>NW_026947500.1:23255133-32385133 GCF_034190915.1 Cavia porcellus
AGAGCCATAGAGTCCTTGTGAGTAGAAGTTATCAGGATGGGTCCTGGGAAGGGACATGGAAAGAGAGATAAGGGGAGTCCTGCCCCACCCAGCTTCACCCTGACAGAGACCCTGGGAACCCAGCCCTGCACAGCCGCTTTGTAGAGCTGAATGAGGCTTACCATGTACTCAGCCATGAAGAGAGCCGCCGCAGCTATGACAGCCAGCTCCACTCAGCCAGCCCCCCAAAATCTCCAGGGACCACGGCCTATACAAGGTCTGCCAGGCAAACATACAGGTACACCAGTCCTGTCCCCATTTGCTGCCACCACCAAGTCTCCTAAAGAGCCTCATCTCCACATGGTCCCCTCTGCCTTCCAGCAGCTCCTGGGCACCTCCCAATGAACAATACTGGGCCCAGTTTCATGGCGTGAGGTCACAGGGGCCTGAGTCACGGCAGCAGCAGCAGAAACACAATCAGCGGGTGCTGGGGTACTGCGTCTTGCTCATGCTTGCAGGCATGGGCCTGCACTACATCGCCTTCAGGTGCATCCCTGTCCTCCCCAGGGTGGTGGCAGAGGTGGGGGGCATGGCAGCCCGATGTGGTCAGCCAGCCAGCCACAGCAGGTAACAACCTGCATGCTGTGTCTCTCGAGCTAGGATTGCATGACCTTGGCATTTGGAGCCTTTTTATTTGGTAAAGGTGGTACTGCAAGGAGGGCTAATGTTGGCATTTTCAGTTTCTCATAATTTGAAAGTAAATCTTTGGTGCTGGCTGCCAGGAGTGCTGCAGCCAAATAACATCACACAAAGAAGCAAATGCATTGTAACCAAGTCTCCCCAGAGACTGGGTTGCTGGATGTCTCCTGGCACTTATGCATCCATACTATGATATGGATTAGAAAAACCAACAAAGATAGTCAGAAGCCAGTACCCACTGCCAGCAGTCTGCCCAGTTAAGTGACAAAGACAGAGGCAGTACCCCGTCTAGCCTTGTGCCCTGGAATGTACCCCCCCCCCCATGACAAGAGCTGGTTGACTGCCTTCAAGACAGCCCAGGACTTGGGGCGCTGTGGACCCTGGGCCCAGGCTACTGCGTGCTCATGCTCCTCTCCTCCACCGTTAGACCTAGAACCCTGCAGAGGGAAAGCTGTGTGAGACTGGAGTGGGTAGAGGAGGGGAGCACTTAAGGGACAACAGGGACTCCAAGCTCTGAAGTTCACGCTTGGCAGCAATCCCCTTGCAGGAAGTTGGAGCAGATACACCGCAGCTTCATGGATGAAAAGGACCGGATCATCACTGCCATCTATAACGACACAAGGGCGCGGGCCAGGTCTGTCCCCACTCCGTGCTGACCCTGTGAGTCCTGGCATCACCTTCCAGGGGCCCTGGCCCGAATGCTCTGGTGCTTTCTCCTCCAGGGCCAACCGAGCGAGGCTCCTGCAGGAGCAGCACCGGGGGCTGAAGCTTTCGCCACCACCCTCCCCGGCTTCTCCAGAGGCTGGGCTCGTGCCCCCTGACGCCAGCCCCTGAGGGGCTCTCCAGACCTTGCTGACGCCCCAGCCTGCCCCACTCCCCATGGTGCATGCAATAAAGCGGTTCCTAGAGTTGCTGTTCCGCTCCTTCAGGCCCCACGCCAGCGCCCCCCGCCCTAATAGCGCGGCTACCCGGGAGCCCGGCCCCTGGGCGGTGCGTCCCCTCTCCGCCCCGCCCCGTCCCGCGCCCGGTGGAGAGCGCGTGTCTGAGTCACATGAGCCGTCAGCTCGGGCCCGGCCCCCCATCGTCCCGCCGTCCCGCCGTCCCGCCGTCCCGGCCGCCCGCCGTCCGCCACAGCGCACCACCCGCCTGCCCGCTCGGTTCATCCGGCCGCCGCGCCGCGCTGCGCTGCCTGCGCTCAGGGCTCGGGAGGGGGCCGCGCAGGAGCCGCTCCCCGCTCCCGGCCCCCGCCCGCTGCGCCCTGGCCCGCGCAATGGGACTCGGGCCACTGCCCCCCGCACTGCCGGGCTAGGACAATGCGGGCGCCTCCGGCGAGCGGCCCCCACGGGCACCATGCGCCCCCTGCTCTGCCGCCTGCTACTCGCCGCGCTCCTGCAGCTGGCCCCCGCCCAGGTACGCGCGGCCCCGACGGCCCGCCCACCCCGCCGTGCCCTCTCAAGGTTGGCGGAAGTGGAGAGGCGCCCAGCGGCCTCGGCCTCCAACTCGGACCCGCTGGCTGGGGACCGCGCATCCCCAGGGAGGTGCCCCTCTGAGCCCGATCCCGCCCTCTAGCCCGTCCCCGGGCCACTCCCCCGCCCCACCCTCTCCCTTGGGCTCCGTCGAGGGGTGGGCAGAGCTGCCTCGTTAGCCTGCAGAACCTGGTTTTTGCCCACTGGGCTCTCTGTTGACTTGACCTGTGCCCCCGAGGCTTGGAGATTTGACACCAGTGGCTGAGTGTCCTTGGTTACTCTTGGGCCAGGGCAGGCCCCAAGTGACCTGGAAACACCACGTAAAGCTTAACACTGAGGCCGTGGGTATAGAGCAATCTGGAAAGATTTCAGAAGGGAGGTGTAGCCTCCAGGTTCCAAGGCAGAGCCCTGGGGGTGCACATGGGGTCCTAGAGTGCACCTGGGGTCCAGGTCTCTTCTCTTCACAGGCCCCTGCTTCTCAGCATGACACCCCTGGCCATCAGAAGAAAGGTAATAGTTACAGTAACTTGGCATCAATCAGTACTAAGTGGGTTTGCCCCATGCCCGGATTCCTGATTTGGATTGTCTGTCATCTTGCATAAACGATTCTCCTCCAAGATGAAGGCTACTATTTTTTCTGCCCAGAGGAACGAGTTGGGGTAGAGGGGTTGCTGGGTTCTTGACAAACAGGGCTGGGAAAGGCAGGTTAAAAGGGCAGAAGTGGGGACAGTGGGGGGTTACTGGGGAGGACAGGTTCTAAGAGCAGCTGCAGGAAACCCAGTGGGGACTTAACCCTTATGGGTCTGCCCACAGTGGTGTCATGGATAGATGTGTATTCGCGTGCCACCTGCCAGCCTCGGGAGGTGGTGGTGCCCTTGACTATGGAGCTCATGGGTACTGTGGCCAAACAACTGGTGCCCAGCTGCGTGACTGTGCAGCGCTGCGGCGGCTGCTGCCCTGACGATGGCCTGGAGTGTGTGCCCACTGGGCAGCACCAAGTCCGAATGCAGGTACCAGGGCAGGTGGGGCAAGCAGACTGGGGAACAATGGTGCTCTGGGGCCGGGCCAGCTCAAAGAGCAGCACACAGGAGGCTGGAAGTCGGCCACCAGGGCCCTGGCTGTTGGAGGAGCCATTCTCTCTCCGGCCTGTGGCCCCGTCACTGTCTCTCCCTGTTCTTCTCCCGAGCACAGATCCTCATGATCCGGTACCCAAGCAGTCAGCTGGGGGAGATGTCCCTGGAAGAACACAGCCAATGTGAATGCAGGTGCCAGCCAGGCCCAGCTTCTAAGCTTGCCGAGTCCAGGCGTGGGGGGTGTAGGGCATGGCAGTGCCCGCAGTGGGGACCAAGTGTCTTTAAGAATGGAGCAAAAGGTAGGCCTGGGATCTGGGGCCAAAGAGCAGGATGTTTGGCTTTCCTGATCTTTCTCCTCTCTTTGTCTTTGTCTTCTTTCTTACTTTTCAGGCCAAAAAACAGAGAGAGTGCTATCAAGCCGGACAGGTGAGTCCCTCAGGCTTCTCCAGAAGTGGGGTTGGGAACCGAGGCCCAGCACCCAGGACATGATGTGTGGGTGGGCCATGGGGTAGACAAATGAGTCACGAATATTGGTTCCTCCCTTGTCTTCCTCCACCTGTCTTTCCCCCTCTTCCTCTGATCCCCAGATCTGTGTACTCTGGCCGGCCCTCAACTCTTGGGAAGATTCTTTCTCCCTCCCCATACATGTTGCTTCTCCTCCTAGGGCTGCCACTCCCCATCACCGCCCCCAGCCCCGCTCTGTTCCGGGCTGGGACCCTGCCCCCGGAGCACCCTCCCCAGCTGACATCACCCATCCCACTCCAGCCCCAGGCCCCTCTGCCCACGTTGCAGCCAGCGCCGCCAGCGCCCTGACCCCCGGACCTGCCACTGCCGCTGCCGACGCAGCTTCCTCCGTTGCCAAGGGCGGGGCTTAGAGCTCAACCCAGACACCTGCAGGTGAGCAGAGCAGGTGTGGGGATGGCAGCATTGTCTGAGAAGCAGTTGAAGCTGTGTCCTGGAGCAGTCCAGGGTGAGCCTGCCAGTGGGAGGAGGGCCAGCAAGGGGAAGCTGCTGAATGTGTCGAATAAACATTTAGCAAGCACCTGCTGGCGCTGAGCTCACTGCAAACACCGTGGACTATGAAGGCTGCTCACATCTGAATGGGTGAATCAGACACAGGAGAGGTGATGCCGGCAGAGGATGCAGAGGGCTATGGTGTGGGCACCTGACATCATCTCTGAGTGGTCAGCCTTTTGGGAGAGGGGGAGGAGACATCTGTCTAGAATGGAAATTGCAGAGCACTAGGCCTGCTTGGAAGCCCCTGTGACAGACCCTCCCCCCCCAGCTCCCCAGAGACCAAGGGATATGTTGGAACCTTCAGGCACCTTCATCAGTGTTCCTCAGCAAGGCCATGGGGTGATGTCAGGCTAGGGAGCTTTGCTGGGACCGATGGGAGAGCCTGTCATTGGTGCTGTCAGCAGGTGCTGTGACTGAGTTCAGCCAGCAAGAACAGATGTCTTCTTTCCTCTGCAGGTGCCGGAAGCTGCGAAGGTGACACATTGCTTTTCAGACTGTGGGGCCACTTGCCTCATACATCACACCCTATGGGAGAAGAAAGGGGAACCTGAGAACAGCCCAACCACAGACCTCAGGACCTGGGCCTCTCAGAGGACTCTCCTGCTGTCCTTTGTCTCCTGAGGCTGCCTTCTGACAGATTTGAGGAGGAGCTGTGGTGTCAGCATGAGGGGTCATGTCCCATGGTAGCGGGGAGCGTGTGCCACCCTGTGACACACCCCATGAGCATCTTACAGCTGGCTCCTGCCTCCCCTCCCTAAGAAGACCTCACACCTCTGTGAATAATGGGATTTGGTCTTTGGTCTGGAAACTGATTCCCCCAACCTTGATAAAAGATGGAACGAGCTGTCCCTGCCTGTGTCACTGTTTGTCACTATCCAGGTCGGCTGGTTTGTATCACTGTCTGCTAGATTTGAAGCTTGTCTAACCTAGTCACCACACTGATGCAGGAAGTGAGGCCTAATGTCCCCCAGCGGCTCCCAGGCAGAGCCTGGATCATGGATTCACCACTGCCCCAGTGGGGTTTCAGGGGATGTGAACCCTTGCACCCTGTTTATCACAAAGGTTCTGCCTATGGCCAGTGAACTTGTCTTAGGACCCCAATCTGCTGAATGACTTCGGTTCTTACTGCCTTTTGCTTGAGATAGGGACTCACTATAGAATTCAGTCTGGCCTTGCACTCACTATGTAGCCCAAGCTGGCCTCAAACTCAGCGATCCCCTTGCCTCAGCCTCCTGAGTGCTGGGATTACAGGTGCATACCACCACACCTAGCTCTTTTTAAAAAATTTTGTGTGACACTGGGGATTAAATTCAGGTGTGTTCTATTCAGCTACATCTCTAGCCTTTTAAATTTGTATTAGTTTTTCAGTGCAGAGGTTTTTTTTTTAGTGTATGTGCTGCCACAGCAAAAGCAATCACCCAGTGCTGAGGTTGAATGCAGGGCCTTGTGTGTGCCAAATAAGCACTCTGCCTTTTTATTTTGAGACAGAATCATGCTAAGTTGGTCAGGCTGGACTTAAACCTGTGCTCTTCCTGCCTCAGCAGCTGGCATTACAGGAAGGTGCTGCCATTCCTGGCTACCCCTTTCTGAGCCTCAGTTTCCATATATGCATATGGAGAGAAGAAATGATTGCTGTGTCAAGGTCACTGGGCTCCACATAAGTTTGAGTCTGTCTTCACATAGTAGAAAAAAACCACCCATTTTTTGTGCTCCGGCAACACTTTTAGCATCCTCTGCTTTTGTGCTCCCTGTAGTGGGGTCTAACACACACACCTGACCTCTTTGCCCTCACTCCTGCCTACCTTAAAAGGAAGTACCAGAGGTTGGTGGATTTGGTGTAGGAGATAATCTGTCACCCCAACGTAGTCTCCACTTCCCCTCCCTGCCACCTCTACGCTCCCTGTCCTGATTAGACTCCTGAATTGCCTGTCCCTCACTCAGTCCCTAGTGCTGGGAACCAGCCTCGGGGAGCAGTGCTTTGCCCTGCTAAGGCACAGCCACAAACAGGACCCCAAACAGCCACCCTAACGGAGGTTTTCTTTAGGCACTGGGTTTGTGAATGGTCGTGGTCCTGGCAGGCCCAAGCCAGGAATGAGAAGCGCTAAGAGACAAAGTGATAATGACCACTACTTTGAAATCATTTTCTCAGCCTTAATGGTCATAGGGATCTATAGCTAACACCTGTGAACCCATTTAACCCCCAGACCAACTCGCTCAAAGCTTTCCAGGCATCTCATGGCTTTATCCTCCTGAGTCTGAGGTCTGAGTTATGATTGTTCTCCACTCATAACTAAGGAATTAGGCTCAGAAAGGCAAACTGGTCTGGGTCTTTGCCTCAGGCTGACTCCTTAGCACTCCAAGTGGGATTAGCTGCCTCTCAACTGTAAGTTTGTCACATCTTTAATCGATGTCTCCAATATTGGGCACGGTGGTGCCTGAAAATAAGCACTATAGGAAGGGTCTCAGCCTGACCATTACAGACCTAACTGTGGGCACACCAGGCAGGGGCAGTCAAGTGCCCCTGAAGGGCCTCCCACACTCCAGGCCGGGCCCTGAAACACTTTGGGTCAGCCTTACAGGGAACCTGTAAGATGGGTGTCATCAAACATGTTTACCAGACGCAAAGCTGTAAGGTCAAGGTCATACAATCAAACCAGCTTGTGATAGCCCTAAGATTCAAACCCTGCTCTTTCCACAGTGGCTAATGGAACAGGCTGCCGTCCTGGGACAGGCAGGATGGATGTGGGAGATGCTGGGGGCGACATAAGATGGCGCCTCAAGACCCATCTGGGAATTCACGCCTGGGTGACAGTAATGTCACCTTGACCGGAAGTGTCTTTGGCGTTTTCAGAAGTCACTTTCTCCAAACCCCGCAGAGCATAGTTCCGGCGGAAGTGACTCAAAATCACGTGCCACATGGAGGCGGGGCCAGAGGCCAAACCGCGCCGCAGCGGGTTTCGCAAGGTCCAATGAGGGAGGGCGGCGTGGCCAGGCCGGTAACGAACGGAAACGCGCTTGCGCAGAGGCGGCAGCACGAGCGGGGTTGACTCCGGGGGCGCGGCGAGGAGGTGAGCGGGGGCCACAGCCCGGGCTGGGGGGAGCCGGGGTGCAGGAGGGCAGGCTGGATCAGGCCGGGCAGGAGCGGGCCGGTGCTCTGGGTGCCAACGAGGGATAGGTGGCAAGGAGACGGAACTGGTGTTGGAGCGGTCCAGAGATGTCGCAGGGGGAGGGGTCTCATGCTGCACTGGGCGGAGCCCTGGGACTCTGGGCGGAACGTGGGACGAAGGCTGGCGGGACCTCCGAGCGGGTGCGGGCGGAAGGAGGAGCTCGGCTGTTAGAGGCGGGGCCGGGACTGCTGGGGGGTGGGGCCTGTTACTTGGAGGAGGAGCGGGAGCTGGTGGCGGGCGGAGCCTTGTGTTTGGAGACAGAGGAAGGCGGAACCCAGGCTTTAGGGGCGGGGTTTCAGCCGAGGAGCGGTGGAGCTCCGGTTCAGGAAAAAGGTTCTAGTCTTGCGAGGGGCGGGGCTACGGGCAAGGGGGCGGAGTTTAGTTCCCCAGGGGGCGGGACCAAGGAACCGAGCGAAGGGCTAAGTCTGACTAATGTCCCTGGACGTCCGCGCGGGGGCGGCCTCCGTGGTGGCGGTGCCTGGGGACGCGGTAGGCCGAGGACTCCCCCCGGAGAGGTGGTGTGGGTGGAGCGGGTTCGGCGTCCAGCCGATACAGGACCAGTCTGGGTACCCCGACGGCCTCCGAGGGCCCAGAGCTGGGGCGGCGCCCCGGGCGGAGACACGGGTCCGGCCTGGGGGGTACCTCCGGAGGAACGGGGCTCCCCAGAACCTCCCAGTGGGGACGTATGGGTACCTCGGGGTCGACCTCCTGCAGCGGCCGCAGAAGTGTGGGTATGCTGGTCCGGGAGCAGCTGGGTGTGGCGTGAATGGGGACGTCCAGTTGGGGCAACCGTTGTGCAGCCAGATAGGGTCTGGACTTTGCGTAAGGGGACAGGTGGGAACTGAAGAGCAGATGTGGAGACCAAAAGGGAGGGAAGGTCGGGGGGTGAGCAGAGGGGAGGGGCCCTGGCTGCTGTGGCCTCCCCTGACCCCCTCCCCTCGCTGCTGGGGTCCTCAGCCAAGCCCCCTTCTCACTCAACGGGTAAGTGTGACCGTGGAGTCCGGGGGAGAGGGTGGTGACCCGGGACGAGGGGAACCCCTGGGCAGGCAAGGTATGGTGGGGGTTCAGTCTTCCAGGGTCCTGCAAGTGTTCCATGCCCTCCCCACCCTCCTCCCGGTCGGTCGGGGTCTGTGCCCACAGAGACATGAGGCTGAGCTGGGTCCTGACAGTATTGTCCATCTGCCTGAGTGCCCTGGCCACTGCCACGGGGTCCGAAGGCAAACGGAAGCTGCAGATCGGAGTCAAGAAGCGGGTGGACCACTGTCCTATCAAATCGCGCAAGGGAGATGTGTTACACATGCACTACACGGTGGGTGAGGGGGTGGAGCGTCTGCGGTGGGTGGGGCTTTTGGAGACCAGAAAGCACTTGGGAACCTGGTTTGTCCCCTTAACCTGGTGGGTGACGAAGGGAAACTCCTCTTTTGATTCTAAGTCATTTTCCATTGTCCGCCACTGTCTCCTTTGCAGGGTGGGTACCAGCAGGCATGATTAGTGTACTGAGGCTCTCTACAAGAAGTGTGGCAATCAGGGCTGTGGAGGCCTGCTTGATGGGGAGAAGAGATGAATGAGGGGTGGTGTCAGGAATGGTTCCTCATTCTCATTGGTCTTCCCGTTGTCCCACAGGGAAAGCTGGAAGATGGGACGGAGTTTGACAGCAGCCTGCCCCAGAACCAGCCCTTTGTCTTCTCCCTTGGCACAGGCCAGGTCATCAAGGGCTGGGACCAGGGGCTGCTGGGGTGAGTCTGGGAGTGGGCCAGGGTGTGCATAGTCCTGATCCAGGAGGTGAGCTGGGAGGCAAGTCTGGGGCTAGGGGTGTTGGGAGCCTGGGTGTTGGCATGTGCTAAGCCATATGTTGTTCTACAGGATGTGTGAAGGGGAAAAGCGGAAGCTGGTCATCCCATCGGAGCTGGGTGAGAGTCCCTCCCTGGGGGCAGGGGCTTTAGGCTCTTCCAAGCCTGGTTGTGTCTAGCAGCAGGAACAGGGCAAGAGTTGGGACATACAGTCATGTTGCAGCTGTCCCATGACCTTTGCCATCTCCTTCCATTTCTGTCCCACCCGTTACTCTGGTCCTCTCAAAACTGAAGGGTTTTCCCTTCCTTTCCACTGAGGTATAATGGGGTCTGGCCACAGCTTACTTTGTTTCTTTCTCTGATTTCTTGAGACAAGGAGGCTTCACTTTGTTTCTTTGTGCATTTTTCATAGGATATGGAGAGCGGGGAGCTCCCCCAAAGATCCCAGGTAATACCCTTTCTTGCATCACTGCGTTTTTCACTGGAGCCCAGGCTCCCATCTGATCCTACCTCTCCCCCTTCAGGTGGTGCAACCCTAGTGTTCGAGGTGGAACTGCTCAAGATCGAGCGCCGGTCAGAACTATAGCCAGCTTCAGAGGGGTGGGGTAGGGGGGACCCCATGAGGGACCAGAATGTTTAAAAAAAAAGAAACAAAAAACCCTTAAAGGTCAAGGAGTGAACATGTGTTTCTTTGGGGGCCAGGAGACTTAGGTATAACTCAGTGCCTAGAGTGCCTGCTTAGCATGTACAAGGCCTTGGATGTGATCCCTAGCACTTCACCCCATCCCCCTAAACACAGCTACAGCCTTCCCCCAGACTGCAGAGCCTCGGGGTCTTGGCTTACAGGCATGGCAACCCTAGTCCAGAGAGGATAAAAAGTACTGAGGGCTGTCTGTCTCACTGCTTCCCAACCACTTCCAGGGCCTGTCTGGGAGCCAGCTCTGGGCTATTGCCATGGCTATGTGGCCCTCAATGGCCTGTGGTCACCTGGGGAGAAGCTGAGCTGGTGGTGGTTGTAGAGAAGCCTAAAAAGACCAATTGAGCCTGTGATTAGCTGCTCCAAAGGCATTTCCTACCTTTATTAAAGGGCCCGTGCCGCAGAATCAATATAAAAACACAAAAAGTCACATCAGTTTAATAACAATAAAAAAACCCCAAAAATGGAAAACTGAGGGGCAAGGGAAGAAAGAGACCCCTAGGCCAGGGGTACGGGGAACCCTGCTCACAGCACCAGGCCTGGCTGCAGGGTCCCCCGTTATTGCTGTTGCTACGAGGTCTGGGGGGCAGCGATTGTCCTGTAGGAGCCACTGTTCACCTGGGTCAGGGACCCCTACTTCTTCTGGGGTGTGCTCAGCTTCTGCATGCCCCGGATCTTGTCCAGCAGGCCAGAGATGAAGGCCTAGACGGAAGGGGATGTTAGGGAGACCAGCCCCCAAACTGACAGTAGCCCAGGCTCTCTCCACCCCACCTTTTGGGGGAACTACTCACCTCAGTGGGTTTGTAACAGTCAACCAGCAGCTCCTGGGGGTGGGGGGATAAGTTTAGTGAGTTCCCAGGGGTCCATGCCTAGAGCTCACCTATACCACTTCTGAGGGACTGGGGTCACCTGTGGCTTAAGAGATGTCATTGCTAGGCAAGGACCATCAACCCCAGTTTCCAGGGCAGCAACTGAGGCCCCAAATCTCAGAGCTAGCAGACACACACCAAAGGTGGCCTGGTTTCAGGACCTTGCTTCCCCGAGGGACGGTGCTTCCTGGCAGCACCCCACCTACTACTGCCCCCCCCCCCCCCGCCCCAGCCCTTCTCTCACTTTGACCCTGGCAGCCCGGGTATCATCACTTTCCATGTCCAAGAGTTCATCCACATCAATCTCCAGCTCTGGGATCTCCTCTTCCTAGGTAGGGACGGGGAGGAGAGAGAGACAAGGGAGGGCCTGAGTTGGGAAAGAAGATGTGAGAGGGGCTGGCAGGTTTCAGTCCTGTTTGTCTCAGGACCAGACAGGTCCTCTGCCCAGCAGAGGATGGCAGCTGCTCTGAGAAGGAAAACATCAGGCCCTTGCCAAAGCGAACTGCTCGATGTAGGGGGAGCTTCCTGTCCCTGCCAGTGGGCACCCGGGGTGCCAGACAAGGCCAGACAGCCAGGGCTGGGGACCTTAGACTAGGCATCCAGTGGATGGGTCTCCCTAGCATCCGGGCCCCCATCTCACTATGCACTGGTGGGGCCAGCTGTCCCAGTTCATCACAGCCCCCTCCCCTCCCCCAAACACCTGTCACAGCTTCCTGGGAGTGAGGAGGAAGTGAAGGGTGAGGGGTCAGGGAGAAGGACCCATGCCTCTTAAAGGGGGAACAAAGAGCCTATGCTTTGGGGGAGGAAGGGGATGCCCACCACCCCTCCTCCCCAGGAAGCTGCTACCCTGTTTGGAGCCTGCAGCGTTCCAGGGCTAGGCAAGGGTAAGCAGCACCAGGCAAGCCCACTCCTCCACCCTGCCCCCTGGGACCTGAGTCACTGTCTGAGCAAATGGGGAGTCATGGGGTGGAGAACCAGAGCCCAGAGAGCGCAAGTTAACCTGCCCATATACCAAGATGGAGTTCAGGCTAGCCCACTGAGACAATTGAGACCTGCCACAGTACCCCGACCAGCGAAAGGAGCCCAGCTGGTTCCAAGCAGTTTACACCTCCTTCCACCTCCACCCCCCGGCTAGCCCTGCCCCCTGCCAAGGCCAGGCTATCGCTCAAGGCTTCTTGGAGGACACTTCGCTGGACCTGGGGAGTGGCAGGCGGGAGCTGGGTCTGAGAGACTTAAGTCGGATAAGAAAGAACACACACAAGGCGGGGGTCGGTGCGGGGCGCGGAGCGGTGCGCCCAGCGACTCCGAAGACAGGCGGACGGGCTGCGGGCCTCGGCGGGACGGTTCAGAACCGACTTCAGGGTGTCGCGCGGGGTGGGGAACATACCTGGCAGTCGTAGAGCCGCGTGAGCTGTTCCAGGATCCACTCCTCCAGGTTGAGACGCTTCCGCAGCTCCTTGCGGTCGTACTTGACGGTGACCTTCCCTTGGCGTCTCACGGGGCCCTCATCGTCCGTGTCGCCCGGGCCCTCGCCCGCGGCCCCCGGCGGGCTCTGAAAGTACACGCGGGGGCCGGGACCGCCGCCGCCCGGCCCGGGGGCCGGGGCTGCCAACGCCGCGCCCCCCGCGGGCCCGCTGTCCGCCATGGCGGCCGCCGGGGCCACGTGCGCGCGTCCGGCCCCTCCCTGCGCAGCCGCCTCCGGACGCCCGCCGGCCGGCTCCGGGCCGCTCGGTCCGGCTAGCTCGCGGGCTCGGGTCCGCGCGGCTCCGCGGCTCGGGCGGCGGCGGGGGCGCCCGGGGGCTGCTGCAGCATGCGGAGCCCCCGGCCTGGCCTGGCCTGGCCGCGCCCCGCCCCTCCCCTCCCCTCCCTTCCCCGTCGATCCGCCCGCCCTTTGTCCCCCGCGGCCGCCGCCCGCCGCCGCCGCCGCCGAAGCCGCTTTCTCTGTCTTGCTCCTTCCTCCGCCCCCGACCACACCCCCTTAAAGGCCCATCCCGCTCGGGGCCCCTGGTTCTCACCCCGCCTCTAGGGAGGGACTGGGGAGGACCTAATGAGAAGGGGTCGGTGCCTAGCTTTTTGCACCCCTAATTTAACTTTCTGGCCCCAACCAGGGGTACTGTGATCCTGGGGGTTCACGCTTCCGCGGGAATCCTAATCCTCTTTGAACTCTGTCTCATTTTTTCCTCGTTGCAGCAAGAACTGGGGCTACCTAGGTTTGGCGGGGAAGTGGGCACTGTGGAGAGGATGGTCTGGAGAGCAAGCTGGGAGACCCTGACGTCTGGGGCCCCCGAACCCTGGCTAGCACCGGGCGAGCGCGCTTCTCTGCGCCGGCACACACGTGCACGCAGCTCCACAGAGGGGCAGTGGGAAGGTGGGGAGGAGCTGCTCAGGTGCCTGACGACCTATTTGTCGGGGTCCCCCGCTCTCTATGAAGTCCTGCATGGGGGTGAGCTCTCCCACCCGAAGGGCCAGCCCCGGGCAGCCACCGCCCACCGGCCGAGATGGCGGCGAGCGTGGCATTGTGGGAAGTGTAGTTCGCAGCTGGGCCCCGCATGGTCAGCCTGCACTCAGTGGAGCCGGTCGGGGAGCACACTTGTGCGTGGGGTCCCCCTCCCAGCCGGCTTGGCTGCATCCCGCAACCAGAGCGCGCACCGGGGAAGAAAACGCCGAAGCAAAGAGCAAGTCTGGAAGCCAGGACTCAGGATAATAAAGGTTATACTAGCGCCTGGCTCAGAACGCCGGTTCATCCGGACCCCGCGCAGTCGGTTCTGCAGCTAGGGCCCCGCAGTGGCACTCCCGAAACCCCTGTGTCTGGTACACCACCCTGAAGCAGGCCGTGCATCCTATTCACTGCCATTTTGATTGTTTTTTAAAGTGTCTCATTCATTTCTTCATTGTGTCTCCCACTTCTAGGCGGTGAGTTGCAGGAGGGGAGCTGTGTGGACTTTGCTGACATCCAGGCTTTGGTCTGCCAGCTCCCCTTCAAACCTCACGAGTGTGAAGGTCTTGCAGGAGCCTAGCTCCTCGAACTATCACATTCTTAGCAGATGCTCCGTGCTGTTGAATTGGTGGGTGTGGTGAGTTGCTTCTGGATTGCAAATTCGAGGCCAGTTTGAACAATTGAGCAATATCCCATTCTTCAAATAAATAAATAAATAAATGTTTTAAAGTGAGCAAAAATGACTGGCTTCCTCAAAAAATTGTGGTGAGGATTAAATAGGAAAATTTGGGGGAAGTTGTATTACTGTACAGTGGAGGTTAATTGAGCCACAAGGTTAGATAAATGGAGAGCTGAGATTTTTGAGCTCTGTGACACAGCCTCCATTCTCCCACCCTACTTAGCTCCTTCCTCAACCCCCTCCACCTTCTCCTACACACCACTCAACACACTTGTGCAGCTCAGCCTGGGCTGTCTGCATAACAGCAGGCTCATGCTCTGGAGTCCCAAACAGGGTCTCAGGAGCCAAGAGGCAGAAATCCCAACCCTTCCCAGGCACCCTTTCTCTGGTTGCTGGAGGAAGGAACCTTTCTGTAGTTGGGGTTCAGAAAAGGTTACCAATTGGCCCAGGGTTGTGCAGCTGGTCTTGCATCAAAACAAGAACCCAAGGCTTTAGCCCCCTCCTTCACCCTATAGTGGATGAAGTCAGAGAAGAGGCTGTGAACAGTGTCAGGGAGAGGTGGGTTTTTAGGTTTTAGCCAGGGAAAGTCTGACCCTTACTCTTGGCAGTTAGGCAGGACCATCCAGAGCCTGCCTTGCTCCAATCCCAGCCTGATAGGATTTTTTTTTTTCTTTTGGTACCATGAATCAAATTCACAGACCTTGCATTTGCCAGGCAGGCGCTTGTGCCACTGAGCTATATCCCCGGCCCTCGCCTGATAGGAACATTGCTATACCCAAGTCCAGATTCCCCACCATGCCCCCACTCACCCTGCCAGGGCAAGACAGCTCTTTCTGAACTTAAGTATTGACTCATGGATTACAGGGGGGCACACATGTAAGTGGCCTTGTGTGCCCAGCAGCCACTCTGGGAATGGGTGACCCAGAGAACTCAACTTCCTGTCCCTCAGAGGTGGCATCAAGGGGCTGGGGTTTTAGCTCAGCGGCATAAGCACCTGCCTTGCAAGCAGGCAGTCGTGAGTTCGATCCCTGGTACCGATAAAAAGGAAAAAGACAAAAAAAGAAAACTCAGGCAGGGGTGGCATCAAGGTCTCCAGCTGAGTCCAAACGTCAGGTGTTCCTATGAGGGCTCTCTAGGGGCATGCCCTTTCTGTGTTTACCTCTAGCCTTCCCCTGTGCCACTCCCAGGTTCCTGAAGCCAAATCCCCTGTTCATCTAGTGCCTTCCCATGGCCACTTACTCAGAGAACAGGGTGTAGATGCCATGCTGGCTCAAAGCCTTAGAGGTGGGGCTGCTGCTCCAAGAACCTTAACGTTAAGGCCTGCGTTCAGACCCTGGCTCTGCCCAGCAGGCCAAGATTCAATGGACAAATCACTCACCTGCCCTTAACTTCCTCCAGGAGGCTGATCCTCCTGCTTGCCCAGTGCCCAGTGGGCCCAGAGCTCACTGCATGACCACGTCTGCTTCCCAGGCTTTGTTCTCCTGCTAGGTCCTCCTGGGACTGCAGTGTGTGTGCTGCTGCTCCTCAAGCTTCCAGCTTCAGGCTGTGGTCTCCGGGGCCCCACCCTCCCAAGTCCTGGCCCCCTCCCACCAAAGTGTGGCTAAAGCTCTGGGGAGGGTCCAGTGGGCCACAAGCACTCCCTTAATCGAGGGTAGAGGCCGGAAGGGCTGCTTCCTTACACCATTACTGCTTGCGAGAAACCCCATTACCATTACCAAGGCTAGGAGAAAAGCGTTCAAAGAGGAAGAAGTCCTCTAAGGGAGGGGGGCTGCCTGGCCTCAGGAGACATGGGGGTGGGGGGAGAAGAGGTCCAGGCCCAGCCATCAGGCTGCCTGCCTCTTTTCCAAGGAGTTGCAGCCCAGCATTTCTATGAAGTTCCCCTGTCAAAGGCTAAGGGTTCAAGATTTAGATTCACTCAGCTCAGACCATGACTGTAGCTGGCAGGGTCCCTGTCCTGGGGCTGGCCCATGCTCTCTCCTTTGACACCACAGCTTTCCTCTTGTCAGGCTGTGTATGTGTGTGTGGGTGGGGAGGGGGGGTTCTCTCACCTATTTGTTTATTTCTTTGGTCAACCCCTAGCTTCTGGACAAGGAGACTGAGGCACAGAGAACATATTGTGCCATCAGCAAGTGCTGAATTTGAACCCAGGCCTGTAGGTACAGAGGCCAACCTTCCCCCAGCATGGCTGTGTTCTCCCGATGAGATCTGGTAGTTCCTGGGTCTCTGAAGGGTACATCTCTGAAGTACTGGTGAAAGAAATAGATCACAGGTCCTGTCTCCCTCTCTGTCTCAAAGGCAGGAGGAAATGCAGACAAAACCTCAGAGGCAAAACCTTATCAAGTTGTGTGACCTTGGGCAAGTCCCTTCCTTTCTCTGGGCCTCAAGTGTAGATAATAATCACACCCCACAGTGCCAGGGCCAAAGGGAAGAAGATTGATTAGGCTATCATCACGGTGGGAATCTAAGGCCTTTAAGGCCAGTGGTGTCGCTGCCTGAGAGGGTCTGAGGCTCCGGGCAAAGGGGCCTTCGGGGCCACTCCTCCTCTGCTGACTCCTCCTCCCCCAGAACCAGCTCCATATCTTTCTGGGTTTCTAGGTGACTTGGCTGGCCCCTCTGGATGAGTTCTACTTTAAACCTGCAGCTGCTGCTGCCTCTATATTGGGGGGGGCTCCCACAGGGGCCCCCAGGCGGGAGCCCCCCCAGCCAAGCCCTGCGGGAGGGGCCACAGCCCCCACCCAATCCCAGTGCCCATGCGCTCTCCCCGCCTCCTAGCGCTGGAACACAGATTTCAGGGCACCTGCTGTGGGCCAGGCTCTACTGAGCCCCTCCTTTGGGGACACCCACGAGGCTCCTGGCTCTTCTGGGCAAATAACCAGCCACCTCTTCGCCAAATCTCAGCAGGGAGCCCACAGAGACAGGGTGGGGTCACGGGGTCGGCAGCACCCAAGGTAGCCTTCCAGGGATCACTCTGGGTGTTTGGGTCCTCGGGAGGTAGCTGGCGCCCGGCCTCCCGGGGCGGCGATGGGGAGGGGCACCTGCCCGGCGGGAGGCCCATTAGCAGACTAAGTGCTCTGGGGGAGGGGGAACTGAGCTGCCGCAGGGGGGTTGAGACAAAGTGAGGGCACCGCATGAGGGTGGCTTTTCCTGCACCCAGCTAAGTGCAGCAGGACGGGGTGGGGATAGAGTTTTGCTTCCCCTGGCCCAAGTCCTGACCTCCAGTCCTTCGTCCAGCCGGTCCTAAGCAACCCCCTGAACACCCCGTCCCTACAACTGTACTCCAACAGCAGCAGGTATCTGTTCTTATTGAGTGTCCCCTCCCAAGCCCCCCACTTACTCAGGTACGCCCTGCTTCGTCTGCCTCTGGCTGCAATCGCCGCCCCGGCCGCTAGGGGGAGCCAACCCGAGATGGGCGGGCCCGGGCGAGGCGGGGCGGGGCGGGGCGGGGGCGGGGCCCGGCGCCCAGTCTCTGGTCCGTCGGGGACAGACAAGCGGGCGGGCGCTGACGCCGCGGGGCCGAA
The DNA here is from genome assembly GCF_034190915.1 of Cavia porcellus. Taxonomy (NCBI): domain Eukaryota; kingdom Metazoa; phylum Chordata; class Mammalia; order Rodentia; family Caviidae; genus Cavia; species Cavia porcellus. The sequence goes on from NW_026947500.1 coordinate 23,272,525, forward strand.
GCGGGCCGCCCGAGAGCGCGCGGAGGGAGCGGCGGCGCCGTCTGTCCCCGTCGGGGCTCCGGGGGTCCCCGATCCGCTCGTGGCTCGGCCATGGCGGGAGCCAGGCCCGGCGTCCACGCGCTGCAGCTGGAGCCGCCCACAGTGGTGGAGACCCTGCGGCGCGGGAGTAAGTTCATCAAATGGGACGAGGTAAATGTGCCGGACCCCGCGCCGCCCAGATCCGGGGACACCCCGCGTGCGCTATGTCCGATGCTGGGGATCCCCACGCCGGCCTTGCCTGGCTACGGCGCCCCTATTCCAGCCCGGCTGCACTCCGGAAACTTAAGTCCCCAGTCGTCCCGGTCATGAAGACTTTGTCCCCCCTAGCAAACCAGTTCCTCGGCAGGGGAAATCGGCGATCTCCACTCTTTGGAGCATACTTTGAGCCCCAGTAAATCCCGCGCCCCACTTCACTTGCCCTTTGCACCCCTCCCGGCCAGAGTAATTCTAGGTCCGGGACCCTGGCCTGGTCCCTAGACCCCTGCGGCGCTGGACGCCCTAGCAGGCTGGGGGGAGGGAGGAGGACTCGTCCTGGGTGGCTGCCGCTTTGACCCCGCTGTCCCCGGTGTCGAGCCCTGAGTGAGCTTCTCCATTCATCACTCCTTCGCCCTCTCTTGGCTTTTCGCCCTGCTTCTGGTTCCCAGCCCAGCTCCTGGGTCAGTTGGGAGAACGGAGTCACACCCCCTCTGCAGTGGACAGTCCCCCCAAGTTCCTCCACCCCTAGAAACTTTGCTCCCCACTCCTTAGTCTGGGACTTTGAACCCCAATAAATCCCGGCCTCCCCTTTCTACCCTCCCTGCTCCTGGTACTATCCAGATGCGCAAGCCCCCACCTGCTGCACCCCCATCTCGGTCCCGCGCCCCACCCACGTTTTCATACCGCCCCCTTCCCTCTTCCGAGCGCCCCTCCTTCCCCGGGGCCTTCACCCGGCGGGCCGCCAGAGCTTCCTAGCCGTTCCTCCCCGGTCAGGCCACAGGCCTGGAAGACGCTGGGCTCCTTTCCGGCTGGGTGGGGCTGGAAGGCGTGGGAGCTGGTGGGGGAGGGCTGGGGGCGTGTCCTGGGCGACAGGTGTGCGGGTGAGGGGTGCCTGGGTGCCCCCCGGGCCTGGGAGACCCCCTCCTTCAAGGCCAGTCTGAAGGGAAAAGTTTCCCCTTTTCCTTCCAGTGTGATAAACCCAAATAAGGAAGTGGGAACAAGGAGAGGGCCCTGGGGGTGGGGGTGGAGGTTGCCGACCAGGCCTGGGGTTGCAGAGCGGGGCCCAGACCCTGGGGAGGGGCCACCAGGTCCACAACAGTGGGGGACCTCGGGGCAGGACTGTGTTGGAAATCCCCAAGAGGGGCTGGGGCAGTGTGTCAGCACACCGTGGGAGGGAGCCATGCATCCTAGCTTTGAGGGTCCCCAGGAGTGTCCCCAGATCAGCTGCTGTCCTTTATAAGCAAAAGCTTGCATTGGGCGGAGCTGGTGCAATCTCCATTCTCCAGAAGTGGAGACTGAGGCCTGACTGGGGGTTGTGGCTGAGTCCAGGCACTGGGGCCCTGTGGATACCTTGCTTGGCCCCCTGCTTCCCAGATGATAGGACACTCTAAGGGTTCTCTTCTTGACCTTGGGCAAGCCCTAGCCCCCTGACCCTCATTTGGAGCTCCCACCTCACAGCGCCCTTAGTTGAGCCCATTACAGAATCAGACATCTGTAGGATGAAAGCAGAGGGTTTAGAAGCCTCACTCCAAAGGCTTCTAAACCCTAGAAGACCCCCAGTCTGTTTTTGTGCAAAATAGGCTCATCAGGAGGCCGAAGCAGAATTGAAGCAGGGTCGCAGCTTCTGCACACTTAAAACCACCCCTGGGGGCCCAGGAATGCAAACAGCTATATTTTTAGTGATGAGATTGTCCCCCCAGCTGTGAGCAACAGTTCTAGGGTGGCACCCAACTGGAGTTGGGGACCTCTTTTGACTGGAGGGGGGTTCTTTTTGTGATTAACTGTCTGCTCAGGTCCTAGGCAAGTCTGAGCTCTTGACGACACCTCTCTGGCTCTTGAGTCAGTCCTGAGTCGCCTGGAGTAGCCCTGGGAATGTGCCAGGCACTGGGCACTCTTCAGAAAATGGGGCTGGTTAGCTCTTTTCTTCCCTGCCTCCAGTCGCAGAGCTGTTTGGGAAGAGACAGCTCACACTGCCCAGCCCTGGACGGCTCGAGCCTCTGTAAGGTGGGGTGAGGGAGCAAGGTGGCCGGTGCTGGGCTTGGTGGCAGATTGTGAAGTAGTGGGCTAAGCATCATGAGGCCCTGGAGGCTGCAGATGGGCTTTGGAGTGAGGCTTCTAAACCCTCTGCTTTCATCCTACAGATGTCTGATTCTGTAATGGGCTCAACTAAGGGCGCTGTGAGGTGGGGGCTCCAACTGTCATGGAGCTCTTGGGCCTTCTGGGGAAACTGAGCCCAGGATAGGGTCTGGGGAGGCCCGCTAGCAGGTGGGCTAGATTTTGTGGGTAAAGAAGTTAGGAAATAATTTCCTTTTTTGATACTGGAATTAAACCTAGAGGAGGTCTACCATGAAGCTACATGCCCAGGCCTTTTTATTTTTGTGGTGCTGGGAGTTGAACCTAGGCCTTCTCTCTCTTTTTTTTTTTTTTTTTTTTTTGGTACTAGGGGTTGAACTCACAACCTCACGATTGTCAGGCAAGAACTGAGAGACGGGAAAAAAGACTTCCAGAGCAAAACAGGAGACACTGGGAGGGAGGTTGGGACCAGCACATCAAATGTCACACTGAAGACCTTGGCTTTGTTCTGAGGGCCACGGAAGCCATGGTGGACCTGTGGACTGGATGAGGCTTCCTCTTGGCCCCCTGGCAGGAATGTGGGTATGGACAGCTAGAAGGATTTGGGGCCCCAGCCTGCCTCAACCCTCCCTGAGCCCTGTTGTCCTGTGCTGTCCCTAGGAGACCTCTAGTCGGAATCTGGTAACCCTGCGTGTGGATTCCCATGGCTTCTTCTTGTACTGGACGGGACCCAACATGGTAAGGGCAGGTGCTGGTGGGGTCGGCACAGGCCCAGGTCCTTCTGCCCTGGGTGTGGGGCCCAGATGCTGGCTGACCTCTTCCTGGATCCCCAGACAGGAAGTGCTCCAGCAGGGCTGAGGGAGCGCCCTAGGTGGAGAACCTGGGGGCTCCTACTCTGGCCCTGTAGCTGCTTGACCACTCTGTAATATGGTTTCCCCAGGAAGTGGACACACTGGACATCAGCTCAATCAGGGACACACGGACAGGACGTTATGCTCGCCTGCCCAAGGTGCGTGGCCCAGGCCTGAGGGGAGGAGGTCCTAGGGGCTGGAACAGCCCCTCCTCACCCTTGGTTCTTGCCATTCAGGACCCCAAGATCCGGGAAGTGCTTGGCTTTGGGGGCCCTGATGCCCGGCTGGAGGAGAAGCTAATGACAGTGGTGGCTGGGCCAGACCCAGTAAATACCACATTCCTGAACTTCATGGCGGTGCAGGATGACACCGTCAAGGTGGGCCAGGGCTGAGGGGCAGCCTGAGGGGTCCCTGCCCTGTCATTCTCTGAGCACCTGCTGCGTCTCATGCCATTGTCTGACTTGATGTGTACCAGACCCTGTCCTGCGTGAGGGGCATGGTCCCTAGGAGCCAGCCCATCTCCCCATTTATCTCCTCCCTCTGTATCCTGACCCCCCAGGTCTGGTCTGAGGAGCTGTTCAAGCTGGCTATGAACATCCTGGCTCAGAACGCCTCTCGCAACACCTTCCTGCGAAAAGCGTGAGCTCAGGGCCACCCTGGTGGCACTTGGGTTTGGGGGGAAGTCATGTGGCCCTTCCCAGGGTGTGACTCCTGTACCTTCCTCCCCAGATACACGAAATTGAAGCTGCAGGTGAACCAGGATGGACGGATTCCTGTTAAGAAGTGAGCCCCGGGGCTGGGGATTTAGCTCAGCGGCATAAGCGCCTGCCTTGCAAGCAGGCAGTCTTAAGTTCGATCCCTGGTACTGATAAAAAGACAAAAAAAAAAAAAAAAGAAGAAGTGAGACCCCTTTTCCTTAGCATCTTCACTAACCTTGGTGATCCGTGATCCTTGCCCCCCACTGACCCTGACCCTCCTCCCTGAATCAGCATCCTCAAGATGTTCTCAGCAGACAAGAAGCGAGTGGAGACAGCACTGGAGTCCTGTGGCCTCAATTTCAACCGGGTGTGTGGGGTGGAGTGGGGCTGGGGGTTCCCACTCTTTGGGGCTGGATGTTGCAGGTGCTCACCTCCATTCCTCACCCCCAGAGTGAGTCCATCCGGCCTGATGAATTTTCTCTGGAAATCTTCGAGCGGTTCCTGAACAAGCTATGTCTGCGGCCAGACATTGACAAGATCCTGCTGGAGATGTAAGCAGGGCTGCGCCCATCCCCCGGTCCCCTGGGTTCCTGTGCCTGATCTCTGCTCTGTGTGCCTCCAGCCCTGCGAGACAGGGGCATGGTGGGTCAGGTCCCAGGGTACTGGGAAGGGGGCAGGATGAGCACAGTGCAGCGAGACTCAGAGCCACAGATCCTGTAGCTCAGTTACAGATAGCTTCGTGCCAGCCCTTTGCCATGGTTGGTTTACGAGATCCAAGTGGCCCAGACTTGTTATGGGACCTGCTTGAGCTCGTGTAGCAAGTGAGGGCTGGAGCCAAGTCTGGATCCAGGGTCTGGAAGCACAAGGTGAAGGCTGAGTATGTGGCAGCTTCTGAAGCCCTTGGTAATGTCATTGGCAGCTCTTCTGCTGCCCCTACAACGCTGAGCAGTCAGGAGTGTGGATGGGGAAACCGAGGCCCCAAAGGAGCAGAGACTTGCCCAGAGTTGTAATGTGTGGCTGCTGGAGCCAGGCACAAGGCCTTCAACTCCCTGTCCCAGGGTGAGGGCTGGCATAGGGGAGTACGTGAGCCTCCAGCCTGAGCCAACTTTTGGCCCCTCAGAGGTGCCAAGGGCAAGCCATACCTGACGCTGGAGCAGCTGATGGACTTCATCAACCAGAAGCAAAGGGACCCAAGGCTCAATGAAGTACTGTACCCACCTCTGAGGCCCTCCCAGGCCCGGCTGCTCATTGAGAAGTATGAGCCTAACCAGCAGTTCCTGGAGCGCGGTGAGCATTGAGGGGCCTAGGCGGGGGAGGGTGTGGAGGGCGGGACTGACCTGCCCCTGCTCCACCCCAGACCAGATGTCCATGGAGGGCTTCAGCCGCTACCTGGGAGGGGAGGAGAACGGCATCTTGCCCCTGGAGGCACTGGATCTGAGCATGGACATGACCCAGCCACTGAGCGCCTACTTCATCAATTCCTCACACAACACCTACCTCACAGGTGAGCGGGGCAACAGGTCCTCTGTCCTCCCCTGTCCTCTGGCCTAGGGCCACCTCTTTCCTTGAAGCACAGTTCTTTCACCTCATTTGCTCATTTGTGGGGCAGTGCTGGGAAGGCGGCAGGGGACAAATAACCTGCTCCCTGAAGGGGGGCCCCTCTAGGAGTTTGCCACTTTTGAGGTCAGAAATTGTCCCTGTAGAGGGACTGAGATGTGTATGAGAGGGCAATTTAGCAAAACTATGTCTCAAAATTTAAAAATTGTGCTAGAGATGTGGCTTAGTGGTAGAGTACTTGCCTGGTACATGCAGGGCCATGGGTTCAATTCCCAGCAGCACCCTCTCCTCAGTGAAAGAGAAGAAGGAAGAAAGGATGCGCGAGAGGCAGGTGGGGTCTGGGCTGGAGCAGGTGCGTGGGGAGGGAGGGGTGTGGAATGCCTGGGGACTCCCGAGGAGTAGGAGAGGCGACTTTGAGGGCAGCAAGCAAGTGGGGATGTTACCTGGTAGGCCTGTAGAAGGCTGCAGGAGGCTGCCGCCAGGTGCTCTATGGGGACTGAATTGGAGAGAGGGAAGGAGCCCCTTGGTCCCGAGGCAGGAGGCGGAGTGAAGACTGGGATAGATTGGTGTGGTCCTGGGAGTTATGGTAGATGTCAGGGGTGACCCCACAGTTCTGGCTGGTGGGGCAGGAGGGTGGTGGGGAGAAGATGAGAGAAGCCAGCCATGGAGGAAGGACCACACTAACCCAAGCTGGCTAGGCCTGCTGTGTGCCCATGTAGGTGGACACTGCAGTGAGGGCAGTGAGGGACCTGAGCCCCGCCCTGGGAGAGGTCACACTGGTTTTGTGCACAGGAGCTGTCCAGAGTGTGCTGGAGCTGCCATGGGGGCCTCTGTGTCCCCAGTGTGGCCTGATTGATGGCGGAGCTGGGGTGGTGAAAGGCTGGACAGGCAGGTGACCCTGGTGACACAGCCTCCCCCGCAGCGGGGCAGCTGGCTGGGGCCTCGTCGGTGGAGATGTATCGCCAGGTGCTGCTGTGGGGCTGCCGCTGTGTGGAACTGGACGTATGGAAGGGGCGGCCACCTGAGGAGGAGCCCTTCATCACCCATGGCTTCACCATGACTACTGAGGTGCCGCTGCGTGACGTGCTAGAGGCCATCGCTGAGTCCGCCTTCAAGACCTCGCCCTACCCTGTCATCCTGTCTTTCGAGAACCATGTGGACTCGTGAGTGGCTCCTATCTGGGGACCCCAGCCTCAGGCCCTCAGACCTGAGATGCCCGTCATGGAAATCTCTAATAGGGAGGCCTCTGATGGTGGTTTCCCCAGAACCCCAGAGACAGCCCCTTCCTCTGCGCTCTCATGACCCCTGACGCTGGGAACTTGCACCCACCTTGTGGGCTTCCTCCCCGCCCTGTTGCAGCCCCCCTCCAGGAACTCTGCCTCTGATCTCTGACCTTGGGCCTACAGGGCGAAGCAGCAGGCCAAGATGGCTGAGTACTGCCGCTCCATCTTCGGGGATGCGCTGCTCATCGACCCACTGGATAAGTACCCGGTATGGGGGCGCCCAGGCAGGTCACCCGGGAGCGAGGGGTGCTGTGGTAGGCCCTGACCTGTCTGTGCTTTCACCCAGCTGGCCGCGGGCACCTCCCTGCCCAGTCCCCAGGAGCTGATGGGCCGCATCCTGGTGAAGAACAAGAAGCGGCACCGGCCCAGCACCGGCCTGCCTGACAGCGGCGTGCGCAAGCGGCCGCTGGAGCAGAGCAACTCAGCCCTGAGCGAGAGCTCCGCTGCCACCGAGCCCTCCTCGCCCCAGCTGGGTAAGGCCTGCCTCGCCGTTCGCCTAGGTCCTGACCCTGGATCACTGCCACACTGGGTCGCTCCTGCGGCTGGCACCGATCTCCTTCCCCCAGCCATCGCCATCACCACCAAACCAAGCTCTGCCCCCATGCGTTTTGGTTCTGTCCAGTTCTGAACCCCTTATCCGTGGCCTCCCGCCCCACATGGCCCCCCTGAAGCTGGATTAGGGCTCCGACCTCTGACAGACCTCTACAAAGCATGTCCTTATGCGTTGGTGTGACCCTCAAACCCCGAGCTGACTCCAGCCACCCATGAGTTATAATTTCAACTAACTTTTGCCCTGTCACTTTATTGGGGACCCCTGACTTCTCATCTCGCTGAGTCCCCTTTGTGTATGTCTCTGACCAACGCTTTCCTATAACCTATCTTGTCCTCCTTTGCCCCTGCTATTGAGGCTGTTGTACCCCAATTCCTGACTTTTCACCTCTGAGCCACCCTGCCTACCTCCCTACTGAATATAATTCCAGACCTTCACCTTTGACTTATGACCCCTCTGAAATACCACTGGCTTTAATGCTTTCTAATCCCTGACCTCCGACCTCTCCCAGACTGGACTACCCAGGATATACCTTGACTTCCTCATGGAGTTGCCCTACACAACTTGTGCGCAGCCTCCAGGCTTCCTGAACATTGGCCTGCAGTCCTGATCTCGGACCTCTGACCCCTGCCTTCTACAGGGTCCCCCAGCTCCGACAGCTGCCCAGCCCTGAGCAATGGGGAGGAGGTGGGCCTCGAGAAACCTAGCCTGGAGCCCCGGAAGTCTCTAGGGGAGGAGAGCCTGAACCGGGGCTCAGATGTTCTTGGGCCTGCTGACCGTGAGGACGAGGAGGAGGATGAAGAGGAGGAAGAACCGACAGACCCCAAAAAGCCAACTACAGATGAGGTGAGAGCCACATGCGGGCAGGTCGGGGTGGGGCGCTGCTGGGCTCTGGGTCTCACTGACCAGACAGATGTCATCCCCGACCTTACAGTTTAGCATAGGTGTGCAGGGTAGGCGGTGTTTCTCAGTAAACCCGGAAGTGAGAAGACAGTGACGCTTGTGACCTGGGTAAAGGAGGTTGGGAACATAAGGTGCAAAAGGTCTAAGGCGGGGTCAGAGAGCGCAAAAGGAGAGGCCAGTGCAAAAAGAGAAGAGGTCAGACTGGCAGCAGATTTGAGGGGGGTGCATAGATAGGGGCCAGAGCTCCCCACAAAGGGGCTGAGTTAGAGCAGATGGTGAGGGGACAGTGACTGGAAGGAATGGCTTGGAATGGAAATTTGGGCTCATGGGCATGGGAGAAACTGAACTCCCCGGTGGGGAGGGGCTTCCAGCTTTGAGGGTCAGTAGGGGAGTGGCAAAGAGGCACAAATACCCTGGGGATGGGCAATGCAAGGGTGCAGGGCAGGGGTGCAATCCGGGGGGCTGGAGGGGCTCTCAGGGCGGGTGGCAATAGAATTGTCAGGCTCATGGTGATGACAGGGTCCTGTGGAAAGCTGCTGGCTTGCAACTGGAGGTGTGGGAAGAGGTCAGTACCTCCTTTGTGAGGACAAGCGAGGAAACATCCAGTGTGGCTGACTCTGGGTTCTGGGGGGTGGTCACAGGGCACAGCCAGCAGTGAGGTCAACGCCACGGAGGAGATGTCGACTCTTGTCAACTACATTGAGCCCGTCAAGTTCAAGTCCTTTGAGGCTGCTCGCAGTGAGTGGGGCTAGGTGAAGAGTGGGAGCCAGCCCTGCCCGGCTCTGCTAGCTCTGACCTCTCCCTCTGTTGCCCCCCAGAGAGGAACAAGTGCTTTGAGATGTCCTCCTTTGTGGAGACCAAAGCCATGGAGCAGCTGACCAAGAGCCCCATGGAGTTTGTGGAGTATCCTGCCAGGTGCTGTGGGTCAGGGTGGGCGGAGCTTGCAGGTGGTTCTGGTTTCCAACCCCGCTGGAACCCATGCAGGCACCTGGCACACAGCACCCAGGCCTGGGGTTAGGGCAGGTCTGGATTGTCATGGGGTGAGTCCAGGCTGAGAAGCGGGATTTAACAGAAATGAAGTTTTGCTGGGATTCCCAGGAAGGTAGGGCTTGGGCAGGAAGCAGGTAAGAAAGGGTGGGCACTGGTGCGCAGTGTGGCCTTGACTACCAACCTTAGATACAACAAGCAGCAGCTCAGCCGCATCTACCCCAAGGGCACACGTGTGGACTCCTCCAACTACATGCCACAGCTCTTCTGGAATGTGGGCTGCCAGCTCGTGGCACTCAATTTCCAGACCCTGGGTGAGTCCTGCCCCATAGCCTCTGCCCCCTGGCCTGCCCAGCCACCCTCCTATAGCACCTCTTACTGACTTCTGACCTGTGATTGAACTTGGCTAACAGATATGTGACCCTGTCCAGTCACCCTGAACTTCCACCTGGGTGAACCCCAGTGAGACCCCTTACTTGTCTGATCTTCCCTGATTTGGGCCCTTGGTGCTGGTTGATTCTACCCCTGACCCTGGGACCTAGACTCCTGACCCCTAGTAACCCCTGGGCTTTCTTTGCATGGCACTGTCCTACCTCTGGCTTTCTGACCCTGACTGAGCCACTGACTGACCCCGCCCTGCCCGTGCACCCCCAGACTTGCCAATGCAGCTCAATGCGGGTGTGTTTGAGTATAACGGGCGTAGTGGGTACCTGCTCAAGCCCGAGTTCATGCGGCGGCCAGATAAATCCTTCGACCCCTTCACGGAAGTCATCGTGGACGGCATCGTGGCCAATGCTTTGAGTGTCAAGGTGGGACTGGAAGGACCTGGGCCGGGTGTCCTGGGCGGGGCTCTGAACAGCTGCTGAGCCTCCTTGGCCCGCCTGCCCAGGTGATCTCGGGGCAGTTCCTGTCTGACAGGAAGGTGGGCATCTATGTAGAGGTGGACATGTTCGGACTTCCTATCGATACACGGCGCAAATACCGCACTCGGACATCTCAGGGAAACTCCTTCAATCCCGTCTGGGACGAAGAAATCTTTGAGTTCCCCAAGGTAAACCAGGTCCTGGGCCTGCCCCGACCTGTCTGGACAGGAACCAGGTACACTGGTGGTGGTGATGGGTCAAGGGACCTCCCAGGCCTTGTGTGTGTCAGAGTCAGGGTTCCCTGCCCTCTTTTGCATGAGAGAAGAGGTGGCAGAAAGGGAAGCCCAAAAGAGGGCCTGTCACCCCGCAGTGGGGAGCAGACATAGCTGGCCTTATCTCCGAGGCTTGGAAGCCTTTGCCTTGGCCTGAAATCTCAAGCATCTTCCGACCCATGGGGACTGAGCCTCTGCTTCTGACCTAGGCTGGAGCTGTCCTCGGTCCCCAATTCTCAGCTCATTCTATAGTTTTGAAGCCCACAGTAACCTGACTTGTCACCTAGTGGCCTTGTCTGCCTGTACCCATGGCTCAGGGTCCTTATGGCAACTGGTTACCCCTTGGGTCAGGCTGTGGAAGATGGGTCAGCTCAGCGGGGACAGTGGCCAGCAGTCAGCTTGTCCAAGCGTATAGCATGTTAGCCCAGTGGCTGTGTGTCCACTCTGTGGCTCAGTGGTCTGGGCCCACAGGTGGTGCTACCCACCCTGGCCTCGCTTCGCATTGCGGCCTTTGAGGAGGGCGGCAAGTTTGTGGGGCACCGGATCCTGCCTGTCTCTGCTATCCGCTCAGGTGAGGCCACAGTGGGCTCCGGGCAGCCTGGGGCCAATGTGTGGGGACACAGCCGGGCCCAGCAACCCCTCCTCCTGTTGCCCAGGGTACCACTATGTCTGCTTGCGGAACGAGGCCAACCAGCCGCTGTGCCTGCCAGCCCTGCTCATCTACACAGAGGCCTCTGACTATATCCCGGGTGACCGCCAGGGTGAGCTGGGGTTGGTCTGGTAGGGCCGGGGCAAGGAGGGTGGGTCCCAAAGAGAGTGGCACTGGGATGGTTCCTTAGTCCTTCAGTGGGGGAGGACACAGCCTGGGGGCTTCTGTCTCAGCCCCTGGCCTTCTGGTCCCCCAGATTATGCAGAAGCCCTGATCAACCCCATCAAGCATGTCAGCCTGATGGACCAGCGGGCCAAGCAGCTGGCTGCCCTTATTGGGGAGAGTGAGGTGAGCCTAGGTGATGGGGGGTTCGGGCCTCAGAGGTGGGCAGGGCTCAGGCTTGCCTTGATTCTGAGGCCAAGAGATGTGACTATGGTGGCTGTGACAGTGGGTCAGGTGGCAGGGCTGACAGGGCTTTCTGGCACAGAAAGGCCCGTGGGCTTCTCTCTGCTGCCCACACCTTACCGGCCTCCCAGCCCAGCCATCTGCTGCCTGCCCTGAGCAGGGCTGGTTGGTACCTTCCCCACCCATCCCCTCTGCCTGCCGCACAGCCTGCCTGCTTTCTGACCTCTTTTTCCCAAACCAGACTGCGAAGCCAAGTGAATGCCAAGTGCCAGTGCTTTGCCAGGCCTGGTGTGAGTTCTTTTCACCTCCTTGGCTCATCGAATCCTCCCAACCCCCAATTTGGTCTCTCTGTTCCCAGAGATGGACAGGAGGCCCCAGTGACTGTGTGAGGCTGCTGAGCTCAGTGGCCTGGTTGTGCCTCCAGCCCTTATTCCTGGCCTTGTCTATCACACTGCCTAGTACAAGGGACTTCTCGGTAGTAAGATTTGCATGCTTTTTTTGTCTTTTTGAGCCAGTTCAGGCTGGCCTTGAGCTCACTTTGTAGTCCAGGCTGGTCTCGAACTCGCAACGATCCTCCTGCCTCAGCCTCCAGAATGCTGGGATTACAGGCATAAGCCACCACGCCTGGCTTTCTGGTCTTTTCTGAGTCAGGGTTTTATTATATGTTTCAGGCTGGCCTTGAATTTGAGGCAATCCTCCTGCCTCAGCCTTCCAAGTGCTGGGATTACAGGTGTGGGCCACTGCTCCTGGCTTTGGGTTTTTCATTTAATTTGTTTGGTACCAGGGATTGAACTAATGACCTTGTGCTTGCCAAGCAGGTGTTTATGCCATTGAGCTAAATCCCTGGCCCTGTTTTGTTTTTTAATAGACAACACACACTTGCAAGGCAGGCGCTTATGCCACTGAGTTAAATCCCCAGCCCCTGGGAGGTCCATTCTTGTTTGATCAAAATGTTCTGTTTCAGAACATTTGATACTCTTCCCGGGTCTGTTTTGTTTTTTAAGATAGGGTCTTGCTTTGTAGTTCAGAGTTCAAGCTGCCTTGAACTTACTAGGTAGCCCAGGCTGGTCTTGAACTAGACAATCCTGCCTCAGCCCCCTGAGTGCTGGGATTACAGGCATGTGCCACCATCCCTGACTCCATTTTGTTATTTTGTTTTGGTGGCGCTGGGACTTGAACCCAGCACCTCAGGAATGCTGGGCCAGTGTTCTACCAATGAGCTATACCCCCAGCCCCAGCTGTGGAATCTTAAGGAAACAGAAACCATTTGCACTGGAGAGACCTCACAGTTAGACCAGGACTGGGGTTTCTTAAGCTTCAAGTGGGGTCAAAGCTGAAGTGCAGGGCTCCAGACCCCTTGGTCAGGGTGATTTGAGGCCATGGGAACCTTTCACACATGGGCACCTGGCAGCCAACAGGAGGTGGTGGCTTCTGTGGGGAGATTGGAGCAGAGGTTCTGCCTCCTCTGCAGACCAGTCTCTGCGGGCCTGTGGCGGGCAGTGAAGAGATGGCTGCAATTAAGGCTGCTGGCGCTGTTGGCAGGGAAGCCTGGTGCCCACTCTGTGGCCGCTTCCTTCGCTGATTTAATCAGGAGCTGAGCAGGGAGGGGCAGCGGCGACTGCAGGCAGGGGCGGCAGACCGCAGAGGGGAGGATTCTTGGAGCCATCAGCGGGCTCCTGAGCCCACGCCACAGGCCTGGCGCCAGACTGTTCCCTCTTCACTTTCTGTGGGTGTCACAGACAGGCCGACAGGGAGATGGCAGGTCAGGGCAGCCCTGGGTGACTAGGCATGAATGGCCTGGAGGGAGGGGCAGCTCTAGTAGGACCACCCCATTTTCTCCCACGCAGGCTCTGGGTGGCACAGAGACCTGTCAGGAGGGCCCGTCCCAGCAGCTGGCCTCCCAGCCACCCTCAAATCCTACACCCAGCCCTATGGATGCCTCTCCGCGCCGACCCCCTGGGTCCGCTACCTCTCCCACAAGTACCTCCCTCAGCAGCCCAGGTAGGGGGTGGCCAGGGTGGGAGGGGGCTGGTTTGAGGGGAGCGGCTCCCGCCACATCACTCTCTTCTCACCATGGCCTCTGTTCTCAGGGCAGAGGGATGATCTCATTGCCAGCATCCTCTCAGGTAGGGTCAGGGCCTGCTCAGGGGGGGGGCTGCCACCCAGAGGGCAGCCCGCCCACCTAACCATTCGCTTTGCTCTGGCTCACAGAGGTGGCTCCCATCCCCCTGGATGAGCTTCGAGGCCACAAGGCTTTGCTGAAGCTCCGGAGCCGGCAAGAGCGAGACCTGAGGGAGCTGTGCAAGAAGCATCAGCGGAAGGCCATTGCCCTGACCCGCCGCCTGCTCCAGGGCCTGACGCAGGCCCGGCCTGTGCCTGGGGTCCTGTGAGTGTCCCATGGCCACTGTCAGGAGTGTTGGTAGGAGGATGTGTGTGCATGTGGGTTCCGTGCCCAGTGGACTTGCAGACAAGGCCAGGGACTGCTTCAGGGGAGTATTTGGTATAGGGAAGGCATCCTAAACTGCGCCCCCTCTTTGCTCTGGAAGTGATGTCTTTTTTTTTTCTTTTTGAGCTCACTTTGTAGCCGAGGCCGGTCTCGAACTTGCAACAATCCTCCCATGTCAGCCTCTGAGTGCTGGAATTACAGGAATGTGCCACAATGCTGGGCTAATGCCTCTTTTGTTTTTAGTCTTTTTTTTTTTTTTTTTTTTTTTAAGTGTTTTAGAAACAGGGTCTTGCTATGCAGTTCAGGCTGGCCTTTAGCTCACTTTGTAACCCAGGATGGTCTCAAACTTTCAATGATCCTCCTGCCTCAGCCTTCCTAGTTCTGGGATTACAGGCATGTACCATCATGCCTGCTGACCTGATACTTCTTTTGAAGTCCCTTATCAGAAGCATTTGTGAAAACAGGATCCCATGATCTGGGCAGAGCTAATGGTGCAGGGCCTTATGGTTGCACGACAGATCTCACTTGCAGGGTCATGCTCTGGCCCCTCTGCTTTCCCATCCAAGGGACCCAGCATCACCCAGAAGATTCTTTCCACAGGGGCAGGGCTGCTGACTCAGAAGACATGAAGGAGGAGGAGGAGGTGAAGCAGTACCGAGAGTTCCAGAACAGGCAGGTGCAGAGCCTGCTGGAGCTAAGAGAGGCCCAGGCGGATGTGGAGGCTGAGCGCAGGCTGGAATACCTGAGGCAGGTGAGGAGCATGGCGGCCAGGGAGCCAGGGATGCTACCATGCAGTGACATCAGCCTTCTGGTACTCACTGGCTGCCTGTGTCCCCAGACTCAGCAGCGGCTCAGAGAGATTGTGGTGGAAGCACACACAGCTCAGTTCAAGAGGCTGAAGGAGATGAATGACAGGTGAAGGCTAAGGGTCTTATGTTGGGAGGCGTGGCAGGACTCCTGGTACTGGAAGGATAGGATCTCCAGTCCTGCCCCTGATGCCTGCTCTTCTCCCTGCCTTTGCAGAGAGAAGAAGGAGCTGCAGAAGATCCTGGACAGGAAGCGCCATAACAGTATCTCAGAAGCCAAGACGAGGGAGAAACATAAGAAGGAGGCGTAAGGGTGTTGGGGCTGGGAGCCATTTGGGTGCTGGGGAGGCAGGCGGTGCCTGGGCACCAAGCCCACTTTGCCTTCCTCCTATGCAGGGAACTGACAGAGATCAATCGGAGGCACATCACTGAGTCGGTCAACGCCATCCGTCGGGTGAGTAAGGCTCCTGGGATGCCCAGCCCTACCCCCGATTCTTCCTTCATCAGAAAGCCACCTCCTTGCTGTCTGGCCTGGAACCATGTTGTACTCAAAAGCCTTCTAGAGTCTCCTCCCTGGGCCTTTCTGTACTAGTGCCCTGTAGCTTTGGAGTCCTTGGGCCTAGTCTCAACCCTGGGAGCCTTCACCACCTGGTTTTTGTGCCCAGCCAGAGCCCCAGGGCCCTAGCCCCCTCAGCTGAGCCCTTGCCCACCCTCACAGCTGGAGGAGGCCCAGAAGCAGCGGCATGACCGCCTGGTGGCTGGGCAGCAGCAGGTCCTACAGCAGCTGGCAGAAGAGGAGCCCAAAGTGAGACTATGGAGGAGGTGGGCAGGTGGACTGGTGGGTGCCCAGTGTCCTGGCCTCCCTGAGACACCCATCCTCTTCCCACAGCTGCTGGCCCAGCTGACCCAGGAATGTCAGGATCAGCGGGCGAGGCTGCCCCTGGAGATCCGCCGGAGCCTGCTGGGCGAGACGCTGGAGGGGCAGGTGGATGGGCCGCTGGTGGCCTGTGCCAGCAATGGTCACGCAGCTGGGAGCAGTGGGCACCTGTCTGGTACTGACTTGGAGAGCCAGGAGGAGAACACACAGCTTTGAACTGGCTGAGCAGGAATGGCCACCGAGTCAGGGTGGGCACGGGGCAGAGGGCAGCAGAAGACACTAATTTTTTTTAACTTTTGACCTTTAGAAATTTTATTTTTTTAAACCTGGGGCAATGCCCCACTAACTCCCTTCATCCTCCTGGGACCGCCTTACCTCCTTCCTAACTTTAGTCCTAGGGAGGGGCCTGGGCCAGGCCTTGCCCGCCATGACATCCACACTCCAGATGGCCATTGTTTTCCTGACTTCCCAGGGAGCACTGAGTGGAGACTTAGAGCTCTGGGAAGTCTGGGTCACATTCTTTCTCTGTCCTTTGGGTTTTTTTTTTTTTTACATGAATAAAAGTGGATTTCAGGGACCCTGTGTGCAGTGTGGTTTGGAAAGGACTCAGTCCTAGGCCCTGTTTCCTCAGTGGCCTCAATTTCTTCATCTATAAAATGGGCTGCGGTCAGGCACCAAGCACAAGTGTTGCTGGCTTTGAACTTGACTGCTTTGCTCAGGGCCTGCAGTGACCTCCTCACTGCCACAGGAAGCTCTGGCTAACCCTGGGCCTGTTTCTCTGCCCTCTTACCTCCAGTTTGGTGTCCTGGTTTCCCCCTGCCCATGCTTTCCTCCCTCCCAGGCTCTTCCTGTCCCCTCTTCACAGAGGCACAGGCTGCTTCAGGAAGCCTTCCCTGCCCCACTTCCTGTTGCCTGATATGACCCAAGTACCCGGCCTACTCTGGGCCTTCCACAGGCAGCTGAGTGGGGACAGACAGCTAAGTGGACCTGGCCTTTAGAGATAGGTGGGGAAAGGGCCTGCCTGTGACTCCTGGAAGAAGGGAAGCACACAGCCCCAGACTTGGCAGGGCTAAGACACCCTGGTCCCCCTCATTCCTGTGAGAGATGTTCTGCCTCTTTTCCAGATGAGGAGACTAAGGTCCTGAGTGGAAGTCACAAACGCTGGGCAACAACTAACTGGAGATGCCCTGACCTGGAGGCAGGGTAGCGTGGACCCTCTGTGGCCCACTGTCTTCGGCCAGCCTAGAGGACCTGCTTCATGCTCGGGACCAGCGCTCGGAGGGTGCGGCTGCTCTGCAGTAGGGTCAGGCTGGCACCTCTTCAAGGCCTCTCCCTGCTTCCTGGCGCTTCCCAGGCTGGCTGCTCCCTCCTCCAGAGGAAGGGAGCCTCTTATCTGCACTTATCGCCTGCCAATGGAGTGTTTTCTTTGCTTTGTTTTTGCTGCAGCCTCAGGCAAACAGATGGGGTGGAGAGGCTGGAGAAACTGGGTGGCCAGAGAGGGGCCTTCCCAGGCTGGGACCTCTGCCCCCAAGCACTTCTTCAGGACACAGTACCACTGCCAGGCTTTTCTCCGGCTATGAGACCTCCCATCCTTTTACCCCATTTGCTGGCTTAGTTCCCCAGCATCAATTCTCATTTCCCTGACAGACTGACCAGCATTTACTCAAGCACTCCAAATTGGTCCTCGGTTCTCAAAATCCCTGCTGTGCCCGGTGAGCCCCTCAGAATCCTAGGGCTGTGCCCTCAGGCACAGCCTGAGGTTCAGGGCTGTGAACCTTTCCCTGGGTTCACTCTGCAGGAGTCACAGTCCAAGACACCCCCACCCCTTTTTGGTCAGGTAATGCTGGAGCTCCACACCTCCCTGCCTCAGGTTCCTGGAAGCATGAACAAGCCGGGCAGTGGCGCAGTCCCTGCCACTCGAGCTCAAGGCACTGGCCAGGGCTAATCAGGGGCCAATAAATCTCTTGGACTCATGCTGGAGGCCTGCTCTAGGTCCCTGTGCCGAAGCCTCTGTTCCCCACAGGCCGCGCCGCCCCCGCCCTGAGTGTCCCGCCAGGTCCCTGCGCAGTGCTGGCCCCAGGCCGGCCACACAGTAGCTGCCTGCGAGACGCAAGGGCTGACCCAGATCGGGACAAATGACCCCCTCCCCCCGCCCCGGGGAGCCAGTTTGCAGAATTCCAACCGCAGCCCTACGGTTCCCAACTACCGTCTTAGATAAGGTTCCGGGGCCGAGCCACACCCCGCTACCCCGAAACCAACCGAGGCTCTGCTTGCCGTCTCGACCCCTTCCTAGTCTGTGTCCCTGGATATCACCCCAAAATAGCCTCTGTTTCCCTCATATAAAATGGGGTCATTTTGAAGCTATCGATGATAGAGCTGCCCCGGTCGATGGTATCCCAAGCAAGAGACACGGGGGCACAGACTGCACTTTATTAACAAGTTTGTGCGGAGCACAGGTGTGCAGCGTCACCTTAGAAAGGGCGCTGGCAGAGGAACGGTTAATCACAGAGCGCTTCCCAGCGCAGGCGCCTTGGGCACCAACAGCACGTGGCTGGGCGACTTCCGGCGGCAGAGGTCGGAACCTTCAGACTTCCGTGCTCTAAATCAGACCGACTCCCTGCGAAAGGTATACAACAGATGCTCTCGTGCAAGGGCTGTAGAAGACTCCCGCCCACACCCAAGAAGGCCGTCAACGGAACCGGGGTGGGTGGGGTTCCGGGAACGTGGGGGCGGAAGTTTACTGGGAGGGGGCGGAGCCTCCTCTCCCCAAGTTCCGATCCCACCAGGACTGGATGGCCCGTGTCCAATTAGAGTTCTGCCACAGCTTCGTCGCTGTGCCCGCGCTCTTCGGGCGAGGAAGACCCTTCGGGGGTGAGAAAAGGGAAAGTTTAAGTGTGTTAGCTTACTCTGGCTGGAATCGGGGTCTTTCATGTCCGAAGTCCCAGCTCCAAGTGAGACCCTCGGGGAAATGAAGACTAGTTTCCAACCTGCCCTGTACCAAGTGGCCATGGAAACACGACAGGACGCATAGGCCCTTTAGGAACGGGGCCTCGAGTGAGCCAAAAAGAGACGACGCCAAGGAACTAAACTAGAAAGGTCAGAGAACTAACACCTACAAGATGGGGATCATAACTCAGAAATTAAAGAGACTCTGAAACTGGGACTAAATCACCGAGACAGCCGAAAAGGGCCAGCAGACCTCATGCTGTAAAGCTCTGGGGAATCCAGGAGCTCTGCCCTGGAGTGCGTTTGGATTACAGATCCTGGACAAGCTAGAACTTGGAAGGCAGAAGTTGGTGAGAAGAAAGGCGTCATGAGACTACAAGTCCCGGCATGCCCTGGGACTCGGAGCGAGGCTACCCTATGTGGGAAGCGGCCTGGGCTACAAGTCTCGCCGTTATAGGGACCCGGAAGAAGCAGGCTGTGTGGCTGACGCCCTGGGACAAGAGACAGACTAGGGGGTGGGTGCTACAGACCATCAGACCGTGGGACTACAGGTCCTGGCACATCGTGGCCTGGCGCTCACCTTGAAGGAGTCCACGAACTCGTCGCTCATCCTCCGGAGCTCTCGGCCGTAGCGCTGTGCAGCCCAGAGGTTGGGTGGCGCCGAGCGCGAGCGGCCCCGGAATGGACTGAGCTCCTCCTCCATCCCTTCCTCCTCCTCAGTCCCTGCAGGATAAGACCGGTGGCGACTCCGGGTCTCCATAGCCACAGTGCCTGCAGAAAGGGTCCAGGGTGACAGGAGCCTTAATTTCTCTGTGTCCCTAGCACTGCTGAAGCCTTTCCTTACGTAATTAACTGTCCTTCTAATGTCTGTGCATCACTCTTCACCTCTAACAGCCCTGTTGCCCTTCTGTGTAAATGAGGGATGCGCGGGGCTTTTATGAGGAATAGAGTTAAAGTCACATGAATCCCGTAAGTCCCCATGAATGCCAATAATAGAGAAGGCCTATAAAATGGCACTCCACTGTGCAGGACACAAAATAAAAACAAGAAGTTGTAATCAGCCGGGCATGGTGACTTTGTGCACCTGTAGTCCCAGCACTCAGGAGGCTGAGGCAGGAGGATCACCACAAATTTGTGGCCAGCCTACGCTACAGAGTGAGTTCAAGTCCAGCCTGAACTACACAGGGAGACCCTGCTTCAAACAAACCAAACAAAACAGAATAGGTGTAATCATCTGTGTAAATCCATGGGGCCTCCCAGAAATCCCTGCATAGGGAAGTATCACTCCAGCTCTACAGGTGCACTGCAAGGCCCCTGCAGAACAAAATGCAGCAACACTTCTGTATTCCCCACTGTCCGTGCTTTGGAATGCCCGAAGTTGTTGACCTTTTTTAGGTGCCATTTCTGGAACACTTCCTATGTGCTAGGGCTTAAGCACTCCTCCACTATCCGCTCAACTACCCAGGTGGCCTCCACTTTACAGACGACAAGGCAAAGGTCAGGAAGTTGAGACTTGCCATGTAGCTGTGAAGCCCTGAGATTGGAAGTCCCCAGGTTTGGTGGGATCCATGGTCTGTGGGGGCTGTGGACCTTTTCCCTTGACCAACACCCTCTAACTCCTTACTCCAGTTTCATCCTTTATATGAGCGGACAGTCCCACCCCTGGTGCCAGGAGCATGTTAAGGGCACCTCAAGTAGAGTGTAGCAGACCTGTCTGGGAGTTGCAGGCCTCCTGCAGCCGTATTCAATGCAGCTCTGCTGTGGTCCTTCTCAGCTGCGTGCCATTCTGACTGCCAACTGTACCCCTTTGTCCTGACTGACAAAGACTAGAACCACTTGTGGGAGCAGAGAAGCCAGAGACACGGCCAGGTGTGTCTGGCAGGAAAGGCTTTTTGGAGGAGGTGAGATTCAGGCCAGGCTCCGATGCCAGGGGATAACAATGTCCTCAAAGGGGCATAGGCAAAGCCCTGCCGGCCAGCTGCAGTCTCTCCGCAGGCCTCAGCTCTAGAAAGGCCTGGTGTAAGACAGCGTGGGCAGTGTCCCCCTCAGGTGGGGACACTGAAAGCCTTCCAGGGGCTTCTGAATCCAGCCAGGTGGACCCAACCATGTCCACATCCCCACTTTGTGTCCTCAGGCCACTTCTCTAAGCCTTGGACACCTCAGTGTCTCTCTCTGTGAGCCGAGCAGTCTCTTATCTGGCAGGATTATAGACAGTTAAATTAGGGAGAAATGGGCTAGGCAGCCAGAGAGGGCGGGGCCTTCAAGGAAGGCCGTGCAGAAGATGAGAACACATAACTGTAGCTGGAGGTGCATTTGAAAATGAAACTCACAATGGCCAGATTTACATCCTTCCTTAAGGGACAATGGAAATCTGAGATTATTAGTAACACCCTTTTAACATTTCCCCTATAAATAAACTGTTATCTCATTAGAGATGGGTCAGCCTTTCCCACCCACTAAAACCAGAAGACTAAAGATAGTAAAACTAAGACTATAGATTATCAATCAAGGTTAATAATGTCATCCATGTAGGGGCTAGGTGACCTTCCCATTGGATCAATATTACCTACCTGGCTATACTTGTAATCTTATTAGTTGATCACTGTTTTGTTGTTTTGGCTTATTTTTTTTTTTTTTATCAGTACGGGGGATCGAACTCACGACCACCTGCTTGCAAGGCAGGTGCTTATGCCGCTGAGCTAAATTCCCAGCCCCTGTTTTGGCTTTTTGGAGACGGTGTCTCACTGTGTGGTTCAGGCTGGACTTGAACTCATTAAGTAGCCCAGGCTGGCCTCAAACTTGAAGTGGTCTTCCTGCTTCAATCTCCCTGCTGCGATTGTAGGCATGTGCCAGTACGCCTGGCTGACTGATCATAGTTTAACTCATGATTTTGCTCTATAAAACTTTTGAGAAGTGGGCTCATTGGCAACCCACTGGGGTCCCCTCCTGTCTTTCAGGAGTTATCCCTGTTCCCCAATAAGTTTTCCTACTGTCAATCTGTTATTCCTTAGCATTCATTCTTTGATTTCAGGGAACACAAACTCAGCGTATTGCACATCTAGCAGGTTGGGAGTTACATTTATTTCTCCTAGATCATTTAGAGGTCCTACATTACCAAGACCCTATGTGAGCAAACAGGGTACAGGAAAGCACCCTACTTTTCATATTCTGAGGCCTCCCAGCTCCCCGCAAACGTAGGCACCAAATTCTATTTTGGGAGGAGGTAACTGAAATACAGGGTCTCACTATGTGGCCTCACTCCAAGCTGCCTAAGTGCTGGGATTACAGCTAAATTCCCCCTATTTTCCAAATGAGGAAGAAGAGGCAGTGAGAGGTTAGGAATTAGAGGACCTGGATTGGCAGCCTGCTGCTTAGGGAACGCCAGCTGACCTCCACTGGCTCTGTCTGAGAAGCCACAGCACTGCTGCAAGGCACAGGGGGAAGGTGAGGGCCCACACACAGGTGGGTACCTGCTCTGGGTACCACCCCACACGCAGAGATGAAAACACACAGAAGAGGGTAACCCAGCAGCAGAGCACTTCCCCAGGGAGGTCCCCAGCTCCAGATAGCAAAATAAACAATGCATTAATTCTTTGCATCCTGACCATACGCAGTCAGGCAGGTTCAAGGTCACAAAACTAGTAAGTGACAGAGATGGGATCTGAACAACTAGTCTTACTCCAGCTACAACCTGTTTAACTCCTGCAGGGACCCTGGAGTCCCAGTTTGGGGAAAGACACCCCTGGGTCCCCTGTTGGTCAGCTTAGCCAGGAGCCTGTCCTATGGAAGGGAGGATTATTACCAAAGGCTTGGATTTAGCAATGCCAACCCATCCCATCATCAAAATGATACTTGCTTTGTTTTGTTTGTTGAGACAGGGTCTCACTATGCAGCTCAGGCTGGCTCTGAACTCACTATGCTGCTAAGGCTGGCCTTCAAACGCACAGTGATCCTCCTACCTCTGCTTCCCCCAGTATTAAGGATTACAGACATGTGCTACCACACCCAGCTAAGACTGAACATTTTTTTTTTTTTTTGAGACAAGGTCTTGCTATGTGGTTCTGGCTATCCTTGAACTCACAATGTAGCCCAAGCTGGCATTGAATTTGCAGTGATCCTCCTGCTTTACCCTCTCAAAGAGTGCTAGGATTATAGGCATGGGACATCAGATCTAGTTAAATTGAATTTTTTTGGTACCGAGGACTTGTACCTGCCAGGCAGGCACTTGTGCTGCTGAGCTAAATCCCTGGCCTGCTAAACTGAATTTTAATGTCTCTTTTTACTGGAAAGAAAGCTAGGAGATTTTCTGTCAACTCCCTGAGGGGGAGGAATGGGCAGTGTGTAACCATGCTGTCCCCTCTAGGGGGAGAAACAGGGTATGGGTCCTCTCTGGTGTGAGGCTGGCTGGGTAACCAGTCTGCCCCTCATGCCATCCTCCAGAGTCTGGCCTGGGACTGGGGAGCAGAGGGAGAGCTGACTGACTAGCTGTGCCCTAACCCCTGGCAAAGCACGTGTAGTTCTGAATTCCTTCCCCACCAGACTTCCAGGTAGGTGGGTGCCACTGAATACATCCAGTGCTGACGGCAAAGCTTTTAAACCGAGTGCTGACTACAACCCAAAACCCACTTATTTATTGCAAAGTGCCAGTCCTGCAATTAAGCCTGAATACTGAGGTTTTAGTTTAAGAAATGACTCAGACATTAACATCTTTTATCTTTTTTTTTTTTTTTGAGACAGGGTCTTACTATGCAGTTCAGGCTGGGCTTGAGCTCACTTTGTAGCCCAGGCTGGTCTCAAACTCGCAATGATCCTCCTGCCTCAGCCTCCTGAGTGCTGGTATTACAGGCATATACCACCATGCCCAGCTACATCTTTTGTCTTAAAGCAATGGGACCTGGTGGTGAATGCCATTGTGAAAGCTGAGGCAGGAGGCTCGCTGCAAATTTAGCCTCGTTATACAGCAAGACCCTGTCTCAAAAGTGAACACAAAAAAACTATACTTTAAAGAAGTGAGGCCACACACACTCTGCCTGTCCTTGGGGGCAGAGTGTCCATGGCATTTGTGCAAGGGTCCCTCTGAGTTGCAAATTTGACTAAAGCCAGCCCCTTTGGGCTGGCAGAGAACATCCCTCGCTCTGCTCAGAGTTGAGGAAATCAGAAAACAAGCTTGGTATGGTGGTATACACCTGTAACCCCAGCATTCTGGGAAAATGAGGCAGGAAGATCCCAAGTTCGAGCCCACCTGGGCAATTTTGTGATTTAGTGAAACCCTGTCTCAAGATAATAAAATGCAAGAGGGTTGGTATCGTAGCTGAGTGTGAATGCCCTGGGGTCTGTCCTCTTTACCTAAGAAAAGAAGTCCAGAGTGGTGGCGCACACCTGTGATCCTAGCTACTAGGAAGGCTGAGGCCCAAGGGAGGCAAGTTTGAGACTAGCCTGGGCAATTTAGCAGGACCCTGACTCAAAATTTTAAAATTTAGTTATTTTTATTTTTAGGGGTTTTGAGACAGTCTTGCTGGATAGCTCAGGCTGCCTTGAACTCGTGGCAATCTTCTCACCTGGGATTATACGTGTGAGCCACCACACCTGGCTAAAAATTAAAGAAAAATTTAAAATGAAGCCTGGTGTATTCCAGCACTGGGAGGCTGCCTGGGCAGCCTGGGCTACATAGTGAGATCTTGTCTCAAAACACTAAAAACAGATGAGCTGGGCAGTACTCTTGGGGGGAGGGGGAGTATGTTTTAAATGTCTTAGCAGTGTTTCATTTAAGATACTTGGGTGTTGCGTGTGGTGGTGCACGCCTGTAATCCCAGCACTTCGGGCCTGAGGCAGGATTGCAGCGAGTTCAAGGCCAGCCCAGACTACACAGTAAATTTGAGGCCAGTCTACACTCGAGGGAGAGCCTGTCTCAAAAAACAAACAAAAAAAAAAAAAAAAAAAAGAAGAATGAAAAAAACGGCAGTTTATTGATGTTTTATTAGAATTGATCCGACTTCCCTGTAAGTGCAAGTGGCTGGGGAGGTGACTCCATGGCACAGCCCTTACCTAACACTGCTGAGGCCTCGGGTTCAATCATGTAGTGTCAAGTGAGAAAAACATTAATTTGTGGTTCCTAAGAAAATCATGGTATTGGGGCTGGGGATTTAGCTCAGCGGCATAAGCGCCTGCCTTGCAAGCAGGCAGTTGGGAGTTCGATCCCCAGTACCGATAAAAAAAAAAAAGAAAAGAAAAGAAAAAGAAAATCATGGTATTTTGGGTAAAAAAAGTAAGAATAAAAATAAAAAGAGCCACACATGAGGTGTATGTCGTGGCTGGGGGTGGGCTAGCGTGTGTGAAGCCTGGGGTCCGTCCCCAGAACCACACCAAACAAACAAGCAAGCTAATGACACAGCTCACAAGGATTTAGTCTGTGGCTATGGTTTTTTAGCACTTTCCCTAAAATCCAAAGGTCTGTATTCTGCCCCAAACCTTCCACGATGGTTGCTTTGTTCCCTTTTATTGAGATGAGGTCCCAGCTGCTTGGTGTGACCTTCAAGCCCCTGACCTTGTGATTCTAAACTATACTTCACCTGCCTGCCTCTGAGGGCGCACAGAGTGTCCACGTGAACGGTGAATGGTGGCCCCGACCTGCTTGCCACAAGCACCTTACAAGGACAGTGATGTGGAGGGGCCTCTGTGAGAGGTCCTGGTTCGAAGCACTTTTCCAAGTGGTGACCAGTCCTCTGTGTGACCTTCTGCAGTGGGGCCATTGTGACTCCATTTCCCAGAGGAGGACACTAAGGCAGAGCCAGCAGTCTGTCTGCTCGCTCAGGAAGGGCAGCACTGCACCTGAACCCCATGGTGTGGCAAGGCCAACCCCCTGCCTGTGGCACTGCACACCCTTCCCTGGCTGGGTCTACATCTGCCCCTTGGCTTGTTACAGCTGCAGGCTGCAGTCCCCACCTGGACTTGCATACTGTCCGGCAGGGGGCAGATCCAGCAGGGAGGGCAGGGCAGGGCAGGAGGCCGCAGTGCTGGCAGCCTCCAGGTGAGATCGCTCCTTTAACAACCTGTGTAAAGGCTGTTCGGACTTACTGCCCACTGCTCAGATTCACAAGCTGCCTTTTTTGTTTGTTTGAGTTGTATAGTTCTATACATCTCGTTTACAGAGAGCCACAATGTCCTTTGTAAAAATTTTATTTCCTGTGTGTGTGTGTGTGTGTGTGTGTGTATGTGTTTTGGTACTGGGAATCGAACTCAGGACCTTGCACTTGCCAGGCAGGTGCTATGCCACTGAGCTACATTCCCAGCCCATTTTTTTGTATTTTGAGACAAGTGTGTTGCTACGTAGTTCAGGCCAGGTTGAACTCACCATGTAGCATAAGCTGGCTTCCAACTCTTAGTGATTTTCCTGCCTCAGCCTCCCAAATGCTGGAATTACAGGTGTGCACCAGCACATCTGGCTTTTCAACATCTTTTCTCGTATGATCTGCCATGACTATACGGTGGTATAATTTGTGCTGCTTGTACTGTACGGTACTGTAGTTTTACCTTCTGTTAAACATCACAGTACTGCAAGCTGTAGTTATTCAAAGAAAAGCGAAGTCATCAAGTTGGAGTTACTTCTTTGAGCACGCTTTTGCTCTGAGCGCTGTCATGTACACACCATACATATGATGCCTCCCGTAGCAGCCTAACCCCGGGAACTTCACTCGGCCATGAGGCGAGGAAGGTCCTGCCTGCAGATCCTTGATAGAAAATCACTGGCTTTTCAGATACTAAAAGCACTTCAGAAATCCCAGGGAGGGACTGGGGCTGAGCTCAGCAGTACAGCCACGTAGGGGAGCCCCTGGACTCCAACTCCAGCAGCGCCACAAAAAAATTATTTTTTAAAAAAAGAGTTATTTTTTTTTTTTTTTCGAGACAAGGTCTTGCTATATAGTTCAGGATGCCCTTGAATTATGTAGCCTAGGCTGGCCTTGAATTCATGGTGATACTCCTGCTTCAGCCTCCTGAGTGTGCCACAGGGATGAGCCACCATGCCCAGCTAAAAATAAAAAAATTGGAAATAGCAGTCCTGAGCTATCCGCCTGCAGATGGGCAAAGACTCCTAGGGGCCGCAGATGCTCTCTCTCCCTCCTCCCCACCTCTGACCTAGTGCGGGCCTCCACACCTAGCACAAACTTCAGGCTCCTCCACTCCCAAGTTGCACCCCTAACCTCTACATGGCTTTGCCCCATACCCCCACCGCCTGTATGACCACACCTGTCCTTCTCTTCAGACTTCTTCCCAGGAGCACAACCTAGACTGAATGCCATCACACACTTCCACCCCGGCTTCCCACCTGGCCACCAGAACACCATCCCTCCTGTCCCATCGTCCCCTTGGCACCTGACTCCAGGAGGCTGACTCCCCTGTCCTGGGCCTGCTCTCCTCCCCATGGCTGCCAGCTTGTCCCACAGCCGCCATTCCCCTTGCATTTACCCTCCAGCCGTGGCCCTGGATGGCCCGGGACAAACATGGCTTTGGTCAACTCCCTGCTGCCACTCCTCCGGTGCCCACCTGGGCATCCCAGCTGGTGGCCTAAAAGGCGCCTCTGGATCCACATGTCTGAGCAGGCCTCTGATCTTCCTCTTCCCCTGTGTGCTCAGGGCCATTTTATCCCTCTAGGTACTTGGGCTGAACTCCGGTGTGTCATCCTTCACCCCTCTTTCCCTGGTACCACACATCCAATCCATCAGCAAATCCTGCCAGCTTTACCCCAAAATA
Source organism: Cavia porcellus (assembly GCF_034190915.1). Taxonomy (NCBI): domain Eukaryota; kingdom Metazoa; phylum Chordata; class Mammalia; order Rodentia; family Caviidae; genus Cavia; species Cavia porcellus. The sequence goes on from NW_026947500.1 coordinate 23,299,673, forward strand.
AGTCCAACGTCTGGGGGTCTAGCTACCTGGTAAAGTGCTTGCCTAGCATGTGAGAACCTGGGTTGTTACTTAAAGTTGAAGGTTACAATGGCCTTTGAAGCCTTGCACAGGTTGGACAGAGCTCTAAATATCTTCCTTCCCTCACTGCCCTTGAGCCGCGGGAGCCTGTGTAGTCTTGCTCTCCAGGCCTCCCCTTGCCTGATCTCTCCTCCCACGGGCATCAAAGTGGTTCAGCCTCAGCCCCTGCTCCCCTGGCTCCAGTGCTGCCTCAATTACAGTCACCCCACCAGCCCTCAGCCCTCTTCAGAGCCCAGCCTTTGTCATCTAACACATTCTATAATTTCCTTTTTTAAAACAAAAACAAAAACAGAGTCTCACTAAGTAGTTCAAGCTGGCCCTGAACTCTTGGCAAATCTTTCCCTGCTCAGCCTCCCCAAGTGCTGGGGTCACAGGTGTGTCCACCACGCCTGGCTGTATTATCCTTTTGTATTTGCTGTTTATGGCCTTTCTCCTCCTATTTCGCTAGAACATGTGATCTCCATAGGGCAAAGATTCTGCCTTTTGTTCCTGATGTGACCTGAACGACTAAACATGGGCCACAGGCAACGCTCTCCGTGAAGAAGAGTAAGTACTGAGGATGAAGGGTGGGGGGCCTGCTAGGTAGGGGTGGAGAGCAGATAAAGGAGGTAGAGAACAGGCGGAGAGCAGAAACAACACTGAATGCCAAATCTGGATGGTAAAGTGTACATGTAAGGCAGAAACGGAGCTGCCCTGCTATCCATTTTTATTCCCTAAAATGAGACATTTGCGTTTCGAGTCAGCGACATGACTCCCTTTTGCTTTTAGATGATCTCTGGTTGTTCTAAGTACCAAGACCTGAGCCAGGCCTCAGGAGGTGGGGACTAGAGAGAAAGAGTCGCTGCTCAATGTGCTGCCCAGCTACATACTGGCCCACTACCTGGGAGGGGTACCTGCCACTTGTCATTTGCCTGCAAGGACAGCCCCAGTGTGGGAGCCACAAAAGAACTAGGCATAGACCCAGCACTCAGAAGGATGAGGCGGAAGGGTTGCTGTGAGTTTAAGCCCAGCCTGTGTGAGTTCAATGCCCTGGACCACATAGTGAGACCCTGTCGCAAACAGAGAGAGAGAGAGAGAGAGAGAGAGAGAGAGAGAGAGAGAGAGAGAACCGTAGGCAGCTGAGAGACTGATCCAGGGAAGAGGTTCCCTGGGGCAAGGAGTCTTCCAGCCCTGGTTCCTATATGGGTAATGCCAAGCTTTCATGACCTTAGGCAAGTCACTTTCCCTTTCTGGATCACTGTCCTGCATCCATTGGCCAGGCTCCATAATAACAGGCACCTTTGAGCATTTACTATATACCAGCTCTATAATTAAGTGCTTACTTGATCATTCCTGCTAATTAACTCAATAATTCTGTAATGGTGGTGATGAATTGGCTTTCAGAAGAGGACACTGAAGCTCACGGAGGTCAAGGACTCCCCCCAAATCTTCAGTGAGTGTGGATGCAACAGGCAGGTAGGTGGAGGCAGTGGTGGGGTACCTACCTCCATGGTGGCTCCTGCTGCTTCTCAGCTGCCTCTGCTGGTGACTGGTGTCCCCCAGGAAGCCTCCTGCTGGGCTGCTGCCTAGCTCGTCCCCTGTGGGGCTGGGGCCCAGGCCCCTCTCTTCAGAGCTGGAGTCTTCCTGCTCACTTGGCTCAAACTCTGGGATCTGGAACATGCTCTGGGCTGTGGGGACAAGATAGCATGCAGTCAGGAACAGCTGGATAAAAGGTGGCCTTGGGAGGCAGGAGACTGGTATCGTGGGTCCTTCAGCCACCTAGAGCCCCTAGGCCTGCCCTCTCTCCAGGCCCTCATCTATCTGTTGCATCTGGCTGGGCAGGGACCTCAGGCTGCTCACACAGGCCCCAATTTTCCCCTCAGGGCCCTGGTGTCCCAGGATCGCCCAGGGCCTCCAAACAGGCCCTAACCCGTCCCGTCCCGCCCTGCCCCGCCCCGCCCGTAGTGCCGGCATGCAAGTCTCACCCTAAGCCCGATCTCGAGGCCCCTGAGCCGGGCCCGCCGCCTCTCTCAAGTACTGAGGGTGTCCAACCCTAGTTTCCTGGGCAACGCGAACTGTCACCGACCCGGGCCAATCAGCCCTGGAGAAGAAGGCCGGGCTGGCCCGGAGGCTGGCGGAGGAGGGACCGCCTCCGAGCGGGCCCCGCCCCCCGCCGCCCGCCCCCAAGTCTCCGGATGCCCAGCTCAGACTTCCTTAAAAATCTTTCGGCGTGGATAGGAACGCGTGAGGCGTCACTGGAGTCAGCATGTGGGATCTGAAGGACTGTTTCTTGCTGACGAGTCCTTCTGGGACTTCGTTTCCTCCCCCGTAAAATGGAGATAATGACGCCTCCCTTGGGAGCCGGTGAACACTTTGTAAACAGTGATGATTACTGCGGGAGAAAGCACCCTGCAAAGCCGTAATTGACGCTCAGCCGTCGGATGCAATCACTGTTGCTACTGTTATTGCTCCGCCTGCATTCGGCCCAGGAATTCCCGTTCACGCGAGTGGCAGCCTCGCGCTGCCCACCGCGCGTCGGGGACCCCTCCCCGCGCTACTTCTGCAGCGCTAGAGCTAAGAGGGCGGCCCTGCGCGGGCAGGATGGCTGCGCGGATGCGGGAAGGGGACAGGAAACCCTGTTTGGATAAGCCTTAGTGCTCCGTTGCGGGCCGATAACCGGCCAGAGGAACAAGGTCCGCGGGCTGGGGTCTCGGGAGGGACTTCCGGCCCAGGTCCGGGGGCGTGGCCTAGGGGCCATATTTGCTATGGGCGGAAGTTTCCTTCAGCGACCCGGTGAGGGGAAGCGGTTGCCGCCCCCATCCGGGCAGCTCGATACCAATTTGGGGATAGGGGGAATCTAAGAGTGGAACCTGGCAGCCTCCCAAACAAGGGAGGGCCGGCGGCCCACTCGGACACCCGCTGGATAGGGCACAGCCTCCGCGTCTCGGCTGCTCGCTGTCCCTGGTAACCCACGGTGCCCGTCGGCGGCGCAGATCCCGCCTATTCTTGAATGGTCCCACGCCGGGCGCGGCGTGCCGCTGCGGAGCCCCGGCCAGCCCCTGCGCAACTTGCGTAGTGAACGGTGCCCGCGCAGGCGCAGGAGCGGGTGAAGCAGCGGGAGACGGGGAGCTGGAGCGTAGGGTCCAGCAACCAGACCCCGCTTGTCCAGCTGCGGCCTGAGGAACTGAGCATCGGCCTCTTCCCGCCCCCCGCGACTTGAGGGTGGATGCGGGGGGTGGGCAACGGCTGGAATTCAGAGGACAGACGAAGATACCTTCCCGGATTACTGGAGGGGAGAGAGCCCCCAAGCTTGGGGAGGGGGAGAGCCGGGCGTTGGGCGTCCCCGCGGCGGCCACTGCTCTCAGCCGGCGGGCATCGGCTGGCTCTCCCCCTCCTGCCAGACCGACACTAACGACCAAGGCTCCTCTCCTTCAGCCTCTGCATCCCCTGGCTAGGGGGAGACCTCGGGAGATTCATTCCCCCAAACCCTACCCCATCAGCTTTGGAGAGGAAAAACTGCACTCCCCAAGTGAGGGGCCCAGGGCCCACGCTGCCTGTGCCCCCAAAAGGCAAGGGTCTCATTTGAAGAGGAAGACTGACCAGCCACAACTTCTTTCCCCCTGAGTCCCCATCTCTGTCACTGCACCCTGCAATTCCCACCGTGTTGTATTTATTTCCCGGCCCCCAGCCAGCCCATATCTATCTCTGGTGTTTAGGCCTCCCTCCCTGACATGGAGAGTAACCTGTCTGGCCTGGTGCCTGCTGCTGGGCTTGTGCCTGCGCTGCCACCTACAGTGACCCTGGGACTGACTGCGGCTTACACCACTTTGTATGCCCTACTCTTCTTTTCTGTCTATGCCCAGCTCTGGCTGGTGCTTCTGTATGGGCACAAGCGTCTCAGCTATCAGACGGTGTTCCTGGCACTCTGTCTGCTCTGGGCCGCCTTGCGCACCACCCTTTTTTCCTTCTACTTCCGAGATACATCCCGGGCCAACCACCTGGGGCCCTTGCCCTTCTGGCTTCTCTACTGCTGTCCTGTCTGTCTGCAGTTCTTCACCCTGACGCTCATGAACCTCTACTTTGCCCAGGTAACTATGGTGATGGGTGGGGGTTGTTGGGGAAGAAATCCCAAGGACCCAAAAGAGTGATGGGCATCTCTGCTCCCAGGTGGTGTTCAAGGCCAAGGCAAAGCGTCGGCCACAGATGAGCCGAGGCCTGTGAGTACTTGGGATGCTGGTGGGCTCAGCATTCTGGAGCAGAGAGCAGCCTACCCTGTAGATTTGAGACAAAGATAATCCAGGGAGTGTTTGTGAGAGAGCTTGGAAAAGCTAAAGCACCTGGCACAGATGGCTCAGCAGAGGTATTGCCTGCACGAGGGGCGACAGTAAAAGAAACAGTTGGTGATTACTTCGAGGATACCAAAGTCATCTGGGACGGAGAAAAAACAGGAAGCTACAGCCCATGGAATTGCTAAGCCAATTGCGATTCTCGGTGACCTTGGGCTGCAGTATTCCTGTCAATTGTACAGTGTCTCCTAGTTTTTAAGAGCTTTCACAAACTTCTTTTTGTTTACAACTTACCTGAAAGGATATTCTTATTCTCATATGAGAGAGAAAGAAACTGAGGCCCAACAAGGTAGAGCAACATGTTGAAGGTCACATAGGTGGCAGAAGGCAGAGCCAGGGCTCACACTCAGAATGTTGACTCCCAATGGAGTGACGTTTCCAACATGCCACAGCGGTCAGTCACTATACCTCTTTGGGTCTCAGTTTCCCCAGCTATTAAACTAGAGGAGCAGGGGTGGGGATTTAGCTCAGTGGCATAAGTGCCTGCCTGGCAAGCATGAGGTCCTGAGTTCAATCCCCGTTACAAACAAAAAGGAAACTGGAGGAGCAGGGTTTAGAGGGGACAGTCTGAGTCTTACTGACACTGGGGTCCCCTGGCAGGGGGATGGAGGATGGGTGGTGGGTACCAAGGGCAGTCAGTGCACTGGGGCTGACTGTACTGTGGGCTCCAGGTTGGCCGTCCGAGGGGCCTTTGTGGGGGCCTCGCTGCTTTTTCTGCTGGTGAACGTGCTGTGTGCAGTGCTGTCCCGCAGGCGCCGGGCACAGCCGTGGGCCCTACTGCTGGTGCGCGTCCTGGTGAGCGATTCCCTCTTCGTCATCTGTGCTCTGTCTCTTGCTGCCTGTCTCTGCCTTGTTGCCAGGCGAGCTCCCTCTACTAGCATCTACCTGGAGGCCAAGGTAGGGCCACAAACCTTGATGCCCAAGTGTCCTGGGGGATCTTTGAGCAGTAGTCTTAAAGGTCATAGAGGAAGCTGGGAGCCTCCTCTCCCTGAGGGTCCTCTGTTGTCATCTGTGCCAGGGGACCAGTGTGTGCCAGGCAGCTGCCATGGGTGGTGCCATGGTTCTGCTGTATGCCAGCCGGGCCTGTTATAACCTGGCAGCCCTGGCTTTGGCCCCCCGGAGCCGGCTGGATGCCTTTGACTATGATTGGTACAACGTATCTGATCAGGTGGGTATTTGACGTGTCTGCCCCTTCCTTAGTAGCCGTGGTGGTGCCTAGTTGCCCCAGGCCCTTCCAGCAGCCCTCTGGCACAACTGAAGACTGGCATGAGCTTTTGCCTTCCCCCAGGCGGACCTGGTAAATGACCTGGGGAACAAAGGCTACCTGGTGTTTGGCCTCATTCTCTTTGTGTGGGAGCTGCTGCCCACCACCCTGCTAGTGGGCTTCTTCCGAGTGCACCGGCCTCCACAGGACCTGGTGAGGATCTCTGCTCACTTCTCAGGGCCACGGGAGAGGGCTGGAACATGGGGATCCTGGGCTGGGGTCTTCCGACAGTCGGAGTGGGTGCTGGAAAGCATCAGTGGCAATGCTTGGCCCTCTCCCCAGAGCACCCGCCACATCCTGAATGGGCAGGTCTTTGGCTCCCGTTCCTACTTCTTTGACCGGGCTGGGCACTGTGAGGATGAGGCCTGTTCCTGGGAGAACAGCCGGGGAGAGAGCACCAGGTAGGAGCCCACTATGCCCACTATATCCTTGGCTCCTGCCCGACTCCCAGTAGGGGAACTGGGAGCAGGGTCCCCCATTTCACCACCACCCTAACCTTTGTCTCCCCTTGAGGAGGTCCCCTCTGGATTTCTACTATTAAAATCCATGCCCTGCACGGGCATGGTGGCATACCCCTGTAATCCTAGCTCTTGGGAGGCTGAGGCAAGAGGATTCCCCATAAGTTTGGGGCCAGCCTGGGCTACATAGTGAGTTCAAGGCCAGCCTGAACTATATAGTGAGACCCTGTCTCAAAACAAAACAACCCCTAGCCCTTGCCCCAGATATTGTTGCTCTGGACTCTGGAAATCCAAGTCACTGGGGGCTCTATCTGAAGCCTTTCTTCCTCCCCTGACTCCTGAATGTGACCCTGGTTGCCGCCTTGAGACTGACCCTGCTTCTTTGCCTGCAGCATGTCGGGCAGCCTGGGCTCGGGCAGCTGGTATGGTGCCATCGGGCGTGAGCCGGGCTGGTGCGGGGGCAGCCAGACGAGGACCACTCCTCTGCTCTTCTCCCAGGTTCCAGGACCCGGTGGCCACCACCACAGCCTTTACTCTACCCCGCAGACGTGACCCCCTCTCCACTGCCCCTCTAGAACACCCATACCTGAATCCCCCTTTCCCTGGCCCCTGTGCCAAGTTTATCTGCCGCTTCTTGATCAGGATCCTGGGGTGATGGCTGCCCCCTCCTGTAGCCAGCCCCTTGCTGCTCCTGTCGTAGTCAGCTTATGCCACCCTCCTAAGATGGGGGACATGGGCCTGGCTGCCAGATGCCCTCAGCGCCCTGGCATGACCTACCACCTCCGCTTCCACGCCGGAGCCAGCTACCTCTCCTGTGCCTGCCACTCAATAAACAGTGTCTGTGCCCTGGTCTGTTCTCTTGTCTGCTGCTTGTCTGCTTTGTGTTCCTCTCCTCTGCCTCAAACTGATCAGTGACTGGCCTTTGAAGGGGGCTTTTAGGCTGGGCAGGGGCACTCAGCCTCCTTAGGACTGGTGGGCAGGGAGGGGGGACCTGCCATCTTCCAGGGAAGACAGCCCACCCTGGTCTTTGTTCTCAGATCTCTCCTGGCCGTCATAGCCCTGATCTATGTTTTCTCACTGTGGTCTAGATTAGCCTTGAATTTATAGTGATCTTCCTGCTCAGCATGTACCACCATAATAACTTTGCTCTGATGCCACATCTACTCCCCCCAAAATAGTTTGTATCCCCCAACATTTTTTTTAAACCAGTCATGGTGGCACATTCCTATAATCCAAGCACTCAGGAGAGAGGCAAGAGAATCACTGAATTTATTCAAAGTGAGCCTGAGCTCCACAGTAAGTTCAAGGCCAGCCTGAATTACATAGGTTCTATCTCAACAACAAATACCCCCCAAAAGTCCTATTTTGTAAGATAAAAGAGAAGGGGTCTCCCTTCGTAGCCCATGCTGGTCTTGGGCTGGATTCAAGCAGTTCCCCTACCTCAGCCACTGCACAGGTAGCTGGGACTACGTGCCCACACCAGTGTGCCTGGCCTGAAGTATGTGACAGTCTGATGCTGGAATGTAGCTCAGTGGAAGAGGCCTTGTTTGATGTGCACAAGACCTTAGATTCTGTCCCTGTACTGGGGATCCCCTCCTTTATGAAGCCTTTCATATCAGGTCAAGGCCCCTCTCCTGAGCCACCCAGCACTGGGATGGAAGATGTGGCTTTTAGGCATTTTAACCCAAGTGGTGGGGGCTTTGTGGAGACCTGGTTTTCTTATCACCATTTCTAATCTGGCCTTTGGCCCCAGGGGTTACTGAGGGGCTGCAGAGGTGGTGCTGGTGTGGGAGGGGAGCAGCTTGTCTGACCAAGGTGTGGGTTTGCCTACATGGCGCTGTGTCTGGGGGATCCTGAGGGCCCTACTTCAGGGGCTGCTCCTAATAGCACAGTGACTGCCCTATGCTCCTGTCACCCTGGCAGATCTGGGAGGTGTTTATCATAGCCTCTGACTCCTACATCCTTAACAGTTCCAGCTTCCCCGGGTTCCCAGGGCCTAGCACTGAGCCTGTCTGGAAATGCTTTGCTTGGGACTATTGCTGGGGAAAGGTCATCTGTACCGCACAGAGAACCAGCTCGAGCCTGGACACTTTTCATTATAAAGGAAGTTGCTAACGTTGGTAGGGCATTTCATTGTTCGTGCCAGGCTGTGCTTTGAGCATTTATAAACACTGGCCTCTTAAAAGCCTTGAACATCACCCCAAGTGATAATTAATCACACTTTTTCTTTAAATGAGAACAGGGAGACTCCAGAGATTGAGAACTTGCCCAGGCCCTCTGCTGGTAGGAAGTGGTAGCTTTACAGCCCAGGTTTAAAACACTTGCCTTGGGGTTCAAGGACCCCAGGCGGCCAGGGGAGGGTCTTTGATGGCTCCTAGGTTGTAAAGAAGTGGGTGAGAGCAGCAAGGGGAGGGCTTAGGATGGCCCTGGGTCTTGCCCGTTTTGGCAGCAGGGAGGGAATGGTGGCACCAGGGCGGCCCAGACCTCTGAGGTTGACTCCTGGGCCTGGGTGAGGGCCAAAGGCTGGGGACACGGGAAGAGGGGGCAGGAGTGCCTGGCAGTGACTTCCCAGATCTAGGTCCCCAGCACCTACGGGTAGCTTTGGAGTGATTCTCGCCACCTCTTGGTCCCCAGGGACCCCTCCTTCATTACTGCTGAGCCCAAACGCCATGCAGTCCCAGGGGAGGTGAAATAAGGGCCCTTCCCAATCCTGTAATGGGCCTGGAAGAAGCCAGATTACCGTGGTCCGTGTCCAGAGACATGGGCCAGCAGATGCCCAGACTGGGGCCGTGCCGGTGACCATACAGAGCTGCGGTCCGACGCCAGAAGATTAGACCCAAGCCGCGATCCGGCTTGGCGTTTCTGCGACCCACCGGACCAGCTGGAGAGACAGGCGGGCGGTCTCAGGTAAAAGGTTTGGCGCAAGCGAGCTGGCCGGGGGCGCCGGCGGCGAGGGCGCGGCACCCAGCGCGGCACGGCGCCGCAGGGGTTAAATGCGAGAGGAGGGGGCTTCTGGGGGCGAGGGGGGGGTCCCAGCCCCGGCGGCCGCCTGCCCCGCCCCTGTCGCCGCCGCCGCCTCCGCGGCCCTGCCGGCACCTGGGAGGCGGCGCGGGAGCCGGACCGCAGCCGCAGCGCAGTGGGGCCGACAGTGAGTGCGGGGTGGGCGCGGGGACGCGGGCACGGGCACGCGGGCACGGGCTCCCAGGGGCGACCGGCCGGCCGGGGAGCCCCCCCAACGCGTGGGCGTCTCCGGGAGTGGCGCGGCCCTAAGCCCGCCGCCCGTCACGCTCCGAAGCGTCGGCGTGGGGACGCGGGGAGGCGGTGGGGGCCGGGGTGCGGCGCGCGTGGATGGCGCGGTGGCCCCGCGGGCCGAGGCGTGCCCACACGTGTGCGTGGGCCTCTAGGTGCCGAGCCTTGGCCGGCGCGCCCCTGAGAGCCCGGGAACCCCGGGTCTGCAGGAGCGTGCGGGTGGCGGGTATGTGCGGCCGGGGCGCACTGCGCGCGGGACCTGCAAGGGGCAGCGTGGGCGCGCGGGCTTTGTGCCCGCGTGTGTCGGAGCGTGTCCGGCCGTGTGGACGAGTGTGTATACGCGCGTGCGTGTGGGTGCTACCTTCCCTGTCCCGGGAGCTGACAGCTGTCCCGGGGGCTGCTGCACAAGTCGGGCCCTTCCTGCCCCTCCTCCTGGGAACCCAGCGCCCTTCCTCCTCCCCGCACCGTGCCGCGCCTGGCCTCGCCCAGAACCCGCTCCTGGGTTCCTCGAAAGCCTGTCGGGGCACTGGAGGGTCCCTGGAGGCTCTCTGTCAGGCCTATCAGGAGGAGAGGGGGCGCCGAGAGGGTGCTGCAAGCTGGCTGAGCCCCGGGTGAGCCGGCCAGCCCTATTTGTCCACTCCTCCACTCCTTTCCCTCCGCGAGCGCCTCCTCCTCAGAAAGCCTTTCCAAACAGCCCCGGCCCAATACTTTGCCCCACTCGCCCTTCCTCTCCTGAGCCACTCTCCCGCCTTTCCCTTTCCGGTGTCCTCTCCTCACACCCCGGAGCCCCTGAGGGTCGGGCAGTGGAGGTAAGAGGTTCAGGGTGTCTCTGCACCAAGTGGCCAGCCGGAGGGATGTGAGGGGGACCTCTCTATGGACAGTAAGTCGGGGGCTCCTAGGCCTTGGGGGCGTGCAGAGGAATGGGTGGAGGAGGGTGTGGGCTGCCAGGCGAGTTTATTGACCCCGGCATCCCTGGTTCTGCCCACAGTGACCGCTGCTCCCCTGGAGCCTCCTGCCCTACCTCCGCCTCCATCGGCGGCGGGCGGCGGAACTGGCCCAGCCCCTGGGCGCGCCATGCGCAGCACCACCCTCCTGGCGCTGCTGGCCTTGGTCCTGCTCTACTTGGTATCGGGTGCCCTGGTGTTCCAGGCCCTGGAGCAGCCCTATGAGCAGCAGGCTCAGAAGGACTTGGGGGAGACCCGTGAGAAGTTCCTGAGGGCCCATCCATGTGTGAGCCAGCACGAGCTGAGTCTCTTCATCAAGGTGCGTGGGCCCAGTGCCTCTTCGACAGTTGCCCATCTGGGCCCTTAGGCTGGGTGTTATTTCCAGACACAGTTCCTGAGGACTGGGTACAGGAGAGGGGGTGCTGGAGAGGGCAGGGGCTGGATCTAGGTCTCTTGAGTGTGGCATGGTCTTTCATTTTCCTTGCTGTGCTTGGCACCTGGTTGTGCTCCTGGAATGTCTGTGTGAGGGCTATGGAACAGAGGAACATTGAATGAATGAATGGAGAAGGAGGCACAAGGCACACTGCGTCTGCACAGGTCTAACACACCAGTTTAGTTACCACATAAAACTCAGGGTGTCCAGTTAGGTGTGAATTTTAACTAAATCATTCTCATACAAGTATGTCCCATCCACTGTCTTTCTTTGCCAAAGCTGACAGCCCTTCCTACATTAGCACCTATACATTTTTGGAGTCACAGATGCCCTTGAGAAACCCAAGAACACTAAAAAACTCCCCCTCCTCCCGCAAATGTGCATATCAGCACATACAGAGGACTGCAAAGCATTCTTGCTCTTGCCACTGTGGACACTGGAATAGGGGGACCCTTCCCCCCAACATGCACTTAACCAGACAGGCAAAGAAGGAGGTGGGCAGAGTCAGATTGGGGCTCCCTGAGTTACTTTTGGTCAGCTTCCTTCCAGTCACTACGGAGAGGTCTGGCCTTCATCTTTTGGGGGTACAGTCAATGAGCACCTCTTGCTTTCTCTGATTTCTGAGTCATCAACTGAAACAGTATGATTTAACTTTGATCAATTAGTATTTACAACTTCATTGATGAGTACCCAACTCTGTCCCCTGCCTGTTATTGGTGGCAGGAGAGGCTACTAGTGTGGAAGGGTCTGTGTTTCAGCTGCTTCCCAGGGGGGAGGACCCAGGGCAGGGACACCTTATCTGTCTCTGACATTTCCAGAAAGCAAGAGAGGCCTGGATGGAAAATGCACTTGGCCAGACCACAGAGCAGAGGGAGGGAGTGTGACCTATTTTATCTTCACTGTGCAATCACTTTTTTTCCTGGATAAGAAAAAAAAAAAAAAAAGGGAGGTGCAGGACCCGAAAGCGGTGGGCACAGCTGCTTCACTTCTCTTCCATAGCGAAAGGCACTTCTTAAATTAGCTGTGCTGCAGTTGTGCTTGTAAGAACTGTGTGCTGGGGCCACAGGTAAGCGACGGCCACTGAGGTGGAGCAGATGCAGGCTACACTTAGACGATGTCACATCTAGGTGAAGGGAAAGAGCCTCAGACAAAGCACTGTAGGGTGCAGTGGAAAGGAAGCTCATTTTCCTTCTTCCTCCTTTAGCACCGCTCGAATGCTGGGCTCTGGGCTGCCTTCAATTGAGGGAGAGAGCTGGTGATCAAAATGAACAGAACAGGAGGGGTTCAGTTTAGGGATTGGGAACAAATGACTCCCAGGCAGAGGAGCAGCACAGGCAAAAGTGTGGAAACTGGAAAGTTCTAGTGTGTCTTGCAGAACCTGGAGTGAGCAGATGCCTAGTCATTTGTTTGTTTGTTTTTGTCTTCTTGAGACAGGGTCTCTATACAGTTCAGGCTGGCCTTGAGCTTGATTTGTAGCCCAGGCTGGTCTCAAACACAAACGATCTTCCTGACTCAGCTTCCCTGAGTGCTGGGATTACAGGCGTGAGCCACCATGCCCAGCTGATGCCTAGTCATTTGAAGCAGAAATTAGAACACAGGATGACAAAGGATTTTTTCCTTCTAAGTAGTGAATTTATTGGAAAAGTGTTTCAAAATAAAAATTAAATCACTTTTAATCAGACATTTCATCTCTTGCCTTTATTAAAGTTGTTATTACAGGGGCTGGGGGTTTAGCTCAGCGGCATAAGCACCTGCCTTGCAAGCAGGCGGTCGTGAGTTCGATCCCCGGTACCGATAAAAATGAAAAAAAAAAAAAAAAAAAGTTGTTATTACAGGAAATGGAATCATCTCGTAAACTTGGGAGAAGGCTGCTATAACTCAGAGCCTCAAAAGAGAAGACTAGGGGCAGGGAGGTGGGACCAGTTTAGAAAAGGCCTTGTGTGCTGGGTGGAGACTCTAGGGTCTTCTCCAGCCAGAATGGAGCTTGGAGGGTTTGGGGCGGTCCCTGTAGACAGATTAATTGGGATGTCTCTTGCTAATGGGGACTGTATTCAGAGAGAAAAAAAGGTGAGATATTCTTCTCCACAGACTGTCCTTGTGCTCCTAGAGGAAGGGGCCCTCATCCCAATTCCTTGATCTCTATCACTTAGAATACCAGGAAGTGGCTTAAGGCAAGAAAATCACAAGTTCAAGGCCAGCCTTGGCCACTAAGTGAGAATAAATTAAAAGGCTGGGGATATAGCTCTGTAGTAAAGCACTCCTGGGTTTAAACAAAACAAAACAAAAAATACAGAACCCAGGCCTGGGATTTAGCTCATTGGTGTAAGCACTTGCTTGGTAAGTGCAAGGTCCTGAGTTTGAAAAAAAAAAAAAAAAACCCAGACCCCTGTCTGAGGGACCTGCAGGCTGGCATGAGGATAAACATCTGGACACTTCATTCAGTAATTCTTAGTGAGCACCTACTATATAACATTGAGTTTAGCTTGGACTTTAGAGTGTGTGTGTGTGTGTGTGTGTGTGTGTGTGTGTGTGAACATCCTAAAACTGGATGTGAACTCTGATATTTGAACCTTTCTGGAGGAAAGGCCTCTAATTCATTAGATGTCTAAATCAAGGGATATCAGCTCTGTTTTCTTAGGAGCAGTGGGAGTGTTGGGGTCTGATACACCTGGAAATCATAGGGTACAGTTACCACGTGGGAATTTTTCTGACAGACACCATGTTTACCGTGTTGTGCTTTAACGCTTTACAAATGACCTGTGAGGTTGGTGCTGTATGTGCCCCTTGACAGATGCAGAAACTGAGGCAGAGTTAATGTATCCTTGGTCACACAGCACCAAGATTTGAACCCAGGCAGGCTGGTCTCAGGAGCTGTGCTTCTGATTGTATGGTTGGAAGTCTATTGTGTGAGGTCAGGGACAGCTCCTCAGTGTTTCTGAAATACACAGAGCTCAGACAAACCTGCTGCAGTGGGTGGGACGCCCACTTTGTGTCCTCTGCTGTAAGATAGGGAGGACCAGCCTCGAAGCTGGAAGCACAGAAGAACTTGGGTTCCTCCTTCTGTGTCTTGCTCTCCAGGAGGTGGCGGATGCCCTGGGAGGGGGCGCGGACCCAGAAACCAACTCGACTAATATCAGCAACCACTCAGCCTGGAACCTGGGCAGTGCCTTCTTTTTCTCAGGAACCATCATCACCACCATCGGTGGGAGAAAAGATGGGGGCCATTGAAGGGGGGTGGGGAGAGGAGTTTCCCGAGGGGAAGGTGCAGGGAGTGGCTGGGGTGCCAGGTGCGCCTAGACTTCTGCGCTGCCTCTCTGCCCAGGCTATGGTAACGCAGCCCTGCGCACAGATGCCGGCCGCCTCTTCTGCATTTTTTATGCACTGGTGGGGATCCCACTGTTCGGGATCCTGCTTGCAGGAGTCGGGGATCGCCTGGGCTCCTCGCTGCGCCGTGGAATTGGTCACATCGAAGCAATCTTTCTGGTGAGCTGGTCTGCACCTTGTGTGCTTTTGCATTGGATGAAGATGCCCTGCCATAGGTCCCTGCCAACTGACTGTGCACCTCTAGAGGGGTGGGCACCACCTGTCATCGACACGGGGCAGGATGAGGTGTGGTGGTGGGGAGGGGATGGAGGTCCTTAGTGTCTCCTATGGTCCTGCCTATCGCTCCTCCTTGCAGAAGTGGCATGTGCCACCCGAGCTGGTGCGCGTGCTGTCGGCGATGCTCTTCCTGCTGATTGGCTGCCTGCTCTTTGTCCTCACGCCCACATTTGTGTTCTGCTATATGGAGGACTGGAGCAAGCTGGAGGCCATCTACTTTGTCATAGTGACGCTCACCACTGTGGGCTTCGGGGATTATGTGGCTGGTGAGGCTGTTGTTTTTTGCATTGCATGTCCCTATTTGATTGTAGGGTCTTTCCCTCCAAGTTCCAGGTGCTGCCTCTGTGCCCCTTCTACCATCACGGAACCATTACACATACACCTCTCCTTGTGCACATGTACCTGATTGTATGCCTGCAGTCCTGTGCATGCTCATGCATATATTAAGCATACCTCTCAAATGTGTCACCTTCTTGCATGATGGCATCTGCTCTTGCACACTGTCTTGCATCCTTCAACTCATGTACCGCCCTTCCTGCACACATTCATACATTCTAGCACAAGCCCTTTGCCCTGGGGAGGCCATGCTGTGACAGTGAGGCAGGAAAAACAGGCAGTGAACAGGCGGCTCCCGGGCTTGCCATACAATCAACTTTCCTCCCTTCCTGGTGGCATCCCAGGCGCTGACCCCAAGCAGGACTCTCCAGCCTACCAGCCTCTGGTGTGGTTCTGGATCCTGCTGGGCCTGGCCTACTTCGCCTCGGTGCTCACCACCATCGGGAACTGGTTGAGAGCTGTGTCCCGTCGCACACGGGCAGAGGTATGCGTGTTGGGGTCGGTGCCTCCAGCACATTCCCTGAGCTGGTTGGCAGTCTGTCTCCCTTCCAGAGTGTGAGCCTCTCATGGCAGAGACTGAGGGACACTTTGTGTCTGACAACTCAACCACCTCTGTCCTTATGGCGGGGCTGTCAGATGTAGCACATAAAGGCTCAGAGGGCAAGCAGCTGTGGTGGCTCATGTGCCTGTGATCTCAAGCTCTCTGGGAAGCTGAAGCAGGAAGATCATGTGTTCAGCCCAGCCTGGGCAATTTGGCGACTTAAAGAGACCCTGTCTCAAAATTTAAATAAATAAATAAATACGGCTGGGGATGTAGTTTAGTGTGAAGGCCCTGGGCTCAATCCCCTGTGTGGGACGGGGGGGGGGGGCGGGGGGGGGCGGGGGGGGATGCAGAAAGCCCAGTTAAATGTGAATTACCGGTAAACGACAAATAAAATTTTAGGATGCGCTCTAAACGTTGCACGGGGCATACTTCTACTGCAATGTCTCTTGTTATTACCTGTTGGAAACACCCAGCCTGGTAGAGGGAGCAGGGGTCTTAGGGGTTTTCCAAGAGAGCGCTTGGGCAGGTAGAGGTGGAGAGCCGCCCAGGGAGGTGTCTTTCCTTCTCCTGCCCGCGCCGCAGCCTAGGTGTAAAGGTGGACGCCCGATTGGCGAAGGGGAAGGGGCAGGCTCCCGGGCTGCGCAGACCCCTGGTCGAGGACTCCTTTTCCTCCCTGCGCAGATGGGCGGCCTCACGGCGCAGGCTGCCAGCTGGACCGGCACAGTGACCGCGCGGGTGACCCAGCGAGCCATGCCCACCGCACTGCTGCCGGAGAAGGAGCGGCCACCTCTGCCTCCCCTCCCCTGCCCAGCGCAGCCAGTCTGCCTGCCCCAGTCCCCTGCCTCCCCGGAGAAGGTGGTCACACCTTCCCCGCCCACGGCCTCCGCCCTCGATTACCCCAGTGAAAACCTGGCTTTCATCGATGAGTCCTCGGACACACAGAGTGAGCGTGGCTGCGCCCTGCCGCGTGCGCCCAGAGGTCGTCGCCGTCCCAACCCCCCCAGGAAGCCCGCGCGGCCCCGGGGTCCAGGGCGCCCCCGAGACAAAGGGGTGCCGGTGTAGGGGCAGAATCCCTGGTCGTGCCACTCAAAGGACTTCGCTCCTTCGGTCTCCCTGGCATGCTTGGCTTGTTTGACCAAAGAGCGCTCTTTCGACCTCAACTGAAGCCTAGGCAGGAGGCTTAGGGTCACCCACCCACCACCTGCGCCCCCGGTCCCTTCCTCACTCCCACCCATTCTGTCGCGCTGCCCTAGCAGGGCCTGTCCCTCACAACACCTCACAACTGTGCCTCAAAACCTGCATCAATAAACGAAAACACTCTGCCTCGCTGCGGGTGTGGGCGCTCCGGGGACGTGAGTGGGTGTGGGAGCGCGTCCCTTGGGCCACCGCGGGGCCACCCCCACCACCTCTGAGCTCCGGGGCAACCACAGCAATGGTCCTCTGCTTGGAGGCCACCGGCGGGTACAGCCCAGCAGCAGAACTAGCCAAGATGTCTCCAGCCTCAGCTATGGGGTGGGGCTGGGGGATGGTGGAGGGTGGGTGCGGCTGGTACCCTGAGCCCGTACCCACTGCCGTTCTGGAAGAAGAGCCCGCCCGCCCCTCCCCCTTTTGGAGCGTGACCCCTGCCTCGTCCAAAGGCCGGCAGTGCCTGCCTGGATCCGTTGGGGGCCCGCACCATGGAGGAAGAGCCTTTCAACGTAAGGACCTGTCCCAGCTCCTGGTTTGTCAACTCTTCCTCGGCCCCACCCCGAGCCCCTGATGTAGGTCTCACTTAGCCAGAGCTTCTGCAGTCACCACTCCTCGTCCTCACCCTCTAGTACTCACCCTGATTCAGGACCCCTGCCCTAGACCTCCGAGACCTGGCTTCTCTCCTTATATATGGCCCACAGGCGTCTTCAGACCACGGAAGCCTGGGCCAGGCGAGTGGGCACTACGGCCTTCCAAGTGGGCGAACCCAGGCCACAGCGCCACAGCCACACCTGAGCATGCGGCTGTCTGAGGTCTCATGGAGCTTGGACCAGCAGCAGAAACTCCCAGGGGATGGTGGCAAGCCCATTTCTCTGAGGAACGAGGACAGTTCCAAGCTGGAGGACCTGGATCAGTACACTCTGCTGGAGCTGAAACCACCTGGCGGCAGAACTCCCGGCATCCACTTAGAGGGGGTGGACAGTGAACCTGAGATCCAGAACGGTCAGTGTGGCCTCACCAGGTTGTGGGTGCCCACAGGACAGAGGACTGTCCAGGGCCTCACTTTCCTGTCTGTACAATGGGGGAATCCGATAGCATCCAAGTTTCTAGGATTGCCAAGGGAGGGTGCTAATGCTGATTCTGCATCCTTCGAAGTAACCAAACAATCCTTGGGCGCCCCCTAGTGGGAGGGCGTCTATGATGCCGAGCCCGGGGAGACGCACGGGAAAACATGCCAAGGCAGGGCAGAGAGACCTGTGCTTCAAATGAGTCATGGAGCCAGTTGAGGGAGGGTGTTAATTTCCTGTCTCAGGATTTGCCCTAGTTAAGGAGGTTATTTTTCATTTAGTCAATCATTGTTTAGAATTTGTGGTTTTTTTTTGAGATAGGGTCGCTATGCAATTCAGGCAGGCCTTGAACTTATTATGTACCCCAGGCTGGCTCCAACTCCCAGCAGTCCTCCTGCCTCAGCCTCCAGAGTGCTGAGATTACAGGCATGTGCCACGCCAGACTCTTGTTCACAATTTTGAAGCACTTACTGTTTACAATTTTTAAGCTAGCCACTGTTTGGGACTTCCCTCCTTCCTTCTCTCTCTTTACTGGGGATTGAACCTAAATCCTTCACAATGGACCCTTTTTAATTTTTTCTTTGGTACTGGGAATCAAACTCACAACCTTATGCTTGCCAGGGAGGTGCTTATGCCACTAGCTTAAATCCCTGGCCCTTTCTTCTTCTTCTTCTTCTTCTTCTTTTTTTTTTTTGGTATTGAGAATGGAACTCAGCACTTCATGTTTGCTAGGCAGGCACTGTGCCACTGAGTTATAGCCCCAGCCCTTAATTTTTTATTTTGAGGCAGGGTCTTGTTTAGTCATTACACTGCCTAGGCTGGGCTTGAACTTTCAATCCTCTTGACCCAAACTCCTAGAGTGCTGGGCTTTTAGGCATATGCCACCATGCCTAGTTCCTCTTTCCACTTTCATCAGGGGATTAGAACTTATATTACAATTGGTACATCCTGAAAGCTTGCTCTTGGCTTCCCTTGCATGGTCATCTTTAATCTTTACAACCTCCATAAGAAGCCACTTTTAGGACTTCATTTTACAGATGAAGAACGTGAGGGTAAGTCTCAGTTACTGGGGCAGGGGACAAAGTGGTGGACTGCTTGGCCAGCATGCATGAAGCAGGTGTCAGTGGTGGTGGCAGTTGGGGAGGAGCTGTCACTGGACCTAACTCTCACATAGTGGGAAAGCTGGAACTGGAACCCAGGAGTGTACCAACCATCCCATACTGTCTCCAACTAAGGGAACAGGTGGAGCTAAGTCTCTGAACCCCACTACATGCAGCTCTGTACCAAGGGAGACCCAGGAGTCTACAGATGACTGACTCCTGTGTTCTCTTCTCCCAAAAGAGCATTTCTCAGAGTCACTGTCTAGTACATGGGAGAGTGCAGGCTTTCGACTCTACTTGGCAGAGCAGCAGAAAAAGGTTAGAAGCTGGGGGTGGGATGGGGAAGTTGAGGGGTACATCTGTGAAAGAATAGAGGTGGCTGGCAGAGTTGGGGGAGAGCAGGCTGGCTGGAGGAGGGTCTTGGGACTGTGGGGATCAGATAGAACATTTCTTTTGTGGACAGAACTGGGGTCTTCCAGATGCCTGAGCCTCTTACTGTTTTTCCAGCTGCCGCTGCCCCTGAAGGAACTCATGGAGACTGAAGCTCTGGAAATCCTCACCAAAGCCCTCAAGAGTGAGCCTCCCCCTACCCCCGCTTTTACAAAAGATACCGGTGTATTTTGCAGGGCTTGGGCTTTATGGGAATGGGGTTTCAGAATGTGTATGCTTTGCCAGGTGGCCTTAGCACTCACAAAAATTCCAAGGGCCCCACAGAAATAAAGAGTTGAGAGACCAAGCTCGAGATGGGAAGAGCATGGGGTGACAGGCCTCAGTGGAACTGTTTTCGAGGTGAGGCTTTAGGAGGCTTCTTGCCTACTGAGATGTAGCTTTGGCTTCCTCCCAGGTGGGGGGCTGTGAGGGATTATTTGGGTGAACTCCTGTTTATGATGTGACATCTAAAGGACCATATGATTATTTAGAGTGGGTGGTCCAGGAGGTGTCTGCAAAGATGCTAACCCCCCCCCCCAGTTCAGGCCTGCGTCATCTTCTCCAGCTGGCGCTGACACCCTCCTCCGCCTGTGCACTAAGTGGGGATCTAAAGTTCCCCAGACTTAAAGAAGGCCCGCACCCAGCACCCAGCGCCCAATCACCTGCGGCTCCTCGAATCACACAAGCGGTGCCGCTGGTGGGGAAGCCTTGCCGGTGCTCACTGCCCCAACTCAGCTCGGCCCTCCTCCTAGGCTATCGGTCCAAGATCGGCGAGAACCACTACCTGACTAAAGAGCTGCAGCGAAGCGTCGAGGAGCTCCAGAGGCGGAGGAGGTTACTCTGGAGGTCTCAGTGACCCTCTGCCTCTAGCAGCGGTCCGACTCCTGCCCCTTGCCCTGTCCTGTCCCCAAACCCAACTCTGACCCTATCTGCCTGGAGTCTGAGCCCCAGAAAAATTAAAGAGTCTGTGCATAATCCTGAGTCTGTGCGTGGCTGCCTGCGTGAGGCGGACACACGCGGCCCCGCCCTTCCCCGTGACCTTCATTCGGTCACCGCAGTGACCTTGAGTTTTCTCTATCCGGATCTTATGCGCCCTGCCTTCCAGGGACTCAAGGGTTCAGGGTTACTTGCAAGTGTAGATCTGCTTCTCCTATCAGGGGCTTTGCAGTTTTTCGGGACTGCTGAGCCTTTGACTCAGCTGTCCCGAAAGCTTTACTTCGGGATGAGGAGAGAGGGGAGCGGGCTGCACCCTCTCCTCGAGCTGGGCTCCACCCCCTATGCATATGCAGATACCCCAGCCTCTCCGCCCATTCCGCCTTCGTATTTTCATAAGGGCCTCTTCTCTCCTAGCAGCTGCGGCCACTAAGCGACCTCGCCCACTCCTCTAGCGCAAAGCTCCACCCGCCTCTTCTGTTCCCTCTGGGATCTCATTCTTGGCGCCGCACCGCGTCTCTGGTCCCGCCCCCGAGCGGCGGCGTACGCAAGTACGCCGCCGAGGGTCAGCTGCGAGGGGGCGGGGCATTCGGTGAATGCCCGCCTACTGGCTCTGAAGGCTCCGCCCGACTCCTCCGGGAGCACAGGAGCTGCCCGCCGCACTTATCTGATTAGCATAGGGCATCGGGCCCCGCCCCCTGTTTTGCATGCGCACGACCGGCCCCGCCCCCGCTGTCAGCTGGAGGAAGCGGAGTAGGAAGCGGCCGCGATGTCCTTTTGTGTCCTACAAGCAGCCAGCGGCGCCGCCGAGTGAGGGGACGCGGCGCGGCGGGGCGGCGCGGCCCGAGGAGGCG
Organism: Cavia porcellus; assembly: GCF_034190915.1. Lineage (NCBI taxonomy): Eukaryota > Metazoa > Chordata > Mammalia > Rodentia > Caviidae > Cavia > Cavia porcellus. The sequence continues at coordinate 23,320,475 of NW_026947500.1, forward strand.
GCGGCGGAGGAGGGGCCGCCCGCGGGCCCCGGCTCACCCGGGCGCGACGGGCCGCTGGGCCCCCATGCCTGCCCACCCTCCCAGCCGGAGCCCCAGGTCCAGGGGCGGAGGGGCCCTGTTGTGGGCGGGCGGGGCTCGGGGCCATGTGCGAGCGCGGCGGGAGGCGGGCGGGATCCGGCCGAGAGCCCGACGGGGGTCAGAGCCTGGGCGGGATCCAGTGTCTGGGTCCCGGAAGGCCGGCCAGGGTCAATGTCTAGCCCTGGTCGGACTGCGGGGGCCTGGCCCCACTCAACCTGGGCCTCGAATCCAGCCCTGGGGTAGGGTTCAATACGGTGCTCCGGGCGAGCCGAAGTCCCTGGGGCGGGCTGGGGTGGAAGACAGGGAGGGTTCTCGGTCGGGAAGGAGCTATGAGGGCCACGTGGGGGCGCTGAAGGGGCCTGGGCCACCCTCTTCTCTGGGTCAAAGGTCATCCCAGAGGCGGGGGAGAACTTCCTCCTCGGTTCTGTTCATTTACTTCCTGATAACCTGATAGAGGTCCCCGGCGGGCGGAGGGGGAGGGGAAAGGAGGCTAGCAACTTTGGGTAACTTCCCATAGGTGTGCGCAGGTTAGGGGGCGGGGCGCCCTATGAGGTGGTGGACTCTGCGGCAGGCTTGGGGTGCAAGGAGGTGGAGCCGCACCCGATGGTGTGGCTGGAACTGGGCATGCTGGGGCAGGAGGGGCGCGGCGTGTCTTGGGTGAGAGGCTGTACTTTCTCGCCCGAGTCTGTGCCACTGTGTGTATTCCTGGGGACCCTTGGAGATAGTGCAGGATTGAGTCTTGAGCATATGTTTATGGTGGGTGCCCTTTGGAAGGAGTGTAAGAGTAAGGACTGGGTTTTGCGAGTGTGAAAAAGCCCCAGAACAGATTGAGAAGGTAGTTGTGTGGCCACATTCGAGAATCCAGGTGAGTGGGGTGTGGGTATGAACGCACCAGTGGGCACATCTGCCTCTCCTAGGACAGAAGTGGTTGGCTGTGCCCTCTTGAATAGAAAGTACCTAGATTGAGAGTAGATTACTAAGGCCACCCCAAGATCTGGAAGGGATTCCAGTTGGGGTTGGAGGTTGACTTGGGGGCTGAGGTGACTTTGCTTCCTGCCCTCTCTCAGGTTCCCACGAGGAACACCTGCGGTCAGTTACTGCCCTGGAGGCTCTGGAGACTATTCCCATGGCAGCAGCTTGGGGGGGGGGGCTTTGAGAGCAATTCTTCCTTGGACTCTGTCCCTCCCTCCCCCCTAGTTAAGCCTGGAGGTTTGGCCCAAGCCCAGGGCTGGGCAGCCCATGTGGCAGCGTGTTCTCCCATCCCCCATCCCTCTGCCTCTCTGTGACCTCATGGTTTCTCCCTGCAGGTGACCAGCACCATGTCCAGCCAGGTGGTGGGCATTGAACCTCTGTACATCAAGGCAGAGCCAGCCAGCCCTGACAGTCCAAAGGGTTCCTCAGAGACGGAGACTGAGCCTCCAGTGACCCTGGCTCCTGGTCCAGCTCCCGCCCGCTGCCTCCCAGGGCACAAGGAGGAGGAGGATGGGGAAGGGGCTGGGCCTGGTGAGCAGGGCAGTGGGAAGCTGGTGCTCAGCTCCCTGCCCAAACGCCTTTGCCTGGTGTGTGGGGATGTGGCTTCTGGCTACCACTACGGTGTGGCATCCTGTGAGGCCTGCAAAGCCTTCTTCAAGAGGACCATCCAGGGTGAGCCCCTACCCCTGTTCTGTGCTCTTTGTCCTCTTTGCCCTGTACCCTTGGCCTGTCACCTCCCAGCTAGTACATGACAGCTTTCAGAAACCTCTGAGCCTGCCCAGGTACTGTATGTGTGAGGTTGGTGGTGTGGAGCGCCCAGGCTCTTGTATCTCAGAAAAGTGAAACAAAACCCCTAGCACCTGTCGGGGTTGAATGGGATGTGAGAGGGGACACAGGTGCTAGGTGTTTTCCTGGATGCCCTGGGCTCAGCATACCTTTGACAGTGGCTTTGAAAAATTCCAAGGGATCCTCTGCCTGTTCCAAATCTTTGTTTTTGACTTTGTTCTTTCTGGCAGTTGCTGGCCTTTGCCAACATAGAACATGCTGCGTTTTCTTAATTTTCTCAAAGCAGCATCAACAAAAAGCAGATTTTATCTGAGGAGGCTGTTTCATACTGAGCAACATCTTCAGCCTTTTCAAAAAATACGTATGTATGAATGTATGTATTTATTTTTTTGAGACAGACAGATTTGTTATGTAGTTCAAGTTGGCCTCAAACTTGTGGAAATCTTCATATTTTTTTGCCTCAGCCTCCTGAGATCTGGGATTATAGGCATGTACCAGCATACCCAGCTGTTACATCATATTTTAGCATCTGATTTTAAAAAGATTGTTAGCAAGCTGGGCATGGTGGTGCATGCCTGTCATCCCAGCACTTGGGAGGCTGAGGCAGGAGGAATTAGTGACCAGCCTGGACTACATGGTGAAACTCTGTTCCAAAAAAGATTGTTAGGAATCCTTGCTCTTTTAAGTTTATTTGTTTTTGGAAACAGCCTTTTGCTGTGTGGCCCACACTGGCCTTGAACTTGTGATATACTTGATATACGAGCAGCTTAGACTCTTGTCTCAAAATAAAATTTAAAAAGGGCTGGGGATGTAGCTCAGAGGTAGAGGCATGCCTAATCTATGCTAAATCCACAGCACTGTCCTGCCCCCTCAGGAAAGCAAACCAAACTTTGAGCAAGAAGATACCAAAGCAAACATTACCTGGGGTTGGCCTATTAGTTATGCTTTTATGTAATCATTGATTACTTTGGGGCTTATAGCAAGTATAGTGAAAAACATTTTTTGAGTGTTTCCTGCATGCCAGTGACTGTCCCATAGCACCACTGTGTCAGCACCCACCCTCATTGTTGAGGCCCAGAGTGGTTCTTGAAACTTGGTTCAAGTCTCACAGGTAGAAAATGGCAGAACCAGGATTTGATGCATATCCAGAACTGAGTTCTTACGTGCCAGGCTGCTGCCTCTGCTTATAACTAATAACTGGACTTCGGACCGCTGATTGTGACATCCCAGCGAGTTTTAACTTGGCAGAAATACATTAGTCTACAACTGTGTTCCCTGCTGGCTTTGAAGACCAGTAAGGCAGCAGGCCAATCCAAGTATCTTCCTATACTCACCTTGAAATCCTTTGTGTAGCTACCAACAAATATTTATTGAGTGCTGGCTATACAGTCATTTTAAAAAATTAATTAATTTTGGGGTACTGGGAATGGCACACTTACCAGGTGAGTGCTGTATCACTAAGCTAAATTCCCATGCCTCTGTATAGTCATTTATTGGGCACTTAAGTGCTGTTTTGGGTTTTATTTTGGAGCACCCTACCACTGAGCCACACCTTCAGTGGCAAGTACTTTTTATATGTACATACTGGGAATTGAACCCAGGGCCTTTACACTGCACTACATCCCTGGCCCTTTGATTCAGGGTTTCACTAAATTGCCCAGGTTAAGCTTGAACTTATGGTTCTCCTTCCTCAGGCTCTCAGAGTGCAAGGATTACATTTGTCCTTCACCAAGGCCAGCTCCAAGTATGATTTTTTTGTTTGTTTGTTTTTTTGTTTTGTCTTTTTCCTTTTTATCGGTACCGGGGATCGAACTCACGACTGCCTGCTTGCAAGGCAGGCACTTATGCCGCTGAGCTAAATCCTCAACCCCCTCCAAGTATGATTTTTATCAAGCCAGTTTCACAGCTGGGAAAACTGAAGTTCAAGGGGTTAGGTCTGGGACTTGCTCAAGGTGATACAATTTGTCAGTGGTGGTGACAGGATGGACCCCACACAGCTTTTCGGACTTGGGTTTTGCTGTCCTGACCAGTGTTCCAGACACAGAACACAGCTGGCCTAAGGTAGGGAGAGGTAGGGAGTAAAGCCTGGGTTGTGGAGGGCTTCCCTAGGAGGAGGGGTGTTTCAAGCTGGGTATAGAAGCCCCAGGAGGATTCAGGAGGAAGTGTACTTGTTAGCTAGAAATACCTACAGAGGAGGAGTTAGCATTTTCACAGGTGGCCAAGGAGGGCCTCCCTGAGGGGTGAGGAGGAAAGAGCGTGAGTGGAGGACAGGACCAGACAGGAGCCCAGGCTGGGAGTTAGATGTCCTGAGGCAGCCTTGTTTGTGAAACACCAGGTGTGGAGCAGAGGTCATAAGGGTGGCAGGTGGGTGAGTCCAAGGGGAAGTTGTTGGAGGGTTTGAGCAAAGGTGGGATAGGAGCTGACACAGGACTCAGGATCCACAGAGCAGACCAATGAGGTGAAAGGTGACAGTGACAAAAGTCCGAGGGAAGCAGTTGCTAGGGGCAGGAGGAAGCTGGAGTCAGGTTGGAGAAGATAAAGCCTCCAGGGTTTGCTGTCAGGTTGCACATGATGTGCAAGGGATGTGATGATCCACACAGGTTTCTGCTTGGGCAGTAGGATGAATGCACTTGTAGGCTTGGCAGGGGAAGTCCAGGGCGGTATAGAATGTGAGGCTTGAAGAGCATTCTGAACATATAGGATACCCAGGATGCAGCTGGATTGGTGAATGTGGTGCTTGAGGCAGGTCTGGGTTGGAAAAAGAAATCCGAAAGTCCTATGATATAAGATTGCTGCCGGAGTGAGTGAGGGTGAGATGCCAGGCCAGCCCGGATGGCTTCAATGGAAGCAGCTGGGGAGATGCAGAGAAACTGCAAAGTAGCTGGAGCGGTGGGAGGAAAAGAGTAGCATCTAGACGCAGAAGAAGAACGTGTTCAAGTGTTCTAGGAGCAAGGGGCAGTTCATGTGTTCGATGCTCTTTTAGACAAGTAAGATGAGAACGGAGTTGACTGTTAGATTCAACATAGGCGGGTAGTGTACGGCCTAGTACAGCAGCTCAGCCAGAGGCTTGGAGCAGAGAAGCTGCCAGACTGCTTGGTCCCTGCCCTTGCTTGTCTGGGCAAGGGTCCTCACCCCGGGGCCAATCCTCCCCCTGCTTATGGTGCCCTGCTCTCCCTTTCCTTCCTGTACCCCTAGACCTGTGCTTGCCCGGGGCGAGTCAGGGCTTTCCTGTCCACTGGGCCCCTCCAGGCCCTGGGAGACCGCCACTGGAGCCCTGACTCTTCTTGGCAGGGAGCATCGAGTATAGCTGTCCAGCCTCCAACGAGTGCGAGATCACCAAGCGGAGACGCAAGGCCTGCCAGGCCTGCCGCTTCACCAAGTGCCTGCGGGTGGGCATGCTTAAGGAGGGTGAGCACTGGCAGGGTCCTGGGTGGGGCCGGGGTGGGGGCCTGAGTGTGAGGGTGCAGGGCCTGGGCAGTTCCGCTTAATGGGCTGAGGACAGTTCTGCAGAGCGAGCTTGCCCTAGTCCTACAGACTCACACTGTTGTACACTTCAAGGGGTGCGCTTGGACCGTGTCCGAGGAGGGCGACAGAAGTATAAGCGGCGGCCAGAGGTGGACCCACTGCCCTTTCCAGGTCCCTTCCCTGCAGGGCCCATGGCAGTAGCTGGAGGCCCCCGGAAGACAGGTAAGAACACTGGGTTCCCAGAGCTCTGAGGCAGGGGTGGTACAACTCCAGGAAACCTGTCTGGCATCATTATGGGTACAGGATCCCCATGTTTCCCCTTCATGGATTCTCTCACTCATTTTCCTATTTATGAAAATGTCTTTTTATGTGTTGGGGACCAAAGAGTACAGCTGGGACCAGAGAGGTTTCCTAACACTTGGATGTCTGCAAACCTTCCCTGGAAACTCAAGACTTTCCCTGGGAGATAGTGAACACTTTTCCTTGGAGAGATGTCTCCTAGCTGGCCAGTGGCTGTGGAAGAGAAAGGCCACAGGGGGCTGCCAGGGAGGACACTGGCCTGAGGAAGGCTGCTACATCTCAGGGCTCCTGACTAGTCCTCCCCATCGCTGCAGCCCCTGTGAACGCACTGGTGTCGCACCTGTTGGTAGTCGAGCCTGAGAAGCTGTATGCCATGCCTGACCCTGCTGGCCCCGATGGACACCTCCCGGCTGTGGCCACCCTCTGTGACCTCTTTGACCGAGAGATCGTGGTCACCATTAGCTGGGCAAAGAGCATCCCAGGTAAAGGGATGTCCTGGGGCTTTCCTGAGCAGGGCAGGTCTTCCTTGGCCCTAAGGCACTTGCTCAGCCAGGTCTGCTCCCCACCGCCCTCCAGGCTTTTCGTCACTGTCACTGTCTGACCAGATGTCAGTACTGCAGAGCGTGTGGATGGAGGTACTGGTGCTGGGTGTGGCCCAGCGCTCACTGCCCCTGCAGGATGAGTTGGCCTTTGCTGAGGACTTGGTCTTGGATGAAGAGGGTGCACGGGCAGCTGGCCTTGGGGAACTGGGGGCAGCCCTGCTGCAGCTGGTGCGGCGCCTGCAGGCCCTGCGGCTGGAGCGAGAAGAATATGTCTTGCTGAAGGCCCTGGCACTTGCCAATTCAGGTCAGTCCAGAGTGGGCAGCCAGCACTCACCCAAAGATTTCCCTGTAATGCCCTGATAAGACCCCATTTTGCAGATAAGGAAAACTGAGGTCAAGGGAAGACCAATGATTTCATAAAAGTCACAAAGGGAGGTCCCAAACTGCAAACAGGAGTTTGAGTCATGCTAATGTGGAAAGCTAGGTTATTGGAGAGGGGAGGACAGAAGGTGGCCAAGTTGAAGGAGAAAGGCCTAAGCTCACAGGCAGGAACCCTTGTCATCAGCAGATCCATACTGGCCCTTCCTTAGGCCCCAGTGCAGTGCTCAACTAGATGGGAGGTTTGCCCTTTCCTGCAGTGGCCCAGGGTGATAGATCTGGCTCCTTTCTTGCAGACTCTGTGCACATTGAAGATGCAGAGGCTGTGGAACAGCTTCGAGAAGCCCTGCATGAGGCCCTGCTGGAGTATGAAGCTGGCCGGGCCGGCCCTGGAGGGGGTGCTGAGAGGCGACGGGCAGGCAGACTGCTGCTCACCCTACCACTCCTCCGCCAGACGGCCGGCAAAGTGCTGGCCCATTTCTATGGGGTGAAGCTGGAGGGCAAGGTGCCCATGCACAAGCTGTTCTTGGAGATGCTTGAGGCCATGATGGACTGAGGCAAGGGGTGGAACAGGTCTGGGTGCTGAAGGGACCTGCTCAGCATGGGGTCAGCCCTAAGGGGGCAGACTGGGGTCTGGGCAGTGCTACAGCCTGCTGGCAGGGCCAGGGCAATGCCATCAGCGCCTGGGAGCAGACCCCATGCCCTCCTCTCCCCGCTTTGGGGGGGGTATCAGGAGCTGGGAATGTGAATGCCCAGACTGGGCACAGTGCTGCCCCTTGCAAGCCATAATGTGCCCCCCAGAGTGTAAGGGGGCCTTGCGGAAGCCATAGCGGGCTGCAGGGGATGTGGCAGGCAGAAACCCGATCTCAGGGAGGGAAGGGGATGGAGGCCAGAGTCTCCCAGTGGGTGATGCTTTGCTGCTGCTTAATCTGACTTCCTCTCCAGAGTAGAGGGGGACTTGGGAGAGCAAAGGCCCCTGCCCCCTTCGCTCCTCTCCTCATCATTTGCATTGGGCATTAATGCCCCCTCCTCGAAGCAATAACTCCAAGCAGGCTCCAGCCCCTGGACCCCTGGGGCAGCCAGGGCCCCCCCATGAGCTCCCCACCTATCCTCCTCAGGGGGTCAGGAGAGCACTGCCTCTATGCCCTGCAGAGCAATAACACTATATTTATTTTTGGGTTTGGCCAGGGAGGCGCAGGGACATGGGGAAGCCAAGGCCCAGAGCTCTTGGCTGTACAGAGACTCTATTTTAATGTATATTTGCTGCAAAAACAAACCGCTTTTGGTTTTGAACCTTTAATGAGAGAGAGAAGAGAAAAAAAAGATATACTATGGAGCTCAAGAACACTGTGTTTGGTGTGTCACTGGGTCAAGGTTTGGGGTTAAGCATGACAAAATAACATCCATCAAATATTGATGGGAACACAAAACGTCAAGTTGATTGGTGTCTGTCACAGTTCTCCGTCTCTTCATCATTCAGCAGCATGTTGGGGATTCCGCGACTGATGGGGAACAGACGTCCAGACTCTGGGCATTGCAGGGTGCCCTCCAGCACCTCCACCTATGGGAGGGGGTTAGGGGCAGAGCTGACTGACCAGCAGCCTCAAAGGGAGCGGTGGGGGATGCAGGTGATTGCATGGTTCTCACCTCCAGCAACACGTGGTGCATCTTCCTCAGAAAGTCCTCATCATGCTCATAGCCCTCCGTCGGCTGGCGTGGCACCTCCTCCAGGTGCAGCTAAGGGGAAGACGCCTGAATCATCTTTGGGCACACAAACGCCCCGCCCTCCCTCAATCGGGGCCCGGGGCCGGTACAAGGGTGAGCCCGCCACCCTTCCGAGGTCTGTGTGGCGGGGGAAGGGTCCTCACGGTATCGGCCGCCTCCAGAAGTGCCGCCCACTCCACTTTGGGGATCATCCGCGCCACGAAGTCTGGGTTGAACTCCACTGGATTGACGCGGACCTCGGTGGCCTGCGGGACGGAGGCTTCGTGAGACAGAGAAAGGACTCTGGTTTCTCTATCCCGCCCGGGAAAGGGGCAAGCGACCCTCCTCAGCCAGTACCTGGAGGCGCAGGGGGAAGCCACGGGGCCCCACCCCCCGCACATGCGAGCTCAGAAGATTGTGAGTGAGCAGTTTCATGTCGCCACACTGGAGCCCGCCAAACCGGAACCGGAAAAGACCTCCCTTGTGATTGCGTCACTTCCTGAGCCGTTCCGCTCGCCAAACTATTGGGTGTCTGGGAGAACCGGAAATGGTGAGCCTGCTGAACCTTTTCGTGCTTAGAGGTGCACTGCTGTGTGGGTGAACTGGTTCCGATTGTGCTGCTACCAGAGGGTCTTTGCGGAGGCACTACGGTCCAAACCAAACCCCGCTTCTGTAAATCATACGTAAAATGCAAATCATATGTAAAGTATCTGCAATACAGAGGCTCTGCTGAATGTTAAATAAACCTTAGGCCTACGCTGAAGTCTATCGTTCTTTTCGTCCCATGTTTTTCCTTTTAAGGGACAGAAATACTGCCATATCCATAAATTAGGCCTATCTAAAGAGCGCCGCTACCTCCTACATAAATGAACTATGCTACCGCTGAAAGTCCCGCCTCGTTTGTGCACTACGTCACTAATCCAGCCCCTAATGCAAATAAACACGGGAGCCCTGCCCCGCGCTCTGACGCTCACGCACGCGCAATGGGAGCAGTGCGGTCTGGGCTCTGCCTTCCGTAGGGTCTGTGCGGCTGGGAGGCGCGGCCGGGGGCGGGCATGGGGCTGGCGCAGTTGAGTGCGCTAGGCCACCTAGCTGGGACGGTTCTCTGTGGCACGGTTGTCCGTCAGGGTGCGGCGGCAGCGGCGAGTCGGCGATCGGTAGAAGGAGCAGGAGGGTGGGCGCGTGACAGGGCCCGCGGTTTCTGCAGCACCGCCGCAGCTATGGCCCCGATTAAGGTGACCGCTGGCCCGGCTGGGCCTGACCTCTCTTTTTTTCCCTTAAGACGGATCCCGCTCCACTCATGGAGGTGTACGCGTTTCTCCTGCCCTCGGGATCCCTCCCCGCTGCCTTCGAGGACCCTTAGCAAGGCTGCCCCTCCGTTCTTGCAAAGTTAGAGCTTTGCAACCCCCATCTCCTGGGGCATGCCCAGGTTTTCAAGCTCCCCTCTGGACCAGTCCCTCGTACACTGCGCATCCAGTGCTGGGTCCCCATTTTCAGGCGGCTGCGTACCATGCAGGCCATGCTTCACCTTCTGGAAGCGACTCTTTCAGCACAAGAGCCCTTTTCAGCTGGCCTACGTATCCTTTGCTGCACCTCCACATGCTTTTGTGACAGTGCTGGGCTGCACTTCGCCCCGTCTTTCGACACAGTTGTGGTCCCGTAGAACCCAGCGTTGACTTGTGCATCCCATCCCGCAGCTGTCTCCCCTCCACGGCCGAATCCCAGCTTTCTTCTCAGTACGCCGAGGACCGCTGGGCGACATTCCTAGCTCTTCGTTGAGATACAGTTTGGCTGTGTTGCCTCAGCCACCCCAGTGGTTGGGCATATAGGCCTGAGCCACCACTCCGAGTTTCTGGTGATTTTAATCCCACAATCCAGAACCATCCTTGGCCTCCTCCCTCCCCTTCCTACCTCCTTCCACTTCCTATCTCTGGGCTCCACCATGACTCCCTTACCCCTGAACCTCCCTGCCCTTTTGTCTGACACCAAGACGAACTCTGCCAATCCTGGTGGACTGCTCAGCCCTACCCGCTCCCAAGATTCCTTCCTCTGTGGTAGCCCCCAGGTGGCTAGGGTGGTTTCTTCCCAGTCCTCTTTGGCTTGGTGTGGTTGGGACATTCAGACCAGGCCAGGACTTTCTCCGGCCCACGTTGACAGGGCCTTCTGCACCTCCACCTTTACCCGTTTATTCCACACCCAGCCTCAGCCCAGGCAGCATGTTTGCACAAGGTTGCAACACTTAGGAAGGTTGCCTCTCACCTTCTGTTGTTACCAATGGGCTCTTAAGCAGAGCCGGGTTACCTTGAAACCAAGAGGATGTGGAGTAACTTGGTGGTGGAGGAAGGGGACAGATTAGACTGTCCTGTTGGGTTTCAGTCCTGGCTGCAGCGTATGCAGCTGCTAGGTTTTGTCCCCTTGCTCTGGTTGCGACCTCTCCCCCTGACCCTGTGTCCTTCCCTCCAGGTGGGTGATGCCATCCCATCTGTGGAGGTGTTTGAAGGGGAGCCTGGGAACAAGGTGAACCTGGCTGAGCTGTTCAAAGGCAAGAAAGGTGTGCTGTTTGGAGTCCCCGGGGCGTTTACCCCGGGGTGTTCCAAGGTGAGGCTCTGGGTTTTCCTTAGTCTTCTATTGTCCAGGGGCCTTTGCTGCAGCAGGAGTGTGTAAATGGTGAGAGAGCTGAGAGGCAGTTCAGCAACTTCAGGAAATACAAGCAGAGCCAGGGCAAAGTCAAGTTCCCGGAATGTGGGAAAAAAGAACTGCAGTTAAATTTTATTGATGCTGCTGGATGATAGGCACCCTAGAAATATGTGGACTTGAGCAAATAAGACAGTCCTGAAACTGAGTGTGGTGGTACATACCTATAGTCCTAGTGTTCTGGGAAGCTGAGGGAGAAGGATTGCAAGTTGGAGCCTGGACAATTTAGTGGTATCATGATCCTGTCTCAAAACAAAACAAAAAAAACATAGTTCTGGCCCTGAGAAGTTCATGGTTTTGATATGAGCTTCCTATCATATCAGGCTGAGGCATGAAGGGAATCTAATGGTTCACACAGTTTTCATGCCAGATCAGAGTCATTGAGTCAGGGAAGTGAGGAGGGCTTGGAGATGAAGAGGGGCTGTGGACCAATACATTTATTCCTTTGTTGTCCCCCACCCTTAGACCCACCTGCCAGGGTTTGTGGAGCAGGCTGGGGCTCTGAAGGCCAAGGGGGTGCAGGTGGTGGCCTGTCTGAGCGTTAATGATGTCTTTGTGATTGGAGAGTGGGGAAAAGCCCACAAAGCAGAAGGCAAGGTAAGCTGGGGGTGGGGTGGGGGGTACAGGGCCTGGTCGTAACTTTTTTATTTTTGGGTACTGGGTAGGCACTTACCACTGCTGAGCTAAACCCTGGCCCTCAGGTCGTAAGTTTTTTGTGACCTTTACTTTTTGCATCCTCAGATTCGACTCCTGGCAGATCCCACTGGGGCCTTTGGGAAGGTCAGTGTGCCCAGTCATACCTGTCTTTCAGCCGCTTCCTGTGTGGGGCTTCCAGAGCTAGGCGTGGAGGAACGTGGTAGTGTGGAGAGCAGCCTTTGCCTGTCCTAGGAGTGCCTGATGCCTCTCTCCATCTCTCTTCTTAGGAGACAGATTTATTACTGGACAACTCACTGGTACCTCTTTTTGGGAATCGCCGGCTCAAGAGGTAAAAAAGCCTGAGACCCTTCACAGGGCTTCCCTGGGCCTGGTCCTCCCTCCCGTGCTGCCTCTGCAGCAGAGCTGATGGGTCTGCCTGTTCTCCGCAGGTTCTCCATGGTGATAGAGAATGGCGTGGTAAAGAGCCTGAATGTGGAGCCAGATGGCACAGGCCTCACCTGCAGCCTGGCCTCCAACATCCTCTCACAGCTCTGAGGCCTTGAGACGGATACTCCCGCTACTCTTTCCGGTCACACCTGTTGGCCTGGACCGAGGGCCCTGGCCCTGCCTCAGCTTTGGCTGTGTGATTGGAACGCTGGCCACGTCCTGCAATTAAACATTTCTGCTTCTCATCTCTGTCCTTGGTGTGGAATTGCTACCCTCTGAGGGCCTCGTGGCAGCCACAGGTTGAGCCAAGGGCTTTGGAGGCAGAGGGGGTGCTTAAGAAGGGGTGGGGGGTTTGAAGCATCAGCCTGGAAGTTGAAAGCAAGGATGTTGTGGGGCTACAGGGAACCCAGGAAAGGCCCAGGCAGACGTGGGCTTGACACACTCCAGGATCTTTTTTTTTTGGTACCTGGAATCAAACACAGGACCTCATGTTTGCCAGACAGGTGCTAAACTGCTGAGCTATATCTCCAGCCACTCCAGGATCTTTTGAAGTTGTTCTGGGGTGCTGGCTGGGCTTAATGTGGCCTAAACCCTGGAACAGGAGCCTTGGCTCCAAGCCTCCCCACTGGAGCCCAAGCGACATCTTTAGGCTCTGGCCTTGTCCCAGGAAGGGCCCCAGGTGCCTTGGCACTGGCTGAGTGGCCAGAGGGGCCCCATCAGAGAGAGGAGTGTAGGTGAGCCCTGGTCTACAGAGTGTGGGAGTGGGAGACCAGGAGCCAGGGCCCCTGCCAGCCTTTGGGAGGGGCCTCTTTGGCCTGGGAAACCATACGGATGAGCAGGCAGCAGTTGTTAAGCCCCTGTTGTGCTGAGGTCACAGTGTAAGAGGGACAGCCACCTACAGAGCACTTACTATGTGTTGGACACAATGAGCTGTTGAACTGTCCCTGTCCTGGCTTTGAGTGCTGCAAGCTGGGGGTGGCAGGGGGCTCTCCCCTTAGCACTGGGCCCCAGGCCCATGCTTCAGGGCAGGGCACACCCTAGGGGTCTCAACCCTGGAGGCAGCAGGAATGATAGCACTGTGGGGTGGGGACAGAGGAGTGGGCAGCCCCAGGCTGGTGGCTGGGATGACGAGATGAGAGATTGCCTGAGATTCACAGGAAGTCACTATGTCAAGGCTCTTCCCTCTGCACCCTGTGGCCAGTTTGGGCCACTGGACTTTTCCTTGGGGCACTGACAGGTCAGTTTCATATATGGGCAGCCAGTGCAGCCCAGTGAGCTGGGTACCAGGGAGAGTCGCCTGGTGGCATAAAGGGAGGCTCTGTGATCACAGTAATGCTGGGAGGAGGAGGTGAGGCACGTGGGGCCACTGGCTAATGGTGCGACGCAGTGGTGATGCTGGACACTCAGGAGGAGCGTACCTGCCCCCCTACCAGCACCCAGGTGTTCAGCTGCCTAAGTGCCCGGGGTGCCAACCTTTGTTCCTGTGGTTCTTTCCCATAGCGTCAGCCCAGGGCAGGAAGGTGGCTCTTTTGTTTCCCTGGTAACCTGTCTTCTCTCCTCCTCCCCTTGGCCACCCTGGGTTACAAGTGGTCCTTGCTAACATCCTTTTTTTCCCCCGGACACCATCTCTTAATCCCACAGTACTACAAAGGAGGGAATGAGTCCAAGGGCCTCCTGCCAGGGCACCTGTGAGCCACTGGGCACCCTTCTGACTCCTGCCATCAGCGGAAGCGCTATCTCCATGTCTGTCACTTGGCCACCTCTGCCTCCACCGCCTTGAGCTCTTATCTGGGCTACAAAGCCCCAGCAAGGCCTCAGAGGAAGCATCCCTTCCAGGGTCTGCTGCCATGGGCTGAGCCTCTAGTCCAGAATAAAGGGGCTTCCTGGGCCTAGGTGGCCTCCTAGGATAGCCTGGTCAGGGCTGAGCATGAGTAGAGCAGGACTCTGACCTTGGTGACCCTGGTTATTGAGCGTACAACTGAATTACCCAAGGGTGAGGGGTGTCCAGCAGGGGTGAGACCAGCCCTGGTACCATTCCAGGTCCTGGAGGGGTCCAGAACAGACAGCACTTGGCTGGAGAATCTGGCACCCATCTTAGGGTATCCTGCTGGACCAGAGGGGGTGCTGGAGATTAGAGCAAACCAGGCCACTGTGGCCTGGATCAGAGGGCACCGGAGAAGAGGGTTCATGTGTCTCCCTGTGGCTTCTGGAGGGGTCTCACTAGCATCTGTGCTAGTGCATGGGTTCCTGACGTTAATAAATGTTAATAAGTGTGTTATCTCTACTGACACCAACACAGCCCGCTTGAGCTGGAAATCATGGCTTTTTGCTTAACAGAAGTAAAGGACTTTGCTCAGGGTTGAGAATGCAGGAATTATTCAACACGTGTTTAGAGAAGACGGGAAGAAGTGAAGCGGGGGAGGAGCTTCTCTCCAGTTTGTTACTCAGCTCCATCCGTTCAGTATTAACTGGACCTGGAGGGCTGGGCCTAGTTTTGCAAGGGAGTGACCTGGATTCCTAAGTATCAGTGATGTAAGATAGAGGTTAGCTCACAGACATGCTTAGGTAAGAATCCAGAGCTGGTGCAGCAGCTGGATGATTGTGGGACCCGCTTCTCTTTCTGCTCTGCCTACTTATTTATTTGCTTATTTATTGAGGCAGGGTCTCACTGTGTGTTTCAGGCTGGCCTCGAACTCACCTGTATCCTCCTGCCTCGGCCTCTAAGTGCTGTGATTATAGGCATGCGCCACCACACCCAGAATGCCCTGCCATTTTAAACACGTCTTTCCCTTTTTCTTTTCTTTTTTTCTTTCTTTCTTTTTGTTGGTGGTGATATTAAGGACTGAACCCAGGCTAAGTAAGCACTCTACCACAGAACTATATCTCCAGCCTCTAAATGTGTTTCTTTAGCATCTAATATAGCTGTTTGAATTCCAGCCAACAAATTTATAGTCCAGCTAGTAGAAAGGAGGAATTTTAGATCAGGGGGAAAAAAATCAGTGCATGACAACTCTGTCTGTGTGTTTATGTGTTTTCCAGAACCGGGGATGGAACACAGGGCCTTGTTCATGCTAGGCAAGTACTCTACCACTGAGATACATCTCAGCCCATTTTCAATGTTGAGGCAGCATCTTCCCATGATGCTCAGGATGGCCTCAAACTTGTGATTCTCCTGCCTCAGCCTCCTGAGCACTGAGATTACAGGTATATATACTATGCTTGGTTTGAGAATGACTGCTTTTGATCTTGGTTACTGGCACATAACTCCCCTTCAGGCAGGCCATAGAAACTTGGGTCTTTCCTTCTTTCTTGGAGTTGG
Source organism: Cavia porcellus (assembly GCF_034190915.1). Taxonomy (NCBI): domain Eukaryota; kingdom Metazoa; phylum Chordata; class Mammalia; order Rodentia; family Caviidae; genus Cavia; species Cavia porcellus. Next base: position 23,335,796 of record NW_026947500.1, read on the forward strand.
TCATAAAAGAATTCTCTGGCCTATCTTTATCTGATAGTAGCCCATCCTATTCCAGAGAGTCCTGTGTCGGGGTCGCTCCCGGCCGGCAGGAAAGACACACGACAAAGTCTGGCGGTGTGCAACCTTGCCTTTATTTATCTCCGCGTGGGCCCCGCGAGGCCTCCACTCTGCCACCAGCCCTTTCTCGCCGGTGGACTTTTTCTATCTCTCTCTGTGCTTTCTCTGTGCTTCTCTCGTGGCGGGAGAGGCATTCACTTTTATAGGGCAACAGTAGCCAATCAGTTTAAAGCGCGCGATGCGGGCTGACTGGCTAACATCAGCTGTTGCTAGGCAGACTATCTTACAGAGCGGGTTGTTTAAGTCGCCAGCGCAATCAGGGGGCAGGAAGCAGGCGCCAACTTGACTCACTCGATGGGAGGGGCAATCTAGCTCAGGCTCCGCTCCCACCCACAGGCCCTACGTCCGCCAAGTAAGGCGACCGGTGTCGGCCGCGGCTCCCAACAGTCCTGCCCATACCTGGAAGAGAAGTCTGGATGAGACCAAGAAGCATGTGAACAGATGGGCCTGGATGGGTCTCCCCACCCATCCATTAGCATTAGATCAGACCCTTTTGTCCAATCACATTTTGACACGGTTGTGTGTGCTCCAGTTACGCTTATCATTGACATCAAAGAGCCAAGGTTCCGGAGTTTCCAAACTGCCACATCTGCAGAGGACCTTCTCCCAGACCTCAAGCATCTCTTCACCTCTGTCCTTCAGACGGTGCTGGAACCGAGAGCCTTACCCCACTGGCAAGTGCTCTACCACTAAGCATATCCCCAGGCTTGCAGCATTCTTTATAATAAATGAATAAACATAAATAGCATTTCCCTACGTTTTGTGAGCCACTCACAGCAACCTAAGGAGGTGGTATGGGCGCCTAGATTTACAGCTGGTGGGTCACAAGCAGAGGCAAAACAACCCAGAGCTTGTGATTGCATCTGAATGGTGGGCAAGCAGTCTTGGGGTCTAGGCTCCGACCAGTGGGATCTCATTATCAGAACTGAACCATTTTATTTTATTTTATCTTTTGGTACCAGGAATAGAACTCCAGACCTCACACTTGCCAGGCTTTACTGCTGAGCTATATTTCTGGCCCAGAACTGAACTATTTTAAAGGTTATTCACCTGATATCTGCTCCTCAGAATTGATGGGCAGCTTGGTGTGGGACTCCCACCCCACATCTGATGTCAGTAGTGCATGTTGAATTTTGTTTTCAGTTTTTGGAGCCAAAGTCTTACTAAGTAGTCCAGACCAGCCTTGATCTCAACCATGTAGCCTAGGCTGTGTTCAAACTTGCAATCTTCCTGCCTCAGTTTTCGTGAGTGGTGGGATCATATGTGTTCACTACCATGCCCAATTATGTTGATTTCAGTGTTGTAAGAACAGAGGAAGAAATCAAAAACCAAAAAATACAAGACTTTGTTTTTTCCCAATGTGTATAGTAAGACAGTAACAATAACTAATAAAAGTCATGTGCAGTTATAAAATTGCCAGTATCAAAGCTGGGCGTGGTGGCTCACGCCTGTAATCCCAGCACTCGGGAGGCTGAGGCAGGAGGATCCTTTCGAGTTTAAGACCAGCCTGGGCTACAAAGTGAGCTCAAGGCCAGCCTGAACTGCACAGTGAGACCCTGTCTCAGAAAGAAAAAAAAAAAAAAAAGATTGCCAGCTTTACTGCTCTTGGGGTCATCACTAAGTAAAATAAGGGCAGTTTTTGTTTTGTTTTGTTTTGTTTTGTTTTTTATCTTTTTAGGACAGGGTTTCATATGCAGTTCAGGCTGGCTTGGCCTCACTTTGTAACCCAGGTTGGTCTTAAATTTGCAACAATTCTCCTGCCTCAACCTCTCGAGTGCTGGGATTATAGGAGTGTACCACCATGCCCAGCAATAAGGGCAGTTTCAGCACAGCTCAACTACCTGATAACTAATGGGCAAGTAGCATATACCATGTGGATATGATAGGCAGGGTGGAGCAGCCTGAGATTTCATCGTGCTCCTCAGAATGCTGCACAGTTTATTTATTTGTTTACTTATTTATTTTTTGGTACCTGGGATCAAACTCACAACCTCGCGCTTGCCAGGCAGGCACTTGTGCCACTGAACTAAATCCCTGGCCTGCTGCACAGTTTAAAAAGGAAATTGTACATTTCTGGGATTTCCCACTTACTATTTTCAGAGGACAATGGTTGACTGAAGAGTGAAGTTTTGAATAACTACAAGTCTCTTTTTCCTCATTGGACAGAACATGGTCACTGCCCTACATGCTGCAAGGGAGTCTGGGAGGTAGGATTACTGCAGGCAGTCATGTGTCTAACTAAAACCAGGGCTTCTATTACAGAGGAAGAAAGGAGAGGAGGTCGTTTAGAGTCACCTCTGGGCAGGGACATCTTGAGGACCGCATGGGCTCCTGAGGAGTGCTGTTCCCACCAGCCTTGTGTGCCGTTCCAGGCCTCTGTGTGGCTTTGCCATCACCCCAGTGACCCTGCTCCATCCCTATTCTCTTTAACCTTGCCCCCAGTCACCCTGGTTCCCTGGTTTGCAGGTTCTCCAAGCTCCCTGGCTTTAGCATGTCCCAGACAAAGTCCTGTGACGCCTCCTGCCTCCTTCCCTACTCCTGGCCAAATAACTCAGATCTTCCTGGCTGAGTCTGTGCCATTTACTGAGAACAATAGTTATCATTTGTTTGTTTGTTTGTTTTGAGACAGGGTCTCACTATGCAGTTCAGGCTGGCCTTGAACTCACTTTGTAGCCCAAACTGGCCTTGAACTCCCAGCGATCCTCCTACCACAAAATTCAATTTCATCAAACATGGATTTTTCAAATGGATGTATAATTTATGTATCCTAAAATTCACCCTTTCGCTGTGTGTGGTGGTAGACAGCTTTAATCCAAGCTACTGGCAAGGCTGAGGCAGGAGGATAACAAATTTGGGGTGTCCTGGGCAATTGAGGATGACTGTCTTACAGATGGTGGCTGGGGATGTAGCTCAGTGGTAGAGCACTTACCCAGCATGTGTGAACCCCCAGGTTCAATTTCCATACCACAGAAAAACAAAACAGGAAAAAGAACACACCCAACCCTTTTAAAAGTGTGAAATTCTGTAAGTTTATTGTAGATTTCACTGAGGTGGAGTTTTAACCTCAGTAATCCTCCCAAAAGCAAGCTACCTCTCTCTGGAACACGGCAGTCCTCATGGATTTAAGAGAGGTGCATCCAGATGTCAGGGCTGCCACCTTCTCGGAGACCCTGTGTCCCACAGCCAGTTAGTGTCCTGTCTTCAATGCGCATCTGCGAGAGTCCTCTCCACACCAGGCACTGTGCCGGGCTCCAGCAGCACAGAGCTGAATCCTCCAGGCATGGGCTCTGCAGGCCCGTGTTGTACAGGTGTTGGGGAGAGTGGCGAGCCTGTGCTGGGGTCTAAAGAAGAGGATGAAATGAGAGATCCCAGCCAAGCTCCAGGGGACACAGAGGTGTGCCTCTTCTGGTGGGGATCCAGGGTCTTGGAACTTGGCAAGGGTAGTTTCAGGGATGTTTCTATTTTTCTTCCCTGTTGGGCTCCTACCCCACAGTGTGTTCCCAAGCACCAACACCAAGGGTAGGTCTAAGGGCAGGTGATTTTGTTGGTCTCTGAGAAGTCCGAGGCCCCAGGATGTGTGTTCCTGCTCTTCCCCACAGTGAATCAGCCTGCCCGGCCTTCTGGGTTTATTTTCCTAAGCTTAATGGACATTTATAGGTCCCTTGGTGCTGTCTTTCATATCTATGTGTGTCTTTAATTACCTGGGTGGTTTGTACCCAGGGTGGAGGGTGGGGCTTGGCCCTGGGACCTGCCTGGCTGGCTGAGTGCTCACCCCAGCTGTGCCTCCCACCCTAGCAAGCAGCAAGGGCTGGAGAGAGCGAGGGAGGGAGGGAGGGACGGGGGAAGGAGAGAGGCTGCCAGAGGACCATGAAGCTCTCTGAGCCCAAGGATTTGGATTTTTCCCCTCCGGCCTTTCTCTCTCTGTCTCTGTCTCTGCCTCTGTCTCTATCTGTCTGTCTGCTCCCCACACAATTTTGCTGTTTTGCCCAGGTTGATAGAAATTTTGGGCTCAATGGATCCTCCTGTCTCGGCCTCCCAGCAGCTGGGGTGACAGGTGTATCCCATCACATTTGCCAGTGAACTTCATTTGACCTCTCAGATATGAATTTACTTGTCTAAAAACATTAATTTGGGTTCCTGGCTGTGTGGCCTTAAGCAGGCCACTTCACCTCTCCATGCACCAGCCTCTTTGCTGTAAAGCGGGGCTGATGATGGCATCCCTGTTTTACCAGAGTGTGGGGGCTGTGGAGGGGTTGATGTAGGTGCAGAAGTTACCGGCACAGGAGCACGGCCGGCAGGTGTTGGTGCTGCTGCAGCTGTGGGGGACTTGGCATGGCGCTGTGGGGACACCGTGGTCACAGATTCTCCCTCACCCCAACAGTGCCCTCTTGGGGCATGGAGGGCTAGGGAGAGCAAACAGTGAGGGCACAGGGCCGTTTCTGAGTGGAACGGGCTGCATGGGGGCAGGACCAGATCAGTTTTGGCAGAGAAAGATCCTCTGTGGACAAGGAGACCAGTAGGGTGAGATGGAGCTGGTCTTGGGGGTGAGGAGAGCAGACAGGTGTCCATCAAAGGTATGGGGGAGGGGAGAAGGGCAAGGACAGGGAAGGCAGGGTGAGGTCAGGGGGCTGACCGGGCCTTGAAGGTCACGGTGAGTGGTTACAGCTATATTAAAAGTGCAGGGAGAAGCCACAGAGGGTTTGCAGCAGGGTTGGGCCATGTGATGGTTAGTGTTCTCTCCTCTCCTCTGTCTTTCTCTCTCTCTCTCTCTTTTCTTTCTTTCTTTATTTCTTTCTTTCTTTCTTTCTTTCTTTCTTTCTTTCTTTCTTTCTTTCTTTCTTTCTTTCTTTGTTTTGTCCTTCCTTCAGTACCAGGGCCTTTGCACTGACCTATATCTTTACTCTTTAATTGTTGGAGACAAGATAGGTTTCTAAATTGCCCAGACTGGACTCAAACCTTGTTATCCTCCTGCCTCAACCTCCCACAGTGCTGGAATCACAGGTGCCCACTACCACGCCTGGTTTGGTTAGTGGTTTGGGGTTTCTTTTCTTTTTTGGTACTGGAGATTGAACTCACTATCTTGTGGTTACCAGGCAGACACTTACTCGACCAAGCTAAATTCACAGCCCTTGGTTAGTGTTTTTGTGTGATTCCTCCAGCTTGGAAGTGGTTTGGAAACCTGGGGAGAGGCTGAGTGTGGGGCAGTTTGGGGACTGCATCAAAGCAGGTACTAAGGAAGTGGGCTCAGAGCCAGGCATGGGGCTGGGCTACATGCTGGCATGGGGCACCCAGCAGGCACTGGACAAGGGTCTTGGTCGCTACCTTCCCTGACTCCGACTGCCTGCTCCCACCTGTGCAGCGCCCTGGGCATCTTTCAGCTCTGGTCCAACTCTGGCCACACTGCTTCCACCCCAAGATGGCGAATGAAGGCTGACTTCCCCTTGGGTGGTGAGGAGGGAGTTTCTGCAGCCCCAGGGCCTGACCGGCAAGTGACTGAAGGGCTGGAGGCTGGCTTTGCTCTTGAGCTTTGAGCCTGGGGCCCACAGCATGTGGGAGGAAAAGTCTCATGGTGACTCAACTCTGAGGCCAGGGCCTCTTGCTAGACTGTGCTACCTGTGCCCAGGCCCCACAGCCCTCCTGCCTCTGGCCCCTGGGGTCAAGCCAGAGAGAGCTGGATAGACTCAAAACTGGAGCGAAGCTGCAGGGAGCCAGAGCCTCTCCTGCTAGCACCCAGTGCAGATGGGAAGCTGAGCCCCAAGGGAGGGGCTGTGCAGCCAGAGGCGGAAGCCGACTGCATTGTCCATCTGTCTGTTCTCTTCTTGTCCACCTCCTAGGTCTCTGTGCTGGACAGCAGTGAGCTTTGAAGCCTCTCAAAACCTCCCAGAAAGACCCACTCTGCACAAGTATCAAAGTATCACACGTAATCCCATTACTTCGTAGAACTTTTCTGTGTCATTTAGAAAATAAGTTTAATTAAAAAACAAAGGAACAAACAAACAAACTGCCTTAGCCTCTGCACTGTTGCAACCCAAGCAGCTGGGAGGCTGTGATAGAGGTTTAGAAGTTTGAATCCAGCCAGGGTAACTTAGTGAGATCCTATCTCAAAATAAACAAGTAAAAAGATGAGTTTGGGCGGTAGCTCCTCGCAAAGCCTTGGTTCAATCCCAAGTATCAAATAGAAAATTACAATAAATACATAAATAAAAATTTAAAAATGGGTTTAAAAAGTGTCTGAGAATGCCACTATGCAGGGCAGTATTATTGCTGTTGGAGGAAATCACACGGATGTGGACAGTTGTGTGAACACATAACAATGGCCATGGGAGAGTGGCGTCCTGGAGCTCCGAGCTCCTGCACAGAAGGTCAAGGCTGGTAGTTCTGAGTGTATCAGCGCTGCGCCCAGGGTGTGGCTGGTGGCGCAGCTCATGCTGGGGGTGGGGGGGAATAAATAGAAAGAGACGGCCGCACGTTTTGTGAATCGAAGATGGCTGTGTCCATCACTGCAGCCCCTGTCACAGGCTCACTGTGTCCTCAGTGCTCATCCTTAGCACTGTAGACAAGTGTCCTCCATGGGCCATGTCCCTGGCTCCCCCACTTTAAATTTTGAGGGAGATTCTTGCTAAATTGCCCACATTGGTCTCAAAATTCTGAGCTCCAGTGATCCTCCTGCATCAGCCTCCTGAATCCTGAGACTACAGGTGTGTGCCACCCTGCCTGGATTCTTGCCTTTTTTTATTTTGGTCTTTTTGAGACAGGGTCTCACTATGCAGTTCAGGCTGGCCTTGGGCTCACTTTGTAGCCCAGGATAGTCTCAAACTCTTAATGATCCTCCTGCCTCAGTCTCCCGAGTGCTGAGATGACAGGTGTGCACCACCATGCCCAGCTGGATTCTTGACATTTTTGATAATATGCCTGCGTTTGAAAATGTTTAAAGGGAAGATCTAGCCAAAGGGAGGGACTCCTGCGGCCTGTAGCGAGCACTCCTCAACAAACACCCGAGGAGATCAGTGTTGGCAGAGGTGCCGCAGCCTCCCCTTCCTCCCCTGGAGCCCTCTGCCTCACCCCACCTGCCGGGGACCCTGAGGGCTGTGCAGCCAGGCTCGTCCAGAGCAACGGAAGTGAGAACAATGCTTGCACGACTCCTGCCTCAGAGGAGGCCGAGCAAGTGTGTGACTCAGAGATACTGAGCAAGGCAGGGGCTTCCCTTGCCCTGGGGTGAGCCCCAGTTGCCATGCCTGGCTGGCCCTGGGTGACCTGGGGGAGGGGTGGGGGCTGGAGGACTTGGCAGGGGGCAGAGTGGAACTCCTGAGGACTCCAGGGCTGGAGCCTAGAGGTTGTGAATCTGAGTAAAATTCACAGAGGGTCACTTCTGGATTGTCCCTGGATGCTATGACTACTAATAACAGTGACCATAACAGGGATTCTTTCGTGCTGTCACGTTGGGCATCATTGATACAGTCCTGGAAACTCCAGGATTATCCCCATGTGCAAAGGCTGCCAGAGTGAACAGCTAGACACGCTTCTCTGCTAACAATTCTGCCTCATGTCCCCATCCCTGGTCAACCCCTGTGACCCTGCGTCCCCTGCATTTTGCATTCTGTTCCTTTCCGTTGGTGCCCTAACCTAAACGCTGTGTGACCTTGGACAAACTACAGCACTTCTCTGGGCCCCAGTTTCTTCCTCTGTAAAACAGAGGTGAACTTTGTTTCACAGATTAGATGAGTTCCGAGTGAGTAAGTGCAGTGTAAATTACAGCGCTTAGAGCTTTGCGTGGTTCACCTGAAGCCTGCACTTGCTAGGACTGCTGCTAGTATTACTCCACATCCCGCCACCTCTAAGATGTCACCAGGTGTAAAAGATGTCAGAAAGGGGGAAAGTGATGCCATTTAACATGTCTCAAGGTTGGTTGTTTATATTTCCCAAAAGGGCTCTCTGATTGGATTCTTATATAATTCTGAGGTGTATGTGATAAAGATAACAGAAGCAAATAAATCGGCTGCCCGATTCAGAAAACTCACATTTTATTTTATTTTTTTGGTACTGGGAGTTGAACCCAGGGCCTTGCACTTGCCAGGCAATCATTGCACCAGTGAAAGACATCCCTGGCCTCCCTCACATTTTAGAAGCTGATTCCGGCGTGTCATTTCTGGATTGAGAGTCCAGATGTCTGTGTGTTACCTGGCCACCTCCTCCACTGGCCCTGCAAAGGCTGCAAAGAGCAGTGCTCCTCCTATGCAGTCTCCAAAGCAGCAGCGGGAGATCAGCACAGCAAGCCTCCCAGCAGCCAGCTTCACAACCAGAGTGAGCCCACTTCTGCCCTGGCCGTGGAGCATGTCAGTAAGGCTGAGGCAGGCGGATCGCTCTGAGTCCCAGGTTTAAATGGTGCTTTATGCCTTTCTCTGGGCCTCCTGCTGACTCCCTTTCTGCAGGATTCCATGCTCATACTTTTGTGGCTGTGGTTTTTGCTTCAAGACATGGTCTTGCAGTGTAGTCCAGGCTGGCTTTGAACTCTCGTAGCCCAGGCTAGGTTCAGATTTGCAATCCTGCCTCAGCCTCGCAGGGCTAGGTTATAGATATTTGTCACCATGCCCAGCTAGTGTTTGTACTTGTGAAGCAAGGGCTTGTGCCAGCAATGACAGCTAAGTCAGGGTGGCAGCCAGGCAGCCAGCAGGCAACTGTGCCGCGTAACCTGACCTCAGAGGTGTTACATGTGAAAAGCAGTGTCTCAGAACAGGTAACACCTGAAGCATTGCTGAACTTGCACAGCCCCTGCGTGGGCTGCCTCTTAGCATCCCACATTCTGTTCCCAGTACCTGGAACACTGCTTTTCCCCTCCCTGCTTTGCCTGGTTAACCTGGTGGTCCCTGATCCATGCCTCCTCTGGGACGTCTTCCCTGACTGTTCCACCAAGGTGACGTCCACACCCTACAAAGGCTCTAGTACAGCTGAATCTTAATTCTGAGCGTGTGGTATGTAAGGAGCTGGCTCCCCAGTGTCCAGTTTGTCCTATGGAGTGGGGAGTGTCCCATACCCTAGCATCCAGCACGGTGTCCGGCACAAAGAAGGTGAGCTGGAGAAAGAACTGGGGCCATGCAGTGGACAGTGGGGGACCAGGATGCCATCCTGGCTCTGTGATGTGTTGTTAGTACTAGTACCACATCGTCTCCCACTAAGGGATTTTTCCAGCCTGCTTACATTCCAGATGGGAAACTGAGGCCTGACCAGCTGAGGTTACCTGTTCACAGCCCCAGGTATAGAGTATGAGGTGGGGTGAGGTCAGAGGAGGGGCCATGGGGCTTGCCATGGGGTTCAGAGCAGGCTTTCTGGGGGAGGAGGCTTCAGAATTAGGCGGCCTGGGTGGGGGTGGTTTGGGTAGAGCTTAGAGACATCCAGGAGACAGGAAAGGAGGAGGAAATCTGTCATACCAGGAGAGGCCCTTGAGGGCAACTGAGGCCCAGACCCTTCCGTGGCCCTGGAGGGGCCCATGCTGAGATTGTATCTAGGGTTTCATGCTGGGGAAGAGAAAGCCCCCCACAGCTGCGGGCTGGCCCTGTCTGAGATGCTGAGAGGATGGGGGTTAGGCAGCTCCGCGAGGGGGGATGCCTGGCCTCGGAACCCGGAAGGAGGAAGCTGCACAGGGTGTCTGTGGCTCTGCTGGGATCCCCTTGGGGACTTCCTCTTCCTCTCTGGGCAGGTGTAGCTGCCGCAGCGGATCGACACCCTGACCCCGACATGGAGGGGGGCCAGGGGCCCAGACTTGGAGACTTCCTGAGCGGGAGCCTGGCCACCTGGGTGAGGAGCAGGAGGGCGTGGGCTGCAGAGGAGTGAGCCCAGGGACGGGTAGGCACTGGGCTGGGGACATCTGCTCGCCTGGGGGTGGAGTCCACAGCAGATGAGGGAGACTAAGGGGTCCAGAGCCTGTGACTAGAGGAGGGGGTGCCGGGGTTCACTGGGGCAAGTCAGAGGGCCCAGTTTTGTTCTGTTGGTCCAGTGGACTCACTCTTTCCCCACAGGCGCTGGGACTGGCGGAGCTGGTGGGGGAGGCGGAGGAGCTCTCGGGGACCGAGGAGGAAGAGGGGCCTCTCAGTCCGGAGAAGAGGTTCCTTCGGCTCAGCGATGGAGCCCTGCTCCTCCGTGTGCTGGGCATCATGTAAGGGATGGCAGAGAGCTGGAGGGGAGGGATCTGCAGAGAGGGGGCCCAGCTAGGTGGTGGGTGGAGCCTGCTGTGAGGGAGGTGGGTCCTCAACCTACCTCTCATCCATGCCCCCATGCCCACAGTGCCCCCAGTTCCCGAGGGGGTCCTCAGAGGGCCAGCGGCCATGATGGACCTGAGGCCCGTCGGGTGTGGAACCTGAACCAGCTGTGGACCCGACTGAGAGACTTCTACCAGGTGGGGGCTTGGCAGGGGAGGGTAGAGTGGGGACTAATGCCCTACAAGAAGATGCCTCATATCCCTGCCCCCCAATCCAGGAGGAGCTGCAGTTGTTGGTCTTGTGGCCACCCCCAGATCTCCAGACGTTGGGGTTTGACCCCCTCTCAGGTGCTGCCCCCCTCCTAGCCCCCTCCTGCTACCTCACTCCCCAAGGCACCCCTGTAATCCCTCTGGCTTGTGCCCCACAGAAGAGGCGGTAGAGGGGCTGGAAGGCCTGCTTCGGCTGCTGCTGGGTGCGTCGGTGCAGGTGAGGACGGAGAGGAGGGGTGGGAAGAGCTGGGCATGGCACAGAGGAGGGGACCCTGCCTCAGTCTCCCTACTCCTGTCTCCATGCAGTGTGAGCACCGGGAACTCTTCATCCGCCACATTCAGGGGCTGAGCCTGGATGTTCAGAGTGATCTGGCTGCCGTCATCCAGGAGGTACAGGGCAGGTGGATAGCCAGGACTGGCACTGTCCCTGAGCCAGCCCTGCCACTTACCTTCTTCCCATGAACTGCTCCTATTGTGCTCCTAGGTGACCCAGCCTGGGGCTGGTGTGGTGCTGACTCTAGCTGGACCTGAGCCTGGGGAGCTGGCGCCATCGGAGCTGGAGATGTTGTCCCGCAGCCTGATGGGGACTCTGTCCAGGCTGGCCAGGGAGAGGGACCTGGGGACTCAGGTTAGATTAAGGCACTACAGGGGTATCATGGACCCAGTTATGCAGGGAAGAAATGGGGGGCTTGGAGCCCAGCTGTAGGATTGGGGTCTGGGTCTTCAACTATCAGGGTTGTCACAACCAGATTCATCTTTTGGTGTGGAGGACAATGTGGGTAGACTGGGGATGGTGACTCCTGACCTTTAACCTGTGACCTCCTACAGAGGTTGGCGGACCTGCTGCTGCAGCCAAGGTGGGCTCCCTTGCTGCCTGAGGCTCCTGTCAGGGCTCCCACAGAGGGTCCTTCGCACCACCTGGCACTGCAGCTGGCAAATGCCAAGGCCCATTTGCGGCGCCTGAGGCAGGAGCTGTGAGTGCTTGGGGGACCGGGGAAGGGACTGAGCTGGAGGGGAGAGGGCAGGCCCAGAAGGGGGTAGGATTAGGGTTAAAGGTGTGCCTTTCCCACACCCTCCCTTCCATGGCGTATCTGTCCAGGGAGGAGAAGGCCGAGCTGCTGTTGGATTCCCAGGAGGAGGTGCAGGGCCTGGAGGCTGAAATTCGAAGGCTCCGCCAGGAGGTGCTCTCGGATCCCCCTGCCCCGCATTACTTCCCCTCACCCATCCCACTGCCCCCCAGCTCCGCTCCTTCCCATCCCCTATCCATCTGGTCTGTGGTTGGTGGGTCCCAGCTCTGCATAGAGTTCCAGTTCTGCGTCCTCTGGCCCAGGCTCAGGCGCTGTCGGGACAGGCCAAGCGGGCTGAACTGTATCGCGAGGAGGTGGAGGCTCTGCGGCAGCGGGTGGGCCGCCTGTCCCGACTACAGGAAGAGCTGGGACGGTGTCGTGAGCGGCTTCAAGCGGCTGAGGCTTGCAAGAGCCAGCTGGAAGTGAGGAGGGGGGTGGCAGGGCAGGGAGAGGCGGGTCGGGTGTAGAGTGGAGAGCGTCTCATTTTAGAGGGATTAGGGAACAGTCTTGGCTGAGAGGAACGGGGGCGAGGTCCATGTAGAGAGGTAGCGTTTGGGCTGGGCCCTCCGGAGGATGGGGAGGCCGAGGAAGGGGGAGAGGCAGGCAGGGTCTTGGGACCCTGTAGGCCCTGAAGAGCCTGGGGGCTGCCTGACACCCCAGGCCAGGTTTTCCCTGCTCTCCCACCAGGAGGAGCGCGTGCTCTCAGGGGCCCTGGAGGCCTCGAAGGCGCTGCTGGAAGAGCAGCTGGAGGCTGCCCGAGAGCGCTGTGCCCGGCTGCATGAGGTCCAGCGGGAGAACCTGCTGCTGCGTACCCGGCTAGGCGAGGCTCACGCGGTGAGGTCACCTGAGGGACCCCTGTGACCTCTTTTGGTGCTCTGTAGTGGCCTGCACACCTCACCTGGCTGCAGCAGGGAGGGCTGGGCCAACTCTGCTGCTTTGTTCGCCAGGAGCTGGACTCCTTGCGGCATCAGGTGAACCAGCTTGCAGACGAGAACGTGGAGCTGGAGCTGGAGCTCTGCAGGAGTCTGGAGCCACCCCTGGACTCCCCTGTAGAGGGTGTGTGGGACCCTGGGGTGGGGAGCCTGGGGTGGGGAGCCTGGGGTGGGAGTACCTGTGATTTCCTACAGCTGTGGTCAAGAGGGCTGTGGTCTGCATCCTCTGTATGTGGGGAGCCAGGGGGTACGGGAGGTGCTGATCTACCTCCTTCCCACAGCACCCCTGCCCGCAGCAGCCCCCTCGCTGCAGGATGAGGTGAGGGAGGCCGAGGCAGGGCAGCTGCGGACCCTGGAGCGGGAGAACCAGGAGCTTCGAGGCCTGCTTCAGGCACTGCAGAGGCAGCAAGGTGACCAGGTGAGTCCCACCCACCATGGGGGGGTGGCCCCTCCTTGCCCTCCCTGCACCTGATTCTCCCTCTCATGTGCCCTCAGCCCCCCCTGTTGGAGGAGCAGAGCGGGAAGTCTGTGCTTCTAGTACCGGATGGTGCCCCCCAGGCATCCCTGGGCTCTGGCCACAGCCCTCAGTCCTTGCTTTGCCCCCAAGTAGGGGATCAAGACCTCCAGCTGACTCCCCCTGCATCAGACTTATGCCCTGAGGGATCAGCTGAGAGTCCCCAGGCATCTGATTCATCCCGAGAGGTGACAGAAAAGCCCTTCCAGGCAGCTGGCATAGAGACACAGGAGGCCCTGGAGGAGCCCAGTCCCAGAGCCACTCTCCAGTCATCCACTTGTGTGGCCCCATGTCAGAATCCAGAGATCAAAACAGAGGTGCTGCAGTTGCCGGGAGGAGAGACTGGGAAGATTCAGGCTCCCCAAAAGGAGTTGATGCTTGAGGTTCAGGGTCTGAGAGAGGAGGGTCCTGAGTGCAAGCGAGGCTCCTCAGAGCCCAGCCACTGTGAGCTGCTGGAGAAGCCTGTGACCATGGGCCAGGAACTGAATGCGCCTACCAGACCACCAGGGGCCCGAGGCCATGAGCTGCGGCTGATAGGGATGGTCAGAGAACTGGCCCCTCTATCGCCACAGCAGACATCTGAAGGTGCTCCCAATGCCAGGGCCTTGGAAGGACAGATCCTAGGGGAAACCCTGGAGGGTGGTGTCTCAGAGCAGGAGGCCCTCAGGGAAGAGGTGGCACGGCTGAGGACAGAGGCTGTGGCCCTGGAAGCTAAGCTGGAGGCCCAGGCCCGAAGGCTGGAGGCCCGAGGTGCAGAGGTGGCCCGACTCTCTGAGGAGCTGGCGCATGCACGAAGAGCAGAGGCTGAGGCTCATCGGGAGGTGGAGGCCCATGCCCAGGAGCAGACCCAGCTGCGGGAGGCTGTGGAGGCAGCTGGCCGAGAGCTGGAGGCTGCATCACGGGAGCGGGAGGCGCTGGCAGAGGCCCTGGCAGCAGCAGGCCGAGAGCGGAGGCAGTGGGAACGCGAGGGGCCCAGGCTGCGGGCCTGGGCCGAGGCTGCTGAGGAGCGGGTGCAGGCACTGGAGAGCCAGAGGCAAGGCTGCCTGCAGGAGGCTGAGCAGGAGCGCCGGGAGAAGCAGGCCCTCAGTGAGGTAGGTTGGAGCTCTTGTCGAAGGTGTAAGTGGCAAACAGGATTCCAGGGTGGGTGCTGAGTTTGGGGTTATGGATTCCTAGCCCCAAGCCAGACTGTCTGCCACGTTTACCTAGGTCTCAGCCCATGGCCGTGGCTGGGGATAGGGTGGACCTCCTGCGTGGGTACAGTTGTGGTGCTCTGGCTATGGCAGTTTACTGCGCCAGCCCCTCCTACTATAACATGGGGTTGCCATTCCTTTGGGACAGTCATCATGCAAAGGGCCTGGATACTGTTGGGCCAAGGCATGATGTGAGCAAACAAGAAATGAATTTTCAGGGCAAAATGCCACAAGAGCCCTAGGGAGGGGAGCTGCCATCTAGGTGATAGGAGGCCTCAAGGAGGAATGACCAAGATTTCACTTGGTGGGGAAGGATGAAGCCATTAAGAGGTCCAGGAAGAGCAAGGCAAGGGGTCATCTCTGAAGGGGCTGGGACTCCATCCTCAGGCAGCTGAAGCCTCCTGAGGGTGTGGGCAGCCTCTTCCGTGGGGCTGGGTTTGTGAGGGTTACCTTGGTTGGCAGGAAGCCTGGGGCCATCAGAAGGCACTGGCAGCGCTGCAGGTAGCAGGTAGGAGAGAGAAGGCCCGGACATGCTCATGTTCACCCATTCACACACGTTTTACAGGTCGTGCCAGGCCCCGTGTCAGGCATTAGATGCATAGCACTGACAGGCAGCCAGCACCCTGGACTCAGACTGTGGCTCATCGGGAAGGCTTCCTGGAGGGGAGTAGAGGCTCCAAGGGTTAAAGATAGTCAGGCGTGAGTCAGAGGGGTGTGAGGTAGGGCTCACACCCTACCTCAGGTGAGTGAGCTGAGGATGGATTAAGTAGGGTTCCTGCTTTCTTCCAAGCTGAGGAAAGATTCGGGGCTTGTGTAGTGGTCAGTCCATGTTGAGAGATGCCCAGGGGAAGTAGGGGGACAGCACAAGGCCAGGAGAAGGGTGTGGAGCCAGCAGGTGGCAGTGTGGAGGGTAAGGGCCTCTGTGGTAAGGAATGGTATTATTTCCTGGCATGCGAGTCTTTCAGGTCCACCCTTGTTCAGGTTCAGAGAGGAGGGGAGGAGGAGAAGGAGGGGGAGGGGAGAGGGAGGGGGAGGAGGAGGAGCTCGCCTGGATCCCTCCTGATAGCCAGGATGACAACACTGGTGGGGTTGACTGGGTTAGACCTTGAGCAAGGCAGGCTGGGAAGGGGAGTTGAGGAAAGTAAGAGTTGGCATGGGTGACAGGGTGAGGTGAGGGGCTGTCCCTGGGGTCCACTTTGTAGGGTGAGACCAAGAGATGCCCTGAGGTCAAAGGAAATGCATCACATCCCAGTTTTTTTTTTTTTAAGCTGCATGGCTTGGGGCAAGTTACTTCACCCCTCTGAATCCTGGTTTCCTCACCTGTAAAACTGGAATAAAAACTAGACCTGTCTTCCAGGGCTTGTGAGATAATAAATGGAGAGTGCTTGGTGCCCTTGGCCCCTAGTGATTGCTGCAGGGAGGGATGCCTGCAGGGCAGGTGAGGGTAAGTGGGTGAGGCGGAAGAGGAAGAAGCTGGAGACTAGCGAGTAATGTGGGATTTCCCGGTTGGAGCAGTTCTTGGGGCTCCCTGGGTGTGGCATAGGCCTTGCTAGCCTTCTGGGAGGTCTGGGAACTAGGCATTTCCAGGTTGTGCCCTGGGCTGAGGCCAGGGCCTGCAGGGACAGGGCAGGACTCTGGGCCGCTCTGCCTTTCTCCTCCACCTTTCTCTCTACCTCAGCTGCACTCAGGCCGCAGGGGCACTTGGTGGCTGGCCAGGCAGCAGTACCTTGTGAGATTTGCAGTTTTCCAGCAACAGGCCAAAGGCATGAGTATCAGAAAGACCCTTGCCCATGGCAGGGCTGGCAGGGCTGTTCACAGGGTGATTGTTCCACAGGAGAGCCTTGTAGGCTTGGTTTCCAGGAGCAGGATGTGGCAGGTGGCTGGTTCATGTCCCCCTTCCATGGCATCATCTTGCCAGGACCCCTGTGTGTCAGAATGGTTTGGCCTACCTCCTGTGGGGTGGGCACCGACTTGGAAGAGCCTGCACCCTCCCTCAGAGATGGTGCATCCCAACTGCCAAAGCCCAAGGCCTTAACCTGTCCCTGTTCCCTCCTGACCTCCACTGGGGTTAGGCCTGCGACCCCCAAGTCCCTACACACTGAGGCTGGCCCCAAGGGGTGGAGGATGTTCTTCAGGCTCCATTCTACTGGGCCCCTGCTGCTCCCACAGGGCTGATGAGATGTCCCATAGGGCGCAGCTCCCTGTCCATGGGCCCAGGAAGAACTACAGTCTCAGAGAGGTGAAGATCCTTACAGAGTATTATCTCTGATTTGGCCCAGGGGCCCTGCCTGACTGACAGCAGGCTCTGCTCCCATTTCATAGGTGGAGAAGTAGAGATTCAAAGGGTTAAAGGTAGACAGGAGTGGTGGCACGTGCCTGTAATCCCAGTACTGTGGGAGGCTGAGGCAGGAGGCTCCTGAGTTTGACCTAGCAAGCTTGGGCAACTGAGTGACCTAGCAAGACCCTGTCTCAAAAGTAAAAAATAAAAATTCCTACAAAAATCCAGTGTTCCACTTGTTCTCAGGAAGGTGGAAGGTCATTCCTACCCCCTGAGCCTGCTCTGCCTGCCCTCAGGAACTCGAGAAGGCCACGGCTCGGGGCCTGGAGCTGGGGTCCCGGCTGGAGCACCTGCAGCAGGAGCTGGAGCAGGCGGCACAAGAGCGCCTCAAGTTTCTTCAGGAGCAGGAGAACCAGCAGCAGAGGTGGGAGCTACGCTCCACGGGTGGTGAGGGGCAGGGAGAGAGGCTCGGTGCCAAGGCTTCTCCTGGCAGGTACCAGGGCCTGGAGCAGCGGTTGGAGACTGAGCTGCAGGCAGTGGCCACCAGCAAGGAGGCGGCGCTGATGGAACTTAAGAGCAGGGCACTGAAGCTGGAAGAGGAGCTGCTCCAGGTGAGGCTGCAGGGACCTGCCCCACCCTCCTGCCTTCCCACAGCCCACATCTGGGCTGCCTGCGCCCTTCTTGCCCCTGGATCCTTCCTTAACTGCTTGCCTCGCACACCCCTGGGGCTTCTGGAGGGAGCACTGTACTGGGAGCTAAGCAGCTGGGTGGCCATCTCGGGATCTGCCCTCAGTGGACAGAACCTCTGCTTTCGGGTGCTGCTCTGTGACTCTGGCTCCGGCCCTACTGCTTCCCGGTGGCCCGGACGCTGACTGTTTCTGATGCCCCAGTGAAGGGGCCAGGCTCACTGGCATGGATCCCTGTGCTACCTCCCCAAATGACCTCCCAGACCTGTCCTTGCAGCTGCGCCAGGGCCCCATGGGAGTTTCTGAGCCACAGGTGGCAGCGGCCCAGGGCAGCCGGCTCATTGAGGTGGAGCGCAGTGTGAGTGTGGGACTGTGGGATGAGGGTGCTGGGGGTGGGGGATGCTAGAGGGGGGTGGTGCTAGAGGGGGAGCTGCCTAGGCAATGCTGACCTCACCTTCCAAACAGAACGCAACGCTGGTGGCTGAGAAGGCGGCGCTGCAGGGGCAGCTGCAGCACCTGGAGGGGCAGCTGGGGAGTCTGCAAGGCCGGGCCCAGGAACTGCTGCAGCAGAGTCAGCGGGCACAGGAGCATAGTAGCCGGCTACAGGTGGGTGGCAGCTGGTGCTTGTCCCCTGCGCACTCCCACTTGCCCTTTGGTTATTGTTTTGTGCCACTGCCTCTACCCCGGTCCCCAGTCACCTGCCCCACCTCTGCTCCCCAGTCACAATTACCCCTGTCTTCTGACCCCAGCCATCCCAGTCTGTGCCCTTTCTCTTCCCCAGCCCCAGCCCCAGCTCCATCCACCCATCCCTGTCCTGGCCCTCCTGCCCTTCCTCATACAACCTGGCACCACCAGACCCCACACTGGCTCTCCTTGTCCTCTGTCCCCTCCCCTTTGCCCACATTTTGGGCCTAGCATCCCACTACAAGTCCCCATTCCCTCCTCCTCCTAGGCCGAGAAATCTGCGCTGGAGCTGCAGGGCCAGGAGCTGCACCAGAAGCTGGGGGTGCTGGAGGAGGAGGTTCGCGCGGCACGGCAGGCCCACGAGGAGGCTCGAGGACAGCAGCAGGCTCTGCTGCGGGACCACGAGGCTCTGGTGCAGCTGCAGCGGCGGCAGGAGGCCGAGCTGGAGGGGCTGCTGGGCCGGCACCGTGACCTCAAGGCCAACATGCGGGCGCTGGAGCTGGCCCACCGGGAGCTGCAGGGCCGGTGAGCCTCCCCCAAAATACCCTGCTCCCTTCCCTATACCCACTTGCCTGGGACCGGGTTCCCTCAGCAGGTCTGACCCACCAGGAAATACCACAAGGTCACAGCTCTCTGGGACACCCCTGTGATCTATATGCTCTCTTGGGCGTCTGAGCCCCTGCACTTCTGGGCCAGGCTCACCAACTTGGCAGTGGTGGTGTCTGGTGTGGCCTTTTGTCCTGCAGCCTTACCTTGGGAGACCCATGTTCAGGAGATGACAGACCTTTGGGTCCAGTATCCCAGCACCCATTTGTCATGGTCTGGAGCTCTGCAGTCCTCTTGGTCCCTTGCCCATTCAGGCACGAGCAGCTGCAGGCCCAGCGGGCCAGCGTGGAGGCCCAGGAGGTGGCCCTGTTGGTTGAGCGTGAGCGCCTGATGAAGGATGGACATCGGCAGCGGGGCATGGAGGACGAGCTGCGGAGGCTGCAGAATGAGCACGACAGGTACCTGGCCCTTAGTCTAGCCGCGGTGTGCCCATCTGAAGTGGGTTGGCTGTGTTTGTCCCTGCCCTGCTGCGGGTTCCCTGGCTCTAACAGAACAGCTGTCTTTGCCCCCAAGAGCTCAGATGCTGCTGGCAGAAGTGTCTCGGGAGCGCGGGGAGCTGCAGGGTGAGCGTGGAGAGCTGAAGGGGCGACTGGCCAGGCTGGAGCTGGAGAGGGCGCAGCTCGAGGTGCAGAGCCAGAAGCTGCGCGAGTCCAACCAGCAGCTGGACCTGAGTGCCTGCCGGCTGGCCACACAATGCGAGGTGCTGGGGCCGGGTGGAGCTGGCGGCCCAGGGTGGCTGAGCAGAGGGTGAATGGGGAGAGTGGCTCGGGTCATTGCAAGCCAGGCTCATCCCCGACTGTTCCCCAATACTTGCAGCTGCTGACAGAGCTTCGGAGTGCTCAGGAGGAGGAGAACCGGCAGCTGCTGGCTGAGGTGCAGGCCCTGAGCCGGGAGAACAGGGAGCTGCTGGAGCGCAGTCTGGAGAGCCGGGATCACCTGCATCGTGAGCAGCGCGAATACCTGTGAGCAGGCTGCACCCGCCCCCAGGGCGCCCCAGGAAGTCCCAGACAAACCACTGGGGCTGACTAGCACTGGTCGGTCGATCTCACCTGTGGCATGGCTGCCCGGCCTGGCTGCCCCAGGCCTCAAGTCCACCCCTCCATTCCTCCTCCCACCAGGGACCAGCTCAATGCTCTTCGGCGTGAGAAGCAGAAGCTGGTAGAGAAGATCATGGACCAGTACCGAGTGCTGGAGCCCGGGCCCCTGCCCCGGACCAAGTGAGGACCCTCTAAACTCCCAGCTCCCCGGGGCTGACAGCCTGCCAACCTCCACCCCTGCCCTTCCCTCTGCCCCCCCCCCCCCCGGCCTAGCTCAGGCACAGGCCCCAGTGAGGGTTGGCTTGGTCTTTGCCATCTCTGACACAACCCTCCTCTTCTTTCTTCCTCCCTGTCCTGACCCTCTCTTGTGCCCTCTTGCCCCCAGGAAGGGCAGCTGGCTGGCAGACAAGGTGAAGAGGCTGATGCGGCCCCGGCGGGAGGGGGGCCTCCATGGGGTGCCACGCCTGGGGGCTGATGGGGCTGGCAGCACCGAGAGCCTGGGGGGCATCCCCGAGACCGAGCTCCCTGAGGGCAGGGAGGCAGATGGGACAGGTGGGTCCGGGGCCAGGGTCTCCCTTCCCTATGTCCCCCCATGCGCCCTCGGCCTCTGGCCTCTGCCTCGCTGCCTGGCCTGGGGATATGCTTCTGCCTGCCCAGATGCTTCCAGCAGCTCCATAGTCTGGGCTCTGCAGGGCCCCTCTTGCTGGCACCTTCCTCTTACCTAAGTTGCCACCCACCCAGTCCCACCCGACACAGGGCAGGGGCTGGAACCTGGGAGTGACAGGGGACTCTAAAAGCAGATGAGGAAACTGAGGTCCAGGAAGGGCAGGTATCTTGCCCAAGGTCACACAGTGAATTAGTGTTGGAGTCAGCACAGAGCTCAGCCTCTGGGGTGGGGGCTGCCCCTGTCTGCCTGGCCCCTTCTGTGCTCTGCGCCTTTCTCCCGGGCCCTGGGTCCCTTCGCTCTAGCCTCCCTGCTGGGGGGCCCTCCCTGCACTCTGACACCCTCCGGGCATGTGCCCTTGCAGGAGCCTCTTCACCGGCACCCGTGCGCCGGGCCCAGAGCTCCCTGTGTCTACGAGAGACCCTGGCTAGCAGCGGGCAGCGGCGGAAACTCAGTTCACGATTCCCAACGGTGCGAAGTTCTGAGTCGTTCAGCCCGGGGGACACTCCCCGGCAGAGATTCCGCCAGCGCCGTCCAGGCCCACTGGGAGCACCGAGCACCCATGGCAAAGGTGAGGGGCCAGGTCCCCAACTCTGTTAGCCCGCTCCTCCCTGTG
This sequence comes from Cavia porcellus, assembly GCF_034190915.1. Taxonomy (NCBI): domain Eukaryota; kingdom Metazoa; phylum Chordata; class Mammalia; order Rodentia; family Caviidae; genus Cavia; species Cavia porcellus. The sequence goes on from NW_026947500.1 coordinate 23,356,649, forward strand.
GGCCCACCATTTGGGGTGAGGGGACGTCCTTCCCACCCCATGTCTGTCTCCTGCAAACCCTACCTGTCTCGGCCCTGGTCCCTGGGCTGCTTTGTATCGCTCAGGTGTGGAATGGGATGGCTCCACCAAGACCGCCCAGGAACATGAAGCAGATGCCAGCAGGGAGAGTGAGTGGGGTCTGGGAGGGCGTCGGGTGTCTGTCCTGCCTGGGCTCTGGCAGTCTTCACTCATCCGTCTTTTACCTGGTGATGCTCTTTTACTAGGTGCTAGCCGTGTGCTATTTGGGGACACGGCAAGGACACGCTGGGGTTGAGGGGGGTTACTCAGTAGACCGTACAGATATACATAATCATGGCCTGCCACAGCCCTGCCCAACAGAAGTACAGCTTGACTTTCTAGTAGCCTCGTCAGAGTAAAGAAAAAGAGCCCAGTGTGGTGGCAGACACCCCTCACTCCAGCATTCTGGGGAGCAGAAGTAGGATCACAAGTCTGAGCTCAGCCTGGGCAATTTAGTGAATTACAATAGAGACCCTGCCTCAAAATGAAAAAATGGAAAAAAGGTCTAGGGATGTCACTCAGTGAGAAAGCCCAGGGTTCAATCCTCAGTATTCCTCCTGCCCCCCCAAAAGGAAAAACAATAGTTAAAATGAATCTTAGTAACATGCCTTTTTGGTTTGTTTTGTGAGACAGGGTCTCACTACACAGTTCAGACTGGCTGTGAGCCCACTTTGTAGCCCAGGTTAGCCTCGAATTTTCCAGGATCCTCCTGCCTCAGCCTCCTAAGTGCTAGGATTACGGGTCTGCACCGCCATACCTGGCAATGACATATTTAACTCAGTATGCTTAATGATTGTGGTCTCAACATGTAGCCAGTGTTGTCAACAGTGGGATGTGGGACATTTTTCATTTTAAGTCTTGGAAGTTTGGTGGCCATTTCATGTGTGAGCAGCCGGCGGCTCAGGCCTGTCTCAGCTGTCCCACCTCACAGGCGACTCGACCTGGGGGCAGTGGGGGCGACAGTGTTGAGGAGCGCTGGAGGGTGAGCAGGAGGTGCATGGTGTTGGCCTTGGTGGGCCTGAGCTGAGCCTTTTCCTCCAGGTCTCCAGGAGCAGGAACTGGAGAAACGTCCCCTCGCCACGTCCCTTAGTCAGTGACACCATGGGGACAGGGAGCTCGGGAGTCCAGTCCTCTCGCCACTGGGGTATTAGTAGGGGCCCCAGGCAGCTCAAGAGCTCGGGTGACCAAAGCACCCAGGAGGAATTCTTGGACGAAGAGGCCTCGGCTTGCAGGTCCTCCACGGCCTGCACTAGGGCCCCGGCCTGGAGCTTGGACAATGTGGACAGGGGGGATGGCTGGCCCTCACGAGCGGCCCCGTCTTGGGGCCCTGGCCCTGCTGTACAGCCGTCACCGAGGAGGCGGTCTCTGGGGCATCCATCTCAAGAAGGTTGGCAGGAGAAGCCAAGAGAGCCCCCTCGCTGATCCAGATTGGGAGCCAAGACCCATTCCCTGGAGAACGTGGCCTAGCCTGCTGTCTGAGCCTTTGCTGGGACATGAGAATAAAGCTGAGAGGCAACCACCGAATCTGTGCTGTGTCTGCTGGCTGCGACGGTGCCAGGAGGCCATGGCCGTCTCCTGGCCGGCGGGGGTCTGGCCAGAGGCCCCCATCTAGACAGGGCAGTGAAACATGCTGAGGTCTGGACAAAGAGGCTGGGAGGTGGATGATGGGTTAGGAAAGCCGGCAGTCGGAGGCCTGGGGTTTGGCCCTTTTTTCTCCTCCCCATCTTCCTGCCTCCTCAACTTCTTTCTCCACCTCCCCAGGGCTCTCCCAGGCAGCGGGCATCACCTAGTGCCAGGGGCTGCCACAGAGGTGGGAGGGATGGCTGGAAAGGGGCACAATTAGATTAGGCGGCAGGATGTGAGTCAGGTCACCTGGGGCCACCGGGGGAGGGTGGGGCTGCCCAGAGCTGAGATGATGTGGACAGAATTTAGGGTGGGCCAGGCAGGGAGGGGTGGCCAGTCCTGCCTGCCTCCCGGGAAGACCTGCGGCAGCCGTACTCCTTCCTGCTGCACAGGACTGTGGAGTCAGGCGACCCTGCAGTCTCCAGCAGGCAGAGGAGCTCAACAGCTCCTTTCCGTAGGGCTCAGATGGCTTCCCAGCCCTGGAGGTGGTCCCTGGAGTCCCAGGCCAGCTGGACTGTGGGCCTTGAGGGGAGAGGACTGCCCCTTGTGTCTCTGACATTCCTTTTGTGTTTTTTTGGTACTGCAAATCGAACTCACAACCTTAGACACTATGCCACTGAGCTATATCCCCACCAGCCCCTCCGTCATTCCTTTTTGGGGCTATTTCCAATACTCTGGTAGCCAGGGCACCTTGGAGATACAGCCTTGCCAGGGCCCCAGGGGTGAGGCACGTGGGGTGTGTGTGTGTGTGTGTGTGTGTGTATGTGCATGCGTGCAGGGTGGACAGCAGCTGGCTAGGGCTGCACACCTTTCAAGGGGACACAGAAACCTTTTATCTGCAGCTTCAAGGAGTGGTCTAGGAGCAGGGAGGGCTCCTGACTGGTACTGAGTTGCTCCCTCTCACTAGTGATCAAGATAACTGAACAAAAGCAGCTTGGGGCTAGCCCTGGGGGAGAGTGTGTGCATGCCTGGGTGGGCTTCTCTCCTGGGCTTGGGGCCAGCACTTCTGGGCCCTCATGCAGAGGACTGCGGGCCTCCTGGTAGATACCTGGCTCTGGGCGCAGCCGCAGCCACAGCAGCAGTTGAGAGATCCAGTGGCAGAGCTCACCCAGTTTCTGCAGCTCCCGGGGAAGGCCGGTGGGGTCTCTGAGTGCACACCCTGATTGCTGGGCGTGGCTCAGGAAGCGGCCCTCCTCCACCCACTTTGCTGTTTGCCCACCCTCAGCCCTGTGCTGTCACGTTCCAGCCGCCTGACTCAGACCTCATGGGGCGGGGAGCCGGGAGGCGGTGCTGGGCGCCTGCTCTGCCCCAGAGGCGGCACCAGGAAGCGCCCGCCCCGGCCTGAGCCGCCATGTAACCGGCGCCGCCCGCCCCAGCCCCAGCTGCGCGGGCCCCAGCAACCCATCGGCCATGGGGGACGAAGATGAGGAGGAGGGCTGCGAGGTGGAGCTTCGGATCACAGAAGGTGAGCCAGGGGCCTGGCCATGGCTGCCCAGGCAGCAGGGAGGAGTCAGGGACTGGCTGGGCTCATTCCCCACCCTGTGTGTGCAGCCAATCTGACTGGGCATGAGGAGAAGGTGAGCGTGGAGAACTTCGAGCTGCTCAAGGTGCTGGGCACGGGAGGTGAGGACCCTGTGTGCTGGGAAGGTGTCCCAGGCGTGGAGCATTGGGCCTCCTACCCACACGTCTGCTGGGGCCTGGGCCAGGCCACTGGGGAGGCCCCCCACCCTTTCCCGGCACGGCCTGCCTTGCCCGCCCTGCCCTACTCTGCCAGGGTTTTGTGCCCACTTGCAGGGCACTCCATAGCGAGGTTCTGTGTGTGCATGTCCCCTGCTGGGATTTGCCAGCCCCCCTGGGGGACCTGCACCCTCCCAAATGGTTTGCACACCTCCTCCCCTTCTCCTGAAGTGAGAGCCCCTTCCCACAGTTTGCAAACTCCCAGCTCTGGTCTGCACATCCCGCCTCCAGCCCCAGCCGCACCTCTGGTTCCCTCATTTGCATCCCTTCTCCTCCCTTTGATTTTTCTCAGGTTTGCACATGCCCCACCCCCACCCAGCCCCTGGCTGCAGGCCTCCTGCTTTTTTACATCACCTCCTTGGTTTTGCTGAGCACCCTCCAGGGATGTGCACACCTTTCCCATAGAAATCTCTGCCAGTGTTCGGCACACCTGCCTCTCACTTCCAATCTGCACATCCCACCTGAGTTGGCACCATCACCAGCCCCAGCCATCCGCCCCAGCCTCCCGCTCACCACCCACCCTCTGTCCCATCACCACTCCCACAGCCTACGGGAAGGTGTTCCTGGTGCGGAAGGCAGGCGGGCACGATGCGGGGAAGCTATATGCCATGAAGGTGCTGCGCAAGGCGGCGCTGGTGCAGCGCGCCAAGACCCAGGAGCACACGCGCACAGAGCGCTCGGTGCTAGAGCTGGTGCGCCAGGCGCCCTTCCTGGTCACACTGCACTACGCCTTCCAGACGGATGCCAAGCTGCATCTCATCCTGGGTGAGGGTGCACCGCACACTGGCCTGGGCTGGGGGGAAACACAGGAGCAGGCAAGACGGTGGTCTGGGCCAGTCCTGACTTCCATGGCATCCCCAGACTACGTGAGCGGTGGCGAGATGTTCACCCACCTTTACCAGCGCCAGTACTTCAAAGAGGCCGAGGTGCGTGTGTACGGCGGTGAGATCGTGCTGGCTCTGGAACACCTGCACAAGGTGGGTAAGGCCCTGGCCTCCTGGCTGTGCCATTGGTGCCTGAGCCTGGGCCTGATGGGCGGCCTACAAACACTGCAGGCTGGGGTCTCCCCTGGGCCTCTGGGAGCTGGGGGTAGCTCAGTGGGGCCTGGACCCATTTGATGGGGTCTCCTCCCTGGCTTCTCCTTGTGGAGATTTCCTCTCACAGGGAACTGAGGGCTGCCTCTACCAAACTTCCTCAAATGGCGGCCTTCTGTCTGAGCTCCCAAGGCCTCCTGGAACTGGGTTCTTCACATTCTCTGCTTTCCTCTTCCTGGATCCTTGGGGCCCATCCCATGGGGGCCTGTCCCATGGGGGCATGTCCTTTGCTTTATGCCTTGGATGGCCTTTCCTAGCTCATGGCCCAGTTCTGCACGGGCCCACTCCTTCCCTGGAGGCCGTCTGCAGGCAGATGATCTCTCAGGTGTCTCCTTGTCCTGGGCCTGGTGCTGGGACGAGGGTTATGGGCATTGAGGAGGGTCTTGGGGTGGACATCTCAGTGGCCCTCCTGTTCCTAACAGCTGGGCATCGTCTATCGAGACCTGAAGCTGGAGAATGTGCTCCTGGACTCTGAGGGCCACATTGTCCTCACGGACTTTGGGCTGAGCAAGGAGTTCCTGACGGAGGAGGTGAGTGGGCCCCGTGCAGGCGTCTCCTTCCTGCCTGTGTCTTCCTGCTCCATGCCTGCGGCCTGGGGGTGCGAAGTGAATAGACCCAGAAGTTCCCACTGCTCGACCCTCCAGCTGCACAAGTTGAGTGAGTCCTGCTCTGAGCCTCGGGCGCCGCTGGGGCCCAGGAGCGGCTGGGAAGTACAAACCAGTCCTCTCGTCCTCCCAGAAAGAGCGGACCTTCTCCTTCTGTGGCACCATCGAGTACATGGCCCCTGAGATCATCCGTAGCAAGGCAGGGCACGGCAAGGTGGGTTGGAGAGAAGGCTGGGTGGGGTACTGGGTGAGAGGCAGGGAGGCCTGGAACCTCACTGGGCCTGGCCCTGGCCCCGCAGGCTGTGGACTGGTGGAGCCTGGGCATCTTGCTTTTTGAGCTGCTGACGGGCGCCTCACCTTTCACACTGGAGGGCGAGAGGAACACACAGGCCGAGGTGTCTCGGTGAGCAGGGCCCTATTGGAGGGCAGTGAGGGGGCTGCAGGGCCTGCCAGGGCTGGCCAGGGAGGGGGGCTTGCTGCCCCTGACACCCACTCATCCTCCCAGACGGATCCTGAAGTGCTCCCCTCCCTTCCCTTCCCGGATCGGGCCTGTGGCACAGGACCTGTTGCGACGACTGATGTGCAAGGACCCAAAGAAGCGGCTGGGTGCGGGTCCCCAGGGGGCGCAGGATGTAAAGAACCACCCTTTCTTCCAGGTGAGGCTGCTGCTGTTGCTCTGGGTGGGAGGACAGATCAAGGATGGGCAGAGCCCAGCCAGGTCCCTCTGTGGGGAGGCCCCGGCAATCAAGGAAGCAAGACTAAAAGCGAAGGCCACACTGTGTCAGTAATAGCTGGGTCTCACTATGCAGTTCAGGCTGGCCTTGAACTTGCTCATACAGCCCAGGCCAGCCTTGAACGCACAGTGATCCTCCTGCCTCAGCCTCCTGAGTGCTGGAATTACAGGCATGCACCACCATGCCTGGTTCCTATCCATCTTCAGGGAAGCTGGGCAGGTGTTTTCCTGGAGGAAAAAACTTGAGGCTTGATAGGGACTTGAGCCTGGGCTGGTCAGCCCTTTCATGAGACAGACAGAGAAGGCACAGGAAGTGGTGCAAAGCTGGGGTATGATCTCTAGATAGGTTTTTTATTGTCCTAAAGGAGTAATAAAACTCACTCTCCTGTCTGCTAGCATCCACCCAGGGGTTTTTCCTCTTTATCTCGTGGTCTGTGGGCCTGGAGTTCAGAGGGACACTGGTCAGCCCACTGGGTGTTCTGAGTGCACACGCCCAGGAGTGTGTGCGCCATGCAGTGCATTGGGCCTCATTGTGACAGCCTGTTGGGTGGCAGCACCGTGTGACCCTGCTGGGGTTGGCCCCCGGCCTGTCTTTACTGATGCAGAAAGTGAGGTTTGCAGAAGTCATTTGCTTAAGTCACCCAACGGGTTAGTGACGGGTCTCACATTTCCTAGAGTTTGGGGTGATAACGAGGGCGTCCACTACGGGGCCAGCTTTTCTGCTGCTCTGGCTGTGAGAGCAGTCCCGAGTCTTCTGGGAGGCCTCACCCAGAAGGTGCTGTCTCAGACAGGACCTGGTGTTCCCCTGAGGCCAGCGCTTTGCAGTGTGTGAGCAGTCACTGTGCTGGTCAGTTTCCTGCACCGAGGGTGCTGGAAGGGCCTGGAGGATGGGTGCCGGGAAGGGCTCCCCGCATCTGCCCTCCCTCTGGACGGCCTCTTTGGTGACGGCAGAGCTGAAGTCTGGTGATGGATTGGGGGCCTTCAATCCGAGTCAGGTTTCTTGGCTGTGGGTGACAGGAAGTCCAGCTCAAGGTGGCGGAGCAGCTGCCGGGATGGAATTTGTGTGTAACAGAGGTCTGAAGGAGACAAAGCTGCTTTCTTCTCATACAAAAGAAATCTGGAAGTTGGTGGCAGGGCTGTGTGACATTTTCACTGTGTCATGGTGTCCTCAGGAATCCAGGCTCCTTCCTTTTGCTCTTCTATATTGTTATTAATATTATCAGTATTATTAGTAGTAGTCGTAGCAGGTTGGTGATACGTGAGGAATGCATTCGTGGAGGGGCGTTAGCTCCACTCCTTCTTCCCTTCCTTCCCTCCTTCCTTCCTTCCTTCCTTCCTTCCTTTTTTCCCCATCCTCCTTCCTCCTTCTGTTCGTAGCATGTACCCTCCTTGCCAGGGCCGCTGACTGCCACCTAGGCTGCTTGCCAGACAAGAAGTAGAGGGAAGAAGGGCACAAGAGCTCTTATCAGCTATGTGCCTCACGTTGGAACCTTTTTTCCTGGACTCCTACTTGATAGCTTTTGCTTACAAGTGGCTGGGTGCCCTTAACTGCTAGGATGCATTTGTAAAATGGTGTCTTTTAGTTGTGTATATTGGTTTCTGGAATAAAATTGAGACAAGGTCCAAGGATACTGGGCAGGCAATGAACGGATTCTGCTCCGTCAGCTTGCACATCAAAGGACGTATTTCCACCCTTGTGAAATGTCCTGGGAAAAGTGTCTGGCTTCAGGCAAAGCTGCATCCAGGTGCTGAAATGATGTTTCTTGGTTCTGCTTTTCTTTTCTTTCTTTTTTTTTTTTAAGTGTTTCATTGCCTTTTGTTTTCATTTCTATAGAATTTGGATGAACCTAGGGCCTTTGCTCTGAGTTGCATCCCCAGCCTTTTTTTTTTTTTGGGTGGGGGGAATAGTACCAGGGATCGAACTCACGACCTCAAACTTGCCAGGCAGGTGCTTATGCTGCCAAACTAAATCCCCAGCCCTTTGGTTCTGTTTTTCTGCATGGGGTCTTCACCATTAGATTTTAGGTGAGTCCATAGCAGTTCCAAACCCACATCTTCCCAGATTTAAATCCAGCAGGAAGAAAATAATATTTTTTTGTGCCAGTTCTATTAAAGTTCCAGAATGAAGTGTGGTAGGATATGGCAGTTCTCCAAGAGGAAGAGGGGTTCTGTTACCAAACAGAGGGAAGTGGAAGTGGGGTAGGGTGGGGCAGGAAGAAGATTCCACCTCAAGTGCCAGAGGTGCTCTCGCCTCCCTGGGGCCACAGCGGGTGGCTCTCCAGGGCCTGCCTCAACTCCCCTCTGCCTCCTCTCCAGGGTCTGGATTGGGCAGCCCTGGCTGCCAGGAAGATTCCAGCCCCATTTCAGCCCCAGATTCGCTCAGAGCTGGACGTGGGCAACTTCGCAGAGGAGTTTACTCGGCTGGAGCCTGTGTACTCACCCCCTGGCAGCCCCCCACCTGGGGACCCCCGAATCTTTCAGGTGAGTGAGTACTCATGGAACTCAGATGCTGGATGGGGCTGCCTGTCTGCTCCCACTGGCCGGGGACATTGCACAGGTTCTGTGTCCTTGAGACCAGCATCTACCCCAGACCCCTCCCCTAGGGAGCGGGAACTGTCAGTCTCAGAGGCTGCTATGGTATGGCGTGTTCGGTGGCTCATGGCTTGTCTTTAAAATTCACGTTCATTTCCCTCAGGATGAGATGGCCTGTTGGTACTGTGTACACTGAACCCCCAGACCCCCTTTTGAGACAGGGCTTATTGTTCAGGCTGGTCTCGAAATCACTGTATGGCCCAGCCTGGACCTGAACTCCTGACAATCCTCTCAGCCTCTGGGATGCTGGGATTGCAGACATGCACCAGCACGCGCAGCTGAACGTCTGTTCAGAAGCTCAGCCTGTCAGCCGGGACTGAGCTCTTCTGTTCTGCACTTGAGGACAGGTCCTTGCTGGGCTCCTTAACTTCAGGGCTCACTGTCATCCTAGCTCATGGTCCAGAGGGCGTCACTGAGTGCCCAGAGGCCTGGGCACATCTCTGTGCCCTTGCACACGCTGTCCCTCTACTTGCCTTCCCTACGTACTCGCCTGCTGTGCTCCCGTTTGTTGATCGGGTGCCATCCCGGACCACCCGCTCACCCCCGTTATGCACCCGCTCTCTGTGGGCCACGCCTTCAACTGAGCAGTTTGTTATCATGTGTCCTGACTGACTCTTACGGAAGTCCCCTTGTGGGAGCAGGACCACATGTCCCTAGGCCCAGCTGGGGGCCTGGGCTGCAGGACGAGGTCCACACATGTTAAATAAGGACAGACCAACATCAGTATGTTGGGCCAGCTTCCCCTGTGAAACTCAGAATTGACTGCGCTATGCTCGAATGTCCCTGGCTGCCCTGTCGCGGTCTAATAAGAAAAGCCCATCTGTTACTCATTCTTGGAATGATTCAGAAAATATGTCTGGGGCCTGTTCGGTGGTGTGCACCTATAGTCCCAGCTACTGGGTTAGCTGAGAGAGGAAGATGAGAAGTTTGAAGCCAGCCCAGGCAACTAAGCAAGACCTTGTTTCAAGTCCTAATAAAGAGGGCTGGGAGAAGACTCCTTGATGGAGCACTTGCCTAGCATTTGGGAGATTCTAGGTTCGATCCCCACCAATGCAAAGCAACTGAATGAACAAAGCCAACCCTAAGCAAGTGTACTGTGCCAGGGGCCTGTGAGGGCCAAGGCCTGCCTGCGTGGTGCTTGTGATCCAGTGCACAGAGGGGAACATTTTCAGGACAAACAGCACATTAAAATTACCCTTGAAGATCTCCCAAGTTGCCAGAACAGGGATCCTTAGGAAAGACAAACAACTGACTTGGTTTCTTTTTGTGTCCTCAGTGGCTCCGCCTTGAGGAGGAAGCCAAAGTCTGGCTGGGAGTGGAAGAATAAGGTTTTCCTCTTCTCCAGCAGACAGGGTTGGCTTCTTATAAGCTAAGTGCGTATGATGTCACACATGGTCTCTTCCAGCACTGACCCACTGTTTTCTGGGTCACTCACTTGTGCCAGGCACATTCTGGGGGGGATAACTGGTGAGAGAGGTGGGGATCACATACTGGTGGAGAGCCAGGCATGGCCCCCTGTGATGAAAAGACAAAATGGAATAAAATGTGTTTGTATTTCCTTTTTTTTGGCACGAGGAGTCGAACTCAGGACCTCACACTTGTCAGGCAGGTGCTTGTGCCTCAAGCTACATCCTGGGCCCTGTTGTTTTTTGAGACAGGGTCTCACTGTGTAGTTCAGTCTGGCTATGAACTCACTTTGTAACCCAGGCTGGCCTTGAACTATGAATGATCCTCCTGCCTCAGCCTCCTGAGTGCTGGGATGATGGGGGTGTACACCACACCTGGCCATCACTTCCTTTGTGCACCAGGATGCCTTCACCCCAGATCTTCCCTCAGTTTCTCCCTGAGAGGTCTGAGCCTTCTGGAGCTCCTCATCTGCATGCCCACCCTGCCGCCCACAGGGATACTCCTTCGTGGCCCCCTCCATCCTGTTTGATCACAACAATGCAGTGATGACCGATGTGCTGGAAGTGTCTGGTGCTGGAGACCGGCCAGGCCGGGCAGCAGTGGCCAGGAGCGCCATGATGCAGGTCGGCTGCGCTGGGCCGGGGGAGGGTCTTTGTGTGTGGCTCCCATGTGGGCCCTCTGATGCACCCTTCTGGCTTCCAGGACTCGCCCTTCTTCCAGCAGTACGAGCTGGACCTGCGGGAGCCCGCGCTGGGCCAAGGTAGCTTCTCAGTGTGTCGCCGTTGCCGCCAGCGCCAAAGCGGCCAGGAGTTTGCAGTCAAGATCCTCAGCCGCAGGTGAGCACCTGACACCGGAAGCCTGGGTGAGCCAGCATTGCCTCTCTGACCCCCTGCCCCTCTGTCACCAGGCTGGAGGCGAACACACAGCGTGAAGTGGCTGCCTTGCGGCTCTGCCAGACGCATCCTAATGTGGTGACGCTGCATGAGGTGCACCATGATCAGGTGGAGTGGCCAGCAGGGACTTGGGAGAAGGCCTGTGCTTGGGAAAGAGGGACAGGTCAGATGGGGGACCCGTGGGGACAGGGAGTTGTTCGAGGTGGGATCTCCGGGGAGGAGGGCCTGAGCACTGGTAGGCGGTGGGAGGAGGACCAGGCATCCCTGGGTGGTGACCGAAGTCTTGTGTGCCCCGCCCATAGCTGCACACCTACCTGGTCCTGGAGCTGCTGCGGGGCGGGGAGCTGCTGGAGCACATCCGCAAGAAGCGGCACTTCAGTGAGTCTGAGGCCAGCCAGATTCTGCGCAGGCTCGTGTCCGCCGTGAGCTTCATGCACGAGGAGGCCGGTGTCGTGCATCGCGACCTCAAGCCCGAGGTGGGCACCGGCCCAGGGTTCCACAGGCGGGTGGGCCCTCGCGGGTTGGGGGTTGCCACTGACTCACAGTGCTGGCCACCCTCGCAGAACATCCTATACGCGGATGACACGCCGGGGGCGCCGGTCAAGATCATCGACTTTGGGTTCGCACGGCTGCGGCCTCAGAGCCCCGCCGGGCCCATGCAGACGCCCTGCTTCACGCTGCAGTACGCAGCCCCTGAGCTGCTGGCACAGGGTGGCTACGACGAGTCTTGCGATCTCTGGAGCCTGGGCGTCATTCTGGTATGGCCCGATGCGCAGCAGTCGGGCTGGGGCAGGCATTGGCACACGGAGGTTAGAAATCTGCGTCCCCACTGGGCACCAGGAGCTACCCTGTGGGGAAGGAGAATGGCTCTGCGGGCCCACCAGGGTCCAACTCGTTCCCCTCCCCGGTCTTCCTAGTACATGATGCTGTCGGGACAGGTCCCCTTCCAAGGGGCTTCAGGCCAGGGCGGGCAGAGCCAGGCGGCAGAGATCATGTGCAAGATCCGCGAGGGCCGATTCTCCCTCGCTGGGGAGGCCTGGCAGGGTGTGTCGGAGGAGGCCAAGGAGCTGGTGCGAGGTGCGGTGTGGGGCTGGAGGGGAGGCCCTGTGTGGTATCCCTGCTGCGGCAGGTGGGGTCCCTGGATCCCGTGTTTGGGTTGGAGGCGTGGAGTGGGGATGAGAGTGGGGCTGTGAGGACCTTTCTGGGGCGCAGTCTACACCCAAGGCCTCCCCCAGCACTTCATCACCTGCCTCCAGGGCTCCTGACTGTGGATCCCACCAAGCGGCTGAAGCTCGAGGGGCTGCGGGGCAGCTCGTGGCTGCAGGACGGCAGCGCGCGCTCCTCGCCCCCGCTGCGCACCCCCGACGTGCTGGAGTCCTCCGGGCCCGCGGTGCGCTCGGGACTCAACGCCACCTTCCTGGTACGGAGCGTGGGGTGGCACCAAGGCTTGCAGAGCTGGGGGGAGGCCAGTCTGGCCCCCGGCCCGAGGGGCTCCTGAGCCCTTCGGAGGTGGGGCGCGGGGCGCTGACCCTCCGCTTCCACCAGGCGTTCAACCGCGGCAAGCGAGAGGGCTTCTTCCTGAAGAGCGTGGAGAATGCGCCGCTGGCCAAGCGCCGCAAACAGAAGCTGCGCAGCGCCGCCGCTGCCCGCCGGGGCTCCCCTGTGCCCGCCGCTGCAAAGGGGGCTGCCCGCCGAGCCAACGGGCCCCTGCCCCCCTCCTAGCCCCCGCCGCGGGGACCGGCCTGGGCCTAAGAGCAGCCTTCCCGCCTTCCCACCCACTCCCCGACAGAGCAGAAGTATTTTTATAAGCAGAGCATTTTTTTAAAAAAAATGTCTAACCAGGTAGTTAGGGCTGCAGGGAAGGAGGGGCCTGCTGGAGACTTGGGTGTGGGGGCCTCGCCCCGGCAGGGGCCCCCTCTCAGGGGCTGTGCCATCGGAAAGGCTCCTCCCCTCTCCTGGCCCTGAGTTGCCACGGAAAGAAACTGGGACCCCTCCCCTGTCCTCCTCTGAGGCCTTGCTCCTTGGAAGGGGGTGCCCCGCAAGCCGTCACTTTATGGACTGTGTGTGCAATTCTGCCCGCCAAAGACCTATGTGGGGTTGGGCTAGAGAGCCTGGGGGCTCATGGAGCGTTTTTTGGCTCATTTTATGTCACCTGCTTCTCCCCTGTTGGGGCTAAGGAGGGAGGTAGCAGCCCCTAAAAGGGGAGGCCCCCTTATTGCCCACTCACTCCCCTTTGGCATAGCCGCTCCTGGCCGGGGGTGGGGTCTTGGGGGCCTGAGCTGGGCACCCACTAGTCACTGCCCTGCGTGTCCAGGTTGTGCCTTTGCCTTTGAAATAAAAGTCTCCCCAGTGCTATGTGTGGTGTCTGTGTCCATGGGGCTGGAGTGTGGAATCTGGGGCAGACGGGCTGCTAGCCATCAGGGTCTGGGACCTCAGAGAGGAGGGACTGGCAGAGTCTTCAGGGACAAGGGGGTATCTTTGTCCTGGATTTTTTTAAAGTTTAATTTTTTGGAGACAGTGTCTTGCTAGGTAGTTTGGCCTGGTCTTGAACTCACTGTGTAGCTGGTATTGATTCTCCAGTGATCCTCCTGCCTCAGTCTCCTGAATGTTGGGATTACAGGTGTGTGCTGCCATGCTGTGCTAGTCCGTGGTTGGTTTTGTTTTGTTTTGTCTTTATGAGACAGGATCTTACTAGGCAGTTCAGGCTGGCCTTGTGCTCACTTTGTAGCTGATCTCAAACTTGCAGTGATCCTCTTGCCTCAGCCTCCTGAGTGCTGGGATTACAAGTGTGCCCCACCATGCTTGGCTCTAGACCTTGGAGTTTGATGTGGGCAGGAGGAGAGCCAAAGTCTCACTTTATGTGTGTAACCAGGGCAGCTCAGTCATGTATCATTTAGCAATCTCTTGACACTTAAGTAAAACACAGGATTCAAAAAAATTTCTTTTGTACACAGTGCAGGGGTAGCTTCAGGTAAGGTCTGATCTGGATTTAAACACACCCTCAGCTCTTTATTCTGTTTCCTTCCTGATGCTGCAATCTGGGAGACTCTGCTCACAGGCCAAAGTGTGGATCAGCTGCTCCAGAAGCTAGAGACTGAAAATCTGGTGACAGGGTATTTGTGGAAGATACTGTCACTAGATTGCAAGGCCAGTGTCCCCAAGGGGAGACCTGAGCTGTACTCAGATTGGGTCCACTGTGGTCACGTATGCACTTCGAAGCAGTCCCCATGCGCAGGGATGCCATATACTGATTGGCTGAGATCCAGCTCGTGAACTTGCCCTCTGGAAACTTGCTGGGTGGCGAGCAGGGGCAGGGGTTGGTCCAGAGGAGCTCAGCTGGACCAGGCTTGCCTCAGAGGCCCTCACTGTGGTCAGAGTAGCATGGCATGGAAGAGTCTCAGGGAGTGTTCGAGGCTCCTCTCTGGGTGATGGTTGCTGTGTGGCTGTGGGCATGGGGCAGTTGTGGCCTAAGGTCCTTAGCTAGACCTCAGGTTGGGGCCTTTGTCTATTTAATATGAGTGAGTTGGACAATATCTTGAGGTACCTCCCACAGAGCTTCCCCCTATAGCTGTCCTTTGGGACTCTCCAGTGGACCATCCCCTCCTGTTCTGAGGTTTGCATCCCGGAAGATACCTGGAAGCTTGGAGAATTTGCAGTGGGGCCCCAGAGGTACCAAGTTTGAAGAAAGCCAGGCAGGTGTTGATTTAGTGGACAGCTAGGGCCCAGTGGAGTGGGTCAGGGGCACCTGGGTGGTATGGGAACACGCAGCTATGTTCTCTCTTGATGGTCTGAGAAGGCCCAGAGGACCCAGGACCACGCTTCCAGGAGGTGGGGGCAAGGGGCGGGTGTCTGTCATTCTGAGTCCTGTGTTCTCCGCTGTGCCCAGGCCAAGTCACCAGACAGCTCCAGGCTTCCCCATGTGCCCAGAGGAGGAAGCTGAGCATCAACAGCTCTAAGTGTGTGGGCTCTTACTGAGAATTACCGAGCTCTTTTTGCATTCAGGTCCCTTCTGAGTGCTCTTCACGGGAATCTCACTTAAGGACAGGAGAGCATTCTGTTTCATTGCATATTCCTGACCGAGTGTTACCCTTTAAAAATCTTTGCACGTTGAGTGGACTCGGAGTTTTCTCTCATTTTTAGCTTCTCCACCTCTCATGGGCTGTAGCTCACAGCTCACAAAAGAGACGTCCTGAGCCTTTCATGGGTGAGGGACTGGGGCTCGGAGGCTGGAGATGGGAGAAGAGGGGTGTAGAGGAAGGAGCCGGCTTTGATCTGAATCCTGCCCCTGCTTTGGGGGGCCAGGGAGCCTGCAGGTGGGCTGCAGGTGGGATTGGGCTGCAGGTGGCCTAGTGTGAACCATCAGAGTGGACAGGCCTGGGTGGGCAGCGGCTAGGAAGTAGGAAGGCCGGTGATCAGGATCTTCTGATCTCCAGCTTCTCCTCCTCCTCTCCCTCCTGCTGCCCCCCACACTGGGGATGGAAGGCAGGGTCTCATGTATGCCAGGCAAGTGCTTCTGTCCTGCGCTACACCCCAGCCCAGGCCTCCTGCTTCTATCCTGGAATTTTGATCTCTGAACAACCTGGCCTTCTTACGAGGATGCTGTCTCTTTCAGGAGCGCTGGGACACCTCACCCTCCTGCCCTGGCCATGATTTCTACTCTTGCTTGGAGTCCCTTCTCCATTCAAAGGCTTTGTCCAGCAGCCCTGTGACCCTCCCGGTTCCTCCCAGCTATTGCTAATGTTAGAACTGAAGTCAGGGCTGCGGGCTGCAGCCGAGGCCCGGGGAACTGCTGTTTAACTTGGGGCGAGTTGCTTCTCCTTCATTATTTTTTGGGGGTTGTAACCAAATAAGATAGGCGCTGTGGAATGAAGACATCCTTATGAGCATCTGGGTGTTGGGCTTTTATTGGTCAATCATTAGGGCTGCAGCCGTGGGGCAGACTTGCTGGGAGTTCTGATCAGCTTGAGCTGACCAGGGTCCTGTGCCACCACAGGCAGGGCACGGGTTTCCAGGTGCCAGCAGCTCCAGCCACTCCCTGTCACTCGCCCTGGCACTGCCCCCCTTCCTTCCCCCTAACTCTCCTACATACTTGAGGTTGTCACTGATATGAACACTATCGCACATAAATGGGATTTTTAAACATCAGAGATGCCCCTTAAATTTTTCTTGTTTCAGCCATGTGTGGTGGCACATGCCTGTGATCCCAGCATTCTTGAGGCTGAGGCAGGAGGATTGCTGGGAGTTGAAGGCCAGTCTGGGCTACAGAGTTCAAGGCCAGCCTGAGCTATGTAGCAAGTCCTTGTCAAAAATAAAACAAACAACCCAAAAACAAAAATCCAAAGTTTTGTTTCAAAAATTTTGTTTGTGTGAAAAGATGTTTGTATGATTCAAAATTCAAAGGACACAAAAGAATACCTATTAAAAAAAAAGGTCCAAGGGGTTGGGGATTTAGCTGAGTGGCATAAGCGTCTGCCTTGCAAGCACGTGGTCATGAGTTTGATCCCTGGTACGGATAAAAAAAAAAAAAAAATCCACAGCCCTGACAGTCAGCCATGTACTCTTCAGGACTTGTAAGAAAAAAAGTATAGAATAAAACAACTGTGTTCTGGTGTGTTGGTCGGTAGAGGCGCTTGATCCCCAGCACTGCAAAAAACCCACACTCGCTGCCCTATCACATTAGGAAAAAAGTTAGAAAATACAAAAAGGAAAAACATATTATCTGGCATTACTCTCTGTAGCCAAGCTTTGGTCCTTAGTATTTTAAGGTATACACTTGCCCATTTTGGTTTTGTTCTGTGACATGGGGTCTCGCTATGGAGTTCAGGGTGATTTTGAGCTCACTTTGTAGCCCAGGCTGGCCTTGGACTTGTGGTGGTCCTCCTGCCTCAGCCACCAGATGTGGGGATTACAGATGTGTGCCACCACGCCCGGCCCAATTTTTCTCTGTTGATGTGAATTTTAATCGAAATAGCACCAGTATGTAAACAGCTTGTCTCACACTCAGAAAAGCTGACTGCGACTCCCTCTGTGTCCACCACTGTGTTGCACTGCTGCTTCATAGCCAGACAATGCTCTAGCACATGTGCCGGGCACAGTTTGTGCCCGCGGCTTCTCCTTTCCGCTACTTGGACAGTTTTCAGTTCGGTGCTATTTTTAACAGTGCTGCAGGGAACATGCTTGGGCCTGCGTCTCTGCTCACCTGTCTGCCTATTTCCCCAGGGGTCTGGAATGGACAGACTGAAGGCTCTGCCCGAATGGGCAGGTTTTAAGGGTTTTGGCGCCTGGCCTCCAGGAGATCCTGTCATTTCCTGTGACCAGCAGCAGCGTGGGCAGGGTCCAGGCAGCGCTGTCTCCTTTAGGGTGCGGTGTCACCTCTGCCCCGCAGAGCTCGACCTTGCCACTTTCCCTGGGCAGCTGCATCGCTGTGCTCTTGCTTCTCTGTCCCAAGGTGTGGCTGGGCCTTGGGGTGGGGGCAGAGGGGGGGCCTGCTCATTGGACTGGTGGAGTGTGATGGTGTGTGTGCGTGCGTGTGTGCGTGCATGTGTGCGTGTGCGTGTGTGTGTGCGTGTGTGTGTGGCACGGGGGCTCCAGGAAGGGCCAGGCAGTGAGGGCTGCTGTGTGGGAATGTGGGAGCAGCTCCTTGGGGGTGTCCACGCCACACCCTGCCCTCCTGCTGTGCAGGCATCACAGGGTGACCAGGACTGCCAGTGCACTCAGGCCGCGTGGCCCTTAGGTCCTCCCTCCGGAGTTGGCCTAGGCTGGGGACTGGTGGGGCCTGGCCTGGCTGTCCCCTAGTGCTATCATGTGGTGGAAATGTCTCTGTCCCCTGCCCCCTGCCTGGCCGGGAGTGGGTGGGGTGGGACACCTTTGCAAGCCTGAGTATGTGGGTGTGCATGTGTGTGAGCATGGGCGTGAGTGTGGGAAGAGGGATGAGTGACCGTTTGGTGCTGGAGAGCCTGTGTGAGCCTGGGAGTGTGTGTGAGTGTGCAGCATGAGAGTGTGGGTGTGCACGTGTGCTGTGAAGGTGTGAGTGTGACTGTGTGTGACAGCGTGACTCTGATGTGTGAGCTCACAGATGTGTTCACGTGTGGAAGTGTGCACATATGTGTTTCCTGTGCTCTCTGAGGGTTGCACAGCTGGCGGGGGGTCTGTGTCAGGTCCTTTTCTGTCCCGTCTTGCCCCCCCGAGGGACGGGGACTCTGTCACAGCACGGATTGGGGGTGCAGGCCCTGCCGCCCCCCGGCACTCTTGGCCCCAGGGCGACCCACAGCTGGCTGTGGAGCCAAGGGAATCGAGGAGCCAGCGACAGAGCGGAGGACAGGGCCGGTCGGGCGGCCGTCTCCAGGCCTCAGCTGTGGCTGAGTGGAGAAAGAAGGGCAGTGGCGAGGGAGGCTGGGACAGAGGGCCAGGATGCACACCATCCTGGCGGCCTTGGAGCCTCTGGCCTGCTTGTGAGGGTGCAGCGCCTCTCCAGGGCATCCCCAGCCTGACTGGCAGGATGCCAGCACCACAACACCAGCCCTCCAAAGTGTCTACTCCCCCATGGCGTGCTTGGGGCGGGGGACCTCGGGAAGCCCCTGCGGTGCCTCCGTTGGAGATGTTGTCACCTCTCTCTCACCGGGCCTGGCCTCAGGCTTGGGAAGCACCTGTGATGCAGGCATAGTGACTCTGGATTTGGAGATAGGAGTGCTTCCCATGGAATGGAAGGCGGGCTGGGGAAGGGGGGACGCACATGGAGTAATCCCAAGAGTCATCTAGGAATCATGGCACGATGTCTGCTGCGCCTCTCCGCTCAGGCCGGGTCCTCAGACTTAACCTCACGCATCCTTCGTACTTGCTGTTCCTTCGGTTGGACACACTGTTCCCTTCTCTTGGCCGGGCTGGTGCTGCTTCATCTTGGAAGCTGCCATTTCAGAGTAGCTTTGCTGGACCCTAAGATTAACACTGGAGCACCCCTGGCCTTGGGGCTGCCTGTCAGTCTGTCTGTCCTCACCACCCACCAGTGTTCCCTGATGCTGCATCATTCCTGGTCTATGTTGGGGAGTCATTAGTGTTTGGTGAGTGAATAAGTAAGCATACTTGTTGATCCAGGCCTTCCCAGGAATTCTTCAGTTGAACTTATGAAAACCCTAGTGAAGCCTCAAGGCTGGGGCAGACCCTGGTTAACTGCTGTCCCCTTCACCAGGTGTCAGGATGGAATGATCCTCTGGACTGGCCAAGTTGTCCTGCAGGTCCTGTTTTTGTCTGGAGGCTGCTAACATCACAGTAACCCTGCTACCTGCATGCTGGGTGGCCTGGGGGAAGTCACACTCCCTCTCTGAGCCTCAGCTTCTTTATCTGTCACACGAGATGTGAGGACATCATTGCTGCTCAGGTCCCTTTCTGCAGGCTGGCCGGATGGGCAGCCCTTGGGTTCAACAGAGCAGCTCTGCCCTTTTCTCTTCCTTGCCCTGGGGTTCAAAACGGTCCCTGATACAAAAAGTGGTTAGCAACCCTTTGGCCAGAAGATGCTCAGCAAAAGCTCATCCTCGGCTCCTCGCAGCAGGACTGCAGGGCCTGGCTGTGCTGTGGGTCTCCACGCTGGGCCCTCCTTGGTGAATCACTCGGCCTCTCTGGGTCTCCAGAAACCATTCTGTGAGGAGAGAGGGACGGTACTGCTCTTGCGGGGCTGCTGTGAAGACTGGGGATCGTAACTCTGAAGAGCAGATGAGGACCTGGACACCCAGGAGGACAGTGTGAACCTGGCTGGTGTGTGGCCCTCGGGGAAGGAAGCCCCTCCTTTCTGCTGTTGGGAACCTCCTGGGTAAAGGCGGTGCAGAAAGGGCCCTGCGGCCGAATCCTTGAACTGCAGTTGTGGGAAAGGCAGTGGGCGCTGGCGGCTAACGCGCGGTTTGCCTTGGTGGCTTGAAGGATGGCAGCCACCAGGCCAGGGCGCTGCGCCTGCCTCTCTAACCAGCTGCTGACCTTTCTCTGCCTGGGGAGCCGGGAGCCGGGAGCTGGCACCTGCGGGGCTGCAGGAGGCCCCCTGGGGTTCAGCCTGGGCTTTCTTCTCCCTCAGCAGCTGTGACATGGAATTTTCCACAGGGATACACATGTGTTTCCAGCCAGGAGCTCCCGAAGCTGGGATTCTCTGCCAGCCAGAAGCCCAGTCTGTCACCCGCTCTACCAGTAGGCGGTGCCTTGTCGCCCAGGGTGCCCGCCGTGGCCCTCACCCAGGCCCCGCAGCCCGCGTGCTCCTTCTGTTCCTGCCTCACAGGGACAGACAGGCAGGGCTGTGGGGCCTGGTCACTGTGGCTCCAGCCACAGAGGGAGGGGGCGCTGCTGAGCCGGCCACAGGGGCAGCCCCAGCCTGTGAGCAGAGGGCGGGCGCTTCTCCCCTGAGGGTCGGGGGCTCTGCTGCTCCCGGCCTTCCACTCGGCCCCCCACTCCCCACCGCGTCCCCTGCCTGAGGCTCAGAGCTCAGCCTGGGTGTCCGAGTTGGAGAAAGCTCTGCACTTCGCACGTGTTCCCTGCAGCGTGTCCAGCAGAGCAGCGATGCGCTGAGCTTCCCTGTGCGCCAGCCGGCACTGCCAGACCCCAGTTCCTGCCGTTGCTGTCGCCGCTGGTGTCCTTTTTCTTCCTCTTCCCCTTCCCCAACCCCCTCTTCCTTCTCCTCTCCTTCTTTTGTGGAAATGGGGATCAAATTTAGGGGCCCTGTAGCACTGAGCTTTGTTCCTGTTCCCAGCTCGCTCTTTTCTCCTTTTCTTTCTTTCTTTCTTTCTTTCTTTCTTTCTTTCTTTCTTTCTTTCTTTCTTTCTTTCTTTCTTTCTTTCTTTCTTTCTTTCTTTCTTTCTTTCTTTCTTTCTTTCTTTCTTCTTTCTTTCACATTTCCAAACCTGGGATTCTAGGTTTACCACTATGGTTAGATGAGTCGTAATAATTGCTGACTTTTATTGAGCACCTGCCTCGTGTCAAAGGACAGGTAATGGCCAAGACTGTCTGCGGGTGACTTTAAAAATGGGGTCTGCACTGTTTCTAGGATCCGTTATGCTCATATTACAGAGGAGGAAAGTGAGGCCCAGAGAGATGAAGTGAGTTGTGTGAGGTCACACAGCATTGTGGAAGGATGTGGGCCCCGAACCCAGGCCTGAACTCCTAAGCATGCTGCTGCCCAGCTCCTTACGCCTTCCGGCCTTCTTGCCCGTCAGATGCACAGCCGCTTGCTTCTCTCTACTGTGCGTGCTCACTTTTTGCCCATCTAGCATCTGGTTTCTGCTCTGGCTCAGCAGAGCCTGCAGCGTGTAGACGCCAGCTCCGGGGCTCCCTGTGGACCTGCCAGCTCTGTTTGTTGCCTTTTTGAAATAAATCTCATCAGTTATCATGCGACATTGTGATGTCCCTCATCTTAGCTCAGCTTTTCATTCTGGTAAACAATGTAGGATCTGCATTGCCTGGAAGCAGGGCCCTGGAGAAAATGGCTTCAAGGGGGAGAGCCTGGAACCCACCGGGAAGATGGATGGAGAGGAACAAACTGTGAACGCATGGAGAGGAGGGTGCCGAGGGCCCAGTTACCAGCAGCCCAGCATTAGCTGCTGTGTACTCTCTCTCTCTCTTTTTTAGATAGGGTCTCACTATGTAACCCCGGCTGGCCTTGACCTCACAGTGATCCTCCTGCGTCAGCCTCCCAAGCGCTGGAATTTACAGTCATCTCCACCTACCTGCAGTTTAAAGAAGTTAGCCAAGGCAAAATTACAACAGAGTTAGTTTAAAGATCTTAATTGGCTTTCTTGTTGATTCAGGAATGCAGCAAAATTTATTCCATAATAGAACAGTTGTTTCCATGAGCTGAACAGAAAAGTTGGGTTTAAAACAGATGGGCAGGAGAGAGGGTGTGGATGTGGGGTGACAAACTGCCGCCTTGGCCACACTTCCCCCGAGAGGTGAGTGAAAGGGAGGCAGAAAGCTTCAAGCCAGTTTCTCTCTCGGATGCTCAGAAGGCCAGGTCAAAACAAGAGGCAGAGAGAGCCAGCGTTCCGAGCTGTCCTCCCCAGAGAGCCGGTGCTATCCCGGGGTCCCTGTGATAAGACGTCTACCGTACACACTACGGCTCAGAAGGTGATAAAGGAGTAAGAATTCCAGCAGGCCCTTGTTCTGGACTCAGCGCCTGCATGAGGCCCTGGCGGAGAGGCTAAAAGTCAAGATGGCGTCACTTACGCTAAACTTCCACTTCGTCAAAGCAAGACAAAGTTCACGGACCATCTGAGGAACTAAGGAGAGATAACAGCCAAATTCCCAGATAGACCAGTTTCAACTGGCATAGTAATGAAATTCTTGGTGCTTTAATCCTTCCCAAAAACAACAAAGTAACTAGAATTGACTCAGGAGGCTGAGGCGAGAGGATCACCTGATACTAGGAGTTCAAGACCAACCTGGAAAACACAGTGAGACCCATCTCCAAAAAATAAAAACAAGTAATTTGAATAATCTGGAATTAGCCTATACATTCTTTTCTTTGTTTTCTTGCTCTGTCCTGGCCTTACAAGGAAAGTAAGACCAATCTGATTTTTTTCTTTGTTTTGTGCTATGCTTTCTTTAGCCCTCAGGAGGCTGAGGCAGGAGGATCTCAAGTTTGAGGCCAGCCTGCACCATACAATGAGACCTTGATTCTAATACAACAATGACAACAAAATCATCCCACCTCAAGACTTCTGCTGTGGTAGCAAAAAGCACCTTAAAACTCTCTTTTGTGACAAACAGTGCCTTCTGTGGGTTTAGTTTTGGCTTCAGGAAGTGGAGGAGGAGAATGAAGGCACTGGACAGAAAGAATTAAAGCCCAGGGAGCTGTGGGGGAAGACAGGCCACAGAGAGAGGAGGCGGGTGGAGGCCTACAGAGCTATTTCTCACCTCAAACAGAGTCCCTGCTGGCTGCTGCAAACGCAGCCTGACCTGCCTGTCCAGCCTGAGAGCACCAGGGGCAGCTTAGTGGTCAGCAGGGTACAGTCCTGGAAGGAGGCTCCGCAGAGGTGGAGGATGCAGGAGGACAGGGAGGATGGTCCACGGGGAGATGGGCTTGGCCTTGAACCTAGGCACCTGTGAGCTGCTTCAGAGGGCTCCCCGAAACCCCAGGTACAGGTGCTGGGGTGGGCAGGGCCCTGTGTGTATGCAGCTGGGTGCCAAGAACCTTGGTGGTGTAGGTGAAGACCTCATTTGTATCCAGGGTGGCCAAGTGGGACACGCAGTTTACACAGGGAGCTGGCATCTGATGGACTTAATTAATGTCGTAAATCCTGCAGCAGCTCCCAGCCCTGTGGCCGCCTTATACCCTGTGCAGATGCACCCCGAAGAAAGCCGGATTCAGCACCGCTCCGTAAGCATCCCGGAAGTTCACGGCCTCTGCTGCCTCACAGCTCGCGCTGCATTTTCTCCGCTGGGTCCAAGTTTGCTTATGGAATCAGCAATCTGGCCAAGTGGGTTTAAAGGCATACACAACTCTCCTCTTGCTCACAAAAACTTTTCCCTCAGTTTAAGCAGCTCTGCTAGACAACAAGCAGCTCTTGCTGAAAGACTCAGTTGTCTGCTAATCGACAGTCATGATAAAGACCTGAAGCCGGCAGACAGAACTGAAAGTCTGGCAGCCACACATGAACAGTGAGGTGGAGGGAGGTCCTCCCTCCCTCCCTCCCTCCCTCCTTCCTCTCTTCCTTCCTTCCTTCCTTCCTTCCTCCTTCCTTCCTTCCTTCCTCCTTCTGGAACAGGTTTTCACTGTGGAAACACTACTCTGGACCCCAAGCTTCCAAAACTGTGAGCCAAACACATTCCTATTTTTCATGAATTATCTTCCCTCAGGTATTTTGATACAGCAACACAAAATAGGAAGACAGACAGGGCCTTTCAGTCCACCCCTCATGGCTTCTGTTTTTTGTTTCCCCTCCTGCATTTCAGGCTTGAGCTGGAGCTGGAGAAGTAGACAAAGTGGCCATTAACCCAGCCCTTGGGACTGCTGGGAAGACAAAGACACTGAAGGTAGAGGTTCTGGGAAGTGCGTCAAAAGTGGGCACTTTGCCTTGTTCAGATGGGAGGGGCTGGGAAGGGAAAGTGCCAGGAACCGCAGAGCCCAAGGCACTGTCACGGCCATTGCTGGGCACGGAGGATCACATCATTAGCCTCTGGCACTGTGGCCTGGATTGACACCATCGACCTTGCAGCCCAGAAGCTGGACAGTGTGGCCAGAGTGGACTTCCTGCCATCCCTGACTTGATTTAAAGTCTGGGACAGGTGCATTAACTGGTGACATGCAGCTTTAGGATGTGGTCTCACCTACGGTCTTAATCACGTTCTCATCATTGAGACACAATACTCACAATTTAAAGGCGGAAGAATTTATTTTGGCTCACAGCATGTGGAGGTTTCAGTCTTTAGTTGGGTGGCTCCAAGGCAGGGCAGCATGGCTCAGGAGCCTGGTGGAAGACAAGCTGCTCACGGCCTGGTGGTGGGGAAGCAGAGATATCAAAGGAGGAGCCAGGGAGGGAGAGAAATCCTTCCAGGCTTTGCCCCCAGTGACCTGCCTCTTCCAAACAGACCTCACCTCCTAAAAGCAAGCCAATTGTAACTCCTCATAACCCAGTCACTTCCAAAAGCTCTGCCTGTGAACCCATGCAGCTTTGGGGGACACTAGATATAAACCATAACATCTGCCTTCCTGGATTAAGCACCACCTTCACAGGGACACCACCTTAGCTTGCCCTCCAGCCCAGTCCCTATGTGTGAACTCTGGACCTGACGCCCCACTTCCTGCTTGACACCTCCCCCGGGATGTCCCTCAGACAGCTCCTCCTCATTTTGTCTAAGGAGAATCAGCATGTCCACTTGGTCCCTAGTGGATGCTTTCAGAAATGACACTGTTTTCCCTGAGGTATCCAGGCAGTCATCCTTGCCCCTGCCTTTACAAGGTCATCAGTGTGTCCCCAAAAGTCCACGTGCTGGGACTTTGATCCCTTACTCAACAATATTGGGAGGTGATGCTTAGTGAGAAGAGCCTCCTGTGGTCTTATTTCTATGTCTCAGGGACCAGTCAGGTGGTGTGGCTAGGCTAGCTGCAAGGGAATAGGGAAAGGCAGCTTTCAGCCTTCCGGGGTCCCTAGCAGAGGGAGTCCGGGGAAGAAGGGTGGAGTGAGCTTACTATGCCATGTTCCTCTTCTCCATGACATCCTGGTTCATAGCTCATCCTTTCCTTCGTCCCTTCCATCTTTGGCTGGAGACAACTTGATGAGGAGGAGGCTTCAGATGAGGGTTAAAGTTTTACTAAAATCATCCCCAGGAAACAGAGCCCTGGGTAATAATATCACCTGAAGATCTCTCACCTCACAGCCAAAAGGAAGCTTTACAGGTACCTCCACTCCTCAGTAGAGTCTCAGTTTTTGTCTTTGTGAGGTTTTCTTTTGAACAAAATGTCATCCATATACCATAAAAGTCACCTGTTTATTTATTTAGACAGGGTCTTACTGTATAGCCCAGGCTGGACGCAGCTTGCAGTAACTCTCCTGCCTCAGTCTCCTAAGTACTGGGATTACAGGTGGGCACCACCACAACCTGACTAGAAGTCACCCTTCTAAAGTGCACAGTCCAGAGGTCTGATGCACTCCTAAGGCTGTGTCACCATCACATGACCTAATTTCAGAGCACTTTTGTTTCCTGCCAAAGAAGCCCCGTACCAGTCCACTGGAGATCACTGCCCTCAGCCCCTGACCCTTGGCAGCCACGAAGCTAAGTTTCGTTTCTATAGATTTGTCTGTGGTGGACCTGCATGTATATATGGAATCACAAAATATATGACCTTTGGTGTTTGGCTTCTTTAACTCAGCAGAATGTTTTCAAGGTTTATCCAGGATGTTGCATATGACAGTACTTCATTGCTTTTTATGGCTGAACAACATTCAGAACCTTTTTGTGATCTATCCATCGGTTGAGGAGCATTTATGTTGTTTCCTACTTCTTGGTAATTGTGTTTTCCCCTCCTTAGTGTGGGGCTTAAATTCAGGTCCTTATGCATGCTAGGCAAGTGCTCTATCACTGAGCTATTTTTCCCAATCCTATGTGTCACGTATGTGTGTATGTGTGGCACCAGAGATTGAACCCAGAGCCTTGTACCTGCTAGCATTTGTGCATGATTAGCGTTTCCCTGATGGCTAATGATGCTGAGTACCCTTTATGTGCCTTAGTCATCTGGACGGTTCCTACGGAGAAAGAATTTTCCCCATCCAGAGGGGTCGAACTTGAGAACTGCGTTATGCCTCCAAATGAATGAGTTTCCATTATCAAGGGCCAGGTTCTCAACAGAGAAGAGTGGGATGAGAAGGGACATTTGGGGGTGCAGACATGGAGGCCACTGCTCAGAGCCGGGCCTGCTGGGCCGTGAGGACAGGGACACTTGCACAGGTACCCAGAGCTCCCCCTGCAGTGTTTCACTGTGCTGGGCCTTGGTCGGGGTCCCCTGCCCACCTCCACTTTAACAGTGAACTTGATCCAACTCTAGGCTCCTCACAACCACCCTGTCCCTGGGACAGAAGAGATGACCCCAGCATCAGCTCCACACACGCAACATGACACAGGTAAGCAGCAGAGCCAGCGACTTGTGCTCTAGAAGGCAGTCTGGTGTGCACCGTCCAGGGGACAGGTGCTGACAGAGGACAGGAGACACCCAAGAGACAAGTGAAAATGAGTTTCAGCCCCATCAGGAGGCGGGGCCCCCACGACCCATGATTTAAACCTCACTGGAGGAAACTGCCCAATGAAAGGCCAGTAGTGTCCCCTGTTCTCTGTGGCTCTTCGAGCTCAGAGCCTGTGGGGACACTTGTCTCTTGGGTACAATGTGTAGTGATGTCACTTTTGGTCTCCTGAACTAACATTAGACTCCCTGCCCTTTCCTGCCCCATTCTGGTCATCACGCTGTATTTCAAACTGTGTGCTTTGCAGTGTGTCCCTGTTGTCACTACAGTCCAGCAGCCATCAGAGACGGAGCTGCCGGGGCAATTCCTAGCGCTATCTCCTCTTGGTCCTGTGTGGCCTGTGCTGCGGAGGCCTGGGTCCTAAGGTTGCAGTGGCCCATTCCCATGGTGACTCCAGGGACTGCTGTTGCTGTAAGTGTGATTTCTGGCTGGGAGAAAGCGGCTGCCCCTGGTGCCCAGGGTGCAGCTTCACACCTGTCCAGGTCTCTGTTCTTTGTAGCAGTTAGTTCCCAGGGGCCATGGGAAGCATGTCCCCCTCACAGACTTGGTCCAGGGCTTCCCCAGCCCTCCTGTCTTCTGCCATGGTGGAGCCTCTCAGTTCCACAGCACATGACCCTGTCTGGCCCTGGATGACAGATGTGGTGTGGACTGGGCTTGCCATGGATGCAGCGCCTGTCCCCTCCCAAACACATGTTGAGATGGAACTGCCTCTGTCCTGGTCTCGGGAGGCGAGGCCTCTGGAAGGTGTTTAGTAACTAGTATTCTTATAGGGGGAGGTGTCTTCGCCCCAACTCGCTCCCTCTGGCTCCTTCTCTGCTCTTCTGCACAGTCCTGCCTTCCACCATCTTTAAAAAAATTTTTAAAAATCTTATTTTAAAGAGAAAAAAGAAAAAGCAGAAAAATTGAGAAGCAAACAAACCTTAAAAACGACAACAAACAACAAAAGACAACAGTAGCTATATAGGTTTTCAAAGCAAGATGACAAGAATTTAACAATGGTTGTTATACTGCGTATTGTTATCTTCAAAATAGTTGCTCAGGGGCTGGAGATTTAGCTCAGCGGCATAGGCGCCTGCCTCGCAAGCAGGCAGTCATGAGTTTGATCCCTGGTACCAATAAAAACGGAAAAGGAAAAAAAAATCACAAAATAGTTGCTCAGGTTGCCAGATACAGGAATAAAACAAAACAGTAAAACAGACAAAACACTGGATTTCAAAAACAAGACAAAAGAAAATCCCCCTCTATGCATACTGCCATCCTCCAGGTAGACACCCAGACCACTAGCCCCAGGCCCGTAGAGTCAATCAGACAGCACATGCACCAAGCTGCTCCTTCCCCTCAGCTGCTACCATCTCAGCCCGAGTCCTCCGAATCAGCCAGCTGCTTACAGGGTGGCGGGGGTGCTCTGGTTTCCCAGCCCGTGACCGCACCGCTCACAGGAAAGCATGGTTCCTCCTCTTGCTGAGTCTCCTCCCAATCCCCACGGTGGACCCTGGCTCATGGGAAGTGCCCACCATCCTACGAGGCAGCAAGAGATCCCTTGACAAATACCACTCCCTGGCCTTGGACTTCCCAGCCTCATCCCCAAGTGTGAGGACCTGCATTCCTGTCCCATAGGAGTTTCCCAGCCTGTGGTACTGTGTACCACACAGACAGGCTGAGATGGGAGTTGGGCGTAGAGTGAAGCAGTGGGTCGCTGCTTGTGGACATTAAGACAAACGTAAAAGAGGTGCGGGAGGTTTACCCCTTTAAAGTGCAGGGGCCACCTCCTCAGTGAGCTGTCAAGACATCCCCACCACCAAAGGACAGAAGTCCCTACTGCCTGTGAATGTGTTCCTTCCTGCATGACCCAGAAACCCAGCAGGGGCCGGTGTTGTCTGGGGACCAGGAAAAGAGCAGACTTGGCAGCAAGTGTGGCTGCACTAGCTGGCTGTTCTTCCTGAACCTCCTTGTAGACACTCAGGGGGTGCATGTGGGGACCGTGGGGGCTGCTGCAGGGTTGCCCTGCAGGCTTACAGGATTTGGGAGCAAATTCATGCCCTTTTCTGCAATCAACTTTCCTCTTTTAGAGAAGCAGCTTGTGGTTGGGCCTTGGTAGAGACTGATCACTGCCTCAGGTCGGGTTCCCAGGAAACAGACCTGGAGGTGGAGGTCTGTGGGCAGGAGGTTTATTGGGAAAAAAATGCCCGGAAGGGAGTGGAGGAGGGATTGGGCGGGGGGAGGCAGGACTCTCCCTGGAGCACCCATCAGCTCCTGGGTGTTTGGGGACCACAATGTGGCCGGTGGGCACAGTTATCCATCACCAAGTGGCAGTGTGCTTAAGCATGAATTCCAGGAGCAGATGGCTCAGGCCCATTGATGCACCTGCTGTTCCCTCCAATCCACAGCTGTGGCAGGAGGAACTCTTAATCAAGGAGAAAACACGTAGGGGCTGGTTTCCAAATGATTCTATAATATACCCTGGCTTTGACCGGAAGTGGCTGTCTGCGGGGTCTCCCTGAAAGTCAGCGAAGAGCAAATAAGCAAAACTTCGGGGATTTCTGCCTTGTCTGGACTGATGAGAGACTGGCCTGTGATTCTACTGAGGGTCTGCCTGCAAATGCTTCAGCTCAGGGACCAGCAAGTGTCGGTGGCCTTCTCTCTGTAGCCAGTCAAGTGCTGGCTCAAGGAATCCAGGTGCAGGGTGGCCGTAGTGGCAGCCACCACTCAATTCCCGTTGCCAAGTCTGACCCGAGAGCGCTGCTGCCTGGCGCTGAGCCCTGACCTTGTCTAACCCCGGTCCCTTCCCAGAGGCCCTGCTTGCAAACCCTATAATCAGATCCAGCCCCACCACCTGTGTTCTTCCGATGGCGATGAGAGTCCACCACGTGAAACATATCCTAGCCACAGCCAACACCTAGCTGATCATTCGTTCTATTAAATCTCTTCTGTTAAACTAGTACAGTGGATTCTGTCCCCTGGTGGGACCATGACTGCTGAGGACCTGGAACACCACCGACTGTGCCCCATGATTCCCCAAGAGGTGACATCACTAGGGGTTGACTTGGCAGGAGTATGCTGGTCCCATAGCCCCTCCACCCAGGCTAGCTGAGGTTCCCCCATGGTGGCCCTGTGCGGCTCTGGGACCCGGCTCCAAAGACAGTCCTCAGACCTCCAGCCACACTCCAGTCTCCCTGTGAAGGCCGCAGGGTCCAGGTGAGGCCGGAGCTTCTGTGTCGTCTTTCTGGGCTCCTCTCACATGTTTTCCATGACCACTTGAGGGCCTCTGGCTCCTGAAGGAGGGCGCACAGGCTGGCCAGGCTGCTGCATGTCTCTCTCCAGGGTTCTCATGACTCTAGTGAGGATTTTTTTAATCTCTAAGTCACCTCCCCTACCCACGAGAGAAGAAGCCTCAGGTCTTCTAGCCCCATCTGTCACAGCATTCAGGAGGACAGGCGGCTAGCTGGCTTCTTCCTTGTTCACATCGCCTCCCGGCCTCCAGGGCCTCCCCTTTCCCCTGAGGAAATCGGCCAGGTGCCTTCTTCCTTCATTTTTATGTTGCTTTCTCACAGCTCCTGTTCTGGCCGGAAGACCAAAGTCAGTTTCTTTTCACCCTGAGCGTGTGCACAGCTGGTAGCTGGTGACAGAGCCTGGCAGGAGCGCTTCAGCTTCTTTGTCTTGGTTTTTGTGTTCGTGATAGTTCCATCACATTGTCTTTTGAGAGCCAGAAGAATGCAGTGGCTGGGAGGAGGACCTGGCAGACCCCCGGCTTGATCATAGTCCCTTCCTCTAAGCAGCTCTGGGGCTTTGGGCAATCATTCAGCTGTGTCCCAGTGACCTCACCTGCTACATATATACTATCCTAAAAGAGGGTGGGGTGAGAATTCCTTGTAGAGCAAGGAAATGTTTCTGTCCCCCAGGAAACACCCTCTCAGCAGAGGCTTAACTGCTAATGTTATTCTTTATGGCTCCTAAGAAGAGGCCACGTTTCCAGTAGCAGAGCTGAGTCAGATAACACATTTAGTTTATGCGGTTTATATTAAATATGTTCAGCAAAAAGTAGAAAAAAAATCATATTGCTGGGATCCTGCTGGATGTGGTGTCCCTCACAGTGCAGGTGGGAAAGGCCCCTCTGAGGTGTAGCTGCAGACAGGCACCCCAGGGCTGGCACTCACCAGCCATGCACCATATTAGGGTTTGCTTACTGTATTTCTCACCCACGTGGCCTTGGTGGAAGCTGACTGCAGGCCCAGAGGGAGCCTGGCTGTCCTGGACTTGCTGAGAGATGCGGGAGCTTCTGTTATGGTTGTGTTTAGATGTCCTCCCACAGCCTCATGTGCTCATAGGTGGGGGGTTTTCAGAGGAGCCTGGAATTAAAGGTATACAGTTGCTAAATCAGCCCACTGATTTGTTGGGCACCCACCTAAGCCCTGTGGCCAAGAGGGGCAGAGAGAAATTGCGAAGGGCCCCTGGGTTTGCTTCTTCACTACGATGTTGCTTTGCTATCTTCTGCCTGTCATGAGCTCTGCTGCCCTCTGCCATTCCACCCTGCCTTGGAGCCAGCCAGTTATGGACGGAAACCTCCACAAACTGTGAGCCAAGTAAACCTTTTCTCCTTTAACTTTGGGTATTGGGCACTGTGTCCCAGCAACAGCAAAATCAACTAAGACAGTTGCAAAGGGTCTTTCTCTCTCTCTCTCTGTGTGTCTCTCTTTCTTTCTCCCCCAAAGGGATTTTCTAGTGTAACTGATTACATGCGCTTTTTATCCTCACATTTTAGATTCTAACTCTGGGTGAGTTCATATAATAGAAGGTGACCTGCCCAAGAAAGGATTAATCCAGTTGGCCTGCACTGGCTGGACTTTGTACCGTGTATTCCAAAGACAGAGCCTGTTCTGGCTGGCTCCTGGAGCACATGTACTGAGCGCTTAGAGCATCCTGCGTGATTTTGTTTACCTAGATGCATGAGCTCAGTCGTTGGGGATGCGTGTCCTTGTTGGAAAGAGGAAACGTGGCCTGGGGGTCGCCCATGGGAAGGACAGTTGGAAGCTGCCTGGTGTCTCTCTTGGACCTGGTTTGGGCACCTTTTCTCTTTGCTGATTTCCCACTGTTCCTTTTATTGCAGTGCTGAGGACTGAACCCAGGACTATCACACAGTTCCCATCTTCAATATGTTTTATTTTTTACTATGACCCAAGCTCTTGCTAAGTTGCCCAGGCTGAGCTCAAACTTGCTAACTTCCTGCCTCAGGCTCCCAGAGTGCTGGGATCACAGGCAGGTGCCACTATGCCTATCCATCTTTGCTGATTTTATTTCACTTCTGAAATAAACCATTGTCGATGTCGCTCCCGGCCGGCAGGAAGGACACACGACAAAGTCTGGCAGTGGACAACCTTTTCTTTTATTTTCCTTCTCCGTACAGCCTGCCCTGGGATCGCTCCCAGCCGAAGCCTCCTTTGGTCCACTCCCCGCGGCTCCTTTTGGGCTTCTACTTCCGGGCTTCTTCTTCCCCCCCAGGGGTGGCACCAGTATATATACGGATACAGTGTCCAATCATGTTAAAGTAAGCAAGGCAAGCTGATTGGCTAACATCATCAGTTGCCAGGCAGACTATATTGTTGAGCGGGTTGCTTACGCGGTAAGCAGGAAACTAACGTGCTCGATGGGAGGGGTAATCTACCTCAGGCTTTACTCTTTACTACAGGCCTCACGTCCGCCAAGTGAGGCAACCGGGCTCGGGGCTGCGGCTCCCAACATCTCCCCCTTTTTTATTTTTTATGAATGTGCGCATCGTAGCCCTTCCTGGACTGGGTGCAGAGGCTTATGCCCTATGTGTAGGCCCACCGTAGGTCCTTGGCTTAGACCCTGGTCGGCCGTCCCATGGTCCGCCAAGGCCCTGAGGCCCTCGTCCTTTTTCTAGGGCCAGGCACAAACTGGACGGAACCTGGATGCACACAAGCTTGCACTCATTTTCTCTCCGTAAAGAAATCCCCTCGGAGAGAAATTTAGACCTGGGCAGCATCTAACAGTCCAGCGGCTTACGTGCAGGATGGGGTAGGGCCTGGCTTAGGTTGAGTCGCACCGGGGGAGTACGCTCTTACCCGTCATTGACTCTCCTACCCAGCTATGTCATAATTTTTTAGAGGAGGAGTGTGGGAAGCTCACCACCCCTAGACTCGGTCGTAGGCTAGGCAAGCGAGCCATGCATATGCCTGAGGATCTTCTTGTCCATTTCGGGCTACCGCTATCTCTATTCATCTTGTTGGTTGGTCTGTGATGGATCTCCGGTAGGGCAGGTCTGATCTTTAGTCGAGGGCTTTGTCGCCCGTGTCAGTCTCTCCGGTACCCACAGTGGTTCTCGTCCCGATTCCTGTGGGAAAACACAAACCGCGCCTCGGTTCCAGCTGACCACTGGATCCGGGCCCATCCATTGTCCTGTCAGGACATCTTTCCACTTCACCCACCCTTTATGGTTGGGGGAAGGGTTGCAGTGCTCCACGGCTGGGGAGCAATTATCATTATTTAAATTTAAAAAATTGTGTGTGAATAGTGCCATGGATAATCGTGCCTTTGGGGCCAGGCCTTGGCCTACTCCCCCTTTTTGTTTTTGTAAAATTTTTTTGAGGCTTTTATGAGCCCTCTTAATGATTTCTTGACCTTGGGGATTGTATGGGATACCATGTTTTAATTGAACCTCCATCATTTTGCAGAACTCATTGAAGGCTTTGCCTATATAGGCTGGTCCATTATCAGTTTTTAATATTTTTGGTTTGCCCCATGCGGCCCAAGCCGCCAGGCAATGATTGATCACATTAGACACTTTTTCACCTGTTTCTGCTGTTGCGAATATGACGTGAGAACAGGTGTCTGTGGAAACATGAACATATTTAAGAGTCCCAAACTCCTGTATATGTGTGATGTCCATCTGCCAAACATCACCAGGGATCAAACCTCGAGGGTTTACTCCCATCGGTATGGCAGGTTTGTATGTGGCACAGGAGTCACATAGTCGCACGATATCTCGTGCATCTGCTCTGGAAACATGGAAATGGTTTGCTAGTGTCCTGGCATTGACATGAAACTTATCATGGAAGGCACGGGCTCGCTCGATTGGTGTTAGTAAGGTAAAAATCCATAACGGGCGAGTGGCAGTATCAGCAGCCGCATTCCCCTGTGCCATGGGCCCCGGCAGGGATGTATGTGCTCTTATGTGGGTGGTGAAGACCTTATGGTGTCTGTTCTGAAGCAATGTCTGGATAGACAGGAACAGCCCAGCCACTGTGGAAGTGGATCTAATTAAACCGGCAGTCTCAAGCACTTGCATAGCATTGACCACATACCTAGAATCGGAGACAATATTAATGGCTCCTGAGAACCGTTCAAGAATCATTTTAACGATCTGCAGTTTTACCACCTGAGGCTGATCAGGTTTAAATTGTATGGTAACCGGGGGCTTGCCTAGGATCACATAGGCGCCTATCCCCGTCTTGGAGCCATCTGTGTATATTGTAGTTGTTGGGACTAATGGCTCAGAGGCAGTAACCTTTGGAAAAATTATAGGGTGCTGAGTGACAAATGACAAGATAGGGTCTTTAGGGTATTGATTGTTTATATCCCCATGGAAAACACATCTCAGAATGGCCCACGTATCTATGCAGGCAGCCAGGGTCTTGATCTGGCTGGCGGTATAGGGTACTTGGATGGCTTGTGGTCCTGAGCCAAAATGTTGGACAGCTCTATCATGCGCTTCAAGGGCCAATGAAGCGACTGCCTCTGGGTAATGCTCCATGACTTTTGCAGGTGAGACCTTAGGGTGTATCCACAGTAATGGTCCTTTCTGCCAAATCACCGCTGTGGGCTGTAGACTAGTCTGTAGCAAACAGACATCAAAGGGTCGCCCTGGTTTAATTCTGTGTAAGGTAGCCCCACCTAAGGCTTTTTCCACTCTCTGTAAGGCAGCTCTTGCCTCAGGAGTGAGCCTCCTGTGGGAGGCTATATCTGGGTCTCCCTTCAGAAGGTTGAACAGGGGTTTGAGATCTGAATTTGGTATATGTAAATATGGCCTAATCCAATTAATGTCTCCCAATAGCTTTTGCATGTCATTTAGGGTCCTAACGCCATCCGTCCTAATGGTGACCTTCTGTGGAGAGACTAGCATAGGGGAGATTTTCGCGCCTAAGTAGGTCACCATTTCTCCTCCCTGAATCTTGTCGGGGGCAACATGCAGATTAGCTTGTCTCAGGGCCTCGACCAACTGGCCGAGCATATTATTTAGCATGTCTGGGTCCCTGCCGCTGAGTAAAAGGTCGTCCATGTAATGCACACATCTTATCTTGGGAAAGGATTTCCGTAGGGGGGCCAGTAGGGAATCAAGGTAAATCTGACACATAGTGGGACTGTTGGCCATACCTTGGGGCAGCGTTATCCACTCGTATCTGAGATCAGGGCTTTCTTGGTTAATGGTGGGTAAAGTAAAGGCGAACCTATGAGTGTCCTCTGGATGCAGGGGGATTGAGAAGAAACAGTCTCTAAGATCTATAACATAAACTGGCCAGGACTGAGGGATGGCTGAGAGAGCTGGCAGCCCCCTCTGGACCGCCCCCAGGGACTGCATCTGCGCGTTGACCGCCCTTAGATCATGGAGCAGCCTCCACTTGCTAGACTTTTTCTTAATTATAAAAATGGGGGTGTTCCATGGGGAGGTCGACGGCTTAATGTGTCCTAATCTAAGTTGTGTACTGACTATTTCTGACAAGGCTAATAGCTTCTCCTTAGGCAGGGGCCACTGAGGTACCCAAACCGGATCATTTGACCTCCAGGTGATTTTGATCGAAGTGGGTAGGAGAGCTTCTTCAGCGGCCCCTAAGAAAAACCCAGCCCTTGCCTACCTTTTTTGTTCTCTACTGGTATTGGGGATGTCCGACCCTGTAGGGCATTGCCCAAGCCTTTGCCGGGGGTATATCCCTGGTTCCTGAGTATATCCTTAGCCTGGGGGGAGCAGTTTGACGTAAGCGTGACATCCATCTGAGTGAGG
This sequence comes from Cavia porcellus, assembly GCF_034190915.1. Lineage (NCBI taxonomy): Eukaryota > Metazoa > Chordata > Mammalia > Rodentia > Caviidae > Cavia > Cavia porcellus. Next base: position 23,392,107 of record NW_026947500.1, read on the forward strand.
ATGTCCCTTCCCCATAGAGACACTGGCAACTGCAACACAAATGGTTGGAAATGGCCCTGATGACCCTCCTCATCACACCAGAGCAAGGTTGAAGCACTAACCTGAGGAGCTGACACCATCCCCAGGCCCTGCAGCGTGTTATCTGCAGTGCTGGTGGGCCAGTTGGAGGGCCAATCCTTTCTAGAGATAATGGAACGGTCAGCTCCTGTGTCTAGGAGCCCTGTTATATTCTTGCCATTGACCTTAAGTGAGAGCATGGGCCTTTTATCAAGTATTATATGGAGTCCCTCGAAGACTTCCCCTGAGGAACCGAAACCTTGACTTTCTCTAATTTTCTGCTTTGAGGGGAATCTCTTGTGGAGACTGGGGAGCAGCAAGAGCTGCGCTATCTTGTCTCCTTTATTGATTACCATAGTACCCACAAGAGATTGAACCATAATTTTAATGTGTCCTGTGTAGTCTGAGTCTATGACCCCCGGGACTACTATGAGACCCCGAAGGGCCGTGGAGGATCTCCCGATCACCAGACCCACGGAATTTTCGGGTAACGGTCCCTTAAAGGTGGTTTCAACCACTTGAACACCCATATCAGGCACTAATATAAGTCTGGAGGCGACACTGAGGTCCACACCTGCTGACCCAGGGGTGGCCCTTGTTGAAGGCTGCCATCCTGAGCTGTCCTGTCTCTGGGGCGGGGGCCCGCCTGTGAAGGGGGCCCCCTCTGGCCATTTTTTGGCCCTCTAGCATCTCGTCCACAAATACGGTTGCCCTGAGCGTCAAAGACCGACCTACACTCCTCAGCTTTGTGTGATCCCCTCTTGCATCGCCCACAAACATATGGTTCTTCATTCCTAGGGCGAGGCCTAGCATCTGCATTGTTTGGGCAATGACGTTTAATGTGTCCTGGCTCCCCGCAGGCAAAACACCCTTTAGCCTTACATTCCCCTTCTAACCCGCGAGGTCCCCTCTGCTGTACAGCCGCGGCCAGGAGAGCAGCCACTCCCGAGTTGGAGAGCGGCCCCCCTATCTCTCTGCATATCCTAATCCAGGCGTTGAGGTCCTTGTTCTTATGAGGAGCTATCGCTGCCTTGCACTCCTTTGTACATTGCTCAAAAATCAGCTGCCTTACCAGCGGTCGAGCCACTCACGGATCAGAAAATATCTTATCGGCAGCATCTTGCATTCGGGCCACAAAGTCAACAAATGGCTCTGTGGTACCCTGAATTATTTTTGAAAGACACAAGGAGGCTGTTCCGGCACCACTTACCTGCTTCCAGGCGCGGAGCCCTATGGCATTGATTTGTTCATAGACAGCGCCGGGGAACTGAGTCTGATCATCAGCGTGCCGACCTTCTCCCATAAGCATTTCCTTGTTCCACCCCCGGTTTCCCCGACTGGCATTTCTCTCAGCCTGCTCTGCAGAGAACTCTGCGTACCAGGCTCGCCAATCCAGGTAACTACCCGAGGGCAGACACGCCTTTGCCAGCTGAATCCAGTCCGCGGGGGTGAGGGGCCCAGAAGACAGGTTCTCCAGCATGGCAATGGTGTAAGGCGCAGTTGGCCCAAAGGTTGTAACTGCATTTTTAAGTTCTCTAATCTGCTTTATCTCAAAAGGCTCCCATGCATTACGTCCCTGGCCCATAGCTACTTGTACAGGAAATATCCCGTAGGGGCCACTATCTATCCCAGGTGGTGGATGTACCTCATGAGACAAACGTCCCCCCTGCCATAGCCGCCTGTAAAAATACCGACCCGCTGGCGGCGGAGCATAAGACGGCGGCCATGATTGGGCGGAAAATGGGGGCCCGTGCATCACTTCCTGTTCTGGCGAAGGGGAAGGGAGCTCCCGGGCGGCCGCCTCGCGGCGAGGGATCGCCTCCGGGAACAGCCCCCAAGGTGGGGCGGAAGGCTTCGCCTCCCTCTCGCGCCGGGGAGCGCTCAGGAGCTCTCTACTCCTCCGCAGACCAAGTTGAGCGGAGCGCAATTCGCGGCGCAACGCTGGGAAAGAACCCTGCGACTCCTTATCGAGCGACTTAGGCTCCTGACAGCTGGTCTCTTTGGCCTCCTTGCCATTCAACTTTCCCTCGTCCTCGGAGTCAGACGACTCCGAGGCTAGAGCCCCGTCCTTCTCCTTAGCATCTTTGTTCCCCTTGACGGGCCCCTCTCGGGAGCTCCCTGACTGGGCCTGCTCAAATACCCTGCGTACTTTTGTAAGCTCTTGAGAGCTTTCTCCACAACCACCCTCGCTCTTAGTGTTGCTACCTAGCATGTTTCCCATCTTTTAATATGTTACTCACCGCGTGAGGCCCAAGGAATCCGCCACTTACTCGTGAGCCTGAGGGGAGTCTAAAAGCCCTGTAGGTGCGCGCCACCCAGAGCCCAGGCTTATCCCCAACTCACCTGTCTGGAAGCTCTGTACTGGAGCGTTGTCCGCTGTCACGTCTCGGGGGTGATCAGTCCCTGTGCGGGCCTCCAAATGTCGATGTCGCTCCCGGCCGGCAGGAAGGACACACGACAAAGTCTGGCAGTGGACAACCTTTTCTTTTATTTTCCTTCTCCGTACAGCCTGCCCTGGGATCGCTCCCAGCCGAAGCCTCCTTTGGTCCGCTCCCCGCGGCTCCTTTTGGGCTTCTACTTCCGGGCTTCTTCTTCCCCCCCAGGGGTGGCACCAGTATATATACGGATACAGTGTCCAATCATGTTAAAGTAAGCAAGGCAAGCTGATTGGCTAACATCATCAGTTGCCAGGCAGACTATATTGTTGAGCGGGTTGCTTACGCGGTAAGCAGGAAACTAACGTGCTCGATGGGAGGGGTAATCTACCTCAGGCTTTACTCTTTACTACAGGCCTCACGTCCGCCAAGTGAGGCGACCGGGCTCGGGGCTGCGGCTCCCAACAAACCATAACTTCGAGTACAGCAGTTACAAGCCATGTGAGTCCTTCTAGTGAATCATGTAATCCAGGGTGTTCCTGGGGACCCCTGGGTTTAATTCCATGAACCCCACCTAGCTTGGTAGTTAAACCAGCGTGAGTCTCAGAAATTTACCATTAAGCCAGACATGGTGGTGCATGCTTGTAATCCCACTACTGGGAAGGCTGATGCAGGAGGATCATTGTGAGTTCAACGTCAGCTGGAGCTATACAGTGGGTTTAAGGCCAACCTGAACTGCATTGACCCTGGTTCAAAACATGGAAAAAAAATCTGTCACCATGACCAGGGTTTATGCATGATCAGCTCAGTGCCCACGGGACGCCCTGGGATGAGTGGGCCTCAGCCTTGGTGAAGGAGGCAACAGGACCTGGCACCTAGGGCTCACGTGTGAGCCTGGATCACTGTTCTGCGTGTGCTTCTGCCCTGAAGAGCCGTGCCCCACACTGAACTAGGCTCCATCCATCTTTCCCGGAACCCTTGCAGCCTTTGCAGGTTGCAGCTCCAGAGAGGAGTCCGTGGCTTCCGGAGAAATTCTGGCCCTGCTAAGGGTCAAAGCCATTTCCTGGAGCTTTTTCAATTTAAAGTCCAGGTTGAGCTGGGGGCGTATAGCCATGATAGAGCATGTGTCTAACATGGGGAGGTGTCCTGGCTTTCAACCCCAGCCTCCCCACCTGCGTCTAGGCTTGCTGAGCTGGCTGAGAAACTGAGTAAAGAAGGAGAACAGTAGATACGCAGGCAAAGCCAATGGGATTCCAGGTACTCCTTAGGGTCCAGCACTGCATAAAACTTGGCAGAGGGCAGCTGCCACTTACTTAAGCCTGAGGTCCAGCTCAGCTCCAGCTCAGTCCATCTGGGTGCTGGGTCCTGTCATACTGCTGCTTAGAATCTCTGGGCTGGTCTTGTTTTGTCCTAAGGCAAAACTCTCTCCCCTTGGGTAGTACTGTTTTTTGGTTCCAGTTCCTTCCTCATTTCTCCTGACCCAATGTCCTTGGTGGTTTCCTTCCACTCCAGTCACTGCGGCAGGAAGAACATCGCATCCCCAGGGGTTCCAGGGCTATGAACACTCACCCTTCCCCGAGGTGTTTGGGCTCTAGTACCCATGCTTATGAGAGTCCTCACCAGGCTTCTGGGTCACTACACGGAGACTGGGGGTGTGAGGTGCACCTCCTCTGTCTTCCGTTTTCTCATTGCTGAGATAAAATACCAAATGCCCAAAATTAAAGGGTAAAAGGTTTATTTAGCTCACAGTTTGTGGAAGTTTCAGTCCATAATCAACTGGCTCCAAGGCAGGGTGGCGGGGCCGACAGGTGTTACAGAGGAGAAACAGTTCATTGCAGGCAGAAGACAGCAAAAGCAAGCGAGGGATGACCACAATTCTTTCTGCCCCTGATATCTTATCCAGGCCACTTAGGGTGGGCAGCACTCACAACCTTAATCCCAGTGCCTTTGACTCTATGACTGCACCATGAACCAATCCCAGCAAGATCCACTGTAGATCCAGCTACCTCTGAAGCCCCACTTATGACTGCATGAGGCTTTGGGGGGACACCTAGACACAAGCCATAACATCCTCTTCCCTGGCTGCCTGGGCATGGCTATGGGGACCCAAGAAGGTCACGCCTCATGAGAAGCTTGGTTGCAATAGCTGAAGTATCAGCCCTTGGGAGAGCCAGGTCCAGGGTTCCTGTGGGCCTCCGTGTGGAGGGAGATGGTGTCGATGGCACCCGTAAGCTTGGAGGTGAGGTGTGGGTGGGGGGAAACTAAGCCTTTCACCCAGAACTGCTGCCCCTGGGGAGCTGGGGTGGGGGGAGACAGACCCCTCTGCTTATGAAAGGAAGGCCAAGAATCCAGGCCACAGGGACAGGGCTCTGCCAGATTTGAGTGGGGAGAGCAGTTCTCTTAACTGTGGCTGAGGCATTTATAGAACAAAATCCTCAGTCTCGCTCACTCTTTTCTGATTTTTGTACACACCAGTCCTTCTGCCTAGAGGGCCCTTCAAGAGACTGCTGGGAGCCGTCTCCTCCGGGAAGCTCTCTTCCCAGGCTGGCTTGGGCTCCCCCTTCCTGTTCTTATCCCTCCACCTTTCTCTGGCAGCTCCCACTTATTTTATTTCTCCATGAAGCTCCCCCTTATTTTATTTCTCCTTTCACACCCTTTTCCAATTTATGTTCCCTTGCTGTATTTTATGGGCCCTCGTTAAGCCACCTTAAATCCCATCAGGAATGACATGGGCGGGGGCCGGATACTTTTGAGCACCAGGAATAAAATGCCTCAGAAGAGCTCCACACACTGCCTGGGTTTTGTGAGTTTGGGGAGGGGCCACCGGGGAGGGAGGAGACCAACTGTCTGAGGAACCGGAGCCTCCTCAAGCTGCCACCAGGAAATATCTGTCCATAAAGCCATCTTTTATGAGGATGCATGCTGGGATTCTCAAATGAGATGGATCTGCAGCCCGGCTCATGCCTACAGCACCCCTGGGAACCGTCTGAGAGAAAGCTGTGGCCACAGGCCGAGGGCTAGGCGTGCAACTGAGGTGCCTCAGATGAGAGATTAAGGGAGCCAGGGTCCTGCCCCATCTGAGGTCTCCCAGTGCGTTCCCGTGCTCCTCATCCCAGATGAAGGCCTCAGCGCATGGCCCAGACACTGCCTACATCAGGGTGACTGCAGTGGGGTGTCCCCTTCCTCAGGGGAGCACAATGCACACTGTAAATGGATGTGACTGCAGCTAGGCCGCCCCCTGAATCGGAATTGTGCACTTTGTGTTCTTGGTACTGGGGCTCTTCCCTCCCCTCTCCTCTCCCTTACCTCGTTTTTAGGTGGGATCTTGCCGTGTAACCTGGCTGAGTTGTGTGCATTTGAGGGACCTGAATGGACGCCCCAGCCCAATCCTGCTCCTGTAGGTGCCCTTGCCACCTGGCTGGTGACCTTTCAGTTGATTTTACATCTTTGGATTCCTATCTCAAGGGTAACTGCTTGACATGTAGATCTTTGTCTCTGTCTCTGTCTCTGTCTCTGTCTCTGTCTCTGTCTCTCTCTCTCTCTCTCACACACACACACACATACACACACACACACACACACACACACACCCTGCAAAACATTCACATATGTGGGTTTAGATCGGTGATGGTGAACCTATGGCCTGAGCTGTGGCGGGCTGTTTGTACCACTGAAAGCCGGCATCACTGGCTTTTCCACGAATTTAAAACGTTCATTCACTGGTCAGCTGTTTCCCAGGCCACACCAAGGCCAGTGGGTAACACATGCTGAATGCCAGGCAACCCTAAGCGATAGTGACAAGCTTCCTGGGGAAGAGAGTCCTGGGGGGGGGGGACGTGTGGAGAAGGGGGGTCAAGGAGACCCACAGCTGCGAGGCACCATGTCAGGAGAGAACATTCTGGAAATAGATGGAGCCACCTTGTGCACCAGGGGGGAGTGGGATGGACCCGGCGTGTGTGAGGGGCAGCAAGGGTCAGGCAGGGTGAAGCCAGAGAAAGAAAGGACCAGGTATGTGTGTGTGTGGTGGTGGAGGGGACAGGAAGCTGAGCAGAACTGCAGGGAGCCGAAGGGCTTGGCTGTGATCATAAGGTGCCGCCTGGGAGGGGTCAGAGCAGTGGCCAGAGGACTCTGACCTGGGCTTTAACAGGATCATGGCGGCTGTGAAGAGCCCAGGTCTAAGGGGGCACCTGAGACACTGATCAGAAGGCCCTGGAAGTCCTCTAGGGAGGGCAGTGCTGCTGGGAGCAGCAGGCAGCCTAAGGTGTGGGAGGCGGAGCTGACTGACTGGCTGACGGAGTTGAGGGAGGCATCGGACAGTGGAGAGATGCTCAGAGGCGCCAAATCTAAGTTTGTTGGGTTTATTTACTGCGGTAAAATTCCACGGTACAACTTTAAGCCCCTGAAAATGCACTATTCGGTGATATTTGCTATGTTTACAGTGCGATTTGGTCCTCACCACTATCTCCTTCCAACCCATTTACACAGCCTGGGCGCACTGGGGCATCTCCCTGGACACCACTCACCACTCCTGTCCTACCACAGGATTATGTGATGGTCGTCTTGTGTGAACAGCTTATTTCTCCTGGCCTGATGTCCTCAGGGTGCGCTTGTGTTGGAGCATGCGGCAGGATCTCCCAACCTTCTGCTGCACAACTGTCAGTGCCACTTGTGTTGCCTGTGCTCATGGACTCTTGTGGCCAGAGCCCTGTGAACGCGCATGTGCGGTTTTGTCGGACACCTGAGTTCTCTGGGAATCCCCCCCCCACCCCCCCAGGTGCACAGCGGCGGAGGCCAAGGCCAGCTAGGGGTGGGGGATTCTACGCTCAGTCTGCAGAGAAACTGCTGGCGCTGTGCAACAGCACACTCAGGTCGATGTCCCTGAGTGGTGAGTCCAAGTGGCAGCTGGCGGTGAATCAGGGGCTCAGGCGGGTGGCTCGAGTGGGAGGAACTAATTAATGTGGGTGCGATCAGCTCTGTAGTTTGCCCTGCTGAACCAACCTGTGGGTGGAGCCACCCTATGCTAACCCCACGGCCGGCAGGGCTAATCAGCCCTGAGCACTGTTAGTGGAATTTGCCTCCAGAGCTCTGTCTGTCATATCCTCAGGTACAGGGGGAGAGAAAGGGGTTGATGCGAATGAGGGAGGGAGTGGCTGGGGAGCTGCTGGGCTCTCCAGGTGACCCCAGTATGTACATTTAGGAAAGACACCTTTCATCTGAAGCTACATAACGTGCAAGAGGCAGCCGTGCCTCCAGAATGTCGCTGTTGACTTCTTAAGAGCCAGGCCCTCTGTTCTGGAAGGACTTTGTGCAACTCACCCGGGCTTTCCCACCTGGGCCCTCTTGGTTATCAGACAGGTTTGCATGGTCCGCAAGTTCTTTATAGAAAATTTTCTTCTCTTTTTCTTTTGCAAGACTGGGCATTGAACCCAGGCCTTCCCATTGAGTTGTTTCATCAGCCTTTTACAGTTTTGTATTTTGAGACAGGGTCTTGCTAAGTCACTAAGCTGCCCAAGCAGGGCTAGAACTTGTGATCCTCTTCCTTCAGTCTCTGTAGAGTGCTGGGGTTGCAGGTATGCACAGAAGTTTTATACTTGGGAGTTTCGAGTCACTAATAATTTAAATGCTCCATTCTGGCCCACCTGGGTGACCACATGCAGTGCACATTGCCGAGGGTCTGTGTGGTAACATGTGTTTGTGTTCGGATGACACTGGAATATTGGGCATGTCAGGAGAACAGCACAGAGGCCGAGCTTCCAGGCATGGTTTCCATGGAAACCTGAGTGTGGTGGGGTAATGGACAGAGCCTGTTGTGCTGTGGCTGAGCGGTGGTTGACTTAGTTTCAGCAAAATAACATCAACTCTTAAGTTAATTTAGTGATGCTTGAATTTTACTGGTCACTGGTTACTGTTTGTGTTTGTGTATTTGTTTTGGTTTATAGTTCTGAAGAACTACAAACACAGCTCTTGTATTGATCTATATTGAAGTAAATGACAAAAAGCTATTTAACAATTGTTGCCAGGAAACTGGAAATACACATGCAAATGAATAAAATTGAATCTTCGTTTTAGATTCTCTATAAAAGGTAACTCAGAAATGATCAAAGGGCTGGGCATGGTAGGGTAGGCCTGTAATCGCAGTACTGTGGAAGGCTGAGTCAGGAGAATCACAAGTTTGAGCTCATCTGGGGCAATTTAGGGACTTAGCAAGATCCTTCCTCAAAATAAAAACCAAAAACAGGACTGGGGCTGGGGATGTAGTGAGTGGAAAGAAAGTCTTAGAGGAAAATGTAGGGAAAATCTTCATGACATTGGACTTGGCTGTGACTTTTTGGATGACACCAAAAGCATAAGAATTAAAAGAAAAAGAAATAGAGGTGGGGTGCATAGCTCAGTATTAGAGCATATGTTTAGCATGCATGAAGCCTTGAGTTCAACTGAACACATAAGAATTGTATTAAAATAAAAACAAAAACAAAAACCTATGGTGCACCAAATATCATCAACAAAGCAAAAAGGCAACACACAGAGTGGAAGCATATATTTGGGGGTCACAGATCTGATAAGGACGTACGTTGGGGGTTATATCTAAAATATCCCCAAAGCCTCTTTTGCTCTGAGCTGGGCCTTGGCAGTGACTGGATCATGAGCCTGGTAACTGGATCGGTCTACTGATTGGATCAGCGTGGTGTTACGTGTGACTGAGTGGATTGGAGATGAACTCTGGGTGTGAGACGCACCAACCAATAGGCCGATAGCCTGACTTGAATAAAAAAGGGAAAGGAGAATGGTTAGTTTTGCGTTGTATATATTTCATCACAATAAGTTATTTTTCAAAGTAATTTGTCACCCCTGGGAAGGAACTCACTGAGACTTCCAGACTACCCAAGAGGTCATGGTCTTACCTGGGGTCTCCAGACAGAGCAGGTGGGTGGCCCAGCCTCTCCTCAGGTCTGTGGCCTCATGCAGTGTTCGGGTGAGGACACAGCTTGGGACTCCCCAGTCAGACAGCAGCGGGGACAGTGTTTGGAGAATACACCTCTTCTCTTCTACCTGGGGTACTGCCCACCTCCCCAGCACCCTGAGGGCCCTGAGGCCATCCAGCCCTTTTGCTTGGGCCATGATGAGCAAGTTCAGGTCAGGGTCAGGAGGCCGGAAGGCTCCAGTCTGCTGTTGCCCCAGTGGGTCTTGGCCCACACGGGGATCAGAATGCAGGGTCCTGGGGAGAGCAGCAGGGGCAGCGTGTCATAAGAAAGCACCTCTCTGAGGCTGGAAGGGGGTTCCTGGGCCCCTGGGGTCTCGGGAACCCCACTCGCTGTGCTCTTTGGTACCCTCTCCACCCTCCTGTCTCCCGGTCTTTTCCTCTTTGACGGTTCTTTCTGCTTTACCCATAAACCCCACCAATGCCAAATCAGTGCCAGGAGCTGCCTTTCCCACGCCATGCACTGGAGGCCCGTTCCAGCCTTACTGGACGTGTGCGAGTTTGGCGAACAAGTCACCTGTGTGAGCCTCCGTTCCCTTCTTCAGGATGGCCGGGAGCTGGCTCACATCCGGCAACTTCTGGCATCACCCGCTTTCCTTTCCTTCCTCTGCTCTGCCAGCTGGCTTGGCATTTCTGTCCATCTCTCATTAACACCTTTGAATCAGCGGCAAGCCCGTCACTTGTCACCATCACCGTCACCCATCACCCATGGCTGTCAGCTGGGGTAGGGAAGAAGCTGAGTGAGACTCTGAGGAGGTCCAGTTTCCAGGCTTCAGAGCGAGGAGCTGTGACGTCTCTGGTCCCCACTGGCACCTTTCTCCACCATTATGCAGGAGGTTTCTGGGTTCCAGGCTGTGAGGCTGTCAGAGAGGGAAGTCTCCTTGGTTTCAGGAAACTGTGAAGCAACTGTGTGACTCCAGATGGGGCTGGGGTCGCTGTGCCTGGGCTGCACAGTATCCATGGTGTGGCACTTGAGGAGCAGTGGGGAGCCAATAGCATGCGGAGGAGAAAAGCCAAGAGAGGAGGCTGCGACATGACCTCGCAGCCTGGTTCACCGCAGGAGCCCGGACCAGGTCTCCTCTGTGTGAGCAGACAGCTTCCTCTTGAGGTCACAGAACTTCATAGCTCAAGTCCATAATGGCATCTAAATCAAGCACAAGGCTTTTTAGGTACGGTTCCCAAGTACAGCTCATTAAGGATGAAATCTAGCCGGACACGTGTTTGCAGGTGACTCCATTCTGATTTAAGGGCTAGAAATAATTCCCATGGCTCTTGGGTCCATTCTGTGGGCCACTGGTTTCGCCATCTGAGTCATTTTAGGAGTTAGAAGTTGGTTTTTCTTGGCTTTCTTCCTGTCTGTAGAAGTTGGGGAGTCTACAGCTTACTCCTCTGGCCTATTCAATCCAAATTAACAGTAGTTATTTGTTTGTTTGCATTTTGAGAAAAAGTCTCACTGTATAGTTCAGGTTGGCCATGAACTCACATGTAGCCCAGACCAGCCTCGAACTTGCAGTGATCCTCCTGCCTCAGCCTCCTGAGTGCTGCGATTCCAGGCGTGTGCCGTCACTCCTGGCAAACAGTGCTCTTGCTAATGCGATTCTTGTCAGAAAATTTTGGGTTTCCTTTGAATCTTATTGAGATTTGATCCATTATGCAAATGTACTCAAACCAAAACCAAAACAAAGTAAAATAAACACCCCCTAACAAAACAATAACAACCAAAAAAGCCAAAATCTCTTTGAGATAAGCCTTCTGTACCTTGGTATTCTGAAGACACAGTTGAGGGGTAATGCTTTGACATTTCTTAGAGTTTTATTTATTTATTTATTCTTAGAGTTTTATTACTCCACTGAATGATTCTCCAAGGCAGCCTCTACATTTTCTGAGGTTGTAATAAAGGCATTTGTAGTCATTCCCTGGGTACTTAGGACCACAGAGCATAGCAAAGAGGTGTTGTGTGGGAGGACAGAGTGGGAATCAATGTGGTGGAAGAGTCTGCATTGCGGCGGGGGACAAGCGGAGAAGAAGCCTAGAGCAGACCTCCCTGGCTGGAGATCCAGCTCTTCAAATCAGGAAGCAAACTGATGCCGAGCTATTATTAGTCTTTGTGTCTCCCCCTGAGAATGTTCAGACCTCTCCTGGTGGAAACAGTAACACATTTGATTGCAGGGCGAGGCCCCAGGCCCTCTGAGAGCTTTACATAATACACTACATGAATCATGTCATCTTTCTAAATTTTGCAGGATATCTGGCCCCAGACTTCCAGAAATAGTCTGTGGAGCTATAAAAACACAGGCCGCAGGGCTGGGGGTTTAGCTCAGGTGTAGAGTACTTGCCTGGTCAGTGTGAGGCCCTGGGTTTGATTTCTCCTGTGATAAAAAAACCAGAACAAATAACAACAAAGCGCTAACCTTCCAGGGTCACCCTAGGAGAGCGGGGAGTGGTGGTGAACCTGTGGCACGGGCAGCTGCAGGCTGTCTGTAGCGTCCAGGGCTCTAGGCAAAGACCTGGGTGCTCCTGCAGAGCCTATCTGCCGCTTTGACAGTACTGGTATTGCCTGGTGTTTACATTTACAGTCACCCTACTGGGTGTGAAGCACTATCTCACTGTGATTTAAATTTGGATTTCCCCAATGGCTAAGATGTTGACCTCTTTCCATATATTTATTGGCCGTTTGTATGTCTTTTTTAGAGAAATATCTACTCACGCCTTTTGGTGAATTTCTTCTCTTTCTTTCTTTCTTTTGGTACCAGGAATCGAACTCAGGACCTTATGCTTGCCAGGCAGGCACTGTGCCGCTGAGTTATACTTTCATCCTCCAACAAATTAGCCTTTTTATTTATTTTTATTTTTATTATTATTATTTTTTAACCCCTGAACACACATGTGCAGAATGAATGGGGGCGAAGAAGGGGGCCCGGGCTTTCCACGCCCGCCCTGCTCTCCCCTCACCCTCAGCTGGGAGGAGGACGTCGCCCTCTATCGGAGGAATTTCAGGAACTGAGTCTGCAGCTCTGAGCCTCAGCCCGGGTCGGAGGAGAGCCTGAGGGCTGCTGGGCTGATCCAAGGGAGACGGTGGCAAGGCGGGGAGGGCGCGATTGACGGTCCCGGCCTCGGGCGGGAGATCGCTGGGGCAGTTTAGATTCTTCCGGGGGCTGCCCGGCCTGCTGCTGGTGAACTAACTGCAAATGGGTCTGGAGCCCTACACGGGGTTTTCACGTTGTCACCAAATGACTGCGCCGTGCGACCAAGTTTTAGGACCCTTTTTATTTATTTTTTGAGACAGGGTCTTGCTATGTAATCCAGGCTGGCCTTGAACTCACTATGTAGCTCAGGTTGGTCTCAAACTCACAGCAGTCCTTCTGCCTCAGCCTCCTGAGAGCTGGGATTGCACGAGTGAACCACCACACCAGGCACAGATTTTCTGATTAGATGACTTGTCTCTTTATTAAGTTGCAAGAGTTCTTTATATATTCTGGGTATCAGCCTTTCATAGATGTAAATGATCTACAAATAGTTTTTCTATTATATGGAATTATTTTTTTACTTGCTTGGTGTCCTTTGAAGCCCAAAAGCTTTTAATTTGGAAGATGTCTTATTAATTAATTGATTAATTACTCTTTTGTTGCTTGAGCTTCATTGTTATATCTAAGAAGCTATTGCTTAATTTTGAGTCATGAAGATTGATTTCTGCCTTTGTTTTTACTCTCTTTCTTTTTTCCTTTTTCTTTCTTTCTTTGCAACACTAGGCATTGAACCCAGGGCCTTTGCACTGAGGCATGTCCTCAATCCTTAAAAAATTTTCTTTGTTTTGAGGCAGAGTCCTGCTAAAGTGCTGAGTTGTGTAACCTGGGCTCAAACTTGCAGTCCTCCTGCTTCAGCCTCCCAAGTGCTGGGACTACAAGTGTGTGCGCTGTACCGGCTCCACCTTAATTACTTTGCATGTGGAAATCTAGTTGTCCAGTAGCATTTGCTGAAGACAGTCTTTCCAATGGCCTATACTGCACTCTTGTTAAATTCAATTGAACACAAGTATAAGACTGTTTCTTTTCTTTTTTTTTTTTTGTCTTTTTCCTTTTTATCGGTACCAGGGATCGAACTCACGACTGCCTGCTTGCAAGGCAGGCGCTTATGCCGCTGAGCTAAATCCCCAGCCCAAGATTTTGTTTCTGAAAAAAAAAAAAAAAAAAAGAATTTGTTTCTGACTCTCAGTTCCATTTGGTTGTTATTCCTTCTTCAATATTCTTTTGGCCATTCTGGTCCCTTGAGTTTCTTCATGAATTTGAGGATTAACTTGATGATTTTTGCAAAGAGACCAGCTGGGATTTTGATAGAGGTTGCACTGACTCTGCAGATCAGTTTGGAGACTATTGCCACATTAACGACATTGAGTCTTCCAATCCGTGAATGAATACAGATGTCTTCCCATTAATTAGTTAATTCATTAATTTTTCTGGTACCAGGGATTTCCACTAAATTAGGTTTTAAATGTCTTTCAACAACACTTTGTAGGTTTTAGAATGTAAAAACTACAGTTTTTTAAAAAGAATAAAACCCAACAAAATAACTCAAGGTAAGCCAATCCAAAGCAGTGAAAGTGGTCCAGAACTTTGAAGCAGGATAGTAGGAAATCAGCAATGGCTACCACAGTGTAGCTTCTTGTCTTCACAAGAGCTGTCTATTCCATCAGGCATAGCCAAATCAAATAAAACAAAACAATAAGACCAATCACAACAGAACATTGAATAAAACAAAATAATAAACTGGAACAAAAACAAAGCAGTGAGAACAATATTGGATTTCAAAAACAAGATAGAAGAAAACCCCTGTATTTGCTAGGTTGCATACCGTCATCCTCCTAGTAGATGCTTAGACTGCGGGCCTCAGGCCTGCAAAGTCCATCTAACAATGCAAGCTGTTTCAGTTGTTTTTGGACCTCAGTTGCTATCAACTCCGTCTGTCCTCCTAACCAGCCTGCTTACAGGGGAGTGGGGGAGATTCTTGTTTCTCAGGTAGATGTGGGTTGGCTCACAGGGAGGGTGATCTGGCTTCTCTCTTCCCAGCCTGTCTTGGTTACTTTTCTCTCATTGTTGAGACAAAATTATGTGATGCCCAAAATTAGGAAAGGAAAGGTTTACTTAGCTCACTGTTTGTGGAGGTTTCAGTCCATAATCAGCTGGCTGCAAGGCAGGGTGGCATGGCACTGGGGAAGTACTTCAAGGTAGCAGCCAGAGCAAAATGAAAAAAAGAAAAAAACAAACAAGCCTCTTCTCCTGGTTTAAATTGTGTGCAGGCCACCCCCACCCCAGGGCTGGTGTAGCGCTCACAAAATTTCCTTGCCTTCCTTTGCACAGGACAAGCAGATTTACAAAGTAAGACCCCTGGCTCCTTGCTGAGTCTCTCAGTTAAACTTCTAAACTGCTCAAGTTGACACCATGTATCAACCATAACTCAGCCTTGCATGGCTTAGGAAGGAGGAACTGGCTTCTTGAAGTGCTCCTCCCTGACCCGCATGGCTTCTCCAGTTTTTTTCTCTGCTAAATTTATTTCAGAGTAGTTTATTCTTTTTAATTATATTGGAAGTGAAATTGTTTTTTGAATTTTAAAATTTCAGTTCTGAGTTACTTATTGCAAGTTTATAGAAACATAATTCATTTATTCTTTATTAATTAAGTTTATTGGCACATTTTTAGGTGTATGTAATAATGACATTTTCATTTATCATAGAGAATTTGCCCCGTACATGATATAGCTTGATTTTTTTCCCATTCCTCTGCCCTTCCCTAACTCCTTTCCCATTCCTTATTCACAAAAGCTTTGTTTCCATTTTTTCCTAGAAACATAATTTAAACAATTTTTTTAAATATTAGAGCTGGAACTCAGGACTTCATATGTGCTAGGTAAGGGATCTGCCACTGAGCTGAATCCCCACACTGCCTGCGTTTTATTGGTTGGTTTATTGGTTTATTGATTGGGCACAGTACTGAATTCACTTATCACTCATAGTTTTGTTTTGTTTTATTTTTGGTGCTGGGAATCAAACCCAGGGCCTCATGCTTGCTGAGAAAGTGCACAACCTCTGAACCACCTACCCAGCCCTTTCATAATATTTTTTTTTGTTTTTCATGAATTCTTTGGAGTTTTTATACACAGGATAATGTCATCTGCAAACAGAGATCATCTTACTTCTTTCTCTCCAGTACACATAACTTGTATTTCATTTTCTTGCCTAATACCCCTATTGCAACACTAGGACTGTGCTCAGTGGGACCGTGAGGTGGGTGTCCTGTTGCATCACTGGTCTTGGCACTGTCCCTGGAAGGGGCTGCAGAGCCAGGGCTTACTAAGTCATTTCCTGGGTGGCTTCAATTCTTTCCATAAACTGTATGTACACTGAAAGGATTTTGGCCCAGACAGGACACTGTAGCTGATAAAGCCTCAGGTGGAATCAAGGAGCTCCATCTTTCCTGCCCCTAGGAATTTGCCCCTGGCACCAAACAAGTGCCAATGGGCTACCTGTGCATCCCTAATGCCCCCTCAGGCTCCACCCCAAACCTAAGCTACATGTATGCCTTCACTCTACGTGTCCCATGGAGAGATTGCCGACCCCGGGGGGAGATGCTGCACCCCAGGGGATCGGGGGTCTCTCCCCGCATTCTTAAAATATAGGTCATTTATATTTCATACTTTTTATCTTTTCAGCCGCCACCCCACAATTCTATCATATGGTTCCCTGACTGGGAATGGCAGACGAGATACTCCTGGGGCCCTCCCAGTCTGAGTCCCCTGCCGTGAGATACTCCTGGGGCCCTCCCAGTCTGAGTCCCCTGCCGTTCGCAGACTGGACTGCATCCTGCATTAATTTCTCACTTCTACACTTGGGAGCTGTAAACTTGTCACTGCTGGTTCGCAAATAACACCGGCCCAATTTACCACAGGTGAGCAACCCCCAGAGATTTGCCACTGGGCCAGGCCCCACGTGGGTTTTCTCCCCCTTTCTGTGGATTTGTCTGACGCTCTCACGTCCTTAGCCCAAGGCAGAGTTTTTCTGGGAAAACCTGGGTCCACACTGAGGAACTCTTACGTCCTTCAGAGCTTTTTAAGTTCTCACGGGCAGAGCCATTACTAAACTCCATGGAAAAAATCCACTCGTATATGTATTGGTGATGGCCAATTATTACGAGCTTTGGAATCAAAATACCAATTGGTCTAAAACAAGTATAGGTGACGACTTAAACTTAGTAGACCACGGTCCATTGCCTCATCTGGCTATAATTCCACCAAACCCCACACCAGATTTTATCTTGGGGACCACTTCCTGTCCCCCCCCCCAAAAAAAAAAAAAAAAAACCATACCTATCTATGGCTTATCACACTGAGGACATGTTTACAAAACTCTCTATCTTTAAGCCTTTGTTTTGAGAGTGTGTGTCCTTTCCGGCCAGTGTCCCCTTTGTTTCCTCACCGCTTCCCCTCCCGCCTGCCCTGTGCACCAACCCATTCCCTGTTGAGATGGGGGAGGTGCGCTCAAACAGTGTTGAGAGATAAGCGCGGGCTGCTTTAAGCTTTCACGCTGTGCCCCAACTCTGCGCGGTATATCGGCTCTCATGCCATGCTCCAGCTCCGCGTGGGGTCCAGCTCTAATGCTGTGCCCTACTTTGCGCGCCCTGTGAGTGTCCCAGCTTCACGAGATGCCCCAGCTTCATGCAGGGTCCCAGTTTGCAGGGTCTCAGTGTGCATGTCCGGCTTCATGCTGCGTTCCAGCTCCACCTCCCAGCTCTGCCCCCTGTGCGCTGCATGCCCGCTGCCTGGCCCACTCGGTTTACACTGCCCCTGCCTTGCCCGCGTTTCTGGGGCAGTTCCAGCCCCGCCCCACACGCTGCATCCTGGCGCACACTCCACCTTCACTCTGTGCTCCTACCCCATGCTGGGTGTGCTCTGCCCGCTGGAGAGTCCAGTCCCCGCCCCCAAGCTCAAGCACGCTCTGTCTGCCAGCGCTGAGACAGGCGCAGCAGACAACTCATTATTGCTGATAGGCTTAGAGATGTTTCACAAATTTCTTTGGCATTCAAATGTTAAAAATGCTCATGACTGATTACCATTTAATGTTCTATACTATACCGTTACCAATCTAGATGTTTAATAACTAAAATTAAGAGATAATTATAAATTCCTTTTGCTGTAAGCTACTACTAATGTTCTATGTTAAGCTTACTGCTTATATTATACTGTACATATTATGCTATACTGTTACCAATCTCCTGTTTAACAACTAAAATTAAAAAATAATTGTAAGTTCCCTTTGCTGGGAACCACTAGCTCTTTTCCAAGACAAGGGTTAAATGATATATGCAAAACAACAAAATCAACACTGTGGCAGAAGCCAAACTTAAACCTTTCCCAGCCTGTCTGCCTGCCCTGGCTCAGCCCTCCACCAAGCCATAATTGACTATATTCAATTGATATTAAATGGTACCATAGCTAATCTCTCTCCTAAATAAAAAGGAAAAAATTAATTAAACAGGCCATCCTCCAAAAATCAGATGGCATTAGACATTTTTAATAACATAAAGAGATACTTATATATGACATAAATGACATGTCAGTTCCTAAAGTTCCCTAGACCTTGTCCTCCTTATGGAAAGCCATTACTAAAATTATAAATACCCTGTTGATTATATTTGACTCCTGCATACTTACTTAATTCTATAGATACCTTCTACTATAGACCAAATCCCAAACAAAAAGGCAAAACTTGACCTTCAAACCTCATAGAGACCTTAATATGGCTTTTCATGTTTTCAACAGCTGAGATAACAATAACACTTGTGACACTTGGAGTTCTGAGACAGGTAAACCAACACAAGGTGAAGCTGCCTGGGCCCCCCATGGACCATGCCTCAAATGCAGTAGAAGGACATTGGGCAAGGGAGTGCCCCATCCTGGCGTTTCTTTGGGATCTTACCCCAGGGCTATTGGACTGTCCTAGCCACCAGAGAGTGGGTAAGCCATCCTAACTTCAAGCCCTCACAGGAAATGCCAACACTGCCAGATTCATCACTGACAGATCTGCTTAAACTTGCTGCTGAAGACTGACGGGGCTCAGGGCCAACAGCAGCCCCCTTTATGGGTGTCTGTCTCAGAGTCCAACTCCCACTAAAAGTCTCAGGTAAGACATTCTCTATATTTGTGGACATAGAGGCCATATATACAGAGTTCTTCTTGAGTTTTCAGCCTGCTATAGTAAGTCCTTGATCTCTAGGAGGTATTAAAGGTCAACCTATGCCATTTACAAACAGGGCCTATTTCGTGCAGGTTCCAGACTGCTTCTTCCCAATCCACCCAGTGGTGCCAAATCTTCCCTCCATCACTCACTCTACAGTGCTAAATCTTAAAAATGCTTTTTATTCCCTTGTGTTTATACAGACTGACCTAGAGACACTGAGGCCTCAACAGCTTACACCTGTCATCGCTAGTAAACCTCTCCTCAGTGATATAGACCACTCCCCTCCTGTCTTACTCACCAATTTCTCAGACAACCCTGGTCAAGACTGGCAGATAAATTTTGTCTTCTCACTTTGTTTATACTTTTTCAGGATACATAAAAGCCTTTCACACAACCAGGGAGACTGCTAATATACTTACTAAAGTCCTGTTACAGCAAATCATTCCAAGGACTACAACCAGGTTAGAGCAACCCATAACTGGTATTCTTGGCAACCTCAACAGTGATCAAAGTTGCTAGACTGCCATCCTGGTTTCACATCACTCAGGCTAAGTGATACCCTCCCAGCCCTAGATCTAACCATCTTTTTGCCTACTCATCTCCACCTCACCAAGGCCTCACAACCACAGCTCTCAGGCTGTCATGTTTTGTTATCCAATTTGGTTTCTAATTTCTTATTCTTTTTACAGCAGGACTCTTAATAGTATTTCCTAAAGACTCCTGCGTCATGCATACCAGAGACAAGCCTGACTCTCTTAACTTTTACCCTTTCAGATGGGGGAGTAATCACCTCTCATAACTTCACTCCTCCTAACTCCACATTTATTTTTCAGAATTCTGCCTTACTGTGGCAATGTTTCTACCTCAACATGGTCCTGATATAATGATGTATCAAAATCAAAAGCACCTTTCCTTTTACCTCACCTGGGTCCTTAAATATGACAGTGCCGTGCCTCCTCATAACATCTTGTCTCTTTGTTTTTCCAGTCTAACATACGTGCATTCACCAATGATAAAGTTGTCCTGGCTAAAACACCTGGCACCAGCTTCTACATGGGCATCAACCGTCATCCCATCGACTCCCCTAGACCCCAGTACAGCACCCCCTTCCAGCAGGAATCAGTAAAAAAAAAAGAACTCTCTGCCCCTTTTCTTAATAATAATAATCATAAGACGGGATATGAAAGGATTTTGGCCCAGACAGGACACTGTAGCCAGTAAAGCCTCAGGCAGAACCAAGGAGCTCTATCTTTCCTGCCCCTAGGAATTTTCCCCTGGCGCCAAACAAGTGCCAATGGGCTACCTGTGCATCCCTAATGCCCCCTCAGGCTCCATCTCAAACCTAAGCTACACGTGCCCCACGGAGAGATCGCCGATCCCGGGGTGGGGGGGGGGGAGATGCCCCACCCCAGGGGATCGGGGGAGTCTCTCCCCTCATTCTTAAAATAAAGGTCATTTATATTTCATACTTCTTATGTTTTCAGCTGCTGCCCCATAATTCTATCATATACGTGGACATGTGTGGCCAGGAGCAGCAGGTAGGCAGGTATACTGTAGACTCTACCCATTGTTATTATGGGAAGGAGTTAATTGGCAGATTTGTTTGGGTTGCATTCTTTATTTTGTTTTGTGTTTTAGTACCAAGGATTGCACTCATGACCTCGTGCTTGCCAGGCAGGTGCTTATGCCACTGAGCTAAATCCCCAGCCTCTGGATTGCATTCTTTAAATGTATGCTGGTTCTGAAAATTGCTTTGAGGACTTATGGCACCCCAGGGAGAGCATGTGGCCTTGCCCTGGGGAGAACACAGTAAAGAACTGTCACACCTTGAACCCACCTGCCTTCTTTGTAAAGCTTTGTCCCTCCCATGCTCAGGTGAGACTTGGGGTGCAGATGACATCTGGCAGAGGAGGTGCTGGCCTGGCCTGGCCTGGATTCTCTGCGGAGAGGGTGCAGATACAAGGTGTGGGTCTGCCTGTGGGGAATCGAAGCTCACAGCTGTGAGGTACTGCTGCCTGCTCAGCAGGGCAAGCAGCCTCCCGAATCAGAGTGCTGGGGACTCACTGGGCAAGGCTGGGTGAACGGGTGCTTGGTATCTTCCTGTCCATCCCTCCTCTGAGTTAACAGAACCTCAGAGGTAGAGGCCTTGGCTCAGGCCGGGTCCTTGCTTCAGATGAGACTTAAAGAAACAGGGATCCTATCAGGACAACTCAGCTCCGGGGTTCCAGGATCAATCAGGCGCCTGCTCCCTTAGCTCTGTCTCTCCCAGGAGTTCCGAATCAGCCCACGTGGGCTGCAGACTCCCTACGTCCAGGTCCCGGGTTCCCCAAAGACTGATTGATTTTGGACCGTGGCTTTGGAATCGCCAGAAATTTTAAATACAGGCAGGTTCTAAGCCTGCAGTGGGACGTCTGTGGTTGGGGAGCCAGGACTGGGGACCATTGATCCTGCCCTGTCTTTTTACAAAGGAAGAAACAATGTCCACCCTGAAGGAACGCTGGCCCCAGTCAGTTACCCGCTGTCTCCCCACCTTGGGGGTGCACACATGGCCACGCCTCCCACCTGCCTTTTTCTGTCTGCTTTAAGCCTTGCCTGATGAAGCATGTGGTCACCAGGGTCTTCCTGCGATGTCACCCCACACAGGGACAGAACCCTGGTAACAGGTGATCCCCAGCTGGAGGGGTTCGCTGTTTTTCAGGTGCTAAATTCTGCCATTTCACCAAGGGAACAACAGGAGGGCTGGAAGCCGACAGCTGCCAGGGTGGCCTCTGGCGTCAGGAAAGGTGACTTTGAAACGCCACATCTGTTCTGAGGACGCCTGGGCAGCGGAGCTGCACCGTGACAAATGACTCCCGAGTGAGGCCACGCTGTGGGAGTAGTGGGGAATAAAAGTGGCTCCCCTTTAAAATCTCCCTTTTTGTTACGAAGTATTTCAAACACACACCGGGAGAGAAAGGGAGCAGAGCCCACGGCCCTGCCGCAACGGGATGTGATAATTAGTGGATTCTGTCGCTGCCCAGCCCTGTCCTTTCTCTCTGTCTCTCTTTCCCCTCATGCTGAAGTATTTAAAATATATCTCAAACATAATGTGCCTTCACCTCTCTATAACTTCTCTCTCTTAAAAAAAAAAAAAAAAAAAAAAAAAGGACATTTTCTTACATAACCACAAAGCCACCATCACATCTAATAAAATAAATATTAACCACTCAGGAACATCTGGTACCCAGGCCATCATTAGATTTCCCTGTTGGTCTCAAAGTGGCTTTTTATACTCTGATTGGTTTGCTGGAATTCAGATCCAGAGAAGGCCCAGGGGTGGCATTTGGCTGCCTGCTCTCCAAAGGCCTTTCCAATCCTGGCCTGTTTCTCTTCCTTTTTTTAAAAATTTCATGCTGCTGATGTGGAAGGGACCTGGCCCTTCCCCCTGAGGTTTGCCACAGTCCGAACGCCCCTGCTTGCGTCCCCAGAGCCCAGCGAACCTCTCTCCCCTGCACTTCTCATAGCTGGGTGCTAGCACTGTGCCGTACTTTGGATCTTAAATGTCTCCGGGTGTCAAGTGCTTGGTCCCCAGAGTGGCACACTGGGAGGAAGTGGCACCTAAAAGGAGTGGAGCCTATGAGAGGTCTTTAGGCATTGGTCAGTGCCCGTGAAGGACCCCAGCTCTTTCCCCTCTCTTTCTTTTGCTTCTTGGACTTGAAGTGAGAAGCTTTGTTCTGCCTTGAGCTTCTGCCATGATGCCTTGCTCTCCCTGAAGCACTGAAGCCAATCAACTGTTGATCAAAACCTTGAAAACTATGAGCCAAGGAAGGGCGTGGTGGTGCACGCCTGTAAACCCAGCACTCGGGAGGCTGAGGCAGGAGGGTTGCTGTGAGTTGGAAACTAGTCTGGGCTACACAGTGAGTTCAAGGCCATTCTGAGCTACATAGTGAGACTATGGCTCAAAACAAACAAAAAATAAAACAAAACAATGAGCCAAATAAAATCTCATTATCTCTGGTATTTGTTACCATAAAGGAAGGCTAACACATGATGGGTGTCCAGTCAGCCCTGGGCTCAGCTTTTCATAGGCTCAGCCCCAGGCAGGGCACCTCTGTCCTATCACACCATATCGGAGACACATACGGGTGCTTTGTCTCTCTTTTAGCAATGCCAAAATGGACCTGTGGGTTCAGATGGTGACAGTTTGACCCCTGCATGGTAAAAGGCCTTGCTTGGTAGCTAGTTGCCAAAGATGGCTGTCCAATGAGTCAGACTTCCCCGTGAGAGCTCTCTCATCTATGTGAACCCTTTCCAGAAGCGGGTTGTTGCTGGGGATTTAGTTCAGTGGCATAAGCGCCTGCCTGGCAAGCATGAGGTTGTGAATTCAATCACTGGTACAAAAACAAAACAACAACAAAAAACAACCACAAAACAGAAGCTGGTGGCTCTCTGACTGACTTTGGCCTACTGGAATGTATGGTGGCCAGGAAGGATGGTGCATGTCTGTAATTCCACACTCAGGAGGCTGAGTGGGGAGGATCACTGTGAGTTCAAGGCCAACCTGGACAACATAACAAGACCTTGTCTAAAAAAAAGGCCTATGGCTTCTTGATGAGAAGTTCATTCTGAGGAAAACCAGAAAGTATGGGGCGTGGCTGTTGAGACTGCCATGTTGTGAGGAAGCCCAAACTGGAGATATGTTTAGATATAGATATATCATATATATGGAGAGAGAGAGACAGAGAGAGAGAGAGAGAGAGAGAGAGAGAGCACATGTGAGAGTGAGAGCATGAATCACCAGTCAGCCCCATTTTTGCCCCTCAGACCTGGGCTCAGTGAGGCCATTTTGGATATCCATGTGGATGACTCCAGTCTTTGCTGCTATCTGGCTCCACCTGTATGAGAGACCCCAGCTGAGATCTGAGAAGCTGAGAAACTTCTGAACATGTGGCAAAACAGCATTGTTGTTTAGTCACCGTATTGCCGGGGGGTGCCATTAACTAGGACGCCCTCAGCCTTTCCTTCCGGTGTTCCAGCCACTGTCTGAGCCAGGGGTTTTATTGGAGGCTACAAAAGGACTTTCGGGTTCTATCTTTCCTCTCACATTTATTGGCAGGAGTTCTCTCCCTCACCAGCTAGGGCTCTTTGGTTCCCTCGAGCTATGGTCTCTAGGTGAAAGGCAGGGGAATGGTGGGAATCTTGCTTTCTCACGGCGGGCATCCGCCCCTAAGGAGTGGCTCGGCCTTTCTTGGCCCAGATCAAGGCAGAGAGAGAAAGATGGAGACAGATGAGGCGCTGCCTGAGGAAGGTGAGCGGGGAGCTCGGTTGCCAAGGAAACCTCGGGTAATCATCAGGCCCTCTGAGGTTCATTCTTCTTTTTCCTGTTAACAGCCAGATGTTATCATCTTCTCAGCCTGCCAGATGTTTGGGCAGGCACCAAAATGGGTCCCCGTGGGGCGACAGTGAGCTTGAAGAGCGCAGGGTGGCTGCTCCTCCCCTGGGCTGCCTCCTCCTGTGGGCCCTGTGAGCCTTCCCCTCCCTCAGACACGGACCCCGCCCAACTCTCCTCAGGTCCAGGAGAGGCTGCACCCAAAGCTGTCTCCCCGGGAGCCCCAAGGGACAGGATACAGCGGCAGCTGTGGCTTGAAATCCCCTTCTCAGATTTGCACTGCACTTTAATTTGCTTTGTGTTAGTATTAAGGGGCACAGGTCCCCACATGGTGCTTGGGTCAGGAGGGCCCTTGGGAATAGACTGGTGGAAGCAGCAGTTGGGGCCTTATTGTGGGATTGGTCCTGGAAAACTCAGAGTTCTGCCCAATTTCTTCTGCCTCCCTCCCTTCTTCCCCCCTCAGCCTGGTCTCTACTTTCTTGCCCTTCCTCCATGTTATGACTCACTGAGACTCACGTTTGCCCCCCACCAGGTGCAGCTCCCTGGTCTTGGACTTCCCAGCCTCCGGAACTGTGAGCCAAAGGAACTTCTGTGCTTATGGTTTATGCAGCCTGGGGATATTCTGTAATAGCTATAGAAAACTGACGACACTGCTTTGCTCAGGACTCTGTTCTGGGCCTTCATGTGTGAGAAGATCAAGATTGAGGATCCTTCCTGGTCCTGGGATGGAAGGACGGACAGCAGCCCGAGCCCTGACCCCCTAGAAACAAAACAGTGGTCCAGCATTCAGAGGTGACTCAGGGGTGCCTGGCTGTGCGGCGAGATCTGACTGCAGCAATTAAGAGCGACCGTGTAGCAGACACTTGCTGTGTGCCAGACGTGAGTTGGGGTCAGCTGAGTGCTCCAAGCACAGAGCGTCCCAAACCCTCAGGGGAGCCCCTCACAGGAGCCACTTCCCTCCGCTTCACAGGTGTAGGAGCAGAGGTCTGGAACAATCACCCGAAGTGCCTGATTGTGGGATGGGGCTCAGATCTGTCCTAGCCAGGAACCCTCTGGCAAGTGGCGTGACCTTATTTTAGTGTTTAACTCCGTGTATCTGGCTTTTTTCTGTCAGCCCATATGTGCATAAAGCATCAGCTGGAGTGTGACCCCGGGTAGGGGTCTGATTATGACTCAAAACTGCAACCATGTGAGTGGCCAGAGCAGGGGCCCCTATGCTCTGCAGACTGGTGTGGCTTTGGGCCCTCCATGGTTGGAGCTGAGTCTTAGACATTTCCCCAGGGAGGACAGCCTTGTTCTGCCCTAGAACAGCACCTGACAGTGCCCAGGTCCACAGCTCGCCGGGGAGATGCCTTTATACACAATGCGCCCCTTATCAGAAAGGGCGTTGGCCACACCTGAGACTGAGTACCAGGATGGTGCCAGCGTGGAGCGTGGACCCTGACACCTACTGTGGTTGTGTGGTCCGTGCTCTGGTTAGAAGTCGAGGGGTCCCGTGTGGCCCGAGGACATTCAAGTCTGTGTGTGGCATGGCTGGCATTAGGACGTTGGGGTCCCAGGCCTGCCCAGCACTCTCTCCTCTTGGACCAGCGACGCTGACTTCCGGTTGGTTCTGTTATTTTCCCGGCCCTCACCATTTCTCTTTTCCATTATAGCCAAATGGCAAATGTCTTCTGGTACCAGGAGCCATCGGCTGTGTCCTGCTTCTGCAGGCCACTCTTCCTGGGCTTCAGGGGGAGCCCCTGATGGAAGCGGGGTATGTGGGGTGTGGGAGAGCTGGGTGTGAAATGCCAGTTGGGTGAGGAGTCCTTGGGCAAGGTGCCTGCCTCTGTGAGTTCATTTTGTCATCTCTAAAAGGGGACGTTAATTCTGCGGATGTGGTCCGGCTGCTATCAGGTACCATTTCTGGTTCCCAAGCTTAAACTGCTGTTCACTCAGATAGAGCTTTGCATCCAGTTTAGCCTGACTCTGGGCCAGAGGGACTTAGGTCCTTGCTGTCAGTGGGGTCTCCTTCCCCTCAAGACTGAACAGGGAACTGGCACATCTCAAGGCTTTGGGGACCATTCCAGACCATTCTCTGGGCTCCATGATCACTATGGAGATGAACTTTGCCATGCCTGTGATTTCCTTGTGTCCAGCCTCAAGGATGCCCCACCTGGGTGGCCTCTCTCAGGACACCATGACTGTTCCTTCCTTCGGTTCTGTAGCACAGGGGCTCTGGGATCCCATTCTCCAGAATACATGGGGGCTCTGCCCTTTTCTGGCTTTGGAGATCCTTTTTTCTCCCCGTCCTTTGGGGACTCTGGGCACAATCTCCCCTCCCTGCACATCTGAGTTTTTATAGAAGAGACAGAAGTTCTGGGGAAAGTTTGCCTTTGGCAGCCAGGCATGGTGGCTCACGCCAGCACTCGGGAGGCTGAGGCAGGAGGATCGTTGAGAGTTTGAGACTAGCCTGAGCTACAAGGTAAGCTCAAGGCCAGTCTGAACTGCATAGAGAGACCCTGTCTCAAAAAAAAAAAAAAAAAAAAAAGTTTGCCTTTGGCTGAGTCATAGGAGCCCCCTGAGAAACAGAGAGCTCATGCCTGGCTTCCCTTTGGGATCCAGGGAGGAAAGTCATCCGACCTTCATTTGGTGACTGTGTGGGGTGTGTGGGGCACCCTGAGAGCCAGCTCCCTGGCATGGTAGCATTGAAGCTCCTGGTGTCCACAAATCTCATCCCCAAAGGAGCCAGGCCAGCCTGGGTCAGGAACCTTTTCATGTTCCTCGTGGCAGTCACAGGCAGCGGTCACAATCTCCGTAGGTTTCTAGAGCTGCTACGATGGCTTCCCATCATGCTCTGGCACCGGCCATGCTGTGTACACCCCAATTGGAACGCAGAAGATGGGTTCCCCATTCCTTCCAGAAAGGCTCCTAACCTTGGGCCATTTCTGCCATTTTCCCCCAGGTCACTGCATTCTGATCTGTTCCTCACTCTTTGGTACAAGAGACTAATGTTAGGCCAAGGATTTAGCTCAGCGATGTAAGCGAGTGCCTGGCAAGCACAAGGTCATGAGTTCGATCCCCAGTACCGAAAAACCAAAAGGGACCAATGCATATGAACAGGGCGGGGAGACTGCTCAGAAGAAAAAAAAAAAAAAAAAAAAAAAAAAGAGGAGAGAGAGAGGGGAGGGGAGGGAGGCCAGGAGAGGCCGGGCACTTTGTTTCCATAGCTCTGGACTCTGCTCTCTGAATACCCGGACCCACCATGTCTTTCCTGGGAAAATTCCAGGAGAACAAGCCAAACTCCTTCCCAGACTCAGCCTGTCCCGACTCTGTCCCAGACATCTGAGCCCCTTGGCTCAGGATATCAGCAGAGCTGAAAGTAAGACAAGAGTCCCCTGTCCAGCCCAGGGCTGTGGCCACCAGACTCCTGTTCCCAGAAGGTGTTCAAGTGTCCTCGACCAGTGATTCTAGGAAAATTACAAGGGACTCCAGTTACTGGGTGAAATCGCCTGTCCTGTTGTTCACCACGGCCGTTGGTTTCTGGCTCCCCAACCTTGAGTCACCACAGTGCCCCGAGGCACCAGGCCAGCCCTCACCCTCCCTCTACTGCTCCCTCACATCCTAATTTCACACGAGTCCAGGAAGGCACCCAGCTGATCTCCAGGTCAAGGGCCTCTGACCCCTCAGGAAGGAACTCCCGGGAAAGAGGAGGCAGGCAGACCACCACACCATTCCCCACCAGAAAGCTTTGCCTGGCTCACGGCTCCACAGTGTTGGGCAAGTGGAGGGTGGGTACCTGGTCCCGCACTGGCCTCTGAGATCCACCCCGGCTACCAGGCTGTGTCACTTAAAATGCTCTCAAGAAAATGAAAAAAATCAAATGTCACCAAGGCCACACTCTTCCCAGATTTATCTGGCCAGCAGCCCTCTGTGACCATAGGATGACCTCCTCAGCAGCTGGGTGGCCTGTGTCCTGATCGGTCACAGTTAGTGAGAGAGGGTCAGTGCTGCGCTGGCAGCCACGCCTGACTCGGAGGCCGAAGCCCTGATCCGCAGCATCTGCCAATGCCTGCAGTGTAAACTCCGTACCAGGCTGCTGATGTGACAGCACAGTTGGAAAAAAGGGACCCTTGTGGGTTTTCACAAGCCAGTTCCACCGCCCCGGCACATCTCGGGTGTGGGGAAGCACACCCTCCCTAAGCCAGTAAAATCCCTGTGGAACTGGACCAGTCTGGGTGCCCAGAGGCAGAGTTCATTTCACCCAGCCACTCTAGCAGCTGCATGGATGCACAGGAGAAAGGAGAGAGGACATTGGAGAGGCGGCTGTGAAGGGGGCAGCAAGCCCACTGACCTTCCCTGGGGCTCCTGCTAGCAGCCCTGCCCAGTCCGTAACTCACAACCCTGATCATGGCCCTGATGGCAGCCCCCTCCAGGGCAGAGGGGGGCAGCAGCTGATCCCTAGCACGGGAGCCAGTGCAGGCCTGAGGCTGGCAGGCAGGAGGACCTCAGGAATGAGGGGCAGCCATTGCGCAGCCCGTGCTGTGGCTGTGCAGCCAGCAGCTGCCTGCCTGCGTGAATGGAGCAGCTGCCCTGGCCCAGTCCCATCGCGTCCAAGCACTTATGCCAAGGGCCAGCTGGGAACCCTCACCGCCCACTCTGGACAGGCCAGGTCCCTGATCTTTCTCTGGAACTCACAGTGGGTGAACAAAGTCATTTTTCTTCCAAGCCAACAAGGCCCTTGCAGAAGCCTAAAAGAGTGCTTGCTGAGCTACTGCCACGCCTGCCCCAAAGCCAGAGGTCCCCACAGGTGCACCAAGGGCTGGGGCTTTGACAGCCCTCTCCTGGCTTCCTGGCCTGCAGCCACACGGCGGCCCTGGGTGATGCTTCCTGCATCATTGCACAGAAAACGTGTTTCTCTTTGCTGCTAGCAGAGCTAATTGCTATGTTAATTGGCAACGTGTGGTTAGGTTAAAGAGAGCAAGTTATAAACCGTGTTTATAGTCTGACATGATTGTTGAGGAAAAAAGAAATACGTGTATGAGTGTGTGTGCGTGCATGTGTGTGTGTGTCTCAGTGTCTGTAAATGGGCAGAGTAAAAACAGAGTCAGGATTCTTACTAGGGTCAACTTTATCTCTCCACCCTCAGTGAACATTTAACAGTGTCTGCAGGCGTTTTTGCTTTTGTTTTGTCTTTTTGAGGCAGGGTCTCACTATGCAGTTCAGGCTGGCCTGGGGCTCACTTTGTAGCTCAGGCTGGTCTTGAACTTGCAAAGATCCTCCTGCCTCAGCCTCCAAATTCTGGGGTTATAGACCCGCACCACCATGCCCAGCTCCTGCAGGTGTTTTTGATTGTCACATCTCAGGAGAAATGGATGTCATAGGCGGTGACAGTGCCCAGGACAGCTCTCACTCCAATCTGTCCCCCAGCCCTGAACTCAGTAGTGCTCCCAAAGTGGGGCTCTCAAACCACCAGCAGCAGCAGCACCCAGAAACTTATTAGAAGTACCGTTTTAGCTTCCCCCAAACCTACTGACTCAGCCACTTGGGGTGGGGCCCGGAAATGTGTCTCGCTAGAACCATGGTGCTAAGAATAGATATGTTTTCTTTTTGGAGGGGAGACAGTACTTTTTATGTTTTTCTTTTTCTTTGTATTTTCTAAAATTTCTTTCTCTAACCAGGAATTAACCTTTGTGATCAGACAAAGTATAATCAAAGGTCTTAATGAGCTGGGGCTGGCTGAGCAGAATACTAACACTGGCTCAGTTTAAGGAACCAGCTGTGTGGCCTTGAAGGAGAAAGGTAAACCAGACCTCTGCTTTCTCATCTGTGAAATGGGTGTCACTAGGGTTCTTATCCAGCAAGTGATTGGGAGATGAAATGAAACCCCAGGCAAAAGCACCCAGAACCATGCTGGGTTTGTGAGAGGCAGTCATCAGTGCCTGCAGGGAGCAAGAGGAGGGCGGATGCCTAGGACCAAGCCTGATACCAGTTCCATCAGCCTCCATGCAGCTAGAGGGGTGCATTCAGGAGCTGGTCCTAGTCTTTAGAAAAACCCTGGGTAACCGGAGGAAGCGTCCCTGCAGGTCACGGGTGTCTCCCACCCCCTAGAGGTGGTCCTGCTGAGCTCTCCTCCCCTCACACCCTGCAGCATCAGCCAAGCACCCTTTCCTCCGGAAGTGGACTTCTCTTGGCTCTTGGGACACTTCTGGTGGACCTTGAACTGCTTCTGTCTCTTTCTAGGGGCTGAGGGCTCACTTCTTCCCGCCACAGCTCCCCTGGTGGTATCGTTGGCTCTCTCACCCTCTACAGGGGCATCTCCAGTGATTTTGTCTTTGCTGTGGTGCCAGCTTCCTTTCTCTCTGAAGCAGGGTGGACAGCCTTGGGAGGGAGTCTGAGGTCTCCAGCACTGAGACTGTCCCCCTCCTCCCACAAAAGGAACACAGGTGATCACTCATTGGCTGCCGGGCTAGTAGGGAGGGACTCAGAGACCATGAAGAACCAGTACAGTGCCAGAGAGGTGATGGAAGTCGTGGTCTGAGCCAGGGGCCAGGCAATGAATGGGGTGGTGTTATGATTTAGGTCCAAAATGTCCCCCAAAACACTGTTGGGGGTGGATCATGGGACTGCCCTGAGGAGTTCATGGCTGAACGTTCATGGAAGTGGGGCTGGTTGGAGGTGGTCACTGGGGCTGTGACAGGGATGGGCAGATTCTTGTCCCTGGTTCCTCCTTTCTCTCTCTGTCTCTGTCTCTGTCTCTGTCTCTGTCTCTCTCTCTCTCACTCTCTCTCTGTCTCTCCCTGAAGCCATGGCTGGAGCACCTTTTCTCCACAGTGTCCCTCTGAAACCGTGAACCAAAATAACCTCTCCCGGAAGTTGCAGGTGGTGGGTGGTGGGGATTGCTTCCAGCGGGAGAGATGGCTAAGACAGGAGGGACCAGCTGTGGACAGGCAGAGGACCCCTCATGGGAAGGGCGAGGGCAGGCGTCCCCTGAGAACCAAGAGGATTGGCACAGCCAGAGCAGCTCTCACCTTGCAGGGCTGAGGTTGACACACAGCTAGCACCACCAATATACACAGCCGTCTCCTCTAGGAAGCTTCTTGATTCTTCCAGATGGATCTTTCTCTCCTGTGAACAGTCGCTATGCCCTTCATGTGTCCCTGACACATATTCTTGAGGATAGGATGTAATGGTTAGCTATTGTCTCTAAACTCAGTGGCTTGTTCTCACGGTTGCACGAGCAGTTTCTTGTGGTTTCGTGGATGGTTGGAGCTCAGGTCTTGCACTTGGGGCTCGGGTTGGGGGGTCCAGGGAGTTTCTTGCTGCTGGAGCAGCTCAGCTCCAGGTGACTCCCATCTTCTTTGGTCCAGCGGGTGAGCTATGGTCCCGTTTCTCTCAGAGTGACCATCCAGGCACACAGCAAGACTCCATTCCATCGGGTACTGTTGGCCGAACAAGTCCCACAGACAATGTCAGAGCCAAAAGAGCTGGGAATGACCCTCCATTCGTAGGGCACAGCAGGGCATGGGTGCAGCAAGACGTGGGTGGGTGCTTCTTTGCCGTGAATGGCTCCTGGGGGCAGGCCCTTCCTAGGGGCCCCAGGTCCTTACAGAGAGCTGTCACTGGGGAAGGGGCCGGGGTCTGCAATTCTGTGCAGAAGAGTGGGGAGGGGTGAGGACTCACTCAAGCAGTGAGGTGTGTTCAGTGCACCGTGAAGGAGCTTGGACTCATCTGATCACGAATATGGGAAATGGGTTTTCTCTGAGTGGAGGCCTGGGGGCTCTGAGATTCCTTGTTATCATAAGGCAGTTCTGGCTTCTTCCACAGCAAGCAGGCCTGTCAGAGAGAGTGGGTAAAGCTTAGCATATGCTTCTTGCTCTCAGGAGGCTGAGGCAGGAGGATCACAAGCTTAAGGTCAGCCTGGGCAACTTAGTGAGAACTTGCATCCATTTTAAAAGGCTGTGGTTGTAACTCAGTGGTAGAGCACTCCTGGGGTCAATCCCCAGTCCTTACAAATATATAAATAACATTAAATAAATATAAACATACCCGCGAAAGAGCAGGTAATGGAAGGAGCGTACATTTGTCTTTGAAGTATTTCTTTAGGGTTTTATGTTTCTCAAGCAATTCTTTTGTTTCTTTTCATTTTGTTTTAGATAATGTTTTTTAAAAAATCGATAGCAGCTAGGCGTTGTGGCAAACACCTGTAGCCCCAGTACTTGGAAGGCTGAGGCAAAAAGATCATTGCAAGTTTGGGACAAGCCTGGGTTATAAAGTGAGCTCAAAGCCAGCTTGACCTGCAGAGCAAGACCCTGTCTCAAAAAGACAAAAACAAAACAAAGCAAAAGGTTAGCATGACTGAATCAAAGCATTAATCAAGGGATGATTAGCAAGGATGATTACCCTAGCATCATGGGTAAAACGCTGATCTTAAGCGGGCACCTTGGTTGCCGTTGACACACACCTATGCTTCCCCAGCCAGCACCCAGATAGAGACAAGATGTTTCGTGTCCCAACAAGATTCCCTCATGTGCCCTCCTCCCAGAGCGACTGTGCTGGCTTTTCCTGCTGCCCCTGGTCTGGAACTTCATATACGTTGAATCACAGGCACAGGTCCTTTTGTGCCTGGCTCCTTTCTCCTGACACATCTGGCAGAGTCCTCCACACCGTGGTACCATCTGTTGTCGCATTTGTATCTTAGTGATCTCTGGCATAAACAGATTGTTATTTACCCAGTCTCCTGCCTAGCATGGGGTTGTCTCTATTTTGGGGCTATATTAGTGATGCCGTTGTGGACACTTTTTTGTAATGTCTGTCTTAGTTACTTTTCTCATGTTGCTGAGACAAAGCACCCCACTCCCAAAGTTAGAGGAGGAAAGATTTATTTAGCTCACAGTTTGTAGAGGCTCAGTCCATCGTTGGCTGGCTCCCAGATGGAGGGGCAAATGCATCCCTGAGAAAAATAGTTCATGGTACAGAACATGGCAAAGTAGCAAAAGCAACAAGAGGCCTTAACAGCTTCTTTCCGCCCCTTTTACACTCTATCTAGGCTACCAGGATTCGGATGGTGGCAAACTGATTACTAAATCATTTGGCTGATCTAGTAAACACACCCTGATTTCCACCATTGCACCATGAATCAGTCACACACTCTAGATCCGGCCACCTCTGAAGAAGCACAACCTATGACTGCATGAGGCTTTGGGGAGACATCTAGACACAGCCATAACAACTGGAGGTAATACTCGTTTTCCTTGGGTGTGTACCTAAGAGTAGATTTGCTCCTTTAGAGATTTAACAAATCTTTAGTTTTAGCAGACAGAGAAAGATCAATGGTTTTCCAATGTGGCTATATGGAATGGGTTCCCCTTCTTTCCTTTCCCCCTTCTTCCCTTCCTTTTTCTTTCTTTTCTTCTTTCCTTCAAAGTTAATAGGGAAATGTAGCCCATTCACATTTATTGTGACAAGCCACATTCATTTGTTTTTCTCTTCTCCATCCCATTTAATGTTTACTGCTGTATTAGTCATGGCACGAATGACAGAGCTCATCACTGAGGCACGGAGAGATTTATATAAGAAGTTCAGCGATTGCGTGGTTGGTGGGGGAACAGGTTTGAGGCTAAATTCTCAAGAGTGACTCTCTCAGCCACCCTGCACAACCGGCTTGAAAGGGAGCTATTATTTCTGGCACACCCAGGAAGCCGAGGCCTCAGACACCACCGCCCTAGGTCCTGGCCCAGGGCCATGCCACCCCTCGGTCACTCCACGTGCAGCTGCTGTGAGCCTGGCCTCCAGGACTGTGTGGCTCAGCCATGGGTCACCCCAGAGATGACCCCTCAGCATTTGCCTCTTCCTCTTACTTAGGTTTTTCATTCTGTCTTGCTGGGTCCAAGTTAAACATTAAAAACATCCTACTTCCCATGTTTCGTATTTCCACTCTGATCGCACCCTCCCACGAAGCGGGCTGGGGACCCGGGACTCCCTGCTGCACCACACTGAGGAATTGTCCATTCCAGCCTCAGGCTCTGTCCCTGCGTGCCCTCACGCATTCCACTTCCCCGACAGGACACACTATTCTCCAGGAGCCATGTCGCTGTTCTGTTTCTTGCCCTCCCCATCTTCTGCTTGCTGCAGACTTCTACTGTCATCCGCGTCTTGTGAGGAGGTTCCCTGGCTTGCTGCCCTCAGTTTCTCTGCCCCATCTGCTGTTTGCTGTCCCTGGTCGCCACGTGGGTTCCGTCCCTGCTCACTATCAAGTGAGCAGCCGCCTCTGAGGCTGCAGGAGCCTCCCCTGGAGGCCCGGGTGCTCGGTGGTCCCCTGGAGTCCACCGGCGGCCAAGCTGAGGCTGGTGTGCATTCATCATTCTCCGCCTGGAGCTCTTTCACATCTCAAGATTCATGTCTCTCTTCTCTCTAATATTTAAGTGACTGCAGCCTCCTTTGATTCATCTCTCTCTTCTTAAAAAGTGGACAGCTCAGCGTGTCAGGTCCTGGAGTGGGTTCCCTGGCCCCCATGTTGTTACTGGCACTTTTATTTTTGGTGGTGCTGGGGGATTGAACCCAGGGCCTTACGCGTGCAAGGCAAGAGCTCTGCCACTGAGCCACATCCCCAGCCCACTGGCACTTTCCTAGCTCTGTGATTTCACCCTTTGCTGTGAGGCAGCTCTTCCAGCTGATCTGGGATGCAGACTTTGTTCTCACAATAGCTTTCCTTTTTTTTCACTTCCGCTATTGATATTTTGGACAGTACTGGGCATTAAATCCAGGGCCTGGTGCATGCTAGGCAAGTGCTCTACCACTGAGCTCCACTGTAGCTTTTTAAACGCTAATTTTGAGGCAGGGTCTCCCTAAGTTGCCCTGAACTGATAGTCTGCCTGCCTCAGTCTCCTGAGTGACTGTGATTACAGGTGCAAGCCACCACTCCTGGCTCTGTATAATGACAGAGAGAGAGAGAGAGAGAGAGAGAGAGAGAGAGAGAGAGAGAGAGAGCTCTTTGAGTTCTCAGAAGCGGTCTTCTCTTTCTGGGTGGTGGGTGCCCCAGGAAGGTTCCCACCCCTATCTCAGAGGCCTCTTCTCTTCTGGGGAGCCCAGTGGCCCTGGTCCCTTTTGCTTGTTATTTTCTTCTTCCTGCCCAGGGAGGCAGCCCCCTGGGTGTCAGCGTGGGCGGAAGGACAGGAGTCTCATGGACTGCTCAACCTGAGGTGAAGCGAGGAAGAGGGCTGGTGACAGTGCCGTGGCCAAACTGGGACCCTCATTCCGGTGCACCGTGGACAGGCAAGCTGCCAGGGTTGACAGCGGTCAGAAGCCATATCCGAGATGCCTGTGTTGGTCGGGGCAGAAGAGACCCAGAGGCCACGGAGAACGTGAAAGGGAGCTTTGCCGAGGGAGGAGGGCCAGGGCCCAGCGGAAGGCTAGGGGAAGGGACCCGTCGGGTTTCGCAGCAAGGTAGTTCTCGATGTTTATTACATGCGGCTCGGTTCTTCCAGGCACGCAGCTAAACTACATTTGCTTGCAGCTTTCCCTGCAGCTGGGCGGGTCCACACGACCACATGACTTATTCTGTCCAATCAGCTGTGAGCAGAAGGCACGTACTCCACCGCCAAGGTTTCTCCGGGAGCCTAGGGAGAGCAACCGCCAGGAGCATTCCTGGTGGACTCGCTTAAGCTTGTGTTCACACAGAAATCGGGGGCGTGTTTGTTACAGCAGCTGGTTTATGCTGACTCACACAGGAATCTTCCCCAGAAGATTCTGTGTGGTGGCCTGTCCACAGCTGGCTGGATCCAGTCGTCTCTGAGTTGGTTGCTGGTGGGGCTGATATTCAAACTGTTTCAAGGTTCTCCCAGCAGTGATGGGGATGGATCTGAGCTAGGCAGACCCTGGTGGCCGCTGTGCTAGTGACACTAGGTAGCTTTTGCTGTGTTTATGGCCAATTGCCCTTGCTTTATTAGTTACATTTTTGTTCTTTGCCTATTTATCTCTCATGGTTTTCATCATTTATTTAATGAGTAGCAGTTAGGGATTATGTCTTAGGGGCTGTAATACATGTCTGTCATTATGTGTATCTGCCAGCATCTGAATTCCCTCCTGTGTTTGGGTAACCCTGGACTGAGGCTTATTGTCTGAGCCTCCTCTCAATTTAGAAATTTAGGACGCAGGCCTGGGCCGAGGGGGGAAAGCTGTTGACAGGAGCAGGCAGGACCTGTGTGGGGTCCTGGGAAGGGTGGATGCCCTGGCAGCACCCAGCATGGAGGCAGCTGTGGTGTGTTTTCCAGACCAGCTGTAGCACAACTGCTACTATTGTCCGGGGGCCTGGGAGCCTGGTTCTCCATCCCACTGGAAGTTGGTGTCTGTTCTGTGAGTGCTTAAGTCAGCTAAGGCCAATTTCTGTGGCTTATAACAAAAAAACAGATATTAGTCCTGTGTGTCACCTGTTTTAAAATCTTTGTCTATGTTGCCTGTTACAGATCTTTTTTTCCAGGTATCACTTATCTGTAAGCTAAATTATCTATCTATCTATCTACCTATCTATCTATCTATCTATGAATGAAAACTTTCCTCTAAAGAAGGCTAAGCACTCGGGAGGCTGAGGCAGGAGGATCATTGTGAGTTCGAGACTAGCCTGGGCTACAAAGTGAACTCAAGGCCAGCCTGAACTGCATAGCAAGACCCTGTCTCAAAAAGATCAAAAACAAAATAAATAAATAAATAAATAAATAAGGTTAGATTCTTAGGATACCACAGAGATTTACCATTTATTTGTTTCTGCTTTTCAGGTTATATTTATAAAAGTCTTTCATAGCTTCAAGGTTGTAGAAATATTCACCTATTACTAAATTTAAGAATTATTTGATTCGAGTCTACTTAAATACTTTACTTAAACATGTATGGTCATCCCTTGGTATCCATAGGAGATTGGCTCCAGGGCTCCCCTAGCCCACAAATACCCAAACCACAGATGCTGATTCTCTTATATAAAATAGTATTGTGCGGCACAACAGGGAGAGAGATGCGCGAAAGCTGTGAGAGTGGGAAGTGGCAAACGGAGTTGAGAGTGGGACTGGCAGGGAGCCCTGCATTGACCTGTAGTGAGTGAGAGGAACGGGGACCCTTCCATAGACTAGGAGGCTCCAAAAGAGGACACTCTGGGACCAGGCAGACAAGCTGGATGCTGCAGTGACTTTAGTCACATATTCCCCTCTCAAGTGGGATTGGTGCGGAGCACTTGGCCTGGATATAACACTGCTAAGACCCAGCAGGCTAGCCCAAACCAGGTCCCAGGGCCTGGCAGTGTATCCTAGCAGTGAAGCCTTCAGTAGGTTGACCTGGAGGGGCGGGCCCAGCAGAGGCTGCCCAGGTCTGTCTCTCTAGTACACTGCAGTGGACGGGAACACCTAGCTGGCAATGCAAACGAACTGTAACTGACAAAGAAAGAAACTGGGCCTCCTATATATGCTTGTATGGAAGGAACAAAAAGTATGGGAAGAGGGAGCAACAAGAAAGGGTCTTCAGCCCCCAATCCTGAGAACACTGATCCAGGAAAGGTAAATGCAAAGGAGAATGAGGACAGAAAACATGCAATATCAGGCACGGCACCAATAGACATAAAGCGATATCTCTGGAGCCTCATAGACGAGTTCAAAAGTGAAGTATTTAATGAAATAAAGCAAGATATAAGTAGAATAGTTAGAGAAATGTTAAGCACGGCCCAAGAAAAAATAGATGGTGGAATGGAAGAACAGAAAAAAAGGGGAGAATTGTTTGATGGAGAAAATAGAGAAAACATAGAATACATGAAATAGGTTCAAAGAGATTACCAGGAAACTAAAAACTCTCGAAAGCTGGCATAACAGCTTGAAAGAAACTAAGGATAGATTATCAGAACTGGAGGACAGATTTGTAAGGTGGGAGCATGAAATGAAAAACTTCTTAAAAATAACAAGAAAACAGACAGCAATAATACAAAGGCTAGAAGACAATAAGAGGATCTATAACTTAAGAATTAAGAACATAAAAGAAGAAGTAGGGACACAAACAAATGAACTACAAAAACTATTCACAGAAATAATCCAGGAGAATTTCCCTAATTTAGCAAAAGGTAAAGATACTCAGATATATGAGGCATACAGAACCCCAGCCACCTACAACCCAAACAGAGCTACACCCAGGCATATAATAATCAAAATTCCAGAAGTCCAATATAAGAACAGAATATTGGGGGCTGGGGATTTATCTCAGCGGCATAAGCACCTGCCTTGCAAGCAGGCAGTCGTGAGTTCGATCCCTGGTACCGATAAAAATGAAAAAGACAAAAAAAAAAAAAAAAAAAAAAAAAAAACCAGAATATTAAAAGCCGTCAGAGACAAGAAACAGATCACTTACAAGGGAACACCCATCAGAATTACAGCAGGCTTCTCGGCACAAACCATCAAATCATGAAGAGTGTGGGGGGAAATAATTCAAGCTTTGGAAGATAATAACCTCCAGCCAAGATTGATATATCCTGCACAACTGTCCCTAGAAATTGATGGAAAAACAAGGTGCTTCCAGGAAAGAGGAACTAAGGGAATTTGCAACCACCAGTTCAACTCTACAGAGAATACTGCAGGATATTCTAAAAAAGAAAAATACGAAGAATCCAGAAATAGTGGCAGAGCGGCCACAATGAATGGAGCAGAAGGCGAAATGAAGAAGACACACTGACAACAACAGAAAAAGAGCTCAACAGAAATGAGGCAGAGAAGGTTGGATGGTAGGAACAGCTATTTTAGAGAAAACAAGACATCATAATAGCTAGTGCTGATTTAGTATCATCTTGTTTTGAAGTCCCATCAAGCTTTTATTCTTCTGTCTCCATCGGTCTTAACAGGTTGTATCTTATTGGATTTTATTATATGTGATAATACAAACAAAAACTTTTATAGACAAGGAGATTATAGAAACCATTGTTCATTTTCTGATAGTTGGTTCTAAATACCCTGTAATACTGTCATTCTCTTGAATGGTTTTACATTGTCTTGATATGTTTGGTGCTACAGTATATGAAGTTATACTCAAAGATTTCAAGGAAAGAGACACTACAGTAACTACTTTTATGTCAGGATATCTTGTGGTGAAACACTATTTTGCTTAAATGGTTATGTTTTGACCTGCACTGTTTTATTGTTATGCCCTCTTTTATCTCAATCTCCTTTTTTTTAATCTCCTTTTTAAAATTATTTACTTTTTTATTTTTATCTTTTTAATTAAGGGAAAAATAAATAAAAAGCAGGATATATTATAGTAACCCACTTTGATTTCCTATTAACTTGATTTAAAGCCCTGTATTGCTCTCACCATCTTGTTTTGACTGATTTCCCCCTATTCTGCTTTGCTTGATAGTACCAAGTTCGAAAATATAGGCAACAACTGTGAAGACAATAAGATTCATTATGACGCCCATCCTGGTTGACTATTATCTTCTTTTGAAGACCTGTAATGTCTCCAATGTTTTGGTTTTATTCTTTACTGTTTTGTTCAATTTTATTATAACTGATGATATAGGCAATTCTTTTTAAGATTGCAAGAGGCATTTAGGTAACCATTGTTGATCACCTTGTATTTTGTTTTTACATTATCTATTATGTCCATCCTTTTGATTTGACTGACTCTGTTCTGTTATGTCACATTTGGTTTTACTCTCTTCAAAAAAAATGTAGTAAGAACTGTGGGACTAATAAAACCCAAAATGTGCAATTGTCATTGTACAAAAGAGAGGAAAAGAAAGTGCTCTAAAGGATATAACTGCATGTATATTTAGGTGTGTAAGATAGATAACCATATTACTGAGTTTTGTTGGGTCATTGAACAGAACTGTTTGCAGTCTCACTGTTTGGAAGTCCACTTTATATGCTTTGATTTTTAACTTGAACAACTATTTCTAAGATGACAATATGTAATCTATTAACTAGTGATTTCCTACTGTTTATTTTTTCTGAAATTCTGTATAACTTGTACCCTTTTTCTGTTTTTTTTCTTTTTCTCCTTAAATAAAATTTAAAAATAAAATAAAATAAAATAGTATCGTGTTTGCGTGTGACACACACATTCTCTTTACATCATCTCTAAATTTCTTATAATACCTAGATATTATGTAGGTAGTTTTATGCTTTCTTGTTCTTGTTTTGCGAATAGTAACAAGAAACATGTTCAGCTCAGGTGAAATTTTTTCCCAGGTATTTTGGAGCCGCAGCTGGTTGCATGCATGGATTGGAAACTGTGGGCAGGGGGGCTGACTGAAGACAAATACTCCTGCTAAGTTTAAAATAAAAATAAATTAGTACTCTGCTCCCTTTCTCCGACTCCTCAATTCCCCTCTCCAGGAGACACCACTTTTGGCTTTCTAATAGATGTTTCCTCTTTTTTTTTTAAACCTCTGTTTCTAAATGAAATGGTTCACACTGTTAATTCTCGGGTTTCGGTTTAGCTATGTCTCTAGCTACCATGGAAAAGGAGATTTTATTTTCTTAGCATTCCTGCTTCTATCATCTGTCCCTGGCAACACTTCTGTAAACTGCTGACCCCTCCCCTGAGGACCAGTCTTGCCCTCTAGTCCCCCTTTTCCGAGTGGTTGCTGCAAATTCCATGTGGAAGAAGCATGTGGCTTTTCTTCTAGTTCCCGCTGTTGGGTCCACTGGCTGCATCCCCTGAGTGACACTGAGCGTGCTCCTCTGTCCCCTGTGTTTCTCCTAATTAGGTAGTTGGATGCGGTTTGCTTGTAAAGAGCCAGGCTGTAACATTCAGACTTTTTGGGTTGGTTGTAGGCTGAAAGCAGAAAAAGGCAGAACAGTAGACGGTTCTGTCCCACAAAGCCTGACTTGGGGCCCTGTTTTGTGGACCCCACACTTGAGCCAGCTCAGGTGTGATTCAGCTCTTCTTGTCGAGGCCAAGTCCTTCCACCCAGAGGCGCGGGGTGCCCCACTGTTCCTGATTGCACTGTAACATGGAAAAACCCCAAAAGAGGTTAAAACTGAAAGCAACGGTTCACTCCTGGACCCACCGCATTTTTGGGGAAGTGTCTAAACCGGGAAGTGAAAGAAAGCCCTGTCTCTATCGCTGAACACCACTACGTCCCTACCAGCTGGGTGCTGCTTCCTGGGGCCCCAGACTTGTTCCCTAACCTGTTGCCCACGTGGGAGCTGCCCCACTTCTGCCCCGCAGGTGTGACCTCCAAACTCCCCCTCTGGGTGACAGCTGATTCACTATCTGCCTTGCTGACCTGGGACAGAGCGAGTGGGACTTTAAGGGACTCTTTCATAACAAGTTAAGGAAAGTTCCTCAGGGAATCAGGACGGAGCAGAGCTGGGACACCGCGTGTTCTGGGTGACCCAACGCACCTCCTTATTGTAGGCAGAGGCAGGGAGGTGTGGGTGCAGATATCCCGTGGAAGTTTCTTGGTCCCTCCACTTCCCCAGGGGTCCCTTTGTGTCCTCTGCTGTCCAGCACCTGGCCACTGCCCTCTTGGGAATTGGCCTCCCCTGAGGACCAGTCTTGCCCTCTAGTCCCCAGCGACTTGCGCCGCCCCCACTAGATGGCGCTCTCGACCGCGCCGTCCCTCCGACTCGGGAGGCACCGAGGACCCCAGCTAACTGTGCAAAGCTAAAAGCCAGGCGGCTTCCAAGCGGGATCACGGGGGGGGGGGGGTCACCCCGGTCTCCTGGATTCTTTGTGGCTGAAGCTTGAAGGAAACAGGGACGCTCGAGTTGCACATCCCGACAAGGCAATTTGCACAACTGTTCATCGACGCGGTGCCTTGGAGCTCAGAGATAACCACCCTGCTGCTGCCCATTGGGTGTGGGGGTGGGAAGGTGGTCCCCAGGGAGAGAAGGGGGGCCCTTTGTGTCCCCACGCCTGTTAC
This sequence comes from Cavia porcellus, assembly GCF_034190915.1. Taxonomy (NCBI): domain Eukaryota; kingdom Metazoa; phylum Chordata; class Mammalia; order Rodentia; family Caviidae; genus Cavia; species Cavia porcellus. Next base: position 23,433,984 of record NW_026947500.1, read on the forward strand.
CTCCAGGCCCTATGGAGGCATCTACAGAACTGCTCCGGAGCTTGATTTGTTCTCTTGCAGTCGGCTGGTAGTGGGTGGGTGACGGACACGCACCAGAGACAACAGAATGGTGATTGATTAGTGGATCAGCCGAGGGCGCAAAGGAGCCAGCCGTGGCCGGGAGGTACGTGCCTCGTCTGGTGGCTGCTGGTGGCGTCCTTCCCTACTCATGGTTTCAGGCCATCTGTCCTTTGCTCTGGAGAAGTGGCCTTGGATCACAGAACCACAGCACCTAGCAGGGTTGGGGGACAACCCATTCAAAAGGCCGCTCCCCGCCCTCCCCTCCCCTTCCCTGCCATACATCTAGGGTGCAGCTGAGGTCCCAGAGCCCCAGGGGATCTGCCCAGGACTGGCTCACCCCAAGACCACGTCCTTGCTGTCTCAGTTCACTTTCTGTTACCAGTGACACAATGTCACAGACCAGGCACACCAAGAAGGAAAGAGGTTTATCTGGGATGGTGGATCTGGTTCAAGGTCAAGGGCTGGCATCTGGCGATGGCTTTCTTGCTGGTGGAGACCCAGAAGCACAGGGCACTGCACGGCGAGAGGCAGGGAGTGCTTGAGAAGAAGGGCTGGAGTGATTTTTATAGCATACATGCTTGCTGGGGTTTTTTCTTTTTTTTTGAGACAAGATCTCACTGTGTAGTTCAGGCTGGCCTTGAACTCACCGTGTAGCCCAGGCTGACCTTGAACTCATAATGATCTTCCTGCCTTGGCCTCCTGAGTGCAGAGATTACAGGTGGGTTCTACCACGCCTGATCCCTGCTCACCTCTTAAAGGCCCCATTTTTAATACCTCCTCAGTGGCATTAGCATGCATTTTACAGGGGACAATCCTTCCCTGAACCGTAGCTGCTAGTGAGCCCTCTCCTCTCCCTGCTTCTGCTGTTGTCACTTTGTCCTGATAAACTGGCAAATCCCTGTCTGGAGCTTTTGAATCATCAGAGACAAAGAGGACCAGAAGTGGTTCCAGAAACTGACCCAAAAATGGGATTCTGCAGGGTGATTCCTTGCTGGTGACAGGTGATAAGGAGCCTGTGGCAGGAGACTCCTGGTACAAGATGGTCAGGCCTCCCACCTGTGCTGACCTGGGACATACTCAAGAGGACAGCAGTGTCCTGCCTGGTGGAGCATCCTGGGATTGGAGAGAGACGGGGAGCTGGATAGCAATGCTACTTTGAAGTGGTGGCAAGTCCAGGGCCATGGGTCACCGTCCTGAAGCAGGCAGGATTCCTGGGTAGCAGTTAGGGAAACCTTTCTCCTCTACAGTAAGAAGGCAGGTGGCAGAGGACGAGGTGTGAACCTCAATGGTACAAGCCTGGCACATCAGAGAGGGCTGAATTCCCAGCCTGGAGATGACTCTTCTATCAGCTGGTTTTCTGTTCTTACAATAAAAACACCTGAGGCAGGCTGGAACTCTTTAAGTAAAGAGTTCTAGAGGATAGAAGTCCCAAAAGCATGGCACAGGCTCTGGAGAGGGCCCCTTGTTGGCTGTGTCACCTCCGGGTGGAAGGCAGTGACAGGAATATGTGTGAGAATGAGTGACCACACCCAGAAGGGAAGGCCGGGCTCAGGCTTTTCTAGCCCTCTACTGAGGCTGACCAAGGAAGGGGTTATGAGAGCTACTTAAAGCCCTTCTGAGGGCAGAAGAACATCTCCTCCATGGGGACCTCTTGCTAGGCCCTGTCTCCGAAAGACTCTGCCGTCTCTCGCAGTGCCATCCTGGGACTCAGGCTTGCAACCCACAAGAACTTTGGGGGACTCCAGAGCCAGGGTCTGGATGGGGAGGGTGCGGTTCTTTCAGATAAAGGCAGGGGCTTCTGTCCCTCCATGTCTGCAGCCACCTCCCCTCACGGCCAGCAGACTCCAGCCTGGGACCTCACCTCAGCATGACCCGGTCAGGCACCTGCTTTGCTGCGAAGGGATAGGAGGAACTGACCACCAAAAGTCACAGATCAGATGACGGGACCTGCAGTTCCCGAGAGCTTCCCTAGGTGTGGGTGCTGGGTCGGGGGTCTAGGGAGGCTGTGGGAGACTTTATCTGCCAGAAAGACTCTTGTGTGTCACACCCGGGAAGGATGCGTGGTTCTCATGCGGTGCTGGAGGCTGCTTGGAAGCTTGGGAAATGTGGTGGTGCGGTCACCAAGTGGCCGTAGGGGAAGGCATGCAAAGTCTGTGGAAGTGGGTGAGCTGGACTTCAGACTTTGACCAGCAGTCGCAGCCCCCATCCCCTGGGTCTGTTTCCGAGAGGACCCAGCTCCTCACTGAGGTGACAGAGGTGGGGCAGGTGGAGACTGAGGCACGGAGGTCCTAGCTGGGCAGGGCCTGGCAGGGACGAGGCTGTGACAGAGCTGAGTGCGCCATGGCCATGGGAGAGGTAGGTGCCAAGGTTTGTCCCCCACAAAACTCATGTTGCAATTTGACCCTCAGTTGAGATGTTAGGAGGCAGGACTGGGCAGACTGACCAGAGGCAGAATCTGCCCTTCTGAGTGGATTGGTCTGTTCCTACTGTAAGTGGGTTAATGGCTTAATGAGTTATCCGGGGAGTGGGCGTGGCGAGGTCTCTCCTGTGTTCTTTGCCTTGTGGCGTGTGATGCTCTGAGCCACCTCGGGACTTTAGGACATCACCGGACGCCACCCCATGATCTTGGACCATAGCCAAAACAAACCTCTTTTTTTTAATGGCTCACCCACTCTTGGCATTGTATTGTTAGCAACAGAAAATGAGGTAAGACTATGGAGTCTCAGAACGGAGGAACGGGCCCTTGGGCCTCATGAGCGCTCGGCTGTCACAAGGACGGTGGGTGCAAGGAACGGAATGGACAGCAAGGGGTGATGGCAGCCAGGGCCTGGTTCATGGACTCCACAGCAGGACACATCGGATGTGGCATTTCCAGGGGCAGCCAGCACGGGTGTTTTTAGTGCAGATAATCAGAAGTGACCAAGGGCAGTCAGCAGAAAGCCAAGGTCACGGTGCCCATGTGAAAACTAATGATCCAGATTCTGAACCTGAGCCTGCTCTCCAGTTTAGAATCCATCGCCAGAAACGGGCTGGTCCCAGGAGGCAGGATGACCCTGCAGGACATGGGGACCCTGTGGTCCCCCAAATCTTCCCTGAGAGCTCTGCATGGGTTGGCCAGGGCTGCTGGACACAGCACCTGGGAGGTAATCAGAGATGTCCTGTGTCTCAGGTAGGAGCTAGAAGTTCAAAGTCAGGGTGTCTTCAAGGTTGGCTCCTTAAGGTTACAAGGTGGGATCTGTTCCTGGCCTCTCTTCCAGCTGCCGGGGTTTTCTGCTAACCTTTGGAGCTCCTTGGCTTGCAGGGACATTGCTGTGAGCTCCACCTTCATCTCCCCTGAAGTTCTCCCTGTGTGTTTGTCTGTCTCTGGGTCCCAGTGTCCTCTGTATTAGGAACATCTTAGTGACCTCATCTGAGCGCCACTATCTTTAAAGACTCCGTTTGCAAATAAGGGCACATTCATAGGCCCTGGGAGTAAGGACCCCAATGACAGGCAGTGCCACTGCTGCCTCCAGTGACAAGGCGCTGGGAAAAGGCCGTCAGGTCCAGCCTGCGGGAGAGTTGGCAGTTGGTTTAGACGTAGAGGGGTTCGTAGGGGTATGCGTGTGAGAGAGAGAGCGGAGGGACAGAAGTGGCTGGAGAAGCTTTCAGGCACAGCAAAGACAGCTCTGAGGGAGCCTTGGGGAGCCCAGAAGTGGGCTGTCAGGCAGGCTGTCCCTTAGAGGGGTCCTCTCGGGGGAGGAAGATGCCAGGCCCCTTGCCTTCACTGTCTGGGAGTTTCCCAGGGAGGGCATGGCTTAGGCTCAAGTGCCATGGCCCCCTGGAGGTGATCAGCATGCTGCCTGGGGACAGGTTTTCTCTCCAAGGGGACCCGGGGCTGCACAGCTCTCCAGCTTCCACCCAGGCTACCAGATTCTCCAAGGGCTGCTGGACTAGAGCTCAGATCGGCACTGATGCTCAGAGACCCCGTCGGAGCCGTCCTGTTCAGGACAGCGAGGACGTGTGGGCACCAAGGAGGACACACAGCGCCCTGCCCTGGGTCCACCCTGCAGTAGGCCTGCCGTGTGCCATGCTCAGTGTCTTCTTTCTCCTCTTCCTCTTCCTCTCCTTGTCCACCTTCTCACACTTGAACCCAGACCTTTCTCCTCCCGCCTTCCTCCCTGCTGCTCCAACCCGGCGAACCCAGTGAATCAAAAGTTAATGTTGAATCCAGAGGAACGGAAGGCACAGCTCCAGTGACTGGAGGGCCCAGGAGTAGGGAGAGCTTGTCATAGCTCTATTGAACCCGCCGATGTGGCCCCTACAAATGCCACGTGGGTCTTGGCTAATGATAGTGGGTGTCACATGATCAACCACGTTATAGGCCCAGATGCAGCTTCTATGAAGGACGGATTGTAGGGGCCACAGTGATCGTATGATCCTGGACATATGGGACGTGGCCATGACCTGGGCAACACACCCACTCCTTGCCTTGCCCAGGGCTGTGATAATCTATGGTTACCCCATCTTTCAGGTTCATATTAAGCTAACCAGACCTAGAGAGCAAGAAGTAGAAGGAGCTTGGGGACTGCGGAGGCCCCAGAGATGGGAAGTAAACTGCCAGATCTGGGGGCTCGGGCCAGGGACACGGCTCAGTGGCACAAGTGCCTGCCTGGCCAGTGCAGTTTGATTCCTGGTACAAAAAAGAAAAAAAAAAAAAAAGATTTGGGGGCTGCTACACTGGGCGGTCTTAAAGCGTCCCGGGGTCCGGGCATTTCAGAGCCTCTCCAGGGTGAAGATGGGGGAGATGGTTAAGGTTAGTTGTGTCAACTTGGTTGGCTTGGCAGCCCCACAGGGCACGAGTAAAGCGCATTTCTGAGTGTGTCTGTACAGGTTGGAGAGGTGTGACCTCAGTACTGTGGCTCATCCCTCTCCTTCCTCTCTGGCACTGTTCTGCTGTTGCTCTGTCAGGCCCTTCTGTCACCATGGTTCTGCGTTACAGCCATCTGGATGCCATGGACTGAATTCCCTGGAATCATGAGCCCAATTTAACCTGACCTTCTTTGAGTTTGGGTGTCAGGTTTTGCATCTCAGGGAAGCTCACTAAGACAAAGGGTTTATCCTCCTTTGAGATCTTCCCACGGGGAGGGAGGCTCCACTCCCAACAGACCTCTCGGGGTCTGGGAAAGACATCTTCAGCTGCTGCTCTGGCTTGTTATTGAGTAGCACAGAAGGCTGTAGATTTGGAGCTGTGGTCACACAAGAAACTGCTTGGACATCTGACTTGCCAGCCCCGGGTACTAGAGGTTTCTGTGGTTGAAAGGTCACCATGTGCCATCTTTGGCAAGCTCCAGCAGGAAATCCACAGTGCAAACCACCCCCAGGATGTGGCACAAGGCCATGCCATCTGCAGGGCAGAATTCCTAGTGTGCCCCTGGGCACCTGACCAGGGGACATCGAGTGGCCAAGTGGCCACAGCATTTTATCATGAGCTGATGAGTCATCCACTAAAGCTCAGGGCCAGGTGCCCATCGCATCCATCAGGAAGTGGACTTCAGGGACTGGGCCCCTCAGGCCCCAAAGGCAGGGCCTGCTGCATACACAGATGGTCCAGACCCTCAGCTCATCAGCTACCATCACATGGATGTGCCCCCTAGTGTACACCTCAAGGGGGTTCCCTGTGACCAGCAGAGACACACTAGGTCCTTCCGGCTCTGTGAATGGTGCTTCCTCCTCCTCCTCCTCCTGCTCCTGGTGGTCCCAAAAGCCAGTGAGCAGAGCTCAAAGCTTGCAGCCCAAGCAAGCACCCAGCCATTCAGCTGCATAAAAACAAGCTGCCTGAGGTTGGGAGACCGAGGCTTCTGCCTGTGGCTTGGCTGGTCAGATGTCCAGAAGGAGCAAGTGCTGGAGGCTTGGGCTGTCGGGGAGGAGGAAGGCAGGGCGCCTACAGCTGAGGAGCTTGGAATCTCACAATGACACCGGAAAGCATCCAGGCAGGAGGGGCACTAAATAACCCATGGGCACTGTGACCCAGCCGGCCTTTGTCCCTGCCACCATGGTGCTTGGGAAATGGGCTCATGAGAGGAAGCATTGCGTGGTAGCTTCTTATGGGCCCTGGAGCTTGTGTTTCTCCTGCTGCTGCCTCGGACTGTCAGACTGGTCAGCAGCTGGGCCAGTCCCGAGCTCTTAGTGTGTCCATGGTCTCCAAGTCACCACCAGCCACACAGGAGCGAGCATCTTCACTTCCTTCCTTCCTCTGGGAAAGGGAGTGATTCACCCAGATCCCCCACCTTGACAGCCGGTATGTGCTGCATTTAGGGTCTCAGCCCACACTGCTCCCTGGGGGCCTGCGGGGTGGTGGAGGCACCAACATGGTGTCACCCGAGTGACACCACCAACGCCAGAGAGCACAGGACCATGGAATCTGCTTGTTGTGCTGCAGAACTGCACCATCCAGGGCTGCCTGCTTGATACTGCACCAGAATCACCTCCTACATCCACGCATCTGGGTGCCCCAGCCTGGCCACCGTCCCCAGGGGGAGATGCTTCTGCCAGCCCGCAGCTTCAGCCCCTCCAGACGGTAGGAGCGGTAGAAATAGGAGCAGCTCTAATCACTGTTACTCCCAAGACCCACGTGAGCAGAATCTGCCTCATGTACCCACATCGGTAGGGTCTCTGTGCCCAGAGGTCCTGGCCCCTGGGGGCCGTGGCTTCCACAGGGGACGCAATCATTATCTCAGTGTACTTAAATCCATACTTGCTGCCTAGTCCCTGTGGGCTCCTGAGCTGGGCCGTGTTTTCTAAGCAAATGAACAACTCTTTCTAGGTTAATACATAATGTGGCCATCGCTCGCCTTTTAAAAATTTATGGTGAAATGTGCAGACCTGGGCCATTTTAAGCCTCTTGAATGTACAGTTCCGTGGAATTTTGAACATATTCACACGGCTGGGGAGCCGACCCCACCCCCGTTCATCTCCAGAGCTTTCCCATTGTCTTGGTTTGTGTCTAGATGTGTGCCCAAGCCTCGTGTGGCCACAGGGCTTTTTCAGAAGTGGCTGAATCTAGAGCACGTGGCTGACTCGGGGGCAGTGCTGGGGCTGAGGGTGGGTGACGACTGGATCAGTCTGCTGATTGCATTGGCACGACCCTAATTCCAGCAGGCTGGCTGTACTGTAAGGGGCAGAAAGAGGCTTGTCTTGCGTGCTTGCTTTTGCTGTCTTCTGCCTTGAACTGCTCTCCTCTGGGACACCCCTCTGCCAAGCCAGTCTGCCACCCAGCCAATTTTGCTCTGAAACCTCTACACACTGTGAGCTAAACAAGACTTTGCCCCTTTAACTTTGACTGTTGAGAATTTTGTCTCAGCAACAAGAGAAAAGTAACTAACACCCCCATCTTCTCAAACGGAGAATGGGTCCCCCTTGGCACGGTTCACCTGTCCCGAAGCCCCCAGAGTCATCATCCTAATTTCTGTCTCAGAATCTGACGGCTCTCGGAACCTCCTGTGATGGGATGATCATGCTGGGTCTGGCTTTTTTCACTTACCTGCTGCCTGCAAGGCTCCTTCCTCTTGCAGCACACGTCGGGATTCCTCCCTTTTTAAGGCTGAGCAATATTCCATTGCACGTGTACTGCACACTCCACCCCTTGGTGGAGGAGAGTTGCTTCATTTGCTGTAAAATTTCTTACTGACCGACATTTAGGGTTTCTTTTCTTTTCCACTTACAGACAATGAAGAAAGACATACTCTTTAATATACTATTTATGTAGGATGAGATGAAGGGGTGGGTCACAGGTGAGAGCATTTCACATCTTTACAAATGCTGTCAGGCCCTTTTCCCTGGCTCCTGTTTGGAGCGCAGTGTCTGAGGGCGACTTTCTCTCCACACTGGCTCCAATCTTTGAAAATTATGCCAATCAGTTGATTAAATTTTGCTGATCTCATTGTTTTAATTCACATTTTCTCAAGTATTCTCAAGGGTGTTGGTCATTTGTATTTTTATCTATATTTTTATTTTGTGAATTTCGTGTGATATTTCCAGCTTTTGTCCATTTCCTTCTTTTCTTCCCTTTTTTTCTTACTGCTCTTCTCTCTAGGATGCTCCTGCATTTCCTGGTCACGATCCTTTATGGCATACAGCATCTTTCGCCAACCTGTAATTTGTTTGTCTCGTTATTTATGTTGCCTTTTGTAGAACTGAAGTTTACATTCTAACATGGTGGACGCACTTGCCAAGGGTTTGGATACCAAGTGCTTCTCGCTTCTCACTGAAGGAATCCTTCCACACAGATACCACAAACAACTTCTGTATTTCCTGCTTGTAAATGTTTAAATATTTTGCTCTTCACTTTTTGTCTTTGGAACTTCTATCCACACATGTGCATGTGGGGTGTGTGTGTGCGTGTGCGTGTGTGTGTGTGTGTGTGTGTGTGTATGTGTGTGTGTCTTTTGGTACCTGCAGATGAGGTTCCCTGGGAGCAGAGCCTGAGACAAAGCTTAGGTGCCCTCAGTAGGAGGAGGAGGGAAGGGTGGGTGGATGAGTTGGTACCATTGTGGGCAACCAGGACCCAGCCAGAGGGGTCTTGAGAAGGAGGCACAGGACATGCCACCCTTGTCCTTCGTCACCTCCTGGGCACTCTTCTTGGCTTTGTCCCCCAGCCCTTGCAGCTGCTGTTCCTGTGGGGTGGGTGGGTCTCCCAGGATCACAGGTGCACGTGGAAAACCCCTCTGTATGTTCCGGGCTGGGAAGTGAGTGGGAAGGGACTCAGGCACCTCTGTGTCCCGCACAGTGGAATTTCCACATATTTTGTTCAAAGTGGACAAGCGACACACACTGTACTGGTCGTCCCTGAGATGCCATCGCACTGCTGTCATTAGCACACGTCTTGATTCCTGACAGGGAAGAGCCCTCCTCTTGCTTTGACACTTTTGTTCTTTGAAATTATGTTGGCAGGCTGGTCCGAGTGCAGTGGTGTTTACAACTAATTGATCACAACCAGTTACAGATTCTTTGTTCCTTCTCCACTCCCACTGCTTCACTTGACTAAAAAAAAAAAAAAGAAAGAAAAAGAAATTATGTTGGCAGCCTTTGGTTCTCTGCTTTGGGGTTTGCATTTTAGGGTTCTGGTGTCAAGGCCCCATTTGGAATGTGGTTGGAACATCGGCCGTGTTACAAGTTATTATAGCAGTGTTATTGTCCATGTCGCTCCTTTTTTTTTATTTTGAAAGTAGTAAAACACAACAGAACAAGACAAAATAAAGCCAACTGAGACCGTGTAGTGAAATTGATACAGAACTTCACAGCAGGTTACCAGGATGACAGTAATAGGTATTACAGTATATTTCATTATCTTTATAATAGTTGTTCTTTCAATCACATATATCAAAATAAAATGAAATACAGAACATTATAGAGCTTATCAAAACAGAATATTGAATAGAGCAGTACCATTAATCAGAATAGAGCAAAACAGTAATAAAAATATTTGCCTTCAAAGAGATGGTAGAAGGAAGTCCCCTTATTTGCTATGGTCGACCTCCCAGGAGATGCTCAGATTTCTGGTTCCCATTTGCTAATGGGGGACAGGGGAAGGCGGGGTGAGGAAGTGGGATGTTTGACTCTAGGCCATGCACCAGTGGGTTCACTATTGCTCAGCAGGGAGGCAGGCGGGTTGCTTGGTTTCCCAGCGTCCTAAGTTCCAACATGGCGCGGATCTCAGGAGATACTGGTGGTTCTCCCCCTGGAGGGGCTGCAGTCTGCCACACCGCAGCCGCTTACTGGGAGGGGAGCTGCTTGCTTGGTTTCTCGGGGCTCTAAGTTCCAACACGGCCCACGCGTCGCCCCTTTCTGTCTATGAACATGCTGTGTATCTTGGTCCCTTCATGTTTCTGCAGCAGTGGTTTGTAATTTCCTTCTATATCTCTCTCCCTCCCACCCTCCCACTCTCCCTCCCTCCTTAATGGCTTTTGCTGCTACTGTTAGTGACAGTTTCTTCTGCTGTCTAATTGGTGACTGTGCATAGAAGAATATTTTACAAACACTTTAATCAGAACCCAGCAGTTCTGGTGGCCTCGTTACCTTCCTAAGTCCGCAGAAGCTCCGGGTTGCCTACGTAGACGATCATGCTGTCGGCAGTCAATACCAAGCTGTTGGTTCCTTTTTCTCCGTATTCTTTCTTTTCCTTGTCTCACTGAATTAGCTGGATTTCCAGCACAGTGTTTTGCTGGTATCCTTATTTTCACTGAGTTTTAATGGAAGTGCTTTTAATTTTTAACTTTATCATATTTGCTGTAAGTTCTTGGCTGACATCTTTCACTAAATCAAGGGAATTCCTTTCTAGTTTAGTTTGTGTCATGAATAAGCATCGAATTTTATTGTATGTTTTCCTGCACTTCTGGAGGGGTGATTTTTTTCTCTTAATTCTATCTAGGTGTTTTCCTGGGGTTGGCCATGTGTACCTGAGATATTGCCAAGTTAGTCCACTCTATGCATTTTAAATTCACTGCTGACTTTGATTTGTCTGTATTTTACTGAAGGAGTTCTGTGTCTCAGCTTAAAATGGGGTTGGTTTGCAGTTTTGTCCTGTGTGAAATCCTCACCAGTGGGCACACGAGTTACACCCTCTTCCTAAAATGAGCGAAATCTCTTGTATTATTGTAAGACGTTGTCTACTGTTCATCGAAGGTTTAACATTTGTTCCCGTAGAATTGTCTATCGTCTTCTCTAACAGTTTGGAAAGTCCCTTCTGTGTCCAGGGTCACATTCGCCCCTGCTCCTGGTGTTTACCCTTCATCCTTCATCTTTTGAGTTGCTGGGACTTGCTGGAAACTCCTGATTTTACTGGTTTCTTCAAGGAATCAGCTTTCAGTGCTGCTGATCACTGGGGGGCTGGGGAGCCCCTCCATATGGCCTTTCCTTCTTACCAGACTTACGTGACATTTGAGAAATGGTATGAAAGGGAAGCATGTGGCAGAGTGACTGTCACCTGTGAGGCAAATGAGGTCGATGCAGGACAGTGAACCATCCTGGGGCCAGTGGCACTTCTGATGGAAGCCCGAGTGGGACAGAATCACGTCCCCAGCTGTACAGGTGGCCAGCTGTCACCCACTCCTGCCCCCAGGAAACATGGCTCTTCAAGTCAGTCACTCTGTAGCCAAGGAAACTGGGGGCCCAGCGATGGCTGGAGCGAGGAGAGAGAAGGGGAGAGAGGACGAGACATTCAGGGGGCAGGTCACACACGCCCAGGGCCTTGTGCGGCAGGAAGGGGCCCCCACCTCCAAGATCCCACTTCCTTAAGGTTTTTCCTTGTTTATTTCTGAGGCAGAGCCCTCCTAAATGGCCCAGACGTGTCCCGAACATTCAGTCTTCCTGCCTCAGCCTCCCAGAGAGCTGGGAGTACAGGCTTCAGGCCCAGGCCCACTGGTTTTCTTTTATTTCTTCTACTTTTGACTTTCTCATTAAGAGTTTTCTGGCTTCTTGAGTTGAATGCTTTTGCCATTGCTTTCTATCTGCATTTAAAAACTATACTAGAGGTTAGTGTGTAAATTCAGACTGAATACTTATGCCCGCGGATTGAACCCCGCAAGCCTCAGAAAGTATTGCTTTCGTTGATGTGTGCTCCTAAATGTTTGTCACCTGCTTGTGGGTGTCTTTCATTTACATTTCTAAGGCTGATTTCTTACTTCTAAAAACATCATGGATCTCCAGTCCAAATACACTGTCCTGAGACACGGTGGCCCATAACATCGGACTCCTCAGCACTTGTAGGGGCTCCTCTGTGATCCTGGAAATGGTCAGTTTTTATTTATCTTTAGTGCATGTTTGGAAACAGCAGCTATTGCTTATTGGCTGGATGCGAAGCTCTGTGGAAGTCAGGGAAACTGGTGAACGGTGCCCTTCAGGCACACTGCAGTGCTGGTGTCTGCATCCACGCTCTGCTCCATGACTTGGTTTTATACTGTGCACATGGCACCTACGACATTAAGGACCTGCAAACTCATGACTTCCAGGACAGTGCACAGCGTAATGTGGAATATTTACAGTATTTTTACCTAATAATGCTGCCACAAATTCTTATTTTACTGTTTCCAGACCAGTTTTCATTAGTTAATATTTGTGTGGTATGGCAGGGGCTTCTAGTTACCCACTGGTATTAATTTTCTCCTTCTTTTTAGGAGCAGATGAAATTGTATTTGTGGTGAAGATTCACCTGACTGAAAGATTACATTAAACAGCTCCTCTTGTAGCAGGGCATGGCTCTGTGACTAGGTACTAACTTGTGAGATACTGGCAGAACAATAAGGCTTCTTGAAGAAAGCAAATCCTTGGAAGAAGATACCCTTTTATTCTGTTTCCTTTTCCTCCTTTGTTCTACCTGGAATGCTGAGCAGATGGCTGGAATTTCAGCAGCCATCTTGGAAAAAGAAGTTGCCTGAAGGAGAGTAGGAAGGACTAGAAGAGGGGAAGAGAAGAATGCCTGTCCTGAGTCCCTGTTGAATTCCTAAATCCCTGAACTCTCTTATCTCTTTCAGATGCCTTCATCCATACCTTCCTATGTTTCAGAGAAGCACAAAGACACTATTCTTTTTTTCCTTTTCATACATAGTGAAAGAGTCTAATATGCACTAGCTATACCACTTTGTGTATATGATTTTATTTAAAAAAACCTTTAGTGTTTTTCATCAGGTAGATCTGTCCACATATTTTGAATATAAACCCTTTTGTTTAGTCATTCACATATTCAAAAAGATATGCAAATTTATGAATATTCTACCAGTAATTTTATGAGCTTCCAGCACTGAACTTGGGCCATACTAGACGCTCGCTAAACATTTGCTGACTGATGAGTGAACAAACATGCTACAAATATTCCCTCCCATCTGTCATTTGTATTTGACTGTAATTATACCGTCTTTGTTGCACTGACCTTAACATTCTGTACTTAAGCATGTGCACCTTTAAGCATGTGCACCTTTTGTTTGTTTGGCTTCTGGGTTGGAGCTGGGATGACAGAGGCCCTGCTCCCCAGCTTACCAGTGCACCCTCCTCAGTTTCAGGCCACCCAGGTGTCTGTGAAGGCCATGTGCAGGCTGAGCTGATTAGGATTCTGATGATCGAACCGAGGCAGACTCTGGCTCTGCGCCCTTTCCAGCAGGGTGCTGGTCACATCAGCATCTGCACGCAAGAGCGCGTCTCTTCCCGGCGACCTGGCTGCCTTGCTGCCCTTTGGGAGAAGCACATTGAGCGCCCCACATGGCACCCCCTCTCCAGACCGCCTCAAGCCCACACTCTGTTCTTGTCCCTGTGTAGTCCAAGAGAGTGGCACAATAAAAAATATGCATTTGGTCTTTGTTGCTGGCACAAGGTTTCTATGTCCCTTGGATGGGACATCGTTTTTTCTAATGAGGTGACCTTCAGCAGGTCCCTAGATGGCATAGGATGGGGGCTTGTCAAAAAGACCAAAGAAGCCTGGAGCATTCGGCCACACCCCCAGTGCATCAGGGGTGGAGAGGGGCTGGGGACTGCGACAGTGATGACTGTGCTAGCACGGAGGAACTTCCTTGATGGGGTCTCGGGGCTTCCGGGACGGGGCCTGAGGTTTCCAGGATGGGGTCTCGGGGCTTCCGGGCTAGTGAGTATGTAGTGGGCAGGCACAGAGACATGGAGGGAGGACAGGAAGCTTGGTCCTCCCCACTCTGTGTGTCTCTTCCATTCAGCTGCTCCCCAGTTTTACCCTTTATTATAATCCTGTACGCATCTGACTCCCTAACTGAAAATCCCAATGTGAAAGCCTCCAAAACTTAAAACTTTTTGAGCACCACTAGAATGTGATGAGTGGAAAATTCCTCACCTGACCTCACGTGTCAGGTTGCAGTCAGGGTGCAGATGCACTGAAAAGCCCATGCCAAGGGATCCTGGGGCCCTGTGTAAGGTGTCCGGAAAATGTAGTTAACTCGGTGTTTAGACCCGGGTCCCGTTCCCAGGATGTCTCATGCATTGCTTCATGACAGGGATACATTCTGAAAAATGTGTCGCTGGGCAATCTCGTCACTGTGTGATCATTATGGAGCTGCAAGGCCACTGGGCAGCACGGTCTTAAGGAACCACTGTGGTTCATTAAAATGTTACACAAAATGTTGCCACCCAGTGCAGGACTACATACGAAAATCTTCCAAAGTCCCAAAGCGTCTGAGCTTCTGAAACCCTTCCGTTCCTAAGCATTTTGGGTAAAAGATACTCAATCTGTAGTAGGAGTGAAGCACTGTTCTGAGTTCTATGAACTCTTCTAAAAGCCTCAGGAGGGGTTTTGCGAACCCCCGATTTCTAGCCAGTTGGCCAAAATACAGGTGGCCCAGGGCTTGCCCCTGGCATCTGAGGATTTGGTGCTACCTCCGGGGAAAGTGTCAGAATGGAACAGGAGGTTGGGCACAAAGCTTGTGCCAGAGAACTGATTGGTGTGAATGAAATCCCATATGCTTGGTGCCAGGCTAGAAATCCCCCCAGACAAATGTCTAGCCAAATCATAAGCTTCTATCTGAGAATCTGTGTAGATCTGTACTTTTGGCCATCTTTCCTTCCAGGCAAAGCAGACACCCACACATTACCTCTGTTCACGGCAGGGGAATCTCCCTCACGTCCTCAGGGCTCTCCAAGAGGACTTGGAACTCTTCATCTGCCCAGCAGCAGGCTTGGGGCTTCCCCTCAGCCTACTGGTGGGCAAGACAGTGCCATGTGTATTCCTGGGGCTCCAGCAGGATACAGAGGGTGACTGCAGGGTCTTTGGAGATGCAGTGAAGCTGAGATGGGGTCACAAGGGTGGGCCTTCACCCAATATGCCTATGTCTTTATAAAAAGAGAAAATTTTTATAAGGACAAAAGGAGCAGGTGAAAGTAGAGATGGGATGGTTTCTCCACACCCTGAGAAATGTCACTGAAAGGCAATGAACCGGCAGAAGCCAGGAGAGACGGGTGGAGCTGATTGTTCCTCACAGCTCTCAGGGGGAACGAGCCTACCGCCATATTGATTCTGGACTTCTGGCCTCCAGAACTGTAAAGCAGTAGATGTCTGTGTTTGTTTCACTGTTAGGTTATTTTAGATCAACATCTTACGCTTTAAATACAGTGCACTCATATGTTCACACGAGTTGTGTTTGTTTCAAGTACCAAGTACAAAGGAAAAGAATCACAGGGAACCTAGGCAACTGTGCCATTGACTCCACTCAACAGAGTTAGTTCTGCCATCTTTGGTCTCTGTTTGTTTAGATCTGGGAGGAAATGGCAAATGCCACCCTTCAGAGGTTGCACAGTTTGGCGCACGTCTAGGTTTCTACAGAGCTGAACTGGGGACATTTTGGGCGACAGAGTCCTAGTCTTTTGGTCTGGGTCTCGGTATCGAATGCGGAAAAGCAGGCGTGTTTTGGGATGCCGCTGAGGGCTGCTGTCTAGGAAGTTTAAATCGGTCTGGGTCTGAGTGTGGAACATCTCGAGCCCTAGGAAGTGGGTGCCAGCCCTATACCCGGAGGTGGGTGGGGGTAGAGGAGTCTGCAAGTAGGAAGTTGGTCTGGGTCTCTATGTCCTGGACCCCTGCACTGGCTCTTGAGTCTGGACCCTGGAGGCAGAAAAGAACTCTTCAATAAACTGATGCTGTGGTTTTGGGTGGGGCTGGGTGTCAGGCTTGGGATTGGTATCAGACAAAAGAGCACAGTTGTCGTCCAACGTCTGACCCAGCAGATTGTTTGACAAGATGTTTTCTGAGTTACGTGGTAGCTCTGTGCTTTGGGTCTGACTGTCCCTCATGTTCTGGGTGGGAAGCATCTCCTCTGGGCCCTGAAGTTTAAGATGAGTGTGGATTTCTGTCTTCACTCAGAGCCTTAGGGCTGCTCTGTGAGTGCGGTCACAGCCCTTAAGCTCCTGTTTGTAGTACTGACCATGAGATTGCTGTATCTAGGAGAGGATGTGATAAAAAATGTCCCCCGACACCCCAGCTTGGTCCATCGGCATCTGGTGGTCTGGAGGCCCCAGCGCCCTAAAGGTCTGACCCCGCCTGGCTGGAGACAGCTGTCGGTGAAAGCAGCGATGGATGACATCGCTCTGGAGCCAGGCAGAAGGGTCTTGGACATTAATGGGAAAGGACACCAGATGACAGGTCGGTTTGAGAGCAAGACGACACGGAGGAGTCTGGCCAACCCACGGAGCAGAGGGGACCTGTGCGGAGAGGCACAGGGCAGATCTGCCTGCATGCTGATGCCATTCTTTTGACACGGGCTCCCCAGCTCCTGGGGAGGATTAGGACTCTTCCCCAAATTTGTGGGGATGTGGCTTGGCAGCAGGTTTATAATTTTCCAGAGAGACAGACTCCCCTCCAGGAGTGCACCCCAGAGTCTACCAATGATCTCAGTGTCTGTCACACAGCCGTGATCGACCCCCAACACCACGAGCGGGTCACAGTGTCTGCTGTAGGCACAAAGACTGGCATAGGTGACAGCTGCATGACCGGAAGCTTCACTGGAGCCCTGCTGGGCTTCGGTGGGAGCCACTTCTTCGGGCATCCTGGAGGGGTGGTGATGCTCTGTTACCAGTGGGTTCCTGTGCCCTGCAGGGATCTCATGGCTGGTGTGGCCTGCTGGAGTAGGACAGCCACATGTGCCCTGGAAGGCCTTTGACCCCGTTCAGTGCTGTGCCAGGGTCCTGGCCAGGTGACGCTGGGCACTGGGCTGTGGGTCCTGCTGCAGCTTCGTGTGGTGCGCGGGATGTGGGTCTGCACAGTCTATGACCGCTCACTCACCAACAGCTGGGTCAGCTGTGCCAGGTCCTCAGGGGCTGCCAGATCACCTACCCCAGAGCCATGGGTGCCCCTGCTGCCTTCGAGCAGATGTTTGAAGCCACTCAATCTCTAGAATTTGTCATAGCAGCTCAGGAAACAAACAGAGGTTCAGCCACTGTCATCACCCTCAGGGAGTTCCCCCACAGAGCCGCCCTTTCCTGCCCTGTCTCCTCCCAGCATCGCCCACCCATGTTTGCCTTTTTTCTCTCAGTGATGGACAATGAGGTCGCCTCAAGGTTGTGCCTGGCTGTGGACCAGAAGCTGCCGGGGGCCTGGCCTGCACCCCCCAACAGATACACACTCCTGCTGACCGTGTCTGGACCTTATTTTACCTCTTTGGTGTCCTCAGGTTGGTGCAAGTGTGGCCAACCCAGTAGGGGACTGATGTCCAAGACCACAAGCTGGGGACAGTGTCCTGTTTCTTCGGTCTCATTATAAATATGAGATCTTAGAATGTGTTGCTCCAGCTTTAGGCACGTGTAGATTACAGGATCACCAATTCTCTTCGTAACCACATCAAAAAATTTCCTTACATCACAAATTCATAGTGATATTAATTTCTGAGAAAATGGGAAGTCTTTGATTAACAAATCAACTAAAGAACAGCTGACAGACACCAGTGTGGTGACACGCAGCTGTAACGTCAGCATTTGGAGGCCAAGACAGGAGGATCACAGCCTGAACCATGCAGAAAGACCCAGTTTCAAAAAACTAAACAAAACAAAACAAAACTAAACTAAACAAAAGCAGCGGAGTTGGGGAATAAGCCTTGTTTTCTCTGAACTAGTAGGATCAGGAAAAATGGAGAGAGATTAAAGGCTTTAAGTCTGTGACATCCTATGACGACGTCCTCGAATTCAGATCATGTAAGAGTTGGTAGGAGCGAGAGGTGGGAGTGGAAGCATTGTTTTTCTGTTTTCCAAATGAATTATCGGTATTGATTCCTATGATTTTGTTAAAAATATATTTATCATAGGGGAAAACGCCAACATTATAGAAAAATGTTCAGAAGAAAATAAAAGTTCTGTGAAATTCTACCACTTCGTTACCACCACCACTGACGTTTGGGGCACAGGCCTTCATTTCTGTGCACATTTTTACACTCAAAACACTTGCATTCATTTTTCTGTGTACTGTTTTGCATACAGTAGATCATGATAAACATTTCTTAAATCATTGACTCCTATTACATTGAAAATCTCAAAAAAATACACCCAGAAATTCATAATCACTAATTTTTTAATAATAGCATTTTGATACATTTTTTCTAGATTTTCTTTATGTATATCTTCAGTAACATACAGGCAGGGTTATAAAAGTGTGTATTTTTTAATATGTGGTTTCATTTTTGGGGTATTTTCTCTTACCGATATATTATGAATTTTTCATGCTGATAAACATTTTTCGATAGCATAATTTTTCAACCGATGAAAATTATTCTATCATTTGATTTTTTAAAATGGGTAATGGTGATGATGATGATAATGATGCTGCTGCTGATTTGCTTCCATAAACAACACTGGAAATATCTTTCTTTATCGTGTCAGCTCGCCTGGGCCCTGCAGAGGCAGCACGGTTGTGCCAGAGACCTGCATTTTTTCAGTTTCGATTCATACACGCTCTGAAAGAGTCAGTGGACCCTGCCAAGTGCTGTGCGTCAACCGTGGCTTAGGGACTGTTGAGGCTCAGGTGTAGACGTCCCCTGAAGCCTCATGTGTTCATCGGTCAGGCTTTTGCGAAGCGGCAGGATCACCAGTGGGCGTCGCTGGATTAAGGTGTTTGATAACTGGGTGACTGGCTTAGCCTGGTTCCGGGTGTGGGTAACGGGAAGCCTCACCTGGAATGTGGGTGGCACCAAGCAATAGGCTCGCAGTGTAGACGGGATTTAAAGGAAGAGAGGAGAAAGTCTGCCCCGTCACGGACTGTTTCTCCTTTGCTGTTCCCTTCTGCTGGGCTGCTCTACCTTGGACCCAGCCAACCATGGACTGAAACTTCCTTTATAAACTGTGAGCTAAAATAAGCCTTTTCTCTTTTCACTTGTGTCAGGCATTTGTCCCAGCAGTGAGAAAAGTTACTAACACAAGGACTCATTTCAGACCGGCAGCAGACGCTGCGGTAGCGCAGGCCGCAGCTCGTCCCCAGCCCAGCCAGTGACCTGCTCTGTGCTTTCCTGTCCACTTTGTCAACAAACCCGCAACACGGACTCTGTGAGGTCCTGCGGCAGGTGGGAAACTGATCCCACGGAAAGGTGCATGTCTTGGGTTGGAGTGTGTTCTGGTCACTTCTGGCCACCAGGACACTCTGCCAGGCTGAGGCCTTACACCACCGCCACCGTCTCGCAGTGACGGAGTTGGGCGTCCAAAGCCAAGGTGTTAGCAGGTGCGGTTGCTTCTGTGTTCACTTTCTTTGCTTTGCAGATGGTCACCCTCTCCCTGGGCCCTCCCGTGTCATCACTGGTGATGCCTCTGTGGTCTCCGTGGGGTCATCTCTCCCACTCTCACATGAACACTCATCATAAGAAGATGCTCAAATGAGAAGGGGAACAAGGGAAGGCGGGGAGGAAGGAAGGACAGAAGAGGAAATTGGGAACAAAGCTTTTGTAAATAAGGAGGGGAAGAGGGCTTGAAGGGAGGGAATGGGGAAATGTCACGTCTAGGTAGAAACCCCTGATGGTGAAGGTTATCATTATGAATATCTAAAATGTACCAAAACAACCATCCGATTGTCACCCTCATGGCCTCATGCAACATAGTCACCTTTCAAATGGCCCAACTTCAGTCACATTCCGACTGGCTGAGGGGGAGAGTCCTACCATACGGGGATTTGGTGGGGAATGTCTTCACCCACAGCTGTTTTAACAGTGAGCGGGGGAGTCCAGGCTTCCTGAGCCTCTGCCTGTCCAGGGAGCCGGGATGGCGGCGGGTGCAGGGAGTTGAGTGTGGACATGGTGGTCTGATGCGGGCCACACCAAGCCCCCTGAGAGCTGGCACAGCGCAGGCCATAATGCACTGGGGGAGAGAACAGACAGCGCCAGGGAATCCCCTCACCACAGTCCTGGTGTTAGGGAAGCCAGATGGGTTTTCCTTGGATCAGTTTCCCAGATTTCGATGTGGGAGAATTTTCGGCTCATGGATTCTGACCAGCTCTCCAGAGTGATTCTAGTCAGAAGTGGACTTGAGAAGATCTTTCACTACAGCTTCGCTCCGTAGCTTCAGGAAGAAGAAATGCAGGGACGAAGTGCTGAATTACAGACAGGGTGCATGGAAGTTGGGGTTCTCAATCATGTGAGCCTCTTCTACAAAACGAGGATGGCTCAGCTTCTGGGAAAGCTTTCTTTCCTTCTTTCTTTTTTTCTTTCCTTCCTTTTTTGGGAGGGACAGGGCAGCACTGGAGATTGAACCCAGGGCCTTTGCACTGACATCCTCCAAGCCCATTTGTAAAATTCTGAGACTGGGTCTTGCTAGGTCACTAAATTGCCCAGGCTGAGCTCAGACTTGTGCTCTTCCTGCTTCTGCCTCCCAGGGTGCCGGGATTACAGGCATGTGCCACCAGGCCTGGCTCCATCAAAGCTGTTTGTGGGCTGTTGAGCAAAATGTACTGGACTGGGAACGTAGCTCAGTGGTAGAGTGCTGGCTCGGTGTGTTCGAGGCCCTGGCAAAAGCAAAAAACAAAACCAAAGAAAAGGGCTCTTAGCTTTAAAAATCAAACAAAACAAGACAAAAAATAGGCGTCAAATCTGAATCACTGATTCTTTAAAGGAAACAGAGGCAGGGCAGAGTTAAATAGAGAAAGTTCGGCTTCTAGGCTGCAAATTTCAAATCCAGCTGCATGAAGGATTTGCCTCAAAGACAGACTTCAGTGGGGACTCATGCTCACCAGCAGGAGCTGCATCGGGATGCTGCTGAGCACAGCTGCCTGGGATGTCTCCTCACTGCTGGCGTCATCCTGCAATCCGGGCTTCGAAAGCCAGCTTGGCTGTGTCCTGGGCAACCAGGCCCTGGGGAGGCAGCTGGAAGGATCTCCCAGCGGCTGATTACCTCGGGCAGCCTAGAGCTGGATTCAAAGTTGTGGGGAAACAGCGTGGATGAATGGAAAAACAGAAGCCGGAGATGTATTGACCAGCGAGCTGGGGAAGGAGAACACAGTTAGCAGGGCCAGAGGGGACATGTTTCTGGAGTGGCACCAGCAAGATTTTAATGAGTTTTAAAGGTTCTTGTCTGAGCTTTGAGACTGTAGATTTGTACCAATTACTGAACTGAATCCAAAGGTGGAGAGGCGTGTGTACCCTTTGGGACCCTAAGAGGGCCCAGGCTGTTTGGGGGGGTGACACTGCAGATACTGGCTTTGAACTCGGCATGCTGTGAGTCGGGTCCTCTCTGCCAAGCGGGCACTGGGACACCTTGGTGGCTTTGAGGGTGGCAGGAGGGTCCCTAACGGCCGGCTTGTTTGCTGAACAAGCTGCCTAGACTGCACCAGAAAGTGCCTTTGCTCCCCATCATGCCAGCCCCATTTAAATCTGTTTAACCAGGGTATATCAGTTGCAGGCCTGTGTAACTAGTGCCATGAACCAGGGCTCTAAAGTGACTGCAATGTGTTTGTTCACAGTCCCAGAGGCCAGAAGTGGGAAATCACTGGCTTAGCAGGCTACAGTCCCCTAAAGGCCCTGGGGGGCTCTGTCCCTGCCGGTTCCATCTTCTGAGTGTTGCCAGAGTTCCTTTGCATTCCTTGGCTTGTGGCTGTGTCACTCTGGTCTCTGCCTCCTTCCTCCTGAGGCTGCCATCCCACGTCTCTGCCTTTGCATTGTCATCCCTTTGTGTGTGTCTGAGGCTTCCTCCTCCTCCTTTTTTTTTTTTGCATTTGGGATTGAACTCAGGATCTTTGCACTGAGTTATACACCCAACCCTTTTCTGACATTTTTATTTTGAGATAAGATCACAATAGGTTACTAGATTTGCTAGTTCTACTCTTTTTTTTTTTTTGAATTTTGATCCATTAATTGGGCCCTAGCATAAAATATCAAAGGTACATTATATACAATGCAGATAACTACTACACATAAAGTGTATTTTTTACTAAAAGCCATGATTAAGATTGAAAGGTACTGACATAAGAGTAATACAATTATAAATATTACTGATTATCTTCAACACTTCGTGCATTTTCTCTTCTTTGGTTTCCTTTTTTTTTAATTTTGAAAGTAGTAAAATACAACAGAACAAGACAGAATAAAGCCAACTAAGATTGTACAGTGAAATTGGTACAGAACTTCACAGCAGGTTACCGGGATAACAGTGATAGGTATCACAGTATATTTCGTTATCTTTATAATAGTTGTTCTTTCAATCATGTATATCAAAATAAAATGAAATACAGAACATTATAGAACTTATCAAAACAGAATATTGAATAGAGCAGTACCATTAATCAGAATAGAGCAAAACAATAATAAAAATATTTGACTTCAAAGAGATGGTAGAAGGAAGTCCCCCTTATTTGCTATGGTCAACCTCCCAGGAGATGCTCAGATTTCTGGTTCCCATTTGCTAACGGAGGGACAGGGGAAGGCAGATTGGGGAAGTGGGATGTTTGACTCTAGGCCGTGCACCAGAAGGTTCACTATTGCTTAGCAGGGAGGCAGGCAGGTTGCTTGGTTTCCCAGCATCGTAAGTTCCAATATGGCATGGATCTCAGGAGACACTGGCGGTTCTCCCCCTGGAAGGGCAGCAGTCTGCCACACTGCCACCGCTTACCAGGGAAGGGAGCTGCTTGCCTGGTTTCCCAGAAGCTAGTTCTACTCTTGAATTTGCAATTCTTTTGCCTCTGCCTCCCAGAGCACTGGGCTTGTAGGCCATGCATATTCCTTCTTTTCACGTGTGTTAGTCAGTTTTCCATTACTATCACAAAATACTTGGGGCTAATCAACTCATGATGAAAAAGATTTATTTTGGCTCACAGTTTCAGAGCTTCTAGTCCATGATCAAGAGGGCTGTGGGGTACCATGTGGCCACTGGCGAGGACTCCATGGAGGAGTTGGTGAAATGACCTTGAGGCTTGGTGGGGTTAGAGCGGAGGAGGTGGCTGTGACATTCAGGGGAAGCCCAGGTGAGGAAGAGTGACAGGTTGATGGTGTTGTACCGGGCCTCAAAAAGGAAACGTGGAGGACAGTGGATTTTATCCCTCAGGGAACGTGGGATCTGGAAGGGGAAGAGGGAGGCAGTGAGTGGAGGGCTGTGGGAAGGGGCTGCTGTGCCGCCTCTGTGCCCAGCGATCACTCCTTCCCTGCCTCTCTAGACCGCCCTTTCTCCCTCTCCATCTCCTGCTCTTTGCAGTGGGGCTTTTGATGTCTTAGGTCAGAGTCTCTAGAAAGGGAGCCTGAGATGGGAATTCTCGAGCAAGACGTGAGGCAGGAAATCTATAAACACCAGACATCGCTTCCCCCGGCTCTGGAGGCCGAGAAGTCCAAGGTCAGTGTGCGGCAGGGGTCTGGTGAGGCTGCTCTCTGTTTGCCAGATAGCACCTTGCTGGCACCTCTCCCGGAGAGCTTGAAGGCTACATCCTCGCCTGGCAGAAGAGAGGGGGAAAGAACTCCTGCTATCAGGGCCTTTTACAAGGGCATCTCATCCCATTCATGAGAGCTTTGCCTGAATTACCTCTTGTATTTGTTCATTTGTTACTATAACAAAATACCTGAAGCAAGCTAATTTTATAAACAAAAGAGGTTTATTTTAGCTCATAATTCTGGTCCAAGATCAAGGACCCACATCTATGATAGCCTTCTTAGTGGCAAAGTTCCAAGATGGTGCAAAGTGTCACATAGCGAGACAGGGAGCACGTGTGTCTCTAGTCTCTGTCCTTAGGAAGTCACTTCCCTGATGTTCTCATGTAACCCAGTCACCTCCCAAGGCCTGTGAGCACCATAGTCAAGTTCCCACCTCTTGTTCACGTGAATTGAACCTTGGGGCACATCCTCAAAGCAAATCCAAACCACCGCACCTCCTAGGGGCCATGCTTAATACATGGCCCCGGGGATTAACTTTCCATATGAATTTTATAGGAGACAAAATATTCATACTACAGCAATGTGCTATGTTCTCTTGCATTATAAAAACTAATTATAACAAACATTTGCCCCTTTTTTAGTACTAAGGATTGAACCCAGGCCTCAGACATGCTAGGCAGATGTTCTATGCCCTTAGTGCTTTTTCATAATTTCATGTTGAGAGACTCTTGAGAAAGTGCTCACACAGGTTTTGAACTTGCGGTTCTCCTGCCTCAGCCTCCTGAGTAGCGGAACTGACAGGAGGAAGCCACCGAGCCTGGTACCATTTGCATTTCATGTCACCATTTTTTAAGCCTCTCCTCCTAGCTTTCTTCATCTTGTTGACAATCTAATCAAATAAGCTTTCCCCTGTTTTCACTTAGAGGTGATGAATGCGAGCTCCAGATGACATGGTGTCTGGGCTCATTATTGAAGGATGGTGCATGTAAGATTTTATAAACTTTATGGAGATCTAATTTCACATGAGAAATGCACCTATCACAGACCTATATAAGCACTCCTGTCAGCAACGCCCCCCGCCCCAGGTAATCATCAATGCTTTCTGTCACTATATTAGATTTTGTGCTTTCTAGAATTCCAGTGTTTGTGTCTGCTTGTCTTTTTATGGGTGTTCTGGGGAGCAAACCCAGGGTCTTTGTAAGGCCGGCAAGTAAGTTCCACCCCTGAGCCACAGCCCCAGCCCTAGAATTTCAGGTAAAGACGATTGTACTTTAAGCTTAAGGAAACTTTCACTTTGTCTCATAAATGCTGAGCCCCTCCTTGAAATTTGCATCCAGACCCCTGAGTTTCGATCTGTGGTTGGTAGCTCCGAATGGGCAGGTAGAATGGTACAATGGCCCGGCAGAGGGAAGCAGCTCCCCTCATGGCACCCGGGGAGCAGAGAGAGGGGGGAGCAGCTGGAGAGGGAGACACGCCTTTCCTGACACATTCCTGGTGACCTGCTCCAACCAGCTCCTACTCCCAGGAGTGAGTCAGCTCTGCCACGCGGCAGCGCACTAACCGGCTGATGGGTGCAGCGCCCTGGCCATCCAGCCTCGTTCCAAACAGGAGAGGCTTTGGGGAACACTCTAGATCTACACCACAGCACTGCGTCATTGTCACGCAACCCAGACGGGGCTCGGCTTCCTGAGAACCATTTTCCCCACGTCCGTATGAGTACTAACCGGAAGATCTGACTCTGTAGAAAACAAATAAGCAAACTACTTAACTTTAAAATGAATTATTTCTCTTTGAATCTCTGTGTGCTCAGAGACCCCTGGGGCATGTCCGCAAGGTCACACATGCGGAAACTCCAGAGCCAGCAGGCAGATGGGATGTGACATCGGTGCCCCAGGGATCCAAGAACCGTTCAAAGAGGAGGGCAGGGTACTGTGATGAGTGTGGGGGCCCTTCCCTGAGAATTACTCACCACTGCTCTGCACAAAAGGCAATTTCGGGCCTACATGGAAAGCAGAGCTGGGTTCTGGCAAAAATCCTTTGCACCCAATAAGTACCTTGTAGAACACTGGAAATGTGGCCAGGGTGCAGGAGATTTGGTCATGCAGGGCCACCGTGGGTACAGTGGTCCCTGCTGTTCTGCCACTAAATGCAAAACACAGTTATTGTGGTAACCAGAGCAGCTCCTACACGCTGGCAAATGCCACTGTGCAGAAGCATTGTTTTAAAAGGGTCCCTGGGCTGCTGGGTGACAGGCTTTGTCAGAGCCAGCGCTGTCTGCCCGCCACACTGTCTCCTGCTGCCTGCTGACCCTGGCACACCCCTATTCCCAACCTCTCTCCTGCCACTGCCTCAAGTTAAAAACAAAACCATTAGAACCAAACAAAACCGGAAATGAAAGTGAGCTTTCCTTTGGGCGGTGGTAAGGGTGAGAGTCAGTCTAGCTGGCTTTGGGATCCCGGGGGGGGGGGGGGGGGGGGGGAGGCCGGTGGGTCACGGCTGCAGGGTCTTGGGCTCTGTGTGTGGCCCTCACGCCTGCCTGTTGGTGCTGCTCTCCTGTGTGGCTTCTCAGCTGCCGTGACCCGAGCGGCTAGGCTTCCCTGCATCCTTTCACCGCCATGCTCCTGTGGTGGAGCCAGCTGACTGTGACTGAGCCCCTGAACCCGTGAGGCACTCTCCTCTTCATTACGGGTGTTAGCCTTGCGTCTCAGGAACAGGGAAGCTAATAAGCGCACCCCCACGGTCCTTCCTGGCTGCCAGCCCTTTCAGAGCTGCCTCCCCGACCTTCCCACCCCACGTCCACTTCCTACCTCCAGTTTACAGCACATCCTCACCTAGGAGCAGCTTCCATTCCGGAAGAGCTGTTCCTCAGTCAGATTTGCTGGTAACCCACACAGGGCGTGTGCACAGTACACTGTAAACGCTCGCGACTCAAGAGTTTGTAGTCAGAGGCTTACTGCACGGAAGGTGAAGAGACTCAGATCTCTGTGATCGAAACCCAAACTGACTGAATGGAACTTTCTACTGCACTTGCCTGTGCCTTGTGCTTTTCACCCTTCCGCCTCCCCTTCCTCCTGCTCCCCCCCCATCCCAGGTTGGTCCCACAGGGTCCTGACACCTGCGTGGCGGTGGTGTGGCTTCCTCTGTGGATCGTTTCACGGTGGCTGCCTCCACCTCCATGTGCAAGCCGCACGCGGCAGCGTCCGAGTCTGTTCTCCCTCCGAGCTGCAGAGCTGCACAAGGTCGGGTACTCCAGGGGTGCTTGTTGCATGACAAAGTGATCTCGAGACTAAATCCCGGATCCCAGCGCTGGGATCTCCTTTCCCCTCAGGTGCTCTGGGGATACAATGTGACAAGTGCAGTTGGGAGCCGGGGTGGGTCATGAGGGAGGGTAGGAGGGCTGCAGCCTGACAGCCCTGCGGGGGTCCTGGCTCCCCCACCTGCCCAGGAGCTTGGGCTCAGAGCTCTGCACCTCCACACACTCAGCTGTGAAACGCAGACCCAACCACGTGTGCTCTGACCACTGCAGCCGACAATAAGCAGCTCCTTAAACACCACTTAGCGCCTAGTATTTCCCCAGTTATTTTTGTCTTTCAGTCTTGATTATTTATGTAGTAATATACTCTTTGGTGTAAATATGGAAAGTGCAGAGGAGTAAAAGGAAGGGAAAATTCACTCATAATCCCCCATTCAGAAAGAGCCAGCCAGCAGGCTTAAGGTAGTGCTTCCGTCCTGGTTTGTTTTAATTTGGCTTTTTAAACCTGGGTGCAGTAGAGAGAGAGTTCTAGTCACCACAGTTCACCACAGTAGTTCCCATAAGCACAGACTAGGAGGAGAATTACATTCTCCCCGAGAAAGTAGGCAGCAATGGGGTTCACAGGCCAGTCCTGGTGAGACAACATCTTAAGATCTCATCTTCCTTAAGCCAAGGAAACTGAGGCAGGAGGATTTCAAGTTGGAGGCCAGACTAGAGCCTGTCTCAAATAAGTAGATAAAAAGGACTGAGAGTGTATCTCAGTGGTAGAAGCTTGCTTTGCAGATATAAGACACTGGGTTTAATCTCTAGTACTGAAAAGAAGTTTTTAAAAATACTTTTGAAAAGGGGTCCTGCATTTTTGTTTTGGACAGAAGGCACCAATTTTGAATCTGATCCTGCCTTGAAGAGGTGGCAGAGAGAGGTTCCCTGAGGGAGGGCCAGTGAGCTCTGCAGAAGCAGCCTGGCCATGGCTCCCTCAGAGAGCCGTGAAGGCTGAACACCGGCAGGGGCGGGGAGGGGACAGGGGCCTGGCCGGGCGCTCCCCCCCCCCCACCTCTGGGAGCGACTGGAGACCAATATCTCCATCTCGTCAAGCGCAGAGCACAGGTGCTAGAGGTGAACTTTCAGTCTTTTTTATTGCTTTTCTCATTAGAGAGAAAATCAAGGGGTAAATCCAGGAATGAAGGTCACCCACATGTAGAAATAAATACTCTTTTCAGACAAAAGGAAATTGAGCTCCTAGCATTGCACCGTGGCTAGGCCAAGGCCAGCAGGAGCCTGAGAAGCCACCAGGGCTGACAGCCTCAGCCCCTCTGGGCCCAGCAGGGGAAAGATGCCTGGGGCCAACAGATGACCCCAGGGTGCAGATAAAGTCACCACAGACTCCAGATTTACAAATCTGCCTGCTTGATACGATGCATCTGTCAAGCCCCAGAAATGCCCAGGGTGCTTTCCCAGACATCTGCAGATCAGCAAGGCACTTGCACCCTAGAAATTCACTTTCCCAGCTGCAGTCTGACAAGACTTTACTCTCTGCTTCATCCAGGTCCTTTCACAGGCTGTTTAGAGCTGCGTTTTCATTGGCACCATCTGCCTTTTCTGGGTGACTTCAGGGTTCACAGTGGCCCCTACTTCAGTGCAGAGAGAGCAGGGGTTCTGTCCAGCATCCCCAAGAGCCCAAGCCCACATGGGTGGGAGACAGCTCCATCCAGACCCGAGTTCAAGGTAGTGAATCAACAATAGACCCCAGTGTCCACGGAGAAAGGTGGGTGTTGACAAACACAATTCGCAAGACCTCGCCCTGAATTTCCCTCAAAGCTGTGGCTGCATGTTTATTAATTCAGCCTCGGAGGTTGACTTTATACAAGGAAACCTTTGCAAGCACCAGAAATCAGCTGTCACCTGAGTCCCAAGAGCTTTGAGAATGCGATTTAGGACTCTGCCTTGCAGACATGTAGGTACAGTCTGCACTTTGTTGATGAGAAGCAGGCCTGGGAACGACCACCTTCGCAGATCGAATATTTGTGCATCTCATCTCCCCGATCCATATATTGAAGCCCTGGTATTCTGATTCTGTGTCCAGGGCACCACGTTATAACTGCGTCCTGTCGAGCATCCGGAGGCAGAAGAGGGTCGTGCGGGCTCCTTCGCAGACTGGCTGCTTTTGCTGTATCAGCCGCACTGTGCTCTATCTCTCAGTGAATGTTCAGCGACGTTACACGCGTTCCTCCAGGGAAGGAGGGACACTCCTGAGCC
Source organism: Cavia porcellus (assembly GCF_034190915.1). Classification (NCBI taxonomy): domain Eukaryota; kingdom Metazoa; phylum Chordata; class Mammalia; order Rodentia; family Caviidae; genus Cavia; species Cavia porcellus. The sequence goes on from NW_026947500.1 coordinate 23,462,850, forward strand.
CCGGGGCCAGCAGAGCACAGGGTCTCAGAGAGACAGGACACCCTGATGGATGCATCGCGGGGCTCACTGCCCAACAAGCCCAGGCGAGGTGGGCCGGGCTGCAGTGGGACAATCTCAGGCCTGCCCCAGTTTGGGCTCCTTTTTACAGTCCTGTCTCTGGGTATAGGGAGTTGGTACCTCTGTCACCACTGGCCACTTGGGGGCGCCCCATGCCCAGGTTCCTGTGGGGTTTTACTCAGAGGCAACCTTGTGTTCAAGGTCCTTGGCCAATGTTAGTGGATGCAGAGCCACACTGTGGACGTCGAATAAATGCATCCGGAGAACCATGCTTTCACCATGACTTTTTTTGTGTGCTCTTTTTGAGACAGGGTCTCACTATGTAGTCCAGACTGGCCTTGAGCTCATTTTGTAGCCCAGGTTGGCCTTGAACACTCAGCAATCCTCCTGCCTCAGCCTCTGGAGTGCTGGGATTACAGGTGTGAGCCACCAAGCCCGGCTCACCACGACTGTTTTATCCCTTTCAAAACTCTGGCTGGGGTGTTGCATTCTTTTGTAAACACACACACACGTTCACACACACGATCACAGCCTGTCCACTTGTGGCTCCGAGGGTCTCTCTGACCGTGTGGTCCCTTTCTGCACCCACACCTGCCCATCAACACTGCTCACCTGTGTTCAGTTTCTCTTGAGCAATCCCCACTCCCCATTTTTATGACTAGTTCTTTCATTCATCTTTCTATTTTAATAGTGAAAGCATTGGGAAGTAAATAAAACGCATCTGTCATAACCCTACTGTTTGGGTTGTGTCTGGAGAACACGATCAGTAAAACCCCTCCCCATATGTCATGTGTACCTAACACACGACCAAGAGGGTCACAGTCGGTGACCATTTTATTCTGGATTTTCTATCATTCTGCTCTTCCCTGTCTTTCCCTTTTCATGCCTTCTTTTGGGTTGATTTTTGTTTTTTTCCATTTTCTCAGTATTTGTTTATTCTTCCTGTGCTAACATTTTTGATTTTTATTCTTGAATTTAATAAATATTTTAACTTCTCTTGAGCTGGGGATTTAGCTCAGATGCATAAGTGCCTGCCTGGCAAGTGCAAGGTCCTGAGTTTGATTCCTGATACCAAGAAAAAAAAGTCTTCTTAATAAGCAAGGCTCTTAGAATCCTTTAGTTTGTCTATAACCTATCTAACTAACATACTATTGTTGAGTGGTCTTTTAATTTTCATTCTTTCTTTTGTTCTGTTGTTGTTGTTGATGTTCTGGGGATCAAATCCAGGGCTCTAACCAGGTGTGGAGGCGCGTGCCTGTAATCCCAGCCCTCGAGAGATGGAGGCAAATTTGAGGCCAGCCTGGTCTGGGAAGTGAGCTCTAGGCCAGCCTGAACTGCATAGTGAGACCTTGTCTTGAAAAGAAAAGAAAAGAAAAGAAAAGACAAGACAAGACAAGACAAGACAAGACAAGACAAGACGAGACAAGACGAGACAAGACACACACAATAACACCCAGAGCTCCTGCACACGCTATGTAAGTGTTCTGAGCTTTATCTCCAGTTCCCTTTCTTTTTAATATCTAAAATTACACATTATTTTATTGTTTCACAGTCAATATTTTGATTTGCTGACTTTTTTTTTTTTTTTTTGGTCTTTTTGAGACAGAGTCTCACTATGCCGTTCAGGCTGGCCTTGAGCTCACTTTGTAGCCCAGGCTGGCATCCAATTTGCAACGATCCTCCTGCCTCAGCCTCCTGAGTGCTGGGATTACAGGCACATGCCCCCACACCCAGCCTGACTTTTTTTAAAAAATCCAATTTCTTTGCTTCTGAGTCTTAGGTGTTAAAGTTAATTTTCAAATGATTTCACTGTTATAAAAAATTGTAAGAAGAGTACACATAGACTTTTTTTCTTCAGAATGCAGTTGGGAATAAATTGCCAGTCTGATGCTTTATTATCTGAAATCATGTTGAGTATATTTCCTACAAACTAGGGCATTCTTCTGCCTAACCACAGTGCAGCAGCCAGCTCAGGAAATTAATGCTCACACGTTCTCACCTTCCAGTTCATAGAACCCTGTTTGGGCTCTGGCAGTTTCTTGGTCCTTTGTCCTTTGTAGCAATAGAATCTAATCCAAGGTCACGAATGGTACTTGGTTGTTACATCTCTTTTGACCTATGATGGTTTATTTATCTTCCCTTGATTTCCTTGACCTCAGTACTTGCAGAATACAGGTGGGTTACTTTGTGAAATGGGAGCATCTGATGCTTCTTTTTGATTTGATTCGGGTGATGTATTTTGGGCAGGAATATCACTTTCTTTGCGTCTGATCCCTGGGACACCACATAGATTTGTCCGTGACTGGCGGGTGAGATTGTGCTTTGACTGTGACTTTGGTCACTTGGTTAAGGTAATATCTAGCAGGCTCTTGGGAACGTTGTGCTTTTCCCTTTTGTAATTAATAGGCGTTTTGATAGAAAGATTTTGAGACTATATCCAAACTTTCACTTATTCTGTTAATATCTACCGATCCTCCGTGAGTAAATCTTTAATGATTTGATGGTTGTCAATGTCAATTGGTCTAACTGTCAAGCCCTGAAATTACAAGGTGACTTTGTATTGTTATTGTCCTCAGGTACCCAGACCAAGCAAAAGCAAAAGGAAAATCCTCATTAAAAAGGAATCGTAGCATCTTGGGTCTCAAGTATTTTCTACATTACATTTTCATTTTCTTTATTAGTATGTTTGCTACACAGAATAATTGCATTTATCTTGGGGAATTGGTACCCAGAGATACTGTACCTCGGTCATGTTTAGGTATTCTCTCACCTGTCCTTGTCTCCCCCTATTCCCAGGTCCCCTCCCATCTCCATGATACAATTCATTTTTGTTTTTTAATGTTTTTCCCAAATCCATTTTATTTCAAGGTGAAAAAAAATTAAAACTAAATTTCAAAACACATCAATCAGAGGGCAACAATGGTACACACCATGCACAATGTCATCCCTAAATCATTCACCCAGAGCGCAGGACACCTGCACGCAACTGTCTGGACAACACCAGCACAAGTCTTTCTCTTCAGTGACCTCAGAGAAAACAGTAGTATAACTACCTTAACTATTTTATATACACATGTTGTTTCTTTCAGCTTCTCACACTGAGACAGTATGATGTTTGCACGTGCGTCTGATTTATCTCACTGAGTATGGTCTCAAGTTGTATCCATTTGCTTGTAAGTTTCCAGTTTATCCTTCTTTATGGCTAAGTATAAGCAGATACTCCATTGCAGAAAAACATCTTTTTTTATCCATTCCTTAGCTGATGGGCATTTAGGTTGTTTCCAAGATCTGGCTATTACAAATTCTGATGCTGTAAACCTGGGTGCACATATATCACTGTGGTATGATGCTTTTAATCCTCTTGGGAAGATACCCAGAAGGGGAATAGCTTGGTTGAATGGGACCTTTAGTCCTAGTGTTTTGAGGAATCTCCACACTGATTTCCACAGTGGTTGCACCAGTCTACACTCCCACCAGCAGTGCAGAAGGGCTCCTTTTTCCCCCAGCCCCTCACCATTTGTTAGTGCTTGATTTCTTGAGAGTAGCCATTCTTTCTGGGGTGAGGTAGAATTTCAGTGTTGTTTTAATTTGCATCTCTCAAAAGACCAGTGCTGTTGAACATTTTTTCACCAATTTATTTGCTGTTTGTGTTTCTTCATCTGAGAAGTGTGTGTTCATCTCAGATGTCCATTTTTGGATTGGGTCTTTAAATCTAGGAGGGCTGATTTTTTGAGTTCTTTATATATTCTTGATAGTAAACCTTTGAGGTACAAGTGGCAAACATTTTCTCCCATGTTGAGGGTTGTCTCTCACTCTGTTGGTGATTTCTCTTGCTGTGCAAAAGCATTTCAGTAGGATGAGATCCCAGTTGTTGATTCTTTGCGATATTTCCTGTGCAATTGGGGTTTTGTTCATGAAGTTTTTGCCTACACCAGTGTCTTCAAGAGTTTTACCTCATCTTCCAGCAGATTGAATGTTTCCATTTTAATATTAAGATTGTTGATATAATTAATTTTTAAAGACAATGTCAACTTACACATTCAAAAATAGACACATAAATTTTCATGATCTTTGAATGAGAATCAGCAGAAACAGAGAAAGAGAGACCCTATATAAAATGCTATAACATGGAAAACCATAAAATAATGACAACAACTGCTCTGTTCAAGATTCAGGCTATTGCTTGAATTTCTTTTCTTGCAAAACAAAGGAGCAGCAGCAAACCTGGTACCACAGGCTTGACCGACAGTCAAATAGAACTAACAAGTAGCTAAAATTAGGAATTTGGTGGAATTCTGAGTTTCTACAGAAGGAACTCAGTGATTGGCTTATTAAATGTGGCTATGGAGAGAATTCGTGAACTGGAATATAGCTAAATAACCAAATAAAAGAAAGCATACAGAAATTAAAAAAAAAAAAAAACCGAATAACTCAGAAAAGCTGCAGGAGACAGAGTGCACCGCGCGGGTTTCTGTGTAACTGCAGCCTTGGGAAGCGAAGCTGGAGGAGACGGGCAGGGACATCTGAAGAGACCACCGCTGAGACTTCTCCTGAGCTCATAGATGCAGGAGGAGCCCCTGCCACGCCCTTTAGGATAAACAGAGGGTGGGAAGACATAATTGCAGCTGGGTGCCTCACAGGGAAGCCCCCGCCATGCTGACAAAATCACGAGGGTCCCACTGAGTTCCCCACCATGACCACACGGATCCAGGACACTGAGTCAGGGATCCCCACCCCCAAGACCGCCCCCCAGCTCTCGCTGTGTACATGGATTGGGGTGAAGTTCTCCCTGCGCCCTCAGGGCCGGCGGTGCAAGGTGAACCGAAGGAGAACATCTAAGAGCAAAAGCGGTCAGCTTGGTCACTGTGCTTGGTGATACAGCATGCAGCAGGGGGATGGGGAGCGGTGGGGTCCATCTGGAAAGAACCAACCGGATGCCCAGAGCTGTTCCCGAGGGGGCTGATAGGGGAATCGGCTCCCGTGACTGTGGAGGCTGAGAGATCCCAAGCTGGAGGGACGGAGGATTGGCACAGCTCGGGTCAGAAGATGGGTGTCCAGCTCCGAGACGGAGGGAAGGGGGGACAGGAACAGAGGGTGGGAAGAACAGAGGGTGAAGAGAGACAGAGACGGTGTTTTAGCTAGTATTTTTTTGAAAAACTTAGTCGTTCTGGAAAAGACCTCAGTTACAGGTAACAGCTGAAAAGAATCATCATAGCTCTCTGCTTTCAGTGTGCAGTGAGGACTTTTAATGGAATAAAGTACGTTTAAATGGACTTTGGATTCTTTTCAAACCTGCAGTTCGGGGGCATTAAGTACATTCACACTGTCATGTAGCTGTCACCACTGTCACCCCTGAACACGCTCATCCACCCCGCCGAGACTCTGTCCCCAGGAAACGCCCTCCCTCCTCCACCTCTGCAGCACCAGCCCGGCTACACTCTTCCCTGTTTTCTGAGCCCGTGGATGTGAGCACCTGTGAACGTCACAGCAGTGAGATCCCACGCAGATGTCTTTGGGTGTCGGGCTCATTTCACTCTCCGTGCTGCCATCCTCGTTCATCTGTGTTGTATGCAGCATGCATCAGAATTTCTTTCCTTTTTAAAAAGTTTTGTTTTGTTTCTTGAGGCCAGGTCTCATTCAGCTCCCTAAGCTGGCTTTGAACTTGTGATCCTCCTGCCTCAGCCTCTACCCAGCTGGGATTACAGGCATGCATGACCCTGCTGGGCTCGTTTCCTTTCTGTTTAAGGCTAATATCCCATCGTCTCTGTATACAGCATCGCTGGGGCTGGGGCCTTTTTATTTTCCATCTTCTGGAGGCTCTGTGTTTGCATTTTGATTCTGGAGTGGCTCCCTAGCCGAGGGCTGGCCAATTCCTAGAGTCCCTCTGAGCCCAATTTTTCTATGAGAACCAGTCCAGCTGGGGTCCATGGCCACAGTGCTCTCCTTTCTTATGAACTCCCACCAAGGCAATGCTCTCCCTTCCTTTACACAGCCAGCGCTAGGGGCTGGACACCCAGAACCAAAATCATTTAAACTGCACACCAACCCGCCCCCCAGCCCTCTCCTGAGAAACCCCGGGGCCACACTCTGACTCTTGTCAGGCCTGGCCTGGCGCTTCCTTGAGGGGCTCTGCCCAAGAAGGACCTGCGAACATAAACTACTTTCAGGGTGACCATCATGCCAGTCCTTACGAGACCGAATTTTGGGGACACTTTCACTCAATCCCCATGTTTACCCATTCATCCACGGATGGACACTGGATTGTTTCTACATTTTGACTGTTGTTTTGAGACAGAGTCTCACCATGAAGCCCAGGCCACCCTTGAACTCACTATAGATTCCAGGCTGGGTTTGAATTTGCAATCCTCCTGCCTCAGCCTCCCAGAATTACAGGATTACACAATAGGGAAACCAATGTCCAGTGTGGCTGTTGTTTTTTAATGATATATTTCAAGTATTCAGGAAGAATGACAAGCACAATGACCACAATGACTAACCCTGTAAGAGGCCAGGGGCTGTCCCCTTCCCAGGCTGTGTCTTCTGCCCTTCCTGCCTCCCCCTGATGAGTTTGCTCTCTGTCCCAGATGTTACCCATCCCAGGTGGGATGGCTCCTTCCCTTGCATACCAATGTCCTTGGAAGCAACATGTATTTTTGTCCGTGTGCTTTTGAATTTTATAGAAATTCAACACACTCAGCATCATGCTTTTTTTACCCACTTTTGAAAGACTGACCCACACCGAAACAGGGAAGCTTCAGTTCATCCATTTTGCATGGCTGTGTAATACTCCATTCTTTAACCATACCACAGTGGATGGATTCATCCTCCTATTGCTGGGCATTCAGATGACACCACAGTTTCCACTCAAACACGAACAGATCATGTTTTGTGATTTGTGCATGCACGTGTGTGCACAGGGCACCTGGGAAGAAAATGAAAAGGCAGGAAACTGAGGGATGAGCATGTCTGTGTCTCTATTTTACCAGATATGGCCAAACTGTTCTTCAAGATGAGACATCACTTTGCACCCAACAACAGCCCTCACCTTCATATTCCCTCGCAGGCCGGAAATCCGAGGGCCCTGCTGTTTTTCCGGGAAGTGCAGTCCCCCGCAACGGCGGTCTTGACAGGCTTAGCACCCCAGCCTCCTAGAGCTGCTTTGTGACCCTAGGTGAACTGGTCTGGCTCGGGTGTTTCCGGAGAGCCCTTGTGTCTGTCGTGGGGAGACCCCAGGGCACATTAGGCAGCTGAGGGAACCTGGCTGTTCATCAAAGGCTTCCTGCTTTCCAGTGACCCCTGGCTCCCCCAGGGGGTTCCCTCCACTGCCCATGGCTGTGCACCCCGACCTCTCCCTGTCCCAGGGACTCTTGGCCTCCTGTTGGTCCCAGCCAAGATGACTCCATAGATTTGCTGGGCTCAATTTGTAGGCATTCAAAAAAATCTATTTTTTTTCTTAATAATATGCTCGTAGCAAAGCATTTTTGTGCTTCTGTGCTCTGACAATACAAACTGTTTTGGCAGAGAGGAGGCAAATTTCTTTGAAATTAGGATATTCAAAGCAACTTCTCAACTTGGGCCTCTTGATTTTGCTTCAAGAAATCTGTTGTGCCCATAAAATCATGCCTCCACCCTGGGCGCCATTCTGTTGCCGTTTATTCCAATTTTCAAATAGCAACTGCTTCCACTTTCCCTTCTGTAATTCAAAACAGGAATCTTTAAGGCCCTGGAAAATTGTTTTTGTGATATCCTAAAGTGAAAATACCCATGAATGTGTACTTTTAGAGCAAGTGTAAATTTTAAATTCAGGCCCAGCGTAACATTTTCTGTGTGATCTTGTCTGTACTGTAAGTCACAGAGGGGGGTTTTTTCTCCAGTTTTTGAGCAGGTATTTTCAGGAGGTCACAATTACTGACAGAGGCTGGGATGGGCTCCCATTTGAGCTCTAGTCCCCTCCCAAAGGCCTCACTGCCCAAGGACACAGACTTAGTGTCGAAGTACTCGGGTTGGGGTCCTCTCCCAGCTTATTTGGGCTCTCAGATCTCTGCAAAGCTCTCGCCCCTGCTCACTATCCCTGGGTGTCTCTCTGGTATGCATGCACAGCTACCTGCCAGCTGGCGTCCGCTGGACACCTGCACCCCAGAGGCATGGCACACTGGTCCCTGCTATTCAACCTAGCCTCCGACTTCTGGCCTCTGAGTCCTCCAGGTGACCAGTGGGGGAAACATCCCTCTTCCTGGTCTGACCCTAAGCCCTCTATGCCAAAAAGTTTTTCCAGGACATTGTTTTCCAGCTTCCTCGTGGTCTCTCTGATGTGTCCAGGCTGAGCAAGGGACAAGGCGGACTAGCACTGGTGTTTCTGGCAGCCAGAAACACAGATCAAACCCGGTCACTGGTTTCTAGAGGCTGAGGTCACCACTTCCAAATGCTGAGTGCCTCAGCTGCCTCTCTGGAGCATGGTACCTAGGCCAGTTACCCTGCGGTGCCCTGGCCTGCAGGAGCATGGGGAACCTTTGGGGTCAGGGGAGCTGAAGTCTGCAGGCCTTTTTTGGCTTTTGTTCTCCAGCAAATGAGCAGGCTGTACTCTCTGACCTCTAAGGACAACTTTCAGCTCTTTAAACTGCTAGAGACAGAATTAAACCTTACTGATTATTTATCTATGTTCTTAGAACAGTGGCTAGTAGACAGACTTGACAAAAGACGCCTCTCTTTCGGATAACCTCATTTGCAAAGCTCTCCCATCTTTTGCTGCTCTCTGCCGAGCATTCGTGGCTATGAGTTTTCCTACAAATGTTGCCTTGGCAGCATCCCAGGTCCCTGGATAGGTACCGTTTTCCTCACTGCTGGTTCTAAGTAGTTTTAAATTTCTAAGCTGACTCAAGAATGATGGAGAGGCATGGGATTTTTTTCTTTCAGTGAGGGATAGGTAATATGTTTGAAATTTTCAAATTGAAACACAGAAAAAAGACTCTCCCTTCTTTTACTGTAGGCCATTGTTGCAAACTGCAGGATGCAAACCCAACAGAGCATTTAGGGTGGCTCAAGGTGCTCCTACCGGTGGTGAGGGCTCCTCCGTCCCAGGAGGGTTCCTGCATCAGTCACTCCTTCCCATCAGCCTGCCATTCCACCCACCCCCACCCCAGCCCCCTGTACTCCATTTTACTCCTGTTGGGGCCCAGTTTCTGCTGGCCATTAGTTGGGGCAGTGGTCCCTCTGAGGGGTCTCTCTGCTGCTGTGGCAGGACAGGCCTGGCCCCACCCCGTGGCCTCTGCTGCAGGTGGCATTTTGCTAGCCTTCTTTTTCATGAGGGTCCCACACTTGTGTGGGGCAGGGGCCTTGTGCCATCTCCCTCTGTGGCTCTAGGCCATGTTTCCAACCCCCAGAGTGGCCCTTAAAACTGGAGGACCAGGTTCAGACCCACGAATGCCCTTCATTCATTGTAGATAACTCAGGCTTTCTCTTCCTTTTGCTTTTTGTTCTCTGGAATGCTTTCACTTTCTTGAAACCCTGGCAGTTCATTTAGAAGGCTGTTGGTGGGGTGGTGTGCTGTGGTATTGTATTTTGAGCTGAGCGTGGAAACCAGGGCTTCACACATGCTAAGCAATGCCCTACTACTGAACTACGCCAGGGTCCTGGCTAGCATTTTTATATGCTTCATAGCTTTCATTGTTATCACTGTTATTTTCAGAATATCAAGTCCCTCATAATACAGGAAACAGAACTTGTGGTTTTTCTTTGTTTCTAGTTTCTATAATAAAAATAATTTCCTGTTACAGAAAATAGAACACTGTGTTATGTTCTAATATGTTTAAAGCAATTAAGTGACTTCTCCTTCCCCACCCCTAGAGCTTCAGAGGAATACTCTTGTGACTTGGGAGGAGTGTGTAAATCCTTCTAGGGGCTGAGGGTGTATTCGTGTGGAATGAAAACCCACTGTGATAAGGGGTGTGGCTACTGTGCTTTCCAACCAATAAGCATGGTCTGCTTCTGATTTTTTGCTTTATCTTTTTTTTTTTTTTTTTGGTACCAAGGATCAAACTCATGACTACATGCTTGCAAGGCAGGTGCTTATGCCACTGAGCTAAATCCCCAGTGCTTTATCTTTATTTATTATTTCCATTTATAAATACTTAGTTTTTCCTTTCTAGCCTTTTGGTGTGAATTATCTTTTGTGTGAATTATGCCTTCTTTAATGCACGTGCAAATTTATTTGTGTGTGGTGTGAGGTAGGGATCTAACTTTGCCCTCCTGTACTGCCAGCAAATGGTCCTGGTGCTGTTTCTGAAGACACCCCCGCTCTTGCCTGGTGACCATGACGCACTCGTTAGTTCTGGCAGTTCTGCTTCACTCACCTGCTGCTGCCCATGGAACCAGTAGGAGTGTGTTGGTTGCAGGAAGCAGAAAACAAATAAACAAACATTCAGCTATGCTTCAGACAGAGAGGGGCACCTTTTTCATGTGCAACTATAGTGGGAACACCTAAAAATTCCACCAAGGGCTCAGCTCTTCTCTCCTTCCATCCAGTGTCTCACCATGACTGCTACTTCTTGGGTACAAGATGGCGCCATGGCGTCAAGCTTCATCTCCCAGGACAGGAGAATGGAGGGGTGGTAGTGACCGGCAGTTCCTTTCCTTTGGCAGTACGAGCCTTCCCAGGACCCTGATGGACTTTTGCTTCTGGCTCATTGGCCAACACTGAGTCACATTGTGCTTCCTGTAGCTGTGAGAGAAGCTGGGAAAGTGTAACCAGACGGTCCTACATAGAATAATCCTGATTGCCTTGGGCTGGGTATAAAAGTGGGTATTCCAGGTGACCGCATTCACTGGTTTGGGGGCTTACTTACTGTAGCATTGTAGTCCCCTGAGAATAGTCTCAGCGGCCTTGGTGCAGAGAGAAGAGAAGTCTGCAGAGCGAGGACTCCTGGAGGAGCCCAGTGTTCCAGCCTGGAGCCTATTACTCAGCCTGTGGGAGGTGCGATCCCTCCCACCCTTCCAGCAGGACTGGACGATCTGTTTCAGCCGCAGCCCACATCAACCCCACAGAGGGAGCTCAAATGGTGGGCAGCGTATGAGGGATTGGGGTGGGAACGACAACCCTTCCCAGCTGCTCTCTCCCCCTGGATGTTTGTTTCCTGCTGCTGTTGTAACAATCACCACAAAGTCAGTGGCTTCGGTGCAGCACAAAGCTGCGTTAGAGTCTTGGAGGTCAGGAGTCTGAAATGGGTCTTGCTAGGCTAACATCAAAATTCTACTAGGGCTGGCTCTTCCTAGGGGCTCGTAGGAGAATCTGTTCCTTGCCCCTTTCTGCTTCTAGAAGCTGCCCTCTGTCTCCAAAGCCAGCGGACTGCATCTCCCAGTCTCCCCTTGTTTCTCTGTGCACATGACTTCTCCTGCAAGGATGCCTGGTGACACTGGGGCACTCCAGTGATTAGCCATCCAGGAAAATTAGCCATCCTGGATGGCTAATCTTCCATATAGAGCCCCTCAACTTGGTCACATCTGCAAAGTGCTTTTTGCAGAAGATTGACAGATTCTGGGAATGAGGACCAAGTATTTTGCCTTGTCCCGGGCAAGGGGCAGCAGCTGGTTCTCCAGGATGGTGGAACATCTGGGGACAGGCAGAGCTGGGGGACATTTCACAAAGTCCACAGCTCCTTGGGCTCAGGGTGCAGCTGTCACAGCAGCAATGTGTGACTGGGCTGGAGGACCCTTAGCCTGGTTCCTGTTTAATGTTCATTCAGGGCTGGCCCAGAGATGCATCCCCTCCCCTCCGCCTCCACCCCCTGTGGCATATGTCCTTGGTGCCCAGGGTCCTGCTTCTCCTCTCCTGTCCCCTCCACTCTATTCCATGAGGCACAAAAGTGGCTGAGACCCTGGTCCAGGGGCAAAGCTGTTCGAGTTTTGTGTCCGTGAGGCACAAAGCCAGGCAGACTGGGCCAAGTGAAGGGTCCCCATGGACAGGGAGAGGACAGCCACTGGGACAGCAGAGTGTCACATAGGCCCCTTGTCTGGGCCTAGGGGTGCAGACGTGCATAGAAACTCACTTCCCCACACACCTACCACCCGAACACTGTGTTGTATGAGTTACATCCCAACAGACAAAGAAAGAAAGAGGTGGGGGCGTGGAATCCCACACTCGGCTCTTGGAAGAGAGCATTTCTTACACAGAAAGAAAATGTTTAGAATTTTAAATGAATTTTCCTCACTCTTTCCCGCCCCCTCTTTCTGTCCCCCACCCCCATTCCCTGTCAGGCAGAAGCTGGGGCCGGGATGCTGCCCACGATTGCCTGGGGTCTGGACAAAGTGAGGTGAGGGCTTGGGAGCTGGGAGTCTTGGGTGGATGAAAAGGAAGGAGAGAGCCCGACCCCCAAAGTAAGCTCTGTGCCCAGGGTTAAAAGCAGGACGGGTAGATGGACGCTGGGGACCCCCAAAGGGTCCCTGTGCAGCCAGCACCTGGGAAGGGGTAAGTGGATCTGGTGCGGGAGTGAAGGAGGCCCCAGGAGTGTGAGCCCCTCTGCCGTGATTTCAGACGTACGTGGGCCCAGCGTCAGATGCAGCCTGGAGATCACCCAGGTCAGCATCTCACGGCCAGAGGCCTGCAGAGGCCAAGCAAGAGAAGAAGCCAGTCAGTGGCCCTCGTGGGCCACTGGGGTTGAAGGCAGCCGTCAGCTGAAGGGAACTGGATACAGAGCTGCCAAAGGGTAATAAGCTCACTCTGCTAGACATCAGCTGGGCCAAGTCCGTGTCTCCCAAACCGAGGAATAGTGGAGGACTAAGTGCAGGAAAGATTTGTGGGGAGAAAGCTCCTGAGAGACAGGAGGGGTCCAGCACAAGACAGAACAAAATCAATGGAGACAATGCAGTGAAACTGGTACAGAATTTCACAGTAGGATACTGGGATGGTAGTAATAGGTACAATGGTATATCTCCTTAACTTCACAATAGCTGTCCAGTCAATTAGGTAGAAAATCAAACCAAAAGTAGAACATTATAAAACCAATTGAGAATACTGAATAGAACAAAAGAAATATAACAAAACGAACAGTGAAAACAACCTTTGCCTTCAAACAGAAGATAGAAGGAAATCCCCATATTTGCTATACTGCATACAGTCACCCTCCCAAGAGATGGTGAGACACCTATCCCCAGTAGCTATGGGGGGGTGTTTGATTTTCAGCCCTGGTGGCAGTAGGCTCACAGGTAATGGTTCTCCTCCTGGCCCTTGCCGCAGGCGCTGACCAAGAGGCTGGGTGAATAAGCTACCTGAGTCCCACCATGGCCGGATCTCGGGAGTTCTCAAAGGCTGTAGCTCTTTGTCCAAGGATATTTTATGCAGCAAAGTCACAATTGAAGCATTCTCTAAGTCCCTGGACCAGGTGGCATTAATTACAGTAAAATTTCAAATTGCCAAGTGTCTCTTGGGAGGTTTATAGGCATGGCTATCACACCTCCAGCCTTCGAATTTGCCTCCAGTCACAATTTTGATGCGTCTCACCTTTTGCACTGATCCCTCAAGGGCCTGATCCATCTCTGATTGCCTATTAATTTCCAACTAACCTAGCTGTCATTATAGAATGAGTGAAACCAGGCCCCTGAGTTCCAGGACCAGCCTGTTAGATAAGAGGATCCTGGAGCACAGCCGGGGGATCCCATCAGTCCTGCCAGGCCTCTTTAACTGGTCTTTGTCCCTTTTCCTAGAGGTGATATTTCAACTTCTGAATTCTCATAGGGAGGGCCTTTGTTACCCATGAGCCCCTGGAATCACATCTGAGTTTATGCTAATGAGGTGAGTGATATTCTAATGAGGTAACAGTTACAAGGGGAGTGCATCAGTCAGCTTTTGGTTGCTGTGACCAAATATCTGACGTAAACAGCTTCAAGGAAGAAGGGTTTGTTTTATTTCACGGCTTCAGAGGGTTCAGTCTATGGTTAATAGGTTCCAAGGTGGGAACATCATGGCGGAAGGGTGTGGTGGAGGAAAGTTGCTCACCTTGTGGTCACCAGGGAGCCGAGAAAAGATAAGCTCTTAAGGTCGCCGTCCCAGTGATCTACTTCCTTCAATAGCCCCACCGCCTAATCACTCACTCACTCAGCTAACCGGTCAGTGAGCTAATCCATTTAATAAGGTTTGAGCCTTGTAATCCAGTCACCTCTGTAGACACTCGGAACCCAATCAAGGAGACTAGAGGTTGAATTCAATCACTCAGTCCCTGATTGATCAATCCAACCTGCATAATGGAATCCCAGGAAGAGCCCTGGACAACAAGGTTTGGGGGAGCTCTCTGATCAGAGAGGACAAGATGGAGCCAAGTAGATGAGGTGCCCTGATTCTCCAGAGAAGCTCACAAAACTCCCAGGCCTGCCCTGTGTGTCTCTTCATTTGGTCTTTCCCGAGTTGTGTCCTTTATCATCCAAGTGTAACCATATACATAGCACTGTATGTTGTCAGGATGAAAATGGAGTCCCTGATGTCAAACTCTAAGGCAACAGAGTCAGGAGAACATGAAAAGGAGACCTTTATCCTTGTTGGCCTGATGACAAGAGCTAGCACCAACGGTTCTCCCAGAACTATAACCTGTACTCAGGTCCCTGCAGACCTGCCCGAAAATGCTTCTAGGAGGAGGCCAACGTGGCACCTGCCTGTCCACCCTTAGAGTGACACAACCCCTAGCACAACAACTAGCCAAGGATAATTGCTTGGACACAGCCTGTGTAACCTGTAAAATCTCTCGTCTTCTTTCACCTCCTTGATTACGGTCCCAACGTCCATTGTGGTGCATATATCCTGGATTACGATCCTGTGTCATCCCCAATAGAATCTTTTTTAGGAGGGCCTCTCTCTGTTATTAATTCAGGTTGACAGCACCTTTCTGAATGCTCTGAGTTTTTCTAGCAAATTGCCAAATCTGAGGAGGTCTTGGAACCCCTAAATTTATAACCAGTCATTCAGAAGTGCTCATGCCCGTGGACCCTCTGAATCTGCAGCTGGTTGTCTGAAGTAGGGCAGTCTTGTTGCAAACCATGAAAAATTTGGGGTCTGGCCCTCACTCCAGGCAGCTGTGTGGGAATAGAATTGCTACCACCCAGCTGGGCTGGAAGCAGAATATTAGAGAAACCTCATCCTGCTGAGCAGAAATGGGCTCAAGAGGGGAATCCCAGATCTGTCTGGGAAAACAGTTTAAAGCCAGGGAAATTTAGAACTGGCTATGGCAACAAAGTAGGTCAAAATGATAGCATTGATATTTTTGTGCTAAGTTCAGAAATATACATCTTTGGCATTTTAAGAACATTCAAAGTTTAAGCGAATTTCGCATATTTGGGTGTTAACATCACACTTACGATTCTGATTTTAAATAGGCCCTTGAGTCATAGATTTCGACCTGTGATTGCAAGCTGAAATCGTACTAAAGTGGTAAGCTGTTTTTGAATATTTAAAAATCAGCATAATTGTACATTTAATGTATCTGATTTATGAGAGTCAGGTAAGGAAGCTCGAAGATTTGTTAGATAATTGAGAAACTTAAAAACTGAATATAATAAATTTTGATTGCAGCTTAAAATGTTTAAAGGAGTTTAATTAACTAAGTAGGTAAATGGTACAAACATTAATCAAAGTTCTCCTTAAACATAATTGTTAAGATCTGCAGGTTCTATTCATAGAACCAGTCGCACCCAAAAGCTCCAGAAATGGGAGAGGAAATGATCAGGGGAGGGATGGCAGCTTCCATGCCAGGGGACGAGGTGGAGACCCACCACCCAGCGTTATGCCTAGTGTTAACAATATCGTATTATTTGTACACAGAGATTTTCGTTCAGAGGGCTGGGGCGTAGCTCAGCAGTAGACTGCGCGGTTAGTGTGCATGAGGTCCTGGTTTCCGTCTCATGGTAAATGTTCTTATCACTAAAATCAAAGTAGGGAAACATAGTTCTTTTAAAGTAACTTTAAAAATCAAACTATTTCTGACGTCTTTTCTCTGTTCAAAAGCTATCCTTGGGACCCCCAAAGAATCCCCGGAGCTGGACGAGAAGGGGGTTGGATTGAGGTGGATTCCCTCTGGTCCCATCCTCAGAAGGTTCCGCTGTTCTTCTTAGCGACAGGGTCTGGTCTGAGTCCCAGGCCCCAAAGGATTGCACGTGGGGTGGGGCGGCTTGCAGCAGCAGCCTGATGGCTGCCCACAGCCCTTGGTCCCAGCTGCTGCGAGGGGCTGATTTTGTCCTGCGCCCTGGACTGCAGTAATGCCACTTCCATTCAGCATCTGTCAGCTGCCTGTCCTGGTGGTGGGGGCGACAGCTGGCCTGGGCCTCTGGCTGGCAGGTAGCAACCCCAGGGACTGTGGGTCCTTTTCTCCGCCCACCTCTCCCAGTGCCACCTCATCTACCCACTTCGCAGTCACCCTTACAGTGGTGCAGTGGACGGTAAACTGGGCTGGGCCTCCGTGCTGGCCACGTCCCTTGTCACTGCTGGGCGGCCCCAGAGTGCAGGGGTCCTGGGCCACTGTGCCACTCCCTGTCTTTCTGCACAGTACTGCTGGGCTCTGGGCTTCAGGGTGGCTCAGCCAGCTGGCGGGCTCACAGCCCTCAGCCAGGCCGAGTGCTCAGTGGTTGAGCTGAGCCTCCCAGCTGGCCAGGGATGTCCACATGACCGCGTCCAACCCAGAGGTCTCCGGCTGGTTAGGGTACAGGAAGAAATATCAGAACTCTCGTTTCTGTTTATTTTTAGCTCACTCTTTTACATTGCTACTTCTTAATTATCTTTTACATTAAAAGATCATTCTTTAAGTTGCTTTTTGGTTCCAGGACCTCCCATAGATAACACAATCCAAGGATGCTCTAGTCTCTTGTATAAAATGAGGTGGTATTTTCATATAACCTAAGTACATCTCCCATATATTAAAATTATCTCTACCTGAGTTATACTACCTCAGTCAACGTAAACACTATGTGAAGAGTTGTTATTCTGTATTATAAAGAAAACAGTGGTGCTGGGCATGGTGGTGCGTGCCTGTAATGCCAGGTACTCAGGAGGCTGAGGCAGGAGGATCACAAGTGAGAGGTTAGCCTGGGCAACTTAGTGACTTAATAAGAGCTTATCACCAAATAAATAGAAAGGAAAGGGCTGAAATGTTTTCCTGGTACACGTGAGGCCTCGGATTTAATCTCTAGCACTGAAGAAACAAAAAGTAAACAAGTGACAAGAAAAAATAGTCTGTATGTATTTAATACAGACACATTTTCCCCCTGGATATTTTCAATCCACGGTTGGTTGAATCCGGGAAACCCAGTGAGCTGACAGTATTTAATGTATTAGAACAAGAATGTATGCCAATAGGCAAGATGATGGTGGTGATGCTTTCAAGTCTTTATTTATGAAGCCATTGAGTAAAGAAAGGTTTTATATCGTGAATCTAATCAGCAAAGGTTTGTTGATCTCTTATTGTGAGTGAACAGCAGAGCTAGGTGCTGAGGGTATTTTACACGAGTCTAGCAGAGAGGCCGCAGGGCTGGCTCTGAACCATGGGCCGGGAGAATATTTGTAACTCAAGTCACAGACCCAAACATAAAGAGTAGTGTGCAGATCACCTAGAAAATGACCAATACCCTAATAGGGCAGAAGAGATGGGGGGGTGCTGCTGAGCAGCCACCCGCCATGGAAGGAGACACCCACACCCTGGAGGAGCCCAAGCCCACGGTGCATGGTGGGACCTGGTTTTGCCTCAGTGATGGCCAAGATCCAAAATGCTTTGTTGACAGGCGAGAAGGCCACAGAGCGAGTGTGGTCACAGCACCGCTTCGGAATGGCCCAGCAGGCCCTGACGTCCAGCCACCTTCCCGGAGCTCACCCCAAAGCACAGTCCTCGGAGTGGTGGTTCAAAGGACAAGGAAGCTCTGCTCAGCCTTGTGAGCAGTGATTTGCAAGAAACATCGCACCCAGCTGTGCCTGCGGTCTGCTGTCTGTACAAACCAAAGGACAAAGGCGGGGCGCACTGTACATGCACAAGTCCAGTCCTTGGAAGCCGGGGTGCAGGCACTGCATCCTTTTTGGAGGGTGAGCTGCAAAAGGCCAAGCTGTGACCCAGAGAGGGCTCCAGGTCTTCAGGATTAAGCACTCCAGCCTCAGCTTCCCTGTTGGGAACAAATACCACCATTCGGGGCGCTGAGGCCCCTGGGAGTCAGTTTGCTGTCAACTGCAGTTTTTGTGGGAGCCAGGCGCTCTGTTCCGATCTCACTGGTCCCACCCGGGGCCACGTAGAAGAGTTCGAGTCTTGCATCTCCGCTTCCAGGGCCTGAAACGGAAGCTCAGCAAAGTGAACGAATCAGCCCTGGATCACAGGGGTCAAACAAGGTCTGCTTAAGCTGTCGCCCTCTGCGGCTGGGCCGCCTTCCTTCCCCACTTCCCCGGCTGACTGCACAGGCTGGTGTGTCGCCATGTGTCACAGAGACCCTGGAGCCCACCTTGGGGGTCCCGGAAGTACTCAGTCCCTAAGGGGGTGACTGCCGGAGGCTGGTGCTGGCCGCCCTTGTCCTGTCCTTTCAGAGCCTCGGGCCACAGAGTGAAGACCCTCAGGGGACTCAGACGCAAGCTGGCCCCAGGTTCCCTGCTGGCCGGTGGGTGACGGGGAGGTGGTGCTACCTTTGAGGAGAGACAGGATGCTGACATAACCTTAGAAAAGACTCTTTCTGCCCTCCCTGCATAAATAAGAGAGACATTCAGCTCCACAGCTGTCATCAGGGGCTCACACACTGGCAGTGTGATTGGCCAGACACAGAGCTGGGGCAAATGGAGGCTCAGGTGGTCTGCAGACAAGTCCAAGGGTTGAGCCCTGCTTTCCCAGCAGCTCTGGCCTCCTCGCCCTTCTCCCCCCAGAGCTGCTGCCAGTGTGGAGACTGGGTCTGGCAGCAGGGGCCGGGCTTTAAAGAGCCATTGGGGGCAGAAGTGGGAGTGTCGTTCACAAATCACCTCGTGGGGCCCTGCGGTGGTCTGGCATTCCTGTCTGCTTAGGGTGACAGGTGGGCTTCCCAAACTCAGCAGCCAGGCTGGGCACTGGCTCCCCAGGGTCTGCCCAGGGAGAAGACCCCTGGGAAAGGGGTGAGGTTTGTGGCTCACCTCTGTCTGCTGGGGCTTATGGCCCTCTGCAAGTGACTGGGTCGCTGCTGGCCACCAGCTGTCATGGGGCAGCAGAGGGAGGCCAGAGTGAGAGAATAGAAATAACAGAGATGAGGCTAGGGATGTAGCTTAGTGCCTGCCTGGCAAGCGGGAGGTCCTGAGTTCGAATCTCCATACCCACTGAAGTAGAAGAAGAAGAAGAAGAAGAAGAAGAAGAGGAGGAGGAGGAGGAGGAGGAGGAGGAGGAGGAGGAGGAGGAGGAGGAGGAGGAAGCGACAGAGATGCTGCCTTGGAGGGAGGGCAGCAAGCAATGCAGTGTAGGACTTGCTCACCTGGCCAGGGATTTCCTCCATTAGTGCATTCATTCATTTGTTCATTCAGCAAACATTTATTGAGTCCTTTAAAAAACAATGTAAAACAGCCCTGATTCAAAGGCTAATGCCCAGCCTCAGCCCCAGCAAACACACACACACACACACCTCACACACACCTCACTTAGGTCTACAGGTGATAAAATTACTTTTGCTAAAGACTAAGTGTCTTAGTCTTTTAGAAACCTAAGAAAAATAAGGCAATATAGTGAATACAGATAACCTGTACCAGGAGGGTGTGGTGGCACAGGCCATCATCCCAGCCATTCAGGAGGCTGAGGCGGGAAGAGTGCAAGTTCAAGACCAGCCTAAAATCTTGTTTCTAAGTTAAAAAAAAAAGCTGGGGTTGTAGGAGCTCAGTGTGAAAACCCTGGGTTCAATTCCCAGAACAAAAGAAATGAAAAACAAAAAGTCAGGCATCGTGCTGCACACCTGCTTCCTAGCACTCAGGGCATTGAGGCAGGAGGATGGGTCGTCACGAGTTCAAGTCCAGCCCTAACTGCATGCAAGACCCTATCTCAAAGCAAACAAACAAACAGAAGCCTGTCAAGGCCAACAGATTTTATGATTTCTGCAAACTAAACCTTTGGCAACTTTTTTTTAAAAGCTGTTTCAAGGGCTCACTAGGGCCCCAAGAACTCTGAAGTAGGCTGGCCCGTGGGGTTGCCTTAAATAGAGGCTGCACAAGGCCTCAGCTGCAAGATACTGGCATCCGTATCCCAGCAGCTCAAGAATGAGTGCCTGGTTCTGGCTGAGGGGCACCACAGTGTCCTCTAGAATCCTCCCCATGTCCCTGGGCCTTTGTACTGCTCCTCTTAACAATACTCCTGTCCCCCAATATAAAATACTTGGGTACAAAGTAATTGCAGGTTCTACATGCAGAAACTACAAACACAGATGAAATAAAGGAGAACCCAAATACCTGCGCAGACACATTGCGCTCACAGGATGGAGGCTGATGGTAGAGATGGCCGTTTTCCCGAGCTTGCTCAGGTTATACCCTCTGGAGAAGGGGAACACTGCAGTGAGGAAGGGGTGGGGGTCAGCTATGGACCCCAAGGCCACGCCTCCATGACCACCCAGACTTCACAGACGTGTGCTCCCCCAATTCGCTAGGTGGACCCCAAAGCCAATCAGGTGACACTGCGACCTGGCTGCCAGAGCAAGGGGAGGCCAGAAAGCAGACTCTAAGTCCAGTACACTCAGTGGGGCTGCGGCCAGCCTGCAGGGCAGCCTAGCAGCCAAGCCTCTCGCTGGGCCTGGAATCCCACTGCCTAGTTCCACCCCAGGCCTCCCCTCGCTCCCTGAGCCCCAGTTTTCTTCTGTAAAGAACAAGGGTTGGTTTGAGGTGCACACAGAATCCTCACTGTGTGGAAACTCCGCCAGGCACTAGCTCTGTTTTCAAGCCGCACACCACCTACGGGAAGTTTATGGCCGTTTTTACTAACGGGAACTAAGCAAAGGCCACATGGGAACCAATGGTTATTGTTTATTTAGAATCTGCTATCGCAAGATGGTGGCAGAGGCTGGGGGACAAGTAATGGGTGCGGGCACCCCGTGAGATTGCTCGGGGTGCAGACTTCTTCTAGTTTTAAACTGAGGTCTAAGACCGGCGAGGCTGGCAGTCCGTGACCGAGTCAGCTCTCTGGGGCTGATGGCTGCAAGCCTGGGCTCCCTGGACTGCTGGCTGTGGGTGGCCGGTTCCCCTGTCCCGTGCACCTGGCTTTGGTCTGCTGTCTCGCTCTCTCCGGCCACACTGCCCGAGCTCTTGCACTCATCACTCCTCCCTTTCCGCAGGGCCGTGAGGGGTCCTCGGGCAGGGCCCCGCCCTTGACCACCCCTGTCCACACCCTCTCTCAGGCCTCTACCTCGGTGTACCTGGGAAGTGGCCAGGAGCTGCTGTGGCAGTGTCGCTGCACCTGGGTGGAGCCAGGTGCCCCTTCCTGTCACCCAGGTGAGCCCCGTGGGGTGCGGTGTGGCCTGGCCTGCTGTGCCCCACATTCTGTGTCCCTGGAGTTTGCCAGCTGCATTGACAGCTGAGAGCTTTGAGGGCTGGTGTGGTGAGGGCCCCTCAGGATGCCCTGGGGTTCCCTGACCTAGAGGAGGGTGGACAGAGATGGTCACCTGTGTACCCAGAGTCCAGGGTGGTGACAGTGTGGTACAGAGCCCCTGTGGGGACCCGAGCCCACCCACTGTTGGCTACTCTTAGTTCTTTTGGCCAAAGGCAGTGGTGGCCCCTTAGGCTCCCTGCTTTGGGGAGGGTAAAGGTCTCCCCTGGCCAGTGAGAGCCATCAGCTGGCCGCAGCACCCTACCGGCTGCCAGGCTGAAGTCCCAGGATAGGACAGGGCTGGTTCTCGGTGCCCTTAAATGTGCCTTCGCATGGCAGGTAGTTTGTTCCCCTGTGATTCTCTGTCAGCCCCTCAGTAATTCAAGCAGGTCTTGACCTTGTTATTGGGGATCAAACCCAAGGCATTCGCACTAAACTAATCCAGGCCCTTTTTTATTTTGAGACAGGCTCTCCTTATGTCACTAAATTGTCTGGGCTGGGCTGGAACTTGTGATTCTCCTGCCTCTCTCAGAGTGAGGATAAAAGAAATAAAGATAAGTAGAAAGGAGGTGAGAAAACTTCAATTCTGTCTCCCTTATTATCTGGGGTGGATTAACTAATAGTCAGTTTGTAACACCCCGCAGAACTGAATCAGCGTGGTTCTGGGTGTGGATTACTGATTACCTTCAACAGCACAGAAGGAGAACTTGGGCGGGGGGAGGTGGTGCGTGCTATTGATTCTCCTGGAGAGCTCGTGCACTGGATTCCTGCTGTGGACTCAGCTGTTATCACCATTGGGAAAGCTTGGGTCTTCACTGTCACCGGGGATGGCTGTGGTTCTTTTGGGGGGAGCTCTGGTCCTTAGTTTGAGTGTCACTGGCACAGATCTTCATCCCGCTGGTGCAGACTTTCTAGCTTCCACTGCTGACCTTTGGGCCTTCCCAGTGCAGGCCCTCGACACAGACTCGCATGAGACATTGCCCTGGGCTCCAGCTGGACTCGTGCAGGACACAGCCCTGGGATCTAGGCCTTCAGCTGGATTCTTTGGGTCTCTAGTGCATGGACCGATCTCCTGCACTCTTCCAAAATTCACTTTTTGGGTGAATATTATAAAATAATTCTATAAATTGTGTCCTGTGTTGTCTGTTCCCTTGCAAGCCCTGTCTACATTACCTTAAAACGCTGGGTCCCTGCTCAGCTCCGCACAGGGGCACACAATCACTCAGCAGTTCTCGGGCCTTAGCTTCTCTTAGTTTATCTCGTCCTCTTTCAAGGCTGAGAGCACGGGATAAGAGTCTCTGAAGTTACTCTCAGGGTTTCTCAATTGTAAGCCTTCACAACATCCAGTCGCCCAGATGACATCAAACCTGCCACCACCCGCTCCAGATTCCGAGAGGAGCCTGCAGAGCACCCCACAATGAGATGAAGCAGGAGCAGTTATCTAGGACAGGAACTGACGCCCCCTCTACCAGAACAGCGGCCCACCCCAGAGCAGAGGAGCCCTCAAGCCGTGGGACTCCTCCAGAGCCAATCAAACAGGGCAGAGATAATGACCCTGGTCCTGGCCCACCCCACATGGCCCACCTCCCTGTAAGGGACCGGACTGAACACCTGCACCACAGCAGCCCCAAAGCTGCTCCAGCTGGAGTCCTTTCCTGTCTCCCTCCCCGCCCAGCTCCGTGTTAGTATTACAGAGAGCTAAGTCCTCCCGAAGTCTTGTGGGCAGTCAGATGGGGCTGGGTCAGTGCAGAGGACAGCTGTGGCTGGAGGTGTTTTCACTGAAGGCCAGGAGGCCTCAGGAGAAGAGGAAGGCTCACCCAGATACTCCCCCTCCGCGAGCAGCAGTGACGGATACTGTAACCAGGCATCAGTTACCGTGGGGTGGGGGACCAAACCTCCTTGTCCCTCCCTTCCAGGAAAGTCCTTATTCGGTCCTGGTATGCTTGCTATGTGACTTGCTTCCCAATTTGATCCCCTTGAATCAATATTACTGAGGGAACTATATTTATAATCTTATTAGTTAACTATAGTCTGCCCCACTTCGAATCGCCCTTGCCGTGTTACCTCCTGTCTCTAACACAGACACTTTTCCTCCTTTCAATAAAGCCTTCTCTTAATCTCTGTTGTTCCTAAATTCATTCATCAGTTTTAGAGAACAGGAACTCAGCATTTCGGGCATCTAGCAGGCTGGGAGTTTCTTTTCCCTCTGTCACTACAGTGTGTATCTAGATGTCCCTCCAAAGCCTCAGCTGGCCACAGGGTTGTTTGGGGGGGCTGATTGTGGGGTGTGTGATTGGCTTATAGTGCAATGCTGGGGTTAAGGGTGGGTGACTGCTGGATCAGCCACCGGTTGGCTTGGCACCGCCCTGATGCTGGCAGACTGAAGGCAGTGTAAGGGCAGAAAGAGGCTGGTCTCCAGCTCTCTTGTTGCTTTTGCTGTGTTCTTCCACCATGAATTGCTTTCCTCTGTGAAGCCACCCTGCCTTGGGGCCAGCCGATTATGGACTGGAACTTCTACAAACTGCAAGCTAAATAAACCTTTCCTTGAACTTTGGGTGTCAGGTATTTTCTCAGCAGCCAGGAAAGAGTAACTAAGACACTCTGCATCATAAACTTGCCTCTGCATCGCCGCCTGAAGTTCTTTTTCTGTGACAGCAGTGGGCAAGCCTACTGCCTATTCCCTGAGGAGAGCAAGTTGAGATTCCCTTTTCCTCCTTGGGGACCTCCTCGGACCTTGTCCAGTGACACTGGGATGGCATGCTCCCCAGCCTCCTTTGTGTTGGGAAAGGATCTCACTAAGTTTCCCTGACTGGACTTGAATTTGTGATCCTCCTGCCTCAGCCTCCCAAGTAGCTGGGATCACAGTTGTGTACTAATGCTAGGCATGTTTTGTTCAAAGGGGCTTGGGGCTAAATAGTAAAGGTTTTGCTCAGCACATTTGAGGACCTGTGTTTGAACTCCAGGAACTCCAGGGCAAAAAGGAGCACTCCCTCAGAGCCTTTGGCAGGCAAGGGCAGGCAGGTCCTGCTCATTCTGTGTCCACAGATGTGCCCTTGGCTTCCTTTTATTTATGCCGAGCAGCGTCGGCTCCAGAGTCACCAGCTGCTATCTGCATTCTGTAGAAGATGCATTCTTTAGAAGTCGGTGGATGAAAGAAAGATGAAATAAATAACAGCGTGAGGGACCAGTGCTTGGAGGGAAATCTCAAGCCACATGATGGGCGGAGTGTGCTCCTGGTGGGGGGGGGGGCTGGTCAAGCCCTGCTGGGCCACAGCCTTGTTGTTTGTCTATGTGTCTTGTTCCTGGCTGTTCTGATGCCTTGAACATGGCCAGGGAGGATTCAGGGAACCCTAACGGTGGCTCACCCACAGGCTAACATCAGCCTGCCATCCCAGTTGTACAGATGAGGAAACTGAGGCACAGCAAAGCTACTGAAAGCCCCAGGGTCATGCTTAGCAAGTGGCAGGGCTGGGTCTGAACTCGGCTGGTCGGCCTGGGGTGTGTTGTGAATTCCCACCAGGGTCCCAGGCTCATAGCTCTCATGTCAGCATCACAGTGGCAAAGGTGCCGCAGTTCTGTCCCCTGTGGCCTTTTCAAGGCACTTTTCTGGGCAGCACCACAGACCTCTGGCCAGGCTGTCACCTACCTGGTGCTGGCTGCCTTGGAGCCCCTTGAGCCGGGTAGCTGTGGGCAGAAGTGGCCTGGGCGCTGCTGCATGGAGTAGGGCCTGCTGTTTGGAGACCGAGGAGGACTCAAAGTCCTTGGAGCAGAAATCCTCTCCCAAGACAAGGGTGGCTGCTCCTTGGCTGGTTTCCCCAGGTTGGAGGAAGCATAGAGTGTGGCTGTCAACATCCTCTTGGGATGGAGTTAAGGGAGTGCTCGCCGCTGAAGCCAGGGGATGGTGGCATCTGTCTCTTGGGATGCAGGCGGAGGAGAGGTCAGATTTATCCCCTCTCAGAGCCCGGCTGCACTTCCCTCCCTCAAGCCGGTTTGTGGCTTTTCTCATCCTCTGACGCACAAGCCTTCCCAAGCCCTACGTACCCTACACAGGGTAGGCAGAGACCACAGGGGGGACCACAGGGGGGACCTCGAAGTCCTAGGAGAGAGAAGGTGGGTGATAGTAACACACAGGGACAAGGCCCTAGTGGCAGAGTCCCAGGAGAGGTAAAGAAGGGAAGCCCGAGTGCCCCTGCGCTGTGAGGACTTTGTCCCCAGGCTCCAAGAGGCTGTGGGGTCCCACTGTCCCCAGGCTCCAGGATCTGGCTTGCTCAGTGCTGTGGGCAGCAGAGGCCTCTGCCAGCCTGCTGGGGAGGGCAGTGCACAAGGCGAGAGGGACCACAGAATGAGTGACCCAAGGCCACCTCCGGTCATCCATGCATGGCAGTGCCCCCCTGGCACTGGGTTCAGGGCTGCAGGTCCAATATGTAGGCCGACACCTCGAGAGGAACATTTGTTTTCTAGATTCATCTTTCCTGAAGCAGGGGAAGCCAGGAAAGTCAGGAGCCATTCAAAAGAAGAGAACATCTAATGAACCCTGTTTGTGCCCTCGTGGGGACACAAAGTCCTTGCAGAGACTTGGACCACATCCCTGAGGGCAGCCCTGAACTCCCAGTCCCAGCCCGGGTCACAGGCCACTTCCCTGCCACCCTTCAGCAGGAGCCTGCCTACTCTCAAGCTGCACGCCGTGGCCTTGGGGGCTGTGGAATTGTGATGTACAGAACAGAAATCAGTTTAGGGCTGAACAAGACTGCCTAATAAAATGTGAAATATCTACTGTGTCAGGCAGCTTCCTGCAGGCACAGGTGACTCTGCAGTCCCTGTCAGCATCACCCAGACAGGATGTGACAAGCCACGGGCCCCAGGCAGCAGCGTGAAGTGCCCCAGAGGGGTCGAGTGGACAACGGAGGCCCTCGCTCAGGGAGGTGGCGCTGGCGCCCACATAGCCGAGCCCAGGACGGAGGTGGTGCCCGGACCCAGCCGACAGCTTCCCACCTGGTGCCAGGTACTTTTTTCATTTCCCTATGCCAGGTCCTGAGCCTTTGTCACTGTCTCCCTGCATTTATCAAATGCTCACCTGCGGGCAGAGCCGCTTTCCTTCACCATGCTTTGCAGATTCTGTGTTTTCATAAATGGGAGGTTTCTGGAAGACCTGCATCCAGCCAGTCTATGGGCTCCAGTTTTTAAGCTTGGGTGATCACTAGCATTTCTCAGCAGTGAAGTGCCTTTAAATTGGTGTATATACATTTTTTTAGACACATTTTTGTTGCACACTCAGTAGATCACAGTATAGTAAAAATAACTTTTCTCTGTTCAGGAAACTAGGAACGCCCACGACCCGCTCTGCGAGGATATTCGCTCTGCGGCCACAGTCGGGAGGGACCGCAGCTTCTCTGAGTTCTCTGGCTGGGCACCCTCCTGACCGCTTCAGAGCAGCCTGGGACCCAGGAACCACTCGAAACACTGCGCACTGAGGGGACAAGGCAGAGAGAAGCCGCTTGCCTGGGAAGCATAGAACCACATTCCCCGGGGCAGCCTGGCCGCAGAACATGTGTCCTGGGCCACCGTGCTGTGCAGCCTGGGTGGGCGCCGCTGTTTCCCGGAAGCTCTGCCTGGTCAGGGACTGGGGTCTGCTGTCACAGTCATCGGCAGGGCACCCAGCTCCTCGGTAAAGCTTTGCTGACTGTGATAATGAATGGAGACCACAGTCGCCTCCCTGTAAATTGGAAGAGTCCTGGCAGGAGCTGAGGATCCAAATTTGCCTCTCCTGGGATTTTCTTCTTTTCACTGGTGTGCATCAGCTTTGCTCCACCCCACCCAGTCATCACCGGGACTTTGCAGAATAAACGCTTCTGGGTTTTTCCACTCAGACATCTTTTCTTTTTCTCTTTCTTTCTTTCTTTCTTTCTTTCTTTCTTTCTTTCTTTCTTTCTTTCTTTCTCTCTCTCTCTCTCTCTCTCTTTCTCTCTCTCTTTCTTTCTTTCTTTCTTTTTTGGTACTGGGGATCAAACTCAGAACTCTGCGCTTGCAAGGCAGGTGCTTACGTCGCTGAGCTGAATCCTCAGACATATTTTCTTTTCTTACTTTTTCTGTTATTTTCACCCCCCTGCTTGATATTTTCTCTGACTTCAATAGATGTTGAAACCTTCTAACTTTCACTTCTGTATTCTTTCCATCGTATTTTCTGTCCTCTGTTCTGTGAGCTGTCTTTAGGAAACTCGCTTACCCTGAGTATCCGGGTCAGGGGATCCACCATAACATTCAACCTATGAATCGATATTTTCTTTTTTTCCCCCAAATCCATTTTATTTCAAGGAAAAAAAGAAGAAAAGCTAAAACAAAATTTCAACACACGTCAATCAGGGGCAACAATGATACACACCCTGCACAATGCCGTCCCCAAGTCATTCTCCCAGAGCACAGGACAACTGCATTCAGTTGTCAAAAAAACACGAACACAGATCTTTCTCTTCAGTGACCTCAGAGAACTCAGTAGTATAACTACCTTAACTATTTTCGTATAGGTGTCCATATGTTGTTTCAGCTTCTCACCCTGAGACAATACGATGTTTACATGTGTGTCTGATTTATCTCACTAATGAACATGGCCTCAAGTTGCATCCATTTACCTATGAGTCTTCAATTTATTCTTATTTATGACTGAGTAGTACTTCATTGATAAAAATATCACCTTTTTTTTTATCCATTCCTCAGCAGATGGGCATTTAGGTTGTTTCCAGGATCTGCCTATTACAAATTGTGCTGCTATAAACATGGGTGCACATATATCACTGTGGTATGATGTTTTTAATTCTTTTGGGAATATACCCAGAAAGGGAATAGCTGGGTCGAATGGGACCTCTAGCCCTAGTTTTTTGAGGAATCTCCACACTGATTTCCACAGTGGTTGCGCCGTCTACACTCCCACCAGCAGTGCAGAAGGGCTCCTTTTTCCCCCAGCCCCTCCACCATTTGTTAGTGCTTGATTTCTTGATAGTAGCCATTCTTTCTGGGGTGAGATGGAATCTCAGGGTTGTTTTAACTTGCATCTCTCAAATGAGCAGTGATGTTGAACATTTTTTCACCTATTTATCAGCTGTTTGTATTTCTTCATCTGAGAAGTGTGTGTTCATCTCAGATGCTCATTTTTTAATTGGGTCTTTAAATCTAAAAGGACTAATTTTTTTTTGAGTTCTTTATATGTAATATACTCAATTGTAATGCTTTGTCTGGGGTACAAGTGACAAACCTTTGCCCCCACACTGTGGGTTGTCTCTTCATGCTGCTGGTAGTTTCCCTTGCCATGCAAAAGCTTTCCAGCAGGGAGAGATCCCCATGGTTGATTCTTTGTGTCAGTTCCTGTGCAACTGGGGTTTGTTCATAAAGTCTTTGCCTACACCAGCTTCCTCAAGAGTTTCACCTCCTCTATCTTCCAGCAGATTGAATGTTTCTGTTTTAATATTAAGGTCTCTAATCCGTTCTGAGTTGATACTTTCAGAATCTGCCAGTCAGGTTTGCAATTTCCAATACAGGGTTATTAACCCTAACCCTCCTCAGCTTTCCTCCAGAAGCCTATTGTTTAAACAATAGACGCCTTCTTAAACACCTCTGAAAATATAAACATAGCTGTTTCACCGTTTTCTTTTGCTTACTGCGTGGCTTCACCTGCTCCTCGAGCTGGCTCTTCTGTTGGCAGTGTCTGCAGTCTCTCTTCCATGCTTCGGGGTGCCGTGCATTTTCTGTGTCTCCTTGTTGTCTACAGACATTTGAAGAGTAAGGAGGTTTGGCCAAAACTGCCGGGCTGTCTTCAGGCCCTGTGAGACCTCCTGTGGGCTGTCTCCAGGCCGTATGGGGCCTCCTGTTGTGCTAGCCGTAGGAACAGCCTTGGAGGTGAAGTCCAGCTGTGGCCCTGGGCCGTGGGGGCCGTGGGAGAGACTGTTGCCAGGAGAAGACTGAGGGCCTGGTTTTCCGGCCGAGGGTTCCACTTCCCTGTGGGAGCCTTCGGAGGCCTGTTTCAGTCTGTTTTCTGCTGCTGTAACCCAGTGCCAGAGACTATCAATCCCAGCACTGGATAGCGGGTGGGCTATAAGCTGAGTAGTTTTTAGAGAAGAGAAATTTACTTGTCACAGTTTAGAAGCTGCGAAGTTCACCATCTGGGCACTGGCGTGTCAAGGTGCCTTCTGGCTGCATCAGAACACGGGTGGGGATCACAGGGCCACCCCCAGCAGGGCATCCGCTTCTTTCCCCTTCCCCTTCTTAGCCACTCAGCCATCTCGAGGCCCCACACATAACCACTTCTAACCCTGAGGCCCTCGTGGAGCTCCCCAAATGCACAGGAATTCGAGGATTAAGTACTGAGCCCCTGGGCCCTTGCAGGGGGAGAACCACCAGTGTCTCCTGAGATCCACGCCATGTTGGAACTTAGGACGCTGGGAAACCAAGCAACCAGCCTGCCTCCCTGCTAAGCAATAGTGAACCTACTGATGCACCTACCCCCTTCTCCTGTCCCCCTGTTAGCAAATGGGAACCAGAAATCTGAGCGTCTCCTGGGAGGTTGACCATAGCAAATAAGGGGGACTTGCTTCTACCATCTCTTTGAAGGCAAATATCTTTATTACTGTTTTGCTCTATTCTGATTAACAGTACTGCTCTATTCAATATTCTGTTTTGATAAGTTCTATAATGTTCTGTATTTCATTTTATTTTGATATACATGATTGAAAGAACAACTATTATAAAGATAATGAAATATACTGTGATACCTATTACTGTTCAAAAATAAAAATAAAAAACACGTGAAGTTGAAACAAGAAAAAAAAAAAAAAGTACCGAGTCCCTGAACTTTGCAGGATATGTTCAAACATGGCAAGGGCCATCTCTATTCCTTGGCCCCAGCACCTGGTTTGGGCTTTCTGGACAGACACCAGATGCAGAGCCAATCTGCATGTGCCCTGCTTAGCATCACCAGCTGCGCAGCCCGCACGCCCCCTCAGCTGCTCACTGAGCGCCTTGCCTTTCCCAGGGAAGGCCACGGCTTCCGAGATCCCCTTTCCCTCCCGCCTGCGCCTGCGCTGCGGCTCTCCAGGGCTGCGGTTACACTGGCCACGCCCCGCGGGCTCTGTAGTTTGCACGCCATCCTTTCCTGCATTGCTTTACAGCACCCAGACTCCGTCCTTAGACCTGGGAAGGAAGCTGAGAATAAATGAATGCTTGACCCCCGAGCCCACCTCGCCCCCTGCGAGCCCAGGCTAAGGGCCCAGGAGCCTGGAACCGGGCCTCGAGCCCATTGTGCCATGGGTGACATCACTGTGTGACAAAGAGGCTGCGAGCTGCAGTCTACACCGGGTCTGAGATCCCCTGCTGCTAGCGGTGCCCAGCGTACCCCGTTAGCAGCACAGCGTGTGGTGATAAGGAGGTGACCACCTGTGTTACCAGGGCGAGTCCAGCTTGTAGGATGCTGCCCACTCACCAAAAATAGAAGCTGCAGGGTTCTGAAGCTGGGTAGAGCATCGAGGTCTTCAAAGGTGTTTTGTACTGTAAAACCCACTCTGAGGACACTTGGCCGCAGGTCCCTCGAAGAGCAGTTTGTGTTGATTCAGCTCTTCCACACATATTGACTCCATCCTGATGTAGTGGTGCATGTCTATAATCCCAACTCTTGGGAGACTGCGGCAGGAGGATTGTTTCAAGTTCCAGCCTGGGCTACAAAGTGAGCTCAAGGCCAGCCTGAACTGCATAGTGAGACTCTGCCTCAAATAGACAAAAAAGACTGTAGACTTTCCCCACCATGCCCCCACGTCTGTGCCTGGTTCA
Organism: Cavia porcellus; assembly: GCF_034190915.1. NCBI lineage: Eukaryota > Metazoa > Chordata > Mammalia > Rodentia > Caviidae > Cavia > Cavia porcellus. Next base: position 23,494,238 of record NW_026947500.1, read on the forward strand.
GGCCAGAGCCTCTTTCTGTTCTTTTCTTGCATACCTGAGCTCATCTTCATGCTGATCTCTAGCCCCAAACCTTTGCCTGGTACTCAGACTCACTTCTCCTATCTGTCCTGAGCCAGCCTCAGGACCATTGCACATGCTATTCATCTTCCTGGAATACTTATTCTCAGCTTCCTTCCTCTACTATCAAACTTGTGCCCTCTCAGTCTTTCCTGTGCCCCCCAGTGATGTCCTCTACCTTTATCCCCTGGCATGGAGCTTCAGCTAACAGCACAGGACAAACCGTTGTGGTGGCTTTTTATGCTCTTCTGCCATCAGATATACTTCCTTCTTGATTCACGTGTCTGGGTTTAGGGCTCATGGGGATGACCCTGGGTAATCTCACCTTGAGATCTTAACTACATATGCAAAGAGCTTCTTTATAAACAAGGTGGCATGTAGGACGTGGATCTTCCAGGGGGCCCCCATTCCTTGCAGTACAACATTCGATGAGATTATAATTCCCTACCTCCTTAAACACGTGCAGAAAATGAATCTGTTAACACCTGGGTAGGGGTCAGTCCAGGCTGGACCAGCAGTGACCCAGTGCCCTGAGCTCCAGGGACTCAGGTCGCACTGAAGGGACGCTTAGATTGCAGCCCCTGCTCCATCACCCTGGCCCGTCTCCAGGGTGAACGCTTCCCATCTCTGCATCAGAATGAGAGGTGAAGGCACACCTCAGCACCCTCCGCCTTCAGGTCTCCATCCTGGGTCCCTGCAGTCCATGTGCGGGTGACACATGCAGGCACCTGTCAGAGGGAGAGCAGAGGTGGGCTTGCGAGTGAGGCCAGGCTGCCTGGGGTTTGGTGACCTCCATCAGCTCTCAGGCCTGGCCAGACGCTGAATGTGGCTGAGCCTCGATGCCCCATGTGTCAGCCACCTCTGCAGTGTCCTGAACTGGGCTGGACAGGCCACTAATTCACCTGAGATCTCAGCAAAGATACTTGGGACACCCCACCTCCGTTATGGTTCCCCAAAGCCCATGTGAGTCAAAAATGTGAACGCACATAGTTTATTTGGGGGTCAAATCCCAGGAGGGGCTGGTAGGGGCCACGGAGCAGGGGCAGAAGGGAGTCCACGAGGGCGCAGTGTCCAGCAAGCTGCCATCGTGGGCAGCAGTGTCTTGGTCCTCCAGGTCTGTGGTCACTGCCGGAGGCTGCTTTGGGCTTGTGAAGTCCCCTGACACTTCTGATCTGCTCGAGTAGATCCTTTGAGGTCCTGCAGCCAAAAAAACCCCTGGAGCAGTTGCAGCAGGAGCTGACAGGAAGGCCTGCGGCTCTCAACCCCTCTAAAGCAGAGGAACGAATCCAAAACCAGACATTTCGTGATGAGCCCCCTCAGCAGGAAGTAAGGGGAAAATCCAGTCTCCGGCAGGCAGTGCTTTGAGCGGGCAGCCAGGCTGCTGCACGGGTGGGCGGGGCGGGCGGTGGTTGCTGTTTAACTCTCCAGCCTCTGGTCAGAGCTCCAGTGATGGCCTGGTGACCAGGGGAGGGGCACAGCCAGCTCAGGCTGCTTCTGTCTCAGGGAACAGAACCCAGGTGCTAGAAGGGGACCCTCAGGAGCGCTTCAAGCAGGACTCAGACTCCCCACCACCACCACCCCACCTCCCTCGTCCCAAAGCCCCGGACGCCTTGCCTCAGTCTCCTCCTGTCAGGACGAGGCTGCCCGGGGAACTAGACCACCCTGACAATGTGACGGGGAATAAGGAAGAGGCCTCTTGGATAAACTGAGGCGCAAAGCCTCTGAATAACACATAGCCAAGCGGCATCCAGCAGTAACACCTTAGAGGAATGAGATGACGATGTGGCCAAGCGGATTCATTCCTGGCGTGAAAGGGTGGCTTGACCCTGGGAATCCACTCCTAACCCTCACGCTCGCAGGCCTACGAAGGAAAGTCCCGAGGCATCACATCCGCACTGGTGGGACCTGAATTCAGTAACCTTCGTGATGAAAGAAAAACAAACCATGATAGAATCCTTTGTACCGTGGAGTGGAGAAGCCCCTTCTAGTCGCCACTCGGAAGTCTCAAGTCAAAGAACATTTTTCAGGTGATAAATTCAGTTACAAAAATTTCCATAGGCTGAATAAATAAAGGACAATGACAACATGGCATCAAAGTCAAAAGATAAATGTGCAACTTCACAGAGACAGAGAGGGAGAGACAGCCTCCCTAACCTCTAGGGGACTTGGAGAAGTGTAAGCCAGGGCTGGGCGTGCAGCTCAGCAGTCATGAGTTCAATTCCCAGTACCAAAGAAACAAAAACCCTGACACTGAGGAGGCGAGGACAAATTATAATTGAAAAGCAGGTAAGGAATGTGCAGAAGCAGGCACAGGAAGAGACTCGCAAATACATCTTAACTATATTAAGCGATGCCCGGCTTCACTCAGGGGAAATGTGAGCCCAAGCTACCCGGAGATCATTTTCACCCATGATATTGGGGAGACCCCCCCCCCCGAGTGTGACAGAATTAAGCGGCATGTCCCTGCGGTGGTGACAGCTGCTCCTGAAGGCCTCCGCCCACGGCCTTTCCCCACGGAGGCGAGTGCCCTCCCGGAATCTCGTGTCATGGAGGTGCCAGCCACTGTGGAAATGGCGCGTGAGCGAGGTCTTTACCTGAGCTTCCTGCAATGCCAGGGTGGTGACAGAGGCCACATAGCCTGGGCCAGCGACCAGCTCAACCCACGACGAGTTCGCATCCCTGCACCACACTGCCATGAGAGGCAGCCCAGGTACGTGCCTGTATGCTTGTTTCCTATTTTCAGACGGAAAAATCTGAAGGGCTGCACAAGAAACTAAAAATGGCTCCCCGGGCCACTGCTCCCTGTGGGTAGCTCGGGAGGGTGGGGCCGGGAGAGCTTTTTATGGTTCACATTTGCTGTTTTTGAACCCCATGAATTTACTATCTATGCCACAGTTTTAAAAGCTCACGCACATATTTGAGTATTTGTCAAGATTCTTCCAGAAGCACATACATGCTTGGTGGCAGCTGCCCCTGGGCAGTGAGAGGAAAAGACTCTTTCTTCTCACTTTTCACATTTCTAGATCCTTTGGGGTGTCGCTGTGTGTGTACAACTTCTCAGGAAGACCCGGTTCATTTTTAGGGCTGGCACGGTCGTATTTCTGAACACACAGGAGAAGGTGTCTGTGCGACTTCCTCCAGGGCAAGGGCGACAGGGACCTTATGTGAGCCCTGACTGACCGTGTTGGGGTGTAAGAAAGTACAGGACAGGGCCAGGAGTGTAGCTCAGTGGTACAGCATATTCTTCACATATGGGGGACCCTCAACCCCATCTCCAACAGCCCCTCGAAAAAGACAGGAGCGTGAATGAGGGTCTCTTCATCCTCCTTCCTCAGAAAAAAGAAAATGAGGGGCTGGGGATTTAGCTCAGCGGCACAAGTGCCTGCCTTACAAGCAGCAGTTGTGAGTTCGATCTCCGGTACCGATAAAAAGGAAAAAGACAAAAGAAAAGAAAAAGAAAATGAATTCTAGGGGGTTTACAAAGATGAGTTTTTGTAACATAAAAGGCCCAGGCTTGGCGAGGAGAGAGGCCCCTGGGGAGCCCTGACCCTACTGCAGTGTGAAGCCAGGAACGATCCTTGTCTCAAGGTCAAACCCAGGCTCTGCCAGGGCTGCGGGGAGGGACCACACGGGGACCTAATGATCCCGGGTACCTCTGAGACACTGCGGCTTCAAGTAAAGGACACAGAGGAAGATCGAGGGCCAAGGGCAACAGTGGCGGTGATCACGTGTGGTGGCCATGATCACACTGGAGCTGGTTGATGGTGGCCATGGTGATGACAGTGATGGTGATGATGGCGGTGGTGATGACAGTGACGGTAACAAGGATGTTGGTGATAACGTTAGTGATGGAATGGTGATGGGGGATGGTGATGGTGCTGATGATGATGTGATGTTGGTGATGACGACGGTGGTGATGGAGACCAGGACAATGCTGAAGGTCACAGGGATGATGATGACAATGATGTTGATAATGGCGATGATAATGAAAGAGTTGCTGGCCCAGACTGGACACTTTAACCAGGAAAAGCCTCAGCCAAGTTAGGGGGCTCCTGCCTCCCCCGCCCCTATAGATTTACCTGTAACCCTGTACCCCCATCCCTAAGAACCTGTCCCTGGTGCCAAACGTGTGCCAATGAAATACCTGTGCATCCCCAATGCCCCTTGGGGTCCACCCCAGACAGAGGCTACTTATGGGCCTCACTCCACGTGTTCGACAGAAGAAAGGGAGAGTGTGTTCCAGAGAGAGACCGCCGGCCCCGGGGTGGAGATGCTGCGCCCCGGGGGCCGGGGGTCTCTCCCCGCATTCCCGAAATAAAGGTTACTTATATTTTATATTTCTTATCTTTGCAGCCACCGCCGCCCACTCCTTTCACAGCCGTCCACTCCACTTCTTTCCCTTCCTTCCCCTCTTCCTCTACTCTTCTCAGACCTAACAGATAATAGTGGCGGTAGCTAACATTTATTGTTGGTCTCATGCTCCGTGCCACTTAATCTTACTCCTGGAGGTGGAAGACTCTGTCTCTAAGACAGACAGGAGCTCAGAGAAGGCACACAACTGCCCAGGAGCCTTTAGCAGGCAGCCTGTCTTGCAGCGTACTTGATGGGAGCCCATGGCTGGAAGAGTCAGTGCCCCACCCCGGCAGTACTGCTTCCGGGTCCCCTTTTCACAGGTTAATTTAATGAGACATCCTGGAGGGCTTAGTGATGCTAATCTGAGGCCGCCTCCTCCAGCCCCACTGGTCCAGGTGCCCCTGGGGGATGGGCTCACTAGCCAGGTCGAGCCTGATTCTTAGAAGCAGCGCAGTCCCAGGTGTGACCACCAGGTGGCAGAGCAGCTGCACTGAGCCCTGACCTCCCCAGCAGTCCCAGGAAAACTGAAAATACTAATTACAAATTCCTTGGCCTGGAAGCCCGAAGACAGTTGGAGATTCCGGGAGCCTTCTGGCAAATCCGGGAGGGTTGACCTTCTGCTGTGAGCAAAACCTCGGGGTGTCCGTGACTGGCAAAGGGCAGGGAAGAAGAAACACATTGTGAAAGCATATGGAAGACGGAGAGGGAAAAGGAAGCGAATCGCTCCTGGCTGCCTTGGCTTTCCACAGCCCCCCCCCCCCCCCCGGCCGGCGCTTGGCAAGGCGCAGACCACAGGGTTCAGGGCGGCAGAAAACCTGGGGGCGAGGGGGTCACATCCTGGGCCCTGGCCTTTCTGGGTGGGATAGTTTTCCGCACAAAGGAAGGGAGGGCAGGCCTGGGGGTAAGCGCCACTCGGGCGTCCTGGACACCTCCCCTGCTCTCCGTCTGGTCTGCTATTTTAATATTCATAACAAGTTCCTGCTCAGAGGAGCTCAGAGGCTTCGAGATCCAGTCCCGGAAGCCTGGCTCGCCGACTTCCTGGCCGGCCGCCATCCTGGCCCAGTTCCCCACACCTCTGGGGAGGTTCTCGGAAGTTCAGGGTGCAGACACCCACCTACACTCTGCCCATGGTTCCACGCTTCCCACCAGAACTACTCGGTCCCTTGGCCTCATACCCTGAGACGTGACTTAAGCTGGCCCTGATTCTGACCCAAATCTTGCTCTTAGCTGGGGTTTGGTGCAAGATGGGCTGCTCATGGTGGGTAGAGAGAGATATCTTTGGTGTCTGGTTTGCATTTGGGCCCTGCTGTGTGACCTTGGGCGAGTGCCTGCCCTCTCTGAGCCTCAGTTTCCTTGTTAGAGGGAGTTGGTGCTGTTTCTCTCCCAGACTGCTACGAGGAATGAGTGAGGGCACAGAACGCGGGCGTGCAGCCAGCTCTGAGTGCCAGGAGCAGCTGTCTGTAAGAGCCACAACTCAGGAGAGGCCTGGGATGGCTCCATATACCCCACCCAGAAGCTGGCCAGCCTTGGAAAGGTAGACAGGAAGCTGTGACTTTGTCGGGCTCTGACCCACGAAGGGCATCTACGAGATGCCGGGAGATGGTAGCCATGGTTTCCACCCTAAGGGAGCTTATTGTCTAATTATGGCAATCTGAAGCCTCAGAATAGAAGCTTCCAGAAATAGTATGTCTGTGAGCAGCCTCTGAGGGCTCCTGGGAAGGAGTGCCCCTGGACGAGGAGGAGAACCCCAGTGGATGGCTCTCCGATGAGTGACTTTGGCAGCAGCTTCCTGGCTGGACAGACCCCAGGGAGAAGGTTCCAAAGGTTTGGATGCAAGGCTGAGACAGGCCGGCCCCCAGAGCTGCAGTTCCCACCTGAGCCTGGAGCCCATGCTGAGATTAAACTTTAACCCACCCGGGGAGGCCTGGCAGCCAGTCCTCCTCCCTGGCTGTAATTCAGTAACATCCAGCTTTGCAGTCTGGTTTTTTTTTTTTTTTTTTTAAACCTTCTTGACTTTACACTTTTGGTGTGGAGAGCCCAGAGGGAGACTCAGGCCTCTGAGGTCCTGACTGGCAGCTCCAAAGTCCTGGGGGGCCGGGCACAGTGAGCGCTCTCCCCCTGATGTCCATTCCACAGCGTGGGGACATCTGAAAGGTCCCTGTGGGAGACGGGATAAAGGGAAATTTCCTCAAAGCATCCCAGGCTGGCTCTGGACTGGCAGCTGGTTCCCAGTCAGGACGAGGCAGTGGAAAAGGCCTTGGACTCACTTTGCAGCTGTTCCCAAGTGGTTGGCTGAGGTTGGGGCTCACTGACCTCCAGGGCCAGCCCTGTGCATGGCATTTGAGGAGCTCCTGGAGCGAGTTGGGGGTGCGGGGCTCTTCCAGACCCTGCAGGTCACCACCCTCCTCCTCCCGGCCATTTTCACCCCTTTTCAGCTGCTTTTGGAGAACTTCTCAGCTGCTGTCCCAGACCACCGCTGCTGGACCCGAGAGCTGGACAATGGCTCTGCTATCCCTTCAGACTTTACCCAGGAGGCCCTCCTGGCTGTGTCCATCCCGCTGGGCCCCGACCAGCAGCCCCACCCGTGCCGCCGCTTCCGCCAACCACAGTGGCAGCTCCTGGACCCCAACGCCACGGCCACCAACTGGAGTGAGGCTGCCACGGAGCCGTGCGTGGACGGCTGGGTGTATGACCACAGCACCTTCGCCGCCACTGTGGTGACCAAGGTAAGGGCTGCCCACACTGGCCACACAGCTGCCCCTTCCTGGCTACAAAGGACGGTCACCCATCCTGAGCTGGGAGGGGCGAATCACCACCCTTGTGTTAAAGAAAGAAAAACTCAGAGACCCTGATAAAGCATGGAAGACACCACCGTACCATCCTGGCGAGCACAGGGTCACCTGGGAATGGAGAGAATGGATTCAACTCACAATATAAACGGGCAGTTTACTGTCAAGGGACAATGGGGGCAGGAAGTGGAAGGGGCACCTAGAGGAGCCATCCAGGGGTCCTGAGCGGGCAGACGCAGGCCCAGTATCACTTGCCCTGGGGTGTGGCTGCAGGATGTGGAATTTCTCAGAAACCAAGGCCAGGAGTCTCTTAGAAACTGGCTACCAGAATTTTTGGCTGAAACTGGATTTTATAAGTAGGCACCTAGTTAGGGCCAGGAGAAGCTTCCAAGGCCTGATCAAAGTTTGGCCGAGGGAAGAATTTACATTCAACACATACGTCCTGGTGCTTGTGGTGATCTGGGCTTGGATGTGGGCTAGGGTTAGAGGATGAACGAGGCCTCAGGGGTGACCAGGCCACTCAGTCCGTGCTCAGACCTGTCACAAGGGCAGAGCCCACCCTCACTGGCACCTCTGAGATGGCCAGCACTGACCACACCTTGCCATCTGTCCTGATGTCACCAAAGTCCCGTGGGTGCTCGTCCCATGGATAAGGGAGGAGGGCATCAGGTGTGTCTAGAGGACGGGCAGGCCAGCAGATCCCTTGTCCCCGTGGCCTGTCACTAGGACCCCAGGGACACTGTGGAGGGATTGGACCCCAAGGATTAGGCTGACCAGGTTCTCTGTAGCTGGCCTTGCACCTGGCTCTCCCTGTGCCACCCCTGCCAACCCCATGTCCTCCTGAGCTGTCTCTCCGCCTCCCCTTGCAGTGGGACCTGGTGTGTGACTCACAGGGCCTGAAGCCCATGGGACAGTCCCTCTACATGGCCGGCATCCTAGTGGGGTCCTTCGTCTGGGGCCTCCTGTCCTACCGGTGAGTGTCCCCTCCCCTCCCAGCCCCCTAAGGTGGAATCAGAGATTGAGGAGACAAAAGGCACCGTGGAGTCTTGGGAGCCTCTGTGTCCCCTCAGAAAGGGGGCTCCTATGTCTCCCACATGTCACAAGCCTCAGCAGGACAGCGACTCTCAAGGACCTCAGGGAGCCTCAGTGCCTGTCCTGGGGGGTGGGGGGAAATGACCTTTGGCTCTGGACTGAGCACATACTGAATGTCAGGCCTTCTGGGAAAAGCTGGCTGTGACGTAGAAACACAGGAGCGCAGGGCAGGACAGGCTGAGTCCACCCTGGGGGCTAGCGGGGCTTCTCCCAGGACGGTGACTGGGGCAGGGCTTGGCAAGAGAATGCAGACGTAGACTGAAGCTGAGTCATGAAGTCCTGGGGGACGGATGATACCCATGTGTCATGTGACCCTGACGGGCAGACAGAGACCAAGGTCTGCAGGCTTGGAGGTCCAGTAAGACATTCTGTCTCCCAGACTCCAGCCCCTGTGTCCCTCACTTAGTGACAGCCTTGTGTCACATGTCCTGAGCGGGGTCCCCCTGTGCCCTTATCAGGTGGCACCGAGCCAGCAGCCAGCCAAGTGCTCCCCATCTGAGCCAGGAAGGCTGAGGCCAGCCCTGCATGTGCACCCCAGTCCCCAACTGTCCCGGCCTCCTCTCCCTCTGACTGCTCAGTCTGTGCCCTCCTCGGCCGTCCCTGTGAACCCACAGGCTGCTCCAGGTCTCCCCAGCCCCTGGCCCGGCTCCCCGTAGTGCAGCCATGGCCTCGCATTCCCAGTCAGATGTGGCCACGTGGCCTTTTCTCCTTTCCACACCACTGTCCGCAGTCCCCACAAGGGATGTCCCCTGTGGGCCCACATGCCAGGGACACTCTGTCCCCAGCAGAGATGGGTGAAGAAGGGGCAGCGGGGAGGGGACACCAAGTGCCCGCTGTTTGTGGGGGCAGATTGGCAGCTCCTCGGATGAACTGGGCAAGCTTTACACTCAGACCTGAGATGAGGAGCGTGCTCTCCACATATCCCTCCTCCTCCTCCAGCGCCTCCTCCTCTTCCTCTTCCTCTTCTTCTTCCTTCTGCCCCTCCTCCTCTTCCTCCACCTGGAATGTGGCAGGGACTCGGGTAAGATTCTGTGCAGGCCTCGGGGACGCCGTCTTTTCCAGCTACTATCTGACACTGCCCGATGCCAGGGTCCCCATAGAAGCCTGGTCCTAGGATGCAATTTCTTCCCTGTGCCTCAGTTTCCTCCATCAGTGGGGACTCTTACACCTCCCACTCGGTTACCGTGAGCATCAAGTGAGTTATTCCGCACAGAGCCCGGAGCTAGGCCCAGCCCAGGACGCTGCTGCTTCAAGCCTGTCTCCCGGAGAGCAGCCGGGGGCCAGCTGAGGGCGTGTGTGGTCTGTGACTACAGTGTCACGCATGTGAAAAGCGAATCACTTGGGTCCTCTGGTCCACTGGTGAGTCCCCTCATAGTCACCCTGAGGCCTGGATCAGGGCCTGACACACAGGGGACAAAGCCAAGTGCCACCCCGTCTCTATCTGTGTTAGTCATGCTGATGGCAGCCAACATTTCAGCTAAGCTTCCCAGAGGTCACAATGGTCCAGGCTGTGATCCCCATGGGCCTCTGGCACTTCCTGGCCCAGGCATAGGCAGGACAGGAACTGGTCTCCTGGTTTCCTTTCCCAGGGCCGTCACGTTCACAAATCCACACACCTCAAGGGGCATCGTTATGGGCACCTCTTACAGCCCCGTCACCAGGAAGGGCAGGGCTGCACTTAGCCCAGCATCTGACACCAGGGTCCCAGGAGCGCGGCAACTGCCACTGTGATAACCAGAGCTCTCAGTGGGGGCTCTGAGCAGCCCTGGGAGGGAGGAGCTGCCTGTGCTGGTCTCCCAGGCTTTGCCAAGCAGCAACAGCACCCCCACATACACCCTGGCCTGGGCCTGGTCAGCACCCCCAGGATCATTTCCTCCCCGCCACAGGCTTGGGCGGAAACCAATGCTGAGCTGGTGCTGCCTGCAGGTGGCCGTAGCTGGTGCCGGGGCCACCTTTGCCCCGAATTTCCTCATCTACTGCAGCCTCCGGTTCCTGAGTGCCTTTGGACACGCTGGCATCATCATAGTGCTGTCAACGCTGAGTGAGTCCCTCGCTCAGGCACCGAGGGTATGGGGAGGGGCAAGAAGGGATGAGCCCTCACCTGCATGTCTGCACGGCCTTGCAGTGGCAGAGTGGACCACGACCCGCAGGAGGGCTGTCACCATGACGATACTGGGATGCACCTACAGCACTGGCCAGATGGCTGTGGCAGGCCTGGCCTTCATCCTGCGGGACTGGCAGGATCTCCAGCTGGCCGTGTCCGTGCCTTTCCTGGCCTTCTGCTTCATATCTTGGTCAGTGTGGCCCGGGGCTTCCTCCAGTGGGAGATATGGGAAGGGGGGTCCCTGCCTCCCACTCCCTAAAGGGCAATGGCTTGAATCAGACCCTCCATGGGGACAGCCATTGGCCACTCTTGGGGCAGCGTCAGCCCGAGGCCTGTGGCTGCCAGCCAGCCTGGTCAGGCATCCATCTGCCGGCACAGCACTGGCTCCAGGGCGCAAAAAAATTTTCAGTGATGTAAAAAAAAAAATTGTAACTTTTTGCCAGAAATTAAAACTCAGGAGATGTTTTAAAACAAAGATGAACCGTATTTCTACCTTTTCAAGAAAATGGGGAGTACCAGGGGTCCCAGGCCAGAGTCTGGCCAGAATTCATTGCAAGCTCTGTCCCTCCAGCACGCTGGCACCGTCCCCACCCACCAGCCTCTCTCCTTCCTGTCACCTGGCATCCAAGTCAGTGAGAACCAATGTTGGCTATGAAACTAGATCATTGTCACTATGGTTTTGGTGCTGCAAAATTCCCTGAAGTCTGGAAATACCTGCTTGGGTGGGGGTAGGGGAAGGGACCAGGGAAAGGAATGCAAATCAATGTCACTGTCTTCTCTGGAGTCCCTGAGCTGCAGCCAGCAGAGCCAGCCAGATAGGCCTGCTGTGGGGGCGCAGTCATTCTCAGATAGTTACTGAGCTCCTGCCCAGGGCCAGACTTGGCTTTGGGCTCTGGACACACATCAGTGACCAAAACAGACAAACAGCCAGCTGCAGCATGGAATTTATATTCTATAAGCAGATCAATAAGCACAGAGGAAGCTATCCCATAATCACACGGATTACACCATCGGGTCACCCGGGTCAAAACCAGATGCGGTCATAACACCAGAGGTGTATTGCTGTCTCAGCGGGGAGAAGACACTGTTATCGCTGCCTTTTTAGATGAGGGAGCGGAACTCAGGGAGGTTAAGCCTCTGGGGCTGAGGTCGCCCACTGGAGAGTCCCTAGGGCAGGATCTGAGCCCTGCAGGTCAGCTTTTTCAGCAGCTGTGTCAATCTACCCGGGAAGGTTCCTAGCCTCTCTGCAAACAGGCTGAGCCCAGCGCACTGGGCAGACTCTCTGCCTTCACCAGGGCAAGGCCCTGCAGGTCAGGCTGCCTGTGAGGCAAGGGGACAGGGGGCTGCTGTAGGGACTCACCCAGCTCTTCTTGGGGTCATTTTAAATATGAAAAAAAGCACAACAAAGAAACCACAAAACTGTAGCCCCACGCAGCCTTTCTGTCATTGAAATGGCCCCACGGCTTTTGGAGAAGTGGACGTGCTAAGCATACCCCTGCCCAGCCAGCCTGTACCCCTGCCCGACAAATGGCTTGAGTGAGTCAGAGAGGCCAGCGGGGTAAGCTGGAGGGCCCACCACCCACTGCCCCTTCCCCTCGGCCCAGCTAACACAGGACCACCAAGTCCCAGCCAGACACCTGCTTCTTTCACAGGTGGCTGCCTGAATCTGCCCGATGGCTGATCATCACAGGCCGACCAGACAAAGCACTGCGGGAACTCAAAAAGGTGGCCAGGATAAATGGCCACCAGGAGGCCAAAAAGACACTGACCATACAGGTGAGGAGTTGCTATCTGTGAGCCAGAGCGTGACTGGACATGGGAAAGGACATCCGTGATGTGTTACTGTCCACCCACATCACCAGCGTGTGGTCAGCTCTGCCCTGGTCTCACCACAAGCGTTTCTGAGAAACACAGTTACTAGGGCCGTCACTATCACTGTCACCGTCACCACCACCACCACAGTAATAGCACTGTCCTCAGCAGAATGGTACAACCATCCACACCCACCCTCTCCTTCCCTCTATCACACCACCGTCATCTCCAATACCCTCCCCACCACCATCCTCCCATCACACCACTGTTTCACCAGTCACGACGACACCTCTGTCATCACCTGGGTCCCAGATGCCCACCCTCATCCCACGGGCCTTGCACACCTGCTTCTCAGGCTCCTCGGTGTATCTGAGGAAGCAGAGCGAGCCTATTTGAAGGTAGCTATTTTGAGGAAGCGGGTGTCAGATGGAGGATGTGCTGCCACAGATGAGAAGACACAGCTCCTTGGAGCGGGGAGGCTGAGGGAGGCTTCCAGGAGGAGGCAAGTGAGAGCCCGTGGCCCTGAGCTGAACTCAGAGGTGCCAGAGCACTGGGTGGACAGCTGGGGAGCGGTGAGAAAGCCGCTTGGTCCGAGTGGGTGTGCCCCGGTGCCTGCCATGCAGACCAGGAGGAAGCTGGGGTGTTGCATGCGCCTCCCAAAAGTTACCTGAGCTCATCAGGGGCCAGGGCTGCAACAGAGCCAGGAGGCCAGAGAAGGGGGTTCTTCTTCCCCACACCTTCTCCAGGACGGGCCACAGACGTCAGGAGACCAAAGCCAGGCTCCCCTACTCTCTACCCTCCTGACACCATTCATTGGCAGAAAGGCAGGGTAGGTCCACGGTCCCAACATTCATGGTATCCCCTTCTCCCTGGAGGTGCTGATGTCCAGCATAGAGGAGGAGGCGGTCTCCTCGAGGACGCACCACTCAGTGCTGGACCTGTTTCGCATACCCATGCTCCGCAGGACAACCTGGACCATGCTGATGGTGAAGTATGCAGGCGCGGTGGACGCTTTGATGACAGGGCTGTGACCGGGAATGTGGCACTCTCAAGGTGCCCGGGAAGCCAGGGCTGGCAGGTGGAGGAGAGGGGTACAGAGGCCGGCGTGTGCAGGAAGCCACAGCAGCACAGACAGGGATGGTATCCCCTGCTGGGGACAGGGTCAGACTGAAGCCAGGGGCCTGACCACAGCTGAGGACTTGGAGACTCAGCCTGACAGTCTGGAGACTGACAGGCACCGGGTCCTCCCTACCCCATACAGCACCCCACTTCAGAGAGGGGACCCAGCTAACCCCAAGATGGAGCTACCTGGAAATCCAGGCTGGGGTCTGGGTGTCCCCACCAGCTCATGTGGACAAGGCCCTGCTGTCCTGCAAAAAACTGGAATTCAGTTCCAGAGACACTCAAGACAGCGTATCAAGTACGAGGCTCGGACTTCACTGAAACTTCACCTTGAAGCTAGATTAGGAAAATGTTTACTTTATGCTATATTTAACCTTCGATAGGTTATTATAGCAAATATTTGCTATGTCGATGAACAAAGAAGATCAAATGCTTTTTAAAATCTTTGTTATTTTTAGCCTAATTTTTTTCTGATAAATTAAGGAGACCAACATCCAGGGCCACCAGCCCCCCATTAAAGTCCTTCCCGATGCATGGCTTCTCCTTTGAACAGCGTTTATTATTCAGATGAGAGGCCTGGAAACCCAGTGCTGTTGCTTCTTGCGGGCCATTAGGCCTTCGGGTCCCAGCCACGCCTGGCCTCCTTCGTGTGTCACCTAAAAGGCTGCAGGGCCTGGCGGTTGCTTTTCCTGCTTGTGGTCACTCACACCCAGGGGTGTCTGTCTGGAGAAGTCATGGAAGGGCTGAGATGACTACTTAACCGGAGGCAGGGGGCACAGATTTTAAAAATGGAGACTCGTTCACTATGCGACCATATGTAACCCCGAATTCCAGCTCCAAACCGGAAGTTCAGATACTCCTTAAGTTCAGCTACTAGGAGCTCGGGGGAAGGGATGCCTCACCCCAGCAGCAGAGACAGGAAGCAGGAGTTGGGGCATCCCTCTGGCCCCTGCAGACTTGCCATGGGGTGCTCTCCCCAGCTGCAAGGCAGCACTTCCAGGGGCTGGGGGATAAGGCCTCCTGGGACAGAGGAAGCCCAGCCCTTCCCTGGCATTCAGAGAGCCATAGAGGGAGCATGACTCTGGAAACCCAGGGGCCAGACTGGCACTGAAGGGACAGCTCACATGGCCCAAGAGATCCCCAGGCTCCTCCCCAGGGTGCCAGCCCAGGGAAGATCATGCCTTCCGGCTGACCAGTGTCTATGCAGTCCAAGAGGTGACACCAGCCATCACCACCCTGTCCATGGCTTCCCAGCTCTTCCCTGGAATGAGCCTGACCTGGGAGACGCATCCTGCTTTCTTCAGGGTCCTCGGAGTTGTGGCCATGATGAGCCACGTGGGGCTGTCCCCCCAGACAGCCTGCTGCGGGCTGGGGTCTCTCTTCTCCAAACAGGACGGAACCTCTGCTCTGCCCCACAGCTTCTCTGTGCAGCTGTCCTACTATGGGCTGGTCCTGGACCTGCAGAGCCTGGGCAGGGACATCTTCCTCCTGCAGGCCCTCTTTGGGGCCATGGACTTCCTGGGCCGGGCCACCACTGTCCTGTTGTTCAGGCTCCTCGGTCGCCGCATGACCCAGGCTAGCTCCCTGGCCCTGGCTGGCTTCTGCATCCTGGCCAATGGGCTGGTGCCTCAAGGTGAGGTAGGGCCTGGGCCTGCCATCCTATCCTGCCCCAGATCCCTTTCCGGCCCCTGCCCCTGCCCCAGGAGCCGCAGCCACCATGTGCCAGTTCTGTCCCACCTGTGGCTTTCACCACCTCTGCTCCACTCCAGTCCCCTCCCCCACAGCCATACCCCACCACTTCCCCTAGGGTCAGAGAGGTGACACTGGTGTCCAGGGCCACCCATCTTGATGAGTGACAGGCCAGGACTTGGACCTGAGTGGGGCAGGAAGAGTACGGAAGGCTGGCTGCTCACAATGAGGCCAAGAGGGAACCAAGCAGAGAGAGAGCTGGAAGGCTTCACAGGCCCTGTCTTACTTCTTGTCCTGTGGCCTCTTTTTATCACTCAGCGTTAGGCAGGGGACAGGGACATGTGGCCTGTGGTGGCAGCAAAGCCAAGAGGAAAGCAGAGGCTGCCCTGCAGCTGGCAGGTGGGAGCACTGAGCAAGGTGGAGGGCGGCTGTGGGCCCCCCAGATGGCGGCTCCAGCCCAAATGTGAGCAGCGAGAGGTCTGGCACCATGGCAGCCCTGCCAGCAGCTGGCGGGAGACCCCGCCTGCCTCACCAGACTGGCTGCCCCTGGTGCCCACCTTGGGTGCACCCCACTCATCTTTCCCTCTGCCCAGATCTGCAGAGCCTGCGCGTGGCCCTCGCCGTGCTGGGGAAAGGATGTTTTGGCATCAGCCTGACCTGCCTGACCATATACAGGGTGGAGCTCTTCCCCACGCCTCTGCGGTAGGAGGGGTTGGCTTCAGAGGGGCCACCAGGCCTCCAGTAGGGGGTGGAGTGGGCAGGCGGGAGAGGGCCAGCTGGGAGGGCCAGTGGGGAGGGCAGGGGCAGGGATCTGCCGCTAGGCTGGGGAAGGGACTGCAGACAGCCTTCCCAAGGAAGGTCTAGACTCTGGAGGCGCAGATGCCTCTAGGGCATCTCTGCATGGGGGTGCAGAAGCTCCAGTGTGCACTCTGAAATCCCTTCTGTTCAGGTGGCTCCTTAAAATACCGTTGGTGGCTGGGCACGAAGATATATGCCTATCATCCCAGCACTCTGGGAGGCTGAGGCAGGAGGATGGTTGTGTTTGAGCCAAACCCAGGCAACTTAGCAAGATTCTATCTCTAGAAAAAAATAAACAAAAAAAGAGCAAGGTTTATAGTTTAGTATGAAGGATCTAGGCTCAGTATCCAGTAGTACAAAAAATATATGATATAGGGGCTGGGGATTTAGCTCAGCGGCATAAAAGCCTGCCTTGCAAGCAGGCAGTCGTGAGTTCGATTCCTGGCACCAATAAAAAGGAAAAAGACAAAAAAAATATATATGATATGATATAATCTGTAAATAAATAAGAATCCTGGTGAGGAGACTAAGCTTCCTGGGCAGCTGAGGGGGGTCTGCCCACTTTCCACTGCCCCCTTCCTGCCCCAAGGATGCCTCCAGTCAGCTCATCTCCCCAGAATCCAAAGACTCCAGGGAACACCAGGGAGTATCTGCCTCGCCCACAGTTAGCAGTGGGATAAAGTGAGGCTCAGGGTGACAGACTGCCTCAGTGGAGGGTAGCCTGGCCCAGCTTTGTCCCTCCTGCTGGGTACACGCCCCCTCCCCCACTGGTCCATTCTTCTGGATCATTTTCTGATGACTTTTACAGGTTTAGTGCTTTCTTGGCCCCCAGTGACCAGAAACAGGACCACACAGGGGCTCTCAAGTGTTCCCCTGAAGCCCAAATGGGACAATTCAGGCAGGCGCCAAGGAGGAGCCCCTGAGAGGGCAGGGCCCGCCAGCTCCCCCTCCCCGCCCCACCCAGCCACCCGCTC
This sequence comes from Cavia porcellus, assembly GCF_034190915.1. Taxonomy (NCBI): domain Eukaryota; kingdom Metazoa; phylum Chordata; class Mammalia; order Rodentia; family Caviidae; genus Cavia; species Cavia porcellus. The sequence continues at coordinate 23,511,028 of NW_026947500.1, forward strand.
CACGGTCGGCCCCTCCCCCACAGGATGACTGCCGAAGGCTTCCTGCAGTCGGTCGGCCGCCTGGGGGCGATGGTGGGCCCCCTGATCCGGATGGCCCGCCAGGCCCTGCCTTTGCTGCCTCCACTGACCTACAGTATCATCCCTGTGGCCTCCAGTCTGCTTCTCCTGCTTTTCCTCCCGGACACCCAGGGACTTCCACTGCCGGACACCATCTGGGACCTGCAGGGCAGGTGAGTGGGTGACTTGGTCGGGAGCGCAGAGGTATGGAGGCCGGCGATCCCCAGTCCATCTGGCCTTACAGCCCTGCTGGGCACCATTCCTGCTCCCATTTACCAGTGGAGACGCTAAGGGTTGGAGAGATGAAGCGACTGTCCCCTGGGTAGAAAGTGACTGTGCCTTAGACAGGGCAATGTGACTCCAGCCTGGTCAACACTTTCCCGGGAAGTCATCTAACCTCGCTCACCAAGGTTGGCTCCCTAGACCCAGGCAGCCTCCACTGCCCTGGTGTAACCCCAGAACCCCAGGCCCAGGCCACCTCTCTGTTAGATTTGAAGGAACAGAACAGAAGGGAAATTCCCCAGCCTCTCGGGCCAGCGGGAACCCCTCCTGCATGCTTCTGCTGCCTATATGTAAAATGAGTGTTAAAAGAAAAAATCAAAGACAACAAAGCGCCCTGCCTGCTCGCCAGGTTGTTCTCAGGCTAATGCAGATGAGTAGTCCAGGGCAGAGACCGATCTGTCCCTGTGCCTGCTGGTTCCCCGGGAAGGTGCCCACGGGGAGGCCTCCAGCTGAGCAGGAGCCAAGGTCAGGATTGTGGTGACAGCAGTCGGTGCTCAGTGAGGCCTTGCCCGTGTCACACTGCCAAGCGTCGGTGTTGAGTGTCTGATTTCACTGGAAGGGGATTTGAGATGCAGAAAAATTAGTTACTTGCCTAAGGGCAGCTGGGTAGAAGAGGAGGAAGCTGGCATTTTCTTCTTTCATTTAATTTAGATTTCGCCTGTACCTCCTATGTGTCAGGCACTGTGCTAGGCTCCAGGTATCCAGGGGAGAATAAGACCAGTCCTGCAAGACCTGATGCCAGCTCTGCCCCCTCCCCCCAGCAGGCAGCCCTTTGGTCATGTGTGTCTTTGGGTTAACCTAGGAGATCTGCTGTGCCTGGGGGCCACCGGCAAGAGGCGGTCATTGTGGAAAGCACCTGGCTCTAGGAGTTTTGCCTGCTCTGAGTTCCTTTGACCAAAACACTGGATGAAGAAGTCACCTCTTCTCCAATCTGAGGGTTCCAGACAATCGGGCAGCCCCGGGGCTGGGGGCAGGGTGGGGCAGGCAACCAAGCTGTCTCTTCAAGGTGGTGAGGGGGCGCCTGCTGATCACCCCTGTTCTCCTGTCTCTGGCTACCCTCTCCAACCTGCCTCAGCCCTAATAGGAGCCTGTTGTCAGGTGGCCACGGCTGCCCTGGTTGCCCTGGATTAGTTTCACCAACAACACGGGTCCTCGCCCTGCCTGCTGGCACTCAGCCACCCCAGGTGAAGCAGGAGTTCCAGTCTCACTGCCCCGCTCACAGAGCTCCCACTGTAAACAGAAAATGTTCCCCAAGCCTCGTCCCAGGGTGACTATCCGAGCTCACTGATCTTGCAACAGGCTGCAGTTCAGCACGTGGAGCTGTTAGCAGAGTGACCTGGTACGGGTGTCCAGGTTGTGCCTGCCCCAAGGCACCCAGCTAGGGAGGTGTGTGGCGTCTGGCATCCAGCCCAGTCTCCCTGGCCCAGCCACCTGCCATACAGGGGCTTTCTTATCCTCTGTAAGAAAGGAGCTGTGTTAGTTACCAGTGCATGAGAACCTTCCTGACCTGGGCTCCAAGGATGCCACACACATGGCCCGGCCTGGACAGATGACATTGGCAGTGGTTGGTCACATATACTCGTGGTTCAAAGAGGATAACACTGTGTAGGGACATATGGGGCTGCCCTGGGAGCAGAGACCCCCCCGGGGGTGGGCGATGCCTGGCTCTTGCAGGCTGGTGTGTGTGGCAGGAAGTGGAAGCCCGGGCTGGGGATTTAGCTCAGTGGCATAAGCGCCTGCCTTGCAAGCAGGCAGTCGTGAGTTCGATCCCCGGTACCGATAAAAAGGACAAAGACAAAAAAAAAAAAAAAATGGAAGTGGAAGCCCGCTAGGGTAAGGGTGGGAGGAGTGGCCTTTCATTCTCTGCTTTCCGAAGGAAACTTTCTCACCTCCAGTGCTACCAGGTTAACTCCCCTCTGCATAGTTTCCAGGTACATCTATTCCCCCTTTGCTATGGCTGTCACCGGAAGTGTCCAGACTGATTCCTGATACCTGTATTGTCCTCCACAACAGCAACCATGTTTATACAGAAACATAATTCAAGCCAAACCCCCTCTTTGTTTAAAACCTTCCAGAGCTCATAATAAAATCGCTCTTCTCCCCAGCAAAAGTCTGGGTCCAGCGCCTGTGGGTCCCCAGCTTTCTTTGACATGTAATAAATTTTAAAGGATTCAAATCATATCAATAATGTTCTTGGGCAGTCATGGAATTAAACTAGAAATCAGAAACAAACAAAAAAATCCAGAAAACTTCTTCCAACTAGACAACACAATTCTAAAGAACTCATGTGTCAGAAAAGAAATCACAAAGGAAATATGTTGAACTGAGTGAAAAATCAAAGAATTTCATAAAAATCTGTGAGCTGAGGCTAAAGCAGTGATTGGAGGAAAATGTGTATCGTCAAGTGATATGTGAGGAAAAGAGAAAACTCTCAAGTCAAATGCCTCAGCTTCCCCTTAAAAACAAGAAAAAGAAAAATGAGTTTTCCTACAGTAAATAGGAGAAAGGAAATAATAAATCGGAGAGATAGAGAAAAACTTAAAGTTGGTTCTTTGAGAAGATTAATATAATTTCTAAATCTCTAGCCACACAGATTACAGCAGAGAGAAAAGACACTGACTAACAACACAGGAAGCATCAATCCAGACCCTACAGACACCACAGAAATGATGAATAATGTTTTATCAGTACAGTCAACAACATAGGCAAAATTTTTAAAAAATTTTTAAATTTAATTTTATTTTTATTTTGGTACCAGGGATAGAACTCACAACCTCACACTTGCCAGGCAGGCACTGTGCCACTGAGCTAAATCCCTGGCCCAATTTACAAATTTCTCGAAGAATGCTGTGTCAAATCACCCTCAAGAAGAAATATATAACCTTATTAGCTCTAAATCTATTAAAGAAGTTAAATAGATGGTTGAAAACCTCACAGAGAAATCTCCAGGTCTGGATAGCTTTACTGGTGAATTATGTCAAACATTTAAGCAAGAAACGATAGCAGTTCTATACAGATTCTTCCAGAAAGTTGAAAAAGAGGTAACAATTCTCATTTCATTGCATGAGATCAGCATTACTCTGAAACCAAAACCAGAAAAAGAGATTACAAAAACCCCTCTAGGGGCTGGGGATTTAGCTCATCGGCATAAGCGCCTGCCTTGCAAGCAGGCAGTCATGAGTTTGATCCCTGGTACCAATAAAAACGAAAAAGACAAAAACAAAAACCAAAAAAAATTTGAAAAGGTTAAAAAACTAAACTATTGACAAACTAAAAATATTAACAATTGATGCAGAAAGAGCATTTAATATAATATAAAACTCAATTCTGAAAACACTCAACGAACTAGACTCAATTTGTCAGTGCAGATAATAAAGCACTCAGACACCAAGAAATCTCAAGGAGGCTTTTTACTTCTGCAGAAAGGCACGAGCAGGCTCTCGCATTGGGCAGCTGGCACCCAGGACGTAAGAGCCAGGGTCATTTTACCCCTCCCGCAGGAGAAGCAGCTGACGTTTCCCCATTGGCTGGTTTGAAAGGTCACAGCATGTCTCCATTGGCAAGTTTAAGAGGCAGGTGGGGACCTGAGGCCCTGCTGGGCAGGTTGCCAAGGGAGGGGAGCGTGGGGGCGTGGGTACTGGAAGCTCCTGGCTGTTGAGAAGTCACCTTTGGTGGTCAGCTGTGCTCCCAGAACCTAAGCTGAGCGGGCATGGCACGGCCGCACTGCGCGTTTCGTTCCTTGATGGAAAAGACTGTTTCCCCATTAGGAGTAAAGGGCGATTGCCGCGCCCACCAGAGGACCTACAATTTGGGGGGGGGGGGAGCCCGAGTGTTTTCCACCAAGGCCAGCAGTGAGGCTAAGATGTCTGTGCTCACCGCTCCTGTTCAGCCTTGGACCGAGTCGGTATAATAAGGCGAGAAATGTGAATAAAAGGCAGGCAGATTGCACAGGAAGGCAGGCACCGCCTCTGTTTGCAGATGGCTTCACTGTCTAGGTACAAAATCCTAGGCAATCCATTAGCGCTAATAAGTGAGTTTAGCAAAGTTACAGGACTCAAGTCAGTAGAGAAAAATTCGTTGTAATTCTGGGTACTAGTAACTCCATTTAACAGCATAGCAGAGGAGCTGCTACGTAAGGGTGAATTCAACAAGAGAAAGGCAAGTCCCTTGAATTAAAACTGCGGAATATTGCTGCAAACCATTAAAGAAGGTCTAAATATCTAGAGAGATGTACCATGTTCAAGGATGGGGAAACTCAACATTCTCACACTGATTCTTCACAATCTAATCTACAGTCAAAGAGATCCCAATCAGAATGCCAACCTCTATTCAGGAGGCTGCAGCAGGAGGATCGTAGCAAGTTTAAGACCAGCCTGGGCTACAACGTGAGCCCAAGGCCAGCCTGAACCATACAGCAAGACCCTTCCTCAAAAAGACAAAAAAAGGCCAGGGATTTAGCTCACACGAGGTCCTGAATTCGATCTCTGGTACCAAAAAAAAAAAAAAAAAGAGAGAGAGAGAGACTCAAAAGACCAAAGGAAAAAAGAAGCCAGCCATTTAGATTTTAAAAATGCAAAAAAAAAAAAAAGTAAACAAAAACAAAAACTCCCTGTCACAGCTAACACAATTTTGAAAAGAACCAGGGACTGGGAATGTGGCTCAGGGAATAAAACCTCTGCCTGCACCCACAAAACCCTTTTTCAACACCCAGTCCTTGAAAACTACAAAAGAAAAATTATATAGTGGGCTCCATAAAAACTTGTTTCCCAGAAGACATTTTCACAAGAGTAAGGCGGCCAGCCGCTAACTTGGGGAAAATAGTTGTGTGATTGCTGACCAAAGCCTTCTATCTCGGACGTAGGAAGAATATTTGTAACTCGATGATAAAACAGTCAAATTCCATAAACAGGCCAAAGGTTTGAACAGAAACTTTACCAAAGAGGACGTATGGGAAGCAATACCCACACGGCAAGGTGCTGGACATTAGGAAAAGCTCAGCTCAGACACCAGGGCGGCGAAGCCTGACACAGCCAGGTGCTGACGAGGACACGGAGGGTCTGTGGAGACGCGAAACAGGAAAACCACTGTGCAAAAGAGTGTGGTAGTTTCTTAAAAAGTTTAACACACAGGATGAAGCTATATAGACACACACCTATTCACGCGCCCCAATTCTGGTGAGATGAGGAGGGCCTGGGACCTCACTCATCTTCCCCAAAACCCACAACACCAGGTTAATCACGAGATAAACATCAGACAAACTAAACTGAAGACTTTGGGGCGGGGGTGGGGGGTGGGGGTGTGTTTTGTTTTTCTGTGTTTGAGACGAGGTCTCCAATATAGTTCAGGCTGGTCCTCAACTCACTAAACTCACAGGCTGGCTTTGAATTTGCAGTAATCCTCCTGCCTCAGTCTCCCCGTGCTGGAGTTACAGGCATGAGCCTCCATATCCGGCCAAACTGAAGGCTTTATACAAAGTATCTGTGTGCTGCTTTTCAAAGCTGTCAAGGTCTTGATAAAGAAGGACAGATGGAGAAACTGCCACTGGCCGGAGGAGGACACACAGTGAAGAAATGTAGTGCAGTGCCCTCGACTGGCTCCTGGACGGGAACAAGGAGACTAGTGGAAAATGGATAAAGTTTGAATCACAAATCTGGTGTTCAATTGCAGCACCTCCCTGTAGGGGGCAGTGTGGGGCCCAGCCGATGGAGTGGGGGGTCTTCGGCCACTCAGGTCCGGCCACTGGTTGTCATGGTGCTTGAGCCTAGGGGTTTCTTAAGTCAAAGGAGACATTTTTATGTGAAGTCTCCAAATGTCACCAGAGATTGGCTTGTCTAAATCACAGCCTTGGAGCGCCAGGAGCCACGCTGCGCTCACCTTCCAGCCAGGCCAAGTGAGGGCATAGGCCACTGCCATCAGCCTGGTGTCTGGCCACTTCCTTCCCTGTCCCTCCCCCAGGGCTCCCTGGGTGGAGGCCTCTGTAGCCTCAGGACGCTTCCCGCCTGTGACCCACCCCACTTTGGGCTCGACCCTAAATCCTTGTGTGACCCCCGAAGTCCCTGTGTGACGTCACCCATCGCTCACTCTGCTGTAGGTGCCATGAATGGGCAGGTCTGTGCCCTCCGCAGGGTTCTCACCCACACCGCATGCCAGCCTCAGGAGCAGGCACAAGTCCCCACCCCACCCTGACTCCGTCTAAATCTTGATTTTTCCTTTCTCTCTCCATTCTGCTCCTTGTCCCCAAGGACCTGACTGCACAGAGGGAGAAACCTCCGGCTCCAACAGGGCCGCACCCACCACGGGCAGGTCCACCTGGTCCTGCTGTGTCCTCGGAGTCCTGCCCGGGCCTGCCTCGAGCTACCTTCAATAATAGCTGAGGCGTGAATGAGTGAATGGAGACGAGGCCAAAGAAAGCGCTTTGTTCAGTTGCACCCCGGTCCCCTTTGCCTCCACACATATGAGGGGCATGAGCAGGTGTGTTCTCATGTATCTGTGCCTGCTTAGGTATCTGCATGTGTGTATATGCCCACATGTGCACACACATGAAAGCTTGTGTTTCTGCATTGCACACACATGTGCCACTCGTGGGCTTGCGTGTGTACACATGTGTGGCGTTCCTACATGTGTGCCCAAGTCTCTGTGTGTGCAGATAAGGTCTGGGGGTGGCAATATCACTTCAGGGCTCACAGCCTTCCAGGATGGAGAAACAGGAAGATTCACAAGACCCTAGCTGAGGGGGAGCCCAGCAGGGACGGGGACCCATCAGCAGCATGGCAGCTGCCCTTCTGTCCCCAACAGCCCTGCTCAAGCGGCATGGGTGACGAGCGAGCTGATCGTATGCAGCTTTCAGAGGCCCAGATCTTCCAAAGTCTGCGACACAGGTGTTCTTGCTGGAAAAATAAGAGACCTCTGTTAAAACCACTGAGCACAAATTACTACATGGGGACCTGAGTCACATGTCCACCTGCCTCCCCGGCCCACAGGGAGGCCCAGCCTGCCAGGGCTTCCTGACCCTGGGCTGACCCAGCTCCCCCAAGCCCTTCCCAGATTCTGGCCCCAGGGCCTCCCCCGTGCTTCCCACAGGTCTCCTTGTCAAAGCCATTCATAACAACAGTGACAACAGTAATAATAACAAGCATGGTGTGTTCACCCTGCAGCCAGGAAATGGTCTACATTATTTACATAAATCTGTTGAGTCCTCAGAAGAGCCTCATTGGCCACCCCTCCACCCAGGAGAAAACTAAAATACTGAGCCGTTAAACAATTTTCCAAAGGCCACACAACTAGGGCAGAGAGGTATCAAAGCCAGGCAGCCTGGAGCCAGAGTCTGTGGATAACCACTGCGCTGCACTGCCTCTCACTTAGGGAGGGTTCACAGGGCTCGTTAAAGCCACGGGCAGCACTGGCTACTGTGATCTCAGTCTGTGCGACTCTGCCTTCCACAAAGGTGGAGAAGAAAGCTCCTGCTCACACACTGTGTTCGAGAGCTGCCAGCCAAATCACACCACTGCTCCAGCGAGAGGAGAGGGATTGCGCCCGTCACACCCCCACTGACCCCCAGCTTCACTTGTTCTCTTAAAATCACTCCTCTGAACAACAGGCTGCTGTTCACACGACAGAAAAGATAATTCCTGCTGCAAGAGCAGGCGAGCCCAAGTGACCCTGACAACAGCCACCATCGCCACCACCACCATCACCATCCACCACGTGGCTTTCCAGGACCATGCCAGACCCCACAGGAAAGGCCCAGCTCCTGGGAGCCACTGCTGGACTCCAAGCAGAGGGCCCCTGCAACCCAGATTGCAGGGACTGTCACACAGGGTGGGGGTGGCATTTGCGCCTGCCTTGCTCCCAGGAACCTGCCGAACACAAGTCAGTGCGAAGTTCAACCTGTTGGAACAGCTCCCGCCTTGACAGCCCAGCTGTGGCGGCTGGTTAACACCTCGCCGTTGAATTTTAACATGGAATATCATTTTGACACGGCAAGGAAACCAAAGTCCCTTTGGAGCAGGAAGGCCAGACTCACAGCAGCCGCTGGGCACAGGGAAGAGGAGGAGCAGAGCCAGCTGCCCCGCACTCTCCTTGACCTACTTAGAGCAGATTTGCTCACTGGGCCAGAGGAGCACTGGCCAGCAGGGAGAAGGCGCTGCTGGCCCCCGGCAGCTCACACAAGAGGGTGGATTAAAGCCACACGCACCCCCAAGTCTCAGCCACCCTCCCAGAGGGCACGAAGCAAGCTACGGCCACCCCATGCTGCCCTCCCCAGCAAGCAACTTCCGGTGGGCAGGGGGAGGGGGACACAAGAGTGGCCGCCTTCGACCGCCAGGGAAAATGCCCTGGAAGTCAGCCTGGGGCAGAGGCTCCAGTGTGGGAAAACTGTCATTGGAGCGCTGGGCTCTGTGAAGCTGGACGCTGACCCGGAGGAGAGGAGGCCCCGCAGGCCGCACAGGGAGGTAAAGGCTCGTCCTCCACGGCCAACCTGGACATCCTCTGGGGAGGCGCTGGAGCTCAGGGAACAAACTGCGGGCTCAGGAGAGAGAACAGGGGAGCCCATGAGAAGGAGGCAGGAGCAGTAGGGACGAGGAACCAGACTCAGTGCCTGAGAGCACAGCTTGTCCGAGCTGGACAGACCAGGGTGGGAGTCGCAACTGCAGGCGTAGCTGGAGGTCTTGGCTCCGCTACTCAGTTTCCACCACCGTGAAAATGGGTATAACAATGGATATACCAGGCTTGGTGGTGTGGGCCTGTGAGCCCAGCACCTGGGAGGCTGAGGCAGGGGGGTCACTGTGAGTTTGAGGTCCAGCCTGATCTCCATACTGAGTTCAGGGTCAACCTGAACTGCGTAGTGAGACCCTCTCTCAGAAAAACAAAAGACAAAACAAAACAAAACAAACAAGCAAAAAGAACAGTATAAACAGCCAGATATAGGGCACAGGCATGTCCTCTTAGCACTCTGGGAAGCTGAGGCAGGAGAATTATACATTTGAGCCTAGCCTGGGTAACTTAGTAACGCAGCATGACCTTGTCCCCACGTAAGTTAATGGGAAAAAAGCTCTGTGTTCAATCTGTAGTACCAAAAATAAAATAATGTTACATCAAATCAGGAGTGCTGTTGGAAGGACTGAATGTGTCAGTACAGAAAAATGTACAGTAAAGACTCAATGGATGTTAAAAATCATCCTCATCACCAAAGCTGCCCCCATCACCAACATCTCCGTCACCACCATCATCTCCATCTCCACCACCACCACACCTTTGCCACTGTCATCATCCCATCAACCCTGGGCAGTGTGCTGGGGTGGAAGTGGCCACTGTTCTCCTTGTTCCTGGCTGACACCAGGCGGCTGGAGAAGGGGACAACACGCCAGGCCATCTCATGCGACAGAGACACTCCCAAAGTGACAGCAGGTTGCCCCTTTCACAGATGAGGGCATCAAGGCCAAGTCATAGGGTTCAAACAGAGGTCACGTGGACCTCCAGGCCTGTGGGGCTCTAGCGCTGCGCTGGGTACTGTTACTCAGATTCGGTCCCCAGAAGACCTGCAGCCTCATGACCCAAAGCCACAGTGTTTGGCACAGGGACAAGAGCATACAGAGGAGAGGGTGGCACTCAGGGAGCCGGGCACAGGTGTGTTCAGGAAGCAGTCAGAGCCCTGCGGTGGGGGACAGAGAGTGGCTCTCTGTGCAGCCTGAGGCTGAGAGCAGCAGGCTGCAGAGGCCTCTGTAGGAGCCCCTGCCCTGGAACTCTGTCTCAGATCAGGAGGAGAATGGAGACCGGTGCCACCCTGAGAACTTCCTGGGGGGCTATGAGGCCACCGAACCCCACCGACACAGAGTGAACCGGCCCACATCCCTCCAGGTCACCTCTTCTGGCTGCCCACCTGGATTCAGCCAGCCCTGTGGCTCGTGGGCTTTGCTGAGTCATGGGCAGTCAGCTCTCTGGCCTGCCCTTTCTCCTTCCTGGCTTAAGCCCAGTGGCAGCTGCTGTCACCACAGGACATCACAGGCTGGGAGGAGTCACCTGCTGCATGATCCGGCCAGGAAGAAGGCCAGCACGCACCCCCAGGACCAAAAAAAAAAAAAAAAAGGTTGGCAGAGTCCCCTGTGCCCATTTCCAGAAGACTCTCTCTGCACCCAGGCTGGCTCCATGCAGGGGCAACAGCTCGGCCCTCGGCAACTCAAGCTCTCACCATCTGTGCGCTCCAGGCCCTAGACCTCCCTTCCTCCCCACCCCCACTTACTCTGCCCACAGTCACATTGGGAAGTTCCTGCTCTGAACCCCAAGTTCCCTGCTCCACGCCAGCACCCCCACTGAGCACCCTACACCTCAGCTCCAGACAGAGAAGGGGTGCTAGCCCATGCACCTAACATAGTTCCCCATCTTCCTACACCGCTGCGGCGAGACCCTGGGCCCCATGGTCAAACCCAACCCTGCCGCCCTAGCCCAGGTGACTGCAATCGCAGAATCTCCTCACAGACACTGAGGGGAGCGCACGCCAGCGGGGGCGATGCCCACTGCCTGCTCTCTGCTCACCCTGGTCCCACCCTCCTCACATCAGCCTTGCTCCTATGTTACTGGCCCCCTTGTCCTCCAGCACCCCAGGAGATCTCTCTGTGTCCCTCACTTCTGCAGCTCCACTGTGGCCAGGCCCTGGCCCTCACAGGGGCCCAGGCACCCAGTTCCACTGCTGCTGTCCCCAGGACATCAGCACACAGCTGGTGCAGCACCTCCCCCTTGGGAATACAGCACAAAGACACAGGTACCAGGCCCAGAGCAGAGCAGCTGTCCCCTGGGCACCCTGTTTGCCCACAGTGTGGTGTGCAGTGGGGAAGCAGCAACAGGGCACCTGATCCCCACCCATGCTCTGCCATTTAGGCGGGGGCCTTGTGACTAGTTCTCTCAAAGGGGCTGGAAATCAAAGCAGTGTCAGTCACCTGCAGGCTTTTAAGAGGTGGCGTTGCCATCCTCTTCCCCACTATGGCCCGAAACTTTGGGCACAGTGACTGTGGATGACAACTCAGAGCCACAGGACAAGAGAGCGTGCACTCCAGACACCCCTTAGAGGAGAGCACCCCCACACACTCAGCCACACCTACTTGGGATTTAACAAGATCAAGACGGAAACTTCCGTGGCATTTGAGCTGTCATACTGCCATACACATTGGGCACTGCTTGTCACAGCAGCCAGTATCACTGTCTTGGTTACTTTCCTCTCATTGCTGTCACAAAACACCCAACACCCAAAATGAAGGAAGGAAAGGTTTATTTAGCTCACAGTTTGTGGAGGTTTCAGTCCATAATCTGCTGGCCGCGGGGCAGGGTCACAAGGCAGAGGGGCAATGCTTCAAGGCAGTAGCCAGCAAAAGCAGCCAGAGCAAAAGGGAAGAACACGCCTCTTTTCTTTCCTTATATTGTGAGCAGGCTCCCACCCTCCACAATTCACACCTCCTCTTGCACAGGCTGAGAATATTTACAAAGTAAGGACCTGGCTCCCTGCTGAGTCTGTTAGTTAAACTTCTAAATTTCTCAAATTGACAATGTATCAACCATAACAATCATTCTGCCTCCTTCAACCCACTCCCCATTTCCCAGTTTCTCCATAAATTATTCCATTTCTTGTATCCACCAATTCCACTTCCTCTCCTCCAACTCTCAGGCGAACCCCATTCCCATCTGCATTTCACCCCACAGTCATCAGCAAGCCTCAAGCTGCAGTCATCAGAGAAGTCCTGGCTGCCACACCCACCGAGTGGCTCCCAGCAGACCTGATGTCCTTGATGACTCCGACAAATGCTTTCTACCTGAGCTTCCGGAACAGTGTGCTGTCCTAGTTTTCATACCTGGCTGGTTTTCCCTCTCACTGTCTTTCACTGGTCCCTCCTCCCTTCCTGACCTCTGAAAATCAGAGACCTGGGGAGAGGAGACGTGAGTACGTACAGGGTAGGCTCCAGGCACACTCTTGAGGGTGGTGTGGCCAATCCAGACAGGACAAGGGAAGACAGGATGTGGGGCACTGAGGCAGGTGGGCAGCTCAGAGAATCAGAGCGCTGGTATCCGACATTGTCTATTTTTTAGTGAAACAAGAAGTAGGGCCATGTACTGAGAGAGATGGGATGGGGGAGGAAATGGAAAGTTCAAAGGAGAGATGGCATGAAAAGCTCCCCATTGTAAGGATAACAGAAATAAAGTATACTTATACAATACTATGCCAAGACAGAAGCAAAATAAACCAAGAAAACTCAATGGAAATAGAACAAGGAAAGAAAGATTTAAAGGGAAAGTATGGTAAAGAAAACATATCATGATTCAAACATATCAATAATCACAATAAATATGAACAGGTTAAAACTGGTAATCAAAAGTCAGGGACTCAGGGCTGGGGATTTAGCTCAGCGGCATAAGCGCCTGCCTTGCAAGCAGGCAATTGTGAGTTCAATCCAGGTACCAATAAAAACGAAAAAAAAAGTCAGGGACTTTTCTTTGGGGTTTTACAAGAAAATGAATGTACCTTACCTGACATATTTACTCCAAAATATAAACAATAATGGACACTAACTGATGAGTTTAAAAGTAATTTTTGCTTCTGTTAAACTTTTCAATGTTACTTGAATTTCTTGGGAGTTTATAAATTTCATAATCAGAAAAAAAATGGGGGTTGTTGTAAAAACTACCCACGTACTTCAGCAGTTCTTCATGGAACCTTCATTTGTTGTCTAAATAAGTGCTAGGATCCAAAAAGGCTTTAAGAAAGGTCCACATCCTCCAAAAACTAGCTAGACATAAGACCATAGAATCATAATAGAAGAGTGCAGGCCCATACGAAGACCAGGCTCCCCAGCTGACTTCAAGCCCTAGTAAACAGGAATAGGGGAGGAGAGCTGCCTGGAGGAGGAAGCACAGTTGGCATTAAGATCATGACCCAGGCTGAGCCTGGAGATGGCATTCAGGCTGTGGGCGCAGCACAAGGAAGAGAGGAGCACAGTGGGCCAGTATTGGGCAGAGTGGGGAGTGTGGACAGAGTAGGTGCGGGGTTCAGGGAAGCAGAGGGGCCCTGGCTGGTGAGCTGCACGGGCAGGCAGCAGGAGTGAGAGGGAGCAAAGGAAGCAGATGAGAGGAGACAGTTCTGCCGTGGACACCCTGTGTCCACCCAGCATATGAGGACAAACAGCAGGGATCCACCGCTGCACTGCACACTCATGGACACAGTGCACGCATGCTAGCACACTTATACATGCATGTACTCACGTGTACACACACACATATACCTGCACACACACCCATCTGCTGCTTCCTGTTCTCTGCCCCTTTAGCCTAGGGGTGACCACAGCCAACGGAGTTCTCTTGGCCTGCTCTGACCTCCCTGACTCCGCCTAGCTGGCCACCTCCCCTGGTAAAGCATCACCAGCTGTCCTGCCCCCAGAATGCCTAGCTCTTTAGCAGGATTTGGCAGCTGGGTGCATCATGTGGGGATGGTCAGAGGGACAGAACAGAGACAGGAGCCAGGCAGGGGAAGGCAGAGATGGAAAGACCCTCAGGAAGGGAACTGGAATCTCGGTTGCTGGGGGAGCCAGGGCAGTGAGGAGCAGGACACAAGAAAGGTGGCACTATTCCAGACAGAGAACCTGAGACAGGATTTCGTGGCTCTGGCACAGTCCCTGGGGGAAGGATTTGGAAAGGGGCAGAGATGGCAGGGTGGCTTTGGGCAGCCTGAAATCAAGGGGTTCAGAGGGCACCTGGGAAGGTCGGAAACCCCCATGCTGAGGCTTGAGAGAGGGTTACAGCAGAGCTGGTGAAGCCAGAAGGCTGCAAGTCTTGGGGTCAAGCCTAAGGCTCATGGCACCCTGCATATTCAGAGACTTCCTGCTTGCCTTCTCCCAGGTAAGCAGGACAGGAGGCCCCAGCACCCGGCCACCCTGGAGCAGCACCCACAGGCGGGTGAGATGCTGAGCTTACACATTGCTGTCTTCCTCCGTCAGAGCCAGTTAAACTTTGCCTAAGATGATGATTGTTAAACTGTCTTCCATAAGTGACCGCTGGTCACACTTTAATCCTCTCCCCACCCCCAAATCCAGCTGTCGCTGAAGGTCGTCGGAGCAGTCGCTGTGTGAGAGGGTGATGACACAGGCCCAGGTGTCAGCTGGAGCCGCCCTTTGGTGGACAGATGCTCCGTGCAGCTGGTGGCCCCTGACATGCTCCCAGCTATCCCGTTGGGGAAGCAGGTGTGGGCGCCACCATAGGACACACTTGTCACACTGACCCTGTGGCCCTGAGGTAGCCTCTGGGAAGTGGCCTCTCTTCAGCCCCCAGCAGACCCCATGGGATTTCCTGAGCTCCTGGACCAAGTTGGCGGCCTGGGCCGATTCCAGTTTCTCCAGGCAGTGGCCCTGTTGGTGCCCATCATGTGGGTCACCACCCAGAATATGCTGGAAAACTTCTCTGCAGCTGTGCCCCGCCACCGGTGTCGGGTGCCCCTCTTGGACAACAGCACCACCCAAGCCAATGGCCCTGGGACCCTGGACCCCAAGGCCCTCCTGGCTGTGTTCATCCCGCTGGGCCCCGACCAGCAGCCCCACCCATGCCGCCGCTTCCGACAACCACAGTGGCAGCTGCTGGACCCCAACGCCACAGCCACCAATTGGAGCGAAGCTGCCACAGAACCGTGTGTGGACGGCTGGGTGTATGACCACAGCACCTTCGCCGCCACCGTGGTAACCAAGGTAAGGACTGCCAGGCTACCCTCTCTAAGTCCTGGCACCTCGGAGGTCAGTCACAGGTCCCAGTTGGCTGTGCTGGGAACTCGTGGGCCTCCCTCACCTCTGGGTTGGCTCTCAGCCCCTTGTCTGCCATGCATCCCATGGGGGAAAGGATGGCAAGGACTCAGTCCCCAGGGACCACCTGAATGCAGGCTCCTCTGATGTCCACACTGTACAAGGTCTTGGCTGCTGACATCAGCTGTAATCCCTGGGGACTGGGTGACTTATTCACTGGGTCTCGGAGGCTGGGACAAATCCAAGTGGCTTCTAAAAAGGGGCATCAGCCGAATCCAGGCCTCTGGGGAGGGGCGGCTTGTCCCAGCACGGGGAATGGGTCTCTCTGTGAGAAGGGGAGGAATCAGCCTGGGGGGGCAGGGGTGTGCAGGCTCAGCTCTGGCAGCCTCTGCAGCATAGACAAGATGGAGTGGAGGGCAGAGCGGCAGAGAGGGCCTGATGGGGCCCATGAGGCAACAGAAGCTAAGCTGGGGCTTAGGCCAGCAACAAAATACTCCTCGTGAGACCCAGCTATACCCAAGGTGTTCTTGGTGTCCCCTACGGCCCTACTCCATGACCCCAGAGGCCATGTCCCTGGGGTCTGCCGCCTCCCCCCACCCCTTAGCTCTCCTGGCCTCCTGACTCTGCCCTGTTCTCTCCCCACAGTGGGACCTGGTGTGTGATTCTCAGGCTCTGCGGCCCATGGCCCAGTCTATCTACCTGGCTGGGATCCTGGTGGGTGCCGCGGTGTGTGGCCATGTCTCAGACAGGTGAGCACTGGGGGGGGGGGGGGCAGCCTGTTCCACTTTGTGACTGTCTTCTTTTTCTCCTTTTTTCTTACTGGGATTAAACCCAGGGCCACCACCTCAGCCTTTCAGAGTGCTGAGATTATAGGCCTGTGCCACCATGCCCAGAATCACTCCCACAAATTCACAACTTTACTCTGGGGTTGTAGAGCAGGAGGATTACAAATTCCAGCCCAGACTAGGCAACCAGGGGACTTAACTGAGTCCCTCCCTCAAAGAAACAAAACCTGCTGGGCCGTGCACCTGTCTTCAGTGCCGCTTAAGTGCTCCTGAGGATGGGAGACTCAGTTCCTGTTAAGTGTGCCTTGGGAGTGGATCTGGGTTCTCTATGTTCCTGGGCTCCTGTGGAGGACGGGGTGGGCCTGGCCTGAGTGCAGTAAGCACAGGGTGGGCTCTTGGGGGCCCGGCTCCCCCGGGCTGCCAATGCGTGTGTTGCAGGTTTGGGCGCAGGGTGGTGCTGACCTGGAGCTACCTTCAGATAGCTGTGTGGGGCACCGTGACCACATTCACCCCCAACTTCCCGCTCTACTGCCTGTTCCGCTTCCTGGCAGCCCTCCCGGCGGCGGGCATCATGATGAGCACGACCAGTCTCTGTAGGTACCTGGGCCGGTCCCATGGGAGGAAGTCCAGGCAGGCCCTGGCCTGACCCTGCATGTCCTTGCAGTGATGGAGTGGACAGCAGCGCAGGCTTCCCTCTTGATGATGACCTTGAACTCTATGAGCTTCAGCTTCGGCCATATATTGATTGCCGCGGTAGCCTATGGCCTACGTCACTGGACGCTGTTGCAGGTGGCCCTCTCTGCCCCTTTCTTCCTCTATTTTGTCTACTCATGGTAAGTGCTGAGTCCTCTCCCCATGGAGGAGGAGATCTCAGGCTCTCCTGGGGCCCTGATTTGGGAACTTCCTTTACTGGGGAGCAGAGGCCCTGGGTGCCAGAAATCAGGGTTGTGGAGCTGGGGCCCACTGGTGATGGAGCTCCAAAGCCCAGCACACCCCTGCAGCCCAGAACACAGGCACCCCCAGATGCATCCCTTTGCCCCAGGTGTCCCTTTCTTCCATGCACCCCCCCAAGAGCCAGCACCACTGCACTGTGACCCCCGTAGCATACACAGGCTACATTGTTTCTGGGGGGCTCAGCAGCCAACAGCTCCAGGTCCCCCCAACACTGCAGATCCCTCCTGTGGCCCCACTCCAGGTGGCTGCCAGAGTCAGCGCGGTGGCTGCTCTCCACGGGCAAGCTGGATCTCGGCCTGCGGGAGCTGCGGAAGGTGGCCTCCATTAACCGGAAGACGGCCGGAGACACCCTGACTAAGGAGGTGAGGCCAGGCCTCCCTCCAGTTCTTGCCCTCAGCTCTCGCCCTGACTCTGCTCAGGGTCCCAGCTGCACTGGGATAAAAGTCTCTGGGAGAGAGCTGCTGGGAACCTCAGGGCCAGAGCCACCTCACCCCACAGGCCTTGCTCTCAGCCATGAAGGAGGAATTGCATGGGGCTCGGGCTTCCGCCAGCCCCAGTGTCCTGTTCCACACGCCCAGCCTGCGCCTGCGCCTTTGGATCTCCATGCTATGCTGGTAGGTGCCTGCCTACACCTCCCCTGCAGTCCGGCAGGAACCACTAGGCCTGGTAGCTCCTTGAGGGGCTGTCGGCATTGAGCAGATAGCAGGAGGATTCATGGCCAAGACTAAGGCGCTGGGCCACCTGTAGGGCAAATAGGACGGAGGCGATCAGGGAGCCACAGGCAAGCATAGGCACCCACCAGGAGTTGGGGCTACTGTGAGAACCCAGGAGCCTGGCGACTCAGCAAAGACCAAAGCCACTGTAGCATGGAGAGAGGCAGGAACCACAGAGGGACGTGGCCACTGCCAGACAAAGCGACCAAGGGGAGAAGGAAACACCCCTGGTTTCTGCCTTCTCCACCTGGGTCTGCACCCCAGCTTCTCACAAGTGTTTCCTATTGACCAATCCAAGGAAGGGGCCCCTCAGCAAATGGGAAGTAAGGTCACAGACCAAGCAGGAGAAGAGCAGCCCTAAGGCCAGCCCCTTCTCTGTCCCCACCCAGGTTTGCCTTTGGCTTCACCTTCTATGGCCTGGTCCTGGACCTCCAGACCCTAGGCAGCAATGTCTTCCTGATCCAGGTTCTCATCGGGGTCGTGGACATCCCCACCAAGATAGGCACCAAGCTGCTGCTGGGCCGCCTGGGCCGCCGGCCCTCACAGGCCGGCTCCCTGATGCTGCCTGGCCTCTGCATCCTGGCCAACACGTTGGTGCCACACAGTGAGTGGTGCAAGCGCCCAAGGGAGGCTTCCCTACCTGTGGGCTCAGGGTCAGAGACACAGCAGCAGCCCGGCTAGCAGGGCACTGAATGAGCTGTGTGTGGCTGCAGGGGAGAACTGGGTGATGGACTTCAGCAGGACAGGATAGGCGCGGAGGAAGACCCCTAAGGTCTGGCTCTGGGTGGGTACAGCTTAGAGGTATGATCAGAAGTCGCTTAGGGTGCAGTGTGGGGTCTTGGATGCAGGGGGCATCCAAGACCCCACACATGTAGAAACATTTTGCACCCTTGGAGAAGCCTCGGGGATAAAGGGAGCCCCGGGGTCGGAAGCCAATCCTGCCAACCTGTGTCTGTCTGCAGACATGAGTTCACTGCGTTCCACTCTGGCTGTGCTGGGACTGGGGTCCCTGGGGTCCACCTTCAGCTGCATCACAGTCTACAGCAATGAGCTCTTCCCCACAGTGCTCAGGTGAGGCTGGGGGCAGGGGGATGGGGCCAGCAGGGGGGAGGGCATTCTGGACTCCAGAGCTTGAGCCAATGTCTCCTTCCAAGTGCATCCCAGTCAGGCCCCATGCCCAGGGCGGACCCTGGCATAAGGCCAAGGCCAAGGGCCAGGAAGCGGTTCTTCACAGGTGCATCTGCCCAAGCAGGATGACGGCCGTGGGCCTGGGCCAGATGGCTGCCCGAATGGGAGCCATCCTGGGGCCTCTCGTCCGGCTGCTAAGCATCCACAGTCCCTCGCTGCCCCTGCTGCTGTACGGGGCAGTGCCGCTGCTGAGTGGCTTAGCTGCACTGCTACTGCCCGAGACCCGGAACTTGCCACTGCCTGACACCCTCCAAGACCTACAGAACCAGTGAGTAGATGGGCCTGGGACCCCTCCTTTCCTGCTTCCCTGCCTCCCAATTCTCCCTTCCTCCAGCGAACCCCAGAACAGACGAGGGGGAAGTAGAAGCCCAGAGAAGGGCAGGACCAGCCCAGACCCATTTGGCACATCCATGGGAGAGTGGAGGCCCAGGGCTGAGTCTGTGGCCACCAGGGTGGCTTTACCTTGCGCCCTTTGTCCCACTGCAGGGCAAAGCCCAAATGGCCCGGCGACCCCACCTCTGTTTCAAGAGGTGCCAAGGGAGAGGTGTACGGGTGTCACTCCTCCCCCTGGCGGGGTGTATTAGCTGTTGTTGGGGTCTCCACTGGCCCCAGACTAAAGCTTCAAATGTCTGGCAGTGGTGTCACTGCCTGTGTCACCCCCACGATGTGCTGAGGAGGCTCAGTCCTAAGCTGGGAGCAAGATCTCCCAAGTCCTCAGGGTAAAAAAAGGTCAAGAGTCAGAGGTCACTCAGCACCCTGAGACATATCCGCCACCCCATTCTGGAACAGGACAGTAAAGAAAGCGACACATGACACACCAGGGCCCTCCATCCTGGCATCCACAAGACTCTAGCCATCTACAAGCTCACGGCAGGGTGAAGAGGAAGAGGAGACAGCTTCCGGGGACAACAGAGATGCTTGAAGGCCTCTGATTCTGGGGACCCAGGGCTGCCCTCTCTTGGAGCCCCCTCACTGTCAGGATCTCCCTCTGGCACAGAAAGGTCAAAGGACACTTAATTGGCAGGTATCTGCCCTATGCACTGTCACCACGCTAACGCCCTCGACTTCTATGGCTGCCTGGTCAGGGGACACCTCTCACTCCTCTCAGCCAGTGCCCAGCAGCCCCGGGGCTCACAGCTGATTGCCGTCTCCCCTGGCTCAGCACCAGCTCAAAGTCTTAGCCCCTCAGTGTCACCCTGGCCTGTGGCAGCCTGGCCCAGTCACTTTGGCCCACAGCCACCCTCTCCACACTCTTGCACAGGCTTGGCAATGTCCCCTGCCTGCAGTCCCTTGCCCACCTCCATGCCTGACACTCTTTTCCATGGCGCAGGGCCAGCCCAAGACCTGGTGACTCCCTGACCCATGGTCACGGCCACGTACCTGTCTTCCTCCACCCACTGCCAATGAGTCCCCCGGAGGCCAAGAGGCCTCAGGTATATCCCAGCGCTGGCTGGAGATGTGTCCACATGAGCAATAGAATAAAGAGTCGAGAATGGGACAAGGTACAACTGCCACTCCGTGACACTTGCCAGGAGCCCCAGGGTCTCCCCTGGTGGACAGGGAAGAAGACTGAGGCCTTCTCCGGGCCAGCTGTCCTGCCCCAGGTGCTGGGCTCCTCAGAGGACCAGCTCCTTTCTCCTGAGCCTGGCACAGTAGAAGCTGCCTCACTTTACAGATGGGATGACCGAGGCTCACAGCAGGACTCAGGCCCTGAAACATAAGCTGAAGTGCACAGCTCTGATCACAGTGCCCTGGGCAGATAGGGATGCTTCTTGAGAGCAGTGGCAGGGCTTCCTCATGCCTCCCAGAGGAGCCAGGGCCCCCCACAATTTAAAAAAAGAAAGGCAGGCAGCACAGTGCTCTGCAGAGCCACTCCTGCAGGCAGCAGCTGGGTCCCCAGAGCCCAGGCACCCCGCATAGATGTGTGCACACATGTGCACACACACAGAAAGGTCAACGGCTGGGCCTCAGGGGGCAGAAGCCCTGCCCCTGCCCCTGCCTGGTCTTAACTGCAACCCCTGACCTCCAGGCCATGTTGGTTGGCCACTTGCCTATGGCCACCTCAGCGAAGAGACCTAGACCAACACGATGAAGCAGGAATCATGGATGGGCATGGTGGCGCCCACCTAGAACCCCAGCACTCAGGAGGCTGAGGCAGAAGGATCAACAAGAGTTTAAAGTCAGCCTGAACTAATGAGCTCAAGATCAGGCTGGACTGCCTGGCAAGCTCGAGATCCTGAGTTTGGTTCCTGGTACTAAAAAAATTAAATTAAAAGTAAATAAAGCAGGACTCACGTCTGCAAAGATACTCCATGACAAGCCTGTCTGCACATGCTGGCTTCTGTCCTGTGTTACTCACTTCCTGACTGACAGCAGCCCCCTAGCCTCCTTCTACATTCTTGGGGCCGTGGGGTGTCCAGAAGCTTCCAGAGGCAGAACCCAGAAGGAAAATGGCCCCTGCTCTCCCCCAAGCTGTACCTCCTGCTCACCAAGCAAGTCAGGCTGTCCTCTCCCCACACTCAGAGTGGCCTCGTTACTGGTCTTTCCGGGGAGATGACTATCCAGGACCCAGTGTATGCTGCCTCCAGGGTGTGTCGCCCCTCTGCTAGCTGAACAAGACTGGCCACTGAAGGCTGTTTTGGCAGTGAGCTGGGTCCCCATGGCCAAGTATGTACCCTGCCAAGGCAGGAGGCCTCTGCCACACACAGGGCCTCCCCTAAGGGACATATCCTCTTTCTAACGCCCTCCATGGGTCTCCTGACTGCTGACACTACTGGAGACCCTACCACGGAGGGGCCAAGGGAAACGGGTATGGGGAAGAGGGACTCAGGACAGCAGAGGCCTCAGGTGGTGGGGACCCAAGAAAGGGGCTTGGGACAGTCAGTCCTGCCCCAGCCAAGCCATAGCTCACTCCAACGCTTGTACCTGGAGGGACAGGGTGGGCACTCCTGGCTCTGTACCCACCCCAAAGCGGGGCTTGAGTGACTGGGCCATTCTTCAAGGACCAGAAATCAGCCAAACTCCACCTCCAGCTTCCACAAGCCCCTGTCCTTGGTACCCAAGGAGTAGTCTCCTGACATCCCTGGAGATCTCTGTCCAGCAGCCTAGCTCTGGGGATTTCAGGAATCCCCAGATGTTCTTTGGGCCTCCTCTGGGCTCCCTGTCCAGCGAGCCACACCCTCAAGAGCCCCACACAGGCCAGGTGCTACCCTCAGGGCCCAGTGCAGGGAGACGTCTGTACACAGGGAACACTGGGACAGCAGCCCTGCCTGGGAACCTCGCCTCTTCCAACAGAGCCCTGGAGCAAAGGAGCTCATGGCCTCCTCCGAGCGGGAAAGAGAGTCCCACAGCCACCTGGCCACGGGGACCCAGGCCATCTCCCCCCACCCCACTCTCAAAAATTCACTTAGGGCCACTCTAAAAATTCCTGGAATAAGATGTTCCTGCCCTCTTGCCTCAGGAACGCCTGCTTGCCTGCCTGCCTGTCTTCTCGACCAGCAACAATGGAGAAGGGAGATAAGCCCTGTCCCTGGGCAGAGCGGTCACAGGGGCCTTGAGGCACAGGGATAGCACTTCCTGGCAGCTCCCCAGAGTCCCACAGATGGTGAAAGGTGACCTCGGGTCACCAACCCAGGCTCCAAGACAGGGAGCACCTGGGCCAGCAGGGCTGGAGTCTCAACCCCAAGGGGGCAGAGAGGCCAAGTCCCTGGAAGTCCCCCCTTGGGGATGGTGGGGTACCTGCTCTCTCTGGATAGGACTTTGAAGGACTCTCGAAAAGCCTGAGAGAGCTGTGGAGGGCAGGAAGACACACACTCCTTGCCATATGGGGGGGGGCAGGCGAGCCGAGCTCAATTCTGAAGGGCCAGTATCCTGCCCAATGGCCCCCACGGGCTCTCAAGAGGATGAACCCAAAGCTGGGTCAGGCACTGGGACTGGAAAAAGCCTCCCTCAGTCATGGGCCACCCATCACCCTGTGGGCAGTGGAGGGTGATATGCAATAAGGGCCAGAGACAGCACTGGGAGGAGCGGGAGGAGCCCCCTCCAAGGCAGGGAGGAGCCCTGAGGGTTTGTCTCATATCAAGTATCAAGGACCTCCCGGGGATCCAGACCCTCCTCCAGGGACACCGCACCGTGGGGGTCCTTGTGAATCTGCATCTGCTTCCTGTCCCCCACCACCACCCATGCAGGTCCCCAGAGCTGAGGACTCCACGGTGGCTGCTGGCTGGAACTGGGGACAGGAAAGCCCTAGGGTCCAAGATTCTGGTGGCACTGGGAAGGGGCAGAGACTGGAAGAAGGGGCCAGACGCAGCTGGGACTAGGCCCCTGCCCCCTGGAGCCTGATGTCCTCATAGGCCACTTCCCTCCAAGGCAAGCAAGGCTCAGGCAGCATCTCTCCTGCCCTAAGTCAGCACCTGGCATCCACAGCCCTCGAGGTCCAGCCACCAGAGCCAGAGGCCAGCCAGGCCCCAGAGCACAGGCATCTCCTCGGGACGATGCACAGCAGGACCTGGGGTTAGGCAGGACTATGTGGGGAACCCAAAGACCCGATCAGGTTCCAGGGTGACTTACCGGCTCTCTGGGGCCCCAAGCCAAGATCAGGGTCCAAAAGGCACCCACCCCAAACAAACTGCACAGGACTGTTGGAATTTGGAAAGTTTTTGTTTTCTTTTTCCCACACATTTCCGGGGTTGGGGTGTTTTCCAAGACTCAGACACATTTGTTAACAAAGAGAGGGGAAAAAAAACTAGGGGAGCAGGGAGCCCATGGGCCAAGAGGTGACCCCAGCAGACGCCGCCTTGCTCCCTCCTTTCCCTGCGCCGCGCCCCGCGGTGCCACAGGCTGCTGCTCTGGTATCTAGATTATTTGTCTTTAATATATACCTGCATTTGCCTCTCCCCGCCCCCCGCCCCCCACCCGGCTCCTCCAGCAGCTTCCCCAGCAATGCACGTTGCCCGGCGGCACTCAGAACAGACCTTAGCCAGGCCTGAACCCTTCCCTGGGCGGCCCACGGGGGTGGCACCTCTCCTGGTGAGGGGAGCTGGAGCATTTAGGGCCCCGCTGCTCCCCACCCACCCACTGGGCTGCTCCAGGCCCCCCTCCCGCCCTTCTCCCACCAACTCTGGACACCCAAAAGGAGAAATGGGAGAAATCTGATACACACACCAAAAAAAGAAAAAGAGAAAAAAGAAAAGAAAAAGAAAAAAGAAAGAAGAAAACAAAAGAGGAGAGGGAGGGAAGGAGGGTGGGGGCAGAGTGAGACACAGCAAGCCCGGGAGGGGACTGCTGGGTTTGGGAAGGGAAGGAAGGCGGGAGGGACAGACGCAGAAGAAAATTTGAGGGCAATGAACAGGACACATAGTGGGCACTTTACAAAACCCCCAGCCTTCCTTCCCACCCAACCCCACCAAAATAAACCTACCCTCCCCTTAAAAAAATAAATCAACCCAGGGCTGTGAGCTGTGCCCTGCCCGCGGCCTCGAGGCTGACAGTGCGGTGCCGCGGGCAGCGGGAGGAAGGGGACGAGCACGGGAATATTCCTTTTTCCTTTTCTGTTTTTGCATCTCCTCTTCTGAGAGAAGCCAGAGGCAGCGGGGAGAGGTCCCCAGCCCCGCGGGGAGAGGGCCGCCCCGTCCTCCCCGGCCGGCCGGCAGTCCGTCCGGGAGGGGCGGCTGGCAGTGGCGCGCCGGCTGGGGCTCAGACGTAATACTCCTTGTCTTTGTTCTTCTTGGTCTTGCTGGGCGTCTTGGGCGCGGCCTGGGCCTTCTCCTTCACCACCGCGCCGTTGCTCTGGGCCGAGTTGCTGATGTAGTTCCGGCTCTGGTCCACCTGGTAGGAGCCCTCGTCGCGGTTGCGGTACTTGTACATGGCGTAGAGCAGGATGAGGATGCAGAGCGCCGCGGCGGCCACGATGCCCACCACCATGCCCGTGGTGCTGCTGGACTCCCGGATCACCTCCACCGCGCCCGGCGGGCCCCGCTCCCCCGCGCCCGTGGGGTTGGCTGTGGGCAGAGCGGGGAAGCCGGGGGCTGAGGTCGCGCCGCCGGGGCGCAGAGGCGGGGGTCTCCGCGGCTCGAAGGACGTGGGGGCCCCGGGCCCCGGGGGCGGGTTCTCCAGCAAGGGCTGCAGCGGGTCTCGGTGGTTCATTTTGCCCGCTGGCAGGTTGGGGGCGGGGGCGGAGGGGGCGAGCAGCACCCCGGGGGCGCCGGTGGCCCCGTCTGTCCTGAGGTTGGGCCGGGGGGCGGGTTTGCGGGGCGACAGGAGGGTGGTGCGGTCCGTGACTAGGGGGAAGGTGGTGTAAAAGTCCTCGTCGTCCGTGGGGGGGAGGCTGGAGTCAAAGACCTCCCCGGAGGCGAAGCCCGAGGCCTCCATGGGCTCCTCGCAGTCGCTGTCGTCGTGCTCGGCCCGGCACGGGCCCCCGGGGGGCGGGCGGCGCGCGGCGGGCGGGGGCAGGGTGTCCTGCGTGGCGCCCACGCCCGGGAGGAAGGGGTAGAAGGTGGGGGGCGGGGGCACGAAGGGGGAGCGGGTGGCCACAGGAGGGGGATCTAGGGAGTCCTCCGTGATAATGGGCAATATTAACTCTCCTCCTAGAAGAAGAAAGAGAAGAGAGAAGAGGGGGCGTCAGTGGGGGCCGGGGCGCGGGCGGCCGGCACAGAGAGAGAAACAACAGCCTCACACACCCGAATCGGTTGCAATCGGCCTTGGCGGAGACTAGAGCGGGCCGGGCCCGCCGCCAGCGGCCGGAGCGAGCGCCGCGCTTTAAGCGGCTGCGGCTCGGATGCCCTGGGCACCTCGCGCGGGCTCTGCGACTCTGGTTACTTTTTTTTTTTTTTTCTTTTTTTCTTTTTTTCTTTTTGGTCTTTTGTCTAAAGAAACCAAAAGGAACAGAAAGGAAAGGAAATCGAAAAGAAACAGAAAAAGGAAAAAAACTCTACTGGTTTAAGGATTTAAAAACAGATACAACAGCAGCATTTAAACAAACCTAACGACAATATCTTTTAGGTTTTTTTTTTTTTTTCTATTTTTTTTTTTTTTTTGCTTTTGTTTTTGTTTTTGTTTTTAAAAAAGAAGATAGCATACCACGGAATTCAGGCAACTTACATCAACAAATAGGCCGTGTGATTTTAGCATGAAGAAAAAAATTACAAACAGAGCTGTGTAAGCGGGTTCTCCCGGAAAAAAAATAAGAAAAAACAACTTTTCCGTACAACGTTTTCTATCTGTTTGGTAACTCCCTCCCTCACTCTTTTCTCCCTGACATCTTCCTCCTGAGTCCTTGCTCTCCTCCCTCACTTGGTTCCCTTTCCCCCAAAACTGAGGAACTGTTACCACCACCTGGTGTCAGCACCCAGGGGAAGCAAGGGCCTGGGAAGCAGGGCTTGGGGACCAGGGAAGTGATGGGCTCCCCGGGAGGAAGTGCTGTGTGGGTGCAAGGTTTCAGGAGAGGGGACTTCAAAGGTCAAGTCTGGTAGGTAGTCTGGGCCAGAGGGACTACCGGGGGGGGGGGGGGGGGGGGGGGGATGAGGGCCCATGAAGGATAGATGAAGAGACACACTGGAGCAGACAGGGGTCTCCTGCAGGACTCTGAGGGGGTGGGGGAGAAGCCCTGGAGATGGCAGGGAGGTAGGAAGGGTGGAAGGACTGGTCACCTGATTCCTGAGACAAGCCTAACTCCCCAACTTTCTCTTTCTTCACCCTCTACCTCTGACCCCCACTGACTGCCCCCCTCCCCCTCCCCAGAACCCCCCTGTGCCGCCAGGACCTAGCCAGGGCTTGACTGCCTCTGGCCCTCTTATTATTGTTAAAACAATAATAAAACAACAGAAAGAAGAAGAAAGCAAAAAAAGAAAAGAAAATACATACACAGCCATCTGGGAGGGGTTCACTTGCTAAAACAGGGCCCAGGGGAACTAGTGGGGAGGGCTTTGTGATGGGGCTAAGTTTCCTCCTCTCCAGGTCTGATAACTCGAGTCCCTTGGGCAGAAACTGCAGTTCCCATCAGCTTGCCCTTCCCAAGGAGAGAACTACAACTCCCATTGGTCCTGGGAAAGGTGTGGGACACAATTCCCATCAGCCTCTGGATCAACAACTACAACTCCCATCAGCCTCCTGGGCCCCCCTCTGCAACCCACTGGCCTCAAGTGGAAGAGAGCTAGAGAGAAGGTTGTTCCTCTTGGGAAGAGACACCTCTGGGCTTGGTGGAGGCAGAAGGTTCCCTCTCTGGTTCTCCCTCCATCACAGACTAAACCTTGCCCATACCTGAGAACCTCTCTGTAGTCCCTGCAGGATATGCCCACAAGCCCTGCTATGCACTTCAGGGTAAGCATCTTGGACCTCCACTGCCTAGTTCTACCGCCTAAATCCCCCTTGCAGCCAGGCCAGCCCGATTCCGTCTCCACATCTTGGAACCTCTTCTCCTCTTCCGCCCCTAGTGGGTTGCACTGTTCACATGTCTGGCTACCCTTCCCATCAGCAGCTTCAGTAACCTCACAGAGGCCACCCTGGCCACACTGCCAGCCATAGCCAAGATCTTGTTACCAAACTGGAAACCTAGCAGAGTTCCCAGGCTGCTCTCCTTCCCACCAGGCTCGAACCTGCAGACGGGTCCCCTAAACCATGGAGTCAGCCACAATGAAAAGCTGAGGCAAGACCAGAGATGCATGTTCTACGCAGCCGGGAGGGTCTTGACTCCAGCTCCCCAAGGACACAAACACTGAGGGTGGGCAGGACTCCCTAAGTCAGTTGCTGTCAGTGTCAGGAGAGGGAAAAGGGAAGATGTATCATGTACAAGTACTAACTCCCTATGAAGAATGTTATCATTATGTATTCTAAAATGTACCAATAAAATTTTAAAATACACCAAAAATATTCTTTAAAAAAAGAAAAGAATAGATGGTCCTGTCTCTTCTGTTGTTCTCAGGGGCCAGGGAAGAGCCAAGGTTCACAAGAAGCCAGGAAACCCCAAATCATGCCCATGCCTCCAGGAAGCCAGCAGGGCTCAACTGCTGGCTTAGACACTGACCTGGGAGGCTGCACACTTGTTGTGTCACTGAGTTCCTGTGTGATGCAGACAAGACTTCTCCAACCCTGGGCTGTAAAGCTAGGGTACTGGGCTCCAGGCCCAGGGTGAGGCCAAGGCCTGGCTCTGTGGGCCTATAGAAAATGTGTCCTTCTGTCCCTGCCTGGGCCTGACCCCCAGAAAGATATCCCAGAACTCTGTTCTCTAGCTAAGGGGCAAGCTTAGCCATTAGCTTGTGAAAAGAGCCGGCAGCTCCTCAAGGGGCAGTCTCCTAGGCCCCACCATGGCAGGCCCCCTTCCTGTATGGATCCTGAGGGCGTCTGGGGTCTAATCTACTGGCCCAGACTACCTGCCACCTGCCTGACTTCTGTCTCCCAGTGAGAACTCATTCCTCACTGATAGCTCACTCTTCCTCAGAGTTCAGTCAGACAACACTTCAGCAGACCCCAGGGGATGCTGCCTACCTCTGGTGTCATTGAACCAAGTTCCTGTTCTGACTTAGAGCCATGGATCTGGCCAAGGACCAAAAGGCCCAAGTCCTATCTGTCAATTTCCTTAGCAGCAGCACAAAGCTTGGCACAGATTTGGAGTGATTACGCCTTCCTGAAGGCAGGAAACGTCATTCCTCAGGCATTTCCTGTGAGCCCTGCCAGGCTCCTTGGTATCTGGGGAAGGCGTGGGAGCCCTCTCACAGGTCAGAGCAGCTGAATTCTGCAACCACTCTTGGGCAGCAGAGATTATTGAGGACTCAGCTGGAGGATGTATCTCTACCCTCCACCAGCCCTACTTCCTGTCTTACACTGGGTCGCCAACTGCTCCAGGGAACTCCAGGGTCAAGGTTTTCCCTAAGCCAGCATATGACCCTCCACCAGTTGTCCATCGCTGGGGCCCCAGTGGAGTGCCAAGCCCAGGACATGGATTAGACCCAGAGTTCCTTGCTGGGAACACGTCCTGCTCTACAGTGCTCATCGGGCTGATCATGGCATAGAACTTGGTTTTCTACCAGCCAGTACCACTCACCCCAGCAAAGGGAGGGAAGGCAGGGCCTTCAGACCTTGGACCGTAGATAAGTACTGCCCAGACTAAGCCTCCCAAAACCATTTGCCCCAACCCTTGGGACACACATGCTTCTCAGCTCCCTGTCCTTCAGGTCCCAGAGCCTCCCAGGCTCCACATCTGAGGCTCAGCCTTTTGCTAGAATCCCAGCTCTTTGAGATTCCCCTGGTCCTTTTCTGTCCAAGGCTTTGGTGGCATAGCAGGGAAGTCCTGCCTGCCTCCTGCCCCTACCACTGTGCCTTCCCCTCAGTGTTCCCCTACATGGCAGTCTGTGCGTCCCACACTGCTTCTTTCCTGTATCTTATACCCCACTCCCCTCCCAGCCTCGCTCAGTGCAGCCTGGGCTCAGATGAAGTTCAGACACATGCATGCTGGGCTTTCCTGGGATAGTGCACTGGTCCAGGAAAGATAAAGGAACCCCTTCTTTCCTGATGAGGAGCCAGCAGGGTCTGGAGGCGAGGGGAACCCATCAGAGACTCCTCCCACTGGGATTTTATGGGAGAGATGCACTCATGACGACTTGGGGTGCTGGTGGCCTTAGGTCCAGCTCTAGAACAAGGGCAAATCTTGAGCAGCCAGCAGAGCCCTGGAAGAAGCACAGACAGCCTCCAGCCCTCCCACACTTCGGTGGCTGCAGCATTTGGAAAACACAGGTGCACGCTTATAGATGCTACCCATCCACCCTCTGCTGCTCTGCAGACTAAGAAAATAGACTTTTGGTGCATGGCAGATCCACTTGCTAGAGAATTTCATTCTGACACAGGACGCCGCCAACCACTCCCACCAGTCCTTGGCCCCCAAACTCTCCTGTCCCGGGGTGGGGGAGACAGGGTCCTACCAGTCAAATTCTTTCTTGCTTTAGGGCACAGAAGTCCCTGAAATACAAACAGCTACAAACTCCATTCCCACCCATGCAAGACACGTCCACCTCCATGAGAGCTGACAACTGAGGTTAAGCCTGTCAGAGACAAAGCCATCGGCTGGCAAGATCTTATCCACCAGTATAGGGCCCTTGCCCAGGGGCAACGAGGGGCAACGAGACGACTTGCTACAGAGTATTGTGTGTAGATCTGGGGGAAAAGCAGCCCCTCTGTGGATACAGCCCTGCTGGTGTGATGACTTAGCCATCAATGTGGCACTGGATAAAGCCAGTCTCTCTCTGGGTGGACACAACTCTGACCCAGGACCCAGTATACCTGCCTGGGCAGGCAGAGCATTGACTAGATTTCAGCCCCTACTCACCTGTTTGAGCAGAAGACAACCCATGTCATTGCAGGTGGTGGCCCAAAGTACTACACCCCACCCTGCACCAGCAGCACAGTAAAGGCAGAGGCCAGGGTGGGGTTGTGAAGTCGAGGGGGGGAAGAAAGGTACATCTTGAGAGTGTGTCCCCTTGGAGGGCCTGTGCTTCTGTGCCCTGAATGTATGTACATGAACCTTGATGGATCTGATACGTGAGTGTGCAAGGCAGTGAGCTTGAAGAGATGCTTGTATATGAGTGACCTCTGACCCTGAGACGTGTCCGCAGGCCCCTGCAGCATGGGTCTGAGATTCCTGTGCACCTGTGCATGTGTGAATGTGTCTCTAAGAACACAGGAGTGCACCATGCTTGCTGTGAGAATAGGTGGTGTCTGTACCCCTATGACTGCACCTTCCACCAATCTCAGTTTCTCCTTCAGTGGACAACTAGACTACATTTCCCAGGATCCTTGCAATAAGGCATTGCAGCTCTCTAAGAGCTGGACCACGCCAGTGCAAGCCCCAAACAGCCTCCTGTGTCCCAGGCCCCAGGTTCTTTCCCTAACCATGACCTTGGCACCACCTGTTAAAATGGAGGCACCACAGATGGAAGGAGTGTGGATTCCTAACATGTCCTGGGGGCACGCAGATAGGGTGTACCTGAGTGATAAACTCCACTTACGTTCAACACTGAGATCTGGTGCTTACCTGTTGCAGAAACAAACGTTATCTTAACTAACACAGGCACTGGCACCCAAGCTGGGGTCTGGATAACAAAACCCTGTTGCACTTGGATAATAGCCCAGAGAAACCGGCATGGGGGCTGAAGGGGTGAAGACTCGTGTAATGCAAAGCAAACTGTCTGGTACATCTACGGCTGTGACGCTGCACCTTCTGAGGCCAAGGCATGGAAAGATAGACCAGGAAGGCATCCAAGCAGGATGCCAGCTTTTACATTCTGCTGTTACAAGAAGACAAACTTGGGCAAAAACTGGCTGGCTTCAAGCAGGAAGGGAGACGTGAGGCCCGTGAGAATCAGAGAAGCCACTGGGTTCAAACTCCAAGCAGGAAGCAAGAAGACTAAAGGAGGCTGAGGGACAACGGCCCAGGAACACTTTTCCTCTGAATAAAGGGTGAATTTAAAGTGTGGCCACCCACCCCCTCCACTGCCCCTACCAGTTCAAGGGTCCCCAAGAGAGTCACAGCTCTATGAAGCAGAGAAGCAAGGGAAGCTTGAGAACCATGCCTAGGAAAGAACCGAGCCTTTGCTGTATCTGGCTGAGCTGCAGAGCCACTCATGTGCCCCCAGAGGCACAGCAGGGGGAGTGGGCTATCAGTGCCATCAGGCACTCAAGCAGGATGACTCTCCCAACACCCACAGGAAGACCCTCCTGCCTGGCAGAGCAGAGGCCTGGACGAGGGGAGAGGCTACTGGAGAGCAGCAGCAGGGTCTGCTGGCAGACACCCCACTGCAGGGACACAGTCTGCTGGACTGCGCCGCTGGGTCTCCTCCTTGCTGCAGCACACATTCCTGTGTGCATCCCACGTTGCCCAGGCTCAGGGTGCCTGTCCTCCCCTTTTTAATTGGGAAGTGTCACTGTAGTGGCTGTCTCTGCCCCAGCACCATCTTCTTTCTGTGCAGTAGGCTGTGGGGCCTCTAATTCATGGTTTCTAGACCACACAGGGTCCAGGCCCCATCCTAGGCAGCCTCTGCTTTGAGACAAATGCTCTCACTGGGAGGGATCTTGGGTTGTCTGCCTTGGGGACAGGAGGGAATGTTCTGGAACAGGAAGAAGAAGAAGAAAAAGGAAGAAGAAGAAGAAGAAGAAGAAGAAGGAGGAGGAGGAGGAGGAGGAGGAGGAGGAGGAGGAGGAGGAGGAGAAGGAGAAGGAGAAGGAGAAGGAGAAGAAGAAGAAGAAGAAGAAGAAGAAGAAGAAGAAGAAGAAGAAGAAGAAGAAGAAGAAGAAGAAGAAGAAGCAGAAGCATAAAACCATCTTTGGTGGCCCTGAAGGCCAAGCTGTGGTAAATAATTCACTAGCTGGTCCCCAATCTGTGCTTCCTCGTGGGGTCACAGCAAGGCCAAACCTCCCAGCCCTCCTGGAAGCAAGGCGGCCACAGGTCTGAGCTCCACAATGAAATGCAGGGAGGAGGACACCTCCCCCAAGCCCCTCAGGATGCAAAGCCCACCCCTTCCCTGCTCCTCGGGAAGGAGACCTGGCCCTGAGTCAACACTTGAGAAAGAGCTGGCTGCTCATCAGGAGCTGCTCATCATCATTGTTTATAAATTAGGTGAAAGAAACATACTTTTCCAGCTGTTAAACCACAGAGGCTGTGGAGTTTCTCTGTTATAAAACTAGCACTTAGAGAGCCTCTGGGAATGTGAGTGCATTCGTGCTTCTGGGTCCTGGGAGTGGAGCCTGCTTGTGGGGCTGAGGGTCTCTACTGAGTGGACAGGGGGTACATGTGGGCTTGTGCAAGAGGCCACTCCACACATCTGAGCACACGTGGGCCTGAGTGAACAGAGGGTCTGCACAGTGCACACCTGGGCACAC
The DNA here is from genome assembly GCF_034190915.1 of Cavia porcellus. Taxonomy (NCBI): domain Eukaryota; kingdom Metazoa; phylum Chordata; class Mammalia; order Rodentia; family Caviidae; genus Cavia; species Cavia porcellus. The sequence goes on from NW_026947500.1 coordinate 23,543,635, forward strand.
AGCCCTAAGCACATATGTGTGCACGTGTGTATGTGAACTTCAATGGATCTCAGCACACAGGTGTGTCCTTGTAGGTCTGAATGACTGGCAGTGCTCACCTGTAGGTGAACACACAGGCATGTAATGTAGTAAGTATGAACAGGTGTGCCCTTCAGTGTGCTGTGGTGTGGGTACCACCAGACACATGAGTGCACCCATAGCTGTACCTGTGTACATCAGAGCAAAACTGAGCATTGAGTGTGAGTGTGTAATCTGAGACACTATACTTCTATGGCTCTGAGCACGCATGTGAAGACTTCTATGAGTATAAATCAGTAAGTATGTTTCTCTGGGTGGCCGCGTGTATATGTGCACACTTAACATGGGGCTGAGTATATGCAGTGGGTCTCAAAGGGTATGAGTGTGTTGAGCCTAAGCACGCACATGTAAGTAACAGCTTCTGTAGGTGTGAGCTAGGGAAAACCAGAGGGCTTCTCTCCTGGGAGTGGGAGTGGTAGGGAAAGCAGTTCTGGGAGGCTGAACAAATGTATCCATGTGTGTGTGTGTATGTGTGTCCCTGGCGCTGAGCACATGGCCTCCTCTGAGGAAGTGCAAGCATGCACCCTTGTGGGTATCACTATGTGTGCATCTTTGTGTACAGGTGTACTCATGTACAGACAAATTGGTACATGAGCTCATCCCTCTGCAAAGATACGCATGCATCTTGCACACATGTGCACCTTGTAAGTAGTACACTTGCACAGGGCTGTAGCACACACATATTTGCACACCAAGGCTGTGCACCAAGTGTCACATGTACTTCAGTGATCTGAGCACACTGAGTATATGCCTGGCCTGAACATATACATAGGTCTCTGTGGTTCTGAGCAGCTGTAAACTGGACACGTGTGGGAGCGTATGGTCTGCACACAGACAAGGGGTGATCCAAAAATACGGGTAATGCCCAAACTTTTAAAACTGCAATAAAACAAACTTTTCCATTAACTCCTCTCACTACTTCCCTTGCTTGAAACACACTTATCTCATCATTCTTGCCACTTTCTGAAGCTGTTCTGGAAGCCCTCATTCACATCTTTACAAAATGCAATTACAAAAAATATGGTGACTGCGGCCAGATGCCATCCAACAGAAAGGCAGACCCTAAAATATCACCATGCATCCTCATGTACCGTGTCTCCCAGTGCTGGCACCATGCAATGACTGGATCTTCTCCAATGTCAAAATGACCATGGAAGGTAAATGTTTTAAACTGATTCTAGACATTAATTCAAATTGTGACAGTGGACAGAGGACTTCCAGAACTGCTTCCGAAAATGGCAAGGACCATAGGATCAGTGCCCAAAGCAAGAGGGGAGATTTTGAGGGGGATTCACGGCAACATGTCTTTCACTGTAATGAGTTTTTTTATTTAAACACATACCACATTTTTACCACATCTCACACGTGTGTGTTACATGGGTGAATCAGTTCTCACGTGGGTGCCTCTATAAGCTGAGCCAGACTGTATAATTCTGGGAGGCCAGGGACTTGTCTCAAGACTTGAGGATGTGAGCACACACTGAGATCCAAAAGCACACGTGTGCCTCACATGTTTGTGATTACTAGTGCTTCTACAACTCTGAGCATGTGTGCAAGGCTCTGAACACCTAGCTTTTTCATCAGTACATGAGTGTGTCTGTAAACGTGCATTCAAATGCACAGCATGTGCATGTGTGTGCATCTCAGTGCAGTTGGGCACCTGTGTAAGTGTGCCCCTCTGGGTCTGAGCAGGTGAGCTTGTAAGGCTGAGCACCTCTAGAATTCTGGGGGCTCTACTGCATGTACGTAGCACCCAGTGGCTCTGAGTATATAGAGAGGCTTTGCAAGACTGCACATGTGAACAGATTGTGCGTGTCTTGTCTCGATGGGTGTGCATCTCTGTGCACAAGCTTCGGGGCTCTGAACATGCGCCTCTGTTGCTCTGGGCATGGATGGCATGTGCTTTTCAAGGTTTGAACATATATGTGTATACAGAAAGAGGAACATGTGAGCTTGCTGGTGGATCTGCAGATGTGTGTATGGGTGTCTGTGTGCCTTTATGGGGCCAGGCCTGCAGGTGTTCTTCCTGTATGTCCCAGGGGGTGCAAAGCAGATTCTTATAGATCCCTGTTCCCAGGGGGCCAGGCCAGCTGAGACACAGCTGCGGGGTGGTCCCACTGCTAGATGTAGTTAGTTGTATGCCCCTCTAAAGGCACTCTGGTTCAAAGACTGAACATTATCCTTCTTTGTCTGGGCTGCCAACGTCAAGGTAAAATAAGATGTCAGATAAAAGCACAAAGGGTCTGGGTCCATGGAGGGGCCAGGTTCAGGGAAAGGGTAAAAAAGGGAGGAGGAGGAGCAGGACAGAGCCAGGGGCTCACACTGCACCGAGGGATGAGGATGGGGAAGGTGGGAGGGGCACAGACACCTGGGCTCCCCACTGCGCAGCCCATGTCTCCCAGCAGCACTGATCTTGGAGGTGAGAGCCCCACCTCCTTCCTCCTTGGAGAGGCTCCGGGTGGAGAGCCTGGGACAGGGGTGTGGTCTACCCCAGACTGGGCCCACCCCCACCCGAGTCATCCCAGTCATCCCAGTCATCCCAGTCATCCCAGTCCTTGCCTGGGCTCCCAGCAGAATGAGGAGGTCTGACTTTCAGCTGTCACACCCGTCAGAGAGGTGTGTGAGAACACCGGAGCCCCACTGGGGAAGGCCTAAGGGTTCCCAAAGCCTCCCCTGGGGGCTCCAGTGTATACTCGTTCTTCTCCCCATCCCAGCCTTATCTTTAAAGCTGGGTGCTACACTGGGCACTTCACCATGTCCAGCTTCCAGTCCTCCCCAACCCTTGAGCATCCCTCATACCCATGGCTGTCTTCCCAATGTGCCCCAGCGGACAGTGATCTAAAACCCTCACCGGCAGGCAGCCTACAGCTCCTCCTCATCCATTTTTAAACAAAATCTGAAAGAACTCAGGCCACTAGAGTACACTGGGGGTCACACAGAGGCCCCTGGCTGGCCCTAGGCTGGAAACTGGAGCCCTGCCTCACACAGGTTGTCCCAGCATTGCTGCCCAGCCCTGCATGAGGACCATCTGGCTGCAGGTGGCCTCTGCAGGATCCAGACTCTTCCTGTCACCCACAGGTCCCACCCCACAGGATAGGGCCAAGCAGTGCCCTTTCCTCATGGCCTTCCCAGTTCCTTGTCCCCAGAGCCCCCCATCCAAGGCTCTCATGAGTATTCATACAGCCACAGAGCTGGGGCACACACCCATTTGCATATGACTGGGCACGGGCACTATGTCTGTCTGCAGGAGCCCCCAGCAACTGTCCAAAGCTGATGGGAGCAAAGCAGAGCTGAGGGACAGTGCTTAGTGCTGACACCACCACACACCTGGAGTTGCCCTAAGCACTGGTGGTCCTGGAGCAGGCATTTCCAAGCTGAGATCAACCAGCGAGACCAGGGGCAGCCTCAGAAAAGGGACCTCCCAAAGTAAGGGGCACTGTCCCCTGCCAGTCTAGCAGCTGGTACTTCCCCAAGTGCTCCTGGGCCAGGGAACAACCCCTCTTAGCTCCAGCCTACTGAGAGGCAATGGGGGCCTAAAAGGTAATGGGCTTTACCTTGTTACCTCGGAACCCGAGCCTCTCCTCCACTGTATACTTTGCGCCCGTTTCCTTCTTGTCCTGCTCATGTTCCTCTCAGGGTGACTGCCTTCCCTCAGCTGGACTGTCTCTCTGGTGGTGTAGCACCGTCTCCCACCCCAGACTAGATTCATAAGATGTATCATACCATGCTGCCCATCTCCTGACCACAGACCTCTCCAAACCCTGCACAGACCTGCCTCATCCTCCGGCCTACTGGGTGCCCACAGCCTAGATGCCACCATTGCACAGTAATGGGGAAAAGTCTCTGGGGAGCCAAGCAAGAGATGCAGGTGGCCCCTGGGTTATTGAAGGCTCATATGGGCCACCATAGCCTATGCGCCCTCACTGGGAAATCCAGCCCCATCTGGTCTTCTCTCCATTTCCCCAGCAGTCTCTCCCAGCTCCTCTAAGCTACTGCCAACAAATTTACATGAACACTCACTATATCACCTTACTGGCACCTTCTCAGCCTGCTGGCAAAGACCCACCCCTGACTCGCCAGGCTGTTTGCTCTGCAGCAGCGCCCTCGACCCCAGCTGGCAACATCAAGCAGAGGCCTGGAGATCCCCCAGCTCCCATACCCAGGAGCCCTCCCTCCAAACCCTTCTCTCCTACAGCAGCTCCCCCACTGGAATCTCCCCTTGGGACCCCATGTCTGGCCTAAAAGGCACCTTCCACTGAGCACACCACCAGAAAAAGAGCTGCCTGCCTTGACTTGCCATCCTGGTAATCTCCACCCTGGGGACTCTTCAGATCCAAGCACTAGACACATCCCTGAGACTGAGCGTGAGGAGGGATCAGGATCCAGCAAAGACATACTCTGCCAAGTGATCAAGAGTATGAGGCCTCCAGGCAGATGGGAGTTGTACTTCTGGGCTGAGGACTAATGGGAGTTGTAGTTTCTCCATCCCAGGACTCATAGGAGCTGCAGTTACTCATCCTTCTAGGGAAACAGCTCCCTCTTTCCCTCCCAGCAACACTTGGCTCCCAACCCCAAGCTAAGGAAACCCATACTATGGACCTCACTACCTCTGAGGGATGGGGCACCAAAAGGTAACTTGCCGGAGGGCATTTGAGGGATCTGGGGGGCCACTAGAAGGAGAGGGAGACTATCAGAGAGCTATGGCCTGCAGGTCCTGGTCTAGGGCCAGGTGGCAGAGACAGTCGCCCCCTTCCCAGCAGCGTCGCAGGGGCCCCGGGGCAGGGGAGGGGGGAAAGGCACTCACCAGTACTGGGCTCACACTCCTCCAGGTCCTCGTCATCACTGGGACACTCGGCCGAGGCCACCAGGAGGTCATCTGTGTTCTGGGGAAGAGAGCAGGGGTGGGGAAAGAGAGGGTTCCAAGTGGGTGAGAAGACCACACAGCCATCTCTGGATGTGCAGGATGGCACAGGAGACAGCCTGAAGCCAAGACCACCTCTCATCGATTGCTGCGTAACCTTGGGCCTCCATCTCCTCCCAGCAAACAAGAACTAAGCAGCACCAGCTTCCAAGGATCAGACAACACATGCGCCTTTCACTTCCAGGAAATGAAGAGATGGGAGGCTAGATGTGGGGCTCCAGGATGGGAGATGGGGGCCCAGGTGCCTCGGGCAGGGGCAGGTGATTCAACGAAGCAAGCCACAGGGGCCCCTCTGGAGAGCCGCATGGGCAGAGGGGGACAGGAGCTGGAGGGGCTTCCAGTTTCACCACTCCATCACCCCTCATCCCTCTCCCAACCCCCTTCCAGGAGAGAACTGGGCTGCACACAATAATTAGGGCTGTGGTTGCCATGACAACAAGAGTCGACTTTGTCAGCATTTTCTCTCCTCCTGATTGCAAAGAAAGAGAATCCTGGAGATGAGTGAGTGTGAGAGGGAGGAAGTTTTCAAGGGGGTCAGGGTAGAGACCCAAAGTTCAGGCAGGAAGAGCTCTAAGACATTGTGATGGGGAGAAGAAGGCCTGGCAAAGAAGGGCAGGCAGAGGCACAGGGTGGGAGAGGTGCAAGGGCCACGCCCTGCCTCCTGCCCAGGCCTATCTTCTGATACCACCCCCACACCAGCCTCACCCTCGGGCCCCCATCCTCCCTTCCATCTGGAAAGTCTGCCCACCGCCTCCCACTGAGATCAGAGGGCACTGGGTATGGCAGTGGCCAGCCATGGGTAGAACCCAGGCCTTTCGCCCACAGCTGTCTGGTCCCTGGGCACTCAGGTCCCTGCAGATTTCTGGGCAGTGAAGGCAGAGGAAAGGGCACAGGTTTGTCTCTCCCAGCGGGCTCAGCTAGCTGGCCCCATCCCAGGCTCCCTGCAGCACAGACAGGCAGAAAGGGGGGCCTTGGGAACAAGGATCCCACTCCTCAGTTAGAGGGAGAAGCGAAGGCAGATAGGTGTTGGAGGTAAGGACAGGTCTTCACAGCCACCCCCAATCTCTCTTGTATCCTAGAGGACAGAGGCTCCTCCAAACCTAGAGAAACAGCCAGGGCACCAAGATGGAGTCGTGGAGACAGGCTGGCTAAGCAAGGTCAACAGGTCCAGTGTGAGGTCTCCGACAAACTCAGCCCAGCCTCGATAGAACCACGCACTCCACAGGCTCTGGCCACTAGGAAAGTCAGACCCACCTGGAGCCTTGGAGCCTTGCTCCCCTAGTGCAGCCTCCCCTGGCTCTCCCAGATCACTTGGGCCTGATCTGCCCCAGGTGGTACCTGAGCAGGTGGGGAGAGCCTCTCAGAGGGAAAATCACAGGGAAACTGTCTGCACGACACCAGAGAAGGACTCTGTGGCCCAATAAGTGTGAAGAACACGTCGGATCACATGGAGAAGATGTACGAGGGCAAAGAACCTGCACAGGGCCCTTCCTATGACAAGATGCTAGCAAGCAAGCAGAGGCTGCTCCCAGCCCCCACCAGCCTCTGGAGAAGGGCTATCCCCTGCCAGGTGCCGTGTCTAGTCCTTGCAGCCTGTCACCTCTGCCCAAGATGCTGCCGTGCAGACACACCCATCCCTACACCCGGCCCATGCACTGGCCCTGGCCCTGGTCTTCAGTGATGATCGGAAGAGATGTTTCCACCCTTAGCCCTGGTCTAGACCTCCTCTCTTAGGTGGGGCAGATGCCTTTCCCTTGTCAACTCCCTCCAATTCCAGAAATAAAGGCCACCTCCACACAACAGCATCCCTGGTCACCAGAGTAAAGGCCGCTTCCGGGAAAGTGACCTTGCCTCCATCACCTAAACCATCACCACAACCAGAAGGGCAAGGACTACAGTCCTCAGGGTCCCACCGGACACCCTGAGCCTCTGCCCAAAGCTAGGAGGGGTCTCACCTGCGTGGTGCTGTCCCTCAGTGTGGGGGAGCGGCCCCGGCGCGTGGTGGTGGTGGCCATGGTGGTGGTGGTCTCCATGATGGTGGTGGCCATGTCGGCCAGCAGGGTGGTGGCCGTGGTCTCTGCACTGAGCAGCACAGACGGCCCCTCCCCCACCAGGCGCAGGTGGCCCTCAGTCCGCACATTGGGGTCGCTCTCGGCGGCCAGCGCCAGCACCTTGAGCCCATTGTAGTAGAGGCCCGACACCTGGCCCTGGAAGGGGCGGCCCTGATCCCGGCCCCCAATCTTGATGGCAGCTTGGCTGTTGAAGATGGTCAGCTGGCGTCCTGGGGGAGGGTGATGAGGGGTACAGAGAGGGGGCAGACAGCAGGAGGAGGCCAGAAAGTAGGTGGGGATAGAATAGAGGTGAGCCAAGGGAAGAGAAAGGATGGGAAGAGAAAGCCAGCAGGTGGGCGGGGAGAAATGAGGAAGGGGCAGACAACCAAAGGGAAAGTCCTTGTCAACTACAGCCACTAGGCGAGCCAGGTGGGAGCCCAGCAGGGAGGGTCCCAGGGTAACATGGGCTGGGAAAGGGAGACTGGTCACCCCCTCTCCCCACCTTCTCCTGTCCCACACTCTGCTCCTGCTCCAGGGCCATCTCCCCTCTCCCTCCTGTTTCCTCAGTTCTAACCCATCCTTTCCCCAAATGTCCCACCCCTTGTGAGCCCCAAGCCATGGGGCCCTTGGAGGCAGCAGCCAGTGGAGACAAAGCAGCAGAGGCAGAGGTGCACTGCCAGGCCTCGGTGTTCGGCACAGGTGAGCAGAGGAGGCAGGATGAAGGTGGGCATAGTGTGGCCCTGCCCGGCCGGTCCAGGCTTCCCTGCCCACGAGCAGCCCCTGCCCGCCAGCCACCTGCGCTCCTCCTCCCTTGCCAAGGCCCAGCCACTGCCAGGCCCAGGCCCCTGGCTAGCAGAGCTCCCTCCCCACCTGGATGTGCAAGCACAGAAACGGAAAACGTTAAAGGGACCTTGCTTCGCTCACTGACAGCCGAAAAAACCACTCCAGCTCCAATCTCACTCCGCACTAGGCAGTATTACACCTCAGAATTCCCACCTGCGTGGGGTTTGGCTGTTCACTTTGGTTTTAGTGGATCTGGGGGTCAGTTTAACCCTCTGAGTTTGTTGTTTTGGTTTGGTTTTTAGAAAAGATGTTTATTATGTTTAAGTTTAGATTTAACTTTGATTTTGGTGTTGCTTATTTTTTGGTGGGGAGGGGTCGGGCACACCGACTATATAGCGTTGCCCCCTTCTTCCCCGGAACTTCAGCTGCTGGTGCTGGGAGTTTAAGACCTGGCTTAGCCCTTGTTAGCCTCTGGTTAGTGCCTCGTTAAAGATCTGGTTTAGTTAGGTACCACGAGCCCTGCTCCCCATACCTGGGCTGAGGACAGTCCAACTTGGGAACCCATGCCCTCTTTGGAAAGATGGGGACACCCAGCCACCCACCTGGGCCACTGGCAGTCTCCCCTGGTCCCTGCCCAGTATCTCCTCCTGTACAGCGCCTTTCTACTGCCCGCCTGCACAAGAGGAAGCATGGCTCCCTTACAAACAGGGGAGCTGGAGCCCATGGAAGGGCATTACTGGGGGTGGCAGCTCTAAGGTAAGGAATACCATGAGATAGCAGGCCCAGAGAGCCCGCTGAGACTCGCTGTGTCCACATTTATTCCTAGGCATGAAAACTGTGAGAACCCCAAGGAGAGGAGGGTGTCTGCGGGTGAATGAATTTGGAAGGCAAACCGGCCACCACTGAAGAGGCTTTGTCAGAGGTGTCATGAAACTCTAAAGTCCTCCCGCATCTCCAAGAGGAAGAAACCAGACTCAGCACTTTCCAAACTCATTTTACCACACAGCGAAGCGTCTCACAGAAGTGTTTCACAGAACACGTTTTGGAACTGAAAAATGGATTCAATCCATAACTACCAAGCACCTACCGGGTGCCAGATCCTGATAGTGAAGTACACTACCCCTCCAAGAACTTGAATACCTTCCTGTCCTCATTTCTCTTGTTCTTATACCGTGTGTCTGTGAGGTGGGCTGAGCCAGGGTAACCATCCCTATCTACTGAGAAGAGAACTTGACTCAGACAGGGGCCACATACTAGGCTGTGGCCACACCTTTCCCACTTTGAGAAGCTTAGTCTGTCATCTGCTAGAAGAGCAAACACAGACCTGAGGAGAAGTGCACACACCTTCCCTCCCCCTGTCCCCCTGTCCAGCTCTCCTTACCTACCCTTAGGGTCACAAGTTGTCCCAGCCTCAGCCCAGGTTGCTTCCTTGGCCTCTCTGATTCTGGGGGAGCGTGGTGGATGATGGAGAGGAAGCCACAGAACTGTAGCAAAGTTGGTCCCTGTGGCCCCTGCCCCTCCCCCCACCCACCATGACTGCCTCAAAGGGTTAAAGTTCGCCCCGCTGGAGAGAGCAGCCCAGTGTGGCTGGGGGCTGTAGGTTTTAGCGATGTTTGTTATAGTCCCTTTAACTTTTTGTCCTGTCATGGATTTATCACATCTGGTTATCAGCATGTTTAGGCCCCTGCTGGTGCATGGGGCTGGAAGTTACATTTGGGGGTTTATTGGGGGAAGGCCCCGTGGACATTTAAAGCACGGTTATCAGCTGGTTAAGTGGGGTTTAACAGTTCTGCTCCCCCCTAGAGTTTAGCCTTAGAGGTACAGAGCTCGCCCCTCCTCCAATGGGAATCCCATGGCTTTGCCCTTGGCCCTTCTCTTGGTGACAAGATTCCTCCTCCTTCTCACCCAGCAGCGCCTTACCTGCCATGTGGGGGCTTCACAGGGAACCCACTCTGTCTTCCTCAGGCTGGCAGGTAGAAACCTGACCAGACCATGGTCTTCCCTACCTCTTAGCATCTTCCTAGCCCCCGTGACTTCTAAGAGGCCTTCTCAGAATGGACTGAGGGAGGCCCATTCTGGAGGGAGCGGCCTGCAAAGGTTCTCTTGGGCATCTTCCCAGCGGGACTTCCCTTGGCGCTCAGATGGGCCTAGTCCTCCTGGGATCTCTGGATCAGCTCTCCCTGCTCTCCAAAGCCTTTCTGCTTCACAGTACCCCAAGCTAGACAGGGACACAGGGGCTTGGCTCTACCCACTTAAACCTGCCTAATTTCTGGGGGAAATTAGGGTCTCAGGGGTTACCTCGTCAGAGCCCAGATTCAGAAAGATAGAGAGACCCCTCTTTGGTCCAGAAGAGTTCTACCCCTGCCCCCAAACCCCAGATCAGAAATACATAGGACCCTGACTAGGAAGGGGACAGGAGCATCACGGTTGGACAATAGTCCCCGCCCTGGGAGCTGGGCACGGCGAAGGCACGGAGGGGGAAAGGGAGAGCTCTGCACCTTTAAGATCATGTTTTTAAAGTTAGTTGGTTAATTAGTTAATTAATTCTGGTTAATTACCTTTGTCGAGCAGCCACTCATCTACTACTCGACCAAGCCGGTAGGGGATTCTCTGTCTAGCAATCGCCAGGCGCTCGTTATCAAAGTTTCCTTGGAAAAGTTTAGAAAGACAGTAGGTTTCTCAGGCGGTGAAGTCCAAAGGGTTAGAAAAGTAACTATGCATTTCTCAGGAGACCCAGAGTAAGCAGCAACATCCAACAGGAAGAGGGGGAAGCAATGAAAAGAAATGCTGGGTCCCTCTTCTCCAGGAGGGCCCCCTCCCTAGGCTCCCATCCAGAGCCAGCCCCACCCAAAGAAAAAGAGAGAAAAAGAAGGAAAGGAAAGGGACTTAAAGCAAAGACAGCTGGAAGGTCAAAGGCCAGAAATTAGGCAGGTTTATGTGGTCAGGAGGTGGAGACCCCTCGTCCTTGCTATCCCCAAGTGGGGCAGCGGAGTGGGGAGGGACATTTAGCAGGTTTAAATTGGGCGGGAAGCATTCCTGGTTCCGGTGGCCCAGCTGGTTACTGGTTTAGAGGTCAGTTTAAAAGTGGGAGGGATGGGTTAAGCGGGGTTTATGCGGCATTTAAGGGGTCACCCAGCACACACATTTAACAGTGAGATTTAAACCTTGTCTCCAGCCACTGCCACTCCCTGTATCATCTGCACTCAACTCCCAGCTGCCCCTTATTGCCAACTTTTTCCCGAACCCTGATCCCACCAGCCATTTCTGCCTTAATCCACTCAAACCTGACCCTGCTGCTGCTCTTGCAGTCAGGCACTTTGGCCTCCTCGCTCTGGTGACCTTGAAGCTATTGCCTGCTGCGGGACCTTCTCTCCAAGGCCCTCCCGGCTCCGCCTCTGCAGACACCCTTGAGCCTCTGCCCCAGTCTGCCCAGGCCAGCCCTTCACCCTCTTCATCCCTCAGCCACACTGCAGGGTGCCAGTCCTTCTCAGCCAGGACCAGGTGCCTGCTCACTTCTGCCTGAGGACCCACTTCCACTCCTGCCCCTCATCCGCATGTCCTGCCAGCCCCGAAGCTTTTCTTCATCAGCTTCCTTCCCCCACTTCCAATCTCACCGCTTCCTCCATCTGGATACCTGCCTTTCCCCCTTCACTCTGGAACTCCAGCCCCAAGAAACAGGGAGGGAAGGTGTGTGTGTGTGTGTGTGTGTGTGTGTGTGTGTGTGTGTGTGTCCTGCCAGGAAAAAGGGACATATGTCTCACTGGAGGGAGACTGGGTATATAAAAATTATAACAAAAGCCCTGTTTATTGAGAATCTCCTCTATACAATATCCTTCTAGCACTTTCTTCAGATTTTTAGAATTCTCACAGCATGGTTCAAAGGTGGAAACTGAGTTTCAGACAGCAGATGATTGGTCCTGGGTTCTGGGTCACATAGCTTGTCACCAGGTGACATGAGATTAAAACCCAGGTCCTGCTGACTGGGAATCCATGGGCTATGTCTCTGTGCTCCCTAAGGAGTAGGGGGTGGGAGGCCCACTCTCTGAGCCCCCAAAAATGCTGACCTGGCCTGCTGCTGCTGTTGATCAGGATCTGCCCTTGCAGTGAACACAAGCAGTCCCCAGGTTACCCAGGCAGCACCAGACAGCCTTTCCTCAGTCCTAATTAGGGCCCCCTGAGCAGATAGACAAAGGCCAGTGAAACTCCTCCAGATCCCTCTGGCCTTCTGGGCTCCAAAGTTTAAAGGTCTGGACATCATTCCGGCTTGACATGGTGAGGCCTTCCTGCCCCTAAGTCCAGCCCTATCCAGCACAGACCAGTGTCACACTGCTATAAAGACTGCCCTGGTACGTGTCTGTTTGAGAGTAAGTGACGTCTGATATCTGAGTGTCATCCCACCCAACCCTGACTATCAGGGACTGCTTGGAGGAGAAGAATCCAGGGGCTCCATGTAGGAGGGCTGGTGAGCGAGTAATCCCACACACGCCCAAGACCTAAGCTAGCAACCCTTTGCTGAGGTGCTGTCTTGCTGTCACCTGTGTGCACATTGGCTTCTGTGCTTGCTAGGGGACTGTGTGAGCCTCATTCTCTCAGGGGTGGCTCATAATGTTTGGAGGCAAAATTGCAAAACTGGAAGCTGTGGTCCTGGACAGGCCTCTGTCCAGTGTGGGTGAGCATTAAGGGTGTGCATGCTATCCACGCGCCTCCAGGTCAGCACAGGGCAGCACAGATGCTCCCGTGGCCCCTCAGGTGGGTCCTGTGTGTGACCGCAGGTTGCCCAGCCTGGATCTCAGCAGCTCTGTGTCCTGCAGTTCTCCCTGCAGTGTTTCTATTTCCTCCCTCTTCGTCTCCCCGCTGGGCTCTCCCCCGCTTCCTCAATCACTCACTGGGCTCCGTCCACCTCCTTGTTCCCTGGCTGGCTCTGCATGTAGCACCTCCACATCTTTCTCTCTTAGCTATCACCCTGATGGGCTCCCATGGCTCCCTGGGTCCTGCCCACCTCTGTGTCCCTGAGGCCTAGCACAGGCCCTGACACCTAGGTTGTCAAGGAAGAATGCTGAATGCACGTGACCCTCTTTCTCACTGTCATTTGTTGCTCCTTCCCTTCCACCAAGTCCCTTGTTTCCTGAAACAATGGGCTCCTTTTCTCCAGGTCTCCATGGCTACTTGTCTTCCTGTATGTCCATCCCCTAATAGGGTCCTTGACCTGCTCTTTTTAAAGACCTTGGTTCTGTTTTTGAGAACAGCTCTGTCTCCTGCCAAGATGCCTTTAATGTTACTGCTGGACCTTCCGTCCCAGGTCTTTGCAGCCTCTCCAAGCCTGTCCTCCTTTCTGAACTCACCCTTTCTTCAGTCCCACAGAACTCTCTTCTCCCCTGGCTTCTTCTCCAAACCCCAAACTGGGCCCTCCCCTTGAGCCATACCCAGCAGGCTCCCATCACCACCCTGATCTCACTCTGCCCCCCAAATCCAAATTTTCCCTTAGCCACAACCCTACCCTGCCACCTCCCACCCTGTCCTTTCCCACAGCGCTGCCCCACACCCAGAAGCTAGCCGCCCACCCCGCCCCTGAGCCTGCTCCATGGGCCTGGCGCCTCCTACCTGCGGGGTACCGCTCATTGACTGGCCAGCTGTCCACCTGCAGAGTGGCGTTGCCACCGCTTCGGGTGAAGCGCACCACGTGGTATTTGCCGTCACTCACGATGGCGTTGGGCTCGTCAATAGTAATGTCGTCCGTGCCCACATTAAAAATCACCCCCACGGTGCCCTGGTCCTGGAGACAGGGAGGCAGAGCTCAGCAACGGAGAGAGAACAACAATTCGCTCCTAGAACTCTCCCTGTGGCCATCAGTGGCCTGGATCCACAGCATTTTACAGCTTTATAATGCCCCTTTCCCAGGTCTGGAGGACCTGAGGAGGTGGGCAGGCTCACCCCTCTCCCATGTGCAGGCAAAGGAATCACCCGAAGCTCAGAGGTTGGGGAAGCTACCATGGGGTACAGGGCCTGGCCCCAGGTCCCTTCTGTTCATCTACTCTATCGTCTGCTTTTTGCTTCATCCAGAATATTCACAAGTGTTTACAGAGCCTCTGCACCATGGAAGGCCCACTGGGCCCAGTCAGGAATGTGGGACCAGCTGGAGACCAATGTCGGTCTCAGAGGGTAGAAGCCTCCCTCATGGATGAACCAACAGAGAAGTCCACTGAAGCCTCAGAGGAAAACCAGACCCTGACTCCAACCTATGGCCCCCAACCTCTCCTACCCGGAGTGTTGGGGGAACACCCCCACATCAGAGCACCCACTTGCCCCTCCTGAATCCTCTAAGGCCAGCATGCTCAGTTCTGAATATGGGGAGGGGTCTACCTCTCCACAGTTATGGGGTGGAGCTGGGGGGGTCTGGACTTTGGGTGGTGGGTGGGGCATGGGAAGATCATAGAAAGAACAAAGAGGGGTCAGACTGGGAAGGGACAGGCAGAGGACAGACAAGGACTGAGGTTAGCAGGCATCAAGCAAAGAGGCTGAGCAAGCTTGGGGCCCAGGGCCCAAAAGGACTCCACAGAGGCCACTCAGGATCTAGCATAGGAGGAGTTCTGCCTGTGACACTGGAGTGAGAGGAAGAGCTGTGCTGAGATCCAGAAAGTGCCAGGCCCTCATGCACATGTCCTGGTCAACCCCAAGGCCACTCTCTGAAAAGCTCATAGCACCCCATTTCACCCTGGGAGAAACTGAGGACTGGGGAGGGAGGTTAAGTTACATCTCAAAAGTCTCTCAGCTCATGAGAAAGGAGCCCAGACTCGGAAGCCACTGCCCTTGCTCCCTTGCTCACTACTCTAGGAAGACACCAATTCGAAGAGCTGGGGACGGGGCCAGAGGCTTCTGAAACATCCTACCCTCCACAGTGCCTGAGCAGGCCCAAGGAAGGTGCACACCCTGAGCCTGCGCCCCTACTCCATTCCTCTGCTCATCCATTCCTGACGTGGTCTGAGTTGGCCCAGCCGCCTACACACACAGAACAGACACAAGGCTCCCTCTGGCCACCTGGATCCCAGAAAGACTCCCAGTCTGATCTAGGGAAGAGAGACCATTCCACTGTCAGCTACAGTATCTAACAGAACAGAACCGCAGGGCCTGGTGGCATGGAGGGTAGGGGCACGAATAGCTCACAGCTGGGGCAGCGGTTGGGGTTTGGCAGAGAGTGGAAGGGCAGGGGGCAGAGCTATGGTTCCACCATGCCCCTGGTGGGGTCCAGTTGTAGACCCTGGTCTGGAACCTGAGAAAGTCACACATGTACACATTTATAACCCACTCAGCGCCCTCATCAGATGCAGCGTTAAAGCTTAGCTCTAAATGTTCCCTAAAGCCTCACGGCTGGAAGGTGACTGGATCGTGGGGCACCATGCTTATCACCAATGAGTTCCACAGGCTGAAAGCGCTGTTAGAAGATGAGGCCTGGTGGGAAGGACAGGTCATGGGGTGGGGAGCTGGGAGGGTATATTCTTGTCCCCCACTTCTCCCTTAGATCTCTGCCTCCTGGCTTCCTTAGGTTGAGCCCCTTTTTCTCTGCTCTGTCCCTCTGGTGTCCTACTCCTGCCTCTGAGTCAGATGACCATGGACTAAAACTGAGCCGAACAAACCTGTCCCTTAAGCTGCAGGTATTGGCTATACCATCCCAGGAATAAAAAGTGACTAAAGCAGACTAAGATGTGCGGGAAAGCAGGGAAACTGAGGCCAGGCTTGCCTAGCAAAAAGGATTAGCAAAGCTCTCCCCATCTTCCACCCACAGACTGACAACATTCCCAGGGAGACAAGTTCATCATCTGCTCCCCACACACGGGAAAGGAACAGCAGAGCCTCCTCGTTACTATTGTTGGTAATGATATCACTCAGAATAGCAGCAGCTCTTTGGATGCTTCTAGGGCTTCCTCCCCACCAGGCTCCACCCAGGCAGGTACAGTGGTCAAGGGCATTGCAGCCTGGCAGAGGACCAGCCAGGGGGGTTGGACACAGGACACCTGGGTTTCCTAGGAAGCAGCCAAGCTCAGAGCTGTGTGCTCCAGGGGAAAGACAGCTCCCCAGAGCCACTCCCGATGTGAAGTCAGTTGTCACTTCTGTTAAAGTCATTAATTCCTAATTCCCCAATTACCTCATTAGGCGGCGGTGGGGAGAACGCGGCCGCTCCTACAGCAAATAATTATGGGAGTCAAAATTAATTTGGCAAAGTGGAGCGACGCTTTATTAGAAACGTCAAATTGCCTTTCTCTTAGTTTGCTGCCGCCTCCCCAGTCTTTGAGAGCTGTTAAGGACGCGGTAGTGGGAGCCGATGCATCACAAGGAGAGGAAGGGGCTTTGCTGCTCCATACCCCTGCACCAGGTAAGGCTTCATCCAGCACCTGATCCTAAGCCCACAACTCAGAGACACACAGCACACAGACACAGTCCGAGCAGTTGACCACAGATGACCAGAACACAGGGGACTTCATGTAGGCAGGACAATGTGCTGAGCACTCTACATGAGTGATCTCATTTAAACGGCCCAGCATCCCCATGCCCACTTTCCTGCACACCTGGGGAAACTGAGCCTCAGAAAGCTGTTTCTATTTGCACAGAGATAGCAAAGAAGGTGCAGAGCTTCTTCCGACCCAAAGCCGGACCATCTGCTCTAAAGCCGTGCACGGTCTGACGTGACAATGACGAAAGGACCGGCAGCGCTGATTACAGAGCAGGACACCGGGAAACACAGCTGCACCCTACCACGGACAGGAGCCAGAAGCCATAGAAGGCACCACTCCTCAGGGGAACGAGTGTACTGCCACATGCTCAGATGCCATTGGACCATCTCTCTCCATCACTTATAGTCACAGCTGTCTCTCCTGATAGTCACCATGCCAGTGCCACCGCACTGCCATCCACAGCCACACTGTCTCTCACAACAGGTTCCGCTCACACTTAGAGCCCCTCACAGGCACAGAACTCCAAGCCTCTTCCCCAAGCCTGACCAGGTCCCCCAACCTGGTCCCACCCTTGTCAACACTGCCTTGTCAAATGCTGCTGCCACCCAGCTCGGGATGCTCACATGAGACCCTGTCGCTTTGCAGCTGGTGCCAGGGGAGGGCTCTGAAGCCATGTCTGGCACAGAGGCCTGGAGCCTCAACCTCCAGAACTGGGGAGGGCTCGAAGCCCACACAACCCCTCTCCTCTGAAGTCCCATCTGCCCTCCAACGCTGCCCTCCTGAAAGCCCAAGTGCCCCACCCAGAACTTTCAGGCACAGTCTGGACAGCCTGCTCTGCCCCACAGCTCAGGGGTCTGGCTAGGACCGAGACATGGAATGCAGCAGGGGAGTGGGACAGCAGAAAGGGGCTAGGTCAGTGGCAGCAAGCCTTTTGGAGCTTCAATGACACAAACAGCCGCTGCAGTACACATGCCACCACTGGGCTAGAATGTAGAGATCAGAGACCTAGGACTTTGGACTGCCTGGGGGCCAGGGAAGAGGCTAAGACCAGGAAGAGAAAGGTGCAAGGCCACAGATCACAGGGAAGTGTGTGGGGCAGGACTAGAAGACAGGAAACAAACAGGGCCACCTGAAGACTAGAATAAAACGGGATGAGAAACTGAGGCAAGGAGCTACGGACATGGTGAAGGCTCCAACAGGCACTGGGAGGGAGCAGAGGTCAAGGAGGGGGTCCAGACAAGGAAATGGGATGGGGGACAGAGCAAGGCGGAGCTGAACAGGATGCAGGTTAGGATAGGGATATGGGGCTGGGAGGAGAAGTCAAGGAGGAGATCGCTTGGCCAGAGAGGAGGGGTAGCCTAGTAAGGGGGCTGTTGGGAGGATAAAGGTCATGGAAACAGAGGTAATATGGGGGACAGAACAGGGGCAAGGTATGAAGGCAAGATGAAGCAGCAGAAGCAGGCTGCTGGGAGTTAGGGAGTCAGAAGGAGGGGCAGGAACAGGCACAGGACACGGTGGGCTGCCCTAGGTGGTCTCAGAGCGAGTAAGCAACAGCCCAGCAGCAGCCACAAAGGTGGGGACATTTCCGACAGCTGCAGGACAATGGCCTGGAAACCCTGGGGAGTCTCTGGACCATGTGGGAAGACACAGACACAGATGGTCTCAGCATGCAGGGACCTACAAATGGGGGAGAGGAAGGGGGCAGCTCTCTGGGAGTCTCAGTGGATGACTAGGAGAGGGACTGGTCTCAGAAGTAGAAGCCCCAGGGACCAGGGAACAAGGGAAAGGTTGGAGGTAGCAATCACACTGGATGGAAGATGGAGCAGACTGAAAGCAGGGAAAGGCTGGGGGGTCCCAGAGCTGGCCAGGCCGAGGGTCCTTACAATGTGCAGCTGCAAGTAGTCTCCGAGGCCCGAGGCGCTGTCCACCCGCACCAGCACAGCACTGCGCTGGTGGGTGCTGAAGCCCACGGCCAGGCGGTCCATCCTCGTGCTGGGCCGGTCATTGGGGGGCCACGTGTAGGTGATGAGTGCTCCCCCCTTCCCAAAGATGTACGTAGTCCCAGCTGTGGAGAAAATGAAAGGGAGACAGGGAGAAATGATGTCAGGATAGAGTAAGCTCAGTAGGTCGTTGGGGTTATGGCCAGAACATGGGGACAACAGGTTTGAGTGGGGGGCTTCAGCTGTGAGGCCCACAGCAGTCACCAGCCCTGCAGCCCTAGAGAACAGTTGGCAGGCGGGTGCCTGGGCAAGAGGCTGTGCACGCGCATAGACAGATGTAGCTGCCTCATCAAGAATTCTAGCTTTAATTACAGCAAAACGGAGAGGTAATACAGAGAGTGACACAGAAGAAGCCCAGAAAAGCATAAGGTGACCAAGATGACAAGAGGACCCTGAGCAGAAATGACCTAGGCACCTGGTTCTGACCAGCTTGGCTTCTCCTGAGGCTGGCACAGGTGACAGATTCAAGGTGTGTGCTTCTTGAGGGCCAGAGCTGAGCAGTACCCAGACAAGAAGGTGCCCCAGGCGATGGCAGGAAGATGAGCAGGGCTGTGGGCAGCTCTGACTCACTGCCAAGATCTGCCTCCAGGTCCCCTGCAGCCCCTTGGGAATGCTCCTGGATTGTGCAGCACTCGATGCTTCCCCCTCAGGCAGGGGTTCCTGGGACCCCAAAGCAGGGAGTCCTGGAGCCCTGCCTGGAAAGAAAGAGACAGCCATAAAGGGAGGAGGTTTGCCAGCCAGAGGAAGGCGGCAGAGAGACAGATGGACAGAGGACAGAGAGGGATGTAGATGAGAGAAGCAGGAGAGTGGGAGCCCCAGACGTGGGCTCCTTCTCCCCACCCTCCCCCACTCCACCCTCTCTCCCCTTCTCCTTCTCCTTCTCCTCTTCACCATCCGGCTGCTGGGGGCGGGTGTGAGGTCCCTAACGATCTCAGCCCCAAAATAAACCCCATTAGTCGCCATGTTCCCTCCTGCGGCTGACTATGCTCCCTGGGGGTGGGGGTGGGGGGGCTGGTCACCCAGTTTCTAGGAAGGCAGCCTTGTCTGGGAGGCCTAGAGGACTAGTACTCTGGGGCCTGCTGAGAAGGGAGGGAAGAGAACAATCTTGCATTCTTTAGAACATAAATGGAGCAGATGAAATTCATAAAATGCTTAATTAAATAATTAGCCACTAACAACTCCTCTCAAAGCACTTCTTAGGGGTGAGAGGTTCAAGGGAAGACTTAGCCAAAGAGAGGAAGAGAAAATCAGATAGAGCCTGAGGGCAAAAGCTGGGAGCACACTGAGGGAGAAGTATGGCCCCATGAGTGGACAGCTCTGGTATGGGGCAGGAAGCCCTGGGCAGGAGCTGGGAGCAGAGGAGGCAGGATCTCCTGAAGGGCCTCAGCCTTGTCCCATAGTAAACCTGCTGCTGAGATGTCACCCAGCTGGGTCTCCTCCAGCACCTGGGGAGGTCTCTCAGCTCAGGTACTCAGGATCCTCAGTAGTTCAGGTAGTCCAAAGGGGGCTCTACCCAGTGAGCTCTACAGGAGGAGAGACTTTTGAGTGCCTTGAGCAGGGAGCACTGTCCACAAGTGGAAAGGAGTGCTGACAAGAGAGGGGAAGTCTGCTGCCTGGGTCCCCAGGAGGCAGAGCTCTGCAGGGAGCTGAGGTAGAAGAAGTAGGAACCATGAATGCCTCTGCTGTTCCCCAGGTCACCTGCCACATTGCAGCATCCCACCTTCCCGGACAAGGCCACAGTGAGAGGCGACCCCCAAGGGAAGGCAGACAGGAAAGAAATGCCTGGATGTCTAATCACTGACCTTTCACTCCAGGTTGTGGTTAGGACAGCAGCCCCAGCAGCCAGGGAGCTCAGCTCTGCCACTCCAGACCCTGGTGTCCTTTCTACCTCAGGGCCCTGACAGTAGCGTAGTGAAGGCTGAACCTTCAGGCTGGGCCCTGAGTTCATGACGGCAAGCTGGCCAGCTGTGGGGTACACAACAAACCCCACCCTCAGCCATGCAGGTCACCTGCCTGGAAAGGCAGGGTGGGGTGTGGAGGCCAAACCTGGCTAGGCCTCAGCCTGTACAGTCTCTCTCTCCACTTCCAACACTGCAGCACTCCGGAAAATTGGCTGTTTCCATGGCAACCGTAATACCCAGGGTCCTCCCTCCCCTCTCCACTCACAAGCTGCACATCGAATTGGGGGGTCAGGGAAGCTGAGACACTGGCCCTTGCCCCTACACTTCCTCACCGCAAGCTGCAGCTTCATCTCTGGGCTCCAGGACCTCCGAGGGAAAGAAGGGTTTTATTGGGTACTTGGCCCATTCACACCAAGAAAGGAACCCTATCTACCTGGAGTCTGCTTCCAAGGCCCCCAGGTCTAGGGGAATAAGGCCCTTCCTCCGCGGTTTCCCACTGAAGCCCAAGCAGCTCAGCACCGCGGACAGAGCCCGGCGCGCGCCTGGAACACCCGGGTCGGTCAGCAGGGAGGCAGCGGGATCAGAGGCGTGCCCAAGCCTCACAGCAGACACTTCACCAGTGACGCACGCTAGACCCCACGCCCACCTACGGCGACGCGCCCAGCGGCACACAAAGCCCCGGCGTGGAAAGGAAGACCCCCGACCCGAGAGGCGCCGCGGCCGGACACGCGGCGGTAAGCGCACAAAGACCCGCGTGGCGGGCAGCGGAAGGGCAGGGGCCACGCCCGGCTCCAAGGCCCGCAGCTCGCACGACTCCCACTGCCCGCCCCGCTCCCTGGCCGGGGCTCCCCCGGGACTGATTACCAGCTGTTCGCACACTGCAGCCAGTTTATTACGCCGGGCTGGGCCTGTTAAAGACGAAGGGCGGATATTACACTGGGGAGGGGGGCCCGGCGGAGAGGCCCAAGAGTTGAAGGATGAATGGATTACTGGGCTGGGGCGGCAGTAATTACTCGGGGGAGACACTTCTCTCCTGGGCTGCCGCCCCTGGGCACAGAGGTCTGGGTCTGGGAGGTGGAGGAGGCGGGGCCTCCACAGGTCCCAGCAAGCTGTCCTTACCCCTGCCTCGGGGTCCCCCAGAGAGAGGCTTTCCAGCAGACACGCAACCCAGCACACAGGCCTTCATCTAGGAGCCTGACATCAAGGCCTAAACGCGGCCCAAGGATGGTGGAGGACAATTGTTCTGCACCTCCCTAGGAAGTCAGCAGTGAACTGAATTGTGCTTAATATTTTGGGAAATATGACACCCAAGTTCCTGGCCAGAGAGATGATGCCACAAGCCCAGGGTTGGCACCTTCTTCCTGCCCACACACAACAGTCTCCTCAAGGCCTCCTAGACCCAAAAATTCACTAATTCAGTAAAACATCCTAATGGATCAAGAACCTTCCATACAATCTCCACACACCTGTATTCTACAAAGAAAAAAAAAACCCACAACCAGCCATTAACAGTGGCCTAACCCAGACTCAAACATAATCAGTCTGTGTAAAAATCACCCACGCAGTGATTCCCCCCAGGGTTAAAACTACATGTGCAGACTCTGCCTGTGTCCCTGCCACATCAGAAGCCATGATGGAAACCTTCTGGAAGATATAGAACTGTGAAATGATAAAATATCTTGCACGATCCAAAAAAGCCTGAATCCTAGTGCTCACAGCCAACACCAGATCCTTCTGTGAGAACTTCCACAACCCAGAGATGTGTTCTCCACAGGTCCAGATCCCTAAGCACAGCTCCATCTTGATCCAGAATCCCAGAATACATCCCTTCAACTCCTAACCCCACTCCTGGCCAGAAACCATCCAGTCTGAAACCCATGTCAACACATCCATGTCCAGAATCAAAATACATGCCCCACTCATTCATAAACAGGTGAAAAATCCAGAAACTGTGGACGCTACCGATTAGGAACTGAGCTGGAATTAAATCCTCCTTTCATGGCTCCTGGGGGTCCCAGAAATGAATGTTGAGAGCTGAGAGTGCCAAAACTTTAAAACTAGAACTGGAAGTGAGGAGGAGGAGGGTCGAGGGGCAGCAGAGCATCACCTCTTGAGTCCATTTTTAGGACCCAAGGGTGCTGATCTTTCCAAGCCTCAGAGCAGCATCAGGTGCAGAAGTGTTAGTGGTGTCGGGGGAGGCAGGAGGGTCATTATGTAAGAGGAGGGGGTTGAGGTTGGGAGTGGAGATGGGGGGGCGCAGCAAGAGAAGGGGCAAAGGCGTGGAGAAACTCAGCTTCTTGGAGAAGACTCTAAGAAGAGCAAGTGGAGACCAAGGGTAGAAAAGAGACAGACTCACCATGGCAGGGAAGCCTGGCCCATCCTCCAGCCCAGCGAGCCTGGAGTTCTAGAATAAGCCAGTCTTGTCAGCTCCTGCCATGGGGAGGGGTCACCCAAGACAGGGGTCTCCCCGCTTCTCTTCTGGCTTTCCTTAGACCCTCTCCCTCTTTTCAGCTGCCCCACCCCTCAGGATTCTTCTCCCCTCCCCCTTCAGCCACCTTCCATCACTGTTTTGTGGCACTGTCTAGCTCCTCTACTTCCCTGAGGTGCCGGGCAACTGGCTCTCTCTTCTGCAGTCCCAACACCAACATCCCTCCCCCTTCCCCCTCAGAGCTCTGTCCACATGTGTCCCTGCAGCACACCGGAAGCCACGGAGAAGCCTTTTGGGAGATCTAGAATTGTGAGAGGATGGAACGCCCTGCACAGCCAGGAAAGCCTTGGCCCATGCTCTTTCCCTCTGCCCACCTCCTGCTCCTTGACCGACCCTGGGCCCTCCAGCTCCTGAGCCCCTCTTCCATCCTTGGGCCAGCACCTCTCTCTCCTTGCCTTCCTCTCTCACCTCCTCTCCCCCTGCAAAGCCCTTCCCCAGTACACCTGGCTCCTCCTGCCTGCCTCACCCTCTGGGCCTTGCCTTGGTGCCCAGAGAGACCATGACCTCAGAGCCAGAAGAGGACAATGAAGAGGGGCAGGGAGGTAACAAGGGCCAGAGAGATCCTGAAGAGGGAGAGAGGTTTCAGATTAGGAGCAAGGTGTGTGGTGGGGACATGGGTAAGAGAAGCTGGGAGTACTCCATGGGAGACACCACAGGGACAGATTGGACAGGGAAGCTATGTCAGAGAGCAGAGAAGTAAGAAATGAAGAAGGGTGTCTGAAGGGGCCACTCCTGGGGAATGGATGAAACAAAAGTAGAGGCACAAGAAGCAGAAGTAGGAGAAGAGGGAAGAGGCCAGAAAGGGGGGTGGAAAGACTAGAGGTGCTATGCGGGCTCACAGGCTGGGTAGCAAGGACCGACAGATGCAGAACAAGCAGGGAGGCTGGACCGGGTGTGGAATGGAGGCAGTGAGGGTGCAGCCTGGGAGGCATGCAGGTGCAGGTGGAGAACATGGTGGAGGAGCAACAATGAAACCACGAGAGAGGTGGAGAAGCAAGAAAGAAGTGCTGAGCACCCGGGATGGGCAGGGACGGAGGGACAGAAGCGAGAGGCCGCCCTGCCAGAGTGGAACGTGACCCAAGCACAGTGAGGAGAGGGCACAGGAGTCACCGCCAAGCTGATGGGAACCTGGAGGTGCCAGAGCACCCAGGTGGGAAGTGATGGCACAGAGGTGGCAGGAGAGGACAGAGGACACAGAGATGGGAGATGACAGGAAGACAGGAGTTAGACAGCGGGAGGGCAGGATGGGATGGGAAACCGAAGGCGAAAGGTAGAGATGCAGATGGAGGCGAGGGCTGCCCTGTGGAAAGCGTAGGGAAGTGATGAACAGCCTGGACAGCACAATAAGTGACGGAAGCTCTGGAATGGGACACCGTGGGGTCTGAGATGAAAAATGATGGGACACAGAGTAAAATAAAATGGAAGGGGGCAGACACAGCAGGAAATGGGAAATAAAGAGCAAGAAAGTTGTGGTAGAGCGATGGGGGACAGAGACGGGAAGGGATGGCATATGGAGAACCTAGGGGTCTAAGATACAAAGTGACAAGTGAGGGGCCTGAGAGGGAAGGAAGGGCTTGGCGATGGGAGGCTGTGAGGGACTGGGAGAAGCGTGGCAGTGAGTGGACATTGACAGAGGACCCATACAGGCAGTAACAGCCAGCCTGGGTGCACAGAAGCTGGGGCTCCTTCGGTGAGAGCTGTGGGGTCAGAGGTGGGAGCACAGCAGAGGTGAGGTGGTGTGGGTGCTGCCAGATAAGGGGCGTCAGGGTGGGCACACGGGGACAGGTTTGGGAGGTGACAGAAGTCGGGTAACAGAAAAAGAAGGGAAGGCTGCTGCAGAGACAGAGGTAAAAGAGACATATGCAGAAATGAAGGAACAAGCCATGGGACATGTCAGAGGCAGAGGTGACGGATGGGGGCACCAATGGGGAGGGAGGGAGGGAGGGTGCGGCAGAGGTGGAGGTGAGACAGATGTGAGAGATGGCATGGGGCAGAGATGGAGGTGATGAGGAAGAGAACCGAGGGGAGGGCTGCACAGTAAGAGCGGGAGGACCAAGAACGAGGGGACAGGGGAGCAGGGAGGGGGCAACAAAGCAGACAGGGACGAGGGGGAGAAGACAGGCAAGGGGCAAAGTGATGGAGAGCATGGTGACTGGGGCGGCGGAGCCCGAGGTAAGGGTGGGGCAGAGACGAAGGGGACCGGTGAGGGGGAGGCACGGCTCGGCTGCAGCCGGGGTGCGGCCGCAGGGGCTTGGGCGGTGCATCCGGAGGCCCGAGCCGCCGGCGTCGCAGCGCCACTTACCGTGCCCGCCGCGGGTGAGGAAGGGCATGCGGTTGATGGCGATGGGCACGGTGCCGTGCTTGCTGTGGAAGTGGTGGACGTGGTGGGTGGTACTGAGGCTGGACGAGACCCGGGCCCCCTCAGCCGCCCCCAGCAGCAGCAGCAGCAGCAGCAGCGGCAGCAACGGCGGCAGCAGCGACAGCGGCGGCAGAGGTGGCGGCGGCGGCGGCGGCGGCAGGGGCCGGGCCAGGGCGGGGGGGCGGCGCGGGCACCCCCCCGGCCCGCTCCCTCCGGGGGGCATCTCGGCCCGCGGGCGGCCGCCTCACAGCCCCATGGCTGGGGGCGGGGACGCGGGGCGGCGCAGCCCCGCGAAGCCCCCCTCCGGCTCCGAGCTCGGGGAGGGGGGTAGAGGTGAAGAGAAGGAAAACCAGAGCCCCAGCCTCAGTCCCGAGCCAACGAAATCAACCGGAGCCCGCCGGGGAATCCGGGATCCGCGGGGCGGCGACGCCGAGGTTCAGGACGCCTGGGTCCATCGCGAGGAGCTAGGGGTCCCCCCGCATGCCGCGGGTCCGCGCGGCGCTGAGGGCCGTCAGCGCCCCGGGGGAGGGGGCATGGTGCCGGGCGGGGACGGGGAGCGCGGGGAAATCCTGCGGAAAAACCGCGCGGGCCGGGAGGGGGGCTGCGGGCCGCAGGAGGGGAGAGGGACGGAGGCCCGGCTCCCGGGGAGCGCGAGGCCGACAGAGGCCGGGGAAGGAAGGAGCGGCCAGGGGGTGGGGGCAGGAGGGGGAAGGGAAGCAAATCCGGGTGAGGGGGATTGCAGGGAGAGGAGAGAAGGGGAGCGGGCTGAGCTCGGAGAGGCGCGAGCCTGCGAGATTTCGGCGGAGAGATGGAGGCAGCGGAGTGTTGCAGCAGAGAGGCAGAGAGGGTTGGAAGGGAGAGGGCGGGCGGGAGGGAGGAAGAGGAGGAGGGAGGGGAGGGAAGCGAGGGGGGGCAGGGCGCAGGGGCCGAGCGGCTCCCGAGCTGCGGGCGGCGCTGGGCAGCTCCGCGGCGGCACCTGGCTAGCCCGCCGGGCGCTCGCCTCTCCTCGGCGCGCGCGCCTTCCGCCCGGGCGCGCGCTCCCCGCCCGCGCCCCTCCCCCTGCTCGGCCCCTCCCCCCACTCCCTTCCTCCTTCTCTCCTACCCTCCCTCCTCCCTCCTCCCGGAGAAGGGGCCCTGCTGAATAATTGAACAGGACTGAGGCTAGCGAGAGAGGCCGTCGTTCTCTTCTCTCGCGCACACACACACCTGGTCAAGCCCCAGGAGTGCTCGCTGGCCCAGGACAGAGATGTGGCCACGGCCACCTCTTCACGCACCGCTCTGAGCGCACGTGCACACTGGGACAGGATGGGCTTGGTTTGGAGACACCCACGTGTGCACACAGGCGCCCTCGGATCAGCACAGAGATGCATACATGTGCTCGAAGGCCGCTGGCACACCAGCGCACTCTCAGCCGGGCGGGGGCTGCACTCACAGAGACACACACGCACGCACATACTGATCTGATCACAGGCAGCAAGCAGCCAGCACACACACCCTAAGGCTCACCTGCCAAAACAGGGTCACCCATCCCCACACGAGGCACCCAGAGCCCCACAGGAACCCAAGGGTAAGACTGGGCCACACACAGACAGTGTCCCCCACCCCAGCCCTCCAATCTGTCCTCCCCTCTCCTGCTTCCCTTCCCTAGCCTCCCCCTCTCCCTAGACCGGATTCCAGACACCCACCCCAAGTGTCCCATTAGGACAAAGCCTTTCCTGGGTCACTCAAGTCCAGGAAAGGCAGCCATTTCTCTTTCAGGGTGCCCTTCCTATCTGCCACCCTAACTTCTGAGGACTTTGGGAGGCATGTGCAGGGTGACTTCTTTCCTTCCATCCGGATGCCACATCCACACATCAGCCTGCTTGGACAGGGCAGAGAGTGCAGTGGAGAGAAGTGGACATAGAGAGGGCAAAAGGAAGTGGGGGAGAACACAGAGGGCTGACAGGGTGGGGAGCTGGCTCCTGCCTACTGCTTCTGAGTTCCATTTTGGAGCAAAAGTGTCCCATCGAGTCCTGTGTACTGCCCCTGGCAGCTGGGTGCAGTCAGAACCCAGGACAGCTCCCCATTGGTGCCACTGCACTTCTTCCACCCTTACAAGCAAGCCCAATGTGGCCTCTGTCCTTCAAAAGTGAAGGGGTCCTCAGAGGCACCTAGGAGGAGCTTTAGGATGGTGGGGGTCCCCATAAAGGAGATGGTAGGCTGAGCCTCCCGGAGGCTTCGTCCTCCTGCCCTCTCTAGCCCAGGCTTGTGCCCCTCGCTCTGGAATACAGACTGACACAGTTCTGAGCAGGCAGAAAATTTATGGCCCTGGAGGGAGGGAGGGAGGAGCCGGTGGCAAGAGGAGAGGAAGGGAAACCGCCTAGAGGCCAATCAATATCAGTGAGTGGGAAGTGGAGTCAGAGGGGGTGATGTTGGGGTAAAACAGGAGAGAGACAGAGGTGTACAAGAGATCAATAGAGGCTGTCGAGATGAGCAGAGACAGGGAGAGGAGAGGGAGCACTGGCCTCTTGGGAGTGCAGGAGATAGTAGGGGACAGCGAAGCCCAGGGGCTTCTGCTGAGGAAGGGCCCCCCCCATCATCTCATTTTCTTTCTCTCCCCTTCCCTCTCCTTAATCAAAGGAATGGATTCTCTCCCTCTGATTTTCTCCCCTATCTTCCCAGAGCAGATTTCTGAGCCTTAGAGGAAAACAAAAGTCCCTTCACCGCCCCTAGGGATAATCGCAGGTGGAGAAACTGAGGCAGAGAGAATGGTGTGTCCTGAAGACTGAAGACTGAGGCCCTTCTCAGCCTTCTTCCACCAGAAAGCCCACTCCCCTCCCCGACCCTCTTCCTGTCTGCTTTGTCTGCGCCTCCCTCCTCTCTCCTCACTCCTCCTTCTTCTCAGGCCCAGACTCCTCCATGTTCCCAGCGGCCCCAGTGCCCTCACGCTGGCTGTTTCTGGGCTGGGCCCCCATTTGACCTTGTACACATGGAGGCACCAAGCCAAGAAGACCAGTCACGGAGAGGGCATGGAAAATCAGAGACAAGAGAAAAGCCCTAGCAGATACCTCACCCCCAAACTGGTGCATCTCAGAGGCTCTCCAGGACAGCACTGTCCCCACGTGGGCTCCCAGATGCACCCACCTTGTCTTTAGCTCGATTGTTTTTCTCAGGCTGCGCCATTGCCAGACACACAGACCAGTGCTTGTGGATGGGAACACTTCCCAAAATGGGCCCTGCTCTGTGATCCCAGCTCACTCTCTCTCTCTGTCCCACCACCCAGCCAAGTAGCTCTTCCCACCCCAGCCCTACAGGCCTTTCCCAGCCCATCTCCATGGCCTCCTTCCAGAAGCCTCCCCTCTATGCGAAATAGTGACTGCAGGCATCCGCACTTCTTAAACCAGATTCCCTTCATTGCAGGCAAGAAATGCCCATGGCAGGTAGCACCACCACCCCAGAATTTAGTGATTGAAGGATGGAGGTAACAGTCAGAGCCTAGGGACAAAGGTTCCCACTGAGCTGTATCACCAACGCCCTATGACTTGAGGCTTGGCCTCCTCCTCACGTAGGCAGGAAAGATGGTCTTCTTCAAGAATCAAAGGGAAGGGGGCTGGGGATTTAGCTCAGCGGCCTAAGCGCCTACATTGTAAGCGCGAGGTCGTGAGTTCAATCCCCAGTACTGATAAAAAAAAGGAATCAAAGGGAAAATCCCTGGTAAGGGCCATGAGTGAGCAGTGTCCCTATCAAGCAGCATAGTTACCATCTTCTCCAGAGCTGTGCCAAGTGGAGCTACCTGGTGGGAAGAAGCCCAGCCACACCCTCGCCCTCAGCAGCCAGGCCTAAGAGTCCCTGAGTTGGCTCTCAGGGAGATTTGCAAGGCACAGAGGGCATCAAGTTAGATGAGGACAATCCTTGGGGACACAGTGGGGTGTGGTAAGACCCAAGGGCCAGCAGAAAAGTGTGGAGGGAGATGGTGGGACACTTTTTCAGGAGAAGGAAAAACCAACACCCAACCAAAAGCCCCAACCCCTGGAACCGACAGGTTTCCCCATTAGCAGGGCTCAGGCCAGATGCAGTCCAGCAGCATGGAGCAGAGGCAAGGGCACTGACTTGAGTTCTTACCCCAGATCTGTTACTGATACCCCCCAGAAACCCCCTGTTCCTCTCCAGGCCTCACTTCTATGCTTGTAAGGCAGAGAAACCCCTGTGTGTTTTCCACTTGGTCTCTCAGCAGGGTCCCCGAGAAACCTCTCACACCATGCTCTGCTCAGTCATCTGAAGCAAACTCCAAAGCCCCTTAGTGGAAGGCAGGCTTGCTCCTGTGCCTCACCCAGCTGCTTCCCCTCAGCCAAGCTCTTGCCAGCTGTTGGCCACCTACCACTGGGGACTAGAAAGCGCTGCTGAGGTCACACTCTCTGGAGAGGGACTCACACAGTATGCAAGTTGGCAGGCAGATGTCCAGTCAGGGAAAAGAACCAAGTGAGAACATCAGGGAATGTCCTTGTGGCTCAAGGGGACAACCATCAGCTGGGGTTCTTGGGGGAGGAAGAGGGGCCAGCAGGGCCCATGTCCAGAGAATCCAGCTGTCCCACCAGCCCAGAATGTGAAGGCAAGGCATCTATTGATAGAGGTCCAGAGATTCAGGGCACAGCCATCTGCACAACCTCAGAGGAAGGCTCTGAGAAAGAATAACAGGCCACAGCTCCCCTGGGATCCTGGGGGCAAGGGATGAGAAGCGAGCATGCAGCATAGATCTTGGGCTCTGAGACCCTCCTTCCACCCCTACAGTCCCTGTGGCTACCCCCCCCCCCGACACTCACGGTCATTGCAGATGGGGCCTCCATAGGAAGTCATGGTGCAGTCACAGGTGAAGCCATCCCACTGCTGCAGGCAGACGCCCTGGTTGGCACAGGACTCTTCGGTGCAGGTGGTGCTGGGGCCTGGAAGGGACAGGAGAAAGAAACACACCCCAGGCTCAGCCAAGCACTCCACTCCTAGGTGTGGGGAAGGTTTGGATACTGCTCCCAATGCTGACCGTTGGATGGAGTGAGAATGCCAGGTCTGGCTTGGCCTTGCCCTGGGTGATAAGGGGCTAGGGCAGGTGGTGACAGGCCAGGTGATGCTTCACTCTCCTGCGCCCTGACCCAGAGCACTGGGGATGGGCTCCCTCAAGGCCTGAAGGAAGCCACAGTGCTGAGCACAGGCCACCTGCCTGCCCTGGCCTGGCCTTCCCTGCAGCTGCCCCTCTACTCAGCAAAGTCACCACTGCTGAGCCTTCTACACTCACCATCACAGCCCCTCTCCACCTGCCCAATGCGGTGCAGGGCGTCTGCGATGAGGTCTGGGAGGCGCCCATTGAGGTCCACAGAGGCCAGGCAACCCTGAAAGCCATCCCGGGAGGCCACCAGCTTGGGCAGGTTGCTGAACATATTCTTGCTCAGGCCACCAATGTACAACTCCCCTGAAAAAGAACCGAGTCACCACCCAGGCATCTTGGCCCTCATTCACCTCCCAGGATAATGGCATCCCTCTTTCACATCTTTCCAGCCCTCTGGGAGGCTCCAGGCACCCCCAGCAGAGATACAGCAGTGACCTGCAGATCCCCACCCCCACCTCTGCCTACTTCCTTCTCCACTTTGCCATCTGCCTGCTCCCCTCCCAGATAAGCCCAGATGACTGCAGGAGGGGTGGGGCAGCCGAAGGAGCCTGCTCTGTGCTCTCTCCCACATGGCTGATTCCAGTTCCGGCCCTGTAATCAGGGCCTTTCACGTACGTGCAGCCCCATCTCGGCCACCCCCGCTTCCTCACTCCCCTTTCCAGAACTCTTTCAGCCTCTCCCAAAGCTCTCCTAGATGTTCTAAGCCCAGTGCCTTTCCCCAGCCACTGGGGCTCTGAGAAGATCATGTCCTCCGGGACGTCTGATCTCCAGCTTGGCACATAAATCCCCGGAAGCCTTGGCCAGCACACAGCAGAGCCTTGAGGCCTTCAGCCAACACGCTGGCCTTGGCCAGGGGCTAATGAGGGTATCCCAAGACCTGCAGTAGCCCCTGGGGCTGCTGCCACTTCAGATTCCCTGTGACACAGCGCCCTCTCCTGGAAGCAAGGAGGATTCTCGGCACCATGCCAGGAGATCTGGCCACTCTCAGGTCTAAGGGGAGTGGGGATAAACTCACTGTTGTTTTTGAGGACCTCCCCAGGTTCTGGCAGTTTAGGTCCCCATGGGGCTAAGGGCTGTTGGCACAAAGATGCCAGTGGGCTCCGGAGCAGCCACAATTCTCCTGTTCTGATGCTCAGCCTCTTAGCCTCTTCCTGCTCACTCGCCCGTTCTGGAAGGAGCTGATGCCCACTGGAGAATGGGACCGAGGTGTGACCCAGAGTGAGGCAACCAATGCCACAATGCACCAGGGTAGCCCGGATCCTACTGCTGTCTTGGCTCCTCCTCTACCCTAACCAGAGCAACACCAAGGCTTCTCCATCTTGGGGCCTAAGAGGTCCTTGAAAGGCCTAGCTCTGGAATCAAGCCACCAAGCACCCATGAGACACACACTGCTACCAGTGCTTTGTGTTGAGAGGTGAACTCACAGAGAGAAGAGCTGAGTGGGACTTGACAGGAAACTGTCAGCTGGACATACAGGGGAAGGGGATGAAAGACAGAAACTAGGGCCAAGAGGACAAGGACCCAAAAGAAGCAGCATCTGGGGAAGGAGTGATCTTGCTGGGGTAATGGGGTAACTGGGCCAGGGCCAGGCCTTCTCCAGAGGCCCCAGCCCCACCTTTGAGATCGAGGTTTCGGGCGCCATTGGAGTGCTGCGTGACAGTGCGGGAGTCAATCTTGAGCGTGTGCACGTTGCCTGGGTCCCTGGACACCACCACGTTGTGCCACTGGTTGTCATTGACTGGTTTGTCTGAGTTCCCCTTCATCAAGGACGGGCCATTCCCCAGGTCAAACACGTAGTGGATGTACCTGCCCCACAGTAGGGAGGAGACACTGGGTCAGGGTGGGGCATTGCTGGGAAGATGGGGAAGGAGGAACTATGGCTGTGGGGGTCCTAGGAGCTGGGGCAGATGGGACTGGGGGGGAGATGTTACAGGAGAAACCAAACCAATGGCAGGAGGGCTACAGTGTGAGGTCTTGTCATGGGAAAGAAACAGGGACAGAGGGCCACCAAGGAGTTGGCTCTTGTGACACAGGCTCAGAAGAGAAACTGGAGGAAGTGGGAGGTTTGTGGAGCAACAGGGTCCCCTAGAAGCCAGAACAGAGCTACTCTGGGGTGAGATCTTCCAAGCAGGGACTGAGCTGAATGCTGCCTGTAGACATACACTGCCACCAGTGCTTCTCTGACCTTGGCCAGAGAAGGGTGGTGTGATGGAAGCCCTGGCAAGGAAGCAGCTGGGGACTCCACACCCTAGAAGGGGGCGCTTCTTATCTGTTTGGCTGAGGAGGGAGCCTGCTGGTAATTGGGAGACCTGAGCCTTGATCTGCGGTTGGGGGGGCAGTGGGTACTCCTAGCGGCGAGGGAAGGTGTATCTGGGTCAGCAAGGGAAAGGGATCACTTCATTGACAGTGCCGCAGTGCCCAGCCCCTCACCCCTTGACTAGCTCGATGACAATGAAGTCATTGCCGTTGCCCGAGTTAAACAGGAGAAGCCCATCAGGTGCCGTGGTCTTGAACTGGAAGAACAGGTGCATGGAGGCATAGGCTTGGAGTGTGGCGAGGGCCAAGTAGCTGCTTCGACTCTTGAAGGTGACAGGATCGGCCACGATGGCACGCAGGCCAAAGCGAGCATTGAGCTCACAGTAAGTGATGTCGCCATCCTTGCACTGGTCCATGTAGGGCTGGCCATTGAACACCAGCCCACTCAGGTGCCCAATGAAGTTGGAGGGCACCACGGAGATAAACCGCCGCTCGGTCATGATGCCCGTCTCAATGTTCTGGAACTCCAGCCGCGTGTGGGCTCCTGCCATCTGTCCTGCTTGGGACAGGAGACCGAGATGAAGACGATGGCTACAGAGCATAGATCATGGGGTCATTTCTGGGTTGGGGCCTCAGATTTCCAGGATAATTCTCTCCACAAGAGGCCACACATGAGTCGCCTCAGTAGAGATGCCCCGGACCAGTGCTAGCCCAGTTCCTGGCAGAGTGGTGGGACTCATGACTTCAGGGTCACAGGCTTCCAGAGAAACACTGCCTCGGGGGGCTGACATGGTCCCTGGGGCCTAGCTTCCCACAAAATACCACCCCAAGGAGCAAATGGCAGAGGTGGTTCTCAGAACGGTTCCCTAGGAACAGCACACAAGGCAATGTTCACCAAGAAGCAAGCACGGGTCACTAGAAATGTGTCAACCACCCTCCACCCAGGCTACCTACCCTCCACGGTCACATTGTCCACAGACAGCTGCAGGCTCTTGCCACGCCGTACCACTCTCACTGTGTGCCACTCATTGTCATTGAGCTTGTGGCCCGCAAAGAGCGTCTCGGGGCCTTTACCTGCAGCACCAAGGGGGAGGTGAGCACAACCCTACGTAGGCCCTCAGGCAGGTTCACACTCTACCCCAGACCCTTGGTAGTGTCACCCACACGTGTGCACACAAGGACACACATTCACAGCCCCTAGAGCGCATGCACATATAGAGTTTCTACACAAACTCAGATGACCTGCAGACTGTCATTTTATGTGGGCGCACAGGGTGCCTTCAAATAGGATATGCAGTGAACAGCACCCATGAAGTTGCACCCTGAGGACCTACACAGACACACCTGCAACCAACACACCTCCCCAGACTGCCAAGGACCTGCAACGTGTGCTGCCAGGAACTACATTCCCAGAACATGACCACAGATCTGATACCCTCAGAAGCTCCCAGAGCACAACGGCACACCCCAGTGGCAATGTGCACCCACAACTTCATACTCCACCCAATTGCCCAGCTTCCCCATCTTCGGGGGGCCCAGTGTGGCTTCTGCACGTGCCTGCCTACCTCCAGAACATGCAACCACCCTCATGGTTCATAAAGAGCTGGCACAGCCAGAGGGGAATGTTCTGTATTTTAGGAATTCTGATCATTTATTCAACATTGGGATTATCAGTCTCCGGAGTTTAAAATCAAACATACTTATCTTGCTGGCCTTTGCAGCAGTCCCGGGTCACCCCTGAGCCACTTGATGTTCTAGGTGGGGCGCTGAGGGTGCTGCTCTTAAAGGACCTCCAGGGTGCATGCACCATACCACACACACGCACACACACACAAAGAGCCCCTAATCATAGTCTAAATTCTCACACTGCCTCAGGTGACCTGATTTTAGAGCACGCCACAAACACTGAAGCCAAGCCTCCTCCCAGTCACACAAGCACATCCAGGGTTGGTCAGACTGTCTTGCTTTCTGACCCTCGCCAACAGTCCTCACTGGCACTTGTACGCAGGAGCAGCAGGGGGCTAAACTCAGATGCGTGGACACGCCCCTCTTGCGTGCATGTTTCCGGCATGCCTCGCCTACCCCCTTGTGGCCACTGCAGGAGATGCAGCGGTATATTTTCAGCCACTCAGGTTCCCACCTGCCCCCAGTTCGGTGGCATTTCCAGGTGCCACCCAGCCTCTGATGTCCATCCCTTCCTTACCCTCCTGCTGACCTGGGCGACAAGGTTTCCTGGTCTTCCCTTTCCCAGAAAGCAATGAGCAACTTGACTATAGGCCCTTTGCCAATGGCCCTGGTTTTGTTTCATCCCGTTCGCTCTGCCCCCTACAACCTCCCTTGTCCTCCCCCACCCCCACTATCCAACCCCCAGAAAGCTTCTGCGCCCTCCCTCCCTAAATCCCAGCGTCCAGCATCCCGGTCCCTTTAGGTTTCTGCAGAAGAAGAGGGAAGCCACTTACTGGGTGCGCAGCCGACGCGCAGGCAGTCTGGGGGGGCCATGGGGCGGGCAGAGGGGGAGGGGAGACAAAAAGGCAGAACAAGTTTTTTTTTTTTTTTTTTACATCCTTCACATGGAGGGGTATCTGCGGGCAGAGGTTCCCCCCAGGGCCACTTTCCGGGGACTACGCGTGCCCAGGTGCCCTCGCCCCTTTCTCAGTTGGACCCCTATTCCTCCCCCCCAACAGGGTTCCCATCCTCCCGAGAGGTGGGAGGTAAGGTGATGGGAAGAGGTTTGTGTCCCCCATTATAGAGGGGCTCAAGCCTCTTGTGCCTGAGGGAGACGGGCACCTTAGGAATCCCAGTTGTACATCTGGGGGTCGCCAGGGGCTGAGGGCTTGGCCACCCCCACATCTCCCAAGTTTCTAGAAAGGAGATGGGTGGGGAGGGCCAGGGTCCTCACATCCCCTCTCTGGTGCGACTCCCTGCTCCGAGCCTAGGTGACATGTCACTCCTTAGGCTCTGAGCTCAATGGAGGAATCTGCCCCAGAGCCCCCTTCCTGAGGTCATCCACCCTCCAAAGCCCCAGGGGCTGACACCACCCTTACAGGAACCTTCCTCCCTATCCTGAGGGATGCCAGGCTTCCCTAAGAGTTGGGGGGCTTCACCTTAAATGAACATTTCATCTGTTCTTAGGGGTCAAGGCCTCTTACATGAGGATAGAATACTGAGGCCCCCCAAAATATGACCTCACCTAGGACACAAGTAGGGACTGTAAGTACAGACTTCCGCCCCTGCCCAATCCTGGCACTGCTATCCCCAGCTTCAAGGCTGGGGTACCCGCAGTGGTCAGCAAGGCCATGTCTGCACAGACTCTGGAGCCCAGGGCCCCATCCTTGGGGGGGGACACTACCTACAGGGTGGGAACAGGGCACTAGGCTCTGAGACAGGGGTTTCCAGCCCTTAGGGTGCCTGCACCTGTCTGCAAGGACCCACCCAAGGGACTGCTGCTGCAGCTGCGTGTAACAGGAGGACCTGGCCCCATCTCGGTCCTAACTCCCTGCGTGACTGGGTGCTGAGGCTCTTGTCTGAGCCTTGGCTTCCTTTCCTATGAGCTGTGGGTTTGGAAGAGGAGGATCCTGAACAGGGGCAGGTGACAGGTGTGCCCTGGGCTGGCCCTTGCCTTTCAGGGAGAGGCTGGTCTCCAGTCTTGGGTTAACAGCAATATCTTGGGTTCCTGTTGCTCTTCCAAACACAGGTTCCACCCACAGACCCCATGACCCAGGATGCATCTGGCACCCCCGGGCCCCTGAAGGTTCCTGCAGTGGAGGTAAACGATGCCCCGTAGCTCTGGAGGCCATGGGTCCCTCAGGCAGTACAGCTGAGCTCCACACGCGTTGTCAACCGCAGCAGAAGAGTGGGGGGAGCAGCCGGGACCCTGAGCCCCAGCCTGGCACCAGCGGAGAGGTGGAGGAAGGTCAGAGGGCAGAGACGGGGAAGTGAGAAGGCAGAGTGAGCGAGAGAAACCAAGAGGGTTCACAGAGAAAAGAGAAAGAACCAAGAGGGAAGAGGAGCCTGGGTGAGGGGGAAGGGATGCAGCACCGGGGTGAGGGTGAGGGTGGGAGGGTGCCAGGCACTGGAGTCAGGTCCCGGGGGCTCTCTCGGGGCCAGCAGAGTCTTCACCAATGAAGGGTCCAAAAAAGAAAAAAAGGGGGCTGGAAGGACAGGCCTGAGAGAGGAACTTGACTCTTACTCTCCCCAGCAGGGGGATGCCAGGATTGGGGAATCCGTCTATCCAGAGAAGAGGTGACCACTTCGGCCCACCCTGCAGTGACTCCACCCTCAGAAGCCTGCTCTGCAGTTCTCAGTGGCAATGAACACCCAAGGGAGGGAGGGGAGGCAGGGACAGGGAGCGAGCTGGAGCGGGCGGCTCCTTCCACACACACACTCACCCACGCACAGCCCAGGGCACGGTGTCCAGTCCCCCACTGACCAGTTCTTGTGCCTTGAGAGCAGGGAATGGATGGACATGACGCCAGCCACCACGGCCCTGGCTGCATAGAGACCAGGATGGCTGGATGTACGAGTGATGGGACCATGACCCACGTGGATAGGAATGCAAGAAAAGGACACAGCTGCCGGTACCCACTCCATCGGGGCCTGAAGGCTTGGAGACAAGAGAGTCCACAGCTCCAATGCAAGGAGCCCAGAAGGCCACCTAGCAGTGGTCAGTGGGAGGGGCTCAACAACCACTAGCCATGCCCTGATGGGCCCTTCCACAGCTCCAGGGACGCAAGGGTGCTGGGATGGAGTGTGTATTTAGGCTGACTTCAGATGCAAACCAGTTAGACTTGCCCTGTGTGACTCAAGAGGGCAGGAGCAGTGGGAACTTAGAACAAGATAGAATTCCAGGAGGGTAGGGTGGCCCTATGGAGGCAGAGCGATGACCAGAATGGCCAGCTCCAAACTAGAGACCTCCCAACACTGGCTCAAAACAGAGGGGCAGGGAGGGAAAGGAATGGAGAGAAAGGGGACACAAAAAGAATTAAGCTGTGTTATGTGCGTGGACCAACTCCCCACGATGAATGCAGTCGTGTACCACAAACAGGCACCAATTCATTTTTAAACATATTTTGAAAAAGGACATGCACATGCAGGCCAACAAAAGAAACCCCTCATGGCTCAGACCGTGTTCTCCTGTCAGCTGTTCGGGGACAGCTAGGGTGCCAGGAAGGAGAAAGTGACAAGTGACAAGACAGGCTGGCCCTGAGCCCAGAGGCCAGACCCAGGCCACACCAGAACAGGTCCAAAAACCCAAGGGACACTACCACACTCTGGGGACAGAGACCACTGCCCCACTTAGGGGCCAGTTCAGTGTCTACAGTTGTTGGGGTTAGGGGCTGAGACATGGAGCAAAATTCAGAGCCTCCTAGTAAGTTTTTGTTTGTTTTCCCCAGTATTAGACATTGAAACCAGAACCCCAGCCCCACCTCTTTTTTGTTTGAGTTTTGTTTGTTTTTGAGATAGGGTCTCACTATGTAGTGCAGGCTGGCCTCAAACTCACAGTGACCCTCCTGCCTCAGCCTCCCGAGTGCTGGGATTATTAGGTATGTGCCACCATGCTCAACACATTTTTTAAATTTTATTTTTGAGACAGCCACTAGGTCCCTGAATTGCCCAAAATGGGCTCATACTTGCAGTCACTCTGCTTCCGCCTCCCAGAGTGCTGGAATGATTGGCCCTTACCATCAGGCCCAGCTGTGGCAGGACCTTTCTGGCCCTGTCGTGTCCAGCAAGCTCCCTATCTGTGGAGACCAGCACTGGATGCTGTCCCCAGCCACCCTGCCATCTAATCAGCGGGAGCCTCGGTCCTCTCCTCAGGCCCAGCACCAAGCGTCTTTCTCCCCACGAGTGTCTGCGGAGGCACCTCTTGCACCTCTGCTCTCCCTCCCTGCAGAAAGACCACAAGGCTGGGGACCAAACCTCCTCAGGCTCCCCGGCATCGAGTCCAGCCCAGGAGTGGAGCTTCATGTGCTCACTTGTTTCTGAGGCCCTGAAGGCCCTGGATGGTAGGCAGGGTGGGGATCAGAATGGGGTTCCCAGGATGAGGCCAGACTAAGTGATGTTATATGGAAATAAGTCCCCAGCCTAGCTGCGAGCTCAGCTCCCCATCCAAGCGCGGCTTTCCTTGGAGAAGGCTGGGTGGGTCCCTGTGTGCTTTGTGTCTGTGTAACAGCTTCAATCCCATTATTCTTTTGAGCCCCCAAACCACCCTAGAAAGCAAGCAGGGTGCAGATTCTCTCCCCATTCTACAGAGAAGAAAAGGGACTCAGAGTGGGGAAATGACTTACCCAGAAGTGAAAGATATCGGGGCTGGATGCCCGGTCTTCTGGCCCCCAGCCTAGTGTTCTTCCCATCCCAGGCCCAGGCTGGGTAGGGGGGTGGGAACCATTTGTCTCCAGTGCCTACAAGGGGCCACTCACCTCTGCGCCTGCATACCAGACGGTATCTGTAGACAGGTGTGTCTGCCCCAAGCGTTCACTTTGACAAGCATGGATTACGCTAGAGATGGCATCCTGTCACATACGTCTATATGGATGGGGCAAGGGGCACGGCTGAGGTGAGAGAGGGGCAGGAGGAGTCCGGCTGGCTATTATCCTAGCAAATTATTCTTTTACTTATTTATTTATTTATTTATGTGCTGGGGATCGAACTTAGGAAGTAACAGGCATTGTGACACTGAGCTATCAC
Source organism: Cavia porcellus (assembly GCF_034190915.1). Lineage (NCBI taxonomy): Eukaryota > Metazoa > Chordata > Mammalia > Rodentia > Caviidae > Cavia > Cavia porcellus. Next base: position 23,582,743 of record NW_026947500.1, read on the forward strand.
CCTGACCTCAGAGACTATTCATAACACTAGGAGACTTCCAGGAGGACCATTTGTTTTCTGGCTTCTGAAAACTTACATGGCAGAAAAACATGCCCATGGAAGAGAGAGAGAGAGAGATCCTGGGAGTACAGGGTCCCAAGAGCCACCAAGATAAGGCTTCCCGACCAAGCATGCTGCTTCCTGTCTAGTCTGAAGATGTCCAAGCTCCTTCCCAGGGGACCGAGGAAGCCCAAGCAAGCAAGAACATGTCTTGCCGGCAGATCCAAGGCCCCAGACTGTCCTGGCTGTGACCTGCCATGCACTCAGCCCTGGGCTTGGCCACACAGAGAACGCACACATGTGTACACAGTCTTGGGCAGTCGGAAGCGTGGAGCCACACACCTGACTGCTGCCTTCCTCACGGGACTATTCCGTGGTACACGGTGCTGTGCAGCCCTGACGAGTATTGGCCAGTGGGTGTTTCCCAGCCTGCTTTGCCCTGCACAGCTACTGCCCACCTCCTGTGAGCTATGGTTCAAGCAGGCCTTCAAGGACCCCTGGAGCCAAGGTGAGGCCCTGGTAGCCTGCTCAGCTCCTCAGGTCCAGCCCCTGCCTCTGCCAGCCAGAAGACCAAAAGGAGAGGTAATGGGCCAACAGGCTGCTGCCCCGCAGACCAAGGTTGGGATGAGATTCTAGACAAACATTTAAAAGCTTAGAGCTCTGTATTGTCTCCAATGGAGGATGCTCATCAACTCAAAAGAGCCCTGCTTCTCCTCTGGGCTGAGGGACGCAGAGTGATGCCAGTGGCCCGAGGGCTTCTACTTGGTGGATCCTTGGGTGCTCTGCTTCCGAATGCTGCAAGAGGCCAGGCTCCATGGACAGCCCTAACCTCGGCCTAAACAGCTGGGGTGAGTGCCTCACTTATACACTGCTGTGGCCCTGGCACTTACAAGATATGCCATCACTGCAAGCTGAGCAGGTGTGCCCAGTGCCCCCTTCTTGCTTAATGATGAAATCTGAATCCCACAAAGAACCTAACAGTCCCATGTGGACACCTGGGGCCTAGCAGGTGACATGAAGCCAAGGCCTGTTCTCCCCCTTAGGTAGGGTTGGAGACATCAGTCTGCTGGCAACCGCACTCCTGCCAGCTCTGTGAGAGGCCATGGGAAAGGCACTGCATGTTTGGGCCAAGATGCTGGGTTTGAGACAGGTACTTGCCCGTTTCCATTAGCTCTGGGATGCTGGTCAAATCACTATGTGAGTTTCTCAGACTGCTAAACAGGGGCAGCAACACCTGCTTCGGGATCTGGTATCTCCACAGGGCAGCTACAGGACTCAGCCATGGAAGGACACAGCGTGGAAAAGACAAGATGGCATGTCCCTGTGTCCAGCATGCTACCAGAGACAGCTCTCTAGACAGAGCCACTGAGGGTGGCTCAGCACCCAGTGGGGCATTGGCAGCACTCCCCAAATGGATGGACCAATGAATGAGTGCAGGGTGTGCACCAAGCAAGAATGAGCAGGGTTAGTGTACAAGGCAGGACAGACGGACACCGCCTGGACTCCACAGAGGTGTGGTCATGCTTGGTCTCCACCCTTCACGGCTGTCATCCCTCTAGGTTATGCATCCCAAGCAAGGACAAGGCTATTGGGAGCTTGGCCCAGGCCATCACCTCCCACCTCCAAACCCTGCTGAAGGCACCTCTCGCTGGCACCAGCACCACCAGCTTCTCCAGACAGAGGGGGAGTAGGTGAGAGGCAGGCTGGGGAGAGGGCCGGGAGGCACAGGGCGGGGTGGTTACCGAGGTTGACAGTGAGCTTCATCTGCCCCCCGTCCAGCTCGAGGCGCAGAGTGTCGGCAGACTCCCTGGAGGTGGTGGCCATCATGAGTCCATACGCCCGCTGAGACATGAAGCGGAGGGACACATCCTCAGCCTCAGTGTGCATGGCATTGGGCAGCATGATCTTCATGTACATGGAACCATCATAGCTCAGAACCGTGGCCTCTGCCCCAGATGGGAGACAGACAGACAAGGGCCAATGGAGGGAAAGAGAAGACCAGAGAATCATCAAAAGATGACAACCATACAAGGAGCACTCTGAAGAGGAAGAGGGGGCAAAGGATGGAAAGTGGGGGCCACCCTGAGGAGGGTGTGGGAATAGGGGGTGGAGATACCTAGGATAAAGACCAGCCTCACCTCTCTCACAGACTCGCCCCAGAAAGCCAGTCCCAATGCAGTCACAGACGAAGCGGTTCCAGCCCTCTCGACAGATGCCCCCATTGCGACAGGGGGCAGATGCACACTGCTTCAGTGTCTCCCGGGAGCAGAAGGGAGCGACACCCACGGCCCCCTGCGCCTCAGCTAGACCCCGAAGGTCTCGGCTCCGTCCATCTATGAAGAGGTCTCGCACACAGCCCACGTAGCCAGCCCGAAGCGCTGCCGTCCACACCTCCGGGGGTAGGGGCAGGTCCACACGGCCCCCCTCAGGGAGGCCACCCAGGTACAGCTCACTCTCCAGGTCTAAGATCTCACTTTCCCCGGTGGCCAAGAACGGTGTGCTTCGGCTGTTCACAGAGATGGAGCCTGGGGACCAAGGGAGAGCAGGTCTCAGGGAGGAAGGCAGGATGGACAGGAGCCATAGCCTGAAAGGTGTCCAGACTCAGCAAGGAGCCCCCCAACCCCGCCCGGACCCCACAGTGGCTTTAGGAAGGCAAGCAGCAGTCTTGGCTCTGAAGCCCAGCTTCACCTGCCCTACTGCCCAAACCCCCTGGCAAAGGTGCCCAGGTTCAGGAGCCACTGTGACCCAGCTCAGCTGTGCTGTGCTATGGCCCTCAGAGGAGGTGCAGGAAGCAGACAGGCCTGGAATCTGAGCCCAGAAAGGGCTGACTTTTCCTGGGCCATCCCCACCAGCCAGCTCCTCAAGCCAGAAACTAGAGCTGGAGAATACTGAGAAAGTGGAAAAGATCTAAATCCAAAGGCTTTTCCCTCCACTCTCATGCACTGAGGTCATCTGAGTGTATGCCTGGCACCTAGAACTTGTATCACTCTAGTGTTTCAAGTGCGCTATCAAACTGGTCCTTGCGACGTCATTTTGCAGGGCAGACAAGGCTCACAGAGAGTCCAAGCCCTGCCTGAGTGGCACAGTGGGAAAAGGGCAGAGCCCAAGCCCTCCGTGTCTGGGCAGCAAGGCCTCAGAGCCCATGTTTCTGCTGCTGCACCTGAGCACCAGGCCGGAGCTGCTCCATGACCAGAAAAGACAGACAGGCAGGGCTGGGGATTTAACCCAGCGGCATAAGCACCTGCCTTGCAAGCAGGCGGTCGTGAGTTCGATCCCCAGTACCGATAAAAATGAAAAAGGTAAAAAAAAAAAAAAAAAAAAAAAGACAGACAGGCAGGCTGGCAGTCAAGAGAGAGGAAGCCAGCATAGTGCTCCTGCTCCAGAAGAGCTCTTTAGGAGCGAGTGACGCTAGGGCTTCAACACGCTCTGTCTCTCCCAGGCCTCAGGCTGAGAGTCAGTTACCCTCAAGGCAGTGCTGGGACCTGGAGCCTAACAGAGGTGATGGGGCTGTTGACTGATGCCTTCCTGAGGGGTGTGCGCCCTTTCAGCAGAGCCACCGTCACAGAGCAAGGCCACCCATGCTGCGTGCTGCTCTGTCTTCTGCCAGGCTCGGCTGTCCTTCAGCTGTGCTTTCCTGCTGTGATGCAGCACAGAGGCCCTGGCCAGAGGGCAAGGGCCATGCCCTTGCCTCCCCAACTTCCAGACCCTGAGTCCAATACTTCTCTCTCCTTTAGAAATTACCCAGTCTCAGATTTTCTGTTACAGCAACAGGAAACAGGCTAAGATGAGTAATTATCTTAGAAAAGACTGGAGGAGGGTTGGGGATTTAGCTCAGCGGCATAAGTGCCTGCCTTGCAAGCAGGCGGTAGTGAGTTCAATCCCTGGTACCGATAAAAATGAAAAAGACAAAAAAAAAAGAAAAAGAAAAAAGAAAAGACTGGAGGTAAGGTGGGAGCTTCAAAGCCATTACTGAGATCTTAAATGTAGACATTTTATTCAGCTTGAGTTTCTGAAGGTTGTTTCACCTGTTTGTGGTACTGGAGATTGAACTGAGGGACCTCACGCCGAAGTACACCTCCAGCTGTTTCTACCTGCAGCCCATTTCAGTTTTGATTTTGAGACAGGATCTCACTAACTTGCTAAGTGGCCCAGGCTAGGCTCAAATCTATGATCCTCCTGCCTCTGCCTCCCAGAGTGCCAGGATTATAGGCATGTGCCAACATACTCACCTTGAGGGAAAAAAATTTAAAAGAAAAAAGTTTGCCAATGCTAGGATTAAAGACAGGAAAGCATTCTCTGAGTCTAAATTAGGCTTGAATGTGTCGAGGATATTCAGGAGCAGGTACAGGAGGAGGTCAGAGGGTGCAGAGTGGGGGCAGCAAAAGCACCCTCATCAGGGCTCCCTCTGCAGACACCGGTCCTTACTCAGAGCATGTTCCTCCTTTGCTCAAAACCTCACTTGACCAGAGAGGCCATTCCCCTAGACCCCTGTTAATAGCATGACCCAAGCCTGTCCTCTCCTGACAAGGTGTCACCTGGCCCAGGGTCATGCTGCTAAACCACTTCTCAGGGCTTCAAGCCTCTCCCCTGACAGACCCCCAAACAAGGCCCAGCCGATCACCCTGACACTGCCCTGCCTACCTACTGTGGGGCCTTGCACACCACCCAGCTGGACTCTTAGCAAATAAACTGAATGGTGTGGGGCTGGGGATTTAGCTCAGTGGCATAAACTCCTGCCTTTGCAAGCATGCAGTTGTGAGTTCGATTCCTGGTACCGATAAAAAAATAAAATAAAAATAAAAAATAAACTGAATGGTGAGAAAGGAAGAAGTGGGGGAAGGGGTGTAGAACAAAAGGTCAGGGAGGGATATTAAAGAAGCACCGGCCCCTAAAACATGGAAAGAGAACCACCCAACCCCCTCACCGAGAGAAGAAAGGATACACATGACATGTGCATACAGACAGTGGGACATTACTCAGCATTTAAAAGGAAGGAAATTCTGACCATGCTATACCATGGATGAGCTCTGAAGACACTGTGCTAAGTGAAACAGCCAGACACAAAAGGACAACTGTTGAATAATTTCATTTATATGAGGTTCTCAGAAGAAGATTCATGGAGACAGAAAGTAAGGTGGTGGCTGCCAGGGGTGGAGAAGAGCAGGGAGTTAGTTGTCTCATGGAAACAGTTTCAATTTAAGAAGATGAAGAAGTTCTAGAGATGGCTGGTGATGATGACCACACAACAGTATAAGCCGCTGAACATAGAGGGTATCGGTAACATTCAGATCTGGTCAAGATAGGAATTCAAGGCGGGAGTGGTGGCACACACCTGTAATCCCAGCACTCAGGAACGTCAAGCAGGGGGGTCGATGCAGGTTCAAGGCCAGCCTGGGCTACCTAGTGAGACCCTATCTCCAAATAAAAAACTTTTTTAGAAAGACAGAGGTTCAGCTGGGGATTTAGCTCAGCGGCATAAGAGCCTGCCTTGCAAGCACATGGTCGTGAGTTTGATCCCCGGTACCGATTTAAAAAAAAAAAAAGACAGAGGTTCAAAGCCCAATCAGAGTAGTGTCTGGGCTCTAGAAAGCAGCATGAAGACTACTTCCTGGCTGCCAGAGGAGCAGAAGACTTCAGTGCATAGCAAGGCCTGGACTGCCTTCCACCCCAAGAAGATCCCCTGGGAGGTAGCAGGACCACAGGCACTGTCATGGGCCACAGCCAGGGCACGGAACCACCTTGCACAGATTTCTCTGAGGAAGGAAGGGAGGTAATGCAAGCCCACAGGATGCTGACACTTCCAGCAGCCTGAGCTGGCCCTCCTCCCTGTGAGCAGAGGCACAGCCACCCAACTCAGACTCACAGAGGCCTGGGGTGGTGACAGCCAGAGAAGCACAAAAATTTAGCTGACATTGAGATTTGCTTAAATTGGATAATCTGTCAGGTCTCATTTAGATCAGTTCTCTTTCTTGGCTAATTCATGCTCAACAAAATGGAGAAGCGTGAAGAGGAGAGAAAACAAGAGGATAGGAAGGGAAGACTGCAGAGGAAGGGTGAGGACAACGCGGCTGGAAGTCACAGAAGTTTCAGTGACATAAGGTTCAAGAACCAGCACCTGCTGGCCTGGACCTGCCTGTCCTGTTGCTTTATTGCTCTAGAACCCATGCAGCCGGAAGAGTGGCACGCTATTTCCCATCTCTCTCCTGGCCAGAACATGGCGAACAGCGGCGCTGGGCGCACTGCCCTTCAGCACCGCGGACAGCGCCTGACATATGCAGCAGTAAAGCGCCTTCTGTATCCCCACCTTCTGCTTCGACTTCCGACTCCACTGCCAAACACAGACGGAAAAATACTTGGGGGAAAATTGCACCTGTGCTGAACAGCAATCACATAGCATTTCTCACAGTAATAATCACACAGCATTCATACTGTACTAGGTCCTGTAAGGAACCTACAAGAGGAATCCAACTGGGAAGACTGAGGAGCTCATACTTAATACTACACTACTTTATGTAAGAAACCTGAGCATCACGGATTTTGGCACTGGGGATGGACAGCACCTGGAATCAATACTCGGAAGACACTGACGGACAGAAGAAAGTTTAACGACTCTGGACAGAAGGGAGGCATACTTGGGAAGCCGTTTCCTTAGAGTAAGATGTAACGAGTGCCCTGTGTTAAATACCATGCTAACCCTTTCACAGATATGCTTTTATATTCCCCTTTTGATGGGCCCTGAGTAACTATTCCCTCTGCAGGTAAGGAAACTGAAACCCACATCCAACCAGTGAGTGAGCTGAGGTATGAGCACAGGTTTGATTGACACCAAATGCTGCTGGTATGGCATGGTGGAAGGGACAAAGGAAGGACTGGTGGAGGGCAGGAGAAATGACAAGACCAAGCAGGAGATGACACAGAACAAAGATCATCTGAAGAGAGCTGGAGAGAAGGTCAGAGCAAGTGCAGAGGAGCAGCCAGGAGAGGGGATGGTCCAGCGGCCTCCTGACCTTTGCGCCCGTCCCTCTGGAAGTCCACGTGGCACCACTCGCCGTCGTTAACTTTGCGGCTGGATGCCCGCAGCTTGATGCCTCCAGAGCCCATGTCCAGCAGCAGATAGAGGTAGCCATCCAACAGCTCCATGGCGAAGTAGTCGGCCCGCTGGGCAGAGCTGTGGCTGCCTGGCCCAGCCCCAGCGCGCCGGCCCTGGCTGAAGAGCAGCAGCCCATTGGGCTCAGTGGTGCGGAAGTCCAAGGAGATGGAGCCAGTGCGCTTGGCACTCCAGCGGGGCAGTGCCACAAAGGCCTCGGGACTTTCAAAGGTCACCGGGTCCAGGGCAGCCACATCCTCACAGCGGAATGACAAATCCCCCTGCAGCTTCATCTTGGGGTCCCCTTCCTTGGCCAGGCGGGAGAGTTCCAGCTTGAAGTCATTGTTCTTATAGACCACCTGCAGGAAGGAGAAGGGTCAGGGATAAAGATGTAAGAAAGCTTAGGGTCTGGCCACACCTGTCCATGACACCCCGCCACCACCCAACCCCAGGAGTCCCCACTCAGTGCCCCACACAGAGGCTGTGCACAAGCACCTCCAATGCCCAGCTTGCTTCCTCAGCCCCGACTCTGACCCCCTGCTGGCCAGGCAGGCATAGGCTCCACTTTGCACCTCATGGTAACGAAAGGCAGCAATCATCGCTGCCCTCCATTGCCAGTTTGGAATGGACAAAGTCTTTTCACTGACACCCTGTCATGCCTCACAACAACCTTAGCAGGCAGCTACCAACCACTTATCTACAGAAGGGGCAACTAAGTGTCAGGCAAGTCGAGTGGTTTAGTCAAGGTCACAGAGCCAGGGATTGGAAACTGAAACACAGGTCTTTCACCTTCAGTCAAATAGTTCTTGCTTCTGCCACAGCTTCCCTCAAGGATTCTCCAAGAGGAATGAGAGAAGATACCCCTCTTGACTGTGTCAGCAGGACTTGAGTTTGCAACAGGGAACATGTCCCACCAGGCAGTCACAGCACGGACTAAGACAGAATCGTCTCCAGGGGAAGCAGCTGGCCAGGTCAGACCACACTGCACTGCAGACAGGGCAGATGGGGCAGCAGGTTCCTGGACTGACCCCAGCCCTTCCTGCCTTACTCACATCCTTGAGGCAGCCCATGAAGTTGTTGCTGACAGGCGAGCCCGGCAGGTCCGCGGTGTTGGGGCTGCCCCCGATATAGAAGAAGTCATCGGAGCCCAGCATGGTGTAATCCTCCTGTGTGTAGCCTGTGGTGGTCAGGATCCCGTCCACTGAGATGGTCACCTGCCCAGCCCAGGGAAGGGGAGAGACAGGAGACAACTAGCATCAACTCCCTGGGAAAGGCCATAGGCTGGGCTAGGGAGGAGTCAGGGGGCAGTGGGGGAGGGGGACCCCCATTTTTATGTCTGCTTGCTTTGGAGAAGGAACAGTGGGGGGAACAGCAAAGGAAGAAAAGAAGACAGCACAAGATTTGATGGTTGGGGGGTGGGGAGCTAAGGCCTGCCCTATGCTCCCACCCGGAAGAGCTCTTCAAAAGGACAGGAAGTGGGGTCCAGGGAGTGGGGACACCAGGACAGGACTCAACAGAGAAGTGAGGGAAGACTAATGGCATCCTCACTTTTCTCCTCTTCATGGTGAGCTCTGGGGCTGGCATATCTGGGGTTCCAGAACTTCTTCAAGACTGAGGCAGAAACAGCCACTCCCTGGACCCAGGAGGCTCAGACTCACTTGCTGCCCCTGCCCTGTAAATCGGGGCCCTGAGCTCTCCCTTCTTAGCTCAGGAGGGAAATGAAGACAATGCTGAGGACCGAGGCTCAGATATATCTGGGAAGCCCTGGGACCTGGGCTGCACCCGACTCTTCCAAGTTGATTTTCACCACTTCCAGGTGGGTCCCAAGGGCTCTACCTCTCCAGGGCATCTCTCCCTTCCTCAGGCACCTGATGTCTGAGGCGTCACTCTCTTTCACCCAAAGGAGAGAGCAGTTCTGTACCCACTGCTCAGCCGGCTTTCTTCTTCATGTCATTATCTGCCCTGCCAACATGGTTGTTACCCAGCAGCGGGGAGCAGAGTAGGGCAGGGCTCTGAAGCAGAAAACCCAGCCGGAAATCAAGGTGGCAGGGAGGAGGTAATGCCAATCAGCATTGGCCTGAGAGAGGCAGAGGTGACCTTGGGGGAGGGCTGAGTACAGGAAACTGTAAGGCCCCGCCCCAAGGCAAAGGCTGCCTGCTCCCTGAAGAGTCTAACAGAGGAGCAGGGCTCGGGGTTCCAGACACCCACTGGAAATGAGGGAAAGTCCAGGGCTGTGGAAGCCTGAGCCCAGCTCTAGGAAGGTGGTGGCTATGTGGGGGGGAGGGGGGAGTGGGAGGAGGCTGGCGAGGACAGGTTCTCTGTTAGCCTGACCTGTATTTCTGCAGGCCACAGCTCACCCAACTCCCTGCTCCCCAAAGGTCTGGAGACTGGGGCCTTCAGGGCACATCCTGTGATGTTCTCACTGTCACCAGTCCAGAGGCACATGCCACCAGCACCTGGTGTTCAGGGTCCCATCATCTCCAGGGGTGGGAGCTTCTAAGGGTCAAGGAAGCATCCAGGTAGGGGAGCAGTCCCCCTCCCCAGGACCCTGGATTCCCACATGCTCGCCTGGGGCCTTGTGGTGCAGGAGGCTGAGCAGATTGAGGGCTGAGAGGCCACCTCCTGGGAACCATCAAATCTTGTGCTGGGGGAGCTAGATTTAAGGACAGAAGGTGACAGGTATCTTTGTGGGAGGGAGCAGTCTGAAAGCTTTTGGGTCTTGTTCTGAGTGGAAGGCTGGTCATTATCAATTATTTCTTCTTCTTCCCTCCACCTTGCCCTAAGGCTGGGAAGTGGGGTTCTGGACAGAAAAGGGGAGGGTCAAAGTATTAGTCACAAAAACCTGCAAACAAGATTAGACTGGGCAGAGAGGACTAGAGAGAGGGCAGAGAGGACCAGGATGGAGGGATGGGGACATTGGGGAGGGCACAGCGCTGAAAGGGCCTCTCTAGGGCAAATGTAGCTCCTGTGCTGCCCTTGCCTGCATTTCTGCCACTACAGAGACCCAGAACTGAGCTAGTCACTACTTCCTGGCTCCCAGGTGGCTTCCTCTGCTCACCCCAACTAGGCCACCGGCTCCTGAGGGGCAGACACCTGGCCTGACATAGCCCCACAACCCCACTCACCCCAGCACAGCCTAGGGGACAGAGCACATGGTCATAAGGCCACCACCAAGTTGCCTTGTGCTCCAGGGCCACACTGCCTATATCTCCATCTGCAAACCTGACTCCCTCAAAGCCTGTGACTTAAGTGACAGAGCCGTAAGTCCCCTGTGAGTGGGCTTATCTATGCTTCCATGAAGGGAAAGGGCCCTTTGGGCCCCAAAGCTGGGTTCTCCCTCCTTCCCTGACCTCAGAAGCCAGGACACCACCGCTCAGGCCACCCCCTCGCCCCGTGGGTTCTCCAGGCTACTCCATGCTTCCAGGTCAAGATCACTGTCCCCTAACTCAACCTGAGTCAGAAGGACCCACCTGGGGCAAGGGAAGGAGGGCCAGGAACACCCTTTTTGGTTCTCTTCTGGGTGGGAGCAAATCTCACCTTGCACCAGTGGCTTTGGCAAACCACTCGCAGGCGGTGGCCCCTCCAGGAAGGGGACTGCCTTGATCATCCTCTTATGGCCCCAGGGTTGGGGGAAGGGTAGCAGGAGGCAGGGGGACATAGGAGGTGCACTGAGGAAGGGGATCAGCCCAGAAAAGGTGGGGGGAAGTACAGGGAGAGAGGGGGAGATGGCAGTGGGTAAAGAGGAAGCCAAGAGTGGAGGGAATGGAGGAAAAGTGTCTGGGAAAGGTAAGGAGGGAGATGACGCAGGATTAGTAAACCCGACTGTTCCCTCAGACAAATCAAAGTCCAGACACAAAAATGGCAGGTTCGTTAGTAAAAGCAAGAAACAGGGGGATAATTCCCCTGTCCCCCTCCACACCCGGAGTTCTTGATGCCCCTGCCCCTCAACCCCCCCGCCACACAGTTTCTGGAAGGGGTGGGGCCAGCGGGGGAGGTAGGGAGGAAGGGAACCGTGGGACACAGAGCAGCTCCTGCAGCGGGGACCCATGCAGGTTAGAGGAACAGGGGAGGGACCAGGCCCAGCAGCATAAGCCAGAAAGGACAGCGCAGAGAAGGCATGCAGGGCAGAGGCTGGGAGCAGAGATGAAGGCAAAAGAGCTGTGGGGTGCAAGCATGGATAAGCTTCCTTCCACTGAGGAGGAAAGGGAAACAACTGTCCGACAGAAATGCTTACAAGTTAAGAAACAGAGGGAACATCAGATCTGAGCCTCCTCACCAGCAAGGGACTCCCACTCACTCCTCTGCCCATTCACCACCAATCACCACCCCTAGACACACCTGCACACACACAGCACCCCTCCAGAGGCCACCCAGGCTGTGTCCTTGCCAAGCAGCATTCTGGAGATGAGGCCAGGACCCAAGACCAGCCCACACCAAGCCATCACCACGGCCAGCCAGTCAAGTGGTTTCTAAAGCACTGCAAGAGGACAGGCTGAGCCAGCAGCTGCAAGCAGCCCGGCGCAACCCCAAGCGCTCCCCAGGAGCCATGTGGCTGGATGCAGGTGACCCAAGAGCAGCCTGGAGCTTAGCGGGACTTTCGGCTCCCCCTGTCTCAGAACTCTAGGTTCTGCCTGGCTGATGGCCACAGAAGCAGGCAGGGTAGTGTGAGCACAGGCTCTAGTCATAAATCTCCACCCTGGTGGGCCTCACAGACAGAAAGGCTGGGGACAAAGGGAACACTGTCACTGTCCAGAGCTTTCCCAGTGGTCTGCCACAATTACAGGGTCACTGGCCTCCCTATTCAGGAAGAATAAGTTAGAAAACAGATGCTTTTTTAAAAAATTGTTTGTGTCTTCCCTTCCCGCCAGTGCTACAGGTTGAATTCAGGGTCTTGTCCTGAGTTTACATTTCCAGCTTTTTTTGAGACAGGAACTTGTTAAATCACTAAGTTGTCCAGGCTGGGCTCAAACTTGTGATCTTCCTGCCTCAGCCCTTCCAGAGTGCTGGGATTACAGGTATGCCATATTGCACCTGCCTAGAAGACAGGTGTTTTTAACTTTTGGGCAACTAAATGGGCTTCCCTGAAGCCCCTGGACAGTGTACAAAAATCTTATCTATGGGCTTTTTATCTCCTGTGAGAGTTCATTGTTGTTCTCAAATTCTCGAATGGACCCAAGAGCCTAATGTGGTTAAAAACTAGTCCAAGACAGGCTCATGCCTGTAATCCCAGTACTCCAGGAGGCTGATGTAGAAGGATGAAAAATTTGAGCCCATGGACAACTTAGCAATTTAGCAAGACCTTATCTCAAAGCAAAAAATAAAAAAGACTGGGAAAATATGAACGCCCTGGGTTCAATCCCCAGTACCAAAAATTAATGAGAAACAAAAACTAATTGAAAAAAGTGTTTGGCTGAGCATGGTGGTGCACACTTGTAATTCCAACACTTGGGAGGCTGAGGTGGCAGGATCTATATGAGTTCAAAGCCAGCCTAGGCTACATAGTGAGACCTTGTCTCAAAAAACAAAATTGCTTGCCCCCCATCAGGGTATAGCAGGCTGGGAATGGAGCTGGGGACAGCAGAAAGGAAGGGGCTTCTGCATGGCTGAAGCCCCACAGCCCAGCTAATTGTGGATGTCAGCCACGTTAAGCAGGGAAGGAAGTCAGAAGCAGCTGGAAAGACACACCAAGAGACGAACTTGACCAACAGTATTTACCGCCCTATGGTAAATTCTGGGGTCTGGTTTCGTAAAGTTTGGGAAAGATCTGAAGTCAGATCTGGGTTCTCATTTAGCTTTCACAGTTCTCCAGAACAACCTCATCTCACCTCTCTGACCTCCAGCCTACAAAGCAGGTTTAACAGCTTCCTATCTTCCAGGTTTACACAGAGCACTGAGCACAAAATGAGAGCTAAGTGCAAGTGCTTAGACTCTCCCGAGCTGGGTGGCTCTCGGCAAGGAGCTTTCTCTGGGCCCCAACTTGCTCATCTATGAACTGGGAATACAATCTACTGTCTGAAATCCAGGACTCATCCAGATTTAAATGTATACAAAACATGAAAGGTAGACACTGTTGTATGCATGGAGAACCATTATTATTTTTACAAGCAAGCCTCCATCAGCCTGACCACACTCAACCCAAACATCTTAACTGGTTGGTGGGCCTTTGGGCCTGTGCCCACCCTGTCCCCTAAAGGATAAGGGTCCAAATGGGTTAGCAAAGATCAGTACAAAACCCCGTGAAACCCTTCTGAGGGATGACTTGGGACCAGAACTTGCCCAACCCCATCTCCACTGGTGCCCTGTTCTCTGACTCTAGCCTCAGCCTGACAGGTGGTCCTCAGGGCAGGCTCATGAGGGTTTAGAAGACCATTGAGAGGTGTGCAGATCTGTTCTTCAGCCCATGCTGCTCATGGAGGGAAGCGTGGACTTAAAGCCTTCGGGTTTAGCAGGGACTTTCCTTGCCAGGCTGAAACCAGAGGAGTTTGTTGGTTTCTTAATGAACTTCACCATGTCATTCATCTTCCCTCCTCACCAACTCAACTTCTGAAGCAACTTCTGAGGGTTCAGGCAGTTATTCTGGGATGGTAACAGGGTCCCCAGCAGGGCTGGAGACACTCTATTCTCGGGAGCTTGCTATCGGAAGGCAATGGCTTCTTCATACACATCCCTGCCCCATAACATGGAGGCAATCAGCTAACACCTTGAAAAGCTTAATACAACTCTAATTCCCCTGACCCAGTACAGAAGCTTTCACTTGCTTTGCCCTTCTTGACATTCTTACTGATCCCGTGAAACAGACTGTTTTATTGGCTGCTCACTGGGAAATAAAGAAACTGAACTTCTGTAGTCTCTGTCCTTGTGTTCAAGTTTCCACCAAACAGAGATGAGAAGGATGGTCCACTGAGCACCAATTTGAGGGTAATACTCTCCACATGGCTAGGGTATATTATATGGGCTGACCTTGCCTGCCCTCAGCCCCCAAAATCACAGGTTAGCTGTCCAGTAAAGGTCTGCAAAGCAAGCTCCAAAGCAAGCTTCAGAACTGTGCTCAGTGGCCCAACTGGGCAGGGTGGGAGGTGGCTAACTCCTAGAAGCAGCAACTGGAGGGACACAGCTGGTGCTGGCCCCACCTCACAGCTCCATTTGAACTCTTTGGGATACCAAGGAGTAGCCACGGAGTAGACTAGGGATGACTGGGGTGGCATGGCCATGGCACTCGTCTGGGTAGGCATAGGAAAAGTGTTGGTCCAGCCTCAGAAGTGGAGCCTTTGGGATGCGGGGGACTGGGCATCCTCACTCTGACACCTCTCTCTGTTCCAGCCAGCCAGCCCTATAGTCAGGGAGGCTGGCCAGACCAGGCAGCTGCCCCATGCAGCGCCAGTCCCTCGGGAGCAGACACGTCCATCTGCAGGGTCCCCAGCCCAGTACTCAATCACTTTGCATTATTAATAGGCGATGACTAACCAGCTGCTGCTGCAGAGCCGGCACAAAGCAGACCTGAGGGAATCCCAGGGGATCACATACCACAGGGCCTGCGGGCATGCACTCTAAGGCAGGCAGGCAGGGACAGGCACCTCCCTGAGGTGTGGCACCCACACTGAGGGGCAGAATCCTCGCCAGGCCCACAGCCAGGTTCATATCAGCACATACACATGCAGAGACACCAGCAGTCTCCCAAACACACAGCATGGCTTCCCACTAACACCCCTAAATGTCACACCAACATTTACACACAGTCGCACCCACACACTAACACACACCAGCTGCCTTTCTACTCACACCCACACCAGCACTCACCGGGCCTGAGCCCAGCCCAAAACAGGCAATTGGCGCTTGGCAAGGATGTGGACAGCCAAGGCTGGCCCAGACCCACCCTGCAGAGATGGCCCTCCAACAGGGAAGGAAGCCAAGCCCGTCCATGGCCATGCGGGAAAGGCAAGGACACGGAGGGAGGGGCAGTGGGAAGGCAGACAGTGTGAAACACAGTGTTAGTCAGAGCAGTGGGGACTGGGGGACTGGACACTATCCCTGGTTGGGGGGAGACCATTCATGCCATGCAAAATGTGGGGGAGACAAACAGGGAACCCTCAAGGCTAAGAAGTGGGGAAAGGGATGTCACCCTTTCCCTGGCAGCCAACATGAGGCAGTCCCCAAACCGGTATGAACTGGTGATTTGAAGGCTGTCTGTGTCTCCCAGGGTCACTGCCCTCCCTTTCAGGGGAGCTGCCCAGCTGGCTGCCAATGGAGGTGCATCCCCACCCTCTTCCTCAGTTCGAGGGGTCCCATCTGGAGTGGACAGTGAGCAAAGCAGAGCGTGTCATGAGATGGTGTTTTCCATGGATTTTCAGGAGACCAAGAAAGAAACCAAATCAAACAGAAAAAACAAGGGAGTGGGGGAAAAGAACAAAAGAACGCAATCCAAATAAGCCGCTTGGCATCAGGGCTGGTCTAACCAGAGCCAATGACCTCAGGGCCTGCCCAGGTCGCTCTGGCCAGGAATCTGAATTCAGAAGGCAGGAATTATAGGGAAGTGCCAGGCCAAATTCTTTGATTTTCAATTGTCTTTTGGCTTTGAGTTGGGATCAAGGGAGGAAAAAAAAAAAAAAGAATGAAAAGGAAGGGAAGGAAACTAAAGAGAGAAGCAAAATCTAAAAGATTGTCCAGGACACAAAAAACAATTGGAAGAGCAAAACAACCAAAAACCAAACGAGAGGAAACAAAAGTGGGAGAATCAAACAGTTAAAAAAACCCACGGCAAACCAAACGGTAAGACAATTAGAGTGATATCTACCAGATAATGCAGTTTGTTTACCATAGCGTGTCCAATCCCTGCGTGCTTCACCGGAGTGGGGGAGGGGTCAAAAAAAACAACAGAGACAACAACAAAAGAACACAACGAAAAGAAAAGAAAAATAAAATGACCAACTGTGAAACTCAGGGAAGGAGGAAAAATATATATCCATATATATTTGGTTGTTTGTTCAAACCCTCCCATCTCAGGTTCAGCAGAAGTACTTGGTTTAAAAAAAATTAAATTATAATGTGAGGGAGAAATAAAAACACACACAGACAAAATTAAACCCCTTCTCATCCCAATCCCTCCCCCACCCCTCGTCAGGATTCCTCTCCCCCTCACCCCCTCCCTGAAGAGCCGTCTGCAGAGAAGGGGAACAGTTAAAGACCTTGGTTAGTAGAGAAGAAAACAACAAAAGAACTGGACCAAGAAAGCAAAGACTTAAAAATGGTTGACATTCCGCAGATGAGACAGAAAGGTTAGTTCGGTTTTTTCACTCATACCTTGCCCCACCTGTCCCTGCCTGTCCCTTGGTCCCCTGGGTTATAAGCGTGTTAGTAACACACACAGAGTCGGCAACAGGATTTTCCAACAGAAGGGGGGAGAAGGAAGGCAGGGGTTAGGAAGCAGACCCAGTTATGCAGTATTAGTAGGTCCTGTGGGCTGAGATGGGAGGGAGTCGAAGGAGGAAGAGGAACGGGGGTGTGAGAAAGGGTGGGCTACTGACTCAGGGAACGGACCATGATTTGTTAGCTGACTGGTCAACCAGATGGCCTTCCAGAGAACTGGCAAGGAAGTGAGCTGAGGCTGGCCAACTGGCTGACCAGTGGCCACGTTGGGTTAATGGGTTAACGGGTTGGTGATGGGCCAGCTGGCTGTCGAGTTGGGAGACGAGTGGGCAAAGCCCCTTGGGATTCAAAGAACAGGCAAGAATGAGAGGCAGATTCATTTGGAGGCCAACATGGTTGCCAAGGAGCACAGGTGGGGACATGGGCATCTGTTTTTCCTGGGAATGGGAGGATAGGCAAACAGATCCAGGGAGCTACTGGGGAGAGAGGTAGCTTCTTTCTCTCTCTCTCTCCCTCTCTCTCTCTCTCTCTCTCTCTCTCTCTCTCTCTTATAAATTTTACTTTATTTTTTATTTTCTTGCTTCTCTTCCTTGAGAAAGGGAGAGTGAATCACCATCAGAACAGGGAGAAGGAAACCTTGCCCTCCAGGGCTGGCAGAGATCTTGCGTTCACTGTATCTGATCATCCCAAAGCCTCCCTGTCTTCTCTCTCCTCCACCCACCCAACAGCTTCCTCCCACCTGCCCACCTTGACTTTTCCAGAGTCTGCGTTTCCCAAAAAGTCCCCATCTCTAGTTTCTTATTCTCCATGCATCCATCCCTCTGAGAAGGAAGTGCCCACCATCCTTCCAAGGCCCTGGAATTGGCAAGACTGCCCCACAATCCAACCTCCTTCCATGTGGACACAGAAATCCCTGAACCTCTGCTTCCTGTTACCAGTACCAGAAGTTCACTCCCCTTCCACACAAAGAGGAACACTGAAGCCCATCCAGCTCTGAAGTCCCCTACTCCTCCCTAGGCTACAAGTCAGATCTCCTACCCTGGTCTCCAAAGTCCTCACTCCTACCTGCTTCCAAGTTCATTTTCCCTTCCCATAGCCAAGGGCAGCAGCAACAACCACCCTCACCGTTAACCCGGTCTCTGCAAAGGAGATGCCAAAGGGGCCGAGGCGGCTTCACCTAAGAGCATCGAAGATGGAGGGATACTGCTGTTCTGCCTCTGTTCAACACAGCTGCACAGCCAAGACTGTAATTGTGAGGAGGAGAGGTATTTCAGGGACAGAGCCATTCGTTAAAGAGCTATTATAACCAGTGGGCACAGGACTAATTCAGTGAGACAATTAATAAGGGCCTTGTATAATTAAAAATAACATAATTCAATATTTAGCAGCTAGAAGTGCTGAATAACCAATATTAATTATTAGTGATATAGAAGCAAGCAGTTTACATAGCAGAAGAGTCTAACTGCAGGTGCGATCATGGAGTGAAGGGATAACATGTAACAAGAGGGTGAGCCCCCCAGCTGGTAGGACTGTCACGAAAAGAGGCCAACTAGTCAGAAGGAGGAACACTTAGCTTCCAGGCAGCAAAACCAATTGCACCCAAAAATAAGAGTTGTCTGATGGCACACAGTACCAGTGGAACAGGGCAGGGGGCAAAGGACATTGGAAGCCAAAGTCCAAGGACTGTTCTTTGGAGTTAGAACTGGTTATAGAGAATAAAATAAATAAAGAAGTTTTTTCAATGTTCACCCCAAAACAAAGTTCCATCGTTAACAAGTAGAACAGTAAATTTAAAACAGGATCGAAAGAAGAAAAGCGATTTCAAAATCTGGACTTTCTGTTGGTTCATCGGGAGACCAAGCTTCCTTTGCAAATCAGCGGAGCTGGCGTGGAAGAGATGGGAACTCTCTAAATCCAGGGACTGAGGATCCAGAACCTGTCCACATGATCATGATTTAGGGGCAACTGGGGTCAGATGCCCAGACAGACCTCCCACTGGCACCCCTCCCTGCTGGCCTGTGACGCAGCCCAGGAGACGGAGAAGGCAGCCTAGGCGGGAACCTGGAGAGCTAAGCTTTCAAGCCGGGAAGTGAGCAGGGAAGGCCTTGTCTGTTCCTAGAGCTCAGCATGGCCATGTCTGGTGAGTTACAGCACCATGGACCCCAAGAGAAGCCAGCCATTATAACAAGGGGAAAGTTACCATGGCTGAGGGCCTCTGTGCCCAACTATAACCCACCCGTACTGTGAACTCTGGGGACAGCTCTAGCCCCCTCAAGAAAGCACAAATCACAAAAATCTGGGATGAATACAGTCTCCATGGAGCATAAACCAGAGAAGCTCAGGACAAAGAAGAGGAATCCATAGCACTCGACCATAGAGAAACCTATTTTTCAGTGATATGAGCAGAATGTTTGACTGTCTCAGAATGATGGAGCCCCAGGGGAATTGCAGCCTTCTGTGCATTTTGCACCAATGACAACCAGGGGCTCGGGAGGCAGAGAAATGGTATAGCTTCTGAGTCACACAGACTTATCTCCATCACTCTCTATTTAAACAACCATGAGCAAATTCCCTGAGCTTCCAAGCCTCAGTTTCCTCATCAGTAAAATGGGAGTAGTATCTCCCACTTATGAAATTGTTATAAAAACTAGATGAAATATAAAGTAAAATGAAGCCCTTGAATTTAGAGGGTAGTGGAGGGAGAGGTTCTGGTGTGATCTGAGAAATGCTCTGGCAGAGGACAGACATCTGTGAAAATTTCAGGCAGGGAGCAGAACAGGTTTTCTTCTGGCCTGGTAAAGCAAAATGGAGTTTTTCCTAGGATGACAAGAGGTAGTTCGGTGCTCATATTAAGCAGTTAGATCTGCTTATTTTGGACATGGGTCCTCATGCTTCAAATCTTACCAACCAGCCTTAAGAAAAAAACCTAACGAATCAGGAAAACTGTTAGAAAAACAACTACAAGCACTCAATAGTTGCTGGCATTAAGCCTTCAATTTGTTCACCACTTAGAAGAAGAGATAAATGAACACAATATCAACATGCAGCTGGCATACAAGTTTCGGAGGACTTGAAGAACATAGCCAAGAAGGGAGCCAAGCCGAGGAAGGTTTTACAAAGGTGGCCAGAGGTGAAAGAAAACACAGGTAACGATCACACCCAGGCAGCAAGCCCTTTGGGGCTTACATCACAGCAGGCACTCTGCTGAGTGCTTTCAGGCATTCCTGGGTTGGCAGAAGGCTCCTACCATTTTACCACTGAAGAACTAAAGCTCAGAGAAGTTGTGTAATTTGCCTAAAGTCACTTAACTAGTGGTAGAGCTGAGAACCACTAGTTGAACCACTCCATCTGACTCAAGACCCAGCTCTAAGATTTCATTAAACAGAAAGGAAGATGAATAGGGCTCCCCCAGGAGAGCTGGGGAAAGGATGTGAAGAACTAGCAGTGGTACGGAGAGCAGCAGATCTAGGCCCTAAGACAGGCTGTGTGCCGTGCCAGTGCGGACACGGGAGGAAAGAAGCCCTAAATAGCTGTTGGGTCACACCTTCAGGGATTCCATGCATGAGAACTTCATCCCTAGGGGATTCTACACTTGGGAACCCCATTGTTGGGGACTTCATCTTTGAAGGACTGTATTGTTAGGTTATTCCATTCTTGGAAATTCCATCCTTGGGGACTCCATCCCTGGATGACTGCATCTTTAAGAAGTCCCCTTGTGGGGACTATCCTTTGGAGAGTCTACCTTGGAGGATCCTTCTGGGTTGTCATAACTCGGGGAGGATCCCATCCTTGTGGGACTATGTCATTGAGGACTTCTTCCTTGATGGAGTCCATCTTTGGGAAACTATCTCTAGAAGACACCATTCCTGAAGGACTGAACCACTGGCAACTCCAACCTTGCAGATCTCAACTTTAGACACAGGGCTGGGGATTAAGCTCAGCGGCATAAGCGCCTGCCTTGCAAGCAGGCAGCTGTTCTTGAGGGATTTTATTCTTGGAGTTAGGGGAGCTCCTGAAAGTCTACACTAAAAGGCATCATCTAAGCTAGGCAAGAGGAAGCACAGTGTGAGATTTTGGTAGCCAGCTTGCCTCCCAAGTTTGGTGCTGGCTAATGACAAAATGGGTTTGCACATTCTGCTTATGTGGTAGTGGGAAACAGTTGGGAAACATACTGCGTATGGGAAGAGAGTGGGCCCAGAATTAAAAATAAACTTTAGGGAATCCTCAGAGATAACCAATCCTGCCAAAATTCCCCAAGAGAACTGCCTGTCACAATAGCTTCAAAGCTAGGTTTGAAAGGAGACGCACAGAGACAGATGCTGTTTCAATCAGACCACCTCTGATCCTAACTGCTATGGTCTAAAAATGTCTAAATGGTTCCAGGGATGATAACCTAATCCAGGACCCAGGGGGACAATTCAACTTCTTTCCAGCCTTTGGAGCTGACCTTTGACTCACAGTCACAGCCCCAGAAGCAAAACAGAGGGAAAGCCCTGAGTGCCGGCTCTGGGGCAGATCCTCCCAGGGGGCCATCTCCCTGGCCACTGGAATCACATGAGGAAAACAACGTAGAAGCCACAGTTTTCTTGGATCAAGGCCATCTACCCTGAAAAGCTGGAAGAAATGTCATTTCTTAGATCATCTCCCTGTTTTAGCTCCTGGCACATAAAACCTGAGGAAGACAGAACACTGATGCAAGGCACCCCGGTCCACATCACTTCCCTGAGCACAGAAGGATTCTTCCAGTCCTAGGATGTCATGCGGACACAATACAAAGCTGCTCGACCAGGGCTGCTCCCCAGCAGCAATGCTATTTGAAGTCTGATGATTCCTTACTGGGGCACTTAGCAGGATTGGGCCTCTGTTCACAAGATGCCAGTTAACACCCCCAACTTATAACAACCCAGAAGGGTCTAGACATTAACAAATGTCTCCTGCAGGTACAGAGTGATGAGAGACTGAGAGACACCGTAGAAACAACAGAGCCCAACAAATTACTCTTGTACACCTCAAAAACCAGGCAGGTGAAGGGTCTCACAAGCATGTACCTCACCACAGGCTAGCCCTTGAGTGAGACCACCTCTCAGTCATAAGTGTGGACTGGATTTAGAAGTCTGCAAGTCCTCTAGAAGCCCAATATGGGTAGAGGTTGGCCTTGAACCCACTAGCTAGCCCAGGCTGGGCTCCACCTCACAGCAATCTTCTTGTCTCAGCTTACTGAGTCAGTACATCCAGCTCAGAAGCCCTTTCAAAAGAGGTTGATCAACAGAGGACTTTACACAAATACCCTCTGTCTTCAGGAGGGCCTGCTTCTGGATCAACATGACTAGTCCCTGCTCTGAGTCACCTGGTAGAATAATCCAAAAAGAAGTTACTAGCCTGAACCTACAACCCCAAGAGCCCCAAGAAGAGGCAGTAGTGGGTCACCTGCAGCATGCTCAGACCAGGGCTCACACTATTCATGTGGCTCTTTCACCTCCTCTAGCATGGATCTCCTTCCTCTCAGGCACCTCTTAAGTTCACAGAATATGAAGGCTCCTACTGCCCACTTGGCACTTGCATGGCTTCCCTCTGCTCGTTTTTAACGGCCCCGTCCAGTCTCCTTGAAAGCTGAAGTCCCGGGAGGGCCTGCACCATGCCATTCCTCTTGGGTTGCAGTATGATGAACACATCCACTAGCCAAGAAATCAAGGGTAGAATGTGAGCTTGCAGCCTCCTGCAGAAGGAGGCAGCAGGTGATAGCACTGGGCCTCAGGAGGGCAGGCAAGCAAGAGGCACCGAGGGCAACCTCCCTGCCCCCAATAAAAGTCGTGTGGTACCGGCACACGTCACCCTCGCGCGGCCTCAGATGGTGACAGCAGAGGACAGCCGTCTGACCGGGAAACGGGATATGACATGAGGGGACACTGCATTGAGGAGGAGTGACTCCACCGAGCATGCCACTCTGAGAACCTGGAGGGCCCTAAGAATAGCGTAAGTAGGAGCCAGACCTCAACAGGTGGCAGCAGGTTCCCAAGACAGCAGTGGGATTAGTCACAGCACTGTCACAGCAGTGGGGAGCGGCAGTAAATGAGGAGGAATCCCCATTAGATCATCTCTCCATGGTGCCAAACGAGCACAGGTAAGAGGAGTGGGAGGTCAGTCAGAGTCCTGAGCCCCAACAAGCTTTCCAGTGGGAGGAGGAGGGAGAGGAGGGCAACAAAGGTGATGATGAATGAGAGTGACACCAGAAAGTTGGTCACTGCCCAACCAGAACCAGGAGGTCGGAAGAAGACAACTAGTAAGAGCCGGGGTGGTGGTGCAAGCCTGTAACCCCAGCACTGGGGAGGCTGAGGCAGGAAGACACTGGAAGTTCAAAGGGGCTACACAGTGAGTTCAAGGCCAGCCAAGACTATATAGTGAGACTCAGCCTCAAAAAAGAAAAGAAAAGAAACGGGCTGGGGGTTTAGCTCAGTGGCATAAGCACCTGCCTTGCAAGCAGGCGGTCGTGAGTTCGATCCCCATACCGATAAAAATGAAAAAGAAAAAAAGAAAAAAAAAAAAAAAAAAAGAAAAGAAACAAGAAAAGAAAAGAAAGGAAAAGAGAAGAAAGGAAAGGAAAGGAAACTAGCAGAACAGCCACAATGCAGCAAGATGGAGCCTCTGCAGGCACACCCAGCACCATTCAGGTTTCCTAGCTGCATTTAGCCCAAAAGAGTTGGAGTTGAAAGAGCTTCCCTGCTGTTAGCTATGAGACTGTGGTCCCAAGAGAAAGTATGGGAACTGAGGACCCAGGAGGCTATGAGCAGGGGCAGGAGCCAGCAGAGAGAAACAGGAGCTCCCAGAATGCCCAGCGGCCTCTCCTGCTTGGGCAGAAGGGTGGGCAGGACCAGGAGGAGGTAGGGACTTCTTGGGGCTGGAAAGGAGCTGTGGGGCTCCTGTCAAGCAAAGCCTGGCCAGAAAGGTGGCCTTACTTGCGAATCCCATCACAGGCCCTGTGAACCCGTGAAGAGGGCCATTCACTCTTAAGAGCACCTCCCCAGGAAGCGAGTCTGGGAACAGCAGGTGAGGGGACTCTACAAAGAAGGGTACCAGCCCATCCCCAGGGGCTGACCCAGAAGTGTCCCCCTCCAAGCATCTGTGTGCACTGGCCTAGGAGCCAGCCGGAGGCAGGAGGCAATTCACAGAGAGCTGGGATCGGTGCCTCCAAAGGAAGGGTAAGTCAGGGCAATCTTGCCCAGAGGAGAGCAGGGGCAGCACGCTCTCTGGTCTTATGCTCCTTCCCCAACCTGCTGCCTCCACCGGAGTTCACTCCATCCCTGCCTTGGCCCTAGAATTCCTGAGGTACCAGTAACTTGGCCCTGCCTCTCCTGACACCAGACTGCATCCTGCACTCCCACTAACTCTACCAGCTTGCTCCAGTGTTGGGACCCCTATACCTGCTCCACCAGGGCAGCCTGCTCACCCTGAGGACCTCTCCCCATGTCAACACCCAAGGCCCTCTACTCTGGCTCTGCTCTCTCCTCCCACCTCCTGAAGCTCCTCCTATGTCGGCTGATTTCCTGAGCCCCAGTCCTTGAAATCCCAGCTGCTCCCACCAATTGGAGCCCAGGTCTGCCATGGGCCTTAAGTTTCTGTCTTGAAGCAGCTCAAGAGCCTCCTCCTAGCTCAAATCCTGGCCACTGAGGTCTCTGAGGCCTGCCACCCCGCTGTGGCCACACTTCGGTGCCCAGGACCTGTCGTTAGGCAGAGCCACACCCCTGGAAGCCCTCTCTCTCCACCTGTGCCCTGTCCCATGCATGGTGAACCCCTGGCCTTCTTCTTGCTCTCCCTACCTGGCGCAGGTTTCGGGTAACCCGGACGTCATGCCAGGCATTGTCGTTGAACTTGCCGTTGACGGGTTCCACAAGGGCCTCGAAAGC
Source organism: Cavia porcellus (assembly GCF_034190915.1). Taxonomy (NCBI): domain Eukaryota; kingdom Metazoa; phylum Chordata; class Mammalia; order Rodentia; family Caviidae; genus Cavia; species Cavia porcellus. The sequence goes on from NW_026947500.1 coordinate 23,607,133, forward strand.
TCCTGAGCCTAAATTGATGACCAGCCAGACAGCTCCAGACTTGAGGGACAGGTTGACGTAGTCAGCTGACTTGCCCGTGTGCAGCATCAGCCCATTGCGCTGCAGGGTGCGGAAGGCCAGTGTGATCTCGTCAGTGCTGCTCTGAATTGGGTTGTGTGACAGGTCGTAGCAGAAGAACTCGTTGCCTTTGAAGGTCGCCACGAACTCCTCCTTGCCTGGACACCATGGTTTGGGAAAACAGAAGGAGGCTGAGTGGAGTGGAACCTGTCAGCGCCTCCCCCTTCCCCTCCAGCATCCCTCCTGGGCCGGGAGTCCTATGGTCCGGTCTAGGCTTTAGGGACCCTTCCCCTCCCTCCGCCTGTCAGTTCCCCCGCTCCAGACCCTGCCATCTTGGCTGTCAAAAGCCAACTTCTCCCGAGTCTGTTTCCCAAGTGGAAGGCTGCTAAGTGGCTCTCATACTAACAGCTGACAATTAAGCTGTCATGGGGCCAGGCAAAGCAGACAGGCCCTCAGCAGCTCTCCCACCAATCCTAACCCTCCATAAAGGGACGTGATAGGGAAACAAGAGCTCCACCGGCCGCTCTTTGGGAGTCCGTCCTGGAGCAGGGCGCCAAGGGTCTCTCCTCTGGGGACAGCCACCCTCAGTGCCCAGGGACAGGTCAGGCCTTACCATCTGGGATGGGACTAGAAGGCCTGACGTGTAGCACTAAGCAGATGAGGAAAATGAGAAGTGTGGGAGGGGGAAGGGCAGGGGAAGACACACGGGAAAGCAATGCAGGTGACAGGGATATGCACCACGTAGCAGCAAGCTGTTGTGCCAAGATCACATTGCAGCCACCACATCAACTCTCATCTCCACCCAGCTTCCTACTCCAACCCAAGGAACAGCCTCTGCGGGGCCCTATGGCACTAGGTGTGCAACCTGTGTGCCCCAGCGGCAGGGGCTGTTGCACCTCTGCCACCTTCTACTGGCACTTTTAAAGCAGAAGCAACAGCCACTGGGGAGGCCTTTTGCCAGTGCTCTGCAAGTGGGTGCCAAGTGAGAGGACTCTGGGTCCAGCCTCATAACTGCACAAACCAGAGCACAAGCAGAAAGAATAGACCCGGATGAGGAATCAAGAGAAACTGGAGGCCCTGGACCCAGGCAGTGGCTCATGACTCCTTACCAATTGATGGTGACACCACAGCTGCCCCTGCCTATCTCCCCAGGTGGATGAGGGGCCAAGAGGACTGTATCATAAGGGTATTTATGCAGAAACTGCGCTGTCCAAGCACAAGGATTCTCAGGAGACCTTCTAAAGGTCCAGGAAAGAGCAGGCACCATGCTAGGGGTATAAAGAGCCACCAGAATGCAGCTGCCCTCTCCCTGGGGGACAGAGCTCAACAGAAGTGCCACATGTGGATGTGGGGGTCTCTGGGTTGAGTCTGCAGGACCCCTCCCCCGCACACCAGTCTGCTTTTCTCTCTGGGCAAGCTGCCCACAGACTCTGCCCTCACTGCCTCCGGATGCCAAGGCACCAGCTGCTGCCCCAACGCCTGGCACAGCTCTCACTGCAGCTGGCAAGGCCTGGTGTCCTGAGGCTCTGGATAGTGAGGCTAGGGTGGGGGCACATCAGGACAATCTGAATCCCTCTTACCCCTATCTATTTAAGGGGTCAGAAGCAAAGGTGAAGAATCCAGCAGAGACAAGAGGGGAAGAAGGAGAGGATGAGTGATATGGAGAGAGGCTGCATAGAGAGGGGAAAGATGGGCCGCCATGGGAGGGACAGAGGAGAATGGAGGCAGCTCAAAGCTGAGGGAGCAAAAGGTGACAGGAGGCTGTATAGATAAAGAAAAGAAAAGGAGCAAGCCCTCAGGGGACAAGGAAGGGAGATGGGAAGAGGGCCAACAAGGAAAGGGGACAGGGACCTCTAGGGAACGAAAGCCAAGGCTTCCTGGGGCCTTACTGTTTCCATAGCAACCAGGCGTGCTGCTCAGACACTGGCAGAGCCAGGGGGCTCAAGGACTAGGAAAGTGAATGTATTTGACCTTGGGTTTGCCACACGTACTGGCTAGTCCCGCCCAGAACTCAGGCTTCCCCTCCCACTCCTTCACCTTCACTGCAGTCAAAGAAAATATCATTACAGAGTCAGACAGAAGCAAAAGAGAGAATAAGGCAGCCATGTGAAAAAGTGATTGGGACAGAACAAAAGAGCCAGAAAAAGAAGACGGGCTGGAGCTTGGCTGCCAACGCAAAGTAGGGAAATAAGGCCATTCCTCGACTCCTCAGCCCAGCCTCCTGTCTCTGAGGAGAAGCGACAAAGCCGGCCACCCTGCAGTCTGTGCCCACTAGGTTCAGGTCCCTCGGCCACCACAGACCCAGGAAGCCCAGAGATGGAAGAGGCATACACAGCAGCCCAAGGGAGCCCCAGAGCCTTGGGGGAAAGGAAATTAGAGGGGTAAGCAGCTGCAGAAAAGAAAGCCAGAGGATGAAAAGGAGACAGAACCTGGGGAGAACAGCAGGAGGAGGACCTCGAGGTGGTGGGGTGGCCTCAGTCAGGTCTGGATGAAGGGTGGTAGAGGGTACTCAAGAGAGCACAAGTCAGGTGTAGGCTGCATGAGCACTGAGGCACCAGGGGGCACTCCGCTCCTTCTCCCGTGCAGGCAGGACCGGGAACTACAACTCCAGGCAGCATCTGAACCACCATGACTCTTAAGAGCTTCTGGTGCAGGAAGGTAATAGCTGATAGTCGTCTGCCTCCCTCTGTTGGGGGAGAGGGTGTCTGTGGACACACAAGTGTGCCCAGGGAAGCTGAATGTGGCCAGAGTTAAGCTGTCATGGTCCTGGGTTTCCAAGCAGCATGAAAGAGAGGGACACAGCAGCTGCCTCCTTCCCAAGCCCAGCTCAAAGGCCTCCTCTGGGAAGGTCTCCAGCCCCCTCCGGCCCTCCCTCCTCTCCTGCACTACAGCTGTCTATTCTGCTCGTTTGGCACTTACTGCCTAGTAACATCGTGTACTGCTCCCTGGGGAGGAAGTGTGATGTGGGAAAGAAGACCTGGGCACTAGTCCTGGTTCTGCCACCAGCTTTGTGACCTTGGCCAAGATACAACAGCTCTGCCCTGCTCTGCCTTCTCCTCTGGAAAAAGAAGCTAATCATCGGCTCACCTCACAGGTTGCTGTGAGCGTCTAGAAAGAGGATGGAAGGGGGTTGCTTCCTGAACTGTGAACCAGCCCACAATAAAGGACCCTCCTACTGGGATGTAACTTGATGTGGGTATGCACTGTTTCTCATTCCCCATTCCCTCCTTCCCACTCTCCTCCCTCTCTCTTTCTCCTCCGCCCCTCTCTCATTGAATAAATTAACTCCTCTGAACAAAGTCTGCACTTTTCATACACTTTGCCTGGACCGTGCTTGATGGTACTTATTTGTTAGAGCATCAATGAGCCCCCTGGGATGAGAGACCATTCACTCGTTTAAAATAAATGCGCTGAGCTCACGCCTACGTAGGTGCCAGGAGCTGCGCAGAGCATGAGGGAAACAGTTGAAAATACCTAATCCCTGTCCTCAGGGAGCTCAGGACAGTGGAGGCAGCGAACAGGTAGTGACAGTTATGATGTGCTGTGAATGACTCTAATGAAGGTGTGGACAAAGGGTACTCTGGGAAGTGTCCAGGTCAGCCTGAAAAGTTCATGGAGACTGCCAGTGTGGACAGCTTGGCTGCGCTTTCAAGAGGCGGCTGAAAGAGATAGCAGGGAGCCCACAGAGGAGAGGAGCGGTGGGAACCCGGGCAGACAGAGGAGCCACTAACTGCAGGAGAGAGATGGATGTCAGAACACAGGGCCTCGGTCCCACTGCAGAGAGAAGCTGTTGGACTGGCCTGGAAACTTCTCAGGAAAGAGCAATGTTGGGAAAAGGACCTAGAATCCTGGAGCCCCAAGATACACAAAAGGGCCCTGTCCTGGCCTTGGGGCTTTGGCCAGTGTCTGCAAAATAAAAGCAATGAGCCCAACCACCAAGGGACACAAAGGCTTGCCAGACAATGTGTATGACACAAATGGATCAGGGACACCACATCTCCCCACAAGAAATCCCCTGGGCAGGGGCAGGAGGACCCACAGTCCAGATATGATGGACATATAGAGGCTGTCCTGCCACGTTGGTGCTTCACCAGAGAAACAGACACTTTCTAGGGGTGGGCCTAACAGCTACCACGGAGAAGAGTGTCAGTATTCTAGAAGGAGATCATCAGGATAATCAGGCCTTGGGAAAGACACAGAGGCTGTGGCCCCTCTCACCAGGGCAAGCAATGGTGCCCCAAAAATGGCACTTAGTGTCGGCCTACCACAGGCCACCAGGTATAAGGGGACACTCCTGGGTAGCGTGGCTTCCCTGTCCAGGAAGCACTAGGAGCCTGCAGCAGGGTGAGGGTGAGGCTCTCTGAGGGCGGGGGGTCACTGACCTTTTGTCGGCTGGTGCACATCGCCGGCTCCTCCTCTCCCGGCCCCCCCCTCGGAGAACAGTAAGGACCCTACTGGAGAAGCAGAATTGGGGAGTCAGGCACAAGGGGTTTCCCAGACAATCCCACCCTAACCTGGAGGTGATGGAGGGTCCTCTCCAGGGCAAAGGTGCCACCTGCAGACTCAAGAGAGGAAGACTTCTCTGGGGACTCGCTGGCTTCAGGACCTCTAGGGAAGGAGCTAACTGACAAGCCAAGGGCCACTGGCCCTATGACCTCGTCAGACTTATGAGCCACGACGTTAGCCTGGGTAGGGAGACTAGGCAGAGGGGCAGAGGGACAAGCAAACGAGCCATCCCCGGGGACACAGAGGCCTTGGGGTCCTACTGCCAAACTCCTCTTTCCCCTTAGGGAGAGACCGCCTCTCCAAGGCCCAGGCCCCTCTCCACTGGGAATCTCTGTCCCTTCTACTGGGTCCAAGTTCATACTCATCAAATCCTTCAAAAGCCTGCCACAGGCACCACAGCAAAATCCTCCCCAGGTCACATACCAGACCCCTCCTCTGCTCTGTGCCTGTCCTTTCCCTGGCCACCTACCTATACCTGTGCTAGTGCCCACAGTGAGTACTCTACGCGTCACCATTCAAAGCATGAGGCCTCCCAGGGTTTTCTCAGAGGCATCCAGCAATCTTCACTGCTGCTTTGCCCTCCCTTGTGCCTACAGAAGGGCTATGCCCAGCGGGAGGGCCTGGCTGGGTGGAGCTCACCAGGTACATGGGGTTCTCTGAAGTCAGTTCTCACTTCCTCCCACCTGTTCCTCTCCACCCAGCCTCAGCTCCTAAGGGCGCAAAGGCACCAGTGGCTCTGTGTGGGCTTCAGGTGGGCTTAGCTCCGGCTTGGCTCTGACCTTGAACATGTACAGTCAGTGCCTGCCCACGGGCACCTGCCCTATCCCTGGACCCCTGGGTTGACTTCAAGATGAAGAAACAGTGAGGAGGGAAAAATTCTCATCTGGGCCCTTACTCCAATCCCAAAGCCCCAGAACGAAAACTAGAATAACAGCTGAGCTTTGGAGCTCCCTGGAGGAGGAGAAGACTCTCCAAGGTAAGCCATTGCCAGCACCCCCAGATCTGAGCACTGAAAGACAAGGAGGACGAGAGTGACCCATGCGAGTCATCTCCCTACTCTCCGAGAGGATTTTCTCCTTCCCTCTATTTCTTGTCATAATTCACATCCTTGCAAGAATCTCAGGCCCCTACTTCCCCAGACCTACATCCACCCCAAAGCTCAGATCTCTGTACGTCTCTCCCCACAGTACAGTCTTGGTGCTATGGGTCCCCTGCCCACAGCTAAGAGCCTTGCCCTGCCTGACTCAGTAGTGGACAACCCTCAGAGGGTGATGCTGGGCAAGCATAGCAGCGCCCGAGGTCTGGAAGGTCAAGCTCCTGAGCTCACAGAATAATGACAAGGAGGGTGAGAGGGGTCAGATGTGGAGGGGAGCAGTCAGGACTTCCAGTTTGCTTGACACCAGGGCTTTGAAAGGTGGGAAGGACTTGGCCAATGGGCAGCTCAAATTAAAGGACTAGTCCTGCTAATTAGAGTTGTATAATCACTAGCAATTTGTGTAATCACCTCTCTTCTCTGGTGCTCAAGGGTCTCATCTGTCAAATAAGGCTGAGAGCCATTCGAAGATATGAAGGTGAAGGTGGCCAAATGGGACACAGTGGGAAGGGGGATCCTGCACCCCCAGTCTCCCTTCTTCCCCCTTCACTCCATTCTGGTGACAGAAGTGATAGGGCAAGGGGAATGCAGGTGGTCATATACTCTTTCTCCAGCCCAGGTCCTTTTCTGTTTACTTGGGTTCACAGAAAAGAAAGGATGACAGAATGAGTGGAAGGAAATAAAACACGGCCATGAGAAAGAACACAGGTGAGATACACTACCAGGAGAACACAAAAAGGTGACCGGAGACAACGGCAGGAGTTCAAACATCTCTTGATGTCAGAAACCAAGGTGAGATGAGGGCAGATGGAGCAAATCTGGGCAGGCGGAGAGGGGAGCACACAGACGTGGACCAGCCCCCCCCACCCCTACCCGGAACCCCCAATAAAATAAAGACATGGCAGAGGAAGAGGGCAGGAAAGGAAGGAAGGAGGCAGGACAGGTGGAGGAGGGGGACAGGGAGGGAGAAGAACAGAAAACTCCAGGTGCAGGTTGGGGGCAATCCACTCCAAACCAAACCAAAACTTCAAACCATACCTTCGCTGTTTAACGTCAGGTGAGCCGGACCTTGGAAAGGGGAAGGAGAGAAAGAAAGAAAGGAAAAAAAGAATAAAAAGAGAAAGAAAAGGGGAAAGAAACAAAGAAAACACGCGTCATCAAAATCAGCCAGAGAGAAGGGAGAAAAAAAGCTTTTGCTGCCACAATTTAAAAACCCCGTTTAACTTGTGACAGACATCGGGGGAGAGCCCCCCAGCCCAGCAGCTGGGGAAAGGGGCCCGATGCGGGATAGAGGGGAAAGGGAAGGAGAGGGAAGAGAGAAAGAGAGATAAGGGGGCACCAGAGCAGGTAAGAGGGCTGACCCAGGAGGATGGGCAGGGAGTCACTGCAGGGGGGGGGGACAGGAGATTTTGGTTTCTTTTTTTCTTCTTGCCGGAAAAAAAAAAAGGAAAAGGAGGAGAAGCATGAGGCTGAGAGGTTGCTTTTTCCTTTTTCTTTTTTTCTTTTTTTTTTTCTTCCGGGAGGCGGAGAGAAAAAAAAACGGTCAACGAGAAAAACGATTCAGATGGAGGAGAAAATAAAACACGACACAAAAATCAAAGCCACCTGGAGAGAGAGAGAGTGTCCTGTTAGCGTGGGATTGAGCAGGCAAGGTGCCTCCAACCCCCCTCACACACATCCCCCCAGCCCCATGACCCCTGTGACCTTGGCAGAGACAAGGGAAGGCAGAAGGGAGGGTAAACCTGCACCTAAGGGGAAACGCCCAACAAAGCAGGGTTTGAAAAGACATCTCCAGGGTCTGCATCCTCCCAGCTACCCCTTCCTAACAACCTCTTCATGGACAGCAGGGACCCTGCACACTTGAACTCTACAAAGAAGCTGGGGCTCGGGGAAATGTTAGAGGAAACAGGTATGAGGAAGTAGTTTTTAGGACAGTGGTGGCAAACCTATGGCACCCCTGCCACAGTGGGTGCCACAGTGGGTTTTTGTACCACTGAAAGCACTAAAAGGTTCACCATCTCTGCTCTAGAGAGACCCTGGAGCAAAGACAGAAGGAGTGGATTCTTCTCCCGGAGGTTTGGGCGACTGTTGCATCAAGGTGTAAAAGGGACAACAACCTTGTCACTCCAACCCAAGGCACTCCTCCTTGGCCTCAATTGGGAAAAACCCAGCCTACCAGATCAGGGTCCCTAGAAAGGCTGGCAGCCCTGGTCCCCATGACTGTGCTAAGAGCCCAGGGCTCCCTGAGACAACCCGCCAGTCTCATCAAACCACAGTCCCATCACCTGCCTCCCAGGGTCTAAGAGGGACCTGCAGTACCAACGATGCCTTCCAGTGGCGCAGCAATGGGACACAGGCCCCAGAGAGCAAGAACTGGGGCCAGGGCAGAAGCACCGAGGTTACAGTGTCTCTGGGTCAGAGCTGAGGGCCGAGATGCCTGGAGCCCAGGAGCAGAGCAGGCAAGGAGGCCAGGAAAAGCATGGCAGGGGTCAAAAGCATGGACTCTGAGAAGCATGTGGCTGAAGGGTGCAGAGTGCCTCTCCTCTGCCTTTCTCTAGGGTGGCATCCATTTCCCCCCAGCCTCTAGGTCTGAGGCCAACTCAAGGAGGAGGCCCCAGGATACCAGCTCACAGAGACACAGGTCAGAGTGGCAGCACCAGTGGGAACCCAGCACTTGGACTGTTTCCTTATTCCTAGCTCTGGATGCCTGCACCTTGTCAGTGACTCTTTCCCAAGAACTACTGGCACCTTCTTCCCAATCCTAGGACCTAGGGCAGAAACCCGGAACCGTCTATCCACTCCACCTGCCAGTAGCAGTCTTGTCCTGCAAGCCCACTTGCCAGAATCCCAGCTCTGCCACCCTGGCACAGGAGCCAGGGGCCTGCAAACCCACCCTCTGTCTCCTGCAGGCCTGACTATTCCTGGGGGGAGTCACGTCTCTCCCCTCAAAGACCCTTCCGCTGCCCAGCTCCTGCCAGCCTCATTAGCATGCGGCACTCTCCCTCTGTCACCACGGCAACCAGCTGCTCAGCTCCCTCAGGCGTGACAGCGCCAGCCATCTTGGTGAAGGGAGGCTGGTTCCCTTCCTGTCTCCCCCTGGCTCAGCCCAGCTGGCCCACGGGTTCCCAGAAACCCTCCATAAAGCCTGTCCCCTACCCACCCCCATCTGCAGGCTGCTTCTTCCTGCCAGCCCCAGCCCCCCAGGGTGGTCTCCTGCCTCATCCACCTGTGGCATCAGCCCCTCCTCTCCCGCCTGGGAACAGGCTGGCAGTGAGAGAGGACACTACTGGGGTCCCTCCCGGAAATCTACTAGCAGGCTGCTGCTGGGTCTCCTCCACCTCCTCCGAGAGGTGAAGAAGAAGGAGGAGGCGCTTGGCCAGGCTGCAGAGCAGAATGCCTCACTTCCTGGAGGACACTAGGCCTTGACAGGGTCACGACTAGCAGAGAAGACCCCCAGTCCATCTTGGGGGCCACCACTGCCCAACCCACCTCCCCTCTTTCAGTCTCACCTCTGACTCTCCTACTAAAACCCCAGAGAAGGCCTCCATGAGAAGAGAAAGACAGCTATAGGGACAAGTTTAGGAGACACAACAGTGAACACACAGACATGGCAGAGACACATAAAAGGGCACAGTTCTGAATGCACGCACACCCACAGCCACCAGGTCACACACCACACAGTGCCAACAGACAGCCATGCACAATGCCACATCCAAAGCAGCAGGCTGCCAGGCCACCCCAAAGAAATGGCTAGACAGCCCATCCCACTGACCTGAGGCACCACTCCCCTGTTAGGCCCTGTCTGTTTGTCCCCAGTCTCCACCATCCCCTGCCTCAGTCGTCCCCCCCCCTGGCCCAGCTGGTCTCTTCCAGCTCCTCTCCTTCCCGCCCCTTCCTGAGGACCCTTTCATCCCACCTCCTCACTTGGCCCCAGCCCCTCGCTACTCCTCTGCTTCCTTCTCCTAAGCGCCCCCTGCTCCCTTTCCTCTTACTCCTTCCTGCCTCCTTCCATCTCTCCCTTTGTTCTGAGACATGCCATCAAGAGCAAGTAAAAGTCACATCAGCACTAAATCTTATCTCCAGCCCTCAGAAGGCTGCGGCCACCCAGACACGCACTCTCTCTCTCTCTCTCATACACACACACACACACACACACACACACACACACACACACAGAGGTAAACACTGGCATGCAGAGAAGTGAACACAGATGCAGACGCATAAAGCCGTGGATGCTCCTATAGCGGCACAGAGACACGGACCACACCACAGAAACAACCTGTAGGCGAGCAGCGCACCTCCATCACAGACACGAAACCATGCCTCATGCGCCCAGCACATGTCCACAGGTGGGCGAGGTCCCGGAGACACAGTAGACCAGCACACATGCACACACACACACCCCTGCCTGCTGGGACCAGAGGACCTAAGAAGTCCCAAGAAGAGACATCCAGAGACAAGCCACAAAGTGGGCACCCCATGGAAAACTGGATCCCACTCACACCCAAGCCAAGAGCCCTGGCCACTTCCCTTTCCCAGGATTCCGTCCTGCACGCTCCTCTGCACCCCTCTCAGCGGGGCCTAGTCCCAGGGGCCTCCCTAGGCAGGAGACAGAGGGACAAGAAGTGACCTAGAGGCTGCCTTCGCCACCCAAACGTGAGCTCATCCGCCTTCCAGCCTGGACCAACACTGCAGGCCTCCCACTCCTGGATCTCAGTCCACTCCCGAGAAGGAAAAGAAGCGGAGGGAAAAACCAAAGCCAGAGGGAAAGGCTCAGAACATGGCAGAAACTCCAAGAGACCCTATGGAAGGATAGGCACAGGATGAGGCCAGAAGCAGGGCCTGGAGCAAGAGAGGTAAGGACAAGAGGCAGAGGGAGAGAGGCAGCCACAGCAGAAGGCGGGAAGGGCGGACACAGACCCCAGAAAGAACCAGGGAAGGCGCCCACCCTGCCTGGGGTTGAGGCGCTCTCCTCCCAGCCATGGGCAGGGTGAGTCAGGGTAGAGGTGCTGCCCCAACATGCCCTGACCCAGGGAGGCCCACACCCTGCCTCCACCCTCAGCCACTCCCTGGCCTACCTGTCCCCGAGCATGGCCCAGCCCTGTCCACCCCACCCTGTATGTCCTTCCTACCCATCCTGAGCAGGGCTGGGCAAACCGTGTCTTCCCACTCACTCCTAGGCCCTTGTGACCCTGCAGGCTGTGGCCCTCTGCCCCACCCCCAGCTTTTCTTTTCCTGAAAAGAAGAAGAAAGGCCAGTGGGCAGAGTGGAGGGACGTGGACAAGGGGCAAGGCCCACCCACCGCCTGGCAGGCAGCCACCCACGCCGACATCGGAGGCCTGGGCAGTGGTAGGGCTGAGGCAGCCAAGACAGGACCCCAGATATCACCACCAAATGGGCCTCAAACATGGGGAACGGAGGGATCCCTTGAGTGGCAATGACACTCCCTCACATGGGACCCCCATGGCAACAGATGTGCTACTCCAGTGCCCAAGAAGCTTCACTCACCTTCCATGGGGTGCTCCTCTACAGCCAGCGAGGTTTAGAGAAGGGAAGCAGAGAGAAAAGAGAAAGGAGGCTGTTAGCAAGCAAACTGTATCAAGGACAGAGACTCCCGGGGGAGCCCCAATACAAGTCACCCCACCTGAAAGGCCCAAATCTCAGGGAATAATTTTGCTGGGCATTAGGCAGAGGCAGAGCTGTTCCCTGAGTCAGTGCCTGATAAACAGTCACCCAGCCTGGAGGGTTGGCCCCCCACATGCACCATACAGTCTCCCTTGCACTTCAGGAAACTGAGGCCCAAGGCAGGAAAGTGACCATTCAAGGCCTTACAGAGACTGGGAGGCAGGGCCAGGAGCAGCAGCCCAGCTCCCAGGCTCCCGGAGGCAAGCTCCTCCCCTCCGTTGCATTGCATCTCAGGGACAGATGGGAACACGCTCACACCAGCTAACTGTCTCGCCGGGCTTGCCCGAGACACACGCTCAGTGACACACTGACACACATAAGCACTTAGCCGTCCGGGGACACACACAGCTCTCCCACAGCTCACACCTGAAGCCTCTGCACACAAGAACCCACCACCCACAGCCCAATGGCCACCCAGGGGAGAAAAGCATCAGTACATGAAGTCAGAAAACACAATTCTGCATTGAAGTGCCACCTGACATCCCTCCCGGTCACTCAGCCTCTCTGAGCCCCCTCTGCCTCGGGGCCCATGATTAGAATAAATGCCTTCTCAACTGCTGGGCGAGGTGGAGGCCTGTGGGCTGGATGCCCAGGTCCACAGTAGGAGGGACCAAGTCCAGCAGATCACAGAGGCATCCCCCAGATGATGCCACCTGCCATGAACTGTCCGTCCTCATCTATTAAGGGCCGGCCTCCGCCTGGCCACGGGAGATCCAAATAGATAAAGAGAAAAGGGAGAAGGGAGGAAGGATGGGAGCAGTTCCTCCAACTCAGCTGTAACTCTCCACCCCGACTTGCTTCGTAAGGGACTAAGGTGTTCCCTGCAGTTCACCACATGCCCACCCTCTGGAGCCTTCAGATGAAGTAAAAAGGTGGGTGAGAGAAACAGCACAATGTGCAGCAGACAGAGCTGTGGGGAAGGCAGACGCATGCCAACCCCAGGATACACCAGACACACTCTCTTCCTGTCTCTCAGCCCGCTTTGTGTTATTTGTCCATTCGCTCTTGGAGTAGGGGGTAGCCCCACCACAGAAACAAACACCATCACGTACCATTTCTTATGCCACCCCACAAAACAAACACATGGGAGCACATGCACGGAATGAACGCAGGCCTGCCTGGTGATGTAACACATAACGCTAGGTGCACCTGGCCACCACTGCCCCACATGCTTCTGGCCGCTAAAGACACCCATGAGCACAGGTCCCCTCGGGCCCTTCACCTCACCTGTCGGGCACCCACACCCAGCATACTACAAGCACTTCTACGCAATACTTCTAGCGCCTCTTTTACCTGACAGCTGCATCCCCAGGAGCTATGTATACAATGATTTTCTTAAATAAACTGAATGAAATCTCAGTTACGGAGGCAGCTGTCTGGCTAACGGGGCCCTCAGGAAAAACCCCGCGCTCTCTGAGGATTGCCTCGTTGGGATTCTCTGGTCCCAGAGTGCTAAGGCCCTAGTTGGTGAGCACAGCCACACGACAGCGTCTGTGCAAACAGGCAGTCGGGGATTTCTAGCTAATCTAACATGGCAGATATCACAAAATGTATTTTCACCTACCAGGAACATGCGTCACACTACACTTAGGGAGGTGAGCAGCAGGCTTCGTTTGCTCCTGGCCCCCACAGGGCGGTACTGACAGACCTTTAGCTGCTCTTGCCTCTCGACTACTTCACCTGGGCCCTTCACCAGCCACCCTGTACCCCTCCAGGATTTGTTCCCTACCTTCACACTTCTGCTTGTCCCTGCCCTCCTTGGTAGCAGTTCTTATTAGTGGCTTAGGGACTCCCAAACCTGTGTTTGCAGCCCCAGTCTCTTCCCCAAGTGACAGCCCTGCATCCCCACCTGCCTGGTCTGCAGTTGCTCTGGCAGCCGTGTGACATTTGAACCTACCAGCTAACCCTGAGACTGTACATAACATCCCCACTGCCAACCTCTTACATTCAGCAAAAGCCCTGCTGCCCAGGAACAATCCTTAACTCCCACAATGAGCCCCACACTGCCCAGCTCCAGATGTGCCCTCTAAGCACACCGTGGGCACCACACCGGCCCTCCCCTGGGACACTGGGTCTGCCTTGCTGCAGTCCTGATGAGCTCCAGTGTAAACCTCTCTCCTCTCTACAGATCAGCTGATTCTCCCCGCTATCACCTCAGCCCTTGTCCATTGTGATCCTGGCTGGGTCACTGGAGCCCACATCCTCACTCACACCTGGCTTAGCCTCCCCCTGGTTAGCCACTGCCCATCCCCAACCACCCCCCTTGCCACAGGGACCAGATGCACCTTTGCTGTGATCACCACACACACTTTTCAGTGTTCACAGACGTTCACAGACAAGTTCAGCCCACCTGCTCATCTGTCTCAAAAGCAGCTCTCCCCAAGTGTACATGGGGACCCCAGCCCTGTCCTCCTGCCAACATGCCCCAATCAGGTCCCCCAAAAAGCAGCCACGCTTTTTTCCAGACCCATCACCAGGATCTCTGGGTTCCACCTGCTGAAACCTTCCATTCCCACCAGCACAGCTTGCAGCCAGGCCTGCATCTGCTCTCGTCCCGGGAACATTAATAAGCCTGAGTCAGGGGCTGGGGATTTAGCTCAGTGGCATAAAGTGCCTGCCTTGCAAGCATGTGGTCATGAATTCAATCCCCATACCTAACAAAAAAGAAGCCTGAGGCGACACCCGACCCGCCTACTTCACACCCTACATACTCCACACACTGCTAATGCGCATGACCGCTTCACAATGATGCTGCTCACTTTCACAGATGCCTTCTCAGGGACGTCACTGGTCGGTCCATCTTCTCAGCAAGGGTCCTGTCTCTATGCCTGGAGCCGTCCAGCCTCCAGCTTCTTCCCATTGCCCCACGAGGCCCTGTTGTCTATGTTCCATTCCCTCAGCTAGAAACACCCTCCCCTTACACACAGCTAAATAGATTCATTTAAGGAATGGGTCAGTGCATAGCTGTGTGCTCCAAACACAAGGAGCAGCTATATTCCAGACATGCACATTCTGTTACTATGTCACACCCTGAAACTATACTGCAGTTGTATTTTCACGTCTGCCTCCTGACTAGGCTGTGAGAGCATCTAAAAGCAAGGGCAATGTCTGACCCAGCTGTTTACACAGTTCCTGGCTAGAAAAAGGCATTCCTGTGTTTGTTGAGTAAATAATAAAATGACACTCCTACTGCGTATGGGAGTGCACACCTGTAATCTCAGCTCGTTGGGAAGATGCGGCAGAAACTCACAAATTCAAGTCCAGCCCTGGCAATATAACTAAACCCTGTTCCAAAAATAAAATAAAAGGCTAGAGCTCAGTGGTAGAGTGTCAGTACCCCAGGTACTGGACACTGAGGGTGACAGGAACCCCATTTACCCAAAATTCATACACTCAGCCTCCTGAGTGCTGGGATTATAGGGTTGTACCACCGTGTTCAGCTGCTTCCCTGCTCGCTGCCTCACTATAGGACAAAGATGGTGACACACATGGTACACTGTCTTGCCTAGTGTGAACTCAGGATCCCTGCAAATTGGTTTCTGTTTGTTAATTGAGATAGGCTCTCAATGTACTTTGAACTTACTGTTTGGCCCAGGCCGGCCTCCAATTTGCAGCAATCCTGCTGCCATAGCCTCCTTAGTGCTGGGATTACAGGCATACACTGCCACACATGGCTCTCTAGCAAATTGTTTTTAAAGACAATGATAAAAACCAGAAAGGTAGCCATGTAATCCCAGCACCTCGGAGGCCAGGGCAGGAGGACCGCTGCAAATTTGAGGCCAGCCTGGGCTACATAGTGAGTTCAAGGCCACCCTGAGCCATAGTGTGACCCTTTCGCAAAAAAACAAAATGAAACCAGAAGACAGAAGTGTGCTAACATGCCCAAAAATACATTCCACCAAGTACAGTTACTATTAGTGACATGCAAATCTAAGAAGTCTGGAAAGGCTGATTTCCAAATTCACACACACACACCCAAAAAACAGGAAAAGAGAGAGAGGTATATCTCTACCTGACAACTCCTCCTCATAACAGCAGAGACAGAAAAACTAGAAAAAGCAGATATAAAAACTCCAAAGCAGGCCAGGCAGGCACCACTGCAGGCAAGGCCAGCCCCAGTGAAGAAACCACTGCGTGACAGTGCAGTGTAACACCTGAGGGGAATTATGACCTTCCTGAGCCACCAGGGACAAACTAAATTCCATCAAGTTAGGGAGGTTAGGCATTAAGCTTAGGGAAGCAGCTGGACACGGTGGTACAACCCTATAATCCCAGCACTCAGGAGGCTGAGGCAGGAGGATCACTGTGAATTTAAGGACAGCCTGGGCTACAAAGTGAGTCCAAGTCTAGTTTGAACTGCATAATGATAACCTTTCTCAAAACAAACATACACGTGCGCGCGCGTGCGCGCACGCGCGCGCACACACACACACACACACACACACACAGCTTAGAGAAGCAAAGAGGTATGTGACACATTTCAAAAAGTTTCCATTGAAAGGTTCTCAGTTTGGTGAGTTGTGTGTTTCACTGAGAGAATCCCCAGCTCTTCGGGAAGAACTGTTCCCAGAGGGTTCAAAAGACAGATTGTCGGGGATGGGGATTTAGCTCAGCGGCATAAGCACCTGCCTTGTAAGCAGGCGGTCGTGAGTTTGATCCCCGGTACCGATAAAAAGGAAAAAGACAAAAAAAAAAAAAAAAAAAAAAAAAGACAGACACTCCCAGGGCTCTTTCTGTGAGGTACAGCAGGACTATGAGGGGTACTGTCAGCCCCGTGGGCTCCTGGGAGAATGTGGCTCCAGCCACTGAGGGTGTTCACTGGTTTCTGATGAAACATTGCCCCTAAGCAGCTCCAATAACCAAACACAGGCCAGCCATGGCCAGAGTGCTCCTCTTTGGAGGTATTGTAGAGACAGCTAAAGCGCCCAGGGCCCTGGAGTCGGCTCCAAGCTCAGGTCCCAGGTCTCACATTGCTGGGCCTCCCCTTGCCTTTCTGTAAAATGGAGACAATTATACTCAGGCAGAGACCATGAAATAAAACACAGATTGTGACTAGGAAAGGCTCAATGGCAGCAAGGCCCTCTCCTCCCTTGGCCCTGCATGTGGTTCTCTTTAGGTTCCAGCTGTCCTTTTGCTGCTTCTGCAGCGCTCCTCCTTGGCCTCCTCCCACTGTTTGCTTCTCTGAGGTCTGCTCAACTCTCCTCACCTTCTCCTTGGCCACCCCAAAGACTTCCTCTGAACACTTGTGGCTACCAGGACTCCATCTTCAACCCCAGCTGTGACTCAAAGCTCTGGTCTCACACTTTAAAGCCCATGAATTTCTCTAGGTGAGGAATGTCCAGGGGCACTGCCCTTCAACACACTTGCAAGGCCCACTGTCCCAATCCTATGCCCTTCCCGACTGCCCCCTTCCTCTTACCCCTCCAGCACCATCCCACCACACAGGAGACCTCTCTTCCCTCCCTGCACCCAAAGGTGAGTCCCTCTGCAGTGTCGGTCTCAGCAGCAGCTCACTGCTGCAGCTCCATTCCTGGACACTGTCTGTGACAACCAAGGCTCAGGGTCTGCAAATGCCTCCTCTGAACCAGCTGCCAGCTGATTTCCCCACCACTTAACTCTGCCACCATAATTCCTCTAACGCCTCACTCTCAGCTTCCTAAATACACCACCTATCTTCATCACTAAGTGATCAAACACTTGCGGCTCCATTTGCCAATACACTGGTACTCAGTCAGCATCCACTTGTGTCAAGAGAATGACTTAAGCCAAATCTCCGGACCTGGCTTTAATCTGTTTCAGCTGCTACAGGGTGCAGTCTCCTCCCACCTCACTGCCCTCCCATGCATGTTTCCCCCTGCCATGCCTTTGTTCTTACCAGTTCCCCACCAAGCCAAGCTTGCTAATCCATGTGCAGGGCCAACTCTAAAGAGCATGCCTATCATAAACCCACTTCCCATCCCCTAGCTGTAAACTGTCCCCTTCCTTGAGACCTCAATAATACTCTTGTTTGTCATAATGACTACTGTAAACTGGGCATGGTGGCACACACCTGCAATCCCAACACTCGGGAGGCTAAAGCAGGAGGCTCACTGCAAGTTCGAGACCAGCCTGGCCTACAAAGTGAGCTCAAGGCTAGCCTGAACTGCACAATGAAAACCTATCTCAAAAAGACAAAAAAGAAAAAAAGCCGGGCATGGTGGCACATTCCCATAATCCCAGCACTTAGGAGGCTGAGGCAAGAGGATCATTCCAAGTTCGAGAGCAGCCTGGGCCACAAAGTGAGCCCAAGACCAGTCTGAACCTCATAGTGAGACCCTGTCTCTAAAAGACAAAAAAAAAAGAACTACTGTGTACTCACCCCTAATTATGTATCAGACATTTAACTTCCACAATAAATCTGTGAAGTGTGCTTATTTCCATTTTACAGATAAAGAAAAATGTTTCTAAAGACCAGATACCCATCTGAAATCACAGATCTAGTGGGTAGGGAAGACAGATTTAAACCCATATCTAAGCCACAAGGGTCTGTGGTTTAATCACTAAGTTGCAGTGTTTTGCTCCATCTGGGCATACACCACCTCAGCAGGGTTGTTGGAGGCCCAGAGGGAAGGGGAGCTGTCGATTGTCATAGCAAGTAAAGTATCTTATCTACCGCACAGACATGGTGCCTGTAATCCCAGCACTTGAGAAGCTGAGGCAGAAGGATCACCATGAGTTTGAGGCCAGCCTGGGCTACACAGTCCATTCAAAAGCCAGTCGGAACTACATACTGAGACCCTGTCTCAAAACAAACAAACAAAATAAGTGCTGTTATTTGAAATGCCTAGTACCAGAAGTGTTTCATATTTGGGATTTTTTTCAGATTTTGGAATATTTGCATATACAAATGAAATATCTTGGAAGTGGACTTAACCCTAAACATGAAATTTATTTGTTTCACATATACCTATCAGCTGAACGTGGTGGTGCTTGCCTGTAATCCCAGCACTTAGGAGGCTGAGCCCCAGTGAGTTCATTAGGATTTATGAGTTCAAAGCCAGCTTAGGCTTAGATAGTGAGTTCAAGGCTAGCTTGAACTACACTGTGAGAATCTGTCTCATATGTGTGTGTAC
The DNA here is from genome assembly GCF_034190915.1 of Cavia porcellus. NCBI lineage: Eukaryota > Metazoa > Chordata > Mammalia > Rodentia > Caviidae > Cavia > Cavia porcellus. The sequence continues at coordinate 23,625,586 of NW_026947500.1, forward strand.
ATACATGTACAATATATATGTATATACACACATCTTACACACACAGCCTAAATATAATCTTATAGATTTTTTTTTTTCTGGTATTGGAGATTGAACCCAGGACTTTTGCACTGAGCTACATCCCCAGCTCTGGTTTATGTTTTGAGATCTGACTCACACTTCACTAAGTTAGCCAGGCCGGGCTCAAATTTGTGATCCTCCTGTATCAGCCTCCCAGAGTACTGGGATTGCAGACATATGCAGTCACACTCAGAATATACAGGACTTTTGCTGCGTCTGTGCTCTGAGTGGGACCCATCACATGAGGTCAAGTGTCAATTTTTCATCTGTGCTGCTATGTCAGTGCTCAAAAGAATCCAGTGTTGGGAACGCTATGAATTTCAGATTTTCAAATTAAAGACGTGCAAACTATATTGACTGAGCATTTTCTATTTGGCAAGTACCATTCTATGTACTTTGCATAATTTATGTAACTCAATTTTCACACCAATACTACAAGGTAACTGCTATTATCATCCTGTTTTACAGATAGGAAGCTTAAGTCTAAGGTCAATGCCCAGGCATTGTGGATAGAGAATCAATCTCAATCTCTTTCTCTCTCTCTCCTCTCAGTACCAGGAATTGAACTCAGGACCTCACACTTGCCAGGAAGGCACTGTGCCACTGAGCTGCTCTCTCTCTTTTTTTTTTTTTTTTTTTTTCTCTTTTTGAGACAGGGTCTCGATATGCAGTTCAGCCTGGCCTGGAGCTCACTTTGTAGCTCAGGCTGGTCTCGAATTCGAAATGATCCTCCTGCCTCACCCTCTGAGTGCTGGGATTACAGGCATGAGCTACCACGTCGGTTTAGAGTCGCTCTCTTAATCAATCACTTTATTACCTTTTTAACTGCTCCCTCAATTAAAAAGTCAGCTTCCAGACCAGACGGTCTGTCTTATTTATCTTTTACTCTCTCTCTCACAGCCCCCAATATGCAGCTTAACAAAAAGGTCTTGGTTCCCATGTGTTGAATTAAATGACTAGTGAACTTGGAAGAGTCACATAGGAGACACCTATGACCACCTCCCTGTAGCACATGCACTCTCACTAATTTCTTTTCTCTCAAGCAAGACATATACCTGACATTCAGCCCTATATACATCTGCACCTCAACCCCACCCAACTCCTCTCACACACACACCTGCACCCCCTTCTTCCTGGGTCATATTCCAGCCCATTTTACACACACAGTTGACACCAGGAAGTACAGATGTGCAAACCACTGCAAAACCCTAGCCTACTCTTTCCAAGCTCTGGCAGATAATCAGCAGCATGAACATAGACTCTCGGTTACTCATACTTAACTTGTGTGGCCAGACACCCCCAGAAGTACCAAGAAGCAAATTTCGCAGCATAGAGGTTCTCAGCTGATGGGTAACCCCAGAACCTAGTAAGCAAGGGAGATTCCAAAGGATCCACAAATCCATATGGACACCAAGCATTTGAAGGCAGACTGGTACATCTTGTGTATAAAGCTAAATCTATTTTTCTAATGTATATTTTATTAACCACAATGGCAAATATAACATCAAAGCTTTCCAAATTCACTGGAGCTTTGAGTCATTTATTTTCCCAATAAACAGATACAAAAATAATAACTACTATTTGGAAGGAGTACTGTGAATTACTTTTAAAACATGCACTCAAACTGGGTGTGGTGGCACACGCCTGTAATCCCAGCACTCAGGAGGCTGAGGTAGGAGGATCACCAATTCATATAGTGAATTCAAGGCCAGCCTGAACTACATAGCAAGACGCTGTCTCAAAACAGCAGCAACAATAATAATAATAATACCCTCAATTTCAGAAAAAATTGGAAACCACTCAAAGTAGGTAATAATGAAATTACTGGGGCTGAGGATTTAGCTCAGGGTCATAAATGCCTGCCTTGCAAGTACACAGTTGTGAGTTCAATCCCTGGTACCAAAAAAAAAAAAAAAAAAAAAAAAAAGATATAACTGTAACTTCCACGGAAGCTTGAAGACTCTGCCCTGAGAACTGCTCATTGATCAGGAGCCAGACACACTTCCCTTAAAGCCTTCTTGCCCCCACCCCGATAGCCAATAATGGGACCTATGCCCTTTCTCCCTTCTCCTTGGCTAAAGAAGAATGCACTAGAAGAGGTGTGGACATTACAGAGCTACCTTGAAAATAAGAAATAAATACTGGGAGAAGAAATGAGTTTGTGGGGTGATAGAAGGAGGGAGACCATTAGGGTGGTTGCTGTGTCTGTAATCTCCAGGTTCAGTGAGTGTCTATAACCTCCCAGGGTCACCCACAATATATATCTGAAAACTTGTACACACAGGGCCTCGCATCGAGCCTTTATTCTCTCGAGTACTTATTAATATCTCTTCATTCATTCTAAAATCTTTATCAAACACCCACTAAGTGCCTGGTACTATATTAGAGATGAATAAAGATACCTCCTGCCCTTTTATCACAGACAAAGCCCCACTCTCTCAACAGGTCACATACACAGACATACACACGCCATATACACACAGGCAGCCCTGTCTCTACCAGCTGGCTGACACCCACCCAATACCTCCTTCCCTTTTCTCATGTGAATGTCTTACAAATACACACAAAATGGATCAGACACACACAGCCACCTCTCCCAGCTCCATAGCAGCTGACACATTCATCTGATGCACACCCAGCATATACTCATTTAATACAACCATCCATTTCACACGCAGCCACCCAAACACAGCTTACAACACAACAGAACAGGCATTCAGAAGCACATACTTTATTTGGCTCACTGGAAGCCCCTGGCCAACACACAATTTCAGAGAATGGAATGACCAGGGTGCCTCTGTGTGCATTCCTCCTGCACCCAGGTCTAAGTTAGCCACAGTGACATCATGGACCAGTTACTGTACTCTCTCTACAGCCTGAATTTCCCTTCCATCAGATCATTAGAGTAGTTCATCCTATTTTCTTAGGAAGGTTTGGTAGGGTGGAGTCATAGCACTAGAGAATAAAAATAAGGTCCTGGAAAGATTTTTTTTAATAAACTCCAGGTGTCTTACTACAGAGGGCCTTTTCCAGTTCTCATCAAAATCCAGGAAATTTAAATCCACAGTCCCAAAAGAAAGTTACTGGATTTCCAGAAAGTTAATTCTAATCTACCACTTCCAGTGCAACTCAAAGCAAGCACAAAGACATTAACACATATATAGTTATGGGGAGCCAAGGGGCTCTGAGTCTGGCCAGGATGAAAGTGCAACAGAACAAAGGCCACAACCGAGGGCCCAACGTGGGTTTTATTAATTCTCCTTGAGGTGAGTGGCTTGGGGATGAGTGACAGTGAGAGTGGCAGGAAATACATGAGTGCCTTGAGCCGGGTTAGGCAGGAGGCCTGAGATCACCTCTGCAATATGCAGAGAGACAGATGTGCATAACACAACTGACGTAGTGTCTAATATTTGGGGTTGGTGATTCAGCTCCAATGTAAAATCTTTTTTGATTTCTTTGATTTTTTTTTTTTTTTTTTTTTTTTGTCTTTTTGAGACAGGGTCTCACCATGCAGTTCAGGTTGACCTTGAGCTCACTGTAGCCCAGGCTGGTCTCAAACTGTCAGTAATCTTCCTGCCTCAGACTCCCGAGTGCTCAGATTACAGGCATGCATCACCTTGTCTAGGTAATGATGTACAATCTTTTTTGCCTGGGAAGTCAGAGCCTCTTATCTCGAGGCTCAGCCCACCCAGCTCAACCATGTTTTTCTGGGAGTCACTGGGCAGGGAAACAGTGACTGTCACCTAGCTTCAAAGATTACACATCAGCTCCTCAGCCAGCCCAATTTACATTGCTTACAGTCAATTGAGAGGACAAAGAAATGGCCTGGCCAGCTCTGTACACATCAGTACATGGAGACAGGACCAAGTTTATCCAAAATGGGGATAACTTGTCTTCTTTCAAGGAGAGTCGCCCATGGGTTCCCCACATCTTACCAATGCCTCACAGTCAACCATGTATTTGTTGGAACCTGCACATGCAGACACAATCTTACAGCCCTGTTCTGCTCATCCCACTAGGCACTGGGCTCCTATCAATAGACAGCACTATTCAGACAGACCCATTCACACGTAAAATACACACTGCCAGACTCCTGGGCCTCGGTACACGAGACACAATTTCACAGTTTAGGAAGCACCTGAACTCCCTGGAGAAAAAGCGAGAAGGCGTCAGATTAACTTAATACACACAGTTCCGGAAGGTGCAGCCTAAAGCTCTGTACAAATTACCCCACAAAAACCACTGGAGCCCACAATTACAAATACACAATCAAAACCTACAGACCAGGGGCTGGGGATTTAGCTCAGCGGCATAAGCGCCTGCCTTGCAAGCAGGCAGTCGTGAGTTTGATCCCTGGTACCGATTAAAAACAAAAAAGACAAAAAAAAAAAAAAACTACAGACCTGGCACCTCCCAAGGCTGTCCACATGCAAATAGCCCCCGGGGGAACCATTCCCAGAGCCCCACTAGTTTGGGGACACAAACATGACGCACACCCTCTCTCCCAAAGGCCCTTCCTCCTACAGGAGGACCGCGCACACACACACACGCGTGCGCGCGCAAACACTCACACGCAGACAACTGTCCAGTGAGCCACACCTTCAAGAGGTACAGGAGAGAGGAAAGCACACCCGTCCTGGCAAAGGAACTGCTACTCCCAAACTGACAGGGACTCTGTCCCCTACACTCAATCACACCAAAGTTAAGGAGGTCCTAAAAGTCTGTCTTCACAGTCCAGTCCCAGCTTAACCCTCCACCCTCCTCCCTTCACTTCTGAACCACACCTGCAGCCAGGGCGCAGGGCCCAAACCCCTTCCCCAACAGCCCCTTCCAAGTCCCCATTCTGTTTAAGCCCAGGCTCCCAGGAATCCCGAACCCCACGGCCCACGGACTACACAAGCCTCTCTTCCGGTTTTCTCACCGCTACCCCTGAACCTCACCACCACCAGCTCCTAGCCAAGAGCGCCGGCCCCCGCCCCAGCATCTTCTCTTCTCCGCGCCATTAGCCATTCGCTGTCCTGTTGCGGGCAGGCACAGCCTTGCCCTCGCTACACTGGCTCGCTGGGCCTTTCCCCTCCGCCCCTCTTCTCTCAGACCTTCGCAGAAAGGGGGGATGCCGGGAGCACCCAGACCCCCACAGGCTCCGCCCACAAGGGCCGCCCCTTTCTGTCACAGGCCCAGCCCTGTCCCTCACAAGCCCACCCGCAGGTCACGCCCCTGTCTCTTACAGGTCCCGCCCACACGGGCCCGCCCACGCCCCCGCGGCCCCCCGCGAGGCCCCAAGCCACTCCACAGGGCCCGCCCCCTGCGGACACACACAGGGACCAGCCTCAAGGCCCGGCCACACTCGCTTGCCTTCCCACATGTGCCCCACTCACAACTCCACACCTGACCCCGTCCACTCGCCAAGCTCACCCGTACAGGCCCCACTCCCACATCCCACAGGCTCCCCAACAAGGCCCCACCCACTGTGTCGCAGGCCCCCCACACGACCTAGTCATCCCCCTCACACCCGACTGCGCTTGCTACCAAAAGTAGTCCGGACGCCACAAGGCCACGCCCACGTCCGCCGCGCCCACACCCGTTCGCTGGCTCCCAGCGCCAGGGCTCTCAGCACGCGCCAGCCCTCGGATCCCAGACAGCGCAGCCCCGCGTGCCCGGCACTCGCTCTCCCCACCTCACGCCCGAGCCGGAGCCGGGAGCCCCGACCCCGGCCCCCAGCCTCACGGGAGCGCGGCTGCCCGTGACTCACCTTCGCTGCAGAACTTGCCGCCGAAGCCTGTGTGGCTGCAGTCGCAGCCCACCTCGCCGGGGGCCAGCACGGTACAGAGCCCGCCATTGGCGCAGGGGTTGCGCACGGGCGCGCACAGCGGGTCGGCGGCCGCGCCGCGCAGACCCTGGCTGCCCAGCAGCGCCGGAGGCCGCTCGCCCAGCTTCAGGTTGGCCAGGAGGCCGCGGAAGGGCGGCTCGTACTTGGCGGTGCTGAGCGTGAGCGCTGAGAGGCGCACGTCCGGCGGGATGCCACCCACGAACAGGTCACTGGCCACCTGCATCTCGCGCCGCTTGGAGCGCACCTCGGCGGCCCGAGCCTCGCCGTCCACCGCCAGCGCCGTGCGGCGCGCGTCGCGGGTCAGCAGCACCATGTGCCAGCGGTCATCGGCCACCGGCGTGTCTAGCTGCAGCGTAGCGGGCTCTGCGCACGAGAGCGTGAAGCGCAGCCGCAGGCGCCCATCTACCAGTAGCAGCTCCAGGAAGTCGCAGTCGCCGCCGTCGTCCAGGTAGAGCAGCAGCGCGCGCGTGGCGTTGGTTCGCAGGCTGAAGCTGAGCTCGCCGCTGCTCGCCGCGCCCGTCCAGCGCGCATAGCGAGCCCACTGCCCGGGGCCGCCGCCGAACTCCAGCCCGCCCGCACCCGCCGCAAGCAAGACCACAAGCAGCAGGAGCGGCGGCGGTGGCGGTCGCCACCGGCTCCCGGGCGCCATGCCTCCGGCGGCCCCGGCCCCGCTCGGGCTTCAGAGCCACGAACTCATGGGGCGAGCAGGGGGCTGGGCGCCCCCCGCGCCGAGCGGGGCTGTCTCTGGCTCACAGCGCCATGGGCCCGGCCGCGGAGCGAGACGTGCTCAGGCCCGGTGCAGACGTCCCCCAGGCGCCGCGGGGGTTCCGACGGGCGTGGGGGAGGGGCGCCTGCGGGGAGACAGAGAGGAAAGCGTTAGTGAGGGGCTCGAAAAGAGGGGCCCGCCGGTATTTGGCTCCCTCTACTTCAGATAACCACCTGTTTCCCTTTTGGACAGGCCCCAGCCTGCTAAAGGTCTGGAAGCAAGAGTTCCAGGGCGTTACGTATACAGGGCCAACACTTGCAGAGAGATGGTACTACTCACTAGGGGCTTTACTGGCCTGAGGTGTAGACAGGTGGGAGGCAACAGCTAAGTGGGAATCCAAGCCAGCTCCCCTCACCCTAATCCTAAGGCCCCCGGTGTCAGCACCAAGGCCAGCTCCTGAGGTGCCTAGGACTCTCCACCAGCTAGTGACCCGGGCCCTTCTTTGAGCTGCCCAATCTCTGTCCCAGGCTCCCATCTACAGCCATGAATCACTCTCTTCCATCAGCTCCTTATGCTGGATAATAAAGTTGCTAAATAATTCATTGAGATTAATTAAATGCCATTTCGTCAATGGTATCACAGTGTAACCAAGCTGGGAAGGGGGCAAGAGAGTCGCTAACTAGGCGCCAGATCTCCAGGCCCCAAGCCCTCTGCACCTGTGAAGGGATACAAGCATCCAGTTTCATATATCCATGCCCTTCACCCAAACCACCCTCCCTGTCCTGGGCCCCAGCCTCACCAGCCCAATTCTTTCCAAAACAAATCTGCCTGTCACCTTCAACTTTCAGTTCCTGGTCCTCAGCCTCAGGCCTGGTCCCACTACCTGGGTTCTCCCTACCCTTCAGTTCCTTCTGGCCCCCCATCGAGGGATGGAAGAGCTACCAAGAGGCAGGCAAGTTCATTTGCATAAAATTGCCTTTCTGAAATGATTACCCTTGTAACTGGCTGTCAGAGAGCAATTTATACCCCACAACGGGGAGGGGAATTTGCATCTCGTTAAACTCCCAGTCATAATTATTTATATCCAACAACCCTCCTGAATATTGCATTGATTTTATTTTGGGGAGGGAGGGAGGGAAGAAGGTGGAGAGAAGCAAGGAGGGGCCCCAGTTTAGGAAGAGACAGAAAAGATGGTGGCAGGGAAGCTGAGGAGCACGTGAAAAGTGACAGAGATGGAAGAGTAATGGAGGGAAAAGGGGCCTGATGGAGAGAAAAGAAAGAAAAAAATTGAGAAATTAAATTGCAAATTCAAACAGCATTTGTCAAGTCACTGGATCTTGAGCTTTTTTTTTTTTTTTTTTTTTACAAATGTCATTTTAACTTAATCATTAATCCGTGGTGAAATCCATATGGTAAAATCTGGGGACTTGCCCAAGGTTACACAGCGAGTCAGCAGGGACCTGGACTTCACATCCAAGTCTGTCCAACTCGAGCACACCCAGGAAGGTGACAGTGGACAGGACAGCCACACAGGTAGCTCACAAAAATGGTTACCAAATAAGAGAAGGCCAGCAGAGGAGAAGGAGAGGAGAAGTGGGGTGCAGATCCAGAGAGCTGTGTGGGAGGAAGCTTGAAGTAGGAAAAGAGAAAGCTAGAGTCCTCTCTTAAAAACCATAATGAAGGGCTGGGGATTTAGCTCAGTGGCATAAGCGCCTGCCTTACAAGCAGGCAGTCGTGAGTTTGATCCCTGGTACCAATAAAAATGAAAAAGACCAAAAAAAAAAAAACCATAATGAGGGGTTGAGCAGAGAGTCGCAGGAAGGCAGGAGTAGTATGGGTGACACAAGCAGAAGGAAAATGGGCAGGGGCTGGGGATTTAGCTCAGCGGTATAAGCACCTGCCTTGCAAGCTTGTGGTTCTGAGTTCAATCCCTGGTACCAGTAAAAATACCAAAAAAAAAAGAAGGAAAATGGATAGATAAGTCTCAAACCATCAGTAATGTCTAGGGAGACATCTGAGAAGACCTGCAAAGCTCAGGCTTCTCCCAGCCTCTTCCATCTGGCTCTGACTGCTGCCCCTTCATCCCATGAAAGCTCCTTTGGGGGGACCCAACCGACCTATCCCAGTGCCCCTCCAAGGACTGCCCCTTCCCAGGCAGGAGATGGAAGATCCAGGCCTGCAGCCCCCTCCTTGCAAACACTGTTGGGTTATATATAGCTTGCCACTGCTTCTCCTCATTGGGTAATGGAGATAATTAACATGCGCGGGCTAATTAGCCAATCAAATTAAATGCAGCACCTGCTCCCAGCCTGATTGACGCCCTTACCCCCCCACACACACACACCCTCAACCCAGCCCAGGCAGGGAATGGGGGTCCCTGAGGCCTTGGGAAAGAAAAGCTAAAACTCCTTTTCCTCTGCAGAAGGGATAGCTAGAGACCACCCCAGCAAGAGTCCAGACCTGCTGGTCAGAAGAATGGCCATCTCTCTCCCTCATCTGCTGGGTTCTCGGCCTCAGTGTGGCCTACCCAACCTTCCCCTGGCTCTCTCCTAGGCCCCCCACCCCACCCCCGCCTTCAGACACTGTTTTGGGGAGGGAATTAATTAACTATGGCTATCCCCATCCCCTGACCGACCCCACATGGTGGCCTGCCATGCTCACATTCTGCCCCCTAAGATGACACAGGGATTCTTGTGAGAAGCAGCTGGCAGAATCTCCCTCTGCTCAGGAAGTTGAAGGAGAAAAAGATGGTAGGATTAGGCCTCCAGTGGCTGTGACATAGGCATCTGGGTCCTCAGTGCCCAAGGGCAGGTCACCTGGCTGGGGGCAGGGTGGGCGAGAGTCCAGGAGTGGGGGACCCCCTGGTCTGGCTGTGGACAGGGAGTGGGGGGCATTGCAGGCACAGGTCTGTAGGCAGCATGGGGCAGAGGCTAGGCTCCTGCGTGCCTCCAGAGCAGGGTGAGGGCAGGGTCTGGGCCCTTGACCCCTCCTGGCTTATTACTCATTCTCCCCACAGCCACAGGTCTGCAGCACAGGCAGCCTGACTCTGTGCCTGGGGCCTGGGGCTACAGGGCCAACCACGAGGAAGCCCAGGCCCTCCTCAACCCTCTCCCTGGGAACCCAGAGACCCTTGGGGGCAGCTTCAGGCTTATCAGGCAGACAGAGACCCAAGAAGAGCGTGACTAAGTGGACACCTGGGTCCTTTCCACCCCATCTCACCCCAGCCTGCAGTGCCCAGAACACCTGCTCCTTCCAATCTCCCCCATCCCACCTTCAGCCCCTCCTGCTGCAGGCCACAGGGGTCACTGATGGCTGGGGTGTCCAGTTCATCAGTGCCTGCTGCTTAGCTCTGTGCCCTCGACAGCAGCCTTGTCCCCAGAGATCTGCTCCCCTGGGGCCATGCCATTGCCTTGCATAACTACATGAAATAAATGCTCACTGCCTCCATGGTGTCCAGCTCTGTCCCCTCAGTCCCATGCTTCTTCTCCACTACACACTGCCAGTGCAGAGACACCACCCAGAGGAGTGCCCAGAGTATTCTGGCTCCTCACAGTGCCAGGCCAGCACGCACTGCCAGCCTGGCTGGCCTCAGGCCACGCTCCTGAGCTGACCTCTCCCACGGGAAAAATCCTCGGCTTCTGCACCCAGGCAACAGCTTGCACCCTCTACCCATAGACGAGTGGTGACACACAGAAGGGGCTGGGGACGAGATGACAATGCCACCCTCAGAGCCTCCATCTACCCTCTCCCTCCCTGTACCCTCTCCTGACAACTATTCTGGGTCCCCCTGAGCCAGACAGCATCCTCATCATCTTCCCACAGCCCGGAGTGCCTCTGTAGCATGGAGGCAGTAACTTCCGGGCTCCCCAGAACTTTGCTGGGTGCCTCTCTTAATGTAGGACCCTCTCTTAATGTCCCCACCTGTTACTTATGCACCAGGCTCTCAGAAGCAGTTTTGTCACCCAGGCTCACAGACAAAGCACTGAGGGGCTACTGCCCTAAAGCCCGTGGCCATGCCTCCACTGCACTGCCCACAGGCTGCACTGCCCATAGGCTGCAGGGTAGTGTCAGGCTCAAAGCTCACCGTCCACTGGCTGGGCCTTCACAAGGAACACCGCCCGGGACTTGGAGCTCATCCAGGACTAAGGACAGGGCCCTCAGCACCCATGGGTCTCTCTCTCTCTCTCTCTCTCTCTCTCTCTCTCTCTCTCTCTCAATGTGGAAACTGAGGCCCACAGAGGGGCAGGGACCAACAAGGGTTCACACAGAAGAGCAAGAATAGAACCAAAGTCACTCCCGTGCATTCTAAATGCTGCCACTGAACCACTGCTCCAGCCCAGGCCCCTCTGCCTGGCCAGAGGTCCCAGCCTCCCTCACCCAGCACAAAGTGGGGAGATATATGTGAATTCCAGACCAGGACAGTCCATGCCCACCTTGCAGGAACTCATTCCGTCCTTCTCTGGTCAGCCCCATGCTACAGAGACACAAGCACACATGCACACACACGCACTCCCCTTCAGCTGTGGGAATGCCAGCCTCGATCTGGCTCTCCTCCTCACGCCAGCTTCCTCTCACGCCAGCTGGGAGTGAGACAGCAGGGGCCTCCCCCGGCACCAGGCAGAAAGAGCTAGGTTTACACACATCACTGGTGGCCCCAGAAGGCAACCCGTGGACAGGTGGGGGAAGTGTGTGTTATCAGGGGGAGATTTTGGCTTCAGCTATAGAAACTTGCTGGCAACCTAAACCACGCAGCAGCAGAGTGGGCCTCGGAGGGAGAGTCCCGGGCTGTGGAGGAGTACGAGCTGAGGCGGGATGACTACTGCTCTGAGTGGCCTGGGAGGGCTTCTTGAATCATGAGGCGGGCGGGGGCCGGCTGTTTGACTCTTGAGGTTCCCTCAGGTGCAGAAGGGTTAGGGCGAGCACACTGACCTCCTGGAGCCCCCCAGCAGGACTGACAGGATGATAAACAGTCCTTTCCTCCTTTCCCTTCATCTGGGCCCCAGTGACCTAGCAGAGCTAAGGTCCATCCCCAGCCAGGGCCTCCAAAGCGGAGAAAGTGGTGGTTACAGCGCCGGCCCTGGGGCCTGCTTCTAATGCCAACTCAGTCTCAGCCTCGTTGTGTGACCTTTGGCAAGTTACTTAGCTTCTCTGGATTTCAGTTCCCTTAGGAATAAAATAGGGATAATAATATTGCTGTCTGTCGGAGTTAGAATTAAAGCATATGAGGCACTGAGTAGAGAGTCTTAAGCAGAGACTAAAGTGAGAACTCCCGATCTCATCCTTTTTACCAAGCCTTTTGCAAAACTCCACGTGTCTAAGGTTTCTTTGCATTCTCACCAGGGCCTCATGAGAGACTAACGAGGCATGGACTACTGCCGCCCTGTTTCCAGGAAGAAGATAGTGCTGGGGGAGAGGGGCCACAGCAGAGCTGTGACTCCACTTTGGTTTCCTCCAATCCCCAGGTGCCTCGTCTGCAGGGACCCAGAGAAGGGGCAAAGAGACAACGAGGTCTGAAAACCAGTGGGAGTAGATGGCCAAGGAGGGCTTGGCGGGTGGGGTGCTCAAGCAGAGCTCTGTGGGCACAGAGAGGAGCAGGAAGGGGCTGGGGACGGGGACAGCTTGAGGTGAGCATGATGCTGCTACCAGGTGTCTGGGGATGAGAAGTGGGGGGCTGGGAACAGGGGTACACAGCATGGCTTGGTGGAGTGGGGGTCGGAGCCCAGGTGCCTTGAGCCTTGAGGGAAGGTAGTGGGAGAGCACACTGAGAGTCCCTGTGCCACACACAGCTGGAGCATGATGACCTGGGCGGGGGCACCCAGCGACACAGGGGACAGATGGTTTCCAGGGGTGGCCTCGTGAGTAAGCCTGGGAATGTTCACAAAGGCATCCATGTCAGGTGTGTGTGTGTGCGTGTGTGTGTACATGCCTGTGTGTAGGAAGGGTTCTGGTAATAATGACAAAAATAACCACTGTTTACCAGGAGCCTGACAAATAGATGAAATAAATTTCATAAAACCAGGCATGCAGTAGGCACAGGATAAATACAGTTGATATTGTTATTATTGTTGTTGTTGTTGCCACTGTAATCAACTCATCTAGTCTTTGTGACATCTCAGAATGGTAGGTACAAGATTGCCCACTTTACAGATGAAGAAACTGAGGGGCAGATCGGAGGCCTCACCTTCACCTCCCCATATTAAATGGTGGTGGCAGCGGAACAGCAGTTTCATAAATGACAGTGAGGTGCCACGCACTTTCATTTGTTGAATGAGTCTCCAGCTGCCAATAGCCCTATCAGTATGGAAGGGCTAGGATGGGAGAGCACAAGGCTGATGGGGATGGAGGGCGGGTGGCAGTATGGGCACACACAGGACATCCCCGCAGGCGCTGGGTAAGGAGCGGCTAATGAGTGGCTGGTGTGTCTCCAGTGCCAGGCAGGGGTTGTGCCAGAGGTCAGCCGTGCCTGAGTGCTGGGCTAGACCAGGAGGGGACTCAGGTCATGGTCAGGAGGAGTAGGAGGGCCCAGGACTTGGGGGACTGTTGACAGTAGGAAGGCAAGAGCATGAAAAAATGAACTGGAAGACAGGCCTAGCGCCCAGGGCATAGAGGGGTGTGTTAGCGCATGTGTGCATTGGTGTGCGCTTGCACATGCACACTCACAGGCCCAGGGCAGAGGGCTCAGGGCCCAGCGCATGGCTGTAATGGTGCGGCCAGAAGAGGTGCCCACCAGCTGGTGTACTTGGGGGGTGGGCGGTGTGTGTGGCCCAGCACAGGCGCGCTGAGGCTGGGGCAGTGAATGGTTGGAACGGGGATTGTGTTCATCTCAGGATCAGGGCTGGCAATGCTGTCCAGGGCCAGGCAGGGGCCAAATGTGTGCCATGTCCATGAAAGCATGGCTCCTGGGAAGGTCTTTGAGGCGGCGGAAAGATGGCAGTCTCCCTGGGCAGGGAGTGTGTGCCGACTGCTGCTAGGAGGTATACTGTGTACACAGGTGTGTGTGCCTGTGCAGGTGTGTGTCTGGGTGAGTACCACCAAGCGTGTGTATCTGTGTCAGGATGTCTGTGCGACCAGGAAGGTTGGGCAGGATGGAGCAACTGGACCTGGATACAGATCGGGCCTGGAAGGGAAGACAGGCCACCAGCAGCCTGTCCCTCCTCCCAGGAGTCCCTTGTCAGGTAGATTCAGTCCTGGCAGAGGAGCCAGGAGAGGCCCAGACTCCTGGTGAGAACCCCCAGCGGCCACTGCCCACTGAGCTGGTCAGTCTCGCCCAACCCAGCACAGCAGAGGCCAGGATGGGCCTGAAAACACTTCCCCCAGCAGGGACACAAGGCCACCAGAAAGACCCAGCCCCAGCCTTGGATGCCAGCATCCCAGAGACATGCCTGGGACCTGAGGCCCACAGTTAACAGACCGACCAGGCTCCCTCCTTCTTCCTCCCTGCTCCCGGAAGCTTCTCCTTCCCAGGCAGAAGACAGAAGACTGGAATGCAAAACCCCGAAGTCCACCCTCCCCCAGAAGGAACGCCCAGACACTGGAAGGTGGACAGGAAGAGGGGCAGGAATAAATAGAAGGGCCTCGCCCACCCCAGCACATACAGAAACCAGGTCCGTGGAAGCCCCCAAAGCAGTCAAGAGGGCTGACGAACCAAGACCTACCCCCTAGGATTTACTCTACCCTGCGGCCGGCCTCCCTTTTCACCTCTAGGCACTGAGACACGGTCCCTCCCATCCATCCCTCGCTCAGTGAAGCACCGAATGCCCTCTTCCAGGACTCAGCAGACAACAGCACCCCGCCCCTCAAAGCTAATTTTACCTCCGAGAGCCCATCAAGGGTTCAAGGGCTCACACTCCAGCCCAAAGAACCCAAGGCACACTGCTCCCTCCGCTGGGGAGGAGGCTGGGACATGAGAAATGGTCCCCTCCTCTTTAAGGGTGGGGGAGCCAGCCCAGGCCCTGCGGCTTCCTCTGCCCCTGCAACACTCTGGCCAGAACCCTGCCGCCGCCCCCAGCTCATTCCCACCCCAGCAGAGCCCCCTCCTACTGCTTTCCCAGTCTCCCTCCCTCTTCACCCCCAGCTTCCCCCGCAAGCTTCCGTTCCTCTCCCTCTCGGCCTCGGCCCCCCCATCCTGCCCAGCTCTCCCCAGCTCAGACCTCTCTGCCTCGCGCACCTTGGCACCCTCCTCTCTGCCCCCTCCCAATAACCTCCTCTCCCCTTGGCTCCCATCCCCCAGTGGAGCCCGGTCCTCGGCCTTCGGCCTGGCCCCGGCTCCTTCCCTTCCCACTTCTCTCGAGCCCCCTCTCCGCCTCCTCCCACGAGCCCAGTTCCTCGCCGGCCTCCCCTGCAGACCCTTCAGAGCACAGCAGCTCACAACCCCTCTGGCCCAGCACTGCTCTCAGCTCCCGGGGCAAGCACGGACCGCGAAGCCCCCTCAGAGCCCCTCTCACAGCCCTCGGGGTCCCCTTCTGCCCTCCCCTTCCCTTCCCCCACGACCCACCCTCCGGCCCCCTCCATTCGCCCCAGCCCAGGACCGATGCCCCATCCCCCGGCGCTTCCGACCCTCGAGCCCCCAGCCGCAGCTTCGTCTCCTGGCTCTCACCCCGTCGGCCCTCCACTCGGCGCCCCCGCCCCCTGATCCAACCTTTCTGCCTCCCCCCGTCCGATCTCTCCCGCCCCCCGCCCGTCTCCGCCGCAGCCCCCCCTCCCGTACCTGTTTCTGGGGGTGCTGGGAGCTGGAGGGGTGGGGATCCGACCCCCGAAGCCGCCCCGTCTGCGGCGGGTGTCAGAGTCGGGGCTGATGGTGTCGGCCGCCTCGCGCCTCTCCGGTTCCCCGCCGCGTCCCCGCCCGCCCCGCCGCGGCGCTGCTCCGAGGAATATGCTCGCGAGTCAGACCGGCTGCTCCCGCCGCCGCATCCCTGCAACACCGACTGACGGCAGCAGCCGCGACGGGCCCGCCCCTCAGCTGCTTGCATTGGGCCACGCTGCGCTAACGGACAACCATTGCAGCCAATGTGAAGGCACAGACGCCGCCGGTCCCGGTTTCCCAGGCCCCTCCCTCCCTCCCCCGCGCAGGACCCCGGCGTCCCGGCCTCGGGCCCTCAGAACCCTTCGCGCCTCGGAAGCTTCTTATCCTGCACGCCAGTCCCCGCCAAGTAGACCCCAGCTCAACCTGTCTTTAGGAAACCCAGGCGCCCTAGCTCTTTGCCCATTGAGTCGAACCCTCGCGTGCAGCACCCCACCCCTTTCCTGGCCCGCGGGTACGCGTGGAGGCAGCGCCCAGGGCTAGACCAGCCAAAAGAGCGGCTTGGACCTAACTTGGGGGACCCAAAGAGCAGGACCAATGCGGGACTTGGTCCGCAGCGCCCTCTGCTGGCACAACCAGGGGCAGGCCCAGGCTGCGGGAACCCCAGTAAGGAGACCCGCCTGCAGGGGGATTTTCCCATCCGGTCTCCTACCTCCCACTGCCCAGGGGCCTCCTGGTTGGGAGCCCCCAGAACTGTGGAGAGAGGGCCTTTGCTGGCGTAACAAGACATTGAGGAAGAGAAAGGCACAGATGGGGGAGAGGTAAACCCAGGCACTTGGGGTTGCCCAGCCCAGCCCCAGAGCAGTCCCAAAGTTTGGAGTCAGACTGTGTCCTATCTGGAAGGCTGGGCTGACTACACATGCCTGGTCACTAAGGGACCCCTTTTCTCTGCTCCCCCTTCCAGCCACGAGTGCGGTTCTAGGGTGCAGGTCTTCCCTGTAGGGGCATCTGCCGCACCGTGCCTGGATCTGAGCGTGGGGAGGGATCACCTCTTCACTCCGCTGACACAAGGTGGATCCAATAGCTCCCTGGGGCATGTACCACTAAGCGAGATGGACACTGGGCTTCTGACCGAGGCAGGGTTTTGTGTGTATCTGCATAAGTGTGTGTATAGAGACTATTTTGTCAGCTCACTCCAAGACCTTGATTTCTGTTGCAGGATCGGTGATCTGCACAGCCAGGGGTAGTTAGCCAGAGGCAGTACGCAGGAACACAACTCCTAGTGCATCTGTATGCACGTGGGGGCACACTCACAGCTGTGCACACCTATCTGAGTGCCCAAGGCATTCCAAAAGGACACCTGCAGAAATGCTCCACCATGGTAAAACACACTTGTGCACACAGTGTCTGCTCACTCAAGGGCAAATACACACCCTCAGGAAACAGGTACACAAGGAGACCCACCCACAGGGTTGCCCTGCCCATGAGTTACTTTGCAGAGAGTGGTCAGTTACCTACTGGACTGGTGAATGTGGTTGCCCCTGTCCAGAAGGGACCTCCTTCTCCAGCTGAGGGTCGAGAGGTGCACTCAGACTGCAAGGGGTGTTTCCTAGGGGTTAAAAAGGGCAATCTCTGAATGAGTTCCAGACTTGGGGTGTACTCTAACCTTGGAGACACCCTCAGGCCATGCCCACTAAGACCACTGGAGGAGCCAGAGAATGGGAACTGCTGAGTCAGGGTCTGTGGATG
Organism: Cavia porcellus; assembly: GCF_034190915.1. Classification (NCBI taxonomy): domain Eukaryota; kingdom Metazoa; phylum Chordata; class Mammalia; order Rodentia; family Caviidae; genus Cavia; species Cavia porcellus. The sequence goes on from NW_026947500.1 coordinate 23,642,671, forward strand.
TGAAAACTCCCCTCTTTGACCCCACAGACCACTGTCCTACCCACCACCACTGCTCTTCTTTCTGCAGCCTCCTGACACTCATGCACACATACGCGCGCGCGCACACACACACACACACACACACACACACACACTTGCATGGTGCAGCAGGCACCAGGCCCAGGAAGAGACAGACAGGTACAGGTACTCAAAGACAGACTCTTACAATGAGTCTGGGCAGGGAGGGGAAGTCAAGGTGAGCACTTGTTTCCTGTCCCCACTCCCGGCTTTGTCCATCAAGGGCAGGAAAGGTCACCTAGCACCTATGCACCTCCCTGCCCATCCTCCCTCACAGGGAAAGACCCCCATGCAGCTGGGGCTCTTCACTTCAAGGTAATGTGTACCCCGACACATAGGCAGCCACCCAAAGTGATATGCTGAGCACACACCCCTCTCCCATGCACATAGTTGGGGGGAACACACAGAGGAAAGAGAAACAAATACAGCATGCACGTCCTTACACACATGTGCATGTATAAGGCACACACATGTGTAGGTGCACACATAATGGGAAGCTCAGACACCCAATTCTGATACATGCAACCATGACAAGACAGGCACACGTCATGTTCCAGGCAGGGCCTACCTGCACACACAGACACATACACACACATGCATGCACGCACACACTCGCACGCATGCACACACGCGCACTGGGAAGAGGCCAGGCGGGGCTGGGGGTGGGAAGGGGAGCACACCAGGCTGCAGGGATGGAGGCAGTGCAGGAGGCAGCGGTGCAGGAGTAAGCTGCTCTTCACAACACAATCACCCGTCTGTTGTTATAGCAACTCAGCCCCCAAATCGTGAAACGGATATTACAGCCTCAAGAGGGGGAAGGACTGGAGGGGGCTGAGAAGAGAAGGAGGGGCAGAGCAGGGGACCCAATGAGAAACAGGGCTGAAGCTGAGATGTGACAGAGGAGAAAGGGGTAGCCCAAAATAAGGAATAACCCAGGAGGAATGCAGTGGACCAGAAATGGGGGGAAGCCTGGGGGAGGCACATTCACAGGAGAGCTGAGATCTGGTAGAGCTGCAGGTATTGTGCTTTGCAGGCAGGAGTTGGGGTGCTCACATGTCTACCCCCAAGGCACCCCATTTGGGGAGCTAGGGAGGCAGTTCCCATTCCCAGGGTTCATGTCTGTACTCTCCTGATGGCGGGAGTGGGGGGACAGCCTGGCCCAGCTCCAGAAGCTTTAAGAAATTCCCAGGCCACTCTCCCCACTGAGATCACCCCTAGATGTGGTCTTAGCCTTCTTTACGTAGTGGTGACCCCCAAAACCTCTACACTGCAAGCTCAGGAGGGAAGAGAGAGCAGAGTTGGGAGAGGCCTCTAGAGACTGACTGCAGGATCAATATGCATTTCCTCTGGAAGTCACTGTCCTTCTGGCTGGTAGCAGCACTAGGCCAGGAGGCTGCATGACCGAGAAGTACCACCCCCGTCGCACGGAGGCCCATAAGCCCAGCAGGGCCTAGGGCTGCCCAAGGCCCTCCCCACCCACCCCTTCCCCCACTGTCAGCCCCCACAGCCCTCCTCCTCCCAGGATTCCTACAGTGCACATGGGTCACTGGAAATCTTCAAGCAGAGACTGAAAGGCCACCTGTCAAGCAAGGAATTTCTTTTTTCTTTGAGGATGTCACCATGTAATCCAGGCTGGCCCCGAATTTATGATCCTCCTGCCTCAGGCTCCTGAATGCTGGGATTACAGGTATGCACTACCATGCTCCCAACTCAAAGCAAGGGAATTTGGACCATGTGCTAAAAGCTCTAACAAGACCACTGGATCCAGCAATTCTAGGGTGAAAAATATACTAGTTTCAAGATTTAGATCCCCAAGATACTAGACCTTCAAAGATCCTTATGTTTGGAAGTTTTCCAGTTCTAAAGTTAATCCCCCAGGACTCCAGACACATGAGATTCCAGACATCTCAAGTCTCTCTGACTAAAATTTCTACACCAAAGGCCAGTCTTTTTTTTTTTTTTTTTTTTTTTTTTTTTGTCTTTTTCCTTTTTATCGGTACCTGGGATTGAACTCACGACTGCCTACTTGCAAGGCAGGCGCTTATGCCACTGAGCTAAATCCCCAGTCCCCCCAAAGACCAGTCTTGGAACTACAGCGCCCCACCCTCCAGGATTCTAGGCTCTGATGGTTCAGTTTAATGACACGGGCCTTTTTATTCCATCTGGAAAATACAAATATTCACAAGAATCTGTACAACCTCGGGGACCCCAGCCCTGGCCCTGCCCTCAGTGCATGCCTCCCTCACACACCACCTCCAGCCCCAGCTCCCTGCCCTGAACCCCGGCTCCCTGCTCAGGTCCAAATCCTTTCTCCAAGGCAGGAATAACTCCGTCATCCACTGACACTAGGAGAAAAACAGAGGTTGTGAGGAAGACGCCCCCCAAAAAGGCTAGGAGCCCACCTGCTCCATCTAGGAGTCATCTAGACAGAATACACCCCACCCCACCCTCAGTGAGGAACCCCGAGCCCTTATGGAAAGACTCACCGCCCGTTACAAGTGGATGTCAAACACTCCATCCTCCACCGTCTGCACCTCCTCCTCCCGGATCTCTGTGGAAACCCACTCCTGGGCATCAGTGACCCCAGCAGCCCTCACCTCTCGAGGGAGGCGAGGGAGGTGCTGTCCCATTCCTTCCCCAAAGCTGACCCATCCACCACAACCTGGTTCCCTAAATGACTCCTCGACCTATGTTTCGTGGCTCTTCATTTCACTAGGTTTTTTTGCAGCCATGGATTTGTCAGTGCAGTTTGCTTAAATGTCAATGTTGTGTATATTTCACATTTTAGATCCAGCACTTCTGGAAGGCTCGATGCAAATGGCTTTATCTTTTCTATTTTTGAGGACTTATGTCAACCCCAACGGTTGTGGTCAACTGCCTCAGACCCCAGTATAATGCATTTGTACAGATCGTTCTCAGTAAAATAATCATCCAGCGAAAATAATCATTGTCACTCAGCAAGGAGACTTAAAATCACCAGAGACAGCCGCCAGGACTTTAGCCCGGCAAGGGGCTTTTCTCAGAACAGCCACAAAGAGAAATGCAGGCAAATGGCTCCTCCAATCCTTTGCCAGTCCCTCTAATAAAATAAGAGAATGGAATTCTGAAGCTTTTTTCACTTTCACGCTTCTTTCCTTCTTGCCTCAGAAAGATCAAGGGCTCCTAGCCACCTGCTCACGGGTCTGACTCTTCCATGCAATCCCACCAACACAGGAGAATTATACACCCTAGATCAGCTTGCATGCTGGATGGGTACCACAGTGGCCCCATCTCCCTCAGTCCAGGCCAGCACCAGAATACACTCCCTCTTACCTGGAGGCCTGGAGCCTCGCCTGCCAGGGCGAGGCAGAGAGAAGCTGAAGGCTCGGTGGTGGGCGTGCGTGGGAGAGGGGGAGGGGGCAGACCCCTCCAGGCTCACGCTCTGGGCACGGCGCCGGCACTCCACGGACAGGCGGTCTTTGCACTGTTTATGGCAGTTCACACCACAGGCTGGGAAAGAGGACATGGAGACCAATCTGGGCCATCGGTCAGAAAACCCTCCGATCCATCCTGCAGACCTGCACTTCTCCACATGTCCCTTTGCTGCTAAGCAGCTGCCCCCTCAAAATAAGAGTCTAGTTCCAAAGGGCTTTCTTCATCCGTATTGAGAGTCTGTGCCCTCTTCTGTGGTCCACGCAGCTGCCTCCAGAATAAACACCTCTTAAAGGGTACTCTCTTCACATCAATCAGGATACCTTCTGGTTCAGAGGTATTTTACTTCTAGGCAAGTACCAGTACTCCCAGCCAAAAGTAAAAATCCCCACTCAAGACAGTAACTCTCCCCAAAACCTCAGCCCAGCAGTCTTTCATTTGTCATCTTACCTCGGCATTTGAGGCCCTGTTTGTAGATGCCCAGGATCTGCAATAAAGGAGGGAGCCGTGCTGGGGCAGTAGAGATTGAGAGGTGTTGACCACCTCTCCCCTCGGGGGCAGAGACTGAAATTTTAGCGCCCTCCTCAGGGCCAGGAGAGCAACAGCAAGAGAAGAGGCAGTTGAGTAAAGGTTTACCGAGCAGGCAGGGGCATGGCCTACAGTGGGGCGGGATCTGTAGTGGGTGTGGCTTTTGTTGGGCGGGGCCTGTAGGTGGGCGGGGCGGGGCTGGGGCCTCTACGTAAATGGGGTGCTCACCAGGGCTTTGCAGTGGCGGCAGGCAACCGGGCGCAAGGAGCTGCTCTCCTGGAAGTTGTGTACGAAGCCCATACGGCCGCCCAGCACCGAGCTGGAGCGCAGGAAGTAAGAGATCATCTCCTCCCGACTAATGCAGCCATCCCTGGGGGAAGCGGGACGCCTCAGTTTGTCCCCTCCACCTACCCTACTACCAGCCTCACCCTGTGGGGGGGCTCCCTAGGTATAAGGTCCTCCCTGAGATACCCGGACGCATTAGTCTAGGAGCCAGGCAGATGTAGCAGCTGCCACTATCGAGTTGTGTGATTTTGAGCAAGTCATGGTCTTTGGGTCTTGTCCTCAGAGCGAGGGGATCCTAGGCCTGCCCTGCCAGCTTTACAGCTGGGGTGTGCATTTCCCCTGGGGTCAGCAGCCTCGTTTCCAAAGTGCGCTCTGAGTAAGCCCTGCCAGAGCTGGCCCTGAGTGTGCAGAGCTCTCCCACAAGTTCTGGAGCCACGTGACATTGGGGAAAACAGCTCTGTCTCCCTCTTCCCCTGAAAACACACTTGTAATCAGGACTTCGTAGGACCTTTTTTCATATATTTGCGTATACTAGAGTATATAATTTTAATATATAATATGCACACACATTTTTAAGTACTGAGGATGAACCGAGAGAGTACTGAGCTACATCTCCAGCTCTTTTTATTTTATTTTGAGAAAGGTCTTGAATGCAATCCTCCTGCTTCAGCCCCCTGTAGCTGGAATCACAGGCATGTGTCACACTGACTACATTAATACATTAATATATTTTATGGAAAGGACAAACACACGCCCTGCATACAGATCTCAGTTCAAGTACCAGCTCTAGTTCTGGGCTGTGACCTGGCTAATGTCCCTGTGCCTCAGTTTCCCTATCTATACATAGGCATAATGATACTTCCTGTACCTCAGAGAAGTTGTGAGAGGATCACAGTACATGTGCTAATTCACACAAGTACCCCTTGGGTAGGGGTCCTCAGCCACCCAGAGCTATTTCCCTCAGGGCTGGCCCTTGTCTGAAACCCCCTCCCACTGTACATGGAGCTCCACAATGCTGGGGATATAGCTCAGCAGCACAGCATCTGCCCAGCAAGTGTGAGGCCCTGACTTTTATTCCAAGTACAAAAAAAAAAAAAAAAATCAACAGAACACTGGGACAACAGACATCTTGGAAAGGTTTATAAAAACGTAAACTTCGGGGCTGGGGATTTAGCTCAGCGGCATGAGCGCCTGCCTTGCAAGCAGGCAGTCACGAGTTCGATCCCTGGTACCGATAAAAAAGAAAAAGACAAAAAAAAAAAAAAAGTAAACTTCACACTGTGCATGAAAAACTACAACCTCAATGAGGCACGAACATTGATGAGAAAAGTAAATTATAAAAATGTCTAAAAAGATTTTTTTTTGGTACCAGGAATTGAACTCAGGATCTTGCTCTTGCCAGGCAGGTGCTTATGCCACTGAGCTAAATCCCCAGCCCCAAGAGAATTATTTTTAACCTTGAGGAGCTGAGGACCTTTCTACACATAACACAAATCCAAAAAGCCATAAAGGAAAAGACTGACATATTGAACACAGGAACATTTTTTAAACTTTTATATGGAAAAAGACAACATAAATGACAGGGAGAAAATATTTGCAAACACATTCAACATTAAAGGGTTAATATCCATTAACAGAGTTTGTAAAAATCAATGAGAAAAAGACTAACAAACTCAGTAGAATAATGGACAACAATTATGAACACACAATTAACAGAAGAAATAAAAGTGGCCAATAAAACATGACTAGATACCCTCCCCCAATCTTTGTATTAAAGAAATGCAAATTAAACGAAGGTACCGTTTGCCAAAGAGACTAGAAAAACTGTTGAGCTTATTATAGTGCCCATTCTTGGCCAGAAAGTCGCACATGGACATTTGTACACTGCCGATGAGGATGTGGGCTGGTACAACCTTGTCTGAGGTCAGCTTGGCAGTCTCTCCTAATTTAGAATGTGTGCATTTCTTTTAATTCAATTATCCCACTTCTAGGAATTTCTCCTACAGAAATCCTGGCCTTAGCACTGGGTATAGGGATGTTCACAGCAGCACAGCACATAATTACAGAGCAACACCACAACAGTCTACACATCCGTCAGCAGGAGGACGGCCAGGTAAATGATGGTCCAGCCGCACGGTGCAGTACTCTGCAGCTGTTCTAAAGAATGAGTAGCTCTACATGTCTCCACACGGAAAGGTGTTCGGGATACAGTGGAACACAGAAACAAAAGCAAAAAAAAAAGAGTAAAGTATGCAATTCCAGTGAGACAGGAAGGAAGGAAGGAAGGAATGAATGAATGAAGGGGAAAACCCACTGTTCCTTTATAGTCAGATGCTGATTAAAAAGATCTCCAAAACTGCTTTTAAATGCATAATTTTTCAAAAAGGAGCTGGAAATCCTCAAGTTCCAGAAACAAAGAAAGAGCTTCAAGATGAGGCTGTGAGCTGGGCTGGTCTGAGCAGGGATTACTGGTCTCTCTCTTTTTTCTTTTTTTCTGGGGCTGGGACCTTGTGCATGTCTAGTACTTTCCATCACTGAGTCACACCCCAGTCCATCAGGTAGAGAGTTAAAGCTGGGCCCTACATGGAGCTGGGGTCCCCAGAATCTCAGTTACCAGGCTGGTGTCCCCTGGAATCACAGGCATCCACCACCTCACCCCAGTCCCTACAGGGTCTTAAAAGATTCTATTTTAAGATGGAAAAGGCAGCATGTAATAAAATCACCCACCTGCCCAGGGTGGTAACATGGAACTCATCTGCTCCTACCTCATCTTTGGGAAAAGGAACAAAGCAACCTCAATAAAGCCACTGGGTTTATACTGCAATCCTGTTTCTCCATGAAACACACACCACACAAACAAAACCTACTGATTTGTATCTGCATGGAAAAAGGACTAGAAGGATGCCCATTTTGCCTGACCATTGACATAGGTTATCTCTACCAGTGGGAAGGAGGTTGAGAATGTTTACTTCTTACTCTGCATACCTACCAGTATAAATTTATTTTACTACTTGAAATTTTTTAATCATACATTTTGTTTTGTTTTGAGACAGGGTCTTATTATATAGCCCAGGCTTGCCTGAAACTCACAGAAATCCTCCTGCCTCAGCCTCCCAAGTGCTGGGATTGCAAGCATGCACCACCACGCCTGGCAATTATAGTTTTGTGAAGTGGAAATTTAAAAGGGAGGAGTTGAAATACAGGCCATATTTAAAAATAAATCGACCTAAGATGGACTGTAAATTTTGATTGGAGTTTTGTCTGCTCAGCAAAAAGTGGGGCACAAACACAGTGGCAGGGTATGCTTAACCTACTTCAGAGATCCAGCTGTTTCTCCAAATTGCAGCGGATGAATTGTCGATAAGCAAGTGGGTGCTGCTAATTACAGGCCTTTCTTATCTAGTCATTAAAACTGGCTACCCCAGAGCTCGACTTGCCCATATATTTTGCCAGCTGTGAACTCCACAAATAAAACAGTATTTATGTAGCAAAGGTCCCCAGGCCACAGTCTTTTCAAGATTCGGGTGGAGCTCCGGTCCCCTATCTGCCTGGATTAATGACATCACACTGCACCTCAAAATCTCAAAGCCACCTCCCACCTCCCAAAAGAGTAGTCTTCCCCAGAGTGGCAACTTCCCCAGCCAAGGTCACCGGGTTCAGTGGCCTCATCTTGAACTCGGGAAAACTGAAGGGCGAGGGGGAAGTAAGCCATGCCTTCCCTGTCCCCCAGGCTCCCAGCCCTCCTCACTGGTTCTGGTCCAGGTCCCCAAAGGCGCTGAGATAAGGGAAGTTGCCCCGGATGATCTGGAACTCTTCCTGGGAAATGTGCCCATCTCCATCGACATCAAAGTTCCTGAACACAGACTGGGGGACAGAGGGACGTGTAAAGCCAGGAGAGGAGAATGAAAAGGGTCCCCAGGGCCTGCTCCTTCTGACAGATCCAGTCTGCGCTATGAAAGGCGTCAGAGGCATATCCCCCACCACCTCTACTTTCCTATCCCCACCCAACCCGCCCATTGGCCCACTGCCTTGTGCAGCCTGCTACCTGTCCTGGTCATGAAGCACTCCCCCGTGGACATGGCACCCATGGTGGCTCCCAGGCCAGCGCTCTGGCAAAACCAGCCTTTACTGACCACTGCCCCCATTGGCAGACTTTTCTCCCCATGTCTCAGACTCCAGGAGACTCACCTCCACCATCTTCTCAATGTGCTCTGCCAGGAGGGCTTGGTCCAGCTTGGGCTTTGCAGCCGAGGTCCACTCTTCAAGCACTGGGGGCCGGGGAGGGGGGGTACAGCTGGTGGGGCTTGCTGGCTGTGGGAATGGTCAAGCCTAAGGCCAGAGGTAGAGGGAGCCCAGGGCCCAGGAGAACAGACAGGGAGAGTGTGAGGGAAAAGAACCTGCCCAATACCACCGCCCTGCCCTGGGGCTCCTGTGTCCCAGGAGCTGCTTTGAAGAGCTCTTGCCATTGGCATATCTTGAGGTTCTCCGGCAGGAGAGAGGTGGGAAACCAGGGAGTCTCCCTCACCGAGGACTTGGAGCGGGGCTCCCGCTGCAGGGACAGCTGGTACAGTTCATCCTCCGTCTGATACTGATCCAGTGACACCTAGGATACAGAGGTCCCTGCTGTTCTCAGGCGCCTCCAAGCCAGAACTGCAGGACCACCCAGAGGCAACTGCTCAGCCCAGAGCCCAGTCCTATGCTAGACTCGGCACAAAATCCAGCTTGGAATACACCCCAGTAACCCCTGTGCCAGCAACACACTGACCAGACCTCAGCTTGGCCTCACACCTTGTACTGCCAAGATCTCAGCCAAGAGCCCAGTCAGGACCCAGCCCTGAGCTCTGGAATTCTCCCAGAATCCAACTCTAATTTCAACCTGGATCTCCATCCAGAGCCGGGGAAGCAGCTAAGAGTTTACACCAAAACCTCCACCTAAGCCTCAGCCTAGCATCTAGAACCTTGTCTGGCTTCGGCCTGGAACTCAGTCCTACACTCAGCTTTCAGACTGAACAGGAAGCTAAATGCAGGACTTCACTCCAAATCTAAGAACCCAGTCTGTCCAAAGGATCTGGAGGACAGCCCCAAACCTTACACAGAATCTTGACCCAGGAGCCACGCTTAGCCTCACAATCGGTCCTCAAACCATGTGGCAGCCTCAAGACCAGCCTTGGAATACAGTCTCAGCCCAAGCCTGCAACTCATCCTGCGTTCACCCCAAGTGCTGGAGCCCCATTTGTATTTCAGTCCCTTGGCCAGAATCCAGAACCAAGGCCAAGCCCACAGCCAAGATTAGTGCAGCTCTTAACCCCTGGTGCCCAGATCCCAGCCAGGCCACCCCCACTCCCACCCCTTGTTCTCACCGTAAGCAGACTCAGCAAGTCAGGGTTGGCTTGCACAGGTGGCCTCAGGCTGGTCACCATGGCCAGCTCCTCCAGGATGCTGAAGAGCTGCTTCATTTTGGCCCCATTGAGCCGGGTCCGGGCCGAGTCCAGCCAGTCAGGCAGTGCCAGCTGCAGGGCCACCAGGTCCTTGAGGTGGACACCCAGGATGGGGAAGCGGAAGCCCACACAAGCTGCCAGCCGGCGCCGGTAGTTACCATAGTTGCCAGTGGCTGTCACTAGTTCTGTGAGACCTTCCCAGAGCTGGGGAACGAAGGGCAGAAGGTTACACACATACACCCCACTCAATGGAAGAAGGATGTATCAGAGTCAGGCATAGATGGAAGACAAAATCCTCTCTTATGGTCCCTCATCACCAGCTCCCTCAGTTCCTAGGGGGTAGAGTTCAGAGGTCACAAGTTCAAGGCAACAGCCAATGTCAAATACCACACCTCTCCACCAGAGCATTTAATAGAAGAGACTGAGGCTTGGGGAGGTGAGGCAGCTGGCTAGGAGGATGCTCCTGGACGTGCTGTACCAGGGAGAACTGGGAAAATCCCCACATGTTCAGCCATCGAGTAGATGCATAAATTGTGGTGGATTTACAAGCACATGTCATAACAACAAAAATGAACAAACGATTGCTCCACAAAACAGGATTAAAAGCCCCTCCCAAGGGCTGGGGATTTAGCTCAGCAGCATAAGTGCCTGCCTTGCAAGCACACAGTGGTGAGTTTGATCCCGGGTACCAAAAAATGTCCTTCCCAAGCTTGTGGAGTGAGAAGGGAAGACACACACTAACAAGTATGACACAACGGCGCTCACAGAAAGTTCAAAAACAGGCAACCAAACAGTCACACTTGCTTTGGAAAGCACACACAGGGAAAACAAAGTCATTGTCACAAAAGTCACATTGACTACTTCTGGTGGGGAGCGAATTATGCTCTAAAGTGCTGGGTGCAGCAATGTCTTTGTTTTCATTTTTGTGTTTCGAGGTTCTAGGAACAGAACCTCGTGCCCCATACAAGCTACAAAAGTATCTACCACTGAGCCACACCGCCAACCAATGCTGGCTTTTTTTGTTTTTTTGGACTTCTGGAGATTGAACCCAGGGCCCTCACACTGTTACAGCTCCAGTCCTCTTTTCATCTTTTCTTTTTTTCAACATTTTATTTTGTTTTTGTACCGGAGATTGAATTCATGACCTTGCATTTGCCAAGCAGGCACTTATGCAGCTGAGTTAAACCCACGGCTAACATTTTATTTTGAGACAGCATCTCACCAAGTCACTGAGCTGCCTGGTCTGGGCTTGAACTTGTGATCCTCCTGCCTCAGCCACCTAGAGTGCCAGGATTATAGGAATGTGTTGTAACCTGGGTGGTAGTTACACAGGCATTTCTTTGTAATTTTTCTTTAGTCTATTCATCTGTTTTATAAACTTTCTGTGTCTATCTTACCCAGTATGCTATGAGACAGTCAGAGAGAGACAGATGAAACCATTAGCTCTGGGACCAGGCAGACCTGGAAGTCTCCCTTGGCCCCTTGCATGGATAACCTGGGAAAGCACTTAATCCCACCAGGCCTCAGTTTCCTCAGCTGGCAAATGAGGACAGTGGCGCCCAGCCCACAGCATGGCACCTGGACAGGTCACACATGGGAATCACAGACTCTGCTCCCAGCACCTTGATGGTCTCAGGGCTGACGTGGCTGTGGGTGTCCTTGAGTCGAGAGATGGAGCTGTGGCTCAGGCCCCCGACCACAGCCATCAGTGTGTTGAAGTTCTGCAGCTGCAGCAGCTTCTGGGGGTCAGATGGGGAAGGCGAGGCAGTGCGTCACCAGCGGGGCCTGGGACTGAGCCCAGCCTTTCCCGGGATGGGGCACCGGGTGCATGCCGCGGGGAGCCAGAGGAGGGTAGGCACCTCGGCCACGTGCACGAAGTGTGTGATGACCAGAGCCCGCTGAGGGGCTGTGGGCTTGCTGAGGATCATGAGCTGCACCCACTGCGAGACGCTGTTGAAGAGGGAGATGAAGCGCTCCAGCACGGGGTTGTCCACTGTGCAGCCGTGAGTCACAAAACTGTGATAGTCCTGGAACTGGAGGCAGGAAGGAGTGGCCTCAGCACTGCAACATCCTCCAGCTGTCCCAGGCACAGCACAGCCTACCCCAGAGCCCTTCCCCCCCCAGAACCCCCTTCCCAAACCACACTGGCCCCCAACGTAAGCCCTCGGGCCACACCAGGATCTTGCAGAAGGAGCGGTACTCCAGGTAGGTGAGGTGCTCTGCCAGCTCCAGGGGCTCCAGATGATCGAACAACAGGGACATCTTGCGCTTTTTTTGTTCTGTGGGGTTCCGCTGAGTCACTTGGCGCTTCCACTTGTAGGTGGGACTGCGGGGGGCAGCAGTAGTAAGCCCTAGGCTAGAGATGCCCCCTGAGGTGTGGCCCCACACTCACACAGACATGCCACTCAGGCTGTCATGATGGGAGCCACTAAGACACTAATGTCCCCAGCCCAGCAACTCCTCCCTGTCTCCCCCTCCCCCTGCACTCGACACAACACACATTTATGGACAACATACTCTGTGCCAGGCATTGTGCTAGACGCTGGGGAGAGAGATTAGCAAGACACGCTTCCTGCCCTCAAGGAGCTCACAGTCTACTGAGGAAGACAGACACAGAAATGGGGATCACTAAAGAGCATGACCAATGTATAAGGCCTCTGTGCTGGAGTCTGAGCAGAATGTCATGGGAAGTTAGAGCGGGGAGGACAAACACTGCTCTGGAACAGCCCTGAGCCCTCGGAGCCTACAGAGATGTCAGATTTGAGCTAAGTTGGCATGGAGGAAGAGACAAGGACAGTGACAGGAGGAGTGCTGGGTGGGAAAGGATGCAGGGCTGAGACATGGAGGGCAGGCAAGGTGGAGCCGAGGTAGGAGGCGCAGCAGGATTGGCTGTGGGCCATGGCAGATGAGACAGGGACCTGAGATCACCCCGGCCAGGCGTTTGCAAGGCCACAGGGAGCATGAAAAGTGTTGAAGCAAGACAGTGACATGATCCTCACTCATTCAATCAACAGACATTTATTAAGCCCTCTGAGCCCCGCCACGCACACGCTCTCAATGTCAATGAGGCTGCTGTGACGACGGTTCCCTTCTTGGTCTAGCAGAGCCTTCAGCTCCTTGATCTGCTCCGCCAGCTCTGGGTTCAAGTCAAACTCCGCTGGGAATGCTGAGATCCAGTACCTGGAGGAGGGGCAGAGTCACCCAAGGCAGCCTTTCCACCACCATGCCCAGGGGGATGCCGAAGGGATCACTGGGACAGTTATCACCCAAAGAGAAGGAAGGAGTCTCAGATCAGTTCCCCCTGTCACAGTTCATGCTGCCCCCAAGGCTACAAAAGCCCCCCTCCAAGACCTCTACCCCTACAGGGAGGATAGGAAAGAAAGCTGAGACTGAGGATGGAGGCTGGTGGAAGAGGCCTGAAGCAGCCCTGCCGTCCAATCCAAAGTGCAAACCCACCAGGCCCAGGGGCACTATGTCCACTCCTCCAGCCAGTCCGAAGCCTCAGAGAAGGGAGCGAGAGGAAGACTCACCTGACCAGGTGGCACGTTTTCACCTGCAGGGAATTGGAGTTGTCCTTCCGTGATTGTTGGTAGGTGGACAAGGATTAAGGAAAACAAGAGTGGTGCCTAACTCTACAGCGCGGGATGAAGGGACGGGGCTTTGCAGGGCAGGATGGGAACTGAGGAACCCTGGTTCTGGAAGGATGAGGTGGGTAGGGTGTAGAGCTAGAGGGGCTCCAAGAGGCTTCAAGGTAACCCCATTGAGTCTAGAGACAGATGGAAACCCTAGGGAGCGCTGGGGCAAGGCTTAAGCCAGGGTCTGAGTGGGGAAGGGAGCAGAGGTGAGGCCTGGTCTCCCTGAGGTAAGAAGGAGGCCGGAATTCTGGGTCCAAGGAGGGGCTTGTACATCCATGCCTGGGCTGGTCAGTGGTGCTCACCGGTGGACACTGGCCAAAAAGCCCAAGAGAGGTCCGCAAAGGATATATATGGAGCAGCTTCGCCGCCAATTCCGAGGATGGGATGTACCAGGGGTGCATCATGAGGAACATGCGCACCAGCTGGGGGTCCCTCACCTTCCCAGAGTCATCTAACTCCCCAGGGTCAAAGAGAAGCAGGAAGCAGGCTGACCCTTTGTCCCTAAGCTGGAAGCTTGGATTCCTATAACCTAGCCCGCAGTCCTTCCAGCATCAGGGCCCCTGGGGCTGCACTCCTGCCCCCGCCCACCTCCAGCCTCCCCTGGGCTCTGAACCTGGTAGGTAAATCAAACACCAGGAGGTCAGTGGTAAAGAAAAAGTTGAGTGCGCGAGGGGCAGAGCAGGATCTGAGGAGCTGGGGGCCGAACTGTCTGGGACTGGGCCTGGTCTGGAGGGGAACCAGCTGGGGCGGAAGGAGTCTGGGTTCACCGGGGTCGGGAATCCAGAGGTCACTTCCTGAGTGACGGGGAAAGGGGCACCCCTTCACCCGATAAGCCACCCCTCATCTGCCGGAAACAGTTCCCAAGCCCGAGATAGTGAGTTCCTCCGGATCCCCGGGAAGATAGATAAAGCCCTCCTTGCCTGAGGCTGTTACCCCGGACACGGGATAGGCTGGGCAAAGGAAACAGCGACCTGACGAAGTGAGGGCACCTCTCTCTGCCACAAAGGGCTTTCCTCAAGAAGGCTGCAGGACCCGAGGCCAGGGATCCACTCGAGAGGTGGCGGGGGGGAGGGCTCAGTGCACCCTCCGGCTCCAACTCACCGAAGGCTTCGATGCAGCCGCGAAGCAGCTCCTCCACCGTGCAGCCCTTGTCCAGGTCTAGAGTGCCCGCCATGGTTGCCGGTCAGGGTGTGCTGGACCCAGGCTGCGCTCCGGGAGCCTCCCTTGGGGCTCAGACGCGAGCCCTGTACTGGAGAGGCAGAGCGCGAGTCAGCCGAGGCTCCCGCCCGCAGGGGGCGCGGCCCTGGGGCAGGAACGGGGAGGGGCGGGCACGCCCTCTGCCGGCCCGGGGCGGAGTTGCCCACCGTGGCCACTCGGCCACTTGCCGGGCTCAACGGCCCGGCCCGGGATGGTGCAACTCGCTAGTTGGGAAACGGATCTGCCAAGAAGCTTCCGGCCCACCCTCCGAGGTGAGGAAGGGCCGAGGAGTCGGCCGCGGGGATGGGACGAGTCCAGACTCCAGGGGTTGACTGGTGCCCCAGCCCCACTCCTGCAGACCCTCTGCGGCTCACCCCTGCTCCTCCAAGGCACCTGCAGCGCCCCACAGTTCGGCTCTGCGCCCCTCCCTCCTTCCTCCCTCCTCTGCCTCCCTTCCCCCGCAGGGTTATTTTGGGAACCCAGGGCCTGAGGGGACCTCGGAGGAATTTCTCCCTAGGATGGGAGGGGGAAGAGAGAACCCAGGCGTCCTACCCACAAGGCCCCCTCCCCGGCGCCTGCGAAGAGGGGGCGGGGCATCGGCAGCCCCCAGGGGCCTGCCCTGGTGAAGCAGGCCGGAGAGGAACATTCCTGGGGCGGGAGTGGGGGGTAGCCTCCAGGCGTCAGCGGGAAGCCTGAGCTTGGGAACCACGAGCTCCCAAGCCATCTCCAGGAAAGCCCGGGGTCCAGGCTCCGCCCTTCCAGTGGGCCATCTTCTTCCAACCCGGAATCCTGACCCCAGACCCCTAGGCTGCAGACGTGAACTGTGAGTAGAGTAGTGTGCCCAGAAGGGGGCGTTAGAACCGTGGGGGTAGCCATTGCGGATAGGACACCTCCAGCAACTCGGGTCACTGGGGAGGCTAGGCGCACTCCTGCAGGGACACCCGTTCCACACCCAAGGTATTTTCCGGAGGCCAGGGACCAAAGTTAGATACGCTTTGCACACGCTGCAGGGCATATGCATTCGCCCCTGTCCTCTGTCTCAGACAATGCCACCAGCACGCTGGACACACCTGCACCGAGGAGCCCCCAAGCACACACACCCAGCTCATCTACCCCAGTGCAAACCCCAATGGACGAGGTTACCTCGCGGGCCTAATGTCCACTTGAACAAAGCCAGCTCTAGTCCCGCGGCCAAGGGGGCGCTGACATCTGCACACGTGTGCACACGCGCAAGATAGTGCATCTTCACGCATGCACTCTCCCACCATGCACACACTCCCGTGGGTGCGCACACGCCCATTACGCCGCCCCTTCCCCCCTTCGTCCGAGGTCTAGGGCTGGCCCTGATTCCCATCACTTCACCCTGCAAAGCCTCGCCCCATAAAAGGGTACGGTACCCCCACACATGCTCCCCCCCCCCCGTGCTGGGGTAAAAGAGCTCCTCTACGGAGTTCTCAGACGGACTTTCCCTCGAACAGTCCACAGCCATTCCTACCAGGTTCTGCTGCTTCCTCGCTGTGACCTTGAAAATCACTTGGCCTCTCTGAGCCTCAATTTTCCCATCTGTCAAATGGGTTTTTGCAGGCGAGGCCCCGGCTGAACGTGGCTGAGAAAAGCCAGGGGCACAAAGGGTGGTCCAAAATGCCCCAGCTCTCCGCATCACTCCGCAGGCTCCCTATCAGCCGTCCCCGCCCGCCTGCTCCCCCCACTCGGTCCCCTTCTGGGCCCCGTGCCCCGCCCGCACTCGCTCACTCACTCTTGGGACACGCTGCTGTGAGCCCGCGCCCAGCCCGGCCCGGCCCAGCCCGGCCCGCGCCACTACAGTGCGCTCCCGCCCGCCGGCCTCGCTGCGGCTGCGGCTGCCGCCCGCTCTCCGCGCCGCGGCCCAGCGCCCCGCCGCCCCGCCCCCACCCCGCCCTCCGCTCCGCGCTGAGCTGCGCACCGCCGGCGGCGCCTCCTCCACCGGGGCTCCCCCTTGCCCCGCACGCGGCGGCCCCTGCGGCAGCTTAACCCCTCCCCTGCCGCGCCGCCACGGAGGCCGGGGCCGCAGGAGGGGGGCTGCGCCAGGGACCGGCGAGGCCGGGCGAGCGCGGGCACGCGGAGGGGGAAACTCCTGTCAGACCCCTCCCCCACCCCGGACGCCCCCGGGCCGCCGGCCCGCCTGGGTGTTGGACGGAGGAAGCCGGGAGGGGCAGGAAGCGGACTGCGGTGGGGAAGGGGCGCCCCGCCCAGCCCCCGGCCCGGGTTCCTGTTTTCAAGACAAACCGTTCCCACGGGGCGAGCCCGGCCCCAAGCAGGGCGTCTTCCTGCGGGCGGCGCGGGCACCTGCGCGGTGAAGGTCGGGGCGAGGGGCAGCGGGTCCTGGTGAAAGCTGGGGAGGGGCCAGGATGAGCGGGAGCGTTTCAGGGAGAGGGGCCTGCGTGCTACCTGGCACCGCGGCCTCAATATCTGGGGGTGGGGCAAGGCGCCCCGGTTCACACCGGAGGGTGGCAGAGAGGGGGCGGCTGCCGGCGGCTGGTGGCGTCTGCACATCTGGGAGGCTGGAAGCCAGTGCCCCGGCAAGGAGGAACTTGGGGTAGCAGCCACAGGCAGTTGGGGTCCCCACAAACCAGACTTGGGGGACCGGTAACAGTTTCCGGCCGTTTGGGTTCAAATACACTCAGTGTGAAACCACGGGCCCCAAACCTCCCTTCTGAGGCCGGCCCCTCCCTGCCTCGTGCCTGGGAGCAGGACACCCCCGCCCCACGCACACTTCAGTCTCGGTACTGAGAACACCAGAAACGGCCTCAGTGATGAAAGGGGGCGACAGTGGCCTAGCCTAAATGCTCTGGGAACGCCTCTGCCCTAACACTCCCCAGACTTTGGACAGAGCAAGCCACCTGCTAAGAGACCCTAAACCGCCGCAGTGGGGCGGAGCTAAGGGCGGACCCTAAAGGCACCAAGCATCCATAGGCCCCGCCTCCCCGAGCCTGGATCGCTGTTGTCCCGGAGGCACAGCCAGAGTCCCGGCTCCCAGCCCTGGTGACTCCCACCCAGGCAGACGCCCCGCCCCCGGCCAGTCAGGCCGGCCGCTGACCTAGTATGGACACAGCACTGGGAAGAGACGAGTAGAGGTGCCGCCCAGAAAGGGGCTGAACCGTAGGCCCCACCTCCATGGAACCCCTCCCCTAGAATGCACCTGCTGGGGTTGGGGGCAAATAGGAGGGTGTTCGAGCAGCTGCTGGTGTGGCCGCCTAGAGCTAAAAATATTTCCCAACAGAGAAAAGAATAAGGAGGCTCCCAAGGAGAATGGATTTATTGGGGAGTGGGTGCAGTTGGTCAGACCCCATAAATAAGAGGGATGGGGACCGATGCTAAGAAGAGGGCAGTGTCCTTTACCACGCTGGACACTGGTACCTACAGGCTGGGAAAATGAGGGTTCCAGAAAGGGGCTTAGAGACCTAGCAGCAGTCGCCTGCCCTCTGGAAGAGGAGCTGGGAGGACTCCCAGGGCAGACTGGGGTCTGGTCGGGGTGCTCAGATCTTCTCATCAGGGGCAGGCAGCCGCTGTCGGGAAGGCTCCACGCCCCAGATCTCCCTGGCATACTGTGCGATAGTGCGGTCGCTGGAGAACTTGCCCGAGGTGGCTATGTTCCGGATCACCATCCGTGTCCACTCCCTTGGGTTCTGCAGCCAAATGGGAGCTCTGGGTTCACTCTGCCAGCAGGATCCCCATTTTCTCCCTCATCCGAGCCAGGACTGCCCAAGACCTGCCAAGTCCTGGCCCAGGACCCCTCACCTTGTACAGATTACTGACTTTCTCCTGGCATTTAATGTAGTCCTCATAATCTGCAAAAACTTTGAACCTAGAGAGCAAAGGAGAGGTAAGAAGCTCCACAAAGTCAACAGCCAAGCCCATTCTGTCCAGTGGACATCTGGAGACCTGGAGAACCATGCTGCTTCCCAGGGAGGTTGGTAAGCAGAGTGTGGTGGCGCACACCTATAATCCCAGCATTTGGGAGACTGAGGCAGGAGGATCGCCATGAGCTTGAGGCTAGCCTGGACTACAGAACAACATCCTGTCTCAAGGGGCTGGGGTTTTAGCTCAGTGGCATAAGCATCTGCCTTGCAAGCAGGCAGTTGTGAATTTGATCCCCAGTACCAATAAAAAGGAAAAAGACAAAAAAAAAAAAAAAGTGAAAGATCCTGTCTCAAAAAAACAAAGCTGGGCATGGTGGCACTTAGTAGGATTGCTGAGTTCAAGGGCAGCCTAGGTTTCACAGTAAACTCAAGGCCAGCCTGAACTACATAGCAAGATCCTGTCTCAGAAAACAAACAACAACAACAAAAATAAAGTAAAATTTAAAAAAAACTCCAAAGGAGCCTGGTGGCAACTGCAGGGACCCAATCCTACCTCCCCACCCCCACCACATGCCTGCCCAGCCCAGCAGCCCCAGCTGCGTGGTAGCCTCCCCCCACTATGTCCCCCCTCACCGATCATGGTGCATGAGCATGTTGACAATGTCCTTGAACAAGTCAGGCTGTTTAGGGGAGAAGAAGCCACTGCTTAGCTGCTCGATGATCTGTCGGAGCTCAGGAATGCGGTCATAGTACTCCTGGGCATTGTACCTGCAGGGCAGAGCTCCATCAGCTGGTGCTTGCTCCAGGGATCCAGAAAGTCCCAAGCCTCGGCCTGCCGCTGCCCTCCCTGGAGCTGCCACCCAAGCCCGCTCTGGAGGTCCTTCCTCACCACTCCTCTCCCTTCCCGGCTCATTTTTCCTTCCCTACTTTGATGATGAAGAAACTCAGGCCTGGAGGAAACAAAAAGGTAATGCTTAAAAAGCCACAGGCCCTACAAAAGAGGGCTCTTACAGGCGTGCACGCATGCACCACCATTGTGTCCCCTCCATGACGGACTGGGGCTGAGGTGTGGCTCAAGCATAGGACGCTTGCCTAGCAAGCACAAGGCCCTTGGTTCCATTCCCAACACCACCAAAAAACCACCATGACTATCTTTTCTCCGCCAGTGTCCTAACCCCATCCCTGGCCTAGCCGTTGGCTATAGGAGGCACCAGCAGACACATTCTCGGAAGGGCCTGCTCAGCTCAGCCAGTCCCGCCGAGCTCATCACAGGCCTTGTGCCAACTTTCTTCCTCTTGTTGGTTTGTTCTTTGAGACAGAATCTCACTATGTAGTCCAGGCAGGCCAGCAGGCCTCAAATTCACTACATGGCTCAGGCGAGCCTCAGGCTTATGATCCTCCTGCCTCAGCCTCTGGAATTACAAGCAGGTGTCATCATACCCAACTTGCCTCCACTTTCTAAGGCAGCACAACCCCTCCCTCAGGATCAAAATCCCTCCCCATGCCAGCCTGGTCCCCTTCACCGCAAGTGCTCTTCCAGTGAGATACCAAGACCTCTTCCATGTCTCTGACCCCAGTCCTCTGAGCTATTCAGCTACAGGTGACTCCTCTGCCTACAGTGTCAGCTCCCACTCTGGTCCCCACCTGCGCCCTGAAACCCAGCCTTCATCCTGCAGTCAGAATTATTCTAAAGCCTCAGCCAAAACACTGGAGAGTATGCTCAAAACATCTCACAGCCACCTGTTCCCCAAGGACAGTCTGCGCTTTCTAGTCAAGCCCCACAGAAATTCCTTGCAGCATTGAATACCAGCTCTCCTAAGTCATGATGGGGGCATAATGGCACCAACTTTCTGGGAAGCAATTTGGATCTCCGTGTTAGAGCCTCAAGAACTTGTGCTTAAAGCTGGATGTGGTGGCACACACCTGTAATCCCAGCACTCAGGAGGTTGAGGCAGGAGGATCATGAGTTCGAGACCAGCCTGGGCTACAGAGTGCTCAAGGCCAACCCAAACTGCATAGAGAGACCCTGTCTCAAAAGGACCAGAAAGCAAGCAAGCAAGCAAGCAAGTGAAAGAAAGAAAGAAACAAACAAACAAAGAAAAAAAAAAAGAAAGAAAGAAAGGGAGGAAGAGAAAAAAACAACTGGGATGGTGGAAAGGAGAAAAGAAAGAAGGGAAAACATAACTATACTACTAATCTCTGTTAGTCCGTCAAAAAGAACAATTTGTGATTTCATTAATTGATGATTGTTTTCAGCTATTTTATAATCTGAGCAACTACTTTGAAGATAATGCAAAATATATTAACCATTGTTAATCTCCTATATTGTTTTGAAATTCTGTATCATTTTTATTCTTTATTCAGTTTTTTAAAAATACAAAGGATTAGGGATGTAGGTCAGTGATAGAGCATCCCTTCTGTCTAATTACCAGTGCCACAAAAAAAAAAAAAAATAAAGAAAATTGGAGTTGGGGATTTAGTTCAGTGGCATAAGCACCTGCCTTGCAAGCAGGTGGTTGTGAGTTCAATCCCCGGTACCGATAAAAACATAAAAAATTAAAATAAATTGAAATAAATTCATTCTTAACCACCCACCTACATACAATATCCTATTCTAATTCTTTTAAGGAAGTAATCATGGCTGTAAACATAGATGCAAAAAGTTGTTCACTGAAGTACTATTTAGACTAACAGGCTTAATCAACCTGAATACCCAGCCATATGATATTGGTTAAACAGTATGTCATGGTTAGCCAAGCATGGTGCTGCACTCTGTAATCCCAGCACTGGGCGAGCTGAGGCAGGAGGATTGCTGCGAGTTCAAGGGCAGCCCAGGCTACATAGTGAGTTCAGGATCAGCCTGAACTGCATAGGGAGACCCTGTCTCAAAAAAGGAAAGAGAAAGGTGGGAGAGAGACAGAGATAAAGACAGAGACAAAAACAGAAACAGAGACAGAGACAGAATGAGAAGGAAAGGAAAGGAAAGGAGAGGAGAGGAAAGACTAGAAAAGGAAAGAGAAAAAAAGAAAAAGAAACGAAAAGGCTGAGGATGTAGCTAAGTGTAGGGACCTGGATTCAGTCCTCAGTACTGCAAATACCAATACTACTGCTACTACTAATAATGTGCCATACCCATAGGGTGCAATCCTATATGATTTTTTGAGATGGTCTCACTATGCAGCCTAGGCTGGCCTTAAAGTCTGCCTCACAAATGCAGAAATTACAGGCATGCACCACCACTCCCAGCATATATGACTTGTTTTGTTTGTTTGTTTGAGACAGGGTCTGGCTGTGTGGTTCAGGCTGGCCTTGAACTCACTATGGAGCCCAGGTTGGCCTGAAACTTGGGGGACTCCCCACCTCAGCCTCCTGAGTGCTGGGGTCACAGACATGCAGCACCACACCTGGCTCTATATACATATTTACAATATTTTTGAAGACTAATGACATGAGAGGTGGGTATGGAGGCTCGGGAGGCTGAGGCAGGAGGAACACAAAGGAGGACAAGTTTGCACTCAGACTGGGCAACTTGGTGATTTAGCAAGGCCCTGTCTCAAAGAACAAAATAGCTTTAAACCCACTCTGAGAGTATGAAAAGCAGTTATTTCTCTTTTGTTTTTTATTTTTCTAAGTAATGAGCAGATGTTACTTTTTTGATAATCACATTTAAAAATAAATTTTGGGGGGATTTAGCTCAGTGGTATAAGAGCCTGCCCTTGCAAGTGTGAGGTCATGAGTTCAATCCCCGGTACCAAAAAAAGAGAGAGAAAAAAGAAAGAAAACAAAAGAAAATCTAAAGACAGTGACTAATAGAAAAATAAATTTTGGGAGCCGGGGATTTAGCTCAGCAGCATAAGTGCCTGCCCTGCAAGCGCACAGTCATGAGTTCGATTCTCAGTGCCAAAAAATATAAAAATAAATTTTGGGGCCAGGGGTTTAGCTCAGTGGAACAAGCGCTTGCCTGGCAAGTGTGAGGTCATGAGCTCGATTCCTGGTACCATCCATATAAATAGGTAAATAAATAAATTTTGCTGGAAACTGGTAGTACATGGCTGTAATCTTAGCACTCAGGAGACTGAGGCAAGATAATCACAAGTTTGAGCCAGCCTGGACTATGCAACAAGCTCTAGGCTGACCTGAGCAAGCTATATAGCCAGGATCAAAAACAATTAATGTCAGGAAATTTGTCTCCTCTTATGGCTTTCCAGGAACTAATGATTTAATTTCACCTCCATTTCTGAATAGTATCTCTTGAGACTGGTATAATTTTCTTTCTTTTCCTTCAGTTCTAATTTTGGTTAATTGTGACAGCCTCTCACTTGGTAGTGCAGGCTGACCAGACTCTCTGTGTATCTCAGACTGGCCTCAAGCTTGCAACCCTCCCGCCTCAGCCTCCCCAGTGCTAGGATGACAGGTGTGTACCAGTGGGCTCAGTTCTTTCCTTCCATTCTGTGTTACTTCTTTTATCCCATTAAGTGTATGTGCTGTAAGCTCCCCCAGAAGTTTTTTGGAGGATGTGGGCTTAGTGGTAGAGCACGTTCCCAGCAGACATGGAACTCAGTTCAAGCCCCAGCACTGCCCAAATTTCCATCCCATCCCTGGCAGCCACGCCTCAGCCCTCCTGCCCTGACCCATGCACGGCATACCCCCTCTGGTCAAGCCTGTCCACGTCCTCCACCCGCATGCCGAAGATGAAGAAGTTCTCCTCCCCTGCCTCCTCTGCCATCTCTACGTTGGCCCCATCCATGGTGCCGATGGTCAGAGCCCCGTTGAGCATGAACTTCATGTTGCCCGTGCCTGAGGCCTCCGTGCCCGCTGTGGAGATCTGCTCAGAGAGGTCAGCAGCCGGGATCACTGGAGGACAGCAGTAAGGGGCAGGGTCAGCTCAGGGAACTGTCCTGCCCAAGGTGGGCATAGCCAGATGCAAAGTCCCCTGTGCCCCAACCCTCTGATCCTCACCAACTAATTTCCTATTGCCAGCTTCACCCTTTTGCAATTTATTTTCTTTAACTAGGAATTGAACTCAGGGCCTGGAGCTTGCAGGGCAGTTACTGCCCAATGGAGCTACATCTCTGATTCGTGGTGATTCTTTAATACCTGGAATCCAGCCTGGACCCTGTGTCTACTTCCCCCGGATTCCACGCTGTGCTGCCTGTAATCCCACAGAGGGACACCCTTGCCCAGGAAAGCTTGCTAATGTCTCTCCTGGGGCCCAGTCCATTCGAGCCTCCAGGGTCCCCGCAGCAGCACCCACCTTTTTCAGCCAGTGAGACCCGGTAGTTCTCCAGGAAAATGACTCGAAGGCGGTCGCCCACCACTGGGTCGTGGTTTACCACGTCCCCGATGGCAGTGATGAGTCTGATGATCATCTTGGCCATGTGGTAGCCGGGAGCAGCCTGCGGGGCACAGTGTAGGCTCGGCGCTGAGGCCTTAGCCTCACGCACAACCTGTCCTACTGCTTGGCCAGGCTCATTCCACCAGACGGAGGGCAGCAGTGCAGAGCCCTGGGCCAGGCCTAGCTTCTTACCTTGCCCCCGATCATCACAGTCCGTGGCACAACGAACTTGTTAGGCTCCTTCTTGATGCCTGTGGAGAAGAGAGGGACAGAGGTGGCCGACCACCATCCCACCCCGGCTAGGCGCTCCCAATGGTACCCTGGCAGCCAGCGCCCATGCTAGGAGGCAGCAGCCTGAATTTCCCCAGTCCCTGGCTCTGTGGCTGTCAAGGCCCCATGCTGAGCTTTGGTTTGGCTATCTATGGAATAGGTATCGTTCCCTATCCTAGGAGCTGTCACCAGCCAAGGAGCTACTGATCAGGTAGTGTGTGACCTCCTGGAGGGATACAGAGGGGAGGACTGGGCTGCGTGGTGGTCCCGCCACTCACGGTTGTACAGGGTGATGACATGGAGGCAGTTGAGGAGCTGGCGCTTGTATTCATGAATCCGTTTCACCTGGACATCGAAGAGTGAATTGGGGTTGATGTGGACTTTGTACTCTCTCTCCAGGTACGCAGAGAACTTCAGTTTGTTTTCCTGCAGGGAGGGGAAGGAGAAGGCTCACCAAGATGCTGATGGATGGAAGGTCCTCACTGCCTCCTTCCCGCCAGCCCCAGGAAGGTGGACGGCAGGAGGCTCACTGCTGCCCTCGCCAGGCAGACAGGGCCAGGGCAGATCGGTGGTTACTCTGGTTACTCCTGGCAGGACCTGGGCAGGACAGGCGGGGCAGCTCTATCTGCCCCTCCCCCACTTCCCAAGGGCCACCCCTGGCCCTCGTGGTGTCCCAGGCTGTGGCGCTGCCCACCTGCTTCACTTTGGCCACATCCCTGATAAAGGCTTCATCATCCACATAGGAGAGCAGTTTGCGCAGCTGGTCCAGGTCCGAGATGTACTCCTCCCCGATGCGCTGTGGGCAGGCGGCTCTCAGGAAAACCACACCCTCTGTCACCCTTCTCCCAGACACAGAGGGGTCCCTCTTTTCCAGCTCAGCTGGGCCTGCCACCTGGCTCTGGGATCCTCCCAGCCACTTTCCTGCCATCCCATCTGAGCTCTGGTGGCTGGCCTAACCGGCCCCAGCCACCCCAGCAGGCTTCCCTGGACTCCTGGACTTCTCTCAAGTCCCTTCTACCAGACACTGGCTCCTGCAGTCTCATTTCAGATGGGTCCCACTGAAGTTCCCTCCCTCCTTAGACCAGCACCCCCAGCAGGCTGGCTTTCCTAGCCAGGGCCCCATGAGCCCAGAGGCCGCATGCATGCACTTAAGAAAAGGCACCACCTAGGTACTCGGGATTTAGCTCAGCGGCATAAGCGCCTGCCTTGCAAGCAGGCAGTCGTGAGTTTGATCCCCAGTACCGATAAAAATGAAAAAGACAAAAAAAAAAAAAGAAAGAAAGAAAGAAAAGGCACCACCTATCTTGGGGACACAGTGCAGGATGAATTTCAGCCCTCAACGTTGAGTCCCTGTGCTGTGAGCACAATACCCAAGTGACCCCTGCAGTGCCCTGCAGTGGCTTTACCGCCCCTCACCTCAGCAATGACCTCTGCCAGCCCAGGGTTACACAGAACCAGCCAGCGCCGAGGGGTGATGCCATTGGTCTTATTCTGGAATTTATGAGGCTCCAGCTCATAGAAGTCCTTGAAACTGCAAGGTGGAGGGGGATGCGCATCACCACTCACCCCTACAAGGGCCCTTCTCCCAGAAGCCCCTAGCTCTTCCCGAAAGGGGCTTCTCCTGGGATCCTGTGAGAGGAGGTCACCGGGGACAGGACTGTACTAGAAGGGGCTGTGAGAGTGTGCACTGTCTGTGGGTAGGACCCACTACGGGAGGCTGGGGCTGGAGAATAGGCTCACATGGTCTTCTTGAGGATCTCAGAGTGGATGCGGGCCACACCATTGACTGCATGCGAGCCAGCAATGCACAGGTGCGCCATGTTGATTCGCTTCACCGCACCCTCCTCCACCAGTGACATGCGCCGCAGCCGGTCTACGTCCCCAGGGAAGGAAGCCGCCACTCGCTGTGCCCAAAAGAGCCCAGAACTGGCACCAGAGCCCAAAAACCTTGGTCCCTAGACCCAATCTCCAAGGCTCTGCTCAGAGCTGTGCTCACACCCGAGGCCCCAGATCCTGGCCAGCCACCCTTCCAGCTGCCTACTGGTCATGCCCCCTTCCCGGCTCACATTCAGGAAGCGCTGGTTGATCTCGTAGATGATCTGCAGGTGCCGGGGCAGCAGCGTCTCCAGGAGGTGCACGGGCCAGCGCTCCAGTGCCTCGGGCAGCACCGTGTGGTTGGTGTAGGCACACGTCTTGACAGTTATGTCCCAGGCCTGGCACATGGGGCGGGGCGTAGGATGCTAGGACTGAGCCCTGGGCCGTCTGTACAGCAGCACGGAAGCCACTGCAGAGCCAGGTTCCAGGACCCCTGCCGGGGCCTCCCACTCTCCAACCTGGGAAGGATCCTGAGGCAGAGAACATGAGGCCCTGAAATTCACCTTATCCCACTCCAGCCGCTCCAGATCCACAAGAATCCTCATCAGCTCAGGGATGGCCAAGGACGGGTGGGTGTCGTTGAGCTGGATGGCCACCTGTGTGGGAGGGGCTGTGAGTCAGACGAGGCCCAGACCAAGAGCAAAGGTGACTGTCGTTTGCTTGCTCCTTTGGAGGCTCCCAGAAGGCTGGGGCTGCTCTGGGGCTGAGGAGCTCCTGGGGACAGCTGGGGAGCAGCAGACAAAAGAGGAAGGCTCAGGTCGATTGAAAATCCCAGGCTGGGTACCTTATCAGGGAAGGCGTCGAAGTTTGTGCGCACAGGATCACGGCTGCCGAACTTGGAGGATTTGAAGCGCCGGATGATGTCCTGGAGGGTGGCGGCCACTACGAAGTACTCCTGCTTCAACCGCAGCTCCTTCCCCTCGAAGAACTATGGACAGTACATGTGCCAGGGGTGTGGCCTAAGACTGATGCAGGTGTGGCTAGGAGAGAGCCCACCCACACTAAGACACAGTACCCCACTAAGACCTGGGGGTCTTTGCTCCACTAAGTAACAGTAGGGTTGGGGGGATGGTGTCACAAATGGGGGTACAAAAGGACCGAGAGGATTATGGGTGTCACCTGCCTCTCTAGGAGCCAAGCATCCTCCCACTCTAAGGACTAGGACTAGGGGAACGGGACACACAGTCTATTCCAGTGCAAGGAGGACAGCCACAGCTCCCCTGACCCCTCTCCCTGGGACTCAGGCCTCCAGCCCCCATCCCAAAGGCTGACGCACGTTATCGTTGGGGTACAGCACACGAGAAATGTTCTCAGCCAGGTTTCGATCCAGCACAGCCTGGATATAGCCACCAACATTGACTGAAGGACAAAGAGGAACAGGTTAAGCTGGGGCTGAGCGCAGGCCCGGCCAGGATGGGGCAGGCTTCTGGCTCACAGTGGATGAACTCACAGTCCTTGAGGTTGAAGTCATTGGGAGCTTTGGCAGACCAGAGGCGCATTGTGTTGACAACATTGTTTCGGTAGCCAGGCACGGGTGTGTCATAAGGCATGGCCAGTACCACCTGTGAGGGGCACCTGAGTCAGGAGCTGGCTGGCTGCTGCGTTTGGGAAGCCGGCCCTAGGCACCTGCTTTGTCTGCCACATGGGGCCTCCCTCATCTGCAGGACTGGAACTCAAGAGATAGTTCCTGAATGCTACCAGCTCCTGACCTTGAGGTCTCATCCCAGCCCTGTAAGCAAACTGTCATCTCTCTGAAACTCACCTATAAAGAGGATATGGCCCAACATGGCTCTAGACACCCCCACCTCCTGCCTTGTTCATTTAGTCTGTCATGAGGATTACGGGGAGAAGTAGAGCTACAGAGCTACAACAAGTTCAGAACCTCAGACGGAGCTCACTCTGCAGGGCCAGGCTAAGCCTCCAGCCTGGCTGGGGCAAAAGCAAGGGAATACATTATCCTCAGCCTCAGCCTCATCCTCACGTTTGTTTTTGGTTTTTCTTTTTTTGAGACAGGTCTCACTATGTAACCCAGGCTGGCCTCAAATTCACATCGATCTTCTGGCCTCAGCCTCCTGAGTACAGGAATTGCAGGTGTGTTACCACCTGTAGGTGGAGACACTGGATTCCTGAGAGACTGGAAGAGGGAGGCCAGGTCAGGCTGAAGAGGTTACAGAGGTCCAGTCTCTCCAGAGTCCTTGTCTGGTTGATCACTTAGCTTATTAGCAGTGACTAATGCTGGCCGCACCTCCCATGGCCAGCAAGCATCGGCCTCCCCTCCCTACACGAGAACAGAGCAGAATGGAAGCTGCAGCCCGAAAGAGCCCAGGCTCTGGGGCCAGAGCAGCACTGCAGGCTGCTGCAGCCTCTGCCTGGTGCCATCGGATGAACACCCCATTCTGAAAGCCTAGAGGTTCTGTGCAGCCCACTGGGAAGCTGAGGGCCTGCAGCCCTGGAAAGAGGATTGCCTGGACAGGGTCTTGGATGCCTACTTTGGCTTTATGCCCCCTATAACTTGCTGTGTAATTTTGAACAAGTCAATTTCAAGTCTGGAAGCCTTAACTGCCTCCTGTCTCCTTTATGACCTGTTATATTGCTTTCATCCCACTCTGGGCAGGCTGGCAGTGGGAAGTAAAATCACCTGATAGTCCTTTATATTTTGTTTTGTTTTGACTTTTTGTTTTGAGACAGGGTCTCTCTATGTAATTCAAGCTGGCTTTGAATTCACTATGCAGCCCAGGCTGGCCTCAAACTTGCAGGGATCCTCTTGCCTTAGCCTCCTAAGTGCTGAGATTACAGGCATGGACCACCATGCCCTGCTATTTCTATGTATTGACCTTGACCTGGCCTCTGTGACTCTGACTCTAGCCTTTCCTCTGGCTGTGTGTCATCTTATATGAGTCACCCAACACCTATGAGCCTCAGTGTCTTCTGTTGTTAAACAGCACTGAGTCCAGTACCCTCTGGGCTCTCTCCCTGCAGTCACTTTGTCTTCTGCCCAGCCCTTCCTCCTCCTCACCTGTGTGTTCACCCACTTGGCCCCCTGGCTGCTGTGTTCCACATGGCCATAGAAGTGCACAGGCAGCGTGAACTCAGGACGGGCCTTCTCCCAGGGGTTGCCATAGCGAAGCCAGTCGTCAGCCTCCTCCATCTGCACCACAGGCAGGCAGGGAAAAGGAAGGCAGTGTCACAGCCTGACACTCAGGCCACGGCAGGTGATGGGGCAGGACAGCAGAAATGGCCTGGGAGGCCCTGGTCAGGTGGGCTCTCCAGCGGAACATAGTAGGTCTCCAGCAGGCCATAGAGTGAAGAGGAGGGGCAAGTCTGAGGGACTCTGGACCCGCCCCTCTGTGCGTGGCCCAATGAGCAGGGCGCTCACCTGTCAGCCCCCGCTGTGGCCCAATGAGCAGGCTGCTCACCTGCCAACCCCCGCTGATCTTCTGGTTAAAAATCCCAAACTCATAGCGGATCCCGTAGCCATAGGCGGCTAGGCCCAGGGTTGCCATGGAGTCCAGAAAGCAGGCTGAGGGGGGGGGGTCAGGGAGGTAGATGTCAGGGACCCAGAGAAAGGAATTCTCTGCCCCTCACCCCTGCCCGCTAAGCTGCCCACCTGCCAGCCGGCCCAGGCCTCCGTTGCCCAGTCCCGCATCTTCCTCTATTTCTTCCAGCTCCTCCATGTCCAGGCCCAGCTGGGGTGACAGGTGGCAGCAGTCAGTGCCAAGTGCCCTCAGAAGAGCCCCCCAATCCTTAAGGCCCCCGCTCCCACACCTGATAGGTGGCCTCATCACAGGCGTTCTCCAAGGCCAGGTTCACCATGGTGTTCTGCAGTGTGCGTCCCATGTAGAACTCCAAGGACAGGTAGTAGATCCTCTGTCCGGGCCAGGCAGAGTGACAGGAAAGTGGGGTCAGGGCTGCCCACAGACACTCAGCGGGGCCCTGCTGGGCCTGAACTGCTCTCGCCCTCCTATCCCATTCTCAGGTTCTAGCATGTCCCTTCTGTGTCCCCAGTGCCCCCCACCCCGCCCTAAGAGGAACCATCTTAGACTTCAGAGCCCAGCAGCTAAGGCTTTGCTCCCAACATTCTCCTGACTTTGGACCAACATGTTTTCTCTCTGGCCTCAATTTCCCATCTGGAGAATGGGGCTGGCTAGAAAGATGGGGTCCCCTTCCATCACACACACCTCAACAGCTCCTCAAGGGATCAGGACATAGAAAAGCACTTCCAAGTGCTCCCTTTGAGGACAAAGCCCAGGAAAAAAAAGTCCTCTGTTCAAGGTCACACAATGACTCAGGGCTGGAGGCCAATGCCTCCAGGCCATGCAGTGCCCGGGTCCTCTTTGGCCTCAAACTTAAAGGCCTGAGAAGCAGATGGAGTAGACTGCAGACTGGAGGATGCTCAGGGCATCTGGCCTTCCAATTCCTGGGTCCCCTCCCGGCTCCTCCCCTCCCCCACTCTCAGCGTGGGGTGTTAGGTTGCTGACATTTACCACTGACCCACCAGACACTTGATCCCTGCCACCCCAGCCGCACCCTGCCCATAGCCTAGGCATACCACACACACATTTGATGACACATCTCTCTACCCTGAGTCCCTCTACCCTGGGTCCGAGCCAGGTTACAAGCGCCTTTCTGCCCACCAGTGAAT
The DNA here is from genome assembly GCF_034190915.1 of Cavia porcellus. NCBI lineage: Eukaryota > Metazoa > Chordata > Mammalia > Rodentia > Caviidae > Cavia > Cavia porcellus. Next base: position 23,673,183 of record NW_026947500.1, read on the forward strand.
GCAGGAGCTAAGTCTTTGCAAACAGCCTTAATACCCTCAGCAACCCCCTCCCAGTTGGCTCTCTCCCCTTCGGTTGCCCCAGCAACCCTTGCTCCCAGCCCCCTTGCATCCCCCAACTCCAGGACACGGAGCAAACACCTATTTTGCTGCGGAAGCCCACAGTCTCCCAGCTCCCTGGCAGGAACCCCACCCAGCCCCTTCCTCGCTCTGCAACACCTTGGGGTCCTTCTCATAGTAGTGCTGCTGTGTGCGGATCCAGCGCCCAACGAGGTGGTCGCGCACAGTGTGGGCCAGTGCAAAGTAGTAGTCTCTTGGGGTGGCCACGTTTCGGTCCTTGACCAGCGTGAAGTGGAGGTGGCGGTTGAAGTTCTTCTTCAGTTCAGTCACATTCTCCACGCCAGCCAGGCCACGCACACTGATCTGCTTTCTCCTCTCCTGGTCTGACAGGGGCCGGGACATGGCTGCAGGAGGGTGGGCTGGACAGACGGATGAGTGGACAGAGGGCTGGCCTTGAGGGTGCCTCCAGCCAGGAAGTGGAGTTCCTGAGCCCTGAGGGGCTTTAAAGCCAGGCTCAGGGCAGCATGCCCCGCCTCCCACAGCCAGGGGAGGGTATTGGTTAGGCCACCAGGGAGCTATTTTGAGGGCAAGAGGAAGAGAAGAGGGGAGGGAGGGGTGAGCCTTCTGTGCACCGGGCCTGGCCTTGCCTGTTCATGGCTGGTGGTGGCCCGCTTCCTCCAGACGCTGCAAACAGGGGCCTCTGTCTTTGGTCCTGTCCCTGCCTTTTGTAGGGTTAAGGACAAGAAGCCGCAAGCAGAATGCAAGAGTGGGAGGCCTAAGGCTTAACTGGAGCTGGCTGGCTGTGTGACTCGGGCAGCAGTGTCTGCCAGTCTGGGCCCTGCTCTCAGAATATATGTAAAGAGTGGAACCAGGCTGGACACACCTGGAGTCTCACTCCTGAGGATGAGGCTGGAGGATCACTTTAAGTTCAAGGCCATTCTGAGCTACGTGATGAGACCTGTCTCAAAAAGTCAAAAAGAGGCTGGGGATTTAGCTCAGCAGCATAAGCACCTGCCTTGCAAGCAGGCAGTTCTGAGTTTGATCCCTGGTACCGATAAAAAAGAAAAAGACAAAAAAAAAGTCAAAAACAAGGAGCCAGGGATATAGCTCCGTGGCATAAGTGCCTGCCTGAGTGAGAGGTCCTGAGTTCAATTCCCATACCAAAAATAAAACCCCACAAAACCAAGGGCTGGGACTAGGTTGCAAGGCCTCTGTGCGGTCCTGGAAGAGGCTGAGGAAGGGCTGCCACAGTGGCAGCTTTCAGGAGGCACACTCTGGGGCCGAGACATGGCCTCCCTTTGTTGGAGTGGCAGAGTTTCCTTTGGCCCCCCAAGTTCAGCATGGTGGCTCTCCAGGGCAGGGCACTGTCAGGGCTGCACCCAGGTGAGGAGGCCACACAGAAGAGGTGAGACTAGCAGAGGACACTGCACAGCGGGGAGCAGGGGCCCCAAGGTGCTGAGTTCCAGGGGACCATGTGAGGGAGGTCGCTTAAGGCAGGACCGCAGGCCTCCCCCTCCCCCATCCAGGCCCAGCGGCTCTGGGCTCCCCCTGTTGCTGTCCCTCAAGGAGCGCTAAAGTGACATTTGTCAAGGGGATGGTCAGGTTACAGGGCAGTGCTGGCTGGGCCTCCCACCTGGAGCAGAGGCCTCTGGGAACCGTAGTTCCACAGCCCTCAGGGTAGGGAAGCCTCAAGCCTTATGCATGCAGACACCATGGACCAGGAACGATGGCGCTGCCCAGTGGCACTGTGGTCCCCTCTCCACCCACCTACTGGGTAGGGGGATTGGGGCCTTCTCAGTGGGGGGCCACCTGTAGACTGTTTTTTTTTTTAAATTTATTGGTACAGTTTGTATATATGTAATGATAAGTCATCACCCTGTTTTTTCCTGAATAGGGTCTATGAAGCAGGGTTGGTCCTGGACCCTCCGAATAACCCCACCAACTACTCCAGCTCCTCCTATCTGAGCCTCCCAAGCTCTAGGGTTACAGGCATGGACCATACCTAGGTTGGGTAGGGACTTGGGGCCAGGGTTTGTTGCTGCAACCTCATAAAAATGAGCTGTACCCCTACACCTCTCTACTACACCTAGTGCGGCCTAGCGGCTCCAGGTTCTCCCTTCCGGGCCTTGGCTGTTCCCTAGTCATTGTTCGTGCTGGCCCAGTTCTGACTTGTATGATCTTTACCTGAGCCTTGCTCTCCCATTGTTTATTACTACTTTTTGTTTTTTGAGACAAGGTCTCGCTCTGTAACTCAAGCTGGCCTTGAATTCACTATGCAGCCCTAGCCTGGTCTCAAATTCAGTGATCCTCCTGCCTCAGCCTTCCAAGGGCTGAGATCATAGGCATGTGTCATCACATTCATTGAATTTATAATCTCAAATGCAAATATAAACCCTGCCTCCACTCAGTGGCTACCTCCTAATACTGTGGACAGACACCAGATTCTGCCTTTTGAGCAAATGGACCCAGGGACTTTGTGTTGCTTCAAAGGCTGGCCGAGTCCCCCAGCATGGCGAGTCTGTTGAGAACTGGCTGTTCCCCTACAGGCGCCAAGGAAACAAATCAGAGACCTGGGCAACTGCAGGACACTATTGAGCCTGGCTGCTGGACGGCCAGGCTGTTTCTGAGAACTTTCTGAGCCGAAGCAGCCCCACCCCCTGGCCCTGGCCTCACCAGCTATGTGTGAGCCAATCTGCACGCTCTGCTCTGCCCATCCCCAGATGCGCTGCCTGCTGCTGCTCCTCGGGGCCAGGTTTCCACGCACCAACCAGGAGGGCGACAGTGAGGATGCTAGTAGATACGGGAGCAGGAACAACTTTCCTGCATCTTGTTTGCCCTCGCTAGGGATGGCACCCAGCTTGCTGAGCTGGGTCCCTCACCCCTATGATTTCCACAAGAATGCCTGGCAGCCCCACCCCAAACCTCTGCTGCACCACACCCTCCAAGCACCTAGCCTTGGGGATGACCCTGCTTGGGGGTAGCCCCGGCCTGTACTGTCTCCTGGAGGGCTGCTGCAGAATGAGCTCTATTTCCTAAGTCATACCTCTGCCAGGCTGTCTTCCCATTCAAACTTGTCCCACTGCCATCTTGAGACCAAGTTAACCCACTTTCCCAGCCACCAGCCTCTCCTGCTATTACCCCAGCACCTACCTCCTGCATTACAGGCCCTAACCCAGCTGTCCTGACCTCATGCCTCATTACCGGAGCTACTTGTTTTTTGGGGTTTTCCCTTCAAAGTCAAGCTTTAACTGTAGTTCAGGCTGGCCTTGAGCTTGCAGCCCTCTGGCCTCAGCCTCTGCAGTAATGGGATTCCAAGTGTGCAGCTTTCCAGATAGCTTTCTTGTGGGTTTCAGTGTCTCCAAACGTTTCTTCTCCCTGGCAGCATCCTTCACCCCTTCTTTATCCACACATCCCGGCCAGCTTGTCAAACCTGAGACCCAAGCTTGCTTCCTGGCTGTCAACCTCCTTTTGCCCCACCCCAAAAGGTTTAATAAACCCTGAAAACACGTTTTTCCATCTGCACAAACTGAGGTTGTGTGTGAGTTTCTAAGCAGAAACCCAGCTTCCCCTTCTGCACCAGTCTTGGGTTTCCACAGAGCGTTTGGCTGGGTCTCAGTAACAGAGCCCTTATGCTGACCTTTCCACACTGGCACAGCTCTGCCAAGCTGAGGAGGGGACACTGCTACAGCAGCATAAACTGGACAGGGCAGGCCGGCCACGCAGCAGGATGAAGGCCTGCTTGCTCTCCTGTTCTCCAGTCACCCGTGACAGGTGTTTGCTCTATATCTGAAGGCAGTGGCTTGCCTTTCAGGGCTACGGGCAGCTTGGAAACTGAAGCCTTCTCAATCACCGTTCCTCTCACAGTTAACCCAAGCTGCTGGTAGGGGGCAGAGGGAGGGGCACAGGCATGGAGCTGGCCCCAGGGGAGAGAGCGGAGATAGCTGGCTGTGGTTAAGTTATTTATCGATTTTATTTCTAAAACCCGCATAGTGCCACTTTGCTGCTTCCAGAGCTTCAAAGAGCTAATTAACCGCCCAATAAGCCTGCCAGGGAAACCAAGCTTGTGGGGGAAGCAATGAGGTGAAGCCAAGGTCAAAGAGGGGAGCCGGGCCCTGCCTCTACCCCACCAGTTGAGGATAAAAGGAAATCTCCCTCCACCCCTTTCGGTTTGGAGCTTCATGAGGGAACCCCACCAGGGGTCTGTTTCTTCCCTCTGAGGGTTCCTCAAGCCCTGCAACCCACAAGCAGCCTTGACAGGGCCCAGGCACCCAGGTTGGGCTCCAGCAGCCAACTCCTTGCTCAAAGCTGGAAAGCAGCCAGAGCAGGAGCTGGAGCTGCTGCCCCCAGTGGCTAGACGCCAGGGGTGGCAGGAGCCTGTTGTCCCTCAGCTGCCCTGGAGGCACAGGCAGGTGTGTGGGGAGATGCACGCATGTATGACAGCAATCCTAAGGCAGCTCTTCCCAGGGACAGCACAGCCAAGCAACAGCGGCAGCTGGAGCCACCCAAGGACCTCAAGACCACATGGACACTTAACATGGATTTGTGTCACAATGGGTACTAGCCCCTGCCCCAAAGAAAAAGCGGACAACCTAAGACCCTTTGTAAAGAAGTGCTTACAAAGCACAAGGTGGGCACTGCGTCTCGCCCCTCCCCCAAGCCTGCAGTGCTGGCAGGCTGCAGGTCACCAGCAGAGAAAAGAAAAAAGCCACTTGGCGGTTTTAATTTTAGCTGCTCTGTGTCTGACAGGCAGGATTAGCTGGCATGACCTTTAGTGCTGATGCCTCCCCAGGCCCAAGACCTTAGTCAGGTGGCAGCTTGCGGGTACAAATCACAACTGGAGCTCATCAAACATGGGGGTCCAAGCCCAAGGCAAGGGCTTTCAAAAGGTCAGAGACCAAAGAAATGAGGGGTGACCAAGGAGCTGGGAGCCTGATTGTCAACTATGTAACCAGAACCTGAGAGCATCACAGCAGCACCCCCCACAATGCTCAGCTCCCATGTGGTGACAACTGGCTTGCTTACCTAATGCCCCACGACTTGCCTCCAGAGGGAACAGGGGCCAGCTACCTGACACAAAGTGGGGCAATGTGGTTGCTGCCATGGGTGGTGGCAGGGGAGGTTTAGAAGTAAAGAAACAGACCCGGAAAAACCACACTGCTCTTTTATTCAATGGAACACCCCCCCTTTAGTGCAGTGTTGAATCAAACACCGAAAAAAAGCCCAGAGAAATTTCCGCAGATAAACCAGTGAAGAGAACGCGCGTTACACATCATTAACATAATCACTCCATGGGGGGTAGGAAGCAGAAAGAGGCACAAGGGGTGCAGACCCCTTGACACTGCAAAAACATTCAGACATTTGGGATTAAAATAAAATGTGAAGGGAAGCCTTCCAGGAAGGAGAGGAACAAATGGAATTCGGCAGCTTAGGTGGTCAGAGCACAGAAGCAACTCAAGGCCAGCGGCCCAAGGTGGCTTGGGCTGGGCCACCTAGCGCTGGCAGGAGTGCAGGGTGGATGCGGGTGCTGGGCTTGGAGATTAACCGGCCCTAGGCAACTTCAACAAGGGGGACAGAGACAAACCCCATACTTTAAAAAGACAAACATCTCTGGGGGGTGGCTGTGGTCCCTGGAAAAACTTAAAACCAAAGGACATCACCTGCCCAAGTAGCCTGTCGTTAAGACTGAGGCTTGTGCCTAAAACCATTTGCTCCCCTCTCCTCGGCAGGGGAAGGAGAATGGAGTGAAGGGAAAGATTCTATTGCAGCAGAAGACGGGGGAAAGCATCTCCTTGGACGGAGTCTGAAGAAAGGAAGAGATAAGAAAGTAACAAAGGGAAAAGAAAAAATTAATTAAAAATTTCACGATATGGAGCCAGCGTGTTCCGATTCCGTCCACAAAAATAACTCAGGCTGCTTTGCCGAACCATCCTGTCCACCAGGGGCGCTGCTGAGGCTGTCTGCCTGGAAGGGTCACCAATGGGCGCGGAAAGTCCTCACTCTCATGGCTCGAGCCATCGCCGCCGCGGGGAGGGATCCTGGCGGCCCAGTTTGGGGAGAGGCAAAGGGAGTTGGGTGAGGAGAGAAAGACAAAGAAGACACTCGATGCTACGGGGCGCCAGGAGAGCCCAAACTGGCGCCCCTACTACCACCTGCCCATTCCCCAGCGAGTCCTCGGTCGCTTGGCCCAGCCCGGTGCGTGAACACACACACATGCGTGCACACACAATCACATGCGTGCGTCCCAATGTCTGGCTCCATATGGTGAGGTTCGGCGTGTTTAAACGAGACCAATTCTCTCTATATATAATATATATTTTCTTAAAAAAACGAGTCTAGTTCTGTGGTGGAGGCGGTGGGGGAGCTGGAGGCATCCCGAAGGGCGGCATGCCCGCCACCCCCATGCCCATCATGGTGACAAAGTTAGAAGGGTCCATGGGAGGCGGAGGAGGGGGGGGCGGGGCATACATCATGCCGGCGGAACCAGGTGGCGGAGGCGGCGGAGGGGGAGGGGCCCCGGGCGGCAGAGGCGGCTGGACCCCGGGGGGCAGGGGCACCATAGTGGGGTTGCCTTGCATCTGAGGGGCTCCTGGAGAAGCTGCGGCAGCCGCCTGCTGCTGTTGCCATGGCGGGATGGACCCTGTGCCAGCGCTCGTGGTGGTAGTCGTCGTATCTGGGGTGGTAAAGAAGCCCAAGGTCACACGCGCGGGGGCACACCGCGGCTCTCTGCGGCTGCTGCCTTGGGACGGGGCGAGGGGCGCCTGCTCCTGGCTTGGCATGCTGTACGGTGGTGGGGGCGGGCGGGCGGGGCTGTCCTGGTGATGGGGAGTGGAGGGGTGGGCAGGACTACCCTGGGGTCAGCCTCGAGGTCTCTGGGCTTACCGAGCAAGCCCTTTGTCACCAATGCCCCTGGAGGGGCTGAGGGGAAAGTACCAGACACAAGAACCGGCTCTGACGTCCCTCCGCCCAGCCGCCGCCACCACCGAACGGCACATTCAACCTCCAAGGCCACGGCACCGCCTGGCTCTAACTCTGCAGTCTCTCGGCCCAATCACAGCCCCTCCATAACATGCATGCACCTTCCCGGCCCGGCCCAAGGCTCGGCCAGCCAGCAGCTCTCTGCTGCCCAGAGGCTGGACTCCTGGCGACCTCCTTAGTCGCAAGCCCCCTACAGGCCCCCAGACCTCTTCCCAGACACAACCACACCAAACATCAGCTTTGCCCCCAACAAATCCTCCATGGGCCAGTCTGCCCTGTTTCCACCTTCCTCCCACCCAGACCAGCTTCACCCCAAGGTGTCTCCCGCCCATGAGCCATGTATTTCTACAGTTCCTCTCAGTCCCAACCCCTGTCCCACCCACCCCCACGAGCCTAAAATACTCCACTCACTTTGCTGCCATGGCAAGGGGGTACTGGAAGCCATACTGCTGCTGGGCGGAGGGGGCGGTGGAGGCTGCTGCTGCTGCTGCTGCCATGGAGGAAGAGGGCCAGAGGGAGGAGGCGGGGGCTGCCCACTGGGAGGAGGCGGCGGCGGTGGCATCATGCCCATAGGCGGCGGCGGCATCATACCTGCAGTGAGGGAGAGCAAGGTGAGGCCTCCAGGGAACAGGGAACCTGGCCACTCACCCCCAGGCCAAGGTGTGGACACAAAGCCAACAGTTACCTTTTCCTTGATGCAGGCGATAGACCCCAGAGCCCACAGGCGTACTTCCCAGGTACTGATCTTGATGGAAGGAAAGAGCAGGAACTTAGCAGGACATTTGAACTGAATAGGGAAGACACCCCCAAATAGCTTCCTTGGCCCCAGACTCAGCCTTCAGCATCCTGCCCTCGCAGAGGGTGCCTGGTCACTGGAACAGCCCTGTCCCTCTAGAGCCTGGACTCTGGCGAGGTCGGCAGGCCTTACATGCTTGCAGCATCCTGACCTCAGCCCTCTTCCCCCCAAGCCCCAAGGTTTTTGGTCTGACACTTACTTACCCATTGGAGGAGGGCCATGGTGCCCAGGTGGGTGGGGGCCCTGGTTCATCGGTGGAGGTGGCGGCTGCATCCAAGGGGGTGGGGGTCCATTTGGGTTGTGTTGCATGGGATGTCCGCCGTGCCCACCTGTCAGGCTGGGTAACGGGTGTGGGAAGCTGTGGGGGCCACCTCCAGGCCCACCAGGACCTCCTCCATGCATGCCGTGGTAGGGTCGACTCTCTGAAGGGCCAGAGTTCATCCAAGGCGGGCGGCTCTGGGTAGTGGACATGAGAGACTACGTGAGAGCATTTCCCGCCAATGCCCCTGCCTGCTCTCCCCAGTGGCAACACTGTTCTTCTGGCTCTGCCGTGGGATCCTAATGCGGACTCCTAAGAGGTCCCCACTCTGGCCATACATTCCAGAAGAACAATGTTGCCAGCCATGTCCACCACTTCACCCCACCCAAAGCACTTGGCCGTAGCTTCCAGTCTCTGCAGAAGAGAACAGGGAGCCAGACCAAGAGACCAGGCCCAAGGCTCACCGGTGGAGGGGGGTTGTTGGCAGGAGCGGCAGGCCGAGGTGCACTGGCCAGAGGCGTGGCAGTGGGGCCAGAGGTGGACCCCACAGACGCAGGGACAGGTGCTTCACCCAGTTCAGCCATAAGAGACAAATACTCCTTGTCCATCCGTGCTTTATCCTGAGCTGACTGGGGGTCACCAGGCCTGAAATGAGGTGGGTAGAGATGGGGAAAAAGCTCAAGGAGGAAGCTTTGACCTTGAAGAATTGACAATTTTAAGCTATTATTAGGTCAGCATTTCTTCCCAATCCTCACTAGACATGGTTTTAAACAGGCCCATTAGGTCTTCCACTTTAGAGAGCACTTCTGGTTTTGGGATCATCAGGTTCTGGGCTAAAATCCTGGTGACAGCACTAGGTCCTCCTCAACCACGAAGAGTGTGAGTCCTCTCATCTCTCACCAAACTGCATCCTCCCAGCTTAAGGGAAGGGAAATCTATGCAAGACTGGAGCAACTGCCAGGAAAACACTTTTCAACCCAAGTAGGAAAATGATGGCACTGAGAACTGATTTGCAACTGGTCAGATTTCGTCTGTTTAGTCTTTCTGAACTAATCTCAAAGAAGACTGAGCCTCAGTGCAGACTTTTTTTTTTGATCTCTTTGAGACAGGGTTTTGCTCTGCAATTCGCTATACAGGCTGGCACTGAACTCACTTTGTAGCCTAGGCCAGCCTCAAAATTGTAGCAATCCTCCTGCCTCAGTTTCCCAAGGGCCAGGACTACAAGTGTGTGACATCACACCTGGCTAGACGTTTATAACCAGGATGGAAGCTTCCTGTTTTCTAGGACTCGAGGACAAATAGCTTTTTGTACATATTTCTAATCCTTCTAAGCTTTAAACCACGTGACACAGGACACATCCACAAAAGTAATGCTTAAATATCAATTAGTGCATTAAAAGCTGTCCTGTACATCATGGGCCACCAGCAAGTCACCACCAGACCCTCACCTCTGGAACTTGCAATCTGAAGCGATGTGCCCGGCCCCTCCACACTTGGTACACACTGTAGTGTTTGTAATGCTGCGGGTCTCTGAGCTCTGCCAGGGTCTCAAGATCCTGATGAAGGAAAAAAAGACATCAACTCTAGGCTATGGACCACCCTTCCGCTTCCAGACTCCTCAGGGCTCTGCGAACTCTCCTCTACACTTGAACGCTACCTGTTGTCATCTTCCCGGAGGGTGCCGTTCAAGCGAGCCAGCTCCCGAAGCTGCATCTTCCGTAGATCATTCTGGTCCTCTGGGGTCTCAATACCCTGCTTTAGGATGTTTCTGATCTAGTGAAGAGAAAATAGGTGGTAACTGCACAACTGCCTGGACCCCCACCTAGATATTTGGCGTGAGGCTTCCTTCCTGGGCTCAGCACTCACCTGTTCCACTGCCTTTTTGACATTCTCCATTGTATTGGCAGTGACTAACGCATGAAGTGGTTCATCTTCTCCTGGCAACATCTGGCCATCTTTGCGCCCAACCTTGCCTTCTTTCACAGATCCCTTCCCCCGGATCATGATCTTGGCATTGCACTCCTTCTCGATGTTCTTCAGGGTGTTCCCTCTAACATGGACAGAAAGCTCTGCGTTTATACCGGATCTACGAGCTCACACTGCAGAGGCTCAGGAGGCACTGGTAGGAAAATTGCCAATGCACGGAACTAGACTAACAATTTTATGTCTCTAAGTTGAGGCCAGATACAACAAATGTGAGCTTCTCATTTCTCAGTAGTAAAGAGGAAAATCTCACCAACTCTCAGATACAATTCAAACTGAATCCTACCAAGCGGTGTGAAGGTGAGCCAATGCCACCCAATTAAGCACAAGTAGACACATTCCAGAGATTCTGAGGAATTCATATCCCACTCCCCAGCCAACAGCAGCAACCCTATGGCCAACATGCTGTTTTTGAGAGTAAAGAAGTTAATGCATGAGTTTTGTTTTCTAAATTAAAACCTCAGTACTCAAACTCCAGTGTTGGCACTCTGCAATAAGTGAATTCTGGGTTTCAGTTTGGGTGCTTATCACTGAAAGGTTTACCATCACTGCCCTATGGTAACAATTACTCACCTAGGTCCAATTAGCAGCCCTACGAAGTTGATTTCTGGATATTCATCTTGGGGAATCATTACTTTATCGCTCACACGCGTTGCTGGAGGTCTAAGGAAGAAAGACTGTCACCAACTCTGCACATTTCTGAGATGAATAATTCACAGTTCTCCTAGAACCACTGATATGCACTATTTATTGGTGATTTGGGCCAAGAAGTAAACAGTACCAATACTGGCCCACAGGTGTTTTTATCCCAAACCACCCAGCCCCTCGGCTCACTTGTAATCTGCAGGTGGTTTGAAATCAGGGTTGAGGGCAACCATCTCTGTGATGAGGTTGTGCCGCTCCTCTTCAAGCTTCTTGCGGGTACGGAACTCTCGAGTGTTAAGCCGCTTCCCCTCGCTATTGTAGATGGGCTCGGGGGAAGGGGACCTGTGGGAAACAGACCCCTTTACTGCTCTGCCCCTGCTCCCCTCATTCCCACATGGACTATAACACGCCTTCCCCAGCCCTCTGCCTTTCAGACCCTAACAACACTCTTCGGAGGAACCGACCGTAACGTGTGCTATTCAGATCGTGTGGAATGGGGAGATGGAAGCTGGCTTAGCATTATGGGCACTGGCATATGTGAAGAAAAAAATAAGGGTTTACTTCTCAAAGTGGTGAGAGAGGGAAAAATGTCCTTTGGGGGTAATCTTTAGACTGTAAGGACGGTATCATCCTCTGGAGTCTTCTTGCCAAATACAAATTTTTGTATGAAAAAATAAAGTATCCCAAACTTGCTGAACCACAGAAACCCGAGTCTACATGTAAGGGGAACTCTTGGAGAGCTCGTGCCTATCAGGAAGAGTGTCTGTGCCCCTAACAGAGTGAGCACAAGCACTGTCATCCACAGCAGCTGGACTCAAGCTATTGCAGCTAGCTGGGCCCCACAATGGAGAGAGATGATTCAAGGCTTCGTCTCCGCTTTCCTTCAATGGCCTGGCTGGCTGTGTCCAAGGCCCAGGAGACAACCTGTTTCTGGCTGTTCAAGGTGGGGAGTCTAGATAGAGAAAACCGTTAAAAGTACTATAGCAGCTTCTGCAAGAGGCTGCAAATGCAAACTTGGTCAAATATTTGTCTAGGGTCTGAACCTGCCAACAGCAAGGGGAAAACCTAAAATTCTCCGCCAGAGTTTAAGTCCAGAAAGCAGATTTTTCTCTCTCATTTTTAAAGGAGTAAAATGCTGATGCTACAAGCAAAAAAAAATAGTAATGATAAAATGGTCAGTTTACCACAGCTGGATTTTGCGGTAATAAAAAAGAGAAGTTACACTCCTAGAATTCTGAGTTAAGATTATAAAAAGGACCATAGCTTGATATTCTGTATGAAAATTTAGTAGCAGCTGCAAGAAGGGAAGAGACCATGTGGATCACGTTATTAAAAAAACATCCTGAAAGTAGTCCAGACTCCTATACCCTTGGTTTAGTTGAGAACCTTGCCTAGTTGGAGAGCAAGGACTGAACTCGGCTGCTCCCACTGTCTTCAGCCTAAAGGGAACCATGTCATACCACGTTACACACACGATGGAATAAAAGGTCAGGTTTGTTCATGGCTAATGACGACTAAATGACACCTCCGTTTCTAGCATTTGTATAAACTGTTAACACAATCCAGTGATAGTAAACACAAACAAACATACCCCAGCTCATTAGACTATCATCTTACACATTTAAGCCTACGAGATTTTAAAACATTTTTAACTCTGCACGTTAAGCATCATCAAAATCATATAAAGTGGCTTAATTTTAAAATACACCTTCTTATGAAATAATCTTATTATTAAGGTAAGAAACTCATTCATTTCCCTCCAACCTGGGCTCAAAAGCAAAACCAACCAGGCATTGCAGCCTCTTTCAAAAGTGAATGCATGGAAGGAAAAACCCTGCTCTGGTTTTATTTCTAACACACTTGACAATTTTACTGCCCACCCCAGGGCATTTCTGGCTAATGACCAAAACAAGTTATACCAGTACCAAACTGACCATTAAAAGGCCTCACAACAGTTTAACCTCTTCCCAAATTATGGAAGTAAAAGGCAAAAGCTAATAATCTAGAGGTTAGACTGGCCGGACTTCTTCACCTAGAATAGTCATTGGATAAAATCAACTAAGTTCTAATCCCAGTTCTCCAGGAAGCAAAGAAGGTTTGTTAAAAATTCAACCTTTGGAGGAATTGCCTGGTAACCTGTAGACATGTTGTTAAGGGGAAAAGGCCAGAAAGGCACTAAACAGTTGTGGTCGATAATCTACAATGTTAAATCTCTTTACAAAAACAAAAAAACAAAAAAAAACTTTAAGTCAAAAAGAAATGTGAAACATAACACAACCTTCCAACCAAAATTACTGGTAAAAATGTAACAAATTTAATAAATAAAATTAAAGCATCACTATGGAGAAATAAAGTTAAATTTGTTTCCTGGCAAAAGGCAGCAGAAAGACGCATGGATGAGTGACTTTGAAAGCCATTACATCATCTTCCTGCTTGAATGAGCCATAAACTGGTAACAAAAGTCACAGATGCTATTTTTTTTTTTTTTTAAGGCTAGTCAAGTGAAACAGTGGGAGTGGAGAAGGAACAAAGAAATCTGTAACTGGTTGTGATCAATTAGTTGTAAACACCACTGCACTCGGACCAGCCATAGATGCTATTTTTTAAGGTGAAGTATTTTCAACTATGCTGAACTAAGATACTTCACTGAGGAAGAGGCTTGTTCTTCTATTAAATGACCAGATTTTTAGCTATTCAAAGATCAGTTAGCCAATAAAATTTCAGTTGAAAAAGCTCATACCCTCATAAACTTTTCACTTTTCACAGGTGATATAAATTATTAACTGAACAAAATGACATATGACCACAGCTGTTTGAGGCCCACATTCCCTTTAAAAAAAAAAATGTGATTTAGGGTTGGTTGCTTGCCTTCCCAAAACAGATGATAATATTCTGGCCCCTCCCAAAACCCCCAGGCAATGGCCATGGCTGAAAATTAATTGGCAGTGAAGGAAATTGGTTAGAAATCTCATCTGATTTTTTTAAAACCACCTCAAAACCATGAGCAGGAAGACTGGGCAATGAGCTGGCCTGTGTTTCTGGCCCACTCAAATTCAGTGATGTTCAAAAATACTCTTAACGCCTGCATCATGTACCTGTGAGAACTGCCCCGTGGGCTTTCAGCCAAGGCAGGTACTGAAAAGGCAGGTTAATGCCTCCTCTCCCTCTCCCTAGGGGTGGGTAAATCCGGTTAAAATCTACACGCTTACCAATCAGAAACCAGTTGTGCATTTCCAGTAACTTTTTCTTCTCCCAATAATTTTGTCTCATTCCAATTCTAACTGTTGACTGACCATATATATTGCTAATTTAAACCCTAGTCCCCCAAATGGTCAGAACACCAGTTGTCTTAACTACAATTTTAATGAACTGACACAACATGTTGCCACCAGTTAAACGTATTGAGAAAAAGGTAAAAAGCGTTACTGTCAGCTGGTTAAAACTGTTTCCCAACCTGTCCTCAGGGTTAGGGGGGATGCCCAGGTCTCCTGTGCGCAGTTTACGAGTCAGGTCTTCTATCTGCAGTTGCACTGGAAGAAACCAGGTTAGGAAAGAAAAAAAAAAGGATGGAAAAAAGACAATGTTACCAAAAAACATCTCAAATCTCAACAATAAGCATGAAGAACTCGGAGACTTTGAAAGGGATGACTGATCAGTGACAATGAGGCAAATCCCCCAACCTCCTAGCGGCGGGAATCCATTTACATCTACAGGTATTTTTCACTTCAAAATGGTTATCACTTAAGGAAGCAAACAATTTGTTGGAAGAGGGGTTAGCAGTAGACTGTTCACTAAGGCTATCAAAGCAGTTACCAGGAGGTGTTCACCTCTCCCTGCCCATCAGTGCTTGCTTACGACTAGTGACCAGAACCAACACCATGTATGGTATCACCCACCTGTATCTGGTTCCCGTCAAATTACTTGAGGGGAAAACTTTGAGAGTTTTCTTTATTAAACATACCCCAAAATGAGACCAAATTAACATGGGACAAGGAAAAATATCAGTTGAGTAAAGACAATTTTCCATAAGATCAGGTTTAAAATTCCTTTAAGAAGACATTCAACGACCAATTTGACATGTTAGATCATTTGTACATATACTTTCAATACCACCAGACCTGTACTGGTAAGGGTCTCCCAGTATCTGTAGCTTTTATTCAAATATTACATGACATACCATTATCTTCATAACCAGTGAGGCATAAGGTACTAGGAGTTTAATCTCAGATCTGCTATGGATATGGGGAGTAGTGTGGCCCAAGGAGAATGTTATATGTATGTCAGGCCTCGGCCTGAGGCTGTACAGAAGAGCGAGAGATGAGGGCATTACAAAAGTTGCGTGTCTGCAGGGGAAATATTTACACAGTTGGTTTTCCAAGGTAATAGGAACTTCAGAACTGAAGTGGCTTTCTTCACCATGCTCAATAGCCACCTCTTTCTCACCTCTGTAGCATCTCTAAGTTCTGAGCAGGCATCTCTAATAAGGACAAGTCTTACTGGGTTGGGTGGGTTAAAACTGATCTAGCGCTAATCAAAGATTAATGTAGGCCTAACCCGTATCTTTTAATCCAACCCACAAAGCTGTTCCCCATACCCCCACATCAAAACCCTGAGGAAATACTAAGTTGTAAGGGGCATCCTGGGCCAGGTGTGTACCACCAGTCAAAAGATACCCAACTCCCCAAGTTTCTTTATGCCAAACAAATTCTGACTCTGCAGTCAAGCACTAAGCTGAACACTGAGTCCCTTTCACCAAGCAGTATGTTAAGGGGACTGAAGGGTATGGGGTCTCAGCGGATAAGCTGACACTGAAGAGTAGTACATCAAAAGGGACTGCTATCTTCCAGGGAACAGACCTGTACCAGCCTCTGCTTTGATTCTATCTACTTCAATGAAGACTATACATAGCCCTTAGGGTTCAGTGCCTAACTAGGCCTCCACAGGAAGAAAAATAAAAAGTTTATTTCCCCCATTTTCTAAGTGTGCTTGTGTTCTTCAGATGACTCCACTAGGTTGTGAAGTCTCACAGCAGTCTTTGAGATATTAAGAGGATGGATGGAAGTAGAGCAGTAGAGAAACAAGTATTAGTAATACTATAAGGAGGAGACAGACAATTCCAGTACCTTAAAATTCACAACCATCTAGAACCCAGGAAATTAAGACCTTTCACAATCGGATCAAGCTGCCCTGCAGCTTTGTCAAAGCCAGTCTCACAGAACCAGAGCTGTCTTTGTCTTCATTTTCTCTAATGGGTATTTCTATTAGGTCATTAAGAATTGTTTGTCAAGTGTACTTTTTTGAGGTAGCTGCAGTAAGTACATAAATATAAAAACTTCCATTAAAGACCTTATAGTTTAAAAAAAAAGTAATTTTGAGGTTAATTTCAATTCCACTGTGGACAGTCACTCTTTATTTTTTAACTCTCTCAGCAGAGATCTCTTATCCTACCACCTCATTCTGTATCAAGCAACATCTCCTTCCCAAAGGAATTCTTTAGCAGTAAATGTAAGAGCCTTCAGATTAAGACAGCTCTCCAAAGACTGAACCAGAAAAAATGTTGAAGGGAAGGTTAAGTTCAACAAAATGGAACAGAGGTGAACTGTATACACACTTGTAGAACCATTTTTTGTTCAAACTGGGTTTTATTTTTTTCTTTTCAGAAAGTACCTATAAAAAGTAAAACCACATTTTAGGGAGGAGAGATGTGACATTATGGTGAAAGGCCATGCTGTAGAAAAGGTACCTGGCTTACAATACCTGCAGTGTTCTCCACGGGGCCTGTCCAGAGAGGCAGACGAAGCACTCACCTCATCACTGGCACTGACCAGCAGCTGGAAAGGGTGGGCTGCCACACTGGGAACTAAGCTCACTCGTAAGTGGGCCCCACTACCTTCCTGGCACTTGTGGAGAACACTAACACTGCCTTCCCAACAAACCAAAAAGAGCTGCAAGTGCAGGACTCACTTAGCCAAACCTGATATTCTGCCAAAGTCATGAGAGTACACTTGATCATATCTTGTCTCAATAAAGCAAACTAAAATCTTAAAACTTTCAAGATACATCACTCAGCATAATCAGAAAATGACCTTGGATACAGAACGTATATTTACCTATATAAGCTCTTTCTTGTTCCCGAGTAAGTCCAGGCGGAATGACTGTAGGCATTCCCGGAATCACTGTCTTCTGTTCCATTGTATCCTGGTTCCAGCGGCTTCTCTTCCGTTTCTTACTTGGGAAGTCTAAAGGCAGACAAAGTCCATCAGGCACAAATTTAAACAGACAGGAAGACACAGTACACACAACTTTAGCATACTATGAAACTGAGAACTTGATCTACAATTTAAATGTCAAAGGATGAAAAACAAAGACAAGGGCCAGGGATTTAGCTCGCCTGCCTGGCAAGCAGGAGGTCATGAGTTCAATCCCCGGTAGCGCGCGGGCACACACACAAAGACAAATGAAAACACAGCAACTGTAAGGTGGTCAGGCAAATCAATGTTTCACATTTGTAACTTGTGCCTGGAAGACCTCTGTAAATCATGTAAACAAGGTAACAGACCTTTTTTTCTTTTGTTGAGATGCTAAGGCTCAAACTCAAAACCTTGAAAATGCTACTCTAGGGCTCTACCCCAAGACACAGCCTAACTAACAACCCTGATTTACACACAGGTCTTCACAAAGTGAAAATAATAGCAGGTGCTTGCATGTCTGTAATCCCAGTATCAGCAGGCTGAGGTAGGAGGTTCTCTTCACATTCAAGGCCAGCCTGAACTACAGAGACCCTGTCTCAAAAACAGAAAGCCAGGTATAGTGGTGCACACTTGGATCCCAGCACTCGGGAGGCTGAGGGAAGAGGATTGAGAGAGTCTGAAGCCAGCCTGGGCTACATAGTGAGTTCAAGACCACCCTGATTACACAGTAAGACTCTGCCTCAAAAACCCAATGCCAGGGATTTTAGCTCAGTGGTTTAAGTGCTTGCTTGGCAAGCATGAGGTCCGAAATTCAATCCCCAGTACCAAAAAAAAAAAAAAAAAAAAAAAAAAAAGTCCACACACCAAAAACAAAACCCAAAGTAGAAATGTTAATGAGATATATTACTTTATGCAACACCTTGAAAGACAAGATTTTAGAATCAAGGATAAGCCTGTAAAACAGAAATGAGAACTCCTGGCTTCTCCCATGTCCATCTATTAGTGACATCTTCTAAAGAAGGTTGAAAAACAAATATATTATCATACATTAAAAAACATCATTCTCCAACAGAATCACCTTTTTCTTCACAAGCATAGCCAAGATCAGAATTCAACATCTTTCCTGGCTACTTTGGACAGTTTGGATTAGAACTCTCAAAAGAACCCAGGCAGCTGGGTCTGGTGGGTGGCACATGCCTGTGATCCCAGGACCTAGGAGGCTAAGGCAGGAGGATCATTGCAAGTTCGAGACCAGCCTTAGCTACAAAGTGAGCTCAAGACCAACCTGAACTGCATAGTGAGACCTTGTCTCAGAAAGACAAAACAAAACCGCCCCCACCAAAAACCCGGACATAGTGGCACCAGCATGTAATCCCAGCACTCCAGACTCAGAAAAGAGGATCTTGAGTTTAAGGCTAGCTTGAGCCACAGTGAGTTCAAGACCAGCCTGAATTACATAGCAAGACCCTCTCCCACAAACCAAAACTAGAATTCTTTAAAAATACACCAAAGTCCCACAAACAAAAAACTACATGGAGAGTAGTCAAATTATCTTTTCCTGATACTTTCCTACATTTATCACACAAATTTTTCTACTTCCCAGGGGTTTCAGGTCCAGGGTGGAAAACCTTTTCAAGCAGCTAAGAAGAAATTAGTCAGACCCAACATTCTCTAGGGTTAACAAAGTGGTGGGTTAAAAGTCAAAAAAGAACCCAGTGTCACCTGAAGCCTTTCAACCTCTTCATCATGCAAAACCCTGCCTTAGCCAGGTGTGGTGGCGCACATTTGTAACCCCAGCACTTAGGAGCTTAGACAGGAGAATCACGAGTTCCAGGCCAGCCTGGCTAATCCAGCAAGTTCAAGGTCAGCCTAAACTACACAGTGAGACCTTGGGTTAAAAAACAACAACAAAAAATGTCTTATTGTAAAAACATTCTTGGCATTTATTTCCACATGCCTACAAAACCAGGAAAGTAACTGCTCCACATCGTCAGCGGACCCTTTTACATCGTCCTAGCATCCATACTCTACACCCCAGTTTTCGGAGTCCCGCCAAGCCCAACCAACATGCTGCGCCTGCGCAGCGCACACACTCCCGTCCCGCTCCCCCTCCCCCAGCGCGCGTGCGCAATCGAGCCCCACGTATTGGCCGCGCGCGCCCCAGGGCGCCTCCGCCTGGACTTCCCCGTGCTCGCGCGCGCGCCCCCGCCGCGGGAAGCCTCTGTCGCCGCCGCCGCGCGCCCCGCCGCCGGCCGGGCCCATCCGCGCGACGGTTCTCGCGCTCTCGGCCCGACTCACCTCCTCCGCCGCCGGCCCGGCCCGGCTGCTGGTCCTGACGCGGCGCTGGCTGCGGCGGCGACACGCGCTGGAAGAGCGGCGGCGCGGGGGGCGGCGGCGGCGGGAACGAGGCGCCCGGGGGCGGCGGCGGCGGCGGCTGTTGGGGAGGAGGGGGGGGCGGCGGCGGCGGCGGCGGCAGCGCCGCGAAGGGGAAGGCGGCGGCCAGGGCCCCCAGCGCGCCGGCGGCTGGGGGTGGCGCCGGCCGGGGCCCCGGCTCAAGGCCCCCCTTGGGTCCGGGAAGCGGGGGCAGGCCGGGGGGGCCCAGCTTACCCAGCGGCGTGGCGTTCGCTCCGGTCGCCATGGCGCCCCCAGGGACCGGCGCCGGCGGCGGCTCTTCCTCGGCGGCAAAGGCTTCTTCGCGAACCTTCCGGGGGGGAGGGGGCCCGACCGCGCTGCCGCGGAGCGCGCAAACCCAGTCCTCTCACGCGGCGGGCGGCGGCGCGAGACGCACAAAGAGGGAGGAGAGAGGGCGCCGCGGGGGCGGGCTGGGGGTGCGCGACTGCGGCCTGCGATTGGCGGAGCGGTCGTCCTTCTCGATGTGCTCTGGGATTGGCCGAACCGTTAGGCCCAGCAAGGAAATGGCGGCGGAGCTCGGTGGGCTGGGAGGTGTCGCAGCGCGTTCTTCGTTTGTTACTGCGAGGACTAAGCTCGAAAGCCAGGAAGGAGGGAAATGGGGTGGGGCAAACTGTGACGTAGGGACCAAGCGCTCTCTCATTGGCCGCAGATAGTCGAGTCAATTAATCTCGTGTGAGGTAGACGTCTGTGTGATTGGCTGAGGCTACCTGAAGCCTTTCTCCAGACCCCGCCCCCAGGGAGCAGTAACGTTGGGATTAATCTTGAGGACAGGGCAGAGAAGTCCCAGCCGGAAGGAGATTTGGGTAAGAGACAAGTGAAACTCAGAGCGCATGCGTACATGGGACAAAACGCTCTCTGCGCTCCTTTGCTGCGTGGAAGCTTTAGATGACGTTAATCCTTGTTCCCGTGGTAACCAGGAACCTGGCGGAGAGAGTGGGGGAGGGTGGGATTCGCTGGCAAATTGATCGTTGGCGTCGCAGGTAGAAAGGCACTTCCTGTTTTTTTTTGAAAAAAAAAACCTAAGTGACCCAAAACAGCTTTAAAAATAGTTATCGGGCCAGTGATATAGCTCGCCCGAGATAGCCGCCTGCCTGACAAGCTCAAGAACAGTGGTTTGATTCTCGGTACCAAAAAAATGTCAGAGCCCGGCCTGGTGGCGGTGGCCGGTAATCTCAGCGCTCCGGAGGCGGAGGATTGCTGTGAGTTCAAAGCCAACCTGAACTGCAAATGAGACTGTTTCCAAATAAATTACATAAATAAATAGAAACCTAAATAAATAGATAGGACATGATAACGCTGTCCTGTAATCCCAGCACTTGGAAGGTGGAGGCTGGGAGATAACTGTGAGTTCGAGGCGAGCCTGGACTACATAGTGAGACCCTATTTTAAAATCAAAACAGTATCTGCTCTGGGAGTGGTGACACATATCTGAGACTGTAGCACTCGGGACGCTGAGGCAGGAAGAGTGCGAGTTCAAGGCCCAGGCAGGCATTTGGGGCGGGGTACCAGAAATTGAACTCAGGACCTCACGCTTTGCCAGGCAAGGTGTTGCACCATTGAGCCAAATCCCTAGTCCTCAGAAGTCTTTTTGTTTTTTGGTACTGGGGATTGAACTCACAATCTTGCATTTGCCAGGCAGGTGCTTGTGCCACAGTTAAATCCCCAGCCTGGCTCCCAGAAGTCTTAAAAGCTAATTAGAAGGAAGGAAAAAAAGGAGGGGGGCGGCTGGGAATTTAGCTCAGCGGCATAAGCGCCTGCCTTGCAAGCAGGTAGTCATGAGTTCGATCCCCGGTACCAATAAAAAAGGAAAAAGAAAAAAAAAAAAAAAAAGCTAATTAGAAGTCTGTCATGCCAGCACTCCGGGAAGCTGAGACAGGAGGATCCTAAATAGGAGCCTAGTCAGTTTAGCAATTTAAACACCCTCTCAATCCATAAAAAGAGGAGAAAAAAAGCAAAACACAATTCTTTGGGCTGGAGATTTTGCTCAGTGGCATAAGTGCCTGCCTTGGAAGCATGCAGTCTTGAGTTCGATCCCGGGTACCAAAAAGAAAAAAAAAAGAGAACAATACATAAAAAGGGGTAGGGATGTGCTTCAGTTCAGAGGCCCTGGGTTGAATCCTATTACCATCAAAGTGGGGAGGGGCAAAACAATAGAAAATGAACAATGTGAATGAGCAAGTCTTTGAATAGCAAATCCAAATAACCAAGAATAGTGGGGGAAATGCAAATTAAAGTGACAGATCTTTTTATCAAAAGAGCAAAAACTAGACATGCTAACACCTAGTATTGCAAATCTGCTCTGGGAAGTATTGTGTTGTCTGTTAAATTTTTACCCCATTTGATCCCTAGGCATTGCAGCAGGCATCTATAGTCTTCTGTTACTCATGAAATTCTGGCAGAAGGGTTTTGAAGCTAAAACTTAAAACGTAGCGTGGGCAACTTCATGAAACTCCGTCTCAAAAAAAAAAAAAAAAGTAAAGGAAAAGTAACCCTTTTCAAAAAAATCCCTTTAAATCTATCATCAAATCCTTAAAATCTACCTCAAAGAAGACAAGTGATTATAAAATGGCTGCATTTACTACTGCACTGTGTGAACAATGTGATTTGCATCTGTATGGGGATGCAGCTGGAACACCTGTAACCTAGTGTAACCTGCACTTTTACAGCCTTGGAAAGTTGCCACCCACTCCCCCTGGCCTAGAGGCACTTCTGTGTAGCACACTATCTGGGAGTTTTTTGAGACAGGGTCTGCTATGTAGGTCAGATTGACTTGAAATCAACCATGTAGCCCAGGCTGGCCTTGAAGTCCAAACTATCCTCCTGCCTCAGCCTCTCGAATACTAGGATTACAGGTGTGCACCACCACACCTGAATCCTGTTTTTGCAAAACCTCTTGTGCATGTGCAGTTATTTGTACAGGATTACCTGATACTCAGCATAGCCATCCTTCAGTATCCAGATGCAGGGGTGGGGGGCCAGGCCCCCCTGGGTACCAAAATCTGTGGATGTTAAAGTCCTTTATATAAAATGGCACAAAATTTGCATATACTCTATACACTTCCTCTTGTACATCTGTTTTCTTCACTGCCGTGGATCAAAACCACAACCTTGTGGCTGCTAGCTGCTTTATCATATGCTACATCCCCAGCAAATACTTTCCGTATTTTCTTTCTCCCTTCCCTTCCATCTGTCTCTGTCTTTAATTTTTGCAGTACTAGGAACTAAATCAGGGCCTTCACACCAACATCCATCCACAACCCTTTTTGTTTTGTTTTGAGACAGGAGCTTAGTAAGTCACTAAACTGCCCAGGCAGTGATCCTCCCACCTCAGCTCCCCTCCCCCAAAGTGCTCAGATTACAGGGGTGGGCTACAGCGCCCAGCTCTTCTGGTATCCTTTCAATCATCTCAATGATTTATAATACCTAACAGTGTAAATGCCATGTAAGCAATTGTCACAGTGTGGTGTTTAGGGAACTATGGGAAGAAAAAGTCAGTCCCTGTTGGTGTGATGCAGTTTTTCTTTTCTGAAGTTTTCCATCTGATGTAGACTGAATCCCTGGACAGGGAAACCATGGACAACTATGTAGGGAAAGCACACCACACCCGCTCCTAGTGGAGAGGAGAACGGGAGGCTAGAGTTCTGGCATGCGTATAAAGCACCCCAACAGCCTATGTACACCTCTATGTGGAGGGCTGAGGCAGGAGAGTGGAGAGATCAAGGCCAGGGTGAGTAAAAAGATTGTGTTTCCAAAAAGCTCCAGAACACTAAACAACCAACAAATATAGTTGCTTGCTTCCTTTTATTTTTCTCGAGACAGTTTCACTACATAGCCCAGGCTGGCCACGTTTTAGCTTCCTGAGTGCTAGGGTTACAGGCATCTCACACAGCTGGGTGAGGTGCTGCAGGTCTCTAACCCCAGCACACCAAAGGCTGAGGTAAGAGGATGCTGAGAGTTTGAGGCCAGCATAAGAGACAAAGCAAGACCCTGTCTTTTTTTTTTTTTTTTTTTTTGTCCTTTTCGTTTTTATCGGTACCAGGGATCAAACTCACGATTGCCTGCTTACAAGGCAGGCGCTTATGCCACTGAGCTAAATCCCCAGCCCCAAGACCCTGTCTCAATACCCTTGCAAGAAATAAAAAATTTAGATCCTCAGGTTCATAAGCGTGATGATTGGGTATTCATGCTCCATGCATGACATGTGCCTCCTTTCAACCTTGTTACGACATCGGCACATTACCCATCTGACGTAAAAAAATAAATAAAAATAAAAAATTTAAAAAACAAAATGACACAATCCTATCTATACATTCTGTAACTATATGGGGGTATGATAAGAGTAATTACAAATTTCTACTGGTAGTGAGATTTCAGGTAAGTTTTACTTTTTCTTCCTATTTTTCCCCATTTTTTTTTTCCTTTCCCTATCTTTTGTCCCTTCCTTCCTTCCTTTCTGTCTGTTTGTTTCTTGTGACACTAGAATGAATCCAGGGCCTTTGTACAGAACTACATCTCCAGTTCTTTTTTTTTTTTTTTTTCCCTTTTTTCTTTTTTTAGACAGGGCTTTGTTAAGTGACTAAATTGCCCAGGCTGGGATTAATTTACCTCTGCTGCCAGGTGTGGTGATGCATGCTTATAATCCCAGCACTAGGGAGGCTGAGGTGGGAGAATTGCCATGAAGTATGAGGCCAGCCTGGGCTACATAACAAAACTGTCTCAAAAAAAAAGGCTAAAAGGGAGGAAAAAAGAGAGAGAGAACTTGCCTTAGCTTTCATTTCTTCCTCTCTCTCTCTTTAAATTTAATTTAAAAAAAAATTTTTTTGAGACAGGGTCTCTCTACGCAGTTCAGGCTGGTCTTGAGCTCACTTTGTAGCCCAGGTTAGTCTTGAACTCACAATGATCCTCCTGCTTCAGCCTCCCAAGTGCTGGAATTGTAGGTGTGAGCCACCACACCTGGCTCAATTTTTCTTAAGAGAAGCTCTTAAGACGTAGTTCAAACTGGCCTTGAACTCACCATGTAGCTCAGCCTGGGCTCCAATTTGCTGTGATCCTTCTGCCTCAGCTCCTAAGTGCTGGGATTACAGGCATGCACCACCATGCCCAACTGTTATTTTTTTTTTTTATAGTGAGCAAGCATTTATTCTAAAATAGAGCTAAGGGGGCTGAGAATATAGCTCAGGGGTAGCTCAGCCCTTGGCTAGCATGGGCAAGGCTCTGGGTTTTGATCCCCAGCACCACACACACAAAAAAAAGGTAAAGTGGACAAAAAAAGAAGAGTATAAAATGTTTAAATTGTTTATGCTTTCATTTGTTTTTTGAGACAGAGTCTTGCTATATACCCAGGTTGGCCTTGAATTCAAGCAGTCCTCCTGCCTTAGCCTTCCCAGTGCTGGATTATAATATAAAGGTGCAGCACTGAGGGAGACCACATAAGGCAGGTTTTAGAATTCATCAGTGGCAGGGCTGGGGATTTAGCTCAGCAGCATAAGTGCCTGCCTTGCAAGTGCATGGTCATTAGTTTGATCCCCAGTACTGATATAAAAAAAAAAGAATTCATCAATGGCAAGGACAATTGTGATAGCTCATGCCGGTAATCCCAGCACCGTATAGTAAAATCCTATCACAAAAAGAAAACAGAAATTAATCAATGGCTTTTCTACATTAACTTATGAGTCTGCCCTGGGTCTGGCCCAAAGAGTGGCTGGTGTGCAGAAAACAGAACTCTCGACATCAATGGACATGATAGAGACCTACAGTGGTCTGTGACACTGTGCCTTCTCTGAAGGCAAGATGACACTGCAGCAGAGGACAGTAACTCACTCTGGAACCCGGGAGCCTCAGAGATCAAAGAGTTCTATTGTTAAGCAAAGAGTCACTGCTCCCAAAGTCTTTGTTCTGCCTCACAAGTCCTTGCTCAGTATCACATCGCATCTTTTTCCTCAGCTGTCCCCTGCCATTTCCCCCAAAACACTGTGATAGTTAAGGACCCTGTAAATACTGGCCAATCAGGGAAGTCTTTGTCTTAGCTACAAGACACAAGAGCTCCCACCTTGTTGAAACCCCCACAAACCACGGTGCATCGCCTTGTTTATCCTTCACCATACACTTGCTTGTCCATAAATTGGAAGACCCGCCATCCATCACCACCAGGCCTGCCTAGTGGGGGCACTTATCTCTATGAATAAGGAAGCCAAAGCACAGAGAAGCTAAGTAATTACCTAAGGTTGCACAGTCTCTGCTTGACAGGGTTCTTTATTCAGATAGAACACTTGCAACCTTGAGAATCAGGACCATGCCGAGAACTCTTATGGGTCTCAAAGCAAATTGGCTTCTCCCACAGGCAGGGCCCACCTGAGCCACACTCTTGAGTGACAGCTAGGAAAGTCCTTTCATCTATTCCCAGCTGCAGTTCCTACTTTACAATGTCCTGTGCTAATCTAGAGATCAGAGTGACAAGAGACAGTCATAGGGACAGAGGCCACATTCCTGGACCCTTAATTTGTTACTCATTAAAAGCATGATTCACGAATTAGGCTTGGTAGTTCTTACCTATAATCCTAACATTTGGGAGGCTGAAGCAGGACTGCCACAAGTTTGAGGCCAGGCTGCACTACAAGGAAGACTATCTGAAAACAAAATGATGTGTGTTTTCTCCTGAGATGGTCATAGACTTAAAAGTGATTTTTGTTCAGATCAGTGGTTCTTCAGTTGGGACTGCAAATATCTAATGAGTAATCAAAAGCAGAATGGAGCTTGACCTTTGTTTTGTGAAACTTTAGGTCAGCTCTCTAAGCTATGCACGATGACAGGCTAGTCATTTTGGGACTGTTTTAACACTTGGCAAAAGGAGGTTGATTAGCCCTAGAGTTACGCAACCTATCTCAGCCTCCTCCATACCAAGGACCAGAGTGCTTCTCGGGAACTCCTGGTGGCCTGGCTCTCCTTGGATTGGAGCAGAGCCTCACAAGACTGAGAAGCAGGCGTGGAGCCCAAATCACACCCTCAGCCCTTCAGGACTTTCCTTCGGTCACAGTAGAAAAGCAGAACGGAGCTAATGATCTGCTCCCTTGGCCTCCCCAGCAAGTGTCTGGACCCCCAGCCTGCTGCTCCCGTGTGCCTCGGGAACATCAGCACCCACTCCAGCTGCAGCCCAGCTTTTTTTCTCTTTCCTTTGTCAGGGGAACAGCCTGATCTTTGTTAGGTCTTCAAACTAAATTCCCTGACTTTTTTCTTTGAGATAAGGTCTCCAGATGTAGTCTGGGCTAGTCTGAAACTCACTTTGATCCTCCTGCTTCAGCCTCTGGGGTTACAGGGATGTGCCCACCCTTTTAGTATTTTCTCTTACTTTCTAATTATCTTTTTTTTTTTTTAATTTGTGCTTTAGTTTTTATTTTCATTATCACTGAAGCAAGAACCCTTGCTAACCAGTGCAAGAGAACACATTGCTTTTATTTTTATTTTTTTTTTCTGCCCTCTTGTATTTGAACTTTTAATTTTTGAAACGGCCACTTTGTAGGCCAGGGTGGCCTTGAAGTCACAGCAATCCTCCTGCCTCAGCCACCCAAGTGCTGGGATTACAGGTGTGAGCCACCGCAGCCAGCCACATCAGGTTTTTAAGGATCCTCTCTTCACCCACCTGCTCCTATGAATCTTCTAATAAAATGGAAGCCATCAACACCGCAGTCTCCTGAGTGTCATTTGGTAAATTTCTGAACTCAGAGTGGCCAAGGATGTAGCTCAGTGGCATAGCACCTGCCTGGCATGCACAAGGTCCTGAGTTCAGTTCCCATACCAAAAAACTAAAATGGAACAAAAAATTACTGAATTTGGGGAGGTGACAGAGGTTTCTAAATTAATAGCCAAGTGAGGCAGAAACGCAGGTAGCTAAAAACTAGTTGATTCCTGTAGCCTGAGTGTGTTGTGCTAACTGTAAGTAGTAGAAATCAGAATTATTCAAATTAGAAAACTCCAGAAATAAGTCATTTGTGTTTATATGGCATGCCATTCTGCAGTTTGTAATAGCTACATCTTGGAAATAGCCCAAATGCCCACCAAATGATGAGTCAGTAAAGATAAGGGTTTTTTTTGTGTGTGTCTTTTTCATTTTTTATCGGTACTGGGGATCAAATTCATGACTGCCTGCTTGCAAGGCAGGCACTTATGCCGCTGAGCTAAATCTCCAGCCCCCAGGATTTTTGAAAAATACAATAGAATACTACTCAGCCATAAAGAAGGATATGCCTGGGCTGGAGATTTAGCTCAACGGCATAAGCACCTGCCTGGCAAACACAAGGTCGTGAGCTCAATCTCCAGTACCGCAAAAAAAAAAAAAAAAAAAGATATGCCTGAGACATTTCTAGGTAAATGGGTGCACCTTGACATCATACTCAGGTGAAATAAATTGTGCACATAAATACCACATTGTTTCTCGAGTGCGAGAAACTGAAAGTATAAATAATGATCAAAATGTATACTATATATTGGGAAATGGGAAGAAAATACTCAAATGAGAAGGGGAATAAGGGTGTGGGTAGGGGGAAAAGAAAAAAGAAGAAATGGAAACAAAGCTTTTATCAATAAGGAAGGGAAGAAAAGAAGAGTTGAAAGGAGGGGAGGGGAATGGGAGAAAAGTAGCAAGATATAAAGCACCTGCCTTGTAAGCAGGCAGTCGTGAGTTCGATCCCTGGTACCGATAAAAACGAAAAAGACCAAAAAAAATAAAAGATATATTATGTACAGGTACAAATTCCCTGAGATGAACGTGATCATTATGTAAATCTAAAATGTACCAATAAAATTTTTAAAGACCACAAAAAAATTGCACACCTTTCTGAATAGCATGGTGAACTCAGGTAGGACAAGAGAAATAAAAATAGGAAGAAGACAAAAAGTAGCTTTAAGAAAGTTGCAACTAAGGGCTGGGAATATCGCTCAGTGGCAAAGCACCTGCCTGGCAAGTGCCAGGTCATGAGTCTGGTTCCCAATATCCAACAAAACAAAACTGCAGCTGAGACACAACCAAAGTTACTCAAGCTAACTTATTCTTTTTTTTTGAAACACGGTCTCTCCATGTAGTTCAAATCAGACCAGCCTTGAACTTACTATGTAACCCAGGCTGGCCTTGAACTCTTGGTGCTCCTCCTGCCTCACCCTCCCAAGTGCTGGGATTATAGGTGTGTGCTCCCATGCTAGGTCCCATGCTTTTATTTCTGAAGCCTGGCTTTCTTCAGGTTTATCACTCCTTAATCCCTAAGAGTCTTAAAGATACTATAAATCTATAAATTCCAAAAGAACTATCAAAGACATCCTGGTCTGAGATAAACAGTACTATAAGTGGATACATTTTTAAACTTCAAACACATTAAAACAGATGGTATTTTAACTACTCAATAAGGTCAGTTTTTGCATTAGCCCACTAATGGGCAACCTGACCTTAAGGAAACAAACACTGATGAACAATACGTAACCTAAAAGTAATCCTCAATCATCCACCTTAAGAGTGCTCTGAGACCACAGCAGGCCGCAAGCTCTGCAGTGCCTGCACTTTTTGCCCATGTGTACTTCTTTAACTGTTTCATGAACCTATGCCACTCAGACATGAGGTACCCTGATACTATACTCCCTTACGTGACAAAGAGTCAACAACCTATCCAGTCCAAATTGAGGTCCCCATATTTTTTTGGGTACTGAGAATCGAACTCACGACCTTGTGCTTGCCAGGCTGTGCCACTGAGCTGTATCCCCGGCCTCACATTTCCTCTTAACAAGGACCTTTTCAGACCCCTCAAGTCACTGTCCCCATTGAATTCAATCCTGGGTCACAGCTGGGATGCAAAGGATAACGAGTTTCCAGCCCCTTCCCACTAATCCCTGCCGTCTCCCAAATTCTGTTGCTGTATGTGATAAAAACACCTCTCCGGAGGCTGGGGATTTAGCTCAGCGGCATAAGCACCTGCCTTGTAAGCAGGCAGTCGTGAGTTCGATCCCTGGTACTGATAAAAACGAAAAAGACAAAAAACAAAAACAAAAACAAAACCACCTCTCTGGGCAGAAGCACAGAGCCAGCAGCATTGGGCGGACGGAATCATGTGGCACCTGACGTTCCGCAGGCAGCCAGCCAGGCCCAGTTATGTGGGAGCCCATCTCCCTGCCCCTACCTGCTCCAAGAAGTCTGCAGAACCCAGGCCAGGCATGCACTCTGTAACCCCATCACCCCCGCCTGAGGTGGCTCGTAAGATGCCCTCTGGGTGAGCGTGCCCCATCTGGGCTTGGAAGGTGCAACTCAGCCTCCTCTGAATCTCACTGGAGACACAGGATCCCCTCATTGTAGCCATTGGAGACTGGACAAAGTCACATCCACATGGGCCAGGGATCTATTCCCATGCGCTGCCACCTACCCTTTCCAGGCCTTGAGGGGACAAGTGCTTCCTGCTGGGCCCCTAGGCATAGAGGTTTCAGGGCTGCTTTGGGTGACAGGAGGGTGGCAGGCTCTGGGGGAGCACTGAGCCCCACACTTTGGCCCTAGATCACCCCCCGTCCTGTTGCCCTTCCAGGCTCCTGTTCCCCTACCTAAAGCCTCCAGTGTAGCTCAAACTTTCGATCCTCCTGTCTCGGCCTCTCGGAATGCTGGCATGGACCACCAACCCCAGATACAGGATCTGGTAAAGGC
Organism: Cavia porcellus; assembly: GCF_034190915.1. Taxonomy (NCBI): domain Eukaryota; kingdom Metazoa; phylum Chordata; class Mammalia; order Rodentia; family Caviidae; genus Cavia; species Cavia porcellus. Next base: position 23,703,170 of record NW_026947500.1, read on the forward strand.
TTCCTCAAGTCTATCCAGAGAATCACACTGTATTGTTCTGGGCCTGACATGGGATGCCACAGCAGGCAGGTCAGGGTGGTGGCCCTTGGTCATGGCAGGCTATCCCTCCCAGAGGCTGGGCAGAACAGGCCACATGTGAGACCCTCCATGAGGCAGGGCTACCTTTAGCTCAGGGTCCTCTCTGCATTAGTCCTTTGGGTACTGATTTGCAACAGAGGCCTCAGACTGCAAAGCTGATGGTCAGCTCTGGGGAGGGAGAGACATGGAGCTCAGATGGCTCCTGAGAACACGGTCCTTATCTCCTGCTCCTGGCTTCCCCTGAACACTGGCAGCCCTGTCCATGTACTGCACATGCCCAAGACCCACAGGTGCCCACAGAAAGGAGTGCTGCAGGTGGGGGAAGAAAGTGCCTCCGCACCCCTGGACCTGGAGGAACAGTGGGTAAAACCAGCCAGCTTTAATACTAATATAGTTCTCTTTCTCTCTTAAATACATGTTCCCCAGACAGAGCCCGGGCAGGCTCTTTGGCAGCAGGAGTGCAAAGGCAATGTGGGACAACATGGAATGGATCAGCAGGTGGCCCTCACAGGCCTGGGTCCCCACACCAGGGACGGGGCTGCCCGCAGGGAGGGGTGGCGGTAGCAGCTTCCTCTGGTCCAATTATTGCCAAGGTTCCAGGAGTCCCCTCCCATCCCGGCTCCATATTTTTTCTCAGGATTATTTCCGCCTCCAGCTCAGCAGAGGCAGGACCCCATCCCCACCAGGGCAGCTCAGGCCCAGGGGACTGGCGCTGCTCAGTAGCTGCTCTGGTGGCCGGTGAGGATGTACAAGTTGCTGTGTGCCCCCGGGTTGTCGGTGGGGATGCTCTCCAAGATGATGTCCCTGCAGGAGGGTGAAGGGTGAGGGGCAGCAGCAAGGGGTTCCCATCCCTGCTCAAGGGGCCCAGGGCTGGCTTCAGGGAAGGTTGGGTGCCCCGCCTACCTGTGGGCCCCCAGCACTCGGAAGATCCTTGTCTCATCTGTGATCTCCTGTGTCACCTGAGGAGACAGGGAGCCCTGAAGCCTCCCCAGAAGGTCCTTTTCCAAATATCGAGGCCGACAGCAGGTCCTGAAGCCCACGCTCACCTCATTGGTGTCCAGGCTGCGGCCCTGCATGCCGTGGCTCCAGAAGGCCAGCACACTGTCCTGCAGACACACTGTAAGGGCAGCAGCATTAGCCCACGACCCCGAGGGATGGCTCAAGTCTAGGCCGAGATCCTGGCTCCCAGGGAGGGGCTGAGCCCCTGAAACTCCCGCCCCACCTCTGGCTCACTCACCCACAGTCTCAATGGGGAAGTCAAAGGTCAGTTCTGGGGCCAGTGTGGCTGTGGGCTCACCCTGCAGATTCACAATCCTCACGCAGCCTGCCCAGGGAGAGGGCTGTTGGGTGGGCACAGGGCAGCATCCCTCACCCCACTGTTACCCCAGCCCTCACTCCTGGGTCACTCACGTTCAAAGCTGACCAGAACTGTGTCCCTGTCCACCTGGATCACCTGCTGGGCTGAGCCTGGGATCCCCTCTGTAGGCGGAGGAGGAGACAGGCCCTGGTTGACCCCTCGACCCACTCTGACCCCAAGGGCATGGGATGGGGACTCACTACGGCCAACCTGACTTATGAGGGCACTTCAGCTCGTAGCTGATCTCACTCAGAGAAGATAAGGGACCACCGTGGGACACAGGGAGTAGCGGGGAGGCCGAGGGAGCTATAGGCAGGCTCAAGACTCAAGAAAACCAGGACATGGTACTCAGTCACCCATGACTTGGGACAAGTCACTGCGCCCCTGAGCCTCAGTTTCCCCACTGGTAGTCCAAGGCACTGATGCCCTCCTCGAGGGGCCAGGGACTAAGGAGGGAGTTTTCCTTCTGCCCTCCTAGCATCCCACATGGACCCCACACCTGCCCCCGCTCCAGGAGGGGCCTGTTTCCTATTTCAGAGTTGCCTGTTCCTGCCTCCCCGCAGCAGCCCTAAGCGCAGCCCCTTTTCCTTAGCTTCTAAGCACTGGGGTTTAATAAAATGTCATTTTTTTGCGACAGAATCTCATTCTCAGGGCTGGCTCTCAATTCCTGGGCTCCAGTGATCTTCAGCCTGGTCCCTGCTCCATTGGGTGGTTAAGGCAACAGGGAGGAACCAGGAAGCCTGGCTTTGTCTAACAAATCTGTCACCAAAGCCCCGCAGAAACTGAATGCCAAGGCCACTGTAGAGCTACAGATTGTGGGGACCCTGGTTTGAGATTGCAGCCCCCATTCTGTGTCTCTCACGCACCCATGGCCCGCAGCCCAGCGTTCCTGCTCACTCACCAGGTGGGATGAGGATGTCAGGTGTCAGGCCGGCCTCCAGGGGCAGGACGTGGAAGAGGACACGGCAGCCGGGCCCCTCAGGCCCTTCGGCACCTACACACACCTGTGGCAGCTCCTTCCCGTCCAGCACCAGTGGCTCCAGCATCCCAGCTGGGCTTGGCAGAGGACTAGAGAAGTTCTGAGGGGGGGTGTGTAGCAGGGATGCTGGGGTCTCTATTCATCCTCAAGTCCCCTACCCCATGTTCCCCGGGGCACCCCTCCAACCAGCCCGCACCTTTAGCAGCAGGAACTTCTGCAGCGGCTCATACCACTGCAACAGGAGCAGGCTGGCAGGCAGCGCAGCCAGTAGGAAGGTGCCGCCCGTGTAGGGGTTCCGCACTGTGGGGAAGCAGCCATGGGCACGGACTCAGCCTGAGTCCCACCACCCCAGGCTCCCAGCCTGTACTTACCCACGCGACACTGCAGGCAGCCTTTGGTGTCTGGGATCTTGGTGGACAGTGCAAAGCGCCTGGAGGAATGACAACCAGGACATATGTTGGGGGCCATCCCTGGTGAGGATCCCACAGAGCCCCATGAGATGCCACTTTCATCTTCCCACTTCATGGGTGATAGGAAGTGGCAACTTAGTGGCTTAGCAAGACTGTTATGGCTTATATCCAGTTGTCTCCCCAAAGCCTTGTGCTCTCAGGGTTGGGGGCTCCTAGAGGTGACTGGATTATGCCGCATTAACACAACCCACTGTGGCCCAGAAGGCTGGGGGTCCAAAGGTGGGGTCTGCTCAAGGAGGTGGCTCCCTGGGGGTGGGGGCAGGGCCTGGGTTGCACTTCCCTCCCCAGCTGCTGCGTGCCCCAGGGGAGCAGCTGTCTCACATCCAGTCCTTTCCACAGTGCCTCTGACCGGGCAAGGGCCGAAACCTCTAAGGCAGGTGCCAAAATAAACCTTTTAGTTGTGGGCGTCAGGTATTTTGTCTCAGCAAAAAGAAGTGGCCAAGACAAGATGGAAACCTGTTTCAAAATTTAAAAAAAGGCTAGGAATGTAGCTCAGGGCAAAGGCTCTGAGTTCAATCTCTAGTAGTAATGAGAGAGACAGAGAGAGAGAGAGAGAGAGAGAGAGAGAGAGAGAGAGAGAGAAAGGGAGAAAGAGAAGAGAGAGCCAGAGAGACTCAGAGAGGCCAAGTACCTTGCCCTGTAACACTGCATAGGGCAAAAGGTCTGTAGCCTGGGCTGTCTTCCTCAGAGTCCAGGGTTTTGGGTCACAGAAATACATCTGGGTCTGTATGGCCTTGAGGAAGCCACTTCACCTCTCCCTGCCTCAATTTTCTTATCTGCAGAATAAGGATGAAGTGGTGCCAATGTCAGCAGCTCACAGCAAGGTTCAATGAGGTAACACCCAGGACAGCACTCTCATCTGGGTACTTTTTGAGTCCCTGCAAGGCCATGTTAGGTTAAGCTGAGTATAATTAAGGAAAACTGAGTGTGCAGGCTGGGAGCAGAGGCAGACACAGCTGAGTCTGCCCAGGGCATGCATAGTTCATTTCAGACAGGCACATAGGCCCAGGGAGGCAGAGAAGCTTTATTTTTTAAAATGTTTAAAAAATTTTCTGTCTTTGTGAGACAGGGTCTCAACTAGGCAGTTCAGACTAGCCTTCAGCTCACTTTGTAGCCCAGCGTGGTCTCTAATTTTACAGCAATCCTCCTGCCTCAGCCTCCTGAGTGCTGGGATTATAGGCATGTGCCACCCATGTCTGGCTACAGGAACTTTAAATAGTGAATGAAAACTGGGCATGTTGGCACAGGTCTGCAATCCCAACCACTCAGGAGGCTGAGACAAGAGGACAGAAAGTTGGAGGCAACTTAGTGAGATCTTATCTCAACATAAAAAAGGCTAAGAATGTAGCCCAGTGGCAGAACTTCTCAGAGTTTGATTCCGAAGATAATAAAAAAAAAGGGGGGGGGGGCGCGCTGGGGATTTAGCTCAGTGGCACAAGCACCTGCCTGGCAAATGTGAGGTCGTGAGTTTGATCCCCAGTACCGGGAAAAAAATAAAATAAAATAAAAGCACACCTATAATCCCAGCATTCAGGAGGCTAAGGCAAGAGGATCACTTCAAGTTTGAGGCCAGCTACAAAATGAGTTCAAGGCCAGCCTGAGATCTTGCCTCAAAAAAAAAAGAAAAAGAAAAAAAAAAAAAAAAAAAGGAGAGAGAGAGAGGAAGAGAGAAATAAACAACAAAAGGCCTACTCTCTGTTGCTCGGCTGGGTTTACTGCCTTGCAGGACTATAGGGCACCCGGCTTCTTGCCCAGGGAGAAAGGGTGAAGTGTGGCTGTCAGAGAGGTGTTTGCCTTGCTTATGGGGAGTTCCCAAACCCCATCGGACCCTCTGAGCCTGTTTCTTCCTCTGGGAACTCTGGGACAGGGCCACATGCTGGCCGTGACAGCCCCTCCCAGTGGCCCAGCCCTGCCTCTGCCTCTGCCAGGATGTGGCCCCAAGGAGGAAGCTGCCCTCTGTCCTGCCTTCTTCCTCCCACTCTCCACCAGCTGCCCTTTGTGTGGGGCAGTGCCATGTCATTTTGTGTTTAGTCCCCCACCAATTCCAGCGCACCCTTCTGTACAGTCAAAATGGTCACTGCCTTCCCAGACACAGGCTCATGTAGGCGCCAGTGGGCCCTGGGCCAGTTTGGAGGCTCCCTGGGGAATGAGCTCAGGAAGCCCAAAGCGAGAGGGCAGCAGGTGCAGGAAGGGCCTGGGCCCTCCTGTTCCCCCAGATGGTGCTGCACTGGCCTGGCCCGCCTTGTCCTCTCTGCCTCCCAGCCAGCTTCTACCATCACCTACCTGGTTGTGACAATGATCGAGCCATGGCCTGGTCCCCTAGCACCAAGCTCCAGCCCTAGCCAGCCATGGACAGATGGAGCTGCCACTTGCACACCAATAATGGGATTGAGCCCAGAGCCTCCACACTAAGGTACATGTCCACACCATCCCTCATTTTTGAATTTTTACATATTGACACAAGGGGTTGCTAAATTGTTAAGTTACCAGTCTGGCTAGAACTTAAAATTTTTCTTTCTCAGCCTCCCAGAGTGCTGAGATTACAGGCTTATAGCACCAACCCTGGCTGAATAAACATCTCTGTGTGACCCAGTTGAATTCAGTTCCCTGTGAAGGCCACTCTACCCCCAGCTGATGACAGCTCCATCCTGCCCCTGGCCCAGGCCAGCAGCCTTGGAGTCAACCTTGACTCTCCTCTCTCTCCCATTCACTACCTATCATCAGGAAATCCTGTCTCAACTTGCAAAACAGAACCAAAATTGGACCAGTTTTCACATCTTTCATTGTTACCCTGGCCCATGCCATTGTCACCTCCCAGCTGACAGTCACCAGCAGCCTCATCCTGTCACTGTCTACCACCTGGCAGCTGAAGTGACCCTGGAACATCTCCATGTGCATTGGTCCTCAGCAGTGACCCCCGGGCTGCCCCCCCCACCAACCATCCCCAGACCCTGCAGTCTCACCTTCACAGTACTGCTCCAGCTGGCCACTTCTCAGGAACCCTCAGCCCGGCCACTGAGTGGCCTCCTTTCCTGTCCCCTTCCCTCCTCTGATTCACCTTCCCCCTGTCTGTCAGAGCCCAACAGCTTCTGTTGGTCAGCAGCCTGGCTTCTTTGCCAAGAGATCAGGACGGTCCTCCGGTGGGCCTCACACACCCTTCCACCCCTTTCCTGGTCTCCTGAAGAGGACCCAGGTTCCAGGCCCGGCCAGGGAGCCCCTCACCCCTTGGTGCCAGCACAAGGATCCTCTTGGTGTCACTGCAGCACGGCTCCAGCTGAGCCTGAAGCTAACCTCAGCCTCACACTTGCAGCTACCAGAGTCACTCATCTCCTTTTACACCTCAGTCAATGGCTGCAGTCACCCACGGTGGGAGGAATCCTGATCAGCACACGGGGGGTCTTCAAAATGCCGTAGCACCACTGCTGCCAGCGGGGCACAGGCCAGATCCTGGGCCAGGCAGCAGGGAAGGATTCAGGTGCCCGTGTGGCCTCCCCAGCCTGCAGGCCAAATGCCTGGGCCTTCCCAATCCCCAGGCTTCTCACTGCACATGCACCTGCTCTCCCTTCTGCCAGGAGCGGTTCCCTGGCTGGAACCATCAGCACTTCAACACTCCAGAAGCCAAGATGGCTCAGCCCCCAGTTCTGCCCAGCACCAGGTGTGCCTGGCTCCCCTATTCTTGAAAACAAGGACTCACTTATGATGTCCCCAAGCCCAAATGGGCCCTACAGAGTTCATGTGTCTGCACCCATTTTTGTGGCTGTCAGATGAAGCCCCACATCCTGATGGCTATTGATCCCACAATCTACAAGGCACTTTGACATTCATGGTCCCCTTCTTTGTTGTTTTTGCTTTTTCATGGTACTGGTCATTTAACCCAGGGTCTCTGCATTGAGCTACATCCCCAGCCCTTTATAAATTTATTTTCAGGCAGGATCTTGCCAAGTCATTAAGCTTCCCAGTCTGGGATTGAACTTGAGATCTTCCTGCCTCAGCCTTCTAGAGCACTGGGGATTACAGGCATGTTCCACCATGCCTAGCCGCAGGCCCCCTTCTCATCTCCAACAATGCCAAAAGCCCGTAGGGAGGCCACCATTAGGACAGACCAGGCTCAGTGACGGCAAGGGACAAGTGATGCACCCAAGGCCCTGCCAGTGCCAAGACCAGCGAGGCTGCATCCCAGCCCGGCTCTGCCCCTGGCTGCCGCTCTGCACACCTGGCAGGGGCTCTGACCTGGGGATGATGTGCTGGGTGAGGCGGTTGGTGGGGATGGTGAGGGGGGCCTGCTGCTGTAGTCTCCGCTGCTCGAACAGGCCAGGGAGGTCATGGGCCCAGATATGTGTGGACTTCCCTGCAGGTGTGGGACAAGGACAGGTGGGCTCAGGGGGAGCTCGGGGTAGGCACTATGGGTGCCAGCCCGCCCGTGCCACCTCCTACCTGAGAGTGACAGCAGCACATTGTTCACACAGTAAAGCCAGGAACAGCGGTGGGAAATGAGCTGGAGGAATCACATGGAGAGAAGGGGGACAACGGTTGGCACCTGGGCCTGTGACCTGCCCCCACCCCGTGGCAGCTGGCCTCACCTTCTCCAGTGTGTCCTCGTGCAGCTCATGCAGGTTGAGCGTGTAGATGCCCTCCTCGGCTCCCACCACCAGGAACTGATCTGCCAGTGTAGCCATGGGGTCAGAGGTCATTCATGGCCACAGCCCAAGCCTAGAGATGGCAGGCTCCCCCTCCTTCACCCCAGCCTACCTCGAGTGACGGGGTGGACCCAAGTGACAGCAGCGTGAATTCGCAGGGGGCAGCCATTGAAGACCTTGGAGAAGCAGGCGCCCATCTGCAGAGGAAAAGGGCTGCCGAGAAAGCCAGGGGCACAACAGTAGGGTGCAGGGTCCAGGCTGTGGGGCAACACTTACATGCACTTTCGGGGTGGGGGGCAGCCCATGGCAGGCAGACCTCTGGGAGGGAGAGAAGGAGTCAGGGCTGTGGTGACGCTCACTGCCCACTGCCCACTGCCCACCCTCTTCTGCATCCCCCTCACCTGAGGATCATCCTGCTGCTTCATGGTGGCCCAGGCTGTGGGCAGCAGTGAGGGGCTGTTGGGTTCTGGTGGGGATGGGGGCAGAGTTCCTGCGGGCATAGGCTACTGTGAGCTCAGTGTGTCCTGTATCTGGTCCTCCTCTGGCCTCCCAAGCCTGGGACTCACCTGGGGTGCTAGAATGAGGGTCCTCAGTTGTTGGCTCAACAGGCGGTGGCCCCAAGAATGGGGCCCGCTTGATGGTTCCCATAGTGTCATCTGGGGACTCCAACTCCTGGCAAGAAGATAGAAAGGCCAGGCGGCTGTTGGCAGGTGACCCTATGGCCTTGACTCAGGTTAACCACACCCTGGGCACCTTCTCCTGGTTCCCTCCACTCTGCACCTGCAGGTCTGAGGCTGGTCGGATGGTCAGACTCCTGGGGGACAAAGCAGAAGGCTCTGAGTGTGAGATGGGACTGGTATCCACACCAAGCTGTCCCTTCCCTGTCCCAGGTGCCACCTCTCACCTTTCCTCCAGGGCCTCCTGGACTGACTGCAGCAGGCTCCTGGGCAGGAGGGAGCGGCATTAGAAGTCGCCTTTCTTCCCCCCTCAGCCTGCAACTCCCCTCCTCGTCACTCACCTGCTCAGTTCCTCCTTTCCCAGAAGTGTCCACTCTTCCTCCCACTGGGGGATACCAAGGCAAGGAACCCAGGAGAGAGGCGGAGAGAGACAATGTGAGAAAGCAAGATAGCAGGGGAGGAGTAGATAGACAGACAAATGGACGGTGGGATGTACTAGACAAGACTCACGAGAGATGATGAATGAAACAACTGACGACAAAGGCAGAGCAGGATGTAGGTAGGGTGGGGACTTGGGCCCACAACATGCCATGTTTTAGAAAGGTATGGTCGCCCTGCCACCTTCCTGGCTGCCTTGGAAGGAGCCCCAGCCCCCTGCCCCTGGGTGGTACAGAAAGCCCCTCATTCAAAACACCTCAACTTAGGGGACTTAACCTGTACCCCAACCCCTGCTCCGATTGCTCCACCCTGCACAGCCCCTTCTCACCGGCTCATTGAGTGGGTCTGTTTCTTTCCTTCGAGGGGCACCAAACTTCACCTGGTGAACTGGAGGTGGGGGGCAAAGCACACAGCTTAGGGACCCAGAGTCTCAAGACTGACCTCTGAGTTCCCAACACAGGCGCACATGGCTCCCCCTGAAGACTCACACTGGATCTCAGAGGGCGTCCTCTCAGCAGAGCCGTGCTGTCCCCTCGAGTGTATAGTGTCTGGAAACATGTCATAAGCCTAGGAAAGGACAGACCCAGCAGGCTCACACCCAGCGCCTCCCGCAGCCAGGACTCCTAAGAGGTACTTCACATGCTCCAGGGTGTTTTGCTTTTCACCACTCCAAGAGGCACCCTCATTTCACAGATGCCAAAACTGGCATAGAGAGATCAAGTAACTTGCCAAAAATCACACAAAAAACAAGAGTGCTTAGTCATGGTCATGGTCAGCTTAGTCATGATCACGGTCAGCCCAAGGTTCCCAAAGGCGAGAACCTACCAAGAGGGAGTGGAAGAGAAGCAAGGCATGGCTCAGGAAAGAGGCCTACTAAGTGAGCTTGCGTGCAGGGCAGGGGCCTGGACTTGGGCACCCTTGTGGTTCTTTCCCACCCCCCAGCCCACTCGCACCTCCAGCTCACAGTCTTCAGGGGACAGGCTTCCCAGATGGGGGTCGCTGGCCTTGTCCAGGAGCTGAGTGAGGAGGGCCCGGGGGAGGTGCTGTGTCGTGAATGGGTGCTGGAGGAGCAAGGGGCCGTCAGCTGGGCTCCGTCCTCCAGGCTCCGCTTTGAGTGCCAAGCCCCAAGCCTGCCTGCTTCCCACCTGCAGAAGCTTCTCAGCTGTGGGCCTCTTCTTGGGGTTCTTGGTCAGGGCCAGCTTGAGGAAGTGGTGGAAGTTCTGGGTCCTAGTGGGCACAAGTGGTCCCGCCAGACTCAGGTGAGGCCTCATGCAGGACAGTTGCAGGGGCCCCCCATGCTCCAGGGTACACCCAGGAAGCAGCCAGCTGGAGCAATGCCATTGCAACACACTAGCGCCTCCACTGCCAGCTGCATGCCCTTCTTTCCTACCCACATGGGGTCTGCCCAGGGGTGAGTCCAGGCCCCTGGCTTGGAGGATCGGTCCGTAGAGGACTCTAATGGGCTTCCATGGAGGTGGCTCCTCCTTTCTTGGGGACCCAGCTAAAAAAGGGGTCCAGCAGGGGGCGTGAACTCTCACCAACATGTTTTTTCTCGCAGCTTGGGTGGTTGGAAGTTGCTTTTTGACATCAGCATCAAGGCCCTGTACAGGTATAAACCAAAAGTCAAGGGCTGCCAGGTCAGGGGTCAAGGGTCAGCAGGACAAAGGGTCAGGCAAAGGGCATATCTCAGACTGACCTCATAGGGTGCAGGTGAAAGAGAGGGGGCTGCAGCTCAGCCAGCTCAATGGCGGTGATACCCAAGGCCCAGACGTCACATAGCTCATTGTAGCCACCCTTGCGCTCCACTGCAGCCACCTCTGGAGCCATCCTAGAGGCAGGGTCACAGATGGGATGTCCAAGTGTCCCACCTATGGCTGGTACCCCACTGCCCAAGGCACAGCCTCACCAGTATGGAGTTCCAATGAAAGATCTTCTCTTGGCCACGGATGCTGTCAGCTCGCCTGATACCCCAAAGTCAGCTGCAAGGAGATGAGCAGCGGCTCTCTAGTCCTCTGGCCCCACCCACCACGGCACCACCAGAGCCCAGGCTCAGGATGCACTGGCAGGGCTATCCCAGGCCAGAAAAGCCTCTCCTTCAAGGGCCTACCAGCTTCGGTCCTTGAGGACTCAGCCCCCATCCAGCCCCACAACCTCATCCAGCTTCCAGCAGGGAGTACTTCCGGGGTTTCTAAATGCAGAAACTGAGGCTCAAGTGGTAAAGTGACTTGTCCAAGGTGACCCCGGGATGCTTGAAGCAATGTTCTCTCTGACACTTCTAGAGCCCTCACCCTGACGGAATCCCCTGGTACTGACCCAGCTTGACATCACCCTGGAGAGTGAGGAGAAGGTTGGCTCCCTGTGGGAATAAAGAGAGAGTCCTGTGCAGTGTCCCAGGCTGCTGGCTCCCACACCACATCCTTGGGCAGCCCCTACCTTGATGTCTCTGTGGATCTTCCCCTGAGAATGCAAGTGGTGGAGACCCTGGGGGCAGAGAGGAGCTCCTGAGTGCAGCTGCCTAGCACCAAGCCCTCCCTCCGAGCCCCTCCTATGGACTAGGGCCCCCCACTCAAGCTGCTTCCTCCTCCCCTCTCCCCAAACAGGAAGTGGCTGAGCCAAGAGGGAAATGGGCTGCTTCCGGCAACAGGGCTGGGGCCCCTTCCCCGAGGACCCATGGCCCTGCCCAGCTCTGTCTGTAGGACTTCCCCGGAGCTCTGGGCTCTGGCTCTGGGGCCCCCATGTAAACATCTGATGGGGTTGAGTACCTTCAGGGCCTCTCTGCAGACATAGGCAATCTGCCGTTCCTCCAGGGGCCCTGTGGCTGAAATGGAAAGGTGAGGGCTGCTGGGGGGGGGGGATCTGGTGACCCTTCCTGACCACCCCGTGTGGGAAGAGCAGTAGAAGATGCTAGATGAAAGGGATGCTAGCCCTATCTCCTCTGGAGACCAGAGAAGGACAGCGGTTTCTCAAGGTCACACAGTCAATCAGAAGTGGAGAGGAGCCCGAGTCCAACACTGTTTCCTCTCTTTCCTCTCACCCAAACACTGAGGGTGGGGGGAGAGGTGTGGTTCTCACCGTGGTAAATTTCCTGCAGGGACCCCCCTCCACAGAACTCCATGCAGATCCACAAGCGATCATTCCTGGGGTGGAAGACACAAAACTGAGATGGGCACATGGCAGGCCACACGGGGGCTGCCGGGGGCAGGAGGATAAAGCGTCCTCACCTGAGGTAGCTGCCAATGTAAGCCACCACATTGGGGTGGCGACACTCACGGAGGATGGTGATTTCTTGCTGGAGGGAGCTGATGTCGTCCCCTGGGGAGCACAAGACATCACACAGGGACCGAAGAGCAGTGGCCGGGACTCAAGGCCCCCATCTGCAAAATGAGAGCGTGCCTCCCTCCTGGCTGCACAGGGGCCAGGCCCCAGAACCTTCCGGGCTCGCCTCGTAGGGGGTCTGGAAATGTCAACTCTCCGCCCCCGGCGGCGCGCCGGGCATCGCCCTGCCTGCCTCTGGCGCGCAGGCCCCTCCTGGGCCCTCACCTGGGTCGAGCTTGACGATCTTCACAGCGGCCAGCTCGGACGTGACCGTGTCGCGGGCCTGCGGGGCGCAGGGGGTGCAGCGGGATGAGGAGGCGGGGCTGGGGGCTTGGCCGCTCGGCGGGGCGCTAGCGCGCCCCCACCGCCACACGCGTCCGCGCGCCCTCCCGCCCGGCGCACCTTGTAGACGTCGCCATATGTCCCGGCTCCCACGCGCTGCAGCAGCTCAAAGCGGTCCCGCGGATCCTGCAGCGACACATCCCGCAGTAGCGCCATGGCCCGGCGCCGGGCGGGCGCGAGCTGCGGAGCCGGCGCGGGGCGGGGCAGGGCGGGGTGAGGCGGGGCGGGCGCCGGTGGCTCGGAGGCCGTGGGGGCGGGGCCAGGCTGGAGACGCCCAGCCGCCCGGGCGGGAGGGGGCGCCGTGGGACAGGCCTACAGTGGCGCGGGGAAGCCCCAAGGCCGGGCAGGGCTTGAGTTCTCGCCGGCCACTGGTGCCTCGCGCTATAGAGGTGGTGAGCACGAAGTCCAGAGGCAGAGGAAAGAAGGGATGGTCCGCTCCCTGCCCCGTTTCCCAGATGAAACACGGACATGTATTTTTTTTAACAAAATGTATTCATCTCCCTTGCAACTGAAAAATAAATCTATGTACAAAACAGGAAGCGATGAGCTCCCCCACACCCAACCCCCCGCAGATTTCCTCCCGGGTCCCTGAAAGGGGATGACCGTCGGGGAGGTCCCCAGAGGTCCTGCTTTCATCTGGGGCCGGTGGTGTCAGGAAGGGGTGGGGCTTTGCATCCCGGCCTCCAGGGGGCGGGAAGAGAAAGGGCAGCTGGTTTCAAAATTTCTGCCAGTGGGATTTCAAGTTCTTTGGGGGGCAGGGTCTTGGATTCCCAAGGGATGGAATTCGTAAGCGCGGAAATGCGCTTCTGGGTGCTGAGTGTGATCCTGACTTCTGGACCACAGGCGGGACCGCCGCTCCTAGTGTCACGGTCCAACCCTCTGCCCTTAGGAGTGGGGAGGGACCCTGAGGGTCTTGGTCTGGTCTAGGGCTAGCGCTTCCGCTTCCGTTCCACGGAGGGGTCAAGTTTCCAGGGACTGGGCCCAGGATTGTGGTGAGGCGTCAGGCTAGGACTGCAGGAAATGGGACCTGTATTCTAAGGACTGAGTCCTGGATCCCGAGCAGGAGTGAATCCTTAGTTCAAGCGCTGAGTAAGGCATCCGCAGGCCAGCAACCAGGAGCTCAGGACAGTCCTGGGTCCTGGGGAGCTATGGCCTGGGATGTGGGGAGGGAGGCAGCCAGGATCCGTCAGAGAGGTGGAGCCCGGGCTGCGGTGGGCTGGAGGAAGTTCTTGGGGGCTCAGAGGCCCTTGCGCTGCCGCTTGAGGAAAGACAGTGTGTAATCGCTGGGCGTGGACACCTTCTGCTTCTTCATCTGCACTTGTGATTGCGCAGTGAGCTGCAGCTTGATGGCGCTCGAGTTGATCTTGGTGGCCACCAGCAGCTCCTTCATGCCCTTCATTTTCTCGCTCTGGAAAGTGAGCACAGGGCCCTCCGGAGGTGGCGACGCAGCAGGCACAGGCACTTGAGCCGCAGTGCCGGCTTCAGGGCCCCGGACAGTGCCTGGGACCATCCCCGGGGGCTTCCGGGGGGGTCCTGACCCTGGGCCCTGGCCAGAGCCCGGTGCCTTGTCCAGCGCGGGCTTCTTGGGAGGTGGTGGCTCCTCTGGCTTGGATTCCCGCCGAGGGCCCCGCCTGCGGCCTTCCCGGGCCTCCTCTCCCCAGGGCTCCTCTGCTTCGGCTGCCTCAGCATCTCGGCTCACTATGTGCACCTTCTGCCGCACCTGGGGGCAGGGGAGGTAGAGTAAAACCATGTCAGCCATAGCCACCTCCTTCTAGGGTCTCAAGTCTCATCTATACCCAAGGAGGATGAACAGGTGCTGCTTCTTGGCTACAAGGGCCTGCTGTTCCCTCCTGTAGCGCCCAGCCCTGCCCCTCACCTGTCCCTCGAAGCGGCCCAAGGACTGCACAAGGAAAGTGGCCCAGCCCACATGCAGCACAGGCGTGGGGCTGCCCTCCTCCCACTTGCAGATGCCATCATAGAACCGAAGCAGGTGGGCGAAGCACTCAGGGTCTTGGAGGGCAGATCCCTGGCTCTGGGTGCCCTGGACAGAGTGAAGAAGGAAAGGGCATTGGTCAGACCCCTTTATCCCTCAACACAGGGCATAGTCCTGACCACAAAAGTGTGCACGGGACAGGAGCATTCTCAGTGTCTCCCTCCTTTCTCAAAGCCAGTCCTGAGTCAGGACAGATGGGGGGAACCGTCCGTCAACTCCACACTGAGAATGCTGGATGTGAAAGAGATGGGCCTCCTTCCCATTTACCTGAGGGCAGAAGTGAAACCCCACAAACCCTGCCTGTGACCACCTTCCACGCTCAGTCCCAGTCCTGGCCGCGCAGTCCCATGTCCTGTGGTGGGGCCTGCCCAGATGGGAGGTGAACACCAGCAGCACTCTAGCCCTTCACCTGGGTCTGCTCCCCCGGCCGCTCTTCGCCTGCCTCCAGCAAGCTGGCTGCCTCCTTCAGCAGGTTGGGGATGACATCATTGGCCACTTCAAAGAATTCCTTGTAGATCTCCTCATCCTCCCGGCAGTAGTTGTAGCTGTGAGAGCATGGGGTTGTGGGGTCGCAACCATGGTGAGTAACCCCAGGGAACTGTGGGAGATGGGGCCAGGCTTCTTGGTGAGCAGCTGGGGTCCTTGCTTTTCTTAAGATGATGGCAGCTATGTCAGCCCAGAGCAAGAGTGAGGGCTGGGTATGGGGCCAGAGATGGAGGGCTCACTGAAAAATGGCAGTGATTAGAAACTGAGGAGGAAGGCAAAGGCATGAGGCTTTGATCACATGTCCCTACCTCTCGGATGGTGGTGGCCTTGGCTTTGTAGGGACTGAAAGCAGGAAACAGGGCTTAGGCCCAGGTCTCACTGCTGCATGAGAATGGTCAGAAACCAGGTGGAGAGAGAGGAAAGGACAGGCTG
Source organism: Cavia porcellus (assembly GCF_034190915.1). Classification (NCBI taxonomy): domain Eukaryota; kingdom Metazoa; phylum Chordata; class Mammalia; order Rodentia; family Caviidae; genus Cavia; species Cavia porcellus. The sequence goes on from NW_026947500.1 coordinate 23,718,374, forward strand.
GAAGCCCTTTGGGATTGAGGTGGGGTCCTCACTCTTGGATGACAGTGGCTGTGTCTGCCCAGGCCTGCAGAGCTTCACGCACATTGCGATTGCGACAGTGGTAGCCAGCTAGGTACATGTAAGGGTAGATGTGCTCATCACGGTAGTAGGTCTTGGCTGAGGCAATGCCCTGGGAGGAGAGGGCACAGAGTGTCAGGGAGGCAGCCCCCAAGTGACCTGGGCTAGCATGAGTGGCCCTCCAGGTCCCATCCAGGAGGGGTAAAAGGAAGACCTCAGGGTCTTCCCAACTCTCTTCCCTGCCAGCCCCTCTACCTGGTGCTTCTCCTTGAACTTGCAGGGCTGCTTGCTGAGGTTGGGGCCAACCACAGAGGCAGGGTGCCCCATAGGACAAGGCTGTTCTATGGAGGGAGGACAGGAGCCCAAACTCCAATCCCAGGGTAGGGCTCTTTCCTGGGTTTTGCACACTCTTCTACATATACCTCCAAGACTTTCAAACCAGATCCCCCACTCCCCAAGTTAATAACCCCTCATCAGTGCTCCCATCACATGTGACCTGTTACACACCGGAAGGATAAGAGGCAACAGAAAATGCAAGGCTGGGGGGATATACTCAGGCCCTGACAATCCTAGCCTGGGGAACCCAGGGTACCGCTTGGACAGCTCTGCCTACACTGAGTATGCACGTGGGTAATAATCCCCAAAAACACAAAGTTCTCTTTTATCCCTCTTCTGTCCCCAGAAAGGGGAAAATGGGAGCCCAGGTCCTTCCACCCCACCTTGTTGTGAGAAGACCTAACCTTGTGGTAGAGAGTGAGTGGGTCGGGTCGGCCAGGGGTGGGCTCCAGCTCCTCCAGATCTGCCAGGTTCCCCAGTGCCATGGGGTACCTGCAAAAAAATCATTAAGTCAGGACTGGGGATTTAGCTCAGCGGCATAAGCGCCTGCCTTGCAAGCAGGCAGTCTTGAGTTCGATCCCTGGTACCGATAAAAACAAAAAAGACAAAAAAAAAAATCGTTAAGTCTACAATGCCTCCTCTGGCCCTGTCAAGCAACTTCCCCTTACTGACCTTTCCAGATGTCCCAGGTCATAGAGCAGCCAGAGCAGCTTCTAGAAACCAAAGAAGAAAACTGTTAGCTGGGTGGGGGTTGGTACCCATCACGCAGAGGTGAACAATTCAGGAATCAACCAGTTAAAGGATCAAAGCTCTTTCACGTCTCCATTTTACTTTCCAAAGAGCCCTGGGAAAGGCCAAACCAGGAATTATCTACTCATTTTACAGAAGCAGATGCACAGAAAAGAGGCCCCTGCCCAAGATCCCACAAGTTATACTACTAGCCTGACCTGGCTCCTGCCTTACTCTGGGGCCCATGCTTCACCTGCTGTAGCTGCAGCAGCTCCAGGGAGTCAGTGTGTAGGTCAATGGAAGGATTGATGGCACACACCATGAATGCCACCTCCATCTTTCGGTCACAACGCATGTATGATCCCTTCAGGTACAGCCAGCTCTTAGGAGGAAGGGACAAGACCACATGTCTCACGACAGCCCACACAGCGCTTGCTTCAGGGAATGACAGCAGGAGAGGGGCTCATCTGCATTTCCCTCTTGAAATACATAGCTGGTGACAGAAAAGGGGGACAAGGACCCAGGGGAATAGGGTCCTGAGACTAGCAGAGTATGAAGGGGACAAGGTGGGAAGGGGGTACGATACCCGCTCAGCCACACCCGCGTTGACCGTCTGACCCCTGCGGTCCTCGTTGCCTTTGCCATGCCAGGTGACCTCAGCTGTCTGCTCCCCATTAGGTCCAAAAACTACCCAGGCATGATCCTCAGACAAGGCTAGGTGGACATCCCGAAGACCCAGGGCCTGGCAGGCCCCCACAACAGCAAAGGCTACACCCGAGCTGTCCAGTTTAGTGCCTGTGGAAGGGAGAGCAGGGAATGAAGCTTCTTGGGCCTGCAAGCTGAAGGGAGGGGACCAGGGTTGGGTGGGCCACACCCTCTCCTACAGTCCCCAAGCCTGCTGCCAAGTCTGTGCATCTCCCATTGCTCACAGCCTCCCCCACCCCATGGTACAACTCAGTCCCCAGCAAGACCTTTCTGGAGTTTCTACAGCTCAGCCCAATCTCTACTTTGTCCTTTCCCCTTCTCTGTAATCATATTACATATCTGTATTAATTTATGAATTGCTCACTTTTATGGCACTTTATTACAGTAGAGGCAGCAAAAACAGGACATCAAGGCCAACACTTTCACACAGCCACCAACACTCATTCATCACTGCACTCTCTTCCTACTAAGCTCAGAAGCAGTCTCTGATTCCTGCTCAGTACAAGCCAGGACTCCATTGCATCAATTGGACTCGACACAGTGGCATTCTGTGCAAGTCTTGAGACTTTACTTGACAGCAAGTCTGTGATGTTTCTTTTCAAAACATTCATTTCATTTAGTTGTCCCAAACAAAGACCCTCCTTTGTTGCCTAACCTCCTCTCCCTGACATGCTATCATGTCTTGGGCCCCATGTTGGGCTTAGTATGCATGTATTTCAATTGTAGGACTGGGATTATGGTAGGTTAACAGATATGGAACCAAATTACCAGGTTCCAGTCCCAGCCCTGCACTCGCTGACGCTAGCACATCACTTTCCCTACTGGACTCAGTTTCCCCAAATATAAAAGGAGAAATAGCATCTGTCCCATTTCACAAAGTATACAAGCAAAATGGTCCTGTAAGCCACAGTGCTGAGAAGAGGTGACTTAAGATTCATTCTTGCCCTGCCACCTGTCAGGCTCCAACCTGTGATGAAGCTGAAGAGAGATTGGATGTGGGCGCGGTCCTTGAAATAGGAGCGGCTGAGGCTGTTCCATATGACATCCGAGACCTTCTTCACCAGCTCTCGGCTGGAGACGCCTCCCTCCCGAGGGTAGAGGGACAAGTCGACCGCGCCGCGGATCTGAGCCGTAAAGCGGGCATACAGGGCAGCGATGATAGATAGGTCAGCCACCGGGAAGAAGGTGAGGCCGCCGGGAGGGTCGGGCGCGGGGCTGGGCTGGAAGGAGAGCTCGGGCACATTGGTGGGGATGACACGGTTGACAGCCAAGAAATGCTCCACGAAGCCCAGAACCAAGGAGAGGAGCACCAGGTCCGGCTCCTCTCGGCCCAGCTCTGCAGCGAACAGGCGCACCACGTCGTCGATGGAGCGCAGCGGGAACAGCGTCTTCTGGGCGGCCTTCAGCCCCATGGCGGCGGGCGGCGGCCTACGAACGAGCCAGGGATTGCAGAGGGAGAAAAAGGTCGGGCTTGGCCCGGGCGCCCCCTCCCAGGCTCCGCTAAGGTTGCACCCCACCCCCAACTCTTTGCTTCCCCGCCCCCTCCAGTCTCCGCTCTCCAGCCGCCCCTTCTCCGTCCGCCAGGCAGCACCACCCAACCCCGCGCTGGGCCGAGGTGGTAAGGCCTCCGCGTACCCTGCAACCCAGGACCCCCGGCCCGATGGGGGTGTGCTTCAAAATCTGAGGGTCCCCAAAGGCCGTCCCGCCCTTTCCTATGACTACACTTCTGGCTCCCTAGAGTCCGTGCGGAAGGCACTCCCGGACCAACCCCCTCTAAATCCAAAGGCGAGTCCTGGCCTTGGTCCCCCGCGCCCACCTCCAGGCTTACATCCCACACAAGGCACCGCGGCGCCCGCCGCCTGGAGCCTGCTGGGAAATAGAATCCCGCCCCCTTGACCCCGACAGCCTGCCGGGAAGTGGAGTCCAGCGCCGGGCTCGCCTCCGCCGAGTGTCGAAACGACAGCGCCCGCGGTGGCTGATGGGAGAGTTAGTCCTGCGGCTCCGGGCGCCTGCAAAGCAGGTAAGAGGTGGGAAGACGCGCTGCTTCCCAACTCAAGGATTGGCCGTTAGTAGAGGGTCCGCGGTGCGTTCTGGGGGTTGTAGTTCGGAGAGTGGTCGCTGTGATTCTGGAGGGTTACTTGTCACTATGTGGAGCATTGTGTGGAGAACGGGTACTTTGAAACCCTGCTAGAGTGCAAATGTGTTCAGTCGCTATACTTGGATATTTGTATCTTTTAACCTGTAACCGTGCTTAATATGTGTCTAGTAATTTTCACCCAATGCCACTCGTAAGAATATCTAAAATTGAAAGAGAACCATTGAGTGATAGTTATTTTTATTAGGTTAAAGATTTAAAAAGACAAATACATAGTTTTGTACATCCTAAAATAGATTTCAGAACATATTAGTAAAAGAAAAAGAGCTGTTAGTAAAATAAAAAGAGCTGCAGAATAGTATGTAAGATAGGGTAGTGCTTATAGTAACATATTATTCATTCCTTTATTCACTAAGAAGAGTATTTCTTGTGCCTACAATAAGCCAGGCACTCAATTCTGAGCATCATGTATATGGCCAGTGAATAAAATGTGATTACATTTCTGCCTTATTTTCTATAGCTTTTTTTTTTTTGTCAAAATCAGTAATTCAACCAGGTGTGATGACACACGCTGAAATCTCAGCTACTCAAGAGGTTGAGGCAGGAAAATTGAGTGTTAAAGAAAGCCCCAGCAGCCAGTTCAGTTTGAGTTACAGTGTTGGCGCTTTGTGTTGCAGTTTGGGCACTTGTCTCTAAAAGGTTCGCAGTCACTGCCTTTGATCTCTCCTTCATTGTCCCATGCCGTACTTACTGTGTCCAAATCCACCCCAGCCCCTTCTTTGCCAGTACTGGAGATTGAACCTAGGAGCTTTGCAATGAGCTACAGTTCCAACCCTTTTTTAAATTTTTTTTTTGTTTGTTTTGGTTTTTGAGACAGAGTCTTGCTATGTAGTTTAGGCTGGACTTGTATCCTAGACTGGCCTTGAACCTGCAGCAATCCTCTTGCCTCAGCCTCCCAAGTACTAGAAATACAGGCATGTATCACCATTCCCAGCTTCCCAATCATTTAAAAAGATTTTTATTAGGCAGGATCTCTCACTAAGCCTGCTAAATTATTTATACTGGGCTCAAAATTATGATCCTCAAAAAAATTGTGATCCTCCTGTCTCAGCCTCCCGGTATTCTGGAATTACATGTGTGTACCACAATACCTGGCAGCCTTTTTTTTTTTTTTCCTTTAACATATTTTACTTTTCAACAGCATTTTGCAAAGATGCCTTGAACTTGAGATCCTTCTTCCTCAGCCTCACGTGTGCCACCATGCCTGCCCGACAGCTCCTTATTCCTAAGATCCCTGCTGAAGTATGTAGGTATGGGGTTCAGGGTGTCTGCAAGCTGTTTCCAAATGGTGTATGAGTTTGTTTTGCTTCACTGTAATGACTTACTTGAAGCTGGGTACTTTATAAAGAAATGTTTATGTAGGTGATTGTTTTGGAGGCTTAAATTCCAAGCAGCACTGTGCCACCTCTAGAAAGCACCTCCTTGGCTATGTGACATCCTGACAGAAGGTATCTTGGTGGGAGCAGGGAAAGGTGAGCTCAGATGGTAAGACACAGCACAGAGAGGCTCTTTCTTTCAAGAGCTACTCCAGTCCCTTCTGGGGACAGCACTCCTAGGGCCTAACACACTCCCACTATTCCCTACCTTTTTTGTTTGGGTTGTTGTCTTTTTGAGCCAGGGTCTCACTATGCAGTTCAGGCTGGGCTTGAACTCACTTTGTGGCCCAGGCTGGCCTCGAGCTCATGCCAATCTTCCTATCTCAGCCTGCTGAGTGCTGGGTGCCCCCCCACCCCCACTTGGCTAGCACCTCCCATGAGACGAGTCTGAGGCTTGGGGAGGCAGGTAACTTGCCAGTGACAGCACACCTACACTAGCATCCAGGTGGTCTGACCTCCCCATCCTGGGTTCCAACCCAGGATTTCATGGTAAAAGTCAGGGATTTAGCTCAGCAGCACAAGCACCTGCCTGGCAAGCAGGAGATAGTGAGTTCAACGCCTTGGCACCAAAAAAAAAAAAAAAAAGAAAGAAAGAAAGAAAAGAAAAGAGAAGAAAAGAGAAGAGAAAAGAAAAGAAAAGAAAAGAGTGGAAAAGAATTTCATGGTAAACCGCCAAGTCCCATTCCCAACCAGAAGGTGGTGCTCTGCCTCTTCTCCATACTTAGGTTTCCTTAGCTTTAGGCCGTGCTCAGAGCCTTAGGGCACAGTCATCAAGCCCCCAAGGCTTGGCCTGATCTCAGAGCTCAAACCTCACTATCCTTACCCATCTACCTCAGCCTGGAATCCTGGATCCTTGCAGCTAAGAACACGTGATTTCCCTCCCAGGCCTGACCTCCACCTCCTCCCTCACCCTCTCCATATTCGGGTGAGCAGTAGAGGCCAGATGTCCTGGGTGGGCCCCCAAATCCACCTCTACCCCACCCCCCTGCCCCTAAGCCACGCTCTGTCACCTGTAGAAACTGGGCTCCAGGGGGTTCAGGTTGCTGGTTGGGCTTGCACAGAGGGACATGGGAGAGGGGAGGAAGAGAAGAGCAAGCTAGGGGGCGTATCTGCCCCATCAGCCCTCAGCCAAGGCCAAGTTCTCCTTCCTCAAGCCATATCTCTTGCCCACTCAGGCCCTCTGCTGCATTGTCTATGGGTTCCGGGATACCCCAGCTTCTAGGTGAGTCCTTATCACTTTGCAGACTGTCCCTTTGTTACTAAACTGTCCTGATTTACCCGACTTGAGTGTCATCTAATTCCTAAAAATGCAAGGAAGTTGCCCCAGTCTAACAAAAATACCCCTAACCCCCTACCCTCCAGCCCTCATCCCGAACCACTGAAACCCAAGAGGACAGACCCACATCAGGAGGCCACCAGCCTACAAAGTTGTCTTTATTGGTTTCTTGCTGCTTCACAGAGCATCCTGGTCTCTCCCAGGAATGTGGCTTTTGAGGAGATAAATATTTATTTTGCCCCCCACAGTTTGGTAGGGGGAGGTTTAATAAAAATAGTAATATAATAACAATAACTGTGATCAATAATAAAATGCCCCCTATATTCCCCTAATACATAGTGGTTGAAGCTTCAAGAAAAAGGATCCCCTTTTCTGGGAAGGGCCAGTGAGTGCCTGGAGACCCTTGAGTGGCCCTGCCAGGTATCCATCTCCCATCTAGAAGCCCCTATAAATACCCCCCATCCCATCCCTGCCTAGATCGCTTCTCCCCTGGCAGATAAGCCGACAGCGTCAGTCCTGCTCCCAATCCCCCTAAGCCCTCTCCAGAGAAAGGACCCCAGGCCTGGGTGCTCTGCCCAGCTCCCTTCCCTACCCCTCTCATCTCCTTAATTGGTTCTCTTTATCCCTTACCTCCTCTGGACGGTTTCTGTCTCCTTCCAATTACTCCCCCTCCCCCTCCACTCTGCCTCTCTCTTGCCTTCTTCACCTACTTTCTTTCTCCTCTTCTGTCCTTTGCTCTGAATCACAGCCTTTCCTTAATTTTTTTAAGTACCTGTCTTTCCCACCCTGACCTTCAACAGACGCCTTGCTGGCCTCATCTCAGCCTCTGCTAGGGGCCTGCCAGTGTGCAGACAGGACTCCTGGTGGCTCCAAGGACCCTGTGCTCCTCCTGGCCCTCATCCCAATGCTTCCAACCTTCCCAAGGCTTGGCACTGGAATGAAGCACTTTGGCACAATTAACCCTGGCACTAGGGCTGTTCTATCCCCAGTGGCCAGCACGGGCTGGCATGGGAGCCAAGAGAAAGGGGGGATGAACAGGACCCCTGCTCCTGGGAGCCCAGGCAGCCTCCCAGGCACCGTCCCACCCAGGCCCTCCCTGAGTCCGTGTGTTCACGTGTCCCGGCCAGCCGGGGTACGGAGCTCCTCGAGCTCTTGGCTCACGTCTTTCTATCCTGGTATGGGGTGGGCCCTGCCGGTGCGTGTTACAGGGAGCTCTCAGACTCAGGGGCTGCAGGGAGGCTCCGGGGCCGCTCTGAGACCTGGAAGGCAGAGGAGAGGAAGTCAGGTAGGAAGAGCACGAGGACTCCACGGTCTCTAGGTTGTGCCACCCAGATGCCCTCCTGACACTCAGTGCCTTGGAGGAAGTGATCTATGCTGTGTTGTTGGGGGAGCTGAGTCCCTGAAGAGTGAAGACCTACTGAACTGTGCAGGAACCCACAACCCTGTGGATTCAGTCAACACGCATGCTTTATTCTAGTCAGAGTAAAACCTGACCCCTGCCCTCAAGGAACCCACAGGTGAGTAGAGAGGACAGGCATCCAGAAGAAAACCAAAGCACAGCAGGAGACACAGTGACCACTGGACAAGGTGGCTAGGAACACTTCTTTGAAAGTGACAGTGGTGGCCAGGCAGCCTGGAGACCAATCAGGGTAAGAACAGAGAAGGACACTGGAAAGAGAGGTGTGTGCTGGGGCAGTTGGGGACTTGATTGGAGGAGTAGTGAGGAGCTTCTCAGGTCTCAGGTCTTTCCTATTCCCAGTCAGAATGGGTAGCTCCCTCCCCACTGCTATGCCAATCCACTGATTGGTTCTTGGAGTGTTGCTTCCCAGCAGAGCGCTGGCCTAGCATTGTCAGGGCTCTGGGCCCAGCCCCAGCACGGAATGAGGCTGAGGACATTCTCTAGAGCTCCTCTCTTGGAGCGTTGTTCCAGGTGCCAAGCACTGTGCTCAGCTCTTCCCCGTAACACCACTTCCTTCTATAGGTGAGATCTACTCCAGAGCAGTCAGAACTGAGAGTGCCACGCGCCTCACCTGCCGGCGAGGGGTGAGGGAGATTGTGCAGAGAGGGCAGGTGGCCTCAGACAGGACGGCGAGCCCCGGGGATGGGCGAGGACAAAGTTCCTCCCTCTGGCTCACCTTTGTCAGGGAGGCCGCGGGGCTCAGAGGCCCCTGGGAACAGGACACTGATTCGCTGGACAGAGATGTCCAAGGTTTCCTCTTCACTGCTGCAGGAGCAGAATGGGTGAGCAAAATGCCTAGGTCACACTTGAGGGACGCGAAGTGAGTGGGGATCTGGGGCAGGGCGCGAAGTTCTTGGAGGTTGTGGGGCTGCCCTTACTCGAGTCTGCATCTCTAAGGAGGCTGTCCCTGCCCACGGACGTGGGGAGCCGCGACGTCTCTGAGAAGCTGTGGGGCCGCTGTGGGCCGGAGCCACGGGCACCTTTGGCCTTCTCTTCCGGAGCCTGTTAGGGGACAGTGCATAGGGTGTGGAACTGGGGCGCCCTACAGACCAGATCAATGGGAGTTTACCAGGGGGCGGCCTCACTACAGCCAGGTAACCACAGAGGCCTGTGATTGGCTCGCAAGCACCAGGGCCCTTGTGATTGGCTCCCGCCCACCAAACAGGCCAGTGATTGGTTCTGAAGGACTCACCCTGGCACTCGGCCGCCCATCCGTGGGCCCCATATGCACCAGATGGTTGAAATTAGTGGGTGGTGAGATGAGCTTGGAGCGCACGAAGGGGTCCTTCAGCATCTCTCTGCGGACAAAGCGGGTATCAGAGAGCAGAGAAACAAAGGCAAGGCCTCCCAGACCCTCTGCGGAAAGTCGCTTCACCCCAGGCGGAAGGCCCCGCCCAGCCCCAGCTGCCATACTGCGCATGCTCACCTGCGTTGCTGCAGCCGCTGCTCATCCGACACGCGGAAGAACCACCTGCGTTTGCTCTTGGTGCGAAACAGCTGGCGCCGGCTGTTGTCAGTGAGGTCGGGGATATCGAACTCGTCCTTTTCTGTGGGAGAAACAGAGAGCTAGGGTTCCTCATGAGTTCACAGAGCCCGGAAGCTGGCCTTCGGAGTCACACCCGCACGAGTGTAGGTGATCACACCCAAGGGTACACACGCGCCCAGGCCCACGTGCTCCCTCACCTGCCAGCCGGTTCCTGAGGTAGGTCAGGCGGACCTTCTCAGTGCCGTAGAGGAACAGGGAGCCCTCTGGATTCAGAGGCCGCACCTGGGACAGCAGGCACAGAGGTGAGGCCATGCTGCCCCAGCCCACTGCAGCGGGCCCCTGCGGATCTGGGCAGGCCTTCACCTTCTTGAGCGGCACAGTCTGCACCCACTCTGTTCTCCTCACGTCGAACACGTCAATTGAGTTCTCGCTGAACACTGTCAGGTAGGGGGCTGTGTAACCTGCGGATGGGAAACCGCTGTATTGTGCGGGCCCCAGGCAAGGCAGGCACCCCTCTCTGAGGTTGTTTCCTCCCTTGTTCCCGGTGCCTTGTCCTAGCAGACTGCCACACCCATCCAAAGCCTTTGCTCTGGAGACTCCCAGCTGCTCCACCTGCCTCCCTTACAGTGAGTTAACAACCATGTCTATGGCCGCACACCCACACGGTGCCAAACGTGTTTGTTCTCGCTTAATTCTCCAACAACGCTGAACAGGTACTACTGCTATCACCCCTAATTTACCGAGGAGGAAATTGAGACCCTAGTGCCAGGGAACAATCACCCAGCCGATGAGGCGCAGATGGGATTTGGCCCCGGAAATTTGGGTACAACATCTACATTACCACTGCAAACCCACCCCAAGAACCAAAGTACCAGGATAGAAGATCAAAAGCGCTGCCCCTGAAGGAAGCTGGCTCTCTCCCCTTTCCCTAACCTGATCACACCAGGTACCAGACCACCCCACTGCCCATTCAGTCATCCCTCCAAACATCCACAGCCGGAGGGCTGGCAGGCGTGTCTGGCTTAGTGCAGGATGTGAAAAAAACAGTTCCAACCCATTCTGCAGGCCCCCAGCGCACTAGACCAGCCATGATGTGGGTGATAAAAGCCAGGACAGAGGTCTGAACAAAGAGGTGGGAAAGCAAAGAGAAGCAAAGGACCAGCGATGGGGGCTGGCCAGGCAGGGACCATGAGGGAAGTAATGGCGAGGTCATTTGTGTAGTGGCTTCTAGCTCTGGGGACTGCAGTGCCATTGGAGATGAACTTAAGAGTTTGCCAGATACAGGACAAAGAAGGTCAGCTCAGGTAGGGGGAGAACAGAAGCAAAAGAACAAAAGACAAAGGTCCCATGCAGAGCAGGAGGTGCCAAGCTCTGAAATTTGGGCAGGACTGAGTTTCCTCTAACACACACAGGGGCTGGCACCACCCAGCCAGGCCTCCACCAGCCTTACCCCAGCCAATGGGTGCCACTGGCCACAACAGCTCATGGTTGCGTGACTTGCGGCCAGCGCCATCCACGTAGACACCAGCAGTGGTGAACAGCAGGAGGAGCTCATTAAGGCTGAGTTCCACGACACCCAGGGCTTCACCCAGGCCCCCTCGGGATGGTGGCAGCTCCTCAGGTGCCAGGCCGGCCCCCAAGGATAAGGGCGCAGCCTCATTGAGCAGTGGGTAGAGAGCGAAGGCACCTGCGGCACCCACACACAGGCGGTCGCCCAGCAGCCCCAGGCTCTGCACAGGTGCGGGTGCCTGCAGCTCCCGGATGCGACGTTGCCAGGGCCCTGGTCCTGGGCCCAGTTGGTAGCAGAGAACCTGCCGTTTGACAGCCACACAGAGCACAGGGGTTCGAGCCTGCAGGATGCGCCCAGCTGCCAGCACCTGGCAGCCTCGTGACTCGGGAATCTTGGCACCTGCCGCCTCTGTGCTCTCCAGCTCGGCCAAGGCAAAGAGGCGCACACTAGGGCCACGGCCACACAGCACAACCAGCAGGCCCGCAGAGGGACTCAGGGTCAGCTGTTGCACTCGGCGGCACTCCCCTACCTGGAAGATGTCTGTAGGGTTGAGAGGAGAAAGGAACAGATGGGTGAGAATCCACCCAGTCCCCGCCTCCTCTTTCCATTGGAAATGGTGCCACCCATGCCCAACCTGCCCAACCCTGCATGTACCATTGTTGTGTAGGTGGATCACAAACAGCCCCTCCTCGGTGCCCAGGGCAAGCCGCTCCTGGTCTGGTAGAGGTGGGAGAGGGTAAAAGGTCAAGGGTCAAGGATCAGAGGCCCAGCCCAGGATTCACCTGCTCTTACTGAGGCTGATTCTCTCTCTTTTTTTGGTTATTTGAGACAAGGTCTCACTATGTAGCCCAGGCTGGCCTTGAACTCACAGTGATTCATCTGCCTCAGCCTCTTAAGTGCTGGAATTACAGGCCTGTGCCATCATGCCTGGCCTGAGCCTGACTTTCTTGAGGTCATAGGGATGGTGATTCTATACAGTGTCCCCTGTCACTGGGCCCTTCTGTCCTGTAGCAACAAGCTCCAATGGGGAAGGTCCTCAGTGGCCAGGTCAGTGTGAGAGGCCTACCATCTCCCTGTGGGATTCTGGGTACTGCATGTCATGGCCTAAAGCCTCATTTTCCCCTAATGTAAACTGACAGCACAGCTGCAGGGAGAAAGAGGTGAAGTAGTGCAAGCGAGCACAGAGCAGAGCCAGTTACTCAATAGACGACATTGTCCCTCTGGCTCCCAAATGTCCCAGGGGACCCACACAGTCTCTCCTGTGGCTCCTATGCTGAGTGGCTGCAGGCCTGAAGCTCTCAGGGGAAGCCAAAGAGCTCTGGCTCATCTGTCTTTCCTTGTTGTTGATTACGGGGGTCCCTGCTGAGACCCAGGTGCCCACCACTCTGTTGTGGTCATCAGCTGCTGTATGACAGCAGGACTGAACCTCTCATTTGCCCCTTTATAAAGCCTTTGTTCCCTCTAACTCACATGCTAATCTTTTAGGTAAAGCAGAACCTGAGACAGAGAGTGACAGAGTGGAAAAGCCAGGCTCCCGCTGTGCTGGTTTTCCCCACACCCTGGCAGAGGAGAGATGTGTTGTGAGGGTATGTGTACAAGGCAGAGTTCCCAGCTCGAGGCTGCAGGGACGGCCTCTGACAGTGGCCTTCGCCACTGCACCTGTGCCAGCCCCTCCCCAAAGGCCCAGACTTCTCCCCCAGCCTGCTCAGAGTGGCACCCCTGCCCCAGGCTCACCAATGACAGCGGCGCACAGAGTATGGGACAGCAGAGGCAGCCCGTTGTCGTAGGCCTCCTTGAGTGTGTACACAGGCCGGGGCCGTGGCCTCGCCTCCAGCAATAGCCGCTGCAGCTCACCCAGCACCTGCAGCCAGCGCTCACGCTCCCCCTCACTGTCTGCCAGCAGCAGCACAGTACACGTGGTCGGTGGCACCGTCAGCTGGGAGGCTGTCACCTGTGGGCAGGGACACAGGCTGGAGGACTGTGGGCTAAGAGCCATCCATCCTTCCTCTCTTCCACCAGCGGACACTCGCAGTGTTGGGCATGGCCTAGAGCAGGGGAGGTGTCCCACAGGACACTTAGACAAGCACATGCCCATGTCCAGAGCCCTGAAAACTGTGCCACAGTAGTGGAAGGACAGGACCTAGAACACGGAGAAGGCCCCGAAGCCAGGCCAACAGGTGCAGGACAATAGCTCAGGGGACAAGCTGACTTCCCAGGAGGAAATCAGTGCAGGTAAGGATGGGGCTAGAAAAAGGTAGCGTACAGAGGAGAAGAATGTGACACCATAAAGGAGGTGTGCACAGGGGCTGGGGATTTAGCTCAGCAGCATAAGCGCCTGCCTTGCAAGCAAGCAGTCGTGAGTTTGATCCCTGGTACTGATGAAAAGGAGAAAGACAAAAAAAAAAAAAAAAAGGAGGTGTGCACAGGCACGGGGACTCTGGGAACCGGAGGCAGCAAGGTGAGGCCAAAGCAGAAAGACACCAGCATGGAGGTGCTGGTGCTGGTGCTGCTTGTGGGGCCAAATCTATGGGGCCTCACAGCCTTGTCAGGAGCCTCATGATGGTGCTGGGAGGTCACACAAGGCCCCCAAACAAGGCACATTTCTGTGGCAAGTTGATGGTGGCTGCAGGATGAAGTCTACTATGGTGTCCATGTGAAGGTGAAGGCGGGGGCCATGAATGGTGGCTGCAGTGGGGAGGATGGTAGGGTCTGTCCTGCCCAAAACACTCACCCTGAAGATGCGTGGTAGATCCCTGGATTGGGCATGGATAACGTCGGAGGCCAGGACAGGGATGGCAGAAAACTGGGGATCCCTAGGAGGTGCAGGGGACAGTCAGAGGTGGTACTGTCTCTGACTTCCCTTCTCACCCCATGGTCACTTGCCCCATGTCCCTGCCCATACCCACCTCAGGTCCAAGGCTTGCAGGAGGGCAGCACTTGCTGGGCTGGCTCGAGGGTCAGGGGCATCAAATAGCAGTAGGCGTGAGTCACTGAGGGCAGCATATACCCGCTGCCAGCCCCGCCGGACACCGGATGGCCGTGGCACCTGGGGAAGGCAGGCATGGGAGGGCTGCCCAGGCCTTCAGCTCCCCTGGCTCCCCGCCCCACTCCCTAGCCCCCACTCACCGACAGGAAGCCCTCATAGGCAGTGCCTGTGCCTGTTTCAGGGTGTACTCCCAGGGCCGTGTGGAGGAGGTCAGGGGGCACAGGGCAGGGCGGGGCCTGAGGGGCACAGGTTGAGTGACAGAAGAAACCGCAGGCTGCAGGGAAAACAGAGAAGTTGAATGGTATGACTGAGCCAGGATCTGAGCCTGCCCAGCCCCACTTCCCTAGAGGCCACAGTGGTGCCTGAGCTGTTACCAACTGCCCACAAGTGGGGAAAAAACCCAAGAGGGAGAAATTAGTCCAGGAGGCACCAGTGGCCCTGGGGAGGAACAACCTAGGGATGCCAGGGTCACATGTGGGGGCTGTGGCTGGAACACAGGAAGAAGTTGTATGTGGTGGGAGGGTTCTCACCATCACAGCCCAGGCCTTGGCGGCCCAGGCCCAGCATCAGCGAGGTGCAGCGGAGACACTTGGTGGGGGATGGGAAACTCCGGGGGCGCAGCGTGTGTGAGCTGGGCTGTGGTGGGGTACATGCCATCACCCGCGTGGGCAAGGTCAGGCAGGCAAGGGGCTGTGTCAGGCAGCTGCCACCTCTGAGCCCCAGCAAGTCTACAGAAGCAAACTCACTGCTTGATGCCATTGCTACCCCCAACTTGGGCTGCCAGTCATGGTGCCCATGGAGGGCCCCACCAGGTCCACGGGCACCAGCACAATGGCTCGGTGCTCCCTCCCTATTCCGCCCCTCAGCACTGACCTTAGCAGGGGGGCCTTCTGCAGGGGTGGCAGTAACAGCAGGCACCCAGGGGAACGTGGCCTGCAGGAGAGCATAGGAGCAGATGAGAAGGGGGGGGGTTGCAGGGCACCCAGCCCACACCTCCGGGGCTCCTGCCCATGCTCACCCCCCTGCGCAGGCTACGGCGGCCCTCTGGCCTCAGCTCTGGCTCTATCCCAGGCTTTGGGGTTTCTCCTAAGATGCCAGAGTCCTTAGCAGAATCCTTCTGGAGACAACAGAAGAAGGGATAAAGTGAAGGCACCTGTGCCTCTCCCCATGACTCTTCCCCAGCCAACCCCTTCACCTGGCTCTTACTTCTGTGCTCCGGAAGGACAGGAAGGGGATGAGGGAGTTGGAGGGCTTGGTGTCTGCAAACAGAAAGCATGGGTCACTCAAGGCGAGGTCCCTGGCCTGAAGAACCAAGAATAGCAGGGGCCTCAGTTCCACCCTCAGTGAAGAACATGGAAGTCACCACAAGCTCTCGAGTCAGGGGAGCCTGGCACACAGCAGGTGCTCAATAAATGAAGGGGAACAAATGCCAAGGCATAGTCAGAGCAAAGCTGGAGTGGAACACCTGCTCTGGTTAGTGGGAGCACCAGCCACTCACCCCCTGGCCCACGGGCCCGTAGCTCCTCCCGTAGCATGGCCAGCTCCTGCTGCAGGGTCTGGTTCTGCTTCTCAGCCTCTTCCAGGCGCCTGGGGGGGAAGGGGACAAAGGCTCACCACAGGTCTCTGCATGGAACCCAGGCCCGTGGCATATGCCTCCTCCGGCCTCACCGCTCAGCCTGCAGCTGGGCTTCCTGCACCTGCGTCAGCCGTTCTTGTAGCCCCTGCTTGGCTCGGATCTCTGCATCCAGCGCTGACTGCAGCTCCAACCGTGCTGAGGCCTCCATCTTCTGCAGACGCCGCACCTTCCACTGGTGGTCCTAGTGGCCATGGGGCGCACCCATAAGATGCCCTCTGGGCCTGACTGCTTGGAAACTCTCTCCTACTAATGTATGCTCCTGCCCATGCCACTCAGCTGGGCCCAGTCTTGGCTCTGCCAGCCCCCTACTACCACCCAGGGTAAATCAGAGGCTCACCAGAGGCCGGGTGGTGATCATCTGGGTGCCCACATTCCGTAAGGACTCCAGCTCCTCAGCCATCTTGGTGGCCAGGGCCTGCAAGTAGCCTCGAGAGACCTTCTCATCATTCACCCTGATTGGGAAGGAGCTCAGGGTCAAGAGCCAGGCATGCAGACTCACCCAGGGGACCTCCCTAGCCCGGCAGCACCCACCAGCTGAGGATGTCTGCGATCTGGGCCTCCCAGTTGCTCTCGGTCTCCCGCCGCTCACCCTCCAGCCGCTTCTTGGTCTGCAGCTCCTGCTCTAGCTCCTCAGCCAGCTGGGGGCCAGGTGAAAGGTGAGCTCAGTCCCCAGGTGGCCCTGTGGCCAGGCCATCTGCCAGGCCCCTAAGGTCTGGTAGGCTCCCCTCAGATACCCCATCACCTTGAGCCCTATCTCTGCCTTCACCCTTCTCACCTGCGCCAGCCAGCCAGGACCCTGGCAGCCCTGTCCCCAGCCCTGCCCATCTGTCACCAGCGTTCTGCCACCCACCCTGCTCACCCGCTCCTGCTCCCGGCTCAGCCTCTGGTTTTCCTCACGCAGCTGGCACAGTGCCTCCTCCTTCCCGCTGGACCTGGGAAGCAGAAAGCCAGGGCTATGGCAGTAATGGTGGCTGTACAGACCCACCAATCCAGCCCCATCCTGCCAGCCCTGCTGTCTACTCACCCACAGCTGCCAGCCTGTTTCAGTTGTTCCCGAAGGGCAGCCACCTCCTTGAGGAGCTGGACCTCGTGAGGGCCCCCTTCAGATGGTCCAGTGCCATTGGTCTCAGTGGCCATGTGGATGGTCTTGAGGATGTGCAGAGGAGTCAGGGCAGGACCCAACAAACCACCCCATGCAAGGACAGAGGCCCAGCCCTGGGGACTTCAGGGGATCAGGCTGAAGGGGACACCTCCTTCCTAGGAGTGAGACCTCACTACCTTGGCCTGAGAGGACTCCTTCTCAAGGCTTTGCTTGTGTTGTCCCCGGAGCCTTGCCACCTCTTGGCTCAGGGCAGCCACCTGGGTTTCCAGCTGTGACAGGGTATAGAGGTGGGCCAGTGTGACTTTGCCCACCTCAACTCCTCTGCTCCACCTTGCCACAGACCTGCAGAATCTGACTGCCACAGTGGGCTCCCAGATGCTCCTTTCCTACCACAATGTCCTGGGTCAGTCTCTACCAACCACATGGGAGGAGCAAAGGCACATGGTGTCTGCAGCACTGTGGGCTCCCCAGGCCTCCTCCCATGCTAGGCATCACTGCTACTGGGCTCAGCTGTTCTCCCCTCCCCTTCCACTGCTACCACCTACCTCCCTCCTGGCATCCCAGACTTCCTCCAGCTGGGAGCTCAGGGTCTGGGTCTGGCTGGCTGTGGCTGCCTCTTTCTCCTGGGCCTCCTGAAGCCTCAACAGCAGCTCCTCCTGCAGACTCTGGGCTCGGCACAGCTCTTGTGCCTGTGCCTGCAGCCCTGCCCGAGCCTCAGCCAGCTCCTAGGCATTCAGGGTGCAGAGGACAAGGCGTGGTCAGTCTCTATGGTATGAAGCCCTGGCCACCTGCCTGCTTTACCTGGGGAGCTGGCTCTTACCTGCTGGAGCTGGTCCTTCTCCTGCTGTAGGTCACTGACTTGGCCTGGGCTGTCAACAGAGGACTCACCCATCTGAGACAAGGAGGCCTTGCTGTCCCTCAGCATCTCTGCCAGGAAAAGTCACTGAGTCCCAGGCATGATGACCACCCTGTCTCAGCTGGGTCCTCTACACGCAGCATCTCACAAAACCCTTCCCTTCACAGGATCACGGAGAACATGCACAGGGGGGACAGCACTGGGATCAGGGGGAACTTGGCATGGGCTATGCCAGAATGGGGAGGGTTACCTGCTAGCTTTCCTCTCAGGGTCTCCACTTCCTTCTGCAGCCGTGCCAGCTCCTGGTGGTCTGAGGGCCCATGGGTGAGTAGCCAGGCCTAGAACAGCAGCCTCACAGCTTCCCCACACAGCCCTGCCCCAGCTGCCCTCGTACCTTGGTGCTCCCAGCTCAGCTCCACCTTCTCCTCTTCCAAACAGTGGGACTTTCGCTCCCAGGAAGCTGCTAGCTCAGAGCTGCTCTCAGCACTGGGGCTGGGGGAAGGCAGGAGTAACATAAGTTGGAAGAAACTCACCCCACAAAGCCTTATCTATCCTCCTGTACCCTACCATTCATTCATTCAGGATCCCACCTCCACTCCACCCCAGCTCCTGACCTAGGGCTGGACTCTGAGCCAGGAACAGAAACAGACCAATCCAGACTCTGCCTTCAGGACAGCCTGGGTCATCCTGGCCTCATAAACTATGACCTTGGAGAGTCACCAAAAATGTCTGAGGTTCAGTTTCCTTGCAGGATAATGGAAGTTATAACAGGGCCTCATCCAAGGCAGGTTAAGAGGCCTGGATTAGGCTCTGGGCCTAATGCAGTGGGCCCTAGATGAGGGCTACTCAGAGCCCTCGCCTATCTCAGCACTCCTGCCCAGACCCTTGCTTCCACCTCCAGGTGGCCACACAAATAGGACTAGGTAATCTTTCTGCACTTTTTACAGAGTCACAAACTGAGGCTTAGGGCAATAGAAGACCTTTATACTCCAAGTCCAGGGACTTTGAAATAGCAGTTCAGGGTGCTGTGAGGGCCCCATGCTGGGATATGGCCCAGAGTACAGCCATGGCTTCTCCTGAATACTGATAGTACAGAGATGCTAGGAAACCCTTCTATCCCCTTTCCTGGGGTCCTGATGGGCTACACCCAGAGTAATCCAGCTTGGTTTCTATCTATTAAAAAAATTCTTCCCACACAAAAGGACAAGTGAAATAAGGCCCAGCAGGCATGAGAGCTAGACTTACCAGCCAGAGGTATAGGTGAAGCCTATGAATGGCAAGTGGTGACCGGAGAAGGAGCCGTGGGAGGGTGGTGGCAGGGTATCCTGCAGAAGGAAGGAAAGAAAGTCAAAGCCAAGTAGGCACAGCTGCAGAATGAGGCTCAAGAAACAGGCTGAGGCAGGAGGCTCAGTGCAAGTTTGAGGCTGCCCTGAACTACATAGCAAGACCCTGTCTCCAAAAAAATAATCCCCTGGTGAGCAGCCCAACAGCTACCTTCTTTTTTTGGGTGGGGGTGGGGGGATTTGTCTTTTTGAGATAGGGTTTCTCTATGCAGTTCAGGCTGGCCTTGAGCTCAGTTTGTAGCCTAGGCTGGCCTCAAACTCGCAAAGATTCTCCTGCCTCAGCCTCCCAAGTGCTGGGATTACAGGTGTGAGCCACCACATCCAGCTAACAGCTACCTTCTTACTCAGGTATGACACCAGGACAATATAGCCTCTACCAAAAACTACAACTCCCATGAGTCCTTGAGAGTATGGTCTTCCAGGGACTGCTGGGAATTCTCTCCCATATGTGAATTCTGGTTAATAGGATGACTCCAAGGGTCAAAGGGTCTTCACTTGGTACAACCTGCTCAGTGTAAGTCAACTGACACAGGTGAACCACAATTCTCATGAGTACCTAGGGTTTAAAGGCCTCACCCCAGCCTATCAACTGCTCTAGAGACTTCTGGAGGTTCCTAAAGCCCACAAAGAGCAGGGCAACACCTTCCTACAGTGGCATCTGCCACTCACAGGATGGTTGAGGGTGTCATCATCAACATCGAAGTTGGAGGTGTCCACAGGTCCTTGAAGCTCAGGGATGTAGGGGGCAGTGGTGGACGCCAGCTGCTCCCAGTCTATACCCTCAAAGAAGGGATGGTTCCGGAAGTCATCCAGCCCGCCACGGCCCAGCCGCTCCTCTTGGCGGCACAGCAGCTGGCGGATCAGGTCCTGGGCACTGGCTGGCACATCAGGCACGTCAGAGGGGAACTGCAAATGGTCCTGAGGGCCAGTGAAGGAAGCATGTGATCAGCCAGGGGCCCGCCCTGACGTGCTAACACCTCTCACCATATAGACATGACAGTCCCGCTGCCCTCCTGAGAACCACAGAGCTGGTGGCCGGACCTCGTGGTTCATGATCTTGCCGTAGGTTTCCACCAGAGATTCTGCGTAGAAGGGTGTTTCCCCAAAGAGCAGCTCGTAGGCGCAGACTCCCAGCGACCACCAGTCACACTGTGGGCCGTAGTGGCCCTTACCCTCCTCCATGGCCTGCAGGATCTCGGGGGAGATGTAGTCTGGTGTCCCTACTGCCACCGATGAATCCACCTGTGGGCGGAGGTGTTGTAGTCAAGCCTGGCACCTCCACTCCCCAGGGGCTGGACTGTGCTGGTGCTGCTTCCTGGGGTCAGACACACCCCCTCTGCTAGCCTGGTGCCCCTCATCTCTTTGAAAACTTGGCTTGGTACCCATTCTAGGTCCCTGGTTCCCATTCTAGGTGAGGTACTCACCATGCCACTGTTGTTGAGTCGCAGACAGGAGCCAAAGTCAGCCAGGCGGATGTGCCCATTCATGTCCAGCAGGATGTTGTCTGGCTTGACGTCCCTAGGGGAGGGCAGGGAGGTGAGGGGGCTCAAGCCTGCATGTGGATGTGTGTATAGGCACATGTCCAACAGTGCATGTTAGCGCATGCCTGTAATAGTACTCCAGAGGCTGTGGCAGGAGGATTGCTGCAAGTTCGAGGCCAGCCTTGGCTACAAGGCAAAACCATGTCTCAAAATAAAGGCATATTCCTAGGTGTACCCCTGCATCTGTTCTCAGGAGCCCCTGTGTGCACACGTGAGACATGCACGTGCATGAGTGTAACAGGGAGAGCAGGCTGGTAGCCAGGAGAAAGGAGGAGGCTAGACTGGTGGAGAGGATCCATAAAGATGACCCTAGGGGTTGAGCCAGGGATGTAGCACCTGCCTGGCAAGTACAAGGCCCTGAGTTTGATTCCTGGTACCAAAAAAGAAAATAGAAAAAAAACTGATCCTAGGGACTACAGAGTGTGTCACAGGGGACACAGGAGTTAGATTTTGCCCATACAGACCTTGCTCCAATTGGCTGGGCTGTTCTACGCAAAAGGCTTACCTGTGCTAAGTTCTGATTTTCTCATCTGTCAAATGGGTACACTGGCAGCCCTTACCACCTGGGGTCTTTTGGAAGGAGGGGTCAGAGAAGCACAAAAATGAGCTCCTTGCATGGGGGTGAGCATATGGCGAGTCCTCAGCCAACAGCTGTGTCCAGAGCAGTCAGCTGGGGTCAGCCAGGCAGCAGAGGTTTTGAAGGCCCACCTGTGGACATAGCCCAGCTGGTGCAGTGAGTCGATGGCCAGCACCATCTCAGCCAGGTAGAACTGGGCCAGCTCAGGGGGGAGACGGTCCTCAAAGCGGCTCAGCAGTGTGAGGAGATCCCCGCCAGCATAGTAGTCCATCACCAGGTACTAAAGGGCAGTGAACAGGAACAAGAATCAGACTGGGGGAAAGGAGCACCTGCCCCCCTCAAAGTGATCCTGTAGGGCCCTGGGAAAGAGTGTGTGTGTGGTTCCCCAACAGCTCTGGGGTGGCCAGCTTCTAGCCACAGCTCAAACAAGAGATACCAGGCCCAGCAGTTGGTGGGAAGTGGGGACGTGTAAATCCCAGTAGAATCCAGTGCCCCTGCCCCCAAGGGCCTTCTCCTTTGATCCAGACAAGCTTCTCCCCACCCTGCAGAATGCCCTCACCAGATATTCCTCATCTTGGAAAGCATAGTGCAACGTGGTCACCCAACGGCTGTCCCCCTTCACCAGCACATCTCGCTCCTCCCGGAAACAGGCCGTCTGCAATAGATTTGAAGGAGTGGGGCAGATAGGGTGAGAGCCTGGAAACCCCTGGCCAGATCAGAGGATGAGGACTCCTAAACTTATGGACTCAGATGGAGGGTGCAGTACTGCTCTGTTCCAGGCTGGTCTTGGGTGAGCTTGAGCCCATACTTTATAGCTCTCGGCCTTAGCATTACCATAAAGAAAATGGGAACAACCTTGATTACTCTTGTGAGGAAGGGCTAGGAGATGGGCGACTGCTAAGGGTGGCCTTCTTTGTTTGCGTCCTGTATACCCTGATGTGTTTTTTTTTTTTTTTAAATCGGTACCGAAGATCAAACTCATGACCACGTGCTTGTAAGGCAGGTGCTTATGCCGCTGAGCTAAATCCCCAGCCCTACCCTGATGTCTTTTACACCTAACTTAGCAGCGCCCCATCCCCACCCCACGTGCCAGATGCCCAAGTCCCACCAGAACCCACACTGACCTCAGCCCTCTTCAGCATCTCCCATTTATGCAGCATTTTCATGGCAAAAATCTGCCCACTGTCTCTCTGTCTCACCACGGCGACCTGAGGCCACATTAGGACTGTTGTCAGCTCAAGCTGGGCGCTATCCTCTTCCTTTATACCTGCCCCAGATCCTTTGCTCACCTCCCCGAAGGCCCCTCGGCCGATCACCTTCAAGATCTCAAAGTCATCTCTCTGCAGGCGCAGCTCTTTCACCTTTGTTACGAAGGGGGTGGCTAAGGGGACAGAGTTGGGGCTCAGAGCACTCAAGCGAGGGCCCCAACTCCCTCTCTCACCTTAGGAAAGCCAGGAACTGCAAAACAGGCAGGCCTCCCCACAGATGGGCTGGCAAAAGGGCCAAGCAGAGGTGGAGCCCATTTGGGCTATGACATGGAAGTGTGGAAAGTGAGGCTTCTGGCCCCCTAGCTCTTTAGACCTCTGTCTCCAGACTCCATGCAGTCTCCACCACAGGGGCTGATGGGACTTGTAGTTCTCCCCAGCCTGGGGCTTGATCCCTGCTAGCCAGGTCACCCTGGGGAAGCCAAGAATACCATTTCCACCCCCAACCTCCCACCTCACAGTTCTTAGCCCCTAACAGGACCAAGCCAGGGCCTGTCTTGGGAAACTGGATGGGTGACATTCCTTGTCCCCAGAGAGGCTGTCCACAAGGAGTGTGGGCCTGGGTCCTAGGACCCTATAGGTGCAGAGATACCTGCCTGGAGGTGAGGCCTGGGGCGCCCCTGAAGACAGGGAGGACACTGGTCCTGTAAGGCCCTGGGAGACAAGCTTTGTGCTCCCCAGGTGGGGCCCCTGGTCTGAAGGCACCAATACCAGCCTGCCTGGCTGCTCATAAGACTAAAACAGAGCCAAAAGCCTTTACCTGGTGCCTGATGCCAGCACCTGCCAGGGTGAGCACTCAGGATCCCCTCCAGGCCTGACAACCCCGGCACTCAAAGCCCTGCCTCTCTCCTTGTGCCTGGCCAAGAGCCTCCTCTTGTGTCACAGTCTCTGAAACCTCCATGAAGGGCATCTCCAGCCACTCCCTGGACCTGCCCACATCTAGAGTAGTCACAGGCCAGGGGGGAAGGAATTAAGTCGTGGGGACAGAGAGGGGCAGAAATGGTCAGTGAGGACTGGAGGGAGCTATGGTCTGGCACCCTGCCTCAGTTTCCCCTGCCAAGAGGTAAACTCCCTTTCGGTTGGGCGGGCCTGTGGGTAGGACGAAGAGCTGCTCCACAGGTTTATCAGGCAGAACCCCCGCTGCGGGGGTGGTGTGGAAACCTCATTGCAGATATTAATTGTTTATTTCCCAGGTCTGAGTATGAAGTGGGGGAGGAGCAACCCCACAGGCATCCAGGGAGAAACTGAGGCCAGGGCAGTGACCCACTAGCCAGGTGGGTCAAGACCCTGGGCTCAGAACCAGGAGGATCCAGGGCCCCGTGATAGGATGCCCAGGCCCCCTGCCTCGCCATAGGGGATAGTGGCTCTGGGAATGAGCAGGGACAAGTTGGGGCAGGAGAGGAGTGAGTCACGCCCTAAGAGTTACCTCAGGAGATGTCAACACACAGCCCCAACACAGGTCCCAGGCAGAGGTGCCAGAGGCAGGCAGGGAGTAGTACACACGTGTGTGCAAACACTCACATGGGCAAGGACATTACGGGGAGTGAGGGGTGACAACACAGACATACACGCATAACACCCAGGAATCTCAAGAAGATGGGCAGGCAGTAAGGGCAGGACCTATGCCTGCCCTCATCCCAGGGTTAGGTGCCAATCTGCCAGCCAGTATCCATGGCTGACTCCCAACCGTGCCAGGCTAACCCTTGGGCCTGCCCACAGCTCAGCAGCGCCAGGAACACCAGTTGCCCACTGGGCAAACAACCCATCTCTTCCCAACCTCCAGGCCAGATACCTGTGTCCTTCCTTCATGGCCCAGCCAGGTGTGACCAGGGAAGCTTCGGGCTGGCGCCAGTGCCCATACTGGGTTCAGGGTCACCCCAGGCCAGCCACTCCCAGCAACTGAGATGAGTCAACCAGGAAAGGGTACAGACCCACCTCCAGCCAGGACCCCTCCCTGGCCCTGTCAGGAAGCCACGCCAGCAGCTTACACAAAAGGGCTGAGGTTGACTCCGGGTCGGGGCTGGGGTGTACTCATATGCAGGGTATGGGGCTGTCTGCAAAAGGCAGTACCTACCGCAGCAGAGCTGGAGGGGTGGAATGGCCTGCAGACGGGCACTGCGAGCTCCCTTTGACTTTTCTCTGTGTCAGGAAGGACTGAGGGAATTTGCCTCTGTGTGACATGCAGGGGGTCTGTGTGTGTGTTCTGCAAGGGCTCGAGACGTGACCTGTGACTGGGAAACCCTGTACATGACATTGTGGAGGTGTGTACTGGACACACACACATCTGGGATCTACACCTGGGAGTAAGTTTACGTGTGTCTGTGGGTATCGTTTATATGTGCCAGGGTTCTGGGAGTGGGAAAGGGCGTGCATGAGAGAAGTGTGCAAGTGGGTGCGCGGGCCGTGGGATCGGGCGGCAGGTGCGAGTCCAAAGTGAAGGGAGGAGTTTCTGGGAGTGCCGAGTCCCCGCGGGAGGCTGTGAGAAGACCGAGCGCGCAGGGGTCCGGGCGCCGTGTCCCTAACTCCCACCCCCGGTCCACCAGGGTCACTTACCCCAGCTCAGGAACTGCGCCACATTGCGCTCCCGGCGCAGGGGGGCGCTGCTGAGCTCGTGGTGCAGTCCCAAGAGCAGATCGAGGAGGCCGTCGAGCCCCGGGCCGCCGCCGGCCTCGCCCCGACTCAGCTGCTCCAGAGCGCGAAGCCGCTGCTCCATGGCTGCACCCGAGTCCTGCGCCGGGGCTAGAGCTGGGCCGCCCGCATGTCTGCCAGTAAGTCCGTCCGTCCGTCGGTTCGTCCGTCGGGCCGAAGCTTAATCCGCACAACCTCCCCACACTGTCCCGCCCTCCCCGCTGTCACCTTCCTCCGCCACCGCCCGCGCGCGCTCACCTGGGCGCCGCGCCCCGCCCTCTGCCCTCCACCCCGCCCCCCGACGGACGGGCAGGTGCGCTCTGGCCAATGGGAGCTGCGACTGAAGGAAGGTGGGAGGGCGTATGCCGCGTGGGGGCGTGGTCAACCCTGGCCAGGAAGTGGGGGGGCGGGCCTCGGGGAGGCGGGACTGGGGTCGCGAAGACCCGCCCGGATCCTGGGGTGGCGCCTGCCCCCGCCCCAGTCCCCTGGGCACACCTTCGGGACCCTAATCTAGGTGAAGCGCGCGTCGCGCACTACTTCCCTGCCGTCCCGAGCTGCGGCCCCTTTTCCTTTGGCTCTGGGAGAGGGCTAGGGACGACCAGTGTCCCGAAGCCGGAAGGGAGTTACGGGTTTGTCTGCCGCGCTGGACAAAACTCACCCTACTCACCACTGGTCTGGCCAGAGTTGCTGCTATGACTCTATATTGTTACAGCTGACCTGGGAGAAAAGGAGGTGGGGGTAGGGCCAGTCCCACCCGTTTGGCAGATGGGCACACTGAGGCCTGGCAGGACAAAGGTGAATCGAAGGGTGAGGGTACTCCAAAGGTAGACCCTCTGCTTCTACCAAGGCCTTTTCAGCACTGCAGGAGCAGGGCCAGCGGCGCGACTTGGAATGTGCAGGGTCTGAGAGGCCGGCCAAGGGCGGCTGGGGTAGGGATGACTCCATTCCTGGATATTTTTGATTTCTGCCCAGCTGTGTGCAGCTGGGCTGGACGTGACGCCGGGATTGTGGGTCCATCCAAGAAGAGAAATTAAAAGGAGGGGACAATAGTGACGTTAGACAACACACATTCTTTCAGTAACCTCTTGGGGGTTTTCTTTCCCTCTGAGATGGAGAACGTGAGCCAGGACAGGGTCACAATCCCTGTGTGCAAGGAGGGGGCGTTCTGTGAACGTTTGCAGAGCGAAACGGACACCCCAGCAGCAAACAGGGCTTTTTTCTGCACTACTATCTCGGTCTCCGCAGCAAATCTGTCCTGTGGGCTCCCCAGGGCTGGGGATCTAGGACAGAGAGAAGCAGTCGAGTTGTTTCCCAAGTCCTTCAGGCCAGGAGGGGAGCTAGGGTTCAAGCTCAAATCTGAGGATCCTTGTCTCTGCCTTTGGTTTGGAGAAGTGGGCGAGCAGGGCTTTGGAAGGTTTGATCCAGGCCTCCCGAGTTTTATCTGGGCCATTCTGAGCCCTCCTGGTGCAGCCGGCAGAAGCTGGGCCACGGGAAGTAAGAAGAGGCCGCAGGGAGGCGCCAGAGACCAGCAGAGAAACAGGCTGCTGAGGACTCTGAAAAAGACCTGGTGAGGAGCTGGGCAGGAGAATGTCACCCCCACCCCCACCCAGGACACCTTGGTCCTCTCCTCAACCCACCACAGCCCCATGGTCAGCAGTCAAGGGCCAGCTGGCAAGGCCACAGGTCACTGTGTAATTTGGGGTAACCTTAACTTTCTGCTGCTGAATTTTCTAAAAAATCCATTCCTTATCAGACTCCCCCTACTACACCAAAGGGGAAACTGAGCCCCAAGAGCTAGAGTGATCTGGGGTGGGCTTGGATTAGCACTAAACACTTGCGCCTCTCTGCACTCAGTTCGTTTTGCTCTTAGGCCAGCTCTGTTGTGTTTTTTGCAAGCCTTAGTTTCCTTGCCTGTTAAAGGGGTCCAATCCCCCTGCTATCACGCTTGTGTAGCTCCAATGTTAGAAAGCCTTTAAAGGTCCAGTATCAGCCTGACCCTGTTCCAACCTGAACAGCAAGCTGGTAGGCCTCCCGCACTGACAGTGCTTGGCACATCTGTTCTTTGACCCTATGCATATTGGACCCCAGGGCTCCAGAACCCCGCTCAGCAAATGTTAGAGGATAAAAACTTATCTCAGAGCCTTGGGCCCAGCCAGTCTAAGAAGTGGGCCGCTGTCCTGTCCTGTCCTTCCCATGGTGTCCACATTTGAATGCCTCTTGTCCAGGCACACTACTTCCCAGAGGCTCAGCCAGGTCTGTGAGAGGCAGCCGCCACTCCCCACTCCAGTACCAATAGTGGAGGTGCTGGGCCCCAGCCCTGCCCTCCCCTGGGGAAGAGGTCGTGGTGACATCACCTGACATGCTTAGGTACTTCTTGGCATTTTAAAGTTACTTCAGGCCTCTTATCACAAGAGACCTGCCTGCCGTGAGCATTATAATTACCCTCCCTTCCCCCTTGGCAGACGATCTGCTGAGGCCAGGAGGCAGTGCCGTGCCAGCTCTAGGCTCCTGCCCTTTGGCCGCACCCTACCTGTGTCTGGGGGCCGGGCCTAAATCAGCGCCTGTCAGCAGTGCCTTGGCTGGAGAGAATGAAGCTGTCAATTCCGTGACCCTGGCTCAGGAGAAATAGGGACACAGAAGTTGCCAAAAAAGGAGAGAAACCCAGACAGGAGGAAGGGGGCTGGGACAAGGAGAGACCCTGAGAGCCGTGGGGTAAGCCCCAGTGGACCCCCAGTATCAGCCTGTGGGTCAGGTGGAGGCTCGGGGCTGTCTAACCTCCACTGTCACATCTTAGGCCTCCTGAGTCCAGGTCTCTGGGTTCCTTCCCAAGGTGCAGAGCTTCAGCCTCCGGCAAGAAGCGGGGTTTCCCAGCCCGGGCCTCAGAAACAGCTGAGAGCTGTTGCGCCTGCCCTGGCCAGTTGAAGTGCAGTTCTCTCTCCCATCCCAGGGAGTCAAGGAGCAGGAGGCTGGTAGGGGGCCTGCAGCCTTGCCCACTGTGCCCCAGATGTGTGCCTTCGACCAAGTTCCTTCCCTGCTTTCTGTTTTTTTGGTGTGCAGAGATCTGAGGCTGGGCACAGTGGTACATGCCTGTGATCCCAGCACTTGGGAGGCTGAAGCAGAAGCTTACTGCAAATTCAAGGCCAGCTTGAGCTACAGTGAATTTGAGGCCAGCCTAGACTATGCAGCCAGACGCTGTCTCAAAACAAAACAAGAACTGCACCTGCTCAGATGTGGAAGACAATCGAGCTGTATAATGGCGCCCCACTGACCTTCCTGATTTCTCCTGGTGTGCGGGGAGATCAGGATTGGAGGCAGGAGAGCACAAGGCACCTGCCTTTGCTGCTTAGGCATCCAACTCTTGTTTAAAGGGCTTCTGGGGGCCCAGGGAAGGAGCAGATAGAGTTGGTCAGGTTGAAGAGCCCTGCTCCCCACCCTAGTCTTTGGCAGCTCCCCACATGCATTCCCTACTAGCCCTGCATGTCCGGGGTGTGTCCTTTGAAAGGTCCAAAGCTCCAACTGGGTGGACATATGGTGACTTCATCATCCTGGGTTTCCTTCCAAGCCCTTCCCTGCCATGTTCCAGCCCACCCTATGGGCTCCCACGCTGTGAGCTGCAGCCAAGCATGGTTTTGCAATTACCAGTCCCTGTGGACACACAGGAAGCAAGGCCCCAAGCCCCCTCTGCCACCACCCTTTGGCCCATGGGCGCCATTGAGTCTGCAGGCTGCTTCACGGAAGGGTGGGTTCTCCTGCTTTGTTCTGGGTGCTGGATGGGTGGGGTGTCACACTCCCTGTCCCCCTACCTGACCAGCCACCCCCAAGTGCTCAGCAAAGGAGGCCACTGAGGTAGATGTCTTTAGGCTCAGCCTCCAAAATGTGTTGGGGAGCAGGAACCAGGTTCCAGAGGTGGTGCTGGATGGCAGCAAGTCGGAGAGGCAGAATTCAAACCCAGGGCTGTGGGCACACAGCTGCCCTCCAGGTGCTTGTGAAGCTGCTGACGTATTTTACAGTGCTGGGGGGAGAACCTGCAGCCTCTCGCCTCATATGTGCTAGGCATGCACTCTGCCATTGGGCCACACCCCAGCCCCAAGGTGGCGACTTTGAACCAGAAGGCAGTAGTGGCCAGGAGTCTTTCCACCAGTTGACTGGCCTTGGGTCAGTCCTGTGACTCGTCCATCTGTGATAAGAACAAGGGCCCTGGGATAGACTTTTTAGTTCCTTGTGTTCTAAGGAGCAGAAGTAAAGTTCATTCTTAATGAGCAGGGACTCACATCAGAATACAAAGGGGCTGTGGGGGGGGGGGGTCTGGGGAGTCTGTCTCCAGGGCTCTGGGAACAGGCCCAGAGCCTCTGGCCTCTCCTCTAGCCCACCCAGCCTCTGCAGGAGTCTTCTCCCCTGGGAAGGGAGGCCGGGCCCCATTTCTATTCACATCCACTGGACCTTCCCACACCCCCAAGACAGCCCACAGAGGGTGTCAGACCCAAACCTGGCACAGGAGCCCTGGACAGCAGCAGGGAGGGGCAGTGACAAAGTTCCTGCTCTTCTGGGAGCCCCAGCTCAGCTGGCCCTTCTGAGCAGCCTCTAGGAGTTCACCCTGAATTGAGAGATAGGCCAGGGCTCCCCACAGGTGGGAGTACCCCAGTGAGGGCAGGCCACTCCCCTCATTCCCATTTTTTTTTCTTTTTCATTCATTCTGTAGAGCTCCTGGCTCTGTTTCCCAGGTGCTTTGTTGTTTTTTTTTTTTTTTTTTTTTTTTGTCTTTTTCGTTTTTATCGGTACCCTGCCTGCTTGTAAGGCAGGCGCTTATGCCGCTGAGCTAAATCCCCAGCCCCCTCCCAGGTGCTTTGACAGTGTAAGCAAGCCAGCTGGCTGCAGCCCCCTGCAAGCTGTCATTACTGCCCCAGGCTTTTGGGGTCCCAGGCAGAAGGGACAGCATTTAATCCTTTTTTTTTTTTTTTTTTTTGTCTTTTTCCTTTTTATCGGTACCGGGGAAGCATTTAATCTTGATTATGGGTTTTGCGGGGGGGGGGGTCTTTTTGAGACAGGGTCTCACTATGCAGCTCAGGCTGGTCTTGAACTTGCAACGATTCTCCCTTCAGCCTCCCGAGTGCTGGGATCACAGATATGCACCACCACACCCAGCTTGATTGTGGGTTTCTCATACCTGAGCATGGCTACACTTTGAGGGTGCTGAAAACTTGTTTTGGGCTTTTTTCAAGATAGGATCCTACTCTATTGTCCAGGCTGGGCTGGAATTCCTTATATAGCCCAGGGTGGCTCCAAACTTTCAATCCTGCCTCAGCCTCTTACTGTTGGCATTACAGGCATCACCAAACCTAGCTGGAAGATTGTTTTCATTCATTCATGCATGCATGCATGCATTCAGTGGTTGTGGGGACTGAACCCAGGGCTTTTGCATAGCTCTATCCCCAGCCCTTTAAAAAAATCTTTGAGGCAACTCATTTGGAACCCCTCCCGTCTCTTAGGAGCTAGCCCTATTTCATTCCCCTCAATAAATTTTCCTGTTAATAAATTCTGGGGGCAGGGTCTGTCCCTAAATTACTCTGTCTAGACTCATTTGCAGTTCTCCTGTCTCAGCCTCCCGGAGTCCTGGGATTATAGGTGTAGGCCACTATGCCCAGCATTCATCCTTCCTGTCTACCTACCTATCTATCTGAACAAGGTCTCATGGTGTAGCCCAGGCTGGCCTCAAACTCGAGATGCTCTTCCTACCTCAGTCTCCATGTTTTTCATTTTTAGTTTTGTTTTTTCAAGACAAGGTCTTATGAGCTGGAGATTTAGCTCAGTGCCATATGCACCTACCTGGTAAGCATAAGGTGGAGTTTGATCCCCGGAACCAAAAAAAAGACAAGGCCTTGTTATGTACTGTAATTCAGGCTGCCTCGAATTTTGTAGCCAAGACTCACTTGGAACTTGGAACAATTCTCCTGCCTTAGCCTCCCAAGTGCTGGATTTACAGGTGAGTGCCAACACATCCATTTTTTAAAATTTTTTTTTATTTTTTTTTTTTGTGAGACAGGGTCTATGTAGCATAGGCTGGCCTTGAACTCACAAGGTCCTTCGTCACCTCCCAAGTGCCGGCATTATAGGCATGCACCAGCACACTCGGCTGTTTTTCCTTTTAAAATGAGGAACAGTGGAAATCAGACTGCACTGGAATCTCCTTTGCCACCATTTGTTCATGGCCTCCCACCTTAGGCTCCTCTACAGTGACACAGGGAGAACACAGTCCCCTGGGTCTTGAGGTTCCCAGTGAACCCATAGGAGGCACCTGTGTGGCATAGGAGGGCTGTGACATCCTGGGAGTCAGTCACTGGCCATCGGGCCAGATGTGGGCAGTGGCTGGGCCCCCAGAGCACAGCACTGGGTCCTGGACACAGACACCAGTTCATACCCAGTCTCTATCACTTCGAGTTTGCACCTTTTTGGCCATGTCACTGTCACCCTTCCCTGTGACATCACCTGGCCCTGACAGACCCTTTTTTTTTTTTTTTTTTTTTTTTTGTCTTTTTCCTTTTTATCGGTACCCGGGATCGAACTCATGACTGCCTGCTTGCAAGGCAGGCGCTTATGCCGCTGAGCTAAACCTCCAGCCCCGACAGACCCCTTTCATACTGAGTGGATTTTGCTGCCAGGATCTACTTTGTGTCTGAGCTCTGCTTCTGTCTTCAAGCCCCTTGGGGCAAGCATGGAAGCAGCTGGCTCCGGAGAACAGGAGCCCTTGCTGACCAGATGCCCACCCTCCTGCTGCCTAGGGCCCTGTGGGTGCCCGCACATGGGCCTGAAGCCGGGTAGACCCGGAGGCCCATCCAGCCCTCCCAAGTGCTTCAGCTGTCTCGGAGAAACCACTCTTGCTCAGCCACACCACAAGGGAAGGGGGTTACAGTTTTTTTGGGATCTGGCTAACATTAACAGGAGGTGGCCGATGCTGTACAAGTGAGTGTGACCCTAAGGGGCGGCTACCCTGCCCTGAAGGCTTGCTGATCTGCCTTGCTGGCATCCTGGCCCCCAAATGCTCTACCAGCCCCCCCCCCCCCGCCGCCCCGGGCCTAAGAGGGAGGGATCTGAGCTCTTGGCCCTGGAATAGACAGCAGAGAAGAACCGGGGAATCAGCATCAGCACAGTTAAAACTTTCTTTAATGCCAGGAAAAGTCTAGTCTGTTACCTCCCACAAAGATGAGCGTGACCGAGCCCTGCCGCCCCAGCCAGCGTGTCTGGTGTGGATGCCCTCCATCCACCTTTTCCTAAGGCTGAGCATCCCTGTGGTGCAGGCAGGGCGTGGCAACTCCCCAGCGCCCTCTACTGCCCGGCACAGTGCCTGCCCTCTTAGGCTTATTGCTGGGGCGGGGGGTGGAAAAGTTGGTCTAAAGTCCTGTGCAGCCCCCCACCCCCCCATTTGCTCAGCAGACATGGGGGAAGGTAGGGACCAGGTTTTTGCCTGGTCCCCGCTGCCTGGAAAACTAGGCCCAGGCCAGAGTCAGTCTTCCTCTTATAAGCACCAAACCACACCCAGTCATAGGCAGCTGCCTGCCCACTCCAAGGTGGGAGCATCAGGTCTCATGGATCAAGTGAGGGCCACAGTTCAGACACTAATCAGGCACGAGCTGGGGCTAGGGAGCAAATCCAGGCTGAGGTATGCTATGCATGAACCCCACATTTAATGGCTCCTGGATGGAGCTGCCCACAGGCTGGCAAGTAGGGAAGGGAGGCAAAAGTCACAGCTTTGGAACAAGTAGCTGGAAGTTACTGGAAATGTGGTCAAGTATGGAAGATGACCCTATCCAGGAGACGACCTAGCTTATCTATTGCTCTGGGAAGACTTACTTGCTGTCCTCTCCACAGCCCTAAAAAGACTGGGGGTGGCTGGGCCTGCTGGGAGGGAAGTTGGGAGTTTGGGGTATGCAAGGCAAGGGCGGGGCGTGAGTTTGGGGAGCCCTGGCTGGAGAGGCACAGAACTGACTCACCCCAACCCAGGGCAGAGCTGGGTGAGGAAGGAACCTCCCCCATGAGGCCAGCCTTGGTGTGGAGAGAAGATAAACAGAAGGAACAGCCTGGGCTCCTGTCTACAAACAGTTCCAGGGGCAGCTGCCAGGAGGAGCCATTGGCCTACCTAAGATGGCTACAGCTGCCCACGCCGCCCTGCCAGGGACAGTGCACGGGAGGAAAGGCTGGGACAGGAGAGAGGCTGTGTTCGTGGGACTGTCCAACAGAGGAGGCGGCAAAAAAGTAGGCTGCCTCTAATGGTATATATTAAAAATATCCAGAGTCCTTGTGCATAAAATCCCATATTCACAGCTGAGCATACCCTTGCCTCCCCGGCTGGGCCCAGGCACTGCCTTAAAGAAAAGATGGCGCTTCTCCTTTTGAAGCTGAGGAAACAGCGCTCGGTCTTTATGGACCTTTAAAACTGGTGACCCTTCCCTCTCCCCAGCTGCTTCCTCCAGACCTGGTCTTCCTGGGCCGGCATGGAGATGCTGAATGGGTCACGTGGGTGGCCCTGGGAGGCCTGTCACTCATGCCTGCGCTTGGAGGGGGGGATGAGGTGTGGGGGCAGGTCGGCGGGCAGCTCGTGGCCCTCCAGCTTGACCTTGATGAGGTGGTTAGCCAAGGCAAACTCCTCATCATCCAGCAGCCCATCCTTGTCCACGTCAGCCAGCTTCCAGATCTTGCCCAGCACGGTGTTGGGCAGCTTGGACTTGACCATCTCCTTCTTGGCATTGGCGCCAGTGATCTTGCCGTTGACGGGGGACAGCGTGTAGAAGATCTCGTCGTAGGTGGGTTTGTCCTTGCCCACCACCCACTCGACATCGTCAATGCCCTCGCCTGCACCCTCGCCATAGCCATGCCCAAAGGGCCCATTCATGGTACCGTCGAAGGCGCCGCCTTTCACGGCCTGCGAGGGCATCTGAGACTCCTCCTGGCGCACCATGACCATCAGCCGTGCAATGTCGTTGGCCAACATGTCATCCACTGTGTCTAGCAGCTTGGGCTTTAGGGCCTGGAACTTGCTGAAGTCCTGGGTCTGCAGGAGCTCCTGAGGAGCGGGAGAAAGGGAGGTCAGGTGGCTGCTTCCCTACCCGCAGCCTACCCCACTTGTGCCCCATTCTTTCCCCAGGGCCTGGGATCATAAGAGTCCCTTTCTCGCAGGGCTGTAGCAAAGATTCATCCCCAGGACATGCAGAGCAGCAGACCCAGCCCTCCCCACGGCTGAGTCACCACATTCCCCTCCGCTCCCGTGTGGTGTCACAGCCTGGGTCAGAGATGATGTCACTGGGGGGAAGGTGACTAAGCCAGTGTTGTTGGGGAGGCCCACCCCACGGCCGGGATTCCCTTTGGAGTCAGCGCCCTGGGCCTTCCTCACTCGGGAGCCTGGGGCAGCGCCCATGGTTGTACCTGCATCTTTCGGAGGCTCGGGAAGTCGCCTGGGGAGATCTGATGCTCCCGCTCGATCTTCTGGTAGATCTCGCCCAGGTTGTTCACCAGCTCCTTCTTTTTGCTCTCCTTACCGAAGACGTTGGGCATCTCCTTCTTGAGGGAGCTGATGATGTAGGCGTGGACCTGGGGGACAGGGTGGGGTAGTGTCAGGGGCTTGCTCAGGATGTGGGTGGCAGCTGCTGCTAACTGCCTGAGCTCAGGAAGTACAAGGGCTGGGGTTAAGTTCAGGGCAGCTGCTGCCCACCCAGGAATCCACTGGCTGAAGAGTGGACACACGATTCTCACAAGAGGCTTACAGCTCACTGCCATGGGGAAGGAGAAAAGGAGAGGAAAGCACCCTTGAAACAGAAAATTGGAAGCCGGGTGTAATGGCAAAGACCTATAATCCCAGCACTCTGGGAGACTGAGGCAAGAGAGTCACAAATCCAAGCCCAGCCTGGACAACTTACTGAGATTCTCTCAAAAAAAAAAAATAAGAGAAGGGCTAAGAGGGTAGGGAATGTAGACAGCTGGGTGGGAAAGCACTGCATTCAATTCCCACCACCAAAAAAATTAAAAAGACAGGAAGAAAGAAACAAGACAACCACATCCTTTATGTGACTCACACCTTGATCTAGACTCAGCAAGGCGTAGTCTGCCAACAAGTGGCCACTTGCTGTGGGGCCATCTCTCCTCTTCTCGTCACCCTTACCTACGCCTCACGCCTCAGGTGAGGAGAATTTAGCCTCTATAGGGGATACTCAGAAGCCAGGCAGGGCACCAAGCACTGGGCCTGACCGGAACTCAGGGCTCCTGAAGGTGCTCCAGGTCCCTGCGCAGCTGATTCCCTGCAGGTCCACGAAGTCCCAAAGCTACAGATTCTGAGGGCTCAGATCTGTGCACAGTCAGCAGCTGGCTGGGGCTGTGTCCAGTTTACCTAAGCTTCCACACCTCAAGCAGACCCTTCATGTCTTCTCTGTGCCAGTCCTCAACCCCTCTGTCCTGCCAAGGGATGGCCAGCCAGGCTGCCGTCCTCTCCTGCACTGACACAGGACACCTCCACCTAGGGTTTCCCCAGGCTGCTGAGGTGGGTGGGCCACAGCCAGTCCCCCCTAAGCCCAGCAGAGCCCAGTGCAGGTCACCGATTCCTGGAAAAGGAAAAAGCCATGGAAAGGCAGATGTGGGAAGAGCCTGGGACCCTGGGGTTTTCCAGCAGTGTGAGTCAGTGTGTCCTTGGGCTGGACACTTCCACTCCATAGGGTGTGTGCGTGCGTCACAGATGGCGGGGCATGGGGGGTTCTCCGAAGCTACTCTAGGTCCTTCAGGGCTCACTCCTGGCTCCTCTCTCAGACCTGGCCCTACTAGCAGGAAGACCGCAGGGATCTAAAGGAGTGAGTTAGAAAAACTGCCCAGAGCAGATGTGGGCTGTGGGCAGGTGTGTGTGATACCCCAGCCCCAAGGGGCGCAGCCTCCCAAGGCTCAGCCAGGGCGGGAACCAGGCTGCTGGCCATGAGCCCTATGCTGGGGAAGGGGAGATCTGAATGGTCAAAGGATAAAGGGTCAGCCCTAAGCTGGCCCCAAGATAGCATGCAGGGCCTTGGGGTCCCAGGGCAAATGGCTGCAGGAAGTGCCCTCCTCAATCCCCTGTCCACTCAGGAGCCTGGGACACCCTGCCACTGGCCATAGACACAGCTATCTGTGGAGTTGGAACATCCACAAAGTGTGCACCCCTCCTCCTCTGTGAGCCCAGACAGCTGTGAACACTTTGCCCTTTGCAGTGAGTGGGTGACATATGGTATGCCCTAACCTGCCCGAGGCTGACAACGTGGTTCTCATGGCTGAGCCAGACCTGCCACAGGGGCAACCACTGCCAGAGTCGAGCTTTTGTTTTTAGAGAGGGGGGATCATCATTACGTTACCCAGGCTGACGATGAACTTCTGGACTCAAGGGATCCACCTGCCTCAGCCTCCCTAGTAACTGGGACCACAGGTATGTATTACTGTTGGGAGCCGCGGCCGACACCGGTCGCCTTACTTGGCGGACGTAGGGCCTGTGGGTGGGAGCGGAGCCTGAGCTAGATTGCCCCTCCCATCGAGTGAGTCAAGTTGGCGCCTGCTTCCTGCCCCCTGATTGCGCTGGCGACTTAAACAACCCGCTCTGTAAGATAGTCTGCCTAGCAACAGCTGATGTTAGCCAGTCAGCCCGCATCGCGCGCTTTGAACTGATTGGCTACTGTTGCCCTATAAAAGTGAATGCCTCTCCCGCCACGAGAGGAAGCACAGAAGAAAAGCACAGAGAGAGATAGAGAAAGTCCACCGGCGAGAAAGGGCTGGTGGCAGAGTGGAGGCCTCACGGGGCCCACGCGGAGACAAATAAAGGCAAGGTTGCACACCGCCAGACTTTGTCGTGTGTCTTTCCTGCTGGCCGGGAGCGACCCCGACATATTACCATCCCAGTTTAGACTCTGTTTTTCCAAACCAGTGCTAAGTGTCTGAGGGAACAGCTGGACCCCTCATTAAAGTGCAGATGTCTCAACGTGGCCGCTGCTCAATCATCCCCATGGTCTATGTCAAACCAGTGCAAAACAGCGGCCCAGCAGTGCTGGGCCCTCCAACCCCAGAACTCACGCAGCTCCTAAAGCCAGCCATCCCGAAGAACTGCCTTCAGTCCCTCTGCAGCACTGACCTTTGTTCCTAGTCCAGGCACCCACAGCTCTCATTCAAGCACCTACCAGGCACCAAGAGCCTTGTACTTTTGGACCACTGACAGCAGTTTACAAGGCCTGTGTGGGCCTCGATCGCTTCCCGAGGAGCAGCCCTAAGCACTCCCTGCTCTTTCTGGGCCTCTTCACCAGCTACTTCCTGCCCCAGCTTAAGCAGCAACAGCCAGGCCTCCCCAATTACCTGCCTCTGTAGGCCCT
This sequence comes from Cavia porcellus, assembly GCF_034190915.1. NCBI lineage: Eukaryota > Metazoa > Chordata > Mammalia > Rodentia > Caviidae > Cavia > Cavia porcellus. The sequence continues at coordinate 23,755,753 of NW_026947500.1, forward strand.
GGGTCTCCCCAGCAAAGACACAAACATTTAATATTTTATTTTCATTTGTGCCTTCTGCTTTCCCGCAGTGCTGGGGATGCTGGTCTGGGGTTCTGTGTGTCACTCTCCCCATGTCCTTAGTGTCCCACTCTGGAGGGGAAGTCAGAAGGCCCAGAGCAACAACCCACCACACCCCACTTCCGGGGCTGCTTCCGTGGTGACTTCCTGCTGGGGTTTCTACACTGCCCGCACTGTCCGCACACCCAGCTTTCCACCATGTGGTTGGTACAGCCCTCTCCACACAGGGAATGGCCACGCAGGGCTGGCTCTGCAGTGGCTGGCGGAAGGGGGCTTGGGTAAATCAGGCCCCAAGTGCCAGTCCCACACCCCCAGGCCTTGCCCTGTCCCATCTACCTTAGCAAGTCTGGCCCGCTTGATCAGGTCGTTGAGCTTCCTGAGGGCGGCATTTCGGGGAAGTGACTGGATGTCCTTGAAGAGGTCCTGTTCCTCGGCCTCGAACAGCTTCCGGTTGTCTGGGATGAGCAGCGGGTGGGACCAGAAGGAGCCAATGTAGACACGGACCACCTCAGGGGTGTTGATGATCTTGCCCAGGGACCACATGAGGGCCCCGTACACCCGCATCAGCTGCTGCGTCTCGATCTGGTCGGCCTTGTTCAGCACCACCCGGATCTTGTCCTCGTGGTTCTTGAGGGCCTTGATGACCTCTGAGAACTCATCGGAGATGTCCAGCTTGTGGGCGTCAAACAGCAGGATGATGCGGTCTACCCGCTCCGCAAACCACTCAAGGACAGCCGCGAAGTCGTACCCTGCGGGTAGGAGAGCTGTGAGCTTGGGCAGTGAGGGATTGGCTTCCACAGGCACAGAAGACACTCATTGGGCAGCACCCAGGCCAGGCAGGGCCATCGGGTCCTCCCCTTCCCTCCTTTTGTACAGCATGCTGGTGGGCTCGCCCAGCTGCCATGGGAAAGGAGTCACAAAACTCATACTGTGGCTAGGTGGGACAAGGGAGAGGTGCCTCAGAGGTGCTGCCAGCAGCCAGCTGTGCACCCTCAGGCAGCAGTGCTGGCTCTTATTTGCGTGCCAGGCTCCTTATTGTGCAAGAATCTCAGTTATTTCCTACCACAGGGGCTACCCGCTATAGCTCAGGAACCAAATCTGGACCCCATCTGTTTATGCAAATAAAGCTTTATTGAAACACAGTCGCTCACCTATTATGTCTTTGGCCACCTTAGCCAACAACAGCAGAGTTCAGCTGTTACTGCACAGACCTTGAGGTCTGCACAGCTGACGACACTGACTTTGACCTTTCCAGAAAAAGTCTGCTGGTTTTTCTTCTATAATCAACCCATCAAGTGCTACAAACCACTTTCCTTTTGTGGGTGTTAAGTACTTCACTAAAACAAAGTGGCTAAGCTAGATGACTCTAACCCTAAACCCTAGTCTATGCTGTTTCCCATCAATTAAGGCCCAATCAAAGTCAGCCAATGAAAGTCCCAAGCCAACGGCAATAGGAACTAACTGGAATTCCCCCATAATAAAACAACTACTTCGTTTTGGCTAGATCCAGGGCCTCCAATGTAAAACTGCATTCTAGCCTGGCATGGTGATGCACTCCTATAATTCCAGCACTTAGGAGGCTGAGGCAGGAAGATTGTTGCAAGTTCGAGTCCAGCCTGGGCTACAAAGTGAGCTCAAGGCCAGCCTGAACCACATAGCGAGACACTGTCTCAAAAAAACAAAAAAACAAACAAATAGCCCTGCATTTTCAGCCAGGCATGGTGGCGCACACCTGTGATTCCAGCACTCAGGAGGCTGAGGCACGAGGATCACTGCAAGGCCAACCTGGGCCTCATAGTAAGTGCAAGGCCAGCCTGGACTACATTAGCAAGACCCTATCTCAAAAAAATAAAACAAAACAAAATGACTGCATTTTCTACCTGGCAAAAGAAAAAAAAAGTGTATGTACCCATTATGGTTTTCCCCTGAGGCCTGGGATGCAGATGCAATGGTAGGAGCTGGTGTAACCATACTGGGGTTGCAGATGAAAATTGTGTGTTTAACATAGCCAGGGAATGTGATTTCTCTCATAAATGACCAGATATCTGGCTTAAATCCTGTGAAAACAATGGCCTATAATCTGGGGAGCTTGCATAACAGCCCCCAAGATGCCATTTCTTCTCTTGGTGAATCTGACAAGCTCCCTGGTCTTTGCGCTCAGTCTCCTTGCTCTTTTCCTGCTATGCGGAAGTGCTAGGTCACTCCAAATGTGCTTCCCAGACAGCAATCATGCTCCAGAGAACAGCAGCAAAGCTTTTCCAGATCTTTCCAGAAGCCACTGGAGGGAAGAGTCTGGGTACTGCTGAGCTCCCTCCTAGGACAGCTTGTTGCGGCTGTCGGACCACACGGGACTGACGTGCCTCCTCCTCCTGACTGTAGAGGACAGGAAGAGAACAAGGGCCACAGGTGCTGGTCCCAGGCAGGCCAGCCCTGGGGGGGGGGGGCGGAGGCGGGGGGTGGGGGGGACACACCCGCTGAGTGCTTCACACTCAGGAAGGGAGCACACACAAGGCGAGTCCCAGTCTGGCTGCCCCAGAGGCAGCCACTCCCAAGGTGCTAAGTAAAGCAGTCACCCCTCCCTGATGCCCTGCCCATCAGAGAGCAGGCCCACTGCCAGCCTGGGGTCAGGTATGCCTCCGAGCCAATACCTGAATCACAGGTGCCCAACCCTGACAGGAGACCGCTAGGGACCCAAAGCCAGGCTCCAGCTTGACTCTTAAGACTTTACATTCTTAACTTCTCAGCGATATTTGTCCATCTGTAAGACTCAAACAACTTTAGCATCGATGGCAGGGCTCCCAAGGCAGCTGGGCACTTAATCATTGGTCAGTAACCAGGAGTAACAGGTGTCGCGTGGCTGAGGTCGGAGGCCGAGCCCTGTGCCCCACACAGCTCACTAAAACATACGGAAAGCTCCAAACCCACCACTCCTGGGACTGAGCAAGGGCGGCCGCCCAAAGGTGTGACCTGTAGTCCTATCCGAACCCAGGGAGACATGGGCCGCCGTCTCAGAGTTGGGTGGGAGTCTGGCATTGTATCCCTAGTGGTCTCAGTCTGCGTTCTAGGGGCTCTGGTCTGCAATCTGGGTGCCCAGGGTCTGAGGCTTCCTGTGCCCTAAGCATGGGAGTGCCAAACAAGTGCCAGGTCACCTGCGCCAGCTGCCAGTCACCAATACAGGTTACGGCTCCAAGGTGCAAGGTCCCACAGTCACCCTGGCTCCAAAGGCAGGGCGGGGACACCCAAGGAATGAAATATCAGGCGAAAACCGGAAGGAGAAAGCCAATAGCATGGGGGAAGCTAGGACTGGCAGAAGTGGCTGCAGGCGTGCACCCCAGCTGACCTCGGGGCCTGGGGCTGGCTCTGGGATCCCAAGTCAGCACGGCAAAAGCGATGACTCAGGAACTAGCAGGGCTCTTCGCTCAGCAAAGGCGAGGCCCAGCCTTCCCCTGTCAGACTATTTATCCTGCGCTCACCACAGCTAAAACCATAATTCACACAGCTGGAGAGGTGGTGATGCCAGAACCAAGTTCCTGGGTACTGGGGCGCCCCAGTGCACTGTGCTTGCTGGTGTGTTGGCTTTGGCCTGGCAGTCAGAACAGCACCTGGGGAGCTGAGGTCAGGGCCCAAGCCCCACCCAGTAGGGGACCACAGAGAGGGAATGACAAAGAAGGAGAGAGAGGCCTCTCAGCCACCCTGCCCTCACTGAGACCACAAGCCCTGTTCCTGGCCAGCACCTAAGCTGGGGTCAAAGAAAAGGAAAGTCCATTTTTTGCAGGTGAATAAATTTCCTGTTTATGATGGAAAGTCCTCAAACTTTTCATGAGAGGGAGACACACTGGCTGGCCAAATACTCTCACAGGTCACCTCAAAGGTCACAGCACTCTGGCCTGGGCCATGTGGTCATAGGCTCCTTACTGCCCTCAGAGGCACCATATGGCCTGAGACCGAGTCAAGGCACCCTTGAGCACACTGGGTCTTTGCAGGTGACAGGCGAAGCTGGCAGGTGTGGCCACACAGCTGTCATTCAGCTTGGAGCTCAGAGAGGGTGAGAAGTGCAGATGTGGGGCGTCCAGCTGCCAAGGGCTGCTCCAGGCAACTGAGCTTCAGGCTCTGGGACCGGCCAGTGTCCAGGCAGCCACCCCTCCATGCAACAGCAGTCTGGCAGAGGGAACATCGGCCTGTGGGCTGGGGCGCTGTAAGCGAGCTCCAGCTGGACTGGGGTGGGAGGGGGGACAGGTGACAGACATCTTGATTCCTGCCAAGGACACAGAAATGTGGCTACTTCTGGTGAGGAGTCCTGAACCAGGATAAGCTCCAGCCCAGAAAGTCCTGGACTAGAAATGTGATGCTCTGTGGAACGAGCCCATCACAGGAGGACGACTGCACAGGGACAGGAAGTGGGCAGCCAGGGCAGAGGCTGGGCCATACAGGCTCGCGTTCCTGGGACAGCTTCAGGGGAGATGGAGTCCCAGGAATGGGCAGGAGTGACGGCTGCAAAGCACTGCAACTGTCCCCAACTCCGCTGGACTGCGCACTTAGAAATGGGTAAAACGAGCCAGGCTAGTGGTGCTCACCTGCAATCCCAGCATTTGGGAGACTGAAGCAGGCAGACTGCCTGCCAGCCTGAACTATAGCAAGACCCCGTCTCAAAAATAAGCGGGGAGTGGGGCTGGGGATTTAGCTCAGCAGCATAAGCGCCTGCCTTGCAAGCAGGCAGTCGTGAGTTCGATCTCGGTACTGATAAAGAAAAGGGGGGGGGGGGACGGGCAAAATGGCATTTGAAAACAAAGGGGGGAAAATGTCCTGGGAGTAAGGGAGGCAAGAGCTGCTCTGGCAGCCAGGAAAGGTGAAGCAGGCCATCCCCTCACTGTGTCTGTTCCCTCGGTGGACTCTCCTGGGTACTCCTGCCCACCCACGGGGGCAGACCAACAGCCCAGAGCGCAAGATGTCATCGGATGGACCCCACCCTGGCCTGGTCCCCAAAAAACACAGGTAGCTACAGCAGCTGGGAAAAGCTGCTTTACACATTTCCAAAGTTTCTAGAACATGGAACAATGGAGGGTTTGTCTCCAACCAGCTCGTTTCCTGCCATTCATGCTGCCCAGGATAGTGTTTAGCACAGGCGTACGGAGCCCACGCAGGAGCCAGCACAGGGCGAACCCTGAGGGCTTGCTCTGGAACCCCGAGGTCCCCCGACGCGGAAGCCCTGAAGGCAGGCACTCTCAGGGGTTACCCACCCCAACATCTACTGAGAAAATGAAGCCTATGTCCACACTGAGCGCTGGACACGAACATCTACAGCAAGTTTACCCTTGACCCTCTGAACTGGGGCCAACCCGAGTCCCTCTGCTAGGAGGGAGTGGGCACAGTGCCTTTGTTCAGGTGAGGTGCCACCCAGCAACGAAAAGGAACAGGAACAAATCTTTGGGTTGGGGACACAGCTCTGTTGCTCAGCATTGGCTTCAATCCCCAGCACTGTAAAATATAAACGTATTTTAAACCCCAAAAATCCAAAGACTGAATAGTTTATTTATTTATTTTTTTAACTTGGTACTAAGGACTAAACCCAAAGCTACGTTTCTTAGGCAAGCACTCTACCACTGACTTACATTACATGCCTGGTGTTTTTTACTTTTTATTTTTTGGTACCAGATTCATGACCTCACGCTTGCCAGGTAGGTGCTGGGCCACTAAGCCAAATCCTTGCCCACCCCGTTTTTAAAAATTTTCTTATAAACTTAAGGCAGAGTCTCACTAAGTTGCCAACTGATCTTGCCCTCTTCCCAGCTCAGTCTCCTGAGTAGGTGGGACTGCAAGTCTGTGCCATCATGCTGGGCTTCCTGACACTGGCACACACAGACAAATCTCACAAGCATCCGACTTGGTCAAAGACGGACACAAAGGCTCTGTACTGTGGGATCCCATTAAGGCTACTTTCTGGAAAAGGTGTTCGGGACAAAGGTCACTGAGCTGTCACTGTGAGCAAACCATAAAGGGGCACAGGAACTTTGGGCCAGGGAAGTGATCTCTTATCTTTTTAAAATTTATTGTTACTATTTTGTCATTTTGAGACAAGGTCTCACTAAGTTCAGGCTGGTCTCAAACTCACAATGATCTTCCTGTCTCAGCCTCCCGAATGCTGCGCCACCATACCCGGCTTGATCTGTTATCTTGGCTGGAGAACATGGCTGCTTCAGTGAGCCATACACCCAGAAAGGATGGACTTTCTCAAATGTAGGGCAGACCCCTCTACACTGACCTCAAAAATAAGGAACAAGGGCTGGGCATGGTGGTGCATTTCTGTTTTTCCAGCACTCCAGAGGCGGAGGTAAGAGAATTTCACATTCCAGGCCAACCTGGGCTACACAGTGAGACCCTGCCTCAAAAAAAGAAAAGCAGCTGGACAGTGTAGGAGCAAGGCCAGGCGGCCACAGGCTCACATTTTAACCAGGCCACCCTAGCAAGCCCCTTGTCAGTTCCCAGTTCCTTCTCCGTAGAGGGAAGAATTCGCACTTCAAAGGTTGACGAGAGGGCCAGGGGAGCTCCTGGCACCTGGGGGCACTCTGTCACCATTTACTGTCGTATACTAGTGGGATTTGTATTTCGGGTCCTGACGGTTGTGCAAGAAGGTTTGTAAGGCATTGAGAACACCTTGCACCCCAAATATAAACAAATTACAGGCGCCTGGGCCAGCTGCCACCCAGCCTGCCACTGCGCGCAGCCTGGGGAACAGGTGCAGAGGCCCGCACAGCCTGGTACACCGCCTCCGCAGGCAGTGTACCAGGAAGCTTGCTGGTCCAGGGCGGGGGCAGGGTGGCGGCCAGGGGCCGCTCTGGAATCTGGAGGGGAACCCAGGCCCAGACAGTGCTACCCCAAGGATCCTTCTGGGATGTTACTCAGAAAAACATCGAAGCCTGGGAAACCCTGGTGATTTTGGTCTCTACTGCCAATCAGCTGACATTTGTGGAACACTGACTGCACTGCACTGAACCAGCCACTTGGGTGAAAACCCGGTACTGGCAAGGTCTTATCATAACCCAATGAGGCTGGTATTGCTATTCTTGTCACAGTGATGTGGCCCCATGGTTACAGCAACTCCCCAGGGCTATCCAGCTGTTCTGGGACTGACCTGAGACTTGAACCTTCTGGTATTCTCTCTGCTGGACACAGCACTTGGCCTTGCTTCCTGCAGCACCCCTAGTCTGCAGGACACCTGGCAACCCTGGCCTGGAGGGCAATGGGGTACGTTCCCAGAAGTAAACAGCAGGACAGGACTGTGCTCCAGGGAGCACAGAGATGGCGCAGCTCCATCTGTAGTCACCAGGTTCCAAGCTACAGGGACGGGCCTCAGGGTAAGAGAAGCCTGATTCACTATGGGTCAGGATGGCTTAGCCAGTGCCAGGGACCAGGGCCAGTTGGTCAAAAGGCAAGTGAGATGGGTGTAGTGGTTCACGCTTATAATCCCAGCACTTTGGAGTCTGAGGCAGGAGGATCACTGCAAGTTCAAGACCAGCCTGGGCTACAAAGTGAGCTCAAGACCAGCCTGAAATGCACAGTGAGACCTTGTCTCAAAAAGATAAATAAATAAAGGCAAGCAAGACTTCTGGGGACCAGCTGGCTCAGGTGAGGGTTCTGTATGCCTCTCCATACACAGATGGCAGGAAGGAGGGGTCAGGGACACTGCTGTTCAGAGCCCCAGGCCTTTAGGTCTGTTCCTAGACAAGGAGTCAGACTTTGGCTGGAAGGAACTGAGGGTGGCCTCTGTGTTTCAAGGAGGCTCAGAATCCCGCACCGTCATGACCAGCTGAGGCACAGGTTTACCTGAAGCCGGCATCCAGGACTCCTGCAGCAAGGTCACTCTTTGGTGTATATACAGTTGCAACAGGGGTTTGAGACCCGATGCCATCCCTGGCTGGCCTGTGTGTCATCTGGGACTCATCACTGAATGTTTCTCGGCCCATTTCCTCCTCTGAAGGTCAGTGGCTTCCTCACAGCTACAGCTGCTGTGACACTGAGCAGGCTAAGCTGACAGAGCAGTCCAGCAGGAAGTCCTCACTGGCCAGGTCTCCACCTCAGGACGTGAGCTGGGGCTGCCACACCTTGGTTGATGGGCAAACTGAGTCATGAGTTATAGCTCAGCTCACAGTTGCAGTGACACAGTGGGAAGCACAGTGGCCAGGTGGGCACCACTGGGACTGCAGGTCATCATGGCCCTGGGGGCCAAGCCCTGTGAGGTCCTGGTTGCCCTATGGGATGCCCCTTATCAATCACAAGGGCACTCAGGAGGGAATAGTGTCCCCACAGGCCACCCTTCTCTGCTGCCACAAGATGCTGTCAAGTTCCTCAGAAGATCAGCACACTGGTACCCCCAAAAAGAGACCCTCCTTCCCTAATTCTAAGGTCCCCAGCAGACCCTGGGCGGCACCTGGGCTGTACCTAGCCTGCATCAGCCCCACTTTATCTTTCCCAGCCATATTTCCTGCAGACATTAGGGACCATGGAGGAAAAGGGAATAAAAGCCAGGAGGGGCCAAGCAGACAGCTGGGATAGAAGCAAAGGTCATTAGCAGCGCTAACACGTGTGGTGTCTGCAGGGGTGCTCTGTTTTTGCTACTTGCCCAGATCCCAAGATCTGTGTTCCCCGTTGGGCGTATCTGTCTGCGAGGGAAACACCTGCTTTCCACGCCACCAGCCAAGGCAGCCTGGAATGTACTGCCCTGTTCTGACTTCCTTTGGTGTGCAGGGCCACACGGGGTTGTGTGTGACTGGTGAGTAGGGTCTCTGAGAAGGAGTCCATTCCTTCCATGTCCACTTGGCAGTGACCACACTAGAGATGGCAGCCTGCACCTCCAAGAGGTGCCAAGGAACAGTCTCCTGATAGTCAAACACCTCACTCCAAATGGCAGGGCAGTGCACACCAGTAATTCTAACAGCTTGAGAGGCTCCGGTAGGAGGATCACGAGTTCAAGGCCAGCCTGGGCACCCACCATTTTGAGGGCACTCAATGGTAGGGCACTTGCCTGGCATAGTGAGTTCAATCTCTAGAACCACAAAACCAAACACTCCTGACCCCAAACCCCAACTGGATAAGATATATTTAAACCAGGATCTTTAGCTGGGGGTGGTGGCCAATGTCTGTAATCTCAGCACTTTGGGAGACTGAGGTAGGAGGATCGCTTTGAGTCTGAGGCCAGCCTGAACCACACAGCAAGACTGCCTTTTCCAAAAAGTGGAAAAGAAAAATAAATGAATCTGAATTAATTAAAATAAAAACAGGAGCCAGGGATACAGCTCAGTGGCACAGCGCCTGCCTGGCAAGTGCAAGGTCCTGAGTTCCATTTTCAGTACCAAAAAAATACATAAATACATACACACATACAATTTTGGTACCAGGGATCGAACCCACAACCTAGTGCTTGCCAAGCAGGTACTTATGTCACTGAGCTGAATCCCTGGTCCTCACATATAGGATCTTTAGAGATACGGAGAAAAGGAATGGTCTAGAAAAATTGGTTTGAGCTCACTATTTCCCAGCAAAAGCACTCCTTCAATCAGAGTGACATGCTAACACCCTCCTCCCAGGACATAGCAGGGGCCCCACCTTCTCCACAGCAGAGCAGGGCCAAGCACAGGGCCTGGGCATCTCCTGCTGGCCCGTTCCTCCTGTGTCAGAGTACCTGTGAGCTGGCACTGCCTGGCATCCTGGTATCTTCCTGCCCCATCAAAACTTGCTGCTGAGGCGACAGAAGCATTGCTTTGCTACCTTGTCCCAGAGAGATCAAGTTTAGACCCTGACACCAGTCTTTTCCAACAGGAACCACAGCAGGGAGGGACGCATCTCAGCAGGCACGGCTGGAGACCCCAAGGCAAGAGACACACACAGTCCCAGCTGCTGAGCCTGCTAAGCACTGAGAACATGGGGCTTGGGCGACACAGCAAGAAAGCCATGGACCCAGCAGAAACAGATGCTGCTCAGTTGCCTTCCAAGAGTCAACAGCACCCCAAGAACCCCGCATCTTTTCCCCCAATGCCTTCACTCAGACCTCAAATGCCACACAGACAGGGGCACTCGGGCATGATCAGCCCCTTCCAAGCCCAGCCTTCCAGGCCACCCAAGGCTGAAGGGGCCTCAGCATCTATCCACGGCCTCCTCTCCAGGCCTGATGGGAAAGCCAGGATTCTCCAGTCTGCAGCAGCCTGAGAACGACCTCTATTACTAACTGCGCTTTAAGAGTAACTTACTCAGATGGTCTGGCCTTGCACCGGCAACTTTATCTGGCAATTTCCAAACACCAAGTGGGAACAAGAGCAGTAAGAAAGAAGAAAACTGGTTCTGGCTTTGTAGACCTCAAATCTGCTTCCTTCCCCTCCCAGCACAATCTCTGCACTGGGAGAACCCAAAGCACTAAGCAGCAGCTTTCGATCCGGAGTGGAGGCAGACTTTCAGTGTGCTCCAACGCATGCCACACACTGGCCAGGGTCCCTAGTCCCTAGAAAGAGAGCAGGAGCTATAATAGCAACACTCTGGGAGGCTGAGGCAGGAGAACCACACAAACAAGCCCTGCCTGGGCAATTTAATGAGATCCAGTCTTGAAATAAAATGATAAAAAAAGGACTGAGGATTTAGCTCAGCCCAAAGGCTTTGAGTTCAATCTCTAGTACTGAAAGAAAAAGAAACTGACCGACAGACAGACAGACCAGCACAACAGGCCCAACACCCTTAAAACTATAGCAGAGACCCCAAGTTCCAGACTGCTGGTTTCAAATGCAACACCCTGATGACAGGGCGGTCCAGAGGGCAAGGGACACAGGAAGGTGTACAAGTTAATGATACGTGAACCTGGCCCTGGTCCTCCACTTCGCCTTGGGGCTGAGGCTATTTTCTTTTCTCTGTGCAGCTGTGGGCGCCACTCACCCTCACCCCAGAATGAGCTCAAGTCCTGCCTCCTACAGAGGGGCAGGGGCATGATCCTGACCCAGGACCACGTGGCGTCAGATTTTCAAAAAGTACTGCTCTTTAAAACTTGCAGAGGACTTGACATAGCTGGAATAGGGCCCAGAGCACTGCACACACAGCAGGGAGATCTCAGGCCTAGCTCAGTACACAGCCCCAGAGCCAAGAGAGACTAAACCCTCTCCACCCCCAAGTGGTTCTGCTAGTTTCTCCTTTTGCCTGGCGGCTGGGTTCTGCTGGGAGGCAAAGTTCTTAAAGGCAAACTGAGCCACGTGAGCCCCGGAGGGTCAGGTGCTGCTCAGGTGTCCACAGGTTGGCTGGGACACCTGGACACAGCTACCTACTGGCCAGTTCCCTCCCCCATCACCACATGGCCTGGAGCCCCAGCTGCCCTATTTCCAACATGCCTGTGGAGGGTCCAAGAGCAGCTTGCCACAGGGAAGGGGCTCTGATCATTTGAGCTCCAGGAGGTGAGGAAGACAGCAGCGCCTGCTTGCTCATGTGGGTTAAAAACGCCCCGAGGGCAGCACCTTGGTTTCCAAGAGCCAGGCCGGCCTCGTACCTCTGCTGATGCGCTGCTTCTCTCCAGACAGGATCCCAGGGGTGTCGATGATGCTGATGCTGTCCAGCACTGGGTTGGGGAGCTGTGCACACATGAACCTGCATGAAAGCACAGCCAAGGAGCCGTCAGGACAGGGTCCTCACTGCTCCCGAGGCCACAGGGTAGGACTCTGGTCCTCCGTTGCCCCCCAACCCCAGATTCTCGGTTCCTACCATCTTGATTCCCAGGGTGGCTAGCAAAGCGACAAATCTTGCTTTGGAGGTTGGCATGGGGCCTTGCACATGTTAAGCACATGCTGCACCACGGAGCCACACCTGCAGGCCCTCAATAGCAGGCCTCATGGCTTGTGGACCAATGGTTCCAAAATCACGCTTTCATGTCCTCTTTGCCATCACTTCATCCCCACCTGTGTTTCAACTGGAAACACAGCCAGAGGTTTCCAGGGACCCCCACCAGTGGTTCTCTCAGGCTTGTTTTCCCTCTGGAGTTCGAAAGTTCAACTTCCAAGCTGCTGACTTGTTAATGACAGCTGGGAAAGCCTAGGCCACCAGTCAATCAGAAGGGAAACAGCAGCCTGACACGGGGACCCAGTGATTCCACCAGACAATTCCCACACACCGCAGAGATGGCCTCGTCCTAGCCCTGCTGGGGCCAGCCCTCCGGTGTGACCCAGCTGCTTGGGTGAAGGGGGTGCAATGGGCTACTGGTAAAAGCTAGGGTCACTGCATGTGCTGGCTGATGGAGAGAAGTACAGACAGACCATTCTCTGACAGTTAAAGCCGGCCAAGAACAAAGCTGCAGACAGGCCTGAACCTGGGGGGAGGGAGGGGTACTTGGCTCTGTTGCTCCATTCCACGGGGGGGCTCAGAGGAGCCCAGAACAGCATGGGGCTGTCTCAACTGAGAGCAGCGATTCTTCACTGAACACAGAAAAGGAGCCTTTAAAAACTCTGAAAAAGGTATTGTGAGTGAAGGAAATACAGATCCATTGTCTGTAGGATGCAGGCGCAAAGCTACCCTTCCAAGGGTGGGGAAGTCTGGGGATGATTAACCTCTCCTGTGGCCCCACCCCCAAGTGACCAGTGGCCCACAGGCTGGGGGCAGCTGGGCAGTGTGAGAGGTGCTCTCTGCAAATGTAAGAGAGCAAAACCAGCTGACCAGCAGGGCGAGCAAACTTTGGATCCTCACTAGCCCAGCCCAGAGCACGCCTGCCCAGGGTCACTGCAAGCCACACTGTGCAGGAAGGCACTCACCAGAGAGGAGGACAGAAGCAGAACTGACTCTGAGAAACAATGTATATAAAAAGGCCCCATAAAGGGGACCTGGTGAGCAAGGGACTATTTGCAGTGCTCAGGGACAGGATGCTCAGCTGAGCTCAGGCAGTGTGACAGGCAGTCCCGATGCCTCACACCTCATTCCATCTCCATCTCACTGTACAAGTGGGAGGGCTGGTTCTGCAGCAAGCCGGGCTCAGGACTTGCTACGCATGCCCTACCTCGCTCTGTCCCATCTGACTGCATTTGGACAGCAGTCACTCAAGGAAAAAAGGCCCGAAAGTCAAGTTCCTGACTCAATGGGTCTCTTTAAAAAGCGAACTGGGAAGATGCTGTGTGGACCACAGAAAAGCCCCTTTTGTTGTATCCTCTCTGGCAGGCAGCACCCTGTGTGCCATGCATCCTGACACAGCTGGAGCTGGTGCTCTGGCCGCTAAGGCGCCCTTTGGCAGGGCTGTCAGCCATCACAGGCCCTTTGGGTGGGGATGAAGTGATGGCAAAGAGGACATGAAAGCGTGATTTTGGAACCATTGGTCCACAAGCCATGAAGGTTCCTGTCTCTGACCCAGGGGTCCTGAACTGTCCTCTTTCCAAGCAGAAGCAGATGCTAGCTTAACTTAATGGGTAACCTTCACACATCAGCTGGGCCCTCAGAGCCTTAGGAACCTGATCAGGTGGGGCTACTGAGATGGTATCTAAGATCCTCCCAGTTCTGAAACTCTAGGCTTCCAAGGACAGAAAATGGGTCATGTGCTGTTTCTCCTTTCAAAAAAGATCAGCCCGGGGCTGGGAATTTAGCTCAGCGGCATAAGCACCTGCCTTGCAAGCAGGCAGTCGTAAGTTTGATCCCTGGTACCGATAAAAATGAGTAAGACAAAAAAAAAAAGATCAGCCCTCGAAATCAAGTGAAGATCTATGGACAACAGAGATCAAGACAGCCACACTTCCTGTCACTCCCAAAGTTCTACCTAGAGAACTCCCAAGTCAGCCCTTCCAGCACAGCAGCCTGGCTTCTTATCAAAATGAAAGAGGCAGAGGCAGGGATTACAGGTCAGTGACACAAGTGCCTGCCTGGCAAGTACAACGTTCTGAGTTCAATTCTTGGTCCCCAAAACAAAACAAAACAAAAAATAAACAAAGCCTATATTCAGGCAGATACTAAGCTAACACACAAGTGCGGTACGCTAAGATAATGGCTAAGAGGACCAGCCCTTGAGAAACCTCAGCCCAAGGGACCCAGACAGTCAACACCATCAGTATAATAAAACACACAGACAGGGATGAGAAGGCTGGAACAGGCAAAGATACTAAATGTTGGGGGCTGGGGATTTAGCTCAGCGGCATAAGCTCCTGCCTTGCAAGCAGGCAATCGTGAGTTTGATCCCTGGTACCGATAAAAAGGGGAAAAAAAAAAAAAAAAAAGATACTAAATGTCAGGGGCGCAGGCAGGCCCGGCCTTAACTGGCTGGGCTCTGGGGCGCTCTGTGTGCACTGGACAGTGTCTGGAAAGGAATGTGATCTCCAGGGGCGGAGACTTGGCAGGCGGGGTTCAGATTCTTTCCTAGGCTCTTCTCCTGAGGCAGACTTCAGACTCCAAGGCATGTGTGGACTCACTGCCTGAACGTGGGAGTAGCCGGGCAGGGCGGAAGGCCTGTGGTACCAGTCCTGAGGTGGGGGTAGGATGCCTAGAGTTCCTTCAGGGACAGATATACTCTGCCACCGAGAGGCCATTGGACTCATTCCTAGCATCATAGGGAGTGCTGGAGGAGGTTACATCACACCCACTAAACTGAGGAACTGAGGTCCCCGTAGGTTAAAGGGGCTCCTACCGAGTCTACGGTGGGACTTGGGGCCGAAGTTCATTTCAGAGTTCCCAGCGTCACAGTTTCCTGAAGTCCCTGGAGCAGCACTGACTCAGAAGACCTGTCTTGGGGGTAAAGTCTGTTCCTTGCCACGTCTGTTCCCTGTCTGCAAGGGGCTGCCCCAAAGTCAGCCGGCCACAGCAGACCCTCCTTGTCCCTCCAACACATAACCACCGGTCCCAAGAAGTTGAGCAGGAACACACCACACTGGAAGGAGTAGGGTTTTCCCAGAAGTACAAACAGATTCCCCAGGGGGTTGATTTAAATGAATTAGGTTCATCCAGTCTAGAGAAGAGGTGGAGATCGAGAACAGCAAGGGCAATAATGGCTTGGCTTCCTGAATGCGGCCCCTGGTTCTACGCAAAGTGGGGCTGGGTTCTGTGAGAAGGTTTGGGAGTTAAACTGATAACTGGGAAGACCGAGGGGACAACAAACGACTGAGGAACCCGCGATGGCCACTCCCAGACCCTCGGGTGGGTTAGGAAGGGTTTTCCGCGTGGCGCAGCAGGCACCCTGTCCCTGGGAGTGGTCACCCAAGGTCTGGCTGAGGACTCAGAGACAAAGGACAGCAGGGGCGACGGCCGCAAGACGGTAGCGCCCTAAATGTGGGGTCCTGGCCTGACAGGCCCTCGCGCCGTCAGAGGGAAAAGAGTGGGATACCTGTTGAGGAAAGCGTTGCCGAAGGCGTTGAGCTTGCGGAAAGGGCGCCGTGGGTCGACGACGAGCGCGTTGCCCGGCACCACGCCCTCGGTGGGACCGTGCATGACCGCGATGAAGGAGTCGGTGGTGGGTTCGGGCCCGATGCGCATCCCGGGAAAGTCCTGCTCGATCAGGTGCCGGATGAAGGTGGTCTTGCCCGTGCTATACTGGCCTACGAGGAGCACCATGGGCTTGTTGTCGAAGTCAGCATCCTCCAGCGCAGGCGAGTGGAACTCGTGGAAACGGTAGTGCTCCTCCAGGGGTAGCAGCTTCTGCGCGTACAGCTGCCGCAACCCCTCGGCCACAGTCTGGAAGAGCTCCGGCTCCTTCTTGCGGCGGGCATCCTTGCTCACCCAGCTGAACATGCTGCCGTAGACGGGGCTGCCTGCTGCAGGGCAACGAGGCGGCTAAGCCAGGAGCAGAGGAGGGGCCGGCCGGCCGTCTAAAGGCGGTAGGCGGCTGCGGCGGCTGGGCCGGGGGCGGGGAGCTGCCCGTACTGCGCAGCCGTACTACACAGCTCGCGGAGGCGCCCTCTGCCGAGTGGATCGCGCGCCTTGCCCAGCGTCCTTTATACGGTCCAGTCGCGTTCCGCGCCGCAGCCGCTTAGCCCGCGGGACTAGGAGGAAGAGGGAGGGATCCTGACCAGCACCACCCCCAATTGCGTGCCACGTTCTCCCCTTCGCTGACTTCCATTGGCTGATTTCAAATCTCGCGAGACCGTGAGTGCGGTGTCGTAGCAACCACACCTGTTTTCCCGCCTTGTGCGAAGTAGGTTGGAAAAACCGATGATGGGGTCCGGCGCGAGGTCCTATCCTTGCACGCCTTCCACTGGACGTTAGGCCCCTCTCCCTTTTGGCGCACCCGCAGTGCCTCCTTTAGAATCCCCACAAGTGTGGGAGAACTCCGGGAGCGCTGGCACCGCGTCCTCTTGCCGGTTTCCCGGACACGCCCCCCCATTGCCGCATCTTTTATCTGTTCTGGGGAGGGAGAGACAGGAAGGAGGCAGCAGAGGAAGCTGAGAGAGTAGAGAACTCAAGGTGGAGAGTGATCGAGGAACGAAAAACGGGAACGAAGGGGTGCGATGGGAAAGACACGCGAGCAGCTGGCCTCACCTCAGGCCCGCGGCTCTGGGACTGCAGGTGGACCCAGCCGCGGAGGAGTTCGTGACCTGCGCGAGAAGACGAGGCGGCCCCCGAAAGGCTGGAACTGTGACAGGGAGGGAGGGGGTAAAGAAGAAGTGGGTCACTTGAGTTTTGAAGAAGTGAAATCGGAAATTCCCTATGTGGAGCAGAGGGGAAATGTGGGGCAACAATGAAATTTTGTGGGGACTGGGAGAGAATTAAAAAACCCAAATGCTTCCGCTTTCCTGTCAGGGACACCACCAGTTACCATCTTGTGCTCTGGGCTTGTGTGCCCTACCCGCCCCCGCCCTCCTTACCTCTTCCTGGCTGTCCCATTGGGCTCAGGCCCCCGCCATCCCTGACCTGCCTAGACTCACTCTCGGCTGCCCAGGCCAGTGAGCAGCCTTAGTGGGTGATGTCAGAACTCTGGGGGCCCTGATTGTTATGTAACCGTGGGGTGGGTCTGAGGGCTATTGGAGAGGTCTAAAGTGAACTGGGGGAGCTGATGGGGGTGGCACACTCATCTGTCCCAGCCACTCAGGAGGCAGAGACAGGAGGATCACCGCACAAATTAGAGTCCAGGATGGGCCACACGGTGAGCCTCGGCCACACCCAAATAAACAGCCAGGCATGACAGCTCACATCTATAATTGAAGCTACTCAAGCGGCTGAGGCCAGCCTAAGCAATTAAGTGAGACTGTCTCAAAACAGTCTAGGGATGTAACTCAGTGAAGCAACCTGGTTCAATCTCTTACTGGGATGGGGAAAAACTGGTGTGTATCTTAGTGGTGGAACATTTGTCTAGGTTAATGAGGTGCTGGGTTCAATTCCTAGTACCACCAAACCCTGAAACAAAAACCAAAAACAAAACATTCATTTATGGGGCTGGGGGTTTAGTTCAGTGGTAAGTGCTTGCTTAGCATGCACAAGGCTTTAGGTTTGGCGCACAGCATTGCAAATAATAAAGTGGCTGGATATGGTGACACATACCTGTAATCCTAGCATTGGGGAGGCTGAGGCAGGAGAATTACCAAGAATTTGAGGCTAGCCTGGACTACGTAGTAAGCTACATAGTTCAGGTTGGCCTTGAACTCACTGTGTAGCCTAGGCTGGTGTTAAAGCATCTTCTCACCTCAGCCTCTCCCGTGCTGGGATTACAAGTGCCATACCCAGCATATTGATGGTGTTGGGCAGGGAGAGGCTGTCATCAGAGGCTGTGTGCCAACTGGTGAGCCAGAGCCTCCTGTTGGCATAGGCCAGACTTCCTGGGTCAGCCTTCCAGCCAAAGGACTTGTCTCCTCCATGGAAGCAAAGAAAGATCCTCCCCGGAGATGTCATTTCTGGGCTGGTCCAGAAAGAGCCTGAGGCAGAAGATCCTAAATGAGGCAGTTGTTGAGTTGCATGAATGGCCGTGCCAAGTTCTGTGCCCAGCAGTGCCTCATTGACCCACTATGGTGGTTACATCTCCCCAGAGCCAGTGTGCTGGGAAAACCCAGCTCCAGAAAACTGAAAACAAAATGTTCCTGGGTTATTTATAAATGAAGCCAGGACCCTGTTCTCTAAATCCACTCTTCTCCAAGGAGCTCAAAGTCCTGGAAGAAGGGTTTCCCTCCATAGTAAGAGTTCCTAGAGACCTGGACTTAGTTCCCCCAGTTACCCAGCACTGGGCCACTTCCTTATCTTGTAATGTCCTAAATTGTGAAAATATCCTTTCTTTCCTCTGTGTTTCTTCCCCACTTGCTGTTCGGTAGGAAAGTTTTGTGAAATGTAAATAAAGCATTTCACTTTTGGTTCCGCTCCTAACAGCTGCTGCTATTGCTCTGTTGCCCCCGTGCTGGGCCACTGATCAGGGTTTTAATCTCAGAAACTGTGCCCATCCCCCCTCCCAGCGATTCCCTGTTCGGATTAGCAGAAGCACCTGCACCGAGGAGCTTGCTGCGTCTCCTCAGAGGGAGCCCCTGGCCAGGAAAAAGGGGTCCTCCTGCCTGCCTTCCCTCCCTGCAAGCAGTCCATGCAGTCCTCTGGCAGCCAGGTCCAGGGTTGTGTCGACAGTATCCCTAAAGACAATTTTAAAAAAGTTTTTATCCAAATATGGCAAAAGTATCAGGCTGGGAAAAGCTGAAAAGCACGTTTCTCCCTGAGAGAAGTGACTGCTCACTCTTTCCACAGAGAAAGTTTGTGTATAAGCATGAGTTTTTGTTCTTGTAGTCATGAAGAAATTTGGCTGGCACATCCGTTTTGCCAAAACAAGGTAAAGAGCTAGGGGGGCAGCTGGGCATGTGGTGCATGCCTGTAATATGTACGCTTCCATGGGGCTGGGGATTTAGCTTAGTGTGTAAGCATCTGCCTGGCAAGTGCAAGGTTGTGAGTTCAATCCCGGGCACCGGAAAAAAAAAAAAAAAAAAAAAAAAAGGAGAGGGAGAGAGAGAAAAAAATATGTATGCTCCCTCTCTGTGAGGCCAAGCTGGGGGTTCACAAGTTCAAGCCCAGCTTGGGCAGTTAAGCAATTGCATCTCAAAGCAGTTTTAAAAATGCTGGAGATGTAGCTCAGTGGTGCAGCTCCTGCCTGACAAGCACAAGGTTCTGAATTCGATTCCCAGTACCAAAAAAGCGCTGCAGGGGGTGTGGGAGTTCATGCTTGTTTTTTTTGTCTTTTTCCTTTTTATCGGTACCGGGGATCAAACTCACGACCGCCTGCTTACAAGGCAGGTGCTTATGCCGCTGAGCTAAATCCCCAGCCCCTAGGAGTACATGCTTGTAATCCTAACACTTGAGAGGCTGAGGCGGGAGGGTCACCACCAGGTTCCTGAGTTCAGCGACCTACTTAAAGCAGCCTAGGCTGAGAGAAGCTGGACCTGCAGAATCGGAAGCTGTGAGGTGGAGCAGGTTAAAAAACAAAGATAGTTTCAAGCCTCTTTCTTGGGCACAGGCCCAAGTGGCTCCAGGAATCATGGGATTCCTCGGTGGTCCCTTTGCTCCTGGGTGACAGGGGTGACAGGTGTGCTCCTTTCCCAGGGTGACATGTGATACTCACGGGGCGCTGTGGAGACCTCTGAACACTTTGGTTTGGGTGATGGTCTAGCATTAGGGTTTAGGGCTGGATGACCCCCTGCAGCCTCAGGGGGTCACAGGCCAGATCTTTGGGAGGTGACTGGGTCAGGGGCCCCACAGCTGACTTGCCATTAGAGGTGGGGTCTGGTTGGAAGAGGCAGTCATTGGGGTGTAGCCCTGAAGGGTTTATATCCCTCCCTGGCTCCTGACTCACTCTCTGCTCTCTGGGTGCCTTGACCTGAGCTGTTTCTCTTCCACCATGCCCTCTGCCTTTTTGTTCTGTCCTGAAGCCAGGGAATTATGGGCTGAGCCTGTACAAACTGAACCAAAAGAAGTCTTTTTTCCTTTAAATTGCTGGTGTTGGGCTGGGTTTGGTGGTTATGTTTGTAATCCCAGCAGTCTGAATGCTGAGGCAGGAGGATCGCCATGAGTTTTGAGACCAACCTAGGCTACATAGTGAATACTAGGTGAGCCTGAACTCAGGGAGACCCCGTGTCAACCCCCCTAAAAAAAAGTCTCTACGGCGATAACATCAGGGGACTTGGCAGGGTCTGCGTGGATGAAATGGTGGGTGTGACCCTGATTCCCCAGCCTCAGCAGCCTAATAGGACAAATGAGGCCCAGCTGCTGCTGCCTGAGTGCAGCATGGTCTGAGTCCATTTTGTGTGCATGTGAGTGCGGCCCTCCTCTTGTCCCCTGTAGGGACTCTGGGGGTGGCTGCAGTATCTGAGGGGCACAAGGTGAGGTCTGCCCTGTCCCAGGTCCCCCATGGCAGTCACTGCCTCGAGCTGGCAGTGGCAGAGTAGTCCTGTCTCACACTCAGTGTCTGGGCCCAGACCTTGCCACTCACACCCACAGCCCCCCACCAGGCCCCTCCTCTGACCTGACATCCCACCTCCACCCAAGTTTTCAAGCAAGTCTCCTGGGGTAGCCCCTGAGCAGCCTGCAGGGCTCAGCTGCCTGCTATTTCTCAGTGTGTCCTAAGACTAATCAGGTCCAGTGTGTCCTGCACCATACATGAGGGCTCCTCTGAAAGTGCAAAAATACTGGGGTAGGTGGGTGTGGTGGCATGCTCCTGTACTCCCAGCACTAAGGAGGCTGAGGCAGGAGGATCATTGCAAATTTCAGTCCAGCCTGGGCTACAAAGTGAGCCTAAGTCCAGCCTGAACTGCATAGCAAGACCTTGTCTCAAAAAGCCAAGAAAAAAAAAGCAAGGTAAGGGGCTCTGGATTCAGCTCAGTGCATAAGCGCCTGCCTGATAAGCATGAGGTCTGGAGTTTGATTCCTGATACCAAAAAAAAACAAGGTAAATCTGGGGGTGTGGCTCAGTGCTAGAGGGCTTACCCAGCATGCATAAGGCCTGGGGTCCCTTTCCAGCACCCCCCATACACACAAGGATGTGTGCACATGCACACATACTGTGAAAATACCAAGGCATTGGGGGGAAAAAAAGCTGAGGATAATTTCAAATTTAAAAGGCAGGAGAGACCTGACACAAAGCCTGAACACAATCCCAGTTGATTGGGGACACTTGGTAACATCTGAGAGTGCACGGCATAGTGGAGAACAGCGTTGCCTCACTGTTGTGCACCTAAATTTGGTAACTTTTATGCTTATGTAAGAAGTGCCTTTTTTTTTTTTTTGAGATTCCTGTTGAAATATTTAAAGGTGAAGGGTCACTAGCTATGTATGTAACTTACTCTCTAATGATTCAGAAAAAATGTATCTGGAGGGCTGGGGGTTTAGCTCAGCGGCATAAGCACCTGCCTTGCAAGCAGGCAGTCGTGAGTTCGATCCCCGGTACCGATAAAAATGAAAAAGACAAAAAAAAAAAAAAAAAAAAAAAAAAAACAACCAAAAATGTATCTGGAGGGAAGTGAGAGAAATGTTAACTATTTGTGTTTATTTGTTTCTTTGAGACAGGGTCACCCTATGTAGCTCAGGCTGGCCTCGAACTTGCAGCAATCCTCCTGCCTCAGCCTCACCAGTGCTGAGACTATAGGCAAGCACACCACACCCTGCTACAAATGTCAACTATTGATGGATGTGAGTAGAGGTTACACCTGTGGATGTTGATTGTACTTTTCTTACAACTTTGTTTTTTTGTTTTGTTTTTTGTTTTTTATCTTTTTGAGACAGGGTCTCACTATGCAGTTCAGACTAGTTTTGAGCTCACTTTGTAATCCAGGCTGGTCTCAAACTCAAACTGCCTCAGCCTCCCGAGTGCTGGAATTACAGGCATGCACAACCATGCCTGGCTTTTTTTGCAGCTTTTCAGAAAGTTTCACAGTTGTCTCAAAGAAAAACACAAAGGCCTGTGTCCCTCTTGCAGGCCCCATGTGGTCTGGCCAGCGTCCCATCACTGCCCAGTGACCCAGCATCAGGAGCATTGCAACACTCACCGCAGCTTGGCTCCTGGTAACTCTGAGCAGGAGGTGCAAAAAGCAATTATCATAAAAAGAAAAAAGTAGATCGAGTCCTATTCACCCCACAGATCTCTATAGAAATTCCTGAAAGTGCAGGCACTAGGCGCTCCAGAGCTACATGGGATCAGGACCCTGCGGGCCCATTTGCAATCTCAGCACCCTAGGAGGCTGAGGCAGGTGCAGTGCAAGTTTAAAGCTCAACCTGGGCTGCGTAGCAACCTAGAGAGGCACGGTATTAAAATAAAAAATAGAGGGCGCGGATATGGTTCAAAGGCCCTCAGTTCAGTCCTCGATACTGAAAAGAAAGAAAGAAAAACCGGTGGGGCACTCCTATTATCCCAGCACCCCAGATTGTTGTTACAAAGTTCAAGGCCAGCCTGGCCTACAAAGTGAGCCCAAGGCCAGCCTGAACTGCATAGTGAGACCCTGTTTCAAAAAGACAGTAAATAAATAAATAAATAAAATGAAAAAAAAAAAATAAAAACAAAGACACAAGACAAACATACAAAGCAGGCGGAGCATTTGGGGCCCTGGAGCTGGGAGTTGACCTCAGAGACTGAAAGGGAGCAGTCACTGTGCCACGACTGCAGGCTCGGGCTGACGTGGAAACTCGTGAGAACAGGTCTGGGGGTCCTGCAGGACCCGGAGGTCCTTCCTCCACTCTCTCCGCTCGAACGGCTGTCACACAGGACACGCACCGGATAGAAAATCCTGCGGGTCGCCGGGTGCTGCTCAGGCAAGGTTGGCGGTAGGGGGCGGAGCGGTGGCCAGCGCGCCCCCTGGCGGCGAGTGCAGGGCAAGGGTTGTAGGGGAGCGAGCCTCCCTCTCCTACCCAGGGATTCTGTATCTTTGTGCTTGTGGGTGGTTATTTCCAGGCTTCACTGTAACAGAAGCTGAGCTCTTTATCTCTCTGGGGGGACTCCTCTGAGTGTGTGCGTGTGCCTGCAATACTTTGCACTGAGGGACATCGCCACCCCTTTATTATTGTTTTTTAAATTTGGAAACAGGGTTTAAATCACTGAGTTCCCCAGGCTAGCATCAAACTTGTGATCCTCCTGCCTCAGCCTCTCCCGTGCTGGGATTGCAGACATGCACCAGCAGACCAGATCTCAGAATCCTTCCTGATCTAGGCTGCGCCTTGCCCTTCAGTCCTTTAAGAAGCAGTTGGGACTCAATTCATATATGCATCGCTGTACCGTAATGACAGTGGTGGCCACGGCTGGCGTCTGTCTCTAGCCTGCCTGCTCACCCGCCCTGTGCTGCCCACTGCCCCCAGGCCTGGTGCCCTACCAGCATCTCTGTCCTCCCAGGCGCATGTGTCCAGGGCTGCAGGAAACAGGCAGTGACCACGGGAAGCTGGGTCTACCTTTACCCCATGCAAGAGGCTTTGTGGCATAAGAGTTAGGAGAGGCAGCTGGGGGAGGAAACCGAGGGCCAGGGACTGCCTGCCCCTCAACTTTGACCTCAAACTGGTGCATCAGGCCTGGGGCCCCACACCAGAGGGAAAGGCCAGTGTGCATGGCCAACTGTTTGCTGAACACCTACTGTGTGGCGGGTGGGGAACCAGGCCCAGGAAGATGAGTAAGTGGTGGACTTTGCCCTCAAGGGTCTGAGGGACTAGATAAGGGCCCAGAACTCTCTGGCTCTGCAGGGAGGGAGATAAGGGTGTGTGAGCAACCAGCCACAGAGCCAGGTGTGGGGGAGGCTCAGGCTGCTGGGCCCTGGAAGCATCCAAGCTGGGCCTCAGCAGGATGGATGGAGCCAAAGGATGCCAAGTGGCAGAATGGCAGAAGAAAAGCCACTCATGGAAAAGGGCCACGCAGAGGTTTGCTACAGCAGAGGTCCCTGGAGGGACCTGGTCCCACCTACTCTGTGACTTTGGCTCTCTCGTTCTCTCCCAAGGGTGCCATAGGGACCCCAGGGGACAGGCACCAGTACCTGGCTCACAGAGAGGGCTGGATCATTCATTCCTCTTATTAGGCAATTTTTTGAAATTTTATTTTTTAGCAGCAGAAATCTTTATTTTTTTTTTTCTTTACATGGAAATTTTCCTGGAACCGCACTGTATAAACTCAGAGTGGGATTTTGCTTTCATGGAGAGAGGCAGGGGTGGGCAGGGCTGTCCTCTGCTCTGCTGCCCG
The DNA here is from genome assembly GCF_034190915.1 of Cavia porcellus. Lineage (NCBI taxonomy): Eukaryota > Metazoa > Chordata > Mammalia > Rodentia > Caviidae > Cavia > Cavia porcellus. The sequence goes on from NW_026947500.1 coordinate 23,779,898, forward strand.
ATCACTTAGAACCGCAGAGGAGTCTGCAGTCAAGGCTGCGTCCCAAGCAGATGAGGCTGGCTGGAGGAGAGGCGAGAGAGGGCAACTGGAAGGGGAGGCCAGTCGGGTCCCCACGCTTGGCAAGGGTGTCTGACAAAGCCCACCAGTCGGGCCACACTGAACATGGGCATGGGGGCACTTCCTGTGGCGGAAGCCAGGCTGGGGATCTGCACAGCAAAGGCTCCTGGAGCTCAGGCCTGGCTCTTCCAGAGCATGCGCCAGGTGCAAACACAAGTCCATACAGTACTGGGCTCCCTGAGGGGACCGAGGGAACGTGGGAGTTTGGGACATGCAGGTGGGCTTGAGGAGCAAATGCTGGTAGTTGGGCATGGTGACCCATGCTTGTAACCCTAAAGCACGGGAGGCTGAGGGAGTAGGACCTCGAGTTCAAACCTAGTTCGAGTAACAATTTTTTTTTTTTTTTTGTCTTTTTCATTTTTATCGGTACCGGGGATTGAACTCATGACCACCTGCTTGCAAGGCAGGTACTTATGCCAGTGAGCTAAATCCCCAGCCCCCTCGAGTAACAATTTAATGAGACCCTGTCTTAAAATAATACAGCCAAGCATGGTGGCACACGCATGTAATCCCAATGCTTGGGGAGGCTGAGGCAGGAAGATAGCTGTGAGTTAAAGGCCAGCTTGGGCTACATAAGCAAGTCAAGGCCAGCCTTCCTTTCTTGGCGGGGAGGCAGCAATGGTGTAAGACTGAGCCTGGTAATAAAGCTGGGAAGTGCATGGGGCCAAGGGAACCGCACAGACAAAGTGCAAGAGCACAGAGGCAAGTGAGGGTCACCAAAGGAGAGATGGAAGGGTGGGAAAGGGAGAGGGGGCCTTGAGGGCTGTGCTAGGGGGCAAGGTCTTCTGTCCCCCCCAGGACACTCCCACCTTACCCCTGCCCCACCCTGCCCCTGCAGGTCCCAGCGGCGGCAGGCATTGAGGCGAACATACCTGTGACCTATGGAATTGGCAGCCAGAGGGGAGCTGACAGCACTGGCTGTCAATTCATAGGTCAGAGCCCTGTGCACTCGGTCTTGGGCAGCCCACCACCCTGTGCCATCCTGGGCCTGAGGACGTCACAGTGGAGGTTCTTGCTGGCCTGCTGTGTGGCAGCTGCTTCTCCTTGGCTGTGGATCCGGGCCCCCGCCCCAGATAACAGCAGCCCCACTGGAACCAGTGGGCACTTCCACATGGAGTTGCTGTTACAGGGGGAGGGAGCCCCTCAAGGTTGGGCCCTGTTGGGTAGGGGTCTGGGGGCATCCTCTTGGCCCCAGGTCCTTGGTCGTCTTTATCGAGGCTCCTTATCATAGGGGCCCACACCTGGCACCTTGTCTGGTGCCAACGCCCTGCTGGGCGAAGTCCAGGCTCAAGCCCAGATCTGCCTCATAAAGCCAGGAGCGGCTTTTACAGCTCTGGGCAGCCTTTGCCCGCTGGGCGCCACATGCACTCCTGCCCCAGGCCTCTGTTTCCTCTTTTCCTCCCCAGCCAGAGCGTGCTGGGCCCCAGTTTGGTTTCAGGCTTGGCCACCATGGCCTTTGCCCTCTGCCCACCCTCCCTGCTGCAGCCAGGAAGATGAGGGACAGAAAGGGACAGCTGGGTATGAACAGTGCCCTCCTGGATGGAATAGAGGAGGGGGAGGCACAGAGTGAGGGGCTACGGGGCAGAGGGCCCCAGGAGCAGACGGAGAACAGGAAAGGAGCACAGAGAACAGGGACCCAGTGGTGAAGGGGGCAGAGGGCAGACTGGAGAAGATGCTTCAGGCCAGGGAGCCTCCATGGTACAGCCCTTGCCTAGCAGGTGCGAGGCCCTGGCTTCTGTCTCCAGCACTGCAGTGAACAATCGCAGATGTCTGCTGCGGTCAGCAATGCTAAGAATGGGGCCGTGAGCCATTGCCCGACTCAAACCTTGAGGTCTTCGAGCAAGTGGCTGCCGCTCTCCGAACCACTGCTGGCTCCTCCCCTGCACAGGCCTGGGCCGCTGGGCAACCTTCACCCCCACTGTCTGTCCCCACGGTGCCTGTGGAGAGGGAAGGAGCTGCTAGCTGGTCTGTTGGGGTGCAGGCCAGGGAGTGGACCTCCTGCAAGGGTGCCTCATTCCGCCAGGACCCAGCGGGGCTTTCTAAAAGGAAAGGAAGCTTCTCCTCTGGGCATGGGCTGTGACCCCTGCTGAACAGAGTGGGGCAGGCCCAGATAGGCCAAGAAGGCTGGCAGCCCACGGTCATAGTGCAGGCCCTTGGGTCAGTGCTACCTAGCAAACCCTCGGTGGTGGTGCCTCCTTCCTGTGTACAGGCAAAGCAGGACGGAGACGCCTGGGCAGAATTGCTTCCACCCAGGGGTGGGGAGGAGCCTGGGCATGGAGAGGCCAGCGCTGAGGTACCTGCCTGCAACCGCAGGCCTGGGGAGGCTAAGGCTGTGGGCACAAGGCTGCTCTGGGCTCCACAGTGAGACTCAGTGTCTGGTGAGAGAAAGATGTCAGAGCCGGTGACCACAGCCCATGAGGCCGGCAGCCATCCCAGGACCTGTGCACAACTGGCCTCCCACCCTGTGGCTTCCCGGCCTGGCAGACACAGCACCCCATCAGGAGTCCTGGGCCCACAGCTTCAGGCAGCTCTCCAAGCTGACACTAGTCTCCTTGCCCCCTAGGTGGAAATGGAAGCACAGGAAAGAGAGCTGGCCCAGGGTCACCCACAGGTTCTGTTCTTTCTGGCTCAGAAAGACCTGCACTCCTGAAGGAAGAAGCCTGTGCCCTGGAGCACTTGGGGTACAGGGGGTGCAAAGTGCCCGCTGGTGTCTTACCTGGCTGCTTGGCTGGCCTCAGGGCATAAGGAGGAAGTGGGGATGCCCTGGGCCTGGAGCCTTTTGAGCCGTTGGCCCAGCCCGGCTGGGGTTAATCATTAGCCGTCGGCCATCAATACCGATCACAAGTGCAGTTCGAAGGGCAGGAAAGCTGGACTGTGCCCGGCAGTTTGGGTGGGCCCAGGAAATATCACAGCGGGCCCCTGCCCCCTGGTGGCATCATACCTTGGCTGCCCCAACCCTTTTGCTTGGCCTATATCCCTGGCTATGGGCAGCTGGGACCTAGGGTCCCCTAGGACAGAGCTTCTGCCCTGTTCACAGTACCCGGATATTCCCCAAAGATCTCCCCATCTGCAGGGGTAGGGTCCGGAAGGGGCTGCATGCACCAGCACCCAGGACTGGGAGCTGAGGGGTCTGCAGGTTTATGGCTGGAATAGCAGGCCTCAGTTTCCCCAGGGGATCACCCTCCTCTGGGGTGCTACTACAGAGGGTTTGGAGAGTACAAGGGGCGCCCTCTTTTGTTTACAGGAAACAAGATGGGATTCATAGGGGTGCATTTCCCCCAGGACCCGCTGAGTAAGGATCAGTCAGGATCTTCCGACACCAGCACCCCCAGACCCCATCACTCCAAAAAGCTTCTGCTAGGGATGGTAGGCGCACCCCAGGGCTTGGCCTCTGGGTAACAGCCTCAGTGACAGTCCTGATCCTCACTTAGCTTGCAGGGACCCAGGGCGCAGGCTGCGGTTGCACAAGGACAGATGGGGGCTGTGTGGTGAGGCGACGCTAAGGGACGGGACAAGGGTGAGGCTTACTCAGCCCCTGCCACTCAGAAGTGGGACACGGGTGACAGTCCCTTGGGATGGTGGTGGCAGGGTGCGGCCAGAGCAGAAGGCCAGAGCAGAAGGGGAGGAGTCAGGTGTGGGCAGGTGGCTGGACAGTGGTGACAGTCAGGTGCTGGGTGCAGGAACACAGGACCCCGGGACAGGGCCGGCGGCGGGCAGTTTATTCCACTCATGCAGACACTGACCCACGCCCTCGTGGACTTTAAAAATAACACGCCGACGCCCCCTCGGCATCTGTCCCCAACTCCCCGGGAAGACAGACACTTGGCTGAGTGGGGTTGGACCTGAGGGTCCAAAAGCCTCTGTCCTGGGTCAAGGCAGCAGCAGCGCCCGGGTGGCGGGCAGGGCAGCATCCTTCTCCCCAGAGGAAAAGTACAAACGAGGCTGAGGCCCCACTCTTACAACCAATTGGCAACGAGCAAGTATCTTTCACAGTGGCTGTCCTGGGGCCTGCGTGTGGCCCTGGGGTGGCGGCCTGGGCTGGGCCAGCACGGTGGTCAGGGCCCGCGCTCAGTCCTGGGCCGTCTCTGAGCGCCACTTGAGGGCATGGTCCTTGTGGGCATCGGGCAGGATCTGGTTGCGCATCCCCCCAAGCAGGTTGGACGTGGCCTCTGATGCCACAATGAGCGGCTTCACCACGGTGGGGGGCAGCTGGCGGATGACGCCCCCCACGGCGCCGGTCAGCCCCTTCTGTTCATGACCGCGCGACGCCACATCACAGATGGTCTGGGCCGTGTCCAGGATGCCCTGCAGAGGTCAGAGGTCAGTGCAGAGGTCCTAGTGGGAGCCAGGGCCAAGCCAGGGGGTGCTGGGGCCCTCACCTCTCGCACAGCGTCGTAGGCCTTGGCCATGCCCTCCCGGAGGTCAGCGGGCTGCTGGCCCTTGCGCATCCTCCGCGCCGAGCGCTTGTCCTGCAGTGAGCGGGAGACGGGCGCTGCCGGGGACAGGATGTCATAAACCGTCTCAGCAGTGGCCTGAGGGGCACAGAGAGCCAGCTGAGGACATGATCAGGGTACCAGGGTATCCAGCCCACCAGCAAGGACCCCAGCATCCCCTGGCCTCAGCTATCAGTGGCAGGGCACCACCCCTCCCGCACGTGGGCCTGTGCTTGTAGCCCTCCGACCCACTCCCCGCCAGCCCAGAGCCTCCACATAGGGCAGCTGGGGTGGGCCTCAGCCTCTGCTCCTGCCCACCTGGATGGCCTGCACCAGCCTGTTGCTCAGCTCTAGGGCAGCGGAGGCCGTGGAGGAGCCGAAGGAGGCAGCCCCGCGCTGCAGCCCCCGAATGAGGCGCCCATCCTTCCTGTACTGCTCAATGGGCAGCCACAGCAGGTCCCGGAAGCCTTGGACTGGAGGGGCAGGGCCGTCAGAGATGCCAGACGCTGCCCTGGCCCCACCCACCCCTGGGCCATCTGCCGCCTCCTTTCCCAATGGCAGTTTTTAGGCAGCCCATGAGGGAATGAATGGGAATTTTGAGGGTCTTCAAATGCGAACACTCACAGAGCTGGACGACAGAGTGCATGGGCCCGATGCCTCCCAGCAGGCCAGACAGCTGGTTCTTTCGGATGTCCTGCAGCCACTCATTGAGTGCGTAGCCCAGCACCTTGTCCACGCCCAGGAGCCTGAGAAGGAGCAGGGGGAAGGGCGGTGGGGAAGACCATAGCTGTGCCAAGTGCCAGAGCTCCCAATGCACCACCCCCCATCCCACCTGGCTGTGTGCAGAGAGGAAACTGAGGCTCTGCAGGGCTTGACGACTTGGTCACACAGTTACCAAAGACTGCCCAGGGCCATGTGGAGAGGCGAGAGCTGGACTTACCCATGGCGACAGCAGAGCCGCTTGAGCTTCAGCTCGGAGCAGTTGAGCTGGGCCAGGCCGATGAGGAGGCCTGCGAAGGTGCCCTGGGGAGTGAGGGTTCGGCTGTGTGATGGGACGCGAGTACTGGACACCAGGGCGGGCCCTGTCCCCAGCATAGCCAGGAGCCCCAGTGGCTGGCCTGAGCTTACCACCTGGTCCACGGAGACGTGCTTGCCATGGTAATCCAGCCAGATGGGCACTTCGGTCGTGAAGCGGAACTCCCTGGTGGGGGCAGGTGCAGAGGACTTTTGGTCACCACCCTCCCTGGTCACCAGTGCTCCGGCCCTGGCCCTCTATCCCCAGCCCTACCTGAAGTAGATGGGCTGCTGCTCGGTAGGGCCATGTCCACCACCAGCGCCCTCCTGTGTGCCAACCATCTGCGGGCCCTTGGGCTGTCCTTCCAGGGGGCTGCCCGGCCGGCCCCGGGTCTCAGGCCACGCTAGGGAGGCAGAGGTGTCAGATAGGAGACATGCCCGGGCTGGCAGGGTACCTGACCTCCCCTCCCCATCCCCTCACCTTCTGAGGCCTCCCCTGGGGCCACTGGGTTGATGCCAGCCGCCAGGCTGGTGAAGAAGTCCTTGAGGAAAAAAAGGGCGTCCTGCAGGGAAGAAAGCGGGAGCAGGGTCAAGAGGCCTGGGGATGGTGCCCAAGTGTCACGCCCACCTCCATGCCCCCCTGCCCACTCGCCTGGTCCACATTGAGCCGCAGGGGCATCAATGAGATGCGCAGACAGCACTCGGGGCCGCCCAGGGTGGTGGTAGGGGCCACGTGCAGCGCTTTGATGGTGAGCTGAAGGCAGAGGGCCAGCTGTGGGTGCCCATCCCGCTGCCACTGCCTCTGCCTCTGCAGCTCCCTCCCTTCCTGCCCGCCCACCCACCATATGGGAGTGGGTGCGGCGAGGCAGCCGTTCGCTCGTGTGCAGATGCAGGAACTTGTTGATCTGTGAGGAGGCCAGGCGGTCTCGGACCTCCAGCTCCTGCACGATGAGCACCTGGCGCGACAGTGGCCGCTCCTCCACCTCCTGGCCTGGGGCGGGGTACGCCATCGGCTCCTCTGGGTATACCTCGTGCTGGAAGCTCACCTGCTCAGGGATCACAGAGAGGCCTGAGGTGGCCGGAGGACCAGAGTTGGCCAAAGTCCAACCCTCCTCATCCTGTCCCCGCCTCAGCCCCACAGCTGGCTGCTGCCCTGACCTCTCCACGAGGCCACCTCACCACCATCAGACTCCACTCAGCCGCACTGAACTGGACCTGCTTCCTGACATTCAGGTGCCCCTCCCCTACAGCCCTATCTTGCCTAAGTGGCCCCAGCCTGTGCTGCCATCAGAAGCTCCAACCTGCTGTCACCTACGGTGCCCCACGTGCCACTGAAGCTGTGGTACCTCTCTTGCTCCAACCCACTCTCCACACTCCTCTTGGTCCCCACACACTCCAGGCCCCGTGCCTGTCCCTGCTTGGTGGGCTGTTACCCTCAGGTCTTTGCCCTGGGTACCCCTCTGCAGGGTGCCATCCCTCTCCTCCTGGGCAGCTGCTGGCTCCTGCCAGGTCCCCCCCCCCCCCAGCGCCTGCTCAGAGCTGTCACCTGTCCACAGCAGTTCCTCAGGGATGGGACCCTCAGAAATGGGACCCTTCCTGTGCAACTTCTCAAGGCTGAAACCCAAGGCGGGGCTCACACACAACATGGAATCAGACCCATGCTCTGGTGCCTCAGATACCTGTACAGGACCCCAGCGGTCCTGCCCACCTCACTCTACCAAAATCCAAGTGACCTGCCCTCTCGGCCTCCCCCGTCCCTATGCTCACTGCCGTGAGACCCCACCTTGCTCAGCTGGATCTCCATGAGGACCTGGTGCTGTCGCCCACTGCCACCCTGCGTTCTCCATGAGTTCTGGGGCCGTTTGGAGCTGGAAGAGCGGGAAGGGGAGCCCCTAGGGCCTGCAAGGCCAACTCTTGCTCTGGGAAGAGGGACAATGAGACAAGTGGATCAGAGAAACCTGTACCGCCCCCACCTTTGAGCCCAAGGCTGGGGATCTTTCCAGCCTCTGTCCTAAGAGGCAGCCTGGGCCGAGGACCCAGAAATAGGCCAGTGGAAGGGTGTGTGAGGCTCAAGGTCACCAGCATCCCAACCTGCAGCACTAGCGCAGCCCAAAGCTCTCTCCCCACCTCACCTGTGGCCAGGGTGGGGGCCAAAGTCTCGGCCGCCATAGAGGTGCCAGACCAGGGAGACCTCACGTAGCACCACACGACTGCTGGGCATGGGGAAGTGGGCAGGTGCCCGCAGCAGGTCTGTACTGCCCAGTGGCCGGGAAAAGTGTCCCTCCTGCACGATGATGGGGCCTGGGTGCAGCTGCGTCACCACAGGCTCGCCGTCTCGGGGCTGCCAGGAGGAGTGACACAGAGGTGTGAAGATGTACAGAGGTGGCCCTGGCCCAGCTCCTGTCCTCCCATCCTCACCTCCCCCTCTCTGTGTGGTCTGTCTGTGATAGAAGACGGCCCTCTTGGGCTACCACCACCCCTGGAGCCAGTGTCAGTGATCAAAGCCCCTCAGTCCTCCCTCAGTCCCTTAGCTGGCACCAGTGGGTGCTGGCCAGCCCCTCTGCCACGCACTGGAATGCCCAAGCCAGGCGCGTCCAGGATGCAGAACTCGTCACTGTCCAGGGTGTCTCCGTCCCCCTCCTCTTCCTTGTCATCATCCGTGGCCTTGGAGCAGGACCCTAAGCTGCTGGCAGGGCCCCCAGAAGGGGGCAAAGAGGGCTGTACCCCACTCCGCTCCCCGGGGAACAGGTAGACAGAGACGGGCGAGGCCTGAGGGAGCGGGTCACCTGTAGAAGAGAAGCCAGTTTGGGGGAACAGGACACTGGGTGCCTGTGCCGGCTGTCCCCAGGGTGCCTGCACCCCACCTGAAGACTGTGTCAGCCCCCGAAGGTTGCGCTCTGTGTCCAGCAGCGCATCGGTCAGGTCCCGCTGGTTGATGAGCGCTGTCTCCGCCGGGGGGCAGGGCGGCAGTGAGGCGGGGCTCTCGGAGAGCTGAGGGGGGCAGGAGGGTGATAAGCTAAGGCCTGGTCCCCTAGGCACGGTGGCCCCAGGGCTCCCTGAACCTTGGCCCTGAGGGCCATGCAGGGGAGGAGCCTGGTCGAGCTCCGGTAGCTTGTGTGGCCAGGCCTCACCTGTACCTTCTGGCCGGCGATCTCCATGGGGCTGGGGGGCTGGGGCGGGGGGTGCAGGTCGCCCGCGCTCATTACGTACTGCAGCAGGTTGGCCAGCAGGGCGCAGGAGTCAGCGCAGCTGTGTATGTGCACCACGTTGTTGGAGCAGCGCAGCTCAAACAGTGGCTGGCTCTGTGCAGGAGGTGGGGCTGGCTTGAGTGTGGCCCCAGGTCCCCAGGTCACAGGGGCAGGGAACCCCTGAGAGAGCTGGGCTGGGTCTGCCTGGGACGCTGTGCCTGCCTGGGTATCCCCATGGGGTCTCCCATGCACGCTGAGGAGTGGCCTGCTATCTCACTTGTAGACTGGGAAAAATGAGGGCCAACGTGCTATGTGTCACTCCAAAGGCCATGCTCTGCCCTGCCTGCAGCTGCCCTCTGGTGGCAAGGCGGAAACTCTTGTTCTTTCAGCAGGTGGCGCTCTTGCCACCCAGCAGGGGAGGCAGGGGCACCTGAGACACCTGCGACACCCCCTCCACCCCAGGGTCCCTGGCCCAGAGATGGCCACTCACCAGTTTGCCCTCTGTGCTCCCCTTCCAGGTTTTGATCACTAGCTCCAGAAGGTCAACATCCATGACACAGACATAATCTGCAGCAAAAGTGGAAGAAGGCTCCCAAGGCCGCCCTGTACCCAGCCAGCCCCTGGCTAGCCCGTGGCCACCTCCCAGGGCAAGATCATGGTGTCTGAGTGTGGCTGGAGGATGTGCGTGCATGTAGGGGGAGCGGAGATCCAGGCCGGCAGTTGGGGAAGTCACGGGACCATGTTCTGGGTTCGGGGACTCCAGGCCGGGCCCTGCCCACCTCGCCTGAGATCCAGTGTCTCCACCTCACACTTGTCAGACAGGTACAAAGCAGAGTCATCGAGGATGAACCTGGTGGGGAACAGGGCTGAGAAGGGCCCCCGGGAGCCACTGCAGGCGGCAGCTCCATGGCAACCAAGCCAGGCAGGGGAGCTCTGGGAGAGGCAGGGGACCCATGCCCACACAGCCCTCGTAGGGGAGCCCTACTGCCTCGGGTTTCCCTGTACTGTGGGCAGCCAGGCAGACTCAGACAACAGGGGCTTGAGGTTACACACAGTGGCTCTAGGTCTTCAGGCCACTTCGGGTAGGACCACCTCTTAGGTCTCACAGACTCAGGCGGGGTAGTGGGGTCCCTGCAGCAGCATTTACTTAGGGTTCTTTCAACATGAACCCATTTTGTCTTCTAGTAATGGAGGCTAAACCCAGCGCCTTGGCACTAAGCCATACCCCAGTCCTTTTTTATTCTTTACTTTGAGACAGGGTCTTGCTAAGTTCCTAGGCTGGCCTGGAACTTGTAAACCACTGCCTCAGCCTCCCAGATGCTGAGACTACAGGCACACACCACTCTGCCTGACTTAAGATATTTAACAACTACAAAGCAATAAGAAGTTAAAGCCACTCATAATCTGAGAAAAATCGTAACATGCCCCTTGCTAGGTATTTTTTTTTTCTTTTGGAGACAGGGTGTTCACTATGTACTCCAGGCTGGCCTTGAACTTTCAATCCTCTTGCCTTGGTCTCTCAAATTCCGGCATTACAGGAATGTGCCACCATGCCTTCCCTTATTCTTTCTAGACTTTTCTATATGAGCACATGCATGGATGCACACAGCATGCACACACACATGCACATGAATACTCCCTCACAAACATCTTTTTTAAAATATGTATATGGATTTAGCATAAGGTAGCATAAGCACCTGACTGGTATGCACAAGGTCATGAGTTTGTGCCCTGGTACAAAAAAAAAAAAAAAAAAAAAAAACCGTAATCTTGAGCTGTACACAGTGGCACACGCCTGTAATCCACAGCACTCAGTGGCTGAGGTAGGATGATTGCTAGGAGTTTGAGCCAACAAGGGCTACAAAGTGAGCTCAAGTCCAGCCTGAATTTAGTGAAACCCTGCCTCAAAATAATGGAAATAAAACAAAATAAAAACCCCATAGTTTTGTACCCTATTTTTCTCAAAAATGCTACTTCTCTTATTATGCATTTAAAAATAGTTTTCAGTGTTATTCTTTTTTTTAATCTGAGGCAGCTAACTTTATTTTTAGGAGTTCATGTGTGCAGTACATAATGTTATAGTCACATGCGCATAATGTCCCCCCTCTCCGTGTTATCCTTCAACTCCAGTTGGTGGCTGTCGTGTCCCACCAATGCGGGTGTGACCATTCCTTGGGGTGATGTGGAGGCATTTACACTAAGTTTGTAGTGTTTAAATTTTTGTGGTAGGGGCTGGGGATTTAGCTCAGCGGTATAAGTGCCTGACTTTCAAGCAGGCAGTCGTGAGTTCGATCCCTGGTACCGATAAAAACGAAAAAGACAAAAAAAAAAAAAAAAAAAAAAAAAAAAGAATAAATTTTTTGTGGTGCCGAGGATTGAACCCAGGGCCTGGTCCGGACAGCGCTGAATTGTACAAGAAGCAGTCTATTCCATCTTTCTTCCCTACATCCTCGGGGCAACCTCAAGAGAGGTTACCAGCTCAGATAGAGCTCATGGTTCTTTTAAGGCTGCTGTGAGGCACCTAGGTCTGTCTCCCCAAATGGAAAAACCATACACACACAGCAGGCAGGCAGCCACAGCACACATACCTGAGCAAGAAGGTAGATGTGTCCATGACGATGTTGCTGGAGAGCGTGAAGGTCTCGGCGGTGATGAGGACACGCACGGGGAGGTAGAGGGGCCTGTGGGGGACGTCACATGTCGGCTGGGGTGAGCTCTGTATACCCAAGGTGCTGCTCCATCCCCACCACACCCTACCCATCGCCCAGGCACCTGTAGTCCACAGCACAGGAGAAGAGATGTGTGTGCAGGATGGTGATGACCGTCGGGGGCAGGTAGCCCAGCACAGGGTCGTCCAACACGTCCAAGAAATCCAACAGCTTCCGGCCAAGGTAGGGGGATGCTGAGTACAAAGGGTACCCCCCCAGCTCCCCCGCAGCATTCCCATCTCATCCCTTTCTGGGTGCTCCAGCCCTCTGACCTACCCACCCAAACCCGAAGTCCAGGTCCAAGCCATCTTCGTTTACCTGTGAGTGCCAGCTCTGTTCAGGAAGGGACATGTAGTGTCGCAGGGTGGCCTTGTGCAGTCTTAGTGTCACCAGGAACTCCTGGGGGGTGGTCAGGGCACAGTCAGGGTAAGGAATGGAGCTCTCGCATCCACTGGGGAGGCAGCTGCCCAGCCACAGGGACAGGTGCCCTGCCGGGGAAGCCGCACCTTGATGTTCTTGTGAGGGTCCAAGTGGATGCGCACAGCGGCGGTCAGCATCGGGGCACCTTGGCTCTGACCCTTGTGGCCTGAGCCTCCCTGCTCAATCACTCCTTCCTCAGACGGGTAGATGGTCAGGGCCAGGTGTGCCGGGGGGGCAAAGCTGGGCAGATGCAGGTGACCAGGCAGCATGTAGTCATCCACAGCCGCTGGGGAGGGATTTTGTGAGCCTCTTGCCAGGCCCTGGCTGCCCATTCCACTGTAGCCCTAGGGACAAGGCAGTGGTCCAGCCCCAGCCCACCACACACCTTTGTGATAGAGGGTCGCCTTTTTAGCTTCTAGGCAGAAGTAGCCGAGCCCTGGCTGGCCATGGTACTGGGAGACGCTGAAGAGGGTGCCAGTCTCCACGTCCAGCACCATCTCGCCGTGTGTGCCCTCCAGCCGCTTCCCACTCTCGTCCTGCACAAAGAGCATATTCCTGGCTTCACCTGTGGCTCCCACCGACTCTGGGAGGCATCTCCTGAAGCCCCGATGTCAGGCAACATTCAGGGCCTACCTCATTTGCAGGAGAACCACCTATGCCCAGCCTGCCTCGTGGGTACAGACCGGGGCCCATTCTCACACCTATCCAGCATGGTGCTTTACAAGAACAGGGTGCCAGTAAGCAGCTGCTGGGTGCCATGGGGTCCCAGACAGGTGCACGCCACCAACCACTTGGGGCTCTCACTTCCCAAGTTCCCTTGGAGGTGCTGTGTTTATTTATCCTCTTTCCTGTCCAGAGGGCTTGGGGCTCACCTGCACAGGGCCCCTCTCACCTTGGCCTCACAGAGGGCTGTGATTCTACCCTTCAGCACTGTCACCAGTGTGGAGAAGGTGCTCTGGGACTGACGGCGCGGGGGCTCCCGGGGACGAGCCTGGGGGGCACCTGCTGCCCCCACAGAGAAGAACTGCACATCTTCCTCCTCCGAGTCTGAGTCTGGGCAAGATCAAAGTAAAGTGGCCAAGGGGCTGGGGATTTAGCTCAGTGGCTAAAGTGCCTGCCTGGTAAGTGCAAGGTCATGAGTTCGATCCCCCGTACCAAAAAAAAAATTAAAGTGGCCATTGGTAGAAGGACCTGGGAGGCCTGGTCAGCCCTGCCCTGCACCCGCCCTCTGGCCCACACAACACCTCTCATACCCAGCTTAAAGGCAGACTTGCACATCTTGAAGCTGTCGTGCCAGAGGCCCGGGGAGCCAAGGAAGCCAGAGGGGTGAGTGGTAGGCCCGTGGGTGGGGAGCAGGTCCGCAGGCTCCCACATGAGCAGGTCATTATTGACCCTGAGGGAGAGGACAGATGGCAGGTGAGGGGACAGCTCTGCCCCTGGCCAGGCCCCATCCGGCCCAGATCCCCACCTATTGTAGATGCTCTCATAGACCTCCTTGCTGGGAAGGAAGATATGGGCACTGGGCAGGGTCACTTCCAGGCTACAGCGAGATAGTGCCAGGGTCCGGCTCTGGAATGTCCTCATCTCTTCAGGGTCTCCAGGAATCACCATCTGGACACAGGAGAGGAAAAGCTCAGTGTGAAGTTGTCTCAGACATCTTGGGGCCTGCTATCACTGGCTCTGCTCAGAGACCTGTGTCCTGCCCTTCATTCTTTCACAGGAGCCTTTCCTTACCTGTGGGCAGGGTATGTGCCCACCTGAGCTGGTGGCATGCTGACCCTGGTCTAAGGGCATGAGCTCCTCTAATCCCGCCACTGGCCTGAGACAAGAATCCTTGTGCCCACTTCCTGGGGAGGGGAAACTTGCCACAGCCAGAGAGAGTGGCAGGGCCTGCACTCGGCTCTAGGCAATTTGGCCCATAGGCCAGGCCTAGAAATACCCCTCAGTCCATACCCATTTCAGAAAAACATCCCAAGGCCCAAGTGTACACTACTGGTGACAGTTCACAGTGGCCTGGGTCCTGGTCCTCCCCACCAGGGGGCTGCCCTTGCCAATGGTTTCCCTCCTGGCCCTGGACAGAGGTGGGGCTGGACTCCCTTGCTCATGTACCAGGTACATCGTGCTTGCCCCAGGTGGTCCTGTCGCCCAGTTCCATCACACAGCTGCTCCCATGGAACAGGTGGGTCAGGCTTTACCTCTTCTGTCTCATACATGGTTCTCTTGGAGGAGAATGGTGAGGGCTCGGGTTCCCGAAGCTCACACGGGCTCTCGGTGGACAGCTCTAGGTCCTCTGCCTTCTGTGGGGCCGTCTCCCACTGTGTGCCACTGGACTGGGGATTCAGAGTCACCACTACCCTGCCGGGACATAGATCTGTCACTCTGTGACCCCTGCAACCTGGCCCCTTCAGTCCCCCCTCAACAGCTCCCACTTACTGGGGCAGGAAGTATTTGCGGCCAGGGCTCTTGGGGTCCAGGGCTTTGGAGGCACGCAGGCAGGGGACGGGTGGCTTCTCTCCATCTTCATAGGTGACTAGAAGGGGTGTGGAACGGTGAGAGTCATCAGATCAGACACTCATGGGGTGCAGCAGCTCACAGATGAAGGGCCCACTCTACCTGCTGCCCAGGCCAGGACACTCAATAGCAGCGTCCATAGGGCTGGGAAAGGTCTATGGTAGGGCCTACTCCAACTACAACTCCAAGGCCACCTTCCCCAGAGGCCTGGGCCCTTTCCCTGGTGTCCCCTGCCAGGTGTTCTTACCATGCAAGTCAGAGCAGGTGAGTTCTAGGCGGGTAGGGGCTGGGGGACCGGGCCCACTGCTAAGCTCTGACCGGAACTGGGGCTCACTCAGTTCTAGTCGCAGCTGCTCAGCCCGCACGGCTCGGCCTGCCCAGGGGTCTCGTTCAGGCCGCAGGTCAGCGATGGGGAAACGCAGCCTCAGTGTGGCCCGGGGGGCTGAGAGCCGAAACACTGTCTGCTGCTCTGTGGTTGATGGGGGCTCTGTCTGTGGAAGGCTTGGGGTCAGAGGAGCCATCAAGACTCCTGTCACTACAGTCAAGAGCCAGAGGGACCACGTTCCGCTGTCCACCCAAGCCAGGCCCCGCCCAGGACAGCTCACCAGCAGGCCGGCTGGCGGCTCGGGGGGTGTAGTGGTGAGGTGGAGCAGGGCAGCGAGTCGGTCCAGAGCCCCCAGCTCCACATCTGTCTGGAAGTCAGCCAGGTCCAGGACCAGGTCTGAGTGGCAGTGGCAGGTGACAGAGCGCCGAGGCCGGCTCTGTTTGAAGGTGAAGGAATTTAAAATAGTAGTGGATGTGGGGTGGAGGGGACACAGAGGGAATGGGCTTTCTCGACAGGAAACCCACCCGAGTCCTGGCAGTGGGAGAAAAGCTTGGACAGGGAACCCAATCCGGGCTTGGGGTGGGTATCTGATGCCCTGCCCAACGCAGAAGACATGCTGATTCTAAAAAGTCACCTGTCACTTGCCCCTCCCACCTGTGGGGGCCCAGCAAGTTGCTGCATTGAGACAGAGAAGAGGCCACCAAACCGAGAGAGCTGCAAGCACAGAGCACAGAGGCAGAAGGGCCCCCAGAATAGGGTGGGATAGCTGGTTGGAGCACGGATTGAGGGGGTCAGGGCCGAGATGACACTGACAGAGGCCAGGGTGGGGGTCAACAAGCCACGGGAAGTAACCAATAACCCCTGAGCTGGGAGTATAGCTGGTTACCTTGGGCATGTGGCGCAGGGTCTGTACATGGCGCAGATGGGCGCAGGGCTGAGCTGAGGCCTGGGAGCCCCGGTTACTGGGGAAACTCAGGATCTGGGAGGGAAGATGGTGGTAAGCAAGGTCAGGCTCCCCTCCATGCCTGCCCACGCCCCCAGGCCTCATCCCTACACTCACCTCTGTGTACTCAGGCTCCGGGCTGCCCTGGGGCCACAGGCACTCCAGCACTTCCAGCTGCCCGAAGTGCACATCTGTGCTGGTCACTCGCCGGCCCCGACCACTGGTCCGCAGTTCCCACGACAGCTGCACAGCTGTGCCTGTCAGCCTGTGGGGAAGAAGAAGACGCCATCAGAGGGGACGGGTCTGGGGATACCAGGGGCCTCACTGCAGAGCCTTGGGCTTGTAGCTCATACCGGACATGGCTATAGGGACAGGCCTTCTTGAAGCGTGGCCGAAGGTGGTGGAAATCTCGGGAGCCGAAGGGACCATCCTTGGTGGCATCGAACTCAGCAAAAAAGTGGGTGGTGAGGTCAGGTGGTCCTGAAGATGGGGCGCAAGTTTGGAGCAGGACCAAGGTCATGCCCCCCAAGGTCATCTTCAACAGCAAGTCAGGACGCATGGTGTCCAGAAAGGGAGTGGGGGCTGCCTTTCCTGGAGAAACAGAGGCATTACAAGGGGCTCCTGGGAGCTCATGGGGATCCCATGTGCAGTGACAGGCAGCCCTGGACCTGGGGGCTGGAGAAACCTTGGGCAAGCTGCACTGTGAGGGGTCAAATCTGCCCATCATGTGGTTATTAGAGGACTGGCCAGGCCTCTGCCTGGGTTCAACATAACACTCTCGTGGTACTAAACAGATTGGTTGATGTGATTAAAGCCCCAGACCGTTGTCTGACCCTTAATAAGCTCAAAACTAATGAAAACTCACAGCTTGGTCTTTGCATAGAAGAGGAGACTGACTCTTAGAAAGTTTAAGAACTTGGCCAGGAGTGCTGACTTGGCCACCTAGGTCCTGTCCACTGTACCAACACCTCCCCTAAGCCAGGTCTCCAGGCATCACTGGATGCCTCTTGAGTATATCTAATGTCCCACTGGATAAAGGCCTCTTCTAGCCCTTGTCACCCCTAGAACACCACCCAAAGTCCCCAATTCCAACTCACCTGCTGTGTGGGTTGGGGCAGGGGCAGAGAGCCGGCGGGAGGCCACGTTGCTGTGCACAGAGGAGCCCAGGTCGACATCGGAGAGGGACATTTCCGAGACAGCTGAGGTCACACTGCTTGTGAGGCCAGCCATGGAGAAGAAGAGGTCTGAGAGCAAAATGAGAGTGTCAGGATACAGAAGGGACCTGCAGACAACCGCACTTCGATCACACTGGCCCCACACCCACCGCTGCTGTCCACGTTGAGAAGGGGGTTTGTAAGGGGGTCTGGGCTGAGGGGCTCGGCCACAGCACCGGCCTGCAGCTGCTGGTTCAGATCCTGTTCTATCAGCCACAGGTCTTCAGCACCTAGTGGGCGGCTCTTGTTCAACTTGTCAGCCAGGCCTTCCGATTCTATGGGGGAGGGCGTTTCAGTTCAGGCTGGCCGGCCTTCCCCGTCACCACCCCGGACCATCCAGAAGCCTTACCAGTGAGACTGACAGCGTTGAGGAGCTCCTGGAGCTGCTGGAGTTGTCTCGGGGTCAAGAGCAGGTGCAGGGAGCCCAGCTGTCCTGCCACTTCCAACTGGGGGCCAAGGGGACAGACATGGAACCTGTGCCTACCACCCAGCACCTCTTGGGAGCTGCCACCCACCTACTCTCCCTGGGGGAGAAAAGATGCCCACAGTTACACTAAACTGTCACCAACTCACTGTGTGAGCCTGGCCACAACTCAGTGTCTCTAAGCCTCAGTTTCTCTAATTGCCAAGACAAGAATAATTTCTCCTGCTTGATGTCCCGCCCTACTCCCCTGGCCTATGAATGATTGGACTGCTGAGGATAGGGCTGAGATGGGGCATACTCTCTCCTCCCCAGGGGCCTGGGGACCCACCTTGGGGCCTGGGAAAGCCTCATTTTGCTTCAGCTTCACTATCAGCTCCATGTACCCCGAGCAGCTGCCAATCTGCAAGGGGAGGTTTGGTGGTTCTGCCTGGAAGATGAGAACGACAGTCAGAGGGATGGAGGCGGAGGCAGGTAGGGGAGTCAGAAGCATAGGGGCCGGTAGTCGGCTTACCTGGGAAGGGAGCTCCTCAAAGTGCAGGGAGATCCCTGCCAGCTGCAGCAGCTTGTGCAGGAAGGCAGGTGGCTGATGCACATCCACAGGGGGCGCCTGGCTTGGGTCCCGCAATGCCTCATCACAGTACTCCAGTCTGGGGAGCGCAGGGTCAGCCCTTGTCCCGGCCTCCCCAGGCCTGTAGCCCTCTCTCCACACAGTGCTCTTCTCTACGGGCATGGGGTTGGGGAGCCTGACCTGCAGAGCTGCTCATCATACCCAGGCCACCCTGGACCACCACATCCACCTGCGTGGCTCAGGCTGACCCTTGCTCCTCTGATCCTCAGGATCTAACCTGGTTCTTGAAGCCCCATCACTCTGGGCCTAACCTCCTGGCCCTGGCCACCAGTCTAGGTCCACAACACAGCCCGACTCCCCAGCCCACCATGGCCCTGGACCACCCCTTCCCAGGAGCCTGGGCTAGGCAGAGGTGGAGTTGGCAGGCCCATGCCACAGCTCCCCCAGCCCACCCCCACCAGCCTGCCCCTACCTCTGCACATGGATCTCCAGGGCCACGCCATGCTCTCGGTCACTGGGCGAGTGTTCCACCCTCACAACAGTGTTCAGGAGGGTTACCTTGATGCTCCGTAGCACTGAGGGTGGTGTGAGGCTCAGGTCAGGGGAACAGCTAGAGGGAGGTCACTTTCCCCGTGGGAGGTGGGTAGCTGTGCTACTTGCAGCCTCTGCTTCTGGGCCACGACAGGAATTGGGGGGGCGGGGATAGACAGGGCCTACGCACCAGTCTCGATGGTCTGTGCAAACATCTCAAGGCCCTCTAGGAGCTGGGGTGGCTCTGAGGGCTCAGGCAGCCCCTCACGTAGACATTCCTGGGCCAACTGCAGGCTTGTAGTCATACATGAAGCCCAGGTCTGCGAGTCAGCAGCCCCTGGCCCTGAGGGAGAAAGTGGGTCTTAGGGCAGCTGGACTCAAGCCGCTCCTCCCAGGTACCTGCCCCTGCTGTGCCTGACCTCACCTGGGCCCTGGCGGGGCTGCAGGGTGAGCTGAAGGCCTGACACCTGCACAGTGCAATGCTCTGTGAGCAGCGCAGCCCAGGGCACAGCCACCTCAATGGACTGCAAGAAGCCATCCACAAGCTCCACAGGTGACTCTATGGACTCCAGAACCTCGTTTACAGCCTGGGGACAGACAAGGGACAAAGTGAGCTCGAAGCCCGAAGTCTAGCTGGCTACCACCGTCTTACTTTAGCCCTTTGCCTTGGAGATCTTGGAGAGGGCACTCCCATCCTTTTACACGCTATCCAAATGCCTCACTGTGGCTCATGATGCTCCCTGCCCTGGCCTGCTTCTGCCTCACAGCCAAAGCGCTCAACCCTTCAAGCCAGCTCAAATGCTTCCCTCTCCATTCTGCTCAAAAATCATTGCTGGGCATTGTGAAGCACACCTTGTAATCTCAGAGTTCTGGAAGAGTGAGGCAAGTGGAGATACATTCAGGCCCATCCTGAGAAATTTATACAAACCATGTCTCACCAGGAGTGGTGGCACGTGTCTGTGATTCCCACATTCTACTCAGATGGCTGAGGCAGAAGGATGGCCACAGCTGGAGGCCAGCTTTGGATACACAGTGAGTTGAAATCTAGCCTTAATTACAAACTGAGACAGTCTCAAAAAACAATAAATAAATAAGGCCTAGGATGTAGGTCAATGCAAAAGCCTTGGGTTCGATTCCCAGTACAGCTGTAAAACAAAATTTCTGAGCACCTTCTATGTGTTCCTGTCCAGATGACAGGTAAATAAAATGTCTTTACCTCCATCCCAGGTAAACCATAGCTAGTGGACTCTGCACACATCAGGAAGAAACTCAAAGAGGCACAGAGGAGGGGACTGTACCTAATCCAGCCTGGGAACCCAGGGAGGGGAGAGATGGGGGAGGAAAATGACATGTTTTAGGCATGGGCTGGCCCGGCAGGGGGCAGAGCACCCCATATTCACTCTGGGCAAGTGTAGAGTTTAATAAGTGGGCTCCTTGAACCCCACACACTGGTGTAGTTCTGAGGCACAAGACTGAGCCATCCCCCTCAACCCCCAAATGCCTGCACTACCGCTAGCCTGGGAACTCCTTAAGGCAGTAGTCACTTGCCTTCTTCAGTGACCACAGTGCTCTAAATGGTGTCACTAGGGAAGCCTCAGAAAGCACTTGGACACACAAACAATCACAGGCAGAAGTTGGCATGGTGACACACACCTTAATCTCAGTGCTTGGGAAGCTGAGGCAAGAAGAGTGCCAGAGATTTTAGAGCTTGGCCTGGGGGCTGCATAGTGAATTCAAGGCCAGCCCAGATTACATTGTGAGATTGTCTTAAAAAAAAAATACAGCAAAACAAAACAAAGATAAGATGGGCAGAGCCAGAAGACCCATGGAGACTGAGTCCAAATTCCTCTCCCAGAGTCCCAGGGATGGGGAAACCAAGGCCCAGAAGGAAGAAACTGATCCAGTTGCCCTATATACTGTGAAGACTGAAATGGGGACCTAGACCTTTCTTCCCAACCTACCTGAGTCTCCAGATATGGACTCTTTGGGGGCCACCAAGATGGGGCCTGCAGCTGAGCAGAGGAGCTGATTAGCAATAAGGTGCCTGCATTCTGCTAGGGGCCAATCGGTGAAGCAGCCTAGCCAGAGCCCATGAGCTCCCAACAAGCAAGGAGAACACTGTGGATGGCTTTCTAGGGTACCCACGAGTCTGGGCCATTTTTCAGGTCAATCAAGAGGCTGAGATCAGAGGTCAGAAGGCCTCCCATACTGAACCTCATAGACAACACTGCTGGGAAGTATCCCTGCCTCAGGGGGCTCCCAAGGCCTAACTTCCCCTTAAATCTAGCTCTTCCTGCTCAGACCACTGATCCCTGGGGTCACCAATCAACACAGAAGGCCCTAAGCCTGTGCCCACTATGCTGCTCTGGACCTAGAAGGTAGGTTCCTAAACTGGGCCACAATGGGTGGCCCCTCTGCTGTCCCCCAGGTTAGCTGAGGGGTGAGCCAAGCCCTTCACTCACGCCCACGCCCACGCCCAGGCCTCAGGCCTTCCTTCAAGGACCTTCCTCAGCTTCCCAGAATCTCTCCTCCACTTCCTCTCCAACCCAGGCCAGACGTCCCGTCTCCCTTGAGGACGCCCCCCAGGTCGGGATGCTGGGCCTCCAGGCTCTCCCTAAACCTCGCTGGTGTTGCCCTATTCCCCAACAAGCAGGAAGTAGACAGCAGCGGCAGCCGCGGCGGCAGTCACACGCGGTGTTGATCAACACAGGCGCTGACGCGGTTGTTGACATCCACATCCGGAGGCGAACCCCACCCACCAGGTTCAGGATTGTGGGGTCAGGAGGTCAGGGCGCATTTTCCACAGGTGCCCTCGTCAGGGCCCTGGACCCCTCTCTACCTCAGCCTTCCCTACCGGCTGCCTAACTCTGTCAGTGCTTCGGCGCCATACCACCGGAGCCCTCAGTCCCCCAGGTGCCCCTCACCCCTTCCCTGCTCCCGGACCACAATGTTATTATGTTGGCACTCCCAGACAAGTGACATCCGCTCCCTAGCCTGTCTCTGGGAAGCAGCTGAAGCGACCAGCGGGATGGCCTGTCGCCCAAAGGCCGCCCGGCCCCGGGTTCTCCAGCTACTCTTTAGCCTAAGCTCCGCGTCGCGGGCTCCCATCTTTGGCTTCTTCCCAGGCCCGGCCTAGCTGCTCACCCAGATATCCAAGTGGATGTCCCGCAACACACCGCAGCCCTTGTAGAGATCCAAGTTAAGCTGGTTCAGGCTGAGGGAATCCTGCAAGAAGTGACCCAAGTAGCGTTGCAGCAAGTAGCGGCACGCCCGTTCTTTTACAGAGTTCGACCACGCACTCAACCATCCTGACATCTCGGGGATCCCCGGGCCCAGGACGCCTCAGCGGGCCTCCCGCCTGCTATCCTGTCTGGCTGCGCCGTTCGCTAGAGCCCCCAGCTGCCCTACAGCTTCTCTCAGTGCCAGGCCGCGCCTCCAGACGCCAGGCCACGCCCCCACACTCGCTACCATTGGCCGTGGCAGAGGGCACGTCCCGCTGATTGGCCGCCGGGGGCGGAACCTTCAGGAACGAAAAAGGGACTGGGCTCACAGCGTGATATAGTGCTCTCAATCTTGATATGCGCTTGCGTAGAAGTACCCGGTGGGAGGACCTTTAACCTCCTTACTGCTGGAAGGCTGCTGTGAAGTGGGGTATCGTGCTGCGGAATGCGCATGTGCAGTTTTACCCGACTACTTCAGGTGGTTGGGAATTATTTAAAGAGACAGTGTCCTATCAAACCTCATAAAAGGCTTTGCAATGAAATCAAGTGTATGACATCTGGCAGTTTGCGTCTCTGGAAACAAGTGAACAAACATTTGTATAAAATGCTTTACCATCCTTTATTGCATTCAACTCTCTTAACTTTTTTTTTGTTCCTTTTTATCAGTACCGGGGATTGAACTCACGATGGCCTGCTTGCAAGGCAGGTGCTTATGCCCCTGAGCTAAATCCCCAGCCCCTCTCTCAACTTTTTAAGGTTGGGTTAATTGTAAGGGCTTTACAGATCAAAAAACAGCTTCATAAAGGTTGCAGACTTCATCACTAGAAAGGTCCTGTTTTACCCTCATCAAGGAATGCTCTGAGGAGATTAATTGACCCTCCCTGCTCTCTGCAGTTGGTCAGGCCTTGGGGCCCATTCTGGAATAATCATAGCTTTTCATAGTTCTAATCCTAAAATCAATAAAGAATAGATTCCACCTCCCTTGAGGTTGAGCTATTGTTTTTGTGCAGTTTGTTTTATTCTAAAACAGTTGAAAAACCAGGTGCAGTGGTGCACCCCTATAATTCCTATACTCAGAGATTGAGGCAAGAGTTCCAGGTTAAACTGGGCTTCATAGTGAGTTTCAGGCCAGCCTGAGCTATACATACGGTGAGAACCTGTCTCAAAAAAACAGACCAAACCCAGCCAAACCAAAACAAACAAGTTTGAAAAGAAGCAGCCCGGTGGCACATGCCTTTAATCTCAGCACTCTGGAAGGCTGAGGCAGGAGGATCACAAATTCTTGACCCATCTGGGCAATTTAGTGACTTAATGAGACCCTATTTCAAAATAAAAAATGGGCTGAGTATGTAGCTCAGCGCAAAGGCCTTGGGTTTAATCCTCATTGCTAGGGAAAAAATAGTTTAAAGAAACTCAACAAGGGGCTGGGGATTTAGCTCAGCGGCATAAGCGCCTGCCTTGCAAGCAGGCAGTCGTGAGTTCGATCTCTGGTACTGATAAAAACGAAAAAAGACAAAACAAACAAACAAACAAAAAAAAAAAAACCTCAACAGAATTAACATTTCATGATATATGAAAAAAATCATATGAAATTCACATGTCAGTGTCCATAAGTGCAATTCTAGCAATATACAACCTTGCTGGTTAAAAACTGTGTATGGCTGTATTGTATTGTTTTGCTACAGTAGCAGAGTTAAGTACTTGAGGCAGAAGCTAGTAAACTTAAAATATTTTCTCACCCTTTATAGAAAAAATTTGCTCACCCATACTTTATAGAATTGGTCACAAAACCTCTTACATCATGGGAGACCTTAGAGGCATGTATGAGTAGACACACTTCTGTTTTAGCTTTGCGGAGGAGTTAAACTGTATTTCAGTCTAATGCCAAATGTCGCTTTGAAGGGTGGGCAACCTGACCTGGGCCCAGGGTGGGCAGGGAGCTGGATTCCAGCCTGAGTTCTGGGTGGCCTCAGGCAAATCACTACTCTGCCAGCCTCAATTTTATTCCCCGTAACTTCAGGAGTAGACAGGACCACTCATTCTGTACCTGGAAGGCTCTGCATCCCAGAGGCCCCAGGCAGGCAGGCTGATCTGAGGGCCTCCAGTGACTTGGGAGACTGAGGCAGGAGGACATCAAGTTTGAGGCCAGCCTGGGCTACTTAGAGGGACCCTGTCTTGCAACAATGAAATGTAAAGAGCTGGGGTTGTAGCTCAGTGGTAGAACACCTGGGTCCAGTACCCTTCTACACACACACACACACACACACACACACACACACACACATACACACAGAGGAGCAAAAAAGAAAGGAAAGGACACCACGCACTCATGTGTTATCCTTCATCTTGCTGCCTCTTTTGCTCTCCCTGAGCCCCAGCGGAGGTGGAAGCACTGTTATGGATGTTATGGAGTAGGTAACTGCATATCCCCTTCCAAAAGCAGCAGCAGTAGAAAGGAGAAGGGAGTGCTCTCCCAGAGCCCAGGTCAGAAGGCCAGTCTCAGACCATTCCCCTCCTGTGGGGATAGGGTGCTCCATGTACAAAGACTAGGACGCAGCCCTGTATGTCAGCCCTGGGTGTTCTGAGGTAGCTGCTTCGAGACTGCTTTCCTGAGGGAGGGGGAAAACAGGATCAGATGGCACCCACAGAGCTGCCTCCAGAACTTGGCGGGGCACTCGCATCTGTGTCTTAGGGTAGATTCCTGTATGCCCATTCCTGATCCTGATTCACAAGGATGTGAGGGGTGCAGAGGCCCTTTGTCCACCTTCTACAGGTAAATCAACTGGCTTCTTGGGAAACCAACTCTACCCACAGCCTTGGAGCAGGAGCCCAATGAGTGAATATACACTATTGCAGACAGTGGGACCACAGTTTTGGGGAGTAAGGATGGCGCTGAGTCCCCACTGGGGTATTTAATTTCTGGGTAGAGTCTCAGCAACAATTGTTTGTTTGTTGTTTTGAGACAGGGTCTTGCTATGTAGTTCAGGCTAGTCTTGAACTATGTAGCCCAGGCTGGCCTCAAACTCAACTCATGGCAATCCTCTGGATTCAACCTCCCAAGAGCTGAGTGAGATTGTCACAGCCTGGGTCTAAGAGTCTTCCTAGGCTGAAATAAAGAATTTAACTCACCCCTTTAACATAAGTACGCAGGTAGCTGACTCCTGTCTGAAAAAGAATTTTCAGCACATGTCAATAAAAGGTGTGAGGAAGATTCATCAGAGGTAGATAGAGAAGGCATTCAAGAATAGAGTGAAGGGCTCAAAGAGGGGGCTGGGGATTTAGCTCAGCAGTGTAAGTGCCTGCTTGGCAAAATCCAATCCTCAACACCAAAAAAAAAAAAAAAAAAAAAAAAAAAAGAAAGAAAGAAAGAAAGAAAAGAAAAAAATGAGGCATGCAAAAAAATAGTAATTGGGGATCTTTCAGGTGTTTCTAAATGTGTAGATCTGTGGATTTAGATAATCTTTAGACTTTGTTTCAGTATTAATTTTAGAGGGTGAGAGTGGATGGCCTACCCATGGAGAGCTCTCCATCTGCAAGTAAAAGGGAAGGAGCAGACCCATTTGCAACTAAAAAGGGAGTGGTCCAGTTTTGCTGTTTTGGGAGAAGGAAAAACAAACACACTGGGTTTCTGTTCTAAAACTTCGATTTTTGGCATAAGCACCTCCTTTGCAAGCAGGCAGTCGTGAGTTCGATCCCTGGTACTGATAAAACCGAAAAAGACAAAAAAAAAAAAAAACTTCAGTTTTTTCTTTTTTGAGGCAGGGTTTCATTATATGGTTCAAACTGATCTTGAACTCACTAGGTAGCCCAGGTTGGTTTTGAACTCACAGTGATCCTCCTGCCTCAGCCTCCGAAGTGTTGGGATCACAAGTGCGCCTGGTTTTTTGTAGTTTTTCTTTAAGGTGTATTTTTTAAAGTTTTAACTTCATTGTGTCTTTTCTTCCTAGTTTTATTTCTTTTGTCCTACCTCAGGACTATGGGTGTATGCCACCATGCCCAGGAGGTCCAGCAGTCTTTTTTTTTTTTTTTTTTCTTTTTTTGTACTCAGGACCTTGTACTGGCCAGGCAGGCACTTATGCCACTGAACTATATCCCCAGCCAACCAATCTTAAAAGTACCCTGAGCTTGGACACTGCATTGGGGGGCTGCTCCTGGAGGCCTGGATCCCCCAGAGAGGCAAGAAAGAGCAGGCAGTGCCCAGGGGTGGACTCAGGGCAGAGGAGGCACTTTAGAGTGGGTAGCAACTCATAAGGCAAATTGTGCTGAGTTCCCCCAGGCACAGGCCCCCCAAAAATTTTTTGCTGGGATGGGGGAGGAATCAGGTGGGTGTGCAAGGGATCACAAAGACTAGGGGCTGTGGCTTTTGACTTGATCTTTGGAGGGCCTTTTTTTGTTTTGTTTTGTTTTTTGTTTTCCCATCCTCTAGTATTAGAAGTTAAATGCAGGGCTTTTACACTGAACTCCATCCCTAGTCCCATTGTTCTTTTTCAAACAAATTTTGAGGGCTGGGGATTTATTTATTTATTTATTTAGACTTTTTCCTTTTTATCGGTACCGGGGATCGTACTCATGACCGCCTGCTTGTAAGGTAGGCGCTTATGCCTGCTGAGCTGAGCCCTGAGGGCTGGGGATTTAGCTTAGTGGGCATAGTGGGCACAAGTGCCTGCCTGGCAAGTGTGAGGTCGTGAGTTTGATCCCTGGTACCAAAAAAAAAAAATTTTTTTTCAGGCTGGGGATTTAGCTCAGCAGTGTAAGTGCCTGCCTTCCAAGCACCGGGTCATGAGTTTAATCCCTGGAACCGGTAAAAAAATTTTTAAAAAAATTGTTTTTTGAGACAAGGTCTCACTAAATTGCTAAATTTACACAGGGATCTCTAGAACTTCCTTTTTCTTTTTTTCTTGCTTTCTTTTATTTATTTATTTATTTATTTTTTGGTATCAGGAATCAAACTCATGATTTTGCACTTGTCAAGAAGGTACTGTGCTGCCGAGCTACGTCCCCAGCCCTTTTTTCATTTTTTGAAACAAAGTCTCACTATGCAGTTGAGAGTGTCCTTAAATTCGCTATGTAGCCAGGCTGACCTTTACTCCTCAGTACTGGGATTATAGGTATGCACCATCACACCCAACTTGGGCTGGAATTTTAGATGCTCCTGCCTCAGTCTCAGGCTGCTGGAAGTACAGGTATGCTCTATAAAGCCTGGCTAATGGCCCGTATTTTATCTGAAGGGTAGGGTTTTCCTGGAGAAGACAGCTAACTCACATGGTTTCAGCTAGAGGAAGTTTCCAGGAAGATGCCAAGGAACAAGGTATTCAGGTCAAAGGAGCTCCAGAAGGGTAGCTCGGAGCCATCAGGAGTACAGAGAGATCCAAACACACTCAAAATAGAAAATTCATTTAGTAGTATTTTAAGAATACTGCACTGGACATGGCACACATCTGGAACCTCAGCACTGTAGAAAGCTGAGGCAGGAGGATGGCATTTTTGGACCCAGCCAGGGCAACTTCGTGATTTACTGAGGCCTGCCTTGAAATAATAAATTCAAAAGGGTTAGAGATGTAATTTAGTGAGAAGGTTCTAAAGGCCTAGAGTTTACTCCCTGGTCTGAAAAACAAACAAATAACTATTGAATTGTGTAACTAAAATGGGTTAAGCTTTTTTCAGTTTTTCTTCTGAGTACGTCTCAATGCATGCAATGATGGAAATACACTGTAATGCATCATGTTACACATAACTAAGACCTTTTATTATTTATTTATTTACTTTTCAGTCTTTTGGAGACAGGGTCTCATTATGCTGGCCTGGGCTCACTTGGTTTTCCTGGAGAAGACACAGGCCTGATTTTGAATTTGCAAGGATCCTCCTGCTTCAGCCTCCTGAGTGCTGGGATTACAGATGTGTTAACACCACACCCAGTTATGCATACCATTTTTAAGTGTATAGTTTGCTAGCTTTATGTGTACTCACAATGCTGTGTAAGCCATCCCTGTGTCTTTTGATCTTGCAAAACTGAAATAATAAACTCATTAAACCAACTCCAAAATGAGTGAATTTTTTTTTTTTCAAAATGAGTGAAATTTTTTTAAAAAAGTTAAAATTGAGTTGGGGATATAGCTCAGTCATATAAGTGCCTGCCTCACAAGCACAAAGTCCTGAGTTCAATCCCCAGTTCCCAGTCTCACCAGAAAAAGTCAAAATGAGTGAAATTTACAGCTTGGCATAGTGGCACATGCCTGTAATCCAAGTACTTGGAAGATTGAGGCAGGAGAATGTTGCAAGTTCTAGACCAGCCTGGGCTATGAAGCGAGTCCAAGGCCAGCCTGAACTGCATAGAGGGGGATTTGCTGGGGAGTTAGCTCAGCAGGCAGAGTACCTGCCTGGCAAGTGCAAGGTCCTGAGGTTCAATTCTTAGTTTCAAAACAAAATGTGAAATTGAAGGTAGATCTATGTAGATATTTTTGTTTTTGTGGTGCTAGAGATTGAACCCAGGATCTCTCCTATGCTAGATAAGCGTTCTAATATGCAAGGTGTGTCTATGCTCTCTCAATAGATATTAAAAGCCTGACATGGTAGTGCATGCGTGGGACACTGAAGCAGGAGAATCTCAAATTTCAGCACAACCTGAATTAAGTTGCAATTTAGCAACTTAATGAGATCTTGTTTCAAAATTTAAAAGGGGTGGGGCAGGCTGAGGTTGTAGCTCAGGCTGAAAGCTCTGGGTTCAATCCCTAGAATAACATCAAGGAACAAGTAGAAGAGCCGGGTGTGGTGGCAGAGCCACTTGGGAGGCTGAGGTAGAAGAATCAGGTGAGCCCAGAAGTTCAAGACCAACCCAGGCCAACCTAGACCCTGTCTCAAGGACAAATAAAATCTGAGGCAGAAGGATCATTGAGTTTAAGTCTAATCTTGGTTACATAGTGGGAACCTATCTCTAAATAACCAAACAGAAGAAGAAAAGTATTTCTACCTAGCAACCCTCCTCTCCCAGCCAAGTTGACAGTTTTGCCTATTTTGAGACCTAGGTCAGTTGTCACTTCTGGAGATGGAGGCGTAGCCCACTGTGGTAGATGGAGCACTTGGCAAGCATGCACTCAAGCTGGGTTTGAAACTTAGCACTGCAAAAACACAGCCCAGCCCAGCCCAACCCAACCCAACCCAACCCAACCAAACCAAGTGCTATGTATTCCAGGGGCGTTATACTCTCAGGACTCCCATCCTCAAACCAAGCACTGCTGTGTACAGAGTCCTTTTGGTCAGGTGTCAATGGTAGGGGCTGCAGCCAGGTTGAGGTGGAGGACCTGCTTTCTCCTTCTTCTTCCTCCTCCTCTTCTTCTCCTTCATTGTTGGGGATCAAACCAGGGTTGCTCTACCATAGACCTATGTCCCCAGCCCATTTTTCATTTCATTTCATTTCAAGACAGGGTAACGGTAACTCCCCCAGGAAGGACTTGAACTCTCCATTCTCTTAGCTCAGCCTCCTTGAGTGCTGGGATTACTGGCAGGTGTCACTGTGCCCTCCTTGGTCCCTGCTTTCGAATTGTGTGACCTTGGGCAAGAACTCCTGCCTGGGCTTCAGGCTCCTGGCATGGCTGCAGGAGGCTTTGGAGGTCCATCTCCTTCTACGCTGTTCAGGAGGCTTTTCACCTCTGGAGCCTGGGAGGTGAATAAGGGATTCCCGTTTGGCAGATAAGCCCCCGAGGTAAGGCTACTGAAGGTTTCTGAGCAAGGGATGCAGTGGCCAGGTCTCCAAGGAGATAGCCTGCGATCCGAGCCAAGCTGACCCTTGGCCCTCTGTGCAGTCCTTCAGTTTCTGTTGCTCAAGCAGGTGGGCACCTCTTGGGCACCCAGGTTTCCTCTTCTGCACCGAGTGGACACCAGAGCCCAAAGCAGGATGGGGCAGACTCTGTAAAGGGCCCCAGGCCCCACCCTGACTTCATTGCCCTCTCCTGCAGCTCAGCACGGATGAGTTTTGCATCCAGAAAAAAGTTCAAGGTGGAGATTTTACAGCTGTTCAGGAGAATAAAGAGTGCTGGAGCTTCTGATTCTGGGACGGGGCACAGGACTGCAGGCTGGAACTTTGGGCCAGGATGCCAATTTCCTCCCATCCCAGCTGTGCCTTGGATGGCCATCGAAGGATGTCATCACAGAGCTCCCCTGCCCATGGTTCAGCACTTGCAAGGCCACAGGGGCTCGGAGGTCCCACTGGGCAGTCCGGCTGGCAAGGGTGGGTGACAGCTCTACGGGGGTTTCTTGCGCTCTCTTGCTTTGCCTCTTCCGGCTGGCCCTTTAAACCAGAGACCATGATGTCACCACAGACAGCAAGGAACAGGAGGGGGACTGCAGGTCTGAGAAAGGACTGCATTTCCCAGCAGCCGTGGGCAAGCCACAGCCCTCCCAGCAAGCCCTGACTCATCGCAGGCTATTAACTAGTCACGTGCCAGTTTTCAAGGAGTTTCTGGAAGTGTTGAGCCATTCTGGAGGAAGCAGGGGGTTCCCACTGGGGGCACACGTAGTCCTGGCCAAATCCATGAGGTGGCATAAGCACCGTGCCTCGTACACACCAGTGTCCCGGCATCACTCCCACGTTCCCAGAGCACACTCCGGAGTCCTCTTTCCCTGCGCGGTCTCCCCTCAGGAATCCAGCAGCGCACATCCCCGCCGTACCGCCTGGCGCCCCTAGCTTCGAGATCCGCAGCGGGTTACCCTGGAGCCGCGTTCTAGGGTGAACGCTGCGCTCCTGCTGCTGCCTTTAAGAGAGGCGAGGACTACATTTCCCAGCTGCCCCGGGCCTCCCTGACGCAGCGCCCCCCTCCCAGCCGTGAGGAGGTGCGGGCCGGGCGGGGGGAGGTGACTTGATGTCATCCTGAGCAGCTGGGCGGCGGGTGCTGGAGCGCGCATAGCCCGGGCTCCCTCTGCGCCGCGCTGCGCCGCGCGGGGTCCGAGTCCCCGACGTCCGCGGAGGCGCGTGCCGATCAGACCACCCGGAGCCCGTCTTGCGCCCGGCCCCGAACCGGGGCTGAGTTAGGGGCATGCCCCTGCCCCCCCGGAGCCCGCGAGGGAACCCAGGAGCGCCGCCGCCCAGCCCCAGCGCCCCGAGCGGCCGGACTGCTGCGGAGGAGCCCTAAACCTCCGCCCCCTCCCCGCGAGCCGCCCTGGGGGTCGGAGACCCAAAGTCTGGGTTTCTGAGAAGTGAGTGTCCCCCCACCTTGAGGTCTGGGGGGCTCTAAAGGAGGCATTGAGGTGGAGAGGGTGCTGAGATGAAGGAGGAGGGCGGTAGGGGAACAGGGGCCCCCGTTGGAAGTCTGAGGTGGCTGGCGTTAGTGGAGTGGGGCAACCCCGTTCAGGTAAGGGGTGGCCATGAGGGATAAGGGGCCCATTCTGAGTAGGACTGGCCTGGGGAATAGGCCCTATTTTGGAAAAGGTTATTTTAGACCCTGGGGCTTTCAGTCTAGGAGAAGTGAGAAGCAAGCCCGTGGAGCAAGAAGACTGCACCCCTAAATTGGGGTCTTGGAGAGGGTAGGAGGGAAAAGAGGCAGGGTATCCAGCTGCCGCAAAGTGCTGACCGCTGTCTCTGCCTTTCCTGCTGACCTTTCTGCCCCGACTCCTTTTCCCAAGAGCCGGAGTGGGAATCTGGATTGCACTCTTCTGGAACCCGAGGAAGGACCCAAGGCCTGAGCCATCTCCTTTCCAAGCTGCCTGCCCCCCAGGACTGGGCAGTTGCCGAAGGCCCTGGGGGGGGGGCCCAGGACTGTGTTTGTGCCCCCCCCCAACGACAGGATGGGCCCAAGTTAGTCCACCCAGCTTCACCCTGCATCCTCCAGGCCCAGAGGGAAGTCCAGAGGCTCTGAAAGCTTGACTTGCTGCCTGCCCACCATGGAGACGAAGCTGCCCCCCGCAAGCACCCCCACCAGCCCCTCCTCCCCGGGGCTGTCGCCTGTGCCACCACCGGACAAAGTAGATGGCTTCTCCCGACGTTCCCTCCGCAGGGCCCGGCCCCGCCGCTCCCATAGCTCCTCTCAGTTTCGCTATCAGAGCAACCAGCAAGAGCTCACGCCACTTCCCCTGCTTAAAGGTGAGCCCAGGCTGGCTGCCAGGGTGCCTGCCATGGAGGAGGCCAGCAAGGATGAGGGTGGAGAGAGGTGCATCCATCAGAGGGAGTTTGCAGGATGCTTGCAGGGGATTCCATCATCGGAACTGCCTACAGTCTGACGCATGGCCTGACAGGCCTGTCATCGCTGGAGGTGGGGCATCTGGAGGTGGCACCACCCTGGGGGACAGGCCAGGGCCCAGAGCGAGGCCCACAGCCCTGCTCAGGAGGTCACTGTCAGCCCAGCTGGCTGCCTGGGTCCTGGAGCTAGGTCCTGGAGCATGGCTTTCTGTGGTCACCATGTCGGTCCTGCCCTTACCTCTGAGCCTATTTCTGACTTATAGTAAAAGGTGCCACCTAGGAGAGGATGGCAAAGGCTGTTTTGGGGGAATTCACACATCCAGGCTTTATGATCTTGCTTTAAAATCTTTAATTCTCTGAGTCTGGATTAGGAGAAAGACAGGAAGATCCTCCCCAACCCCTAGGGGTGAGCAGAAAGGACCCAAGTTGTTTGTTGTCTGCAGGGAGTGAAAGATGGTGGAGCAGAGTGTGGGATCTAGGGTGAGCAGAGACTGCCTGGAAGTTTGGCCCTGCCCAGAGCTCTGCAGCTGGCACCAGGTTCAGCCCCTTGTCCTCCCCAGATGTGCCAGCCTCTGAGCTGCATGAGCTGTTGAGCCGGAAGCTGGCCCAGTGTGGAGTGGTGTTTGACTTCCTGGACTGTGTGGCCGACCTGAAGGGGAAGGAGGTAAAGCGGGCAGCACTCAACGAGCTGGTGGAGTGTGTGGGAAGCACTCGGGGCGTCCTCATTGAGCCTGTCTACCCAGACATCATCCGCATGGTGAGCACTGGGCCCGGCCTCTGGGGGATTGCTTAGGGGACACATGAACTCTGCTGGCCCACTTCGGGACCCCTGTACAAAGGCCTCAGCGTGTCTTGTACTCCCTGGGAGCCTGCTGTTGCCCACTACCCACTCAAGGCCTCCTCAGCCAGCCCACTCCTGTGCCTTGGCTGAGGTGGGCTAAACCCCAAGTGCCCTCCCTGCCTCAGGTCCCCTCATGGCCTGGCTCTGGTGCTGCCTCTTCGGGGAAGCTCCTTGGCAAGGTCCATTTTCTCCCCAGAATGCCTGGGAACCACATGGTTTTCAACTCCTCTTTCCCTTTGGACTACACCTGCCTAGGGATGTGGCCCATTGTCCTTGTGTCTCCAGCCACTGGCCTAGGGCTTGCACGAGCTGGGTGTTCAGGTGATGAGGAGTGAGCTATTTGCTGGCACCAATGCTGAGGTTAAAGCATTAGAATTTTGGATGAGGGATCCCTCCAGTTTCTGCCTTCAGAGGATCTTTCTTAAGGAACCCTGCTCCCTGCTCTCCCCTAGATCTCAGTGAATATCTTCCGGACCCTTCCCCCCAGTGAGAACCCTGAGTTTGACCCTGAAGAGGATGAGCCAAACTTGGAGCCTTCATGGCCACACCTGCAGGTATGAAGAGTGACAGGGAGATGGGTGACCTCTTTACTACAGAGGTGATCAGAGGGCTGGGAGAGGGTCTGCTCAGCCTATAGACTGCTGGCTAAAGGCTGGAGGAAGGGTTTAAGGCTGTGACCAAACTCACCGCTTTTGTCTGTGTCCCTCCCCCAGCTGGTGTATGAGTTTTTCCTGCGTTTCTTGGAGAGCCCAGACTTCCAGCCCTCTGTGGCCAAGAGATATGTGGATCAAAAGTTTGTCCTGATGGTGATGTGGGGAGCGCAGGCTGGGTGGGGTGTAGAGCAAGGGGGCTCTTGGAAGGCATGCGGTAGGATAGGAGGAACCTGGGGTTGACGTCTCCCCTGACTCCTGGCCCCACAGCTCCTGGAGCTGTTTGACAGTGAGGATCCCCGGGAGCGAGAGTACCTTAAGACCATCTTGCACCGGGTCTACGGCAAGTTCCTGGGTCTCCGGGCCTACATCCGAAAACAGTGCAATCACATCTTCCTCCGGTGAGTGGCTGCTGTCCACCCAGCAGAGACTTGGGGAGGGAGGGGGTGAGGGGGCCTTGAGGGATGACAAAGATTGGGGTTCCTGGCCTGTGGGGGTCATGTGAGATTCCAGTTTACGAAATTCTTTTTCTGTAATACAGTATTGATCTCTGCAAAGCCTGTAAAGTCAGCAGAGAATGAATGTTTATTTCCATTTTACAGATGGGGAGGAGGAGGCCATCAGAGTAGTTTACAGGGCCTGAAGCAGTTCAGGGGAGCCCAGGATCTAGACTTAGAGTCCTTGTGGCCCCAAAGAAGGATTGTTTCTGCAATCATGAATTGCACATCAGCTCCCATTGGGAGCCGCTTGTAGTTGAGACCGTGGCTCTGGTGTGAATCAGCTTGCATCTGAGTCTGGTTCCCCTGTTTGGGGGAAACATGAGCAGAACACTTGCTTACACACTGTCTAGGCTTCTCATCCTTGAAACAGGATGCTGCCTGATATAAGGCAGCGCCTCCAAAGCACTCTGTAGTGCCTGACCCTGGGTGGTGACTCTGAAACCTTAGCCCTTATTGTTCTGAGCAGACAAGTAGGTAAGACGTGATCTGAGTCCTCCAGGAGCTTGGAGTCCATTAGATTCCCCACTCATTAACTTCAGAGCAAGTGTAATTTAACCACCGGGTCTTGACTTCCTCATCTGTGTAATGGCTTTAATACGCCCTACTTCCCAGGAGAGTTTTGAGAATTATAGAGTACGGAATAGCTGCGCTAAGTGTATGTCACTGCTTTGGTTGAGTGTGGGGAGAGCCAAGGTCATGGGCTGACATGGGGGATGAGGTAGGGTGCTATGGGCTGGGAGAGAAGATGAGCTGGAATGCTGCATTGAAGAGAAGCAGAGTGCAGTGCTGCACACTTGTAATCCCAGCTGCTTGGGAGACTGAGACAGAAGCATTGCAAGTTCAAAGCTAGCCTGGGCAACTCAGCAAGACCCTGTCTCAAAATAAAAAAGGACCAGCAATGTAGCTCAGTGGTAAAGCACTTGCATAGCATGTGCCAGGCCCTAAATTTGATCCTTGGTGCTGGAAAAAATTTAAAAAGTTGTGCTGGGTGGGAAGCAGTGTGGCTGGGCTGACAGTGGGGTTTTGGGGCTTTGGGAATAGAGCTCCATGCGGCCTGGGGAGACAGTTGGACACTGGGGAGATGGTTGCTGTGTTGAGGGATGGGTGGATGGATGGGTGTGCAGGCAGGTGAGGTGAGAGGGAGTGTCAGGATGGCTCCCAGAGATGCTGGACCTGCTACCTGGCTCTGGTCCTCCTGCATTCTCTTCTTCCCTTGCAGGTTCATCTATGAACTTGAGCACTTCAATGGTGTGGCCGAGCTGCTGGAGATCTTGGGAAGGTGATTGGCCCAGGGCTCTGAAGCTCAGGATTCTGCGGGGAGGAAAAGGGACCTGGTCATCTGAGCCCCACTCTGGTCTTCTATCCCCTCCCCAGCATCATCAATGGCTTTGCGCTGCCCCTGAAGACTGAGCACAAGCAGTTCCTGGTTCGAGTCCTGATCCCCCTTCACTCCGTCAAGTCGCTGTCTGTCTTCCATGCCCAGGTGAGGCCCGCGCCTGGCCCTGCTGAGCAGGCACCCCTGCCAGAGTCTGGGCTGCCAGTAGGCCCAGGAGGTCAGCCTGACACTCCCAGATCCCATCTGTACTCATTTTGCACCAGCCACCTTAGAGAATTTCCACCGTGGACATCCGTCCAGGCCCTTCCCTCTCTACCTGGCCTGGGCAGGATGAAATTCTCCTCCTACAGTCTCAAAGATTACAGGGATCTATTAGGGACTCTTTGGCAGAGTTGCCAAAGATCAGCGTGTGGGATGTTCTCCGTGAAGTCATCAGTGTGTCCCCACGCCCTGTGTTTGTGGTGGCTCGTGCTTCCCAGGCAGCAGTCCAGCCCGGAGAACAGGGGGAGAGGCAGTAAGTGGGCAACCACCTGGCACCCATTCCCCTCTTGACTACGAGTCTTTCTCCTCTACCCGCTGCAGCTGGCCTACTGTGTGGTGCAGTTCCTGGAGAAGGATGCTACCTTGACAGAGCATGTGAGTACCCCTGGGGGGAAGGAGGGCCCCTCACTCTGCAGGGGTGACTCCCCTCTGCCTCTGTCCCACAGGTGATCCGGGGGCTGCTTAAATATTGGCCAAAAACCTGCACCCAGAAGGAGGTAGGAGGAAGGTTTCTGATGCCCACCAGAGGGGGGCGCCAGGCTCAGCCTCCTGAAGGCAAGGGCAATGTGTGTGTGGTTCCGGGGCAGACATGAGCTGTGGTCCTCTCCTCACCCTGCAGGTGATGTTTCTGGGGGAGATGGAAGAGATTCTTGATGTCATCGAGCCCTCCCAGTTTGTAAAGATCCAGGAGCCCCTCTTCAAGCAGGTGGCTCGCTGTGTCTCCAGCCCCCACTTCCAGGTATGGGGCTGGGCCAGATAGGTGGGACGAGTTGTACCTGGCACGGTTGACCAGTTGACCAAAAGTTCTCTGCTCTCACTTGTCCTCCAGTCCTGGGTCTGATGATGGGGAGGTGCTGGGCTTGGGATCAGGACCCATGGGGCCAGGCTCACATCTGCCTTTGATGCCAGAGGGGCCTTGGGC
This sequence comes from Cavia porcellus, assembly GCF_034190915.1. Taxonomy (NCBI): domain Eukaryota; kingdom Metazoa; phylum Chordata; class Mammalia; order Rodentia; family Caviidae; genus Cavia; species Cavia porcellus. The sequence continues at coordinate 23,816,193 of NW_026947500.1, forward strand.
AAAACTCCTGTAAATTGGGGCAACAATTTCTCCACAAGATAGTGACAGAACTGAAGGGTCCAGGAGTATAAACATGTTTGGTTAATTGAGCTAGACCGGGAAGGAGTGGTGGTGTTACTTTGCCCTGTTTGTTAATGGCTTTCCATTATTTCCCTCTGATGACACAGCCAGTCTTCTCTACCCATCCCAGCAAGCTGTAACTCACTTTCCTGCCCATTGTTCATCCTCCTCCTCCTTCTCTTCCTTTTTTTTTGCAGTGCTAGTTATTGAGCCCAGGGCTTCACACATGCTAGGCAAGTGCTCTACCCCTGAGCTACACCCCTCTCTCCTGTTCTTGTGAACCATAACTGCAGTGAAATCTGTTCTTCCTCATAGGTTTTTGATACTTCTTTGTCTTAAATAGCTTAGTATCTCATTTTATTTTTAAAACACTCTGTAGGAAAAGGCACGATTAACCCCATTTCACAGATCAGCCACCTGAGGCGGAAAGGTCAAATGTATTGTGCAAGGTCATGTGGGCATGGCAGTGTCTGTAGTAGGCTTAGGATTAATTGCCCCGGTGTTGGACTCGAAGCCCAGGGCTCTTCCTCTTTTCCACCTCATTTCTTTCCTCCAGGGGTCAGGGAGCTCTCAGGATGGGGTGTGGGGAGCAGGCATGGTGACCGAGAGCAGGGCTGAATGCCAGCCTCCCACACAGACATTCTGCTGCCTCTGCTGCCCCAGGTTGCAGAGCGGGCTCTGTACTTCTGGAACAATGAGTATATCCTGAGCCTCATTGAGGACAACTGCCACACTGTGCTTCCTGCTGTGTTCGGGACCCTCTACCAAGTCTCCAAGGAGCACTGGAATCAGTGAGTGCCCAAGTTTTGACCTAAGCCTCAGCCCACCCCCACCTAGCCTCGGAGGAGCAGAGAAAGTGTCAAAGGGTGGGCTCGGGGCCCAGGGGAAGGGGAATGGTGGCATGGAGATGTTTGGGGAAGCAGGGGGTGGGCCCAGGATGGGCAGTGCCTGAGGGATGCTGGGCCAAATAGTTGTTGCTTTAAAAACCTCTTTGACCCCCTCCCTCGACCATGCCCAGAACCATCGTCTCTCTGATCTACAATGTGCTCAAGACCTTCATGGAGATGAATGGGAAGCTGTTTGATGAGCTCACGGCCTCATACAAGCTGGAAAAGCAGCAGTGAGTGCTGGGAAAAGATCAGGGGTCTGGGCCTGGGATTGAAGAGCACAGAGCAGGCGCAAGCCTGCAGTCAGGTGTCCCATCCCCATCATGTCCCTGCACGTGCTGGCCAGGCCAGCTTCTCGGCCACATGAGTGCAGGCTGAGAGTGGTTTCCGCTCAGCTCAGCACTGCCCTAACCCAGTTCCCATGGTCTTCCAGGGCAGTGTGCTTCTGAGCCTCACCCTTAGTGGCAAGGTGGGAAGGGGGTTGGATTTGGGGGCCAGTGTGGGAGCTGCCTCGCCCTCTCTCTCTAGGGAGCAGCAGAAAGCCCGGGAGCGCCAGGAGCTGTGGCAAGGATTGGAGGAGCTGCGGCTGCGCAGACTACAGGGAACCCAGGGAGCCAGGGAGGCCCCCCTCCAGCGGCTCACACCACAGGCAGCCACTAGTGGGGGTCAGAGCTAGAGCCCCAGAAGGGGAGAAGCTGAGCCCAGAGCTTTCAGTCCCTCTGTCCCTTCTCCTGCCCAGGGGCCCAAGAGACACGCGTCTGGCCCTGGCCAGCCAGTGTGGGCAGCCTGCGCTGGGGAGACAAGAAGATGCGATGGTGGTCTTGGCAGCAGCACTCTTAGGCCCTGTGTTAAGATGACCAGGGCAGGCACGACTGGGTAGCTGCTGTCAGGGCTCTGGCCTGGCCATAGCGCTGAGCTCTGGGGGCAGCAGGCTCCCGCCCCTGCTCCAGCCCTGGCCCAGGGCTTGGGTGCAGAGCACCTCACCTGCCCTGCCTTGGGTGGGCCTCAAGTCCTTCCTCACCCCCACCATGCGGCCTGGGGTCTATTTATTCTGCCCAGCTCACCCCCAACACAGACACTGACTGTCCTGGCCCTGGGGCATCCTCCCTTCCACTCCCTTGCCCTGTCCTTCCTTGTCCCCTTTTTATTTATTGGGCAGGGGGAGGGGTGAGGGCACAGGCAAAGAAGAGATTCACAGAGTCCTGGGGTGAGGGGGGTCACAGTAATCACAGTCTATCCTCTTCTCATGCCTGGGGGTAGACTTAATAAAGAGAGAAACTCAAGAACTGCTTGCTTTATTGTGGGGCAGGAACAGAGAAGGGCAGGAAGGGATGGGAGACTGGATAGAAGGATCAGGCAGAGGAGATGAGGAAGAAACAGGAACCCCCTTCTCAGGAGGCAGCCACTGCGAGTTACTCAGAAGGTCAGAGCTGGAGCAGCTCCTGTGTAAACGATCTCGTGCAAGTGGACAGCAGGACTAGGACTCCTTCTAGCGGCTAGATGCGTGAGAGGCGGCACATGTCACACCGGCAGGCCCTGGCCGTGAAGATCTCAAGCTCACCGCTCTGGCTCCCTGTGCACTGCAGCTGTACCTTCACCTGTTGGAGAGGGAGTCCGCCCGGTCCGCTCCCAGGCCATCTTCGAGCCCAGTCTCTTCCCTCTGCCTGCACCCCTGGGCTCAGGTGCCCCTCACCTTCCTCAGGCCATGGATGGTGCAGCACTGAGACACGGAGGTGATGTTGTGCCGATAACCGCTGGCCACCAGCACAGAGTACCGGGAGGGGAAGGCGCTGGACTCACAGTGGCCCACACAGGCCTGTGCCACATGGGACCCCTGGCAGGTGCCTTGAGGGTCACTTCGCACTGTCACATTGAAGGCTGGAAGGAGACGGGCAAGCAGAGATGCTCCTCTGCAAAGGCCACCACCACATGGATCCAATGGCCCTGTCTGGCATCTCTGCTCCCTCCCATCCTCTGACCCTTTGGTCGCTCAGTTACTTACGATGCAAGTGGCAGCCTGGGATGGCTGCCTCCCGACCCCTTCCTTCAGAGACTGCCAGGACCAGTGCGCAGAGGAGCAGGGCTCCGGGGGATGCCATGAGCATCTGAAGCTGGTTGGGAAGGGAGTTGGGCAAAGTCTGAGGGCCTGCAAGTGAGTAAGCAAGCAGGGCCACTTGATATTTGTGACAATATTTGAGTCCACCAGATCAGCCCTCTGCCCTGGGATTCTCCCCTGGAACTTGCTGAACCATCCGGACCTCCCTACACCCGTGGGCGTCTGCAGGGTTCTCATCACACCCTAGCCCTCTGCACCTAAGGCCTGTAGGCACTCACCAGTCTGCCAGCAACTCCAATGACTGGCTGCCCCAGTACCTCCTGCTGGTCTCCAGGCTGCGGGCTGCAGCTCTCCTGGGTTTTATTAGCATCTGTTTTGGAGCCACGCCCTTGAGGCTGAGGCTACAGAGAAGTTCTGTCTGGGAGATCCTGTGCTGACGCATAGTCCTGACGACCGACCGAGGCTCTGCCGCTTTCTGCTATACTCTGTCTTTAAAAGCTGCCAGTGGGCCCTGGCTGCGGGGAGCAAGGTGTGAAAAAACATCCTGAGCTGATGGGGTGTGTGGCATGTGTGCTGCTGGGGAAGAGGGGTCAACTCTCTTGGCTGCCAGATTGCCTTTGCTATATGACCTTGGGCACGACCTTGGGCCTGACACCTGCCTATTCAGGCCCTTACTACCCCAGCCTTAAAATTACTAAACTTAGCCTGCCTGTCTCTTACTGACGACAGAGGAAAGGGACTGAGAATCCCTTCCAGGTTTTTATGGATGGGAAATCACAGGTGGGCAGTGCAAAGCCAGGAGGCCTGGGAGGATGAGTTATGTCAGCCTCCACTCCAGCATTTAGTGGAAAAACAGGGACTTGCTCCTCAAAGAGCCTGAAACTTTCAACCCCAGGAAGCTGGTCATTAGGGGGAAGTTCTAGTTTTGTAAGTGAGCTACCAGGGCTTAGAGAAGGATTACTAAAAGATACACAGGACTGGATATGGTGGTGCCCCAATAATCCCAGCACTCAAAAGGCTGAGGCAGGAAGATCACCACCAGTTCAAGGCCAATTTAGGCTACACAGTGAATTCAAAGGCCATCCTGGACTGCCTGGGGAGACCCTGTCTCAAACACACGTCACACAGCTCATCAATGTTAGGGCTGCTGTAGTGTTCAAATCTGCAGTCTAGTCATGGTGCTAAATCACACTTGGGCCAGGAATGTGCAAGCTGGGGAAAAGCAAGTTGGCAGTAGCTAGAGGGCAGGGCAGAGTAGAGATCAGAAGGAAGCCTGGGGTGTTCTGGGCAGCCCCACTCAGGACTTGCTTCATGACCTGCTCCCTGCTCCCTGCTCCCTGTGCCAGCTGGCTCCCTATGGACAGTGAAGTGCACCAATTCCTGCCCTCTCGTTTTCCAGTTCAGAAAATAACCAGAGAGGAAAGCAGCGTCCTAGGCCTTCACCGTGAAGGAGCCCGGCCAGGACTGGCACCAGGCTCTTCAGACTCTGCTGCCCAGCAGACCAAGCTTGGGGTAGCGGCCTTGGGCAGAGAGCAGGGATGGATAGGAATTGTTCCCGATGCTGCTCATCTCAATCTCTGCACCGTAAGGCTTCCCCTCCAGTGCCAGTTCCTCCTGTCAGCTACCTCTTCTTGCCAAAGCAGAGGCAGCCAAGCAATGGGCCTGAGAGGGGCCTCAGCAGTCCAGCCCCCCTGACCTCCCCTCATGACACCTGTTCTGGTACGGGAGAGAAGGCTGGGTAAAAACCTTTGGAAAGTTCGTTACCTCACAGGCCAGCCTGCTCTAATACTGGATATCTCTAACTGGCAAAAGTGACTCCTTTGTTCTGAGCCAAAATGAATTCCCCTAAGTTTCCACGGATTGTTTTGCTTCTCTGAGGTCACACTGGCTTCCAGCAAATCTGACTAACTTGTATTACTCTTTCTTTTTTTTTTTTTTTATTGGTACCGGGGATTGAACTCACGACTACCTGCTTGCCAGGAAGGTGCTTATACCGCTGAGCTAAATCCCCAGCCCAAACTTGTGTTAGTCTCAAGGAATCCGAAGGAGAAATAAGAACCACATTCTCTATGGCGCGGCAACACTGGGGCCTTACCAAACTGGGCTGGGACAGAGATCATTTCTCTGGGGGCAGCAGGGCTTGGGGTGATAAGAGTCTTGTGTAACCTCATTCCCTGTGCCCTGGTGGCAAAGTTAAGGTTAGAGGTCAGGCAGAGACTCAGGCACCCAGTGTGACTCTAAGGGGCCACCAGGTGCCAGGGCAAGATTCACACATTGCGTCTCTGTAGCCTGAGGGGCAAGTTTGTTTTCTCGCAATCTATTTCACTAAATTCAATCAATAATTCCTCATAAATAATTTATTAGAATTAGGATCCTAGACACAAAAGACCTAAACTGACCCTCAGGGTAGTGAAATTCTTAGATTTGAGCATTTTACAAAGTGCCATTCCTTTCCAGTGTTTTAAATGGGGGGGGGGAATCCACTCCATTATACAGGGACAAGGGACAGGATAAACCTAGTCAGGGCTAGTCAGGAGCCATCATCCCGATGATCAAGGGGTCATAGGCAAAGGATGGAGCTGGAGGAGTGCTGGCTTGGGAGGAGTCCCTGGAAGAGAAGTCCCTCTGTCTGTGGCTGTCACCGCAGCTGGGCGGCTCACTGGTGGCTCCTCTTGAAGAAATACCGAAGTGGGAAGAGAGTGCTGTGGGAAGGAGAAGGGGAGGGGGGTAGGCTGAGACCAGAGGTCTGCTCCAGCTGCCTGCTCCCCATTAGTGCCTCATTAGCCAGGCCATTTTGCTCTGGGGAGCCACTGAATGGAAATTCAAGGCTGGAACAATATTTGAGAAGGTACTCAAATTAGATTACTCAGGAGGGAAATAAAGGACAGAAGAATCACAGCTGGGATGACTGAGTTCTGGAGAGACAAAGGGATTTGCTGACTCCTCCGCAGAAAGGACTCTGATGATACCCAGATGCGCAGCTGAGAACAGAAATGAGTTGATAACCAAGTAATTTGAGTAGTCCAGTAAAACAGGACTAGTCTCTGGCTAGTTCTGTAAACTACCAATGCTTACGGAAGCAGGCCTTATCCCGGGCACATCGGGGTGGGGGTGAGATGTGCAAAAGTGAGTGAGAGCCAGATGTGGTGACGTACACCTGTAATCTCAGCACTCCCTTGGCTGAGGCAGGAGGATTGCAAGGCTGAAACCAGCTTGGGCTACACAGTGAGCTCAAAACTAGCCTGGATACACAGTGAGACCTTGTCACAAACCAAAGGATAAGGTACACTATTAAACTCACAGCTAGGGCCCTTGTTCCTAGTCTCATTTGTATCGTCCATATTGGATATAATTGAGAGATCTCTGCAAGTGATCAGCCCCCCCCCCCTTCTCATTTCCTGAAAGACCCAGCAAGGCAAGCTCTGGACTGTGCTCCCATTCGGGCCCTGGGGCTCTGGGATGGGGGGAGGGGCTTGTCTTACCTTAGAAAACCAAAGAAACTGCGTGTCCCTGGCTCCTGTGGTGGAGGCGAGCTGCTTTGCTGCAGTGCTGGAACCATGGCCCCTGGGAGGTTGTGCCCCCGTTTAGAATCTGTAAGGAAAACGCAAAGGCAGGAAAGAGGTGTCTTCTGTGGAGTACTTTTCTGTGCGTAGGAGGTGGCAGAGCAGCCTTTCACCAAGACTCATTTAAAGGGAGGTGAATTGTTTTTCTGACCTTCCCAATTTTATCTCAGCTCAATATGATGCTATATTCTGACCTTAGCATATTTTCAAAGTCAGATTCCTGAGATACTTACACAGCTCAGGTCCCAGCCACCCATCGTGGCCAGGCTGCTTTCACATGGAATGACACCATGGGATTCATGGGCTTATGTTCTACTTCTGAGGTAGCTGCGGTCCACACTGAATCCTATGCTGGGTGAGAGATCAGCCAGCTGGAAGCACAGCACCTCGCTGTGCAGTCTCAGGCTTTCCAGAGGAGCCACACTATTTTTTAAAAATTAAGACAGGGTCTCCCTCTGTAATTCAGGTTGGCCTTAAATTCATCATGTAGCACAGGCTGATCTTGAACTCATAGTGATCCTCCTGCCTCAGTCTCCAGAGTGCTAAGATCATAGGTGTGCACCACCATACCTGGCCAGGAGCCACAGTCTTAACACTAAGCTCCAAGGGAAAAAGTGCTTCCCACAGATGGGTCTCCAACCGCACAGAGAAGGGAAACATACCCCTCCCAACTTTTCTGTTACACTTCCCACCTGACTGGGGGAGCATCCACCACAGGACCAGAAGCAGCGCAGGAGGAAGGGCGTGTGCTGCCCACCTGCCCTCTTTTTGGCAGCCGGGGTGTGGGGTCCACTCTCAGGCTAGAGAGAGTCAGTGGTGCCTCCATGGGAGCAAGGCTCCCACATGTCCAAGGTGCCTGGACTCAGCGCTCTGTGCCATTCTGCTCAGCGGAGCACTGAAAGGGGCAGGATGGTTACTAAAGGAGACTAAATGTGAGTTTCCCAGAACCTACCCTGTGTCTGCACATCAGTGGTGTCAGAGGTTACAGTCTTCCATGTCTCTTGCTGGGTTTTTTTCCTGTTCTGATTTAAAAAGATCAAGAAAAGTCTTAAAGTTACTCTGATCCAGCTTGTATGCTATTTTTGAGGAACTGTTTTCACATCAGCACTCTGGGGCAGGCCCTATATTTCTTTTTATCTTTTTTTGCTTTTGAGACAGGGTCTCGCTATGCAGTTCAGGCTGGCCTTAAGCTCACTTTGTAGCCCGGGCTGGTCTTGAACTTGCAACGATCCTCCTACCTCATCCACTTGAGTGCTGAGATTACAGACTTTTACCACCACACCTGGCTCCTGTATTTCTTTCTTTAGGACTGTTTTTTCATTTCAGCTTCTAACCTGTCTTCTCTAAGGCAAGAGGACATAAGAGCCAAGAACAAGCCAATCTAGACCTCTCTGTCTTTTGTTACTGGGAATTGAACTCAGGACCTTGCACTTGCCAGGTAGGCACTGTGCCACTGAACTATATCCCCGGTCAGTCTAGACTTCTCTCGCCACCCCCTACTACTCAGTGCCTGCTCCTGCTGACAGAATACAGAGGTTGGAGAAACCAGGACCTTCGTGGCATACTGGGAAAAGTATGCTTTGCAGGGTAAACAGCACCCAAGATGGTATAATCAAGCTACCCCACCCATGTCTGCAGTGCTGTGGTTACTGAGGATGATGTTAGCAGAGTGGGTAGCTACTGTCAGGAGGCCTTTCCAGGGGACGTAACATGCAGACGGGCCCTTGAGAGATGAGTGGCACTTGCCACAGTGGGAGATGAAAAGCTGGTCTGTGAGAGCAGGGCATTCTAGACAGGGACATGACAGAAAGGGCACAATGCCACTGAAGAGTAAATATGACCAGCATGGCCAGAGCTGCATCCGGCAGAAATATGACTATGGTGTTAGAAGCCAGCGCGATATAATAGTATTTCTCCATGTGCTACTGTGTGCTAGAGACTCCTCTAAACTTTGAAGAGAACATCCTACAATCTGGCTACAATCTCCTCAACAATTCCAGTACATGCCCTCATGGTCGGAAGCATGGCTTGCTCTGGGACTCTGCCAGCTGCCTGCTGTCTCCACCCAGCAGGGCCTGAGGGCCTGGCTACTGGTGGCACCGATGGTAAGGCCACTGCTGGGGAGAGGCCCATATGGGAGTGGGCCACAGGATGCAGACTGGTGCTGGGCCCTGAGGAAAGCGAGGTTGGGCCCTCATCCCAAGCCGAAGCCTCAGGTTATGATGGCACGTCTTTCCGAAGTGAGCTTTTTGAGAACTTGTCAGGAGCCAGCCCCTAAGTCCTATTCCTAAAAAGGTGAGAAAGAATTCTGGGGAGAAAAGAGACCATTCTTAGCTTTTCTAAACAGAGTGGAGATTAGTTTTAGAGAGCCCAGCTCTGGTTTCTGGCTTATGAGGATGGTTTTTAGCCATTTTGTTTTGTTTTGGTAGTACCAGGGGTCAAACTCAAGACCTCTCGCTTGCCAGGCAGACGCTTATGCCACTGTGCTGTATTTTAGGCCCAAGGGCATAGTTCTTACAATTTGAATTAAACCATGCTTTTGGGTTTAAATCCTGATACATAGCATGATTCTAATGACTAGTGAAGTGGCATCTATTAGGATTGGTAGAGGGACCAAGAGCAAATGCCCAAGGGCAGAGGTGATTGGAGGACTCTACTTCAGTGTAGCTTCTGTGCTTTCCTGAAAAAAAATTTTTTTGTACTAGGGGCTGAATCAGGAGTAAAACCCAGAGGCATTCTACCACCGAGCTATGTCCCAGCTGCTTTCATTCTTGAGATGAGGTCTCCCTGTGTTGCCCAGGGTGGGTTCGAACTTGCAATTCTCAGCCTCCCAGGTAGCTGGGTTTACTAGATGTGCACCATTATGCCCAGCTCCTGGACTCCAAGGCGAGGTCTCCTCAGGCAAATCTCTAGAGAGGCAGGTGGCACATGGCTTAATCCCAGCACTTGGGAGGGGAGGTGGGAGGACCACTGTGAGTTCAAGGCCAGACTGGGCTACACAGCAAGACCCTGTCTCAAAACAAAACAAAACAAAACAAAACAAAACAAAGCAAAACAAAACAAAACAAAGCAAAAGTTTCAAGAGAAGAAAAAGCCTTAATGAAGACCTTGGGTATCACTGAGGACATCAAGCAGAGCCTTACATCCTGAAAACCCCTGTATGTGCTGGGCCACACCTGTGTAGATGTAGAGTCCAAGCAAAAGAGATTCTACCAACTGTGTACAGTCAGCCTGTGTCACCCCTGGACCAGCAGGCTGCCCTTCACTCCAACTGCTCCCTCTCGTTTCATCCTACTAAAGTCTGGGTCTCTAGGTCTAAGACCTAAAGAACACAGGGAAAAGGTCTTCTCTTCCTTCTTATTTTCTCCAGAGCACAGAGGCCATGAGCTCAACACTGTGCTCTCTTATGCTTTCCCCACGCACAAGCAGATGTGTATAGTCTACGCCAGCCACAATCTGACACCCTTCCTTCTGCCAAAGCCAGGGAAGTATTGAGCACTGGACCATAGGAGCAAATTCAGTTTTTCAGCTCAAGGGACTTACACCGAGGAGCCACTGTGATCACCTTATTTTAGGGAAAGATCCTCTCCCTGGGAACAGAGTCTACAACACAGGCTGATTCTGGGCTTGGAGTCAAGATCAGTAATTACTTGGTTTTGTGTGTGTGTTTTTCTAAATCCAGAATCAGGTTGAAAAGGTAATTATGTTGAATGAGAAGCTGTGGGCACTGTTTTTGAGGGAGATGATGTGTCAAACTAAGAATAGGAAGGTAGGAAGGGTAGAAAGGGAGGAAATGTTCCTCTAACGGCAATTATCTCGGTGTACAAAGCATCTTTGTTCTCCAGAGCATCATGTACTCTTGTACTTTCTTATTGCTTCTTCTTACCTTTCTAAACTGCAGGAGGCATAGAAGGGCGCAACTCTGCCTAAAATCAGCCTCTGGGCTGCATGGCCATGGCCAGCAGAGGCCCCGTCTTCTACCCCTGCCCCTAGGGCACAGGTCTAGATCCCTGAGGGTGCCCACTCCTCCCAGAGAGAAGAAGCAAACATGTGTTCATGTGTGCCCTAGAGCTCAACATAATGCCTGGCAAACAGGAGGCAGAAGAATGGTTTAGATATGAAAATTACTCCATTCCTCTCCTTAAAATATTTTAGGAAACTTCTGTATTTTTTTTTTTCTTCAGTACTAGGGATTGAACTCAAGGCCCTCACACTGAGCTACATACAACCTCATCTCTAAGTTTTCATTTTGAGACAGGGTCTTGTTGAGCTGCTGAGTAGCCCAGGCTGGGCTTGAACTTGCAGTCCTTGGGGATCACAGGCATGTGCCACCAGGTCTAGTGCAATCCTGAAAGTGGCCTCACAGCACTTTATCATTCAGGATGCACTGTCATGTCCAGCCATGTTTCTCAGTCCCGGGCCCCAGGCTGCTCGGCCTGAGCACCTTCAGCTCCTCTGAGCTCCTCTCACAGCCTCCAACGTTCCCTCTGCATCCTGTGCTTTCTGAAGCCACTCACAGTGCATTTATTGGTAACTGTCTGCCTGGCCTAATGCTGCTGGTGGTTTTAGGGTACAGCATGATGCCCCTGAGGTAGACATTTAGTGGACATGGGCTGAATGAATGCAATCGATCATGCTATGTGTCCTGAGAGCGGGAAGGTGAGTTGTTAGCATCTGGGTACCCAGGGGCAGAGCTACTTCGGAGGCATAAACAAGTGAGAAAAAACGTAGGATCTGTAAGGAATTGATAAATAGCTAACAGTTACATAAAGGGAGGAAACCAGGAAGGGCACTGCTTTAGGAGGTGCCATGGAAAATAAGCTTGGAAACAGAGAATTAGTTGATACGTGAAGCTGGGCATGGTCTACACTCAGGAGACTGAGGTAGGAAGGTCACTTCCAGTTCAAAGCCAGCTGGGCCTACAGAACAAGATCATGCCTATATGAAAACATAAAATGATACATGAATATCAAAATAACAGACTCCAGTAATTAAACAAACTCAAATAATAAAGGACCAACTCATCATTGCTCTAGAAGTTTTTTCTCACTGATTTCTAGTGCTGGCACGTGCCTTGCTCATGCTAAATTTAGCTGTTCCTAGACTTTAGACCCCAGCGTGGATAAAGTCAAAGTTTTCTAAAGAGGGACTTCTATACTGCATGTTACTGCTATTCCGTAGGACTTTTTTTTTTTAAACTTCAATTGTAGAGTACAAGAAGCAGCCTTTTAAGCTGAGAAGACCTTTTGACCAGAGGATTCATCCATGTGTGTACTATGCAGCCATTTCTGGGACAAGTTGCAGCAGGGGTGGAACAGTATAATGCTGCTCTGCAGACAGCGAAACCTGAGATGGTGCTTGGTCCTTCCAGTCTGCGGTAAGGGCCAGGACGCGCAGGTAACAGGTAAGGGCCAGGACGAGTAACAAGAATCATAACCTGCAGCACAGCCTCAGGGCCTCGGCCCAGTGCTTACTCTCGTGGTTTCCATAGGTGGCTTCTTGCTTCGAGCTCTTCGACTGGGAGACCCCATCTTGGCCCTGGGGTGAGGGAAGAAACCCATGGACATTACTGGCAGTGACAATGTTCTGATATCCCGACACACGGAGCCTCAATGAATATTTCAGCAGACTGGCTATTTTTATACTACTCTTGGCCAGCAGAAAAAAACTGTGTGGCCAAATTTTCTTTATTTCACAATAGAATCCTAATTTCAGACAGTTCAGCATATGGGATTTGAGAAGTGGAAAATATGACTGACAGTCGGTTATCAGATTCTGAAACACCTGATTATGCAACAAAGCCCAGAAAGGGGAGATGAGAGTTCGTCTCTGTGGAAGATTCAGTTGAATGAAACAGACCAAACACTTCCAGCCACCACACACTGCACCAGTGCAGAAGAGAGCTCCCCAACTCCCCTGACATACGCCTCTAGAAGGAGCCGCCTCACTGCCCCAGCATCAAGGGGCCTACAGGGTCCCAGGAAACTAGGAGCTGTCTTCTGTGACCCTGGGATGAAAGTACCTTGGGCTGGGTAGCAGGACTCACCTACAACGATCCCAGCAGGCCTCTCTGTGGTATTAAAATCATTTTGCTCCTGATGGTGCCTGCTCATAACCCCAGCACTTGGGAGGCTGAGGCAGGAGGATCACCATGAGTTCAAGACCATCTGAGCTACATAGTGAATTCAAGCCCAGCCTGGACTACATAGTGCAACCCTGTCTTGTGTGTGTGTGTGTGTGTGTGTGTGTGTGTGTGTGTGTGTGTGTGTGTCTTTTTCCTTTTTATCGGTACCGGGGATCAAACTCACGACTGCCTGCTTGCAAGGCAGGCGCTTATGCCGCTGAGCTAAATCCCCAGCCCCGTGCAACCCTGTCTTAAAAAAAGAAAAAAAGGAAAAAAGAAAAAAAGGGCTGGGGATTTAGCTCAGTGGCATAAGCTCTTACTTTGCAAGTGCATGGTCATGAGTTCAATCTCTGGTACCGATTAAAAAAAAAAAGAAAGAAAGAAAAAGCCAGGTGTGGTGGGTCACACCTGTAATCCCAGTATTTGGAAAACTGAGGCAGGAGGATCCTCACAAATTCAAAACCAGCCTAGGTTACTAAGTGAGCTCAAGGCCAACCTGAACTGCATAGCAAGACCCTGTCTAAAAACAAAACAAAACAAAAAATCCAAGAAGAGTCTAAGTAGCTTCTACAACACCAACCTCAACACGCTGGATATATGCTCAACATTCCTCCAACAGTTGAAGCATTCAACATTTTCTCTCATAATTGATGTATTCCATATTGTAATACTAATTTTAAAATTTGTAATAATCAGTGTATTCAATAGGGTTTGGTGGCTCAGGAGTAAATTCCCAGGATTTGGCAGGCTGAGGCAGGAAGATTGTCTTGAGTTCAAGGCCAGCCTTACCTACCTGGTGAGACCCTGTCTCAAAAAGACAAAATATCCTAGCACTCGGGAGGCTGAGACAGGAGGATCATTGTGAATTTGAGATCAGCCTGGGTTACAAAATGATTTGAAGGCCAGCCTGAGCTGCATAGTGAGACCCAGTCAGAGAGAGAGAGAGAGAGAGAGAGAGAGAGAGAGAGAGAAACATTGTGTTCGTCATTCCCCCCAATAAGCAGTGTGTACAGCATTCCTCTTACTAGCTGGGCATGGTGGTACACACCTGTAATCCCAGCACTTGGGAGACTAAACCAGGAAGATTGTCTCCACTTTGAGGCCAACCTGGGCTATATAGTGAGTTCAAGGCCAGCCTGAACTGCACAGTGAGACCCTGTCTCAAAAAGACAAAAAAAAAAAAAATTCCTACTAAGTCAATGCACTTGATAGTCCCAATAATTGGCACTTCACCTAATAACGGATATACACAGTCTTGCAAGTATTTGTATTTCCTCTGGACTGCTTTTAGGGTTCCAAAAGCTTATTGCTCACTGGCTAAAATAGAATGTTTTATTTGCTCTTATCCTTTCAAGGTTTTCCTTCTGTTTTTCTGTTTTGCTTTGCTTTGCTTTTGACTTTTTGAGGCAGGGTCTCGCTATACAGTTCAGACTGGTCTTGCATTTGCTTTGTAGCCCAGGATGGTCTTTAACTCACAGTGATTCTCCTGTCACAGCCTCCTGAGTGCTAGGATTACAGGCGTGAGCCATCACGTTAAGCCTTGGAGACTATGTTTTGTATCTCCTATAATATGATCATAGTAAGGATACATTGACTATGGTTTTTTGCGGAGGTAGGGAGAGGTACCAGGGATTGAACTCACAATCTCGAGCATGCCAGGCAGGCGCTTATACCACTGAGCTAAATCTCCAGCTCCCCACATACACATAATGTGAGTTTATCATCTTTTTTTTTTTGTCCTTTTGAGATAGGATCTCGATATGCAGTTCAGGCTGGCCTTGAGCTCACTTTGTAGCCCAGGCTGGTCTTGAATTCCCAATGATCCTGCCTCAGCCTCCCAAGTACTGGGATTACAGGTGTGCACCACCATGCCTGGCTTCATTGACTATGTTGAATTCAGTTCTACACATCTGAGTATACTTCTTCTCAGTCTTCACATTATTATTATTTTGTTTTGAGACAGGCTCTTGCCATGTAGTCTGGCTTCAAACTCACTATGTAGCCCAGCCTGGCCTTGAACTTGCGCTGATTCTCCTGCCTCAGCCTCGGGAATGCTGGGATCACAGGCATGCACCACCATGCCTGGCTCAGCTTTTACCTTGATGAAAAGAACAATCCCAATTCCACTTCTCAGAGAACAGGACTATGCTTAACCTGCATCCCAAACCCAGTTTGCCTCTTTTCCCTAGCCCATTTCCCAGAACAGGCAGATACTACTGATAAAGCCCAGAAAGAGGAAGTGACTTGTTCAAGTGCAGAGGAATCCAGCCTAACAGGTGGCAAAGTGTGACTAGGAGGGAGACTCAGCCTTGCCCTCCGCCACTGACCTGGGCAGTGCTGTCCCCCTGGGGGAGCCGTGCTCCTCCACAAGTTTCCGCTTCTTCCCTGCATCTCCTGCTGCTTTCTTCTCTGCTACAGCCTGCAGGAGGAACAGACTTTGTGATCCCCCTTGTGCAGAGCACTCAGTGCAGGGAGAGAAGGCCCATCTCTAGCCCACCAAGCCCCTTCAGCATCAGCTTGGCGGCAACAGAAGTTCCGTTAGAGTCATGGTTTCTGACATGGAACCAAGGGAAAAACATGGGCTCGGGTTTGTGATTCTGCTGGGATCTGGGCAGAGCTGAGGGGCGAAGTCAGAGAAGGACCCAAGGGCAGAGAGCACCCTGGGGACAGCAGGAGGTAACAAAGGCGATTTTCATTTTGTTCAGAAATGCAAACTTACCGACCCAAGAGGACTGTCGTTTATTGGTTTGCCTGCAAGAGGAAATTGAAGTGTTAGAGTGGATCAAGATTCTGTTTTCGCTGAACTTCTGAGTACTCTATTTCCCAGAACTGGCTCCAGGCGCCCTGCCCCGATGTGCCTTTCTCCCTTCTGTCTGGTACCACTTTCCCTAGACACAGTGTCTTTAAACTCCCATTTCCTCCAGTTTCACAACTGTCACCTACAAGCTGAAACATGTCTGAGTCACACCATGCTTTAACAATATGCCACTAAAAAGGGGATGTGACAGCTGGGCATGGTGGCACAGGCCTGTCATCCCAGCACTTGGGAGGCTGAGGCAGGAGAATCCTTATGAGTTCAAACCCAACCTGGGCTACAATATGAGCTCAAGACCAGCTTGAACTGTGCAGTGAGACCCTGTCTTACAAAGACAAAAACAAACAAACACACAAAAACTAAAATGAAGGAGAGTATTTTGAGGGAGATTAACGGCAATATATCTTTTACTATATTTTAAAATTTAAATCTTGAATGTATTATTTGGTCATCCTGTGTTTCGAAAAGCAGGCAGAGAAAGATGACACACGCTGCAATTTATCTGAAGTCAAGCAGCTACTAAGTGGCAGAGCCTTGGGGATTTGGAGCAGGCTGGGGCCATGTGCTCCTGACCTCCACCACATGTGTGGCTGGCTGAAGCCCGATTCATCTGGAAGTCTACTTTACTCCACTCCCCGGGTACCACTAACCCTTTCTGCCCTTCGCTGGCCTCACTTCCATCACGACTTACCAGGTGGCAAGTTTTCATGAAACCATTTCATCTCCACATACAGAGTGAAAACGAATGGGTAAGGGATCAAGACGACTTCCTCATGTTTGAATTTCAAGTGAGAAACTCTCTCCCACTTGCTTTTATCTGGGGATGGAGCTAAGGGCTGAGGAAGGACACCAACATGCCTCCCTGAGAACTGTTTTAGGCATGAGACTCCACTTCTTCCCCTGACCTACTCTCCAAACTATCATTCTTTTCATGGGCACAGAATTCAACTAGACCAGAACTTCAGGTCTGTTAGGTAAGGCCTCTACCACTGAGCTACCTCCTTAGCCCTTATTTTATTTATTTATTTATTTATTTATGTCTTTTTCATTGGTACCGGGGATCGAACTCACGACCACCTGCTTGCAAGGCAGGTGCTTACGCCGCTGAGCTAAATCCCCAGCCCCATTTTGTTTGTTTTTGTGACAGGGTCTCATTCTGTTATTCAGCCTGGTTTTAAACTCACTGTGTAGCCCAGAGTAGTCTTGAACTCACAGTGATCCTCCTGCTTCAGCCTCCCAAGTGCTGTGATTAGAGATATGTGCCACCATGCTTAGACCTTATTTTATTTATTTTTGAGAAAAGGTCTCACTATCTAGTCCAGACTATTCTTGAATTCACTTAAGTACTCCAGGCTGGCTTGAAACTTGCAGAGATCTTCCTCCTGTCTCAGCCTCTTGAATCCTGGAGTTACAGGTATGTGCCATTATGCCTGGCTTCCTTATTTTGAGACAGAATCTCAGTAAATTCCTAGGCTGCGCTCACACTTGTGATTGTCTTGCCTCAGCCTTTGAGTACGTAGGCTTATAGCATGGTCACCATGCCTGGCTACATCTATGGTTTTGCTCCTTCCATTTGAATTTGCACGTGAGTTGTAACTCAGTAACTGGGAAAGGATACAGGGAAATACAATGAAGTGTTCAGTAATAAATGGCTGCAGATTGTCCAAGTTTCCCAAGACTGCACGGATAGAATCCTGAAAAAGATATTTGAAATGACTTTAAGTGTTCCAACTTAGCCAATTTTTCCATTTATATTTTTCACTGCTTTGCACACACACCCCCTTTTTTTGAGACAGTGTCTGAACTCTTAACTCAGGCTGCTCTTGAACTCACGGTGATTCTCCTGCATCAGCCTCCTGAGTGCTGAGATTACCACACCTGGCTCATATACTCCACATTCTAATAAAACCAAACTATTTATTGTTCCTTGAGTGTGCTCTGTGCTTCTCCACTTCTGTGATTTTGCTGTTCTCTCTGCCTGAAATGTACTCTACCCATTAGCACCTGTCCAAATCTTACCACTTCTATAAAGTATGGTTCAATGGAGTCTTGTCCATAAGGTTCCCTGACTCCCAAAAGTATAATTAACTCTGCCTCAGACCTTTTAGTAAGTGGGGCATGGGGCGGGGGGCGTGGTGGTGGGCGTTTGTAATCCCAGCTGAGGTAGGAGGATTGTTGCAAGTTTGAGACCAGCCTATGCTACCAAATAGGCTCAAGGCCAGCCTGAACTGCATACACAGACCCTGTCTCAAGAGACTAAATAAATAAATAAATAAATAAAAGAAGGCTTAGCTCAGCAGTGTAAGCGCCTACCTGGCAAGCAGGAGGTCACGAGTTCAATATCTCGTGCCAAATAAATAAATAAAACAGCCTCTCAGTAGTTAGCCTGAGACCGTTATTATATTTGCACAAGTTTTATTTTCTTCTAGAGAGACCAGCTTAAAGAAGGATTTACCTAGGAGTTATCTTGCCCTCTCTCCTACACTATCACAGTGAGTCCATATGGAGACCCAATGAAGGACAGGTAACACTGGTATTTACTGACATAGTTGTTTTGCTTTTCCTCAAATCATCTCCCCCCCCCTTTTTATGGGTACCAGGGTCTAACTCATGACTGTCTGCTTTGCAAGATAGGAGCTTATGCCACTGAGCTAAATCCCTAGCCCCCCCCCCCCCCCGCTTTTTTTCCTCTTTAAATCTTAATTGAAGCCAGGCATGGTGTTGTACACCTATAATCCCGGCATTCAGGAGGCTGAGGCTCAAGGATCATTGTGAGTTGAGACCGACCTGAACTGCATAGTGAGACCCTGTCTCCAAAACAAAACGAAATTTTTAATTGGTCAGTCAGTCTCTAATTAATCTATGCTTGTTAGCCTAACTAATCAGTTTACTTTTTGAGACAGTTTAGCTCAGCGGTAGTACAGCACTTGCCTAGTAGGCCCAAGGCCTGGGTTCCATCTGCAGTACTCTTGACCCTCAAAAAAGGAATGGTGGAGCTAAGACCCAGACCCACACAGTAGTGTTCCAGAGCTCATGTCCTTAGTCATCAGGCCACATTGGCTTTCAAGTAATTTTTTTGGGGGCGGGGGGACAGGGTCTCACTGTGTAGTTCAGACTGGCCTTAAACTGACTATATAGCCCAGGTTGGACTGTACTCGACAATTCTTCTGCCTTAGCCTCCTGAGTGTTAGGATTACAGATATTCGCCACCAGGCCTGGCTTCAATTAAGGTATTCTAAAGGAATGATAACATCTACCCAAAAACTAAGAGTAGGAGAACACATAAAAAGAATTTTGCAAACTTTGATGATATGTAAATGTATGTAAATTCCCTCCAGCTACCATCTACTGTGTGGTGAGCCTGCACACATCTGGTTTTTTTTTTTTTTTTTTTTTGGTACTGGGGATGAACTCAAGACTGCGGGCTTACAAAGCAGGCACCTATGCCCCTGAGCTAAATCCCCAGCCTCTACACACATCTTCTTTTTCAGGATCTTGCTATATAGCCCATGTTGCCCTCAAACTTGCAAACCTCCTATCTCAGCCTCCAAAGTAGCTGGGATTACAGACATGCGCCATCACCTACAGCAAATAAACTTAACTGTACAGTAATTCTTTGCAATGTGGAAGCATATGTGTTAGTATCACTAGTCATGTATCACTGCAGTGGGAAGGAGAAGAGCAGAAACTAACTGAAACCTCTCTTTGGTATAATGACACAACTGAGACTCAGGCTGACAGATGATTTGCCGACTGACACAGCTTAATAGTGTGATAATCCGTGAGATAGGACAGCAGGACATGGCAAAAACTAGCTGGGGAAGTAGGAGTAACCTGTTAATTACAAAATCCAGGACACAGCACAGAACGGTTCCCAAATTCCTGCAGGACGTCTCAGGAAAATTCCAGCTGATCTTCCAATAGCAAGACCTACCCATGACATCAGTCTGAGGCCTGGGATCTCAGCACCGCCTCTTAGGACCTGAATCAAGAACTCTTCATGGTGGGGGCTGGGGATCTAGCTCAGTGGCATAAGCACCTGCCTTGCAAGCAGGCAGTCATGAGTTCAATCCCCGGTACTGATAAAGAAAAAAGGGGAAAAAAAAAAAAAAAACTCCTCACAGGTCTCCTGGAGATGGAGACAGCGTAAAAGGACAGATGGAAAGGCTTGGCTATCATAACTTTCCATGGTAGCCCACACTGTCTGCCAGCATGTACTTTTATCTTTGCTCTTTCCCTCTTCTGTTTACACGGCCCATGCCTGCTATGCAGAGCCAGTTTCTCTCCCACTCTTCAGTTTTTTTATACTGGGAATTGAACTTAGGACCTTGCGCTTGTCAGGCAGGCACTTGTGCTGTTGATTTATATCCCTGGCCCTGTTGTCTTGAATAAAGTTTGTCACTGTCTTTTTTTTTTTTTTTTTTTGACAGTCTCACTGTATAACCCCAGCTGGCCTTGAAATCTAAGCAACCCTCCTGCCTCAGTCTTCTAATACTGGGATTATAGGCATGCACCATCACACTCAGTTGCCACTGATTTTTTTGAGTCCTGGGAATTGAACTCAGGACCTCATACTCGCCAGGCAGGTGCTGCGCCACTGTTTTTTGTTCATTTAATTCACTTGTTTTTTTTTGTTTTTTTTTTTTTTTTGTCTTTTTCGTTTTTATCAGTACCAGGGATCGAACTCATGACTGCCTGCTTGCAAGGCAGGCGCTTATGCCGCTGAGCTAAATCCCCAGCCCCTTCATTCACTTGTTTGCTCAGGGTGAGAAGAACCTGGAATTCAACTTCAGCAGAGTCTAGCAATCTGAAACTGGGTAACATATCATTGGTGAGCCACTTTTTAGAAGCGAGCCACTCAGTAACACCAGGACTAGGCTCCAGGGCCGCCCTGTGGAGAGGGCTCTACCTGCTCGGTGCTCTTTCTGTTAGGTTACAAAGCCAGATTAGCTGGCTGGGAAGGGAATGAAAATAAAGCGGAGGTAAAGCAGTCGCAAGTGTTTCCAATTAAAATGAAGCCCCAGCAGCCTTGTCTGTGTGTTTACAGTTAAGCTTCTTGAACGTCAGGTACCAGGCAGTGGCTGGATGGGAGGCTTCCCAGGCTTCTGAAAGCCTTCTCTGTGCCAGTCGCTGTGCAAGACAGCGGCTGCAGTCTGGAATCCCATGGAAACAAAATAACTCACGCCCCAAAGGTGCTGACATCACAACTAGAATGGAGAAAGGATGTGGGCTTTACATTTCCCTGAAAAAGTGTGAAGTTTCTTGCAAAGGAAATCTGGTGGAAAGAAGCCAAGTCATTCAGGGGAGGTTGTGACTCAGTTTGTAGGAAATCACTGAAGTCTGGGTGTGGATACCTGCAAGGCATAAGGAGGAATTTTCCTGGAAGTCCCCTTCTTTCCCTACCTCTAATTCCTGAATGATGACTTCCTTGTCTGTTATCTCTTCTGCTCTAGAAGGCAAAGAGAAAAGACAAAATAAGAAGGGAAGCCAGGCGTGGTGACTCACGGCTGCAATCCCAGCACTTGAGAGGCTGAGGCAGTAGGATCAATGGGAGTTGAAGACCAGCCTGGGCTACAAAGTGAGCTCAAGGTCTACCTTGTCTCAAAAAGACAAAAAAAAAAGAAGGGAAACTAGGAACATGGCATGCACATAACAATTGTGTGCACTGACTCAGTGTCAAGGGGAAGACATGAGATTACCTGGGTGGTGTGTCCCTAGCCTCAGTAGTACAAGGTTGTATGATAACGTCACCTATGGTGGCCAGGTGTAATCCCAGCACTTGAGAGGCTGAGGCAGGAGATAGTTGTGCGCTCCAGGAAAATCTAAAGCCAGTCTGCACTACATAATAAGATTGATCCTGTCTCAAAATGAAAGAAAGAAAAAAGAAAGAAAGAAATCTCTACATTATCCCAACAAAACCTGAAATTTCCACTATAACAGTTCCCTTAGGCCACTTGTACTCAAGGCATGGTGTTGGGTCTCTGGGAGGCTTCAAGACCCTTTCAAGGAGTCTTCAAAGGCAAAACTATTTTTTTTTCAAATCCATTTCATTTCAGAGGAAAAAAAAGGCAAAACTATTTTTATAATGCTTTTATGATTTATATGCCTTTACACTTTAAAAATTATAATCTTTAATGCGAAAGCAGTGGTGAGCAAAACTGCTACTGCCCCGGTACAGATCTAGCTGGTGGTATTAAGCTCTACCAGCTCATATTAATCATTAGTGCCAGGCAGGAAAAGAAAATCTAGTTTCATGCAACACCCTTGAGAAGGCAAGAAAATAAATTATATAAACCAGCGTGGCATTATACACCTGTAATCCCAGCCGAGGCAGGAGAATCGCCTGAGGTACACAGCAAGATTCTGTCACAAAACAAAAAGCCAACTTGTGCAAGCGGAGCTGAGGCAGAAGCAGTGCAAGTTTGAGCTCCTAGGCAATTAGCCATGTAGGAAACTCAGTCTGGAAACAAAAAATACAAAAGGGCTGGGGGGGGGGGTGTAGCACAGTGTGAAGGTTCATGCTCAGTCCTTAAACAAAATAAACAAAGGAAAGGAAAACCAACAACTATACTTGTTAAAAAGTTTGTAGGGGGTTGGGGGGTTTAGGTCAGCGGCATAAGCGCCTGCTTTGTGAGTACGTGGTCATGAGTTCGATCCCTGGTACCAATAAAAAGGAAAAAGACCAAAAAAAAAAAAAAAAAAAAAAGTCTGTAGGAGGATCACAAATTCAACTCGAGTCTATATGAGGGCTGGGGATGTAGCTCAGTCCCCCAGTGCTGTAAAACAAACCAACACACTAAATCTCAAAGCCTTGTTGTTGTTGTTGTTGCTGCTGTTGAAGTACTGGGATGAAACCAAGGGCCTCACAAACGCCAGGCAAGCACTCTATTACTGAGCCACACTCCTACTCCTAAAACCTCAGCTCTTGGCTACACATATTTTTGGGTTTGTTTTTTTTAAACAGGGTATCATGTAGTTCAGCATGGCCCTAAGCTCAGTATGAGGCCTCCAGCACCCAAATGCTAGAGTGACATGTACACCCACATTGTGTGTTTGTGCTTGTTTCTTGAGATAGGGTCTCACTGTATAGCCCAAGGCAATCCTGCCTCTGCCTGCTCAACACTGGAAGTATTGGTGTGTACCACAATGCCAGGTTCTGGTGGGTTTTTTAGGCAAAAAATTTAAACTTCTTCTTTTCAGCTTTTTGAAATATACAATACATAACTGTAGCTTTTAAAATATGTGATGTGATAAACAAGAAATACTTCTGCCAACTGAAACATGATGATAAGATGGTAAGATGGTAAGATAGTCACGCACACACAGTGTGTGACTATTGAAGTTGCAAAGTGAACAAGCTGGTTTTTTCACAGAACATTTTACTTGTATGATTACCTGACAAATAAACCACAGTTGTTGGTTCAGATTGGGGAGTTGACAGATTTTTCTCAAAAATGAATAAATTGAACACATCAAGGCAAACAACTGACAGAATTTGTTGTGAGATGAATTTTGGACTTTCAAGAGAAAATCTGGTTTGGAAAACTTATATCCACTATTGTAAGTTTGACAGCTTCCAAATACTTAAATTTTAAAATATTTTTGGGCAGACTGGGGATTGAGCCCAGGGCTTTGTACCGGCTAGATAAGCATTCTGCCTTCAGGCTATTTTCCTGGTCCCCTTATTTTTTTTTTAAGGCAAGGTCTTGCAATATTGTGCAGGGTGGTTTGAACTCACTTTGTAGCCCCGGCTGGCCTCAAACTCACAGCAATCCTTCTGCCTCAGCTTCCCAAATGCTGGTGATTATAGGCCTGTGCCACCCCTCAACCCCCCACCCACTAGGCTTATTTTATATTTTATTTTATCTTGCTAAATTGTCCTGGTTGGCTTTCCGGCTTCCTGCCTCAGTCCTGAGTACTTAGAATCGCAGCTGTGGGCCACCACACCCAGTTCTTACAAACACTTTTCTAAGATTGATAGTGATATTAACAAATATTTTTGATATTATATAATGAAATGTGTCAACATTTGGAAAGTTTGCATAAGTCAGTCAATCAAATTTTCCAAAGGACTAAAAAAATTAAAAAAATAAGAAAATTTTCCAAAGGACTGATGGAATGCATTGTATTACAAGATCAGACTAGATACAAAGATACAAAACAAGATACAAAACAAAACATAAAACAGGATAGACTCATGAATTTTAATGTAACAGAGTTCAAAATTCATAGTTCCATATTTCAGGTAACCTTTAAAAAAAGTACCAGTTTAAAGAACCAAAACTACCACTTGTTTAAGCTTTTATTTTTGTTTTGTTTTGCAGTCCTGGATATCAGGCCGAGGGCCCTATGCAAACTAGGCAAATGCTCTACCACTGAGCTATACTCCTGAGCCAGGAAGACATTTATATAGGGTCAAAGAGGAATATTTTTGATGACCTAACAGAATTACTAATCTATTCCTACCTTCCTTAATTTAAAATTTATGTGAGCAGGACTTTCAAATTTTGTATTATTTTTTGTTTTTGAGGGAGTATCTCACTATAGAGTTCAGGCTGGTCTTGAACTCATTAGGTAGCCTAGGCTGGCCTGGACTCATGCAATCTTCCTGCCTCAGCTTCCTAAATGCTGGGATTACAGGGGTGCACCACCCCCACCAGCTCCTGCACTTTTTTTTAGATCAAACAAAAGACAAAAAAATTCACAACAGATTGAATGTAGAAGCAGAGATGATAATCTAAATCTTCTCTTAAGATAGACACTAATGAAATTTGCAGCAAAGTGCTATCAATTTGTTTGGAGTAGAATAGATATTTTAAATTTTTAAGTGTTGGGCTGGGGACTCAGCTCAGTGGTATAAGTACCTGCCTGGCAAACTTGAGGTCATGAACTCAATCACTGGTACCAAAAAAAATTTTTTTTAATGTTAATATTTAATTGTTAAATGTTCAATTTAAAATGCTAACTTCATATTTATGGGTGAATTATTATTAAATTAATGTATTTTATTTTAAAAAGTAATGTATTTTAAAGTGATAGTAAAAGTAGATAACATTCTCATTTCAACCTTATTTATTTATTTATTTATTTATTTATTTATTTATTTATAGGCAACTCTCATTGTGTCCAAGGCTGGTTTTGAACTCCCAGATTCAAGCAATTCTCCTGTCTCAGCCTCCAGAGTACCTGAGATCACAGAAACCATAAGGTCTGGCTTTCATTTTAGCCATTTTTAAGTGTACAGTTCAGTGGTATTACATTCACAATGACTCTGTCTCAAAATAAAAAATAAAAAAATGCTGGGGACCTAGTTATGTACAAATGCTCACGTTCACTCCTCTAGTACTAAACAAACAAAAACTTCACAGCTGCGCTCCTCCAGCAATGAGTCTCCATTTTCCCTTCCTCTTATCTCAGCTCTCTAACCTACTTTCTGTCTCTATTAATTTTCTCACGTAAAGGAATCAGACAATATTTGCCCTTTTGTGACTGGTTTTTTCCGCTTAGCATAATGATTTCAAAGTTTATCCATATCATATATATGTCAGAAATCCGCTTACTTTGGCAATTTCTTTTCATGGCTCATTACATTACACTTCACAAACTGGATGTGGTGGCCCACCCCTATAATCCCAGCACTGGGAAAGCTGAGGCAAGAGGACTGCTGTGAATTCAAGGCCAGGCTGGGCTACGTAGCAAGACCCTGTCTCAAAAAAAAAAAAAAAACAAAAAAACATTTCACTGTCCACATATTCCATTATTTTGTTTACCTATCATCATGGTGCTATGAATACTGTTATACAAATTATCTGAGTCTGATTCCAATTCTTGTAGGTATATATCTATAGTATAGACATATGCCATATAGTAATCCCATTTAACTTTTTTTTTTTTTTTTTTTTGTACTGGGGATTGAACTCAGGACCCTGCACTTGCCAGGCAGGCTGCCTTCCCAGTAAGCGCCATCCTCAGTGTTTTTGTTTTTTTTTTTTTCACTTTTTTGAGTTAGCGTTAGTGTGTAGCCCTGACTGATCTTGCCTTTTTTTATTCTTGCTTTGTTTTTAACAGACAGTCTTCTTATGTAGTTTAGGCTGGCCTTGAACTTGCTATGTAACCCAGGCTGGCTTTAAATTTGCAGTGATCCTCCTTGCCTCAGCCTCCTGAGTGCTGGGATTACAGATGGTGCATCACCATACCTGGCTATTATTTTATTTTATTTTATTTTTTGTTTTGAGATAGAGTCTCACTAAATTCCCCAGGCAGGACTTAATTTGAGGATACTCCTGCCTCGGCATCTCATATTGCTGGGATTACAGGCATGTACCACCATGCCTACTTACACTTTGTTTTTTGAAGAATTATTGCAGCCAATCTAGTAGGTATATTTTAGTATGTGTGCTGCCAAAGGGAGCACAGTCAACTAGGTGTGAATTGGTATCTCATTCCTGTTTTGATATGCATTTCCCTAGTAGCTAATGATCCTGCGCATCTTTTTTTTTTTTTTTTTTGTCTTTTTCCTTTTTATCGGTACCAGGGATCGAACTCACGACTGCCTGCTTGCAAGGCAGGCGCTTATGCCGCTGAGCTAAATCCCCAGCCCCATTAGGCATCTTTTCATATGCTGTTGGCCGCTCATATCTTCTTCCAAGAACTGCTTATTCAAGTCCACTCGTTTTCTGTGGCACTGATGATGGAACTCAGGGCCTTTACACTGAGTACATTCCCAAATCTTTTTTTAACTTTATATTTTGAAACAGGGTCTAACTAAATTGCTAAATGGCTCAAACTAAGTTTGAAGTTGCCATCCTCTGCCTGGATAAATTCTTTCTTTCTTTCTTTCTTTCTTCCTTCCTTTCTTTCTTTCTTTCTTTTCTTTCTTTTCTTTCTTTTGAAAGAGCCTTTCTGTGTAGTTTTGAATGGTCTCCGGGATTACAGGTAAATGCCACCATAACCAGCAAGAACTCTTAAATTATGTTGAACAGAACTGGTAAAAGGTAGGCATCATCCATCATTCTGGTCCTGTTCTTTTTTTTTTTTTTTTAAACAGTGTCGCACTATGTAGCTCAGGCTGGCCTCAAACTTACAGTCCTCCTGCCTCAGCCTCTCAAGTGCTAGGATTACAGGCATGTGTCACCACACCTGCTTACTTAGGAAAGGTTTAAATCTTTTATCACAGGTGAGCTGTGGGTCATATACATATACATGGCCTTTATCATATAGGAAGCTCCCTGTTATTTCTACGTTTTTTGATCTTTCTTTTGAGACAGGGTCTCACTATATGGTGGGTTAGCCTTGAACTCCTGGCATTTCTGCTGCATCAGCGTCCCAAGTGCTGGGACTACAGGCAGGTACTACCGTGCCTGGCTCCAGTGAAAACTTTTAAGACATATTCCCTTAAACGTATGTTGCTACTAACTTAGAAATTTGTATGAATAATAAATGTACTGAACATTTAAAAAATGTATTGAACATGAAACAACTGAGAAAGAGGCCTACAAAGAGCTACAGAAGCCAGTTTTCTAGGCCGAATGAAGGCAAACAAGGGATGAGCAAGTGGAATACACTAATCCATGCCTGCACAGGCTTCCCTCCTGCTTTTAAAATTACCTGACACTGTGGCCATATCTGATTTTGAACTTATACACACTGGGTCCTGCATGAAGAAACCTCGTCTCCGGAAATGGGTAGGTAAAGGGTTTTAAACTCATCACATCCAAACGGTAGCCTAAGTAAAGTAGAAAGAATGGAGATTATTAAAGATGATCTGCAGCATCTTCTCATAAGACACACACTTAGCACTCAGCACACTGCTCATGTAGCAGGCTCCACTCTGCTACTCATCACTTGGACCATTTTTTTCCCTGCCTTTACACTGCATGGGGCAGGAACATGGTGTGTTGGGAGAACTTCTGTGTTTGAAAGCAAACAACCAGAGTTTAAATTTTGTTTACTTGTTTGCTTGTAGGTGGGGTCTCACTGTGTACCAAAGGCTGGCCTTCCTCAGGGCTATCCTTCTGCCTCCCAAATGCTGGGATTATAGGTGGGCACTACCATGTCCAGTAAGAGTTTAAATTTTATTGCTTATTTTTAAAATATTTTCTGGTACTGAGAATTGTACCCAGGACCTTCACACTGGACAACATCCCTAGTTCTTTTTATTTTTATTGTTTATTTATTTATTTTTGGTACTTTGGAGTCAAGGTCTTGCTATGTAGCTCAGGCTGGCCTCTAACTCAGCAGTCCTCCTGCCTCAGTCTCCCAAGGGCTGGGATTGAAGACAGGCACCACCACATCTGGCTTATTTTTTTTTTTTTTAATTGAGACATGTTCTCCCTAAATT
Organism: Cavia porcellus; assembly: GCF_034190915.1. Classification (NCBI taxonomy): domain Eukaryota; kingdom Metazoa; phylum Chordata; class Mammalia; order Rodentia; family Caviidae; genus Cavia; species Cavia porcellus. The sequence goes on from NW_026947500.1 coordinate 23,844,038, forward strand.
GCTAAATGTCCCAGGTTGGGCTCAAACTCCTAATCCTTATGCCTCAGGCTCTCAAAAAGCTGGAATTATAGGCATGCACCACCATACCTAGCTTCCCAAATACTTAGACTCTATTCTCCTTGTCCATTTTACTTTCCTGAAGCCTAGGTGGATGTGAAGAGGGCTTCATTTAAATGATGAGACATTACAAAGGATATGCAAGTAAGAGGCATAGTTAGGAGGACCTCTCCCATCAACACCACCGACCAAACAGCACAGCTGCCAGACACAATCGATGCACCTGTAAGAATGAACACCATTTCCTAGTGGTGCCAAGGAATCCCTTACTTTCCCTCCCCCCAGTTATTCTTCCTCTCCACCAACCATGAGGCTTCCATGAGCCCCTAGAGTGCCCCTACACACCTAGTACTTAGTACAAATAGTCATATTTTTCTAATTCCTGAATTTTAGGCCCTTTCCATTCAACAAATGAAAGAACTAGGGAAATGGCCTGCACGTCTCTCCTGTGAGACAGATGGCATTTAGCGTGTCAGAATCAAACACATTGTGAGTTTTTGTCACTGGAGCTTTTTTATGCATCTCCTTATTTGTAGAAGTCATCGCCTTGTACTCTTTTTGTATCTCCAGTGGTGCTTTAAATAACTAAGAGGTCCAGAGTTCCAAAGGACCAAGGCTACTTATAATATGACATACTGATTTGAGAGGCAGCCAAGAGGTAGTAAATGTAACAAGAACCTGGGTTTAAATCTCAGCTCAGGTGCCTCTATTTAATTTGTCTAAGACTTGTTTTTTTTATGTAATAGTAAATTTTTGTCATACCCTAAGTGAGATTATATATATATATTAATGCTCACAACAAGCCTACTTAGTAAGTAGTCTTGATAGATGAGAAACTGAGGAGCTGAGAGCTGAAGTAACCTGCTCATAGCAATCAATGTTGGAATTTGGATTCAGACTGAAGCATATAGATCCATTATTCCTGCTTCCATTGTAATTTCTGGGGTTATACAGGGGATAAAAAACATAATCCAGGAGTGAGAGCACACACCTGAGAGGCTGAGGCAGGGCTACTACAACTTTAAATCCAGCCTGGAAAACCCAGTGACTTGGCAAGACTGCCTCAAAATAATAATAAAAAGAGCTGGGGACATAGCTCAGTATGAAGGCTCTGGGTTCAATCCCTAGATCACACATAAAAAAATACAATTTTGTAAGTGGTAAAATATCTTGTACACTAAAGGACTATTTCATTGTTCTTTTCTTCACATTATCTTAAAACCATTTCTAATCAGTAGGGAAAGGTTATACAATAGAAGATCCATGTGCCCCCCAAAATGAAATTTCTCACAATTTTCAAAGTTGAAGACTGGGGCTGCCAGTAAGAACATTCCCTAGTGTCTGATCTCAGCTATTGGGATCAGAATGACAGGAGGTTGGATTATTTAGACTATTGGACTATTTAGACTAGAACTGCAGTCAAAAGTTATTTTAAAAAAATGCAAAGTCATCAAAGAGGAAATATTTTTCATATCCTGAGAAAAATCTTGCTGATACCCCTTGTCCAAGACATGGCAGGAACCCAAGCTAGATCTGTGAACTATTTGGTGCCAAGGGACTTTTTCATTTTAAGTGGGCAGGGAGCCCGTCTGGTGAGACTTAGGTTGTTGACACAGAAATTTAAGTGTGTTATTCTGAGGGTCATTCTGAGATGCAGGCACTTGCCCCCAGACCAGGTATCTGGGGAAAAAAGATTGAAGAACTTTTGCTGGAAGTTACAGTCTAGAAAGGAGACTTCATGTACCATGCCAAGGCTGGCCATCTGACAGAAGAAAGAAACAACCCTTTCTAGCTGGGGCCTGTTTGTGTTAATTGCTGGCTGCCTGGTTCAGAAAAAACACCACATACTAATTATCTAATTTTAAAATGAAGATTTGACAGCATTACCCAAAACAACCACATAGTAATAGGGGCTCAAAGATTTCACAGGGTTATTTTCCAAAATTGACTACTGTAGCCATGGTGATGCTATGTCCTACTAACTGCCATTAAGTTGATGGAGCTTGAAGAAAAAGGTCAGATTCTCAAGTCATTTTTAGGTGACCACAAATCATGATGATTTTAAAATGAAGAAAAGATCTGAGTGTGGAGATGTAGCACAACATGCCCTCCCAGGCAGTATGCTTCAGTTAATTGCCCAGGTCATACTTCCTGTTCCAGTTCTGGTTGTGCCTGTCTGTTAGAAATGGCTGGTCACTATGATGCATAGCTGGTCACTATGATGTACTCTTTATAAAACCAGTTCCCAATGGACAAAAGATTCTGCCTCTGTGCTTCCTGCTTGCTTATAAGAATCCAGACCACCAGAGATCAGGAACTGATACTTTGGGAATGATCTCAACCAGTGCCCTCCGACACAAAATGAATATGCCTCCAAATGTTTTGGTGTTCCTGCTTGCTGTTGCAGTGGCATATGTCTGTAATCCCAGCACTCGGAAGGCTGAGGCAGGAGGATTGTTGCAAATTGGAGACCAGCCTAGGCTACAAAGTGAGCTCAAGGCCAATTTGAACTGCATAGTGAGACTCTGTCTCAAAAGGACAAATAAACAAACAAACAAGGAAAAGAGGAGGGAAACAAATCCCAGTTAGTACAGAAAACCTGAGGCAGACCTAAATGCTATCCTAAGATAAGGATATTGACTTTTGGGAAGTTAAATCCAAAGAGATTTGGAAGGTGGGAAGAGATGATGGTGATAAAAGTAAAGTCATTAAACATTCCTGGCAAGGTTTGGTGGGGACATCCTTCCCAATGCAGAAGAATAAAAGAGCTTCCTAAGCAGTTTTTCAAAATACACTTACTGAGGGCTGGGGATTTAGCTCAGTGGCATAAGAGCCTGCCTGGCAAGCGCAAGGTCTTTTGTTCAATCCCCGGTACCACAAACAAAACAAAACAAAACAAAAACAAAATACACTTACTGGGAAAATATCAAAACAGGATCTGGGACCACCAAGTGTGGGCAGTGACATAGGGAATTCATCTACAGCTCCCCCACTCTGAAGGTGCCCATCTCTCTGGAAACAAGGATCCCTAGAGCCCATGAAACCAACACCTGCGTTTTAGGACTGAGATTGAGGATAAGAAGTCAGCCTCAGGCCATGAGGATTTAGCTCAGCAGCCTATGTGCCTGCCTGGCAAGTGTGAGGTTGTAAATTCAGTATTCAGTCCCCGTAACAAAAAAAAAAAAAAAAAAAAAAAAAAAAGTCAGCCTCTCCTTCCTCTTTCAAAAGTTTTCCATTGACTCAGAGATCTGTCTGTCATTGCTGAAGGAGATTCAGATCCTGAAAGCTTCTGTTCCCAGCAGCAGATTCGTAGATGCCTGCAGTGTCCTTCACTTTTGAGGGGATCAGAGGAAAGTGACTTCATCAAAGAGGAAGGAATTTCCACAGTAACATAATCCAAAGTGAAACAGGATTAACTGTGGTTAGCAAGATTATTGACTATACATTTCTACTAAAAACTATCACCCTGTCATTCATTTTATTAAACTCTAACCCAGGCAGTCTTATGTCTTGGGGTGACTCCCAGAAAACCAAAACATAAACTTTTTTGATTAGTAGGTTTTGCAATTATAATTTGGGGCATAAAGGATTACATTCACATTGGTTTTTGAGCCCCATTCTCTCTCTCTCTCTCTCTTTTTTTGTCTTTTTGAGATGGTCTCACTATGCAGTTCAGGCTGGCCTTGAGCTCACTTTGTAACTCAAGTTGGTTTTGAACTTGTAACAATCTTGCCTCAGCCTCCCAATTGCTGGGATTATAGGCATGTGCCACCATGCCCAGTTGAGCTCCATTTTCTTTTGCTTTCTTTCTTTTCTTAATTTTTTTTTGGTTTTTGAGACAATTTCACTTTATAGTTCAGTCTGGCCTTAAACTGGCAGTAATCCTACTACCTCCTATGGTATACTGGGATTAAGGGTCAAGAAATAAGTTTTAAAAGCCAGTGACATTTGTGCAGGAAAGGATTTGCCCTTGGGACTGTGTCAGGTTTTCTTTTGTTTGAGGGAGGAGGAGTGAATAACTGAATTTAAGCATTAAGAAGATGCCTTGAAATGAAACCAAAAGGTCTTCGTGGACAAACCAAAAAGCAATCTAAACCTCTTAAATTACTTTTGTTGTTGTTTTTGAGAAAGAGGCTCGCCACGTAGTTCAGGCTGGCTTTGAACTCTATGTAACCCAGGCTGGAACTCTCTACAATCTTCTTGTCTCAGCCTCCTGAGTGCCAGGATTACAGGCATACACCACCTCGCCCGATTTAAATTATTCTTTGCATCTAAGTATATCTTCCACTTCCACCTTAACCATCCTAAAAGATGAGGAAAAACTATCTTTAGTTAATGGGTCCTGGATTGGGCTCCTTATTTTAGAAAAATATACATCTCACCACACTATCCAGTAGTCGTGGCTTGTTCCCTGACTTGCCAATAATAGTATTCACATGTGCATTCAATGCAGCTCTCTGGACATCTCACCAGCCCCAAGAACCCAAAAAACATCTGGATGTAAAATTGAAGGCAATAAAGGACATTGTCTTTTCTGGTCATAGCAGTAGGTGGAAGGCCCTGACATAGTACATGCAGGGAAAAAAATTTAAAATGACAGTGAAAACAAAATAAAACAAAAACACACCAGCATCAGTAGTTTCGGAAAGATAAAGTAGTGGGAAAAATATTCTGAGTATCTTTTTTTTTTTGTCTTTTTACTGGTACCAGGGATCAAACTCACGACTGCCTGCTTGCAAGGCAGGCACTTATGCCGCTGAGCTAAATCCTCAGCCCCCCCCCTTTTTAAAATTCTGAGCATCTTTTACAATGTCAAACTGTAAGCTCTGAGTCTCTGATGTACATAACTCAAGGGTCTTAGTGGCAGAAGAAAGATAAAGAAGTAGAGAGCTTCCAAAACACACAGCTTTGTTCTTGGCAAGAAACTGTGGCAAATTCTGAGGAAATTAAGTTTTAAGAAAATCAAGTGACTTTATATAAACACCAAATTTCACTCAGAAATTTTGAAATATTTTACCAGCTTTAATACAGTTCTGGTGGGCACTGGGAGGTAAGATTATCTGATGAGATTATCTGATCTAGCCAAGGTCATAAAATGGACCAGAGTAAAAAGATGTTTTGCTAAAGCAGAGGCCAGATGAATGAAGGGCATCAAGAATGAGGCTACACCCAGACTTGTGACCCCTCTGTAATTCCAGCACTCAGGAGGTTGAGGCAGAAAGAATGACACAAACTGGAGGCTACACAATGAGTTCAAGATCAGACTGAACTACATAGTGAGATTCTGTCTCCAAAAAACAAAACAAAAACAAAAAGAAGCTGCTGTAGTACTTAGGAGTAAGTGATGCCCGTTTGGTTTGGGATTTTACTAGTTAGTAGCTGGATTCGAGGTATATTTGATTGAAGGAATCAAGGATGACTCTTAGCAACTAGATGATAATACACAGCCTTTCTTGATATGGGAAAAAAATCTAAGAAAAGAAACTAGAACCTGCCTTGCAAGCAGGCAGTTGTGAGTTCGATCCCTGGTACTGAGAAAAAAGACCAAAAAAATTTTAAAAAAAAGAAAAGAGACTAGAGACACAGAACTAATAGTTCTACTTTGGTTAAATCTGAGACATTCAAATTATGCTGAGGAAGCAGTCTCCTAGGGATGGAAATATAAATTTGAGTCATTAGTAACGGTATTTGAAGCTATTGGAATGGTTAAGAACATCCACAAAGAAAATACAGAGGAGGGAAAAGTGCTTCTGTAAAAATCAAACTATTAATTGTGGAATCTATCCTATAACCTAAAAGCAATCAGAATATACTGAAGAGTGCAATTTTTACAATTACATTACCAGGGTGTGGTGGCATAATCCCAGCACTTGGGAGGCTGAGGCAGGAGGATCACTGCAAATTTAAGGCTTCGGGCTACAGAGAGCTCAAGGCCAACCTGAACTGCATAGAGAGACCCTGTTTCAAAAAGATAAGACAAAAAAAAAAAAGTTGTGTTTAAAAAACAAACAACCAACTTTCTGGTTGTGAGAGGTAAATCAAGCAAGAACAGATGAAAGGGGACCAGTTAGGAGACTCCTGCATGACTCCCAGGCAGATGTTGCGCATAGCAGAGATGAACAAAGTGGATTGATTTGGAAGATGCCGGTGACTAAGTGACTCCCTGGAGTGATGACAGGACAGACAAGGATGACATCCAGTTGCTTGAGCAACTAACCTAAGAGATACAATTGCTCCATCCTAAAGAGATGAGCCTTGGAAAGTACATTTTTGAGAGAGAAATGTGGAGTCCACTTTTGGATACACTTGATCTGAGATGCCAGGGAGATTATCATGCACTTTTGGAATGGTGGCGGGTTTACTACCTGGATATGTGTCAACAAAGAAACTACAGTTCAAAAAAGTCATGGATCTCCAGCCCAAGATTCAAGATGCCCTAGCCAGGAGTGCCCTCCAATCCCAGCACTTGGGAGGCTGAGGCAGGAGGCTCTCAGAGAGTCGAGGCCAACCTGAACTACTGTCTCAAAAACAAAACACCATCACACCAGGGCCACAGATGTAGCTCAGTGATACAGTGCCTGCCTGAAAAACACGAGGCACTGACTCAATTCCCAGTACCAAGAAAGGGGAAAAAAGGGGTGGGGGATGTCAAGACAAAAATAAAGAAGCACTGAGTGCCATCACTCAACTATTTACTTCAGGGGGTCATCAGGCTTTTGAAAGCCAGAAATTCATTCACATCACTAAGTCCCACGTGACAAGAAACGCTGCGATGCAAGACGCCCTGTTTTCATGGCAACAGCTACGGGCGCAGTACGGCCCAAACGAACACTTTGGTACGGCGGTTTCGGCGCAGGGGCCCGCTCCGCCCGCGCGCCCTCCCTGCTGCTGCCCGCCACACCTCCCGGGCCTCGGCGGCTCTGGGCAGCCCGGGGCACTGCCGCCGGGTCGTTACCTCAGCCCCAAGAGCGCCCAAGCTTGGCCAGGCTCTGTCTCACACTCGGACTAGCGGCTCTCCACGCCTCGGAACAGTGGCCACGGCGGGGACGGCCGGTAAAACCCGCTCCCTCAAAAAGGCGGGAGAAAAACGCGCACGCGCCGTCGCCCGCTCGCCAGCAACCTCGGGCTCCAGACGCACCGCCTCCCGCCAGACCTTCTGCGCATGCTCGCATGCTCGCACGCGGTTCTGCGTCTGTGCCTCCGCTCCACGCCCTCATCCCGGGCTACACGTACTGCCTGACCCGCGGTCTGCGCACTCGAGCCGCTGAGCTCTTCAGAGTCGACTTGGCAGCGCCGCCCGCGAGATCATAAGCAATAGTCGCTTTTTGGTCCTTGCCAAGTGTATCCCACGTGTGTTAATTTCGCCCTGCTACGTGCCTGGTAGGACAGGTGACTTTAGAGACAGGTGGCTGAGTCCCTGACCAGGAATTGTGTGAGGTAGAGTCTGAGCCCGTTCTCGTTTAATTTTCACTGTCAAGCTACAAGGCTGGTTTTTCTGACTTCGGTGTTGTGTTTTGTTTAGAGATAAGGGCTTGCTGTGTAGTTCAGGCTGATTCTGAACTCACTGTACAGCCCTCATTGGTTTTGAACTCCTAATGATTCTCCAGCCTCAGCCGCCCAAGTGCTAGAATTATAGGCGGGCTCTAGCTCAAGGAGTATTGAGGAGACCTGAAAAGGGCAGTGATTTATGAAAGTGGAAGGAATTGAACATGGGTCTGATCCCAAAGGCTGAGCTCCCTCCCTTCAGCTTCCTGTGGGTCAGATTCTGTGCTGTGCGTTGTTAGGTAATTCAGCACCCCTCCTGCTAGTGAGGGCTGGGTGAGATAATGGATTTGCCCTCTTGGAAGACACTCATGGCCTTACAATCTTACTGCATTCGCCTGCCTTTCTTAGGTGCCGGCGCTGGAGTTCCTCAGTGTGAACTGCCTTCCTCAGTTCCTCGAAAACCCATTCCACAGGCCTGGAGGTGGAATCTTGATTCAAAGGTGGAAGATTCAAGATTCAAAGGCGAAATCTTATTCATCTCACAGGACAGCTGAGTACCTGTCAGTTACCTGAAAGGTAACAGCGATGGTGAACCTTTTAGAGCTTTCTATGATATGAACAGCCCGCAGTTTCAGTGGTTCACTGATACAAATAGCTACCTATCCTGGTTCGCCACCACCAGTGGGTAGTACAAAGACCTGGAGAAGTTAAGCAGGAAAAGAAAGTGTGGGGGTAGGGAGAGGTAAGGGGATCTCAGCAGGGTGCTGCCCAGGCTTCAGAGGGAATCTGGCACCCCATCTTCTGCTGAAGGGAGGCCTGTGGAATGGCCACTTGGTCATGGCAAATGAATTTTTCAAGAACATCTGGAACTCTCATATTCATGGAGAAATTGCCTATTGTAATCCAAATACTGAATATTGTGATCCAAGTATTGTAATTCCTTTTCTAATCTTTCTCACAATTTGGAAAGTTATATTTGTAATCCCATTGAGATGTTATTGGAATCCCAGCAAGTTAATTCCAATCTGCCACCTCCAATGCAATCCATGGCTTGAGTAAAGACACCAAGACATAGTCAAAGTTAAGGATAAATCTAATAAATCTAATCCAATTGAGGATATTCGGACAAAGCCCTAATTCAAGGCTTCTCCCGGAATTTGTTATTTTGAATTTATTATGAAGAAGGGAGTGGCTTGAGGATAAATGACAGGAAAGATGGCAGGAACTAAGTGAGTAACTTGAGTTGGCTAGCCAGTTGTGAAGAAAAGCATCTTTGCAAAATACAAAGAGACATGACACACTGAAGGGTCAGTCTGCATAATTCAATTAATGTAGCGTTTGAATTGTTTTAGGAGGCTGTTGCTTCAGTTTCTGATATGTAAAATTCTGTGCCCTGGGGAGTCATAGCCTCTTACTTTGAGGTTCATACCCAGCTGACAGTCCTGGAGCTGAGTGGCTCTGGCATCTTGCTTAGCTCAGATCTTTTTCAGAGAGCACTATGTGAAGAAACAGAATACTGACAGATGGTCTTAAAGATTACACATCAGTACTTCAGCTGGCCTTATTTGCACTGCTTAGAGCCAATAGAAAAGAGAAGGAACATATCACTACATGGAAAGAAGACTTGATTTAACTAATGTTGCAGCAGTTGTACTGGGTGAGGTGTCCATGTAGTCTTCTGCAATCTCCCATTTTAAAAAATGCTGGCAGCTCATCAGAAAGGATATAAGCGGGAGCACTGAAGCTATCACAGTGAAGGGGCAGATGCAGCTCTTGGGCCCAACCTTGCCTGGAACACAGTAAAAGTTGACAGATCAATAGGGCTTGGGTCACTGTGCAGGGCATCTTCCAGCTGCTAGTGGGTGCACATTACTTGTACTCTTTGTACCTCTGACCTGAGAGAAAGACCCTTTGGTGATGCTGGATGATGCAGGGTGAAGGAGACAGGTGTCTGATGAGGTCGGAGGAAACTGCTCTGTGCTTGTGTGTTTATAATCCCCCTCCCTGGAGAATATTCATGCTTCAGATTGTGGTAAAGGTAATGAGACTTAAATAGCCACCCATGTCACATGCATGGTGCTTCTCCAGAGCGGGCCCAAGCAAGATGTTAAAGTACAGAGAAAACAACTGCCACTCGCACACAAATAGCCTTCACTTTTCACATGCCTGGAGAGGACAGGCATGATCACAACGCTGAGCAGCTCACTTTCTGTTATCTACAACCACTCTGTTTAAAGCGAGATGAAAGGATCATGTAAATACGGTGGGGCAGAACTAAAGTGCCTGCTAACCAGCACATGCACAGTGCAGTGCAGGCTGTGGAGCTGCAGTGTCTGTCCTGCTGGAGGGGCCCAGCCCCTGGCCCTGTGTGGTGTGTGTGTGTGATGAGCTGAGGGCTGCTTCATGGAGGTTTTGGCTGAGGAGGATCACAAAGTGCACTGAAAGGGAAGAATCTTCTCTGGGCAAGAGGAAGGGCCCAAGCAAAACCCAGCAGCAATTTTTTTTTTTTTTGGCTTTTTGAGACAGGGTCTCACTATGCAGTTCAGGCTGGCCTTGAGCTGGCTTTGGAGCCTACGCTGGTCTCAAACTTGCAAGGATCCTCCAGCCTCAGCCTGCTGGGATTACAGGCATGTGCCACCATGCCAAGTTTAATCAGCAGGAATGTTAAATGGTGAAATTCTGGGCTGGAATTATCAGATAGAGAGCAGAGATATTTAATAGTGGATTCTGGAGTTTGGAACCAGTGAATTAAAGTGATAACAAATATTTGCTCAACAAATATTTATCCAATAATTATTATTTGTTAAGCACTGTTCTAGGCCCTTGGAGATACCAAGGTGAACCAGACAGAGCCCGCCACCTTCCTGTGTTCAGCTAGGTGGGGAAGTTGCTCAGTGGTGTGTTTCATTCTGTGGCATCAGCTGGGATGTCAGCTGGCCTGAGCCCCTATGAAAGGCATGGGAGTTGATTGAACCTGTCTAAGAGCTGGAGATGGGACAGACTGGGAGGTCACTTTCCATAGATAAAAATCCAACTTTAAAAAATTTATATATAGAAGATGTGTATGGTGGCACACACCTGTAATTCTAGCACTCAGAAGGCTGAGGCAGGAGGATTGGAATGAGTTCAAGGATAGCCTGGGCTAAATAAAAGATCTTGTCTCAAAATAAGAAATTAGAACCAGGTGTGATGATGCATGCCTGTAATCCCAGCACTCAGGAGGCTGAGGCAGGAGGATTGTTATGAGTTCGAGACCAGCCTGGGCTACAAAGTTAGCTCAAGGCCAGTCTGAACTGCATAGTGAGACCCTATCTCAAAAAGACAAGAAAAAAAAAAAGACCAAAAAAATTATATACAGAAATGGGCTGTGGATGTAGCTCAGTAGCAGAGTGATGATTATCATGCATGAGGCATGGTTCAAGTCCCAGCACCATAAAAATACACTGAAGGGTATAATTCTGAGTTTTAGCATATGCCACACATTTAAAAAAATTTTTTTTTTGTCTTTTTCCTTTTTATCAGTACTGGGGATTGAACTCACGACTGCCTGCTTGCAAGGCAGGTGCTTATGCCGCTGAGCTAAATCCCCAGCCCCTATGCCACACATTTTTAACATATCCAGTGCAAGAAGAGATCAAGCCAGGTGTAGTGGTACATGCTTGCAATCCCAGTTCTTGAGAGGCTGAGGTAGAAGGATTACTGTGAGGTTGAGGCCAGCCTGGGCTCGACAGGAGACTCTGCCTCAAAAAAAAAAAAAAAATAGAGATGTATTTTACAACCTTTTGGAATTAGGTTCTTTCTTAGTGTAATGCATTTAGAGCCATGCACTTGGAAATCTCTCTATATAATCTCTCTCTCTCTCTCTCCATATATATATATGTATATATATATATATATATATAATTTTCTTCCTTTTACTGCTGAGTACAGTGCTATCTGAAGATATGTGAACACCAAGAAAAAGAAACAATCAAACATTAAAAGTAAGAATTACCACCATTTGGTTATCCATTTTCCCATTCATTGACATGTAGGTTGTTTCCAATTGTTTTTTGTCTTTTGGAGACAGGGTCTCACTATGCTATTCAGGCTGGCTTTCAGCTCACTTTGTAGACCTGGCTGGTCTCGAACTCACAACAATCCTCCTGCCTCAGCCTCCCCAGTGGGATTATAGGTGTATGCCACAATGCCTGGATTTTTATTCCTTTTCCTTTTTTTCCCCTTTTCTTTCTTTTCCTTTTCTTTTTAAATTTCTTTTCTTTCGAGACAAGTCTCTCTGGTACAGTTAAGGCTGGCCGTGAAGTCACTATGTAGCCCATGGTGACTTCAGACTCACTTGCAGTGATCCTCCTGCCTCAGCCTTCTGACTGCTGGCATTAGAGGTGTGTGGCACCATACTCAGCTCAGTTTTTTGGCAATTTTGAGTGGAGCTTCTATCAGCATTCACTTACAGATTGTGTAAACTTCCTTCTTATATTTTTAGCATAAATACTCAGAGTTTGCTGGGATATAGAGGAAGTATATATTTATGAGACACCACGCTGTTTCCAAAGTGCTTGCTCTGTTCTTCTTTTTTCTTTCTTTCTTTCTTTTTTTTTTTTTATTGGTACTGGGGATCAAACTCACAACCACCTGCTTGCAAGGCAGGTGCTTATGCCGCTGAACTAAATCCCCAGCCCCGGTTGCTCCATTCTTTATTCTGCCAACAGACTGTGAAAACCTCCCTTGCTCTGCATGCTTGCCAGCACTTGGTATTTTCAGTTTTAAACTTCTGCCAGTCTAAACCAATTATGGTGGCACACACCTATAATCCCAGCACTCGGGGAAGCTGAGGCAGGAGGATCACTGTGAGTTCAAGGCTAACCTGGGCTACATAGCAAGATCCTATTTCAAAAAAACAGCAAAGCAAAACAACAGAAAACCTGCCATTTTAATCGATGTGTCATGATATCTGGTGGTAGGTATAATTTGTACTTCCTTGATGACTCATGCTTTCTAGCATCTTTTCGGGTGCTCTTGGGATTCTTAAGAATTAGTAACCCTTGGGGCTGGGGATTTAGCTCAGCGGCATAAGCGCCTGCCTTGCAAGCAGGCAGTCGTAAGTTTGATCCCTGGTACCGATAAAAAGGAAAAAAGACCAAAAATAAATAAAGAAAGAAAGAAAGAATTAGTAATCCTATACCCCAACTCAGGAACTGCCTATAACACTGAAAAGACTTGCATGGATTCAGACTTAGCCTGACATGCTGGAAGACTCTACAGTGTTCAGCAGATGACAACTAAATTCAAAACACATATATGAGACATCACACCAGCAAGCACACATTGAGACTCCTGGCAGTCTCTCCCTCACTGTTGCAGGGGCTCACATGGAGGAGAGCATCAGGGACCTTTGTCTTCGCCATGTGCATCCCATCAGGCTTCCCCTTACCCTCACTTCCTGTGTAATAATCTGTCTTCTTTCTCTCCTTTGCTCAATAAACCTTCATGGAAATCCACTGTATGCCAGGCTCTGCAAGGGCCAGAGGGACACACGTGAAAGATGATGCCGCCTGGCCAGAATTTCTCATTCTAACAAGGGGACTGCCGGCTGTGGTGATACAAGCTTGTAATCTCAGGACCCTGAGAGGCTGAGGCAGGAGGATCACAAGTTTTACTGCAGCCTGGGCAGCTTAGTGACTTAGGAAGAACTGACCTCAAAATAAAAAAGAACTGGGGATGCATCTCATTTCAAAGGTTCTGGGTTCAATCTCCAGTAACCCCCTCCCCCAAAAAAAGACCTAATGAGGGACTAACAAAAAGGAGATTTTGAAATTCAGTGATGTTCTGGGCCTTAGGGGATCTGGAGGATGATACTTAGCCAGCCTGGAGGAGCCAGGAGGGCTCCCTGGAGAAGAAAACACCTATGCTCGATCCTGGAGATGGTTAGGGATTGGGCTGAGGAGCACGGGGGAGCCATGAAGAGAGGCTGTGTGTATGTGTGTGTGTGCACAGGGATCAAACCCGAGCCTCACACACATCCTCAAGCCTTCCTTTCCTTGCCTGGTCCTGTCAGCCTGCTTCCAGACAGAAACCATCATTTGCCCCACTTTGTGGGGCTTGGCAGGGGTTTGGTGCATAAGAGGTGTTAATGAGTGTTTGCTGAGTGTAAACAGATTTCCAAAGGAATAACATTTACTGAACAAGCCCGCTAGCTCTGGGGCCTTGTCAGACTAAGCCAGTAGTTTTCCAATTTTCTTTTTTCAATGATGCTGTCCTCTTGCCCTTTTCTAGTGGGGACTGGAGCTAGGGCCTCCTGCATCCTGGGCAAGCACTCTGCCACTGACTGTGTTCCCAGCCCTTTTTGTTTTTATTTGAGGCAGGACCTTGATAAATTGTTCAGGCTGGGCTTGACATTGGAATTCTTGGGGAGGTAGATTTGGTGGCCCTAGCCCCTCTATGGCTGATTTGGTAGTCTGGGGTCACTGAGAATTTGCATGTTGAACAAAATTCCCTCTTGCTGCTACCAGGGACACTGGGGGCATTTGGGTGACACCTTTCTGATGTGAGGCTGTGGCTGCAGTTCAGAAGCATCTCATAGTCGCACGAGGCTGGAGACTGTTGAGGGGCTGTGCTTGCCACAATTGATTACAGCAGTCTGTCTCACAACCCTGCAGAGCGTTTCCTTAGTCTTGGCTGGTCTCACCCTCTCAGAGCCAGAGCTGGTTCCTTTACCCTCTCCTGATCCCCTTCCCCTCTGGAATCCCAGAGGGCTTCCTAAAGGGACTCCTGTGATACTGGTGCATAATTGGCTTCTCTCCCACTGTGTAGTTCAGCCTGGGAATCCCAGTGGAAAGGAAAAATTCCATCCTCCGAAGAAGCTGGGCACAAAGGGAGGAATGACATGTGTGATTGGGGGTCCTCCCTGCTCTAGCACTTGGGGCAATGCTCTGAAGACCTGTGACCTCCCTGAGAGAGGCCAGAAGAGATCAGGTCTCCTTTAAAAGCTGCTGCTCCTGGGCCTGTGCATCCCTTTGTCTCCAGGGTGAGGGAGAGAGCCACTTAATCAACAGCTGGCTTCCTGCAGCACCTGGGGCTCCCCTCCCCCAGCACCACTGCCTCCCCTTGGGCTTCCCAGACCAATTACCTACCAGGCAACAGCCCTCAGCCCAGGGAAGCTGGCAGACCGGAGGCTGGCCTGGTAGGGCCACAGGGAGCAGCACAGACCCAGCTAGCAAGACAGCCCTGGGAATAGGCAGTGGCTCTCCTAAGGATGGAGACAGGCAATAGTGGGGTTGGTGCATCACCTCCTCCCTGTGTGGGGTATCTAGGTCATGTAAGGCTGTGAAACCTGGAGAGCGCCAGGATGTGAGCTGCAGGGTTTTGGGAGGAGTGGGGTGGGAGAGTGTGTCTCCCAGAGGCCTCTCAATCCTTCCAGGCTCAGCCCAGACTTTGGAGGGCTTTGTGTGAAGCTGGCTCCTGCAGATGGAAGCAGAGGCCCCTAGGAAGAGAGGTGAAATTTCTGAGCCTGATCCCCCCTGCTGAGAGACCTCTTCAGAAGAGGCTGAGAACCAGGGACTCAGGGGTCCCCAGGATCCTTCATGGAACACTGGCCCCAGGCCCACCCTGTGAATCCGATTCAAGAGTCTGGGAGGAGGTGGCTGCCATCAGTTATTTTGGGATCTCTGCCCTGTCTCCTCTCAGCAGCTAAATGTGAGCCCAGGATGAACGGAGGGAGAAGCCCTGTGAGCACTGGGCCAACCTGCGGCTGTTGCTGGATCCAGGACTGCCTCTCTGGGGAGATGTCAACTCACTGGCTTAGAAGGACAAGGGGCTGGAGATGCTGAAAATGGACTGAAGTTCCGCACGAACACACACACAGACACCGACAGTCTCCGAGGACAGGTCTCCTTTTACAGGAAGAAGGCTCCCTAAGGCACCAACCCAGTAACCTAGGAGAAAGGTCTTCCATTCCTTTGGGCCTCAAAATCACCTTTCACTCTGCGTAGACTCTGCTCTGTCCATGGTTCTGAACGGATTCCAGTTGGGCCAAGGCATGGTGGTTTCATTCTTCAAGCCAACATTTATTGAGTATCTGCTAATATAGTCTGTACTCCTTCTGTGGGGGCCCTTTTTACTGAAATGTAGCTGACAAAACAGAAAAGCATTTTTAGACCATAAATGTCTCTGTGAATACAAAAACATTTTCTGTTTAGTTTAGTTTAGTTTTTTGAGACAGGATGTTGCCATGTATCTCAGGCAGGCCTTGAGCTATATGAGGTCACCCAGCCAGGCCTCAGACTTACAGTGATCCTCCTGCCTCAGCCTCCTGAGCACTGAGATTATAGTGTGCACTACCAGGCCTGGTCATCCTAGTCCCTTTTATTTATTTATATTTTAAGCCAAGATATCACTAAATTGCCCAGGCTGAGCTCAAACTTGTGTTCCTCCTGCCTTAGCCTCCCAGAGGCTTTTTATGTTCTTGAGAGCACATGCCATTCTCTAAATCCTGTTATGTTTATAAATGTGTTAATAACATGGAACCGAGGCCTATACATGCTAAATAGGCACTCTGCCACTGAGCTACATTTTTTAAATTTGTGGATTATTAGCTGTCTCTTGTGGTTTGATTGTCATTAATCCCTTAATAACAGGGATAGCCAGCATGGTGTGGCTGTGATCCCAGCACTCAGAGGCCAAGGCAATCCTGGGTTACATACTGAGTTCAAGGTCAATCTGAACTGTATAGTAAAACCCTGCCTCAAAAAAAAAAAAAAAAAAAAAAGACAGCAGGGACATTAGCAACTTCTTAACCACTGTCTTCCCAGCACCTATAGCAGCATTTGGCATGCACTTGGGGTTTGATAACTACCCTTGGTTCTGCAGGCAAAACGCCTTAAATCCAAGGGTAAGCAGGGCTAGGCTGCTTCCAAAGGCCCGAGGGAAAACTTTCTCATCTCTTGTAGCTTCTTGTGGTTTCAGGTGTTCCCTAGTCTCTGCCTCCACCTTCAGATGACCTCCCCTTCTGTGGCTTCTCCTCCTCCATGGCTGAGGCTCACCAGAAAACCCAGGCTAATCTCAGCTTGAGACTCTTAATGATGTCTGCAAAAACCCTGTTTCCAAGTAAGTCCACCTCGCAGGTTCTAGATGGACATATCTTGTTGTGTTTTGCTTGTTTTGAGAGAGGGTCTTACTATGTTGTTCATGATGGCCTTGAACTCATTCTGTAGCCCAGGCTGCCCTTCAACTCATGGTAATCCTCCTGCCTCAGCGTCCTGAGTGTTGGGATTACCAGCATGCACCACCCACCCCAAGTGACATATTTTTTTTTTTTTTTGTCTTTTTCCTTTTTATCGGTACCGGGGATCGAACTCATGACTGCCTGCTTACAAGGCAGGCGCTTATGCCGCTGAGCTAAATCCCCAGCCCCATGACATATCTTTTAAGGAGCCACCATTTGACCACTGCTGAGGTCAACACCAGAAAAAGAAATAGCTAAGAATTTAAACTTGAGTTTAAACTTCAGTCTTCCCATGTGTGATTGCCTTTCAAAGCATAGAAAACCCATTTCTTTCTTTCTTTCTTTTTTTTTTTTTTTTTTTTTTTTGTCTTTTTCAGGATGGGGCCTCGCTATGCAGTTCAAGCTGGCCTTGAGCTCACTTTGTAGTCCAGGCTGGTCTCGAACTTGCAACAATCCTTCCACCTCAGCCTCCTGAGTGCTGGGATTACAGGTGTGAGCCATCATGCCCAGCTAGAAATCCCACTTCTACACATATAGGCAGGTGTAATTTAAAAGATGGACACATTCTGAGAAATGCATGATAGGGCCGTGTTGTAGTCAGGGGTTGTACACAGAGAACAATTAGGATCAAAATGTGGAGTTTATAATATTATTTTTATAATGATCACTGGGAGTTAACACAAGAAAATGCAGGAAATCTATCCACAATACCAAAGACATAGATTATTTAGTCAAGAGCCTAAACTCCACAGCAATGCCCCACATGAGTCCAGATAAAAATCCAGAGCTCAGGACAATGCCTCCCATGAGTCCAACTGGAGGTCCAGAGCCCACAAGAAGGACTCACACCCGTCTCTTTTATGGATCCATGCTAGAAAGACCCAAGGGTCAGCAGTGGAAGCCAGAAAGTCTATGCCAGCAGGATGAAGGAGCTGTGCTGGTGGGATGAGGGTTCTACGCTGGAGTTGAGAAGTTACACTAACAACAAAGAGCAGGGGTATCCTGAAAGGCACCACAGCTGTCCTCAGCGACACGGAGGCCCCTGAGCTCCTCCAACGACAAGCACAGTCAGTTAGCAGCGTGACGAGTTCATCCTGGAGACCAAGCAGCACATGTCTTCTCCTCCCGAGCCAGGAAGCAATGCTTAATGTGAGGACCAAAGCTTCTCCAGGAGAACTAACAGCTCAGCCAGCAACTCGTAGGAGAGCCCACAATGTCTCCTTAATGCCTCAACCCTCAACATCTCCCTTCTTTTTCACCTATTTATCCTGGCAACTTTCCTCAGGTGGAGCATCTTCGCTCAATGCCATGCTGATGTAATCCAGCTGGTGTTAAGTTGACCACCAGTTCTTGATCCATAACAGGCCACTTTGTTACTGTGTGAATGTCACATCTTGGGCCCATTGTTGGCTGGATGTCTTTACTTGGCATGTGGCATATCTAAAAAGACTTAAATCAGTGTCTCAAAGACACACCTGCACTCTGTGTTTACAGCAGCATCCGTCACATCAGCCAAGCTATGGAAACAACCCACATCCCCATTGTTAGAGGAATACATAAAGAAAATGTGGTATAAGCTGGGCGTGATGAGGCACTCCCGTCATCCCAGCACTCAGGAGGCTGAGGCAGGAGGATCATCGCAAGTCTGAGGCCAACCTGGGCTACTTAGTGAGTTCAAAGCTATAAGCAGTATCTAAAACAGTGGAACTCCTAGAATCATAGAACACAGTAGTGGTTCCCAGAGACTTTTACTAGGAGAAACTGGGAATTGTTTGATGAATATAAAGTTTCAGTTGTATGCGACATGTAATTCTAGAGACCTGCTGTATGGCATAATCTTCTTTTTTTTTTTTTTTTTGGTACCAGGGATCAAACTCATGACCTTGTGTTTGCCAGGCAGGCGCTTATGCCACTGAGCTAAATCTTCAGTCCATGGTATAATCTTGCAGTTAACAACACAGCATTGTATATTTCCAAATCTTAGAGTGCAAATCACACAGAAAGCTTTTACCACACACAAAAGGACACAGCATGGTAAGTGCTGGATATGTCTGTTACCTTGATGTTGGTGACAGTCTCACGATTGCCTGCATATGTCTGAACCCATCAGATGGGACACATATTAAATATATGCGGGTCTTTATGTTTCTGTTATTCCCCCGTGGAAACCCTTGGCTGCAGATGTTTGTATTTTAGAGCCCACCACCTAAGCATCACCTCTGGGGTGCTCTGAGGAGGGGGTGTTTGGCATGATGCTTCCTGCAAGGCTTATTGAGACTGTCTCTCTAGCTGGGGTCCCGTTACAGCCCCATTCCCTGCTCATTGCTTGGGGCCTGTTTCCTTCTGAAAAAATGGTCTCTCCAAAGAAAGCCAGTTACGAGAGATTCTGGGCAGACATCCAAGAGAATGAGTGCAGCTTCTTACCCAGTGTGGTAGGCAGCTCCAGGACGGCCCCACAAAACCCACCTTCTGGCTTCTCCCTGTCCGATAATAGAACCCCCTCCTCTCCAATGTGGCCCGAACCTCAAAACTTACTTAAAATGAGCAAATGGTAGCAAAAGTGATAAGATGTCTTTTTTTTTTTTTTTTTTTTTTTGAGACAGAGTCTTGCTGCATAGTTTAGGCTGGTCTGGTCATCTTGGCAATCTTCCTGCCTCAGCCTCAGTGCTGGGATTACAGCCATGTACCACCACACCTGGCTAAAATGTGATACCTGAAATTAATTTACAAAAAGCCCACCCTTGGGCTGGAGATGTAGCTTAGTGACAGAATACCTGCTGAAGAGGCCCTGGATTTGATCCTAGTACCTTAAAAAATAAAACCCAGTCATGCTGCATACACCTGAAATTCCAACACTCCAGGAGGCCTAGGCAAGAAGATCAAAAGTTAAAGCCCAGCCTGGGCAATTTAGTGACTCAGAAAGACCTTGTCTCAAAATAAGAAATTAAAAAGGAGGAGGCTTTGTCTTAAAAAAAAAAAAAAAAAAAAGGCAAGAGAAGGTTGTGATGTATTCAGCTTGCCGAGGTGCTGTGTTTACAGATATAACACTTACTGCTCTCAAAAATCTACATTTCCTCCCACTCATTTTCTTCTGTTTATGTTTTTAGGCAAACATACATCAAACTATGGTTCTACTTCTATATTCTATCTTTTCCTGCATAACGTGTAGGAAGTATTGTCTCATCTTGTTAAATAATCTTCAAAGCATTCTTTATTCTTAGCAGGTGCTCAGCCATCCATCAGATGAACATGTCAACATGAACTTAATTTTTTTTTTTTTGTGGTACCAGGGATTGAACTCACAACCTCTCATTTGCCAGGCAGGTGTTTATGCCACTGAGCTAAATCCCCAGCCCATGAACTTAATTTAATCACTCCTCTCTCATTCGTTTTGAGATTATGGTAGAGTTTTGCTGGTTTTTGTAACCAGCATGTCACCCCTCCACACTGTACTTGCAGTAAGGACACAGGGGCTTCTTGGATATGAATAATGAACTAGCTGTGAAGAAATCAGGAAAAATTCCATTCACAATAGTTTATAAATTGAGCATTTACAAATAGGTGCACACCTATAATCCCAGCACTCAGAAGGCTGAAGCAGGAGGAATGCCATGAGTTACACAGTGAGTTCACATGAGCCTGGGTTACATGGTGAGTTCAAGGCCAGCCTGAATTACAGAGGAAGACCTTGTCACAAAAAAAAAAGAAGAAGAAGAAGAAGCAGCTTATATGGGCTGGGGATTTAGCTCAGTGGCATAAGCACCTGCCTTGCAAGTGTGCAGTCGTGAGTTCGATCCCTGGTACTGATAAAAACAAAAAAGACAAAAAAAAAAAAAAGCTTATAAAAGTCCTAGTGAGGCTATAGCTCAGTGACACAGCACCTGCCTGTCAGGCACAAGGTTATGAATTTGATCCCAGGTATCCAAAAAAAAAAAAAAAAAAAGTCCTAGCAGTCAACCTAACCATCCTAACCAAAAGGGTAAAAGACTTCTGTAGAAGACCTCTTAGATAGCTGTCCATGAATGCAGAATAATTACCTCTGCTTTAGCTAAAGCTGGCCTCATCTCCATGCACTGATATGTACAGAACTGGTAAAGTTATTTTCTCTTCCCTTTAGTTGTCTCTAAGCATGTAAGCCATGTAAGCATGTAAGCCAGCTGGTGTCATCTTTGAAGCCAAGTGACAGCCCTGTCTCCTTGCCTGTGTTGCCCTCTAAAAGGCTGAGCCCAGCGGGTTGGCAGAGCAAATGCTCCAGGAATGTCAACTGGGTTGAGACTCCAGATAAGAGGCAATGACTTCCCAGGGCAGAAAAGTTTGCACATGGGAACTGAAGCACCTGCCCCCCCCAAACTCAATACTACCTCAGTTGTGTTATACAAATTGCTCTCTGCATACCCTCTGTGGATGCCGCAGAGGTGCTTTCTGCCCTCCTGGCTAGCTGAGCTCACGAAATTCCCACCATTCATACCAGAGCTACATCCTTCTTCATGAGGTAATAAATTCTGGGTGAGGCCCTGGGTCGAAGCCTTTGTTTCCTGAAACCTCACCTGGACCAGACTCAGGACCCCTTGGCTGCCCGTACTATGAATATGTCTTAGTGTCTTTATTCTCGCCATGAGTTGCATTGGAGGTGGTAGACTGAAATTAATTCAGTGGGATTCCAATAACGTTTCCCTATAAATATAAACTGCCCAGACAGCAAGGACAGAAAAAGGGCCTCAACAGACATCTACAAAGAAAATTACACAACCCTGAAGAAAGAAACTGAAGAAGACACTAGAAAATAAAAGACTTCTCTTGTTCATGGGTCAGCAGGATTAGTATTGTTAAACTGGCCATATCACCAAAAGTGACCCACAGATTCAGTGTAATCTCAATAAAAATTCCAAGGACATTCCTCCTAGAACTAGGGGAAATCCTAAAATTCATATGGAAACACAAAAGTCCTAGAATAACCAAAGCAATTGTGCCAAAAGAGCAGTCAGTGTTGGAGGCCTCACCATTCCCAATTTCAAAATACATTGCAAAGCTATTGTGACAAAAACAGCACATGGAAGCAGGGTATGGTAGCACATGCCTGTAATCCTAGCACTCAGGAGGCTGAGGCAAGAGGATCACCACAAATTCAAGGCTAGCCTGGACTACATAAGGAGACCCTGTCTCAAAACAACAACCAAAACAAAAACTCCTGCATGTACAGGCATAAAAATAGACATGTAGACCAATGGAATAGCATAGAGGACACAAAAAGGGACCCACAGAACCACACCTAGCAGGTTCTGGATGAAAATTCCAGAAACCCACTGGGGAACTAATGTCCTTATTAACAGTCATTCTGGGAAAACTGGTTATCCATACATAGAAGTCTAAAACTAGATCTCTGTCTTTCGCCCAGTAAAACATCAAACTAACTGGATGTGGTGACACATGTCTGTAACCCCAAGACTTGGGAGGCTGAGCCAGGAAGACTGCCTTGAGTTTGAGGCCAGCAAGACCCTGTCTCAAAAACAAAAAAAATTTAAAAATTAAACATACAGGAAACACTTGAAGTAGTAGGCACAGGCAAAGACTTCCTGAATAGGACTTTAATAGCACAGGAAATACTAGCAAAAATCAACAAAGGGGACTACCTCAAATGAAAAAGCATCTGTACAGTGAAGGAAATGATCAACAAACTGAAGAGAGCCCAGGCCACAGAATGGGCACAAATGCTTCCCAGCTATTCTTGTGACATTGGATAAATCCCTACAACACATCAAGAACTCAGAGCCGGGCGTGGTGGTGCATTCCTGTAATCCCAGCACTGGGGAGGCTGAAGCAGGAGGATTATTGCAAGTTGAGACCAGCCTGGGCTACACAATGAGCCGAAGGCCAGCCTGAGCTGCATAGAGACCCTGTCTCAAAAAGACAAAATAAACAGAAGGATATCCAGGTGCGGTAGTGCATACCTGAAATCTCAGAATTCAGGGAGGTTGAGGCAGAAAGATAGCAAATTCCAGGCCCACATGGGCAATTTAGTGTGATCCTCTCTTAAAAATAAAATTTTAAATCTGTCCTGGTGATGAGTGCTTATAATCCCAGTACTCAAGGAGGCTGAGGCAGGAATATCGCCTTGAGTTCAAACCCAACCTAAACTGTGTCATGAGACTGTCTCAAAAAAGAAAAACCAGGGGCTGGGGATTTAGCTCAGCGGCATAAGCGCCTGCCTTGCAAGCAGGCAGTCGTGAGTTCGATTCCTGGTACCGATTAAAAAACAAACAAAAAACACGAAAAAGTCAAAAAAGAAAAACCAAACCAAACAAAAAAAAGAAACTGAAAAGAAAAAAAACGGGTACAGGAAGTCAAAAGCAAGATCACTGGTGAATTAACACTGGATTGTTGAAGCAATCTATTATGTTTTTCAGCCACACTTGGGTTTGTTATGTAAATGATGGCCCTCAGTTTCCCCTTCTGAACCGCAGAGATAATGACTACATTTACTTCCCAGGGTTCTTCGAGGCCTCCCGAGTGAGTGTTACTGAATAACAGCTGTCACCAGCTGGACCACGGTGCAAGGCCTCACCGAGTGCCACCCCCCCCCCCCCCCCCGGTCTAATGCTGGCTCTTGTCCCTGACACCAGACCACCTCCCATCAACAGCATCTTAGCCCCTCCTGCCAGTTTGCTCTGCTTGAACTCCCCTTAGACCCCAGCTCACAATCTGCCTCCTGCCCTTGCCCTGGGATCCTAGTGTGGGGCTGAATTTTGTGCCATCTTGGCTGAGCCGTGAGACTGAGACACAAACTCCAACGTTATTCTGCCTTTCCCTGAACGTGGTTCTGGGTAGGATCAACAGCACAAGTGTGGACTCCACCCCGTGAGTGGGTCTCCTCCAATCAGGTGCCGGTTTGAATCGATCCCTCCCAAATAGGACTGAGTCCCCCAGCAGAAGAAGCAGTGGGGACTTGAACAATAACACTGGATCCCCCACCTCCCAGCCCACCCTGCAGGATTTGGACTCGCTAAGCTCCAGAGTCACCTGAGCCAGGACAATTTCTCTTTCTTTCTCTGTCTCTTTCTTTCTTTTTATTTTATTTTTTAGTACGAGGATTGAATTTACGACCTTGCACTTGCCAGGCAGGCGCTTATGCCACTGAGCTAAATTGCCGGCCTTTCTTTCTTTTCTTTCTTTTCTTTCTCTCTCTTTTTCTCTCCCTCCCTTTCTTTCTTTCTTTCTTTCTTTCTTTCTTTCTTTCTTTCTTCCTTCCTTCCTTCCTTCCTTCCTTTCTTCCTTCCTTTCAGGATTAATCCCAGGGATGCTCTACCACTGAGCTATATCCTTAGTTGTTATGGACTGGAAATTGGTGGGCAACTTAAAGCCAGCAGATTTGAATCACCATGGCGCTGAGTGTAGATGTTTCCCCTGAGGAAAGTTGCCAGCATAGAGACATGGAGAAGGAGAAGGGAGGCATTAAGGTATTGAGGTGTTGAGGCATTGTGGGTTCTCCTACAAGTTGTTATTTTTGTCGTTGATTCTGGAGAAGCTCTGATCCTCACATCGAGCATTGCTTCCTGGCTCCTGAGAGGAAGACATGTGCTGCTTGGTCTCCAGGATGAACTCGTCACGCTGGCTTCCTGACCTGTACTCGACTGTGCTTATCATTGGAGGAGCTCAGGGCCTCCATGTCGCTGAGGATGGCTGTGGTACTTTTCAGGGCAGCCCTGGTTCTTATTTTGAGCATGACTTCTTGGCTCCAGTGTAGAACCCTCAACCTACCGGCACAGCTCCTTCACCCCACTGGCATGGACTTTCTAGCTTCCACTGGTGACCTTTGGGCCTTCCCAGCATGGATCCAGAAAACAGACTAGTGTGAGTCCTTCTCATGGGCTGTAGACCTCCCGTTGGACTCATGGGAGGCACTGTCATGAGTTCTAGGTCTTCATTTGGACTCATGCAGGACCCTGCTATGAGATTCAGGCTCTTGATTGAATATTCTATGTTTTTGGTGTTGTGGACAGATTTCCTGCAGATTCTCATGTTAACTTCTGGGTGACCATCATAAAACAATGTTATAAATTCCATGTGCTGATTCTAATTATTCTCACTACCCCTGACTACAACACTATCCCTTGTTATTTTTCATTTATTTACTTATTTTTATTTTGTTTTGTTTTAGACAGGGTCCCTCTAATGTGGTCCAGGCTGGCCTTGATCTCACTCACTATGTAGCCTAGGGTGACCTTGAACTTGGAGCAATCCTCCTTTCTCAGCCTCGTAAGTGGTAGGATTACAGGCATACACCACTGCACTTCACAAAATGTTTTAAAAATAAAGTTGTATTACTTATGTACATTAACCATATTATGTATTTTACATGTGGTCCAAGACAATTCCTCTTCACTCAGTGGGACCCAGGCAAGTAAAAGTTTAGACACAACTAGACCCTTCCTTTCTTTTTGTTGTTGTTGAAACAGAGTCTCACTATCTAGCCCAGCCCTAGCTGACCCCAAACTTGCAGTGATCCTCCTGTCTCAGCCTTCCCCGTATTATAGGTATACACCACCATACCCAGCTCTTCTTCTTTCTCTCTCTTTTTCTCTCTCTCTCTTCCTCTCTCTGTCTCTCTCTCTGTTTCTCAAAGACCTCTCTAGTAAAACCGGAGCTTAAACAACTAGCCAAAGCAAGAAGGACTTGAAAACACTTTATTTCCTATCACATGAGACTTGCACTGGTGCCCAGGAGCGTGTCAAACATGGTTGCCGCAATCATGGTTATGTGTGCGAGGGTCTGGTTCACCCCAGCCACCCTGGAGTACCTTCTTGGAGGGTCAGTGGACCCTGCTTCGCTAGCTATCTAGCCCTGATCCCAGACCTACAGGAGCTGCCTCGGGGGACTGAGATGCTGCGGCCTGGGGCCCAGGGTGCTACTGGCCAAGTCTTGGTCCCTCTCCTGCAGGTTCGAGCCCCTCACTTGCACCCAGCCGTCCTTCACTCTGCCTCCTCCCTTTGCTTTCCCTGTCTACCACCACCAGGCCCTGGGGAAAACGGGCAGGAAACCATTAGGGAGGACCCTGTCCAGTCGTGCCCAGGCCAGAGGGGCCTGTGACAGCCCCCTGCTGCCCAGTCTGGCTCTTGGCCGTGGAAACACTGCTGGAGGAAGCAGGAGGCCCTTCTGGGCTCTTGCTTGTCCTCTCCCCACCAGGTTCGGACTCTGGGTTGTCTCCAGCCAGGGCGGGGATCCCAAAGCAGAGGGCAGGGCTGCCCCTGGGTCCCAGGACTTCAGCCCCCTTCACCCAGGCCAGTTTTCCAGCAGAGCACAAAGAGCAGAGAGGGCTGTGTTTTGGGCCCCACAAAGGCTCTGTGAAAAAGAATAACTGCGAAAAGAAAGACTGTGTGATACGCACACAGTCTTGGTTTCTCTGTGAAAGTGGAGTCCTAATCTCAATTTTGCATGGTGACCATGAGGCCGCGATGAGATAACAGCAGTGAAAGGGCCTGTCACAGTGGCGGGCACTCAGCTGCAGCTTCCTTTTCCCTGGGCCAGCTGCTCTCTGGGAAGGGTGACTCCAGCAGCAGGGCAGGAGAGGCAGTCATGCTCTGGGCACAGGTTAGAAGCGGACCTGAGCCGAGGCCACCAGAGGAAAGACCAGGAGAGGGTGGTGGTCGAGATCCAAGGCCGAACCCGGCCAATCTGCTGCTGAAGGACTGGCCTTGTGCTCCCTGCTCTGCAGATATTCAGGCCCTAGAGAGGACCCCAACTCCCCCTTGCTCGGGGGTACCTGTCCAAGGGGCTGCGGAGAGGTAGCTTGGGCTGGAGGGCTGGGCAATGGGGAAGAGCCTGGCAGGCTGGGGGCCGTGGATGAGGCAGATGGCAGGTGGCTGAGGGATGTCTGAGCAGGAGGTAGAGTCACTGTAGCAGGGCCGAGGGACAGCAGGGACAGAGGGGATGGGGGGAGGCCACAGGGACCCTGAGGCTGTGGATCTGGGTACAGCTGAGCGGACAGACAGGAGACAGGAGTGGAGAAGAGGTCTGGCTGCTCCAGGCAGCTGTGCTGTCCTGGGAGCCACCTGGCCTGGCCCCAGCACTCAGGCGGCTCAAGAGCCCGGTAGGGGACACAGTCCTTGGGGCACAGGTGCTCGTGCAGTTGCAGGGTCTGACTCCACTGCGCCAGCTCAGCCTGCAGGTCCTGGATCTCCTTCCGCAGAGCCTGGTTGTGTTTCTCCAGGGACTCGTGCTGCTGGGGGAGAAATAAGAGGCCCGGGGAAAGGAGTCAAACAGCATCGGGGCCTTGTGTGGCCACTGTCCCACCAGGGTTCTCGCTGCAAGGGAAAGACGCTGCTACCTTCCGAATGTTCCGGCCGGAGCCCCTTGGCAAATCTCTGGCCAGGCCCCTGCTGCCACCCACAAGTCCTCCAGCCAGCACCTCGCAAGGGTCAGACTGGCCCTGCTCTCTGCAGGTCCCCTAAGCCAGCACTACTAGTCACTGGGGACCTCTCTCCCAGCCTCCTAAATGGGGTGTCCCCAAACCACCCCATTCTCCTGGGCTAGAAAAGCCTTTCGGCAAATGTGTCATTATTATTATTTTTTTTTACCAGCCCTCCCCATAAATGTGTCATTATTGTAGTGTGAACTGTTTTGTTATTGTTGTGTGGACTGAATCCAGGGCCTTGCACGTTCTAGGCAAGTACTCTATCACTGGGTCCCAGCCTTAGCTTTGCTTTGGTTTTTTGTTTGTTTGTTTGAGACAGAATCATGCTGTAGTCTAGGCTATCCTTTAATTCATGGTGATTTTCCTGCCTCTCTGCCTCGTGAGTGCTGGATTATAGGCATGCACCACCACACCTGGTTTACTTTTTAATTTTATTTTGAGACCGAGTGTGCTGGAATTTGAGACTCTCCTGCCTCAGCCTTGAACAGCTAGGATTGCAGGTTTGTATAATATCCAGTTATTCTCAGTCCCTTAGCTCCATCTGTCCTGCTTTCTGTCTTGCTGCCCTGTCTTTTTGTCCCTTAGCTGGGATCCCTCCTGTCTCATCTGCTTGGGTACCCCTCAACCCCCTCTCAGCCCCGAGCTAGTCCTGATATATTTCTCCTAAAGCAGCTTCAATGTCATTCTGTCTTGAGCACCCAGAGTGTGCTTAAGACCACAACCAGGGCTCCCGAGGCTCAGGGCCCACTGACTAAGGCACGGCCAGAGGGTCGGGGTACGGTCTTCCACTGGATCTGCCTGAGTTGGCCGGAAGTAGGTCCTGCCTACTCCCTGCCTGCTTCAGGGAACACAGCACAATAAGCAGGTCCACGGATGATGGCAACGGCGGTGAAAACACAGATAAAACCTTATTTACTCATAAAGCTGAAGAACCCAAACAGCTTCTTTCTGGAACACTTTTTTGAAAAAGAGAAGTTGTGAAGGCATTTCACATAGACGCCACCTCTGGATCCACGTGACGGCTGCCTTTTGGGTTGGAGATGGTGTTTTCAGCACCAGAGATTAAACCTAGGGTTCTGCACATGCTAGGCAATCTCTATACCACTAAACTACATCCACGGCCACCTCTTTTTCTGACTCTCTACTTCCTTTCTTCCTTCCACCTTTTCTCTCCCTTTCTCTTTTCCCCTTTCCTTTTTTCTTTCTCCCTTCCTTACCCTTTTAGTTTAATTCCAGGTTGGCACTAGATTCACAATCCTCCTGACTCAGCCTCCTGAGGGCTGGGGTTACAGCCTTGTCCTACACATGGGGCTCCGGAATGAGTATTTCCAAAGAGTAACATTCTCCTCCTCCATTCTCCAAGCTTTGAAATCACCCCCAGGAATTGCCATCATCTGACATCCTAAATGTTTGATGGGTCATTTATTATCTGGCTTCTATGTGAGTATAAGCTGGAGGAGGTGAGACTTTGCCTGCTGATTCACAACTGTCCTGCAGGGCTCAGGTCATGAGACCTGAACCTGTCACATGAGAGACCCTTGAGGGATATTTCCAGAAGCAATAAATAAATGAAAGCTTAGTTTCCCAGCCACCAGCTCCTTCCCACCTCATCTGCAGGGTGCTACCTCAGCTGTACCTGTGCCAGCACGATTTCAAATGCCCACAGAGCATTTTTTCTTCTTTCTTTCTTTTTTTCTTTCTTTTGTTTTTGTTTTTGATTTGTTTCAAGACAGGGTCTCTCTCTGTAGTTCAGGCTGGCCTTGAACTCACTATGTAGCCAAGAATGACCTCAAACTCATGGCGATCCTCCTGCCTCAGCCTCCCAAGTGCTAGGATTACAGGCATGCACCACCATGCCCAGCTCTCAGTGCATTTTATTTTCATCCATTTGGAAAATTCCAACTCATTCCTCAAGACCAGCTCAGATTTCATTTCCTCTCTGTATACCCGATAGCACACTATCTATGCGGCAGACACTGAATCAGGTTCCTCTGAGATTCATATGCTGAAGTGGTAACCAGAACTGTATGGAGGCAATTTTAAATGAAGTGATAGGACTGGTGGCTTTATCAAAAGAGGAAGGGAAGCCTGGCATGGTAGTGTACCCCTGCAAGCCAGCACTCAGGAGGCCAGGGCAGGAGGATTGCTGTGAGTGCAAGGCCTAATAGTGAGTTCGAAGCCAGCCTGAACTACATACAGAGATTCTGTCTCAAATGAATAAGTAATTAAATAAATAAGTAAATGGAGGGTGAGAAAGAAATTCCTCTCCTCTCCTCTCCCACTCGAGAAGAAAAGACCTGAGCACACAGCAAGAAGGTGGCCCCCTGCTGTATGACCGGGAATACAGTCCACAAGGTCAAACCCAGGAACACCTTGAGCTCCAATACTGCAGTATCCCGAACTTGAGAAATAATCCTC
This sequence comes from Cavia porcellus, assembly GCF_034190915.1. Taxonomy (NCBI): domain Eukaryota; kingdom Metazoa; phylum Chordata; class Mammalia; order Rodentia; family Caviidae; genus Cavia; species Cavia porcellus. The sequence goes on from NW_026947500.1 coordinate 23,873,626, forward strand.
CTTTAAACCTACCGCTCTACCGCCTTTTTTTTTTTTTACGGCAGCCTGAGCAGATCAGTGTTTCCCTCCCACCTCAATGTGCCCAGAATGCTTTATGTGATCCTCGTCTCCCTGCCAGGCGCTGTTCTAGGGGTCGGGGAAGTGGCAGGGGACCTCTTGGCCCTCAGAGGAGGAGCAGCGAGGGAGGGGCGCCGCGGAGTGAAGTCCCCGCTAAGGACGCGCGGGTTTGCGGGCTGCGGGCGCCAGAGGGCGCTCTGTCTGTCGCTCGCTGCCTCTCCTGCGAAGCTCTGCGTCCCCTTATGACCCAGCGGGAAGGCTCCCCGCTTCCGGGGAGATGCAGGTACTGTGCCCTTGGACTTCTCCGGCCCGCTGTTTTGGAGGAATTACCCAGTGTGTGGCATTTGAGGGTAGCAGTAGAAAACTGGAAGAGGGGGCTTCCCCACCTGGTGCAGGGCATCTGCTCTATCCGTGTGCTTCTGTCGGCTGCGCTGGGCGGCCACCCGGTTCTTCTGTTTCTTTTTCAGCTGCTTCTGACACTCCTCCGGGTCCTGCTGAGCATGGGCAGGGGACTCAGAGAGCCAAGTGCCCTGTCTCCCCAGAAGCCCTTCTGGCTCCCCAGGCGCTGTACTCTGGCCCCTGCAGGCACTGCACACCTGGTGATGCCAGCGTGACCCAGGGTCCTGCTCACAGCTCCTGGGGGGGGGGGGCGAGGACCAGAGGGGGTTCGGACTTAGGCAGACCTGACTTCTAACTGCACATTTGCCCAAGCCACGTTTCTCTGGGCTGCTCACGTACCTGGGCCCAGCTACTGCTTTTGTACAACGGAGACACCATGGTCCCTTCCCTTCCCTCAAGAGAGAAGCCTACGCAGCAGGCAGCCCAGAGCCAGGGTCTGTGAAGAGCAGCACTGTCCTTCCCGCTGCTGTCACTTCTCTGGTGTTGCTGATTTTCCCGACAGCTCCACGTGATTCAGTTCCATATGCCCGTGCCCATTTCAGGCCCAAAAGCTGACATTTAATTATTTAATGAATGTTTATGAAGCACCTACTGGGCACATAGGAGGACACAGCAGGGAGCAAACAGGGCGAAGTCCCAGCCTCACCCCGCTCACATAGGAGTGAGCAGTTGCCCGAAAAGAAGGAAGGAAGGAATGGGAAATTTTTCTTAGCAAGATAGCAGACCCCAAGCTTGGCTGCTGTGACCTCCCCCAACTCTGGGGACCATAGAACACAGAGAATGATTTAATACAAATGCCCAGAGCTCGGAAAGTCTGGGCAAAGGGAACTGGTGAAGACCTCACAGCTGACACCCCTATTACTCTCAGGGTGGGAGGTAGGGTTGAGTATAAAAGCCCCAGGGAGGATGCTGGCCACTGGCCGAGGACGAGGACTCTGGATGTTCCTGGGATCAAAGCCACAGCACCACCCTGGCCAGAGCCTGGAGGGGTTCATAGCCACAGCAGATGCAGCAGATCCGTTGCAAACCTGGAGGGCTTGGGAGACAGTGAGGAGGCCTCAAGGGAAACTGTGGCAGTGGAGGTCAGGGGAGGGGAGGAGAGTGGGCAGGGGATAGCAGGTAGATGGAGTCTAAGTCCTCAGTCTCAGGCTGCTGGTGATATAGCTCAGAGACATAAGCACCTGCCTGGCAAGCGCAAGGTCCTGAGTTCAATTCCCAGTACAAAAAAAAATCATTTGAATCTCAGGCTGGACCTGCAGCACGGGAGTCAGAAAGCATCATTCCAATGCTCTAATATTCCAGGAGAGGAACTGAGACTCAAAGAAAGGGGTGTGTGGAGCCTGCCTAAAGTCACAGCCACAGGCACAGAGCTGTGACCGGAGCTCTGGACTGCATCTCCCACTTGTGGGACTCTTGGACACATCCCCTCCCCTTTTATTTTTCTTTTGGGATACTAAAGATTGGACCCAGGGGTTTACACTGAGCTACATCTCCAGCCTCACACATACCCACCCTTTTTATCTTTTTAAATTTTGAGACAGGGTCTCACTAAGCTGACTGCCCTGGCCTTGACCTGAACTTATGATCCTCCTGTACCAGAGTACTGGGAGCAGGGCGTGTGCCACTGCTCCTGGCCACATTCCCTTTCTCACCCCCGTCCCAGGTCCCTGTACTCACTGTCCCGGTCAGCAATGCGTCTCCCTGGCAGAGGTGCATGGCTCAAGCAGGGGGAGCACACAGCCACACTGGCCCCAAATGTCTCTTGGCAGCTGTGACCTCCCAGTCCCCTCTGGGGGCCCGAGGAAGTGGTGGCTTTTTAAGCCCTACTGACCACTCCACCCCCAGCAAGCCCAGTTTCAGTTTCTCCTAAAAGCCACTGGCTGCTCAGAATCCCTGGCTCAGGGTGGCTCATGTGGGTGGAACTTCCTAATACGAACTGGCCTTCCGGTCAGGGCCTTCTTTGGAAGCAGGACTGTGGAACGGTGAGAGGAGGGAAGACAAATTTCAGGTGTGGGGAGGATAATCTGGGGAGGGAGGAAGCCAAAAGGAGAAGCCAGTGGAGTCTCAGAATTCATGTGGGTCATGGAAGATCCCCTGTGCTCTGTGGGGAACCCCCAGATCTATAAGTCACATTGGAACTGTGCAAATTTAAGAAGGTGACTCGTCCTCTCTGAACCAGCAATGTTCCTTACAAAGAAGATATGGAAAAATTACTGTTTCCGTACTATAGATTGTGCAGTAGTGCACAGGACTAGGGTGAGCAGCCAGCTTCCAAGCTGAGTGTCCCAGGTAGGTAATTTCACCTTCCTGTGCTATTTCTTAATCTGTAAAGTGAGGATAAAATCATTTTGTTATGAGGATTAAATGAGTTAACAAAAGTGAGACACCTGAGGCCAAGCCTCATGCAGAGTAAGACCTTAGTAAACACCTACAATCCTGATGTGGTGGGAGACTTGAAACCAGATTGATCACCAGGCCTAAAAGTCTAAAATGAGCTGGGCATGGTGGTGCACGCCTGTAATCCTAGCACCCTGAGAGGCTGAGGCAGGAGGATTGTGAATTCAAACCCAGCCTGGGGAACGTAGCAATTTAGTAAGATCCTGTCACAAAAAACAAACAAACAAACAAAAAAAAACCCTTAAAACCATAATAAGACTTTGTCTCAAAAGACCAAAAATAGTAAATAAATATAAATTTAAAAAATTAAAAAAGGTTGTACTTTAGTGCAAAGGTCCTGGGTTCAATTTTCAGTACCAAAACAAATGAACCAGTCCAAGGTGTCTGATTGTGCCTATGTAGCAAGCCACAACAAGATCTGAACACTGTGGTAAAGTTTCTGTAAGGTTTAATAATAAAGATACGCACACAGGTAATGAAGGTAAAAAGTACGCCCGGAATGAGAAACAAAATTCAGAGGATGATGGCAGGAAAGAGGAGGGACGTCTGAGGGGGACAGACACAGGGACAGACACAGGGATGTTGGTGGTTTTAGGTGTTTAATTGCTCTGTAACATTATTCCTACGCTTTGAAATAGACACAGATTTTTTTTTTCTTGGTACCTGGAATGGAATTCAGGTTCTTGCTCTTGCCAGGCAGGTGCTTGTGCCACTGAGCTAAATCCCCAGCCCATACACTTTAAAATGGTTCCTAATAAAAGCTTCCTTTGAAGCTAAAGGAAACCTAGTAAACCTGGAAGCTCCTGGCAAACCGCAGGGTTGTTGTCTCTGAGGGAGAACAGTCTGGATGGAGTGTCTGTTGCGGGGATGGAGGTGCTGGAGGTGCTGGTAACCCCTGTCAGAACCAGCACGCAGTTGTGGGAGCCTACGATCTAGCAACGAGAGCATGTCGAGGTTGTGGCTGAGTTCTGAGGGCTCAAATCTAATAATATAATCATGAATATGACAAATACAGCAAATACGGGGTTTTTTTGACAGGAGATAGTGCCTAGGAGCTATCTTCAGGAATTTGCAGCTGCCTCTGAGCTTATTACAAAAGAGGGCTGCAAATGAGTAGCAGTGTCTGCCATGTAGGGATTGATTACTGATGTCTGCCATGAGCACAGGTGGGGACATTGCAATCTTCTGCCCTCCCTAACCCATGGCCTAAAAGTAGCCTGGGCTGCAGAGTTAGAAGTCTGGACTCAGAGTCACAAGTCTGCTCACTGCACTTATCTCCCACAAACTCAGTGTTCACATAGGTGCTGTGGGGATATGAGTGAAATTGAGTTTATTTTACAGAATTGTTTCCAAGAGGAGAAAGACAGATGAGCAGAAAAGTCCTTGGATGTTGTAAAGTGTTGCCCACCCAGATGTGGTCTGCCGTCCCAAGAGCGGGAGTAACAGAGTGTAGACTCTAGGGTTGCACTGCAGCCTCATTAGATACAGCTGGATGGATAGAACTGGGACCCTTCTCTCGCCTCGGAGGAGTCTGGGGACAGGGCCTGATGTGAGGCACCCATGAAAGAAGGGTGCACCTATTTCCTGGAATTATTTTTTGTTTCCTGAATATCAGGAGACTGGGGTATCTCGCCCATGGTGGGAGGGCACCTGAAGAGCTCATTAAACCAGTCCTCAAGTCCCACAGGCAGAGGCGTGTGCGCGATGTAACCCCCAAAATACCCTTGGGCAGGAGGCTAAGGCCCACATGCCATCCAGTCCCCAGCCCCAACCTGGACTCCCAGACCCAGCCGCTGGCTCCAGGTAGAAGGTACACGGGCAGCAGGTGTGGCTCCTCCCAGAGGCCACAGCCTTGAAGGGAAGCAATGGAGATAGCATTTATGGTTTGACTTCCTGGAGGAGAGGGCTGGGATCAGGAGAGGCAGGGAGGGGCCCTTGGATGGGTAATGTTTAACCACTGAGTTTCCCCCAGAAGGAGACACCTCATCTGACCCCTGGTGTCCTGGTCAACTCAGCCTGTGTGGCTTAAATAATATACTCCTGGCAGTTCTGGGGTCAGGAGTCCAAGAGCAAGGTGCCTGCAGATCTGGTTCCTGGCTAGCGCCTCTGGCTTGCCTCTGCCGCCCTCTTGCTGTGTTCTCACGCCGCACAGAAAACTGCGGTTGTTCTCTGACCTCCTCTTCCTTCTCCTCCTTTTGTCTTTTTAATTTTTCATTCCAGGAATCAAACTCAGGGCCTTGTGCTTGCCAGGCAGGCACTTAGGGTGCTAAGCTATATCCCCAGCCCCTATTTTTGTTTATTTGTTTGAGACACGGTCCAGTTGGCTTATGTAGCCCAGGCTGGCCTCACACTCAGAGTGATCCTCCTGCCTCAGCCTCTTTAAGTACTGGGATTACAGGTGTGCACCGCTACGCCCGGCTTCTGTGTCCTTTTTATTAATTAAGTCTATCAGTACATTATAGGTATAAATAATGATCACGTTCATCACAGGAATTTTTACCTATACATGATACACCTTGATGATTTTTCCACATTGCCCCCATGGTCTCTTCAGTCCCTGTCTCTCTACTTATTTACAAAAGCTGTTTCCATTTTTTCCTCCTCATTTTCTTCTTTCCCCTTCCTTCCTTCCTTCCTTCCTTTCCACCTCCCCTTTCTCTAGTTCCCCTTCCCATTTGAACATTTTCTTCCTATTTCACAATACCTAGAATACATTTTGGTCCTTATTTACACTTTCAGTTTCTTGCATCAAAGAAAAATATGGTATTTACACATGTGTGTCCAATTTATTTCACTTAAGAGGGTGGTCTCATGGTACATCCATTCAGCTAGAAACATCTCCATCTTATCCTTCTTTATGGTAGACTAGTATTCCTTTAAAAAAAAAAACCCGAATCTTCTTTATCCATTCACCAGCTGATGGGCATTTGGTCTGCTTCCAAAATTGGGCTATTACAAACTGTACCACTCTAAATGTGGGTGTGCACAGCTCACTGTGGTGTGATGCTTTAAATTCTTTCAGCATAATACCCAGAAGAGGAGTAACTGGGTCAAATGGAACCTCTAGTCCTGTTTATTTTGAGGGGAGGGGAGTCTCCACACTGATTTCCACAGTGGCTGCATCAGTCTGCATTCCCATCACCAGTGGAGAAGGGCTCCTTTTTCCCAATAGCCCTGGCAGCATTTGTTATTGGTCAGTTTCTTGATAATAGCCATTCTTTCTGGGGTGAGGTAGACTCTCAGCATTGTTTTAATTTGCATCTCTCAAATGACCAGTGATGCTGAACATTTTTTCTTATGTTTACTTGCCATTTCTACTTCTTCATTTGGAAAGTATCTATTCATTTTAGATGCTCATTTTTGGATTAGGTCTTTAAATTTGGGGGTATTTGGATTTAAAAATAAATAAATTTGGGGAGGTCTGATGTTGTAGTCAGGGGTTGTGCTGAGAACAATTAGAATCAGGACATGGAGTTAATAATATTATTTTTATAATGGTCACCGGGAGGTAACACAAGAAAATGCAGGAAATCTATCCGCAACACCAAAGACATAGATTATTTAGTCAAGAGCTTAAATCCCACAGCAATGTCCCACATGAGTCCAGATGAAGACCCAGAGCTCATGACAATGCCTCCCACGAGTCCAACTGGAGGTCCAGAGCCCACAAGAAGGACTCACGCCAGTCTCTTTTATGGATCCATGCTAGGAAGACCCAAGGGTCAGCAGTGGAAGCCAGAAAGTCTATGCCAGCAGGATGAAGGAGCTGTGCTGGTGGGATGAGGGTTCTACACTGGGAGCCAAGAAGTCACACTCACAACAAAGACCACGCTGTCCTGAAAGGCACCACAGCCACCCTCAGTAACACGGAGGCCCCGAGCTCCTCCAACGACAAGCACAGTCAGGTACATGTCAAGAAGCCCGCATGACGAGCTCATCCTGGAGACCAAGCAGCACATGTCTTCCCCTCTGGAGCCATTAAGCAATGCTCAATGTGAAGACCAAAGCTTCTCCAGGAGAACCAACGGCCCAAACAGCAACTCATAGGAGAACCCACAATGCCTCAACACAATGCAATAATGCATCAATGCATTAACAACTTCCTTCTCCTTCTCCTTCTCCACCTATTTATGCTAGCAACTTTCTTCAGGTGGAACATCTTCGCTCAGTGCCATGCTGATGTAATCCAGCTGGTGTTAAGTTGACCACCCGTTCTTAATCCATAACATCTGATTTTTTTGAGTTCTTTATATATTCTAGATAGTGGTCTCACTACATAATTCAGAGTGGCCTTGAAATCACTACATTGCCTACCCTGACCCTGAATTCATGGCAATCCTCCTGCCTCAGCCTCCCGTGTGCCAGAGTTATAGGCTTGCACCACCACACCTGGCCTGTTCTTTGTCTTTGAAGGATGTGAATCTTATCAGGATCTCACTGTCATTTCCTCATCTAAACCTAGTTGTCTGTCTGGTAAGCACAAGGTCCCGAATTACATTTCAAATAAATAAACAAACAATAAAATAAAATAAACCTAGTTGTCTTCTAAAAGTCCCACTGCAAATGCCATCATACTGAATGAAGAGTGAGGGTTGACACTCCCTTGGACATGTGAGTTTTGGGGGAACAAAAGCATTGAGTCTACTACAGACAGGAAAAAACCTAATACCTATAGAGGTGGGTCACCACACAGAGGGAAGAAGCAGAGAACACAACTTCTGCCTTGCAAATCCTGAGGCCCTCATACTCAGCTAGGCAAGGCCTGCCTTTTAGTCCAGCAGCCCTGCTGGGGAGAGGCTCAGAGGCCTCTGAAGAGATCAACTGAGACCAGGGTGTGGTAGCGCACATCTGAGGCTGAGGCAGGAGAATCTGGTGTGAGTTAAGAGGCCAGTCTGGGCTACATACTGAGTACAAGGCCACCCTGAGCTACAGAGAGACGCCTCGCCTCAGATGCACAAACAACCAAATGGCACCTGAGCAGCGGGATCTCCGCCCACAGTGCCCTCCGGAGGGTCTCCTATCCTGTTCCTCAGATACTTCTTCCACCTAATACAAGTCTAGTTATTGAGAAAATGAAGCCCAGGCAGCTTTTCACCCAGGGGTCCCCAAAACTTTCCTACTTCTGCTTTGCTCATTCCCACAGGATCTTCCCTAGCTGCCTGGAGGACTCCCACTATCAACCTCCTTGTTTTATCAATGAGGAAACTGAGGCATGAGGTGGGGACTGTTTGACAGAAGCCAGGATACATTGCCTCATCCAAGTCCTTCCCACACCTCCTAGAGTTGGGCAGCTGCTGGGGTCTCCAGGTGACCAGAGATGAGGACCTCTTGGGCTGGGTCCTCCCCTCGTGTGCACCCGCCTCCAGGCCTGGCCTCCTTAGGGAACCTACAAACAGATGAGAAGGAAGCCAGATGCTGGCGGGCCTGAAGCTGACTGTGGGCTCTGCCCATCTGGAACCGTGGACAGGCTGCTGGGGAGCTGAGCTTCATGTGGGAGAAGTTTACAATTCAAGGAGTGTGGGGCAGGTCAGTAGGGGAGCTCACTGCCTGAAAGGGGAGTCACTTCCTGCTGGAGATCAAGGAAGACTTCCCGGAGCAGGAGCGCCTTGGAAGGACACTGCAGGACGGACAGACTCCATCCCAGGGCCCAGTCACTTGTCCAACCTCGTTTTGCCTCCTCTGTGAAATGGAGGTAATACATAAGGACTCAATGAAACAAAGATGTAAAAGCTTAGGGTAGTGCCTGGCACATAAACATCTACTGAACTTTTAAGAAAGACACTCAATAGATAACTGATGAGTTTTTGTTCACATGATGGACTTGTATTTTGTTTCATTATCATTATTATTATTATTGAGATAGGTGGTTACTGTGTAATTGGGCTGGCCTTGAGCTTACTTTGCAGCCCAAGCTGGCCTCAAACTTGCATTGATCCTCCTGCCTCAGCCTCCCAAGTGCTGGGATTACAGATGTGTGCCTTTTTTGCTTTTTTTCCCTTTTGGTGGTAGAGGGAATCGAACTCAAGACCTTGCACTTGCGAAGTAGGCACTATACTGCTAAGGTATATCCCTGACTGTTTTGGGTTTTTGAGGCAAGTCTTGCTGTGTCACCTAGGTTGGACTTGAACTCACTGTGTAACCCAGGATGACCTCAAACTCACAGCATCCTCCTGCCTCGGCCTCCCAAGTGCTGGGATTACAAGTGAGCACCATACCTGCCTCTCATTATTATTATTTAAGAAAAAAAAAGGGGTGTGAGAACAGAGATTTTTTCACCCTACTGAAATGTCTCTTTAATGGGGGCTCGAAGGCTTTCTGGGGCTGGCTACATTCTCAGGCAAGACCTACTCTTGATACCAAGATGCCGGTGAGAAACACTAGTTTAGTTTCGTTAGGAGGGGGCCGCTCCCTGCATCCCACCCTGGCACCTTCCCAACAGTCCCAGAACAGGTCCCGGGCTACTTTTCCCTGGACAGACTCAGGGCTAGGGCATATCCCTGATCTCAGTCTCTGTAGCCAGGGGGCAAGGTGATAATGGTGAGCTGGGGTAGCAGGCTCATCCTGAAGCCACAGGCACAGGTGGGGGAGTGGACTTGTGTCTGCATCTCCGTGCATCCCGACACCAAGCAGAGTGCCCTCTTTCTGTTCTTTCACAGCCGCCTGAGGTGAGGGGAAGGTCACCAGGGCCAGGGGCCTTGTCAGGAAAGCAAAGTCTCTCTGTGAGGGTGATTGAGATGAGCTGTGTGCAGGGCGGGGACTGGGGTCAAGGACTCCCAGGACGCAGTGGGGGAAGGGCTGACTTTCACTTTCAGAGGCAGCACACAGGAGCCCTCGATGGAGCCAGGCAGCAAACGCCCTGGCCCTCCACAAACAGGATGACTCCCCCCTGGTCCTATGAAGTCACCACTGTCGGTCTCGGGGTGGGGGCAGTGGAAGCCAGAAGGGTGGGAGGTGGCACTGGTCCCAGAACACAGCTCCCACCCTGACCCCTGTCCTGCTGGCCCTTTGCTGCCCCTAAACCTCTGTGCTTCCGGTTCTCTGTTGCTCCTTCAGTGCACACATCTCTCCAGGAAGTGACTGGAACTTTTGGAAGTGCGTGGGGAGCATAGATAATAAACAGCTCCGAGTCACTGGCGTCCAGGGCACCGCGGGATGTGGCGGCTGTGGCCACAGCTCTTGGATGTGCCCAGGGGGTCCTGACCCAGGAGAGAGTTGGGTTCAAGTATTTGTTCTGCCACTGACAGCTGTGTGACCTTGGTGTATGACCTTGGCTCTCTGGGGTTTGGTCTGCAAAATGATAATACCCCTGCTTTGCCAGGACTGTCAATGGGGGCTGAAGCCGCACATGGAAGGCTGTCACTGCGATCTCAAAAAGGCGAGTCCCCCATCACTCTTAACCCAGTGACTCCGAGAGACAGAAAGGAGGTAACTGGGGTGGTGGGGGGATGGCAGCTGGGGTCTTGGAACTTGGCCTAGAGGCCAGGCTCAGCTGGAGTGGGGCAGGGAAGAAAGCAGCCGGCCAGGACTCACAAGGCCACAGACATGACAGCACTACCCTTGGTGTGCCCAGCTTCGATAATGGTGGCCTTGGTGCTGGGGACTAGGGTCGGGCAGGTAGGCAGGTAGTCACAGCCACAGGACTCTAGAGATTGTCTATTCAGCTTCCTAGTTTTGCAACTGGTAGAACCAGGGCTTAGCAGGAAGAGGGGACGTGACCAGGTTTAAGGAGGTGGGAAAGCCAGGCAGACCAGGTCCCGCCACACCTCAGCCCCTCTTCCCATCCTAGACTTTGGAGAGCCAGCAAACATCTTGGGGCACTAGGGTGTCAACAGTGGAGTCACAAGGTACCCTTAGAAAAGCAGGGAGTATTCGTACCTGCTGAGGTTCAGCAGGGGAAGAACTGAGGGCATCCTGTTACAGATAAGGCGTCCCAGAGTCCCAGGCAAGGACCCCAAAGCTGGACGGGGTTCCCACCAAAAGGAAGGCTGGGAAGGGTCTAAGGATATAGGGACGTGTTTGCAGTTTCGGTGCACCCAGCTCCCAGGCCTCACAGAGTCTCATGCCTTCTCCAGGCCTCAGTTTCCTTGCAGCATGAAAATGGCACACACCTAAACAAGGCCAGGACAAGAAACTTTGGACAGGAAATCTGGCTCCTCTCCTGTCCTCCCTCCCAGGCCTCCGTCTCCCCTCTGACACCTGTGGACACAGGGGCTACTGTGGGAGCTAGAAGTGAAGAAGTCTCCTAGAGTGAGGTCTAGGTGGCCCTGGCTTGGGAGGCAGAGGAACCTGTGGGTGAAGGACAAAGCTGACCAACACGCATAAGCAGCCACAAAGACTTAACCACCCTCTGTCCAGGTCCCTCTCATTCAACAGAGATTTAACTATTGAGATCAAGCTAAGCCTCCCTGAGACGCTGGCACCAAAAAATCCTTCTTAAGAGACTGGAGGCATACTGGACATTTATGCAAGGCCATGAAGAGAAGGGACCGGTGTTGTCAGCGGTGGAGGAGGTTAGGCCTGGGACGCTGGGCCCAGATGGGGCTGGGAAAGTGGAGAGCGGGAAGTTGGGCAGCAAGAGAACAATGGGGCCCTTCGGCGGGCACAGAAGACTTTGGACTTCGGGGCCACGGAGGGACAGAATTGGACACAAGGGCTGGGGGTGTAGTATGAGCCCAGCCTGGGGCTCCATCCCCAGCACCAAAACAGCTCATGTGCCTTGGGAATGGAAGGGAGCAGAGAAGCGCTCAGGGCGCAGCAGCCATCCAGCTGAAGAGGAGACAGCTTGCGAGCCCGGCAGGCATCTGCAGCCTCTGAACTGTCCCTCCCAGCCCCGGTCTGTGGACCCGGAAGCAGCAGCATGGCCTTCTCTTGAGGAGAGGTGGACACAGTTGTGGCGTGGGAAGAGTTTCAGATCTGTCCCGACACGAAGGCTCTGGTGAAGCTCCTGGGATGTCATGTGCTCCTGGGGCTGGCACAGAGTGGAGTGAGGGCTCTCGTGTCCTCTAGAAGGTGGACGGACACCTCCTCTGCCTCCCACACCAGGCAGCTGGGTTTAGACCTGTACTGGAGATACTCAGACAGCCTGAGCTGTCCTTCCGGCCATTCAGCCACAGCCTGCATGTCATACGCACATCCCCACCAAATAGGCTGTCCCCAGCACAGGGTACAGGGAACCCATGGGTACTGGGGACCCCCAGGGAGATGAGGGCTGGCAGTGCGAGGGCAGGTTGGAGCAGAACTGTGGTCTGCATGCAGCATGCCATCTGAGTTTAGGCTGTGCAGTCAGCCTCAGCCAGCCAGTCTTTTTTGTTGTTTGGTTTTGGCTTTTTGTGACTTTTTTGTTTTCTTTTAAAACAGGGTCTTACTCTGCAGTTCAGGCTGGCCTTGAGCTCACTTTGTGCCCATGTTGGTCTCAAACTTGCAGCAATCCTCCTGCCTCGGCCTCCCAAGTGCTGGCATTACAGGTGCATGTTAACACACCTGGCAACCATCCAGTTTTGTTTTGTTTTTTTAACTGAACAGGACCAAACCTACATGTGTAGGTACACTGCCACCAAGTGGGTGGATTCTCTGTTACCGGCATGTGTTCCAAAATATAAGACACACATAATAGATGTGTCTCACCAGAGAGAAAGACAGGTTTTCTTTCTTCTTGTTAAAATGTTATTTTCCTTTACTTTTTGCAGTGTTGTGGATCAAACCTGGAGTTTTGCACATGGAATGTGAGTGTTCTACCACTGAGCTGTATCCGTGGTTCCTGCCATTTTATTTTAAACAATCTAGGGTGGAGGCATCAAGCAGAGAGTTTATCTAGGGTACAGTTTAAAATAAGTATTTAGATATACAAGTAAAAAATATATATATGCTTTTTGCTAATGCTTAATGATTAGTAATTATAATTCTTTTAGCAGTAGTAAAGTTTTAGTAAAGGTAGGAAAAGAAACAGACTCTGCAGAGCGAGTCTGAGTCAAGCAAAAGTAGGAGAATGAGTACAGCCCACAGTGTGGGCATCTCACTATGTATTTGAACATATCAGCCTTTGAATTCACTCTGTAACACCTCAAATATACAGTGATCCTCCTGCCTCAGCTTCCCACGTGCTGGGATTACAGATGTGCATCACCACGCCTGGCTCTTTTTTATTTGTATTTTTGAGAGAATGTCACTATGCTACCCAAAGTGGCCTTGAACTCCTGGGCTCAAGTAATCCTCCTGCCTCAGCTTTCCAGGTAACTAGGACTACAGGCAAGCAAAATTAAATCTATAATACCATCATGTTTAGCAAAATTAAAGGTATAATAACAAATTTGAGGACTTTTTTTGGAGATAGGATCTTACCATGTAATGCAGGCTAGCCTTGAACTAGAGCCCAGGCTGGTCTTAAACTTGTGGGACTCATCCTGTCTCAGTCTCCTTGAGTGTAGGAATTACAGGCTTGCACCACTATGATCAGTTACAATACCAAATTTTTCACACTGGACAAATACACCTTTTTGTAATGATCTAGAACTCTACCCTCAAGTTATGATCCACTTAGCCCTAAGAAGTCCTTTCAAAAGCAGATTTCAAGCAGCAGCTGCCATGAGGACCAGGAGGAGAACCAAGAAGCCAATCCAAGCCTTCCTGTGAGCCAGCCAGCACTCCAGCTGGGAAACAAAAAGAGCACTGCTGCCCCACCCCACAAGCCCCTCCTGTAAGGGACCATCTGACTTGGAGGAACACTGGCTGAGATGACGAGAACTGAAGTAAAACAAACAGCCTAATGCTTGAATTGACTGACTGACTTTGCAAGCCTAGATCTGGTAGTTCGAGCATCTATTCAGAGGATAACAATATGCAATATAGCAAGTATGGGGGATTTCTTTCTGTCTTTTTTTTGAAACCCAATATTGTTCTCACTGTTTTGTTTTGTTTTATTCCCTTTAAAATAAAAAAATAAATTTTAAAAAGGCAGATTTCACAGCTGTCAAGATTTGGAATTTTCTTCTTTTTTTTTCTTGGTACTGGGAATCAAACTCCCAACCTCATGGTTGCCAGGTGGGTGCTGTGTCACTGAGCTATATCCATGGTCCAGGATTTGGATATTTTAATTTCATGATCCTTCTTCTGTAGGTGGGGCAAGATATATATAAAGCTGTTATATATATAACCATAGCTGTATATACCTCCTTCCTACTTCTTCCCTAAAGGTATTTCCCAGAGGGTTTTGAGATTTCTCTCCTCTTTTCCAGGAAGCAAATAAAAAAGCGTGGTATAGACCCGACCCTATCCATTTTTTGATTGTGGTGCAAGGGATTGATCTGAGGGCCTCTTCACTGAGCTAAACTCCCAGCCCTTTTTGGGGAAGACAGTCCTGTAAAGTCACTCAGCTGCCTAGGCTGGTTTTGGCCTTGTGACCCTCCTGCCTCAGCCGCTCAGGGTACCAAAATTACAGGTTTGTGCTACCACATCCAACATTACCCTTCACCCAGTTATGTCTTAGATAAGGTTAACTGCTAAAAAATTAAACTCAAGCCGGCACAATGGCACATATCTGCAATCCCCGCACTCGGTAGGCTGAGGCAAGAGGCTCCCTTTGAGGCAAAGCTAACCTGAATTGCATAGTGAAACCCTATCTCAGAAAGACCAAAACAAAAAAAAAGGAAGAAAAAAGAAATAAAGGAAGGAAGGAAGGAAAAGAGAGAGAGAAAGATAGATTGATTTTAAGTTCAATTCCTGGTACCCCTTCCAAAAAATAGAAAAAAAGGAAGAAAAAAGAAAAGAAGAGAAATCCCACAGTGTCCTCCTATATATAGTCTATATAGACTATATATAGTCTTTTTTCCCTTTCCTTTTTATCGGTACCAGGGATCGAACTCACGACTGCCTGCTTGAAAGGCAGGCGTTTATGCCGCTGAGTTAAATCCCCAGCCCCTTAAATAAATATTTCAAGGCTGATGGTAATGAAAAAGGAAAACAATTCAGAAGTACTTAATGTATTAATACTTATTTTTAATATAGTAACTTTATATTCCCCTCAAACTTACTTCTTGGTGTTAACTGCCAAGTTGCAGCGATTTTCAAGCCTCAGTGACCGTGACCCACAGAGAAACAAATGCGTCACTCAGCTCTGCCTGGATAGGGCAGTAGTGTTTTCTGTTCGTTCTTTTTAACTTTTTTGTTAATGCTACTGAGTCAAGCCACATGAAACCAGTGTGTCTCATGATTTCCTGCTCCAGCCTCCTTCGTGCTGGAATTACAGCCGTGTGCCATCACACTAGGTTTCTCTGCACTTTTTTTTTTTTTTTAACCAGTACCGGGGATCGAATTCACAACCACGCGCTTGCAAGGCAAGCGCTTATGCCGCTGACCTAAATCCCCAGCCCCTCTCTACACTTCTTGAGCGCCAAAATGAACAAAACTCTTGGGAAAAGTCATGGAACAAGAAGCATTTACTGAGCATCTATTATATGCCAGCTGCATGCTAAGCTCCACTTGGACCTCACTGGCTCATCCTCTCGAGGAGAAACTGCACTTCTCAACCTGCAGCTTTGGCATCTCCGGCGGTACAATTCTTCATGCAGCGTCTATTCCCTGCATTGCAGCGCGCTGAGTCCTCTAAATGACAAGGACTCTTGTTTCGTCACTGGAAGAGTCGCTCCACGCACACTTCAAAACGGCCTCTAGAGGGCATCACTGCCCTTGAGAATTATGCCAGCCAGAAAGGGGGCAGCCCCATTTTCTGCTGGCCACTGGTACATTTAGGACGATGCCAAAGCCCAGGATGAGAGGATTTGGTCTGGGTTTCCCGGGAACAGGGTCAAACACTGGCCCGGATAAGTTCGTCAACACTTCTGGGTCGAGTAGTCCCCACCCCGTTGGGATGCAACTCAGGAATTTCAGGTTCGCTTTCCCAGCTGAGACCTCAGGTCCTGGGAGGAAGGGACAGGGATTCTGCCTTTGTGCCCCTAACGCCCGGCCCCCAGGAAGCCAAGGGTTAACGCTGGGTAGCGCAGGGTCCCAGCGACCGCTAGGGGACGCCCCGCTGTGGCTACGCCCGGCGCTCACGGTCACATAGGGGCGGGACCAAACGAACAGGTAGCCAATCGGCTGTGCTATTAGTGGGCATGGTGGCCAATAAGAACAGGGTGTGGGGTCCCGGGACTGAAGGAAACGACGATCGGGAGGGGGCTCCGGGACCATGGGCCTTTTGACCATCCTGAAGAAGATGAAGCAGAAAGAACGGGAGTTGCGACTGCTTATGCTGTATCCTCCCGGGCGCCGGTGCCTCGAGGGTAGGAATCCCGCTGGGCAGGAGCCCCCTACCGGGCGCGGAGCGCGGCTGCTGGCCGGTACCAACTGCCCACAGTGCGTACGCACGTGGGACCTACCAACTCGCTCTGGGGCGTGGGGGGCGTATCACCAGCAGGGCGGAGGTGTTTCCGGATTCGTAAGGCCAGAGGCAGGGCCTCGGGGCGCCGCGCAGGACCGGTGTCCTTCATGTAATGGAGATGCAGCGAGCTCTGGGGACTCATACGTAACTGTCCTCACTGCGGCCCGAGCGTGGGCCCCTCGCCTCCCAGCCCTGACCCTGTGCTGTCCGGCGGGCCGGCCCCGCCCTCGGGTCGGAATCGCGGGGCGCTGGGTCCCTTGAGCGTGCGGGCGCCACTGAGCCTGAGTCCGGCCGGCCATCCTTGTTGCCCCGTAGCCTCGAGCTCAGCTCCGAGAAAAGCCCAGAGAGGCCTCTCATTCAGTAGACACTGAGAGCCCACTGTGTGCTAAGTAGGCACTGCCCTGGGTGCTGGAGTAAAAACCCAAAACAAGGCAACCTGGCCTTTGTGGAAATACTGTAATGCAGGGAGAACGGGAGAAACTAAAGCAAACAAGTGAAATAGGTGGGATGGATGAGAAAAATGTAATTCAGGGCGCTCAAAGAGGGCCACACGAAAAGTGACCATTAGGTAAAGAGATGAGGGATGAATAGTGCATAAGCCTAGAGACAGACTGTTGAGAGCAAAGGCATGGTGCAAAGGCTCTGAAGGGACATGGTTGGTGTCTTCAAGGCAATGTGGAGTGTGGCTTGAGGGGGCGAGGAGCAGGGGTGACGAGGAGTTGGGTTCTTGGTTTTCCTGTTCGGTGAGAAGAGCAGAGAAAAAGCCATGGTTGTGACCGCTTAGGCGGTGGCACTAATGCAGCGGACATAGGGTGGTAGTTTGTACCAGAATGGAAGTCATGAGGTCGTGAGATTAGGGGGACATTAGGACAGCAGCGCCAGTGAGAGTTGTTGCCAGATTGAAAGTGTGGTGGGCGGGACTGAAGCCAGGATGACCCCTGGGTTTCTGGTCTGAGCTGTTGGAAGGACTAGGAGAAGAGCAGGGGAAAGTAACGGTTCACGTGCTGTTTTGGCCATGTGAGTGCCTGTAGGTCGGTGATGGCGAACCTTCTAGAGAGGAGCACCCAAACTGCAACCCCGAACCCACTTATTTATTGCAAAATGGCAGCACTGCAATTACACCTCAATATTGAGGTTTTAGTTTAGGAGGAAAAAAAAAAAAACAGTCAAACACTAACATCTTTTGTCTTAACATCCATGCTATAGGTTCACCATCCTAGAAATGTCAGGTATGTAGCTAGGTACAGGGACCAATGTCCAGGGGAGCCGAGGGGAGGCATCAGCATAGAGCTGGAAATTGAGCCATGAACCTAGGGAGACTCACCCAGCCAGTGGGGGGACAGAGAAGAGAGCCAGGAGGAGCAAGACTGAACGGGGGAAAGTGAGTCCCTGGTCATGTGCTGTGGGCCGGGGCTGCCTGGCTGGGGAGAGCAGCAAGAGGCCTTTGGGGACCAGGTTTGGGGAGCTGTGAGAGCCACAGTCTGGTGGGAACAAGAGCAGGAAGCCAGAGGGTGCCCTGAGTAGGAGCTGCTTTTGTGAGGAGAGGGAAGGGAAGAGGACCTGGAGAGGATTCTTCGCTGCATGTGAGGATGAAGAGGCACAGTGGATTTGTCAGCCAGTGGGGACCCAGGGAAGAGCAAAGCACAGTTGATGGGATAAGGAGACTGGCAGTCATCCGCAGCCAGTTTCAGGGTCCACTCTCTGGCCCTGGTCAGGTGAACAGGAAGAGGCACTGAGTCCAGGGCCTGTCCCCTACATTCTTCCAAGTCACAGATGCCCTCTGTGTTGGAAAGAGAAGAGGGCTAGATCTCTCCCGCCAAGCTCATCCATTTGTTTGCTCGATGCAGCAGAGAGTGTGGAACATTCCAGAAGCAGAGATGAAAGTGGGTGCCTCCAAATATTTGCTCTTCACTTGGTGCTTCAAAGAGCTGGCTCCAGGGGCCCAGGGTATAGCTCAGTGGCATAAGCGCCTGCCTAGCAAACACAAGGTTCTAAGTTCAATTCCTGGCATTTAAAAAAAAAAAAAAAGCTGGCCCCAGTCAGGCATGTTAGTGCACAGCTGTAATCCTAGCTACTCTGGAGGCTGAGGCAGGAGGATTACAAATTGAGGTTGGACTGCACAATTTACCATGACATCTCAAAATTTAAAAGAAAGAAGTTTAGGGAATGTAGCTGAATGGCAGCGCTCCTCTGGCCTCGGTACCACACACACACACACACACACACACACACACACACATCACACATATATACAAGATGGCCCCTTGTATCTCAGGCCACACACACACACACACACATATCACACATATATACAAGATAGCCCCTTGTATCTCAGGCCTGAAATCAAGTTACCCAAGAAGCCTGTCTGAAGCCTGTGCGGCCAGCCTGAGCTAGGAGCCCCTAACTAATCTGCTGTACTGGCCAAGCTGACCTTGCTTGGTTCTCATTTGTGTGCATACAGTATGGTCTCCCTGCCAGTGTGTAGCTTTGTAGGGCAGGAACGTGGTCCTCCACCACCCAGGGAGCCTGGTGCACAGTAGGTTTTCAGCCAGTATTCGTTGCATAAATTAAATGTTTGATTGACAGACAATATAATTACTTATTTGGTTTGTTTTGTTCAAGACACAGTCTCACTATGTAGTTCTGTAGCTCAGGCTGGCCTCAGCCTCACAGTAAACCACTCCTCCCAAATGCTGGGATTACTGGGGTACACCTTCACACCCGGCTAAAATTGCATCTTGACACTTGTACATTTATAATGGGCCAGCGCTAGGCCAGCAGGATGCATGTACTGAACTCTGATACGTGGTGGTAAATGATTGGTCCCCTAAGTGAGGTCACCAGAGCACAGGGCTTTGTCCTTAACCCACTGACTCAAGCGGCCTGGACAATGCTGGCAAAACCACTATCCTTAAAAAGTTCAATGGAGAAGACGTGGATACCATTTCCCCGACACTTGGCTTCAACATCAAGACCCTGGAGCACCGAGGGTGAGCCGAAGTCCTCAACTGCCAGGGCGGGCAGGGTGGGCGAGGTGGGAAGGGTCTGCTGACCCCACCTCTGGCCCTGCCCAGGTTCAAGTTGAATGTCTGGGATGTGGGTGGCCAAAAGTCACTGCGCTCTTATTGGCGGAACTACTTCGAGAGCACTGATGGCCTCATCTGGGTGGTGGACAGTGCTGACCGGCAGCGCCTACAGGACTGTGCCAGGGAGTTGCAGGGCCTGCTGGTGGAGGAGGTGAGTGGTGATGGGGGGCGGGTGAGACTGTGCCCAGCACGCACTGCCCTACACTTAGCTATCCTTCACCTTACTCAGATGACCACTGAAGACAGGGTTTTTTAGTTGCCTGTGAGCCTGAGGTTGGAGGAGCACTGTGAGTTCGAGGCCAGCCTGAGCCACACAGTGAGACCCTATGTTAAAACAACAAAAAAGGCAGGATCTAGCCCTGTGTGGCATCGTACTCCTATAATCCCAGCACTTGGGAGGCTGAGGCAGGAGGATCGCTTGTGAGTTCAAGGCCAACCTGGGCTACATACAGAGTTCAAGGCCTTGTCTCAAAAAGCAAAACAAGCAGGTAGGGATTTAGCTAAGTGGCACAAGTGCCTGCCTGGCATGTGCAAGATCCTGAGTTTGATCCCCAGTACCAAAAAAAAAAAAAAAAAGAAAGAAAGAAATGGAGCTCAGTGCTCCTGGGTTCAATCCGTAGTATCAAAAAAAAAAAAAAGAATAAAAAGGAAAGAAGTGGAGGAGGGGAGTTGACAACTGTCACACTAGGAGTCTTGGGGGAGCTCACTTAAGGCCAGTGTGTGAAGCACTGACTCTGCTGTGTGACCTCAGGAAGGCACCTAAGCACTCAGAGCCCCTGCTTGCACGTCCCTACCACAGGGGTTATAATCAAGCTGACCTTGTAATTTAGCATCTGGTCCAAAACAGCTTTCTTTAAAGTAAATTTCAGAGCTACAGTACATGTACACAGATACCCCAGATAACCTTCACCCCACTTGCCTGATGTTAACATCTCACGTAGGATGCCTCAGGGTACCTGTCAGAAGGAAGAAATTGGCACTGGTACATTACTGTTATCTTAACTACTGGTCTTAGGGTTCACCAGTTTTCTCTCTAGTGTGTTTGTTCCAGGATTTGATTCTGTTTACTGCATTGTGTTTCCCTGAGTGTCAAGGAGGGAGCCATCAGTGACTATTGAGGACCTGTGGGCAGCCAGTGACCCACAGGGACAGGGTCACCTGTAGAACTGTAGCCAGGCCTGTCGGGTGGAAGCCCAGAGAGCTGTATCACCCCAACTACTCCAGGACTCCAGGCTGCAGACACGTGCATGGGTGTCACTAGGACCAGACACACCGAGCTCTGTGGAGGGGCGTATGAAAGGCTGCATGCCAGGCCATCAGACTGAGCTGTCTAGAGCCTCAGAGGCCTCAGATCACCTTGCCCAGCACCCTTCCCTGCTTACGGAAGGGGAGACTGAGGCACAGAGGTGGGAAGTACCTACTGGGCCAGACCGGCCTCAAGGGCTGTCTCTATTGGCTGTCCCCACTGCCCACCCCCACCAGGCTCTACCACCACAGGCCTTGCCAGGGCCTTCCAGGTTGGCTTTTGATCCTGGATACCGTGGGCCAGTGCACAAGGGTCCAGGCCGCCCTTGGGTTGCCCACCCACCCACATCTTCTCTCCCCAGCGCCTGGCTGGAGCCACCCTCCTCATCTTTGCCAACAAGCAGGACCTGCCAGGAGCGCTGTCCTCTAAGGCCATTCAAGAGGTGAGACCTGGGCCTACAGCGGGCTCACTGGAGAACAGGGCCCATGATTCTTTCTCCGCACATTTCCAGAACATTATTCAGCCCTGCCATGTGGGGCACCAGAAGTCGACTGCCTGCCAAGACACAGGGGTGACCATGGCCAGGGAAAGGCAGACCTGCAAACAGATTAGTCCGTAGGATGCCATGGCCCACACGATGTGTGCCTCCCTGGAGATGCTGTTTGCATGGCTGACTCAGTTCTCACCGCAGCCTCATGAGGCAGGAACAGCGGTCATTTTGCAGGTGGTACAGTGGTCTCAAGCGAGATAAAATGACTTGCCCTGGATCAGACAGCCAGTAGGCAGAAAATCCATGCTCCAAACCCATTCACTCTAACCTGCAGCCGAAGCTTCACTGCATGTCCAGTGCCCAGATGCCAGTGAGAAAGAGCGGGTAGGACAGTGGTTGTCACTGCCTAGTGGTGTGACAAAGACAGCCCTGCTTTCTTCCTTGGTACAGTGGGCAACACAATCCCTAGAAGATACAGAAGAGTGGATGAGACAGCACATGTGGGGTTCCTGGCACAATGCCTGGGTCCTGCAGTCACTTAGGAGCCCATGTTACTTTTATGTCACCCAGGGTGTTGCTGGTGGGGTGCCACGGAAAGCCCAAGTGCCCCTTGTGTGGGAACCCTCACAGGGAACCGGGGTAGCTGCCTGGATGAGGTGACCTTAGAGAAGTGGCATTCGCCAGGGCCAGGGAAAGGGACGGGCATGCCAGGCAGGGCCACATCAGCCAACATACCACGTCTCCATCCCACAGGCCCTGGAGCTGGACTCCATCCACAGCCACCACTGGTGCATCCAGGGCTGCAGCGCTGTCACCGGGGAGAACCTGCTGCTGGGCATTGACTGGCTCCTGGACGACATCTCCAGTCGCATCTTCACAGCCGACTGAGCCATGCCACATGTCCCTGCTCGTGATCCGGGCCCTAGCCACACCACCCATGGGCATGGGCACCAGCCGGCAGACTAACACCCCAGCCCATCCCTAACCTGCTGCTGCTACTGCCGCCTGGGGTTGCCCAGGGCCAAGGAGGAGCGCGCCAGGCCCAGAGAGGGCACTGCTGCTGCTACCAAGGCCCCTCCTTGTCCTCCATTTCTTGAGAATAAAGCACTCCTTGCCTGGCTTATTTGTGATCCTCCACTTCAGAAACTATGCAGGAATGCAGAGTCCCACAGGGGACAGGAAGGAGCAGAGCTGAGGGCTTCTGGGTCAGAGGGCCATGCAGAGGTTACAGCAGCTCAAGCCAGGGATGCAGTAATAACATCTGGAACAACCAAGCAGCTTCCCTGGGAAGATGATGTGAGGGAAGAGTGAAGGTGCCTGGGTAGAAGACTGGAGGGTGGTTCACCAAGGCGACTGTAACTCTCACTGGTGGGAATCAGAGAAAGGGACGTAGCCCCAGGCCAGGGCTCAGAGATGACTGAATAGAACTAGGCTGAAATTCAGCTCCCAACTTAACATTCCAGCCAGGCCTCCTTGTGCAGTGGACAACCTGCCCAGCTGTATGAGGCATCACAGCTCAAGCAGAGACCTGAGGAGTACATGGTACGGGAGTGTGGCAGTGGGGAGGGGACTACCACAGGCAGGGGTGGTTAAGGCTTTTCTGAAGGTTATAGGCCACCTGGGTCTTGATTGGAGCAGCAGGAGTGCTGGGCATCTGTCTTCACCTGCAGGGCCAGGGCTCTGTGCTGCATGCTCCCCATGCCAGTAACCAGCTATTCAAGAAGCTGCAAGAGTAGTGTGGCAGCTCAGTGAGACCTGGTCTCAAAATAAAAGGGCTGCAGGTGGGGAACTTACCTGGCATTCCTGAAGCCCTGATTTCCACCCCAGCACCAGAGGAAGCAGGGCCGAGAGTGGGAAAGCAAGTCCTGAGCAGTGCGGTCAGCAGCATCCCCTGGCCTTTTGCAGAGGTCACTGCCCTCAGGAGGGGAGCAGCTCACTCCAAGCCCCCAGCTAGGATAGGAGCTGATCTCAGACCCAGTGCAGTGTGCTCAGCCCCTCCATAACACTGTGTCTCAAGGACGCACAGCCTTGACCTCTGCTTGAAATCCAAATGGCAGGGACAGACCCAGGCCTGCCTCCTGGTGGGAACCTGCCTGAGTGCAGAAGGGAAAGAAAAGGCCAGGAAGACCCTGCACCCCCAGCACCCTCCACCCAGCTGAGCCCCAAAGGCCAAAGAACAGGCCCCCACCCAGACTGCACAAAAGCTGGGTCTCAGGACAAAAGGGAAGCCAGGCATAATGGCTCACGCCTGTAATCCCAGCACTCGGGAGGCTGAGGCAGGAGGATCGTTGTGAGTTCGAGACTAGCCTGGGCTACAAAGTGAGCTCAAGGCCAGCCTGAACTGCATAGCAAGACCCTGTCTCAAAAAGACAAAAAAAAGGACAGAAAGGAAATGACCTCGAGGTGGAGTGAACCTCAGCACGACATTTCAGAGCCCCTCTGCCCAGCCCCATAGTCCTGGGGAAGCCAAACACCAGCCCTGCTACATCCTCATCCTTGCCGAGCAAGCCACCTGGCCTGCCTTGCCTCAGTTTCCCCATCTGGGGAAAGGTAGGACACCCACCTCTGAGGGCTGGGATGAGTGTCAGCTATGGGCACTGCTTAACCTGGTGGGAGTTTACGCAGAGTCGGCCAAGGGGAACTTAGCCATCTGCTGACACAAAGGAGTCACTAGCGCCAATCTCCTGAAACAGGTGCATGGCGAATGGCTTAAATAGAAAGTGGTATGGTTCTGGGGAGTCCAGGAAGGTCAGAACTCTCTCAGGAGTAAAAACAAAAGCTTCTCTGGACAGCCTGTATTTATTTGGTTTTCAAACAAAGGGAAGTGGTACTGAGGCAAGGTGGGAACTTAGGGTTAGGGTTAAGATTAGGGACCTCGGGAAATGTAGTTGTGGGTACGCGGAGAACAATTACATACAGGACATAGAATTTATAGTATTATTTTATGATGGTCACCCAGAGTTAAATTCAGGGCAGGAAATCTGTCCACAACAGGAAAGACCTAGAAAATACAGCCGATGGATCCTATGGCAACATCCTGCATGAGTCCAGCTGAAGACCTAGAGCCCATGACAATGCCTCCCACGAGTCCAGCTGGAAGTCCAGAGCCCACAACAATGACTCATGCCAGTCTGTTTCATGGATCTGAGCCACAAGGCTCAAAAGGTCAGTGATGGAAGCTAGAAATTCTATGCCAGCAGGGTGAAGGAGCTGTGCCGGTAGGTTGAGGGTTCTATACTGGAGCCAAGAAGTGACACTCAAGGCCCAGGGCTTCCCTAGTAACACAGCCAACCTCAATGACAGTGAGGCCTTGAGCTCACCCAACAATGAGAACAGTTAAGTGACCGGCGCAGCTCCAATGAAACAGGAGACAGGAGACGCTTTTGTGGACGACATTTAACTGCTAGTTTATTTACGCGGGCTCTGGTTTATATATTTGGCCGTGACCAATCACAGGCTGCCACAAGGAAGCAGGGCGGGAATGGGATGCAGGCTCTGGCTAGTATATCCAGCTGTGGCCAATCAGGAGTTGCCACAGAGTACGGAGTAGAGCGCGGGGTGCGCACGGGTTGGCTAATTTAAAGAGGGACGTAGCGCATTGCGGAAGCTGGCGTGGTCCTTAGTCCCGGCTGGGGTATGATATGTTGAGCGCCTGCGCCCAACAGTTAAGTACATGGCCAGGAAGCCAGTGTGACAAGTTTCTCCTGGAGACCCAGGAAGTGATGCTCAACATAAGAACCAGAGCTCCCCCAAAGTGAACTGCAGCCATTCTCAGTGATAAGGTCCTGAACTCCTCTGATGATCATGGGCGAGTTCATATCAGGAGAACCAATGGCTCCAACCAATGATATTTAGGAGAACCCACACTGCCCTGCTCTTCCTCTCCACGTCTCCTTTCATGCTGGCAACTTCCCTCAGGTGGGCTATCTACACGCAGCACTGTGCAGATTTAATTCAGCTGGTGTTAAATTGACCACCAGCTTTTAATTCATAACAGAACATTAGTTCAAAAACTTCTTTGAGCAGTAAATGTTGCCACTTAAGAGAACTCTTCTATCTCTCAGGGGAGCAGCTTTATTGTTCTGGCAAGGGGGTGTCAGCAGCCCAGTTGGCAGCCTCGCCTATGGTGTCATCTTGACTTTAGAGCACTGAGTATGAGCTTTTCCAACACAGCCAGAGGTCCCTTCATGGTTAACAATTTAACCCTTGCATAGTCTGGCCTCCAACACCACTCCCTTTTCTCTTCCCCATCTGTCCTCTATCTTTGAGGCAAAGTGTTGCTATACAGACCAGGCTGAGCTTGAACTTACTGTGTAGCCACAGCTGGCATTGAACTTGCAATCTTCCTGCCTCAGCCTCCTGAGTACTAGACTCATAGATGTGCACCACCACACCTGGCTAAAACCCATCCCATCTCAGAGCCTCCAGAAGCTCATTCTGGAGTCATTTTTCTCTCCCCATTGGCTGCAATCCAGCACCACAGACTAAGGAACAAGTTACCAGGAGCTCAACCCACACAAAGACATTACGGCCTGTGACTGTGGGCTGCCTTCCAACAGGTTTTTCCTCTAGCTTAACACTGATTGTAGCACAAGTGACCGCCACCCTGGGTTTGACAGCAACTGGTCTCCACTGGGCCCAGAGGGACAGTATCAACCCCACCACCTTGCAGACCTCATGACGGACCCATGAAGGCCTTGTTCATTTACAGAGTGTCAAGCAACTTGGTTCTGTCACCAGACGGATCTGAGGGGTCACCCAAAAAGGAGATGGGGATCTCTGAGCTCAGCCTGCTAGGCTGGTTCTTGATTCACATCATGGAGATAGGAAGAACTTTAGGCAGCCTCGCTGTGAAACCCAGGCAGGTTCATTATGCAGAACTGCACAGCGAAGGAGATTAGGAAGGACTCCACCTAGAGGAGCCCGAGGGGCTCACTCTGATGCAGGGGTTCAGCCTGGTCACTCCCAAAAGCAGAATCAGCTGAGGAGGGCCAGGACCAGAGGTCCCTGGCTCTGGAGGAATCCCACAGCTTCGGGCTGCTCTGTTCCCACAAGGTGACTGCTTCTACATGGGGTGGTCTCAGCCCTGCAAGGCTCTGCTGGCACCCAAGGTGAGCCTAAGTTTGGGGCAGTGGACCTTAGGGCACAGCTAAACGTCCCTGTAAATCTCTCAGCGTCCTCATATATTGAAGCGTGATGAGATAGGCTAAAATAAAGGATAGAAAGTGAAGGTCAAGCTTTGTTCTACTCCTAGTAACCTCTGGTAACGGATCTGTCACCCCAAGTCAAGTCATGGTTTTTAGGAAAAACCACCCAGAAGTCCCTATTATTCTTTTTTTTTTTTTTTTAAAGCAATCCTCCTGCATCAGCCTCCTAAGAGCTGGAATTACTGGCATGCACCATCACACCTGGCCCCTGTTTATCTTAGAACAAAAGATAAATCATGGCTTAAATGGGTAATGGATTAAAGGCCCAGGAGATTGTGCCCTGCTCCTACAGTGGTCTCTGTTACCTTTTTATGGGTCACTTTCCTTCCCTCACACAAAGACATGGCAGCACTTGCTCCAGCATGTTCGCCAGGCTCCCACCAGAACCACTTACAGTTGCTACTGGCCAGGATTGCAGCCACTGACTTCCCAACTCTTCCCTGCAATCCCCTCTGCTGGGCAGCTTAAGCCATCCTGTTAAAGCCCACAGTCAGCGGCTGCACACTCTGACCCAGTTCCTATCTTGTGGCTGGGGCAAAATACTTGCACCTTAAAGGAGGAGAGGTTTATTTTGGCTCATGGTTCCAGTCCATGGTCACCTGGCTCCAAGATAGCAGACGGGCCTAATGGAAGAAGCAGTGGTTGGAAACCAGGAAGCAGAGAGAGAGGGGAGGGGCTGGGGACCAGAAAAACACCCCTCCAGGCCACGCCCCAGGCCACACCTCCTAAACAACACATTCTGCTACTGATCCAGGGCCTCCAAGACTTTTGGGGGAAATTTTATTTATTTACTTATTTTTTGGCTTTTTTTGAGACAGGGTCTCAATATGTAGAACGCCCTGGCTTTGAACTTACGGCAATCCTCCTGCCTCAGCCTCCCAAATTTGGGGAAATTTTAGATCTAAACCCTAACCTACCCACCTGCCCATTCTCAGGGATACCAGCTTCCAGTTTACCAACACAAGAGGCAACCATGAGAACACTGAAGTCTGCCTGAGAGGTGCTGCTAATCAGGGTTTTAAGTCTGTGTGTCCTGGAGCATCAATATTAGTTAAATAGCATTTGTTGGTTTCAGTTTTTCACAGAAAGTCAGGCACTTGGCTTCAATGATTCTTTCAGCCATCTCTCTGTGATTCTAGGTGGGATGGCTGGGAGGGGGCCCTTGCTTGAACCTACCATTCAGTGGGAACAGTGTAGACAGGCCTTTTCCTTCCTCATTCTGGTTTGGACGCAGTGGTGGTTTTCACTGTGTTGGCATTCTGGCAGTCAACCATTAGAAAAAGCTTCATGGGCTGGGGATTTAGCTCAGTGGCATAAGCGCCTGCCTTGCAAGCGCACAGTCATGAGTTCAATCCCCAGTACCAAAAACAAAAAAGAAAAAGAAAGCAAAGAAAAAGCTTCATGTCCCATGATGAATGTGTTCATTATGAATTGCAAATATGTACTAACAAAAAAGAAAAGAAAAAGCTTTGCTCTCACAGATTTTATTGTCACTGATTCTTCGAGGGTTCTTTTGCTTGATTCAAATAAAAATCATGAGTGGGCAAAGTGCAGCCCTGCTCGATGCTGCAGGTCAACACCAGTCCATGCTGGACAGCAGCTGTCCTGTCAGCTGCTGGGCTCTGCCACTGCGAGCCACCACTGTCTGACTCTGGCTCATGCTGGGTGCCATCAGTCAACGCTGCTGATTGCTGCTCTTGTCACTGATCTTTGTTGGCTGTTGGTCTCTAAAACTCTTCAGGGCTAAAGATCTCTCTTCTTACTCTTCCTCCAATCACTCTGTCACACTACTCAGGATCGACAGAGGCTATACTACCTGAGAAATCAATCCCAAGCAGAGTTACAGACCCACCCAGACGAGGCTGTCCTTTAGTAGGATCTGTGCAGGCAGGTCACTAACACCAGAGGAGGGGCCAGGAGGGGACTCAGGGTAGTGCTGCTCACGTAGCAGCTGCAAGGCCTGTGACTGGTCCAAGGCAATGCAGGGCGGTCAGGACAGCTGCAGCTGTCATGGCAGCAGTTCAGGGAAATGTGGGGCCACAGGAGTTGTGTGATTGACAGCAGTCACATCTCCACAAAAAATGGCAGGTCAAAAGAGAAGAATCTTCAAGAAGGCTCGCTGTGTTCATCACAGGGGTTTGGGGAGGTTAGGTATATTTTATTTTATTTTATTTATTTTTGGGGGGGACTCGATATGTAGTCCAAGGAGGCCTTGAACTCACTATGTAGCCCAGGTTGGCCTCAAACTCACAGCAGTCCTCCTGCCTCAGCCTTCCGAGTGCAGGGATTACAGACGTATGCCACACAATTGGCTGTGTTAATAGTGGGCCTGGATCCCTTTCTCCTTGATCTTGGCCAGGTTCAGGGTGCACCTTCCCGCATAGAATAAAGGGATGCCACCCTCTGGAGTGGCATTAGGGGACAGGGGTACTATGGTGAGGGCCACACTCCACCCACTGTCCGTGTCTGGAAGGACAGAGACTGTTAAATAACTAGGGAGTGGCCAGGGGTCTAGCTCAGCAGCAAATCCAAGGTCGTCAGTTCAATCCCTGGTACAAAAAAACAAACAAACAAACAAAAAAATAACTGAGGAGGACCCTGAGGCAAGTTGTCCCAGCCCACTGCGGTGGGGGGCGGGTCTAAAGTAACTGGGCGGGGCATGGCAGTTTAGTCCAAACAACTCCCTCCCCGCTGGTTTGGAAAAGGAGAGAGCCTCTTTCCCAGATAATAAACATGCCATTCTACTGAGGGAAACTGAGGCTCAAGCAGTTAAAAGAAAACTCAGCTAGTAAGAGTTGTGACTTCGGAGCCCTGACATCATCTTGCTCCTCTGGCATCCTTTTTGGTTCTCCCATGCTTCCAAAAAATATGAATTAGGGAAACCTGAGGAAGGAGATGTAGAAAAAATTTGGCTATGTCTGGGACATACTGGACAACAAAAGTTGGACAATGTGACCCATGCTTGGGCAATGTGACACAGCTACCCCCGAGGCTGAGGTAGGAGAATCACTCGACCCCAGGAATTCGAGGTCAACCTGGGCAACACTGCAAGATCCAAGTTCAAAAATAATAAAAAATTGGGCTCAGTGGGCGGGGATTTAGCTCAGCGGTGCAAGCTCCTGCCTGGCAAACACAACGTTGTGAATTCGATCTGTGGTACGACCAAAAAAGAAATAAACAAAAAATAATAAAAAATTAAATTAAATTAAATTGGGCTGGGGATTTAGCTCAGCAGCATAAGTGCCTGCCTTGCAAGCAGGCAGTCTTGAGTTCAATCCCCGGTACCGGTAAAAACGAAAAAGACAAAAAAAAAAAAAAAATTTAAATTAATGAAAGTGGGATGGATGGATGGAAGAAGCAAAGTAGGGGATAAGGAGGCTGGGGATTTAGCTCAGCGGCATAAGCGCTTGCCTTGCAAGTGTAAGTTCGATCCCTGGTACCGATAAAAACAAAAAAGACCAAAAAAAAAAAAAAAAAAGAGTCAAAGTAGGGTATAAGCCGTTTGGAGGAGTGTGAGGAGGGTTTACGCAGGAATAGGGTGGGTTCCATGGCCTCCAACGTACAGCCACAATCTCCTACACACACACCAATCCTTGCTGGCAAATTACTAAATTTACGTTTTACCAACAATAGGGAACTTTTTAGACGCTCCCTTGGTCGAGTACAGAAAACAGCATGTCTTTTGCGATTAGCTCCCTGGGCTAGATGAAGCAGGGCGCAGGTCTAGGCGGGGCAGGGGCCGGAGGAGGCCGAACCTGAGGGGTGGGGGCGGCACCCAGGGGTCAGCGCTGCTCCCCTAGGCCGTCATGTCTCGGCAGGCAAAAGATGACTTCCTGCGACACTACACTGTCTCCGACCCCAGGACCCACCCCAAGGGCTACACAGAGTACAAAGTCACCGCACAGGTGAGGTGGGGCCCAGAGGGGACCTTACCTTTTTAAATAAACGGGCTGGTGTTTTAAGGCTAAGCTCTGCAGAAAGCTCCCTTTTTAGACGACCGAAATGCATTTCCCCTTTAAGGGGAACCTGCGGATGGAGCGTTCCTTCGCCATCAGGGGTGGGGCCACGGTAAGGCTCTGCTCTTTTTAAAAGCGCTTGGCCCGCAACTGTGGGACCCGGGGGTGGGTGGGTGTGTGCGACGAGTCGGTGTAGCATCTGGCCATAAGTCTATGAATTTCTCTAACGCGAAAACTGTAGCTTATGTCAAATATTAGTTCTGAGGTCTCTTGGAATGAGTTTAGATTTCTGGTTTTATAAATAAAAGCGCTTTTAAAAGTTTAATTACTTTTAAAAGTACAGACCTGTAGTTTAGATTTTTTTATTTTTTATTTTTTTGTCCTTTTGAGACAGGGCGTCACTTTGTATCCCAGGCTGACCTCGTGCTGGGATTACAGGCACATGCTACTACACCCGGTCTAATCTATCCTTTAAAAAATCCACACACTTCCAAAAGGACTTGAAGATGATAGGATTATTTCCAAAGGATGAAAAGTATTTCCAAAAGATGAGAAGTGTAAAACAAAAAGAGGCCTTTATTCTGAGAACACAGAGAGAGATGACCAGCACCCCCCACCACTGGAGTCCGGGCATCTCTCCAGCAGACCCATGGCGTGGGGGGTATGTAAGTAGCCTCAGTTTGGGGTGGAACCTAAGGGGGCATCAGGGATGCACAGGTAGCCCATTGGTTCTAGGTTTGGCGCCATAGGCAAATTCCCAGGGGCGGGGAAGACACCTTCACAGGTAAATTCCTAGGGAAGGGGGGGATAGGGGCTTCCTGGTTCCAGTTACAGTGTCCGGCTTGGGCCAAAAGCCTTTCATATCCGTCTTATGATTATTATTATGAAAAGGGATGAAGATTTCTCTCTTTAACTACTTCCTGCTGGCAGAGGGCGCTGTACTGGAGCCTAGGGGAGTCAATGGGATGACAGTTGATGCCCAGGTAGACGCTGGTGGCAGGTGTTTTAGCCAGGACAACTTCACTGGTGAATGCACGTATGTTAGACTGAAAAAACAGAGAGACAAGATGTGAGGAGACATGGCACTGTCATATTTAAGGACCCAGGTGAGGTAGAAGGAAAGGTGCCTTTGATTTAGACATGTAATTATATCAGGATGACGTTGAGGTAGGAACATTTCCACGGCAGAATTCTGAAAATTAAATGTAGGGTTAGGAGGAGTGAAGTTATGAAAGGTGATTACTCCCCCATCTGAAAGCATAAAAGTTAAGAGGTAGGCCGGTAAGGCTTGTCTCTGGTATGCATGATGTTGGAGTCTGTAGGCAATACTGTTAAAGAGTCCTGCTGTAAAAATGATCATTAATAGAATGTAAGGAGTTAGGAACCAAAGTGGATAACAAAACATGACTTAGGCTGTTAACTGTGGCTGCGAGGCCTTTGTGAAATGGAGACAGGTGGGCAACAGAAGATGAGATGACCACTCAGAATGATCAGATTTAGGGCTGGGAGGGCACCTCTTAGCCTGAGTGATGTGAAACCAGGATGGGAGTCCAGCAACTTTGACTGCTGTTGAGGTTACCAAGAATATCAGGTATGGGTCGCTGTAACCTGGTTGTAATCCTTGGAATGATTTGCTGCAACAGAACTTTAGCAAGTATTCCCTGGTTGTGAGAAAGGCTTTTATGTATCTTGAAAAAGTATAAACAAAGTGAGAAGACAAAAATGTATCTGTCAGTCTTGACTAGGGTTACCTGAGAAATTGGTGAATAAGAAAGGAAGGAGGTGGTCTTACATCACTGAGGAGAGGTTTACTAGTGATAACAGGTGGAAGCCGTTGAGGCTTCAGTGTGTCTAAGTTAGCCTGTATATTTAGGACTGGGACCTGTACGAAATAGGCCCTGTTTGTAAATGGCATAGGTTGACCATCAATACCCCGTCATAGAGATTGAAGACTTAATATAGCAGCCTGAAAACTCAGGAAGAACTCTGTATATATGGCCTCTATGTCCACAAATATAGAGAATTGTCTTACCTGAGACTTTGGTGCGACTTGGACTCTGAGACAGACACCTTAAAGAGGGCTGTTGTTGCCCTGAACCCCCTCAGTCTTCAGCAGCAATTTTTGTCAGTGATGAATCTGGCAGTGTCGACATTTCCTATAAGGGCTAGAAGTTAGGATGGCTTACCCACACTCTGGTGGCTAGGACAGTCCAGCATCCCGGGAGTAAGGTCTCAAAGAATGCCAGGATGGGGCATTTTCTTGCCCAATGTCTTCTGCTGCATTTGAGTGTGGTCCATGGGGGGCCAGGCAGCTCCACCTTGTGTAGGTTTACCTGCCTCAGAACTCCAAGTGTCAAAAGTGTTAAAAATATGAAAAATCATATTAAGATCTCTCTAAGGTTTGAAGGTCAAGTTTTGCCTTTTGTTTGGGATTTGGACTACAGTAGAATTAAGTAAGTATGTAGGAGTTTAATATCGGCATTTGAGATCAGAGAGTCGGCTTTATATGGATGGCATATACTTTTAGGGTGTTGTGTGGAATTATATATTTAATAAAAAAGGCTTTAGTCTGCCCTCCCCCTTTTGGAGTATAATCTCATTTTAATGGAAACATTTTGCAGTAAAGGTTTACCAATTTTATGAATAAATCTATGAAAACTGATCTAATACTGTCAAATTTTGAACATATTTGCTTTTTTAAAACCTGTTATTTGCAGTAATATGAACCAAGACAAATAAAATTTTGTTTTTAGACAATATTAAAACTTTTAACAAAACCCTTGTCTTGGAACAGAGCTAGTGGTTTCCAACAAAAAGGAATTTATAACCTTAGTTGTTAAACAGGAGATTGGTGAAGGCTTTGATTGATAAACAAGGCTGGTAAAATTATCAGGTGGCCAATAACCTTGATTAAATGGTTTGAGAATTGTAATTAAAAAATAGCATCTTTTGAGTGGAATGGAACTAAAAAAAAAGTATGCCTGAGCGGAGCCGCTGAGCTGCTGTTTTGCGGCATGCCAGCAGAGCACGCCCAGCATGGGGGTGGGGCGAGCGTCGGGACATAGTGTGCAGGGGAGGACTGGGACTGTACCCGGAAAGCATAAGGCAGCGGCAATGATGGCACAAGGGGGAGGGAGGGCCTGGGACAGCGCATGGGGGAGGGGCTGGGAGGTGGCCTGACACAGCGCGTGAAGCTAAAACTGCTCGCGGGGCGTGAGGATTAGAAAGCCAATTTAGGAACACAGCTGGGTTTTGATTAGCCTCCTGGACCTGTTGTAAAAGTTTGTTGTAGTTAGTGTGCTTGTGAGCAATATTGTTAAGGCCCACAATCAGACATTTAATCATCTTATGTAATTTTGTTGAACCTTGTCCATTCTGATAGTTCTAGTTAGGATCTTGTTCTGGCACAGCTACAGGTCCAGGGTCATTATCAGCTGTGTTTGCCTTATGCCTGCGGTCAGCTTCTTCTCAAGCTGGTTGCCACAGCTGATTCCATTCTTGTGAGCTGAGAGTAGTATTTAGAATCACATAAACATCCTTAAAATGTAAATCATAACAATTAGTAATAAATTCAAATTGCCTAATATAATTCTGTGGGTTAACAGAGAAGCTACCTAATTTATGGGCAATCTGAGACAGATCAGAAAGGGAAAAAGGCACGGGGCCAGCTTGCTCCCAAAGTGGTAGCAGAGCCAGAGGAGAAGATTGCGGAGTAGAGGGCCATTGGGCAGCCATCCGTCCGGTAGACCCGTGTGAGCAGTTATCTGTAGAGTGGCTATAGAGTGGCTGCCGATCACCCTGGGACGAGGAAACACAGGCAGATGGCGTCTCACTGTGTGCCTTGCAGTGAGAAAATTGCTGTGGGCAGCACAATGAAGCATCATGTGGCCCGCAACAGGGCGGCTGCTGCTGTTCATAAGAGGAGCCACAAGGGGGCGCTCATTGACCACGAGACCCGTCCAAACATGGCGGCACCCTGTCGCCATGTGACCCATCTGAACATGGGTGTCCTGTCACTTGGCAGAAGGTTGCAAGACTGTTTCCAGCGCAAGCTGGAACAATCATGCTGCTTGCTGGAAGGACATAGCAACTGAGGCCTAGTATGGTGGGCGGGAGGTGAGAATGCTGTAGGGGGATAGAGAATTCTCAGGAGAATAAGAAATTGGAGACTGCAAGGAAGCACTAACAGAGGAATTTAGAGCCGTTGGGAGAGTTATGGATCCCAGGAGACGGAGGGGAAGACAATTGCACAGTGGAAGATAACTGCAACACAGAGGGATTAGAGCTGCTGGGAGAATTAGGGGTCCTAGGAGACGGAGGGGAAGACGATTGCACAGTGGGAGATAACGGCAAGGAACCATTTTGGGGGTGGGGAGGAGGCGGCTGGGAAAACACCGGAGGAACATCATCAAGCGAATCTTGAGGGAAGGATGGAAAAGTTTGCAGCACGGTAGAGTTAGCTAAAAGTATCTCAGCGGGAGCACAAGACTTCATGAGAGACGGGCATGTTCTCAGAATAAGAAAGGCCTGAATATAAGGGAGTTCTAATAACTTGTTGCCGGCCTGACAGAAATCATATAAGTTTCTGAGAATGCAGGGGTCAAATGTTCCTTCCTTGGGCCAACGATTGCCGCTAAGTGTGTAGGTTGGCCAGACCTCCTGGCAGTAAAAAGTTCATTGTTTAGTCTTTATGGTACTTTTAATCTTAAGAGTATGTAAATTGGGGGGCTGGAGGTTTAGCTCAGCGGCATAAGCACCTGTCTTGCAAGCAGGTGGTCGTGAGTTCGATCCCCGGTACCGATAAAAATGAAAAAGACCAAAAAAAAAAAAAAAAGAGTATGTAAATTGGAAATTAGGCATTGTAAAGGCATCTTTTGAGAGTTAGAAAATACATTTCCCATGACTGATTCAGGCAAGAAATAAGCCGTGGTCCAGAGAACAAGCCATCACTCATTTGTGGCAGCACATGGCAGCTAAGGTTGCAAAACTCATATATTCCAGTTGTCACTGAGAGATTTCTGAGTGGAGTTCATGTGGGGTCAGTAACAGTTTTGCCCGTGAAAGCACGAGGCTTTAAGGGAAGTGAGGGTCTTTCAGTGTGGGCGGTCCAAAAATCTCTGCTTTGGGCTATCTGAACCCAAAGAACGTGAGAGATTTTAGAGTGTGGACACAGGTTTGCCCAGAAAAAACCCTGCCCTGGGCTGTCCTAAGGATGTGAAAATGCACAGACCCACTTGAACGGGGAGAACAGTTGACTGGGGCTGCCCAGTGCCAAAAGTTCCCGGGGAGTGCTCACCTGAAATCAATCTGGCCGATGGTGAGTGCAGGCGGCTGGCAACAAGGACATTTCCGGAGAGGAAAAAGCATGGAATTAATCAAGGATGTTATCCAGTTCATGAATCGGCTAGGGGACTCAACTGGGTGTGTCCCAGGAGTCAATCGCCTGCTGATCGAGTCACAGCACCAAATAATAGGATTATTTCCAAAAGATGAAAAGTATTTCCAAAAGATGAGAAGTATAAAACAAAAAGTGGCCTTTATTCTGAGAACACAGAGAGAGATGACCAGCACCCCCCACCACTGGAGTCCGGGGATCTCTCCAGCCGACACATGGCGTGGGGGGTATGTAAATAGCCTCGGTTTGGGGTGGAACCTAAGGGGGGGCATCAGGGATGCACAGGTAGCCCATTGGCCCTAGGTTTGGCGCCACAGGCAAATTCCCAGGGGCGGGGAAGACACCTTCACAGGTAAATTCCTAGGGGCGGGGGAGATAGGGGCTTCCTGGTTCTGGTTGAGGCTTTCCTGGCTACAGTGTCCTGTCTGGGCCAAAACCCTTTCAGAATAAATCTCCAGTTTCATAATCACCACAGGAAGTCAATAGATAAAGGTCAAAATTGATGTTTGGAAGAATATTGTGAACATGTGGTGATCCTCCTGCCTCAACCTGCCGAGTGCTGAGATCACAGGCATGCACCATCACATTTGCACGGGAGAAGACTTTCTGCTGAATTTTCGAGGATGAGGGACAGGGTCTCACTTTCTGCTGAATTTTCGGGGATGGGGGACAGGGTCTCACTATGTAATTCAGGCTGGTTTTAAACTCCTGGTGATCATTCTGCCTCAGTCTCAGTGCTAGGATTACAGGTATGTACCTCCATGCCTGACTTTCACTGGTTTTTATTATCTTGTTTTTAGGCTGGACAGGTAGCCCACACCTATAATTCTAACGAGGCAGGAGGATCACTGGGGAGTTCGAGGCTAACCTGGTCACCATAGTGAGTTCAAGGCCACCCTGCACTGATAACAAGACTCTGTCTCCAAACAAAACAAAACAAATATTTATTTATGTATTTTTGTAGTTCTGGGGATTGAAACCAAGGCCTTTACATTGAGCTACATACCCAGCTCCCCTATATATATATTTTTAACCTAAGTCACGTGGTTGCCCAGGTTGGGCTTGAACTTGCAGTCCTCCTGCCTCAGCCTCTTAAAGTGGCTAAAACTACAGGCGTGTGCCACCATGACTGGCCAGTTTGGGGGTTTTGTTTTTTGGTTTTTGGTTTTTTTACCTGAATATTTTAAGTGTGCCTGTTGTGAAAGCCAAGGCCAGGGTTGTAGTCCTGGCAGTCTCCCCTCTTTGGGGAATGATCTGGGCCACACCCCACTCTGAGCCTGCCTTATCTTTTAGATAGCTCTGTTCTTCATTTCTGCCTCACAAACCTCCCAGTTGTAGGACATGATTTTAAAATTATTATTATTTAAAAGTCTACTCTCCTAGACTCGGCAGGCAAAAGATGACTTCCTGTGACACTACACTGTCTCCGACCCCAGGACCCACCCCAAGGGCTACACAGAGTACAGCCTCTCCTAGGCTGGCCAGGTGGTGGCTCCTGTATCCAGATGCATGGAGCCCAGGGCTTCCTCTGGAGGGGAAGGACTGGCCCCCTGCACACATTTCCTTGGAGACCTGAGGTTCTCTGGTTTTGGGAGATGCAAGTTCTTGGCCTTTTGAAGGAAGCAGGTAAAAGTCAAGGCTAGAGCAGTGTAGGACAGGCCTTCATGGATCCTTCCATGTAACAGGTCAAGAAACTGAGGTGCATGGTAGAAAAGTTGCTTAAAGTTACATTCAGAGCCTTAAAATAAGGACATCTTGATGCCAAAGGGCACTGTCCCTTGGAGAGAGCCTAGAGCCAGCTTTCACAGAGTGAGGGGGTGTCAGATGTCAGCCTCAGGTCTCACCTGTTTCTTGCTTTTTCTTTCTCAGTTTATCTCAAAGAAGGATCCCGAGGATATCAAAGAGGTGAGAGTCCTGTAAGGGAGGGGGACTGTCCCTCGATTTCAAGTCTGGAAACAGGAAGGGAGTTGGGCACAGCTGGGCACGGGAGTGTACCTCCCACCCTCCAGCCTCACATCCCCCGCAGGTAGTGGTCTGGAAGCGGTACAGTGACTTCCGAAAGCTGCATGGGGACCTGGCCTACACTCACCGCAACCTCTTTCGCCGCCTCGAGGAGTTCCCTGCCTTCCCCCGGGCCCAGGTGTTCGGTGAGTGTCACAGGGACAGAGGCACAGGGACCTGGGCCAGCAGGCACTGCAGACTTAAGGCCCTGGAACTCTGGGCAGAGCCACCCTGGAGATCCTGACTGGCCCTCAGAGATGGCCGTAGGTGACAGATGGGGGCACTGAGCCTCTGAGCAGCCTCACTCTTCTTCTTGTATGATAGGGCCTTGAACATTCCAACTTCATTAGCCTACTTTTTAACATGAAGAAACAGGCTCGGCAGGTGAAGGGCCTTGGGCCATGTCTTGGGCCATTTTCTGACTGGGGACTCTGTAGAGAATAGAGTAAGTCCCAGAATTATATGAGACCCAGACTTACACAAGAGGGTGTCAAAGCACAGTAAATGGTTGCAGCTGCCTGTTGATGCCAGGCCAAGTAGGGGAGGGTGACAGCAGGCTCCTCCCTCTGGCAGCAGCAGTGACCAAGGTAGGGGCAGAGATCTCTGCCTGGCCCCTAAAACTAAGCAGTGAAGCTGCTGCTTGCTGTGTGGACTCAGGTATGTCACTTCCCTGCTCCGAGCTCTCCTTTCCTCATCAGCTGTATCAAAGCCAGATGAAGTGGTTTTTGGTTCTTGTTGCCCCATCTGTGACTTGAAATCCTTGAGGGCTGGGGCTTTACTTCTCTCCTACACATCCCTGAACCCGGCACAGCAATGCTCAGTAAACCGCCTTGAGAGAACAAATAAGGGCCAGGGATGTAGCTCAGTGGCTTAAGTGCCTGCCTGGCAAGCACAAGGTCTTGGGTTCACTCTGCCCACTGGCTTGTTCTGGGTGGCTGCAGGCCGGTTCGAGGCCCCGGTGATTGAGGAGCGGCGAAAGGCGGCTGAGGACTTGCTTCGCTTCACTGTGCACATCCCTGCGCTCAACAACAGCCCCCAGCTCAAGGAGTTCTTCCGGGTACTCAGGCCACCCTTCCACCCCTGCATGCTGGGAAGCCTGCCTGCAATGCTGCACCCCTGATGCCCGTCCCCCCGTTGGCCTTTCTCTTCTGCAGGGCGGGGAGGTAATACGGCCCTCTGAGGTATCCAGGGACCTGCACATCTTGCCACCTCCTCTGATCCCTACGCCACCCCCTGATGATCCTCTGCTCCCCCAGCCACTCCCTGTGGAAAGGAGGGGCCTGGAAGAATTGGAGGTACCAGGTACATCGGAGCTGGGAGTTGGGCCTCCAGGTGGGATGTGGGGGTGACAGTCCCTCCTCAGTGATCTTAGTGAAGAGCCTGGGTTTGGCTCTGCCATCTACCCACTGAAGAACTTTGGACGGGTTATTTTCCCTTCTCTGAGCTTTAGCTTATCTGTCAAATGGACACAAATCCCAAGAATGAGCTTGTTCTATGCCCATGGCTGCTGAAGGACTTACTGAGAAGGTGGCTCCAGTTTGAAATCTTGGAAATGGTGAGTGCAGCACTGATCCCCGCTGGTCTCTCCTCAGTGGAACCCCCACCATCCAGCCCTGCACAGGAGGCCCTGGATCTGCTCTTCAGCTGTGGCGGTGTGGAGGAGGCATCAGGCTCCCCTGCCAGGGGTCCCCTCTCCGAGGCTGAGCTTGCCCTCTTTGACCCCTTCTCCAAGGAAGGTAACCAGTGGAGGTGGACAGGGGCTGGGGCAGGGGCTCCTGGGGCCAGAGAGGGAGACTGGAACCCAGCCAGCCTGGATGACCCGAGCCTGTACAAAGCTGGGAAAGACACCCTGGGTCACACTCTCGCTGCCCCAGTGAGCATTTGAAGCTCATTCCTAGGTGCCACAGCCCCCTCACAGGGCTGCTGGTTTGGTGAGTGTGGTAGGGTAAGGAACTGTGGGTCCCTCCCCTGGCAACACCCCGGGGGAGTAGGTCCACACTGCTCTGGGAGGTTTGAGCTGCAGCCATGGGAAGACCCTCTGAAGACCTGGAGTCACTTCTGGCCTGGGCATCACCAGAGACAGAAGGTTCTCCTGTGCGGATGAGAGTCCTGAGCACCTTCCTCCTCTGGGACCACGGACCTGACAGTCCCCAGTGCAGAGACACTGGGATTTTTCAGTCTGGGACATCATCAGACTTATGCTCTAACTGCAAGCTGGATCTGACATCACCTCAAGAGAGTCATGATACTTTTTTGATTCTTCAAGAGTGTTTTTAAGTCCTTTTTGTTAGCTTTTCTTCTTTGCCTGGAGGACCCTGGGCTTTCTGATCAGTTTCAGGAATGGGAAGTCTCACATTAGGGATGGAGAAAGCTGGGGCAATCCAAATCAGGATGTCAGCGTCCCAACCCATCTGTGGCCTCACTGGCTCTGGCCTAACCAGGGGCCCAGCTCCTGGCTCTGGTGACAAAGGTTTGGTGTGCGGCCTCTTACTCAGGGCTTGTGCATGCCTGGAAAGCATTCTGTCACACGTTACACCCCAGGCCTCCTTTTCTTTTTCTTTCTTTTTTTTTTTTTTTGAGACAGTCTCACTAAGTGGCCCATACTAGCTTCAAATGCATGGGCTCAAGTGATCCTTCTGCTTCAGCCTCTGAGTAACTGGGACTACAAGGTACAGCACCACACCCTGGCTACTTTTCTTCTTCATTGTCATCATCGTCGTCATTCTTCCCCTCCCGCTTCCTGTCCCCTTCCCCCTGGCCCTTCTCTTCCTCCCCTTCCTCCTCCTCTCCTTTCCTTGTTCCTCTTCTTCCTCTCCTGTGTGGGGATGCAATCTAGGGACGCATCTAGAGACATACTCCACTCCTGAGCTATATCCTCAGGCCCCACTTTTCTTGCTCGGCTTCTTTCCTTCCTTCCTGCTCCAGGAGGGGGAATAAGGCTTTGGAGGAGGTATCACCAGGGCTGTGGTACCAGACCTCGGAGTGCCAGGTTCTCAGATACTTGGTCCTTGCTCAGCTGAGTCCCCTGGGGTCCTGGGAAGGGAGGGTTTTGTGAGATCTTCCCAGGCAGCGCCCATGAGTCATTCACTCTGCCCATGGAAACACTCCCAGGGCCTTGTCCCCTCTGCTGGAAGCTGAGAGGCACAAGCTCCTGTGCTCAGGTAGTCAAGGGCCCTCAACTTTTCTGCTCATTGTCCTTGAGCAACACAGGGAGGCTTAGACCCAGTAGGACTGGGCATCCTTGTGTCTGGCTGCAGGAAGCCCCTGGTCTCCTCACAGGACTCCCCACTTGATAGATGGAAAGATGGAAAGATGCCCACCCTTCCCTCTCCAGCATGGTGCTGTCTGCTCCTCTACTTGCTGCAAAAGCCCTCTTCACCAAAAACTCACCCGGTCTTTTCTGCTGGAAGATGTCTGGCCACCTCTGAGCCAGACCTGGGAATATAATGAGCCCCTCATTTTGGATCGTTGGATAAAAGTACAAGATCTCAAAAAAGCTGGCTGTAGCTCATTGGTGGAGTTTTTACTTAGTATTTGTGAGGCCCTGGGTTCCACCACCAAAAATAGTGCTGGTTCTCTGGATTCATTATTCTGAGATGACTCCAAGGCTTGGAGTGTTTCTGTCTTTGGCCACCATAGGTGGTTTACTATTTTTAAGTTGAACTTTTTGGTGGGAATTCTTGGACATCTAGGCCAACTAGAGTTAGGCAGGAAATAGGGTCAGTGACCCAGACCTCAAAACTAAAGTAAAGCTTACCTAAAGAAAGAATTAGGAAGCTAAGACTGAATTTGTAAAAGTTCTTGAACCTCACCAACTATAGAGGGATTGCTTACAAAGGTGATTTCTGGATTGTCCAAGCTTTACTCCTTTCCACTGGGGATAGATTGGTACCCTGCTGGGTAAGAGATGTTGGCAGGGGACCCAGAGAAGGGTGGGGCCTATCCAGTCTGAGTCCTCCGTGTCTGATTGCAGAAGGTGCAGGCCCCAGCCCTACCCACATAGGTGAGCTGGCAGCCATGGAGGTAGAATCCAAAAGGCTGGATGAGGAACCCTGGGAGCCAGGAGGACAGGAAGAGGAAGGGGAAAGAGGACCCACCCCTGCCTATCTGAGTCAGGCCACGGAACTCATCACCCAGGCCCTTCGGGATGAGAAGACAGGTGCCTACCCTTCTGCCCTCCAAGCCTACCGGGATGGTGTGCACATCCTGCTGCAGGGGGTACCCAGTAAGTGGGGACTGCAGGGCAGAGGGGCGGGCCTGAGTCCCTGATTGTGGGAGGAGGGAAAGTAAAACACAGAGCCCCAGGAGCCCCTTCTTCTCACTAACCAGCCACATAACCTCAGGGGGATTTTTTTTTTTTTTAACCTCTTGTTTTCTTGGTGGGAGAAGAGACATTGGCTTCCAGGAGGACAGCATGTGACAATGCTGTGGGATTTTGAAAGAGCTGGGCCAAGTTCCCAAGCTGAGCTAGGCTCTCTCTGCAGGTGACCCATCCCCTGCCCGCCGGGAAGGGGTGAAGAAGAAGGCAGCCGAGTACCTGAAGCGAGCAGAGGAGATCCTGCACCTGCATGTGTCCCAGCTGCCACCCTGAGAGGTCGTGGCCTGCCGGGGAACTGCAGCTCCAGCACTGCCAGCCTCTCTTCGGTCTCCACCTCCTGGTCTTATAACTCCAGGGGTCAAGAATGTGTATTCTGGACCAAGAATGAGGAAAGTAACCACTTCTTAGCTCCTTGCCTACCTGCTTCCTTGGAATCAGCAACACACACTTCTAATCGTGCCTGTCCCTGTCTTGATATGTCAGCCGCAGCTCCAGCCACTAACCTATAAGTTCCCAGCCCAGAACTGTGGCCTGCAAGCTGCAGCCTGCAGTCAGATCTGGCCCACTGCCTTCTTTTGTAAGATCCGTGAGCTAGGATGTTTTTTACATTTTTTTAATGGTTGGGAAAGAAGAAACATGCTGTGACTGATGAAAATTTAAGTATGAATAAAAATCTGTCTGAACACAGTCAGGTTCATTTACTCACATCTTGTCTGACTGGGTTCACTCTACTACCAAATTGAGTAGTTGAGACCAGCAAATCCCAAAACATTTTTAGTCTGGCTCTGTAGAAATAGTTTGTTGACCTATGATCTAGAAAGAGTATCTTCAGGAAGACAGTGCAGGACAGTAGGCAGGTGAGCTACTTTTTTGGATAATAGGGATGAGGAGAAACTAGGCATGGCAGTTCATGCCAGTAATCCCAGCAGTCTGGGAGGCTGAGACAGGAAGATCACAAACTCAAGGTCAGCCTGGACAATTTAGGGAGACTAGGGTCTCAAAAATAAAAGGGAATGTAATAGTGCAAAAGCCCTGATTTCAATCTCCAGACCGTAAAAAAAAAAAAAAAAATCCAAACAAGAGCAGAAACTAAACCATGTATGCAAGTTTTGTAGGTCCTAGAACGAGTTACCCGCAGTTCAGAGGGCTAAGGCACAGCTCAGCCGGGGAGGCGTGGTCTGGACGTTGCCCCGCCCTTAGCCTAGCAATTGGTTAAACACGGGACTACAAACCGGCTCATCGGGGATTGCCTACGCCTATAATTTTAGGTCGCGGTGCATTGTGGGGAGCGTAGTGTAACGTCGCGTCAGTTGAGCTCGCTGCACAGTGAGAACGTCGCGGGCTGTGGCGCTTTGCATCTCGGGAGCCGCAGCATCAGCTTGTGAGAAGAGGACGGCGGGGCTGTAAAGACGCACCCAACCGGCCTCGCCCGGCCCCTCGTCCCTTGCGGGCCCGGGGACCCGGTGGACCTTCGTAAAAACCGGACGTCCGGCCGCCGCCCTCCCGGGGATTCCAAGCGCTCACCCATGCCTGGCTGCGAGCTACCCCAGGGCACCTGCCCGGATATGTGCCCGGCCGCCGAGCGCGCCGAGCGCGAAAGGGAGCGCCGCCTGCACCGCCTGGAGGTGGCCCCGGGCTGCCTCAGGGGCCCGCCGCGCGCCGACCCGCAGCGCGCCGTGAAGGAGTACCGCCGGCCGGCCGCCGGCAAGCCCCCGCCCCCGCCCAGCCAACTGCGCCCGCCCTCCGTGCTTCTGGCCACCGTGCGCTACTTGGCCGGCCAGGTAGCGGACTGTGCCGGCGCGACCCGCGCTGAGGTGGCCAGCTTCGTGGCGGACCGCTTGCGTGCGGTGCGGCTGGACCTGGCCTTGCAGGACGCCGGCGACGCCGAGGCCGCGGTGGTGCTGGAGGCCGCACTGGCCACGCTGCTGGCAGTGGTGGCGCAGCTCGGACCGGACGGGGCGCGCGGGCCAGTGGACACCGTGCTGCTGCAGACCCAGGTGCAGGAGAGCTTCGGTTCTCTGCGGCGCTGCTACTCGCAGGGCGGGGGTCCTTACCCCCGCCAGGCCACCTTCCAGGGTCTCTTTCTGCTCTATAACTTGGGTGAGTCGGGTCCTTGCAGTGTGGGGAGATGGGGAGCCCTCCATGAGGACAGTGGAGACAAGAAGGAAAAAGCTTTAACGTCTCACTATTCCCCGGGGATGTAGTACATTGTAAATCCAGAACTCTAGGAGGCTGAGGCCGGAGGATCTCAAGTTCAAGGCCCCTACCGGCAATGTAGTGACTTGGTGAGACCCCGCCTCAAAATAAAAGGAACGGGTGTCCTAGCTCAATGTGAACGCTGTGGATTGAGTCCTCAGTACCAAACCAAAATGCCTCATCCTCGAGGTTTAGGGGCTGGTGATGTTGCTCAGCAACACAACCGAGAAAGAAAAGAAAAAAAACACCACCATATGCTGCCTCCCAGGAAAGTTAGTGCCCAAGAGCCACCAACATCCTATGGGAAGGGTTGGGGATTTAGCTCAGCGGCTTAAGCGCCTGCCTTGCAAGCAGGAAGTCCTGAGTTCAATCCCCGGTACCGATAAAAAGGAAAAAGACAAAAAAAAAAAGATCCTATGGGAGCCCGCAGCCCTACTTGCTCCCGTTTCTGGGCTTTGGTTTTCTTAATAATAAAAGTGGAGGTAAGAAAATTTGGCCTAAGTAGTTATTTTCAAACCTCTCATTCATTGTTTTTTTTTTGATACAATGTTTTTTTTTGGATTGTATCGTTAAGGCTGGCCTTGATTTCAGGATTTTTTTTGGATTGTATAGTTAAGGCTGGCCTTGAATTCAGGGTAGCTCAGGCCAGCTCCAACGTGACACCATGCCCAGCTAGTAGATTCTGTGTGTCATCAAATACGGGTTTCACAGCTCTCTCTTGGGACAGAAGCCTCAGTTTACAAAAGTGGCCTAAGGTTAGTGTCTGATTTCCTGCAAAGGAAGCCCAAATAATAGAGTCTCTTCAAGATGTGGGCTGCCCTAGCAGACAGG
The DNA here is from genome assembly GCF_034190915.1 of Cavia porcellus. Lineage (NCBI taxonomy): Eukaryota > Metazoa > Chordata > Mammalia > Rodentia > Caviidae > Cavia > Cavia porcellus. The sequence continues at coordinate 23,918,577 of NW_026947500.1, forward strand.
GGAGAATAGCAAAGTAAGCAGGAATCTCAAGAAGGCCCCAGCATCCTCAAGCCAGCTTCCCATCCTCGCAGGCTCCACAGAAGCTCTTCAAGAGATCCTGCAACTGCCTGCCCCTCTACGCGCCTGCCCAGCCCTGCGCAAGGCCCTCGCTGTAGACTCTGCTTTCCGGGAAGGCAACACTGCCCGCCTGTTTCGCCTGCTCCGGAGCCTGCCCTACCTGCAGAGCTGTGCCGTGCAGGGCCATGTGGGCCATGCTCGCCGCCTCGCCCTCACTCGCCTCACTCGTGCCCTGAGCACCCCCAGGGGACAGACTTTGCCTCTGGGCTTCATAGTCCACCTGCTAGCCCTGGATGGGCTCCACGAAGCACGGGACCTGTGCCAGGCACACGGGTTGCCCTTGGACGGAGAGGAGAGGGTTGTGTTCCTCAGGGGTCGCTATGCTGAGGAAGGGCTGCTGCCTGTGGGGAACTGCCACGTGTTGGTGGGGAGCAAGCTCCGTGGGCGCACCCTGGAGGAGGTGGTCATGACTGAGGAGCAGGATGAGGTGGTACACAGACCAGCATCCCCCACATCTGGGAGATGCGCCTCTCCCAGAGGACTGGGTCAGAGTGATTAGGTTTGTTTTTGTGATTCCCAGACAATAAAATGAACTTGTTTTCTAGGGACTAATCTGTAAATTTTGTTTACTTACAGGGAGATGAGACACCAGACATGGTAGGAGGGAAGCAGATTTGGCGGGTTCCTTTTCACTGTGGGCCACAGTTTTCCTGCTGGTGCCTGCGGAGTGGACTCAGTGGTCTGCTTTGGCATCTACAGCTGGCACTGTGAGTCCCATTGTACCCCTCCACCGTTTACTGTCTCTCCATTCTCCACCGCCTCTTTCCATTTGCCCATGAAGGGAGAACTGGAACTGGGTTCTTTTCAGGTGTCCACAGCTGATGAAACTCCCAGCTGTTACCCTAGAAGCTTGAGGGCATTCCATGGTTGTGTCCACTCCTGGCTTCAGGGCAGACACCCCATGAAAACAGGTGGGAGAGGGTTAGGGCCCAAGGTCAGGGTCAGAGGTCATCCACAGGTCTCAGGGTGGCTGCTGCACCCTCCAGGGCTGCAACCACAATGCTGAGCTGCCTGTGCACCTCAGCCCATTCTGCAGATCCGAGGTCCGTGGTGCTAGCCTTGGAACAGGCATTGGCCAGGCCAGGGAATGTGGTAACAGAGCTGGTCCGGGGTGCCCAGAGCACATGGCTGATGAGAAAAGGGGCAGGATAAGGGTCAGGGTGGGGCTCACTCAGCCTGGGCCATCTTCAGCTGCCCTGCCCAGCCGAGCACAAAAGTCCCTTCTGCCTGTCTGTCACTGGGGTATAGGGCAGAGGTGGTGGGAGGACGGTAGACTCAAGTCCCAGCTGTAACCAAGGTGCCTCCCCTTCCAGCCTCCCTCTGCGTCTGGGCAGCTGGATTGTGCTCCTTCCCACTCAGGCAGGTAGCTGTCCTCTGACCCCACCTTAGGGGCTTTAAGACAGGCTCACCTGTAATATCGCTCCTCGGGGAAGGCACGTGGGTTTAGGAATGCCCGTTCCAAAAGCATCAGCTGGTCATTGACCATCCGGACCTTCAGGGAGCTGGGGGAGGCAGGACCTATGGGTCACCCAGCAGCCTGGGGCGCCTGGCCATGCCCTCCTGGACACCTGCCCCCTGCTGTTGCTTACTCAGGGCTGTCCTGCTGCAGGTCTGATATGCGCTGACCCAAGTCTGTGGCTGCTGCCTCAAAGTTCTCCACTGCGGTCTCCAGAGGCCCTGAGGGGAACACCACTCCCTGGTTTAACTGTAGGGGTAAGGGACTCCCAGGCTTCCGTGTGTATGTGTGTGTGTGGGTCCGTACCCAGGCTGATGCCATGCTGCACCAAGAGGGCCCCGAGGTCTTGCTGGGCAGCCTGCAGAAAGCTCCGGAGCGTTTCACTGTAGTCGCTGACTTTGAGAGGCAGGAAGAGGCTGTCACTGAGCCGAAGAAGCACACTTCCTGCCATCCGGGCTACGGCTTGGTGGCTGCTGAAGTCTGCCGGGAAGACAAAAAGGCCAGGAGTCAGTCTGTGGCCCACCCTCCTTGGACAGTCTCAGGATGCCCCTTGTCTTCTCACCAGGGTCTAAAAACTTCTCCACGTATTTGAAGGTGTCGAAGGCTGTGTGGTAGGTGGGGTAGATCCGGGCCGAAGTCTTGCTCTGGGAGAACAAAGCACAAAGGTGATGGGCTCGGGGTGGAGGCAGAAAATGTGGCTACTGTGAGCCACAGTGTGCAGACATTGTCTCCCTGAGTCCTTGGTACATCCTCAAGGGAGTTTCTAGAATCCCCACACTACGGGTAGAAGGGGGAACAGGGCGTGATTAGCCTGCCTGGCAACACACAAGCTAAATAAGAGGTAGAGCTGGCTTGAGTACCTTTGCACAGGAAGAAGGTGAAATGTGAAGTTAGATAGGGAGACTTCAATCCCAGCTCCACAATCAAGAATCAGTGTGACCACAAGGGGAAGAAAAGGGATTTGGGGGACAGCAAATAGGGATGCCAGCCAGCTGGGCATACTGGATTCATCTCATTGCACTGCATGCCATTCCCTAAATGCCTAATTTCATACCAATGTTTAATCAATGCTGAGATAAAATTCACCCCACACATTCACATGCACCATATTTTACAATCTTAGTGTTTCTGATAGCCTGTACCCTACAACTGATTGGTAGCAGTGGTAGTGGGTGTTTTTTGTAGTGCATTTTTTTTGGTACCAGGAATCGAACTCATGACTACGCGCTTGCAAGGCAGACGCTCATGCTGCTGAGCTTGCAAGGCGGGTCCTTATGCCGCTGAGCTAAATCCTTGGCCCCACAATAGTGCATCTTATAATCAGTAGTGCCCTATGTGTGATAAAGTAGCAGATGAATGCAAACACATAATCAGAGAGGATCCGGAAACCTGCCCTAGGCATCATTGCTACTAAGTCAGGAGAAGTAGATCCAGTCAATATTGGAGCAGCCCGCAGGATAGAGGGGGCTTGCCGGGGCACTCGGGGTGCCTGCTTACCTGGTCATAGGTGTAGGCAAGGTCCATGGAAGAGATACCCAGGAAGTGAATGAAGGGTGCATAGTCGCTGCCAGCACCTAAAGTGCCCATACTGCGGAAAAGAAAGGGTTGACGTTGGGGGACGCAAAGCCACCGCCCTAGCTGGAGGAGAAGGGTGCTTTCTGGGCTCTGGTCTTACCTGGGGATCAGGCCATACACTGGGCTGCTGCGGTTGTTGTACCGGATCCAGTTGTCGTAGATACTGAGACCGCTGGGGCCTGGAGAGCTGATCTGGCCCAGAAAGGAATCTGATCCCGGGGCTGCCCCTCTTTAACCCCAACAGCAAGCCAAACCACCGGGTCTCACCTGGGGCCTGCAGGCTGCAGATGCCCTTGGCCTGCGAGTCGTGACCCCGCCCATCCCGTATAGTCCCGCCCATTTCGTATAGCCCCGCCCCGTGCACCTCTTTGGCAGCAGAGAAAATAACGTTCTGGACAGGAGGCGTCCCCTGACCCCTAAGGGTAGCGTTGGCTGTGAGAGGAACAGATAAAGACTATGCATCCCAGCCCCTTCCTTTACCCCGCACCAGGCTAGCACGGTCCAGCGCCCGCCCCCGTACCGAACACCGAGATGTCCACATTGATGTAGGCTACCGTGCGCTCCTGCAGCTTGCTGAAGAACTCCTGCGGCCCGGCGGGTACGCTTCAGTTCGGTGCTGCCCTGCCCAGAGCTCCCTTTCCACCCCGACCCTGCGGTGCTCACTCACCTCTGTGAATTCTGTGGAGCCAATGAGCCCAAACTCCTCTGCCCCCCAGCTGGCCAGCACGATCGATCTGCGGGGACGCCAGGTGCCTGGCACAAGGGCATAACGCCTTGGAGCATTCCCGCTCCATCCATCCTGGGGTGGCTTAGGGTAAAGGCTCAGGATGGGGAGGAGTATGGGAGCTCTGGGAACGGTGGAGCAGCAATGACAGGAGGGGTTGGCACCTCTTAAGCCAGCCGGTCCTGGAGACTGTCACCCTTCCAGCCTCTTCACTGTGACAGCCACCCCAAACCAGACACCCTGGGTCAGGGCCCCCTTCTGCCAGCCATGCACACACGTGTGCACCGGACATAACCTGGGAGACTTTGCCACGTCCCCCTCCCTGCACCAGCCTGTAGGACAGGGCTGATGATACACAATATTTCCAATAAAGCCCAAGTGCCCCTGACTCAATCCTCACAATGATGTTTCCACTTCGCAGCCGAAGAAACTGAGCCACAGAGGAGTTAAATGACTTGCACTGGGTCCCAGCCCCTCCCCAAGGCTGCGCTGGGCACACTTTCCCCACCAACCCCCCATGGTGCCACACGCTCTTAGGTTTGCTCCTACTCGGACCCTTTGATCACTCACCTTTGTGTTTGAAATGGAAACACTTAAAATATAACATGATTGATTACAGGTTTGCAATTACAAATCCCCACGTTTGGGCCAAAAATGCCATAACCTGAACCTAATCAAATGGAGGCACAAGTGTCAAAGTGTCAGGCTTGTAGAAGACAAAGAACAACTAAGGGACCATTAGAGATGAAAGAAAGCAAGTGAGGTCCGCATGTGATCACCCCACTGGGTGGGTCTTGGATCAGAAGACGCTTTTGCTATAAAGATCATATTGAGACAATTGGCAAACTCATTTTCTGATTCCGATCATCTTACTGTAGTTATAAAAAAGAAGAAGCAATGTCTTTGCATGTGTTTGGTACTAGGGACTGGCACAGCAGGTGCTAGAGGTGGGCTGGGATGTCATTAGCTCAAGAAGCAGTGAGCGGGTGAGGACCCAGGGCATAGAGCCCTTGGATCGGGGAAGGGACCATCTCACCCCTCTTCAGCAGGGTCCCTAGGACACGGGAGACCTCCAGGAGGACAGCGGTGCCACTGCTAGGGTCCACAGCCCCATGGACCCAGCTGTCTCGGTGGTTTCCATACACCACGTAGCGATCTGCCGGGAGGGACAGGAGGCAGCGATGGAGAGGTGGGGCTGTGGCCAGGGCAGGGTCCACTGAAGCAGGAGAGGGAGTGGCGGGCGCTGAGGCTGGCAGGGCCCCGGGGTACAGTACGCGTGGGAGCTCACCCGGCTCCACAGCCCCACGGATGAAGCCCAGGACATTGGAGGAGTTCCTCAGCACCAGGCGGTTGTGCACGCTCACTTTCACCTGGCTGGGGAAACACCAGTCTTTGCCCTGTCCCCTGTCCCCTGTCCCCTTACTCAATGCAGGAGAAACTGAGGCCCAGGAAGTGAAGGGGACATAGTCACTTTCTGGGAAGGGCCAAGAGAGGCAGCAAAGCTGGACTTGGAAACCACCGAGTCCAGCTCTTCCAGCCGGAACCCTGCTCTGCATTCACCCACGCAGTCAGGACGCAGTGGACACTTCACAGCGGCCAGCCACTTACAAGACTCTGCCAGGACCTGGCCTGAGGGTGCCTCCCTCTCCTAACCAGGCAGACCACAGGGAGTGAAGGGTCTGGGGGGGCTAGGGGCACTGCTGTGGGGGGCTGGCCCCAGGCAGGAGTGGCAGAGGCAGGCGAGGAGTCAAGAGAGGAGGCAAGAGTGTGGGCTGGGCAGAGGAAACGCTGGAGACCTGCTGGGCCGTGCAGCTGCTTCCTGGGCTCCCCGCTCCAAGGCAAGAGAGATCTGGGGGGTCAGGAGAAGAGTTGGGGGGAGGAGGAGGAGGAAGGCCAGATCGTGAGGCAGGAAGAAGCAAAGCAGTAAGGAGAAAAGGAACGGGAAAGGGGGAGCCAGGGAGGACAGGCCGCTCACCTGTCTTCAGGGAATTTTCCACCCGTGAAGCCAGGCCCCAGGTGGTACACACAGCTCAGGGCTCCCTGCCAGGACGCTGGGGCCTGCGGCCCCTTGAGGTTGCTGGGGGAAGAGGCAAGGGTATGTGTGTATGTGAATGAGGTGTGGCTAGTACGTGTGGCCACAGGGGAACACGGTGTGGACAGGCTCACCAGAGCAGGTCTTCAGCGTGCTGGAAGCCGATGGGCTGTGCAGGGATGGGGAGAAACCCGCTGGTGCTGTTCCAGTCCAGGCGGAAGGAAGAGGGGCGTGCTGGAAGGTAGGGGGTCACAGGGTCCCCGAAATAACCTGTGTAGGAGCCCCGTTCCACACCAGAGGGAGGCAGACCCCAAGAGTATGGGAAGGTCTCGTTCGGCAAGCTGTGGCCATCGTTGATGTCGCCGGGGTCCGTGTACACCAGCACCCCAACCACCCCATGCCTGGCCCCGTTCACAGCCTGTGGGAGGCAGAGGAGGCTGTGCATCAGGAGGGGCAGGCTCAGCCATCCTGTCTCCTTCCCACCCTCCTCTGGTGGGGATGGGCCGGATGTTGACACTGATGGCTGTGCTACTTGCAACAGCAAAGGACTGTAGGACACAGCAAGGCAGATGCCAGTCAGGCAGCCTGTTTAGATAAACAGTAACAAAGCCTAAGCCTAGCTTGCTCCACGGTGGCCAGTGGGGCTTGATCCCTCATACCAATAGCAAAAAAATAAATAAAGTTTTCATGCAATATTAGTGAACCTCAAAGAGATTCCGCTAAGTGAAATAAGCCAGGCATGAAGCAAATATTGCATGAAGTGGATGGAAAAGCAGGACTACAGAGAGGAAGCAGAACAGAGATCACCTGGGGTAAGTGGACTCTCTAGTTTAGAGAACGACACCGCTCTGGGCGTGGACAGTGGTGACAGTTAATAGTGTTCATGTCCTTCATGCCTGAGATAAGTGGACTTTCTAGTTTAGAGAACGACACAGCTCTGGGCGTGGACAGTGGTGACAGTTAATAGTGTTTATGTCCTTCATGCCGTTGTGCTGTGCACTTAAAAATGGGAACATTGCTGGGGACACAGCTCAGCGGCACAGCGCCGGCCTGTCGGTCAATCTTGAGGTCCTGAGTTCAATTTCCAGTACCAACAACAACAAAAAGAAAGTGAAAATGGTCAGTTTTGTGTTATGTCTCTTTCACCACAGTAAAAACAAAACAGTACCCCAAAATGCCAAACCTTCTTTCCTTTTTTCCTTCTCTTTCTTCCTTTCTTTTCCTTTCCTAGCTCGTCTCATGGGCACTCTTCCACACACTTGTAGTAAAATACATGAGACGTCCCCCCTTGGCCTTGGTCAGTGGACCTGCAGCACAATCATACTCGGTCTTGAGACTACAAAATCACCAATGCCATCGAGCTCCAGAGCCCTTTCCTCTTACATTTGTACCCACTCAACTTTTGTGTGTTTGAGACAGGGTCTCAATATGCAGTATAGGCTGGCCTCGAACTCACAGAGATCCTCCTGCCTCAGCCTCATGAGTACTGGGATTACAGGTGTGCACCACCATAGCCAGTGACATTAAATCTTTTTTTTCCCCTCTCCCTGATCCCCTATGTGCTATTAAATCTTAACTCTCATTCTATACCTTTTCTCTTTTTTTCCCCCAGTACTGGAAATGGAGCCCAGGGCCTTCACACCAAGTTATATCCCCAGCCCTTTTATGTGTTATTCTGAGACAGCAGCATTCAGGCACCCAGGCCCGGCTCAAACTTGTGATCCTCCTGCCTCTCAGCTTTCCAGGGTGCAGGGACTACAGTCCTGAACCTCTGCACCCAGCTTTTACACCTGATTATATTTAAAGGAGTCTCAAAGTTTTCTAAGTCATAGATACATAGTCCCTAGTCAAACAGACAGACTGAAATGAAGTGGTAGAGGCTGGGGTACACAGCTCAGTAGTAGAGCTCGTGTTTAGCCTGTTTAAGGCCCTGGGTTCCAGCTTCAACACTAAAAGTAAGAAAAAAACCAGGTGGGGCATCTCATGCAATCCAGGAGCCCGACTCAGATCTTTAGCCACAAGGGAAATGGGGAGCCAGGTGCTAGCCTGGGGGCTCCTAAAGATGAGCTGAAGCTGGAGTCCCAGCCCCACAGCAGTCAAAGCCTTTGATGGGGGCTCCTGGGTTTCAACTCCACAGGTGGCAAAGTCTTCAGTGCTCCCCCAGCCTTTCCCAAAACTGCCAAGAGGCCCTGGGAAACATCGCAGAGCTACAGAAAAATCTGCGGTGAGGAACGGACACTGCAGACAAAAACCAAACTTCTCTGCCAGAAAGATGACTGAGGAGACTGTTCTTGCCTCCAGTGATGCCTCTCCAGAAATAGGAAAATTCTTTCCCTTTGATTTTTTAGATTTTGAGCTCTCTGTCCTGTCTGAAGGGCGAAAGATGGAGCAGCCACCCTGGAGTGGATCCTCTCCCAGTGCTGGAGGAGAGGAGGGCGGGTGAGGCTGCAGCAGATGCCCCCCCCCTCCATTGGATGACACAGATATTTAAATTCCTTAGTGGTTGATAGATTATGTGTATTTCTACAAATAAAAAAAATTCTTGTGCTCAAAAAAATAATAATTTCTGTTTTTAAAAACAAAAATGAGGGGCTGGGGATTTAGCTCAGCAGCATGAGCACCTGCCTTGCAAGCAGGCAGTCGTGAGTTCGATCCCTGGTACCGATAAAAACGAAAAAGACAAAAAAAAAAAAAAAATGGCAGGTGGGGTGGCACATGCCTGTAATCTCAGCACTCAGGAGACAGAGGAAGGAGGATTGTTGTGAGTCTGAGGCCAGCCTGGGCTCTATAGTGAATCCCAGGTGTGCCTGAACTACATAGAGAAAACCTCAAGAATAGGGAAAGCAAAAGGAACAGTAAGGGCCAGGGATTTAGCTCAGCAGCATAAGCGCCTGCCTGGCAAGCATGAGGTTGGTCCTGAGTTCGATCCCCAGTACCAAAAGAAAAGAAAAAGTAAGAGTAGTAGAAATGATAGAGGACAGCCAAAGGGGATTAAAGGAGATTTCCAGAGTGACTTCACAGGGAGTCTTGGACTTCCAGAATATGCAGGACGAAACTTCTGTCCCATGGTTTTATTCCTAAGCCTCTGAGTTGCGGGGAGCAGCCAGGGCCACGCATCTCATCGCCTGCAGCTCTGCAGCGAGGGCACAGCTTGCTTCTCCCTCCTGCCCCAACCAGCGCTCTGCTGCCTCTGGGTGTGGATGACTCCTCTCCCCTGCCCTCCTGCAGAATGGCCCCTACTCACCTTGGCCCCTCGTCCTGCCACCCCATAGCGAGTCAGGGCGATGGTGCCTTGCAGGTTGATGCCCTGGTCCTGTAGGTACTTGAAGTCATCTTCTGTGCCGTGGTTGGCATAGACAAGGAGGCCCTATGTGCAAGAGAAAGGACCCTTAGAACTCAGCCCAGCAAGCCAGGTGGAGGAAAGGGACAGGAAGGCTGGTAGCAGGGGTAAGGATTTAGGCTCTGTTTATCCATCTCAACCAGAGATGTAAGCAAGGACAATCACCCTGGTTTCCTCTGTGTCCAGTGCCCTATATCAGCCCTAGCCTTGAGCAGGGGGCCACTAGTGTTTGTTGAATGTCTAAGTGATAGAGAACACAAGAGGGACAGAGCACAGAGCTGGATAAATTCAGTGGAGGATGTGTTGAGTTCCATTTGAAGCACTTTTCCTCAGATGCCCCGGGGTTGAGTAGGGAGAAGCCTGTTGGGGGACCCAGGCCATGCTGCGGGGGACTCAGACTCACCTGTGGGGTTCCAGGTGGTGCATAGGCAGCATAGGGTTGTACCACATCAGGGCCCTCCTGCTCGCCAGTCACCTCCTCCTCTTTCGGGAGGTACGATTGTTGAACAGACCCGTTGGAACCCACTGTGGAGGAGGCAGAGTCAGGCCCGGCCTGGCAGGAGCTGTCACCCACCCCAGTTTCCCACGCTGGGCAGGGCCTCACCGACTTCCACAAGGTTGGGCTGCTCCGAGCTGGGCAAAGACAGCAGCACCTCATATTCCACGGTCCTGGCCGTGTCCAGCCCCGACACCGGGTCTTTCCAGCGCTGCAACAGCAGCTGCACCAGGTCCTCATCTCGGGGGGTGGTGGCCAGGTGCGGCTCCTTGGAGAGCTCTCTGTGGGGGACACAGAGAAGGCAGTGCATCAGTCAGTGAGGGGCCACTGGGCGACCGGAGGACGGGCAGATCCGATGCTCACAGGAGGTTCTCCCGAATCCTGCCGGCATCCAGCTGTGCCATGACCGTCTCTAGGATCTCTCGGTCCAGGTCCTGGGGGCCTGAGGTACTGGAAGCTGACTGCTCAGCCACTTTGGGGATGGCAAAGTGGCCCAGGATGATCCCCAGCCCCAAGAGGGCAGCAGCCCCCACCCCCAGCCCTACTAACTTCACCCACTGCATCCTGCAGCCTGGGGGTGACCTGCTTGGGGACTCCTTATAGATGGGGTGTCAGGGCTGAGTTAACCATTATCCCTCGGGTGGTGCTGCCCTTTGGCCCGCTGATGGCAGGAAGGAAACACCCCAAGACAGAGTTGAAAGCTGTCACACGGAACACCTTTGTGTCTTTCCCCTGGAGGGGATCTTGGAGGGCACAATGTGGGGACACCAATGCCCAAGAAAAGAAAGATCTCACCCAGAGGGTGAGAAACTTTCGCCAAGCCATATGCCTACTGCCCACCACTGCCACCTGTGTCACCCTCAGGGGCATTTCGTCTCCGGCATAGCCAGCCCTGCCTAGTTGAGCTGGTTTTGAGTTCAGATCTCATCTTGCACAACATAAGTTGTGTGACCTTGGCAATTAGTCGAGCTTCTCTGAGTCCGTTTTCTTGGACTATAAAACAGGGTCACTGAGGCCAGCTGTGGTGATGCATATCGATAATCCCAGCGCTCTGGAGGCTGAGACAGGAGGATTGCCATGAGTTTGAAGCCAGTCTGGGTCACACAGTGAGTTCAAGGTCAGCCTGACCTACATGGTTAATACCCTATCTGAAAAAGAGTTTTAAAAATAAAAACTAAAAGCTGGGGATTTAGTTAAGGGGTACAAGTGCCTGCCTGGCAAGTGCGAGGTCGTGAGTTCCATCCCCAGTACCAAAAGATACATACATATATAAAAACTGAGACAAGAGAATTTTGAGAAAAAATAAAAAGAAAACAAAGCAAAAACAAACAAACAAACAAAAAGGGCCAGGGATTTAGCTCAGCAGCACAAGTGTCTGGCTGGCAAGTGGAAAGTTGTGAGTTCAATCCTCTGGTACCAGGAAAAAAAAAAAACAAAACACAGAGAGAAAGAGAATTATGGTGAGTTCAAGGCCAGCCTGGGCTAACAGGAGTTCAAGGCCTACCTGAACTATATAGTGAGACCCTGTCTCCAAGAACAATGTGGATTCTGGGCCTGCCTTACAAAGCTGTGGTGCCGTCTTCATGAAACCAGTGGGATCTGTAGCCAGGCCTAGCTCTGCAATATCTGGGGCGCAGCAGGAGCTCAGTAACTTTCAGTTACTTCTTCCCCTAAAACATAAAGGCCAAGCCAAAGAACGAAGGCGACCTGAAGACTTCTCCGTCTCCCCTGAGGGTTCCCAGCTCAGTGCAGAGAGGCTCTAGGACAGGGAGGCAGCTCGAGGGTGCAGCAGGAAGCCCATGCCTCCTGGGCGCGATGACTTCCTCCTCCAACCTCGGGCCCTGTTGGAGCCCACCCCTTCACTTTCCTGGAGCCCCCTCCATTCACTTTCGCATCCATCCATCTGCCCCGTCCCGCCCTCCCTCCTGCTATTTACACACTCCTTCCTTTACACACCCAGGCCGTGTTCACTCATTTGCCCTGCGCTAGGATCATGCCAGTCACTGGGGAAGCAAAGTCCAACCGAGGAGACAGGCAGGTTTGATGATTATCAGCACCCACAAAATGACCTTGGGTCTTATCAGAAGCCCATCGGAGTAGGGAGCACCCTCCTTATGAAGGCACCGTGAGACAGTCACCACCAGACAGGCAGCAGATGGCCAAGGTCAGCTGATAAGCCAGAAACAGATGTGGCAGCTCCACCTCCCCAGGATAGATTGTCCCTTGAACATGTGAGGTCACAGCATGCCCGGACAAGTGTGAGACATGTGGGTGGACATGACTGCGTTGTGCGCGTCACTTGTCTGAGTGTGTGTGGACAGAGATGAATAGCATGATAAACCAGCTAGGGTTGTTGGAGTCGGGTGGTGTCTACACCACGGTCAGACACAGACTTGCCTATTTCCCTCTTCCCATCTTGAGGTGGCACTGCCCCTTCCTGAGCCCCCTAGACTGGGCGCTGGTGTGGAGCACTTTGGGGAGCTGCTGCACAGGGATGCTTTTCCTCTTCCCCTCCCCCCTGCAGTCACTCCTGCCCCAGGGCTTTCTGGTCCTTCAGGACCACGCTCTTCTCACTTTCCCAGCTCCTTCCAGGCTCCCACTCTCTTGGCTTCCATGTGTCCCTAGGGAAAGCCACACGGGTCACACTGGCCTGCTCTGCACCTGCACCCTGGCTCTGACTGCACCCTCAGCTCCCCTGACCTTGTGGATCAGACTTGGGCTGGATCCCCACTCTCCCACACCCCTAGGGGACAATTGTACATCTCTCCTCTCTTCTCAAGCCTTGACACCTTTTCTCCTCCAGCCCTCCCAGCCTCCAAGCTTCCTACAATGCTGAGAACAGGGCAGTGAAGGGCAGTCCTGGCCTGAGCTGTGTCTTCCACCTCCCCTGCTAGAACCCCACCCTGCCAAAGGCCAGCACTACCCTGACACTGGAGCCCAGCACCAAACGCTGGGTCTGGCAAGTCTCCCCACTTTCTCCTACCCCTCTCCTTGCTGTTTTTTTTTTTTTTTTCTTCAGGAGATCATCTCCACACCCATGTATAATGTCTAACCCCACCTTTTAAAAAATAGCTTAAAAGCTCAGTGTGGTGGAACATGCCTATAATCCCAGCTGCTTGGGAGGCTGAGCCAGGTGGACAACAAGTTCAAGACCCTCCTAAGCAACTTAGTGAGCTTCTGTCTCAAAATACATTTTAAATAGGTGGCCAGCTGTGGTGGTGCTCACCTGCAATTCCAGGACTCAGAAGGCTGAGGCAGGAGGATCACTGTAAGCTTGGGGCCAGGCCGGGCTACATAGTGAGTTCAAGGCCAGTCTGAATTGCCAGTCTAAATTACACAGTACGAACCTGTTATGTCAACACTCTGAAAGCCTGAGGGAATAGGACTGCAAGTTTGAGCCCAACCTGGGCAATTTAGCAATTTGGTGAGAAATTTTGTTACAAAATTTGAAAAAGAGGTTAGGGATGTGGCTCAGCTGTGGGACACTTTGCTGCCACATGGGAGACTCCAGCCAAACCTCAACACCGTGGGGAAGGAGAAAGCCTCTCTTAATCCTGCTCACCCCTCCAGGGACTACTGGTATTCCACCCCTGTCCATTTCTGTTCTTAGAAGTCTGGGCGGACTCCCCTCTCCCATTCTCTGGAAGCCTTTCCCATTCAGGCTCCACCCACCACCCTGCCACAGCTGGTCCCTGGGCCTCCAGAAGTTTCTGGTCTCTTACCCAGAATCTATCCAGCACTCCCTGCCCATTTTGTGGCTGCTCTGTTTTGGCCAGAATCCTTCATCACCTCTTAGCATCATGGTGACCCAGGGTTCCAGCCCTGACTGTCTTTACCAACATAATGGATTTTAATACTGTGCTGGCCAGCACCTAAAACAGACCCAAAGAAAACTGGAAAGTAGGGTGTTAGCTGCAAGGTTAGCTCTTAAAAGCTCTTTGTGGCTTTTTCTTGGATCATATGACAGATGCCTGACTGTAAGGATATGCAAGCAGCCTTCAGAAACCTGCAGCTCCTGGCTGGGCATGGTGGCACATGCCCATAATCCCAGAGAAGAAGGAGGAGTCCAGGTTTGAGCCCAGCCTGGGTTACTAGTGACTTACTGCCTCAAAATTAAAAATAAAAGGAGTTGGGTAAAGCTGGACGTGGTGGTGCATATCTGTAATCCCAGCACTTGGGAGGCTGAGGCAAAAAGATGATTGAGAGTTCAAAACCAGCCTGAGCTACAAAGTGAGCTCAAGGCCAACCTGAACTGCTAAGTGAGACCTGTCTCAAAGAACAAAAAAAAAGGTTGGTGATATAGCTCAGTGTGGAAGCTGTAGATTCAATCCCCAAGACTCCTCATCCTCCCAAAAAAAGAACAACACTGCAGCCTTGCTGACATCTCTTTTACAACTTCGCAAAAGACCTAAACCTGGAGCACCCAATAAACCCACTTTCAAATTCCTAACCCATGGAAACTGTGAAATAATAAATCCTCATAATTTTAAGCCTACAAGTTTTGATTATTTTGTTACACACCTATAGCTAACCAATACAAATTACCAAATATGGACTGCAAGCACAAATTTATATTTCTAATCTGAACTTGTGCTGTGAACTGGTCTTGTCTTTCCAGCTGTCCACTCAACATCCATACTTGGGTGATCAAGAGGCAGCTTAGATTTGTTCCTGATCTGCATAAGCAGCGCCCCCCCCCCAAGCTTTAGGGTACATTTTGTTATTTGAGACAGAGTCTCACAATGTAGTTGAGGCTGGCATTGAACTTGTAGCCTCAGCCTCCTGCATCCCCAGGGCTGGGATTATAAGCATGTACCACTACACCTGGCGAGGGTGCACTTTAAGGGCTGGAAGTGTCATCCTTCTAGTCCCTCACCATGAAAACCAGGAGTTATGTTTCACTCCTCTTTCTCTACACTCCACTTCCAGACGATCAGTAAAATTGGTATTACCTGCACCCTCGGGACGAATCCAGGGTCTGTGCTCTGCAGTACTCTACCATCTTTCTTCTGGGCTCTTGCAGCAGCCTCTTGACCGATCTCTTAGATTTTATTCTTTGTTTTTTTTTTTTCCTCTTTTTTTTTTTTTTAAACCAGAGATCGAACTCACGACCTTGTGTTTGCCAGGTGGATGCTTGTGCTGCTTTTCCCTAGTTCCTTTTTTGTCTTTTTAAAAAAATTTTATTTAAAGAGAAAAAACAAAACAAAACAGGAAAAGGATAGAAATAATACATAATTTCAAAAAAATGAACAGAAATCACCAGTTGATGAATTACATATTGTCCTCTTAGAAATAGTTGTTCAATGGGGCTGGGGATTTAGCTCAGCGGCATAAGCGCCTGCCTTGCAAGCAGGTAGTCGTGAGTTTGATCCCCGGTTCCGATAAAAAGGAAAAAGACAAAAAAAAAAAATAGTTGTTCAAGTTACAGAAGTAAAGCATACAAAGTGGACATTCAAACAGTGAGACTGCAAACAGTTCTGTTCAATGATCCAACAAAAACTCAGTCATATGGTCATCTATCTTACACACTTAAACATAGATGCAGTTATATCCTTTAGAGCACTTTCTTTTCTTTTTTTTATAATAACAATTACTCATTTTGTGTTTTATTACTCCTACAGTTCTTATTTCTTTTTACACTAGAGACACAATATGATATTTGTAAATATGATTCTTGTTTATTTCACTAATGAGGATAGTCTCTAGTTGTCTCTATTTACCTATGAAGGCCTCAAGATCATCCTTTTTATATCTGAGTAATATTCCATTGTATAAAAATACATCTTTTTCATCACTCTGAGGTTGATGGGCATCTTGATTGTTTCCAAGATTTTGCTATTACAAATTGTGCTGCTATGAACATGGGTGCACATATATCACTGTATATGACCTTTTCAGTTTTTCTGGGAAAATACCCAGGAGGGGAATAGCTGGATTGAATGGAACTTCCAGTCCTAGTCTGAGAATTCTCCATACTGATTTCCATAGTGGCTGCACCAGTCTACACTCCCACCAACAGTGTTCCTTTTCCCCCTGCAGCCTCACCAACATTTGTTATCAGTTGATTTCTTCTTGATGTTATCTATTCTTTCCAGAGTGAGATGAAATCTCAATGCTGTTTTAATTTGCATTTCTTGAATAACCAGTGATACTGAACATTTTTTCATGTATTCATTTGCCATTTGTATATCTTCATCTGAGAACTGTGTGTTCATCTCAGATGCTTTTTTGTCTTTTTGAGACAGGGTCTCACTATGCAGCTCAGACTGGTCTTGACCTCACTTTGTAGCCCAGGCTGGCCTTGAACTTGGAGCAATTCCCTACCTCAGTCTCCCAAGTGCTGGAATTACAGGTGTGTACTACCATGCCTGGTTTAGATTTCATTCTTTTTTTTTCCAGTTTTTTTTTTTTTTTGTCTTTTTCGTTTTTATTGGTACCAGGGATCGAACTCACGACTCCCTGCTTGCAAGGCAGGTGCTTATGCCACTGAGCTAAATCCCCAGCCCCTAGATTTCATTCTTGTCCTCAGTTCCAGTTAGTTTTCTGCTGTTATCACAGAATACCATAGACTGGATCATTTATTAAGAAGAGACGTGTACTTGACTCTCAATCATGGAGGCTGGGAAGTCCAAGGGGCTGGAAATAGCATCAGCAAGGGGTTTTCAGCTGCATTATCTCAGGGCAGAAAAGCCAAAGGGGGCCAGGCATGGTGGTACACACCTGTAATACCAGCACTTGGGAGGATGAGACAAGAAGATCACTGTGAGTTCAAGCCAGCCTGAACTACAGTCTGCCAAAAAAGAAAAAAAAAATGTGCTTAGAGCTAACCAGGCAGGGGACTCTGCAGTGGACTGAGTTTCAAGCACCCATGCAGCCCTGGTGCTTTCCCAGGCCCAGAGGTTTTCAGAGGAAGACCAAGGAGCCAGGTTGATGAATAGGAAGTCCTTACTTGAGAAAATGGATTTAACCATTTGCTACTGGCCCAAGTATCCTTTGTCAACCTCAGTATCAGATGCCACCTTTCAGGAAAATGACAAAATGGCTATTTGCACCACCAGGCCGCTGGTCAAGGACTTGTTGGGAAGAACATGGTGGTGGGGGAGACCCTTAAGCCATTTAGGTGAGGAGAATGGAGTCACTGAAGGGGTGGGTGGTATGGAAAACTACTCAGATTGCTTCAAAGCTCAGGGATGTCTGAGGACACCTGAGGATGTGAGCCACTGTCTGCACGGGTATGGAGCAGATACGGTTATGTAACCATTGCTTAGCATTGGAGGACAGCCAAGTATGTGCCAGTGACACCAGCATGTAAGAATGTAAATGTGTGCTAACAACACGTATAAAAATTACACAATAAAGATGCAGCTCTGCTTCCTACTGCCTGGTGTTTTTTTTTTTTTTTTGGCTTTTTCGTTTTTCCCGGTACCAGAGATTGAACTCACAACTGCCTGCTTTTGAGGCAGGCGCTTATGTCGCTGAGCTAAATCCCCAGCCCCCCTGCCTGCTGTTTTTTGATGTCTTGTATGTGGGTACTCTTTAACCTGGGGCCTTACCTGCAAAAATCTCCCTTGAGGGGCCAGGGATATAGCTCAGTGGCATAGTGCCTGCCTGGCAAGTACAATGTCATAGGTTCAACCCCGAATACCAAAAACCAAACAAAAATCTCCCTTGGGCCCCCGAGCAGGCAGTTTCTAGGTCAGAGCCATTAGCCCGCATGAGCTCAGCCAGAAGTTGAGATGTACTCAAACTTCTATGCATACAGTGTGTCAGCTGACCGACCCCAGGAGTCTGCACAGCAAGCTCAGTTAGAGGAGGAGCTACCAACTTCCTCTCAGCTGGTGCTGTGCAATGGACACAAAACCCTTCCTGTGTATCACCAGAGGTTTAATGAGATTCTGCTTGTTGGCCTTTTATCACTGCTTAGGGTCGAGGCTTTGTAAAATTAGAAATTATTTACAGAAAAATGGTTAGATGAAGATGATCTCTTCCCAGTGAGTAATAGCATCCTTAGAGTTATGGAACTTACAAAAAATTGGCCTATAGTGCTGGGTGCATGGCTCAGCAGTGGAGTGTTTACTTTGGTTTGATCCCCTGTCCCTTCTACTCCCAAAAAAGAAAAAAAAAGCAGAATGTAGTGGAACACCTCTGTTATCCTACCCTGGGAGGCTTAGGAAAAAGGATCACAGTGAGTTCAAGGGTACCTTGAATTCTATGTAGTGAGATCCTGTCTCAAAAAGAAATAAAATGCCTATAATTCCAGCATTCAGGAGGCTAAGAAAGGATTATCATTTTGAGTTCGAGTTTGAGACCAGCCTGAGTTACAAAGTGAGCTCAAGGGCAGCTTGAACTGCACAGTGAGATCCTGTAACAAAAAACAAAAACAAAAACAAAAACAAAAAAAAGAGTTAAAGTGAAAAAAAGAAATTTAAAAAAATTAAAACAAAAAATACTCTTTGGGGGATGTGGTGGCACACACCTATAATCCCAGCACTCAGGAGGCTGAGGCAGGAAGATTGCCACAAGTTCAAGGCCAGCCTGGGTTACACAGTGAGTTCAAGGCCAGCTTGAATTACATAGGAAAATCCTGTCTCAAAAAGATCAAGAAAGAAAGAAAGAAAAGAAGGAAGGAAAGAAGGAAGGAAGGAAGGCAAGCCCTTTTGGTTTTAGTCAATTCTGATTTTGTATCTAATTGAAAAATTTTTTTTCAGTGTTTCTTTATTCCTGGGTCTACATACATGTCAACTTTCTGAATCCTTTAAACTGGCATTGTCATCTGATGTCTCAGTAAGTAGTTAAAAGAAAAACACAACACACCAGGAACCTGAAGCAGCCTCCTGTCTAGCTGCATAAGTTTTCTTTTCAGAAAACTTTACGCCTCACCTCTGTACACGTGACCTTCAGCTGTCTCTCATTCCCATTTACCTTAGAGTCCTGGGGTATACAGAGAGGCTTCCCCAAACTGAACACATTCTTTTTTTTTTTTTTGGTCTTTTTCGTTTTTATCAGTACCAGGGATCGAACTCACGACTGCCTGCTTGCAAGGCAGGCGCCTATGCCGCTGAGCTAAATCCCCAGCCCCCAAACTGAACACATTCTATGGGCCACAAAGCAATAGGCACAGCCCTCCCACCTTCCTGCCCTGAATGCCAGAACCTTGGTGCTTCTTGGGCTCAGCGGTATGGCTATTGGTCTTGGGGAGCTCCTGTTAACTCTCTGGTTCACACCCCACAACCTACAAAGAGGAGAGAACTCAGCCGAGGCCACTAGGTGGGCAGTAGCTCTTCCCACCTCTCCTGGATATCGCTGTGCACTCTGGAGTCAGAGCAGGTGTCCTGGTTCCCTTGCAGAGGGCTGCAGCCCCGGGACTGTCCCACTTGGTGCGTCTCACAGGAGCATGGCTCTCAGTAAGTCTGAGGGCAAGTGCTAAGAGTGCAGGGGCAGATCAGGGTGGTGGGAATCAGGGAGGTGGGGGAGTTGGTGTGGCGCAGAGACTGTGCTTGCTTCAGAGCTGATGGCTGCCTGGCCCCCACAGGAGTCCACGGCCAAAGGACACTGGGCAGCAGAACTGCTGTTCACTAGAAAGTTTATTGTTAGGCAGCTGATGGGGCATCCCAAGGGGGTGTCAGGCCTCCAACTGAGGCCTGGCCAGGGCTGACTGATTTCCATGCACTGGGGCAGGGTCAGAAGGCAGGAAGAGTGGCGCTGCCCTCTAGGAGCTGGGGGGTTGAGACAAAGGTGCAGGTGCTTGATCTTGAGGTGCAGGGCAGAAAGTCCTCGTAATCTGTCCTCTCCTGCTGCAGCTGCCCCAGTACCTGCTTAGTCAAGGTTTCCTCCTGGGTGTCCTGTGCTTCCTCCTGTGCGGCCTGCATTCCCTCCTTCAGCTTCTCACACAGGAAGCTAGGCTGGAACCAAGGGGCAGGCAGCTGAGCTGGGAAGGCTGGGGGCGGGGGGCGAACAGGTGCCCGGGGCAGGGGCCTCACCAGGTTTCGCAGCTTCTCCCCCAGAGCCAGGTTGTCTGCTAGGGTGGTGCTCAGCGCCTCCCGAAGCCTAAGGTTGAAGGAGACCCCCTCAGTCGGGGGGCTTGTCCCACACACGCATGCCCACACACACTCCTCAGCTCTTGGCCTGGTACAGCCCCCTGGGGCTGCACTACAGTTAAGAGCCCAGCTGTGTGACTGCACTGTTGGGAGGAAACTGTCCTCCCTTGTGACCCGGAGCAGGGGCCCAGACCCACTAACCCTGCTTTTCCTCTTTAGACTGAAGTCGCCTCAGACAAGGATGGTGGCAGAGGGCTGGCCACTCTGTGTGGCTCAGAGTCCTGTGAGCAGGACTCTATGTGGTTCAGGCTGGGGAGAAGGTGGAGCCTGGAACCCATTCTGCCCGAGCTCCAGGTGAGCTGCGTGAGTGCGAGCTGCCAGTACTCAGGCCTGGGGAAGGACGCTCGCGTGTCCTAATGGAAGAGACCCCTCCCAGGACTTGGGTTGCCAAGAGGGGCTCTGACCCTAACACCGCCACTGAGTGGCAAACGGCCACAGGTTCATGCAGACCCAAGTCTCAGAGCCCTCCCCACAGATCCCACCACCTCTCCACTCCTTGGACAACTAAAGGCAAGGAGCCCTGATGGGCAGCTGCTGGACAGCTGGACAGGCAGGCCCTGAGCTAGGCTGTCAGGCGGTCTACATGCTAGATTGAAAGGGAAGACCGATGGCTGTGGCTGTGACCCCCACATCTGCAGGGCAGGACACTGATGCTGGCATGCTGAGGGACCTGCTGGCAAGGAGGTCACTGAAGGGGACAGAATAGGAAGGCAGAGGAGACGTCAGGAGCTAAGAACTAGGAGGCATCTGATGACCCCACAGGCCCCCACCTGGCTCACCTCACACAGACGTTCTGCAGATGCTTCATCTCCTCTGAGGCGCGCCGAACGCCCCAGTCCTGCTGTCCCAGGAACCGGCTCTCCTGGATCTCCAAGTCCCCGGACAGCTGGACAGTGAGGGCTGGACTGGCAGATCTGGAGGCTGGGGGAAGGAGGCGCCCAGCCAGAGCCCCAGGCTCCTCGGTCCTGGTGCAGGTGTGAATATTCCTGAGGGAAGCAGCACGCTCTGCTCTGCCTCTGCACTTCATACACACTCACGTGAGCACACACACTCACGCTCACACACAGGCCTTACGGGTCAGGGACTCTGGGCTCCGGTGTGCTCAGGAGTGTGAACAGGAACGTGAAGGTTGTTTCCGGCTGTAGGTCTGGCTTTTGCTCCGAGCGAGGTGACTTTGCAGAGAAGGTGCCATGGTAACTGAAGTGGCATGAGGCTGCTTGCCCAAGGCCCAGGCCTCCCTCAGCCTCCTACTCCTACCATCTCCCCTCCCATCTTTTTTTGGCAGTACTGGGGATTGGACCCAGGGCTTCTGCATTGAGCTACACCCTCAGCCCTTTTTATTAGTTTTTGTTTTCCGACAGTATCATGCTAAGTGACTAAGTTGTTCAGGCTGGGCTTTAACTTGCAATCCTCTTGCCTCAGCTTCCCAAAGTATTAGAGTTATGTGTGTACACCCCTATTTCTGGCTACACCTTTCTGCTTTTCAGGGATTAGCCCTTGGTATCCCCGAAGTCTGTGGAGGGAGGCGGAGGCAGAAGTTATACGTGAGTGGTCCAGGTGACCCTCCAGCCGAGAAACCACCCTCTGCCTGTCCTTCAGACCTTGAGCCCAGGAGCTGGGCTCAGATCCCCTAGGAATCAGAGACACAGTGAGAGGGGCCACACAGTTGGGAACCAAGGCAGAGCTTCTCCACCCCCTGCCCCCTGCTTTGGGAAGCCCAAGGGTGTGCTGTCACCTCTGTGTTCGACTCCCTGGAGACCTGAGTGTCTTCAAGCTGCTGCACCTCAACAGGCTGCACTACTGGATTCAAGGAATACCCACGGTGGGCTCCTTCTTGGCTCCTGGAAGCCTGAGGGAAGACCCAGGCTTGGTGGGCAACCACATCTGCCATCCCACCTGCCTGCCATTCGAGGCCGGGCCTGATCTCACAGGGGCAGCATTTGGCCTGGGAATCAGCTCTCTCAAAGACAGAGTTGCCAGGCCAGGTGTGGTGGCTCACACCTTCAATCTCGGCACTCAGGAGGCTAAGGCAGGAGATTGGCACCAGTCTGGGATACAAAGTGAGTTCAAGGTCAGCCTGAACTGACCTTGTGAACATTGTGAGACCCTATCCTAAAAAGGTGAAGGGGGAGGGGTGCTGGATGTGGCTAGGAGTGAAGGTCCTGGGTTCAATTTCTAGTAATGTAAAAAAAAGAAAAAAAATGTTTTTTTAGTGTATCCTCTGCAATGCAACTATTCACTATTCGAAATCTGTGTTTCACTGAGCGTCCTATATTCTATCTGGGAATTTCACCACAGCTACGGGTGAAGAGTGTTCTATAAACAGAGTCTACAAATTTGAGGTGTGTGTATACATAAAGATGTGTGGAGAAGACGGAATTTAATGAATTCTATGGAAGTTTTGCACAAAATCTCTTCCACTTTGGCAGTAGAAATCGACCTGAGTTCACCGAAGAACAGAGCAATCATCGACCCTCTGACATGGAGGCTCTCATTTTCTAAGGCACTGAACCTTCCAGTGCCTACCTGTGAGTCTCTATCTCCTCCCCCCCAGCCCCCCGCCGGGAGCCTCGCTTCCTGACATCCTCCTGTCCCCCACTCAAATCCTGCCCACTGTGCAGTGTTAGGACAGTTCCAGCTCTGCAAGGGATGCCTGAGGGTCCACAGACAGAGGAGCAGAATGGCTTCTCCCCAGGTTTCCCCTGCAAAGGTGAAAGGGTCTGGTGACTCTCTGCCCACCCCTTCTGTCATCCTGCTGCCTCTTTCTGTGCCACTGTGATGGTGCTCATGAAAGTCCTGTCAGATACTCTCGAGTATCAAAAAGCTGGCTGTGGTGGTGCACACCTGTAACCTCAGCACTGTGGGAGGCTGAAACAGGACGATCACAAGTCTGAGCCCAACCTGGACAATTTAGTGACCTAGTGAGACCCTGTCTCAACATAAAAAATGAGAAAATGGATGAGGATGTAGGTTTAATCCTCAGTACAAAGAGAGAGATTCTATGCTGAGAGGCCAACACCAGGTTCTTACTATGTTTTGTTCCAAAGTCATCTTCTTGTTTCTAACGGTGATGATCAAGCATAGGTACCCTGCCAAGAGTCAAGTGTGAGATTCTTTTTTTGGAGATAAGGTCCTTACTATGTAATTCAGGCTGGCCTTGAACTCACTATTGAACCCAGGCAGGCCTGGAACTCTCGGTGATTAGAAGAGCTGATCTACCCCAGAAAGAAAACTGAAGCACCCTAAAGGCCTAATCATAAGAAATGGGATAAGATGATAGATTAACAGGACAGCAGGACAGGATGCAGCTCAGTCCTGCACACACTGCCCCCAGTAACACTGTTGATGTCACTGTCTGAGGAATGAGCCTTGGGCCAGGGCTTGAACCCACAGATGAATGGAAGCTACAGGGAACTGGGGGCATCTAGGTTCACAGAGGACCACAGCGCAGGGGAGTTCTTGGAGGTCAGCCCATCTGCTGGGGGCATCCGCCTGTCATCTCAACTGCTCAGGAGGATGAGGCAGGACTGCAGGTTTGAGGCTACCCTCGGTGGCTTAGCAAGACTCTGTCTCAAAAGTACTTTACAAGGGCTGGGAGTGTTGGGTGTGGTGGCACACGCCTGTATTCCCAGCACTTGGGAAGCTGAGGCAAGAGGATCGTCATGAGTTTGAAGCCAGCCTAGAGGACATAGCAAGACCTCAAAAACACTAAAACCTCAAAACACCAAAACAAACAAACAAACAAAAAAACCTCAGTTGTACAACATTTGCCTGGCATGCGCGAGGCCCTGGATTCAATCCTCACCCAGTACCGGGTTGTGAAAGGCAGTGGAGGCCCAGCTGCAAGAAATTTGCTGCAAACTCTATCTCAGAGTTCCAAAGACAGCACCAAGCAGGTGCTTCTTGACTTCAGGTGAGTGCAAAGCTCTGGTCGGAGAAGGGAGAAAATGTAAGCAGAGGCAGGATGGTGCAGTATGGGATGGGGATTTCCTGCTGGGACACAGGATGAGTGGGACAAGGACTCCAGGAAGGTCCAGGTCCCAGGTGACCATGTTGCTGGGGGTCTTCCTGTTTGTCTGTAGGGTGTTTGGGCCATAATTTAGAGTAGACGAGAGCCAGGAAATAAAGAGCTCTGGAGTAAAGGAGAATGGCGAAGCACAGAGAGCACAAAGGCAGGCCTCATGGGGGTGGGGGGTGTCAGCGTGGGCTGAGTCCAGCGCATGCGACACAGAGGGGTCCAGTTAAATATAGGACACCACCACACCCAGCGCCTGCCAAAACTTAAGTCTCACTTTAAAAAAAAAAAAGTTTTTTCTTTTGGTACTGGGGATTGAACTCACAACCCCATGCTTCCCAGGCAGGCGCTGTGCTGCTCAGCTATACCCTGGGGCCTAAACAGTAAAATTTTTTAGTACAAGCTCATCTCAATTATTACATGAGATATACTATTATAAAGTTATTTGATCTTGGACATTGTTGTATCCCCAAAATTGAAAACCAGTATTTAAACAGGCTGTCACCCACCTAAAACCTCTGAGCCACCCAAGGTGGGCTGTCAGAGCACTTGGTAACTTGTCACACAGCAGGAGGGCAGCCAACAGGCCCAGCTATGGGAGGACACTGACCGTGGGCCAGAGTCTCCCATGAAGGCTGACAGGGCCCAGGGTGACAGGGGAAGAGACTGAGATGAGCCCTGAGGCCTTGATCTTTATGTCACTGGTTATCTCTGTCCAAGAAGTAAATACAGTGAGAACACTGGGCATCAACTGCCAAGAGGCAGGGAGCAATTTTAGAACAGTGGTGGTCGGGGCAAGGTGGCACACACCTGTAATCCCAGCCCTTGAGAAGCTGAAGCAGGACGATGGCATTAAGCCTGAGGTCGGCCTGGGCTACATTACAGTACAAGACCTGCCTGAATTTTAGAAAGCCTGTCTCCAGAAATAAGAAACAAAGTACCCGAGCACCTCGGTTCCCAAACTTAATTCTTTCCACAACTGGCTAAGAACTGAACCAATTTCCCTAGGAAGTCAACAATGAACCTAACCAGACTGGCAAGTTCAAGGTCCTGAGTTTAATTTCTAGTAAACCACATACCCCTCCCCACCAAAAAAAGAGCCTAAACATTAAGAGTTTCAAGATCAGAATCATGGAAAGAATTAAGTTTGTGACCTGAGGTACCACTTTTGAGAAGCTCAGCCTTAGAGAAGTAACAACAAAAATAAATGCTAATTTACTTATTTTGTGAATGTGAACCCCCGCTTTTTTCCCCTTTCAATTGTGAGACTTGCTAAGTCACAAAGTTGGCCAGGCTAGGCTTGAAATTGCGACCCTCCTGCCTTGGCCTTCCAGAGTGCCGGGATTACAGGGTGAGCCAAGATGCCCAGCTTCAAGACTGCGGACAGCACTGCTCACCAAAAAGCGAACACAACCCTTAGGAGTTGGAGAAAAAGGATCGAGCCCCCAGTGGATGCCATAGCAGAGGCTGGCCTTGGAGAGGCGACCTGTCCCCTTAGATGAGGGAAGGAGGGAGGCAGTTGGATGACTCTGGAGATAACACAAGGACCTCGCTTTCTTTTGGGGACCCACAGGCAGGGAAGTGTAGATGATGCGGTGGATGGAACGCTGATGCAGCCCCCATGAACATCCCTGCACCTTACCTTGCACCATGCTGGGGGTGTTCCGGGAATCTGCATCTCTGCCCAGCTCCCCAAGGGCTCCTGCAGGACCCATTGCTGTTCATTATTCAGCCTGGGCCACTGTGCGAGGGCCGCTGGCTCCTTCAAAGGAGCCTGAAAGGAAAGGGGTGCAGGGCTGGTTCAGGTGGGGGTGGTCCCAGCAGCTCCCTGGGCACCTAGGGAGAGCCCTTAGCAGCACCCTCACACCCGTTTCTCCCCTCCTGGCAGTCCTTACCCAGATGGGTCTAGAAAAGAAACAGACCCAGGGTGGGAGACAGGGATTCACCGTGACACCCCTGGAGGAAGGCCCAGCTGGCAGCTGTGGGGGGCCGGCCCTGGTGTCAAGGCCCAAAGGCTTGGCTTCCTGGGCTTTACACCTTCAGTTTCTACTCTGACCCCCCAAAAGCACAGTGTATGAACACGCAGAAACCTTTTGATCATGTTTATTTGGAAATGAAACCCATTTTCCCTACATTGCAGTCAGTTCCTAAGGAACAGAAAAAGGCTTAATGATGAGATCAACTCACAGTTACCTGGCTCCTCCTGATTCTGCAGGACTAAGACACTGCCCCAGACTCCCACCCCGCCAGCCAGCAGGAACTAGAGTTTTTCAAGCGTGGCCCAGTCAAGGCCAAGTGGGTCATACTGAGGTGAGGGTGCCCGCTCAGTGAGTACCGAGCCTTGCAGAGGGTTCCTTGCCCCTCCAGTCCCATCCAGTACCTGAGCAAGTGCTCAGCCCCCAGTGCCTTCTGCCTCCAGCCTTCAGCCTCTGCTTCTGCAAACCTGGCCTGGCTTGGGTGGCAGTTGTAGTGGGTAGCTGTGCAGTGTTTAAACCACACCTCCCATCAGCACCCAGGAAAGGGAAAGGAAGGGGAAACGCCCCACTCCCACCCCTATTCCCAGCACCTCTTCGGGCAGGTTCCCAAGGGAGAGCACTGTAGCAAGTAAAAGGGAAGGTTGCTATCAGCCCCTACAGGTTTCTCAGGGCAGGAAATTCCGGGACTGGGACCTTTCATTCTTTTATGTAGTTTTTTTTTTTTAGTCTTTTTCCTTTTTATCGGTACCAGGGATAGAACTCACAACTGCCTGCTTGCAAGGCAGGCGCTTATGCTGCTGAGCTAAACCCCCAGCCCCGACCTTTCATTCTTCTGAGGCCAAAGACTACATGGTTCATTTTTTAAGAAACAGGCCTGGCCAGTGGGATTACAGGTGAGGTGGTGCACACCTGTTATCCCAGCACTTTGGAGGCTGGAGCAGGAGGAGTGCTGTTATTTCAAGGCCAGCCTGGGCTACATAGAAGACCTTGTCCCCAAAAAACAAACGAGGTATAGGTGACAATAAAGTTCATTCTTTGTCCCTGGGTAGGTGGCCATCCCAGAGACAGGACAGTATGGAAATGTGTCCCAAACAATGTTTCA
The DNA here is from genome assembly GCF_034190915.1 of Cavia porcellus. Classification (NCBI taxonomy): domain Eukaryota; kingdom Metazoa; phylum Chordata; class Mammalia; order Rodentia; family Caviidae; genus Cavia; species Cavia porcellus. The sequence goes on from NW_026947500.1 coordinate 23,945,507, forward strand.
GGAACCTGCATTTCCCAACAACTCAGTGGCAGAACACAGGTGTGTAACACATAGCTCCAGAACAGGAAATGCAGATCCTCAGAACCCAGAGAAAACAGACTTCCTCACTCCACACTCAGACTGCAGTGGGGTGTGGGGCACACGCAGCAGGATTATAAATCTGAGCCCAGCCTGGGCAATTTAGACAGTGTCTTAAAGTTTAATAAAAATAATAAAGGCTTCAAACCCAGGGTAGTAGGAAGACCCTGGGCTCAATCCCCTGTTCATGAAACAATATAAACAAAAACCATCTGGGCTCCCTAGCCTCTTTCTTGAGGCCAGCACTGCCCCCCAGTCAGCGACACCTCTCCTAGATGGTCAACAGAGCTGACCAGGACCCCAGCGCCTTGTGACACAGAGGGATTCCTGACTGAGAAACATGCCACTGACAGGGCCTGCCAATCTCACGAGCCCGCTTCTGTGGGCTGGTTCAGAGCAGCCAAGGTTCCTGACCAGGGCAGAGGTGGCCTTCTGCCCTGACACCTTGGGGAAACCGGAAGAGGGTGATGAGTGAGGGGCCAGGCAGGCCCCATGTTCTACAGCAGCACTTGCAGGGATAAAGAGGCCGGCGAGAGGGACCCCAAGTGTCTTCATCAAGAGGAAGCTATGTACAGGGAGAGGGAAGGTCAGGCCAGGCGTACGCTCACTGCATCTCATTCAACCAGGAGATCAAACTGCTCAGCAGCTTCAAACTCAGCATTCATGGCCGCGGCCCACTCATCCAGCTGCGACTTCTGGGGAAGAGAAATGGGGCCAGGTGAGCGGGGAAGGGGTACACACTGCCTAGAGCCCGTCACCCGCACCCTGCAGGTGCTGCCTTCCCCGCACCGAGCCAGAGCTGAGCCCTGGGCCTGCACGTCTCTCCAACGCAACAACGAGAGAGGCAGCCCCTCTGTCACTCACCAGGATCTCTGGTGCCTTTTTCTTCCTCCGCTTTTCTTTCATAAATAGGGGAGAGATCCCCGGAAGATTCATGTCTGGGGAGCAGGGCCTTACAGGGACCTTGGGGACCTCCGTCAACTTTGAGCACACCACAGGTGAAACACCAGACAAATCTTTGGGCTCCTCAAAGCCAAAGCAAGACTGGAGGCCAGGAGTGGAGGTGGAGGCACAGCGGAGGGTGTCCAGCCGGCTGTAGGAGCGCCTGACTTTCCTGGACATTTCCACGGTTCTGATATCCAATTCCTCTTCTTTGGAGCAAGACTCGACCTCTGGGGGGTCCAGTACAGGAGTGGTAGTAGGGGTCACAGGGACACTAGGTGTCTTGAAGAGGTCCCTCTTCGTGGGCTTCTGGAGAGGAGGGTTGTTTTCTTTCCCCAAGAAAAAGGTGATCTGCAAAGGGACAATGGAAAAAATGCCTTCTTGTTACGCAGATAGACCCCTGACTCCTGAGGAGATGCCAAAAAACAAAAAAACACTCCACAGGACAATTTTGTTATATATTTACTGCAATACTTGGGATCAAACACCGGGACTCATGCATGCTAGGCAAGCGCTCTACCAAGGAGCTACATTCACTGGCACCCCTCATACACCTTTTCTTGTGGTACTAGGGATTGAACCCAGGGCTTGTACTGAACTACGTCCCCAGCCCTATTTTATTTTGTTATCTTTGAGACAAGGTCTTGCTGTGCAGCCCAAGCTGGCCTTGAACTCACGGTGATCCTCCTGTCTCAGCCTCTCAAGTGCTGGGGTTCTGGGTGCGCGGCACCACCCCCAGCCAATTTTATCTGGAGACAGTGTCTTGCTAAGTTCCCCAGGCTGGCTTTCAAACTGTGATCCCTGTACTTCAGCCTCCTAAGCAGCTAATAGGGGATGGGGATTCAGCTCAGTGGCTGAAGCGCTTGCCTGATAAGCATGAGGTCATTAAGTTTGATCCCCAGTAACAAAAACAAAAAAAAAAACCCCAAGATTCTAAGCAGCTGGTGCTACAGGTGCGCCCAACTGGATAAACACTTTTAAAAGAAAACCATCCATCACTGCTTCTGAGAAGTCTACTCATGTGACACCAAAAGACTAGCCATATCTGCTGGTGCTGTCCCTGTGTCCAAGTGTACTTGTAATCCAGTCACCTAACACAAAGCCCCATTTACGGTCTATAGCTCAATAATCTGCTCTGCCTGCTTCTAGCTTCACCTCTATGGTCCATTTGTCACACAGCCACTGAACATCTTCCTGCAAAGCCCATTCAGGCAGTAAGGAGCTAGCAGCACCTGTCCTGTGCCTGGCACTGTGCTGGAGAGCAAGAGTCAGAAGAACACAAGAGAAAAGCCCTGCCACCCTGATGCTCCATTCTAGAGGGGAAAACAGATTACAATAAGACCATAGATTGTAACACAGCTCTTAAGTGCTACAGAAATAAAAAAGGATCAAATATTGGGTTGGGCTCACTGAGCAAGTGACAGATGAACTACAACTGGAAGCTGGGAGGCAGCGGGTTGTACGGACGCCAGCGTTCGAAGTAGCAGCAACAGAAGATGCAAAAGCCCTAAGGCCACAGTGTACCAATCAGGACAAACAACAAAGAGATCATCGTAACTGAATTGAAAAAAGAGGGAAGGAACCAAAGACAAAGCTTGAAATGTAACGAGGAAGGGGGCAAATATGTTGCTCTAGAGGCCACATAAGAGCTTCTGCTCTGAGACCAAGGGAGCGACAGTGCGGCTGGGGACAGGAAAGGCTTAACCTGACACACACACATGCACAGCTTCCTATGCTGGCTGCTTGTAAAACCCTTCTAGGCTCAGATGCTTCCTCAGGGAGGCTGCACCGCCCACCAGTTTCAGGATAGCCTCACCTCACCTATGGCAGTTACTCGGTCACCCAGACCTTCTGTTTCCTGTATAGTAACATTACTACCTGACACTGGTTCTGTACAGTGTCTCTGTACTGGTTGACTCGGTCACCCAACTAGAATGGGAGCGTCCTGACAGCAGGGGTCTCCCTCTGCCTGGCTTCATATTCAAATGCTCTGGAAGTCCCAGGTTGATGTATGTGAAACCTGGCACTGAGCATTCTGGAGGCCAAGGCAAGGATGGAAGCAGAACAAATCAACTGTGGTCCAATGAAAGACAGTAAACTGGTTTACGCAGACACATTACACAGCCACAAGCTCTGGGGAACATGCATCTTGGACCAGTAAAAGGGATGCATAACAGAACTGGAACACTCAACTATTTCCTCCTCCTCTTCTAAAGCCAAGCAGTCACCCAGATCCTAGCAACCTTATCCTACTCTGAAGAATCTACCAGAACCAGGTGTGGAGGGGCACGCCTGTAAACCTAGCTGAGGTAAAAGGGTTGCTGTCAATTCAAGGCCAGCCTGGGCTACATAGTGAATTCAAGGCCAATTTGAACTACATAGTGAGACCCTGTCTCAAACAAACAAAATAATAATCTATTAACTGATGGATTAATAAGAATCTGGAAGTCTCTGCTTCCAGTGTTCAGATTCACTCAGGGAAAGACATCAAACATAGGAACAAAAACATTATCAGATGTTGATAAAATCTAAGAGAATTACTCAGAGAAGTGTAAAAAAAGTAACAGGGTAAAAGTGCTCAGGGAGCCAAGCATGGTGGCGCGTGTCTATAGTCCTGGCTACTTGGAAGGCTGAAACAGGAGGATCAACAGTTTGAGACCATTTCAGGGAACTTAGCACGACCCTGACTCAAAAATAAATAAGGGGCTGGGGATTTAGCTCAGTGGCTTAAGCACCTGCCTGACAAATGTGAGGTTGTGAGTTCAATCCCCCTGTACCAATAAATAAATAAATAGGTAGGTAGGTAGGTAGGTAGGGCTAGAGATACAGTTCGGCGCCTCCTGAGTTCAGTCCCCAGACTGGGCAGGGAAGGTCTTTGTGAGGAAGTTCCCTCTGAGCCCAGGCCTCGCTCCTGTGTGAGAGGACAGCCATTTTGAGAATCAGAGGAAAGAGGGTACACAGCTTAATCAGGTCCTCACCAACTCCCTTCAGGATTCCTGGGGTTTGCATCCTCCTACCTGGTCTCAGGGCAGCCATTCTCCACACAGCCCCTTTTCCCCCACTTCACCTAGGGATCTTTTTATACCATGCAAGCTTGACTCAGTCACAACCTTGGTCAAAACTTTCCAAAGACAGGCTGGGTAAACCTCAGAGGCAGAGCATCTACTTAGCAAAAACCACACCTTGGGGTTAATCTCCAGGACCACATACAGCAACAAACAGAATGGAACATTTCCAAAAGCTGCCCACAGATGAGACAATGGAGCTGGGCCTGTGAGTGTGGTTTTCATGCCTCATCAGGGTCTGCTCTGGCCTTGCAAGCTGCTGCCCTTGATTAGGTCTACTGTGCACACACCAAAAAAACTGTTCTTCCCCAAATCTCATGATTTCTCTTTGCACCCCCTACATCTTTTCCTGGAGCATAGTTTCTTTTGCCCAGAAGCTCCACTTCTTTTAAAAGACCTGGTTTAAATGTCCCTTCTGTGAAATTTCCCTTGAGCCACCTGGTCTGGGTTACTAGGAAGGCATTTAGCATCTGCATCCTGCGGCCCTCAGCAATGTTGCAGTCACTTGTCTTTCTCAACATCTGTAAGACCCAGAGCTTTAAAAGGCAGTTAGGCCAGCCATGTTGGTGCACACCTTTAATCCCAGCACTCAGGATGCTGACACAAGACAACTGTTTTGAGTTGAGGCCAGCCGAAGCAATGCTCATTCCTTATATCATCAGATTTTCTATTAATGAGCAATCTTTGATAAGTTCCACTAAAACTGTAAAACTGTAAAAACACCACACATATAACTCATAGCCACCGTAAGAACTGAGGAGAACTGGATGTGTTGGCTTACGCCTGTAATCCCTACATTCTAGAGGCTGAGGTAGGAGTATCATAAATTCAAGATCAGTTTGGGCAACTTAGCAAGGCACTGTCTGAAAATAAACAAAGGCTAAGGATGTAGCTCAATGAGGTTCTAGTACAATCCTCTGAACCTTAAAAAGCACCAAAAAACTGAAGGCAAAATAGCTTAGAAAGAGAACAGGGATTAGGATACAACTCAGCTTTTTAAAGGAAAGTAACAGAAACATACAGGATACAGGATATAGGGACCTGAGAATGAAAAATTTTAGAAAAAAATAAAGAGATAAAAATGAATTAAGTTTATAAGGAGTAATCAAGACTGGCCTTGCCAGAAATGTGGCACATATCTATAATTCCTGCAATTGGAGGCTGAAGCAGGAGGATCACCGAGTTTGAGGCCAGCCTGGGATACATAATGAGTTCAAAGCCAGCTTGAGCTACATTGCCAGACCCTGTCTCAAATTTCACCCACTCACAGTTCCCTGGGTAGAAGTAAACAGCCAGTATAAGCTCCCCAAGCTCCCCGAGCTCTCCAGTGACCAGATTCCCACCCTACCAAGCAAATAGAAATGAACTCACCCTAGGGCTCCTGCGAGGAGAGTGAACAGCTGGGACCTGTGATAGGGACAACAGCAACAGATCAAACAGCCAGTCCCTAATCCTGACTTTCACCTATAATCAATCCCCTCTCTCACTCCTCACCTCTACAGCATGAGCCACGATCTTCTTCAAGACAATGGGCTTTTTGACTGGAGCTGCAGGAGGTGCCTGAAAAGCAGGAGTGCCCACGATGAGCTCTACATTAGTTCAGGGGTCTCTAGGGATGTAACTAAGAAACTCGGGACTCACCTGACAGATTTCAGGAAGGACATTCGGGAGATCAGAGCCTGATTTTCGCTGTGACCTCCGCAGGGATTTAGGATTTAGGGCCGTGGGCTCTGGAGAGTGAAAAATGTTGAGGTTCAGAAAGACTAGGTCCTACAAGAGACAGACCCTGGAGACAGCAAGAAGAGGTTCCCAAACAAGCCCTTCAGGGATGCCTTAAAGAAGAACTCTTTCGGTAGGGGAAGGGCTCACGTTCCCCAAACGGCTCCGTCTCATCTCTTCCGCGCGCCCTCGGCTCACCAGAGCGCTGAGCGGCCCCTCCGGACTGCGTTCGCCTCCCAGACATATCTAGTTTCTGTCTAGATCCTCCTCCGCCACCGCAGCCGCGCCTCCGCGCCAACCGTGAGGACCGTCGATCACCCTGGAAGCGTTCGAATTACCCGCCCTACCTGCATGGAAGCGGAAATGACGCAAAGCGGGAAAGCTGGTACGCCCAGCATCCGCTGCTCTCTACCCGACTGTGGGGGCGTGGCCCGCGGCGCGTTAGTGTCATCAGCGCGCGCCGCACCCGGAAGAGACGTGGCAGCAGAGGATAATCGCGGCGACTCGGGCTGAAGTGGGCAGAGCGGCAGCCGGTGAGCGCAATACTTGTCCTGCGCCTCGAGCTGCTGATTGCGCTGGTCGGGATCCGCGCCGTGGCCGATCAGTAACACAGATAGTAGGAATCTGTACGGAAGGAGGCGGGGCCAGGAAGGGGTGGGACTCAGGAGGGGCCCTAGAGGTGGGGTCGGTGATATCTGGGAGTTGCTAATAGTGGGTGGGATTCAGGGGAATCGGGGGTCTTAAGAGGCGGGATTTATCTGGGGTGTGTGGTCCGTCCGAAAATGGGGAAGTGGGTAAGAATTTGGGATTGGGGCGCATATGAAGTGTCTGGAATTAAGGACACGAACTGGGCTGGTGAGAAGTGATGTGCACTAGAACCTGGCTTCCTGTCAACTCCGTCCCTTTCGCTAGGGTCGGTCATGGGACTTTGCAAGTGCCCCAAGAGGAAGGTCACCAACCTGTTTTGCTTCGAACACCGAGTCAATGTCTGCGAGCACTGCCTGGTAGCCAATCACGCCAAGGTGGGACATTCAGGGCGGTGGCTGAGCAGGGTACTTGGTGAACAGACAATACTGGCAATGCCAAATCCATGAGGGGCCTCGCGCTAGTGTTAGCTCCGCAAGGGCAAGGACTTGGTTTATTCCGCTCACTGCTGTATCTCCAGCCCCTAAAACAGAGGCTGACGCACAGTAAGTGTTCAATAAATTTTGGGATTAAAAAAATCAAAAGATGAGTTTCCTCTGTGTTGAGAGAAAAGAGGCCCTTGGACTGGTAGATGGAGTCCCAGCTCCAGTTATGACTTCTCTCTCCCACTTCAGTGCATCGTACAGTCCTACCTGCAGTGGCTCCAAGATAGTGACTACAACCCCAACTGCTGCCTTTGCAACACACCCCTGGCCAGCCGGGAGACGACCCGCCTCGTCTGCTATGGTGAGGCATGGGTACCCTAAAGGGATCAGGGCAGCTTCTTTAACTGGCTCAGCTGGTGATTCTGCAAACAGTAGGACAGTAGAGTTCCCCAAGCCAGGGAGGCCAGTGCTGCATATCCTAGTTCTGTTCGGTTACTTCCCTGATACATAAAGTTGGGCAAGTAATTTTCCTTCTATAGGCCTGTCTTTCCTAAAAAACAAGGATCCTACTTGCTGCTTTGCCAGTCTTGAAGAGTTGAGCACGAGCCAGTCAAGCTTATGAGGATGGCTGTAGCCCTTGTGGCTCTGAGCAGCAGCTAGCCATGTCAGCATGACACTTTCAGATATTCCGGGTCTATTACTGACTGCAGGGTGATACAGAGAGGAAGTGTTTCCCACACTGAAATTAGTTAGGGAGGAGTCAGAAGTCATGTGTGTCATGTCTGTGGCCTGAGTCCAGTGTATGAGCCTTAGCTTCAGTTTTTGAAGCTGATACAAAACAGGTAGCTCCATATATTTCTTCATCTGTGTGAGGATGTGTGTATACTTGCATGAATTCAGTCCACACTGTGTCCTTACAGGACTGTTTATTGCATAAATATGTATAATGTGAACACGGGTATATGTAGGAGAACACATGGATGGGTTAGGGTGCTTTAGCATAGCAAATGTTTTAGACATGTACGTCTGAGAGCTTGTCTAGATACTGGAAGACACTTGTGTTTGTGTACTTATCAGTACATGTTCATTTGCACCTGTGGATATATCCCAGCATACAGTGACTGTGCATGTATCTCTGCACAACCTACTGAAGTGTAGGTTCTCATCTGCAGAACCTACTTATTAGCCATTAGCACAGGGATGGTGATGAGTGTAGTCCCAGAGACAACTCTCTGGAAGGGTAGGTGGCATTTTCTTCCCATCCACTCCCTTGTGCACTGGCAACTTAGTGGCATCTGCTTTGAGTTAGTCAGATAGTGGTGTCCAAGAAGCCTGAGATCATGGAACAATGATGAAATATACCTGTGGTTGGAGGCGATAGAGAAGCCCTGGTCATCCGTGTATGTGCACTTTCATCCCTTTAGCAGACTGGGGCTCATTGCTGGGCTAGGAGCTCTAAAGGGACTTTCTCCTCATGCCTTTCCTTCCCTATTTCATGGGCCCTCAGATCTCTTCCATTGGGCCTGCCTCAATGAACGTGCTGCCCAGCTACCCCGAAACACTGCGCCTGCTGGCTATCAGTGCCCCAGCTGCAATGGTCCCATCTTTCCTCCAACCAACCTGGCTGGCCCTGTAGCCTCTGCACTGAGAGAGAAGCTGGTCACCGTCAACTGGGCCCGGGCAGGACTGGGCCTCCCTTTGGTGAGAGTCCTCTCTGGTGAGAGTGTGTCTGTCTGTTCTACACTTTACCAGCCAGGTAAGTGGCTGGGCATGCTGGTAACCCACACTTCTTCCTCCAGATTGATGAGGTGATGAGCCCAGAACCTGAGCCCCTCAATTCTTCCAGCTTCTCTGACTGGTCCAGCTTTAATGGTAAGCATTTGCCTCTCTGCTGCCTGGGCCCTTCACTCCTCACCCTGCTGACCTCTATTCTCTGCCCACAGCCACTGGGTCCCCTGCACAGGAGAAGACAGAAAGCACTTCCGCTCCCACAGTCTTCTATAGCCAGGCTCCCCGGCCCCCCTCATCTCCCAGCCCCCCTGAGCAGCACACAGTCATCCACATGGGCAGTTCTGAGCCCTCGACTCATGGTGAGCCGGGGAATTATCTGGGCTTCAGAAGGATACATGGGGTCGTCTGCAGTTGGTTGGGGCAGGAGCTCAAGGATCACCCCATTTGGAGTGACTTCCTCACTCAGCACAGCCATCACCTCCCCACAATTCCAAAATGCTCTGCCAGTGCATCTGACACACACAGATCAGGTTCCCTGAGCCTGTTGATGCTCTTGGCTCCATCCCTGCAGCCCCCAGGAAGGTGTATGACACACGGGACGACGACCGGGCACCTGTCCTCCATGGGGATTACGATGACGACAAGTACCGCCGCCGGCCTGCCCTGGGTTGGCTGGCTCAGCTGCTCAGGTACGTGGGGTCAGGTGCGAGGCAGGACCCTTGGGAGGACAATTTCATGGCCAAAGAGGCTTGCACCAAGCTGGTGCAGGGACTGTGCACAGCAGCCTCTGCCAGGCGGTAGAAGCCTTGCTCGCTCCTGCCTCTGGGGTCCTTGCATCCCATAGGAGCTTTGGACTCAGGCTCTTTGAAGCCTCTTCCTGTTTTTGTCCCCAACATCTGACCATTGCAGTTTTCAGGGCACAGTCACAATCCCAGCTGCTTCCAGCTGCACAGTAAGGCTGTGTGGTGGAAGAATCCTCTCTGTGGCACAGATGAGGAAACAGGCACAAGGATGGTAACTAGGGCCCCCCTGCATGTCAGGACCTCGGAGCCTGACCCGACTTTCCCTTCATTCCCCTAGGAGCCGGGCTGGGTCTCGGAAGCGGCCGCTGACCCTGCTGCAGCGGGCAGGGTTGCTGCTGCTCTTGGGGCTGCTGGGTTTTCTGGCCCTCCTCGCCCTCATGTCTCGCCTGGGCCGGGGCGCAGCTGACAGTGATCCCAATCTGGACCCACTCATGAACCCTCACATCCGTGTGGGCCCCTCATGAGCCCTGGCTTCTGGCTGGGCCAGCTCAGGCCCCCAAGGATGGAAGAGGAGGGGACCTGGGGGCTCTTCTCCATTTCTCTCCCTTGAGCCTAAGACACTAAGATCCTAGGCCCAAAGCTGAGGCCATCAAGGTGGCTGCAGACTAGGCCTGGGGTCCTGCAGGTTAAGCATTTGTCTTTATTTGCTTCTTGGGTCACCTGCCTCCCACCCCAACCCCTCAAAGGACCTAACAGGGGCAAATAAATAACAGACTTTATTAAAACACTCAAAGCAGCCTTTTCCTTACCCTTTCTCAGCCTCAGCCCGTCCCCGGCCTCAGTGGCTTTCCTCTCGGTGCTGAATGGTCAGAAACTCCAGAGACAAGCGGTTGAAGAACATGACCGCATTGAGTACTGGGCAGAGCGCAGAACCATCAGCCCCACACCCTGCCCCTCCTCCCACACCTCTGCCCAAGCGCTCCCTCCCCGCCTCTGTGCAGCCTCCCCTACTCACCCAAGGTGGTTAGGGCAAAGCACTGGAAATACTTGTCTTCTGTCATCTCGGCGTACACCGACCCCATGGCAGCCCAGCAGACGCTCACCACCTGGGAGAACTATAGGCCCATGCAGTGGGGAGCAGCCCCTCGACCCCAAACCAACAGCCTGTCAGCCCCAGCCCCCCACCCCCTGCCAACTCCTGGCCCCCACCATCACAATAGTCGTGTAGTCGAAGCTCATGCGGTCGTACTCGTAGGTGATGTAGAAGTTGTACAGGTCACTGACCAAGATGCCCAGGTGTATGAAGAAAAGCAGGAGGGCAGCCATGGTGAGCATCATGCCTTGCGGGAAGAAGAGCACGGCCACACGGTCCCGCCACCGCATCCTGAGCGCGGCGGGGGCCCCTCGTCAGACCCAAGCCCTGGAGCGACGGGGAGACTGGCCAGGGCAGCAGCAGAGCCCCCTGGATCCACATCACCCCATCTGGAACAGCAGTGTGATTCCAGAACCAAGAGGACACTGAGGGGTGAGGCTCTAGAACCCAGGTGAATTCCAGCCAAGACAAGAGTGTTTGACAGGTGGCTGGGGTGCTTAGAATTGGGGGGGCCCTAGGCAGAAGGTGCTGAGCAGTGGGAGTATGAGTGCAGATGCAGGGACAGTGTCACTCCTCATCCCATGGTCCCACAGAGAGTGTGGGCACACTCACTGATAGAGATACAGGGTGCAGGGTTTGAGATAAAGACTGGGATGTGCACCTGGGGGGCTTCCCTAGTGAGGAACCTGGACCCCAGGTTCCAAGTGGGCTCCACCACAGCTGGGGCAGAACTAAGATGGGGGACAGGGCATTCTCCACAGCCTTAACTTTTGTTGGCAGTAAGCCCCACACTCAGTTTGTTGGTGCGGAAATAAAGCACTCACTCACCAAGAAATCTTGACAAGGCAAGTCTGCTTCTGTGGAAGGGTGAGGCACCAGGCCAGTAAGGTACCATGCACACCCAGTGGCAGCGGCAAGCTCCTTACACACCCTAACTTCTGGGCTGGTAACTGCTATTGTAAACCCAAATATCGAGTTTCAGTTATCCAAGTACAGTAATCCCTTTTCCATTTTTCCTCACAATCTAAAAGGTTGTATTTGTAATCCCACTGAGATGTCATTGGAATCCCAGCAAGTTAATTCCAGTCTACCACCTCCAATGCAAACCACAGCAAGAGTAAAGACACCAAGACATATTCCTAGTTAAGGGCAACCAAGGGGTCCTAAATCCAATCCCATGAGGATATGCAGGCAAAGGCCCTGATCCTAGGCCTCTCCCAGAATTTATTATCTTGTGAAGAAGAGGGGTGGCGGGAACTTGAGCTGGCTGGCCAGGTGCAAGATTGGCATCTCTGTGAATTGGAGACAGAAAGATATGCAGGAGGATCAATTTACATAAGCCAGTTTCTGATATGCAAACTCTGTCCTGGGGAGTCTTAGTCTTATCTTGACATTGCTGAGCTATTTGCTTTAACATCTTTCGTGCTCATATCTGTATTGTACTAGAACACTATGAGAGGAAACAGGACTATGTGTTGGCTATAGAGGTTGCATATCAGCACCTGGACTAGCTTTATTATGTCTAGAGCCAATGCTTATGCTTAGAGCCAAATTGACGAGAAAAGGAAATACCCTAGCCAGCTTTTTATATATCAGTATAAAGAAATGAGTCTCCAAGTTATCAAAGTCACAGTAATTATTTTGTATTCAAAAGGAGTCACTGGAGTTGTCTCCCACAGCTGCCTTCCCCTCATTAGCTGGCGCAAAGGTTCACTTATCCTAGGGGGTGGGAGGGTTGCTAAGCAGGGTGGCTAAGGAGGTTTGGGGATAGCAGAACTGGAAGGCGTTGGCATAAGGTATTCCCAGAGTCCTTGCCTCTGATGTCTATTGTAACCATTAACAACTCTTAACTCTGGTGCAAGGGGTGGAGGTAGGCAGCTCAGGGAGAAATAAGTTTAAGATGGAGGTGCTACTGTTTATGTCCTTTGATTAAAAAAAACAGGACCTCAGTGTCCCATACTATGTAGCCCAGGCTGGCCTCCAACTCACAGCCATCCTCTTGCCTCAGGCTCCCAAGTGCTGGGATTATAAGCATGGGCCACCATGCTTGGGCCTGGGCCCTATACCTCGAAATTCTTGTCTCAGCTATACATTGTGGTGCATGCCTGTAATCCAGAACTCTGGGAGATCAAGGCAGGAGGACTGAATTTCAGTCCAACCTGAAATTCAGATAGGGATTTAACAAGACCTTGTGTTAAAAATAAGAGGGTCGGGGATTTAGCTCAGCAGCATAAGCGCCTGCCTAGCAAGCACGAGGTCATGAGTTTGATGCCCAGTACCAAAAATAAATAAATAAAGGCTAAAGTGGGGTGAAATGCTGTTTCACGAATCCATTTAAAGGTTACTGATATATAGTTGTTTGATACTGGTATTCTCCATTAATGGTTCAAATTCTAAGATTACAAGCAGATATTGCTCAGTAGATATAAAAACATTTATATCCAGTAGAGAAAGTAGTATAAAAGGTTATAATTTTTATTGTCCTGTAGGAAATCAACTAGTTGCTTTTTGTTGTTTTGGTTTTGGTTTTCTTCTTTGAAACAGGGTCTCCCTTGAATTGCTAAGTTGCCCAAGCTGTGCTTAAATGACCAGGATTTCACTATATAGTCCAATTGGCCTCAAATATTTCTGGCTGAGCCTCACTAGTGCTAAGATTACATGTGTATGCCACCACATCCAGCAAATCAATCACTGCACAGTTTTGTATCTAACCCAGTAATCATGTGCTAATATTCTCCTTTTAATGGCTACCTATGTCCAGCCTCTCAAGGTGCTTTATTACTTTATTGAGGTAATAAATAACCTTGCTGATGAGTTCATAAATCTTAGATAATATTTATCCTATGTTCAGACATTTCTTCCTTTGTGTGTGTGTGTGTGTGTGTGTGTGTGTGTGTTTGTGTTTGAGACAAGATTTCGCTATGCAGTTCAGGCTGGCTTTGAGTTCACTTTTTAGCTCAGGCTGGTCTTGAACTTGCAGCAAACCTCCTGCCTCAGCTTCTCAAGTGCTAGGATTACAGGTATGTGTCTTTTTTTTTTTTTTTTCTTTTTTTTTTTTTTTTGTAGCAAAAGATCCCCAGCTCTTCTTTATTTTTTTTATTTGAAAACAGAGTCTCCCCTGAATTGCTAAGTTGCCCAAGCTGAGCTTGAAGTTGTGATCCCCTTGCCTCAGCCTCCTAAATGCTGGAATTATAAGCATATGCTCCCATGCCTGGCTGTAAATCTTTTTACTTATAAGAACAGATTCATGTATTGCTTGGGTTATCTTTTGGGGGGGGTTCTTTTTTCTTTCTTTTCTTTTTGTACTGGGAATCAACTCAGAACCTCATGCTTGCCAGGCAGGCACTATGCCACTAAGCTATATCCCTGGCCCCCCTCTATTTTTTTTTTTTTTTTTTTTTTTTGAGATGGAGTCTTGCTGTGCAATCCAGGCTGGCCTTGGACTTGCTATGAGCCCAGGCTGGCCTCAAACTCATGGCGATCCTCCTGCTTTAGTCTCCCAGGTGCTGGGGTTACAGGGGATTACAGGTGTGTGCTACAATATCCAGCTAGTTTTTTTTTTTTTTCATTTTATTTGAAAGAGGGTCTTGCTGTGTAGTCCAGACTGGCCTCAAACTTGCAGTGATCCTCCTGCCTCAGCCTCCCAAGTGCTGATATTACAGGTGTGCACCGCTACGACCAGAAGATTATTTTTGTATTGGCACTGAGCTATAACTTTTTTGTTTGTGTGGTAATGGGGCTTGAGTTCAGGGTCTTCATACTGAGCTACATCCTTAGCCTTTTTCTTTTTTAAACCCTACTGAGCCAGGATCTTGCTATACTGCCCTGGCTGACCTTGAACTTTCCATCCTCTGCTCAGCTCCCAAGTGCCAAGGTTACAGACCATGTATATTTTTTAAAACAGTCTCTGAAAAAAAGATAATAACAGTCTCTGGCCAGGCATGTGGGCACCAATCTATAATTCCAGCCTGAACTACATAATGAGACCTTGTTTCAATCAATCAGTTAGTCAAGTCTCTGAACATCCCACTGAGTCAGAGGTAAGCAAATTGTTTCTGTCAAAGGCTAGTTAGGTTTAAGTTTTTGTGGACCATGACATCACCATGGCAACTACTGTACGAGGGTTTGCTGTTGTAGTTCAAATGTAATTAGGTGAACAAATAGTTATGGCTGTGTTCTGATAAATTTTACTTAGGGCATTAAAATATAAATTTCAGACTTTTTAAAAACCATAAAATCTACAGCAAGGCATATTAATAGTCAAGATTCCAGAAATTCAATAGAAGAGCAGAACAGTAAAAACTTATAGAAAAGAAATAAATCACCTATAAAGGAAAGCCCATCAGAATCACAGCTGACTTCTCCACACAAACTCTCAAGTCAAGGAGAGCTTGGAGTAAAGTACTTCAAGCTCTAAAAGAAAACGACCTCTAACCAAGATTGATGTACCCCACAAAACTATCCTTCAAAATCCACGGAGAAATAAGGTACTTCCATGGCAAAAAAAAAAAAAAAAAACACCTGAGGAAATTCATAATCACCTAGCCAGCACTCCAAAGTGGTCTGAAGAACATTCTAGAAAGTGATAACAAGAACTACAGCTCCATGAACCCCAATAGAATCAACCCAGCAGGCAAGACAAACAGAGAGGAAAAAGGGTAGGAAGTTAATACATAAAGGGAAATAACATGACAGGGATGTCAATACATAACTAGCATCATCAGTGGTAATAGTCTCAGTTTTCAACCAAAAGAAACAGACTGGCAGTGGCTCAAGAAGCAAAAGCCAGCAATATGCTGCATACAAGGAACATTTAATTCAAAAGAATTAGAGTTTTTTCCAATCATTTAAAAATGTAATGGATCTTCCTCAAAAACCTAAACCTAGAAATTTCATTTGACCCAGCCCTTCTCCTAGATATCTTCCCAGAAGGGTTGAAGATATTATATTACAGTGATCCATACATACTCACGTTTATAGCAGCACAATTTATAACAGCCGAACCTTGGACAGACCCCCTCTGTCCATTCACAGTGTAGGAAAAGCTGAAGCCCAAGATGGCTGCACTATGGTTCAGGCTGGGAGGACCTGGTTGCTTTTGGAGATAAGTTCAGATCAAGAGAGTTCCAGTGCAGGTGGGAGGTATAACCAAGGACATTACTGGCTGGTGTAGGTAACTTAGATAACTAACATTGTTAGTGGCACACAGCCACTATTCTGCAGACTGTCAACACTCTGGAGGCTGAGGCAGGAATATCTCAAATTTGTGTTCAACCCAGAGAATACCAAAACAAACAGAAAGTTAGGCATGGTGGGCCACATAATAAAGTTTTTTTTGTTTTCCTTTTCCTCCAATCCAACTCAGTGTGTCCTAATCTGAATGCCAGGTCACTCCCTCTCTTGAAGGAATGCTTTCGTCAACTGCCATGTGAGGCACCCTACATGAAAGGCCAGTGGTAACAGTCACAAAGGAATGTGCTGATAGCTAAGGAATACAGAAAATTTAAAGAGTTTATTGGTAGACTGCAAGAGAGCAGCAGGTGAGTCCAAGGAGGACCAAACTGTAAGGGCAGATAGCTAAGCATTTTCTATTTGACTTTAGTGTGAAAGGGGGTCTGGGACAGTCATTCCAGAAGCTCTCCCAGAGGTCACAGTGGTTCTGTTGTCATCCATCTTGTCACTAAGGACAGCCAGGTATTGTCTGAAGACTGATGTAATGTTTTAGAAGAGGTCCAACGCCTGCCCTGCAGGTAAAATTAATAATATGTAAACATTAATATTGGTGGTCAGCAGATCAGAATAAAAAATACGTGTTTCGGGGGCTGGGGATTTAGCTCAGCGGCATAAGTGCCTGCCTTGCAAGCAGGCAGTCGTGATTTCGATCCCCGGTACCGATAAAAAGTAAAAAGACAAAAACAAACAAACAAACAAACAAAAAAAAAAAAACGTGTTTGTACTTGAAAGGGACTTTTGATGGCATATTGGCATAGGATAAGAAATGACCCTCTTTGGACCAGGGATATAGCTCAGTGGCACAACCTCCTGCCTGGCAAGCATGAGGTTGTAAGTTCAATCCCCAGTACAAAAAAAAAAAAAAAAGGCCGCTCTTTCCAACATGTCAATTGGTCAATGTGGTTAGGGCTGCATACATAGTTTCTGGGCATGGAGTACAGGGCGGAAAGATAATGTTTACATTACAGGGTCACAACTCAGATTTAAATAAATAATGGTAAAATCACCAGGATTCCCCAAAGGAATGGCTGCACCTTTGTCCCAGGCAGAAACCTGGGAATTGTTTTGCACCCTTCACCTACCCACTCACTCACCACATCCCATCAGTTACTTGATATCAGCCAGGTTTGTCTTCTAACCCCAAGACATATTCTTACTTTATTTTCTTTTTGGTTTTTCTGAGACAGGGTTTTGCTATGTAGTTCAAAATGGTCTTGAACTAACAGAGATCCTCCTGCCTCAGCCTCCCAAGCACTGGGATGAGACAGTTTCATTATGCAGTTCACCCTGGCCTTGAACTCATTTTGTAGCCCAGGCTGGTCTCCAACTCACTGCGATCCTGTTTCAGCCTCCTAAGTGCTGGGATTACAGTCATGCACCACCATGCCTAGCCTAAGAAGGGTTCTTAAATTGAAGCATGCATGAGAAATTCCTGGGACTTTAAAAAGTGGCCTGTGGTACACATCTGTAATCCCAGCATGATGGAGTCTGAGGCACAAGGATGCACAGTGAAACCTTGTCTCAAAAGGACAAAAAAAAAAAAAGCAGCACCAGTTAGGAAGCTGAGCATGGTGGCACATGCCTATAATCCCAGCACTAAAAGGCTGAGGCAGGAGAATCACTCCAAGTTTAAGGTCAGGCTGGGTTCCATAGTGCGTTTAAGGCCAACCTAAACTACATAGCAACACCCTGTCAAAACAACGGAAAAAAAAAAGCTAGGTCTATGGGACCCCAGAGTGCCTCCCCAGTGAGGGTTGAACTCCTCGCTTCTCTTTCTCCCCTTCCTTCTCAGACGCACATTTTAAATTTTGAGACAGGGTCTTGTCAAATTGCTAAGCCTTGGCTTGAATTTGTGATCCTCCTGCCTCAGCCTCTCAAATCCTGGGATTTCAGACGTGCACCACAGGTACTTCTGAAGGCAATTCTGAGGGATACAGAAAAATGGCCCTTAAGAAGCACTGCACCAGGGGGCCACTGCGCCTATCTGGTAATCACAAAGTCGCGAGTTTGATCCGCGGTACCAAAAAAAAAAAAAAAAAAGAAAAGAAAAAGAAAAGAAAAGAAAAAAAAGAAAGACTGCACTACGGACATACATTTAACACGCGCAGTCCCCGTTTATTTGCTCACCACTCAGCCATGGTGAACCTTTTGAGCTTTCAATGACAAGAAACAGCCGGCTGCGCGGCACCAGCCACGGGTTGGTCACCACTTACTCTGGATCTCTTGCCTGCGGGAAAGCATGGTTGGGGAGTCGCGATCGGCCCCAATATGCAAAGGCACAGCGCCTTTAAAAAAAAATAACAAAGGGGCTGAGGATTTAGCTCAGTGGCATAAGCGCCTTCCTTGCAAGTGTGGGGTTGTGAGTTCGATCCCTGGTACCGATAAAAACGAAAAAGACAAAAACAACAACAACAAAGTCTATCCCTCAGGACACTGGTGGAACCCAGGGCTCGCTCGGAACCTCTTTATTCGGGGAACAGTTGCGGGGGAACTCTAGTCTGGAAGGACTCATCGCTGTAGCGGGCCGCTTCATCCGAAGCACTACCTCGTTTCAACAGCTTTATGGATCCCGGAAGTGCCTCCTCCCCGATCCCTTCCCATCCTCCAGCCGACCCGTTGCAGTCGGAGCAATGGCGGCAGAAGCCGTCGGCCCTGGTCCAGCATCTGGACCTGGGGATTCCCCGGAAGGGCCCGAGGCTAATGCCCCGGAACGTCGGCGAAAGGCCCACGGGATGCTGAAGCTTTACTACGGACTCTCGGAGGGGGAGGTTGGGAGTCGCCCCTCCGGGCCGGACTCGCTGGACCCGACTGATCTCAATGGGGCGCACTTCGACCCGGAAGTATATCTGGACAAGGTGTGTGTGAAGAGCGGGGTGTCTAGGCCCCCAATATACCCCCAGTTCATACCTCAGACTTTGTTGATGTGGGGTAGGGGAGCGGGGCTTCACAGGATAAGGACCTTTGGCCAGGCTGCTGGAGCGGAGCTGAAGGCTAAGGGCGCGTGGGCAGCCCTGGCCTGACCCAAGGTGGCGCGGGTCTGAGGTCTGGCGCCTGAGGTTCCATAGGTCCTGGGTAGGGGCGTAGCCCAGGCTGACGGGGCGGGGCTGGGTGTAGGCTGAGCTTGCCAGTCGCGCTCCTAAGCGGCCGAACTGGTAACCCCTCAAGTATGGCACTTGTAGGTTCCGTAGCTACGATTCGTGAAAGCAGGATCAGGATTTTCTTTATGTTTTTCCTTCTTTTTTCTTTTGCATTTTTACATTTTATTGGTACATTTTAGATGTACATAGTGATAAGGTTCATCATAGGGAATTTGTAGCTGTGTATAGTATCTTGCTGCTTTTCCCCCCCCAGTTCCCCTACCCTCCCTTCAAACTCCTCATTTACAAAAACTTTGTTTCCATTTTTTTCCTTCTATTTTT
Organism: Cavia porcellus; assembly: GCF_034190915.1. Lineage (NCBI taxonomy): Eukaryota > Metazoa > Chordata > Mammalia > Rodentia > Caviidae > Cavia > Cavia porcellus. Next base: position 23,964,599 of record NW_026947500.1, read on the forward strand.
TTCTTTCCCTTCTCTTTTCATCCTCCTCCCTCTTTTGTTCCCCTTCTCATTTGAACATTTTCTTCCCATTTCCCAGTAACTATTACACGTTTTAATCCTTATTTACACTCTCAGTTTCTCACATGATCAGGATTTTCTTGCGCCCAAGAGCCTGCCAGTGAGGGGCCAGGCAGGGGAACACTAACTCAGCGAACACTAACGGCCCTACTTCTCTAGCTGCGTAGGGAGTGCCCGCTGGCCCAGCTGATGGACAGCGAGACGGACATGGTGCGGCAGATCCGGGCTCTAGACAGCGACATGCAGACCCTGGTCTATGAGAACTACAACAAGTTCATCTCGGCCACAGGTGATCCGCGCTGGCCACAGTCCCGACAGTCTTAATTCCTCCCCACCTGTGCTGGGAAAACCAGGAGGGATTTTGAGGGAAGAGACCCAGATTCCAGTCCTGCCCTGATGTCAATGCACTATCACCTGTCTCCCTCTGGCCTTCACTGTCATACCAGTGTAGAGCTAATAGCCGCTCCTAGGGCTTGGTTTGGGCATCTACTCTACCAGTGAACTATATTCCCTAGGGCTTGCTTTGGGAACCAAAGGGGAGTAAGTATAAAATGAGATGAATTCCTGTGAAGCACTGAAATAGCAACCCCCGACAGTGTGGAGGCTCAGTAAGGTCTAATTTCTATTAGTGATAGCTTTCATCTCTAATTCAGACCTACCTGGAGGGTGGCCTCGGGTCTCTTGCCCTTCTTTCTTCCTTACTGTCCTTTCTCCCTCCCTACTTCAGCAAAGAGAGAAAAATTATGACCTTAAGGGGCACAAAGAGTAGATAAAGCCTTTTTTCGTTATTCTGTAGTACTAGACAGGGTTTATTCTTGTTTTCTTGGTTTATTGGGTTTGTTTGTTTGTGCTTTTGAAACAAGGTCTCACTATGCAGTTCAGGCTGGCCTTGAGCACACTTTGTACCTCAGGCTGGTCTCAAAATTGCAATAATCCTCCTGCCTCAGCCTCCCGAGTACTGGGATTACAGAAGTGCGCCACCACACCGAGCTCTAGACGGGGTGTAGCTATCATCCACATTGCCTCAGTCCTGTTTTGAAGACGTACATCTCAGACCTGCGTAATAACTTTGGATCCATATGTGCTTACCCTAGGAGGCAGGCTCCAAGGGCCTGTCTGTGGTCCTTTCCATGGAGAGTTCTGTGAGTACAGAAGACCTGGATTGTGTCTTCATGTGTGGCCCTTTTCTAGTGTCACAGTAGAGGGTGTAGTAGCATATTCATTGTTCTTTTATCAGATTTAAAGGAGGTAATTAGGCGCCCCTCTGCTTGCTAACGCCAGCATATAAATGACAAGATATAACAATTAATGTCCTGAAAACTTCCTTGTGAGCTTCACAAATACTACACTTCCACATTTGTTGGAATATGCATGTATCGATCCTTGGCTTTTGCTTAAAAAGATGGTTTGCTTTTTAGAATTATTTTCCTAAGAAAAAGGGAGTAAATTATAAACTGAGTGATAAGAGTATTAATCTATAAAGACTATGAATTGTGGTTTGGTTTTGTTTTACAAAGAATTATTTTGTACACTGGGGATACAGTAGTGGACCCACCAAACAAAGTTCCTGCCTTTTGAGTTGGGTGTAGTGGTGCATGGTGTTCCTAGGACTCAGGAAGCTGAGGCAGGAGGATCACTGTGAGTTCAGGGCCAATTTGGGTTACCTAGTGAGTTCAAGGCCAGCCTGGACTGTATAGTGAGACCTTATCTGATAAAACCAGAAAAAAAAATTCCTCCCTTTTGAGACCACATTCCAGCTGGAGAGACAGACAATGAATGGAAGGTAGTAACCTTGGTAGGTAGTGCTGCAAGAAAGACTGATTGATTGCAAGAAAGATTGAGACTGGTGGCGTGTGTGGTCCAGCTTTAGTGAGGGTGAGTATGGAGGTGATCAGAGGTGTGACATTTGGGCAAGGGCCCTAGGCGACAGAACCAGCATGGAGAGGAAGGGCTGAGAGCGAGGCTTGGAAGAGAGCCTGACGTGTTCTAGTGCAGCAGCAGTCCAGGGAACAGCAGGGAGGTGACAGAGGGCAGCGAGTTAGTGGGGATCAGGTGAGGAAGGACTGGAAGTGGTGGTGAGAATCTGCTTTTTACTGAGAAGGAATGAACAGAAGAATGGGGTAGCCAGGTGTGGTTGCAGTGCATGCCTGCAATCCCAGCACTTGGGAGGCTGATGCAGGAGGATTACAGTGAGTTTGAGGCCACCATGACTGCATAGTGAGTTTAAGGTCAATCTGAACTACATAGAAAATAAGACCCTGTCTCAAACCACCACTGTCCAAAAAAAAAAAAAAAAGAACTGGGATGAGCTGAATCCTCTTCTCCCTGTACTGGGGATTGACCCCAAGCCTCATGCTAGGCCAAGAACTTTATACTAAGTCCTTTTTATTTTGAGACAAGGTTTTATTAAATTGTCCAGCTGACTTGTATGTCCCCGCCTTAGTCTTCTGAGTAACATGAACTACGATTCCTGTGTTACAACTTCTCTTTATTTCTTAAATGTTTGTTTATTTTTTATTTATTTATTTATTGTCTTTTTATCGGTACCGGGGATTGAACTCACGACCGCCTGCTTACAAGGCAGGCGCTTGTGCCGCTGAGCTAAATCCCCAGCTCCGTTTGTTTATATTTTGCCTGCATAGGCTGCATTGGCTTTTTGAGGCAGGGTCTGGTCTTGAACTCACAGTGACCCTCTTGCCTCAGCCTCCTGAGTGCTGGGATTATAAGTGTGCACTACCATCCCAGGCAATACTACTTATTTCAAAGGAGAACACTGAGAAGGAGCAAGTGGGGCAGCAACATTCAAGAGTTCCGTGTTGGCCTTGTCGGGTTGAAATGCCTGTTACACAGGGACTGTGGAGTTCAGGAGAGAGGCTGGAGTGCAGGGTATGTGAAATAAGGCGAGAGATAGATCACCTCAGAAGGGACTGCAGTGAGTGAGGAGATCTGGGATTGAGCCCTGGAAGTCATGAGAACAAGATCGCACATTCAGGGAGGTTTGGGGACAACCAGGAACATGGCTTTTTTTCTTTCTTTTTTCTTTCTTTAACCTTGAGCTCACTGTGTAGCCCAGGCTGGTCTCAAACTTGCAACAGTCTTCCTGCCTCAGCCTCCCAAGTGCTGGGATTAGATAGAAATCTTTTCTTTTTCTTTTTTTTTTTAATACCAGGGATCAAACTCATGACCTCTTGCTTGCCAGGCAGGTACTTGTGCTGCTGAGCTATATCCTCCCCCTATGCTGGGATTAGGAACATAGATTTCTTCAAAGCCAAGTAAAGAAAACTTTCCAGTAAATGGAGTTGGTGAACATGGGCAGGATGCTGAGGAGAGGAGTCCAACTCTCAGAAGGCAGAGAGAGCAGAGGGGAAATGGAACAGGGGGCCAGGCAGCAGTAAGCAGAGAGAGCCCCTTCCAAGGCACATAACCCATGAGCCCATGACCTACCCACCCCAGTGAGGCTTCATCTCCCAAATCACACTTGGCTCTAACTCCTCTGTGGATTAGTGTCACACCCCTCTGATCAGTCACCTCTCCGAGCCCTCCCCCCCCCCACGAGTGCCTGAAGCTTCAGAGGCGCATCTAGATATGAACAGCCTGTGGGTGAGGATGGGAGGATATGGCATCCTCCTAAGTGACCAAAGTGGGCATGAGAAACCATGTACCCATTCTAAGCCCTTCCTCAGAAGACTGAACCATGGGTCCTAGGAGCAGTTCTGCCATAAAGAAAACTGAAAACATTTTCAAACAGAAACACACAAATGTTTATAGCAGCATTTTTTCAAAACAGGCAAAAAGCGGCAGCAATCCAAATGACCATCAGCCAGGTCAGTGGTGTCGAGTCCGGGACACGTGTGCTGTGGCAGATTGCTTGTATCACCAAAAGCTCTAAAAGGTTCACCATCGGGGCTGGGGATTTAGTTCAGCGGCATAAGCACCTGCCTTACAAGCAGGTGGTTGTGAGTTTGATCCCCAGTACCGATAAAAAGTTAAAAAAAAAAAAAGACAAAAGGTTCACCATCATTGGACTCGATGGAGGTTAACTAAATATCTGTCTGCACAGAAATGGGATGACATACTGATACGTGCTACAGCAGAGCACGAATAAGCATGCATGAAAGAAGCCAGACACATGAGCCACATGTTATGTGATTGCACTTAAATAGGCAACTCCATGGAGACAGAAAATGGGTTCATGGTTGCCAAGTACTAGGAGAGAACAGGATTGAGTGTGTTCTGGAGTTAGTTGTGTTAGATTATAGCCTCGTACATACACTAACTATATGAGGAATCCGTGAATTTTCCTGTGTGGCAATTATATTCCAAGTAAGAAACCACACTAACAAAATGTGCTGGGACAGGCTTGGCCGCAGGCTGTGGCTGGCCAGCCTGTGACATAGACGCTGAGCTCGGTTATGTAATATATACATTCACCCGTGCCAGACTGGAAAGACCTGAAAGATTATAGCAGAGGAAGCCCTTTGCTGTTCCTTCCCCAGGCAAAGAAAGTTAAAAAAAAAATGTAGTTCTAGGATTGAACCCAAGGCCTTTGTACTGAGCTACATCCCCAATTCTCTTCCTTCTCCTCCTCTTCTTTTGTCTTTTTTAAGACAGCATCTTGCTATACAGTTCAGACTAGCCTTGAGCTCGATGTGTAGCCCAGGCTGGTCTCAAATTCACAAGGATCCTCCTGCCCCAGCCTCCCAAGCGCTGGGATTATAGGCGTGAGCCACCATGCCTGGCCCAAGTTCCTAGTTCTTTATAATTTTTTTTTTTTTTTTGTAACAAAATCTGACTTGCCCAGATTGGGCTCAAATTTGTGATCCTCCCAGCTCAGCCTGTAACCATTTCCTATGGGTATCACCATGCTAAGAAAAAGTAACTTTGGAAAATGAGAAAAACAGACCCACCAGAGGGCCTAGGAGGATGGCTTGGCAGTGCCAAGTGGGATTTGGTGTGACACTGAAGGAGAGTCTGGTTCATCTTCAGTTCGGGTCCAAGGGTTGAATGCTACTTGGGCTTATCATGTTCCAGGAACCGGTAGTGAGAGAGGCTAGGCCGGGGTGGGAGTGGCACCTGCAGGTGACAGGGCAGACTGAGGAAGGGAGGGGAGATGCTGCAGAAGGAGCACTGTGAGTAGTGCCCAGGGGCCAGGATCACTGTGCCCAGGGTTCCCTCGGAAACCAGAAGGCTTAGGGTAGGTAGGCAGGCCAAGTGACAGGGTCACAGAAGCAGAGATGCTGGAAGGGGCAGTTTCTGGTGATGATGAGCAGCAGACCAGATGGGGCAGAGGCAATGACAGCAGGGCCAAAGAGGTCACTGAACAATGGGAAATGTCCAAGGCTTTGCATTTGTTGATGTTCACAAGGAGGTGATAGAAGGGGCAGCGGGATACAGTGATCAGGAACTGGTAACAGGGATAGTAGAAGTGGCAATAAGAAGGGGGTAGTGGGGCTTGGGATTTAGCTCAGCGGCATAAACGCTGCCTTGCAAGTGCACAGTCTTGAGTTCCATCCCTCGTACTGATTTTAAAAAAAAAGTTATTTAGGCAGGCGTGGTGGATCACACCTGTAATCCCAACACTTCGGAGGCTGAGGCAGGAGGACGGTTGCAAGTTCGAGACCAGCCTGGGCTACAAAGTGAGTTCAAGGCCAGCCTGACCTGCATAGAGACTCTGTCTCAAAAAGACAAAAAAAAAAAAAAAAAAAAAAAGAAGAAGGGGGTAGTGTGATGAGAGGTCTTCAAAGAAGTGGCTTTTGTGTTTTTTTGGTGGCACCAGAAATTGAACCCGAGGCCTTCACACTGAGTTGTTTCCCCAGCCCTTTATTTTTTGTTTTGAGACAGGGTCTAGCTAAATCACAGTTGTTCACACTGGACTTGAACCTGAGATCTACCTGCCTCGGCCTCCCAGAGTGATAGGGTTATAGGCATGTACCATCATGAGCAGCTAAGAAGTAGGGTTTTAAAGAGAGCTGGATGGGAAGGACCTAGAACAGTGATGGTGAACCTATGGCACGCTTGTTCTTTAAGACAAAAGATGTTAATGGATGTGTTGTCTTTTTGTAAACTAAAACTCAGTGTCTAGGTGTAATTGCAGTTTGGGCTTTGTGATAAGTAAGTGGGTTTCGGGTTGCAGTTCGGGCACTGGAAGCTGTAAGTGCCAGGCCCTGCGCCACCTTGAATGTAAAAGCATAAAAGACCTTGCGGGAGATTTCCAGCAGGACAAAATGGTAATGCTCCCTCAGAGAGGACAGACAGCATTGCCGAGGGGGTGGGGGTCTGAAGAAGGTAAAGGTGAGCATGAGCCAGCTGTGGCTCACACCTGTAACCCCAGCACTCCCGAGGCTGAGGCAGGAGGATCACCATAAGTTTGAAGCCAGCTGGGTCTACATAGCAAGGTGCTCTCAAAAAAAAGGTGAATTGTATTCTGTCTCCTGTGCTGGGCGAGGAGGGCTCCTCTGAGCATGGGCAGATGGGCCCAACCTCTGCCCAGCTGCTTCTAACCCCACAATGAGAGGAAAGCTAAGCCGCTGTGTTAAGTGTGGGGTGCGGCCCTCCCTGAGATACAGACACCCCCTGAGTGCAGAGCCCCCTGGGGTCCCCGTCCCTTCCGCTCCCCTGGACACCAACGCTGGGGCACACGGGAGGTGTGTGTACAAAAGCCCTCCACACTGACAGAGGGACCCCTCCCACAACGTGCCGGGACTCAGCCTTTTCACGAGAGCCATGGCCCTGCTCATGTTGAGGAGCCGAGGGCAGCACTACCTCCCCATTACCCCTGGGCCCTTCCTCTCCCAGACACCATCCGGAAGATGAAGAACGATTTCCGCAAGATGGAGGACGAGATGGACCGGCTGGCCAACAACATGGCTGTGATTACCGACTTCAGCGCGCGCATCAGTGCCACGCTGCAGGACCGCCACGAGCGCATCACCAAGCTGGCAGGTGGGCGCCCTCCCACGCAGCACCTCCGCCGGCGGGACCCTGAACACTGGGCTGATGGCCCTTTGCCCCCATCCCCGTTCCCCAGGGGTGCACGCACTGCTGCGGAAGCTGCAGTTCCTCTTCGAGCTGCCCTCACGCCTCACCAAATGTGTGGAGCTGGGCGCCTACAGGCAGGCAGTGCACTACCAGGGCCGCGCGCGGGCCGTGCTGCAGCAGTATCAGCACCTGCCCTCCTTCCGCGCCATCCAGGACGACTGCCAAGTCATCATGGCCCGCCTTGCGCAGCAGCTGCGGCAGCGCTTCAGGTATGGCCCTTCAGTGCCCACGCCAGGCTACCAGGCTGTCGGGAGCTGTTGCCTTACTTTCCTTTCCTCCCTGACGCCACAGGGAGGGCGGCTCTGGAGCCCCCGAGCAGGCTGAGTGCGTGGAGCTGCTGCTGGCGCTGGGCGAGCCTGCAGAGGAGCTGTGCGAGGAATTCCTGGCGCACGCCCGGGGGCGGCTGGAGGAGGAGCTGCGTGCCCTGGAGAGGGAGCTGGGGCCTTCTCCCCCTGCACCTGACGTGTTAGAGTTCACAGACCGGGGTGGCAGTGGCTTTGTGGGTGGCCTCTGCCAGGTGGCAGCAGCCTACCAAGAGTTGTTTGCAGCCCAGGGCCCCACAGGTGCAGAGAAGCTGGCGGCCTTTGCCCGGGAGCTGGGCAGTCACTACTTTGAGCTGGTGGAGCGGAGGCTGGCACAGGAGCAGGGTGGCGGTGACAACTCCCTGCTCGTGCGGGCACTGGATCGCTTCCACCGGCGCTTGCGAGCACCTGGGGCCCCGCTGGCTGCTGCCGGGCTCACCGAGTCAGCTACAGAGATTGTGGAGCGAGTGGCCCGAGAGCGGCTGGGCCATCACCTGCAGGGCCTGCAGGCAGCCTTTCTGGGTTGTCTGACCGATGTACGCCAGGCACTTGCTGCTCCCCGCCTGGCTGGGAAGGAGGGCCCCAGCCTGGCCGACTTGCTGGCCAATGTGGCTAGCTCCATCCTTAGCCACATCAAGGCCTCTCTGGCTGCTGTTCACCTCTTCACCGCCAAGGAGGTGTCCTTCTCCAACAAGCCCTACTTCCGGGTACAGTCTGCCCTTGGTCCTATGGTTATTCATCCTGCTGGTTGGCCCCATACCACTACCCTTTACTGGTGCTCCGGAAACTGCAGGAGCTGCAGGAGCGCCCCAGTCCTGGCCCCAGGGACTGTGGATGTGTATTTAGGTTCTCAGGAGGCATAATCAGGAGGGCTGAAAGACTGCAGCCACCTACAGCTGTGCTAAAAGGAGGGTGGCAGGGTCCCCAGGGGCTGCCAACCTTGCGTGGGCCAAGCAGGGAAGCTGCCCTTGGTACTTGGATTAAAGCTCTGCCTTGGAGCAGGACCTGTCTAGAAGAGGAGGCTGCCTATATATGTGGCCCTTCCCTCTTCACAGGGTGAGTTCTGCAGCCAGGGAGTCCGAGAGGGCCTCATCGTGGGCTTCATCCGCTCCATGTGCCAGACAGCCCAGAGCTTCTGTGACAGCCCAGGGGAGAAGGGAGGTGCCACACCCCCTGCCCTGCTCCTACTCCTCTCTCGCCTCTGCCTGGACTATGAGACCGCCACCATCTCCTATATCCTCACCCTCACCGATGAGCAGTTTCTGGTGCAGGTGAAATGCTGGCTCTAGGAGAGTAGGGGTGGAGGTGCTGAGAACACAGGAGGCCAGATGGGCCCTGTGGCTGAACCCAGACCGGCCATCAGTGCCCATCCAACCTCTACCTTGGCCAACTCCAGGTTGGCAGCTGCCAGCTTACAGCTCCCATATCCACTGCCTCTGTCCTCTGCCTCCCTGGCTCAGGACCAGTCTCCGGTGACACCCGTGAGCACACTGTGTGCAGAGGCCAGGGACACGGCACGGCGGCTACTGACCCACTACGTGAAAGTGCAGGGCCTGGTCATATCACAGATGCTGCGCAAGAGTGTGGAGACTCGGGACTGGCTCAGTACCCTTGAGCCCCGCAACGTGCGTGCCGTCATGAAGCGGGTTGTGGAGGACACCACGGCCATTGATGTACAGGTGCTGCTATGGGTGGAGCCCTGTGGGGGGGTCCGCCTTCTGAGGACTGAGACATGGGCCAGGTTGTGGCTTCCCTCCGGCCTTGTTCCTCATTGCCCCAGATTATGGTATTGTCACCCGTTTCACCTAGACAGTCAGAAAGTCAAGCAGGCCTAGTCCTAAAGTTTGAGTCCCAGGACCTTGTGCCTGCCTTTGCCCCACTCCACTGACTCTGTTCTGCAGTTAACTGCATCCTCCCGGGTCCCCAGTACCTAATAGGCTGGAGGGATCCCATGCTTGGCCTCCATGCAGTGCGTGCTTCCGCCTCCAGGTGGGGCTCCTGTACGAAGAGGGTGTTCGCAAGGCTCAGAGCAGTGACTCCAGCAAGAGGACCTTCTCCGTGTACAGTAGCTCTAGGCAGCAGGGCCGCTATGCACCCAGCTACACACCCAGGTCTGCCTGGTAGGGGGCCTCCGGGAGGATGGGCAGAAGAGCACAGTGCAGGGCGGGCTGTGACTGCGTCTCTTCCCTCAGTGCCCCCATGGACACCAACCTTTTGAGCAACATCCAGAAGCTGTTCTCGGAACGCATCGATGTGTTCAGCCCCGTGGAGTTCAACAAGGTCTGAAGTTCCGCGTGACCCAGACTCCAGGGGACCCGGGGGGTTGGCATGGACGCCCTGGGGCTGCGGGGCCTCCGGAGGGCTTCATAGTTACCGCAGTTTGGGCCCCAGCCCAGCGCACATGCAGTGACTGGGTTTCTCAGTACCGCCTCCTCGACATACTCTGCTAATTCTAGCCTGTGCCTGCTGGGTTGGCCCTGTCCTCCATTCCAGATGGTGGTATTTCATATCCCCGCCCCTTACCTGAGCCCTGGGTCTTTCTGTCTTAGCCCGTCTGCCCCCACCTTAGGTCTCTCTGCCTCAGTGTAGAAGTTGGTCGCCCCCCCAACAGCAGTCCACCAGCTACATCCCTGTGTCCCTGCCCGCAGGTGTCGGTGCTCACTGGCATCATTAAGATCAGCCTAAAGACGCTGCTGGAGTGTGTGCGGCTGCGCACCTTTGGGCGTTTCGGGCTGCAGCAGGTGCAAGTGGACTGCCACTTCCTGCAGCTCTACCTATGGCGCTTTGTGGCCGACGAGGAGCTCGTGCACCTGCTGCTGGATGAAGTGGTGGCCTCAGCAGCCCTGCGCTGTCCGGACCCGGTGCCCATGGAACCCAGTGTCGTCGAGGTCATCTGCGAGCGCGGCTAGGCTCAGCAGATGTCCCAGATGTCCCGTAGTGCCCCGTTCGCCCGTGCCCTGGCTCCCCTAGTGTCTTCCTCAGACCCGCCTAAATAAACAATGTGCGGTCTCCCAACCTTTCGCTGGGGGCGGAGCTTGCGGGGTTGGGCTTAGAGATGGGCTATATTGGTGTCTGCATAGGGCCCGCCCTCGCTGTTCATTGGCTGGTGCGATGGGGCCAGGATGAGTAGGGGGCGTGGCCATGGGGACAAGAGCTTGGCTGTCCAGCCCAGTCTGTGGACAGGTTCCTCTCCGGCATGTATCGGGCCATGTTTCTTTGACCGACTGAGCTCCAACCCCAGCAAACCAGAGACCATGGCCTCTCCACAGGGCCTCCAGGCCCCACAGGAATTCGGGGGCCCCCTGGGTAATGGAGCAGAGAGGGGGTACTTGGGGGCAGAGGCAGAATGAAGAAAGCTGAACGGGATGAACTAGGGTCGCGGATGGCGCAGGATCTGCGGGTGGAAGGCTGTGGAGAAAGCAGAGGGCTTGGCGGTGAGCAGTAGTGTCTGCAGCTGGGAAGAGGTCGCAGGGAAGCGGGGCGCACGGGGGCTTCGAAGGGAAACCGAGGTGGGCAGCAGCGGGGCGCCCTAAGCGCCGCGGTCCCTCCGCAGGCGCCGCGGCACTCATGCTGCTGTTGCCGGCCACCACGCTGCACCTGCTCCTGGCGGTCCGCTCCGGCCCGGCTCGCCTCCTCGGCCCACCCGCGCACCTGCCCGGGCTCTCCGAGCTGTGGAGTCCTCGGGTGCTGCTGCTGTTACTCACCTGGCTCGGCCTGCAGGCGGCGCTCTACCTGCTGCCGGCGCGCAAGGTGTGGGCTCCTTTCCCAGGCGAGGGGGAGGGGATCCAGCGTGAGAGAAGGCGCCCCAACCCTTCTCAGGTCCTCTTTGCACTCGCAGGTGGCGGAGGGGTTGGAGTTGAAGGACAAGAGTCGCCTGCGCTATCCTATTAACGGTGCCTAGGGGATGGGCCCTTGGGTTGGAGTGGTGCTGGTGATGGTGGGGTTCACATCTAGCCGGAGGTCACAGAGGTTGGCCCCAACCCCAAGTTCCCTTATGTGCCTCCTTTGCAGCCAAAATAGACACCAGAGGGGTCTCACACCCTTTGTTCCCACACCACTACCTCATTTTCTACTGCTCTGTAGTACACTATCCCAGTTGCTGGAGTGGCCCTCTAAAGGCCATGGTGGCAGCCTAGTGGCTTAGGGTTTGTGACACCCATGAGCTTTGTGCTCCACGTGTGTCTTGTGTGTTTTCTGTTTGTTTGTTTTTGTTTTTGTCTTTCTGAGACAAGGTGTTGTTATGCAGTTCAGGCTGGTCTTGAGCTCACTTTGTAGACTAGGCTGGTCTCAAACTTGCATCACGCCTGGCTCTGTGTCTTGTGTTTCTGAGGGGTTGGGAGAGCCCCAGCCCAGGACTCACTGTGTTGCTGTTCAGGCTTTCAGGCCCTGATGCTGACCGTCCTGTTGGTGGGGCTGGGGGTGTCCGGGGGGCTTCCCCTGGGGGCTCTCGCAGAGATGCTGCTGCCCTTGGCGTCCGTGGCCACCCTCACCACTTTCATCTTCAGCGTCCTTCTCTATATGAAGGCTCAGGTGACCCCCACCTCAGGCCTGGCACCTAGGGGGAACTCAGGTGAGATGGGGCCCAGTGGGGTGGGGATGGAGGCAGATGGGGCTGCCTAGCTGAGACTTCGCCCTTTGTTACTCTCCAGGTAACCTCTTATACGACTTTTTCATGGGACGGGAGCTGAACCCTCGAATTGGTTCTTTTGACTTCAAATATTTCTTCGAGCTGAGGCCTGGCCTCATCGGCTGGGTATGCTGGGCTCGAGTGGGCTGGCCTGGGGCAGGAGAGGGGCAGGGTGCCTTGTTCCTCAAGTGCATGGATCCACCATGCACCCAACATTGCTCTAGTCCTGCAAGATAAGAGGGGAAACTATCTGCTTTACAAAGCCTTCCCTCTAACATCCATAAATGACACAGAGTGTGGCTGCATATGCAGTGGCCCAGTGGTCGAGCGCTTGTCTAGTGTGCGGGAGGCCCTGGATTCTACCCTCGACGTGGCAGAGACAAACACTTGCACATAGCATGTCAGGGGTGCCGAGGAGCATGGGCAGAAGCAAAGCTGGGGACTGCTGGGGCAGCACGTGTAGCTCCCCATTCAGCAGTCAAGCACGAAATCTGTTTCGGGAATGGTGGGCACCGCAGCTTGACAGTCAAGCCAGTGCAGAACTGCTGACTGAAAGGTTTAGCAACCTGTCGCTGGTGGCCTTGACAATATTCCAGCTGTGTTCCTTGGTTGTGAACACCCACGCCATATTGGTTACCAAAGGCACTTGGGACAAGTTCCTCGTGCTGCCTGGGAAATCATATCACTATGAGCAAGCCTGCCAAGGTCCCGCCACAAATATTTTCTTGAAGGGTGGGGGGTACTGAGGATTGAATTTATGGCATTTACACTCAGCTACCTCCCCCACCCTTCTATAAATTTTGAGACAAGGGGCTCAGTAGTATAACACCTGCCTGGCAAGTGTGAGGTCCTGAGTTCAATTCCTGATTACTGTCCCCCACCCTCAATTTTGAAATAGGATCTCACTAAGTTGTCCCGATTTGGCTCAAACTTGTGCTCCTCCTGCCTCAGCCTCCTAAATAGTCAGGATTATAGATATGTGTCAGGCACCTGACTTCATTATGGATCTGGATTGTGACTTGCCTACAGGCATGTCAGTCTCTGGGCTATTGCTGCCTTCATGAAATGGGATAAAATGAAAGCTTTTTTCCAAGATTATTGTAAGAATTAGAACCATAGTAGCAACACCTTGCCTGACTACCTAAATTAGAGTGCTTCCTTCTCTATATGAAGACTCAGGTGACTCCCACCTCAGGCCTGACACCTGGGAGTCCTACTTTCACATATATGTTGGAGTCTTCAAAGCCCACCATGAATCCAGGTGTGGTGGTGCATGCCTGTGATCCCAGCAGTCAGGAGGCTGAGGCAGGAGGATGGCCACAAGTTCGAGGACAGCCTGGAATCCGTAGTGAGTTCAAGGCCAATTTGGACTACACGGTGAAGCCCTGGCTCAAAGAAACAAACAATAAAACCACATCACCATGAGGCAGGTCCATGATTTGTACACCCGTTTTCCTTAGGAGGAAGAAGCAAGCAGCCTGCCCAAGCAGCAAAACTCAGATTCAAAAGCAGCAGTTTTAACCTGAAGCTGCGCTCACAGTCTGGGTACAGGGCCTGGGCTAGAGAGCGGCTAACAATGACAGCCGAAGCAGAGGCTGCACTGCCCCATCTAGGATTTGCCACTTCTGTGGAGACCACAGCCCTGTTCCCCTCCCCCACCTCCTCAGGTCCTCATCAACCTGGCTCTGCTCCTACGGGAGGCAGAGCTTCGGGGGAGCCCTTCCCTGGCCATGTGGCTGGTCAACGGCTTCCAGCTACTCTATGTGGGAGATGCCCTCTGGTATGAGGTGAGGCTGGACCGGGCAGGGGGCAGGGAGGGACTCAGTGGACTTTGTCAGTACTCAGCAAGTGCATTGGGGTGGGTTCCTGCAGGAGGCTGTGCTCACCACCATGGACATCACCCATGAAGGCTTCGGCTTCATGCTAGCGTTTGGTGACCTGGTCTGGGTGCCCTTCACCTACAGCCTACAGGCTCACTTCCTGCTGTACCACCCGCAGCCCCTGGGGTTGCCCAGGGCCTTGCTCATCTGCCTCATCAATGGTCAGTCAGTAAGGGCAGCAAGCTGAGCCCAGCGCTGCTTCTCCCCCATCATTCACTCACCTGCTACTCAGCATGCAGTGGGCAGGCGCTAAGCGCAGGTGCTGGTCTAAAGCTGGGGCCAAGGCTGCTGGGTGTCCAGGCAGTCTGGGCCGTGGATATGCTGCTGGATGCTGAGCAGGCAAGTGGCTACAGCCTCCACCCTGAGCCCCTGCTCCTGCCTCCCCCAGCTGCTGGTTACTACATCTTCCGTGGGGCCAATTCCCAGAAAAACACTTTCCGAAAGAATCCTTCCGATCCCAGTGTGGCTGGTGAGCTGGGTCTCTTGGGGGCTGTGGCACAGGTGGGGCAGCAGAGCTTTCTGGGGTTCCCCTTTGCACTTTTTTCCCCTAGGCCTTGAGACCATCCCTACAGCCACGGGGAAGAGGCTGCTGGTGTCTGGGTGGTGGGGTATGGTCCGCCATCCTAACTACCTGGGGGACCTCATCATGGCCCTAGCCTGGTCCTTGCCCTGTGGTAAGTGGCATGGATGGTGACAGACAGGATGCCTGGGAGTGCCTGTCAGCACCTGGGGAGGGGCATGGTGGGCAGCTGGGCAGGGCCCACTGCCAGTGAGTACTGGGGGCCTCTATGGACCTGGTCCTTGTATGGCAGTCTCACACCTTGTGAGTCACTGGTGTGGGAACCCATGACCTGAGATGCTGGTGGAGTGGTCACAGAGCCCTGTTCTCTACAGGGACATCCCACCTGCTCCCCTACTTCTACTTCCTCTACTTCATCGTGCTGCTGGTGCACCGAGAGGCTCGAGACGAGCTGCACTGCCTGCAGAAGTACGGCCGGGCCTGGCATGCATACTGCCAGCGTGTGCCCTACCGCATCGTGCCCTACATCTACTGAGCAGGGGCCAGGAAGCCAGGACACATGGGGACTCCAGGCCTGCACCCCACCCTGCCCTGAGTTGGATCAGGCTCACAGAAGAGGTGTTGGGGACCACTGTCCTCCTTTGCATAAATGTCCAGAACCCATAGCACACTTTTCTCTCACTCTGGGGACATTGCGTTACTGACCAGCAGGGTCAGCTCTGAGAAGGGAGACACTGAGAGGAAGCATGTGGTTCCCAAGAATCTGGGTTGTTGGGGACAACAGGTATCAGATACAGGCACTGCCAGCCAGTGGGCAAACCAGTCACAGCTTTATTAATGCCAAGGTCCCCCCTCAGCCAGGAAGCTCCTCAATGAGAGTCTTTGGGGCAGGTGGCACAGGGCCTCCCCAAAGCCGTTCCAGCTCCCCAGTGAGGGCTGCCACCTCCTCGGCTGCCACAGCATGGGCTCGATGGGCCATGGTGCAGTCTAGGGCCAGGGGCACAAGGGCCGCCTCATTTTCGTTGGTCCAGGCCAGTAGGAACTGGCACTTCTTCCGGGCCCGGTACAGGCGCTCTCGCTCTTCCCCAGGCACAGCCTGTTTGCGGGCCCGGCCCAGGGTCTGTACTAGGTGCCCCAGCGATGCCAGCGTGTAGCCTTTTCGGTCGGCCGGACCTTCGCCCTGCAGAATTCGGGCGGCCTCCTGCATCGCACCCCGTGTGCCCAGAGGCCCTGGAGGGTGCTCACCCGCTTCCAGCACGTGGGCTGCGGCCTGTAGGGCTTCCTCCGAGGAGGTGAAGACTTGCTGGGCGCCCAGCGCTCCGGAGACGCCGAGCAGCGTGGAACAGAAGTCGGACAGCAGCATGTCGTCCCCGCCGTGGTAGAGGGCTAGGGTGTGCGCGTAGGCGAATAGCACGTTGGGCAGCTGGAAGCGCACGAGCGGCGAGACTGGGCCGGAGCTCAGGCTGGTCAGCGTGGGGATGCAGGTGGGTACGGCCGGCGCACGAGCCGGGTCTCCGGTAACCGGCTCCTCGGTGGCGGCGGCGTCCTTCGCCGGCTCTGCAAGATCCCCGCCATCTAGCTCCTCCAGAAGCCGCTGCCCGATCCCGCGGCCCCACCACCAGGGCCGCCACGGGGGCAGCAGCCGCCCCGCCTCCCCGCGGCTCAGCAATCGCTCGAAGGCTGCTTTCTCGGCCGGCGTCAACCGTTCCCAGAGTCCTGAGACAGCGCCAGGCGCCGGACCAGGGCTGAGGCCTGCCTCCCCAGGCATGTCCTCGGTCTCTCGTTGGCGGCGCAGCCGGCGCAGGGCGCCTGCTAGGCGGCTGGGGGAGGCGCTGCGTCCGCGGAGCTCACCCAACACCTGGTCCCGGTAGAAGGCTTCGGCGCAGGTGCCGTGCGCCCGGTAGCAGCGCAGGGAGCAGTAGGGCACATTGCAGCGAGGGCAGGTGTACCGCGCTGGCTGGGCCTCTTCAGCCGGGCAAAAACCGCAGGGCCCGGCCGGCTCCATGGCAACTGGCGCCGCGCTACAGCTCAGCCACTTCCGGTGCCGCTTCACTTCCTTCCGCTTCGTTGGTGGCCGGACTTTCAGCTCTTTCCGTCCAGACGCTGACGCCAAGCGTACAAGCCCGGAGCCGCGTACGAGGCCCGCCCACGGTGACGGTGACGTAGCGAGACAAGAAAAAAGCGGAAAGCGAGCCCTTTGCTCCTCCTAGCTCCTCCTAGCTCGCACCCTAGCGGCCGCCCCAACCTCGGATCCAGATTGCATAAAAAACAGCATAGCTATCATCCCTGCCCTGAGGATTTACTGCAGTGCTGTATGACTGGAGGGAAGCCATGTGCGTTTTTTAGAAGGCGCCAATAAATTGCAGTGTGATTGTGCAATGGCTTTGCCTTGAGCTCACTTTATAGCCCAGGCTGGCCTTGAACTCGGAGCAATCCTCCTGCCTCAGCCTCCCAAGTGCTGGAGTGACAGGTGTGCACCACCATGCCCAGCTGTAATGGAATCTTTAACAAAGAGGTTCAACGTGGAAAAATCTTAAAAACACAATGCTGACCAAAGTACATGGCAGAGGAGTGTATAGAATGTGCTGGTGCCACTGCTGTTTTGTGTACAGGAACAGATACTCCAGTAAGCGTGTACACGGTCACCGATGCAGACTGGGAGGGAGCTGGCCTGAGGGATACAGCTGGATTTATGTTTGATTTCCTCAAATGAGTGGTGAGTATGTAAGTGCATCTGTAGGCTGGGCGTGGTGGCCCACACCTGTAATCCCAGCACTCTGGGGGCTGAGGCAGGAGGATTTCTATGAGTTTAAGGCCAACCAGAGCTGTTTAATTAAACCCTGTATCAAAAAGAAAAAAACCCAACCTCTTTTAGAAAGCTACAGCAAACATCAACTTTTGTTAAACACCTACTCTTGTGCACTAGTTGTGCCAGACCTGTGGGAGATGAAATGCCTCCCTGCACTGGAGGAGCAACAAGTTGTATCTGGGGACATACATTAGGCAGGTAGTAAGGACAGAACACTTCATCTTTGATGAGGTGGTGTGTTGCCCCTTCAGCAGAGTCTGTTTAACAAATTAACTGTGCTCTCTCGTTGAGTTTTCGCCTTCCCACAGGCCTCTTTTCTCCTTAAGTAGCCTCTCATTAACATCACTATCATTCATCCACCCATGTTAAATGTAGACTCCCTATTAAGAAACAAGACTACAACTCAAGCGGCTGAGGCAGGAGGATCAAAGTTCAAAGCCAGCCTGGCTACATAATGAGTTCAAGGTCAGCCTGAACCATATAATGAAATCCTGCCTCAAAAAAGACCAAAAAATAAAAACAAAAAAGAACCAAGAATACAGAGTGTGAAGGAAGGCTCCTGGCTGGGCTTAGTGTTGTGTGGAGTGGGGAGGAACCATGAGCAACCATGCCAAGCACCAGCTGCAACTTGCAAGACAGATGTAACCCAGCCAGAAAGTACATTTTGTGCTAACCTGCTTCACAGACAGATTGATTCAGTTAAAGACAGAATGATTGATTCTACTCATTCACCCAAGCCTAGACCTTCCTGCTATGTAAGAAAACCCCTTCAGGGGCTGGGGGTTTAGCTCAGCAGCATAAGCACCTGCCTTGCAAGCAGGTGGTCGTGAGTTCGATCCCCGGTACCGATAAAAATGAAAAAGACAAAAAAAAAAAAGAAAACCCCTTCAATCCAGAACAACTCTGCCACATCACTATGCAGTGCAGGCTGGCCTTGAACTCACAAGGTCCTCCTGCCTCAGCCTCCCAGGGTGCTGGGATTAGTATGTGCCATGCCTGGCTCAATGCACTTTTAGATTATTAAAATAAAATTCATTGTTATCAAATACCTAGAAATAAATTCCTGTAAACAAAAGTTAGGTCAGGCTTCACTGAAGAAAACTGTAAAACTTTATTGGGAGAATTCTGACAAATTCCCAACGTAATAGCTGCCATGGTTTTTTTCATCTTTTAAGCCTATGGTGGCTCCTCTGATTATGCCTAATCTCAGCAGACCTTTCCCTTCGGTGCCCAGACCGTCTCCCTGCACCTTTCCTGACAGGTGTCCCAGCCTGAACTTCCAGCAAACGGCTCCTCCTGGGGAGGCTGCTGGGCAACCACAGGCTCAAGAGGAGGCCTCATCATGTCCTCTAGGCTCCATGTCCACCTTCCTTACCCAATCGTTTCACTCCAGCACGGATGAAGCCTTTCTGCCTTGTACAAGCCCGGCAGCTCATAGTGGCAGTGCTGCCCAGGGCGAAAGGGATGCTGACCTGCTGACCTTATGGCCCTCCCTCCTCCAAAGACTCTTGTGCTGCCCCAAACTGTCGAGCTCCACACTCAGCTTTTGCTTTTTTGGGACTCTTGTCTTCCTGTAGCTCAGGCTGGCTTTGAACTTGCATCAATCCTCCTGCCTCAGCCTCTTGAGCACTAGGATTATAGATGGGTGTCACTATACCCAGTGCACTCAGCTTTTGGTAAGACACCCAGCTCTTCTAAATCTCATCACTTTTGCTCCAGTTTTTGGCCAGTTCTCTTGGGTAAAACTTTCTACTCATTAAAAAAACTTTTTGGCTTGGGGTACAGAGTTCGCACCATGTATCCTAGGCAGGCCTTGAACTCTTCATCCTCCTGCCTCAGTTTAAAAATTTAAAGAAAATTCAAATGGCTAGAATCATGTCTAAACCTAGAGATTAGCTAGACGTCCTAGCACATACCACGATCCAGAACTGGGGAGGCTGAGGCAGGCAGATTATGAATTCAAGACCAGCCTGAACTACATAGCAAGACCCTATCTCAAACACTCAGAAACATACACCCCTTCAGACTAGAGACAAAAAAAAGCCAACATTCACACTGCATTTTACAACTTTTACTTGGGTGTAGTAGCGTAAGGGTGGCTGAGGCAGGACTGCCATAAAGTTCAAGGCCTGCCTGAACTGCAGAGCAAGACCCTGTCTCAAAAAAACAAAGCTACATCTTTTAATTTATCCTCACTAAAAATAAATAAAATTACAACTCAGCTGTCCCAAGTCTAGAGCACCATGACACTCTGTCTTTGAAGAACCTTGAGGTTTAGAAACATCTCCTACATACAGGAAGATGCAACTGTTAGGAGCAAACCTTGAGCTGGTCTTGCAACAGTCCTGTCTGGACAATGGAAACACTTATCATAGGTGTCACTTAGCAAAGCTGCCCAAGCAACCTGAGTTACACGGTTGGGTTCAAATAACTGATAACCAGGCTAGTGATCCTTGGTTCATCTTCTACTCAAGCCACCTCCTTCCCTCTCTCACAGACTCCATGGCAACTCTGCAGCCGGTACATACCTCCTGCTGTCTTTTCTGTTTAGAAGCTGAGAGAGGACTTAAGAGGAATTACCAAGTTGTGTGGGACAGGGAACACGCCAAACCCCACCTCTTAAGGACTAGTGTTTACAAATGATTCCTAAACCACCACTCTCTCCATACTTCCCTGATTTAGGGGACATACTGACAACCCTGGAAGCCACACCACCCGCCAAGGCCCTGCAAATGAAAACAGAATGATGAGCTGCCTGGGCAAAGTGGCTTTATTACAGAAAGCCAGGATTACATATGATTTAAGAGTTGGCGTTGGGGCCCTTCTTCTTGCCAAAGGTGGGCACTACATTGACGAAGCGCCGATTGTATTGCATCCGACGCTTGGCCCGGCCTGTCTTCTTCTTCTTCTTCTCCTGTTTGGCCACCTGAGAAAAGGCATGGCTGATCAGACTTTGGCTGACCTCTCTCATGCCTGGCAGCCTTCCCCCAACTTCCTGTGAGTGGGTAGGCTGGAACCAAAGGTCTCAGCTTCATTGTGCCAGCAAACGACAAGGTCCAAACACCAGCACCCTCTCACTCACCTTGGGAGTCTGACCTCTCACTTTTCCAGCTCGAGCCAGGGAACCATGGACTTTACCTGTAGTAGGAAAGTAAACAGCAGCAGGTAAGAAATAATAGGTAGCCAGGCGTGGTGGCTAACGTCTGTAATCCCAACACTTGGGAGGCTGAGGCAGGAGGATCACTGTGAGTTCGAGACCAGCCTAGGCTACAAAGTGAGCTCTAGACCAGCCTGAACTGCATAGAGACTCTGCCTCAAAAAGACCCCCCCCCTCAAAAAGCTCTTTTTATTCCAAGACAAAGTTTCACTAAATTGCCAGGCTGGCCTCAAACTGCATTCTCCTGTACTCACCTCCCTACCTGCTAGAATTACAGGAGTTTGCCATTCTGTTCAGCTTCAACTAAACTTCTAAAATATGTGGGGCTTGACAATGAAGGAAACAAGGATGCAGAAATTTGACCTCTAAGCTTTACTTCAGAAGCTTCCAGTTCCTGATTTAGGGCGGAGAGGGGTGCTGCACAGCAGCGGCTGAACCCAGGGCCTTTCTATTGAGTCATATACCCAGTCCTTTTTAAAATTTTGAGACAGGATTGGGCTGGGGATTTAGCTCAGCGGCATAAGCACCTGCCTTGCAAGCAGGCAGTCATGAGTTCGATCCCCGGTACTGATTAAAAAAAAAAAAAAAAAATTGAGACAGGATCTAAATCATTACATTGCTTGGGTTGGATTCAACTTGTGTGAGATTTTCCTGCTTCAGTCTCCCAGGCTGATAGGAGACATACCTGCTAGCTCCTTGTTTAACAAAATGAAAAGCATCTGGGAGATCTGGTCTGATCTGGATTTAGTAGGGAAATTAGAACCTGCCTAGTAAGAGACTAGAATCACTCTGGATTGAGAATCTCCAGACGGCACTAAGTGTGTTATCTCATAAATGACAGCTGGGTTGGGTGTGGGCGCACAGGCCTCTAAATTCCAACACTTGGAGGCTACGGCAGGAGGATCACTGCCAGTCTGAGGCAATCCTGGCCTACACAGCCAGACCTTATCTCGAAAAACGAACAAAAAAATTTTTAAAAAGGACTGAGCTGCCAGAGGTATGTAACCCACGCTCATTAGATGAAGCCATCTGAAAACATCACTTCTTCCACTCACCTCCAAGCATGCGGCCAGCTACTTCCAGAGTGGTCAGGGCTTCCACGCCACACTGGCCCAGGGTGGCCTCATCCTCCAGCGGCTTGCCGGCCAACAGCACAACTTGATCTTCCGGTGCGATGCCCTCCAGTGAGGCCACATGAGCCTACAGAGGGAAAAACAGCTCTTGGAAGCGTCTCCGCGGGACACGAGAACAAGGAATATTAGAGCGCGGAACACGCAACCGTACCTTGATCTGGGCGACCGTCTCCTGGCCCGTCACTTCGAGAGTGTGTAGGTCCTGGGCGCGGACAAAGAGCTGCATGTTGAGGACTAGGAAAAGAAAGCTGGCTTTAAGAAAAGGGCAAAAAAGGGGGTCTGGAAATGGGAGAAGCGGCCCACAAACGATCCCGCCGGGATGGAGCCAGCCGCGGTGCCTCACGTGGGAAAGGCAGCGCTTGCTGGGGAATTCCGTTAGGCACCGGAGCCAGAGCCACAAAGCAGCTCCTGAGCCTGGATCTCCGCAGTCTCTGACCAGGGTGCCAGAATGCCACCAAGCCCTCTAAATCCAGCTGTAATACAAATCTCACCTGAACCGCTGACACAGGAGATACTACCGCGAAGATGGAGTCCAGAAAGAGGAAGAAGCGAGAGCGCGCACGCCCTCGCCGACTGCTACGCGTTACGTCACTACTGAGCGACCGCGAGGTTTTCTTTTATTTGTACCGCCCACCGCCGCCCTAACCTCGCCTCTACACACTTTTGCGCAGGCGTCCTTTGGTTTTGGGCGGTGCGCGGAGGAATGGGTGGGACTAAGCCCGTTGAGCGCGCAGAATGCTAGCGTTGGGGGTAGTCCAAGATGGCGGCGGCCGTGTACCGTGCTTCTCTCCGGTGCTGGAGGACTGGCAGCAGTTGGGGCTGCGGACTGCGGCAGCTGGTGAGAGTCCAGAGCTTGGAGAGGGGTTGAGGGGTGAGAAAAGAGGCGGGATATGGGGGTTCGTGATAGTCATTGTAATCCTGAAACCTACATTTGCACATAGGGTCTTTTTTTTCCTGATCCGTGGCACTGGCCTGAAGAGTACGTAGGTGGCAGATTCCGGAGTGCGCTTGGAGGGAGTGGGGTGGAGTGAAGGTCAGGGAGTGGCTGCAGGAAAGCTCCGCGTCAATCAGGACTAATCGGAGTTGCATATTGGACTTTGGCTGCCTGGGTCCCATTGTATGAATCTGAGTGGGAAATTATCATTGGTTAAAATTTGTAATTTGACACGGTCAGCCTTGCAGTCAAGAAGGTAAACAATAAGTACTCTCCAGGTTACAGTTTTGCTATGGTATAAATTACACAAGATGCTCAATACTTTAGTGTAAAATAAGCTTTGGGTTCGATGATTTTGCACAGCTGTAGGCACATATTAAGTGCTGTGAGCGTGCTGAAGGTTGACTGGGCAAACCAGATGTTCAGGAAATGAGGTGCATTAAATGCACTTTTGACTTAGAGTGTTTTTAGCTTGCGAAAGGTACAAGGCAAGGATCCTCACCAGATGTTAGCATCTTGATCTTGAACTTTCCAGCTCCTAGAACTGTAAAAAAATATTGTTTCATAAATTAAAAAAATACATTTTATGTCATTTGTGCCTGACAGAAATTCTGAGACACCTGTGTTGTTTAAGAGTGCTTGAACATCTTTCCTAGTGCCACCTGCACACTTCCCTCTGGGTCAAGTCTTTTATTTATGCTGTTTTCTCTGCCCTGTTTCTTTTCTTTGCTAAATTTCTCTTCTGTTGAGTGAGTCAGCTGGTTGGTTGGTTTGCTTTGCTTCAGAGCCAAACGCAGGGGCCTCCTGATTACCGGGGCTTTGTGGAGTCCACAGATGAGTTCCAGTTCGTGGACCGCCTATTACCCCCCACCGGGATCCCAAAGCCACCAAAGCATGAACATTATCCCACTCCTAGTGGCTGGCAGCCTCCCAGAGGTGAGCTGGGAATGGGGATGGTTGAGAGGCTGCAGGGAGCACTCCTCTCCCCCGAAGTCAGCCTGCCCATGAGGTTCAGACTCATGATGCCCTTAACTTTAGAACTGCTTCAAGCCCAAGCAAGGGCTCAGGAGTGGAGCCCTTAATTTCACTGGTACCTGTCCAGCCATAGTGTTGGTGTGGGGGTTCACGTATGGCAAAAATGAAGCATAAAGAGGGGACTCATATGCATAGAGTTCCTCACCAGACTGTGTGCCATAATTGAGAATATAGGGTGGGAGTCAGGTAATTGGGAGTTTGGATTTGGTTCTGCTGTTCAGTTTCAGTAAAGTGGGAATAGAACAGAACTGAGCCTAGTGTATGGTAGGTGTTTGGTGTTTGAAAACTCCTGTCCTTTTGTTCTAGAAATTGACCTCACCCTCTCTAGCCCAGTAGGAAAGGGTAACAGTTGGCCTCAGAGGGGGACCCAGACACCAAGGGAGCCACGGCCCTGACTTGTTGAGTAGGTCTGGTATTTGGTACCAGGCCTTATGCGGGATGCCAGACTGAACAGCTCAGTCTTGACTTTAGATTGAAGGTGAGGTGCCCCGACCTGAAATCTAAAGGTGCCCTGGTCTAATTGGATGCAGTAATCCTCTGCTGGCTTTGTGAGGGGCAGGGCCTTGGCTGAGGTGGGATGAGACCTAGGAGTTGATTTGTCACTGTTCTTCCCTGTCACAGATCCCCCACCCAACCTGCCCTACATCGTGAGACGCTCCCGAATGCACAACCTCCCTGTCTACAAAGACATTACACATGGCAACCGCCACATGACTGTGATCCGGAAAGTGGAGGGCGATATCTGGGTAAGTGTGCGGGGGGGGGGGGGGGGAGGCAGGGTCCTCCAGAAAGACAGATTGGCCTTATCTGTCATCTTTCCCCAGGCCCTGCAGAAGGACGTGGAAGAGTTTTTGAGCTCACTACTGGGGAAGACGCCTGTCACCCAAGTTAATGAGGTGACAGGTACCTTGCGGGTCAAGGGCTACTTTGATGAGCAGCTCAAAGCCTGGCTCCTCGAAAAGGGCTTCTGAGGTCTACTGAGCAGCCTGCGTGGACAGATGAGCCCAGGGTACCTTGGGAGGAAGGAAGTGGGTATTGGAGCCCCGGGGAAGGATACAGTGACCATGGTTGAGGGTTTGGGCAGGTTAGAGTAAAGGCTAACTGGAGTTAGATCATGTGTAAAGGGGAAATGGGCCCCAGTGTATAGTCCATTTGGGGAGAGCTGCCCAGCGTGGGAGACCCAGCCAAGGTAGTAGCGGGGCATTAACTGCTGTGCTTCCTGTCAGTGTGGCCTGCTCAGGGATGGGAGGACCTTGGGTTTATTCAAATCTAGAGGATATCCTAGAAGCAAAGGCCCAGCCTGGTAAGGGGAGGGTTCCTCCTCCCTGAGACCTTGCTCTAGGCCAAACCTGGCTTGGAAGAGATTCTAACACAATGACTCAGGGAAGAGCCTGAGTGCCAAGTGCAGTGCTGGGCACTGGAGTAGAGTGCCACGGTGACAGCCTCACTGAGAGGGAAGTGGCCTCTTAGCTTCCTGTGTCACAGCAAGCCACACTGGGTGCTTCTCTAGCTTCAGGAGTTAAGGGATTAGCGCTGGCTGGCCTGGCCACAAGGGGGAACTGGGGGCTCCTTGAAGCCCTTGGGCTGAGCCTTCCCACGTAGGGGGCCTGATATGGTAGAGGCTTGATGGGTCATTTCGGCCTTGGCCAAGTAGCCTGAACACTTGCCCACCCTGGAGCACGATCACTAAAGGCCCCACCCCACTGTACAACTGGCCCAGACGGCATTCAGATCCTGGCTGCCCTGCTTAATCTCTGACCCAAGATGGGGTACTAAGCCTCTCTGAGACTGTTTCTCACTATGAAAAATGGCTGCTTTCCTACTTGCTTAATAATCAACCATGTCCTCACTCCTGGAGATTCTAGGCCATTTGCAGACCCACAGCCTATGCCAGGAAGAGGCACTGGACCCTGATCCGACACAAGCCCAATTGTTAATGCAAGTTTTTATTTGGCTGTATATACAATTTAAGCTATTAAAATTTGTACAGTATTTACAAATTAAATAATCATCTGAAACTTTCCAGCAACTCTTGTAACACAAAACTGAGGGAAAGAAAGATGGGTGGGCAGACCTTAGCTCCCTCGGTTATTCCTGTCCCAGAGCTTGTTCTAAACTAGAAAAACCAGGAGCCCCAGCTCCTGCTGCTCTTTCTGGGATCAAGCATTCAAATTCAAAAGACTGATTTAAGCCAGAAGACCCTAGGTGAGAAAGTAGTTCCAATCCTGGCTCAAGAGAAACCCTGCCTCTGAGCCTGCGGCCTTCCTGGGCTCCACACTGCAGTGTCAGCCAGGAGCAGCACGCCGGCCCTCAGCCCTGTGCAGCTGGGCAGTGGCTGCTGGGAAGAAAGCTGCTGGGAAAGGGTCTGGGGGAGGGGCAGGGCAGGGTCCCTCAGTGCTGCCCGCCTGCCCCCCACCCCCAGGCACTCCTTTCCCTGAGTTGTATGGTTGCCAGTAAGATGTGGAAATGCCAGAGGGCACGGGGGCACAGCCATCACAAGGGGCTTCTGGGAAGATTGGGTTAAGAAGGGGAAGTTGGTACCAGTCTTGGCAGAGAGGGCCACAGCAGGTTCCCAGCCTGCCCCCAGCCCTTCCAGGATCCACATGTGGGGTTGGGAGCTAATACTGTTTGGCGCCGCAGCGTGACCCCCCCCCCCCCCACATACAGATAGGGCTAGAAAGGGCTGCCCTTCCACCTGGAAAAGGGGGAAGCAGAGGGTCTTGCAGGCCAAACCTACTGCCTTTATAGCACTGACCCCTGGGTCACAGCACAGTGCGTGCTGTCGAGATGGGGACAGCTGGCTGAAAGGGACCAGCACCCCTGTGGCTGCCAGGCCAAATGGCAACAGCATTCTTTCCACCTGGCCTCAGGAATGCCGCCACCTCTTCCTCATAGCTGGGCTTACGACTCCCTGGTACAGACATCGGGAGCTGGCACTTGGTGGCAGGATGTGTTCCGGTGAGGGCTGCTCAGGAGAGCGGGGACAGGGCTGGGGCAGTGTCAGTGGTTAACAGGGGACTTGAGTTTCTGCAGGCGGCGCCGGCGGAGCTCTGCAGCATCTGGCTCTCCGTCGTCCTCAGGTAGCTCCTCAGCACCCACCGACTCTGGAGCTGGGGACAGAGGAGTCAGAAGTGGAACCCTGGGAGGCCCGCGCCCCACCCCTTGAGGCTGACCACATTCACCTGGAGGTTTCTCAGTTTCCTGGGCTGGTGAGGAGGCTCCTGGGGATGGGGTAGTGGCCTCAGAGCTGGGGGTGCTGGTAGAGGCGGCGGCAGGGACCGCTGTGGAGCCAGTCTCTTCCATGGGACCGACTGAAGTGGCAGGGCGAGGGGGCCTGGCAAGAGAAGGGACAAGATCCAGCCTGTCCCTGGCATCCTAGGAGATGGGCCCCATATAGCTGCAGTCATCAATAGGCAAAAATGTGGACAGGGTGGCACCTCTAGGACCAAGTGAATCTGTCCTATGAACTGTCCATCACTTGTAGGCAGGGTCTGCGGAGCCCTCTGCCACTGCCTAGCAGTCCCCACTGGGGGTTGGATCTTATCCCAAGTAAGGCACAGAAGGCTTAGGCCCTGGATGCCAGCGTCCCTACATGCTGCACGGGGGTCAGGTGCTTTGTGCACGTCACCTGGGAGTGGGAGTTAGAGCTACCCTCTCCCACAAGGTAAAGGAAGTTCCAAAGCAAGTAACAGTGGGGCCAGGGATACAGCTTGGCAGCACAAGTGCCTGCCTGGCAAGCATGAAGTCCTGAGTTTGAGTCTCAGTACCAAAAAAAGTCGGGCTAGCACTCGAACTCTTTAATTGCCCACTCAAGTCAGGAGCAATTCTGAGTAAAAACTAGGAAGGGCTTGAGTTTACTTTTTGGGTGATACGGGGAATCAAAACCAGGGTGGTTTTATCTTGTTTTTTGTTTGTTTTCTTTGAGAAAGGGTCTTGCTATATAGTCCAAGCTTGCCTTGAACTTACAGTGATCCTCCTGCATCAGCCTCCCAGGTGCTGGAATGACAGGCATGTGCCACAACTGAATAAAACCAGGGCTTTCCTGTATACCTCTAACTCCTCCGCACACCTCGTAATTGGAGTTCAGAAAAACAAAGGAATAACATTGAAGATGAGCTATAAACACTTCTGCTAACATCTGATAGGCTTCCTGGGGAGGAAGGATAAAGGCACTGGAGTAACCAAGAGCTCCCTGAAACTGATATCCCTGCAGATAGGTGGCCTGAGTGTCAGCAGATGTGAGGGTTGCAGGGGAGTCCAATGCCAGGAACAGCAGGCCCACCCATGGTGCCCGTGCAGACGCACCCCAAGGAGGCCAGCACAGTGAGGTACTGGTTGATCTGCAGCATGGCGGCGTCCAGCAGTGTGTGGATGTTGCGAAGGCTCTGCAGCCGGGCCTCTAGGTGCTGCTGCTCATGGCCTTCCAGCGCCCGAAGCTCCTCTGGGGTCAACCCAGCGAAGCCCGCAGGGGGCACAGGCATAGGGGGGAATGCTGGGGGTAGGGGGAGGTAAGTTGGGGCTACCTGAGCCATCAGGCACCCCTGCCTGCCTGTCCGCCCTCTAGGACACCCCAGCGTGCTCAGCTTACCAAAGGGTGGAGGCAGGGGCATGCCCATCCAGGGGGGTGGGAAGGGGAAGCCTGAGGCAGGGGCAGCCTCTGGGGCTGGGGCAGAGGCACTGGTGCCAGCAGGTGTAGTTGTGGCTGTTCCACTTGGCCTAGAGAGGGCTGCAGAAGAGCACAACACCAGGTCAGAGTGGCATAGGGCCATCCTGGTCCCTCTGCCTCTGCCTCCCGCTCCCACCCTCTGCCACATTACCCAGAAGGTCACCTGCACTGGTGGATGGTGGTGCTGCAGCCTCTCCTGAGCTTGGGGGAGGTGGGACAGGTGGGAAGGGGGCCACAGGGGGCCACAGGGGGAACATGCCTGGAGGAAAAGGAGGCAGGAGGCCCTGGGGGACTGTAGAGAGGACAAGCTATTAGAGGAGGGCCGAGCTGAACCGGACCCCACGTGCAGGCAGGGGCTCCACTGCCAAGAGCTTGTCTTCTGCTCCCAAGGCCTCTGACCACCTGCTCATGGCAATTACAACTGGCAATTTCATCTTTTTACTCTCCTTGGCCCCGACTGTAAGATATGACTTGGATCCCCCCAGGATCTCCCACGCCCGGCCCAGGCAAGTACCCGACAGGGTGGTGGGTGACTAAGAGGAGGGCACTCACAGTTAGGGGGCTGGGGCATGAGTGGTGGGGGGTGTGGGGCAGGGGGTGGCCCCTGATCCGCGGGCTCAGGGGGTGGTGGTGATTGGGCTGGCAGTGATGCCCGCAGGACATCCATACGGCAGGTAGGGCAGGTCTGCTGCCTCTGGAACCAGGAGCGCAGGCAGCTGGGGGACAAGGCCAGGCAGTGGTCAGCACCTCCCTTGGGCCTTGTGCCTGGGCACACAGACTCCCGGGCCCCACCCACCTGGTGTGGAAGATGTGGTTGCAGGGCAGTCTCTTGGCGCTGGTCACCATCTCTTCTCGGCAGATGATACAGACATTGTCCATTGCCTGCAGCTCCTCGGGGGTGGCGTCTGGGTACCTGTTAGGATGTGGAGTGTGTGTCAGGACCAGAGCTGGAATCGAGGGGACCTAGGACAGGGTTCGGGACAGTAGCTATGACAAGGCCACTTACAGTGTGTTCATGTTGCGGATGGCCCGGCGTGACATGATGGCATCTGTCACAGCTTTCTTGAACTGCCTGGAAGAACAGTCGGTGAATGCAGGAAGAGGAGAAGAAGGGCAGGCAGGGAGAGGGGAAGCATGGGGCCAGGCTCACCTCATGGCCAGGTACATGGGCCGGATGGCGAAGAGCGGGAAGGTGTGCACCTTGATCATGATGGTCATGAAGGCCATGTACAGCAGGACCTTGATGAAGCCTTGGGGCAGGAGGGAGCAGGTTACAGGTTCCAGCAGCCAGAGTGCAGAGCCCATCTGCTCAGACGAGGCCCTGGGTGCCCTCACCTGTGAACAGCTCTGTGTAGAGCATGTACACGGCCTTGTTGTCCCAGGGGTTCTCGCTCTGGAGGTCCACAGAGTGCAGCACATACTTGATGAAGATGGTGAGCACCATGGTCATCAGGATGGCATACTGGGTGGAGAGAGCACAGGAGGCCTGCACATCAGCTACCTCTCTCCTGGCCTCAGCACAGGCTGTCTGTGCTGCCAGGGCTCCCATCCCCTCCCTCAGTGATGCTGACTGCAGGCCAAAGTCACTCCGCCTCGGTTTGCTCATTGGTGAAATGCAGGGTCAGCTTCCTTTATAGCAGTGCTGTCCAACTGACGGAGCCCAGCACAGGTCGGCAAGTGGTAAGCACCCAGCACTGTGAGCTGCTGTAACTCAGCACTGTCCTCCTGTCTGGTAAAAGCCTCCCTGCTGGTCCAGCCAGCTAATTCTCTCCTCTGTGTCCATCTCTCCATCTATCACCAGCTCTGGCATCAGCTTCCAGAAAGCCTTCCCTGAGCCCCAGGTGGGGGCAGCTCCACACCCGCCCCTGTGAGCCCAATAGCTAGCAGTCCCCAAAGGAGTGTGTGAGGGGGCCAGACCTGACTGACTGCTGCTCCCTGGTGGCCAGCACAGGGTGGCCCTAGAGCAGGTGCTAGTAAGGGCTTGCTGGGTTATTCAAGGCACATGCAATGCCACCTCAGGCTTGTCCCTCAAACTCCCAAGCCAGTTTTACCTCAAAGCCAAACACCAGCTGCACAGAGGCCCCACGGGTCAGGATGCTGTGATAGGCATGGCTGACGAAGAGGAAGTCCAGGATACCCAGGAGGAACATAAGGGCTGTGGGGACCCCACACGGGGTGGGTGGGGTTAACCCACAGTCCCACCATCACTTTCTGCGCCACACTCAAGCCCACAACAACCATGGCCCTAGCCATCTACTCTGGTGGACACACTCCACTGCCTTGGCCTTTGGGAACCCCAGTTAGAGGTGGGGGTGGGGTGAACAGGGCTCCAGGTGAGGAGGCAGAGAGCTGGGGGCCCAGGCAGCTGAGACATTCTGGAGTGGAACAGGGCAGAGACAATGCAAATTAACTTCCTAAATTATCTTTCCTGCACAGCTGTGGACTGAGGGGCAGCTTGTGCTCTGGGGTATGGGCCCACGGTTAGCAACTTTTCACACTGCAATCTATCATAGCACCTCTCCTCCCTCCAGCAAGCCCCCTCCCACCATGAGTCTCACTCACAGACGATGCGGCAGTGAAAGAGCCAAGAGATATTGGGGCTGCGTTCCATCTGAGGCAGGGCAGAGAGGGGCCCCATCAGGAAAGCCGGGTCACCCCATGTCCCCAACCCCACCCTCACTGCTCAAGGCTGCCCACCAGCCACGTCCAACTCACAAAGTCCACACGGTCCTCAGCCAGCCAGTGGAAACACTTGAGGAAGAGGAGGAGAGTGAAGAGCGCAACAAAGCGGGGGCTGAAGTCATCCCGAAAAACAGTGAAGGCCAGACATGTCTCGGTGACAGCATACCAGGAACGTTCCAAAAGATGCTGGAGGTTGAGCAACAGCAGACATAGAACCAAGACATTCTGCTTGCCAGTGCCCTGTGCCTCACTCGGAGTCTCCAACATCTTACCTCCATCTCTGCTGCTCTCAGCTGCCCAAAGAACACCTTGCCCATCACCTTGCCCAAGAGGAAGACAAGGACAAAGGCCTGGATGTACAGGACCTGGGAGTGAGGAAAAGCTCTAGTTCTAGCTTGAGGTCACCTTCTTCTTTCTTCTGCGTGGCCCTTATCACGCAGGAACCTCCCCAAGTCCTCATCAAAGTTTGGCAGCTACTGGCTCTTCTGGCCCACTTACCTGACCTGTAGACCGGCCCCTGCCCCCGACAGGCTCCTCCTTCCCTCCCAAGAAGCTCCTCCTTCCCTAAGCCCAAACTCACTGCCATGCTGGGGCTGGACTTGGTCAAGTACACCACCGTGGGGTAAAACTGGTGTTTGAGGTAGTAGGCATGAGCTACCACGGCCCCGGTCAGCGCCAGGCTAGCCGCCATCATCACTGCGGTGCGGAACATTGCCCTGGCCTGGAAACCTAGGCAAGGAGAGGAGGACACCGTATGGCATTGCCATCCTGTGCAAAGCTAGCACGATGCCTGGCACAGCGTCAGTGGCAGAGGGCATAAAAGCTCACTTCACAATCATCAGATCAAGAACAATACGTGTTTCCCTCTTTGGCAAATAAGAAACGGCCCCAAAGGGGATAAGTGGTCACACTGATGCAAGGCCTAACAAGGCCGGGAACCTGGGCCAGCCCTGCTTCAAATCTAGGGCTCTTTCCATGCTGTCTGCCAAGCAGTCTCCTCTAGGGAGGCCACGAGGAAAAGCAGCAGTGCTGGAGGAGGCAGGGGACTGCCAGCCACTGCTGACCCTGGAATGGAGGTGCTGGGGGCGGGACGCAAAACAAAGTCGGCTCCAGGAGCCGGAACCAACGGCCAGGGATGACAGACGCCCAAGGGGCGCAGCGCTTGGTGACAGTTGTGGCGGGAGGGTGGGCGCGGAGGGCGCTCGGCGGGCGAGTGGAGAACGTCAATCTGGAACCCCGGTGGCCCCAACCCACGGGTAGTGTCAACTTGGGGCTCTAGAGAACGGCTGGCCAGCAGGGCGCAGTCGCGGCGGGACGGGGAAGGACCCAGGTCGACCTCGCACCTGTGAGCGCCAGGAGCTGGGAGCGCCGCAGGCGGGGCCCAGCTCCTGGAAGAGTGGACGGACCAGCGCCTGAGGTCCACCGCCAGCTGGACAGGCCCAAAGCAGGCGGCGGGACCTAAGGGAGCGCTGATCCCGGTGACCACAAGAGCCCCAACCCCAACCCTCGCCTGGCCTGGCCTGACTCACCAGGAGCCCAACGCCGCGAGCCGGCTCAATCCCAGCGACTGCCGCAACCGCTACGGTTAACAACACTCCCCACCCCCTGCGAACCGGAAGTTGGAGGGTAAGACACCTCACTTCCGGCGGCGCGGGGCGCGGCGTGGACGGTACCAAGCGCGTCCTGCCTGCTCTGGCACCGCGTGCCCTGCCTCGTGCCAGGAACAGTAGTTTTACTGCAAGTTCTGGGACTCGTGTCCTTGGAGAATGACAGAGCGAGAGATGCAAGTGGCGGTCGGTACGGAATAGGGCGATTTAGGAGGATTGGAAACCCCTACTTATTAGTGACGGATGGTATGGTCTCTACGGCTAGGTGGACTCAACCAACCCGGACTCCGGCTCAAAACAGCTGGAAGGTGGAACGTTCTGTGGCCCGTGCCACTTGGAGAGGGTAGCGTGCAAGAGTCAGGCTTTACAATAGGCCAAAAGCATATAAAATGCTTTAGAGCTTCTCTGCAGGGACATTCAGCAGTCCGATACAGAACTGACCCTCTGGGAGAACCGGAGGCAGAAAACAAAAATTTGTCTCCTCCATTTCCCTCCCTCCACCAAATTATGTGGGAGTGAGTTGAATCCCGTGGCTGCCACTGATTGGTTGCGATAAAGTTACGCGGACCAATTAAAGGAAGAAAGGAAATTTACTGGCCTATAGAAACAGGAAAAGTAGTGAGTGGTTGCTAAGGGCGGTAGACATCGTTTCCTCGCTGGCTAAGAGGAGAGCGGAGTTCGTAGGCGGGTGGTCTCTGTGCGGCCTGGAGGACCGTTTGCGGTGCTCCGAAAGAGAGGAGCAGTCAGGTGATCCGGTGGCTGCGCGAATGCTGAGCCTTGATTCCTGCCGGTCCACTAACCCTACGCCGCCTACGTGCACCTCTCTCTGTATTTTGCGGTTTTGCTGGTCTTGCCTTGTTCCGTCCTGGCCCATGGCCACGGCCCCACTGATCCTGGGCTGCCTATTTCGTCCTGTGTCGCAGCGAACTGTCATTAACTGGGTGGAGCTAATTCACCGCCGTCTGTGCCTTGCGTTTTCCTTCGTCATCGCATTTAACCATCACTCATCAAAGTATATCAGCTAGGTGGTGCTATCGCCGTTTTAAACGTGGGAAAAGGGATTCCGGAAGCTAATCAAGACCTGCTCAATCCCCAAACTGTTGACTTCACACACACACACACACACACACACACACACACACTACCTGTTACCTGTTGACCTGACCGGTTCAGCTTGTAATAAGTTGTTGAGTTGGCTCCCCGATAAAGCCATCTTAGCTCAGCTGCTAATTTCCCCATGCTGGGCTCAAATTTGAGACCCTCTTGCCTCAGCTTCTCTCTCTCTCTCTCTTTTTTTTTTTTTTTTTTTTTTGTCTTTTTGAGACAGGGTCTTGATATGCAGTTCAGGCTGGCCTTGAGTTCACTTTGTAGCCCAGGCTGGTCTCGAACTCGCAAGGATCCTCCTGCCTCAGCCTCCCGAGTGCTGGGGTTACAGGCGTGAGCCACCACACCCGGCTGCCTCAGCCTCTCAAAGTGCTGGGATTACAGGTGTTTGCCACCGTTTTAGTGTACACTTTACAGTAAAGACAATCGGCCAGCTATAATGGTGCACAACTAAGTAATGAGGTTCGGTAGAGGATTGAAAATTTGGTGTTGCCCGGGTCCACAAGACCTTGACTCTAAAAATAAAATAAAAAGGGTTGGGGTGATAGAGCGCTTGTCTAGCATGTGTGAGCCCTGGTGCCATCCTTTGTCGGCTGTGGGGTGGGGGCGGAGTGAGGTCCCAAGATTGAAGAACGCAGGTGTGCATGACATCGGCAACAGCAGCAGGCAGCATGGAGCAGGGCAGATCCATCTGCATCTTTATTGTATAACTTTTATATGGGTTGTTATCTCATGTTTACATTCTTACATAATGCTGTAACCAGCACATGTGTGTTTACCTGTGCTAAGTCATGGTTACATAGCTGTATCCCATTGTGCACCTGCGCTAGACAAGCAAGGTCACGTCCTCAGGTGTTCTCAAGGGACCTGAGCTTTGAAGCAGCCTGAGTGGTTCTCCACACATCCCCAGCATCAAAAGTGCCTACTGGGGCCAGAGATATGGCTCAGTGGCACAGCACTTGCCTGGCAAGCCTGAGGTCATGAGTTCAATCCCTGCTACAAAAAAAAAAAAAAAAACAAAAAAAAAAAACAGTGGCTACTGGTAGCCTAGACCTGAGTCCTGGACAGCATGAGCTTTGCCACTGGATCCACCACTCAATTCAGCTGGCCAGCAGCATGGCTAGTGTCTGGGGACACCAAGGACTGCAAGTCCTGGATTTCCATATCCTGGTCTTCCAGGTTTCATGGTGGCTGTGGTCCAGGAGGAGGCACAAATGGGTAATATTCAGGTGACAAGGACCATGCATCACCTGAGTGACCACCTGGCCTCCCGCGTGGACAGACTTAAGAAGCCAGACACT
The DNA here is from genome assembly GCF_034190915.1 of Cavia porcellus. Taxonomy (NCBI): domain Eukaryota; kingdom Metazoa; phylum Chordata; class Mammalia; order Rodentia; family Caviidae; genus Cavia; species Cavia porcellus. The sequence continues at coordinate 23,999,451 of NW_026947500.1, forward strand.
GATAATTAGAGTCCAAAGAGGAACATCTGGAACATCTGGAGGAGGAAGGTCCCATGGAAGAGACCAGGGGTAATACTTCAAGACTGTCGAGGAGCTGAGGGCTCGGGTTTTTACAAATTCTGTGGACAGGTGGCTGCGTCACTCTGCAGACTGACAACACTTGTTGCTGCTGATGACTTTATAGTCAAGTATAAGAAGGAGTTGACTGTACACCATCTGTGGAGAAGGAGGGACTGCAGGGTCAGTGTCACTTGACTGCAGCTAGAGGTGGAAAGTGGGGCTTGTAAGGAGAAGCTGATGCCTAACAAAGAACCACGAGGAGAAAGTCAACAGCCTCTCAGCCCAGATGGCCAGCTCTGGTTGGCCATGGCAGCAGATACCAGAACATGTCAGGACCTCATCGAGGCCATGGTGGACATCTGTGACCACTATGACAAGCTGGCTCAGAAGAACCTAAGGGAGTAGGACCAGTACTGGTCCCAGCAGATTTAGGAAAGCACCACGGCTGTCAGCTCAGTCTCCTGAAGTTGGAGCTGTGAAGAAGCTGGAGCACACTTTGAGCTCATGAGAAATCTGGTCAGCATGGAGAACAACGAGAGGGAGGTTGTGGCCCACTGTGACATGCAGAGGGGACACTCCACAGGGCTTCTGTGTCTGGGGTTGGAGCTGACAGACCAAGACAGAGCAGGAAGTGCCAGCCGGATGAGTAGGAGGAGGCCCTGCTGAACAGCATGGTCAGACTTGGGGCTGAGATTGCCACCAACTGTCACCTACTGCCCCCTGGACAGCAGTTACTTTTTGAAAGCCATTCAGAGGGCCACTACCTGCACATGGTGGGCAGCAAAGTAGTACGCGGAGCCAAGGACATTGAATGCTAGGCAGCAGGAGCGAGGTGTCTTGGGACAAGGTGCCAATAAAAGCTCAGAGTTAAAAAATGGTGATTAGAAGTCTGCATGAACTGCATCAATAATGTAGGCAAGAAAATAAAGACAAAATATAAATTAATGAAACATAAAACTAAAACACAAAGCTAAAAGCTAGTTCTTTGAATAAACTAGCAAGAGCAGGGGATTATATCTCAGTGGTATAAGCACCTGCCTGGCAAGTGTAAGGTCCTGAGTTCGATTCCAGGTACCCCCCACCAAAGAAGCCTTTTTTTTTTTTTTTTTTGATACCAGGGATTGAACTCATGACCTCATGCCTGATGGGCAGGAGCTGTGCACTGAGCTATATCCCCAGCAAAAAGCCTTTTCTTGAATAAGCTATAAGACAGACAAACTTCTGACAGACCAAGAAAATAAAGTTAAGGCACATAGAATGCAAAGAACAAAAAGAAATATAGACACAGAAGAGATTTTAAAATAGAAGCATGCTTTTGGTTAGTTTGGTGTGGGTTCAGATTGCTGTGTTGCCAGGCTGGCCTGGAACTGCTAAGCTCAAGCAGCCTTCCTGTCTCAGCCTCCCAACTAGCTGGGACTCCAGATGTGTACCACCTCATCTGGACCTCACTAGATGTAATTTTATGGCAATAAATTTAAAACTTAGGTGAAATGGATATTTTCTTAGAAAATAAAAGATATATGAAAATTGACACCTAAGTGGTGGTGCTCACCTATAATCCCGGCACTCAGGAGGCTGAGGCAGGAGGATTGCTGCAAGTTGGAGACCATCCTGGGCTCAAGGGTATACTCAAGGGCAGCCTGAACTGCATAGTGAGACCCTGTCTCAAAAACCAAAACAAAACAAATCAATAAAAGGCAAAACACTCACAAGATAAATGGTCAAAGGTTACAGGTAAATTGGACCTTAAATGGCTAAATAACTTGAACGGATGTTTTACCTAAAACTTCATCAGTGATTAGGGGAAAGAAAATTCCAACAAGAAAGAGAAATGAGTTTTCATTCATCATATTCACAAACATAACAAAAATGGCTTTTTCTTGCAGTGATGGAACCGAGGACCTACTGCATGCCTCAGCCAGGGTTCTATCGCTAGGTTCTGCCCCCAAATTTAGGATGTATCCCAGCATCCTGAACGTGTTCAAGAGCTGAAGCCAGACATAGTGGCAAATGCTTGTAAAGGCAGCATTCTTGGGAGGCTGAAGCAGGAGGATTGCTGTGAGTTCAAGGGAGCCAAAAACACAACAAAGAGTTGAAGAATGTGAAGTAACTCAGTTCTCAAGCAGGCAGGGTAGGAGGAGATGATCTGGCTACATTGAATAAAGCTGCATGTGTGCACTCACTTTGGTTTAACCAAGATTCCCGAAGATCTCCCAGTGCAGGGGATGGACCCACGGGTTTACTGCAGTGCTGTGTGTAAGTGGAGTGCCTACATGTGTGTTCTTAGAAGGAACCAATAAATTGCAATGTGATTGTGCAATGCCTTTTTTTTTTTTTTTTTTTTTTTTTTTGGAGACAGGGTCTTGCTATACAGTTCAGACTGGCCTTGAACTCTCAGCAACCCTCCTGCATCGGTCTCCCCCCAAGTACTGGAGTGAGGTGTGCACCACCATGCCCAGCTGTAATAGAATCTTGAACTAAGAGATTCACTGTGGAAAAATCTCAAAAACACAATGCTGACCAAAGTACGTGGCAGAAGAGTGTATAGAACAGGCTGGTGCCACTGCTGTTTTGTGTACAGGAACAGTAAGCGTGTACATGGGCACTGATGCAGACTGGGGTAGGGGGTAGGGAGGTGGTCAGCGAGCTGGCCTGAGGGATTCAGCTGGATTTATGTTTGATTTCCTCAAATGAGTGGTGAGTATGTAAGTGCATCTGTAGGCTGGGCGTAGTGGCAAAGCCTGTAATCCCAGCACTCTGGGGGCTGAATTGCTGTGAGTTTAAGGCCAGCCTGGACTACACGATAAAGTCAGTTCAAGGCTAGTCTGAATTGCATCGCGAGACCCTCTCAAAAAATCCAAACACAGGGCTGTGGATTTAGCTCAGCGGTATAAGCGCTTGCCTGGCAAGTGCGAGGTCCTGAGTTCAATCCTCAGCACCAAAAAAAAAAAAAAAAAAGACCAAAATGTGTTAATAGCGACCTCTACAGGCAAAAGACAATTAGGTAAGAGATGTGGTAAAGGAACGCTTGCGTTTTACCCCTCTGAATGATTTAAAGTCATATGGAAAGAAAAAAAATGAAAGACTGTTCATTTATTTCTTTGAGACAAGGTGTTGCTACGTACTCCAGGGTGGCCTTGAACTTGTGGTGATCTTCCTGCCTCAGCCTCCCAAGTGCTGGGATTATAGATGTGCACCACCATGTCCAACTTATTTATCTATTTGGTGTATATTATGATTTTATTTATTATCAAAATTACTTTAAGAGTTTTGGTGATTTTAAAAATCCAGAGTTGGACGCCGTGGTGCGTGCTCGAGATCTCAGCGAGGCTTGGGGCTCTGGGCGCCCCTGGCGGTACAAACCCCGCCCGCAGGACCCATGTGCGCCGGCTGGAGTCGTCCGTGCCAATGCTGCCGCTCACAGGGCGCATGAGGAAGTCATCCGAATCACGCAGCTGAATTAGAAATACTACAGGCAGTCACAGGGCTAGGCTTTCAAGCGTCAGCACAGAAGCAGGGAACTTGAAACTGGGGGGAGGGCATTTGTTAAAGGGTAGTTCTCGAGACAAAAGACAGAAGGACGACTAGAGCTGAGCAGCAGTGACTAACATTCTTTTTTTCTTAATTTTTTTTCAGACAGGGGCTCACTGTGCAGTTAAGGCTGGCCTTGAACCTGCTACGGAGCCCAGGCTGGCCTTGAACTGATGGCCATCTTCCTACCTCAGCCTCCCAGAGTGCTGGGCTCACAGACACATGCCACCATGCCCAGCTTGTGATTGATATTCTAAACATGTATCCTCACTTCAGGTTGGGGGCCAGGAAGGCCACTGTTCCACCCCCTCCAGGAAAAGCACATGTTTGAGAAAGTTTGCTTCCGCATTTGATCCCTATTTAACCAATATGATGTAAGTGATTATATTTGTAATCTTATTGGTTCACTGTAGTTTTGCCCCACCTCACTCCCATTTCGTGATTTCCCATTGGATCAGTGTTACCTAAGTGTCTGTACTTGTAATTTTAATAGTTGATTATAGTTTTTCCCACCTTAGACCCTCCTCACCTTCTGGCTTTGTTCTATAAAATTCCCTTGAAAAGTGGGGTCCTCAGCAACCCGCTCAGGTTGCTGTTACCCCTTCTGTCTCTCTTCCATAGCAGCTTTCTTTCCCAATTAACACATTTTTCTCTTAACCTCCATGGTTCCTAGAATTCGTTCTTTAATTTTAGAGAACACGAACTCATATTGGACATTTAGCAGGTTGGGAGTTACGTTTCCCCTACATCACCAGGATGCAGGGGTGAGCGTAAAGACAACTTGCTAGCCAGTTGTAGTGGCACAGGCCTCTAATCCCAGCACAATGGGAAGCTGAGGCAGGAGAATTAGACGTTGAAGTCCCACTTGGGCAACTGAGCAAGATGGTGTCAGAAAATAAAAAATAAAAATGGCTAGGAATGTATGTAGCTCAGTATAGTGGCCCTTGGTTCAAATCTCCAGGTACCATAAATTTTTTTTTTTTTAAGGAGCCAGGTGTGGTGGTACATGTCTGTAATCCAAGCACTCAGGAAGCTGACGCAGAAGGATTGTTGTAAGTGTGAAAACAGCCTGGGCTATAAAGTGAGATCAGAGCCAGCCTGAACTGCATAGAGACACCCTGTCTCAAAAAGACAAAAAAAAAAAAAAAAAAAAAAAAAAAAAGAGAGAGAGAGAAAAAAGCAAAAGCAAACTAAACCAAAACCACTTCTGCCCTCCTAAGGCTTCTTACCTATACAGGAAATTTGGGGTATGCGCCATTCCTTGTGCGTGGCTCCAACCACCCCCCTTCTTTAGAACACTGTTTTCTACCTGTCCATTGAGCACTCAGGAGTGCCTATCATAAGCCAGGCCTCGCTGGACCTTCTGATCCATCAGACCCATAAACAAATAAAGAAATAAACCAGGAGGCCAGTTGTGGTGGTGCATGTCTGTAATTCCCGAACTCAGGATGCTGAGTTAAAGGCCAGCCTGAGCTATGTAACAAGCTTCTGCCTTAAGACAAACACGCAAACCAGGAAACCCATAGAAAAGCGATGACTTTGAGAAAGCAAGAGGATTGAGGAAGTGGCCAGATGAGGAGGAGCCCCAAGTTTTGAAAGGAGGAGAAATGGCAACCCCTCCAGGGCCGGAGGGAAAGCCGAAGATGGTAAAACACAGTTCTGGATGGACATAGGAGCAGGAAAAGGGGGAGGGAGCTTGGCCTTTGAGAAGTAAGAACTGGTGCTGACTTAATTACAGTGGGAATGGAAACCCCCAGGAAACCACAGTGGGGGAGCCAGGGAGCCCGGATGCCCTGCCCAAGAGGCTTGGTGGCCCCAAGCTGAAAGTGAAACAATGTGGTTATAGTTTCTTTTTTCTTTCTTTCTTTTTTTTTTTTTTGAGACATAGTCTCAAGGTTACCCTTGAATTTGTGGGGATTCTCCTGCTTCAGCCTCCCTTATGCTGGTATTGCAGGTATGTACCACCATACACAGCAAATTGTTTTGTTTTATTTTGTTTTGTTGAGACAGAGTATATAGCTCAGATTTGCCTTAAACTTGGGGCAACTCTCTTGCCTCAGTCTTCCCAGTGCTGGGATTACACATGCATACCACCCCAGCAAGGTCTTACATTTTAAATGCATTTGTTCTTTTGAGCTGTGTTTCATTTTTCTGTGGTGTGATGTAGGTGTTCAGGATCATGATTTTGCATGCAGATATCCCAGGACCACTTGCTGAAAATACTACTCTTTGTCACTGAAAGGCTTCAGCATCTTATAGAAAATTAATTGACCATAGATGTGTGAGTTTTTTCTGGACTCCTCATTCTATTCTATTAACCTGAGTGTCTATCATAGCAGTAACAAAGTCTTGGTTATATGTAGCTTTGTAGTAAGTTTTGACACTGAAAAGTGGGAAGCCCATCGGGTTAGGGAGCCAGGGAAGAGAAGGTGTTACTGTTCATGTGTGAAGGCATCTGCTGGCAGAATTCCCCTTTGGTCAGAAGTCAGTCTTTATTATATTTAGAACTTCACCTGGTTGGGTGAGGCCCACCCACATGATGGATTGCAGTCAGCTTTACTCACAGCCCACCATTTTTTTTTTTTTTTTTCATTGCTGCACTGGGGATTAAGCCCAGGGCCTTTGCAGGGAGTATCACTTCCAGCTCCTTTTTCTTGTCTCTTTTAGATTTTGAAAGGGTCTTACCAAATTGCCCAGACTGGTCTCAAACTTGTGATCCTCCTGCCTCAGCCTCCATGACTGCTGAGATTACAGATGTGTGCCACCACACCTGGCAAGTCAAATGATTTAAATTTTAATCTGATACAGAAACACCCTCATAGAAATATCCATATATCTTTTTTTTAAAAATATCCATATATCTTATCTGAGCTACCAGGATGGGCCATTTTTATCACTGAATAAGGACCTGTGTATTGTAAACTCAAATATTGTGTACAGTTAACCAAGTATTGTAATCCTTTTTCCAGTTTTTCTCACAATCCAAAAGATTATATTTGTAATCCCACTGAAACGTTATTGGAATCGCAGCAAGTTAATTCCAATCTACTACCTCCAATGCAACCCACAGCCAGAGTAAAGACATCAAGACATGTTCCACGTGAAGGGCAGCCAAGGGGTCCTGAGTCCAATCCCCATGAAGATGTGTGGACAAAGGCCCTGTCCTAGGCCTCTCCCAGAATTTATTATCTTGTGAAGAAGATAATAAATTATTATCTTCTCAGGTGGCTCAGGGATGAGTGACAGTGAGGACGGCAGGAATTATGTGAGTAACTTGAGCTGGCTGGCCAGGTGGGGAGAAAAGCATCTCTGCAAAAGGCAGAAATAAGGATATGCAGAAGGGCCAATTTGCATAACTCAATTAAGGTAGCAACTGAATTGTTTTAGGAGGCTGTTGCTGATATGTAAACTTTTGTGCCGGGGAGTCATAGCCTCTTTACCTTGAGGTTCATACCCACTTGACATTCCTGGAGCTGATACCTTTTACAGAGAGCACTATTCAAGGAAACAGGAGGCTGTCTGATGGCTTTAGAGATTGCATAGCAGTACCTCAGCTAATCTTATTTGCAATGCTTAGAGCCAATTGAAAAGAGAAGGGAGTACCATAGACAGCTCTGTACATATCAGTGTAAGGAAATCAGTCTCCAAATAATCAAAGTTGCAGCAGTTGTTCTGTATTTAAGGGGAATCATTCCAGTTGTCTCCCACACTGTGGATGTACCAGATGGACTCTATGGATAGGCCAAGGAGTCCACAGTTTATTATTCCTTCACTGACTGAAGAACATCCAGGTTGACTCCTTTTTAAAACAAAAAAATGTCTCTAAAACAAACAAAGAAGCTGGGTATGGTGATGGTGGCACATGCCTGTGATCTCAGATCTCAGGAGGCTGAGATGGGAGGTTTGCCATGAGTTCAAGGCCAGCTGAACTACATCGCGAGACCCTGTCTCAAAAAAAAAAAAGCTCTCAGGTTTTTCATTTTTCTCATTTTGAGACAGGGTCTTGCTATGTAGTTCAGGCTGGTCTTGAACTCACTATGTAGCCCAGGCTGGCCTCAAAGTGATGAGTACATGTGCCACCAGACCCTGCTCTAGTTTTTTTTTTTTTTTTTTTTGTCTTTTTCCTTTTTACCGGTACCAGGGATCGAACTCACAACTGCCTGCTTGCAAGGCAGGCACTTTTGCCACTGAACTAAATCCCCAGCCCCTAGTTTTGTGTTTTTGTGGATGTTTTGTTTTGTAGCCTTTGCTGGTGTTGAACTCACAGCAATTCTCTTACCTCAGCCTTCCAAGTACTGGGATTACAAGCATGCTCTAGTTTAGTTTTTTAAGGAGAAACCCAGCCCAGCTCTAGTTTTAATTTTTGAGGAATCTCCATACTGTTTTCCACAGTGGCCATTCACATTCGTACCAGCAATGTAGAAGTGTTCCTTTCCCCCATGGCCTCGCCAGTACTTGTTAGTATTTGATTTCTTGATGACTGCCATTCTCTTGGGAGTAAGATGGAATATCAGTGTTGTTTTAATTTTAATTTCTTTCCTGGTCAGAAGTGAACATTTTTTCATATATTTATTGGTCATTTGTACGTCTTTTGAGAAATGTCTGTTCTTTTCTTCTTTTTTTGTTTTTGAGACAAGGTCTTGCTATGCAGTTCAGGCTGATCTTGAGCTCACTTTGTAGCCCAGGCTGGTTTCAAACTTGCAATGATCCTGCTGTCTCAACCTCCTCAGTGCTGGGATTATAAGCGTGTGCAACCACTAATGGTCTTTTTTTCTTCAATTCCGCAGTTTTGATTGGGTCCTTTATTTGGGGGGAGTCTAATTTTTGTGCATTCTTTATGTATCCTAGTTATTAGTCCCTGTCCAAGGAGCAGTGAGCAGCAGTTTTTCTCATTCCGTGCTTTCTCTCTTCACTCTGTTGGCTGTGCCCTTTGCTATGCAGAAGCTTTTTGATTTGATATCATCCCATTTGTTGATTGTTGCTGCTCTTTCGTAGGAATTGGGGTTCTGTTCGGAAGCTCTGTGACCACGCCTACCCTTTCAAGAGCTTTACCTATTTTCTCTTCCAGCAGATCGTGTCTCTGTTTTGATGTTTAGATCTTTGATTCATTTTTGGTTTTATTTTAGTACACAGTGAAAGACATGGGTGTAGACTCAATCTTTTTTCTTTTTCTCCTTGAAATAAAATGGATTTGCAGACTCAATCTTTAGCATGTGGACAGCCAATTTTTCCAGCACCGTCTATTACAGAGGCTGTATTTCCTCCAGGATGTGTTTTTGGACCCTTTTTCAAAGATCAGATGGCAAAGATCAGATGTGCATGGTTGTTTCTACTTTCTCTCTTCTCTCCCTCGATCCACGCTCATTTTTGTGCCAGTACTGATTTTGTTTTTCAGACTGATTAGTAGAGCTGCTGTTGACATTTGTGTGCAGGTTACATCTGTGTAGATACCAGCTTTCTTTTTGTAACAGTGATAAAATATACCTTTATTTACTTTTCTGAGTTAGAGGGTCATAAAAAATTTACTGCTGGGCCAGGGATATGGCTCAGTAGCACAGCACCTGCCTGGCAAGTGCAAGGTCTTGATTCCTAGTTACCAAAAAAAAAAAAAAAAAAAAAAAAAAAATACTGTGACAGCCAGTCCATAGAGGCATGCCTTAAGTAGGAATGCACTTTAGAAAAGAAAACAATCACACCAGAACTAGACAATTTCTTGAAAATCACTGAGTGAGAAAAGCAACATTGAACTTCCTTATTGATTTTACACAGCATCTAGATAGTACCTTGATTTAAATTCAAGAGCAAAAATTAACATGCTTCTCATTTTTTGGTAAACAATTATATGCCAATTATAAACTTAGATGGCTCATCCCCCTGGATTTTATCTGTGGGTTGCCCTTTTACTATTTTGTTTGAAAGAGGGCAGGTTTGTCACCTTTATACCAGCGTCACCAATGTTAATATTTCTTGGGATCTCAGAAGATTCATATTCTTCATAATTGGTACAGCATGGGCTGGAGCCCTTGCTAAGCCAGTCTCACATTTCTCTGGCTTTATTTATTTATTTAGGGGTTTCTTTGAGACAGGGCCTCACTCTGTAGCCCAGGCTGGGCTACAGACTCACTGTGATCCTCCTAACTCAGCCTCTCAAGTGCTGGGATTACAGGCGTGTGGCACCATGCTCAGCTCTTTCCAGTTTATTTTTCACATCAATTTGTGTAATAGCTGTGTTGGTGTTGGTCTCCAATACCATTCCTCCCATCACCATTTCCACAAGAATACTGCAGGCCTTGTTGACTTGGAAAATTAAACCCAGTTCACAGTTTCAAAACATTTGTCTACTATGTTGACAAACACTTGAATTAGATCTAGGATGCCAAGTTTGCTGGACATGGTGGTACATGCCTGTAATCCCAGCACTCAAGAAGCTGAGCAAATTCGAGGCCAGCGGGGCTACAAAGTAAGTTCTAGGTCAGGCTGCACTATATAGTGAAGTCCTGTCTCAAAAATACATTAATTAAGTAATTAATTAAAATGCCAAGTTCACTTTTCAAAGAATCCACACAGAAGACAAAATATAGTGTTGCATAATCTCTATAAATCAGTTTGCTGTCACATCCCCCAATTCACAATCCTCATCCTAGCCAGCTGCGGTGATGCTTGTATAATCCCAGTACTCAGGAGGCTGAGGCAGGAAGATAGCCATGAACTCGCTCAAGGCCAGCCTGAGCTACATAAGTGAGTTCGAGCCAGTTTGCACTACATAGCAAGACTGTGTTGTCTCAAAAACAAACAAAGAAATTCAGTTGACTATAATCCTCCTCCTAGGAAATCACAAGGATTTTCACCTCTCTTGGATACCAGATGGAGAGCCTCCCTGGTGATTTGCTGCTGCGCCTCCTCACCGTGGGGTGGGTAGAACTTGGAGAGCTACGGCTCCCCGTGTGTGGGAAAGGTGGGCATCACCTCCACCAGGGCTGGGCCAGCCAAGCTGGTGGGCACTGAGGGCCAGCTTGACATCCATCTGCAACTGTGCTGGCTGGGTCAGGACCTGGGGATCTTCGATTGAACTGGGTAAGTAAATGCCCAGGACGAGGACCTGCTGATTCCGTGGATGCTAACTCAAGTAGCCTGGTGACACAGTGCCACTATGTCACCAGAATAAATGAGTCCCGACATCTTCGTCAGCTTTGCTGCTGGCACTGTCGGCTTTGGGCCCTTTTAGTAGACAGGAAGTGACACTTTAGTGTTGCTTTACTTTATAATTTCCTGCTGATACCAGATATCGAGCCCTTGTCACGTAGGTTTTTCTCATTTTGTGTGTTCTTATTTCTTTTAGTGTTTTTGTTTTTCCCCCCGAGCCTTCCTTTTCACCCCCTTGGCAAGCCTAAGAGAAAGCCTGTGTTTCTCTACGGCTCTGTTTATCACTCCTCATTCTGTATTTTCTCTGTGCCCTTCAGAGTAACATAATCCCTGTTGGTGTCTTTTCAGATTCATTGATTCTTTCTTCTGCCAGATCAAACCTGTTGAATCTCTCTAGGAGTTTTTTATTTAGCTACCGTTTTTTGGTTCTTTTCTGTACTGTCTTTCTCCACTGCTATGCTGTTTCTTTTTCCTCCCCCCTCCCTTAGAAAACTTTTTATTTTTTATTTCTGGTCTTTTTGCTCTGCAGTGCAGGCTGGGCTTGAGCACACTTTGTAGCTCAGACTAGTCTTGAATTTCAAAGCTCTTCCTACCTTAGCCTCCCAGGTGCTGGGATTACAAGTGTGCATCACCACCCTTGGCTATTTTTTTTTTTTTTAATGACACTGTGGGTTGAACCTAGGACTTTCATCTTCACTGTTCACTGCATCCTCAGCCTATTTTTTATTTTGTGACAAGATTCCAGTAAATTGTTAAATTACCAATTTGGGCTATAATGTGCAGTCCTCCTGCCTCAGCCTCCCAGAATGCTGGGATTACAGGCATGGGCCACAATGCCGGGCTGGAAAGTCTGTTTTCCTTTCAGCGTGCAGCCCAGGGCCCTATCTCAGATTGCTCCCCTTATTTTTATTTCTAAACCTGGCCACCTAGGGGTTGTCCCTGGGTCCACACAAGTCAGTTGCTGGTTACAGTTTGTACTTAAGTTTCACCAACCACTTAGATTCCCAGCCTCTCCAGCAGGCTGAGTGTGTGGTTTGCAGGCTGCTATTTTGCATCAAAGAGTTTTGATTCTGCCCACCTTCGGGCAGGGGCCAGTGATTGGCAACCTCCCTCACTATATTCAAGGAACAGCACAACCCTGGGCATAGGGTCTTCCAGCTGCTGAGGTACCAGTGTGATTACCTTTCCCTTTCTTTCCTTTTCAGAATGGGGATGGAACCAAGGGCCTTCAAACTGAACTATAGTCCCAGACTTCTGTGTGCATGTGTGTGCATATGCGTGCATGTGATCCTCCTTCCTCAGCCTCCCAGAATGCTAGGATTACTTTTCTGTTGAAGACTGGTGTCCTAGGAGTGGCCCCTGGGCCAGAGTAACCTATTGCTCAAGGCCCCAGGGCTGCACAGCCCTGGGTTGAAGGGTCTGTGAGTAGGTGTTTTCAAATCTGCGCCAGGTCCTGTCTGAGGACTGCTTGGGGCAACCTTGGGCCTGGACAGAGCCTTCTCAACCCCTGGGGCAGACTGTGATCCCCCAGGGCTCAGGCTGTCTCTCCGCTTGTCTGTGAGGCATTTCTGGCTGTTTTACTATTTGTTGCTACTAATGTCAAGGAATTAAGTGTCCTCTCTTACGGTTCTCTCCAAGAGCTCCATTAGGTTGCACTAGGATCCTAGGTGCGCTTCTAAATAAGAGCAGGTCCTGCGGCAGAGCCCCAGTGCTCTCTGCTCTGACAGGCGCTGGGGATCTGGCCCCACCGGCTGTCCCTGCAGTGGGGCAGCTTCCCTGTGCATGGCCTGTCAAATGCCACGAGTGTGGGGCTTGGCAAGACTTCTGGAATGAATGCATCTCCTCTGCTGTGTATAAGTTTAGGACAATTTCCAGACTTTAATCAATTGGGTTTTTTGAATGAACTGTTTTGTTTTCCAATTAATGGTTGTTTCACTGGAAAGAGGGCCTGCCAAGCTCCTTACTCTGAAATACTAGAGAGTGATACTACTGAGATTATAAAAGATAAAATACTGGGCATGGGGGCCCATGTAATCCCAGCACTCAGGAGGCCGAGGCAGGAGGATCATTGGGAGTTCCAGACCAGCCTGGGTTCAGGCTGAGCTCAAGCCCCGTCTGAACTGCACAGCAAAACTCTATCTCAAAAACAAAGAAAGAAGAGAGTAAATGAGTTAAGAGCAGAGCGTGATGGCGCCACATCCTGCATCCCCAAGACTCAGGAGGTGGAGACAGGAAGACTGCAGCAAGTTGGAGATCAACTTGGGCTGTATAGTGAGTTCAAGTCCTGCTTGAACTAAAAAACAAAACCTTATCTCAAAAACAAAACAAAAAAGGGTAAACAAATTTAAAATTGTTGTAGAACTGGGAGTGTAGCGTAGCAGTAGACTGCATGCCAGTGTGGAGGCCTGGTTTCCAGAACTCCAAAAAAAAAACCAATTAACTGAAAATCTATATTATGTGTGTGTTTTGGGAACTGAGGATTAAATCCAGGGCCTTGCACATGGCTCATGTGCTTACCACTGAGCTGCTCCAGTGACTCCCACTATTCTTTTTTTTGAGATAGGATTTCACTATGCAGTTCAAACTGGCCTCAAACGCTCAGTGACCCTCCTTCTCAGCTCCAGAGGACTGGATTACAGCTGTGCCAGGATGCCCACTATTTTTAAAATCACCGCATAAGCAACCTGTTTCTCTCCAGTAGTGCTTTTGTTTTTTTCCAATATAAACATAGCTTTTTTTTTTTTTTTTTTTTTTTTTTAACTAGAGATCGAACCCAAATTTTTCGTACTGAGCTACATCCCCAGCCTTTTTTGGAGAGAGGGGCAGCAAGCGCTCCTCACTAAGTTGCCCAGGCCGAGCTCAAACTTCTGATCCTCCCAGGATTCTGAGAACACTGGTGTGCACAACCTGGCTCATTATGTTTGTTTTATAAATAGTGCGCAGTGCACTATTTTATAAATAGCACATTATGTATACAGTACATTCATAAGTATGTTTTCCGAAATTATATATAAACTTGCATGATTATAGACTTCACAAACAGGTATTAGTTAACATAGAATAACCTCGCCAATGAACATTGTAGGCAGAATAATGGCTTCCCGAAGGGTCCCACTTCCTAGATCCTGAGAACACAAGCTGTTACATGGCCAGAGGACTTGCAGGTGGGATTATATGAAGGACCTTGAAAGGGGGAGATTTTCCTGGGAGACTGGTGAAGCCAGTAATCACAGGTTCCTGAAAAGCAAACGAGGTGGAGAGCTGGATGTGGTGGTGCATACCTGTAATCACAGCACTTGGGAGGCTGAGGCAGGAGGATTGCCGTGAGTTCATTTCAGGCTAGCCTTGGCCACAGTGAGACCTGGTCTCAAAAAAAAAAAAAAGTTAAAGTGAACAAGTTGGCACAAAGAAAGGGACAGAGTCAGAGCTGAAGCATCTACTCTGCGGTCTCTGGAGAATGAAGGAGGGAGGGCAAGACCAGAGTTGTCTGCAGCAGAAGGAAAAGGCAGTGAAATGGCTTCTAGCACCTCTAAAACCAAGACCAATTGACACTTGGAGACCCATTTTTGACTTCTGACCTGCAGAACAGCAAAGTAATAAATATGTGGATTTTTTTGGTTTGTTGTGGGTTTTTTTGAGACAGAGTCTCACTCTGTAATTCAGGCTGAACTTGAACTCACTATGTATCCCAGGATGGCCTCAAACTCATGGCAATCCTCCTGCCTCAGCCTCCAGAGTGCTGGGATTATAGGCATGCACCACCATACCCAGAAATATGTGTTGTTTTAAGTCACTAAATTTATTAGGGAAGTAAGCAGAGCACTGATACAATAATAAACATTCCCCAAGTCTCCATGATTTTGAAGACCAGAGTTGATTTTCTTAAATCCATTTTATTTCTTTTTTTTTTTTTTTGTCTTTTTTATTGGTACCAGGGATTGAACTCACGACTGCCTGCTTCCAAGGCAGGCGCTTATGCTGCTGAGCTAAATCCCCGGCCCCAATCCATTTTATTTCAAGAGGAAAAAAAAAAAAAAAACACTCAAGAAAGCAAAATTTTAAAAAAATCTCAAGGGACCGGAAATTTAACTCAGTGACATAAGCACCTGCCCGATAAGTGCGAGATTGTGAGTTTGATCCCTGGTACAAAAAAAAAAAAAAATTCAAAACATGTTAATCAGGGGGCAACAATACATTGCACATTGTCATCCCCAAATCATTCACCCAGAACACAAGGCATCTGCATTCAACTGTGAACAATACCAGCAAAAAATTTTCTCTTCAGTGATCTCAGAAAAATCTGTAGTATAACTATCTTGATTATCTTTTTTATATACTTATATACATACACATATACATAATGTTGTTTCTTTCAGCTTCTCATACTAGTGAAACATGATGTTTACACACGTGTGTCTTATTTATTTCACTAATAAGTATAGTCTCAAGTTGTATCGATTTACCTATAAAGGTCTTCAGTTTATTCTTTTTCATGGCTGAGTAGTATTGCATTATATAAAAATACCACATCTGTTAGCTCCATTCTCACTCAGTGGGATTTTAGGTTGTTTCCAAGATCTGACTATCGCAAATTGTGCTGCTGTGAACATGGGTGTACATATATGACTATGGTACAATGTTTTTAATTCTTCTACGACTACACCCAGAAAGAGGCCTGCTGGGTCACATGGGACCTCCAATCTAGTTTTTTAAGGAGTCTCCACAGTGATTTCGACAGTGGTTGTAGCATTCTATGTTCCTACCAACAGTGGAGAAAGGTTCCTTTTCCCCCACATCTTCTCTAGCATTTGTTATTGGTTGATTTCTTTCCTTCTTTTTTTTTTTTTTTGTCCTGGAAATTGAACTCACAACCTCACACTTGCCAGGCAGGCCCTTATACTGCTGAGCTAAATCCCCAGCCCATTGGTTGATTTCTTGATGATAGCCATTCTTTCCAGGGTGAGGGATCTCAGTGTTGTTTTAATTTGTATCTCTCAAATGACCAGGGCTGTTGAACACTTTTTACATATTTATTTGTTGTTTGTATTTCTTCATCCAAGAAATGTGCATTCATCTCAGATGCCCATTTTTGGATTGGGTCTTTAAATCTGGGAGGACTGATTTTTTTGAGTTCTTTAAATGTTCTCAGTAGTATTCCTTGGTCTGAGGAACAGTTGGAAAACATTTTCTTCTACCCTGTGACTTGTCTCTTCACTCTGCTGGTGGTTTCTCTTGCTGTGCAAAACCTTTTCAATAGGATGAGATCCCAGCTGTTCTTTGTGACAGTTCCTGTGCAATCAAGGTCTTGTTCATAAAGCCTTTACCTACACCAATGTCTTCAAGAGTTTTACCTCCTCTATATTCCAGCAGATTTAATGTTTCTGCTTTAATATTGATCCATTCCAATTTTATCTTAGTGCATGGTGAAAGATATGGGTCCAGTTTTAATCTTTGGCAGGTATAGAGCCAGTTTTTCCAGCACCATTTATTAAAGAAGCTATCTTTCTTCCAATGAATATATTTGGCACCTTTGACAAGGATAAAGAGACTTAGTGTGTCTGGAGTTATTTCTACATCTTCTAATCTGTTTCACTGATCTTTGGGTCTTTTTTTTTTTTTCCAGTACCATGCTGGTTTTTGTTTATTTTTTATTAAAAAAATTTTTTTTGGTATCAGGGATTGAACTCACGACTACACAGATGTAAAGCAGGCGCTTATGCCACTGAGCTAAATGCCCGGCCCCCTATCATGCTGTTTTTAATCACAGTAGGTTTATAATATAATTTCAAGTTAGAAATTGTGATTTCCCCCAGTCTTTTTTTTTTTTTTTTTTTTTGCCAAGGATTGCTTTGTTATTCTAGGTCTCTTCTGGTTCCAGATGAATTTTCAGATTGTTTTTTCTAGTTCTGTGAGATATGCTATCAGAATTTTTTTTTTTGTCTTTTTTGAGACAGGGTCTCACTATGTAATTCAGGCTAGCTTTGGGCTCACTTTGTAGCCCAGGCTGGTCCAAAACTTGCCACAATCCTCCTGCCTCAGCCCCCTGACTACTGGGATTACAGGAGTGTGCCATCATGCTCAGCTTGCCATTGGAATTTTGATTAGGATTGCATTGAATCTGTGTAACAGTGTTGGAAGTATGGCCATTTTTTTTTAAATTGGTACCGGGGATCGAACTCACAACCGCCTGCTTGCAAGGCAGGTGCTTATGCCACTGAGCTAAATCCCCGGCCCCTAGTATGGCCATTTTCACTATATTGGTTCTTCCTACCCAAGAGCACAGAATATCTCTCCATTTTCTAATATCCTCTTCAGTCTCCTTCTTCAGAGTACTGTAGTTTTCAATGTAGACATCTTTTACATCCTTAGATTCATTTCTAGATATTTCATTTTTTTTTTATGTTATTGCAAAAGGTATTGTTTCCCTGATTTCTCTTTCAGTGAGCTTGTTTTTCATGTACAGGAAGGCTATTGATTTTTGAGTGTTGACTTTGTATTCAACTATGTTACTAAATTTGCTTATAAATCTAGGAGTCTTTTGGTGGAGTTTTTGGAATCTTCTATGCAGAGAATCATGTTACCTGCAAATGATGATAGTTTAACTTCTTCCTTTCCTATCTTTATTCCTTTTCTTTCTCTTGTCTTATTCAGAGCTGATTTCTTGCTCATATCTTCTGCCCAGTGTCTTCTTTAGTGCCACTCCCAGGCTGGAGGTGCTCTGCAAGTGCTTGGGCTGGGACTGACAGAGAGGAGGGTAGAACCACTCTCGGTTCCTAAGGGGCCTGCTCAGAATTCCCTGTTCGCCAGAATTGCAGAAAGCAGCTGTTCCATGGGGCTGGGATATGGGACCGACGCCCATGATGGGGTTGCGAAGATGAACAAGACCAGATGTGCAGGCCACTTAGTCATTTAACAAATATGAGCAACGTGCTGACATATTAGGCTCCAGTGAGGGCTGGTGGCTTGGAGGGACGAGGCCGACCTACTGGGAAAGACTGCACAAGACACATAGGAGCAACCGAGATGACTGCGGACCGCTACGCACACAGGTAAAGGGTCTGTGCTTCATTAACCAACTTTTATTTTATTTTATTTCATTATTTTATTAATTTATTTACCTTTTGGGTTAGGATTAGGGTTCTATTTTATTTCTCTTAGAGAAGCGATCTTGCTGTATTACTCAGGCTGGCCCAGAACGCCTAGGCTCAAATGACCCTCCTGCTTCAGTTTCCCGAGGAACTATGGCTGCAGGCGTCACTGTGCCTGGTTTAATAGACCCCCCGAATAATGGCAATCAAACCCAGGAGGTGGGCTCTGTCACTAAGTTCACCCCAGCCCTACTTATTTTTGAGACAAGTAGCTTTATAATTTTTTATATTATAAAAAATTCCCCCTGGGATTCCCCTTTTTATATTATAAAAAGTTCCCCTGGGATTGGAACCCAAGGTCTTATCTCCCGTATCTCATTAAATTGCCTAGGGGCAGCGGCATAAGCGCCTGCTTGGCAAGCGTGAGGTCATGAGTTCAATTCCCACTACAGGAAAAAAAGAAGAGCCCTGGTGTATCCGTTATGAAAGTGTTACATTTACTGTATGCAGGACCTGCCTTGTCCTAGTTCCAGAAATGAAGGCTGAGACCCTGATTGGCTTAGCCCACACCAATCAACCAGGCAGTTTTCCTTCCTGAGTCTCCTGGGCGCATCTCCTGAGCAGAGGGCTAGGACCGCGGGTGCCCCCTACCTTGCAGTACCGCGCTGTTGCTAAGATAGCTTTTCTCCTGTTTCCGCCTCGTTCCCCACACTTTAAATAAATTTCAGCGTCACACTGGTCCTGACTCTCCCGTATCTCGCTAAGACCCACCCCCCCCTTCGCCATTCTTCACGGGAGTTAAGGCAAGGACCCAAAGAGAAGTAAAAAGTCATTATTACAGGGGACTCCCAACCTCCCACCCCAATTCCCTCTCCCAGTGTAATACTATTTTTGTTTTGTTTCATTTTTCTTTTTTGAGACAGGATCTTACTTCAAGGATGACCTTGAACTCACAGAAATCTTCCTGCCTCAGTTTCTGTAGTGCTGGGATCACAGGTGTGCACCATGATCGTGCCTGGCTGGGCCATCTATTTTTTTTTTTTCTTGGCATCAGGAATTGAACTCAGGGCCTTGCGCTTGCCAGGCAGGCATTTATGCTGCTGAGCTATATCCCTGGTCCTGTGCCACATCTTTTTAAAAGAGCCTTCTAAACTAAGTCAGTGGCACATGCTGGTAATCCCAGTACTCAGGATGAAGAAGCAGGAGGATCATCATGAGTTCCAGGCCAGTCTGAACTACATAGAGACCCTATCTCAAGAAAAAGCTTTTCCTCTAGCTCTAGAGAGAGCCAATAGTATGAGGAAGCCAGCACTCCTAGGGGTCCCTTATGGTAGTCCTGACAGTGGATGTTGTCCTGGGTCAGGAAGGAAGAGGGGGGTATAGATTAGGGAGAATATTTTTGTCTTTTTTTTTTTTTTTTTTTTTTTTTTTTTGAGACAAGGTCTCCCTTTGCAGCTCAGGCTGGCCTTGAGCTTACTTTGTAGCCCAGGCTAGTCTCAAACACAATGATCCGCCTGCCTGAGCCTCCCAAATGCTGGGATTATAGGTGTGCACCATCATGCCTGGCTAGGGAGAATTTTTAAGGTCCAGGACTTCACTCATGCTAGCAGAGCACTGTAATACTGAGCTATATCCCTACCCCTTTCTTTTTTTGCACCCGGGGATCGAATTCATGACCTCGCGCTTGCCAGGCAGGGGCTTATGCCACTGAGCTAAATCCCCAGCCCCCCCATCCCATTTTATCTTGAGACAGGGTCTCACTCTGTTGCCCAGGTTGACCTTGAACTTCTAGTCCTTCTGTCTCAGCCTCCCAAGTAGCTGGTATTACAAGTATATGTAAGGATAGGGGCAAGATGTGAGTTGCCCTGGGCACTGTGTTTCTTACCCACACAGCAATAAACCGCTACGTTCACGGAGGAGGAGGGCGGTAGCTCAGGGCTGAAGCACTTGTCTAGCACCCACAAGGCCCCTAGTTTGTTTTTTGTTTTTTCTTTTAAGTGACTTTAAAAAGTGACTTTGGAGCTGGGGGTTTAGCTCAGCGGCACAAGCGCTGGCTTGGCAAGCACAAAGTCCTGAGTTCTATTCCTGGTACAAAACAACAACAACAGTGATTTCAAGTTTTTCACTGCCTTTTGCTTCCCCTGGGATTGGAACCCAAGGCCTTAAGCATGCTAGGCAAGTGCGCTGTACCTCTAGTGCAGTCCTTTCTTCTGTTTGTGTGTATTGCTAGTAATTTAACCCAAGGTCTTTACACTGAGCTACAGTCTTAGCCCTTTTTTTATTCTTAATTTGAGACTGAGCCTCACTAAATCATTAAATTGCCCAAATAAGGCTCAAATTTGTAATCCTCCAGCCTCAGTTTTTCCCAGAGTGCTGGGTTTACAGACATGCACCACGCAACACCTGACTTTTTTATTTATTCATTTATTTTTGTTTGTTTTGTTTTTCTGAGACAGGGCCTCACTATGGAGTTCAGGCTGACTTTGAACTTACTATGTAGTCCACCTAAGCTGGTCTTAAACTTGCAGTGAACTTCCTGCCTCAGCCTCCTGGGTGCTGGGACTATAGGCATGTGCAACCATGATCGGCCAAGCTTGCTTTTTAAAAATAACTATTGGTGGGCTAGGGATATAGCTCAGCGGTATAAGTGCCTGCCTGGCAAGTGCAGGGTCCTGAGTTCGATTCCTGGTACCAAAACCAAGCAAACAAAACTATTGGTAATCAGGGAAAACTGGGTAAGGAGCAGGTTCATGGGGGCAGACAATGAGTTGCAGTTGCCTGGAGAATCCAAGTGGAGATGTCAAAGAGGCAGCTGGGGGTGCTCACGAGAACCTGCGGGAGTCATCAGTGCTGGGAGGAGCATGGAGCCTCCATTGCTCTAGAACAGTGGAACAGACAGTTCCGACAGGAGCTCAGAACAGGCTTGGACTGTCGCATGTACTGCCCTGTACGCATGCGCACCCAGGACTCCACTCCGCCTCCTCTGCGTGCGTCCTCACCCCCTGGTCAGACACAAGGATCTTGGCCCGAGCCTCTGGGCCCTTCTACGCGGCCTGCCTGTCGCTGCCTGGCTTTCATGCGTTGTAAAGCCTTTTTACCTGGGAGACAAGATGCCTGCAGTGATAGGTCAATCCCTGCTTTTGAAACATTTCTGACAGTTATTTTTAAAAACTTTGATAAATTGTACACCATCCTGATTAAAAACTTGCTGTGAACCGGGCAAGGTGTCACCTGTAACCCTAGCACTCTGGGAAGCTGAAGCACGAGGATCTCGAATTTGAGCCAAGCCTGGCCAATTTAGAGACTTAGACCCTGACTCAAAATAAAAATAATTTTTAAAAAAGAGTTGGAAAAAAAATAAAAAGAGTTGGAGAAGGCAGAAGGCCCCAGCTTCAATCATAGTACTCCCCCCCACACACACACACGAAACTTGCTCTTTGAAAGAAAATGTTAAGAGACTGAAAGATTAGCCACAGTGTGGGAGAAATACTTGCAGATCATATATGCAACAAAGGACTTGTATTCAGCGTACAGAAAGAACTCAAACTAAACAGGAAGAAAAAAAGCCAATGAACAAAGAAGCTAAAGTCTGCGAGAGGCTTCACCCGGGCGGAGGAGAATGTGTCAGCGGCAGGTCCAGGGCAGCTGCCGCAGAGGATCCCAAAGTGGTAGCTTCAAAGAACCAAGCTCAAACAACCAATTTCTGGAGGCAAGAAGCCTGGAATCCAGCGGCAGGCAGGCATGAGTCGCGTACTTCCGGTTCCCGCCGTCTTGGTCACGTGGGCGCCGGCAGGTGGCAGTGCCTGCCCGGCCTCGCCTGTGTCTACTTCCGGGTGTCCGCACCTTGCGAAGGTCCCTGGTCAGCGTGAGTCAGCACCTGCCCTCATTAAGATGAACAAGATCTTGTCTTCGCTTGATTACATCTGCAAAGACTATTTCCAAATAATGTCACTGTCACCCACGGGGAACAGGCTAAGGGTCTCAGCGGGTTTCCTGGGGAACAGCTTAACCTCGGACAGAGCGGCGCCATTAGACAATGTTCGAGGATTCTATCACTGTGACAGTGACGGTTTATTTTTTGGTGGTGGTGGTGGTGGTCCTGCTGCTGCTGCTGCTGGGAGTTGATCCCTACATTCTCAACTCTTTCGGTTTTATTTTGAGACAAGAGTCTTGCTAAGTCTTAGCTAAATTGCCCAGGGTGGGTCCAAACTTGGAATCCCCCACCTCTGACCCTCCCCTGCCATGCTGGGATTGCAGGAGTGCCCCAACATGCTAGGCTAGGACAGATTTACTGATACATGTAAAAACTTACATGGCCTTTAAGGGTATTGTGTAGAATGAAAAAGCCAGTTTCAGAAGTCATATACTACAGTTTCGCTTCTTCTGTTTCTTCTTCTTCTTATTATTATTACTATTTCGGAGGCAGGCTATATAGTTCAGGTTGGCCTTGAACTCATTTGGTGACCCAGGTTAGCCTTGAACTCACAGTGATCCTTCTGCCTCAGCCTCTGAGTGCTGAGATTACAGGTGTGCACCACTACACCTGGCCAAGGCTTGCTTATTCTTCAGTCTTCAGGGCTAAGATCCAGAATTTGTTAGTAAATTTCTCCATAAATTTTTTTTTTTTTTTTGTAGCAGGATCAAACTGACCACCTTGCACTTGCCAGGCAAGCCCTTATGCCGCTGAGCTAAATCACCGGCCCTTGGATTGCTTATTCTTGAAATGACAAAATTACAGAGACAGAACAGATGAATGTCAGGACAGGGGCAGGGGCAGGACAGGGTACCCTGAAGGCAGAGCTTGGGCGTTTCTTTGATGAAATGTTCTGCATCCTATTGAGATGGTGGGAACACAATCTGTGCAATAATAAAGTTGTGGCTGGGGTTTAGTTCAGTGGCACAGCGCCTGCCTGGCAAGCACGAAGTCATGAGTTCAATTCCTAGTAAAAAGGTATAATAAAAATTGTGGAACTGGATGCCAAAAACCAGAGCAAAGCAAAAAGAGCATATGCAAAAACTGGCAAAATCCAAATAAGGTCTGTAATTTGGGTGTACCAACATCAACTTCCTGGTTGAAATGGTACTACAGTTGCGTAAGATGCTAACTTTAGAGGAAGCTAGTGTGCGTGGATATCAGTGGAGACTGAACCTAGGGCCTCAAGCATGCTAGGCAGTCTCTACAACTAAGCTGTACCCCAGCCCCAAAACTCTTCCCCAAACTGAAGCTTGAACCTATGGCCTTCACACTGAGCTACATCCTCAGCTTTTCCTTTTTAAAATTTTGAAACAGCTTCTTGTTAAGTTGTCCAGGCTGAGTTCAAACTTGCAATTCCTCTGCCTCAGCCTCCCACATTGTGGGGGGGATTATAGTCATGCGCCACCAGGCCTGGCTCCATGTTCTTTTTAGAGAGGGACAGATCTATGGGGCTGGCTCTGCGATTAGCCCACCCTCCCAGGGTGAAGGCAGCTCACCACAGCCAGGCCTCTGTGCTGTATTCTCGTCTCCAGCCGGGTACCAGGGGTCGAGGGGCTGAGCCAGCCAGTGCAGTAGCTCATACAGTGCGCTCAGCACCTTCTCCATGTCAAAGCTTCAGCCAGAAACAACCTTGGACCAGCCGGCTGGGCCCCAGACTCCCCTATCAGATGCTATCAGACCAGGCAGCCAGATGAAAACTTGGCTATTTACTGACTGTGTGGCTATCCACAGTTATTTAACCTTTCTGGGTTTTACTTTAGCATTGCCCTTTTTTTTCTTTCTTTTTTTTTTTTTTTTTTTTTGTCTTTTTCGTTTTTATCAGTACCAGGGATCGAACTCACAACTGCCTGCTTGCAAGGCAGGCGCTTATGCCGCTGAGCTAAATCCCCAGCCCCGAGCATTGCCTTTTTTTGTGTGTTTGATAGTACTGGAGATCGAACCCAAGAGCCTTATGCATGCCAGATAAGCCCTCTACCATTGGGCTACATGCCAGCCCTTTTCCTTTTATTTTCTTTTTACTTTTGTTTTCAATTTTTTGATACAGGTTTTTTGTTTTGTTTGTTTTGTACCAGGGATTGAACTCATGACCTTGTGCTTACCAGGCAGGCACTTATGCTGCTGAGCTAAACCCCTGGCCCAAGACAGGGTCTTGTTATGTAGTACAGGCTGGACTTCAACTCACCATGTGGCCCAAACTGGACTCAGACTTGCAGTGATCCTCCTTCCTCAACATCCCAAATACTAGGATTAAAGGTGTGTGACCACCACACTGGCTTTCTTACTTTTAAAAAATTTGTTTACATCCATCTATACATATGTATGTATGTATGTTTCAAGGGTCTCACTAAATTGCCAAAGTTGGCCTTGATCTTGATATCCTCCTGTCTCAGCCTCAAAAGTAGCTGAGATTAGAGGTGTGTGCCACCGTACCCAGCAAGTAAGTTTGTTTCTTCCTTTGTAAAATGAGGCTGCTAGCAACGCCCACCTCATGGGGTTGCCTCGGCTTCAGTGCTTTGGTGAGCACCGGGGTTTTAGGTGGGTTCCCCCACTTTCCTTGTTGGGCAGAGGAGGAAACCTGCGAAGGGAACCACAGGTATGCATGGACAGGAAGCAGGTGGCTGTCGAGATCCAGTGGAGGCTATAGAGATCCAGTGGAGAGGACCTTCCTGGGGATCTTAGGGAGATGGGAGGGGGCCAGAGGCACACCCTGAAACCCAGAGGTACTGGACAGGTCCAGGGGAGCCAAAACCCAAGGGCACTGAAGCTTCAAAGAACAGGAGCCGCGGTGACTGAGAGACTGGGAAATCCAGAGACTCAGAGATCAGGACCACCAAGAAGCTCTGAGATTCTGAAAGACAGAAAGATTTGGGGATCCAGAGATGCCCCAAGAGGCGAAGAAACTCAGAGATATTCATAGAGACCCAGAGCCTCCATTCTGGCCAGACACACTGTGAATTGAGGTTTACTTACCCAGGTTGGGTGTGGTGGCGCACACCTGTAACCCTAGCACGTGGGAGGCTGAGGCAGGAGGATTGCTGTAAGTTCCAGGCCAGCCTGGGCTACATAGCGAGACCCTCTCAGAAACAAAAAACAAACAACAACAACAACAAAAACCTGTGGCTATAGCTCAGTACCAAGGTCGTGGGTTCAATTCCCAGTTACAAAAAATAAATGAAATAAGTGCCATGGATTTAGCTCAGTGGCACAGCACTTGCCTGGCAAGTATGAGGTCCTGAGTTTGATTCCTGGTACCTAATAAATAAATAAATTAATTAATTAATAAAATAGAATTCATTCATAAACTGTGGAAGTCTAGACTTTATTTTGAGGAACTCCCTGCTGCTGCATTGGGCTCTTGCCTATCCTGCGGGGTTCCGGGCTCTGGGGTCCACAGCCTGCTCTTCCAGGAGCGGAAACTAGTAGAGACTTCACCCTGGGAGCCGAGGTTGCTGTGTGGGTGATGACGGGTTCGCTGATAGAAGCGCTAGACAAGGACTAAGTCCCACCCCTTTCAAGAGGACTCATTGGTGGAGGAGCTGGGTGTGGGGCCACCTGCAGGCTACATAAAGCGCTGGCCTGCACCTTTGGGGTTTGTAGTAGGTAACTCCTGAGCCAAGGTCAGATTTCTGGCGACAGGAGGCTGGGCTGCTTGTGGACATCGAGCTGGAGGTTTCCACATATACTGAGTCCCGAGTTGGCATCTCCAGGAGGAAGAGGGAGGTTTTAAGAAAGTAGTTTAAAAGCTGGGCATGATGGCACACGCCTATAATCCCAATACATGGGAGGCTGAGGCAAGAGGATCACTGTGAGTTCGAGGCCAGCCTAAACTACATAGTGAAAACTTGCCTCAGAAAAGCAAAACACAGGAGTATTTCGCTTTCGGATGCTCCCTACTGGTTGAGTAACTAGCTATTGTCTCCCTTTTCTGCACTTTCAAATAAACCAACTTAGTAAAAATGAGGCAAAGAAATAAAAATAATAATAAAAAAAGTACCTTGAAGTGTTTGAGTTCCCGTTTCATCTTGCTCTAAATCCAAGTTTTTTTGGATTTGATGTCATGTGTTTCTCTGGGCCTCATTTTCCCCTTTGTGGAGAGGTCAGTGGCCTTTCCAGATGTGTTTCGGTGCTGAGTGTTGAGGGCTGGAGGCAACAGGAGCAGTTAAGCCCTCTGCTGCTTTTCTTTCTTCTTTCTTTCTTTCTTTCTTTCTTTCTTTCTTTCTTTCTTTCTTTTTTTCTTGTCTTTTTTGAGACAGGGTCTTACTATGCAGTTCAGGCTGACCTTGAGCTCACTTTGTAGCCCAGGCTGGTCTCAAACTCACAAGGATCCTCCTACCTCAGCCTCCTGAGTGCTGGATTACAGGCGTGAGCCACTACGCCTGGGTTTTCTTTTGGTTGAGACAAGGTCTCACTGTCCAGGCTGAATTCAAGGCTGTGTCCACGGAGCGAAGAGCTCCAGGCCTGCTTGCCTGGTGCAAGGCTCTGCTGGGTGGGCTTCAAGCCCCTCTCAACCCGTGACATGTTCCCACTCTCATCAAGGCCCCCTAATAAATGTGCCTACAAGACACCCCCTGTCTAGGTCCTGGCTTGGCTTCCTGATCTAGGGTGGTGGGGTAAGGGGAGGGAGTTGTCAGGGTTGGACGCAAGCTCTGTACCAGCTCTGTCCATCACTTTCCATTAAGCCTGTTTCTCCACTGTAATGTCTCCTGTGGATGATGAGATCTCCAGCAGAGGGGTGGAATGAGCTGAGGGACACGCAGTTCTTGGAAGAGGCCTGGTACCTCTTGGAAAAAGCTCAGATGAAAGTTCAAAGGCAGTCTAGAAATGCCTTCAGGCTAAGCCTGTTTAATGGACTGCAATAAAAATAATATACTGATTTTTTTTCTTTTTTTTTTGCATCAGGGGTCACTCGGTAGATCACAATGACCTTGAACTCACTTTGTAGCCCAGGCTGGCCTAGAACTCTTAGTGATCCTTCTATTTCAGCCTCCCAAGTGCTGGGATAACAGGCATGTGCCATCATGCCTGGCTTGTACTGATTATTTTTTATTGTAATAGTATTTAATAATAACATTTGTAAACATAAACTTATCCAAAGACATACAAGCTCCTGTTGGTTGGGTTAATGAAAGACACTCAATATGCCATGCTGTCCTAGAAAAAATGGCCAGAGACCTCAGTTCTGTTGAAAAGAAAGGGCTCTGACACAGGAGGTAAGCAGCTTGTTTCTTCCTTACCAAACGTTCCAGTCATTTAGATTCTCAAACAGGACAATGACAGCTTTAGGTCCTTCACCTCCTCCTGGACAGCTCTACTGCCAGCTCTAAAACTGCGCTCCAGCACTGTTGCCAAAACCTGAGCCGGCCAATACTCCAGCACGCTTTGAGAGGAAGTTTGCCAGTGGAGCCTCTTGTACTGATTATTATAATACAGTTTTTCTCCCCAGAAAAACAGAACTCAAATAAGCAATGTGTGGTCTGTGGTGGTGCGTGGGCTTGGCACACGCAACGCCCTGCATGGGACTCCTGGAATTGCGCATGCGCACGCACGCACGCACGCACTTACATGTCTTGTTAGCAGAGTGGAGAAGGCTGCCCAACGAAGGTGGCCTGGGTATTGATGGAGTCAGCCTAGAGTAGTGATTAAGATTTTGTCTTTGGAGCCAAACAGTTTAAATTCGAATTCCACATGTCGGTTTGTTTAATCTCCCCATACCTCCGTATGGTTGCACCCATATTAACTACAATGGGAGCTGTGGGATTTACACGGGGAGGGGGGAGAGCTGAGATCATGGGCGTGTGTGACAGGTGAGGCCTGGGTGTGGTGACAGAGGAAACTGCACGGAGGGAACTGTGGCTTGGGGACAGGAAGGGCTGGGCCTGGGGAGGCACAAGGAGCACGGATGGCCCCACAGGCTCTTGGAGATGGCTCTAGGGGTCCGAGGTGAGAGCCCCTGGACTGAGGACTGTAGAGACCAAGCCAACAACTAAAAACTGTTTGGTTTTCAAACAGGTGACAGAGTCACACGCAGCTTCGGAGCCAAGAGTGGTCCTCCTGTCTCAGCTCTCAGCCACCTGCTTCCCTAACCTGGAAGCCGTGAAAGCTATGCCTTCCTGTGTCCTTCCAGAGAATCTAAACATACACGATCACATGTACATGTGTGTGTGTTTCCACATTTGATTGCTACTTGAAAAAATATCAAGTCATGAGGCTGCTGTCTCTGCAGCCCACCCTATGCCCCACTGGCTCACTCCCACCCTCAACTGCTGTTCAAGACTGCCACTGCTGTGCAGTCACCACCCAGTGCTATCTGGCCTTTGTCTCTGGTCCTTTGTGTGTGCGTGTGTGTTTGCGTGTGTGCATGTGTGTGTGTGTGTTATGGGACAGGGTCTCGATACTGGGGCTTAATATGTAGCCCAGGCTGGCCTCAAATTCATGGAGATCCTCCTGCCTCAGCCTCCTGAGTATTGGAATTGCAGGTGTGTGCACCAACACACCTGGCAGAAGTGTCTTTTGTCATGAAAGTCTCTGAGTTATCTGTAAGGAGAGTTTATGCCAATATAGTGACGAGTAGGGGCTGGTCATCAGAAAGACCTGTCTAGAGGGTGTGAAGTCAGGTGGGGAGGCCTGTGATAGACTGTAACCAGGAAGTGCTGGGAGGGAACCCAATCCTAGCTCTGCACATCTCCTGCATCTGGCTGTGCTGGCACTAAGTAAAAGCCTGGGTTCTATAAGCTTCCTGGCCCACTGTAAGAGAGGTGAGAGGTGGTGGGAGCCCTGATTGTGGTTGGAATTGAAGCGGGGCCAGCTCTATGGAATGGAGTTGCCATGTGGAGTCTGTACTAACTTGAAGAGTTCCTAGTGGAGCCAGGCATGGTACATGTCTATAATCCAAGCATTTGGAAGGCTGAGGCAGGAGGATCCCTGTGAGTTCAAGGCTGGCCTGAACTATATAGTGAGACCCTGTCTCAAAACAACAAAACAAAACATACTGGGTGTGGTGGCACATGCTTGTGATCCCAGCACTGGGGAAGATGAGGCAGGAAGATTGCCATGAGTTTGAGGCCAGCCATGAGTTTGGGCTATGTAGTGAGTTCAAGTTTAGCCTGAGCTGCATGCATAGTGAGAGACTCTGTTTCAAAAAACAAACAAAAAAGAAATGTAGTCTTTATTTCTTTTTCTTTTTGTGGAGCTGTGGAATGAACCAAGCCCTGTGCACACATTATGCAGAACTCTACCTCAGAGCCAGCACTGTGCTCATTTTGATTCATTTGTTGATATTGGAGAACTGGGATGGAAATCATATTGTGTGAAGTATCAGAAAATACCCTACACCAACTATGCATCATTTTTCATCCTTTTTTAAAACTCAAATGGTCAGAGTCCATGCATTCTGTTCTGTACAAATCAAAATATTTTGAAGATGATTTCTTACTCACACATCTCTTTTTACAGCTGTATTGTATTCCTCTGTATGGATGTACCATAACATGGTCCCTTACTGATTGACATTTAAGTTGCTTGGTGTAAAAACTGACTTCTGCTACTCCAAACAGGGAGTAGCTTTATACGGACAGTGTTAAAAAATAAGGAGTCAGGGGGCTGGGGATTTAGCTCAGCAGCATGAGCACCTGCCTTGCAAGCAGGCAGTCGTGAGCTCGATCCCTGGTACCGATAAAAACGAAAAAGACAAAAAAAAAATTTTAAAAAAATGAGTCACTTGTAGAATGGATTCTTAGAATTGCTTATCCAAGGGCCAAGCAAAATTATCCTCTTGATGATTTTGGGAGTCAAATGTCCCTCTGCCTACTCACCTCTCCACCCCTCCACCAGGGCCTAAGAAAGCCTGACTTCCAGAACACTCACCAACTAGGAAGGTGCTATGCTTTAAAAATTTTTGCCAAAGTGAAAAGTGGGAAACAGTCTCTTAGTGAAGGTTTTCTTTTTTTCTGTTTATGAAACTTTAATTTGTATTTTTTTCTCTGTGTGAACTCAAGCACTTTTTCATGGGTGAGAGTCATGTCTCTTCTCTGTGATTTGCCCCTTTCTCCACTGACTATGGCTTCTGATTGCAATGAAAGTCCTTTAAGATACACATTCCAGGGCGAGGATGTAGCTCAGGGGTAGAGCACTTCCCTGGCCTGCATGAAGCCCTGGGTTCAATCTCAGTACTGAAAAATAAAGACATAAACTGTAAATGTTTTCTTTAATTAATCATCTTGACCTTGCTATGATTCACAGTATCATGAAAATAAAATTTTATGGCTTCTGGGTTTTGTGTCATGGTTTAAAAAAATACTCTTTCCTCATTGAGGTGACTGTATCTTGTTGGTTAATTCATTAATTTTATGGCTTCTGAGTTTTGTGTCCTGTATGTGCGTGTGATGGTTTTAAAAAGGATCCTTTCTACACTGAGATGATTACGTCTTGTTCATTAATTTATTTTGGGGGCTTTTTTATTTTTATTTTTATTTTTATTCTTTTGGTGGTGCTAGGGAAGGGACCCAGGGCCTCACACACATGAGGCCAGTGCTCTACTATTGAGCACTTGTTTGTTTAGAATTTCTTCTAAGATACAAATTATGAATCCAATTTTATTTTTTGTAGATCATTTCCTTTTCTTGATGTCTGTTTTGATTTTTTAATTTCATTTTGAGAGAAAGCCTCACTATATAGTTCAGGCTGGGCTTGAACTTACTATGTAGCCCAGGCTGGTCTCAAACTCCTGGCAATCCTCCTGCCTCAGCCTCCTGAGTGCTGGGATTATAGGTGCACACCACCACACCTGTGGGCTTGGCTTTTTTGAAGCAAAGTCTCCCAGTGTAATCCAGGATGGCCTTGAATTCACCATGTGGCCCGATTTTAGTACATGTGCTGCCCACACAGGCACCACCATGTAGCCCAGCCTGATCTCAAATTTGTAGCAATCCTCTAGCCTCAGCCTCCCAAGTGCTGGGATTACAGGTCACCATGCCTCACTTGTTTGTTTTTGAGATTGCTTTTGAGATGAGGCTGGTTTTGAACACCTGGACTCAAGGGTAATCCTGCCTCAGTCTCCTGAGTATCTTGAGGACTGCAGTCCCAAGCCACTGTGCCAGGATTCAAGCTCTTTGATGGACTCATCTTTTCTCAATAAATTTGAAATTTTTTTATCATCTCCTACATTCTCATGGGCATTTGGATCTATTTCTGGATTTCTGTATCTCCCATTGATCTATGCTATGGAGTCTCAACCTCCCTTGAACATAGATCCTCCTGCCTCAGCCTGCCTTGTACCGGGATTACAGGCATGTGCCACCACTCCTGGCTTAGTTTTCTATGTGAACTTAAAATCAGCTCTTCTAGTGTTTCACTCCTCCTGCAAGGAAAAAAAAAAGTAATTGTAATAAATGTATGGATTGGGGCTGGGGATTTAGCTCAGCGGCATAAGCGCCTGCCTTGCAAGCAGGCAGTCGTGAGTGAGTTCAATCCCTGGTACCGATAAAAACGAAAACGAAAAAAAAAGTGTATGGATTAAGGGAGAACTGTCATCTTTAAATGCATCATTTTTGTTTGTGTGTTTTTATAACACTGGGGACTGAACCCAGGGCCTCACACGTGCTAGGCAAGCACTCTGCCACTTAGCTATACCCTCAGCCCTTTAAAATCTTTTTTTAAAATGTGAGACAGTCTTGGTAAACTACCAAGAAACAGCTGCAGTTCTGCCTCAGCCTCCTGAATGGCTGAGATTACAAACCTGTGTTTCACGCCTGACTACACAGCCTCTTTGTATCCAAAACAAGGTGTTTGCCCCCTGGCTGCTACTTCTTACCTGTAGCAGCCAGTGACCCATGTGTAGATTTGTTCTGGGCACCACGTCTGTTGTGCACCCCCAGGAATCTCTCAATGGATGGGGAAGCCCCAAAGATGCTGCTGCCAAAATCTGTTTTCTGTTGCTATAGCTGAGTACCACAGACTCAACAATCTTTAAAGAACAGAAGTTTATGTGGCTTCCAGTTTGGGAAGCTGAGCTATCAGAGCATGGTGCTGGCACTGGTGAGGGCCTCCTCACATCACAGAGCGGAGAAGAGCATGGCACAGGGCAACATGGCAGGCATGCTCATATTGCTTCCTGTCGCAAAGGCAATAATGCCATGGTGGGGGCCCCCACCCAAATTCCAACCATCTCCCCAAAGCCCCACTGCCAAATACCATTACCAAAGGAACTGGGTGATTACATTTCCAACATGTGAAATTTGGGGGACAAATTTAAACCATAGCATCTCCCTCCTAACCCCTGATCTACCCTCCTCATTAATCCCACGTGTGTGCACAAGATTAAGGGTTCAGAGTTGTCTCCATCCTGTCTCCCAAGAGTCCTATCTAATCAGCGTTGCTTTTATTGCTTTTAACCGCTTTATTGAGGTAGAAATGACACACAATAAACCATGCTCATTCACTTTTGATATACATATAGTCCTGTGATCATCAAGATATAATGAATATATATATCACCCCCCCCAAAGAAAATTTTCCTCAAACACCTTGGTAATCTCTCTCATCCTTTTCATCCTCCAGTCTCCACAGACAACTACTGATATGATTTCTGCTAGTAGATTAGTATGCATCTGTTACAATCATTATATAAAGAGTTAGAGTATGTAGTTTTCTCTGACTTGCACTCAGTAGTATTCTGGGATTCATCTGTTGCTCATGTTCATTGCTGAGTAGTATTCCATTGTATGCATATACCATAGATATTTGGTATGTTTCTCACCTATTGAGGATTTGTTCCTTCTAATTTTGGGCTATTGCAGTTAAAGTAAACTGCTATGTACAGGTCTTTGAATGCTTTCATTTCTCTTTGGAAAAGCTTATGGGCAAAATGTCTGGGTCATACCCTAATGTCTGTGGTATTGTTTCTGGTTTTTCTTTTTCTTTGTCTTTATGA
This sequence comes from Cavia porcellus, assembly GCF_034190915.1. Taxonomy (NCBI): domain Eukaryota; kingdom Metazoa; phylum Chordata; class Mammalia; order Rodentia; family Caviidae; genus Cavia; species Cavia porcellus. Next base: position 24,032,176 of record NW_026947500.1, read on the forward strand.
GACAGGGTTTCACTACACAGTTCAGACTGATCTCAGGCTCACTTTGTAGCCCAGTCTGGTTATGAACTTGCAATGATCCTCCTGCCTCAGCCTCTCAAGTGCTAGGATTACAGGCCTGTGTCACCACACCCAGCTAGTTTTTGGTTTTTATCTGTGGTTCTGGCTCATAACTCTCTCGATAAGGCAGATCACAGAATCTAGAATTCCTCATCCTCAAAGTAGGTCCTACTGCCACAGCGAGCAGAAGCACCAAAATGACCCCAAATTTGGACACAGATGTATTTACATCTATGGGCACTGATTGGGATCATTCCCAGAATATCAGGCCCTGGTATCTGGTGGTCTAGGGTTTTTGTATGATGCACCAGCAAGAGGTACAAAAGGGAAACGAACAGCCTGGCTGTTCCTCTGATTAGCAAGGAGAGATCATCAGTTACAAGGATAGACTAATGATCATCAGTCTTGAAGCTTGGTACAATGGTACAATCAGGCACCCCACGTTTGGTTATGTTCTCATGGTTACAGGGTCAAGAAAGCAATTAGAGAGCGGTTACAGTTTCAAAAGAACCACATTTTATTTATTTACTTATTTATTTTTGGTACTGGGGATCCAATTCACGACCTCATGCTTGCCATACTTACACCGCTGAGCTAAATCCTCAGCCCAAGAATCAAGTTTTAAAAGGAACAATTTCTCTTGTACAGTTTTTCCTTTTCACTATACTCTAATCTTCCCTTGCCTTCCTGCCTGGGTGCTGGCCAGAAAGACATTTCCCGGCCTGCCTTGTTGCAGACCCTGACACCCCACTTCAGAAGGGCCCCGCCCCCTGCAAGAGGAGGAAGATGGCAGAGCCCAAGCCCCTGAGCACACAAGGGCTGGCTCTTCCCACAGCGATAGAGCAGCCTGAGGGGTTTTGTTTGTTTGTTTTACTAGGAATTGAACTCAGGACCTTGCACTTGCCAGGCAGGCACTTATGCCACCGAGCTGCATTCATGGCTCCAGACTGTTTTGTGCAGTCAGTTTTTTTTTTTTCTTTTAAAATCTTAGGCCCTGGTGTCAGTGCAGTCAGTTTATACATCTGTCTGTGCTTCAGGAGCACCGACATAGTGCCCATGAGCACTCAAAAAGATGGGTTTGGGAGCTTCCAGGCAGTGACTGCACGGCGGCTCCTGAAGAGGGGTGGGTGCAGAGGAGGCCCGCCTTCTGGGTGTCTTCGTCTGCACCTTCATAACTTCCTTTACAGTACACTGGTGAAGTGTTTCCCTGAGTTCTGAGAGCTTCTCAAAAATTTAACTCAGCTAGTGTCCTCTGCAGAGCTGGCATGTGGGGGACCTCACACATGTGAGTTCAGAAGCCATCTGGATTGTGAATGCTTAGGAGGGAAAGCAAATCTAAGTTTGTTTTTTCTCTCCTAAGTGTAAGTTTAAATGCTCTTGCCTTCTGTCTTTCTAAGACTGTAGCTTGGTGTGCTGGGAAACTAGAAGTAGGATCTTTTCAAGTTCAGCCTTAGATACACAGGAAGAACGTGCCCTCCCCCAACCAGTCAACAAAGTCTAGAACCATTTTGTTTTTTGAGATAGAGTTTAATTATGTAATTTATAATTTAGGCTAACCTTGAACTCACTAAGTAGCCTAGGCTGGCCTTGCATTTGTGGAATTCTCCTGCCTCAGCCTCCCAAGTGCTAGGATTATAGTCATGTGTCACCACACCTGGCTAGAACCATTTTAGTTTGCAGAAAAACTGCTGAGAAAGAACAGATTTGCTTTCTGTCTCTTCTCTCTGACAGTTTTTCCAGTGATGAACATTTTGCTTTAGTGTAGCATATTCATTACAACTGAAACAATTCCGATACAATATTAACTGAAGTCTATAATTAACATTAATTTTTTCTTTTTGAGACAGGGATTCATTATGCAGTTCAGGCTGTCCTTGAACTCATTTTGTAACCCAGGCTGTCCTCACCCTCTGCAATCCTCCTAACTCAGCCTCTTCCTGAGATTACGGGCGTGGAGCCACCACACCCAGCTATATTTTCATTCTTAGTGCTGTCCTGTCTTGGGGTTTGGAAAAGTGTAAGTCAGGCATCCCATTAGAATGTCACAGAGCAGTTTCACAGCCCTACAAAATGCTCTGTGTCCCATGCATTCATCTTTTTCTTTCCCTTTTGGTCCCAAGTCTTGCCTCTTCCAGAGTAGGATGTCCAAGAGTTAGGATCATTCAGTGTGCTGCTTTTGCAAAAGGCTTCTTTTAATTTTTATAATTTGGATCTCAAACGTTCCCCAAAGGCCAGCTGATGGGCTTTTGGGGAGTTATTAGATTGTGAGGTCTCTAACTTTATCTATAGAGACAATAATTTGATGGTACTATTGGGAGGTGAGGGAACAGGAAGTAGGCTTCGGTGAAGACAGCGGGTCACAGGGTATGCGCCACCTTGATCACTGTCTCTCGTCCCCAGCTGCTTCCTCTCTGGCTCTTTCCTCCTCTCTGTGCTTCCCAGCTGCTCTGCAGTGGGCAGCTCTCCTCCATCGTGGTCTTCCACAGTGAGGTTTCTGCCTTGGAGTTAGCTAACCATGGACTGAAGCCTCTGACACCATGAGCCAAACTAAACCTTTCCTTCTTTTAAGTGTTGTTCTCAGTTATTTGGTCACAGCAATGAAAAGCTGACCAGCACAATTCAGAAGATGCACATAAGGTTGTGGGGTTGCTCTGTCTTTCCATATTTGATAACTCATTTCTTTTCATCTTTGAACTTTAAAGAAATGATGCTGGGGCTCACTTCAGGGTGCCCAAGTTTGTGGGTAGCATGAGCTGTGAGAAATACAACTCCTCACACTAGCAGCAGCGCCTCCTGCACATCAGCTGCTTGCAAGGGGAATAAGATCATAGTCTACCAGGTCTGCCGCATGCCCCCCTCTCCCCAAAGAAACAAAAACCCAGTCACCTCCCTAGCTGGTGCCAACAGCTGTCCCTGGACATCTGCAGTGTTTTCTATTTGAATGTCCTCCCTCCCTTCTTGCCCCAACTCACTCCTATGCACTTCCTCCTTTCCTGGGACAAATCTGATCAAATAGAATGAAACCCAACCTGCCTCCCACTGGGCTCTGCCACTGTCCCCGCCAATTTCTGAGTCACTAGAGCCTGCTCAGTGTGTACACCCTGGGCGCAGCCCTCACTACTGCTAAATAAATAAATAAATAAGGCCAGGGGACGTGGCTCAGTGATTACAGTGCTTGCCTAGTATGCACAGGGCTCTGGCTTCCATCACCAGCAGAGAAAAAGCAGCAGCAGACAAACATGATCAGTCCCCCCAGGGTGCTGCGCCTCCTCGAAGGCGATTCCCCCGCCTGGCATCGCCCCACCCCTGCCACGACTCCCTGGCTCTGATGAATACTGACCCTGACACCTGGACCAGAGCCAGCGGGGCCTTTCCTTTACACCAACACCTCTTCCTCCCAGCAGATTTTCTGAGTAACACCTGGTTCAAGGTCTGCCCATCAGAGGGGGGCCAGGGCTGAGGTATTCACCATCCTATGCCCAGGTGAGGCCAATGCCCCGGACATGTAGAAGACAGGCAGTGCCCATGAGGGACAGTTAAATGTAGTCAGTAGGATGACAGGTTTGTGAAAGGCACTGTGGGGACTGTAAAGGCGCAGGCTGTGGGGAGGAGTGCTATCTGCCGTGTTTCTAGGACATCTTTCCTCTCTCAGACCTCTGCTCCCCGCAGTGCAGCCATGAGAAACTTGCAGGTGCATGTCCCCCAGTCTCTGCCAGTGACGGCAAACCTTTTAGAGCTTGCAGTGGGAAGACATAGCCTGCTGGGGCATGCGTGCCATAAGTTTGCCACCATTGTGTCTAGACCTTGACTTTGCTGTTCTTTCTCCTAGGAAAACCCTTCCCAGCACCTAATGATGTCTATGGAAATCAGGACTTCCTTGATTCCCAAACTGCCCAGGGAGAATCCCTTCTCCCAGCAAGGACTGATTTGCCTTAGCCCTGGGTCTCTGCCATGGAAAGAATTCCCTCAGAAAGGTTTAGTTAGGCTCTGACCCATAAAAGTGGGGCACATGCCTATACTCCCAGCACCCCAACACTAGGAGGCTGAGGCAGGAGGATTGCTGTGAGTTTCATGAAAGCCAGGAACATAGTAAACCTCTGTCTCAACAAACAAACAAAAAGATCTGACACATAAATGCTTACTGGTGGAGGTCAAAGAGCCCTGAAGCTGTTTCCAGCCCTGACTCACCAGGTGAGAGAGTTCAGCAAACACACTTTAGACGCCTCAGTTTGCCCTATCTGCAACCTTGGGGTGAGAGTGGGGTCCCATTACATCAGTGGTTGTTACCTTTTGGGGGATCACAGGTCCTGAATTGCAGGAAGACTATGCACAATTTCCGGAGCAGGCTGCTTGTCTATACACCACATAGGGGCTCCAAGCAGTTGCTAGGCTGGGACTCCAATACCAGTGAAGAACCCTAGGCTGGGGGGGGGGGGGTCACTCCAGGGCCTTCCCACATTTTGATCCTCCAACCTCTTGCGGTGTGCCAGGGCCAGGTGGAATCAAGAGTCCGAGGTGGGCCTGCAGCCCTGCTCAAAGCCCCTGTAGCCCTATCCCGGGGTCACTGTCCTGGGGTCACGCAGCACGAGGGAGTTTCCTGGTGCATGAAACCCCAGGACCCTGGAGAAAGAGAGGCTCTCGCCCTTGCCACTGTCCACCCCACGGAAAGCGAAACCGGAGAGAACGGGGCTGAGCAGGGCAGGGACTTACCTAAGGTCACACCGCGAGCTCCGGCCTGGAGGGCCGGCTTCCCGAACCCCGCCCGGACGCATCGAGCCACTGAGGCGGTGGCTGAGCTCCGGGCCTGCGCCCCGGGGCGCGGGGTGGGTGGGGGCGGGGAGCGGGCTAGGAGCCGGGGCGCTGCGGGGCCGGACCGGGGAGGGGCAGCCGGGAGAGAGTCCGGCCGGGGTCCGCCCACCGCCGAGCAGCTGCTGCAGCCCAAGGTAATCTCAGCCGGCCGGGCAGGGCCGGGCTGGGAGGGGCGAGGGCAGCTGCGGCCGCGCGGGCGAAGCAAGGGGCGCAGCGCGTGGGCGCGGGGCTGCGGCGCCGATCGCCCCGGAATGCCCGCGCGAGCGCAGCGTGGGGTGCGGCCGCCCGCCCTGCAACCCGAGCCGCTGCCCCTGGTTAAAAATACCCCCTGCCCTGCGCTGCCCTCCCCTCCCCCGCCTGCCCTTCAGTCCCGTCCCCCGCCCCACCCCGGCTGGCGCTGGCCCCTCCCCGGGGACAACCCTGCCCCGGGCGAATCTGTCCCGGCGAGCTGGCCCCGGGCCTGCCGCGGGAGGGGCGGGAGACACCACGAGTGCGAGATAGTCAGAGCCAGGGCCGGGGAGATAGGCGAGAGCGGGACGCGGGTCCGCAGCCGGAGGAGCAGGGGAGGAGGGACGAGGGCGGAGGGAGAGGCGGGGAGGCGGCTCTTCCTGGTTGGGCCCTGACCCGAGCTGCTACCCGGGAAGCCAGCCGCGGGGACCTCCGTGACGCCCCGGCCTCCCCCCAGGTAAGGGGCAGGGTGGGCGGGCCGCGCGCCTGGAGTCCCGGCCTCCGCTCCGGGCAGAGGGGCTGCCCCAGGTCGGCCCTGCTCCGGGCTCGCGCCGTGCCTAGGGCAGTGGCGGGCGCGGGCTCCAGCCTGGGCTCTGCAGTGTCCCCAGGGGCTGGGCCGGGGCCCGGCAGCTCCGATCTCCAAGTCTGTCGGGTGCTGGGGGGTGTCCTGAGGAGAGGGACCCTTTTTGCCTGGGGTTTTTAGTCACTAAGCCAAGGAAGGAACCAGTGAGCTAGGAAGGAGTTCGTCTCATCTGAGGAGGGCTTAACCCGAGGGCGCACAGAGTCAGAGACCTTCCCTCCCCTCCCCCTCCATCTTCCAGTTCTGAGTTAAGGGCTCCGCCCTATGCACCTGGCTGACCACAGAGCTGCCGGCCAGGACTCTGGGAGCCAAGGTGGTCAGAATACCTGGGGAAACTGGGGAGCCCTTTCCTGGATTCTGGGAGCCCAGAGCCCTTAGCTCTGTGAGGAGGGCAGAAATGGGGTTGGGGAGGAAGGGAGGGTAGAAGGAGCAGGAGAAGGTCCCCTGCAGACCCCTTGTCCCACAGGATGGCGGAGGAGCTCATCACCCCCGTGTACTGCACCGGGGTGTCAGCCCAAGTGCAGAAGCAACGGGCCAAGGACCTGGGCCTGGGGCGCCATGAGAATGCCATCAAGTACATGGGCCAGGATTTCGAGCAGCTCCGGCTGCGGTGCCTGCAGAGCGGGACCCTCTTCCGAGATGAGGCCTTTCCCCCAGTGCCCCAGAGCCTGGGCTACAAAGAGCTGGGTCCCAACTCCTCCAAAACCTATGGCATCAAGTGGAAGCGCCCCATGGTGAGAGGGGCTCCGATGACCCCCATCCTGGGGGGTCAGTGGGGGCTGGGTGGCTGGGAGCCATCTCTAGAGGGACTGGCATGGGGACAGGACTCTGGGTGTTGCAGGAGCTGGTGTCAAGCCCCCAGTTCATCGTGGACGGAGCCACACGCACAGACATCTGCCAGGGAGCACTAGGTAGGCCCCCAGGGGTGGGCTCTGGGTGTTTTTCCACCACAGTTCCCCATTCCCGCTCCTTTGGGCTCTGCCCCAGCCCTTCCTTCTTGCAAGCCCCGACAGGCTTTGGCTATCAGCACTGGGGCTGGTTTGCCCAGTTCCTGGATCTTGAATGTAAGTTGTGAGGCATTCAGGGCCACCCCACCCGGGGTACCACTATGGTACCCATGAGTGCACATGCACACACACACCCCACTAAAGCAGAGCCACGTAGCAGGCCTGACATGGGTCTTCTCCATGCCAGGGGACTGCTGGCTCCTGGCTGCCATCGCTTCCCTCACTCTGAACGACACTCTTCTGCACCGAGTGGTTCCCCATGGCCAGAGCTTCCAGAATGGTTACGCTGGCATCTTCCACTTCCAGGTAAAGGGCCTGGGCCCCCTGGGAGGAAGGGCAGCAGGCAGTGGAGGAGATGGGGAAGGAGGCCCTGGCACTCTGGGGTTAGGGTGACGGGACCACACCCTGCAGGGGGAGCCCTCCCTCTGGCAGGTATTTGCCCTGGCCGTGCCCCTCCAGTCATGTGTGAGATGGCTGGGCAGGTATTTCTGCTGGCAGTTCTCCTGGGTGGTTGTGCATATCAGGGAGAAAGTGGAGGCATAAAAAGACTTCTGTGTTGTATCCTGTGGCACAAATTTTCTTCCTCGCTGGGGCCTCAGTGTCTGCCCCTGAAAAAGGAGAGTCCTGCTGGGAAAAACGTGACTATTCCCCACTTGTCAGGCCTGCCATCTCCCAGCCTGTGACAGAGCCTGACAATAAAGACCCGGGAGTAAGTGTGTTCACACCAATTCCTCCTGATCCTGTGACAGGGCCTATTTTTAAGTCATACAAATGAATTCTCAATGAGCTGAGCTTGGGACTCACCTGCCCTGGTGGGCCTTGCCATCCAGGACTCTACCACAGGTGTCCCCTTCATTACCATGCTATTCTCCACCTTGCACGGGGACAGTGGTCTATTGCGGCCACTGCACTGAGCCACATTAGCAGAGGACCACACCTGCCCAGCTATGATCCGCAGGGGCGTGGTCTTCCCGCCCCTTTCCCCGCCTCCTCCTCCTAGGTGTCCAATCCGTTCCTCCCAGGCTTCTGATTAGCCGGTTCAATATCCTTCCCCCCTCCCCCACACCCTTTTCCCGGTCTCTTATTGTTCTTGGTGGGCTTGTATTCTCCTTGAGTCTTGGCGGTCTGGGCACAGGTCCTTACTCCAAGCGCCCTGAGCTTGATCCCCACCCCGACTGCTGCCCTGGGAAATCTCTAAGCAAATCCCAGGATTGCTGGGAACGGGCCCCAAGCATCTTGTGATAGAAGGATCTAGGTACCACATTTTCATTCCGCATCTGTTTATAGCCGTGAATGGTTACTTTTTAATTTCGGCAGCAGGAAAATAAACATTACCAGGAGCCCCCCCCCCCCTTGCTTCTAGCAAGGAAATCCCATCGCAGAAGACTTCTTTCAAGAGTGTCTTTAGTTGTGCTGTCCTAGCTGCCTCCATGTTCAGAATCCATTCCAACTGTCTGCCTTGCATGCTCGTTTTGACTTTGGGGAAGAGCCAGAGTTGCGCAGGGCCGATCCAGTGAATTAAGTAGATGAGGATACACCGCAGTGTTTTTAGGAGCCCGTCTTCCCTTTGGAGGACACAAGGCAGCGGCGCTCACTGCATCTCTGATCACACCCTGTAAAGACCCCAGGCAAGAGGACTCACAGAACTGCATATAAACAGTCACTGCCTATTTTGGTCACGGTGTGTGCAACGTGCTTGTGCGTGCTCATGCGCACATGCGTGTACCGCCATACCTAGCTCTAGAATGGAGCGGAAAGAGGAAGGCACAGGGCTCAGTGTGGGATTGGTTTGAGCAGAGCCAGGTCAAAGGGCTTTGCATCCTCTCTACCTTTGAGTTTGTACGTAGGTCTGTTTTAGGTCTGAGCTAACTTTACCTGAATGACATTGTTTCACTTTCCGGTGGAAAAGTTACTGTTGCCCACTTTAATGGGAAGGAACAGGGGTCCAGAGCAGATAACTTATCCAGGACCCAGTATCTATATAAACTTCCCTCTGTGTCTGCAAGGGTGTGTTTGCAGTCCTCATGGATGCTCAAGTCCTTTACATATAAACTTTTGAAATTTGCATATAACTTACACACACCCTCCACATCCTCCTGTGCTCGATATCTCTGAATGACTTATACCAAATACAATGCAGATGCTATTCGAATACTGTACCTGTTATACTGTATTGTTTTGGGAATAATAGCAAGAAAATATTGATGCTTTGGGGATGGGGTTGTATTGGGACTCCAACCCAGGGCCTGGCATTTAGCTAGCCAAGTGCTGTACCACTAAGCTGCACACACAGTCCCTCCCCCTTTTTAATTTTTAAGTCAGAGTCTTATTAAGTTGCCTAGGCAGGCTCGAAATTTCAGTCTTCCTACCTTAGTCATCTGAATAGCTGGGACTGCAGGTGCCACCGTGCCTAGCAGGGTCTGGGTTTTGTTTTGGTTGGTACTGAGGGTTGAATGCAGGACTCCTGAACTGAGATGTGTCCTTCCTGCCCTTCTTTGACACAGGATTCTGCTCAGTGGCTAAGCTATCCAATCTGGGCTTGAACTCACAGTCCTTCTGTCTCAGCCTTGCAGAATGCTGACATTACAGGTGTGTGTTTATACCTGGCTGTCAGCCCTTATTTTTTGAGCCAGGAACTCACTAAATTGCCCAGACAAGACTTGAGCTTGTGATTCTCCTGCCTCAGCCTCCCAATGTGTTTGGCTTATGAGATGTGTACTACTGAGCTTAGCTCAGTTGTATTTTTTTTTTTTTAAATACAGTAGTATTTTCTATCTGTAGAATGATTGATTCTGTAGTTAAATCAGGTGGTTGAATCTATGGATGTGGGACCTGTGAATGACTGATTATGTGGCCATGTAGATGTACCCAGTACACATCAAATACATACATAGTACATATGTGTTATATATGTCTCTAATATATGTGACCTTGAAGCACGCAGCTACTATGCTTCCCCAAAATAAGACCTAGCTGGATAATAACCAGCCTTGAAAACTGAGATAAAAAAATCCCAGCCCCAGTCAGCCTGTCTTGGCCTTACCTGCCTTTCCAGAGTAGCTGGTGAGCAAGACAGTAGTGATGGTAGGGAAGGGAAGGACAGGCTCTTTGGGGCTGGCATTTTTTTGTGTTGGTTTGGTTTAGTTTGGTTTTGAGACAGGGTCTTGCTATGCAGTTCAGGCTGGCCTCAAGCTCACTTTGTAGCCTAGATTGGTTTTAAACTTGCAACAATCCTCCTGCCTCAGCCTCCCAAGTGCTAGGATTATAGCTGTGCACCACCACCCCCAGCCAAATCTCTAGTTTTCAAGGCTGATTATGTTCCAGCCAGGACTTATTTTCAGGGGAAGAGGGTAGTAAGTGGCAGAGCTGAGGGAGGAACTCTGCTTGGGGAATCCCAAAGCAAGTGGTCACTGTGCCCTTCCCCCACAGCTGTGGCAGTTTGGGGAATGGGTGGACGTGATCGTGGACGACCTGCTGCCTACCAAGGACGGGAAGCTGGTGTTCGTGCACTCTGCCGAAGGCAGTGAGTTCTGGAGTGCCCTGCTGGAGAAGGCCTACGCCAAGTGAGTATAACCTAGGCAACAGCTTCCACCCCCACACCAGGGCCAGGCACACCGGACCGTCTTACCTGGTCTCACTTGATGCCACAGCTCTGACCTGGAACTGCCCACAGGGTAAACGGCAGCTACGAGGCCCTGTCAGGAGGCAGCACCTCAGAGGGCTTTGAGGACTTCACAGGCGGAGTCACCGAGTGGTACGAGCTGCGTAAGGCGCCCAGTGACCTCTACCAAATCATCCTCAAGGCTCTGGAGCGGGGCTCCCTGCTGGGCTGCTCCATCGACGTGAGTGTGCCCAGCATGTCACTCGTGCCCTGCCCTCGCACCTGGCCTGGGATGCAGCAGTTTCTTGTCCCAGCCTATGCTCTGCTCAGGTCCTGCCTTTCACTGCTGCCCGTCCCTGCCTAGTGTCATTCCTGCCCCTTCTCCGGCTCCATCCCCAGGCCTCAGGCTTAGACTCCTCCCCAGACTCGCTCCATGTCCTCCACAGTTCACTGGCCTCTGGTTCACCTCTTGCTTGGTCTCTTCCCCTGCCCACCACTGCCTGTCCCTGTCCTCCCTGTGTGTCACCCTCTTCGGCTTGGCCCTTTCCACCACCATCTCCAGACCTCGCCTTCCCGAGTCCTAGATCTCAGACCGTCACTACGCTCCTTGGCCCTAACTCCATTTCTCTCCTTCCTCACCTGTTGGCTCCTTTCTCCCCCACACTGCTGTCCCTCCGGGGAACCCCGTGCATGGCTGTCTATGTACACATGTGCATGTTCAGGCCTCTGCTAGTCAGTAACCCTCTGTGAGTTGCCTAGATGTTTCCAGTGGCCATGTTGATGGGTACCCGGGCTCCCCCAGGCTCCAAAACTGAGGGTCTGCATGAGGATAGAAAAGATGGGAACAGGGTCTCTGCCTGCCACCCCAACAACTGCTGTATGTGCAGGGGACACTGCCCCAGACCCACGAGGGCTTCATACATGTGCATGTGTCTTCCTGCAGATCTCCAGCGTCCTGGACATGGAGGCAGTCACCTTCAAGAAGTTGGTGAAAGGCCATGCATACTCCGTGACCGGGGCCAAGCAGGTAGTGACCTGGATAGGGCCTGCCCTGCAGGGCAGTCCTGCTTCCTGGCCCATACTGACCTCCCTGGAGCCTGTCGAGAGCTGTGGGAGGTGCCTGTTCCCCCTTTGACCTCCTGCAGCATCTGTTTCTCCCTGGGGACTCCCAACCCGAGATGCTCACCACAGCTCACCTGATTGCCTGTGAATCAGTGCACAGCCTCCTCCCTGGCTGTGAATTACTGGGGACAGGCTTTTTGGCTTTAAGGGTGTTGTGTGTGTGTCGGTGTGCACGCACACATGTGTGCCTGCAGCCTGAGCAAGCTGTTGAGGTTCATGCCGGTCAGAAACTGGGTGCTGACGGGCGCTTTGGGGAACAGGTGAACTACCAGGGCCAGATGGTGAACCTGATCCGGATGCGGAATCCCTGGGGCGAAGTGGAGTGGACTGGAGCCTGGAGTGACAAGTGAGGGGCAGGCGGGGCATGGCCTGGGGAGGACAGTGGAGGCTCCTGGGTGACCCTGACATTCGTGCCTGAGGCTCTGCCCCCAGGATAGACTGGGGATTGACCAGAGGGGCTTTACGAGCTGGGTCAGCCTGGGGTATGATCAGGGGTCCACCTTGGTCCTGCTGAGACGCTGCCCTGTGAGAAGCTGGGCTCGAGATCACAGGCCAGGGTGGACAGGGTCCCAGGACAGAGGCCAGACAGGTTGGTGCCTGCCAGCCTTGACTGTGCCCTGCTCTCCACAGCTCTTCCGAGTGGACTCAAGTCGACCCGCACACACGGGAGCAGCTGCGGGTGAAGATGGAAGATGGGGAGTTCTGGTGAGCAGCACTCTACCGACCCAGCCGCCTCTTATCCCCCACGGTGCGGGTGGCCCGGCCCTGCGGTTCACCTCTGCCCTGACCCTAGGATGTCCTTCCGGGACTTCATGCGCGAGTTCACCCGCCTGGAGATCTGCAACCTGACGCCCGACGCACTCAAGAGCCGGACCCTGCGCAACTGGAACACCGTGTTATACGAGGGCACCTGGAGGCGCGGGAGCACCGCTGGCGGCTGCCGCAACTACCCAGGTGACTATAGAGGGCAGACATGGTGCTGTTGGTGCCTCAGTTTCCCCACTGTAGCACACTGGTCGTTGTGCATGTTAGGCCCTGGAGTTCGCAGTGCATTTACACTGTCTTCACCTCCATCTTGCTTTTTCCCCTTACCCAGGTTAGGTTAGCGTCATATTTTTGGTGGTGGTGGTAGTAGTGGGGATTAAATCCAAGGCCTTTGTACCAAGTTGTATCCCAGCCCTTGTTTATTTTGAGACAGGATCTCACTAAGGCACTAAGTTGCCCCGGCTGGGTTTGAACTTGCAGTCCTCCTGCCTCAGCCTCCCTGAATGCTGGGGACCACTGCACCTAAGAGTTGTCATTTTGATTTTGTTCCCTGCAAGCATTCAGGTTCTTGCCCGCTTTTCCTCTGTTCCTGTTACCCGACATGAACACCATCCAGGCTGAGCCCAGTTCTTCCCTGGCTCCAAGTCCCTGACTGTGGTTGGAGAGAAATCTACACAGCACAACCAAGTTTCCCCTGTAAATTGGTAGCCACAAACCTCAAATGAGTACTTTGCAGCCAGTGTGGTGACACACAGTTGTAATCCCAGCAGTCTGGGAGGCTGAGGCAGGAGGATGACAAGTTTGAGTCTAGCCACGCAGCCTGGGAAATCTGGCAAGATCTGGTGTCAAAAAAAAAAAAAAAAAAAAAAACCAAAAAGCCAAAGCTCTGCAGATAGCAGGGACCTCTGAGCAGCTAAGTACAGTCCTCAGCCCTTCTGCTGGGAATTAGCGCCTACCCAGCGCTCAGCCTGTCTCTTTCCTTACCCTCAGCTGTGCACCCAGCCTTCTGCCTTGGTGCAGGAGACCTCTCCTGCAGGGCCCTGCTTTGTTGGGGTGCAGAAAGTGCTGGAGATTGGACCCACAGCCTTCTCTCGGAGCTCCATGCTCAGCTGCTTTTGTTTGGTGTTTTGAGGGTCTCCCTAAGCTGCCCAGGTGGTACAAGAGCTCTGTCCTCAGGCCACTGCAAGACACTTTGTAGTCCACACGCCAAGCCCATCTGCCTCTGATCTGCCTGTGTGCACCTTGCCCGTCCTTCCTGCCGCCTGCCTGGCAGTGCCACAGAACTGTCCCCGCTTTGGGGAACTCACTTTGCTCCGGAGCCCATCCTGCCTGCCCCCCAAAAGTGTTCTGCTCCTTTGTCCCTCACCTCTCACTCCTGTGTCGTTACGAAAAATCCCAGGTCTAAGAACACAGTGACCCGCTCCTGACTCAGCCTCCCCATCCTGGCTTCTGCTTCCCTTCCAAACAAAACTGCTTGCGAGTTGCCACCCAGCACTTTCCTTCCAGGCGGCTTTTATCCCCCCACATCAGTAAACACCGTTTCCTGTGACTGAGGAGTCCGCGCTTCTGCAGCGTCAGCGCCATAGTGCACTGGCCCTGCCACAGCTCATTGTTCTGCCCCTTGGTATTTCCTTCTGCGACAGTGCACTGAGCTGGGTGTAGTGGCACACACCTGTGATCCCAGCACTTGGGAGGCTGAGACAGGAGGATGGAGTTCCAGGCCAGCCTGGGCTACATAATGAGACCCTATTTAAAAAATAACTAAATAAATGCATACATGCAGGGTATAGTGTGTGCACTCCTGTAATCCCAGCACTCAGGAGGCTGAGGTAGGAGAATCATTCGCAAGTTCAAGACCAGCCTGGACTACAAAGTGAGTTCAGGGTCAGCCTGAACTGCACAGCGAGACCCACCTCAAAAAACAAATAAGTAAATACATAAGGAAATAAATACATAAGAAAAAAAGTACATTGATGTAATTTGCAGTATCCTTGGAAGAAGTACTGCTATTGAACAGGGCAAATTCCTTCTTGGAGAGCCGCTTAGCTATTCTTGTCTCTTGTTTTTTCATGTGACAGTAGACTGGCTTTATGGTGTCCTGTCTAGAGACCCTTAAAACACCAAACAAAAGCAGCTGAGCATGGAGCTCAGAGAGATGTATGGTGTACATTATTTGAGGGTCTGAGGTGCAATTCAGTGGCATGCATAGGGCCCCAAGTTTGATCCTCAGCACTGCAAAAACATACACATGAATGAAAACAAGTAAGTCATTTTGAGACCTTAATTTGTTCATTAAATTTATAGAGCAATTTGGAGAGAATTAACATTATTGCCATTTTGAGACTGCCTGTCTCAGACTGTGGCCTGTCTCTTAATTTATATGCTTTTTAATATCTCTCAATAGAGTGTTACAAGTTTCCTTACAAAGAGTTTGGGCTCATGTTGAGATTTATTCCTAGGTATGGTGTCATTTTGTCATTACTGTCATTACAGGTTCAGTAAACCTCTGAAATGCTTGTTACCAGAAACAGATGAATTTTGGGTATTTGGGGGTCTTGAATACTTATAATGAGATATCTTGGGGATGGAACCCAAGTCTAACCATGGAATTCATTTACGTGTCATGTCCCTCATCTGCACAATATTTTTAGCGTACCTGCTATTGTTTAGTACTGAGGATTGAGCCTAGGGCTTTCACATTAAGCTACATCCCCAGTCCTTCTTAATTTTAATTTCTGTTTTGAGACAGGGCCCCAGTAAATTCTCCAGGCTGGGCTTAAACCTGTGATCCTCCTGCCTCAGCCTCCCAGAATGAATATTACTCTTTTTCTTCTTCTTCTTCTTCTTTTTTTTTTTCAGGCATCCTCTCTGTTTTAAGGTAGGAATGATATGTGGCTTTAGAATTTAGTAGAACTCGTCTGTAAAGCTGTCAGGCTGGCTTTTTATTTTTATGTGAAGATAAAAGTTTAACAGTGAGTAATGGTTATCAGATTGTTCCCAGTTTCCTTCTTGAGACGTTCTAATTTTTTTTTTTTTTATCAGTACCGGGGATCGAACTCATGACTGCCTGCTTGCAAGGCAGGTGCTTATGCCACTGAGCTAAATCCCCAGCCCTGAGACTTTTTAATTTTCTGACTTTGCTTTATCTGAAACTGAACTAGGTATTGGTGAACCATTGTTTAGCCTATTTTGCATCTGTTTTCAGAGTTTCTAGCAGACTTACACCTTACATTTGCTTATGCCTCATTTTGTTTGTTTTTGGGCTTTTTGTGAAGGAAAGTTGAGACATGATCTCACTTATGAGGCCAGTTTCAGGCTGGCCTCAAACTCATAGGGAGAAACTTTAGTGGATTGTTTGTTTTGCTTTTTTTGAGTTGTCAAAAATTTAATTACATAGCTCAGGCTGGCCTTGAACTCACTGTGTACCCAAACTCCTCCTGCCTCAGCTTCCCAAGTGTCGGGTTGACAGGCGTGTACCGCCGCTCCTTACTTTATGCCTGATTTGTAATAATGTCCTGATTTGATATTGCATGTTTGTAAGTTTTCTGTATTTTATAAATCCTGTGGTTTGTCAATATTAATCTTTACAAAGCAATGATTTTTGACATTGTCAATTTTTGGGGCAGTATTTTTCCTATCATCAATCTTTGCTGTTTTGTTCATTATCTCGTTCCATCTACTTTCTTTAGGTTAATTGATTGATTGATTGATTTAGTTTTGTTTTGTGAGACAGGGTCTCAATATGCAGTTTAGGCTGGCCTTGAATTCACTGTGTAGCCCAAGCTACCCTCAACCTCAAAGTGATCATCCTGTCTCAGCCTCCCAAGAGCTGGGATGATGTGCCTGGCCGTGGGTTGCCTTTTGCCCACTGTGACTGCCAAGGCTCTGTCATCACACCTTGTCTTCTTGTGTGATTCTGTCTGTTGTGGTCTAGAGGTTGATGCATGAGAGTCCTCAACAAATTTAAATTCTTCCAGAATGTTTCTAGCAGTATTTGATGAATGGATGACTGGATGCATGAGATACAGGGTGAGGCTGGGGATAAGGCAACCCCTGCGCCTGCTGACTGGCCCTCTGACTGGCCCTCTGATCCTGGCTTCGTGTCCTCCTGCAGCCACCTTCTGGGTGAACCCCCAGTTCAAGATCCAGTTGGAGGAAGTGGACGACGAAGATGACTGTGGGAGCCGGGAGTCTGGCTGCAGCTTTGTGCTTGCTCTCATGCAGAAGCACCGCCGGCGGGAGCGCCGTTTCGGTCGGGACATGGAGACTATAGGCTTCGCGGTGTACGAGGTGAGCCCGGGGCGCCATCGCCCCTTCCGCGTGCTGCGGCGCGCTCCGCCAGGGGGCGCCGGAGGCATACCAAGGGTGCTCAGCGAACAGGCACCAGAATTCACTTTGTGAGGCTGGCGGAGGTGCGGAGGTGCGTGGCTGCGGGGGTCGGGGTTAGGGGTGGGGGAGGTGGGGATGGTTTTGGAATTCACCTTCACCTGTAGTGGGCGGGATGCTGCTCTCAGGATTCCAGAGAGAGCTGGCTTGGCTAACACCTGGCCTGTGACAGCTTCTACAGCCAGGCTTTGGCTCAGCAGCAGAGAAAGTGGGCACTCGGGCTGCCCTGGGGCGTCAGGGAGCTCCCTGCCTCAGCGGGGTGTGAGCCAAGGCTGGCCGAGGAGGGCAGCAACATGGATTGGCCCTCTGACGCCTGCCCTGCACTTGTCCGGCCTCCTGAGCTCTGCTGGGATCTCCCCAGCATCTGGAGTAAAAGTGGGCTACAGTCTCTGCCCATCCCAGACGGCTCCCTGGGCTCTGACTGCAGTTGCTTGGGCACCTGGCTGCTGTTCTAGAGGCCCAGGCAGTTCCAGAGGCAGACACTTTTCCTGCCGGTCCTCTCTGGCCCTAGGCATACCCTGTACCCCACTCTTGGCTCCTGGTCCCCAGTTGCAGACTGAGAACTCAGCTCTCTGCCCCTGACATATGTCTCCCTTCCTTTCTGTCTTGCAGCTCCCTCGGGAGGTAGGTGTGGCTTCAGCTCACTCGGATCTACCTGCTCGTAAACACACCTGGCCTCATGGCCCGAGGGGCAGCACAGTCACAAGCACATCCCTGTGTAAAGTGCTGAGACGTCACCATCACCTTGCATTACCACCTGGAAAGACCTTTTCCCAAGATTGTTGAGTGGGCAAAGCACTCACTGCTCTCCTAACCTTGAGCAGGTAGCAGGTGGGGCTGGCTTTGAAACCTGGTCCTCAATGCCCTTCCCAGACATGTGCATATAAAGGACTTTCCTTCCCTTGCTGTTTCCTCCCAGTAAGTTCAGCCCAGGGTCTGCCTGGGGCAGCTGCATTGGCCAGATTAATGGCCAACACCCTTGAATAAGTTGCTTAGGTGCTGAGCCTTGGTGTTTGTGTCTGTAAAATGGGTATAATAGCTTCTGGTCCTTGTGAGCATGTGGGCAGCTGTCACCTGTAAAGTGCCTTGTGGTATCTGACATGGGGAAGGTGCCAGTGTTGACAGAATGTCATTTACGTGGTGCTAAAGTGTTCCAAAGAGGATTACTCGTGCTTAGCTGCTCAGTGCCTCCTCCTGCCACGGTGAGGGAGGCAGATGAGGAAACTGAGGCAGATGACTCATCAGGGTCACATGGGCAGCCAGGGCTTGGAGGCTGGGGCTGAGGTGGGGCAGCACCCAAGGGTGGGTCAAGGGATGTCTGCAGCCCTGTCCCCTCCTCCTTCCCGCCAGTTGAGGGGCCAGCCAGCCGTGCACCTGAAGCGTGACTTCTTCCTGTCTAACGCATCCCGAGCTCGCTCGGAACAGTTCATCAACCTGCGGGAGGTCAGCACCCGCTTCCGCCTGCCACCCGGGGAGTACGTGGTGGTGCCATCCACCTTCGAGCCCAACAAGGAGGGCGACTTCGTGCTTCGATTCTTCTCGGAGAAGAGTGCTGGGACCCAGTGAGCCACAGACCACCCCTCTGTCCCTCCCTGAGGCCCGCTGCGGGCCTCTGTCCCCCTAACCAGCCCTTCTATTTGCTGACTCTGCAGGGAGCTGGATGACCAGATCCAGGCCAACCTCCCAGATGAGGTATGTGCTCCACTTCCCAGCTGCCATATCTTCCCTGTGTCCCACCCCTGGGTGTCCCAAAACCCTGTGTCCCTCGCCCCTGGGTATCCCCCCAACCCTGGGCTTCAGCTGGCAGGGCTGATCCCCTCCTGCTAGAAGCCATCGATGCCAAGAACCTGCAGTTTGCATGAGCCCTGTGATAATCAGGACGCGGTCCCTGATTGCTCATCTGTGCCTGCTCTGAGTATCTCATTTCCTGCCCATCACAACCCTTTGTGGCCCTGTCCTGTCACCCCCGAATAGGAAACTTAGGTTCAGAGAGGTTGGGGAACCTGCCCAAGGTATACAGCAGGTATCTGAGCTTTGACCTTTCACACCGAGCTACACTGCACCCCGGGGTCCTGAACAGTGGTTCCTGACAGGTCACCAGAGTGAGGCTTAGAGGGTAATTGACCTGTGGCCCAAGAGGGCCTCTCTTGGGGCACCCCTCACCTGTTCCCTCCTTTCTCCACCCAGAAAGTGCTTTCAGAAGAGGAGATTGATGAGAACTTCAAGGCCCTCTTCAGGCAGCTGGCTGGGGAGGTAGGCTGGGGCCTGGGAGCCGGTGGGGGTTGGGGGACGCTTTCCAGGGCCAGTGCCATCCTTGCTCTTTCCCTAGGACCTGGAGATCAGCGTCAGGGAGCTGCAGACCATCCTGAACAGAATCATCAGCAAACGTGAGGGTCCCCGAGCGGCTGCTCCACGTATTCTCGGAATCCAGGCTTCTGGAACCAGATCCTACTGCTCAGCCTGTGGGGCCGGGGCTGCCTACCACTGCCTTGCAGAGCCCAGCTCTGCACCGTTTCCATCCCAGATTCTTTCTGCTCCTGCCGTGCCTAGTTCCTGCCTGAGCTCTGGGTCCTCATGGGTGCAGGATGGTCTGCAGGCTCATGGACGCACCCGCGAGGCTGGGCCTGGCTTGAGAAGCAGAGCATGAGTGGAGTCGCTTCTCACCTCCCCTGGCTGCATGTGGGGACTGGCCCGCCCCAAGTTGAGTTTGCTTTGCTGCCGCCATCCTCTGTTCTGTCCACGCCTCCTGTCTGCGAATCTCTGCTCTCCCTTGGAGCCTGCAGCAAAGCCCTGCCGGTCCATCTTTCTGCCTGATTTCCCGTACTTTTGTTGGGCACTGGCTTCATTTTACTCCAGGCCAGGCATTGGGTGCCAGTGTGGCCACTGGGGCACCAGCTCTCCCACTAAGTTACTTCACACTCTTTTCTGCCTCATGAGTCTGCCTCCTTTGTGCTTCGAGACCCTGGACCCACGAGCAGAACCATGACCCACTGAGCAGTCTCCCAGCTTGAGGCAGGCATGAAGGCTCACTGGGTCAACCTACTGGCACTGGTGTTTTGTAGACAAAGACCTGCGGACCAAGGGCTTCAGTCGGGAGTCCTGCCGCAGCATGGTGAACCTCATGGATGTATCCTTCCACCTGCTTTGTCTCCTGATGCCGAGGGTCAGATCCGTGGGTCTGAAAGGCAGTACTACGTAAACAGTCCCCAGAGCAAAGCCAAGAAGGCACCAAGCTGGGGACAGGAAAATGCAGTGAGATTGGCTCCAGAAGCCTGAATTCCGAGAGTGCGTGTGCAGACTTCTTGGGCATCTTTCAGTTGATTGAGAGGGGGAAACTGAGGCACAGGCCTTGCAGCGAAACAGGGGTCCCCAACTGCCCCTGAGGCTTCCTGCTATTTCTGCACCCTCCCCGCCCTGCCCCACTGCACCAGTTCGGAGAGCAGCTAACCTGGTTGGGGCAGCCTCACATGGCACTGACTATTTCCTCACCCCTGGCAGCTGCCCTTTCCCTGTGGCTGTCCTTTCCCTGTGGCCGGTGTCCCTGTTCCCCAAATGTGCCCCGCACCGGCCTGGTCCAAATTGCCCAGTTTCCTTCTTAACGGCTGCTCAGCGTGACGGCAATGGGAAGCTGGGCCTGGTGGAGTTCAACATCCTGTGGAACCGCATCCGGAATTACCTGGTGAGCAGCCCTGGACAGGCCATGTGGCCTCGGTCACCGCCGGGCTGGGCCAGGTGTTTGCCTCACGCTGCCGCTGCCTGATTCACCCTCTGCGACTGTGCAGTAGGGGGTGGGGAAGGGGTGGGAGAGCTGCAGGACTCAGCCTCCCCCCTCCCCCAACACTCCAGACCATCTTCCGGAAGTTTGACCTGGACAAGTCAGGCAGCATGAGTGCCTACGAGATGCGGATGGCCATCGAATCTGCAGGTGAGACCCGAGAGCTGATAGTACCTGTGGGGTCCAGGGCAGGTGGCGCCAATGTTCCTGTCCCCAAGGCTGCCTCCTTTGGTGCTCCATGGCAGTGGCCACCCATGGCCCTTGTCCCTTGGGAGTGCTGATGTGAGGGCTCTTGCTCTCCTCTCCTGCTGTTCCTGAGCCAAGCGCCTCTCAGCATCTTCCCTTCCTTCCTCATGGTGACCCGATGAGGACAGTTCTCCATGGTCCCCCTGTGCACACAAGAACAGTGAGGCTGTGTGAGGGAGAGAACTCCCCCCAGGTCACACAGCCGGAAAGGGATAAGGCCAGGCATCTGGCTGCTAGAGAGAGGGGTGCTGGCCTCCACTGTGCTGCCCGTTTGAGCACAAGGCCAGGGTGTGGGGTACAGACCCTGCCAGGCCCGGGCCCTCGGCCTCAGCTCTTGGCCCCAGCTGGGCTGGGGCCAGTGCTTCCTCTGGGCCTGGCCATCACTTGCCCAGCCCCTCGCTGCTCCTGCCCTACCTGGGAGGCCTCCCTTTGGACCAGCCTGGCCTGGCCTCTCCTCTCCCCTCATCTGCCCTCCTGCCTAGGCTTCAAGCTCAATAAGAAGCTGTACGAGCTCATTATCACCCGGTACTCTGAGCCTGACCTGGCCGTGGACTTCGACAACTTCGTGTGCTGCCTGGTGCGGCTGGAAACCATGTTCCGTGAGTGACCTCCGTCCCAGTTGCCCTGGGAGCTGGTGGGAATAACAGAGGGGCAATGGCAGTGCAGGATAATGGGGCTCGGATGGGCTCTGTGCCTGGTCTCCTGAGGTGGAGGACATCTTCTCAGAGTCACCACCACCTCTCAACTTAAGAGGCGACAGCTTGGGGGGCAGTGGGAAGGTGAGGTAGCCCCAGTTTCCAGTCCCATGGCACTTTTTTTCTCTAATATGCAGGGTTTTTCAAAACTCTGGATACGGATCTGGATGGAGTGGTCACCTTCGACCTGTTTAAGGTGGGCCTTCGTGTGGGGTGGGGGGAGTGGGCGGCGGGGTTCTCTAGCCTGATCCCCGCTCTCCTGAGGGAAGCAGGATGGCTCTGCAGGAGCCACAGCAGCCCAGTCTCCTGGGAGTAAAGAAGGGAAGAGAGCAGCTGCCCCTGCAAGGGTCCCTCGAAGAGACCAAAGAGATGGTAGCTCCTAAGTCTGGGGTGGGCCTGGGCCCAGGGTCCAGGTGAAGAGGGAAATGGAGGCAGTTGAGTCTGCCGCCCCCAACCCACTGGCCTGTCTTCTCTGCAGTGGTTACAACTGACCATGTTCGCATGAGGTGGGGCCTCGGTGCCCACTGCTGCTCCCCTCCTTCCCTCGTCTTGCTGCCAGGCCACGCCAGGCCACGCCAGCTGCAAGTGCCTCTCTCGGAGCGGGAAGGCGCCTCGTCCTCCTGTCCCTTCCCCCAGCCACCACTGTTCACCACTCTGGGCCAAGCTGTGTGGCCCCTTCCTGTCTCCAGCTGTGGGCTCAGGATGGACTCCCTTGTCCCACCTCCCATCACCAAGCCAGAAAGGCAGCTTTGCCCTGACTCCTGCCTCAGGGTGGGGAGCAGCACCCCCATGCCAGCATCCTGATGTGCCCCTCCCCTCACTGCAGAGGTCGCACCCCCACTGGCCTCACCTGCAGACTTTATAACCACTAGCTGCACAACCTGCAATCGGGGTGCACAGTCTGCCATCCAGGCCTGTGAGCCCCCCACCCTACCCCGGAAGCCCCCGGGGCTGGGAACGCCTGTGCCTTCCTGGGCAGAAGCCAAATCCCCCTCCTTGCCCTGCAGCCCACCCCTCTGTAGCCCTGCTGGCCTGCCCGGAGCTGCCCTGGGGCTGGTTGGGCCTTCCTCGACCCTCTCCTTTTTTATATTGGTGTCTTTAAAGGGGACTCTTGTAGGACCCCACTAGTTGTGGGGTACTAGAGGCACAGGGCATGGGACGGGGAGATGCCATGTTTCCTTGCAGAGGAGCCCCAGATAATAAAGGAAAAGGCCCCCCATGTGTCTCTGGAGTGTGATTCTTCCAGACCTGCTGTTGTGCTTGGGCTAGGGTGCAGCTCGCAGCCTCAGACTCCCCTGCTGAAGCCCTGAGGACCTCCGCCTGGGAAGCTATGAGGACTGGGCACAGGGACAGGGCTGCACAGCTGAATGCCTTGCGGCCTGGCTGGTCTTATACATCCTGAGGCCTGGAGGCCTGACCTCTGCCTTGTTTCATGCATCTGCCAGGGGAAGGCTCAGGCTGAAACCCAAACCCCTACTTAGCATATACCTCATCCCCCAGAGGTCCCCAGAGCACAGAGCCTCCTTCAGGTCCCGCAGTGGGGGTGGGGGCTGTCCCTGTAACCTCCACACCTGCTGCTTACATAAGCTGCTCAGCCTCCGGGAACTCCTGCTCTTATTGGAGATAAGAGTGGGCTCAGGTCAAGGCAGAGGAGAAGGGCTGCCCATCAGGAAGGCCGGAGGGAGCGGGAGGCAGCGGGAGGGATGGAAGGAGAGGAACCTTCAGCTGAGCCACAGACCGAGCCACAGACCACCTGAATCCAGTCTCAGCCATCCTGAGCTTGCCGTGGGCGGTGTCACGTGCTCAGTGGGAGCCCCTGACCCGCCTGGTTTGCGAGGAGGGTGGGGGAAGCAGGCACCTGCTGTTTTCTGCAGCTTCTGTGCTCCCTCAGGCGTCACTTATGGCTGCACCATCAGAGACCCTAGTCTGAGTCTGTGGATATTGTTAAAGCATTTTTTTCCGGGTTGGGGATTTGACTTAGTGGTATAAGTGCCTCCTGCCTGGCAAGCACAAGGATGTGAGTTCGATCCCTAGTACAAAAAAAAAAAGTATTTTTTCCAAGTGCCCCCTGAGCAGCCCAGCTTAAGTCTCTTGCTACCACGACCACTGTGCCCCCTTAAGGCCAGAATGAGGATCCTAAGGCTCTAGGTGGCCTCCAGAGGAGAGGGAAGGTGGCGGTGACCACACTGCTAGGGTCCTGCAGTGAGGGCTTACACATCTGGCTGTGGGTCTTGGGGCTTTTCTAACTCAGGAGCAGAGAGGTGTCCAGATGGGGAGGAAGGGGCTGGGGGAGGGAGCCCTGCATTCAGGCTTCCTGTGATGTAACCCAACCCCTCTGAGCCAAGGACTCAGGGCATCTGTTGTCCCAACCCCCTGGCCTGATCCTCTACCTCCCAGGGCCATGCCGCACCCTTAAATAAGACCCAGCCAGCTGGGCCTCAGCTCGGGGCCGTGGCCATGGCCTTCACAGACTTGCTGGATGCCCTGGGTGGTGTGGGCCGTTTCCAGCTCGTCTACACCGCCCTGCTGCTGCTGCCCTGTGGCCTGCTGGCCTGCCACAACTTCCTGCAGAACTTCACGGCCGCCATACCCCACCACCACTGCCAGCACCCCGCCAACCACACTGCCACCAATGACTCAGGGGCCTGGCTGAGGGCTACTGTCCCCCTGGACCAGCATGGAGTCCCCGAGCCATGCCAGCGCTTCACAGAACCTCAGTGGGCTCTTCTGAGCCCCAACACTTCTGCCCAGGGGGCAGCCACGGAGCCCTGCAAGGACGGCTGGGTCTATGACAGGAGTGTTTTCCCCTCCACCATCGTGATGGAGGTCAGAGCGGGCTGGGAAGCATTGGGGAGCTGCAGCCTGAAGCCAGGCTGAGCGCCCTCTCTGCCTCTGCAGTGGGACCTGGTGTGTGAGGCCCGCACCCTCCGTGACCTGGCTCAGTCCATCTACATGGCCGGGGTGCTGCTGGGGGCCGCCGTGTTTGGCAGCCTGGCAGACAGGTGAGAGTGGGGTGGGGCGGAGGTCATCCAGTCCCCCCAGCAAGGCCCCAGAAACCCCAGGTCTCTGCATTCGTTTTCCTTTATAAAATGTATTGGTGTATTTTGTGATCCACCATAAACATGCCCATTGCAAAGTTCTGAAACGTACAAAGTGTTCAGGAACAAAACTTCCCTTTCCCACCTCAGTCCCTCGGTGCCAGTCAGAGGGATTTCCAGGGAGCACCCTGATTCTTGTCTCTACCCAGAGATGGGTTTTTTCTTTTCTCTTCTCTTCTCTCTCTTTCTCCCTTCCTCCCTTTCTTTCTTTTTCCAGTGCTAGAGACTGAATCCAGGGCCTTTGCACTAAGCTTCGTCTCTACCACCATCTCTATTTTTTTTCAACAGGCTCTCACTAAATCATTAAATTGCCTCAAATTCAACATTCTCCTGCTGCAGCTCCCAGAGTGCTGGGGTTACAGACATGTGCCAACGCACTCACTTTACTTTTAAAGTTTTATTTTAGTTTTGATTGATGCCTAATAAGTGTATATATTTATGGGGTTCAATGTATGTTTCACTATATAAATAGAGCCATCACCTTAAACATTTATCACTGGTGGTGAGAACATTAAAAACCTTCTCTCCTAGTAAGTCTCACCAAAAATATTTATTGTTCTATGCAGCATTGACCAAATGTGTGTATATGCTTGACCCCATTTCTTTTCTTTCTTTCTTTTTTTCTTTTTTTTTTTTTTTGTATTGGGAATCGAACTCACAACCTCACCCTTGCCAGACAGGTGCTGTGACACTGAGCTACATCCCCTGCCCTCCCATTTCTGTACAGTGCTGGCTCAGGGACAAGCCACCATGAACCGGCTTCATCCTCATTCTGGAGGCTTCTTTATATTCCTTTGGAAAGAGCTTTCCTGCCTTTCCCTAACTTCTGCACCGCAGCCAGTGTGTGACTGAGCCGTACCCTGCCGCACAGGTGACATCAAGGTGTAGTCCAGCAATATGGCCTCCTCTGTCCCTCTTTTCCCTGCCTTCTCTGCCCCCTTCTTCTCCCTTGCTTCTGCCCTCCTGTCCATTTAGGTTGGGGGGTCCTGCTGGACCCCAGGCCCACTCCCCAGAGTGTAGACAGGGCACGGGCACATCACACAGTGCCACAACCCTTCCCTAACTTCATGTGAGCTTGTGTCTCATCCAGAGTACAAGGCATGTCACCAGCCTTGGCTCAGCCCTGTCACTTCCAGGTGACTGATGAACACTTGTGTAATGATGACATATAAGTGCATGAAAGAAGGAAGAAAGAGTGTATGTGTGACTGCGCTATGGATATGTGAGGAAGGGTGCTGTGCGTCCCCTTCTCTGCCTGCTGCGCTTCTGGCTGAGCTGGCTGCTCTCAGTCCCTGGGCCCCATATTTGCAGTGGAGCAGAGTGACGGCCTCAGGTGATGACCACACCACCCTGGCCTGGCCTTCTTTGTTGCCAAAAGAGCTGACCCTGGTCTTCCCCCCGGAGCCTGGCCCTCCTATGGACTCACCACTATAATTCTGGCTTGAGGCCTCCTGGCCCAAACACCACATCCACCTCTGGATCCCTGCAGAATCTTTACCTTTCCCTGCGTGGAATAAGTGTTTCCCATTTTCTTCCAACCAGTGCCCCTCCTTCCCTAACCAAAGGCAGCCAGGAGTACCTGGGTCTTGCAATTGTCTTAAGTCAGGGCATTCACCCAGCATCCCAGATTCTCCTGATTGCCTTGATTCCCGCCCCTAGGGCAGATGGGTCAGGTGTAGGCTGTCATTTTGTTACTTTGAGGGCTGCAGCTCCCACCTGCCAGAATCCTAACACCTGTGTCCATTCCTGGGCTCAGGCTGGGCCGCAGGGCCCCCCTCGTCTGGTCATACTTGCAGCTGGCAGTTTCGGGGGCCGCCACGGCATATTTCAACTCCTTCAGCGCCTACTGTGTCTTCCGGTTCCTGATGGGCATGACCTTCTCCGGCATTATCCTCAACTCCCTCTCACTGGGTGAGTCCAGTTAAGAGGTGAAAAACTGTTGGGCAGGGGATTTAGCTCAGCGGCGTAAGCGCCTGCCTGGCAAGCGCAAGGTTGTGAGTTCAATCCCCGGTACCAAAAAAAAAAAAAAAAAAAAAAAAAAAAGAGGTGAAAAACTGGAACTGGAGAGGCGGGAACAGAGCCCTAGTCCAGAGCACCTTTCTTATTCAGTGGTGTTGGGATTCTTACCCAACGACTGACTCCAAGCCTCCCACCATGGGTCTGGATTTACGAGACCCAGGCTCCAGAATCATGGCCCTGCTGGCAGCAACGGTGAACCCTGCTGGCCAGTTCCCTAGCCTGGGTTTCTGTTTACCCAGGGGGAAACTGAGAGGGGTGTGTTTATTTCATTCATAAGTTATCCAGGAATAACCATGCCACTTTCTAAGCACGTGTGGTGTGGCGGCTTGGGAAGAAGTCACAGAGGTGACATAGAGGGCGGTGAGACAGGAGGGGTCCAGGGTTCTAAGAAGGGCAAGGTTCCCCTGAGTAACCTGGGTAACCCGGCCTCCTAGATACCACACAAGTGGCAGATGAAAGGATCAGTGCTCACTCTGGGCTGGCAGCTCCTGGGTGGTCCTGGCAGAGAGCAGTGGGGCAGTAGGATGGTCATACTGCACTCACTTAAACTACTTAGCCTGCTCCTAAGAACACTACTGGGTCAGAAACTGCCACTGCCTTCAGCAGTGCTGAGTTCTGCTGAGGAAAGAAGTCTTGGAGCTGGAGAGCCAGGCGTACCAGGCAGGTGCCTTGGGACAGCTTAGCCATAGGCCACTGATCCCAGGATTGAGCCACAAGAGTGTGGTGACACGCCCACGCGCATGTTTACTCTCTCTCCTCTTTCCTTATGATGCACTTTGTTCTCCATCTTTCCCGCACGCCCAGCATGGGATCTAGTACATGTTAACCAAGTGCTCTACCACCTGGTTACACTTCAGCCCCTGTTCCACATTTGGACCTTTCATTTAAAGATGCTGTCACAGGTTCATTTACTGGTCAAGGGCCTCCTGTGTTGCACAGTTCTAGGCACCAGAGATACAGCAGTAACCAAAAGCAGACTCTGCTCCCTGGAGTCCTTGTGCTTGCAAGGAGAGACAGACGACACCACCACAGACAAGCCTGAGCACAGCAGTACTTCAGAGTGGGGTTGGTGCCATAGGGGAAATGAGGCCCTCAAAGGGGATGGGAAGGTAAGGGCCAGTATGCAGCAAATGCAGGACCAGGGCAGGGTAACAGATCCCTGACCACTTTACGGGCTGCTGCCATGTGGCCCCCCAACAGAAGCAGGGAGGCCCAGTAAGAGCCACTGCCATCAGTCCAGAAGAGGCGGGACTGAGGTAAGCCATGTGTGACAGCAGGGCAGGTGACAACAGAGCAGATGGTGGCTAAATTGGGAAGGCAGAAACAATAGGACACAGGTGCTCTCTGCTCACTGAAAAGAAATATCCTCACTGATTTGCTCCTCTGCCTTGAAAGGGAAAATCTAAAAGCATTTAACTAGTGCCCCGGGGAAGCACAGGTAGGTTGTTTCAACTGTGCCACTTACAAAAGTCTGCACTTTGGTCTCTGCGTGAGGTTGAGCATCTTCTCCTGGGATTCCAAGCCTTTGTATTTCCTTTGTTACCCACCCTGCACACCTCTGCCCATTTTCCTTCTGGCCTGTTAATCGTTTTCCTGATCATTTGTCAGAACTCCTCCATAGCAGGGAACATTAACTCTTTACCTGTTACTTGAATTGCAAATATTTTTGCTTTTTTTTTTTTTTTTCCTGACAAGACCTTCTTGTGGCAATTTTTTCCTAACACAGAGATTTCTTATTTTTATGAATTCAGATTTGTTGAACTTTTGTTTTTCTGCTTCTGGACTTTGTAATGTTCTTGGAAAAGATTTTCTCTATTTTTGTTGTTGTTTTGTTGTTTTGAGGCTCTGTGTAGTCTAGACTGGTCTTGAACTCACTATGTAGCCCAGGCTGGGCTTTGAACTGGAGACAATACTCCTGTCTCAGCCTCCTGAGTGCTAGGATTACGGGTGTGTGCCACCATACCCGGTGGCTTTCTATACTCCTTAAAAAGCATGTAAGCATAAGTGCTACCATTCTTGTGGTTCATTGCTTGCATTCAATTCTTTTCCCTCTGGGCATGAAGAGTGAGGTAGGGGGGCCTCAGCCTCTGTCTCAGGGAATCGTGAAATGAGTTGAATTGCCATGGTCCTGACCAAGGGGTGGGTAAATTAAACCCCTGCATGGACGAGATCCTGGTGTGTGTTGCCATTTCCTCCGCAGTCGTGGAATGGATGCCCACCCAGGGCCGGACCGTTGCGGGCATCTTGCTGGGCTACTCCTTCACCATGGGACAGCTGGTCCTGGCTGGTATTGCCTACCTGATCCGCCCCTGGAGGTGGCTGCAGCTTGCTGTCTCTGCTCCTTTCCTGATATTTTTCCTCTATTCTTGGTATGTACAGCAGAGGCGGCAAGGAGAGTTCCCTGTGTGTGGCCCCCGGGAGAGGTCCAGTGTGCACTGCCAGGACTTACTGGACTTGGTGGGGACCAAAAGCTCCTGGGAACTGATGCATAGCTTTAGGGAAGCTCCAGCTAAGCCCCAGGAACAGGGGGCCCAGGCAGTCGGATGTTCTGCCTTCAACAGCTCCTTCGTGTTTTTCACAGCACTTTATAAGATGAAAATTAAGGTGCAGGCCCTGAGAGGGTCCACAGTTGATTCAGTGCCACACAGCTAAGTTCAGAACCAGATTCAGTTCGGGGTCATCACAGTCTCTCGATGATTCCTTGTACGATGTGCTGCAAAAAAAGAGGGGAAGGCGGCCTGTGCCCTCATCTTCCTGATTCCGAGACAGTTTCTGAAGGTGGGTGGAGGTCTGACTTGCTGTAGGGACCGGAAAGAGCTCTCCCAGCCCTGGTCCTGCCACCTTCTTTCTCTTTCAGGTGGCTGCCGGAGTCGGCCCGATGGCTCCTTCTGCACGGCAAATCCCAGCAAGCTGTGCAGAACCTGCGACTGGTGGCTATGATGAACGGAAGAAAGGAGGAAGGGGACAGGCTGACCATGGAGGTGAGGCAGGCTGGGGACGATCTCTGGTGTCCCTGGCAGCCTCCAGCTGTACAGCATTTGACAGCTTCACAGGACTGAGCTGCACCGGGTGCTGAGGCTGTGGTGGCCAGGGCGGACAGTGTTCTGCTGTGGCCATGCCACCTAGGCCAAGTGACTGAACTGCTGGGCTTGAGGGTCTGTCCATCTGCACAATGACAGAATAACTTCAGTCATTCAAAACTGTAATTTTTTTTTTGTAATTGTATTTTAATCGTATTTAAAATAGTGAGGCCAGGCATGATGGTGCATGCCTGTAATTCCATCATGCGGGAGGCTAAGACAGGAGATTGCTTGAGGTCAAGGCCAGACTGGATTGCATAGTTTAAGGCCAGCCTGAATTATATAGCTAGACCCTGCCTAAAAAAAAAAAAAATAATAAAAAAAAAGAAAGAAAGAAAAAGTTATCATAAAATGAAATTATTGCAGAATCAATAACAACAGTGTCATCCATTATAAATGCTACTTATTATAAGATAGTTAATACTTATTACCAACATACACTTTTTTTTGTGTGTCTTTTTCCTTTTTATCGGTACCAAATCGAACTCACAACTGCCTGCTTGCAAGGGAGGCGCTTTATGCCGCTGAGCTACCCCCAATACACTGTTTATTAAGCCCTATACAAGGCACTGTGCTAATAGCCTGACATACATAACTTCATTTAACATCTCATTTTTGCCAGTGAGGAACTGGACTCTGGATGGGTTGGATCATTTGCCTAAGAACCTGGGGAGAGTATGGCCCACTCAGAAGCCCTATTTTTAACCATTGTCTGGCACTATCTCAAAGCCTATTCAGGGAATGGGGTGAGGGTCCCTCAGAAACTATAGAGCCTCAGAAGTGTTGGGGTGCAGGTGGAACCCCAAGACATCACAAAGCCCTAGACCATCAGTCCTGGGAGGAAGGGAACCTGGGACTGGCCATGTTGGCAGGGAGCACAGCTTTAGCTCCCGGGCCCAGGAAGAGACTAATTTAGAAGGGACCGTGGGACTCAGCTCCTGCCCTGCCCCTGACCAGTGCTCCTCTCCAGGTGGTGCGCTCCTACGTCCAGAGCGAGTTCTCAAGTGTCCGCTCCTCCAGCTCCATCTTGGACCTCTTCCGAAGCCCGGCCATCCGAAAGGTCACCTGCTGTCTCATGTTGGTCTGGTAGGTGATGGGCTCAAGCCTGAGTCTGTGACTTCCACCCCCTGCTGTCCAACTCTGTCCTCCTGCAGCAAGCAGGGGAGACTTGTGAATCCCTCTTGGCATGAGCCCCGCCAAGATATGGTGACTGTGGTGCGTGGCGCTGACCTAGAGGGCCACGCCAGGGTCATAAATCTCAGCTGGGCAAGGTGGGACTGAAACACCCAGGACACGATCTCATCCAACTGGCCCATGAATGAAAACTACTTCCAGGTCCAAAAAGGAACAGACAGGGAAATGACAGTGTCCACGCACATGGCAAGTGTCCTATCAGTAGGTGATAGTTAGGGGACTTTTGAAATTGTCAGACAGAAACTCCCAGCAGGATCGAAGCATAAAAGTATGGAGTGGCTACAAATGCAAAAGCAGCCTCAGGGCCTTAGCACTGAGTGCAAGGAGACACCCAGGCAGGGCTGGTGTAAAACAACCAGCTGAGTTTCTCTCCACTGGACAGTGGCTCACTGAGTTGGTATTAGAAGCAGGGAATACAGGCTATTAATTCCCATCATTCTCTGGAGCAGACCCAGGCACTCTCTCCTAGTCGTTATCTGCTGAACTGTAGTCTCCAGCCAGCCAGTCAGCCTCATGGTGCCTCAGTTCCTTCGTTTATTGTTTTGTTTTGATACCAGGTCTCATTGTCCTTGATCTCACTTTGTAGCCCAGGCTAGCCTTGAACTAACTGTCCTCTTTCTGCCTCAGCCTCCCAAGTGCTGGGATCACAGGCTAATCC
The DNA here is from genome assembly GCF_034190915.1 of Cavia porcellus. Taxonomy (NCBI): domain Eukaryota; kingdom Metazoa; phylum Chordata; class Mammalia; order Rodentia; family Caviidae; genus Cavia; species Cavia porcellus. The sequence continues at coordinate 24,063,496 of NW_026947500.1, forward strand.
ACCACGCCCAGCATGGTTTTTTCCTTCCGCGCTGGTCTGCAGGGTGCTGGTGGGAGTCAAAAGTTAAGTGAATGAGTGTGGTGACAGTACACACTTGTAATCTGGTACAGTCTGTGTTGTCTGGCTTTCGTTTGGGGCTGGGAAGAAGGGATGGCTGAGAGAGGTTCTAGCCCACAGTGTCACCTGCCAGGCAGTTCTGGCTCTGGACAGCAGGACAACACGCAGACCTCGAGTCCTGGGGAAGGGATAACTTACAGTGGCCCGTGCTGGCCTGGGCTTTTCCTCAGCACCTAGTTCATCCTTTACCTTTTTCTTTCCAGGGGGAGAAACAGGTCTTGAGTTGTAAACGCTATGATTGAAAATTTTTTTCTGGATCTGTCTGGAAAGAGTAAGATTCATTTGTGGTAACAAGCGACGAGGGAGCAATCAATGACCCTGCTGGCTGGCCAGTGGGACAACTGGCTTGTGGGAGCCGGTCCATGCAACCCCGCCCCACTCTGCTAGCAGCTGCCCCAGCCTAGCACGATTTGGTTCAGTTTGCACAAGGCAGAGTTAACCTTCCCCCTGAAATTGTGGCTGTTTCCAGGTATTTTTGTTGTTTGGTTGGTTTTGTTTTTTGTTTTTTATAGTTCATGCTGGCCTGAACTCACTATGTAACCCAGGCTGGCCTTGAAATCTCAGCGATCCTCCTGCCTCAGCCTCCCAAGTGCTGGGACTACAGGCACGTACCAGCATGCCCAGCTAATTTGTAGTAACCTGTTACAGCAAAAACAGGAAAGAAACCATTAGTAGAGATTCACCCTTTCTACTGTGGATACTATTGCTCTGGCCATCTCTTTTGGTGAAAATACACATGCATTTCTGTGGGCGATACCCCAAGGGTTGAGATCTCTGAATCCTGAGGAATGGTGCGCCTCTCTGTAACAGAGAGAAAACGCCACTTTCCAATTTACACTGCTGCTAGCAGTGAGTGTGCCAGCACAAGAGCTCCAGCTGTGCCACGCGGCTCAGAGATTCTGCAAGAGGTGCTTCCTCCTGGGTTGGTCCACCAGTGGTTTCACAATCAGCCTGTGGCCATGGATTTGGGGTAAAAGTCCCACAGAGGTACCTTTTATTTGTCATATCAGGACATTGAACATGTCTTGTTCCTGCTTATGTGGTTTTTTGTTTTTGGGGTTTTTTTTTTTTTTTGTATTTTTTACTGGTACCAGGGATCGAACTCACAACCACAGGCTTGCAAGACAGGTCCTTCTGCCGCTGAGCTAAATCCCCAGCTCTTTGCTTATGTTGTTGTTGCTGCTGTTGGTTTTTTGAGTCAGGGTCGCACTATGTAGATCAAGCTGGACCTCGAACTTACGGTGATCCTCCTGCCTCAGCCTCCTGAGTGCTGGGATTATAGGTGGACAGCACCATGCCCAGTTTGTTCCTGAATATACTAACTTAATCACTTGCTTAAGGTGATAGCTACCATGTTTCTTTCCTATAAAGTTAATAATGTCCTCTTTCCATTGAGAAATTAAGCTCCATCTCCTAAAGGATGGTGTCTCTGCATATATTGTTTGGAGCTCGTCTATGAGATAGATTTTTTTGTGTATGTAGTTCTGGGTACCAAACCCATGGTCTTATGCATGCTAGGCAAGTGCTCTACCATTAAGTAAACCCCATCAGATTCATTTATTAAGTCATTTGTTTAGACTCATATATGTGTTTGGGTTACAACTCAGTAAATTAGTTATGTTATTTAGTAAATGTTACATTATTCACTTTACTTCCCAAATTGGTCGTTTACTTTCCACTTTGGCCATCGGAAGTTTTCCTTCCTGGGCTCCTGTGTCCTTTAGCTCCCCCTCCCCCCCCCCCCCGCCATTCTTCTCCTCCTTTTTGGTACTCAGGGCCTCATACTTGCCATGCAAGCACTGTGCTTCTGAGCTACATTCCTGGTCCCATTTTGTTTGGTTTTCCTCCATCTTGTTCGACAGTGGTACCTCAATTCATGAACTTAATTCTCTCCACAATTCTGGTCACAAACCAAACTGGTCAGGAACCACATTAAATTTCCCCACACGGCCAACATTGAATCTAAGCACTGAATTTGATTCTGCTTACATCCATTTTGGTTTGCAGCCAGAATCGTGGAAAGAATTAAGTTCATGGACCGAAGTGCCATCGTGTTTTTACTTTTTTTTTTTCTGGTACTGGGGACCCCGACTGCATGCTTGCAAGACAGGTGCTTATGCCGTTGAGCTAAATCCCCAGCCCCTGTGTTTTTACTTTTTAGCGTCACTTTTATTTCAGCGCTAACGTGCCTTGTGCCTCGGACAGGGAAAAACCAACACATCGCGCAGCCCACAGCCTGGCCTCAGGGGAGCCAGTAGTTATAAAGAGCAGGGGACAGGGAAGGCGAGGGTCTGAGATCAGGCAGAGATTTAGGAGACCAGAACGGGGCGTTGTTGAAGGGCAGGGGATCTTAACCCCCAAGGTGGAGCCATGTGTGTCCTGCATCTTTCGTCCCCTACCCTAGGCCCAGGACGATGATCCTCGGGGTCACATATGACTGTCCTGCCGCCTTTCTCAGGTTCTCCACCTCCGTGGCCTACTATGGCCTGGCCATGGACCTACAGAAGTTCGGGCTCAGCATCTACTTGGTTCAGGCGCTGTTTGGGATCATTGACATCCCGGCCATGCTGGTGGCCACCACCACCATGATCTACGTGGGCCGCCGGGCCACAGTGGCCTCCTTCCTCATCCTGGCCGGGCTCATGGTCATTGCCAACATGTTTGTGCCTGAAAGTGAGTGCCCACCTCTGTCCTACTACTCAGCAGGGTGCCCAGACTGGGGCTCCAGAAGGACAGGGAGGCCCCAGTGCCGGATGGGCAGCAAACACCACAGGGGTGTTTTCTAGATCTACAGGGAAAGTAGCTGCCAATTAGTAGAAGTTTTTATGAAGCTTAGCGCCTCCATGTTGGTGTAGGAGGAGCTGCAAAGGAAACAGTTCTGTGTGAAGATCAAACAAAAGCACCTAGAGCCAATGGAGGGCCAGAGTACTGGCTCATGTGGCCACTAGGGCTAGCCATCGTGTGCAAGGCTTGGGAAGTCAGGGTTCTGACCTCAGCCAGGCTGGCCTTGGAACAGTGGCCTGCAAACCTGGCCGAAATTACCTTCATCTGGGGCCCTTTGCAAGCAGTCAGTGCACAAGGGCTCCTTGCCAGTGCAGTGGGGCAGCCCCAATCCTCAGTGCATCACAAGCTGTCAGGTGACTCCTCGAAGAAGGCAGCATTGAGGGACCTAGCGCATGTGTGTCTAACTTCCTGTGAAACAGATGTTATTACTGGTATTTGACCTTTTTTTTTTCTTTTTAAGATAAAGTCTTACTATGCAGTTCAGGCTGGCCTCGAACTCATAGTGATCCTCCTGCCTCAGCCTCCCGAGTGCTGGGATTACAAGCCTGTGCCATTAGGTCTGGCAATTTTTAAAAAAAATTTTTGGTGCTGAGGACATAACCCAGGGCCTTGTACTTGCTAGATGAACAATCCCCCCACTTCACTGTTTACAGTAAAGTTTTGCTTTGTAGTTCAGGCTGGCCTCAAACTCACAGCAACCTTCCTGCCTCAGCTTCTTGAGTGCTGGGATTACAGGTATGTGCCACCAAGTCTGGTTGGACATACTTTTTTCTAGTGCTTTTGTGTTTGTGGGTTTTTTTGTCGTTGTTGTTGTTTTTTGGAGACAGCATCTCACTATGCAGTTTAGGCTGACCTCCAACTCAGTGTAATACTCCTGCCTCAGTCTCCCAAATGCTGGGATTACATGCATCTAGTGCTTTTTCTATTTTATAGATTTTGTTTTTGACATAATTGAGATCATTTTATATGTGTGTATGCAAATGTACACATAATAATGTAAATGGAATTGCCTATATGTATTTATGTGCATGGGTACATGGGCACACACATATATATCCATTTTTATTACCACATATTGTAACATAAATGTACTTTTATTAACATAAACAAATATTTCATGTGCTTTATTTTATCACTATAATATTTTGTTGAGATTGGTGTTTTTTCAAACTCTGCCTGACTATCAGAACCTCCTGGGGACCTTAAAAAATTGCCAGGACTTGAAGGCAGGCATGGTAACACATCCTTGTGAATCTAGTTTATATCTGGGAAGCTGAGGCAGGAGGATTGTGAGTTCAAGGCCAGTTGGAGCTACATAGCAAAACCCTACCTCAAAAAATAAAATATTAAAAATATTCAGATTCTAATATGTAATGTGTTAACTATTATTATTCTCCTATTATTTTGTTAAATTTTTGAATCTCTTGTCCATGAAATAAAAAAAAATTCTCAAGCTCAAGTCTATTCCCAGGAGGCTGTGACAGGATGGAGACAGGGTGAGGCCCAATGTGGGTGTCTAATGATCTCCCCCATCCTGAGTCCAGTGCACAGCCAGGCTGCCACCAATCCCGGGGAGGAATCATAGTTCCTTCGACATTCATCCTAGCATGGGCCATTTGAATAGGGGTTTTCCAAACAACAGGGCACGAAAATGCATGACAAAGGTTACAGCAAACCCAGAGCATTAAGCACAGGGCCGCCCGATGGGTACCAGGTGACAACTGAAGTGGTAGAAATTGGGGTTCCTTCCTGGGGTGCAGGTGCTGCTGCCCTGGCCCCTTGGTTCTACCTCCTTCCTCCCCTGCGGCCCCTCATGATACCTTGTGCATCCTTCCCCCGGTCCCCCTAAGTCCCTTAACCCCAGCCAGCCCTGCTGGCTCACAGCTCGGCCTCCCTCCTCCCCCCTCCGTCTAGACCTGCAGGTCCTGCGCACGGCCCAGGCGGCACTGGGCAAGGGCTGCCTGGCCAGTTCCTTCATCTGCGTGTACCTGTTCACAGGAGAGCTGTACCCCACAGAGATCAGGTATGCACAGTTGGGAGCTGGGTGGGCACCAGCCCTGTCCTGTGTGCCCAGTCTGGGCTGCTAACCGCCTCCTCCCACAGGCAGATGGGCATGGGCTTCGCCTCTGTCCATGCCCGCCTCGGGGGCCTGGCAGCTCCTCTGGTCACCACACTCGGGGAGCTCAGCCCCATCCTGCCATCACTGGGCTTTGGCACCATCTCAGTCTTGGCCGGGCTGGCTGTCTTCTGCTTCCTGACAGAGACGCGCAACCTGCCCTTGGTAGAAACCATCGCTGCCATGGAGAGGAGGTGAGACCCAGAGGCGCTGGGGAGAGCTGAAAACAGCTGGGGTGGGCGTGGAAACCAGCAGGCTGCCTGCTTCCTGTGCAGGCTATAATCTCAACACTCTGGGAGGCTGAGGCAGGAGGATCCCAAGTGTGAGCTTGGGCAACCTAGTGATTTAGGGGAAACTTTTGTCTCAAAATAAGAAATGAAAAGGAGCTGGAGACACTGAATCTCCAGTTCAATCAAGCAATCGATCCATTCGTGCAAGCTGATTGTGGACGTAAAAGAGAAAGAATAGACTGTAGAATAGAAGGCATGGAATGTGTGTTAGAAGTGAAACATGGTGAGGAGAGAGAGGCTGGTGATATCTGAACCAAAAACAGTACCTAGGGGTTTTGTTTTGTATGTGTCTTTGGGTTTTTTTTTTTTAATAGTTTCACCCTGTAATTCAGGTTGGTCTTGAACACCCTGTGTAGTCCAGGCTGGCCTTGAACGCAACATGATCTTCCTGCCTCAGCCTCCCAAGTGCTGAGATTACAGGCTTATGCCACTGCACCACAGATCTGTAGGGCTTTTTAGTTTGGCTCTGAACAACAGAAGGGGAGATCCCATTAATGACTTCTTTGTTGTCCTCCTTGAGGTAAAAGAACACCATTATCCCAGGGAAACTAAAGGTTTCTTGGAAATGAGCCTAGAAGAAATTCTGTGGTTCTTCTTAGGTTTCCTAATAAGATGACAGCAGTAACTTAGACAACGTTTCTAAAATACATTTAAAAGGAGATGGGGGTCAGGTACATGCCTTTAACTCCAGCACCCTGGGAGGCTGAGACTGGAGGATAGCAAATCTGAGCCCAGCCCAGATATTTTACCAAGACTCTGAAAAAAAGAAAGAAAGGCTTTCTTAAGGGCTGGGGTTATAGCTCAGCAGCACAGTACCTGCCTGCCAAGTGTGAGGTCATGAGTTTGATCCCTTGTACCAAGAGAGAGAAAGAGGAGAGAGAGAGAGAGAGAGAGAGAGAGAGAAGCTTTCTTGCAGCATTTCTTTTTTTTTTTTTTTTTTTTTTTTTTTTGGTCCTTTTTCCTTTTTATCGGTACCGGGGATCAAACTCATGACTGCCTGCTTGCAAGGCAGGCACTTACGCCACTGAGCTAAACCCCCAGCCCCATCTTGCAGCATTTCTTAGGACAGTGAGCTTGGTAAAAATCCATCATCTGGGAAATAGGTCAGGGGAATGTTACTGCAAGGCAAAGCACTTTCTAGTCTGGACCATTTGAGAGAAAGCTGACCCCTTTTCTAGATGCTTTAATCCATATTTTCTTTACACAAGGGCATTCCCCATAACCACAATGTAACCATCAAAATCCAAGAGTGGCCTTTGATACATGACTACCATTCCATCCTCAGACTTCAAGTTTAATCAGTTTTCCCAACATCATCCTACAGAGTGAGAGGACGGGGATCTCAGGCATGGTGGGTTTAGTGGTCTCCTCCTTAGGCCCAGATGGTCCTTGCCTGGCATGGCACCCATGGTTCCACAGGCTTTTGTCACTGAAAGGAGCAAAAGTGCACCCTACAAATTCTTTACGAAATGTAGGGCGTGGTGTAGCCAGGGAAAGAAAGCACAGGTGGGGAGCTGGGTCACCGCCCAGCAGCCTCACTTAGCCTCTGTTGCTGATCAAAGCCATCAAGATGAATGGAGTTTCCATCAGGTGTCTTTTCTCTCATTACTTTTCTCTGAGGACTCTTCTTACTTTTCTCTCATTTCTGAGACAAAATACCCAACACCTATAAGTGAAAGGAGGAAAGGTTTATTTCAGCTCACAGTTTGTAGAGGTTTTCGTCCACAGTCGGCTGGCTCTGAGGCAGGGTGGCACATGGCAGGCATCGCAGAGGGAAAATGGTCCATGGTGGGCAGGCAGGTGGGAGGAAGCGAAGCAGCAGCCGGGAGCCTTCCTTTCCTTTCATCCCATCCTGGTTCCAAGCCTTTTAGGTGGTGCCACCCACACCCAGGGTGGACTTCTGCTTTGTAAATCCATTGAGCCACACTCAGAACGATGTTAATTCCAATCAGTGGACTAATGTAGTATCACACAGCCTTAGTCCCAGAATCATGTGCCCTAATCCAGGCAGCTCTGAAAAGCCCCACTTATGAGCATGAGGTTTGAGGGGACATCTAGACACAAGCTGTAAGTGTGGTGAGGCGTGGTGTGCGTGGTAGCCAGGCATGTGGTACAACCCAAAGACTCTCAGGGCCGAGGTGGAGGATCCAAATTCAAGCCCAACCTAGGTAATTTAGTTACTTAGGGAGATCCTGGTTCAGAATTAAAAAGGGACTGGGGAATTGGTTTATTGTGAAGGCTCGGGTTCAGTCACCAGTACCCCACCCACCCACACATACACAAAGATGTCGCACCCCAGTACGGGCACCACTGCTCTGTGGAGGGGAGCAGCTAACTGGGATCATAAGCTCAGTACCAGTGACAAACTAAAGGAACAGAGTTTAAAAAGGAAGGAGATTTATTTGTAAGGGTGAGGAGGAGAAAAAATAGAAAGCTGCCCTGAAGGGCAGGGCAGGGGTTTTCGAAAAATAGAGGAGCCACGGGCCTTTGGCTCTGGCATCTCTGAAGGACTCTTCCTTCTGTCCAGTCCAGGTGGCTTTCTTGGTTTATTCTTGAATTAAACCGGGCACCCTTGCCTCATCATTTCTTTTGGTGGGCTTTGTCCACTGGGCCTTATCTCTTACCAACAGATGTTAGATAGATCGATAGATAGATGGAGATATAGAGATAAATCTCAGCTTTTTCCTGTATATACTTGGCTCTCTTCATATTCTGCCTCTTAGCTCCATCTCTCTGATAAGCCCCTAATATCACATGTGCTGTTTGGTGCCTTTTTAACCTGCCCCCCTATCCTTGAAACTGTTCCTAAGGGAATCTCCCTAGTAGAATTTTAACTCCATCTCATTAGGATTTGCCGAAAAACCTAACTCGGCCCTTATTCTATTCTTTCCCTGCCTAAGGCCCAAGGCCCCTGCAGAGGTCCTTCTGTCTCAAGAGAAGCAGGTGTTGGTGTTTGCCTAGGGTCCTCTGTACCTCTGGGGCAGGCTCTCTAACCGGGAAAGCCCTACAAAGACCACGGCCGTCCTAATGAACGCTGCTGACAAGCTAGAGAGAAGCAGACTCCAAGATTTGGCATCTGCTGCCAGCCATGTCTGTTTCAGCCTTGTTGTACCCAGTGGTCTGTGTCATGGCCCCAGGCACCGTGAAAAAGGAGCACAAGGGATGGAATACCCACAGTGACCTTGGTGGCTTTGAGGACTGCAGCCCAGTCTCACAGACCGCCCCACACATTTGCTGACCTCACTGGTGTCACCTAAAGGCCACACTGTGTGCCTCCCATCCCTCCTGTCTCATCCTAGTGGACGAGTGGGATTCGGGTTTGTTTCATCATGGGGGACCTCACCTGTGAGCCCCTGGTTCGTGGGTAGCATCTGCCGGTTTGTCAATCGGAAAACTACTTTTTCTCCTTTGTGGTTCATTTTGTGGAGAGGTGCTTAGAAACTGTAAATAACCCGTCCCCCTCAAGCTTTAATTTATAATTTCTTCGTATCATGGATTTATAAAAAGTTATAATTATAAAAAATTCATTCAATGGATTATACTGGGGCTTAAACCCAGGGCCTCATGCAACTATGTTCCCAGTTTTTGGTTTTGTTTTGTTTTTAATTTCAACACCGGGTCTTGCTAAGTTGCCCAGGTAGCCTCAGACCTTTGATCCTGCAGCCTCGCCTGCCCTGGCCTCCTGAACACCCAGGTAACAGGCGTGTGCCACCACACCAGCTGTACTGCATTTATTTCAGTGCTCAACTTGGCTAAGATTTGACCAGTGGGAAACTTTTATTCTTTTCACATTTTTTTACACACATTATTATTTTTGGATACCACAGATATTCTAGGCTTGCCCTGGTTTCCCTGCCATAGTCCTGGGAATACACCAGGCTTTGAGTGACCTCATTCATTTTAGTACTCGGGAGCATGGCCACACCCCGTGCCTGGAGGCTCCCTCATGTGTGCTCAGTCTGACTCTGCAGTTCCACACCTGGGCTCCCACGTCCCCCAGGAGGCCTCCCCTGCATGTGATCACTACCTTGCTGTGCCCCATGGATGACTCTGGGATTGTTCAGGAAGAAAAGGGAAGAAGGAACACGTTGACTAGCTGAGGATGACACACACGGTCATTCTTATAAAAAGATAAAAGCATTACTTGGCCTCCCGGTGTCCCCACTGTACACCCTGCTGGATCCCCCTGGGGACTAGAGTAGAAGTCACAATGACCCCAGGGAAACAAGCCACACCCTTACTCTGTTCATATTTTATGTGTTAGTTACTTTTCTTTCCTTGCTGAAACAAAATACCCAACACCCAAAGTTAAAGAAGGAAAAGTTTATTTAGCTGCAATCTGTGGAGGTTCAGTGTGTATTGGGTGGGCTCCAAGGCAGGGTGGCATTCGGAGGAGAGCAGTTTACAGCAGCAGAAGACAGCAAAATCAAGCAGGGAGGGAGAGACAAGTGTCTTTCTGTCCCTTAAATTATATTCAGTCTACTGGGGGTTAGGATGGTGCCAAACCTATCAGTGGATGGATCCAACAATCTCCCATCTTAATCCCAGCACTGCACCACCAATCAATCACACTCTAGATTCAGCCACCTCGGACACAAACCCCTATGACTGCATGAGGCCTTGGGGGGACATCCAGACCTAAACCACAATAGTAAATTTCTGCAGAAGAAACTTAAAGAAACCAGACCTGTGCTCATTAAGTAAACAGACCATACCCATTGGCTGAAGAGGTCAAGCCCAGCTCAGGGCAAATGCAGGCAGGAGCAGGTCCAGGTGGAGCTAAACAAGACAGCGGTGCCCCCATGATCCAACTGCCTTCCAAAAATGCCCACCTCTGAACACATGAGATTTTGGGAAGACATTTTAGATTTAACCCAGAATACCTAACATGTGCAAGGCTTCAGTCCTCAGTACTGCAAAACAAAACAAACTGCAGGCAAATGCAAAGAAAAATTTGTTATTTATTTTTTGTTTTCTTGAGACAGGGTCTCGTTATGCCCTTCAGGCTGGCTTTGGGCTCACTTTGTAGCCTAGGCTGGTCTCAGACTTGCAAGGATCCTCCTGCCTCAGCCTTCTGAGTACTAGAAACATCAAATTTAAAAGGGAGCCTGGTGTGTAAGTGCCTGCCTGGCAAGCTTGAGGTTGGGAGTTCGATCCCCAGTACCAATAAATAAATAAATAAATAAATAAATAAATAAATAAGAGCCAGGTGCTGGGTATGTAGGGGCACACCTATAATCCCAGTACTCTGAAAGCTGAGGCAGGAAAGTTGCTGTGAGTTTAAAGCCAGCATGGTCTACATAGTGAGTTCAAGGCCAGCCTGGAGCACATAGCAAGACTATGTCTAAACAGAACAAAATAATAAATAAATAAATAAATAAATAAAAAGGAGCTAGTTTTTGAGGCTGGAAGTGTAGCTCTGCGTAGCTCATTTGACTAACATAAGTGAAACCCTGAGTCCCTTCCCTAGCACACCCATAATCCCAGCACTCGGGCAGGCTGAGGCAGGACGATTGCTGTGAGTTCAAGACCAGCCTGAACTACACAATGAAACCCTGTTTCAAAAAGCCCAAAAATAAATAAATAAATATTCATCACCAGGGTTAGCATACCAGAAAAAAATAACTCTCCAAGCACCCAACAATTTAAATAAATTCTGGTACATCATACAAATAGTTAAAAGTATGAAGAGTTTTATTTTGATTTTTGGTTCTGAGTATTTTTTGTTTTTGCTGTTTTTAAGGCAGGGTCTCACTATGTAGTTCAGGCTGGCCTTGAGCTCACTATGTTGTCTATGCTGGCCTCAAACTCATAGGAGTTCTCCTGTATCAGCCTCCTGAGTGCTGGAATTACAAATGTATGCTACTACACCTGGCTTGATACTTTCTTAATTATTTCATGAAATAAGGACTTAAAAGTATGAGTGATTTTTAAAATTTTTTCCTGGCTGCTTTACATTTTAAATATTATCTCTAATTTTCTATATTGAACAGGTTTTCTTTGGTAATCAGAGGAGACAGGCACATGATTTATCATGATATATTGCTTGTTTTGTTTGGAGTGTTGGGAATTGAAACAAGAGCTTCTCACATGCTAAGCAAACACTCTGCTAAGGCAGGACATGGACAGGGCAGGAGACACCTTGGTGGGATGCCTTGGAGACCAAAACATGGTTGAAGGCCCTTAACATCCTGACTTGAGACTTAAAAAGATGCTCCTGAGCCAGGCATGGTGGCTCATGCCTGTAATCTCAGCACTTGGGAGGCTGAGGCAAGAGGATTGTTGCAAGTTCAAGACCAGCCTAGGCTACAAAGGGAGCTCAAGGCCAGCCTGAACTGCACAGTGAGACCCTGTCTCAAAAAGAAAAGAAATTACCAAGGAAAAATTGGAGGAAAAAAAAAAAAAGACACTCCTGGCCTTATCACACTTCCATGACTTCTGGCATGGGCCCAAGGAGCACGCTCAGGAGGGTGAATCCCTGCTCGTGACAATATCGTCAGCATTGTGGTTTTGCCACTCCCCGGGGCTCTGGCAGCCAGGCTGTTCCATCTTCTCTCCTATAAAGTCAAAAACACCCCAAGCGCCTGCCTGGCTAGTATGAGGTTGTGAGTTCAATCAGAACCACCCTCCTCCATTGTGAGGGTGGGGACTTTCCATTATTTGGACACAGTCCTTTTGAGTGCCCCATGAAACCAAAGATCCAAGAAAGGTCCCAGTAAATATCTCAAAACCTTAAGAAGATGAGGCCCCTCTGAGATCAACTCTGTCTCGAGTTTTCTGGCCAGCTCACTCCCACCCTGTGGAGTATACTGGCTTTCCATCAATCTCCCTCTCTCTTACTGCATCTGTGTGTCCTGATCAATTCTTTGTTTGGGATTCAAAAAGCCTGGACATCAATGAGACTCATCAACTCTATGGTGACACCTACCCCTAGGCTACAGCTCTAGCCCATAATTTTTAGTTTTGTTTCTTTTTTTTTAAGTAGGATGCTACTACGTAGTGCAGCTAGCCTTGAAGTTGTTTATGTAGCCCAGGCTGGCCTTTTCTTTTTTTTTTTTTTCATACCGGGAATAGAACTTTTATGATTGTCAGGCAGGCACTTATACCACTGAGCTCTGTCCCCAGCTCCTGCCCAGGCTGGTCTTGAACTCAGAGCCATCCTCCTGCTCCAGCCTCCTGTGTGCCAGGATTACAGACGTATACTACCATGCCTGGTTCCACCTCATAATTTCTTTCTACTCCATCATTTTTAAAAATGTTAAGAATTTTAGAGGGCAGTGTCCAGCCTCTCTTCAAGTCTAGAGCTAGGGAGATGGCAGTGCTCCCCAAGGCCTGACAGATGATGAAAGACCAAAAAGAAGAAGGCAGCCTGGCTCAGAGAACTTTCTAGAGCTCCACCAGTTTACCTTTTCTCCAAGTTTTTCCCACTGGCACATAGCTGGCAAAACCAAAGAGCCAAGATCAGGTATGGTGGTGCACACCTGTAATTCCAACACTTGGGAGGCTGAGGCAGGAGGACTGCCATGAGCTTGAGGCCAGCCTGGGCTACTACATAGTGAAACTCTGTCTCAAAAGACAAAACATAAATAAATAAATAAAATAACGATAAAAACTTGAATAAAATTGTTGGAATATTGAAAAAATTCTAAAAATGGAAACTGCTAAATGGAGACAGGAAAAATGAACATGATAGGCAGGTGATTAAAACGAGAGAGGCAGGTGTGGTGGTGCACACCTGTTATCTCAGCACTCAGGGAGGCTGAGCCAGGAGGATCACAGTTGAGCCCAGCTCAGGCAATTTAGTAACTTAATGAGAGCCTGTCTCCAAGAAAGAAAGAAAAAGGTCTGAGATGTACCTTGATATGAAGGTCCTGGGTTCAATCCTCAATACTGAAGAAAGGAAAAAAATAATAAACTTTCCATTTGCCTTAAACAGAGTCAAAGAAGACCTTTCCAAGAAGGACATGAGGGAGAAGAGTGAAGAAATTTCTCTTCAGCAGCTGGGAGCTTCTCCCCTCAAAGAAACCATCTAAGCTGCCCACAGCCTCGTACCAGCTGGGTCCGCTGTGGTCCAGTGTCACGGGGGTCTGGAGTGAGGTGGAGGGACATCAGGGACACTGTGTGGGCAGGAGGGCCACCCCCGCCAGGCCTGGGCCTCAGGAAGAAGCCCTGCTGTCTGCATTCACAAAGAGCAGGCTCCCAGGGGCCAAAGCAGCAAAAGCCTGCTTTCCTGTCCTCCAGATCTACCCTGAGACCCCCATTTCCTCTGCTTCCACCTGAGAACCCTGTTTTTTTGGGGGCAGGGTGACATCTCTACCGCAGGCTGTCCTTGGAACAGTCCCGCTTGGCTTGAGGAACTTCTGTAACTCATTTGAGTTGATCCCTGGTACCAAAAAATAAATAAATAAAATAAATAAACATCACTTTATTTCTGAGGAAATTTAGAAGAGTAATTCTCAATCCTGGAATCACCTATGAGCATTTTTAACAAAGTGCTAGCGCTGGAGGCCATTCCTTAGAATTCTGATGTCCTTAGTTGGGGCTGAGACCCAGGATATGAATCCCTGGTCTAGACATCATTTTCCTAACCAGCAAAAGGAGGTATACCATTTAACCAGTAGGTAGGGTTAATAATTATAACAAGATTATGAAACTCCTAGCTAGTGAGATTATCATGAAGTTAGTAAGCAAATCTTTCCCAGGACAAAGGTAATCTGCACCTTTAACTGAACAAGCACGCTCTCTTATGACATATACTCTGTCCATGAAGTTTCCTGTTGCGGCTTGGCATAACTGACGCCATCTTGAGCCTTGTATTTAACTAGTGCCCTGTATTTGACTCAGAAAAATGGAAAATTACCCAGGGTACAAGTCCCAGGAGAAAAGCAGGATGAGCTGTACCTACAAGAGAAAAATTAACCTGCTCAAGAGAAGCAGCAGGATACAGGTGTCAACCTAAAATTAATGTAAGATTCTAGCTAAATCGTTTCCAACAGTATGTCTTTTTTTTTTTTTTTTTTTTTTTTTGTCTTTTTCCTTTTTATCGGTACTGGGGATCAAACTCACGACTGCCTGCTTGCAAGGCAGGCGCTTATGCTGCTGAGCTAAATCCCCAGCCCCAACAGTATGTCTTTTGTGATGTTCTGTAACTCTGTAACTTTCCAGTTTGGGGCCACTTGTTTGGATCCTGACCCAGGGGGTCTATATACAAGTGGCCCTGAGCTCAGTTAATTAAATTCCAAATTTATCGATTTGGATTCCTGTATCCTTGTTCATGAACCCCTCTCATTTCTCACAAAAAAATGTCATCTCAAAGTCATATCGGTGGACCATAGGATAAATACATAAAGCCTCTGACTGTTCTCATCCTTCTTGGCAAAATACACTGGCCAGAAACTCTCAATGAAGACCAGTCACCATAAGAATGTCTCCATACAGCTGTTTGAACAGGACACCTGGCTGGTGGCCCCTGTGGTCTTTCTGGCGATTGATAAATAGATCTCCGACTCTGCCCCTTTTATACCTGAAGGTGCTGACTAGCTAGGGTGTCTGACTTTCAAGAGACCCTGTGGTGAGAGTCTGTAGACATCTCCAGGTTTCTAAGCAGTACTGGCCAGGCAGCATAGGTGTTGGTTCATAGGATGCCCAGATGCTGTGGTTTACTGGTGATGGCTTAGGCATTATCCCAGGAGCAGAGCAGCTAAATGAAAAGCTGACAGTGTCCTCACCCACTGCTTCAGGCTCCAAAAAAGTTGCTGACAATTGTGCATGGAAAAGGGACCTCTGTGTAATGTGGGTTGTGGTGTTTGCCCAGGAAAACAACTCCAAATGTACTTGGTAATAAGTTCACAACTTGTCACCACACTGGTCAGACCTGTGCTGCCAGGCATCAGGTGCCATCGAGAAATGGACTTTGGCCAGGCGTGGTGGCACAAGCCAGTAATCCCAGCACTCAGGAGGCTGAGGCAGGAGGATCACTGCAAGTTCAAGATCAACTTGGGCTATGAAGTGAGCTCAAGGCCAGCCTGAACAGCACAGCAAGGCCTGGTCTCAAAATGACAAAAAAAGAAAAGAAGAATAGACTTTAAAGAAACTGACAAAGACACCTGGATGCTGATGTATGCACAGTGTGGCCCTTGATTACAGCAGGCTGATCCACTTCCATGGATGAGGCCAGGGAGAAGTGAGCAGGTGTAGAATGGCTATCGGCGCCCAAGCCACAGGTGCATCTTGAACTCTCAATGTAGCCCAGGCAGGTTTCAAACTCATGGCTGTAAAAAGAGGGCTAGGAATGTAGCTCAGTGGTAGAGCACCTCTGGGTTCAAACCTCAGTAAACCCCCCACACACACACACACACTAAGTAACTATACATGACTCTTTATTTGAATCTATTTGAGGGGCTGAGGATTTAGCTCAGTGGCATAAGCACCTGCCTTGCAAGCAGGCAGTCATGAGTTTGATCCCCGGTACTGATAGAAAAAAAAGAGAGGAGTTTGAATCTATTTGAATCATTATCGTTTTTAGAAATAAAAATTTCTCCTCAAAACAAATAGTAATTGTGTATATATATATATATATATATATGTATTTTGGTACCTGAAATCAAACTCACAATCTCACACTTGCCAAGCATGCTCTGTGCCCCTGAATTACAATCCTAGCCCTAACTGAATATAATTTAATGAAAATAATACACTAAAGTGCCTGGATTATTTTAGGAAATCTAATATAAAAATAAGTTGATTATATATACAAGCTATGATAGTGTTCAAATTTTTCAGTTTTAATTATTGAGTTAATTTCAGTATTTATTTTGCCTATGGAATCCTTATTGTGAGGCTTGCTTTAAATCTTTTTTTTTTTTTTTTTTTTTTTGTCTTTTTCATTTTTATCGGTACCAGGGATTGAACTCACGACTGCCTGCTTGAAGGCAGGCGCTTATGCCGCTGAGCTAAATCCCCAGCCCCCTTTAAATCTTAATGTAGATTTGTTTGTAGGCTTTTGAAATTATGCTTTTTGCTATTATAAGTTTTTGTTTGTTTGAGACAGGGTCTCAACTATGTAGTCCAGGCTAGCCTTGAAGTCACTATATAGCCCAGACTGGCCTTGAACTCATGGCAATCTGCCTGCCTCAGCCTCCCAAGTGCTGAGATTACAGGTGTGGTTACTAATATATGTGATTTTTATTTTAATTGTAATATTGATGTCATCAAGGTACGTGTTATTTCCTATGTGATGGTTTTTAATTTTTTAGATTTATTTATTCATTTATCTACTTTTTAATTTTTAGGATGATGTCCCTCTAGACGGCCTAGACTTAGGCCTCCAACTCTGGCATTAAACAATCCCCCAGCCTCAGCCTCCTGACTGCTGGGACTGAAATAGGATCACAGAAATAAAGATAGTAAAATGACAGGGTAAAGCTGAGGCTTCAAGAGAGCATCAAAGTGCCTTTTAGTCCCTCGCCCTGTTTCTTCCAGTTCCCTCATTCATAGATCCCAAGAGTCGTAAAGACACTGAAGTCCACAAATTTCAAAAGTTGCATCAAAGAATTTCATTCCGAATAAACAGGATACTATTAATGGGCAACGTATCTCTAAAAGCAGTTTGTATTTTAACCTAACCTATAGGGTCAGTTTTTGCGCGGTAACCCACTAATGGGCTACCTGAAATTCAGAGAACTTCCAACTTTTTCAACATCATGCATGAGGCTACAATGAACGTCTCTACAAAGAATTTAATCTGCATTTTAAGATGCTTCTTTGGGACAGGAAATGCTTTCAAAAACGAGGGACATTTTTAAGGCTCCTGATAAAACCAAATCATTACTCCCCTTTCCATCCCACAGCCACAAAAACGTCCCGGACCCGCGGTAACAGGCCTGACAACCAGATTCCGGACCGAAGCCGCCTTTCAGCACAAATCGAGGACACTACGGGAGGAAAGCCTAGGCGGACACAGAAATAGGAACCACACGTCCTTTCGGTCTCGTGTCTGGGCACAGTACGTTCCGGACATTCCAAGGCGAGTATGCGACAGCGCCTCCGCACCCAGGCACAGGGCGAAACAGACACAAACAAGCAGCAAGGACTCCACCGAGCAGCTGACACAGGCACGTAGCGCGCCAAAGCTAACGTGAAACCCACAGAGACGAAACGCGCGTCCCGAGTGAGCTGCGCAGCCGCAAAAGGAGTGGGCGGGGCCGAGCTCGGGGGCGGGGCTGACCCGGGTCTCGCGCCTGCGCACGGCGCTCAAATGCTTTGGCGGGTTTTTTCCCCGAACTGCTGGGTTCTGCTTCCCTCGCTGGGAAACCTGGCAGTGGCTTTCTGAAAACAAAAGACCCCCACCCCTTTCAGAGAGACCCGATTCCTACGTCTCCCTTCGGGAACGTGGGGACCACCCCCACTTTCTTTTTTTAAGTAGGCATTTCCTGGTAGCTGAAAGCAGGACCTTCTGACAGCCTGAGGCCATTTGGTCGCCTCCAGTTTCGGCTCCCGGAGGGAGAAGGGGAACCGGAGCCGGGCGGGCCAGGTCCCGGCCCCACCTGAGTCACCATGTCCGAGTCCACCGAGCAGCTGGCGGAGGAGCTGCAGATCTTCGGCCTGGACTGCGAGGACGTTCTGCTTGAGAAACGTGAGTCCGACGTCCACGCCGCCCTACCTGAGCCCCGAGGGGTCGCTTAGCGGTGTCCCGGGCCTCCGCCAGCGGCCAGGGTGGCCGGGAGAGTTGAGGGCTGGGATAAGCGAATTCGCAAAGCTGGTGTGGGTGCTTAGTCGGGCCTATGAACGTAGCCCGGCTTGGTGACGCACGCCTATAATCCCAGCATTGAGAGGCTGAGGCAGGAGGATCACAGCGGCTTCCAGGCCAGTCTGAGCTTCGAAAGAAAAAATATAAACGTGAGGCTTTTTGCAAGACTGAATTGGAGCATGCTGAGTCCCCGGGGGCGTCTCCAAACGTGGAAATTGTTGAAAGCCTGATAACAAAGCGAGAGACTTGGGGTTTTTTGAAACGTAGTTTTTATTCTTGACTCCTCCATTCTTGACTTCCATTTCCTAAACTCTGCTGACCCTTCGCTTCCCTCAGCAGAGCTGTTGGTACTCTGCCCAAGTATGGATCCCTTGAGGTGGAGCCCTAAAATGGACTGTTAGCTTGGGAAGGAAGTGGAGGCAGCTGGTAGGCACCCTTTGTTGCTAGATGGAGGAGCAGAGATGCGGAGCACTAACTGCCTGGGTTGTGAATGAGCCCAGATCTGCCTGGGAGTCTATGTGCCAACGTGCTGGGCCACGAGATCCAATGGTGAGGAGATCCTGGAAGCATAAACTTGGGAGGTGCTGAAGGTCTCAGTTTCGGAACTGGAATGAAATGCACCTGCCTTACCACTCATTTATTTATTTATCTATTTATGCACGGTGCTGGGGATCAAACTCAGCCAGCCCCTCGTGCATGCTGCGTAAGTACTCCATTCCCAAACTACATTCTCAGCCCAGAATGTATTTTCAGTATCAAACCAGAGTGCAAACATGTTAATTCATGACGAAAAACTCCTCTCAGAAGCCAGAACACTTGAAGTCCTTCTGGAGACTTCAGGGAAAGAGATTCTCTTTTTAAAAAAGACTTAGGTGAGAAACCTGGTCATAGTCACAAACGTATTTGGTGAGCATGAAATCAAAGCATGAGAAATCATTTACAGGAACGAGGTCTGGAGAGGCTTCCCACCATGATGCCTGCTGCACCTCCCACAAGATTTACCTTAGCTTCGGATTCCTGGTCATGAACCTCCGTGCATCTCACTGTGCCTCACACTCGCTGTATTTTCCTGGTCTATTCACTCTGCCTCTGCTAGGTGGCTGTTTTTTTTTTCTTTTCCTCCTAAGTCCTATCATTCCTTTCCACCTACCTCAGTTCATCACTCCAGTAAGTCTCTTACAAATTTCTACTTCTCTTCAAGATTGCTTTTCCCATTTATTTGTTATTTATTCATTTATTTATTTTATTTTTTATTTTTTTATTTTTTGAGATAAGGTCTTGCTGTATAGTCCACATTTACAGTGACCCTTCCCGCCTCAGGCCTACCCTTGAGTTAGCAGCAGCACCTGACACTGGCCATCATTCCCTCTACTTTAACGCATGGTCTTCCATTAGCTCCTCTGCCACTGATCCTAGTTACTTGTCAGCCCTGTTTTATTGCCACTTCTTGAGCTTTGCAGATTATTCCTCATCCTAATGTTTGAGTGCCCCAACGCTCAAGTCTGGGATCGTGTCTTGCTAGATTGGTCAGCTCCCCTGGTCTCAAGGCTTTGTATCCTATGTGTCTGCTTATGGCCCCTAAATTTCTTTTTCTTTTTTTTGATACCAGGAATTGAACTCATGACCTCACGCTTACCAGGCAGGTGCTGTGCTGCTGAGCTGTATCCCTATCCCTGGCCCAGTCCCACAATTTCTTTCTTTTTTTTTTTTTTTTGTCTTTTTGAGACAAGGTCTTGCCATGCAGTTCAGGCTGGTCTTGGGCTCACTTTGTAGCCCAGGCTAGTCTCGATCTTGCAAACAATTCTCCTGCCTCAACCTCCAGAGTGCTGGGATTACAGGAGTGCACCCTGTAATTACCACGCGTAAACCTCTTGCCTGACTGTGGGCTGGTTTGTCCAGCTGTCTACTTGATATCTCCAGTTGAGTGTTTAGTTGGCATCTCTAAGTGCATCTAAAACCAAGTTCCTCTAACTCCTCCAGTGCTTTTCCTCATCTTAGTAGAAGCCCAGCCTTCTGGTTGTGCAGGCTAAAACCATCAGCATCAGCCTCGACTCCTGTTTTTCTCATACATCACTTCCAGTCAGCAAATCCTGCTGGCTTCACCTTTAGGATGTGACCTACTTGGGGGCCTTTCTTTCACCACTTCTACTGCCACCACCTGGACCTGTCATCTCTCACCTGATCTTGCTGTGGTTTTTCTTACTGCTCCCACGTGTCCTGCCCTGGCTCCTTCCTCCTGTGCCTACCCCAGCAGCCAGAGTGAGCCTGTTGATGTAAATTAGATCATACCAATCATTCCATCCAAACCATCAGAGCTCCCCTGTGTTGCTTAGAGCACTGACTGAGTTGAGGACAATGGCCGGCAGCCTGCACCCCGGCACTATCAGCCCCTCTGCTGCCTTCTCACTCACTGCATCACAGCCTCACTAACCCTGTGTTGGCTGGCCTTGAACTCGCAGTGATCTTCCTGCCTCAGCCTCATGAGTGCTAGGATCACAGGATGCACCACCATGCCCAGCATGCAGCTTTGTTTTGCTGCACATCACATTTCATCACTTAACACATCACATTACCCACTTCCTAACAAGGGCTCTTCTCTGTCCACTATGGTCTTCCCAGTGTCTACAAGAGTGCCAACACTAGTAGATGCTGAATAAATATTGACTGGATAAATAGAGGATTGTTTTTCCTTTTCAAGATGAAAGCTGAAGAAACCAGCAAGTCCTTTCTTGTCTAATTTCCCTTCCTGCAGTGGCAGAGCTTTGTATCCTGTATGGACCGAACAAGGAGGGAGTGGTAAGCGAGCTCATAGCCTTCTGCACCAGCACAGGCAAAGTCTGCCTCACCTCAGAGATCCTGAAAACGTTTGAGCACGAGGTAGGAACAGAGTGGAGCAGACTAATCTGCTGCTGGGGTAGATGTGCGGTGTATGGGGGAGGCTGTGGGCCTTGGAATCAGACCTGGATTCCAGGCTCGATGTCGGCTAGACAGACTACTTACTGCCTCCAAGCCTCAGTTTCTGGTCTGCCAGATGTTCTAATAATACATATTTTTATGATTGTTCTCAAAATGGGAATAAACGTAAAGCACCAAAAACTGTGACCAACAGGTGGTGGCTCTTGACCACATGATTGGTGTCATTTGAGTTTGTTATTTTTGGTTATACTTTGAGTGCCTATTGTCTCAATACAGTAGAAAGTGCCTCCCTGTGACCAGACTATGGAACAATATATTCACTCTCTTTTTGTTCTCAGATTTTGAGCAAGAAAGTTTCCAAAACGTGGTCTAGCGCCACCAAGGACAGTGGACATGCGGGAGCTAGAGACATTATGTCTATCCAAGAGCTGTATCCTTTTCTGCTGAAGTGTTGTCATTTTTTTTTCTACAGTTGCTTGTGTAATTTTTTTTTTTCTTGTCTTTTTCCTTTTTTATCGGTACTGGGGATCGAACTCACGACTGCTTGCTTGCAAGGTAGGCGCTTATGCCGCTGAGCTAAATCCTCAGCCCCTGCTTATGTAATTTTAAAACAAATAATAAAGATTACTTCGTATGCATATTTCTTATTTAATCATCTCTTGCTTTAGGTTCGTTACTGTTTTCCTTAACTAATATCTTTAGAATTGAAGTGGAGGAAGAAGAGGAAACCCTTTTGAACTCTTATGCCACACCCTCTAAGGTGAATATATAATGTTTGAAAATAGCATTTAAGGGGCTGGGGATTTAGCTCAGCGGCATAAGCGCCTGCCTTACAAGCAGGCAGTCGTGAGTTTGATCCCTGGTACCAATAAAAACGAAAAAGACAAAAAAAAAAAATAGCATTTAAGGGCCAGGGATTTAGCCCAATGGCATAAGCACCTGCCTAGCAAGCGTGAAGTCATGAGTTCCATCCCTGGTACCACCAAAAAAGAAAAAAGAAAATACGTTGCTGGGGGGGCTGGGGGTTTAGCTCAGCGGCATAAGCACCTGCCTTGTAAGCAGGCAGTTGTGAGCTCGATCCCCGGTACCGATAAAAAGAAAAAAAAGACAAAAAGAAAAAAAACATTGCTGGGTCTGGTGACACATTCCTACAATCCCAGCACCTAGGAGGCTGAAGCAGGAGGATCACTGCCAATATGATACTACCCCAGGCTACATAGTGAGTTCAAAGCCAGCCTGAATTACAGAGCGAGACCCTGTCTCAACCCCCTCCCAAAAAACCCCACAAAACAAAAAAATACTGTCATACCTAGGCATGGTGGCATACTCCTATAACCCCAGCACTCAGAGAGCTGAGACAGAAGAATCACTGTAAGTTTGAGGCCAGAGTGGACTGTATAGTGAAACCCTGTCTCAAACAAAATAAAATTTTAAAAGGGTTGGGGATGTAAGCTCGGTGCAGAGACTCTGTATTCAGGCACTAGTAATGAAGACACATACACACAAGTTATAAAGATCTGAGGCAGAAAATCAATCATGCTTGTACTATTGTTCTACTTAAGATCTTTCTTTCCAGTCAGATTCATAAATATTTTTTATAAAATAGCAGTTCTTAGTCAGGCATGGTGCCCCACACCTGTAATCCCAGCACTTGGGAGGCTGAAACGGGAGGATCACTGTGGGTCCAAGCCAGGTTGAACTAAGTAGTGAGTTCAAAGCTAGCCTCAACTACATAGCAAGACTTTCTTGAAAAAAAAAACCCTAGTCCTTATGAACATTTTGCTTTTTTCAGTCAGTGTGTCAAAAATGTCTACTAAATTGCCTTTATTTTTGAGACAGGGTCTCAGTGTGTAGTCCAGGCTAATCTTGAACTCAATACATAGCCCAGGCTGGTCTCAAATCTCCATTACTCCTCCTACTTCAGCCTCCCAGGTGCTGGGATTACAGGTCTGGGTCATTGTGCCTGGCATTAGTTATTTGCTTGTGTGTGTGTATGCGCATCTGTATTTTTGAGACAGGGTCTCACTTTGCAGTTCAGGCTGGCTTTAAGCTCACTCTGTAACCCAGACTGGTTTTAAACTCACAATGATCCTCCTGCCACAGCCTCCTGAGCACTGGCATTGCAGGTATACACCACCATGCCCAGCATCTTTATAGTAAATTTCCAAAAATCGATGAATATGGAACAAATAGTGTTTCAAAGGAAACAGCACACTGAGAAATATGGTTAAGGCTGACATGGTAACATATGCTTGTAGCCCCAGCAACTTGGGAGGCCAAGGCAGTAGGATCATAAGTTCAAGGCCAGCCTGGGTCTGGGCAACTTAAGAGACCCTATCTGAAAATTTTTAAGAGGAGGTTGAGGATATAGCTCATTGGTACAGCACCTGCCTAGGATGCATAAGGCCAGGGTTCAATCCCTAGTACCACATAGAAAGAAAGTGAGAGCCTGGTGCAGGTCTGTAATCCCAGCATTGGGGAGGCTGAGGCAGGAGGATTGCTGCAAATTTGAGGTCAGCCTGGGTTACGTAGCAAGACCTCTCTAAAAACAAAAACTATGCCCTACAAAGTTATTAATACAACTGGCTACAGCAAATGACGGCATTTTCCTTAGAGCTTGTTGAGATTGGAGAGACTAACTCAGCTCTTGCTGTCCCCTTAAAGGTCGTCTTTCCAGAGTCCACATCCCAGTGCAGGACCTTCCATGCTGCCATTTGCTCGGCCATGAGCTTGGGAGATCGCCTTAAATCTTTTTCTTCCATTCAAAATCTAACAGTGCCGTCCCACCACCTTCCAAGGTCGGCTACCTCTCACCTCCTCCAGGGCCACCTCAGCCCCTGGTCTCCTGAGTGACTGGCACCTCCCAGTCGGTCCCCTGGCTTTTTCCTGCCTTGCTTGCCTCTGACCAGTTTTCCCCCAGCAGCCAGACCATCTGAGTCCCCAGAGAGTTGGGCTGGGTGCTCTTCACTTGGCCCCCATCTTCCCCTTCATCCCCTCCTTTGTCACACTGGTCCCCTGCTGTCTTTAGACAAACCAGACCTGCAGTCCCCTTTTGAGGAGAAGGAGGCTTGGTTCTTCCTTTCCTTGCTTTCCCTTAGTTTGTTTTGTTGTCCAGCTACAGTGGGTCCTGCAGTTGCTTCCCTGTTGGGCTCTCTCCGTGACAGTGGAGGCCCCTGGGTGGCGGTGCTTCTGTTTGGTGCTGTCCTCCTGCCGCCTGAGCCTAGGTACTTGTTGAGCTACCACCGTGTGTTAGAAGGGTCTTTTGGAGCAATATTTGGTGAAAATGTATCAAAGCCATGAGATTCAAAGTTGTGCCTAATTAATTTGTAATCTGGCAGCAGAGATGTAATTATATAAATTCTTCTGCAGCAGTTAAATAACTACTAAAAAGCATAAGGGTTGTAAACCTGGCATGGTGATGGATGCCTGTAATCCCAACACTTGGGAGGCTGAGGCAGGAGGATCACTGTGAGTTTAAGGCCAGTCTGAAGTACATAGACCTATGTCTCAAAAAACCCCAATCTGCAAAGATGGGAACATGCTCACAATTAATAGAGCAAAAAATAATGTAAAATGCAGTGGTACCTTGGTTCTCAGACTTAATTCTTTTTTCGGGGGGAGTACTAGGGATTGAGCTCATGCATGACCTCGCACTTGCCAGGCAGGCACTTATGCCGATGAGCTAAATCCCTGGCCCCCACAGACTTAATTCTTACCATAATTCTGGTCGCAAACTGAATTGGAGAAGAACCGAATCAGATTCAATGATTGGGTTCATTGTTTACCTAATGGTGAAATTTGATTCGGTTTGCAACCAGAGTTAGGAAAGAATTAATTTTGTGAACCAAGGTACCAGTGTACTTCGGTTTATATGTAAGCTAGATTATAGCTACTAAGATTTGTGTCTTTTTTAAAACTGCAAAAATTACTGAAATAATGTGAAAGAATATTAAAAAGTAGTTACTGTGTGAGGGGAATGGCATAAGAATGGTTTTTAAAATTAGCTGCTAAAAAAATAACAAATAAAAAAATAAAATTAGTTGCTCTTGCTGCTCCTCGGGGATTTTGAATTTGTCCCCCAGGGTCCACCGATCCATACATGGTGGCATAGCTTAAACATGCCGCCAGGGGGAGTCCTTGGGTAGAAAAAGTCTGCAAACCAGGGAGGCCTCCGGGTTGTGTAAGGGGCTAGGGTTTTTATGTTTCTTGTGTTACACTCAATTATCCTAGACTTGAGGGAGGCCGGAGTCTCTGGGTTCCAGCTCCGTGCTGGGCTTATCTTGGGATTCTTGTTGCTGAGCCAAAAACCCCAGAAGTGACCAGCAGTGAGGTGTTCGCTAACTATTCTCCAAGTATGAGCTCAACTGTGTTATCTGCCTGGAGTGGTTCCCGTCTTTAATTTGGAAAATGTGTGGTAGACTTGGCCAAAAGCAGTTACATGGTCCCATCTCTTCTTGGGGAAAATGTGTGCAGAGGTCAGAGCCATAAACTTTGTGAAACCCAGAGCTGCTCTAAAGTGGAGAGGCCACCGTGAGAGCACCTGGCGACCTGTCAGGACCCTGCCCACCTGGACAATCCTTTTCGGAAAATGATTGTTTTTTTTCATAATTGCCCTCAAGTCAGGGCAGTAAGCTGATGAATACTGAGTTGTAGGTGTTGCAGATTTCTTTCCAGGGTTATGCTTGGAAGATGGGGCCTTAGGAGAACCCACCCAGGGCCTTCCGTGCCCTTCATTTAGGCCCCACTTGACCTTTTCGTCCTAAGGAGCTGCACACTTCCTTAGCGGCTTGGGTCCAAAGCGACTGGGATATTCTCTTCCGTTGTGTTCCTAGGGTCCTCAGAAGCGAGCTATCTCTACCCTGGAGACTCCCATCATGAAAAGAAATGTGTCTGTTCGCAGCCCACATCAACTCCTCTCGCCCTCGAGTTTCTCTCCAAGGTAGGGATGTCGTGGACTCTGGGGCCAGAACATGCTGTCCTGCTGCGGGCTGACAGGGCCCACTGCAGAGTCACTCATTAACCAGGAGGAGGCAGATTCCGCCCTGAGCTGGCTGGAAAGCCTGTTACCTTCTGGCTTCTCAGCTTTCTCTTCCTTTGTGGAAAATTACTGTTTCTTACAGTAATTAAGGAAACTCACTTTCTACCCACTTTTTCTAGGCTCAGTTTCCTATATCAGGAACTGATATCTTTTATTCAAAACAAACTGCCTATTCAGAAGCCTGGGAAGCGTGTGAGTCTTGCCAGGAAAGGCAAATAGGCTTTCACTTGCCTCTGTTCATGTTTTGTTAGGTTTCTTTCTCCATTTTAAAATCTGAAGTTATTTGTTTTTTTAAAAAGAAACACACATCTTTGTTCATAATGTTGTGTAACCTGTTTCTTGTGCCTCACTCCGGTTACAACTGGTTTCTGGTAGTTTTCTTGTCACCGAATCTACCCTGGCTTAGTTGATACTTTATTCCTTGCTCATTATTGATCACAAAGATCATATGTGATTTTTTTAAACCTGTGAATGATATGTCTTAGGTTAGAGAATCCCATATTGGTGTTTCCCCAAGTAGAAGTGTTTACAGGTCCTGTTGTGTCTGTACCAACGATGTTAACCATTTAACAAACCAGTTGCCAGGAGTCCTTTCTAGACTAACTTAACTGAAGTTACACTTTTTCAGCTCTGTCACCTTAGAAAGGCAGTGACAGAAGCTGTACACTCATTCAAGATGAGCGGTCAGTGGATTTTGTTTGTTTTGTTTTTGTTTTTTGAGGCAAAATCTAGCTGTGTGGCCCAGGCTGGCCCTGATCAAACTCAGCAATCCTCCTACCTCAGCATCCCGAGTGCCCACCTGGCAGATGCTGCTGGTGCAAGCCATGGGTCTCAGAGGTGCACCAGCATCTCTACAGGGGTGCCGCCCTCTGAACACAAGATCCTATGATCCTGTGCCACCTGCAGATCTGTTTACAGCTGGCCCCTGAGCATCCGATTGCATTAAAGGGCTGGGCGTCCCCTGGAGCCGTACCGGCAGAAGCTCCCAGAAGTCGGTACTTTGCCGTCTCATCATCTTTTAATATATGCTAATAAAGCTGACCTCAGAAACTGGTTTTGTAATTTATGAAAGTAACTGATAAATTATTCAGTAGAGGTCGAGCTTACTTTCTGGAGCCTCTGTGTGGAAAGGGTGGTGTCAGCCGCAGTGGTGCCTTGCACAGAACTGGTTCTGCAGAGTTTCGCACGTTAAAGGAAGCCTGTTGTCAGCGGGCTTCTCTGTATGTGATGTTCGCAGCCAAGGAGATCAGCGGCATGCGTGTGCTCTTGGAGGTGTTTAGCTTGAGAGCAAGGGGCTGGAAATCCAAGGCCTTGCCAGCTGAGTCCCGGAGCTCGGGAATGTTCGATCACTGGCTGGCTCTGAATCCATTCCGTCCCCACCTCCGCAGGCTCTGGGGAGAGATGAATGACTTCAACTTCATTTTCTTGCTGTTTCCAGCTTGAACTATTTCGTGAATTTCATAACCCGCTCAGACTTGTTTGATTTATCCACAGCTGTAGGCTCAGCTGCTGCCCTAATGTTGAGAATTCATAAGAAGGAAGGAAAAGGACACTTGCAGCTTGCAGCAGCAGAGTTTAGGTTTTGTGTGGCTTTGTTTAGGTGTAATGCCGGGAGAATGACAGCCTTTTTAAACATGTTTCTGTCTTTGCACTCTAAGCACATTCGGTATTCCTGCGTGGCCTGCTATTCCTCAGCCCCTCATTCCTGAAATTCCTGCAAAGTCCCAGTCTGTCCAGCCCCATTCGGCTGATGGGATTTATAAACCATATTGCTTCTTCTCTGCTCCTTCCTTCCAAAGGCTAACTTTATTTTGCTCCTCTTTCCCTCTTCAGCTACAAACACAGTCATATTAATCTGTTTTGCTTCTAACTAGCGCTACTCCCTCCCAGAAATACAACTCAAGAAATAACCGCGGAGAGGTGGTCACCACCTTCGGCTCAGCACAGGGGGTGACTTGGTCTGGGAAAGGAGGAGCTGGACACATCAGCCTGAAGGTGGTGGGGTATCCAGAGCCCCTGACTGGCAGCTACAAGTCCATGTTTCAGAAGCTCACAGATGTCCGAGAAGGTGAAATGCCCTTTGAAATTCTATCAGCTGTAAAACCTCCTGGAAGGGTCAGAGAAAGCAGCTGGTTCCAAGGCCGCCTTGGACTGTGTGGGTCGTGGGTGGTTCAGTGCCTGGTGCAGTCCCTATTAGTGAGGGCCGGTGGGTGGTGCAGTCAGTAATTCTGCAAGTTCCATCACTTCGCTGAGAAAGAAGCACGTGGTGATTCCCATTAATGAAAACTTGAAGGAATTTGACCTAACATTAAGGACATTTTATAGCTTCTTCCTTAAGCCCTCTCCAGTTTGGCTTTGACTTCTCCAAAACATCCATGGTGACCTGAGTAAAGGGAAGGCACAGGGTAGGGACAGGGACTAGGCTGAGTCTCTAGGGTTGCCTGGCACCAGCTCTCCTGTAACCTGACTGATACTCTACCGCATGCTGTGTTTTCTCTTCTTGCAAGTGAAATGCCTTAAACACAACCCATTTTCATCTCTGGGATTGCAGTTCTGACCTGTAAGATAGAAGAGCTTGGCAGCAAACTCAAGGAACATTACCAGATTGAGGCTTTTACTCCTCTTCTGGTCCCAGCACAAGTAAGAGTTGTTCTAAGAACTTTCATTGATATTAATTAATGAAAATTAATTAATTAACTTTTAAATCAGTGGCAAAGGGACACCCTTTTCCATTTCACCTCTGTTTCGTAGTTAGAGCATCCAGCCCAGCTGAACTTGGTAAAATGGGTCCTTCTGAGGACAGACGAAGAAACGCTCCCTGTTGTTTTTGTTTCTTTCTTTTCTTTTGAAGACAGGGTCTCACTACATAGTTCAGGCTGGCCTTGAACTCACTCTGTAGCCTAGGCTGACCTCAAACTTGCAGTGATTTTCCTGCCTCAGCCTCTTGAATGCTGGGATCTCAGCCACTGCGCCCAGGGTTCCCTGGTTTTGTGAGCAGAGAGTTATTCTCTTCCCACTTGGATTGGCATCTTATATGCAAGCAAATGCTGAAGGTCTCACTGTCCTTGGTGGTGGGGTCAGAAGCCCCAGAGTGTCCCTTCAGATCGAACACATCCAGGACAAGAGCAGCAGCAGGCACAGGTTTCCAGGGTCTTGTGACCTTTTGGTCTGTGTCACTGTAGACCCATGACGACCAGTAGCATCTTTCCATCATGCGTGTGGGCCAGCTACTCTAGTATCTTTCCTTTAATTGGAGGAGAGATGTTCCTTAGTCATATGTTTGCATCCAAGGAAGAACGACCACTTGGGGAGGATGACCACATGATCTCCCATCTCTGCTACTCAGTCTCCCATCTGTAAAGTGGGTTCAACAGTACTCACCCCTTGGGTATGGAGGCTGAGTGAATAAGTGCATTACATGTATTTAATGGCTAAATGTGAGTTGTCCACAGCTTTGCAGGTCAGGGTCCCTGTACCCTTGGGGACTGTGTGGTGTGGTGAGGTGCACGGGTGCCCTGCAGCATTCTTCTGGCATCAGCATCAGTGCTGTGGTCACTTCAGGGCCAAAATGATGTCCTGCTAAGAGCACTCGTGCTGGAGTGAGGGTGTTTGCTGCACCCCCTGTTGATTTCAGATGTTGTACTCCTGTCCCAAGACTGCCATTCTCATATGGCACCCTCCCTTTGGTAGGAGCCTATCACCGTGTTGGGCCAGATTGGCTGTGACAGCAACGGGAAGCTCAACAGCAAGTCGGTGATCCTCGAGGGAGACCGGGAACATTCCTCCGGGGCTCAGGTTCCAGTGGACCTGTCGGAGCTTAAAGAGTACTCTCTGTTTCCCGGGCAGGTGAGGTCAGAAGAGGCCACCCTAGGGAGCAGGTATACTCTTGGGGGGTGCTGTGGGCAGCCAAGTCTCGGTTCCCTTCTGTGACTCTGTGAGGTGCAGACCCCGTCCCCGATTCTGCCCTGGGTGTGCTGAGGCAGCTAGGGGATCTCACTCGCTAGGTTCCGCCCCAGCTCCACCCCACAGTGTGCGGAGCTGTGCGCTTCACCTAGAGTGAGACAGACTGAGACGGTACGCCGTGAGGATGAGATCATCTGTGGACAGCGTAATTAGCAATGCTAACGCAGCCTCCTTAATTTGTTTTCCACAAAGATGCCATAAGTCTAAAGTTACAGAATCCTTAATCAAAATAATTTCTAGGCATTCAGCTCCCCCACTTAACCATCCTGTTCTGTGTCTTTGTCTTTCAGGTTGTGATTATGGAAGGAATCAACACCACTGGGAGAAAACTTGTTGCCACCAAACTCTATGAGGTACAGAGAGGCTAAACTACCTTGTAGCCTAGTTTGACCAGTGTGAGTTCAAGGCCAGCATGAACTACGGAGTGAGATCCGGTCTCAGAAAACAAAGCACACATCATTTTTCTTTTTTTTTCTTTTCTTTTTTTTCTTGAGACAGGGTTTCACTATGTGATTCAGGCTGGCCTTGAGCTCACTTTGTAACCCAGATTGGCCAAGAACTCCCATCGATCCTCCTGCCTCAGCCTCTCAAGTGCTGGGGTTATGGGTGTGCGCCACCACACCTGGCTAAACTGGTCCTTTTTAAGGGCCTGTATTTTAGGGTGTTTTGTTTTGGTCTTGGCTTTGGGTTTTTTGTTTGTTTTGTTCTGTGTTTTGTTTCTGTCTTGTTTGGTGTTTTGTTGTTGTTTTATAGGGGTTGGGTTTGTATTTTGGTTGTTTTGTTTTGTTTGTACTTCTGGAAATTCAGGGCCTTGCATATACTAGGCAAGCACTGTACCACTGAGCTATATCTGCAGTCCTTTTTATTTTTGGTCAAAGTCTCACCACATTGCCCAGGCCGACCTTGAATTTGCAATCCTCCTGCATCAGCCTCCAAAATAACTGGGATTATAGAAGTGCACCACCACAGGCAGCTAAAGGCCTGTTTTTCAGTATCTGTAGAGTTAGAACCAACCTCCAGGCTGTAGGTTAACTATTTTTCTAAAGGGCCAGTTAATATTTTAGGCTTTGCAGTCCTGTGTCGGTGATGAAATTGTTACTCTAGTACAAAAGCAGCCACAGACAATTTGTAAACAAGTCCAGTGAATTCCAATAAAAGTCTCCATGTATAACAGGCTACAGGCAGACTTTGCCCTCGGGCAAGGTCAACCTGTCTCAGCTTTGGGCAACAGACCTCTGGGGACTAAAAGCAGCAGGACACACTTCTCTCATGGTTGCCTGGAAGCATCTGACGTTTCAAACACTTGCTCTGTGCTCTATGCTCTGTTGTTCCTGGGTGTTTGGAGAGAATTCATCAGTGAGCTCCAACAGCACCCTGGGCACTTGGCAGTTCCCCCACACAGAGTGAGGCAGAGCCCCATCCTCCCCTGCCTCACCCTCCAGTCCTCCCACAGCCACCCCCCCTTTATGTAGTACACAGCGATGGTTGGCGCATGGACTTAGCTGAGCTTTTCTTCTGTTTTAAGGGTGTGCCGCTTCCTTTTTATGAGCCCACTGAAGAGGATGGAGGTAAGGTTTTCATTCAAAAATTGTTTTGCCAAAAGATTGGTAGACAGGGTTCTAGGAATGTGGATCCATAGGCCCAAGAAAGCTGCAAAGCTGTTGAGACCGGATCTCACTCTGTAGTTCATACTGGCCTTGAACTCACTATATAGTCCAGGCTGACCTCAAACTCAAGGCAGTCCTCCTCCCTCAGCCTCCTCAGTGCTAGGATTACAGGCATGTGCCACCACACCCAACTTATGTGTGCTACTAAAAAGAGTTTATTGTCATTCTAGATTGGATCCTAGAAAAGAGCACAGGTAAAAAAAAAAAATCATGATGTCTGAATAAACCAGGAGTTTATTAACAGTTACATACCAGTGTTAATTTCAACAAACTACCGTAGTTACATAATGATGTTAACGTTAGGGGTACTGGGTGAAAGATATATAGGAATTCTGTGCTATCTTTGCAACTTTTTAAATTCTAAAGTTATTCCAAACTTTTTAAAAAAAAAGCTCGTCTAAAAAGAACATCAAAGCAGGAAAGCCTGGTGCTACTTGGAGTTAATGTAGATAGGCAAAGGAAATCTTGACAAAGCTTGCTTCCAGATACCTTCAGGTCCTTGTGAGCACAGTGGAATACCTAATGCTGAAGATTAGCTCCAGGCGCCAGCGTTGGTGTGTCTGCACCCTGGACACATTCAGTGTGCGAGGTCATTCACAGAGCTGACCTGGAATCAGGATGAAATTCAGGAGTTCGTGATATTGCACCAGATATCAGAAAATAGTTGTAAGGGGGCAAAGGTGGCAGGGTGACACTAGGTCAATTTCAAGGAATGGTATAACATGGCTTACGTGCCAGGTGCCTGAGCTGTGTGCCAGGAAAACTTTTAGAAGGTGTGGAGATACAGAATACAAGAGGAGGACCTCACCCTGCTGGCATGCATGCACACTCTGGGACTTACATCTCCTGTTAGAACCAAACACAGCTTTGTCCCCCTTCCCCTTGAGCCCTCTGCCCTGGCCCATGGTGTCACCGCATAGTGCGCCCCCACCGCCCAGAACCGTGCATTTGTTACTTTCTATGGTGAAGGGAACTTGGTTTGTACGAGTAAGTCAGAGGCCTTGAGTTGGGGATTAGCCTGGATTACCCAGGTGGAATGGATGGCATCACATGGCTGCTTATAAAGACGGTGGCAGGGAGGTAGATGGAGCCTGAGAGCAGCTTTGAAGACTAGGACATGGGTCCGGGCAGCATAGGTGGCCTCTGGGAGCTGGGAAGGATGAAGACACCAGTTCTCCCCTAGACCCTTCAGAAAGGACGCAGCCCTGCTGAGACCTCAGTTTGAGGACTCCTGTCCCCAGGACTGTAAGATAAGAAATTTTTGTTGAGCCACTAAATTTCAGCGATTTTTGTTTTTTGGTACCAGGGATCAAACTACCCGACCTTGTGCTTACCAAGCAAGTGCTTTAGAGATCTGCTGAGCTAAATCCCCAGCCCAATTTGAGATAATTCGTTAAAGCAAGGACAGGGAGCTAGAACAACTGCATGTTAAGAAGTCAGAGATCCTTGGATTTTGTTCATATAATCTACATGGAAATTGACTCCAACTAATTTTATTTTATTTTATTTTTGTTTTTAATTTTTTTTTTTTTTGTCTTTTTCTTTTTTATCGGTACCGGGGATCGAACTCACGACTGCCTGCTTGCAAGGCAGGCGCTTATGCCACTGAGCTAAATCCCCAGCCCAACTCCAACTAATTTTAAAAAGTAAGAATTTGTCCAATATTCAGACTGGACAGGGACTAGAAACTGAGGGACCAGGACCTGGGCCTGGCAGCTCTGTGTCCAAGCTGTGTCCTCTGGGCATCTAAGCTGGACAAGGCCAGCTCTGCCTTGTCTCTTTGGATGGTTTACCTGGAGACTCAGATCCCAGGATGGGTGTGAGAGCCCTGAGCGGCGCCTGTGCCCCCTTTAGCTAGGGAAGGCCTGGACACTGGGTTCCAGCCCCACAGAGACTTGCAGCAGGGGAGAGACAGGATAGCACTTGCTCAGCAGCTGGAGTCTCCCTCCCTGGCCTTTCAGCCCAGCCTGCCTTCTGGACTTTTCAGTGCCCATGGTCCCCTGCCACCTGGAGGGTTACATGGTCCCTAATGCTGATTGCTCTTGAAGTGTGGTGCTGTCCTGTACTCTGCCTTGCCCTTGCTCCCAGGAGAGCACATCTAGTGGCTGCCTCCTGGCTGCCACTGCCTCACACGGGCCACCACACTCTTGGGTGGTGCCAGTGCACTGGTCTGTGTCCAACCCGCAGCGTGTTTAAGGAGGGCCGGGGTGAATACTTCCTCCCCTTGGATTCCGAGTCGCCAGAGGAGTCTCTCCAGACGGTGGATTCCATAGCCCTTTCCTCCAGTGGCCTCTCCCACCATCCTGCTGTCAGTCTTCTAATCAAGACCTGGCGATCTTTTCTTAGGTTTTGAGCAAACCATGGTCCTCGTCGCCTGTGGGCCATATACCACGTCTGACAGCATCACTTACGACCCCCTGCTTGACCTGATCTCCATCATCAACCACGACCGGCCGGATGTCTGCATCCTGGTAGGGCCCCAGGGACGCTGTGTGCTGGGAGGCAGCAGCGGGAAAGCTGGGGAGTCAGCCTTAGATAAGGATCTCAGTGCTGTTCTAAATCTTAAACACGTCAGGCTTTTTTTTTTTTTTTTTTCTTTTTTTGACTCATGTAGTTCAAGCTGGCCTGGAACTCACTATCGCCCAGGCTCCATGCTGGCCTCAACTCCATGGCAATCCTCTTGCCTCAGCTTCCCCCAAGTGCTGGGATTTTACAGATATGCACCACTTTCCTTTAGTTCTTAAGCTACATCTTGTAGAGCTGTATACGATCAAAAGCTTTGCTAAATCTGAAAGTCCATTTGTTTTCATGGCCTTCCACTGATTTCACAGAGTTCTTACCTGTCTCTAAACCAGCCTCTAAATCAGTCTCTGCACGTGTCCCATAGTTAGCATGGTGCTCACTTGCCCTTCGAAGTCCCAAGAAGCACCGGGAGCCCCTCCATGCAGGGCTCAGTGCTTCTGCCCATGCTGTTGGCCTGATTCCCCCTACCCCATCTGCTGCCTGTCCCCCAGCTCTCTGGATGCCTTGGAGGGACGGGTGGCCCCTGGGCAGAGAACAGCTGGGAGAGGTTATCTGGAGGTGCAGATGGGTGCCATCCTGACTTGTTCTTCTGCTGCCTTGTTCTCCTCCCGGCCCCCTGCAGTTTGGACCTTTCCTGGATGCTAAGCACGAGCAGGTGGAGGTGAGTATCTGGGCCGGCAGAGGAGGAGACTG
The DNA here is from genome assembly GCF_034190915.1 of Cavia porcellus. NCBI lineage: Eukaryota > Metazoa > Chordata > Mammalia > Rodentia > Caviidae > Cavia > Cavia porcellus. The sequence continues at coordinate 24,098,351 of NW_026947500.1, forward strand.
AGCAGTCTTGTTTGGTGCGGCCCTCCCTTCTCTCCCTCTCGGAGTTCATCTGTAAGGAGCCCAAACAACCTGGGCTAACGAGAAGAACATCGGCTCCAGCTCCAGGGGTTCTCATGCCAGGTCACCTGGAAACTGGGGAGGGCACTGGAAGCGCCTTGGTCCCTTGGGGCGCAGGCTCAGTAGCACAAACCCAGGAACCCTGGTCACAGAGCTGTTAAAGGGTCTGGCTGTAGCTGGCTGCTGTCCCAAGCTGGTAATTCACATCGGGTGCATAAAACACACAAATATCCCCTCCCGGGTCATCTTCGTGATAGAGGGTCAGGGGCTTCTACCCCGTCAGGAGTTTCACCTTCCCTGGAAGTGCTCTGCCTTTTAGTCTCTTAGTTTGTGTCCGAGAGGATGAATTCTTACTCCAGCCCTAGATCAGCCCCTATCTGCCCCAAGCCCAGCAGCTGGCGTGGGAGAGTTCCCACCAGAGGATGGGCGCCGGCCGCTGCCCTCTGAACCCACGTCCTTCCTCTCTTGCAGAACTGTCTGGTGACCAGTGCGTTTGAAGATGTTTTCAAGCAGTGTCTGCGAACCCTTATTGAAGGGACAAGAAGGTCAGAATTGCAAATGCTAGATGGACTCTGAGGCTGGCTAGGTTCTTCCAGCACTTCCCTTCCCCATAAGAGGCAGAAGCTAGGGGGCTGGGGATTTAGCTCAGCGGCATAAGCGCCTGCCTTGCAAGTAGGCAGTTGTGAGTTCGATCCCTGGTACCAATAAAAACGAAAAAGACAAAAAAAGAGGCAGAAGCTGTCGGAAAGGAATGCAAGTTCCTGTCCTTCCATCCTTCTGAACTTTGAGATCAGATAGAACCCTTGAACTCCAAGAGCACAGATGCAAAGTGGAGAAGCATCTGTGTAAAACAGATAAACAGACTAAAAAGAAAAGACTCCAGGGACTCTCCCTCTCCCTTTGCTCTTTCTTCCTCTTGTTTACTTGCTTCCTCTTCTCACTCTTCTATATAAACCAGCATCAGAGGGGAATCTTCCCAGGATCTAGAAGTGTTTGATGATTGACACAACAAAATCCTTTGAGGCTCCAAACCTCTCCATATGTGAGTGTTTTGGGGTGAGCCCAAGTTCCTTCCCTGAGTCAGTGCTTCCTTGTGAGGTGAGACTCACCGAGGGTAAGGACAATGGGTGGTCAGAGCTCTTTGTGAGGGTGGGGATCTTAGGTCCTCCCCAGATGGAAGGGACCACAGAGGTCACAGCAGTGATGAGCAGAGCCGAGCAGCTCTAACTGGAAAGGAAAATCAGTTCCAGGAAGCGCTGAATGCTAGAAGCAGAAAGTCATCCCGGAAGCTAAAACCTCAGTTCCTGTGAGTCGCGCTGGGTTCTTCGTGGGATTTGCCTGTCTGTAGCTGAGCTCACAAAAAGCAAACATTCCTGAGGTCCCACCTTTTAAAAACAAGTCTGCAACAAAGGTGGTTTCTAAAACAGAATGTATAACCTTCCACCTTCTGGCTGAAGACCATGGGGACACATCCCAGGGCAGATTAGTCAGGGAACTGAACCAGGGCAGCAGGCAGGGGACCCGGGTAGAGCACCCCAGCTCACCCAACTTGAGAGCCAGGCCGGGCAGCAGCAGCCTCAGCTGGTCCTGTATTCCCTCCTGCCCTGCCTGGCATGAAGGGGGCACAGATGCCTGCCCCACTTTCCCAGGCTTGTAGCCCTTATAGAGTTCCTCAACCCTGAGCACTTGGAGCCCACAGGTCACCCCCAAATGCAAGAGCTGGGCCGCACCCCACTTTGGTCAGTCTGGGAGCAGGCGGGTACTCTCACATCGGGTGAGGATGAGGTCCTTCGGTCTTGTATTGATGGCTTGTATTGATAGCAGTGATACAAACAGAGAACAGACAGGCTTTGTTCCTCAAGGGCTGGTGCCCAGCACCACCAGGCACTTTGATCTTCGGGCTGTGCTGGCCAGGGTGAGAGGTGCTGCCCCACCCTCCCCAAACAGTATCCAAAAAAAAAAAAAAAATTCCCAACAGTATCCAAGCTCTGTCCAGTCCCCATGGGGAGAGGCAGAGTCTTCGGGTGCCACATGGGGTAGGGGCCTCAGCTCACTGGTAGCCACTGAGCACAGCCAGAGCTGCCTTTGGAAGGAGCGCAGCGAGATCCTCCCACCGTGACGCCTGAAGTTGTGCAATGCTGAGCATAGCTGGAATTTTCTTCCCCCTCCCCCATCGGTGGTTCACCCCGAGCGGGGTGGGGGCCACCCCCTCCTTAACCCCGGCCCTCCCAGCGCTCACTCTGAAGCTGCAGTTTCGTCCCTTGCACCTTAGACCTTTGTGTCCACCTCCAGCTCAGAGTGTTTGAGATCCTTTGGCCTTAGGCTGTGGCAGGCACATGCAGAGCATGAGGACAGGAGGACAAGGACAGGAGGATGGTCACCCCCGCCTCTGTCACAGCCAGCAGGTGTTGCATGTGCTCAGGGTGATGCTTCACATCAGCCCAGTGGGTCCGCCTGGCCAGGACAGTCAGAGCACCAAGGGGCGGGGGTTCCCCCTCCCCTTTGTGAGGCCCGAGAGAATAAACACTTGGCCCAAGAGTCAAGGCTTTCCTCTCCACTTGCCTGAGATTCTCCTCCTGCTGTCAGCCCTGCCCTGCTGCTAAGGGTTTATTTCACTTTCTCATCCCAGCAGCGCCGAAAGGAGAAACTCAGGTCTTGGGCTGAATGCAGTGCGGGTGGGCAGACGCCACTGCTGGCGGTTCCTGACCTGTGCTCCTGTCTCCCCGAAGGGCTCGGTGCTCACACTGCTGGCCTCAGCTGGCCTAGGGTGTCTGTCTGACCTTGGAAACATCTAGACAGTCCCGGCATCTAACTCAGGTGCCTGGTGTTCCCCTTGGAAGAGTCCCAGCCTCACATCACCCAGCCATGTGGCAGCGAGACTGTCATTCTTGGTCAGCTCCTTGGTGGTCAAGGTTTTCTAGCTCTCAGTTTCTTCTTCCCTTTTTCTACCAAATATAGGTTCCCCATCACCCGCAGTGGGGTACTGCTCGGCGAGGGCTGGTGTGCCCTGGACATTCCGCACTGGGAGCAGATGGATGTGTAGGGGAGAGCAAAGGACCAGTGTCCTGGTGACCAGGACAGCATCTACAGGTCCAGCTCAGCTGTGCTCATTTCCTCCCCTGTGCTTGTGTCTCGTCAAAGTAGCTCCGGCTCCCACCTTGTCTTTGTCCCATCCCTGAGAGACGTGCACCACGAGCCTGTGTACCCGCAGCCGCCATTCAGCTACCCCGATCTGCCTCGAGAGGACAGAAAGGTACCATGCTCCCTGCACCCGGCTGCAGCCCTGAACGGGAGGGTGGAAAGGGCTCCTCTGGGTACACACATAACTCACTCTTGAACTCCTTTTCGTGACGGCAAAGGTGGGTGTTGTTTCGCTGCACATGGGTTTGTCTTTTTCCATGGTCACCTGCCATCTCGGGGAAGGAGTTTCTGGCTGTTCTATAAATGTGTGCATCGCCCCTTCTCGTTCTAGCGGGTACAGCTGGTGTCTGAGCCCTGCAGCCTCGCCATAAATGGGGTGATCTTCGGCTTGACATCCACGGACCTGCTGTTCCACATGGGGGCCGAAGAGATCTGCAGGTGAGATGTGAGCGGGAGGGCGGAGCGCGGGTTACTGTAGGACACAGTGTGGCCTCACAGAAAGTCCGAGGCACCTGGGGTTGAAGGGCGGGTTCTTCTCCTTCATTAAGGGGACAGAGAATGAGCGGGTCTGGGCAGTGAGCTGGGTGTGTTTGCTGGGCTGAGGGCTAAGGCCTGAGGCACAGAGTCACTTGTCGCCCTGTGACGGTACAGGCACGTGTCCTCTTGATGGTGGTGCTGGCCCTGGCCATCCTTGATCTTGATGACCAGCCCCCCTGCCATCTCCCTCTCAACCTGGGGTGTCCATTTCCCCTTGATTCCGGGCAAGCAGCTGCCTGTGAGTTGGTCTCCAAGCCCCCTCAGAGGTGCTCTCTGTTGGCATGGTCCTTGCCACTTAGCTCGTCTTGAGATCACTGACTTCTCAGGCCTGATCCAAAGAGCCACAGGCCTAAGAATTCGGGGTCCAGCTTACACTGTCCCTTCTTTCCCAGTTCCTCCGGGACTTCAGACAGATTCAGCCGAATCCTGAAGCACATCCTGACGCAGAGGAGGTGAGCTCTTCCCTGGGCCGCCAGCCAAGAAGATGGTGTGTGAGGGTCGTGGAGTGGTAACAAGCCTGTGTCCAGTCCCCCCAGCACAGAACGGCAAAGGCTGGTCTGGAAGGAAGGGTGGGGAACCTGCCTAGGAGTCCGCGGCTGCTGACTGCTTCTCTCGTCTCCGCAGCTACTACCCACTCTACCCTCCCCAGGAGGACATGGCCATTGACTACGAGAACTTCTATGCCTACGCGCAGCTGCCAGTCACCCCGGATGTCTTCATAGTGCCATCGGAGCTGAAGTACTTTGTGAAGGTAGGGTTCAGCTGGCTTTCTCCAGGACACACAGCACCAATCTGATTTTCCCCTCCAGAACTGTGGGTAAAGTCCAGCCTGAGTGAGCACAGGCCGCCCCAGCACCAGCCCGAGTGCAAGGTGGAGACCTTGGTTCTTTCCCGTGGCAGAGAACCCTCTCGGCCAGCCCTCCTCTTCCAGCCAGCCTCCAGAGCTGCAAAGAGGAAAAAAGCCGCTGGGTCGGGTCTGACTGTGAGTTGTGACAGTGCTGTCACGCTGCCGGTCCTTAAGTGTCTCAGAGACTGTCCGAACTCAGGGTCTACTGGGCGTGTTCGTTCCCTTTGCTCCCCTTCCTCTCGGGGTCCTCAGTGTTGTCAAATCAGCCCCCACGAAGCAGCCCATCCTCTCCCTTTCCCAGGACATCCTCGGCTGTGTCTGTGTGAACCCCGGGCGCCTCACCAAAGGACAGGTGGGCGGCACCTTCGGCCGCCTCTACCTCAGGAGGCCAGCAGGGGACGGTGAGGAGCGGCAGAGTCCCTGTGTTGCTGCCCAGGTGGTCAGGATCTGAGTCTTCTGCCTGTTTTGTCGCCTGCTGTGCAGCCACACAGGTTCAGGAGCCCAACTGTGGGGCCCCAGCAGGAGCCGTCCTGAGGACAGGGCTGGAGGGACACTCTCACCTCAGTGTGGGGCAGGGCCCAGAGGGAGACGTGGCTGGAGCCTGCACGTTCACAAGGGCAGGATGGTGCTGTGATTTCCTCCGCACTTCACACACAGGAGGAGTTTTGGGGACACAAAAATTTGAATACTGAGAGTAACTACTGAGTTGCATCTTTCCCGTACTTTCTTTTTCCCAGTTGTGGCCAAAGAGTGTCGCCTACTTGACCCTCATCCGTCCATGGCAGAGCGCTGGTCATTGGGGTTCTGTCCAGCCTGCCTTCCCCCAGACCCTGAGGTCCCTTAGGCCCCTCACCCTGGTCACAGTGCAGAGCAAGCTGCTGGCCTCACACAGGTGCCTGGGCCTAGGCCCACTTCACGTCTCCGTGGGAGAGGCGACCTTCTTGAGTGTCCCAAAGCCAGAAGCCCTGGTGGCAGCCACTCTGCTGTAGCCCAGAGCATTGAGAGGAAGGTGAGGTCTCCAGGGTCCCAGCACCTCCTCGCCTGTGTTCCTGTGGTGACGGGGCTGGTTTCTGTCCTAAACTCTAGGCTGCCCCACCCCAAATGCTAGAGCTGGGCCCAAAGCCTCCCCGCTGGCGCCAGGGAAGTGCACAAGGGCACAGGGTGCTGGGACGCTCAGGCCTTGACCTAGCAGTACTGGCTCTGCCTCCTCTGGCCAGCCAGAGCCACAGGGCTGTCTGCAGACACGGAGCTGCTGCGGTTCTGTCTCCTTAGTTTTGCAGGAGCCTCCTTGGAGGGCAGGGGTGGGACAAGCCCAGCTGCGAAACAGAAAGAAGGTGAAGGCCAGCCCGAAACCCGCCCTCCTCGCCCTGGGAAAGCTGGCTGGGGAGATTAGGCTCCAGGCCTCCGGCCACGATAAACGTGGCCTTTATCGGGGAAGGTCACTCGCTTTTCTGGGGAGCCCCTTGGCAGTGCTTGGGCACCTCTGCAGAAGCCCTGCTGGGAATGGTAACACCCTTGAGGAAGCCGCTACCTCTGGCACCCTCAGGAGGACCCAGGGCCCTGTGTGGGCTCAGACATGGGCAGTGGGAGGGGGGATGGAGAGAGCGCTGCACTCCCTGGCACCAGGCATGAATGGGAGCAGAGAGGAGGGCCGTTGCCTGGATACAGTCACATGACCACTGGAAATGATCCGGGAGGCCCGAGCAGGCGTCTCAGATTCAAACAGAGCAGGACACGCACCCTGAGAGCAGAGTAGACAGGTCTGCTGGACACGCCTATGCCACCAGATGGTTCCTTTTTGTTCCTGTCAGGAAGTCAGTGCCAACCAACTGCCAGCTGACTGTCCCTAGACCCCATTCAGCTGTGTCACCAGTTTCCTGCAGTGCCTGTCATCCTGGGGCCCTAGAAGGGAAGATGTGTGGGTGGGTGGGGACTGACTAGGCCCCTTCTGCCCCAAACCCCCTTGGGGTGGCATCACCCTTAAGACCCCAGACCCTGACAAGCCCACTTCTGCTCCAGCTGCCTGGTGCCCTGGGGAGGCCATGCTGCCCTCTCCCAGCCCTTGGGTGGCTGCCCTATGGGAGTTCAGCCCCTCGAAGCCCTGTGTCTTCAAACCAAGTGGACACCAGGAATGAATGCAGCTGGGGATCAGAGACCGAGCGGCACCCGGGGTCAGGGCCAGTGGGTGCAGCTCTCCCTGAACCCCTCTGTCCTGCCTCGCCTTCTGTAGCCTCCTGAGCTTAGTGTTTTCTTTCCCTTGACCTAGGGTCGCTCTGCCCTGCCACTTCCTTTCCCTAGCCTGGGAGCAGCCATTTGCTGATTTCTTTCAGTTTGGCCTGCATTTCCTCTTGGCTGACCCTGGGCCCAGCCCAAGGCTGAGCCACCTGAGGCCTGTCCAGCCTGTGCCTTGAGAGGCCTCCAGCCTGCGACCCTCTGACTCCCTGTGAAAGGCTTGGACTGGCAAGTGGGGTGGGGCAGAGTGTTAACATTTAAAAATAGTTGAAATCCAGTGTAAACTTCACCTTTGAAATTTTTTGTCCCCACTACTGGGACTCGAACCCAAGGCATTTGACTGAGCTACATCCCCAGTCTGTTTTTTTATCTTTTGATTTAGAGAGAGTCTCATAATATCATTAAATTGCTCAGGATGAGCTTGATCCTCCTGTCTCAGCTTCCCAGAGTGCTGGGATTTCAGGTGTGTACCACCATGCTGTTTCAACTCTGCGGATTTAAACTGTTCACTTTTTTGGTTTTTTTGAATGTCCACAATGTTATACAAATAACTCCTAATTCTAGAGTACTTTCACACACATACACCCGCACCCGCACCCCGTTCCTGGTAACTACTTTCTTCTCTGTTGAATTGTCTGTGCAGGGCATTTCATGTTAGCTGAGCTGTCCCCGTCCTGTCAGACTGTCACCCAGCATCACGTTTCCAGGGCAGATCTGAGGGCTGCCTGTTCACTCTCACAGCCAAGGGGCAGCCCCCGGCCCAGGAACACTGCTGGCCGTTCGACAGATACGCACGGTGTTCTGGGAACGTGTGTCTTCCCTTCTCTCAAGTATATTCTAGGAGAGTCTGATTCACAGGAAGGAAACAAGGAGAGAGGAGGAAGAGCAGAAAGGAGGAGAGGAGGGCAGGGCAGGGGAGGGGGAAGCCAGGTGGCTGGCTAGAGTGTGGCCTGGATTCCAAAGGCCTTGGAGTGTAGGGAAGGAGACTGTCCAGCCTGCCAGGAAGTGGGGAGTGTGAGATCCTTTACACATTATCAGAGATCTGAGCCACCCAGCATCTCCTCTTACGGAAACAGCACCCCAGTTTTCCTGTCGGAGTACCACCTTTTCTCCACACTATTTCACCTGAACCAGGCAATATATTGCATCTCCTGGTTTTGGGTCAGGAATGGGCATAACCTAAGCCATTCCAAACACAGTGACTCGGATTCTTTAATGGTTCACAGAAATGACAGTTGTGAAGATGGAGCTACTGCAGCCATTTTATTGCCACAAGGGGAAGCCCACTGAGTGTAGATGACACCACAGCATACGGAGCCAGGAGATGGGGAGGTGGTCAGCAGCAAGATTGGTGTCTAAACTTCACTGAAAGCCAGGCATGGTAGTGCACATCTGTAATTGCAGCACTTAGAGGCTGAGGCAGGGGGATCACCATGAGTTCAAGGCCAGCCTGAATCTACATAGCAAGGCCCTGTCTCAAAAGACCAAAACAAAACAAAATCTCCACTGAAGCTAGCTCCCTCCACTCCCAAATATAGACCACAAGTATCTCCTTCCTTTTTTTTTATCCTTAATTTGAATTAAATGTTATCTCTGGCAATTAGAACAAACCCTGAAGAAGCAGGATTCGGACCGGTACCGGCAGGAGGGGAAGAAATGAACACCTCCGAGATCATGTGCTCTTGTCTCACCCCTCAGCAGGCTCTGAGGCTCAAGGTTGCCCCTCCAAAAGGCCCTTCTACAGAGGACGGATAACCCCATGTGAAGCAGAGGGGCCCTACACGGTGCCCAGGTGTTGGCTGGCCAGGCAGAGGGGCTGGCAAGACAGCACAGAAGGGACTTTGGCCAACACTGGATCAATAGGGCAGAGGGTGAGACAGGCTCAGGGGAGGGGTGGGAAGGATGGCAGTGGAAGGGGCCGCGGGTACCCCTGGCCTCCACACTGTACTGTATTGGGATATTTGAGGCCCTCTGCCACCCTCCCCCGTCACCCTGAGTCCTGTGTCCCAGGGCAGCCAGGCCCTGGCGCTCCCTTCCCTCCTGGATGTGCCCTGCCCCTGGCTGCTGCAGATTCCCCAGCCCCAGTGCACTCAGCCCAGAGCACAGCTGACAGCTGGGGCCCTTGCAGGTTTCAGGGACAGCTGCTGCCCACGACCTTGTGACCCCACACACTGCTGTCCGCACAATGCCGCCTGACGCCAACCCTGACTCCTGCTCACCCAGATGGCCCCTGGGTCAGAAGCATTTCACCTCTGGGGCAAGGCAGCAGCCCGCTGGCAGGCATGGGGTTACCCCAAAGCCCCACCCAATGCCCCCAAGAAGCTCCCACACCCAGCAATTGCAGGGGACTCTGGGCAACGGTCTCTACTGGCAACCATTCACTCGGTCTGCCACATGAAGCAGGGCTCCAGAGTGACGCTTCCCAGGGAGAGGTGCCCGGTCATTCCTGGCTCCCATCAAGCTTTGGGGTTCTTGCCGACTGCTGTCACCAAGGATGGGGTATAGGGTTTGGGGGCAGGAGAGGAAGGTGTCACAGGATTTATCAGGTCTGCCCTCTTTTCTCTTTGAAACTGGCTCCATGCATAGGTGCAACAGCATCATCGCTGCTGGTCATGAGGCTGGGACACCCTCAATGGCAGGCAGAGGCTTCCTCTCTTGGCCCAAGGCTGCTCTCATGCTAGAATACTATGCAGCTAGAAAAATGGCAAGTGAGCATGGCCTGTCACGCTAGTGTAAGGCAGCGCCAGCTCCTTTTCTTCTGCTCATGCAGTACTACAGGCTGGCAGATTATAAAGATAAAAGGCTTAAGTCTGGTGGTTTAAATGGGAGTTTATGCTTATAACACTGGTCTTTGGGAGGCTGAAATAAGTTTGAGCCCAACCTGGGCAATTTAGGGATACCCATCTTCAATTTTTTTAAAGGACCAGAGATGTATGCACAAGAGATTTGATGCCTAGTACCACAAGAAGGAAAAAGAAAGGGGTTTGTTTTGACTCGTGTCAGCCATTCAAGCCCTGCCCTCCCCTGACTCGCCCTGGCCTCCAGGACTTTGAAGCTCTGCTTGTCAATGTAATTGTCATTTGTGTAAAAAAGGTGGCATAGACTTTCTTGTCTGTGCAAGAAACACCTCTGGCGTGGTACAAAAACTCAGAATACTAGTTGTCTCTGGAAGAAGTGGGTGTGCAGGGGTCAGGGGTGGTAACATTTTTTGGTCTCTTACATTATAAGAGAATTTTCTTTTTCTTTCTTTTTTTTTGAGACACTCTCACTTTCCAGCTCAGTTCAGGCTGACCATGAACTCATAGCAATCCTGCCTCAGCCTCCTGAGTGCTGGGATTATAGCATACACCACCACTCCTGGTATAAGGTCTGAATTTTGAACGATACAAAAACATTATCTCGTCCCCCCCAAAAAAAAAATTTAAATGACCCATCACAATGGAGGATGAGGCAGGAGTTTTTCTGCAACTTCCAAACCAGCCTGGCCTATAAGGCAGACCCTATCTCAAAGAAAACCCTGCTTCAGGCACGGCTATGGATCCAAGAGGACAAGCACAATGTTCGAGACTCATCTTTTGACTCAGCTTTTCTCTATGTGGGCTTCATTCTGTTCCCTCAGGTGGCAGAGGTGACCCCCAGGACTGGCTGGCATCTTGGTGTTTGTAGTCCTAACAGTCCCATCAAGCCCGCAGGCTCACTGTGTCACACACCCATCCCTGAGTCATCTCTTTTCACAGCTTGGCAAAGCACAGACCTCAAATGCACTTTTAGGCTTTGAGGACAGGGTTGGTCATACTGGAGACTGGAAAACTGAGAGGTGGACACCAGGGTAAGAGCTAGATGGTGGTGAACAGCTCTCTTCTCTCCAGCCTTGAGCAGCTTTCCAGTCAGTGGGACAAAATCCCCAGCACCCACAATGAAAGGAGGAAAGCTGTATTTTGCCTCATGTTTTCAGAGGGACCAGTCCATGTCCAAGCCTCCACGGCAGGACTATCATGGCACAAGGGCCTGGTGAGCAAAGTTGCCCAGGACATATCTCTGAAGCAGAGTATAGGGAAGATGGCAAGTGAAAGGTCCACCTGTCAGCAGTGCCCAATGACCTCCTCTAGCTGGGCCCCAGCTCCTGCCCCATAATCAGCGGTGAACATCACTGGATTAACCCCACCCCCCCACCCCCAGTGCTTGCAGCACCTCCATGATCCAAGCACCTCTGCAAGGGTCTCTCCATCTGGTCCAACTGACAAGGTGAACTGGCTAATGCATGGTGAATTTCTTTGAAGTCCTTCTAGTCTTGGCCTTTGCCAGGCCTCTGCCTGGGACGCCTGGAATTTCCTTCCCTTTCTTGATCCAGCAAATTCTTACTCATAGCTCATATCCTGCTCACCTGTGGCCCTCTGCTGCAGCCCTTCTGAATCCCGCACTGGCCTCCCCAAGGCAGAGGAGGCTCTTCTCAGGCCTTTTTCTCTTGGTTCCTCACTCAGTCCCCAGTTACTGACTGAGCCTCCTCTGATGTCCGCTGTCCTGGCGAACTTGTCGACTGCGAGGTGGCATACTTGTGCTGATTTAGAACTGGCTGTTCCCCAAGGGCTTGTCTGGGTCTAGCATGACCACCTGTGTCATCTCTGGTCCTTCCTGGCTCTGGGCAGGCACAGGGTGCATGGGTTTTTGGAACAATGATAAGATGCCATGAAGGCATGGGAAGTGTCACAGATTCCACAATTTTTTCCTTAGGCCAAGTAACAGCCATTCTCAGGGCCCCGTGGGAGGAAGTGCCTCAGTCGGCCTCTGCTATGACAGGGCTGTCACCATTCTGGAAACCCCCACGTCACCGGGCCAGAGGCCAAGATCGAGACCTAAAGGAAAGTCCCCCCCAGCAAGGAACTGCTGCACAGCTCCCACAGAGGGGCGAGGCGGGTGGCGGCCTGGCTCACCAGAGGGGAGCCGCCCATCTCCAGTCCCGGCCTAGGCCTCACACAGCACCTTCTCTGACACCGCAGAGAGCAGGGAGGGCAGGACTGCAGTTGGTGGAGCCCGGAGGCCAGAGGAAACAAGAAACAATCAAGGCCTCGGGTGGCGTCAGGTCATGGGCCCCGCAGGCCTCGAGGCTCGGTCTCTGTCTCACTGCTCCTACTCAGGGCTTCCTTGGACTCCTTGATGGGGGCGTGGGGACTGGGGCTACCCTCAGAGAACCCCATCTTCTGTCAGTGCCTCCCTTAGAAGATCACCATGCTTCCTTGTGACTTCCTGAGTCCCCATCATCCCAGCTACTACTCAGGCTCCAAGTCCCCAGGTAGTGGACAGAGGAGAGGGGCTGCAGCCTCTAGGGAGGAGGAGAGGCCTGCCCTGCCTGTCTCTCCCTCTGGTCAGCCTTCGGGTTGGGGGGGCTTCTGTCCCAGCTCCCAGGGCCCTTGGCAGCTCTCATCGCTGACAAGGGCGATTTCCAGGAAGAAGGGGCCAGAGGGAAGGAAGGGCTGAGTCAGAGCCCATGTGGTAAGCGGAGTGGAGGAGGGAGTCTGGGGCCATCCCAGGGCCAGGAGGCTCCAGGCTGAGCACCCAATCTGTTGTCTCTGTAGCTTGGTGTTCCCTGCCTCTCCCAAATGCCCTGAGGGTCTGGTCTCTCAGGTGCCAGGGCACCCAGGAGCCATTCCGGGGGGTACCGTGCAGGTACCAGATGAGACATCAGACCCTGGCCTGGGGAGGGGGGCACTTACCTGGGCATCTCTTGGTTCAGAAATGCAGGCCACTCAGCCTCACTCCAGGTGTAAGCCAGGCGTGGTGACACATTCCTTCGATATCTGTGCTCTTGGCAGTGGAGGCAGTAAGATCACAAGCTGCCCCAGCCTGGCAGTTTAGCGACTCAGGAAGACCCTGTCTCAGGACAGAGGAAATGAAAAAGGGCTGGTGTATAGCTCAGAATGAAGACCTTGGGTTCAATTCAGTTTAAAGAAAAAAAAGCCAGTTGTAGTAACCGAACCCCATTTTATAAATGCTTCTCTGCAGGGCTCCATGCTGGTTGTGTGTACTAAGCTCCCGGACATTCAGCAGAGCCTCCCCAGGGACCTGGTGGCCCTGCCAAGTGACAGCTTGACAAGTTGTGTGGGAATGGCGAGAAGGAAGTGAGCATTTGCTAAGGGCAGAGCTGGGGCCAGGCCCACACCACTCCACGTATGGGCTCTATCAGTGCCAGTGGCAGGCGACGATGTGTGATGCCAGGCGCAGTCCCTGCAGCAGGCAGAGCTGGCACTGGGCAGAACCTTATCACAGCCAGGGACTCTGAAAGCAGTGTCCAGAGCACAGATGGCAGTTCCAGTCCTCGTGTGCAGCCCTGGCCACACAGTCAGGCCATGGGAGAGGGCAGGAGCTTTGCCAGGTTCAGGAGCTCTATGCTACCCAACAGGGGCCCCTGTTACTCACCCACCCAGAACATCTGCAAAGAGCTCTGGGTGGTTCCCAGCTGTGTGGCCTTGGCCAGGAGCCTGTGCCTCTCCGGTCTTCTATCCCTGTGAGTTCTGTGTTGTCACTGGCTCTGAATGGAGTTCCTGACACCGCCCCCCCCCCAGTATCTCTGTGGTGCCTAAGGATGGGGTGGGGCTTCATCAACCTCACTTCTGCAGGCTCAGGTGACTCCATCAGAGTCATTCCAGGTCAGGTAGCAAGGCCAGGCCTCTGTCCCCTGGGCTCCTGTTGCAATGTTTCATGAACCATGCTGCCCGCGAGACCTTGTGTTCCCATTAAGGACGTGCCTGGAAGATCCTTGTCTTGGTCAGGACTCAGGTGACCGGGTGCTGTTCCTGCTTTGGCACACAAAGTGGCTCTGAAAAGAAAAGGCCTTTGCCTGTGACCACACAGCGGGCCATCAGGAGAACCAGCTCAGGACATACATGTGCACGGCCCAGGACACTGTGGGGTCCCTCCTTTCCCAGGGCCTGTGACTGGGGAGGGCGGCAGAGATGGCAGCCATCACTAAGTGAGGAGGACCTAGGAGGTGTGCACATCCCTGTCAGTGCCCAGAGCCTCAGTTTCCATCTCTGTAAAATGAAGATAATGATTTAGGCTCTGGCCACCTGACCCAATCCTCAGGAGGGCCTATGAGGTTCAGGGACAGGAGGAGGTACACCCATTACCATGGGCTTTGTTGTCTTCTGCTTCTATGACACAGCACCATAGACCAGGTACTTGGAGATGCACAGAAACTTATTTAGGTCATGGTTTTGGAGTCTGGGATGTCTGAGGGCATAGCACCAGCAAGATAGACAGGGAGAGGGACAGAGAGACAAATGGTGGCCTCAAGGGCCTTTCATGATCCACATTAATGAGTTGAAGAGGAGGAGCCCTCATCATCCAAATGTATCCACTGAGCCCCAACCCCAGCCCTACTGCACTGCAGGTGATTTCCATCGGGCTGTGGGGGAGAAACAGTCAAATCAGAGCACCTCCCTCGGAGCTGGGGATTTAGCTCAGTGGCATAAGCACCTGCCTTGTAAGCAGGCAGTCATGAGTTCGATCCCCGGTACCGATAAAAAGGAAAAAGACAACAAAAACAAAAAAAACAGAGCACCTCCCTCACTCCCAAATCCCCTCTTTCTGGACTGTCCAGGCCTCAGTTTCCCCAGAAGCCACCAAACAAGGGAAGGCAGAATCCACCTGACCTGTCCTCCCTAGGGAGCTGTGGGGAGTAATGGGGTAGGCTCAAGATCAAAATCTAAAATGACTTCCTTGAATTCATTTTCCATTGCTGCTGGAACAAATTAACATGAACTCAGTGGTTTAAAACAACACAAATTCGTTAGCAGGAGGCCAAGGGAGGTCACAAGGTAAAAATCAAGGTGTCAGCAGGGCTCTGTTCCTTCTGGAAGCTTAGGGGAGAATCTGCTTCCTGGTTTGATCCAACTTCAAGAGGGTACACAGATTCTTTGATCTGTGATCCTTTCCTTTGTCTCTGAAGGCAAGAGCACAGCATCTCTAGAGTTCTTTCAAAACTATCTCTTTCTCTCACTTCCCTTTGATCTCTCTCACACTCTTTTCTGTACTGAGAATTAAACCCAGGGCCTCTGCACTGAAGTACATCCTCAGTCCTCTATTTATTTTTTACTTTGAGACAGGGTCTAGCTAAATCACTAAATTGCTGGACTCCAGTTTGTAAACCTGCTGATTCAGCCTCCTAGGTAGCTGGGAGTATAGACATGCGCCACTGTGCTTGGCTCTTCTACTTTTATGGCCCTCAATATCACATAGGACCCACCTGGATGCTTCTGGGTAAGGTATATTTTAAAGTCAACTGACTAGGCTGTAATTTCAAAAGCAATCAATCCTAAATCCCTCTTTCCATGTAACAAAACATTCACAGGTCTGGAGATTACAGCATGGACAACTTTGGGAAGGCATCATTTGACCTACCATGAACTTTTCCCCCATCCTCACTCCCCCTGGTTTGGTTGATGTCTTCCCTACATCAGCATCTTTCCCTCTGTAGGATCTCTTCTAAGCCCTGTCTCCCTATGGACCTTATCATATGGAACCAAGCATCCTGGTCACACTGTACACTCATTCTTTTGGGAGAAGTTACTGGGGATCCAGTCCAGGGCTACCACCGCACCCTGCAAGCTGAACCATCACACTCTAGAAGACGAGGCCCCTTCACCCCATTTCTATCCACAGCTTCCTCTGCTCACTCTTCTTAGCACTCAGCCACCTTCGAAGGTGTCACAGTGCTTTTGGGACCCTGGGTCTCTAGCGTTCCCTTCCACTGGGCTGCAGGTCCCAATCCAGAGGGGGCGTAATCCCCAAAGCAAGAATAGTGCCTGGCTCTTAGTAGATGTTTGACAATTATCTGTTGCCTAGCTGAACGACACCAAGGGGAAATTTCCCTCACTATAACTCCAGCAGCCTGTGTAGGTCTTGCCCTTCAGCATTTCCGGTACTGTGTGACTGCAGGCATGAATGTGTCTGGGCAGGAGCCCCACCTCTGATCTGGAAGGCCCCCACCTAGCTCGAAAGCATACTTGCGTGCCAGACCCCCCATCCTACCTGGAGGAAGAGTGTGAGCTCTCCAAAGAGCTCCTAAATTTTTAAGATTTTAATGTGGGCTCCTCCACGGCCCCATTCATTCCCGTAATACTCTTGTGTGGGCGCCTCCTCCGAGCCAGCCCTTAAGGGCGGAATCTAGTCCAATGGACGCTCAGTGAATTCTGAAGAATTCGGTCTTCCAGCTGCCGCTCCCTGGCTGCTCTAGAACTGAGGGTTCTGGTTCCAACTCCCGCGGCCGGATTCCGTGGAGCCTTTCATGGGCCCCGATAACGCTAACCTGCAGCCACGGGAGCTGGGACCCGATCTCTAGGCGCGCAGAGCCGCTGCAAAGAGAACCCTGGGCGGTGCCCGTGTGGGGGGGCGGTGCCCGGTTGAGGCGGCTCCTCCATTGGCTCTGAGGGGCGGGGCGGGGCTTCAGGACTTGGGTCCTTTCTGTAAGTTCACAGCCCGGGCTGAGTCCCACTGCAGCGCTGTCCTGCTCGCGAGCTTCTGCGTCCGCGAGTCGATCGTCTGCTCGTTTTAAGGTGAGTTCGCGCCGGGATTCTGCAGCTCGTTTGTGGCTCCACGGGGTCCCCAGAGAAGCCCATCTTAGGAGAGACTAGTTCCAGCTCGCGCCCCGGTCTCACGTTGGCGCAGATCCATCCCTTGGAGGGTGCCTCGGGCTCCGTGGAGGTCCCGCTGTGCCTTGGTCCACGCGGTCTCGCTCGTGACCCCGCAGCAACGCCGCGCTTCTGGATCCCATGCTCGCGAATCGGCTCGCCATTCCACGTCCCTGCCCCATGCCCAGGTGCCAGGAATGTGGGCCCACCTCGCAGTGTGCCCGCCTGGGTGGAGGGTCGTATTTTTAGCCGGTGGTGAGGTGTCCTCCTATCTTTAGCGGTGGCTGCAGTGTCCTGAAAAGGATCCGGTCTGGGCTGCGCCAGGACAGAGGACGGGGAGGGGTGGGCGCCGGAACCCGAGCAGGGCTGAGGAACCAGGGTGGGGGGAATGCAGCACCCCCGAGCTCTGGCCCTGCGCCGAGCGGACACTCGGACATCGCCCAGCCCGGGAAGCGCGCGGAGGCTCCTCCCAGAGCGTGGAGACTGGGCAGAGTGCCCCATCGCCCGCTTTCTCCCAATTGTCTGGTTGTGCCACCAATAATTCTCAAGAGAAAAGATCCCGCGGACAGTCTTCATCTGGTACAGGGACGCGACGCTCCGGGAGAGGCGCCCGCCTAGGGAGCCGGAGGCGCGTGGGAGCTGCGGGTGCGCTCTGAGTCTCCTGGCCGCGGAGCGATAGCGGGAGAGTGCGCGCCACCTAGCGGCTGCGGGGGCGTGAGCCCTCCGCGTCCGGACCCTGTGAGACCCGATGGCGGGGGAGCTACCCCAACAGGTAGCTCAAGGACCAGCAGGACAAAGTGGTCAGAGCCAGGGGGAGGCTTGTTTTTTGTTCTGTTGGGCACGCTCCCCCAGAGAAGCAATGTTTGATGCAGGACGAGGTGTCTGTTGAATGTCCATTTGACAGGAATGCCTGGGACCGCTGCCTCGGGGGGGGGGGGGTCAAGCTGCCAGAGCATTCCCTGGAGGAAAAGCGGTTGGAATCTCCAGCAGTCCTCTGAGCTCGGCTTTATAGAGTTGGAGAAGACCCTGAGAAGTGTCTTGGCCAAAGTCACAGAGTCCCAAGTGGGGCTCCAGTCAAAGCCCTTCTCCTGATGGCACCTCCCAGGTGGGGAGTGGCCTGGCGCTCCTGGGAGCAGAAGCAGCTCGGCCTCCAGGAAGTCCCTCCTCGAGGAAGGCCTAGGGCTTCTTTCCAGGGCAAGCTCAGAGAGCTGGGATGGCTCCCATCTGCTCCTCTCTCTGTTGCTGGGAGCCACTCCTCCTGCCCCTCACAGCTGTGTCCCAAGAGAGCTCACGCTCTTGTCTTGACACTAGCAAGTTTCACTGGGGGGGGGGGGGTTATTTCCGGCTTCTCAGCCAGATTACTGGTTGGTGAGGCCTACTGTCTTGGACCCGCGCGGACCAGACTGGGTCCCAGTGCCCACTCTTACTCCTTGGATGATCTATGTAAAGTTCCCTAGCATTTCTAATGTTCAGCTCCAGGCGCTGTATAGAGTGGTAATGACACTCACGGCGATGTGGCTGGCCGCACTGACATGGGAAATTGCATGGCAGGCCGGAGTTGGGGTCTGTGGTTGCCAAATGTGAATATTTGGGGCTTGCTGGCTGTAATTCCCAACTCCCCGGGGCCTTGGATGCTGGCTCCACCCTTCCCCTTAGCCTTGGTTCTCCCCACATCTGGAATTGGGCGGGTACATCTGGCTCTGAGCAGGACAGCTGTCAGGGAGTCCAGTTTGCTGTGGAAACACACAAGCTGTCCTGGGGCTCCAGCAGATCGGGATGGGAGGTGGGCCTGTCCGGGTTTGGGGCAAACACCAGCCACACTGTCCCTAAGTGAAAAGGTTAAAAAGCCATCCCAGGACATCTCACTGGGTAAGGGGGCAGACTGGATATTTGTTAGCACCCTCCTGACCCTGGCACGGGGACACAGGGTAAATGAGTAATGGGATTCTAAGAGCTCAAGAGGCCCATGGCATCCTTTCCTTGCAGCTCTTTCTAAATTTCGTGGAATCCACAACTGGAGAGTTCCTTTGTGTCCTGTCAAGCTGCAGGTGTTCTAGGAGGAGCAAGATGTCTGCCCTCAGAGAGACCTGGGTGTCCGGTCCGGGGTGGGGTTTCCTGAGTGGGAGCCTTTTCCAGGAGCTGAGGGTGGGGCTGGTCCTCTCCAGCATTTTCCTTCCTCCTTCCTGCCCCTCCTGCTCACCCTTCCCCCACCCAGGATGGGGAATGAGGGAGAGGAACTGGCAGACATCTCCTTTGCTTGGCTCCTGGCCGGCCTTTGGGGCGGGGGCAGTGGGAAAGGGTGGGCTCATCTGGCTTGAATGCTGGCCCTGCCTTCATCTGCTGGGTGACCTTGGACAAGTTTCTTTTTTTTTTTTTGGCCTTTTACGCTGCTGATTATGCGTCTCAGCTTCCATGTATCCGTATCAGGCCAGTCAGCCCTCCTACTTGCTTCATTTCCTTTTGGTTAGCATAGTGTATTTATTTGTATGCGTTAAAAATATCCTTATTTCTCCTGACTACATAAATAGTTGTGTGTATGTACAACTAATGCACACTTACTACAAAATTGAGCCAGGTGGGGTACATCTATAATTCCAGACTCTCAGTGACTAAGGCAGAAGGATCTGAACATTTGAACCCAGCTTGGTCAATTTAGTGAAACTTTCTCTCAAAATAAAAAATAAAGGAGAGGTGTGGTGGCATATGCCTGTAATCCCAGCACTCAGGAGGCTGAGGCAGGAGGTTTGCCATGAGTTGGAGGCCAGCCTGGGCTCCACAGTGAATTGAAGGCCAGGCTGAACTACATAGAGAGAACTTGTCCCTAAATAAATAAATAAATAAATAAAAAGAGCTGGGTGGATACATAGCTCAGTGTGAAAGCTCTAGGTTCAATCCCAATAAAACACACAAGCATGCACGCATGCAAAATTCCGTTTACACAAGGTCTGAACAAAAGAGGAAAAGCCAGTCTGAATTTGTACCACCTTGATAAGCCAGGTATGGTGGCACATGCCTTTAATCCCAGTACTCGGGTGGCTGAGTTAGGAGGATTACTGAGAGTTTGAGGCCAGCATGGGCTACATAGCAAGATCCTGTCTCAAAAAAAAAGGATCTGCAAAAAAAAAAAAAAAAAAAAAAAAAAAAGGTGGGGGGTCTGGCCTATACCTTGAGATAACCACTGCCAGCTTTGGACAAACACCGCTTCGTGTTTCCATACACCAGAAACACAAGCCATGTTATAGTGGTGGAACCAAGCATTACGGATCACTTTAATTGAGAACACATTTCCTTCCACATCAGTGACCCCCATACTTCTTTCCTGCCCCCCACCTCAGCCAAAGTAGTCCATGTGCATCCTGGGACTGGCTCCTGATTCTCCCGTGTTCTCACAGAGGACAGAATCCTATACAGAGCTGCGTGTGTAAGCCTGCATACCTACACACGCAGACTCAGGAGATGGGAAAGGGATGGCAGCCAATGGTGTCAACAAACGACATCACCTATGCCATATTTGTGCTTTTGCTTCTCTCAGCAATGCCTCATGGGAGTCCTCCACTATGTGTCCGATACCTCTGGGAGAGGGATAATGGAGCCCAAGGACCCGCCTGTGCTGGCCAGGGTCTCTTCCACTGAGCTACACCCAGCCGTGATGTCTTTAATTTTTTAAATGAGGATGATAGTGAGGTGATGGTGATGACTAATTGAGATGTGTTTGCAAAGAGCTCAGAAGAATTCTAGGTACAGAGGCCACCCTAAAAATATTTGTCCTTTTCTCATTTTCTTTTTACTTTTCCCTTCTTTCCTTTCCCTTTTTTTCTTCCCCTTTTGAACATTTACCATTTCATGAAGATAAAACTTTTATAAATGGGGAGGAGAGGAATTGAAGGGAGGTAGGAGAATAGGGGAAAAAGCCCCAAGTTATATCATGTTTGGGTACAAATTCTCCGTGATGAATGCAATCATAATGTGCATCCAAAATGTATCAATAAAATCTGATTTTAAGAGGCAAAAGAAAATGACCCACCAATAAATAAATAAATTTTTATTTTATTCATTTAATTTTTGATACCAGAGATTAAACTCACAACCTTTTGTTTTGTTTTGTTTGTACTGGGGATTGAACTCATGACCTCACCTTTGCCAGGCAGATGAGGCTTATGCCGCTGAGCTAAATCCCCAGCTGAACTCACAAACCTTGCACTTACCAGGGAGGCACTGAGCCAATCCCCATCTATTAAATAAATTTTTTAAAAAATAAAAATATTGGGGCTGGAGGTTTAGCTCAGCGGCATAAGCACCTGCCTTGGAAGCAGGCAGTCGTGAGTTCGATCCCTGGTACCGATAAAAACGAAAAAAAGCCAAAAAAAAAAAAAAAAAATATTTATACTAAAGCAGGTGTGATGACACGAACATACTGGGTGACTGAAGAAGATTACAAGTGCCAGCTCAGACTGGGGAAGTTAGCAACTTAATAATACTCTGTCTCAAAATAAAAAATAATAAACAGCTCAAGGATGGGGTTCAGGGCATAGGCTCCGGATTAAATCCCCAGTACCACAAAAAAAAAAAAGAAGTGTTTTATATCCCTCATCCCACCATCTCTTTAGATGCTGGGGCAGAGAAGAGGGCCAGAAACCATGTGAGACTCAGCAATTTCCCACAAGGAACTTCTAACCCACGGAAAGAGAAAAGGGAAATTCCCTGGTGACCTCACCTGCAGGTGAGAGGAGACTGGTGGTGACAGTGGTGATGGGCATTCCTCATTTGCTGGCAGGACACCTGCTATTTGCCCAACCTTGTGTCAGGCCTGGGTGGGATGCTAAGACACTCTGGGAGTCCCCTGCCCTGTGGCATGTCATGAGCACAATGGCTGTGCAGTGGACAGAGTGCAGGTGCCCAGAGCTCCCAGGTCCTTTGCTTACCCCTCCCCAGGTGACTGAATGGGCGGTGCTCTACTCTGTGATGCAGTGGGTCCCTGAGGGCGAACCTCTTCTGGGAGCCTCCCCCAAAGACAGTGGCTAAGTTGGGCTCCCTGGATGGATGCAGGGGACCAGAAACATGACAGTCACTTCTGACTTTTGTTCTCCTGTCCCTGATTTATGTCTCCTTTGCATTTCAGCTCCACAGCCCTGGACCAGGTCGCAAATCCCAGGGATAAGACAAAGCTCATAGCTGCCAACAAGATCTCTACTTTTCTGCCTTCAATTTGTAGAAGAGAATTTTCAACTCTAGAGAGAAAGCACCTTTGTTATCTCAACTCCCTGACTGTACTGACCTCTGATGTTCCTTTTCCTAATTCCTTGGGCCAACTTCGGTCACATCTTTAGGACTCTGGCAAGTGTTTGAAAGTGTTTGAAAACCACCAGCTGAAGCCAGGGTTTCAGGTTGAGGGTGTTAAGCGGAGGCAGTGTGAACAGAGGGTGGGCGGCTAGGCCTGGGTGGAGAGGTCACCATGTCCACCAAAGTCCCCATCTATCTGAAGCGCAGCAGCCGCAAGGGCAAGAAGGAGAAGCTGCGGGACTTGCTGTCCTCCGACATGATCAGCCCACCACTCGGGGACTTCCGCCACACCATTCACATTGGCAGCGGCGGTGGCAGTGACATGTTCGGGGACATCTCTTTCCTACAGGGCAAGTTTCATCTCTTACCAGGAACAACCATAGAAGAACCAGAGGAGGATGGCAGCTTCGACCTCCCCTTCCAGTTCACCCGGACTGCCACCATATGTAGACGGGAGCTCCCTGATGGGCCATCACCTCTGCTAAAGAATGCCATCTCCCTTCCGGTCATCGGCGGACCACAGGCCCTCACCCTGCCTACAGCCCAAGCTCCCCCCAAGCCACCTCGCCTGCACCTAGAGACACCCCAGCCTTCCCCACAGGAGGCAGGAAGTGTGGACATCTGGAGGATTCCAGAAGCCAGCTCGCCCCACAATGGGCTGACCCCAGAGTCGGAAGCCGAGGAGCCTTTCATGTCCCATGCCAGCTCGTTGTTGTCCCTGCATGTGGACCTAGGGCCCTCCATTCTGGATGACGTCCTCCAGATCATGGATCAGGACATGGGCCACATGCAGATCCCCACATAGGATCCTCAGCTGACCATGCAGGGCGCCCAGGCTGGGGTGACACTGGGAGGCAGGGTGCGGCCGTGGTCCACCTGTGGCCACTGTCCAGTGATTCTTAGTTTGAACCTTTGTTTCCCTCCCTCCTGCTCTCTCCCCTCGGGAACAATGTACCTCATGGATTTCCCCTAATGACCTACTGAGGACGTGTGCAGAGGCCTACTCCACAGCATGCCTGCTTATGCCCTCCCCTGCCCTTCACAACAGGGGATTCTGGTTGCAATAAAACATGCTGCTGCCAGAGGTTCCCCTGCCCCAGGTTCCTCCTGAAGGTGGCCCAGTTTCGGAGAGCTGTGGGCTCAGCAGGGTAAGACACCCCAAAGGGCTTGGTGAGGACAGGCCCGCCCTTCAGCAGGGTTCCACCTTGCTTCTGAGCCCATGAAGAAGATGCAGCAGGAACAAATCGAGTGTCTGTTATGGATTTGAGGCACTGACTCAGGTGTCTGGCAAGAGGAGGCTGCTTGAGTGACCAGGGTCTGCCAGAGAGACCAATAATGTGTCCGGCTCCTAGGGGCTGAGCACACATGGAAGGAAGGACAGGCTCAGCCTGGGAGGAATCTGACAGTGCTGATCAGTGGACTTGCCCATCAGCACCTACTGTCTACTTGGCACGGCCTGGGTACTGGGAATGCAAGGCAATTCGTTCCCTTCTGTCTTGGAGTTCACATTCTGGTGGGGAGAAGGATATTAAATGTAAATATAAGAGACAATTCCCAGCCTGGTGAATGCTGGAAAGAAAACAGTGCAATCAGAAGGCCTGGGGTAAGGGATCCCCCAGCTGAGGCAGTAGTGTCAGGACACACTAGGGTGACGGATGTGATTTTGAGCCAATAGGGTGGCATAAGTAAAGGTAGTGAGGCCCCAAAGTGAATGCCAGAACAGCCACTGTGGAAGAAAGCGTGGAGTGTGGGCCTCCGGGTCGCATCTAGGCTGTGTGAGACTCTGCTGCTCTGCCTCTCCGTGGAAGCTGTGATACCCACCTCACAGGGTCGCTGGGAAACTTAGGGATAGCTTTCATTTCCACATGAAAGATACTAAACAGAAACAGTGGCTGTGACCTGTGATGCAAGAAGTTGGGATGGGGAAGGCAGGACTGATGCTGGGAAACAGGTTGGTGTCAGCAGGAAAGCGTTTTTGCTTGCGAGGCTGAGGCTGGGGGATTTGAAACCAGGAGATGAAATCTGTTTAGAATGTCATCATCTGGCCAAATGGAGGTGGGGACAGAGGAGAACGGGATATGGCAGGATGGGTGGAGCCCTGGTGCAGACCACAAGATCAGGCTGCAGTGGCCCCGTTTTCCCCTTCTCAGCCCTTATCTATTTTCGAGACTTGAGTTCCAGACTCCTCTGCTCCGTTTCTTTTCTTTTTCTTATTTGGTACTGGGAATGGAACTGAGGATCTTAGCTTGCCAGGCAGGTGCTTATGCTCCTGAGCTATATCCCAGACCCATGAATGAATTTCTATTATCTGTGTGTGTGTGTGTGTGAGTGCTGGGGATCAAACCCAGGGCCTTGTGCATGCAAGGCAAGAGCCCTACCACTGAACTACAGCCCTGGCTCCCCTGAGCCCATTTCTTGCCTCCAGCAAGGGTTTTCATATGGAGCCAGAATCTGAGAAGGTAATGCATTTTTTAAAAATTGTGGTAAAATGTATAGAACATAAAATCTGCTAAGTTTTTGTTTTGTGGTATGGGGAATTGAACCCAGGGCCTTGTGTATGCTGGACACAGGCTCCACCATGCAGCTGTCTCCAGCCCCTCAGATCTACCATTTTAAGAGTATTTCCATACTTTTCAGGTATACATCGCTATTCTGCAGCCATCACCACCATCTATTTCCAGAATGTTCCCGAACAGACTGCTCCCAGTAGACACTAACTCCTCATTTTGCTCCCCATCTCCTGGCAACCCCCATTCCACTCTGTCTCTGTGGATCTGACTACTCCACTTCCTGTGAGGGGGGTTATGCATCATGTGGGACTGCCTTGCTCCAATCAGCATAAGTCCTTTATGGCTCCTCTGTGCGGCAGCATGTGGCAGAATTCTCTCTTTTTTTTTTTTTTTTTTTTTTTTTTTGTCTTTTTCCTTTTTATTGGTACCGGTACCGGGGATTGAACTCACGACTGCCTGCTTACAAGGCAGGCGCTTATGCCGCTGAGCTAACTCCCCAGCCCCCAAAATTCCCTCCTTTTAAGGCTGCTTAATGTTCTGCTGTGTGATTAGGTCAGATTTTGTTTATCTGTCCTCTGATGGACACCTGGGTTGCTTCTAACCTTTTCAGGTGTTGTGAATGACACTGCCATGAACATAGGCAATTGCAAATCTGTTCAAGATTCTGTTTTTAGTTCGTCGGGGACATATCCAGGAGTAAAAATGCTAAAGCACATCCTAGTTCTTTTTTTTTTTTTTTTTTTTTTTTTTTTTTTGTCTTTTTGAGTCAGGGTCTCACTGTGCAGTTCAGGCTGGCCTTGAGCTCATTTTTGTAGCCCAGGCTGGTCTCGAACTTGCAATGATCCTCCTGCCTCAGCTTCCCGAGTGTTGGAATGACAGGCGTGCACCACCACACCCAGCTCGTATTTCATTTTTAACTTGTGAGGAATTGACCAGGCGTTTCTCATAGTGCCTGCACCATTTTATATTCCCACCACATGTTTTGGCATGTCAGCTTTCAGCTGAATGTTTTAATTTAAAGCCTGGGAATCACACTGTCTGGAGTGGGGTCTAACCCCAGCGGGACCCCGGAGCCTGTATGTGACCTAAACCTCTGCTCCTCTGGTTGCTAGCTGCAGGGCCCGGTGAAGTCTGAGAAGGCCAGGGTGGGGAAGGCAAAGGACAGCATCTCCACTCCTGCAGACCCTGGCACCCAGTGGCTTGGGCCCTGTTCCCTGAGAGGGGAAGATAGCAGAAGAGCCTGCTTCTGAGCCTCACCCAGCCAGGGAGCAGCGCCTCGCCCTGGACCCAAGCCGAGCCTGGCTATTCCAAGATTTCAGGTTGGGCGTCACAGAGTTTCCTTTAATTCAAGTGTTCACTGAAGGCTTCTGAGACAGGAGAACCAACAAAAATGAGGACAGTTCAGAATGATGGTCCAATCAGAAGGGACAAAAAATTGCAAGCACCAAAACCAGGAAATGTTTCTTTATTTGACCTGAGTGCATTAAGCACGTCCGTTATAATGCACGACGTACTGATTTGTAAAGATTCATATTAGATATGACCAGGCCCACTTGTCATTGGGCACACTGTGTCTGTGTTCTGGTCACCTGGCAGTCTGTGCTCTGGTCACCTGGCAGTAAGTCTCCATTTCATCTGTTTAAGGTGCCTGCTTGGGTATTTATAAATACCTAATTATAACCAATATTATTTATTTAAGTATTAATGTGAGGGGGCTGGGGATTTAGCTCAGCAGCATAAGCGCCTGCCTTGCAAGTAGGCAGTCGTGAGTTCGGTCCCCAGTACCCATAAAAAGGAAAAAAGACAAAAAAAAAAAAAAAGTATTAATGTGAATACTATTATTTCATTATATATTACTATTTTATAATTCAATACGTCTGCCATGTGTTACGATGGACATACTAAATGTGTTTATAAGGCTGATCTCAACTGGGACCTATTTTTAGGGTACAGCTTATCTTTCCAGTCTCCTAAAAAATCATCCTAAGGCTTATTTTCCAGTTAAGTTCTCTTTTCACAAAAATTTAGTATATAGTGAGACCCTGTCTCCAAACAACAACAACAAAATCAAACAAGTTTTAGGCCATCCTGAGAAATCAGCAGGACCTCATTTTAAAGTAAAATAAATAGGAGCCCTCTGCCCAGGCTGGGAGGAGAAGCCACGCCCCAAGGCCCTGCTGCCATTGAGGGAGCACTGTGAGCCGCTGCCCTCCGCAGTGGGCTGATTTGGAGGAGCACAGGAAAATGGGAAGACAAAAGAACAAGGTACAATCTCAGTCCTCCAGCCTGAGGAGGTCCAGGAGACACAGACACGAAAGGAATTAGAAGCCACACACCTGAAATTTCGGAAATGATAGCAACTGAAGGAAAGAGACAACTTAGTCCTTATATTGTTCAAATCTGCCTGCCTTCATCCTACCTAGAACAAGTCCAGGAGACACAGACAGCGAATAAATTAGAAGACCCCTGAAATTTCTGAAATGATAGTGAATAAAGTAAAGAAGCAAAGTAAAGTTAGGGGTGATACTGTTTAACTAACTGCATGCCTATATCTAGTAGTCTGAGCAACTATTACAAGGATAATGATGTGCAATATAGTAACTATTGTTAGTTTAAAATTAAATAAATAAATAAAAAGGACTCAGTGGTAAGCAGGGGGAAAGATTCAGCTTTTCCAAAGTGAGACAACTAAAAATATCATTAATTAGCAATTCACTCCCAAGCCCAGCAGTTTAAATGATGCTCATCCCTCTTGGCACTCCCTTCCCAGCCCATGTCAATATTTTGGAAACTATAAACTTTGGTTTCAAACTAATAACCACAAGCCAGGTGTAGTGATTCATTCCTATAATCCCAATACCTAGGAGGCTGAGGCAGGAGGATTGTCTCAGCCTGGGCTACAGAGCAAGACCAACTTGGGTTACACAGTAAAACCTTATCTTACAAAACTAAAACAAAAACCAACTGAGTAGTCACAAATACCCATACATACAAAGTGGAGAGAAAGAATGAAAAGTTAAAATGTATTTTTTTTGGCACCAGGGATCGAACTCATGACTGCATGCTTGCCAGACGGATGTTTATGCCACTGAGCTAAGTTCCTGGCCCTAAAATGTATTTTTAAAAAACCACTTGGGGCAGGGATATAACTCAGCAGCATAGTGCCAACCTGGCACATTTGAGGCTGTTTGATTTCTGACATAAAAAAAAAAACAGAAACAAAAACAAACCCCCTCAAAAAACACTTGACATGACAAAAGCCATTTATGTGGAAGCAATAACTTTCTACCACAAAGTGTCAGTATAACTTCCTTCCCTCACTGCCCACTTCACGTTCTCTTGCCTTCAGCCTGCATCTTGGCAAGAGTCTGGTTTTTTGTTTTTGTTTTTTCTTTGAGACAGGGTCTGGCTATGTAATCCAGGCTGGCCTAGAACTCATAACCCTCTTGCCTCACCCTACTGACTACTGGGAGCATAAGCTTGTGGCATTACCCTTGGCTTGTACAGTTTTCTTTAGACCTGGTAAGGGTCTTTACACATGTACCAGACCTTTGTTTCTTTTTTTTTTTTTTTTCCTTTGGTACTGGGGATCGAACTCACAACCACACACTGCACAACTGAGTCCAGGAATGCAACAACACCCAAGCAAGTCTGGACAGTGAACAACTTCGTTTTGCACTGCTGGCCTGGCTGGGATCTTTCTCAGTCAACTAAGCCAGGCCCAAGCACTTTCATATGATGTACAAGCGGGAGTTACAAAGGCAAGACAGATCAGCCCAGCAGTTCTCTAATTAGCTAGCAGGGTAAGATCATCAGATACAAGGTGACTAGATTAATGATCGTGGAGCTCCTCACAGTCAGACATTCTGTGTGTTTCATTACACTGTTGTGGTTACAGGAGTCCAGAAAGTCCTTGCAGAGCCAAGGAGCAGTTACAGTCAAGCGTTTTCTTTCTTTTTTTTTTTTTTTTTTTTTCTTTTTTTCAGTTAAGCATTTTCAAAACAAATCGTTTACAGGGAACAATTTTTTCATAGTTTTTCCATTTCTATAACTATTCATGTACACTCATTTGATTTGTCAATTCTTACCATTTTGCCTCTTTGCATATAACATTTTCCCAGGCCTTTTTTTAAAATTTTTTTTTATTTTTTATTTTTTGTCTTTTTTGGTACCAGGGATCGAACTCACGACCACACACTTGCAAGGCAGGTGCTTATGCCACTGAGCTAAATCCTCAGCCCTTTTTCCCAGGCCTTTTAAGAGTAAATTCCAAAAGAGTTCAGTTCACATCAAATGCTTTAACATTATTTTATTAAATTTTATTTTTTAACTGACAAAAGTTGTATGTATTTATGCAGTACCAGGTAATGCTTCAATGCATGTGTTTGTTGTGTAAGGGTCAAATCAAGGCACGGGTTTCCATCTTCTCACACAGTTGTCATTCTCTGAGGTACAAAAATTAAAAATCTTTTCTTTTCTTTATTTGTACTGGGAATTGGACCCAGGACTTTGCATATGGTAGGCAAGTGCTCTATCACTGAAGTACATCCCCCAGCTTCTTTTTTTTTTTTTTTTTTTGTCTTTTTCCTTTTTATCGGTACCAGGGATCGAACTCATGACTGCCTGCTTGCAAGGCAGGTGCTCATGCCACTGAGCTAAATCCCCAGGCCCCCCCCCTTGCCTCTTTTTAAATAAAAAAAAATTTTTTTTAATCGGACCACATGCTTGCAAGGCAGGCACTTATGCTGCTGAGCTAAATCCCCAGCCCCAAATAAATTTTTTTTTATCACTATGTAGTTCAGGCTGGCCTCAAACTCGCTATATAACCTAGGCTGGCCTCTACTTAGTGATCTTCTTGCCTCAGCTTCTTGACTGTGCGCATTACAGGCATGTATCACATGCCCAGCTAAATTTTTAAAATTTTGAGTCACAAGAAAAGAAATAAATTTTGAGCCAGGGCCTTCATAGGTTGTTGAAGCTAGGCTTGAAGTTGCACTCCTCCTGACTCAGCCTCTCAATAGCCAGTATCACAGGCTTACACTACGCTACCTGGCATCATAGTCTATAAATTTGTGGGTTTTTTTTGGTCTTTTTGAGACAGGGTCTCACTATGCAGTTCAGGCTGGACTTGAGCTCACTTTGTAGCCTGGGCTGGTCTCGAACTCGCAAGGATCCTCTTGCCTCAGCCTGCTGAGTGCTGGGATTACAGGCGTGAGCTACCACGCCCAACTGTTTTTTCTTTCCATACTATATTGAAGGCAATTTCTTCCTATCTTCTAGTATACTTGTCCATTTTCAGCTGTGTCTAATCTGTTTTTAACCCCTTCATTCATGGTTTTCATTTTGTCAACAACTTTTTTTTTTTTTCTCACGGTACTGGGGATTGAACTCAGGATCTTGCGCTTGCTAGCTAAGCGCTTATGCCACTGAGCTAAATCCCCAGCCCTTGGTGTTCATTTTGGATACTGTATTTTTCAGTTCTAAAAGTTATATCAAAATTTTCTGTGGCACTTTTAATAGTTATGTATTCTCTACAGATTGTTTTACCTTTGCCTTTAAATTATAGAAAATTAATGCCAGGATTATTTTAGGGTTGGATTTTTTCTTTTTTTTTTTTTGTCTTTTTCAGTGATACCAGGGATCGAACTCACGACTGCCTGCTTGCAAGGCAGGCACTTAAGCCGCTGAGCTAAATCCCCAGCCCATTTTAGGGTTGGTACCAGACAATTTTAATATCTTGTCTTTGGGGCTTCATTTGTGTTTTCTAGTGATTGTACTGACCCTTTGCAGTTTGCATTTCCCTTTTTTCTTTTCTTTTTTTTTTTTTTAAGGCAAGATTTCATAATGCAGTTCAGCAGTTCAGTCTAGGCTTGAACTCACTTTGTAGCTGGCCTCAAACTTGAGGAAATCTTCCTGCCTCAGCCTTCTGGGTGCCGGGACTTTAGGCATGTGCCATGCCTGGCTGTGTATGTCTGTTTACCTGATTACTGCTGATCATGGGCTGGACATTGTATGTGACAAAAGTTTTAGAAATATTTGAGGCCCAGGATGATAATACATTCCTGCAGAAAGCATACTACCTTGAACCAAATTATGCCTGCCTTTGCCAGATGATCGAGGCACTGTAAGAATGGGCCCATGTTAATCCATGTTCAAGGGCCGACCTTTCCTGGACCACTCAGATAATAAATGAAATGGGTCCTCTCAAAGTACGTGTCAAGGTATGTGTCAGGTATCTGACTTTCTACCTTGGCTAAGTACTGGATTTCAATTTTTGTGCCTCTCCTAAAGACTGCCCAGTAACAGTTTGATTTCACAGTTATAACTCTCAGGTTAGCAAATGTCTCTAGGACAAAAACCACTTTAAATCCTGGGTTTATTCTCGAGGTTTTACCTTCCTAAATGTTGGCCTAGTGCTTCTTTATTTTTTGAGATGAGGTCTCCTTATGTAGTTCAGGCTGGCCTTGAACTCACTATGTAGCCCAGACTGGCCGTGAAGTTGAAGCGATCCTCCTGCCTCAGCCTCCCAAGTGCTGGGATTACAGGTGTGCACCACCATACCCAGCAGGCCCAGTGATTCTTCACTGTATCATTAGCTTTCCAATGCTTTAAACTTCTTCACTTTCTCCATGTTTTAATTTCTCTTCAATTGGAGGACTAGAATCAAATACCAACCCAGGTGCCTGGCTCCCCTTAACTACCTGAAGATGACATTAAGAAGAAACAACTCTGGGGACTTTCTGGGTTTCTTTTGTATTTCTCCCTGCCCTGACAGAGGACAGCAAACTTATTTTCCCTTGACAGCTGGAAGCATGTCCAGCCAGCAGCAGGATCTTCTTTTGCTCGCTCTCTCTCTCTCTCTCTCTCTCTCTCTCTCTTCCTTTCCTTCCCTCCCTCCCTCCCACTCTCTTTTTTAACTTGCTTGCCCCGCAGTACTAGGAGCAGAAAATAGCCCTCAGCTCATGATTTAGAAATTGTTCTTAGAGTCCTCTGGTGGAAGCTTTTTTTCCTTGGGTCTGAAGGCTCCAAATCAGCTGGAATCCAGAACTGTAGGAACAGGAAACATTTTTCAACAGTCATTACAAGAGGCAGCCCTCCCACATGCACTGCTTGGTCCCTGTCTGTTAGGAAACCCTATAGATATTGTTTAGCAGTATGTGTTTCTTGAAAGAGTCCTAAAATAACTGACTGTTGGGCTCATAAGCTGTCTTTCCAATTATATAGAATTAGCCTACTTATTATTATTATTATTTTTTGTCTTTTTCCTTTTTATTGGTACCGGGGATCAAACTCATGACCGCCTGCTTGCAAGGCAGGTGCTTATGCTGCTGAGCTAAATCCCAGGACCCACCCCCCTTCCCACACGCTTTTTTTTTTTTTTTGGTCTTTTTCCTTTTTATCAGTACCAGGGATCGAACTCATGACTGCCTGCTTGCAAGGCAGGTGCTTATGTCGCTGAGCTAAATCCCCAGCCCCTTATTATTATTTTAAATGGAAACATTTTCGTAAACACACAGGGACGTGCACACATATTGTATAGCTAAGTTTTTTTGGTATCAGGGATCAAACTCACAACCTTGTGCTTGCCAGGTGGGTGTTTGTGTCACTAAGCTAAATCCCCAGCCCTGTATAGCTTAGTTTTAAAAAGGGAATAAACCCACATAACCTCAAGCAGATGAAGAAAAAGAACCTTACTGAAACTCAGGGGCTACTGCCCCTGCCCTCTGCACTAGTGGCAAACCTATGGCACGCAGTTTATTTTTCTTCTAAGACAAAAGATGCTAATGCACGAGTTGGGTTTTTTTTTTTTTTTTTTTTTAACTAAAACCACAGCACTCAGGTTTAATTGCAGAGTTGGCATTTTGCGATAAATAAGTAGGTTCTGGGTTGCAATTTGAACACGACTATAAAAGGTTCACTGTCACAGTGCTAGTGTGGCTATGTAGAGACATAAAGGAACCATACAACATGTCTGCTTTGGGATTTTGCCTCTTTTGTTCAATATGGAGTTTCCAAGATTCTCTCGAATTGTACAGTAATAGTTTGTTCTCACCCGGATGTTTTTGCTGGGGACTGAACTCAGGACCTTATGCATACACTAAGCCCAGGACCTTGTGCATACTGTGCTCTACCACTGAGCTACACCCCCAGCCCTCACCTTGCTGTCTCCTCCATTCTACTGCTGATGGACCAAAGGCCTATTTCCAGCTTGTACTTATTACAAATAACATTGCTGTGAACCTTCTTGCACATGTTTTTTTTTGTTTTTTTTTTTTTTTTTTTTAATCCATATAGGCTTGGTGAGACACTGGGTATCTTGTGCAGCTTTAGAACAAGTGTATCCCCTCTCCTTCAGTACTGGGGTTTGAATCTAGGTTCTTTTGTATGCCAGGCAAGCTCTTTACCACTGAACTAAATCTCCAGCCCTCTAAAATTTTTATTTGGAAGATAATAAAACAAAGTAAAAAATTTATTTTGAGACAGGGTCATGCTAAATTGCCCAGGTTTGCCTTGGACTTACGATCTTTCTGCCTCAGCCTCCTGAGTAGCTGGGATTACACCAGGCCCAACAACTCAAATACTTTTTACTCCTGGATTAGAGTCACCACTGATACCCTTGTCCTCACAATCTTTTGGTTTCCAGGGGTAAAGAATAACGCACCAGTGCTGTCTCGGTTTCTTCTTTTAAGCTGTCGACCCTTAACTCTGCACATTCTGGTGCTGGTGCAGGGTCATCAATGACAAGTACCTCGTAGCTCTCATTTGCCAAAGATGATTTTTTTTTTTTCTTTTTCGTTTTTATCGGTACCAGGGATCGAACTCACGACTGCCTGCTTGCAAGGCAGGCACTTATGCCGCTGAGCTAAATCCCCAGCCCCGCCAAAGATGATTTTAAGGCACAGTGATGATATGATGGGTCCCAATTTTGAAATATTAACCTTGGAGTTGTGAAATAAGGTATACTGGAGAAAAACCAAGGACTGAGCCCTGGGAACTTTAACAGAGGACAACTGGGGAGAAAGACTGAAGGAAGTGCCAGTGTAATAGGCAAGAGGGAAGGGTCAGTGGTGTCACAGGAGTTGACAGACCAGGTGAATGGTGAACAGATCTCTAAATCTGCTGAAATGGAGGCTACGGTGAATTCAGTAACAGCTGTCTCGAATGGAATAGCAGGAACATAAGCCTCATTAGCTTGGAAGAGATTTGAAAACAAGGCAACAGAAAAGGAATGTAAACAAAATCTGCTTTGAAAGGGTGAAAATGGGGTGACAATCAAAGGCAGACTCTGACTTAAGAAAGTTACTAATTTTTAAAAAGGAAATATTATGCTAAGTTTGCATACGAATTTGCATCATGACTCAATGGTGATCATGGGGAAGTGAATGGTATAGAAGAGAATGGGATAACTGCATCAGGGAAATTCTTGGGGACTTGAGTGGAGGAAATAAATTTAGATGGAGCAGAAAGGGGAGAAGAGGCAGCTACTAGTGAAGTTCAGGAACTGGGTTTAGTGGCAGGAAACAAAGATAACTTTTGTCAGATCGTAATTGTCAGACCAAAGAAGTGCCCTCTTCTGGGCATTAACCTTCCTTTAACGCTAGCGCGTCAACTGGGCGTTGGAGTGCATGCCCGTAACCCCAGCCTTCTGGGAAGTCAGGGCAGGAGGATGGCGAATTTGAACCTAGCCTGGACAACCTAGCCACTTAGCGTCCCTTGATGAAAATAAAAAAATAAAGGGAGGACTGAGGATGAAGCTTAGTGAGAAGGTCCCAGGTTCAATCCCCAGTATTGCAAAACAAAATAGCTACAAATTTGAGAGCACCAGTGGACGAGTTACCACTCTTACCTGGAGCTACACCCCTGCCGCTGACCTGCGAGTGAGGCAAAGGACTAGCCACGTAACTAAAGGTCAGCTCGGCAGAAAATGTCCCCTCCACCCAGCCCATCTCCGGGACTCCCAGCTGTCACCAACCTTCTGCCACTGTTTTACAGGGGCAGACCCCTGTGGCTTCCCTCTCCTCTACATGTAAGAAGCGTGGCTGGAACTGCAGGAGCTGAGAGCACACCGGGATTCCCTCGGTCCCCTCCCTTCCCTTTCCCCACCTGGACTGACAGGACGAGGTCCATTCTCCGGTGCTCGCGCTCGTACGCCGTACGCGCGCACTCCAGAATGCGCCTGCGCAGAGTGACAAGGAACCCGGCGCCCCCGTGTGGTTCCGGCGCCTGCGCTCTGCGGGTTTCAGGGCCCCCCAGCCTGAGGGAGAGGAGCCGGGAAGATGGCGGCTGTGGTGGAGAATGTAGTGAAGCTGTGAGTGGTCGTTTCTTTCTCTCGTAGGCCAGAGGGTCTTGTAAAGGACCCGGGAGTAGGCTGCGGTGCAGAAAAGAGACAAGGCAGAGAGAGGGGCATGCCGGGAAGGCCGTGTAGCGACTCCTAGCTAGGAGGGCAGCAGGAGGCTCTGGAGACGTTGCGCTTCTTTGGAAACTTGTGGAGGCCCTGAGGGGGGCACACGGGAGCCCCTGACTGGCAGCCTCCCTGCGGGGCCGAGCGGCAGTGTGTTTGGGTTTTCCGGGTCCCGAGCATGGTTTCTGGCTGCGTGCGACAGACTCAAGCCGGGCGGAGGCCCCGGAAGGTCCCCTCGCCACCCACCGCCGGCCGCTGAGCCGGCGTGCAGGACTGCGAGGCTATTTTGTGCTCAATTCCCCGTGACATTTAATGGGTAGTCTGGTAGCAGGTACCCAAGAACAGAAATATTCTTGGGGAAGAATTGGTCGAGCAGCACAAACAGAAAGGAAAGAACTTCCGGGCAGTTAGTCTTTGGGTTATCAAAGCGCAGGAACCGGACCGAAGTCGTACGGGACGACTTAATAGCCTAGAGCAACCTCTGGGTGGGCGTTATGTGTGCTGTAGATGCAATTGTGCTCGTCAGATTCAGAGCAAAGTTCTTGGGTTTTGGGAAGATGGAGACTGGCCTGTTAGCAGTTTCCTGTAAGTTAAAGATGTTCAGGGACTTTGATGTATTCCAGGCACCTTCCTCCCCGAAAAATGCGAATGAATTTTGAAATGGGTTGGCTAATGCCTCGATGATCAAATTAAGTGAGCTCCTTTCCGTGCTCCTCTTGGATTCGGTGCGAGGGTAGGAAAATTTGAGAGGTGTCAAGAGGTGTCTAGCTTTTCAGTCGGGGCTTTTGAATTTTGATTGGATGACAGTGTAAAGGTTTGGGAGTTGCTTTAAGGGACGTATAGTTTCTCTTTGTCAGAAGTGGGCTGAACCCCACTCTTTCCAAAGAGCCCCCCCCCCCTTTTTTTAAGGGTTAGCCCTCCTCTCCCCTTCCCTGGAGCTGTTTTCCTCTAGACTGCTTTCCCACTTCCATTAAGCTAAGTGCCTTCTCTTGTGGCTTTTTTTTTTTAAACTTGCTTTTTGCTCTAATCTGCTCTTTCAGCTACCCCTCCTCCCAACACTATTATCTTTCTGATTTGCCCACTGTAGTTTCCCCAGCTCGCTTTCTTCAGACTGACATTTTCCTCAATTTAAAGTGATGCTGTTGATCTACTGTTTTTATAGTTATCCTCCTTCCGGAGTCAGATGTTCTTTCTTTGTTTCCTTGCCTTTCTCTTTGTTGACTTCTCCCATCCCATTGTAAGGGGAGACTTTACATAGGTTTCATGTTGGCCGAAAGAGAATCAAAGCTTCTACCCTGGAAATGTTACTATACTAAGGTAATATTAGACTTGCTTAGATTTTAAAAGTTATATGTAATAAGGGTCTAAGCATTGAAAGATTTTGTTCAGGAAAATGGGTTGCTAACCCTTTCGTGTAGCGTTATAAATGACAGGTTATACATTTCAGTAGAACATGACTTGTCATTTCTCTTAAAACAAAAAACTATAGAGATTGTGACGGTCACCAGCCACTGTTTCCTGAGTACTACTAGTGAGAAATCAGCTTTATTCTCAGTTCTAACTGCAAAGGGCTGTGAGCCTCAATTAATACATCTCTCCACAAAACTTTCTTTTATGAAGAGCCTTGTATTCTACCTGTACCATTCTCACCCTGGAAAGAGATGCATTTTTGGTCATTCTCTCGATTAGAATGTGACCTAGTCTTTTGACAGCTGAGATTATGCATCAGGGTCAGGACTACAAGCTCATCGTTTTTGACTGTCATCTGGTGCAGGGAAAACAATTTTCCTCTTTGTAAATTCTCAGTTCTTTCCAAGTGTGATGTCAGAATTGAAAGTCTTTGAGGGGTCTTACTAGGTGGGGTAAGATACTAGTATAAAACAGCTGGGTGCTGATGAGTTTAGAAACTTTCTGAATGAGTAGTGATATAGCTCAGCGGCACAGTGCCTGCCTGGCAAGTGGAAGGTCCTGAGTTCGATCATGTACCAAAAAGGAAAAGAAAAAGAAACTTTCTGAGTTAGGTAATGAGATCTAGAGAACAATGTTAACTTAAAATTTCTTGCCATAGCAGCGTAAATTCCTAAGAGCTCTCTTCATTTCTCTTGCCATTGCTTCAGATCCTGCCCCCAGCAGTTTAAATGTTTCGTTCCCAGTACTTCACCCCACAAGGCTGCCCCACCTTCTGAAATCCCACCTAAGTTACAAGAGGTGAGACAAAACAGCTCTCACCCATTCCTCCAAATAGTTTCCAGCCTCCTTGCTCTGACTTTACAGCTTTCAGCCTGTCTGGCCCTTCCTTCCATTTGACTTCCAGTGTCAGGATCAATTCCCATCAGCAGAAACAAAGGAGCTGCTGCACTCAGCCTTGTTTATCCAATTTTCCTTTGCGTGCTGAGGATGTGGCTCCCTCCTGAAGGCTAGCACATGTGAGCCTGCTCCCTTCTCACTTTGCTTTCCAAAGTAAGATTCGTGCCTGCATCAAATTACTTACCTCTCGTTGATTTCTAACCAGGCTGCACTTGTGGTGTTGCTGTGTGTGGTGTGTGTCTTTTTTGTCTGCCTGGAGCGTGCTCAGCTGTGCAGTTGTTCTATTGTGGCTGCTCAGTAACAGCCCCCTCGGATTGGAGAGCAGTTTGTTGGCGTAAGTCAAACCATGGTCATGAGCCACAGAAATTCAACTCTGACCAGCTGTCTTGCCAGGCTTTTTCTCTCAGAATCCCAATACAGTACAGTTTACTTAGTCCAACTTGTCCAGTCTGTAGAAAAGAAATTGAGGTCCACACAGGTCAACTGAATGTGCATGTTGCTGTGGTGACTTGCAGCCAGTCTGATGGGTCCCAAACAGCTTCCTGGGTAATGAGGATACTGTGTGTGGGGATACTGCTTTCAAGTTGAGTTTCTGAGTTCAAGAAGATTCTTTTCTATGTCCATTGGATGTGTAAGAATAGGGAAGATTGTTAAGGAGGGCTTAGAGCATATAGGTTTTCTGTCAGTAGTGGTGCTCACTTAGAGCTTTCCCTGGAGGCCTGCAGGGTTTTTTGTTTTTTGGTGTTTTTGAGACAGGATTTTGCTATGAAATTCAAGCTGTCCTTGAAATCATTACGCTATGGCCCCAACCTGTAGCCTCCTGAGTGTTGGAATTATAGATGTACACTACTACCCCGAGTTGCCTGCAGGTTCTTAATCTCTTGTTTATACCACTGTTACCATCCTGTGACACTTCCGAGTAGTGCTTCTCTGTTTTCTCCAAGTTGTCTTTGTTTTTTGTTTTTTGTCTTTTTCATTTTTATCGGTACTGGGGTTTGAATCCAAGTTGTCTTTGAAATTGTTGATCTCAGTACATGAGTAGGTTTTTTTTTTTTTTTTTTTTAGTGGCTAACTAGCAGTTTTATTGAATGGATCTAATGTGATTTGCTGAGACATTGTGTGTGTGTGTGTGTGTGTATGGGATCTTAAGTGTACTTGGAGGTTTTTTTTGGGGGGGGGTCTTTTTCATTTTTATCGATACCAGGGATCGAATTCACGACTGCCTGCTTGCAAGGCAGGCACTTATGCCGCTGAGCTAAATCCCCAGTCCCTTTGCTGAGACATTTTGATAAGTTCCCTAGACCTTGGGGAATTCTTCCCTATTTGTCAGAAAGGGCTAATTGCTGCTCAGAGTAGTGAGCACTAACATCTTTAGTAGCATGGGGTCGGGTATATGAGAAGAATGGAATGAACATTTGTTTCTTCTCTTCTATTTTTTTATAGTGATAGCACTCAGATGTAGGGCCTTGTGCATACTAGGCAAGAATTGTACCACTGGGGCTGGGGATTTAGCTCCACGGCATAAGCACCTGCCTTGCAAGCAGGCGGTCGTGAATTCGATCCCCGGTACCAGAAAAAAGAAAAAAAAAAAAAAAAGAATTCTACCACCGAGTTATATCCGTCAGCCTCTCTTCCACTTTTTGTAGGTTAAAACATAAGCCTGATTAGACATATGATGATATCATGTGTTTCTGTTGGTGATTTATTAGTGAAAAAAAATTTTGTTGTGCTGTGGATTAAACCTGGGACCTTCACACAGAGCTCTATGCCTAGACTTATGTTTGTTTGTTTGTTTTAATTTTGAGATAAGCTCTTGCTAAGTTTCCCTGTTGTGTCAGTGATTCCTTTGTGAAATTCCTTTCCTAGTGACAACTTAGTGAAGGGATTCTGTGTCACATGAGGCAGCAGTGGAGGCAAATAGAGCTGGAAGAGACAGATTCCCAGTCCCCTGAGAGCTCTTGAGCACAGTGGGCTGGGGAGGGGCTGGCTTAGCACCTGGCACCGCTGCCTCTCATCTTCCTCACAGCCTCGGAGAGCAGTACTACAAAGATGCCATGGAGCAGTGCCACAATTACAACGCCCGCCTCTGTGCTGAGCGCAGTGTGCGCCTGCCTTTCTTGGACTCCCAGACTGGAGTGGCCCAGAGCAACTGTTACATCTGGATGGAAAAGCGACACCGGGGTCCAGGTGAGAGTGCAGACCTGGGAAGGAGACTCAGGAGCACAAGGGGGAGGAGGTGCCAGAGAGCGTTTCTCCGCACCCCACCTGTGGATGAACTGGCCTTCCCATGATTAGAAAGCGGGGAGGGTGAAGTAGGCAAGTTGACCTCAGCACCTTTGTTTTCTGCATTGCTGAGGCCATTATTAGGCTTCTGAAGAACTGTGTGTTAGTCAGGACTTCTCTGCGTGTGTCTGTTTTTCTGTCCATGAACTGTCCTGCCTGGTACCGAGACA
Organism: Cavia porcellus; assembly: GCF_034190915.1. Classification (NCBI taxonomy): domain Eukaryota; kingdom Metazoa; phylum Chordata; class Mammalia; order Rodentia; family Caviidae; genus Cavia; species Cavia porcellus. Next base: position 24,137,743 of record NW_026947500.1, read on the forward strand.
GTCACTGTTAGCATCTCTCTCTCTCTTGCTGTAGAGCTCAAAAGAGTACAGACCAGTCGGAAAGTGGCAGTATTTTCTAGGGCTGGACTAAGACTTGACATCTTCTCTTTTTTTCCTTAGGATTGGCCTCTGGCCAGCTATACTCCTACCCTGCCCGCCGCTGGCGGAAAAAGCGGCGTGCCCACCCACCTGAGGATCCCCGGCTTTCCTTCCCATCTATTAAACCAGGTAAGGAACCCCTCTTCCTACCACCTGCTAATTGCCTATTAGTACCAGACCTGAGCCAGGTCCTGCAGGCACTAAAAGAGTTAGGTGTGATTCCTTCCTTCCAGGAGCTCAGTCTGTAGGAGAGACAGGTAAACAGCTAAGTTGTGGTGCCAACTGAACCAGTGTGTCTCAGTGCCGGGGCAGCCAGAGAATGGAAGACAGTGGCTGACCGTACTGGAGCTTCAGCCTTTCTCAGCCTTGCTTCATCTTGACCATGTTGCAGACACAGACCAGACCCTGAAGAAGGAGGGACTTATCTCTCAGGATGGCAGCAGTTTAGAGGCTCTGCTGCGCACTGACCCCTTGGAGAAGCGAGGCGCCCCGGATCCCAGGGTTGATGATGACAGCCTGGGCGAGTTCCCTGTAACCAACAGTCGAGCACGGAAGGTACCAGAGTATCCCTGTGGCTAGGGGAGCTGTGACAGAGACCAGCCTCCTCCTCATGGGAGGCCTCCAGTTAGTGGAACTGAAGCAGATCAGTGGTAGGGTGCTTGTGGAGCACGCATGAGGCCCAGGATTCAGTCCCCAGCACTGCCAGGAATAATCATGATGACAACAACAGAAGGAGAAGCTGAGGCAGCACTGCGGCTTTGAGTTTGTTCCTATGCTGACCAGTTTCTCTACTGCTGCCCAGTCTTTTCCTTTTTACTGTATCCTCTTACTCATCATCTTTGTACAGCAGTTTTTGTCATGAAAGATTTTTATGCCTGGGTAGCATAGATAAAACAGACCTGGTCCCCAGCAACAGCAAGCTAACACCAAATTTAAAATAAGAGCAAAAGGGACAAGGGACATAGATAAGCGGTACAGCGCCTGCTTGGCAAGCATAAGGTCATGAGTTCATTTCCCAGTACCAAAAAAAGAAGAAAAGCAAAAGATACAGCGAGTATTTTCATGTGCTTCCTCCTTCAAACTGAACAATCATAGGAGGCAGGTCCTTTAGTCCCCAGTTCCTGGACAGAGAAACTGAAGCACAAGAAGCTGGGCTTGGTAGCAGTAGCACACACTTCAGTGCTCAGGGAGGCTGCAGCAGGAGGGTTACAAATTTGAGCCCAGGCTGGGCAACTTAGCCACTTAAAGAGACCCAACCTCAAAATAAAAAGGAAAAGCCTAGGGCTATAGCTTAGTGCAGGGGCCTTCTGTTCAATCCTTAGGACTCCAAAAAAAAAAAACTTCACACAGTAAGCAACAAGCTGTCATTTAACCTAGGTCCTGAGTGTTAGAAAGGAGCCCCTGACACTGTTCTGTCAGGATGGAACTTGGAGGTTTAGCTGCTTGGGCTGTCGGGGAAGCTTTACGGAAGCATGGCACTTGGCTTGACCACGCAGTGGTACTGTGAGTGGCATTCTAGTCTAAGGGAACAACGTGTTGGGACACAGGAAGGAAAGTGCTGAAAGCAGTTGCAGGGAAGCTGTAGGATAAGGAATGAGGCTTGCGTGGGGGAGATCAGGTCACAGCAGGATCTGGGCAGCCTTGGCCAATGCCATTCTGAAGGAACTTTCAGGTGCATGCAGCCTGTGTTCATTCTGACCCCTGTCTCCTCAGCGGATCTTAGAACCAGATGACTTTCTGGATGACCTCGATGATGAGGACTATGAAGAAGATACTCCCAAGCGCCGAGGCAAGGGGAAATCCAAGGTGAGCAGCTAGCATGCTGCCTGCAGTGGGGGCAGGGTAATAGGGAGGCCTGCGTTTTATTTTATGTCTGTGATTGCCTGTCTTCCTCTCATATGAGATCAGCTGCCAATCCCAAGAGAGTTTAATCTCTCCAGCCCAGACACCTAGGGTACTAAGGGCATCTTTGTGCTCTTGTCGGCAGGGTAAGGGTGTGGGCAGTGCCCGGAAGAAGCTGGATGCTTCCATCCTGGAGGACCGAGACAAGCCCTATGCCTGTGACAGTGAGTTCCTCACAAGTGGGTGGGTAGTCCTTGCCTTGGACCAGCTCCTGTTCCAGATTGGGGGCGGGGGGGGGGAGGGTCCTCACCCGGAGCGGGAAAGCCAGCCTGTGCTCTCTTCCTGCCTTTGGACTGTTTCCCCCCAAGACCTGTGGGAGGCCCAGGCCTCACCTCCATGGCGGCGGGTGGGACTTGCATGCTCTGGGAGAGATGTCTGCTGTGCCCTGGCGGGGGAGTGGGCGGGCTCCCAGCAGGCAGGCTTGGCCACTCCAGAGGCAGAGGCCACATCTGCTGGCCACCACGCTGGGGCACAGGGGGCTGACCCTGAGGTTTTCATTGTCTGCTCTCTTTCCCTCTGCTTTGGCTCGCCTCACTTGTGTGCTTCCGTCCTGGAGCGCCAGCGCTGCTGGGGTTCTCTCTTGCTTGTTTCGTTCTGCTGCTGCTGCTGCTGCCCCTGTCTCAAGTGTATCAAGGCTTTCTTCTCATGACTTTTCTTTCTGTCTTTCAGATAGTTTCAAACAAAAGCATACCTCGAAAGCGCCCCAGAGAGGTAGCTCTCTCAACTTTTCAGACTTTTGGTTTTCCTGTCCCTGTTTCCCTCCCTTGTTGTTCCTGCCTTTCAGTTCTCCTGTGATGCTAAGTTTGAATCTGTGAAATGGCATGTGGTTAGAGCCATGGAACTGTGGGGTGCTCCACTGCTTACTGCTGCTCATCTCCCACACACCCATGGCCTTACTCCTAGGGCCGCCAGGCTAGCACATGGGTAGCTCCTGAAACATTATAAGGAACTCACTAGCAACAACTCCATCTGCTCCCCCTCCCCCAAACAGGCCCTTGGTGGTCAGCTAATGTGCCCACCATCCTGTCACCTCCTCTTCCTCCTCCCTTTATTCCTTCCTGCTGACCCCCTTGCCTTTCTTGGTGTCACTGTTGGAGATGACAAGATGCTTGTGGGGCTCTGCTTTCTTACTGATTGGACTGGGAAGAGTGTTGATGGGTTAGTGTGTTTGATTTCTTGGGGGGTAAGCTTCCCCATCTGACTCAGTTGGTAGTTGTGCCTAGGAAACAGCCCTAGTCTTTTGTCCGTTCTGAACAGATGAGCTGCATGGTACATGGTGGGTAGCATGAGCCTCCCACCTTTACTTGAAGTCTCTTTCGTCCCCTTCCCCTCCTGTCATAATGCAAAGCCATAGAGTTTTCTTTTCCTTTTGGACCCGGAGTTCTGCAGATTGTAATTGTCCCCAGGGCAAGTGCTGTTGCAGTGAGGGCCCCCCAAAAGCCAACATGGAAAGAATAGTGATGGCCATGGGTAGAGGAGAGCTCCACAGAGGCCCAGGGCCTAATGCTCCCGGCTACGGGGAGGGATCATCACTGAGGCTTGTCCCAGAACAGAGCTGCTGGGGGCCGAGTGAGTGCCCTTGCCTCAGGAGGTGCCCCCTAGCTTTCAGGGATGGGGTGGGCCATCCTCACATCCTAACACCTTGCTCTGCAATCTTCTGCTCACTCAGTTTGTGGGAAACGTTACAAGAACCGACCCGGCCTCAGCTACCATTATGCCCACTCCCATCTGGCCGAGGAGGAAGGCGAGGACAAGGAAGACTCCCAGCCACCCACCCCTGTTTCCCAGAGGTCGGAGGAGCAGAAATGTAAGCAAGGTGTTGTGGTGGGTGGTGGTAGAGGAGGCAGCCTGGGTATGAAAGCCTGAGCCAGGGACCCCTCAGCATCAGCAAAACTCTTCTAGGGCTGGGGTTTAGCTCAGTGATACAAGTACCTGCCTGACGAGTGCAAGGTTGGTAGTCCCGGTACCAAAAATACTTGTCTTCTCACCTTGTAGCCAAGAAAGGTCCTGATGGATTGGCTCTGCCCAACAATTATTGTGACTTCTGCCTGGGGGACTCAAAGATAAACAAGAAGACAGGACAACCTGAGGAGCTAGTGTCCTGTTCTGACTGTGGCCGCTCAGGTACCTCCACCCTTGGGAGGGCTGCCATCCCTGGCTTGGGCCTGTTGTCTCCAGCTGTCAGGCAGGCAGCTCTCTGCCCTCTGCTCCTACTTGGAGCCGTCAATTTCTCCCCTCTCTTCCCCCCACAGGGCACCCGTCCTGCCTCCAGTTCACCCCTGTGATGATGGCAGCCGTGAAGACCTACCGCTGGCAGTGCATCGAGTGCAAATGCTGCAACCTCTGCGGTACCTCCGAGAATGATGTGCGTGGCCTGCTGTGCCTCCCCAGGGCTGCTGCTGCTGCTCTCCCCACATCCCTTGCCAAAGGGTGCTTTCTCCTAAGAGAGAAAGATCCCACTTGCCCCTTTCCTGCATTCCGTCAGAACTAGGATTTGTCAAATTTATTGGCAAATCCATGTGTCTCAGCCACTTACCTTAGGTCAGAACTATTGTAGGACTAAGGATGCTGAAAACAGGGGAGCCTGGTTCTCACGGAATAGCAAGGATGAAAGCTTCTTATGATATCCTTGAAGAAAAGAGACTGTGGGGGTGGCCACTGATATGATGGAGTAACTGGTTATTGATTGGGGTTACGGTCAGAGGTGGCTTTCTGAGGGGGCAAGGTTGTCTTGAAAGTTTGGATGATACCAAGGAGCCAGCGCCAGTGGGTTTGGAGGTGGAGCATTCACGAGAAAGGAGTAGCTGAGGCGGAATCGCCTGGTGGAAGCCAGATGTACTGAGAAGGCCACTGTGGTTGGCTGGAGCCTTCCTGTGTGCAGAAGAGCATGGGAGGGGATGAATCAGAGAGGCGGACGCACCCAGACCTGTGAAGGGGCTCTTTGGGCTCTTTCAGGAAGTGGGAGGGCCTGGAAATTGAATCTGGGACCTGTTACATGCCAAGCAGCTGCTCTGCCTCTGAGCTACACCAAGTCTTGGGTTCTTCTATTGGAGGCTTGTGATCAAACGGATGGTGTGTTGTGTTTTACGTTGCATTTATTTACTTCCACTTTTTATTATGTTATGTTGTTATGCTATTTTGTAATGCTGGCAGGGCTCGGGTGAGAGAATGACTATGTCTTGTTCTAGGTTGGAGGTAGACAACAGTGTTTCCTACCCGAAGACTGTGGAGTCTAGTCCCACTTACCACCTCTCAGTAGCAGCAGTTCCCAGAAGCCCTCTTCCTGTCCTCCCAACTCGGGGCGGGGGTGGGGGGGAGCTTCACTGTGGCACATAAAACTTTGAACTCCTTTCCCCTTGCTTACCTTCTCTAGGACCAGCTGCTCTTCTGTGATGACTGTGACCGTGGCTACCACATGTACTGTCTCACCCCATCCATGTCTGAGCCCCCTGAAGGTATGTGCACAAGACTTTTTTTTTTTTTTTTTTTGAGATGAGGTCTGATTATGCAGGTCAGGTTGGCCTTGAATTTACTTTGTAGTGGAGGCTGGCCTCAAACTCTTGGCAATCCTCCTGCCTCAGCCTCTGGAGTGCTGGAATTATAGATATGCACCACCACCCCAGCCAAGTGGGCAAGATCTTTTACTCAGAACCATTGATTGATTGATTGGTTGGTTGGTTGATTTGCTTTTTGAGACAGGTTATGGGCTAGCCTTGAACTCACTGTATAACCTCAGCAGGCCTCAAACTCACAGTGATCCTCTTGCCTCAGCCTCTCAAGTGCTGGGATTATAGGCGTTTGCCACCACATGTGACTATCAGAACAATTATTTTATTAGTAATCTAAAAAACCACCTGCACAGTGGATACTGAGTTTTGAATTCGCTATATTATCAGCTGTTCATTCTTCCAAATGAAGGAGTAAGGCACTTGGCCCTGAGTCAGTTCAGGATGCTTTCCTAGCATTTCAGCCTAAGAGGCTTAACATTTTGCGCATTATCATCAGTTACATTTACAAACACTGAAAATCAGTGGCCCATGAAAAAACACATTGAGCAGAGAACAGTCACCCTGAAAGAGAGATTTGTCTTCCTTGTTCCAGTCTCTGATGTGACACTTCTGTGACTTGAGAGATTTGAGTGTTCATTGATTGCCAGAGGCTGAGTGCATTGGTCTGCCTGGCCAGTAGTTGAATAATGCTCCAGAATCACTGTGATACCAGGAAGTGGCTGTTTCTCCATCAGTCCTCCTTTAGCTGCATTTCTGTGTCTGCGCCTTTCCTGTGTAGAATCTGCGACCAGCAGCCAGGTTTGGCGATACACACCAGTAATCCTAGCACTCCTGAGGCTGGGGCTGGACCATGGCTGTGAGTTTTGAGGCCAGACTGGGCTAAATTGAGAAACTTTGTTTCAAAAAAAAAAAAAAAGAAAGAAAAATTGCTGAAAAAGATAAAAATGTACCATAGCTATTCTAGAGGATATGGGCCAGCATTGCAGGAGAGAACGTGGTTTGCTATATGCTGGAAACTGGCTTGTAATACAGGTCACAGTCCTGTCACTCTCTAAAGAATGAGGACTAATAAAATCTGAAAGTCCTTCAGTCGCTACTGGGGAACACTCAGCTATTGCCATGCCTAGTTAATGAACTGGCTTCAGGAAGAAGTTGGATAATCATCAGATAATCAGCTTACCTGAAATCTAGACTAACTGCAGAAGGTCCTTCAGTTCTGCTGGAAATCAGAGTGGAGAACTGCAGGCCCAGGGGCCACACCAGAGAGTCTGAGGCTCTGTGTCACGTTGTGCAAATCTACTGCAGCCAGTCTGCATAGCTTGTGAGCCATGAATGTATTTCATGGTTTTTTTGTTGTTGGTGGTAGCGTTTGTGTTTTGTTTTGTTTTTTTGGTACCAGGGATCGAACTCACGACCTAGCACTTGCCAGACAGGCGCTCATGCCACTGAGCTAAATCCCTGGTGGTGATGGTGTTTTGAGATAGGGTCTCACTGTGTAGTTCAGACTGGCCTTGAAGTCACTGGTTAGCCCAGGCTGGCCTTAAACTCCTGCTTCAGCCTCCTGAGTGCTGGGATTGCAGGTGTGTGCCACCACACCCAGTTTGGGTTTTACATTTTTAAAGAGTGGTTTTTAAAAGAAAAGCTAAGTTTAATGGCACATACCTGTTATCCCAGCATTCTGGGAGATTGAGGTAATAAGAGGTGTGCAAGTTCAGGTCTAGCCTGGGTGATAACGTGTTTGTTTGTTTGTTTTTGGTCTTTTTTGAGACAGGGTCTTGCTATGCAGTTCAGGCTGGCCTTGAGCTCACTTTGACCAGGCTGGTCTCGAACTCTCAACGATCCTCCTGTCTCAGCCTCCCAAGTGCTGGGATTACAGGCATGAGCCGGCAAGCCTGGGTGATTTAGAAGGACCTTATTTCAAAATAAAGGCTGGAGGTGTTATTCAGTAACCGCCCCCCCCCCAAAAAAAAAAACGATGTGAGTGAAACTGTACCTTACAAAGCTTAAAAGAATTTAACACTTTGTCTGACTGTTGGAAACTTTTCCACCGCTGCTCATTGACCTTGGGGCTAGAAAGGATCTTCCTCTTTGTTTCTCTTTTTTTGGGGGGAGTAGGATAGGGGGAATTGAACCCAGGACTCTGAACTTGCTAGACCAGTGCTCCCCGCTGAGCTGCATCCCTTTTTTTTTTTTTTTTTTTTTGGTCTTTTTAGACAGGGTCTCACTGTGCAGTTCAGGCTGGCCTCGAGCTTGCTTGTAACCCAGGCTGGTCCTGAACTCGTGATGATTCTCCTGCCTCAGCCTCCCAAGTGCTGGAATTAGAAGTGTGAGCCACCATGCCTGGCTTGCATCCCCATTCTTTCTCTTACATTGTATTGGTACCAGGGATTGAACTCATGATCTTGTGCTTGCCAGGCAGATGCTGATACCGTTGCACTAAATTCCTGGCCTCTCTTACATTTTAAAGTCACATATCCTGAAGAGCTGATAAATACGGTTATTTGTTCAGAAAGAGAAAATTATTTCCTGTTTTTCTTTTGAAATTAAACAGAGGAAATAATGGTTGTCTCAGCAGAGTCCCCACTTTTCCTCTCACCGTGTCCTGGGCCTCACTTAGGCACGGAGTGACACAGAGCTCGGTTCCCTTGCCATCTGCCACAGCACCAACTATGTCAAATTGACTTCCCTGGGACTTCCAGTCTCCCTTTGGGGCCCTGCGGACCAAGTGTGATTTTTCTGTAATCACAAATCCAAAGCTGCAGCACCTCAGTAGTCTGCCCAATCTCCCCCCACCAAGCCCAGAGATTCTGATTGAACAGGGTTGAGCCGGTCCACCAAGGCTTTCTTCTTCCGGGAGAGCGACCATTCAGCGTGGGTAGGGGAGAGGGCCCTCCCTGCTCAAGACAGCCTTGAGGCTGCTGCAGGAGCTTCTGTCTTATCTGCTGGAGGCAGGGCGTCAGAGTGGATGGCCCCAGGTGGGATGGCATCCACCCTGACCTCGTATGCTTCTCTGCAGGAAGCTGGAGCTGCCACCTGTGTCTGGACCTGTTGAAGGAGAAAGCGTCCATCTACCAGAACCAGAACTCCTCCTGATGCGCGGTCCCTCGCTCCCCACACACCTGAGGCTGTCTCTCTCCTTCACCTTGTTTTTTCATACCCACCCTTTCCTCTTCCTTTCTTTCACAAGTCCAGAACTTCGGGGTGGTTGTGCCAATCTGCCTTTGGCAACAGCAAGCAGAGGTGGCAGCTCTGACAGCCTCTGGCCCCGGCCCTCAGGGAGAAAGGAGCGGCTCCCTGCCCAAGATGTAGCTGTGGGCCCAACTTCTCTGCTCTCCGTGAAGTGCATTCACTCTGCTTGCCTTGGGCCCAGGCCCTGGTGCCCACAGGGTTCAACTGCGTCCTCTGAGAAAGAGTGGGGGAGCAGCTCACTTCTCTCAGCCTGGCCTCCGCTCTGGCCTTCAGGGTTCTCCTCCCAGAGCTGAGCCAGGCTGGGCCTCTACCAGGAGCCACTAGAAGTGAGCAGGGTGAGGCCGTGCTCGCCAGGAGCTTTCCGTGTTTCTCCTTGCCGCTTCCCTCAGGGCCCCTCTGTGCCCTCCGTCCTGCTACATTGAGTCCTGTGAGCTAGGACCCTCTCCTCTGCCCTGCCCCCCCCCCCAGGGGAGTAGCACCTTCAACTGTCTTGTGCTTGCCCTGGGCGATCTCTAGCACCCCAAGTACTCCTTCCCCTCAGAACCTCCTGTCTCCTGTCTGCCTCCTGTTCCCTTTGTTTTGTGAGGAGAAGGGATGCTTCAGGGGCCAGGCCAGCAGCTTGGGGGCCACGGGAAGCCGTTGGATAATGTGCCTGTTTTTTAACTCGACAAAAAAGCCTACCTCCAAAATCCCCTTTTTGTTCTTCCTGGACCTTGACATTCAGCCTCCTGCCCTTAACTGAATTGGGAACGTCTGCCTCCTGCTTGTGTCTCCTGGCTCCCGTGTCATGGGAAGGCCAAATAAATGTCTGCTTCTCTCACACACTTTAGCAGTTAGTAAGGTCTTCACACCCTGATTCTTTGGTTTTCTGCTTAGCGCCACCAACATTAAATAGGAAGGGGACAGTCTGTGCCAGGACACCATGGAGTGGCCTTCCTCCTTGGCTGTAGGCAAGCTCTAACTCACTGTCACTTTGGAGTTGAGATCCCCCCCCCCCTTTTAGTTCCTGTACTGTATAAACATTAGTAAAAAAAAAAAAATAAACATTTTTACGGAGCCCTCTGCTGAGTGGTTTGTCTCCTAACTCACCTGGTTAAGAACTTTGTTGCTTACTTAGGCAGTAACTTTGGGGTGGGGAGTTGTTTGGGTTTTTTTGGAGAATGTCTCACTGTGTAGTTCAGGATGGTCTCAAACTTGAAGTGATCCTCCTGTCTCAGCCTCCTGAGTGCTGGGATTACAGTGACGGGCCCCCACGCCCAATTTTTTTTTTTAAACATTTTAAAATCTAGCCTTTCTCCTTTCAAAGACAGACTTTAACTCCAAGAAATAAAGCAAATATAAAGTTTATTGTTTTAATTTGTTAAATTCCAAGTTTATAACAGTTTGTTATAAAGAACAATTGTCTTGAGCAATACAGAATTTGGGTTAAAATCAACTTTAGCATCCATGTTATTTCTTGTGCTTTTGGACGGGAAAATTTTGCTAGACCTGGATAGAGCAGTTGACCTTGTAAATCTCATTCTTCAAGTGGGTCCACAAGATTAATATTTTTAAAAAGCCAGCAAAGACGGCAGGGGACACGGGAACGTGAAGCCTTTTCGCGGGCGGCGGCCTCCCAGTCGTTCATAGCACGGAAGGACTCGGCCAAGGCGAACATCTGATACTCTACCGTGGTCCTTCGAAGTCTTATTTAAGAGACTGGAGATAAACATGCGTGGGTCCTCTGGAGCGCCCTCGCTTTTTCCGGGATACTCCGACGTCCTTGTCGGGAGGGGCAGCGCGGTCTGGCTGGCGGCGGCGGAGGCCCGGGCGGAAAGGGGCGAGGGCGGGTGGGGGGCGGGGAGCGCTGGACAAGCGCTGCAGGCCGCGGCCGCTCTCCAGTCCCGCCCTCGGGTTAGCAGGGCGGGAATCTTGGCTTCTGGAGTAGAGGTCTGAATCTTGTCAAAGAGGTAACGAACTAAGAAAAATTAGTCTCTCTTGGCCCGGAGTCAGCACTGGCCCAGGCAGATGGCTACAGGAAGCCGGGAGGGTAGGGGCGAGGCCAGCGCTGTCCATGGTGACTCGCTTTTGTGTATCGCACGTCCATTTTCTCCCTCCATCATTTTCCCAACTCTGTGAGGACCATTAGCTCTGTGTGATAGATGAAGGAGCCGTATCTTCCTAGGGTTACAGCCAGGAAGGTCTTAGGTCGCCTCCCCGGCCCGCACGTCGTCCCGGGCACTGGTCACGCTCCGAGGCCGGGCCGAGCAGCTGGCCGCTCCGGAGCCTTCTGCCCGCTCGGGTCTCGGGCTCTGGTCCCGCCCCTCCGTGCTGCAATCCCCGCCCTCAGAGGGCCCGACGAACCGCCACTTCTGCGACACCCAATGAGATCAGGGGCGGGACGAGGCGCCGCTGAGGACCAATCCAATTGGGCAGGGCGGGGCTGCAGTGGGTAGGCGCTGAGGGGGCCTCACGGTGCCCTTCCCAGCCCGAAAGAGCCCGGCGCGGGTGGCGCGCGGGTCTGTGCTGTGCGCGCTCCCGCCGCCGGCCACCCGCGCAGGCCCTCGGCTCGCTCCGCCCTCGGGGTCTAGGCCCTCGGCACCCCTGTTCTGCGTTCGCCGCCCGCAGTAGGGCTCGGGAGCTGGACTGGGGACGGGGGCGGGAGCCGTGGGACTGGCGCCTGAGGTGGGTGCGGAGCGGGAAGGCCGGGCGGCCGGAGCGGGCGGGCGCCTGGGTCCTCTCCGCCGACGGACACCGGGTCGAGGTGGGAAAGGCCGGCCCGTGCGTAGAGCCCGGCTCCCGGCCGGCCTGGGTCCCGGGCGCGCGCCCGCAAGCCCTGCTGCACCTCCCAAGGCTACCACCCTCACCGCGGGGGACACCCCGCCCCTCTCGCTGTCCCCAGCCGCCTCGCGCCTCTCTCCCTTTGTCGCCTGTGCACCTGCGCTCTTGCCCTGCCCTCCCGTGGCCCCAGTCCTGGTCCCGCATCCCCTGGCCCCCCACGGAGACTTGCTGCTTCAGACCCCGTCCTTCCCCCTTTGTCGTGTGTGCACCTGTTCACCTCAACTCTGCACTCACTGTGTACACCTGCACTCCAGCGTCTTCCTGCAGGCCAGCCGGGCCGCCAGCCCATCTCCCTCCCAGGGCTCACCCAGCCCGAAGCACTGCTTATGCCCCACACCTGGCCCTGGTCCAGCCCTGGACCTTCTCCTATCCATCCTCCTTTGTTGTCTCTGCGGCTGTCCTCCAGTCTGCTTTCTCCCCCAACCATGCCAATCCCAGCCCACGCTCCCCTTCCCTGTGGCCAGAAGACCGCCCAGCTCAGTGCCCCTCCACTTCTTCAGGGTGGCCCTCCACAGCCTGGCCACATCCCTTCTTCCCCAAGGATCCAGTGCCTCCGTCCACCTGCGCTCCACATTGCCCTGTCCTCAGGAGCCCTCTCCTCTCTGGTCCTCCTGTAGCCCTCCATTCCCTTTGCTTCTCTCCTCCCTCACAGGTGGTCCAGAACTATGGAGCTGAGCAGCAAGAAGAAACTTCACGCCCTGTCCTTGGCAGAGAAGATCCAGGTGCTGGAACTCCTGGATGAGTCCAAGATGTCCCAGTCAGAGGTGGCCCGGCGCTTCCAGGTCTCACAGCCACAGATCTCACGCATCTGCAAGAATAAGGAGAAGCTGCTGGCAGACTGGTGCAGTGGCACAGCCAACGGGGAGCGCAAGCGCAAGCGGGAGTCCAAGTACAGCGGGATCGATGAGGCTCTGCTCTGCTGGTACCACATCGCCCGGGCCAAGGCCTGGGACATCACGGGACCCATGCTGCTCCACAAAGCCAAGGAGCTGGCTGATATCATGGGCCAGGACTTCGTGCCCAGCATAGGCTGGCTGGTCCGCTGGAAACGCCGCAACAATGTAGGCTTTGGGGCTCGCCAGGTCCTCGGCCCTCCCTTTCCTTTAGAGTCACCCAACCCAGTGCTCATGGGCCAGGCCCCACCACCTCTCTCCCTTAAAGACTTCACCCCAGAAGATGTGTTTGGCTGTGCGGAAGTGCCCTTGCTATATCGGGCGGTGCCTGGCAAGAGAGTGCCATGCGACCAGGTACAGGTGCTGCTGTGCGCCAATAGCAGGGGCACAGAGAAGCGGCGGATATTGGTGGGTGGGCTCCAGGCTGCACCAAGATGCTTCTTCGGCATCAGCAGTGAAGCACTGCCTGCCACCTACCACCCTGACCCAGGCCTCCCTTGGTCAGAGTGGCTGGCACAGTTTGACCAAGACATGGGGCAGCAGGGCCGAAAGGTAGCTTTGCTGCTGGCTGCCCGAGTGGTGGAGGAGTTGGTTGGGCCACCTGGACTCCACCATGTGAGGCTCTTGCCTCTGGCCACCTCCAGCACCACAGCCTCCCTGCCCAGCTCTGTGGTCTGGGCCTTTAAGGCCCACTACCGGCACCGGCTGCTGGGCAAGCTGGCTGCAGTCCAGACCAAGAGGGCCAGTGCCTCGCTGGTCGAGGCTGGGACGGGGATCACAGTACTGGACGCACTGCACATGGCTGCGGCTGCCTGGGCCAAGGTGCCCCCTCAGCTTATTCTGAGCAGCTTCATTCAGGAAGGGCTAGCTCCTGGAAAAACACCTCTGTCCCCAGATGCAGCCTGTGAGATACCACCAGTCCCCAGGGGGCTGAGCCAGGAAGAGTTCTCCCAATTCGTGGACCTGGAGGGTGAGGAGATGGGATCTGGAGTGTGCAAAGAGGAGAAAGGCACTGAAGATCAAGAGGGGGCCAGGGAGGACAGCTTCGAGCCCCTACCCACCAAAGCTGAAGCCCTCCAGGCCCTGGGCACCTTGCGGAGGTGGTTTGAGTGCAATGGCTCCTCCCCGGAGCTCTTTGAAAAATTCTATGACTGTGAGGCAGAGGTGGAACGACTCTGCTCCCTGTAGGGCCCTGGGCCCCTCTGCTGTGTTTCCTATGGAAACGCCTCTCCAAACTGCTGCCGAGCTTTTTCCTGTGGAAATATAGCACGCAAAAGGTGTGGAAGGGAGAGAAGTTGAGACACCAAGTCCAAGCTCAGAGCAGGTCACCCAGACCCGAGAAGAAGCTGGGGGTCTGGGCTGTGTAGTTCCCAGACATTTGCGAAGGTCTAGAGCCTTGGAAGGCTGGGACTTGGGCTTTACAGATGGTAATTCTGTCCCTTCAGCTCTGTGTTAAGAACATTTCTGCTTCTGGAAATAAAGTTTTTAACTACAAAGGAGTCCAGGATGTGACTTTCATAAGACAAGGATGAAACCTTTCCATTCATGATGGGTTTTTGTTTGTTTGTTTGAGACAGCGTCTCACTGTGTATTCAGGCTGCCCTCAACTCACAATATAGTCCAGGCTGGCCTTGAGTTCACAGCAAACCTCTTGCCTCAGCTTCCTAAGTGCTAGAATTACAGGCCAGCACCACCACGCTGGGTACATTCTTTTCTTTTCTTCATTTGTTCATTTCATGTCTTCTCTTCAGCCAGAGTCGTCTCTGCCAGGCAGACCTGGAAGACTAGAGTCTTATTAAACATGGTAACAGGGCTGGGGATACATCTCAGTGGCACAGCGCCTGCCAGGCAAGCACAAGATCGTGAATTCAATCCCCAATACCCCCCCAAAAAAAGAGTGACAAAGGTTTGTGAGACATGCTGTGGCCTCACAGTCAAAGAGCCTGCAAGAGTGGCAGAGGGTGCTGCATGCCAAGTGGCAGGAAGCACAAGGCACATTAGAGCACAGGTACATGGGGAAGTGGGGTGTCGTGAGGGCCCCCAGGGAAATGGGGTTCCATGCCAGGGCGACAGTAGCCCGCCCTAATGGGAAATGGAAGGCCGAGTGTGGTGCACACCTCTCCTGGAACACCTTACCTAGCCAACTGTCCTGTGCCCAGCTGTCAGACCCAGGACCAGGGCCTCCCTGATTCCGACACTGTTTACACTGGCAAACGACTTGTGATCAGCTTTCTGGGGAAACCTAGCCAGGGGAGGCTCAAGTTTAATAGCCTGCAATGAATAGAAACAGTTTCAAAGATCGATCATTTACAGATCTTAGACTACCATGGCCTAGTGAGTGGGTGGACAGTCCTCTGTCCTAGGTCACTTGAGTGCAAAATAAAGAGTTAGGGGGCCAACTAGCATTGTATATGGAGGGTTAGGGTGTGGGTCTATTTATTTTATTTTTCAGTGCTGAGACTGAACCCAGGGTTCATTTATGCCATGGAAACAGTCTAACACTGAACCACACCTCCAGCTCCACCCGCCCTCCTTTCTAAGAGACATTGATTGCCTGGACTGACCTCAAATTTCTGGGCTAATATGGTCTTCCTGCCTTGGACTCCTCAGTAGAAAAGACTATAGGTGCACACACCATGCTTGGCTCTGGTATGGGTCACTTAAGTTTCAAGGACAATGCCTGAGTGGCACATTTAAAGAAAACACGAGGCTGGGTATGGTGGTGCACACCTGTAATTCCAGTGCTCTGGAAGTAAGGTAGGAAGAACACAAGTTCCAGCCCAGCCTGAGCAGTTTAGCAGTGGGTATTTTTTTTTTTTTTCTGAGACAGGCTACCCAGGCTGGTCTCAAACTTAAGTGGTCTCCCTGCCTCAGCTTCACAAGTGTTGGAATCATGGGATTTACAGGAGTGCGCGCACAGGCCTAGCCTAATTTAGGGATTTCACAAAATTTTTAAAAGGGTCAGGGCATAGGGGCTGGGGATTTAGCTCAGTCAGCAGCATAAGCACCTGCCTTGCAAGCAGGTGGTCGTGAGTTCAATCCCCGGTACCAATTTAAAAAAAAAAAAAAAGGACAGGGCGTGAAGCTCAGTGAGAAGCTCTTGGGTTCAATCTCCTGTACCATCAAAAAATAAATAAATAAAGGAAGAAAGCAGGCGGCCCAGTTTGCTTGGATGGAGATGTCTCTAAATTGCTGTCTGGAGTTGAAAGTGTTGGTACAAACCTGGAATTCCAGCACTCCTGCTGAGGCAGGAGGTTCCTCGAGTTCATGGCTATCCTGGGCTACATAGTGAGCTTACGGCCTGCATGAAATCCATAGCGAGGCCCTGTTTCAAAAAACGAAACAAAACAAAACAAAAATGCATGTGAGACCCTGTCTCAAAAACGCATTGTAAACAAATTCCTGTCCGCGGTCCCTGCTTGGGCATGTGAGCACGCTGTTCCTCTGAGAACGCCAGGCAGAAACTCGCTGCGTGGGGCTGGAGATTTAGCTCAGCGGCATAAGAACCTGCCTTGCAAGCAGGCAGTCCTGAGTTCGATCCCCGGTACCGATAAAAATGAAAAAAAAAAAAAAAAAAAAAAAGAAAAGAAAAAAAGAAACTCGCTGCGTGATCCCGTGACACAGGCAGTATTGTAGGAGTCACCCCTCTCAGTATGTGGCGGCCTCCAGGGGCTGGGTCAGCAGCGCAAACGTGGTGGGGGTGACCACGCAGTGGAGCAGAGTCCGAGGTGTGAGTCCTACAGGTGGAGGCACCTGAGCGGCCAGCACGGAAGCGTGACCGGCAGGGGGCGCTCCGTCCCAGCCCCGTGACAGACAGCTGGGTGGTGCGGTTCTGCTCCAGCCCAGGCCTCCACCTCCTCCCGGGATCCTTCTGGGCTCAACCTTAGGCTTTGCCTGCCAGGCCGGGGAGGGGGGTGGGGGATAGCGCTCTTCCCACAGTGGGGCCCTTTATGGAAGGGTGACAGTCATGGGGACGCTGAGCATCGAACCCAGGAACCCTCCCCTCGTATGCTGGGTGTGGACTCTGTCCTTGGGCCAGGCCCCAGCCCTGGACTCACTATGAAGTGGTTATGAAGCATCTTGCAGGCCTTCTGTTTTTATCCTAAGATCCCAAATGGTACATCTTGTCCTACAAATTCTGTTTTTCCTGCCCTGTGTTCATTTAAACTATTCCTTTCTGACCCAGCATGATGACACATGCTTAGGATCCCAGAAGTCAGGAGGCTGAGGCAGGAGGATCACTGCAAGTTTGAGATGAGCCTGGGTTACTGCTAGTGAGTTCAAAGCCAGCCTGAGCTACACAGTGAGACTGTCTCCAAAAATCTAAATAAACTTCCTTTCGAAAAGCATCCCAGTTGTAAAACAGCTCTTTTAAAGAGTTGAAGCCAAAATTATACAATCTCTGAGTCCAAAGCAACAGAGAGGAGACAAATTAACTCTCTGTCCTCAGGTGTCATATTCTTGTTTTATTGCTGACTTCTTCCAAGAGCTTTTAATTTTAACCATTTTATTTATTTATTTATTTATTTATTTAGGTACCAGGAGTCAAACTCAGGACCTTGCACTTGCCAGGTAGGCGCTGAACCACTGAGCTATATTCCCAACCCTAATTTTTATTCTTAACTCTTCTTCTTCTTCTTCTTCTTCTTCTTCTTCTTCTTCTTCTTCTTCTTCTTCTTCTGTGCTATAGATTGAAATCAGGACCTCATACATGCTACAAGGGTACTCTATCTTAAACTATCTTCCTAGTCTTTTTAAAAGATGGTCCCACTATATAGTTCTGGCTGGCCTTGAGCTCACCATGTAGCCCAGGCTGGCCTCAAACTCCCATTGATCTTTCTGCCTCTGCCTCTCAAACTCTGGGATTATAGGTGTGTGTCACTAGGCCCAGTGGGCTTCCCCTCTTTTTATGGTAGCATAACACCGCACTCTCTGTATATACCACAGTTTCCTTACCCCTTTACTCACTGACAGACACTTAGGGTGTTTCTGCATCTCAACAACTGTGATTAATGCAGCAATAAAGACCAGGTGTGGTTACATAGTGAGACTCTGTCTCAGCCATGAACAGGACTAGAAAGCACATATGTCTTCAAGATACTGCTCTCCTGTGCCATGAATAGTTATACCCAAGATTGGGGTTCCTGGGTTGCATAGTAGTCCCATAAGTTTTTGGAAGAATGTTTATACTACGTATTTCCTATAAAGGCTGAACCCAAACATTTGCACCAACAGCATTCGATCTGTCCCTTTCCCCCAGTGTCTTCTCCAATACTTGCTATGGTATGCCTTTCTGACCACATCCCTTCCAACAGGGTTGAGGTGATACCTCATTGCAGTTTTGATCTGCATTTCTCTCATCATTGATGACGTCAAAGGCCAATTTGTACACCTGCTAGCCATTCACATATCTTTTTTTAAAAAAATGTTTATTCAGAGTCTGTGCCCTTTCTAAACTAATTAATAAGTTAATGTGTTTTTTGAGGCTGGGTGCCTTTATGTAGCCCAGGATGGCCTCAAACAGAGTTAATACTTCTTACTCTCCCGAGTGCTGCGATTTTGTTGTCACCATCGTCAAGTTGTGTGAGGGACTGTCACATGGTTATGGGTTATACCGCGCTATCCTGGTTTAAATCGCTCGTCTTTAGCAAAGTTTGTAGTTACTCCTTTCAGACACGAGGGGGCGCGATGAGCGTGAGAAATTCAGTTCTCCCAGGCGACTGCCGGCGGGAAGGGTCCGGGCGCAGGAACTACAGTTGTCGCCGTTCTCGGAGCCGGAACCTCCTCCGAAAAGTGTACCACCGCCGGGGGAAAGCTGTGTCCTTTCCGGCCCCCTTCGCTGGCTAGTGGAGGTTTCCCGTCTTCCCTTCCCTGCTAGCGTGGCCCCTTCTTGGCTTCATTTAGGAGTCTTGAGGTCAATGGAGGCCGCGCGGGACCCACATCCCGGTTCTCAGCCGCCAGACCCTGTTTTGAAAGGATTCAGGGCAATCTTCTTGCTAAGTGAGCAAGAGTCGTTTTGTTTGTTTATTAACTAGGCTTATGGAGGCTGGGGATTCAGCTCAGCGGCACAAGCGCTTTCCTGGCAGGCAGTCGTGAGTTCGATCCCTGGTACCGATTTAAAAAAAAAACTAGGTTTATGGGTACATTTTAGGGACGCGTGATGACCACAGGGAGTTTTTCCCTTGGTTCTTCCATTTCTCCCACCCCCTCACCGTCCTTCGGCCTTGTTTCCCCTCCTTGTGCACAAAAGCTTTGTTTCCATTTTCCTTCTCTTCTCATTTCCCCCTTCTTTCCCACCTCCTCCTTCCCTATCTCCCCTCCCTTTTGAACAATTTCTTACTATTTCACCATATCTAGAATACATTTTGGTCCCTATTACACTTTCAGTTTCTCACACCAGAGAAACAATGCGGTATTTACACGTGTGCCCCATTTATTTCACTTAAGCACGAAGTCTCAACGTGCATTCATTTAGCTAGACATGCCTCAGGTTTATCCCTCTTTATGGCAGAGTAGTAGTTCTTCATGTAAAAAGCCCACGTCTTCTTTATCCATTCCTCAGTTGATTGGCATTGGTCTGTTTCCAAGATTTGACTATTACAAACTGTGCTGCTGTAAACATAGGTGTGCATATATCGCTGTGGGGTGGTGCTTTTACTGCCTTTGGGAATTTACCAAGAAGGGGAATAGCGGGACTGAAGGGAACCTGGTCCTAGTTTTTTGAGGAATCGCCATCTCGATTGCCGCAATGATCACCCCAGTCTACCCTCCCACCAACACTGGCTAAGAGTTCCTTCCTTCCCTCCCCTCGCATTTGTTATTGTTTGGTTTCTTGATAGTAGCCATTCTTTCTGGAGTGAGAGGGAATCTCAGCATTGTTTTAATTTGCATCTCTTGAATTACTAGGGATGTAGAAAAATTTTTTTCATGTATTTATTTGCCATTTCTACTTCTTCTAAGAAGTATGTATTCATTTTCCAGATGCCCATTTTTGGATGGGGTTTTTAAATTTGGGAGGATCTGAATTTTTTGTTCTTGTTTAGTTCTTTGTTATGTTTTTGTTTTTGAGGCAGGGTCTCACTGTGCAGTTCAGGCTGGCCTTGAGCTCACTTTTTACCCCAGGCTCGTCTTGAATTTGCAATGATCCTTTTGCCTCAGCCTCCCAAGTGCTGAGATTAGTCCTCAAGACAGGCAGGGCTGGGGATTTAGCTCAGCGGCATAAGCACCAGCCTTGCAAGCAGGCAATCATGAGTTCGATCGCTGGTACCGATAAAAACAAAAAAGGCAAAAAAAAAAAAAAAAAAAAAAGAAGAGGAATATCTTTGCTGTCTCTAGAGCTGTACACTAAAGTTGCAAGCTGTCAAGGCCTCTTGGCTAGGTCTAACAAGAGACTCTTTATACTGAGAGAAAGATGTCCTTCTGTTTTAACTTTGGGAGAATGGTGAGGCATTAGCTTACTGGGAGGAAAGAATAGTTTTTGTATTCACTTTTATCTTGTGCTATTTCTTTTCTTTCTTTCATTTTTTGTCTTTTTCAAAATAGTCTCACTATGTAGTTCAGGCTGGCCCCAAACTCATGGTGACCCACCTACCTCAGCCTACCAAGTACTAGATTACAAGAATGTAGAACACCTGGCTCACCTACTCCTGGGTCCTCAAACATAGTGTCACCACAGGACATTTGCACACACTCTTCCTCCTGCTTATGTGACCTCCACTCATCTTTCCACTCTCAGTTCCATATTGCCTTAACAGGGAGCCCTTACTCAGTACCTCTGGTGTGTCAGTTCCTTTGGCACATGACAATGGTCCCAAATCATCTAGAGGGTTTGTCAAAACAGATTGTAATGCTCACCTGAATTTCTGACTCAGCGCCTGAGATCTTGTATTTTACTGTGTTTCAGACACTGCTGATGCTGTGGCTGGAAGTCACACTTTGAGAACCACCAGCCTGTGCTCTCACTTTATTCCTCTTCCTGTTTGCAATTCCACTCTCCTCTCTGTGGCCCTTTGATTATATCTACTTCTCCTTTAAACTATGAGCTCTCCTTTAAACTATGTGCAGTAGA
Source organism: Cavia porcellus (assembly GCF_034190915.1). NCBI lineage: Eukaryota > Metazoa > Chordata > Mammalia > Rodentia > Caviidae > Cavia > Cavia porcellus. The sequence continues at coordinate 24,158,223 of NW_026947500.1, forward strand.
GATCTTGCTGGAGTTTGCTCACTGCCAAAGCTGCGGCTGGTAAAATGTTAGAAACATTTTCTATGTCAGTTGACTGATGAACAAATAAAGGAAATGCACCTGATTGAGTATTTTGGGCACTCAATCTGAAGCAGTGCAGAGAAAATGAGAGGTAAGAAGGAGACAGAGGAGGAGGCCTTTACTGCGGGCAAGGGAGAGCTTCATGGGGCAGGGCGTACAGAGGCTCTCAAACAAGAACACAGAAGTGGGGCTACTTTTATCAGTTCTGACGGGGGGAGGAGTTTGAGGGGTGGCAAAGTGACATATTAACCACTGATTTGAAGGAGCTTCTGCCTGTGTTAAATAGGAGGCAGACTTACTGAGGGCTGGAGGTGGAGACTTGGGTGGTTGTGGAGTCTTAAGATTGGAAAGGGGTCAGTACACTCATAAAAAGGGAGCAGGGGAAGTTTATCTCTGGAATGAGGAGAACGCAGAAGTCACTCCTGGACGAGAAGCTGTCTCTGTGGGTCTGGAACCACTTTGGGAGGATGGAGCTAAACCCCAGGCCAGCAGAACCTTCAGTACCTACTCACCATGGAGTACTACTCAGCCATAAAGAAGGATAAGTTTCAGTCATTTCTAGGAAAATGGATATACCTTGAGACCATTGGGCTAGGTGAAATAAATCAGACACAAAAGGTTAAATATTGCATGGTTTGTCTATCAGAGACTCAAAGTATAAATAAAGAACAAAATAAAAGACCTTCTGAAGATGGGAAAGGAAGATGGAATAAAAAGCACCAAGATGTGGTACATAGGGCCAGGAATTTAGCTCAGTGGCGTAAGTGCCTGTTTGGCAAGCATGCAGTCATGAGTTCAATCCCAGGTATCAAAAAAAAAAAAAAAAATGTGAGATGGAGATGTACCCGTGTCCCACAGTGAATCATGTATCACAGACCAGTACTAAAAAGAACTCTGGCTGGTATACTGTGGCACACAATAAATGCCTTTTGAACAAATTACTGAATGAATGAATGTGGGAATGAATGAAAGAAAACAAGGCTTCTAGTTCATTCACATGGAAGTGCAGGGCACTGGGTTTTATGCAGAACCCTCCTACTGCAATGGCAAAGAGAAACACTGAAACAAGGCCCAGGATTTAGAGGCATATTTACATAATATTGGGAGGCACTGACTAGAAATCAATTGTTCCTCAAAATGTCAGGCCCCAGAGGCCCAGGGAGGCAGGTTTTTACCGGGATGGGGGAGAAAGGAGTAGTGACCGTCCTCGATTGGTTCTTACACTTAAGCATGGCAGTGACCCAGCTGTAATCAGCCAGCAGCCCAAACTGAAGCAGGAACTGTTTTACCAGGCAACCAAAATGCTGGCAGGAGCATTTTCTGCTACACCACTATAAAGCAGTTTGATTCCATGGTTTGTCTATCAGAAACTCGAAGTATAAATAAAGAACAAACTAAAAGATAGACCTTCAATTATAACACAACCTGATGGACTGATTGATAAGGGATTAAACACAGGGCCTTGGACTGAGCTCCATCTCCAGCCCTCTTATTAAATTTTGAGACAGGGTCCCGCTAAATTGCCCAGGCTATCCTTAAATTCCTGCCTCAGCCTCCAGAGTAGCTAGGATGATAGACATTAACCACTAGCTGGGCTTGTTGGTGCATGTCTGTAATCCCTGCACTCAGGAAGCTGAGGCAAGAGGATCGCTATGTGTGGAAGGCCAACTTGGGCTATGTAGTGAGATCCTGTCTCAAAAAAAAGCAGGAGGCTGGGGATTTAGCTCAGCGGCATAAGCGCCTGCCTTGCAAGCAGGCAGTCATGAGTTCGATCCCTGGTACCGATAAAAACGAAAAAAGACAAAAAAAAAAGCAACCCCACAGAAAACCAAAACACTCATCACTATGCTATGTTCAGGCTTATTATTGTTATTATGGTTTTTTTTATCGGTACCAGGGATCGAACTCACGACCACCTGATTGCAAAGCAAGTACTTAGGCCGCTGAGCTAAATCCCCAGCCCTTATTATTGTTAATATTATTTTGGTTTGTTGTGACAGTCTCACTAGGTAGTTCAGGCCAGCCTGAAACTTACTATGCAGCCCAGGCTGGCCTCAAATTTGCAGTGATTCTCCTGCCTCAGCCTCCCATGTGCTGGGACTACAGGGGTGAGCCACCATGCCCAGCTCAAAAGGATTCCTCTAAAAAAAAATGGGAACAAATGTTTGTAAATGGATGGGGGAGAAGGAGTTAAAGGGAGGGGAGGAGAATAGAGAAAAAGAAAAAAGAATCAAGGCATATCATGTACAGGTACAAATTCCCTATGATGAGTGAGCTAAAATGTACCAATAAACTTACTTTTATAAAAAAGGGTTCCTTTCATTGATAATACAGGGGTGTGGCACCATGCCCAGCTGTTCAGCCTTATTGAGCAAAGGAACCCTCTCCAGTGGGGCCCGGCACTCCAGAGGCCAAAGCAGAGAGATTACAAATTGGAATCCAGCCCAGGCAATTTGGCCACTTAATGAGGCCTTGGTTCAAAATTTTAAACAATAAAAAGGACTGAGAATGTAGGTCCATGCAAAGGCCCTGGTTTCAACCAGCAGTCCACCTGCCAACCCCACCCGCACTCCCACTGAGCTATGGGCAGCTGGGCCAAGGGCAGGTGGGCCGTGGGCAGCAGGAAGGCCCCCAGGAGACGGTGCTGGCCTGGGCCCCTGGAGGCCTGGTCACCTGGGTAGGTACAGGCACCTGCTGAGCTCTGGCCCTGCTGTCCAGGAGGCAGAAGCCTCCCAGGCCTGGGTTGTGAGTGATTCCCGGTGTGTTTAGGTCCACAGAGTGACCAAGGAAGCTGGAAGCCTCGTGGGGAGGGCCAGCCAGGGCCGAGACAGCCACTGCCCCCCCCCCCCAATATCCCGCGCAGGGAAAACACAGGGCCGTGCAAGGCGAGGAGAGGCTGAAAAGGGGGCGCTGCAGGAGTTAGGCGTGATGTTTGCGGCGCTGGGTAGTGGCTTGAAAAGGGAAAGCCAAGGGGTTGCGGGACAGGGCTTGGTGGTGGCCCGCTCCACCGGCCAGTTCAGTCTGTGCCCGCGCTCATTGCTTCCGGAGCAAAGGAGCTGGGGTGCGCCGTGCGAGGTGGGCGGCGCTGCGGGTCCCAGGCCTGGCCTGCCCATGCCATCGCGCCCATCGCGCCCTCCGCCCGGCCTCCGGGCTCCCGGGGCCTCACCCCCACATGCGCAGCAGGCTTTCGTAGCTGAGGAAGGTGACTGCGTTGACGGGGAAGGCGCGGGCGCTGTTGATGGTGAAGCCCCGGAAGAAGACGGCCAGGCCCTCTCGCCGGAAGCTGGTCACGATGCAGTCGCGCATGCCCGCGTAGGCCCGCTGCTGCACGCCGCCCATCTGCAGCCGCGCCTTGACCACGTCGAAGGGCGTGGCCGTGACCCAGGAGGCTATGCCCGCGAAGCCTCCTGCCACCAGCACAGTGGTCGAGCCTGCGCCAGAGAAAGCCCAGGGTCAGGACAGCCCCGGAGGCCAGCGCCCTCCTCCTCTACGGCCTCTGCCGCGCCCTCCCCCACACCTTGTCCCCAACCCCTCCCTGCGCCACTCACTGGGTTGCTGGCCCGTAGGGGTGTACTGGTAACAGAGCCCTTCGTAGGTGATGAAGTACAGTCCCAGCGTGGGGGTGTCCCTCAGCATCAGGGCCCCAGATCCTCGGAACAGCCCCCTAGGTCCCTCCTCTCGCAAGATGGTGGCTGCACAGTGCACGGGTCCCCGATACCGGGGCGGGGGGCTCCCCAGCCGCACCCTCGACTCCGTCTGATTTTGTAGACGGACTTTGATGAGGTCAAAGGGGGCCAGGGCGTAGGCCTGTTGGGAGGAAACGGAGAAGGCTCTGGTTGGGGCTGGACAGCTGGCTGGACAGAGAGGGGCGGCTTGGGCCGGCGCGTGCTACCCACAGCCCGGCCTCCCGAACCTGCAGCTGAGCATGGGCTGGGGTGCCCGGACACGGTGGGGACAGGCCACCTCCCTGAGTGTTGGTCCTGACAGCACTCGACTCTGTCCCCTCCTCGTTCAACAGCACCAAGCTTGCATGGCCGGCTTGTTTTCCCAGGAGAGGGCACGATCGCTGGTCTCCTTATTCCAAGGATGAGCAGGGATTTGCTGCGACAGGGGCTGAATAAAGGGTTCAGTCACCATGGAACAGCATGGGGAAACCTCATTTCCTAGGCACTGTTCTAGCTGCAGGGCCCAACTTTATGGAGTCACATCTCCCAGAGAGCCACTCCCCACTACATGCCTGTCACCAAGCTCCACCTACTGGTGTCCTTTGAAGAAGGTTCCCAGCCAGCGGCAGGTGATCTGCTTGGTCTTAGAACTCTACTCTTGCCTTGAGGCAGAAAAGGTCTCCATTTGGGGTCTCACTGAGAGGAGACCTGGGGGAGGGTGAATGCTGGGGAATTCAGAACAGCGGGGAGGGGCTTCGGTTTGAATCGGGGAAGAAACTGCTGAAGTTCTGCCAGGAGTGGTGGTGCATGCCTGCCATCCCAGCAGGCAGGAGGCTGAGACAGGAGGAGTGCCGAAAGTTGAAGGCCAACCTGGGTTTCATAGTAAGGGCAAGAGCAGTGTGGACTGTATAGTGAGACCCTCTCAAAACCCCCCAAAAGCAAGACAGGTATGGTAGTGCACACCTGTGTTTTCGGCACTTGGGAGGCTGAGGCAGAAGGATTGCTACAAGTTCCAGGCCAGCCTTAGTTACATAGTGAGTTCAAGATCAGCCTGAACTGCATAGCAAGACCCTGTCTCCAAAAAAAATAAATAAATAACCCAACAAACAAACAAACAAGGAAGAAGCCACTGAAGTTCAAGGGGGAACTGAGGTCCAAGCTGAGGCTGGCCTGTCACAGGGCTTGTATTTGTTTGTCTTGAGAGCTACAGGAGCTCAATTTCTTAGCCCTAGAGATGTCTAATGGTGAAGGGGCAGGTAAGGGCTTCTTTTAAGACAAGGACTTGCTATGTGATTCATGCTGATCTTGAAAACCTCATGTAGCCTAGGTTGGCCTCAAACTCACAGTGATACTCCTGCTTCAGCCTCCTTCCTGCTAAGATGACAGGCATGCAACACCACACCCAACTTCTTTTTTTTTGGATACAGGGTCTTGATTTGTAGACAGTTCAGATTGGCCTTAAACTGGCAGTGATCCTCCTGCCTCAGCTTAAGTGTTGAAGACACACTTGAGCCAAAGGTGAGGGCCCCCATGCAGTGGGGACACAGGGTTTCAGATGCTGCTTCCCTGTAGCAGGGTCAGCTTCAGCCAGGCCTAAAGCAACTTTTATCCTGGGGAGGGTTTGTAAATTCCAGCCTTCTCCTTGATCCTCAATAATACATACCTCTATTCTAAATAGCCCAAATATCAGTCAGTGAAATTGAAGATATAATTAAAAACCTACCAACATGGGCTGGAGATTTAGCTCAGTGGCATAAGCACCTGCTTGGCAAACACAAGGTCATAAGTTTGATCCCCACACCAAAAAAAAAAAAAAAAAAAAAGCTACCAACAAAGAAAAGCCCAGGCCCTGTTGGATTCATTGCTAAATTCTACAAGACATTTAGAGAAGACCTAATGCTGTTACTTTTCAAACTCTTTAATGAAATTGAAAGGGAAGCAAGCATTACCATGATATGAAAACCAGAAAAGGATTCAACCAAAAAAGAGGCCTACAGGCCAATCTCCCTAATGAACATAGACACAAAACCCCTTAATAAGATCCTGGTGAACAGAGCAGCAAATCATCAAGGAGACTATACACCATGACCAAGTCGGACTCGTCCCAGGTGTTGTGGTTTGTGTCCAGATGCCACCCCCAAAGTCTCAGACAATCATGGGAAGCAGGCTTTTCATAGGCAGCTGAATCAAGAGTTTGTGATGGATTCATGGTCCAGGGCTGGGATCATGGTGTGAGTGCTACACCTGCCCTCAGGCAGGTGCCCTGCTTACAGTTTAAGGGACAGAAAGAGGCCTGCCTCTCTGTGCTCCTCCTTGCTACTCTTGCTGTTTTTCGCCACCATGAACTGTCTCTCTGCCATGTACCACCCTGCCTTGGGACTAACCCACTATGGGCTGAAACCTCTGCAGACTGTGAGCTAAATAAACCTTTCCCACTTGGTGTTGGGTATTTTGTCTCAGCAACAGGATAAAGTAACAAAGACACTAGGGATAGAGAGATGGTTCAACATACACCAGAAGATAAATATAATATACCACATTAACAGAGCCGAAGATGAAAATCACACAATCATCTCAATAGATGCAGAAAAAGCATTTGACAAAGCTCAACACCTATGATAAAAACCCTACATAAAATTGGAATAGATGGTCTTTATCTAATAAAAGTTATTTATGACAAACCAACAGCCAACATCATACTAAATGAACAAAAACTGAAAGCTTTCACTGTGAAATCAGGAATAAAACAAGGATGTCCAGTGTCACCACTCTTATGCAATGTAGTTCTGGAAACAGTAGCCAGAGCAATTAGATGAGAGATAGCAATAAAAGAAATAAGAATAGGAAAGGAAGAAGTTAAATTATCATTATTTGTAAATGACATGATACCCTACATAGAAGCCCCCAAAACAACACCAAAAAACTTCTAAATTTAATAGCCAAATTCAGTAGCATACCTGGATACAAAGTCAACATTCAAAACTCAATAGTATTCCTGTACACAAATAACAAACTCACTGAGAGAGAAATTAGGGAGACAAAAACTTTCACAACAGCATCAAAACAAACAAACAAATACCAGGAATCAATCTCACAATGGAAGTAAGAGACTTTACATTGAAAACTACAGTACTCTGAAAAAAGGAGATTAAAGAGGATCTCAGAAAATAGGAAGACAGCCTTTGTTTTTAGTAGGAAGAACCAATATAGTGAAAATGGCCATGGTTTCAAACTTTTATATAGATTTAATGTAATTCCAATCAAAATACCAATAGCATATCTCACAGAATTGAAGAAAACAATCTGAAAATTCATCTGGAACCAGAGGAGACCTAGAATAGCAAAAGCAATTCTGGGCAACAAAAGCAAGGCAGGAGGCATCTCAACCCCAGACTTGAAATTATACTACAAAGATACTGTAACAAAAACAGCATGGAACTGACAAAAGAAAAAGAAAAAAAAAAAAAAAAAAACCCAGACCCAAGAAACAATGGACCAGATTAGAAGATGCAGAAACAACTCCAAACACACTCAGCTGCCTTATCTTTGATGAAGGTGCCAAACACCTTCGCTGGAAGAAAGATAGCCTCCTTAATAAATGGTGCTGGGAAAACTGGCTTTCCACATGCCAAACATTATGCCATATATTTCACTATGTGCCAAAACAAAATCAAAATAGGTCTAAGATCTAAATATTTAAAAATAAACACTAAATTTGCTAGAAGATAGAATAGGCAGAGTTCTTAAAGATATCGGTGTAGGCAAAGACCATAAAAAAACAAAACAAACCCAAAGCCGGGCATGGTAGCACATGCCTGTAATCTCAGCACTCTGGAGGCTGAGGCAGGAAGATTGTTGTGAGTTCAAGACCAACCTGGGCTACAAAGTGAGCTCAAGGCCAGCCTGAAGAACATACGAGACTCTGTCTCAAAAAGACAAAAACAAAACAAAACCCTGATCACACAGGAACTATCAGCAAAAATCAACAACTGGGATCTCATCTTATTAAAAAGCTTTTGCACAACAAGAGAAACTACCAATAGGGTGAAGACACAATCCAGCGTGTGGGAAACCATTTCTGTCAGCTATTACTCAGACAAGTGCCTAATATCTAGAATATATAAAGAACTTTTTAGATTTGTGTTGGTATTGTTTGGACAGTTGAATGCAGATGTCCTGTGCTCCAGGTAAATGATTTGGGGATGACAATGTGCAATGTGTGTACCATTGTTGCCTCCTGATTGATGTACTTTAAATTTTTGTTGTTGTTTTTTCCTTTTTTTTTTCTTTTTATCTATGAATAAAATGGATTTGAAGAAAAAAGAAAACATACAACAACAGGGCTGAGGATTTAGTTCAGTGGGCACAAGTGCCTACCTGGCAAGCGTGAGGTCCTGAGTTCAATTCCCAGTACCAAAAAAAAAAAAAAGACACTTTCTTGGGCTGGGGATTTAGCTCAGTGGCATAAGCACCTGCCGGGCAAGTGCGAGGTCGTGAGTTCAATCTCCGACACCAAAAAAATAAAAGATAAAGAACTTTCTTTTTTAAAATCCCCCAAATTTAAAGACCTAAAAATGGGCATCTAAAATGAATATACACTTCTCAAATGAAAAAGTAAAAAAGGCAAATAAATACATGAAAAAATGTTCAACAACACTGGTCATTCCAGAGAAGCAAATTAAAACAACATTGAGATCCCATCTCACTCCAGAAAGAATAGCTATTATCAAGAAATCAACCAAGAGGGGCTGGGGATTTAGTTCAGTGGCATTAAGTGCCTGCCTTGCAAGTGTGTGGTCATGAGTTTGATCCCCAGTACTGATAAAAAAGAAAAAGACCAAAAAAAAAAAAAAAGAAAGAAAGAAAGAAAGAAATCAACCAATAAGAAATTCTGGCAGAGCTGAGGGGAAAAGGAGCCCTTCTCTACTGCTGGTGGGACAGTGGTATAGACTGGTGAAACCACTGTGGAAATCAATGTGGAGACTCTTCAAAAAAACACCTAGAGGTTCCATTCAACACAGCTATTCCTCTTTCTTTCCAAAAGAATTGAAAGCATCATGGCACAGTGATGTATGCACACCCATGTTTATAGAAAAACAGTTTGCGATAGCTAAATCTTAGAAACAGTGCAATGCCCATCAACTGGGGAATGGGTAAAGAAGACGTGGCTTTTTTCTCTGAGATGGAATACTACTCTGTCATAAAGAAGGATGAGCCTAACACATTTCTAGGTAAATGGATGCACCCTGAGACCATACTCAAGTAACATAAATCACACACGCCTGTGTGAATTCCACTTTGTTTTTCTGGTATGAGAAACTGAAAGTGTAAATAAGGCTCAAAATGTATACTAGATATTGGGAAATGGGAAGGAAATATTCAAATGAGGAGAAGTAGGGAGGGGGATGGGGAAAAGAAAGAAAGGATAAGATACAAAAGAAGAAAAAGGGAAATAGCTTTTGTAAATAAGGAGAAGAAGGGCTTAGGGAAGAGGGAAATGGTGAAAAAGAATCAGGTTATATAGGTACAGGTGCAAATTCCGTCTGATGAATGTGATCATATATATCTAAACTGTACCAATAAAGTAACCCACACACAAACAAAAAGAGAATTTTCATCTGGCTGTGGTGGTGACACAGGGGAAGTAAATACAACTTCTTTTTTTTTTTGTCTTTTTCCTTTTTACCAGTACCGGGGATCGAACTCATGACTGCCTGCTTGCAAGGCAGGCACTTTATGCCATTGAGCTAAATCCCCAGCCCCAGTAAATATAACTTCTAAGCTGAAAAGTAAATAAAATAAAACACACCTCTGCTCCCAGCTCCTGTTAGGGCACAGGGCCGGGCCACACTTCACCAGCTCCAGGAGGGTCCCCTGCGCCCTGACTGTCCCCACTCTGCTCTCCAGAGTGCCCTGAGGGACATGACAGATAGACCAGGCCTGGCTGGGCCTATGTCAGGACACTTCCCGTGGTCCCAGTTCTCTTCCTTGTTTTTTTTTTTTTTTTTTTTTTCCGTGGTACCGGGGATTGAACTCAGGATCTCGCGCTTGCCAGGCAGGCTCTTATGCTGCTGAGCTAAATCCCCAGCCTCTTCCTTGTTTTTGAGGGGTGCAGGTTTCAGGATTTAGGGAATACCCTGGTCTGTCCCCTCCCCCAACCACAAGATGGGACAGACAAGAAGCCGGGACCTCTGGGGTTTTATTAATTATTAATTCATGGCAGTGAGCACCCCGACTTTGTCCTCTGGTCTTCCTCTGCACCCTGTGCTCCGTGAAGTGCATCCAGCACTCTGGAGACTGAGGCAGGAAGAGAAGCTTGAGCCCAGTTTGGCCAATTTAGCAACTTAGTGAGTCCCTGTTCTAAAACAAGGGTTGGAGGGCTGGGGATTTAGCTCAGCAGTATAGGCACCTTCCTGGCAAAAGAGAGGTCATGAGTTCAATCCCCAGTATCAAAAAAAAAAGGACAGGTCAGGTCATTGAGCCATTGCAGCCAGGTGTGGCTGTGTGGTAGTGCGGGGCACGCATCCTGCCTCACGCCCAGAGGCCCCAGTCAGCTGTTTTCTCCTGGGACCTGGAGACCACTCTCATCTTCACCCTGGTCCACCCAAGAACATAATGGCACTGAGGCCAAAGAACAACCTAAATGATTCAAGTGACTTAATGATTAATACCCTGGGCCTCTCCCAGTGAGAGCCCTGACCTGAGCCTTGGGTGAGGCTCCCAGATCCAGCCCCCAACCCCGCAGGTGAAGGCTGAGCTGGACTGAACCAGAAGTGCATAGGGCTGCCTTGGGACTCACAGAGCCTGAGCTCAGCTCAGCACCACTCTGAGGCCAGCAGAACTCTCTGTCTGCTTCTCCTCAGTGCCCTTGTGGCGCTGCCTCCAAATTTGCATGACCTCACCCAGGCCTGCAGCTGGGCAGCCCATAGCTCAGGCACCCGAGGCCACTGGGAGCAGTAGCACCTGTGCCCTCAGCAAGGGCTGTCCATCCAAGGCTATGGGTTGCTAGGGGAAGCTGGAGGGGACAGATCCCACAGGCTGTCACCGCACTGCTACTGGATGCCCATGCTCTGCCCTCTCACCTGCACAAAGCCCCCGGTGCAGCCTGCTAGGAAGATACATGTATAACTGGGCAGCTGGGCCCGCCGGTCCTGGTGGGAGGTGGCCGTGAGCACCTGCAGGGTGTTGCTGTAGACCCCAAACAGGACAGAGTTGACCACGGCTATGCTGGCAATCGGGAAGCTCATTCCCTTGAAGAAGCCCAGGATCTGCAGAGTGACATGGTGGCACTGGAATAGGCATGGTGGACCTCCCCTCTGACCTTTCCATCCTTGGACAGGTCCTCCTTTGGTGGGACACCACTCCAAGCCCTGGCCCAGAGACATGGTACAGGCGAGGCTGGGACAAACTCAGCCCCACCCGGGGGCTGCCACGATACACTACCACCTGGCTCCCCAGGGGTGCCATACCTGGTCTTCTCTCTTCCAGCAGAGCCCTACTGAGCAGGAGAAGGAGCTTGTGCCTCCTGCCCCTGTGCTACCCAGCCCAAGGAAGACAGCCACCCACCGACTCATGGCGGTAAATCTTGACCATGCAGTCTACAATGCCTCGGTACGCGTTCTGGGTTTGCAGCCGCACCTGGACAGGGAGGACATGGCAGGTAGGCCAGGCAGGCAGCCAGCCAACACTGTCCTCTGCCCTCTGCCTTCTACCCCAGGAGCAGGGTGCCAGCAGACTGACAAGGCAGAAGGGTTCAAGTGTGGCCATCCACCTCTCCAGTGCTAGTCAGACTCACCTTTACAGTGTCAAAGGGGTAGCCCATGACCAGGCCCAGGGCTCCTGTGTGACAAGAAGGTACTATGAGTGAAGGCCTCATGCCAGGGCCAGGAAGCAAGTCTGTGAGTGAGGAGACTGAGAGCCCAGCAGGAGGAGAGGAGCTCGGCCTCCTCAGGCACCTGCTGTCACTTTCCATCTGATGCCCAAAGCTACCTGTGCCTAGGCCCCACACCGGGCAATGGGCCTGGAAGGTGCTGGGACAGGAAAAAAGCCCCTCAGCCCCACCTGAGGAGATGCATGGGAAGGAGACACAGCCAGAATGGACCCTGCCCTTCTGGCATTTTCGGGGCAGCCCCCTACTGCAGCTGGGAGCAACCATCCAGGAGTCCTGCTGGCCCCAAGGAAGGAGGCCCTACCTCCCCACTTCCCAGGCTACTTCTGGAGCCCAGGGGAGGTCGCCTTGCCCAGTGGCATTTAGAATGTCCCCAAGCTGGGCCGGTACACATTCACAGCAGGCCTCTGGGGCTGTCAGTAGCACTCATTACCTGATAGAACCAAGGCCTTAGGGAAACTAGGAACAGCAGATAGGGTCCAAGGTGGACTCCACAGGATGAACCAGATGGGACAGGGCTGCCTAGCCCTCAGTGCCTGCCAGGCCAAAGGGCCTTGGGATGCAGGAGCAGCCCCTACAGCCCTTGCTTCCCCCCTGCTGGTCACAACCAGCAGGTCCTGGGGGCAGGTGGCTCCAAGCACTGTCAGACTTGAGGAATCAAGGTACTGGTCTCAGCATTTTTAATGTCGCCTACCTTTCCTAGGAAGTGACCCATGGAGGGTAGGGGGTGGTGAGGTGATAGGAGGAAGAAAATGTCTCACCTGAAATCCAGCCAGCCACAAACTCCTCCACAGGCATTGTCTGGGCTGAGGCGGGAGCTGGCAGGTGGCTGCTCCACTGCTCTGCAGTTCCACAGAGGAGACTGTCCAACTTGTAACTCGTAGCCTGTCTTTCACCTGGGCCTGCAGATAATCTCCCACTAATGTTTAACCACAGGAGGGTGAAAAGGTGGCCCAGTGCCCAGACTTCCAGCAACCAGCAGAGGGGAGTGGGGTAATCTTGGTGACCCTGAGACTGGAGAGGGTATGTGGAGCTGACAGCCTCATGGGGCAGGGTGACCGTCCACAGTAGGCCTGATCCCCTTGCCTGGGTAATGACAGCCTCATTGTGCGGCCACAGATGGCAGCTGAGTCCCAGCTTGCCAGATCCCTTCTGGGTTGCCTCAGTCAGCCAGGGGACAGGCCCAGCCCAAAACCCTATTCATCTGCCTTGCCCACCCCACAGGCAGCCAGGCCAGCTAGTGGAAGACCCTGGCCACCAGGAGGCAGCCCATCTCGAAGGGGCCTGCAGCAGCTGCCCAAGCCAGGGCTGGAGTGGGGACAACCCAGGAAGGAGAGGAGCCTACCCAATAAGTGACTCACCAGGCATGAGCCTTGTGCCTTCCCGAACAGTTGTGTGTGACTCCCCCGCCTGAGTCACCACCGGCCTCCCTCACCCGCCTCTTCCCTGGACAGCTATGTAAAGGACCCTGTGTGTGATGCGATGGCTCTGCGCTGCCCTGTGCCTGCTCGCTCCCTCCCTCCCTCTGGCCTTCTGCCAGATGCCAGAACCTAGCTACCGGGCTTGCTGGCTTCCAAACTGTGAGAAGGAAATTCTTTCATAGAAAAAAGACAGTGAAAACCCAAATCTGTTCGAGAAAGTTGGAGTCCTTGCCCTGCTGCCCATCCTCCTCTATCCTCACATCCAGCAGCCCTGGCATCCCTATTGCTTGCTCTCTCTGTCCCTCTTCCTGGACACCCTCTCCAATGTCACTTCCCCACTGAGGCCTCCCTGAATCCGCTCTTGTAACGTTGCTCTCGGCCCTGCCAAGGCCCTGCCTGGCTCTTCCTCTTCCCTGTGGTATTACAGGTTCCTTTGTAGCTCTTGGTTCCTTCTCAGATGCCTAAGGACCAGCCAGGCCTTCAGGCCCTTCTCCTCTCTCACTGTGGCCTCACAACCTGTCCACCCCGGCTTTTTTCTAGGGATTTGACAGGTCCCAGAGGTAAGGCCTTGTCTCTGACCTACCTGGGCTGCCCAGAGCTTCCTAAGGCAGCTGCCCCCCAACACCGTGAGGTCTGGCCTCACAGCAGACGGGGCTGCCCTCTAAATTTCACCTCCTGTTCCACACAAGTGACATGAGCTACCCCTTCTGTGGGCTGTGGAGTTCTTTATCCCTTGCCAAAGGAGGGGACCAGCCCACCAAGAGGCCAAGCCTCTCAGCCCTGAAGGCCTGCAGGTCCCTCCTGCTTACCTTAGGAAGGTCCCCCCTGTCTCTTCCAATCCCATCATCCTCCCTCCAGTCCAAACCACGCCCTGCTCCTCCTGAAACCTTGCCAAACAGAAACCACAGGCAAAGGTAGGAGGATCACTGTGAGTTTGAGGCCAACTTGGGTGACAAATAAGTTCAAGGCCAGCCTGGGCTACATAGTTGAAGCCTTGTTTCAAAAAGATGGGGGGGGGGGAGCTTGCCCTGCTATTGTTTTCCCGTCTTCTGGAGCTCCCACTACAGAGCAGAGCTGTGGACTTGTCACTCTCAAGCTCAACTCTGCAATGTCCTGCCTCACAAAACCTCACCAAGGGTTTCAGGCACCCCACCACTGCCCCCCACCCCCCACGCTGGCGCTGACCAGTCAGAGCTTTCCTGCATCTGAACCACTTTATTCGGTTTGCTGCCTGCGGCTGCCCCAGCAGCCTGTGTGCCACGCAACCTTCCAGACTCCCCCAGTGCCAGTGGCAGTGCCAGCTCCCAGTCTCGTTATTTAATCTTTCCAATTCTTCTTCCTTGTTCCCATAATCCACAACTTTCAGTGTGTGACAAGGGTTAAGTCACTTATGCAAGTGTCCAGCACACAAAACGGTAGCTGCTAATGCTCTTATTTCCACTTCCAGGGCCGACTGGGGTGACAGAGGGGTAAAGCCAGGGTGTGTAGGTAGGAAAAAAATAGAATAGGGGTCTCATTAGTTTTTTTTTTTTTTGTCAGTACCGGGGATCGAACTCACGACCGCCTGCTTGTAAGGCAGGTGCTTATGCCGCTGAACAGGGTAGAGGGGGCTGGAAAGATGCCCTCTGAAACATGCTAAATCCCCAGCCCCTCATTAAGTTTTTTGACTACTCTTAACTTGGAGTTAAAACTTTACTAGAAGCCAGATGTGGTGGTGCATGCCTGTGATCCCAGCACTTGGGCGGCTGAGGCAGGAGAACTGCTGTAAGTTTGAGGCCAAGTTGGGCTACACAGTGAGATCCTGTCTCAAAAACAACAGCAAAACCTTTACTAGAGAAATCCCCCTAGAAGCAGTTCAAGGAGAGAGACAAAAAGAAAAAAAAAACAGATTAAAAAGTACTTGAGACAGCACAGGTGGCATTAGGAACTTAGCACAGGGAGAAAGAGCTGACAGGCAGAGAGCCAGGCGCACAAAGCCAGGCTGAGACAGCAGTCCCCCACCTCCAACACAATGCAGGGGAGACAGAAAAGGAGGGAGATATGGGGGGGGGTACAAAAAAAGTATACACACTTCATGAAAACCAACATAGTATTTTTCCAGAAGATGGTGTTTCCCGTAGATAGGGGACCTTAGAAGATGTTGGATATTGTAGAAACCCACTGCACTGCCCATGTTCACTCTAGGGACACTATATGACTTCAGTAGAGACCCACATATTCTCTTACTAACTCTAAGCTCACCTTGAATATGGCACCCCCTTACCAATTAGCTGCCCACCCCAGAGAGAAGGCCATACCAGGGACAAGTACACAGACAGAAGCTACAGCACACCACCACAAGGAGAGGACGTAGGCAGAGGTCCACAAACCATTGAGTTATGGCGAGTTCCAGGTAGGAGCATCCTGACCCTCTACAAAAGCAGCGGGAACAAAGGGCTCATGGGTCCTCCATCTTTCCAGCCCCCTCTACCCTGATTCTTTTTAGGAAACAAGACTTTTGTTATGCATCCTAGGCTGGCCTCAAACTCATGGTGGATTTTCCTGCCTCAGCATCTGAGTACTGGGATTAGAGGTGTGTGCCACCATACCCAGCAACCCTACCCTGATACAGGATCGCTATCTTCTCCGTTATCCTCCTTTCCAATGAAGGCTGCCTTTCCTTAAAACCTGTATGTTTAATGCACTACTGATATGGACTTTAGCATCCTGGGGTGCTGCTTGCCCCAGCCGAGCAGCATTGTTGTCCCCTGGATGTGATATCAGGAAACATGCAATAGGGTTTGGCCCAATACGTAGCAGGTGAGCAGGAACTGAACAACTTCTTCCTGTTTGCGGTGTTCTGTGGCTCTTACTGTCCACGCTATCACCTTCTGTACTTTTAAATATTCTGTTTACCTTTCTTTTCTCTCCTCCCCTGCTCCCCAATTGAACCATAAAGGACACTTCCCTAAAGCAGGGGCCACGGTCCCCTAGGTCTCCACTCCCTGCCATAGCACAAGCTCCATACCCAGTTGGCACTTGACCCTGAGTTGCTCTTCCTTTGCTCCTGCTGCTAAGGAAGCTGCAGAGTCAGCGGTGTGAGGGTCCAGAGCAGGGAAGGAGGGGTGCTTGCTCCTACCCACTCTTCTCTGAGTCCACACACCAGCTCCACTGAGATCTTGGGGAAAAAAAGACAAAATGGCATCATGGTGCACTGGCACCATGATCTGGCACTCTGGAGTCTGAGGCAGGAGATCACAAGTTTGAGTTGCAGCCTGGCTAACAGTAACTTAGTGAGACCCTACTCAAAATGAAAAATTAAAAAAGGGCTGCTAAGCAGCTCAGTGTGAAGGCACTAGCAACAAACACAGAAAACTCTTGGACAGGCAAAGAACCACAGAGCTGCTTCCACCCAGGGAGTCAGGAGGAAGCGCCCCAGTCCCCCTGCTGCTGATCCCCAAGCCCATTGCTGTCACTTGAACAACCACAAATTGCCCCGGTTTGGGCAGGCATTCCACGGATTCGTTTTGCTAGATTCAGGCACATTCATGCTGGTGCTGCCTAGACACGTTGGTGACCTGATGAGGAGACAGCTGGATTCCCACCTGCCTCCTCAACTTGGGAACAGCTCAAGGTCTCCGGAGGTTGTGTGTTTAAGATAGCAGGGCTCAGGTGACCGCGCCCTGGAAAAAGTGTACCTGGCCTACTTGCTAACACAGACACAACTGGAGCCCGAGGCAGCCCCTTTAGACTTACAGAACCCAACCTCTTTTTTACAGACGAGGAAACTGAGGCCCGGAGAGGAAGGAGCAGGTGGAAGAGGGCCCTGTCTCCTGACTGCAACCAAGAGCTCGTCACCCCTGCCGGCAGAGGGCGCTGCGCCAAGGCGGCTTTCTGCGACGCCCCCGTCCAGCACCCAGCCCGACTCTTCGCAGAGACCAGCTCCGTTTCCCAGCGGGGACCGCCAGACCTCGCGCTCCCATCCCCTGTTTTCTTAAATCTTTGCCACACTCTATTATAAGTCAACGGTTGGGCAACTGGCCAGGCGCCACTCGGGTCGCAGCAGACACCAGCAGACGCCTCCACCTCCCGGGGCGTGGCTAGAGAGCCCAGGCGCGCGCCCGGGAGGCAGAGGCTGCGCGGCCCCTACAGGGCGCCGCAGGGCGCGTGCGCGGAGATCTGGAGCTCCGATTGGCTCCCACGGTCGGAGAGGCGGGGCTGTGTGCTTTGTGTTTCCTCCCGCCTCAGCTTCCGAGGCGCTCCCGGGTCGACGAGATCGTCTGCGGAAGCTGGGGTGTAGGTGGTCATCTGCTGGGTCGGGGCTGGGTCAGAGTAAGATCGTGGCAGGAGGCAGTGGGCTCAGCCACCCGCGAGGTGAGAACTTGACCACTTACCACCCCGAGTGGGAGCGCTCAGTGCCCCAGGGCATCCGGACGAGCGATAGTCTGCCCCTACCTGGACCTTGGGAGTGGGACTCCTCGGCCCCGCCTCCACCTGGGCAGAGGGACAAGCCTCCCCCCTGCTCTGAACACTGCAGTCTTCCCGCCAGCGTGTTCAGCCTTATAGACAGTCCCGGACTGCCTCCCTCATTGGGAGCGTGGAGAGTCCTTGGTCCTCCCCTTTGGCCCTCCAGTAACTGCTCTGTCCTTTCTTTTGTAGATGGAAGGGACAGAAGGCAATCCCGGGCAGCCCGGCCCCGCAGAACGCTCCCACCGAAGCAGCGTGTCCTCCGTGGGAGCCCGAGGTGGGTCCCTGACCCTCTGTCATTCCCTCTTGGGACTGCAGCCCTGGGGGAAAACCTCAGGTTGTGTCATTTTTCTCTAAGGATAACTTTATGGGTTAACTTAAAATAAGGTGCGTTTTAGGGGCTGGAGGTTTAGCTCAACGGCATAAGCGCCTGCCTTGCAAGCAGGCAGTCATGAGTTCGATCCCCGGTACCGATAAAAAGGAAAAAGACAAAAAAAAAAAAAAAGGTGCGTTGAGAAATGACAAACTCACAGAGGTCCAGCTCCTATGACCTGGGCTGTGCCTTTAGCTTAGTGTCTGATTCCTTACTCTTACATGGTCTTATTTGTAAAATGGACATGTTTCGTTTTTGGCTGTGAAATTCAAGTTAGAACACGTAAATGAAAAAACGACACCTTACTCCGGTCCATTTCTTTCTCACATCAGTCTTTTAAAAGCTGAGTTTATTATCTTCCTTTTTATAGGGAGGAAATTGGGTCCTAATGAGGCGAAATCACAGGTTACTTACTGGAGCCCTCTAGGTGACCTGAATTTGAGCCTTCCCTGTCCTGTAAATCAGAACCTCAGGCCTCCTCCTGGAGGTGATTTCTGTAATCTCTCAGAGTAGTTGTTGGAGCAGAAGAGATGGGTGTGTGTGTGTGCGTGTGTGTGTGTGCTGAAAAATGCCTTTCCCTTCACAGACTTTACCTCATTTGATTTATACCTACTTTTTTGGGAAAGGACCTTATCTTTGGGTTTTTGTTTTGTTTTCCTTTGTTTTTGGTGCTGTGATTTGAACCCAGGGTCTTTACACTGAGCTGTGTCCCTAGCCCTTTATTTTTAATGAGGGTCTCATTGAGTTACTAAATTGTCCAGGCTGAGCTCAAACTCGTGAGCCCCTGTCTCAGCCTCCTACAGTGCTGGAATTCCAGCTCTGCTATAGTGATGCACCATACGCCCACGCCGACTTGGTGAAGTGACCTGCCTGCCAGAGAGCAAGCCGGGACTGGAACCTGAGTATGTGCACCTTTGCTGTGCCTGTGATTCTGGGACGGAGGCTGAATCTGGTTGCCTGACCAGGGTCTCCCTTTTGACTCTGGATTCCAAATCAGAGTTTCCCAACTCATCATGGGGAACCTTTGGCTGTTTGGATTATACTTTCCTAGCCTGCTTAAGGCTGTCCTGAAAGGCCACAGTATTGCTCCCTGAGGTTTGAAGAGTCCTAAGAAAACTTTACACCTGGAAATTGCTCTGACGTGGGGTTGATTTAGGAATTCTCCTTCCCATCTAAGCCTGGGCCAGAGAGAGGTGGAGGCCGAAGGTCTCTTAACTGTCTGCACTCCCAGTCCAAGGAGCTAACTGCTATGACCCCAGAGTAGGCTCACCTATGCACCAAATTCACTGATGGAGTGGTCTTCTTCAGGGCAGAAGCAGTGGAATCCCTGGGGCTGCCTGTGTAGTTGAAGGCACGACCTTGCTCCATCCAGTTCTAACTGAATCTCAAGGGGCGGGGTGGGGCTGGCACCCGGGCCAGAGTTGCTGGGTTATTTGGTGACTGAGGGTCTCATGGAAAGGGGATATTTCATCAAGGCCATCCTGAACTACATAGCAGGACCCTGTCTCAAAAGTAAACGACAACCAAAAAAAAAAGGATATTTCAGAGCTGGTGCAGAACTGTAATCCCAGCACTTTGGGAGGCTGAGGCAAAAAGATCACAAGTTCTAGCCTAGCCTGTGCAACTTAGTGACTTACCCATCTCAAAATGTAAAACAAACAAAGGCTAGTAGTGCAAAGGTCCTGCATTCAATCACCAGTACCATGTGCATATGCAAACACCCACACACATGCGGGTGGGGGGCGGGGAACGGGGACAGGACCCTCCTTCAGGGATGCTGTAACTGCTTTGGAGTGCAGCCTGGATCACCCCAGGGGTATAGAGTGACAGAGGGGTCTGGAGAGGTCTGTCTTGGGCCTCAGCTGACCCCACCAGCCTACCTCGCAGCAGCTGATGTGCTGGTGTACCTGGCTGACGACACAGTGGTGCCCTTGGCTGTGGAGAACCTGCCCTCGCTCAGCGCCCATGAGCTGCACCGCATGGTCCGGGAGGTGCTGCAGCTCCCCGATGCTGCTGTGGATGCCTTTGCACTCTGGCTCGTCTCTCCGCTGTTGGGTGAGTATGGCTGGCTGGGTAGCAAGGCGCCTTGGCGGGACAGGTGACCCAGACCTCTGGCTGCTGCGCAGTAGGACAGGTGGGACTGGGTGTCCCGTGCTGTCTCCTTTGAGGAACCGTAGCCTGGAGGAGATGTCTGAGAGGCTCAAGTCTGCTCCTCCCTTCAGTGGGGCTGGGTGTCAGGAGGTACAGGACTGCGAGGTGGAGAGAAGTGAACATGATCATCTGCACAGCATCCTGGGCAGCACCTGGTGGGCAGTGGATGTAGTTTCACCATCTCAGGCCTGGGTGACCTGCAGCAAGGAGTTTGAGGTCTGGAGTGTTGAGACCAGCGAGTGTTAGGAGTGAGACACAATCAGGGTGGAGCCTCTGGATTGCATCCTGTTCTTTGGAGAGCAGGGGATGGGGCACAGTCCAGGAAGTTGAACTTAGCAGAGGGCAGAGCAGGGCCTGAAGTAGAGAGGCACGTTGGAATCGGGAGGACCCAAGGGGTCCCTGAGCCTGCTGCCTTGGCCAGGGCTATGCCAGTGAACTGGGCTAGGGCTAGGCTTGTTTTGTTTTTTTGAGACAGGGTCTTGATATCAACTTCAGGCTGGGCTTGAGCTCACTACATAGCTCAGGCTTGCCTCAACTTGAGGCAGTCTTCCTTCCACAGCCTCCTGAGTGCTGGCATTACAGGTATGTGCCACCACATCCAGCTGTAGGCACATTTTCCTTTTTGTTTGTTTTTTGAGACAGGTTCTCACTGTACAGTTCAGGCCGGCCTTGAGCTTACTATGTAGCCCAGGCTGACCTCAAACTCAAATAAGTCTTCCTGTCTCAGCCTCCTAAGTGCTGGAATTACAGGAGTGTGCCACCATGTCCAACCCCAAGCATGTTTTCTGATTTTAAATATTTCCCATCTTGAAGAGGCATTGGGCCAAGATGGGTGTGATGTCTCCCATCAAGAGGACTAGTCCCAGGAGAAACACAGGGGCAGGCTGCAGGGGCCCCAGGGGTGACCTTTTGTCTTAAACTTCTGGGATGTGTGTCTGCCCTGGAGGGAAGGTCTCAGGGCTTGCTGACAGAGGGAGCTCCACCTCCCACCCCCTCACCCTCAGCTTCCTGAGCAGCTGCAGCTCTGGGGCTACTGCCCACCCTCTTCCTGCTGAGCAGCCTCCTGGCCACTGCACAGTCTCCTCCCATCCTCTGGGCTCTGGTCAGGACTATAGGCCCTGACTGTGTCTTTGGTGGCAGGGCCCAGTGGGTGGCCCTGCCATAACTCTCAAGGCTCTCTGCACAGCTTGCTCCTCCCTACCCCCACATTCCCGTAGCCAGGACTGAATGGGCTACTGTGTCCTGTGTCCAGGAGGAGGCTGCCGCACAGTCTGCACCTATGTTGTTTCCAGGCTGTTTGCAGAAGGGGTGAAGGCTGCTTACACTTTGTCTGGAGGCCCCAGAAGCCCGGGCTGCAGGCTACAAGACAGTGACAGCCCTGGGCTCTTCTTGAGTGACTGCGAGATGGGAACACATTACGACCTAGAAGAGCCACCCTGTGCTTGCAGGTTTTGGCTGGGTTTGGCCTTTGCAGTGCCACTATGTGGATGCAGCATCAGCAGTTGGTCTCATTTGGGTGACTGTCCCCAGGCAAGAAGGAGCCATCTGGAAGCCACTGGGAATGGGCCTTCTGCCCAGTCTCCCTCTGATGCCGGGATTCTCCGAGCTGCTGTGGCTCGGAGTAAATGCAGGAGGAAAGACACCCCCTGTCTCCTGGTCCCCACAGTGGGTCAACAACATCACTTATTCCACAAGGATGTGCCTGACTCCCTGGCACCAGTAGTGTCCTACAACCTGGGAATACAGCAAGGGACAAGACCAGCTGCCGTGTCCCTACCCTCAGGAGTTCCAGATTGCCAACACTCATCTCTAGGTGGAAAGAGGGAAGAGGAACTGGGTGCGCTGGAGGGCAGGAGCCTTTCCTGGAGAGGGAGGGAGGTGGCTGTTAGAACAAAAGGCACCTCATATAAGGGAAGCGGGGTGGGTGTGGCCTATGTTCTAGGTGGGAAGCCTGGGTCCGAGATGACAGGACAAGGTGAGCATGGTGCCACACACACATAAACCCAGCACTCTGCTGGTAAGGTAGAGGCCAGCCTGGGCTGTGTAGTAAGACCCTGTCTCAAACAAACAAAAGCAAAACAAAAGGAATGACAGGGCTAGAAAGGACAGGAGAAGCTGGGGACAGCAATTGCGTGGAAGAGGCTGGATGGAGACAAAGAGGCTGAGTTGAAGGTTCTGACTGATATTTGGGGTCAAGCACAGGGTCCATGTGGAGTCCCAGGTGGTCCAAAGAACAGAGACAAGGACCCTTAGCATCAGGCTGGCGGGTCGAGGTGCCCAGCCAATCAGGAGGGACGGGTGTAGAGGGAGCTGGGGGCAGGAGACAGACATGCGTTTCAGTTCTTTTCTGGGTGAGTTTGGATGTGGCCTCCTATCTCTCAACGGCAGCGTCTAGTGGCCACTGTTACCTGTGGAGAGGCAGCTGTGTGGAACCAAAACTGCCTTGTCACTAGCAGGCCTGCAGCCCTGAGGTGAGGGGCCTTGATCAACAGTTGACCCACAGTGACTCAGAGCCAGCTTCTGCCTCTATAGCAGATACAGGCCAGGGTGAGTGGGGATGGTGTGAGATCCTGGGCAATGGGAAACACCATGAAGGCAAGTGAACAGTAGTGCAACAGGGCCATTTCAAGGAGGGGCTGCCTCTGTTAGGGGTCCAGAACAGGTGACCAGCCAGCCACTTGAGAATCTAGGAAGTGGTGTCAGGGGTAGGGGAACCAGCAGAGGTAGAGGTGCCAAGGCTGGGCGTGCTCAGGTGTTGCAGGGGTGTGGAGAATGACAAAGGGCAACCTGGCGTCAGGAGCTGACTGGGTGGAGGCCCCGATGCAGCCTGGCAGCAGGGAGGCTCCTGCTGGGTCAAGGGCAGGGGAGGGCGGCCCCTTGAGAAGTCCTCCGTCTTGGGTCCTTCATCACAGCTTCAGTGCCATCACCCCTGTGCCCTCCTGCACCTCAGCCTCTTAGCTGTAGCCGACCCCAAGGCTGGGAGGAGGGGAGGCTTGCTGTGTCTGGAGCCCACAGTCTTGCACTTGCTGTGACTTTGGATGAGCAGTGTCACCTCCCCAAGCATTATTTCTCTGTGGCTGAAGTGTAGGACGGGTCATTACAGAGTCACAGAGCACCAGCCTTCCACTTGGAAGGCCACTGGGCACTTAGTACCTGACAGTTGGCCCTCAGGTCCCCTCCATTGCTGCAGTTAGGGGCTGTGTGACAGACGGGTGGGCACCCTCAGGCCAAGGCTGCAAGGCCACCTCCCCTCTGTCGTCCCATAGAGGTGCAGCTGAAGCCCAAGCACCAGCCCTACAAGCTGGGCCGCCAGTGGCCGGAGCTGCTGCTGCGCTTCACTGACGCCCCTGATGATGACGTGGCCATGGGTAGGTGCAAGAGGGGCAGCCAGGAGGGGTTGGGCCAGGGACTGGGGGTTTTCCCTGTGGGGTGCAGTGGTCGGCCAGACACGAGCCCAGCTCTCTCTGCAGATGAGCCCTCCCTTCAGTTTCGGAGGAACGTGTTCTTCCCAAAATGGCGAGAGCTCCAGGTGAGGCTGCGAGCCCGCAGGTGCCACCCAGGTCAGGCGCCCTGTGCCGAGCCACCTCATCCCTGGACCCCTAGACCTTCATACCCACTGGGGTGTCCTTCCCTGCCATACTGGCCCGCAGATCCGTGACGAGGAGATCCTGCGGCTGCTCTACGAGGAAGCAAAGGGCAACGTGCTGGCCGCTCGGTACCCATGCGACGTGGAGGACTGTGAGGCCCTGGGCGCCCTGGTATGCCGGGTGCAGCTGGGGCCCTACCAGCCTGGCCAGCCTGCGGCCTGCACCCTGAGGTGAGGGCAGTGTGACCCAAGAGTCCTGTTTACAAGTATTGCAAGGTCCCACAGTGTGAGGCGCTGCAGCCTCTCTGAGCCTCTTGTTTCTCATCTGCTGTTGGTAGGAGGAAGCTCGGGGCTCTGAGGGATCCACAGCCAACAGGCCCAGGTGTGCATAAGGGTGGAGCCTGGCTCCACCACAGTCAGGAGGAAACTGGCCTTTTTAGTCCGAGCAAATACTGACTCTCCCAGTGGCCTGGGCTGCTCTTTACCAAGGCTTCTCCCCACCTCAACCTTGCTAGGTGAGGCAGGCAGAAGAGCTAAGTGCAGGGCTGGGACCTTGTGCTTAGGATTGGCGGGGGCTCCTAAGTGACTCGTGGTTGATGGCCATGAGGCCCCAGCAGTGTTCCACTTGCAAGTAACAGTAAACCTAGCTGCAGTGGTTTGAATGCAGGGGACTTTGTCACCTTGGGTACCATTTAAGCCCAGGTAGTCAGGGCGACCGGAACCAAGCTTAGTGCCAGAGTTCATTGGGGATCCCTGACCCTGTTGTTACTTCTTTCCCGCCCGTGTCTTCTGGGCCAACAACAGCTGCCCTATAAGGATGAGAGGCCTCTTTCTGCCTGCCCAGAGTTCCCACGCTCACCATGGTGACCATGGCTTGGTTCTGGTCCACCCAAAGGAAGCATCATGACCAGGCCACTGGTTGACTATAGCCCATGTCCCCCTGGGTCACCCCATGTGCCTACATAAATTCCATAGACCAAGAGCAGGGTAGGCTGGGTTTCCGCACAGCAAACTAGAGCCAGCCCTAGAGAGGGATTGGATGGTACAGTGGGTGAGGAATATTCTGGTGCACCAGTTTGCAGGTCATAAATTTCCTCAGATGTCCTTTGTCATGGAAGTATCTTACTTTCCATCAATTTTGAAAGATACTGCAAAGTTCATCAATTTGGGTTGACAGTGGTTTTCCCTTAGCACATAGAGTACTTCACTCCAATGCTGCCTAACTTAGTTTGTGAGAGCAGGAAGTAAAATGCCCACAGCTTCTCTGTGAAGAGTGGACAGCACCCTGGGGTCCCCCACACAGGTCCCTTGTGGCGAGGCCTCAGCAGGATGTGTCCCCCCGTGAAGCAGCTGCCACTCCCCATGGCCTGGGGTGTCCAAGGCTCCAGCAGCCCTGTGAGAGCCCCCTTTTCTGGTGGAGGTGACAGCTGCAGAGATATTTGTTGAGCGCCAGCCTCAGCCTGAGCCTGTGCTTGCTGGACTTGGGTCTGTTTTGCACACACTCAGAGGTGGAGCCTTGGAGGCCTCACAGACCAGAGCTCTGGCTCCTATTTCGTTTGTTTAATGCAGTGCTGGGACTTGAGCACTCAGAGCCCCAGCTACCACTCCGACCTGTTTGTTTTGGTTTGGTTTGGTTTTTGAGTTTTTCTGGTACCAGGAATTGAACTCAGGACCTTGTGTTTATCAGGCAGGTCCTGTGTCACTGAGCTACATCCCTGCCCCACCCCAGTTTGTTTTGAGACAGAGCCTTGCTGTGCAGTTCAGGCTGGCCTCAAACCCATGGTGATCCTCCTGCCTCAATCTTCTGAGTGTTGCGATTACAGATATGTACCACTATGCCCACTTCGTTTTATTTGTTAGTATATGTGCTGCCAAAGTGAGCATTGTTTTTGTTTTTAGAGATAATGTCTCCCTAAGTTTTCCAGGCTGGCCTTGAACTTTCAGTACTCCTACCCTAGCTTCCCAGAATGCTGGAGTTATGAGTGTGTGCCACCATACCTAGTTGAAATTTCTGTTTAGATATCTTTATCTGGCAGAACCAGGCATCAAGGGTGTTAGGCCCCCAGCAACAGTGTGGCTGTAAAAATTCTCACAGCTGAGAAATCCCTGGCACCTACCACAGTGACAGACACTGCCCTGAAACCCTCCTCCGGCCTGGCTCCCAGCTGGGTCCTGTTCTGGACTCTTCCTGGCCTCTCACGAATCTGGACATCTAGTGCCAGCAGGCCCCATGGACATGTGGGGACCTTACCACACACCTGGCATGCTGTGGGTACTCAAGGTCCTGTGTCTCCTTCCCTCCTGGGGGCAGAGACTGGGCCAGGTGGCCTCTGCCCCCTCTGCCAACTAGGTGCTGCTCTCAAGACCTCCCTGTTGGGGTGCTGATCAGGAGGGAGGCAGGAGCAGAGCCAAACCCTGTGGGGGCCACACATGGTGTGATAGAGCTGTGGGCCAAAGCAGGAAGCTGCTTGGGCTCCTGGGCTGGACAAGCTGGCTTCTGGAGCAGTGGGACAGTGGGAAGGGTGGCATTATGCAGTGACCCTGGGCTGTCCTTGTTCTGCCATCCCCATCCTGGGCCTCTCCTTAAGAGCCGTGCATGTTTTAGGGCCGAGGTAATTGTCCCTGTGGCCTGGTGGTAGCCTCACCATCCCCGCTTTGCAGATGAGCGAGCACAGCTGACATGACTAAGGCTGAGGCAGGCGGACTGCAGAGCCTGCTTGTGGAGGGGGCTGAGGTCTGACCCTACCTCTGTCTGCCTCTCCAGTTCCAGAAAGCTTGTGGGTCTCCTTCCTCTGAGGTGCCCCGCTTTCTCTTAATAACATTCCTACCTCACCTTCAGCATGGCCCCTCTGAGTAGGCTGTTGCTGGGATGGCCATGGGGAGCTCTGTGGTAGGGGCGTCTGGCGTCCCCATAGCAGGAAGGGCCCCAGGCTGGGCCCCCAGCAAGCCCTGCTTGTCTGTGTATTTGGAAGTGCTGAAGACTCTGGCTCCACCTTCCTCCTTCCCCCACAGGGAGAAGCTGGACTCCTTCCTCCCCGCCCACCTCTGCAAGCGGAGCCACGGCCTCTTTGCTGCCCTGCGGGGCCGAGGAGCCAGGGCGGGCACAGGCGAGCAGGGCCTGCTGAATGCCTATCGCCAGGTGAAGGAAACAGTCAGCAGTGACGGTGCCCATGAGGCCACCCTGGGCACCCACTACCGTGCCTACCTCCTCAAGTGCCACGAGCTGCCCTTCTACGGGTGAGCAGTCACTGCCCTGAGGCCCCCCGCAACCCCACACAGCACTATAGACTGACCCCGGCTGCCACAACTGGCTTTCCTCCTAAGGAGTCATTGCCGTGGGTCAGTCCTGTTGCCAAGGTAGGTTTTTGTCCTCTCCTTCCTGCTTTCTCAGGATGGGGCACCTCAGGTGGGTCCTCCCTCTGCTGCCAGGACTGCTTGAAGCTGCTGGGTCTTCTGGGGAGAGGCCAGCTCCTCTCCAGGCGCCTCCCACTGTATGAATAGGGTGGCTTCGTGGCTGGGCACGGAGAACATGCACCTGCCCCTTCTTGGTCTTCGGCTCAGTCTGCACCCCTGGGCAGCCCTTACCCCTCACGTGATGGGCCTTGTTGCTGAGGGTCTTTGCTGCAGACAAGGGGCAGCAGAGCTCCTTACTGGCCCTGAATGGACCTTGCTGTGTCCCTTTCACATCTTGTCCTCTTCCTCATCTCTCTCTAACTCCAGACACTTTAAGCTTTCTGGGGCTTGGTGCAGGGCTCCCGGCACACATGCCTGTGGGAGTGAGTGGCTGACCTGTGTCCCTCCCCAGGTGTGCCTTCTTCCACGGTGAGATTGACAAGCCGGCCCAGGGCATTTTGCACCGTGGTGGGCGAAAGCCAGTGATCGTGGCCATCAGTCTGGAGGGCGTGCATGTCATTGACAGTAGGGAGAAGGTACTGGCTCAGGAGGTGCCTGGGGGGCCTTAGTGAGCAGAAGTTGGGCCTTGCCCAGCCTTCCAGGTTCCCCTGGGCCTGTAGGGACTAGGATGGTGGAGTGAGCAGACTGTTTGGGAGTGACTCTGCCTCCCTCAGGTGTCTCTAGGCCCTGGGTCCTTTCCTTATGTCCCCTGGGTTTTGCATTTGCTGGGGGTCAGTGGTGGAGCCCAGCTGGGGGTTCTCCAGAGACCCAATGGCTAGGCACACTCCTGGTCTGCCCAAGTCCTGTTTGTCCCTGCCTTCAGTGGCTGGCTCCCTCCAGCTGTCAATGTGGACAGCCCACCCCATGTATCAGCTTCCCTGTGCCTGGGCACGAGCCCTCCCTCAACATGGCGGAAAGGTTTTGGCTGGCATCTGTCCTGGAGAAGGACTCTAGCCCTTCCTTGGGCGCCGTGCCCTAGAGTGCAGGGCACAGCTGGTGTCACAGCTCAGACCTCATGTGTCACCTGTCTCCTTCCCCATGCATCCCCACTATCATGCTTGACCCGCTGGTGGGAAGGGCTAAGGAACAGGTCCTTAGCCTTCCTGGGCCCCAGCCCCGGAAAGTAACCAAAGCTGGAGACCCTCTCCTTTAGAGAAGCACTTGAAGGAACTGAGATGCAATCTCAGGCAAATGTCCCAGCCAGGTGTCCCCTGGTTCAGCGCAGGGGAACAGGGAGGGGAGCAGCCTCTGCCAAGCTCCAGCTTTACTCTGTGTCTCCCACTGGCCAGCACGTGCTGCTGGGTCTGCGCTTCCAGGAGCTGTCATGGGACCACACCTCCCCGGAGGAGGAGGAGCCTGTCCTGTGGCTGGAGTTTGATGGGGACTCTGAGGGCCTTCCTGTCAACAAGCTGCTCAGGATCTACTCGAAGCAGGTAACGCTGATGTGACCTGTACCGGGGTCTGGAGAGAAGTGGCCTGGCCAGCCAGGGACTTGCTCTGCAGACCACACACCAGGTATCATGAGCAGCTGCAGGCAGGACAGCTGTCCTAGAGGGCTTGCCCAGTGTGGCATCTGCAGCTTCGTGCACACATCGCCTCCTGTCACAGTGGGAGGGGACAGTGTAGCAGGTTAAAAGCCCTGGGGACCTTTAAGACTCCACCCAGGAGCCCTGTGAGGAGCTCTTCTCCATCCCTGTTGGCACACAGGCAAGCACAAGGACTGTCTTCAGTACACATTTCCTGTCCAGCCAATGTCCCAAGTCTTCCAAAAAGAAGCTACACAGATGCCCAGAGCTGGGGAGAGACAGGCATGTTATGCCCTGCCCTTCAGCGGTGGTGTGTGTACCCCTTTCCTGGGGTACTGGGGCCCTGCACACATTAGGCAGCGCTGTACAGTGGACCTGCGCCAGCCCTGACTTGCTCCCTTTTACCATCCAGCACTAGTCCATCATACAGGTGTCCTGCAGCCTCCCCTATTCACCCACTGGAGAGCCTTTGGGTGGTTCTGTTTTTAACTTCTCTCAGGAAAGCACTTCTGAACATTCATGTATAGGTTTGTGCTTGAATATAGATCTTTTTCTCAATCATCAAAACCCAGAGTAAGGGGCTGGGGATTTAGCTCAGCAGCATAAGCACCTGCCTTGCAAGCAGGCAGTCGTGAGTTCGATCCCCGGTACCGATAAAAAGGAAAACGGAAAAAAAAAAAAAAAAACCAGAGTAAGCTCAAGAGACTGTGTGATGAGCACATGGCTAACTTTACTAGAAGCTGCCAATCTGTTTCCCGAAGCAGCCGTGCAAGTCGCCTTCCCCTAGTCCTCCATGTCCTCCCTGGTTCTTGGTGTTGCTGGTTTCTGTCTGTCTGCACCAAAGTGATGTCCTGTCAGTGTTAATCACCAGTGACACTTGTGATCTTTCCACATACTTATTAACTACTATCCACGATCTTCATTTAGCCCTGGTTCTTATCATTTGCCCTTTTTATTTATTGAGTTGCTTTCTTCATGAGTTGTGAGAGTTCATTAAGTATTGTGCATACCACCTCTTTATCAGATGTCCTGTTGTTTGTTTGTTTGTTTTTTGAGACAGAGTCTCACTATGTAGTTCAGACCAGCGTTAAATTCACTGTGGGGCCCAGGCTGGCCTCCAACTTGAAGTGATCTTTCTGTCTCAGCCTCCTGAATGCTAGGATCACAGACATGTACCACTATGCTCCATACAAATGTTTTCTTTCTATCTGTAATTTGAGTTCATTTTATTGTCTTTTTTAGTACTGAGAATCAAACTCACAACCTTGTACTTGCCAGGCAGTGGCTTATGCCACTGAGCCATGTCCCCAACCTGTTTTATTGTCTCTTGAAGAGATGTTTTTAATTTTGATAAAATATCTCTAACCCTGCTCAGGATCTCACTGAATTACCCAGGCTGGCCTTGAATTTATGATCCTCCTGCCTCAGCTTTCTGAGTAGTTGAGATTATAGATTTATGCCACTATGCTTAGTTGATGAAATTCATTGTAGCAATTTTTTCTTTTTCCATATATGATTTGTATATTTTGTTTCCTAAGAAGTTGTCACCTAACCTGAAGTCACAAAAATTTACTCCTATGTTTTCTTTTTCCTGTTTATTTTTGAGATGGAGTCTCTCAGTGTAATTCAGGTTGGCCTTGAACTTATTTTGTAGCCCAGAATCATCTTGAACTTGCAGCAATCCTCCTGCCTCATCCTCCTGAGTATTATAAGCATGGGTACTACATCTGGCTATTCTCCTAAGTCTTTTAAATGTTATAGCAGTTTCATCTATGATCCATCTAAAGTTTCTTTATATCAATTGTGTGTATAGATCCAGATTGGTTTTTGTTTTGTTTTTGGTTTTTTGAGATAAGGTCTCCCTATGCCATTTGGGCTGACCTTGAACTCACTTTGTAGTACAAGCTCCTCTCAAATTCATCGATCCTCCTGCCTCGGCTGCCCGAGTGCTGGGATTACATGCTGGCACTACCATGGTTGGCCAGATCAGTTTTTGTAGTTGGGTAATGTGGCAAATACCTGTAGTCTCAGCACTTGGGAGTCTGAAGCAGGAGGACCATGTATTTGAGAGAAGCCTGGTTAAACTGTCTCTCAAAAAAAAAAAAAAAAAAGCTGGAGGTGTTGGTGCCTGTAATCCCAAGAGGATCATTCACTGGAAGTCAGCCTATGCTCCATAGTAAGTTCAAGGCTAATCTCAACTACACAGCAAGACCCTGTTTTTTTTTTTTGTCTTTTTCCTTTTTACCGGTACCGGGGATCGAGCTCATGACTGCCTGCTTGCAAGGCAGGCGCTTATGCTGCTGAGCTAAATCCCCAGCCCCCAAGACCCTGTTTTAATTTAAAAAAAAAATCCAGGTGTGGTGGCACAGGCCTGTAATCCCGGCACTCTGGAGGCTGAGGCAGGAGGATTGCTGCAAGTTCCAGGCCATCCTGAACTACATTGCAAAACACAAACACACAATAAACAAAGAAGATCTTTTTAAATTACTTTGGAGAGAATTGACATCTTAAGTCATACAATCTCTTATTTCCATGTGTTCATTTATTTGTCTTTGATTTCTTTCTTTTATTTTATTTTTTGGTACTAGAAATCAAACTCAGGCCTTGTGTTTGCCTGGCATGTGCTTGTGTCTTTGATTTTTTTTTTATTAGCATTTTGTTAGATTTATTCTTAGTGCTTTATTTTGGTACTACTGTAAATAGTGCTGTTTTTAATTTGAGTTTCCTATTGTTTATTACATTATATAGAAATGCAGTTGACTGCCAGGGATTTAGCTCAGTGGTTCTAGCAGCTGCCTAGTAAGTGTAAGGTTGTGAGTTCAAGCATTGCTTGCTGGTACCCAGGCATTGTGGGATGGGCAGGTGTGAGCTTGGGTCCCAACCTCCCTTCTGCACACCTGCACTCCAGCTGTAGTCCCTGGACACCCTCGGAGGCCGAGCCAATGCCTGGCTCACTGAGTTCAAGCTCCTGTGCCTGGTGCAGTTTTAGGAAGAGATGATTTGAACGGAGGGGGCTGGGTTTTAGTACCCTGCTCTCTTGGGCACCTATAGGGCTTCCCCCATGTGTTTGCAGTTCGGGCCCGTCTTCCTATGGCCACCACCTGGTCACTCACCCACTGCCCACTCTCAGCTGGTGGGGTCCCCAACGAGCAAGGCAGCCCGCACGCACTGTGTAGTGAGGGTGTGTTGAGACCGAGGCCCCAGCAACTGCTCTTCCCCTAGGACAGGCAGGGGCCGGACCAGCGTCCACAGGGCCGCCCCCAGCACCTGGCCCAGTGCTACACTTAGCTCCTGGTCCTCAGTCCTCCTTGGAAGCACACAGCAGCCACACAAGTGTGATCCCTCAGTTCCCAGTCTATGCCGCGGCCTGCATGCAGTAGATGCTTGATAATTAGTACATCTGTGTTTCCTGACAAAGGGACGCCACCCCTAGATACCTGTCTGAGTCCCTCAGGGCCTAGGTCCTGTCCTGGAGCCCCACTGTGCACCTATCTGGCTACTTCACCTACCTATGCCAACACATGTCCCATTGCCAGCCTGCTGGGAGGCGTCACAGTTGAAGAATGCACTCAGAAGGAGCTGCCAGCCTATGACCTCAGCCCTTTCTCCGGCCTGGGATCTCACCCTCACTGCTCTGTCATCATCTAAGCAGGGCACCCACCTTCTACCCTAGGACTCCATTCTGCTCCGGAGTGCTTGCCTTACCCTCCTCCACGCCCTCTCCCTCCTTTTTGCGGGGAGCAGTGTCCATTCCCAAGTCTGCTTTGAGGCAGGGGCCTTAGGTCTGGGTATCTGACCACCTTAGTGTCAAGCACAGGAATCTGGGCCTGCTCACTGCGCCCATCACTGGTCATCTTCTCGACACAGGCGGAGCTGATGAGCAGCCTCATTGAGTACTGCATTGAGCTGAACCAAGCTGCAGAGCCCCCCGCCCCGCAGGAGAGTGCACCCAGCCCCCACTCCGCACCAGACTCCTTGCCACCTCCCACTCAGCGCCCCAAACTGAGGAGACAGAGCAGTGTGGTGTGCAGCCGGATCCAGCACCTCTCCACCATCGACTACGTGGAAGATGGTGAGCCTCGGTGACAAGTGTGTACTATCTACGCATGTACACACACGCATGCCACACTAATGCCAGAGGAGAGGGTGGGAGTGATTCCAGGTGCAGGGTGGGTAACCTGCTCTTGCAGGAACCTGGTGGAGAGAATGGGTCCCTTTCTTTCCCTTTCACTGGTTCATCAACAGTGTGTTCGTTAGCTGGGTATGGTGGCGCACACCTGTAATCCTAGCATTTGGGAGGCTTAGGCAGGAGGCTCATTGGAAATTCAAGACTAGCCTGGGCTTCAAAGTGAGCTCAAAGCCAGCCTAAACTGCACAGTGAGACCCTGCCTCAAAAAGACAAAAAAACAAAAACAGTATGTTTAATGTAGAATCATCTGGAACACAAAAAACAGGGTCCACCCATTACCTTTTATTAAAACTGTGGGTAACTGTGGGTATAGAAATCTAAAATGATTCCAAAGCAGACAGGGTTTCTTCAGTTCAACAGCAAAGATACACATTTCATTTTTCTTTGGTTTTGTGAGATAGGATTTTGCTGTGTAGTCCAGGCTGGCCTTGAACTCAGAGATCCTCCCAGAGTGCTGGGATTACAGGCACGAGACACCATGCCCACAATATGCTAGACAAGTGCTATCCACCGAGCTACACCTAGCCACAAGACCTCCATTTAAATGTCACAATGTTCACAAAGCAGAACTGAATAGAAAACTCCAGTAACAGCACAGCATATTAAAAAAAAAAAATGGGTTGTGGGTTTGGGGAAGGCACAGAGCAAAGTGCTGCTTTCATCACATCAGGTCACAGGTGCCCATCAGCGTGGGCTGTGACTGTCGCTGCTCACCATGACCACTTGGCTATATTTATTCAGAAGTATGGATTGGGCCCAGGCCCCCTGCATTACACTACATCCCCAGCCCTTTAACTTGGGGCAATCCTCTGTACCTGGCTGACACTCCCTTTTGTCACCTGTGTGTTGCAGGTGTTTGGTTCAGTCAGTCATACAAGGTCGAGTGACAGGCAGTCTCTCAGTCTAGACAGCCCAGGGGGAGCTGTCCCCACCCAAGCTCCATGGTGCCTCTCAGCGCCTCCTCTCCTTCCCTCACAGGCAAGGGGATCAAGCGGGTGAAGCCGAAGCGCTCCACGTCCTTCTTCAGCCGGCAGCTCTCCTCGGGCCAGCGGGGCTACACTGTGGTGCAGCCCACAGACAGCCTGGAGCAGGGCTGAAGAGGCCGCACCAGGCAGGAGGAGGGACGGGGACCCCGCCTGTGGACCTGCCCCAGCACAGTCCCCGTGGCGGGCACCAGACATGGGAATCCACAATCTGAGCACAGAGCAGTGAGTGGCCTCAGTCCCTCGAGCTCTGGCTGTTTCAGACCATGGAGAGGGGGCTGGTGCCATCTGGGATGATACCTGAGCCACGCAGGACTGGCTAGGGCTCCCACAGAGCCCCTCTTGCACCCTGGCTCCCACCCACAGACGCAACTCCAAATCCCCTGCCAAGGGGCTCAGCAGCCTGTGCCCTGCTGGGACTGCCAGCAGCCCCAATGGCCAGCAACCACGGTCAGGGCTTGGCACCTGCAGGCTCAACATCTTTTTCCTTGGACCTTGGTCACCACATCTCACATTCCTTTCTGCTGGTGTTTTCTCCCACCTGCCAGGATGGGCTGTCCCTTGGGGGTGAGAGCCCCCTGAATTGAACCCTCTGGGATAGATGAGGCCTCCGTGCCATCGATGAACTGGGCCTGGAGGGAGCCGGGTAGGTCCCCCTTGCTCATATCTCCCTGGCAGGCATCAGACACTGAACAAAGAAAGGGGCCTTGTAACTTTTGGTGGCATCACTGCTGGGAGGTGGCCATCCTGTGGACCAGCAGGCAGGCCCAGACCAACACTGTACCAGGAAAACTCCCAAAAAACCCCTTGTCACCTTCCCAGGGCCAGACAGTTCCCTCTCCCCTTCATGCCTGAGTCTTCCAGATTTGTACTCCGTCTTTCCTCATCTGCTTTGTTTGGTGAAGTTGGTGAGTCCTTGGTAACCTCAGGCTACAGACTCTGCTTCAGCAAAAGTGGAGGGTCCCCCTGGGGACCAGTCTCAATAACACAAGATGTGTCTCTTTGGGACTTTGGAAAGGAGGCTTCAATGTGGATGCTTGACTTTGACAGGGGGCAGTTTGGGGCTGGAACCCAGGATCATGCACAGGTTGGACCAGTGAGTTTATACCCCAAGGCCCCAGCTTCACCCTCCTGGCAACAGTGGCTGTATATCTTTTTGGTACCAGAAATAGAACTTAGGACCTTGTGCTTGCCAGGGAGGTGCTTGTGCCCCTGAGCTGTATCCCCCGCCTCTGTGTCCTTTTGGAGAGAAGCTGGGCCTCAGGATGGGGCCTTTCCTGACCCTGGCCTTCTCTGTGGGGACACAGGCTTTGCTCTTGTGCTTTCTCCATGGTAACCGTGGAAATGGGAACTGGTCTTGTTCCAAATCCAAAGGCCATTTGTCCACTCGCAATAATGTGAGAGCTGCAGTCCTGCCTCCCCACAGCGGCACTTCGTTATTTATAATAAGGAAGGAGGAGACCTGGGAGGTGTCTCCAGGCTTTTGGGATGTTTGGGCTACATTGCTGCATCAGCTGCCACTTCTTGTCTCCCCTGCTGGCTTGGCATGACCTCACCAAGCTGCCAGCCCGCTGACCTGTCCCAGCCCTCTGGTCACCTGGGCCACTCCCTGGTGGCTCCAGCACATTCTCATCTGATGGCCCCAGGGGCTGCCGGGGTGTGGCTGGGTGTGTACAGCTGGCATCTTTCCACTGTTGAGCTCACTCCTGATTTCTAAGCTTCCATTGTGCCTTACTCTCCTCTGCTGCCCTTTGGGACAAAGCAATATTGTACTGAAATGCCTTTGAATGTCCTCATTCTTTTGTATCATGCAGTTAATAAAATCAGTTTCCAGCAAGCCTCGGAGTCTGTATGGTATGAAATGCAGAAGGTGTTACAGCTGAAGACTGGGTTCCTCAGCCTGTGTCTGGCCATGCCAGGACCCCCTGTAGGGAGCTCTTGTCCTGGTGCTTGCCAGGAGCTCTGGGAAAGAGTGGCTGAGGAGGGCCAGCAGCAGCACTGAGATTCTGCCTTCCCTGGGCTCCCCACAGATGCTGTTGTCAACATACAGTTTGGAGAGCAGCAACAGCACTGTGGGCCCCTCAGGAGGCCCTGGCAGCAGCAGTGACACAGACTTGGCCCAAAGCACCAGAAGTTGGGGTCAGTGGTTACACTTTCTGGGGATGGAGGCAGCTAGCCCCAGGGACCAGGGCTTGTCTCTTTGGGCATCTGTGACAGGGAGTGGTGGCTGGTGGCCTGGTTGGAGCAGCACAGCACTGTGACCACAGACACGTGAGGCAGACATCGGTCTCATTTGTTGGTCTTTCAGATGGAAGTAACAATACTGCCACTTGCCTACCTTTCTTCCTTGCTAATTGATTTTTATTTTTGAGACAGGGTCTCGCTGTGTAGTTCAGGCAGGCCTTGAACTCATATAACCAGGCAGGCCTCAAACTCTTAATAATACTCCTGCCTCGGCCTCCCAAGTGCTGTGATTACAGGCATGTGCCATGGTGAAGGGTACTTTGGCACAGGGAAGACTAGGCGCTCTGCAGAAGTTCTGTGTCTGAGAAGCTGGCAGGGAAGATGGCCCTATGAGTAGCTTTGGTTGGTTGACAGCACAGAGCCTGTTGCCCCTTCCTCCTACCCAGGCCCACTCTACCTGGCTGTTGCTGCTGTGACTAACCCACAATCAGTAATGAACATGCACAGTGCCTGGTTCTGCAGGACAGAGGTCCAGTGTGGTATCTGGGCTAAAACCAAACATGGGCCAGGCAGACTGCCTGAGGCTCTTGGGACACTGGGAATTTTTCTAGCTTCTGAAACCACTGCATTCCTTGGTTCCTGGCCCCTTCCTCATCCCCAGAGTTAGTGATGGCTAGTGGAGTCCTCTTGTCACACTCTGACCTTCTGCCTTCACATCTTTCTCCAGCTCTTGTCTCCCCATCGTCTGATAGCAACCAACCATCTTCACTCGTGCTTCACACGCTCCTGTCAGAGTTTAGCTGGTTGGGTAGTTCAGCTGGTGATTTTTGTGGGACCAGGCACTTAACTCATTAATGCCCACCTGCTCACTCCATTCAGCATGGTATTTAATTGGTTGGTTTCCAAGAGATGGAGGCTTTGGTGTTTATCAGATAATTTTTTTATTTTTGAGAGGATGGAGGTGAACCGGGATGCCACACAGCGTTGTTGTAGGGTTGGTAGCAAGGGATCTGGACACAGGACCAGCAGAAGCAGCCACTTTGCACACCCATGACACCCCTGACAGATGAGCTGGCCACACCCATCACAGGACAAGGAACAGTGATCAGAGGTGACTTCCTGAAGGAAGGACCTGCTAGGCCCAGCAAGGAGAGGCAAATGGAGCAAAGCGACTGGTATGGGGACATACTGGCTGTGACCTGAGCCTGAGGACACTGGTAGTCCTGGCCAAGGGAGGTGCAGACTTTGGGACAGATGCTCACTGCTCTTCCTTTTTCCTGGCTGGGGACCTTCACAGTCACCTAGCACTTCCCCCTGCAGATGTACCCCCATTTCAGAGAAGGCAGGCCAGTTACCCAGCTTCACTCAAGAGTGGGGCTTCAGTGCCAGACTGGATCTCAAGATTTCAGTTTCAAGTAGCAAATTCAGAGCCTGGTGTTAGACTCATCAGGACTCCATTGCGGCCATTCGGGGCCTGCAGTTGCTGATCCAGCTGCAACCAGCAGGGGGCAGGTGAGTCCGCTCTTCTCCCATGCTCCCCCCCACTCTTGGTGGTCAGAGCTAGCACCGCCTCCTTGCCCAGTCCACAGGGCCTGGCGTATGGTCCCTCCCCGAGGCAGAAACTGGCAGATTTGGGATCTAGCGCTACACACCGACCCCCTTGCTGAGCAAACACCCTGACTCCGGCCACTGGGTCCATGCTGGGGTGGTCCCAGACCTCCAAGAGCACCCAACATGGAGATTCCCTGGGGCTCCCCAGCTTGACAATGGGACTTGAACTTTGTAAAGGTCAGGATCCATGTCCCAGAAACAGATTCTGCTGTGGAATTTCTAAGTTTTTCTGTGAAATGACCACTTAGTCAAAATGTTTAAAGCCAGAGCCATTTGAGGAAATTGGGAGGAGCTAAGGTGGGATCCATCCAGCGCCCAAAGGAGCTGAAATCCCAGGTCCCCACCCAACCAGACCCTTCCCCTCCTCGGCAGCATTCCTGGGCCCCCTCTCAGCTCCTCAATCCCAGGCCCTGGAGCTACTCCTTGTCTCCTCTTTTTCAAGATTTGACCCAAATATAAATTGGAACTGGAGGTGATAGGAGCCCCAGTTCATTCATAGGGCTTCTGGAACCCCTGATGCCTGCCCTTGGCATTGTTTTGGTGGGAGTGGCAGCAATTACTGCGCAGGAGCCAGCAAGCACAGGCGTCCAGCAGGCTCTAGAGCAAACCCTCTCTGCCCACAGTGACTGGCCCCATGTGCAGCCTCAGGGATGGCGGAGTCATCGGAGTCCGACGGAGAGGGATTGGAGCAGAAAAGCCCCCTGCATTGGTTCAAGAACAATCCCCTGCTCTGCTGGGGATACTGAAGGGAGAAGCAAGCCCTGGACAGAGGCCATTCCTGTTGGCAGTGACCTGTGTAGAAGCTGGAGGCACTGGCAGCAGTAGGGCTGCTGGGTCCTGAGGGTCAGAAAGAGGTACATAGGCACTGTGCAAACCTAGGGGTGGCAGAGGGCAGGATGCCAGCATGTGACTAAGCCCTGCCCACCCCCTGGGAGCTGTCCCCATGGTTCCTGATGAGTGGGTTGGGGAAGAGACTAGGAAGTGGAGCCTAGGCAAGTGGACACCTGTTCAGGGAGCAACCAGATAGAGAAGGATGAGAAGCTGCTGGAGGTACCAGGTAGTGGGGGCAGGCGTGGCCTATGGGACAAGACCGTTCTTTTTTTTTTTTTTTTTCTTTTTTGTTTTTATTGGTACCAGGGATCAAACTCATGACTGCCTACTTGCAAGGCAGGCACTTATGCTGCTGAGCTAAATCCCCAGCCCCTGAGACCGTTCTACTCCGTGGTCTTCCATATCCTGGGGCCCAGGCAGCCAGGATGAGCTACTCAGAAGGGGAGGACAAGTGGGTCAGGTGCCTGCTGTGACAGTTAAGGCTGAAGGCTGCAGGCAGTGAGTGGGCAGTGGGGGTGGGGGACAGGTGGTGCCAAAGCTCAGGAATAGGGCATTCAGGAGGAATGGGTGCTGGGGGCCAGGGACAAGGGGCAGGAAGTAAAGTGATCAAAAATAAAGTGGGGGGGGGGGTCGGGGCATGGTGGCACATGCTTGCAATCCCAGCACTCAGGAGGATCACTGTGTGGTTGAGACCACAACAGTTCCAAGCCAGCCTGAACTGAGCTACATAGAGACCCTGACTCAGAAACAAAACAAAATAAAAAAGCTGAAGGGGAGGGGAGCAGACTCTTAATGAACTCAGAGTCCTGAGAAAATTGAATTTCAGGAACTGATACCATCAAATTTGTGTCCTGCAGGTCTGGCCTGAGGTTGGATCTCCAGAGAAGGAAGCCCAGGGGCATTTGCCCTGACAGTGGCCAGGAAGAATCTTAGGGACCAAGTGAGCTGCCCTTTCTTGCCTGAGGACTCCCATCCTCCTCTGGCCTTTCAGCCAACTTGAGTCAAGAAAATAGGAACAGAAAAGGCTGGTGGGTGGACCGGTCCCTCCACTGTGCTCTGTAGACTGTGGCAGCTGTCCCCACCCTCTCCCTACATGGCTTCTGCTACGATTAGATCAAGGAAGGCTCCAGGAGTTTCCTGGTTCCCAGTCCCCAGGAGCAGCCACTGCCCTCTGGCCTACCTCCTGGTGCCATCCTGGAGCCAGGCCTGCCACGCTGCCTTAGCTGCCATCCCATTTATGGGGCACAGCTGACTGAAGAACTCCTTCCTTCCCTCTCTTCACTCCCCAAATATTTACAGAAAGCCTGGCTGTGACCTTTACAAAGTAACAGTGAAATCACAAACATTTACCCAAAGGTCTACCACGTGCCAAGGCCTCTGCGGGCACAGAGCGCCAGAACACGCTGGGAGGTGGGGCCGGCACTGGAAGCGCGCCTTAGAGCTGGGCTGGGGGCCTGCTGAGAGGTGCTCCTGGGGCACAGCCTAGAGGAGCTGAAGGTGGGGTGAGCCGAACTAGCTAAGGCCTATTCATCAGAATTTTGAAGTGTCAGGGTGAGGAGGGGCCGCGGTTGCAGACCCACAGCTCTCAGAGTTTGTCCTTAGTTACTGGAAGGGCGGGGTGAGCAGCACAGGCCAGCTAGGGAAGCGGAGGCTGTAGGGCCTGAGGGCGGAGCCTGCTTGTTTTTCTCCTCTGGCTGCTGGCAGGGGAGTTGAGGGGGATAGGACAGAATGGCTGTAGG
This sequence comes from Cavia porcellus, assembly GCF_034190915.1. Classification (NCBI taxonomy): domain Eukaryota; kingdom Metazoa; phylum Chordata; class Mammalia; order Rodentia; family Caviidae; genus Cavia; species Cavia porcellus. The sequence goes on from NW_026947500.1 coordinate 24,198,269, forward strand.
CCAGCTCACTGTGACTCTGCAGTTTTCAGATACTGGCAGTGTTGAGGCCTAAGGCAGAGGGCCCAGCCTCAGGGCCTCTGGGACCATGAAGGGCCCAAGGTGACCGAGGAGCCACCCTGAAGAGGAAGACTGTCAAGGAAGACTATCATGGAAGAGGAAGACTATCAAGGACTGCCCTTGGGGTAAACTGTGAAGCACCACCCTTACTCCCCCACTTCCCCTTCTCGCCCTGTTCCAGGGGTTCTTGTGGGAAACTCCGGGTCCTTCCCTGGTCTGGTGCATTGTGTGTTGTGGGTGAAGCAAGCAGCCTCCAGAACACAATGGCAGGACTGGTCACTGGGGAGGCCAGGGATCCTCACTGACCATGGCCCTGAGAAAGCTTGGAGAGGGGGTCTCAGTCTGGAATCTGAATGTTGTCTAAGTGGCCTTCCCTGGCCCTTCCTCCCAGCCCTCAGCCCTTGTGCCAGCTGCTTGGAAAGGAGTAAGTTGTGGTCACTGCCCAAGGAGGCCCATGGCACAGAGCCCCACCCCGGGACCCAAGGATCTGCTTTCTGGAACAGCTTGTTTTGATCCACAGAAATTTGCTGACACACTCATTCCCTGCCCTTGTCCTCCACCAGGCTGAAGGTATTTTTAGCCTTATTTGTAGAAGAAAGCAGAACCTGGGCCCAGTGTGTGTCCACAGCCTGACTCCCTACAGTAAAGTCTGTGTGGTCTTTTCTTTTTTATTCAATGCTGACTGTATTTCAGGTTGTCACAGAGGGGGTATTGGGGAAATGTTTTCAATGAGCAATCATCAAGCCTGGGGTAAACCTGAGTACAATACTGCCACTGTGTAGATACTGTGTCTTTTTAACCTCTCCTCAAATATGCCCCTTTCCCAAAGAAAACCAGCTGTCTAGGACTTGGAAGACCAGGAGAGCTTTCAAAACCCCCTTGAAAGGGTACCATTTTGTCCTTGAAGACTGAGGGGAGGGGGGTGGCCAGGGCAGCTCCAAACCTGAGCACACAAAGGAGCCTTATTTCTGTGTGACAAAGAAGTTGTCTACTTATAGAATAATCCTATGCTATGTGTGTTGCCAATTATCCAAGCTCCTGCTTTTTTTTTTTTTTTTTAAACAGGATTCACTGTATTTCAGGCCTACTTTAAATTCACTATGTTGCCCAGAGTGCTTTCAAACTCAAAATCCTCCTGTCTCAGCCTCCAAAGTGCTAAGGTAACAGATTTTAGCCATCTCACCCAACTCCTACTCCCATTTTTTTTTTTTTTTTTTTGTACCAAGGATCTAACTCACGACCTGGCACTTACCAGGCAGGCGCTTATGCCAGTGAGCAGTAAGCAGAGCCCCAGCCCTTCCTACTCCCATTCTTTTGAAAAATAAAATCTAAAATAACTTCTGAAGAGAAATTTCTGAAAAGAATTATGAGATTTGGGAATGATATGTGTAAATGAGGAAAAACTTGAAACCAGAGATAAAAGCAAGGTAAAACATCAAATTGGGCCCCTGAAGGAGAATATGCGTGACTATGCACCTTCCATACAGCCTGTCAGGTAAATGGGCCTACTCCTTAGGATGGTATGGTGAAGCAGTTGAGGCTTTGCTCCCTGGATTTCACAAATACATTCCAGCATTCTAGAACACTCTTTGTCCCTAGAACATTCTTGAAAATTCCCTTTTTCCTTACCGTTCTTTCAGTCCAAATTACGCACCCATGGAAATTTTGCCTGAACTAGACAGATGGGGCAGATGATAGGGAAGGTTGAGGCGTGTGGCCCAAGAGCTTGGCTGAGAGCCACAAGCGAACAAGATTGGGCTTGCCACGTCTGTCTGTGTTGTCAGTCACATGACAGTCACCAGTTCCAACAACTCCAGGGAGGAGTGTGTCCTGGGCCCCACCCTGCCTGCAGATGCCATCTTGCAGAGGCAAGGGGAAAATATTACTCCACTTTCCTTCTTGTTGTCAAGGGTGGTTCTCCTTTGGGTTGTGGGTAGTTGGCCTAGGAGGAGACTTCCTGGCAAGACTGCTGCCCTTCTCATTTGGCTATTTGTACCTTGTGGCCACTGCCAGCCGGGTAGGGTGTGATAAAGGGTCTCAGACTGTGAATCCCTGAACCTTTGCCCTGCAGTAGTCCAGGTCCTGTCAGCTATCTTTTTTTTAAATCCTCAGGGGCATAAGTACCTGCCTGGCAAGTGCGAGATTGTGAGTACAAAAAAAAATTCCTCACTCAACCCTCAGGCCTCACCAGGTCCTGTCAGAGGAGGTGACTTCACCACGTTTGCTGGGGGGTAGGGGGTACCCTGACGTGGTGCCTCTAACAGTGCACATCCTGAGGCACATCAGCGGCCATAAACTGCCAGGGACAAATGCAGCTTTTTTTCTAAATCACTTTTCTCTCTATCCCTCACCCAAAAAAAGTAGAAAGAGTTGAAAATCCACACCCATCTGGTCCTCCAGCCCTATAATCACATGTATTATTTCCCACACAAAATGTGTTTATTTTGCAACTGTCCGTTTTCAATTAATACGCTACGCCTCCTCTCTCATTAAGTACTTCACCCCAACAGCAGGCTCAGCTGTTGGTAGGAAAACACTTCAACTCTCCAGGTCTTTGCTAATAGTGACAAAACCCGGGCACTCACCCTCCAACTGACAGCTGGTTCTGTCTCAACATTTGCACTCCTTTGCACCTGGCCCCTTGTTAAGTGAAAAGCAGGAGTCTTTGGTGGACATCTTAGGGCAGAGACCAGGGTACGGCACATTCCGATTCCTCCAAGAAGGTCTCAGGCAGCCCTGCCCCCACTCCGCGCTCCCGGGAGTTGACGTCACCGGCTGAGCACCAGGCGGTGCCGCCCGAGTAATCACGCGCTTCGCCCCTCCCGCGTTCGGGAGTGAGCCGCCTCTGCAGAGATCCTTCCGCGGCCGCATGGAATTTTCCAGACGCTCTGCCGGCCCTTCTTTCGGGCCTCAGGCGGGCGGGGGCCAGGAATGTGGGGAAAACGACCTCAGGCGACCCCGGCAGCCCGGGCTGTACACCGAGGTCCAACTCGCTCTCCAGCCATCAACCCAGAGAACCGTGTCCCCATGGCGCATAGATACACTACAGAAAAATGAGGCCGCTCCCCTGTGCCCCCCCCTCCCAAATATGACCTTGAAGTTTGTCCTCAAGCCCAAAAAAGCTCTGGTGGAGGAAGGGCTAATTGGGAGTCTGAGGAAGTGGCCATAAGGGGAGACCTTGAGCCGCCCTAGTTGGCTCCTCGGGCAAGGTCGGAAGGGACTTTTTTTCCCCCCAGTGACCGTGGAGGAATCATGCCGTTGAACAAGGAACGCCCTTGTGATGCGACCCAGGGCTATAAAAGAAAGAGTTGTGGCCAGTCCAGTTGGAGTTAGACTTAGGGAGGGCTGGCATCTGGGTTCGGTGGTGGGGAGGAGGTGGTCAGTTTAGGGACTCGGTAGAGATGTGGGGGGATATTCTGATGGACGGGGTCGGCACGGTGGGGTTGCAAGAAAGAGAAGGGGGGCCAAGAGGGGACACTAGGTACTGGGGGGACTGCCACAGGAAGGCTGAGCAGAAAGTTCCCGCAGCAGGCTGTCCCTGCTGCTTATTGGACAGGGTGACGTAATCTCCAGGAGGAGGCTCTTACTTGGGCCCAGCATTCTGGTTTAGGTGCAGAAAGGAAGGGCAGGGCGAGGTGGGAAGATGGAGAGGAAAGGAGGTAGAATTCAGTGGCGGTGGAATTGGTTGATGCTCTAGAAATGATCTAAGAAGGCAGGGGCGCAGGCAGGGCTGACTTTGAACTTGTCAATACCAGCAGCCCTCTTTTTTTCCAGACAAAAAGGGTGCCAGCCCATCTGGGGCTGAGGCCTGGTCTTGTGGAAACTGGATTTAGCTTCGCAGGGCAGACAGCTCTGGCCCAGGGTGGTAGGTAATGTGGACTCAGCCTGGTGGAGCCCAGGTCTGGGTGAGGCAAGGCCTCAGGCGGAGGTGAGGGGGTGGCCTAAGAAGGGAGCGCAGAGGCGAGGAGCTGGCCCCACCCGTGGCTGGTGTGGCACCTGGGGCTGCTGAGGCAGGGTGCTTGTTGAGGGCATCATTGACCGACCTTTATTTTCCAGGTTACAGTGGCCCATTGGACTTCCCCTAGGCTCTGTGCTAGTCTTCTCTGTGAGCTCACTCTACCCCTCCTCTTCCTCCCCCTAACTTACTGAGGTTGTCCCTTCACTTAAACCTGTCGTCTGGTGGTAAGCCTGGGGAAGTCGCTGGAGCTGGTGTTGGACTCGATATCTTTGGTAATGGTGGAGGAGGAAGGACCTACTCCCTACTCCCCGCTGAGACTCCCTCCTGGTTGGTGGGGTGAGGTGGCCCTGCTTTTGGAAGGGTGGGGACCCTTGGGCAGGCCTGCAGTGACAGTTTCCTTCGAAGGTCACATGCCTCATTGACATGGTTTGTTACTGTAGCGGTCATCATGGCGAGCAGATGGCACCAGGAGAAATGGAGCCCCTGCCAGTGTGTGAGTCGTAGCAGTACAGGAGGGGAGACCTTGAAGGAAACAGCCCGATTAAATTGAAGCCTGCAGATTGAATTCCGGAGGCTTAGGAGTTCTCCAGTGCCATGGGTCCAGGCCTTGCTCGGGAAGCCCTGTATTCAGGAGGTCGCCACTAAAGTTTTCAGATGAGTTTATGAGGGGAATCCAGAAATCCAGAGCAGATGCATCCGGCTTGCATGATCAATAGCTTTGATGTCTGTTCCGGGAGCACCATCCTCTGGGCACGAGAATACCAGCAGGCGCCCCTGTTTTCCTGGGGATAGAGGTGTTCAGATGCTGCAACTACTAAACTGAGCCTCAGATCATTCTAGTTTGGTGCTACGAACCTTGCTTCAAGAAGATTGTTAAGCCGTAGGACATTTTAACGATACTACAACGCAGTGATGCCTTGTAGATGGCGCTTGCCAGATGGAGCCCAGTGACCTCTCACCTACCTGCCCCCTTGCCCATGCGTTGGCCAGAGGAGTCGTTAGTGTGATGATGAAACTCTTGGGTGTGGGGAAACTGTTCAGTTTTAAATCTTTTACGTAGAGGGAATATGTAAGAGGCGGCAAGTTGGGTGGGGCGGGGCTTACCTGTTGTGCGGAAATCTGGGAGGGTACAAGCTGATCATGCCAAGTTTTGGGCGAAGGAAGTGGTATCTGGTTTGGGCATTCTGGTGGCATCGCAGATTGCTGAAAAGGGGATGAATGGTGCGTGTACTGTGTGTGCTGGTGATGGCCCTTAACGGGTGCATACCAAGCCAGTGTCCACTACTGGTAGCTGTGCCCCCAGTCCAGATCTTTGATCCTTCTTCCTCTATTTACTTAAACTTGATTTTTACTTGACTAGAATTCGGAAAACCTGGGGTTCTAACTGGGAAGGTTCCTGAGGGTGGGGGGTGGGAGTTGGGATGGATGGAGAGGGCAAGGGAGGATGTGGGGGACGCAGCACAGAGGATGAGGTTGGGAGTGTGGGTGGAAGAGGATTTACTCAAATTTATGAGTGAAGAAAATACTAATGATAAATTGATAATGCTGGTTAAATTGTTGCGTAGAAACAGTAAAAATAGCTTGGAAACTATAAAAAATGCTTGGAACTTGAAGAGAAGGAAAAAAGCAAAATTGTTTTGCTTTGCTGAAAAGTGTAAAGAATTGAAAAAGGTTACTTTAAATCCTGAATAGTCGCTTGGAAAATGATCACAAACTTACTGTTAAAGGGAGGTTATCTGAAGGTGTGGGTTTTTTTTTTTTTCTTCAGGATTAAAAAGTCTTAGGCTTCTAAATTGTGGGCTTTTAAAGCTTAAGTGAGCCCTTGAGAATAAATGGGTTCTTGTGGGCTCTTGGTTCACGTTTAGTCACTGAGGTCATTTGTGATTAAAAATTCTAACCATACTACAAATGTGATGCCTTCTGAAGCAATTCCGTGTATATAAGTTGTGTTGTAAAATATTGAATCTTCCTATGGTGGGTCAGTAATCACAACAGCAAAATTTGTGCTTGCTTGTTTTATCTTGTCCAGTCATAGTCTTTGTGACAAGAACCAGACTAACCTGTGGTGGTCACTGAAATTACTTTGGTACAAAGTAGCAGCCAATCCAGATACCTTGATTAGGGTCACGGTGAATAATGCATTTACGGTGAATAATGCATTGCATCTTTAGTTTTGAATGTTTGTGCTATTTAAATCATCCAGGACTAGAGTGAAAACTATTACAATCATTTGAGGGGAAAATAGCAAAACTGGAGAGAAGCAGACACCGTACTGGATAAAATTAGTAAAAGTTTAGAGACTGAAAAACCATACTTGTTTTTGAGCTGTCTCTGTCAAGTTGGTGAAGTAGTATCAATGGCTTTTTAATGTATTCCTCTTTAATTTCACTTTAAAATATTTAAATCCTTAATGCATTCATCCTTGAGATTTTTCTGTTTGGGTTATTTAAATGCTAATATGTTGATGTGTTCCTAACCAGTGATTGGGTCACTGTCACTAGAACTTGAAGTGTATTAGTCATGCTTGTATGGGGAAATATTTCTGGGTATTAACTTAAAAGTGCACTACTCATGCTTGTATGGGGAAATGTTTTTGGGTGTACTGTTGTGAAATGCGGGCTGTAAAAGCACATGGTTAAAAGCGCTTGTTTATTGCTCTTGTAAGGTAAGAACTCTTGTTGCATCATGTATGTAATTACTAATGTCTTTTCTTCCCTTTTACAGCACAAATAAAGGTTTGCATTCTAAGCTCCTTAAAATCTTTGTATTGCTGTTACATTTCTCAACCCCTGTCCTGTTGTGCTCACAATGAAGGTGGTTATGTTTTTGAGACAGGCCTGGATTCATGGTTCACTAGTTCCAAGTAATTGAGCCATTGGTATAGCTGGGAACCTTTACTCAAATAGACTGGTTAGGTCCTGAATGGTCTGCAAACTGGTGGGCAGTGCGGCGTACATACCCTGTGTACTGTTGCGAGCAGGCAGTGTTTGTGTAAAATGTGATGGGTAACCACATGGTCAGAGATGAATATGTATGTGGGAAGTTTTTGGTCCATGTAATATGCTGGGACATTCCCTGTGTATTTCCAAGTGGTACTTTTTAATAAATTATTTGGGGGGAATAGTTTAAGAGGATGGACATACAATTAAGCGTATTTCACGTTTCATGTTTCCAGTCTTTGGCCATTTGGGTCTAAGCACATAATTCTCAGCTTCATTTTTTGAGGTGACTGAAAAGTTTGGCTTCCTTGTTTGTGCAAGTGCTATATTAAGTAAGCAAAATGCCAGAGTGTGGGTGGAAGCAGTTGCAATCCAGTGTGAGTCACGAATGGAGATGGTCTGTGTGGGGTGGGGAAGGACCGCGGTGACTCATCCTGGGAGCAGATCAGGACAGGCACTTCTACCGTTGTGCGTCACTGGGCACTGTACTGTGTTTCACAAGAGCCAAATTTGGGCTCAGATTAGGAACACTGATGCTGCTGCTAGGAAAGGAGGTGTTTATTGCAAAGGAGAGGGGGAGGTAGGCCTAGGCAATCTGTAGGGCTCAGTTACTTGCAACAGGTAGTTGAGTCCTGAACTGAACACCCAGAGTGGGACAAACCAAGGGTGAGGGATGTGGCCTGAAATCTTGTGGTTGAGAGAGCTGTGAGACCAGCTCACCCTGGGAGCTGACCAGGACGGGCACTTCTACGGTTGTGGTCACTTGGCACTGTACTATATGTGGCCTCACTGAGTGTGTTCTGTCTGTTCCCTCGGTCATCCCTTGGTATCTCCTCATTTGTATACTACCGGGAAGCTGGTGTGAGGTGCTTGTAAGAGGACAGTAGCATGCTACACAGCAGTAGTGCCCGTCCTCAAGAGTAGGCATTGCCAAGTGTGGGTGCAAGGTGCTCCCCCTGCTTCTCACCCCTTTCCTCAGTCCCCAGAAACAGTCTGGATTTCTCTTTGTGTCTTACCCCTTGAGCTCTTAGCCCTTGTTCCCTGCCACCCTCTTGTCAGAGCTGCTTGTTTATCTTGTCTATATAATGATTATGAAACTTGGTTCTAATCCAGAGACACTTTTTCCCAGCAACTGCAACAGGCTAAAAACTTACAGGGTAAATGCTTGATATTGGAAATAGTTGTGCAATGGGGCTAGTGGAGACAAGGGTGCAGCTGAGGGCTGAGCCTACTCCCTTGCGTGAGAGTAAAGGGCTTCAGTGTGTGTGTTACTGGGGGATTGAACTGGGGTAACTCTTAAGCTACACTCCAGCCTCTTCCAGTTCACTTAGTGGTACTGGGGATTGAACTCTCAGGGCTTTCACATCCTCAGCCCTTTTTGTTTTTCATCTCAAGGCAGGGTCTTGTTAAATAGCCTAGGCTGGTGTGGCACTTAGAAACCTGCTTCAGTCTCCCAAGTTCCTAGGGTTGTAGATCTGTGCTGCCAAGCCCAGCTAACGACTGGATCTTTACCTGTTTATCTTTGGATCGGTGTTGATGGTAGTGTTTCAGTAACTGGTTTCCATGCTCATGCATAGGTCTGAATTCAGTTTTTCTCCAGACTTCCTAAAAGCAAGGGATGGTCCATTAGAATTCAGTGGGTTGATGGTGCTTCTGTGCAAATTAAGACTATCAAACATTTGAGTTTAAAATTTAAAAAAAAAATTGCCTAAGAACAGATACTGAGTCTCCCCTGTGTGCCTCGGTTGGAGACGCTGAGAACTGGGGAAATGCCCTACATACAAAAAGAGGACTGACAACAACTGGCCTTCAGTGCCAACTGCCAGTTTCTGACTGTTAAGGGATTGCAAGGACTTTCAGTGCCATGCAGCCTTCCTTTCTGTGTGTAATTAAATCTTCGGAGAAAATCTTAACCTCTAGCCCCATATGACTCATTGTGGCATGGTGCTGGATTGAAAGAAATGTCAAAACAATGGCAGTTGTGGTATGTCTCTTGTAACTCATATTTAACATGCAAAAATACATGGATGCAGACTTGGAACAGCAAGGGGAAGACAAAAATAACTAAAAATAAGGGTGTAATTATAAACCTTCCAAGGCCTTGAACTGTCCTTTGGGAAAGGGTACCTACCGCACCTCTTCTCATCCGGTGGTTAGGATGGTTGCTTCCTACTATAGTCTCTAGCCTCCAGCCCTTTGCCCTGTACTACGCCCCTCAAATCAGTTCTTATGTGGGAAAAGGGTTTATAGTGAAGCTTGACAAAAGAAAATTGAAAAAATCCTCGATAATTTTCCACTAACAACTCTAGTGACATACATACTTGCATCAGATATATGCAATTTTATTCAAATTGGGACTATACATGAATTATATTTTGTGTCTTAATACCTTGTCAATTAAAGCATCTTTGTTAGTACTGATGTAGTATTCCATTACAAAGCTGTATCAATTTAAAGTCTCATTTAAGGGGCTGGGGATTTAGCTCAGTGGCATAAGCACCTGCCTTGCAAGCAGGCAGTCGTGAGTTCGATCCCTGGTACCGATAAAAAGACAAAGATAAAGTCTCATTTAAATAGATGGGTTTGTAATTCTTTTTTTTTTTTTTTTTTTTGTCTTTTTGAGACGGTCTCACTATGCAGTTCAGGCTGACCTTGGGCTCACTTTGTAGCCCAGGCTGGTCTTGAACTTGAAAGGATTCACCTGCCTCAGCCTCCTGAGTGCTGGGATTGCAGGGGTGCACCACCACGCCTGGCTGGGTTTGTAATTCTTTTAGAAAACAATGCTTTGATGTCTTTGCCACATCTGTTTAAGATAGACCTACTTCTAGAGGAAAATAGCCATGTTAGTTTTTTTTTTTTTTTCATGTCAGATTTCTTAAAACCTTAGGTTCCTGTTAAGTTGCCCTCCAAGGAGCGATTTTCTAAATTAGTGTTTTTAGTGAGAAAAGCAGACTCTGGTGCTCAGAATGGGTAGTATGATGTAAACACCTTTGCTATTTGGATGTCAGGCCTACTTACCTGTGGGTATGAGCATTCTTTGCCCTGTGGTGAAACTGAAGAATGCTCTCATCTGTTGACCCAGCCTGTGTGACTTTTTCTACTCATTGTTGATATTTCTATTGGTTATTTTATAAAAGCAATTTATATATTAAGGATATTAATAATGTTATATTTGATATACTTTCTAGTGTGTATATTGTCTTTTAATTTTCCTTATGTTTCAGATATACCACAGGTATACATAAAATTGTCTGAGGTTAAACCACTGTAGTTTTGTACACGTGGTGTTATGCTTAGCCCCTGTTGACCCTGAGTCTGTAAATATAATCTGTATTTTCATGTGCGCTTGTGTAGTTTCACTTTTCACATTTAATCTAGACTCCCAACTGGAGTTAATTGCAGCGTACGTGGGTGTGGGTAGCAGGTACCCAGATGTTCCTTCGTGTGGCTAGAAGCAGTGATGGAGTAATAGTGCTCTGTCAGTGTGAGGCTGTTGTCACTGTTATACTAAGATGCTGAAAAATTAACATAGTTAATTAAAAGATAATTAGCAAAAATAGTGGAACAGTTCACCAGAGAATGCCCCAGGTGCAGGCTGGTGGGGTCTCCCCAGTGAGATTCTGGTTTGTGGTTCCTCTTTGATTCCCCAGCTTCCCTGGTATCTGGCTTGGACCTGTCACAGTGAATCTGAATGCCAATCCTGACTACCACTTGGTATCTTTGTAACTGGGAGTAAATTATGTATGGTGACCTGGCCCATTTTCCTCAGCTGTGAAGTGGAAAATGTGTGCAGGTAAGTGATGCATGGTATTCGGTGCTGAGCACTGCCTGTGACTCCCTGGCCTGCTTCCTCTTCTCTGTTACTGCCTTTTAGACTCTGGCTTTCCTCTTGCTTCCCTCCAACTGCCTTGTTCTGTCCTTTTATGGACTGGAATTAGTGTTTATATTCTAGTCTGTTCTGTTTTTAACTCAATTTTGTGTCTAGTAACCATGTTTGTGTGTCAGCTCAGTTCACCAAACACTGTTGCAGGTTTTTCTCAGGCTAAATTGTTAATCCTTACACCAAATCCCTTGGAAATCCGAAGGCCCTGAAGCTAAATGCACGCATTTTTCTGTGACTTGCACAGCCTGCCCTGATTGGTCAAAGAGGTCCAGGACCAGGGGCTGGTGATTTAGCTCAATAGTTCAAGTGCTTGCCTGGTAAACATCTTGAATTCATAGAGGTCCAGGACCTTAAATAGCATCATAAACAAATGATTGCAGCATTTTACCCCATTGTGCTTATCTCACAGGATAAAGTAATCTCTTCAGTTAATAAACAGAATTTTGACTTTTACATAGGGCTACTGTGTGCATCTTCATAAACTTGGTGTGCTTTATATTTTCCACAAGGGTGTTGCCCAGCCAATAAATATGGCTTACAACTTCTCTCCCACTTCTTGTGAGTTTATAATTTCCCTCTGCTGTTGCCGTCATCAGTTTCAGTTTTATTGATTGCTACTTTAAGTTTTCTGTAGTAAAATATCCAAAGTTTACTATCTTAAATGTCTGTTAAGTGTACTGTTCAGTAGTGCTAAGTATATTTGTGTTGCTGTGCAGCCAATCTCCAGAACTTTCTCATCTTGTAAAAATCAAACTGTACCAAATTCTACCCTTGAACTCATCATTCAACCCCCACCCCACCGTACCCCACCTTATCTCTTCCCCCAGGTCCCTGGCAGTCACTACTGTTTCTACTTCCTGTTTCTGAGTTTGACCATTCTAGGTAAATGATGTAATTGAACTCAGGGTATTTGTATTTTATGATCGGATTATTTCATTTAGTACAGTGTTCTTAAAGATCAACTAGGTTGCAATATGTGTCAGAATTTTCTTTTCAAAAGAGCTGAACGACAGTCCATTTGTACACGTCACATTTGTTGTCTTCTCCTTTGAATATCAGGGTTGCATCCACCCTTTTGGTTATAAGTAGTGCTGCTTTGGACATGAGTATCCATACAGATACCTTCTCAAGACTGCTTTGCATTCTTTTGGATAATGGATGTGAAATAGTAGTTCACTGTGGTTTTGATTTGCATTTTCCTAATAATTAGTATCGTTAAACATCTTTGCATACGTTTATTGAGCACTGTACATCTTTGGGAGAAAGGTCAAGTCTTTTGCACATTTAAAAGTGGGGGTTTTGTTGTTGTTGCAATTGTTTACTTACAGGATTTTTATGTTCTGAAAGGTAGCCCCTTATTAGATACATAATTTGCAAATGTTTTCCCGCTTTCTGTAAAGTTGCTTTTTCACTGTGGATTGAATCTTTTGATCCTCAGAAGTGATTGGTTTTGATGTAGTCTAATTTACCTTAAATGGTTTTTACTTTTGTTACTTACATTTTGGTGTCATATTCAAGAAATCATTGACAATTCAATGTTAAAAAATATTTATTGCTACTTTTAAAAGTGCTTTAATTTTCTTAGTCTTTATTTCTGTTGGCTATATTGAATACTTTTCACTTGTTCTACCATGTAGACTTTTTCCCTTGCTCCTCTTGGACCACTTAATATGTGAAAAAAATTTTTTTAAGGATCATGAATTCTTTGTAGAGTCAAAAAGGTAAGATTTTAGCAATTATGATTGTCAGACTTATTCACCTGTTTTCTTTTTATAGATGGCAAATTTTATATATATATGTTACACAAGGATTTTAAAATTAGTCTAATAAATCTTAAAATAACAGATAAGTCTCTTGTTTATCATTAGTATTTCTTTAGAAGCCTGAACATGTATTTTTCTTTTTCTTTTTCTTTTTTTTTTTTTGTCTTTTTATCAGTACCGAGGATTGAATTCATGACTGCCTGCTTGCAAGGCATGCGCTTATGCCGCTAAGCTAAATCCCCAGCTCCGTTTTTTGTTTGTTTTGTCTTTGAACATGTATTTTTCCACACAGCTACAAAGAATACCTTCTCCATTCAAGTTATTTACACTGATAAAATTGAATACCAAATGTATTGAGTAAATACTCTCTTGCGTCTTTTGCTTCAGGGTTACCAGTATTATATTTTTATAATTACTTATCTAAATCTGTTTCTAGAAATTATCAGCGCTAGTTTTGTTGTTTCCAAGAAAATTCAACAAATCTTAATGACCGTCACTGTTAAGTTCTACAGCCTAATAAGCGGGAGCTGTGATGCTCATTAAGACAAAGCTATTCATTCTTACTAGAACTGGGGTACACAGAAGGAGTTCATTGTAATCTGGTTCATGACACGCCTGTATGTGCTTCCTTGATTATGTCTAATACTGTGTAATATCTCAGCATTTTCTGTCAGTGTGAAAAGTTGGACAGTAAAAAAAACAGCAGCTTCCTTTTGCCCATGTAATACCCCAAACCTGGCCAAGGTCATCATCATTCTGAATTGTGGGTTTACCTTTCACTTGTTTTCTTTTCATATAGCTTTAAAAATTTTGTATTTAAATGTTTTTCAAGTTATATTTTAAAATTTTAGTTTTTAGCTTTTCAGAAAAAGTATATGTAATCTTCTGGGATGTTTTCATTTAATATGGTGAAATTCATCTATTTGCCTGGTATGCAATTTGTTTGGCTTGCTTACTGGACAGAATCTGTCATGTGACCCTATCACATTTAATTCATGAATTAAGATTCTCCCATTGTGGCTGGGTTGTTTCTCTTCTGTTAAGTATCAGTAAGAGAAGTGCTCTGTAATGCTTGCTTGTTATACAGAATTAAAACATGATTCATGAGGTTGGCACCATCAATCCCCCTTGATCTTCAAAGATAAACTGTGTTATATTTAGTTTCCTACCAGACCCCTCTGTTCATTTACATATATATTGAAAAGAAATAGAGCATCGTTTTTCTTTTCTGCATAAGTGGTAAGGTACTATTATTGCATACTTTGTATCATTATTGACTTATTTTATCTAATAATACCCAGGTTCGTGTGTGTACATGTGGGACTGCCCTCATTCTCTTTAACTACACCATGGAATTCTTTGTTTTTATTTTTTGTGTTTTTGATACTGGGGATTGAACTAACGACCTTGTGCTTGCCAGACAGGCACTTAAGCTGCTGCTAAATCTCTGGCCTCACCATGGAATTCTTTAACCTGGCTGTACCTTGAGTTAGTCATTCTGCTACTGATGGAAATTTATACTTTTTCTTCTAATTTTTGGTATTGCAGACAATACCCTGTAATCATCTGATTCACAATCCTTGTGTACACTACCATGAATGTTTCTCGGGTTAGTATTGAGGTAGAACTACTGGGTCACAGGACCTGGGTCATGTGTTTGGCCATATTCTACAGTATTGCCTTCTGAATGATATACAGATTTGTATACCTGTCTATAAAAATGTTTTTCCCATACCCTCTCTTCAATACTTGGAATATGAAATTTTAAAAATTCTGCCCATTGCCTGTCCTTGATCTGTCATGTATACATAGTGGCCCATGGAGACTTTAACAGCACATTAGAGTTCTGTCATCTGTGTGTGAACTTAACATTTGTGGACTTGATGATAGGGGCCCCAGGGCCCAGACATGAAATACTTATAGTTTGCCAAGGTGTAATTCTTTAATGCTCATGTCACAACGCTGCTAAGGCACCCAGCGCGATGCTCTGCATCCATGTCACACCGGCTTCATTGTCTGCTCATCCTTACATCAAAGCAGCTCTTCCAAAGAGTTCAAAACTTGGCAGACTGAGGTAAGTCCATGGCTCATGTCTCTGTAATGTGAACAACACTGATGAATGGGACTGTAGGGAATTTGTCTGGTACAGAGTTTGTAAATTGATAATCAGGGTGTGGGTGCTGGACACTGGACTGCAGGGTACTGCCTGGCCCACCTCTTCCCTCACTGTCTCCAGAAGAAAATGCTGAGGTTCCTCAGGCCTCCCACCTCTAGCAGCCTGTGCACAGCCCCCTAGCTCTTCTGTGATGTGACAACTGTGTGACCCACCTTCTGCCTCAAAGCAAGGTCCTGCCTCGGCCCCTGATCCTGTGCTGACCCCAAAGGTAAATCCTTTGCTGGCTTCCAGTTTACTTCACTCACGTGGGTAGAAAATGTTCAGGATAATGGGGCTGGGGATTTAGCTCAGTGGCATAAGCACCTGCCTTGCAAGCAGGTGGTCGTGAGTTCGATCCCCAGTACCGATAAAAATGAAAAAGACAAAAAAAAAAAAATGTTCAGGATAAGACTCATTCTTGTTAAAACTCCAAGCATTATAGGTGACACAGAAATCCCTGATCTCCCTTTCCTCAGAGGCAAGTACTGTCACCAGTTGTTGGAGCTGCTCTCCAAAGGATTCTGTGTACATATAAAGCTTTGAAAGTGTGGGGACTACAGACCCTGTCCATCTAGCATTTGGGACTGTGGGGTTCACACTGCCCCTAAGAGCTGAGTCTGTGCTTCCCATTGGCCGTGGTTGGTCTTTTCAGCATCCTGGTAAATTGTATCCATCTCTGAATCACTTGTTTCCCTTAAGGAGAACATCTGGGTTTTTTCCAGAACTTTAGTGTGTTCAAGTCTGTAGCTTTGTATATAAGGCTACTGTAAGTATCTGTGTAGATGTGTTTTCATGTATGTGAGCAAGTATATTTATGGGGGAAAAGTTTCCTTCAGGAGGAATCCTGGGGTATGGGGCATGTGCAATTCTAAGTACAACAGACAGCTGTCTAGGGAGATGGAGCGCATTGACATCTCCCCACATCATAACCAATGCTGTGTTTCAAACCTGGTTATGGCACTGTAAAAAGGGAAAACAGTATTGTAGTTGTAATTTATATTTCTGTTGGATTGTATACTTACTGATTCCTAAGAGCTCTTTGTGTGTTAAGAAAATTAACTATTATTTGTGTTGCAAATAATTCCCCATTCCTTACTAATCAGTGTTTTTGTGATGTTTTCAGAGTTTTAAATATACATATACTCACTTACTGATGTTTTACTTAAAGGTTTCTGGAGTTTGTGAATGATTGAGAAAGGCTAATTCAGCTCAGTTATTTTTTGTTGAACCCTGTTTTGTCATAGTAAGTATGTACTTTTATTTTTATTGGGTCTATGTGGATTTAATTTTGAAATAATGGATAAGTTAGATACCTGTTGCCTCTATACCACTTACTGATTAATATGATGTAGGCCATTGATCTGTTGTAGGCAGTGCTTTACATGGTAACGATGTTGGTATCTCATACTTCTGGAATTCTCTTGCCTATTCTTACATGATTACTTTAACCTTCTCTATGCTGTCTTTGTTATTTTTTTTCTGTGCAAGAATAAAATATGGGGCTTAGAGTATAGCTCAGTGACATAGTGCTTGTCTGGTAAGGTCCTGAGTTTGATTTTCAGTACCAAAAAGAAAGAATAAAACATGGTGAGCTACAATAAACTTTTCCTCCCTTGAAAACAAGCAAACAGAATAAAGTACCTGGATTTTTTTGTTGTTGTTGTTTTGCTTTTACCACATTGGTTTGATTCAACTTTGGTTGGTCTTTCTGAAACTCAGTGTCTGGATTTCCTAACCTGCCTCTTGGTACAGACCGGGTCCCATCCCACAGACCCTGTCCCATCCCACAGACACTAATCACAGAGCTCTTTTATGGATTTATTTGTGCATAATGGTTACTTACTGCTAGCACACTGTGAATGTCCTATACATCCTGTCCTGCTAAAAATTCCAGTAAGTTTATGCAAACCTAGCACATTGCACCCAAAATGTGATTTGGGGATAACAAAACCAGGAGGGTTTGTGTTCTGGGAATGCCTGTCCTGGGTCACTAGCTCCTCCCTGGGGAAGTTCCATGTACCCAGAAGGTCTAATGGAATCCTGTCCTAGTGACCGGCATTGATCTCCATGTTCAGCCTGTTTTGTGTTTCCTTCTCCTGTTCATGGGCTACAGTGTCTCACACTTCCCATCGAGCTACACCCTAGTCCTTGCCAGAACTTGGGCCCTGCTGGTCCCTTCTCCAACAGACCTTCCTTGCCAGGTGTCCTGTCACCTCCCTGGGGTCGGCCACCCATCCTCCGCCTGGTCCACTGGATGCTGCTGTGGAGATGGAGCTGAGGTAACCAAACTTTGAAGTTATTTTAACACTTCCACACAGAAGTCAGGAAGGTATCTACGGGGTCTTTCTCATAAGTCAGACACTACCATGTTTCTGACTAGGATTTTTTTTCTTGCTATTAAAATAGAGTTAGGTGGGGCTGGGGATTTAGCTCAGCGGCATAAGCGCCTGCCTTGCAAGCAGGCGGTCATGAGTTCAATCCCAGGTACCAATAAAAAAAATGACAAGTTGATTTCCCCAGCACCATTTATTTATTCTGCCTTATTTACTGATTTGAAATGTCATTCAATAACTAGCTAACTCATACAACTGAACCTGTTTCTGGACTTTCTATTCTGTCCTATTAGAGCTGTATCAAGCTCTAGGGCCAACCCAGTGTTTTAATTTTCTTAGCTTGATACTCCTATACTGCATGGTAATACAGGTCCCTGTCATTCTTTTAAGAGTGACTGGGAAAAAAACAGTGGTTGGATTTCCCATGCAACTGCATTACTCTTCTGAACTATGACAGTACTGATGCTCCCCGTGTTGAGCTGGCCTCCCCACTCACTCAGGGCGGGATGACTTTAATCGCGCTCCTCAGGAGTTTTGGACTTCTCTTTACAGGGGTTATGCATGTTTTTGAAGTTTGCTCCTTGAACCCTTACACTGTGGCTGGAGATGCTTCCTGTTAGTACCTCCTATTGTGGTTGTGTGTGATGAGGCTTGTTTGGTGTATGTGCTTTGTGTTTCACCATCAGCGTCAGCTAGGCCGCAGCCCTGCCTGCTGTAGTCACAAGGGCGGGCTCTGCAGCCGGGCAGCGGCTCTCTTCCTGGGCCACCTCTTATTTACCACGGAAATGGGATGACTGCTTACTTAGGGTGGTGATTGGTATTCCTCTGACATAGATTAGGACTGTTCTTCTCTTGGGTTTCCAAATAAAGAAGAGTTGTTTCTCGTGATTTTGTCACCACTGTATATCTTGTTCGTTACTGGCTGCCATTGCTGAACTGTGAGCAGTCTCCTGCCTGCTGGACCTGCTGGTGGGATCCATGAGCGCAGGAGCCAAGCGAGAGCCATCTCAGGGCTTGTTGCATGCTGCCTAGGGATGACTGAACTCTTGGTATTCAAAAGGAGTAGAGGTGATAAGCTAATAGACATTTTAAATTTTAATGTTTATGTATTTAATATTTCTGGGTTTTATATATGGTTGTGAGGTTTTTTCTTTAAATAAATTTGTAGTAACTTTTTGTTCAAAAAATTGAAATATAGCTTACCATTAAATTCATGCCTTCAAGGTGTACAATGCTGTGGGATTTGGTATATTTACTATGTTGCGTAACCATGATCTTTTTCAGTATCACAGACAGAAAATTTATACTCAGAAAACAGTAACTTGGTGTATCTCTCCTCTTCACTAGTTCCTGGAAACCTTTGTCATACTTTCTGTCTCGAGAACTCTGCCTGTTCTAGGAGTCTAATATAAGTATAATTATATATTTATCTTTCTGTCTCTAACTTCACTAAGTGTAATATTTTAAAGAATCATCTGTGTTATAGCATGTAACAATATTCCATCCCTTTTTGTGGCCAAATAATATTCTTCTGTGCTGATGTGTCCCTTAGGGTTTATTTCTTCATCGGCTGGACAGTCTGCTTTTTGGCTCCTATGAACAATGCTGCTGGCAACACTTGTGTACAAGTTTTTGTGTGAACATGTTTCCATCTCTCTTTGAAAGTAGAATTACTAAGCTGTAAAGAAGCTTAGTATAATTCTATGTATAATTCTTTTGAGGAACTATCAGATTGTTTTGCCTGTGCCCCCCTGCACTGTTTTATACTCCTATCAGGAACGTATGAAGTTCCAAGTTCTCCACATTCTAAGCAGCACTGATTCTTTTCCGACTTCTTTATTATAGCTATCCTAATGGTACAAAGTGCTATTTTATATAATTTTGATTTGCATTTGTTTTTCAGTGGCAAAGTTTATTTGAAAAATTAAAAGTGAAGAGTAAGACAGAAACTGGCTCTGCACACCAAGTTTGGGACAAGTAAAAGGGGAGAAGGCAAGGTAAAAGCACACCCGGAGGAACAGGGTGGGCTCTCATGAGGAAAGCCACCATAGCCTGCTGTGCAGTTTTCAGATGACTGATAAATATCAGGTACTCTGTCCGTGTGTTCTGTTGGCTCTGTGTGCATCTTTGGAGAAGTATCTGTGCTGAGCCTTGGCCCATGTTTTAATTAGGTATTTGGTGCTTTATTATTGGTTTGGGTATCAGCAGTCCCAGGGCTTGTGCTTGCCAGGCAAGTGCTGTACCACTGAGCTACCTTGCCCATTCTGGCACTTTATTATTGAATTGTAAGAGTCCTTTATATATTCCAGAGTCTAGATCCTTATCAAGTATATGATTTACAAATAGTCCTCCCTGCTTCAGTAGCCCTGGGATTGAAGCTGGGAACTGCCGACCTGCATCCCCAGTCCATATTTCTTTGAGAAAGTCTCACTAAGCTACCCAAGCTGAGTAGCTGGGATTGTAGGTGTTGTGTTTTTACCTTCTTGACTATATCTTTTGACAAAATAGATCTATATTTTAAAAGCAGTTTGAGGGGCTGAGGATGCTCCTCAGTGATAGAGTACTTGACTACTAAGCATGAGGCCCTGGGTTTGATTCCCCATCCCAAAGTGGTTGGAACTTAGCAATGACAAAAACAAAACAACTCAAGGTGTTATATGAATGACTGATGTCTGAGGAACTGTCCCTTATAAAACTAGGTTTTCCTTAAATGGAAATGGATAGGAAGTGCTGCTCTGATGGGTCCTTTATGTGTGATACCAGCTGGGGCCATGTGCTGTACGTGCTAGATAATGGGAGAGGGTGTCTGCTTGTTTACTAGATTTCTCAGAAAGTTTTGAGTTTTGTTGTTGTTTTCTAAATCAGTCAGGTCTGGAGGCACAACCTGTATTTATAGCACTCAGGAAGCTGAAGCAAGGAGGATCACAAGTTCAGGGCCAGCCTAGGCTATACAGTGAGTTCAAGGCCAGCCTGAAGCATGTAGTAAGATCCTGTGTCAAAAAATAGAAAAGAAAAAATTCACAATAGATGTTGTATTTATTCAAATGGCTTTTATGCATCAGATTTTTTTCTTTTGTCATCTGATGATTTAAATTTATTAAGAGGCTACTAATGATTCCATTAATACTAATAGAAAGTTAAGGCCTCCTGTGATTTCCAGGTCATTGTAAGCCTGGTGTTTTGTTGATACAGAAATGAATTATCAAGTCTGCTTGGAAGCTGTCATGAAGGTTTGGGCTGAGGATACCTGGAGATGCAGCCAGTCTAGGGTAGCAGTTGTGAACTCAGTTCTGAGCAGGGCACTGTGTTTTGTGCCCTTCTTTGACACTGAGGCAAATCCCTGGCTGTCTCTGTACTCCATGTGCTGCAGGGCCCAGGAGCATGTTGTGGAAGCCCTGATGGCACTTCCCTGTAGAGGTTCAGGGTTCTCTGAGAATGGTTTCAGTTTTGTCTAGTACTTCTGGGCTTTCAATATTTCTATATCATCATAAGATCATTTTTCAAAGTTTTGTTTTCCAGAAAAATACCTTTCCGTTATATTAGGGTAGAACCCACAGGTTTAAAGACTAAAGTAAAAGCAACAATCCTTAACTGTGACATGAGAAAGACCAACTGTGACATGAGAAAGAACAGTGAGGCCTTTGACCCTGGCCCAGCATTGTAGGATCAAGGGTCTCTCAGGAGAGGATGGTCACTCTGCCACCTAGTGGGGCCTTGCAGACCCAGGAACCTTGTGACCCTAGAACCCTGGGAGGCTTTGTTCTACACCAATAGGACATTGTATTGATCTTATCTGCTCTACCTTCATGACTGTGGTTTAATTTCACTTAAAAATTAAGGGTTTGCTGATTGTTATTTAACTGTTGTTATCTATTTCTGGTTTAATGAATGATTATTTACAGTTGCCTTGGTTTTTTGCATATATGGGTCACTCCATTGCTTTAGGTGTGATTTTTTTTTTTTTTTTTTTTTTTTGTTCCATTTTTTGTGACAAGGTCGCAATATACAGTCCAGGCTGGTGTCGACCTTGCTATCTAGCTCAGGCTGGCTTCAGATTCTTGATCTTGCTTCAACCTCCCAAGTGTTAAGATTACAGGTGTGCCTGGCTTAGGTATGATTTCTTTTTTAGGTGTGATGAGTTTTATAAACATTCCGTTGCAGATGACCTATGCCAGTTTGCTCCATGTGATCTGGAAATGCAGTGGTGCTGATCCATCTCAATCCCCAACAGCACAGACTACCCTGCTCTGAGGTGCGCTTTCTGCTTGGAATTCACAGACCAGTACAGTACCTCTCTGCTCTCTGTCCTTGTACTCATGTTTATTTTACATGGTTGTGATTGGTGGTTATTTTGCACTTTTCTATTTCCTGTTGTTTTTGGGGATCCAGTTACTCATGATGAAATGAACCACACTTCTGACTGAGGACACTGAGGGTATGAGGCTGTCATTCATCACTGGGCTGTGGGGGCTGGAACCAAGCACTTCAGGGTTACCAGTGGTTCAGTCACAGACACCCCCCTCCCCCGCAGTTTGCTGCCTGCCTGGAGTCCCAGGAGCCCTGGAAAGAGGGAGGTAGTTGCTCATTACCCTGTTTCCTCTCGGACCCCTGGGAAGACTGCTGTGTCTGTCCTGGCCCTGCCAACATCACTGTTTTACTTTCACTCATGGACTGTGCAGGGCTCCTGGAAGCCAGTTTCCCCCTCAGCCTTGTAGCTAGGGGCACATTTCTCACACTGCTCCTCAAGGTACACACCTGAGAGCTACTGGCTAATGCACTGGACTCTTTGCTCATCTTACAGAATGTCTGATTTCTCCCTTTCTGAGGCCCAATAAGGCCAGAGCTCTGTTGCTCCATCATCAGGTTGGGACTTAAAGGCCAGGAGTGTTACCTCCTCTCTGCTACTACAATAAGTAAGTGTGCTTGGGGCTGAAGCCAAAGGGAGGCTGTGAAGGGGGCTGGCAGGGAGGTGGGGGATGGAGGTCTCAATGTTGCCCACCAGGTTTCCCACCCTTCTAGGGCTCTGAGCCCAGCTGGAGTCCCTGGAACTTGGCGCATGTGTGTGTGTGCGCGTGTGCGTGTAGTAGAGCTGACTCTGCTGGATTCCTCGGGAGGGGTAAAGAGATCCCCCTCTTGGCCTGGCCCACCCCCATGTGCCTTCGGGCAGGTTACAGCTCCATAGAGCCTTGACTTCTCATCTGGACCTTGCTGGGGACATGGCTTCTGAGCACCACAGGAAGGCTGCAGGGTCCTGCTCCGTGATAAGGACTGCAGGGTGCACAGGGTTGCTCTGTGGACAGGACAGTGGGTCCAGGACTGGCTTGTTGCACCTCTTGGCTCTGGGGAGCTGGTGACCTGGTCCCTTTACCCCAGGAGTCAAAAGAGCTGGCAGGACAGTGCTTCCAGCTTCATTTCCAAATGCTGTGATTCCCAGGAAGGATTCAGCAGCTGAAAATGACCACACTCAGAAGGCAGGTGGACATGTCTGTGACTTCCAGTGCCAGGGGACCAGCAGCATCAGAGAGAGGCTAGCACTGAGTTTTCCTTTTCCGATGCAAACATTTAATTACGAGTGATCTACAAAGAGAAAATGATGCGATGGAGAAGGTGACAGTAAAATCCTCCCCTCCTCTTGCCTGCGCCAGAGCCGCCATAGTGGTGGGCTTTCGGGTTTCTTAGGCCTTGCTGGAAGTCTCTATACATACACACTCACTACTTGTTATGGCTGACAGTGTCCCAGAACAGGCAAGACTGTGACCTGTGATTCAGTTTGCTGATCTGACTTTGTGCACTGCAGTTGATATCTGAATCCAGTGAAGTGGGAATGGGGGTGAGAGGCAGGGGACCACATCCCCTGGCCGTGCCCTCGGAGAAAGCGAGGAGGCAGGGCAGGCAGGATGCGCCTGGGAGGGACGAGGCGTGGAGCCGCCGCAGGTGTTTCTTTTACTGGCCGCGGCTCATGGCCGCAGTCAGGTTTTGCTTTTCACCCTACAGTCTGTGAGAAACGAGCAGGAAAAAGCAAAAGGCGCTAGTGGTGGCACGTCCACGCTGCTGGGCCGGGGTTCAAGTCCCCGTGGCGCCCTGCTTCCTTCCTGCTTAGCTCCAGGTCCCTCCGCCCCAGCCCCAGGAGGAAAGCTGGGTGGGTACTCTGGCCCTCGGTCGGTCCTCTGGGGCTGAGCTCTCAGGGATCGCCTCTTAGCCTCTGATGACCTTGAATCAACCTTCTGTCTGCCACTATAAATGTGTCTGTGTTTATTCGTTTGTTTTTGATTATCTAAGCAAGTTGTAGTAACCCAGGATCTATAAAAGAAAAGCAAACTCTTACCTCCGTTCACTGATCTCGATGGAAGACCGAAAAACTCCCACCCTGCCTGTGTTGGTGTCGATGTCCGCTCCCGGCCGGCAGGAAGGACACACGACAAAGTCTGGTAGTGGACAACCTTTTCTTTTTATTTTCCTTCTCCGTACAGCCTGCCCTGGGTTCTCCCAGCTGAAGCCTCCTCTGGTCCGCTCCCCGCGGCTCCTTTTGTGCTTCAGTCTGCCCCAAAGCCTCTACCGGTCCGCTCTCCACGGCTCCTTTTGGGCTTCTACTTCCGGGCTTCTATCTGGCTTCTTCTTCCGCCCAGGGGTGGCACCGGTATATATACGGGTACAGTGTCCAATCATGTTAAAGTAAGCAAGGCAAGCTGATTGGCTAACATCATCAGTTGCCAGGCAGACTATATTGTTGAGCGGGTTGTTTACGCGGTAAGCAGGAAACTAACATATTCGATGGGAGGGGTAATCTACCTCAGGCTTTGCTCTTTACCACAGGCCGCACGTCCGCCGCGCAAGGCGAGCTATCACAGACGCGGCTCCCAACATCTCCCCCTATTTTATTTTTTATGAATGTGCGCATCGTAGCCCTTCCTGGACTGGGTGCAGAGGCTTATGCCCTATGTGTAGGCCCACCGTAGGTCCTTGGCTTAGACCCTGGTTGGCCATGCCATGGTCTGCCAAGGCCCTGAGGCCCTCGTCCTTTTTCTAGGGCCAGGCACAAACTGGACGGAACCTGGATGCACACAAGCTTGCACTCATTTTCTCTCCGTAAAGAAATCCCCTCGGAGAGAAATTTAGACCTGGGCAGCATCTAACAGTCCAGCGGCTTACGTGCAGGATGGGGTAGGGCCTGGCTTAGGTCGAGTCGTGCTGGGGAGGCACGCTCTTACCCGTCATTGACTCACCTACCCTGCTGTGTATTGTCACCTTATGGAGGAGAATGAGGGATGCCCGCCATATCTAGACTCGGTCGTGGGCCAATTGAGCAAGCCATGCATATGCCTGAGGATCTTCTTGTCCATTTCGGGCTACCGCTATTTCTATTCATCTTATTGGTTGGTCTGTGATGGATCTCCAGTAGGGCAGGTCTGATCTTCAGTCGAGGGCTTTGTTGCCCGTGTCAGTCTCTCCGGTATCCACAGTGGTTCTCGTCCCGGTTCCTGTGGGAAAACACAAACCGCGCCTCGGTTCCAGCTGACCACTGGATCCGGGCCCATCCATTGTCATGCCATAGATAACCGCGCCTTTGGAGGCAGGCCTTGGCTTACTCCCCCTTTTTGTTTTTTATTTTTTATTTTTTATTTTTATCTTTTTCGTTTTTTTTTTTTTTTTTTTTTTTTTTATTGGTACCAGGGATCGAACTGGCGATTGCCTGCTTACAAGGCAGGCGCTTATGCCGCTAAGCTAAATCCCCAGCTCCCATTTCCTCGACCGGCGTTTCTCTCAGCCTGCTCTGCAGAGAACTCTGCGTACCAGGCTCGCCAATCCAGGTAACTGCCCGAGGGCAGACACGCCTTTGTCAGCTGAATCCAGTCCGCGGGGGCGAGGGGCCCAGAAGACAGATTCTCCAGCATGGCAATGGTGTAAGGCGCAGTCGGCCCAAAGGTTGTAACTGCATTTTTAAGTTCTCTAATCTGCTTTATCTCAAAAGGCTCCCATACATTGCGTCCCTGGCCCATAGCTACTTGTACAGGAAATATCCCGTAGGGGCCACTATCTATCCCAGGTGGATGTACCTCATGAGACAAGCGTCCCCCCTGCCAAAGCCGCCTGTAAAAATACCGACCCGCCGGCGGCGGAGCATAAGACAGCGGCCGTGATTGGGCGGAAAATGGGGGCCCGTGCATCACTTCCTGTTCTGGCGAAAGGGGAGAGAGCTCCCAGGCGGCCGCCTCGTGGCGAGGAATCGCCTCCGGAAACGGCCCCCAAGGTGGGGCGGAAGGCTTCGCCTCCCTCTCGCGCCGGGGAGCGCTCAGGAGCTCTCTACTCCTCCGCAGACCAGGTTGAGCAGAGCGCAATTCGTGGGGCAACGCTGGAAAAGAACCCTGCGACTCCTTATCGAGCGACTTGGGCTCCTGACAGCTGGTCTCTTTGGCCTCCTTGCCATTCAACTTTCCCTCGTCCTCGGAGTCAGACGACTCCGAGGCTAGAGCCCCGTCCTCCTCCTTAGCATCCTTGTTCCCCTTGACGGGCCCCTCTCGGGAGCTCCCTGACTGGGCCTGCTCAGATACCCTGCGTACTTTTGTAAGCTCTTGAGAGCTTTCTCCACAACCACCCTCGCTCTTAGTGTTGCTACCTAACATGTTTCCCATCTTTTAATATGTTACTCACCGCGTGAGGCCCAAGGAATCCGCCACTTACGTGTGAGCCTGAGGGGAGTCTAAAAGCCCTGTAGGTGCGCGCCACCCAGAGCCCAGGCTTATCCCCAACTCACCTGTCTCGCAGCTCTGTACTGGAGCGTTGTCCACTTCCACGTCTCGGGGGTGATCAGTCCCCGGGCGGGCCTCCAAATGTCGA
Source organism: Cavia porcellus (assembly GCF_034190915.1). Classification (NCBI taxonomy): domain Eukaryota; kingdom Metazoa; phylum Chordata; class Mammalia; order Rodentia; family Caviidae; genus Cavia; species Cavia porcellus. Next base: position 24,224,192 of record NW_026947500.1, read on the forward strand.
TGTCCGCTCCCGGCCGGCAGGAAGGACACACGACAAAGTCTGGTAGTGGACAACCTTTTCTTTTTATTTTCCTTCTCCGTACAGCCTGCCCTGGGTTCTCCCAGCTGAAGCCTCCTCTGGTCCGCTCCCCGCGGCTCCTTTTGTGCTTCAGTCTGCCCCAAAGCCTCTACCGGTCCGCTCTCCGCGGCTCCTTTTGGGCTTCTACTTCCGGGCTTCTATCTGGCTTCTTCTTCCGCCCAGGGGTGGCACCGGTATATATACGGGTACAGTGTCCAATCATGTTAAAGTAAGCAAGGCAAGCTGATTGGCTAACATCATCAGTTGCCAGGCAGACTATATTGTTGAGCGGGTTGTTTACGCGGTAAGCAGGAAACTAACATATTCGATGGGAGGGGTAATCTACCTCAGGCTTTGCTCTTTACCACAGGCCGCACGTCCGCCGCGCAAGGCGAGCTATCACAGACGCGGCTCCCAACATGTTGGAAAGGTTGAATTCTGTTCTCTAAAATCTAGGACTGCAGATTTAATTCTAGGAACAAGGAAGGTCAAGAGTAAGAAGAAAAAGCAAGCTTCTGAGAGGGACAGAAGGGGGCCTGCAAAGTGGTTGTCTCATTTGTTTGTTTTTGAGACAGGGCCTCACTTTGTAGCTCAGGCTGGCCTTGCTTGCACTTCTACCAGTCCCCATGCCTCAGCCTCCCAAATGCTGGGATAAATTTGTTAGTTCCAGATAGTTCAGACAAGTAGAAGTCACAGCGATCCTCCTTTTGTGCCTGGCTTCTCATTTAGCACTGGCTGCCCAGAGCGCTCTGAGTCGCATCGCCATGTGACAACTTCAATCAATCGTCAGCTGAAACAGGGCTGCCCTGCAGGGCCGGCACGCAGCTCCTCCATGCTCATCAGTGGAGGCCACCCGCTCTATGGCGATCCGGCCTCCTTGAAATCCATATGCAAGGGGGCTGGGGATTTAGCTCAGCGGCATAAGTGCTTGCCTTGCAAGCAGGCAGTCGTGAGTTCGATCCCCGGTACCGATAAAAAAAAAAAGAAAGAAAGAAATCCATGTGCAAGTCTTTGTTCAAGTGTTTGTCTTCGGTTCTTGTGTCTTCCATATAGGGGTGGAGTGGAATGTTAATGGAATATGTTAATTCTATATTCAACCTCTTTTTCCTTCTGCAGTGCTGGGGACGGAACCAGAGTAAGCATGCACCCTATCACTAATCGTATTTTTGGTTTTGGTTTTGGTCCTGGAAGTTGAATTTAAGACCTTGTGTGTGCCTCAGAATTTTTTTGGGGGGGCAGTGTAGGAATTGAACCAGGAGCATTCTACCACTGAACTATATTCTGAGCCTTTTAAAATTTTTTTTTTCTTTTTCGTTTTTATCGGTACCAGGGATCACTCACGACCACACACTTGTAAGGCAGGCGCTTATGCCACTGAGCTAAATCCCCAGCCCTCTGAGCCTTTTTTATATTTTATTTTGTGACAAAACCTCACAGAGTTGCCCAGGCTGGCCTTAAAGTTATGGTCCTCCTGCATAAGCCTGCTGAGGAGCTGGGATTGCTGAAGGGCACCACCACACCCAGCTGTATCTGACTGTTTGCAGAACTGCCAGCTGTGTCCAGAGCAGCTGCAGCTATGTGTGTGATTCTCCCACACACTGGGTAGCACTTGCTATGAAGGCCATCCGGGTAAATGCAAAGAAATTAATATAGGAAATAGAGTATGGCAAAGCTGGCTGGGAAATAAGGGGGCTGTCCATTACAAGATCCCAGGACAACCCCAGTATGATGGAACATGCCTGTAATCCTAGCCCCTGGGGAGGCTGAGGCAGAAGGATTGCCATAACTTCAAGGCTGGCCAAAAAAACATAATAAACTGGGCACAGTGGTACAGGCCTGTAATCCCAGTACTCGGGAGGCTGAAGCAGGAGGATCTTTGTAAGTCTGAAACCAGCCTGGGCTATACAGTGAGCTTGAGACAAAAAACAAAACAATAACAACAAAAACCCCAGAAACTATAAAAATGATCTTGAACACAGTTTTCCCTTCTGCCTTTTTTTTTTTTTTTTTGTACTGGGAATTGAATTCAGGACCTTGTACTTGCCAGGCAGGTGCTATGCTGATGAGCTACATCCCTGGCCCATCCTTTCTGCCTATCCCACCCCACCCCTGTGGTATCCCCTGTCCTTAGAAGCTACAAGTGTTTTTTGTTTTTTACCTCAATCAAACCCTACCACTCCTAAGTGCCAGGCAAGCACTCTACCATTTTCAGTCTTTTAATTTTTTGTTTTGTTTGGTTGCTTGTTTGGTTTTTGAGACAAGTTCTCACTACATACCTAAGGCTGGCCTCAAACCCACAGAAATCCTCCTACTTCAGCTTCCTGAGTGCTGAGATTACAGGCATGAGCTACTACACCTGGAAGTTTGTTTTATATTTTGAGACAGGGTCTTGTTATGTAGTTCAGGCTGGCCTTGAACTCATTATATAGCCTAGGATGGCCTCAATCTTATGATCCTCCTGCCTCAGCCTCCCAGTGCTAAGATTATGGGCATATCCCACCATGCCCTTTTATTTTAAAGCAGGGTCTCAACAAATTACCCAGGCTGGCCTGATTATCTGTGATCCTTTTGCCTCAGCCTCCCTGCATCGCTGGGGCTACAGGCATGTACCACCACACCCTGCTAAAGCTTCTCAATGGGGACCATTTCCTGATTTGTTTCCCTTACCTATACCTCAGATTTCTAGACATACCTTGCATTTTAGAACTGCCACACAGGCTGACTGATACAGTGTGAGAGGGGACCAGACGGGATGCAAACAGGGAGGCGAGGCTGTGGGGCACTTCAGAGCTGCTCCCCAAACCCTGTGTCTCCCAGGGCAGAATGGAGAAGCCCCTCCTCACGCAGGGGTGTGGTCAGAACGTAGGCCCTGACTAAGACGGGGGCTGAAACCAAGTCCTTAGAACCAAAAGGAATAAATTCAAGCTCATTTACTCAACAAGCAGCTAAGGGACTGGGCTACTGCAGGCGTCCATAGGCCTGCAGATCCAGGGTGAACAGACCGCAGGCTCTGCGAGGACGCACACCTGTAACATGTAACCTGAGGTATTTGGGAGGCAAAAGGAGCAAGAGTTCAAGGCCAGCCTGGGTGACTTAGGGAGACCCTGTCTCAAAAGAAATGGCTGGGGAACCTTGTGGTGGGCAACTGAACCAGCCAGCAAGACTCCGCCTGCCTCAAAATAGATCATAAAGAGGGACTGGGGTAGCTCAGCGGTGGAGTACTGCTCAAGCCCCGAGCTCCAATCCTTAGTATCACACAAACAAATAAGTAAAATCTCAGCTTACTCCCAAATTTAGCTGTTTGAAACATCGTCCTGCTTGGCAGGGAAGCCAAGGCCTCCTGGTATGCTGGTCCCTGCCAACTCTCAGGCGACAGCTCCAGGCTTTAAGCAAGAAGCTTGAGTGGGCTAGCAGTGCCCTCTGTGGAGCGAAGCCCAAGAGCAGAATCAGAAAGGAAAACCAAATGGGTATGGGCACACTGTAATGCCAGCTCTCAGGTGGCTGAGGCAAGAGGGTTGCGCCAGGCCCAGGCCTGCCTGAACCGCATAACAAGAGCCTGAACTACATAGCAGAAAGAAAGAATGAGAGAGAGAGAGAGAGAGAGAGAGAGAGAGAGAGAGAGAGAGAGAAAGGAAAAGAAAGAAAGAAAAGAGAAAAACACACAAAAGAAAGAAAATCCCAAGGCTTTTAGCATGAGTGCTGCCTTCAGCTGGAGCAGGAGTGAACATCCAACAATAGCCAGGTGTGGTAGTGCACAGCTCTAATCCTAGCACTCAGGAGGCTGAGGCAAGAGAATCCTCATGAGTTCAAATCCAGCCGGAGATTTAGCTCAGCAGTATAAGGTACCTGCCTGGCAAGCGCAAGATTGTGAGTTTGATACCCAGTACAAAAAAAAAAAAAAATGAGTTCAAGTCCAGCCTAGACTATATAGTGAGACCCTGTCTAAAGAAAGGAAAAAAATCTAATTACTGAGGCCACATGTTATAGGGCAGGCAGCTTGGGGAGGAAGGAAGAGGTCAAATTTAGGGAAGCCACAAAAGTCTGGGAGCAGGCCTGGCCTCTTCTGACTGGCGCCTGTGAGGCCTCGGGCAACTTACTTTACTTGTCTTCTGTCTTCATTTCATGGATAGAGAGATTAACCCGGTCATCTGCGCCTTTAAAAAGCTGTATGAGGGACTGAGGATTCAGCTCAGTGGTGCAGTGCCTGCCTGGCAAGTGTAGGTCCTGAGTTCAATTCTTAGGCCTTCCCTTAAAAAAAAAACCTGTATGGTGGAGCATTCTGTAATCCCACCACTCAGGAGGCTGAGGCAGAAAGATCACTTCGAGTTCAAGGCCAGCATGGGCTACAAAGTGAGTTCAAGTCCAGCCTAAACTGCACAGTGAAACTCTGTCTCAGAAAGACAATAAATTTTTTAAAAAGACAATCAAAAAAGAAAAAGAGGGGCTGGGAATTTAGCTCAGTGGCATAAGTGCCTGCCTTGCAAGTATGTGCTCGTGAGTTTTATCCCCGGGACCGATAAAAAAGAAAAAGACAAAAAGAAAAGAAAAAGAAAACCTGTAAAGTTAATGTGTCTGCACTACATAGACTGTCTCAAAAAAAAAAAAAAAAAAAAAAGCCATGGAGATAAAACAGGAACTTATGACAACAAAAGGTTAAAACTCTTAGCAGCAGGATTTCTCCACGATACAATTCTCCCCAGCTCATACAGAAGCTTGAAAGATGTATATTCACTTCAACAGTTCACCACACTAATAAATAATAAGCGTCTGGAAGCTGATGGCCACCACTGTGAGCAACTCTTGTGATTGTGGAGGCCAAAGAGAGCTTGTATTCATCTCATGATGTCTCAGTAAACTTAGTACCAAAATAGTTACAAGAATTTCTCATTTGGGAAGTCATGCCACATGGCACTAACACTGACAGGAACAGCATAAGGTAAAAATAAAAATAAAGGTGTCGAGAGTTTAGCTCAGCGGTATAAGCACCTGCCTACAAGCACATGATTGCGAGTTCAATCCCCAGAACCCAAATAAATAAATAAAAATAAAAATAAATCCAAGACCTATTCAATTTTCCCTGGGAGACCAAACCCATCTCCTCTCAGAGGTGACACACACAGATACCCTTTCCTGAAACTGGAAACTTCTGGGGTGGAGTAAACATCTTGTCAATCAGCAACGCTAGGGCTCAGCTTCAGATACAGACACAAAGAGTCCTGAGGGATGAGCAGGAACTAGGTCACCTAGAAAAAGCATTCCTGAGACACACAGGCTTCTGCCCCGACTTTTCTCAATCCTTGAACCCTGAGAAAAACCACAGTCTCACCTTGTGTGAGTCGTCTCTTTGGAAATCTGCCTGGTACATAAACTCTTCTCTTTTATTATTCTGATATTGGTCATTTATTTTTTCTGTACTTTAGACTAAACTCTGGGCCTTTGCACTGAGCTACATCTGCAGACCACGTATCTCCTTTTATCTTTTCTTGAGATAGAGTCTCACTAAATCATTAAATGGATTACTTGGCCTGGGTTTGAAATTGGTTTTCTGTCTCACAGCCTCACAGAACGCTGGGATTACAGGCCTATGCCACCATGTTTGGCTGCTTACAGATTTTTTTTTTTTTTTTTTTTTTTTTTTTTGAGACAGTACCTCTATATGTAGCCCAGGCTGGCCTTGAAGTTACAGCAATCCTCCTGCCCTGCCTCCTGAGTGCTAGGATTACAAGTGTGTGCTCCAAACCTGGCTAGGAAACTACCATTTGGATAACTTTAAAATATCTCCAAGGTTCCAAGCACAGTGGCACACTTCTGTAATGCCAGCATTTGGGGGCTGAGACAGGAAGATCGCGATGAATTTGAGGCCAGTCTGGGCTAGGTAGTAAATTTAAGCCTGGCCTAAATTATATAATTATATAGCAAGACCCTGTCTCAAAAACCAAACAGACTGGCCTGCCCACGCAGTGTATTGTGGGATCTTGAGCCGCATTAATGCTTACGGATGCCTGCCCTGGAGCCGGCATAACCCAAGAGGCGATAATGAAGTTTCACCTGGGCCCCGTACTTTGCTGTCGCCATTCGAGACGGCAGGGCACGGACCCTGAAGCTCGACCGGAGGCTCGCGGGCCTCGGGGCCCGGCGGTCTGGGCAGCGGCCGCTCTCTCTCTAGTCTCGGGCTTGCACTGTGAATTTATGATACGGGGCAGCCTATGGATAGAGCTGCAGCGACACAGTTCGCTTGAAGCCCGCTGAGTCCCTAAGAAGGACAGGAGTTAGGGAGGGTGGGGCCGGGGGTCTGTGCGGATCGTTCCACTCCGATTTGCTTGTTGGTGGAGCAGACAGTCTTAAGGGCAGAGACAGCTGAAGGTGGCTTTCCTTGCCTTCTAGATACCTGTGTAGTGTCTGCCTCTCGGGGAGAGCGAAGACCCTCTGTGTACTTATGAGCATCTCATTCCCTCTAGGAAATCCAGCAGTGCGGGTGATCCGTAAAGGATACAAGATGAAAATCGTGTTTAATCCCACCAGGGTTATGCACTGTGGGCTCTAGGCAGGTGTCTGGGTTACCACTTTTACCTTTCCCAAATACTTGGTTTATCTCTAACTTTTCCTTAATTCTGTTGAAATCTGTTCCTTTTCAAGTGCTACCTTTCTCTGCCTTTTACTAACACCTATGGTTGAGCAACGTGTTATAGTAAATGACTATGCTTGGCATAAATTCAGTATGATATTCATGGTCAACGTTACATACTTGTTAATATGTCTTGCATCAAATGCTTATGGAAGCCCAAGTACTGTGCTATGTGCTGGTGATTCACCAAGGAACAAGCTGGAGAATGCCCGTAAGTAGCTTTGTAGACCAGAAATTTAAGACAGTGGGATACGTGTTATGCAGAAGAAGTAGGGAACTGTGAGAATATACAGCCAGACCTAATTGGGAGTTTAACCAAGTTGACTAAAGGCCTTTTATCCTACTTTGTAAGTTCCACAGGGCCTACTAAATTCCCTGTGCAAAACAATGTAAAGAGGGGCTGGGGATTTAGCTCAGTGGCATAAGCGCCTGCCTTGCAAGCAGGCAGTCGTGAGTTTGATCCCTGGTACCAATAAAAAAGAAAAAGACAAAAAACCAAAACAAAACAAAAAAACAATGTAAAGTACACAGGTTACCTATATCTGGTTACTGGTTTACATGATCCTAACTATACTGTATACTTAATGTTTGTAAATTTTATTATATATAAGTTTTACCTCAATAAAGTTTATTCAACAAAGACCTGTGATTAAAAAAAACAAAACAAAACAAGGCCGGGCGTGGTGGCTCATGCCTGTAATCTCAGCACTCGGGAGGCTTAGGCAGGAGGATCGCTGCGAGTCTGAGACCAGCAAAGAAGCCCAGCTGCACCTGGGGACAGAGGCCACTGTGTGTGTGGCTTTTTATTATATGACACAAATGTCCCCTTGGCCCAGATCCTCTAGGGGTGCAGCAGGGTTTTCACATGAAACCTAGGACATTCTTGTGGAGCTAGACCAGACCTAGTGCGTGCAGCTGACAGTTCTTGCCTTTGTTTCTTTCATTTGTACCAACTCAATTATTTCATTTTTACTAGTATATGTCTGCAGTACATAATGATCACACTTATCATAGAAGACTGACATTTCTGAGTTGCATGACTGTTAAGAAAAAATTGAAAGGTTTTAGTCATCTTGCTGTCTTTCCGTTCACTGGGCAGGGGCTGAAACTCCCAGCTCTGGGCGTCTTTCTCCCTTTTTTCACTATGTAGCCCGGGCTTAAACTCTTGGTAATACTCCTGCCTCAGCCTCCAGCGTGCTGAGATTACAGGCATGTTCCCCCATCCCGTCTCTCCACGGGAAAAGAAAAACTAGATCTGGCTCCACTGTGAGAGGCAGGAGACATGACTTCTAGACCCACTTATTTCCTCCCGGAGGGATCCCGAAGCAGGCCCGCGCGTCCTGCGCCGCCTAGCCGGCGCTGCTGGCGCTGCTCTCACTGGGGTCCCCGCCCCGCCCCGCCCCGCCGCGCCGCGCGCTCTGGGAAGGAGCCCCCGAGCGAGAGGTGGACGGGACCTGAGACTCCCAGCATCCCGGCTTCTCGTTTTGATTTCGGCCAGGCTGGCCTCAGGCTCCGAGCCTCCGGCCTCTCTGCCTAACCCCCTGGAGAGAGGGGATCATCGCAGTGAACCGTGACCCATTCGCCCTAGCTCCTGCGCAGCTGTTTGCCAATTTAGGAGCCGGCGCTGGCCGGGCCTGCAGAGCCCTGACGCGGCCCTGGGGGTGGGCCATGCCAGTTCCGCTGGCTGGGAAGACTGTAGGGCCCCGCGCTCTCTCAGGGACACAAAGGGCCGCCCTGAGGGACGGCGAGGAGGTCGACAGCCGGAGCCCGGCCACCTCTGTAGACTCAGGCCAGGGTCTCATCCCTCTGCCGTCTAGAAAGATGACCTCACCTCGGGCCAGGCGCCCTGCTGAGCTGTCCCACCCTCCACTTGCTCATCCTTCCTTCCTGGCCTCATTAAAGTCCCCACCCCACCCGCCTCAACTCCTGACTGCCTCCCTGACACAGGCGTCCACACTCCCTGAGGCCTTGCAGCTGTTTATAGCTGTGCACCCCTCCCTGCTCTAAAGCGCCTGGGCCGCCTGGGCCGCCAGAGCAGCTTCCACAAATAGGCCTGAGGCCCGAGAGAAAGGCTGGAAAAACCCAGTGTTCATGCTTGGAGTGTGTATGTGTGTGTGTGTGTGTGCACGCGCATGCCCATATTTTATTTGATACATTTCATCTTTCATAAAAATGTCAATGCTACAAAGTTATAAAACTATTTAAAATAGCATTTCATTCTATTCTATTTTATTTTACTGAAACAGGATCTCATTGTGTAGATCAGGCTGACCTTGAACTCACTGAAAGGGTTTTGGCCCAGATGGGACACTGTAGCCAGGAAAAGCCTCAACCGGAACCTCCCCTGCCCCTAGAGATTTACCTGTGACTCTATCTCCCCCCACTCTTAGGAATCTGCCCCTGGTGTCAAACGTGTGCCAATGAAATACCTGTGCATCTCTAATGATCCTAGGGCACTACCCTAAGCTTAGGCTACTTATATACCACCCCACGTCGGAGACTCCAGCGGTTGGGGGTGTCGGTTATCTCTCTCCGTGTTCTCAGAATAAAGGCCTCTTTTGTTTTATACTTCACATCTTTTGGAAATAAACCTATCACTCACTATGTTCTCAGGCCAGCCTGGAATTTACAATTTACAGTGATCCTCCTGCCTCAGCCTCCTGAATGTTGGGATTACAAACATATGCCACTAACAAGGCTCTCCACCCCCCCCCCTTTTTTTTTTGTCTTTTTGAAACGGGGTCTCGCTATGCAGTTCAGGCTGACCTTGAGCTTACTTTGTAGCCAGGCTGGTTTCGAACTCACAACGATCCTCCCACCTCAGCCTCCTGAGTGCTGGAATTACAGGGGTGAGCCACCTCATCCGGCTTCCAACTGTTTTTTGAATAGAGAAAAAAGCAGTTTATAAAACAGTTATCTCCAAACTAGGTGTGCTGGCACACACCTGTAATCCCACCACTGAGGAGGTTGAGGCAAGAGGATCATTGCAAGTTAAAAGTCAGTCTGAACTGCATAGTAAAACTCTGTCTCAAACAGACAAAAAAATAATTAATTAAAATTTATTTCTAATATCTGTTATAAAAGAAAAATTCTCCAATCCCTAAAATGATAATATAACTCTAGCGAGACTCTGTCTCAAAAAGACAAAAAAATTTTTTCATTTTGAGACAGGCTTTCACCAACTGGCTAACCTGTCCAGGCTGGACTTGAATTTGAGACTCTCCTGTTTCAGCCTTCCAGAATGCTGGAATTACAGGTGTGCACCACCACACCTGGCTCCATTATTTAATGTATGTGTGTATGTGTATACAGTACATGTTAGTACTACATAGTAGGCTATAGGTCAGTTTGAAGCTAGGAGGTGATGTAGTGGGAGGGACTCTCACTGTTTGAATTTTATGGGAAGCATCTGTGTGTCTAGGTATTTCTAAATAAGGCAATAACAAATTAGAGAGAGGTGGTGTTCCAGCTGAAAGGGTTTTGGCCCAAACAGGACACTCACTGTAGCTCCATCTCCCCCACCCTTAGGAATTTACCTATGGCACCAAACAAAGACCAATGGGCTACCTGTGCATCCCTAATGCCCCCTTAGGTCCCACCCCAAACTGAGGCTACTTATGTGCCTCATTCCACCTGTTCCATGAGAGATCACCCACCCAGGGTGGAGATGCCCCCCTGGGGATTGGGGCTGTCTCTCCCCACATTCTCAAAATAAAGGTCATTTATATTTCATACTTCTTTTCAGCCGCTGCCGGTCTCCTACAGTTCTATCAACAGCCACGCCTTATCTTTTTTTTTTTTTTTTTTGGTCTTTTTCGTTTTTATCGGTACCAGGGATCAAACTCACGACTGCCTGCTTGCAAGGTAAGCGCTTATGCCGCTGAGCTAAATCCCCAGCCCCTAGCCATGCCTATCTTGATGGGGCTCAGGCAATCAAGTCACCTGCCAGCAGAGTCCAGTCTGACACCATGGTGAACCTGTCTCTAAGTGGGTCACAGTGTGATAGCTCAGACCCCAGAATAAAACCAAGGAAGCACGAAATTAAAATTTAGGGAGCAAAGTCTTTATTTTAGGCCAGCCCTGGTGACGCCATTCCAGGAGCCAATTTGGAGACTGGGCCCTCACAGCTGGGGAATTAGGCTTTTAAAGCTGAAAAACCACAGGAATGTTGTAATCGCTGACACAGTTAGGCAGCACCTGGGCTTTACAGAACTTCCTATAATTTCCTTAAAGTTAAGCATTTCTTAAAGAACAGCACATTTTATTACAGATAGTCGGATGAGGGGTAGGGGAGGGGGTTACAGGAAACTGATACCTAAGGCTTTTACAGCTTTCTCAGGAAATTGAAACTTAACCTAGAAAGATAGGAAGGGAAGGAGGGGGGGGGCTGAGCAGCACATACAGAACAGAAATGAGGTGCAATGGTTAGAACTAGGATATAACAACAGTATATAATTATCAAAGATCATCTTTTGTGATGTCTAACAAGAAAAAAAAAAAGTTCAAACATGATTCCCCTAAACAAAGAGTTTGTATTTGTTTTGTGAGTTTTGTTTGTTGATTTTTTTTTTTTTTGGTGTTTCTTGGATTTTTTGATACTGGTGATCAAACTCACGACTTTGTGCTTGCCAGGCAGGCGTTTATGCTACTGAGCTAAATCCCCAACCCTTGTTTTTGGGTTTTTTTTTTTTCTTTTTTTTTTTTTTAAATTGGTACCTGGGATTGAAATCATGACTGCCTGCTTTCAGGGCAGGCGCTTATGCCGCTGAGCTAAACCCCCAGCCCAGTTTTGGTTTTTTGAGACAAGGCCTTGTTGTGCAGTCCAGGCTGGCCTTGAACTGACTATGTAGCCAGGGTGGCCTCGAATACATGGTGATCCTCCTGCCTCAGCCTCCTAAGTGCTGGAAAGGAGTTTGCATTTGTCAGAAATTATTTTAGAGTTTTTTTTAAATCATGGCAAAGTTTCAATTTATTAAAGGTGAGTTTATTGGACCAGATAATGCCAATGATAGCATAATTGTCAATTTACTGCTCATCCCTCAGGGTAGTTCATAGGCCCGCTCATTCCATCTTTATCTTGAGGGCCTGGCCTTCCCACAGATGCACCTCCAGCCACAATTGTAATGTGTTCCCATCTTCTGCACTCACTCACTCCCTTGAGGGCCCCAGCCCTGTCTGACTGCCTGGAATATTTCTCCCTAATTTAGCTGTCTATGATACTTTCTGAGGCTTGGACTGGCCTCAGAGGGGAGGTCTGGAGCCAAAGAGGAATGAATAGATTGAATGCTGTCAGAGGTGTGGCCCAGTTTTTGGTTTTCATGCTACATTTTGTTTTTATTTTTCAGTGTTTAGAGATGGGATCCCTCCTCTCTCTTCTCTCCCCTCTCTCATTGCCTAAATGAGTACTCAACCACTGGAACACACACACACACACACACACACACACACACACACACACCGCCACCTAGTTGGTTTTGTTTTGTTTTGTTTTGATACTGGGGATCGAACTCAGGACCTCGCGCTTGCCAGGCAGGCACTTATGCCTGAGCTAAATCCCCAGCCCATTCTTTGTCTTTTTTTAGACAGGGTCGCACTATACAGGTCAAGCTGGCCTGGACTGCCCAGTCTTTTTAACCTGTGTATTTCAACATCATCTATAGATAGTACTTTTCAGTATTTTTCAAAATTTTCCCCTTTTTGAGGGGAGAGGGTTGAAGCAGGGTCTAATTCTGTGGCCCAGGCTGACCTCAAAGTCTTGATCCTCAGCCTCATAGGATTATAGGCACTACCATGTCGAGTTTATAAAATTATCATGCTGGATTTATAAAATATTCTTTTTCTTTAAAAAGTGAGGAAGGCTGACCAGTGTTTAGCTCAATAGCGTAAGTGCCTGCTTGGCAAATGCGAGGTTGTGAGTTGGATCGCCAGCACCAAAAAAAAAAAAAAAAAAAAAAAAAAAAAAAATATATATATATATATATATATATATATATAGTGAGGAAGGGCTAGGCATGGTGGCAAATGCCTATAATCCCAGCACTTGGGAGGCTAACGCAGGAGGATCACTGTAAATTTGAGGCCAACCTGGATTACGATGTGAGTTCAAGGCCAGCTGAACTGCATAGTAAAATCCTGTCTCAAAATAGGCAAAAAAAAAATTTTAAGAAAATAAAATTTAAAAGCAGGGGAGGGCTGGGCATGATAACCCATGCCTATAATCTCAGTACTCAGGAGGTTGAAGATCATAGTAAGTTTGAGGCCAGCCTCAACTACATAGTTCAAGGCCAGTCTGAACTACAGGGTGACCTTGTCGCAAAACAAACAAACCAAAAAACAGGAAAGTGCTGGGGAAGGGGGCGAGCTGAAGCTCAACAGAACAGGCATCTGTCTGGCAAGCACAACATTGTGAATTCAATTCCTAGTACAAAAAAAAAAAAAAAAAAAAAAAAAAAAAAGCAGGGGATTGGAACTGGACCAAGGCTTCAGATTGAATCACTTATTTTACGGGAAGTGCAAAAGAGGCAAACTATGTTGCAGGGATATGAAAGGCGAAATTCAGAATGTGGAAAATTCCAAGCACAGACAGCTCAGTTTATTCAGTAAGAGTCTGAAGAAGCTGGTTGTGGTGGTTTATTGTTGGGAGCCACCACATTGCCGAGCCGCCGCATATAGCGATCATGTGGCCTGTGGTAAAGAGCAAAGCCTGAGTTAGATTACCCCTCCCATCGAGCACGTTAGTTTCCTGCTTACCGCGTAAACAACCCGCTCAATAATATGTTAGCCAATCAGCTTGCCTTGCTTACTTTAATATGATTGGACACTGTATCCGTATATATACTGGTGCCACCCCTGGGGGGAAGTAGAAGCCCGGAAGGAGCCGCGGAGAGCGAACCGGTAGAGGCTTCGGAGCGAAGCCCGGAAGGAGCCGCGGAGAGCGGACCGGTAGAGGCTTCGGAGCGAAGCCCGGAAGGAGCCGCGGAGAGCGGACCGGTAGAGGCTTCGGAGCGAAGCACGGAAGGAGCCGCGGGGAGCGGACCAGAGGAGGCTTCGGCTGGGAGCGATCCCAGGGCAGGCTGTACGGAGAGAAAATAAAAGAAAAGGTTGTCCACTGCCAGACTTTGTCGTGTGTCCTTCCTGCCAGCCGGGAGCGACATCGACAGTTTATGACTGTAATCTCAGCTCTCCAGAGGCTGAGGCAAGAGGATCTTCATGAGTTATAGGCCAACCTAGGCTGTGAATTCAAAGCCAGCCTGAAGGGGCTGGGGATTTAGCTCGGCGGCATAAGCACCTGCCTTGCAAGCAGGTGGTCGTGAGTTTGGTCCCCGGTACTGATAAAAAGTTAAAAAAAAAAAAAAAAAAAGCCAGCCTGAGATACACTGCAATACCCTTTTTACACATGTGTAAACATCATATTGTCTCACTAGTGTGAGAAGCTGAAAGAAATAACATTATGTATATGTATATATAGGCACATAACATGATAGTTAAGATAGTTACACTACAGAGCTGGGTAGGGTGGCACACTCCTGTAATTCCAGTACTCGGGAGACTGAGACAGGAGGACCATTGCAAGTTCGAGACCAGCCTGGGCTACAAAGTGAGCCCAAGGCCAGCCTGAACTGCATAGGGAGACCCTGTCTCAAAAAGACAAAAAAAAAAAAAAAAAAAAGATAATTATACTACAGATTTTTCTGAGGTCACTGAAGCGAAAATTTTTGCTGGTATTGTTCACAATTAAATGCAGATGTCTTGTGCTCTCTCTGGATGAATGATTTGGGGATGACATTGTACAATGTATCTACCGTTGTTGCCCCTGATTGACGTGTTTTGAAATTTTGGGTTTTTTTTTTTTTCTCTTTGAAATAAAATGGATTTGAAAAAAAAAAAGACCTTGTCTTAAAAAAAAAAAAATCTTTAGTGGATAGCCACTGATAGAGGCCAACCTGAGACCCTTAAGTTGGCCCTGTTTCCAGATAGCCAGGGTCAGTTTTCATTGTTGTTGTTCATTTGTTTCTTTTTTTTTTTACTTTGATTAGTACCAGGGATTGAACTTGCACTCTCACGCTTGCAAGGCAGGCGCTTATGCCACTGAGCTAAATCCCCAGCCCCCTGCTTGTTTCTTTTCTTTTTTGTCTTATTATCGGTACCAGGGAGGGAACTCATGACTGCCTGCTTGCTTGCAAGGCAGGCGCTTATGCTGCTGAGCTAAATCCCCAGCCCCGCTTGTTTCTTTTTTGAGACAGGGTCTCACTATGTAGTCCAGGTTAGCCTCAAACTCTTGGTGATCCTCCTGCCTCAGCCTCCTGAGTGCTGGGATTACAGGTGTGAGCCACCATGCCCAAAATAGAGTGCTGCCTTTAAAAAAAAGCCTGCGGGGGGGGGGGGGGGGAGGGGCGCTAGGATATAGCTCAGTGGCACAAGCACCTGCCTAAAGTGCAAGATCCTGAGTTCAATTCCTGGTACCCTCCCCCTGCCAAAAAAATTTAAAAAGCCTGGGGATGTAGTTGGTGGTCCTTGCCTTAGCAGGCAGGGGGGTCAGTTCCTTGTTTCATGGAACACATGCATGTGCATGCGTGCGTGTGTGTGTGTATGTGTGTGTGTGTGTGTTGCACACATTAGGGTTCTATTTATAACTTTATGGAGTTAATCAAGTCTAAAAAGAATTTCCAGGCATGGTGGTACATGTGGAGGCCAGACAGAAGGATCACAAATTCAAAGCCAGCTTGGAATACATAACAAGAACCTCTCTAAAAAACAAACAAAAAGGAGCTGGGGACTTAGCTCAGTAGCATAAGAACCTGCTTTGCAAGCATGCAGTTGTGAGTTCCATCCCCGGTACCAAAAAACAAACAAACAAACAAACAAATAAAACAAGAGATAGTCGGGCTGGGGATTTAGCTCAGCGGCATAAGCGCCTGTCTTGCAGGCAGGCAGTCATGAGTTCAATCCCTGGTACCGATAAAAAGGAAAAAGCCCCCCCCCCCAAAAAAAAAAAAAAAAAAAAACAAGAGATAGTCATGGTGACACACACCTATAATCCCAGCACTCAATACCCTGAGGCAAGAGGATCACCATGAGTTTGGTGAGCCTGGGCTCCATCCTGGGTTCAAGGCCAGCCTGAACTACATAGTGAGACTTTGGCCCAGAAAATAAACAAATCAATTTTTAAAATATAAAAAATAAAATACATAAAAAACACACAACTGCTGGGAATTTAGAGCAGCAGCATAAGTACCTGCATGGCAAGTGCTGGGTCATAAATTTGATACCCGATCCCCAAAAAAGAAAGAAAGAAAGGAAGAAAGAAAGAAAGAAAGACCAGCTGGGAATAATAGCTCACATCTGTAATCCTGGTCCTCTGAGGTAGGGCAGTAGCCAAAAATTTGAGGCCAGCCTGGGCTATGTAGTAATTTCAAGGCCAGCCTAATGAGACCTTATCTCAAAACAAATAGATAAGCAAATAAAAGTTAAAATATTTTAGCTATGATAAATATTAATTTTATTTGTTTTTTGAGACAGGGTATCAGTATATACTTCAGGCTGACCCTGAACCTGATAGTCCAGGCTGGCCTCAAATTAAAAGCAATCCTTCTGGTTCAATGGTAGGGAATGAATTTAGCATAGATAAATTTAGCATAATGAATTTAGGTAGATCTCACTTCTCAGGAGTCTTTGCTGTTGGTCAGATGAGAGAAGCTCTAGAAAGGCTTTTTCCTGAATCTCAAATACCTCTGGTGGTGGTGCATACCTGTAATCCCAGTGTTTGGGAGGCTGAGACAGGAGGATTGTCTTGGGGTTTGAGGCCAGTATGGACTACATAGTGTATTCAAGACCAGCCTAAAGTATATAGCCCCTGCCTAAACAAACAAACAAACAAAACTACCTTCAGTTTTAAAATAACTCTTACACCAATAAGGCATAGTATGGGGTGACATATTCCATTCTTCAGGGCATTGGAAATTCATTTTATTTTTAGCAGTGGCAAAGTTTATTTGAAAAAGAAAAAGTGAAGAGTGGGAGTGAAACTGGTTCTGCAAAGAGTTTGGGGTGAGTAAATAAACAAAGAGGGTGAGAACAAGGATAAAAACACAGTGTGTCCAAGAAACAATGTGAGCTGTGGTGAGAAGTTATGACAGCCAGAACTAGAAGTGTAGATGAAACAACAGTGGTCAGAGGGTAGTAATGGTTGAAGCTGAGTAGTGAGCAACACAGGGATTCATTAGAGTACATTTATTATTTTTTTATTTTTTT
Organism: Cavia porcellus; assembly: GCF_034190915.1. NCBI lineage: Eukaryota > Metazoa > Chordata > Mammalia > Rodentia > Caviidae > Cavia > Cavia porcellus. The sequence continues at coordinate 24,241,125 of NW_026947500.1, forward strand.
CGTAGCAGGAATCAAACTCAGGATCTTGCTTGCCAGGCAGTGCTATAGTGCTGAGCTATACCCCTAGCGCAACTTTTTATATATTTGAAGATTTCCATAATAAATTAAAAAAAAAAAATTTGGTACCGGGGATGGAAGTCAGGGACCTCCTCACACAAGTGTTCTACCACTAGTCGGGCATGGTGACGTACTCCTATAATCGTAGCACTTGGGAGGCTGAGGCAGGAGGATCATTCCAAGTTCAAGACCAGCCTGGGCTACAAAGTGAGCCCAAATCCAGCTGCCTGCATAATAAGATCCTGTCTCAAAAAAAAGGGCTTTACCACTGAGCTACACTTCCAGCCTTCATAATAAAATGTTTTATTATAGTGTGTGATGTCACATCCCTATAAACCCCAGCCTCTGGAGCCTGAGCCAGGAGGATCAAAAATTCAAGGCCAAGGGGCTGGGGATTTAGCTCAGCAGCATAAGTGCCTGCTTAGCAAGCACGCAGTCTTTGAGTTCAATCCCTAGTACTGATTAAAAACAAAAAAAAATTCAAGGCCAGTCTAGGCAACATAGCAGCAGCCAGTTTCAGTTAGGAAAAGAAAAAGAATCTTGACCTTGTCACTCATTTGTGCAAACTAGGGCAAGTTCACTGCTCTGATCCTGTTTCTCATCTGTAAAATGTGCAGGGGCTGCAAAGACAGCTTCTTCCAAGATTGCTGTGCAGATTGAGCAACTTTGAGGGGCTGGAGACGTTGCTTGGTGGCACAAGCACCTGTCTTGACAAGTGTGAGTGTAGGGAGCCAAGCGACAGCCCCATTGCTGCCTCCCTGCCTCTCTCTCTCTCCTATGGGCACAATGCGTCTGCCTACATTAACCATAATCCTCTCCTGCTTACATCATATACCCGGATGTGACGATGACCCTGTTGTATTCATCCCCTTAGCCTCTTCCTGTCCCACCAGCCCGCCCTTGGCCTACAAAAGATGTAATCACTTCCAGAATAAACGGGGCTTGATCGGATTCTCTCGACTTGCCTCAATCTCTCTCCGTCTCCCCCATGTGTTTATTTAATCCCCTTTCCCCTCCAGGTACACCCCACGGATTGATCCGCAGGCTGCATCATGTGAGGTCATGAGTTCAATTGCTATTCGATTATTGTTATGGATTAAAAACTGGTGATTAACTTAACACCAGCTGAATTAAACCAGCATGGTGTTGAGTGTGGATTGCCCACCTGAGGAAAGTTGCCTGCATAAATAGAGATGTGGAGAAGATGAGTGAGGTGTTGTGGTCTCTCTTTAAGTGCTGCTGTTTGAGCCGTTGGTTCTCCTGGAGGACTCCCCAGTGTGAGTTCGACCATTGTCATTGGAGGAGCTTGGGACCTTGTTGGTGAGAGTGGCTGTGGTTCACTTTAGGAGAGCTCTGGACCTTACATCAAGCATCACTTCTTTTTTTTTTAATTTTTTTTTTTTTTTTTTTTTTTTTTTTTTTGTCTTTTTCCTTTTTATCGGTACCGGGGATCAAACTCGACTGCCTGCTTGCAAAGCAGGCGCTTATGCCACTGAGCTAAATCCCCAGCCCCTAAGCATCACTTCTTGGCTCTGGAGGGGTAGACGTGTGCTGCTTAATCTCCAGAACAAACTCGTCAAGCTGGCTTCCTGGCATGTACTCAACTGTCCTTATTGTTGGAGGAGCTCAGGGCCTCCAAGTTGCTGAGGATGGCTGTGGTGCTTTTCAGGGCAGCTCTGGTTCTTATTTTGAGTGTGACTTCTCAGCTCCAGTGTAGAACCCTCAACCTATCAGCGCAGCTCCTTCACCCCACTGGCATAGACTTTCTACTTTCCACCACTGACCTTCAGGCCTTCCCAACATAGTTCCATAAAAGAGACTCGTGTGATTCCTTCTTGTGGGAGGCATTGTCATGGGCTCTGGGTCTTCATCTGGACTCATGCAGGACATTGCTGTGGGATGCAGGGCCTTTGGCTGAATATTCTGTGTCGTTAGCATTGTAGACAGATTTCCTGTACTTTATTTCTTGTATTAAACTCTGGGTGACCATCATAAATAATAATATAAATTCTGTGTCCTGATTATAATTGTTCTCACAACCCCTGACTACAACAGGTACAAAAAGAGTAAAAGAAAGAAAAAAAGATTGAGCAACTCTTAGTATATGACACTGGCCTATAGATTTGCCTCCTATAGGGATGTTGGGAGTTCCATGGATTTATTATGGAACGCAGGTAGGAATTTAACTTAGGATCATGGGCCAGGGTGTAGTTCATTGGTAGAGTACTTGCCTAGTGTCCCTGACATAATGAGTTCCATCTCCAGCACAGAAAGAAAGAAAGAAATCAGCATGGTGATTTCTGTAATCCCAGCACTGTGAGGCTGAGGCAGGAAGATATCCACAAATTCAAGGCCATGCTGGGCTACATAGTGAGACCTTGTCTCCAAAAAGAAGGAAAAGGAGAAGGAGAAGAAATAATTTAGCCAAGGGCTGGGGATTTAGCTCAGTGGCTTAAACACCTGCCTGGCAAGCACAAGGTCATGAGTTCAATCCCTGGCACCAAAAAAAAAATAGTTTAGCCAAACATGGTAATCTTCTATAATTCCAGCTATTTGGACACTAAATAAAATTTACAAAAAGTGCGAGGGATGTAGCTCAGTGTTAGAGTGCTTGTCAAACATGTATGGGGCCCTGGTTCAGTTCCTGGCTGGAGGGGGATTAAATCTAAGGAATTCAGGGTAGTGAAATGTCAGCACTGTGACAGGCTCCTGAGGGATCCAGGAAGATCCTTTTACAGCAGGAGAAAGTGAGTCCCTGGGGGCTACAGGAACTGAAGATGGTCCCAGACTGTAGGTAGTAGGATGAGGATCAGACTCCAAAAGAGCTTTCCGGTGGTCTGGGCTTCTGGGCTTTGTATAGTATGGAGTCAGCTGTCCCACCCTCCTTCTCCTAAGGGCCATTCCCCCTTGGGTTAAGGATGGCCAAGTAAGGGCACCACCAAGTGCACAGAGCTTTACAGTTTCCAAAGTTGCAACCGTGGTGGGACAGAACTTCCCTCCAGCCTAGATGGCAGTGGGTTCTGGAAGGAAAATCTTTGTAGAAGGAAGACACCAAAGTCCCCATGGAAGGGTTAGTAACTAAATCTGAGGGACGAGGCTCTGGGACTGCTTGCCTACTGTAGAGAATGAGGGTTCACCTTCAGAAGGTTAGGTCTCTACAGAACACAAACTGCCAAACATGGCTGACACCCTCTGCTGCCTGTGGAAAAGTACTAAGTTACAGAGAAGCCAGCTACCGACTTCCAAGGAGGCTGGCAGGGGAAGCAGTTACTATGGCGACACCTTTGGCAGCCTCTATTCCGATTCCTCAGCTAAAAACAACCGCTTTAGTAAATTCCAACAGGGTGGGGAAGAACGGAGTCCTAACTCCAGCCCAGCAACTGCAGGAAGCCAATCTCCTACCAGAGCTGAGTGGCCAGATGAAGGTGACAGCCAATGTGGAGGCTGGAGCTGGGTTGGGATTACCAGAAGGCAGGCACACATGATCGTTTCCATGGAGACCCCCTTAGCAACCCCAACTGGTCCGTTTATGAGCTTTGGAAAATTCCACCTAGCACTTCTTGATTTCTTTCTTTCTTTCTTTTCTTTTCTTTTCTTTTCTTTTCTCTTTCTTTCTCTTTCTTTCTTCCTTCCTTCCTTCCTTCCTTCCTTCTTTCCTCCCTTCTTTCTTTCCTTCCTTTCTTTCTCTTTCTCTCTTTCTTTTCTTTCTTTCTCTCTTTTTTAAACTTTCTCTTTCTCTTGCTCCAGGACAGAGAGGAGCAGAGGTCACTGCTGAGGTTTAACCCCTTCTAGAGATGTGCCCAGTTCCAGTCTTCTCTGAGATCCTTGGGGGTGCAGGCACCTCTCAGTCACCCATGGTTACCCTAATTCCATAGCTGATTGCTGTCACCTGCTGCTTAGTACTGCAGGGGGGAGAAGTGGTAGTCAGGGACAGCACCCCACATAGGGTGCATAACTTGGAGGCTCTGTACTCTGCTCCTGGCCACTGCACACCCCATTAACATTGCACCAAGGAATAAACTGCTCAGGATGAAGGAATCTGCCAGGCTCCCTGAGTACAGGCAGTAAGGGGAAGAAGCAGGTGGGGACACTCTCCCCATGCAGGTCCCTATAGTACCCCATGGGATGAGCCAGTGCCAGAGAGCAGAGAGGGTGACACACTGGCTAAAAGAAGGAATGGAAGGAAGCCCCTAGAAGCTCCAGGACACAGGGCTACGTGTGCCAAAGGAAGTGACCATGCTAGGGGGTCCGGCTGTGGGCATCTGTCATGGAGGCAAACCCACAGGCAGTCCTGTCTGGTTCCTGCTGGCCTGAGCTGGGAGAATCTGCCAGGTACCACCCCCTGGGACTCTTGAGAGACCTTGAGAGTCCCTGGTGCCAGCCCAAGGCCATGCCAGACACACTGTGGATGACACAGAAGCCCACAAAGGGCTGCGTCATCCAGCTGAAGTGAGACTGTAGGAAGACATGAACTCTGCTTCCAAGGTTATTAAATGACAATGACAAAACACAATAAAAGCCATTTGACATAGTTCCAGACAACAGATGAGTCACCAAGCGAAGGGCACTGTCAGGGGTGAAGGGACTGGATTGCCTGACTGTTTGGGGGAAGGCTTCCTGGAGGGGGATGGGGTCTCGGTGGGTCCCTAACACAGGGCAGGGAGGTTCCTGCTGTCAGGGACAATGGGCATGTCCTTGGGAAAGACACAGGGATATCATCAGGGTAATTAGGGCACAGCATGGAGCAGTGTTGGACGCTTGACCGAGGGAGAGCTGTGGCCCCGCTTTGGGCCTGGGCAGAGGGTGAAGATGGGGGCCAGTGAGGATGGGTGACAGCTTTGTGTCTTAGGCTATTTCTATAGAGTCTTTGTTGACTCCTGGGCCTCAGCTGAAGTTGGTGAGGAGACAGAACAGTCATGGAAATTTCCATCCTGCTTCTTTCCCAGTGCTCAGTTTTCAGCTCCGCCTTCACAGCAGCCTGGCTGTGTAGGCTGCAGGCTACACGGAAGGAGTGGAGGGAAAAGGACCAAGTCCTGTGTGCTGGGGGCAGGGGTGGCCTCCCCAGTGCACAGCCAAGTGGGTGGGGAGGGGCTGAGGCTGGGGGCATCTAAATGTTGTGGGACGCTGATGCTGACGTGTGATTCTTCTGCAGAGATGCCAAAGAACATCTGCTTCTGAACTGAGAGGGACCAACAGTCCAAAGAATGACACGGACAAATCCAACTTGACAAGTAGATGAGTGTATTTTAGGGATGGATTACAGAGCAGTGGATGACTTGTGGCCTGCAGCACCCACCCCCACTCCCTTGCTAAATCACTGATTTTGTACTAATCACAATAGAAAAAGGATCAGAAAAAGCCAGGCATAGTGGCACACGCCTGTAATGCCAGTACTCGGGAGACTGAGGCAGGAGGATCATTGCAAGTTCGAGACCACCCAGGGCTACAAGTGAGCTCAAGGCCAGCCTGAGCTGCCTAGGGAGACCCTGTCTCAAAAAGACAAAAAAAAAAAAAAAAAAAAAAGAAGAAGAAGAAGAAAAGAGAATCAGAAGCAAGAGGTTTCCTTGGGAGGAGCTGTGGCTACTCCTTTCCCCTCCTTATTGGGAGCTCTGGGGATCTCAGGAAATGCTGTCTCCCGAGTGAGGGGTGACCCTGTGCTGGCACAGCTTCAGGAGCCACAGTAGATGGCAACACAAGATGGGGTCCTGCTGGTGAGGGCTGGGAGGACAGTTCTCACTGCCAACACTAAAGCAGCCAGACAGCTGTGTGCCCTGGTTCTGTGGGGGCAATATTTTGTGTATCTATGTCTAGAAACTTCCAAGTAGTAATGGCTTCTGTGAGAAAGTCTGGGAAGACACAGCAAGGCCTCATCTTCTTGGAGCTCCCTGAGCAACAGGAGCTGCTGGAGGTGCTGGGCTGGAACAAGCTCCTGCCACAGGGCACAGGCTCAGTATCACACTGGTGGTATCCCTGCAGTGGGCACAGGTCACAACAGGGCTCTCCTTCAGCCTCCATGGCAGAACTTACTTCTTCCCTGTTGCTATGTGGAGGCCCCACAGGGGCACCTGTTCTATCCCTGCAAATGGGTGTGTGTGTGTGTGTGTGTGTGTGTGTGTGTGTGTGTCCCTTTTGGTCCTCAGGGAATTATAGAGCCTAAGGAAAGGTACTGGGCAGGTGACAGGGATCACTGCCACCTGTGGCACTGGGTAGGAACATTCCTGGCAGATGCTCAGGTGGAGTAAAAAGCCTGTATCTGGGGCTGGGGATTTAGCTCAGCGGCATAAGCACCTGCCTTGCAAGGAGGCAGTCGTGAGTTCGGTCCCCGGTACCGATAAAAACGAAAAAGACAAAAAAAAAAAAAAAAAAAAAAGCCTGTATCTGGGAGGGGCCAGCTGCCCAGGGAGAGAAAGAAGAGCTCCTGGTAGCCACACCATCAACCCTAGTCCACAGCCTCTGCCCTGGACTGTGACAATGGTCCCAAGTAGCCTTACCTCTACCCCTCACAGCTAGGTCACCTGACATATTCAGTCATGTTTTAGGTTTTGCTGAGACAGGGTCTCGCTATGTAGTTCAGGCTGGATTTGAACCAACTATGCAGCCATTGAAGTGACCCTGCTGCCTCAGTTTCCTGAGTGCTGGTTATTACAGGCATGTGCCACTATGCCTGGCACCCACGGACTTGCTTCTGTGGCATATGGGCCACAGCTGCATGGAGGAGGGAGGAGCATGCCTGTGTGTGCATGTGCACAGGAGGCATACAGTGTTTCATAAGCATCACCTGGACATGGGGCCAACCCAAACATCCACCAGGGGCCCAAGCAGTTACCAAACACCCTTGGGGGATGAGACTGTGACTCGGCCTGCCTGAAAGCCTCACTGGTCTTTCAGGCTGTTCTAGGTGTGCTCGGTCTCCTGGCCTGGGACCTAGCCTCCACAGTGATTCACCCAGGCAGAATGGCAGCCAGGACTGACTCTGTCCCTCTGCTTTCGGGGGTGAGTGAGCCTTGACCCCAGCCTCGGTTTCCTTGTCTGTCTGAAGAGGTAACAGCAGCACCTGCCCTTCAGGGTCGTAAGGGTAGCTACCACAATGTTCAGCACCTGTAGAGGAGGGGAGCCGGGCACAGGACCAACACTCTCGCAGCCTCAGAGTGAGCAGCCAGGGGTCACAGGAAGGCAGTGCTGCTCAGCCTCAGCCCTCAGCAGGGAGAGGGCAGGTCAGCGAGCAAGTCTCCAGCCAAGTACAGCTGCCTGGATGGAAGGAACAGAGGGACAAGGCACCTGGGGAAGGATCATAGAAACCAGAAACAATGGTGGCATCCCTGGGCATGTTGGTGCACTCCCATAATCCCAGCACTTGGGAGGCTGAGGCAAGAAGATCATTACAAATTTGAGACCAGCCTGGGCTACAAAGTGAGCCCTGGACCAGCCTGAACTGCATAGCAAGACCCTGTCTGAAAAAGACCAAAAAGAAAGAAAAAAAAGGAAAGAAACAAGGGCAGCACATGCCCATAATTCCAGCACTTGGAAGGCTGAGGCAGGTAGATCTGCAAGTGGAGCCTAGCCTGGACAATTCAGCAACTTAGTGAGTTTCCATCTGAAATAAAAAATAAAAGGCCTGGGGATGTAGCTCAATGAAAAGGCCATGGGTTCAACCCCAGTACCACAGAGGAGAAATTAGAAATGCTAGAATGGAGCCAACAAGCAGCCTTGCTCTATGTATGTGTGTGGGGGCGTCCCAGGGTTGCTCTCCTAGAGATACATGCTCTTTTAATTTTTTTTTTTTTTTTTGGTATCAGGAATCAAACTCAGAACCTTGTGCTTGCCAGGCAGGCGCTATGCTGCTGAGCAATATCCCCAGCCTGCCCAACTTTATTTATTTTTTATTTTTTTTGTACCAGGGATCAAACTCAACCTTGAGCTTTCCAGGTAGGTGCTTAAGCCACTGAGCTAAATCCCCAGCCTCCCCCCTGACTTCATATTTTGAGACAGAGTCTTGATAAGTTGCCCAAAATGGATTTGAGTTTTTCATCCTCCTGCATCAGCCTCCCAGGTGCCAAGATCACAGTTGTGTACCACCATACCTGCCTTGTTTATAACATGTTCTTGCTAAATTGTCCAGGCCGGCCTCAAATTTGCAGTCCTGTCTTAGCCTGCTCAGTGCTGGCATCACAGGTATGCACCACCATGCCTAGCTCTAGCCAAGTTTTTCAGCCGTGGAATGATAGGCTAAGACAGCGCTTCTGGAAAACTGTTTTCTTCCTCATTGTTTGTCACCCTCTCACATCCCTCACCTACAACTGGGCTCCCACAGCCAGGCCTTCTGGAGAGATCCACAACAGGCTGCAGGGGTGGGCCCAGGGTCAAGGACATTCGGCAACTAACAAATTGCAGAAGGGGACTGAAGCTGGATGCTCAGGCCCGGTGGTGAAGGAGTGATGGCTCTTTTCCTAGGAGAAATTTTAAGCTCCCCTCCCTCCCCAAATTCTAGTTTGGGGCAAGGGTTTAGCTCAGTAGTACAAGTGCCTGCTTGGCAAGCATGAGGTCCTGAGTTTGATCTCCAGTACCAAACAAACAAAAAACCCTCAAAAACCAACATTCTAGCCTGATGGAACCCTTTCCCTAGAAATACAGGGGAGGGGAAATTTAAAATGGTTCCTCAGTGAGCCAGGTGGAGAATCCGTTGCCCTTCCTCTTCTGTCTTGAGGGTTTCAGTGCCTGTGACAGAGAGGCTGGTGTTGCCCTGTCCCCACTTCATTTTGGGGAAGAGTGAGGATGTAGACAGCTCTAGTTTGTGGGTGTGTCTGGTGGGACCCAGTGATTCATTTTATGCTTTCTCCAAGGTGCCCTTTTAGCCTCCAAAATCCCCTGGAAGAGAAAAGCGGAGTTCTGCATTGAGTCAGGTTATCTCCACGGGTTTTCCTGCAGTGGGAAGGGGTGGAATTCTCTGCAGAAGTGTCTAAGTCCCTGGGCCTTCTAGAAGGGGGGCAGCCAGGGAGGAGGCTAGGAATGGCAAATTCTGCCTTTAGAAGACAAGAAGGTTGTTTTCTCTAACTTCCTTTTCCTTTTAGATAAAAATCACAGGATCACAAGCAGCCTGGGAGGGATTCCCTGGCTCAGCCCCTAATCCAGATGGCCTCTGGGCCCAACTGGAGACTGGCAGGCCTGGAAGTTTCTGGCAGAGATTTACGCAGAGGCCTGTGCTAAATTTTTGCTGCTTTTTTTTTTTTTTTTAAATTTTTGCTGCTTTAATGCTCCTCAGTGCCATAGGAAACTGAAAATCTTCCACATTCTCTGTCTTCTTCCCACCCCTGTGTTTATTATCATTTTATCAAATTCTCATCATCTATTCCAGCTCCTTTCATCTTATTTTCTTTTTATGCACTAGGTAATATGCTGAGAACTTATTAGGTCCCACCCAAGGTCACATGGTTGTTTGTCAGCAGAGTGATCCCCTGAAACAAGAAGTGAGGTCTTCCCCCTGGACTGTTTAGAGGGTGCATGATGGGACTGACTAAATGGACTGCCTCTTAAACTGGTGTCCTCAGCCTAAATGAAAACCAGATTTGAGAGACAGAAGGGAATAAGCATGGTATTAAAGGACAGTAGAGCAAGCAGCTGTTATCAGCGATTCTGAGGCTAAAAGGAATATTGCTGCTTGCCAGAAAAAAATTTTCATGCAACCTAAAGAATCCTTAGTTCCCAAAAATTGAGAAAAGCTGAGCATGGGAGACATATACCTCTAATCCTAGGATTTGGGAAGCTGAGGCAGGAGGATGTGGAGCTCTAGGCCAGCCTGATCCACATAGTAAGACACTACCTCCAAAAAAAAAAAAAAATTTAAAGAAGACCACATAATCAAACATACACATCATCAACACACACAATCAATACGTCTCACCAAAGCATGCGATATTTTTAACTTTTATTTTTGTGCTGCTAGAGATAGAACCCAGGACCTCACACGTGGTAGGCAAAGTGCTCTACCACTGAGTGACATCCCCAAGGCAGGCAGGCCTTGTAAAATAATATCTAGACAAGAAGAGACTGTAGTCTTGCCCAGCCCATGGCTCAACCTGCACCTCACAGACTGGACATGCATGAGTGACCACTTGAAGAGAGAGAAGAGACAAGAAGAGAAGGCTGGGATCAAAATGTCCTATAGACAGCCTGAGTATCGTTTTATGAAGCAAAAAGCAGATGAAGGCAGTAAGTGTTTGTGCCTGAATAGTACAAACAGGTTCGTATCATAATATTCTCAAAACATACATTTTTCACTTGGGGAGGAAAACTGACAATTATTTAAAGCTCTTTGAGTTGTTTTTTTTAATTTCAATTACTATCATTTTGTTTCTTTTGAGACAGGATCTCAATATAATATGTAGTTCCAGTTGATTTCGAACTCACTATGTAGCCTAGGCTGGCCTCAAACTCTCAGTGACCCTCCTACCTCTGCCTCCTGAGTACTGGGATCAGAGGCTTGCACCACCCAGCACCTTGGGCTTTGTAAAGTTCACTGGGATCCAGAGCAGCTTTTTTTGGGGGGTCTTTTTCATTTTTGTCGGTACCAAGGATCAAACTCACGACCGCCTGCTTGCAAGGCAGGTGCTTATGCTGCAGAACTAAATCCCCAGCCCCCAGAGCAGCTCTTAAGGCAGTGGGTGTGGAAATTTTTAGAATTTTCAGTGATAATGAACAGGCCCCTGCACACTCATGTTACAGGTTCACCCCCTTGCCCTAGGGTCTTTTTCAGGGCTCCAAACACTACAGCTCAGGGATGCAGTGGGGAGCAGGAGGGTGAAATGAGGGGGGGTGAAGAACACATTCTGCTAATGTATTGAGACTCTTCAGGCTCTAAAGTCCCGACTTGTAAATCGAGGTGACCCAGTTCAGTTTTCCTCCTCCCACAGCTGAAATTCTACTAAAAAATTTCCAGCTCCAGAGCAAACATCACGACTATGTCCAAAGGGAATCATTGGCAACTCAGTAATATTCCACGCTGAAGGGCTTTTCAAAAATGGGGCTGGGGATTTAGCTCAGCGGCATAAGCACCTGCCTTGCAAGCAGGCGGTCCTGAGTTCGATCCTTGGTACCGATAAAAATGAAAAAGACCAAAAAAAAAAAAAAAAAGAAGGAAGATAAAACAACAGCTTTGTCAGGGTCAGATGAGAAGAGAGACTTAAACTGGCTTCATCTTATTGGGGGATGGGAGGTGGAAGGACAGGGGCTGACAGTGGGGGCCGCAGGGGCTAGGGACACCAATACTGACTTGCTGGAGTCACCACCCCTTCACAATCAGTGATTTGTATTTTTTTTTTTTAGCCAGTCAAATTTAGCAGTGGGGGTGGTATACCAACTTTAGTGACACTAATGTTAATAAGTTCTGATAACCCACTGCCATCGGACCAGCCAGTGATTTGTATTTTAAGACAAGGTCTCACTGTGTAGTGCATGCTGGTGTTGAGCTATGTAGCCCAGGCTGGCTTTAAACTCTTAGAGGTCCTCCCAATTTAGCCTCCCACATGCTGGAATCCCAGACGTGCACCACCACATCCAACACAAGCATTGTCCTTCACAGCAACCAAGGTGTGTTTTTTTTTTTTCTTAATTTTTTGTCTTTTTGAGACAAAATTTCACTAATGCAGTTTAGGCTGACGTTGAGTTCACTCTGTAGCCCAGGATGGCCTTGAACTCACAGCAATTTTACTGCCTCAGCCTTCCAGGTGCTGGGATTTCAGGCATGCACCACCATGCCAGGCTTCCAAAGGTGTTTTAAAAATAAGAGGATAAACTGGTAGTGGTGAGGAGCACTTGTAATACCAGCACTCTGGAGACTAAAGACTGTTGGGTCAGAAGCCAGCCTTCGTTACATAGTATTCAAGGCCAGCCTAAATTACACAGTGAGGCCTTGTCTCAAAAGAGAAAAAAATTTCATATACAATTCTATATCATTATTTTTTTTGTCTTTTTGAGACAGGGTCTCGCTGTGCAGTTCAGGCTGGCCTTGAGCTCACTGTATACCCCAGGCTGGTCTCGAACTTGGAACGATCCTCCTTCCTCAGCCTCCCGAATGCTGGGATTACAGGTGTGAGCCACCACGCCCGGCTCTTCTATGTCATTATTTAGTGACTTTCCTAACCTGTAGTGTCATTGAGGTCTATCCAACCTATCTTGGATGATACTGCTTAAACACATGCCAGGTTACAAACTCTAGAATAAAACTGGGGTAAAGCAGAAGAGGGCAGATGCTAACAAGGGCCTTTGGTCCCAAGCTTCAGACCTTAGGTGGCCTGGGGACATTCATTATGCCTCTCTGCTTTGTTTCTTAAAAAACAAACACAAAACCAAAAAAACAAAACAGGAAGCTGGGACTTCCCAGCACTCTTTTGTTTTTGGTTTTTTTGGAGACAGGGTCTTGCTATGCAGTTCAGGCTGGCCTTGAGCTCACTTTGTAGCCCATGCTGGTCTTGAACTCGAAAAGATCCTCCCACCTCAGCCTCCTGAGTGCTGGGATTACAGGCGTGAGCCACTATGCCCTGTTTTATCCCAGCACTTTTGAAGGCTGACAGGAGGAAGACCACTTGAGGCCAACCTGGGAAATTTAGTGAAACCCTGTCTCAAAAAATAAAAAGGCAGAGGATACAGCTCAGCGTAAAAGCTTTGGGTTCACAGGACTGCAGAAACAAAACATGAAGCACCTGCTAGTGCTTCAACATTGAGCCTATAAACGCTGTGACTCTCCGCCGCAGAGATTTCCACCGGGTGTTCCCATGGACAGAGCATCTGATCATTACAAGGGGCTCACTTCATCTTTAATTAAGGGGTGACTCAGATACTAAGGAGATGACAGGCGAGAAAGGAAATAAGAACCTAGGCTAAAAGGACTGGAACGCCGAAGATTCAGGAAAAACCGAACCCCAAGAGTGGTAGCTCGGCCCATAAATGGCGACTGTAGCCCCTCGCCACGTCCCCATTTCCACCCTGCCCCCATGCCACTTCCTCGAACGGGAACGGCTTTGGGTGTAGGGCGCGCCTGCGCACTAAAGCGTTGCGTCAAACGCCTCCGCTCCCGGAAGGTAGCCAAAGCCGGCTGGAGCCGGTTAGAACCGGCGGCGTCCGCCCGCGAGCCGGAACTCCACACAGGGAGGCCGTGGCTCACGGCCTAGGTATCCCTGCGCGGCGCGTGGTGAAACCGCGCCCCACCCCCAGCCTTTGTGACTGCCGCCTGCGTTTGTCTCCTCCCGGAAACTTACCGCAGCTAGCGTCTGGCGCTGCCCTGCTTCTCACCTCTCTTCTCTCCGCAGCCGTCACCCCCTGCCTCGACCAAAAACCACTGTTTGCAGGATGCCACTCACTAGGGAGACAGTTGTTTAAAAAAGTATTTTAAGTTGTGTAGAAAGAAATTAAACTGGGGTTCTCAAGTTTTACTTTCGTTCCCACTCAGATGTAAAAAGTCTTAAGATGAAGGTGAATCTAGGGGTGACACGGCATCGGTAAACTCTTAGAGAACCGATCGCAGCAGGAACGGTTCAGGAGATCTTTGCGACCTGGCTGCCCAAGGTCGCAAGAGACGCTTAAGAGGATGCTTGAACGTGGTCGTCATAGCGGTCGGCTTTGGCTCACTATTAAGTGAGGCCTGGAGGCTTCAGAGAGTTCTCGTTTGAAGGAACAACCGAATATCTAGGGTCGAGCTAGCGTTTAGCGACTTAGAAGGTGAAACGGCCAAGCGGCTCTGTCGTTATAAAGCCCGGCGCTGCCGACCCGGGTGCCAGTCTCCCATTGATAATCTTATATAAATGATTTCTATTCCTCAGTTGGTCTGTTTTCAGGTTATATGTACTTGCTAGCGAATCTTAGGTATTTCTGGGTACTACTTTGCATTCAACTACCATAAACTGCTAAGAACAATTTAGAGAATTGTATAATTTCGATTCTATTTTTATCTCTTCCGGGGAACTTTTTTCTTTCTCACAAAGGCTGCGGAGGGTTATTTTTTCGGAGCGGTGCGCTGCCCCTTGTATATAAATATGGCTCGCCCTGGCCTTGAAGCAGGCTTTCAGGCAGCGACTGCAGAGGCGGCTAGAGGAAGCGGCAGATAAGTTTTTTAAACTTCGAAAAATTATAACTAGGAGATTTAGTTTTTAGCTAAACGAAAATATCACTTAGGTCTTAATTTTAAGTGCTTTTAAACAAATATGCTTAAATAGACGATTGAAATGAAGCTTATCAAAGAAGGTTAAGTCTCCAGAAAAAGCTTTTGGAAGCGTTTTAGTTTAACCTTTAGAATGAAGGGTAGCTTTGTAGATTGCTATACGTGATTAAGTTAAAAATTTTAAAGTAAGGTTGTAGGTAATTACAGTTAGAAGGCGATGATTTAAGAAGTTTAAATGAAATAAGGCGCCATTACGCAAGAGAAATGTGTGGTGAGGCAGAAGTATAGAAGATAATAGTCGGGGATGATAGGTTAAATTTGAAGACTGGCAATTTAAAATGAGAAACTTAAGAAGAGTAAAGGGAGGTGGCGAAAAGACGTAGAGAAGATAGGAAAATAGAAGAATTTTGCCTTATGGAAGACAAGTGTTAATTTAAGCTACCAGATAGGCAGAAGAAACTTAGAAGATGCATGAAAATACTGTGAAGGAAGGTATTGGAGCCGCAGAAGGGCAAAGTATTCAAACCCAGAAGAAAATTAGAAGATAGAACAAGATAGAAAATAACACTGTCGAGGAAAGATACTTAAGATAGAAAATGAAAAACGAGCTAAACCTGAACAAGAAAGAAGATAGAGAAGTTGAAGTCAGAAATACTGGATAAAGTGTAATCGCTGGTAGTCGATTTTTAAGTTTATGGTGTAGAGGTTAAAAAGCTCAAAAGTAGGGGTTTAGACCCGAGCCAATTTGGAAGATTATTTGAAGCTAGGAGGGAAACCCAGTTAAGCCACCATGAAAAAGCAGCTAGAAGGACTGAAGTCATTTATAAGCCGAGGCAGAACGCTTTCGGAGGAGTTAGGATTAAAGGCTGTGAGTCCAGTATAGTTCACTTTGGAAATTTTGAAGGACTTTTTTGAGTTCAAGATCAAGAATTCCAATTTAGCCTTTTCGCATTGGACTTTGCGCTGATAGTCAAAAAATCTGAGGACTAGTGTTAGACGGCAGATGGCGCAGACGCGGATTGAGTGACGCTAGGAGGACAGCAGGACAGGACCCGGGACCGGCATCGTGAAGCTCGGCCTGCGGAGCCGGCGGCAGTCTGGTGTGAAGATAGGAAGGAGGCCTGGCGGCGGTGCGGTGCGGAAGGCGCCCCCCGCGGTGGTGTGGCGCTAGGACAGGAGGCGAGCAAGGCGGAGCTAGCGGCTGGGCGTGGCGACCCCGGAGGCGGCGCAGGCGCGGTGCATAGATAGCGGCTCCCTAGACCCGCACGCCGGGGTGCTAGGCTCCAGGGAGCGGGCGAGTGGTGGTAACGACCCGTTCGGCTGTGTGCTCCATCCCGTAAGCTCTTGTGTATGGTAACCTTTTACTTTGTTTTCCCAATGGTATCGGGGGAGCCCCGTACTCGGTAAAGTGGTTTACCCGGGTGTAGGCCGATCGCCGGGTGTCGTAGGCTTTTCTTTTTCAGGCCTGACGTTCTGTCATGCATCTTGTCTGAAGCGTGTGAGGGCACTGCCAAGGCACGGAGAATTGGTAGATGGCAAGTTTTAAAAACCTTGGAGGAAAAACATGAGTTTTGCAGAGCCTGCAGCTAAAAATCTTAAATCTGTGAGGAGTGCGGTTCTGGTTGGAGTAATGAGATTTTAGTTTCTTTTTTTTCTCACCCTGCATTAACAGCTTAAACGGAGTCTGGGTGTTGTAACGGGGAGATTTGCGTGTGTGGGGATGGGGGCAAAATCATTTTGAGTTCTTTTCCCCTTAGGTCTGTCTAGAATCCTAAAGGCAAATGGCTCAAGTTAACAGGAAAGAGAATCCAGTATCAGGATAATGAGCAGCGCGCAGGTTACAGTAGAGAAGTAGACGCCAGGGGCGCCCACGCTGTGAGGCGGGAGCAGCTGGCCGTTGGAGACGTGGCTGGTAGATTCACTCTGAACAAATCCCTTTAATTAGACTTTCAAAGCGCTTTTAACTTGTGAATTGTTTGTACTCAGCGTTTGGGGACGGTTGTAACAGGGAAGAGAGGGTGGGGGAGGAAATCTTTTTTTTCTAAGATTTTCCACAGATGCTATAGTACTGTTGGCAGAGGCAGACTGGGTTAGAGAAGGCGTGTGCTGCTGCTATGCTGTTGGCACGGACACCTGCAGGGATTGGAGCTGCTTTTACCTTTGAAGAGTTTTCCCAGTTGAAGCTGAAAAGTACAGCACAGTGCAGCTTTGGTTCATACTCAGTCACCTCAGGAGAACTTCAGACGAGCTTGGCTAGGCCAAATGTTGAAGTTAAGTTTTAAAATAATTTGGTTTACGATACCAAAAGGGGAGGGGCAGATTTGGCAATTAGTTGGCAGCTGCTTGTCGTGGTTGGGAGGGGGGGTTAGGTAATTGTTTAGTTTATGATTTCAGATAATTCATTCCAGCGAAGTTAAATACTTAGGATGGAAAAACTAAGAAAATCTCCGTTCACCTTGGCAAGTAACTCCCAACCAATCCTAGATTTTGTTTCTCCTAGTCTTTGAAATGGGCAGCGGGGGAAGATTTCACTAGGTGCATCCAGTGCATTAATTTGGGCAAGGAAACTAAACCATGATGTGGTTCTTTCCCCTCAACGTATTTACATGAGTCTTGGGGAAAGAAGTTTTTGGACTGGGGATGATCTGGCCCACCGGAGTGACATCTTAATATACAATCTTGGTAAAATTTTTAAAAACTACATTTTGGATATATAGAGATGGTAGTGTTTGGTGTTCTTTTGGAATTTTTTTCAGGTGATTTAATGTAACTTAATACTACTGTGTAGGAACTTCAAAGCAAAGGAAGTGACTTAATGATCCTGAAGGGATTTCTTCTGATGGTAGCTTTTAATATTATCAAGTAAGATTCCATTTTCAGTTGTGTGTATAAGCGAGTTTTTTTCCCCTAGCTTAGGAAAAATTTTCCTTGGTATGACTGGCAATACGTGATGTAAAGGTATGCTTTAAAATTTTGTAAATTGTATTTAAGTTTGTGTATTTTTAACAGAATTATGATAGTTTGGCTTTAAATGTCTGTCTTAGTGGGTGGGCTTTTTGTTGATGAGGGAGGGGAAACCTTTTTTTTTCTGTAGACTTTTTTCAGATAACATCATCTGAGTCATAACCAGCCTGGCAGTATGATGGTGATCTAGTATGCAGAGGGAACAGCTCCTTGGTGAATGATAAGTAAAGGCAGAAAAAAGATTATGTCATGCCTCCATTGGGGAATAAGCATAACCCTGAAATCTTACTACTGATGAAAAAACATTGGCCTGCATTTGCAAAATAATTAAAAGAATGAACGAATGAAAGTTTAAAAATTATGGAGTCTACTATTTTAAAGTTAATGGTTTATCATGCTATACCCACAAAAATAAGGAATTGATGAGGAACAACGAAGAGCAAATGTCCACCACAAACCCTGCTTTTTACAAAAGCAAAATAAAGTGAAATGAAACAAAAATGATAATAATACTACATTAATCCTGGAATAAAAGAAGCTGAAATAATTGAGTGGGATCAAGTGGATTGAAAGAGGCTGTGCTGTGTGCCAATCTTTCGTTTGCCTCAGACAGGTTTCATTATCTGAAGAGTTGCTTCATTTCATCTGGGAGCAGGAAACAGCAGGCAGCTGTTCACAGATAAGTTTAACTTGCATCTGAATTTTGCATGTTAGGGATAAGTGCTTAATTATGAATTGTGGAGATGCAGTAACTAATGTGGCACATTTTCCTGACCCCGTCCCTGGGGCGTTTCAGGATTGTGAGGGATTTTCCATCCATCCATTTTAAAAAACTTTGACTAGGCCTTGTGCCAGTGCCCTTTCATGAGATGGGATATTACTCTTCACTTGAGGCATTTATGTCTTGAATTAAAAAGCCTCTTTATGTGAGAAGTGCCTTAACCACAATGCTTATGAAATAGTTTTTTAGCATTAATCCGATGACCTTAATAGGGATAGGATAATGTGCTATTAAGTCAGATGTGTTAATCTTGCTAAAACAAGTTTTGTGTTGCGATGTATTGTGCCTAAACTATTAAATCATACAAGTTAATAAAACATTACTAGAGAATGTATGTTTTTAGAAAAGGTGTCTCCTTATTTAAATAAAATGTTGTTTGTAGTTAGTGTTGGGGCAATCTTGGGGGGTATTCTTCTCTAATCTTTCAGAAACTTTGTCTTCGAACACTTAAATGGACAAGAGCAGGACTTGAGCAGAAGACCGAATTTAACTATTTTAAGGCAGGAAAGACAAGTTTTATTCTTCATAAAATGGTCATTTAAAATCCCAGACACATGGCAATAGAGAACCTCTTAATAAGGAATAAAATACCTCTTAGGTGGGAGCTAATGAGAGAAAAGGTAACTATTTTGTTTCCAGAAAGTCAGAAGTCAGTATGACAGTGGTTAGAATAATGGGATTTTTCCATATTTCCTAAGTTTGCATGTTAAAAATGCTTAGTCCTCTCATAAGTATATTACACTGTTGATCCAGGCATCCGGGAAGGGGACATGTGTGGGTGTTTGTGGAGAATTTTCCTTTGCAGAGGCTTCATTTCATCCTTCATGGAGCTGTTCAGGATTCTGACTTGCATATATCTGCTTGGCTCTGCCTTCTGTTCTAGTGAGTGTGAGATCTTCCAGTGAGTTCATCAGCATACTCAAAATTGTTTTCCTGGAATTTGAAGGGAAGGGTGGAGGGGATGGGGCTTACTTGTTTTAGTTTTTTTTACAGACTACAGAAAATGCAGTTGTCTTGACCTCAGGTCTGTCTGTCCTTTTGGCAAGTAATAAAAACAGTACTGTTCTGATCCGCTGCTATTAGAATGCATTGTGAAACGACTGGAGTATGATTAAAAGTTGTGTTTCCCACTGTCTGGAGTAGCGATTGTTGAAGGAAAAACCCATGAGTGGAGTGATAAAGGCTGAGTGTTGAGCTGTTCTGCAGCTTTTAAGTAATCCATGTTTGTGACTGAAGCCAAGTATCTTTTGCTGTTCTTAGGTAAAAAATGCTTTTTATTTCTGGTAGGGAGGGTGGGGGGCACTGAAGCCTTTAGTCTTTTCCAGATTCAACCTTTAAAGTCAGTGACAAGAAATAAATTCAAACAAGCAACAGTCATCAAGAACTGTTAACTGGCAAGTGGAAATATTTTCTAACAGTTCAGTGGTCTTTTAGTGCATTGTCTTGTGTGAAGTTTCTCTTCCCCTCCCTTGGTCTCAATTCTTACATGCAGGAACATTGAGAACAACAGACACGTATTCGAAGGGCCAGAGAATCCACACCCAGTAAGGAAAAATAGCTTAATTACTTTAAAAAGCCAAACATTCCAGTTTCAATGTGGGGATTGGGAATAAATAGTTCTTTCAGATGGTCCTCTTCAAACTAGAAGCTTCCAGTTGAATTCACCAGTGGACAAAATGACAACAGGTGAACAAGCTTTTTATATACCTATGAAGTCAGATCCGTTATGGATAAATAATTCAGTGTTGACAGGCTTCAGCTTTATGCTGGAGTTAGGTAATCAGCATGTGAGCAAGTTGTGTATTGGCCTGGGGGTGGAGGGGTGAGGTGGGCGCTAAGCCTTTTTTTTTTAAGATTTTCCAGGTACCCCTCTCTAAAGGCACCAAAGGCTTAAAGTAGGACACCTGGAGCCTTGCTGTGGCAAGAGACAACACGGTGCTGTTACGCTAAGGTCCATTAAGTCCTGTCAGCCTCATAACCTGACCCTTATTTAGCAGTGAGGACTCGCCTCAGCACCTTTCTGGAGTGAAACATAGAAGGCTTAAGTATCCCTGGGCTCACCTTAACATGTAAAGCTGTTTTTATAGCAGCTTTTAATAAGCCCAAATCACAGGTGATGCTTGAAGGGGAGGGAAAGGGGGAAAGCGGGCAACCAGTTTTCCCTAGCTTTTCCAGAAGCCTGTTAAAAGCAAGGCCTCCCCACAAGTGACTTCTCTGCCACATCGCCACCCCCTGCCTTTGGCCTAGCACAGACCCTTCACCCCTCACTTCGATGCAGCCAGTAGCTTGGATCCTTGTGGGCATGGTGCATTTATCTGCTCAAGGTAACCATGGTGCCAAGGTCCGGTGGGTTGTACTACAGAAGAGGCCACTGGTTTGTGTGTAAATTGTTAACAGACTATTAAAGCCACAACCAAATAACTCTAGGGTGTTTATATATGTGCTTAATCTAGTGTCTAAGACATCTTAAGAGACAGTAAAGTAACATTTAAAAATTGCAGTGCTGGGTGGGAACTGACCTGTCAGCAAACAGCAGAGTGAGACAGGTATGTAGTGGTGGAGAGGGCTGCTGGGTGGGATTGCAAAAATTTTCTGCTGAGACTTTTTCAGGTGAACATAAACAGCTTTGGCCAAGCTAGCATCTTAGCAGAAGCAGACTCCAATGCAGTGCTCTTCTTCAGTAGGGTTGCAAAGGTTTTTCTTTTCCTGAGAAAACAAATGTTTTTGTTTTCTCAGGTTTTGCTTTTTGGCCTTTTCCTAACTTTTTAAAAAAAAAAAGCAAAAGATGCTGGTGGTTGGCACTCCTGGTTTCCAGGACGGGGTTCAAATCCCTGCAGTGTCTTTGCTTTTACTCAATCTGTCTGTTGAACCTTGTATTGAACCTTGCCTCTGCTGGGAGAGTGCTGCTGGGCTTGGGAAGCAAGTCGAGGTAGAGTGCAGTACTCTATGGTTTGTAGCTCTTGGAAGTTGGTGTGTTCATAAATCTGCCTTTAAGTAATTAATGCATCTGGTATTTGGAGAAATTCTTTAAAAGCTTTTTTGGTGTGTGAAATAAAAGATCGAAGAAAAGTTCTATTAGTGTGATTATTTTGTGTATAAATTTACTTTGTCCATGTAAGTGGCAAGAGCTAAGTGTGTGCCCTGTTTACCTTATTACTGTTTAGGAGGTTTTATTTGAGACAGTCACCATGTAATCCAGCCAGGCAGACCTTGGATTCTGCCTCCTAAATGCTGGCCTCAGCTTTTCCTTAACGCATTCCCACCAGCTTTTTTTTTTTTTTGAGGCAGGGTCCTGTCAAACACTAAACCAGACTGGTTTCAAACTTGGAACAATCCTGCCTTATCCTCCCAAGTGCTGGGAGGATGGCACCCCCCCCCATTCCCCTATGAATCTAATTATTAGTTTTTTTACTAATGTCTATAAGTGGACTGCGTTAGTCTGGAATTTGAATTGCCCAAATAACTTGAAATTTAATAAAGTCACTGGAGTAGTTTTTGTCAGTTCTACCAAGTATCCAGCTGTGGTGTGTAATTTAAAACTTAATTTTTTTTTTCGTCTTTGAGACCTGGTCTCACTATGTATGCACTTCAGGCTGGCCTTGAGCTCACTTTAGCTAAGGCTGATCTCGAATTTGCATGATCCTCCTGCCTCAGCCTCCCAAGTGCTGGGATTACAGGCATGAGCCACCATGCCTGGCTCTTAAAACTTAATTCTTATACCACTTTGTAGTGTTTCTTCAACTGTATTGTGACACCTGGTCCAAACCCACCTGAGCAGAGTAACAACCATCTAGCAGACAATTCTAGACCTCAGCTCGACTATTCCCGCTCTGTTGCCTTGTTAATACATCTAGTTTCAGCTTTCAATCCTCCTAGAGTATTTATTTCTGCTTCAGATCAGTTTGTTCCCTGGACTGCTGCTCATTCCAGTAAGTCTTCCCCCTTAGTCCTGCGCCCAGGGCATTAGAGAACTTAACTGAGCTAGGTATAGCCTACATACAGCAAGACCCTGTATCAAAAAAAAAAAAAAAAAAAAAAAAAATTGTTGAGCTTAGGATTCAGCAAGACCATAAGTTTGCAAAGGTGGAACCAGGATCTAGTAGGATCTGCCAAGGCAACAACCATCTGATCCTAATCTCAGTTTGCTGCCCTTGAGTTCACTTTGTAGCCCAGGCTGGCCTTGTACTTTCTGTGGTCCTCCTGTGTCACCCTTCTGAGTGCTCGGATTACAGTCATGCACCACCATACTGGGTTTGGGGTTTTTGTAGTGCTGGTTGCCCCTGAACTCTGCCTCAAACTCAGAATGATCCTCCTGTCTAAGCGCCTGGGTGCTTGGGATTACAGGTGTGCACCATTATAATTGCCAAGTGTCCAGTCCTTGACAACTTGTGTTCAGTAGGTGAGTGTTTTCCCAGGAGACCCCAGACAGGCCAGCTGCTGATCAACCCCGGCATCTTCCAGTGAGGTGATCTAATGGTTAGGGGAGAAGCTGGTTTAGTGCATGGTGTCCTTGGTTTAAGAGTTTATTGTAAATAGGTGCCCCAGCCTTGGTCTTATGGAGACACAGTGGGGTGCTTCTAATCCCAGTATTTGGGAGGCTGAGGCAGGAAGACAATGAAGAGTTGGTAAACTGCATAGCAAGACCCTATCTACAAAAATAAAATGGCCCAGGCTATAGCTCAGTGACTGCACAGCACCTACCTGGCAAGTATGAGGGGTTTGATCCCTGGTACCAAAAATAAAACTCGTGTTTTTGGAGTTGAAGGCTCCATAGAGGCAAAAAACATCACTAGAGAGCAAAGAGCAAAAGCAAAAGCAGGGGCTCCATGGATTCAGCCTTTGGGCCGGGCACAGATCAGAGTTTTAGTTTAAAAAGGGATAGAAAAGCAGGCTAGAAGGCGCTTCTACCAGCCGAGCACAACAGGATGTAAGAAAAAAATCTTCCCAAAGGTTATGCATAGCCAAGGGGTTTTATGACTGAGACAGGTCTCACCTCAGGTTGGCCTCGAACTCACTGTGTAGCCCAGGCTGGCCTTTAACTTGCCTTCCAAGTGCTGAATTTTACAGGTGGTTATTCCCAGCTCCCCACCACCACTGCACCACCACAGAATTACTCCCCCTCACCACTTTAGACAGGGTCTCAGTTGACTTTGAACTTGCCATTTTCCTGCCTCAGCCTCCCAAGCAGTTGGGATTAGAGGCATGTGCCACTGCATTCCGTTTAAGGAGCCTGATGATACAGCTACATCCCAGAGTGTCCTATATTTGCTCCTCTAGTTTTACAAAGGTGCACTGGGTTTTTGGGCCTTTGTCATCCTGATAATCCTAATTTCAATGGCAACCCCACCCTAAGCCTTTGCTCTCAGGGCCCAGGACTAGGACACAGCAGTGTATTTCTACCTTCAGGATAGGGGTGAAATTAGGCAAGATTTAGGGGGAGGAAGGAGACAGGCCCTGGGGAAAGATCTCAGAAGGTTTAGGTGAACTGTCAAATCAAAAGCCCAGAAAATCTCGGAGATCCAGGTCAGATTCTGGCTACTGGCTCTGGCAAGCTGCACCAGACTCCATTTCCCATTCCTGAAATGGGAGCAGTGCTCTGTTCACTGACAAGGGAGGGTAGCCACAGCAAAGGGCAATTGAACTCTAAATGGGCTTTTGCTGCCGCCTAGTGAAGCAATGTAGTGTTGCAGCAGTGTCTTTGGAATGAATCACAATATGTATTTGTTCAGCAAACGCTATTTTTTTGGTACCAAGGATCGAACTCACGACCTGGTGCTTGCCAGGTGGGTGCTTCTGTCACTGAGCTAAATCCCCAGCCCTACAAACACGTTTTTAGTGCTGAATAGTGTTATGTGGTGTGGATACTCCATAATTTTTTTTTATCAATTAACTTCTTGATGTAAATTTGAGTTGTGTATATTTTTGGAAGTTATGAATAAAACAGTTATAAACATTTGTGTACAAATCTGCAAACATAGGCTTATACTTTTCTCTTGGGTTGTATTGTAGGTGTATGTTTTTAACTTTTTTTCCAGTGCTAGGGATTAAATCCAGGGTCTTCACACCAAGTTATGCCCTGCTTCAGGGCTGGGGATTTAGCTCAGTGGCATAAGCACCTGCCTTGCAAGCAGGCAGTCGTGAGTTCGATCCCTGGTACCAAAAAAACCGAAAAAAGACAAAAAAAAAAAAAAATTAAAAAAAAAAAGTTATGTCCCCGGCTCTTTTTATTTGTTTTTATTTTGAGACAAGATCCAGCTAAATTTCCAAGCTTCGCACACTGGGCTTGAAATTGCAGTCATCCTGCCTCAGTCTCCCAAAATCCGGGATTCTAGGCAAGGGCACCAGGCCTGGTTTAAACCACCATCATTGAGGTATATTTTATATACGTGTCTGACTGTTGCTTCCAGGGGCTGGGGGTTTAATTAGGTGACAGCACACTTGCTTAACATGCATGAGGACCTGGGTTCCAGCACTTCTAATAAAAAGGGATCGGCTCTGGTGGTAACACCTGTAACCCAGCTGCTTGGGAAAGTGTAGCAGGAGGGTTGCAAATTCAGGGAATTTGGGCAATTTAGACCTTGTCTCAACATAAAATAAAAATTCAGTTAACTTTATTTATTTATTGACAAGTCTTACAGAGTTGTCCAGACTGAGTTTGATTCATCACCTTCCTGATTCATACTCTTTTTTTTTTTTTTTTTTTTTTTTTGGTACCAGGGATCAAACTCATGACTACCTGCTTGCAAGGCAGGTGCCTATGCTGCTGAGCTAAATCTCCAGCCCCCTGACTCATAATTTTAATTAAGAGTGCTGGGATTGGGCCAGGGATTTAGCTGAGTGACATAAACTCCTGACTGGCGAGCTTGAGGTCATGAGTTTGATCCCTGGTACCAAAAAAAAAAAGTGCTGAGATTACAAGAAGTGTGCACTACCATGTCTGACTTTGGAGCTCAAATTTTATTTTTGTTTTATTGGTTTTTTTGTGCCAGGGGTTAAACACATGACCTTGTGCTTGCCAAGCAAGTGCTTATACTGCTGACTTACCCTCCAGCCCGGTTTTATTTCTTTTTTTTTTTTTTTTTTTGTCTTTTTCTTTTTTATTGGTACCAGGGATCGAACTCACAACCGCCTGCTTGCAAGGCAGGCGCTTATGCCGCTGAGCTAAATCCCCAGCCCCTCTTATTTCATTTTTTAAGACAGGTTTTCACTGTGTATGTAGTTCTGGCTGGCCTTGAAAACTCTGTGTAGCCCAGGCTGGCCTCAAACTTGTGATGATCCTCCTGCCTCAGCCTCCTGAGTGCTGGGATTACAGTTATTTTTAAGTGTGAAAGTGAAAGAATATGGATATTTCTCTGCTTTTCTATTTTCTATTTCATCAATTGTCACTCTTATCCACTTTTGCTATCCATTTGTTTTAGGGTTTTGCTCTTCTTTTTCTAATGTTTTAAGTAGAAGTTTAGTTATTGCTTATAAAACCTAGACAGTAGGGAGCAGGGAAAAGGAAGGAAGGGACCAGGAAAAAAAAAGGAATAATGGAAACAAAGTTTTTGTAAATAAGCAGAGTAAAGCAGGTGTGGTGGCACACCCCTGTAATCCCAGCACTCAGGAGGCTGACACAGGAGGAACATTGTAAGTTCAACACCAGCCTGGGCTATGAAACTGAGTTCAAGGCCAGCCTGAACTGCAAGCAAGACCCTGTCTCAAAAAGACAAAAACAAAACAAAACTTTAAAATGTACCAATAAAGAAACTTTTAAAAAATCTCTAGACATTAGCTGCTAAATTGATAAACTACAGATACCTACGAAAGAATAAAAGTGCACATACAGATACAGAAAAAAGTTTATTGAACCAAGTCTTAATATATTTAAACTTTAAAACATATCTTTAAATGTAAAAAACACAGGCCTAACTATTAATTCAGCATCATAGGTCAAGCAGTGCTAAGGACCAGCAGCTCCTCCAAGCCAACTCAGCCAGTAGCTAAGCCCCTGTTGAAAGGTTTGGGAGTCATCAAATTTATCAGTATTCTAGAAAGTTCCTAGATACTTAGGTGCTAAAGAACTTGTGCAATCAGTTATTGGCAAAGGAGAGGAGGAAGATAGGGCATGAAGAAGTCTCCAGCAGTTTTTTTGGTTTTTTTTTTTTAAAGACAACATCTCATAGTGTAGTTTCTACAGGACTTGAGTGATCCTCCTGCCTCAACTTCCCACATGCTGGGATTATAGGCATGTACCACCCTGCTCAGCCCCAAGCAGCATCAGAGCCTCTGACCTGTATGCAGGCAGCCACAGGTCAGTTGTACAGCTCTGCTTGGGAAGCCAGAGATCAAGGAGTGAGACTTGCTTATTTGAGCTAGCCCCTCTAGACTTCAATATGGTTTGTTGGTTGGTTGGTTCGTTTGAGGTAGGGTCTTGGTATGCAATTCAGGCTGTCCTTTGAACTCACTTGGGAGTCCAGGTGGGCCTTGAACCTCCAGAGTGCTGAGATTGCAGGTGTGTGCTATCATGTTTCTGATGTAGCTAAAAAGTGTTTTTTTTTTTTTTTTTGTGGAACCAGGGATCAAACTCACGACCTTGTGTCTGCCAAGCTGGCGCTTAGCTTGAATTCCAGCAGTTCCAGTGTCCTGTCAGGAGGGCGGAGCCTGTGTGGTTCCATGACATCTCAGACATGAGGAAATTTTAGCAACAGAACAATCCCATAGTAGCTCCTGTGGTGGTACAGCCCTGTGATCCCAGGATTCAAAGAGGCTGAGGGAGAAGGCTGACTTGCAAATTTGAGTTTTATTTGAGAAATTTGTCCAGACCTTGTCTCAAAAATAGACTTATAATCCCAATATTAGGAGGCTGAGATAGGAGGATCGATGGCCTAAGCTCCAAAATGAGTTCAAGGCTAGCCTGAACTGCATAGTGAGGCTGGAGACAGAGCTCAGTAGCAGAGTCTCACTGAATTCAATCCCTGGTAGCAAACAAACAAAATAAAATAAAATGGCATAAGTGCCTGCCTGGCAAGCCCAAGGTTGCTGAGTTCAATCCCTGGTACCAAAAATAAAATAAAATAAAATAGATAACAAAAGGGCTGTGGATGTAGCTAAGTATGAAACTCCTGATTCAATCCTCAATATCACTAATAACAATAATAATTACAAAGAAAGAAAAAGAAAAGTCATATAGCTGTACAAACATATGAGAGTGCAAGGGAGAGACCAGGTGATGCACTCCTGAATTCTCAGCATGATGCGGTTTCCACCTGTCTAGGCTCCTCCTACACCCCTGCTGGGCACCAGCTCCCCATGGGCCTGCAGTAGGACAGAGGACAAACTCCTTCCTCCAGTGAAATACCTGATAGGTCATTCCAAATGTGGCAACATTCTGGGCATTTCTAAAAAGTGTAATATTTGGGCTGGGCGTGGTGTTTCATGCCTGTTACCCTAGCACGCTTGGAGTCTGAAGCAGGAGGATTGCTAGGAGTTTGCAGCCAGTTTGGGTTACATAGTGGATTCAGGACCACCTTGGACTACAGAGTGAGTTGCTTGGAGTAGGAGGGCTGGGGCTCCAAGGGCCTGGCTCAAGGTCAGACACCTGGTTCCTCCCCCATGGCAGGTGCTCACCAAGGCCTGATGTCCTTCCTGTGCTGTCTGCGCTAAACAGAGACCAGGCTAGACTCACTCCATTGAAAGAGACCCATCTAGTGTGACCTGTGCAGAACTACCAGAGATGTCACTTGCAATCTGTCATTAACAAGGATCTTGCCAGGCTCCGAGCAACTCATGACACATTTATCAGTGATAAGTCATCAACAAGACACAGACCATTAATTACTAGTAGCTGTTGGTATCTCACAGTGGGTTCAAAGGAACTAAATCTTTTCCCCTGAAGTCTTTGGATCCTGCTAGCTAAGCTTAACCTTTGTATTTTATTGGAGGGAAAGAAGTCACTATGGGTGACAGTTGGATAGAAGTCTTTCCAAAGCAAACATACATCATACATGTACATGATGTGTGCATAACCATCATGAAATTACAGATAATGCATAGCATATGTGTGCAAATATAGTTTTTCCTGCGTATAAAAGTGTAACACATTCATTGTGAACACTCTAAACTCTAGGAGGTAGAAACAAATATTAAGTTGAATTGTCAGATTTTTTTTTTTTGCCTTCAGACACAGTAAGTTTTTTAAAACCTCACAATTTAATACATTCAACCTAATAACATGGCAAGGAGAAGTTCCTGTAACCCTTGCATTGTGGGGCGCCCAGTATGCGCCTCCCTGCAGGCTGGCTGTGTGTCTGTGCACGTCCATAGTTCCTGAAATTGTTACCACAATGATGTAACATAGTTTTTTTTTGTTTTTTTTTTTTTGTTTTTTGTTTGCATTGTGGGGATTAGACCATGGTCTCACCCATGGTACACAAGCATTTTACTATTGAGCCACACCACAGCCTAATATACAGAATTTTTGCAACCCACTTTCTAAATAAACACTTTGTAGTGCAAAGTAAATCCTAGCGAGGGCTGTGTAATAACCTTGGGCTAGCAGCCTCTCCCTCTCAGGGGTTTCAGTTTCCATATCTGTGAAATGGGACTAATGCTTCTGGACCAGTTAACTAATTCATTGCCTCTCGGCTCCAGATTCGTCCTCTCTGAACATTCACATGGGCTCTTCAAGTACTTTTCCTTGGCCAGAGGACACAATGTTAAATTTTGCCAGCAGGGGGCGCCAAGAGACATTCTGGAGGAAAAGCGGGCATTGCTTCCCGGTTTTCCTGCGCTGCCCTGAGTTGTGGTGAGCTTCTGGGGCTTCTCAGCCTTGCAGCCCATACAGCTTGCCAGCACCAGGCTCCAGGACACGGTGGCCAGCGGCATCCAGTGGCAACTGCTACTTCGGCACAAAGAGCTTGCCCAGGTCAAGATGGTTTCGCGGGAAGTTCCACGGGGCTGCACAACTTTTCAGCAGCTTCCTTCCTACCTAGTGGAGGCAAAAGAGCTCTAAAAGCTGTTCTCTCAATCTGCTTTTCTGGTTTACTGTTTTGTTGTGTTTTGTTTGTTTTGAGACAGGGTCTGGCTATGTAGATCAAGCTGGACTTGAACTCACTATGTAGCCCATACTGGCCTCAGACTCGCAGCAGTCCTCCTGACTCGTGTCTGAAGTGTTGTTGGCATTATAGGTGTGCACCACATCGAGGGCTCCTCCGGTCTTCTTTAAGGTTCTCTCCTTACTACTCAGTCTCTTGTTACTGCAGTCTCCTGTTGCAGTGAACAGTTCTGTAAGTTAAACTTTGCCTGTTGAAATTACCCGGTGGTTCCTCTCATCTGCTTTGACCCAGGCTGTTGCAGCTTCCTACCCCACACTGCTATGAGGATCAGGGGTAGAGGGCCCAGCTCCAGTGCCTGACGGGCCAGGAGGACTTGGAAAGCATCGTCACCACCAGCAGCGCCAGCCGCAGACCTGGCTGCACCCTGAGGGTGCCTCTATTACAGGCACTGAGCTTGCTGTGGTTCTTGGAGGCAGGTTTGAGTAACACCACTCCCGAGGGACATTTAATAATAGCAATATTTCATCATCACTAACAATGTGCGCAAAATTCCACAGGAACACCAGCATTTCCGGAAGCAGTTACTGTAGTAACTCATGAATGCTCACAGTATGTAGTCTCTTAGTCTCTTGTGGCTGCTGCAAAAATTACCCTGAGGTCAGTGCACAGAGCATCACACCCTTCTCCTAGCATTCTCACAGAGGTGTGGAATGGAGGTGTCTGCGGGCCTACAGGGCAGCTCCCTTCGATTTCCAGCGCCCTCCAGAGACCCTCCCCCATCAGGGTCACATCTACTCCCCACTGTGATCACCCTGCTTCCTCCTCATAATGACCCCATGACTATGTCAGTTTAATCAAATAACCCAGAGCAATCTCTCAAAAATTTTAATCACCTTTACAAAATGTCTCACCATGTAAAGTACCATTTTCACATGTTCCAAGTATTAGGAGGTAAATATCTCAGATGATATTATTCAGTTTACCACATCAATGGAGTAGGCACTATGATGATGATGATGATTCTGATATTGGAAATTGATCTCAGAACTTCATGCATGCCATGTGCCACTGAACTATATCCACAGCTGGACATTACTATTCTACCCGTTTTACAGATGAGAAAATTGACAGTGAAGGAGAATAATTTGTCCAAGGCCATTCTGCTTATAAATAGCAGAGCTGGGATACAAAGGCAGTCTGACTTCAGAATCTAAGCTGTAACCACACACAACCTTATATATAAGTCTTTTCTCCTTTTGGTCTTATTTTTAGTTCAGTGTCCAACAGAACATAATGTAAATATATAGTTCTAAAAATGGGGTGCTGGGGCTGGGGATTTAGCTCAGCGGCATAAGTGCCTGCCTTGCAAGCATGCAGTTGTTTGATCCCTGATACCAATAAAAAAAATAAAAATGGGGTGCTAATGCTTAAGTACTAGTGAGAAACTGTGTATGTTGGTACATGTCTGTAGTCTGAGTATTCTAGGAGGCTGAGGCAGGAAGATCACAATTTACAACCCAACACGAGCAATTTAGCAGCTTAGTGAGACCCTGTATCAAAAAATACAAAGAAGAGTTGGAGGTATAGCTCAGTGCAAAGAACCTTGGGTTCAATCCTTCATACTGCAAGCACCAAAAACAAACAGGAGACCTGATTGGCTTTTCGGGAGGGGGGGTGTAGGGATCATGTGTGTGCCACACTAGAGCCCCAGGTACTTTTTTTTTTTTGATACCAGGAATTAAACTCACAACTTTGTGCTTGCCAGGCAGGTGCTGTGCCACTGAGCTATATCTCCGGTCCACCAGGCGTTTTGTTTTTTTTTTTTTTTTTTTTTTTTTTAATTTAGAGACAGGTTGTCACTAAGTTGCTAAATTGCCTAGGTTTGGCTAGACAGAATTTGTGACCTCCTGCCTCAGCCTTCTGGAGAACTGGGAATACAGGTGTGTGCCACCCTGAGACTTTTTTTTTTGGTACTGGGGATCTAATTTACAACCTTACACTTGCCAGGCAGGCACTTAGGCAACTGAGCTAAACCCTGGCCCATGATTCTTTTTTTTTTTTTTTTTGTCTTTTTCCTTTTTATCGGTATCAAACTCACGACTGCCTGCTTGCAAGGCAGGAGCTTATGCCGCTGAGCTAAATCCCCAGCTCCCCATGATTCTTTATTTTAAATAAATACTTACCATAACTGAGTTTTATGAATAGCTGGACTCTTGGTCTATATAGCAGGACTATTTTACTTGTGGGACTACAAAGACCCCTGAAATCAGTACCCGGAACTGAGGTGTTAATGGTTGAATGGGATCATAGTAAGCCCCTTTTCTTGTCTTTTCTTTTTTTAATTTTTTGATAACAGGGATTGAACTCATGACCTCATGCTTACCAGGCAGATGCTTATGCCACTGAACTAAATCCCTGACCCTGAGCCCCTTTTCTAGCATTTCCCAGCCCTCTACAGACATGTTTTGGATAAAAGTGAGTGGAATTTCTTGAAGGTCAATGGTCCATATCAGGTAAGGAGCACAGTTCTCTTGGATCTCACCTTGTATATATTTTTGTGGATTTGACAACAGGTTTGCATAGAAGCATAATTACTGGGGCAAAGTAGATGCATTTGTAATTGCTTAATGGGTACTGAGAATTTGTTCTTTCACTGTGCTGGGGGTCAAATCCAGGCCTCACACATGCTAGGCAAATGCCCTGCCACTGAGCTACATCCCTAACTGAGAATTTGTCCTCAATCCCAGTGCATCAGTTAATTTCCTCCAGTAGAGCCTAAAATCCTAAATCCTTCTCCATCCTGACCCTTGAGGGTGCACAAAAATCAAGGGATTTTACAATTTATTAATTTAGTAACTGAGAAGTAATTTCTTTCAAGAAAGAAGAGGAAGGGGTTGGGGGTATAGCTAGCTTAGCAACATAAGCACCTGCCTGGCAAGCACAAGGTCCTGAGTTTGATTCCTGGTACCAAAAGGAAAAAAAGGAGAGGAAGGGAAGGGCCAGGCACAGCAGCACACATCTGTAATGCCAACCCTCAAGTAGCCGAGGCAAAACCTGTGAGTTTCAGGTCTGCCTGAACTACATAGCAAGATCATGTCTCAAAAAGGAAAGAAAGAGGGCTGGGGATTTAGCTCAGCGGCATAAGTGCCTGCCTTGCAAGCAGGCAGTCATGAGTTCGACCCCCAGTACTGATAAAAAGGAAAAAGACCCCCCCCAAAAAAAGGAAAGAAAGAAAGGGAGAGGAATATTACCTCCTAATAATAAAAAAATATAGGGCCAGGGATTTAGTTCAGTAGCATTAAGTGCCTGCCTGGCAAGCATGAGGTCATGAGTTCAATCCCTGGTACCAAAAAATAATAATACAACCCTTGGTTTCCTAGCCACATGGTTCACTTAAGACACTGAAGATTGAAATAAAACATGGTTCACTTAAGACACTGAAGATTGAAAATATTGTGCTAACCTAAATACAGTTGATCATGACTACAACCTTATTTTCCTCACTGAGATGTCAGAAGTACAGTATTTGAGGACTATTTTTCTGCCTTCATAAATAATTTTCATCTCCCAAGTTATTTTCTGAAGATCTCTAGTTTATAAATCAATACCATTATTATGCCTTTCCCAGTGCTGTTGCCCTCCAGCATGTACACCACAAGTCTCTCTCTTTTTTTTTTTTTTTTTTGTCTTTTTATCGGTACTGAACTCACAGCCGCACTCTTGCAAAGCAGGCACTTATGCCACTAAGCTAAATCCCCAGCCCCCACAAGTCTCTTCTTTCACAGCTTCCTTCCCAAGGCCTGGCATTCCCCTCCCACTGTGTTCCTCATCTGGGCCCAGATAGATCTGTTGACCACAGCACAAAGTTTCCTCAAGTTGCATTTATTATCTTCACTTTGATGAGGAAGAGGCAAAATGAGTAGTCCAAGATCCACAGTGATATGATTTGTATTGAGGCCTCTGCCACCAGATTTTCTGCCCACTTCACGATGCCTGTACCTCATCTGGAGCAGCTGCCCTCCCAGGATCCCCAAGGGTCCTATGCCTGTCTGCCTCAGGACACCCACAGCTGCTAGTAAGGTTCGGGAGGCAGCTGACAGCACAGTGGCTGAGGCTCTGCCACTTCCTGCCACACCAGCTCCCATAGCCTCAGTCTCCTTAGCTATAAGATGGGACAACAATGGTCTCCACTGCTGGAGGGAGGAAATGCTGTTATGCCCATTTTATAGCTGATGGAGTGGACGCTCACATAGGACCTTGGCAGGCACAAGGCAAAGGGATGCTGGCCCCGTCTTAAAAGGGCAACCTTCCTGGGCTGCATTCCACTGCAGAAGTGGGGCTCAGGAACAAGGACCCTGGCAGGCAACTCCTTTTGCTGTCTCCTGCCATCTCTGCCAGTCCTATATTCTGCTTAGCTCCTGCCTCCCCATTACCCCCAGAGACACCCAGATCTGCCCCAACCCAGTGGTCCTGCCCTTCCCATGCCTCTTTTTTCTCCAGGGGAGGCCCTGACTTTGGTAAGTGCCTCAGGAATGTGCCACTAAATAAATGTCACCACACAAGCCTTATGTTCTTAGACCTCTTCCCTCCAATGATAGCTGTCCCCCAAAGCATCAGCCCATACCCTTCCTTATCGGTTAGCACTGCCTCAACAGCTCCAGCGGAGGCTCAGCTGTCACTAACATTCTGCATGCTGTATTCATGTCTGAGACCTCTACTTGCCCTCTCCAGTGGCAGGACCCTCTCCACTCCCACTATTACTCATTCCATAATCACAGTGTTGTTGCTGTCTTCTGCCTATGGAAGCCACACAGGAGGGGTTCTGTTCAGTCCTGAGCAGCTGCCACTGTCTGATCCTGCCTCTGTGTGACTAACCCTAACCTTTGGACAAGGACAAGGAGACCGAGTGGCCATTGAGGGCTCTTCTGTGTCAGCCATGGTGCGCCCACCATACAGTCCAGTTTATAGATAGGGGACTGTAGCTCCAACAGGGTTCAAGGTCTGTCCACTGTCCTAACTACAACTGCAATCACAGTGCTGCGTTGGCTCACAAACTTGATTCTTTCCACAGTTCTGGTCCCAAACTGGGTTGGACTAGAACCAAATCAAATTCAATGGTTAGGTTCAATGTTGACTTTGTAGGGAAATTTGATTCCATTCCCATTCAGTTCCGTTTGTTACCAGAATCTGGAGACAATTAAGTTGATGAGCCGAGGTACCTCCGTTATTATCTCTGCCTTTCCAGACAATGAAAGGGGGCTGGGAGTTCCCGCAGCCAGTGGGAGGCTGAACCAATATTTGAACGCAGTTTTGCCCCACTGTGCTATCCCTGTCATCCCATAGAGAGGCTCCCAAAGCCATCCCATCCAAACACTGCATAATCCCTTCCAGAATCTCACCCACACTTCATAGGGTGGAGCCAAGGGGATCAGGACCTGTCCAGCCAAGCCCAGCCCGGCTTAGACACAGAGGTTTCTCCAGCACCCATCCTGTCAGTGTCGAAGGTAGATTGAGCGGCTGTAGCTCTTCGGGCCTGGAGCAAATGCTGGCCTTGGAATTCAGAGAGACCCAGCTGCTAGGCCTCCTGACTTGCCCACCTGTACCTAAGTCTGCCCTCTTTCCTGGGGTCACTGCTCTGTCTCTCCCCAGGACCTTTGCCTTACTAGGCCCTCCCTGCCGTCACTCCTTCTCAGAAGTCTCTCCACTGTCGCCTAGATCCCTCTCGTGGTCGCCCCGCTGGGCCCTGGGGCCGCCCACGGGCTGGTGAGGCAGTGTCAGACTCAGAGCCATAGTCCTCTCCAGGTCTTGACCTCACTGCTTCCTGTTGTCAGCCACCTCCCTTTTTTGATGTCCGCCTGTCTTTCCTCCTTGCCTCGGTCTGTCCCCTCTCAAGCTCTCACCCTTACAACAGTGCTGGAAGGTAGGCTCTATTACCACTCTTTCTTTATACATAAGGACACAGAGGTTGGGAGAATTTGGTTGAATAGCCAGGGATGAGCCGGTGGAGACAGCGGACGTTGACCAGGAAACCGCCAGTGGCGGTCCCGCCCATGACATTTGCCCCGCCCTCTCTCCGCCCCCACTGGGCCAGGTCCTGGGTACTCAGGCCCCGCCCCGGATCCAGCTCCGCCCATCAGGCCCCATCCATTTCCGATCCGGGTCCCGCCCACACAGGCCACGCCCCCACGCCCAGGCCCCGCCCCGCCCCGGGCTCGGGCGGCCGGCGGACCCGGAGCGAAGGTACCCGAGCCCGCGGCTGCGGCGGGGACAATGTGGTTCTTTGCCCGGGATCCGGTCCGAGATTTCCCGTTTGAGCTCAGCCAGGAACCTCCCGAAGGCAACCCGCCAGGGCCCTGGGCCCTGCACCGCGGCCGGAAGAAGGTGAGTGCAGTCCTGCTTCACAGGCCGCGGCCGACCTCGGCCTTGCGTTGTCTGCGCTGGCGACTCCGTCGTGTCATTCTTGGCCTGACGTGGTGGAGGAGACTTTGGGCGGGGGGCCGCGGAGGGGGCACGGAGATGCCGACGTGGCGGGCGGAAGGACTGAGGGACATACGGGCCGACGGGCGACGGTCACGTGAGTCCAGCCGAGTCCTTAAGGGCTGGCCCTGGGAGAGCTCCGGGTCCCTTTCCTCCTGCGGCGCCGACCATCCCGGAGCTGCGAGACCAGGCCCGGCCGGTGGGCAGCCTGGCCGCCACCCTTGAGGCTATACTGTCCTTCCCCAGGCCACGGGCAGCCTAGTGTCCATCTTCGTGTACGATGTGAAGCCTGGTGCAGAGGAACAGACCCAAGTGGCCAAAGCTGCCTTCAAGCGCCTTAAAACTCTCCGGCATCCCAACATCCTGGCCTACATCGATGGGCTGGAGGTAACTGCTGGCCTGTCTGCCCACCTCCACCTCACCTGTTCTGCCACTCCTGTCTTCTCTCTGCTTGTCCCTTGGTTTCTACCCGTTGGGCTTCAGCACTCCTAGATTTGGTTTCTGCTTCTCCATTGCCTCTTCCTTCATCATGTTTTTCTCCAGCCCTCCAGACTACTCTGACATCGCTGTCTTCTTCCCCAGACAGAAAAGTGCCTCCACATAGTGACAGAGGCTGTGACCCCGCTGGGAGTGTACCTCAAGGCTCGGGCAGAAGCTGGTGGCTTGAAGGAGCAGGAGCTGTCCTGGGGGCTCCACCAAGTGGTGAAAGCTCTCAGCTTCCTGGTCAATGACTGCGGCCTCATTCACAACAATGTCTGCATGGCTGCTGTGTTTGTGGACCGAGCTGGCGAATGGAAACTTGGGGGCCTGGACTACATGTACTCAGCCCAGGGCAATGATGGGGGACCCCCCAGAAAGGGAATCCCTGAGCTTGAGCAGTATGACCCCCCAGAGTTGGCCGACAGCAGTGGCAGAGTGCTCCGAGAAAAGTGGTGGGTGACTGTGGGCAGCATGCCTCAATCTGCTCTTTTCTGGAGGTCCCTGGAACCTTGGAACCCCTAGTCTAGCTGCCACTTCCCCATCCCTGTGCCTAGCTGGGAAGGGAATCAGAGTCCCAAGAATGGGCCCCACCTCTCTGCTTCCAGGGTCCTCAGTGTGGTAGGGCAGGACAGACATAGGCCATATATCCTTGCTTCTCTGAGCCTTGGACCCTTTAATCTGTTAAATTGAGTTAATGAAACCCATTTCTGCTTGGGGCTGATGGATCAGCTGAGGGACATGGCTCAGGACTGGTGCCCAAGGAGGGTTGGAGTCCTGCATTAAGGAATGGTGGGGCCCTGAGTTGCTCTGGGTCACTGCCACAGGTCAGCAGACATGTGGCGCCTGGGCTGCCTCATCTGGGAAGTCTTCAATGGGCCTCTACCTCGGGCAGCTGCCCTTCGCAACCCTGGGAAGGTAAGTGACCAGCACCAGCCATCCTGCCTGCCTCAGGCCTTCTGCCCCTGCCAGCTACCCACTACTCCTCTGCTGACACTGAGCCTCCCTCCACAGATTCCCAAATCGCTGGTTCCCCATTACTGCGAGCTGGTGGGAGCCAATCCCAAGGTGCGTCCCAACCCGGCCCGCTTCCTACAGAACTGCCAGGGACCTGGCGGCTTCATGAACAACCGCTTTGTAGAGACCAACCTCTTTCTGGAAGAGATTCAGGTGAATCCTCCTCCAAACCCTGCGTTCCTTGCCTCTGCCTCGTACCACAGCTTTTCGGCTTTCATAGTTGGACCCTCTGACCGCAAGCATGGACTATGATCCTTGGCCCTTTTGGTATAGTATCCTGGTTCCATCTATTACTTGCTGTGTGACTTTCCATGGGTGAAGCTCAGCCCTCATAATAGTGTTTACTTTGAAGGAACATGAGGGCCAGGCATGTTGCTCAGTGGTACAGTGTTTGCCTTGCATAAATAAGGCCCTGAGTTCCATCCTTAGTACTGCAGAAAAACAGAGCAAACAAAGGAGTATGGGACAGAGATCAGAGTTTAAAGTACGTAACACAGGGTGTCCAGGGGGATCCTTTCCAGGACCCCTGAAGATAGTGTATAAGTGCCTTAGATAACATAGTGCACAACTTATGCAGGTTCTCCTGTGAAGCTATAGGTGATTTTATCATCCCTGATACAGCGTAACTGCTATGTAAATAGTTACTCTCTTGTTTTGGGAATGATGAGAAAAGTATGTCTATACATGTTTACTATGTACTCAATGTTGATTTCCCCAGTATTTTTGGTTGTGGTTCAGGAGGGCAGGAAAGGTTCCCGGAAGAGGAGAACCTGAGCTACATTTTAAAGGAGAAACCACTGAAAGCACTGAGTGCTGCTGCTTCCTGGCCAGGGTGGAGGCAACAGACGCCTTGTTACGTGGAGTTGTTCTCACAGGGGCCAGAGGTGTGCTCAACCCAGCGTGGCAGGGAAGCCAAGTAAGGCCCTAGCCTTGTTGAGCCTCAGTTTCCTCAACTAGGGGATTGTGAGCAGTAGAGGTGACACAGTAGATTCAGATCCACTGCCGCTCCTAGTAACAGGTCAGGTGTGGCAGAGGTTGTGGCAGTGACTGACCTTACGGCTGCTGTGTGTCAGGCCTGTGCTGGAGCTTTCATGTGCACTTTTTGGTTGAATCCTTTGAATAGCCATGAAACATCATAGAGTTATTGTCCTATTTTATGGATGGAGGACCTTGCCCAAGATCACACAGCAAGTAGGTGAGTGCGCTGGGCTCTGAACCCAGGCAGTGGGCACTCCAGAGGCCACAGCTCTGCTGCTGCCTTTTCAGGCCGTGCCCTCTGTCCTCATATGTAGCTGGGTGGTGTGTGACTAGCTGAGTTCCTCCCTGGGTCCTGTCTTCACTCCTGTAGATCAAAGAACCAGCTGAAAAGCAAAAGTTCTTCCAAGAGCTAAGCAAGAGCCTGGACTCCTTTCCTGAGGATTTCTGTCGGCACAAAGTGCTGCCCCAGCTGCTGACTGCCTTTGAGTTTGGCAATGCTGGGGCTGTGGTCCTCACACCTCTCTTCAAGGTCAGTGTGGCCAGTGGAGTTGGAGGGCAAAGAGCTTCATGGGGCCCAAACAGCTGATGGGGTGCATGCAAACTGCCAAAATGAGGTCTGGGGTGGGGACCTGCAGAGTATCCTGGGGTGCAGTAGGGCAGAGCAGCCCCTGCCCACATGAGGAAGAGCTTCATGATGGTTTGGCAAGCAGGTGCCACCTGATCAGCTGTAGGAAGTCTGTGAGGATGTCTTGTTCTTGGGAAGCAGAAACCCTGATTTGTCTTTAGTCCCCTTGATCCAGAGCCATTGACCCTTCCTCATGTCCCCATGACAGCTCCCCTACTCTGACCCATACACCTTGGTTCCCAGAGCCCAGGGGACAGTGTGTACTTAGCACCACCCCATTTTCCTATATTCCCTCCTCACCTCTCGGCATTTGGCTTCCTGACTTCTGGGAACTGGATCCTCCCCACTTCCTTGGATTCCAGCCCACTCTGCTGTGGGTACCTGCCTTTCCCTTCCCTACCCACCCCAGGAAACCCTTTGCCCCAAAGGCACTTGCTGGAGGGGGAGAAGACAGCCATTAAATCTTGTGCAACTGGAACACCCAGAAATTGTAGGCAAAATTAAATTTGCTGGTTGTGTCTAGATACTTGTTTTTTCTTTCTTTTTTTTCTCTTTTTGAGACAAGTCTCACTATGCAATTCAGGCTGGCCTTGGGCTCACTTTGTAGCCCAGACTGGTCTTGAAACTCACAACAATTCTCGTGCCTCAGCCTCCTGAGTGCTGGGATTATAGGTGAGTGCCACCATGTCTTGCTAGGTACCTGTTTTTTGTGTATGTGTGCATATATGTATCTTTTTCAGTTCCAGAAATCGAACTCAGGACCTTGTGCTTGCCAGGCAGCATATTGTTTCATAGATTTTTTTCCTGTTTTTTTTTTTTTTTTTTGTCTTTTTCGTTTTTATCGGTACCAGGGATCGAACTCACGACTGCCTGCTTGCAAGGCAGGCGCTTATGCCGCTGAGCTAAATCCCCAGCCCATTTTTTTTTTTTTTTTTTGAGATAGGGTCTTACTTTGTATTTCAGGCTGGCCTTGAACTCACTGTGTAGCTCAACCTGACTGTGAACTTGAGGCAGTCCTCAGCCTTCCTAGTGCTGGGATCACAGGCATGCACTACCACCCTTGGCTCTTGATAGGTTTCTTTGTGTGTGTGTGTGTCTGTACATATTTCTCTTTAGTACTCATTTGCAGTGCATGATTACATTCATTGTGGGGAGCTGGCACATGTATAAAACACATCTTAATTCTTTTTATCACTTTCCTCTCAAGGAGCCTGTTTATAAGGAGTATGAAGTTTTGATCCGTCTCCTCAAAGAGGCCTTGTCCCCAAAAGGCTAAGGGCAGGACTAGCTGAGACAGAGTGTGGCCCTCAGAGGGGCTGAGAGCTCCGCACACACTCCGTCACCCTACCTCATTCCCATCGTGGGGAACCAGCAGGGAGCCTGAGCCGGTGAAGCAAGCCACTCTTGTCCCTTTCTTATGGATGACACTGAACTCCTATTCCTGCTCTGTCTGTCAGGTGGGCAAGCTCCTCAGTGCTGAGGAGTATCAGCAGAAGATCATCCCTGTGGTAGTCAAGATGTTCTCATCCATTGACCGCGCCATGCGCATCCGCCTCCTGCAGCAGGTGGGAGCCTTGGCCAGAACTTCCCTAAGTCTTTTCTCTTAGGTTCTACCCTGGCTGCTGGGAAGGCTTCTGCCTTACCTGTAGCCTCAGGCAGGTGGCTGGCCAGGGACTCCAAAGCCCCTTTCCTGGTGAGGGGCCAGGGAGGCAGGGCTCATTGGCAGCCTTGGGGGTACCCAGGCTGCTGGTCTCAGAGGTTCCTCATCCCCTAGCTCAGTCATTCTGGCCCTCCAGAATGGGCACACAGTCCCTTCTGCCAATTCTAGGGCAGCCCACTGAGCATCAGACAGGATTGATGGATCTAGGGAGAGGGACCCTTGTGAACCAGAAGGAATCAGTGGCACCTAGGTACCAGTCTCTCTCTAATGCTGAGACCAAACGTGGGCAGCACTCAGGAGGCTGACCTGGGAGAACCAAATCTAGAGTGGCCCAAGCTGCAGTATAGGGGCTGGCCATGTTCTCATGCCTTACCCTGGGCTACAGATGGAGCAGTTCATCCAGTACCTTGACGAACCAACAGTCAACACCCAGATATTTCCCCATGTCGTGCATGGCTTCCTGGACACCAACCCTGCCATCCGGGAGCAGACTGTCAAGGTGAGTGTGGCTGGGCCAGAGCAGTTCAGTGAACACACCTGGTTCTCCAGAGGGCTCGCTCGGCACACAGAGGCTTTGGTTTTAGGCTGCGGGTCTAAGCAGGTTGTGTAAGGTCAGGCACAGTCTGTGCTGTACTCTCGTATGATCCAGGCCATGGGGGTGGCCTTGCTAGCAGAGGTACTGGGTAGTCATGGTCTGTAGGCCTTTCAGTGGACACTGCCTGACCGGAGCCGCGGGAGACAGGAGACCAAACTCGAGCAGGATCAGCTCTCAAACTTTATTATGTACAGCGAACCGGACCTAACAAGGTCCGCCACCCTCAACGTTGGTTCCTCTTCCGCCGTTGGGGGCAGGAACAACCTCTTATAAGGGGAAGCAGTATCCAATCACAGAGAAGCGCGCCTAACAAGCTGATAGGCTAGCGTCACGGGTAACTGGGCAGATATGACAATTTGGCGGGCTTGTTCAGGCCGGGAAGCACCCGGAAGCAGGAAATGGGCGCCATCATAGGCGGCTTCCCACATCTCCCCCTTTTTTATTTATTAAAATAGGATGGTCTGTGGGTCCCTCCAAGGTGTCTATGACCTTGTTGCTGTTAGACACCTAGGAGTGGGCCTACCTTGTAGGCCGAGGCATGAGAGAATGTAGAGGTCTATACCCTGCTGTGCATCACCCTGTTTTGTGCATATCCTTGCGCCAGGACCATGCTCAAGGTGAGTGGTTCATTTTTTCGCAGGGCCAGGCTTTTGTGAACCGAACCTGGATGCATATAGACATTCATTCCTGCCTTCCCCCCAACCTTTGAGGCGGATGGCACTGCAGTACCCTTGGTCTCGCATCTCAATGCCAATAATTTGACTCCAGAAGGGACCCCTGGCCTTATAGGCCATGTATATCTGAGTGGAGCCTGTCTTAGGTTGACCGGGAGGGCTTTTCCCGTCTTACCCGTCATTGGCTTGCCCACTCAGCTCTTATAGCTGATGTTCTGCAATGTGAAGGAGATATGCGGCGGCCTGCTGGCCTGATGGGCCACCTGCTGCCATTTGCATGGCTGCCATAGCTGTGATCTTAACCTGCTGCTGAGTTTGTATGAGGTGATCTAACAAGCATTTAATAACCACAAGCCCCACTAGGAAGGCCACGGCAATCAGGATCCAAATAGTCAGGTTGGGCCAGGAGAACCAGGAGGTGACGCGTTCCCACAAACTGGCTATAACACTGCCTAAAGTTGATAAATCGAACCTGACTGGACCTAGTTGGATACCGTCCATATTGTCAAGTTCCTGACCGACTATGAGGGACAAATAGTGAAACTTAGGTAGGTAGGTGTCTTGCAGCCAAGCTGTCATATTTTTAACAGTGTTGGTCAAATTTGTGCGAACAGGGGTGATTAATAGGAACCCACAGAATAGAAAAAGCTCCAAACCAGACATTTTAGTTTGTAGATGGTTTCGGGTGCTGAGCGTCGGTCCCAGAAGGGTCGAGTTGACTTGTGTCCGCAGGCTTATCCTCCTGTGCTTTATCAGGAACTGGTGGGGAGTTTACTGCTCGCGTCAATCTTTCCGGGACCCACAGCGGTTCGCAGCCTGGTTCCTGTGGGAAGACACAAACCGCACCTCGGGTCCAGCTAATCACTGGATCCGGGCCCATCCATTGTCCTGTAAGGACATCTTTCCATCTCACCAGCCCTTTGTCGGCCGGGGATGGGTTATTGTGCTCCATGGCAGGGGAATGATTATTGTGATTAAGATTTAAAAAATTTATGGTAAAGAGTGCCAATGATATTCTTCCTTTGGGCGTTAGGCCGTGGCCACCCAATTCACGGCACAGGCGTGTCCACTCTTCTAAGGACCTATTTTTGTTAGTTCTTAGGACATCACGGCACTCCTTAGTGCACTGTTCAAAAATCAATTGTTTTATGAGAGGGTGAGCCGCCTCAGCATCTGGAAAAATCCTGTTAGCGGCCTCAAGCATGCGGGCCACAAAGTCTGAAAATGGCTCTCCCTGCCCTTGTATAATTTTTGTAAGGTGACCCGTATGTTCTCCTTTTCCAGCCAGCCGTCTCCAGGCCTGGAGGCCACAGCGGCTAATTTGTTCATAAACCTGGCGAGGGTATTGAGTTTGATCTTCCTCAAAGGCTCCTCGCCCTAATAGCATATCCCTGTTCCATTTTTTCTGGTTATTTTCCCTGTTGGCTGCCGCCTGCTCTACACAGAATCCGGGGGAGAGGCAGGCGCGTGCCAGTTGGGTCCAATCTCCAGGAGTTAAAAGCAGACCTGCCAATGCCTCTAAAAGCGCCATGGTAAATGGCGCATTGGGCCCATTGCAGCTGCAGCAGCTGAAACTGCGTCCTTGATAGCTTTAAGTTGTTTAATTTCTAAGGGCTCATAATATCCTCCTCCTCCCCTGCCTCCTACTTGTACCGGGAATGCATGGAGACCGGGACACTCAAAGGGAAGCCGCGACCATACCCTCTGGTGGAAGGAACGTCCTCCTCCCTCCCCAGATGGGG
Source organism: Cavia porcellus (assembly GCF_034190915.1). Taxonomy (NCBI): domain Eukaryota; kingdom Metazoa; phylum Chordata; class Mammalia; order Rodentia; family Caviidae; genus Cavia; species Cavia porcellus. Next base: position 24,284,357 of record NW_026947500.1, read on the forward strand.
GCGCAGAAGGCAACCCAGGAAGTAGCTCTCCCTCTAACCAGGGCGGTGCCATAGGTTGTGGTGGCAGCCCAGGGAGCAACTCCTCTTCCGGCCACGGCGGTGCAGTGGGGCCTGGCGCCCTGAAGGGAGCGACCATGGGTCGCGAACTTGCCAAAGGGCGGAAGGGCTTAAGCTCCTCCCGTAAGGCGGAGTAGCTCGGGCAGGGTGGTGTTTGGTTCCCCTTTTTATCTTCCCGAGCTCTAAGTTCCTCTTTTAACGGTGTAGGAGGGTCATGCTTAGCAAAGACGACCTCCTCTTCTGAGCCTTCCAAATCCGAATCAGAATTAGAGCCCTGAGGGTCCTCCGGAGACCCACAATCGGCAGTGGCTCCGGGCTCCTCTGAGCATTCCAATCGAGCTCTATCAAAAGCCTGTCGGGCTGTATTAGCGAAGCGAAAGCAAAACAGATGCAAAGGGAAAAGAAAAGAAAAAAAAAAAAAAAACCAGCGTCCACTCGTGTGGCGGTCAAAATCTGTTAGGTGCGTCCACCCAACCCAGGTGACCCAGTACTCACCTGTCCCGGGAACCGCTGTATCTCACGTAGCTGATCAGGGTGAAGAGAAGAGGCGCTCGCGGCCTTCCGTTGTTATTGGGCCAGGTCCTCCGTCGTACCGCAGGCGACAGCAATCGCACCTCCCGGCCGAAGAGGCACGTCGCTGAGTCTTTTTTACCTTTTTCCCCGTACGGGGGCCACCAGATGACCGGAGCCGCGGGAGACAGGAGACCAAACTCGAGCAGGATCAGCTCTCAAACTTTATTATGTACAGCGAACCGGACCTAACAAGGTCCGCCACCCTCAACGTTGGTTCCTCTTCCGCCGTTGGGGGCAGGAACAACCTCTTATAAGGGGAAGCAGTATCCAATCACAGAGAAGCGCGCCTAACAAGCTGATAGGCTAGCGTCACGGGTAACTGGGCAGATATGACAATTTGGCGGGCTTGTTCAGGCCGGGAAGAACCCGGAAGCAGGAAATGGGCGCCATCATAGGCGGCTTCCCACAACTGCCTAAGCACCTGTCTGGGCCTAGCTTATGCCCTGGCTAGGATGCAGTGCATCCCACTCCTTTGCCCTTAAGGGAAGCAGACTAGTAGACTAGAAGACAATAAACAAAATGAAGAAATGTATATTATGTAAGGAAATTTTGGAGGCCAGCCTGAGCTATGTAGTGTGAGACCCTGTCTCAATTTATGAAAAAAAAAAAGGAGCAGTGCCTTTAAGGAAAGGGCAGCCAGGAGATGTACAGGAGATAGGAAACATACTCCCTGCAGAAGGAAGAACAGATACAAAGGCCTTGTGGCTGGAAGGAATACAAAAGTAGCAGCAAGAAATTTAGCCTGGCTGAAGTGGAATGGTTATGGGAGGTGGAATTCAGGGGTAACGGGGTGTGGCAGGGATCTGGGGCATTCTTCAGAAGTGAATCCAGAGCAGTGAAAGGTCTACCAAAGACCAGGTGAATGGGCTGGGCCCTGGCTGGGCTTGGTTTGCTTGACAGCCAGTTGGAACTATCCAGCTGGCCACTGGCCATGCACATGGGGGGTTTAGGAGAGAAGTCTGGGCTAAGGGTGCGAACCTGCAGTCTATTAGCTAATAAGTCTATGAGCATGTTAAAGCCATGAAATGGGAGAGTCCAGGCCAAGACCATTAAATATAATAAATATAAGGCAAAAGGATTCACTCGTCTGAACATTAAGATCACAGCAAAAGGAGCATCCATTGAAGTTGGGGGAGGCCTAGAGGAGCTTGTGTCCTAGAAGACCAGAGGTAAAATTTCTACAGTGAAGGGAGAACATGAGTGTTAAAACTGCGCAGGGATCAGGTTTGGTGAGGACGGAGAGTTGACCATTGACTGTAGCAACATAGGTCAGTGGTGTCTTCAACCTGAGCCAGCTTGGTAGCGAGTGAAAGTCTGAGTGGTGTGGAGACAGCAGAGAGCAGACAAGAGAAATGAGAGAGAAGGGACACAGAGAAATGGGGGGCCTTCATGCTGGTAGCTTTCATAGCTTTTGGCAGGTTCACTTAGAGCCAAGGGCATCTTTGTGGCCAGTGTACACTCCCAGGAGGCCCAGTGTACATCCCTGTCGGGGCATGTAATCCTTACTGTCCTCTTCCCCTGCAGTCCATGCTGCTCCTGGCCCCAAAGCTAAATGAGAACAACCTCAATGTGGAGCTGATGAAGCACTTTGCACGGCTGCAGGCCAAGGATGAACAGGGCCCCATCCGCTGCAACACCACAGTCTGTCTGGGCAAAATCGGTTCCTACCTCAGTGCCAGCGTGAGTGTCCCAGAGCTGGGATGCCTGCATGCTGGGCCATCATCCCCCGAGACCTAGGCCCTGGGCACTCTTAGCTCCAGAGTTGAACTCCTAGAACTGGAGTGGGTTGTGCTGGGTCTGTACAACCTGTGGAAGGCAGGCTTGGGATCTGGACCTGGGCCTGCATGTTCATCCCCTCAGCCAGGGTCTGTGGCCCCTGCTACTGTGGTGCTGGTATCTAGACAGTTAACAGGAATGAGTAGATTGGGTTAGCAGAGAGGGAGGGAGGAAAGAAGTGTGTGTACCTATCCCTGGGCAGCCAGTTTTCCTGAGACATCCTGGAGCCCAGGGGTCAGGAGGAGGAGGCCAGGTTGAGTTTTAGGTAAATTCCCATGTAGGTTGTTAGTTAAGGTAAGTTCCCTGTTCTGGGACGTAAGATCTAATGGCTCTGGGGCTCCATGTTAACCCAGCACTTAGAAGTCCTTTCCTTTCCTGCTCCCCCAGACCAGACACAGAGTCCTCACCTCTGCCTTCAGTCGGGCTACAAAAGACCCATTTGCCCCATCCCGGGTTGCGGGTGTCCTGGGCTTTGCTGCTACCCACAACCTCTACTCACTGAGTGACTGTGCCCACAAGATCCTGCCTGTGCTCTGTGGCCTCACTGTTGATCCTGAAAAATCTGTGCGGGAGCAGGTAAGCCACAGCTGATGTGGGACCTTGGGCTGGGGCTCTGAGGTGTGTGGGCCCTGCGCAGCCTGCCAGGCCCCCAAAGACCTGGGATTCCCCAGCTCCACCCCTTGTCACCCCACAGGCCTTCAAAGCCATTCGAAGCTTCTTGTCCAAATTGGAGTCTGTATCAGAGGATCCCACCCAGCTGGCAGAAGTAGGTGAGTGGCCCACAGCTGTGCTGCTTTTCCTCTGCCATGTCCTCAACACTCAGGTGGTGTGTCCTGTCCCACTGGTGTGTCTAAAGCTGGGTAAACCCTGGTAAGCAGAGCTGACTCCCTTTCTGCTTCATAGATGGGAGGAGCCAGGCCTGGAGAAGAGGGGACAGCTGCAGGTCACTTGCCCTCCTTTCCCCTCCCCACTGATCCTGAGTTGCCCATACTTGCTTTTTCCTTCTGCACTACCCAGAGAAAGATGTCCATGCAGCTTCTAGTCCTGGGATGGGAGGAACTGCAGCCAGCTGGGCAGGCTGGGCTGTGACTGGAGTCTCCTCACTCACCTCCAAGCTGATCCGTACACACCCCACGGCCACGTCTGCTGAGACGAATGTCTCCCAGAGACCGACCCCTGAGGGTGAGTGTTCTGGCCTGGCTGCCACAGTGGCTGAGAGGGCCAGGAGGTGTCGGCCCCCAGGGGCTGCTGATGACTGGCTTCCCCTGGAATGGTGATGGGGACCTAGTGGGTGACAGGGTATAGTCCCTTTGTGGGTTTCCCACACTCATCCTGCTCCCTATCCAAAGACCTTCCTGAGAGCTCAAGGACTTCTGTTCCCAGGAAATCCTACCCCGGCGCCCACCCCTGTCCCTGCTGCCTCCACAACCTCAAGCCATTGGGAGACACAGCAGGAGGACAAAGATGAAGCAGAGGACAGCACTACTGACAGATGGGATGAAGAGGACTGGGGCAGCTTGGAGGTGAGTAGCTGAGGCCTCCCCAGGGTACCCCAGGGCATGCATGGGGCTCCCTGGAGTCAGGCCTGCCCTCATCTGCACAGAGCCACTGCAAGTTAGCTCATGGAGTTTGCCCTGTAGGCCAGAGCCACCTGCTGAACCCCCCAGCTCTGGGGCCCTGCAGCAGAGTGGGAAAGGGAGGGCGGACAGGTTGAACAGCCTCTGGACCTGTCAGTGTCCTCTGCACCCTGTCATTCACCTGTCAGTGTCCATCCAGCTCAGGGTCAGCAAGGCGAGGCCACCTGAGGCCTGAACCAGACCAAGCCTGGAGGGCTGCCAAGGATGACTGGAAGGTGCAGTGTGCTGCCCTGAAGAGAATCACAAAGCTCTGGGCCAGCTTCCCTGTCTGACAGCAGCACATGAGTTGAGGGGAGAGCCATGGGTGAGGGCAGGGTATCCTCTTGATAGGGAAGCAAGTGAGAAGGCAGATAATGGCCACCAAGTAGCTGGGCATGGCAGTGCAAGCCTGTAGTCCCAGCACTTTGGGAAGCTAGACAAGAGCATTACAAGCAGGTATGAGACCTTGCCTAAAACTAAATCATTAAAGGCTGGGGTTGGGTGTGGTGGCGCACATACTTAGGAGGCTGAGGCAGGATTGTTGCAAGTTTAAGACCAGTCTGGGCTACAAAATGAGTTCACGGCCAGACTGATCTGCATAGGGAGAACCTGACTCAAAAAAAGAAAAAAAAAAAAAAGGACCTGGGATGTAGCTTGGCACAAAGGCCCTGGACTCCCAGTATCACGCACTTGTGCAACACTACTGGTGGCCAGGAGGGGCTGGAGCCAGTTCATTTGCCCTTTTGGGAGTTGGATGTGTTACTGATCACACCTCCTTCCTCAACTCACACTGCAGCAGGAGGCGGAGTCAGTGCTGGCCCAGCAGGATGACTGGAATTCATTGGGCCAGGCAAGCAAAGCTGGGCAGGTGAGCTGGGTCTGGCAAGGTGCACTGAGTGTGTGGGGCTGGAATCCCCTGTCTCCTCCCATCAGCACATGCTATTCTGCAGATCAGCCACCCAGAGCGCAAGTCCCCAGAGTCCGACTGGAGCAGCTGGGAGGCTGAGGGCTCCTGGGAGCAGGGCTGGCAGGAATCCAACTCCCCAGAACCACCCCCTGAAGGCACCAGGCTGACCAGCGAGTATAACTGGGGTGGCCCAGAGCCCAGTGACAAGGGTGACCCCTTTGCTGCCCTGTCTGTGCGTTCCAGTGCCCAGGTATGGGTCAGGTGAGGGTGTGGACCAGGTAGGGGTCAGTTGGGTGTCAGCCCCCACTGTAACTAGCACTTCCTTTTTTAGCCCAGGCCAGATGTGGACTTGTGGGGTGAGGACAGCTGGGAAGGCCTGGAGACAGACAGCCGTAAGTGCTTCCCCACCCAGGGCTAGCAGCCAAGGTGGGAGTAGGGATGGATAGCTGATACCTGGACAGGTCAGCCTTCAGCCTGCTTTCCCCAGGGCAAGCCAAGGCCGAGCTGGCTAGGAAAAAGCGTGAGGAACGGAGGCGGGAGATGGAGGCCAAACGTGCAGAGAAGAAGGCAGCAAAGGGCCCCATGAAGCTGGGAGCCAGGAAGCTGGACTGAACCCTTGGGGGGGCGCTCCTACCAGGAAAGCAGGCCCAGCCCATGTATTTATTGTACAAACCATGTGAGCCCGGCTGGCCCGCCAGGCACATCTCACGTGTACATAATCAGAGCCACAATAAATTCTATTTCACACCCTCGGTCCTGGGCTCAGTGTGGCCCCACCAAGATGGGTGGGGGCTGGCACTGCCCTGCACAGTCCTGGCCAACCACAGTGTGAATGTCAGTTTGCTTGGAAAGCCAAGAGTAAATCGAAGAGGCACGATCTGATTTACCAACTTCTAGGACTTGTCCTCAGGATGGCTGGCAGTGACCAGCAGACTCAACACCCAGGCATAAATCAGGGGCCTTTGGTGCAGAAAAGGCCCCGGTGAGTTGGTGAGTTCCTGGGCCCGAATCCCCAGTTGGGGCAGGAGCGAGGTACCACGTTTGCCCCCAGTGTCTACGGAAACCTCTCAGTGACCAGCAAGCAGCCAGGCCACTCAGCGGCGGCGCTGGGGTACACACGCCCCATGTGGGCGGCTGCGTGCGAAGCCGGCCTTGCAAACGCAGCGGAAGGAGCCGCTGGTGTTCACGCAGCGCTCGCTCTTGCACAGCAGCCCGCGCTGGTTCAGTTCTCTGCACTCATCAATATCTGCGGGAGGGGGTGACAGCGAAGCCTCCGCTTAGCGACCAGTCCCCGCCTAAGCCGCAGCTTCACCCCCAATCTCTCCAGCCTCAGCGCTGTCCCCCGGCCCTGCTCACCCACGCAGCGGGCCCGGGAGGCATCCAGCTGGAAGCCGCCGGGACACTCGCACACAGCGCCGCCCGGCCGTGGTACGCAGCGGCCACTCACGCAGCGGCACTCATCGGAGTCCTCCTCGGAGCTGTCCTCGTCTGTGCCAGCCGGAGGGATGCGGGCGTCAACACCCCCCCACACGAGGGGCAGCGGGCCCCCACCTCTGCCTCGCTCACCTCTCGGGGGTTTTCCCAACAGCAGGGGGCTCGCGTCCCAAAATGAATTGCTTTCACTCTGCGACGTCGGGCACTGGGACCCTGGGAGGGCGCGGGAAGGTCAGGGACCTCGGTGCGACCCGCGCTCCCAACCGTCACCCCACTGCGGCCCCCACCCTGCTCACCGGCGCCGCGTAGCGGGCACGGGCGACACTGTGCGCCCCAACCGCGGCCCTGGCGGCAGCAGCAGTCGTCGAACGTGAGCCCAGGCCCGGCCAAGGGCCCCGCGCACATGCCGTCCTCCCCGCGCCGGCTCCAGCACACGTCGCGCCTCTCCGGGGCCCGCTCTGCAGAGGACACTGGGCGTCAGGACGCCCGCGGCGGAGTGCAGCCGTCGTGCTCCGCCGCACTCGCGTGGGGGCTGCAGACCCGGGGCTCCGCCCGACCGACAGGACCCCGGAGTCGCCCTCACCGGCCGGACTCTCGGGGAGCTGGCAGTCGCGGCCGGAGGGCCCGGGCACCCAGGGTGGGCGACACTCGCATCGGTAGGAGCCCGGCAAGTTGACGCAGCGGCCAGGGCGGCACACCGCCGGGTCCTGGCACTCGTCCACGTCTATGGGCAGCGAGGGATGGGCAGGGGTGGCAGTCAAAGCTCAGCCCGGCGCGCCGACCCCTGCCCCCGACTGCCTGGCGCGGGCCTCACCCATCTCCTCCGGGCTTAGGCACTGGCGCTGCGCCGGGCTGTACTCAGCGGGCGGTGTGCAGGCACAGCGGTAGCCGCCGCGCGTGTTTTCGCACACGCCGTTCCTGCAGTTGGCCTCGTCCAGACACTCGTCCACGTCTGCGGGGAGAAGCGCGCGTGGCAGCGGAGGCCGGCTGGGTTCTGGCCCGGGCCTCGCCCACCTCTTCGCCTTCGCAGGCCGCTCACCCACGCATTCCAGCAGGTTCCCGTCGTAGTAGAAGCCTTGCTTACAGTAGCACTCGTAGCCAGGTTGCGTGTTCACGCACTTGCCCTCCTTGCAGATCTCCACCCCGAACAACATGCACTCGTCGATGTCTGCGGAGGTGACAGCCATGGGTGTCTCGCCGCCTCTACCTCCCCAGCCGCTCCGCCCGCAGCGAGGAGGCATAGGCAGGGCGCAGCCCCAGAACTGAAAACAACCACAGGCTGCAGGGCGTGGAGTGAGGCGGGGCGTCCTGGGGGCGGGGCGGGACGCACCACGGTGGGCGGGGATGCCGTAGTTGACAATGTTGTTGTCCTGCGTGTAACCCTTTCCGTCGGGGCAGAGGCTGTGGAACTCAGCTGCAGGGAGAGAGAGCGGCCGCGGAGAAGGAAGGAGGCAGGACTAAGCGTGGCCTGCGGGCCGCGGAAGACAGATTGGGACTCCCCACCTGGCTTCCCCGCTACCCGCGGAGGGGGCATTTCTCCCGGCCGCTTTGCAGATAAACCAAGCAAGGCTCTAGGGAGGGGCCTGCTGGGGAGCCTGACCTGAGCTGTGGACTGGGCACGGGTAGATTTCGCAGTGGTCTCCCCAGCCAGCCCCCAGCGAGCAGCAGCACTCCTGCTGGGTGACGTTAGTGGCCAGTACACTGTCGCAGAACACCGTGTCATCGAAGTTAAGGTAGCACTCCTTCTTGTGGTGGGGCTGCTCGACCTCTGAGGAGGGAGGCAGCTCTGGGTCCAGCAGTCAGCCAGCCCCCATCCCCATCTGCCCCGTCAGTCCACCGAGTCACAGTGGTTCCCACTTTCCCTGTCTCCCTTTAGTGCCACGTGAGAGACTTCCCCCAGGTCAGGGCCCTTAGAGGACTCTCCCGGCAAAAGGTATATTTCTTGTTCTGCAAACTCAGGAGGGTGGGACCATGACACATGTCTGGACACCAGCTTCCCCTCAGGGGATTGTCTAGGCTGAGGAGGGAGCTAGGGAGACACTCACCCTCACATCCATGCTGGTCCTGGGTGGGTGTGAAGCCCTCATCGCAGACACACACGTAGGAGCCCTGCAGGTTCTCACAGGCCCCGTGGGGCAGGCACAGGCTGGGGTCCTGGCTGCATTCGTCTATGTCTGCAGGGAGTGGCTCTGATGAGGTCCCACCCTCTGCCCTGGGATATGCCCGCACGATTTCAGAACCGGGATTTCCAGTTTGATTTTTAAAGTACACACAACCTAAGTCCCCCCTCCCCCCAGTCTATCTGTGTGGATGGGTAAGGGGGTGCATGTTCACTTCATCCATCACCCTTGGTGACAATTGAATGGAGTCCCCTCAGCTCAGCTTTGAGGACCTTCTGCTCACTCTTTCAGTACTTTTTGGTCCACGCGGTACTCCATCCCCCTCCACAAAAGTGTCCAGTCCCTAAAAGCTGGCTGCTCCCAGATCTGTTCTTGGGGGTAGAATACCACTCTGTGTCTTTCTCCACTTAGGAAGCTTCTACTCTGCTTCAAGTCCCAATTCAGTGGTAACCTCTCCATTAACCACTTAGCCTTGACTTTCTTGAGCACTCCACACCCCCCAAACCCTAAGACTCAGATTACACTTCCTCCCCCTGTCCCTGCTGGGAGCACAGCACCAAGTGGCTGCTGAATACTTAGCATACAGTAAGAGCCTTGTAAATACAATACTGGGTGCTCAGGTATCTCTTGTTGATGAATGTATGGCTGAGTCAGTGGGTTAGACTGATCTGCAAAGAGCTGAGCAGAGCGCCTGTTAGTAGTAAGTTATTATTACTGTCATCTTTTAGTCGGAAGGGTAGAAGGACTAGTGGAGCATGGATGGGTGAGAAGGCAAAAAAACCCGCAGAAAATCTGTAGCGTGTCTAGGGGGTTGCTGCTCCCTGCCTCCCTGCTCAGGAGCCCTTAGGCCATCCCTCATACCTTGGCACTTCCTGCCACCCACCAGCCGATGCCCCTGAGGGCAGAGACATCGGTAGGAGCCATTGGTGTTGATACAGTCACCCCCAATGCAGGCAGCAGGAAAGTCACATTCATCGATGTCTGTAGGGAAGGAGCAGGTGGAGGATAGCAGGGCTGACCCCAAACACAGCCAGAACCTGCCCAAGCCCTCACCCCCAGCACAGAGCTCTGGGTTAATCCGGAATCCCACACCCTATCTGGAAGCTGGATGGGTACTGAATCTGGCTAGGGGTTCTGGAGGAGGGAGGTACAGGCCAGTGCCTTGGCTCTAGAGCCCTTCACCTTCGCAGTGGCTTCGGTCCCTTGACAGATGGTAGCCAGAGAGGCACTGACACTGGAAGGAGCCTGGTGTGTTGGTGCAGATGCCATTGTCACAGATGTCCCCAGCCTCACACTCATCCACGTCTGCAGGGCACAAGGTAGTGTCAGAGGGCCAGGCTGGGAGCAGCCTCAGGCCTCTGCTACTCTTTAAGTTCCTGTCCAGGGCCTACAGCACCTGAACGGAGGTCAGCAAGAGACCCTCACCCCACTCCCATGTGCTACCCCATGCCACAGCAGCCACAGCAGCCACAGCAGGTGCTACCAGCGTCCCTGGGCCACATCTGATCTAAAAACCTCACCAAACAGGAGAGCACTCTCCCTGCATTTTCTCACCACACTGCCTTGGGCTTTCCTAGCTTCTCAGATGATGCTCTGCAGGCCTCCCTGTGTCCCTCTTTCCACTATCCCTGCTCCTACCATTCTCCCTCATCCCCATGCACTCCCCCTCGACACTGGGTGAAAGTACCACCTCAAACCTGCACAGCACCACAAGCTCAGCAGGGAAGCTCTGGCTTAGGACTCCCAGCCTCTACTGGCATCTCCAGCTGAGCACGGGGCCACCCCCTCAATTTATCCAGAGTGGAGCTCAGTAACTTCCTTCCCAAATGTGCAGTGTTACCCAATGAGTCCCCACACTAGACCCCTAGAGCTCTCTTCCCCTTGATAGCCAGTCAACAATTGATTGTTTTTAATATTTCTCTAACATCAGACATTTCATGGCTATCCTGAAGCTACTACTCTCCTCCCACCCACCACTTCCTGGCACCCTGTCTGCCTTCTTTGCTAGCTCCTGCTGGTCCTTTTAGACAACTCAGACCTCCTTGCTCCGATCCAATGGTGTTTTCCCTGACTCCATCAGGGGTTTGAGCCCAGCCGTTACACTGTCTTATGTGCCTCAGTTTCTCTGAATCTCAACCCTTAGCTTGATGTGTAATAACATTGATGCAGGAACCACTACTAATGCTTCCCAAATCACTGATTTTTTTTTTCTTCAAATTTAAGTAACATGCCTACAAGAAAAAAAAAAAAAAATGAGCTGGGTGTGGTTACGCACACCTGTAATCCCAGCACTGGAGAGGCTGAGGCAAGAAGATCGTGGTGAGTTGGAGACCAGCCTGAGCTACAAAGTGAGCTCAAGGCCAGCCTGAACTGCACAGTGAGACCCTGTCTCAAAAAGACAAAATAAGTAAGTAAATAAAAAAATAATAAATTTAAGTAACATGCTTTGCGAATGCAGCTCCAATCTTGCCGCAAAGACCCTCCCTGCAAACTCTGCTTTCCCTTCTCAGAGCCATGAGTCACCGGATCAGTGAGCTGAAGTGAATTAGTCGCCTACCACCCAGCCATTTCCCAGACAGAGTGGCGTGTTCCCCGAAGCAGCGGCTAGGGGGTGGCCTGCGTGGCCGGCGGGAGCTCACCTACACAACTGCGGCCATCGGGCGCGGGCGCGTACCCCTGAGCGCAAGTGCAGCGGAAAGAACCGGGTAGGTTCTCACACCAGCCAGGAGAGCAGGGACTGCCCTCAGCGCACTCGTTGATGTCTGCAGCAGAGATGACCCGCTTCAGGCACTACCCGCACGCTCCGCTCTTGAGTTATGGATTTCCTCCGCCCACGGCTAGGGGGCGCCCTTCTGCCCCAGGAGGTCCTACCCCTCAGGTTCCGCTGGCTGTCGCTAGCCCCACCGGCCTCCCTGCAGAATCCTGAGCCAGATCCCGCCTCCTCACCGGGTACGGCCTGAAGGCCCCGCCCCACCGCGTCATGCCCCGCCCTCACCGCGACAGGCCCCGCCCCCTTGGCTGCGGTAGCCGGGCTGACACGGGATGCACTTGAAGCTCCCGGGTTTATTCTCGCATTTGCCATCAGGGCAGGTGCTGGGATCCCGACATTCATCGATATCTGCATGGCAGGGTGAAACAAGGACAGCGCTAAGGACAGCGGGGCTGGCTTGGCGCTCCCGGTCCTCAGCAGGGCCTTCGTCCCAAATCTTTTTTTTTTTTTTTTAAATCGGTACCGAGGATCGACCTCACGACCGCCTGCTTGCAAGGCAGTTGCTTATGTCGCTGAGCTAAATCCCCAGCCCCGTTGTCCCAAATCTAACCAGCCCTCTGGGCTCTGAGGCTTCAGCCTGAAAGGTGCGGAGCTGGGCAGAGACGATCGTAAACCTCCCGCTCCCAAACCAGGTCAGAGACAACAGCGAACTCCGCCCCCACCTTCGCACACCGGCGGGCGGGAGGATTTGAGTCGGTAGCCCGGGTAGCAGTTGCACTTGTAGTGGCCGGGAAAGTTGATGCAGAAGCCGCCGTCGCCGCACACGTGGGGCTTGGCGCACTCGTTCAGGTCTGAGCGGGAGAACCGGATTTGGGGAGGGGAGGGAAGGGTAGGGGCCACCCCTCGGCGGGAGGCTAGCCCGTCCCACCCTGGAAGCCCTGCTCCCTCGGTGCTCACCCACACACGAGCGGCCCCCGGGGCCCACGTGCAGGCGGTAGCCGCGGTTGCAGTGACAGTTATAGGAGCCCCCGGTGTTCAGGCAGGTGCCTTTCCCCGGGCCGCATGGCTCCGCATCACACTCGTTCACGTCTGGGAAGGACCGGCGAAGGGAGGTCGTGAGTTGGCCCGCCTCGCCGCCGGCCACCCGCGCGCCCGCCCCGACCGTGCTCACCCACGCAGTAGCGGTGCTGCGGATGCGACCTGTAGCCCGGGTTGCAGTGGCAGGAGTAGTCGGAGGGGCCGGGGACGCACTCTCCATGGCCACAGATGTTTTGGTTCAGTCTGCATTCGTCGGTCTCTGGGGGAAGGGGAGAAATCAGCATGCCAGGGGGTTGGTTGAGCAGGGAGTCTCCTGCCATGTCCCCAGAGCAGACGCTGACACCCCAGGCCTACTGATGGGGACACCTGAGCAGAGTCATAGGCTGACCCTAGCTTACTGCACACCTGGATGCAATTCTTACAATTTTCTACACCTTATCTTTTGTGTGTGGGAATCAAAGTCAGCCTCACGCTTGCCACCCAAGCACTGCATTGCTGAGCTGTACCTTGATCCCTCCACACCTTATCTTACTTTTTTAAAAATTATTTATTTATTTATTTATTTATTTTTTGTCTTTTTCATTTTTATCGGTACTGGGGATCGAACTCACGACGGCCTGCTAGCAAGGCAGGTGCTTATGCCGCTGAGCTAAATCCCCAGCCCCAACACACCTTATCTTAAATAATCCCAGTGTCATGATCCCAGATGGCTCTATACAATACTAGGTCCCTAACACCCTGAACACTCCAGTACCGGGACCCTTGATACTTCCATACCCACTCACTCCAAGACACTGACCTCAACCACCCCAAACAAAGCCATGTCCCCTGGTCATCCCAATACCCTCACCCATGGGGCTCTGAGACCCAATTCCCAAGTCACCTCAATACCTAGACTCTGTAGCCTCAGTCACACCAACATCATCTAGCCAGTGACTCCAAACACCTTGTTCCCCCCACCCCTGGGGACTTGGGTTCCCATTCCAGGATGGTGGAGTACCCCTTCCCTGAGTCAGGGGAAAGCCAGGCAGGAATCTCTTCCTTGGACTATAAACTCCCAATTTGGCTTTGTTTTGTTTTGTTCTCTCTCTTTTTTTTTTTTTTTTTTTTAACCAGGGATGGAACTCACAATCGCCTGCTTGCAAGGCAGGTGCTTATGCCACTGAGCTAAATCCCAGCCCCCTTTGTTTTGTTTTGGACACAGGTCTTGCTGTGTAGTTCAGGCTGATCTGAAACTCAAGGTGATCTTCCTGCCTCAGCCGCCTGAGCACTGGGATCATAGGTGTGTACTACCATGCCCAGCTGGACTCTTTTTCTCTCTCTTTTTTTTTTTATTGTTTTGAAACAGGGTCTTGCTCTGAAGTGTAGGCTGGCCTTGAACTTGCTACTAGCTGGACTCCTAACTTGTGTCACAGTGTGCACAGCAGGTCTGATGCAGGAACCCCTCTCATTCTCTCTGACTTCAAGCCAAGGACTTCTTTTTCTCTCTTTTTGATCCGTTCTACCCACAAGTCTTACCTCCAGCACCCCACCCCTACCTCCATGCATCCTGGGCTGCGCTACACCTGGCCTAGCCCTGTAGCCATCCAGCTGGTGGGCTGTGCAGGCTGCTTCTTGCCTGGAGCAGCTCTCCAAGGGGCTCCTTGACACCCTACTCCTCAGGTTCCTCATCAGCCACACTCCTAGTGCTCCCAGGAGAACCACTTTCCACCTGAGCCCTCCATCTAGGAGCTCACTGAGGCTCAGGGTGTCACTCAGCCAGGCAGGTCCCTTGTGCTTCAGGGCACACAGTGACAGGGCTTGATGCTGGCTTAACTGTGTGGCCCAAGTCACTAAGACTTTCTGTGCCTCATATATCCCATCTGGAAAAGGAGGCAAGCAATACTCACTTCGCTCTATGAGAAAGTTAAACGATATTTAGTCTGCAGAGCTCTTCAGGCAGCGCCTGGCACAGAGGGATTGCTGTCTGCAGTAACAATTATTATGATGCTCAGATCTTTGTGGGCACTTCCTATAGCCTCTGGCACCAAACCCAAGCCTCTTTACAAGGGGGCAGTCCTGCTCTCCAGGTTCAGACACCCCCGGAATGTGGTTTCTCCCTCTTCCGCCCAGCGTTTCATACTTCCACGCCTTTGCCCAAATTTAGCTTCCCCTTGAATGTTCTCTTCAACCTGCATTCCCCTCCTGTCTCCACTTCTCTTGAGTTTCTAACAATCTTTAAAACTCTGCCAGAAAGTTTAAGTCATTACTCACCCCTTACATATTATCACAACCCCCAGACTTCCTTCCTTCTCTGATTTATTTTTTCATAACATTTATGAGACTTTCTAATTTTTTCATTTTTATCGGTACCAGGGATCGAACTCACGACTGCTTGCTTGCAAGGCAGGCACTTATGCTGCTGAGCTAAATCCCCAGCCCCAAGACTTTCTAATTTTTTATATACTGATATTTTTTTTGTCTGTCTGCCCTGCAAGGACAGGAAATTTTTATCTGTTTTTGTTCACTGTAGTATCCTGAGCACCTCAACAAATGCATGACACATAGTAGGTGCTCAATAAATACAGGTTGAAAGAATGAATGTCCCCAGTCTGGGAGGATCACCACCACTACTTGGACTATTTGTGAGCAAGGAGGGATTCCCACTGCTCACCGGGAATTCTGCAGTGCCCAGTCCCAGACAAGCTAGAGAATGATGGGAGGGTACAGGAGGAAGAGAAAGACGGAGTTCAGGGGAGCGGCTTTACCAGGCAGGCCTTACCTGTGACTTGAGTGGGGGCGATCTCTACCGCACTGCGGGAGGGGGGCAAGTCTGGGGGCAGGAACCAGCGGATGGTAGGTGGCGAGGGGCGGGATATCAGTTCTGCAGGCAGCATTACAAGGCTGGTCAGAAACAGCCTCTCTCCTCCCCCCAGGTCACAGCCCAGCCTTGCTGTCCTGAGCTGTGACCTCTCCCCATCCATACTCCACCTTCATCCCTGCATTGCCCAGCTTACCTGGGTAGGGCCGGGCAGGAGAGGTGGTGGCTATAGGGTGGCTCTGCTGTACTGACCGCTCCTCGATCTCTGGCTGCAGGTGACAGCAATATGAGCCCTCCCTGAATCCCTCACCTCTTTTGCCCCCTCACCTGGGGTCATACTCACTGGATCCGTGGTCAATCCTAAGGGGGAAAAAGATGAGGCTGTTAAGGGTTAGGGTGGGAGATGGAGTCAGTTGGGGAGTCAGCAGCTAGGGCTGTATGGTGAGGGTCTCTAAGACTTCAGCAGTCATGGCTTTTGTTCAGAGGTAGAAATCAGATCATGGATCAGAATGTGTTTGCTTGGTGGTCAGGGGCCGGGTCAGGAGAGCAATTTTGGGTTGATCAAGGGCCTGGGGTTATAGGGCTGGGGATATAGCTCAGCAGCACAGAGTCTGCCTGGCCAGCATGAAGCCTGAGTTCGATTCCCAGTACCTCTGCCCAAAAATAAAAACATAAAAAGACATGTCTGTGATTACAGATCAAGGGATAGGAAGTTATATCCAGGGTCGGGTCAGGGGTCAGAGGTTCAGGCCTAGGGGTCAGGGATTAGAATTAGGGCTTAGACACAAGATCATAGCTGTGGAAGAGGTCAAGGGGTCAGGCCAGACCTCTCTCTTCCTCTGTGTCCTCAGGTGGTGGCGCACGGCTGGGGCTTTCAGGGAGCTGCTGGGGTTTGGGTGGCCCATCAGGATGCAGAAAAAGGGAAAAGTCACTTTCGCCCTGGATGGTGAGCGTCTGGTGGGAGGTGAGGATGTGGTACCCCTTCCCAGCTGGACAGATTTCTTTGAAGGCAGCTGTGGTCAAGAAAGCAGACACAGAAATGAATTTTTCCTGGCCATGTCATAGACAGGCAGCCCCTACCCCTGCATGCCCCCCACCAGTGGCATCCGTTCCCCCCTACCCTCCACTCACCAGTGCCATCTGCTGGGCAGCGTTGACACCTTGCTCCCCAGGCCTTGCCCACGCTGCAGCAGCAGAGCTGGCGGGTGAGGCGCGTGGTCAGGGGATGCTGGCACTGGTGCTCTGGGCTCACCAGGCGGAAACACAGGCTCTTCTCCTCCGGCTTGTCCGCTGCAGAGGACAATGGGGCCATGGGCATCTGGGCCTGCATACTCCCTATGTCCCTCTGCCCAGCTGCTCTAGACCTCACTTCTTGTGGCCCAGACAACCCTTATCCCCACATGGTTGCTGACTTCCTATGACCCCTAAAACCTATGTGACCACTAACCTCAATGACCCTGATTCCCATCAAACCCACTATTTATAGGGCCCTGACTTGGTGTAAGCCTTGCCCTGTAGTGACCTCTAACCTCAGATCTCAGATAACCCTTGACCCCACTGATTCCAATTCTATCTGTTCTGGGCCTTGTTCCTCATATACTCAACCCTTGACCCTACTCTGACCTCTTGTGAGCTTTTACTCCTGCCGCTGGGAGCTTTACCCCTCCCACCCGTGCCTCTGACTTTCCAGGACCCTGACCCCCTGTCTCACCAATGCACTGAGTGCGGGAGGGGCCCAAGCTGTGGCCAGGTGGGCAGATGCAGCGATAGGAGCCCAGGCTGTTGAGGCAGTCGCCGTGCCGACACATCCCTGGCATCGCACACTCATTGATGTCTGTGGAAAGCAGACTACTGTGGTCCCTCTGGTGCCACAGGGTAACCACAAGCTGTTCCAAGAATCTCAGGGTCCTGCCCCAGTCCCACTCCTCCCTTGCCAACACTGGGACACCCTCCCTGCAGTGACCTCTTGCTGCCTCCCCAGCCCCCAGGTCCCCTGCTGGCAGTACCCTGGCAGTGGCTGCTGTTCAACTTCTTGTAGCCCTGGGGGCACTCAGAGCCCACCTCCCGTACAGGGCCTGGCTTCTGTACCCCTGTGTCTGCAGAGAGAGGATGGCATGCTAGTGGGTGCTGGGGGCTTGCAGCGGTGGGGGAAAGCATTGGGGAGGCCAAGGGGATGGGGAGACGAAGTTGGTGGACCCTAGGTGGAGACCCTTGCAGGGTTGGGAGGAGGAGGACTGGGTGGCACATTGGGCCCAGGCACTCACACTGCAGCTGGGGACATTTGTGGCACTTGCTCTGGCCCCAAGCAGTGCCGATGCTCCCACAGCAGTCCTCCTGCTTGGTGAGGCCGGGCAGGGGGTTGCTGCCACACTAGGAGAGAGGTGGCAGAGGGGTCACAGAGCGCCACTCCCCCTTCTTGGGGCACTCTTCCCCAGCCTGCCAGCCCTCAGTTTTCGCAGTCCTGATTAGACCCTGAGAGATGGAGCTTCGGTTTTGTAGAACCATGGAATCACTCACTGGCTGCTTGGGTAGGGTGTCCTGGAAGCAGCGGCCCAGGGGCTTCTGGGTGGGTGGTCGAGGGTGTTGAGGCTTGGGGTGCGGCAGCAGGTGCTGGGAAGGGGCAGGGCCCTCAGCGTTGGGCCCCTCGATGCGGTGCACCTGGACAGAGGCCTCGGGCGGGTGGTGGACTCGGACGTTCACCACGGGGGGCGGGGCCTGCACTGGGGGCGGGGCGCAGCGGCCTCAGAGCTGCTCATCGCATGGGCAGCATGGGCTGCCAGTGACTGCGCTGAGCTCCTCCAAGGCAGGTCTCTGCCCAGATCCAGCCACCCTCATGCCAACCCCTCTCCCCCTCCCGTAATTTGCCCTTTGCCTGGTACCTTCTGCTGATATCTGTCCTGGCCCCAGGGGTACCAGGAAAGCCGCGTGCTGGGCAGGAGGCCCCTCCCCTGGCCCGGGAGGGTCGGCGATCACCTGCACCGCGTAGATAGCATGCTTGCTTGCCACAGACTCGCCCTCTGGAACCAGGTGCTGCAGGGTGCCTGTGGACCCCACCCGGGCCAGCCCTGGGCCTGAGCCTCCTCCGGCCCCGCCAGCTCCTCCAGCGGGCACCTGGCAGAAGCGACCAGTGAAGTCGGGGGGACACAGGCACTGGTTCCGGGAGGAGCACTGGCCGCCATTCACGCAGGGCAGAGGGCACACCACTGAGAAAGGACATGCATCAGGTCACAGGCTGGCCTCCAGCCCCCAGGCCCACTCTCACCCACATCCTGTCCCCCTTTCCTTGCCACCCACTGGCTGTTGTCCTTGGGAAGCTGGTTTGATGACACATCACACGCACAGAAATTCCCACTCTTGGTCCTCAGCCCTGGCATACCCACAGTGGCTCCCAGAGTCAAGTTTCCAATTTAAATCCCGGCGAGGCCATGAGCCAGCTGTGTGACCCTTGACAACTCACTTCTGCCCTGTGCCCCACTGCCCCAGCCATGGGCATGTTGTATGGGTTAAACCAGGCAATGCTCAGCACAGAGAACTACGGAATAAGCAACTGTGATTCCGCATGGCCTATCTGGGAAAGTGATCCCTCCCTTCTCATCCTCCTAACTCAGGGCTCTGCCCCTTTCCTCTTGCCTCTGCCTTGCCATCTGAGCCCAAGATTGACACTGCTAGTGATGCCAATCTCTAGATATAGCCATAGTCCCCAGCCTCTCCACTACCTCTTGGCCACCTCTGCTCCGGCACTGTCTGCAGTCACCTCTCCCTACCTCCCCTGCCTGCCCAGCCACACACAATTGGGCTTTTCCTGCGGCCTCCAGTGAGCCCATCTCCCCACTCCTCATGGCCCCTGCCCCTCCCCCAGCTCTGGCCATGCCAGACTCTTCATGTCCCTGCCTCTCTCTTTCCTGTCCTCAATCCCTGCACCCCCAGAGAAACCTACTCTCAGCAGAACTCTGGCACAACACACCAGCTCTGGAATTTGCTGGGACTTTCAAAGCTCTTCACAGCCCAGAACCTTCTCTCACCAATCCCCTTCAGTCTTCCCACGTGTACCCTACATTCCAGGGTTCGCCTTCCTCCTACCTGCCTGTTCTTCCACCCCACGCCCTGTCCCCCATCTCTGCATGTTCCAACGTAACTCTTCTGAGCTCCGCTTCTCCCCAGGAAGGGGACCCTTCTCACATCTCACCTACCACGTTTGCTCTCGAGTTTCCTTGCTTGCTTATAGTTTTATCTGTTGCTCCCACTCTACAGGGTACTTTGGAGGGCAGAGGTCCAGGAGATGAGTGAAGGGGTGAATAAGAAATGAGATCTTGGTTTCTCTGTCACATACACCCATCCTGTGTTTCAGGATCTTGGAGCCCTGAGCTACTGTGCTAGCCGGAGTCCCTCTCCTGTCTCCCCTCAGGGAATGGCCTCACTTTCCAGGGAAAGAAAGTTTTCCTGGACACCTGAGGGTCCAGAAGGACAGCCCTAATCCCTTGCCATTAGGGTCAGGCTAAGACCATCCCAGCCCCATCCAGCTCATCCTGCCTGGCCCCTTGGGGCCAGGAGGCCTCACAGGACAGAAGAGGTGTGTCCCAGGCCTGGAGAGGCAGAATGCTTTCCTTCCTTCCTCCCAGTGAGTCACCCATAGCGGTGAGGGTGACCTCCCAGTGACATCCGCCCACTGTGGCCTGGGCACTTAGCCCTGGGGATGTGGGCAGCATGGATGGAGACAGCAGCCTGAGCAGGACGGCTGAGGGCCTGGGAGGCAGGGTACACACAAATTCACATAAAGTCATCTCCTCACATACACAGACTTACTCGACACCAACATGGGCTCATTATGTAAACACTCCCCTCCCTGACAGTGAATGCAAACACACACCCAGGACAACACAGAGACACTGGCTAATCACCGCTCCAAGGCAGAACCATGCCTCCCCAGATATGGGGCCATATGAGTGCACACACATACACACACATTCCCATTGGGGTTCCTTAGGGCTGGAGTGGGTGAGTGAATAGAGGAATGTGTGAGAGGGGCTATTTTGCTGGTGCCATCCTGGGCTCAGCCTAATTACCCTGTCCAGGAGGGTAATTACTGCTGGGACACCTCCCCCAGCCTGGCCCAAGGGCCCTCGAGGAGGCCTGAGCCCCAAGTCAGGCTCTCTGAGGAGAGATGCTGGGGAAGAGGTAGACTCCAGGATGGGTGGGAAAGTTGTAAGGGCTTCGGTTGAGGTTGGCTCAAGGGCCTTCACCGTGTAAAAAGCCTGCCAACAGCCATGGAAAAAAGAGGCAAGCTAGCCCCCACCTGTAGGCTGCACCCCACCTCTCAGATCCCACTTAACAGTTCCCTCTCAGACCTTGCCACCAACTGACTCTTTCACCCCAGCCGTGACCTAGGCTCCTCCTCCAGAGAAAGCAGGTGTATGCTCTGGGCAGGGCCTACTTTAGTCATTTAAAAGACTTGTTTTGTAAGGAAAATATTCACCCTTTCTTGGAGACTTCCGGCCCTGCTCACATTCCTCAAAACCTCTGTGTATTCCAGCACCTTCCTGAAAGCCTGTGCCATCCACAATCCCATTCGAGTCCCCAACCCCAACCCAAGCTTCAAAGTTAAGGCCGCTGGGCCCCCCAACTCCGGCCTCCAGGACTGTAACCTCCCAAGCCCAGGGGCTCTGGACTTCTGCCTTGTGTACCCTAGGTCCCCACCGCTTATGCCTGAGGCTCTGCTCTGCAGCCTGCAGTTCTGGCTCCCCAGGCTTCCCAGCCTGAGCCCCCGGCCCTCACCCACGCGGAAGCCGGAGCCCGTGAGCGTGTCTGTGCTGTGGCCGTTCTCTCCGATCAGCGTCATGTTGGTGCCGTGGTGACAGCTGTCGTGACACTTGCCCTTGAGACACGTCCGCTTGCAGTACACCGGCGCAAAGACCACCTTGAAGCGCTCTCGGGCCAGCGCCCCGCCCCCGCCGGCGCCTCGCTCGCCGGCCGGCCCCCCCTCGGCCCCGCCGCCCGGGCCCAGCAGAGGCAACAGAAGCAGAGGCAGCAGCCCCGCCGCCCCCGCCCCGCGCATCGCAGGGGCCAGGCCGCTGGCGACCCCTCGGGGCCCGGGCATCCGGGCCGCGCGACCCCGGGGGAGCGCCGGGCGAGGGGCTAAGGGCCCGGCGCCGGCAGGGGTCGAGGGCCGGGAGCGCGCGGCCGGGCGCGGAGAGCGCAGCGAGGCGGCGGAGTGAGGAGGGAGCGGGCAGGGAGGGGGCCCAGCGCGAGGCGGCGGGAGAGGGAGGCTCGACCGCGGGGAGCTCAGAAACTTCCCTGCCTGGAGGAGCTCCGCCAGGCCCCGCAGTGAGGCCGGGCCGAGGAGGCCGGAGCCAGTGGAGGCGGAGAGGAGGAGCGAGCAGGCGGGCGGGCGAGGGGAAGGCGGGCGGCCGGCCCGCTGCGCGCCCCCTGGCCGGCTGCGCTCCCGCGGCCCCGGGACACAGAGCGCGCGGGGAGGACGCAGGGAGAAGTGAGCAGTTGTTTTCCCTGGCTGGAGCGCGGCGCGGCGGCGGCGAGGGGGGTTGGGACGCTGGCCCCGAGCCAGGGAGACTTTTTTTTTTTCTGTGCAAAGCGTCGCCGCGGCCGCCCGCAGGAGAGAGGGTGTGCGGACTGGCGGGAGGCCGAGGTGGGGGAGCTCCCCCCATGCCCCCTCCGCCGGACCCCGCTGGGCCCTTTCCAGGGCGCCCTCACCTGGGACCCGCGGGCCGGGCGGCCGGATTCCTCCGGGCGGGGCCGCGGCCAGCGCTAAACCTCGCGCCCCGCCCCGTCTAAGCGGGGATTCCGCGGCCCGGAAGATGGGCCTGGCCCAGGGTCACATCGATTCGAGGACTGGAACCCAGGCCTCTCAGCTCTTCACCAGTCGCCCTTGTGCGTTGGGGGAGTGGGGGAGGAGTCTCAAGACCCCAAAGTCAGTTCATAGTTCTCCTCTGCTCCCCTCTGAGGAAAGGACTCCAAGAGGGGCATTCTTGGAAGTCACAGTGATGTTTCAGGAAAAAAGAAAAAAATGCCTGTGGGATGCAGAAGGGGAGCAGAAAATACAAAATTGGAAATCCAGCTCCCCTGTCAACCCCCCTTTAGAGGGCTTCCTGGTGCCCATTTTGCCACTCCACACCCCCCCCCCCTTCCCCTCGTCTGGCTGGGCTGGCTGGACTGGCTCTGGGCCTCAGACACTCTGGAATCGCCAAGGACTGAGCTCAGGGCCTGGCCCCCTTCCCAGGCTAACAGCCTCGAGGAGGGGGACATTGGTTAAGGGCCCAGGGGGCTGGGGAGGGGCACAGCAGGGCCCCAGAGCAGGGGTTGGCAGGGGCTGGGGAGGGTTGGGGAGGGGTCTCACGTTTGATCAAGGCTAGAGAGGAGCCAGTTCTGTCCACTGATCTGGAAAGGAAGCTGTGGTGTTCCCAGACCCAGGCCATAAGCGAGACCCCAGGCTCCAGGGTCTGACTCAGCTCAGCAGGGGGAGGGGTGGCCAGGAAGCCAGGAGGCAGAATCAGGGTGGTGTCAAACCCTCCTAGGGAGGGCACCAGGGCTGGCAGTCCCCTGCGGAAAGGGGTTAGGGTTTACCTAGGCATACCTGTTCAAAGAACTAGAGTTTTTTTTATCTTGACGGTGAGTTTATGTGGGTAGCTTTGGGTGGGACTAAGGGAGACTCAATTGCTCAGTGACAGTGCCAGCTCGGCCCTTTAGTATTTAGTGTTGCAGGGCTGGGAGGTGACAGTGAATTCCCGGCTGCTGGAGTCCTGAACAGGGGTGTCCCTCCCTCGGCTCTGATCACACTCTGAGGCACGGAATAATACTGAAAGCTGAGCACCTGCCAGGCTCAGCCCTGAAGGTTTTAGATTCATTCTTTCCCCTCACAGTGGTCTGAGTCCTCCCCTGCCGAGAGCTCACCTTGGCACACAGCTCATAAAATCATCCAGCTTGGAGGCTCAATTTCTCTAAGCCCCAGTCTTCTCTCTTGTGGTGTGGGAACCCACTCCATGCTGAGCTCTCCCCTACAGCTAGAAGAACCCCACCCTTGACAGGCCTCTGTCCCTGGGGAGATGGGCATGTGACAATCACTTCACACATAATGGAGAGATTACCACAGAGGTCAGTGCATTGACCGAGAAGAACAAGAGCAGCTGTGAGACCTGGGGGTCCCTCTAACAGAGGGACTTTTCTAGTGAAGCCTGGGGGATGCTGCTGAGGAAAGCCTATTAGGGGTGGGGTAACTGAGGAAACCGAAGAGGGCGTAAAATTGGCTCTCTTGGCCCTGAAGCAAGCTGGTGGAGCAGCCAGCTTGGGGGTAAGGGAGAGCAGCATAGGTAGCAGGGGTAGGTCAGGGTGAAGCCTTTGGGTTTCTTTTCTTTTCTTTTTTTTTTTTTAGGGGGAAAGATACTGGGAATAGAACTCTGGACCTCACACTTGCCGGGCAGGAGCTGTGCCAGTGGGCTAAATCCCTAGCCCCTTTTTTGGGTTTCATTTTCATTGCCAGGGGACTGTGTCAGGGCAAGAGGAGGGCACTGTTGCCTTGTCCCCAATAGAGATAACTCTGCTTGGACCACAGGGAGCTGGAATCTACAGACTGTGAGAACCTGGGAGGAGAGGCGAGGCCTGTGGCACTGATGGCTCCCAGGTGTCTGGCTGGAGCCCCTGGGTAGGCGGGAGAGGAAAAACAGAGGAGGAGAAGAAAGCACAGGGAAGGGTTCTAAGCAGCTTGGCTGGACCTGCTGTGTCTGGGGTGTGGTGCGTCATCGAAGCCCAGCTGCCTGAGCTGGAATCAGACAGGACATGTGGCCTGGGGACCTGGGCTCAGTCCTCAGCATGCCAGGCATTTCTATGGCAGGGAGAGATGATTTAGCTAGGGAGAGACATGGGCTCAGAGCAGAGGGGCTACCATTCCCAGGTCCTGGAGAGGAGCTGGAATCAGCCCAGAGACCCAAGAGAAAACCAGCACTGGAGCAGGAAGAGGCAGGAGAGTCTGGGTAGAGGGTGAGGCTGGTGTCTTGTGCTGCTGCTGAGAGCAGGACTGGGCAGGCAGTGTCCCCGGGGGCTGGGGACATGGGAGAGGGCACTTGGCCCAGCACAGCATGCATCGATGCTCCAGTTTGCCTGCTGTCTCATCCAGTGCCAAAGCTCTCAGGGCCTCAGCAGGAAGTACTGGGCGCCTCACACCGTGCGAGGGAGCCATCATCTCCTTCCAGGCTGGCAACAGGAAGCCCTTAGCCCTACCTAAGGGCTAGAAAGAGCTGGTACCCCATTACATTCACACACAACCTAACCTAATTGGCAAATCTGTCAGGAGCCAGAGAGATGACTGCCCTAGGGAGCTGTGGCCTCAGTGGACACCTGTCCCCAAGGCCTGCAGGAAACGAGTATTACCCATCTCCTGTGGGCCCCCGGACTCCAGTCAGGTTGGAGACTGCAGCCTGTGGGCCACAGCCTCCCAGCAAGCAGCAGGGAGGTAGAGAGGGCAGAGTGGACCCACAGGGGAAACTGAGGCAGCCCAGTGAATGCAGTGTCCTTTCCCGCCCCTCTTCTAGCCTTTTCACCACACAGCGCCCTTCATCTTCCTTGAAGCTGCTGTTTCACGTGTTCCCAAGTGTGTAGACCTTCACACATGCAGGAAGAGAGCATGATCTTCAGGCTTATTCCAGATCACAAAGGCCACCAAGAGGTCTGCCGGGGGCTCCCCTGCCTCCTGCACTCCCTGCTTCACTCTGCCAGTCACTTTTTAAGGCATAATTTTGGGCTGGTCATGATAGCACACAGCTGTGATTCCAGTATTCTGGGGAGCTGGGCAACTTAGTGATTTAGCAAGACCCTATCTCACAAAAGAAATAAAAAAGGGGCTGAGGACATAGCTCAGTGTGAGGGTCCTGGGTTCAATCGCAGTAGTTAAAAACAGAACAGAACAAAAAATCAACGTGGGCAGGGCTTAGAGGTATAGTACCAGCACTTTAGGGGGTTGAAATAGGAAGATTATAAATAAATTCAAGTCTCAGCCTGAACAGTTTAATAATTTAGCAAGACCTGTCTCAAAATAAAAAATAAAAAAGGAGCTAGATGTGGTGGCATACGCCTAGAATCCTAGCACTTAGGAAACTGAGGCAGGAGGATCACTGGGAATTTGAGACTCATGTGTGTTGGGCGCAGGCGCTCAACATACCATACCCCACCTGGGACTAAGGACCACGCCAGCTTCCGCAATGCGCTACGTCCCTCTTTAAATTAGCCAACCCGTGCGCACCCCGTGCTCACTCCGTACTCTGTGGCAACCCCTGATTGGCCACAGCTGGATATAGTAGCCAGAGCCTGCGTCCCATTCCCGCCCTGCTTCCTCGTGGCAGCCTGTGATTGGTCACGGCCAAATATATAAACCAGAGCCCGCGTGAATAAAGCAGCAGTTAACTGTCGCCCACAAGAGCCTCTCCTGTTTCATTGGGGCTGCGCCGGTCAATGTGGGCTATGAAGTAAGCTCAAAGCCAGCCTAAACTGCATAGCAAGACCCTGTCTCAAAAAGGACAAAATAAATAAAATTAAAAATAGACTGAGGGTGTACTCAGTGTAAAGGCACTGAGTTCAATTTCCAGCAATATAAAAATTAATTAATCCAGGATGCTGGGAAGCCAAGCAAGCACCTCCCCTCCCTGGTAAGTGGCTCCCGTGTGGCTGACTGTGTCCCTTCCAGGGGGAAAACACCAATGTCTCCTGAGATTTGCACCATGTTGGAACTTAGGAACCTGGGAAATCAAGCAAGCAGCTCCCCTCCCTAGTAAGTGGCTGAAGTGTGGCAGACTACAGCCCCTCCAGGGGGAGAACCACCAGTGTCTTCTGAGATCCACACCATGTTGGAACTCACGAAGCTGGGAAACCAAGCAACCAGCCTGCCTCCCTGCTAAGCAATAGTGGTGCACGGCCTAGAGTCAAACATCCCACTTCTCCTATTCCCCTTCTCCTGTCCCCCTGTTAGCAAATGGGAACCAGAAATCTGAACATCTCCTGGGAGGTTGACCATAGTGAATAAGGGGGATTTCCTTCTATCATCTCTTTGAAGGCAAGTATTTTTGCTTTTTTATTTTTTTATCGGTACCAGGGATCGAACTCACGACCGCCTGCTTGCAAGGCAGGTGCTTATGCCGCTGAGCTAAATCCTCAGCCCAAGGCAAATATTTTTATTACTGTATGGCTCTATTCTGATTAACAGTACTGCTCTATTCAATATTCTGTTTTGATAAGTTCTATAATGTTCTGTATTTCATTTTATTTTGCTATATGTGATTGAAAGAACAACTATTGTAAAGATAACGAAATATACTGTGATACCTATTACTGCTATCCTGGTAACCTGCTGTGAAGTTCTGTACCAATTTCACTGTACAATCTTAGTTGGCTTTATTCTGTCTTGTTCTGTTGTATTTTACTACTTTCAAAATAAAATATTTTTTTTGGTCTTTTTTGTTTTTATCTGTACGAGGGAGCGAACTTACGACTGCCTGTTTGCAAGGCAGGGGCTTATGCCACTGAGCTAAATCCCCAGCCCCTTTCAAAATAAAATTAAAAAAAAAATTAATCATAGTTCCAGGCTGAGGATATAGCTCACTGGTGCTTATCCTTTTTTTTTTTTACCACCACACCTGGTTTTTAGAGCAGTTGTCTTGCATGTGTGAGGCCCTAGTTTCAATCTCCAAAATAGCAATAATAATAATATTATTTTTCAGGATGATTAGAGGTATAGCTCAGTGGTAGATTGTATATTCAGCATGTGGAATGTATATTGTATAATATATTATATACTGTAGATTATATATTGTATACTGTAGATTGTATATTCAGCATGAGGACTGGGTTTAATTCCCAGCACTGGGCAACGAGAGAGAGAGAGAGAGAGAGAGAGAGAGAGAGAGAGAGAGAGAGAACTAGCCAGGCATGGTGACACAGGCATGTAACCTGGGTATTTGAGAGGCTGAGGCAGGAGGATTATAAATTCAAGGCCAGCCTTGGCAGTTTAATGATGATACAGGACAAATATAACTCCCCACCTGCTAGATGTCTGATGGGCCATAGCTGTCTCTTGAAATCAAACAATAAATTCCAGAGCTGGGGATTTAGCTCAGTAGCATAACTGCTTGCCTGGCAAGCTCGAGGTCATGAGTTCGATCTCCAGTACCACTAAAAAAAAAAATGAATTCCAAAGGACAAAGGAGGTTCAGAGTGAAGAAGATTTATTGGGGGATAGGAATGGCTCCTGAGAGACAGGAAGGGTCTTGAGTGAGTTGCCACTGAGGCCCTTTGTCAAGTGTAATTTCTACAGCTAAATCACAATGTAGCCAGGTGTGGCACACATCTGTAATCCCAGCACTCCAGAGGCTGAGGCAGAAGGATCGTTGGGTGTTCAAAACTACTGAGTCCCTGTAAAAAAAAAAAAAGTCACAATGTAGGCACAGCGTGGGTCAAACTGTAATCCACCTAAGGGATTACTAGTAGTGGAGCTGGTTAGCTGATATTTATCCAGTAGGGAAACAGGTCCTGAGCTAGATCCATGCTGACATCATTCATCTTGGTTTACCTATGACTACTAAAACGGGAACATTTTTGCAAAGGGATGGATCCAAGTGTTCTGGTCACTCACCTGGATGTCTGATGCATATCTGGACTTAATGGACTGGGTGTTAGTAATTACATACAGTCCCAAAAATAAGTACAATACAGTCTCGAGGTTTTCTCTTCTTCATAACCACAATTCTGATGTCTTTATCTTCACTGACTTCGTTGAGAGCCCAATCTCTCTCTGACTATATACCAATTTATTTTTATTTTAAAATTAATTAATTAATTATTATTATTTTTTTGTACTGGGGATTGAACTCATGACCTCAAGCTTGCCAGGCAGGCACTTGTGCCTCTGAGCTAAACTCTCAGCCCTGTATATAAATTTCTAACTTATATGCCTAAAATGCCTCCTTTTTAAAAGGAGGACTGAAGGCTCCTGTGCCAGCTGGCACCAAGCTAGATGTATTCTTCTTACTGCATGCATTTGGGATACCCACATTTGCCTGGGCCTCAAAGAGTGAAGAGGAATTGTCTTGGGCCACATATAGAATATGTAATTTGGTTAATGTATATAAACAGAAGTTTCTTTTCAGAAACATTTTTAGTATAGCACACACGTGTACACCAGTGAACCGTTGTTTGGACGTGACTGTTAGCACTTGGCATGTAGGAGCCCTGGAGATTTTCACCATAAGTAGGTGAGAAATTGCCAATGTAACTTTTTTTTTTTTTAAATAGTTTTAGCCAGGGATTTGGCTCAGTGGCATAAGCGCCTTCCTGGTAAGCTTGAGGTTGTAAGTTCCTGAGTTCAGTCCCCGTTACCAAATATATATATTTGTACTTTTAAAAATTAAGAATTAGTACTTTTTAAAAACTAGAACACTCTATCCTTTGTATGGGTACAACATAGAGAAGTTTGGTATTCTTTGTTTCATGATGAATATTTGCATTGTAGTACCAAAAATGTGCATAGTTGTTGCTCTTGCTTGCCCTTTGCGTTTTAGAGAGAAAAAAGGTGAAAGAGATACTTTAGGGGCTGGGGATTTAGCTCAGCGGCATAAGCGCCTGCCTTGCAAGCAGGCAGTCATGAGTTCGATCCCTGGTACCGATAAATATGAAAAAGACAAAAAAAAAAAAAAAAAAAAGAGAGAGATACTTTAGCTTTGTTTAGACAGAGCTTATTATGTATTTAATGATGAATTTTTGCCTGGTGTTGTGATGCAGGCCTGTAATCCTGGCCCTCTGGAGGCAGAAAGATCTCTGAGTTCAAGGCCAGCCTGGGCTACAAAATGAGTTCAAGGGCAGCCTGAACTGCAGTGTAAGACCCTGTCTTAAAAAAAAGAATGAATCAAAAGAAAACAATAGCTTTTAAAGCCCACCACACCCTTTTGTTCTGTTTTAGTACACATGCTACAAAACAAACACTAAAACTCATCATAAATCTTCAGTAAATTCCTTCTGGCTCAGGAAAAGCATTAAATTTTTTAAAATCATTTGTATGTCACTTGAATTTGAAGCGCTTACTTCACATCTCCTCCCATGGACAGCTTTTGATCTCCTGTTTTACCTTACCAAACAGGTTACTTGTGGGGTTTTGGGGGGAATGTGTTCGTTTTGAGACCTGGTCTGCTTTTGCTGTTCCAGGTTGGTGCTAAACTCACTAGAAGCCTAGGCTGGCTTCAAACTAGCTAGAATCTTCCTACCTCAGGCTCTCAAGTACTGGGATTACAGGTAGATGCCACCACAACTGGATTTTATGGATTATTTTTGCTGCCTTTCCTAAGAGAAATTTGCAGACAGCCAATCAGAAATGGGATCCCAAAATATTGTAGACAAAATGTGGTTTGCAAATCCATGTGCAGCTAGTAAATCTTTCAGTAACCTAGTGTTGGAAGTGGCGTGGATTTTGAGTTTGCTTGTATAGACTTCCATTCTTAGTTTAAATTCATTCTTAGTTTAAATCATCTGCTTAGATGTGCTTTTTCTTCTGTACTGAAGACTGAACCCTGAGCTTGCTAGGCAAGTGCTGTACCCCTGAGCTACATCTGCAGCCCATAGATGTGCTTGTGATTCAAAGCATTGATTTATAGTTACAGAGTAATACAAACATTTTCTCCAGAACTAAAATGGAGTTATATATTGAAAAAAATGAATTGATGCATTTTAAAGACCAACCACTCTAAATCCAGAATAGATAATTTTTAAATTTACATCTTAAAAGCCCCTTGATTAAAATGAACAAATTAAAGACAGTACTATTAGATGAATAAGCCAGACCCTTGATGACATTCAGGCTACAACCAAGTTCTTGGGGCATTTGAGAGCAAATGACTGTGTCTTACAAATTGAATCATAAATATACTTCTAAAATATACTTTTAAAACCACTTAAAGCCCACCTATGTGTCTCAGAAGACCTACACATATCGTAAGAACCTGAAGACATTGGAGCCAGGCACAGTAGTGCATGTGGTAGTGGTAATCTCAGTTACTAGGGTGATTGAGGGAGGAGGATACCAAGTTGGAGGCCAACATAACCAATTTATCAAGACGGGCCATTTCAAAATTTAAAGGGAAAATAAAAAGCTGCAGATTCAGAGCATCCCGTGTTCCATTCTCAGTTCTGGAAACAAAGATCTGGACCTTAGAAAGGAGGCTATCCTGCCCTTAAAAAAAAGAAAGCCTAACTAGTAATTTAATACACACTGTATCTCTCAAAACTCCTTGATTAAAATGTACCTATTTTGCTATTACTTTAGGATTTAAATTCACTTCTAGCCCTGTGTGTGTGGTGCAAGGACTCAAAGCAGAGCTTCTCTATGATTGGCAAGTGCTCTGCCACTGAACTATACCCTTGGCCATCAATGCAAGTCTTTCCTAAAACATTACTCATTTTGAAATAGAAACTTTGAGGAGAGTGAGATAGAGACAGAAAAAGGAAAAGAGACAAAAGGTCTAGTTTTTGTTATTGACTCCAGATAAATCCTAATAATGAGATGCATTTTTTTCTTAACATCTAACTGGTCCATTGAAGTTACGTGTATATTTCTGAGGGAGGTCTCGGTTTTTTTTCTTTCTTGCTTGCTTTCTTGTCTTTTCTTTCTTTTTTTTTTTTTTTTTTTTTTTGTCTTTTTGAGACAGGGTTTTTCTATGCAGTTCAGGCAGGCCTTGAGCTCACTTTGTAGCCTAGGCTGATCTCAAACTCTCAATGATCCTCCTGCCTCAGCCTCCGGAGTGCCGGGATTACAGGCGTGAGCCTCCACACCTGGCTGGGTCTCTGTTTTTTTCTATTGAGTCCACGTGTCTTTAAATTTGAAAGCTTTTATATTTGTCTCATGACTAAAATTTTAAAATAAAAACTAAGATCTTTGAGGGGATTTTAAAAAATAAAAATAAAAAAAATAAAAGGAGGACCGGGAATGTAACCCATTGTGAGGTCCTACATTCAAGCCCCAGCACCACCAAAAACCCTACAGAAGGCAGGAGACAGCTCCAAGCATAGCACTCTCCTGCCCAAAAAGTCCCCAGGGGCTTCCTTTTGCTCACCCACTTCTGGGAGGTCCCCTGTCTCCTGACAGCTGAGCTTGCTCCTCTACCTGGGGTACTCTTTCGAGCTTTTGTGGCCAGAGTTCCTGGCCTTGTCTCTCTCCAGCCTCTGGGTAACATCATTTGCCTGTTTCCTCTATTTCTCCTCAAAGCCCAAAACATTCTCCTTAAGGATTTGACAAATTTGGTCAAATTTGTTCTAAATTTGACCCCAAATTTAGAATCTTCCTGCCTCAGCCTCCCAGAGTGCTGGGATTACAGATGTGACCATCGCATCCAGTTAAATTTGTATTTAGTCACTTATTGTCCACCCCATCCCCTGCCTTAGAAGGCACAGCCTTGTCTCCAGATCCCAGGCCAAGGCTAGGCACATAGCAGGTGCTGCAGGTTGTTGGTTTACACTGCTGTCACTCCATCCTCCCAGCCATACTGCAAGAGAAGCCAAGGTGCTAAAAGATGAATCAAGTTGACTCAGGTCACCTGATGAGTTGTGCAGGGGCTCAACCTAAGTCTTCCTGATTCAAAACCTACATAATATTCCTGGGGAGAAGAATGAGGTAGCAGGAGGTCCCCAAAATGTCCTAAAGGAAGGTAGATGGGACCCTGAGTGCATCCTGTAGGATGAGACAAGGCTTGGGAATATTCACACTGCTCTTGGGCTTACCAGGCCCAGAGAAGGGAAGGGACTTGGTCAGCATCACACAGCCTGGCTATGGCAGAAGCAGGACTCAAAACTCCTAATGGAACAGGCTCCTGATGC
The DNA here is from genome assembly GCF_034190915.1 of Cavia porcellus. Classification (NCBI taxonomy): domain Eukaryota; kingdom Metazoa; phylum Chordata; class Mammalia; order Rodentia; family Caviidae; genus Cavia; species Cavia porcellus. Next base: position 24,316,239 of record NW_026947500.1, read on the forward strand.
CCTATTAAAGCAAAACCGGGTTGGACATAGTGGCATGTGTGTCATCCCAGCACTTGGAGGCTGAGGCAGAATGATCACCACAGTTGCAGGCCAGCCTGGGCTACATAGTGAGCTGGACTATGTAGTGAGACCTTGCCTTAAAAAAGAAAAAAAAAAAAAAAGTTGCCTGCATAATGAGTCTGTCTCAGAAGGCACACAATACAGTGACCGTTTTCTAACCGTGGTTCTCCTGACTGCTTCATGTACCAGCTATTATTCTCTGCTTCCACATTTTCCAACAGGAAAAAAATGAACTGATACTAACGAAGCCTCTGGTCACTGACGCCCGGCCCGCAGGAAGTGCCTGGCATGTGTCTGTGGGATGCTTTCCTTGTCCTCTGGGTCTGGGGGGCCACCATTGCCGCGGCAGGAGGGGCTGTCATTCAGAGACAGCCAGGTGTGTGCCAGGCTGTCTGCTGCCTCGGTATGGCGTCTTTCTGAGTTCTGAAGGCTCTGGGAGGCTTCCAGGTGCCAAAGAAAGAAATGGTTCTGGGAGTAGCGGTGATGGTAGGGCAGGGCAGTGGGGGCTGGAGTCCAGAGGCCTCGAGGAGACCTTGCTTCCCAAGGGTGCTGTACTGAAAGAGGCTGCTACTGAGTCCCAGACGCACCCCTCCCTGTGGGTGCCCAGATGACCAACACTGGGAGGCGGGACTGGAGAATGAGTTGAACCTATCCTCACGCTTGACATGAGTCCTTTTGCTTTTTTTTCTTTTTCGTTTTTATCGGTACCAGGGATCAAACTCACAACTGCCTGCTTGCAAGGCAGGCGCTTATGCCGCTGAGCTAAATCCCCAGCCCCCCTTTTGCTTTTTGCAGCGCTGTGGGTCAAACCCCAGGCCTCACACGAGCTGGGCAAGTGCTCTGCTACCTGAGCTGCACCCTCCAGCCCATCTTGCTGCTTGATAAACTGAAGAGGCTCTTCTGCCCTGTGATTCTTCTCGTTTTTTGCACTCAGAGAAGTCTCCTGGGGAGACTCAGGTGCTAGAGGGACCCTGATTGCCCAGATGGAGTCCTAGAGCTGCGGCCCTGTGACATCCCACCTGGGTGACCACGGATACATCTCTTATCTCCTCCAAGTTTCTGCTTCCTCAACTGAAAACTGGAATGATGATAAAACCTACTTCATAGCCAGGTGTTGTGGTACCTGTAATCCCAGCACTGGGGAGGCTGAAGCAGGAGGATATTGATTTTGAGCCCAGCCTGGGCTACACATAGAGAACTTGCCCCTAAAAAAACCAGCCAAACCCCAAATCATGGTGTTATGTTACAGATTAAATGAGATGCTTTCTGACGAGCTTTTAGCTCAGTATCTGGCCCCTAAAAAACACATACAGCAAAAGTTAAATATGAAATTTTTTTTATCAGTACCAGGGATCGAACTCATAACTGCCTGCTTACAAGGCAAGTGCTTATGCCACTGAGCTAAATCCCTAGCCCCTAACTATGATTATTTTTATTATGGTAATCATCTGGCCTTGTTTCCCAGAAATGTCAGATCAGTCACAATGCAGTTAACAAGAAGGAAAAGCACCCTTTAGGGTGAAGGCCCAAGAATGTAACTTCTGCTATTCCAAGTCATACCTTTGCTGTGTGATACTCCCCCGCCAGACAGGCCAGTCTGGGGGTCCTATTACCAAGTGGTGTGTGAAAACACTGTTATGGATTAAAAACTGGTAGTCAACTTAACACCAGCTGAATTAGATCAGCATGAGGCTGAGTGTAGATGACCCACCTGAGGAAAGTTGCCAGCATAAAAGGAGATATGGAAAGAAAGAGCGTGGTGTTGTGGATTCTTCTAGGTGTTATTGTTTGGCACTGTTGGTTCTCCTGGAGGAGCTCATCATGCTGTCTACCCTGATATGACTTCAGCCATTGTCATTGGAGGAGCTTAGGATCTTGTCTCTGAGAATGACTGTGGTTCACTTTGCTCCTTACACTGAGCATCGCTTCCTGGCTCTGGAGGGGAAGATGTGTGCTGTTTAATCTCCAGGAGAAACTTGTCACGCTGGCTTCCTAACCATGTATTTGACTGTTCTCATTATTGAGTGAGCTCGGGACCTCATTGTCCCTGAGGATGGCTGTGGTACTTTTCAGGGGAGCCCTAGCCTTTTAGTGTCACTTCTTGGCTCCAGTGCAGAACTCTCAACCTATCAGCACAGCTCCTTCATCCTGCTGACATAGACTTTCTAGCTTCCACCGCTGATCTTTGGGCTTTCCCGACTTGGATTCATGAAACAGACTGGCATGAGTCATTGTTGTGGGCTCTGAACCTCCAGTTGGATCGTGGGAGTTATTGTCATGGGCTCTAGGTCTTCAGCTGGACCCATGCAGGACATTACTGTGGGATCCAGGCCCTCGGCTAGATTTTCCAGGTCTTTAGTGTTGTGGACAGATTTCCTGCACTTTCTTGTATTGAACTCTGGGTGACCATCATAAAATAATACTCTAAATTCTGTGTCCTCTATGTAATTGTTCTCTTTGCAGCCCGTGACTACAACAAATGCCACTGTGAGCAGGAAAGAAGAGACAAAAACTCAATAGTCCATGCCCACATTTATTGCTAAACCTGAGAGGGACCTCTCTGTGAGCAGTGCAGAGAGGGTGTCGTCAACAGGATAAGGGCCTTTTTTCTATTTTAACATTTTTGGGAGGGCTTTCGAGGAGGTGGATTGGAGAAACAGCAGACTTGGGGGTTGCTGATGTGTCCTCTGTGACCTGCTGAGATGTCCTCTGGGGACTGCTCCTGACCCAAGTAAAATGAAGCCTACATTTCTCAAAGATGGCCAGGGAGGGGCTCATTCTAACTGGTGGTGTCCTTGTCTGGGCTCAGTCATGGTATGCACTGTCGCTCAAGAAAGGGTCTAATTACTACTGTGTTTTCAGTGCCACAGATACAGACTGATGTTAACTTGACTCCTCTGAATTCTGTCCACAAGGCAAGGTTAGAAAGAGCCAAGCCCACTGGTTCCTGGATGGCTGACCTGGCTGCAGTGACTGCTGTGAATATGTTTACCACCACCTCCTGGTCAAGGAAGTGGTCCCTTATTTAGGACCAGGAAGGGTCTGAAATTCTATCCCATTTGCCAGCTAAGAAGTTAGCCTGCCACTGTTGGGGCACAATTATAATATAAGAACACATTTATAAAACTGCAAACTTAGAAGTATTTCATTATATAAATTAGAGTAATTAGAGGTCTCTGATCAAGTTTCTGCTGCTTCCGCTGAATTCAGTTGACCTAAAGCCCTGCTGAACATCTCTGATTACCACTGAGTCAGAGTAACTGTCTATGCCTTAAGGCCCCCTGGGCAAGTCAAGGACACATTTAACTGCACTCACCCTGTAAGGAGCACCTCCCTTGTTCCCAGAATGTTTCTATATTATCACAATTCCTTTGTTTCAACAAATCTGTGTAATACTAGCCTGCCTGTCAATATGATTCAATGCATGTGATCAATTATGTAATTCAATTTTGTCACTTGCTTTGTATTTCCCACTTCTAAATACTATATGAACTACACTCTTTGTAAACTCAGTGCTGTTGCCTTTGGGAATGATCCTGCAACAGTTGCTGGCGTGAAGAATGATCCTGCAACAATCCACTGGTGTATAGATTGAACAACCTTGCCTTGCCTTCTTATCTCCTCCTTACAAAGAATCTTTCTTTTGCTTTACCTTGAGAATTTCTAATAGCACTAGTTCATGGAACCAGATATTAGATTCCTGGATCAGAAACAGGACTTGGGGGCTGGGGATTTAGCTCAGCAGCACAAGTACCTGCCTGACACGTACAAGGCCATAAATTCAATCCCTGGTAACAAAAAAAGGGAAAAGAAACAGAGAACTTTATTATGGCAGTGCAAACAGCATGAGCACAAGTGACATAGGTGTTGAGAACTGATCAGACCCCTGGATGCCTGTGAGGGGAATAAAAGAAAGAAGATAAAGCGTCAGGGTTCAAGGGTGACTGGAGCTCTAGTGGACTAGCTGTACTATCTGTGGTCAGCCCATTTTTCTTAGCCATCCAGAATACTGGGGGTGGGGCACTTTTCCAGAATAGGGACTGTAGTTAATAATGGGATAATAAAATAGGGATCGAGTTTAGCACTGGAAAGGGAACAAGTTAAGGTCTTTCCCTGTACTTGGAGGCCCGCATTTTTATTCCCTTTTCATCAGACACTGCCTTGCCTCAGGAAGTCGTGACTATGAGCTTTCCCAACAAAGCCAGAGAGCACGCAGCTATTTGCAAACTATCCTGTCCCTGAGGACAGTGCAAGTCACACTGACCTCAGACCATGGGATCTCTGTCACGTAGACGGGCCCTAGCATGTAAAATATTATTTCACATCCCCTGGTCCCCAACACAGGAAATTAGGGCATGACAAAGAAGAATGGAGAAGTCGGTGTGACTTGTTAATTACAAGATCCTGAAACACATGCATAGAGTAGTCCCCACATTTTTTTTTAATAGGATGGTGTTGGGGATCAGGGGATATGAAATAATTTTTTTTTTGTCTTTTTCGTTTTTATCGGTACCAGGGATCGAACTCATGACCACACACTTGCAAGGAAGGCACTTATGCTGCTGAGCTAAATCCCCAGCCCCCATGAAATAATATTTTACTGTGCCCATGGCTCCAAATCTGGTGTGACTTGCTTTAGAAGCAAAAAAGTGTGCAAAAGTCTGCATGTTTTCCAGCCGTGCAGGGCAAACAGTGTTCCTAAATCAAGGTAACATCTGCTAAGGACATTCTAAAGAATGTGGACATGCTGCTATGGAAAAGGACTTATTCTCCATTAAATTGTCCCTGACTACTACGGTTGCTATTCCAGGAAAAGTTCACTACCCCTCCTGCTGTGCTCCTCTCTTGCTAATCAAAGTGGGTCAGCTGTGGAGATTACTGAGCCTGCGCACTAGAGGCAGGTTCCTCTTGGCCCCTTCTGCCTTGAAATTTGTCTCTTGTCTTTATTCCCCACTGTTTGCCCCACAGATATCCATCGGGGGTCTGATGAGCGCCTGACAGGACAGCCTAGACCTGACATCAACCGGAGGAGCGGGATCCCAGCACAACTTCCTAGAATTTGTCTTCCGCTATTACTAACTTTTCATTTTAATACCATTTTAGCTTTTGATGAGTTTTCTCATATTACTCTGTTGGCAAAACTTATTTATCTGAACCAAACCTTTTCAAATTGTCATATACAGCATTGATCCAGGGTATTAGCAACAGAACAGGACTCCAAGTACCAGGATGAGGCCAAGTCAAAATATGAATCTCAGTCATTGCCCCAGGTTCCCAAGTGAGAAAATCCATAAAACATCAGATCTAATTTATTGCTCCTATTTTTTATTTGTTTGTTTTTATTTGTTTTTAGACAGGCATTTGCTATGTTGCTTAGGCTGGCCTCAGACTCTCAATGATCCTCTTGCCTCAGCCTCCTGAGTACTGGGATTACAGGTGTGTTCCACCACACCCGGCTCAGATCTGCTTTAGAAATCCAGGCAGCAGCTTTCTCTGTAAATTTCCTCTTGACCTCCCAACTTGACCTGCTGCAGGCTACATTGACATTTGCATAAACTTCTCTGGCCCCCAAAGAAGTCCAAGGAGAGTCTACCTCTCCTAACCACCGTGGTCATGACTCAAAGCTGACCTAAATGACCCAATATGGTGGTCACATGGACTAGAGCCAGGCACAAATTCAAAGTCTCTCTATTTTCAGGAGAAAGACAAGGAAATGTGTGACTTTCACATATGTAGGATAGTCTCAGGAGGCACATGATGCTTCAAGGGGAAACATAGGGCTCCCCCAAGCCAGTGGGACCTGCATCAGGTGAGTGGACAGGGATTGATAGTGCCCCCAATGTGGCTCCTCATAGCCCAGTTTGAATAAGTGAATCTAGTCTTTGCTTTGGGAAGGACTGACAGAGGCATCAGAAAATCTCTCTGATTTATCCATGCCTCTGAGAAGCTATTTGTCACCCCATGGAAGGACTGAGGACCAATGTACTGGGGTAGGACAGCATCTGGAGGTGTTGATGTTTATGGAGGCAGTACAAGAGCTGAGGTCACTCCTGAGGTTTCCCATCTCTAGAGAAGGCCAAGTGGGAGGACAATCACACAGCGCCTTCTGATGGAGAACAGGGAACCTCAAGACACTTGCCTAAAATCCCAGCTGACATGGCTTGTGTCCAGATGTCCCTCAAGCAAAGCCTCAAGCACTCCTAAGTGGGGCTTTTCAGAAGCTGGATCTGTGTGGTACTGGGGTTAAGAGTGTTGAGTATGGGGCTGGGGATTTAGCTCAACAGGATAAGTACCTGCCTTGCAAGCAGGCAGTCATGAGTTCGATCCCCGGTACCAATAAAAAGGAAAAAGACAAAAAAAAAAAAAAAGAGTGTTGAGTACTGCCTGGCTGTGGTTGTGCACATATGTAATCCCAGGCCTCAGAGCTTGAGGCAGGAGGATTGCCTCAAATTTAAGGCCAGCTCAGGCTCCATAGGAAGTCCCAGCCTGGACTCCATAAAAAGACCATATCTCAAAAAACAAACAGAGCCAGGAATTTAGCTCAGAGGCATAAGCGCCTGCCTGACAAGTACAAAGTCCTGAGTTCAATTCCTGGTACCTCCAAACACAACAAACAAGAAAAGAGTGTGTGGGCTGGAGATTTAGCTTAGCTGCATAAGCGCCTGCCTTGCAAGCCTGTGGTCTTGAGTTCCATCCCCTGTACGGATTAAAAAAAAAAAAAAAAGTGTGTGATACTGGAATGAGTCCACTAATGCGTTTATCATAGTTTGGGTGTGGATAACGGGAAACTCCACCCTGGGTGTGGCTGGCACCACCCAAGAGCCTTTCAGTCTGGAGGGAATAAAAGGGAAAGAGGCTGCTCAGCACCTGCTGCTGCTTGCTGCTTTTCTGCTTTTTTCTGCCTGCCTTACCACGGGCTGTTTCTCCTCTGTGATGCCCTCTGTCATGCTGGCCTGCCTTAGAGCCAGCTGAGTGCAGGCTGAAACCTCTGCAGGTTGTGAGCTGAAATAGCTTCTGTCTGTCTGTATGTCTCTCTCTCTCTCTTTTTCTCTCTCCAGGGTCTTGCTATATACTTCAAGTTAGCCTTGAACTCTATGTAGCCTTGAATTTGTAGCGATCTTCTTGCCTCAGGCTCCCAAGTGCTAGCATTACAAAGACACCAGGAAAAGTTGAGGCAGGAAGACCACAAATTCCGCACTGGATGCAGTGGCACCTGCCTGTAGCCCCAGCCCTTAGGAGGCTGAGGCAGGAAGATCATTGTGAGTTCAAAATCAGCCTGAGCGGGGGCTGAGGATTTAGCTCAGCGGCATAAGCACCTGCCTTGCAAGCAGGCAGTCGTGAGTTCAATCCCTGGTACCGATAAGAAGGAAAAAGACCAAAAAAAAAAAAAAAAAAAAAAAAAAGAACAATCAGCCTGAGCTAAATCCCTGGCCTGAAATGGTTTACTGAACCCTTGACTATTGGCTCATTTGTTGAGTGGCTTTCGGGGTACAAGGTGCCCCATTTCAGATGGTCCAGACAGCAGACTCATCTCAAGACCACAGCATGGCAGAGTTGGCTGAAAGCCTGAATGATCAGTACTTTGGCCTGAAAGTCTGAGTGTCACCAGCAGAGAAAGTTGAGGGGCAGTGCTACATATCCGATGGCTCCTTCAGTGTAGGACAAAAAGATGGATTTCTGGGCAGGAATCACAGGGAGTGGCAGCCTGTGCACCAGAAGCACAGCGTCTTTTCCTTTGTGCCTGTGTTGATGGTGGCTGTGTTGACATGTCTGGCGCCATAGTGGGTCCAGGCAGAAATGCAGGCAGCGCAGCAGCAAAGCAAGATCAGCAGCTGGAGTCCAGTCAGTCTCAGCGCCGGCGGGCTTTCACACAGCCTTTGGGAGCCGTGTAGACAGTGCTCCCAAATTATTTTGGCACCAAGAATTGGTTTCATGGAAGACAGCTTTTCCAGTGATCGGAGTTGGGGCTCCGATCACTGGTGGGTGCGGGTGGGGGATGATGGTTTGGAGCTGTTAGGAGCTGAACCCAGTTCCCTTCCAGCTGGTACAATTCACAGCCCGGGTTCACACTCCTAAGGGACTCTAATGCACCTGCTGAGCTGAGAAAGGCGAGGGCGGAGCCAACAGGAAGCAAGCACAAAATAAGGGAGCAAGGATTGGTACCTGGAGCTGAAGGTGCTTGACGGAGCCAGTTTGCTCAGCTGTGATTTATTCCCAGTTAGCTCTGCTGTCCCAGTGTTGTTTGATAGGGCTCTTCTTATTACTGACCTCAGCTATTCCACATTTGAGAGACTTCACAACAGCAGCCACAGCCCACGTGGTTTTCCACTTGCAGGGTGAGCTTTTTACCCTTACGCTGAGTGGGCTAACCTAGGTCAGTATCTAACTAAAGGCCTGTCCATTTTGTTGATCTTTTTTTTTGTCGGTACGGGGGGGGGGGGGGATCGAACTCACGACTGCCTGCTTGCAAGGCAGGCGCTTATCCTGCTGAGCTAAATCCCCAGCCCCCATTTTGTTGATGTTTTTAAAAAAAACTAATTTTTGGGCTAGTTGATTTCTTTTGTCACTTTTCTATTCTGTTTCCACTCCAGTCTTTATTGTGTCCTTCCTTCAGCTTGTATTTTGTTACGTGTGATCTAGTTTGTTTGTTTCCTCTTTTATTTCTTTCTCTTTGTTGTTGTTGTAGCTGTTGTTTTTTATTCTTTTTTTTTTAACTTTAACTTTTTATCGGTACCAGGGATTGAACTCACGACCGCTTGCTTGCAAGACAGGTGCTTATGCCACTGAGCTAAATCCCCAGTCCCTTAGGTGTTGTTTTTTGAGACAAGGTCTTGCTCTGTAGTCCAGGCTTGCCTTGAACTCACTATGTAGCTCAGGATGGCCTTGAACACACTGTGATACTCCTGCTTCAGCCCCCCAAGTGGTGGGATTATAGGTATGCACCACTATACCTTTCTTGATCTAGTTTCTACCCATGGTGGTAGTGAATTTCCTCCCTCTGTGTGTGTGTGTGTGTGTGTGTGTGTGTGTGTGTGTTTGTGTACACGTGTGTGTCAGTGATGTCTGAACGGGCTGTGTGAGCATCTGTACTTTCGAGGTGAGTCTCAGCATAAACCTTACACTGAGGCAGCCTGAGAACTCCCCTCCCCTGCTCCACACACTGAGCGCCGGTGCCTGCCATGCAAGGCGGACCCCGAATTTGACACGGCTGCGAAAACTTTTTTCTGTTTTCGCTTGTTTTGTCTTTTTTTTTTTTTTTTTCGTCTTTTTCCTTTTTATCGGTACTGGGGATCAAACTCACAACTGCCTGCTTGCAAGGCAGGCGCTTATGCCGCTGAGCTAAATCCCCAGACCCTGGCAGTTTACTTTGAACCCAGTTTTCATACTTGGCCTGCAGGCACCTTCTTAATTCCTCCTTATTAACACAAATAAAGCTGAAAACTGTTTCTTGCCTGGCTGGTCATATTATCTGGCCAGTGTGTGTGCTCCCAATTCCCTGGCTTCTCTTCAAACCTGTTAATCAGCTCATGAAATCTTCATCCTTTTTCTTACCAAAAAATGCATCGAGGGCTGGAATTGGAGCTTAGTGGCAGGTAGAGTACTTGCCTAGAACTGGTGATACCCTGGTTCAATCCTTGGTACTCTGGTACCATCACCACCACCAAAACAAACAAACACAAAGTAAAAGAAAAGACAGGTCTCTGTCAACATACCACCCTCGTGCCAAAACTCAAAATTGTGAAGGGCCTAAAATTTCACTCTACGTTTTTGTGGTGCCATGGATTAAACCCAGGGCCTCGGGCTTGTTAAATATGTGCTCCACCTCTGACCCTTTGGCCTTACTTTTAACAAACAAGACAGACTGACAGAAGTTTATAGATGCTGGCAAAAGGCACAAAACTTCTGGGTCAGAGATAAGGAACATTTTTATAGCACAGTAAGCAACATGGCAATGAGTGTACCTATGTCGCTTCTTCTTCCCTTGAAGTCTACTGACGGTGACACACATGGACCCACATCCATGCCCACACACACGGCCAGCTGGATCACAGGACAGGAGAGCAAACCTTTGTGTGTGACACTGGAGACTGAAGCCAGTCCTTTGCACTAAGCTACATCCCTAGCACTTTTGCTTTTTTTGGAACAGGGTTTCATTCAGCTGCCTGGGCTCTATGCCCTGTTGAATCCAAATCTTCTACAATGGGCGATAAGGATGCCTGTCCTTTGCTCTAGAGGGAAGTATCTTCTGCAGTCCAAGGTTGTTCACTACACAAACATCCTGGAAAAGGTAGTTCAGGACCAGGCAGGGTGGTACATGCCTGTAATCTCAACTACTCAGAGCCTGAGGCTGAAGGTGTATAAATTTGAGATCAATTTGTTTTTTTGTTTTTGTTTTTGTTTTTTTTTTTTTTGGTCTTTTTCCTTTTTATCGGTACCAGGGATCGAACTCACAACTGCCTGCTTACAAGGCAGGTGCTTATGCCGCTGAGCTAAATCCCCAGCCCCTTGAGATCAATTTGGACAATTTAAAATAAAATTAAAAAGGTTGGGGATGTCGTGCAGTGGTCAAGTGCAGAATTAGCATGTGTAAAGCCTGGGTTCAAATCTCTAGAACCAAAAATAAGTAAGGACCGTCACATTCAGTCTGGCATAGTGGCCCACTCTCACACTGTAGGGTACACTTCTTTTCTTAGTTTTACTTGGCCCAAATTCACTCTGTGGAGCTTCTTTTTTCTTTTTCTTTTGCTACTTGGAATCGAGCTGAGGATCTTGCCCTTGCCACGCAGGTGCTTATGCTGCTGAGCTATGTCCCCGGCCCAGAGCCTCTTTTCTTTGTTTCCTCCCTTCCTTCCGTCCTTCCTCTTTTTTTTTTTTTTTTTTCTTCCTTTTTTATTTTGTCTTTTTGAGACAGGATTTCACTATGCCATTCAGGCTGGCCTTTTTTTTTTTTTTTTCTTTAAAGCCAGTCAAATTTAGCAGTGGGGAGGTGGTATACTAACTTTAGTGACACTAATGTTAATAAGTTCTGCTAACCCGCTGCCATCGGACCAGCCTCAGGCTGGTCTTGAACTTGCAGTGATTCTCTTGCCTCAGCCTTCCAAGTGCTGGGATTACAGGCATGCACCATCATGCCCAGCTCCTTGTTTTTTGAGATAAAATCTCACTGTGTAGCCAGGCTGTTCATGAACTCACTATGTAGCCTAGACTGGTCTCAAACCCAAGGTAATCCTACTGTCTCAGCCTCCCAAGTGCTGGGATTACAGGCAAGCACCACAATGCCCAGATTTTTCTACCTTTAATAAAACTTTGCTACCATTATAAAATAAATAAGAGAAAAGAAAAAGAAAATATAATCCAAGTCAGATGTGGTGACACATCCCTTTAATCCCAGCTTTTTGGGAGGCTGAGGCAGGAGGAGTATAAACTGGGTGCCAGCCAGGGCAGTTTAGCAAGACTTTGTGTCAAAGTAAAAAAAAATAAAAATAAAAATAGCTGAGCATGGTGCTGCATACTTGTAATCCCAGCAGCTGGGAAAGCGAGGCAGGAGGATCAAAGTGAGTCTGGCCGGAGTACATAGTGAACTCCAGGCCAGCCTGGACTACACAGGAAGACCCTGTCTCAAAGATAAAATCTGCAAATGTCGCTTAGTGCCCCCCTGGGTTTGATCCCCAGTACCGTGATCGCCATCATCATCATCACCACCCAGACTGAAGGTGCCCGCCCTGTGTCCCTGCGCACAAGACCTGTGTGAGTGATGGTGGAGAACTGTCTCTTCCTGTCCCTCTCCTCACACTCCTTGCAGCAGCCTTGTCACAGCTATAGCTGGCACTGTTCACGGGGGGAGGAATCACAGTTCAGAACGGAGAAGTAAATCAGTCCTTGTGACAGAGTCAGTAAGCAACAGATCTGGGATCAAGCTCGGGCCTGGCCGGGGGTCTTGAGGCGGGAAGAGCCCCCGAGAAGAGAATGGTGATAGATTTGCTTTGCATAGCAAGAGGAAGAATGCAGGGAGAATGAGAGGAGATGGGGATCAGATTTGTAGGACCTTGGAGACCATGATAAGGACTTTGGGTTTCGAGTTGGTTTATTGAGACAGTGTCTTGCTGTGCGGTCTAGGCTGGATTTGAACTCACTATGTAGCTCAGCCTGGTCTTGGACTCTTGATAAGCCTCTGCTTTACAGGGGTCACAGGTATGCACCACCACAACTAGCTGCCTGATGGTTTTGAGCAAAAGTTACCGGATCTATGTTTTAAAAGAATGACTGACTTTCCTGATGATAATAGTAGCATTTGTCCCATCATGGTCTCAGAACGCTTAATTGTTTATTTTTTTTGGTACCAGGAGGTCAAACTGGGTACCTGGTAAGTACTTATGCCACTGAGCCAAACCCCCGACCCATCTGGTAATTTGCTTGAGGAATAAATGAAGGCACTAAGTGGGGAGGGTGCATATGAGGGCCTTTGCTGGTGCCCGGCAGAGGGGGCCGTGAGTGGGCACTGGCTGTGCGGTGCACAGAGGGATTCAGGAAAGGGCATGGGGCTGGAGACAGTAATGACCGGGAAGGTCTATGCGCCCAGATTGCAGTCCAAGAGATGCTTCTGGGATAACCCCTCCAGTTGGTCTGGCAGAAATGACCTGGAGTTAGCTGGCCCACCCTTATCGTCCCATCACTCAGGAGGCTGAGAGAGGAGGATCACCACAAGTTTGAGGCCAGCCTGAATCACACAGTGCAACCCTGTCTTGCCCCCCCCCAAAAAAAACAAAAAAACAACTGACTTGGGATATGGCCTCTGAGTTGGGCACACTGCTGCTCAAGAAACTACTGGTGATTCAGAGAGCAGAGGCAGCAAGGATGAGAAAGGATGAGAAACTGGCAGCTCTCAGTGGTCTGGGAGGAGGAAGATGGGGCAAAGTGGGCATTAGAAAGCACATTCTGACAATGCTGATATTCCATCTCGCTCCAGAAAGAATGGCTGTTAACAAGAGATCAATTAATTCTGAGGATGGTGGTGCATGCCTGTAATTCTGGCACTCAGGAGGCTGGGGCAGGATGATTGCTACAAGTTTGAGGCCAGCCTGGGCTATATAATGAGTTCCAATCCAGCCTGAAGTACATAGCAAGATACTGTCTCCAAAACACAAAACAAAACAAAACAAAAACCCAGGCAAACAAAACAACCAAAAGAAACAATCAACTAATAACAAACACTGCCAAGGCTGCAAGGAAAAAGAAACTCTTCTTCACTGTTGGTGGGAGTGTAGACTGGTGAAACCACTGTAGAAATTAGTGCGGAGATTCCTCAAAAAACTACAATGGTGGGGAGCAACAGAAGCTGGAGATTGATCACACCAGTCCTGAGAACAGGGAGCACCCCAGGCGAGCGAACTGGGCAAGCTGTTTCAGCTCTGAGAGCAGGAGACGCCTGAGGTGAGCCAAGCAGACAGTTGCTAGGCAGAGGGTTTCAACTGACAATAACCTCCAGAGCGTATAAATAAACACACTGCAGGCCTTGGGCAGCTCTTCCCCACCAGGAGGGGAGGCTCCACCTGACTTCAGCTTTCTACATCTTGACTCTGGCTTTTCTTCATTTTCCACTGTCCCTACTCTGAACTTTCAGGACCTGTGCCAGATGCAGCAATGGGCTCCTGAAACAAGGATTCAGAGCACTAAGAAATTAAGACAGCAGGTGAGAAGACTCCCCTGAGGGCACCCATCAGCAAAACATGAGAGCTAAAAAGCATACCTAGCACATGAGAAGCATAGGGGAGATAGGTGTATTGATATTTTCAATATCGATTTCATCAGGTGTAAATCATGGGACAAAAACAGGCTCATTAGAGTGACAGATATATAGAGAAATGCTTGTTGTATTATTGATTTCCATATTTACCTTTTTGTTATGGGCCTGGAGCAGGGAATGTCTCCATGATTGTGTGTCTGTTAAGACAACCGCAGATGATTTGTGGGAGCACTACCTTAAAACTAAGCCCCAGGCAGAAAAAGGGTAATAGAGCAACTGCCCCCCACATCATAGAGCTTGAACTTCCAGCTTTGTTCAGTCAGATAAGGAAGGAGCTGTGGGGAGCCAAAAAGACCCTTCCCCACTAAGGGAGTGTTTTGTTGTGAATTCCATTTTACAACTGCCCCAAGTCAAACCAATGACCTTAACTGCATCACAAACAGCTACTTCGAATTTCCCAGTTCAGAAAAATTTTGCTGCATGGAAGGCTGAGATTTCCACCCTTTGTAGAATGGAGTCAATCCTCTCTTTCTCCCTTGTAATTTGTGCTAAAAGGAGCCAGGCGGGTGGGGTGGCAAAACCCCTGAGGGGTGGGGTCCAGCATGCCTGCCCTGTTGCTGAACTCCAGATCCTGGTAGTCTGGGATAAGCTGTACCCTTTTTGCCTTGGGTTCTGTGGAGCTCATAGGATGGTGGGTGATGGCCCCCAAATAATTGGAAAAGAATAGCTAATGCATGTTTAACTCTGGGGAATTATTTATTGTGGAAAGGAAATTTTTTTTGAATTGTGCATGGATCAGGCTGCTCACAAAGCCACTCACAACGTGGCCAGTACCAAAGAAAAAAAACCTTGTTAACTGGAGAAGGTGCCTTTGTTGCCACAAATAATCAACTTACTTTTGACTTTCAAATTTATGAACAAATTACAATAGCTATCACAAGGGCTTGGAGGGAACTTCCTTCAAAGGGTGAAACATCCCTTGATTTAACCTCCATTTTCCAGGGTTCTGATAAACCTTTTCAGGATTTTGTGCTGTACTTGTTACAGGCTAGTGGAAGGACTGTCAGCAACAGAGAGACTAGCAAGTTAATCATTCAACAATTGGCCCTTGAAAATGCAAATACATGGTGAAAGAGGCTGCCCTAGGCTGCCCACGGGTACTTTAGGTTTTTTTTTTTTTTGGTACAGGGAATCGAACTCAGGACCTCACACTTGCCAGGCAAGTGCTTATGCTGCTGAGCAATATCCCTGGTCCCCCACAGGCACTTAAGACTTACAATGACCTGACTTATATGAGTGCTGCCTTCCAAACATTTTGTAAAACTTTTCACATTTCCATAACCATGGGAATTCCTTACACCCTCAAGATCAAATAATTATTAAATGCTAAATGTATTAATCGTTTGCTCAAAACTCAATTACAGAAACAAAAAGAGGAATCCTTCCCTACAAAAATTCACACCTCACTAGGCGGTATATACTATTAACTTTTTAAATCCTACTAGGGCTGGGACTATAGTAGCAGAAAGAAGATTCAATCAGATAAAAGAAAAAAGCTAGGAAGGGTCGGAAAGATCTTCGTATTGGACAATGGAAGAGACCCAGCCCAGTGTTCATAAGGCTCTGAGGATATGTGTGTGTGTGTTTCCAGAGAATGCTGAATGGCCTGTCTGGGTTCCAGAGTGTGCTGTCTGGTTGTATCATGGACCCAGACCTGAAAAAGGAGTTGGTTACACCTTTCTTTTTTTTTTTGGCCAATAGCACGAAGAGAGGTTACACCTTTCAAGAAGAGGTTACACCTTTTCAAGAGGTTACACCTTTCAAGAAGCTGATACTCAGTCCTGTGGCAACTAAGTCTTGGAGACTGTGCCACAGCTGACAGACAAGGATGGGGCCAGAGCTGATCTGGGGCCAAGAAATTGTCCAGGAATGCCTAGGAGATGGTAACCAAAATCAGGAATAAAAGGTCTGGGCAGGTGATGAAGTGTGTGGAGATAACTGAGCTGGAAGCTACATGAAAGAAGAAAACAAAATTTGCCAGTATTCTTAAAACAGAATAATATAGGGGCTGGGATTTAGCTCAGTGGCATAAGTGCCTACCTTTAAGCGCATGGTCGTGAGTTCGATCCCTGGTACCGCACCAGAAAAATAATAATTATATTCTATAATTTATAGATAAAATGTTTTATTCCTTCCAAATTCTTCTTATATCTCTGCTAATCACCTACAAATAATTGTCTAGTCTATTTATAATTACAAACTTCTAAAATTATAAAAGAGTTATTATAATTCAATTTGGCCAAATATATATATTTGAATGCACTCTGATATTGTAAGCAGATTGTCTGTGTGCTGGTTTGTGTGTCCTGTCTATGAACAATAGTTTTTTTTAAAAAAAATTTGAGCTCAACCATTTTTTTCTATTTTCTTTTATATTTTTGGATCATTTGTTCATAATTTAATTTGGTTTATAGTTTTAAAAAGCATGCTTCCACCAGGTTGCCAGCTGGTCAAAATATTATCAAATTTGATTTTCTTATTGGTCATCAAAAGATTGTTAAGATAATTAAAAATCCCTTATAGTAAAGGGAGATTATTGGACAGAACGCCAATTGATAAACAAGAAAACAGTTGCCTAGAATAATAATTATCCAGTTCTTGTTCATTAGTGGGAGGCCTCAATAATCTTCACAGCCTTATGGGAGATGCCCAACAAATGTTATTAAAATATATTACTGTGATATTGTCATCATCAAGAGATTAAGTTTTCTAAAAATAAGACAATAACATTTTGATTTAAAGATGCTCTGGAGGGGCTGGGGATTTGCGACATAAGCACCTGCCTTATAAGGCAGGTGGTTGTCAGTCTGAGACATCTGCCTTTAACAAAAACTTATGTGATGTATATGTTATGTATGTGCTGCCCTACTTAAAGAGATGCCTAGACATTAAGCAGTCCACACAATGTCACAAATTTCTTCAATGACATCCCGTTACAGTTTGAGTCTGATGTCCCCCAAAGCCTCATGCAGTCATGGAGACAGGCTTCTAGAGTCTGTGAATGTTTCTTGGTCCAGTGCTGGGATTATGGGTGTGAGTGCCATCCCTAAGTGGGTGTGGCCCATATACACTAGAAGGGACAGGAAGAGTTTCTCTCCGTGCTCCTCCCCTTTTGCCCTTATTGCTTGCAGCCACCTTGAATGGCTTCCCCTTGGCCATGCCACTCTGCCTTCGAGCCAGCTGAATATGGACTAAACTCTTCAAAAACTGTAAGCTAAATAAACTTTCCTTCCTTCATTTTGGGTATCGAGCATTTTGTCTTAGCAACAAGAGAAAAGTAACCAAGACAAACCCCATTATAGGTCAACAAGTTATGTAAAAATTTCTTATGTACTAGACAGAAATGACTGACTAAGAAGGCTATTTTATGTCAAAATGGAAATTTAGGTGTGTCAAAAAAATCATGATGATTATCATCATACAATATTATGTATGGCTTTTTATTTATTTATTTATTTATTGGTACCAGGAATTGAACTCACGAGCTCACGCTTGGCAAGGCAGGAGCCTAAGTTCCTTATGCCACTAAGCTAAACCCTCAGCCCTGGGGATTTAGCTCAGTGGCATAAGCGCCTACCTTGCAAGCAGGCAGTCGTGAGTTCAATCCCTGGTACCGATAAAAACAAAAAAGACAAAAAAAGAAAAACAAACCCTCAGCCCTTATGTATGGCTTTTGATTTCAAATTTTCTGTGTAAAACTATATAACCGTTGTCTATTAACATTGTACAGTGATTTAACTACTAGAATATCCATGGTTGATAGGAAATAATGGTCCTATACGTATTTAAAGGTGCTTGATATTCAGGTAATATTATAATATTAAGTTCACCGCTCCCATCACAATGTAATGTCATTAACCTTCTCTTCTGGATGTTCAAGAGCTGAGATTTGGAGACCAAAAAATAGAAAGATAGATGAGCTAAGAGGACAGCAAATATTTTGGCCTTGACCCTCTGAGGTCAGTGAGGACACAGGACGTTAAGAGAACCTATAACTTAGTGAATCCCTGGCCTTCTGACCAAGGAGATTGCTGGGCCACACAGGAAGATCAATGGTGTATAACATGCCTAAAGAGAGTCACTAGGAGAGAAAAGTCTCCCAAGCTTTCATAGAAAGCAACTTGGTTATCTGGGAATTTAGCTCAGTGGCATAAGCATTTGTCTGGCAAGCATGAGGTCATGAGTTCGATCCCCAGTACCATAAAAACAAAACAAAATAAAACAAAACAGAAAGCAACTTGGTTAAGCAGTGGTCATCCAGACAGCTGACACTGACAGAAGAACTAAGAGGTGCTATACATGGTTCTAAGCAAATCCTGAGACAATATAACTGACCTTGAAAGATAGCAAGAAATTAAATTTAAAAACAGGTCTCACCTCAACTTGGGCTTGAACATTGTCTTAGTTACTTTTTACTCATTGCTGAGACAAAAATACCTGATGCCCCAAGTTGGGAAAGGAAAGGTTTCTTTCTTTCTTTTTTTTTTTTTTTTGAAAGGTTTATTTCGTACAGTTTTTGGAGGTTTCTGTCCATACTCAGTTGGTTCTAAGGCAGGGTGGCATGGCTGGGCCGCAGTTCATGGTGGCTGCAAACAGCAAGGCAGAAACCAGAAAGAGAGAGAGAGAGAGAGACACAACTTCTTCCTGCCATTACTTTGTATGCTGGCTCCACCCCTATGTGGGTGTAGCACTGACACCGTCACTCCAAGCTCTAGACAATGAACCAACCACAAATGCATAATACAAATGCATGAGGCCTGGGGGCCACCAACATAAACCATGACAAACATCCAGCAGAAAAGTATAACCACAGTGCCATAGTATGTTAGCTACAAAACTCAAATCACTAACACCTTACAATTGCCAGCTACATTGGTAATAGACTAATATTATGGGTTAATGGGTTGCATAGGATTAAATTACTGAACGCAGGGACCTAAAATCCATGAACTGGGAATCTTTAGCCTAAACAAGTGAGTTCACTCATAATGGAAAGGTTCAAACATAGGGTCTTCTGCAGTCCTCCGAACTTCAACTGACCACCCATTACTTGCAACTACAAAACAGAAAAGGGGGAGATGTGGGGAGATGCTGAAGCTGGCGATCAATCACATGTGAGAGACTAAGCAAGGCCAGTCCTGAGAACAGGAAGTGCCCAAGGTGAGTGACATGAACAAGCTGTTCCAACTCTGAGAACAGGAGACACCTGAGGTGAACCAAGCAGACAAGTTGCTAGGCAGGGAGGTTTCAACTGACAATAACCTCCCAAGCGCATAAATAAGTACACTGCAGGCCATGGGGAGCTCTTCCCCTCCAGGAGGCTCTACCTGACTTCAGTTTTCTGCATCTTCACTCTGGTTTTTAATTTCATCCTGCACCATCCCCATTCTGGACTTTCAAGACCTGTGCCAGATGCAGCACACAACTAGAGGTTCCACTGAACCCAGCTACTCCCCTTTTTGGTATCTTCTGCAAAGAATTAAAAGCATCATACTCCATCAATGCATGTACATCCATGTTTATAGAAGCACAGTTTATAACAGATAAATCTTGGATGCAGTGCTGATGCAAGTCAACCAATGAAGGGATAAAGATGGGTTTTTTTTCTTAGACAATGGAGTACTACTGAGCTATAAAGAAGGATAAATGAGACATTTCTAGCTAAATGGATGAGACCATACTCCTTTTTTTTTGGTCTTTTTTGAGTCGGGGTCTCGCTATGCAGTTCAGGGTGAGCTCACTTTGTAGCCCATGCTGGTCTCGAACTCAAGGATCCTCCCACCTCAGCCTTCCAAGTGCTAGGATTACAGGTGTGAGCCACCACGCCTGGCAAGACCATACTCTTTTTTTTTTTTCCTTTTTATTGGTACCAGGGATTGAACTCATGACCGACTGCTTGCAAGGCATGTGCTTATGCTGCTGAGCTAAATCCCCAGCCCTGAGACCATGCTCTTACATGAAATAAATCAGAACATGTGTAAATACTGTATTATTACTCTGGTGCAAGAAAACAGTGTAAAAAAAAAAAAAAAAGAAACCAAAATGTGTAACAGAAGCTGCATGTGGTGGCACACACTTGTCTATCCCAGCACTTAGGAGATTAAGGCAGGAGGATTGCCATGAGTTCAAGGCCAGCCTGGGCTACATAAGTGAGTTCACAGCCAGTCTGCACTGCATAGTGAGACCCTGCAACAAAAAAATACAATGGGTAGTATGAAATATTTAGAAAATATTCAAATGGGAAGGGGTACTGGAGAGAGAGTAGGAAGAAAGGAAGAGAAAAGAAAATGAAAAAAGGAAACAAGGGGCTGGGGATTTAGCTCAGCGGTATAAGCACCTGCCTTGCAAGCACGCGTCGTGAGTTCAATCCCCGATACCGATAAAAATGAAAAAGACCAAAAAAAAAAAAAAAAGGAAACAAACCTTTTGTAAATAAGGAGAGAGGAGGCATTGAAGGGAGGGTAGAAGATAGGGAAAAGATTATCACATACAGGTACAAACTCCCTATGATGAATGTGATTACGTGTATCTAAAACGTACCAATACACATAATTTAAAAAAGAAAGTCCTGCCCATTTAAAGACAGTAGCCAAGAGGACACTGGGGTCCTGACTTCAGTCAGGGCTTAAACAACTAAAAAAATAAATAAATAAAAGAACAAAAGAAAGGCAGAAGCAGAAGCAGCAACTGAAGCCACCACTGCCTGATGTGGGGACACACGTTGGTTAATCCCAGCCCTCGGGAGGCTGAGGCGGGAGGATCGCTGTGAATCTGAAATCAGCCTGAGCTACATAGTTAGACCCTGTCTCAAAGCAAAAAAACAAGTAACAAAACAAAACCCAAAAGGAAACGAAATGTTCCTGGTGGGAGGATGGACAGACTGGGCTACAGGATCTACAGAAGGGGAGGATCTTAAAATGTTCAGAATGACAATAACCTCTGCCTGGCTTGTCTTGCTGGTCCAAGCGAAAATGTGGCCTAAAAAGGCTCCACGACCCCAAAGGGCCATCTGTTACTATGGTTGTAGTGACGCCTCGGCTCCTTCTGCCCCTGGACTCAGCCTGTGCAGAAAGGGAAATCCCAGGGCTGGAGGTGGCCAGTGGGACTTCTCTAATCAAGTGGTTCCTTCCATCCGCGGCGGCCAGGAGCGGGGCCTGGCTAAGCTACTTCCAAGTCCTGAGAGCCCAGTAGAGGAGTTAAATGGGGAAACGCTCTCCACTGCAAATTGGCCTTTCAATAGACTGTGGCAACCCCCTACCCCTCCTGGGTTGGGTCCAGCCTCTAGTAGACACGCCCCACTCGGGGCAAGTCAGTCTGAGGTCTCAATAGACGTCACTTCCGCCCTCATCATGGGCCCAGATGGGAGGGGCTGAATTGCAGCGAAGGCACGCTGTCTCTTCGTCACTTCCGGAGAACCCATCAGCAACAACGGCAACATGGCCTTGAATGGCGCTGGTGAGGGATTGGGCTGCTAGGATGTGTGGCTGCGGGGCATGGGAGGCAGCTTGCTCCGCCAAAACATTGGTCCCTTCTTCCTCTTTTCCCCAGAAGTCGACGATTTCTCCTGGGAGCCTCCGACTGAGGCGGAGACGAAGGTGCTGCAGGCGCGACGAGAGCGGCAGGATCGCATCTCCCGGCTCATGGGCGATTATCTGCTGCGCGGTTACCGCATGCTGGGCGAGACGTGTGCGGAGTGCGGGGTGAGGACTCAAGCGAGTGGCTGGGGATGGGTCGTGGGCCAGGCAGCACAGGCTTTCTCAGTTCTCCCTTCCGAACCGTTCACCCTGCGTCTCATCCATGCCCTGTGTCGTTCTGATCCCCAGACAATCCTCCTCCAAGACAAACAGCGGAAAATCTACTGCGTGGCTTGTCAGGAGCTTGATTCAGACGTGGATAAAGATAATCCAGGTGAGGGGCTGAGTTTGCCCACTGGAAGAGGAGTGTGGTCGAATGAATGACCAGGGACCTTAGGCCTGAGAAGTGTCAGTGGAGGGTGTAGGTCGGACCCGGAGTAAGATGTTTTCTTAAGACAACTAAAAACCTACTGTCCCCTACACTGTGGGACAGTCTGAGGTCTGTCAGGGAGTCTTGATGAGAAGATAAAGTTAACACACAAATAGACGTAGGATACAGAAGAAAGTGGATTGGGGCTGGGAGGGTAGCTCAGTGACTGGCTTCTTGCCTACAATTAGTTAGACCCTGAAAATTCCATCCCCAGCTCTGCAAAAGAAAGGTAGAAACTGGATGACTGCCTTACAAAGGGGCCCAGAAAGCAAAGAGATAAAGAGGAGGTGGCTCAGGGCTAAGGGGTGTCACGCATCCTCACTATTGCACCTGTTTTCTCCTTATAGCACTGAATGCCCAGGCTGCTCTCTCCCAAGCTCGGGAGCACCAGCTTGCCTCTGCCACAGAGCCACCCTCAGGCTCTCGACTCACAGCCCAGCCCCCAGTGCCTCGGCCAGAGCACTGTGAGGGAGCTGCAGCAGGGTTAAAGGCAGCCCAGGGGCCACCCCCTCCTACTGTGCCTCCAGATGCAGACGCGGTGGCTTGCACACAGACAGCCCTCCTGCAGAAGCTGACCTGGGCCTCAGCTGAGCTGGGCTCTAGTGCCTCCCTGGAGACTAGCATCCAGCTGTGTGGCCTTATCCGGGCCTGTGCTGAGGCCCTACACAGCCTGAAGCAGCTGCAACACTAACCCTGTCCTCACTCCCCCCAAAAAAGATCCTGTAGAAAAACTGCTATTCCTTTGTGTGATTTTATTCTTGGTTCTGAATGTACATGCCGGCCCCCACTTCACTTACCTTCTTCCTAATTTGGCTTTTTCACCTTTCCAAGATCTTTCTGATGTCCTAAAAGATGAAGTGTGTTTATTTCTCCTCAGTTTGGGCCATCAGAATGGGGGGGGGTAGGTAGAGGACCATATACTCTTTTTTCTGGGGAAGAGGCCATAGCCTCCTCAGGCAGAACAGGGCTGGACAGTAGCTTTGTGTTGTACTACCCTCCAATTACTTGTTCTGACCGTTGCTCCTCCCTCCCCTGAGCATTCTGTTACCCATCCCACTTCATGCCCCACCCCAGGTATTCCTATGCTGCCTGGCTGTGTGGACCCTAAACATTGCATGTTAAGAGCCAAGTGTCGACTTGCCTCAGTCTCCTGTCACCTACTTTTATATCCTTCGGGAGGGTAATTGAACAAAGATTGTGTATGGGATGGGACAGTAAAAAGAACCGCCAAGGAACCATGTCTGCCTTTTTGGGCCCTTTCACCCTTCTTCCAGCTTCCCTTCTATGGGTACCCCTGGTATCTCTTTCAGTTGTGGGCGTTGCAGCCCCACCGCGGTGGCCGTTTAAAAGGAGGCCACGCCCACACTGGGAGGCGGGGCCAAGGCGGGTCCGAGGAGCTGGGGAAAGAACAAAGCGCGGCCTGCGGGTGGCGGTGGGGCCTTGCGGGCAGTGGCCCGGGCGGAGGCCCGGGCGGAGTGTCGCAAAGAGGGAGGTGACGTTGCCCCCACGCCGGCCGGGCCATGAACGGACTGCCCTCCGCCGAAGCGCCAGGCGGTGTGGACTGCGCCCTGGCTGGGCTCCCGCCGCTGCCGCGCGGCCTCAGCGGCCTCCTGAACGCGAGTGGGGGCTCGTGGCGGGAGCTGGAGCGCGTCTACAGCCAGCGCAGCCGTATCCACGACGAGCTGAGCCGCGCCGCGCGCGCCCCGGACGGGCCCCGCCACGCCGCTGGTGCGGCCAACTCCGGGCCAGCCGCTGGCCCGCGCCGGCCGGTCAACCTCGACTCTGCTCTGGCCGCGCTGCGCAAGGAGATGGTGAGTGGCTGGGGGGGCTTCCGCGAGAGGCAGGGGCCCGGGATGGGAGCCAAAGCCTGCAGGCACTTGAGTGTCACAGAAGCTTGTTCCAGCGGTTAGAAACAGCAGCTCATGGCAGGAGTTAACATGCATGTTTATGTTTTATTCACGTTCATCTCATCCTACTTGGGTGGGTGTGTTATCCCATTTTACAGGTGAGAAAGGCTCAGTGAGTAAAGTTTCACATCTTGCAGCTGTTAACCGTTGTCTCCAAAACTTTCACTTAGGAAGGTGCAGGATAACCTGCTGGGGTTGTGGCCTGGGTTGGGGGCCGCGATTCCAGAAGGGTGGGTTGGGGGCAGCCTGGACCCCAACTCCAGCCCACTGTCAGTTGTCTGCAGGTGGGTCTGCGGCAGCTGGACATGTCCCTGCTGTGCCAGTTGTGGGGCTTGTACGAGTCAATCCAGGACTACAAGCATCTGTGCCAAGACCTGAGCTTATGCCAGGACCTGTCATCCTCCCTGCACTCGGACAGCTCTTACCCACCCGACGCCGGCCTGTCTGACGACGATGAGCCGCCAGATGCCAGCCTGCCCCCTGACCCACCACCCCTCACTGTGCCCCAGACCCACAATGCCCGTGACCAGTGGCTGCAGGACGCCTTCCACATCAGCCTCTGAAGATCTGGGGTCAGTGGGCACGCACCCAAACAAAAGGCTCAAAACTCACCCTTTCAGCAATCCTCAGATGACAGTGCCTGCTATTCCACTGGTACCACCTCACCTTACCTCTCAGGAGGGCAAGGCATGTGCTCCTCAGGCAAAACTGGCAGCCCCCTCCTGCTTAGCCGGCATTGGGTGGGCTCCTAGGTTGCAGCCTGTGCCATGGCACTGGGCCTCCACTTCTGCCACACGTGTGCGCCCCCAGCTCGGCCAACCCTTAGTCTGGCAGTGGGGCCCACAGCATCTTGCAGTTCCCTTGGTCTCTGGGACTGGGATGAGTGCCTGGCTCCCATTTGTTTTTCATCTTTTGCTGCTCTTGGCAGCTCCTGGCCAGGAGCATCCCACCTCTGCCCCTGGATTTCAGAGTCCTGGATAAGGACTCCAGGACCCACCCTTGCATCCAGCCATGGCAGTAAAAGGCTAGGGCCCCAAGCTGGATATTTAAATTTAGGGGCCAGCCTTCTGGGCGCGTCAATAAATGCTCTCTTGGCATTCAAGTGTTGTGACTGCCTTACTCCGGGGGCGGGAATACTGTATAGCGGTTTCTGGCAAGTGCGGGCCGCGTTCCGCCGGCAGGTGGCGCCCGAGACCCCGAATAAAAGCCTTGAGCCAGGGCGGGGTGAGAATTCTGTCGCCCCGGGGCGGGATTGGCAAAGATAACGGCTGGTTGAGCCTGGCTCCTTAGCTGTGTAGCTGCAGTCAGTTACTTCCCCTCTCGGGCTGGCGGCCTGGGAGCCCAGCCCCCTTCCCACTCACTTTGGGCTTTTCTGGCCCGCCGGGAGGAAGGAGATGCAGCCTCCCTTCTTGAGGAGCGAAACTTTCCACCTCGAGTAGGGGCGGAGTTGGGGCGGCACAGGAAATGGGTGGGCCGGAGCTGGCAGGCAGGCAGGCAGGCCGGGGAGGGGGGGGGAGCGGGGGGCCCTCGGCGGGAGAGGGGGAGGCGCCTTCAGGAAGGGCTGGGGAACTAGGGCCTAGGGATGGAAGGGGAGAGCTGCGGGGCAGAAGGGATGCAGTTGTGACCTCCTCAGAGGGCAGTCTCGCCTGGGAAGGGAGCTGGTGGATGGCCCAAGCTTAGGCGAAAGAGACTCCGCGGTGAAGAGGGATTGAGCGATTGAGGTCCCAGACACCCACATTGCACACTTAGCCTCATGCCAACTGCCTGGCCACCCCTGCCACTCGCTCCCCACCCACGTAGATTGTATGTAAGGGGTTTCCTTCCACAGAGGAGACGTTTCCAAGGACCACACCACTGGGACTGGGAGGCAAGCTGGGTGTCAGGACTGCCAGAAGATGCTCATGAAGCTGCACACTCAGGCACACTGGCAGCATTTGCTCTGCCCTGCCCTGCCCTGCCCTGCCCTGCAGTAGTCACCTGTCTCCTGGAGATGTCACCCAGCTGGCACTCCTGGCAAACCAGAGATCCCGTTCAAATCCAGTACAGGTACTTTCCAAGCACCAGATTATGGTCTATTGACAATGCAGAGTGCAGGTGGGAAGGGGACCCGCTGAAACGTTGCCCCCGGGGTAGCTGACTCTGGGCGTGACACCAGTAGTGGTTTACTACACTGTGCAGGCAGAGGGGTAGGTGATAAGGCCGCTAAAGGCCCTAATCTAAGGCCTTAACACAGCAGCCAACACCCACCCAGACAGGCCTCCCGGTGCACGAGAGTAAACAGACAAGTGTGCAGGCTTTAAGGGACTCCATATATGGAGACCAGCAAAATCAGTTGGACTTGAGCTTTCTCTCAATAAAGGACCGGCTATACTTATTCCCATTTTACAGAATGTAAAACTAAGGCTCAGAACACACATGACTGAAGGTCAGGATTTGGGTCTGTCTTCCCTCTGGACAGCTGAGTCAAAATTCTAAAAGCGCGGGGGATGGATGGATGTCGCCACACAGGCAGGGCCACGCGAGGTGGTCCCTGACTACCTCTTTCTGCTCTGATTTCGACGCGGGTAGCAGCAGAAGTCCGCTGCCCTTGTTGAGGATTCTTGGCTCTGAGGCAGATGCTCAGGAGGACCCTCAGCCAGTCCCTTCCCCCTCCGTAGTCTCTCTTGTCTCAACCTGTGCAATGGGTCACGAGTATGGAAGGGCCGTGGACAGGAAGGGAGGTGGCCCGGGCAGTGCTCTCCAGGGCGGCGCCAGGCTACCAGTTGCCCGCTCTCCCGGCCTACGAGTCCCGCCCCCGCCTGGAGCACCCACTGGCCTGCGGGGCACACGGAGCTGGCCTCAGGACGCCACTCACAGCCCAAGGGCCCGGAAGCCCGGCGGCCCCGCCCCCGCGCTCCCGCCCCTGCCCCGCCTCGCGCCGCGGCCCCGCCCGTCTTCGGACGGGGGTGCGGCTCCAGGAAACGGCGCGCTCGCCGCTCTGCGCTCCGGGCAGCCCGACGTGTGCCTGGGACGACTCTGAGATCTCCGCCAGATCAGCTAGATAGCCCCAACGGCGGTATCGGGCGATCGCGACCTCAGGTCGGGGACCCAGGCATCTCCGAAAGGACGGGGCGGGCGCCGCGGATAGAAGCCCCCAAGGCCATGGGGACCCGGGCCAGGCCAGTTGTCGCTGGCTAACGGGAGCCGCGGGCCTGAGGAGGGGACCGCGGGAGCAGTGGGGGCCATGACCTCCGTGTGGAAGCGCCTGCAGCGCGTGGGCAAGCGAGCTGCTAAGTTCCAGTTCGTGGCCTGTTACCACGAGCTGGTGTTGGAGTGCACCAAGAAATGGTAAGTGGAGGAAGGCAGGAGGGGACCCCTCCAAGTTAACAGGGACCCCATCCTACCTTCTCAGCCCGAGAAACACCCTCACACCACAGACATATGGTCAAGGTCCCCACTGCTTGCCCCAGCTTGGGCCATGTGTCCCACGCAGAGGGACTCAGAAGTTCTAACTTTCAGGGCCCCGGGAGCTGGGGTGTCTGGAGGCTTCCGGAGTGGGGGTTAGAGGTTAGGGCTTTTGGGCTTGAGAATCTGCCTGTACCCACATTTTTTTCAGCTGTGGTCAGGGTTGGGGAGGGAGCCTGAATGTCTTGAGCCAGAGAGATGGTTGCAGGGTGGCACTGGAAAAGGTAGCAAGTTCTGAGGTCTCCAGGTGGCCTGGGCTGGAGCAGGAACTTCATGGGCCTTAGCCCACCTTCGGACAAAGATGTTTCCGGTTTCCCCTGCCTGCTTGTTGAGCCAGAGGACAACCCCCTCCCTTAACCAGAGCCAGGGCTAGGAGGCTGGAAATGTCTCCACCATGTCCTTAAAAGGGGAAACTGAGCACTTGGAGGAATGAGGAGGGAGGGGGGAGCAATTTAAAGGGGCCCGAGGACCTAGGAGGTTGTGGGTCCAGGAGAACAGGGCCTGCTGAGGGCCATGCAGAGACCTGAGGGGGTGACATATGAGAGGGTGCAGGCTCTGCTCTGGAGTGCCAGAGAGCCTGGAGGCATCTGGTTCACATGCCCCCTGCGCAGCTGCCGGGCACCTGCGTCACATGCTAAATATACGTGCTCACCGGTGTCAGCTTCCCCTGGTGGATTAGGGGACAGCTGTGGGGACCTCAACCACCAGGCAGGCCTAAATTTAGGTTCCCTAGGGGAAGGGTTGGGGTAAGAAGGGAGCCTGGGGTCTGCAGGGAGGAGAGTGAGCAGAGGTGGGGCCTCTAGAGCTGTGGCTGTGCCCCTGATCTTGCTCATGCTAAGCCTGCCACTGTGCCTTCAGGTGGCTGAGGCCCAGAGAGGACAGGGACTAGCTGGGCTGACAGAGCTGGTGCTTGAAACCTGGCCTCTGGGAGAGGCTAGGGGGCGCTGGCAGGGTCCTGGAGAGCAGGCCTAGGGTGCAGACAGTGTTAGTGCAGCTGAGTCACAGGCAGTGGGATAGGGCCTTCTGGCTTCTTATCCTGGAGCCCAAGTTAGGAAGCTGTCCCTGCCCATGTCACCGCTCTCCTGGAGGGCGTGTCTGGCCTGAGTCAGGCAGCCCGGCCAGCCCCACCCTCTGAAGGCAACCCTTGTGTGCTTCCTCTTTCTGGGAAGGCCCCTTGGCTTTCCTTGCTTAGCCCTGGCCTGCAGTTTGGGGTTGGGGGAGGGAGCTTAGCTCTGCGTTGGGAGGCTCAAGGCTCAGCTATGCAACCCACCTTGGTGTCTCTCTGGAGCTCAGGGTCCTCCAGGGTTAACAGGAGAGCCAGTTACCTTGGCTCTCAAGGGGGTGGGTATACCTGAGTATCCTGGCAGGGGGCTAGGAACAGGTGAGGAGGATCACCGAGTCCCTTTTGCCTGGCTCTCCGATTATCCATTCCCATCCTCCAGTGGGGAGGTTGGGAACTAACCCAAAGGGTTCCTTTTCTCTGGAGCCAGCCACATCACCTCTGTTGGGGAGTAGGCCCTATGCAGCCTGCTGTCTCCTCTTACTTTGTCTCTGCCTCTGCGCATGCCTGCCTTTCCTCACAATCGGCCTTGCATATGCTGCTCAGTTTAGATGTCACCTACCACCTAGAAGTCCTCCCTGGCCTCCTCTAGGCTCTATTATTATAATCATCATCTCCCTGCAAAGCCTGGTCCATGACTCTGGATTCTGGTTGACACTGCTTGGGACCTGTGAGGCAAGCAAAGGGAATCCGGGGATGAGCCGGCCCTGTCTTGCTGTGTTGTATGCCCATCTTCTGCCCCTTGCTGTCCCTGCCCTTCCTCCAGTCACAGAGCCTTGCACTTGCCCTTCCCTCTGCCTGGAGCCCACTTTCTGCAGATTCTTCTGTGACCTGTCCCTCAGCCACTGTGCCTCTGCCCTGATACTCATCCTGGTTTCTCACGGAGACCCGAGAGTGTCCCTCACAAGCCCCTGGGGTTAGCGTGAGCATTTGCTTTTTTTTCCCCCACCAGGCCCTGTCACCCTGGCTCCCTTGCCCTCAGCTCCAGAAGGGTGCTGCCTTTCTTTTTTCTCTGTTCTGTCCCCCAAACTGGGCTGGTTTTATAGTGGACAGGCTCACAAATAATTCAGAGGCTCTGCTGCCTCCTGTGTCCGAGTCTGTGTTCCTCTGTCTTGTCTCCAGCCCTAGGTGTGTTCCTTCGCTGTCCCTGCTGGCCCATGTTCTCTGGGCCTTTGCCCTTTGCCTCAGCTCCACCCTGCCTCAGCAGCCCCACCTTCACCCTGTGGCCCCAGATAAGAGACCTCCCAGAGAGAGGAGGACAGGGTCAGAAGGAAGACCCTGTGGAAGTTGGGGAAGGAAGAAGGTGCAGAGGGGATGGGGAGGCTGGTTGAGCCTGACTGAGCAGCAACCCTGGCCCCTCTCCAGGCAGCCAGACAAGCTGGTGGTGGTGTGGACCCGGCGGAACAGACGCATCTGCTCCAAGGTAAGGAGGATGGCGACTGGGGGCCTGGATCTCAATTCAAGCAAAGGGGGCCAAGGGAAGGCTGATGGGACGATGCACAGGGAAGAAGAAGATGGTGTCAAGGTTGGAGATAAGGCAGTGGGGGAACAGGGGGGATTAAGCCTTGGAGGAGGACTCAGGGTACCTGTTGCAGGCCCACAGCTGGCAGCCGGGCATCCAGAACCCATACCGGGGCACTGTGGTGTGGATGGTGCCTGAGAACGTGGATATCTCGGTGACCCTGTACAGAGTGAGTCCCTTTCTCGCCGACACACAGGGGAATGGTCAGCCAATTGCTGTGGGCAGCTAGAGGGTGTCCTGGTAGACTGTTTATCCAAATAGGAAAGAAGAGAGGGATGGGGCTGAGAGTGTGGGGGAGGCGTACTCAGCATAAGCAGTCCAGGAGGCTTCTTGGAGGAGGCAGCCGGGATGAGAAGCTGGGGTACCTTCCCTGCTAGCACAGCCCTTCTCCCTGCACTGCCCTCTGCTCACCTGGCCTCTTCCCCCAGGACCCCCATGTGGACCACTATGAAGCCAAAGAGTGGACATTTATCATTGAGAGTGTGAGTGCCATTGTGGGCAGGGCCTGGGGTCTCAGGGGACTTAGAACTGTGCCCATCTCCCTCACTGTGTCCCCCTCTCCCTCAGGAGTCGAAGGGACAGCGGAAGGTGCTGGCCTCAGCCGAGGTGGACCTGGCCCGCCATGCAGGGCCTGTGCCAGCCCAGGTACCGCTGCGGCTGCGGCTGAAGCCCAAGTCAGTGAAGGTGGTACAGGCGGAGCTGAGCCTCACCCTCTCAGGGGTGCTGCTGCGGGAGGGCCGAGCTACGTGAGTGCCCCCTGCCCTGCTTAGCCCTGCCCTGTGATTTCCGACCCCAGCCCTCACCCCTGACCTCTGACCACCAGGGATGATGACATGCAGAGTCTGGCCAGCCTCATGAGCGTGAAGCCGAGTGATGTGGGAAACTTGGAGGACTTTGCTGAGAGTGACGAGGACGAGGCCAATGGCTCAGGGGTCCCTGAGGCCGGGGCTCGAGGCTCCCAGCCAGGTGGGCCCAAGCCTGCTGCAGGTTGAAGCTGCCAAGGCCAAGGTGGTGTGGGAGGCACATGGGCCACACACCACTGGTTGTAGGCTCACTCTGCACCCCCAGTGGTAGGAGTGCATTCCTACCCGGAGGTCTCAACCTCCCCGGCAACCCCAGCTTTGTCTGTGGTCCTGGTGAACTCAGTGCTTGGCTGAATCCTGCAGGATGGGTTCCTAGCACCACCCGGTGCTCCTGGCCCTCCCACCCCCTGGTGGTTGCCTGCCTGACCTAAACCCGAATTGAGAAGCTGAGTCCAAAGTCCAGGGTAGTTGCAGTCCAGTTTCCCCTTTACCTTCTCTCCCCTCCCCACTGATGGCCTGGTCCTTCCAGCTACTCATCAAGATTTTCTGCCTGTCTGTTCCTGTGGTTTTCTCTCTGTTCATGTTCATGTTCATGTTCATGTTCATGTTCATGTTCATGTTCATGTTCTGTCTCTGTCTCTGTCTCTGTCTCTGTCTCTGTCTCCGTCTCTGTCTGTCTTCCTTTCTATCTGCAACTGTGGGCCTGTCCTTTCTGCAGGTCTGGGCAGTGCCCTGAGGCTGGGGCGTTTCCCAGGTAGGCCCGGAACTCTAGTTGGGAGGAGGGGTCTGATCTGCAGGGCCCTGTTCAGAGCTGATGCTGCCCTCCATAACACCTCCCTACCCCCCCTGCAGATCCCTCTCAAGAGCTGAAGACACTTTGTGAGGAGGATGAGGGCCAAGTACACCCAAGGCAGGCAGGTGAGGTCTGGAGTGGGGTTCTGGATGGGGACCAGACCTGAGGTCACAGGGCCCAGGCCTCAGCGCCCTATCTCTATCTCTTCCTCCCCAGATGCCAGCCCTACTAAAACTGAGGACTCCAGCTCAACCCCTGTGAGTGGCCCTGTGCCCCCGGCCAGGGCCTCCCGGAGCCAGGGATCAGAACCAGCTATAATAGCCGGGGGCCAGGTGGGGCCCCCAGGAACCCCAGCAGAGGCAAGGTGAGATCTGGAACCAGCCCCAGCCCTGTTGCTATTAGGTGCTGTTCCTCTGGCTGCCTTTTCAGTGCCCCAGAAATCTGAAGAAGAGGAGTGGAGCTGTGATTGAGGTGCACAGGAGTCCTCCTCCAATATTCTCTCCTGCTCTCTCCTTAGGTCCTCGAGGCAGCCAAGCCAGGACATGGCCCCCACCCCGGCCCCTCGGCTCCGGAAAGGCTCAGATGCCCCTCAGTCCCCAGTCCTCCAAGAGGGAAACGAGGTCCCCAATGCCATTGCCTCAGAGGCTCCCCCAGCAGGAGTAGGTTCTCCTGGGGAGACCCAGACTGGGACAAGCCCCCAGGAAGGGACAGAAGCCCAGGGAGCCAGGCCTAGCTTGGACACTGCACATATGGACTCCAAAGACACCTTGGGAGGGCTGAGACCCAAAGCTGAAGAGAGGGCGACTGGGGACAGGTCAGAGGTTGGTGGGGCAGACAGT
Organism: Cavia porcellus; assembly: GCF_034190915.1. Lineage (NCBI taxonomy): Eukaryota > Metazoa > Chordata > Mammalia > Rodentia > Caviidae > Cavia > Cavia porcellus. The sequence continues at coordinate 24,348,475 of NW_026947500.1, forward strand.
GAGCGAGGGGCAGGAGGAGAGCTGAGGACCAAGAGGTCAGGGCGCACAGCTGAGAAGACTCAGGGGAGTCCAGCACGGAGTGGCTTTGAGACCGAGCAGGGACAAGTGGTGAGCCCTGTGGCAGATACAGGACCAGAGGCTGCGGGGCTTATGCCTGAGGCAAGATTCAGGGTGACTCCTGAGGCACCTCCAAGGGGCTCTCAAGGGAAGATGGGGGTCAGGGTGCAGGAAGAGACTCCCACAGGGCTGAGCTCATTTCCAGGAGAGCCTGCAGGGTATTCTGGGTATCTGGGTGATCAAAGAGGGGCTAGGGACGCTGCAGGCCAGAAGAGAAAGGATGTGGAGATAAGGGACATAGCCTCTGGTGTTGAGAGGACAGGTCTGGAGCAGGGCCCTTCTGCTGGATCAGCAAGCACCAGGCCCCAGGTGAGCAGGTTTCAGGGGCTGCCATCCTCAGCGGAGCTGGGGGCAAGACCTAAGGATCTGAAGATCTGGGAGGCAGAAGCTGAGGAGTCAAGAGTCCTGGAAGCAGAAGCTGGACAGGTGGAGTGGGAGGTGTTGGGTAACCAGGAGACAGAAGCAGGGGGATCAGGGTTTTCAGAGATAGAGACTAGGCCAGCAGATACTGAGATATTGGGGGTCCAGGGGACAGAGACAGCAAGATCAGAGGTCTTGGAGTCAGAGGCTGCTGGGCCAGAGGAGTTGGAGGTACTGGGGGCCCAGGAGACAGGGGCTCCAGGAATGGTGGGAAAAGAGTCTGAGATAGCAGGCTCTGAAGTATTGGGGACTCAGAAAATAGAGACTGGGGGTTCAGCAGTTCTGAGAACAAAGACTGGGGTGGAAGAGCCTGAGATATTGGGGGTTGAGGAGAAAGAGGTGGGAGATTCTGAGGAACCAGAGATGGAGGGTGGGGAGACAAAGGCTGAAATCCTGGAGACCCAGGACACAGCAGCCGAGGGATCAGGGGTTCCAGGGCTAGAAGCTGAGATGGCAGAGTCTGAGATTTTGGGGGCCCAGGAAACAGAGGTAGGGGTTTCAGGGATGCCAGGGACAGAGAATGGAATGGCAGAGTCTGAAGTATTGGAGATCAAGAGAGTTGACGGTGAAGATCTGAAAGTTCTGGGCACTAAGACTGGGATGTTAGAGTCTGAGATACGGGGAACTCCGGGGGTATCTGAGGGCTCCACAGTCCTGAAGATAGAAGCTGAGATAGTGGAGGCCCAGAGTATAGAAGTGGGAGGTTCTAGGGTACCAGATCCAAGGATTGAGGAGGAAGAGGCTGACATGTTAGAGACAGAGGAGATAGCAACTAAGTGCTCAGGGGTGCTGGGGATAGAAGCTCTGGTGTCCGAGTCTGAGACACTGGGGAGCCACAAGAGAAAGGTTGGGGTTTTGGGGACCCCAGGGGTAGAGATTGGAACAACAGAAGCTGAGGAGTCTGAGACCCTGGAGACAGAGGTAGAAACTTCAGAGGTTTCAGTGATGGAAGCAGAAATAGCAGAAAGTGAGATACTGGGGACTCAGGAGATAGTAGGGGGTTTAGGGGTCCCAGGGATAGAAGCTGAGAAAGCAGAGTTGGAGAAATCAGAGCCCCAGAAGGCAAAGATGGAGACCAGGATGGCACAAACTGAAATGCTGAGGCCCCAGGATATAGCAGCTAAGAGTTCAGAGGGCTCAGGGCCAGAGGCTGAGGTAGTTTGGACCCAAAGGGCAGAAACTACAGTTTTGGAGGCTGAGGAGGTAAAAGTTGAGACTCTGGGGGTCCAGAAAGCAGAGGCTGGAGTTGAGGGGTCTCTCAATGATGAGGCTTTAAAGGTCCCAATCACAAAGCAAAGAGTTTTAAGATTCCAGGAAGTGGAGGCAGAGGTTCCAGGAATACATGGAGCGGAGACTAAAGCTCTGAGAGTCCAGGGAGCAGAAGATAGGACTTTGGGGGTGTCAGAGGCCAAATCTAGGGTTTTGGGGATCCAGAAATCAGAAATAGCAGTTTTGGAGTCTACAGAGACTAAATCTGGTATTTTTGAGGCCCAGGAAACAGAGGCTGGGGTCTTGGGAACCGAGAAGGGGAAAGAAGCCAAGGGAGGCATCCCAGAGGCTGGCCTGACTGAGGCACAGGTGGCCAGTGGGGCAGGGGCTGGGGTGCCCAGGCCCTCAGGTGCCTCTTCCCCAGAGGAGCCTGAAGAGGACAGGAGGCTGCCGGGCAGCCAGGTAGGGATGGGGGCCGCTGAGGGCCCCGCCTGCTTCTTTCTGCTAACTTGGGGCCACGCTAACAGCATCTCTACGTGGACCCACCTGAGACTGAGATGGCATGAAGTGGGGGGCTCAGCTGCAAGGAGCCCCTCAACCCTGCTTCCTCAGGATGCCCTGGCTTTCCCACTTTGACTTCCCTGGGCCGGGATGCATGGAGCTGGATACCCCTAAGCTGATTTTCTGGACTGACCTTGAGGTGTGACTGCTGGTATCCTCTGATCTTGCTTGGGTCCACTGACCTTTTACATGACTTTGGCAGATCCCTCTTGAGCTGGAAACCCTTAGCTCTGTCCAGTGGTCTCTGATGACCTCTGAAAACTCTCAGCTGAGACTGTTTGGTTGACAGAGCCTCCCCAAGGGGTAGCTGGGCTCTGATCCTGGGAACATACCCTCTAAACTGATCCTGTGTCACTAGGCACCACCTGCCCTGGTCAATTCCAGCCAGTCCCTATTGGAGTGGTGCCAGGAGGTCACCACTGGCTACCGTGGTGTCCGAATCACCAATTTCACCACATCCTGGCGCAATGGCCTGGCCTTCTGTGCCATCCTGCACCGATTCTATCCTGACAAGATGTGAGCTGCCGGTGTGGTGGGTTAAATGGGGAGTTGGGCGGAGGGCATTGTGGGTCCAGCTTCTGATGAGTGCCCTCTCTGCAGTGACTACGCCTCCCTCGACCCACTCAACATCAAGCAGAACAACAAGCAGGTGAGGAGGGAGGGAGCCAGGGCTGGAAAGAGGCTGCAGGCGAAGGACGGGAAGCTGTGGGCTGCCAGGCCCTAGCAGTGGTTTTTGGACATGTTCTACTGTTTTTTAACATTAAATAGTTTGTTTTTCCTTAGTTTTGTTTTTGACATTTTTTTTAAAAAAGCCTCATTCTCCTAGATGGTTTTTCCAAAACGGGACTGTTTGGTAATGGGAGTGGGTGGTGTGCTGTTGCTAGGTAACAGGAGGGCGGAAGCTGTTGCCAGGAGTCCCTCTGCCGGGGGGTGGAGGGAAGGGGCTCAGAGCGTCGCTAGGCAAACCCTGGGGTGCTTGTCCTTGAGACCCCTGCGTTGCTGAGTGACGCAGGGCCCGCCTCCGCAGCCGCTGACAGTGTGCCCACCTTTCCTAGGCCTTCGATGCCTTCGCAGCCCTGGGCGTGTCGCGGCTGCTGGAGCCCGCGGATATGGTGCTGCTGTCGGTCCCCGACAAACTTATCGTCATGACGTACCTGTGTCAGATCCGTGCGTTCTGCACCGGCCAGGAGCTGCAGCTTGTGCAGCTGAAGGGCGGTGATGGCAGCGGCACGTACCGTGTGGGCAGCGCCACACCAAGCCTGCCCGACGGACTGGACGCCGGCAACCTGGCCCAGCGGCTGCGCGAGCGCGGGGCTGAGGCGCCCAAGCAGCCCAAGGAGGCAGCGAGCCGCGCGGAGGACTCCATCACGGAGGCCGCAGGCAGTGATGCAGGCTGCGCCCCTAAGGACAGTGACTACGCGGACAAGGCAGTTAGGAAAGCGAGTCCCCCAGGGGTCCCCGCCGCTGACGTCCCCGCAGCCCCAGTTCCCCCAGCGGAGGGGCTGGTAAATGGGGCCGGAGAGACCGCAGGCACTGGAGGTGTCAGACTGCGACAGCCGTCAGTCAGCGGGGAGGCTGGCCCGGTGCCACCACCTCGTGCTCATGGGTCCTTCTCCCACGTGCGCGACGCCGATCTGCTGAAGAAGCGGCGCTCCAGGCTGCGCAACAGCAACTCCTTCTCGGTAGATGAGCCGGATGCGGGAGCTGCAGGAAGCACGGCCACAGCAGTGGTGAGTACCCCTTACAGCTGCAGGGCTGGGTGGTGGGGAGCTTGGCAGAGTGTCCCCAAGGATGGGGCTGGCAGCTTAAGAGCAGGGGGGCATAGCTGGACACAGAGAGGTACTTTTGGCTCAGCAGGACCCAGGTACTGTGGACAGAAAGCCTGGCACAGGTGGTCTAGCCAACAACCACCAGGTGGCCCAAGAAAGACCGGGTCTCTGCTGCCAGCATGGGATTTGCTAGAGGTTTTCCTCCTGCCTCAGCCTCCTGAGTACTAGGATTATAGGCATGAGCCTCCATGCCTGACCTCCCCTTCTCTCTCTTCCTTTCTTTCTTCCCCTTTCTTCCTTCCTTCTTTCCTTCGTTGTATAGGGAATTGGATCCAGGTGTATCCTCAGTCCTTTCTAGTTTTTTATTTTGAGACAGGGTTTCCCTGTTCTCTAAGTTGCCCCAGGCTAGGCTGGATCCTTCTGTCTCATCTCTCAGGGTGCTGGGGTTAAAGGCTGTGCCATCACAGCCAGCTTCTCCTTTTCCTATAATGGGAGATTGGAGGTGGGAGACTCTGCGGAGGCCTACGTCCCCATCCCTGTTCCTTTGAGGTCTCAGGTCAGTCTTCCAGGGCCTTTTGTCACTATGCTGAAAGGGAGATGGCCCTGGAGAGAACAGGGACTGACTCAAGGCCTCACAGCACTGATGTCCAGGCCAGGCAGTTGTGATGGTGTATGTCTGTCATGCAGCACTTGAAGACTGAGGCTGGAGGGCCATTAGAGGGCACCTGGGGCTATATGGTGAGCTTGAGGCTGCCCTGAGCTTCCCATAAGACCCTGTGTCAAAAAACACAACAAAACAGGCAATGCCAGGGGCTTTCCAGCTGTGTTCTGGGGCAGCAGAAGTGGCCTGGTCAGGCCACTGCACTGGCACCTGCCCAGCGATGACCCTTCCGTTTGGAGGGAGGGAAGGCATAAATTGGGGAAGGTTTTCTAGAGGAAGCAATGGCCTTCAGGCTAGTTTAAGGGGGCTGGGTTTTCCCAGTTGAAAGACATAAGGTCATTCTCAAGTGGAGGAACCTACACCAGCAATATATGGCCTTGGGAAGCTCAGGGCCCATTTAGAGAACTGCCAGAAAGAACTCCTGAAAGGTGCCTGGGTGGTGTGGGTCAGGCTGAGAGCCAGACCCTAGAGTGTCTGGTCAGAGGCGCAGAGCTGAGCCTGGGAATGAGAGAGACCCAGAGTGCACTGGGGCCACCTAATGGGGATGCAGGAGGCAGGAATCAGTGGAACACAGCTTCCTGTAGCTTGGCTGGTTGACGGGTGTTAGTAGCTCTTTAAATCTTAAAAGGGAGACTCCAACCTACACTCTTCTGGGCTCAAGTCCCAGCATCTGGTCTTTCCAAGCCTGGCTCTCCTCCAGGCCTTGCCCCAGCGGAGATATCTGATGCATGGGGCTGGATGGAGGAGACTCCTCCTCACTGGCTGTGTTCTTCCCGTTCCTTTTACATTCGTGTGGCAGGATGGTTCTGTCAGGCCTCACTCTTCTGAGCTTCTAGAGGCCTGGAATAGGGTGCGATCAGGCGCCTCGGAGCTGGGTGGGGCTGAAGTAACACCCCTGAGAAGAGCAGGGTGCTTGTGCTGTGGGCCAGCAAGGCTCCCTAAGGAGGGGCCCGAACACTCGGGCACAGAAAGAGGAATCTGGGTCAGCTGAGAGGAAGCAGCATTAGAATTCCCATCAGGGCTGGTGTGAGTAAACGCGATTGCTGCTGAGGTTGGCTTTCTCCCTGCCTGCCTCCGCTGGCCCTGTCGCTGAGCCCTTTTCTTCTGGCTGGCCTTGTCCCCTTGACCGCTCAATGTCCCTCAGTGCCTTTTCTGGGGAGGAGCAGGCACCCCATTTGATCGGTGGGAATGTCAGCAGCTAGCATGGGTCCTTGCTTCAGTGATGCTGGCAATTAAAGCCCAGGTGGTCAGCATGAATGTCACAAGCCAAAGCTTTGACTGGTCTGTAAGAGACCAGAGGGGACTGAATGGGACACTCAGACGATGAGGAAGCTCTGACTGGGCTTAGTAGTGGAGATTCACTGGTGTGCGCCAGGCTTTGGGGATTTTGATCTCAGTTCTGCTTTTGTGTGATGGCTCTAGGGTGCATTCTTTTTGCTCAAGGGGGCAGTCTTGTCTCCAGGAGGTGACTTTCTGTGTGGGGCGCTCACAGGGTTGTGAGGTTCTGCTGCAATCCCAGGTGACCACAGGTTTAGGACTGGAGGCTTCTGGGCATAGCAGATGTCTCTGTGAATCTCTTATGTTGGTGTCTTTAGTTTTGATGGCAGGTGAGATAATTTATATACATTTAGAGATAATCAACTTTGTTTTGCCAGCTTTCAGACAGATACTCCCTAAATGAACATGTACCTATATCCAGAACTGAACAAGGATCTAACCCAAAGATTTAAGGTAATAAAGGAGATAGAAATGAAAGCCAAGCCAGATGTGGTGGCACATGTCTGTAATCTCAGTACTCAGGAGGCTGAGGCAGGAGGATTGCTTTAAGTTCAAGGCCAGTCTGAACTACATAGTGAGACCCTGTCTCCAAAAACTAAAACAAACAAACAGAAAAGGTAAAGCTTTGTTCTGCTATTAGATACCTATTAGGCATCTTGTCTTTAGGTCCAAGTGAAGAACTACTGGTTTTAAGTCTGTTTTGTGTGTGTGTGTGTGTGACCGGGGGGGGGGGCCACCCCCAGACAGACTAGGAATTGAACCCAAGCCTGTAATACAGAGCTATACCCTCAGCACCTTTCTTTCTTTTTTTCTGTGAGTGGTGGTGGTGGTGGTGGTGGTGGGGGTGATGGTGGTGTTTGAGACAGGGTATCCCTATGTAGTCCAGGCTGGTCTTAACCTTGATAATCCTCCTGCCTCAGCCTCCCAAGTGCTGGCATTGCAGAGTGAGCCAACATGCCTGGCCTTTTTTGTTGTTTTTTGAGATAGGGTCTCACTATATATTTCAGGCTGGACTTGAACTCACTCTGTACTCCATGCTGGCTTCCAAACTCAGTGCCTCTCCTGCCTCAGCCTCTTGAATGTTAGGATTACAGGAGTGGGCACCACATCTGATGATCTAGCCCTTTTTTTTAAAGACAGGATCTTGCTAAATTGCCCTGATAGGTTTGTACTTATGATCCTCCTGCATCAGCCTCCCAAATGCTGGATTATAGGCATGCCCCACTACGTCTGACTTCTTCAGACCTTTATTTTGTGTTTTGTATTTTTGAGAGCAGGATTTACTAAATTAGTGAATTGCCTTTGCTAGGGTGGAAGTTTCTAATTCCCTGCCTCAGTCTCCCAGAGTGCTGGCATTACAGGCCCAGGAGCACCTGAGTTCTTAAATAGTGCCCTCTTGTTGGGCCTAGCACTGTTGCCTGGCTGTGTGACCCCAGGGCAAGGCTTTCAATTTTTGGGGCCCTCTCCGCAAGAGGAGGGGGAGGAACAACCCCCTTTGCAAGGTGCCCAGAGGGCAAGACTGCAGATGTTGTCAGAAAGGGCCGAGAGCTGTGTGTGTTTCTCCAGATGCCTTTCTAGGGTACTGTAACTCCTCAGTCAACACAGTGCTGAGGTTTTGACCTATTTTGCATATCAGGACACAAGCCCAGTGAGGAACAAATTTTGGGTTAGTGAAACCCTGTTTCAAAGGCCCAGCGTCCAGATCCCCAGGATTGCCAAAAAGTAGTAAATAAAAATAAAAATTAGGGGGCTAGAGGGTTAGACAACCCCGTGTGGCCATATTCTGCATGAGCTTCATCTCTGAGCATCAGTTTCCTGTCTGTAAAGTGGGAGAGGGAACAAGCCTGCCTGACAGGGTGGTTGTGGGAAAACAGCGGATGGAAATGAATCGATGTGTGTACATGCTGTGTAGATGCTTAAGTGGCATTAGCCTTTTTTTCCCCTGGTGGGTACGAGGAATTACACTCAGGACCTTGGGCTTGCTAGTCGGTGCTGTGGTGCTCAGTTAAATCCCCAGCCTGATACTAGCCATTATTTTTTTTTTTTTTTATCGGTACGGGGGATCAAACTCACGACCACACGCTTGCAAGGCAGGCGCTTATGCCACTGAGCTAAATCCCCCCCAACACTAGCCATTATTAATCAGCACACTGGGGAACTCTAAAGAGGCTCCCTCTGGTCAGGGGGCCCTGTGAAATCAACTGGCACCAGGAGGTGGCTGGCTCCCAGCTTCCCTGGAGGTGGCCCTGGGGTCAGCATGGGCCAGTCCAGGCTTTAGGAGGCTTGAGGGTCAGGAAGGAGACTGAGAGATGTGGGGGCCTCTGGGGGAGCCCTGACTCAGTTCAGCACTGAAACTGAAAGTCCAGCACTGTGGTCAGAGCGGGGCATCTAGGCGGGGCTTGGGGAGTTGAGACTGGAGCTGCCCAAGGCCTTGGCAGTGAGGCCAAGGGCCAAGAAGGGGTGCAGAACTACACCACTGGGAGAGAGTTTCAGACCTCTCAGAGTTGTGGCTTGAGGGCAGAGCTGCAGGCAGGGGATGGCTGCAGTCAGTGAGGAGGCCACCACTGACTGGAAAGGAGGGCACGTAGGGCCAGGGTTGCCTCTCAGAGGGTATGGGTAGAGGCAGGTATGGGCTGTCAGCCTCTTCTCCCCATCCTGCAACCCAGAAGGATGGCTAGAGCAGCTCATCAAGGGGGCCAGTCTGTCAGCTTTGAACCAAGATGACAGCTCAAAGCTGGAGGCCCCCAGCACTGACAGTTTCCACAAGTCACCAGAGGAATGGGCCACAGGAGGGTACCACTGTAGGTCCAACCAACCTATCTGGATCTGAGTGATTCCCTAGGGCCGTAACGGGTTCTAAATATGGGAACCAATATGGTGGGAGGGCGCCCTCTTTTGGTTGGGAGATGGCAGTGCCAGTTTAGGACACCCTAGGTTGAGAGATGAGGCTGTATTGAGGCCCCTCAGTGTTACCTCAGAGGGCCCCCGGCAGCGATGGAGATGCCAGCGTGAAGTGACAGGAGTCACAGGTGACCTGAGGGGGCTGCATGGAGGAGGACAGAGGACACCCCTGCTGGGCGCTTCCCAGATTTGCAGCATTGACTGTCATTCTGGGGGGTCAGGGTTATCAGCCCAGTTCCAAGAATGAGGACTTTGAGGTTAAGGGGATGGCCATGTACAGGCCCAAGACCACGGGCTGGGAAGTGAAGGGCTGGCCTTTGCTCGAAAAGTGTGTGGAGGTGGCCCGCAAGATGGAGAAGTGGCTGGCGGGGTGGGGATGGTGGAGGGGGATGGTGGGGTGTCTAGGATCAAGGAGCTTGCCTCCCTTGTGTGTGAGAGGCTCTGGCTGGGCTGTTGGGGTCCCCCCTCCCAGCCCTCCTCATTGGCCCCATTTTTCCACAGGAAGCCCAGAGTCCGGACCCCAGCCCTGCCCCTGGCCCACCCACAGCCCCAGCCCCACAGCAGCCTCAGGGTGAGTACTTTGGGAGGAGGTGTGGCTTAGCGCAGGCCTCTCCAAAATCCTGGATTGGGACCTACCTGGTACCTAGGGGTGCTTGTTCACTAGGGTACCTTAGCTTGGTCTTTGCCTGCAGGTGGAAGCCCCACATTGGAAGAGCCACCTTCAAGTCCAGCGGAGGAGGTTGGATTGGTAAGGAGGGCTAAAATGGGGAGGCTGAGGTTGTGCACTTCCTAGGCAGAGCCTGCTGAACCCATCTGTCCCCTACCCCCACCCCCATCATCCCCAGCAACGGTTCCAGGACACAAGTCAGTACGTGTGTGCAGAACTGCAGGCCCTGGAACAGGAGCAGAGGCAGATAGACAGACGGGCTGCCGAGGTGGAGACGCAGCTGAGGAGCCTCATGGAGTCAGGTGGGTGGGTACCTGGGGCCCACTCCTTCCCGACACCATGTCCGCCCAGCCCCGAGGCTCTGTCAGGCCTGGGGCGGACCTGGGAGGAAAGGGAACTGGAAGGCGTTTTATGGTGGGTACATGGGGAAGCAGCCTCCTGGAGATACAGCATCGGCCTCAAGGATAGGACAAGCATCCCTGGGGGAGGTCCCCTCCCCCAGGCCTCGCCCACCCTGCTCTGAGCGGGCCTACTGTGGCTTGTCAGGTACCAACCGGCTGCAGGAGGAGGTTCTGATCCAGGAATGGTTCACACTGGTCAACAAGAAGAATGCTCTCATCCGGAGGCAGGACCAGCTGCAGCTGCTGTGAGTGCTGCCCCGCCCCGTCCCCACCCCACCCCACATCTCGGTCACGCCCTTCCAAGGCCCTGCCTCACCTACTCAGGCCCCACTGGGGCCCTTAGCCAGAGCTCCGTCACTGTGGGTAGAGTTCGGAGGACAGGGAGTCAGCTAAGGTACTTCGGTTAGAACTGCTGTTTACTGTTCTCTTCTTTCTCTTTCTTTTTTATCGGTACCGGGGGTCAAACTTAAGACCATGGGCTTGCAAGGCAGGCGCTTATGCCGCTAAGCTAAATCCCCAGCCCCTGTTCTCTTCTTTCTGCAAAGATCTTTTTAAAATTATTGTTCAGAAAAAAAAAATGGAAAACAAATTATTGTTCAGCCACCTTAGTAATTTTTCTCCTGCCTATTTTCTATGCAACCTGTATACTTCCTAAACTGGTACTGTCTTGCCAGGCGTAGGGGTGCGTACCTATAATCCCAGTCCTCTGGGAGGCCGAGGCAGGAGAATTGCAAGTTTGAGGCAGTCTGGGCAACTTAGCCCCTGTCTCAAAATAAATGGTTGGATGTGGCACAGTACGAAAGCCTTGGGTTCAGTCACCCATATCTCATGCACCAAGGAGTACTATCTTTATTGATGAGAAAACTGAGGCTAAGAACAGAGTGCCCTTGGCAGGTCAGGGCTAAGCCCTCCAGTATGACCCTGCAATAGGGAAAGCAGGTCTTAGAGATCTGCTCAGGTCAGCCACTTGATAGAGACAGCCTTGCCTATCCACATTTGCACTGTTCCAGGATGATTGTAGCCTGTTGCTTCTATTTAAATAGTTTGTTTTTTATTTTATGAGAGGGGGCAGGGAAGCAACATAAGCATTAGTAATCAGAGGCCAGTTGGAACAAAGAATTCTAAAGGGTAAAGCAGGTAGGGTTCTGTGCTCAGCCCTGCCCTCTATGGGGAGGACCGGAGGTGGGCTGGGGTGGGAGTGGTTAGAGCCCTGCGCTCCCCTCCCCTGACCTGGTCCCCTTGCCTCACAGCATCGAGGAGCAGGATTTGGAGCGTAAGTTCGAGCTGCTGAGCCGGGAGCTGCGTGCCATGCTGGCCATCGAAGGTGGGAGACAGGGACAGAGGGGCAAAGGTAGGACGACCTGGCCCAGCGCCACCTGACTTGGGCTCTTGGGGTCTCAGATTGGCAGAAAACAGCCACACAGCAACACCGAGAACAGCTACTGCTGGAGGAGCTGGTGTCACTGGTGAACCAGCGTGATGAGCTGGTCCGGGACCTGGACCAAAAGGAGCGGATGTAAGTGGGGGCTCATCTGAGCTGGGAGTGCTGGGTCTGGAGCCCTGGCGGCAGTAGACACTGGGGCTGACGTGCTCTCCCTCCTTCCCCGCAGCGCCCTGGAGGAGGATGAGCGCCTGGCGCGCGGTCTGGAGCAGCGGCGCCGCAAGCTGAGCCGGCAGCTGAGCCGGCGCGAACGATGCGTACTGAGCTGAGCCTGCCTCGGCCTGCCCTGGCCTGGCCTGGGGACGCCCTCCCTGGGTTGCCCGTATTTATTCATCTGTATGAGTGTGTGCCGTGCGCGTGCACGCGTGTCTGTGTATTTGCAGTGCGCTGAGCAGGACCCTTTCCCAGCTCGGAGCCTGGCTGGCTGCCTGGGGAGAGGGACAGTGTGGGGAAGGCACCTGTGCCTCCTCCCCTTCCTGTTCCTCACCAGCCATAAAGTTGGACAAGGGCACAGCAGCACTGGCCCATTCTCAGGATGGCTTGGGCTTCAGTAGACAGAAGAGGGTGGGGCTTAGGCTGATAATGGATTAGGAGGTCACTGCTACTCTAGACCTGGGCAGCCTTGGGGGATTGATGGTTCCCAGATGCCTCCTGAGGAAGGACCTGGGCCTTCTAAGGATGATTGCCTGAGTGGAGTCTCATTTCAAAGGAAGACGTGTAGCTGGGTGTGGTGGTGGACACGTGAAATCTCAGCTCTGTGAGAGGCTGAGGCAGGAAGACCACCAAGTTCTAGTCCAGCCTAACCAAACTGTGTCTCAGTCCCCAGTACTGAAAAAAACAAGACACAAAAACAAAGTTGAGTTGTTGCCTTTTTAAAAAATTAATGCATCATTCCCTAAAATCTTCAGCACCATCATCTTGCCATCTCCAGATTCTTCCCCAAGGACTCATGGCTGCTTCCTCCTCAGGATCTGCTACCTCAGAGAAGCTACACAGAGTCATCTGACACCTGTCTGCAAGCCAGGGCTTGTTCGGATGCAGGGGTGGCAGGAGGCAAGTTGTTCAAAGCCAGCTCATCCTGGCTTACAATGCCATCTTGGTCCTCAGTGGTCACGGGAATACTGGCCCCAAAGAACTTCACCATGGCACAGACCTGTGGCAGCTCCATGAAGGTCTCCACTGCCAGCAGCATGGCCAGGAGCCCTAGGAGCAAGTAACCTGGGAAGGAAAGTGCTAGGGCAGCTCTTGTGGTGCCCATGATGCTCACCACCTACCTCCCAGCATGGTGACCACACTGGCCCCAGGTGCTCTGCCTCCGATCCTTTAGACTACAATTTCCAAACAGTGTTTGAGGGAGGATCTCATCCCTGTGATATGCAGCTCCCTGGGGCTCATGGGGCTCATAGTCGAGGCTCCTACTTACCAAGAAGTGCAAACTGGCCAAGCTGGTAAATCACCGGATGCAGGCTTTGGCCATTGCCTGGCAGCAGGTCTCCCAGGCCAATGGTGCTGAGCGACCCAAAGCAGAAGTAGATGGCCTCCAGCAGGGTGCGGTCACCCTGTAGACCCCACAGCACCAGTGCTGGCAGCAGCACAAAGATGCCAGCTACCAGAAGGCCCAGCCCTGCTGCCTGCAACAGTGCAGCCCTGGTCGGTGCCAGCTGCCAGCGACTGGCTACCCAGGCACCTGGACAGCTGAGCACAGGCAGCAGGCAGTGGCGCAGGACAGCCACAAGTGCTAGGGAAGCTGGCACTCCTAGGGCTGCATAGACCATACAGAAGACCTTTCCGCCTGTGGAGAGTGGGGCCATGTGGCCATAACCTGCAGAAGAGAGGGAGCTGGCAGTGAGCTCCTCAGTAGGATTCCTACAGGTGGGGCTTCCCCCACGTTCTCCATGGCCACCAGGGGAACGCTGCCCTCTGGTGGCCAAAGTTGCATAGCCTCCAGGCTCAGCTTCTTTACTGTGGATCCTGGGGCAAGTCCCTTTACCTCTCCCAGATACTTCCAAGAAATGAAATGAATGAAGACAGTCCCTCAGGACAATTCAGAGGACTGCTGTCCTGCCCCCAGAGAGACCCGGCTTTCTGTTTCCTTTTTCACAGTGGTGGGGATCGCATCTAGGACCTCCTGCACGATAGGCAAGTACAGGCATCATTGGTAAGTGCTTTACCACTGAGCTGCACCCTCAGCCAGAGAGATTCTTAAGCTCCACTGTTATCTGACACTTTGTAATCCATGGCTGGTGATACGTCACCCACTTTTCACTCCCAAAAGGTGCATCCTATCTTCCTAGGTGCCTGGCCTGGTGCTGGAATCTGAGTCGGAGTGGGCTTGGAATTTGGGTGGGGGTGGGGACAGCAAGTGGGATGAGCAGGAAGTGTTGACCGGTAGGGCTGCAAAGAGGCAGCAGCAGGAGAGGCATCTGAGGACAGGGAAGTATAGGCACACGGTTAGGAAAGATGGGAGAGCAGGGCATGCCCGGAGAACAGGACCAGCTGGTCCAGAGGTTGCAGACTCTGCGGTCAGAGGAGGCTGATGAGAGATTAGAAGGAGTGGTGGGGCTGGAGGCTGTGCTCTTGTCTGCCTAGAGGCAGGTCCTGTTTCGCCCCAGCCAGGATGTTGCCTTGTGGGGATTCAGACTCTGCGTGGTTTCTTGAATTTTCAAAAGAAATTAGGAGCAAGACCCTGGATTTGATCCCCAGTACCACAATAACTTAATAAATAAATAATTAATTTGCAGGACAAACAAAGCTCCCCAAAATCCAGGGCTGTGTCCCCTGCTCTATTTTTGGGGGCCTAAGCATATGTTGATGTCTTTATTGGGAAATGCTTCAACCCTTAGCTGGGTGCCCCCTTGCCTTGGCCAACAACTCATCAGGACTCCTTTATGCCCCTCCTGAGCTGGTGGTCTTGGTCTGCCTCCTCCCCTCCCCCTCCATCCCCCTGTGTTCCTGCCTTGCTCGAGGCTTGTGGAAGGTCTGGGCATCTCTTCTAGGTCTCAAAGGGTTCCTAGAGATGCATCCATGGAGGCCACACCCCACCTGGCAGCTGAAGTGGAGGCACCACTTGGGATGTGTTGGTGTGGGGAGTCCCAGCTGTGATGTCGGACTGACAGGGCCTGGTGCTTTGGGGCCGGGGATAGGACTGCATTCCCAGGGACCTACCTCAGGGACCTATGGCCCCAAGAGCCTCTTCCTCTTGGGCTGCCTGCTGGCCTTACCTGTAGTGGTGAGGAGGCTGACAGTGAAAAGCAGGGCTGAGGGCAGGTCCCAGTTGCTGGTCTCTGAGTGGTTGCCCAGGCCAGAGACTCCGTGGGCCTGTGTCCTCAGGGCCGTGCCCAGCAGCTCCTCCAGGGCTCCCTGTGGCAGGCAGGCCCCAAACTCTGCCTGGAAGGCAGCCAGTGCAGCCTTGAGCTCAGCCTGGTGCCGGAGTGCGGGAGGACCCTCCAGGGCCTGGAGCACCACAGCCCCCAGCCCCATGGCCAACACGTGGGCCATGACCAAGAGCATATACCGGGTCCAGGGCCTCAGAAACCACATAGTGCAGTGCGGGGTTTGAGGCGCTGTGGGAACTGCTGGCACTTTGGGAGAGGCCTGCAGGGCGGGGCTGGGGGAAGGTGCTGTGTGGGTGGCTGCTGCAGGGCTGGGGTGATCACATATGCAGGGAGGTGAGCTGCAGCACTCCTCCCAGTTTCCAGGGGCAAGACCTTGCTACCTCCTTCACAGCAGTGGGCCTGGGGAGCAGGGGAAGGCACTGTGGTATGGATGAGGGCAGGGTGAGAAGCCCAGGCCCAGAGTGAGCCTCATACCTCTTCCGTCAGGATCCACTGCGCACACCCCATTTCACTCAGACCCAGGTCCCCTCCCTCACGGTGCCCACCCAAGAAAGCCATTAGCCGAGACATGACATCTGCACCTTGTCATAGGTTCTGAGCAGGACACGCCCAGGGAATGGGAGCATCCTGTGGGAGGGCCACCAGCTGGGGCAGAGAAGCAGGGTGTGGGGAGGGCTGGGTTGAGGACTCAGGCCTTTGAGGACCAGTGTGGCTCAGGGATACCACAAGGGACTGGATAATGGGTGTCCTGGGTGGGATGGGCAGAGGTGGGTGAGGAATGGTAGGGCCCAAGGTGGTACAGCACAGGAAGAGAATGAAGTGAAACCAACCCAGCAGGCCATAGGCTGAGTCCAGAGATCTGCCCATGGCTGAGGCAGCATGGCCAGGAAAGGAGACATGGCTCTGGTCAGGCCCAATGAGGTCCAGGACAAAGGATGGTCAGCGCAGTGGGGACAGTGGTGTGTGGAAGGGTGTGACGTGGCCAGGCGCTGACACAGGCTGAGGGGGATGACGCAAGCTGCGGATGTCGGGAGACAGAACAGTCCTGAATGACCAAGTAGGTCAGTGGTGGGTTCCTAGGTAAGGGGTGTGATGTGGGGTATCCTAGCCCAGGCCCTGGCCCTCTGTCTGCCACATTAGGGTAATGAGGACACCAGGGTCTTAGGACAGGCTGGGTCTCCTGGTTTCCTCCAGGCAAACTGCTGCATTTGGGGAGACAGTTTACAAGTTTATTTGGCTTCATTGGATCCCAAGGCCAAGGCCCAACCTTGGCTGGGACAGCAGGAAGGCACCCAGAGAGCCGTGGCTCCTGTGACCCCAAGGGCGGGGGTCCAGGCACTGAGCCCTGGGGTAGGGGCCACAGTAGCAGGACATGGTCAAAAGTGCTGGTGACAGCTGAGGCCGGCCCCTCTCCCCTGCACCTCCCTCCCTCCCTGCACCACCTCTGGGGTGTGAATCCCTGAGACAGGCTCTGGTCCTCTCAACCAGCTGAGTACAGTGTCAGGCCCCAGTGGGGCAGGTAAGTCAAGGGGACCTTCAGGTCACAGGTGTGTGTAGGGAGTAGGGTCCCCCATCCAGTGTGAAGGCTTGCTGTGCAGTGTAGTGTTCCTGACCCCCGGGGGGCAGGGTCCCTGGGGGAAACAGGCAGCTGCAGAGGCCTGCCTGGCTCCCATTCCAGTGTACGTTGTGGCTCCTCGAAGGCAGCTGGAGCATAGAAGAGTGGCCTGGCCCACTCAAGGTCCCGCCTCTGGCGCCCACGGGGCCTGGGCACCCATGTCTTTGGTCTGCGCCCTGTAGTCCTGGGGGCTTTCCCGGAAGGGGTTGGGAGGTGGGGAGTCCCAGAAGGGATCTGAATCTGGGAACAATGTCCAGGGTGCCCGTCTGGGCGCAGGCTGTGGTGAGGGCAGGGGTGAAGGCCGTGGGCCAGCTGACACAAAGCTCCAGGGGTCGATGCGGCTGCGGAGGGGAGAGGGCCGAGGTCGGCTGATGAGGCCCAGAGGTGGCGAGCGTGGGGTGCCTGGGGTGCCAGGAGCGGAGCGTGATATTCCTGGTGGGGGTGAGACAGTGCCTCCTGTAAGGGTGCGGGAGGGCAAGGGTGAGGCGAGCTTCAGTTTTTCCATCTGCACAGTGAACTACATTGCCTGACTCATAACTTCTGTGGTTCTTTATGCTCCTTGATGCCTCTGTTTATTACAAGTGGCTCAGAGCACAGTAAGTGGAGCAGAAAGGTTTGAGCCTAGACTCCAGCCCTATCATTTACAAGTTGTGGGAGCCTGGGGCCCCTAAATCTCTGTTCTTTAATACTTGATCCAAAAGAAATGGGTATCAGAGCTGGGCACAGTGGTACATCCCTATACATCCCAGAACTCATGAGGCTGAGGCAGAAGGGCTGCCAACAATTTGAGGCCTGCATGAGCTAAGCAGTGAGTTCAATGCCAACCTGGATTACAGAGTGAAACTCTATCTCCAAAAACCAAAGCACTCGGGAGGCTGAGGCAGAGCAATCACAAACTCAAAACCAGCAAATCAAAGATCTTGTCTTAAAGAATATAAAAGAGCTGAGGCAGTAACTCAGTGTGGAGGCCTTTGGCAGCCCAGCCCACTCCTGCCCACTGCACAGCTGAACTAGGCCTGAGCTCTCTGAGTCCCTAGCGGCCCAGAGCTCAGTTTGGGGACCACTAGACATGAGCCATCCTGGCTTCCCTGCAGTCTTCTGCAGCACCTCCCTCCCTGGTGGCTCCCTCTTTATCCATCTCAGAGCCACTCACCGCGCATCTCCTCCCGCCGGGGACTCTTGGCGGACGGCTGGCCTGCAGGAATGCCCAGGTCCAGCAGCAGGGGCACAGGACTGGGCGGGTCACGGGTGTCAGGCATCTTGGGGGAGAGGTGGATGAGTGGGGTCGGGGCTGGCTCTGTGATGGCAGAGCATGGTGCTGGTGCTGGTGTGGGGGGGGCTTGTGGGGGATCCCCACGGTCACGGCCCAGGCCCCCAGGGGGCTGCAGATCACGGCCCAGGCCCAGTGAGGCGAGCAGGGCGGTGCCACGCAGCAGCGCCCGCTGTATCAGCTTGGGGGTCCCAGAGCTGCTGCCTCGCTCTGCGGGTCCAGGCTTCCGTGGCTCCTCAGGCTCAGGGCTTGGCCGATGGGGGTTACCTGTGGGCAGGGGTCACATGGATTAGACTGCAGCTGCCACATCCGTGGCCCTGGATCAGGGCTTGAGCAGTATCCCAGCAACATCTTCCTTAACTCCCCTGCCTGCCCCCCAGCCCAGCTCCTCCCCACCCAGCAGCACCTGCCCCTGGTGTTCCTACCTTTCACCAGGCATGGGGGGTTAGGATAGGGCAGGTCCAGGGGAGGAAGCAGCAAGAGCAAAGCCTGGGAGGTGGCCAGGCGTTCTAGTGCCCAGACATGGCACAACAGGAGTCTAAGTGCAGGTGGAAGCCTCCTCCCATGGCCAACCAGGGGCAGGCTCTAGGCCAGGGCAGGGCTGCCCCACTGATGGGACCAGCTCTTCCTGGCTGTGCAGCCTGAGTCCTGCCCAGCAGCGTCTTCTCTAGCAGCAGCATACAGGTCAACTCCAAGGTACACCACAGTCCCGAGGGGCACACATTCCAGGGACAGACAGAGGGGCTAGGGCTTTGCCTGAGGTCGCAGGCAGTTTATGGTGCCTGCCTCCCGACCAGGCCTCAGTTGGATGATTAGAGGCTCTGTTTTATCTGACCTTTGTGCCCCAGGGGGGCTGAAGCCTTCCTTGTACATGGCCTTACAGCCGGCACAGGGTGGAGCAGGCCTCTCTTGCGGCACCGCCGCTGCCCTAACAAACTCGATCCCAAAGTTCAGGGCTTTGGGCTGGCCTGACTCTATTCTAGGAGTGGGGCTGGGAAATCTGTCCTTAAGTGGGGGGCACAGGGGCACCTAGGATGGGTGGCTTCTCACAAGCCTTGACTTTGTCACACCCTTCCTTAGCTCTCCACGGCCACTAGAAGAAAATCTCGCTTCCTGGGCTGGGCCACAGAAGTTCTGGCTGGCCTTGTCCTTTCTCTCTTGCTCAGGCCAGAATAGAGTGGGTCTCCCTGGAGTGGAGCTCAGGGCTAGGGTCTGAGGAAGAAACGAATACCTCTACTGTGAGCAGGACTGGACTTGGTTCCCCTGTCCTTTGCCACAATCCACACCCAATCTCTCTGCCTCTTTTCTCTCCTCTTGCCCTTGGCCAAGGCCATGCAAGTGCCCCAGCAGTCCCTCTAAAATGCAAAGCTGCTGACTAGGTCTCTTCCTCAATGCTATCATTTCCAGGCCATTTCTGAACTGGCTGCTGCCTATTTTTCCAGCTTTGTTCATGTATTCACTTAACAAACATTTGCTGACCCTCATGCCTTTGCCTACTGCCTCAGGCCTCACTGGTTCCCTGGCTCTTTAGCCGGTTTCCTTTCCATGGGGCTGGGGAGCTCCCTGCCTGTGCATGCACTGTTCCTTCTGACGGGCAGCCTTCTACTTCTGCTTTCAGCGGCCTGACTCTCCATGCCTGTCACTGAGCTGGCACTTCCTCTGTGATGTCTTCTCAGCATCCCCCAGCCTGTTCGGCTCTGCCCGTGTTATGCTTTCTATCCCCCTTACCCCGGGTAGTGACTGATCTCTACAGCACTTGCTTAGTGTGAGTTTGTCTCCTCTGCTAGGTGAGAACATCCCTGAGCTCTCAGCAGTGTTGCTTCCTACCATGTCAATCACTGGCTCCTATTGCATCGATATGTGTATTAGGGAAGACTGTTCTTGGAATCCTTTTACCAACAACATGAGGTCATTATGATAAGCTCCATTTCACTAGGAAACTGATCATTTATATAAGTTTAAAAAGGCAGGGGCCAGGCATGGTGGCATATGCCTATAATCTTAGTGCTCAGGAGGCTGAGGCAGGAGGATCACCATGAGTTTAAGGTCAGCTTGGGCTACATAGTGAGTTCAAGGCCAATCTTGCACTATAGAGTGACATGCTCAAAAACAAAAACAAAACAAAAAAAAAAAAAAACGGTGAGAGGCATAACTTTTGTTTATTTTTACTGTAGTGGGAATCAAACCCAGTGGTGCCTAACTACTTAAACTACATTATCAATCCCCAACCCCCACCCACTTTTTTTCAGGTATTGGGCCTTGAATTTAAGGCCTTTGCACCGAGCTGCGTCCCCAGCCCTTGTCTTATCTTTTACTTTGAGAAGGGTCTTGATAAGTTGCTAAATTGCTCAAGCTGGATTGGCACTTGCAATCCTCTTGCCCAAGTCTCCCGAGTAGCTGGGATTATAGACATGTACTACCACACTTGGCCAAGAGGTGTAGTGGCACTCACTTATAATCCTTGCCCTCAGTCAGTGTGCACTGCAGTGCAAGGAGGTCCCCAGAGGGCAGGACCTCCAGCTGGGGACAGGGTACCTGGTGGGGATGCGGATTCTTGACGGTGGTTTACACCTGGCACCTCTGTGAGGCCCCATTCTTTGATTCACAGCCAGGCTGCTGCCTCTGAGGTAGCTGGAGATCAAGGGCCTGTGCTCTTGAGGGCCCAGATGGCAGCCAGAGTGGGCTCGGGGTAGGTAAAGCCAGTGCTCAGCAGCAACTATGCTGGGGCAGGTGGTGCTGTCCTTCATGTACAATGACAAGCCTCAGAACAATGGGGTTTGGCCCTATGTCCCTGCCCCTAGGACTCAGGGGGAGCAAGCAAGCTCCCCAGCTGGCTCTTCAGAACAAGGCCAAGCACTGTTCTGACTTACATACCTGGATTGACAAGACCCCAAGTTCTTTACTGGCCCCACACATTTTAGAACAGGTGAATCCAACCCTCCTGGCCTTTTAGTTTTCAATTCAGTCCCAGTAGCACAGCCAGATTAGGGCAGTGAAACAGCTGGGGCAAAATACGGAGATCCAAGGCCCTGCCTCTGAAGTCAGACCGACCTGCGTTCAAATCTCTGCTCTCCTGGGTCCCCTACACAAACCACTTACGTTACTGTGTCCATTTCCTGTTCTGTTAAGTGGAGCTAATAATAACACTCACTTCATAGAATTGCCCCAGATCAATAATAGCTATTATTACTATTGAATCAGGTAACAGTAGAGATGATGGACTGAGGAGAAGTACACAGCAGGATCTGTGAAGCGAAATTCTTGCTGAACATTACTTTGGTCTCAGAGACACCAAACCAACATCCTGGCTATGAGCAGCAGGGAAGGCTGGGAGTTTCTAAGAAGCTCTGTGTTGGTACAAGGACTCACGGACATGGGAGGCCACAACTGTCTAGCCCCTAAGACAAGGTACTGCTGAACTGAACCCTCATCAGCCCTGCTCTGTGTAGACCCTCTTGGTTCCCCCATGGTGAATAGATGAGAAAACTTTTCTTCTTCAAGCTTCTGAGGAAGCTGGCTGAGAGTGTGCGTGTCAGAGTTCCTTGAATCAGAACCTTAGCTGGGAGTTTTTGGTAGGTTATTTTCCTTCTTAGAATCTCAGTTTCGGGCTGGGGATTTAGCTCAGCGGCATAAGCGCCTGCCTTGTAAGCAGGCAGTCGTGAGTTCAATCCCCGGTACCGATAAAAAGGAAAAAGACAAAAAAAAAAAAAAGAATCTCAGTTTCTTTATCTCTAAAATGGGGATAATAATAGCACCTCTTTTACACAGCTGGACACATGTCTGGCACACAGCTGGTGCTGTGATAACCACGGAGAACAGAAAAGCCTCAAACTTCGCCAGATGTAATGAAAATGGCTCTTACATCCCTGCCTGCTTGGAGGGACTCTTGGCAAACAGTGTGGTGGCTCCCTGTCAGTTTCCTTTTCCTCTCTGGATGCTGCTCCCCTGAGGTACCAGTTGAGGGGGTATCATTCCCTACCTCTTTCTTTCTTCTAGCTACTAAGAACACAGAGCTGCCACAGGGCCAGGAAGGAGCCCTCTTGCAGGCCAAGCCTGAACAGGAGGACCCAGCCCATGCTGTACCCTGCTCAGCTGTGGACCTGTAGATCAAACTTGGGTTCTAGTAGTGGGCCTGTCCTGTGTCAGCCTCAGTATCCTGGTCTCTAGAATTCCTGCTCTGCAGGCTGGCTTCTCATGGTGTCCCCACAGAAGGAGCTTTGCAAGGTCCTTTTAGGGAGACAAGGCCACTCACCGTTGAGTGTTGGGGGTGTGGAAGGAGAGCCTACAGGGGATGAGTCATTTGAGTCCAGGTACCAGGTGGCTTCGTCCATGCGGGACCTTCTCCTGGAGAGGAAAGAGAAGGGGAGAAGTGCTTGGTGCATCTCAGGACTGAAAGGGGGAAGGCAGATGATACTGGGATGGGGGCACTAGGGTGACTCACCTCCCATTCTGGGCCTCCCCAGGCTTGGGAGAACTGGGACCCCAGGCCCAGCATGCTCGACGTTCTCCATTGCTTGAGTCCTCCAGATGGCGAGGGGACTGGCGGCCCCATGCCTGGCCTGGCTCTGCAGGCTCCACTGTGGAGGAACCCAATGGAGTATGAGCTGATCCTTGGCCTCCTCTGTCATAACAAGGAGGCTTTGGGGGCAACTCTAGAAGATGGGCACAGACCAAGCCCCATCCCACCCCCTAGATGGACACTGTGTAAGATAGGTGGCTCTGGGTCCCAGGGCCAGCAGTGAGATGGGGCATCTCATTCAGCTGATGTTGGCTGCTCGAGTTTGCGCTCCAACCACGTGGGTTTAAATTCTAGCTCTGCCACTTATAGCTGTGTGCCAAATCACCTTTTTCACTTATCTATACAAGTTTGATGCTAAAAAATAGGCAAATCAAACGCTTCTTGGGGAACTAGAGGTAGCAGCCTAGAAGGGCAAGAGTAGGGAGCACGGCGAAGGAGGAAAACGGTGTCCCTTGAGGATAGGGCTTGGCAGAAGGGCTGGGAGCTGGGGGAAGGATCGGGAGGCAAGTTTCTTACACTGGATGGCTCGGAGCCGGGGAAAGGTGGGCGAATCCCCAGCCCCAACCTCGAAGACGTTTCTCCTCCGGTCTAGGGCAGGTGAGGCCTGCACGGTGATGCGGTGCTTAAAGTCTGGGTTTGGAGGAGGAAGAAGCAGATGTGGGTTTGTGGTGAAGGAGAGCCAGGTCCTCAAATCGCACGGGTCCGAGGCCGGCTCCTAGGCCACAAGGGCAGTGGCACAGTGACTGCATGACAGAGCAGACTGACTGTTTCCCCTGGGCCCCAATCTTTGGGCAAAGAAAGCCCGTAGGCAGAACTCCACCAGCGGGACCAGCCCAGACGCTGCAGGAAACTGTCCCGCCTCGCCTCGTCCCGCCCTCTAGGCCTTCCCAGAACTTTCATGAGTCCCGCCCCTTCCCGGTTGTAGCCACTCCCAGGACGACATGCAAATATTTTCGCCAGAACCCGCCCAGAACCACAGAACACATTCCCTGTCACGCCCCTTCCGGCAGTCAGCCACGCCCCCACCTCCAAGCACCCTAAACCAATCCCAGCGCGGCCAGAGTACAAGCCTGGCCCCACCCCTCCGCCCTGCCAGCCAATAGCGGGCCCACCGTTTACCAAGGGGCATGCTGATGCGCTCGCCGCCGTCACGAGCCCGGAGCTTGCTGCGCTTGAAGGTGCCGCGGCGGCGGCGCACGTGCGGCCGTTCTCTGTCCACCTGTTGCAGCATCAGCGTCAGCTCGCGCTCGAACACCTCCAGTTCCCACTGGGCCAGCAGATGCTCTCGCCGCCGCAGCTGCTCCGCCTGTGATCGCTGCTCGCGCGCCGCGCGTGTCAGCTCCTCCTCGCGGCTCAGTAGTTCCTGCAACAGGGACAGGGGAAGACATTATGGTCACCCCGGCTTTGCCCACGACGCCCACTTTTACCCTCGGCCCTGCGGAGAATGTGGGAACAGTAAACCCAACTCGTCCCACCTTTTCCTTGGCTCGCAATTCGTCGAAGAGGTCTTGGATCTCACGTTTCCAGCCTTCTTGCATGGAGTGGAAGGAGTCCCGCGGCATTTCCCGCAGGACCTGCGACTCTAGCGCCTCCAGCTGCTGCAGGATGGAGGCGAAGTCGGGCCTACGGTGGGGGTCCTGTGCCCAGCAGTCTAGGGGCACAGCGGGGAGGGGAGGCAGAATAAGGGTCTGTGGCTGGATGTGTCCTAGGCCAGGGAATTCTGCCCCTCCTTCACCCACACTGGCCTCTTACCTGCCATGAGCTGTGCAAAGGGCTCGGGGCAGGTGGATGGGATGGGCAGTGTGAGCTTGTTAACTGCCACACCGTAGGCCACAGCAAGACAGTCGATACCACGGTAGGGGACCTCGCCAGTCAGCAGTTCCCACAGCAGCACCCCAAAGCTGTGCAGGAGACAAAGGACCATTGTGTCTCCCTCTGCCCACTTTCTGCCCTTTCATCTTAAAGCGATCAGGACTAAATAGTGTGGGTCCCCTCCCTTGGGCTCAGCCTGTCTGCCCACTCCTGGGGTTAGGTGACCACCTCTGCCCTTTACAGCCCTGCAGCAGGCCCTGCCCAGCCACCACACAACCGCACCTCCAAACATCGCTGCCCTTAGAAAAGGTGGAGGCCTTGATAACCTCAGGAGCCATCCACGCATAGGTGCCCGCGGCGCTCATTTGTGTGGTTTTGTGCCACTCTCTGGCCAGGCCAAAGTCGGTGATCTTCAGGGTTTTGTGCTCCATGTCATCACCCTCAATAGGGTGCAGCAGCAGAACTGGGGAAGAAGTGGTGCAGGACTGTGAGCGTCCCACGTCCAGATGGTGAGGGACAGGGGCTGGGAGCAAACTATCATTTGCCAGATGTCCAGGTATTGGGTAAACAGAGCCTAGATCTTGTCCTGGAGACCTCACATCTTGGGAGAGTGGGGAAAGTTAAGACAAAAATAACTATGTGACACATTTACCCAAGGTCTCCTAGAGGCCAAATATTTCACTTAGCTCTAGCATTTAAAAAAAAAAAAAAATCACCAGGTATGGTGGTGCCTATAATCTCAGTCCTCAGTGAGAGGGAGGCAGGCAGATTGCCATGAATTTGAGGTCAGCTTGAACTACATAGTGAGATTATTTCTAAAAAGGAGGTAGATAGTATTCCTATATTACAGATAAGGAAACAGCAGGGAAATTACAAGGTCATAATGGAAGCAAGGTCAACCAGCAAATAAAACAAACTTCAAACTGCTCTGTGTGGTTCCAAAGCTAGTTTTCCCTTCTTCAATTTTATTTTGAGACAGGGTGTCACTAAATTGCCTAGGCTGGCCTTAGACTTGAAATGCTCCTGACTCAGCCTTCTGAGCATTAGAGGTTACAGGTGCACTCTATCTCATTCAGCTGCTCTAACTTTCCCCAATACTGTCTTGTATAAAAACTGACAATGAGGCATGTTCTTGGTGTTTGTGGCTGATTTCAGGAGAAATCTTTTGAGTATTCTGTCATTTTGCTGAGGCAGGAGTGTGAGTCAAAATCCCCCTGCGGGTGGGAAGAGAAGGGAGGTCCTGGGTGAGCAGAAGCCTAGTAGATGCCATGGGGCCCGGTACCCATGTCATGTAGTGGCCAGTGTAGCCACTCTCAGCAAAGAGCTCCACGGGACAGCTGCAGAGGCAGCTGGGTGTGAAGAGAACTGGAAGGGTGATTAGTTGTGGCCACGAAGGAGGAGCTTTGGGCAAATGTAGGAGTGGAGGGCTAAACTTGGCAGGGGCTTTGACCCAAATGGGGCCACCATACTCAGTACAGGGAGGTGAAGCAGAAGCAGCAATTGGCAACTCTCTTGGCAGGACAAAAACAGTTCAAATGAGAGAAGTTTAAGAGGAATGATACTCATCAAAGGTCCAAAGGGCTTCTCTACTTCTTGTTATTGACAATGGCATTTTAGAGAAGTGACATCTGTTTCTGCTCACTGGGGTGTACTTCTCGGCTCTCCTGCTAAGGGCATCAGTGCTGTGATAGGAGCAGAATGGTACTGAGGGTGGGGCTTAGGGGAAGTCACCTACAAAGGCAAGTGAGTCAGAAGGATGTCTCAGAGGAGGTGGCAACCAGGTGTTCATCTTTGAGGGACTAAAACCGTAACCCTTGATCCTGCTGACTAAGCCCTATACATCTCCTGTGAGACCTGGTAATGCCACCCAACCCCTTGCCACTGTCCTTCGCTCTTCAGAGCCTGGCCTTTCCTCGGCCTCTGAACACTGTCCCCAAGCTGGCCCCTCTCAGATGCCAGCTTCTCCTTCCATCTGCACCTTCTCCACTTGGAGCTATAGGCCAGACAGAAGCTGGTCGTGTTGCCCATTTCCTGGTGCCCACCCACTCTCACCAGCCTCCATCAAGCCTCTGAGCTGGCAAACTTTCTGCAACTTCTCTGAATTGAGAGAATGGCCTCTAAAATCACCTACTCCTCTTACCCAGCCTGGAACTGAGTCCCCGTGTGGGACTCAATCCCAAACTGAGGATGACAACGAAACCATCTCAGAGGGTCAACACAAATATCAAGCCAGTTAGCAATTTTCAAAGCCTTTGCTGGGGGTCTGACACCTGGCAGAGGGGTTGGACATGCTGGTTGCCCTGGATCACATTGTCACACTCTCTCCTTTGCCATGAGTCACTCTTACTTCTCTGCAGCCTCTGGTCTGGCCACAGGAGGCTCAGCACAAGCTTTTTTTTTGTCTTTTGGAGAAAGGGTCTCACTATGCAGTTCAGGCTGGACTTGAGCTCACTTTGTTGCCCAAACTGGTCTCAAATTCACAACGAGCCTCCTGTCTCAGCCTCCTGAGGGCTGGGACCACAGGTGTGTGCCACCATGCCCCACTAGTACAAGCTAATCTGAGGAGGACCCACAATATGCCAGGGCTAGAGAAGAGCCTGGGCCTGGCACCCTTCTGGAGGACCAGCCCTTGCTGTCTCCTCCTGCCAGGTGTCTAGCTGCACATGGAACATCACAGACTGGCAAGGCACTTCCTGTACCACACCTGAGGAGGGGCCAGTGCCCCCTGAGACCCAGAGTGGAATAGCAACTTACCCCAAATCTCAGCACTTCTTTGTAATTGTGGTCTTTCTGCTACCCCCACTCCCACACTGCTAAGCTTCAATCTCAACTCTACATCTCCTGCTCCTCTTCCAAGCTGTCCTGCTGTCTGCTTGGGCCTTGAACTTGCTCCAGCCTAAGTTGTTGTTGTGTCTGATGGAGACCCTGAACATGGAGGGGGTGGTCAGGGCCACTGGAGAGCCAATAGCTGGGGCAAACCTTGCAGCCCCTCCTTAGGGCCCACTGGCCCCTGAAAGGGACCTGGCCTCTGGGGGGAGCTGGGAGTGGCTTGGGCAACTTATGCCTCTTCCTCTTCTCCACCATGGTCCCTTACTTCTCCTTTTTGGAAAGCTTGGCCCAAGACTCCAATTGGGAGGGGGTCCTCTGGGGGAGAATTAGGGGAGGTCAGGCCCAAGCTGGGCTGGCTGGTCAGTCCTGTGACTCGTGGGCCTGGAGAATTCCCCCCTCTCTGCGCCAGGCTTCTTCACAAGGCCCCCATTGTCCAGGAAAATCACGCCATTGTTTCCTGCAAGTGCCCCCCCAGCTCAGGGACTCCCCCCACCCCAATCCCGCAGACAGAAACTCAGGCCTAGGACTGGGATCTGGGAGGTTAGATGCCAGGCTCAGAAAGGCTGAGGGCACCTTGCCTGCCTTTCACCATAGTGGCTGAGACTCTGAGAGGGAAGCAGGGGGACTCGTAGGGGGGCACAGTAGAAGAGCAATCCCTGGCTCCTTCCTCTCTGGCAACCCCCCCACCCCACCCCAGCTCTTTCCTCCTCTGCAGGCAGCTGGGCTAGGGAGGGAGCAGGGGCAGGAAGCCAGCCCAGGGGCAGCAGGAAACACAGGAAGCTGTGGGGAGGGTGGGGAGCAGGAGCCTGGACTATTGTTCCATTTTTTCTGGAAAGAAAACGAAGGAAAAACAGAAGATGAGAGCCCCCACCCCATAGCCCTTTGGGGAATCCCCTTAAAGCTAGGGCAAGGACTGTCTGTGTGTATAGGGTCCCTAGAATTAATAGGGCCCAGGAGTAAGGAAAAGAGCTGGGAACTGGTCTCCAGCAGAGATGAATGGGGGTGGCTGGCAGGTCTCTTCTGAAACTTCCAATCTTGGCAATGACTTGAGTATCACTAAGTCCTGGTGTTCTTCTCCCCATTCCCCTTGTCCATGGTCAGTCAAGGCCTGGAAACTCAAAACATACATGCTAGTCTCTTTCAAGAATCTTGGGGCCTCTCCAGTGACCCTCTTGAGCCTGCTCTCACCTCCGCCCCATCCTTGCATTTCATACTGTCTCCAGCCTGAGCCTTGAGCTCCAGCAGGGCCTGATCCCAGTGCCCCCATCCCCATCCCCCCATCCCACTTGGCCTCAGTGCCTTTGCTCTTGTCAGACTCTGCTACACACTCAACTAGATGGCTCTCTAAATGCCGCCTGTTCTGGCCTTATACAAAGCTTGTCAGCCTCATGATGACCCCTGAACCTGTTATTTTATGTGTTTTGGGCCCAGGATGGACAAACATATTGGGGAGCTGAAATGCTGATTCTAGATTGGACCCTGGGGATCATCTTGCCCTCCTATGTCCATGTCCCCTCTAATACCCACGTCCATAGCTGATGACCCACTGTTTGTCAGGCATGGCGTATAAGGGCTTGTCCAGGCTTTAAAGCCTTTTCAGCCTCCAGGTCACTCCCTTTTCAAAGGCTGAAATTGGGGCTTTGAGTTGAAATAATCAGCTAGAGGCCATACAGCCAGGGAGTGGGGCCAGCATTTCAATCTTTAAAGAGCCTTCACCTTAATGAGAAGTGGGGGTTTTCCCAAGATCTATTTCCCCGGAGGAGCTGCTCACTATGAGGGAAGGGGAGAATACAGCAGCAATACCATGCGTGTGGTGAACCTCAGGGAAGAAGATAAGGACGATGGGCCTCCAGGGGACTTTCTTGAGATGGTGGCCATAGTTAGGCAAGATGCTGATGGCCCACCTGAGAGATCTGAGTTTTGTAATGTGCCCAAATTGCAGGTTTAAGCTGGGATCAAGACTCCTTCAGGGGCTGGGAGCCTCTCCCAGCACTCTGCCAAGTGGCTGGGATTCCCGCTTTGGTGCTAGTATAAAGCCAGAGGTACCCCTAGTCAGCTGGATTCCCCTGGGCAGGAACTCTGATCTTAGGCCGATTCCTTGCTAAAGGCAGACAAGGGGTGAAAAAAGGTGCACACCTGGGCCATGCCACCCTCCAGCCATGCCCCTGGAAACTCACTGTTGTTGGACTTGAGGTCACGGTGAATGACAGGCACCAGGGCCTCACAGTGCAGGTAGTGCATCCCACGGGCGATCTGCACGGCCCAGTTGACCAGCACATGTGGGGGCACACGGCGTCCAGCCAGGGCTCTGCTGAGTGGCCCCCCAGCTGCATACTCCATCACCAGGCATAGATTTGGCTCCTCCAAACACACAGCTTTGAGGGCAATGATGTTAGGATGTGCCAGCATGGCAAAAAGCCGGGCTTCCTGGCGAACGCTCTCAGCTGTCACACTGATATCCTCATCAGGGTCCTGGCGAGCTGCCTTCACAGCCACCAGTTCCCCTCTCCAGCTGCCACGGTAGACCTTGCCGAAGCCACCGATGCCAATCACCTCCTCCAGTCGCAACTCCTGGAAGCTGGCTACCTCGCAGGGGGGTGGGCCACCACCCCGAGACACATAGTTGGATGGAAAGATGCCCACCTGGCCACCCACCTGGCCCGCCCACCAGCCCTCATCTCCTGAGATGGCTGCATCCCGAGACAGCACTTCGACACGGTCACCCTTCCGCAGGGCCAGCTCATCCTGCCCACTGGGCTCGTAGTCAAACAGGGCTGTCCACACAGGGTTGGCGTAAGCAGCTGCCTTTGGGGACCCCTCTGGCCGGACTCCGACACCTCCCCCAGTTCCCCCACTGCCACTGCCGTTCCATGACCCCAGAGGGCTCTTCAGAAAGAGGTTCTTCAAGGGCTCCATGGCCATGAGCTGGCGTTGGAATGTCGGGGGTGGGGGGTCTTCTCTGGATGCCCGTGGTCTCCACCCCTGATGGCTGCTGAAGCCTTAGTTCCAAAACCTGGGCATCCGGGCTCTGGTCCTCAGCCCCAGACCCACGCCTCTCTGGGGAGCCAGGAGTGTCGCCTCCCGGCCCCCCGCATCTCGCGCTTCTAGAGCACAGCACACAGCAGTGCGGTCAGGCTGGAGGGGTGGGGCCCTGGGGCCTTCTGCGTCTCACCATGGCTGCATTAGAGGGGCCCAAGCGTCCCTGGGTCCCGAAGTAAGTCCTAGGAGGCTGGCCGTGGCACCAATCAAGTGTAAGGTGGGGCTGCCAAGGATAGTGCCTGGATTCCTGTGGGTCTTTATCCAGAGTGTGCAGAGTGTCTCCAGTTAGGCTGAAGCTGTCTCTTCCTGGCCCCGGTGCTTTGGCCCTACAACTCCGACCCCGCTCTCTTCTTCCTCCTCCCTTTGTACTTTGGCCCCGGGGGCGGGAGGCAGAGGTGGAGGGTGGAGTTTCACTTTTTTCCGCTCTTCTCCCTCCAGCAGGAAACAGCATCAGATGACGCGGGAGGCTTGCAACGCTCCCTCCTGGAGGAGGCTCCAGCGGCTGGGCTGGGGAGTTCCCAGGGAGGCGGGCCAGGAGAGACAGGAGTACAAGGATACCCAGAACCCCCATCACAGCAGGCTTTGAGACCTAGGAAGAACCCCCCACCCGGGGGAGGGGGGAGGTGGTCTGCTGTCCAAGGACAGCCATATCCTCCGCATCTGAATTCATCTGCAAAAGAGGATATTGAACGAAGCTTGGGAAGGCGGCAAGCCCAAGTCTGGTCTTGGCTACGAAGTTGTTGTACTGTGTGATGTATTTTCTCTCAGCTTCACTCTTTTAGTATTTGAAATAGGAACAAGTTGCGCTGCTTTGTAAAGCCAGTGGACTGGAGGTGGGGAAGGCCGGCAGACAGTCGGAACTGGCTGCACCTCCAAGCTGTTTTGGAACGAACTCTTCTACATTTCCTTCCCTCACCTGGGAAATAATCCGCTTCTTCATGTCCTTTCTTCAGTGGGCGGAAACCTTAGACTACTGTCCCGAAGTATGCCCAAAATTGGATTTAGGATAGCTCAGTCACACAACTGCTGGGTAATGTTGACACCAACTGCCTCAGGCCTGTCACTTTAAAAAAGACGACACTATCCTACTCGACTATTCCTGCCTGTTCCGCAGAGTCGCTCTCTACACACTAGGACTGAGTTGTGACCCGGAAGTAAAGGCACAGAGGGCCTGGGACGCCCGTGACGTAGGAGGTCTAGCAATAAAAGGGGCGGCCCAAGAGAGGTGTGATCCTGGAAGGCCGAAATTTTAGTGTAGCTCTGGGAAGTTCACGCCTCCATATTTTCCCCGCCTTCAGTAATTCACTGGAAAAGCTTTGAGTCAATTACTCGGCCACTACCCAATGGCTACTCAACTATCCATTCCGTTCCGCCTAGCTGTGGGCTCTTCTCTAGATTGGCCCCGCCTGAATGTGCGCATGCACCCAAATGCTTTTTTTTTTTTTTTTTCCTGGACTTCTTTGGACCTGGACTGCGCACGCCCAAAGGGCACCCTTCTATGTCTCGCGGCTCCATTGCATCTGCGCTTGCGCGTTCATGCTATTAGTTTTTTTCCTTTTCCGGGTCCTAACTGGGTTTATTGGGCGCATGCGCCACTGCAGGCTGGAGGCTCGCGGCTTCTTCCGGCCTCCTCCTTGGGGCCGGTACCGACAGAAGCGGGGCGAACGCAAAACCCTTAGCGATTGACTTGAGACCCCGGAAGTGAAACTCAGGGTCCCAGGGCTTAACCCGGTCCGGAACCAAGGAAGCCGTTGCCTGTACTCTAGGAGCACCCACCCCCACGCCCACCTCTGGATGCCGCCGACGGGTGCCCGGCCCGTGCCCCGCGCCTGCCTGTTGGTTCAGCCCTTAGGAGCTGCTCTAGGCCAGGGGTGGGGGCCCGGAACCCGCCCCTGATGCTGGCCCACTACTGCACTAGTGCCTCACACCGCTGACCCCCGGCCGGCCCCGCCCCCTGCCCACACCCTCGCCCCGCCAGTCCCCTCCCCCTCAGGGGGAGGCCATGGCGTGAGCTCGAGGCGGGGCCCCGGGGCCCTCGGGCACCAGTCGGGGCATGGGCCGGGGGCCGCCCCCATGAGGGTCCCTGGAGGGGGGCGCGCGCAGCAGTGGCGGGGTCATGGGGTCTCAAGTGTTGCAGATCCTGCGCCAGGGGGTATGGGCCTCACTCACCGGAGGTTGGTTCTTCGATCCGCATCAGAGCACCTTCTCCAACTGCTTCCACCTTTATGTCTGGATCTTCCTGCTCACGTTTCCATTCTTGCTGTACATGGTGAGACGCTGCTGCCACCTGTAACTCCTGTCGGAGAAAGGAGGACCAAATATAGAGGGTGGGCCGTGTGGCAGGGATTCGCAGGAGTGCCTGGGACGCTGAGTTGTGGAAAGAGGAATTGGTGCGGAGTTTGGGGTGTGTGTGGAGATGCCAAATTCTTCCTTTCCTGGGTCAGGTGACCTTGAGATCTTCAAGCAGAAGGCAGATTCCTCTGACGGGATCTTTGTACTGGTTGTATGGAGGGATGATGAAGCTTTCACGTATATTTGGCTAATCTAACCATGTGCCTGGCAGCAGGTACCTCCCAGGGGTAGGGCTATGTGAGAAGCTGATTCATTGCCACTTTCAGGTCCTGCCCCCCAGCTTGATGGTGGCCGGTGTATACTGCCTCGTGGTGGCTGTCATCTTTGCTACCATCAAGACTGTGAACTATCGGCTACATGCCATGTTCGACCAGGGGGAGATTGTGGAGAAGCGCAACTCTACCATGGGAGAGCAGGAGGAGGATGCTGCCCAGGCGGACAGCAGCCTGCCCAGGTGGGTTGGGCAGAGGCCATGTGGAGGATTGAAGGTTCTTAGCACCAGGGCTGGAGCCTTGGAGTGTGGAGAAGGACTGTGGGAACATTGGCTCTGTCATGTGTTCTGTAGTCAAGTCTGTAAAGGATCTTTTGAGAGTGAATGCAGCTGTAAGGAAGTTGGGAAGAAGTGTGACACAAAGGGAGGAGGTTAGCTCAGAGCTGCTTCTCTTTCCTCTACTAGGGACTCTGGAGTGGAGATGACAGTTTTTCGGAAAGTGAGTTCCACACCCCCGGTACGCTGCAGTTCCCAGCATTCTGTGTTTGGCTTCAATCAGGTCTCGGTGAGTAGTCGTGGCCCTCGGTTTCTCACACTGCTCTTCTGGAAGCCAGTCTGTTATGGGTGGGTCCTAAGCCTGTCCTGTTTGCTCCTTTATACTCCTTTCTTTGCTCAGGAGTTGCTGCCCCGGACAGAGGACTCTGGGCCTCTCAGAGGTAGGTGGCCACGCTCAGGGTTGGGTTGTGGGAATGCAGAATAGACCGATCCTGTTGACACCCCTGGTGCTATGGTTGTAGATATCAAGGAGCTGGTACGGGAGCAGGGCAGCAACAATGTGATTGTCACCTCTGCTGACCGAGAGATGCTAAAACTTAGCTCACAAGAGAAACTGAGTAAGTAGGCATGATAGGACAAGCCCTTGTAGGAAAGACTAACTGTTCTGTCCTAAAATCACCCCAACTTCCTGGCACTGTGTCTGTATTTGTGGATAGGACTGGACTGTCACAGCAGAGACCTGAGACCCTGCAAACACTAGTTTTCTTTGCAGAACACCCATCTGACATTCTGTTTTCCTCTGACAGTTGGAGACCTTCCCCAGACACCCCCAGGAGCCATCCCAGACCCCTGTCTCCCTAGCACGGACTCTTCAGAGCGTTCTCCCCTGGCTGGAGATGGAGCTCCATGGGGTGGCAGCAGTGTGGCTGACACTCCCCTAAGCCCCTTGCTGAAGGGAAGCCTCAGCCAGGAGCTGAGCAAAAGCTTCCTGACCCTAACCCGGCCTGACCGGGCCCTGGTGAGAACCAGCAGTCGGCGGGAACAATGCTGGGGAGTCAGTGGCTACCAACCCCTAGACCGGCGGGGCTCGGGTGAGCCCACACCTCAGAAAGCTGGCTCCTCGGATTCCTGCTTCAGTGGCACTGACAGGGAAACCCTGAGCAGCTTCAAGAGTGAGAAGACCAACTCTACACACCTGGACAGCCCCCCTGGTGGGCAGGCTCCTGAGGGCAGCGACACTGATCCCCCTTCTGAGGCTGAGCTGCCTGCCTCACCAGATGCTGGGGTCCCTTCGGATGACACTTTGCGTTCCTTTGACACAGTTATTGGAGTTGGGACACCACCGGGCCCTGCCGAGCCTCTTCTGGTTGTGCGGCCCAAGGACCTGGCCTTGCTGCGGCCTGGCAAACGGCGGCCGCCTATGCGAAGACACTCTCCGCCTGGTCATGCCCCTCGAAGGCCACTTCTGGAGGGTGCAGCCTTCTTTGAGGATGAGGACACCAGTGAGGGCAGTGAACTGAGCCCAGCCTCCAGTCTCCGGTCACAGCGCTGCTACAGTACTGACAGCTCCTCGTCTACCTCCTGCTACTCCCCTGAGAGCTCCCGGGGTGCAGCAGGTGGGCCTCGGAAGCGGCGAGCTCCTCATGGGGCTGAGGAGGGGACTGCTGTGCCCCCTAAACGGCCCTATGGGGCCCAGCGGACGCCCAGTACTGCCAGCGCCAAAACACACGCCCGTGTGCTGAGCATGGATGGGGCCGGGGGTGATGTCCTGAGGGCTCCCCTGGCTGGCTCCAAGGCTCAGCTGGAGGCCCAGGTGGGGGTGGAGCTGGCTGCTGCTGCTGGTGAGCCAGCTGCACTGCCTGCTGAGGCCCGCCGGGGACCTGCTGCCAACCAACCTGGCTGGCGTGGGGAGCTACAGGAGGAAGGCGCCGTGGGAGGAGGTGAGCGTGGGCTGCTGGGATGGAGTGGGTGAGGGGCACGAGTTTGGACAAAGGGTGGTCTGGAGTGGACCTGGTCAGTGTCAGCTTGGCCTCTGTCTCCAGCATCAGATGGATGCAGACTGTGTGATCAAGTCACACTGTATGCCAAGCATGTTGGGTTGGGAGGACCCAGCCACCTGCCCTTAGTCCTGGGATTAGCACTGGAGCCTCTGGTCCCTGAGGACTCTGGTCATCCATGTTCATCCTCCAGCCACAGTGGGGCAGGGCAGACCAGTGTCTCCATTAGCTCCAGAGGGATAGACTGGGCCATGAGTGGCTAGGTGACCTGGCTGGGCTGTGAGCATTGTTGAACTGAGTGTGACCTTTGGCTCCATACTGTAGTACTTGCCCCCAACTCGCCTTGTCAGCTCTTATCAGGACTCTATCACTTACACTTGGGGCCTCTCGCTGGCAGCAGCTGAGGAGACAGGCAAGCGGGAATGCACAAGCAATGTGAGGCGGACCCAGGCCATACGGAGACGCCACAATGCAGGCAGCAACCCCACCCCTCCAGCCTCTGTCATGGGCTCCCCGCCCAGGTAAGCATCTCCCTCAGACTGCAGGGCAGGGGAGGGGTGAGCTGGCTGCACCAGCTGCTGACCCAAGGCTATCCTTTCCCAGCAGCCTGCAGGAGGCCCAGCGGGGCCGGGCTGCCTCCCACTCTAGGGCGCTGACTCTACCCTCTGCCCTGCACTTCGCCTCTTCGCTGCTGCTCACCCGGGCCGGTGCCAACGTGCATGAGGCCTGCACCTTTGACGACACCTCTGAGGGTGCCGTGCACTATTTCTACGATGAGAGCGGTGAGCCCCTTCCCGGCCAGCCCAGCACCACCGGAAATATAGGTGTCCCGTCGTCTTCACTCTGCTGATGAGGGAGCCAAGACACACCTGAAGTCACAGGCTGAGCCAGTGGTGGGAGAGAGAGCCAGACCCAGAGCCTGCTGACCACGGGGGCCAGGCCCTTGACCTGCAGGCTCTTCTATCCAGGTCTTGGTCCCCAGGGGCTGGGTTGCCATGCCAGGCTTCTTCCTCAGTGGTGCTGATGCCCACGGGCATGCGGTCTTAGCATGCCTGTCCCTGACATGCTGCCTTGTCTCTCTCACACCCATCTCAGGTGTGCGGCGCTCCTATACCTTTGGCCTGGCTGGAGGTGGCTATGAGAACCCCGTGGGACAGCAAGGGGAGCAGGCAGCCAATGGGGCGTGGTGAGTGCTCAGGCCAAGCCTTCTGTAGACAGGTCTGGTGTGTTGCACTGCCAGGGAGCACCCCAAGCCAGGCATTCTTTCTCTTCTTCTGCCAGGCTGGGGCAGCTCCATCCTGGGAGGAAAGGAAGATGGGGAGCAGTAAAGGGCAGACTTGGGTGGATGCTGAGGGAACCCTGGTTCTCTGACGCTTCCAGGAAACCCAGGGCCTGCTTCCCCGGGAGGAGAAGGGAGCACAGGCTGGGACAGGTGCTTCTGCTCCCTGCTTCCTCACCATAGCTTTTCTTGGGCCCCCAGTCACAGCCTGGCCCTTGCCTCAGCTCTACCTCATCCTAGGACTTGCCCATGACCTTGAGCTTCATTCATGATTGCTGTTCTCACAGGGACCGCCACTCACATTCCTCCAGCTTCCACTCTGCTGATGTCCCCGAGGCCACAGGAGGCCTGAACCTGCTACAGCCAAGGCCTGTGGTTTTGCAGGGCATGCAGGTGCGCCGGGTGCCCCTGGAGATCCCAGAGGTGAGCAGCTGGAGGAGGATGTGTGGAAAGCAAGACAGGTGGTGAGCAGCTCACTGAGGCCGGCCTTCGATGGACAGCCACCCCAAGGGAGGGCTGTGTTTGTCCTGACTTTTTTGAGAGCTGCCTGAAGGCGCACAGGCCTGGACACTAAGTGGCTCAGGAAGGTGTATCTGCTTACTCTGCAGCCGTGTCTGGAGCATCTTCCTAATCCGGAAGGGCTGTAGTAGAACAGAGCTGACTGCAGGTCTTTTCCTGTCTAGGTGTTCTTCCCTAAGGGCTGTGCTGCCATGCTAGGGGTGGTGGCACAGGGCTTTTTCTCATTTAATGGCTCAGTTAACAGCTGCAAACAGTGTTTGTGACAGTACTTTCAGAAGTAGGGATTCAGTTTGTCATCAGTACCGTGTTCCCCATGCTAGGAGTTTTCTTTCTGTTAGTGCTTCTTGTCTCAGCATAGTTACTGGTAGTGTTGTTGAGAAAGGGTCTTGCTCAGTAGCCCAGGCTGGTCTTGAATTCATGCATTCCTCTTGTTTCAATCTCTTGAGTGTTGGGATCACAGGTATGGGCCACCATGCCCCACTGAGCAGTGTCTTCTTTTATTTCTAAAAAACCTCAGTTTGGACTGTAGGCTGCATAGGCAGTCTAGGAACACCGTAAGTACTAAGAGTGCATAAAAGCACTACAGTCTTGTCTGTAGTCCCAGCTGCATGAGTGCCGGAGGCAAGAGGATCACTTGGGATAAGGAGTTCAAGGCTGGTTTGGGCAACACAGCAAGACTCCAGCACAAACAAACAAATGATCTCAGAGTTTAAAGAGTAATTCTCTAAGGGGCCTGGGGATTTCACTTAGCGGCATAAGCATCTGCTTGGCAAGTGCAAGGTTGCGAGCCCAAACTCCAGTACCAAAAAAAGAATAACAGAATAGTTTTCTAAATGCTGGGCATGGTAGTGTGTGTATCAGTAATCCCAGCACTCTGGAAGGCTGAGTTAAAAGGATCCCAAGTTTAAGCCCAGTCTGGGCAACTTAGCAACTTAAGAGAGACCACATAAAAACTATCTCAGTGCTTGGTTTGACAGCACATATAATAAAAAAAATGTAGTTCAAGGCTGGGAATTTAGCTCAGTGGCATAAGCACCTGCCTGGCAAGCACAAGGTCATGAGTTCAATCCCTGGACACCAAAAAAAAAAAAATGTACTTCAGTGTGAGGGTCCTGGGTTTAATTCCTAATACTATCACAAAAGAAAAATAAAAGCATTCCTAAAAGGAACATCCCCACTTACCTAACACCTGCAGGTAGACTGCAGATGGCACTGGAGGCCTCCATGTGCTTTTCTTGGTCGCTTATGCTTTGTAGCCATCACTGGGATTAGCATCATCCTCACTCTCCAGCTGACAGCCACCTCCAGAGGCAGGGGCTGTACAGGGAAGCCTCGTCTCTCCTCACTCTCTCCTGTCCACAGGGCTGGGCCCATAGCTGTCCCCCATGAATGCTCTTTTGAGGGAGATGAGAATGGAAGTGGAATTGAACTCAAACCCAGGGCCTTTGCATTGAGCTACACCCCCGACCTCCTCTCTTAAAATTACTTTTTATTTTGAGACAGGGTCTCAGTAAGTTTCTAAATTACCCAGGCTAGTTTAAAACTTGTGATCTTCCCGCCTCAGCTTCCCAGAGTGCTGGGATTCCAGTTGTGCACTGCTGCATCCAGCACTGTGAATGCTTCTTAAACGTGGTGTGCGGCAAGCCTAAAGAGTCAGTGCAGTTCCCACAGGCCTCAGTGGCAGCCTTGTCCTCAGGACTGGGAAGTCTGTGGTCCTGGGTGGGATGGTGACAGTAGTAACTTCATCTGGGAGAAGGAGGTAGCATTTGTGCCAGATTCTAAAGGACAGGGTGGATTTTACTGAACCTAGGGCAAGGCAGTGGATGCATCCTGTTGCAGAAGATGGATGTGGTAGTAAGCCATGTCATGGAGCCCAGCATGAGGAGCAGGCCCTGGGGATAAGGCCAGGACAGGCTGTGGGGCCACTAGATGATAGGGACTTCCCATGCTGAGGGAAATGGTCAACCAAGCCAGTGTGCTGGGGCTAGGGATGGCAGTTGATCATGGGGGTGGTGGGCTGACAGCTGCGGCTGTGGGGACTGCAGTTTGACCTACTGGACCAGGACTCCCTGCACGAATCCCAGGAGCAGACCCTGATGGAGGAGGCACCACCCCGTGCACAACACAGCTACAAATACTGGCTTCTTCCTGGCCGTTGGACCTCTGTGCGCTATGAACGTCTTGCCCTGCTGGCCCTGCTGGACCGGTGAGTGCCCACCTGCCCTGGCTCCTGTCCTCAGGGAGTCTTGGAACCTTGGCCTTCTGGACTTTCTGGACCTGTGGAGACAGTAAGGTGTCAGAAAACCTGACCATGCCTCAGTGGCAGTGGCATTTTTTTAGCTTCCTCTGAGGTGCAAGGGGTGACCCAAGTCCCAGAGTGCTATAGTATCCTCAACTCTCTGAAAGCCCTGCTCAAGACAAACACTTCCTACTTAGCTTATTTGTTATTGCTTTTGTGTTTGGTTTGACTTTAAAATTGAGTGTTCTGACCTGGGAAAGCACACAAACTATTTTCCTCAACTTTCCCATTTCTTAGAGGGAAACCAAGACTCAGAAAGTCAGGTAGAAAAGTGAAGTAATGTTCATTGTTTAATGTAGAGAACAGGACCTAAACCCACATCTGGGCTTCCTGTCCAGCAGGCTCTCTAATGGCACATGGCTGTGTGCCGGTTGGGTTCTGCCTGTGTCTGTTTTGTGGCATCCCTGGTGTGCTATATTGATTGTGACCATGTGTCCCCATGAGCTGGAGATGGGCAATTCATACAAGTGACAGTACCTCAAGCTGCAGCACCCAGAGGGGCCAGAGATTGGGGTGCAGGGTAGGAACCCTGGAGCCTCCTGGAGCAGGTGCAACCTCTCCTTTGAGGTTGTACCCTTCAGAAGCCAAGAGACTGGTGTGGGAAGAGGCCTGGAGGTGGTATTTGAGGACAGAACCCTGTCTCTCCACTTTCTATCAGGAGATGAGGCAGGAGGGCCATGCTGTGACGTACTTGTCTCCACAGGACTCGAGGAGTGATGGAGAACATCTTTGGAGTTGGCCTGAGCAGCCTGGTTGCTTTCCTGGGCTACCTGCTGCTGCTCAAGGGCTTCTTCACTGACATCTGGGTTTTCCAGTTCTGCCTGGTCATTGCCTCCTGCCAATACTCCCTTCTCAAGGTCAGGCCTTGCTCCTGGTCACCTTCCAAAGCTCACCTTCTCCTTCAGACCTTCACCTTCCCACTACTACAGGGGGAGGGGGAGCTGGGAAGCAGATGAGGTGCTTAAGGTACCATGTGACAGGTGAGAGCTTCAAGGCCCACACAGTTCAAAGTCCTGTCCTGGCCACTCACTCGTCACTGCTGGGGCTGGTGCGGAGCAGGTCCCTGGGCCTCCTGCGCCCGTGGGCTCTGGCTCTTGTTGCTAGCATAGCTCTTTCTCCTCCAGAGTGTGCAGCCTGATGCAGCATCTCCCATGCATGTGAGTACCCAGGAGGCCCCGGGGCCCTGAGAACAGATGGGAGGAGATCTCAGCAAGGAAAGGGCAGGGCTCCCTCAACCCCCAACAGTTGCTCCCACCCTGCCCAGTTCTTTAGCTTGGAGCCAGGGCCAGGCCTGAGCTGTGTGGGGTTAGGCACATACCTGTACCTGTGAAGTGGGCAGCAGGGAAAGCCCAGCTGCTCACAGGCTGACTCTGCAGGGCCACAACTGGGTGATCGCCTACAGCCGGCCTGTCTACTTCTGCATCTGCTGTCTGCTCATCTGGCTGCTGGATACCCTGGGCTCGGCTCAGCCCTTCCCACCTGTGTCCCTTTATGGCCTCACACTCTTCTCTGCCTCTTTTTTCTTCTGTGCCCGAGATGTGGCCACTGGTAAGACTGGGCAGGGTGGGGGTGGCCCGTGGGTGGTCAAGGCGGGGCCAGTGGCTGATGGGGCCTTTTTTCTCCTCCTGGCCAGTGTTCACCTTGTGCTTCCCATTTGTCTTCCTGCTGGGCCTCCTGCCCCAGGTCAACACCTGCCTCATGTACCTGCTGGAGCAAATAGACATGCATGGCTTTGGGGGCACAGGTATGATGCCTCTTGGTGGCCCAGGGGTGTAGGAGAGCACAGGGTCCAGTAGGACCCATGGATTAGGTCTGTGTCCCCAGCCCTTGTGGAGCCTTATTCTGCATCTAAGTCATGGACACAGGAACCTGTCTTTGCCTCTCCCCTTCTCTGGCAAAGTTGCTGAAGGCCTCTGGGCTAGGGGAGCAAAGAACAGGAACAGGGTCCCAGGAAGTCATCTTCTGGAAGATGGGGGGCAGGAGTGAGGGATGCCGCAGGTGAGAGCTGGCCTTTACCTACTCCTCCCTGCCACACAGCTGCCACCAGCCCACTTACTGCAGTCTTCAGTCTCACCCGCAGCCTACTGGCTGCTGCCCTGCTTTACGGCTTCTGCCTCGGGGCCATCAAGGTAGGAGTGTGGCCTGCCGGGTGGGAGCATGCAGAGGCCTGGGACAGGGCTGTGAATTGGGCTCAGCAGTGGCTTCTTACATGGGGACACCCTTGCCCTTACACATCCTCTGACCAGCGTGTGTTGTCCCCCAGGCTCCTTGGCCGGAGCAGCATGTCCCTGTCCTCTTCTCTGTCTTCTGTGGTCTCCTGGTGGCACTGTCCTACCACCTGAGCCGACAGAGCAGCGATCCCACTGTGCTCTGGTAGGTGTTGTATGTTCCTGTCTGTGTGCACACTTGTGTGTGTGTGTTTGTGTCTGCACAACAGGGGTTCAAGGGCCTGTGGGTCAGTGCATGTGGCTATGACAAATGGACCCTGGCCTTCTGTGGTCCTGGGGCCAGGCAAAGTGGGGTGCCTACTCAGCCCTGGCCCCCAACTCTCCCTTCTCTAGGTCTCTGGTCCGGAGCAAGTTCTTCCCTGAGCTGGAGGAGCGGAGCCTGGAAACAGCCCGTGCTGAGCCCCCAGACCCGCTGCCAGAGAAGATGCGCCAGTCAGTGGTGAGCAGGCATGAGTGTGGGCGCTAGTGAGGAGGTGGTGGCAGGTCCAGGGGCAGAAGGGGAATGTGGTCCAGGGCAACAAGTAGTGAGCTATTTTTCTGGCCCTGCAGCGTGAGGTCCTCCATTCCGACCTGGTGATGTGTGTGGTGATTGCTGTGCTCACCTTTGCCATCAGTGCCAGCACTGTCTTCATCGCCCTGAAGGTTTGTGCAGCACAGGGCGCCCTTCTCTCTGTCTCTGCGGGAGCCTGCTAGACCCGAGGGCTCCTGCTCAACTCGGTGAACTGAGCGGCTGGCCTCTCCCTCTCACAGTCGGTGCTGGGCTTTGTGCTGTATGCACTGGCTGGAGTCGTGGGCTTCTTCACACATTACCTGCTGCCGCAGCTCCGCAAGCAGCTACCGTGGTTCTGCCTCTCACAGCCCGTGCTGAAGCCGCTGGAGTACAGCCAGTACGAAGTGCGGGGTGAGTGCCCTGGGACTGCCAGCCTAGGCATCTGTGGGCAAGAACTGAGGTTTTCTGGCCTAGGGTGCCAGCAGGGGGCAGCCTCTGCCCACACTATCCTCTGTGCTGGCTTTGGCCCTCTACTCCTTTCCTGCTCTATGTGTACCGCTTTCTCACTGCCCAGTTTATTTCCTGTATATGCCACCTTCCTTTACCCTCTTTCTGATATCTGAGGAATTGAAAGTAGAATTCTAGGGGGCTAAAGGAGTCAGAATTGCAGGCTAGTCACCAGTGGCTTTTTAAAAGTTTTTCTGTTTTTCTCAATATGTAGTTCAGGCTGGCCTTGAACTCTAAGCAGTCCTCCTGCTGTCTCCACCTCCCAAGTGCTGGGATTACAGATCTGTGCCACCATGCCCAGCTATAAGTTTTTTTGAGGCAGAGTCTTGATGTGTAGTTCAGCCTAGGCTCAAACTCTCTGTGGAGTCCAGGTAGTTTTCCTGCCTCAGCCCCCTGAGCGCTGGGATTACATTCCACTGCGGCTTGGCTTCTAGCGGTTTGAGCCAAGGAGTCTTGCATCTCAGAAGGGCCCGTGGATTAGGATCCACCCCACCATTGGTCTGTAGGGATTTCTACTTGTTCTCAGTAGACATCTGAGAGTTTCTTGTCAGCCTTATTTCCACAGACAGTAAAATAAGGTAGACAGTAAAATAAACCTAACCTAAGCCTACATTTTTGCTGCTGAAGATTAGTCTCTGCCAGAGTCTCTGCAGACCCAAGCCAGCACAGTCCCTGGCTTGTCACCCCCCAAGGTTCTTGCTGTACTTGCAGTGCCCAGTGTTTTAGGCTCCAATGAAG
Source organism: Cavia porcellus (assembly GCF_034190915.1). NCBI lineage: Eukaryota > Metazoa > Chordata > Mammalia > Rodentia > Caviidae > Cavia > Cavia porcellus. Next base: position 24,391,215 of record NW_026947500.1, read on the forward strand.
TTAGGGCATCTACAGGCTAACAGGCGACCTTCTTGTCACAGGTGCTGCCCAAGTGATGTGGTTCGAGAAGCTGTACGCTGGCCTGCAGTGTGTTGAGAAGTACCTCATCTACCCCGCCGTGGTGCTCAATGCTCTCACAGTGGACGCCCACACTGTCGTCAGTCACCCGGACAAGTTCTGCCTCTAGTGAGGACCGCCTTGCTCATCAGACCCCTGTCTATATTCCTGTTTGATTCCCATTGGGGAAATTGAGGCCCATAGAGGAAAAGGCTGGTATCTAAGGCGCCTCGCATAGCCCCAGCATTACCCACTGAAGCAGATGTGCCCCCCATACCTGCCTTTAAATGGGCTGTGCCAGCAGACAGCTGAGGCCCAGGGTGGGTGAGGGTTGGGCCCCTCTGCCCATGGCCCCTGAGCCTCTGTCGGGCACTGGATGCCTGCCCCCACCTACAGCTGTCGGGCACTGCTGATGACTGTGGCTGGGCTGAAGCTGCTGCGCTCGGCCTTCTGCTGCCCACCCCAGCAATACCTGACCTTGGCCTTCACCGTCCTACTCTTCCACTTCGACTATCCGCGCCTCTCCCAGGGCTTCCTGCTCGACTACTTCATCATGTCTCTGCTCTGCAGCAAGGTGAGCCCTTGGCTGTGACCCAGCACTCCTCTGCCTGGGTGAGAAAAAGGCCATGGGCCTTTGCAGGGATGGCTGCAGAAAAGGGTCACCTCTGCCCTACCCTTGTAAACAGGAAGCTGAGGCTTTAAGAGGTGGAGTCACCAGTGCTCAGAGCCTTCAGAGAACTGGTGGTCAGCCAGCATGTCACCCCAAGTCTGGCCTGTCCCACAGTCAGCTTCCTCTGAAGTATTTGGTGTAGTTTGGATCTGGCCTTGTCATCTGCATGAGAGCCACTCTCCGAGCGCTGCCTCCCTGCCGGGCACAGCCTGGGAGATTGGATCAGAGCTGAGTTTCAGAAGCCCTGGGTTCTGGGTATGCAGGTGCTCTACCAAGCTGTGGGATTCCCTTTCAGGGCTGGGGACAGGTCACTTTGCATAAAGAGCCATCTGAAGTACTGTACTGGAAGCCTGGTGTGGTGGCTGGGACCCTGTGCAGGCTTTAGCCCCTTTCTGATTTGTGTTTTCTGACTTGAGTGTGTATTTGATTCTTGTTTGGGGCCTGGCCTAGGTTGGTGGCCTCGGACACCATGTGCCACTCAGTACTAGTCCAAGGCCATGACAGTAGCATGAACTGAGCAAGTCGCCACCATCTCTGCCTTCTTTCAGCCTCAAACATCTGAGAAATGCAGACTGCAGTAGAAAGCGCTGGGGTTGTCATGTGAATTCAGTGGCTGATCCCACCTTGTGCTCAGTCAGTTATGTCAGGTGCCTCAAGCTGAGTCCAGAGAGAGAAGGCTGGCAGTAATATGGAGCTGCCAGTGGGCGGCCCCGAGGCCCTGGAGGAGGCCTGCTGCTGGCGTCATGGTGGGTCCTGCTTTCATGAGTAACCCAGTGTTTTTTATCTGCCCTTGGCTCCTCTGCCAGCTGTGGGATCTGCTGTACAAGCTGCGTTTTGTGCTGACCTACATCGCGCCCTGGCAGATCACCTGGGGCTCTGCCTTCCACGCCTTTGCCCAGCCTTTTGCCGTGCCCCGTATCTGCCGCCTGCTGTTTGGGTGGGAGGGCTGCAGCCTGGGCTGCAGGACCAGGAGAGGGAGGCTGGGAGGCTCCATGTGCCTGCCACCACCTCCTTGACTCATGTCCAGATTCAGCCATGCTGTTTGTGCAGGCCCTTCTCTCGGGGCTTTTCTCAACACCACTCAACCCCCTGCTGGGAAGTGCAGTCTTCATCATGTCATACGCAAGGCCCCTCAAGTTCTGGGAGCGTGACTACAAGTGAGTGTCACGGGAGGGCCAGCAGGTGCCCAGGAGGAAGGAGGGGAGGGCTTGGCGTTCAGGCTGCATGACACCCAACAGCAGGCGGCGTGAGAGTGTGGGTACCAGGGGGCACTTGAGGTGCTAGATTGATGAGGGCAGAACCAGCCATTAGTTCTGGGTGGGACACTGTGAGTGGTATGATTGTGGGTGAGTCCCCGGAGCCTCAGTCTTCTCCGCTCTGACAGTCTCAGTAGAGCCCTCAAGGGTGGCAGCCACTCACTCAGAGCTTAGGGATGGGGGCTTAGTGGGGACTCATGCCTGGATAGGAGGACATGCTGGTGGGAGGAGGAAGCTGTCCCCAGTGAGCTTCACCCCTGCTGATTCTCTCTTTGCAGCACTAGACGTGTGGATCATTCTAACACCCGCTTGGTAACACAGTTGGACCGGAATCCTGGTGTGTACCCAGACATCCAGGGGCGTTGGGTAGGGCCCTCCCGAGGGAGCCTTCTTTCCTGTCACTTTGTCCCTTTATCTTTCTGCTCTGGGTTCCAGGAGCTGATGACAACAACCTCAACTCCATTTTCTACGAGCACTTGACACGCTCACTGCAGCACACACTGTGTGGGGACCTGGTGCTGGGCCGCTGGGGCAACTATGGCCCTGGCGACTGTTTCGTCTTGGCCTCTGACTACCTCAATGCGCTGGTGCACCTTATCGAGGTTGGCAATGGCCTTGTCACTTTCCAGCTGCGTGGCCTTGAGTTCCGGGGTGAGTCAGAGCTGGGGGCGGGTACTCTGTTTGATAGTGCATGGGGCTCCATCCCAGTTTAGCACAGCCCCCCTGGCTGGGTATTCTCAGCTGAGGCAGTCTTCTCAGCCTGGTGTTTCCCAGTGAGGTTGTCATGGATGGCATCAGCTCATTGCTATGAGGTGTTGGGTTTCTTCTGGTCCGGCCTTGTTTCTGCCTTGACTTTGGGTCCACAGCAACTGACCAGACCTCTGTGATGCAAGCTGGGCCTGAAGCTCTGGCTCCTGCCAGCTCACCCAAGCTGTCTGTTGTCTCAGGTCAAGGCTGAGGCAGCACCATGTACAGCCGTAGTCAGTGAGCCAGCTCCTTGCCCTTGATGTCTGTGTTGGATGCCAGCTTCAGAGAAGGCCCCAAAGGTGCAGGGGGGATGGCAGATATGGTGGTGCATGCCTGTAGTTCCAGCACTTGGGAGGCTGAGTCAGGAAGATCACCAGGAGTTTGAGGCCAGCCTGAACCACACAGTGAGACCCTATCTTAAAAAATAAGAACAAAAAAGGGTTCTAAGCAAAAGTCACGAGTGCCACCTCCTTGAGCAAGTTGCTTCTCCTCTGAGTTTGTCTTTGCCTGTATGAATGAGGGACCCAAACCCTGACTTCCGTACTTCCTCCTTCCCTCACTGCTGGGAGTCAGGGGCTTACTTGGTACTCATCTGTGCTGCAGCTTTCACTCTTGCAGTAGAGGGAGTCGAAGCAGGCCTTAAGTGTCCTGCGGGCACTCGGAGGAGGGAGGCAGGCAGGCATGGCTCATCTTGGTGGCTGCTGACTGGGCCCCCTCCCGGCAGGTACATACTGCCAGCAGCGTGAGGTGGAGGCCATCACCGAAGGTGTGGAGGAGGATGAGGGATGCTGCTGCTGTGAGCCCGGCCACCTGCCACGAGTGCTGTCCTTCAATGCTGCCTTTGGGCAGCGCTGGCTGGCCTGGGAGGTGACTGCCAGTAAGTACGTACTGGAGGGTTACAGCATCAGTGACAACAACGCCGCCTCCATGCTGCAGGTCTTTGACCTCCGCAAGATCCTCATCACCTACTACGTCAAGGTACAGTGGCCGGGGCACCCAGCTGGGCAGCAGGATCCCTGCTGGGTAATACTTACTGAGCCAGAGTGGCCCTGCGTGCCGTGTGCTGGGTGCAGGGAGCTTGTTCTGACGAAGGGAGGCCTCGAGATTCAAGCTTCCCCCACAGTGCCACCTCCCACAGCAGGCCCTGCAGGCCCCAGTGTCTCTGCTGTTGACGATGTCTAGCCAGGGAGCTTCCTACTGTCCCCCCAGAAAGGCCAGCCTTGGGCTGTGGGTGTGTGGCCAGGTGGGCATTACATTTATGGATCTCATCTCCAGGGTACTGGGCTGGTAGAGGTCACTGCTGAGGTCTGCCCTTAAGATCACCAGCCCTGGAGCCCACCTGGCTGCAACAATGGTCCTAGTGGTACTCGGGAGGCCACCGAGAGGTGCTACTTAACAGAGGGGTGGGCTCTAGGGGTTCTTGGGGTGTTCTAGGGGTACTCGGCAGCCTAAAATGTTACTTCCTTTGCACTGTCTTACTTTACCTCTTGAGGGAAGGGTGGAACTGCAGACCTGTGAGTGATGTGACTTCGTGGTTGGTTAAAGACACTGGGAATTGGGGCTGAGGATTTAGCTCAGCAGCATAAGCACCTGCCTTGCAAGCAGGCGGTCGTGAGTTCAATCCCTGGTACGGATAAAAATGAAAAAGACAGTGGGAATTGAGTGGGTCCATAGTCACTACATGCCCATGGGGAGCCTTGGAGCCCAGGTGACACTGCCCACCTGAGGTTAACCTCTGGTGCAGGCCTTGCATTCCAGCTGTCCTTTTGCCCCTACCATCAGCATCTCATCTGTTACACACTGGAGATTTTCTGTCATTTCTTCTGTCCTTCCACTCTTCTGGGAAGTTTTGAGGCTCCCTGCCACTTTCATCCATGAGGAGGTCAAGTCCAGACAGGAACAGTCCCAGGTCCAGGGGTCAAGGTTCTGTCCTCCTTCCTGTGCCGTCACATGAGTGGTGTCCTTGTCCAGGTTCCTGTTCTGTCTCCCACAAAACCCACTCAAAATCATGTGTGGCCTCCTGCTCATGGTGGCTGCATGGACTAGCAGGCAGGGGTGCACCTAGCCCTGCAAAGCAAGGCTGACTTACCACAGCCCAGAAGCTGGACAGAGATGCTTACGGAAGCTGTGCTAAGATGTGCAGGACCCTGAAGTGATGGTGCACACCTCTAATCACAATGAGGCCGAGGCAGGAGCATTGTGAGTTTCTTAACCTCAGTTACACAGGGGTTTCAAGCCTCGCCTGGACTATATCATGACACCCTGTCTCAAAAAAAAAAAAAAAAAGAAAAAGAAAAAGAAAAAAATTGTAGAGTGCAGGGTGAAGCTTGGAAGGGCTGGGGTGTATGGGAGGGTAGGACAGTGCTAGCATCAGTCTCCCCAGCCTTTATTTTCTTCTTTTTTGTGTAACTTTGGGGTAAACCTGGGATCTTTGTACTGAGCTGCATTTCCAGCTCTTTTTAAGAAAAATGTAGGGTCTCTCTAAGTCACTAAACTGCCCAAGCTGGGCTGGAACTTACACATCTTCGTGGTTTTCCACCAGCTGCATCCTTCTTTCTCCCCAGTGCACACTTTCCAGTCCTGTACCTGGTCTGAACCTGTCTGCCCATCTCAGGGTAGTGTGAGGATCCCCGAAACCTCCCTGGCTGCCATCCTCACTTTATACTTTATCCCAGCTGTGCTACCTGGCCTTCCAAACACTACTCTCCATTTGCTCAAGCCCTGCTTAGAGGGCAACAAGACCTCTTAACAAGGGGTGCAGGAGACCCCTGCTTTGGGCACAAGGTGTTGTGCCGCTGGCTTTGTTCAGACTGTGACTTTTGACTGCCTAAGGGGAATGTAGGGCCCCTGACCTGTAAGAGGCTGCCCCTCTGCCTCAGCCTGACTGCCCAGGTCCTGCGATCTGGATCCCACTGAGACTTCACCTCAGAACACCCTGCTGTGTGATGTCAAGCAGAGCTGTCATCTGTTTCCCATACAACTGGGGCGGATTCCCAGGCCATCAGGAGGAAGCAGGCAGATGCTACCTGCAAGCACCTGCCAGCTGCAGGTTCAGGACTCTCCAGGGCTCCTCTGTAAGGGGGGCCCTTCCTGCCGGGTCTCACTCCTCCTCTCTGGCTTAGGAGAGGGAAGTCCACCTGCCCATTTGGCCTTGGGAGCTGAGCTGAGTTGCAAGAGGTGGCTCTCATAGGTCTCCTTAGGTTGGGACACTGCTGCCTTCTGCCCCAGTGCCAAGGGCCAGGGCAGGCTGGCTCCCCTGTACCCAACACCAGCCCCTCCTCTCCCAGAGCATCATCTACTATGTGAGCCGCTCTCCCAAGCTGGAGGCCTGGCTGAACCACGAAGGCATCGCGGCTGCTCTGCGCTCTGTGCGGGCCCCCGGCTATGCTGACTCAGACCCTACCTTCTCCCTGAGTGTGGATGAGGATTATGACCTTCGCCTCTCGGGCCTTTCGCTGCCTTCCTTCTGTGCCGTGCACCTTGAGTGGATCCAGTACTGTGCCTCTCGGCGCAGCCAGGTTGGGCCACCACTGCCTTGGGGCCGCCCTACCAGGGTTCCAGGGACATGGGCTTATTTTCTTCACCCCATCCCCTTATCCTGAGACTTTCATGGCCTGGCCCTTGATCCCACCCCAGGTTCCCAGTCCTAGGTCTGAACTGGGCTCTGGGGATGGGGGTCCTTGTGCCACAGCCCGTGGATCAGGATTGGAACTCGCCGCTGGTCACACTATGTTTTGGCCTGTGTGTGCTAGGCCGCCGGGCCCTGGGGACAGCCTCACACAGCATGTCTGCCAGGTGAGTGCCCACATCCTGCTGGGGGTGTGCTCCCCACTCGCCCACCATCTCCCCTACCATGGAGAGCTCTGTGTGTCAGGAATTGCATCTAGTTTTTCTGATGCTGTGACTATGCACAAACCTTTCCCAATTCTGTTCCTTACTCCTCTGAGGGACTTGGACCCCTTGGCATGAGGAGGAGACTGAGCCCAGCATGGGGAAGGGTCCCGAGACCTGAGACCCCTGGCTCCTTGCTCACCTGCCTTGTGCTGCCTCCCGCCCAGCCTGGAGCCCTTCCTCTACGGCCTGCACGCCCTTTTCAAGGGGGACTTCCGCATTACATCCCCACGTGACGAGTGGGTCTTTGCCGACATGGACCTGCTGCACCACGTAGTGGCACCTGGGGTTCGAATGGCCCTCAAGCTTCACCAGGTGGGGAGTGGTGTGCCCGGCTCTGTGCATAGGTGGGCATGAAGCCTTTTCCTGGGGTGGGGCGGGCGCCTCTAACCCTCCTGTCTTCTTCCATCTCCCCACCAGGACCACTTCACATCCCCAGATGAGTATGAGGAACCAGCAGCCCTGTATGACGCCATCGCAGCCAACGAGGAGCGGCTTGTCATTTCTCATGAGGGCGACCCCGCCTGGCGGAGCGCCATCCTCAGCAACACACCTTCGCTGCTGGCGCTGCGGCACGTCATGGATGATGCCTCCGACGAGTACAAGGTCATCATGCTCAACCGGCGCCACCTTAGCTTCCGCGTCATCAAGGTGAGAAAGGGAGCGGCCCCCACCACCCCGCCTGCCTTCCAGCCCGCACCTCTCCCCTGCGGCGCTGGCCCCTGACCTCAGTGCCGCCCCCTGCAGGTGAACCGTGAGTGCGTGCGCGGCCTGTGGGCGGGGCAGCAGCAGGAGCTCGTTTTCCTCCGCAACCGCAACCCTGAGCGCGGCAGCATCCAGAACGCCAAGCAGGCACTCCGCAACATGATCAACTCCTCCTGCGACCAGCCTCTGGGCTACCCCATCTACGTGTCGCCGCTCACCACCTCACTGGCTGGCAGCCACCCCCAGCTGCGGGCGCTGTGGGGTGGCCCCGTCAGTCTGGGTGCCATCGCCCACTGGCTTCTGCGCAGCTGGGAGAGGTAAGCCCACTCTAGCCAGGAGACGCCCCATCAAGTATCCTGAGCTCCCAGAGGGAGCCCCGGGGTGCAAGAGAGGAAACTGGCCTCAAACCCTGAGAGATGAGTCTCTCCCAGAGCTGACTGCCCCTAGAGGTATCCCCTTTTGCCTTGGAGCTGACAGTGGCCTTTAGTCTTTAAGCACAATTGATGGCAAAATGTCTTAGGGATGAGGACCCTGGATCTCGGAGGTGCTGAGTAACTTGTCCTGGGAACTTGTGACCATTAGGCCTACATCCTCAGCCTTGTCTCCACACCTGCACCCCTTCTCCACCTTCTTACCCCAGGCTTCATAAGGGCTGTGGCGCTGGCTGCAATAGTGGCGGGAATGTGGATGACTCGGACTGCGGTGGGGCTGGTGGCCTGAGCTCCCTCAGCAATAACCCCCCGTTGGCACACCCCACGCCTGAAAACACAGCAGGTGAGTGGGCAAGGCAGAGCAGACTTAGTGGGGACAACAGCCTAGCTGAGATCTCTGCTGTCTTATCTGTCTTTTACAGGCAGTGGCGACCAGCCTCTCCCACCAGGCCCTGGCTGGGGGCCACGACCTTCCTTGAGCAGCTCTGGTGATGGGCGGCCGCCTCCTCTGCTGCAGTGGCCTCCCCCTCGGCTCCCAGGACCACCCCCTGCTTCACCTGCTCCCACGGAGGGCCCTAGGCCCTCCCGGACCCCAGGCCCCGGTCTTCTGAGTTCGGAGGGGCCAAGTGGGAAGTGGAGTCTGGGGGGTCGAAAGGGGCTGGGAGGATATGATGGAGAGCCAGCCTCAGGGAGTCCCAAAGGAGGCACCCCTAAATCTCAGGTAAGGCACCTATGGGAAAGTCGGGCCCCAGGCGGCTCGGGGCTGCTTGCCTGCAAACCTCTCTGTCCTCCTCAGGCGCCTCTAGACCTCAGCCTCAGCCCCGATGGCAGCTCTGAGGCCTCACCCCCCAGAACAGTCCAAGACATTCCTTGCTTGGACAGCAGTGCTGCCGAGAGTGGCACGCCAGCGGGGGCTCCTGGTGACTGGCCTGTCCCTGTGGAGGAACGAGAAAGCCCAGCTGCCCAGCCCTTGTTGGAGCACCAGTACTGAGCAGCCTGGTGCCCCCTGAATTCCACCTTAGGATCAGTAACTTGGACCCCTCTGGTTGCCTCTCGCCCTCTGTTGGACCGTGGACCTGAGTGGCTTTGGCTTCCTTATGCGAACCCTGACTTCTGGCTGCCTCAGCCATAGTACCGGAACTGAATGGCCCACATCTCTGATCTTGATCCCTTGTCTCTCACTCCTGATACATGGCCTGGGTGCCCCAAAGTGAGGCAGGTAGCCTCCCAACCAGGCCCTAAGAGCCATCCCATGGGCTGGTCCCACTTTGAGCCTGTGGCCAGGACTGACTCAGCCCCTGGGTCTGCACTGCCTGCAGAGCTGGTCCCCAGGCCTGGACCTGGGGCTCAAAATGTGGTGAGGGTTGTTTCTTTTCTTTATCTTCCTTTTTTTTTTTTTCTTTTGTGCTTCAAAGACACCAGAATTAATAACACTATTTTTGATTTTGGTTGGCAGTTGCTTCTTTTGTCTGGGAGTGACAGGGTAGTGGAGGTGGCCAAGCAGCATGGGTGAGCGTGAGGTGGTGATGAGGTTGAAGGATGTGGGGCAGAGATCAGATCAAGGGCGGGCCCCTTCCCTATAAGTCTGTCCCCTTGTCAGAACTGGGTGTGGGGGTTGGAGCACTGTTTCCCACTCCTACATGTACAGTTCAGAACCTTTTAGGACTCACCATGATACAAACAGCCACAGTGGCACAAGGGCTATGGGTTTGCCAACACTGGTTCAGAATTTTCAGCCCTAGAGATCCCTGCATTTATCATCTTTGGTCTGGCTCAGCCTTTCTCTGAACTTCAGTCGCTCCAAGCCTTAAAAAGGCAATGACACCTATGTGGGGTGTTCTAGAAGTGAATGAAGTTTGCGCCCTATGTTAGGTCTCATTGCTGGTTTCAGCGGCACAAGCCTCTAACCCCAGCACTCTGAGGCAGAAGGATCTGAAGTTGGAGCCCAGTCTGGGCAACTCAGCGACTTAACAAGACCCCTGTCTATACGTCAGTGTGAGGGCTCTGGGTTTAATTCCTAGTTTTAAAAAAAAAGTGTAGCGCAATTTCCCAGGGCCTACTGCTTAAGGAGGGCTCAGTGATACAGTCCTGGGTGCTGAGCACCTGGTGTGCGCCAGCAGGAGCCGGACACTAGGTGGCCTCCGGTAGTGCCCCTGGTTTGTCTGGAAGGCAGAGATGCGTGTTCCCATTACTCAGCGCGCATGTGGGCTGAGTCAGAAGAGCGGCTGAAGCTAGGACAGCGAATCCAGGCTGGGTCTACCCTCCAGCTGCTGCGGGGCTGACCTCCGCCAGCCCGCCCGGGATTCCCGCCTGCTCGCTTGCCGCCGTTGCCGCCACTGCTCCTGGCCGGCCCCGCCCCAAGTCCTGCCTTGCTCCGCCCCCTTGCCGGCCCCTCCCCAGGAGGCTCTGACGCCGGAGTGGTGGCTGGAGAGCAGGCAGCCGACCTGGACCGGAGGGCACAAGAGGCAGCAGCGGCTGGGCAGGAGCCCCCGAGGTATTAGCGGGTTCGGAGGACGGGAGGCACAGGGTGGGACAGACAGGGTACAAGGGGCCTGGCCGTGGACGGTGGCTAGGTGGGTGGGGGCACGAACTTCTTGGCGCCTTGCTGCACACTCGTCTTCCTCGGGCTGCTGCTCAGCCGGGAGTCAGCGTGACCAGTTCTCTGTCTCCAGGAGTGGTAGTGATGCCTGCCACTCCCTCTGCATGACGGCCTCCCCGGCCTGCGAGCCAGTGAGTGGACTCGAGGTGGGGGGGGGGGGCTCCCAGTCTCTCGCATTAGCTCTGGCAAGTACCCCTGCTGCCCAGTGCATAGGCTCCCCCTATTCCGGGTTCCTCTTCGCTGGCAGCCTCCTCCCCAGCCTTTGCACACCGTCCCCCAGTCTCAGGCCTGGACTGGGAGGAAACATCTGTCGCGCCCCCTGGCAGCAGAAATAGGGTCGTGACCTCCAGATGTGCTGGGAAGCATCCAGCACCTCCTCTTGGGGCAGCCAGGCCTTCCGGATCTGTGAAGGCGGGGCCACCCCTTCCCCCTCAGTGACATAGGCTGCAAGGAATGTCCCGGCCTCAATGGACCCTGTGTGAAGCTGTGGAATGGGGGGCAGAGCCTAAGAACGCCTCCCCACCGCAGAGCCAGGCACTCAGCCAGAGCCCATGTGCTGGGTGGCACACATTCATGCATATACAGAGTTTGGCCCACGTGGATCAGGGTCCCTCCGTCCTGCCTCCTCTTACCCCCAAACCCCAGCCCAGCCCCTCCCATGAGCAAGCCCACAACATGGCACCGAAAGCCCATGTGTGCCATGTACATAGTACGTAGATGGTCAGCTTCAGTCTCCCAGCACCCCTGGAAGGAGACTAGAGTGATCCCTTTTTAGCGATGAGAAAACAGAGGCTCAAGGTCAACGTCAGACCTCGTCCTAGGAGGAACCAACACAGGAGGCCCCTGAGCTTTGGAGGCATGCCCTTGTTTGGTTCCTGAAGCGCAGCTGAGGGCTGTGTGGAGCCCCTCCTCCCACACTATGTGCCAAGACCCACCAGTGGCTGCCTGCACCCCAGGGACCGTTCCCAGGCCTCTGCCCTTTCTGCCACCTCTGTGGAGGGGCACCTGGGGTAATTCTCCCTCATGTTCTCACACCACCTTTTACACCTGCCCTTGGTCTTGCCACATTTCTGCACTCAGCAGGTCCCCGGGGCTTTGGGTGTCTGAGACTTACATCCTGTGAGTTGGGGAACCTCAGCCCATCCCCCTGCCACCCTCACACCTCCGCACCCTGGGTGGCCAGGGACAAGAGTGAGCAGGTGCACAGCTCTGTTAAGGCCCTGGAGATTGATGGAACCAGGTTCAGAGCATGGAATTCTAACGTGGAATCCCTTCAGCCCAAAGCTTCACCTTTTAGGACCTCACTCTGACCTTCTGTCATGAGGGGTTCAGTAGTCTCTGTTTAAATCAGTGAGACCAGGTAGACAGAAGTCCCCATGGGTCTCAGTTCCAACAGAGGGACTCAGTCAGCGTAACCCCCTTTCTTCCCCAGACCTGGCATAGCAACCTGCAAGTGGGGGGTCAAGGTCTGTCCTCAGGCCTCAGGTGACTTGGGTCCCATGACTGAGTTCCTGTGACCCCAGCATCTACCTCAGGATGTGGGGGCTAGGCTGGTGGCTGGGCCAAGTTGGGGCCATTTCCTGTGTTAAAGGAAGTCTTCTTTCCATTCCTACTGCCCTCAGCCTCCCCGAGAGCCTCTGTGTGCCTGTGACATTGGAGCTATAGGAGCCCAGGGCGTTGCCAGCAGGCCTCTGGGTGCTCAGCTCCTCTGGGACCCAGAAGGAAGTGGGAAGTGCAGGGAGGAAGGTCTCTGGGGACAGGACGTCCTCCCTTTGTCAATGGGGCAGGACCCAGACAACAGTGGTCCCAGAGGTTTCCCATTGCAGCCAGAAAGAATTGTCTGCAAGATTGGACCAGGCTTTGGTGAAGACCCTCATTCTGGGCCCAAAACTTGCCCGAGGTGTCAGAATGGGACCTGGAGGATCCTGGCAGGCCCAGGGCTTCTCAGGCTCTATGACCTTCAGGCCCTAACCCTGCTGAAACCAAGCCGGGGAAGGGGCTGGAAACCTCAGCCCTAGGCAGACAAGGAAGTGGCCAGGAAAGCGGAAGCAGCTTTGATGGTCTCAGAGGAGGCCGGAAGCCAACCGGGGTGGCGGAGGACCAGGCTGGGGGCCTGGGTTCCTGTTTTCTCCTCAGGTCCCTCTGAGCAGCCCCCTCCTCCTTCAGGGCAGGAACCACTGCCACAACCTCAGCCTGCCGGCTGCTCACCAAACACCTGTGTCTGCCAATGCGGCCCGGCCTCCAGAGAGCCAGGCCCACAGAGCGTGCCCATGTGGGCTGGTGGTGTGGGGAGCCCGCGGCGGGGCATGGCCCCTGCGCCCACCGATGACCTCTTCGCCCGTAAACTGCGCCAGCCAGCCCGACCCCCGCTGACACCACACACCTTTGAGCCAAGGCCAGCCCGGAGCCCACTTCTTCGAAGTGGCAGTGATGCAGGGGAGGCGCGGCCCCCCACCCCAGCCAGTCCCCGAGCCCGAGCCCACAGCCACGAGGATGCCAGCCGTCCTGCTGCAGCCCCCACCCGACTCTTCACCGACCCCCTGGCTTTGTTGGGGCTACCTGCGGAGGAGCCCGAGCCTACTTTCCCACCAGTGCTGGAGCCCCGCTGGTTTGCTCACTATGACGTGCAGAGCTTGCTCTTCGATTGGGCTCCACCACGGGGGACTCGGGGACACACAGAAGCCAGCCCTGCAACTCCAACCTCAGCTGAGGACCAGGCTGCCAGCTCAGATCTGCTGCTTGGGGCGCCTGGCTTTGTGAGTGAGCTTGGGGGTGAGGGTGAGCTAGGCTTGGGGGGACCCATGTCCCCACCTGTGCCCCCTGCACTTCCCAATGCGGCTGTGTCCATCCTGGAAGAGCCGCAGACCCGGACTGCAGCCTACAGCCTGGAGCACGCAGACCTGGGTGCCGGCTACTACCGCAAGTACTTCTACGGCAAAGGTGAGAGGCAAAAAGGGGTCAGGGAAGAGGTCCCTGTCACGTGTGGGGCACACAGTAGAGTCCACAAGCTGTCCTTTTCCTGTAAGGTCCCCAGCTATAGGAAGAAGCTGAGCCAGGGCACTGCCGGCCCCCTCTCTCCCCCCCTCTTAAAGGTCAAGCCCAGGCTGCTCCCCCCAGCCAGGACTGGGCATCTTGCCTCCTTCATGGCTTATCCTCATAGACAGAAGATTTCCTGTCTAGAGGTGAAAACTCAGGCCCAAAAGCCCTGTGTTCAGAAATCTTGTTCTCACCATCACAGTGAAGAGGGCCTGGGGCCTTGGAATGGGACCAGTGCTTAGTGCGGCAGGGTTGGGTAACATCGAAGCTTGACAGCAGCTTCCCTCCTTGGCCTCCTGGGCCTGGGGCAAGTGCTTGGGCTGGGGCGGCAGGGATGGGACTTAGCTGGGGTCTCTACTGAGGCTGACAGCCAGCTCTCTGCCTTCCCCAGAACACCAGAACTTCTTCGGGGTAGATGAGGAACTGGGCCCAGTGGCAGTGAGCCTGCAGAGGGAGGAGAAGGAGGGCAGCGGAGGGGGCACCTTGCACAGCTACCGTGTCATCGTACGGACCACGCAGGTGGGCCAAGGGCTTGAGGATGAGGCTGGGGTTCCCTCCTCTGAACACCATACGGATCCCAAGTGCCGCTCCACCTCTCCCTCAGCTCCGGACCCTCCGTGGCACCATCTCAGAGGACGCATTGCCCACAGGACCCACCCGTGGCCTGTCGCCAAGGAAGCTCCTGGAACATGTGGCTCCCAGGCTGAGCCCGTCATGCCTGCGTCTGGGCTCAGCATCCCCCAAGGTGCCACGCACGCTGCTTACGCTGGATGAACAAGTGGTAAGTGGGCAGGAGGGAAGAGTGGTGTGGACTCAACCTGGCAGCAGCACCTGGGCCCCCAGCCCTGTCCTGACACTGGCCAGGGGAGTGGTCTCAGAGAGTGTTTCAGGCCAAGCATCAGAAGCAAGGTCTGCAGGCCACAGCATCTGAAGGTTTGCTAGAAATGCACGTGCTGAGGCTCCAGCCCACCCACTGAATCAGAGCTGCGTTTTAAAGGCCCTGAAGTTTTGCCATATAGCTCACAACCCCGAAGCCCAGGTCTGACTGATTCCAGCTCTTCCGCAGTTCCCTCATTCCTCGCCAGTTTGCTTCATCTCCTCTCAACGTGGGGTGCTCACTCCTTCCCAAAGTCACCTGCTGCCTTTGACTCTCTTCTGTGGCACTCAATCCATCAGTCATTCAACAAACATGTCTCGTATCCTCCTGGTGGCAGTGCCCTAACTGGATTCTGGGGACAAATGCAGACCAAGAAGTTTTGTGGAATGTCTCACAGCTGGGTGTGGGACGGGAATCCATGGAGAGCTGAGGAAACAGGACCAGGAGAGCAGAGGAAGGGGATGTGAAGGCTTTGTAGGGCCCAGAGGTGGTGCTGACAGCCCTTCCTGGGTGAAGGTTTCACCCCATGGAGGAAATGCAAGCGCTCCGTAAGCCAGGATGAGAACATGTTTTCTGGGCGGACAGGGTTGAGCAAGCCTTTCTGGCTGAAGCAGCAGCTGGTGTGATAGTCTGGAGACGATGCATGTCACGTGTACCTCAGGGAGTGGAGGGGATGGGGAGAGGCCTGCTTTTGGTCCTGTGGGCCCTGGGGAGCCCCGGAAAGATTGAGCACATCTGACTACAGTGCATGGACCAGGCTGGAGGGGCAGAGACCAGACTGAAGGCTGTTGCTGTTGTCTCGGATAGACATGGTAGTGACAGAGAGGTGACAGTCCAGGGCTAGAGTGAATATCCCTTTGGAATGACTGAACTCCGGAGACCTTGGCTTCTTTTTTCTTGGTACTGGAACTCAGGACCTTGCTCTTGCCGGGCAGGCACTGTGCCACTGAACTATATCCCCGGCTGGTGTCCCTGGCTTCATGGCCCAGGGCAGTGTGTTTTTATGGGGCCAAGGACCTTAGGAGGAGGCAGGGGGACAGGGAAGCCCAGCAAGGCAGTGAGACGCTTCAGAGCTGGAAGGGCATCAAGGCGGTTGGGGAAATGGGCCTGGAGTCTGGGAGGAGGGTCTGGGCTGCAGGCAGAGACAAGAATGTTGTCCCCTAGAAGTGGCTGCTGCAGCCATGGAGGGCACAAACTTGGGGGAGAAGCCATCCAGGCAAGGTCAGGTTCCAGTTGGCCCCAGTGCCAAAAACTGTGACCAGGAAGGCAGCAGCCATGGGCTGTCCTGTGTGGTCAGGTTGTTGTTATTTTCTGTGGTACAGAGGTGTGAACCCTGGGCCTTTGTGCGGAGTTACAGCCCTGGCTTTTTTTTTTTTTTTTTTTTTTTTCTAGTCTAGCGGGACCCAAACTTTTGATCTTCCTGCCTCAATTTCCCAGAGTACTGGAATGACAGGCATGCACCATTACCCCTGTCATAAATTTATTTATTTTGTGGTGCAGGTGCTGGAACTCAGGGTCTCACACATGCCCGCCAAGTGCCCCATTGCCAAGCTTCTGAACATGGGAGGTGGGGGGACCATGGGATCAGAGCTTTAATGGGATCAGTGCAGAGGAGAAGGGGCCAGAGCAGTGTGCAGAGACAGGGAGCGGGGCGGGGCTGAGATGGCTCAAGCCCTCAGGAGGTGAGGGAGAACTACCTAGAATTTGAAGGCCCCGGCCAACAGTGTGGCCGCCAGCTGAGGATGCCAACGTGGACATTTATTGAGACCATATGCACTGTGTGGGGTTCTTTCTACAACTCCCTTCATCTATTGTCACTGGAAAACTAACCTCCCCCCATTCCGTCCCTCTGGTGACTCCTCTAGTGGCCCCTGAGCACTGGGAGCAGGGCAGACTGTACCCATGTGATCGTCAAGGACTCCGAGGTGGCTGGGGAGACACACAGAGGCAGCCCACCTGTTGGCCAGTGTCCTGACTGTTTCCCCATGACTCGGTGGAGGTGGGGCTAGGGGAGACTAAGCCTGAGGTGTCTGTGACCTTCCCGCAGCTGAGCTTCCAGCGCAAGGTGGGCATCCTGTACTGTCGCTCAGGCCAGGGCACGGAGGAGGAGATGTACAACAACGAGGAGGCGGGAGTGGCCTTCACGCAGTTTCTCACCTTGCTGGGTGACGTGGTGCGGCTCAAGGGCTTTGACAGCTATCGGGCCCAGCTGGACACCAAAAGTGAGGTGCAGGGCACTGGAGGGTTGGGGGCAGTCCCGTGTGAGGGGCAAATGAACCACTTTGACACTTCTTTGTCCATATTGGCCAAAGGCTGGGGCTGAATGCTAGAGAGCTCTTTGGGTAGGCACCCTGGTGGTGGGACTGGGATTGTCCCCCAAGAACCTGGTGTTCTACTGCCTGAGCTGTGGCCAGGGTGTTTAGGGGCACAGCCCCTAAATCTGACACATTCCAGAAGCCTGGCCTCTGGGCAGGTGTCCCTGCCTCCCTGGATGTTAGGCCCCAGAGTACCTAGCTGCCTTCCACTTGTCAGTGTGCCCCACATGCTCATGCCAACACCCATCCTTCCCTGGGACACCTACTTCCTGCCTTCCTCTGAGCCCATTCTTACCACGTCCCCACTCCTAAGCAGCAGAGGCTGAGGCTTGGACTTGGTGGCCTAGGCCTTGGCTGGTAATATGAAGGGGTCATCTACCTGCTGGTGGGGCCACAGATGCTGCCGAGTGGGAACAGGGACAGGTGATTCAAGATTCCCTTAGCTGTCTCTCTGTGTCCCCAACTTGCTGGCCACAGCGGATTCCACAGGTACACACTCCCTCTACACCACCTACCAGGACCACGAGATCATGTTTCACGTCTCCACGATGCTGCCTTATACCCCAAATAACCAGCAGCAGGTATTCGGGGTCTAGGACAGGGCTGGGGAATGGCCAAGGCCTTCTGGGGACCCCTGGAGGGTGCTGCAAGGGTGGCAATCTTTGAACCTTAGTCTGCTGACCCCAACAGGCCTGTGGCAGCTTCTCAAAGACAAACATCTCAGGGCTTTACAGGGGCAGGTGGGGAAGCCACTGGTGCCAAGGTTTTCCCTTGCCCAAATGAGGATTTGGGGAGATCACGCGGCCCCTCTAACACTCCTTACCATCTAATCCGCAGCTCCTGAGGAAGCGCCACATCGGCAATGACATTGTGACCATCGTGTTCCAGGAGCCCGGCAGCAAGCCCTTCTGCCCCACCACCATCCGCTCCCACTTCCAGCACATATTCATAGTGGTGCGGGCCCACGCACCCTGCACCCCGCACACCTCATACAGGTGAGGGCCAGGGTAGCCCTAGGTCTCCTGTGGGCACCGAGTCCTTGACCTGCCCTGCCGTCCCTCATGCAGCCTTCTTCCACGCAGGGTGGCCGTGAGCCGCACTCAGGACACTCCGGCCTTCGGGCCAGCCCTGCCCCCCGGAGGAGGCCCCTTCGCAGCCAATGCTGACTTCCGCGCCTTCCTGCTGGCCAAGGCGCTCAACGGCGAGCAGGCAGCCGGGCACGCACGCCAGTTCCATGCCATGGCCACGCGCACACGCCAGCAGTACTTACAGGACCTAGCCACTAACGAAGTGACCACCACGTCGCTGGACTCTGCCTCGCGCTTTGGCCTGCCCTCCCTGGGCGGCAGGCGCCGGGCGACCCCTCGGGGCCCGGGCTGTGAGCTGCAGGCGGCGGGTGCGCTGACCTGGGGCGTGCGCGCGGCCCCGGGGACTCGGGTCGCAGCGGGAGCCGAAGCGGGAGGCCCCGAGGGTGCCGAGGTGCCCTGTCTGCTGGGCATCTCTGCAGAGACACTGGTACTGGTGGCGCCGCGCGATGGCCGCGTAGTCTTCAATTGTGCTTGTCGCGACGTGCTGGCTTGGACCTTCTCGGAGCAGCAACTCGACTTGTACCACGGTCGCGGGGAGGCGATCACACTGCGGTTCGACGGGGCGCCTGGCCAAGCGGTGGGCGAGGTTGTCACACGCCTGCAGGTGAGCCCGGGTGGACGAAGGCATCCGCGGTCTCTTGGTGTACCGGAGGCGGAGCCCGCGCTGCAGCCACCACCTCCGCAACAGTGCGCCGCGTTTCGGGTGGGATGGGGGCCGCGGAGCCAGCCTTGGCACAGGGCCTCGGGCAAATGACCTCTTGTCCCCCCGCGGGGTTTGGGTCAGTCGCTGGACCTGTCGGAGAGCTGCCCAGAGGGTGGCGCTGGGCCGGCCTCACCCACGCCCCGCCCCCTTGCTGCCCGGTAGTTGGTGAGTCGGGGCTGCGAGACCCGCGAGCTGGCGCCGCCCAGAGATGGTCAGGGCCGCCTGGGCTTTGAAGTGGACGCCGAGGGCTTCATCACAGACGTGGAGCGCTTCACTTTCGCCGAGAAGGCGGGGCTGCGGCCTGGGGCACGCCTGCTGCGCGTGTGCGGTCGGACACTGCCCAGCCTCGGCCCTGAGGCCGCTGCCCAGCTGCTGCGCTTGGCACCCAAGGTCTGCATTACCGTCCTGCCCCCCGAGGAGAGCGGCCGACCCCGCAGGTCAGGGCGCCGGGGACTGGGGCTGGGGCGTAGGAGGGCCCTGTGCCTCACAGGTCTCCTTCAGTAAACTGCCAAGATTTGCATGTGTAGATGCCTTTTCTCTTTTCACAATTCTGTCGTGACCTCTCTGAACTGCACTGCATTCATAGAGTGGAACTGGATAAGAATGTTGTTCTCGTCGATTTGTCTCACTAGTGTGAGAAGCTGAAACAAACAACATATGTATATGTAGATCTATAAAGTTAAGATTTTTTTAAAAGAATATTCTTACTGATTAAGACAAACATAATCCTCCACTTTTTTATTTACTTATTTTTGAGACAGGGTCTTGCTATGTAGTCCAGGCTGGCCTTGAATTCACTATGTAGCACAGGCTGACCTCCAACTTGCAGCAATCCTCCTGCCTCAGCTTCTGAAGTGCTAGGATTACAAGCATATGCCACCTTGCCCTGCTAACCCTCACTTTTAAAATATTAACACACATACCATTGATTAGTTACTGTGCTAAGCCAGATATAAGCAAACTTTGTAAAGGCCAGACAGTGGCTATTTTAGGCTATCTTATCTCTGCTACAGCTACTCAGCTCTTGCTGTAGGTAAATGAATTGAGTGTGGTTGAATTTTACTAAAATTTTATAGACACTGGAATATTTGGGTTTTCTTTCTTTTTGGTACTAGCAATTGAACTTAGGATCTTATGTTTGCCAGTTAGATGCTTGTGTCACTCAGCTATATCCCCAGCAACATTGGAATATTTGGATTTAATATAGATGTTCCTCAGCCAGGTGTGGTGATGCAGGCTTGTAATCCTAGCATTCTAGAAGGCTGAGGCAGGAGGAGAACAAGTTTGAGGCCAGCCTGGGTAATATATCAATTTAATGAGACAATGTCTCAAAATAAAAAATTAGCTGGGCATAGTGGCCCACACTTGTATTCCCAGAACTCAGGAGACTGAGGCAGGAGGATTTCTGTGAGTTCAAGGCCAGCATGAACTGCATAGTGAGACCCTGCCTCAAAATAAAAAATATAAAATTCAAAAATAAAAAAAATAGGACTGAAGATGCAGCTCAGTATGAAGGCCTCAGTTCAGTCCATATATGTATTTATCCCCTACTTGATGAACAGGTTACTAATGATAAAACCATGCTAAGGTCCAAAAATTGCAAATAGAACTATGCTGTCTGGATGGACTGTATATAATTGTCACTAGTCATGAAATACTCAGTTGACTATTTCTTTCAACTATTTAAACATCTAAAGACCATTCTTGGCTCGCAAGAGTTACAAAAACAGGCACAAATGCTCAAAACAAATAAAGAAAAGACAAAGGCTGGGTTTTGTTCCAAGGAGATTCTGGATGCCAAGTGACTTAATTTCATCTCTTGCTTGAGCTCTTCTAGCCTGCTATGAGGTCAGCTTTCAGTCATTTGTCCAGAATATATAGGACAATACTTGGATTTGAACCCAGGTCTGAAAACCTGGTTTTCGGACCCACGTTCTTCCCTGCTGTCAGGGTGTGCGGGAGAGCTGTCATCCTGGCATTGTTCTTCTGGCAGCAGCTGGGGGTGGGGCTGGTGACACAGGATACAGGTTGGGGAGCCCTGCTGACACTTTCCCTGCCTTCTCCCAGGAGCTTTTCAGAGCTGTACAGGCGGTCTCTGCAGGAGCCCAGCCGGCGGGGGCCCCCAGAGCCAGTGCAGGATGAGACCCAGGAGGTGGTCCTGCAACCCATCACAAGGCAGCTGCTGCGCCTGTGCCTGCAAGATGGAGCCAGCCCTCCAGGGCCCGGGGATTTGGCTGAGGAGAGGACTGAATTCCTGCACAGCCAGAACTCACTACCATCACCCCACAGGTGCACCCTCCTGATCTTCCTTCCCCAGCCAGCTCAGTGGGGCCTGGACAGGGAAGGTCCAGAGAAAGCAGCTTCCGGTTCTGAGCCAGCCCTGCTGTCCCCAGCTCCCTGTCTGATGAGGCCCCTGTCCTGCCCAATACCACCCCGGATCTCCTCCTGGCCGCCACGGCCAAGCCAGCAGCACCTGGTGCTGGCAGGGAGACACCTTCTTCCCAGGTGAGCAGAAACAAGGCTGCAGAGTGCAACAGGACAGAGGTGACAGTGGGTGTCACTGCACTGACATTTCATTTTTGCCTCCCAGGAACGGCCAGGCAGCCCCAGTGACCACAAAGACAAGGGCAACCTGGCCCCAGAACTGAGGGCCTCCTTCCTGCCACGGACTTTGTCTCTTCGGAACTCCATCAGCAAGAGTGAGTGTGGAGCCAGGGGGGTTAGAGGGGTTCCTGGGGCTCCCCTGCTGAGCTTGCCTTCTGCTGCCCACAGTCATGTCAGAAGCTGGCAGCGACACGCTGGAGGATGAGTGGCAGTCCATCTCAGAGATTGCCTCCACCTGCAACACCATTCTGGAGTCACTATCCCGGGAGGGTGAGGCCACCAGGACCCCAGGAGAAGGAGTTAGAGTTAGGATGGGATTCCTGCTACCTCTCAGGCCAGCCCTCATGGTCCCTTTGTCCTGTAGGCCAGCCCATCCCAGAGAGCGGAGACCCCAAGGGAACTCCAAAGTCCGATGCTGAGTAAGGCTGCCTGTCCTGTATAGCCCCTCTCCACGCCTGTGTACCCAACCTTGGTCCTCACCCACTGGAGTTAAGCATTACCCTGGCCCAACATCCACAGACACTGGTCTCAGACAACAGGGGGATGGGGCCTTCATTCAGGGACCTTTAGGGGTCAGCATGTGGTATTGCCCCTGCCCTGGTCCTGCTGAGTTCTTACCCCATGTCCTCAGGCCAGAACCTGGGAGCCTGTCTGAGAAGGTCTCTCACCTGGAGGCTATGCTCAGGAAGCTGCAGGAGGACCTGAAGAAGGTGAGGGGGTGGCCTGGGGCCCTTGAGGAGTCCCATGAGGAAAGGGTCAGCTGCTGATGCCATCCTCCCTTCCCAGGAGAAAGCAGACAAGGCAGCCCTGGAGGAGGAGGTACGGAGTCTTCGGCACAACAACCAGAGGCTGCTGGCCGAGTCAGAGAGTGCAGCCACTCGCCTGCTCCTGGCCTCCAAGCAGCTGGGCTCAGCTGCCACTGACCTGGCCTAAGGCTATGTGGTCCAGCCTCAGCAGCCTATGGACCTGCTTGGAACTGCCTGGGCCTTTAGGGCGTACCTGGGTCTCATGGCCCAGGACCCTCCTCAGGATCTTCCCCATGCCAAGGCGCATCTTAGCACTGTTCCTACTCCCCAACCCATCTGGTGGCAAAGGTGCCCCCACTTGTCCGTTTGTAAATATTCTGTGGAGAAATTTTTTGTTGTTGGTTTTTTGGAAACCTGAACTCATGAATTCTCCTGCCTCAGCCTCCTAAGTGCTGAAATTACAGGTATGTGCCACCACACCCAGCTGAGAAGCCATTGTATTTGTCTGTACATATGTACAAGACATGCTGTGGTGGAGTGTTTTCAGAGGCCACACGAAGCTCCCTGGATAGGTTTGAATTATGGGCCCTTGAACACTGGCACCAGGTTGGACTGACATGAGGAGTCTTTTTGTCTTTGAGGCTAGCCCGTCCTTTGGCTTCTGTCCCACAAACATTTGTCTGGTTCTGTTGGGAAGCAGATGGGTATATTCCACACCTGCTCTGCCCAGGTCTCAGGCCTGAAATCACATCTTGGGGCTCAGATGATGGCAGGAAGAAGTCAGCTGAGTCTGGAGCCCAGGGGTCAGGGCAAGCCTGTTTCCCAGCAGCCCTACTCTCCTTTCTGTCATTACTGAGCCCCCAAGCCTGGCACTCTTTTGGCTGCCTGGCCACATCTTACAAGGGCCCAGTTCCAGGGGTGGCAGTTTCTTGGACCTATGTCTCGAAGACTCTTGCCTTCAACCCACTTCTCTGCTCACCAGCCCATGAGACCCGCTCTTCTGCAAGAAGCTGGGCTTTATCCCGAGTGGCATCAGCACATTCTAATTTAGACCCTGTTGGACCCTGTTCCCTAAGCTGGGGCCTGGCGAGGACAGTGACTTGCCCAGCACCACAATGCCTGTCCAGCCCCGCTTGACGCTTACTCTGCTGAGACCTACATCTTGAGTCTGTTAGGGTGACTCTGGCAGGATGAGCTGGGCTCCGAGTGGCAAGGGGAATGGGGAAGGCTTCATGGAGAAAAGAACTTTAGGGCTGAGTTTTGAAGGCTAAAGAGGAAGGGATTCACCAGGTAGAGATATGAGAACTATCTGGCAGGACCCTGCTGGGCTTACTAAAGTGGAGTCAGGCACATACAGGAATCCAGGGCTAGGGAGGCTATGGCTGGGCCAGAAAGGGTAGTGAAGGGGTCTAGGGATCCTGCATCAGCAATTCCCAGCAGTGTGACCCAGTTTTTCCTAGTCACAGCCCTCATGGACACTATGTAGGGAAACCCCTGGTTACTCTGGGGGTGCATTTGCAGAAAACTGGAGCCTGGTCATGTAATTGATAGATGTTTACAGAGTGACCCATGACAGCTGGTGTCACAGGCCTGCAGCTGCAGTGAGGCCAGGAGAAAGGAAACTGAGGCAGCAGTCCTGGAAGGAGACGGTGGTGGTTTGCACACAGTGATGACAATGGTGACAACCGGGAGAAGTGAGGCCCATCAGTTCCTCCTTGAGGGCGGGCAGGGTGGCGAGACAGGGAGGAAGAAGAGAGGTGGGTTGGGAATGGTCGAGGGCCCTGGGAACAGGGTTTGAGAAGCCAATGGGCTGCTTGTCTGAAGGCAGACAAAGACTCACGAGCCTGCAGGGAGACGTGACACATGCTCCAGCACTCAAGAGGCTGAGGCATAAAGATCGCTGTGCATATGAGTTCAGTCTAAGCTACACAGTGAGTTTAAGGCCAGGCTGAACTACATGTCGAGGCCCTGGCTAAAATAAAACCAAAGACTGATGAGCCGTGAGCATGTAGAGGTCACTTAGGGAGTGTGGGAAGGGCCTCGAGAGACTTCCGGAGGTCACTGCAGGGCACTGGGACAGCCAAGAAGAGCCAGACACTGCCTAGACGGGTGCATCGCAACTCACTCGCTTCCCTGGACCTCAGCCGGGAGCACGTAGGCGGCTTCGCAGGGTCAGAAGCCTCTGCACCTGCCGCGCCAGCCCCACTGCCGCGGGTCCTGCCAGCCCCGCCTCGTCGCGTTCCGCGACGGGTTCGCCCGGGTCCTGACCCCGGGCCCGGGCCAACGCTAGCTCGGGCCCCGCCTCCAGCGCGGGTGTTCACCTCAGCTTGCTCCCTGAATGGCTCACCCTTGCTTCAGGCACCGCCTCCTCACTCTGAGACGCGATTTGTGGTCGGTATTGAGGATGGAACCCAGGACCTTTGCACTGAGCTACACCCCCAGTCTCACTTCCCCGCACTCTTTTTGAGACAGTCTCCTCAAGTGCTAAACTGCTAAGCTGGGTTGGAATTTGCGATCCGGCCTCAACCTCCCAGAGTACTCGGGTCACAGGCGTGCGTCTCCTTGCTCGGCTCAAATTCTACACCTCAGACATCTCCGAGTCATCAACTTTCCGCGTCCATCTAGTATTTTCTCTCACAGCCGCCGTCCATTGGAGTCTGTACGTGAGGCACTCGCTAACTTTTGCAGCGTGTCCCACGTTGATCCGCGTGCTCCTGGCATCACCTCGCTGCGATGGTACAAAGCCCCAAACAGACGTCGGGGACCTCAGGCAGCAAGTTTAGCCGAGCGCTGGACCTGGCCCCTTCAGCGTTTGGCTATCTGTGCGCATGCGCATCCAAGGAACCCGGACGTTACCATTATTGCGCATGCGCCACCAGACCGGAAGTAGCTTCTCTCTAGCTCAGGATCTGTGGCCTGGCCTTTGTTAGGCCTCCTAAACCGATTGTTAGAATCATCGCTTCTCCCAAAACAGAGTATCAAACCATTGGTGGGGCAGGCGGAGCCCTTTTCCAGACACTGCCCTTTCCCCAACAGAGGAAAATTCTCCATTGGTTACCAAGAGATTAAACCCAAACTGTTTAGCACAAACTTGTTTACAGCCTGACCCCAACATCCATCTGACTTACCCAGCAGGTCCCCAAACACTGGCTAGGCCCTCTGTGGAATCCATTCTCAGCTAATCTAAGACCTGGAGCTAATGGAAGTATCTCCATGAAGATGCTTGAAATTGGGGCTGGGGATTTAGCTCAGCAGTATAAGCGCCTGCTCTGCAAGTGCGCGGTTGTGAGTTCGATCCCTGGTACCAAAAAAATATATAGATGCTTGAAATTGCTCCATCCCCACAAGTAGTGGGCTCTGCTGGGCTTCCTGTGCAGGCACTTCCGCCTTAGCTGCCTCTTTACACCCTCTAGATGGTCTAGTTACCATCTAGTAGCCCTAGGAGCTTCTTCAGACCACAGGTTCCCAGCCACATGCATATTCATTCAACTCAGTATCACACACACATCCAGCCTGACATGATGAGCAAAGTATGCTCAGTTGTTTGTTGAAAGAAGGCAAATCTCTGGCCAGATTGTAACACATTTATTAGTTCAGAGTGGAAAGAGCAAGAGTCAAGCTCTTTTGAAAACTGTGCCTCTTAATTGGAGAGCGTCCAGCCTGCCCTCTCCCACCTACTCACTCCACTATTAAGGCACTTGAGAAAAGGGGGAGCAGGGAAGTTCAGGCCAAATTCCCTCAGGTGAATGGAGAGGGCCAGTTTGATTCCACACCTTCCCTTCAGCCACAGCTGAGCAAAGAGCAAGCTGGCAGAGATCTTGTGACAGGTGGCAGCACCATGGAGGGGTTGGCCATAGGGTCATGATTTATATCAAGGTATATGTTAACCTGTGACAGAAGGAAGACACTTGATAGTAAGGCTTTGGCCTCAGAGGCCATGGTTCCAGCCTGTCCCTCTCTCTAGAGTGCTAGAAGCTGGAGAAAGGGGATGAGGGCACCCAGAGATCCCTACAGAGAAGGGAGCTGAGCATCAGGATAGAAGAGTCTGAGTCCTCCCAGCTCCCCACTTCCAGAGAAGTTAATGCTTCGCTTAAGCACCTCCAAAAAGAGACATAGATACTGCCAATGAAAGAGTAAAATGTGCTCCCCAGAAAAACATCACCCAAGGAAGTTGGGGACAGCTGGAGCGTGCCACTCAGAATCCATAAGTGCTTTGAGAGAGATTCAATCCCTTGCAACCTGATGCTCTGGGCAAGGCTGGTGTCGCCCACTTAAGAGCTGATCTGACTGAGAAGGGCTGAGAAGTCCATGTCCGCAATGGAAGAGAAGTCTTCATCCACCGAGAGGCCATTGGAGAGCCCTGAAGCCCCCAGGGAGCTGGGAGCTGGGTCAGGGGGCCGCTGGGACCCTGTCACCAGGCGAGTTATGGCCTCAGGGTACTCCATCAGCATGGGCTCGGTGGTGGGGGGGGGCATGGATACACCTTGGTTCAGCAGCTGCTGAAATTCCGAGTTGTCAACGGACGCCAGGTCTGTGAACACAGCAGGGTCCGCACTGTTGCCAAGCAGGGCCCCCAGGTCTTCATCGGCATCGAACTGGAGGTGCAGCAGGGCCTCTGAAAGTGTGCCCTCCCCGGTCTGAGTGGTCTTTGGGGCAGATGGGGCCACAGCCTGGGGAGGGCATGGGGGTAAGACTGGAACAGGGGTTGGGGTCTGGGCCAGAGCTGGTGCCACGGCTGGGGCAGGGACCAGGTTCTGGGATAGGACAGAGGCAGGGGCTGGTAAGGCTGAAGCCTGGCTTGGGATCTGCCCGGAAGGTAAGACCATCGGGGGAAACTCTTCGAAGTTGATGGTACTGAGGGATGGTGGAAAGGTATAGGTCTGGGGGGCTGGAGGAGAGAAAGAGAGGCAGGGGTCAGAGCAAGCCCTGGAGACTCAGCCCATGCTCCCACCCCAACCCCTCCCTAGAAGCCACTGCCAACATCTAAGCTCCCCCTGTGCTAGTCCAACCTGGTCTGCCAGTCCAATTCTAGCCACTTCTCCTCTCTGGAGTTCTCAGACTCCTGCAGCCTAAACACCTCTGCTTGTACAGATGAAAAAACAATGGAACAGGATGAGCCCATGGAGCAACCAGCAAGCAGCGGCCTAGAGTAGGCACTTGTTGCCCCCTTTTGAGTCACACATCAGCACATACATCATACTACTTTGGGCGTGGGTTTTGTTTTGCTCCTAATTGACAGAAGCAGAGAATGTCCATTTTAACATCTATATCCCAAGGCATCCAAAAGAAGTTTTAAATTCTTCTATACAGACTTCCATGTACATTAGCATCCCTGGGAAGTCACTGGTGCCTG
Source organism: Cavia porcellus (assembly GCF_034190915.1). Lineage (NCBI taxonomy): Eukaryota > Metazoa > Chordata > Mammalia > Rodentia > Caviidae > Cavia > Cavia porcellus. Next base: position 24,418,293 of record NW_026947500.1, read on the forward strand.
TGCCACCCCACCAAAGCTACCAACTCAGAGGTCATAAAGGGGCACAAGAAGCCACAGGGCATGCTCCCCAGATGACGCTGATGGAGGTCAGCAGGCCTCAGTCCTGGAAAGCACTAGCCCCACAGAATGCAGGCATCAAGACACCTGCTTCCGCTCCTCTCCCTGCCAGGTGTCACAACTGCCAGCCTGAATCAGATTGGGAAGTGTCACCCCGTGGAGCGAAGGAAAATCTTTACCTGGCTTGGACACAGCAGCTGAGCTGCGAGAAGGCACAGCAATGCGTCGAGGAGGAGGCCGGGGATCAGTGGGTCCTACAAGGAAAGGCAGGATCAGTCCTCAGCTCCCAGGGTGTCCCTGCCCTGGTCCATGGGCTCTGCCTAGTCCCCATCTCACCATTGAAAGGACTCTTCTTCATGATGCTCTTGAAGGTCTCATATGTCCTTTTGCGCTTCTCCTCAATCCGGTGACGATCATCTGGGGAAGGAACAGGGAAACTGGAGCTTGCTGCCTCTGCAGAGGCGCCTCAGGAGGAGGACAAGGAGCCAGGCTTTCCCAAGATCCTCTCTCCCAACCAGTGAGAAGGAATGTGTGAGCAACATCCAGCAGTTTTGACTCCCACAGCTTTCTGAGACAGCTCTGCTGTCCTGCCTCAGTTTCTTCAGTCTAAAGCCAGCTTCATTATCTTTACTCAAAAACCTGGTCTTTTATCCTTTATGCCCCTTAACCACCATCTCTCTGTCACCAAAACTAGAAACCCTGGTAGCACCCTTAACACCTGTATCTCTTGCTTCCCACCAGTCACTAACTGTCCCACCATTTTTTTTCCCCCAGTACCAGGACTCAAACTCAGGACCTTGTGCTTGCCAGGCAGACACTTGTGCCACTGAGTTACATCCCCAGCCATACCTGTCACTAACTGAACTGGACACAAATTTATGAGCACCTACTATGTGCCAGCCTCCTTCTTAGCACTGGGATATGGCACTGAGCAAGCATGCAAAGGACTCATTTCCAAAAGGGTGACATCTTACTGACAGAGACAGGGACACAGCCATATTCTTTGTGCATATGCACAAAGAAGATCTTACAAAGTTCTGGGAAAGAGATTCAAGGAAGCTCGTGTGCGTGAACCAGGATGCAGCAGCTTGGCAGCACAGCGGGGAGGCTGTGTGGAGCTTCGGGAAGGCCTGGCATGAGCCACTCACACAACCACTAGGGGCCTGCATGTTCTAGGCAGGGCAATGGCCAGGGCACAGGTCCAAGGTGGGACCCAGTTTGGCACATCACAGCAAAATGGCTGTGGGGCTGAAGGGTAACAGAAGACAGCAGGGACAGGGGCGTGATTTTCCCCTTCTGCAAGGCTCATGCCTCAAACTGTTCTTCTAGGACTACGGGGCGGTCTGCTGGGTGGCGCCACTCCCTCTCCGATCCTCTACACACAGCAGCCAGCATGAGCTCCCAGACCGTCCAGGTGGCTCTCTGCTCAGACACCTGGGGTGGCTCTCCACTGCAGGAGGCTGGCACCTCCCAGGGCACTTCTGCCAGTCCCACTCACTGCCCTGCACCAGCTCTGGGCCAAGAGGGCCCTCTGCAGGTGCACACCACCAGCCCTGTTCCCTTCTGGTGCTGGCCCAGCGCCTGGAGAATGCGCTTAGTCTATGCCCAAGGTAAACGCCACCTCCTGTGTGTGTATCTCCAGCTCCTACACCTGTGCTCCCAGACTTTGCACGCTCCTCAGTTCTGTGTGTCATTCTGAGACTACCATCGGAATTCATTTCCTGTTTTTGAGACAGGTTCTTACTCTGTAATTCAGACTGGCCTTGAATTCCTAGCACCTCCCCGCCTCCTTCCAACTGAGCACTTCATGACAGTGACAGTTGTTTCACCACCGTGTGAGTATAAAAGCACTTATACAAATTAAACTGGCTGTGGACTCTCAAGGCAACACCACTGTATCTGAGCTCCATCCCTGCGGCAGTGGCCGTACTGAATAAATCCCAGGTGCTGCAGCTGGATAGCCAACCTGGGCCATATTCATGGCGGGAGCCTGTCACCCTCCTGCTTCGTACCTGTGTCTGGAAGGTACTGGAACTCCATGGGTTCGCTGAGCTCCCGGTCAGAGGGCCGCCGCAGCTGCATGGAGACGCGCACAGGGGCCTGTAGGCTGGGGTCAGCATAGGGAGGCGTCCGGAACACAATGGCCACTTGCCGGTGCACGTCAGCTTGAGAGAATGAGCCCCTGGCCTCCCAGCCTGGGCCCGTGAAATACACTTCGATGTCCTCTGCAGGAGACGGACAACAACATGGGTCAGTGTGTCTCGCCCCGCCACACACAGCCTGTCAGCCCAGCCACAGTACTATGCTACTACACGGCTTCTTTTGTGGTACTTCAGACCAAACCCAGGGCTTCCTGCATGCTGGACAGGTGCTGCACCACTATGCCCTAAGCCTATTTTCTTTCTTTAGATAATATTTTATTTTCAGACACCATCTTGTCAAGTTGCTCAGGCTGGGTTCAAACTTGCAAACCTCCCGCTTCTACCTACAGAGTAGGCTGGGATTACAGGTATGCATGACCGAGACCCAGAACACCCCCAGTGGGTGATGCTTATCTCCTGAACGTCACCTTGGGGGGAGGGTGAAAAAGCAAGGAGGCAGCACTGCTACCTCTGCTCTGCCCTGCCCTCACCTCTCAATCCAGAAAGTCCACTCTGACCCTGGCATGTACCTTTCTGCACTTTGTCGCAAAGCAGGAAGATCTCATCCCCACCAAGGCAGCTCCCAGAGTTCCGGTTCACTCTGCAGATCTTGAGCTCAGCTGTGTTGGGGGCGCCTAGGGTGTGACAATAAGGAAGGAAGCTCTGAACCACCAGAGGTCCCCAAGGTGACCTGCAGGAGACACAACATCCCCGACAGCCAGCCCAGCTGGGTTGAGCACCAAGGCTGCCCAGAGCTCGCTGCCCACACCTCTGTGGCCACAATTCTCACCAGCCCCTCAGCCCAGCCCCTCCCATAGCTATGACCGGTGGGTTGAGGCAAAAAGAGAGTAAAACAGCACACAATCTACATCTCTCGGCTCTCACAGGGCTAGAGGTGTAGTGGGAAATGATCTGATCACAGCTTCTCTTTCTCCTCCCGACCTGGTATGTCTTCAAGGTAAGGTTCACACACACTTTGGCAACCAACACCTCCTGACTCCCAATTCATACTGGTTTGGGGGCCCAGAACCCTTTTATTTGTCCTGCTGTATACTGGTGGCACACGCCTGTAATCCTAGCACTCAGGAGGCTGAGGCAGGAGGAATATGGCAAGTTTGAGGCCATCCTGGGCTATATAGTCAGTTCAAGGCTGGCCTGAACGGCACAGAGAGACTGCCTTTAAAAAAAACAAAACGAAACAGAGAGACTGCAACTGATCAACATCAGCCTAGTTGATCTGTGAGCCTCCTATAAACTGCCATCATACCATTGAGTTATTACTGTCCAGCATTGTCTTCTCCTGAGACTTCACTTCCTAGAGACACCAGCACACTTTCCAATGCACCACCCCCTCTCAAACACAACATGGAAAATGCCCATTGGCAATCAATTCTCCCTGCCAGCCTGAAAGCTGAACCTGGAGGGCAGCTGAGTCTTCTCTGCCCTCTCCCCAGCCAGCTTAGCCAGACACGGAAAAGATGATGAACACACTTTTTTTTTAAACTTTTTTTTTAATCGGTACCAGGGATCAAACTCACAACCGCCTGCTTGCAAGGCAGGCGCTTATGCCGCTGAGCTAAATCCCCAGCCCCGATGAACAAACTTGACTAATGAAGCCAGAGCTCGTCTCACAGGTCACCCTCGCCCCTTCCTCTTACCCAGGCTCACTCCATTCCCCTTCTCAAAGTTCCCTGGTCACTTACGGTTGTCAAAGATGGGATGAGAGAGGACAGGTGGCAGGCGGAGGGGCCTGCCTGACTGGTCCCGCACTGTCACCTGGAAGCAGAGCCGCACAGCATTCAGGTCGTAGTCCCCTCGCTGCTCTTCTATGGGAACTGCCAGAAAAAGAGATGTCAGGAAAGTCGGCAGGGACAGACACAAGAGGAGATGAAGGAGGACAGGTAGGGAGCTCTGGGCTGGGGGCCGAATTTGAGTAAAGGGGGAGACAAAGTTCTAGACCTATCACTGACTCTGCACTGGCCTGGAATGTCACGTGCCCTCTCAGGGCTCCACTTCCCTGAGAAGAAAATGGAAGTGGACACTAAATGGGCAACAAGATTCCATGTACCTGTGAGTCTTGACCAGTGCAGGAGACGCAAGCCAGGGGGACAAAGCGTGGGAGCACCCTGGGCAGACCAGGTCTTCCCCCGCCCCTCACCTTGGAAGGGATTGTTGTTGGTCTGGATGCGCTGGTTGATCGCCTGTTCCAGGTCTCGCTTCTTCACACACTGAATCCCCAGGTTCTGGAAGCTGAGCATCCCCCAGGCATCAGCTTGCTGTCTCAAGGGACCCTGGCCCCTCCTGTTGCTCAGCCAGTCAGTCCACCACCCATCACTGCTCTGCGCAGCCCTTCAGGGGCTCCCCCTGTGCTTTGGTGAAGCCTGGCCAATGCCAGCCCTGCTAGTGGCTCCCCACCCTCAGGCATGGGGCCTCTTTTCTATCCCCCAAATCTTGTACTCTTGCCCCCCTGAAGGCTGTGCATGGGTCTGTCTTGCATGCATTGCCTTCCTGTGGGGCTCTGTGTTTCCTCACCATTCAAATCTCAGCTCAAAGAGGCGTGGCATGGCCTGACCTCCCAATCCAGAGAGATGAGAGCAACTCTCCTGCCTGCCCTGGGTCCTACCAACCTATCACACTGTTTTATTCTCACCACTGAAATGATTAATCTCTAACCGTAGTTTACTTTCAAAATTATTTGTGGCCTGTCTCTGTTGTTGGATAAGCAAGCTCCAGGACAGTCTGTCAGTTTAATGGTTTTCTTTCTCACATAAGAGCCATGACACTGAGGATCTCTCCCTTCCAGAGGGGTGAGGGGCTCTGAGGTGATTAGAGAGCCATCTCTACCCCATGGACTCCCATCTGCTACACAGAGCAGACATCAATAGAAAATTGCAAGATAAAAGAAGTCAGGGCTGGGGATTTAGCTCAGCGGCATCTAAGCACGTGCCTTGCAAATACGCAGTCGTGAGTTCGATCCCTGGTACTGATTAAAAAAAAAAAAAAAGCCACCTTGTAAAGCTAGGGACAGAGCAATGAATGAGAAATTCTGCTTAGTGTCCAGAAAACAGTAACCCTGGAATAGTTTCCCCAGCTCTCCCATCATCCCCTGGCCTTTGAGGAGCTCACCTGTGGATGCAGCGGTCCGGACAGAGCTCAGCCTCATAGAAGCCATCCCGGCAGTCCTTCCCCACGAGCTCATGAGGGTGAGGCCGGTGAGGGGGGTCCTTGGTGACCAGGGAGATGCGAACGGTCCCTGGTCCTGTGTAGCCATTGATCTATCCAAAGTACAGAGTACTCTAAAGGACCAGCAATATGGAACTACCGGGAACCAAGTCTGCTAGGGCTACACAGTCCCTTCTGCCACACCTGTGACTTCCTCCCCTACCCCTGGGGGTCGCTGCTGACCTTGATAGTGGGATGGGTCTTGGTGGTATCTGTGCTCCTTTCGCCTGGGATGCTGCCTGCGGAGCGGCCCTCGCACTTGTAGCGGAACCTCATGCCCCGCTGCTTGGGCTGCTCGATGATCTCCACATAGGGGCCAGAAGCCTGGACTGGCTCTACGGGGACCATGGCAGCTCACTTAGCTGCTGCCTCAAGGCTCCTAAACCCAGGCAGTCCCTCCCCTACCACTGAAGAAGGATGGTCCACTTACCTGGGGGGAAGATGAGGGGAAACAAGTCTGAAAGGGGAGAAGACAGGCATCAGCACAAGCTAACCCCCTAGTCAGGAGGGCCTGACGGAACCAGGCTTCCTCCCAGGGAAACTAAGTCAGGACTATTCCCTATAACCTCCCCTGAAACCAAGCAGTAGGGGTAAAGAACAGCAGCACCTGTTATATAAGGGAAAACAGTATGGACTTCTTCCCCTGCCAAGGGAAACCGAGTCAGGGCCTGTTGTACCTTCATAGCGACACGGAGGGAGGTCACTCCCTACCCCTCCTCCTCGGAGGAAAACAGTGAGCTGCATCCTCCCCTACACGGAAACAGCCAGTATTGTCCCCAGAGACCCTGGGAGAAACTGAGTCACGGCTCACTGCGCACCTCTATCCAGGAAGGATGCTGAGTCACAGACCCTCTTCCATCCAAGGGGAAACTGAGTCAGACCCCGCTTTGCCCACCCCGCCCCGCGCCGAGCAGCGCCGAGCCGCGCCGCGCCACCCTCCGGCCGGCCGCTCCCTGCGCAGCACCCGGTGGCGCAGGAAGGGGGCGGAGAGCGGCGCGGGGCCCCCACCGCGGCCCCAAAAACGTAGGCACGGCCTCAGTACGGGGTCAGAGGGCGCCCTCACCGTCCATGGCCGGGGTCCCGGAGGCGGGGCCGGGGTCGCAGCGGTGCCCGCGGCGCGCGCTACAGCGGAGCCATTCGCCAGAGGCGGAAATGCGACGCGCGCGCCCGCCCGCGGCCGCGTCACTGCCCGGAATCCGGCCGCGCCTGCGCGCTGAGCTGCCGCGCGCGGGGATCCGGAGCAAACGCGCGCCGCACAGGGCACGGAGAGGTCGCCGGCCGGGCAGAGTCGCTTCCCCCGGGGGCCCGGAGCAAGGGAACGCCGAGCCTGGACGCAGAGGCTGCTGGCCTGGAGATCGCTCTTGGGGCTAGCGCGATGGGGAGCTCGACTGGCTCCTGAGCTCCGGCTCCGCCTGGAGGGCGGGCCCTCTGATTACTCACTCTGTTTTTAGGGGATTTCGGGTCCCCCGCCCCCTCCCGCCGCCGGTCGGAGGAGTTTGGTGATGTCACCCTGGGGCGGGCCTGGAGCACTGCCGGGGCTGCTGGGCTGCGGCCGCCCGCCCGGCACGGGGAAAGGCCCTGGCCTACTGCGCCCGCAGAAGTCGGGCGACGTGAGCTCCACGCGGTTCCCGAGCCAGGGTGCCTCTGGTGCCCCGCGACGCATTTTAATTCTCTGTCTGTCCCCGTCTGGACGCATCCAGAGGAGGGAGCGTGGATGGTGGACTTCAATAGGCCCCAGCGCACCTCAGCTGCGGCCGGCTGGATGGCGAGAGCTGTCACCTGCCCGCTGAAACGCGAGTTTAAGGAGCAGCCACCCTGCGGCTCTCGATGACGAGTGCAGGACGTGCCTGGAGTAAACTGCGGGCTTATCTCTGCCTCTGTGCCCTGGATCTCAAAGTTCCAGGCCCCCGGGGTATCTCACCCCTTGCGCATCTCCTCAAGTCCTCCTTATTGGCGCTCGAGTTTAGACTTCGAGTGCAGTGCTTAACGGTCCGGGATCCCAGGCTGCATGGTGTACCTGTCAGCAGCGCCGAGGGTGGGAGCCAGGGTTTCAGCACCCTCACCTAGGGCCTCCTCTTCCACGGTGAGCGGCCGAGGCTTCTCCAGATGGAGAAGGACTTGGTTTCTCTGACTTCATTCTAAATTAGGAAATCATGTGGGAATTGGAAACGCTTGGAAATTCTGACTTGCTTTCCCAGGCTCTGAGAAAACAGGAAGAGAAAAGTGAAAATAGTTAACACCCCTCCCACTCACTTCAGTTACTGTCGGGCTAGCACTGATTAGAAAATCAGTTTTGGAGAGGCCAACATGGGGTCCACAGAATGGTTTGTAATCTCTGGTTGATGACACACATCATTGACCTCAGTGTGGCCCTTTAAAATTCACACATACTTATGTCACTTTAATATCATGAACCACAGTATGCCAGAGGATGGATAGACTGCCATTGTCACTGACATCTACCCACCTGGTCCACACATTGTCCAGGTGACTGCCTTCCTGAATTCTGGTTTGGTTTGATTTTGGTGTCCTCTTTCCCCAAATCCCTGTACTAGGGACTGAACCCAGGGCTTTTGCATTGAGCTGTATTCACAGCCCTTTGTTATTTTATAAATTTTGGAAACCGGGTCTAAGTCAGTGAGTTGCCCAGCCTATACTCCAACTTGTGAACCTCCTGCCTCAGCTTCCCAGAGTGCTGGAATTTCTGGTATGCTCCCTTATATGAGGCCAGCTTAGAGTTCTGTGTTTTAAAGAAAAGAAGTTACATAGACATGTATTTATAACATGTTTGGTTTTGCTTAATTTTGAACTTTTATTGAGGATACTTGTTTTCCCTTGTCGTTTGCTTTTTCACTCAAAATATCACTAAGCTTCCCTTTGAATTCCCATTTCACTGAGGTGCCCTCACCTGTTTTTCAAGCCATTGAGTCTCCTGAGGATGGCGTTTGAGATTTCCAGGTTTTTGTTCTTAGAAACAAAACGTTCTTAGGAACAAAACAAATGTTCCCACGAACGTTTCCTGTGAATGGCCTCTCACACACATAAGCCAGGGTTTTCTCTCGGTGTATACTGAAAAGTGATTTATTCAAATCTTGCATTTTCGCTTCTCAAATTTCATAACAGTGAATTTGTTTCCTACTCCAAAAGTGATCAAAAAGCGTTTCTGGGGGCTGGGGATTTAGCTCAGTGGCATAAGCGCCTGCTTTGCAAGTCTGTGGTCGTGAGCTGGATCCCTGGTACCGGTAAAAATCCCAAAAAAATAAAGGAAAAAAGCATTTCCTTCTTTTTTAATCTCCTCCCACACATCTCCAAATGATTTTTTCTCATATAGAGCATTTATAATACATAACAACCCATAAACCTGCCCAGCAAGTACAAGGTGATGAATTGGATCCCTGGTACAAAAAAAAAAAAAAAAAAGGAAAACTTTCTAAAATTCAAAATTAACTGAGGATATCAACAAGACACAAACATGTTAACAGTCTTCTACGAATTGTGACTTTTTCAAGGTGCATTTGTTAATTTTCTCTATACAAATTACACACCTTAGGATAAAGTTATTCAGCATTTTAGTTTCAGCAAAATGAGGATTTTATTAGGTTCTAGCCCATATTTTTGCAATATATAATCTCCAGAAAAAAAAATCACACAGCGAAAAGTTGACAATACTGAGGAGAATGAAATTTCTCCTCAGGCTACATTTGACTTCAAAAAATGTTCTGGTTTGTTTTAATTCAATCACATGCAAAGCAATTTATAAAGGAACTTTTTTCCCCCCATACTGAGGATGGAATCCAAGGTTTTTATGTTGAGCCTCACCTTCATCCCTTCTTATATTTTAAAAATTTTGAGACAGGATCTCTCACCTGGCTGCTAAATTGCCAGTCTGAGTCAAAACTTTCAATCCTCCTGCCTCAGCTCTCTGAATGCTGGAATTACTGATGTGTGCCACCATGCCTGGCAAGGAATGGATTTTGAAGGGAAAATGCAACATTGGGGAATGAGTACAAATACAAGTCATTTCTCTCATTATTTTATGATAATTTGTTTTGGCTCATTGTTGCATAAGCACAAAAGCAAGCACAGAGAAGAGAATGCCCCAACAGAACACAGTCTTGAAGACTGAGGTGTTTTCCTAGCAAGGTCAAGGATCTGTCTCTCAGACTTGAAATTTAGGTTACAGCCCTGTTTAGGGTGGGGTTAGCACCTTGAGTAGGAGCCACAGTCCCTGTGCTTAACCACACTTGACAAGAAGGATGGCCCATGTGGCCTAGACACAAATAGCTGAAGGACTTGGTTTTATGTCTCACATTATTACAGGAATTCCTCCCCATAATTCAGGGTGGGAGAGACAATAGGTGATGGTTCTTGTTAAGCTCCTCTCTTCCCTAAATGCTTTACCACTTATCTACATCCCCAGCCCTTATTTATTTATTTACTTATTTATTTGGGGGTTTTGTTTTGTTTTTTGGTACCAAGAATTGAACTCAGGGCCTTATACTTGCCAGACAGGTGCTATGCTGCTGAGCTACGTCTCCAGCCTATTTTTGGATTAATTTTGGAGACAGGGTCTTGCTATATAGTTCATGCTGGCCATTCATTGTGCAGCCTGGGCTGATCTCAGACTCCCAGCAACCCTCAGCCTCCTGAGTGCTGGAATTACAGGTGTGCATCATCACACCCAGGAGGACTACAGGGTTCTGTTTACTTATTTTCAGTACTGTTGATTGAACCCAGGGTCTTCAAATGTAAGGCAAAGTTATAGAATAGCAAACTTAGACATTCTATAGCGAGAGTTAAAAATCAATTAGTGGCCTGAGACTCTACTCATGCTGCCTGTCCCAGAGCCAGCTAAATTCAGTTAGCCTTGATTGTGTGCATCCAGCTGCTTCTCCGTGATAATCCACTAGGTCCAGCTGACCATGTCCAGCTGCAATGCTTGTGTTCTTCCCTACTCAGAAGAATATATATTGTTTCCAACTTGCTTCAGGGACTTCATGTTTGGGACCAACTGGCCCAGTCAAGGACACATTTAACTTTACTTACTTCACTCAAACCCTTTCCCCTCTTTCGCAGAAATCTACTTAGAACTAGCTTGCTTGACAACATACAACTTAATTCATGTAACCAATCATGTAATAACCTGCCATTAGCTTTGTATTTCCTGCTTGCAAACTGTATTTAAATTGAACCCTAAGCTGACTCATGGCTGGTAATATGGAACTGATTCCCACCAGCCCACTAGCATAATAAAAGTTGCCTTCTCACTCCTTGATACAAAGACTCTTGCATTCAGTTTGATATTGGTTTTTCTGCAACACAGAGCCACATTGCCACTCTTTTTTTCTTTCCATTTTTAAATTTTGATACACAGTCTCAGTTAAATTGCCCAGAATGGGCTTGAACTTGCAGTTTTCCTGCCTCAGCCTCCCAGAGTGCTAGATCACAGGCATATTCATTTGCCCAGTTGTCAACAGGATTTTAAAGTAGCTTCAGTCACCTCCACCAGGGCCTTACTATGTAATTAGGGCTGGTCTTGAACTCACTGTGGAACCCAGGCTGGCCTCAAACAAGTTCTGGTATTATGAGTGTGCTGGTGTACACTACCACGCTTAGTGTAATCATTTTTGAGTAATCTTTGTTTGTGTGTGGGTACTGGGAATCAAACTCAGGATCTTGCACTTGCCAGACAGGTGGTGTGCCTGTGAGCTATATCCTTGGCTCCTCAGTGATTTTTAATGTGTCTCTCCTGAGTCAAAAGCCTTGACTTTGCAATATAGATATGTACCAGGGCTGGGGATTTAGCTCAGCGGCATAAGCGCCTGCCTTGCAAGTGTATGGTCATGAGTTTGATCCCTGGTACCAATAACAAAGAAAAAGACAAAAAAAATATAGATAGATATGTACCAATTTCCCCATAATGAATGTATTTGTTGTGTATTACAATAATATAAAAATTGAAAAAAATCTTGATTTTTTTGAAAAAATAGAAAAATTCATCTTTATGTTCATATGAAACTCAAGAGACTAGATATCCCAAACAATCTTATCTATTTTTAAAATTTACTACAAAATTTCAGTAATCTAAACAGTGTTATGCTAGCATAAAGACAGATATATGGTCACTGGTATAGAAGAGAGTCCAGGAAAAATCCTCTTACATACATGACAAATGATTTTCCACGAACAATGCAAGGAAAATTGGTTATTCATCTTAAAAAAATGAAGTCAACTACTACCTAAGATCACATACAAAATTAATTCAAAACATATCAAAGATATAAGATATAAAACCTAAATCCTACCTCCCCTCCCTGGTAAGTGGCTGCAGTGTGGCTGACTGCGGCCTTTCCAGTGGGAGAATCACCAGCAGCCTCTGAGATCTGTGCCATCTTGGAACTTAGGACACTGGGAAACCAAGCAAGAAGCTTGCCTCCCTGGTAAGTGGCATCAATGTGGTAGACTGTGGCCCTTCCAGGGGGAGAACCACCAGTGTCTCCTGAGATCCACACCATGTTGGAACTTATGAAGCTGGGTAACCAAGCAACCAGCCTGCCTTCCTGCTAAGCAATAGTGAACCTATTGGTGTATGGCCTAGAGTCAAACATCCCACTTCCCCACCCCGCCTTCTCCTGTACCCCCTGTTAGCAAATGGGAACCAGAAATCTGAGCATCTCTTGGGAGGTGGACCATAGCGAATAAGGGGGATTTCTTTCTACCATCTCTTTGAAGGCAAATATTTTTACTACTGTTTTGCTCTATTCTGATTAATGATACTGCTCTATTCAATATTGTTTTGATAAGTTCTATAATGTTCTGTATTTCATTTTATTTTGATATACGTGATTAAAAGAACAACTATTGGGGCTGGGGATTTAGCTCAGCGGCATAAGCACCTGTGTTGCAAGCAGGCAGTTGTGAGTTCGATCCCTGGTACCGATAAAAATGAAAAAGACAAAAAAAAAAAGAAGAAGAAGAAGAACAACTATTGTAAAGATAACAAAATATACTGTGATATACTGTGATACCTATTACTGTTATCCCAGTAACCTGCTGTGAAGTTCTGTACCAATTTCACTGTACGATCTTAGTTAGCTTTATTCTGTCTTGTTCTGTTGTATTTTACTACTTTCAAAATAAAATTTAAAAAAAACTTAAATCCATAAAACTTTTTAAAATTTTTAAAATTTGTTTTAAAGGGAGTAAAATAATAAAAGGGAACAAAACAAAACAGTGAGAACAATATTGGATTTAAAAAAGCAAGATAGAAGGAAATCCCCCAAAGTTGCTGTATTGCATATGGTTATCCTGTGAATAGATAGATGCTCAGACTACCAGCTTTAGGCCTGCAAAGTCAATCAATCAATTCAAGCATTAAGTTGCTTTTTAATTTAGTTGCTTATCATCTCAGCCTGAGTTCCTCTGAATTAGCAGATTGCTTGGAGGTGAGGGAACACTCTTCTTGTTTCCTGGTCCACTCACCAGCTGGCTCACAGGAGGGCATGGGTTGGCTTCTTGGTTCTCTTCCCAGCCCACAACTGCTGCTGGATCATGGGAAGATGCGGCTTGGCTTCTTGGTTCTCCTTCAGGCACACATGGCTGCCACTGGCTCACAGGAGAGCATGGCTTGGCTTCTCCCAGCCTGTATACCTGCTTCTGGCTCACTGAAAGCAGTAGGTTAACTTCTTGGTCCTCCTGGCCTGCATGACTGCCATTGGCTCATGGGAGGGCATGGGTTCTTGGTTCTCCTCCTAGCCCATGACTTCTAAAATTCTTAAAACATTAGATAAAACCTTTATGGAAGTCAGGTATGGTGGTGCATGCCTATAATCCCAGTATTCAGGAAACTGGGGCAGGAGGATCATTTCGAGTTTGAGGCCAACCTGAACTACATAATGAGTTCCAGGCTAGCCTGGACTACCTAGGGAGACCCTGTCTCAAAAAAGTAAAAATAAAAAGCTTTCTGACAAGCCAGGTATTATGGCACCTGCCTGTAATTTCAGCTACCCAGGAGGCTGAGGCAAAAGGAATCCAAATTCAAGGTCAGCCTTGGCAAATTAATACCTCAGAAATAAAAAGGAATGGGTTACATGTCAGTGATAGATCGCTGGAGAGTATAGTTTCTCACACTCACACTCATACTTTTTTTTTTTTTTTTTTGGTACCAAGGATTGAAAACAACCTCATGCTTGCCAAGCAAGTGCTTAAGTCGATGAGCTGAATCCCCAGCCCCCCCCCCCACACACATACACTTTATGACTTTGAATTTGGCAATGATTTATTTTTCTTCCCTTCCCTCCTCCACGCCCACTTTTTTGGTTTGTTATTATTTGAAACAGGGTCTCGCTATGTAGTTCAGGTTTGCTTTGAACTCACTATGTAGTCCAGAATGGCCTTAAACTCAAGGCAGTGCTCCTGCCACAGCCTCTTAAGTGCTGGGATTACAGACTAGTACATCACCCCCAAAGGCAATGGTTTCTTGAAAATGACATAAAGAAAATAAATAAATTGAACTTCATAAAAGTGAAGTAAGAAGCACTTTTTTTATACTTGTAAGAAAAGGACACTATCAATAAAGTAAAAAATACACCTGACAGATATATTTACAAATCACATAGCTGATGACAACACCCAGAACATATATAAAACTAGTGCTCAATAAGATCAACAATCCAGTTCCCCCAAACCCAGATCATTTTTAAAAATGGACAAAGAATTTGAAAGACATTTCTCCAAGAGATTTACAAGTGGCCAATACCACAAGATAAGATGTTCAACACCATTAGCTATCAGGCAACAAAACCACACCGAGACAGCACTTCATGCTCATCAGGGTGATGTTATCAGAAAACCAAGAATACAGAGGATCTTGGTAAGGATGTGGAGAAAAAAAAGAGATAAATATGAAATGACCCCATGGTCCCCCAGCTCTGCTTTGTTGGTATATGCACAATTAAAAGTAGGGACTCGAATAGATACTTATATAGTTTTTATCTTTTTTTGGTTTTCTGAGACAGAATTTCACTCCTTAGTGCAGGCTGACTTGAACTCATGGTGATCCTCTTGCTTCAGCCTCCTACATGCTGGGATTGCAGGCATGTGCCACCACACCTGACAATATTTTTTATCTTAATGTACAGATTTGGGCATATTTGATGGGTTTCAATCAGTCACAAAGTTCAGAATGTCCTTTCCTGTGTTCACAGCAACCTTATTCACAGGAGCCAGAAGTGAAAACAATCCAGCTGTGTCTTGATGACAGTAAATGACAAGATGTTTAATATCATATATCAAACTAGCCAACGAAGGGCCCAGGGAACTGGAAGAACCTTTCAGATGTCTTCCTGAAAGAGACTGGCATTCAAATCAGAAAACTAAGTAAGGACCTGCCCTCTCTGGGACAGATGTGTGGGATGGGGATGTCATCTAATCTGCCAAGGACCCAAATAGGACAAAAAGGTGAGGATGGTGAATTCTTTCTTTTTTTAGGAGGGGTTGCAGTGTACTGGCGATTAACACAGTGCCTTTGCACTGAGCTATATTCCCAGCTCTTTCTTCATTTTTTATTTCAAGTCTAAATTTTAGCCGGACATGGTGGCTCACACCTGTAATCCCAGCACTCGGGAGGCTGAGGTGGGAGGATCATTGCAAGTTCAAGACCAGCCTGGGCTACAAAGTGAACTGAAGGCCAGCCTGAATTGCATAGTGAGACCCTGTCTCAAAAAAGACAAAAAAAAAGACAATCTAAATTGATAAATTGCCCACACTAGGTTTGAACTTATAATCCCCCTGCCTCAGCCTGCTAGAGTGCTGGAATTACAGGTGAGCACCACTGCACCCAGCATCTCTCCCTATTTGAGCTGGAATTATGTCTATCTTCAGCTCTCAGGTATCCTCTCCCTCAAATTCTCAGGCTTTGGACTCAGTCTAGACAAAATCATGTCACCCAGGTTCTGGAGACTTCAGCTTGCTGGTAGCACATTGGGAGACTTCTTAGCCTTTGTCTTGGTCACTTTCTCATTGCTAAGACAAAATACCCAACACCCAAACTTAGGGGAGGGAAGGTCTATTTTGTCTTACATTGTGTAGTTCAAGCTGGTCCTGAATTCACTATGTAGCCCAGGCAGGCCTTGAACTCACAGCAGTCTTTCTGCCTAAGCCTCCCAAGTGCTGGGGTTACAGGTATGCACCACCATGCCCAGTCAAGAATCATATTTGAAGTCATCATGATCTCAAAAAAATCACAAGTTGGGGCCATCTTTACCCAGTGGTCCTCCCTTACCCATGATCTTACTTTTCACTGCTTCAGCCACCCATGGTGAACCAGGGTCTGAAAATATAAAATGGAAGATTCCAGAAGGAATCAGCTCACAAGCTTTCAGTTGCATAATGTTCTAAGTAGAAATCTACCCTGGATGTGAATCACCCTGCGTCCAGTTAGTCCCTTTGTCCCTGCCTTAATTTCCAGATCTGAAAGTGCAAAAATAGTGATGCAAAGGAGGTCCCAGGCAGGAACAGAGCAGGGAGGGACAGATGAACTCTGGTGCGATGAGGTCAGGCTGCAGGGCACAAGGGGAAACTAGAGGTTTGGTGCCAACCAGGGTTTCAGGTCCCACTTTGTATCCTCCTGTTCTGCTTCTCAGGAGGACTCCGACCAATATACACGGAATATACAGGAGAGGGATGTGAAAAGGGTTCAGATGTGTTATGTGTACTAACCAGTGCTCCAAAATGAATGCAATCATTATGTACTGTAAACGTACAGCACTAATACAAATAAAAATAGGAGCCAGGCATGGTGCACACACACTTGTAATCCTAGCACTCAGGAGGCTGAGGCAGGAGGATCGTTGTGAGTTTGAGACCAGCCTAGGTTACAAAGTGAGCTCATGGCCAGCATGTACTGCATAGAGACCCTGTCTTAAAAAGGCAAAAAAAAAAAAAAGGGCTCAGGATATGGCTCAGCAGCACAAGCATCTAGCTGGCAAGCACAAGGTCCCAAGTTCAATTCCCAGTACAAAAACAAAACAAAACAAAAACCTTGCAAATGGCTATACAAAATGTGGCCCTTGAATATCAGAGAGTATTATTTCATCTTTAAAAGGAAAGAAACAGGTCATGGTGGCCCATGCCTATAACCCCACTACTTGGGAGGCTGATGCAGGAGGATCACCATGAGTTTGAGGCCAGTCTGTGCTACATAGTGAGTTCAAGGCCAG
Source organism: Cavia porcellus (assembly GCF_034190915.1). Lineage (NCBI taxonomy): Eukaryota > Metazoa > Chordata > Mammalia > Rodentia > Caviidae > Cavia > Cavia porcellus. The sequence continues at coordinate 24,434,932 of NW_026947500.1, forward strand.
CCTGAACTGCATAGCAAGAAACTGTCTCAAAAAACCAAAAAGAAATAAAAGGAAGCCAGAGGTTTAGCTCAGCGGCATAAGCACCTGCCTAGCAAGCATGAGGTCATGAGTTCAAACCCCAGCACAAAAAAAGAAAAAGAAAAGGAATAAAATTCTGACAAAAGCTACATCAGTGAGCCTTGAGGATATTGTGCTAAGTGAAACAAGTCAAATGGAGTAGGACAAATATGTGAGCCTACTCATATGAAGTACTAAACTAGGCAAATTCATAGAGAGACAGGAAGTAGCAGTTTCCAGAAGCCAGAGGAGGGAAGGGGTACAGAGTTGATACTGGGGATGATGGAAGGATGTTGTACATGGATAGTGGTGATGGTCACACAGTAGTGTTGATGTACTTGCTGGTACAGACTTCTACACAGTTTTGTTTTTGGTTTTTTGAGACCTCAAACTTAAGGCAATACTCCTGCCTCAGCCTCTCAAGTGCTGGGATTACAGATTTATGTGAACCATGCCTGGCTAAAATTTTAAAGTGAGCTGGTGAGGGGATATATGGTTACGGTGACAGTGACAGTGACAACTGGCAAACCCAGAGGCTTCTGCAGAGAGATGCAGAAGTGTAGCGCCAGCGGTGGATGTGGAGGACTACACTTTCTGATGCTGTTGGTCCTGATAATCCATGACTGAGATTAACTAAAGGTCACAGAAAATATGGTGGCACAGTGCCACAGATCCAAGAACTGGGCCAAACAAGCAACAGCTTCTTATCACCAACAAATTGAAGAAGTAAAATCTTCCAGCAGACTCAAAACCCAAAACCCAGCTACATTTGGAAGATTCCTCATAGGAGTAATCATCACCTAAGAATCCTAAATACTACCAATAAAGCAACTCACCATAGGCAACTTACAAGCATCACCCCAGGAATTAAACTAATAAAGAAAGAGAAAATGAGAGGACACTTAAGCAAAATGCAACCTCAGATATTCAATTCACCAAAGGCAAATCCAGGGGGCAATGAGGTGGGACAATCCAAAAACCCCCAGGTCGCTCTGAAGCAGAAATGACAAAGTAACCGGGAAAAATGAAATCAGAAATAATTTCTCAGGTAATTACAGAGATTACCAAAATACACACCATGCTTAACGATGTTAGAGCAGACACAGACAGAAAATAAATAGATGAGCTTAAGCAAATTACAAAAGTGCAGCATAGGAAAGAAATGTAATCCATAAGGCAGATTCAAGTAGATATCCAGGAGAATAAAAACTCCATTGAAAGTATTCAAAGAAGATGAGGTCAGTGTGAGGGTAGGATCTCAGATATCGAAGACAGGCTTGCAGTTAGTGACCAAAAAAAGAAAGATTTCTCAAAACTAACAAGGGACCATGAGAAATCAATCCCGTAGCTGCTAGATGAGAAAAAAAGAATAACTTAAGATTAATTGGAGTCAATGAACAAGCAGGAGATACCACAAATGACATTTAAGAAATGTTCAGTGAAATCATGACAGAAAACTTTCCTGGTAGAGAAAAATAACTTGACATACAGATAAATGAGGCATCTAAACTTCAACTAGCAATGATCAAAAAAAATCTTCAGCTAGGCGTATCATAGTTAAGATTCCAGAAATTCAACACAAGAATAGAACCCTAAAAACTGTTAGAGAAAAAACCAAATAACCTACAAAAGAAATCCCATCAGAATTATAGCTGACTTCTCAGCACAAACTCTTAGGTCAACAAGAGTACTACAAGTACTACAAGTCAACAAGAGTACAAATACTACAAGTTCTAAAGGATAACAACTTTCAACCCAAATTGATGTACCCCACAAAACCATCTTTCAGAATTGATGGAGAAATAAGATACTTCCATGACAAACAACATCTGAGGAAATTTATGACCAGCATTCCAAAATGTTCTGAAGAACATTCTAGAAAGAGATAAGAAGGACTAAAGCTCCACGACCCCCAACAGAAGGAACCCACCAGGGAAGGTAAACAATTAGAAAGAGGGAAAAAAGAGGACAGCCAACAACAGGAAAATAACATGACAAGAATAAGTCAATACATATCAGTTATAACCATAAATTAATAAATGGTCTCAATTTACCAGTCAAAACTATGAGAATGGATCAAGAAGCAAAATCCAACAATATGCTGCACAAAAGAAACATTTGATTCAGGGCCAAGGATTTAGCTTAGCGCCCTAAGCACCTGCCTGGCAAGCACAAGGTCATGAGTTTGATCCCCAATACCAAAAAAAAAAAAAAAAAAAAAAAAAAGAAGGAGGAGGAGGAGGAAGAGGTCGAAGAAAGAAAGAAAGATTTAATTCAAAAACAAGCCTGGGGGCAGGGCTAGGGATTTAGCTCAGCGGCTTAAGCATCTGCCTTGCAAGCAGGCGGTTGTGAGTTCGATCCCCGGTACAGATAAAAATGAAAAAGACAGGGGGGAAAAAAAAAAAACAAGCCTGGCCTCTAATCCCAACCCTCTGGAGGCTGAGGCAGGGGGATCCTTGCCAGTTCAAGACCAGTGTGGGCTACAAAGTGAGCTAAAGGCCAGCCTGAACTGCATAGAGAGACCCTATCTCAAACAGACCAAAAAAAAAAAAAAAAAAAAATTCAGGATCTGTGGAGCTGAGGCCGCACGAGGTGAATTCCAGCGTGCCAGCACTAGCCCAGGGAGAGTTTAAGATCATTGCTCTGAGCAGTTAAGTGCCCATCCAACTTTCTGAAACACTAGACTCCAGAGGTTTTGAGGGCCTGACTAGACCACATCCAGTAACCTTTCAATCCAGGGAGCTGAGGGCACTTGAGGTGACTTCCAGCGCATCGGCGCTAGCCGAGGGAGAGCTTTGGACCATCACCCCCAGTGGTTAGGAACCCAACCAGCTAACTGGAACACCAGAGGTGGCGCAGGAGATCCTGCAGGCCTGACTGAGCCATGCTCAGCAACCTCCATTCAGTCCCAGGAGCTGAGGGCACAGGAAGTAATTTCCAACATGATCAGGGGAAGCTTTGGAACATTGCTCAAAACACGGAAATACAGGAAAATGACAAGACAAAAGACCAAAATGCAATCTCAAACCTCCAGCCCATCCCAAGAAAGCCTAGGAGCCATGTATATAGAAGAAAATACAAGCCATACACCTGAATGCCTGAAATAATATCAACTGTAATAAAGAAGCAATTCCAGTAAGCTATAAAGGACTTCAAATCAGAAATAATCTCCCAGGTAAAAGAAGAAATGATAAAAGTAATGAAAGCAATGCTGAACATATCTAAAGAAGACATTACTGGACATAGTGGCTCCCAGTATTTGGGAGGCTGAGGCAGAAGGATCATTGCGAGTTTGAGGCCAGCCTAGGCTACAAAATGAGCTCAAGGCCAGCCTGAACTGTATAGAGAGACCCTGACTCAAAAAGACAAAAAAAAAAAAAAAAAAAAAAAAGGAAGATACAGTTAAAAAATTAGAGCAACAATGCAAAAAGATAGACTCCTTGAATGAACAGTATAAGAAACAAACAGAATGCATGAAGCAGATTCAAAGAGATATACAGGAAATAAAAAATTCCATTGAAAGTTGCCAAAACCACCTCAACGAAAGTGAAGTAGAATTTCAGACCTCGAAGACAAGATTGCAACTAGTGAACAGGAAAGGAAAGATCTTTTAAACATAACAAGGAATCAGAAAATAACAATTCAACAGCTGCAAGATGATGCAAAGAAAAACAACATAAGATTGATAGGGATAAATGAAAAAGAAGAGGACAACACAAATGATATCAAGAGGCAATTTACAGAAATAATAGCTGAAAATTTCCCAAACATGAAAATGGAAACTGACATTCAGATTAGTGAAGCATGTACAACTCCAAATAGCCATAACCAAAATAAAACTACACAGAGACATATAATAATCACCATCCCAGAAATCCAACATAAGAACAGAATATTAAAAGCTATGAGAAAAGACAGATCACCTATAAAGGAAAACCTATCAGAATCACAGCAGACTTCTCAACACAAACAATGAAGTAAAAAAAAGCATGGAGTGAAGTATTTTAGATCCTAAAGGAAAATGACTTGCAACCCAGGCTGATGTACCCTGAAAACTGTCCTTCAAAATGGATGGAGAAATAAGATGCTTCCATGACAAAGAACAGCTGAAGAACTTCATGATCACTAAACCAACCCTGCAAAGAATACTGAAAAACATTCTAGATACACATAGGAAAAAACCACTAAGCAAGGCGACAATTAAACAAAATGGAAAGGTAAAGATACAACGGCAGAAAGATTACATGTCAACAATAAACCAACTTATAACAGTTATAACCATTAATGTAAATGGTCTCAATGCACCAATTAAAAGAAACAGACTGGCAGAATGGATCAGGAAACAACATTCAACCATATGCTGTCTACAAGAAACCCATCTAACCCAAAAGGAAACTCATAGACTGAAAGTCAAAGGATGGAAAACAATACTTCATGCAACAGGAATCCCCAAAAGAGCAGGGGTAGCTATTCTGTTTACAGACAATGTGAACTTCAAACCAAGAATGATCTGAAGAGATAAAAAGGGTCACTACATACTAATTAGGGGAAAACTTCAAAAAGAAGAGATAAAACTTTTAAATATATATTCACCAAAAGCCAGAGCACCCAGCTATACAAAGCAAGTATTAACAGAAATGAAAAATCAAATAAGCAATAATACAATTACAACAAGGTGTGACCTTAACACACCATTGTCACAAAGGGACAGATCAACCAGACAGAAAATCAGCAAAGAAATAGCAGAACTGAATCACACCTATGAATAAATGGACTTGATAGACGTATACAGAGTGTTCCATCCAACAACATCAGAATATACATTCTTCTCAGAAATACATGGGACATTCTCTAAAATAGACCATATACTAGCCCACAGAACATATTTAAGTAAATGCAAAAGAATTGAAATTATCTCGTGCATGTTACTGGACCATACCACCATGAAACTAGAAACTAATGATAAAAGAAACTGCAAAACCTCACAAACACGTGGAAATTTAATAATACACTTTTGAGCAATTAGTGGGTTGCAGAGAAAATTAAAGAAGAAATTAAATATCAACAAGCAAACAAAAATACAAATACAACTTACCAGAATCTGTGGGTTGCAATGAAAATGGTCCTCAGAGGAAAATTTAATGCACTGAGTTCCCACATCAGAAAAACAGAATGAACACAAATAAACAACCTGATGCTATACCTCAAACATCTAGAAAAAGAAGAGCAAGTCAAGCCAAAAGCCAAAATAAGGGATGAAATTATAAGGATCAGAGCAGAAATTAATGCAATAGAGACTAAGAAAACAATCCAAAGAATCAATGGATCAAAGAGAGCAGAAACTAATGCAATAGAGACTAAGAAAACAATCCAAAGAATCAATGAATCAAAGAGTTGGTTCTTTGAAAGAATAAATAAAACTGATAAGCCCCTAGTCAACCTTATCAAAAAAAGGAAAGAAAAAAACTCATATTCATGCAATAAGGAATGAAAAGGGTGAAATCACTACAGACTCTGTGGAAATATAGGAGATCATCAACACCTATTTCAAAAACCTCTACTCTCATAGTTTTGATAACACAGAAGAAATGGACAGATTCCTAAAAATATATGAACTACCACAGGGTCAAGAAGATGTAAAAATGTTGAATAACCCAATTTCTATTAATGAAATTGAAAATGTAATAAAGTCCTTACCAACAAAGAAGAGCCTACGCCCAGAGGGATTCACTGTGGAATTCTACAAGAAATACAAAGAAGATTTAATGCCAACACTCCTCAAACTTTTCAATGAAATTGAAAGGGAAGCAATCCTTCCTAAATCATTCCTGGAAGCAAATATTACTCTAGTACCAAAACCTGAGAAAGACCCAACTAGAAAAGAAAACTACATGCCAACCTCCCTAATGAACATAGATGCAAAAATTCTCAATAAAATATTGGCAAACAGGATGCAGCAAATCATCAAGAAGATTATATACCATTACCAAGAGGAATTCATCCCAGGTATGCAGGGATGGTTCAACATACATTAATCAATAAATGTAATCTACCACATCAATAGAGCCAAAACTAAGAATCACATGATCATTTCTATAGATGCAAAAAAAAAAACTTTTGATAAGTTCCAACACTCATTCATGATAAGAACTTTATAGAGAATTGGAATAGATGGTCTTTACCTCAATATGATAAAGGCCATCTACGACAAACCAACAGTCAGCATCATATTAAATGGGCAAAAACTGAAAGCTTTTACCTTAAAATCAGGCACAAGGTTGTCCTGTATCACCACTCCTATTCAACATAGTATTGGAAATACTAGCCAGAGCAATTAGGCAAGAGAGAGAAATAAAAGGGGTAAAGATAGGAAAACAGGAAGTTAAATTATCATTTGCAGACGACATGATGCTCTTCATAAAAGACCCCCAAAACTCCATTGAAAGACTCCTAGATATAATAAATAAATTCAACAATGTAGTTGGATATAAAGTCAATACTCAAAAATGAATAGCACTCCTATATACTAACAATAAAATCACTGAGAGAGAAATAAGAGAACCCACACCCTTTATACTAGCATCCAAAAAAATGAAATACTTAGAAATTAATCTAATGAAAGAAATAAAAGATCTATACAGGGAAAATTATAATACTCTGAAAAAAGAAATCAAAGAGGACCTCAGAAAATGGAAAGACATCCCTTATCCCTTGTTCATGGATAGGAAGAATAAATATTATGAAAATGGCCATTCTCCCAAAATTGTTATACAGATTCAATGCGATCCCAATCAAAATACCACTAGCATACCTCATAGATCTATAGAAATCACTCCTAAAATCTCTTCTAAAATTCTTAAAACCAGAAGAGACCTAGAATAGCAAAGGCAATTCTAAGCATCAAAGGCAAGGCAGGAGGCATCACAATCCCTAACTTGAATTTATACTACAAAGCTACTGTAATAAAAATCAACATGGTACTGGAATAAAAACAGATCTGAAGATCAATTTAATAGATTAGAAGATACAAATACACTCAATCACCTTATCTTTGATAAAGGGGTCAAACATGTTCACTGGAAGAAAGTCTCTTTAATAAATGGTACTGGAAAAAGTGGCTCTCCATATGCCGAAAACTAAAACTAGACCCATGCCTATCACCATGTATTAAACTAAAATCTAAATGGATCAAAGATCTGAATATTAAAAAAGAAGTACTAAATCTGTTGGAAGACAAAGTAGGTAAAAATCTTGAAAACATAGGTGTAGGTAGAGAATTCATGAACAAGAATCAAACTGTACAGGAAATACTTCTTAGAATCAATAACTGGGATCATATTTTATTAAACAGTTTCTGTATGCTGAAAGAAATTTCCAGCATAGTGAAAAGAAAACCCACAAACTGGGAAAAAAAATCTTAGTAAACTGTCCCTCAGATAAAAGACTTGGGTCCAGAACATATAAAGAGTTTTTAAAAATCAGACCCCCAAAATTCAAAGACCCAATCCAAAAATGGGCATCTGAGATGAATACACAGTTCTCAGATGAAGAAATACAAATGGCAAATAAATACATGAAAAAATGTTCATCATCAGTAGTCATTAGAGAAATGGAAATTAAAACAACACTGAGATTCCATCTCATTCCAGAAAGAATGGCCAGGATCAAGAAAACTACCAACAACAAATCCTGGAGAGGCTGTTGGGGAAAAGGAACTCTTCTGCACTGTTGGTGGGAGTGTAGACTGGTGTAACCACTGTGGAGGTCAGCGTGGAGATTCCTCAAAAAACGCTGGGATTGGAAGTCCGATTTAACCCAGCTATTCCAAGCAGGCAGTCGTGAGTTTGATCCCTGGTACCAATAAAAACGAAAAAGACAAAAAAAAAAAAAAAAAAAAGACAAGACATTATGGCAGCCATTGCTGATTTAATATCATCTTACTTTGAAGTCCTACAATGCTATTGGTTCTATCATGTTGTGTCTTACTGGATTTTAATATGTGTGATAGTATAAACAAATTTTTATGGAAAATGAGATATTATAGTAGCCATTGTTCATTTTCTGATTTTTGGTTCTGAGTGCCCTGTAATACTTTCATTCTCTTGAATGGTTTTATACTATTTTGTTATGTGTGATATTATTGTATGTGAAGGTATTGTTGGGCGCAGACGCTCAACATACCATACCCCACCCGGGACTAAGGACCACGCCAGCTTCCGCAATGCGCTACGTCCCTCTTTAAATTAGCCAACCTGTGCGCACCCCGCGCTCACTTCGTACTCTGTGGCAACTCCTGATTGGCCACAGCTGGATATAGTAGCCAGAGCCTGCATCCCATTCCCGCCCTGCTTCCTTGTGGCAGCCTGTGATTGGTCACGGCCAAATATATAAACCAGAGCCCGCGTAAATAAACTAGCAGTTAACTGTCGTCCACAAAAGCGTCTCCTGTCTCCTGTTTCATTGGGGCTGCGCCGGTCAACTGGTGGCCCGTACGGGGAGCCCGGAATGCTGAGACCCTCTCTCCGACAGTACGGGGAACGAACCTCTCTCTCCAACGGAACAGAGACGTCAACAGGTAAAACCGTCAAGCGCCAATAGCGGGGGCTACTTGGCGGGCGGGGGCTGACAGGTTAAACTGCTCAACGTTGGTAGCGGGTGCTACGCAACAGGGCCGGATAGCGGGGGGCTATCGGGCAACCTTGGGCGGACGCGTCGCAAGGGTCGAGGAACTCGTAAAGAGAGTTCCCGGTGCCGTAAAGAGGCAGGTTTTGGGGGCGCCGTAAAGGGGCGCGGGGACTAAGCTGTCCCTGTTTAAAAAAAAAAAAAAAAAAAAGGAAAAAGAAAAAATAAAATAAATAAAAAGAAACTCTTGAAATTCTGGTTAACATGGGTAACACGGCTACTCAGCCACTGTCAGTCGCCTTAAGTGACTTACTGAGAGAAAAGGGATTACAAATGAAACGAGAACAAATTCAAAACTTCCTCGATCAGGTCGATAAGGTAGCACCTTGGTTTGGTCCCACGGGGTCTGTTACCATCCCCAGCTGGGATAAATTAGGGAGAGATCTTGACTTTGCAGCAGAAAATGGCCTCCTGGAGCCAGGAGTCAGACCCCTTTGGGCCTTAGTGAGAAGCTGCCTTGCAGACACCTCTTGTCGTGACTATATAAGGGCTGGCGCCATGGCGCTTGATTACCATCAGGCAAAATCCTCCCGTGAGCAATCTCGTGAGTCCAGTGCCGCAGGCGAGGTGACCCCACCCAACCCAGACTCGTCAGATAATGAGGGGGAGGAAGGAGAAGTATACAAAATGGCGGATGCAGACACCACCGAAAGAGGGGAAGTCACACACACGCAGTTGAGAGGGCCCTACTCTGAGGCCATAAATGAGCTGCAACGCAGGATTTCTCAGAGTAAATGGGTCAATGAAAGCGAGTACGGGATCCCAGGGCCACCCCGTATAAGACCTACGGCTCTACCTCCCGACCCGCCAGATTATCATGCCCACCAGAGACCCTGCCATCAGCTATGTAGCTGTCTGCAATGGGTCCAGACGTCCCCTGGGACATTCCAGGAAGACCTTTGGCATCAAGTCAAAAGAGAGGACCCAGGAGGCCTGGGCCGTTTTCTCCAGGCTTTTCCGGTTGCTGTAGATGCTCAGGGAAACAGAGCCCACCTGCCTATAGATATAAAGGCGATAAAGCATCTTAAGGAGGCCAGCACCATATACGGTGTTAACGGGGCGTATACCCTGTCCCTAGTAGAAGCCCTGGCAGGAAATGCCATGACACCTGCTGATTGGACCAGTTTGTGCAAGGCAGTGCTCAGCCCAGGCCAATATCTTGATTGGAAAGCTTGGAATGTTAAACTTGCCACAGAACAGGCCCAAGCTAATGCCCAAAACAATCAGGCCGCCTGGAACGCGGATATGTTATTAGGACAAGGGCAGTATCTCAATAACCAGCTGATATTTCCACAAGAGGTATATGCACAGATAAATAGAATAGCCATACAAGCATGGAAACGGGTCTCGGCTAGGGGAGAAGTCTCAGGCCACTTGACAAAAATTTTGCAGGGCCCGAGTGAGCCTTTTTCAGATTTTGTGGCCCGCATGATGGAGGCGGCAGAGAGAATTTTGGGGGATGCTGAGACAGCCATGCCGCTCATTAAGCAGCTCATTTTTGAGCAATGTACTAAAGAATGTCGCTCTGCCATTAGTCCATACAAAAATAGGCCTCTTGAGAAATGGATGAAACACTGTCGGGAGATCGGGGGGCCATTAACCAACTCAGGTTTGGCAGCCATGCTAATAAAGCTAACTAAAGAAGGTCAAAAAGGCAGAGTGGTGCCACAGAATGGCGCCCGCCCAAAAGAAGGCTGCTTCAAATGCGGCAGACAGGGACACATAAAAAGAGACTGTCCATCTTGGGGACTTGAAAGAGAACAACCCCCCCCTCCTAAAGACCGAAGGTGCCCCAGATATAAAAAAGAAAATCACTCCGCCGCGGAGTGCTGCTCCACCTTTGATGTAAATGGGCTGCCCCTCACGGGTAAGGGCCGTAACACAGAGAGGCCAAAAAATGGGATTGGGGGGCCCCCCGGGGGGTGGGACCCCGATTCTACCCAGCCAGAGAGTATATGGTAGACCAGACACTGCCAATGACGCCAACATGGGCAGGTCAGAACCAAGGAGAGCCTCTCCGGGTTCAGGGGGACTTGACCTCTGTGCCACCACTGGACTCGTGTTAACCCCGAAAATGGGGATACAGGCCATAGAGACAGATATGTCCGGCCCCTTACCGGAAGGCACAGTAGGGTTGATAATTGGTCGATCATCCCTCTCCATGAAAGGAATACAGGTCTTACCGGGTGTTATAGATTCTGATTACACAGGAAAAATAAAGGTGATGATGCAGGCTCCTAAAGGCCCAGTAGCCGTAGGGGCAGGAGACCACATCGCTCAGATGCTAGTGTTATCCAGCCGTCATGGGGATTATCCATCATTGTCTGGTATTAGAGGAGACAGAGGATTTGGATCATCAGACCCAGCCTTTGCCACCCTCGTTCTTAGATTGGATGAGCGCCCCATGCTAACGTTGTCACTCAATGGGCGAAAAATATCCGGACTGCTAGACACAGGAGCAGACCGCTCTATTATAGCTGAAAAGGACTGGCCACTAACCTGGCCTACCCAGATGGCACAAGAAACACTGCAAGGCTTGGGATCAGTTCATGCACCTAAAATTAGTAGTCAGATAATTAAATGGGAAGACAATGAGGGACACTCAGGAGAATTCATACCCTATGTTCTCCAGCTTCCAGTTACCCTATGGGGGAGAGAAGTGCTCTCTGCCCTAGACTTGACCTTGTACAATAAATATTCTCACACAGCCAGGAGAATTCTTAAAAATCAAGGGTATAAACCAGGCAAAGGATTAGGCAAAAACCTGCAAGGAAGGCCTTTCCCCATCCAGGCACAACCACGTGCTCAGAGGCAAGGTTTGGGATTTTAGTGGGGGTCACTCAAATTGACATGGGTCTCTAATGACCCCATTTGGATAAATCAGTGGCCCCTACCACGAGACAAAGCAAAAGCCGCATCCAAACTTATTCAAGAGCAATTAAAGTTAGGCCATATCAAACCCTTAAGTCTATTCTGTTTAAACAAAAGGAGTGTATTGCCCAGGGCATGACACCTAGGGCCAGACTAAATCTCGCCCTCTTCACTTACAATTTTGTAAACATCAACCCACAAGGATCCACGCCAGCACAGCTACATGCCAACCCTGTCGCACCCAAACATGGTTGGGTACACTGGAAAGACCTCCTGCATGGGGTGTGGAGAGGCCCCAGCCCAGTACTTAGTTGGGCGAGAGGGGCGGTCTGTATCTTCCCGCAGGAAGAAGGCAGCGAACCTGTCTGGGTCCCGGAACGCCTGATACGTCCCTGCAAACCACCAGACCCCGACCCAGAGAAAACGTCAACCACAGAACAGGGGAACCAACAGGAGCCTCACAAGCCAGACCAAGCAAGTACACCCACAACTCCCATTAACCATGGCACCTTGGCCAACTCCCCTGGTTAGTAGCCTCCTTTTCTCCTCCTTCTTGCATCTCGTACGGTCCTTGCAGCCAATGACTTTTCTAAATTGCTCCACCGCAACCTGTTATATGTTACAATGTTGGGATAAATGTGCACTTTCAGCTGTTGTTATGCAGGTACTCCAGTTCGCACCGGTTCCAGTTATGGCGGACTCAGACGAGTTTCCTGTGATCCAGCTCAGGCCAACTCTCCAATTGGCTTTCATAAAGGAATGGGCGGGAATAGGGACTCTGGCTACCATAACTACACTTGCCGCATTCGGCAGTCTACTTCTGCTCTCTACTTCTGCTCTGTCGGATTCGCAGACAAAGGAATAGGGACAAAGTATCAAACAAGCATTGCTGATCATGGAATCTGGTCAAAGCCCGGCAGCATGGCTCGCCATGCTGTGATGCAGGTGTGGAGCAAAGCATCGCAGGGGGTGTCGTCCTTGGCCAGGAGACACCCCGGTCCCCATGTTGGTGAGCATGCGGGTTGGGTTCATAAAACAATACTCCCGCCCCCTCCAAAAGAGCACCAACAAGTAGTGAGGCACTGTCATGACTGCGCAGCATGACGCCTCACGAGGGGCACCGACCTCTGGAGACCCTGCATCAGTTATAAAGAAAGGGGGAGATGTTGGGCGCAGGCGCTCAACATACCATACCCCACCCGGGACTAAGGACCACGCCAGCTTCCGCAATGCGCTACGTCCCTCTTTAAATTAACCAACCCGTGCGCACCCCGCGCTCACTTCGTACTCTGTGGCAACTCCTGATTGGCCACAGCTGGATATAGTAGCCAGAGCCTGCATCCCATTCCCGCCCTGCTTCCTTGTGGCAGCCTGTGATTGGTCACGGCCAAATATATAAACCAGAGCCCGCGTAAATAAACTAGCAGTTAACTGTCGTCCACAAAAGCGTCTCCTGTCTCCTGTTTCATTGGGGCTGCGCCGGTCAGGTATGCTCAACTATTTCAAACAAAGAGATTATGGTAGCTACTGTTGATATCTGGTTGTCTTGTTATGAAGTGCTGTGTTGCTTACATTGTTCTGTTCTGATCTGCTTTGTTCTGTCCTTTTTTGTTTCATTCTCCTTAAAATAAAAAAAAATTTAAATTCAAAAACAAATTCATAGACTGAAAGTCAAAAATGGAAAACAATATTCCATGCAACCGGATCCCAGAAAAAAGCAAGAATAGCCATTCTATTTAGAGACAAAGTGAATTTCAATCCAAGACTGCTTCAGAGAGATAAAGAAGGTCACTGCATCCTCATAAAGAGAACAATCCAAGAGAAAGAGAGAACAATCATAAATACATATGCAACAAATATCAGTGTACTCAGCTATATAAAACAATTACTAATGAAAATGAAACATCAAATAAGCCCTAATACAATTGTATTGGAAGACCTCAATATCCCACTGTCACAAAAAGGCAGATCAACTGGACAAAAAAAAAATCAATAATGAAATAGTAGAATTAAATCAAACTTTAAATGTCTATAGAGTGTTCACCCCACATTAGCATACACATTCTTCTCAGCTGCACTTGGGATGTTCTCCAAAACAGACTGGCTCATAAGACATGCTTAAGTAAATACAAAAGAACTGAGATTATCCCATGCATACTATCAGACCACAATGAAATTGGAAATCCATGCCAAAGGAAACCACAAGAACTTCATAAACACATGGAAATTAAATAGCTCCCTACTGAACAACCAATGGGTCACACAGGAAATTAATGCAGAAGTTTTTACAGTTGAATGATAATGACAATACAACATAATGGAACTTGTGGGACACAATGAAAGCAGTCTGAAGAAGGAAATTTACAGCAGAAAATGCTCATATCAGGAAAACAGAGCAAGCACATGTAAACAACTTAATGCTGAACTCAAACTTCCAGAAAAAGAAGAGCAGGATCAGAAATTAACACATGGGAGACTAAAAAAACAATGCAAAGAGTCAATTAATCAAAGAGTTGTTTCTTTGAAAGATTTAATAAAATCGACAAACTCTTTTTTAAAATGAAGGGGAAAAAATGAGTTGAGGAGCCAGGCACATGCCTGTCATCTCTGCTACTAGGAACACTGAGCAGGAGGATTCAAAAGTTCAAGATCAGCTTGGGCAACACAGGAAGACTCTTGTCCCAGGGGCAAAAAAGAAACTGAGGTAGCTGAGTGGTAGAATATGTGCTCAGCATGTAGAAGGAACTGGGTTTGATCCCCAGGACCAAAAAAGGTTAAAGTGGTAAATTGTATGTTATGTGTATATTATTACAGCAAACATTTTAGTTCCAGTGACACCAACAAATCACTCTTTCGCTGCATCTCACTCAGCTGGAGTCTCAGAGTAATGATACATGTCTGCCTGCAATCACATGGTTTGGAAAATGTTGTACGGAATTTTCTGTCTGCAGAGGATGTCAAGGGACTCTGATGGATGACTTTTGTGAAATGGAGGGTAGAGTCCAGAGATGCTCTGTCACTGAACTACAGTCCCAGCAACTTTTTTTGGAGACAGGGTCTCACTAAGTTGCCCAGGCTGGCCTTGAACTTGAGATCTTCCCACTCAGCTCCTGAATAGCTACAATTATGATGTGCACATTACACCCTATAGAATCTTTTCTTTTCTTTTCTTTTCTTTTTCTTTCATTGAAAAAGTTCTCAGTATGTGGTCCAGCATAGCCCAGATTCCTGATCCTTTCTGACAGGATCTGATTTTGTTTTGTTTTTTGGAGAGTCTCACTACGTAGCCCAGGCTGGCCTTGAGCTGGCCCTGTGTCAGCCTTTCGAGTGCTGGGATTACAGGCATGCATCACCTCACCTGGCTAAATTCACTGATTTGTAAGTGAATTTTTGTGTGAGGAGCCACTGAAGCTGGAGATTGACCACACAAGCATAGCGCTGGAGCGAGGCCAGTCCTGAGAACAAGGGGCGCCGAAGCTGAGCGGCATATAGAAGCTGCTTCAGCTCGGAGAACACCCAAGCAAACAGGCTGTAGGTAGGGGTGTCACGTGACATCAACCTGCTGTGTGTGTAAATAAATGCGCTTCTGTCATGGAGCAGGGGGCTCCACCCGGCCTTGGATTTCTGTGTTCTGACTCTTCTCCTTTTTTCTCCATCCTCCCACTGTCCTTCCCCTCAGGAACTTTCAGAGCTGCACTGGATGCTACATTTTTGTGTCTTCTGTAACTATCTTCTAATCAAGATCAGAACTACCATTACCTATATTTTTTCCTCAAAGGTTTTGTCTGTTTGCTTCTTTCTTTTTTTGTCATGATGCTGGGCTCTCTAACCCAGAGCCTTGTACCCACTAGGCAAGTGCTCTACCATGGAGCTACAGCTCCAGTCCTCCTCCAAAAGTTTTACTATCTGGATTTTGACTTTCAAGTTTTTAATGCATCTGAAACAGATGGATTCCCTCACTCTGACTCTTATTCCCCCATTTTTTCCCCATGTATCTAACCAATGTATTTTTTGGCACAATTTTTGGATTTTCTTTTCTCTGTCTGGGCATGGTGAGCTTCCGTGCCAGCCCTGTCATAGTGCCTGTATGGGTCCGGCAGAATGCAGAAGGCATGCTTGGTAATTTGAACAGAGACAATTTAATACAAAAATGTTAATTAGGCCAGGTGCACATAGCCATCATCCCAGCACTCAGGAAGCTGAGGCAGAAGCATCACCATGGGTTTGAGGCCAGCCTGGACCACATAGTGAATTCAAGGCCAGCCTGAGCCACATAGCCAGACTCTGACTCCAAACAAACAACAAACAAAATTAAGTAGGAGAGTTACTGCTATCTATGTGAACAAGTATGGCTGTGTACACACTTACAAACTTACGGATAGAAGGCATGAATGGCGAGTATGTCTCTTCTCCCTCCCCCAGTCTCAAAGCCCTGATTGAAAGAGTGGGGAAACTGATTCTTCTTTTCTTTTCCCCGTTGTGCCCCTGAGGACTGTGCACTGAGTTATATCTAACACTTTTTAAATATTTTACATTGAGACATGCTCTTATGAAGTCATTAAAATGCCCAAGCTGGGTTCCACCTTTCAGTTCTCCTGCCTCAGCCTCCCAAAGTGCTGGGATAACACTTTGGGATGCGCCACCTTAGTGGTGTTGATACCCCATCTTAGTGGAAGAAACTACAGAATCATATTGCAAGGGATGTGGCCACAAAGAAGGAAAGAATTGGGGGGCATTTTTAAAAATCAATCAACCACAAAGAGTTGATTTCAAAGATTGTGCACTACTGATGTCCAGACGCTGTGTGTCTGATTTAAAGGATGTATCAACAACGTTTTCTCATTTACAGGGAAACCGCCCAGGTTGATGATGGGCCCAGCACATGTTCATCATTAGATTAGGTTCCTTTCTAGTCCTACTCTACTAATTTGCGATGAAGTGCATGGGGATCTTATCAGTCCCTCTCCGTTATCTACAGAGAAGGACGTGTGGTTTCTTCTTTATCTGAGGACACAGAGAGCATGTAGATGGCCCAAAAGTAAAACCACTTCATATTCTTGGGTGAACCCAGCTCGCTTACTGTGTTATCACATAGACACAGCTCATTCACTGACATCTGAGGAGATGTTTCTATACTTACCAATGTATCTATAAATGAAATGGCTATGCTCTAAAAAAAATTACTGGTCCCAGCCAGAGCTAACAGTGTGCAGCTGTAAACCACATAGCGCTAGGAGGCTGAGGCAAGAGGATTGCAAGTTCAATCCCAACCTGGGTAACACAGTGATTCAGGGAGCCCCTGTCTCAGAAAGTGTGTGTGTGGAGGTGCTGAGGATATGGTTCAATGTGAAGGCCCTGGGCTTAATCCCCAGTACCAAAAACAAAAACCTCCAAGCCCCCAAACTCTCCTGGCGAAAGTCACCAACCTCATTAACTTTACTCTTTTTTTTTAAGGAGAAAAAAAAACACAGAAAAATCAAAAAGCAGTCAAACAAACACACAAAAACGCAGTACGACCACCATTATTAAATTCCTATCCTCTTGTTTTGAACCCTGCATCGCTGTTGTTTTTAACTTTACTCTGAGAGGATGAGGTGGGAGTGGTGATGAGTCCCTGAGCTGCCTGTGCTTCCTGGTCCACTAGGAGGTGCAGCCAGGTCACTGTAATCACCACAATGTGCCAGGGGTAGGCGACTATGGCCGTTGAGCCAGTGACCATGCTTCTGGACTAAAGATTCAGTATCCTTCAGCCATTGATTCTCCCAGACTTTTAGCCATAGATTCAGTGTAATCCCAACTAAAATAACAGGAGGTGCTTGAAATGGTGGAGCATTCTTGTAATCAGGAAGCTGAGGCAGGAGGATCGCCATGAGTTGGAGGCCAACCTGGGCTACATAGTGAGTTCAAGGCCAGCCTGAACTACATATTGAGACCCTGCTTCAAAAAACCAAAAACTAAAAAAAATTTTTTAAAAAGCCCATAAGGCTCTTTTTGATGGGTACATGTGTCGCTACAGGATGGTTGCATTTCTCACAGGGAGTTCATGTGCACACATGAGGCATTGCCATTCTTTTTTTTTTTTCTTTTTCCTTTTTATCGATACCAGGGATCGAACTCACGACCACACACTTGCAAGGCAGGTGCTTATGCCGCGGAGCTAAACCCCCAGCCCTGGCATCGCCATTCTTATTTCATGCTTCCCCCCCCCCACCCAGTAGCGTTTTTGGTAGAAATTGACAAACTGATTCTGACATCTATGTGGAAATGCCAGGGAACTGAAAGGTTGAAACATCTTTGGGTTTTGGGTTTTGGTTTTTTGAGACAGGAGACAGAGTCTCCTTATGTAGCCCAGGCTGACCTCAGACAGCGATCTTCCTGCCTCAGTCTCCAGAGGGCTAGGGTTATGAGTGTGCATCACCACACCCAGTTAAACATCTTTCATAGAGAACGAAATTGGAGAAATTGCATTATTTAATTTCAAATTTTATTTTTAAAGCTAACTATTGGGCTTTGACTACAGAAAGTCTTATTGACAAAATTGCAGTTACAGTCACTGACCAGGCACAGTGGTGCATGCCTGCAATCTCAGTACTTAGGAGGCTGATGCAAGAGGATTACTTCAAATCCAGCATGAGCTACATAGTGAGTTCAAGGCCACCCTGCATTACATAGTGAAATTCTGTCTCAACAACAACAAAAAAAGGTTATGTTCCAAGAAAGTAGAATATTAGTGGCTCAGGTCTCTAAGCCCAGTGCTCAGGAGGCTGAGGCAGAAAGATCATGAATCTGAGGCCAGCCTGGGCTAAACAGGAAGAAACTGGGATTACTATTATTGGTTTTTTGTTTATTTGTTTGTTTTGTGGTGTTTTGCGTTATACTTGGTTTTCCAAATCAAAGTCCTAGAAGATATTTGCTCTTATTTTGTTTTCATTTTGAGTCAGGGTCTTGCCATGTAGTTCAGTCTGACCTTGAACTCACTATGTAGCCCATGCTGGCCTTGAACTTCCGATGACCCTCCTGCCTCAGTTTCTGAGTGCAGGGTTATAGGTGTAGGCCACCACACCAAACTTATTGTTTCTTTTGATTTGTTTTGGGTACAGGGACCTTACACTTGCCAGGCAGCTGCTTTGCCACTGAGCTAAGTCTCCAGCCTATTATTGGTTTGTTGTGGGTTTTTTTTGCAGTTATCCATATCTTCAATTATGTTGAGATTGAACAAACCCAAGCAGGCTAATATCACTCTGAACAAAGAATAATACTATTGCTATTTTTCACATTATAACATTCCAGGATCAGCACTGGGTACTTTAGTGACTCTTTTTCTTCAAAGTATTTGTTCATTTCATCATGTGTCATAAGATCAGTTCTCATAAACTGTTTATAGATTCTACACATGCATGAGTCTTAACATGTATTTCTATCCTTTCTATATTAGGAGAAACAAAACAAAGCAAGACAAAACAAAAAATATTCCTATAAACACATGAAATGAAAAAGACATATCAGACCATTGTACAAGGAGTTCTACCATAGTTCCTGTGTTGTCTCTTGTTATCTTCAATAGAATTGGTTATATCATCAGACATAGTACAATTTATCAGTACATAACAGTATTAATAAAAACACAACTGGGCTGGGGATTTAGCTCAGCAGCATAAGCACCTGCCTTGCATGCAGGCAGTCGTGAGTTCGATCCCCAGTACCGATAAAAAGGAAAAAGACAAAAAAGTAAAATAAAATAAAAAAATAAAAACACAACTTTGTACATAGTATAAAACTTCACAAACAAGCAGTTATCAAACCAGAATGTATATCGTAATGAGTCTTGTCATCTTCAGTGTAGTTGCCTATACTCTCAGACTTGATACTATGAATCATATCAGTTTTGAGTAAAATCTGTCAATACCAAACAGCAATCAAACCAGATTTAACTAAGATCAGTCATGATAAAACAATATAAGTCATACAGGGCTCCAGATTAAGTTAATAGGAAATTAAAGATGATTACTGTGTTATATCCTGATGTTTTTGGGATAGCTGTCTGTCTCCTCAATTCTAATGCAAGTAGACAAACTGGGACAGAATAAAATCTATCTAAGCAGAGTGGTGCGAGTAATGTGGGTTTTAAGTCCTGATACAGTATTAACAATATCTTCTCTTTAAGACTCAATATCTTTAAGACTCTCCCTCCCCTTTCACCTCCCTAGGGTATACTGTGTAGTTTTGGCTCTCCCCAAGACCCTTAGTTTTAAATTGGAGGGGGGGGCAACCTGCTATTTACCTAAGTGGTTCCGAACCGTCTCTCTCCTAGACTTGATCTCTAATTGTATTCCTTTACCTATTAAAGCCTGTCTTTCCAACCTATCCACAAATACTGGTCTAGTTGCCCCTGTTACTCTCTGGTTCTCTGTCACATAGAGCACTGTTTTCTCATATTTGATTTTCAGTCCATGTACTCTTTTTCATGTTAATTATTTTTCCTATAAAAAGCATCTCAATGGATCCTACCTCCTAATCTATTCCACATGTGGTTCTTTTTTTTAAATTTAGTGAATCAAGGCCATCTATATTAGAGGTTATAACCAACTCTCTCTGCCTCATTTCTGTTTTGCTCTTTTTTTTTTTGCCATCAGTTGTCTGCTTATCTTCTTCATTCTGTTTTCTGCTCCATTCATTGAGGCCTCTTTTCCTCTGTTCCTGGAATCCTAGTACTTTTCTATCTAGAATGCCCTGCAGTATTCTCTATAGAGTTGGATTGGTAGTTGCAAATTTCCCAAGTTCCTCTTTGTCTTGGAAGCATCTTGTTTCTCCATTAATTTCTAGAGACAGATTTTCACGGTATATCAATCTGAGCTGGAGGTTATTTTCTTTCAGGACTTGGAATATTTCATTCCAGGCTCTTCTTGACTTGATGGTTTGTGTCAAGAAGTCTGCCGTTATTCTGATGGGTCTTCCTTTATAGGTTATCTGTTTCTTGTCTCTAACAGCTTTTAATATTCTGTTCTTATATTGAATTTTTGGGATCTTAATTATTATATGCCTGGGTGTGGCTCTGTTTTGGTTGTAGGTGGCTGGAATTCTGTATGCCTCATACATCTGAATATAATTTCCTTTCCCTATGTTTGGGAAGTTTTGCTTAATTATTTCTGTGAATAGCTTTTATAGTTCCTTTGTTTGTACTCCTGCTTCTTCATTCACGTTCTTTATTCTGAAGTTATAGATCCTCTTGTCGTCTTCTAGCCTTTGTATTGTTACTGCTTGTTTCCTTGTTATTTTTTAAAAGTTTTCCCTTTCATAATCCCACATTGCAAAACTGTCCTCCAGTTTGGATAATCTATGCTTAGTTTCTCTCAAGCAGATTTGCCATCTTTCCATAGAGTTTTTAGTTTCCTGGTAATCTTTTTGAATCTGCTTCATGTATTCTATATTTTCTTTATATTCTTCATCAAATGGTTCTCTCCTTTGTTTGAGTTCCTCCCTTCTTCTGTCTGTGTCTTCTTGAGGGGTGCTTAGCATCTCTTTTATTAATCTTCTTATATCTTGCTTTACTTGGCTAAATATTTCCCTTTTGAACTCGTCTATGAGGTTCTGAAGATATCTCTTTATGTCCACTGGTGCCATGTCTGATACTGCATGTTTGGTGTTCTCATTCTCCTTTGTATTTACCTGTCCTGGGTCAATGTTTTCAGGGTTGGGACCTGGGGACTTTTTCTTGTTGCTTCCTCTTCCCATCTTTTTTGTTTTTTTCCAGGAGGCCCCAATTTCTTTCTTTGTTGGTTAAATTCTCCTGAAGCATGCTGGCTAGGTGACCCTTCTCACTGCAGTGTGCTAGTGGGAATTGCAAACAGGGACAGTGTATTCTGGCCCCTCCCCTCAGTCAAACTTCTGAGGCCTTCACTGCATTAGTGTACGCCACCTCCATAGGGAATTGATTTCAGATAACCTATTGGGTCTTACCAGGTCGTGTGACCCAGGCCAAGCTCACTCCACCAGTCCCATTCAGGAAGGGAACAACTGACTGAAGTCACTGCTGCCCCTTGTACTTGCCAGTCCTGCCTGGTCCCAGAATGTTGTCCGTCAGAGCCCCCCTTTCTGTGGAATGGCTCCATTCCCATCACTCACCACAGGTCGATGCAGGCTCCCCACCAGCTCAGCTCTCTGTTTAGCTGGCCAGCCCCTGACCTCAGTGTGACTGTGCCTCCAGTGAGTAAAAGCAGCAGGACCTCGGATGGCTCAGCAATTCACCCACTGTGGCAGGAGCACTATTATTGTTTTTTTAAGACAGGATCTCACTATGTAGCTCAGACTGTCCTTGAGCTTTCTATGCAGCCCAGGCTGGTGTTGAATGAGTGGTGGTCCTCCTGTGGCAGTCTCCTGAGTTTCTGGGACTCCTAGTGTATGCCACTAAACCCAGTTGAAAGTGGGGTATTAGTATAGAGAAAAACATATGCATAAGAAACAAAGACACCAATGTGTACATACTTATTTCATTTTCAGCAAGGGAACCAAGGCAACTGGAAAAGGAAGGTCTGGTCTTCTCTAAAAAGGGTGCATGGACCAGAAGGGGAGAAATGAACCTTAGCTCAAACACAGGACTGGTTTCTTGTTTAACTGTGACTCGGAACAGTTTCCTTCAGGTGTTTGGCAGTGATCTTCATGAGGTCACATTGCTGTTTAGAGTTGGGCTTGGCAAAGCTCCGAAGGTTGCTGCTGCTTCCACTTCCTCTTCTGTCCAGACCTGGTGGCCCTGGGGACTGTGAGTCCATCTTAGGACTCATGCAGTGCCCATCCCAGGTCTGCGCGTTCTGCATTCACGGGTTTAACTGACAGCTGACATTGTTAGGGGAAAACTGTGTCTATATTGAACATGTACAGGGCTTTTTCTGGTTATTATTCTCCAAACAACATAGTATAACAATTATTCACATAGTTTTTACATTATATTAGGAATTTTGAGTAATCTAGAGGTGATTTAAAGTGGAAAGATATGCATGCATAGGATATAGACAAATACTGTACCACCGTACTCAAGGAACATAAGCTCCTGTGAATTCTGGTATCTGAGAAGGTTCTGGAAGTAAGCCTTGATAGTTGCCCAGTATTTAAGGATACTGAGTCAGGTTTGGTAGAGCATGCCTGTAATCCCAGAACTCAGCAGGTTGAGGCAAAAGGATTGCCTGGGGTCCGAGGCCAACCTGGACTACAGAGTAAGACATTGTCTCACCCCGCCTTGAAAGAAGGGAAAAGAAAGGGAAGAAAGGGAAAGGGAGCACAGCCCCATGCTGCCTGGTACGGTAAGTGATGCCTCCCTGGTCCTGGCCCCAGCTCCAGCCCGGTGATAACACCTGCGTTTGCGGGGCTTGGGCTGCGGCTGGAGGCCGAGCTCAAAGCTGTGGTGACCTGCGAGTCTCGTGCTTCCAGCTGGCCTTTGCGGCAGTATCACTAGTGTCCCCCTTCGCAGGGAGACGGGCAGATTTAGAGACCTCGAGTGACATGCCCAGGTCACCGCGCGTCCTGGAGGACCCAAGATTGAAACTCAACTCTGTCTGATGCAGTGGCTGCCACCGCAGGTGCAACTGTCACAATGAGACTTGGGACAGTGTGTGCATGGATCCTGGGGGACCCTTCAGGTCTGCCTGGAAGCAAGTCACACTCTACTTGTCCCTCTGGGTGCACCCAGGTGGCCCCGCGTGGCCAGCCAGGCAACGGGGTGTTTGCAGCAGCTGCTGTTCCTCCTCCAAACCTAAAGGTCTAACCAAGCGGGGTCCCTTTGGCTCCCGTAGATGGTCAGCCTCCCTCCCCTGGGGCCTTGCAGAAGGCGCAAGTTCTCCCTGCCCAGGTCTTGACTCAATCACTCATCAGCTACTCAGTGTGAGTCCAGCTAGAGCGGCGAGCAAAACCAGTAGCCACCCAGGTGGAGGTGACATTTTAATAACCAGTTAGGGAGACAGCGAATTCCATGTTAGCAGGGATGCCCTCGCCCCCTTGTGGTCATTTCACGCCATTGCAGCTTTCCAGATTTGCGAGCCTTTGGAAGCGCGGTCTCAAGCAGGGCAGTCGCACAAGAACCGGGCTTTGGGGCTGGCTGCGCCTGGCCTGTGTGGAAAGCCCTGGCTTGTCCTTGGGCTTTCGAGGGGCCACAGCCCCAGCGCAATCCCAGCTTCACTGTGTCCCAATCCCGGTAAAAGAAAGACGGGGGGGGGGGGCAAGAAGGGACAAAGAGGCAGTAGGAGGAAAGGAGGAAAGGAAAAGAGGGAAGCAGGGAGGAAGAGAAGAAAAGAGGAAAAAGAGGAAGAAAGTCCTACTTCCCCATCCTCACACACCATGCAAGCAGAGGGGACCCAAAGCCAGCCCCACCCCCACCCCCACTTCCTCCCCTCTCCAGACCGGTCTCTGCACCCTGGGCTGGGCGGTAAATCATATCTGTCCTCCTGCAGCGTGAGGCTGGCCCCCATCCCCACCTCTGGCCTCTTCTGCCTCCCAGATCGCTCAGGTCCAGCCGTGGCTGAGCTGAAGGTGACTGAGCTGAAGCAGACAGCCTTCTCCCTCTCCCAGTTCCCACGGACACCCAGAATAGAAGAGCACGTTTTAAAATTGTATCTCTGGGCACACACACACCCCTAGACTCCTGCTTCCTGTCATCCTGTGACCCTCCCTCCCTAGTCCCCAGGACTCCGGAAGAACACAATGGGACAAAGGAAGTCAGGATACTGGTGCCACCCAGTCCACAACAATAGACCCAAAGGGAGGAATGGTTAGATATGGAGCAGACTGCCAGGGCCACAGTGAAAGCACGGAATGAGGAGATGAGACACAGGGTTTCAGAGGGGATGTGAGGAGTTGGGTGCCCAGGAAAAGCCTGCATCTCAGGCCCTGGCCACTCCCACTGGCTGAGGGGTGAACATGGAAAAGAACCTAGAGAGATGGGTTGCTGAGTGTCCCAAGCCTGACACTGTGCTTCTGGGCTGAAGCCAGGTGCAAGGCACAGGAGGGAGGAGGGACAGCGGTGACCGGAGTGCTGTCAGTGCCTCCACAGAGGCCTGAGGATGTGCAGAGGTCAGACCAACAGGAACAATGCGCTCATGACAACAGGAGCTGGTGAACCTGGAGTGGCCCTGTCTTTTGGCGGTGTCTTAGTCTGTTTTCTGTTGCTTTAAAAAGATTTTTCAAGATGGAGTTTTATACCAGGCAACATTGCTTGCACACTGAGGATTGAGGAAAGAGCCTCAGATCTGCTAAGCAGAAATACTCTACCTCTGGCAGCACTGTCTGCCTTGGTACTTAGAAATAAAGGAAGTTTGTTTGGCTCACAGCTGTGCAGTCCAGATGCTGAAGGTCAGGAAGCGCCATCTCTGCAGCTTCTGCTGGGGTCCCGCTGAATGCATCACATATATCAGAGAAGCGTCAGGGGCAGTGAGTACAGAAAAGGACATGCACTGGGGATGTGGCTCAGTGGCAGAGCTCTTCCCTTGCAGGCTCAAGGCCCTAGGTTCCATCCCTGGCATCACAGAAAAGGACAAACTGGATATGGCCGGGGGGAGGGGCTCCGTCAGAGGCTGAGACAGGAGGATTGCTATGAGCTCAAGGCCAGCCTAGGCTATGTAGTGAGTTCAGAGCCAGCCTGAACTATGAAGCAAGACCTTGTCTATAACAAACAAACATAATAATCAGAACAGAGCAGCCCTGCTTTATAAGCCCCATCCTTGGGAGAAGTCATTCATGTTTTTGGTTTTGAAACTGGGAATCGAACTCATGACCTCATATTTCCCAAGCAGGCACTTATGCCTCTGAGCTATATCCCTGGCCCACGTTAGTTACTCTTGAAGACTGGCATTAATCATTTCATGGCAGCATTTCCAGGAACCTGACTGCTTCCTATT
The DNA here is from genome assembly GCF_034190915.1 of Cavia porcellus. Lineage (NCBI taxonomy): Eukaryota > Metazoa > Chordata > Mammalia > Rodentia > Caviidae > Cavia > Cavia porcellus. Next base: position 24,460,422 of record NW_026947500.1, read on the forward strand.
AAATGTTCTGCACATTCCAGCACCAGGATCAAGTTTCCAGGGCACAGCCCTGGGGTACACTCAGACCACCCACAAACCAAGGAAGTGTGTGCTGAGGGGCAGTGCAGGAACCAAGCGGGTCATGTTCCCCTGCCCCACAAGACTAATACCACCTGGTACGATGTGCATGTCCATAATTCCAGTACTTGGGAGGCTAAGGCAGATTGGAAGCTCAAGTCCAGGCTGGGCAATGTCATGACTTAGTAGAGAGACTGTCTCCAAATAAAAAATAGTAAAATGACCCGGGGTTGTAGCTCCGTGCAGAGACCCTGGGTCTCCAGTGCCATAAAAAAGCAGGAGGTAGGATTGTAGCTCAGTACTAGAGCAGTGGCCTTGCATGCATGAGGCCTTGGGTTCATGAAGCCACAAAGTTACATTAATGACAGTGACGGTGATATGCAGACTATGGCACTGTATATGAATGAATCTCCTTTAAATTTCAAAACAATCTCATGGGATACTGTAATGATTCCTATTTTACAGATGAATTCATTGAGTCACAGGGAGGTGAAGAGACCTGATCAAATCACACAGCTGAGAAATGTCAGGGAGTTTTGGTTGTTTCTTTACATCAGTTTTGTTAAGTTAGCTTTACATAAGTGCTTGTTTTAAGTGTAGACATGCCTGCAGATGAATAAGCCTGGGCAACTTTGCAAGACTTCAAAATTAAAAATAAAATTTTATTTTATTTATTTATTTTTTTCCAGGGATTGAACTCACAACCTCTCGCTTGCCAGGCAGGTGCTTATGCCACTGAGCTAAATCCTTGGCAAAAATAAAATTTAAAAAGGACTGGGAAAGTAGCTCTGTGCTAGAGTGCTTGCCTGGCACGCACAAGTCCCTGGGTTCAACCCCTAGCACTGCCAAAAGGAAAAAAAAAAATCGTACAAGTCAGTGAGTTTTGACAGACAGACATGCATGTATCTATTACCACAGCCAAGACAGCTCCATCCCCCAAGAGCTCTGACATGCCCTTCCCTCAGGATCCCCACCCTGCCAGAGTCCCAGGCAACCAGTGATCTCTGACACCATGAGTTCTGTTGTGTTTCTTGGACTCACACACAAATGGAGTCATACACAGGACATGGTGGCACACACTTGCAATCCCAGAACTTCAAAGGCTGAGGTAGGAAGAGCACCATGAGTTCAAGGCCAGCCCAGGTCACATAGTGAGTTCAAGGCCGGCCAAAACTCATTTATTTATAGAAAAGTGCCAAGACTGCAGTTAAAACTGAATACTGAGGTTTTAGTTTAGAAAAACAACTGTTAAACAGCGTTTGGCTGCTGGGGTGACAGGACAGAAAGGGCTCTGCATGCCTGCTGTGGCACATGTGCAGTAGGTTCGCCACCACTGTTTAGGCCCTGGAAGTGATTTTATCTAGTGGCATTCACACTGCCACTGAACGGGAACCAGCACAGGCCCCAGCTGGTCCGCTGCTGCACTGTGCATGTCCCGGGAACTGAGGAGTGAGTTAGGGCTGGGACAGCTGACCCGAAGGACACTCTGCAAATATCACTGACCAAGAAAAGTGTACCTCGTGGACAAGCACTGACTAAAAGCAAACAATGGCCATGCTGGGTATGTACTTTGACACAGATGGGATTATTCATTTTGTTGCTTTTTGTTATTCATCTTGTTTTGTTTTGTTTTTTACTGAGTCTTGCTGCATGGTTCAAGCTCACCCTGCATTCACTATGTAACCAAGGCTGGTTTTGAACTCAGGACAGGTCTCCTGTCCCAGGCCCCTTAGAGTTGAGATTACAGATGTGCATCAACTATAGACTTGTTCTTTTTTTTCCCCATTGGTGGTAGCTGGATGTGATGATGCAGGCCTTTAATCCCAACATTTTAGGAGGCTTAGTCAGGAGTATTACAATTTAAGTCAACCCCAGGCAATTTAGCAAAATTGCCAAAATTTATTATAATAATAACAACAACAACCACACAACCATACCAAAACCAAAACCAATAACAATAATGAAAAGAGCTAAAAAGGGTCTGATGGTTTAGCTCAGCGGCAAAAGCACCTGCCTGGCAAGCACAAGGTTGCGAGTTCAATCCTCAGTACCAAAAAAAAAAAAAAAAAAGGAGCTAAGGATGTAGCTCAGTGCAAAGGCCCTGAATTCAAGCCTCATCAATTTTTAAAAAAATAAAAACAGGGGCTGGGGATTTAGCTCAGCGGTATAAGCACCTGCTTTGCAAGCAGGCAGCCGTTAGTTCAATCCCTGGTACTGATAAAAAAGAAAATAAAAATAAAAATAAACAAAACAAGGAGCATTGCATTTTAAGTTCCAGGCTGAGAGCAGGTGAATGCTTATGTCCTGGCTTAGTCACCAGTAGAAAATGATTTCTACTCCCCCACACTCTTTGGTGTTGCTTACTCCCTTGAGGGTCACAAGATGCCATCCTGGGGAGGGCCATGTGTTTACTCACACTACCACTCATGGTTTGCCTTGGCCAGGTGTGGTGATAAATTCTGGTACTCCCAGCCACTTGGGAGGCTAAGGCAGGAGGTTTGTTTGAGTCCAGAAGTTTGAGGCCAGCTTGGACAACTCAGCAAGGAAAAAAAATTCATTGATTTAACCTGGGAACACTGCAGCCACATTGAGAAATAACATTCATGGACTATTCAGACACCTTATACCCAAATAAAGTAAAATAAAACACAGACCATCTACATGTGTACTTAAAATGATATGCATCTCCTTTCAGAGCAGCCCTGCTCATGGGCAGAGACCCACAGGTTTGGGGTCCCAACCTGTGCTAAGACCATGAGGTCAGGACCAGTGGGGCCTCTGCATCTCTTGCTTCCAGCCTCTGCACACAGCTGGATGCCCTCCTGTGCTCCCAAGAAGCTCCAAACTGAGAAACTTTGATCAGCCGAGATGAGTGTGGATGGGCGGGAGAGAGGGCAGGACGGTAGCATCTGCTTCAGATGTGTTGTGTTTTTGCAACAACAGGCATAACTGAGATATCAAAAACACTGAACTATAGTAATTGTGAAGAAGATGCACTGATGTTTGGGGTCCCAACCTGTGCTAAGACCATGCCCATCAGCACACACAGGATCTGTGGCTCTTACCATGATTGTCTTGTGATACAGTAACCAGCATCCCGTTACTTTTTTTTTTTTTTTTTTTTTTTTTTTGGTGTAGGGAATTGAATCCAGCTTTGTACAGAGCTACAACCTCATCCTTTTCTCTGTCTTTAAATCTCTAACTTGCCCAGGTAGAACTTGGGATCCTCCTGCCTCGGCCTCTCAGAGTGCTGAGATCAAAGGTGTGCATCCCCACACCCTGCTTTCCCCTTACCTCTGCATATAAACTCTTCTGAAAGCAGCAGGATGCAGTTGAGGTCCCTGTGCTGGTGACTTTTCAAATGGAAGACAAGTGCTACCTCGAAGGAGACTGTGTGACCAGAAAGCAGTGTCCTCCAGCAAACACTTTATTTTGTCCTTCAAGACACAGTTGTACAGCTGCCAGGAAAGGTCTCCAGTGTGTCCTCCACTGGCTGATGAGGGTGCTGCGCTGCTGGGATTGGATGCGGCTTTGTATTTGTATCCCATCAGAAAAATTAAATGTTTAAAACAAAACAGAGTATTTTTGGAGTAACGAAAGCCTTGAAAATTCTTCAGGAGCATTCCATCTTCAGGATGGTTTGGGGCAAAGCACATGGACCTTCTTCATGGCTCAGGAAACCATCTAATATGGGGAAGTGTTTATTAAGAGAAATGCACCAAGAACTGATAGCGACACCAATAAAATTCTGCTGTTTTACTTTTTGTCTTTTTGAGACAGGGTTTCACTATGTAGTTCAGACTGGCCTTAATCTCTTTGTAGCCCAGGCTGGCCTCGAACTCCTAGCAATCCTCCTGCCTCAGCCTCCTGAGTGCTAGGATTACAAGCATGTGCCACTACGCCTACCTTCTGCTTTTATAAGTTTGAATATTTTTTTTCAGTGCTAGGAATTAAAATCAGAGAGCACTGAGCTACATCCTTGGCCTTTTTATTTTTTACCCTTTTTTTTTTTTTTTTTTTTGAGGCAGGATCTTACAGGGTAGTTCCGCTGGCTTTGGAGTCAGTATGCAGCCAGGTTGGCCTCAAACTTGTGGCAATCCTCCTGCCTCAGTCTCCCAAATCCTGGGATTACATCATGCGCTACTGTGCCTCATTAGCCTTTGTTTGTTTGTTAAATTTTGAGACAAGTTCTTGTTAAATTGTCCAGGATAACCTCAAACTCACAGTTCTCTTGCCTCAGTCACCTGAATAGCTGGGACACAAGCGTGCCCCTGGCTCACAGGCACTCAGATAGAAGCTCTGGTTTGCAAGGTATCACTCTGGCCGCGCAGAGCAAGCTCCCAGACGGGGTCGGTTCCCCAGGCTGTGCTTCCGGGTCTCTGCTGGCCCCAGGTTGCCCGCAGCAGCCCCACAGTGGTTGAGTAAAGGATGAGAAGGCAGGGTCTGCGTGGGGAGCGCGCTTCTGCTAGTACAAAGGGCCCCTGACTTCTGCTTTTTCTGCTTTACCATGTTGCAGAAGCTGCGTGCTGTATGAGAAACTGCACTCGGTATTTTTGTTTGCTTTGAGACAGAGTCTTGCCTTGTAGTTCAGGCTGCCCTTGAACTTGTGGCTATCCTCCTGCCTCAGCCTCCCCCATGCTGGGTTTATAGGCATTTGTCACCACACTCATCTGAGAAACTGTATTTAGAATTTTCAGGTTTTTTCCTGCGCTAAGCTGGGCAGCAGCAGCCAGGGACACTGGCAGGTCTCACAGCTGGAGGGCAAACCTTGGAGGCTTGGGGACCGAGCCGCGGACCTGCGATGTGCGGTTGAAGGTGTATTCGATGCAGGGCTGCAGCCGCACAGACAGTAAGCAGCATCCACAAGGGCTCCGAGACGCCGTCTCAGGCCCTCCAGTGCCTAAGCTATTCACGGGGTTCCTCTGCACTATTCACGGGGTTCCTCTGCATTCTGGCCGGTCCTGAGAGGGCCGGCAGGAGGAAGCCAGAGAGCGAATCAGGCCACCCCACCAGCCCGGTCTCGAGGGGGAAATGTGGAGAGTCACCTCCCATGTGACAGGTGACTGGGACTGTGAGTTCAGACTTCCTGGAGGAAGAGGCATCGAGGCTGAAGAGGTGCAAGCCAGACAGAGCCCAGGGCAGAGAGAGCTGCAGGACCTGGAGAGAGATCACATTTATATGGACATAAACTTATTAATATTTTAGTTCCAAGAATGACTCATTGCATACAATGGAACATTATTGAGCCTTGAAAACAATGAAATTCTAACACACACTGCAATATGAAGGAAACTGGAGGATGTCACTGTTATCATGAAGGTGGCACCGGGCACAGCCTCACAGCCTCACTCAGGGTAGGCCACCCTGCACCACACCCTCTGTTCACAGGCCTTATGCTCACCAGAGCAGAAGAGCAATGGTTGTGCCATATGAACATACTAATGTCTCGGAGCCGACCATCATGGTAAAAATAATTCAAGTGGCAAAGTCCATGCTAGGTAGTATAGTTTATAACTTGGCAGAGGAGTTGAGACAGGGTTTCACTATGTCAACCATGCTGGCCTTGAACTTGCTACAAAGCCCAAGCTGGCCCCAAATTTATGGTGACCCTTCTGCCTCAGCCTCCCAAGTTCTGGGATTATAGGAGTGCGCCACCATACCAGCTATCAGATTTCTTTTTGAGACAGTCTTACTATGTTGCCCAGACTGGCCTTGAACACCTGGGCTCAAGTGACTCTCCTGCCTCAGCCTCCCAAATAATGGTGGAATTATGTGTATCAGCTATGCCCTTGGAAGGCAACATTTTCAATAAGACTTGCTGGAGGTAAGAAAGCCAAGTGGATAAATGGAGAGTGCGGCGAGCAGCACACTGCCAGGCCTGGGGAGAGACTGTCACTCACTGCAAACAGCAGAGATGAGGCTGAGGCACAGGAGGCTGGATCTGTGCAAGGGCTTGTGTTTCAATTCAGTGAGAATCATATATGGCAGGTTTTTTTGTTTGTTCATTTGAGACAGGGTCTCGCTGTGTAGCCTAGGCTGGTCTCAAACTTGTGGTGATCCTCCTGTCTCAGCCTCTTAAATGCTAGGATGACAGGTATGTACTACTGCACTTGGCTCCTATGGTAATTGATGGTGGCATCAGTCTGGAGGGTTAAGACACCCATGTTGGCTTTGTGGTGCCTGATTCTGTATGTGGCTGACCAGCTTGTAAACCACACACTGAGCAGGGCAATCCCACACCGGGTGTGAGTAGTACCACCTAACAGGCTTGTAGCCTGGATGGAATGGACAGGGAAAGGAGGAGGATGTCTGCCCTTTCACTTCCTCAGAGAAGTTTCAGTCTCGATCACCTGTGGAATTTGTCCCCCGTTTCTTCAGCTTTGGGCAACATGGACTCACACCAGACTCTGCAGCAAGCATCAGGCCTCCAACTTCTGACCATGCAGGCAGCCACTGCAAGCCCAGCTCGTGAATCCTCTGTGCATCTTATGTTTTATGTTGAGTCTGTTCCCCATGGATCATCAGAGCAATGTGGAATAAGAAGGTGGTATTTGCATCATGGTGGCAAGAGTGAAAACAGAGCTCTGAACATCAATTGGTGACAGATTCGGAGAAAAGAAAAGTCGGGAGTGACTAAAATGTCTGGTCTGATAAAGTGGAAGGATGAAGTTCCCATTGACAGGGATAAGAAGACAGTGGTTGCCAGGCATGGTGGCACCTGTCCATAATCCCAGCACTCAAGAGGCTGAAGCAGGAGGATCACCTAAGCTACATATCGACTCTTGTCTCAAAAACCAACAACAAAAAGACAGTGAGAAAAGCAGGTTGGGCAGGTGGACAAGAGGTTGAGTTCACCAGATCCAACTGCAGGTGCTGAGTGGGTGGTGAGAATGCAGTTCCAAGCATCAGGGAGACTGGCGTGAAGAGATGGACCTTGGAACCCCCAAACCTGAATGATATTTAAAACCATGAGCCTCAGGTGGTCATGAAGGGGATGTGTGTGAATACAAAGATGAAGTCCAAGATTGACCAGGGACAAGAAGAGGAACCAACAAAGGCCCTAAAGACCAACGAGAGAAAGAAGAAAAGAAACCAAGGAGGCCTGGCTGCCCTGGAAGCCAAGAAGAGTAGACAATGATGCCAGTGCCACTCGGATCCGAAGTGGGCAATGAAGTACTGTGGGGAAGGGGTGCCCAGTGGTGTCTTTGACAAGGGAGGGGGTACGAAACTGCTCGCTGCAATTCATAGCGGCAGACTATGGATAAGCACAGATCGACACTTTTCAGTGAATGGCTGTTCTTCACTTCTTCTACTTAGTTTCCTCCAATCAGAGAACATTCAGTCCCCAAGCTGATCTTTCTAAGATACAGATTAGCATGGCAAGGTCTTTCTGAACAGAACTCCAATTGCTCAGGGAATAGTGCCAAGAATCAAGAGATGGGATCATATCAAATGCTATACCTTTAATGTGAATCTAGCAAGGTGAGTATGTGGAAAGTTGTATGCATAAAAATGGTCTCTGTGGTACTGCTTGCAATAGGGGAATATTATAAACAACTAGGAAAATGGGTAAATGTATCAAAGCAATGAAACATGTAACCACTAAAATGGTGCTGCTGCTGAATAATTTGGTGGTGTTTAATTTATACTGCTAAGCAAACAAGCTGAACTGTATGTGTACTAAGAACCAATTTACCTAGGTTGGTTGGTTTGTTGGTGTTCCAGGACAGTCTCCCTATGTACTGCAAGTTGGCCTTGAAATCACAGCAATCCTCCTGCCTTAGCCTTTAACAGTTGTGATTACAGGCCACCATGCTCAGCTCACCCAATTTTTCTGTTAAACAGATAGTATCATAATCGACAGGAGTTGTTGGTAAAGGGCTCAAAGAAACCAACTATCTTAGGCACAGTTACTCGGCTTAAATGTGAACAAAACTGTAAACAACACGTAAATAATGACAGTGGCTATATGCTAATAAAATCTTATAAACACCGAATGTCAAACTTCATGTAATTTTCATATATCATGAAATAATCTTTTTTTGCCCAAACATTTAAATATGTAAAAACTCACGGGCAGAAGACTGAATATAGAGACCCATGTCTCTCATCCTGCAGTAAGCTAAAAACCAAAATAGGTCCAAGAGCTAAGTATTACGACAAAAATATTTAACCTCTGGAAGATAAAACAGGTAAAACATAGGCATGGCAAGGTCTTTCTGAACAGAACTCCAGTTGCAAAGGGAATAGTGCCAAGAATCAAGAGATGGGATCATATCAAATTTAAAAACATTTGTGGAGCAAAAGTAACCACTAAGAGAGTTAAAAGAAAAGCTAAAGATGAGAAAAATTTTGCCAGCTATTCCTCACAGAGGACTAATACCTAAAATGTACAAAGAACTAAAAAGAATTAGACCTCCCAAAATAAAAGACCTAGTCAAAAAAATGTATAAGTGAAATGAACAGATGAACAGAACTACATAGGAGAAGTATAAATGATCATCGAAAACATGAGGACAGGCCCGGGACTGATCTCAGCCCCTGGTGCCCGCCTTGAGCCTGAGGTGTTTTGTTTTGGGGTTTTTTTTTTTTTTTGGTATTAGCTATGTCCCTTTCTTCTCGTTCAATGTCCCTAATAACAAGCTCCACGAGGACACAGGTTTTTATCTCTCTGATTAACTGCAGACTCGTAGAATACTGCTTGGCATACACTAGCAGGTCAGGAAATATCTGCTGCATGTATGAATGAACAACATAAACACAATTTTTAAAATCGGAAAACAAACAGGCAAAACAACAAATTTACCCATCTTGAGCATCCACGCCCCAGGGCCGACGTCTGAAAAGAGGCGGGGCATTTCAGTCCCTTTAGCTCCACCCACTTTTCCAGTTTCCAAACTGCTACTTCCGGTTTTCCGGGCCTATTCCTAGACAAACTCGCGCAGCTCACCCCCGGCCTCGCCTCTCACCGCCACTAGGGGGACACCCGAGCGCGGCCGCCTGTCAAAACCCAAACACGACATCCACGTGACCGGCGTCGCACCCGTGAGCATCACGTGACAGATTCAGTTTTCCTCCAATGGCTGTGCATGTTGGGGGTCATTCCAGCCAGAACCTGGCCTGAGGCTTGGAACAGCCTGTTTTTTGGTCACCCAAACAGGTTGCCTCCCCTACTCCACTTCGGTGGCGCGTCTCTCAAGGGTCCTCTTTAAAGTCACTTTGAGAGGACTAGGGCCTACAGAGCTCTCGGTCCCGGAAGTGACATCTGCCAGAGGGGCCGGAAGTGGCAGTGGAGGGAGGGAAGATGGCGGAGGTGGTGAGTCCGGTGCCCGGGGCGGGGCGGAGGGAGCCAGGGGAGGTGGGTAGAGCCCGAGGCCCCCCAGTAGCCGACCCTGGCACCGCGCTGTCTCCCCAGGGGGAGGTAATCGAGGGCTGCCGCCTACCCGTACTGCGGCGGAACCAGGACAACGAAGATGAGTGGCGTGAGTGACGTCGGGGGGCGGGGCCACAGAATCTGAGGACGAGGGGCGGGAGTCCGCCGAACCCCCGTAGGGGGCGGAGCCTCAGGAATCCTGAGGCGGGCGGGGCGTAGATGCTCCCAAGGAGGGGCGTGGCCTTAGTGTACGGGGATGAACAGGGCGGGGCTTGGAAAGGGGTGGCCCTTCGAAACTGGAGAGGGCTTGGTCGGGGAACCTGTAAGTCCTTGGAGCATAGAGCTCCGGCGGGAGGGTGGGGTTGAGGTCGGAGAAGGACGCAGACTCAAGGCCTGCCCACCTAAGACCCCTGCTTGTGTTGTTCCCACAGCCTTGGCCGAGATTCTAAGTGTGAAAGACATCAGTGGCAGGAAGCTTTTCTACGTCCATTACATTGACTGTGAGTTGCAAGCCGGGGTGAAGTGGGGTTGCAGGGTGGTGTTGGAAGCCTCCAGCATTCCTTCCTGAACTCTTTTTGTTGCTGCAGTCAATAAACGTCTGGATGAGTGGGTGACCCATGAGCGGCTGGACTTAAAGAAGATCCAGTTCCCCAAGAAAGAGGCTAAGACCCCCACCAAGAACGGACTTCCTGGTTCCCGGCCTGGCTCTCCAGAGAGAGAGGTGGTGAGTAGGTCCCCCTGCTTCACCTCTTCTCTCCTGCCTCCTCCTTCTCTCATCTCTTGGCCTAAGGGGCTCCTTGGATTGGCAGGAGGCAGCAGGCTCCCAACCTGGCTCAGCTTGCAAAGAATGGGGCCAAATTATAGCTATAATTTCCACAGTCCAGTGGCTGTATCTAAGTCCTTGAGAAGGCAGAGGGTGGAGTTTAAGCCATCCGAGCTGAGGGGCCCCTCCTGTTCGCCATCCCACCACCATACCCACCCCAGAGGAAGACCCTGGACCTATCTCTACAGCCGGCCTCCGCCCAGGCCAGCGGGAAGACCTTGCCAATCCCGGTTCAGATCACACTCCGCTTCAACCTGCCCAAGGAGCGGGAGGCCATTCCCGGTGGCGAGCCCGACCAGCCGCTCTCCTCCAGCTCCTGCCTGCAACCCAACCACCGCTCAACGGTACCCTCAGCAATTCCAGGGACCTTGCTTTCTTCTCAGGTCCCACCTTCTCTACCTTCTGACCCACCTTTCTTGGTTTCTCTCTACAGAAACGGAAGGTGGAGGTGGTTTCACCAGCAACTCCAGTGCCCAGTGAGACAGCCCCAGCTTCCGTTTTTCCCCAGGTGAGTCCCCCGATTTCTCCTTACTTCCTCTTGTTCTCTGGCTGCTCCTTCGGGCGCCTCTCACAGCCACTTCTTGTGTTCCAGAATGGGTCAGCCCGTAGGGCAGTGGCAGCTCAGCCAGGACGGAAGCGGAAATCAAATTGCCTGGGCACTGATGAGGTGAGTGGTGTGCACTGCTGTGGAAGATGGAACTGGGTGGAAGGATGGGAAGGAGGCGGGATGGAGGGGTCAGGGAACACCTAGTTCAAGAAAGAGTCAATGGAGGGGGCTGGAGGTTTAGCTCAGCGGCATAAGCGCCTGCCTTGCAAGCAGGCAGTTTGATCCCCGGTACCACTAAAAAGGAAAAAGACAAAAAAAAAAAAAAGAGTCAATGGAGTGGTGGGGTTGTCGAGAGGAGCCAGGTGCAGCATGGTTCAGGTTAGCTGCTGAAGGGTCCTTTCCCAGTTACCAGTTTCTCCAGTCTTGGCCTCTTTGTTTTGGAAAGTAGGGATTGTGGTCCTGTCCCCACAAAGTTGCCATTATGTTTAAAAGAGGAGAGTTGTGGCAGGGGTATGAGCTACAATGTCCTTTGGAGCTGTCCCCCTGTAACCTGGTATCTTCTCTTGGTCCTGAGCAGGATTCCCAGGACAGTTCAGATGGAATACCTTCAGCGCCACGCATGACTGGCAGCTTGGTGTCTGACAGGAGTCACGACGACATCGTCACCCGGATGAAGAATATTGAGTGTATTGAGCTGGGCAGGCATCGCCTCAAGCCGTGGTACTTCTCCCCGTACCCCCAGGAGCTCACCACACTGCCCGTCCTCTACCTGTGCGAGTTCTGCCTCAAGTATGGCCGTAGCCTCAAGTGTCTGCAGCGTCACCTGGTATGAGTAGTCCCCGGAGTCTGCCCTCCCAGCATCCCAAACCCTACCCTCACCTCTGACCCTCCTCTCTTCCTCAGACCAAGTGTGACCTGCGGCACCCACCAGGCAATGAGATTTACCGAAAGGGCACCATCTCATTCTTCGAGATCGATGGACGGAAGAACAAGGTCAGTAGCTGAGGGCAGTGGGGCCTGGGCTAAGTCAGGTGAGCAGCTCTTCCTGCTCTGGGACACTGGCTGGTCTGGAAAGCAGATCTATGGAGTCAGTTTTTATTGAATTCCTGCCCTGGGGTGGTACTGGAGGGACATGTACAAGACCAGGAATTAGGATCTGTTCTGAGCTCGTGGTCTGTGGTAGGGAGGCAATGCCAGCAGCTACTCAGATCCTGGGGTGATAAGTGTCATGAAACAAAGAGTTAGCAGGCTCCAAAGGAAGTGGTCATCAAGTCTTCACAAAAGGTGACTTTGGGCCTTGACAAAGACAGACCTACAGAGTTAGTGTGGCCAAGCAGAAAGAGTAAGGTTGTTACAAGGAACAGAATTCAGGTGACAAGAATGAGCTCAGTAGTGGGGGACAGACAAGGTTTGGGTTTATGCCAGTGAGAAAGAAGAAACCTAGAGACTGGTGAAAGTGGAGCCCCAAGAACAGTGAGGGAGAAGCCAACCTCCTTCCTGTTGGGAAGCTCCAGCCTGGGCCTAGGGAGCCTGGTAGGAAGGTGCCATTTTTTTGGTGGAAGTGCAGGCCTGGGTGTCCAGAGCTGTCTGAAATTCCCGTGGAAATTGTATGCGGAGAAGTAGCAAGATTCAGTTTTGCTAGGATTGGAGGCTGAGGTTAAATTTCAAAATCCTTAGCTCCACCATTGTATACCTCAGTCCGTAACAGGAGTGACTTCAGGTTAGAGTTACCACGGTTTGAGAGCGACTCCCCAGACCGCCAGGCAAAGCTTCCAGTAAGACCTTGTTGGAGTCTCACTTCATGTGTATGCATTATTATTGACTGTTATTAAATTTGGGTAGACAGTGCTAGGGTCTGGGCGACCAGGCTTAGGTGGCCATACAGGTAGCATAGGAAAGCTGTGTGAGCCCACACACTGTGACCCCAGGGAACTGTGCTCATTACCTACCCACCTGGGATGAAAAGCAGCAGAACAGTAACGGCCTTTTCCTTTGCAGAGTTACTCTCAGAATCTGTGCCTTTTGGCCAAGTGCTTCCTCGACCACAAGACCTTGTACTATGACACAGACCCCTTCCTCTTCTATGTCATGACAGAGTATGACTGCAAGGGCTTCCACATTGTGGGCTACTTCTCCAAGGTCAGTGCTCACCTGGCTGTGCCTCCGCCCGCCCTGGGCCAGGCCCCCTCTCACACTCGGCTGCCCCTCTTCCAGGAAAAGGAGTCCACAGAAGACTACAACGTGGCCTGCATCCTGACGCTGCCTCCCTACCAGCGCCGGGGCTATGGCAAGCTGCTCATTGAGTTCAGTGAGTATGTGTGCCGCCCAGACAGGTGCTGGCGGATTGGCAGAGCCAGGCCACACATCAGCACCCACACAGGTGTGCTGGGTGTCTATGCAGCTATCAGTAGAGGAGCCAGCCAGAAATACAGGTGGAATTCTCTCCAGGTGCCCTCCCTTCTCAGGATGACCTCCCTGCTTTTGGAGTAGGCTCTTGGGCCTTACAATCCCTTGGTCAGGGTCCTAACTTTCCCCAAATATGACTTAGCTGCTCCTCCTTAGAGCCCTGGGCACCTTGAAGAACTCCTGTTCATCTGTCTAGACCTAGGTCCTAACACAAGTTGTTGGATAAGGGCGTGCGATGAAATATCCTGTGTCCTGTGTTTCCTGAGCCGTGCAGGCAACAGCTGGTCAAACTGTTAGCTCACCATGTAGCCTGTTCGTTTCTTCTTCTTCTTCTTTTTTTTTTTTTTTTTTTTTTTTTTTTGTGGAAGTAGGAATTGAACCCAGGACCTAGTCTGAACTGTTTCCCCAGCCTTTTTTTTTCCTTTTGAGAGCCTCACAAAGTTACTCAGGCTGGGTTTGAACTTCTGGCTTTCATGTGTCAGCCTCCCAAGCAGGATATAAGCATGCAGCAGCCTTTGTCAGATCAGTCCCCTGAAGGTAGAAGGCATGCTGCCCCTCATAAAATGGACTCTCCAGTGCCCCCAACTCCACAACTATCTTTTTTTTTTTTTTTTTTTTTTTTTGTCTTTTTCATTTTTATCGGTACCAGGGATCGAACTCACGACTGCCTGCTTGCAAGGCAGGTGCTTACACCACTGAGCTAAATCCCCAGCCCCTCCACAACTATCTTTTGCCACCTCAATTCTCTCCCATCCCCATTCCTTGCTGCTTTCTGAACCCTTGGAATAACCAAGCTCTGCCTTAGGGGAAAGGAAGAGGCTTTGCTTGTTTCCCTGCTAAAGACACAGAGGCTTAACCTGACCAAAGTCATGATTCATTTGAGAAGTTTTATTGAATGGTACCAAGATGGAGTCACATCCCCAGGAAACAGCAAGCAAATACTTGAGCAAAGGCACCAGGACACTTCTGTGGAATGGGATATGGGCAGGGCTACCAGGAGTGGTGGAAGCCCAGCTCTGGGTAGGCAGGTGTTCAAAGAGGAGGGGCTGGGGTTCCCTATACCTGTAGAGGGGCCCATCACTGCATAAATGTGGGCCTAACAGTTGAGGATTCCAAGTATGTCCCCTTCTCCTTCTTGGTTCGTCTTTTTAGACATCACCCTCTGTCCCACTTACCACCAGTGCTCAGTTAAAATTACAGGAAGACTTGGCAGAAGGGCAAGGCTGACCAGGAGAGACACAGCAAGTGCAAGAAAGCAGAACAGATTAAGTGCACCGTGGGGCTGGTTAAGACTGATGGCAAGACTGAAAAGCACCCTAAAGAGCTGTAAGGTCCCTTGGCTCTACAGGGCCTTAGGGTGTCACCAGGAGGAGCCCAAGGCCCACTGCAGAAGTCAGTTACCTGCCCTGAGGAGCAGCCTTCCTCAGCCTCAGAAGAACCCTGGTGCACTTTCCCTCCCTGTATCCTTAGCCAGCCAGCCAGGCCACACAGGCCCCAGCATGGCAGCTGGCACTCTCTATAAAAGTCACAGCTAGAAACTGATCACACTCACTGAACACTTGTCAGGCCTGGGCCAGAGATGAGGGCCTGCTTTACTCCCTACCTCACACATCTGAAGCCAGAGAGGCTGAGATGGCACAGGAAAATTGGTGGCACACCTTCCATGAGCCTTTTTCTCTGCATTGTTCCAGCCCTCTCAGTACCCTCTTCTGTAGCTGCTGCTTTCAGCACCCTTTACCATACTTGGCACATTGATGAACTGACCTTCAGGAGGAAACTAAAGCAGAAATCACATGTCCACATTACTGAATTACCAACAGGCAGGGCCAGGTAGCAACTAGGCAGCCAGATTCCATAGTCCATGGTCATAAACATTGCTCCTGTACATGTGTGTACCCTTATGTACCCTCTCCTGCTTCATTGCTTTAGGCTATGAACTCTCCAAGGTGGAGGGGAAGACAGGGACCCCTGAGAAGCCCCTCTCCGACCTTGGCCTCCTATCCTATAGAAGTTACTGGTCTCAAACTATCCTGGAAATCTTGATGGGGCTGAAGTCAGAAAGTGGGGAGAGGCCACAGATCACCATCAAGTGAGCCTGGTTTCACCTCCCTGGGGGTGCATGGCATGGCCTGGGGCTCTTGGGACAAGTGCAGGCCCTCAGGAAACCTGACCTTTACCCTCTCACAGTGAGATCAGTGAAATTACCAGTATCAAGAAAGAGGACGTCATTTCCACCCTGCAGTACCTCAACCTCATCAACTACTACAAGGTAGGGAAGCATGCCAGGGATAGGCAAGTGGGTGCTGAGTGAGCCCTGTGTGGCTGACCACCTTCTGGCCTGTCTTCTGCTCAGGGCCAGTACATCCTCACTCTGTCAGAGGACATCGTGGACGGGCATGAGCGAGCTATGCTCAAGCGACTCCTTCGAATTGACTCCAAGTGTCTACACTTCACTCCCAAGGACTGGAGCAAGAGAGGAAAGTGGTGACCAGGCACTGCCTGCTGCAGCAGCATGAGCCAGAACTGGAGCCATGGTCAGCCCTCTGGGGGCTCCCAGGAGACATGCTGAGAGACAGGGCTGAGGACAGCTCCCAGAGGAGGAGAGGGGCCAGCACCAAGGCACTCAGGGCTCAGGCCAGCTCCATGGTCAGCTGCCTACAAGCCCAGGCCCACAGTGAACCAGGGACCAGAGGGAGCTGGGCAGCTGTGTACAGTGAGATGGGAAGTGGGGCACTCTGTACAGATGGCAGTGATTGTAAAGCTTTCTTTTATAAAGTAAACACTGGGGGTAGGGTAGGTACTGGCTGCAAACTTGTTTTTCCCCCTTTCTGCTTGTTTTTGATAGGATCTTGCTATGCTGGCCTCAAACTTGCAGTGATCTTCCTGCCCAGCCTCCTGAAGGCTGAAATTATAGGCATGGTCACTACCCCTAGCAAAGCTGCAAAATTCTAGCCTACTGCCCCCAGGAATAAATTGTTTCTACAGGCCAGAGCCACCAAGGGCTCTTGTAGGAGAGGGAGCCATACCAGCTTGGGGCACCAAGGTGCCCACAGACTCATGGATACCATGAGAAGCTCATTTATTGGACAGATGTAATCAGTGGCTCCAAAGTGCAGAGCTGGTTGCTGATGTGAAGGAATCCATGGCTTTCGATTCCAAACTCCTCAGTTCTCAGGCACCTGTGCGTGAATCTGCAACAGGAGCACCTCTGCTGTGGTACCCAGCTACTCCGGGCCAGGAAGGCCAGAAGAAAGAGGTGGGCAAGTCGTGCTTAACCTGGCACCCAGTCTGATCCTCTAGAACAAGGCTCCACCAGCCCCTGACTGCTCCCCAGCCTTAACCCCCAAATCCACTGCGGGGAAAAGATACGGGACGGGAAGGGCTGCCTCTAGGGGGTGGGCCCGTATGTCGACTCACCGCTTCGGCGAGGGTAGGCCAAGCTAGGGCACCCCGCACTTTAGCATCCGGGCCAGGGACAGTTTCCAGGCCCCACACTGTGAAGCCGCTGAAGCTGCTGGTGGCTCCGATAAACCGGTCCTGGGGAAGGGGCCTAGCTCAGCATCGGGACCACCGCGCCCGCCTGCCCGCCCTCTTGCCATTCCCCCCTCTCGGCTCACGAAGCTCCGCTCCAGCAGTTCCTGCTCGTCTTCCTCGCCATTGTTCTCGGAGTCTCTGAAGTCCTCCCTCTTTATCTGTCCCTCTTCCCTCTCTGGCACCATCACATATCCCGCGAGGCCGGGCGGCACAGACACCTCCTCGCCACGTAGGCTGCGCCCCCGAAACGACACCTGGAGTCCTGCAGAGAGAGGTGCGGGGCTTTAGAGCGGCCCGGGCCGGGACCGCTCCGGGGGGAGCGGGAGCTGCCGGGAGCGCGGTCCGGCCGCGAGGCTCACCGTCGGTGCCCTGGCTGATGGCGGGCGTGAAGAAACGCTCCACGGGGGCGGGCCGGTTGGCCAGCACGTCACAGGGGAGAAGGTGCAGCACAGCTGGGGCGGCATCGTGGAGCGTGGCGGGGCGCACGTGGACACGCTGCTTGTCCACGGCGACCTCGCAGCTGCTCTCCATTGCCTTGCACTCGCGGGCTGCGGCCGAACTGGCGCGGAAACGCGGGGCCTGTCGGGAGGAGGGGCGCGCCAGCACAGAACTTCCTGGGAAACGTAGTTCTTCCGGGAGCTCGCGCTCCACAAGGCACGCCCAGCTTTTTTTATTTAGCATTTTTTAAAGTGATAGATATTCTTTGTAAAACTAAAACTAGCGGAGCAACAGGGCATGGTGGCGCACGCCTGGTAATCTCAACATTCAGGAGGCTGAGGCAGGAGCTTTGTTGCGAGTTCGAGACCACCTTTGGCTAAAAAGTGAGCTCAAGGCCAGCCTGAACTGCATAGTGAGACCGTCTCAAAAAGACAAAAACTAAAAAAATAAGACGAGTTAAGCATGGTGGCTCACGCCTGTAATCCCAACACTGGGGCGGCTGAGGCACGAGGTTCATTGTGAGTTCGAGACCAACCTGGGCTACAAAGTGAGCTCAAGGCGAACTTGAACTGCATAATGAGACCCTGTCTCAAAAAGACAATAATAAATGAATAAATAAAATTTTAAAAATAAAAGCGAGCTGAGCATAGTGGCGCACGTCTGTAATTCCAGTACTCAGGAGGTTTCTTTTCTTTTTTTATCCATGATTCTTATACAGCAGACACATTTTTTGTACTGACTTGCAAATATTTTCTCATTATGTTTTAGGTTTTGCAGTACTGTTTTTTTTACTTAATTTTTCTCTGTTTATTAGTTCAGATAACCAGATATTTTGTTCAGATATTTTGTCAAGTTCTTCCATACAACTAACATGTAAGACTGGATATTTGGATTAAAATTGCATCAGTTTATAGATATAAAAAAGAAACAGCTGCCAAACATTCAGGGGTTCTGTAAAGATGTTGATTTTGTATTTTAGTTGTTTAACCAGATACCAAAGGAATTTTGTAATAGTTTCTATTTTGTTTTATTGAATTCTCAAAAATTAGTCATCTTTTTCAAATAGTGGTAATTTTTGGTAATGTGTCTTGTAATTTGCTTTCTTTTCTAATACTCCTGCTATTCTATTGAACATATACAATAGCACAGAACCTCAACATCAGATAAGGTCACTCTCTGACTATGAAGAAGATGGGAAATTAATGGGGTGTGGTGGTGCATGCCTGTAATCCCAGCACTCAGGAGGCTGAGGCAGGAGGATTGTTGCAAATTCAAGACCAGCCTGGGCTACAAAATGAGCTCAATGCCACCTTGAACTGCATAGCAAGACCCTGTCTCAAAAAGACAAAAACAAACAAACAAACAAAAGCCAGGAAACCCCTCCATAATCATGTCTCATCATTAGCAAAATGTGAGCACTGCCCTGATGGTGAAAACGATGATGTCCCTCTTCCTTGGATAATAGTGAGGTCACTTCTTTACTGATTACAGCATCAGCTTCCCTCTAGTCTGCTCTCCTCACAGCCCATCATAGAAACAGCCCTGCTTCTGACAGCATTCCACCCAGAGTGAAGCTCCAATTCCCAAGTCCTTCCCCAGATCACTGAACCTGAACATAAACCCAACAAGCCCTACTTTGTCAGAGCACACACTGAGTCTGCACTGTGCAAGATGCTGTACCTAGTTTATTCAACTGTGGAAGTATTCCTGGTAGGCTTCCACTGGAGAATACTGACAGATTTAGAGAGTCTTGCTTTAGTTTTCCATAGAGAATAAAATAGGGACTTCCTGCTGGGCATGGCAGAAACATACTTCAATCCCAGCGCTCAGGAGGCTGAAGCAGAAGGACTGCTTTGAGTTCAAGGGAGTTCGAGGCCAGCCTGCGCTACAAAGTGAGTTCATTGCAAGCCTGTATTGCATAGTGAGACATGGTCTCCCAAGAAGACAAAAAAAAAAGCAATTCCATATTTATATCTCCTGTCTATACAGTTGTGACTACTTCATGTATAGTAGTTACTATAATAAAGTTCATTTCAAGCTGATGTGGCAGTACATGCCTCTAATCCCAACCCTCAGGAGCTGAGGCAGGAGGATGACCTTAAATTAAAACTAGCCTGGAGTACATAGTAAATTCAAGGCCATTTTGGAATACATAGCAAGACCCTATGTAAAATCAAAATTTACGCTGTGTACACACCCATAGTACCAGCACTCTAGAAGCTGAGGCAGGAGGCTGAGGCTGTGAGTTCAAGGCCAGCCTAGACTACACAGGGAGTTCAAGTCCAGCCTAAATTATAGTAAGAGATACTGTCTCAAGGAAAGGAAGGAAGGAAGGAAGGAAGGATGGAAGGAAGGAAGGAAGGAAGAAAGAAAGAAAGAAAGAAAGAAAGAAAGAAAGAAAAGAAAGAAAAAGAAACAGAAAGAAAGGACTTCTGAATTAGTTATCCTTTTTTCTATCAAAATTGGGGGACAACTGGGTGTTTGTTTAATTTTAATTTTCTAATTTATTCTTATCTGTGGTAGGGCTTCAAAAACTTCCTATAGGGGGCTGGAGATTTAGCTCAGCAGCATAAGCACCTGCCTTGCAAGTGCACAGTTGTGAGTTTGATCGTTGGTACTAAAAAAAACCCCAAAAACTTCCTATGAAGGATCAAAGAATATTTTAGTTTATTTTTATTTTTATGAATATGAGTCTACAGTACATGATTACATTCATCATGGAGGATTCATACAGCACATAATACATCTAAATTCTTTTAAAATTCCCTTCCCCCAAGCTGGGCGTGTTGGCTCACGCCTGTAATCCCAGCACTCAGGAGGCTGAGGTGGGAGGATCCTTGTGAGTTCAAGACCAGCCTGGGCTACAAAGTGAGCTCAAGGCCAGCCTGAACTGCATATTGAGACCCTGTCTCAAAAAGACAAAAAGAAAAAAAAAAATTCCCTTCCCCTGTGCTCCCTGCCTCCATTTCTTGGGCCCCTTCCCATGTATATTAGGGTTTTTGAGCCATATATACCACAAATACTCAGCTTTGCTCTTGCAGCATGTAAACAGTCATAGAGAATTCATAAATTAACGAACATGGTTGTATTCTAGTAAGACCTTATTTGCAAACAATCTATAATCCCAGAATTTGGGATGCTGAGGCAGGCAGTTGTGAGGTGCAAGGCCAGCCTGGGCTACATAGTGAATTTAAGGCCAAACTGAACTACATAGGGAGACCCTATCTCCAACAAACAAACAAACAAACCCCAAAACATTTTGATGACATCTAATTCACCTATTTTTTCTTTTGTGGTTTATATTTTTGGCACCATGTCTAAAAAAAAAAACCATTGTCAAATCCAAGGTCATAAAAATTTACCCCTACCTTTTCTTTAAAGCATTTTATAATTTTAGCCATACAACTCTCATCTTTGATCCATTTTGAGTTAATCTTTGTGATGGTATCAAGTAGGATCTTCATTCATCCAGTTGTACCTGATCTATTTGCTGACAAGACAGTTCTTTCATCATTGAACGGTCTTGATACTTTTATGAAAAAAATCAATTGATCAGGGCTGGGGATTTAGCTCAGTGGCATAAGTGCCTGCCTTGCAAGCAGGCAGTCGTGAGTTTGATCCCTGGTACTGATAAAAGGAAAAAAAAAATCAATTGATCATAACTGATTCTAACTTCCCAATTTTATTCCAATGGCCTATAGTCAATCTCACAAGAGCAACACTATTTCGATTACTGTAGCTTTTTTTTTTTTGTCTTTTTTTGGTCTTTTTTCAGTACCAGGGATCGAACTCATGACTGCCTGCTTGCAAGGCAGGCACTTATGCCGCTGAGCTAAATCCCCAGCCCCCTCAATTACTGTAGCTTTGTAGTAAGGTGTTTTTGTTGTTGTTGTTGTTGTTGTTTTGTTTTGTTTTGTTTTGTTTTTTTGGTCTTTTTCATTTTTATCGGTACCAAGGATTGAACTCACGACTGCCTGCTTGCAAGGCAGGTGCTTATGCCACTGAGCTAAATCTCCAGCCCCCAAGGTGTTTTTTGTTGTTGTTTGTTTTTTGCCTTTTATCTTTTCGAGCCAGGGTTTCTTCAGGCTGCCATTCAGGGTGCCATTTACGGTGATCTCAAGCTCTCTTTGTAGCCCAGGCTGGTCTCAAGCTTGCAAAGGCCTCAGCCTCCTCAGCGCTGGGATTACAGGCACGCACCACCACCTGTAGTAAGTTTTGAAATCAAGAAGTGTAAGTTGTTTCTTAAACACATATTTTTAAAGAGCAGTTCAGCAAAACTAAACATGATACAGAGATTTTGTAAATCCAGTGCATCCTCCACTGTCAACACTCCCATCCAATCTAAGGAAAAGAGGTCCCCCAAGATAGTGGCAGAGGGGTTCCCATGGGAAGTGCACCCCTTTGTCCTTCAGTGAGACTGGTGAGATTGGGAAGAAAGAAGCACTAAACATCAGAGTGAGTCACCTAAAGAGTTTCTTAGGGAATTTACAGTGCGCTGCTCAGGTCCTGGCCACAGGACAATGCAAGAAGTGAGGTCCACCAAGGTCCACCTCATGCAGGTCTGTCTGCACCGCGGGGTGCCGGTGGGGGATGGAATGCAGCAGAGGGTTTGAGAAACTGGCTCAGGGCTGGAACTGGTTTCCTTCAGTTCTGAGGAGCAGCCTGACATGTTTATCAGTGCCTGAGGAAGTTCAAAGCCTGAGTTCAGCTCAAGTCTGCTGGAAACAGTCTGCTGCCCGCCAGGCCCCTGTGCAGTCCTTGCATTCTGTTTCTCAATCAGGAAAAAGAACACACACAGGAAACGGAGGGACCCTATAGGCACCACCATTGATTTCAGTGGGAGAACTTATGCCACCACCGAAATCCACAGCAACATCTGAGTTCGGTCTTGGTTTCGTGATGTGTGATAGCTTTCTATCCCTGCAACCCATACCTGAAATAACCAACTTATTAACAGACAGCTCACGTTTTTGGAGATTTCAGTCCAGGACTGGTTGGCTTGGGTTGTGGTGCACATCATGGTAGCTGCAAAACTGCTCATTCACACCAGGATGCTACAAATAAGAAGAAAGGCTATCCTTAATTAGGCAGCAGAGCCCCTGCCAAGCATGAGGTCGAGTTCGATCGCCAATACCAAAAAAAAAAAAAAAAAAAAAAGAAAAGAAAGAAAAAGGCTCTCTCTTGAGGGCCTATATTCTTTTCTGAGCATGTACTTTCTCTGTCTAAGTAAAGAAAAGGAAGAGAAGAAAGGAAGAGAAAGAGCCAGAGAGTTCCCCCTTTTTTGAGACAGGGTCTTGCTGTGTAGCTCAGGCTGGTCTTGAACTCACTTGTGGAAATCACCCTGCCTCAGCCTCCCTATGCTGGTGTTACCAGGCATGTGCCACCACACCCAGCCCATTGTTTCCTCTGAGAACACTGCTCCTATGTGGTACCAATCTCTGACTGGCACCTCTCAGAGGTTCTGCCACCTTCCAGCAGTGCCATCCTGGATATCAAGGCTTTACCATATGGACTTTCATGGAGTGGGGGAGGATTTTCTTTTTCAGTACTGGGAAATGAACCCAAGGCCTCATGTCTGTCCCTGAGCTACATCCCCAGCCCTTTTTAAATTTTTAAAAATTTTGTGAAAACGTTCAATTAAATTTTTGAGATAAGGTCTTGCTAAGTTTCCCAGGCTACACTCAAATTTGTGCCTCAGCCTTCCGAGTAGCTGTGGCACCATGACTGACTAAGTTTTGGCAATTATGCACACAGCTGGTGTAAACATCTGGGTGTAAGCTCCTGTGTAAATGTAAGTTTTCAGCCTGAGTAGCTATCAGGAAAGGCAGTTACTGAATCATATGATAATTTTTTTACAGCTACTTTTTATTAATTCAAAGGAGATTCCCCTCCTAGTTTTCTGAATTTTTACCATGAGTGAATGTTGGATTTTGTCAAATGCCCTTTCTCCACATACTGATATTATTCTGTTTTTTTTTTTTTTTTTTTACCAGTACCAGGGATCAAACTCACAACCATACGCTTGCAAGGCAGGTGGTTATGCCGCTGAGCTAAATCCCCAGCCCCAGGTTTATTTATTTTTATTTTGCGGTACTGGAGATCGAACTCATGACCTTGCACTTGCCAGGAAGGCACTTATGTCACTGAGCTAAATCCCTGGCCCGGCGGTATTTTTTTTTTAGCCTGATAATATGATTGACTTTTGAAGTTAAATCACGCTTGCATACTTGGGATACCTCCCAGTTATTCATGGCATATAATTTTCCTTACATATCATTGGCCATGTTCCAACATGGGAATTTTTGTTATTTTATTGTATTGAGACAGAGTCTTGTTTTGTATTTAGGTTGTCCTTGAACTATGTAGCTCAGACTGCCCTTTAACTCATGGTGATCCTCCTGCTTCAGCTTCCCAAGTACTGGGATTCAGGCATGTGCCACTACACCCAGTCTATTTGCTAATTTTTAAATTATTTAATGATGTGGGGCTCAAACCTAGGGCCTTGTGCATGCTAAGCAAGCATCCTACCAACAAGCTATACCTGCAGCTCCTAATTTGCTAATAGTTTGTCAGAGTGTTTTGCATCTGGTGCATGGGAGACCCTAGTCTGTGGTCTTTTCTTTTTGGTAATGTATTTCTCTGGTTTTAGTATTGGAGTGGTGCTGGCCTCACAGTCTGGTGCTTTCTGATTTGGAAAATCATTGACTGCTGAGGTCTACAGGCTGATGTCTCTCCAACTCACATGTTGAAATCTTTCTTTTCCCTGAAAGTTACTTATTATGAAGAATGTTTTGTATAAAGCAAAGTATACTGCAGGTCTCTAGACAGCATTCCTATGCCCTTGACATATTGTCTCAATTTTAAGATACGATGTTGACTTCCAAATCAACAAGCACTGTTGACTCAAAAAGTGGGCAGTGACACCAAAATATCAAGTATTTGTGGGATCTGCTCTTTTAATAAGTAATAGTTTTTTTTAAAAATACCCTTTGTTGGTTGGACCAGGGATTTAGCTCAGCAGCTTAAGGGCCTACCTGGCAGGTGGAAGGTCCTGAGTTTGATCCCTGGTACCAAAGAAAAGGATTAAAATACCTTTGTTGATGCCCTTTAGAACTCGGACACAATTTTTGCTTTGAACTTTTTTGTTTCTAATTAGTGGCAAAAAAATCTCTATCATGCAATAGCAATGTGAAAATTAGTAATTACATAGCATATGTGCTGTTGAAGTGAGCACAGTACTTAATTACACAGTGATTACAGAAAAAGATTTTTTTTTAAATTTTTTTTTTTTTTGTCTCTTTCGTTTTTAGCGGTACCAGGGATCAAACTCACGACTGCCTGCTTACAAGGCAGGCGCTTATGCCGCTGAGCTAAATCGCCAGCCCCAGAAAAAATTTCTATATCCATATTTTTGAGACAAGGTCTCACTGTATGGTCTAGGCTAGTCTTGAACTCACTATATAGTCCAGGATGGCCACCTTCCTGCCTCGGCCTCCCAAGTGCTGGGATTACAGATGTGTGCCACCATGCTGGCTTCTGTATCCATATTATGTGAGGCTCTGTTCATTGTTTAATTCTCCCCTGACAGGGGAAAGTAATTAAAGTTTTGTGAACTTTTTTTGAATCAGCAACCATTACATCAGATAAAAACACGTTACTTAAAGTCAGCTCACCACTTTGCACCTCTCTTTGGTGTTTTTTTTTCAGTTTTTAATACCAGGAATTAAACTCAGGGCCTCACACTTGCCAGGCAGGTGCTGCCGGGCTGAGCTATACCCCTGGCCCGTAGGTGTGATCTTGACTGTTACCACAAACATAGACGTGTAACATTTAAAGATCTACATATTCATTTTCATGTTCTTGAAGTATTTCTACAAGTACAAAGATAAATGCTAACAAATCATTCTCCACCCCCCCCTACACACACACCATGGCAACACTGTTTTGTGTCTGAGTGTGTTTTGTCCTAATGATGTGATTTCTGGCTGGGTGTAGGATAGAGGCTGTCACCAGAATGTCCACAACAAAATAAACTAACTAAATAACTAACAAACAGGAAGCCACAGCATTGGAAGAACCCTGGAACTTACAATTGGCATCCTCCAGGGAGAGAAGAAGGCCTGGAAACTGAATTACCAAGGGCCTGCGACTACAAGAGGAAGCCTTGAACTTCAGGGCTGGGGAAACTTCAGGGAGCTTCTATGTGGAGATTGCTGGAGAGAGGCACATTGCAGAGAGGGCATAGGAACCCCTCACCACCCCCATACTTTGCCCAGTGTCTCTTCCATTTGCAAGTTCATCTATATCTTTGGCTAGAACATCTTGGGTAATAAATGGATAAATGTAAGTAGAGGGTTTCACTGAGTTCTGTGAATTATCCTGGAAATTATCAAATCCAGGTGGGAACCCTGATTTGCAGCCCGTTGTGGGCTGTGGTCGGACTTGCAGGTCACAGCATAGGACTTGCAGGCAGGGTCTGAAGTAGAGTGGGGTGGGTGGGGTGGGGGCTGGAGGTCATCTGGTGTCCAGCACTGAAGAATGGATGGATAAAATGGATTAAGTGAGATACTGCAGGACAAGATGGATGGCCAGTCCTTACATGGGCTGTTTATCTTCATCTTGGGCTAATAATTAACACCACTTTCTGCACCTGTGTGAAGGTGACCTTTCTGGATTCCCTTGCCATTAAGTGTCCTGCATGAGAAACTGATCCCCAGTCAGCTATCCAGTGATACGTATGGATGGACGAGGCCACAGCAAGGCCTTTGGCTTCAATTGCTTGCACTCAGAGGTGGAGGCTCAGGCTCAAGCAGCAGCTCAGGTCTTTGGTTTTGTGCCTGGCCGTGGTAGTGGCAGTGGCAGAGCACACACACACCAGGTCCTAGCTGGTTTCCTGGTGCTGGGGTGCTAAGAGGGACTAGAGTTTAAGCAGGCAGATGTCCCAGAACCCAACAGCTACAGTAGTGGCTTCCTAGAAGCCTCCTCCTCCAGTCTCCCCAGGGTCTTTGTAGGTAACTCAGATTTTTCTCTCACCTCCTATCTCTGCTGAAAACAGCTGGAGAAGTTTGTTTCCTGGAACTGAGCCCTTCCTAATTTGGCAATGGCTTGCAAGGTGACAGAGCAAACCTCTATTTGACCTCTGCCAGCTCCTGCAGGCCCAAGCCCTCCTTTCAACTGGATTCAGAGGGCTGGGAGCTCCTAGGCAGACAGCAGAACAGACCTGGGTCCAGCCCATCCTCCCTCCTCCCACCTCCCACTGTGGACAGCTGCTTTCAAAGCGCCCTGGGCTTTGCCTAGGGCACAGGGTTAGAGACTGCTGGCCCCTGCAGCGCTGAGCTCTGACGGCACAGTGATAGAAACTTGCTACCTGGTGACAAAATACTATTTCCAACCAGTTGGGTGACCTTAGGAAAGTCACTCAACCCCTTTGACCTACAAGCTTCCACACCTGTGGGCCCTGCAGAGGCACCTCGAGGATGACATGAGGTGATATGTGTGGGAAGCACTGGCTCGGTGCCGGGCAACCATGTGAGCTCAGTCCACCTGAACCCTAATTGTCTTCCACTTTTGGAAAAATAACTGGGGGAACGAGTTCTTACCTGAGATCCCTATGCACAGCCTCGGTATCTTCAGGCTGGAGTTAGACAAGCCAGCCTACTTTTAGCCCAACTCACGTGAGCCCCTTTCTCTGCCCCAACCATACCTCCTAGGCTTTCCCTGGAACTGGTTCCAATCAGTGCAGCCTGGAGAAATGAGGAAGGGACCACGTGGCCCCCGAAGCTCCTCTTACTGGTCCCAGGTGCAAGCCCACCACCCTGACAGCCTGAGTTCTCTGGGACAGGGACTTTATAAATCTCGGCAATTGAAAACAGCCAGCCCACAAAACAGGAGGCCCAAGTTCTAGCTGTAGCCTCTCTATACACTGAATTTATTTATTTATTTTATTTATTTTTTTTGGTTTGTTTTAGCCAGTTGAATTTAGCAGTGGGGGGGTGGTATACCAACTTTAGTGACACTAATGTTAATAAGTTCTGATAACCGACTGCCATTGGACCAGCTATACACTGAATTTCTGAGCGACCTTGGGCAAAGGTAGAACCTTTCTGGGAAGCAGAAAGGATATTTTTTCCCTCCTGCCTCCCAGGCAGATTTTGGAGATTCTTACCATATCCCAACAGGAAGAAAGCATTGGGCTTTATAATGTTATGGTTCAGTCTGGGGCCTGTGCCCCTACTTCAGTGAGCCTGCTCCTAACCAGAATGCAAAAGAAAACACGCCAGTGAGGTAGATGGGTGAATGTGGGTTTTTATGGAAAAAGAGCTACTGCGGGTCCCACCAAGGCCACTGTCCTGCTTCTACCTGGCTTTCCAGGGCTCACTCAGTGCCTGCCAGGCTTCGGAGATAGTCCCCTGCCAGAGGCAGCACAGCCCAGTCATCGGTTCGCAGGGCCACAGGGACCCCGTCCACCTTGGCCGCCTCCATTCGCAAGAGGAGCATGGATCCTGGGAGTAGGTGAATGGCTATGTGGTAGTTGGTGGGGGGCTGGGCCACTACCACAAAGGGCTCCAGGTGGCGGGACACCAAGGTCTCCAGCCCTTGTGATGTGAGTGGACACCACACACGACTCTCGGCACCCTTTGGCAGGCAGGAATCCCAGAGACCCTCAAAGAAGCCACGTTCTGCCCCATCAGGGGGCTGGGGGAAAGGCAAAAAGAGATCTTGGAAGTTCACAGTCAGGGGCGGCAGGAGGGCATGGCATGTGAGGCCAGCAGGTGTGCTGAAAAGGGCCTGGACCTCCAGCTGTGCAGGGGCTGGCCGTCGAGGCTGCAGGGGCAGGAACAGCGGTTGGGCAGGGTGGTCAGGACACACGTAGGGCACATGGATGGCCCCCAGGGGTGCATAGAACTGTCCTTCTACGCGGAAGCGCAGCTCCAGAGAGTAGATAGGCTCCAGGGCCTCTATGTGAAGCTGTAGGACTGGTAAGGGACCTTTAGCTATCCTGGGCCCCACCCTCAGCTGAATGGGAGCTAGGGTCTCTTGCACCATCAGTGTCACAGCAAAGCCCTGGTTCTCAGCCACCAGGGAAGAGGCCAGTGCAGGTGCTGCAAGTGAGGGGCCCAGGGCGACTCCTAACTTGGGCCCTGACAGGTGAGCTAGAAGGATGTAGTAGAGGCGGGCATGGTCCCGCCCATCAGGGTCCTCCAGGTGCCTGGCCAGCATCTGCAGCAAGTCCTCGAGGCCTCTTTCTCCACCTGCCTGCAACAGAGCCCGGCAGACTCGAAGCAGGGCCTGCTGCAGGGTCCAGTCTGTGCAGTGGGCAGCAGCATCCTGCAGAAAGCTGAGTGTGGCACTCTGAGCATCCCCCTCTGCTACTCTTGCCAGCATTTGCAAGTGCCAGCGAAGATCTTCATTCTTGTCAGGCGTGGATATGACCTCCTGCTGCAGCGCCCTCTTCAGGGACTCCCCCAGCTCGGGCCCCACCTGATCCAAGAAGTCCACAAGGTGAGGGGCAAGCATAGGCCGAGCTCGGTACAGCTGGGCCAACCCATGAATCAAAGGTGTCAGCACTTTTGTTTGCCCAGCCAGACAGCTGGCAACCAGGTATGAAGCCTGGAAGCAGAGAGTGGCCAAGGCTCGGGGACTGCCATTCAGGGCTGCCCTCTGTCGCAAGCCAGCCAGCAGCTCCTCCAGGTACTGCTGTGGACTCTGAAGCTGGCTTTGGTCCACTTCCTCTTCTTCAGCACACAGTAGGCATAGCAAATGCAGTCGGGCTAGCAGGGCCATGGGGTCATGCAAGAGACTGGGCATGAGGCTGCGGCATAGCTGGGGCCCCAGCAGCAACGGGGCAGCCTCCTCCCCTTCCGGGCCCAGTGGCCAATTCTCGGGAAAGCTCAGAAGGCAATGCAGATAAAAGAGGTGTGTAGGCAGGGGCAGGGATGGATGCTGAGCAGCCAAAGCGAGCCGGCGGAGCAGCAGGGCCTCATCCTGAGCAGTGAATAGTGCTTCCCCAAAGGCTGCTTTGAGAGCAAGAACAGCATGCAGCAGTGTAAGCTGTGCGGTGCCCAGGAGCCGCACCAGCTGGGGTTTGAATAGCGCTGGTGGCTGTCCCCGCAGGCCCCGCAGGGCCCAGCCCAGCAGCCACAGAAGCTGGGCCTGGGCCACAGGAGTGAGCAGATAGGAGGTGTCCAGAAGTTGGGCTACAACAGCCCTCAGCTCCCGGGCCTCCTCAGGAATGAGCTCTAGCACTGCAAGGCCTCGATCCCTCTCCTCAGTGGCAGGCCAGCTAGGTGCCTGGGGCAGAAGGTGGGCACCACCCTCTTCAGCCAGGGTCCAGTCCCAGGGACCACTCCCAATGGAGACCCCAGGCACAAGCAAGCCCTGCAGGCCAGCCCCAGACCTGGACTGTACCACCAAGGTGTCCCTCAGAGAAAGAGCCAGCAGCAGGCTTAGCGGCTGGATGGGGCCCTCCTGCCCCAGCCGACTCCTAAGAAGCCCCAGGGAGCCCCCCAGCAGCCCAGGCTTGCAGGTCTCCAGTTCTCGCAGGCACTCACACGCTGTGGCCTGCAGGGGGCGCTGTTCCGAGACGGAGCCAAAGCCTCGCCCCACGTCTCGGCCGGAGGAGAGGCCTAGCAGCAGGGGCAGGAGCCGGCAGGAGGCTGACGAGGTGGGGCCCAGCACGTCTCCTGTCACCAGCAGGGTGGTGACCGCCAGAAGCAGCGGCTTCCGGAGAGCTGAGGGCCGTGGGGGTAGAAGGACTAGGGTGTCCAACAAGGAGGTGGCAGCCGCTTCGGCTGCAGGAGCGTCAGGCCACAGCTCAGCTGGGTATTCCAAGCTCAGGGCCAGCAAAGAAACCTAGGAGGGAGATTAAAGGGGGAATCATGAAGACGAGGCTCAAGGCAGGCACAGAAGGCTGGGGTGACCTTGTGGCGTTGCGCAGAGTCACATGCCAAGCATACCTTGGTTTGCTCGCTCAGCTTCTCACTCCTCAGGTCACTCAGCAGGTCGCGACCCAAGTCCTCACCGTCCGCACCTGCCAGGAAGGCGGAGGGGCTGGCCCGGAAGGCCGCCAGGCGCTGGGCCCACGCCTCGCGGCTCAGGGGCCCCATGTCGTTAGCGCGGATCCCCGCGGAGGCAAAGAGCAAGCCTCGCGACCCGCGCGGCGGCGACCACACGCGGGGTCCCGCGGCCGCCAGAGGGCGCTCCGGCCCCGCACCGCCACGCCCGAGGGGTCCGCAGTCAACTCCAGGACAGCCTCGCAGGTCGCAGCGCTGACCCCGCGTCCAAGTCCCCACTTGAACCTGCGACTTTCAGGGGCGCGGCTGCACAGCCACAGGAACCCCGCTCGGCGGAGGAGCGCGGGCGCGCAGGGCGGGGCGCCAGGAGGGTGCGTGCAGAGAACTCATTAGGCCGCCCGCGACCCGCACCGAAACCGCGGCGCCGCCCGGGCCCCCGGCGCCCACAGTAACGGGCCGGCCTCTCACCGCCTGAGTCAGCCGCCGCGGGCGCTCGGGCGGCCGGCTCCTTCCGGGCGCGCGGCGCAGGGCGGGGCGCGGCGCGTGGGCGGCTGAGACCGGCGGGCCCGCGGGGCGGGGCGTAACGGGGCCGCCGCCTGCCCGGCAGGTGCCGACTCGCCGGTTTCGTAGGGGCTGAGTAACTGTCCCGCCGCGAGTCCCCCTCCCCCGAAACCGCCGCAGGCCGAGGCAGGGGCGGCGGAGCTGGGTGGGCCGGATCCTGCGGGCCGGCTCCACGATCCAGGGCACTCGCGAGAGCCGCGCCTCCGGGAGGCCGCCGCGCGACCCCGCCGGCACTGGTGCGTACCGTGCTCCCGGGGCGCGCCGCTGCAGGGCCGCGGGCGGCCGCCGGGAGTTACAAGAGGCGCGGCCCCCGAGCGCCGTGGAACCGGTCGGGCAGGGGCTGCAGGGCCTGGCTTCGCGTACCCGACGCCGCGTTGGCCCCCCACCGGCTGGGCTTGGGGGCGAGGACCAGGCGCGGGGTCATGGAGCGGCGGAAGCTGCTGACCTTTGCCCAAGGCTGAGCTTATGGCCTGCAGAGGTCTGGGCTGCCCTCGGGGTAAACCGGGAGGGCAAGACACAAAGCTTAGCGAAGCCAAAAAACAAGAAAACAACGGAATGGGGACTGGGGACGTGCGGGTTGGCAGGACTTGGCTGGTCACAGGGCTCGCTGCATGCCTAGCACAGCCGGGAAACCAAGGCCTAGGGGAGAGGCCTGGCCGTCCAACCCCTAGGGCAAAGCCCGGCCAGAACCCAGCACTCCTGACATCTAGGGGGATGGCTTCTGGCTGTTTCAGGGTGACCCGGGTGTGGGGACTGGAGTTGACTTAGTAGCTGAGACCCAGGCTACCGTCCCAGGCTACTGACCGCAGGTTTCCAGGATACAGAACTACGGGCACACAAACCCTGCCACCCACCAGCCTGACCAACACCTCTTAACAAGCCACTTTGAAGATGAAACACAGCCCCCATGCCAGCGGCTGCCTACCAGCTTCTCTCTACCAGACTGCCCAGGGCCCTCCCTGCCCCATCCTGTCGCTGCTCCAGATGGGAGAGGTGAGGTAGAGCTGTAAAGGAGGCTGTCTGGGTGCCCAGGGACGGGTGTGTGTGTGAGGGGATGGAGACATACACCCAGAGGGACAGGTCTAGCCAGAAGGCCTGGTCTTGGCTCCGGCTGCACAGCTGACTCACAGGCGACAGTCCCAAACCACTTCCCTCTAGGTGCCTCAGTTTCCCCGTCTATAAAATGGGAGTGATGGCTCCTGCCCAAGGGGCTAATGGGGAGCCTAGCTAATTAAACCTCAGATGAAAGGCCAGGATGGGAGCAGCCCTGGGGAGGGAAGGCACCTTGGAGAAGAGCCTGTCTGGTTTCCCGTGTGGGGCCCAGAGGGCGCTGATAACTGCATGTCCCAGGCCTTCATCACTCTGCGGGAGGGAAACTAGCCCATTATTAAACCCTTGTCACAGTTGGGACAGACTTCCACAGACCAGGGAATCTGACACCAGTCCTGGTCCTGGACTTTGCCAGGGCAGCCTCTGCCAGACTGCAGCCTTGGGCTGGGAGTCTGGAGCGTGCGGGTCCAGGCGTAGTTTCCAATACTTGGTAGACAGTGGACTCACCAGGACTCATGACAACCCTGAGGTACCAAAAGAAGGTACCCACAGAGAGCCCAGAGAGGCGCCATCGTTTGTACAAATCCCAGAGCTGCTCGGAGGTGGACCTGAACTTTGGCACCTAACCCCTGGGACCCTCAGTCCTCCTGGGTGTCCAGGCTCCTGGATGGGCTCAGCTCTTGCCTGCCTGCTCTGGTGTCTGCTCCCTGAGGGCGAGGCAGTGGTGGCTCTGCCTCTGGCACAGGCCAGGTGGAGGGTGACTTCCCTATTGTATGAGCCCCTATGTGGTCCATGGCCAGGTTGTTACACAAGGAGCCCTGCACTTGATGCCCTTACTTTCCTTCTCTTTTACAGTCCCCATTGTCCCCATGCAGCCCACTTCTGGGAAGACCCAAGACACAAATCTAGAGGGAGTCAGTTTTCTGAAGGGTTTTTTTGTTGTTTTGTACCAAGGATTGAACACATGACCTCATGCTTGCCAGGCAGACGTTTATGCTGCTGAGCTAAATCCCCAACCCCATTCTAAAGGGTCTTGAGCTTTTGGATCTCTCATCTGTAAAATAGGGGATACAACCAGTCCATCCCCATGTCCTTGGGGACTGGAAATACAGGGATGCTCCAGAGACAAAGCAGGGTAATAAGGGCCGAGGGGGGGCGGGGTTGGGGAATGAAGGACGACTGGTAATGAGCACCAGGTGTTTTTGGAAGGTGGGTGACAAAAATATTCTGGACTAGATGGTAATGGTGTGCAGCTCTCGAGACTAACAACCACTGAACTGTACACCTCACGAGGATGAATTTTATGGGTAATTTGAGATGGGGTCTCGCATATGTTGTCCAGGACCTTGAACTCCCCTGAGGTCCCTGCCTCAGTGTCTAGAAGGCTAGGCCTACAGGACTGCAGTAGCCCTAGCATTCCCAGGCTGTGAACTGCCATGCTCACTGTATTTAAAATAAAGCTTAAAAATAAAAATAAAAAGGGATTAAGTACAAAGTCCCTTACATACAGAACTAGCACTAGTGGAAACAGACAACAAATGAACAACAACCCAAATGTCACAGTGAAAAGCACAACAAAACAATCAGGGAATGGGACAGAGGTGACATGGGGGCAGAGATTAGTGGCAGGGTCCCCAAGGCCTCTTTGGGGAGGGGACTTTTGGCTGAATTCTGAATGAGGAAACGTAGCCAGTCAACTAGGTGGCCAGAAGGGTCTCAGGCAGGAGCACAGAACAGGCAGAGCTGTGGGGAGGTTGTGGGTTGGTCTGGGGACTTCTGCAGGGCACACAAGGAAGGGGCAGGAAGTGGGGCAGAGGCCAGCAGGGCCAACACACATCAGACTTCAGGGTGCTGTTCCAGGTGAGGTGGTCAGATTTGGGTGTCCACAGCATCAGCAGTTTGTGGGGGCTAACGGAGAGTAGGGCTTGGGTGGCGACTTGCCAGTGGCCTGGAGTAAGGGCAGGGGAGGAGGAGGCAGTGACTTGGACTGATGATCCTCACATCCAGACAGGAAGACTGTGCCAACTGTGAGCTTGGGGTGCAGCCTGGCAGGCAGCACTGTGGCTACCATGGTGGACCCCGACCTGACTCTATGGCACCCTTATGCAGGACCCTGGAGGTGCAGGGCCTCAAAGCTGCCTCCTCTGGTCATCATCTCCAGCCCTTACCACAGAGCACCTGCCCCCACCAGCAGGTCCCCAGGGTACTGGCCCCAGGCCAGGACCTCCCCCTTTGTGGGCTGGAAGGCCTAAGGCAGAAATTCACCAGGAAACAGTGTCATTCACAGCCAGGGCTCTGTGGCCTCCACATTAGTAAATAGCCAAGCAGTACTGGTAAGTCTGGGGGCGCCAGTGGCCAGGGAGGGGCCATCAGCTTGCTAGAAGGCTGAGTCCATTCGAAGTGGCTGCTAGGGCTTCTGGGCAGAAACAAATCCAAGAGCATCTCTTGATGGCCGAGAGGCAGAGCTAGGATGGGGGTGAGGGAAGCAGAGACCCTTAGAGGTAGGTAGGTTGGCTCAAGTCCCCAGACAGTAGGAGTGTCTGAAGTTGTATTTTTCTTAGTGTCCTTTTAGCACAGCTCATCCCCCATAAGTCCTTCTGCCTTTGACCTCGGGGATCCCCAGCCTCTCCACACTGCCCTCCCTCCTGGCTCCTTCAGAGACCTTCCTGCTTCCAACCCTGTCTTCTCCAAACTGAGTTGTTTCTGGGCTCTCCAGGATAGAAGCTGAGTCTTGAATCCTAACAGGGTACTCTTTGGGGAGCACAGCGACCCCCTTTCCTTTCAAGCTCAGTTTGCATCCTAGCCCAGGCTAAAAACTGTCTTCTGCTCGGACCTCTATAGCAGCTCCTGTGCCCATCTTCCCCTGCCTCCTTCTGTACTGACACATGCTCTGCTCTGCCTATAGTAGACCCTGTGGCACCAGGTACAAAGGGTTCCCCCCTCACATGCAGGACCCATCTCCTCCCAGTCTTGGTTCCCCTTGCCCCCCCCCCATCTCTGCAACCACTGGGTGCCTCCCACACACTCTAGGCTCATTCTTGCTGTAGGTGCCAGCTGTTCCTTCTGCTGCCCATCATCCTCCTGACTCTGCAGAGCTGAGCTCTCATTTGGACCTCAGCACCCTCGCCTGCCTCCATCACTGCACCCTCATTAAACATCTGCACCACACAGGTTCCTTATTTGTTTCCTCTGTATCACAGGACCCTTGGTGCCTAGCACATGGTGGGCATTCAAGAAAACATCTGTTGACTCAATAAAGGGCGGATGATTTATATTAAGCTGCCTTGGAGCTAAGTGCTGAGTGAGTAGGACTGGCTGTCTTCATGGTGTTCACAGACTAGCCTGGGTTTACTCACACTCACATAGCTTGCCTCGTTCCTCCACTGCCTTTGAACTTCGGTGCACACACCAGCAGCTGAGGGGCACATCTAACCTTCAGAGGTGTTTGTTTTTCTGAGACAGAGTCTCACTATATAGTTCAGGTTGGTCTTGACCTCACTGTATAGCTCATGGTGGCCTCGAACTCACAGCAATCCTCCTGCCTCAGCCTCCCAAGTGCTAGGATTATGGGTGTATGCCACCATGCCCAGCTGCCCAGTTTTTTTTTTTTTTTTAATCAGTACAGGGAACTGAACTCACAACCTCGCACTTGAAAGGCAGACACTTATGCTGCTGAGCTAAATCCCTAGCCCAAGCTGCCCAGTTTTAAGATGTGTTTTGTTTGAATCAATCTATCAGTTTAAAAAAAAAATGGGGGCCAGGAATAATAGTGCAACAGCATAAGCACCTGCCTGGCATGCACAAGGCCTGAGTTGGAGTCCCAGTACCAAAAAAAAAAAAAAAAAAAAAAAAAGCTGAATTAAAAATCAAAGCTGAGGGGGCTGAGGATTTAGCTCAGTGGCATAAGCGCCTGCCTTGCAAGTGTGTGGTCATGAGTTCAATCCCCAGTACCAATAAAAAAGAAAAAGACAAAAAAAAAAAAAAAAATCAAAGCTGGACAAAGCTTAGCAGTAGCATAAGCGGCTGCCTGGCAAGCATTAAGTCATGAGTTCAATACCCGGTACCAAAAAAGTAAAAATCAAAGCTGGGGATACTGGCACATGCCTGTTATCTGAGCACTCAGAAAGCTGAGGCAGGAGAATCACCTTGAGTTTAAGGACAGTCTAGATTACACAGTGAGTTCAAAGCCAGCCTAAACTATGTAGTGAGACTTTTTCTCAAAAACAAAGCAGGGCTGGGGATTTATCTAAGTGGTACAGTGCATGCCTAGCAAGTATGAGGTCCTGAGTTTGATTCCTGGTACAACCCCTATCCCAAAAACCAAAATACAAATGACCGGTGTGTATGTCTCACAGACAAATGGGGATCTGTAATTTTTTTAGCCTTTTTTTTTTTTTTTTTGAGACTGTATGGTCATAACAGCTAGAATCTGATATTTATTTATTTATTTTGGGTACTGAGAATTGAGGTTACAACCTTGTGCTTGTACTGAGTTCAAAACCATCCTAAATCATGTAGCGAAACTCTGCCACAATAAATAAGCAAATAGCCCAGGATAAGCTCAAAACTTCTGATACTCCTGCCTCAGCCTCTCAAGAATGCTGGGCTACCACAGTACACCACACCCAGCCACACCAGTTGCCTTTTGTCATTCAACTTCACTACTGTTTTGTTTTTGTTTTTTTGAGACAGGATCTCACTATGTAGTCCAGGCAGGGCTACAACTCATGATTCTCCTGCCTCAGCCTCCAGAGTGCCGGGATTACAGGCATGTGGTACTGGTTTCTTTATAAGGAAATCTACAAATGGATCACACAAGAAAACAAGATAATCATTCACCCCACAAATGTTTATTGATAACCAGCTTTGTGCCAGGTATGGCTATGGACACAGAAACTGCAACAGGACAGAGTTTGGACAAAGCACCTTCCCTCATTTTCTTTGTACAGTGGAGCCATAGGGTTGGTTGGCTTCACTCACTGTACCTCCCCAGCTGGCCTCTGGAATCTGAAATGCTCCCTGATGAGAAAGTCTGTCTCTGTGTCCTGGGTCACCCATGAAGACCTCACTGTAGAACTCCCTGGGCAGAAAAACAGAAGTGCTCAAGAAACATCTGTGGAGTGAGTGAGCTAAATTCCTAGCCAGACTGCCGGTGAGGGCTGTTGCTGCAGGATTTACTTCAAAAGACAGACACATGGCAGGTGGTCATCACTGTCAGCTGGAAGGAAGAGTCCAGGAGCAGAGCAGAGGGTGGACAAGGGAAGTGTGGGATCCTTGAAGGCAGAGCCCCAGGGGAGACCGGGCAGTATTAATGCCTTTTGGCAAAAGCATGCGTCACCCTCCAGTAACTGTAGGAGATGGGTGATAGGACTCTTAAGGGACAGACAAGGAAGGGCCCTTGGCCAAACTCAGTATCCAGGAGCGAGAGGAGGAGAAGGCCCATCTGTTCCCAAAGTCCATGTTCTCTTCCCCCACAAAGGGAGCTTCACAAAAGTCCCAGGGGAGGGGCTGGGGGTTTAGCTCAGCGGCATAAGCCTGCCTGCCTTGCAAGCAGGCAGTCGTGAGTTCGATCCCCGGTACCGATAAAAAAAAAAACGAAAAAGACAAAAAAAAAAAAAGTCCCAGGGGAATGCAGTATTTCTAGAAGCCACATCACCTTCAACTAGATTCCTGAGTCTACATCAACTGTATTTCTTCTTTTGACTATGTCTTTTTAACTGTGTGGAATCACTGGACTCATGCCCCCAATCTGTTCTGGCAAACATTTCATACTCTATGAGACCTAGGTTCAGTGGTGCACACTTATAAACCTAGGCACTTGGGAGGCTGAGGCAGGAGCATCCAAATTCAAGCCCTGCCTGGGCAATTTAACAAGGCCTTATCTAGATGTGGTGGCTTATGCTTATAACCCCAGCACTAGGGAGACTGAGACAGGAGGATCACCGTGAGTTCCAAGCCAGCCTGGGCTACAAAGTGAGTTCAAGACTAACCTGAACTGCATAGTGAAACTCTGTCTCAAAAAGATAAAAAAAAAATTCCAATCATAAATATATATGCACCAAATACAAGAGCAACTGACTTAAAAAAAAAAAAAAAGACACACTCCAAACAAAAACCAAAAGCAAACATCAAGGCAGTATCTCTCAAAATAAAAAAGGAAGCAAGGGATGTACTCAGTGCAGAGGTCTTAGGTTTAATCCCCAGTACCAAAGTGGGGAGGTAGTCAGTAGTAAAGCTATATCAAAAAACGAAAAACCAGTATGTGGGAAAGATAGGTGCAATGGGGACTCTGAAATGAGAGGAGCTCCGTCCTGCTCTTAGTACGTTGGCTAATAGAAGAAGCTCAGCCATGGCCAAAGAATCACAGTAAAATGGCTAGCAGCGGCCACAAAGAACTCCTGGGCAGGGTGGTGGGGGTAGGCATCCCTCTAATTGGGCCTGCCAGAGCAGGAGAAAGATGGATTGGGTGTGGAAAGAGGCAGGCTGAACCCCTGCTCAGGGCTGGCCTAACGCCACTACAGTCCTGGATCCTCAGCTCTTCTTTACCTTCTGCTCTTTTTGGTGTTTTTGTTTGTTTGGTTGGTTTTTTTTTTTTTTTTTTTTTTTTTTTTGTCTTTTTCCTTTTTATCGGTACCGGGAATCGAACACAGGACTGCCTGCTTGGAAGGCAGGCGCTTATGCCGCTGAGCTAAATCTCCAGCCCCCTTACCTTCTGCTCTTGCTGCACTTGAAATCTGGCCGGCTATTCAAGACACAGGAGAATGGGGAACAGTGTGTAAACCCCAAGGGCAGGGCATTGGGTTTTGCAGGAAGTTAGTGGAGTCAGTGTAAAGCCTCCTCCAGAAAAGAAAAGTGAAAACAAGGAAAAAATGGAAACAAAAGCTTTTGTAAATAAGGAGGGAAGAGGAGGTTGAAGGGAGGGAAGGGGAAGAGGAAAAAAAAGTTCAAGATATATCACTTAGAGGCACAGATTCCCTATGATATGATGAACTGATTATGTATACCTAAAGTGCACCAATAAACTTTATTTTGGTACTGAGAATGGAAGAACTCAAGACCTTGAGCTTGCCAAGCAGGCGCTGAGTTGCTGAGTTATAAATCCGGCCTCAATAAACTTAATTTAAACAAATTTTAAAAGCCCCATCCTCCCTCCACGAAGCCTTCTGGGAACAGGAGGTGAGCCCTCAGCGCCAAGGCGCCAGGTGGGTGCTCCGTTTGTATTCGCTCTGTAGGGTGCGAGTTCCCACTAGCCAACTCACACGACCCTGCAGCCCAGCGTGTATCCCGCGTGAAGCCGGCAAATACCTCTGAGCTGAACCACGAATTGCTCAGCTTTTGGCATTCCGGGCCGCCTGGGCACAGGCCTGGTTCAACAAGTGGGCCCCGGGCCGCCCATTCCCGCCCGGCGGCTTCGCGCCTTCCCGGGCGCCCCGGGAGCGCCAGGCTGGGCTGGCCCCGTTGGGCGAGCTTTATTTCATCACTCGCGGAGCGTGCGAGCGCCGATGCACATAACGTTGCCCTTCCCTCCTCACCTCCCCATGCTCCCACCGAAACTCTCCGTTGGCAAACGTTAGAACGGCCCACCTGGGAGGTCCTGGGCGGTCTGAGCACCGAGTGCTGCTGGGGGCTGGGGGTTGGGGGCTGGCGTCCGCACCACCACCCCCCGCGCCCCGCCCCCGCCCGACCGCCCCGCCCGGCCCGCGAGGCCACCTCACCCGCAGCGGAATGGAAACCGGTTCGACAGGTAACAAATAGGTGGGTTGTCACCGTTATTTCCCAACGCATGCGCCATCGCTCGCCGGGTCACTCCAAGCTAATTAGATCAGATCACCCCCCCTCCCGCCCCAGCCACCAACACACACCGCCGCGAGCCAATAAAGCGTGAACCCGTCCGTCCGGCTCGCACTTTAAGACTTCGCGAGCGGCCGCGGGGACGCCAGTCGAGCCGAGGGACGCTTCCCCGCCGCTTCCCCGCCGCCCGGTGCACCTGGCTGCAAACGAGGAGCTGGAACGCGAGCGCGCCGTCCCAGCACCGTCGTTCCGCTGAACGTGGCGGGAGGGAGAGCCTCGGCGACTTCTTCTTCGAACTGTGTGGCTCCTTGCTAGTGTCTCCAGCCCAGCCGGAAAAAGGGGCGACAACTTCGGCTGTAGTTACCGAAGAGGACCGCGCCGGGCCAAGAGAGTTCGAAAATGCCCCGCGCGTTCCTGGTGAAGAAGCCGTGCGTCTCCACGTGCAAGAGGAACTGGAGCGAACTCCCGGACGAGGAGCGCGGCGAGATCTACGTGCCAGGTGAGGCTCCGGGCGCCCGCGGCGGCGAGGGCGGGGCGCAGGTACGCATGGCTCTGCGCCAGCCGCCGAGACACCGGGATGCAGCTTTCGCCGGCCTCGGCCCCGTTAGCCCGCGGCGGGCTGACCCCTGGAGAGCAGAGGGGAAGGGAGGGGTGGGCGGCGCCGGCGGAAGGCGCGCGGTGGTGGGGGGCGGGGGGCCGTTCCTCGGCCCCCAGGCCTGAGGGGCTCAGGGGAGGCAGCGGGGTGTGTCACCGCCCCGGCAACCGTCGGCTCTTGCGTTGTAAATCCAGAAAGCCAAGACTTTCTTGAGGCTAGAGGAGGGCACTGGAGCGATGCCACTTGGGGGTAGGGATCGAGCTGGAGTTTCGGCTGTGGTTTGCTCTACAAGCAAGGGAGGACGCCGAATTTGAGCCGCCTCGGGGCTGCCCCCTCCCCCACAACATGGTGGCCGGTGTGGGCGAGGGGCACGGTGCTGAGCCCCCCTCCGAGCTTCCCTGGAGCCCCAACCCGGCGAGCCATACGCCCAGGGCGCAACGTACCCCGCTTGCCCTTGAAATAAAGGCGGAATCGGGTCTGACTTATGTTAGAAACTCAACCCTTCTGTCTCTGGTGGTGAGTGGTTTCCTGGAGCCCACCTTGCACCAGGAGACAGCGCCCTGGCCTGTGTGCCCAGTTTATTTTGGGAAGACGCTTTGACAGCGTCCGCGTCAACTTTGAATGAGTAACTGAGTCGTACTCTTCCTCCAGCAACACCTTTCCAAGGAACCCTGAGGACACCACTTTTGTCCCCCATCTCCAACAAAACCTTCAGTTAGGAAAAGGGCCTGCAAGTCCCCCTCCCCAGCCTTGGAGGTGGAGCAGGGGCGCACTGAACACCCTGCCCAGCGCCTCCAAGGGGGGAGAGGTGGTAATTAACCAACCGACTTTGACCCTTGATCTGCAGGCTCCCTGGCACCGCCCAGACCTTTAGAAAAGTTGAGAAGGAGAGGAGAGGGCAGTGGGTGAGGGGCCTTGTGAGATCTGTGCCTCAGTTTCCCTCCTGAGTAAGCTGCCGGAGAGAGGAATATAGTGGTGAGGTCTATGTGGCGTCATATTACAGGATCCAATAAGATACTGGTGGGATATTTTACAGCTTAGCCTTACTCTAAGGGGCTGGGCCTGAAGGCCCTGATGACCCCAATGGAGAAACCGAAGTCTAAACGGGGTTGGGAAATGGGCTCAGGATTCTAGTTTCTTGGCCAGGTGCCCTAGCCAGCTAGCCAGTGTTCCACCTCCGCAAGGCCTGGTGAGGGACTGGCCCCTTCTTTACTCCCTTTCTCCTCCCCAACCTGTATTTGACTTGCTGCTTAGCTGCTTCTTGGGATCTGATAAACTGAACTTGGACTGTGTTAAAGGTGAGCTGAGTCTTGAGCTGGACTGAGTGCACTGTTATTTTTAGGTTTATTTTACATTGTAGTCAGTAACAGAACCTGCATTGACTTTTACAAAGGAAGAAGAAATTCTGTTTGTTTGGATCGTTGATTTTGAGACCCTAGTGATCCCCCCTCCCCACCACCACCACAGTTCTGGTGGCCACAGTAGGAGTGATGGTGGCAGAGATAGTCAGTGGGATCAGGTGCAGCAGAAAGCTCCTGCAGCCCCTGCCACTGCTGCTGCTCTCCAGGTGAGGGAGCACGAAGTCCTCCTCCCCCAGATGGTCCCGGATTGGGGGGACACCCTCCAGATGCCTACAAAAAATTGCCCTCACACCTCCCACAGCTCTGGGCAGAGGAGAGCCCTGTTGGTCAAAACAAGGGTAGTAGTTACAGAAATTATTTTGTCTCTGAAAGGCATGTTGTCCACTGGAGAGTTCCCCCCAGCTCTGAGAAATGAGACAGGGAATGTTCTCCATCCATGCTCGGGTGCCTCAGATGGCTGGAGAGCAGGGTGTGTGTTTTGTGGTGGCCTGTCCCCTGGCTAGGCTATTCTGTCACCAGCCAACCATGACCCCAGGAGCTGGCGCGGCACGTTTCAGTCACCTTAGCTCACAGACTCCAGCACACTGTGACCAGCTAAGCACTGAGCCAGTTCCCACTGGGAGGAGTTGAGGGGAACACTAGAGTTCTGACCTTCCGACCAGGGCTTTCTGGGACCCTTAAAGCCTTACAGAGACCACTTGGAGGGAAAGGGTTTCAGCCTGACTTAAAATGACACCAGCCTTTCTCCCTCAGACAGAATTCTAGAGGTTCCCCTCTCAGGGCAGAATTTGTGCAGCCCCCCCCCCGTCCCCTCCCCCACTGACTCCCCTCTCCTGCAGGGGGTTTTTCTCTATTTGGTTGTGTCAATATTGACTGTGGAGTGACAGGGAAGCATGCTGGTTTCTTGAGGATGAGCCAGGGCCCTGTACCTGAGGTAAATTCCACTTCTGAACTGGGGGGAAGAGCTCCAGCAGCAGGGGTGGAGCGGAGCCTCTGAGCCCAGTCCCTGCTGAGTGGAGTCTCAGTGCCAGGAAGACACCTGAGGGTCAGACCCAGCCTGGAAGCTGCAACTCCAGGGGCATCCTGGGAACCTCCTCCAGGCCCCCAAACCCCCATTTCCGACCTCCCCTCTGGCTGCTGGTCGGGCCCCTGTTTACTAGTGGAGCAGCACGTGCACAAGCCTCAGGACAAGCCCAGGAACAAGCCCAGGAGGCCAACAGGGCTGAGCTGCTGAAGCCTGGGGTTTCCTTCAGCTTAGTAATGTGGCCCATCCCGGCTCTGTGGGAACTTGGTCACTCCAGCTAGAAAGGCCAAGTAAGTCAGGTTTGGGCCCAGAATGCAAGTGAAGGAAGGCTGAGAGCTGGGATGTGAGGCCTTTGTGAGTGTTCTAGTAATTGCTGTGATTACAGGGCAGTGCAGGAGGGGTTTGCCGTGACCTCTAGGTAGTAAAGCTGGAAGAAGGGACAGTCAGCCTATACTTGTGAAAAGAAGAGCAACTTGGGTCCAGAGATAGGGTAGATGGAATTCTTTTTTTTTTTTTTTTTTTTTTTTTGGTCTTTTTCTTTTATCAGTACCAGGGATTGACTTCACAACTGCCAGCTTGCAAGGCAGGCGCTTATGCCGCTGAGCTAAATCCCCAGCCCCATAGATGGAATTCTTACTTCTCCTGGGGGGCACTTTGCCAGGCTACTTGTCTCAAGTCCGGGTATCCCATTATATAACCCAGGCTGGCCTCAAACTCACAGCAGTCCTCCTGCCTCAGCCTCCTGAGTGTTGGGATTACAGGCATGCAGGGTGCCTTTTTATTATTGTTCATTTCAGCGTTGTGTGGCACCCCAGGGAGGTGCCCAGGCTGGTGTGTGTGTGTGTGGCGGGGGGTAACCTATATCACAAGAAGCACAGGTTCCAGATTGAGCACCCTG
Organism: Cavia porcellus; assembly: GCF_034190915.1. Classification (NCBI taxonomy): domain Eukaryota; kingdom Metazoa; phylum Chordata; class Mammalia; order Rodentia; family Caviidae; genus Cavia; species Cavia porcellus. The sequence continues at coordinate 24,503,893 of NW_026947500.1, forward strand.
ATGTAAGGACCTAAAGCACAATTCCAACTTTAACATGGACACTGAATGAAAAGCATTCAGGAAAGGGAACAGATAGTGCCAAAGTGAACTCTGCCATTAAACAGAATGGCAACAAAAGGCCAAGTGGTCCCACTGAGTTCGCAGGGCTGTCGCCTCTGCCAGTGGACTGTCACCATTCCTGTCAGGTAAACCGCTAGCTGATCAGCAGGAATTGGGGACCTGGGCAGAGAAGACCCCAGCCCATCCTGGCAAGGGTGCAAGGCTGCTTAAAGCGACCAGGCTGTGCAGACACATGTTCAGAATAGCTGACTCCCCACCAGCCGAGAGACCCAGGGGAGTAGGGCATGCTCATATCTCAGTCTCCCCAGAAAGCCAGGACCAGGCCTCATGCCAGCCTTGTCCTGGGGCCTTGGAGGGGCTAGAACCTGGCATTCTGTGCACTGTTTGGATCAGCAGCTTTCAGTCCGAGGAGTGGGCTTGCGAAGTGTTAGTAGGACAGTATAGCCCTTAGATTGGCAGCTGTCCAGATACAGCCCCTTTATGTCCCAACCACTGCTATGATCCTCGGTCACAATGTTGTCGAGGTCGAGGCACCCTGGGCCAACAAGAGGGGCCCGGCAGCTCCTTAAGATGCAGGGACAGGGCCTGCTGGTTTGGCCTGTGGGCAGGCAATGAGTGGCCACAGTGGGGCACCGCCTTGCCGGAAGCATCTAATTAGGGGACAGGGCCCAACCAGTTCTTCTTCCTGCCTCTTGCCACTCAGCGGCACTTGGGATGGGCAGTTGGCAAGCCGATGTGCACTCCCTGTGTATGCAGCCCCAAGAGGGACATGGGGGTGGCACAGAGACAGGTTTGGTGGGGTGGGTATGATGAGGCATGTATCCCCACCCTGGCAGCCTCACCTACCTCTTGCTCAGAGCGACCCAGCAGCCTTCACCCTGTCTGTCCCCAGGTTTGTGTGGATGTGTAGAGACAGGCAAACAACATGGAACTTGGGTCCCCCAAACCCCAACCATCAGCCGAGTGGAGCCAGGGAGCCAAGTGTCACAGCTCCTAGCTTCAACCAGCCCGCCTTGTCCACTGTCCCTCCTCCTTTGCTGCCTCCAGGGCAGGCATGCTTTCTAGCTCTGTCTCAGTTTGGAGGAGCCTCATGCCATTCTCAGCTGGGACTGAAGCAGGTAAAGGTCCCCATTTGTCTCCACCCAGGCTAAGAAACAGAAATGGTCAGTCTCAGTTGAGGTCCTTAGTGACTGGTAAGTGGTGGCCCTCTCTCACTGCTCCAATGCCCTGGTCCCTGTGTGCCCCGCTAAGGGTGACTGACCTTTGACTGTGGACCCTCCCAGAGCTTGGCCTGACATCAGCCCAGAGAGAAGTGGGATGCCAGTCGGGGGCCGGCCAGGGATGGTGAATCAACTCCTGGAATGAGGTGGCTCATTAAAGTCCCCCGGACAGACGGACGCCAGTTGCCCGCAGAACGGGTTCTGGGCGCGGGCAGGCGCATTCTTCTCCTGTCAAACCTTTGTTGTGTTTTGAGGGGGCGAGAGCCGGGCCTCTCCCGAAACTCCTGTACTCTATAGTCAGCTGTCCTCCCTTGTTACATCCCTCTACCTTCTCCTCCAGCCCTGTCCTTACGGAGAGGGAGCAGCGGCCCTCTCCTGGATCCTTGACCCTCTCTCCAGCATCAATCAGAGGGTATGGAGATCCCTGCTCGTGGGTCTGAAACCTCAGATCCATCTCCTAAGTCCTTCTCTGACTCTTACTTATCCTTTTCTACCCCAAGCCCCATCAGTTGATTGATTGATTGATTGATTGTTTGTACTGGAGATTGGATCTAAGGCCTTCATGCTAAGCTATATCCCCAACCTGTTTAATTTTTTTTAATTTTAGTTTTTTGTCTTTTTGAGACAGGATTTCACTACGCAGTTCAAGCTGGCCTCGTAGTCACTTTGTAGCCCAGCCTGACCCTGAATTTGCAGCGATCTCCCTGCCTCTGCTTCCCAAATCCTGGGATTACAGGCATGGGTTACCATACCTGCTGTTCCAGGGTGCTCTTGCTTTGTCCTTCCAAAGCTTGGGAAATGTTCCTAGTTGACAGATTCTAAGTGTCATGCGTAGGCTATACTAAACTGAAATTTTAATTGAAAAACCGGACTGTTTTTCTCCAGCTCTATTGGCTTTGAGCCTCATCCTACTGAATCAGGTTTGGCCAGGACCAAAGCCCAGGGTCTGCAGCCAAGGCTTCTAGCCCGTTTAGTGTGAGGTACCTGCCTTAGGGAGCAACTCTGTCAAAGGGTTGCCAGGTATCGGTGCTCCCACTGCCAGAAGGAGCCCAACCCAGCCGCCACAGCAAGCCAGCGGTCCACTGTGGGGGAGGGTTGCGCAAGTGCCAGGCAGGCGCCCAGAGACTGTTACGAGCATCCACCTGCTGCTCCCTGACCTCCTCCCTCTCCACCCACCTGGCCTGTTTGCCTGCAGTGTGGGGCCCAGCCCAAGCCAGGAGCTTGGAGGCCAGAGAACTGCAAGAGCAGGGACCAGCTTGGGAAGCAAGGGGTACAACCTCCTGAACCCCCAAAGTCAGCAGTTATTTAGCTGCTTGGGGGACAGACTGGAGCCAGGCTCCAGACTACCAAGACCCTTCTGGGGCCAGGATGAACTCAAGGAGCTGTCCCTGATCACGGCCTCAAGTGGTGCCCTTTGTCCCTACAAGAGTGAGGACAGGCCTGGAATCCAGAGGGACTGGCCCAGGTGGGGCAGGTAGACAGCTCTGCAGGCATAATTGGCAGGGCAGTTTGGTCCTCCCAGTTCCGCTAAGACACAAATTACTCAGTGGGCAGTGGCGCTTGGCTGGCGTCACCTGCAATTACCTTACTGGGGTGGGGAAAGAGGTACAGCATCTGGCATTTTGGGGGTAGCGCCGTTCTGCATATCCAAAAGGGAAGGAACAGAGGGGCTCCAGGTTCCATCTATGTCCTTGCTGAGGAAACTTCCAGAAACCTGACAGGATCCTCTTTTCTCCACATGTCCTCACCTGGCTCTGCTTCTCTCCCCAGTCAGCCTGGGGTTCTGCCCTCCACAGCCATACCGGGACCCGGAGCCATCTGTGGCCGAACCTCCTTCCTGCTCCCTGGCTCTGGACATGAGCCTTCGGGACTCCAGCTATGGTGTAGCCTCAGGAACCTGCGTGGTGGCTCAGCTGCCCTCTGAAGACATGGGCCGCCTGACAGATGCTCAGAGCAGAGACCAGGGTTTCCTGCGCACCAAGATGAAGGTAATGACTCTCAGATCATCTTGAGGACCGGGGCTATGTGTCCAGCCCCCACAAAACATAGTGCAAACGAGACACAGGCAGAGCCTAACCTGGGCCTTGGGCAGTGACTTTAGTAGTGAATATAGCAGGAGCACAGACAGGGAAGAGAAGTAAGGAGGTCTAAGTGAGGACACCTAGCCCTTTCAAGTCAGTATCCTGCAACATCCAGCATAGCAAGGCAAGTTGTAGGAAGAGCCACCTTTTTTACACAGAAGTCCCAGGCAGACCAGTGAGGCGGAGCCTGGCATGGCGGGGAGGGGGCTCGGCTCCCCTCTGGGCTCTATCCCGTCCCATGGTTAGCTGCCCCTGAAGCAGGTCAGTGACAGCCCTGCCCAGGACTGTGTCTCCAGCCCAGCAGCATCCAAAGCTGTGCCTTAGGCACGGCCTGAGTGAGCAGCACCCTTGTGCACAAGGTGGCATAGATGCCCCCACTCTCTGGGACAACACCAGCAGGATGCTGGCCCCGGCCACTCTGCATTCCTGTGAGTCAGGACTCGGAAGTTTCCCCCAGAAGTGACTTGGCACAGGGCTATCCCTCTAGTGTGCCGAAGGCTACAGACAGTGGGAGGTAGAACCATCCTTCTCCTAAACCCTCAGAGGCTAAGTGTAGAGGGCAGTGATCCACTGTGCTTAGCCACTGGTCCCAGCCTGCTGGGGCCCTCCTGGAAGTCACAGTGCCCCTCACCCCATTAGGACCTTGCCCCAACCCCTGGACCCTTGTGGGCAGGGAGAGCAGAACAGAGGGGACAGGATGGTAGAGGAGCCAATGAGTGCCATGGGTCCCAGCGCAGAGGTCTTGACCAGCTGGCAACAGGGGTGCCACAGCTGAAACAGACCAGGGGTGCTGAATGGGAGGTGTGGAGTGACCAAGGAGTATCTGACGTCAGGACCCACAGAGAACAAGCAACCTCCAGATGCTAACAGGTGAGGGAGGAGCCCCATGCTGGCCATCAGGCCACACGTGTGCTGCTCACACCTGGAGCGCTCCTGCTGCTACTTGAAGTAGCACTGCCAAAGAATGAACCCAGAGAGGGAGAAGGAAGATGGCAGACATGGAGCAAGACGCCCCAAGTGCCGGCACAGGCTCATGATAACAGTTTCTCCACTTTTGTTTAAATTTAAAATTTTCCATCATGAAAAAAACCCAAAAATGTACAGGCAAGAGGATGGCAAAAGGGTGTGAGCTGTGCCAAGGTGGGATGAGGATGAATGAGTAGAACTACAGCAAGGCCACGTGGCTCAGTTAGGGTAAAGCTGCCCGCTGCTGCAGCAACCTCTGCTGCTGCTGCCCCCTTGTATGGTTAAGGAGGTCCTGTGTGACAGCCTCAAATTGGAGCTCAAGAAGCAAACAGGAAGCAGCACTTGTGACCCAGATGTTCCTCCAGCCCCCACACTGTCCGTCTCTGAGGGAATGGCACAGGGCTGTGGCCTCCGAAAGTGGCACTTGAGGGTGCTAGGGCCTAATGTTTAGGTCTCCCAGGCTGCATACCCAATTTCTGGAGTCTCACAAATGGCCCCTTTGCCCACAGGTGACCGCAGGGGACAGTCCTAGTGGAGACCTCTTCACCTGCCACATCTGTCAGAAGGCCTTCACATACCAGCGCATGCTCAATCGCCACATGAAGTGTCACAACGACGTCAAGAGGCACCTCTGCACATACTGTGGGAAGGGCTTCAATGACACTTTTGACCTCAAAAGACATGTCCGGACCCACACAGGTAAGCAGGAGCCGGTGGCCAGCAGGGAGCACCTAAGACCTGCCTGCCTGACACCCCAGAAGTCTCCCCCAGGTCAGGGTGGAATCCCCGAGTTTATCCATAAGGGTTGCGAGTCTCTTGGGAGACTGGTGCTGGATAGTCCTCTTTCATCCTTCTACCCCATCACCTGTCCTGGCTGTTCTGGGTCTGAATGCTGGTCACAGGCACTGAGGTCCCTGTCAGGTCTCTAATGGCAGCCTCTGCCCTCTACAGGCGTGCGGCCCTACAAGTGTAGCCTGTGTGACAAGGCCTTTACCCAGCGCTGCTCCCTGGAGTCTCACCTCAAGAAGATCCATGGTGTGCAGCAGAAATATGCCTACAAGGAGCGCCGGGCCAAGCTGTACGTGTGCGAGGAGTGCGGCTGCACATCTGAGAGCCAGGAGGGCCACGTTCTGCATCTGAAAGAACACCACCCCGACAGCCCACTGCTGCGCAAGACCTCCAAGAAGGTGGCTGTGGCCCTGCAGAACACTGTTACTTCCCTGCTCCAGGGCAGCCCCCACCTCTAAGGAGCACAACCCAGGGCTGCTGTTGGAGGCTCAGGTTCACCACACTGCTGCCCAGCCAGGCCGTCCTCTTCCTCCAGACTCTTGTCAGAACACTTCTGATCAGAACAGGAGCCCCCCACCTTAGTCTCCCCCATAGGCCCACGTACTCCCGAGGACCTGGCCCTGACCTCTGCTCATTTCTGTACATTTATCTCAGGGGCAGAGGCTGCTCTGGGCACAGGAAGACATGCATGGGCCTGGACAGGGGCATGGCCAAGTGACTGGAAGCAGCCACCTGCATCAACAGGTTCTCCTGGCAGCAGCGCTTCTGGGGGATGCAGCAAGAGGGGACCCTGTCGCCCTTGCCCCTGAGCACAGGAAAGGGGCTTTGGTACTCCAGGGACAACAGAGTCAAGAGCACTGGCAGAGAACACTCCTGCAAACAACCACTGTGGGGAGCTGGCAGTGCCCCCACCTCCAGGCACACACATGGGCACAGCTGTGTACGTGCAGGTGCACACCCATGGCTGTGTAGCACTGCTCAGTGTGTGCTAGCACATGTGTGCAGCAGGCGTGTGCATGGCTGCACACAGGAGGCTTTTCCACATATCATCACCTCATTTATGAGAAATCAACCATAAGGTGCCAAGGAGACTTCGTTTCCTTTTTTTTTTTTTTTAAGATGACAAATGTACAGATATTAATATATATTGTGGAGCCCATAACTACTGTTTTTAAGAGAGGGATGGAGCTGGCTTTTCTCCACTCCCATGTGGTTCTATTTATCCTGGACATTTCAAACCTTTTCTGTGCCTTAGTCTGGGGATGACTGCCTGACCCACCCTCGTTCTTGGAGCTGTTTAACGGAACAAAGATCTTCCTTGAGGCCCACTCTGAGGGTGGCTTGCTCCTTTTGTCCCTCCTCTTCTGCTGGACAGCGCCTCAATGCTGCTACCCTTCCCTTCCTCTGTTTCTTGGCAAGCCCGGCTTTCCTGGAGAGCCTGTGCACTCCCAGGAGGCTGCAGAGGTCAAACAGGTGCGATGCCAGGCCTCTGGCGCTCAGTCCACTACCCAAACTACCAAGGCAAGCACGGAGCCAGGCTGAACACCGGCCCTTTGCCTGTGTTAGTCAGAAACCTAGCACAGCAGCAAAGCACTGAGATAGAATCATAATACATCAGAAACTTCCAGAGCGAGGAGATCATTTGATATAGTTAGCACATTTTCTTTCTAGCCTTATTTTTTTCTGTTTTCACAGTGGCCAGGCCAAGGATTTGCCTGCCTGTGGAGAAAGGCATCGCCAGGCTGTTTGACTCTCTGAGGGAGCGGGCAGGCTCCCTCGTGTGGCTGGATTCTGGAGATAACAGTAAGGGGACTGGGTGGGATGGCAGGTTATGACTTGTGAGTCAGAGGAGATCTAGTCCTCCTGGGGGAAGGCAAGACTCAAAACAGCTGTGGACTGCCACAGACCAGGCAGCCCCTGGAAGCCAAACCCCACCAGAACCAGCCTGGCCTCCCTGCCCGGATGCCAGGTCCACGCCCACTGGAAAGGAGGAAATCTTCTGGGACTGCCTCCAAACTGTGTGTAGACTAACTCTGAGGACTTATTTCATTTTATTTTCATGTTCCACAAGTGCTAGAGTGTTATCCGGAGGCTCTGTTTATGTTTACATCCCTGGATCCCTGGGTTCACTGCCGATACGAGGCAGTCTTGAAGCTCTGTGTTATGTCTTATTTTATAGCCTTCCATCTAATAAAACCAGAGAACTAACTTTTCTGTTTCTGATTTCTTTTTTTAATGGATGGGCTTTTTACCCCACACAGAGAAATTCACCCAAGCAGCTGCTGCCTCCCATCTAAACCTCACTCCTCTGGGGTGACCAGTGGACTCAGTCAGGATGACAGCCCAACCCAGCTAGATGAAATAAATGACTTGACTTGCCAGAGTCTCAGTAGTTATTGTCTGTGAACATATCCCCTCCTTATCCTGTCCGGCCTGCTGGGGTCAGAGGCCATGGCAGCAGGGGACCTCTCCTTGAGCTCTCTTCAATATTGAGGCCACGGAGACCCTCAGTGACTCAGGGTGCCAATCTCTGCCTCTTCTCCCCGCACTTTTCTAGAGTTGGACCAAAGGTCAGAGCCAGCCAGTCCCTCCCCCAACCAATAAATAAAACTAGAAAAAACACATTCCAACAATGGCATGAAGTTCACATTACTTCTGGTCCTACATTAGGGATAGCCACATTCCACACCTGGTACTCAGTGCTCTCCGAGACAAGTCAGCTCCTGGCCCCCAAAGCCAGAAGAAGAAAGTTGGAGAGCCCACCTGAGATCTAGTACAAGGCTAGCCTGCTCAGGTTCCCTGGAGAAAGAATCTGGTGAACCCTTTAGGTGTTCACATGGAGAGGAATGTGGGTGTGGCCTTGCCTGTCATTACCCAGGACCACTGCAGGCATTCTGGTCCCTGAGTCCCACATTAGGGTTGGAGGCCTGGGTCACTGGAGCACACTGTGGGAGGCATGCAAAGGCTAGTGTCCTGCTGTCCTCAGTGGGAAGGCCCTAAAACTGGAAGGGGTCCTGGCTTTGCCGTGTCTCTTTTAAATAGTGGCCACAGAAGATTTCTCTTCTCTGGGGACGCTTCCCCTGTGAAAGGTCAACCAAACTCTACATTTCATACATCCCTGGGATGGAAGCCACTGTTGGGTGCCCCCCCCCCGTGGTTAACTGCTATGTCAATCTCAGGAGAAAGCACGGTGTGGAAGCTGGGGCCAGGGACAATGGCAGATTCCTGGAGCTCCCATGAGCCTCTGCTCTCCCCACTCAGAGGAGCTCAGGATTGGTCTCTGAGGCTCTTAGAGCCCTTCCCCAGCAGGGCAGGTCCTTAATTTCTCCAGACACTCCCCCCCCCCCCCCCGTGGTGGGTGCCAAGGAGGAGGCCAGAGAAGTGCAAGGGATGGAGAGAAGAGATTAGTGCAGGTCAATATGTAACCAAGGACAAGTGGTGTGGCCAGAACACAAGCAAATGGGAACCCCAAAAAGGAACCTGAAAGAACAAAGCCTTCTCGGAAGAAGAGGGGCTCAGGCTGGGAGAAAGTGGGCACCTGGGCAGGGCAGGATGGCAGAGCTGGAGGGCAGGAGTGTGGCAGATGCAGACAGACCCTCCAGGGATCCCCAGCCGGTGTCCAGCTTTGGTCAGTGTTGCCACAGTCACTGTGGGAGTCCACAGTGGGGGCGGGGAGCCAATAAGGGCTGAGAACAAAACAGGCTTAGAGACAGCGGAAGGGTTCGGCCTTATCAGGAAAGGCAGAGCCCTATTGTTCCTCCCAAAACAAAGCAGCAGAAAGAGCACTGGGAAGCTTGACAACTGTCAGGGCTGCTCCAGTTTATATTCTTTGTGACTTTCCTAATATTTTTTACATTAAACATACATTATTTTTGTAATTGGAACAAAATAAAGTTATAAAGCAAATCAGAGTTTTTAGTTGACTCGAAGTTCAACCCAACAGGGAGATGAGGCTGCCCCATTCAATAAAAAGCAAATGGAACTGGATGTGGTGATGAACACCTGTAATCCCAGCAGTCAGGAGTCTGAGGCAGGAGGATCTCTGCCAATTTGAGGCCAGCCTGGGCTACATAGTAAGCCCAAAAGCCAGAACTATGTAGCAAGACCCTGTCTCAAAAACACACACACACACACACACACACACACATACACAAAAAAAGAAATGGGATCTTAGATGATACAACACAAATGTGGCATCTGCTTTCCTGGTCCCCAGGGTCAGTAGGTGACAGGAAAAGAGTGGCTTCCAATCAGGAGACGGAATTTAGATTTAGTGTTCTTCTACTATCAGTGTGACCTTGGCCAAGTGACAACCTCTCAGTGTCCGCATCTAAAAAAATGAGGCAGAAAAATAAATAAGAGGGGTCCTAAGTTCAAAAGTCCCTTTCTGCTATCGAGGCTCTAGGGTCACATCTGGATAAAAGCCTAAAAGAAGCCCACATGGACTTGAGGTCACCAGAGGCTGAGGAGGTGCTCTTTGAGGAGACACCATTGACTAGGACATCAGCTCGGCAGGGAGGGAGAAGTTTCTACAGCTGGCCCCTGCCACAGAACCCAGGTGACAAGAAGTGAGAGTTAGAGGGTGCTGACCTCATCTTTTTTTTTTTTTTTTTTTTGTCTTTTTCATTTTTATTGGTACCAGGGATCGAACTCACGACCGCCTGCTTGCAAGGCAGGTGCTTATGCCGCTGAGCTAAATCCCCAGCCCCTGATGACCTCATCTTGGGGAGCAAAAGACTCCCCCAGACCCCAGCATGGTTGACAACAGGAAGTAGAAGCCGATGCCCTGACTGGCAGCCATGCCAGGGGAGTCACATGAGGAAGCATGAGGGGTCTCAATGATGGGACTGCAAGCTGGACAAAACTCTCTTCAAGGTGCTTCCACCCACGGAACCCTGGAGGATAGAGCTGGAGTGCTGTGACCTGACTTGCAGGTCTAAGGCCATTCAAGAAGTGAGGCGGGAAAAGACAGGAACAGAACCAGATGGCAAGAGAGCCCTAAAAGCGTGAGAGCAGCAGGCAGGCCGCACCTGGCTCTGGGTGATGAAGACCTGCCTGTTGTACCAGGGTGGTTCACACTCAGGTCCAAAGCCAAACTGCTTCCTCCCACCCTGCCTATCCATTTCCACAATCATAAAGTCTATGGTGAGTTTGATCTCCCGCCCCAGGCAGCTGTGTTGGCTCCTCTGACCCATCAGGGGCTCCTTGCTCAGCCTCCCTGCACCCTCCTCCTGACCTACAGTGGCTCCCATGGCAGGCTAGGCCTGTGGGTGACAGTCTGGGGCCTGCACCACAGGGGAGGTTGCTCAGATGTGGGGAGCCTGGTCAGGTAAGGGAAGTATGGTGCAAATCAGGTCTTCCAGGCTATTTTCTGAGCTGAGCTTCTAGGCTGTTTGAGAACTGAGAGACAAATGGCTGACGTCTATGCTCCTCGGTACACACAGTTGATTGTACAACACACCCATGGGGCACCTGAACCTTGGACAGTGCTAAATTCCATATATACTAGTTTTCCTACGTGATGACAAAGTTTAATTTATAAATGAGGCACAGCGAGAGATTAACAAAAGCAACAGTAAAATAGAGTAATTATAAATATACTATAGGGGCTGGGGATTTAGCTCAGTGGCATAAGTGCCTGCCTTGCAAGCAGGCAGTCATGAGTTCGATCCTGGGTACCGATAAAAAGGAAAAAGACCAATAAACAAACAAACAAATAAATAAATATACTATAATACAATTTATGTGAATCTATGGTCTTTCTCCTGCTCTCTTAAAAATGCATAATGTTCTATTTAACATTTTCAGCCTGTGGTTGACCTCAGGCTACTGAAACTGTGGAAAGTGAAACCAGGGCTAAGGGATCTGATATAAAGTTGGTGAATATTTGGGTCCTATGCCATTCAAGCTTTCATTTTATGATTTATCTATTTGTGGTACTGGAGATCAAGCACCGGGGCGTCACACTAAGATATATGCCCCCTAAGCCTTTTAAAATTCTTTTTGAGACAAGGTCTCACCAAGTTGCCAGGTTTCCCAGGCTGAGTTCAAACTTGCAATCCTCCTGTATCAGCTACCCAGGGAGCTGGGTATTACAGCCTGGGATTACAGCCACTGGCTACCATGCCTGGCTATAACTGAAGTCTTTTTGGGGTGTGGGGGAGGGGAACGGGATCTTGCTATGCAGTTCCGGCTGGCGTTGAACTTACTATGTAGCCCAGATGGCCTACTCATGACGAGTCTCCCACCTCTGAGTACTGGGATTATAGGCTTGCACTGCCATGCCCAGCTCAGGAATTTTTTTAAATGCTCAGAGATGTGAGAGATGGAAAGCCTGGTTACAATGCAACCTGCCTCATTCTCAAAGACTGCAGGCTTCCTTATATTGAGACTTTGCGCCCCACAGCAGATCTGAGGGGCAGCTGAGGGCTCCCTCTGATCTTCACTGTTCCCACCACCACTGCCCTTGGCAGAGGGCAGGAGAGAGCACTTCCTGGCTCCTGGCTGCTAGGCACACTGTTCACTAGTGTTAGAGCAGCACAGCCCCCTCCACAGGCTGGAGGAAACTGAAAAAGGCTCCTGGACACTGAGAGGCCACATGTCACTTACTATGACCTCAATAGCTCTTTGAGTGCTGTTTTTCTTTAGCACATGTGTAAACAGCCCTGTAACCACAGCTAATCACCACTTGCATTTATTGAGCTCCTACTATACACTGAACAGCACTGTGCTGGGCTTCTCTCTGACATCATCTCTAATCCCAAAACAACCCAAGGAGGTATCTATTACTGTGGCTATTTTTAGACAAAGCAATTGAACCTCAGGATGTTGAACCACTTGTTCAAGGTCACATAGCCAAACCGGATGTGGTGGCACATGCCTGTAATCCCAGCCTTCAGGAGGTTGAGGCAGGAGGATGCTGTGTGTTTGAGGCCAGCCTGGGCTACAATAGTGAGTTCATGGGCAGTCTGAACTATGGAGTGACACCTTGTCTCAAAAATAAAAAATAGGGGCTGGGGATTTAGCTCAGCGGCATAAGCATCTGCCTTGCAAGAGGCAGTCGTGAGTTTGACCCCTGGTACCAATAAAAATGAAAAAGACAATAAATAAGGTCACATGGCCAATGAACAATCTGAGGTCTATGGGACACCAGAGTGTGGGCTTCTAAAGCCCTCAAGATTGTGAAGTGGCAGATCCTTTCTATTCCATGCTGCATTTGCCTTCCAGGTATAGAGTACCTACTGTGTGCCAGGGTGGAGGATGCAAGGCTTAGACCATCTCTCTAAAAATTCACTTTGGGGGACGGAAGCAAATAGGGCCCAGCCTGTATCTTGGAAGAGATGTGTGCACAGCAGAGGCAGCAGGGACCAACGCCCAAACTAGGGACTATTACAGAATCTAGCCTTGAGTAGACATCTTTCAGGTTCCCAAACGTTACCCCATGCCAACAAAAAGGGAAAGGAGGAGGAAAGAGCTCCATGGAGCTCCCACCTACTGCTCATGCCATGTGTTCACCTGGAATCCCACCGGACTGTCCAGCAAACCTGAGTCACTGGCACTGCTACTGTCATTTTATAGACAGGGACATTCAGACTGAAAGAAGCTCACACGCTTCCAGGGTGGGAGTGTGGAAATTCGATGAGGACAGCTCTAATTCCAGCTGCAGGGAAAGGCCATGGTACTCTCTGGGAGAACAAGACTGCTGAGGCTGGCTTTTGCCAGCAGACACATGTGTGTCTGTTCCTCTAGGTCACAGCCATGGCTGTCTTTTCAATGTTCCAAACCTAGAGAAAGGTCAGGAGGGAGAGCACAGGGAACCGCTCTGAGTTCTGCCCTGCGAGAACTCTGGGAGAGTTCTGCCCTGAACTCCCAGGACCCACCCCAGCATACCCTGACCTCCTTCCTACAGTCTCAGTTTTCCAAACACTCATCCTGTCCTCACCTCCTCTGTTGGGCCTGTCCAGCCAGCTCCTGCCCATCTCCGCCCCTGGGGACTCCAGGTAACAGGCCCAGGCACCTTTCCCTCTCCAGCAGCGGACTATCTGCCAGCTGCTGAAGGAGACCAGGAGAACTGGAAGGACGTGCGTCCCTTCTGCCAACGGTGCAGACGACCTGCCAGAGGTAATAACAGGGCAAAGGAGCGGACCCGCCTGGACTCAGGGGAGGAGGCCAGGCTGGCAGCTGGCAGCTTGTGCCAGTGACCCTGATTCTCGGGGCACTGCACAGAAGCAGGAGGGCTGCTGTGGACAGAGTTTCTGCTCTTAACCAGGCAACACTACCGCCCACCATCAACGAGAGGATGTCCCCTCAGATACCTCTCCTTTTATCCTCTTCTGCCTCCCAGGAATTTTAAAAGTGTCACGTTCACATCAAGGTTTCCTGAAGCATTATGCAGGGGCCTCTGGGCCTGCACCTGAAGTCCCCAGGCAGCAGCTGGTACGTGTGTGTGCGTGTATGCACACATGGTGAGTTTCTGGAAGTCAGGGGAGAAGGAGCTGCATTCCTGAGGTGTCTCTCACAGAGATTAGTGCCCAGGTGGGGAGACATAGCTTCCTGAAGGAGGACGGTTGTTTCTAGGGTGATCCCTAGAGGAGGACCCCTTCTCCACAGTTTGCTTTGTTTAGGGTTTGGAATTTCAACTAAGATATATGGATCAAGAGGCATTTGTCAGACAAAAAAGGAGTAGAGAAAAAGCCTGGCATCCATAGTCTGGTAGCCCAGAGGGGAGTCAACACGTGGACAATGCAAAGTGGGTCACTAAAATGTGCTGTCAACATGTGATTTGGGCACAAACTTCACCTAAATATAAAGAGTTCTTAGGTGGAGCAAGATGGCAGCTGAGTAAGATCCTCTAGCAGTGAGAGAGGAAGGTTCTTCCATATGCATAAGAGAAAGAAAATATACACTATAGAAATACATAAATTAAACAAACCGAGTGTGGTGGCACACTCCTGTAATCTCAGCACTAAAAAGGAGGATCGTTGCAAGTTGGAGAAAAGCCTGGGCTACAAAGTGAACCCAAGTCCAGCCTGAACTGCACAGTGAGACCCTGTCTCAAAAATACAAAAAGAAAAAGAAAGAAAGAGGGGGCTGGAGATTTAGCTCAGTGGCATAAGCGCCTGCCTTGCAAGCAGGAGGTCGTGAGTTCGATCCCTGGTACCGATAAAAAAAAAAAAGAAAGAAAACAGGCAAATTAGTATGGATGAGCTATACACAAATAACCACAATCACATTTAAAAAATCTTCTTTCAGAATCAAAGAACAACTAAAATACATTTGACCTATCAACAAAATCCTACAATAAAACTGGTTACTCTTGGAAAAGGAGGAGTAGAAAAAAGTACCTTGAAAATCATGATGATTCCTTGCTTAACAATTTATGTTCATGGGCTGGGTATTTAGTTCAGTGGCATAAGTGCCTGCCTCGTAAGCGCATGGTAGTGAGTTCCATACCCGGTACCAAAAGAAAATCTTGAGACCAATTTACGTTCCTGCAATGAGGTCATTAAATGAATGGGTCCCTGCGTGAGAAGCTGTATATCCTATGTACATGACAATATTCAGAACAAAGAAGTGGTCAAAGGAAACTCCAACTTGAGGACTTTGTTTTTATTTGCATAACTCTTGCACATAGTACTATAATGTATAACAGAACATAAAACTATAGTACTACACTAGAGTACTATGAGCAGACATTACAGTACAATAGAATTAAGGTGCACTGTACAAAAAAAGACATTGAGGCTCTATAAACAAAATGCGCAGAACTGTACAAAAAAAAGAAAGTAAGAGAGATGGGTTTTATGTCCAACCAGGAGGCTGCAAATTCAAGGGGTTGCGAAACAGGTCTTTCAACGAGGGCTATCTATATCTGTAGCTGAGCTACAGAGTGAACTCCAGGCTGATGTGGGGTACACAGGGAAGCCCTGTCTCCAAAGGACCCCTCTCAAGATATATGTATTCACTAATGCATGTTATAAAGATATTTCAGGAAAATACTTACAGTACATTAAGTTAAAAAGCATATTCCCAGACAGGATCATGGAACGGGCACACTTGTCACTTTATGAACTTAGCTAACCCCATAGGTATATCATATGAGTTATGGAAGACTGTTGAGTTTGCAAGATTTAAATTATTGCTCAATTATGATTTTTATTTTCTTCTTGTTTTTCCAGATTTTGGACTTTTTCTATAATAATCTCATTATTGCTTTTGTCATGAAAAGAAACACTGGAGATGTTGAAAGGGCCCTTCGCAGAGGAAATGTTAGAGGCCTTTGCTTTAGGTAAAAGTTCTCCTCTAAGAAGGGAGAGTCTTTTTTTTCCACCTGATGGACTAGAAATGCTGCAGGATATGAATGGGCCGTGAGAAAAGGGAACAAGGGGAGTGGATACAGCTCAGCTACGTAAGCGCAGCCATGAATTTGATCCCCTGCACAAAAGAAAAAAAGAAAGAGGGAACAAAATAAAGAAAAATCACCAGGATTCTGACTTTGACATTACTCCGAAATCTAAAGAGGTCCCTAACACTGTAGAGGCAGCACCAAGGATTTGAGTCAGAGGATAACCTGCATTTTGCTTGGTTTTGCTTTGTTTGTAGTACTAGGGATGAAACCCAGGGCTTTTATACCAAGCTACACCCCCAGCTCTCTTTTATTCTTTTATTTTGAGACAGGATTTCATAAATCATTAAATTGTCTAGGCTGGACTCGAACTTGTGATCCTCTTGCTTCACCTTCCCAGAGCACTGGGATTATGGCCACCATGCCTGGTTCAGAGGTGGGGGCTGTTTGAACCCAAGGGGTTTAAACCTTTCTGAGACTCAGTGCCTATAACACAGAATAACAGCAGTGTAAGACTATTATGAAGGTTAAATAAACCGAGTTGCTTAGAAAGTCTAAACCTCTAAACAAATGTTGGAGGCAGCAGTTAATGACATTCACTTCTGGTTTAATTTTGGCAAGAAAGGTGACCAGCTATGGTCAACTTTGCACCGACTGTTGAAAACCTGGACACACTAGAGAGGCAAGGCGATTTTCCCAGATGTTTCAGGCAACCACAAGTTTCCCAGTTCATAATAATACAATACAAAAATAAACTTTGATGGTGGTAGACGCCTGTAATTCCAGCACTTGGGAGGCTGAGGCAGGAAGATCATTGTGCGTTCAAGACCAGCTTGGGGGACTGGGGATTTAGCTCAGCGGCATAAGTGCCTGCCTTGCAAGCAGGCAGTCGTGAGTTCGATCCCTGGTACCGGTAAAAACAAAAAAGACACACACACAAAAAAAAAAAAAAAAAAAAAATTAAAAAAAAAAAGACCAGCTTGCGCTGCAGAGTAAGCTCAAGGCCAGCCTGAACTGCATAAAGAGACTCTGTCTCAAAAAGACAAAATTTGTTTTAAAAAATTAAAAATAAACTTTGAGGGGCTGGGGACTTAGCTCAGAGGCATAAGCGCCTGCCTTGCAAGCAGGCAGTCGTGAGTTCGATCCCCAGTACCAATAAAAAGGAAAAAGACAAAAAAAAAGAAAGAAAGAAAAAAAATAAACTTTGAGCTCAGAGGAATGCACCTGGCAGCCTCTGAAGAAAAAACATAAAGCCCCTGCTGAGAAACTCCTGGCTAGTCTCACGTGGAGCACTAAGAGAAAATGACCCCAAACGGAGAGATCTGTGACCTTCCTCACCTACACTTGTTTACCACCGTTCTGGCAAAATGCTTGAGGGTGAGTTGGGTGGACCAAGGATGTCACAGTTTGTCATCCAAGGAGGCTGGGAGAGGCTGGGTGGTGATTCCAGTTAGATGGGTCCCCACCCTGCACAAGGCAGGTAGGCACACGCGTGAGTCACAAGCCCCTCTTGTTCACAGCCGGCCAGCTAGTTCTTACAGCCCCACTCTTGGTTTTTACGCTGTATGGTCCCGACTTCAAAGAGTGCCGCCTTCATCGAGCCACCTGGATGAAACGGTTTACTCATCATGACAAGCTCTCTAGGCCCTGGACTCATTCCTGACTCTGCCACGCTAAGTCCTTCAAATGAGACATAATCCTCCCTGTTGTCTTCTTTGCCTCTTTGCTCCTTTCAGGATGCTGCTTCTCCTGCCTTTCCTTCTATCTCAGCACCTTTTTTCTTTCTTTCTCTCTCTCTCTCCTTTGGGATCCTTTTTCTCACTCTTCCTCCCCTTCTTCCTCGATTTCCTCCTCCTTCTCTTTCTTCTTCTTCTTTTTTTTTTGAGACAGGGTCTCACTATACCGTTCTGGTTGGCCTTGAACTCACTTTGTAGCCTAGGCTGGTCTAGAACTTGCAAGGATCCTCCTGCCTCAGCCTCCCAGATGCAGAGTTTACAGGTGGCTTCCTTTCTTTCTCAAGTCTGCCTCTGTCTCTAACTGCAGATCCATCCAGCATCTTCCTCTATGTTCTTCACATCCTGGGCACCTGCCACCTCGGAGCCACACAATGCCTAGTGTCCTGAGCCCAAGCTCAGGGAGGATCATGTGATGAGGGAGCACAGATAGCAGAGGCAGGAGCTGCTCCTTCCTACCAGGGCACAAAGGCTGTGGGCTTACAGCCTCGTTCACTAACCCCTTCTCTGCCTCGCCCAACATAATAAGGTATTCCTCCTACCAGTCCTCCTACCAGCCACCACCACTCCTCCCTGCGCTCTCCACTGTGCCTTCTACCCCCAGCTGGTGCCGACATGCCCCAGGTGGAAAGTGCTGTGGCAGGTGTGGTTGCAGCTGGTGAGTGGACAGGCACGGGGCTCCCCGTCAGGGGTGGGGACAGGTGGTCAGGAAACAGCACTCAGAGCTCTGTGTGTCCCCAGAGTGTCAGTGTCAGTGTCGGTGGAGAGATTGTCCTGTCTCCTTCATTCTTTTGAACCCCACCCACCATTCCTTCTAATCCAAATCTCATTTCGAAATCTCCTGCCCAAGGGGTTTCCCAACCCTCCCCAGTTTTGCACCAACCTGCTGATTACAGCACTGGTGGATGAGGAATAGAGACTTTAGGTGGGACCTGGCCTGGCACTGGGCCCTGGAGACACTCCTGTGCCACAACACTCATCCGACTGGTGGCATCTGGACAAACAAACCTGCTCCCTGTCCTGTCTCCTGTGGAGGAAAAAGTCCAGCTGAGAAGAAAGGCCCGCTGAGTGGCAGATAACACGACTGTGTTCTGCCCCATCTGCACGGGGCATCCCGTCCCACACGGCATCTTCCTGGGAGCCGGGCCAGTCTTTGCTAGGGAGCTATTCCACGGGACTGTCTTTCAATTCCCTACCTCTGGCTTAACCAAGTGGAGTCTGGCCACAGGAACTCTGCCCCAGGAGCAGTCTCAAAAGCAAACACAGCAACCGTGGCAAACTAGGTCAGTTTTTCACGTGGTCCACCCCAAGAGGCATAGTTGTCCTCCAGAGGACACTGCGGGCAGGTACAGGGTCAGAAGGCTGAGCAAGGTCCTGATGTCATAGTCTAGCCAATAAAACCTTTTGCCTTGATTTTTACTTTAAAAATCCATTCGAAGTCCCAAGTGTGCATCTAATTTCCAGAGAGCCAATGTCCTCATGCAAAGATGTGGAGCAGAACATGGACTTGGAAGTCAGAAGCTCCAGAAGGGCTGAGGACGAAACCAAGCTTTTCTCTCCGCCTCCCACACACTGAGCTCAAAGAACACCTAATACCACAGCAAGCTCTTGTTCTTGGCACCAGATAGCAGTCTTGCTTCCCTTTGACTCAGCCCAGAGTCCAACTGACTGGCTGATGGCAATCACCACAGAGGACCAGAACTCTCCCCTGCCCACCACCTTGGACAGGTGTGCACATGGCCACGTGCGCACATACACACACTCCCCAAGGCAAGAGCCCAGCTATGGGGGAAAAGAGGGGGGAGGCAAAAGACTGACAGCTGTCTGTGGCCCCAGAGTACTAAAGTGGATGGCAGGGAGGAGGGACCACAGGAAATGGGGAGAGAGGATCCTCACTTTTCTGGGCCAGCCCTGCTGTGGAACCAAGCCTCCCACAATTGTTGGTTGTTGACTTTGCCAGCAGGGTCTTAAGATTTCAAGTGGCTCAAAGGACAGCACCAACACATCGTGAATCAAGAGTCCTGACAAGAGCAAATTCTGGTGGGAGAAACACATTGAGGATAGCCTTTGCTCAGGAAGCTTGCTGTCTTTTCCCCTCCTGAGGCACCACCTACCCCACCTTTGTTGCCCCCCCACCCCATGTGGCAGCTCATTTCAGGTTTTTTTTCCTAAGATCAACTTTTTAAATTTTATTTATTTATTTATTTATAATACTGTACATTGAACTCATGACCTTATGGTTACCAGGCAGGGGCTCTGCCACTGAGCTATATCCTCAGCCCTCTAAGAACAACTTTTGGCAATCAAATTCTCCCTTTCTGTTGGTTTAATTAAATAGCATAATTAAGTTTCTCTTCCCAGCTTCCAGGAACACTGGCTTTTTTTTTTTTTTTTTTTTTTTTTTTTTTTTTGTCTTTTTTGAGACGGGGTCTCGCTAATGCAGTTCAGGTTGGCCTTGTGCTCACTGTGTAGCCCAGGCTGATCATCCCATCTCAGCCTCCCGAGTGCTGGGATTACAGGTGTGAGCCACCAGGCCTGGTGCAGAACACTAGCTTTTGCTGCCACCCTGTCCTTGCTCCAAACAGCCAGGTTCCCCCCACACACACAGATTTCATGAGGCCCCTGACCTCCAACATCTGGGCAGACTCTAGAGTCTCCTGCTGTGTGTCTCTCTTTTTATTTTTTTATTTTTGTCTTTGTCCTTTTTATCGGTACCGGGGATCGAACTCATGACTGCCTGCTTGCAAGGCAGGCGCTTATGCTGCTGAGCTAAATCCCCAGCCCTCTGTATGTCTCTCTTTCCTGACACCTTCCCTAGGAAGACTCTTTGTCCTTGAGGCTCTGCAGTCCCTTCATGGGGATGGTGCTTCCTCTCCAGGGCATGCAGCTAGAATTTTTCTCATACAAATTCAACTCTTTATTACCCACAGCAATAGGTGTTTCAGGGTGAAGGAGACAGCTGATACCCCTAAGCATCCATCACAGGCTTACTGAAGCACATTGTCCAAGCAGAGCTGCTGTGGAAAGGGCTGCTGCCAACAGCTGCCCTTTGGCCACACTTCTGCCTGCAGCTATCAGGCATCATCGCCTGAAAAGCACAGTGACATCTAGGTTACAAGGTTTGAGGCTGCCTTGATGTTCCTGGATCCTCTAACAGCTGGGCTTTCTTGAGCAAGAGCTCCCTGGGAGGGTGGGGCTTCCCTGCTCCCCCTCCCCCCAAGCCTCACTGTACTGGCAGCAGCTTAACCATTTCCCTACCGTCGCCTCTTTGAAAACATCTCATAAAAGTGCATCAGAGGAAACAAGTCTTTTCATTCCACCTATTATTAGATCCCAGAGCAGAGAGGTTGGAGATGCCCAGGAGATGTAAGTGTCTGGACTGGCGCTGAGCCTGTTGCTGGAGGTTAAGATGGCTGATGTCAAGGTCAGGAATGACCAACTCCAACCAACAGGGTTGTGTGTGACTGCATCAAGAACGTTCCTTCTTTGGTCTTGGACACCACCCCAGGCCAGCAGACAAGAACTTGAGACAGCAGGGATTTATGAGCAAGTCCAATAATGAACTGGGTTTACCCTCTTCTTGAGGTAGCTCAAAGGACTTTATGATCACTGTGTCATCCATATGACCAACATGCAAAGAAGGAAGGTGAAGCTTTTTCATTTTGTCAAATTAAAAATGAAAGAGCAGGCTGGTACATACCTGTAATCTCACCTGCTTGGGAGGCTGAGGCAGGAGGATCATAAGTTCAAAGCCAGTCTGGCAAATCAGGGAGAACAGGTCTCAAAAAAAAAAAATAAAAAGAGCTCAGGCTGTGGTTCAATCCCCAAGATCACATGGGGAGTGGGGAGAGAAGCTTTTTTTTTTTTAAATCGGTACCAGGGATGGAACTCAAGTCCACCTACTTGCAAGACAGATGCTTATGCCGCTGAGCTAAATCCCCAGCCCCAGGGGAGAGAAGCTTTTATGCCACTATTCACCTATAAGTTCAGTAAAGAAGCACAAGAAGCTCCCAGCCAGAGCAAATCTGGGAAACCAAGTGCATGTATTTTCCAGGAGGACGGTCCGATCCTCTAGTGGTCTCTGGTAGCCTGGCAGGTTGGACTGATTTCAAAAGATGGGCTGAACTTGACCTCTATGGCCTGCCAGGGATATTGAACCACAGATCCCTTCTGTCCTGCCTTCCCCAAACTGTGTAAATAACAGACGCTCACTCCAGTAATTACATGAGAAACTGACAGCTAAGTGGCTGGAGAGGGCCTAGGTGTGGCTGGAAGCAGTCTGTGTATTTTGTTTAAAGCTCTACATGTAGACAGTCAAAAGTACTTGTTTAATGAGCTAATAAATTTGGAGTGACTCTTCAAATCTCTCAGCAAGGTCTGGAAATCAAAGAGGCTGCTGTGTGGGGCTCACCCCGACCACTTCCTCCAGAGTCACCGGCAGGTTTGTTCCTCACAGTTTATTTTTCTGCCCAGTTAACCAATTCAGACAATTCAAACTCCAGTGCTTTGTGGAGAGGAAATTTACTCTGGGTGTTGGAAGATGTTCTAGATCTTTCCTTCCCTCATAAGTCAGCCCCAAGCTACTGGAAATACCTCTTTCCACAGTGCTGGGATCCTTTACAAACGTATATCATCTCCTAGGAGAGGGGTACTTGTCCTGGTTAATCCTACAAATTCACCAAGATTCCGATGCTCCAGTTTTAAAGCACTCTAATCTCAGTAATCAGGCTTTGTCACAGAGCTTTTCTAGCTTTTTCCTGTCTGTATTTCTAAGCATTCATTTAATTGAACTTAGATTTGCATAATGGACCACAATTTGGCAAACAAAATGCTGTGCAGTGTCTGCCTGACAGGGTGACAAGCGCAGGAAACACCCTGTCAGCAGCCCTGTCCCACATGTGACTGAGTTGGTCACTGCCTCCAGGGCTCCCTGAGAGGCACCTCGGGGTGAGGCAACTCATCCATGGCCTCCTTAGGCCACAGCTGGATCACAAGGCGCTCATTTGTTCTTCCATATCCTTTTGTTTCTCAAAACTAGTATTTGGGCTGCTGCTTCCATTTCCTCCTCCATGCCATCCTGGAGACTAGGACAGAACAAGACTGTCGCTGAACACTTGGTCACCACTTTTTCCAGAGCTCCAGGACAGCGTGGTTTAATAAAACAGGGCTGTGTGTGACCCTGCTGCCCCACACCACAGAAGGATCTGTTAATTAAACACACAGACAGACAACCTTATAATTAGGTCAACTACTTCTATCCTGACTTAAAACCTTTGCTCCACTCATTGCTCTTGGGGATTTAGAGTATTTAGAGGGAATTTTTCAATGACCAGTAGGCAATGTTTCCTTCACACTCTACAGCCAGCTCCAAATATCCCGTGACTTCTGACACCCGTCCCCATAACCCAAGTCTCCTACCTGAGTTTCTGGTTTTCTGACTATTATGCTCCCTGAATTTTCCTGTGCTTTCGAGCATAAAGAGAAGCTCCAGTCCTATGTGTGCCAGGTGAGTGGATCTAGGAAAACCATCGTGACATGCTAAGAACTCATAGTGCACTGGGCATGGTAGTACACCCCTGTAACCTCAGCACTCTGGGAGGCTGAGGCAAGAGGATCACAAATGTAAACCCAGCCTAGACAACTTAGCAAGACCTTGTCTCAAAATAAAAAAATTTAAACAACAAAAGTCTGGGATACAGCCCAATGCAAAGACCCTGAGTTCAAGCCACAGTCCAAGGGTGGGAGTACGGTTGGCGGGCGGCTCATGGTGCAACAGTTCCCAATCCCACAAGCTTGGTGGCTCACTTCTCTAATTCTAGCACTTGGGAGGCTGAGGCAGGAGGACAGCCATGAATTCAAGGCCAACATGGGCTACACGGTGAGCTCAAGGCCAGCCTGAAATGCATAGTGAGACCCTAATTCAAAAAAAAAAAAAAGAAAAAAAAAAACTCCCAATCCCAGTCTGCCATCACCAAACCAGCTGACATACAGATGAGTCCTTCCTTCGGCAGGGTGACTTACATCCACTAGATAGGCATCTACTATCTGTGCTATCTCCCTCCCAGCTGAATGAATGCCCAGCTGTCACCTCCCATTGTTTCCTACTAAGAGCCTAGGGTGACAGCTTCCTTTTGGGAGCCTAGCATCACCCCAAGGGTGCCACCCTGAACCCTGCCCGTGGCAGGTACGTAAGTAGGACCAAGAGAGTAGGGTGTCCTGCAGCACAGCCGCCTGGGTCCAGATGGAGAGACCGCCCCAGGGTGGGGTCAGGAAGAAGCCCCGAGGCAGAAGCTGCCCGAGGCACAGGCACAGGTCTGAGCTGGTAGGCTGAGCTAGAAACCAAGTGACGAAACAGAAACACACTCTTAGTAGGGATCCAACTCCTCAATGAACTTGGCATTCTTCCTTTTTTAAAAAAAATTCATCGCTCCAGTGCTTATTTTCCCTTGGATGTGTGTGAAACTTTTACTTTCTTCTCCTTCAGATCTTTTCCAGAGGTAATAAGTGAGGCGCAGGCTGATTCTGTGCATAGGTCATGAGCGACCAGATCATTCTCCTTAGACACACACACACACACACACCCCTCGTGTGGCAATAAGACACAGATAAGGAGCCACAGGAGTCACATGTTGTGACAGACACAGGACCCGTCTCTCAGAGCTTTGGTGGCACTATGAGGCCCATGTGCATATACCTGCCTTTTTTCCACCTGCCCATTTAAGAATCTACAGATTTGGGGCTGGGGATTTAGCTCGGCATAAGCACCTGCCTTGCAAGCATGTGGTGGAGAGTTTGATCCCTGGTACCGGTAAAAAAAAAAAAAAAGTGTAAAAAAAAAGAATCTACAGATTTTATTTTATTGTTTATTTGAGACAGGGTGTTGCTATGTAGCCATGCTGGCTGCAAACTCCCAGTCCTCCCGGCTCAGTCTCCAGGGTGCTGCGGTTACAGGTGTGCGCCTCACAAGCCTGCAGATTTTATTTAATGGGAGGCTCATCTCCACCTCCTCGTCCTCCTGACCCCTTTCCCCAACTCTTCCATCATGTTTTAACTACCCTAGGGACTAGTCCTCGCTAAACACATGATCTGTCACTGAGCTATACCTTCAGGCCCAAAGGCTGATCTCTTACTGGGAAATCAGATACCTGATTTTCATTTAAGTTTGATTTTCCACTAGTAACTGATGGTTATTCCTTGATTTTTCTATCCTCCCTTCTCCTCAATGCTCCAGAAGAGCATAGAGTATTTATTTAAGTAACCCTAAGCATGAATCTATGGTAAAGACTAGCAGGGCGTGCTGGCACACGCCTATAATCCCACCAATCAGGAGGCTGAGGCCAGAGGATCATTACAAATTCAAGACCAGCCTGGGATAGAAGTGAGCTCAAGGCCAGCCTGAACTGCACAGTGAGACCCTGTCTCTCTCTCTCTCTCTCTCTCTCTCTCTCTCTCTCTCTCTCTCTCTCACACACACACACACACACACACACACACACACACAAAAGCCTCTTTCTTTTTTTACTTTTGGTACCAGGTATCAAACTCACAACCTTATGCTTGCCAGGCAGGAGCTTATGCTGCTGAGCTAAATCCCTGGCCCTCTTTCCTTCTTTTCAACAGGCTCTTTATATGTATTTTGAAATGGCCCTCAACTCACTATGTACCCCAGGCTGGCCTTGACCTTGTGGTGATCCTCCTGCCTCAGCCTCCTGAGTGCTAGAATTATAGTATGCCAGGCAAGTGAAGACTACTTCTATAAAATGAGTAAGTCTTTCCAAAATTGCTTGCCTCAGAGAGGATTGGGATACATATTTTTTCTATAAATGGTCCTCACCACACATCCTATTTTCCTCTCATCTTTAATTTTTTTCATTGTCAAATAAGTTTTGCCACCTACACTACAATAAGGGAGACAATTTCTGCCCTGACAAACCAAAACTTATTTAAGGTTTTACAAATACAAGTATTACCAAAGAATTTGCATTATAAGGGAAGATGGGGATTCACAACAACTGACCAGAGTAGGGGACTCTGAGGACCCCACTCTGCCTGACTGCCTGGGTCAGGTTGCTCCTGAGAAGACAGCTGCTGGCAGCTCAGATGACCATGTTTTCAGAAACAAGAATTGGTGGCAGTAGGACATTTGACAAAGAGCCAGCAATGTCACCTGCAAAATCTCCCAAGAAATGGCCACAGAGTTGCTTGGGGCAGCCACTCCTGCCTTTTCCTCTCCACGACACCCATGGGACACATTAAATTGATTAAAGCAAATGTCCAAACAGCCCCTCAAACGGGTCCCTTCATAAACCCCTATCACCCTCACCTTTTAAAAAGAGACGTGTTAGCAGTAAATGAGCACCGCCCACTGACCACGAGCCAGTTATGGCCCTGTATCAAACTGGTCCTTTCCGGATTAAAAAGCAATTATTCCAAAAGAAGGCTTTATGGTTAAAATTAAACCACAGTCAAAAGCTATTAGGACCCGGACTTTGGACAGATGCCAAAGAGGGCATCTTCCCAAGGGAGCAGAAAGGGGACTTGGTTACAGAAATTTTCAACAAGCCAGCACATAAAAAATGAAGGAAAATGCTGAAACCTGTTCTACCATCCTCCTTCAGTTAGAAGGTACTTTTAACATTAGGAAAGCGAAACCAGCAGAGGGTGGGGTGCAAGCGCTGCCAGGTCACCCTGCCTCTGGAAAGTCACGGTGGCGCCGCCGACCTGCGGACGTGGAGCAGCCTGGCCGCGGGGACCCGCGGGGCGCTAGGACGTGGCGATGGGGCCCGGCACCCATGTGACCTTGGTCACCGGTTCCGCTCTCGAGATGACTTGGTGGCGTGGTCTGATTTGCGATTCCAAAGCTTGATCACGGGACAAGCGAGCAGCAAGGTCAACACTAGCACGCACCAGCGTCTGCGACAAAGCCCCCAGGCCGCTGAGCACAGGCTGCGTGGGGAAGCCCGGGAACGCCGCCCCCGGCCTGGCGGGGCCACCCGAGGCCAGCTCACCGCGCCCTCTGCTGGAGGCTGAGTGCACGCGGGGCCCGTCCGAGCGCGCCTGCAGGTCGTCTCCTCCCAGCCGAGCGTGCGACTGTCCTCTGCTGGACAAAAGGCTTTCCAGCTTGGCTAGCCTAGTGGTTAAACGACATAGGAAATTTCAATAAATTTGGAGGAGGCGCGCTGGTGGCGGCCGCGGTTTCCATATCTATAAAATGGGAGTGATGGGAGCCACGACAACACGACCAGCCGTGGCTTTCCTCGCGGGGTTACTCTCAGGAGCAAATGGCCGGAACCCTACAGCTTTACCTGTGCCTGCCTATCCTCGCCCCAGCCTACTTTAATTCACTTCCTTGAGGCAGGCTTTCTTCCGAGTGTCTTGAATTAGGAGCATAATGATAAAAAGTCATGAAAACAAAATAGCCTGCCATTCTAAGAGTGGCAGCACTTTTCTTGTAGCTTTAGTAACCTCCTTTTTTTTTTTTGGATGGTTTCTTATTTGAGGCTGACCTTAAATTCATTATGTAACTCAGGTTGGCATGGAACTCAGAATGATCCTCCTGCCTCAGCCTCCCAAGTCCTGAAATCATAGGTGTGTGTGCCTCCATGATGCCCGGCCCTCACGAATTTTTTTTCCAGCAATGTTTTAATTTTTTTTTTTGTCTTTTTTTTTTCGTTTTTATCGGTACCAGGGATCGAACTCACGACTGCCTGCTTGCAAGGCAGGCACTTATGCCGCTGAGCTAAATCCCCAGCCCCTCCACCCATTTTTTTAACACAATTTTCAAAACATTTTTTTGTTAAAACCACGTACCATAATCTGTTCAGTGTCTATATTCTCCAGTAGATTATAAGTCCCCTAAATGCAAGGACTCACCTGTTATTGTCACTCTTGTGTCCCCAGGACACCTAGCATGGTGCTTACTGTACAGTAAGTGGTCAATAAATAGCCACTGAATAAACACGGGGATGAATCATAAGAACTGCCACCGCGGTCCACCAGGAACAGAAAGAACAAGGCTGGACATGGAGGAAAACCCTATTCTAGGAACAATACTGCAAAGTAATATGGAAAATGAAAGGGCAGAACTGATGAAAAAGTTTTAAAACTAGAGGTGGTGCTTGCACGACACTGCGAATGCACAGAATGCCACCAAAATATGACCTTAGGGTGGTGAATCATATGCTACGTGAATTTCGCCTCAATAATAAAGAAAAGGAAAGGGCATAATTGCAATATAACAATTATAATCCTTGATGATTGAGACACTCTACAAATATTTGAGGAAATCAACATAAAGACAGTAACTTGTATGCAGTGCGTGATAGTTTACACAAATGCTTTTCACATCAATGCTTTTGTTGGTTCCTCGCCCCAAGCCCTGGGCCATGCACACAGGGAAAGTGGTTTCCCAGCCCCACTGGCCAGGGCCAGGGCAGTCCCCACTCCAGGCTGGGCTCTTGCTCCTCCTCCCTGCCTGCAAACCTCTGCTCCTCAGCAGAAAGGCCATCCCTCCAGGCGCTCACCTTCCTGCTTCCCTCTTTCACCCTTACCCTGCTTGATTTTTCTTCCAAATTCTCAGAATATTTTACACATTGACTCTCTGTGTGAGTTTCTTTCCATGATAATGTAAGCTCCAAGATAACAGGGTCCATTTTGTTCTCTGGTAGGATCCTGGCATCTGGAATGGTTCCTGAGAAAGGATAGGTACTTAATAAATATTTGTTAAGTGAATGAATAAATAGTAGAACTTTGCCATGAATTTGGCCACATCTTCTGGGGGAGGGGGAGCCTATGTTTTATAGGAAACATCCCAAAAAGGAAAGAGTGCCGGGAAAGGAGCAGGCGCTGCCTGGCTTGGCATTGTCCCCACACAGGTTTTCTTGTCCCCAGCTCAGTAGCCTCTCAACAGCCTATGTTAAGCACCTGTACACAACAGCATGAAATTATGCTAGGGGAAGAGAGGAACTGGCACTTCACATGTCCAGGTCTCATCCTAAGTGTGCTTCTAGGGCACAAGGCGTCGCTAAGGTGAGCAAAGGGAAGGTGACAGGCAGGGGTCAGAATCCAGGGAGCGGCTGAGTGTGACCTTGCAAGATCCACATCACCTGGGCAGAAATGGCTCCCAGGACCAAAGTGATCTACAAAGCGATCTGCAGAGTGATTACTTCTCATTCCCAGGAGAAAGCTTTCAAGGCTGGCCTCTCACAAGTGGGGGCGGTGTGCTATGGTCTGACAGGAGGGACAATGAGTGTCTGTGACCCAGTGACCACCCTAGAATTGTGCCCAGTAGACTTTGACAATTTTGTGGCCAGGAGCAGCAGCTCATCTGCCCCCACTTCCTGAATCAGCAGCCAAGCCTGATGGGAAGTTGTTGGTGTGAGACAAAGGACACAGACCTTTGACTTCGAGAGGCAAACGGTCATAGCGCTGGGGTGAGCTGGGTTTCCTGCACCTGTCATCTGAGGGCAGTCTACAGACTGCGAGTAAACTCTCAAAAGCAAAAGGTGGTCATTTGTCCAATCTGATGGTGGCCATGGGGCATCATTGTTGCCTTTTAAAGTATTTTATTATTTTTTGTCTTTTAAAATATTTAATAACAAAAATTTCAAATTTTGAGAAATACCCGTTTACTAGCCTGGGACTTACATTTTAACTTAATGGTACAGAAACGTCGTTTTCTTTTTCTTTTTCTTTTTTTTTTTTTTTTTACCCCTTCCTCCTCTGGTTTTTTGACACAGGGTCTCACCATGCAGTCCAGGCTGGCCTTGATCTCACTAGCCCTGGCTGGCCTGAACTCAGTGACCCACCTGTCCCAGCATCCTAAGTGCTGGGATTACAGGCGTGTGCCACTACGCCCAGCTAAATCATAAAACTAAAATTTTTCTAGAACTAAATATCTGTAGAAAATTGCAAGCTATAGAAGATGTGGTTCATGGGGCTGGGAGTATAGCTCAGCGGTGTAAGCGCCTGCCTGCAAGTGCGAGGTTGTGAGCTCGATCCCCATACAAAAAAAAAAAAAAGATGTGGTTCAGCCCTGCACACAGGTTTTCCCCTGACCCTTCCTTATAACTCATTCAAAACACACAGCTCAAAATCCAAGCAAATGATCCATTACAATAGAAAGTAAAAGGAAAAAATAACCCTCCAGTATAATTTGCATACAAGTGATAGGCCATTACTTCTGCCAGTTGCCACAGTGCTGTTTATATTGTGTTTTAATCTCTGCAGGTTTCAGGAACTAGTATCCTTTACCTTTGTCCTGCAGTAATGGTACATAACCCTTCTCCCCATGGGCACTCAGGCATGGGTGGGTATTGAGTTTTTCTCAATTCCCACACCATGCAGTATTAAAACAAACAAACCAAGACCATGGTTGTTTCTCTCTTATATTCCCTAAGACTTAAAAAAATGGTATTTAGCCATCCATGGAGGCCAAGGCTTGACATGCATTCCAGTACAACCTGGAGTGTAACCAAGCTGAGTGGCACTTTTTCTGTACCATTAAATTAAAACTGAATCCCAGGCTGGCAAACAAGTATTTACAGAACAGCACAATAAAAACCCTGCAGAGGTCAGCAGGGTTCCCAGGCAGGCTGGCTGTGCCCTCCCCAGGGAGCACAGCCCTGCTACAGGAAACTCAGCAGCCCTGCATCTGGTAATAATCTGATAATCCTGTCTCTTGCTGCCCTGAACACCCACCCACAGGAAATCAGCTGCCCCCAGGTGATCCCATTTTTTAGCTTAGTAACTCATCTGCGTGAAACGCAGATCTGATGGTGTCATTCTCCCTGTCACCTACAGAACAAAATCTAACTTCTTCCAGATTTGGGTATTAAGTGCCAGATCTTTTTTTGTTCCCTTTTTGTTTCTGTGTTCTATTTTGTTTTGTTTTGGTTTTTTCTTGAGATGGTCTTGCTGTGCAGTTCAGGTTGGCTTTGAACTCACCATGTAACCTAGGCTGGCCTCTAACTTGCAGTGATCCTCCTGCCTCAGCCTCCCTAGTGTTGGAATTATAGGCGTGCACCACCACACTCAGCTTAATCTATCTTGTTTAATCAAGGCCCTCCTCAGGCTCACATCCTGCCAGTCTCTAACACATCTCTGCAATGTTCTTTGCTCTCCTTGTCTTTTCCTAACAAGCAGTGCAGTTTCCTGTCACTGCACTTTGGCAACACGGTTCTTTCTGCTTTGCACCGTTGTCCTCCACATTCACCTCCCTTTTCTCTTGTCCTTTTGCCGAGGAGGGAACCCAGGGCCCTGTACATGCTCTACCTCCCACCTACATCCCCAGCTCCACATTCACCTGCTGAACTCTTCAATACCTCCCGACTTCGTGCGCAGGATACTTCTCTGCAGTCCTTCCCGTGCAGCCCAGGCTGGCCTCAAAGCCCTGATCCTCCGAGCCTGGCTGCCTGAGTGCTACAGTTATAGGCAGGCTGTGTTACGCCCCACTCCTGTCCTCACCATTTTAAAGTCAGTCTAAACATGCTCATCTCCACCACGAAGCCTTCTCTGGTGTCCCCCTACCCGCCCCCAGGGACTGGCACTGACTTCTGCAGTTTCCACCACGTTTAGTGCGCTGTGCTCTTCTGTCCTGTCTCACAGCGTCTTGGGAGTCCCCTTGCTGAAGTGCCCATCTCACAGGAGAAAGGGGCCAGCCATTTTTTTTGTATTCTCAGCTGACATGCAATAAGCGCTCAGTGTTGAAGGAATGAATAAGGGCATTATAACAAAAAATAATGTCACTTTTAACATATCCCATTCCAAGAAACAGGGGATCTCTGGGAATATACAAAGAAAAGAACAGGATAAAATACATAAAATCACTCAGATTTTCACCTCCCAAATGTGCGCATTTTTGTTAATTTTAGCAGAAGAGGATATGGTTCGTACACATAAACTCCAGCTGCCTACACAGTCTCTAACACCTGCACTTACAAAGTGGCTGGCCTTTGTCATGGTGTCTCTGTCTTCATTTGTCCATCTGTGGCCTGGGTGGAATGTGTCTTGATATCCCAGGTGAAAATGTCATCCAGAAATCTGGTTATTGGGATCATAATTAGTACACTGTACAGTGCAACCCAGGGGACTTTCACATAACGGAAATTCCCCAAGCATTAACCTTGTGCCACGCAGGCCTCTCATATAAGAGCTGATAATTCCGTAGCTTGCAGAGTCACTAGAAGAGGCTGGGTGTGATGGTCTCAGGAAGGCACAGATCTGCAAAAGAACAATCATTGGTTCTTTCTTTTTTTTTTTTTTTTTTTTTTGCATTTAGATTCCTAAAAACTTGCCACAGAAGTGCTTTTTCTGCAGCATACACTGAATGAATGGAAGGGTTGTTCCTCAGCTTCATCCCCACCCCCAGGCAGCACTGAGAGCTTGCTCTGGCAGCCAGGAGACTGAGTTTAGGGAGATCTACAAGAAATAGAAGAGCAGAGTGGCTTTCGGTGGTGTTTGGGGTCAGGCTTTCTGGGCTGGCGCCTGGCACTGGCTGTTTCTAGTTTGGTAGACTTGATAGAGAAGTTGCTCTGGAAAAGCGTTGCAGGAAAGATTACACACGGCAGGGCAGTGCACAGCACTGAGCGTGGTGCCAATTGCATCACCCTCATTGTAACAAGAACTCAGGAAATGTTAGCTCTCGTAATCACTTGTCAAAGCGAGCCTGCTCTCAGTTTGGAGCTTATGTTTACAGCTCTGCCTGTTCCCAAAAGCTCTACCTTGATCTCCCTGGGATCAGAGTCCCCTGGAAATGCAAAAAAAGAGCAAGCTATCAGCTTCTGATCAAAGAAGCAGCAGAAATAGCAAAGACAGGGAAAAGAAAACAGGCCATGTCCACAGAACGCCCGGCTGTGCAAGCAGCTACAGCATAAAAATAGATCTGCCAGTTTAAGGGAGGGAGAAAGGAGGGAAAAGGGATACTGAAAGAACTAAGCTATGCTGTGTTCAGGCACCAGCTCTGCATGATGCAATTGTGGGTTTTTTTTTTTTTTTTTTTTTTTGTCTTTTTCGTTTTTATCGGTACCAGGGATCGAACTCATGGCTGCCTGCTTGCAAGGCAGGCGCTTATGCTGCTGAGCTAAATCCCCAGCCCCTTGCATGATGTAATTGTTATGTGTGGTAAACATATACTAAGGAAAATTAAAAATAGTTTTCCTTTTTTTTTTTGGTACTCACGACTCATGCTTGCCAGGCAAGCACTGAGTTATATCCCCAGCCCTAAAATTTTTAAAAAAGAAAGCCAAGCACACCTTCAAATTGCTAGGGCAAAATATGTGCTGAGACAGACCTCAAGTTTATAAGGGTTTTCTGTTGTTTGTTTGTTTTGGTACCAGGGATCAAACTCACAAACTCATGCTTGCCAGGCAGGTGCTGTGCTGCTGAGCTAAATCCTCCACCCCCAGACCTCAAGTTTAAATACAAGGTACAGATATTCTCAGACTTTTGGGTCTTCAAAAAAAATGTGAGCTATTTGCAGAAACCAGACAAATGATTATAGTGATTTCTCAGTAGATATTAAATGGTCCTGAGGCTGAGAACGCCACTGAAGGTGATAGGTAGATTCGTTTTGTGAACACACACTGAAGGCTCACTCTGTTCTGCATATTCACAGGCCGGCGCAGGTCTCTGCACAAACACAAGGCTCTCTCAGAGCTGACATTCTCTCGGAGACAGACATAACCAACAGCCACCAGAGGACATTCTAAGTCACAGTGTGAAGATACAATAGAGAGAGAAACCAGGGTCTAGGTCCCAAACTCATTTTAAAAACGATAGGAAATTAAGGCAAAAGTGGTGGGGCACACCTGACATCCCAGCACTGGGGAGACTGAGGCAAGGAGGATCATTGGGAGTTTGAGACCAGCCTGGGCTACAAAATGAGCTCAAGGCCAGCCTGAACAGCATAGGGAGCCCCTGTCTCAAACAGATAAAAATAAAAAAATTAAAACTATAGGAATGACAGCGCATAGAAGACAGAATCACATGACCCCCTCAGGATATATCAGATAAATCCAGAAGCTCAGGCATCTATAAGAAACCTAGGCTGAATTCCTAAAAATGTCAAAGTTGTTAAAAACAAAACAAGGAAACTCATAAAGTAAGAAGAATTAACAAAGGCTGGGCGTATAGCTTAGGGATAGATCATGTGCTTAGCATGTGCAAGACCTTGAGTTTCCACCTCCAGCATCAAAAAACCAAAAAAACAAAAACAGTTAACAATCAAGAGCTGGGGGTGAGGCCCTAGAGGGTCTAGACCAAAAACAAAAATTAGTAATTGTATTCAGCAAATAAGCACTGATTAGATCCTAGGCTAGGGGAGAAAGAAATGATAAAAGGTATTTTGAGGATGAGGAAGGATAAATATAAATTGACGCATGCCTGTAAGCCCAGCACTCAGGAACCTGAGGCAGGAGGAACTTGGTGAGTTTGAGGCCAGCCTGAGGTACCTAAGCAAGTTCAAGGCCAGTGTATACTACATAGCAAGACTCTGTCTCAAAAAAAATAATACATATGTGTATATATATGGAATATTTGATATTAGGGGATTATTTTTAATTTTTAAACTTGTTAAATTAAAAACTTTTTTTTTTTTTTTTTTTTTTTACGGTACCAGGGATTTAACTCATGACCACACGCTTGCAAGGCAGGCGCTTATGCTACTGAGCTAAATCTCCAGCCCCTAAACTTTAAGCTTTCGTAGCAAGCCCCTACTACATATCCTACTTCTGGATATGTAGGAAATTTTATTCCTAGGCAATCTGTGCTTAAATGTATAAAAATAAAGGAAATACTGCACACTGTTATCAACTATTGAATCTAGGAAAAGAATATTCGGTTGCTCATGTGCTCTAATGTTTCCCGTTTTCTGTGTAAATTAAAACATTTAAGACAGGCATGCTTACACACACCTGTAATTCTAACACTCTGGAAAGCTGAGGCAGGAGGATCATAAATTTGAGACCTGTCTGTACAATTCAGCAATTTAGTGAGAGTCAGTCTCAAAAATAATATTTTAAAAGGACTGGGGATGTAGCTCAATGCAAAGAAAAGGCCCTGGGTTCGATTTCTAGTACCTCAAAATTAATTAATTAAAAAGAAATTAATTAGGGCTGGGGATTTACCTCAGCAGCATAAACTCCTGCTTGGCAAGTGCAAGGCTGAGTTTGATCCCCAGTACAAAAAATAATAATAATAAAAATTAAAATAAAAAATAAATATAAAAAATTAATTAATTTAAAAACAAAGGATGAGTACAGTGGTGAATACTCGTAATCCCAAAAATCAGGAGGCTAACACAGGAGGATCAAGAGTTCCAGGCCAGCTGGGCATGGTGGCACATGCCTGTAATCCTAGTGCTAGCAGGAGGATTGCCACAAATTTGAGACCAGCCTGGGCTATAAAGTGAGTTTAAGGCCAGTCTGAACTGCATAGTAAGACCCTATCTCAAAAAGCAAAACAAAACAAAACAAAAAGCCAAAGAGTTCTGGGTCAGTTTGAGCTACACATTGAGACCTTATCTCAAAAAAAGAAAAACACCACCAAAAAACGTACACCAAAGAGAAAAAGTGGTAACATATTCCTTTAGTCCTAGTGACTGCTTTAGCCACCCCTGATGACTCTTGTCAAGATACACTTAAGTCTTTCTTTGGCAGGGTTGGGGTGGCATGGGGATTGAACCCAGGGTCTCAAGAATGTTATTCCTGCACTTTACCACTGAGTTATAGCTTGTGCAATACTGAAGTCGTGACAATAGAAACTCAAGGGTCTTCTGTCTTCTTTAGGATGAGGATAACAGGTGGATGACATACAAAGACATACAAGAGACCCCTACGGAGACAGAGAAGCTGTGGAACAGTCCATGTGCTTATTAGGTGAATAATTAAAAGGTCAAAGAGGAAAACAGTATAGGTACTAATAACCAAGGCCGACTGAATCAAGGATGGGCAATATGGAGCCCACTAATTATTCTGGACACAGTTGGCTTGCTGAGAGATCAGAGACATGGGCATGGCCCATATGAAACCCTG
Source organism: Cavia porcellus (assembly GCF_034190915.1). NCBI lineage: Eukaryota > Metazoa > Chordata > Mammalia > Rodentia > Caviidae > Cavia > Cavia porcellus. The sequence goes on from NW_026947500.1 coordinate 24,539,116, forward strand.
CAGGAAGCTGCATGGGAGGGGAGCGTACAGAACTAGTGGGGAGGACGGTGGGTGGGGGCCTTTAAAAATCAGCCAACTAGCCAGATGTGATCAACACCTGTAGTCCCAGCACTCTGGGAGGCTGAAGCAAGAGGATCACAAATTCAAGCCCAGTCTGGACAACACAGTGACTTAGCAAGGTCTCTAGAGTTTAAAAAAATTTTAAAAGGGCTGTGAACATAACTCAGGATGAGGGGTTTAGATTCAATCCCCAGTACCACAAGAACAAAACAAAACATACAAACCAAAAACTAAAACCGAACAAACAAAAAACCCCAGCAAACATAATCATCTTTATGGAATGTGACTTACTTTTCTTCCCACCTCTTAATGTGCTTGGTTCCTCTCCTCGTCACTCTGAAGCCCCTCATTTTTCAGGAGCTGCTTTCAGAAGTATCACTCACTTCCGCCGGCTTCATCTTCTCCGCCCAGTATCTCTCCTTTGCCCTGCTCTCTTCCTGCTGGGTACTCCTGCTGGACATCCTTCTCCACCAGGTACACCCAGTCATGTTCTTCTAGCCCATCTCAAGTTCATTTCTCAGTTTTTCAAGAACTTAGTATCCGATTTTTCTTTACCCATTATCACCCACTCTTGTCTTTTCAAAATGCTCCCATTTCTCTCTCCACCACTCTTCTTGGCCCAGTAACTCTGTCTCGATTCCCACTCTTCTCTCCTAGGACTCTGCTCTCCTCTCTCATTTCTACTCCTCCAGCATCCATAATGTGGTGATTGACTGTAACTCTTCCTCTTTTACTTTCAATACTCTCTCAGCTTCAGTCCTCCAACTGCCTCATTCACTGACCTCTTCTAGTTCCTCTATTTCCTCTATCATACCTTTCTTGCCCACAAAAGCTGATTCACCAGCATCATCTTCTTCTTCCTCTTCAGGCAAGATGTCCTCATCGGATTCCGCCTTTTCTTCAATCTCTTTCAGCTTCTCATTTATCTCTTCCACACTTTCAAAAGGAATTTCCATCTCCTCATTGGTAACTTCAATCACTCTTTCGTCACTAGTAGCCTCTTGTATTTTTTCAATGTTCTCTTCACTTACGCTTTCCATTTTTGAACCTTCCTTCAAATTCTCCCCGCTGGATTCCTGCTCCTCCATAGCTAATGTCATTTGATCACCAGTTCTCAAATTTTCTTTATTGAGCCTTAGTTTCTCTCGCATCTTTGACTTCTCTGCACTGGATTTCCGCCTGTCTCCCCTTAATACCGGCTTATCAAAAGTGGACCCCCGCCTCTCTGTCCTGAATAACGGCGGCTTATCAAAAGTAGATCCTCGCCTCTCTGTCCTGAATATCGGCGGCTTATCAAAAGTGGACCCCCGCCTCTCTGCCCTGAATACTGGCTTCTCTGCAACTGACCCCTGCTTCTCAAAAGTGGACCCCCGCCTCTCTGCCCTGAATATGGGCTTCTCAAAAGTGGACCCCCGTCTCTCAGCCCTGAATATGGGCTTCTCAAGAGTGGACCCTCGCCTCTCTGCCCTGAACATAGGCTTCTCTATGATGGACCTACGCCTCTCTCTAATGGGCCGCTTCTCTCCAGCGGGCTTCCGCTTCTCTCTTCTGGACTCCAGACTTTCTCCACTCGACCTCAGCTCCTCATCCTGATCCCCTCTGGATCTTACATCCTCTCCACTGGCCTCCAACTTGTCTTCTGGAGACCCCAACCTTTCTTCAGATGTGGACTCCCTCCTGGACTCTGCTGTCATCTCCAACCTCTCTTCAGACAAAGACTCCCTCCTAGACTCTGCTGCCACCTCTGACCTCTCTTCAGATGAAGATCCCCTCCTGGACTCTGCTGTCACCTCCAACCTCTCTTCAGATGCGGACCCCCTCCTGGATTCTACTGTCAGGTCCGACTTCTCTTCAGACACAGATTCCCTCTTAGATTCTTCTATCACCTCCCCACCAGCTTCAGCCCCGGTTTCCTCTCTCTCTTCTTGCTTTTCCCCAGTCTCTCTCAGTTGGTCTTTCCCCGTGTCTGCAGAAGTCTGTGATGCACTTGCTATGCTGGGCAGGCCCTTCTCATCCATCTCTTCCTGCCTAAGTTCTGACCTCTCTTCAGACGCAGATCCCCTCCTCACCTCCACTGTCATCCCTGGCCTTTCTTGGGACACGGATTCTCTCCTAGACTCTGCTATCATCTCCGCACTAGGTTCAGCCCCTGTTTTCCCTTCGGCCTCCTCTCCTGGAGCACCTTTCCTGAGGTGTGCCAAAGTCCGTGACAGGCTTGCCAAGCTCTGCGGATCTTTCATGTCCATCTCCTCCAGACTCACTTCTGGTTTCTCTTTGGACACCATCTTTCCCACGTCCTCTGATCTCCAGTACTCAGCCTCAAACCTCGGGTCTCCCATTCTAGGCCTTGGCGTGTTTCTTCCCAGGAGCTCTATCCTCTTCCCAATTACAATGAGCCCATTCCAGGGCATCCATAGTTTCTCCTTCTCTCGCTGAACCTGCGCCCCCTGGCAAGGCGGCTCTGGCGGGCAACGCTTGTGGGGGGCGGTGGCGCGGCCCGGGGAGCCCTGGCCGCGGGCCTTGCTGCGCCCCTTCGGCCCCTTAAACGGCTTACCCCGGAGCTCCCGCGCAGCCCAGACTGGAAACTTCAACGGCACCCCTGCCGCCAAATAAAGTGCCGTCTGCCCTCGCCCCCAACCCGACAAACCCATTCCCGCTCCCCATTCCCCCAACCCCGCCACCCCCCTCCCTCCCACCCTCGACCACCCCCTGCTGGTTGCCACCCCGCCCACCGCTTGGAGGGTGGGAGGCGGTCTTAGTGCGCAAGCGCGCCCGACCGCGCGTGGCCGTTCAGAGGCGGAGTCCTGAGCATCTGCGTCAGTGTACCCACCAGCAGGGAGAGGTCCGGCGAAGCACGACACATGATCTGATGATCCTAAAACCGGGACCACAGACCCCACATCTTCCCGTATCCCTGGTTAGTTTTTGTTGCGCTCTCCTTTATAACCTGGACCTGGACACAGGAACAAACAGGCGTTTCAGCCAATAGTATTACGCAGGGTAGACCTAGTAGCCAATCAGAAGGCGCAGCTGCAGAGGCCTGGGTGGGAACTACCCCAACTCTTGGTGGCTCCCTAGTAGGGAGGGGGAGAGTTGATAAAGATTGTGTGGGTAGTGGCCACTAGCGCGCGACCTTCTGTGCTGTATCACAGAAGCGTGATGGAGGAGCACCAGGAGACTGGGAAGGAGAGTAAGGTAATGCAAGGAAAGGGATGCAAAACCCCTTCCAACCCCCATCTCACTTCAGAATAGTCACTGATTGGGTATAGGTAGCCACTTTGAAGGCAATAAGATTTTACTATGATGCCCATTATGGTTTGACTATTATCTTCTTTTGAAGTCCTGTAAAGTCTCCAGTGTAGGTTTTATTGGTCTTGTTCTGTACTGTTTTTGATCAATTCTATTATACCTGATGATATAGGCAACTCTTTTTAAAAATAGCAAGAGGCACAATAGTAAACCATTTTTGATCACCTGATATTCTGTTTTTGCATCATGTACTATGACCATCCTTCTGTTCTAACCGACTCTGTTTTGTTTAGTCATGTTAGGTTTTAGTCTCTTCAAAAAAAGTAATAAGAACTGTGGGAGTAAAAAAACCCAAAAAGTGTAATTGTTATTGTAAAAAAGAGAGGAAAGGAAGGTGGTCTAAGGGATATAACTGCATGTATGTTTGACTGTATAGGATGGAAAACCATATTACTGAGCTTTTGTTGGATCATTGAATGGAACTGTCTGCAATCTCCCTGTATGAATGTCCACTTTATATGCTTTAATTTTATAATTTGGACAACTGTTTCTAAGATGACAATATGTAAGCTATTAACTAGTGATTTCTTACTGTATATTTTTTTCTTGAAATTCTGTTTTATTTGTACCCTTTTACTGCTTTGTTTTTTATTTCCTTTCTTTTTTCCCTTTAAATAAATAAATAAAAAAAAAGAATAGTCACTGATTGTCTGGTTGGGAAAGAGAGGAAGAGACAGAAAGGGAAGCATGAGACTGGTGAGGATGCCAAGTGAGACAGATGAAAAGGGACTCGTCACCATCACACCTCTCCCCAGCAGGGATTCACTAATTTAATGTGGAGGAAGAGGAAAGCAGGATGTTAGGACTAAGAAGGAGCTGGCCTCCTCTCTTTGCCCACAGTTGGGGAATCCTGTTCAGCGCTTAGAGCTTCACTGAACTTTTAGTTACTTTTCTCATTGCTGGGACAAAATATCTGAACCTCAAAGTTAGAGTGAAAAAGGTTTATTTAGCTCACAGTTTGTGGAGACTTCAATCCATTATTGCCTGGCTGTAAGGCCGGGCAGCATCACAGAGGCACTGTAGAGGAGAAACAATTTATAGCAGGCAGAAAGCAGCAAAGCCAAGCAAGGGACAACCACAACTCTTTCTGTCCCTTACATTTTATCAAGGCTACTTAGGGCAGGCAGCATTCACATTCTTTTTTTTTTTTTTTTAGCATTCACATTTTTAATCCTAGTGCCCTTGATCCTAGCATTGCATCATAAATCAATCCAAGTGTCACACACTTTAGATTCAGCCACCTCTGAAAAAGTCTCAGCTATGACCACATGAGGCTTTGGGAATATCTAGACACAAGCCTCAACAACCAATGTATCTATGTTCATATAATCATAAAATCATTCATTTGTCTTCTTCATTTTTTTCTTTCAACTTCATTCAGCAAATAGTGATTGAACAACTATGTTGTGCCAGGGAGAGGTACACACTTTGGAGGACAGAGGATGAGGTGGAGCAAGTGAGGTTTATCCCAGAGATCCTGGCCCCCACAGGCAGCTTGGGAGCAGTGTAGGTCAGAGCCAGATACCGAGACATCAGGAAGAAGCTGGGATTTTGTTGCAGCAGTGAGGCAGACTGCATGTGTTGTAGGGTGGTGAGAGGTTCTAGAGAACCTGCTCTGGAAGTCTCTGTGAAACCAAAAATGGTGGTGGTACACAGAGAACTTTGGAGGAACTTAAGGGGATGGGAGACACAGAGCACAGAACACCAAGTGATCTACTTTAGTTTGTTGTGGTGGTGGTGGTTGTTTTGTTTTTGAAACAGGATCTTGCTATGAAGCTCAGGCTGGCTTTGAACTCACTTTGTAGTCCAGGTTGGCCTCAAACTCATGGTGATCTTTCTGCTTCAGCCTCCCAAATGCTGGGATTACAGACATGTGCCATCACTGTCAGCTGCTTCAATTTTATCTATGTTTATTCATACTCCTGGTTAAAGTAGATAATACAATCAGCTCGATGTGATGGCCGACACTCATGATTCCAGCTGAGGCAGGAGGATCACTGCAAGTTCCAAGCCAACCTGGACTACCTAGTGAGTTGAAGGCCAGCCTGGACTATACAGAAAACCCTATCTCAAAAGCAAATAATCAAACAAAAAATAGATAATGCATATAAATGACTAGAGCAAATAGGTAGTGTGATCCAAAACTACAATGAATGTTTGAAGTGGCATAAGCACCTGCTTGGCAAACACATGGTCATGAGCTCAGTCCCTGGTACCAGAAAAAAAAATGTATTACAGTAGTCAGGAGTGTTGGTGCCCACTTGCAAGCCCAGCACTCAGGAGACAGAGGCAGGAGGATTGCCAGGAGTTCAAAGCCAATTTGAACTATATAGTAAGACCCTACCCTGTCTAAAAATTATTACAATAAAAGACATATTGCCATTAATCCACCTCTAGATACTCTCCCTCACCTTTAGCATACTATAATGTCTTTTGCAAATGGGACATGGGGTATCTGGTCTGTTATTTTATAAAGAGAAAAATTGTTGAGCTCAAAATAAAAGGAACAGCTGTTCACAGAGTGCACAAACAGACAAACATTGTGAAGGGAGTTCCCTGTTGGTCCGGGGCTGGGAAAGCACCTGCACCTGCCATCTGGTTTCCCGATGATTGACCTTGTTTATTAATAATGTTTTTGTTTTTGTTTTTTGAGACAAGATTTCACCAGATAGTCCAGACTGGCTTGAACTCAAAGTGGTCCTCTTGCCTCAGCCTCCCAAAGTCATACTGTTTTATTTGCCTTAAAGAGACTGAGGATATAGGTTGCTATTAGTGTTCTTGGCTTCAGTCCCTAATATAAAAATGTATTTTTGATCAGTAAGGATTTACAAGATTTGAAGGACATGACTAATCAACTTGATCTAATTGACTTATCTATACTCTATACCTAACATCTACAAAAAACTGCATTTTTTTTGTCTTTTTTATTTTTATCGGTACCAGGGATTGAACTCATGACCACCTGCTTGCAAGGCAGGTGCTTATGCCGCTGAGCTAAATCTCCAGCCCCAAAACTGCATTTTTTCAAGTGCACACAATACATTTACAATTTTTTTTGTCTTTTTCTTTTTTTATCGGTACTGGGGATCGAACTCATGACCACACACTTGCAAGGCAGGTGCTTATGCTGCTAAGCTAAATCCCCAGCCCCCACAAAATTTTGTTATATGTTGGGTTATAAAGAAGGTATTAACAACCAGGTGTGATGGTGTGGGCCAGTAATGTCAGCACTTTGGAAGGTTAAGGGAAGAGAATTGCAAGTTCAAATCTCAACTGGGCAATTTAGCAAGACTCTGTTTCAAAATAAATAAAAAGAGATGAGGATTTAATTCAGTATAGAGTGCTCCTGGGTTTAACCAACATATTTGAAGTCATTGTGTCCTGGGTTCAACTACCAATACCACAAAGAAAAAAAACCAACAAATTTAAAAGTTGGATGTGGTATCATAACCTGCAATCCCAGCACTTGGGAGGCTGAGGCAAGAGGATTCCCTTGAGTTTGAGGCCAGCTTGACTATATACAATAATCAGTTCAAGGCCAGCTTGAGCTACACAGTAAGACCCTGCCTCAAAAACAAACAAACAAGGCCAGCTATGGTACACCCCTATAATCCCAGGAGGCTGAGGCAAGAGGATAGACATGAGTTTGAGGCCAGTCTGAACTATATAGTGAGTTCAAGGCCAGCCTGAGTAGATAGGGAAACCCTGTATAAAAACAAACAAACAACATTTTCTCTGAGATCAGGAAGCGAGCAAGGATTTCCCTTATCACTCTGTCATCAGGTCTGCATTGTACTGGATATCGTAGTAAGGATACTAGGGCAATTAAAGGAAATAAAGGTATGAAGGCTAGAAAATAATTAAACTCATTATATTATATTATAAAATTATATATGTAGGAAAACCACTAGAATCTATAAACTATTGAATTAATAAGTTGCAAATTGGTAAATTTACAAGGTATTTTAATAATTTATGAAACTTATAAGGATGGACTAGGAGCTGCTGTAGGGTAAAGCACTTGCTTGGTATGTGTGAGGCTCTGGGTTCAATCTCCAGCACCAAAAAAAAAAAAAAAAAATACCCACAAGAACTATAAGGTGAAACTTTTTATTTATTTATTTAATTTATTGATTCTGGGACTCAAACTCAGGGCTTTGTACTATGCCGCTGAGCTATGTCCCTGGCTTGACAATGAAACTTTTAAAATACACATTTTATTTATTTATTTATTGGTGCTAGGGATTGAACTCATAACCTCTTGCTTGCCAGGCAGGTGCTTGCACATCTGAGCTAAACCTCCAGCCCCTAAAATACACATTTTAAAAAGATTTTTTTTAGAGCTGGGAGTCGTGGCACACACATGTAAACCCAGCACTCAGGTGGCTGAGGCAGGAGAGTTGCTGCATTCTGAGCTTACATAGTAAGTTCAAGATCAGCCTGAATTACATAGTAAAACTGAATTTCACAGACTAAAAAACCAAAAAAAACACTAAAACAACCAGTAAGAACCAGATATGTTGATATACACCTGTAATCTCAACACTTTGGAAGGCTGAGAAAGAAGGATGCAAGTTTTTTTTTTTTTTTTTGTCTTTTTCGTTTTTATCGGTACCAGGGATCGAACTCACGACTGCCTGCTTGCAAGGCAGGAGCTTATGCCGCTGAGCTAAATCCCCAGCCCCGAAGGATGCAAGTTTGAGCTCAGCCTGGAGAATTTAGCAATTTTGGGGGGGATTCTACCTCAAAATTTAAAAAAATAAATAAAGGAAAGAAAGAAAAACTGAAGAAAAAAAAAAAGAGTTAGGCATGTATTTCAATGTAAAAGCCCTGGGTTCAGCCTCCCAGCACCAGAGATCCTTTGCACTAAGCTATGTCTCTAGTCATTTATTTATTTATTTAGAGACAGGGTCCTGCTGAATTGCCTAGGTTGGGTTTGAACTTTTAATCTTTCTGCCTGAGACTCTCACAGTGCTAGGATTATAGATGTGCACCATATCTGTGTGGGGTAGAAATTAATAAATTGAACTTATGTGGAAATGCAAAGCATTTAAAATAATCAAAATGATTTTGAAAAAAAGACTCAATTCAGAGGCCTTACACTGTCTGATTTCTTGTTTTTTTTTTTTTTCTCATCCAAACCTGTGCCAACACTGTCTGATTTCAAGGCTTGCATACTGGAGTAATCAAGACTGTGAGAGACAATGTCATAAGAACAGACATGAAATTGGGTGTGTTGGTGCACGCCTGTCATCCCAGCACTAGAAGGCTGAAGTAGGAGAACTGCCAACGGTGAGGCCAGCCTGGGCTATAAAATGAGTTCAAGGCCAGCCTGAATTACAGAGTGAGACCCTGTCTCAAAAAAACAAAACCAAACAAAAAAATGCAGATGGATAAAACAGGAAGAGTCCAGGTCTGATCATACTTATGGGATCAATTGATTTTTCTACCACAGTATAAGTAAAGCAGTTTGATAATAAAAAGAAAGTTTTTAAAAATAAATAGTATGGGGCTGGGGATTTAGCTCAGCTGCATAAGTGACTCCCTTGCAAGCAAGCAGTCGTGAGTTCAATCCCTGGTACCGATAAAAACGAAAAAGACAAAAAAAAAAACAAAAAACAAAAAAACCAATAACAACAAAAACCCAAATAGTACTAAAATACCCTGGCTGTTTATGTGGCAAAATAAGTTGCATATAGAATGAATTAAAGATGGATTATAGACCTAAACATGAGAGCTAAAACTTTTATAAAGTTACTGCATGAAAAGCAAATAGAAGAATATATTCATGGCCTTGCCCCAGACAAAGATTTCTTCAACAAGTTGCTGGGCTGGGGGCACAGCTCTTCTACAGAATGGATGCTTAGTAGGTTCCAGGTCCTCGGTTCAATTTGCAGCAGCACAAAAATGAAAGGGTAAGAAGAAAATAGGAGTCAAAAAGTCTTAATTAGCAAAGACAGGTACAATGAACTTGTGATAGTTTGAATCATTAAGAGAATAAACGGGGCCAGGGACATAACTCAGCAGCACAGCGCCTGTCTGGCAAGCTCAAGGTTGAGTTCAATCCCCAGTAACAAAAACAAAAACAAAACATGAGGCAGACACAGAGTAAAAAGGCATAATTGCATAGAGAAGCAGGAGATATTAACAATATATGAAGGGTTTGTCACCAGGGTTTTTACAGTCAATAAGAAAAACAAAAGCAAAAACAACCTAATTTTAAGGAGAGGCAAGCAGAAGAGGACCAAAAGCCTAGCATAGGCACTTTACAGAAGACATCCTGATGACTGATAAGAACAGAAAATGCTACCCAACATCATTCCTCTCCACGTAACACAAGTTAAACCTCCAGTGCGCTTTTACCATGCATACCTCTACACCCTGATGCAAGTAAGAAAAGGACTCACAGGTCTCAGCCATAGCAAGGATGTGGTGTAACTGGACCGTTCGTACAGTGCTGGTGGGAGTGTAAATTGGTTCGATCATCCTGGAAAGTTGACAGTATTGTACTGAGCCATTTTAAACATGCCTGCCTTGTGCCTAGGAAACAGTTCTCACACTCACAGAGAGGACCCGGGGCCCTCAAAAGAAATACACTAGAATGTTACTGGCAGTTTTATTCATACTACCCCAAAATTTGAAGGAATGCAAATGGCCATCCACAGTAGAATGGGTACATACCTGACCATGTAATCACATAATGGAATATGACCCGGCAATAAAAAGGACTTCGGCACTCAGCAGCGTAGGTGGATCTCACTCCACAAGGCCACAGATGGGTGTGGCATGCTGGGAGACAGAGGCAGGAGGGCTGCAAGTTCGAGCCCAGCAATTTTAGTGATTTAGCAAGGCTCTATCTCAATATAAAAAATAAAAAATCCTGGAGATATAGCTCAGTGCAAAGGCCCTGGGTTCAATCCCAGTACTGTCAAAAAAGTAAATAGGTAAAAAGAGAACAGATGAAACTAATCTATGGTGATGGAATTCAGAATCGTGATTAGCTCAGGGTTAGGAGTAACTATCGAGGGTAAGGACAAGAGGGGACCCTGATTGTATATCTTGATTTGAGTAGTGGTGATATAAATATATGGTACCTTACACTTAGGATTTGTTTGTTTTAGTGCAATCTTAAATCAGCCTGGGCCACATAGCAAAACTGTGTCTTAGAAAGGGGAGAAATAAAAGGGCTCAGTGCTCTCTTGGTTCAATCTCTAGTATGTGGGGGAGGGAGCATCAAAGAAACTGGGTTCAAATCTGGCCCTATTGCCTTGCACCTGTTGACCTAGACAAGTTACTTCACCTCTCTGGTGGTCTCACTTTTGCTGTATCATGGGCAACAGGGAAAATGATTCAGTAACTGTAAGGCTCTCAGTGGTGGCTTCTCAGGGGCCCTTGCCAGTGAGTCTGGGGCATTGCAACAGCAGTGCTGCTGAGGCAGGCTGTGCAGGACCACCGGAGGGCTGCACTGAGTGTAGGCAAAGGGCCCTCACTCAGCCATGCCGGAGCCACCTCCAGGCCCACAGCATTCCTCCGTACTCACTGTGGAACTGCAGGGGTTGAGGAGCTCTGATGCAGTGACATGAGGTGACCTGAGGGTAAGATGAGTTCCAGGGAGCTCCCTGGGGCCCAGGGATATGGCTTAGAGTAAGTGGGAGGTGCTGAGTTCGATTCCCAATACCAAAACAAAACAGAAGACAGCTCCTTGCAAGAGGCTTCTCCCAGGGTTGGGAGGAAGATGTCAGCATTGTTTTTGGGTGCTGTTCTTCACCTGGCTGGTACCCTCAGACCCTCCTAGAATGTGAACATCTGTCTGTGTTCCAGTTGCCTTCTCCTGAGACCTCAAGACCTTGCCATCCCTGTCCACCATTCTGAGTGAAATTATGGGCCTGCCCCTGCCTGGGGGTGGGAAGGCTCAAAAGTAGATGTCCAAGAAGCTTGCTGAGGGCAGGCTGGGAAAGAGAAGCTCAAATCCAATTCCCAGCTGCTTCCATAGCTGCCTCCCCCACTTCACCCAGGCCAAGTTTTCAGTGGTGCAGCAGCATGGGGAGTTTATCTGGATACTTGACACCCATTTGTCACCCCTTTGTGAGGAGGGTCAGGCTGGGGTGGGCCAGACACATGGGCAAGGACACACGTCTTCAGTAGCCTCCTTGGCAACTTGTTTCTGAGCAGATCCCCCAACCACATTCAAGCCAGATATTAAGGCTTCGCAGGAAAAGCTGCAGAAATCAGGTGAGGGGGAACAGCTCTTGTCACCTGGGAAGTTTGCCAAAAGGAAGTGTGAGCGCCACCTCCTTTCCTAGCTGGTGGCCACAGCTTGGCCCCACCCCTTCCCAGAGCTCCAGGATTTCTTCCCCAACTTCTTTTGTTTTTTGGAATATGGCCAGGGTGTGCTGTGGGCCAGAGCACTGAGGTTTCTGCTGGCTGGGGGTCTGGGACCAGGGTGAGGACACTGGGCTGGCCATGGGCTCCCAGTGGGCTCAAGTCCCCGTCTCATCAGTCCTGCAGTGTGACTAGAGAGGAGAGGTGCAGGTGCCCAGCCCAGCAGCTCACCCTTTCGGTGAAAACAGGAAGGAGGTCCTCGAAGGGCTTCTGAAGGACAATGTAAAGTCTGGATGAAACCCCTGTCCCCAGCATGTCAGGGCTCTTGATGACCCCAGGGTCCTCTCTGGATTCACACAAGGCCTCAAGTACATAGGAAAGCTGAGGCCCCAACTGGCTGTGGCAGGAAAGCGCCTAGTGGGGCCTGGCCCTGGATGCCTATGCTTCCAGACTCCTAGTTACCCAGATAAAAAGTCCTGCCCTGTCCTTTAGGAAGCAGATGGCTTCTTTGAGGACCTTCCAGCTGGAATACCACACCTGCATCTGAGATGCCTGCCAGCTGGCAGTGTCATATGCTTCCCTAGTGTACTTAGGGTGCAGGGTACAGGGTCAAGGGCCCTGGGCTCCCAGCCCCACTCTCAGTGGTTCTGCTCTCTGGAGGCGAGATAAGAAGGAATGTCTTGGCTGCCCTTTGTGTCCACAGCACCAGGGTGGGGCTTGAGGTGGGGACTGAGGAGCTCTGATGGGAGATTGTTCCCCCAGAGGCCTGGCCATACCAAGCATTCTGGGGCCACGGGTGAATCAACTAAAAAATGGGGAGTATTCCTCCTCACCCCCTTGTCTGGCCTCTCTGCCTGTACAGTGTGGGCTACCAGGGCCCACTCTGTACAAGTCCAGTGTCAGCTCTAGGTGGGAGGTGCAGAAACACCTGCTGAGGGTTAGGAGAGAATGGAGAGGGAGAATCCCAGAGAGGAGCTGAGGACAGGGAAGCTTTGACCTGTCTCCAGCCCCTGCCTTACCTTCTTCCCCCTACCTCTGCGAGCTTCCTCAGATTGATAGGGCTCTTTGACTGAGGGTGAGTACTGGCTTTTTTGCTCAAAGGTTTCCACAGTGAGCCTTCGTGGGGAGGGGCAAGTCCTGGGAGAGGACACAGCCGTGGATCATTTTGGAACGTTTTGTGATAGATGGGCTGGTGGCATTGTGAACACCCGTTCCAAACTAGCTTAATTCAGCCTCAAGTATGTGTTGAGATGCCCCAGTGTACTGAAGGTTATGACATATCACCAAGCTTGCGAAGCATTTGCTTCTATCTGGCTAACTCCTGCTCAAGCCCCAAGGTCCAGGTCAGTGGCTGCTTCCTGGTCTACTCTCCTGGGTCTGACCTTTGGTGATTTCCAAGCAATTTTCTGCTGCCTATTTGGAGAAACAGGGGCTTCCCCTTAGCTCCCCCTTTGGTAAGCTTCCTTCCTAGTTACCCACTTCCTGAAAACAGAAGCTGGAGGGGGCCCACGGTAGCTGTTGGATATGCTGATACTATATTCAAGACTTGCAGGCAGCAAAGATGAGGGGTGGCCCTGGGAAGGCCTGGAGGTGGGTGGGGAGGATAGACAGGCCACGGCCAACTCTGAACCTGAAGGCCTAGAACCTGCTGTATCTGTGGCACTAGACAAGGAGACTCCAGACTCCAAGCAGGGTAAGCCTGCAGCTCACAGTCCTCTTGCTAGGCTGCCCACAGGGCTGTTCCCGTTCTCCTGTCCTCCCCAGAACTCATGGGCCTCAGGTCTTGCTGGGTCTTTTTCCAGGACTGAAGCTCAACATGCCAAGAGGAGCACTGCTGCTTCAGAGGGACCCCACCCCCGCCCCAGGCCAAACCCTGGTACAGACTTTCCCTTCTCTTTGTTACTGAGACGTGGAAAGAGTAGCTCCTGGCCTAGGGAAGAGGAGACTGTGAAGTACCTCTTTTTGAAGACCATTATTACCCTAGTCTTCCAGAATGTTTCTCTAAATTTAGACAACCCATAGAGCAACCAGACTTTGTCTGGGACTTCCAGTGACAAGGGTCCCCCAAACCCTTTCTTACCATAGCAGCTACCAGTAATAGCCTTTGAGGTCCTACAAGGATAGGGTAGCACAGGCAACCCCTTGGGCCACAGGATAAACCGAGTCCTAAGGGACGTGACCTATCCCCAGTAGGTTGAATACCAGTCTCCACCCTACCATTCTTGGAGCTCACTGGACCCCCACCCATGCCTGTCCTTCACAAATAAAGGGCCTGGTTTTAAAGCAAGGAGGCCTTTTTTTTTTCTTTTCATTGTAAGGAACTACTGATCCTCTTGCCTCAGCCTCCTAAATGCTAGTATTATAGTTGTGTACCACACAATCTGACCTATGAGGATCACTTGAGTTCAAGGCCAGCCTGGGCTACATAGCTAGACCCTTTATCAAAAACCAAAACAGGCCTGGAGGAAGTAGCACAGTGCCCTCGGCTCCTTATGCAAAAAACAAAAAAAAAAAAAAACAAAAAACAAAAAAAAAACACAAACCCATGAAGAAAAATTGTGAATTCTCTATTTTCTGACAAGGAAAATAGAATTATTTTCCTCTGCTCAGTGCTCAGGGAGCTAAGAAACCAGATGTAACTTCAAGTGGCCTTTTGCCATAGGGAGGGATGAGGTTTAAACCCCCCATTTCACTTGTCCAACCCATGGGGCAAGACTTCTTGGTTGTCTGTGCCTGTTGGGTAGAGCCCAAAGTGCAGGCTGAAGACAGCCCACAGCAATGCTGGCCAAGTGCTCAGGAACTGGCAACGCCCTCTGGCTACACACTGGGAGGCAGGGTCCAGACACCTGGGTCTGAAGTCCTGGGCTCCACCTGGCAGGCCCCACCTTGAATGGACTGCAGCCACAGCTATAGGAGGTCAAAGGCTCAGTTTGGTCTCTGACTCACAGAACCTGTCCCTCATAAATTTGAGTCATCCACCCATGGAAAGAGACAGAGGAGAGGGCCCAAAGAACCTTAAAAGGGAGAAAGCTCAAGAGGTCTCCTGTGGCCTGCAATACTGCCCTCAGACTTGGGCAGAACACAGCAGGGACTAGGAGTGGATGGGTACAGGTATGAGATCACTTTTGTGAGAGGCCCCAGCAGCTGGGAGCAGACTTGCCCTGGGCTCTGCTACCCCTTCAACAGCTGGTCTGGTGCCAACTGCAGCACCATGGATGTAAGCATGGAGTCTGTCAGAAAGGAGTCTCAGTCACTCACTGGAGCTGGCTGGGGCACAGCAGATACCATTCCTCCCCTCCAAAGCACCAAGTACCAATACTAAAACAAACACTCCATTAATGAGTTTTTTAAATTGTCTTTTCTTTTCTTTTTTTTTTTTAATCGAAGGTCCCTTGCTGGTCCCGCTTCAATGAGTGGCCAAAACCAGGGGACAGGGGGAACCAGCCGTCACAGGGAGGGGTCATCTCCACAACATTCCATTTATACACAGAACTAAATAGACAAGCACAGAGTCACTATTTCGGTTAGAAGTTGGCAGCATGGGAGGAGGGAGGAATGGGTGGGGAGTAGGGATGTCGTTAAAAAAAATACAGGCCCCCCCCAAAGCTGGCTGCCTGAGGGGAACTTGGTCTGCTTCAACCCAATAGGAATCAGAAGATCAAAAGCAGTTTGGGCAGGCCAGAACCATCAGGGATGGAGGCAGGAGGAAGGTCCAGGGGGTAGGGGGGGCTGTTTGGCAACTGGGGTGAAAGGATTGCCCTCCCCCTGCTGGGATCCCCCCAGCCCCTCCGGTCTGGCAGGGAGGGGGCAGCCTGCAACCCCCTGAGGGCAGGTCCAGGGCTGCCAGATGCTCCAGGCAGGGACTGGAGGGGCTCACAAAGGCTTGCCCTCCAGGGAGATGACGGCACTGCCGCCTAACTTCTCTGCCAGTGTGCAGCGGTCCTTGACCTCCTCGTAGCAATTTGCCTGTAATTCGTGCTTGATCCCTGTGGGAAAAAGTAGGGGGGTGAGTAGGAGTCTCAGGTAAGGAATTTCCATGGCTGAGAAAGAGCCATCAGAGCAGATGGAAGGGTACAATATACTGCCCAGTGGGCAGGAAAGACTTGGGGTTGGGGGCTGTCCCAAGTTGTTCACTCTCAGCCAGGGTGGGTGCAGAGGGGCATGATAGCCCTTACCTGTCAGCTTCTTTTTGATGGCATCCTTGGAACTGGCATAGATCATTTTGCTCTTAAGGGGTGCACACTCAGGGGCCCTGGAGACAAAAATTAGGGAACTTGTAGCAATTGCTCTCAGGCACCAACTTCAAGAAACTTTTCTGTCTGATGGGTTTTTGTCAACTTCCCCATTGACATGTATTTTGTTACAACTGCCTCACTTTCAAAACCCCACCTGTAGCTAACCAGGACTTCTGTAAGGCTTCCCTCCTAAGAGGGAAGGTGACAAAAGTGCCTGGATGAGTAGCTCACCAAAAGATAAACACCAGATCCTCCTTCTTGCTCTCCTTGGTCTCGTAGGTTGCATCATAGAGGGCATAGCGACAGTCCTTGTCTGGTAGCATCTTGACAAAGGTGGCGTAGGGGTCGTCCACCGTCTGGCCCACGTCCCCCACCAGGATCTCTTTGCCCTCCTCCAGGATGATGTTCTTCTTGTCCTCACTCAGGCAGAAGAGCACTGCCTTCTTGCGCTTCTTCACTTCCTCTGGTGTTGAGGACTTGCGCACCTTCATGTCATTGAATACCTTGATGACGCCATCAGAGACAGCCACACCAGAGGCCTGAAGGACAAGCCAGACACACCTTGTAAAGAAAGGGATTTGAGAAACTACCTCCTGTAGTCAGTCCCTCTCCATTCTCAGATCTCAATCCACATGTCAAGAACACAACCTCTGTCCCCAAATATCACGAATTCCCTTTCCAAAGCAAATCACCACTTTCCCACCCAAACTGTCAAAGGACCAGGTAGGGTACCACCTCTTGCAGAGCAGCTACAAAAGAAACTTATTATGAATTATGTAGTTCAACATCCCTAGTTTTACAGGCTAGACACAAAGAATTACAAAAATGAAAGCACTGGCCTAACTATGAACGCAGAATTAAAAAGAATTCGAGGACTAGTGATTTGGTTCCGCCTCACAATACTCAACCTCAGCCTTAGGACCAAAAGTACCGATTTAGAATTTCACAGACAGCAAAGGACCAACACCCTTACGGTAGTCTCTCTTCAGGGAAGAGGGAACCAGGACCCACAATCCCAGGTGCAAAACCAAACGGTGCCAATAGGTTCACCAAGTCGGTCAGAACCGCTCAATGTAGATGTTACACAAACAACTCTCTTTCCCTGCTGGGATCTTTGCCAAACAACAGAATAGGACCCTGGACAATTCTCTATCCTCTAAGAGCAGCAGCGTCCCAAAGATCGCTGATAGAAATAATCAGTTCAAACTAATGGCCGAAATCCTTGCGCCCTATTTAAACTTCTACTTGGATCGTACTTGGGGAAGCCCTAGGCAGAAAGACTGTTCAAGGCAAAACCCGCACCCCCAACTGCAGAGGAAGCAGGACACGTGACCCGGCCGCTTCCGGAGTGGGCGGGGAAAGGAGATGTGTTAGGCTCGGCCCCCTCCCCAAGAGAAAAACCCGTATCCTAGGAGGTACCGCATCTCCAGGGCACCCCCAATGCCCAGACGGGCAAATCGTGTCAGCTGCAAGCGATAGCCTAAGCAACTAACACAAGCATCAATTCTCCTAGCCTCTGGGCTCAACACAGCGGGGCGGAGTGGCTTCCAGTGCCTGCCTGGGTCACTTCCCTAAACTCGGCTCCACCCGCAGGCCCTATCCGGCAAAGCCGGAGGCCCAGCTGGTCCCGAGCTATGGCCTTGGTAGCCAAGTTTAAACGTTTGCACGCGGCGCTGGTCGAGATGCGGCTCAGCTGGCCCGGGGTACAGGTAAGAGCCCAGCTCGCTAGCTCCCGAGGGCAGCTACGGCTTCGGAAGGATCTACTCCGTGCCTTGCGGTGCAAATTCCTAACCGCAGGCACTAATGTCCCAAATTGGACCCGGTCGCCGCAGCATCCCTGAAGCCGCATCGCCCCCGCCCCCACCGGGCGCCCGCATCCCTTGCCACCTGCTCTCTAGACAGGCGCGTCCGCCGGGGGAGGGTGACGCGTAGAAATGAACAGCCTCTGGGTGGGGCGCGCGTGCCGAGACCTCTCGCGCGCTTTTCCCTGGCCGCTGCCGGGTCGAGTTTGGAAGCCGCGTGCTCCAGTCAAGCGCGCGCCCTCGTAAAACGTCGCGCGACGCCAGTCGTTTCGCGAGGGGCGCGCGCCCGCATGCCCTGGACCCCTCCCCCACGGTCGGTGTCCGCGCGGGCGCACCAGAGGGGTGGGGGAGGGGAGCCCAGGGGGCGCGCGAGCGACGTCCAGAGCCTGCCCTTCCCCAGGCCCACGGGCGCGCACGCGCGGCCCAGCACCGCCCGCCGTCCGGTACGAGACCCTCATTCCGCCCGGGGCGCTGGGGGAGGGGATGCCGACGTCGCTCCCCCCATGCCCCATAGGTGCAAGCGACAGATCCGCAGCTGACCCCTCTCGTGCCTTAGCAAGCCGCTCACCATGTTTCCGGAAGCGAAAGAGAGTCTGCAAAAAAGATGGAGAAGACAAGAGCCGCCGCAGCTGCTGCCGGGACCCGACTGAACGCGGCCTCTCCCGGCCCCTTCCGTTTAGTAGGAGCCGCACAATGAGGGGCGGGGCGGGTTTCCGCCACTCCCCACAGGGCCGATGGGAAATGGAGTCCGAGGGTCCTGCGCCGTCGTCTGACTAGCAGGGTAACTGTCCGATGTGTCGTCAGCTTCCCGGCTTCGCATTGCATGTTGGGAAATGTAGGCGAGGGCAGCTGTGGGGCGGGACCATAGAGCGCAGAGTAAGCTCATTGGAGGAATTTCTCAGGGATGGTTTTGAGCTGAGCAATCGGCCCTGAGCTCCGTAAAAATAACCCGAAATGGATCTCTGACTAAGAGGTTCTTTATTCTAGGAGAGAAACGATTGTCAGAGGACCTGTGTGGCACTTTCTGGATCCCTTGGTTTGGAATATCTTAGCGGAACTAAGATTTTGCTTCGAAGAAAGTATTCATTAGCCTAGAATCCGATCTTAAAGCAGGGAATTGCAAGTATAAGAGTCTTAAACATTTTACAGTATCTTCCATGTGTGCAAACCATCTTTGATCGCGAGAAAAGATCATAAGCTACAGACAAAATAAGGAGAAAAAAACAGGAGGGAAGGCTCCAAGGGGGTACTTGTAAGAAGAATTTTACTAGGCAGTAAAGGGGGAAGGGTGGGATTTGTACATTCAGAACTTCTTTAATATGCCTTTTACCAGGCAGTGAAAAGAGGAAATAGAGACTAAGCTGAACTTGAATTTAGTTGATAGATTTATGGTTTTTTTTGTTTGTCGAGACAAGTTCTCATGTATTTCAGACTGGCCTGGATTCACTATGTAGTCCAGACAGGCCCCAAATTCACGGTGATCCTCCTGGCTCAGTCTCCTGAGTTCGGGGATGACAGGCCTGAGCCACCACACCCAGCTGGTTTATGGTTATTTAATACAAGTTTTGTGAGAACATAAGCCTAAAAAAATTGGAGTGGGAGGCTCCGGCAGGATTTTGTTGGCCAAGAACAATGACCATGGCCTCACATCGTGCAGGAAGAGAAGGTAAGGTCGCCAACAAGTCAGAAGCAAACGGAACCAGAAGCCTTGATGCCATAAGCAAAATAAAAGATGTAAAATGCAGAGACGCCCTGGAGTGGGGTACCTCACAGAGCATGCCGGGGATTGTAGTCATGGACATCCGCCGCACCGCCCACCAGCAGAACTCTGGGGCCTCCAAGTGAAGGTTGCAGTTTGACCCCCACTTTCCCCGAGCGCCCCTGGCTGAAGAGGCTAGCTCCACCTTTTTCGAGTTTCGCAGTTCCCGGAGCAACAACGGCGGCGGAGGGGGGGAGCTTACAGTTACCGTGGTGACGCGCTCCGCCCGCCCCCGGCCGCATGATGCCCTAGATGTCCTTATTAGGACATGAGACTAGAAGGGGCGGGGCCAGCCCGAACACTGGCTTCAGGCTCCTTATAAGGCCGCGTCGGGAGGGAGGCGGGAACACAGAGCCGGCTGAGGAGGCAATGCTATGCCCTACGTTTAGTGTGAAGGGGCGGGCCTGGCGCTCAGGCACCGGCTCTGTCCTTCAAGACCTAAGATCTGCACCTCTCCAGTATTAACAAAGACCGGCGGAGAGTAGGGTGGGGGATGCTCTAACCCCTGTACCCGTCAACTGTAGGAACCGCCTGCAAAGTTTTCAGTCTCTCAGGGCACTCCTCCACTTACAATTTGCTACAAAAGCAGTGTTTACTTCTACCTCTACCAGCCCGCTGCCTGGGATCATGTCCCGAGCCTATCAGGCTCCCCACCTGGCAGGCTGCCCTGCACCTCTTTCTTCCAAGTTTTTCCTACATAAGCGCTTGCCTCCACACCCATCTAGCTCGGCCCTTCTGTGCGCAGCCCCACTTTGCGCCCCCAGCCTGACCCTCTTCTTTTTTCTCCCTCTCGTGTCCCGCGGGTGAAGATCAGCACGTCCTCGGAGATAATTCAGTTCCAGTCTTACCTTTGTGTCCTCATCCCCTGTAGCCCTTCTTGTATGTCTTTCTCACAAATATACTTGCATTAAGGGGGCTGGGGATTTAGCTCAGCGGCATAAGCACCTGCCTTACAAGCAGGTGGTCGTGAGTTCGATCCCCGGTACCGATTAAAAAAAAAAAAAGGAAGACAAATATACTTGCATTTACTTGTCGTCCTTTCCCTATACCTCAGGCCATCTCTCTCCAGCCTTCTTTGTAAGAATGAGGCTGAAACCGAGTCGTCCATCACCAATTTCAGGTTTTCCGTTAAGTGCCGCCCCAGCCAGGCCTCCCAGGCGCTGGGGGCGCTGTCCGCTTTCCTATAGCCTACCACAGAAATGGATGCATCCGCTTTCGAGTCTGGTATGGGAGAAAAGGGCAGGTCAAGGCTCCAACCCAGATCTAAGAAGCTGATACGGGCCGAGGGGGAACATAGGCCCAGGGGTGTAGAGACCGCGCTTCGGTATCTGTCAGCAGTGAAGAGGACACTAGTCAGGGCCCCTCCGGAAGCACGTGATTGAAAAGGTCCATCCCTCATCTCCCCCCCTGCCCCAGCAAATTGTTGCATTCCTGATCCAGAACTGACGGTGTCCGGGTCACTGACGGTGTCCGGGTCTCGCAGGCGTGAAGTGTCAGCGGATCTGCCCTGGGGTTTATGGCGGCGCCGGTCCGCTTGGGCCGGAAACGCCCGCTGCCGGCTTGCCCCAACCCGCTCTTTGTACGCTGGCTGACCGAGTGGAGGGACGCGGCAGCCAGCAGAGGGCGCCGCACGCGCTTCGTGTTTCAGAAGGTGGGTCCCTTGGGGTCGGATGGGGTCAAGTGTTGGCTAAAGCAGACGATCCGTCCCTTCTCTGCCCTGCCCTGCTCTAACCGAGCTCCCTACCCTTGCCAGGCACTGTGCTCCCTTCGGCGGTATCCGCTGCCCCTGCACAGCGGGAAGGAAGCTAAGATCCTCCAGCACTTTGGAGACGGGCTCTGCCGAATGCTGGACGAGCGATTACAGCAGCACCGAGCATCAGATGGTGAGCGCTTGACGGGTGGGAGTGATCCCCTGCCTCCTCCAGGGACAGCCTCTGTGCTCACCTTAGATACCTCGCCTGTAAACTCCCCACTCCGGTGCTAGCTATTTGATCTGGGGCTGATGGTTGGCACTCTCAGCCTCATCGTTCACATACAGTACGAGCAGACCGCATCCCCGATCCTCGCACCAGCCAGCATCTGCCAGATTCCGTGGAGGTACCGGGCTGACGTTCTGCTCACACAGGTGACCATGCTTCTGGCTCACCATCTGGAGAGAAGAGCCCGACCCTGGAAAAGTCACCTGCCAAAGATCAAGACTCTTCTATGCCAGTGAGGAGAGGAAAGGGGAGTGAAAGCAAAGTGAGAATGCTGAGAATAGCATTTCTTGGTTTGGGGGATTTAGTGGGCTTGGGTCCAGATTTCCATAGTGATTCCTGGCCTAAAACAAATGACTTCTTTTGAGACAGGGTTTTAATTCTGTAAATGGGTACATGGATAACACTTGTAGAGGAAGTTCCATAATTAAGCTACTTAAAAGTCCCAGCCCAGTTAGTGATGGATTGCTGCTATTGCTGATGTTCTGTCCTGCAATGTTAGACAGAGAAGCCCAGCCTGTCTGTGTCCTGCAGGTGTCCACTGTCTCATTCTGGATTTGCATGGACATCCCATCATCTGACTCCTTTTACAGATAAGGAAAGTGGGAAGCAACAAAGCATCCTTCTGAAACTCAGTCATCCCTCCAGGAACTGAGTTGACAATGACTGGCAGCATTTGTATTCAGAACCTTTCTGTCCCTTTCAGGTTCCTGTCCAGTCCCAAACAGGAAGTTCTAGTGGCTACTGGCCAGCTCGAAACTCAGGAGCCCGAGTGGTCCTGCTGCAGCTCTACTGGGAGCACCTGGTCAGTGGCTGGCCATGCCAGGAATGTTGGGAGAGGCAGTGGGGTGATAGTGCCTGGCCCAGGCAAGGTGGACAGAAATCATCCCAGCCACTTGGGTAGCTCCTGCTCTAGCACTGAACCACCTCTGTCATTTGTACCATGGTTTCAGAATCCTGATGGTAACAGCTTTTTAACCAAGGCAGAGCTGCTACAGAGGTGTGCCCAGAAGGACCCCAGGGTGAGCACTGAGGTGGGGGCAAATAGGTGGAGCCCACCAGAATGGTTTTGTGGCAGTGAAAAAAGTGGCATTGGGTCTGGTCTAATCCCATGCCAGAGGTACAGAGAGCCTGGACTTCTAGCACTCTCTGAGAGTTTCCTCTCCTGCCCACAGATAGCCCCTCAGAGTTCTCAGTCCTGGCCAGCCCTTCGTTCTCTCCTGCAGAGGAACCTGGTCCTCAGAACACATCAGCCGGCCAGGTGGGGCCAATTGCAGGGGACACAGTAGCCAGGAATGGGCCATCATGCATGACATCTTAGTGAGCCCCTACAGTCAGATCTGACGCTGTTAAGATAGAAGAAATCTGCTCACCTCTGCAACAGCTTAATGCATTGGAGTACCAGGAGGATGTGAGAAATTGAGGTGGCAGGGGTATGATGGAGGAGTGCCACCTTTAGTAGAAGCAATAAGCCTTTGCCAAGGAGACAACATTTTGCATGACTTAAAATTTGGCTGGTAGAGGTATAAGAAGAGTATTCCAGGGAGGACGGAACCCGCATGAGTAAAGACAGAAGGAAGTCTGAGACATACACATTGCAGACCTTAGACGACACTGGGCTGGTTCTGAGGAAACTGATGTGAGAGGCAGGAAGATGGTGGAGGAGGGAACTTGTTTGTGCGGTGTTGCAGCCTGCCTGGCCGGGGGACAGCAGGAGAGCCTGCCAGGTATGAGTGAAAAAGGGAGAGCTATGTTCATATCCTCTACCTCTCAGGTACTCACTGACCCCAGAGGGCCTGGAGCTGGCCCAGAAGCTGGTTGAGTCTGAAGGCCTGGGCTTGCTGAATGTGGGCACTGGGCCCAAGGAGCTCCCTGGGGAGAAGCCAGCACTGCCAGAAGCAGCCTTGGCTGAGCCGTGAGGAGAAAGGGGAGAGCTGGAGGAGAGGGGACGCCCAGCACTGGGGGGTTCTGGCCTCACACACAGCAATCTCCACCCACAGTGGCGCCAGTGAAGTGGGTGTCCAGCAGCCCCTGCTGGAGCTGGGGCCTGCAGAGTACAGGGTACTGTTGTGTGTGGACATTGGAGAGACCAGGGGGTAAGTGAGGGAGAGGAGCTGAGGATCCCGAAGGGTGAGGGGTATGACCCGCCTTGACCTTGGCCTCATCTGTGCAATTTCAGCGTGGGACACAGGCCAGAGGTACTCCGAGAGCTGCAGCGGCTCCACGTGAACCACATAGTGCGGAAGCTACATGTTGGCGACTTTGTGTGGGTGGCACAGGAGACCAGGCCCAAAGACCCAGGTAAAAGGATGTGGATGAGCAGGCATCAGAGGCCAAGCCTAGCAGGTGAGGACACACACGTCATCACAACCTTTTCTTGACTTCTTGGCAGCAAGACCTGCAGAGTTAGTGCTGGACTACATCGTAGAACGCAAGCGTCTGGATGACCTATGTAGCAGCATCATTGATGGCCGTTTCCGGGAACAGAAGGTCCCTCACTGGCCCACGGCCTGCTCTTTGCCTGCTCTAGGGCTGCCTCTCCAGCCCCAGGAAGCCAAGGCTCTGTGGGGTGGTCTCCTCTGGCAGCGCACCCAACATCTCCAGCCACCCCTCCCTTAGAGCTGCTGCGGGCAGCCCCAGTTCACATCCCCGTAGGCCATCCTAAACACAGTAGGAACACAGGGCAGCTGAGCTGTGCAGAGGAGCTTCCTGAAGACCCCTGCTGTACCCAGCCTCTGGGGGCTTGGATAAATGAGGCCCAAACATGTTGCAGAGGTTTTGCCTCGGTCCCAGCTGCGGGGCTGATTCCAGTCGGTGGGCTATGAGCAGGCCAAGGGAGGCCTGCAGGACAGGCTTCATTCAGAGATGGTGAAGGGCTTTCCTACAGGAGTCACAGCTTAAGGACAGGGATGGGGTCGCCTGAGACAGGTGGATAGGCCAGCAAGGGTGAGGAGGCTAAGTGGTGGGGCCAGGGTCTGATTTGAGAGGGGTGCGTGGGCATTCGGGCCTGACCCTGCCGTCTGCTTCCCCAGTTTCGACTGAAGCGCTGTGGCCTGGGGCACCGGGTATACCTGGTAGAAGAACATGGCTCAGTCCACAACCTCAGCCTCCCGGAGAGCACACTGCTGCAGGCTGTCACCAATACCCAGGTGAGATTGGAAGGCAGGGCCAGATAAGCAGAGTCCAGGAGCTGTGCCCCAGCCAGGAGCCAGCTCCTGCCTTTGGTCCTCCTTCCCAGGTCATTGATGGGTTCTTTGTGAAGCGCACAGCAGACATTAAGGAGTCAGCAGCCTACCTGGCTCTTCTGACCCGGGGCCTGGAGAGACTTTACCAGGTGAGCAATTCTACCTGTTTGGCATTGCCCCTTCCCTGGGTCCTTGCTATCCCAAGGGAGGTAAGGTCGGTGAGACCCCCTATTGTTTAGTCTGGCCAGTGAACCTAGGGCTGAGCTAGAACCCTGGGGGTTGACCCTTAAAGCTTCATCCTGTCCTTAGTCCCCTCTTCCCTCAGGGCCACACCCTTCGCAGCCGTCCCTGGGGAATCCCAGGGGACCCCGAATCAGGAACCAAGCCCTCCCCAAACCCTCTCTGCTCACTTCTCACCTTCGGTGACTTCAACTCTGGAGCCATCAAGAATAAGGTACTGCCTCTGCCCAGACCCCTTAGGTATCCCAGCCCCAACCACCCCTGACGTATGCTTCCCCCAACCCCCAACCCCAGGCCCAGTCTGTGCGAGAGGTGTTTGCCCGGCAGCTGATGCAGGTGGGTGGAGTGAGTGGAGAGAAGGCGGCAGCCCTGGTGGACCGATATAGCACCCCTGCCAGGTAAGCCCCAGGAGGGCCCCTTGGGGTCCTCAGCCCACTTGTCTCTGTCGTTCAGCTTAACCAGAGCTAAACAGAGGGAAAGGTGGGCAGATCCGGCTGAACCCTGAGGAGATTGGTGGGAGGAAGACAGACAGCCAGGCCTGGGGTGGGAGGACAATACTGCACAGAGTGCAGCAGAGAAGATTTCCTGGGGAGGGCTCTGAGCAACGCTGACCAAGGGAGCTTTTGGAGCCGTTAGTGGTCTGCCCCAGAGTTGGCCAGAAGGGAGGGCAGACAGGATGAGACAAGACCTTGAAAGCCAGGCTCGGGAAATGCCTGACTCCTCTGTCCCAAGCTGACCCCCTCCTGCCTCAGCTCCCACGGTGCTGGCCCAGATGGTCAGCTGTTCTATTCCCCACTCCCAGCCTCTTGGCTGCTTATGATGCCTGTGCCACCCCCAAGGAGCAGGAGATGCTGCTGAGTACCATCAAGTGTGGGCATCTGCAGAGGTGAGAAGATGCAGAATCTGAAGGCGGTGGTGGGGGCTGGGCTGCCCTAGGCCCTGGGCCAACCCTCACCTGCCTCTTTCTTGTAGGAATCTGGGGCCAGCTCTAAGTAGGACCCTGTCCCAGCTGTACTGCAGCTATAGCCCCCTGACCTGAGCTATGCTACGAAACAGATCCCAGCCCCCTAAACCTCTCTACCCAGGTTAGCCAGCCTTTTAAACGGAACTTTTTTTTTTGGACTACAATAAAAATGGAAATGTTTTCAGCCTTCTGTGTTGTAGAAGGGATGCCAGGCTTCAAGGGCCTTAAGAAATACGTCTGGGGCTGGGGATTTAGCTCAGCGGCATAAGTGCCTGCCTTGCAAGTAGGGAGTCAAGAGTTTGATCCCTGGTACCGAAAAAAAAGAAAAAGACAAAAAAAAAAAAAAAAAAAAATTAAGAAAGAAAGAAAGAAATATGTCTGTACAGGGAGAAAAGACATGCTCTATAGTATTTTTGTTTGCTTGCAGTGCTCCCAGGGTCTCATGTGTGCTAGACAGATAACTTTTACTGCTAAACTGTACCCCCAGGCTATCCAAGCAGTGTGATGGTACACTCTTGTAATCCCAGCTCTGGAGGCTGAGGCATGTGGCTCTCCACCAGTTCAAGGTGGCCACCCTGGACTATAATGTAAATTCAAGGCCAGCCTGTGAGTGAGACCGTATCTCAAACAAATAAACAAGTACTTTAGGAACTGGGTTCCCTGGTCAGGGAAATAGAGTCAGTGGGGCCTTGGAACCCTGGGTCTGTCTGTTTTTCCCCCAGTAGTACTAGGGGTGAAACCCAAAGCCTTCACTGAGCTGTATCTTCAGCTCATTATTTCACTTATTTATGTTTTTTTGAGGTTTATTTTGTGACAGGGTCTTACTATGTAGTCCAGGCTGGCCTCAAACTTGCCACAATCTTCCTGGCTCAGCCTTCTAAGCGCTGGGATTACAGGTGTACACCACCAGGTCTGGCCCACTTTTTTAAAATTTTAAGATCAGATCTCCCTAAGTTACCCAAGCTTTGTGATCCTCCTGACTCAGCCTTCCAGAGTACTGGAATTACAGGCATGGGCCACCATATCTAGCTTTGAATGTACTTTATTCATATAATCAGATGGTCCCTGATCAAATATGATTTTTATTCTTAAGAGGTTTTATACGGAAAGGAAAACCTGGAGAAACACTCACAGTCCACTTGTCTCATTCTGTATTGGAAATCAGGCTCACAGCTAACTAGGGCTTCTCCAAGTGTCTAGTTTGAGGCAGAGTTAGGACTGGAAGCCTGCGGCTCCTGGCACCATCCCTAGCCGGGTTACTCGGGCCCTCTGCCAACTAGTCACACCCAAAACTCTGCACACCTCGTCACTTCCTGTCTAAAGTCTGTGGTACACAGCTCCCAGCTCCCTTCAGAAGGGCCCTCTAGTCCTGAACACCTCCCCCACCCACCTGTTCAGCAGGACTTAGCCTGCTTCCCACAAGCCCAGCCCTTGCCCAAGCTGAGGACCCATCCACCTCAGCCACCAGGACTCCTTCTTTCTCCCTTTATTGCCTTTCTCTTTCTGCCCTTCACAACATCTTCCCTTTTATCGGAATACACTCATCCCTGGCCTCCAGGCTTCTTCGCTACAGGGACTGTGAGGAGGGGTTCCCCCCTCAGAAAGCGTAGGCCCCCACGAAGATGGTGAGTCTCAGTACAGAGCTGGCCCGGTAGCTCATGAGGGAGTTCAAGGTGACCATCTCCAGGTCCAACACATACTCCCGGGGGCCCGTCACTGGCCGGGCAAGGACCAGCATGGCGCTGACATTGTTGATTTGCTGCAGAATACAGTGGGTAGAAGGACATAGAGATTGTGTTAGCCTACATGCCACAACCCTGCCCCTCCTCCCTACCCTGTGTGTGCCCCAGACCATGATCTGGCTTCTGTTTTTTGTCGGGGTTTTTTTTTTTTTTTTTGGTGTTTTGAGACAGCCTCTCGCTTGGTAGCTCAAGCTGGCCTTGCACTCACTGTGTAGCCCAAGGAAGCATTTTCCCAAGGCACCACTTTACCCAGCTTTTTTTTTTTTTTTTTTGCACTTAGAATTGAACTCATAACCTTGCATTTGCCAAGAAGGCACTTATGCTGCTGTGCTAAATCTGCGGCCACTGCTTCTTATCTAGCTCTTTGGTGATATTCTGGAGATGGTCTCCTCCTATACCTTGAAGATCTCTCACTGGTGTTCTCCCTATTTCCAGCTAGTTTGTGAAATTTTGTCTAACCAGAGCTAACTGATTTTTTTTTTTTTTTTTTTTTTTTTTTTTTTGTCTTTTTCCTTCTTATTGGTACCGGGGATCAAACTCACGACTGCCTGCTTGCAAGGCAGGCACTTATTCTGCTGAGCTAAATCCCCAGTCCTAGAGCTAGCTGATTTAAGGTCAAGTGTGACTTGGGAGTGGTGGAGCTTTTGGTGATACCCTAGCAGGCAGACTCCCCTTCAGAGCAGCTGCTGGACACAGTCCTCCTGCTGAACACAGCAGGGGGACCACACCCTTGAGACTCTGCATGCCTTGCTGTAAGCCACACCAGGTCCCTCCACCAACAGCTTGTCAGCAGAGCTAGCTTCCCTCACAGGGCTCCTGCACTCTACAGCATTCCTTGTTTTATGGATGAAGAAACTGGGGTAAGGCAGAGAAAACCAGTACCAGGCCTCAAATCACAATGATCCAGGGCTTGTTATTTAACATCGTTTATACCCTGGGAACCTGGAGTACTACCTCTCCACCCCACTTCCTGTGGAAACCCCGCCTCTGGGGGCGGGCTTTTGGAATAGAGGCGGGGCCGACTGGCAAGGCCCAGTCTCTCTTAGGGTTCCTGGAATTCCATTTTAGATCTTGCATGTCAGTTGTGGAGGGAAGCAGGTCAGGGTCTTACCCTAATGTAGAAGTCCCCCTGTGAATTTCCGGCACGTATCTGAAAGGCATTGTAGGCGCCAGGGTAGACAGAGGTGGCTTGGATCTGGAACACATCTGCGGGCACACTCCGTTCGGAGGTGATGCTCATATAGCGGTGCACAATGGATGAGGGCTGCTCCCGGCACAGAGGATTGGAGGCTGGGCAGAGGCAGCGGCTAGAGACCCCCAAATGGGAAACAGGAATGAGCACCTGACCCGACCCCCAAAAAGGAGGAATCCCAAGAGCATCCGCTCACTCCTGGTGCAAGAGTACAACTTCTATCATCCCGCAGGGCACATGCCAGCCCATTTAGACACCAGTCTGTCCACATAGCCCTCTGGGAGTTGTAGTTTCATAGAGAAGCATGGTTTGCATCGACTCACTTGTCAGACACCTGAACGTAGGGCTCCACACAGCGGTTGGTATCCATGCAGCGGTAGCCTCCGTGGAAGTTGACACAAGTTTGGGCCTCAGAGCACTGGTGTGCACCCGACTCACATTCATCAATGTCTGTGCCAGGGGAGAGGGGCTGGAATCTGGGGTGTCAGGCCAACAGCCCCTGATATTACCCGGCCTGTCCCATCCAGGCAACTAGTACCTTGGCAGAGACGTGTGGCCAGCAGCTGATAGCCCTGAGGGCACTGGCACGAGAAGCGGCCTGGCTCGTTGACACAGCGATACTGGCAGAGATAACTGGAGTAGCTGCACTCATCGATATCTGAGGGAGGGTGGGGATGAGGAACCTGGGCCATCCTTACAATTGGATCCCACAAACGTTTACTGAGAGCCCAGCCCCATGTAAGGCTGAATATAGGAAGAGAGAAAGGGATGAGACTAGCCCTGAAAAGCTCAGGATGCTCTAAGAAAGGGGTTCTAAGAAAGGTCTAAGGGGTAGGGATGTGGCTCAGTGGCAGAGCATCCCCTGAGCATGCACAAGGCCTTGGGTTCAGTCCCCAGCATCACCCAATAGCTAGACAAAGGTAGGCCTGTCCTAACCTCCCTGCTCATAGATGTCTGTTTTTGTCCCATGACTGTAAGGATAAAAAATTAATTCAATAAATAAAAAGCTGGGTGTTGGGGTACATGCCTGTAATCCCAGCACTTAGGAGGCCAAGGCAGGAGGGCATTGTGAGTTTGAGTCCAGTCAGCTACATAAGTTCAAGGCCAGCTTGAGCTATGTAGCAAGACCTTGTCTCAAAAAACATATTAACTAGAAATATAAACTTGGGAGTGAGTCCTACTGACAGATTTTGGGGAACCTCAATTTCCCTGCCAGTAAAATACGCCAGTTAGATTACATAAGTCCCAAGTTTCAGTGACTTGAGCAGTTTCTGCACCCCACAATCAGCCCCTAGACACCCCTTGCTAACTGTGACTACAGGGAAAGGTATTATTTTTCTATTTTATCCCCCTTATGCTGCCAGTCACCAACAAGGCTATAGTCTACAGCATAGCATCATCACATGAATGGAGTCGTCAGCTGACATGGGGTAAAGTGTAGATTGAGGACTCCAGCCCACTTAGGCAAGTCACTTAACCTCTTGATGGAAGGATGAAAGGCACCATTTACCTAGAGCTTTATGCTTATTTTTTATAATCTTTCTAACAAACCGGGAGATGCCAATGTCTTCATATAACAGAGGAGGGAAAAATGTTATACCTCCCCTCCTAGGATTGTTGCCAGAATTAGCAAGTCCAAGTATATAAGGGAAGTATCCTGCATGGGGTAGGTTCTCAATGAATTTTTCACTTCAGCTACTTCAGACTTGCCAAAGCTTTTCAGTGTCCTGCTTCAGCCTCTAGACAACCCATTTTACAAAACAAACAGCCTCAGAGAAGAACAACTTTGCTAGAGTAGGATTTGAATGCAGGTCAGCCCAACTCCCATAAGAGCATCTTTTTCTGTCTCCCCAATGAGCTTCAGTAGGGGCCCAACTGTGCCTTCCTGCCAGGCTGGGAGTGCTCAGGAATGAGCCCAGAATGGAGTATATAACATGTTCATGAGCTGGGTGTGGTGGCACACGCCTGTAATCCGAGCACTTGTGAGGCTGAGGCAAGAGGATTGTTGCAAGTTTGAGACCAGCCTGGGCTACAAAGTGAAATCAGGGCCAGCCTGAACTGCATAGTGAGACCCTGTCTCAAAAGACTCCCCCCCCCCAAAAAAGTAAGAGGTATACGGGTGTGGAAAGATGTGGGATATGAAGGAAATGAAAGACTGTGTGGCCTGAGGCAGGACTTAAAGAATCAATATAACAGCCCAAGGCAGCAGAGGGGATCTCACCGCTGCAGGAGAAGCCATCCCGGTGCAGCTCATAGCCCTGGTTACAGCGACACAGGAAGGTCCCATAGGAATTGAAGCAGCGCTGCTCACATGGGGCCCCCATGTCACACTCATTCACATCTGGGGGTACCAGGAAAAATGGGAAAGTGGAGGAACACTCCAGAGACCCCACTGCACCTGAAAGGGAGCCGCCTGCCCCCTCCACCACCACCATCTCCCTGCCCAGAACCAGGATCCTGGCCTGGCCCAGCCTCACCCACACAGGACCGGTTGTTGGGCCCCAGCTGGAAGCCTGGCTCGCACTGACAGCGAAAGGAGCCGGGTAGGTTTACACATCGGTGCTGGCAGTAGCGGTAGCGGCACTCGTCTATGTCTGGAAAGAATCGAGGGAAAGAGGACAGAACAGAGGTCAGGTGAGGCTTGAACTGGCTGGAACTCAAGGCACTCCTTGAATGCAGAATAATTACCTCTGCATTAGTGAAACTGGGCCCTGTCTCCATGTATTGATACAGAGATGGCTGAGCTATTTCCTTCTCCCTTCAGTTGGCTCTAAGCAATGTAAATAGGGCTGGCTGAGGTGATGATGTGTGATCTTTAAAGCCAGCTGACAGTTTCCTGTTTCCTCCCATCCTGTCTCCCTATAAACAGTTGAGCACAGCGGGATAACAGAGCCACATAGCTCCAGGAATGTCAATTGAGTTTGAATCTCAAGATGAGAGGCTATGACTTCCCAGGGCACAAAAGTTTACACATCAGAAACTGAAGCAACAGCCTCCTAAACATTTAAATCTACCCCAATTGAGTTATGCACATTGGTGTTTCTGCATACCCTTCTCTCTGCATATGCCTATTCTCCTATGCAGAATGCCTATTCTCCTAGCTAAGCCTAGCTCACAGGCTCATGTAATTCCCACCACTCTCACCTCACTCATCCTGGAGCCACTCTATTCTTCATGAGTTAATAAATTCTGAGTGAGGCCCTGGATCAAGGCCTTTGTTCTGTGAATCCTCACCTGGACCAGACTCAGGACCTCTTGGCTGCCCATAGCTCTGAATATGTCTCAGTGTCTTTATTCTTGCCATGGGTTACACTGGAGGTGGTAGATTGTAATTAACTTGCCAGGATTCCAATAACATTACAATAGGATTACAAATACAAATGTTCCAGACTTTGAGGAGGATGGGAAATGAGATTACAATATTTGGGTTTTTTGGGGGGGGGATTATAATACTTGGATTACAATAAAGGCCTTGGTACTCATGACCCTGTCTTTGACTACGAAGTAGGACAGGGCCAGGACCATGTCCTTCCCCATTGGTCTTCTGAGTCTGATGGTGACAGGAGGGCATAGATAGCAGGGGACTGGGGTGAAGCCCAGAGGTAGGGTGGAACAGAGGTCAGATACTAGGTCAAAAGCCAGGCCAGAGGCACACAGCAAGGCCTGGAGTGGTCACTCCTTGGACTCACCCACACACTCAGGCCCAATCTTGCGGTAGCCATCAGGGCAGGTGCACTGGTAGGAGCCAGGCAGGTTATGGCAGTCCTGGCTGGGGCGACAGTCATGCAAGGCCTGGGCACACTCGTCCACATCTGTGGGAGACATCACTCAGCCCCTGCCTGTAATCCCACACCAGCAAACAGGACAGACACCTCAATTTGAGAGGACAACACAGGCCAGATACCATTCATATAGATGCATAGGTGACTGGCACCCCAAAACAAACATGTAAATTAGATTCCCCCCAATGATACAAATGACGGTCCACCAGCCTGGAAAACAACTGGAAACTACCCCAAACCTACAGCAGCTCATGTCAGGGGAGCAGAGGAAACAAGGTCCTGTCTATGCATCCTACCCCAGCAACACGGACCCGGAACCGTCCCTCCTGGGCAAGGGGCAGGAGCTTGGATGTTTCTGGAAGAAGTGAGGCCAGAGTCCCAGAGGCTGGCTGGGGCGTTGGGACCCACCCCAGGCCTGTAGGAAGTAGGGATCTGAATGAGGGTTGAGGATGTCTCCCTGAGGAGCTACAGGTTTGAGCAAAGAAGGAATATGAGGTCTAAGATTTTAAGATTCTTAGTAAGAGGACAAATTCTGGGTGCCCAAGCAGCTCCCACTCACCCACACAGCTCTCCTGTTGGTCAAGCTCATAGCCTGGTGGGCAGGTGTTGGGGTGTTGAGCGGGAGGTACTGGTGGCGGGGGTCCCTCGCCATGCAGGTCGTTGATGACGGCCGCTGAGCGTGGCAGACACAGGTAGCCGCCATAGTGGTTGATGCATTTCATTTCTCCCTTGCAGGCCTCAGGGATGGTGAGGCACTCGTTGACATCTGCAGAGAGGGGGCTGCTGGGCACAGCCAGTCTCCTGGCCTGGCCCTAGAGGGAGAGGGAGGCAGCAGTCCTGTTTGGCCCTCTTGAAACTGTGGGATTGGCCAAGGTCTAGCTTCTCCACAAGCTAAGGCTGCCCTCTCTGGACCCCTCCTCAGGCTCTGCCAGGGCTGGAGATGGGACAGCTGCTCCCACAGATGCCCGGTTTTCCTGCCTCTGAGTGGGTCTCTCTATCCCTTCCAATGCTCCCAGGCTCTAAAGGAGCCCAGGCAGGACTGGCAGGGCTGCTGACCCAGCCCTGTGGACACTGGCCTCCCACGCTGCCATGGGACAAAGAGCTGAACAGGAGAATGGCTCACATAAAATACAATGTACACAACCCAGCTCATCTGGGCAGTGCTCAGTTGCTTTCTGGCCTAATTCGGGGTAGAGGTGGATTTCCTGGGTTTCTTGGAGGGAGGAGCCACCCCTCAGGGAGCCAGCCCAGGAGAATCAAAGTTGGCCTGGGCCCAGCAGATCTGCAGCTCATAGAGTTGGGGGCATCTTTGGGAAGTAAGAAAACTTCCTGGTTCCTGGGAGTTCCCAAGGCACACTCACCCCGGCAGTGCTGGCTTTCTGGGTCCCACTCATAGCCATCTGTGCATTCCTGGGAGGGAACCAGAGGTGGCCAGTGATCGCCCCAGGTTTCCTCCCACTAGCCAGGCTAAGGCCAGGGCCTGAGCCTGGTCACCCTCTCTCCTGGCCTGCACCCAACAATGGCCCCCAGCTGTTCCACCCACCAGGGGAGGGGAGAACCTTCCCCAGCAGCAGCTCCAGAATCTTGGTCTCCTTCTCTGTTGATCTAGTCCCAGGCCAGTGGCCCCATGGTCCCTACCGTGTAGCTGTCCGGCTCCTCAGAATCCTGGGGATATGCTGCCCCCAAGAGCAACAGCAGCAGCGTCCAGAGCAGTAGAGACCCGGGGAGGCAGGAGGCGAAGGGGAGCATCCTGGGGCTGAGAGATGGTGCGGAGGGCTCAGAGGTCTCTGCCATGGGAACCCCTACTCCCTGTACCAGCCCCAGCGGTCTTCGCTCAGGACTGTATTGGAGCCCGGGAGCCTCCGAAGCTGGGGGCCCAGTCCTCTCGAGGACCAGGGTCCCA
Organism: Cavia porcellus; assembly: GCF_034190915.1. NCBI lineage: Eukaryota > Metazoa > Chordata > Mammalia > Rodentia > Caviidae > Cavia > Cavia porcellus. The sequence goes on from NW_026947500.1 coordinate 24,573,587, forward strand.
GGCCCACTGGCTGGGGCCGCCCCGCCCCCGCCCGGTCCCGCAGCACCGCGGCCGAGGAGCTCAGGCCTCCCGGCTCTGCGCTGTGCGTCCCGGCCCCGACTCGGCCCGCGCCCTTCCCCACGCACGGCCACTCACTTGGGCCGGCGGAGCCCGGCGGCTCGGCTGACTCCGGTAGTGCCTGCGGGCAGACGGACAGGCGGACAGCGCAACTCCCTGGACGCGCGGCCCCAGGAAGCGCCCCCCGCCCGCCCGCCCGCCCGGCGCGGCCCACCCCGGCGCCTCCGCCCGCCCTTCGGCGGATTCCTGAGCCCGCGCCAGGGGGAGGGACCCCGACCCCCGCTTCTCCGCCCCCGGCCGACCGGCCGCAGGCCCCCACCCGGTCCCCCGCGGCGCCTCCAGGAGCCGCCTTCCGGAGCCGGGCCAGGGGCCCCCCGGGCCGGGCCCCGGGGTCATCGACCTGCAGCCAGCAGGCCCCACGGCCACCTAGGGGCCCCAGACTCCGGCGACCACTGGTACCCGGCGCACCTAGACGCCACCTAGTCCGCGCCCGGAATCCCACCCTGCTCACCCACACCTTAATCCGTGAAGCACCCTGGATTGGCGCCTCCCCGAGTATCCTGGGCACCTAGCGCCCCTCTTAAACCTGGGGCTCCAAATCTCCGCTGTGCTCCCTTCAGGATCCGATTCCGTGCTCCCAGATTGTCACCCAGGATGGTCCCAGAACTTCACCCCGGGTCTCCAGACCCTCGCCCCGGCACGAGACGCCGCCGGACACTGAAACATGCAACTGTCTTCCCTCTCCCCTCCACCCCAGGGCCGCCTTCAGCCTGTCGGGCCCCCCGCTTCCGCGCGGCTCCCCCCAAGCCCTTCATCCGCAAGGCTACAGCGGTCTGGGGGCGTGGGCAGCAGTTCCCTTTTGGCCCCAAATGAATGGAAGCCCCTGAGAAAGTGGTCAGGCGTGAATTCGGGAGCACAGGGCCCTTCCCAGCGCTCCTCTCAGCCAGGACTCCTACCCGGTTTCTGACCGCCCCCCCCCCGTTTCTGCCCCCCCTTTCCCCCAAGACCATCCTTGGGGGCGGAGTCTGGGCGGTTCTGGCTCCCAGGAAGGGGCGGGGCTTCCCTTTGCCCACGTCTCAGGGCGGGACCAGACGGGAAAAGGCCGAGTGTCCAGGGATCCCCAGCATGAGGCCAGACTGCTAGCGGGAATAGCCTGGCCCTCTTTTCTCTCTCCCATCTCTTCTTTTCCCAACAGCCGCCCCCGCTGTGGGAGTGTACAGAGAAGGGGAGGGAGTGTACAGAAAAGGGGATGTGCAGGTATGTCCCAAGGTGAGGCCTTGGGGTTCATGGAGATCTGCTCAGCTGGGCCTCTCCTCTTTCCTGTCCCTCAACCTAGTCCTTCACAGACACTGGACAAGTATGTTAAAAATCATAGTCTTTAGCTGGTCATCATGGTGCACATCTGTCATCCTGGCATTTAGGAGGCTGAGTCAGGAGGATAGCCTTGAGATCAAGGCCGGCCTGAATTACATACATAACACGCTGTTTAAAATGCAAAACAAGGGGGCTGGGGATTTAGCTCAGCGGCATAAGTGCCTGCCTTGCAAGCCGGCAGTTGTGAGTTCGATCCCCGGTACCGATAAAAAAGAAAAAGAAAAAAGCAAACAAAATAAACAAACCCTGCTAAATATATGCTAGATAGCCTCATGCAAGAATAGATTAACAGTCAGTGGTTGTGCTTCTCGGCATTGATCTCAAATGATTTGGATTTGTTAGTCTCTTGCCATTACAAATTTCATGTTTTAAAACAACAGAAATTTAATCGCTTACAATCCTGGAAGCCGGAAGTCCCAAATCAGTATCATTGGACTAAAGCCAAGGTGTCAACAGAACCATGCTCCCTCTGGAGGCTCTAGGGGGGAACTATTCCTCTCTCTTCCTGCCTTTAGTGGCTGTCACATGCTTTAGCTTGTGGCCACATCACTCCACTCTTCAAAGGAGGGCATCTTCAGCTCTGTGTGTTCCACCACCTACTCTGTGTGAGTCAAATTTCCTTCTGCCATCTCTTAGAAGAATGTATATGATTACATTTAGGACCCACCAGATAATTCAGGATGATCTCCCCATCAATAGTCACATCTTCAGAAACTTCCCATCGAAGTTTGAAAACTTAGGGGATTCGGATGTGACTGGTTTGGTCCCCTATGTTTGGGGACCAGTCTTAAACCTCCAACATGGAGTGTACCCTCAGCATTTCTAAGTGCCCACCCCTCATCAGCCATTATGTATCTTTCATTTCTGTATTTTTCTTGAACATGTTTCAATTTTTCAACTTGTGCTACTTCTCTGGGTAAATAGGTATGTTTTATATTTTATCTATTTAATCAAGACAGGCAACTACCAAGCATACACTGTAATTCAACAAGTGATAAAAAGTGTTACATGACTGGTAAGTTCACTCTGAGGTGGATATCCAATAGAATTGAAAACACAAACACACACACACACACACACACACACACACACACACACACACACAGAGCTGTAGGAAGAGTTCATAGTAGAACTATATAGGAGCCAAAATAGAAACATCCTAACACCCATCAACTGATAAATTGCCAAACAGGGTATATCCGTATAGTGGAATATCATTCAGTCATGAAAAGGAATGCAATACTGATACATGCTACAGCATGGCTGAATCTTGAAAATAATGTCCCCACAAGCCAGACACAAAGGTCCACAAATTTCACTTATATGCAATATTCAGAACAGGCAAACTACACAAACAGAAACTACATCAATTGTTACCAGGGGAAGGGGGCAACAGGGTGACTGCTAATGGGTATGCCATTTCTTTTGAACTACAAAAATGCCTAAAGTAATAGTGGTGGTTGCACAATTATGTAAATAAACCCTCAATTGCACACTTTTATTCTGGAAGGGATTTGAATCCAGTGTCTTGTACATGTTAAGCAAGTGCTCTAACCCTGAGCAATGCCAACCCTAAATTCCACACTTTAGAGAGCTACATTTTATAGTATGTGGGGGCCCTTTTCAATAATGAAGTTGTTATTTAAACAGTATTTCCTTGGCTGTCATAAAAAATATCAAGTAACCAGGCATGGTGGCACAGGCTTGTAATCCGAGAACTAAGGAGGCTGAGATAGGAAGATTGCCATGAGTTCAAGGCCAGCCTTGTCTACATAGTGAATTCAAGGTCAGCCTGAACTGCATAGTGAAACCCTGTCTCCAAAAGACAAAAAGAGTAACTCTTCTACATTGCTGGTGGGAATGTAAACTAGTACAACCATTATGGAAATCAGTTGGAGATTTCTCAAAAACTAAAACTAGAGATTCCATTTGATCCAGCTATTTCCCTTCTAGACATCGTCCCAAAAGAGTTAAAATCTTCATATTACAGTGATTCATGCATACTCATGTTTATAGCAGCACAGTGTATGCTAGCTAGTCCACATCCACCAACAGATGAATGGATAAGGAAGATGTATTTACTCACAGTGCAGTGCTACTGTGCCATAAAGAAAAAAGGATAAACTGAGGTATTCATAGGCAAATGGATGCAACTTGCTAAGAGAACATGTTAAGTGAGATAAATCATTAAATCAGACCTACAAGCTTAAATGTCACATGGTTGCTTTTATATGAGAATCTCTCGCCATATGTATGGGGGCGTCTGCCTGTGTGTATATGCTAGGTGACTACAATCACAATCCTAAATATACGTATTCTCTGTCTCTCTGTATATATCAGGGACTCCTGCAGTGAGCTGCAATCTCCTGCGAGGTGTTATGGCCACAGGGGGAAAAAAAGAAAAAAAAGAAAGAAAGGTAGAAAGAGTGTTTGTTTTCTTTCTTCTTTTATTATTTTTTTTCTCTTTGCGATAAAATGAATTTGAAAAAAAAGGGGTGTAGGGGGAAAGTAGCTTAGCAGTGGAGTGTCCCAGAGTTCTATTGAAAAAAAAGAAGAAAGAAAAGAAAAATAAAAAAGGAAGAACAACACACAAAGGGGCAGTACAGCAGGGGTCCGAGAGGAACAGTTGTTCATGAGGAACAAAAGGCCACGAGGCAGAGGCAGCCAGAACCTCAGCATTTACTGACTGAGGAGAGGATTATCAGATGACTCTGAGGGCCATCGTGATCTTAAAATAATGAAGAGCTTGCCCTGGCACATCTTTAGTTTTAGCAGTCTTAGTGGGCTTGGGCTTGGGCTTGGTCTTAGGCTTAGTTTTAGTCTTTAATAGGTGGGAGAGGATGACCCACCTCTAACAAGATAATGTGAAATCTCAAAAGGGTGATACCAATAATCCCAAGCCTCTGTTCATTCCTTAGGGAAGTATGTAAAACCAGTCATTGGTAATTTGTGGTCCCCAATATATATATATGCATGCCTGGTACCAATCACTATGGAAATCAGCATAGAGATTCCTCAAAAAGCTACATATTATATGTAGTTTAAAACATACTAAACTGGTGCTGGGGATTTAGCTCAGTGGCATAAGCGCCTGCCTTGCAAGCAGGCAGTCATGAGTTTGATCCCCGGTACCAATAAAAAGGAAAAAGACAAAAAACAAAACAAAACATACTAAACTATATATAAATACTACATATATATGGATAGGTAAATAGGAAATAGAGAAAAATTCAAATAATCCCCAAATTATCTATTCCATTGTTTGAAATGTATTTTAAGATATATGCTAACTTGTTTCATTTATACTGCTAGTTTCTTTTCATTCAGTGAGAAGAAAATTTTGTTCTTTGTTTCTTTTTTGTAAAGGAGAGTCTTTTTTTTTAGACTTGTACTCTGAGTAACATTTTGTCCAGTCTTTTAAGGTCACGATTCATAGTATATGAACTATGGCTATCCTCTAATAATTTTGTTATGAAATTTAAATTTTTCATGGAGAGTATTTTTAATATTTTCTTTATTACAATCCACTTGTATCGCATTAAAATAAACAATAGCGCTTAGCTATTCTGGTCTCACACTTCCAGGCAGTGGCCCCTACCTGGTGCGGTCTTTTTGCCATGCCAGGGAGAGGGCGCCATTGTCCCTGCACTGTACAGATGATGGCATCCGACAGATTTGTCCCCAGCACAGCCAGGCCAGTTGAACAGGGTCAGAACTCAAGTCCTGCTGACTCCCCGGGCTCTGCACCCAGGGCCCACCATGTGCCCCTACATCATTCCACTCCAGGCCCATTCCGACATCCGTGCCTGGGGGTCAGGCAGCGAGGCCAGAGGGGAATGATTACAAACGCATCTGTTTTGGACTGGGACCTCCCAGCTTCATGCTGTGTGCCCATGGGAGCCTGCCACTTGGAGTTGGCCCTCAGAATGCTCCTTTCCATCTCTGCACTGGGTCCCTCCTCGGGCCTTGTCTTGGCTGGTGTCTATCAAGTGGGAAGCTCCTGCTCCCAGGCAGTGAGGTCCTAGGTGCCATCAGGAGCTGCAGGATGGACAACTGGATGAATGAATGATCAAGAGGAGGAAGTTCATTCATTCCTTCATTCACTCAGCAAATGTTTATGGAGTGACCACTGTGGACCAGCCATGTGCTGGGCATCAGGGACACAGAACCAATCAAAACAGGCTAAGACCTTCTGGCCTCCTTGAGCTCACATTCAAGGGAGAAAAGAAAGGAGTCAAAGGGAAAAGCCCCCGGCTCCTGTTCCTTTTGGTCTCCCAAATGCCCCTCACACACCACAAAAGACAGGCTCATGATACCCAATTTGGTGCCTGCGCTGGGGCCAACAGCACACACAAGACTGACCGACGTGTAATGGGGCTCTGGGACCGCAGGAGTCACTGCTCTGTGGATGAATGGTCTGTTTACGACAGATTTGTGACGATAGCTGGTCCAGGTGTGGCAGTGCGTGCCCATAATCCCAGCCCTAAGGACACTGAGGAAGGAAGATCACTGCAAGTTCAAGGTGAACCTGAACTATACAGCAAGACCATGTCTTAAAACAGTGCCACAAGGGGCTGGGGATTTAGCTCAGTGGCATAAGTACCTGCCTTGCGAGCAGGCGTTCATGAGTTCGATCCCCAGTACTGATAAAAAAAAAAAAAAAACATGTAAAACAGTGCCACAAACCAGAACCAAAACCAAAGACAGCTCAGAGCCAGGTGTGGTGGCAAACACCTGTAATCCCTGCACACCAAAAAGGCTGAGGCAGGAGGATTGGAAATTTGAGCTCAGCCTAAGGAATGTAGCAAAACTGGCATCCAAAAGAAATTATCTATCTATCTATCTATCTATCTATCTATCCATCTACCTTCAATACCTTCAAATAGGGTTCTCTTGGCTTACTGCCTGTTGGAGGGGAATAAAATGAACAAAAATGGAAGCCTTATGACTCAGAAGACTCTTAGTGAAGAAATGAGAGAGTAAGCATGTGCACAGATGAATCCTCCCCCCTCTCCCCTTCTCCCCACCTGTATGGAGTCTGAAAGCCAGCTTGGCACTTTTGCACTCTCTCAGGCATTGTTCTCTGCCTGGGAACCCACGGGGAGGTCCCAGCCCAAGGACGCACTTAAAACGGGCAGCAGTAACAGGTGTGCCCAGGCCCTGACCTCACACTTTGGCCTTGCTCTGTGATGCCACCTGTTTGTTTTTTAATTTTTTCTCAGTGTGTGTTTGGAGTGTACAATGATTACATCCATCGTTTGAAACTGGTACGTGCACAGAGCAAATCTTCATTCTATTTATTTCCCCTCTACCCCCTTCCTCCATCTCTTGGTCCTTTTCCTTTTGCAAAATATCTACCTCTCTTTTTTCTATCATGTACCTTTTATTTTGCTCTTTATTTATATTTTGAGTTTTTCACATTAAAGAAACTATGTAGTATTCAAGCCTGACTGTCTGACTTACTTCGTTTAACATTATGGTCTCAAGGTGTATCCATTTTCTACAAATGATACAACTTTATCCTTCTTCGTGGCAGAGTGAGTCCTCTGTTGTGTATAAATCCCATACTTTATTTGTTCATCTGTTAACGGACATGTGGGCAGCTTCCAAGACTTAGCTGCTGCTGTAAACACGGGTATGCACGTATCACTGAGATATGGTGTCTCTGTCTCTTGTGGGAACACAGAAGCGAATATCTAAGTCAAATGGAATTTCTGTTTTTCTCACGAATCTCCACACTGATTTCTATGATGTTTGTACTACATTACATTCCCACCAGTCACATAGAAGGGCTCTTTCCCTCCACAGCCTCGCCACCATTTTTATTATTTGATTTCTTGATGATAGCCATTCTTTCTCAAGTAAGATTTCCATCTCAGTATTGCTTCAATTTCTGTTTTTCTAATGACCAGAAATGTTAAACATATTTTCATGTATTTATTGGTCATTTGAACTTTCTCTTCTGACAAGCATCTATTCATTTCTGTTGCCCATTTTTTTATTAGGTCTTTTATTGGGGGGTCTAATTTTCTTGAGTTCTTTATGTATTCTAGATATTAGCCCTTGGTCTGAAGAATAGCTGGCAAAATTTTTTCCCATTCTTCAGGTTGTCTCTTCGCTCTAGTGGTTGTTTCCTTTGATGTGCAGAAGTTTTCTTAATTTGATATGAACCCATTTGTTGATTCTTGATGTTATTTGTGCAATTGGGGTTCTGTTCAGAAAGTCCTTATCTATGCCAGGTCTTCAAGAGTTTTACCTATTTTATCTTCCAGGTGATTAGGTGCTTTTGTCTTACTATTTAGATGTTCAGTCCATTTTTATTTTAGTGTAGTACATGGTGAAAAATACAGGTCTAGATTCAATCTTCTGCATGTGTGTAGCCAGTTTTACCAGCACTATTTGTCTACAGAGACTATATTTTTTGGCCTTTTTGTTTAAGATCAAATAGCTGAATATGCCTAGAGTTGTTTCACATTATCTGTTCTGGAAACTTTTTTTTGTTTTTGTTTTTCTTTTTCTATTGGTACCAGGGATTGAACTCATGACCGCCTGCTTGCAAGGCAGGTGCTTATGCTGCTGAGCTAAATACCCAGCCCTGAAACTTTTTTTTTTAAAACAGAGTCTTGCTGTGTAGTTCGCTATGTATGAACTCTCAGCAATCCTCCTGCCTCAGCCTCTTGAATGCTGGGATTACAGGTGTGTACTACCACATCCGGCTACCCAGGATTGCTTTCAATAGTCTGAGTCTTCTCTGGTTCCATATGAATATTAGGATTTTTTCTCATGGATTTTTTAAATAACTTTTAGGAAGTTATATATCAGTTATGGAAGTATGACCATTTTGATAATATTGGCTCTGCCTATCTAGGAAGAGAGGATATCTTTCCATCTTCCAGTGTCCTCTTCAAATTGCTTTTGCAGAGTACTACAGCTTCATAATAAAGATCTTTTGTTTCCCCCCTTAATTACTAAGTATTTAATTTTTCTTGATGGTGTTGCAAATGGTATTGTTTTCCTAATTTCGTTCTGAGTTCATCATTGGTGTAGGAGAACAGTATTGATTCTTTGTGTTGATTTTGTATCTTTTTTTAATGGTTGATACCTTGTGTCATCTTGAGAAGTTTAGAAGTTTAACTAAGGGACTCTGCACAGAGCATGGAGAACAGAGCCACAGTCCTCATTTTGTAAACATCCTTAGCCTGTGCAAGACAATGGCACAGAGGTGGTGTGGGTGCTACATCTGCCCTGGGGAGGGTAACTTGTTTACAATATAAGGGAGGAGAAGAGGCTTGTTCTTCCCACTTTTAGCTCTTGCAGCTTTTGCTGTCTTCCACTGCCTTAAATTATTGCCCCTGTGCCAGGCCACCCTGCCTTAGTACCTGCTGATTACAGAACAAACCTCCACAAACTGTGACCTTAATAAACATTTCCTTCCTTAATTTTGGGTGTTGGGTATTTTGTCTCAGCAAAGAGAGAAACAGAATTTGGTACCAGCGGAGTAGAAATCATTGATGTAACTGTACCTGACCATGTGGTTCAAGAGTCTTTGAGAATGGCTTGTTAGAAGAGTTTGGAAAGATTCAAAAATGTCACTTGAAGCCAGACGTGACACATGCTTGTAATCCCAGCACCTGGGAGGCTGAGGCAGGAGGATCATTGTGCATTCAAAACCTGCCTGGGCCACAAAGTGAGCTCAAAGCCAGCCTGAACTGCATAGTGTTGACCCTATCCCAAAAAGACAAAAAAAAAAAAAAAAAAAAAAAAAGTCACCTGAAAGAGAAAAGTTGGGATGCCTTGGGCTGTTCTGTAAGGGAGATTCTGGTCAGAGCTCAGAAAACTAGAAGGCTGATAGAAATCCTGCTGGTATAGTCCAGACTCAGGAGGCTTCTGTGGGAAGACTACAATGGGTGCTGGACTCCAGTTGATGTGTGTTATGGATTAGCAGAAAGTTTCTCTGTGTTTTCTTGTGCCAGGAAACTTTGCCTGAGACTAAGATTAAAGGTGGCAGAGTAATTAATGTGGCAGAAGGAATTTCAAACTGGTCGGAGCCAGGCATAGTGGCTCATGCCTGTAATCCCAACACTCGGGAGGCTGAGGCAGGAGGATCATTGTGAGTTCGAGACCAGCCTGGGCTACAAAGTAAGCTCAAGGCCAGCCTGAACTGCATAGCAAGATTCCGTCTCAAAAAAGGCAAACAAAACAAAACAAAACAAAAAAATTCAAGGTAGTCTAATGTTGAGGCAGTGGCATGGCTACTGTTGGGGGCTTTTAGCTAGATCTATGTTGAAAATCAAGAGCAAAGAGCCCAGCAGGGTGATTTAAAATGTGAGTTTGGCTAGAAAAGAAGCTCCAGTAAAACTGTGGACTGCAAAGATAGAGCTGAAATCTTGATTGCTGAGAGGGAACAGAGAAGATGGCCTGAGGGTTATCACAAGCAGCAGCAAGACTCTACCTTAGCCTCAAAACTGCAGAAGTGAAAGACTGCTTTGAGGGGAAAGCTGCAGAGCATCATGCTCCAGACTGGGGGCAGCATAGAGAATTTGTTTCTCAGAATTGGATTCAGAGTGCCGAGCCATCCAGGCACTCAACCCCTATAGCCAAGAGAGGAAAGGCTGGCTGCTGCTCCAGCTGGCAGCAGACCTTGGCATCATCTTTGTGGTACTGGTTTTAGATACATGCAGAATGCAAGAGTTATGGGGTTAAGGCAACTTCTACCCCGAGTTCAGAAGCCGGGGAGACCAGGCAGTCTGCCTGCCGGAGAGGACAGAGTGTGAAGCCAAAGGTGCAGTGGAGTCCCCAGAAGTTTGGAAAATCCAGGAATATGGGTCCTCTAAGGAAAACTTCAAGGAGGAAGCAAAGCTGGCCTAAGAGAGAAGCTGTGGGAGCTGTAAGCATCAGAAGTGCCATAGGGGTGGAACCACACAGGCTTGGAGCTCACGATTTGCCAGAGACTGCTTCAGAAGCTGGACATGAACTATAGGATTCAATGTTTGCCCTGCTGGATCTTGGACTTGCTTTGGTCCCAATCCTTTGTATCTCCATTTGTAACTTTTGGAATGAAAATGATCATCTTGTGCCATTGAATGTTGGAAATGTTTGTACAGGGGCTTGCAGCTAAATGTTTGCCTTACACTCTGGAGAAGACTTGGATTTGGAATTTTTAGCAATATTGAAATTCTTATAACTGTAGCAAACTTACAGATGGACTAATTTGATTTATTTTCCTATACATATCCCTTTTATTTCTTTCTCTTGTCCAATTGCTCTGTCTAAAGTTTTGAGCACTTGGCCCTGAATCAAGGCCGGCAGCTTCCTGATGCTGTTGGTTTCAAGCAGGAGCCTAAAGAGATGTCTTTCTATGGTCTGTTGGCCATTTCAGAACTTGGACAGTGAAATGGTCAATTCATTAGAAACAGCTTGAAGCAACTCGCAACCCACACCCACCCACCCAGCGGTTGTGAGCGTGGCAGGCTGGAGCGCTGGGAAACCAAGCAACCCCTCCTCCCCTGCCTATTTTGTTTTGTTGAACTTCAATACACGTGAAAGTATGGACAGCTATTTTGAAGAGAACGAGAGACTCTATGACAGCCATTGGTGACTTCCCTATTGCCTGTGTTTGAAGACCTAAATTGCCTTCCTCATTCTATTTGGATCAGTTTTATACTATGTTGTTTTGTATGAATTCTCTGTATGTGAAGATATGGACAACTATTTGGAAGAAAACAAGAGACAATATGATAGACAGTGAAGATCTCAGGTCGTCTAGCTTTGAAATTTATATCTCTTACATTGCTTTTTTTTTTTTTTTAACATTGCTTTCTTATGTCCTATTTTGTTCTGTTTAATTTTACCCCCTTTAAAATAAAAATTTTTTAAAATTAAAAAAATGAAGTTTTGAGTACTAAAAAATAATAAGTAAATGTCTTGAGTACTGTATTGAACAAGAGTGGTGATAGTAGACACTCCTGTATTGTTACTGACTTTTCTTCATTTAATATGTTGGCAGTAAATACGCCATAAATGGGTTTTTGAGATAAAGTCTTCTATATCTACTTTCTTCAGCTTTTCTAAAAAATCAAAACTGGATGTTGGATTTTCTGAGATTACTTTTGTCTCTTGAGATGATCATGTGATTTTTTGTCCTCATTTATGTTTCTGTGATGCATTACACTTACTGATTTGAACACAGTGAACCATCCTTACATTCTTGGGATAAAGCCTACTTGGTCAAGATTGATGAACCTTTTAGTGATTTGTTACATTTTTTTTTGCCAGTGGTTTTGGCTATTATTTGTTTTGTTTTGTTTTTTAGACGCATTCTCACTATGTTGTTCAGGTTGGCCTTGGAACTCACTATGCAGCCTAGGTTGGCCTCAAGCTCATGGACATCTTCCTGCCTCAGCTTCCTGAGTGTTGGGATTACAGGCTTGTGCCACCACACTCGGCTGCCAGTGTCTTGACGAGGATCTTTTTCATCTACATTCATTAAAGAGATTGATCTATATTTTTCCTTTTTTTAGTTTTGCCACTGTCTGGTTTTGGAATTGAGACTGTAAGAATGAGTTTGAAAGTAATCTTTCCTTTTGAATTCCATTAAAGAGTCTTAAGAGAATTAGCAGTAGATCTTCGCTATAGTTATTGTAGAATTCAATGGTGAATATGGTGAGTCCTGGGATTTTCTTAGTTGGTACATTGTTTATTATTACTTTAGTTTCATTGCCTATTACTGGATTATTCAGGATTTTTATATTTTCTTGATGTTTTAGTAATTAACTTTTTGCGGGGAGGTCTTTTTGAGATAGGGTTTCACTATGCAATTCAGGCTGGCCTTGAACTCAGTTTTGTAGCCCGGGCTGGTTTCAAACTCATGGCAATCCTCCTGCCTTAGCCTCAGGAGTATGGGATTACAGGCACGTATTGCCATACCTAGCATCATCTAGGAATCTACCCGTTTTTTTCTAGACTCTCTAATTTACTGGCGTATAGGTTTTCAAAGCAATTAGTAATCTTCTGGATTTTGGTAGTGTCTGTGATTTTTGCCTTTTTCCTTTCTAATTGTATTGATTTGGGTCTTTTCTTTCCATTTGGGGGGGGTAAAACTGCCCAACAATTTGTCTATTTTATTCTTTTGAAGAACCAGCTCTTGTTGGGGATTTAGCTCAGCGGTATAAGTGCCTGCATGGCAAGCACGAGGTTGTGAGTTCAATACCCGGTAAAAAAAATTACCAGCTCTCTCACTCACTGACTCTGTACTTTCATCTCAGTTTCTTTGTGTTCTGATCTTTATAATTTCCTTGCTTGTGCCAGCTTTGGACTTGGATTGTCCTTGTTTTTCTAGGACCTTGAGGTGCATCATTAGATTATTTGGGCTTGCTCTGCGTTTCTGATGTGAGCAGGTACAGCTGTAGACTTCTAAGCCTGCACATCTTCACTGTGTCCCATGGCTGTTAGCATGTTGTACTGGCTTACTACATGATTCTAGAAACTAATTGCTTCCTTGATTTATTCCACGTGCCATTAATTATTCTAATGACTTGCTTAACCTGTGTATTGCTTAATCGCCATGTGTTCCTATAGTCTGTGATTTTTTTTTACCATTTATTTCTAGTTCCATTGTACTATGATCTGGTAATATGTGTGGCATAATTTTGATTTATTTATTTATTCCTGTCTCATGGATCTTATGTGCTGCTCAGAAGAATGTATATTCTGCTGTTGCTAGGTGGAACACTATAGATATCTATTAAATCCATTTGTTGAAGGCGTGGTTGAACTCTGCTATTTGATTTCTTCTCTAGCTGATCTGTTTGTGATACCGAGTTCCCCCCTATAATTGTGTTGATTTTTTTTTTTTTTTGAGACAGGGTCTCACTGTGTAGGCAGGCTGACCTTGAACTATATAGCCCAGACTGGCTCCAAACTCACAGTGATCCTCCTGCCCTAGACTCTCCAGTGTTAGAATTACAGTGAACCACCATGCCCTTTTATCTGATCTTTTATATCTAGTTGTGCTTATGAATCTGAGCCCCTATTCAGTGCGTACGTTTGTAACTGTTATCTTGTTGAACTGAACTGTTCCCTTAACCAATGTAGAGTAACCTTCCACTCTTCAGTTTTGGCTTGAAGTCCTCATTGAAAATGGAATAGCTACTTCCATTTGTTCTCAGGCTCTTGTTGCATGAAACATTGTCCTCCAGCCTCTGATTGTTTGTGAATTTATTTTTTATTAAATGTGTCTTTTATATACAGTACACCATTAACTTTTGTTTTTGGACCCAGTCTGCTATTCTGTCTTTTGATTGGGGAAGAGATCATTCATGGTGAGTTATTACTGAAAGTTACTGACTTATTCCTGTCATTGCATTATTTTTCTGTTGCTCATTTGATTTTTTCACTTTTGTGTTAAGTCCTTGCCCTATCTCATATTTACTCTGCTACAGTTCTTGGCATTGTCACCTTTTTTGTAGGTTATCCTTGAGAATTTTTTTTGGAGTGATTTGGCATCATAAATTTCTTTTTTTTTTTCATGGATTTCTTTTTTCTTTTCAAGGTAGGGTCTCACTGTACAGTTCAGGATGACCTTGAACTCAGTATGTAGTGCATAGTAGCCTTGAACTTGCAGTGATCCTCTGATCTAAGCCTCCACCACCACACCCGACATGAATTTCTTTAGGTGCTCTATCAACTATGAAAGGTAGTTTTGCAGGATACTAGGCTCCGTTTGAAGTTATTTTCTTCTAGGAGTTGAAACACTTCAGTCCAAGCTCTCCTGACCTTTAGGGTTTGTGCTGAGAAGTCTGATGTAACCCTAATAGGTTTACCTTTCTAAGTGTTCACTGCTTTTCTCTAACTGCTTTTAAGATCCTTTCCTTACGGAAAATGATTTAAATGATATCATTCTAAGGTGTTTCTGAGTACGCTTTCACCCTGTCTTCTGGTGCTGACACACTATCCTCATAATGGCCACTTGTTTTCTTTTTTCTTTTTCTTTCTTTTTTTTTTTTTTTTTTTTTTTTTTTTTTTTTTTGAGACAGGGTCTCAGTATGCAGTTTAGGCTGGCCTTGAGCTCACTTTGTAGCACAGGCTGCTCTCAAATTTGCAAGGATCCTCCAGCCCCCCAAGTGCTGGGATTACAGGAGTGCACCACCATGCCCTGCTCACACTGGTCACTTTTTTTTTTTTTTTTTTGTCTTTTTCATTTTTATCGGTACCGGGGATCGAACTCACGACCGCCTGCTTGCAAGGCAGGTGCTTGTGCCGCTGAGCTCCTACACTGGTCACTTCTGATGCCCATACCTTCAACAGAGCTTTTTTTTAAATTTTAAAGTGGATAAAACCAAGGAAAATAAATCAGAATAAAACCAATCAAAATAAAGCAGTATAATGCTGGGGATTTAGGTCAGAGGCATAAACGCCTGCCTGGCAAGTGTGAGGTTTTGAGTTTGATCCCCAGTACCAAACAAAACAAAACATAACAAAACAAACCAGTATAGGTGATACAGGACTTAAAAACCTTACAAAATCAACAATGGTTACCATAATGCCTTTTGCTGTCTTCAAAATAGCCACAGATACCTTTGGACATAGTAAAAATCAAACAGGACAGAATAGAATACAAATAACAGCAAAGCAATGAATGCAACAAAGGACTTCAAAAGAAGCCAATAGTAAATCCAAAATGGATGTCTTGCTATCTTTTAATTAGCTGCTCATGCCATCAGATTTAACATAATCAAACAAAAGAGAATAAAACCCAGCCCAACAAAACAATGAAAGTGATATGGTTTCCAGGCGGGCATTGCTTCCTGGTGAGGCCTTGTTCTCTCCCTCCAGTTCAGGAATGGCACTGTCTCATGAAGAGAGGCTTGGGTCTGGCTGTCCCCACTCTGGCAGTGACCTATGCATAGTGCTAGTTTCCAGGCATGGATCACCTCCTGATGAGGTCTGCTTCTCTACCCCACAGTTAGTGAATCCTTTAACAGAATTTTTTTATTTCCAGGATTTGCTAAGAAGCTTTTCATGCACTTTCTTTGCTAGACTGGTCATTCATATTTTGTATCAGTTTGTTTAGCTCCACTGGTTTTGCATTAGTATCTTCTGTAAACTCAATGAACATTTTAAATCCGTCCTATATGTCACCTTTGAGCTCACTGAGCACCTTTTAGATATTTTTGTTTCTTCTTTTATGACTATGTAATTCAACTGTGTCTTTTTTTTTTTTTTTGTCTTTTTCGGTTTTTACCGGTACCAGGGATCGAACTCACGACTGCCTACTTGCAAGGCAGGCGCTTATGCCGCTGAGCTAAATCCCCAGCCCCCTCAACTGTGGCTTTTGACTTTATCTACATTAATGCCCCTGAATGAACTTTGGGGGTGTTATGGCTTGTATCTAAATGTCCTACCAAAGCCTCATACATTCATAATTGGGGCTTTTTGGAGTTGGTTGGACCTGGGGAGTGTGATACTGGGATTCAGGGTGCACAGCACTAAATTAGTGCACTGATTGGAATTAGCATAGCTCTGGGTAGCACTGCCCAAAAGGCTGGTAGCTTGGATAGGATAAACGAGAAGCGGGTTAACTGCTACTACTTGCTGCCTTTTGCCGGCCCTGCCATGGACTGTTTTCCCCTCTGCCAAGGCACCTGGCCTTGGAGCCAGGTGTCTAAGGACTGGAACCCTAGGAACCCGAACTGAAATACGTCTTTTGTCCTTTAACTTTCAGGTTAACTGTCAGGTATTTTGTCTCAACATTGAGAAAAGTTACTAACTCAGGGGAGTTCAGTTTTGGGAGACATTTTGTTGCCTTTTTTCCATGTGGTGTATGCACAGCTGAGGACTGTGAGTGTATTATAGTGGAAAGAATTGTTGCTAATATGGATAGGTCTCTAGTTAGGTCTATAGTTGGCATGGCCAACTATAAGCCTCTGCCTCTGTCTCAAGATCCGCCACCTTTGATAATCTGGGGAGGGATGCATGCAGTGTAATTGCCCAGCTCCCAGTTTTCCAGACATAAACTGCAGTATTGTTGATGACATAAAGACAAACCAGATATCCTGATTATCAGGATACAGTAAAAAAATTAATAGTGTGGCAAGTGCAAGGTCATGAGTCTAGGAGCTTCAGCTTCAAGAGTTCCATCTCCAGCACAAAAAACAAAAAGCAACAACCAAAAAATCCCCACCAGTTAATACAAACAATTATGCCACCTTGGCCATAGCAACAATAGTTAAGGGCAAACTGGATACTGACATAACATAAAAACCAATAAAATCTACAACTGTATCACCGTTAACAGAAGAAAGGATCTCCAATAGCCAGGAGTGGTGGTGCAGACCTGTAATCCTAGCACATGGGAGGCTGAAGCAGGATGATCTCTGTAAATTCAAGGCCAGCCTAGACTACATAGTGAGCTCAAGGCCAGTCTGAACCACATAGTGAGACCATTTTTAAAAAAAGAAATAGAAGGTCTACAATAATACAAACAAAATATTGATGGCCAGTAAGTATGTACTACATAGAACCATACTCCTATTAACAGAAAAGAATTCAACGATGATAGCATAGTCAACTAAATATCTAGACTAAAAAGCTTAAACAGCAATGCCAATAAAATGGAAAGCATGGGAAGGGGAAAATGAAAGTAAAATTTGAAAAATGAAGAAAAGGAAGGTAAGACAAAAAAAGTGAGAAAGGACCCTATTAGGAAATAACAGAAAATTAATAATTCTATAAATTCTAGATCTAATTCTAGATAAAAGTAAAAAAAATAAGAAAAAATTAAAAGGAAAAAGGAGGGGCTGGGGATTTAGCTCAGCGGCATAAGCACCTGCCTTGCAATCAGGAGTGCGATCCCCAGTACCAATTAAAAAAAAAAAAAAAAAAAAAGGGGAAAAAGGAAATTAAAAAGCTCCAGGAACCCAACGAGATAAAGAAATTCTTGTTTTTGAATGAGTGCTTTCCTTCTGGCACCCATGGGCTACGGGAATCCATGGGCTTTGGCAGAGGGACAGCGAGTTGGGACCAAGTCCTATTTTGTTTCTATGCCCACATTTGTGTGTGCAGATGCTGAGTTCTGCTCTGCCATCCCTACCCAGCAGGGCCACCACCCTGTCTGCCCTAGGACTGCACCTCCTCCCGACACTCCCATTCCTGTGTCCCCGTGTACGTCACAGCTCTTCACCCAGTCTATGTTAGTGGGTTTGCCAGGCGCCCTGCGGCTCTGCAGGGCCTTTGTCTATACACCCCAGGTTGTGGCACCCACCCCGGCCAGGGTGCTTCCCTGATCGCACTGGCAGATGGAAAAAGCGAGGAGGTCTTGAGTTCTGTGCTGGACGTGGGCTGTAGGCTGCCAGCAGTGGGTAGGGATAGGCGGGTTAAGTATTCTGCTGGACTTAGTGTCAGCACCTTCTGACCCAGTTAGCTCTGAAGACCATACATGACCAGCCTGGCTTCTCACCACAGCGGGCAGGAGCCCCATACCCTTCCTGCCTTGAGCTTCCCCTTCTCTGCAGGCCTGTGTCTAGCCCATGCCCTCTCTGTAACTGTCCCGTGTCTGCCTCCCACACAGTCACTGCGGTATGGTGACTCCAGAACCCCTAAGTGTCACCCAGTCTTAAAGCAATTAACCCCTTGCTAAAACTGCTCCCGATAAAACAGCATCAAATACAATCTGCTGTGCACTGCAATTCTTCCACCACCAGCTTGCCACATGGGAGTTATTTTCAGAGTAAAACAGGTGTTGAAGTTGCAGTTTATAATAACCACGGGCTTTCCCGGTGGCCAGTGCTGCTGGCTGGCTCCCTTGTTTCTCCCTGGAGCTACAGACCCCCTCCAGTCTTTTGCTATATTGCTGAAGACGGGTCCCACTCCCTCGGAGCTGGAATTAGTGATGCATCAGACTGCTTTATTCTTTTTTTTTATTGGTACCGGGGATCGAACTCACGACCGCCTGCCTATAAGGCAGGTGCTTATGCCGCTGAGCTAAATCCCCTTGACTGCTTTATTCTTTAAACTGCTTTGTGTTCAGTTTCTATTTTTCCTCATGGCATTTTCTTGCTTCCCAAAGATGCACTTTGTTTTTTTCCTTCACTAAATTGTTGTTTTTCAACTGCCTCAGATCCCAGACATTGTATTTTTTTGCCTGCTTTACTCCACCACTTTTGTCCTCCACCCTACCTGTTCTTTCTTTCCCCTTAGCTTTAGTGAGAGAGCTTACTGCCATCCCCAGAATGTGGCAGGAAAGAGGAACAGGAGGTAAAAGCTGACAATTGTTCGGTCAGTAAATAAACACTTAGCGTGCCCATGAACACCTCTTGTGTCATTGGAAGGCACATCCAAGCAAGCACAGGTACTTTAGGGGCTCACAGGACCATAGACGGTTACACCAGAGACGGTGGGGGGGGGGACACTTTTCAAAGGAAGTAGCGCTTGAGCTAAGCAGGCTTCACAGGAGCAGTAAGAGTGCCCGCTTACAATTTGTCTCCCCATCTCTTTAAGGGCAGATCCATTTCTGAGTACTTACAACTGCCCAGAACAGAGTGGCCTAGAATCAGTGTTGAATAACTAAAAAAGAAGTAGGTTGGTAGAGGGACAAAAAAAAAAAAAAAAAAAAAAAAAAAAAAAGGCAGGCAGGTAGCGCCAAAAGCCTGAAAGCCCAAGGGATCTTGTCTGCTGAGGGTCCACTGAGAACCTGGCTTTCCTTTGTGGTTTCTTCACCTCCGCCCCTCTAGCTTGGTTTACAGGGCTTCCTGCCCCAGCACTTGGCAAGCGGCACTGAGCTCTGAACCATGGCGCTGAATGCCCATCTGCACAGCCTCCTGGTCTTGTTGGTGGCAGGCCTAGCCTCAGGCATGAGGGACTCCTTGGAGGCCCAGGTAAGTGCTCCCAACCTGCTGTTCTCTCCTGCCAGTCCCATGCCTGGGTTCACAGCTTCAGAAACAGCTAGCTTGGGTATCCCATTCCTCAGAGGGAGGAGAGCTGGAGAGCTGGCTGCTGCCCCCAAGCTCACGCTAGGAGCCATAGGCTAACTGGGGGACCCCAGCCAGTCTTCATGAGGCTGGAGTTTAGGTGGGAGTCTGGTGACTTCTCTTCTTTTCTCTCCTCTCCCTTGCCAGGACCCAGGTCCCCGGCCGCTAGAGCTAAAAGAAGTCTTCAAGTTGTTCCAGATCCAGTTCAACAGGAGTTACTCAAACCAAGCAGGTACCACGGGCCACATCCATCCCCAGTCTGCCTTTCTGTCTTCACTTAGTAGATGAAAAATTTGACACTCTGGGTGGAATAGGCTTGGCCAGGGCTACTAACAGGATGGCAGTGTTTGGGGTACTCACTGGGTCTCATCTCCAATACAGAGTTTGGCTGTGGGCACCCATCCCCCAACCCCATTCCGTTCTCCTTCCAGCCCTGCAGTTAGAAGTGTGCGGAAGGCGGTAGAGGTGGGTGAGCAGGAAGCCAATCTCCAACCACTCCACTTGCCCTTCTGAGTCACTGCTTCCCCTCATGGGGGGCAGAGGCTCCCTTGCTGATTCTGGGGGCAACTGTAACCCTAGGTGGGCTGGGTAATTACTTCCTTGGGTCAGCATCTGCAGTGCGTCCTTGGGGACTACAGAGAAGGATCTGCACTCACCTGGGAAGGAGGCTTTGTGCCCCCGGGATTGGACACCAGCTTGAGACAACTCCTTTTTGGTCCAGAGTATGCTCGCCGCCTGGACATCTTTGTCCACAATCTGGCCACAGCTCAGAGGTTACAAGAAGAGGAGTTGGGGACAGCTGAGTTTGGGGTGACTCCATTCAGTGACCTTACAGGTACTGGGACCCTCTTGGTCCATAGATGGAGGGTGGGAAAGCATACCTTCCGCTTGCTTTCGGGACCAGCCTGGCAATCTGCCCCAGATCCCAGAGCACAGGTCAGGAACCGCGCCAGCCTGTGTCCCAGGACCTTTGGGGGGCCAGAGGCAGCAGCCACAGGGCAGTGCATTGGCTGGGAGTTTAGCCTCTTACCAGGCCTCGGCTTTCTTGCCTTGCTGCCTCCAGAGTACTACAGGAAACTGAAAAGGCCAAGGATGTAGAGGCCTGGAGCAGAAGAGGCAGAACATGGAGAGGGATGTCAAAGCTGTAACTTCTCTGGCCCTGTCTGTTCCCCAGAGGAAGAGTTTGGCCAGCTGTATGGGAACAGGAGGGTAGCCAGGAAGGACCTCAGGGTGGCCAGAAAGGTAAGCTTTGACAAGCAGGAGGAGCTGATGTCCCAAAGCTGTGACTGGAGGAAGGCCCATATCATCTCACCAGTCAAGAACCAGGTATCTACCCCGACCTGGCTGACCTCAGTCCAGCCCAAAACGTGGGAAATGAAATGGGCACCCCACCAGATGCCCCACTATGCCCTATTCTGTAACACACCAGGGAAACTGCAGGTGCTGCTGGGCTATCGCAGCAGCAGGCAACATCGAAGCCATGTGGAACATCAGATACAAAGTGTCTGTGACACTCTCTGTGCAAGGTATGACTGGGGGGATAGAAATTGGGATGTGACAAGGGAGGACTAGGGGCATGGTCACCCATGCTGTCCCTTTTTGCCCCAGAGCTGCTCGACTGTGCCCGCTGTGAGGATGGCTGCGCGGGTGGCTACATCTGGGACGCGTTCATTACTGTCCTCAACTACAGTGAGTACTTGGCCTTGCTGGACAACTACAGAGGTGGGGGACATCCAGGAAGTAAGGCTCCTGCCTTGTCTCCAGGTGGCCTGGCCAGTGAAAAGGACTACCCATTCCGGGGGCATGCCAACATCCATAAGTGCCTGGCATCGAACTACAGGAAGGTGGCCTGGATCTACGACTATATCATGCTGCCTCGAGATGAACAGGGTATGGCCAGTGTGGGAGACATGGGTGGAGTTGGGGAGGAGACAATAGGCATGGGACGGGGGGGGGCAGGGGCAGGGAGGAGAGAGGGACTCCTAGATGCCAAGCGCAGTAGCGCCTGATAGCACACTCTGTCTCCAGGGATTGCCAGGTATGTGGCCACGCAGGGCCCCATCACTGTGATCATCAATTCAAAGATATTGCAGGTACGTCGGGTAGGGGATGGGGGAGAGGGGAATGTGGGGGAGGTGCCCCCAACTCATCCCCTTTTCTCCCACCTCTGCAGCATTACAAGAAGGGTATAATCAAGGGCACATCCTCTAAATGTGACCCCTGGTTTGTGGACCATTACGTCCTGCTGGTGGGTTATGGCAGAAGCAAAGCAGAGGAGGAGAAATGGACGGAGACAGACTTGTCCCATTCCAACCGTCCTCCTCGCCATTCCATCCCCTACTGGATCCTGAAGAACTCCTGGGGGGCCAACTGGGGTGAGGAGGTGAGCAGGTTCATTGGCAGAAAGGACAGGGCAGAACAGGCTCTTCCCCCACTTCTGACCCTGATGTCCTCCAATTCCCTAGGGCTACTTCCGATTGCACCGAGGGAGCAACACTTGTGGCATCACCAAGTACCCAATCACAGCCCGTGTAGACAATTCAGCTAAGCAGCAGCCGGTCTCCTGCCCGCCCTGAGCCTCTCCCACACGCCAGCTGCCTCCCCACTGCCCCATCCCCTTCGTTGTTCTCCCAAGATTCTCTAAACCATGTGAATAAATCAAGGCAAGGCTTCTGCTGCCCAAGTGGAGTCAGCTGAAACTTAGAGATGGCAGATGGAGATAGCAGACGGTTTCTCTGACCCACCCTAATTCCCGATGGGCTGCAGTATGCTGTACCTTTGTACACGAACACTGTGGCACTCGGGGACACACATGTGCTCTTCCCCTAGAGCAAGGCTCAATGTCCAATGGCATCTTTATTGTCATGATGAGCGGGATGGGGCTCTTAGTCATGATAGAGGCGGAGGAGGCAGCCACGGAGGGTGCCCATGTAGCGGTCCCAGAGGGCCTGGTGCCTGGAATGGAAATAGCCACAGTGCCGTGCTCTACAGGCCAGACACTGCTGAGTGCTTTCTATAAACTAGCTCAGTCAGTCCTCCTCAGGTCTTTTCCCTGTCGGGTGGTGCTGGGTGCTGAAGTCAGGGCCTTGCACAAGCCAGACAGGTGTTGCACATCCCTAGCCCAATCAGCCCTCATAAATTCTTTTTTTTTTTTTTTTTTGTTTTTTTTTTTTTTGGTCTTTTTCCTTTTTATCGGTACCGGGGATTGAACTCACGACTGCCTGCTTGCAAGGCAGGCACTTATGCCGCTAAGCTAAATCCCCAGCCCAGCCCTCATAAATTCTCACGATTATTCTAATTATTACACCCAGTTTACCAATGAGGAAACAGGCATGGAGAGATCAAGTAACTTGACCAAGGTCACACAGATTCTAAGTGGTTGAAGTTAAAACTTCAACCCCCAGGGGCACACTGGGGAACCTGAGACAAATGGCCAGCTAGGGTCAAGGTCAGGAGAACTGGGGTCTCTTACCGGAAGCCATCCAGGGAATGGACAGATGCTGAATACTGATTCAGGAAGAGCCGCACATCAGCCAGTGGCCAGTGGTCGGAGCGGCAGGGTTCCACAAACTGTGGGCACAAAGGACCATCTAGTGCTACCCGTACACCCGGGGAGGGCCAAGCAAGGATGGGAGGATGGGGGGTGGGCAGCTCACCTTCTCCACAAGGTCCACAAACAGGTCTCTGACGTCCTTATTGTGGGTCAGCTTGGCAGCCACGTTCACCAGCCCCCGTGAGAGGTTCTGTGGGGCAGGGATCCTAGGAGTTCTTCTTTCTGCCCCAGATGCTGGGGGCTGAGCACAGAGGCTGGGGGAGGGGCAGGCCCCTCACCACATCTATCCACCTCCCGCAATTGACCAGATCCCCTGTTTATGGCCTGGTTTTCCCTCACAGGCAGGCAGAGGAGTGCAGTGCTGCCTGCCCATCAATCTCCAGCCAGTGCTGAGCTGCCAGGCAGGAGTGGTACAGGGAGGCTGAAGATGCCCAAGAGAAAGGCTGGATGGGGCCACAGACCTTGAAGTTAGCTTCCATCTCAGAGAAGACAGTGAGTTTTCCCCGGAGGGTGGTGCACACCAGGCTGCAGGAAGAGAGTGTCATGCTTTGAGCTACCGAGCCCTATTCCAGACCCTGCCCCATGGACCCCTAAGTCACCTCTTGTGCAAGTCCAGAAGGTCCTTGTCAGCTACCAGCACCTTGAGCTCCTTCAAGTCCTGGAGAAACTCCTTGTCTAAGTCAACATCCATATCATCCACCTGGGAGTCTGCAGAAGGTCCATGAAGGGAGTTGGGGTGGGTGATAAACATCCTCCATGAGATCCTGAACCCACCTCACCCACCACTCACTGAACCCCATGGGACACATGGAAACTGGGGTCCCAGAGGGGGAGTGACACGCTTCAGGGGACAGAGAAGCAGTGAGCCGTTGGCTTACAGACAAGGTATGCATGGGGAATGTGGGCTATGAGCAGAAGGGACTCAAGGCTGGGGAGAGGCAAGAAGAGGAAAGGAGATAAGCTGGGCATCGTGCATCCCTATACTCCCAGCACTCTGGAGGCTGAGGCAGGATGAAGGGAAGTTCAAGGTCAGCCTGGACATATATTGAGGCCTGGTTTCAGAAAGATGAGAAGAAAGAATGCTGGGAATGGGGACCTGCAGGAGGAACTGCTGGTGGGGAACCAGGCTCTGAGAGGGTGAGGAGCATCCAGGCACCTGGATCAGTGGGGGCCTCACCGACGGCTCCAAGGGTCCAGTTCTGGATCATGAGCTCAGCACAGAAGGCAAAGTCACCAAAGCTCAGATACTGCAATTTCTTCTTCCCTGTCTCAAAGCGGTTATTGGCAAAGAAGACGATAGCTGCATAGTCCCTGCGGGTAGAGGACAATGGGTCCTCTCAAGGCTTCAAAGTCCTTCTCATTGAGCCTATTGTAGTATGCTGAATATTAAGCTTACTCAATAAATATCGTTGAGAAAAAAAAAAAAAACACAACTTCTAGTTGGGTATGGCAATGTATCCCTATAATCCCAGCTCTTGAGAAGAGGATTACAAGAGTTACTGACTTAGTGAGACTTTATCAAGATTTTTAAAATTCTAGAAGGGGTAATGATGTACCTAAGTGTGGAAGCACTGGAATAAATCCCCAGTACTGCAAAAAAAGTTTCTGCCTGTTTTTGTGGCTACTTGGGAGACTGAGGTGGGTAGAAGGCAAGTTTGCAGACAGCCTAGGCAGTCAAATCGTGGCCTCTTTTCTGCCCTGACCCACTGTGTTATGTGTCTCAAGTCACGTCTCTACGGGCCTCCTCAGTTCTGCAGAGATTTCTGCCTAGGCTTCTGAAGGGACACAGCTTGGCAGCCACGTTCAGTGGTGATATCCTTGTGGCTTGGGAGACTACAAGGATATTAGCCACAAGGATATCACCACTGAACACTTCCTAAGAGCTTTACATGTGCCATTCACAACAGCCCAGCTAGAAAATGATCCTGCTGGGATTCAAATCCAGGCCAGTCTGATCTAAAGTACAGACTAAAAGTGGGATAACCACCCTCCCCAGAGCAGCCAGGAGGAGGAGTGAATGTGACTGAGGTGGGGAAAGTGACTACTTTACAGCTGGGAGGATGTGTGCAGGTGCACAGATGGCTGGCCCCTCACCTGGATAAGCGGTCGGAGAGGAGGAAGTGTTGCTGGATGTTATCCACAAGGGAGCCCCGCATTTCCTCCACTACCTTGAAGACTCGCTTAAAGTTGTCAAACTGTAGAGCAGTTCAGGGAGGAAGAGAACTGATTAGAAAGCACTCACCTAATGAAAGCTTACTGAGCCAGGCGTGGTGGTACGCCTGAAATCCCAGCACTGAGAAGGCTGAGACAGGAGATCGTTGTAAGTTTGAGACCAGGGCTACATAGTGAGCTCAAGGCCAGCCTGAACGCATAAAACAATTCTGTTTCAAAAAGACACAAAAGGAAAAAAAACAAAACAATGAAAGCTTACTGAATAACCTTCTCTCTCCTTAACACTTGTTATTCCTTCAACAAACTATCAGTTATTAGTAGTTGTTAAGTCAACACATATTTATCGGCTTCTGTCATGTTGCCTAGGACAAATGTCTACTCAACTCCTAGTTCCAGGCTCAACTCCATTTTAGTGTCATACTTTCCAATTCTTCAGAAGTCTGAGCTAGAACAGACTCTTCTGGTCAAATTCTAGGAGCCTGAAATGGAGTGAATGCTAAGGTATGTATAGGAGCTCACAGGAGACACAGGAAAAAAAGGCATGAAAGGCCCAGAAAGGTTACTTCTCCTTAGCACTTCCAAAAAGTCTTGTGGTCCCCTGCCTTTGTCTTCAAGGAATAGATATAGCCAAGAGCAGTACCCTCCAAGTAGGAGCAAGATGAGCAAAATGTAAGAGAAACATAAACCTGGAGAGGTGTGCAGGAGAGTCTAAAGGTCAAGGACAAGGACTGCAGTTGCCACCCAGGAACTAATGGGAGCCAATCAAAATTGGAGCAGGGGAAAGTCATGGTCAGATCTGGGTCTGAAAAGCCACTCTGGCCGTAATAGAGGGGATGGCTCAACAGAGACAAAAAGGGGGAGAAGAAACACGTAGGAAATTGCTGCCACACTCAGAGAACAGAGCAGGGGCAATGGCCAAGGGATGATGTGAGGAGGTGGATGGTAGGTGGCATGTGCTACATATGTGGTGCAGTGCCCACCTGTCTCCGGCAGCTTTTAAGGGTGATGCCTGTTTTGGTGCTGATGTCATCCAGGTCTTTCTTGGTACCCTTGGACAGCTTCTTGCCCAGGACCTCCCGAACAAAGGCCTCATCAAAAGCATAGTACCTGGTGGAGGCAGGACATCACTGACCCTTCTTCGTAAAGGAGAAGAGTCTGGCGGGACCCCTTCTGCTGTCAGCTTTCTGAGATCCTGAGTAAGTCCCGTCCCTCCCTGGACCTCAGGTTCAGTCTGCAAAGTGGGTATATGGTTATACTGGTTAGCGTCCCCACCATCCACCAAGTGAGCACCTCTCAATGAGCAGCGCCTGCCGGGAGGGCGGGATCTGGAAGATGAGCTGGTGCAGCAGTTTGGGGGGTGCGTGCAGCAGGCGCTCGAGCATGTGGAAGGTACGATAGTGGTCCATGGTGTCGCTCTGCAGCACGGCTGCCGTGGCCCCTGTCTGCTCCAGGATTCCGGAGCGCACTCGCAGAGCTACCGCATCGCTCACTGGAGAGTGGGCACTAATATCAACGCCACTGTGTCAACCCTAGAGACCCCCAAGGATTTCGGCCCCCAACTTCTCTACATCCGTTATTCCCAGGCGCTTGCAGACTTCTCTAAAGAACGCGCAAATCCTGGTTCCGCCCCTGTCCCATACAAAACAATGCTCGGTCCTATGGATTCCCCGGACGGCCGTACACAGACCTGAGTAGCCATCTAGCCAGAGGCGATACACGTCCTCGTCGATAAGAGTCGTATTCCCCACAAAGATGTCTAGCTCACTGGTCATGGCTATGCCCGGGCCCGCAGAGTCCCGAGCAGAAGCTAGCACGGCCCGGGCTGGGCGCGCAGCCGCCAGGCCACTTCCGGGAGCGCACAGATTCTGCTCCGGCTGCCCGGAGCCAGTGAAGGACCATTTCCGGTGGGGGCAGGAGCCACAAGAATAAAAGGCGGAGGCCTGGGCTGCAGAGTAGCAGATCCTTAATTTGGGAGAAAAATTCTAGGTTCCTCTCCCCTCTCTACTCTGACCTTCCCAGCTGTTTTTGAGGAGGGCGTCCAGAGCGCTGCCGCCTAGTGGGGCATGGTGGCACACTCCTATAATCCCAGCACTTGAGAGGGAGGCTAAGGCAGGAGGATCTTTGCAAATTCCAGCCCAGCCTAGGTTACACAGGAAATTCAAGATCATCAGACTGAACTACATAGCGAGGTCTCAAAAAAACTATCCTCATCCTCTTCCCCTCCCCCTCAAACTCTCTTCACTTCCTCCTGGCTTTTTCTCCCACCTTTGCCCTCTGAATCTTCCAACTTTGACCTGTATCCTAAATTTAGAGGTTTCACAGGGCTCTATCCTAAATGTCTTCTCTGCAAAACGAGTGTGGGGCCCTACTTCCCTAGGGATCTTGCTAGGGGCACCTGTGTCCCTCCTGTAGCAGAGCCCCTGTCTTGGGCAATGGGTACCAGCTCCCATACGGTTTTAACCACACACCCCTCCCTACACAAGCTAATGATGTCTCTTATTTTGTCCCTCTGAGTCCTCCTGGAAGCCCCCCACCTGCCTGACTGCCTATGGACCAAGTCTGTCCACATCCACCTGGTTTTCCCATAAACCTTTTGAACTTTCAACACCTTCTAGACAGACCTCTAGTCTCCCTAATTTGCATCCGTATTGCAGTTGCAGCCTCAACATCCACCCAGTTCTCACAGTAGAAACCTGGGCTGTCTCCCAGATTTCTTTTCTCCTGGCTTTTAGTTCTGCTGATTTGCTGCATAAATATCTGTTGTATTTGGTTCATTTTCTCCACTCCCACGATCACAGTCCCAACCTAGTCTTTCTGCATAGCTCTTCTTGCACATTGGACACAGTGTTACTAATCTCACAGTTTACATCCTTTCCTTCCAGGGCCCATCCCACACAGAGCAGCTGAACAATCTTCTTTAAATGCATATTTTAAAATGTTACTCCCATGTTTAAAATCCTTACTGGCCTTTGGAAACACTCCAATCTAGTATTGAAAAACTCTTAAAATTTTTTTCCACCCTCCCTGAAGGCTCCCTCTGTTTTGCCACTTTCTGCACCCATCTGCCTTTGGATAGGGATCAAGCTACTCTCATTGTTTCTAAAGCAGTTAGGCTTTTTCTGGCATCAGTGTTTTTTTCCACCATACTATTCCCTCTCCCTCGCATAGATCTCTCTTCACGTAACAAAGTCCTATGCATCTTTCAGAATCCCTTTGGTGTCACCTCTTTTGGCAAGTATTTTTGAGATCCCTGAGACTGTAATCCTGCTCTCTTCCATTCGTTTTTTCTTTTTAGTGCTGAAAGTCCAGAAGGGCCTTGTTTGTGCTGGGCAAATTCTCTATCACTGATCCACATCCCCTACCCTCCTCCCACATGTGCCTGTTTTCTCTGCCAGATTGTGACTTTATAGGTTAAGCTCAGTATTCTGGTCGAGTGTATTTCTGCATGGGTCTTACACAAAGTTAAAGTTTATTGAACAAATGAGTCCCTTGGATCCCCACTCCTTCCGCGCAGGAAACACTCCCGGGAGTGGGTGGGGGGAGAGAGGAGACTAATAAATGAGCCAGGACTTTTGGATTCCGGATTCTGAGGAGTTAGTTGGGAACGATGGTTAGTGAGCTGAGACTCCAGCTTGATTTAGGCATGACTTGGATAGCAACATGTGGGTTCATTCTTACGGTTGGTTATCAGGAGACAGAGAGGACGCCCGAAACTTTTGAAGTAGTCTAGACTCAAGCTTGAGGAGATTTGGAACTTGTCTCCAAGTCGGATTATAAGACTAGCACAGAGGCGGAGGAAGCCTAAATCCTGCCCAGTGAGCCGCTACCTCACGGTCAGGAGTGGGCGGGGAACTGGCTAGCGGCGCCCAGGCTCCGCCCCTTTCCCAAAAGCTTCCCCGATTGGCTGTCCTTCCTAAACGTCATTCAGCTCCGCCCCGGCGCGCGCCCCGCCGCGTGCCCATCCCCGGGTGGTTGCTGCACCCTACGCTACCTCCGCCACTGTCCGCCGCCCGCTGAGCGGGCCCTTGAGTCCAAGCTGCCCCGGACCGGACGTGGGCTTCTGGACCGCCGCGGCGACCGGGTGATGCTCCAGCGGCCCGAGCAGCCATGGAGGCCGAGGCAGGCGGCCTGGAGGAGCTGACGGACGACGAGATGGCGGCGCTGGGCAAGGAGGAGCTGGTGCGGCGCCTGAGGCGAGAGGAGGCGGCGCGCCTGGCTGCACTGGTGCAGCGAGGCCGCCTCATGCAGGAGGTGAATCGGCAGCTGCAGGGTCACCTAGGCGAGATCCGAGAGCTCAAGCAGCTCAACCGGCGCTTGCAGGCCGAGAACCGAGAGCTGCGCGACCTCTGCTGTTTTCTGGACTCGGAGCGTCAGCGCGGGCGGCGCGCGGCGCGCCAGTGGCAGCTTTTCGGGACCCAAGCATCCAGAGCGGTGCGTGAGGACCTGGGCGGCTGTTGGCAGAAGCTAGCGGAGCTGGAGGGCCGCCAGGAGGAGCTGCTGCGGGAGAACCTGGCGCTTAAGGAGCTCTGCCTGGCGTTGGGCGAGGAGTGGGGTCCTCGCGGCGGCCCCGCAGGCGCGGGAAGCTCTGGCACCGCGCCCACACCCGAGCTTGCCCTGCCCCCCTGCGGACCCCGAGACCTAGGCGACGGGAGCTCCAGCACCGGTAGCGTGGGCAGCCCCGACCAGTTACCACTGGCCTGCTCCCCAGAAGACTGAAGGCTCTGCTTCTACGCCGACGTCCGCCCAGATCGCTCCCTGAGCGCTAGAACTGAGCGCGTGAACCGCGGGACCTGGGCGCTGCCCACGCTGCGCACTAGTGGCCGCTGGCATGGACGGAAAAGCCCTGGTACTAAGGAAGACCCCTTGATCTCGCTGGCGGGGCAGCAGGGGGACTGGAGGCTGGAGTGGAGGGACTTGGTGGGGGTTGGGTGGAGACTAATAAACCAGGACGGAAGCGGAGCCCGAACCTTGGAAGCGTCTATTTGGGATGAGGGCAGAAACGCTGAGACGAGGTAGCACTCATCCAAAGGGACTGCCGAACTAAGGTGGCTGACTCTCCCATTATCTCCAGTCTGGGGTGGGAAGCGGGATGGCGGTAAACCATGGACTTCCCCCGTTCGGTGCCGGGGCATCCCTGAAGTAGCTCCAGCTCCCTCCCTGCCTCCTTCCTGTCCAAGACAATGGGGCAGGAAGCAGGTGTCGGGGGCCCTAGAACCCACTGGCCCTTCTCGGAAGGTGGAAAGGGACATACTGGCGCCCCCCTACGGCACAAGCAAGAGCACTGAGGGACCCCCAGGATGATCTTTGCTTGCACCCCACAGTACTTTTAATCCTATAGATGTGGCAGAGCAGATGTACCCCCCCATTTGTCAGATAAGACAGTTGAAGTCCAAAAAATATTAAAGAATTTGTCCAAGGTCACGCAGTCAAGAACTGAGGGTGGAACCTAGAGCTTTAGGCTACAAATTGCCTCCAAACAGACATCCAGGCCAGAGCATCAAGACTTTTATTCCATTTTGGCAGTACTGTATAAAAATACTCTCTCTAGGAAAATAAATAGCAGCTGCCCTCTCTGTGGGGGCTTGGATTTCCTGGAGCTAGAGGCTTCTCAGAGCTGGGGGCTGCAGGTTAGCGCATCACAGAAGCCTCTGGCACCTCCTGAGCAGTGCCATCAGGAGGGGCTTGCAGAACACCCTAGTCCAATCACCTGGTGCTGCTGACAGTGCGGCTGGGTAAGTTAGTGTTCTAGGCTGATAAAAAGGCACCTTCTGTCAGGGTGAGTGTGGGTGGATCAAAACAACAAGAGGGTGATGGAGTTTGGAGTGGTCTAGAATGGAATAGGCTTAGTCTTTTGGTTTGCCAGCATTGCTTTGGTACATATGGGAAATACTTGTCTCTGATTTAGTGCAAAAATTAGGTGGAGAGGCCAGCTCTAGAGACAGTGATCAGTGTTGGTAGCCCCAAGCTGACTTGACTGAAAAGCAAAATATGCCCAAGTGTCATCAGAAGGGATGCAGGAGAACTACCATCATTGAGTATGGAATGTGATCCAGGCCGGCTGGACCAATGGAGGAAAGGGAAATGTTGGTGAGGGTAGCATCTGCAGGGGTGGAGCTGGGTGTCTCACAAAGCAAGGAGTGTTGGGGAGCCCAGGGGGTCTGAAGATGGGTCCCCACTGCTGCTGCTACTCTTTCGATGAGCTGAGGCACAGGGCTCAGGAGTGCTGGGATAGGTGAAGACCAGACTGGGAGTAAAAGGAGTCAGAGAGGGTGTGGTCATGAGTGTTGGCGTGTGCAATGCCTCAGGTTCAAGCACAGGCCCTGGGGAAAGGGAGATACAAGGTACAGGGCAGCAGGGCGCTGATGGGCTGCTGGTGCCACTGGTACTGCTGGCACCACCTGGATCCCTGTCCTTGTCTGCTTCTGGGATTTTGCAGATGGGGCGGTGGGCTTCTAGCACCAGCTCCAGGCGCTCCTTCTGCTTCTGCAACTCCTCTATCTCTCGCTGCAGCCCGGATTTCTCATCCTCCAGTTTGTCAGTCTCCTACAGAGGACCAGAGGAAAAGGTTGGGAAGATGAAGGCTGAAGACCCAGATGCCTGAGGGGCGGGTTCCTCAGCAGGTCTGGACTGCAACTCCCATGAGTCCATGGGAGAAAATAGGCATGACTCCCATTAGGCCGTGGGCAGATTGGAAGGAGACTGCCAGAAGGCCTTGGCTATGCTCTGCTATTAGTGCATTACAACAAATTTTTAATTCTATTTTCCTCCTTTGCCCAGAAGGACTCCCCTTCAGACACAGAGCTAGGGTGGGTTGTGGGGTACTAATAGGGACTGGGGCCCCAAGGGAGATGAAGCCCCTCCCAGGCCCACTGGGCCAGAACCAGCACTCACTGCCTGCAGGAAGTCAGTCAGTTCCTTCCTCCGGTTCCTGCACTTGGCTGCTGCCAGTTTGTTCCGCTCACGCCTCACTCGGCGGCGCTCCTCTTCCTCCGGGCTGATCTAAGGGTTGTAGATTGGGCCAAGTGAGGCAGACCCCAGGCCACTGGCTCCCAGAGCTTACCAGCCTTGGTGATCCAGGGGTAAGACTGTAGCAGAAGCTTGGCAGCATGGGGTAGAGGTGGGGTCAGCCTGTAATTTAGGGACCATCGCACCCCAACTACTTTTTTGGGGGAAGGGGCTTGGGGGGTACCAGAAATCAAACTCAGGACCTTGCACTTGCCAGGCAAGCACTGCGCTGCTGAGCTGTATCCCTGGCCCCCTCAGGTACTCCTTTGCTTGGTTAAATTTTTCACAGTCTTGGCTTTAGCACCTATTTCTCTCCCATAATGCCCCCGCCCCAAACCCAACTTAGGGTTCAGGTAAGATGCCCCCACCCGCTGGAAGTCTTCTCATTCTCTAACCAGGAGTAGTCTTCCCTCCTCTGAGAACCTGGGCCTGGGTTATCCCTTTTACAGGACTCATCCTTCTATCTCTCTGGAAGACCAAATCTCTTATCCCAGGAACCACAAACTTGAAGAAGGGCTCATGAATGCTGCCAAGTAAGTTGCAACTATTGTGTGCCTACTATGTGCCAGTGAGGCTCTTCACATACATGACTATTTCTATACCTTTTTTCCTGCTGCGCTGACCAATGCTAGGCAAGCACTCTAGTAGTGAACCACATCCCCAGCCCTTACACAGATTCTTGGTCAATTTCCCATGTAAGGAAATGAAGCCCCTGGAGGATGAATACCTCATTCATGGTTCCAGAGTAGGAGTTAATATCGAAGCACTCTTTTTCCACTGAGGGAGAGGCACTTGATGGAGGCCACCTCTCCCAGCAGGACCCCACTGACAGCTCAGTTCCAACCTGGTAATACCCAGGATCAAAGGGTCCTACTCAGAACAAGGCTGAAGGAAGACGTACGGCGTGGAAGGTTTACTCCTGCTCTGCTCCTCACATCCCAGTCCCTTTCTTCAGCTACTCACAAAAGCTAGTCATTCTGTTTCTGGGACATTATCCCTGATAGATCTCGCATCTCTCCCAGTCTCCCCAACTAACTCCCCCATCCTCTGCTCACCCCTAAAAACAAGCTTTTTGTCTTTTTTTTTTTTAAAATAAGGTCTCATGTCTCAAAGTGGCTTCTAATTTGCTAGATAGCTATATGGCTCAGGATGGCCTTGAACTTTTTTTTTTTTTTTATCAGTACCAGGAACTGAACTCACGACTTCAAAGGCAGGTGCTTATGCCGCTAAGCAAAATCCCCAGCCCCAGGCCTTAAACTCTTCAACCTCCTGCCTCAGCCTTCCAAGTGCAAGGATTACAAACTGTACCACCATGTCCAGAACAGGCCAAGCTTTCAATCTGGAGACCTCATCCCACCCTAGTCTCATACCGAACCCCACCCAAGGAGAGGAAAGAGGAACCACAGACTTTCCATCTCTTACTAGTTTACTTGGAGGAGACACGAGTTCCCAGCTCCTTCTGCCAGGAGCCTTTGGTTAGCTCCTGCATACTCAGGATCTGACTTTAGAGATGGGTGAATCCGGAGCCAAGGCCTGTCTTGTGTGATTCTAGGCAAGTGACTATCTCTCTGTGCCTTGGTTTTCTCAGCTGGAAGACGGAAAAGGCCAAAGTATATCCCCTAGAGGGTTTTGTGAGAGCTAAATGAGAAAGGGAAGGAAGGTCTCTGAGACCCAGAGAATAGCTAAATGGAACCCTGGCATTCCTGTTCTTTCTCCAGCTACTGACAGTGAAAGTCCACACCCACCACACACATCAGCAGGGGAGACCCTCTCACTGCTCCACGTGCATACTTTACATTCTCTCCCTTCTACCTTGGTGCTTGCTCCTGCCATTCCTCTCCCTGGAAAGGCCTTTCCTGCAGCTCTGCCTATGCAAATTCCACCTACCTTCTAAGTTACATGCCACCTTCACCAGGAGGCTTCTTGTGATCCAGAAGTGACCTCTCTGCCCTCTGGACCTTCCTTATGACTTTCTGCCTTGTGCAGTGCTCATAATGGTCCCACTTTCCCCCTTGTAACTCTGTATTGTTCAGCAAGAGCTTGGTCAGCACACAGCACCCTGTGGGCAGACAGCACCAGTGCAACACCTCTGTTGCTTACCTGTTCACAAGGCCGTCGCCGCACACCTGGAGGGGGCCCCAGGACCCGAATGACGCCTGGCCGGGGTTGTGGCTGTGGGGAACTGTATTGGGGGTACACCAGAGGTCTGGGGTAGCTGCTCGGTCCCAGGAAATGAGGCTGAACCATCCACTGCAATTCCTGGCTGCCACTCACAGCATTGATGCTTGGCACAAGGTGGAACTTCTAAGGGATACGAAATGAAGAGTGAGGGATGTATACTGAGAGGCTTCCAAATTCTGTCCAATTTCCATGCAGACACAAGCTCAGGGAAACCAGAAAGAAAACTGACTTGGTGGCAGATTATGAGCTATGTAACTTTGGGCAGGTTACATCACCTCTCTGTGTCTGTTTCCCCATCGCAGCTAATTCTTATCAAGGGTAAACTGTCTGGCACTGTTCTAATCACCTTCCAAACAGTGACTCACCTAGCTGGCACAACAGTACCTTCATTTCCAGACAAGAATACTGTCGTCCACAGACAGGGACAGTAAGTAGGAAATGGAATTTGAGCCTGAGTGGCTGTGCTCTCATCCATTTCTTCGACAGCCACCGAAGAGAATAACTACCAATAGCGCCTACCAATAGCTTCCAGTGTGGCTGTGAGAATCGAGTGAGAGAATGCCCGTCTGTCTGGAAAATGACATGCCCAAGGTAAGGGGGCTATGACAGGCAGGAGCTGCTGCTCTGGACTCAGCCTGTCCCACTTGGAATTTCAGCTCAGCCACTGCCTCACCAAGCAAGTTGTTTAACCTCAATGTGTCCCAAATTCCTTATTTTTTAATATTATCATAATTGAAGTTTATAGCATTTTATTGGTCCTAACAAGTAGGGTTTTGTTTTGTTTTTTTGAACTGGGGATGGAACCTATGACCTTGTACTTGTCAGGCAGACACTTAACGCCACTGAGCTAAATCCCCAGCCCTAAGTAGAGCTTTAATAGCTCTGAAATCGTAATTTCATTGGCAACTTAAAAAGAAAACAGTGGTTTAAAAATAATAGTGAGCTTTTAAATGTATAGGATCTTTGATCCTTGAAATATGGCAAGGAAAGAGCCTAGTGGTTTGCCTGGCACTCAGCACCGCCATCATTACCAGGGATCATTTTCTTTCAGCTAGAAATTTGAGCAATGGGTCGGGATGTGGGTTCAGTGTTCTGGGAAGAGATCTGGGTTCAAGCCCTGCGGCTAGGCTCCGGGTGTGTGGCCCAGCTGTCCAGGAAATACCCACCAAGCCCAGGCAAGCCCTAGCTCAATACTGTGATCCCCGCGACGACACAGTGACCCCAGTTCCGGGCCCGAGGCACTGCCGCCAGCCTCTCCCGCGCCCGAAGTTGCCCGGGACTGGGCACTTTGGGCCAGGAAGGGAGGGGCGCCAGGGGTGACTCAGCCGCCGTGACTCGGCCACCGTGACTCTGCGGAACGGACGCCGCTCCTTCCCTCCCCTGCGACACGTGCTCGCAGCCCCTCGACAGGAAATGGGCACCTGCAACAGCAGCCTGGCGGGTCCCCCCAGCCGGCAGTGGGCGCCGTTCGGTGTGGAGAGGCGGGAGCGCAGGGGTGGCGAGGGCTGCGTGACCCCGTGCACCACCTGGCACCTTGAGGTCTCTATTTGTTTTGTCCCTCACTAGGGTCAGGAATCAGTCTCCTGGAACCCATTAAGGTCCACTGCGCGGAGAACGCAATGCCCCGGCGACGGGGCAGAGACGGATGGACGAATAGACAGACACACGGACAGTCACGGACTGCCAAGGATTCCCACTCTGCCCAGGCGGTTCCCGCACAAATCCTTTCTCCCTTCTGTGTCGGGACGTCTCTGCCACAGACCAGGTCCTGGGAATTCAGCCCAGGATGGAGAGCGGGCCGGAGGCAGGTGAGACACAGATCTTGGCGGCGGACAGAAGGAAAAGACAAGACGGTAACGGAGACACAGGGACGGACAGACCGCAGACAGCGAGGGAGAAGGGGACCGAAGGAAGAGGGTGGTCAGTAGACCTTCGGTGCGCTGGCCCGCGCATTTCCCTGGGTGCTGGCGCGGGTGACACGGGTCCCTGGACAATGGAGAATCCGCAGGCCCCCGCCCCCGGCCCCGGCCCCGGCCCCGGCCCCGGTCTCCGCTCCGGGTCCAGGCCCTCGTCCCGAAGCGCACCGCAGCCGACCCGGCGACCCAAGCCCTGTGCACTCCGGGACCCGAGGATCCCGCCCGTCTCACCTGCTGGGCGGCCGCCTGCGCCGCGGAGGAGGGGGGCCCGCCGTACACGCTGCCGGCCCCGGAGCTCGGTCCGGGCTCCCCGAAGTCTCGGTACATGCCCTGGGCTGGCTGCTCGGTGGGGTCCGCGTCGGCGGCTCGCGGCTGGCGGGGTCTGACTCACTCGCGCGTTGCAGGCTTTT
This sequence comes from Cavia porcellus, assembly GCF_034190915.1. NCBI lineage: Eukaryota > Metazoa > Chordata > Mammalia > Rodentia > Caviidae > Cavia > Cavia porcellus. The sequence continues at coordinate 24,610,221 of NW_026947500.1, forward strand.
CTTTTTATGAATGAAAAATTTACGGGCTGAACCACTGCGACCGCGGGGGGGGGTGGGAGCGTTTCCGAGCCGCGCGGTCCCCTCAGGGCCCCACCTCTCCAGACGCGCCGCCTTTCGCCGGTCCGCACCGAGCTCTTCGATCCCTCCTCCTGCGGGCAGCTGCCTTTTCTTGGGGAGAATGGGCAGGCTCGGCGTCCCCGGCTGCCGTGACGGGCCTGCCCCCTCTGACGTAGCTGCCCATACATGGTGCAATTTCCTTGGCGCGCCCAGGTGGGGCCGAGGATTCCCCTGCGGATCTGCGCACCTGCCCCGAGCCGGCGCCCAGCCCCGGGCGCCGCCCTCTCCCGGGCGGGTCTGGCTTTGGTTCCTGTACTGCAAAAGAGTACAACACAACCCCACAACTACCTTGCCGGCGCGTCAGGGGGCGGGACGAAACATGCAAAAGCTGTCTGAAAGCTACGCAGTGAATTGTAAATGTGATTTTTATTACTATTATATTATTATTATTTACTCTGGTGGTTATTTCCAACTCCAGGAATCATCCCAGCTGCCATTCAGGACTTCGCGGTGAGACCTGAAGCCCCTCCGCGGGCATTGCTTTAAGACTTCGGTTGTACTAGAAAGTGAATAAATGACAAACCAAGGACACAGAAAATTGTAATTTTTAAACTTTTTATTAATACATAGTGTTTATATTCCTTATGTGTGGTTGGTGTCAGTACCTAACACATCTTTTTGTTTTTTTCCTTTTTTGGGTTCCATGAATCGAACTCATGACTTCATGCTTGCCAGGCAATCAGTGTGGCTCTGTCTTTATCCCTGGCCCCATACCTAAAACATCTTAATCCCTTTTTTCGTCCTCTCCCTTAATCTTCCCTCTCTTCCCTCTTCTCTCCCCCTCCATCTCTCGATCTCCCCTTCGCATTTAAGATGACGTCTCTATTTTTTTTTTTTTTTTGAGACAAGGTCTCCCTGTGTAGTTCATGCTGGCCTCCAGCTCACAGTGATCCTCCTGCCTCGGTTTCCCAAGTACTGAGATTAGAGTTGTGTACTATGGCACCTGGCTCTTTACTTCTTATTATGTATCTTATTTTTTCTTTACTTATAATTTGTGTTTCTCATATAAGAGAAACCGCAGAATATTTAAGTTTGTGTGTCTGCATCCATTTTCCTACAAATGACTCATTTATCCTCTTTTGGGACACAGTAGTACTCCATTGTGTGTAAATATTACTTTTTATTTTTGGTACCAGGGATCAAACTCAATACCACATTTTCCTTTATTCACTCCTCTGTTGATGGACATGTAGGCTTCTTCCAAGATTAAGCTTTTTGAATTGTGCTGCTATAAACATGGGCGTGCATCGTGCATGTATCATTATAATACAATGTCTTCAACTCATTCAGAAAGGTACCTAGGAGGGGACTAGCTGGATCAACTGGAATTTATAGTTTTAGTTTTTTGAGGGATCTCCATGCTGATCTCCATTGTGGTTGTACTAGTTTACATTCCCACCAAGAAATGTTAGTATTTTCAAATGCTTACAATAAATGAGGTGAATAAAGCAATAAATAAATAAATGCTTTAAACTGGGCACTGGATTCCAATTCAGTAGTGCTACTCAAGATAATCTGTATTTTCATTCAGAGCCTACAGACAGTGACGGTCTACAGAGACACAGAAGTCCCAAAGTCTGATAAACATCACCTTTCTTGACTTCCAGGACTACGTGACTGTGTGTCACCATCCTTATTTGGAGAGTGTGTCAAAAGTCTGTATGAAAAAAAAGTCTGGGGCTGGGGATTTAGCTCAGCGGCATAAGCACCTGCCTTGCAAGCAGGCGGTCGTGAGTTCAATCCCCGGTACCAATAAAAAAAGAAAAAGACAAAAAAAAAAAAAAGTCTGTACGAATGAAATATGTTAAGAGAGGTGGATACCATTATCCTCCCCATTTTACAGATGGAGAAACTGAGGCTGGGAGCTGCTGAAATGCATTATTCAAGGTCACTAAGTGAATGGCTAAAGTAGTTGAGTCACGCCCCAGAAGTTCCAAACCCTGGCTCAGCCAAGATTTTCCAAATTCCTCATAGCTTCACAGACGGCTCTGCATGTCAGTGTGGAGAGAACTTCCCATACTCTTCTGCTTCCTCCCACTTTATAGAGGAGAAAACTGAAGCCCAGAGAAGGAGTTGCTATGGTCACCTAGCAGGAGGGCTGGACTCTACTGCTCTTCCACCAGCACCTTCAGCTGGTCAGCTCTAGTTCTGCCTTAAAGTGGTGGAGGGGGAAGGTCCTGGGCTGCTTTTTGTAGAAACAGAGGCCGGGGGTCTGTGGGTCCTTTCAGGACTCAGCTCCAGGGCCACAGGGCTCTAATCCCAGAGCTAGCATTTTCCATCTGTGTGGGTCGGGGCTACTCATCTTGCCAGAGCCCCAGCCCCAACTGAGCCTCCTGCTGACGTCTGAAGGCTGCTGGAAGACCAAATGAGATCACAAATGTGAAAGAGCTTTGTAAAGCGTGAAGTTCCATGCATGCAGGAGGTGATTACCAGCCAGTGCCCCTCCCTCACTCTGGTTCTATTCAGTGCTTCCTTTAAAAAGAAAAGAAACTACTGCAGCTTATGAATGAGAAATATAAAGGGTGTGTATGTGTTGAGAAAAAAGGAGAAAGGGAGGAGGAGAGAGGAAACAGAAGGGAGGAGGGAGAGAAAATGAATGTGAGAAGTTTTAAATAAGTCTGGTTCTAGGTTTGAAAAGGGTCCTCTTTTTTTTTTTTGTACTGGGGTTTGAACTCATGACCTGGTGCTTGCCAGGAGAGTGCCTAAATCACTGAGCTATAGGGGGCTGGGGATTTAGCTCAGCGGCATAAGCACCTGCCTTGCAAGCAGGCAGTTGTAAGTTCGACCCCCAATACCGATAAAAAGGAAAAAGGAAAAAGGAAAAAGGCAAAAAAAAAAAAAAAAAAAAAAACCACTGAGCTACATCCGTGGCCCTCTGGTTCTGGGTTTGAATTCTGCTTAAACTACTCACTTCTGAAGCTGTTTGCTCATCAGTAAAATGGAGACACAATGACAAGCATAGAAATAAAATAATATCACATGCTTAGCAGAGTCTGTAGTCAGAATTTGATAGTGACCCAGGCATGATGGCGCATACCTGTAATCCCAGCACTCAGGAAGTTAAGGCAGGAGGATTTCCATGAGTTTGAGGCCAGTCTGCAACAAAGCATGACTACTCTGTCTCATTGTCTAATTTTTTTTGTGTCAGGAATTGAACTCAGGACTTCATGCTTGCCAGCCAGGTGCTGTATCACTGAGCCCCAAGACCCTGTCTTAAAAAAAAAAAAGATTTTGACTGTGAAAATAAAGTGACCATTGAATCAGTTCTGTGTGTGCATGTGCGTGTGTGTGAGTCTGTAACTCTGAAAGTCCCTTCCTGCTCTAACCGTTGGTGGAGCCACAAGAGGCCCTTTCAGAGGCAGCACATTCCAAGCTCCTCAGTCACTAACCCCTGCCCTGCTTAGGCCCACAGACGTTCCTGGTGCCTGACCTCACCAGCTCCTACCCAGGGACCATGGAGCCTGCTGGGATCTGGGGGGCCTGAGGGATCCTGCCACAGTCCCTTAGAAGCTCTGTGAGCCACCTCCCCGGTGTGAGTCCCAGCCATTCCCTACGTATCAGGGCTATGGTGAAACCCAAGAAGATGTCTAGTAGGTTCTCAGGGCCAAACAGGACCTTGGAGGTGATGTTGGTGCTTTTCAGTTTCCCTTCTGTTTCTAAATTGAAGTTTATATTTTAATTCAGGTGAAATTGACAGAACATACAATTAACCACATTTAAGCATACACGGGTGGCATTTAGTGTGTTCACAATGTTGTGCAACCACCACCTCTCTGGTTTTCAAAACTTTCATCACTCCAGATAAATACCACATGACCCAGTAAGTAATCACTCTCAATTTCCCCCTCCTCTAAACCTTGGTAACTAATCTATTTTCTGTCTCTGGGGCTTTGCCTGTTCTGGGCATTTCATGTAAATGGAATCATACAATATGTGAACTTTTGTGTTTGGTCTTTTTAGTTTAGCATGTTTCCAAGGTCCATTCTTGTACTATATGTCAATGTTTTGTTCCTTTTTACAGCTGAATAATATTCCGTGGTGCATATATACTGCAGTTTATCTATGAATAAATCAGTGGCTGTTGTGTTGCTTTGTTTTTCTGTCTAGTAAGAATCATGTTGCAGTGAATATTAGTATACAGTTTCTTTGTGTGTGTGAACACACATTTCATTTCTCTTGGAACTGTGAGTCATTAGAGTGGATGAGTTATGTGATAACCCGCCAGACTGATTTGCAAAGTAATTATTCCATTTTACATTTCCTTCAGCAGTGTGTCAGCTTGATTTCTCCAAATCTTTGCCAGGCCTTGTTAGTTTCTGGTTTTTCTTGTGTGCCTGTGTGTGTGCGTGTGTGCAGGTGTGTTTGCAGCACTGGAGAGTGAGTCCAGCGCTCTAGCACTGACCTATATTATAGCACCATCCCATTTTATTTTTCAGACAGGGCTTCAGTTTCTCAGGCTTTGCTTGAATAGGCAAACTTCCTGCCTCAGTCTCTTGGAGTGCTGGGATTATAGGAATGTGTCACCAGACCCAGCTAGTTCCATTCTTAAAATTAAAAACATCCTAGAGGGTAGGAAGTGATCACTCATGTATTTTGATTTGCATTTCCCTAGTGATCACGAAACATCTCTATGTGCTTCTAAGTCTCCTTATACAGATAGTGTATTTCTGGACAGATGTCTGTTCAAGTCCGTTGCCCACAAATGTTTGTATTTTTGAAGTTGAGTTGCACTTATTCTTTGTATATTCTAGATACTAATCCTTATTGGATATTTGACTTGCAAACATTTTCCTATGTTCTGTAGGTTGTCTCTGTATCCTTGGTGCTGTTCTTTAATGTGTAAATATTTAAATTTTTAAAATAAAACCCAGTTTGTCTTTTTCTTTTGCTATTCACATTTGCATGGTCAAATCTAAAAATCCATTGCCAGACCCAAAGCCATGGAGATTTACATCACTATTTTTATCTCTAAATTTTATATCCAGGCAGGGTGGCAGATGCCTGTAACTCTAGAATTCAGGAGGCTGAGGCAGGAGGATTGCTATGAGTTCAAGGTCAGCATATAATAAGACCCTATCTCATTATATAATGAGACCCTATCTCAAAAAAATTATGGTTTCAGCTATTAAATCCATCATTGATTAAATTAACTTTTTTTTTTTTGTCTTTTTGAGATAGGGTCTCACTATGCAATTCAGGCTGGCCTTGAGCTCACTTTGTAGCCCAGGCTAGTCTCCAACTCACAATGATCCTCCTGCTGGAATTACAGGCATGAGCCACCACGCCTGGCTAAAAATCTTATTTTGGGGGGAACGTGGGATGGAACTCATGACCCTGCACTTGCCAGGCAGGCATTTTTGCTGCTGAGCTAAATCCTCGGCCCCCTAAATTAACATTTAATATATGTACAGAAAGTACACATGCATACAGTAAATGTGCTCAATTAAATGACTGTTTACATATGTGTAAACTCTGTATCCACAAAAGGGTGGGTAGCTGCGTCCCCCAATTCACTACTCCCAGCTCATCACCACAAAGACTTTGTTTGAGACAGAATCTCCCTAGGAATACAGGCTGCCCTTAAACTCACTTATGTAGCCCAGGCTGGCCTCTAACTCACCCGGATCCTCCCACCTCAGACCCCCATGTGCTGGGATTATAGGTATGTGCCACCACGCCCAGCGTCAGTTAATCTATCATTATAGACTTACCTGCTCTTGAACTTCCTGTAAGCGAAGCCATACGGTGTGTGCTGTGGGTCAAGATGTCTGTGACACTGTGCCCCTTGGTGAGCAACCTAGTTGCTTGGTCTTTCCCAGTGTGTGTGTGTGTGTTTTGGTTTTGGTTTTTTTTTTTTTTTTTTTTTTGTCTTTTTCCTTTTTTTATCGGTACCGGGGATTGAACTCACGACTGCCTGCTTGCAAGGCAGGCGCTTATGCCGCTGAGCTTAATCCCCAGCCCCTCCAGTGTGGTCTTTCCACTGCACAAATGCTCCCACAGTCCTCCTCTCCCTTCTCCTGCTGATGACTTGGGGGCCCACTGAGGCTGTTATAAATAAAGCTGCTGAAGCATTCCTGAGAATGCTCCGGGGGGCTCCTAGCTCCCTTTTGTCTTAGAGACCTGGCCAAGGAGGGAATTAGTGGCTGTAGAACAGGTGCGTGTTTGCCTTTCTTTAAATCTCTCCAACAGTTCTCCAGAGTAACTGTACCATTTAACCATTTAACGTCCCACCAACTGTGGTTAGGAGTTCCAGCTGCTCCACCGGAGGTGACCTTTTTTCTTTTGATGCACTGGACACTGAAACCAGGGAGTGCTGAGTTACAGCTTATTCATTATTTGTTCATTCACTTAATTTGAGCAAATCTCATTTCGTTGTCCAGTTTGTCTCAAATTTGCCTCAATCTCCCAAGCACTGGGATTATGCGCATGTACCTCTACACCTGCTGGAGTTGACACTGGAAATTCACATCAACAAACATTTATTTTCCTTGGCCCTTGTCCCAATTCTCTTTCTTCAGAGCGCTCACTGCAGCTTCTAGCTCAGCACTATCCTCTCCAGGAGGGATTTTTTTTTCTTTTTTTGGTCTTAATTTTTAAAGGATTTTTTTAAAATCAAGAAATGGTTCACAAAATAATTTTAAAATTCTGATCATTTCACTCTCAAACCTGGATGTTTCTGAGCTGTGACACCTTTAGAAGGTCTGGGACCGGGAAAGGGGTGAGGTAAGGGATCCCATACTCTTTTAGGGTGCATGCTGACTGGGGCACCTCCTCACTGAGCTCGGATGGACCAGGAACCACTCAAATTAATTTATATAATCTTCACAATACTTATGTGAGGTGGTGATCTGATAATAATGTGCCCACTGCCAGGCATGGTGGCGCATGCCTGTAATCCCCGCACTCAGAAAGCTGAGACAGGAGGATTGCTGCATGTTCAAGGCCAGCCTGAACTACATAGTGAGACCCTGTCTTAAAAAGACAAAAGCAAAATATTGTATCTGCTTTATACTTTTAAAAATAAGCGATTAAGCAGCTTTTTCAGTGAGGCAGTCTGTGATCCTCAGCCTAAGTTAAAACCTGTATGCAAATGCTGTTCCCTGGTACTGCAAGGCATATTCCATTTTTCAGTCTACTTCAACTTTTAACAGTTTTGCATTTTGGAGAGGTATACATCTATACCTGTCAATATTTACCTGTCCTTATCTCCCAATTGGTGATCATAAAAAAGGATAACATAGAAGATACTATTTTAAACCATGGTTTTATTTTTTGTGTTGCTTCATACTTAACTTCCTTAGTTGCACTTCTTTTTGACTAGGTAACACACTGACATACACTAACGTCCAAATGCTTCAAAAGGGTATACAATGAGAAATCTCCCCTTCGTTATAATCTCTTCCTTCCTCCTTCTCCCTCTCTCACTCCCTCTCTGTTTGTGCTGGGGATTGAACTCAGGGACCACTGAACACTGATGGACATTCCAGTCCTTTTTATGTTCTTTTTTTGAGACAGGGTCTCACTAAGTTGTCCAGGCTGGTCTTGAACTTTTGATCCTCTTTCTCAGCCTCTCAAGTATCTGGAATTACAGGTATGCACCATTGTACCCAGGTTGTAACCCGTCTCCTGTGTACTGTTTTACACAAAGGATAGCCTGCTCTATGCCCTGTTTTATTCCTTGGGTTGTGTTTTCTTATGTCTTGGAAAGCCTTCCACTGAGTCTATAGAGGTCTGTCTCATTGAGAAAAAAAAAATAACAGTGACACAAATCTGTAGTTCCAGCTACTTGGGAGGCTGAGGCAGGATAGCTTGAGTCTGAGAGCTGAAGAACAACCTGGGCAACAGTTAAGTAAGACTTCATCTTAAAACAACTTGGTTGAGGTGCATGTTACATTCGCTGAAAATCCTACTTTTTTAGTGTACTGATCACATGATTGGAGTAAACGTCCAAGGAATGACATTCCAATCAAAATAGAAAGCATCTTCATCCCTCAGAAAGGTCTACCCGCCCCCTCTGCAGTTTCCCTTTCATTTCCCCAGGAAATTGCTTGACTCATTCCCATTGACAGATTGACTATTTGTCTCTTCCAGAATTCCACATCCATGGAGTCACAAAACATGTGGTTTTTGTCTGGGTTCTGGCCCTCATCATGCCTGTGAAGCTCCTCTATGTTGTGTATGGCCAACGCTGACTCCTTTTTACGGCTGAATAGTATCCCACTGCCTGGATGTACTGTGCTGTTTTTCTCCATCACCTTGAAATAAATGAGTTAAAAGTTGAACACAGTCAGATATGGAGGAGGAAGGGATGATAAAGACTCAGTCCTGACACCAAAGCACAGACAGCCCAGAGAAGTGGTCCGACACTAAGGAACTCAGGCCTGGGACTAGGCAGATGGTACTAGGGCAAGGAACAGAGAGTGCCTCAGACATTCCCCGGACCCCCAGGAAGGCAAGGCCTCCAGGCAGGAAAGGTCCTTTCCAACTGGGGTGGGAGCAAGTGGGAGAAGCCTTCTTGGTAGAAGAGGACTTGAGGTAAAGACATTCCTAGAGCTGGTGACAGTGGGCACAAAGCCTGTGAGTGGGCAGTGGAGGGAGGTCGGGGTGGCTGATGTCCAGGGCATGCACAGAATGTGTGCAGGGCAATGAGCCGGAGGTGGGCAGGCTGGTGAGGCCTAAGCCCAGGCCCCTGAGTAGCAGGCTGAGGAGCCTGCATTGGTCTAGAAGATGAGGGAGTTGGGGGGTGCTTTAAACAGCAATAATACTGCAGTCTGGGGAGGAAGGGGTAGAGTCTTTTGCTGAACTTAAGTCTTTCTGGCCAAGTCATCCAGGTTCTCAGTGGCCTTCTACTGAAATGCCACCTGACCCATGAGTACCTGACCCTTTGTTGTCCCTTGAGCTTCATGCCACCGTCCTGTGAGGGACCTCAAGTCTCCAAAAGGGAAAGGGACTGAATTAAGTGCTACATTCCTCCTTTGGGGCAGCACCATCCACTCTCCAGCCCAGGGCAGAGGAGGCAGGCATCAGAGAGGAGCCCCAGTCCTGGCCGGGTCTCCAGTAGTTGTACATCTTCCTGCTGCTCTCTTCTTTGGGAGCCTCTGCTTTTTTCTTTTTTTCACATTAGGGTCTCACATACTGTGATCCCTCAAACCAGAGGTTTCCACGGAGAGCAACAGGGTCCGAGTGACTACTGGGCCCTCTATACTGCTCCAGGCAACACAGCTCCACAGGCAGGAGGGGTTAACAGCATGACATATCCTGGCAGGGTTTCAGGGCTTTGGGGGTGACTTCCCAGGGGCTACACCTGGGTGAGGGGTGGGCAGGGAGCATCTCAAAGTGTCCTTTCTCTCCCATTTTATGGAAGACCGAGATTCAGATAAAAGGAGTACACGTGTACAGAGACCTGCTATGAGTCAGGCAGTTTCTAAGCAGTTACATGCATTAAGTCAGTTCATTTCTCACAGCCCTCTTTTTATTAATGAGGAAACTTCTTTCCCTTAGCTTCTCCATGCCTCGGTTTCCTCACTGGTAAGGCTATGATAATACTTGTATGTGCTTCTCCAGGTGGCTGGGGGAGTAAACAAGGGAAGGTGCTAGAACTCAGCAGGGACCTAGCGGTGAGGGAGCAACAAATGTCTTCAGGAATTGTCCTGCTGCTGTTTGCGCTGCATACACACTTCTGGGAGACCTCTGCCATCAGTGTCCAGGGTGACTGTGTCACTCAGCCTGCTCCCTAAGGTTTCTTGGAGTGGGTCCCTGTTCCTGGCTGACCTAGGCCCAGGCCAGTTGGAGCCTGTCACTCAATTTTCCCTGGAGAGCAACCCAAAGACCTGAAACTGCCTTGCCCCACTTCCTGTCCCAGGCTCCCAGGGGTCCAGCCTGCTGTTCTGGAGGTGATAGCTCCTGCTCTGGGACAGGAGTGAGCTGAAATGCACATCCTGGGATGAAAGGCTGGCGGCTCTGGGCTGAGCCAATAAACGGCCCCACCCATGCTGGGAGGACCCCTGGGCACCGGTGTAAACTGAGTCATGGTGGGGGGGCAAGGGGTTGAGTCATGTGGCCTGTGAGCAGGAGCTAAATGGGGCAGAGCTTGCCTGTGTGGGGTTCCTGTCCACACCTCGTCAAGCCCAACCTTCAGGCCCCTTAGGCATCCAGCAGGGCCCTGACTCAGGGCTGAGGGGAGCAGGGCCAGCCCAGCTCCCTGGGAGGCAGGAGCCTGAAGGCTCCCAGAAGTGCACCCGTGTGTGTGGTGTGCATGTGGGCACGCTCACACTGTGAAGGGGGAAGTGGGTGGCAAACAGGAAAGGGAGGCTCTGTCTGGAGAAGAGACTGGGGTTTGGAAAGATGTCAAAGCCCCTGAGGGATTCTGGAAGAACTCTCCACTGCCCTCTCCCGGCTTCTGAGGAGTTGGCTGGCTTTCCTGCAGGAGCCGGCTCTCCTGTAACAGGGTAGAGAGAGGATGAGCCAGGGCTAGTGCTAGATGTGGCCGGCTCTAGGGACTGTAGGAGGCAGAGTTGGGACCAAGGCTTAAAGTCCCCAGAGGCCAATTCTGACTTTGCCTTAGGGTAGCCTCTGCCCCATGGGCCCAGAGCTGCTCAGGGTTGAGAGACAGAGCCCCCCTTTACCTAGGTGTGTAAAACATTCTTGGGAGTTGTGGAGGCTGCCAGACCATCCTTAGTCTTGACTTTGACCAAGTTACTTAACATCTTTTGGCCTCAGTTTCCCCATCAGTAAAAGGAGGACTGTGAGGAATGAAATGAGTTAATGCATATGGATTCTTAGAGAATGCCCAGGACTGAGAAGTTCTGTGTAAAAGCGCATTCTTATATGTGCCTCAGTTTTCTCATCTGTAAAGTGGGTGAGAAGGTGAGAAGGAACATGTAAAAGGTTCCTGTTTCCAGCCCCCATTCTGCTCTTCTTCTCCAATGAACAGAATGGGAAGCCCTGTCACTTTGTGTGGCTGTCCTGTAAGCCTTGGGTTTATTACGTGCTGCCAGATGGCAAGTAACCAAGGATAGATGGGGTTGGTGGGTTTCTTGGCCTTGCATGCTCAGGTTTGTTAGTGCCTGGGGGATGCGTCAGAGCAGTAGGGAGTTTTCCTCCTGGGATGAATCAGCTGTGTGACCCAATCCTGGTCCCTGCCAGGGCCCCTCCCACCTGGCAGGAGTGGGGCACAGCTGCCCTGCAGGAAAAACTCCCCAAATCCTACCAAACCTCTGGCTGAAGTGTCTCCCTTTTCAGTGACCATTTCCTGTCCTAAATCCTCATCCTCTTTCCCCAGCCCCCCCAGGCAAGAGTTGGGGATCAGACAGAGTTCCCCCTCCCTGGTCAACTGCTCTGGCGTTCCCTCACTGGTCTGGTGTGGATAGTGTGCATAGCACAAGGGGAGGCTCTTCTGATTTTCTGGCCTTAGTCATCCTCCCTTTCATTTTACAAAAGGAGCAGAGGAGGGCTGAGGCGACAGCTCAGTGGCACAGCAAGTATGAGGTTGAGTTTGATTCCTGGCACCCAAAATAAAAAACCAAAAACCAACCAAACAAAAAACAAAAGGACAAAGGCTTTTCCAAGTTTAGCCAATCTACCCCAGGTCCAGGGTAAGTCTCGATGTCAGATAACCAGGAGTCAGGCAGACAGAGCAGAGCCCTCTGCCAGCCAGAGGGTGGGCTTTGGGGGCCCTTGGCCCTGCATGGTGGGCTCCCTGCACTGCATGCTCTTCTTCCTCAGCAGGCCTACTGGCTGCATAGTCCCAGTGGGTCTCTATTTGTTCTCAGCATCAAAGGGGAACTGTTTTGGCCCAACCTGGCATCCTGGCCTGCATGCTTTGCAATTTAATTCTAATTCCTCACTGGGTCTCATTTTTTCCAGTAGTGTCCACCCTGCAGATACTGGGGCTTAATCACATGCTACGCATGGACTTGGATGACCCAGGTTCAAGTCTTGGTTCTGCCACCTACTAGCTCTGTAACCTTGAGCCACTACTGACCTTCTCTGGGCCTCTGTTTCCTCTTCTGCAAAATGGCAATAATAGATCCAAATGAAGCCTAGGTGAGACATTGCAGGTAAAACTTTTAATATAGGGTGTGGCTCTTATTGACAAAATGAAGAAACTGAGGCCAAGAGACAGAGAGGGTCCTGAATTCAATTACCCATTTGTTGAAGAATGTTTATTCAGCAACTGCACTGGCCTAGCCTCTGTGCTAGATGCTGAGGTTACCCTGGGAGATACACCACAGCTGCCGCCCTTGGGAGCCCCAGGCATACTGATGAGAGCCATAGGTGGGGAGGAGCGGTGTGGACACATGGGAGATGTGTAGTTGGGTCAAAGGTGGATGGGCAGGGTCCAGGAGGCAGACTCTGTGCCAGTGCATCTGAGATATGCAGACGCCCAGGAAAGTGGGTAGGGGCAGCCAGCATGCATGGTGGTGCATGCCTATAATCCCAGCACTCCGGGAGGCTGAGGCAAGAGGATCATAAATTTGAGCCCAACCTGCACTGGTCAACAATTTAACAAAACCATGTCTCAAAAAACAAACAAAACGCCCCAAATTTAAAAATGGCTGGGGATGTAGCTCAGTGTGAAAGCCCCATGTTCAAACTTCAGTACTGAAAAAAAGAAAGAAAGAAAAAAAGCTAGAAAGAAAGCCAGGCACACACCTGTAATCCCTGCACTGGGAAAGCTGAGGCAGATCGCTATGAGTTTGAAGCCAGTGTGGGCTACATACATAGTGAGACCCTGTCTCAAAACCAAAATAAACCAAACCAAACCAGACCAAAACCCAGGAAAGAAAGGTAGAGGTTGGACCTGTCAAGCAGAGGCTACAACATGAGCAAAGGCCAGAGAAAGGCCACACACGGCTCATGATCCTGGAACCAGGATGAGCAGGCAGCAGAGACGAAGTGGGAAGGGAGAACAGGGGCTGGGTCTGCACTAATTACTTCCTCCATACGTTTAATAATTTATAGAGGGGGCTAGGGATTTAGCTCAGCAGCATAAACACCTGCCTTGCAAGCAGGCGGTCGTGAGTTCAATCCCCAGTAGCGGAAAAAAGAAAAAAAAAAAATTTATAGAGGACTTGCTCTGGGGTCAGGGCTGAAATTCGGACACTGTTCCTGCCTGTGTGGATATACCTGGGTGTGAGGCTCAAAGACCAGTGGGGAGATATTGAAGAGGTGTTTTCCAGGCAGGGGGGATGGTAGTGCACAGCAGGGTGCAAGGGAAGTGCTAGCTGGCTTCAGTGGGTGAGCAGAAAGACAGTTCCTCAGGGAAGCTGGGTGGGCAGTGGGGGCCAGGCGAGTGTGGACCCTTGAGAGTGGACTGTCCTGCAGGTTGTGGGGACCCAAGAGGGATTTTGATCAGAGGAGGGGCATGGGCAGCTCTGTAGGGAGATCTGCGGCTCAACTGTGGGGGAAGAGAGAGGGGATGGGGGATGGAGAAGACAAATGAGGGGCTATTGCCATGGTTTAGGTGGACAGGGAGGGGTGGGCCAAGGCAGGGCCATTAAAAAAGAGAGGAGGGATGAGTGTGACTTGCTTAGCTATAGAACCCAAGAGGGCTTTCCTGAGACCCTTCACCCCAAAGCCTTGGCTTCCTCTGCTTAAGTGCAAGGGCAGGCAGAACACTAGGTTCCAACTCACAGCCCACTACCTCTGGGGACTTCCCAAGGATGGGCTGAAGGGGACATGCTCCCGAGCCCAATTCAGGGTGGGGAGGAAGCTGGAGAAGGCAGCCAAGCCAACATCTTATGACTCAGCCACTTCCACCCAGTTAGCCCAGTGGCATCTCCACTCCCCTGCTCCAAATTCCAGCTTGATGAGGCTGCTAGAGGCTGAGTCAGCCCTGGCAAGGCAGTTTGAGCAGCATCACAGGGGCTCCCTGCCAGTCTCCCCTGGCCCACCACCAAGGCAGGAGCGAGGCTCCCATAGACAGCAAACTCTGAGGGGCTGTAGCTGCCTAACAGGAGGAGGGCGCCCTTGAGCAGATGTGCACAGTGGGCTGTGCCTGTGCAAACAGCTAACTGCAGGTGCAGGTGACACTTTCCTAAGGTTAGGGGCAGTCAGGGGCCACACTCTGCCCGAGGCAGGGACTGGGATAAAAGTCCCAGGTCTGCCCAACTCCCTGAATTACCCTGAGGAAACCTTTCCTCTCCTGACCTCAATTTCTTTGATTATAGGGCAGGACCAGAATCTTCTTAAAAAAGTCACAAGAGTTCAGTGATACAAGTGGAACTGCTTTGCAAACTGTCTGGTAGCCCCAGCTATAGCCTGTCAGAAGTGAGCACAAATGACAGAGTTTTAGAGATACCCCTTAATGGTTATGCAGCTCCCCTGAAGTGTGAGGATGTCCTGTCAGGATGCTGAAACCCAGTCCATCCTCTGTTTAACCTGTGTCCCCGCTGAGGGACTACTAGGACCAAGAGAGCAACTTTCTCCAATATGTATGAACAAACACACCTTGAGCCTTCTAGGTCAACCTCTAGATCTATAGGGAACCATGGAGAAAGTGACTCATTTTTTGGATGCAGGCTGGCTTTGCAGAGGTTCTCCTGAGTGGGAGAACATCTTTAGCCTGAACAGTAATTTCCTACTGGGGGAGGGGAGGGAGGAATCTCTCCTGGCCCTACCTCTCTCCTCAGCAACCACCAAGACAGTATCTTATTTTATACTAAGGATACAACCAAAGGCCTTCTTTTTGAGCTACATCCCCAGACCTTTTGCCTGCTTGTTTTTTTTGAACCAGGATCTTGCTATGTAGTACAGGCTGGACTTGAACTCATCATGCAGCCCACATATTGAACTTGCATCGATCCTCTTGCCTTAGCTTCCTGAGTGCTGAGATTATAAATGTACACCACTATACCTGGCTAGGGTTTCACTAATGTAGGATCTCAAATTCTTGGTGATCCTCCTGCCTTAGCCTCCTAAGTGCCACCATGCCTGACAAACTTTTTCTAAATTTCGAGACAGGAACTTGCTAAGTTGCTAAACTGTTGGGTCAAATTCTATATTTCTGCCTCTGCACCTAGCTCAAGGCAGCATTACAAAAAAGCACTCAAACCAGGTGTGGCAATCCTAGTACTTGGGAGGCTGCGACAGAAAAATCAACCACAGGTAGAGGCCAGCTTGAGTTGCAAGTTCAAGGTCAGACTGAACTACCTAGTGAGATCCTGTCTCAAAAAGTCAAAGCCAAAACCAAATGAACAAAAAAATCCCAAAACAATACAAAATAGTGAAGACATAGACCCAAACTGGGTTTTATTGAAATGCCAAGAACAGGCACATGTCAAGGCAGCCAGGGAAGGGAAAAAGGTGATGCAGAACTGAGTTGGAAGGGAGGTCCCACTTCTACAACTCTGCATCCTCTCTCTACTAGGGAAGCAGTAAGCACAACTACCCCCAGAAAATGGCATGCTCAGTCCTGCAGGGTCCCTGCCCCCTGGGTTATGATGCCTTCAAGGAGAGGGATGGAAGCACTAAGTTTTCCCCTTTACGAGGGAAGAAAGCAGGAGAGGTATAGTTGGAGGTGAGGGTGACCAAGGAAGGCTCTCTTCTTGAATATCTGCACCCAACCTATGGTCCTGGGCAGTGGAAGGGAGCAGCACTGAAGAGGCTGAGGTCCTAATCAGGGCACCCAGGCTCTGGGAGCTGGAGTCAGTCCTGAAAAGAAGGCAAAGCTCAAGGGACTGAAGACAGCACTGCCTGAGTGATCTCATCCTTACTGCTGGGGGGCTTGGCCTTCTTGGGACAAGGAGAAGGAAGACAGTTGGAACCATCCCCAGCAACAGGAGCAGAGAATGGTCTTTCCCACCTGGCCCCCCTAAGTCAGTTCCACATTGTTGGCACGGTCCAGCACTCGAGAGCCACGGGCATTGCCTCCAAGCTGGAAACGGCTCTCATAGAGAGTAGGGCAGAGGTGCCAGCGGTTAGCACGGTAGATGCCCAGGTAGGTGTAGACATCAGGCTTGTAGGTGAGCAGGCACTTAATACCTGCTGCACGGATGGCTGAATCTGCCTCCAGTACACCCAAGCGGTCCGTGAAATCATCGGTGTAAACACAGATGACCTGGCGCCCACCCTCCTTGGCCCGAGGGCTCACCTTAGCTACCTGAAGCCGGCCCTCAACCACGGCTCGGGCAATGCCAGCCCAAGCATGGTCCAGCTTGAAGCCAGGTGCCAAGTGAATCAGCCACTTGCCTGAGAGCACGTGGTGGGTGATGGCCAGCTGGCGCAGGGTACCTGGTGTAATGGGCCGCCCACTGGTCTGCAGAGCCTCCCAGGCTGCCTGCAGGCCCTGCACATCACCTGAGTTGGGGTTGTAGCCTTGCCCATAAGCTGCAATCCAGCCTACAGGTTCAGAATTGGGTGAGCCAGGGTCCCCATAGCGGGTAACTTGTGATGGTGGGTACTTGGCCAGCCAGGCGTCCAGCTCAGCAGCAGGTGTGGTGCGAGCATCGAACACCAGCCAAGGGTCCATGTCGGCGGCCATGGCCTCCGCGGCCAGGTGTTCTGCGGTGAAGCCATCCTCACGACCGCCTGGAGAGTCGTCTTCTTCCAGCTCCTCACCTGGCTCCATTCTGCAAGAAAGGAACTAAGTCAGGGCACTTTCTTGGCAATAACTACCGTCTGCTTGGCACTCTTCAGCTGTCAGGTCCCCAAGGTACACTGTGTGGCTTTGGGCAAGACTTAAGGTTGCTATCTCTCAGTTGCTCCTCTACAGTGAGGTCACAAGATCTGTTGTGAATCTCAGATGCGCAAGGTGGCGTGAGGGCTGCTTAAGCACTGTGCCACCATCATGACTGTCCCCGCTGCAAGCAAGTTAAGCGGCGCTCAGAGAAATGATCATGCCCATGGTCGCATCAGGAGTGCTCAGCACACACGGAGTGGGAATGCAAGGGTGGCGCAGCCAGCCGCAGCCACACCTCCTGGCCCGAGGCCGGCAGGTGTCTGGGAGCAGCGATCTTGTGGTCAGAGGGTTCCAGGGACGTGGAGGCGATGAGAGGGCAGTGCCAGGCCTGAGGCCAGTGAGCGGTGCCCGGACTCGAACTCGAACGAGTCGGAGCCTGCGCGAGGGCCAAGCTCCAGGTCTGCCGCGCCCGCCGCCATTAGCGCCCACGGCCTGCGCGCTGCTCCCGCCCTGGCCCTGCCCCTCCTGCCGCCCCTCAGTCACCTCCGGCCTTCGTTGCGTTCGGCGACAGCCCAACTCCGTGCCCGGCTCCGCTCCTGCTGGGGCTCCGCACCATCGCCGCGCCCCGCCCCCGCCACGGCCGCTGCTGCCGCCGCCATCTTAACGCCGCGCCGCCTCAACAACAACTTTATAGACAAGCGCAGCCGCGGGGCGGGGCGCCGGGCTGGACCAGCGGGCCGCGGGGCGGGGTCCGTAGGGGAAAGGGGAGAAGCGGGGGCGGGGCTGGCCCGGGGGCGGTACCATTGCTGGGACCCCAGCGAGAGGCGGGCTCACAGAAGGCCGGGCTAACGTTCGCTCTTCTGGCTGGCGGGCGGGCGGGAGTGACGGCCCGCAGCTGTACTGACGCGCCACGCCCGGCAGGCTCTAGGGGAGCGGCGTCCTGACGGGCGGCGCTAGGACCCCGACGGCCGCGGCGGGGGCGGAGCGGGCGGCACCAGGACCCGGGGGAACGGCGACGGGTGGGCGGGCGGCGAGCAGGCCCCGGGGCCGGGAGGCTTCGGGCGGCGGCGCTGGGCCCGGCGCGGCGAGAGAGGCCCTGAGATGCCGAGCAAAAAGAAGAAGTACAATGCCCGATTCCCGCCGGTGAGCACGTGGCCGGGCCGGGCTGGGGCGGGCCGGGCTCCCGAGACTTCGGGGTCCGGGCCCCGCCGGGGGGCGGGCGCATCTCGGTGTCGGGGGCCCACATGCCCCGCCCCTTCCGTGCCCTCCCGGCGCCCGCGCCCCCCGCACCTCCCTCCCGGGGGACCCCTTGGTTGCCCCCCCAGTACCCTTTCGGGGTCGGGGCCGTAGGAGATAGCGTCCGAACTCGGCCCCTTTCCGCAGGCTCGGATCAAGAAGATTATGCAGACGGACGAGGAGATCGGGAAGGTGGCGGCGGCCGTACCTGTCATCATCTGTATCCCGTCGGGGGCAGGCCGGGCTGGGGGCACAGGGAGGGCAGGGCACCCCTCCCCCTTCCTGTGTTCTCCTTGACGCCCCACAGCCCGGGCGCTCGAGCTCTTTCTGGAGTCGCTGTTGAAGAAGGCCTGCCAAGTGACCCAGTCCCGCAACGCCAAAACCATGACCACGTCCCACCTGTGAGTGGCCGCAGAGCTGGGAGGGGCCACGGGGAGGCGGAGTCCTGACCACGGGGAGGCGGGGAGGAGGTTGCGGGGGTCGACGACGCCTCAGGCATCCATTCTGAGGGGTTTAGGAGCCCCAGGCAAGGGTGCAACCTGAGCTGAGCCCGTGAAAGGGCAGGGGTGGGAATGGGAAGGGAGTTTTCCAGCTTCATTCTGCTGACTTCCAGGGTTGGTCGCCCTATGTCTTTCGCGGAGGGCCTCAGTGGCCTGACTGCACGTGAGTGCCTCCCTCCCCACCTCTTTCAGGAAGCAATGCATTGAACTGGAGCAGCAGTTTGACTTTTTGAAGGACTTGGTGGCGTCGGTGCCTGATATGCAGGGGGATGGGGAAGACAACCACATGGATGGGGACAAGGGACCTCGCAGGTAGGGGTTCTGGGTATACAGGTGGGGAAGGCCAAGGCCACAGGGGTTGGGGGTGGTGGGGGGTAGTCAAGGAATGGGGAGACCCTTGGGCAGATGGACTGTACCTTCCCGAAGGGGACGGAAGCCAGGCAGCAGTGGCCGGAAGAATGGTGGGATGGGAAGCAAAGGCAAGGACAAGAAGCTGTCCGGGACAGACTCTGAGCAGGAGGTGAGTGAGGTCCTCTGCACTCTTGTCCTGCCTTGGGGGAGAAAGGGCAGCTATGCAGCAGGTTGAGCTGGCAGGAGGCTAATCACGTCTCTGTCTATGACCACTTGTGCTTTGGGCTGTGCATCTAAGTTGGGAGCCCTAAGAGTTGGCGATTCCTGGCCCTGCCACTCCCAGGGTCTGTGCTTCCAGTGGTGGGTTTGTGTCATTTGTCAACTCAAACCCTGCCTCACAGGATGAGTCTGAGGACACAGATACTGATGGGGAAGAAGAGGTACCCCAGCCGCCAGCCCCAGCCAGCCACCCTCCTGCTCCCTTTCAGAGGTAAGCAGCCCCAGCACCTCTTGATGGCCACTTGGTTTGCTGGTTGGTTTCCCTGTCATCTGACTGACCACCTAGATTTTTGATTGTAGCAGACTTGGGTGATGGGAAGGGTGTAACTGGAGGAGGCAAGGAGCAGGAGACTTGCTGAGGTTTTGTCCCCACTTGGGTTGGGGCAGTGGGTGGAGTGAATGGGGGCTATGTGATCCACTTTGGATTCTTCCTTTATTTGAGGCTTGGCTGCCCTGTTGCAGATGGTGGTGGGCTTGACGCCTGCCTCTATAGAGGGCAGGCTAGGGCCCCAGGCAGGGATGGGCGGCAAACATGGCCTGAGTTTCCTCCTGCTTTCTGCTCTGCAGCCCTTCAGCCCCCTTCATGCCCTTTGCCTCTACTCTGCCTTTGCCCCCGGCACCCCCGGCTCCCTCAGCACCTGATGCAGAGGATGAAGAGGACTATGACTCCTAGCGCCCTCTGCCCCCCAGGCCACACCCCCTTTTAGTTGGTTTTAGTTGCTCTGGGGGGAGGAGAGAATATGGAAGTGTTCTTAAGTTTATTAATAAAATAATAAAAAAGAATCTTAGTGTCTTCCCAGTTAGTCTACGTTCAGACGTTTGTGGCTACTTTCCCGATCACCTCCTGTGAGGAGCTGGGGCCAGTGACAGTGGTGGCCTGGCCATGGCTGAGTGAAGGGGAAGTGAGCTGGGAAACTGGATGCCATGGGTGTTGATGGGAAGAAGGGACCTGGGGCCTGAGCCAGCAGGTGTTGGATGGGCTCAGAGACAGTGGCTCATTGTGCTGTGTGACCTGGACAGCACTCTCCCTTCCTCTGGGTTGTGGAGGGAGTGACAGGTGGTGGGATTGGACCTTGCAGATGTCGGGCTCTGGTCCAGAGAGGGGCGGTGGGAAGGAGCAGCTCAGATGTGTGAGACGATAGAGGCAGTTTTGGAACCCAGCAGTGCCGCTTGTCCCCCAAGAAGGTGGCCTGTGGGAGCAGTGGCTTGGTGAGGCCAGGGAGAAAGCTGGCAATAAACACGGTAATCTTGATGTTGAGGGGGATCATGAGAACATCTGATTTTGACAAGATTACCAGCCTCCTCCTGATGGACAGAAACATCTAGGGCTCTGGTGGCTCCTTGGGTAGCCGGATGAGGACGACATTTGAAGCAGGAAGAAGCATGGGGCACAGAGGGTGGCAATGAGTCTGTTTTGATCTTAGACATAAGAGGAGGTGAGGGAGGAAACCCTTAACAACTATACCCTAGTTTCTCTCTGTAGCATCTTTGGCAGGGGCAGAGGCCCCTCTCCAACTGGGGGATACAGGAGGAAGAACAGGATTTGGCTGTGATCACAAGTTTGGTTGTGATGGATTGGGGTGCCCATGAAGGCACACAGGGGAGTTGGTGAGTGAGCATTTAGGTGGAGAGGCCTAGAGAACCCATCCTGGGGCGATCACCAAAGGAGAAAGGAACAGCTAGACCCCAGGCCACCCAGATGCCTGGGAGAGCAGGGTCAGTTGGCAAATGCTGGGGACAAGCAGATGGTGCGCTAGAGGTACCTGGCATTGGGGGAATCATTGCTAGAGCTGTTTCAGTGTCCTGCTGGTTGTTGATGAGGGAGGGGCCACTGAGGTGGGAAACAGGCTGTGAGGAGGCTGAAGAAGTGGGGCATGGTTTTATTTTGTGTTTTTGTAGCATGGCAGAATATGTGGCTAGCATGCAGAGGCCCTGGGCACCATTCCTAGCACACTTCATCCTCAGCACTGCAAGAAAAAAGTGATGGCAGAGCCCAAGTTCAGGTCAGGGGGACTGAAGACGTGGGAGAGGGAAACGTAGAATTCACAGACTGAGGTGGAGGGGCTTGAGACAGACCCCAACCTGAGGGTTTTTTTTGTTTTTGTTTTTGTTTTTTTTTTGAGATAGAGTCTCACTATGTAGTTCAGGTTGGCCTTGAGCTCACTGTGTAGCCCAGAGTGGACTCAAACTCACAGCAATCATCCTGCCTTGGCATCCCAAGTGCTGGAGCTGCAGGAGTGCCACTACAAGTGGGATAGGTTTAAAGGGAGTGTTGAGGTGCTGACAGGTTTTACCCAGTGCTGAATCCTCTGTGAACCAGAAGGCAGGGTCACCTACCCTGCATGAGGGGAGGTGGCTGAAACGGTGTCCAGGAGAGTGGCAGGGGTGGCGACTTGCACAGAATGAGGTGGCTGGGTAGACATGTAGAGAGCTGAAGATCGGATCTGTGTTGGCCCTGTCTGCTCCCCATCTGCTCCTGCCTTAGTCACAGAGCTGCTGTTTCCTGTTGAAGAACTCTGCCCCAGCTGGAGTACACACAGCTGAGGGGTGGGTATGGGGCAGCAGCTTGGCTCGTCACATCACTTGTGCTCCTGACACCAGGACTTCAGGCTTACAATAAGGTCAGTGGTGGAGCCACCCTGGCATGGCCAGGAGCTGTGGAAGCCACTGGCCACGCTGTGGGGCTGTCCCTGCTGAGAGAGAAAGGGCAAAGGTGACATCTCAGGGAATCTGAACACCTCTCCAGTCTCTGTAGATGCCCAGATTTCTTACCCGAGCCAATAAATATTTCTCTTGCTACACCATTGGGTTTCTGTTTGTTATAACCAAAAGGGCTTTGCTTGACACAAGCAGCAGGTTGTATGGGGCAGAGCCAGGGAATAGAGATGCTCAGGGTCATCAGGATGGAAGCCATGCCAAGCAGGGCAGAGGAGTGGAGGTGGAAAAGGAGAGCCTGTTGCTGGGGTACATCCAAAATGTGGATTCTCAGCTGAGAGGGCCACAGGATGGCAAGAAGGTAGGCGTGGAGGCTGGAGTGCAGGGGGCAGCCTCCCTTTATGTAGACAAAAGGACTTGGAGGCCCAAGTGGGTGTGAGGATGCCCCTTGAGCAGGTGGCCTGGCCCTCTGTGTTTTTTTCTTTTTTTGAGGGGGGTGGGTTTGAACTCAGAATCTCATGTTTACCAAGCAGATGCTTGTGACGGTGAGCTACACCCACGGCCTGCTTTTCCTTCTTTAGATTTTGTTTTTTATTAGTATGCATTCATAGTACATAATGATCACATTCCTCATGGGCAGTTGATTCACACACGCAACATGGCCTAATTCTTGTTCCTTGTTGCTGTCTCCTCCCTTCTTCCTCTGTGTTCTTGGGCTGTTGGTTTAGCTTTGAGGCAGCTCTGGAGCCAGGCCCTGGGTTGAAATTCTGTTTCTTTACTAACTAACCTCAGAAAAGCTCTGCAGTTTCTCAGGGTCTCAGCTTTCTTCCCTGAAGGTGGAATTAGTTACTTGCTGTGTTACTTTGCTATTCTCTGCCATACATGGTTAGTTATCCCTGTATTGGAGCAGGCTTGCTGATGTAACAAACCCAAACACACAGGCTCAAATGCAGTGGAGGTTTGTGTATAACACAAGGTTCCTAATGGGATTTATCTGATCACAGGGAGCTCTTCTCCAAGGACTTTAGGGCCTAGACTGTTGTGACTCCTCCACCGTCAGCCTTGAATTTCAAGTCACTAGGGAAGAGGAAAGCTCAGAGCTCATGGAGGGTTTTGTGGGTTAGGGCTGGGTGTGGCTCAGTACCTCTGCTCTCTTCCCACTGGCTGACAGTGGTCATAAGGTCCCACCTGAGCCAACCTGGGTGACCAACCAACCATATGGTCCTTCCAGGCCAGTGAAAAGGCCTAGCCAAGCCTTCACCAGGTGTTGGAAGTGCAGTCTTTTGACTCAGAGGACAGGGACCAAAAGAGATGCGCTAATGAGCCGGCCCCCTGGGTGCCTTCTGGGAGTGGCTCTGGCCCTGCTGTTGCCACTAAAACATCAAGGAGAGACAGTCTGTCAACCCTGCCTGTGGAGCTCTGCTGAGAGCTCTGCTCTCCAGCCATCAGGAGCTTGGGAGCAAGTCCCGCCTTAACCATTTCCACCTGGTTTTGTCTGTGCTCTGAGGTATGGGTGTGAAATGGGGAGCAGCTTCAAAGGCCAGTGTGGCAGCGGGATTATGATCCTCCCTGCCAAGTAGTAGGTCCCTAATCCAGTGCAAGATCCACTCAGGAGGGTTATTGAGCACCTACCATCACTACCAGGGAGATGCTAGTCACCTTCTGGGAGCCAAAAATGAGAAAGTCTGATCTCGCCAAGTGCTGGAGAGGAAGCAGTGATGCAATTAATATTGGGTCGAGGAGGGCAGCCACTTCTGAAGAGACTTCCTTATTAAGTCCATTGGCACACACATTTTCCCTATGCCCAGCAATTCTAGTCATAGGTCTCAACCAAGAGAAACAAGGGCACATGCCACCAGAAGGTATGTGGGAGTGCTCGTAGCCCCTGCTAGTACAGCCCCAGTGCCTCCAGCCAGGGCATGGGCATGAGGAATATATGGGAGCATGTGTGTACCTGAGCAGTGGTAAAAAGGAAGAGTGGACAGATGACAGTTTGACACAGCTCGCCCAGGTCTTGTAGATGTTCTGTTGAACAAAGAAAGCCAAGCGAAAAAACATACTTGATGTTGTCATTTATTTAAAAGAAATTCAGGGAGCTGGGCTTGGTGGTACATGCCTGTAATCCCAGCACTTGAGAGGCTGAGGTAGGAGAACGGTTGTGAGTTTGAAACCTGCCTGGTTACAAACTAAGCTCAAGTCCAGCCTGCACTGCATTAAAAGTCTTAAAAAGACACAAACGAACAAAACAAAAAAGAAGTACAGGGGCAGGCAAAACTAATCACTGCTGAGGAAGTAAGTGTAACTGTTTGGAGGTACAGGGCATCTTCTGGACATATTCTATAGCTGGAACTGGGCAGTGGTTGTAAAGAAATCTATATTCAAGAAAAAAAAAAAAAAGCCAGGGACAATAGTGCATACCTGTAATCCCAGCCTTTGGGAGCTGAAACAGAAGGATTGTCATGAGTTTGAAGCCATCCTGGGGTATATAGTGAGTTCAAGGCCAACCCAACCTACATAATGTGATGCTGTTCGAAAAACAAAAACAAATACAAGAGTGTTTCTTTTTTTGTACCAGGGATCAAACTCATGACCTTGTGCTTGCTAGGTGAGCACTTATCCACTGAGCTAAATCCCTGGTTCAAATTATGTACTTTTTTTTTTTTTTTTTGGTCTTTTTTCGTTTTTATCGGTACTGGAGATCGAACTCACGACTGCCTACTTGCAAGACAGGCGCTTATGCCGCTGAGCTAAATCCTCAGCCCCTAAATTATGTACTTTTACGAAGCATTTATAAAACGTTCATGTGTCTTTATGTATGTACCTGTGGAGACTCTGTCGCACCCCAAGAAGGGGTTTAGGTAGTGTGATTATAAGAATGAAATGTTCTTGGAGTTAATTTCCGCAGGGTAGAAACAGTCCATAGTGACCATAAACAGCATGTCAGCTAGTGCTGAGTGCTGTGAGGAAAGTGACACCTCCTAAGGGAGGAGTGGGGACTGAGGGGAGGCAGGACAGCCCCGCATTCTGTGCCAGGTACAGGGGAGACTCAGGTCAGGTAGGATTTGAGGAGAAAATGCCAGGATACAGGAGTGAGCCTGCCTCTTCACCGTCTGTGGTGACAGGGCTCCAGGCAGAAGGACCAAGGGCGCAGGCCAGGATGGGGTAGTCACTGTCAAGTTCCCTGGGGTCTCAACTGTTTCTCAGCTACCACCCGGACCTGACTCAGATCCTCCTTGGCTGAGGGGTGTCCTTGTGGCCCTGACTGCCCCCCAAGCTCCAATGCTCCATGGAGTTGGGGGAGAGTGTGGCGAGGTGGGGCTCCCACTCAGTGCCTGTCTGGGGTGCTGCCTGACCTGGATGCCAGAGGCAGAAAGGGGACAGCAGGAAGAGAGTTTAGGGCCTGGGCACCTGGCCACCCTCCTCCCCAGCCTCTCTCCTGGCCTAGAATCTACCACCTTGCTTCAGCTCTCCGAGCTTTACCTTCTAGAATGTAAATGAGGCCATCGGCATCTCTGCCCGTGGAATCCATTGCTAGGTTTCTCTCCTCCAGGGGAGGCATCTTCACAGCGCACTGGACAGCTGCAGAACTAAGGTGGTTCACTTGCCCACTGGCAGAGACACGGACTGGGGCCTTAACCAGCATGTGGGCAGGCGCTGGTGACAACTTCTTCCCCACCCTCAACCAAGTGCCGCTCCTCTACGCTGTGTGTGCTATGGCAGGGAGCAGCAACATGATCCAGGTGCTGCATGCGGGGTGCAAGACCTTTACTCACAGGGCAGCTGGACTCTCTCAGGGGGCTCCTGTAGCTGTGGGGCTTCTGGCTCCCATTGCCAGAGTGAGCTGTCTTTACTCTGCAATCATGGCCTTCCTGGTGTGTGTGCATGCGTGCATGTGTGTGTGTGTGTGTGTGTGTGTGTGTGTGTGTGTGCTCAAATGTCATTTGTTTTAAATGGAAAAAGGACTAAGACTTCTGCACCTTTGTTAGTAATTGAGAGCTGCAAAGGAAATAAGATCCCACATCTGATGCCACCCATCAGACTGGCAAGAACAGAAAGAGAAACCAGCTGCAGGTGAGGATGTGGGTTACAGGAAGTCTGCCGCCACTGTGGGAGTGTAAACTCGTGGAATGTTTCAAAGGCAGTTTGGCAGTGAAATGCTCACTGGTGCATCCCCTCCTGGTAAAGCCTCTCTCAAGTAGATATAAGTTAGGCATGGTGGTGTACACCTATGATTCCAGGACTAGGAGGCTGAGGCCAGAGGATCACCACAAATTAGAGGCCAGCATGGGCTATGTAGTGTGTTAAAGTTCAGCCTGAATTATGTAGAGACTCTGCCTCCGAAACAGAAGAAAACAACAAAACAAAACATTTCCTAGGCATGGACAGAGATGCTGCTTGAGTAGTCAACTCTGTAGAATTGTACAAGCAGAGAACAATAGGGAGAAGGCTTGGATACTGGTGTTGTTTTTTTTTTTTTAAAGTCAAATATGGATCACAGTCTGCTGCACAGTACTGTTTTTGGAAACAAAATCCATAGCAACACAGAATACAGCCATCCTGTATATTTTTAGTGCTTACTTTATGACACTGGTTCACCAATTTAACTTTTGTTACCTCAGTTTCCTCACCTGTAAAATGGGGACAGTTTTATAGTTCAGTGTCTTTCTGGGACACGTGGCAATTAAGATGAGATATGATACCTAAAGATGCCTAGCACAGTGCCTGGCAACTGCTAAGCACCCAAGAAATGGTGCCCCTGTGCCTTAGTTACTTTTCCTGTTGCTGAGACAAAATATCCAACATCCAGAGGTAAAGGAAGAAATGTTTACTGCAGCTCACAGTTTGCAGAGGTTTCAGTCCAGAGTTGGTTGGTTCCAAAGCATGGCAGGATGGCAGAGGAGCATTGCAGAGGAGAAACCGTCCAGGATGTGGCAGACAGGGAGGCAGTAAACAACCAGAGAGCGAGCAGCCGCAGCAGCCTGCCTTCCTCCGCTCTCCATTCTGTTCTATCCAGGCTACAAGCCTCTGTGTGTGTGTTCAAATGTTTTTTTTAATGGGATAAGGACTAGGACTTCTGTACCTATGCCAGTAACCAAAAGCTACAAAGGAAATAAGATTGATGCCACGCACACCCAGAGTACAGCTCCCGTTATCCACACCCTTAACTCCAGTGTCACCTCTTAATCCACCTTCACACACCCTAATCCAGCCACCTTTGAAACTTGCAAACTATGCTGCATGAGGCTTCGGGGGTACAGCTAGATACCAGCTATAGCACCCTCTTTCCCACAAGTATGGAAATCAGTGCCTGGAAGGCAGGTTGGGAGAAAGAGAAACAGAGGAAAAGGGCAAGGGAGAGGGAGAGACATTGCCTGTTGTCTTCCAGAGTGAACTAAACTGATTTATTCTCTGGACAATGTCCCACAAGGGTAGGGTAAATGGCAAAGCCCTGCAGGGTTCATAGATGTCAAATGTGTTTTCTTCATTAAGTCATTCAGCAAATATTTGTAGGGCACCTGTCTAGGCTCTGGAGAAAGCAGGCACTGGGACAGACGCGGCCATGACCAGCTAGCTAGCTGGTGCAGGAGTTGAGAGGAAGACACTAAGCCAATCACAACAGGCAATGCCAAGGATGTAAGTGTCAAGCAGGGAAATGAGAGAGAGGGACCCAGGCTGCCTACCAGTTTGCTCTCAGAATCTGAGAGGCCACTGTGGTGGCCAGTGACACACAAGGCCAGTCCTTGGGACTCTGTTTCCAGCCTCAGAGTTGCTCCTCCCCTGTGTTTCAATCCTGTCTGTTGGTTTTGTGTCACCTCCTCTGGTTTGTTTTGCTTTGAGACAAGGTCTCACTGTGTAGTTCAGGCTGGCCTTGAACTTGCAGCAATCCTCCTGCCTCAGCCTCCCAAGTGCTGGGATTACAATCATGTGTCAAATATGCACCACCACACTGGGTTTCCTGTGTTTTGGCTTTTTTTTTTTTTTAGAGGTTTTTCTTCTGCCTTCTGGGTTCCCACCTCTCCTCCCTAGTCTGCTGTCACATCTGGCCTTGCAGGGCAGCTGACCAATATCAGAATCTCCCTTCTGACTGCCTCCCCACAGCCTACTGCGAGTTTGCCCTCTGGTAATGCTCCTTGTATTGTAATCCGAGCTCTACTCTTATTAGTGCCAGTCTCTGAGTAGATACCTTAGATGCCCTTGAGTAGTTTCCTTAGCATAAAATGGGATTCATAATTTTCCCCACCTCCTAGTATTGTCAAAAAGAGTAAATGACATTTATAAAGCTCTGTTGGCCAAATACTGCATGGGAGGCTTTATTCTGGGTACCGTCCCTGAACTCTGAACAAACCCAGTCCCTGTAGTGTTTACACCATTTACATTTTTTCTTTCTCTTTGCAGTACTGGGGATTGAACCCAGGCCCCACACATGTCAGGCAAGTACCCTAGCACTGAGCTATGTTCCCAAACCTTAAAATATAATACTTTGGAGCTGGGGATTTAGCTCAGCGGCATAAGCGCCTGCCTTGTAAGTGCACGGTCATGAGTTTGATCCCCAGTACCGATAAAAAAATAAAAAAATAAATAAAATAAAATATTTTGAAGGGCAGAGGATTTAGCTCAGCGGCATAAGGGCTGCCCGGCAAGCGTGAGGTCTTGAGTTAGATTTTCTGTACAAAAAAAAAAAAAAAAACTACACAAAATAAAGTAGTTTGAGAGATGATCTTGCTAAATTGCCCAGGGTGGCTTGAAATTTGCAACTGTTCTGCCTCAGCCACCAGTAGCAGGGATTATGGGCATGTACCGCTATACCAGGATTTATCTTTCTTTTTATTTATCAGTTTATTTCTTTTTTGGCTGCTGAGGATGGAACACAGGGCCTTGTGCATATTAGGCAAGTGCTTTACCCCTCAGCTACACCTTCAGCCACTTGTTTGCCATTTATATCAATTTTTAAAATTGTTTAAAAAGAGTTTCCCTGGGAAGTATAGGCTGACCTTAAACTACATTCTCCTGCCTCAGCCTCCTGAATGCTGGGATTATAAGCATGTTCCATCACACCTTGGCCATTTTAATCATTTTTAAGTATGCCATTCACTGGCATTGAAGTACATTTACTTTGTTGTGCAACCATTGCCACTAACCATCTCTAAAATTTTTTTATTATCCTAAACTGAAATTCTACATCCATTCAACAATGATTTCCTGTTTTATTTTTCTCTTGTTGCTGAGCCAAAATACTTAACCCCCAAAATTAAGGAAGGAAAGGTTTATTTAGCTCACAGTTTGTAGAGATTTCAGTCCATAATCAGCTGGCTCCAAAATAGGGTGGTACATGGTAGAGGGCCAGAGTCGATGGCTTTGGAAGACAATGAAAGCAACAAGGGCAAAAGTGGGGAGAGCAAGCCTCTTTTCCTCCCTTATATTGTATACAGGCTACCTGCCCTAGGGCATCTGTAGTATTCACACCATCTGTGTGCCCTCCTCCTGCCCAGGCTCAGTATGTTTACAAAGTAAGGACCCTGGCCCCCTCTGAGTCACTTAGTTAAAATTCTAAACTTCTAAAATTGACACA
Organism: Cavia porcellus; assembly: GCF_034190915.1. Taxonomy (NCBI): domain Eukaryota; kingdom Metazoa; phylum Chordata; class Mammalia; order Rodentia; family Caviidae; genus Cavia; species Cavia porcellus. The sequence goes on from NW_026947500.1 coordinate 24,639,550, forward strand.
ATTAATCAACTATCATAACACCCTGGAGCATAAACAGCCTGTCCACTAGGGCATGTCCTCTACACCTTAAGATGCAGAACTGCTGAGTTGCTTAGTTAAGCTTGTAAACTTCTGGAGCTGACACAATGTATCAACTGTTACATTCCATTCCTTCCTCTCCATAGCTCCTGTAACCCTAATCTTCACTTACTTACTTACTTTTTTTTTTCTTTGTCTGCCACAGCATCTCACTATGTAGCCCAGGCTGGCCTTAACCTTGCAGCAGTCCTCCTGCCTCAACCTCCTGAGTGCAGGGATTACAGGTGTATGCTGACTGTGTGTCTTTTACCCAATTGCATTGTGACCATCTCCAGGCCAGGGGAACTGTTTCGTGTCTGTGCCTGTACGGTGTGGCATCAGGCTGCCACATGGAAGGCCTATGATGCATAGGGTGTTGTGGTTTGGTCTGCGCTGCTTCTCTTCTAGGCCAGCCCCAATTACATTTCTGTGTTGCTACTGTGGTGGCCATGGCTGTAATCCTAGCACTTGGGAGGCTGAGGTGGGAGGATCAAGTGTTCAAGGCCAGCCTGGGCTACAACATAGGGAAACTTTATCTCAAAAAAAAAAAAAAAAAAAGTTATCCCTATGCTTAGAGCACTGTGGTCTGGAGGTGGCCTTGAGACTCAGGGAAATGGATGTCAGAGTCTATCCAGGTTTTTTTCTTCCTGGGCATGTGAGAGAGTCCCCCCTCCATTTTGATGGCAAAGGTTACACTTGTACCCTGGAGCTGCCTGCAGCCTGCATTTACACTGGAGAGAATTAAGTCAACAGAGATACATAAATGGAAACAAAATCACACCCACGTACATGCACACACACAAGTTCTTTGACTCACATGAAATTAAGGTCAGAATCACCCTTGCCCTTTTTATGATTTGGTAAAATAAACTAACAATTTAAAAAACCTTTTTGGGCTTAATTTATTTCTGTCAGTTGTGTACCAAAAGGACTTGATTACTACAAAGTCTGGGCCATTTGTCTGTGTATTTGCTAAATTAATGCAGTAAGTTGGCATATCTGCCTCATTCCCAGTACATCTGAAGTAGTGTCTGATAAGAATAAAGAAGATAACATTAAAAAATAGAAATACAGAATCAAGAATGTGACAATAGGGCCAGGGGTATAGCTTAGTGCATAGCTCCTCCCTGCCAAGCACGAGGTCATGAGTGCAATTCTCAGTACCAAAAAAGAAAGAAAGAAAGAAAGAAAGAAAGAAAGAAAGAAAGAAAGAAAGAGAATGTGAAAATATAATTAGAAACAGAAAAGTGGGCCAGATGTGGCGGTGCATGCCTGTAATCCCAGCACTTGGGAGGCTGAGGCAGGAAGATTACTGTGAATTCAAGGCCAGCCTGAACTACATAATGAGACCTTGTCTCAAACAAAACAAAACAAAACGAAATGCAAAGCTCAGGCATAAGAACATAAATATGCATAAGTATGCAAGGTACTTTCATGACATGTATCAAATTTGTCTCTGAGCCTCCTGGCAGCCAAAATAAAAAGAGACATGGAGTAACTGCTTTTTGTTCCAGACCAGATTGAACAAACACAGTCCTCCGTGGAAAGAAACTATTTTCTAGGCTTGGGTCCCAAAGGGAGACTTTTCCATGAGGCTAAGTGAGCCGGTGCCAAGTGACATGCAGAGAACGCCAGTCCCTTCTAGCAGCCAAAGTCTGTAACAAGCCTCCTTTCTACGGTGAGTCCTTGGAGAATGGACCTACAGAACCAGTCAGTTTGTACGATATAGTTGCTCATTGTCAGCTGGCCCTGCCTTGACCTCCCAGTGGCTCCTGTCACAGTTGGTCATGGCCCTCCTGTTTGAAATGCTGTCTTGACTGGGAACCCTCACATTCTCACACGTCTTCTTTCTCACTGGCCACTCTGCTGTGGTCTCCACAGCCACAGCTCCCTAACCTCTTTACCCTCTTCCCCTGCCCTGGCTTCCCTCAACAACTCTCTCTTAAAATACCTGGCGTTAGTCCGGCATGCCTATAATCCCAGTACTCTGAAGGCTGAGGCAGGAAGACTGCCAAAAGTTTGAGACCACCATGAGCTACATTGTACATTCAAGATCAGCCTGGACTACATGGAGACACCCTGTCTCAAACAAACAAATAAGAAACAAACCAAACCAAAAGCACACCGAAAAAAACCCCAAAAGTCCAGTTTTATGGAGCGGTCATATCTCTAAACTTCACTTGGGCTATCACAGTCTCCACTTTCCTGGCCATTCCTGCCTATGGATGAGGAAGGAAACTGGGTTGGGGCCTTTTCTCCTCCTCCCCACTCCCAGAACACGTGCTGCTTTAACCACAGCTGCTGGGCACAGGGTGGAAGGAAGGAAAGAAAGAGGAAGTGTTTCTTTGATTGGTGTCAACGCAATGTGGCACCCCTTCTTCTGGAGGGCAGTGTTGTAAGCTGACTCTTGCTTGTGGATATTTTTAGAGGGGAAGCAGGGCAGACTCCTGTTCCAGCTGGTGTGGTTCTCTCCTGCCAGGCACACACAGTCTCACCCACTGTATTAGGCACCCTGTGCTGGAAAACACAGTCCCGGAAAGGACAGGTTTCCCATTACCAGCAGTACCACAGCTGGTTCCTACTGTGGTAGGCCAGCTGCACTGCTGACCTGTGGGGCTGTGACCACTGCAGCGAGCTGCTCTCTGGCTGGTGGGGGACCTCCTTGAAGCGCACTAGATCCAAGCTTAGAAGGCAGCTCCCTAGCTCCAGCCCTGGGTGTTAGCAGGACAGCGGCCCTATCCAAATCAAAGTTACTACCTACTTCCTCCCTCAAAGCCACCTTTGGTGGATCTGGGTTTCAAAGTGGATGAGGCCCAGCACTTGGGAGGCTGAGACAGGAGGATTGCCAAGAGTTGAAGGCCAGCCTGTGCTCCACGGTGAGTTCAAGGTCAGTCTGAAACTGCATAGTGAGACCCTGTCTCAAAAAGACAAACCAAACAAACAAAAAAGAATATAGAGTGGAGAGGGTTTCAAAAGTGGCAAACTGGGTCCTGTGATGCTTAATTTCGGCTGCCAGCGTCACTGGATTGAGGAACACACACAGCGAGGGTGTTTCTAAGGAGATGAGTGTATGAGGCCGGTTTCTTTGGGGAGTGGGAGGAAGCTCTGCCCTCCGAGTGGGTGGATACCAGCTGGCTGGAATCCTAGAGAACAAATACACAAGGCCGGCTGACCTTGCTCAGAGCCCAGGCAGAGACTGCTGCTGCTGCCTTGGGCCTCAGAGCTCCAGCTGCGCATCTACCCCAGTGGCCCTGGGCTTTCAGGATTCAGCCCTGGCCAGAGTCACAACATTGGCCTCTGCAAGTTGGTCTGAGCCACCTACTAGCATCTCAGGTCCAGACTGCACACCTGTGACTGGTAAGGGACTTCTCAGCCACCACCGTAATTGCGTGAGCCAGTTTGCCTCTTATACACCTAGATACATATCCAATTGGTTCTGTCTCTCTGGAGAATACCAATAGAGGTGTTTTCTTTCTGTCTGTCTGTCTTTCTTTCTTTCCTTCCTTTTTTTTTTTTAATTTTGAGACAGGGTCTCATTATGTAGTTCAGGCTGGCCTCGAACTCATAGCAATTCTGCCTCAGTTTCCCAAATGCTGGGATTACAGGCGTGCATACAGTATTATGACCACAGCAACTCCACATTCATTCTATCCTGCAGCCTCGCAGGCAACTTCCAATCCCTTGTTACTCTTTCCCACATTTTAAGATAAATTCAGAAGGCTGAGGATATGGTCGGGGGTAGAGCTTTTCTCTGCATGCACAAGGCCCTAGGTTCAATCCCCAGTACCACAAGAAGAAGAAAAAAAAGGCCAGAATCCTTCCTATGGCCACCAGATCCCACAGGACCTGATCACAGTGAAGCAGAAGTTTAAAGCAACAAAATGCCAAAGAATATTTGTATGGGAGATAACATAAACGTTTTAAGCAAAGTGAACTGTGCAGGGCACACTGCCACATGCCTGTAACCCAGCTGCTTGGACGACTGAGGCAGGAAGATCTCAAGGTCTAGCCTACCCCTGGAAAGATAGTAAGACCCTGTCTCAAAATAAAATAATAGGGCTGGCTTTAGCCCAGTGGTTCCTTCGAGTCTAGCTTCCCAACTACCTGGGCCGATTGGTCCAGTGGTTTGAGACCTGCGGGCGCTCTCCAGTCCTTTTAAAATAAATAAATAAATAAATAAATAAATAAATAAAATAAGGTGGGCATGGTAGCACACACCTGTAATCCCAGCATTCAGGAGGCTAAGACAAAAAGATTGTCACAAGTTTGAGGCCAGCCTGGGCTACACAGTGAGTTGAAGTCCAGCCTGTGCTACCAAGTGAGACAGTGTCTCAGAAATAAAAACAAAAAGAGATCAGATACTTCATAAGGACCCATTCATTTTTCAGTAGCATAGGAGTGAGGAGCAAAGAAAAAGAAGAAAAAAACTTAAACCAAAACAAGAGGGTGGCTTTATCCAGTGATGCTGCTTGTATGATGTGAGATAAGAAATACAATAAACTCAGCTCTGTGCTCCTGAGGACCAATAAAGAATGTGCAGAGGACACGAACAGGCAACTTACAAGGAAACACAATGGTCCATCAAGAAGGAGGTTTAGGCAGGAAAATCTTGTGTTTAAGACCAGCCTGGGGGCCAGGGATTTAGCTCAGTGGCACAAGCACCTGCCTGGCAAGCACAAGGTCATAAGTTCAATCCCTGGTACAAATAAAAAAGACCAGCCTGGGCTACACAGTAAGACCCTCTCTCAAACATGCCAAAAAGGAAAAAAGAAAATGCAAACTGGGTGTGGTGGTGCCTCATGCCTGTAATTCCAGCTACTCTGGAGCCTGCTGCAGGAGGATCACGAGTTCCAGGCCAGCCTGGGAAATTTAGCAAGATTGTCTCAAAATCAAAAATAAAAAACTGAGGATATAGCTTGCTTAATATGCTAAAGCCCTCTCCAGTACTGTGAAAAGAAAGAGAGGAGACAGAGAAACAGAGACAGAGACAGAGTGAGACAGAGAGACAGAGACAAAAAGAGAGAGAGAAAGGAAAAACACAAATCTCACAAGTAGCACCAGGGAAGTCAACTTTTAGTAGCAATGAGAATATTTGTCACGTTGTGTCAGACTAGCAAAGATTTCATTTATTTAGGTTTTTTTGAGACAACTCTATGTAGTTTAGGTTGGCCTTGAACTCACAGTGATCCTTTTGCTTCAGCCTACCGAGCGGTGGGATTACAGGCATGTGCTGCTTTGCCTGACTAGCAAAGATTTTTGAAAATTATACTACACTTTTGCTGGTGAAGGGGTAAATACTGGATGGGAATGTACCTTGATGGAGCATTCAGGGGAAGTAATTGGGCACTACTAAAATGTAAATTGCTTACATCCAGCAAGCCTGCTTAAAAGTACCTACCATGCAGAAAGGCCCATTTATAGTGATGTCCAGGGCTGGAATGTCTCTAAAAAGGAACAAGGGGCAGGGGACACTGTGACCTTCTGACAGAATGAAAAGGTCAAGTTATGCCATTATACCAGTAAGGATGGTAAAGACTGAGGTGGCTCTGTACATACTGACATGGAAAGAAGAACACACTATACCAGGGAGGGAAAAGAAATTATCCCATTTTTACGGAAAAAAAATGGGAGTTTATACACATAGCTATGCATAAAACCACGAGATGGCTGGGCATGGCAGTCCACACCTGTAACCCTTGCACTTTAGGGAGCTGGAGTAGGACATTGCAAGTTCGAATACAGCCCAGGCAGCAGAGGGAGCCCATCTCAAAAGCAAAGCAAAACAAGCAAACATAAAACCTGCGGGGATATAGCTCAGTGGTAGAGCACCCCAAGGTCACAACCCCCCCAAATACACATACATCTAAGGTTTTTTTTTTTTTTTTTGTCTTTTTACTTTTTATCGGTACCAGGGATCGAACTCACGACTCCCTGCTTGCAAGGCAGGCGCTTATGCTGCTGAGCTAAATCCCCAGCCCCTCATCTAAGTTATTAATTAGCTCAATGCTCACAAGTCAGATACAGTTGTAACCAACCCCTTAGTGCCTCTGGGGAAACAGAGGCACAAGAGGGACAGACGTGTAGGACCTGGGATTCAAACTTAAGTGCTTCTCTCACACTTCAAGCATGATCCTCTGTGGCCTCTAAATCAATCAGTTATTAGCAATCATCTAACAAATATTTATCTATTACATCGCTTTTGCTATTTCATTTACTCCATGAAATAAATGTACCTCACTCCAGAATAAAGTGGCTATTATCAAGAAATCAACCAATAACAAATGCAAGCAGGATTGTGGGTAAAATGGGGCTTTTCTCTACTGTAGGTGGGAGTATAGTGGAAGTGCAACCACTGTGGAAATCAGTGTGGAGATTCCTCAGAAAACTAGGACTAAATCAGGTATGGTGACACACACCTGTAATCCCAGCAGGAGGCTGAGGCAGGAGGATCACTGAGAGTTTGAGATCAGCCTGACCTACAACATGAGTTTAAGGCCCGCCTCAACTATGTAATGAAACCCTGTCTCAACAAACAAACAAACAAACAAACAAACAAAAAACTAGGATTGGAGGTACTGTTTGACCCAGCTGTTCCTCTTCTTGGTATCTTCCTGAAAGAATTAAAAGCATCATAACACAGCAGTATACTTACCCATATGTATAGTAGCACAGTATGCTAAATCTTGGAAACAACCCAGATGTCTATCAACCGGTAAATGGATAAAGAAGTTTTTTTTTTTTTTTTTTAATGTAATGGGATACTACTTTGCCTTAAGAAAGAAGGTTGAGACATTTCTAGGTTAACAGATACATCATAAGATCATACTCCTCAATGAAATAAATTGGACACATTGTGTAAATTCTGCATTGTTTCTCTGTGTGAGAAGCTGTAAATAATCACCAATATGTATACTAAGTATTGTAAAATAGGAAGAAAACGTTCAAATGAAGAGGCTGACAAGAGAGCAGGGAGGAAAGAAAGGAAAAGTTTAAAAAATGTGAAGGAAAACAGAAACAAAGCTTTTGTAAATGAGGAGGAGGGAAAGTCAAGGGAGGGGAGGGGAATGGGAAAAAAAAGAAACAAGTTATATCACCTACGGATACAAATTCCCTATAATGAATGCGTTCATTATGTGTATCTAAAAGGTACCAACAAAATCTGATTTAAAAAAACAATTACACCCTGAACCTAGGACCTGAAAAGAAACCACAGAGCTGGTAAGCAGCCAGCGTGCACTGTCTATCCTAGTGGACAGCTCCGGTGACCTTCAGGGTTAGCACCCAAGTCTCTTGGCAAGGCTGAGAAGCGTGGATGATATGAACATGCTGTGTTCCCTCCAGAGCTCCTGCTGTGCTTTTCGTCTCTCCTGCACAAGTGCTCATCTTCTTAGGCTTTCCTATGCCATCAGGGGCTGGCGGACAGGGGAACTGAAGATCTCAAGAGAGCTCTGTTTCCTTTCCATAGGGCCTCAGGTGGGGCTGGGGAAGGTACAAGGGACAGGGCCTCCAGCAGGCTCCAGCCGAGCACCTTTGTAAGATCTGAGGACCCTTCAAGAGGGCTGAATCCCACTGTCTCTTTCAAAAGAGAGATGGGGAAGCCAGGCGTGGTGGCATACTCCTGTAATCCCAGCACTCAGGAGGCTGAGGCAGGAGGATCGTTGCAAGTTCGACACCAGCCTGGGATTCAAAGTGAACCCAAGGCCAGCCTTAACTATATAGTGAGACCCTGTCTTAAAAAGATAGATAGAGAGATAGATAGATAGATAGATAGATAGATAGATAGATGAAACACAGGCCAAGTGGAGGTGGGCCTGTATCAAGTCATACAGGGTTCAGCAGCACAGCCAGGGCTGTAAATGTAATGGGGTACTACTTTGCCTTAAGAAAGAAGGTTGAGACATTTCTAGGTTAACAGATACATCTTGAGATCATACTCCTAATGAAATAAATTGGACACATTGTGTAAATTCTGCATTGTTTCTCTGTGTGAGAAGCTGTAAATAATCACCAATATGTATACTAAGTATTGTAAAATAGGAAGAAAACGTTCAAATGAAGAGGCTGGCCTGGATCTCTAGACTGCCAGGCCTGACTTGATTCTCGAATCACTCTGAACTCTCATCTCCAAAAAGAAGTTAACCTTCCTTACCTAGCTGACCCTCACCTGTGCTGCTTTCTGCCAAATGTCTTGGGACTGGCTGGGTACCAGTTGCCATAGCAATGGCCCACAGGACAGTTCTGTGGCTGGCAGGTGGGGGTAGGGGGTGGGGCAGGACGCCGATATGCTGAACGCCCAGCAGCAGTTGGTCAGGATCACATCAAGAAGAACCAAGCCGGACCTAAGGCCTCAGGCTCCAGGGACATCAGTGGAGCTGCTCAAGCTTCTGTCAAGGATCCCTCGGGCAGAGCAAGTATGGGTGGGGGCCAAGGAGGTCCAACTGCCCATAGGCAAGAGGGCCCGGGGAAGCAGGGGTGAGAAGCTACAAGGTTGGCTCAGATGACAGTCAGGGAGGCTGTGTGGGACAGAGATGGTAGGGAAGCCTAAAAGATGGAGTGTCTGAAAGATGAGGACTGATAGAGTGATTTAGGAAACACATCAGGGCGGGAAGGGTTTCCAGAGGAAAATTAGGACCTTCCACCTTGGTTGTAGCAAGTCCAGAGCCTGTAGGACATTTGGAAGGACCGTCTAATTTTTTTTTAGCATAAATTTTTTTTCTTGGCTGATTTTCTTTTTCTTTTTTTTCCTTGACTGTGGTTTTCATTTTAAAAACTTATCTAGACAGGCATGGTGGTGCTTACCTGTAATTCCGGCACTTGGAAGGCCAAGGGAGGAGGATTTCTGTGAATTCAAGGCCAGCATGAGCACATATTAAGATCAGCCCAGACTAGACAGAGAGGCTGTGTCTTCAAAACAAAACAAAACAAAACAAAAACACTTTAAATAAATAAGTAAAAAGAAGTAAAATAAAATTAAGTACCTTTTTAAAAATCAGTACCAGGGATTGAACTCATGACCGCCTGCTTACAAGGCAGGTGCTTATGCTGCTGAGCTAAATCCTCAGCCCTAAGATTAACTACTTTTGACATAGGGTCTTACTAAATTGCCCTGGTTGGTTCCTGACTCAGCCTCCCAGAGTGCTGGGATTACAAACCTGGCCCATCATAACCAACTACATTTTAAAATTTTAAATTGACACAATAATTGTACATATTATGGCACACAGTATAATAATTTGATACATATATTTAGTGCAATGATAGAAGATCAGGTTACTTAGCATATCTGTCTTTTTATACATTTAACATCTCTGTGTTCACAACCTTCAAACTTCTTGGTGGCAGCCTAGGGTGATGGTGTGAATCTAAGCTGTGAAGACCAGCACCAACATGTACAGGTTGCTACCAACTGTGTGACCTCAGGTCTTAGATTTTTTGTTGTTGGTGGTGGTGTTTTTGTTTTTGGAGACAGGGTCTAGTTACTAGTTCAGGCTGACCTTGAACTCACTGTGTAGCCCAAACTGGCCTTGAACCCAAGGTGAACCTCCTGGCTCAGCTTATAGCCAAGCACTACCACACTTGGCTTCTTGGACCTCTCTGAGCCTCAGCTTTCAGATGTGTATGATGGGAGTGATAGTGACAGTCTCCTTCTCTGTTGGGCTGGTCTTTGGGAAGATTTGAGGTGTTAGCTCCTGAAAGTCTGGAGCACAGGAGAGTGGTCAGTTGGGGCAGCTTTGCTATGAGGAGTAGAGGCAGTAACTGATGATAAGTCTTGGTGATAAGAGGGTTCTGGGGAGGGGCAGAGCAGTCCAGGAGGCCACTCACACCTGTCCTTCCCTAGGGTGCCCTGGCTAGCGGTGATGTTGGACCAAGTCAGGCCCAGCCAAGGCGGTCTCAGAGCACAGGGCAGAGGTCAAAGAAGGACTGCAAGCCCCGAGGGCGGACCAAGAAAGGAAGCTCCGCAGAAAAGTGGGCGGCCGGGAAGGGGCGGGAGGGAAGCTGGGGCCAGGAGGCCCCTGCCCCTGAGCCCCTGCCTCTTCCTCTTCAGGCCCTTTCCCGGCGCTCCTCGGGAACCCTCCTTCCCGTTCCAGTGGGCCTGGGAGAGCCTCATCACGGAGGGCCGGGCTCTGCTTCAGCCCAGCTCGCTCGCGGCCCCGGGCCCTGAGGCCCAGGCCCCGAGCCCTGCCGTCCCGCAGCTCAAGTCCAGGAGCAAGTGCGCAGCCAGCCTCCCAGGGCCGCTAGGGACCTGCGGCGGCGGCGCCCCGCTCTTTCCCAGCAAAGGGGAGAACCAAGGGCCGGAGCCGTCGGGCCAGTACAGCCCCCAGCTGCCAGGCAGGGGCTCGGGCTCGGGCTCGGAGACCAGCGAGGCTCCCGAGCCGGACGGCGGCAGCGCTGAAGAGACGGGGCGGGCTGTGAGCCCCGGGGAGCGGCCTCCGCGGGCCCCCGGCCGCCGGCTCCTGCAGGAGGAGCGCGCCTCCGAGGCCTCTGCGGGAGCCGAGGAGCGGGAGCACAGCGCCCCTCTCAGGAGGAAGAGCGGTGCTCGGAGGAAGGGGCCGATTTCGGGCGAGGAGGCCTTGGGAGAGGAGGAGCTGCAGGGCTCCCACAGCGCCAGAGCGCCGCAGAGGGCCAGGTCCAGGACCCGGGAGCTGGAGGAGCCGTGGGCCCAGGAGAAGCTGCACCGGCAGTTACGGCCAGAGAGCTGTGGTGAGCGCGCCGCGGGCCGGCTCCCCCGGCAGGGCGCTCGCTCTGGGCTGGGCTGAGCTGGGCTCCGCGGTGCTGGGGGGAGACTCTCCAGCGGCCCGGGTGGGAGGGTTTCCTTGACTTGTTCTCTCTGTGGACAGACCCGCAAAAGCAAACCTGGAAGACATTGCGGCAGGGTGCCGTCCAGACCTCCAACAGGAGAGGGAAGGCCCGTGCCAGGGGAGATGATGAAACCTCCATGTCTGCCAACTTTCCTAACCGCACATTCCACAAACGACAGGAGGCTACTAGGTAAGAGGGGAAAACGGGAGAGCAGGAGCCAAGGATGAGGAGTAGAGATTGTGCCAGTTCACCAAAAGATAGTCATGTGTATATTCATTCACTCCTTTCTTGATCTGTGCATCAACTTTTCCACCCACCCATCCAACCATTACACACCTCCCCATCCATCTCCACACCATCCATTCATCCACCCATTCACCCATCTCTCTTTTGATAGCTTCCATTCAACAAACCATCTGTCTCTGCCTACTTGACCAACTATCTATGAACACAAACTACTTCCCATTTATTTCCTATCTTTTTTCTGTTTATCCATTCATCTATTCTCATTGTATTCTTGACAAAAATCACTTAACCAAACCGGACAGGGTGGCACACGCCTGTAATCCCAACACTCAGGAGGCTGAGGCAGGAGGATTGTTGTTAGTTCGAGGCCAGCATGGCTACAAAGTGAGTTCAAGGCCAGTTTGACACGTATGAGACCTGTGAGAGACCCTGTCTCAAAAAAGACAAAAAAACACAAAGTCACTTAGCCATAAATGCATTAAATTATTTCTGTATTCTGTTCCACTGCTCCATATGTCTATTTTTATCCCAGTGCCATTTTGTTTTAATTATTATAGCTTTGTAGTATATTTTAAAATCAGATAGTGTGATACTCGCAGAGTACCTTGCCCCCTTAAGATTGGTTTGGTTCAGTTGGGCAAGGTGCCCAATTGTAATCCCAGTTTTCTTGGAGGTTGAGGCAGGAAGATCATAAATTCAACTGTTGACCTTAGTAAGACCCCGTGTCAAATTAAAAAATTTTAGGGGTGGACTGGACATGTGGCTCAGTGCAAAGTCCTTGAGAACAATCCACCATGCCTAGTGCAGAGAGAGAGAAAAGAGAAAGGAGACAGAAAGCATGCTAATCTTTGGTCTCTTTCATGGTTCCATATAAATGTCAGAATTATCTTTCTATAAAAATGTTATTGGAATTTTGATAAATTACACAAAATCTGATTGGAAGCAGCATGGACCACTTTACTCCCTGTAGTAGTAGGAATTGAACCCAGGGCCTTTGCACTAATCTACATCCCTAGTTCTTTTTATCTTGCAATAGAATTTCTTAAATTGCTAAATTGCCCATCCTGGGCTTGAACTTGAAATTGTCCTGCCTCAACCTACTGGAAGTACAGTCACTTGCCATCATACCTGACTTGTGGGCTATCTTTTATTTGTTGTTTTAATATCTTTTTTTTTTTTTTTTTTTTTTTGAGCTAGGGTCTCACTAAGTCACTAATTCGTCCAAGTTGGGCTTGAATTTAGCAGTATGCCTGCCTCAGCCTCCAAGAGTGCCGGAATTATACTGTATGCCACCATATTCACCTGGACTTTTTTTTTTTTTTTTTTTTTTTGGTACTAGGAATCATTAAACTCAGGGCCTTGCACTTCACATAGCACTCTGAACTTCTTACCCTGTCACCTTTTACAGGAAGTCCTCTCGTATTTCTTAGTGCTCCATAAATGTACACACAACAGTGATTGTGTTTGTTCCCTCCACCTTTCCTGAAGTGCTGGGGGCTGAGCTTAAACCTTCACTCATGCTAAGCAAGCTCTTACGCTGAGCTACCTCCCTAGGCCTTTAAACGTTATTTTTTATTTTAAAGGAGGGTTCCAAGTTGCCCAGACTGGCCTTGAATTTGTAATCCTCCTGCTTTAGCCTCCTGAATACCCAGGATTACAGACATGCACCACCACACCTGGCTTTTCTTTCTTTGTATATTTGGCCATCTTTCTGTTGGGTTGTGATTCAATTATAAATTCATCAAATATTGAGTTTATGTGTATTAAAGGTACAGTTTTAGGTGCTGGAGATTCCATGGTCATGCACAGGGTAAGGGACCCTCGTTTCATGAGGATTACATTCTACTTGGGAAGAAGGTTAATTAATAAAGAAATGATGCTTGGTGTGATGGTACATGCCTATGATCCCATCACTAGGGAGGCTGAGGCAAGAGTATTGCTGTGAGTCCTAGGCCAGCTTAATCTGTATAGTGAGACTTTGTCTCCAAAAAGAAAAGAACAATATGTGTAAATGTGTGGCTAGAGGTGGGAGATAGCTAGGAGGTAGCTGGGGTGGTCAGGGAAAGTCTGTCTAGAAGAGAGATATTTAATACACACTTGATTGATAAGCAACTGGCTTTGAGATCTAGAGAAGAGCTTTCCAGGTCAGCCTAGTTGTTCTAGCTGCTCAGCCATCCTTGCCTTTCATCCATCTATCCTTCCATTCATTGATCTCTTTAGTACTGTCTTGTTACCATCCATTCCATCAATTTGACTATCAGTTTGTCCATCCAGTTGTGCCTCAAACTGTTAGGCCTTAACCCCGCTCCTACCAGATAAGAGGCTCAAAGAGAAGAGGAAAATCTGCCCCCATCCTCAGGGAGAGTTGCTTCTTAAGGGAATTTCCCCAAGAGCCCTCTGGGCTCCTGCTCCCCTGCCTGATAGCTTGCCCTCCTCTGGGCTCCTGTTCTTCTCCCCACCAGGAGCCTGCTTCAGGCCTGGGAGCGGCAGCAGCAGGAGGACCTGCAGCAGGCTGAGCTGCGCAGGGCCCGGGAGCAGCGCATTCAGCAGCAGGTGGCCCGCTGCCTGGCTGCCTACATGCCCCGCAGGAGCCAGGGGTCCTGGGCCATGCAACGCAAGCTGGAGGAACTGAGGTAGGAACGCTGGGCTGTAGAGGGCATAGTGGGCAGAGTCAGAGAAGCTGGGCTGGGCATCGGGCCGCAGGACCCTAAGGCAAGCCAGCCAGGCCACTCAGTCCCATTTACAAACGAAGATGCCCAGGGAGAAGGGCTGAGCGGAGGTCCGCCTGTGAATAACAACAACCCCTTCTGCTGATGAAGTGCAAGGTCAAAACATTCTGCAAACACTGTCACTCTTTCAGATCTTGCTTTTCTGATTTCCAATGCCAGCCATATTTATTATAGAATTTGAATATTACAGAAATAGATAATATAAATTGGGGATGGTAGTACATGCCTGTCATTACAGTACTCTGGGAGGCTGAAGCGCGGGGAGCACAAGTTCAAGCCCAGCCTGGCAGCTTAGTGACTTAGAGACACTTTGTCTCAAAATGGAAAAAAAAAGCTGGACCTGTAGTTCTGTGTGAAGGCCCTGGATTCAACCTCCAACACCACCAAACCAAAACCCAAACAACAAAAATAGAATACTTAATGTAGAACATGAACAGCCACGATGGCCCTTTTTCTAGAGATAAATGTTGTGCACAGTCAGGTGGCCTGGTCTATTTCATTGTCTTATATCTTGACAACTTTTCTAGAAAGTAAATGTGTAAGGTATTTATTTACTTATGTATCTGTTAGTACTGGGATTGAACCTAAGAGTGCTGAGCTACATCCCCAGCCACCACCATCCTTTTTGGCTTGAGACACAGTTGCATGTAGTTCAGGTTTAGGCTGGCCTTGAACTCATGGTGATCCTCCTGTCTCAGGCTCCCAAATCCTGGAATTATGGGCATGCACTGCCATGTTCAGCTCCCCAGGGCTTTTGAAAATTTTATTTTGAGACAATTTTTTGCTAAATTGCCCAGTTGGCTTCAAACTTGGAATCTTTTTTCCTTAGCTGCTCAACTACCTGGAATTATAGCATAAGCCACCATTTCTGGCACAGGGAAATTTTTTAGAAGTTTCCATTCCTAACAGGTATCCAGACATGGTGGAGCATACTTGTAATCCTAGCAACAAGGAAGGTGAGGCAGGAGGATCACTGTGAGTTCCAGGTTAGCTTGGGCTACCCTGAAATACATAGCAAAAGTCTATCTTAAAAAGCAGAAAAATAAAAGAAATCTTTTCCTTCCAGTCCCTTGAAGTAGGTAGAATCATTGCCCCTCTTGTCTAATGGATGTGGAAACAAGAGGCCCAGAGAATGTAAATGATGGGCAAACCGCAGAGCTGGGGTTCCAGCCTCCCAGCCTCAGTACATGTTCAGCCATCTTGCCATGCCATCCATGTATTTGAGCACCCAATCCTTAGGGAAATGGCTTCAGATGGTCTCCCAAGAGCCCAGCCTTATGAAACAGCATGAATACATGTGATCACCCATGTCGTCGGCCTGAGCACCTACTGGGTGCAGCATGGCCCTTTCCACACCCTCTCTCCTTTCACCCATGGAGAGTAGATGGCTCAGAGGGAGAAGAAGTTTTCTACACTGCAGTGGGGCACCTGCTCTTTGAGTCTCAGTTGTTGTACCCCAACTTTATTTTTTTATTTTTGTTTGATTTTTTGAGACAGGGTCTCACTGTGTAGTCAGGCTGGTCTTGAACTCGTTAGGTGTCCAGGCTGGCCTCAAACTTGTAGCAGTCCTCCTGCTTCAGCCTCCTGAGTGCTCGAATATAGGCATGTGCCACCACAACCAGCCAGGCTCCCCAACTTTAGAGATGAAATATTTTAGTATATGTGCTGCAGAAGTGAGCACCCAATGAGGAAATACAAGCTCTGTGGTCAAGTGTGTTTTAGGGGGCTCCTTGGCCGAAGACTGGGGAGATAACTTCCCTTGCCAGGACTCAAGTTACTCAATCCGTTTTGGGTAAAGATGCAACACCAGGGGTCAACACTTCTATTGGAGGTGCAGGAGGAGCATTTTGAGATTGCCCCTTTCTTTCTTGAGATTTTATAGCATAAGCACATTTTTGCAGCATGGTGTCCCAGTCCTTATAGCCCTTGAACTTTATTGTCTGAACCAAATGGGAGGCTTCACCCTCCCAGAGGAACAGGCTCAAGGAGAGGTGACCCTGTAGCAGGGAGATATGTTTTCCTGTCATTTTGAGATAACAAAAGGACTGATTATCAACTGGGACTCTAAGATAGGGGTTTCCTTTCATTCCTAACAGAAATAGCATAAAGTATCCAGCAAGAAGCTGCATCCCTGTAGTTCATACCCGTTGTCCCAGCTACTTGGGAGGCTGAGACAGGAGAATGGCTGAGAGACGTAGAGAGAATATGTCTCAAAAATGAAACAACAAAACCAAAACTCAACCTGTATTTTAATTATTGTGTTTTTGTTTTTGAGGCAGGTTCTCGCTGTGTAGTTCAGGATGACTTGAAGTCACTATGTAGCTTAAGTGGGCCTCAAACTTGCAGGAATAATCTTACCTTAGTTTCCTGAATGCTGGAATTATAGGAATTTGCCACTATGCCCAGCAATTTTTTTTTTCACTAGGAATTGAACTCATGACCTTGTACTTGCCAGGCAGGGACTATGCCACTGAGTTATTTGCCTGGACCTGTATGTGTATTTTAAAAATGTGTACAGAAAAAAAAAAAAGCACATCCCAAGTGTGATAGCATATGCCTGTAACCTCAGGACTGGGGAGGCTGAGGCAGGAGGATTGCTGGAAGTGAGAGGCCAGACTGGGTTACCCTGTAAGTTCAAGACTGTCTCAAAATCTCAAACAACAACAAAAGCACACCCCAAAAAAGAAAGAAATATGCATGTGACATCATAGGGATGTATTAATAGCTGCTTGTGACACCACCCCCACCTCCACTATGACATGTATAACACCTGTGAGTACACTCAGGTGGTGAAGACCTTTTTTAAAGGAACTGTGTTCCTGCAATGGGTTCTCACATCCCCACCTTTTTCCCCATGGGAGAAAGTTACTACCCAGCACCTGGCCACAGGGCCCAACATAAATAATCCAGGTCTCACTGACTGCCCCTCTGCCTGTTGGGGGCACCACACCATAGCCTGTGGCCTGTCTTTTACACTTTACTGAAGGACCTCTGGTGTGGTATAGGGTGTGGCCAAACCAGTCCTTTGATCTCTTTATTAAAGCAGTCACTCAGCTAATTGGACAGTTCTGTTTCTTTCCCTTTCTCCTCCTTCTAAGACAAGGTCTTGCTATGTCATCCAGGCTGGACTTGAATTCACTCTGTATCCCAGGTTGGCCTGAAATTCTCAACAATCCTCTTGCCTCAGCCTCCTGAGTGCTGGCATTGCAGGTGTGCAGAATGTCCCCTGTTCAGCGGTCACATTTCTGATAAGCCCACAAACTGGACTTTTGGAAATGGAAATTGTGCTTTCCCAGTGCAGCCCAGGCCCTCCCAGGTTGTGTTCTTTATCTGCAACACATTTATTTGGTTACTCTGTCCCATTTCCTAAGCTCCATGCTTGTAAGAAGCCAAGAGACTGGCAAGCTTGTGTGGTCCATGCCAGAGCACAGCAAAGAAAACAGCTGAGAGCCCAGAAAGAGGCCTTCTCAAAGTCACAGCCAGCATCCATCCACAGTGTCCTCCTCAGCTGCAGCATGAAGGGGAGCAGGGGCTGACTGCGGGCTGTGGGGGGGCAGGCTGTATAAGCAGTGCCGGAATCGTCCTCTGGGGGTGGTTACACAGCCTAGGCTGCGCCTCTGCTTCCCAGCCACACAACCTTGGACAAATCCCTCTGCATCCCTGAGCCCCCAGTAAAACAGGCCAAATTACTCCAACCCTGGCAGACCTTGAAAAGAATCCATGGCAGGGATGGCTTTGTAAAGGTCAGAGCCAGGGCTTTCATAAACTGCCTAGTGAGGACAGGCCTGATCTGGATGTGGGACGGGTTGTGTCCAAGCTCAGCTGCCCAGAGGCCCATCTTGCCTGCAGGCGCCAGGAGCGACAGCGCTTAGCTGAGTACCAGGCAGAGTTGCAGGGCATCCAGCACCGGGTGCAGGCCCGGCCTTTCCTGTTTCAGCAGGCCATGCAGGTGAGGCTGCAGCACTCCCTGAGACCCTTTCTGAAATCACAGCCTTTGATGGCCCCAGTGCACAGCAGGAAGCCACTCATCTGTCTCCTCAGGCCAATGCCCGGCTCAGTGTGACCCGGCGCTTTGCCCAGGTGCTGTCAGCACTGGGAGTGGATGAAGAGAAGCTTCTGGCTGAGGCAGGAAAAGGAGACACAGAGGGCACCGTGAGGAAACACAGGTGAGATTGGTTGACTGGCTAAGGACTGGCCCTGTTGAACTGCCACGGAAAGGGGCATAAACACCAGTCTCACTTCCCAACAGGGAAACTGAAGACCTGAGGGCAGGGCTTTTTTTTAGAGTAAATAAGCAGCTGAGCCAGGCTAGGGGTCTGTTGCCATATGAGTGGCTGTACACTGAACCATTAGTACCATGCTGGTCACCTCACACACACTGTCCCTTAGACTGCAGAATAACCTGGTACAGAGCAGGAATAACGAAGCCTACTTTGCAAGAAGGAAAATGAAGCTCAAGGAAGGGACATCACTTGCCCAGGGCCACACAGTGAGCCAGCATGGGAGCTGGATTTGAAACTGAAGAGTCCGTGGTTCCCTTAGTCACTGGGTGGGGAGCTGTGGAGCCCACTGGTCTCTGTCTATGTCTTTAAGGAGCCACAGATCAATGGGGGTGAAAAAGGAGCCCTCTTCTCAGAGCCCTCCAAGGACTGAACCCATCAGCAGCCAGCCTGACAGGCGCTCCTCCCCCAGCCTGGACCCAGAGAAAAATCAAGATAAAAATTAAAGGCTTTGTGGCAAATACCGTGTGAGCTCTCTGAGGTGTGGAGGAAAGGTTGTGGGTTGGGAATAGGTGTCAAGTGAGTGGCAGCGGCTTGGCTCTGTCCCCAGCTCCCAAGAGCTCTGGCTCTCCAGCTGCCCCTCACCTAGCAACATGGCTTGGTCTCTGCTCCTTAGGAGCAGTGCATTTCTTTTTTTTCTTTTTGTTTTCTTTCTTTCTTTTTTTTGAAACAAGGTCTGGCTAGGTAGCCCAGGCTGGCCTTGAATCTGAGGTAATCCCATTCCTCCAGAATGGTGGAGTTACCACCACACCCAGCAAGTTTTTTTTTTTTTTTTTTTTTTTAAAGCCAGTCAAATTTAGCAGTGTGTGTGGGGGGGTGGTATACCACCTTTAGTGACACTAATGTTAGTAAGTTCTGATAACCCACTGCCATCGGACCAGCCACCCAGCAAGTTTTTTGAAAAGCAACAACTCAGACAACTCTGTCCTGTCTCCAATATATATGATGGAATCTAGACACTCAAGAGTGACCATGACGGACTGATCTCCGTCTTTGAGGACTTCCAGTCTGGTGGGGGACGAGGACTTTAAAGGGTGCACACAATACATCCTAACATGCTGAGATTGTCTCACAGGGAGCCCACAGATGGAGCAGATGTTGGGTGGGGATGTCAGATTTTGAGCCGGGTTTGTTAATTTTAAGTTAAAACTCTTAAAAATTAAAGCCCTTCTCTGAGTGAATGAGTGACGCGAGAGAGAGGGCGGGCAGGAGGGAATGCAGCCCAAGGGAGCAAAGAAAACACACTCGGGTGTGTCGAATTTTGCATTCCACTTAATGGTTTCACAGACTACTGAAGCTCATCTGGACCTCCTTAGCAGCTTCCAGGTTAAATAAACCCAATTCAGGGAACGTGGGAGGTCAACATTCTAGCCATGGCAGGGCTTCGAAACTGGGCAGGGCAGCTATGGGGGTGGAGGGTTCTCGAGATAGAGGAAAACACCCCACCATATTCGACACCTGGGAAGAGCTACGACCCCAGGAGTCCTACTTGAGGGGCACCCTTTGGAAAATGGGGAGCCAGCCTTGGGAAAAAAAACAGGAGGCACTGAACACCCCGCGGTGTGTCGGGGAGGGTGCTCTCAACTTATAGGACGATGACTTAAAAGTCCTCTAGGTCCTGGGACCTTCAAAATTCACGATTGCCATCTACCGCACGTGCGAAAAGACCAACTGCGTGCAGCACAGCGATCTCAAAGACCGACGCTTGACTAGACGGCTACGCTTGCGCAGTCGGGCTCCAATTCTGGCTTTCCCATAAGTCCTTGGGGCACGGAACTAACCACGGACGTAGCCGCTCTTGACTTCCGGCAACAGGGTTGCGGCTGCCGTGTGACCCGGAAGTGGTTCCATTTTGCGTCGTCGGCGCTCCGCGGCGGCCCGGCTCAAGGCGGAGGTACTACAATGGGGTCGTCAAAAAAGCATCGCGGAGAAAAAGAGGCGGCCGGAACTACTGCTACGGCCGGCACTGGGAGCTCCGTTGAGCAGGCGCCGCGGCATCGGGAGCACAAAAAACACAAGCACCGGAGTGGCGGCGGCGGGAGCGGCGGCGGTGAACGACGGAAGCGGAGTCGGGAGCGTGGGAGCGAGCGCGGGAGTGGGCGGCGCGGGGCAGAAGCTGAAGCCCGTAGCGGCGCGCACGGGCGGGAGCGCGGCCAGACAGAGCCCTCCGAGCGGCGAGTGAAGCGGGAGAAACGCGATGATGGCTACGAGGCCGGTAGGGCCCGTGTCTGTGCGGGGGGGGGGGGGGGCGGGGCGGGAGTTTGGGGCGCTTGGCCCCTGGTGTGCGGACAGGTCCCTGGGACTCTCCAGGCTCAGGCTCCTCCAGCGCTTAACGGGTCGTGCCCTAATTGTTTTGGTTAGAGGTTGACAGCAATTGTCTGGCATCTTACAGCCCCTTAGCAAATGTTGGGTGAGGGCTAGGGAATATAACTCAGCGGCATATGCGCCTGCCTGACAAGCGCAAGGTCCTGAGTTCAATTCCTGGTGCAAAAACCAAAAACAAAGCAGTAAGTGTTGGGTGAGTGAAGAAGTGTCAGTATATGCAGAGGCGAGAGAACACCTGACGTGATGGTACAGGGCAGTAATTCCAGCCCTTCGGGAGACCGAAGCAAGAAGATTGCATATTTGGTCAGCCTGGGCAATTTAGTAACATAGTGAGAACGTGTCTCAAAAGAAAAAAAAAAAAAAAAGATTAAAGGTTTTAGCCAAGGATTTAGCTCAGCTGCATAAATGCAAGGTTGAGTTAGATCCCCGGTGCCAAAGAAAAAAGGGCTGAAGATACAGGTGTGTGAAGGCTTTGTGTTCAAACTGCAGTACCAAAAAATAAGTTGTGTACCACGTCTTATTTGAGGTGGTAAGATAGGCTGGAGCCTGAATTCGAAGGACCCTGTGCTGTATTGTAGGCCCTGTTAAATTTGGGCTTTAAGGGTGGTAGAGAGTTACGGGTTTTTTGGTTTTTTTTTTTTTTTTTTTTTTTTGTTTTTTTTTTTTTGAGACAGGGTTTCATCATACAGTTCAGACTGGTCTTGAGCTCACTTTGTAGCCCAGGTTGCTCTCAAACTCACGACGACCCTCCTTCCCCAGCCTCCAAGTGCTGGGATTACAGTTATGTGCCACCACAACCAGCTGGAGTTACATATTTGAGTTGGGGAGTGAGTTGATTAGATTGAAGTTTTGTGAGAAGTCACTGCGTATAAATATGTGATCAAAAGTAGGACTGCTGGGGATTTAGCTCAGCGGCATAAGCGCCTTCCTTGCAAGTGTGCGGTCGTGAGTTCGATCCCTGCTACCGATAAAAATGAAAAAGAAAAAAAAAAAAAGTAGGACCGGAGACCCAGAAGTCAGGAGAGCTGTAAAGCCACCAGGTCAGGGTTGATGGTGACCTGCACCAAGGCAGCAGTAGTGGGTTGGAGAAGGAAGACGTGTTTTGGAGGAGTGTTTTAGTGTAATGTAGTGTAGTGTTTGGATCAGAGTGGAAAGAAGAAAAGAGTCTAATACCTTGTATTTGGGGGTGAGCATTTAGATGAATGATGGTGATATCTGTTGAAACTGAGGACTTTGGAAGAGAAGATTTGACGCAAGAGAAAGGAAGTCAGGTTTGGAGAGTACTGAGGTGGTTGTGCACGGAGCAATTCAGGATTGGGGCGGGATAGAGTGATTTTTGGGCTTGTGAATGTTTAGGTGGCCAATGAAGCCTTCTGAGAGTGTAGAGTGAAAAGACAGGGTAAGTGATACAACCTGAGAGATGCTAGTAGTGTAACAGTGGCAGATGAAGATGCTACAAAGAAGGAGAGTAGTCAGAAAGGAAAAGCAGAAGCTCACTGGTGATGGGGGTCTGTGGGTATTACTAGGAGGGCATGATCAATAGTGTCCACCATCAGAGATTGACAGACCAGAACTGAAAGGAATCTGTTGGATTTGGAACTAAAGAGGCAGGTGACCTTGTAGAGGGCCTAGGTGGAGCCAGGGACCCTGGGGATTAAACAGAAGTGGGCTGAGGTTACAGGAAAGGAAGTGCTCATCAGTAGGTGCTGGCGGAGGGAGCCTCCCTGATGGTGTCAGACCTCCTCTGTGGTGCTCTGTGAAGTTGCTCACTGTGTGTGAGACGGCTGGAGCAGGTCCCAATGCTTGTCTGTGCCTCCTAACATCCAGCACAGCACAGTTTCTTTACTTCACAATGCACAGAGAACACAGAATTGCTGCTGATACAGTCCCAGAGCAGGGGAGGAAAAGACCTGGGATGACCGCTGCTGGGAAATTCAGGGCAGATACTTCTGGTTAGTAGTTGAACAGGACTTCCTCAAGGTCCTGATAGGGTTTTATCGATCAGAGGGGGGACCAGAGAGGACAACTGAGGTTGAAAACAATACCATGTACAAAAGTGGGTAGAAGCTGAGCCTGGTGGCATATGCCTGTAATCCTAGCATTCTGGAGGCTGAAGCAGGAGGATTGTTATAAGTCGACACCAGCTTGGGCTACAAAGGGAGCTCAAGGCTAGCCTGAACTGCATGAGACCCTGTCTCAAAAACAAAACAAAAAAGGAGATGGAGCTGATCATGGTGGCACATATCTGGAATCCCAGCACTTGGAGAGGCCAAGGCAAGAGGATCACTGTGACTATCAAGGCCAGCCCCAATTGTGTAGTGAAAACCTGTCTTAGAATGAAAACAAAACAAAACCAAGAACAAAGGGGCTGGGGATTTAGCTCAGCGGCATAAGCTCCTGCCTTGCAAGCAGGCAGTCGTGAGTTTGATCCCCAGTACCAATAAAAAGGAAAAAGACAAAAAAAATAAAAAGCCAAGAACAAAAAAAAAAAAGAACAGTGGGTCATCTTTGACCCTATAGGTAGAGCCAAAGGTGCTGGGCTTAGGGGGTGTTGTGTTTAGCTCCTGAGCTGTGCTTTTTGTTTTTGCAGCTGCCAGCTCCAAAGCTGGCTCAGGAGATGCCTCATCACTCAGCATCGAGGAGACCAAGTAAGTACCATTTCCCTGTCTTTGGCTTTTTTCTTCTGTAGCAGGCAGTTTGTGGGGCAGCCTCCTGGGGAGGCTTTGTCCATTATGGTGCCAGCTGGATTTGGGAAGGATCTTATATGTTATCCTAGCTGCTTTTGAGTCACAGGGAAAGAAACTAAGAGCCAAGCAGGAGGTCTTTGGCTAGTTATTGGCAGGCCAGGCCAAGCACCTGCGCTCCCCGGCCTGAGGGGTGCGCCTTTCCCAGTGTCCTGGGCTGCCCAGGTCAGGGCTGTACTTTGGACCCTTAAGACCACTTATTCCACAATTTTTGCTTCCTGTCCAGAAATGTACTCAACACCCTATTTCTTTGATAGTTCCTAATGCTTGTGTTTCTTGTTCTCAGTAAACTCCGGGCAAAGTTGGGGCTGAAACCCTTAGAAGTCAGTGCTGTCAAGAAAGGTGAGCAACAGGGCTGAGGATGTGATCTTGGGTTGGCATTTGGGGTGGGTCAGAGAAGCCATCTGCAGAGGTCTTTGAAGAAAGTGGCCAGAGTGTGCAGGGGCAGTACAGGTCCTTCACCTACCTGGCCCTATTTGCCCATTGTATATGCATTTGCCATTGACACAGTGGGGATCTGGGGTGTGCTGGTATTCCCCCGACCTGGAGGTGCAGGGGTGTGGGCTGGGAGGTGTGTACAGATGCTGTTCACTGTCTGGGCTGTGCAGAAATTGGTTTGCTTTATTAAAAAACAACTGGAGGAACTCTGGAGCGTTTGAAGGCCTGTCGTACAGGGGTGACACAGGAGTGTGGGGGTGATGTGGGGCCAGGTGGGTGAAGGACTTTTTCCCTCTCCTGGCCCCTTCTGACGCCCTGAGCTAGAAGGGGGCAGGGTGAGTGGCTCCCTCCTCTCCCCCCAGCCATGGGCAGACATAGCCTCACGTCTGGGCCCCCCTTCCAGAGGCGGGCACCAAGGAGGAGCCGGTGACCGCCGATGTCATCAACCCCATGGCCTTGAGACAGCGAGAGGAGCTCCGGGAGAAACTGGCAGCTGCCAAGGAAAAGCGGCTATTGAACCAGAAGCTGGGGTGAGCAAGTCCTGTCCACGGCGGCTGATGGGAAACTGCTGTCCTCTGCCTTTGTGGGTTGGGATGGGGGTGCAGGCACTGAGTTCTTCTGAGCATTCTCTCCCTTCTTTAGGAAGATAAAGACCTTGGGGGAGGATGACCCCTGGCTTGACGACACTGCAGCCTGGATCGAGAGGAGCCGGCAGCTGCAGAAGGAGAAGGACTTGGCAGAGAAGAGGGTGAGCATCGGAGCTGGCGAGGCCAGTGCCTGACCTTCCGAGGCGGACGGCTTGGATGGGAGCCCATACTCTGTTCTTTGCTCCAGGCTCTGCACTTGCCTGCAGGCCCTATCCTCTCACACCCACCCCTGGTAGAACAGTGATATTTTCTGGTAATGCAAAATATCTTGAGGTCACAGGTTGTCCTTTTATGTCCCACAGGCCAAGCTGCTGGAAGAGATGGACCAAGAGTTTGGTGTCAGCACTCTGGTGGAGGAGGAGTTTGGGCAGAGGCGGCAGGTGAGGCAGTAGCACCTGGGGACAGGGGGCAGGAGTAGGACTTTGGCCTCAGTGATGCCATCCCAGTGTTGGGGCACACGTGGCCCCTGACTTGACTGGTCCTTTCCCCCTTAGGACTTGTACAGTGCCCGGGACCTACAGGGCCTCACTGTGGAACATGCCATCGAGTCCTTCCGAGAGGGGGAGACGGTGATCCTCACCCTGAAGGACAAAGGCGTGCTACAGGAGGAGGAGGATGTGCTTGTGAACGTGAACCTGGTGGATAAGGAACGGGCAGAGAAGAACGTGGAGCTGCGGAAGAAGAAGCCCGACTACCTGCCCTATGCAGAGGATGAGAGTGTGGACGACCTGGCACAGGCATGTGGGCAGGATATGTGGCTGGGGTGGAGTGTATGGGCACGTGCTGCCTGAGGTTTTGGCCAACCTAGGTCCCAGCCCTTGCCTTTTACCTTGCAGCAAAAGCCTCGCTCTATCCTGGCCAAGTATGATGAGGAGCTGGAGGGCGAGCGGCCACAGTCCTTCCGCCTGGAGCAGGGTGGCACAGCCGATGGCCTGCGGGAACGAGAGCTGGAGGAGATCCGGACCAAGCTGCGGTTGCAGGCACAATCTCTGAGCTCGGTGGGACCCCGGCTGGCCTCTGAGTACCTGACGCCTGAGGAGATGGTGAGCTGAGCTGTGGGTGAGGTGGCCATCGTCCTGCCCCTTGGGAGTTTCCAGCGGGCCCTGGAGGGAGGTTGAGTGTTGGGACTGTGCTTGGCTCTTGGGTGAGTGGTAAACAGCAGACTGGGGAGGTACCAGGTATTGACAGGCACAGACTGCTGAGCCAGGGGAGCCCAGGTGTGTGTTCCCTCTGCCACGTATCTAGCACGAGTCTCGGGTGAGTCACTGAACAGTCTGCAGCAGCTCTGGGAGCTGGTGTGGTGTAAGGAGCTCCAGTTTCGTAGCTGCACATGGGCCTGGCATGTGAAGAAACTGGAAATGGGGAATCAGCTCTGCCCTTGGCATCATGGCTGCATAAGAAAGGGTCCTGGAGCCAGAGTGCTGAGGGTTGTGAGCGGTCCTGCACGGGATCCTACACGGGAGCAGGGCACCCTCAGGAAGGCTACCTAACCCCTCTGGACCTCAGTTCCCGTCTTGCGGTAGAGTGATAGGCTCCCATTTCCCATGTTGCACATGTTGGAAGTGCTGGGGACGGTGACAGGCGGAGTGCCACCAAAAGAACTCTTGTTACTGGCTTCTGATGGCCTGAGGTCATGGGTTCTTTCCTCCTCACAGCTCTCCTTTTTCCCCCTCAGGTAACATTTAAAAAGACCAAGCGGAGGGTGAAGAAAATCCGTAAGAAGGAAAAGGAGGTGGTCATGCGGGCAGATGATTTGCTGCCCCTTGGGGACCAGACTCAAGATGGGGACTTTGGTTCAAGGTGGGATTAAACACAATGGTAGGTGAGGGGCTGTGCTGGCCTTGGCCAGGGGCTGACACTCAGTACGACCTCTTCCTCCTAGGCTGCGGGGCCGAGGTCGACGCCGTGTGCCAGAGACAGAGGAGGTCATCCTGGAGGAAGCTGAGAAGGAGCCTGTGCCCGAGCCCCTGCCATCGGATGACACCCGTGTGGAGAACATGGACATTAGTGACGAGGGTGAGGAGCTGGCTGGCAGGGCTGGGAACAGGGCCCTGGGAGCCCAGGAGCCAGTGTGAGCGGTATCCTTGTTCTGGCAGAGGATGGGGGAGCTGTGCCGTCAGGGTCCCCAGAGGCGCTGGAGGAGGACGAGGCAGAACTAGAACTGCAAAAGCAGCTGGAGAAGGGGCGGCGGCTGCGGCAGCTGCAGCAGTTACAGCAGCTGCGGGACAGCGGCGAGAAGGTGAGGCTGGCTGCAGTGACCAGAGCATGTGTGGCTTCTGTCCCCAGCAGCGTGAGCACCTTCCCCTGGAAGGCCCTTTTTGTGAAGTGTCATGTGACAACAGATCTCCAGATCTAGTGGGCAGCTCCTGGCCTTTTTGTGGGGGTACATGTATGTTGGATGCCTGCTGTGAGGGAGGCCCCATTCTCAGGGCTGTCACTGAGGAGCATGAAACGGCTGACTCTAGTATGGGTGAGGGGCAGCAGGGACCTCTTGAACACAGGGCCAGCAGTGGTTTCTGATAGTGGCAGTCACTGGGTCAAGAGTAAAACAAGGTGATGTGAGAGCAGCAGCGTGGAGAGGGCTTTGGGTGACCTTTGAGCCGACTGAGATGTGGGGTAGAAGAAGCAGTGGTGGATTGTCTCCAGGTGACCCCTGTAGCACTCAGGGACCAAGAATCTGGAGCAGGGAGTCAGTGGTGCCATAGGCATCCCAGACCTTTCCAGGGTACCTGCATGAGCTATTCACAAGAGGACATATTGACTGGAGCTGCTCTGGGAACTTGGCTGTCTGGAGGTGACAGGATTGGTGGGGTTGTTTTGTCTTTTTGAGACAGTCTCACTATGTAGTTCAGGCTGGCCTTGAACCTGTGTCCATCCTTCTGCCTCTGTCTCCAGGTGCTGGGATCACAGGTGTGTGTCACCACACCTGACTGGGGGAGGGCTTCTTAAGAGAGGAGTTACTGAGTGTCTGTGTGTACAAGGCTGGGAGTCTGCACAGCAGGGGCTGGGAAGGCAAGAGGTGCGAGGGTTGCTGCCCTCAGTGCTGGGAGCACAGGGAAGCTCTTCTCAAGACGCCCCCTTGCTCGCTGAGAAGGCTGGGAAATGCCAGCTGGAAGTCAGGAGTGTGGGCTGTCTGCCGGCATGTGTGTTGGGAGAGGCACAGCTGAGGTTGGAAATGCACCATGTACAAAAGTGGGTGGAAGCCAGGCGTGGTGGCACATGCCTGTGATCCCAGCACTCGGGAGGGTGAGGCAGGAGGATTGTTGCAAGTTGGAGGCCAGTCTGGGTTACAAAGTGAGCTCAAGGCCAGCCTGAACTGTATAGTGAGACCCTGTCTCAAAAAAAAAAAAAAAAAATCCCCAAGCCACAAGTCGTGGAAAGGGGAGTTTCTGGATGGAGAGCAGTGGGGAGGGGAGGCCCTGGCCTCTGAGGCACAGCAATGGCCATAGGCTTGGTCAGGAGAGGCTATGTAGGATTTTAGCTGTTATTCCAAAGACCGGCAGAGCCATTGATGGGTTGGAGCAGAGAAGTGGCCCACTGAGGCAGAGAGGGATTGGGAACTGGACAGAGGAAGGTCAGAGAGAAAAGGAAGCCAGTCAGACTGGTCTGTGTGCGCTGTTGGATGGCTTGTGTACCTGACCCAGGGAGGATCCTTGGGTTCCCGGGTCTTAGTGGCATCACCCCAGAAACTTCTGGGTCTGCCCACAGCTGCTCCCTCCCCCAGGTGGTGGAGATTGTGAAGAAGTTGGAGTCTCGACAGCGGGGCTGGGAGGAGGAGGAGGATCCTGAGCGGAAGGGGGCCATCGTGTTCAATGCCACCTCGGAGTTCTGCCGCACTTTGGGCGAGATCCCCACCTACGGCCTGGCCGGCAACCGTGAGGAGCAGGAGGAGCTCATGGTGTGTCCCGCAGCCCTCTGCTCTCCAGCCTGCTCTGCTCTTGGTGGGGGGAGCGGGTTCCTTGGAGGCAGCAGGCTAGTGTGACCCGGGGTGACCTTGGCTTCCCACCCCAGGACTTTGAGCAGGATGAGGAGCGCTCAGCCAATGGTGGCTCTGAGTCGGACGGGGAGGAGAACATTGGCTGGAGCACTGTCAACCTGGATGAGGAGAAGCAGCAGCAGGATGTGAGCATGCGCAGGGATCGTGGGCTGGACTGGGGTCCCAGGTTTCCACTCAGCCCAGTCCCGGTCTCCATGAGGGACCTGGGCCCTCATCTCCTTACCTGTAGAATGGTCTCCCAAGCCCCGGGACTGGTGGGTGAGGAGGTGAGAAGACCCCACTTCCATGCCCCCCCCCCCCACCATGTACTGTACTATCCACAGTTCTCTGCCTCCTCTACCACCATCCTGGATGAGGAGCCCATCGTGAATAGAGGCCTGGCTGCTGCCCTGCTCCTGTGTCAGAACAAAGGTGCGGGCAAGTGTGTGATGAGTGGTGTGGGTCTGGGTGGCCCCTTTGGTCCTCTCTGCTTCAGTCCTTATGCTGTGAGCAACCCTCTGGGGTGCCTGTGCCACTCTTTCCCCTTGTGGCTGACCGGGTGATCACAGTGGCAGCTGTCCCTCTGCCGTGCATTCAAGGCTCTGAGTCAGCTCCAGGCGGGTGTGGGGTGAGTATGAACAAAGACTTTGATGTTAGGGTCCTAGTTCTCCCTGTCCTTGGTGAGGGGCCGATTTCTGTTTCCGTTGTACAACAGCCTAGTAGCCTTGCTCCCTGGCAGGGCTGGGAGGGTTTCCTATTGCTCACATATAGCTGCCCTGTCTGTGGGGGTGGGCAGCCTGGACCTCACAGCCCCTGTATCCCCAGGTTTGCTGGAGACCACAGTGCAAAAGGTCGCCCGGGTGAAGGCCCCCAACAAGTCGCTGCCCTCAGCTGTGTACTGCATTGAGGACAAGATGTGAGTGTGGCAGTGGGGCTGGTGACAGTACAGAGCTACCAGGGATGCTGTAGGCGGCTGGTGTGTGACAGACCTCTGTTTTGGTCCAGGGCCATCGACGACAAGTATAGCAGGAGAGAAGAGTACCGTGGCTTCACCCAGGACTTCAAGGAGAAGGATGGCTACAAGCCTGACGTCAAGATCGAGTATGTGGATGAGACAGGCCGGAAGCTCACACCCAAGGAGGTGAGTGAGCCTTGACAGATGGGGCTGGGCCCAGGGAGGCCTGCAGGACCCTTTCTGGCCTGATACAGTGGCAGAACTTCCGAGCCTCAGCTTCCATCTCCAGTGTAGCAGGCTCCTTGAAGGTAGGCACCCTTTTACTTCTGCCCACCCACTCTAGCAGAGGCCTCCTGCCTTCTGTGCCATCCTTGGCAGTGGGATGCAGGACCAACATTCACGCCCCGTCCAGCCCCAGCTGCCACGTGGCAGGTCTCACTCCAGACCCCCAGTGCCCCGGGCATGGAACATCTGTTCAAGTGTCTTGCCACCTCTGCTGGGGTCCCCATGTCCTTCTCCTATCCCCTTCCCTCCCACCTGGTCCCCTGTATTCAGTTGGGTATGTTAGCTCCCTCTACCCTGGTGGGGTGCTGCTTAGGCACAGGTGGCCTGGCCTCACCCAGGGTCCCCCCAGGTCCCATTCCCGCCCTGTGTTTGCAGGCCTTCCGACAGCTGTCTCACCGCTTCCATGGCAAGGGCTCGGGCAAGATGAAGACGGAGCGGCGGATGAAGAAGCTGGACGAGGAGGCGGTGGGTACTCAGGGCCCAAGGCGCCCCTGTGTTGGTGGGGGCCGAGGTGGTGAGTGCCGGGCCTGCCCCTGCCCCTGTGCTGACTGGCCCCGACCCACAGCTCCTGAAGAAGATGAGCTCTAGCGACACACCCCTGGGCACGGTGGCGCTGCTCCAGGAGAAGCAGAAGGCTCAGAAGACTCCATACATCGTGCTCAGCGGCAGTGGCAAGAGCATGAATGCGTGAGTAGGAGATGCTTGGGACCAGGGGGCTGGGGGTCTGCGCCCTGCCCCGGCCTCACACCTCTCCTCTCCCCACAGGAACACCATCACCAAGTGATCGTCAGCCTTTAATCCCCTCCCCACCTTAATGTGAAATAAACCTCCCTCCTTATTTTTTCCTTCCTGGTAGTGGTGCAGACTCCAGGGCGGACCTGGGAGGAGGAGGCCGCCCTGCCTTCTGGCAGCTGTGTTGCCTCGGGCCGTTTCTGGGCATCTGCTCTGCCTTTTGTGCAGTCCCCGCACCCCAGCCTGGTAGGGTGGGGTTGAGGATTCAGTGAGTGCCCCTTGTTCAGTCATTCACCTAGAATTCAGAGCCGGGCAAGATGGGACAGGTCCCAAAACACGTGCTGCTTAGAGTGGCCTCTGCCAGGAGATCCCTGGCCATCAGTCAGGTGGCAGAGATGAAGAAAGAGTGCTCGAGATGCGGGTTTCTGCCACTTCCACCCAGGGCCATAGCATAGGGCCATCTTCCTGATGTGAAGAGCAGGGCGTCGTGGGAGACTTGGTCCCCAGGTATCCAAGCCACATGGGACACTGCCCCACAGTGTCTCCAGTTAGACATCCCAGTTCACGAGACTGGGACGACCAGCCTGGCGTGATGGGGACTGGGTACTGTCTTGCCTCTCAAGCCCTGCCTGGGCCTGTGGCGGTGCCAGCGTGCTCATCTGCTTTCTACCCCGACTGGGCTGGGCATCCTCACTTGAGTCTCCTCGGAGGACAGAGTCTGCCAACCTGGCCACATAGCCCTCACGCAGCTGCCACAGCCAGGAAGGAATCCGTCCTTGGAGCTCAGAGAAATCCGGCCGTCACGGGGCCCACAGAAAGCTGACGGGCAGCTTCCTGGGGGAGTCGGAAGATAGGAGCCTGCCCCTGCGAGTGTGCCCCCAGGTATGTTCTAGATGGGCCACAAACTTTAAGATAAAAAAAT
Organism: Cavia porcellus; assembly: GCF_034190915.1. Taxonomy (NCBI): domain Eukaryota; kingdom Metazoa; phylum Chordata; class Mammalia; order Rodentia; family Caviidae; genus Cavia; species Cavia porcellus. The sequence continues at coordinate 24,670,686 of NW_026947500.1, forward strand.
GGGTCCAAGAAATATGTTGAAAAAAATTTTTTTGATAGTATTGGCAGTTGAACCTTTACACTGAGCTTCATCTCGGCTGTCTTTATTATTTTATTTATTAAAAAAACCTTCTAAGCTGAGGATTTAGCCTGCCTGGCAAGCATGAGGTCATGAGTTCAGTGCTTGGTACCAAAAAAATAAAAGTTTTAGTAGTACATGTTTGCAGTACAGAATGGTTACATTCATTGTGGCAAAAAATACAAGTACATAACTGGTCTCAGTTCTTCTTTTCTCCCCAGCCCTCTCCGTCCCCCTCAATTTCTTTTTTTGGGGGTGGGGTCTTGCCAAGTGGTCTAGGCTGGGCTCTAGTGTGCAGTCCTTTTGCCTCAGCCTCCCAGAGTGCTGGGGTTATAGGTATGTGCTATCATACCTGACTGAAAACGGTACATTTTAAAAAATAAACACGGAGTGAGACAAATGTAAGCAAATGACAAAACCCATTGCCTTAGAATAAACGGTTGATATTGGACGGTGTGATTTCTGTGTGGCTAAAATTCTGAAGTGGTCAGCTTACTGATTTATTTCTCTTTGGCTCCCCTACTTTCAAATGTGATTTCAGTTCACTTTTTCGCTTTGGTGGTTCTATCAGGAAGGGAAGGTGGGGTGCATGTGGTGAGCCAAGAAACGGGGAACCAGTTGTTTCTGTCAGAAGCCTGTGAGGTGCTCCCAGTGTTGAGCACGGACAGTCTGGCGTCAGTGTTGGAGCTCACGCCTCACTCACAGGAAACTTCCTGTTAGGTTGTTACAGCCACTGTGGTGACCAAGATCCACAGAGGTCTTGAGCCGAGGTGGCCGCCAGGTAGGATTGATGGATTTGGTCCAGGTGACTTCCTAACTTTTGGGCCCTGGTCACTGGGTAGATTAAATGGAATTAAAGAGCTCCTAGAGACAACTGAAGGGCCTTGGGCAGCACCCTTGTGATTGATGCTGTCTGGTGTCTTTGCATCCTGTAGCACTGGGCACTGGCCTGGGACCTGCCCCTCTGAGATACTCTAGCCTGCTTCCTGTGCGTGTACTGCCCAGTGGTTGAGAGGCTATGGGCCATCAAGTCCCCTGGAGGCTGAGTCTAGAACAAACAGGAGCCAAGGGGGACAGGTCCCAGCCATTGGGCAAGGCCATAGGACTTCCCTGACCCTCAGGTTCCTGAGCACAGTGATGCTCAGGGGTCAGAGAAGGCATGGGCTCTTACCACACAGCCTCCGGTGCCTCCCATCTCAGCCCTTGGGTTGGCCTTCTGGGAATAGTGCTGTGCAGCGCTGGTGTGGCAGTGCACTGAACTAGCTCAGGCCTGGCTCTTGGCTCTGGCCTCATGCTCTCTAGTCTATGTGTGCATCTTGCCCTGGTCCCTAGATCTTTCTTGAAGCCCAGCTTGGGGCTCTGCCTCTTGTAGACCCTTTGTGTTCTGTTTTGCTGTTAAGAAACACTGTAAACCAGCATTGGTGGCATATGCCTATAATTCCAGTGCTACAGGAGGACAAGGCAAGAGGATTGCAAATTCAAGCCTAACCTGGACAATTTAGTGACTGTCTCAAAATAAGGGTTGAGAGAGAGAGAGAGAGAGAGAGAGAGAGAGAGAGAGAGAGAGAGTGAGTGTGTGTGTGTTGTGTGTGTGTGTGTGTGTGATGTAGTTTAGTGTGAAGGTGCCGAGTTCGGTTCCCAGTACTGGAGGAAAAAAGCCTTCAGACCGACTGTTCTCTTGGGGCCATCTTGTCATGTAGAAGTTCCATCTGTCAGTGATAGGCTTCGTCTGCCCTTGGTCTAGATGGGGCAGGTGTCCTGGCCCAAGGGCTGTGGTGAGAACCAAAGCTCCTTCCCCACAGGCTTGCGGGAGAGTGCTTCATGGGGTCTCAGCTCCAGCCAGGCTCAGCCCCGCTTCGGCCCTGATCCCCTGGCCCTGGTGTGCTGTCCTGTGAAGCAGGCTCCTGCTGGCGTGAACAGGTTTTCCCACTGCCCCCACTGCGCCAGTGCCCAGCAGCCATGCTGCCTGACACAGAGATCCCTTCCTGTCTTCTTCAAGCCCAGGAAGTTTAAATCTGTAATTCCATGGAAGCGTTACTGGAATTCTAGCAAGTTACTCCGAGTCTACCACTTCCAGTGCAGTCCACGGGGAAAACAAAGACACCAACACACAGTTATAATTATGGGGAGCCAGTGAATCCAGAAGAAACTACAATGGGATAAAGGCTTCAACCCAAGGCCTGACCTGGATTTTATTAATTTGTGCCAAAGGGAGTGACCTGAGGATGAGTGAGAGAGAATGGCAGGAGATCCGTGAGTCCTGAGCTGGGCTGGGTAGGAGACCTGAGAGCACTCTCAGTGTGCACAGGGAAGGGTGTGCAGAAAGAGCAGTCTGCATGACACAGCTGAGCTGGCATTTAATGTTTAGGGGGCAGCACTTCAGTTAGGATGTGCAAACTTTTCTGCTCTGGGCAGTTGGCCTGTTACAGAGAGAGCGCCAGGTTTAGTCAAAATGGAGATAATTGCTCTTTATTCAAGGAGAGTCCTCCTGGTGGTCCTCCACACCCTTAGGTGGGCTTTCTGTCTGCTGGGGGACAAGCATAACCTTTTGGTACCAATATGTGCTCCACCCTGAAGGAGAAGACAGAGCTCCAAAATGGGCTTTTGTCATCTCTGGTCACAAAAGGGGAACCAAGAAAGGTGGACCAGGTCAGTTTCTCTGACAGCCTTCCCTGCAAGACACGTGTGGGCAGAGAGATGGTAAATTGTCATATGCCAGTCCAGGCAGGCATAGGTGACTGGGGACCCATATGAGAGAGAAATACTCCTCGAAGTGCCAAAGGAGAGAAAAGGAAAGGCAGAGGAGTCTGGAAGATTGCCAGTCACCAGAAGGAGGACCGTTTAAACTGATGAGCCCAGAAGAAGGAAGACCCTTTCAAGGGTGTCAGTTCTAGCCAGGGGTGGTCATGCATGCCTGTAATCCCAACATTGGGAGGCTGAAGCAGGGGGATTGAAAATCTAAGCTCAGTCTAGTCAGTGTAGCAAAACAAAAGGCTGAGCAAGCCCATGCACACAGCACAGAGATGGTAGTTCGTAGGTGTCACTCTTGTCCGTGGCCCCCTGAATGCTCAGGATGACTTGCTGTTGTCTGTCTGGTGCAGTTTCCATAGGGAACACAGAGCTGCAGGTGCCATGAGTCACCCGCACACCAAATTCAAGATCAGGTCTCCCTTGCCCTCCACATGCCCCCAGCCCATGCCCTCCAGTTTGTAAATGCTCAAGGGTCTGGAGAGAAGATCCTGCATTTGCCATAACGCCTCAGGAAGTGAGTTCCTTTCTGGGTCATAGAACTTGATTCCTTACTGGTTGTACAACACAGTTGTCCCCAGTTTTCTGTGTCCCAACCACGGATTGCTGTGCCTTCCTTGTCTGCATCACTTTCCCCAGCAGGCATAAGCCTCGGCTGGGTCACCAGACACTGATAAAAGTGTCCAGTTTGCTCAAAATGAAGGGAAACTGGCCCTGCCCTAAAGCCAAATCCCCTAAGCCCTTCCACACACTGTCCCCTGTGACATACCTGGCAGGACACTCCTTCGCCTTTCCTGAACGCTGAGGACATGGCTGTGCTGTGTGCACGTTCCCCTAATCAGTGCTGGGAGTGCTACCCCGTCAACAGGGCTGGTCTTGGAAACCCATCTGGCCAATCTGGAAGGCTTGGGGACTTACTGGTGGGAGCTTCCCTGCCACAATTTTTGGGGCAAATTAACTGAGCATTTAGTGGAGTGAATTGCCATTGCTGTGGTCTACCAGAGGCCCAGCTGCCTTGGGGGCGTTTGGACTCTGATTAGCTGGTGGTTGACCTTACTGTGTAATCTGTTTGGATGTGACCAGGTGGATGGGTGTGCTTATTGTGCCCCCTGCTGGTAGCCTGTGTATATAGCAAAGCTTATACCTCCTTCCTGGGGTCTAATTCATACAGCCGCATCTTTATGCAGCCAGGAGGAATGAGGAGCGCTGGTCTCACAGCGGAGCTGCTAGGACAGAGAAATGCAGTGCTGACCACCAGGACTGGTTAGTTATTAAGGTACTTGTCCACTCATGGTGAACTAGCTCAGGTTAAATAACGAGAAGAGTCAGCATCAGAACTTTTTTTTTCTTCCATACTGGGAATCAAACTCAGGACCTGGCACTTGGCAGGCAAATGATGTGCTGCTGAGCTGTATCCCTAACAGAACCTACCATTGCTCAGACTTGTTTCCTGATTAGAAATGAGAGTGTTAAAAAACTGTTGTAAAAATAAATGAAGAACTGGAACCAGGGGGGAGGGATGTGGCTCAGTGGTAGAACTCTTACCTCGCATGTATAATGCCTTGAGTTCAATTCCCTGTAACACACACACACACACGCCTCATGCCAGGAGTGGACAATAAAAAGAAAACAACTGGTACCAGAGTCAGAATCATGAAATTTTTACAATCAAACAAAGATTTAAGAGAGTTTATGGTTTGGATCTTGAATGTCCCCAGCTGATGGGAGGTAGGGTCCAGTGCAAGGAATTAGGTCACTGTGGGGTGCCCTTGAAGAGGTTGCTGGTCTCTTCCTCTGTTTCCTGGCTACCAAGAATTGAGCCGCTTCCTTCACCTTGGTGATCCTGCTATGATGTGCTGTGCTGCTTCAGGCCCAAGTGATCATGGACTTCAGAAACTGTAGGCCTAAATAAATCTTTCCTTTTTAGGCTCTCATCGATGTTTGTCATGTGTCAGAAAGCTAACCATCACACAGGATTTAAGGGAAATTAAGCTGTATGTGGCGGCTCACAGCTGTATCCCAGAACTAGGGAAAGCTGAGGCAGATCACAAATTCAAGTCCCACCTGAGGGACTTAGTGAGAATTTATCTCAAAAAATAAAAAAGGCCTGGGGATGTGGTTCAGTGACAAAGCATCCCTGGGTTTGATCCCCAGTATCACACTAAAGGGAAATTAAAAATAGGTGGCAATAGGTTGGGGATTTAGCTCAGCGGCATGAGCGCCTGCCTGGCAAGCATGAGGTCATGAGTTTGATCCCCGGTACCACCAAAAAAAGAAAAAAAAAATAGGTGGTGAGGAAAGCAAATGGGAAGGAGGGGGACAGAAGGAGAAAATTGTTGCCATTAGTGGCATGTGGTACCAGCTTTGGACACCACTTCTGCTTTGATCCCTAGTGTTTCCAGGCAGACATGCAAATTGCCTTTAGAGCTTCCATATGGACATTTGAACTCCTTTGCAGTATGCCACCAATGGATCAAATGACATGGCACAAGCCATGGTGCCACCCTGACTTGTCACCACTCTCCTGATCTGTGACAGTGCTTCCCCCTGAGGAGACTCTTGATGTGGCTTTGCACACTCCTTGGATATAGGTTAGGATAGCCAGGCATGGGGATGCACACCTGTAATCCCAGCACTTGGGAGGTTGAGGAGGATTGTTATGAGTTCAAAACCAGTCTGCACTGCATAATGAGTGCAGGGCCAGTCTACACAGTAAGACCCTATCTCAAGAAAAAAAAAAAAAAAAACAAAAACAAAACAAAACAAAAAAAAAACAAAACCGGTTAAATACAGACAGCTTGGGCTCACGACAAATCCAGGATCTTGTAAGCTAAGTAATTGTCCTGGGGGACACCTCAGCAAACTCAAAGGGTACAGTGCTGAATATATGCCTGCAACTATAAAGAAAGGCACTGCTGATACCCATTCTGTTTCTCCAGTACTCACTGGCCTGGAGCTTTGGAACCTAAGGACTTCCTCTGCAGCCAAGAAGTATACACACACTTTGTGGATGAATCCCACGCGTTTCCCCTGCCTTCTAAAAGACACACCGCCATGGATACTCTTTATAACACATTCCTTGCTGTGAACACTGTTTTTTGCCACCTTCTGAAGGCGTTCTGGATGTCTTCTTTTGTGAGAGCTGCACTGTCATGGCTGCTTCAATGTCCTGGTTTTGAAATGAATTCAAAACCAGGTGATTCTGCTTTCTTGTTACTGAGAGAAAATATCAGGCACCCTAGGTTAAAGGTAAAAAGGTCTCTTGAGCTCACAGTTTGTAGAGGTTCCAGCTCATAGTTGTCTATCTTCAAGGCAGGGTGGCATGGCACAGGAAAAACAATTTATGGTAGGCAGGAGACAGCAAAGCAGTAAGGCAGAAGCCCCTTTCTATCCCTTCTAGGTTATCCGTCTTTCAGATGGCACCACCCACACCCAGGGAAGGCCTTCCTATTACACTCAGAACTGTGTTTGACCAGTCAGTGGATGAGTTTAATAATCACAGGTTTTTTGTTCTTTGTTCTTTTTTTGGGGGGGGGGTAATCGGGGATTGAACTCACGACCACGTGCTTGCAAGGTGGGTGCTTATACCGCTGAGCTAAATCCTAAAATAATCACACTCTCAATCCCAGTATCACATGCGCTACACCCAGCCACCTCTGAAAAACCCTACATGTGAGCACATGACACTTTGGGGGCACATCTAGATACAAGTTATAATAGTTGTGTTTTTTGTTTTTTGTTTTTTTTTTTTTTTTTTTACTTTTTGAGACAGGGTCTCACTATGCAGTTCAGGCTGGCCTTGAGTTCCCTTTTGTAGCCCAGGCTGGTCTCAAATTCACAATAATCCCCCTGCCTCAGCCTCCCAAGTGCTGGCATTTCTGGCATGTGCCACCATACTAATTTTTTCCTTCTCCTGCTTTTGCTTCTCCTTTTTCTCCTTTTCTTTTTCTTCATCTTCATCTTTCTCTTCTTTTTTCTAGACAGGGTCTTTCTTTGTAGCTCAGGCTGGCCTTGAACTCACTGTGTGGCCCATGCTGGCCTCAAATGCAAACCGGCATCAGTTGTTGTGTCCTGTCCTCCTAAATGCTGAGGTTACCACATGCATGACCACACCTGGAAAAACATGTACTTTTCATGGTCATTCTGACTTTGGGGAGGATCCAGAAGTCAGTCGATGCCAGATGCTGTGAATACAGTGAAGACACACCATAACATTTTGGTGACTGTGCCTCTGTTGAATGGCACTCATCGGCAGTGGTCACCATACGTTTTATCATACAACTTAGACAAAACAGGTCTTCCAGAACTGCTTCAGAAAGAGATGAGAACAATGGGATAGCATTTGAAATGAGAGATCGTGTTTTGGGGAGGGGGATTAATGACAGTATGTCTCTTCCTGTAATTCTTAAAATTTTAAACATTCACCATATTTTGATCATACTTCATATACACCTATAATTAAAACCCCAAATCAAACAAAAATGAAAGACAGAAAATAACAAATGTGGAATAATTAAAACCTGTGCATTGCTGGTTGGAATGTAAATGGTGCAGCAGATATTATGAGATTCCAAAAGTATTTAAAACGGGGAAGCAGGGCCCTGGGCTATAGCTTTAGTGGCAAAGTGCCTTCCCAGCAAGTGCAAGATTGTGAGTTGATCCCTGATACAAAAAAAAAAAAAAAAAAAGGAAGTGACTCTGGCCAAAGAACACAGAGTCCACTGGACCTTCCAGGCACTTACTGCTCTCTTCAGCTCAGTCACCCGTAATGGCTTCAAGAGCTCACTGACTGAGGACAGTCACTTGTACATGTGTGCAGGGACCTCTGGGTGCACCTGAAGTGTGTCAGGGCAGCATCATCTTATCCCAAATGTGGCGCAAATTCTCCATGGCACCGTCTACAGCTTGTACTGCCTTGGATGAGCCTCCCTCCGGGAAGTCAAACCAAGAAGGACCTGGGAGACTTGGGCAGACTTAAAATGTAAAGTGGCATTACTGTGTTACCCAGCAACCTCACTTCTGGGTGTGAATACAGAGGAATTGAAAGCAGCATCTCAGAGCTGCCTGTGTACACGTTCCCTGGAGCATTGACAGTAGTTCCAGGGGAAGCTGCCCAAGTCCCCAACAGTGGTGAATAGGGGAACAAAAGATGGTCACACACCACAGTGGAATATTACTCAGCCTTAGACATTGTGCACGTGGCACAGCATGGGTGAACCTTAAGGGCATGATGTTAAGTGAAATAAGCTAGTCAGAAAAAGGCATGCTCTGTGATGCTACCTATAGGCACCATCTGGTATAGTTGAATTCAGAAACAGGCAGAATGGTGGAGATTAGGGCAGTGGTGGTGAACATGTGGCATGTGTGCCACAGTTGGGCTGTTTGTTGTCACAGAGCTCTAACGGTTCACCATCACTGGAGCAGAGATGCTGAGGAGGAGCAAATGAGCAGCTATTGTTAGTGGATCTAAGGAAATTCCGGAGTTTGGCTACCCCACAATGCAAAGATGAGCCTGGGTGTGGTGGTGCATGCTTTTAATCCCAGCACTTGGGAGATAGAATTACCGAAAGTTCAAGGCCAGTTTGGGCTATATAGTGAGCTGAAGACCAGCCTGAACTTCATAGTGAGATCCTGACTCAAAACCAAAAATAAGCACAGGCGCCTGCCTGGCAAGTGTGAGGTCAGGGGTTCAATTCCCAGAACCACCCCCACCCCAAAGTGTCACTTTCTTGTAATCTCAGCACCCAAGAGGCTGAGACAGGAGCATCACTGCAAGTCTGAGCCCAGCCTAGAATACATAGCAATCCCTGGTCTCAAAAACAAAATATAACAAACAGTGCAAAGATTCTCAGCAAACAACAAAGATGGTACATATTGTTATGTGTATATTGCCACAAAACACCAGAAACACACACAAATGGAACAAGAAAATGTACCATTATGAACTAACAACTGCACTGAGGAAATTTTTAGCTTAAAATGGCAAGAGACCTGGATTACTTAGTAAATAGAGGGAAAACCGCTTTATAGGTGTGGCAGTTAACCAGGACTGCCATCCTCACTGGCTTGTGACCCCTTAGGGAGTTTGCAAAGCATACTTCCTGTCATGTCTGGGTGATCATGGGGTGTGACCTCATCTGGTCCCCAGCCCCTCCCTTTCCAAATGCTCTCTCCAACCTGCTCTGGCTCCCAGTCACCGTGGAATGAGCTGCTTTGCTCCACTGTGGCCTTTCACCAAGATACTCTAACCTTGGAACCAGGCACCTATTGATCAACCTCTCTGAAACTATTAACTGAATAAATCTCTCCTCCTTTATGTTGTAGATACCAGGTATTTTGTTTCAGTAATGGGAAAACCAGTGAACACAATAGTCTTGCCTTCCTATTACTGAAGAAGTCACCCCGTTACTGGGGTGATCACCACTAGCATCCTGAACCAGTGGACATGCTAGCATCACCGATTTCCTGATGTGCAGTGAGAACTCAGTACCTTGATGCCTGGAGATGCAAGAACATATCACCTGCATGCTGCTTGGCTAAAATCTTTTACCCAGGAACCATCATACAAATCCAAAGTGAGACACTTTGATAATGTAACTGACCTGAACCCTCCAAGAAAAATAAATTGGAGAAAAAAATAAGCTAAGAGGCCTGCCTTAAATTGAAAGCTACTAAAGAGTTGTAACAATTAAATGTATGCATTGCATGTTTGTAAAAATAGAATGTGGCCAGATGGTATGTGGTAAGTTGCTGTTAGGCAATTTGCTGTTTCTGTGACAAAATACTTAAAAGAGGAAAAGTGAAAAGGCAGTGTCCATTCTGGCTCACAGTATCAGTGATGCAGTCCATGGTCAGCTGACTGCACTGCTTTTAGATCTGTGGTGAGGGAGATTGCCACATTTTGTGGCAATATAGGGAAGGAAGGGTGCAGTGGAGGAAGGGAGCTCAGCTCCTGGCTGCCAGGAAACAGCCAGAGGAAAGGAGCAGGGGAGGCAGGAGGTGGGGGAGTGCAGTGCTAGAAGGCAGGTGCCATGACCCACTCCCCTCACCTAAGCCCTGCCTCCGGTTTCTACACCTCCCAATGTCATCCAATATGAATTCATCCCAGACTTAATCAAATACGATGAAGATGGAGCTCTGAAGAGCCAGTCACCTTTGAAAATCCCTAATTCTGAACACATGAGCCTCCTTGAGGACATTTTAGATTTAAACCGTAACAGTGGCCCTGATGAAAGGTACACAGATACTTTTTTTAAAATTGTATTATTTGATACAAAAGGGACACAATTTTTAACCAGATGCTGCAGTGCATGCATGTAATTGCAGCAATTGGGAGGGTAAGGCAGGAGGATCATCAGGAGTTTGACGCTGGCCTGGGGTATATAGTGAGCTCAAGGCTAGTCTGAACTATGTGGTGAGATCTTGTCTCTAAAAAAATTTTTTTGCTGATGCAGTTGATTGCAAACAAAGCAGTTCTGTAAATAACTGTGCCAGATATTTGAAGCCACAGTTAAAATGAGAGAGTATGAAAGCAGTTTTTCTTGAAAATATGACTCTCGGGCTGGAGAACTAGCTCAACGGCATAAGCGCCTGCCTGGCAAGTGTGAGGTTGTGAGCTCGATCCCCAGTACCACACACACACACAAGAAAATATGACTCTAGGGTTTGGGGATTTAGCTCAGTGGAAGTTCAATCCCTGGTACTAAAAAAAAAAGAAATATGACTAGAACAGGAAACCTGAGTAATTTTAATTTATCACCATAAAACATTGAATTCAAAACATACTTGGTCCCTAAAACAATTCCAGTCATAGCTGGTTTTATAGTAAAATTTTCCAAAAATTTTAAACCTTTTGGAGTTTTTTCCTACCAACACTGCTATACACTACTCCTGTTTTTTTTTTTTTTTTTTTTTTTTTGGTACAAGGGATCAAACTCATGACCTTGAGCTTGGCAGGGAGGCACTTAATCCCCGCTGAGCTAAATCCCTGGCCCTTTCCAAAAATTTTAGAAATGAAGACTTTCAATCTTAGTAAACTCTTGAAATGATAATAAAGAGCATAATCTCAGTTGATTTTATGAGGTTCATGTAACCTTAATACAAAAACAAGACAAGAAAGTACAAAAGAGGAAAGGAATAAACCGTCTTGCTTATGAACCTGGGCACTAAAATCCCCCCAAATATCAGAACACCAAATCCAGCGATGGAATAAAAAATACATCATAACTCTCTTTATTCCAGGAATGCAGATTATTTTCTTCTGTTTTTTTTTTTTTCTTTTTTTGGTCCCAGGGAAAGGGTGCTGTGGTGGAAGAAAATGTCAACAATATTTTACCACCTTCATAGGTTAAACAAGAGACCACATGGGGCGCTTCACCTGCAGTTCCTGCTCAGTGGTGCATGTATGCTGGGGCGGTGATGAGGCAAGAATGCAGGTTGGCTGTAAATGTTGCTCCAAAAATGACTGAGATGCAGACTAGAGGGCCCCAAAGACTCAAGGGTAACGGGAGGAGGGACCAATACTATTAGGCCTGGCCATGTCACAGGGATAAAGGACTGGGAAGATTCAGCTTATTTTGGGAGATCTGTCACCTCCATGAAGCTGGAACAGGGGAACACAGCAGGCAGCATGCAAGGCACCCACTCTGCCAGAACCCTTAGCTGTGGTCCCTGCTAATAAGATTCAGAGAAGTAGACATGAAAAGGTTTTGTTTTGGATGGGGTGCTGTGTTTATATCTCTGTAGTAAAGGCTGCCTACAAGGCCTGGGGCTGGTTTCCAGCAGTGGGAGGAGGGGGTGGTCTCCAGGGCTGAGGAAGAGGCTACGGGTAGATGACAGACTCATTCAGTGACCTGGAGAAACACATTAGGTCAGAGTTGTCAGGGACAAGAATCTGTAATAAAGGTGGCTCAGAGGCCTGAGACTGAAGCATGTTTTGCCCTGTGGGTTGGAAGGTATGCGGAAGCTCGGCTTGACCAGTCATGGTCATGGTCACGGTGGGAAGACTCACTGAACTGTGATGCTCATAGAGCAAGATAACACCTGTTAAGGGCTGTGCTGTGACTCTGAAACAATGCAGCAGATACAAAAGCAGTTTCTCTATTAACCTGCTCCTTATTCTTTGAGTATGCTTTGTTTCTCTGTTACTAATTTGCTTTGACCACTGCTGCTGTATACACACACACACACACACACACACACACACACACACACACACACACAGAGGCCTAAAACCTAACTAAAAATGGGCTAAGAGGAGAGGTCTTTGTCTTTGCTCAACTGAGGCACTGACCTCCTGTTCCCCCTGAACCTGCAGAATTCTTTGTCTTTTTTTGTTCCTTGCTGTACTCCTGAGCAGGCAGCTGAGGATCTGGTCAGCCTCCAGTACAGGGTCACACATCCAAGGCCAAACACACACACATCAAGTGGAGGACAGTTAAAGCATTACTTATGCAATGTTTTTATATTAACAAATTGAGATTGACTACACATGTAACTCGAAATGCTAAAAACCAGCAGACAAATGCAAGAAAAAAAGAATGGAAAATTCAACAGAGAAGACAGACTTCTTGCAAAGCTAGGAAAAGCGAAGAAAATACACACAATTAAAGACACAATTTGTTGGTCATGTCTGCCCCCAGGCTACCAAGCCCTGCCTGGATTACATGAGATCCTGTTTTTAAAAAAAGCTAAACAACATAGGAAATTTCCGTAAACAGTATGTCACAAGGGTAACTAAAAAGCAAGTATTTCTCTAAAAAAGGCCCAAACACAGACCACTCCAGTACTATGGTTTGAACGTAGGGTCTTTGCCTAAGTACCCTGTCCCTTTATGTATGTATGTATGTATTTATTTATTGAGACAAGGTCTCACTGTATAGTTCAGGCTGACTCTGAACTCACTGTGTAGCCCAGGTTGGCCTGGAACTCATGGTGACCTCCTGCTAAGCCTCTCAAGTGCTGGGATTATAAGTGTATCCTACTGCACTTGGCTTCCGGTCTAAATTTTAAAATAAAATTTGACAGCGACTAAATTCCTACATTGCCTAGGCTGGGCTTGAATTTGGGCTCTTCCTGCCTCAGCCTCCCAGAGTCCTTAAATGACAGGCCTGTGCCACCACACTTAGCTGCAGATGTTTTTATGAATAAGGCAAACTGAAGAAACAAACTCCTGTTAAATAAGCTATTTAAACCTGAAGACTAAACATCACCAAACTCTGTTGTTCCTGTGACTGGGATTGGTTCCATATAAAGTAGGATTTTCTTGGTACTGGAAATTGAATCCAAGGCTTTCATACTGAGCTACATCCCTATCCTTTTTATTTTTCATTTTGAATTAGGACCTTGCTAAGTTAATAAGTTGCCCAGGCTGGCCTCAAAACTTGTGATTTTCAACATTAGACTAGAAGTCCTGAGCTCTGTGATTCAGGAGAAAAACAAGTGAATGTAAAGGATGGAACAGGATAAGATAAAGAACGCCAGTAGTGGGGTATGATTTGATTACATAGAAACCCAAGAAAATCAACTGAAGAATTTAGAGCATCAGAGTTTAAGCAGATTGATGGTATCAGCAACATATGTGTTCTATGCCAGTGATAGAAGCATCATGTCAGCAGACTGCATTCATAGCACAGTAATGAGGACTCTGTAGTAAGGAACAAAGTATTTTATAGAATTCCTAAAACTAAATCAAATTACACCTGTGAAAATCCTATATGAAGACAGCTACCCCCCAACCACTTCTGTCCTGGATAGGAAGATCCAAAACTGTGCAGACATCACTTCCCAAATCAAGTGGTCTGCCAAGGAAAGTCCCAGCTGGACTTTTTAAGTGAAAACAGGTAAGCTTGGGCAGAGGTTGTAGCTCAGCAGCACAGCACCTGCCTGGTAAGCACAAGGTCTTGAGTTAAATCCCTGGTACCAAAAAACAAAACAAAACAAACCAGACCCCAAAAGACAGAACAACAATGAAATAACAGTGGGTAAGCTCATCCCAAAATTGTTCCAAGAGAAAATATGAAATGGCCAGGGGATGCAGGGATGAGGATGGGATGATCATCTACCAGGTATCCAGCGTAGTCCTGTGGGCAGATTAAAATTCCAAAAGAGCTAGGAATGGTGACACGTGCCTGTAATCCCAGCACTCAGGTTGACATGAAAACTGCCCTGAGCTGAAGGACACCCTAGGCTACACAAGTGAGTTCAAGGCCAGCCTACACTCCATAGTGACAACCTATTTTGAAATAAATTTTTTTAAAGTGAAATTTCAAAAAGAGGACCACATATATGCATTTTAATTTTTAATTTTTTTTGTCTTTTTTAGACAGTTTCACTATGCTTTGAGGCTGGCCTCGAACTACCAGTTGCCTCTCCCTCCCCCAAGTGCTGGGATTAGAGGCATGTACCACCACATCCATCGGTTTTAGATTCTGTTCTGTTCTTTGCTCTACTCTACTGTACCTATTCTGTTGTGTTCTATTCTATTTGTTTTCTTCTCCATCCCTGAGTTACAGGCCATCTTAAGTTATGTAAGAAATTCAAGGCCAGCTTGAATTCCTGTCAGGTTTGGAGGATGAGGATAAAGAGCCAGACCCTGTCTTACAAATACAAAAAACAAACACACTTTGGATGACTTGTACATTCACACAGAAATGTATCTTTAACTCATCTGCTTTATTTTCTGCATACACACTGTTATGGATTAAAATTAGTGGTCAACTTAACACCAGCTGAACTAAATCAGCATGGTGCTGAGTGTAGATGGCCCACCTGAGGAAAGCTGCCAGCATAAGAGACATGGAGGCTAGGGATTTAGCTCAGTGGTGTAAGTGCCTGCCTGGCAAGTGTGCGATTGTGAGTTCAATCTGGTACAAAAACAAAACAAACAAAAAGAGACATGGAAAGGAAAACAAGGCATTGTGGGTTTTCCTAAGTGTTGCTGTTTCAAGTTTTGGTTCTCTTGAAGGAGCTTATCATGCTGGCTTCCTCAATGTGAATTCAGCTATTATCATCCGAGGAGCTCGGGACCTTGTTGCTGAGAATGGCTCGGTTCACATTTGGGCAGCTTTTCTCCTTACATTGAGCATCACTTTTGGCTCCAGAGGGGAAGATGTGTGCTGTTTAATATCCAGAAGCTTGTCACACTGGCTTCCTGGCATGCATTAGACTGTTGTCATCATTGGAGGAGCTCAGGACTTCATTGTCACTGAGGATGGCTGTGGTATTTCTGGGAAGCCCTGGTTCTTCAGTGTGACTACATGGCTCCAGTGTAGAACCCTCAACCTATTGGCATAGCTCCTTCACCCCAGTGGCATAGACTTTCTAGTTCTACTTTTGGGCATTCCCAGTGCAGACCCATAAAACAGACTGGCATGAGTCCTTGCTGTAGGCTCTAGACCTCCAGTTGGACTCATGGGAGGCACTGTCATGGGCTCTAGGTCTTCAGCTGAATCCTGCAGCACACTACTGTGGGACCCAGGCCCTTGGCTTAATATTCTGGGTCTTTATTGTTGTGGTCAGATTTTTGGCACTTTTAACTCCAGGAGACCTGCCAAAGAGACCCGCTGGGGGTGGTGTCCACCTGAGGGTTAGAGTAAAGAATTAACGTACAAATGCTGGCTGCTGTCTCTCCTCCTGATCATGCTGTGGCGCTGGATGAACACAATGCAAGGAGACAGGGTGACACAGCACAGGATGGAAGTGAGGACAGAAGGCTAATGGTGAAAATGTCAAGGTTTGGAGGATGAGGATAAATAATTGTTAAGGCAGGTATATATGGTGGTGCATGCAGTAATCCCTGCTACTCGAGGTTGAGGCCAGCCTGGGTACCTTACCACAACCTTGTCTCAAAAAACAGATTTTTTTGCACAGAGGGTAAATAAGAAAGCCAGGTGGTGGTAAATGTACAGGTACCCAAATTCAAAAGGTACCACAATTCTAGTAATGTCAGGGAACCAGGGAGTAAGTAGGGGTGTGGGCAACAGGCTGGACAAGAAGGGATGTGAACATCCTGGGGATCTCGAGGGACCAGGGGCCAGTGTTGTCAGCTCCACTGTGGGTTGTAGAAAACCCAGTAGAGAAGAACGTGGAGCCATGCGGTAAACTCACCAATCACAGGTCAGTGACTAGGTCAATGCTAGTGATGGCAAGGACAGTGCAGATCTAGGGAAAAACTTTCAGGAAGTGGGATGACATGATTTTCAGGAGGGTCCGAGGGAGTACTTGTGAGGCTGAGGCACGGACAGCTTGAGTTCAGACATCTGAAGCCAAAAGCCAACTACAGAGGGCAGTGGACAGTGATGAGCAGACAGCTACAAGGAGGCCACCTGTCCTACTACTCTGTGCTCAGATACAAAGGGTGAGGGTGAAACAGCAGCTTCCATTTACTTTTTTTCGTTTCCAAAACAGGGTTTTGTTATGTAGTTCAGGCTAGCCTCAAACTCTTGGCAATCCTCCTGCCTTAGCCTCTTCAGCACTGGGAATACAGCTGTGTGCTACCATAACCAGCAGCAGCCTCAATTTAAAAGGTTATGGGGGGCTGGGGATTTAGCTCAGCAGTATAAGTGCCTGCCTTGCAAATGTGTGGTTATGAGTTCAATCCCCAGCACTGATTAAAAAAAAAAAAAAGGTTATAGGATGTCAGTGTTCTCACGAAATAATCCAGTTCCAAATAAAATCAGGTATAGGTATCGGTTTATAGACCACAAAGCACACAATCCGAAGGTGACAGATGGTAAAGGGTAAGAGAGACATAGGGTCTAGTCAGTGGACATAAGGCAGCAAGTGCTGGGCATGTGTGGTACGGAAGACTAGAGGCCAGGGAAGTGGCTCAGGAGGCACCAAGAGATTTGTCCTGAGCAGCTTACTGGCAGCTCCTAGTCTACATCCCTGAATGCTTGAATCGGAATTAAGTTCGAACAGGCAACAAAGTGGGTGGCTCCCCGCTGCTACACACATTGCAAGAATAGCACGAAGCCTGCACTGAGCACCCAATGAGAGCATGTGTGGGCCAACCACTTGCCCATCCCCATTTCCTTCCCATTCTGCCCACTGGACCCTAAGCGCCCAAGGATGAGGTTTTTTTTTTTTTTTTTTTGTGCCAGGGATCGAACTCACAACCTTGCGCTTGCCAGGCAGGCGCTTAGGCCACTGAGCTAAATCCCCAGCCAAGGAGCAGGTTTTTACATCACAAGCCTCCCTCTCCCCGAGAGTTACTCAGACACCAACCAAGTCACCACCCACCAGGGGTTTAATTCACCAAAGTCAGAAAGACAGTTCACAGAGGGACCCTGCCTTGTCCCCATCCAGGGGCAAAGATCTGCAGGGCTCCCTGGGAATGTCCAAGCCTGGGGAGCCTGGGACCAGTCCCTGAGCAAGTGGAGAAGAGCAACCCAGGTCTCAAGCAGCCTCTTCCTCTTCACTTTCCTCCTCACTCTCAAAATACTGCCTGCGGTTGGTGTTAACGAAGAGGTCAGAGTCATCTTCAGAGCCAGACTCCTCTCCCGATGACTGCGGCTCCGCAGGGAGTTCTGGCTGAGCTTGTCTGCAAGGGGAGGGGAAAAGAGTTAGCCCAACACCTCCTGAGATGGGAAAACGAGATATGCTACCCAGAAGACTAAGAAAAGCACGGTCATGTTTCCAGGCCGCCAGGGAGCCATGGGCGTTCAGAGAAACTGCAGCCCTTTAAGGTGAAAGAGAGAGAGACACCAAGCAAACACTGAGAAAACCTGGCCTTAGAAAATAAGCCAGACTGCCTCCCACCCAACATTTGTTCCAGCCTTTGGCTTCACCTAGGAATTGTAACAATTCTCTACCACTAACCAACATGATGGGTCAATATTCTACAGGCAGTGTTCTAAACATTAGTTTCTTTATTCCTCACAGGGTTCCCATTTTACAGATGAGGAAAGAAAGCCTTAAGCTATTGAGTAACTTGCTTAAAGTCACTCAGCTGAAAGTGGCAAAGCCAGGACTTTAACTAGGGACATCTTCATCTTATTCTACCATGGACTTAGCAGCTGTCATGAGGTATCCTACAAAGGGACAGAGGAAGGTTCAATTTTCCCCTCAAAACACCAGGACATGGACCCCTATTTTCTGTCTTTGCTGACTGGGTTTTGTCCCTCACCTGTTCCTGTTGTTGTCCTTCTCAGCCACTTCAGAGAAGGCCTCAGGCCTGTGTGACAACAAGAGCCAGGTCAGAGTGAACAGAGAACCTCTCAGCAAAACAACTGTTTCCAGCTATTCCTGCCTTGAGATGCCATGATTTTCCCTCCCGTAGTTCCCTAGCTAAGAAGTCAGACCTCCCAGAAGCCAGAGTCAAAAATAAAGGGAACCACTCTACCAGAACCCCTCCTTCTGCAGAGCGCGCACGTGGTCCTTGCAAAGCACAAAGGAGATCTCAGCCTTCACCTTCTCTCCTTCTTCAATGGGGTCAACAATCAGAAAGTCCCCTGTAGGTGACAAAAGGCAAAGCCAGTGATGGGGAAAGCCATGGCAACAGGAAATGGTTATGGTCCCTACAGGGCTGTTGCTCTCACCTCTCTTGATCCAGATGTTTTTGCGGTATTTGGAAGGCATGCTCACCAGGAAGCGCTGCCCTTGGGCCGTCTCCACCTCATGCAGATTGTTCCCTGGGGTCCTGAGCACCTAGTCCAGGACAGACCAAGATTCAGTCAGCCTCATCAGTCAGACCCTTCACCCCTGAGCTGCGCTGCACCCTGCTCCCACCCTAAGGATCCAACAGCAGTGCAGGGCTGGTGGGGAGCAGTTTGTGCCCAACGCCACTCACCCTCACTATCTGCTGTCGGTCAGAGGGTACTATGTGCTCCCCTAGCACCTCTTTCACCACATGCTTCCTCTTGGTGGCCTGTGACATGTTGGCTCCAGCCACAGGGTGATTAGGAACACAGAAATGGTCAGCTCCTCCTCCTGAGTTTCTCGGATGGCAGTCTCAGAAGCCAGGACTATTTTGAAGACAGGGGATGGTCTAAGAAATAATACAGCACCCTACCTAGTTTAAAATCACAGACTCTTAAGATCTCTCTGTCTGGATTAAAAACCTGCCTCAATTATTACCTTTTTGTAGTTCGGAAAATTGCTCCCAAGGCCTTTGAACTGAGGATCCTTCCCCAGTCCTTTTATTTTAATTAGTTAATTTTGACCTTTTAAAATTTTGAGACAGGGTATTGGTAAGATCCCAGGCTGGGCCTGGGCTTGTGATCTTCAGCCTTCCACAGTGCTGGGATGTCAGGCGTGGGCTACCAAACCCAGATCATTTCCTAACTCTTTAACTTCTCTGGACCCCAGAAAAGACAATGCCTAACTCAGCACAGCCATAAAATGAGAAAAAATTGCCTCATGTGTCATATGAGGCTAAATCCTGTGTTTGATGGTGACCATCAAACTATACACATGTCCCACAGAACTCATTCTGGCTGACTCTCTGGAGTTTGAAAACTACCGTCTCAACATACCTGTACACCCCACATCTAGCAAAGTTACACAACCTTCAATCTTCAATTACGCCACAACACGACGGTCCAAACTAGAAATGACTTAAGGATCGAGGTAGGCGATCTCAATCTGCAGCACATGCCATTATACGGGTCCCTCGAAGACAAGAGCCGGTACCACACTAATACGGAATGTTTCCAAACCATTCGCCGATATATCATCTCTAACTGTTATTGTTCCCCGTCTCCGTCTCCCTCTACTCCAGAGGAAAGAGCTTCAGAGAAAGACCCCCACTTACTCTCTCTGGCTGTCGGGTCCACAGGCACTGCCTGAACAACCACCTCGTTTTCCAAGCTGGACGCAGAGAGCGACTCGTCCACGGCTCACTTCAAGGCAAGCCAACGAAAGCACAGAAATGGAACCCGCTGGTGGCTACAATGGCAGCGTTAGTTTGGCCTCGGGTATCTGGCGTTTTGGGTTTTCGCCTGCCGGATAGCGAGGACTCTAGCCCCAGTTGGACTTTGCCGACACCTGTACTTCCGGCGCACTCTCGGAAGTCTTCCGCGGCACTTCCCCTCTGGTCTCCGTCCCTCTAACTCTTCCCACTGCCAGATCTGTCAGGCCTATTTCCTTGAGTTCCGGGCGCCGGAACAGAGAAAGCAAGTATTCTTGGAGGTTTCTTTTCCTCAGACTGTAAGTGCTGCCAAAGATGAGAGAATACACAAGACAGCCTCGCTTTCCGAGGAGGACTGAAAAGGAACCGCTAATAAGAATACCACGTAGCCCATGAGCCTCGTCTCTATGGCTTTCAGTGGCTAGAAGTACCCAATTTGGAGGTTTTTAAGGCGGGGCTTGAGGCGACCCGGAAGCGGAAATTGAAGAAAGTTCTAGTGACTTGAGGCCTCAGCGGGAGCTGTCGGGTAGCGGGAGGAACCGTTAGCGGGGCTAAAGCTGCCGGCGAGCGTGAGTCGGGGAGCCGGGTCCTGGGTAGAAGCGGGAGGAGGAGCGGGGACAAGGCGAAGAAGGACGCCTTGTCGCTGCTGCGAACCAGAGGAAGCGCCTTTGCCGAGGGCTCCGCTGTGCCGAGAGGAGGAACTGCGCGTAGGAGCCGAGGCGCGTGGAGGAGGCGGGGCGCAGTGTGTCGGGGGCGGGGCGCCGTGTGCTGGGACAAGGGCTGGACTCCCGGGGCTGCCGCGGCGGGACGGCGGTGGCGGGTGTGTTGCTGGCAGTCTGCGCGGGTGAATAGTCTCCGGGGACCAGTCCGGTCCAGGCCTTTGGTTGATTTATCGCACCCCGTGGCTGTTATGGGCCGTGTCATTTTTTTCTTTCTCCAGCCAGTGTCATCGAGGGATTGACAGCCGTGGGGCGGGTTCTGGCTGCTGACCTTGGAAGTCTTCCCACTGCCTTGCTTGCGCCACCTGTTAGAGCAAGATAGTATTTCCCTGGGGAGTATAAGAAACCTAGTCACCGGGTCATGGAAGAGATTTTTCTTTCCAGTAGTGGGGAAGACTCTCCCAGGCTGTTTTCTTATCTGTGAAACGAGGAAAATGAACAGCCATAGCGGCGACGTATCTTTCTTCTTCTTCTTCTTCTTTTTTTTTTTTTTTTTTTTTTTTTTTTTTTTGAGACAGGGTCTCACTATACAGTTCAGGGTGGCCTTGAACACACTTTGTAGCCTAGGCTGGTCTCTAATTTGCAACAACCCTGCCTCAGCCTCCCAAGTTCTGGGATTATAGGCGTGCACCACCACACCCTGCTCCGTATCTTCCTCTTAATATGAGATTGTTTTTAGGAGTTTCTGGTTCTCAGTCCTAACCTGCTTTGTCTTGGGATTCCCAGGTTAATCCTGATCAAGATGACTACGTCCCAAAAGCACCGAGACTTCGTGGCAGAGCCCATGGGGGAAAAGCCAGTGGGGAGCCTGGCTGGGATTGGTGAAGTCCTGGGCAAGAAGTTGGAGGAAAGAGGCTTTGACAAGGTGTGGGGTGGCTGTGGGTTCCTGGGGAGACTGCATTATTTCAGGACAGATTGAGAATGAGGAAGGCAAGTATATATGAGGGGTGGGGTTGACAGTAGTAGATAATCTGAGGTGGCTGTGCCCACTCGATGGTGATGGGGTGGGGCAAAATCTGCCCTTGACAGAAAGTTCTGTGTTTAGAATGCCACGGAAATACTTGCTCTTCCATCCTAGTACTAATCTGGCGAGAACCTTAGAAGGTCTGGCACAGTCAGGGTAGCATGGCTGAAGACCACATTGTATTTAGCAGCAGTACCTTTCCTTTACCTGTTTTCCAGGCCTATGTGGTTCTTGGCCAATTTCTGGTGCTAAAGAAAGATGAAGACCTCTTCCGGGAATGGCTGAAGGACACGTGTGGTGCCAACGCCAAGCAGTCCCGGGACTGCTTTGGGTGCCTCCGGGAGTGGTGTGATGCCTTCTTGTGATGCTGTCTGGGGAGCCGTCAATCCCCAGCCGCAGAGTCCGAGTCTCTAGAGTTCGCAGCTGAGTGGGGGCACCTCACTCTCTTCTACAATGGAAAAGATTGCTGTTGTCGTACTCACCTCTGATGTATTCAAGAGTCTTTTGGGAGTTTTCTCCCCGACACTATTTCAACTTTTTTGGAAATTTCACTCTTGCATGCATTTTCCCTTCCTCATTCTTCCCTTGCCAGTTCTTTGGCGACAGTTCCCAGCTTTCTTGAGTGGATTCCCAGCCCCTTTCCCTCACTTCCACCTCTTCTCTGGTCTGTATGATGCCATTTGGCTCCCTTTTTTTGGCAGAACAGTCACTGTTTTTAGATCAATAAAGTCAGCGGCCTTCATGTGTAGGTGGTGTGTTTTGAAAAATAAGTGGAATGGTAGTCATTCTTCCTCAGGGAGCGACCATGTCTGCTGTACTTCTTATCAGTGCAGACTGAAACTGGCAGCTTCCCACTCCCAGAGGGTAGCCGCCCTAGGCTTGTGGGCCTTGGGCAGGTGCCTCGGAGTGACCCAGTCCCTAAATAATGTGAGAGAACGTGGGTTGATCTCTTCCGGGGAACCAGGTAGGCTGTAATGTTCCAGATGTCATTTGAATCAACAGCTAGGCTAGGCAGCACCTGATGGAAAAATCAGTGGGAGTCAGAGATACCAGGAAAAGGGTGGATTGGATGTGGGTAAGAGTTCACCTGTCATTCATCATGTTGACTGCTTTCCTGCCCTCTGAAAGTTGTCATAGGGATCAGGAGTCACAGGTATTACAGGTAGGAGGGCTTGAGAGAGTTACACTTGAATTTAGCACATTTTAGTCCTGTTTTGTTTTGTTTTTGTCTTTTTCGTTTTTATCGGTACCAGGGATCGAACTCACGACTGCCTGCTTGCAAGGCAGGCACTTATGCCGCTGAGCTAAATCCCCAGCCCCTTGTTTTGTTTTTTGAGACAAGGTTTCACTATATAGTTCAGGCTGGCCTTGAACTCATGGCAGTCCTCCTGAGTGCTGGGATTATAGGTATGTACCACCATGCTGGGCCAAGCCCTTGTGGGTTTTTTGTGTGCCCCCTCCTGGAAATTTAGGATTTACAGAGGCTAATTTTTCCGTGGACTTGCTGGGAAATAGCCAGACTAGAATCTGTAAACCCTTGTATCTAGAAGACTATATTCCTTGATCATGTGTATCAGCCTCTCTGAACCTCAGTTTACCCTCTTGGAAATTGAAGTTGCTATGTGGAAAGCATACTAGTTGTATACTTCCTACCTGTACTTGATCCCAAATTCATCCCAAATTTAACAGCATCATTGAGCAGTGATTTGCTTATAGTATAAATAAAACAATTTTCAACATAATGATTACTGTCTGGGGAGGCAACAGTGATATTAAAACACAAGTACAAAAATTGGGGAAGTATGAGAAATATTTAGTGATCTCAAGGTAGGAAAAATTAAGAGAAAATTGGCAGATTTAACTCTTAGAAATTTTGTGTAAACCACAGAAGACTGGAAAAGGGTATTTACACAGTATTAGTATCTGAAGCATGGGAAGACCTGCAACCAAGAAAAAAGTAGACAACACAATGGGAAAATTGATAAAAATACTTGAAAGAGGCATTTGAGCCAGGCATGGTGGTGCACACCAGTAATCCCAGCACTCAGGAGGCTGAGGCAGGTAAATTTTTTTTTTTTTTTGTCTTTTTCGTTTTTATCAGTACCAGGGATCGAACTCACGACTGCCTGCTTCCAAGGCAGGTGCTTATGCTGCTGAGCTAAACCTCCAGCCCCTGTGGCAGGTAAATTGTTGCAAGTTCCAAGACCATCCTGAACTGGATAGGAAGCCTCTGTCCAAAAAAAAAAAAAAAAAAAAAAAAGTATGTGAAAAGGCTCAGGAAAACAAATGCCATCAATACCTGCCCAGTTGGCAAAAATGTTATGAGTTGGACAACAGCAAGTGTTGAGCAAATGCAGCAACAGGAACTGATACCCAGGTGGTGAGGGTGTAAATTGCTTTGAGCACTCTGGAAAAACAGTTGGGTGTTATTTTGCAAAACTGACACACCTTGTGAGCCAGTAGTTCCATTCTCTGCCTCTGAGAAACTCCTGAACACCTGTGGCAGGACCTACACAAAACGTGCACAGTTGTGTCGTTTTAAGAGCCTAGGCTGGGCACAGCTCTCATGGTTCTGAGTACTACAATAGACAAAGTACGTAGAACTGGTGGACATGGTGGTACACACTTGTAATCCTAGCACTCAGGAGGCTGAGGCAGGAGGGTTGCTGTAGGTTGGAGACCAGTCAGGGGTACGTAGTCCAAGGCCAGCCTGAACATAGCAAGACCCTTCTTCAATAAAAGCAAAGCAAAACAAAACAGTCAAAGTCAAATGATGTATCTCAATACTGAGCAAA
This sequence comes from Cavia porcellus, assembly GCF_034190915.1. Classification (NCBI taxonomy): domain Eukaryota; kingdom Metazoa; phylum Chordata; class Mammalia; order Rodentia; family Caviidae; genus Cavia; species Cavia porcellus. The sequence continues at coordinate 24,694,818 of NW_026947500.1, forward strand.
TGAAGCAAAACCCAAAGGTTATGTTAAATAAATTCACACACAGAAATATGTGCACAGACGGTAAAACTAGAAAGAAAAGGAAGTACGTACTTAAAGGTTTGTAAAAAGTCAACATGCATAGTGGTGCACACCTAGAACCCTAGTACTTAGGAGGCTGACACAGGAGGATCCACCATGCATGTGAAGCCAGCCTGGGTTACAAAGCAAGCCCTATCAAAAAATCAAAATGTTAGCAGTAGGTGCTAGGGCTGTAGCTAAGTGGCAGTGCACTGGTTATCAGGTGAAAGCACTGGACTTAGCCAGGACCAAAAGCTACCGTAAGGAAAAAAGTGTCAGTAGTGATTTTCTTGGGGGAAGGGAAGAGTCTGATAATGGAAGGGCTTGGACTGACTTCCCATTTTTGTTTTTCTCATATCTTTGAGTACTGGGGATCAAACTCAGAACCCCAAGCTCCCCAGGCAGGTGCTGTGTCATCAACCTAAATCTCTAGCTCTTGCTTTCCCATTTTTTCCCTTTTCCAGTCCTAAGGTTTGAACCCAGGGCATGCTTCCACTGAGCTACATAGCCAGCTCTTTAGTTTTATTTTAAGGCAGGGTCTTGCTAAATCATCTAGGCTGATCTCAAGCTCATAATCCTGCCTCACACTGTAGTTGGGGGTTAGAGGAGTGTGCCACCATGCCTAGCTGTGTTTCCTTTTCCTGGCCTGTGGAATGGTAATGTAGGCATTGATTTTTTTCTTTTTTTTTTTGTACAGAGGATGGAACTCATGACCTGGTGCTTACCAGGCGATCGCTTGAGCCACTGAACTAAATCCTTAGCCCTGGCACTGATTTATTTTTATTAAATTGAATCAAACAGGGCCGGACATGAGACTCAGTTTGAGCACTTGCCTAGCACGTGTGACATACTGGACCCAACCCCTAGCACTAAAAGAGAAAAAAAAAAAAAAAAATTAACGTTTATATTCTGAGTCCTTTCCTGTGTGTTAGCTAGATTTCCAAATTAATAGGTGGTGTGGCTTGGCATAACTGACACCATCTTGAGTCCTTCATTTAACTAGTGCCTTGTATTTGACCCAGAAGAGTGAAAAATTACTCAGGGTGCAAGTCCCATGAGAAAAGCAAAATGAGCTGCACCCACAAGAGAAAAATTAACCTGCTCAACAAAGAAGCAAGATATAGGTGTCAACCAAAAATCAATGTAAGATTCTAGCTAAATTGTTTCTTTTTTTTTTTTTTAAGCTAAATTGTTTCTAACAGGATGTCTTTTGGTGGTTTTCTGTTTTAAAAAGCTCTGTAACTTTCCAGTTCAGGGCCACTCGTTTTAACTCTGAAACAGGTCTACAGGTGGTTGCTGAGCTCAGCTAATAAAATTCCAAATTTATCAATTAGGCTGTTTGGATTCTTATATGGTTCATGAACCCACTTCAGTAGGGTAAAAGGAAAACTGAAAGGACTTGAGGGTAGAACGGTGATACAAATGGGGCACTGTCTTGTCATCAGTAGGGATGGGAATTTAGTCAAGGGTGGGTCTGCATAGTGTCTGTGGCCCACCAGGAGCAGGTGCTAAATGAACACAGCAGGCGGCCTCTGCAAGCCCACTCCAGAGGCAAAAGCAGCTTCTGCTCCACCCTCAAAAGCAGGAGGTCCACCCTCAAGATGTAAAAAGGACTGGCAGGCCAGGCCAGAGAGAGGCTGCCTAAGTGCCTGGTGACTGCCAAAGACTCAGCAGTACTTTTATACAGGAATTTTTATTTTTCGTCTTTTTAAGACAGTCTCACTACATAGCCAAGGCCGGCCTCAAATTTGCAGTGATCCTCTTGCCTCAGTCTCCCAAGTGTTGGAATTATACTCTGGTTTCTCTTCAGATCACATAAATCTTTTACCTTTTACTAAGTGCTGGGATTACAGACCTGTGCCACTATGCCTGCCTCATAGAGGAATTTAAAAAATCTGATGAAGACCAAACTCCAGGGGCCAGGGATTTAGCTCAGTGGTATAAGTACCTGCCTGGCAAGTGTGAGGTGGTAAGTTCAATCCCTGGTACAAAATAAAAATTTACTGTGAACTTGTCACAAAAGTGACTATTGAAGAGACACGACCCAACCACAAAATAACTTGATTTTTTTTGTACCAGGGACTGAACTCACAATCTTGCCCTTGGCAGGCAGGTGCTTAGGCCACTGAGCTAAATCCCCAGCCTCCAAAATAACTAATTTTTTTAAAAAAGTGATCTTACCTAGTGTCTCAGAACTAATTCACTTGCTTCCCCTTGATCCTGGCCATGTGGGATAGCGGGGAGACAGAGGGGACCTCCCTTGTGACTGCCCTGGCCTCATGCTGGGAAATGAACTCATGCATAGACGGTAAGGGCTCTAAGCTACACTCCCAGCTGCCCAGACTTCAGTGTGCAGACCCCAGTAGGAACCAGGCCTCTGACTCACATCCCTGGGTGCCTGGTCAGGACCCTGCACGAGCCCCAGGGCAGTGGGAGAGGCTCCAGGGAGGAGAGGGTTCCCCAACCCTCAATTCGCTGCCATTGTCCCCAGCTGGTGGCTGGCATCAAGTACTGCCTGACCATGGACTTGGAGAGCACAGCATGCAGGAAGACAGAGGTCTCTGGAGACCACGTGGACCTCACCACCTGTTCCCTGGCCATACAGGTGGAGCAGAAGGAACAGTGATGCCCCCTATCTGGGCCCCATGCAGAGCCTGAGGCCCTCAGCTTGGCCACCCTGAGCTGGTCTGGCCACTGTGGACCTGCAGGTGCAGATGTGCCAGGCTAAACCTGCCCAGCCTTGGTGACTCAACATCCAGGCCAGTGTGGCATGCAGGAAGGGGAGGCTGGGCTTCTCCAGACTGAGGAGTTGGTTGGAAAGCCCTGGGAGCTGGATCTAGCCTCAGCCATCTGCCTCCAGATCTGTATTCCTCAGGCCAAGGAGTACCCATCTCTGCCCCAGAGTGTGGTGGTGGCAGAGGGCTGGGTGCCAGCAAGAGGCTGAGCCTGGCTCAGCCCTCCTGGTCCCCTGTGCTGTCTCCACAGAAGTTGCGCTGTGACTTTGAGATCCTTGAGGTGCCCTGGAAGAATTCCACCGAGCTCCTCAAGCACAATTGCATGCAGCAGTAGCTGACCATGGGGCCAGCACCGCGGGAGTGGACACAGGGTGGGGCCTACAGGCCACATCTGCTGCAATAAATGACCAGCGCTGCTGCTTGCATTGATGTCTCCTGTGTGCTTCGTTGCTTTCTCTCATGGCCCCCGCTCCTGCTCCTAGTGGCTCCCAGGACCCCTGTTACCCCCAGAGCAGCTTCTGCTGTCTCTTCCCAGAAAACCAAACAGCCCAGTGTCACATACAGAGACACATATACCTCCAGGACCCCAAATAGGATGGGAGACTAAGTGACAGAAGGATGGTGTCCTGACCTTGGCTAAGCTAGTGCCTGTGAGCCCTCTGAGGGGAGCCTGTGCTCTGCTGCTCTCAGCGCCCCGGAGCAGCTCTGGGGTGCACTGTGGGGTTCAGCTCATCCTACCCAACCCCAAGGACTATGAGCTCCCAGCCCCCGAACATTCCCGCATGTGCATGTGGCCTGCAGCTGACCGCCTGTTCTGTGGGGCCCTGTAGCCTGGGGACCAGGGCAGTTCTTCTTGTGTCCTCTCTGTGGCCCATGCCCCAGAGGGCCTCTCCCAGGTCTTGTGTTGGGCACAGCCCTGGCAGGTGCTTTCCCAAGTGAGCAAGCTCAGATCTGCTGCCCACAGGAGAGAGGATTCTCACAGCAGGGATAGGTTTGCTTTAGCATCATTTAAGGAAAACACAGTTGCAACATTCTTTGCCACTGGCATTTGTGACTGCAACCATACTCTCACATGTGCACACAGTCACAGGTAGATCCCAGACACCATAGAAGTGCTCCCCACACACTGCTTCCCACCAGCTCGCGACCCAGAAGCCGGGGCACCCAGAGCAGAGTCCACCCCAGAGACAGGAGCTGGGGGCACGCAGCAGCCCCCAAGCACAAGCCAGCGCCCCACGCTGAGAGGCCTTCCTCAGAGGCACTGGTGTGCACCCATGCCCAGGACAGGGCACAGTGGCTGGGTGACTTGGAGGCCCTCGGTGTTAACAGATTTGAGCAGCACAGTGTGAAATGCAGAACACCTTGGGAGCCATGTACAACCAGTGAATCTCAATGTTGTTCAAATTAAGCAAAACATAAAATGATGTGTTTCCACTTTCGTAATGTTAAGAAGGAATTCTCGTGCTGGGGCTATAGCTCTGGGCAGAGCTGTGGCAGTCAGTGCCTGCATAGCAAACACTGAGGCCCTGGCTTCGGTCCCCTTCTGGGAAACAAGTTCTTGCTTTGCTATCCCTACACAGATGATAAACTACAGAGATCATGAAAACGCTTGTTGCAAAAATCAGTAGTAAAGAAAATAGCAGTCGTGGCCATCTTTGGGCAGGGGACAAGGGTACAGTTACACAAGGGCTTGGAAGTGGAAGTGACATTTCTCTTTCTTGACCTGTGGGGTAGAAATGTAGGCACTGATTCTGAAATCACCTGATAAACAGAACATGTGTTTTCTGTCCCATTTTCTGTGTATCAGCACAGGGACAATAGGAGGATAAGCAAAGGGCCAGGATGGGACAAAGGTGGGTTAAAGATTCTGGGCAATATATGTCCCCCCTTGCCCCCAGAGATTTCCTGGTGGCCACAGCAGGCCCACTTGTGGCTCCTGTCTCTTCCCAGGAAGCTGCCCCTGGGTTTGCAGCCTGGCCTGAGAGGGAGGGTTTCCCTGGGGTTCCAGTCCATACTCTGTCTGATGCTTTCCTGATGGGTCCAGGCATACTCACCCTGGCTCCTGATACTGTGATGGCATCACACAGGTCTGGTGTGCTTAGGTGGGGGCTAGGTTGTGCCCCAGGGTCCCCACACCTCAGTCTTCGCACTGCTGGATTGTTGCCTGTTCTCTGCAGGGTAAGGAAGACTCCCTCTTCCTCTTTGAAGCTGTGGCTCCAGCGCCCACTGGTTCCTGGGCTTGTCTCCTGCTTCTGGCATGGGTCCCTAGTGGGCCTGATTTCCCATCTGCTGTATGTCTTTCCCTGTCTCACCCATGGCCTTTGTTTCTAAAGAGACTGAAGTCTCCTTTCTCCCCTCTCCTTTGGAACCTGGGCAGTGCCTGTGAGGGACTACAGACCACAAACTCTGATCTGGCTTCCCAGCCGCATCCTATACATGTTCCTGGAAAGTCCCAGGACAGCAGGAGACAGAGTCTTCAAGAATGTATCTTATGATAGAGTGGCCTCTCAGAGGCCCAGACCTGGCCTAATCTGCAGACCAGAGGAACCAAGGCCTGGCATGCTGGAGCAGAAAGCAAACTTGGTGTGGCAGGGTAGGAACCAGGGCATCAATGGGCCTGGTCACCCATTGCCTAGGGACATGGATGGGCCTAAAAGTCAGCAGGAATTCACACAGTGCAACCCAGCCCATCCAGCGTGAGCTTGACTCCTCAGCCACTCTGGTCAGGCATGCTCAGATCCAGCCTAGAACTTGGGGTGAATCCAATTCACTTACCTGGAGTCCTCAGGCTTTCTTCCTGCCTCCCTGGAGAGGAAGTAGATGACAGACACCACCAAGATACTTTCCTGCCTGGTAACCGCCCAGATGCTATGGAAGGCACACAAAGGGTACCTTTGGCTGATGGCCTCCTCCAGGTTACCCCTTCCCTTTGGGGACCAGGACTGTCTTTGCCATCTCCCTGGGCCCTGACCAATGGCAGCCTTGGAGGGTTGGCATGGCCTCACAAAGCAATCTGTATAGAGCGAGTTTCTTCCCTGCTCCAAGCTTCTGTCTCAAGTCACCCACTATGAGGCTGTGAAGCTTCAACCAGCTGCCAAACAAAAAGTCTCTGGCACTTAGGAGGGCTGGGGATTTAGCTCAGCGGCATAAGCACCTGCCTTGTAAGCAGGCAGTCGTGAGTTCGATCCCTGGTACCGATAAAAACGAAAAAGACAAAAAAAAAAAAAAAAGTCTTTGGCACTTAGGAGAGTGTCCTTGCAGGGAGGAGGTGTCCTCTGGCTAGAGGCTCAAGAGGGTTCTGGGCAGCAAGAAGGGCCTGTAGGGCTTGAGCCCTGCAGGGGGAAGGGATGTTGAGGGCCCATCCAGGTCGTGACGACTCATTTTTTTTTCTTTTTTTTAAAATTTATTTAAGGAGAAAAGAAAAAAAAAAACAGTGAAAGGGTACAAGTTATACAGATTTACAGAAGAAAAAAATGAACAGTAGGAAATCACTAGTTAATGGATTACATATTGCCATCTTAGAAATAATTGTTCAAGTCACAAAATTAAAGCTTGTAGAGTGGACATTCCAACAATGATACTGCAAACAGTTCTGTTCAATGATCCAATAAAACTCTGTGATATCATTTTCTATCTTATACACTTAAATATACATGCAGTTATATAGTTTAGAGCACTTTCTTTTCCTCTCTTTTGTACAATGACTATTACACATTTTGGGTTTCATTGCTCCCACGGTTCTTATTGCTTTTTTGGAAGAGAGTAAAACCAAATGAGACATAACAGAACAGAATCGGTCAAGTCAAAAGGGTGGACATAATAGATAATATAAAAACATAATACAAGGTGATCAACAATGGTTACCATAATGCCTCCCGCTATCTCTAATAGAATTGCCTATATCATTAGTTTTAATACAATTGAACAAAACAGTAAAGAACAAAACCGACAAAACCAAAGCATTGGAGACATTGTAGGTCTTCAAAAGTAGATAAAAGTCAACGAGAATGGGCGTTATAATGAATCTCATTATCTTCTCAGCTGATGCCTAAACTTTCGAACCTGATACTATCCAGCAAAACAGAATAGGGGAACATCAGTCAAAAACAAGATGGTGAGAGTAATACAGGGCTTCAAATCGAGATAATAGAAAGTCAAAGTGGGTTACTATATTATATCCTGCTATTTTTTTTCCTTTAATTAAACGGATAAAAATAAAAAAGTAAATAATGGAGTGGAGATTGAGAAAAAAGAGGGCATAACAGCGAAACAGCGCAGATCAAAACATAACCATTTAAGCAGAATAGTGTTTCACCACCAGATAATCCTGACCTAAAAGTAGTTACCATATTGACTCTTTCCTTGAAGTCCTTGAGTACAACTTCGTATACTGTAGCATTAAGTATATCAAAACAATGTAAAACCATTTAAGAGAATGACAGCAATACAGAGTATTTAGAATCGACTAACAGAAAATGAACAATGGTTTCTGTATAATCTCCTTGTCTTTAAAAGGTTTTTGCTTATACTATCATACATAATAAAATCCAATAAGATACAACCTGTTTAAACCATTGGAGACAGAAGAACAAAAGCTAGATGAGACTTCAAAACAAGATGATACTAAATCAGTATTACCTATTAAGATGTCATTTTCTCCAAAATAGCTGTTCCTATCATCCAATCTTCTCTGTCTCATTTCTGTTGAGCTCTTTTTCTGTCAGTAGCTGTCAGTTTGTCTTCTTCATTTTGTTCTCTGCTCCATTCATTGTGGCCTCCCCGCCACTATTTCTGGGTTCTTTGTATTTTTCTTTTTTTAGAATATCCTGTAATACTTTCTGTAGGGTTGAATTGGTGGTTGCAAATTCCCCCAGTTCCTCTTTATCCTGGAAGCACCTTGTTTTTCCATCAATTTCCAGGGACAGTTGTGCAGGATATCTCAATCTTGGCTGGAGATTATTATCTTTCAAAGCTTGAATTATTTCCCCCCATGCTCTTCGTGATTTGATGGTTTGTGAAGAGAAATCTGCTGTAATTCTGATGGGTGTTCCCTTGTAAGTGGTCTGTTTCTTGTCTCTTACAGCTTTTAATATTCTGTTCTTGTATTGAATTTCTGGAATTTTTATTATTATATGCCTAATATTATAATTTTTATCATTATATGCCTGTTAGGGTTGTAGGTAGCTGGGGTCCTGTATGCCTCATACATCTGAGTATCTTTACCTTTTGCTAAATTAGGAAAATTCTCCTGGATTATTTCTGTGAGTAGCTTTTGTAGTTCACTTGTTTGTGTCCCTACTTCTTCTTTTATGTTCTTAATCCTTAAGTTATGGCTCCTCTTATCATCTTCTTGTCTTTGTATTATTGCTGTTTGTTTCTTTGTTATTTTTAAGAAGTTTTTCATTTCATTCTCCCATATTACAAGTCTGCCCTCCAGTTCAGATAGTCTGTCCTTAGTTTCTTTCAAGCTGTTATGCCAGTCTTGGATAGACTTCTTAATTTCTTGATAGTCCCTTTGAACCTGCTTCACGTACTCTATGCTTTCTCTGTTTTCTCCATCAAGCAATTCTCCCCTCTTTTTCTGTTCTTCCATTCCACCATCTGTTTTTTCCTGGGTGGTGCTTAGCATTTCTCTAACTATTCTGCATACTTCTAGCTTCAGGTCGTTGATAACTTCATTCCTGAATTGGTCTATGAGGCTCTCTATATGGCGCTTAATGTCTATTGGTGCAGTGTCTGCTATTGCCTGTTTCTCAGAATTGGGGGCCGAGGAGCCTTTCTTGTTGCTTCCCTTCCCCATATTCTCTGTTCCTTATATATATGCAAGATTACATAGGAGGCCCAGCTTCCCTGCCTGTCAGCCACAGCCTGATCAAATTGCGCTGGCTAGGTGTTCCCGCCCACCGCTGCGCACCAGGGAGTTACGGACTAGGCAGCCTACGCGGGAGTCAGTCGCCCTTCCGGGCCACTGATGACCCATTTTTGCCAGGGACAAGAGAGAGACTGCAGGCAATCTGGGTTTCGTGTTGGGTCACAGCAAAACTGGAAGCTGTGCCCTGTGGCCTGTAAGGATGGCCATTCACAAGCCCATGCTTGGCCCAGTGCTTTTTCTAGAAGCCAGAGCGGTCCAGACAGGATGGAGTCCCAGCTGCACCAGATGAGACCCATCTGGAGGAAGTCCATCCCTCAGGCAGCCCACTACAGGGAACTCCCCTCTATGCAGCAGACCTTGGGTATGTGTGGGGCAACTGGGGCTCACACTCAGGGCACTGCTGTCACGTGGACACCACTCCAGGCCGCTTTCTGGGAGAGCAGATCACTACTGCTCTGCAGCTCACTATGAGGATGAGAGGACAGTGTGAACCCCTGCCCCAAGGCCTGGCACAACCGCCCCTGACTCTCACTTTCCCTTGCCACTCCCCTGCTTTCCTAGCCTGTATCAAGACTCTTCAGTGAAAGGTTCTTGCCTTAGTATAAATTGCTGTACGGTTATAGTGGGAGTCTAATGCGGTGGAAGGCCAAGGTGGGAATGCCTACCACTTCCTGCTTCTTCCTCAGCCTTAATTGCAACTTCCCTTCCTGTTTGCACGCGAAGAAAACTCCAATCAGCTCCTCGCCCCTCATCAATGCCCGCCCTAAGCACTACTCCGGTCAGAAGTTATATGTATGCCCCATGCCCCACATTCTGATAGAGAAAGCTAGGCCCTGGGTAACGGAGTTCTCTCCACGTCCTTGGCATAAAGGTATATTTTTACTTTATATTCTCTCTTTCATGGTGCCGAAAACTTTCATTCAGAGCTGTGAACCCCAAGATGCTTGTGAGAAGGGACTAGTGGGTGTCAAGTCTTTGCAAACTGCTAGACTATGGTGCCAAAGACTTAGCAGCATCAGCACCAAGTTGTGACAAGCAGGATAGGTGACAGTGACCTGGAGATATGTTGGTGGGTGAAATCTGGGACTCTGGCTAGTTGTTGAGAGAGTGAGGCAGTGACTGGGCTCCATAACAGAACAGCAGAGCTGGGGGAGCCAGAAGAGATCCCCTGACTGCTTGGGGTTGTGTCTGCCACCTCTCCCCTGAGGCCATCAGGTGCCATTTACTGTACCCCCACCCAGGCTTCTTTAACTCATGGTTCCTGCCAGGCCACAGCCTACTCATCAAGCCAAGCCTGGGCCTGCTGGCCCACAGACTGGAGCCTGTTCCTTTAAGACAGACACCTGAGCCTGAAACAACTTGTAACCAGCCTTTGGAATTGGGGAGGAGGCAGTTTGTTTTTCATAGCTGGGTGAAAGGGTGGAGAAGCAGGCTGGTTGGTGCTAGACTGGGGAACAACCATGCTGTGGTCTGAGAAGTCACTTCCTCATGGACCTGGGATTCTGAGAGGTCTACAGCTGGGGACAGGGATATGCTGGATGCCTACTTATAATAATCATCATAATAAAAGCTGCCATTTATTATGCACCAACTGTGTGCCAGGTGCTGTAAGTGACTGCCTCTTCCAAGCTGCCTTTAGGACTCAGGGACGGCTGCCCCACCCTGCTAACAATGTGTAATTATATATGCAGAAGTGTAAAACACAAAACATTCCAACAAAATCCAGGCTTTTCCTGTGTTAGCTACTTTAGTGATGTTTATTTCTTTCAAAGAAAGAAAATTGTTTATTGGATTCTTTAAAAAAGTGTACCTAAAGGTGACTTGGTCCAGAGCCATCACTATCGGGACTATCTTTTTCTAAGACCTGTCCTCTCCCAGGTCCCTGGGTTAGTAAGGTGGCAACTGGTAGGACAAGCTGTCCTTCCTGCCAGTTACCATCTTTAGGCACAGATTTGACTTAGATTGCCAAGGCTCAAAAGATAAGCTCACCACTGACTAGTTACCAGTTCCTGTCCTTGGAAAATCATTTCTGTCCTCTTTCCTGGTAAGGAAGAACTCAAGATCCTCTTTCCTCAGGTTCTGGAGAGATGGGATTACAGGCACGAGCCCCCGCTCCCGCTACCTCACTTGTTTTTAGGAAGCATTATATAGCTAGCTGATGCATTATATAACTCAGCGGCAGAGTAGCTGCCTAGCATGCTGGACTCCAGCACTACCACATAAATAAATAACCATAAAATAAAAGCACCGTATGGGAATTTTGGCTACCCCAACCCCATAGGGAGGAAACATTACTAATTCTCAAATTTGCTGGTCGTGAGTTTAAAAGAGTTTGATTCAGTAACATTGTCTCCTTATCTGCTGCTTACATAGCACCCGGCCTCTTCTAAGCCCTCTGCCTGAGTTAGGTCATGAATCCTCACAATATCCATGTTTTAGAAGACACTGTGGCAGTGAGAGGTTAAGTAACTTTGAAATCACACAGCCAGGAAATGAAGAGCTCACCCACAGCTGCTGGCCATAGTCCACGCTACACAAATGTCCCAGGGGACTATTCCTATGGTGGACTTGTTGCTTGCCGGGGGGGGGGGGGGGTGAGGGGGGTCGCTATCCTCTCCCTCCGAGGACAGGGTGGCATCTGGTCACAGGTGTCCTTGGGCCGGGTCACCACCAGCGGGCTCCGCCTCGCTGGCTCTGGGGGCGGGGCCGGCGCGGAAGCAGGCGCACTGTGGGTGGCGGGCGGTGCTATGGAGCCCGTAAAAGCTGCTCGGGCAACTGCTCGGCACCGACAGTGGCGACCATGGTGCGTCCTCAACTCTCGCTGGCGATGGGCCTGAGCCTGCTTGCGATCTACCTCCTGGCGATGTTACCTGACGGCCGCACCGAGCCGCTGGAACACAGGACCGGGGAACGCAAGAACCTGGCCATCACCGACCCACAGGTGCTGAGGGTGGCGCAGACGGCAGTGAACACCTTCAACATGGGCAGCAACAGCGTCTACTACTACCGCGACACCAACATCATCAAGGCGCAGAGACAGGTGCGGCACACTGGGGAGTCGGAGTGAGGGGCTGCGACAAGTGGACTCCAGAGCTCAGAGAGGGGAAGGAAGGCAAGGGGGCGCCAAAAGAGCACCCTATATTTTCATAGTGCCCTTTTTTTGGAGGGGGTTATTGCTGGAATTGAAGCTCAGGTCTTGCGCATGCTAGGCAAGTGCTCTGTCACTGAGCAACATACTCAGTCCGTCTATACAGTGCTTTGCAAAAAGCCACGTGAATATAGCCAGTTGTCTTGGCAAAGCCTTGAAATCTCAGCGCTAGGGAGGCAGAGGCAGAAGGCCCCTGAGTATGAGGCCAGCTTAAGCGGAGGCACTGTCTCAAAGAGCCAAAAGCAAAGGACAGCAAACCCCAAGTGAATACCAAAGATCTATGAAAAATCAACTTGCTAAATTTCAAAGAAACAGAGGCTCCCTGTCTGCACAACTTGCCTCATGTTGCCAGGTCTTTGGAGGATGCCATCTAGGTGGGAGGGAGAGGGCCCAGTGATATCTCCCTTGGGTTTGCCTGAGCTTCAGTGAAGTGGTCCCAGGTGGGTCCCAGCTCATTGCAGGAACCATGCCTCTGCTCCACATCCCTGGTGCCATGTTAGGACCCTGCACGAGCCCCAGGGCAGTGGGAGAGGCTCCAGGGAGGAGAGGGTTCCCCAACCCTCACTTGGCTGCTATTGTCCCCAGCTGGTGGCTGGCATCAAGTACTACCTGACCATGGATTTGGAGAGCACAGCATGCAGGAAGACCAGGGTCTCTGGAAGCCACGTGGACCTCACCACCTGCCCCCTGGCCACAGGGGTGGAGCAGGAGGTAAGAGTAATGTGTACAAAGCCTGAGGCCCTCAGCTTGGCCACCCTGAGCTGGTCTGGCCACTGTAGACCTGCAGGTGCAGATGTGCCAGGCTAAACCTGCCCAGCCTTGGTGACTCAACATCCAGGCCAGTGTGGCATGCAGGAAGGGGAGGCTGGGCTTCTCCAGACTGGGGAGTTGGTTGGAAAGCCCTGGGAGCTGGATCTAGCCTCAGTCATCTGCCTCCAGGTCTGTATCCCTCAGGCCAAGGAGTACCCATCTCTGCCCCGAAGTGTGGTGGTGGCAGAGGGCTGGGTGCCAGCAAGAGGCTGAGCCTGGCTCAGCCCTCCTGGTCCCCTGTGCTGTCTCCACAGAAGTTGCGCTGTGACTTTGAGATCCTTGAGGTGCCCTGGAAGAATTCCACCGAGCTCCTCAAGCACAATTGCATGCAGCAGTAGCTGACCATGGGGCCAGCACCGCGGGAGTGGACACAGGGTGGGGCCTACATCTGCTGCAATAAATGACCAGCCACATCTGCTGCAATAAATGACCAGCCACATCTGCTGCAATAAATGACCAGCGCTGCTGCTTGCATTGATGTCTCCTGTGTGCTTCGTTGCTTTCTCTCATGGCCCCCGCTCCTGCTCCTAGTGGCTCCCAGGACCCCTGTTACCCCCAGAGCAGCTTCTGCTGTCTCTTCCCAGAAAACCAAACAGCCCAGTGTCACATACAGAGACACATATACCTCCAGGACCCCAAATAGGATGGGAGACTAAGTGACAGAAGGATGGTGTCCTGACCTTGGCTAAGCTAGTGCCTGTGAGCCCTCTGAGGGGAGCCTGTGCTCTGCTGCTCTCAGCGCCCCGGAGCAGCTCTGGGGTGCACTGTGGGGTTCAGCTCATCCTACCCAACCCCAAGGACTATGAGCTCCCAGCCCCCGAACATTCCCGCATGTGCATGTGGCCTGCAGCTGACCGCCTGTTCTGTGGGGCCCTGTAGCCTGGGGACCAGGGCAGTTCTTCTTGTGTCCTCTCTGTGGCCCATGCCCCAGAGGGCCTCTCCCAGGTCTTGTGTTGGGCACAGCCCTGGCAGGTGCTTTCCCAAGTGAGCAAACTCAGATCTGCTGCCCACAGGAGAGAGGATTCTCACAGCAGGGATAGGTTTGCGTTAGCATCATTTAAGGAAAACACAGTTGCAACATTCTTTGCCACTGGCATTTGTGACTGCAACCATACTCTCACATGTGCACACAGTCACAGGTAGATCCCAGACACCATAGAAGTGCTCCCCACACACTGCTTCCCACCAGCTCGCGACCCAGAAGCCGGGGCACCTAGAGCAGAGTCCACCCCAAAGACAGGAGCTGGGGGCACGCAGCAGCCCCCAAGCACAAGCCAGCGCCCCACGCTGAGAGACCTTCCTCAGAGGCACTGGTGTGCACCATGCCAGAGACAGGACACAGTAGGGGGGTACCTCGGGGACCCTGAGTATTGGTAGAGTCAGGCTAGGTTCAGCAGCACAGGGGTGGCAGCGGAGCACCCCTTTTGCCCGTTCCTGCTGTCTTGCACTTCCCTTCCAAAGGAGCCCTTGCATCCTGCTGTGCCTACCAGCCTCCTGCCCAATGCTGCCCTCTGCAAGACCACATCTGGGTAGCAATGAGAAGTGACACAGCATCTTGTAAGTGCAGGTATCTGAGAGCTTGTCTTTCACAGAGATATGGGGGCATTTCCAGCCTTGCTTCTGTTGGTGCCTATTAGTTGTGGCAGTTCAGACAGCCCAGAGTGTTTGCTGCTGCCTTGGTGTCACCAAATAGGAGGTTCCAGCCTGAGGCTAGCAAGGGTAGGTGGCAGGAAATGCTGCTTGAATGAATATGTGAAGTCCTGGGGTGAGGCGTGGCCCAGGGATGTCTGCCTAGTAACTCCTTCCTCTCTAGAATCTGTGCCCAAATCCCTGGTGGCATTTCCTCTGCACAGTCTATTCCTGGGCCTTGAGCCAGTTAGCCCTCGGCCAGGCCAGAGAGGAGAGAAGCCGTGAAAGTCCTCGGCTTTCACCTGAGGGCTGGCTGGACTTCATTGAGGTGCAGCTCAGGAGTAAGTGTGTGTGTGTGTTTGTGTGGTGGTAAAACCATCACACCTGGATTGGTCTCCACGAATGGTGAGATAGTTACAGATGGGAGACCCCTAGCCTTGAATGGGGCACTCTGTGCTGGGCTTGACCCTGGCCCAGTGCTAAGTCTGTTGTGCCTGCATGGGCCAGCCTCCCAGCACAGCCTGGTGTGGACATGGGGCTCAAGGTATCCTCCCTGGCTTCAGGCTGTAAAGCAGGGACTCCGGAAGCCTTGGACCTGAAGGCTGGGCTCAGCCTTCAGCCCCATTCCCTGCAGCCCTTTCCCATCTGCAGCAGCAGGTTCAAGCCACAAGTCCCTGTCCTCGCCACCCTGAGGTCAGAAGGACTTGAATATCTTCCCCAACCCCTTGAGCTTCATTAGTCTTCAAGCAGGGCGGGGTGGGCAATGACTTGTGATCTCTGGGCTCTTGTTTTGTTTTCAGACAGAGTCTCTCGGTGAGGTGTTGTAATTTAGCATAACTGACGCCATCTTATGCCGTATATTTAACTCATGCCTGTGTAAGTCCCATGAGAAAAGCAGAATGAGCTGCACCCACGAGAGAGAGAAATTAACGTGCTCAACAAAGAAGCAGGACACAGGTGTCAACCAAAAATTAAAGATTCTAGCTAAATTATTCCCAACAGGATGTCTTGCTTTGTAGTTTTTTGCTTTAGAGGCCCTGTGACTCTTCAGTTTAGCACCACTAGTTTGGACTCTGAAACAGGTCCATGGGTGGTCGCTGAGCTCAGCTAATAAAATTCCAAATTTATTAATTTAGCTGCTCGGATTCCTATGTTTACAAACACTCTTCATAGTCCAAACTGGCCTTGAACTTACTGTGTAGCCCACACTGGTCTTGAGTTTGAGACAATCCTCCTGCCTCAGCTTCCCAAGTGCTGAGATTACCAGCATGTGCCACTATATCTTTTCTTGACTTCTGGATTCTTGATATCCACACTGGATTGGACAGATGAGGAGGCTGTTGTAGTCAAGGGATTGCAAGGAAAATGATTATATATAGGACACATAATTTATATTATTATTATTTGTTGGTACTGGGGATTGAACTCATGACCTCGCACTCACCAGGCAAGTGCTTGTGCCCAGCCCTATAGTATTATTTATAATGGTCACCCAAGGAGTTGAATACAAAGAAAATGTAGGAAATCTGTCCACATACTAAAGACCTAGAGAATCCAGCTGAGGGCCTGGATCCCACAGCCATGTCCTGCATGAGTTCAGCTGAAGACCTAGAGCCCATGACAATGACTCATGCAAATCTATTTCATGACTCTATGCTTGGAAGGCCCAAGGGTCAGTGATGGAAGCTAAAAAGTCTGTGCCAGTGGGATGAAGGATCTGTTCCAGTAGGTTGAGGGTTCTGCAAGGGAACCAAGAAGTGACACTCAAAATAAGGACCAGGGCTGCCCTGGAAAGTATCACAGCTGTCGTGACAGTGAGGTCCTGAGTGCTTCCAACAACAACAGCTGAGTACATATCAGGAAGCCAGCATGACAAACTTCTCTTGGAGATTAAATAACACACACGTTTCCCTCCGGAACTAGGATGCGATGCTCAAAGTAAGGACCAGAACTCCCTTAAGGTGACCCATAGCCATCCTTAATGACAAGTTCCCGAGCTCCTCTGATGATAACAGCTGAGTTCATATCAGGGGAGCCAGCAGGACAAGCTCCTCCAGGAGAACCAGCAGCTCCAAACACCACCACCACTAGGAGAAACTACAGTGCTTCCTTTTGTTCTCCAGGTCTCCTTTTTATGCTGGCAACAGCCTCAGGGGGGCCATCCACGCTTGGCGCCACGCTGATTCAGTTCAGTGTGCTTAAGTTGCCTACCGGTTCCCACCAGTTCCCAGTCCGTCACAGAGCTTGAGCCCCATTCTTGGAACTTTTCCACCTGATCCCTGGAGCAGACGGGGCTTCCTCCCCAAAGTAGGGTACTGCCAACTGCCCTCCCCCCAGCACCACTACTTCTTTTTTTTTTTTTTTTTTTTTTTTTTTGTCTTTTTCATTTTTTATCGGTACCAGGGATTGAACTCACGACCGCCTGCTTGCAAGGCAGGTACTTATGCCGCTGAGCTAAATCCCCAGCCCCCAGCACCACCACTTCTTGAGGCTGGCACACTTCTGTGTTACGTCTCTGGGTGCTACTAATGTGCTGCTGGGTCTTGGTAAGGCCAGCAGGGATCCAAGAATAGTGCCTTTGCCTAAAGCCCTGTGTGTGCATGTGTGTTGCTCGCAGCCAGTGAGGACATGTGGCTACTTGGTTTACTTATTTTTTTTATTTTTTAAATTTTGAGGGGCTAGGGAATTAGCTTAGCAGCTCTCATGCTTGGCTGGTAAGTGTAAAGTTGTGAGTTCGATTTCTAATACCAAATAAAAATTTTTTTTGAGATGGGGTCATGTAAGTTACTAAATTGCCCAGGCTGGGCTTGAACTTGCAATCCTTCTGCCTCCCAGAATGTTGGGGTTACAGCATGGACCACCATAACAGGCTTCATCTAGAGTCGTAAGACTTTATTGGGACCCCAGACCTGCAAGGGCCCAAACAATCCAATAGAACTGGGGGGTCTTCTCCGAACCCACCATTGGGGGGCAGCTTGGTGGAGGTCACATCTGTATGTGATGCTGCTATCTGGACTCCTTTCTTGAAGTCCTCTGTGGGGGAGAGGAGTATGAATAGGGCAGTCCTAGCCCATGGCAATGCCCTTGTGACTGTCACTCACGGTGACTTCCAGGCAAGAGCCCCCGAGCTCTTTTCTCCTTTCTCCTCCTCTCATCCTACCTGGTTCACTGCAAATGTGATGTCCACAACCTCATCAATGACACGCGCTCCGGAGGAGAACTTCTGCTGGTGGTGCTCCAGCCGGGCCACCAGCTTCAGGAACTTGGACTGCAACTCCCACTGCCTGTGGGGTGTGAGGTGTGTGGGGCGGGGTGGGGCGGGGCTGGCCAGCTAGTACCACTTCTGGGTCCCCCAGAGCCCTCTACATGGTTCTTCTTGCCAGTTTTCCACTGAAACTTACATTATCCTAGACCTCCATTTCTAGAGTCTCCTTTCCAAGACCTCAAAAAAAAAAAAAAAAAAAAAAAAAAAAAACCAGAAAAAAAACAACCCCATATCTGCCTGAATCATGGGGGCTATTGGCATTCATTTACCCTCTCCTGCCCATCCTTCTACTTACCCATTTATGGCTCCTCTGCTTGTCCCTCCCTCTGGCCCAAGCCTCTTCATTGGCCCATTCACCCATCTCCCCACCATCCACCTCCCCACCCATCCATCTCCCTATCCATCCATCTCTCCACCATCCATCTCTCCACCATCCACCTCCCACCATCCACCTCCCACCATCCATCTCTCCACCATCCATCTCTCCACCATCCACCTCCCACCATCCACCTCCCACCATCCATCTCTCCACCATCCATCTCTCCACCATCCATCTCCCAACCCATCTACCCCCCTACCCATCCATCTCCCTATCCATCCATCTCTCCACCATCCATCTCCCCCTCCATCCTTCTCGCCACTCATCCACTCCCTACCCACCCATCTCCCCACCCATCTCTCTCCTCACCATCCCATCACCCATGCACCCTCTCTACGTCTCTACCCACCTGCCTTCCCTTCCATCCACCACCCAGGGTCTATGCCTTGACCAGGCTGCACAGTCATCCTCTAAACCCCCCTCACCCACACCTTTGTTGAACTTGGCTCCTATTAATCACCACCCTGCCCCCAACAGGCTAGAAAAGAAAAACAAAGTGCTCTGTTTCTAGGATGGAGAGATGGACAAGCAACAGGCTTAAAAAGCCCTTGGAACCAGACAACCGCCAGCACCTTGTGGTGCATACAAACATGGGGTGCCCCTTCCTGTGGGAGGGCAACCTCACCCAGTGCTTCCAGAGGGAGCATTGTTGAGCTGACTCAGAACACAGGAGGTTTTGCCAGGCCTGGGCACAGCTTCTGGTGCTCCCAAGGGCAAGAACCACAGAGTGCATAGCTGTGGGCCCAGGGCAGCTTGGGGAGGCATCCAGGGAATGTAGGGGAGGACGGAAAAGCCAAAACTACCCTGAAGGACCACTCTTAGCAGGGGACCAGTGGCGATGACATTTCCAAGGAAAGTATGGCAGATGTGCTAAGAGCCGGACAACAGTGGTGACCCAGGTCCTGGAGGATGGACAGTATAGTGCTCTGGGAGGTGACATGAGTTGGGACGGAATTGACTCGTCCAGGTTCCCTGAGCCTGGGGCATCAGCGCCGGGCAGAGAGTGCAAAGCAGGCAAAGGCCTGGAAGGTGGAGATGTTTGTGCTGTGCTTGGGAAAAGAGTGGCCAAAGAAAGGGTGGCAGTGGCCGGAATGATGTGAGGGGGCTGGCGCAGGCCTGGCCATGCAGGCTCCCAAGGCTGGACCCCAGAGCCAGGACTGTTGTGATCAGAGCCCAGAGGATGGCAGCCCATTGGCCTGCCATGGATGCTGGTCTGGAGCAGGCCGGAGGGGGTTGGGCGGGGACAGCTTCCAGAGAGGAGGGGCCCCGGGGGTCCCGGCCTGAGAGCCAGGAAACTGGAGCTGGTACAAGGACCCACTCCCGAAGTGAGTCCCTTGGTGGTTGGCCATCTGACCACCAGACCTTTACCCAATCTGTATCCCTACTGGTAGGGGTCTTCTCAGTCCCCATGGCTCAGGATGGGTCTTTAAATGTAGGACCCTGAGGGGCAGGGATGCAGTCTCTGTCCTCTTTGAGTTCCTGGGGTCCTCTCTGGGTGTGACCCTGACAAGGGTCAAAATGCTGCTTGAGTCCCTGTCACTGGGATGGTCTGTGTGGTGCAGCACCTAAGGCAGGCAGGGGTCGCTCACGGTCTCCATGTTCCCCGTGTAACAGGTGCGTGGAAGGTCGGCCTGCAGGTGCGGCTGGGCAGTGCAGACAGCAGGAGGTGCGCGTCGATGCCTGCCCTCAGAGCCATCTCCCTGATTACCTTACACCTCTGGGTCAGGTCTCTGTTCATCTCTGCCTGTGGGCACCTCAGTCACAACCCACATTGTGCCTGCCTAAACAGCTCAGTAAGAGAGGCTCGGTTCTCCTAAACCTACCTGGCCAATCCCATCACCCTCCAAGACCAAGAGCACCAGGCTGAGAGCAACTAATTCTTAGAATTTATAGGTGCATCCTGCTGCCAATTTTCACAATGTCTGGCCCCTAACCCCCTGCCCCAGAGCAATGCCTAGAGGTCTGCAGTCATTGTCCTAAGCCTGCAGTCACCTGGGTTTCAGGAAAAGCAGAGCCTTATAGGTCACCACATGATAAGGTCACCTCCCCAAAAAGCAACAATTATCCCAGGCCAGGGACCCAGCCTCCCCCCCCCCCCCCACCGGCCAAACGATGATAGCTGCCCCAGAACCAATCCCGAGAGAATGACCAGCCAGACCGTGACTTAACTAGGGTTACCCACACAACTGGCACCGTGAACCCCAGCACTGCAGCCCGCTCCCCTTTGCCTTTTCTCCACTTTCTATACAACCCCGACCTGGCTGCCGGCCCCTGCAAGCCAGATCCTGAAGCTCTCTCTCTGTCTTCTCAGCACAGTCATGCTGATTAAAATTCCTTTTCTGCCCTTGGTCACCTCTTCCCGTGGCATTTTGGGGCAGGCAGCCAGGTGAGCTGGCTCTGTTGGGACCACAGGAAGACCTGAGGCTTTCTCCTGAAGCTCCAGTGGTAGATTCACTGGCTTAGAAGCAAACCTCATCCCCCCACCCATCCCTTCCAGTCACCCACGGCTCCGGACCCCCCACCTCAGACCCGGCCTCCCTTTCCTCCTCTCCTCACTTGTCAGTCATTGTCTCGAACTTCTTCACGAACTGCATGGTGTCCTCACTCGTCACCTCCTCGGGCTCTGCATGGAGAGAAAGGGGGTGAGCTGCCTGGATCTGGAGGGAGCAGGGGAGCCCCTTGTCACAGAGGCACACAGCGAGGGCTTAAGGGGTCTCCTTTCATCCAGGATGTCTCAGGGAGGGTGCTTCCTCAGGCATGGAGCATGTAGTGGTTTTTGTTTATTTTTCTGTCTGGCCTTCATCTCTTTATTTATTGAACACAATTGTTTTATTTGATGAGGTGCTGTGGATGGAACCCAATAATTTCCACATACTAGACAGTGATCACCACTGAGCCATTTCCCCATGCTCATTCCGTCTTCTAGAAAAAATACCAGTTTGCTGGGTGTACAGGCCTAGGCCTTTAATCCCAGCACTGAGGGAGGCTGAAGCAGGAGGATCGTAAGTTCAAGTCCTGCCTGGCCAATTTAGCAAGACCCTGTCTAGCAAGAAAGAAAGAAAGGATGGGCAGACTGGAGATGTAGGTCAGTAGGTCTAATCCTAGTACCAAAAACAAAATAAACCAATGACAGCAGAAAAAAAAAACCCACAAAAATGTGTCTTAGTGTGGTCATAGATTAACTTAAACTAGTTTAACCTTAGGTTACCCAGGGACTTTGTGCTCTACTAAGCCATATGATTATGTTTTGGAGGAAGTCTTACAAATGCATTGTGTTAAAGGAAATCAAGGAAGGACCTTGCGTCTCAGTGCAAGGCTGCTGGAACAACACAAGGTACTTTTCCTAAAAAGTGTCCAAGTGGCACACTCCTGCAATCCCAGCACTCGGGAGGCTGAGGCAGGAGGATTGTTGTTAGAGACCAGCCTGGGCTACACAGGGAGCCGAAGACCAGCCTGAACTGCATAGCAAGACCCTGTCTCAAAAAAAACAAACCCTAAACATGAAAGGAACGTACAGTCCAATTGGTCACCGGGACAGACAAATGGTTAAGCTTTTGCCTCTTTCACTTTGCCCTTAAAACATCCTCACTTCTGTGCTTTGTAAAGACAAGACTCATAAAAACTCAGAGAAAACTGTCATCAGGGCTTCAGCCCTACAGACTGTAGGCCCTCCAGCCCATAACTTTGTCTCTGTTCATTTCTTGGCCTCTGTTGTACCTCATTTTTGGGACCTGTTTCCTCAGAGAAACCAATGACCTAGTTTTCCTGGGGAACTGACCCCACCCGTGTTCCATTCTTGCTGCTTAGTTGGGGTCATTTATCCTTTCTCAGGACCCCAGAAACGTGACTGTGGACCAGCCAGTCACAGCCTCCAGGGATTTATTCAAAAAGAAGCAAGCAATCTCATCAGAACAAAGAGGGCTTATCTCTGGGTGTTTGTTGGAATTGCTGGGAGAAGAGAACACTTTCTTCTGGGAGGGCTACAGATGACTGAACTGTAAGGGACTGGGACTAGAGGTGCAGGTGACCTCTCTGGCTTACAAGGGAGAATTACTTTAGAAACAAAACCACTCAGAGGACTACAGAGCAGAGACACAGAGGAGACCAAATCCTGATCAGTGCTTGAGTCCTGGATCCAGCCATTCCTGAAAGCCCATATACCTCTAATTTGCTGAGTAATTGAAAGGCCAGTGAATTTCTTCTTTTGCTTAAGCTATTTTGCACTGTTTCTGATGGAAAGTGTCCATGAGGGCCTCCTGCTGATGATCTTAGGAGCAGGATTCTGGAACTCAGATTCTAAGGTCCTGGGAATCTTTAGATCAAAAGCAAACCATTTGACTCAAAATCAGTGCATCCAGAAAGTCACGGGTGTGAAAATAACCACATCTCCAGGAAAATTCATTCTTGTAGACTTAGTCTGTGTCAAGTAACTATGTATAGGTGTGTGTAACCTTCACAAAACCAAAAGGCAGTCATAACCATGCCATGGAGATAAGCCATAAATAATAAGTAACTGACAGAAATGGTTTAATGAATCACAATTTGGCTAACAGGTTGTTTTGCAATGGGCCTGTTGAGAATTAATGATCAATTTTAATCGGCTTTGAGGGAATTGTTTGAATGCTTTTGAACCAAAGTTCTAAACTCTGAAAGTCCTCCACCACCCTAGATTCCAGAGCTCTAAGAGTGGGCCTGGGGGCCTGTGTTTGGCCAGGAAGGGGTGGGTGGGAGATGGTGGGCAGGCCCAGGACCTGTTTGGTCGAGCTCTGTCATCGAGTCATCCAGCAGCTTCTCATGGATCCAGGCAGTCATCTGCAGAGAAGAGGCCTCAGTTCCGCCCGAGACTCCTGCTCCCCTTGCTGGAGTGCCAGTGTCCCTCCTGTTTCCTGGGCACCCCACTTGATACCTGCTGTTTCACTTTCTCTTCGTCTCTGAGCAGGGCCATTTGGAAGTTATCTACCAGGACGGCGGTCAACAGGCTGGGCGAGGGGACAGCACAGTGCCCTTGAGGAGGATGCAGGAGGAGAGGCCCCAGCACCCTTTGGAGTTCAGTGTGGCAGGACAGGGGTCCCCCAAGGGGGTGGATGGGGGAACCTCACTTGAGGAAGATGATGTTTTGGATGAAGATGTAAATCATGAGAATGGGGATGATGTACCAGGCACCTGGGGAGAGGGCAGAGGGGTGGTCAGCCCGGCGGCTCCCTCCCACCCCCTCACCCCTGACCCCACGTCACATTCGGGGTCTCTGAGACCCTGGCCCCTGGCCCACCCTGGGCACGGTTGTCCATATAGATGAGGGACCAGTCATCCAGGGTGAGCACGGTGAAGAGGGTGAACATGGTGGTGAAGAAGTTCTCGAAGCGCCAGGGATCCGATGTTCGGAAAAGCGTCAGGATCATAGAGAAGAACACTGGCTGCTCAGGAACAAACCAGGCTCCGGGCCCCTGGCCCCGTGCCCCCTGCCCCAGCCCTGTCCCAGCCCCGTGGCACAGGATACAAAGGCAGGAAAATATGAGGATGAAGATAGTTATGATGGACAGCAAGGACCCCACCAGGGTCCCCGTCACTTCTTTGAGGCTGGTCAAGATTCTGTGGGCAGAGGGAGGGGGAAACCGAGTCAGGGTGTGCTGGCTGAGGCTTGGTGCCCAGGTGGCAGGAGATATGGAGTCTTTGATTTGCTGGGTGGCCTATTGAGCCAGTGTTTCAGCACTTCTCTGAAACATAAAGAGGGATCCCAGCCAGAGAGCCCAGAGGAGCACTTTCCGAAGCGGGCTGCAGCCACCTCTCCCCTGCCCCTGGAGCAGGTCACAGTGCTCTATTTCCTTGGGAGCCCAGGGCTCTGTTCTCTCTTCCTCTGGCCGCCCCACACCAGAGCCAGCAGCCAGGACCACACGGACCTGAGCCTCCGCACGATCCGGATGGCCCTCAGAGCCCGCATGATCTTCAGGACCTTGAGAATCCGAAAGAGGCTGTGGTTGTAGAAGGAGAACAGGGAGTTGATTTGCATGAGCACGAAGTCCAGCATGGCCATGATCATGACGAAGAAGTCTGAGGGGACAGGGTGACTGAGCGGGGATGGGACTGCTGGGCCCAGACCCACCAGCTCAGACACCCAGTCCCTGCCCCCTTCTGCCCACAGTTTCCCTCAGACAACCCCATTTCCACCCACCCAGATTATTCCAGGCATCATAAAAATACTGCAGGCCCATGGAAATGATCTTGAGCAGCGCTTCTATTATGTAGATGCTCAGGAAAATGCAGTCGAAAGCCATGAAGTACCACTCTGCGGGGATAGTAGGGGTGCACTCAGGACCTTGCCAGCCTCCCAGCCCTTCCCTCTGCCCCTCACACAAGCCCAAATACCTATCTTCTCCCTGGTTCGGCCCCAAATCGATAGCTGTGACTCAACTGCTCTGATCTCAGTTTTCTTGTCCATGAAATGGGTATAATAACTGTCCAGTTGATAAGAATTTTAAACATATGGAAACATATTTAAAGCCTATTACCTGGGGGCTCCTGGTTTAGCGCAGAGGGACAAGTACGTGGCGAATTCTTTCCTTCATTCTTACCCAGTGTATTTCAGTGCCCATTTTCTCCATTGTCTCCCCTACCTGGCCTCCTGCCCTGGGCTCCCTGACCCTTGTCACCAACCAAGAGTTCTTGGTCTCCCGCCCCACTCTCAGCAGCATATTTAGAGCTGATGCGCCACCTAGTGGCTGTGGTTGTGAACTGCACAGCCGCCAGTCCAGACGGTCTCTGGCTGACCTAGAGACCAATCGCTAGTGACACTGGTGGCAGGGCATCGACTTCCAAAAGTGAAGATCAAGTGAAACAAGTTATATAAATCTCCTGGCAGGGGATCGGGACATAGGAGCCCTGGATCGACATCAGGGCCCCTGACTCTTACCACCTCTGATCTTGACTTCTGCAAAGGTCTGGGCCATAAGCATGATGATGTTGAGAAAGATGATGAAGAAGATGAAGGTTTCAAAGACCCAGGATTGTGTCAGGTTCCTGATAATCATCCAGGGGCCCCAAAGGAAGGTTCTCAGTCTTTCACACAACCGTTGGAAGATGTTCACCACAAACTTCTTTTGGATCCGCTGGCCTCGGCTCCCTGTGAGGTGGTCAGAAAGTCACATCTGTGCAGCGGAAAAGTGGGGGACTGGGGCTCATTGTCATCCCTGCCTGCTGTCCATTCTCTACTGTGCCTCTGTGCTAGTGCTGGTCTTGGGGCCAGGCCTGACCTCTTCAGAGATCAATCCGCTGAAGATTCGGAGTTGGCTTCAGTGGACCCTTTACAGCTCTCTGTCCATTTTGCTCACGTGTCAGCTTATTTATGGAGAGTCCACCTCTCTTCACTGCTCCAGCCTCATGGTGACCCTCACTTTCCATGTAAGACCCTGCTCAAACTTCCCTCCTCCTGGCTCTTTCTGTGCCATCCTATGAGACATTCACTCCTCTCTGCTTGTGCGTGAGCTGGTTGCCATGTTTACTGCACTCCTAAGAGCGCCAACTCTGGGAGATTATTGGCTAATAGCTGAGGTCCCCTCCGCTCTCAGATAAGGCCCTCATCTCTGTCCTCACGTTTTAGTGGGGGGAATGCGGACACAGAATCCACAAAGACAAACATTCTGATGTGAAAGATGACAGGCTCCATCACTGGGTGGCTCATGATTGGTTAAGTGCCCCCTCCCTGATTTGGAGCCCTTTGAGAAAAAGAATGGTGCTTTTTTCCCTTTGTCTTTTTGAGACAGGGTCTTGCTATGTAGTTCAGGCTGGACTTGAGCTCACTCTGTAGCCCAAGCTGGTCTCAAATTTACAAAGATCCTCCTGTCTCAGCCTCCCAAGTGCTAGAATTTCAGGCGTGTACCACCACACCCAGCTTTGTGCTGGGTTTTTGCCTATACTGTCAAAGCTCAGGCACCCATGTTTGACAAGAACTTCAATGTTTGAGAAACGAATATAAGTGTGAAGAAAGAGGTGGCTGCATGAGGAAAGGTCTCATGGTGCGTGGAGGTACACAGTTCAGGGAATAAAGGATGGCGTGAGGGACAGTGAGGGGGTGGAGCTAACAGAATATACTCATGGCAGTTGGGCCAGGCCTCCAGATCAGCAGGAACCTGTGCAGAGCTCAGACTGCATCTACATGAATGTGGGCTGGGCAGTGGGAGTTGGGTTTTGGGGACCCAGAAAAGACTCACTTTTTTGCCTTTGATACTGCTCATCTTCTGACCAGTACTCTGAGTCTATGGTGGAGATATCCTGAGGGTGGACTTTGTTGGAGACCTGAGAGCCATGTGAGTGGACTGCAGTGAGGGACCGAATCCTGCTGCCGTGGGGCAAGCCCTTGGTGAGCTCCTGATGAATACCAGAGCCAACTGCACTGTGGGGCTTGTGTGGAACAAAGAGCTGAGAGGTGCTCCTGTGGGAATCCTTATAGGAATCTCTGTGATCGTAGCGGTATGCGCTGCTGTGGTGAAGCTCCGGGTGGTGGTGCTCCCTGTGGTGGTGCTCACCATGGCGGTGCTCCCTGTGGTGGTGGTGCTCACTGTGATGTGGCTCTGCATGGTGCTGCTCACCGTGGTGGTGATCTCTGTGGTGGTGATGCTCACCACGGTGGTCCTCACTGGGGTGGTGGCTGCCATGATAACTTTCTCTGAGGACGTGAGGTGCGCCCCGGTGGTAGGACTCTTGAGAGGGTTGGTTGATAACGCTCTCTCTATGATGCCTTCTGTGAGGGTGGGTGTCATGAGGATGGAGCTTGTTGGACTCGTGGGCTTCGTGATGCTGGGACCCCTTGCGGCGGTACTCCTCACTGTGATGGTAGGAATATTCGTGTTGGTGAGAGGGACTTTTGTGATGGAGTCCACCATGGTGGCCATACTCGCTGTGGTGTGGTGACACACTAGGTAAACAGTGTCTGCTAGAGCTGGACATCTCGCTGGGTTGGTGGGTCACAACAGAGGGTTGGTGCCCACCATGATAGTGGTGCCTGCCTTGGTGGTGGGGCCCATCATGGTGAGGCTCAGTGTGGTGGACAGTGGCCGGGGAGGGACCCCAACCAAGGGATGTACGATGGTGGGCTCTGTCATGAGGCTGAGCCTTGCTGTGGTGGGACTGGGAGAGCGCACTGTCCTGGAAGTCCTGGCGGATGTCTCTGCGCTGGTGGGACTCACTGTGATGACGGCCTCCTCCGGGGAGATGATGGGATTCGTGTTGGCGGGGTCTGTCCTGCTCCGGCCTGCGGTGTGGGGATGATGAGTGGGGGTGGGGGAGGGTATCCAAGTTGCTGGTGCTGTGCTCATTTTGAGCCTTTTCAGTCATCAAGAATTCGCTCTGTGGCTATGCCCGGAATCCTTGGAGTGAAGAGAGCTTAAGAACCAGAAGCTGTAGGCCCCTTTCCCAGCTTCCCTTCTCTCCTAATCTGGTTCAAAGCCAAGGGTGTGAGTTCTTTCCTCGGAATTCTCCTCTCTGTGATGTCGCCAGCAAGTGGACAGATACAATCATTCCATTTTACAGATGGCAGGGTGTGTGACTCAGAGAAAAAAGGAGTTGCTCTAGAAATAAAACTTACAATCAGTACCAGCTCCTTTTATTTTATTTTATTTTTTGGGTACTGGGGATCAAACTCACGACCTTATGCTTGCCATAATCAGTACCAGCTCCAAAGTCTCTGCTTGCAACCATGTGCTGGCTTGTCTTCCTCCTGAAATCCGCTGCAGAGTTTATCCTACACACACAGCTCACTTGTGCACAGCACAGTTCTTCTGGAAATGTCCAGATCTCTCCCTTGACTCTAGCTGCTTCCTGAGTGCTTGGTCATAGCCAAGCCCATAGTGACACAGGGCACCGAGTTCCCAGGAATAGAGGAGCACACTCCTTCTCAAAGAGCTTCCTCTCTGGTGCCAGCAGCAGATAGACAGTTTGTGACATACTTATTGTCCCACATACTTTTCTTCCTTTTCTACTTTTCTTCCTGGAGATGGAGACTCCCACCTATAGTGTATCTTTTTTCTTTTTTATAGTGCTAGGCATGGAACCTAGGACCTTGTGCATGCTAGGCAAGCACTCTTTGCAACTTTGCACTGAGCTATATCTCCCATTCTTTTTAATTTTGATATTACTATGGACCTTGGACAAAAGGCCAAGAAAAGATGATTATTTTATTTACTTAGCCTTTTTTTGAGACAGGGTCTCTCTATGCAGTTCAGGCTGGTCTCACTTGAGCTCACTTTGTAGCCCAGGCTGGTCTCAAATTTGCAACGACCCTCCTGCCTCAGCCTTTTGAGTGCTGGGATTAAAGGTGTCTGCCACCACACCAGGCTCAATTATTTTTCATTTTGAGATTTGGTCTTGCTAAATTGCCCCAGCTGGGCTCAAAGTCGTGATCCTTCTACCTCAGCTTCCCATAGTGCTAGCATTGTGGGAAAAACTGAATTAACAGTAACTAGGAGCTCAGGAGAAGAAAGGAAATTTTATTGATGCTAACAGACCTCATAGGAGAAATCTCCAAAGTCTGAGGTCCTGACAGAGAGCTTGTCTTATTTATAGGGTGGTGACTAGAAGTTACAAGAACGAGAAAAGCTTTAGCTGAAGCCATGGTATAATAGGTATCTTGTGGTGAGCATTGTTGTATGTGGCAAAGTTCTTTGAGCACAGAAGTTTCAGTTAGATGACAAGCTATGGTTTATATGAGTTTGGTGGCACAGAGCCCAGTGCCTGCAGCTTTATTGAACCCAATGGCTGCAGGTCGATCAGGATGGGAATACAGGTGTGAGTACCATGCCCTCCTGTGTGTAGCTGTAACTAAACCACACGAGCAGCCTGTGGGGCTTGGGTTTTCATCTCTAGGCCTGTAAACATCCAACTATTCTTCCTGCCACTTGGCACACGGATGCTACCAGGAGACAGGATCAATACAGCTGGGCAGGGGCTTTGTCTGGGCAGAAGCACAGAGTTCCTGGAGACATTTTTAGGCCGGGGTTCTATACCACAATCGAAAACAAAAGCGTGATGTTTGAACTTCGTGGGCCATGAGATGCAGTGTCCTCAGTGACAGACAGTCATCCAGCGGCCTCTGAAACCATACACCAGCCTGTGGCCCTGTGTGGCAGTGAACAGCGGCACTGTGCCCTGTCTGGTGAGTCCTTCCTCAGTGTTAATATGAACTCAGAAAGTCTGTGGATCAACTGTGAATGTGTGGAGAAGAAGCGTTGCCACCTCCTGAGGACCTTCCCTCCCTCTATGCACCCACCACTGACTTACAGGAAGAAGCTAGATCTCCTGGTGTGATAGATCAGAGAACAATGATTTCCTTCTAAAGAAACTGGTTTTACATGTTGTGACTCAGTCTCTGCCCTGCGGCTTTGCTGTTGATATCACTACAAATTGCATTGTGAAGGTTTCACAAATTATTATCTCTTTTTATTTTGTTTGAGACAGGGTCTTGCTGTCTAGTGAGCTGGCCTTGAGCTCACTATATAGCCCTGGCTGGCCTTAAACTCTCAGAGATCTTCTCCCTTAGTCTCTTGAGTGCTGGGATTACATGTGTGAGCCATGGCGCCTAGCTCTGTGTTTTT
This sequence comes from Cavia porcellus, assembly GCF_034190915.1. Classification (NCBI taxonomy): domain Eukaryota; kingdom Metazoa; phylum Chordata; class Mammalia; order Rodentia; family Caviidae; genus Cavia; species Cavia porcellus. The sequence continues at coordinate 24,724,295 of NW_026947500.1, forward strand.
GTTTTTTGTTTTTTGAGGCAGAGTCTCAGGATGTAGTTCAGGCTGACCTCAAACCCAAAGCAACCCTCCTGCCTCAGCCTCCCATGTCCATGCATATCATGCCAGGCTTAGAAGATTTCACAATTTTTGCAAGTTTTTTTGTTTAGTCATCTACATGCCCTTCTTTTTAAATATTTTATTAGCATTTGTGTTTCACAAATGGCCCAAAGTAGGGGATTTTAAATGTAAAGTGTGAAATGAAATAGTTGGACTGTAGGCCTAGACAAATCTGGTCAGGTTAGTTAGTGATAAAGAATTAGAATTTGCAGATGGAGCAATGATACCTGCAAAACTGAAAAGAACCTAGTGGCAAATTATAACCATTTCATAAGTAAACATGCTAATTTTTAAAATGTCTACTGGTATTTCAAAGTAGATTATGCCTTTTATTTTAAAACTCATACAATATTCAGTAACAAGTCATACAGATTTCAAAAAACAAGTTATTTGGCCTATTATCTGGCAAAGGAAATGTTCTATAGTTAATATCAGCGTCCTATAATTACATCAAAATAGCCATAATAACTGACTTATAATGAGATGAGATTTTGACTCACAGATTTGGAAGTCCCAGTCCACGGTCAGTTGGCCGTTTTGTTTTGAACTTGTGACATCATGATGGGTGGATGTGGCAGAGCAAAATCTTTCACATCAGGAGCCAGCGAACAAAGAGAAAGAGAAGGGAGTATGACAGTCCTTTTTAATGGCACAGTACCAAGAACATACGGACCTCCTGCAGGGCCCCACCACTTCCCAAAAGTGCCACCCTGGGAACCAGCCTTCCACACATCCACCTCTGCAAACTTCAGGACCCAAATTATTGCAGTTGGTGAGAACCAAACAATTAGCCAGTATATAAATTTTTTTTTGTCTTTTTCCTTTTTATCGGTACTAAGGATCGAACTCACGACCACCTGCTTGCAAGGCAGGTGCTTATGCCACTGAGCTAAATCCCCAGCCAGCCAGTATATAAAATTTAAACAAGTGAAATTCCAGTGTAAGATGCAGTACAAAGAATGAAAAGTTTCTATTCTTAGAATAACAGCTTACTTGACATATTGGTGACATATTATGTGTTGCACCAGGGTTTTGTTTTGGTAATAAACTTACAAAACAGCAGTTTCTTTATTAGGCTATTGGGTCATGAGATTTGTGAACGATCAAGAAAATTTTTCAGCTTTCCGATGTCAACAAACAAGGAATCAAAATAGATTTAATTTTTCTGGTATTATAGTCAAAAATCCTATCTTAGCATTTCTCTTGATGGTTGCTGTCAACAGTAGGCTGTGTCAGTTTTTATGGTTCTTGTAAAAACAAAACAACAAGCACACCAGAAAACCCAGCAAACGAGAAAGCTGATGTTGTCATAAAAACACACCATTTTCTTCATAGAAGAGGTGCAGGTATAAAAACTAGAGGTGAAAAGAAGAATGCTGCACCAAGGTTAACCTTATTAAACAAAGCCTAGCTTACCTGGTAAGATCAGTCATTCCACTGCTGGATAAACGTCCTGAACGGGTGTAAAGTATGGAAACAAACAGGTATTTGTGCACCAGATTCATGGCAGCATCAGTCACAATAGCCAAAGGTGGAAAGAACACAAATGTTCCTTGATGGATGTGTACATGCATGCAGTGGGAATTCAGCCTTTCAAAAGCACTTTCTTTGGGTCAGTTTCAGATATATATATTTACTTATTTTATAAATCTTTATCAAGTTAATTATTATAAACGCATTAACAGCCAGACTAACAGGGCAAAAATATATAGAACACATGAAACAATGATACTAACTCCAGGTACGCTTTTAGATACATTAGCCACCATGGACTATAATTACTTTTCCATCTGTCTGTCTCTCTTTTTTGCAAGAAAGACATTTTAACACATGCTACATCGATGATCCCTGAAGACATTATGTAAAATGAATAAGCCAGATACAAAAGAAGAAATACTGTGTGGATCTATTTAAATGAGGTATCTGGAATAGGCCATTTCATAGAGATAGTGGTGGTGCTATAGGCTGGGGGAAAGAGAAAACGGGGACTAACAGTCTAACGGGGTCAGAATCTCAGAAGGGGGGCCTGAGAAGTGCTAGGAGTGGGTGACGTATGCACCACACTAGGGGTGCATTTAAGCCACGGTACAGGTGACTGTGACTGTATTTAATTTAATTTATTTTTGTGACTGTGTTTTAAAATAGTTAAAATTATATATAATGTACATATAAACACACACACACACACACACACACACACACACACACACACACATATATGCACCAGCGGGGATTGAACATAGGGCCTCACCCTTGCCATCCTCAGCCCTTTTAAAAAATTTTATTTAGACGGCGGAGGGAGAACATGGCGGACAGACAACAGCAACTACTGAAGTCTCTCTGAAAGGCTTGGCTCAGAGACCAGGAATGATGCAGACTAAGGAGATACGAACCAGTAGAGATATGCTCTGCTGACTCAGGAACGAACTGGGCTGAGAGAATCCAACTTAGAATACAGTCCTGGCGCTAAAATAGGAACAGAAAAGTCTCGGTGTGGAGGCTCGACCCCGCGCCATTGGAAACCGCGATTTGGGTTTCCCGCCGCCCGGCGGCTGGCTGCCTCCACAGCGGCTCGGCAAGGAGAGACACGCCGAGCTCTGGGAACGGGAGTCTGCGAACGGAGTCGGAAACAGGACGGACAAGGAGGCGTACACGAAAACTGATTGGTGGCGAGGTGAGCGAGAAACTGACTCCCTACCACAGTTTGACTCCAGCAGAGGACTTTCTGGGCTTGGGCAGTCCTGTAAGAGCAGGGCGCGGTGGCAACTTCAGCCACACATTCCCCTCTCGGACGGGATTGGTGAAAAGTGCCTGGCCTGCGTGACGCTGCGGGCAGACTCAGTAGGCTGGCCTAACCCAGATCCCAGAGCCTGACGGTGGCCCGGAGGAGCGACCGACTCCCGTGTAGGCTGCCTCCTCCGCAACTCCCTGGGGCGCAACGGTGGGCGGGAACAACTAGCCAGCGCAATTTGATCAGGCTGTGGCTGACAGGCAGGGAAGCCGGGCCTCCATGTAAGCTTGCATTTTATAAGGAACAGAAAATATGGGGAAGGGAAGCAACAAAAAAGGCTCCTCGGCCCCCAATCCTGAGAAACAGGCAATAGTGGACACCGCACCAATATACATTAAGCGCCATATAGAGAGCCTCATAGACCAATTCAGGAATGAAGTTATCAACGACCTGAAGCTAGAAGTATGCAGAATAGTTAAAGAAATGCTAAGCACCACCCAGGAAAAAGCAGATGGTGGAATGGAAGAACAGAAAAAGAGGGGAGAATTGCTTGATAGAGAAAAGAGAGAAAGCATTGAGTATGTGAAGCAGGTTCAAAGGGACTATCAAGAAATTAAGAAGTCTATCCAAGACTGGCATAACAGCTTGAAAGAAACTAAGGACAGACTATCTGAATTGGAGGGCAGACTTGAAACATGGGAGAATGAAATGAAAAACTTCTTAAAAATAACAAAGAAACACACAGCAATAATACAAAGACAAGAAGATGATAAGAGGAGCCATAACTTAAGGATTAAGAACATAAAAGAAGAAGTAGGGACACAAACAAGTGAACTACAAAAGCTACTCACAGAAATAATCCAGGAGAATTTTTCTAATTTAGCAAAAGGTAAAGATACTCAGATGTATGAGGCATACAGGACCCCAGCTACCTACAACCCTAACAGAGAAACACCCAGGCATATAATAATAAAAATTCCAGAAATTCAATACAAGTACAGAATATTAAAAGCTGTCAGAGACAAGAAACAGACCACTTACAAGGGAACACCCATCAGAATTACAGCAGATTTCTCTTCACAAACCATCAAATCACGAAGAGCATGGGGGGAAATAATTCAAGCTTTGAAAGATAATAATCTCCAGCCAAGATTGAGATATCCTGCACAACTGTCCCTGGAAATTGATGGAAAAACGAGGTGCTTCCAGGATAAAGAGGAACTGGGGGAATTTGCAACCACCAATTCAACCCTACAGAAAGTATTGCAGGATATTCTAAAAAAAGAAAAATACAAAGAACCCAGAAATAGTGGCGGGGAGGCCACAACGAATGGAGCAGAGAACAAAATGAAGAAGACAAACTGACAGCTACTGACAGAAAAAGAGCTCAACAGAAATGAGACAGAGAAGATTGGATGATAGGAACAGCTATTTTGGAGAAAATGACATCTTAATAGGTAATGCTGATTTAGTACCATCTTGTTTTGAAGTCTCATCTAGCTTTTGTTCTTCTGTCTCCAATGGTCTAAACAGGTTGTATCTTATTGGATTTTGTTATGTACGATAGTATAAGCAAAAACCTTTTAAAGACAAGGAGATTATACAGAGACCATTGTTCATTTTCTGTTAGTCGATTCTAAATACTCTATAATGCTGTCATTCTCTTAAATGGTTTTACATTGTTTTGATATACTTAATGCTACAGTATATGAAGTTGTACTCAAGGACTTCAGGGAGGGAGTCAATATGGTAACTATTTTTGGGTCAGGATTATCTGGTGGTGAAACACTATTCTGCTTAAATGGTTATGTTTTGATCTGCCCTGTTTCGCTGTTAAGCCCTCTTTTTTCTCAATCTCCACTCCATTATTTACTTTTTTATTTTTATCCATTTAATTAAAGGGAAAAATATAGCAGGATATAATATAGTAACCCACTTTGACTTTCTATTATCTCGATTTGAAGCCCTGTATTACTCTCACCATCTTGTTTTTGACTGAGGTTCCTCTATTCTGTTTTGCTGGATAGTATCAGGTTCGAAAGTTTAGGCATCAGCTGAGAAGATAATGAGATTCATTATAACGCCCATTCTCGTTGACTTTTATCTACTTTTGAAGACCTACAATGTCTCCAATGCTTTGGTTTTGTCGGTTTTGTTCTTTACTGTTTTGTTCAATTGTATTACAACTAATGATATAGGCAATTCTATTAGAAATAGTGGGAGGCATTATGGTAACCATTGTTGATCACCTTGTATTATGTTTTTATATTATCTATTATGTCCACCCTTTTGACTTGACCGATTCTGTTCTGTTATGTCACATTTGGTTTTACTCTCTTCCAAAAAAGCAATAAGAACCGTGGGAGCAATGAAACCCAAAATGTGTAATAGTCACTGTACAAAAGAGAGGAAAAGAAAGTGCTCTAAACTATATAACTGCATGTATATTTAAGTGTATAAGATAGAAAATGATATCACAGAGTTTTATTGGATCATTGAACAGAACTGTTTGCAGTATCATTGTTGGAATGTCCACTCTACAAGCTTTAATTTTGTGACTTGAACAATTATTTCTAAGATGGCAATATGTAATCCATTAACTAGTGATTTCCTACTGCGCATTTTTTTCTTCTGTAAATCTGTATAACTTGTACCCCTTCACTGTTTTTTTTTTCTTTCTTTTCTTTTCTCCTTAAATAAAAAAAAAATTTTATTTAGAGCCGGAGTTGCGCTAAATTGCCCAGCTTGACCTTAGACTTTCCATTCTTTTGACTCAGCCTCCTGAGCAGCTGGAATCACAGGAATGTGCCACCACACCCAACTAAAATGAGAATTTTTGCCTTATCTATATTTTACCACAATCCATTTCTTTTTAATATAAACAAACTGAAGGAAAACAGAGAGCAAGGGAATCTCCCAGCACATGCAGGTCCCTGACTTAGTCTTCCTGGCCGTGGCAGGTATAGTCCAGGCTCTCGGGTAGGACAAGCAAATGTCTGCCCCGGGCACAGCCAACAGCGAGTGGTAAGCAGCTGCGGATACCAACAGTCACAGGAAGTGGTGCTCAGGGCAGGTCTGTGCCAGCAAAGCCACGGCACAGACAGACAGGTGGTGCCAGGGAGACGGAGGAGCAAAAGCACCGCACATGAGTCATAGCGCACAGAAGCCGCCGCAGCGACAGCCCTGAAAGTCAGGCTTTTAGAATTTAAAGGTTCTGTTTGTCTGTCCAAGTGTCTCCCTAGGAATCTCTAGGTATGATTTACAGGAAAGATGAGGACAGGATGCTGGGCCATCTCAGAGGCTCTCAAATCGCATGTTTTCCCAGAATTCACTCTGATCTTAATTACATGCATGAAAGGTAATTCATGTTTATGACCCTTACTGAGGTGCGAGCAGGGTGAAGGAGACAGAAGGTCAGGCTGGGAGACATCACACATGTGTTCACACCTAGGGCATCTAAGATCTCCTGAGATTTTGTAATTTTGTGGTTCTCCTAGGACAATGGAAGTGTAGGGAAAGGCAGCTTCCAGGCAGGGAAAAGATAGGCTTTATTAAAAATTAATAGGGAGCCAAGTTTGGTGACACACCTGTTTAATCCAGCACTTGGGAGGCTGAGGCAGGAGTTTCGCTGTGAGTTTGAAGCCAGCCCCGGCTACATAGTAAGACTCTGTCTCAAAAATAAACAGACAACAAACATTAACAGGGAATCTTACCAAAAGTAGCTTCTGTCTCTCGTTCTTTTTAACATAATACAGTACTAGTCAGCCATAAAAAGGATAAACCTGAGACATTTCTAGGTAAATGGATGCACCCTGAGACCATAGTGTTAAGTGAAATAAATGGAGCACACATGTGTAGATATTGCATTGTTTCGCTGGTGTGAGACACCAAAAGTGTAAATAAAGAACAAAATGTGTAATTAAAAAAAAAAAAGAAGTGCTCAGCTTAGTATCAAAGACACCCAGAGAGCCACTCAGATGGCAGTAATTTTCAGGTGCCCACATGATGGTGGGAAAAATCACTAGTCCTAAATTAAAAGGAGCTGAGGACAAAAATCCACAAAAACTTAGCGCTCCTAGTCTTCCAGAGCATTTGTTTTTCTCTTCCTACTCTTTTGCATTTTTCAGTTACCTTTTTTTTTTGATACAAGGGTCTCACTTTGCAATTCAGATTGTGTGTGTCTGTGCATGTGTGAATGTGTGCACATGTGTGTCTTTGTGCACATGTCTGTGTCTCTGTGCATATGCATGTGTCTCTGTGTGTACCTGCATGCATTTATGTGTGTATGTGTGTATACATGTATATGTCTTTTTGCATCTGTGTGCATCTGCATGTGTCTGTGTGTCTCTGTGCATGTGTTCATGTGAGTGTGTGCATGTTCCTGCGCGTATATGTGCCTCTGTGTGTCTGTGCATGTGTGTTCATCTCTGTGTGGCTGTGTGTGCCTGTACATGTGTTCATGTGTGTGCGTGCACATGTGTGTCACTGTATTTATGCATGCTTGTGCCTCTATACATGGGTGTGTCTGTGCATGTGTGCATGTGTGTCTCTCTCTGTGTGCATCTCTGTGTGTGTCTGCATGTGTGCATATGTGCATGCACATATGTGTGTCTCTGGGTGTCTGAGTGTCTTTGTGTGTCTGTGCATGTCTGTATCTGTGCATATGTACATGTGTGTGACTATGTGCATGTGTGTCTCTCTTTGTGCCTGTGTGTGTTCTTGTGTGTGCACATGTATGTCTATGTGTATCTGTATCTCTGTGCATGTGTGTGCATGTATGTATGTGCATGCACACATGTGTATGTATGGGTCTCTGTGTGCATATCAGTATGTTGGTGCATGTGTTAAGCATGTTCATGTTAGCATGTGTACATGTGTACATCTGTGTGTCTGTGTATCTCTGTGTATGTCTCTGTGTGTGCATGTGTGTGACTGTGTGCGTGTGTGTGATTGTGTGCATGTGTTTGCACATTTGTGTGTCTCTGTGTCTGGCTTGGAACGCAGGGCACTCCTCCTGCCTCAGCCTCCTGAGTGCTAAAATGACAGAGGTGTACCACCATGCCTAGAAAACTGTCTCACTTTATTATTAACTCTGCCTTGTTGCTGAGTTTATGATCCCAATATGTCATAGTTATTTTCTTTTGTTGCTGAGACAAAATATTCAACCTCCAAAGTTAAAGGACGAAAGGTTTATTCAGCTCATAGTTTGTAGAGATTTCAGTCTGTTATGGTTGATTATTGTGTCAACTTTAAAAGCTTAACTAAGAAATTCAGGAGGGATCCTTACTTTGTAAATATCCTCATCCTGTGCAAGAGGAGGACACAGAGATCTTGTGAGTTAGCCATAGGGGTGAGGGGTCGTCTGCATGCAATATAAGGGAGGAGAAGAGATTTGCTATTCCCCTCTTTTGGTCTGGCTGCTTTTGCTGGATGCTGCCTTGAAGTGTTGCTTTGGTGCCAGGCCACCCTGCCGTGGAGCCAGCTGGCGGTCGTGAGTTCGATCCCTGGTACCGGTAAAATGAAAAAGATTTTGGACTGAAACTTCCACACAGTGAGCTAAAGAAACCTTCCTTTCTTAATTTTGGGTGTTGAGTATTTTGTCCCAGCAATGAGAGAAAAGTAACTGAGATACAGTCCATTATTTTTTTTTTGTCTTTTTCATTTTTATCAGTCCCGGGGATCGAACTCACAACCGCCTGCCTGCAAGGCAGGTGCTTATGCCGCTGAGCTAAACCCCCAGCCCCTAGTCCATTATTGACTGACTCCATGGCAAGGTGGATGGCAGGTAGGCATTGCAGAGGAGAAACTGTCATGGTGGGCAGAAAGTAGTAAAGCAAGCAAGGGAACCAATAAATGACCGTAACAGCTTTTTTCTGCCACTTTTTGTATTCTCTCTAGGCTACTGGGACTAGTGCAGTGGCAAACCAATCAGTGGGCTTATTTAGCAATCACACACCCTTAATTCCAGCATCACACACTCTAAATTCAGCCACCTCTGAAAAAGCCCTATGACCGCATGAAGATTTGGGGGAACATCTAGACACAAGCCACAACATGGTAGGATCCTGGTAGCTGCATTTTTCACCAGAGCTGTGGTATGGCACGGTGTAATGTACACCCCTTCCTTAGACTTGACAGAAAGAGTAGAGTGTTACTTAAAATTCAGTGGATGGAAGGGAGTGACTCTCTCTGTTCCACTGTTTCTAATTGTAGTATTAGAACTTCATTGATGAGCCCATTAAGAGAGTACCAGTTTGTCCAGGACAAGAGCCTGGGTCAGGGATCGTTTTATCTAACCATGAGGTTCCTCTGCTCAAAGAGGAAAAAACCCCAAAATTTCAAAACCCAACAATCAGCAGATAACAATGGTAGATATTGTGTATTGCTATCCCCAAATCAGGCACACGGTACACAAGGTATCTCATTCAATTTTGAGACCATGTGATGCTTACACACGTGTGTCTGATTCATTTCCCTCATGAGTATAGCCTGAAGTTACATCCATTTACCTAAAAAAATTCTCAAGTTTGTCCTTCTTTATGGCTGAACTTTTGTACTCCATTGTATAAAAACACTACTTTTTTATGCATTCCTCATTTGATGGGCATTTAGGTTGCTTCTAAGATGTAGTTATTACAAATTGTGCTTCTTTAAACATGGGTGCACATATATTGCTATGGTGTGATGTTTTTAATTCTTCTGGGAAGATACCCAGAAGAAGAATAACTGGATCAAATGCGACCTCTCGTCCTAGTTTTTTGAGGAATCTCCACACTGATTTCCAGAGTGGTTGCACTAGTCTATACTCCCACCAACCGTGGAAAAGGATTCCTTTTTCCCTGCAGCCCCTCCAGCATTTGTTATTGGTTGATTTCTTGATAATAGCCATTCTTTCTGGGGTGAGATGGAATCTCAGTGTTGTTTGAATTTGCATCTCTCAAATGACCAGTGATGTTGAACATTTTTTCATATTTATTTGCCATTTGTATTTCTTCATCTGAGGAGTATGTATTCTTCTCATATTCTCATATTTGGATTGGGTTTTTCAATCTGGGAGAACTAAGTTTCTTAAGTTCTTTATATGTTTTTGATAGTAATCCTTTGTTGAAGAACAGCCGACAAAAATTTTCTACCACACTGTGGATTGTCTCTTCACTTTGTTGGTTGTGTCTCTTGCTATGTAAAAGCTTTTTAGTAGGATGAGATCCCAATTGATTCCTTGTGACAGTTTCTGTGCAATTGAGGTTTTGTTCATGGAGTCTTAGCCTATACCAGTGTCATCAGGAGTTCTACCTACTGTATCTTCCAGCAAATTTAATGTTTGTGTTTTAATATTTAGATATTTGACCCATTTCAAATTTAGCTTCGTGCATGGTGAGATATATGGGCCCAACTTTAATCTTCTGCATATGCAGATCCAATTATTAAAGAGGCTATCTCTCTTCCACTGGACGTGTTTGGCACCTTTGTCAAAGATAAAGTGGCTTAATGTGTCTGGAGTTGTTTCTGCATCTTCTAATCTGTACCATTGATCTTTGGGTCTGTTTTTTGTTTTTTGCCAATACCACACTTTTTTTAAAATCACAGCTTTATAGTATAATTTCAAGTCATAGATTTTGATGCCCCCTGTCTTGCCTTTGTTGCCCAAGATTGCTTTTGCTATTCTAGGTCTCTTTTGGTTCCAAATAAATTTCAGGATTCTCTTCTTGTTCTGTGAGATATGCTATTGGAATTTTGATTGAGATTGCATTGAATCTGTATAACAGTTTTGGAATTATGACTATTTTCACTATGTTGGTTCTTCCTACGCAAGAGCATGGGATATCTTTCCATTTTCCACTATCCTCCTCAATTTCCTTTTTCAGAGTACTGTAGTTTTCAGTGTAAAGGTCTTTTAAATCCTTTGTTAGACTGATGAATAGGTATTTTATTTTTTTGGATGCTATTGTGAAAGGCATTGTTTCTCCAATTTCTCTCTCAATGTATTATTCATATACAGGAAGGCTATTGATTTTTGAGTAATGACTTTGTAACCAGCTACCTTACTGAATTTGCTTATTAAATCTACCCATTTTTAGGGGAGCTTTTGGAGCCTTCTATGTAGAGTATCATGTCATCTGCAAATAACGATAGTTAAACTTATTCCTTTCCTATTTTTCTTTCTTTTGTTGCTTATACTTGGCTAATTTCTCCAGCTAAAGTTTCCAGGACTATGTTGAATAATAGTGGAGACAGTGGACATTCTTATCTTGTTCCCAATTTAAAGAGGTCGTTTTCAATTTTTGTAGATTTAGCATGATGTTGGCTGATGGTTTGTCATAGATAGCTTTTATTAGATTGAGATAAAGAGCATCTATGCCAATTTTTTGTAGAGTTTTTATTATGAATGGGTGCTAGACTTTGTCAAAAGATTTTTCTACATCTATTGAGACAATCGTATGATTTTTGTCTTTGGCTCTGTTAATATGATGTATTACATTTCTAGATTTACGTGTATTGAACCATCCCTGCATCCTTGGGATGAATTGCACTTGATCATTGTTGTAGTCAGGGGTTGTGAGGAGAATAATTAGAATCAGGATGCAGAATTTATATTACTTTATGATGGTCACCCAAAGTTAACACAAGAAAGTGCAAGTAATCTATCCACAACGCTAAAGACATAGAATGTTCAGCCAAGGGCCTTGAATCCCCCAGCAATGTCCTGTATGAGTCCAGATGAAGACCCAGAGCTCATGACAATGCCTCTTACAAGTCCAACTGGAGGTCCAGAGCCCACAAGAAGAACTCATGCTAGTCTGTTCTATGGATCTGTGCTGGAAAGGCCCAAAGGTCAGCGGTGGAAGCTAGAAAGTTTACACTAGCAGGGTGAAGGAGCTGTGCTGGTAGGTTGAGGGTTGTATGCTGGAGCCGAGAAGTCACGCTCAAAATAAGAACCAGAGCTGCCCTGAAAAACACCACAGCCATCCTCAGCGACATGCACGTCCTGAGATCTTCCAATGATAAGCAGAGTCGAGTATATGCCAAGAAGGCAGTGTGACAAATTTGTTCTGGAGAGTAAATGGCACATGTGTTCCCCTCCAGAGCCAGGAAGCGATGCTCAAGTAAGGACCAGAGCTCCTCCAAAGTGAACCACAGCCACTCTCACCAACAAGGCCTCGGGCTCCTCAAATGACAATGGTCGAATTGTATTGGGAGATCTCAATACCCTACTGTCACAGAAGCTAGTCTGTGACACTGGGGAAGCTAGTCATGATGAGTTTCTCAGGCAACCAATGGCTCAAACAGCGACACTTAAAGAAACCCACAACACCTTGCTTCTCCTTCTCCATGTCTCTATTTATGCTGGCAATTTTCCTCAGGTGGAACGTGTATGCTCAGCACCATGCTTACTTAATTCAGCTGGCGTTAAGCTGGCCATCAGTTTTTAATCCATAACAATCATGGTGTATAATCTTTTTGATGATTTGCTGCATTCTGTTTGTCAGTATCTTATTAAGAATTTCTGCATCTACATACATTAGAGAGATTGGCGTATAATTTTTTCTTAGTTGGGTCCTTCTCTGGTTTTGGTATGAGGGTAATACTTGCTTCCAGGAATGAATTTGTGAGTATTACTTCCCTTTCAATTTCATTAAGGAGTTTGCAAAGTAGTGGTATTAGATCATCTTTAAATTTCTTGTAGAATTCTTGTAGAATTTGGCCTGGGCTTTTCTTTGTTGAAGGTTTTAAATTATATCTTGGATTTCATTTACTGATGTTGTGTTATTTAGGATTTTATATCTTCTTGATTCAGCTTTGGTAATTCATATGTATCTAGGAATCAACTCTTCAATTCATTGAAACATCTACTAGGTCCATTTGTTCAAAAGTTTGATTTAGTTCTAATATTTCATCATTGATTTTTTTTTTTTTTGTCTAGTCGATCTGTCTTTCTGTGACAGTAGGGTATTGAGATCTCCCAATACAACTGCATAGGGCTTTTTTGATTTTTCATGTCCATTAGTAATTGTTTTATATAGTTGGGTGCACTGGTATATGTTGCTTTTATATTTGCGATTGTTCTCTCTTCCTCTTGGATTATTCTCTTTACAAGGATACAGTGATCTTCTTTATCTCTCTTAATCCGTCTTGGCTTGAAATTTACTTTGTCTGAAAATAGAATCACTACCCCTGCTTTTTTCTGGGTTTCTGAGACATGGATTATTGTTTTCCATCCTTTGACTTTCAGTGTATGAATTTCTTTTTGAATTAAATGTGTTTGTTGTATGCAGAATGTTATTGGATCTTGCTTCTTGATCCAATCTGCCACCCTGTGTCTTTTGACTGGTGAACTGAGACCTTTAACATTGATGGTAATAACTGATACGTACTGACTTATTCTTGTCATGTTATTTTTCTGTTGTTGGCTCCCCCTCCCTCCTCCTTAGTTGTTTGCCTTTCCTGGTGGATTCTTTCTGTTGGAGAGCTGTAGTCTTTATTATGTTTCTAGAATGTCCTTCAGAACATTTTGGAATGCTGGCTTGATGGTTATAAATTTCCTTATATGTTCTTTGTCATGAAAATATTTCTCTATCACTTTTGAAAGACAGTTTTGTGGAGTACAACAATCTGAGTTGAAAGTTGTTTTCTTTTAAGGCTTGGATTACTTCACTCCAAGATCTCTGTGACCTGTGAATTTGTGTGATTCTGATGAGCTTTTCTTTATAGATGATTTGTTTCTTTTCCATAAAAGATTTTAAGATTCTATTCTTGGGTTGAGTTTCTGAAATCTTGACTATGATATGCCTGGTTGTAGAGTTTTTGATCATTGTTAGTTGGAGTCTATATTCCTTGCTTATCTATATGCCAAATTCTTTTTCTCTACCAGGAAATGACATCTGTGAACATATTTTAATATCATTTGTGGTATCTCCTGCTTTTTCATTGACTCCAATCAATCTTAAGTTCTTTTTCTCATCTAGAAGCTGCTGGGTTGATTTCTCATAGTCCCTTGCTATTTTTAAGAAATCTTTCTTTTCCTGATTGCCTGTCAGTATCTGAGATCCTGTCCTCACATTGGCTTAACCTGTTTTGAATATTTTTAATGGAGTTTTTATTCTCCTGGATATATGCTTGAATCTACTTATTGGATTTCATTTCTTTCATATACTCAGCTTCCATAATTTTCTTAAGTTCATCTGTTTTTTTTTTTTTTTTTTGTCTTTTTCCTTTCTATTGGTACCGGGGATTGAACTCATGACTGCCTGCTTGCAAGGCAGGCGCTTATGCCGCTGAGCTAAATCCCCAGCCCCAAGCTCATCTGTTTTTATGTCTGTCTCTGTTTTAGTGTCACTAAGCATGGGCTTTATCTGAGAGATTATTTCTGATTTCATTTTTCCAGCACCTCATTCAACCGTTTTGTTGTCACTGCTTCAGGGAGGCCAGGTGGGGGGCTTTTGGGTTTTCTTCCCTTATGCCCCATGAATTTGCCTTTGGTGAACTTGATGTCTGGAGTTGCATTTTGCCGAAGTGTCTTCTTATTTTTTCTTCCTTTTCTAAGTTTAATTCCTGTGGTGATGCCTGTAAATTGCCTATGGTGGGTTGCTTTATTGCTAGCATTTAGAATCCCTAGATGATGACTACTTGTCGGAGGTATCTTCAGGTGTAACTGGTTTTTGGGTTTGAGTCTGTTGGAAGGTTTTATCTTCAGTTTGTTGGAAATGAGAAATTGTTGCTTGTTTGGGCCAGTCCCACAGTTCTTGGCACTGCGCCACAGTATTTTCTGTGACCCTTAGTTGATCTCAGTCATGGAATACCAGAACCAACAGCTGTTTAGAGTAATTATGTCAATTTTGGCTATAGTGGTACCAGTGACATCAAACACATCCTAGAAAATTACAAACTGAGTGAACCCTTAATTTGCCACTTTTAACCCTATGAACTAGATTTGTGATTATATAGCAAAATCTAAAACAAATCAGAAAATTATATGCAAAATACAAGTAAATTTTTCCCTCAGGGATTAAAATTTAAGATGGATTAAGGACAAAATAGAGAAGTGGAAGAAGAGGAAGAGATTAGAAGTAAGGTCAGAGGACAAAGGGGGATCATGCCAACTTTAGGAAACTGGTGCACAAGACTGAAGGAAAAGAGAGATGGAAGAGATAAAAGGAAGAACAGAACAGAAGAGAACCACATCCACAAAGAGGCTGGGAGCCACTTCACACTCATACAAAAGGAAGATCCAACAATGAAGAAAAAAGAGGAAAAAAAGTAAAGCAAAGAAAAAAGAAAGAAAGAAAATATTCACTTCCAGGCTTCTCTGGTTTCACTAGTAGACAACCTGTGGGGACAGAGTCCTGATTTGTGAAGATCTCTCCCAGCAAGCTGGCAGTAGCTGTTTGACAGGGTAGTGGATAAATCTCAGCAGGCCTGCCTCAAGAACAGACTCATTGGGTTTGCTGTTGTCTGTTGTACCCCAAAAAACAAGGCCCCAACATGTTATTCAAGAAAAAGAAAAAAACCGGGGCAAGACGTCTTTTTTTTTTTTTTTTTTTTTAAGAGCGCTTTTATTTAGGCTGGCACCAGCGACACAGTGCAGATGGTAGTTTGCAAAGCTGTGCAACTGGGTTAGAATTTTGACATGCTTTTATAGCAATGAAACTGCTGATGTGATGAGAGCAAGAATGGGAAGGCCTTCAGAGACGTTTTGCAGTTAGTGATTAGCCCTTTTTTTCCCCCTTAATTTACAGCCCTTGGTCTACTAATTCCAGGAACATTTGTCTCTCACAAAGTGAATAAAGATTGACACAGCAAACAGGTTACTAAGGTGATGATGCAAACAGAACTGTATAACGATGCCTCAGTTAATCTATAACTGTGTGCTCCAGTCAATGTTTTTAACTTTGCTTTTTAGTTTTTTAGCATTTAGTACAACATTGTCTTAAGAAATTTCTGAGGGTCTGAGCCCAGTTCTGGGTTCTGAGCTCAGCCAGCCCATCTCCAAGGTGGCTCCTGGCTAATTGGTCTCTGCACAGGAGGACTAAGTCCTCTGTATTCACTGCCAGACCATGCAGTTCCCCATGTCTGCTGTTCTCCTCCACTACTGTGTCTCTTTGCAGAGGTCTCCAGGGTCACCAGCCAAAACCATCATTCTGGGTCTGCAGGTCTGAACTTCTCTTCTTGTGCAGTGAGTCCCATCTCAGGGAAAAGACACCCTCTTCACTGGAGTTTCTCTCTTCATTCACTCATGGGCTTCAATTTGTACTTCAGATTCTCCCTGGATCCAGTGGCCCATTTCCCTCCTTCTTGTCTTCCTCAAAATGCTATATCCTAGAGTCTGGATGGCAACTCTCAGAGAGGCCATTGTCTCTATTGTTTACTGCTCTGACATCTTGGTCTCCTTCTCATTTAATCTATTTGTGACACAGCAGTCAAAGTGAATTTTTCCTCCTAGGTTATCTTGACATCACATCACCAACTGTGTTTGTCCCAAACTTTTGCAGCTTGCCAGTCAATGAGATATTGCCCAAGAGCCCACACACATTTGTGCCTTAATCACCTCCCACTTTACACAATGTATCCACAGATGTATTGTCCTAAAATTCTACCTATTGGAGGATTTTTCTTTACCCTTTCTTTCAAGGTCTTAGGTACTTTGTCATTGCTGGAACAAATACCTGACACCCATGAATCAAAGGAGAAAAGGCTTGTACTGGCTCACAGTTTGTAGAGGTTTCAGTCTATAGCTGGCTGGGCAGGCATGAGGTAGCCAACCTTCCTTTTTTTCCTTTCTGTACCATCCAGGCTATTAGCCTATTGTTTGGCCACCCGTAACCAGAGTAGGTTTTTCCACTTCAGTAAGTCTATCATCCATATCCAGAACTATACAAAAGCAATCAATGGACTAATTTAGTATCACACACCCATGATGCAGTGACTCCCCAAAGTCCCACCCATGAGTCCATGAAGCTTTTGGGGGATATTTAGATATAAACTGTAACAAGAAACATATCTGAATGGGGATGTTGTGCCCAGATGTCTACTTCTGACACTCACTCCTCTGTATATAAATCCTTCCATAAATCAGGCTCACATTTTCTCTCTTTTCCTTGAATTTGTGAATCTAGGCTAAGGGAGATGAGGTGGAGAAGCAGAAAGGAGTCTAGACCACCTATCACTGTAGTTTATTTGTGCCTTCTGGGTCTGCTCATACCACATCTACATTTCAGTACAAGTGGGTCATAGCTGTGAAAATCCAGTTCTGTGATTCTGAGTGTCAGTTCATGATGAATACTTGGGTCCAGTGATCCTTTAGTTTTCTATCAATCAGGTGCTCAGTCTTTACAGAGGCTTAGTAACCAACCCAAAGTTGCTTCTACTTAAACAACACACAGTACAGTAATTGTATATATTTATGGGATATAGTGTGACAGGGTAAATGGCATGTCTGTCATTTCAGAACTATTTCATATCTTTGTGTTGGAAACATAAAAATTATCCCTATTTGCTATTTTGAAATATGTACTTAGTTGTTGTCAGTCATAGTTACCACACTGTGCTATAGAGTAGAAATTATTCCTTTATGTACCTGCAATCTTGCACCCATTATCCATCTTCCCTCCATCCCTAGACCTTCCCCAGGCTCTGGTACTACTATTCTATTTTCTACTTTGAGATAAAATTTTTGCCTTCCATATCTAAATGGGAACATGATATTTTTCTTTCTGTGGCTGACTTATTTTACTTAACACAATGTCCTCTAGTTCTACCTACATTGCTACAAATAACAGAATTTTGGGTTTTTTTTCCATTTTAAAATTATTTTGAAGGTAGTAAAATACAACAGAACAAGACAGAACAAAGCCAATTGAGACAATGCAGTGAAATTGGTACAGAACTTCATAGCAGGATACTGGGGATAACAGTAATAGGTACCATAGTATATTTCATTATCTTCACAATAGTTGTCCTTTCAAGCTGGTATAGCAGAATCAAACCAAATACAAAACATCATAGAACTTATCAAAACAGAGTATTGAATAAAGCAATACAATTAATCAGAACAAAGCAAAACAGTGGTAACAATATTTGCTTTCAAAGAGATGGTAGAAGGAAATCCTCCATATTTGCTATATTGCCATGGCTGCTTACCAAGGAGGCATAGAATTTTCTTTTTTATGGATGAATAATACTCTGTTACATTCACTTGCAACCAGAATTGTTTATTTTATTTTATTTTTTGTCTTTTTTTTGAGAAGTGTCTCACTATGCAGTTCAGGCTGGCCTGGAGCTCACTTTGTAGCCCAGGCTGGTCTTGAACTCACAATGATCCTCCTGCCTCAGCCTCCTGAGTGCTGGGATTACAGGTGTGAGCCACCATGCCCACCTTGCAACCAGAATTGTAAAAAGAATTAAGCTCATGAACTGAGGTACCACTGGATATTTTCTCCATTTATCTATTGATGGATAACTAGGTTGATTCTATATTTTGGCTATAGTAACTAGTACTGAAATAAATGCGTGAAGGCAGATGTCTCTTTGACAAAGTGACTTCAATTCCTTTGGACATATACTCAGTATTGGGATTGCTGGATCATATGATTCTATTTCTTGTTTTTTAAAGGAAATTTCATACCATGTACTATTTTCCATAATGGCTGTACTAATTTACATTACTGCAGTGCCAAGGGTGCAGTCCCTGATCCTGGCACCAAAGAGTGCTCAGTATCTGATGGGAGGTGGCCCTGCAACAGAGGGTGGGCACAGGGAGTGTGGGCATAGAGACAGCCAGGGTATCACTTTCCTGTTGGGGCACAAAAGAGCAGATGGGAGAGTAAACATCAGCACAGAAAGTTTAGAAGGGACTGAGAAAGATGAAATATTGTTGTCTTCAAAAATGTTTGCAGGAGGGAGACTTCTGGGAAGATGGCAGTACAGTAAGAGGTAGGAAAAAACTGCCTCTTTAAGAGGCACTGGAATATAGCATTGTAAAGAAGACATAAAGATATACAGGAAAAATCTGAAGTGCAAATTGAAGCCCACATAGAGAGTAAAAAGAACAATTTCAATGACGAAGAAGGTGGTAGCTGGTGGTGCCTTCTTCCCTGAGCCCAACTCACTGCACGAGAGGAGCTGTTGGAATATGGGGACACATGGTCATGGAGGCAGTGATGGCTGGTGATCCCAGAGGCCTCTGCAGAGAGATGTGGCAGTGAGGGAGAACAGTGGACCTGGAGGACTGTACTGACTGGCGATTCCCACTTCCTGAAACCAAGGCTGCTTATGAGAAACAGTACATTTCAAGCAGGTTTTCGCAGAATCAACTATTTTCAGAGTCAAATTTGCCGGCCTGAGAGTTTTTCATCTTCTTCAAGATAAAAGAGTCTATGGGATGGACAGATCTAAAAATGAGAATATTGAGGTTCTGGTAAAGATGGCAGATAGATAACAGCAGGCTACAGAGGCTCCCTGAGATAGTCAACTTAGATTCCAAAAATAATACAGTGTGAGGAGTCCCGAACAGAGGGAGCTAGATCTTCCCGACCCAGGAACAAACTAAGCTGAGAGAAATCAATTAAACATACAGTCCCAGAGCTACTATTGGAACAGCTAAAGGCTCAGTGCTTCTGCTGCAGCACTTGAACTCGCACAGCTGAGATTTACCAAGCTACCTGAAAGCCCGCTGCTTCAACTTACTGGAGATGCACTCACACTGAGGTTGGGCGTTGGCGAGCTGAATGGAGAGATGAGCTGGCGGGGAGCCTGCATCGACCTGTGGTGAGTGACGGGAATAAAACCAATCCACAGAAAAAGGGGCTCCAACAGACAACAGTCTGGGGCCGGGCAGACTGGTGAGAACAAGGAACAGCGGTGACTTCAGTCAGCTGCTCCCTTCTCAAGCGGGATTGGTGGGCTGTGCTTGGCCTGGGTCACGCCCTGAGCTGAGATCCAATAGGTTATCCCAAACCAAGTCCCTATGCCTGGCAGCACACCCTAATGCAGTGAAGCCCTCAGCAGGTTGACTGACCTGGAGAAGAGGGCCCGCATATGCTGCCCCTGTTTGTATCTCCTTAGGACACTGCAGTGGGCAGGAGCACCTAGTCAGTGCACTTCAGACAAACTGTAACCAACAAAGAAAGAAACTGGGGCCTCCTATTTACACCTGTATGGAAGGAACAAAAAATATGAGAAGAGGAAGAAACAAGAAAGGGTCCTCAGTCCCCAACCCTGAGAACACTGATCCAGGAAAGGTAAATGCAAAGGAGATTGAGGATGGCAAACACACAATATGAGACACACCACCAGTGGACATAAAGCAATATCTTCGGGATCTCATAGAGCAGTTCAAAAGTGAAATATTTAACCAAGTAAAGCAAGATATAAATAGATTAGTAATAAAAGAAATGCTAAGCACCTCTCAAGAAGATACAAATGGAAGAATGTAGTAAACAAAAACAGGGATGAAGAATATAAACAAAACATTGGGGTTGGGGATTTAGCTCAATGGCTTAAGCGCCTGCCTGACAAGGGCAAGATCATGAGTTTGATCTCCGGCACAAAAAAACAAAACAAAACAAAAAACCCAAAAAAACACAGAATACATGAAACAGGTTCAAAGAGATTGTCAGAAAATTAAAAACTTCATTGGAAGGGGCTGGGGATTTAGCTCAGCGGCATAAGCGCCTGCCTTGAAAGCAGGCAGTCGTGAGTTCGATCCCTGGTACCGATAAAAAGGAAAAAGACAAAAAAAAAAAAAAAAAAAAAAAAAAAACTTCATTGAAAGCTGGCAAAGAAACTAAAGATAGATTACCCAAACTGGAGGACAGGATTGCAATGTGGGATCATGAAAGGAAAAATTCTTAAAAATAAGGAAACAAGCAGTAACAATACAAAGGCTAGAAGATGACAAGAGGATCTATAACTTAAGAATAAAGAATGTGAATGAAGAAGCAGGGGTACAAACAAAGGAACTACAAAGGCTATTCACAGAAATAATTAAGGAAAACTTCCCAAACATAGGAAAAGGAAATGATATTCAGATGTATGAGACATACAGAACCCCAGCCACCTACAACCAAAACAGAACTATACCCAGGCATATACTAATCAAGATCCCAAAAATCCAATATAAGAACAGAATATTAAAAGCTTTCAGAGACTAGAAACAGATTACTTACAAGGGAAAGCCCATCAGAATTATGGCAGACTTCTCAGCACAAATCAAGAAGAATGTAGAGCGAAGTATTTCAAGCTCTGAAAGAAAATAACCTCCAGTCCAGACTGATGTACCCTACAAAACTATCACTAGAAATTAATGGAGAAACAAGATGCTTCCAAGATAAAGAGGAACTGGGGGAATTTGCCACCACCAATCCAAGTCTAAAGAGAAAGAAAAGTACCAGGATTTCAGGAACAGTGGCAAAGAAGCCTCAATAAATGGAGCAGAAAGCGAAATGAAGAAGACAAACAAATAACTGATGACAAAAATAGAGCACAACAGAAATGAGGCAAAGAAGGTTGGATATAATTTCTAATATAGATGGCCTAGATACACTAACTTAAGGAAAAAAAGAGAGAATCGCAGGCAGAGTGGATCAAGAGGTACACTCCACTGAGATGCTCTTTATAGGAAATATAATTAACTTGAAGGAGGGTATATGGACCAAAAATCAAATATGAGAAAACAGTACTTTATGTGATAGGGAACCAGAGAGTAAATAGGGGCAACTGGACTAGTATTTAGGGATAGGTTGGAAAGACAGGCTTTAATAGGTAAAGAAATACAACTAGAGATCAAGTCCAGCAGTGAGAAGGTTTGGAAACACTTAGGTAAATAGCAGGTTGTCCCCCCAATATAAAACTGAGGGTGTTGGGGAGATTCAAAAATGCACAGTACACCCTGGGGGAGTGAAAGGGGAGGAATAGTTTTATTAAAAAAGACAGCAGAAGATATTGCTAATAGTGTGTCAGGAATTAAAACCCATATTACTTGCACCTCTCTGCTTAGATAGAACTTATTCTGTCCCAGTTTATATACAAGCACTAGATCTGAGGGCACAGACAGCTATCCCAAAAATATCAGGATATAGCATGGTAATCATCTTTAATTTCCTATTAACTTAATCTGGATTCCTATATAACTTATACTGTTATATCATGACTGATCTTAGTTAAATCTGATTTGTTTGATTGCTGTTTGTTATGGACAGATCTTATTCAAAACTGTTAAGGTTGATAGTATCAAGTCTGAGAGTACAGACAACTATACTGAAAATGACAATGATTCACTATGATATCCATTCTGGTTTGATTACTACCTGTTTGTATAGTTCTACACTATCTACAAATTTGTATTTCTATTAATACTGTTATATACTGATATATTCAATTACACTATATCTGATGATATAGCCAATTCTATGGAAGATAACAAGAGAAAACACAGTAACCATGGTAGAACTCCTAGTACAGCAGTTTTATATGTGTTTTTAGTTTTATGTGTCTATGGGAATATGTTTTGTTCTGTCCTGCTTTGTTCTGTTTCTCCCTCTAATATAGAAAGGATAAAAATATATGTTAAGACTCATGCTTGCATAATACCTACAAACAGTCTACAAGAACTGATCTAATGACCCATGATGAAATGAACAAATACTTTGAAGGAAAAAAAGACACTGCAGTCCCCAGTGCTGATTCTGGAGTGTCATGATGTGAAATCCAGCAATACTATTACTCTTTGTTTAGAGTGAATTTAGTCTGCTTTGATTTGTTTAATCTCAACATAAATGAAGATATGGATTAATGCATGTATGTTTTAGTGTATAGGATTGATAGCCATATTACTAAATTTTTATTAGATGATTGAAGAGAACTATTTGCAGTCTCGCTGTTTGAATTCCCATTTATATGTTCCACTTTTGTATCTTGAACAATTATTTGTAAGAGGACAATATGTAAACAATAAATAGTGATTTATTACTGTTTATTTTTTTCTTTGAAAGTGTGTATTATTTTTACCTGTTTTCTGTTTTGTCTTTTTAAAAATAAAATTAAAAAAAATTTACATTACTACCCACAGTGTATGAGAGGTGCCCTTTCTCTGTATCTTCACTAGCATTTGTTAGTGTGTGGGTGGGTGGGGAATTAACCCAAGGAGCATTGAGCTATATCTGTAGCCCTTTTCTATTTTATGTTTGAGACAGTGTCTTGCTAAGTTTCCCAAGCTGACCTCAAATTTGTGATCCTCCTGCCTCAGTCTCCTGGGTAGCTGGGATTGTAGGCATATGCCTCCACACCTAGGTTATATTTTATCTTTTTGATGATATCCATTCTAACTGGGGTAAAATGATTTCTCAATGTGGCTTTGATTTTCATTTTCCTGCTAATTAATGATTTTGAAAAAATTTTATATACTTGTTGGTTATTTGTACATCTTCTGGGAAATATATATCCCAGTCATTTGCCTATTTTATTTATTTATTTATTTTAAGTCCTGGGGATCAAACTAATGACCTTGTGCTTGCCTGGCAGGCACTTACGCCACTAAGCTAAATCCCTGGCAATTTGCCTATTTTAAGTAAGTTTTTTTTTTTTTTTTTTTTTTTTTTTGCTATTTAGTAGAGTTCCTTCTATATTCTGGAAATTAATTGCATTTCTACTTAACAATTTGCAAGAATGTTCTCCCTTCTTTACATTGTCTCTCCAATATTTTTTCCTTTCCATATAGCCTTTTCAGGCTATATAAATTCATTTGTCAATTTTTGCTTTTGTTGTCTATCCTCCTGAAATGTTTCTCTTATGTTTTTTCTAGTAGTTGCAGAATTTAAGGTCTTTGATTTCTTTTTGATTTTTTTTGTATATGGAGAGAGACAGAGATCTAGTTTCTTCTGCATTTTGGATAACTAGTTTTCCCAGCACAATTTATTGAAGAGGTACATATTCTTGGTGCCTTTGTCAAAAACCAGTTGGCTGTAAATATATAGGCTCGTTTCTAGGTTTTTTATTTTGTTGCATTTGTCTATATGTCTGCTTTTATGCCAGTACTATGCTGTTTTTGCTACTATCACTTTGTAGAGACACCCCTCCCCCCCAGTACTGGAGATTAAACTCATCAGGGTCTTCACACTGAGCTATATCCCTGGCCATTTTCTTTTTTGAAAAAATTTCTTGGGGCTGGAGGTTTAGCTCAGCGGCAT
The DNA here is from genome assembly GCF_034190915.1 of Cavia porcellus. NCBI lineage: Eukaryota > Metazoa > Chordata > Mammalia > Rodentia > Caviidae > Cavia > Cavia porcellus. Next base: position 24,748,301 of record NW_026947500.1, read on the forward strand.
AAGCACCTGCCTTGGAAGCAGGCAGTCGTGAGTTCGATCCCTGGTACCGATAAAAAGGAAAAAGACAAAAAAAATTTCTTAATTTTGAGACAGGATCTCAGCCTGGCAGTACAACCTGGGATTGAATTTGAGATCTCCCTGCCTCATCCTACCAGAGTGCTGGAATTTACAGGCATGTGCCTCCACCCTAGTGTACAGCACGTTTTAAAGTCAGATATTATAATGCCTCCAACTTTGTTCTTTTTGTTCAGGATAGCATTGGCTATTCAGGGCCTTTGTGGTTCTATACTTTCCTCACACAGTCCTAGAGATCGAACCAAAGGCCTTTGCTCTGAGCTACATCGGCAGTTTTTTATTTTTTATTATTGTTATTTTTTAGACAGGGTCTTGCTAAGCTGCCAACCAAAAGTGGGCTTGGACTTGCGATACTTCCTCCCTCAGCCTCCCAGACTGCTCAGATTATAGACATGCTCTTCCACACTGTTCCATACAAGTTTTAGGAGTGTGTTCTCTATTTCTATAGGAATGCCATTGGTATTTCCATAGGAATTGCATTGAACTTGACCATTTTGCTCTCTGACCCTCCAAGAAGTCCAACAGTTCATTGTTCAGAGCTTTTAGTTGGCTGTGTATTTCCACGAAGTCTCATTGATAATTGTTCATCATTGTGATGTGCAACTGCACCCCTTGCTTCCTCCTCATTTAGTGGCTTTGGGTTACCTACTCCATACATCCGGTCAACCACAAAATTCTCCTAGCCCAAGGAAAAATTATTCAAAAATTGTTTTCTTTTTTCAAAGACTTAGAGTTTTTTTCCTATTAAAATTAGCAAAGAAAATGCTAACATTGATGGCTTGCTTGCGTTAAAAAGCGTAAGAAAGCAAACAACATATACTCATGAAATTCCCGGGAACTATGAAGTTAAAAGAGGGAGCCTGGGTCTAGAGGAGTCAGTTGGCGGTAGAGCTTAGCTAGCATGCGTGAGGTCCTGGATTTGATCTCTACTACAAAAACAAAACAAAACAAAACAAAACAAAACAGACTTTCAGATGAATACTAAATCTGTGGAAAGCTAGATTTGCTACCCTCCAAAGAGTGACGTCTTATATAACACACAGAAAGAATTTAGCGCCTTTCCCAGGAATAGAACTTAACTTTGCTAAGCTATCCCTACTCCACGACGACGTCTACAGCAGCAGCCATGGGAAGGGTGCTTGCTTCTTCAAATCCACGACGCAGTAGTTCTTGGGTTTCTAGCCAGCTGTCGCAGATGAAAGCCAAGGCGTCATTCCTCTACTCCAGGAGGTCTCTGAAGGATGGCGGCGCTTCAGTAGCCGGGCCTTCCCCACCATAGTGTCCTGGGAGCGGGGTCTGCAGGGCAGCGGCTTCCTCGACCTGGAGCTCTGTCTCCCTCTGCAGGGGCGGACTGTTCAATTCAGCCTGAGCCACTGTGGTCTCCGCAGCCTCCATTTCTTCCTCCCCGAGGTCCACAGGCACCTGCCTGTCTGCCTTTATTTTTTTGGTTGTGGGGGCTGGGTATTGAGCCCTAGAACTTGCTAAATCTCTAAGTTGCCTTGGCTGGGCTTGAATTTTCAATTTCCTGCCTCGGTGTCCCAAAGTCCTGCAGGTGCCTGCTTCTTAGTCTGCAGCTGATCTCTTGTGTCTACTGACCATGTCTGTGGCTATGACCCTCTTTGTTTAGTTTGTCTTTCTTTCTTTCTTCCTTTCTTTCTTTCTTTCTTTCTTTCTTTCTTCCTCCTCCTCCTCCTCTTTCTTCTTCTTCTTCTTCTTCTTCTTCTTCTTCTTCTTCTTCTTCTTCTTCTTCTCTACCTTTTTTTTGGAAACAGGCCCTCATTTTTTAGTTTAGGCTGGCCTTGAACTCACTGTCTGGCCCAGACTGGCCTCAGATTCTTGGCAATCTGCCTATCTCAGCCTTCCAAATGCCAGGATTACAGGCTTGCACCACCATGGCTGGGCTTTGTTCTTAATATAATTTATTTTATTGCCAGTTTATATAGTTTAATTTTAAGTAATAGTTATGTTCAACAACAGGCTTACAAAAAGTAGCTTTCAAGAGCCAGTGGAAGCTGCACTTGGCATACCGCTGTATTCAGGGAATGGTGCGCAATCCAGTGGAATATAATACAATGTGATGGAAAACACAGATGAAAGATCTCTGTGGAGGGCTCAGGCTAGGTGGCCCTGGCAGACCTGATGAGGAGGGTGTTGCTAGTCATGGAGATCTCAGACTGGGATGGGAGAAGATCAGACTACTTAAAGAGGATCACTCTGATCACAATGGAAATTGTACTTCCTTTGAGGAGCTTAGAGAGAAGTAGGCTGGTTAGGAGCTGTTGATGTAGCCAGAAGTGAAAACCTACTGGACCAAGGCAGGTGTTGTCATGAAAAGAGGTAGACCGATGCCAGAGTGATTCAGGAGTCAGAACCTGTAGATAGGTGGCACTGGGGGTCTTGGGGGTCAAGGATCTGCTTGAGTGGAGTATTGGTCACTAAAACTGAGAGCACTAGAGAGACTTTTTTGGGTAAAAGATGAGGTTTTTTTTATTGTGAACATGTTGGATTCTTATGCTATCATGCTATATATATTTTGATTTTCATTCACATTCCCTGGCTTATTACACCCTCCTTCCCCAAGCAGCCATAGAAAGTAGAATTTCTCTTCATAGCATGTCATGGGAAAGCTGATCTTCTCTCTCTGTTATGGTTTAGATGTACAAAGTCCACCCAGAAGTTTTATGTGTTCAGAGGTGGCACTTTAAGACAGAGACAGGAGAACAGGGGCACTAACCTCATTAATGGATTGATCCGCTGATGAATTCATAGCTGTGTGTATTGTGAGGAGGTGGATATGACTACAATAAGGAGGTCATGGTGGGATGACTTAGAAGGGTGTATTCTGCCCCTAGTGCTTTCTTCTTTCTTGCTCTTTTCCTGTCTCTTTGCTTCCCATCTGCTACAGCTTGAGTAGCTTTCCTTCACCTCCTGTCATCACATTTCTATCTTGGAGCTAAAACCTCTGAAACTCTGAGCCAAAATATACCTTTTCTCTCCAAGTGGTTCACATCAGGTATTTTGTTACAGCAATGGAAAGCTGACAAATTCACTCACCTTTTTTTTCTTTTATGTTTCTTTTTTGCAGTACAGCTCAGGGACTTGCAAGCTGGAGCCACATCTCCAGCGCCCACTAACACTTTCTATTTTTTTTTTTTGTACTGGGACTCAAACTCATGACCTCACACTTGTCAGGCAGGTGCTATGCTGCTGAGCTATATCCCCAGACTCCTCCAGCCACTTTCTGTCTTAGAGCTGGCCACAATAGACCAGAAGACCCCATATCATGGAGAAAAGAGTGCTGCTCAGGGAGAGTAAGAAGAATCTGAATGGAGAAGCATTGCTGGGTGTCCCCATCTGATCACTTAACATCAGATCAGATCCTTCATGTCCAATCACATTTATAGACACTTGTCCATACTTCTGTCATGCCCATGCAGTGGAGTCTCTGTAGATCCCCAGAAGGACAGGGTTTGGGAACTCTGGAGAGCTGAACATGAGGGAATTCCCAGGAAGGTGACTAACTTAACAAGTGTCAGGGGGCAGCTAAATCCAGCTCCATGGGGACAGAGACAGAAATTCCTATGCTCAGAGTCCTTCCAGATTTCACCCACAGTAGCTCTTCATCTGGCTGTTTATTTATATCCTTTACAATGTTCTCTATAAGAAATCAGTAATTCCATTTTCTGTGAGCTGCTTTAGTAAATGAAGTAAGCCTGAAGACTGACATGGGAACCCCAAATTTTAGGCAGTTGGTCAGAAGTTCCAGAGGCCTAAGCTTGCCTCTGGTATCTGAAAGGGGTGGATTTGTGGGACTGAGCTCTCAGCCAGTGGGGTCTGACCACATCTCCAGAACTGAATGCAAGAACATCCAGCTGATGTGTGCTGCGGAATTGATCCCTGGCTTGATGGTGGGGAGAAATCACCATAACTTTTAGGGTCACAAGGTGATCTGTTCCGCTCTCCACAGTCACAAAAGTGAGCAGGTAGTAGAAAAACTGAGTAAATGGGTTTGTTTTTCCTACTCACCGGGAACCAGTCAGGAATGAAGCTCTGAGATGGAGATGAAATTGAGACAGAGGATCAGGACCCTGCTCCTCTGGCCTCTTAGAGGTGTGCTGCAGCTCTGGGCCCCTCTGGAGGCTGCATCTCTCTCTGGGACTCAGTCTCCCCATTTGTAATGGGTTGTTAGAGTCTGACTCCTTCACCACTATTGTGTGGGGTGCTGTTAAATCCCATGAGATTGGGATGGGGTAGAGGATGAGGATAGGGGGAGCCTGCCCTGTCCTTTGTCCCTGAAGGTATCAGCAGGATCCCTGGGAAGAAGAAGGATGGTGGTCAGGGTTCTCAGATTCTGGCAGCCCTGCTGGGCCACAGAGGTCAATCCAGGGACTGTGAAGGTGAGAAGGGGACAGCTGTGCTCCCCTTCCCTCCTCCCCTTGTCCCCTCTCTCCAGACAGGACTGAGCATTGCCCCTTTCTCCAGCACCCTGTCCCAGGCCTGCAGTCCTCCCTCTGTCTCTCTGAACCTTTCTGGAAAGTGGCCCAGTTGTGTTGGCAGATCACCAGCTTCTCTCTCGGGTGCCCTGCCTTACCCCAAGCTGCCCAGGCCCGGGCTCCCTGCCCGTTCCTCCCACTTGAGAGCACTCTTAGGAGGCCTTTATAAGACTGCTCTTTAATAAGGAGGCTGCTGGGCTGGCTGGGTGCGGGAGGGGCCGTGCATGGTATTCCCATGGTAGACACTGGGTTTGGGTGGCTGAGCACTCTGGTTCCTGTCCTAGCTGAGCGTTTCCCTGCTGAGTGAGCTAGGGCACTTTCACCTTTTGTACCTCATTTTCCTGTTCTGGAAAGAGGTGGGTAAGAATAACACTTAACTCATAGGTTGTAGGATTCAAATGTGTTAAAATACATTTAGTAAACTGAGCGTGGTAGCACATGCCTGTAATCCCAGCACTGAGAGGCTGAGACAGGAGGATTACAAGTTCATGCCCTATTTGGGCAAGTTGGTGACTTAGCAAAATCGTGTCTCATATTAATAATAAAAAGGACTGGGGGCCAGGGATATAGCTCAGCAGCATGGTACCTGCCTGGCAAGCACTAGGTCCTGAGTTCAATTCCTGGCTTCAAAAATAAATAAATAAATAAATAGGGTTCAGAATGCAGTTCTGTGCAAAGGTTCAGTCCCCAGTATCAGAAACAAAACAAAAACAAAAACACATTTCATACAAAGACCGTCTAGTATACACAGTAAATGCTCAATAAATGGTAACTAAATCCAGGCATGGTGGCACATGCCTGTAATCTCAGCACTGGGGAGGATCACTGCAAATTCAAGGCCAGCCTGGACTATATAGTGAAACCCTGTCTAAAACAAACAAAACCATTTGCTAACCTACCTTAATGACTGTCTATTGCCTGCATAAGAGGCCTCCACCTGGGTGCCACTGTGCAGTGCCTGCCAGGAAGGGGCCCTATGGGGCTGGGACAGGACTCAAGCCTGCAAGCACCCCAGCATTGTCCCCTGCAGAATAATCTCCACTCCTCCATCTCTTCTCCCTTTCATTCTTTTCCTCTCTCCCTTTTATACTCCCCCCTCTTTCCCTCTTTATTTCTGCTTTCTTTTTCTTCCCTCTTTTCCTCCACTTCTTTCTTTTTTCTTTCCTTTCCTCTGTCTCTCTGCCTCTGTCTGTCTCTGTCTCTCTCTGGCAGTGCCCAGATTGAGCCCAAGGCTTCACACGGGGTACACAGGTGCCCTGTGTACTGAGGTGACTGAGCTGTCTTCTCAGCCTCTCCTTTCATTTTTGGTCAGACTGATGAAGTTGAGTGACAGGATAGCTCTTTGGTTATTTTCAGAGGAATTGAAAATTCCTGGGGTTGGGTACCTCTGGGACGAAGAGGTAACTAGATGAGGGAAATTGGATTAGTGTTTTCTGGAAGAAGAGACAACATTTTAGGCAAGAGCCTATGCCAAAGTAAAAGATATTTAAAATGTTTACAGTTCCTTTTTTGGCCTTAAAATGTGACATTTACTCAATTTTTAAATTTTTATTTTGAAGAGGGTAAAATTAGCTCAGCAGCATGGTACCTGCCTGGCAAGCACAAGGTCTTGAGTTCGATTCCTGGCTCCAAAAATAAATAAATAAATAAATAAACAAACAAATAAATAAATAAATAGGGTTCAGAACAAAATAGGATATGAGATATAAATTTCAAGCTAAACGACCTGAGATCTTCACTATCTATCATATTGTCTCTTGTTTTCTTTCAAATAGTTGTCCATGTCTTCGCATACAGAGAATTTACACAAAACAACATAGTATAAAACTGATCTGAACAGAATGAGGAAGGCGTTTTAGGTCTTCAAAACCAGACAATAGGGAAGTCACTAATGGCTGTCGTAGAGCCTCTTGTTCTCTTCAAAATAGCTGTCCATACTTTCATGTATACTGAAGTTCAATAAAACAAAACAGGCAGTGGGGGAGGGGTTGCTTGGTTTCCCATTGCTCCAGGCCCCAGCATGGTGTGGGTCCCAGTAAACGCTGGTGGCTCCTATCCTGGACCGCCACAGCCTGCCATGCTCACAGCCACTCACAGGTGTTGCTTCAAGCTGTTTCTTTCTAATGAGTTGACCATTTCACTGCCCAAGTTCTGAAATGACCAACAGACCATAGAAAGACAACTCTTTAGGAAGCTGCCAGCCTTGATTCAGGGCCAGTCAAAGAATTTTTTTCAAAAAAGTTTTAAAACGGGGCTGGGGATTTAGCTCAGTGGTATAAGCGCCTGCCTTGCAAGCAGGCAGTTGTGAGTTCGATCCCTGGTACTGATAAAAACAAAAAAGATAAAAAAAAAGTTTTAAAACGATAAACAATGACAAGGTGTCCATTCCTGGGTTCTCCTTCCTTTCCTGCTGCTCCTCAGACCCCAGCATTGAACCCTGGACTAGGGAGCAAGGGGGTTCTCATCATCGAGGTCAGCAACACAGAGGGGCATCTCCTCAATGGAGGTGTAGAAGGTCTCAATAGGGGTGGGGGATTTAGCTCAACAGTGTAAGTGCCTGCCTGGAAAGTGCGAGGTCGTGAGTTCGATCCCTGGTACCAAAAAGAAAAAACAATAAAAAAAGAAAATCTCAATGTCTCCAGCATCCTCCTGCCTGCAGTACCCTTGTGGCCAAATTGTCCACCATGGTGACTCTGTGGATACAATATTCCCTGTTGGTGAGAAAGTCATGGTTGATGACTAAAGAAATCTGCTGTGCATTGGTGCTTTTGACCAGTGGTAGTCAAGGCTCTGCTTTCGTCAGAGCAGAACTCTCTCAGTCATGGCTCTTTCATTTTGGCCTTTATCTCCATGCATGGCAAATAGTGGGATCTTGGGCATGCATTTTCTCAGAGTTAGTCAACCTTGCTTCCCGTGTCCACAAAGAAGATTGTCTGGAAGGTGGCCAGGGTTGCTTACAACCTACATGATATCCAGCTCTTTCACCTCTCATTCTTCACTTATGTGGAATTGGTGGGACTCTCCAGGGTCAACTCTTCCTTCTTGACAAGAATCCACATGGAGCCCTCCATGAACTGCTTGATTGCCTCAAGCATACTGAAAGGCACCATGGCTGATGGCAAAACCACTTGGGCATTGCTAAGGTTTTGAAATACGTCATAGATCTGGTCCTTGGGTTCATGGCTTCACATATTATTAAGTTCATCCAACCCAAACATCTTGGGAGACAACTATCTCCATTTAAGCCTATCAAATACACTGTTAAGGGAATGTACAATGATACAAAAGCTTCCCTCTGCAGCCTTTGCACCTCAAAGCACAATGCAGACGTGGTAGGTGGCACTGGGTAATCTCCTGTATATCAAGGACTATGCTAGATGTCTTATCTCAAATCCACTCTCAAAGCCTCAGCAGGAAACTTCCACTGAGGAGGAAAGTGAGACTCAAAGGCCAACTTCAAATATAGGTAGTAGGCCCTGCATTTGAACTTCAGAACACGGGTGGTTAACCACTGGATAAAACTTCTCCATTGAGTCTTTGACATCCAGCAGTTGCTTCTATATCTGCTCCAGCCCTTAGGGAAAGCTCCTTGAGGTAGGAGCTGCATTTCACCACTACCAAAGCTCTAGAACTATGTAGACAAAGCAGAGAGAGCAGCACCAAGTGCATGTTGATGGAAGACTTGTTGCAGGACACTCAGATCCCAGAGGATGGGCTTGTCTCTTGGGTTGTGGCTGACGTTGGAAGTGTTTGTGGCAGGGAGTCCCATAGCTCCTGTTCACCTCAGGGTCTGCCCTGGCCCCCAGGTCAGCCAGGCAGAGAACCCCTCCTTTACTGCCTGATGATTCTGTTAGTTCCTGAATGCAAGTGTTTCTGAATCTAGAGCTGTGCTCTCTGTTGAGGTAGGGCAGAATACAGGACTGACCTGCCTAGGGACCTGGGAAGGGAGGAGAGGCCTAGAAACACACATCATAATGGCATGTCAGGGACAGGGCAGGGTAAAGGATGTTGCTGGCAGAGTATCCAGAGGCTAGTACCAGAGGAAGGGGTGAGAGTTGGAGTAGCAGACACTTTTTAGGCCTGAAAGCCAAGGGATAGACTGTGAGTCTAGTAAAATTTTCTACCATTGTTTAGTGCCAGAAACCAAATAATGACTTTGAATAACTCTAATTCTTGCCTTTTCCGGTTCCAGTAGTGAAAAGTGGGGTGCCATACAAACAGCCCCTTTTGAGCACAGTGAGCGTGTATTTAGCTATGCTTTAAATGTGGCTTGTTCCTTCCAGACCTATGTTGAAATTTGGTCCTTAAGGTAACAGTGTTGAGAGCAGGTAGAGCTTTTCACAGGTGATTAAATTGTTGAGAAATTGATGCCTTTCTCATGGGGTGCATCCTTGCTCTTGGGGACAGGATTCCTTCTCACAAGTATGTTGTGGTAAGCAAGGCCACCTTCATCTTTTGTCTCTTCCTCTGCCAGTGCCACTTGGCCTTCCATCATGAGGCCCTCACCAGAAGCCAATCAGATGCTGGTGCCATGCTCCCAGCCTCCAGAACCCTAAGCCAAAATAAACCTTCCTTATAAATCAGGTATTGTTATAGCACAAAAATGGATTAAGACAGAGTGTTACACAATCTACCAACAAATGATTGCAATCTTCATTGCACAAACAGGTCAATCATTGTCTCTGAAATAGGATAACAGTCGATAGCATCTTGGATCTTCATTTTATATCCTTTTGGGAGAAGGTCCAATGGGCCTTCCTATCCTGTGGCATGTGACCTCCTTTTTTTGAATGCAACTATGCCTGGAACTTAGGAACACAGACTCGAAAACTACACTGTTTGGGTGGAAATCCTCATGACTACTTTCTAGTTGTGTAACCTTGTCATCACTTGACCTCTGTTAAGTTACAGTTCCCTAACTTACCTGTCTCATTGGTTCATACATGCAAACCCCTTAAACAGTGATTGGCACATAGTAGATCACATAAGCTATTATTTTTATTATTTGTCCAGATATGTCAAGGTAGTTCTAAAGAAAGTAACAGAAGTCCTAATTCTCTGCTAGTATTAAGGAGGTTTCATTTCAAAGTGCTGGATTTCTTGCAGTGCTAAAGGAAACTGGGGGAAGGGATTAATTCTCATTTGTCCGAGCTGGGTAAGACAGCTCTCTGTGGGTTAGGCAGGCCAGTGGTGAGGTTGGGGACTCAGGAAGAAGTAAAATTGGAGTTAAGCACCTCCTTACCTGAAAATGATCCTCCATTTAGCCTCTGCACTGCCCAATGCTGTGCTATAGGCACTACAGTTCTGCTTCCACAAGTCTACTTTTCTCAGTATCCTGAGCTTAAAGCCCTGACTTGTTTACTTGCATCCCCAAATTATAGCAATGATGTTCAATGAATGTTGCTAAATAGAATGAAAGGAATTATTTGGAAAATGACTGGGGCTGAGATGGCACAGACTGTATAAACAAGTCTAGTTTACCAAGGGCTTGAAGAGGCTTGTGGGCCTTTGGAAGAGGCATCTGGGAGCTTGGAGTCCGGGTCTCCATCTTCTCAGCAACAGCCACAGCACTTCCTGAACAGCTGTATCATTCTCAAGTCAGAAGGAATCTGGCTTTCAATGACTAACATACAGCCTGCACATTTCAAAGATGTTTTATTAAAAAAAAAAAAAAAAAACGAAAACCAAACAAAAAGTCCAACCCCAGAATTCTTGGTTCTGGGAGTGTGGGAGCAGCTTAAGTCTGTGGGGAGGCTAGAACCTGGAAGACAGACAGTATGGGCTTCTACAGCCCTGGGAAGAGTGAGAGCCCCACAACTGTCAGGAAGTACCCCTTTTCCCAGGGCTCCTTTTCTGGCTCTTGCACTCAACTACTTGGAAAAGACTGTGGGGTGGACTGGGGGGCTCAGCCCCCAGAAAAAGGCAGGGTGGTCAGTCTTAGAAGGTCCTTAACCTCTTGTTAAAGTTACCAACTAGCTGGGAAGGACAGGGTGGCCTCCCAGGCCTCAATCAGGCATATCAATGCTATTCCTGAAGGTGGCACTCGGCCAGGCTGGAGAGGTGGGCTCAGATGGAGAGACACACTCCCAATTTCGGTGTAGGGCTCAAGGCCCTGGGAAAAAAGGGTCCTGAAGAGGCAGGACCTGGAGAAAGCCTCCTCCTGGGAGGACAAGGCAGGAGCCGTTATCTGGCAGGCATGTAGTGCTCAGGGGCCCTGGGGGCCGCGGGGCAGTGCCCTGATGGGTCTTGGGGGTGGATTGTCCAGGACAGGTTCAGGGCGAGCCCGCACGCTGACGCGGCGCTTCTGCTTCCGCAGCAGGTAGTTTGAATACTGCACCTCAGGCATGGCCAGCTTGATGCAGGCCTCAGTGGCGGGGCCAGCGCCACCTGCACCACCTGGCAGGTCATAGCCCATGATGTCCACCTTGCGGCTGGGCTGCCACGGCTGAAGCTGTTTGGTGCGGATCTGCGCAGCCGGCCTCAGAACCGGCTTGTCGCCGAAGCAGCGGCGGAGAAGGCGCTGGCGAGCCTCGCGCAGCTCCTGCGCCTCACGCTCCACGCATGCGCGACCAGCGCGCGCCACGCGGCGCCAGAAGGTGGCGTTGAAGTGGTCGTAGAGGCCAGCGTCTAGCGCGTTCCAGGCGCGCGCCGCCTGCGCCAACGCTGCAGGGATGGCGGCCAGGCGCGAGCTAGCGGCGCGCGCGTTGAGCTTGGCGTAGAGCACGTCGTCCAGATCCCAGGCCAGTAGACGCCGCAACAGTACTAGCGACTCATCGAAGTACTCGGCGATCATCACGAGTGAGAAGACCTCCTCCACCTGGCGGATGAGACCCTCCAGGTAGGCCGCGTCGTTCCGTGGGCTGCGCTCGTTGTCACCGCCCAGATCATAGGCCAAAGTGTTGTGCGCGAACATGGCGAAGTGCTCACCCGCGCGATAGTAGGCTTCCGGCGCGTGCAGGAAGGCTTCCAGTGACGCGTTAGGCACGCGCCGGAAGGCCGGGCAGTACTGGTTGTAGTAGCTGAAGAGCGACTCAAACATGGCAGCTGGCTCACGCAGGATGGTGACGTAGATGGTACCCGGCGGCATAAGGCGCTCAAGCTCCGCGCGGTCGAAGCGCAGGTGGCTGGCCAACACTTGTGGCGGTCGGGTGGCCGGATGCACGAAGTGCGCTGAGAAGTTACGTGGGTAGCAGAACTGGTGTTCGCAGCTAGGGTGCGGCAGGGCCACCGTCAGATTGTGGCGCTCGGCGAAGCGGAACAGGATATTCTGCACCGTAGTGCCTGCTGTCTTGTGCGTCTTAAGAAAGGCCACTGTCATGTGCTTGGGACGCGGCGGAGACTCCCGCAGAGGAGGGCAGCTCAGGGGGAACAGCTTGGGGTACCTGCAGGACCCAGGGGTGTGCCAGAGGAGTGTGTGAGAGAGTGCAGCGTGACTCTCCCTCCTCTCCCAGGACAGCGGACATGTCCCGGAATAGCCCAGCCAGAGCTTCACCAATGGAATAGAGGCGTCATGAAGACGCTAAAATGAGCCTTTTAATCACCGCTAGCCTCCTGAGCATCCCTGTATGGGAGATACCACGTGGGAACAGCCTCTAGTTAAAGTGTGAGTAGGTTCCATTAACCTCCTGCAAGAACTGAAGACTGCCAGAAACATGACTGAGGTTGGAAGGGAAACTCAGTCCAGACTTACACTGTGGGGGCTGGGGTTTTAACTCAGTGGTGCAGCGTCTACTTGGAAGCATGAAGTCAAGTCCGATTCCTGGCAGACTGCAAGAGCAAGACCCTGAACCAGAGCTACCTAGGAAACTACTCCTGGATTCCTGACCCACAGAATCTGAGAGAAAATAAATACTTCTTGTATTCATCTGCTATAGTTTTAAATTAATTTATTTGGGACTGGGGATATAGTTCAGCGGCACAGTGCCTGCCTGGCAAGTGTGAAGTCGTGAGTTTGATTCCTAGTGTGGGGAGGCCACAGTAAATCAGTTTATTAATGCGGAAATAAATAAGCAACCAAGGTCCTTGGAGATCCTTGAGGATTCCCATCTTACAAATATGGAACCTAAAGATCAGAAATCATGATGGTAAATTCCTGTTATATCCTAGATATTCAGGAGGCTGAAGTAAGAGTGCAAGTTTGAGACCAACTTAATGAGACCGTCTCACAAAATAAAAAGGATTGGGGCTAGAGGGTAAGGCAAGAAGATCGCTGCAAGTTCGAGGCTGACCTGGGCTACATAGCAAGACCCTGTCCCAGAAACAAGGAAAAGACTGGGGTTGTAATTCTAGTGGTTCCCTTGAGTTCCCTTGAGTTTGATCCCCGACTCCCTCCCTCCACACATTCACAAAGATAAGAGAATGAAGATAAGTCATCATCCTCATGCTTTCTGTCTTTCTGAGCTTCTCACATTAACTGGTTCCTCACTTTTCAGGTGGCTGCACTAAGCTTTGCAGCAAAACACCATTAGCGAGGTTTCTGTAAAGGTATCTGGGACTGTACTCATTTATTCAGCAAACATTTTTTTGAGCATCTACCATGTGTCAGGCACTGTTCAAAACTCAAAAAATATAGTAGTGTACAAAGATAATCTAGCTCTCATAAAGTTTTCATTTCTATTCCTCCTTCCTGAAACGAGTTTAGGATTATTAGTGACTTGTAAGGTCTTTGCAGGCTTTGATTCACTCTTCTGTTTCTTCTCTCCCATCCTAAGCATCACATAATAAGGGCAACTCTAAGCAGCTTTGAGAACACAATTGAGATTTCCTCTCTGTGGGTGGTTTGGGCTGAGGATGACTACACAATCACTTATAAAACCAGAAAGTTATTTGTAAAAGGACATTGGACCCATTCACACCATTCTTGAGTTGGAGTGGTGGTGCATGCCCAACACTCAGGAGGCAGGAAGACTGCCATGATTTCAAACCCAGCCTGGGCTACATGATGGGTTCAAGGCCAGCCTGAACAGCACAGCAAATCCTCCCTACCCCCCCCCCCAAAAAAAACCCACCTCCAACAAGTCAAAACAAACATCATTCTCCAGGGGAAGATCATGTAGAAAATGGAGAATTTGAGGCCTTGAGAGGTACAGTGTCTTGTTGGATTCACAGAATCAGGAGCAGAGACAAGGTTCACATGGTACCCTGTATCAGGGTGACTGGCAAGTCACACATATCATTCTTACTTTATAGATGAAACCAGGGCTCAGAGAAGTGGACAACACAGCACAAATGAAGTATCAACAAATTGCTTGCAGTCCACTAGGGAGACGCTTAGCCAAATCCTGTGAAAAGGATTCAGGCTAGATGTGAGTCCCAGCTAACTTTTGGATTTATAGTAAGTCAGTCCTTTCAGTGAAGGACAGTACCTGGGTTGCTCAAGATTATATATGGAAAGTGCGTCCAGTATAGAGGGAAAGAACAAAGCCCAGTAGAGCCTTCTTACAGGTGGAAGAATGGGAAGGGGACCAGCCACCTCTTGATAGCTCAAGGTGGCTTGGGACAAACTCATTTCCCCTTGCTGGGCCCTGCCCTCCCTGTGGCCCTGACTACTTACCAGCTGAGCTGTGCCCCCTGGTGGATGAGAAGGCTTACAGTGCTGCACCCCAGCACCAACAGCAGGATTTTCCTGCGGGTCATCATCTTGGTGGCCTGCTGCAGGCGCTGGAGAATGGGTGGCATGGTGGAGTGCCTACCTCTGGTCCACCCAGGGCCTTGCTATCCAGGACTCCCTCCACCAGCACTCATGGGGGGTCCTGGGGCTCTGGTAGCAGGGCCAGGGTTCCCGAGAAGCCTGGCAAGAGAAGGAGGCAGACAGGTTTGCAGGAGGCAGAGAAGATGGGCTCCAGGTCCTAGCAGGACTGCTGCAAAGGAGAACTCCAGTGAGTGGGGTGAGCAGAGTGGCCAGAGCAGATCAGATTCATACCTCCTGTTACCAAGGCCCTATATTCTCACTGTTCCAGATAGCCTAGTCTTGGGTGGAATTACAGGGCCTGGGGCGTGGCCAGCCCTTCAGACTGTAGCCACTCTGTCCCTTGGCCCCGTCTCTGCCTTTCTGTCCCTAACTAGTCTTTGTCTCATGGCCATTTGTATCTGTCCCCATAGCAGGCTGGCCTTAGCACTTGCATGCGGCTTAGAGTACTGAAGTCTCAGCCCAAGGTTTCCCTTGCTTCCAGACTTCTTGGCTGGTTGCCTCTACCAAGGAGGTGGCCCTGATTCCCCAAAGACATAGCTCCTCAGAAACATGGGCCAGACTTTCACTTTCTCGAGTCCCAGATGGGTTTTTCAGGCTTACTGTAGGTTCCATGCTATTACATACCTAACCCATTTAATCCTCCCTACCACACTAATATAGGTAGCACTCCTACTTTATAGATGAGGAAAATGAGCCTCTGAGAGGCAATGTCACTTTTCCATGGTTACACAGCTGGGACAGCAGAACCATACCTCAGACCTGCTCTTTCTGGCTTCAGAGTTCATGCCCTTGGATATATACTATTTCCATAGAAGACTGATTTCCCCATCTGTCTGGACTCTGCTAGTTCTGCATGCATCTCAGCACTGAGCATTCCTGGCTGGCCTCCTGCCTAGAGGGCCTAGGATCCATAAATGCAGGGGGAAAAGAAGGACTTGAAATCCTGGGATTCTATCTGGAACCTGAAACCTAGGCAGCTCCATCAGCTGTCTCTGTGGTGGAGGTGACTGGCTAAGGCACAATGGCAGCCTTGAGGGACAGGGAAGGAGTGTGGGGAATACAGAGGTGGTGCCTGTTGTGGCGCTGGCAACAATCTCTAGCAAGAAGTGAGCCTCCATCTCAGGTGTGTGGCAGCAGAGAGAGGTGGGAGAAGGTTTCTGGTCAGTCTCCTCTTCCTATGTCGATGCCATGGCTCAAAAACAGCCATGGGCTGGGTGTAGTGGTGCATGCCTGTAATCCCAGTACTTGGGCGGCTAAGGCAGGAGGATCACTGTAAAATCGAGGGCATCCTGGGCTAAAGTGTGTTCAAGGCCAGTCTGAACTGCATAGTAATACCCTGTCTCAAAAAAAGAAAAAAAGACAACCCAAACCCTTGGCAGCCTGGGTAGAAAGTCATCTTCAGCAGCCATACCTGTCCCTGGGAGACAGTTGGTCTCTGTCTTGCCCCATGGGCATGTGTCTGTGTCTAGATTCAGGCTCAGGTTTAACTGTTTCATACATACCTCCTCTCCAAAGGGGAGAGGGCTTGGAACCTTATGGACACATGTATGTGGAATTAGGACATCTGGGTCCCGGAGAGGTGAGATAATGTGACCACCACCTACTCTTGGCTTCCAATCCCTCTTTACCCCCATTCCCCATTAATCCTGGATTACATGTAAACCTGTTTAGGTAAAAAGATGTCCTAGTTATGCTTCCCCTTCTCTCCAGGCCCCATCACCTGGTTTCTTCCACCAGCCTTCAGACAAACTAATCTTCCTAGAGCCAAGGGGCTGAACAGCCAAGATGACAACCAAGTGCACAGCAGAGCCAGCGTTGGGGCCCTGCCTTTTCAGGGATGGCTATAGCAGAGTAGGGTTGGCTCAGCCTGGGTAGAGTGACCAGCAAGAGGAAGTCAGAGTTCTTGGTCCTCCCATGATGAATTCCTTCTCTTTGTCATGCATCCTGCCTAGAGGATTTGGGGACCAGGTGGGAGTTTTCCAAGGGGCAAAGTGAAGAGCAAATTTATTGCCACCTTTGCTAAACTTGTTGAAACCTCATTATTTCCCAGAAGAATTGGGGCCAGCTGAGGAGGTCACAAGTATGGGAAACCACAGCAGGCCCTTCCCTGGCCATACAGAGGGCGATGGGGTGGCCTGATAACACCTCAACCCCAGTTGGATGTCTGCCAGGGCATGAATATCAGGGGGTGTAGGAATTCTGTGCATACCCGGCCCTCAGGGTCAGTGAAGACTGCTCATCACTTCTGGATTTATCTTGGTCCATTACTGAGCAGCCTCCAAGTTACAGAGTTTCTTGGGACAGTGGGCTCACCCTGGTGGCTGTAGCCTCCCCATTCTCTTCTGGGCTGTGAAGCTCCTGCTGTCTTCCCAGAGTACGTAGCACATTTTCTCCATGACAAACCTTCAGGTATTTGAAAGCAGGAACCCTGGCTCCTGCGGGTAGGCACCCAGCCAGACAAAAAATTCCAGGTCCAGAGAGAGGGTTCTGCTCGGATACTGGACGAGGCCTGCCCACTTCAGCCAGGTCAATGTAAGATTTTCTTTTTGGAGATGAACTTAGAGCAGGGGAGATGGAGGGTCATCTCAGCTGGCTTTCCCTGTGGTCTCAAGGCTGATGCGGGTGGGTGGCAGCAATGTTTGGCCAGGCTTTAGAGCTACTGCTTGCAAGAGTCTCCAGACTACTCCCCAGTGTGTTCTTCCCAGAGAGAGAGGTTCCCACTGCCATTCCAGGCAGGTCAGGGCGCCAGCCTCATCAGAATATCAGAGCTAATTTTAGGCAGAACAATCTACCTCAGGCTGCTGCCCAGTTTTGCAAATTGCATTCTTTTCTCCAGGGAACCAAAGAAGAAATGGTATAAATGGCAAGCGCTTTGAAAACTGGCCTGCATGTCCTCCCCAACCCACTGAACCCCTTCTCTGTGCCCTCTCTGCTCCATAGCTGACACCAGGGCACTAAAAGGAGGGGGCGCCCTGGCCTGAACCACTGGGACTGACCTCCTGATGACCTGGAAACTCCATTCTGACCTGCAGGATGGCACAGACTGTGGAGGAGAGAAAGTGACCCAGGGCCCCAGAGAAAAAAGCAGCCAGGGTAGAGGGGGTAGCACATTCATGGCCTAGGAGATCGAATATCTTTCCACCTCCCACTTTTCCTCCCTACCCCCAGCCTGTACCAGGTCCCCCATGCCTCCTGTCCCTGTCATACACCCCCGCTCCATCGCTGCCTCTGAATTCCTTCTTCCTCCGTTCTCCATCACAATCCTCTCCTTAATCCCCCCAATTCCCTCAATTTCACTCCGGCTTTTTCCAGGGATCCTTGCACCGGTATCTGGTCACCACAGGAGACAGGCCAGAATCACCCTCTTACCCAGTCCGTCCCTCTCTCCCTGGAGGCAGCAGAGAGCCCCTTCCTCATGGTCTCCGGGAACTAGGCCCCCACAGCACTCTCCCTTCCCGCCTCTTGCTTGTTCCCCATCCCCGTGCGGTCCAGCCCCTGTCCAGCCCCAGAGTAACCACTGCAGTACTCACGCCGCACGCGCGGGCTCGATCTCTGATCCGGGTGAGGAGGGGCTCCCAGTTCCCTCTGGCCCTTGTTCCGAAATCCCCAGGGGTCCGAGGACTCCGGGGCCCTGAGCGCAGAGTGCTGGGTCGATAGCCTCTTTGCGCTTGGAGGGGATCAGGTGGCGTCGGCGCTCGCTCGGCTGCTCTCGGCTCTGCGCGCCACCCGCCCCCAATCTCACACCGGAGGCGGGGCGGGGGCGGGGGCCGACTGCGCAGGGGAGGGGGAGAGGAGTGGGAAGGGGAGGCAGGTTCCCTGGCTTGTGAGCTGTCTGTGAACACTCTCTGGGTGGCATCTTTAGATGTGAGAACCTTTTTCCTGCAACCTTGCAGAGCTGTGCCAGCTCCCTGCTTTCACTCACCAGAAGGAAACTAAGTCAGGAACGTGTCTGCCTACTCTGGCATTACTGAACGTTCTGGGGCCCCACTGATCATCCTTGGGTTGGTGGAGCCATTTTCCAGGATGTTCGGGCTGCAGCTACACTCAAAGGCTCACTTGCGCTTTCCTCCCCTTCTCTTCCTCCCTCTAGCAGAGAAAGCTGCAGCTGTGTCAGATTTGGTGTGCCCTTGCCGCCCCTTCCCTTCCAGCGTGTTCCCCTGCTGCTCACACACTCTGTTCACTCTTGACCAGAGCTTTCTTCTCACTGGAACCTCTGCCCAGATATCTTGCACCAGGAATCGAGACTCTGAGTCCAACTCTGGTTTGTTTGTAGGTCCCAGAAGTGAGAGGCAACTCCCTGAGCTCTGCTGCTTCCAGCTCTACACATGAAGGCTCTGTACAGACTCCTTAGCCCATAGGGGTTTTTTTTTCCGTACCGAGGATCAAACTCACAACCTAGCACTTGCCAGGTAGACACTTATGTTGCTGAACTAAATCCCCGGCCTCGGGGACTGGGGATTTAGCTCAGTGGCATAAGCGCCTGCCTTGCAGGCAGGTGGTCATGAGTTTGATCCCCGGTACTGATAAAAAGAAAAAAGACAAAATCAATCAATCAATCAATCAATCCCCGGCCTCTAGTCCTTAGCTCTTGGAAGCTGGGCAGCAGCTCCTCTCAAAGCCATGCCAGACACCAGAAGCCTCATCTTTGGTCCTGTGACTGGCAAGGATCCCTACTTCTTCTTTACTCTGGACTCCATCAGGCAAGGATCCTATTGGGACAGGAGGGGGCTGAATGTTCCCTTCTAGGGGAACAATGCAGACAATAAGTAGGTTTTATGTAAACATCCATGCTAAGGAAGAGGTAGGAGTGGGAAAGCTGCTTATTGCACCAGTTTTGCCCCTTGAGAGCATGTCAGCTCTTTGGCCTTCAGTCTTTCCTTCTGCATAAATAGGTAGTATTGCTATTTTTTTTTTTTTTTTTTTTTTTTTGGTATGGGGGTTCAAACTCATGATCTCGCGCTTGCAAGGCAGGCACTTATGCCACTGAGCTAAATTCCCAGCCTTCCAAATAGGGAGTAGTGGTGGTATTATATGTGTGTGGAGGGGAGTACCTTGTCTGCATCCTAGGATTACTGTGATAAAATGAGGTCCCAGTTGGAGTGTCCCTTTCTGGCCCTAGCTACATTAACTTCTCACCCATGAACTCTTAGCTTATTTTGTTTTAGAGACCCCTCCCTCTGCCCCAGCACAATCTGGCTGTGTGGGGCCTCCAGCCTCAAATGACCTGCCCTAGACTCTCCAGTTACTAGTAGTAGAAAGAACTTGCCTTTGAGTTAGAAATGGTTCTGTCTGAGTGGGCTGACAAACAGAAGGAAAATACCACTGTTCTTTCTCCTGTGCCTGTGCTGTCATTTCTGGTTTTGGCGTCCTCTCTGGGAGTGGTAGGAGGAACCTGGGGGTAGTGAATGTGATGGCAGAAGGAAAGGTCAAGGTTTGTGTAGAATCAAAGAGAATCCAGGGATAGGAAGGCAGCTAACTTGTCTTGGCCCAGTCCTTTTCCTCTCTTTTTCTCAAACCTTTCCTTCCCTACCTCATTCTTGTTTCTCTACTCCCATCTATGCTCCATTGGGGATAGCAAGTGAAATGCAGCCAACTAGACAGAAGATCTGAAGGGCACCTGGAAGGAAAATGAGAAAATGTCACTTGTTTTTCCCTTATTTGCTCAACACATACACAGAAACTCAAACAGGTTGTCCTTGAGAGGGCAGAGCTAGAGGCAGGGGTGGGAAGAGAAACAAGATTGAAGGACAGTTAGAATTGGAAGCTGGACAGGGAAGGTTCACTTGTGAATTCCCACCTCTGGCCCCAAGACAGGTCTTGAGATTATTATCTTTTTGAGACAAAATCTCATTATGTAGTTCAGGCTAGCCTTGAAATCATTGTGTAGCCCAGGATGTCTGTCCTCAAACTTGCAGGATTCTTGTGCCTCAGTCTTTTGAGTGCTGGGATTACAGGCATGCTGGATACCTAGTCTGAGTTTATTTCTAAGACTAAAAAAAGGTACAAAATATATTTCTTCCCCCATATTAGTTGGCACTTGAACACCAGGTTAGTTGCTCACGCTCTTTTGGGGGGACGCTGGGTGTGGGGTGACTTGGAATGAGGTAGGGAGAAAAGGCAAAATTTAAAAACGAATGGTGGAAATGCAAGCTCCAAGTAAGTAAAAGAAAGCAGGGGAAGGCTAGATGGAGAAGACATCTGAGCCAGTCTGAAAGGTGGAAAAGGGGGGCGTTAGTGTCACCCTTCCCCCCAGGTGGCAGCTGGAGTTCAGCCCGGGCGCCCGTTCCTCTTACGGCTCCGATTGCCTTTCAGCCCATTCATCTATGCCTGGGTCGGGGGCGGGCGGGCAGACAATCAGACACTGTTTTATCGCAGGCGTCGGCTCCAACCTCCCTCTTGGTAGCGGGGAAATGTGTTTCTCCGTCCTCCCTGGGGATTTAAGCGTCTGGGCTTGTGACGCCTGGGTAGGGAGTCGGGCCGGAAGGCTGTGGGCGGTCGGGCAGGTGAGATGCAGAAAATATCCCCTCAGGGCAGGGCCTGTGTCCTGGCCGCTGCGTTACTAAGGGTGTATGCGAGCTCGGTCTTCCAGACACTAGACCTATGAGGCCGCCACCCGCGTACTACAACTCCCATCAGGCTTTACATGAGGCCGCTCGCAGGCGCGTCTGAGGCGAAGCGCACCACTCGGCGTGCGGCGGTGCCGGAAGTTCCGGGAAGTGGACCCCAGGCCGGCCTGAGCTTCCGGGTTGGTCGCGCGCCTTCCCTCGGCTAAGATGGCGACTGACCATTCCGAGCCTCCCAAAGGAGAACTGCAGTTGCCTCCACCGCCTCCTCCAGGCCACTATGGTGCCTGGGCTTCCCAGGAACTTCAGGCCAAGCTGGCAGAGATTGGAGCTCCGATCCAGGGTGAGGAGCATGGGAGGTCAGGAGAGAACCGCGTAGTCTGAGAAGCGGAGCGTGGTTTTCCGGGAGACCCGGGAGGACGGGTCGGAGGCGAGCCGCCAGGGTCTGCCGTGGCTCTGCTGGCCTGCCCCACTGATCCTCTGATTTACCCCGTAGGGAGTCGCGAGGAGCTGGTGGAGCGCCTACAGACTTACACCCGCCAGGTAAGTGTTGGCGGCGGTACTTGAATATAGGCGGAGCTTCTGGAGGCCTTCACGCCCCCTCACTGCTAAGTCTTTATTCTTTATGCACTTGGGGATGCTTGGCCTTTTCGCCTGTTCTTGGCATTGCCTGCTTTGTTGTAATGTGTTTCTATCCATATTGCTTCGATTGGGTACCCAGCTCAAACTCAGACAGATAGCTGCTTGGTAAATATTGTTGAACGAATGGGAGAGAACTTCGTTTAGTGGAACAACTCCTCTTGAACTGACCTAGAGCACTTCTTTATTTTTCTGCAGACTGGCATCGTACTCAGTCGGCCGGTTTTGAGGGGGGAGGATGGGGACAAAGCTGCTCCCCCTCCCATGTCTGCCCAGGTAAGAAAGTTGTTTCCTGTCCTAGAATCTCTCTTGCACCAGCTAGGCCCATCTTTCACATAGATTGTACTGAGGATGCAGTTAACAGATTGAGTAGGAAAGTCCTGCGATTACATAATTGGGAACTTTTCTCTTGTGCAGACACTTATCACTTCTTTTGAGGCCTGCATCTCTAAATTCTACCTGTCATTCAAGTTTAAACTTGGGTAGCTGGAATCTTAACTTAATTCTCTTTGAGCTGAAAATAGGTACATTCTTTGCTCCCTCAGGGTAGCTCCCATATTGGTGAGACACTAGGGCTGACTTTTTTGATTATGTACTCCTTGCATTGGGGTTTGCAGTGGCCTGGCACAGTGGTTCCTGTTTATTTAAGTCTTCTCAATTTTCATGTCCCTTCTGATTCAGGATTTGATACTTTTTCTACAAAGATGTGGCTCTGACCTGAAATTTATTGATTCTCAATGTGGAGTGTGGAGTCCTTAGATGGTTTTTAGAGGTGTCCCTGAGCCTCCTGAAGTTGAATGAAAAACGTGTGTTTATGATTCTTTTCTGGGAAGAGTCAATACATTACTTTGGTTGATGTCCCAGAGTTAGCATTCTCTTGTGGAGTCATGTATAGTTTGGCTTTGAATCTTAGCACCTGGTTCATGATAGAACCTCTGCAAATGTTTGAATAGGTAAATGGTTCTTAATTTATTGTCGTATTATTTTTTTCTGCAGCTTTCTGGGATTCCCATGCCACCACCCCCCATGGGACTTCCTCCTCTGCAGCCTCCTCCGCCACCCCCGCCACCTCCACCAGGCCTTGGGC
This sequence comes from Cavia porcellus, assembly GCF_034190915.1. Lineage (NCBI taxonomy): Eukaryota > Metazoa > Chordata > Mammalia > Rodentia > Caviidae > Cavia > Cavia porcellus. Next base: position 24,770,849 of record NW_026947500.1, read on the forward strand.
TTGGCTTTCCTATGGCTCACCCACCCAATTTGGGGCCCCCGCCTCCTCTTCGTGTGGGTGAGCCTGTGGCACTGTCTGAAGAGGAGCGGTTGAAGCTGGTGCAGCAGCAAGCAGCATTGCTGATGCAGCAAGAGGAACGTGCCAAACAGGTAGGCAGGCGGATGCTTACACCTGGGTCTCATTAGGTCCCTAAAGGGGGAGTGGAGCCTCAGAAAGCTGGATGATACTGGGGCCACATTTGGGAAGATCTCGACCAAAGATTGGAGGACAGGTCTTAGGCTGGAATAGGATCCCAGGTAGCAAGAATTGTGGCAGATTGGCCTGGGGGATATTGGTGCTGGTATGAGCTTGTTTTCTCTTTTAAGCAGGGAGATCATTCATTGAAGGAACATGAGCTCTTGGAGCAGCAGAAGCGGGTAATACCCCTCTCCCTAACCTTTGACCTCATGGTCCAGTCCAAAGACTGTCACTTATGGTCCTTGGTGTCCAAAATAAGATGCATCATTCAGGTTTTCCTTGGAGGCTACCTAATTCCTAACTAAGTTCCAGTATCTTCCAAGGGATTCCATTTTACCTATAGTCCAGATATTGGCAAACTACAACCTGTGACCTACTTTTGTATAGCTTGTGAATGAAAAATGATGTGTATACTTTTAAAAGATTGTTTATAAAAACAAACTCACATTAAGAATATGTGAAAGGATCCATGTAATAGCACATAAAACCTAAAAATTACCTTTTGGCCCATTATGGAAAAACTGCCTTAGAGAGAAGGCGCCTTGGAGAGAATGGCGGCAAATTTAGTCATTAGAGAATGCTTAGTATTAGTTGTTACCCAGTGGGTTACTCAGAAATATTAGAAAATAAGGATTAAAAGCCTAAGTTTTACATATATATATGAAGTAGAGGCTTTGCACAGATTTTGGCAATTTTTTAAGAAAAACTAAGTAAAGGATCTATAGTTCTAAATTACTTACTGCTTGGGTATGCTGGTGTACATCTGTAATCCCAGCGCTTGAGAGGTCAAGGCAGGAGGATCGACATGAGTTCCAAGCCAGCCTACATAGTGAGTTTAAGGATAGCCTAAACTGCACAGAAAGACCTTATCTCAGGAAAAAAAAAAGTATTGGGGAAGAAAATTCTCACTGAAAAGCTAGAAGACCATGTTTAGCTAAACAGTAAGTCCTTTTAAAAACTAGAAATTTCCTGGGGTTTTCCTTGGTGTTATTTCCATGGATTTTCTGTTGTGATGACAGGGCTTCTCTAATTGTGATCATAGCCTGAAAGTTGGGGGTGGAAGGGAGGTCAGAACAGGAGTGGTTCCTGATCTCCTCAGGTCTGTTACCCAGCTGAAAGAATGGATTTGCCAGGGGCTGCCTGCCAAACATGTTTTCAAGCTGTGTTTCCACTCCCCCTTCCCTCCTGCAGGCCGCTGTGTTACTGGAGCAGGAGCGGCAGCAGGAGATTGCCAAGATGGGCACCCCAGTCCCTCGGCCCCCACAAGACATGGGGCAGATTGGCGTTCGAACTCCCCTGGGGCCTCGAGGTAGGGCCCTGGGATGATAGGAAAGAACAGGGAAGACAATTTAAATGTTTTAAAAACATTTTTTTCCTCCTGGTACTGGGGAACCTAGGGCCTTGTGCAGGCTAAATATGCAGTCTGCCACTAAGCTTTACCCCAGGCCCCCAAAGGATGTTTAGGTATGGTGATCCTTCCCTGTCTACTGACAGCACCCAAGCGTTCAACTATGGGTTGACAGTACAACAGATTTTGCATCTAGTTGGTGTGGTGCTGTGTGCCTGTAATCCCTGTACTTGGGAAGTAGAAGCAGGAGAGTTGCCATGAGTTCTAGGGCAGCCTGGGTTATACAGTGAGTTTAAGGCCAGCTTAAACTACATGATGACACTTTGTCTCAAAAAGCAAAACAAAAAGTTTGCATCTGTACTGAACTTGTACAGGCTTTATTTCTCGTCATGCTTACATAAACAATGAAGTGACTCCATAGTATTTACATTTTATTAGGTGTTGTGTGTAAGCTAGAAATGATGTGAAGTGTGAAGGTTTGGGTAGGTTTTAGGCAAATACTATGCTACTTGATATATGAAATTTGAACATTCTCGGATTTTGGTATTCATGTGGTGTCCTGAGACAGATTCCCTATAGATAACAAGGAACAACTGAGTGGATCACATTTAAAAAGTGCACATATGGGAAATGTGTAGTGAATTTGCACAAACCGAATAACTCAACAGCCAGCATGGGGATCAAAAACCAAGACATTCTCAGCACCCCAAAAGCACTCCTGCCCTGAGGGGTAAACATAACCATCTCTCTTGATTTTTAGCAAAGGGAGTGTTTTTTTTTTAAAGGAGTATTTTGTTTCTTCTGGCATTGGACTTCTTTTTCTTTCTTTTTGCAGTAGCGGCTCCAGTAGGTCCTGTGGGGCCCACTCCCACTGTATTGCCCATGGGGGCCCCTGTTCCCCGGCCTCGTGGTCCCCCACCGCCCCCTGGAGATGAGAATAGAGAGGTGAAACTGATGATTTCTTCCTAGGGATAGAAGAGTGGTGGTTTGGAAGGGATCTATGTCAAGATTTTATAGAAGGGTTCTGTGAAAAGATTGGGAGGGTTTAGATCTTTTGGGGGGGGTGGCACACTTAGTTAAAATGTTTAGGTTTGTCAGATTTGGGAGTATTTCTGGGGCAGAGTTGGGATTCCCTTTAGGGGATGCTGCACCTTGTTGAGTTTAGTTGGTGTTGCTTACTATCTGTCTGTTGTTGACAGCCTTGATAGGAGAAGAGGGGAGGAAGTGAGAGGAGAAAGGGCACTGTGTCAGGCCCTCTGACTTGGTTGTGTCTGGCAGATCGATGATCCCTCTGTGGGCCCCAAGATCCCCCAGGCTTTGGAGAAGATCTTGCAACTGAAGGAGAGCCGCCAGGAAGAGATGAACTCACAGCAGGGTGAGTATTGGTGTGCCCTAAACCTTCAGGCCCAGAAGCTGAAGAGGCAAGGCTGCATCCTCTTCTTGTTTCCCTCCTTCCTCATTCCCCTCCCTCCTCTTTTCTGTCCCTTTCGTAAGAAGGGTCCAGAGAGTGGTTAGCTCTTGGCAAAGAGAAGTTACTGTGGAGTACTCTGAGGAGACTTGACTTCTACCTTCTTCCCTGGCAGAGGAAGAGGAAATGGAAACAGACACTCGCTCCTCCCTGGGCCAGTCAGCGTCAGAGACTGAGGAGGACACAGTGTCCATATCTAAAAAGGAGGTATGGAGGTGGTCTGGAAGGATTGTTGGTCTGGGTACTAATGTGACTAATTTGAAGTGTTCAGTAGAGACTAGCTGTTGTGGTGGTAATTTGTGTGCTAAGCATCTTTTTTTTTTTTTCTTTTTGAGACAGGGTCTTGCTATGCAGTTTAGGCTGGCTTGAGCTCACTTTGTAGCCCAGGCTGGTCTCGAACTCGTAACAATCCTCCTGCCTCAGCTTCCCAAGTGCTGGGATTACAGGCATGAGCCACCATGCCCGGCTTGTGTGCTAAGCATCTTGCACATATTTTTTATTTAATTTTCCCAAATCCCTTCAAGTTCTGAGTATTGTACTTGCCTGCGTTTTATAGCTAGAAACACAAGTTTTAGAGGTGCAGTAACTTATCCAAAGGTACATAGTTTGAGAGAGACAGGACTTTTGGAGTCTGTCTCCAGGGCAGTGCTGAGCCTTGAACTATTGTTAGGAGCAGGAGCTGGCGTGGAGCTTGCATCTGACCTAGTTGATTGTCCTCGTCTTGACAGAAAAACCGGAAGCGTCGTAACCGGAAGAAGAAGAAAAAGACCCAGAGGGTTCGGGTAGCTTCTTTGGAGAGCTCTGGAGACCGAGAGAAAGATGCAGCCCGGTCCCGAGGCTCTGAGTCCCCTGCTGCCGATGTTGAGATTGAATATGTGACCGAAGAACCTGAAATCTATGAGCCCAACTTCATCTTCTTTAAGAGGATTTTTGAGGCTTTCAAGGTAGCAGATGCACTCACTCTGAGGGGGCCAAGCTCAACAGGGAATGGTAGACCAGGCTGGGGACAGGGGTTTTGATTCAGGGCAGGGCTCAGAAACTGGGGAGCTAGGAGGGCTGGGACTCCCATGTGGTCTGCTTTCTTAGCTCACAGATGATGTGAAGAAGGAGAAAGAAAAAGAGCCAGAGAAACTTGACAAAACGGAGAACTCTGCAGCCCCCAAGAAGAAGGGCTTTGAGGAGGAACACAAGGACAGCGATGATGACAGCAGTGATGACGAGCAGGTCAGGGCCATCTCTCCCTGGTAGGAAATGGGATATTGGGTGCAGGTGGCTGGGATGGCTCCCTTGAGGAACCACGGTGACTTCTTACAGGGCTCTCATGACTTAAGGTTTGGGGTGGCCAGACAGTTTGAGGACCACCCAGGAGTCCTGCTCAAAGGAAGGGACCATTCTGTTCTAGGAAAAGAAGCCAGAAGCTCCCAAGCTGTCCAAGAAGAAGTTGCGCCGAATGAATCGCTTCACTGTGGCTGAACTCAAGCAGGTGAGACTCAGGATGCCTCAGCAAGTCCTGGATGCTAGCTAGAGACCACTAGAGGAGTCCTTCGCTCGCTGATGGGGTTTTCTAGAGGTTTTGCAGGCTTCGAAGGAAGTGTGGCTGACTTGGAGAAGGAGTCCTTTGAGGAAAAAGAAAGAAGGCTTCAGACCAGAGTGGTGGGGCTTCATAGAGACATATTGTTGTGTGTTTTCCAGCTGGTGGCTCGGCCCGATGTTGTGGAGATGCATGATGTGACAGCTCAGGACCCTAAGCTCTTGGTTCACCTCAAGGCCACCCGGAACTCTGTGCCTGTGCCACGTCACTGGTGTTTTAAACGCAAGTACCTGCAAGGCAAACGGGGCATTGAGAAGCCCCCCTTTGAGCTGCCTGATTTCATCAAACGCACAGGCATCCAGGAGATGCGTGAAGCCCTGCAGGAGAAGGTGAGGCTGGCTGGGCACAGATGTGTTACTGGGCACGCAAGTCTGCTTCAAAACTGGATTAGGGCTCCCCAGACCCATCTATTTGTTACTAGTATGGTTATCTTTCTGCAGTCTGGAAGTCAGCACTTTGTAGATCACCTTGGAGGCAGCAAGAGGGGAAGGACACAGGAATTAAGGGAAGGCAGACCTTAAGTCTTTTCCCATGTCTCGCCACACTCTGCCAGGCCTCTGTTCTCCTGTTTCCCTTTTCCCCTAACTCTCCTTGCTCACCTTGTGACTCCCTTCCCTTGTTCATTTTGTTGTTGGAGTCTCAGTAGTTGTATAACTTAAATTTAAAGGTTTTTTTGTGCTATCTGGAATCAAACTTACAACCTTGTGCTTGTCAAGCAGGCACTTAGGCTGCTAAGCTAAATCCTCGACCCAAGTTTAAAGGTTAATATTTTTTTCTTCCTTTTTTTTTTGTTTTTGTTTTTGTTTTTGTTTCCCCTTTTGATACCAGGGATTGAACTCATGACCTCGTGCTTGGCAGACAGGTGCTTGTGCCATGAGCTGTGTCTGCAGCCCTAGGTTAATATTTTGAATAAGTACTCATAGTCTGTGGTGCCACAATTTAGGAGCTGTAAAAGTACACATTGATAGCACCTGCCTGGGACCAAAAAACAAAAAGTGCACATTGATATCTGGCAAGTGTGAGGTTCTGAGTATAATTCCTGATACCAAAAAAGAAGTACATATTGAAAATTCTGCCTTCTAGTTGACCTCTTACCCAGTTGTTTTTAAAGGCAACTAACAAAATCTGGCTTTGATGAAGTCAGGCTGTCTAGAACTGTGTGCCCATGTCATGCCACTGGTGTTTTATTTAAATTTTTATTAGTACATCCACTGGTGTCTTTAGTGTACCATTGGGCACTGGTACCAGTGTTCAGAGGGTTTAAAAAATATAGTTATTGACACAGTAATCTGAGGCTGATTTCATATACTAAAAGTACTGTGTTCAGCATGGGTTGTATAACTTGGTTTTCGTTCTGGGGATTCAACTCCGTCTTGCACATGCCAAGTGTATGCTCTACCACTGAGCAACGCCTCTAGCCTATTGGATTACATAATTTTGAGCAATTTGAACTCGAATTTTGGTGACTCTGAAGAGTAAGATAAATGCTTCTTTTGATCTCTTTTGGGATTAGGGAGCCAGAACCTCTTTTACTAAGAGTTGAAGTTGGTGAATACCTTTTCCCCCCAACTCTGCTGCAGTGCTAAGGATCAAATCTTGGGCTTTACATATGCTAGCCACTGGGCTCCACCTCCAGCCCAAAGTTGATGAATACCTACTAATTTATGTCTACCTAAATTCTCCACAGGAAGAGCAGAAGACCATGAAGTCTAAAATGCGAGAGAAAGTGCGGCCCAAGATGGGAAAGATTGATATTGATTACCAAAAACTTCATGACGCCTTCTTCAAGTGGCAAACCAAGCCGAAGCTGACGATTCACGGGGACCTGTACTATGAGGTCTGGAAAGTGAGCAGGGGAAGGGAGGCTTGAGTTGTGGGATCCCAACTATGTAAGCATTGGCTGGGACACATCTCAAAGCTGGTAGAGGGGTTCTTAGTCCTAGAATTGTCCATTAACTTCCCTAAAACAAGATGGAGTGTGAAATTTTATTTAATTAAAAAAATTTTTTTTTTGTCTTTTTGAGACAGGGTCTCTCTGTGCAGTTCAGGCTGTCCTTGAAATCACTTTGTAGTCCAGGCTGGTCTTGTACTTGCAATGATCCTCCTGCTTTAGACTCCTAAATGTTGGGATTACAGGTGTGAGCCACCATACCTGGCTGGAGTGTCAAATTTTAAAATGAGGTTCTTTTTTGGAGGAGAGATGTAGACTGTGTCTTTGAAGCAGTATTGGTTTGTCATTGTTGGTGTAAGAGGATGGGGGCCAAATGACAGATGGCCTTTCAGAAACATTTAATATTGGGAATGGAGAAAAAGTTTCATTTTTTCCTGATCTTTGAAATATTAATCATATGACATGAGCTGTTTGAGGGAGAAGGACTTTGGCGATCATCCTGTCCTGTGCCCTCATTTCACAAAGGGGAAAGCAGGTCCGGAAGTCAGTCCTGCTCTCCTCACAGTGGCTTAATGACAGCACTGAGAATCTGGTCTTTATTGCTGCCCTCACTCTAGTTGGCATCTGAGTGGGAGCCAGGCAGCCCTCGTGGGGTTTTGTATTTGATGTGATTAGGGCACTTCTCAACCGTGCTCTCATGCCACTGAGCTCTCAGTGTGTGTCTGGCATTCCCAATATAGCCCACTGTGCTTTATTCTCAGGGGAAAGAGTTTGAGACGAGACTGAAGGAGAAGAAGCCTGGAGATCTGTCTGATGAGCTGAGGATTTCCTTGGGGATGCCAGTGGGACCAGTGAGTGTTGGTTAGCTGACTGGAGAGCTAGGAGAGAGGGTGGAAGTTGGAGTAGAAGGGAGAGACAAGGATAGGGAAAGGTGAGAGGTATCCTGTTCTCTTCCTCCTGCAGAATGCCCACAAGGTCCCTCCCCCATGGCTGATTGCCATGCAGCGATATGGACCACCCCCATCGTACCCCAACCTGAAAATCCCTGGGCTCAACTCACCTATCCCTGAGGTGAGTGTTATGCTTCCCAGAATACTGGGATTACAGATGTGGGGTAACATGCCCAGCTGTGCCTCTGCTTTTTCTCTAGAGAAGTTACTTTATTTTCCTTCTCTGTTTCTACCTGTCAGGAAAAAATAATTGGTTTTATCATTCAGAAATAACTAAATGTAATAATATTTGTGACTGTGTTTCTGGTTAGTTCTTTGGTAGTTATAAGGACAGAGAGAAATAATTTCATTGGAAATGGGGATGTACACCTGTAGTCCCAGCTGCTTGGGAGGTTGAGGCAGGAGTACTACAAGTTCCAGGCCAGCCTGGGGCAACATAGCAAGATGTCTCTAAATTAAAAAAAATAAAAAAGGTCTAGGTATATAGCTCAGTAATAGAGTGCCATTGGGTTCCATTAGTACTACTGTGGGAGGAAAAAAGAATGTCATAAAATTTACTATTTTTAAATAAAAAATATTAGATAAAGTATTAACAGACCACAGAATCACTAAATTGGAAAAGTGGTATTAAAGCACTTCAAGCACAAATTTATGTTCCTTAAGTGAAATAGATGTTAGCCAGGCCAGCTTTCTAAATGTAGGGAAAATCAGGCAGAAAAAAGATGAAGTGCTGGTTTTTAGGCTATTAGCATACCCCACCTTCTCTCCTCCCATCCTGTTGACTCCGCAGTTATGCTTTCCAGTGGTTAAGTCTGTTTTGCACTAGTAATTTTCAGAGTTCCCAGGTGTGAGTTCTCTACTTCGGAGCTTGGCTTTTCTGACGTACTTACTGCTCCTCTGGAGCTTAGGGTTGGAACTCATTAGTGCTCCCTCTCCTGCAGAGCTGTTCCTTTGGCTACCATGCTGGTGGTTGGGGCAAACCCCCAGTAGATGAGACCGGAAAACCGCTCTATGGGGACGTGTTTGGAACCAATGCTGCTGAATTTCAGGTATGGGCCATGATCTGGTGGCCTTGGTTTTACTTAATGAAGTAAGACTAGGTAGTTGTGGTGTACCTTCACTATCAGTGAATGAGACTGTGAAGTTTTAGTCTGAAAGAAAGCAATGCATTTTCTTTTGGTGTTAAGCAGCTCTCCACAGGACTTGTTTGTAAGCAGAATTATTGTCTGTTAGTCTTACAGCTCTTCAGCTTAATCAGCTTGGGAGAATTGTAGGTACTGAATAAACCTTTCTGAACAAATGAGTGATCTGTTTCAGACCAAGACCGAAGAAGAAGAGATAGATCGGACCCCTTGGGGGGAACTAGAACCGTCAGATGAAGAATCCTCAGAAGAGGAGGAAGAGGAAGAAAGTGATGAAGACAAACCAGATGAGACAGGCTTTATTACACCAGCGGACAGGTGGGGAAATGGAATCTGCTTTCCAGAGTGGTTTTTGCTTGGCAGCCTTCTTTCTACTCCATAGCTTTTCTTCTCTTCACAGTGGCCTCATCACTCCTGGAGGATTCTCGTCTGTGCCAGCTGGAATGGAGACCCCAGAACTCATTGAATTGAGAAAGAAGAAGATTGAAGAGGCGATGGACGGGTGAGGGAACCGGGCAGGCATTGTGGGGAGAACTCACTTCTTTCTGGCCTTTGGGTTGACTGGCTGACTCATGAAATGACCTCTTAGTACATTCTGTTCTTTATTTCCCTTTTCCTGTCTTTTGCATTCATTGAGCATTTTTCTTTTTCTTTTTCTTTTTTTTTTTTTTTTTAATTTTATTTAAGGAGAAAAAGAAAAAAAAAACAGAAAAAGGGTACAAGTTATACAGAATTTCAGAAAGAATAAACAATAGGGAATCACTAGTTAATAGATTACATATTGTTATCTTAGAAATAGTTGTTCAGGTTACAGAATTAAAGCATATAAAGTGGACTTTCAAACAGTGAGACTGCAAACAGTTTTGTTCAATGATACAACAAAACTCAGTAATATGGTTATCTATCTTATACACTTAAATATATATGCAGTTATATCCTTTAGAGCACTTTCTTTTCCTCTCTTTTGTACATTGACAATTACACATTTTGGGTTTTATTATTCCCACAGTTCTTATTACTTTTTGTTGAAGAGAGTAAAACCAAATGTGACATAACAGAACAGAGTCAGTCAAATCAAAAGGATGGACATAATAGATAATGTAAAAACAAAATACCAGGTGATCAACAATGATTACCATACTGCCTCTTGCTATCTTAAAAAGAATTGCCTATATCATCAGTTATAATAAAATTGAACAAAACAGTAAAGAATAAAACCAAAACATTGGAGACGTTACAGGACTTTAAAAGAAGATAATAGTCAACCAGATTGGGCGTCATAATGAATCTTATTGTCTTCACAGTTGTTGCCTATACTTTCAAACTTGGTACTATCAAGCAAAGCAGAATAGGGGAAAATCAGTCAAAACAGGATGGTGGGGCAATACAGGGTTTCAAATCAAGTTAATAGGAAATCAAAGTGAGTTACTATAATGTATCCTGCTACTTTTTATTTTTCCCTTAATTAAAAAGATAAAAAATTTAAAAAAAAAAGGAGATTGAGAGAAAAGAGGGCATAACAACAAAACAGCGCAAGTCAAAGCATAACCATTTAAGCAAAATAGTGTTTCACCACAAGATATCCTGACATAAAAGTAGTTACCATATTGTCTCTTTCCTTGAAATCTTTGAGTATAACTTCGTATACTGTAACACCAAACATACCAAGACAATGTAAAACCATTCAAGAGAATGACAGTATTACAGGGTATTTAGAACCAACTATCAGAAAATGAACTATGGTTTTTGTATAATCTCCTTGTCTATAAAAGTTTTTGCTTATATTATCACATAATAAAATCCAGTAAGATACAACCTGTTAAGACCGATGGAGACAGAAGAATAAAAGCTTGATGGGACTTCAAAAACAAGATGATATTAAATCAGCACTAGCTATTATGATGTCTTGTTTTCTCCAAAGTAGCTGTTCCTACCATCCAATCTCTGCCTCATTTCTGTTGAGTTCTTTTTTTGTCGTTTGTTGTCAGTTTGTCTTCTTCATTTCACTTTCTGCTCCATTCATTGTGGCCTCTCTGCCACTGTTTCTGGGATCTTGGTATTTTCCTTTTTTAGAATATCCTGCAGTAGGGGCTGGGGATTTAGCTCAGTGGCATAAGCGCCTGCCTTGCAAGCAGACAGTCGTGAGTTCGACCCCTGGTACCGATAAAAAAAAAAAAAAGAAAAAAAAAAAAAAGAATATCCTACAGTATTCTCTGTAGAGTTGAATTGGCGGTTGCAAATTCCCCTAGTTCCTCTTTATCCTGGAAGCACCTTGTTTTTCCATCAATTTCTAGGAACAGGATATATCAATCTTGGCTGGAGGTTATTATCTTTCAAAGCTTAAATTATTTCCCCCCACGCTCTTTGTGATTTGATGGTTTGTGCTGAGAAATCTGCTGTAATTCTGATGGGTGTTCCCTTGTAAGTGATCTGTTTGTTGTCTCTGATGGCTTTTAATATTCTGTTCTTATATTGGATTTCTGGAATTTTGATTATTATATGCCTGGGTGTAGCTCTGTTTGGGTTGTAGGTGGCTGGGGTTTTGTATGCCTCAGACATCTGAGTATCTTTACCTTTTGCTAAATTAGGGAAATTCTCTTGGATTATTTCTGTGAATAGTTTTGTAGTCCATTTGTTTGTGTCTCTACTTCTTTTATGTTCTTAATTCTTAAGTTATAGATCCTCTTATCATCTTTTAGCCTTTGTATTATTGCTGTTTTCTTGTTAGTTTTAAGAAGTTTTTCATTTCATGCTCCCACATTACAAATCTGCCCTCCAGTTCAGATAATCTATCCTTAGTTTCTTTCAAGCTGTTATGCCAGTTTTCGATAGAGTTTTTAGTTTCCTGGTAATCTCTTTGAACCTGCTTCATGTATTCTATGTTTTCTCTATTTTCTCCATCAAACAATTCTCCCCTTTTTTTCTGTTCTTCCATTCCACCATCTGTTTTTTCTTGGGCGGTGCTTAGCATTTCTCTAGCTGTTCTACTTATATCTTGCTTTATTTCATTAAATACTTTGCTTTTGAACTTGTCTAAGAGGCTCTGGAGATAGTGCTTTATGTCTGTTGGTGCCATGTTGGATATTGCATGTTTTCTTTCCTCATTCTCCTTTGCATTCACCTTTCCTGGATTAGTGTTCTCAGGATTGGGAACAGAGGACCCTTTCTTGTTGCTTTCTCTTCCTATACTTTTTGTTCCTTCCATACAAGAGAGTATAGGAGGCCCAGTTTTTTTTCTCTTTGTCTGTTACAGTTTGTTTGAATTGCACTGGCTAGGTGTTCCCGCCCACTGCAGTGTACTAGGGAGACATAGACCTGGGCAGCCTCTGCTGGGCCCGCCCCTCCAGGTCAACCTACGGAAGGCTTCACTGCTAGGGTACACCTCCAGGCGCTGGGACCTGGTTTGGGCTATCATACTGGGACTTAGTGGCGTCATCCAGGCCAGGCACTCCCCACCAATCCCACTTGAGAGGGGAATATGCAATGTCCTGTTCCAGCAAGTCTGCCTGGTCCCAGTATGTCCTTTGCTGAAGCCTCCTACTCTGTGGAAGGGTCCCCGTTCCACTCACTCACCGCAGGTTGATGCAGGGCTTCCTGCCAGTCCAGCTCTCAACTCTGTTCCCTGGTTCCCACTCTCAGAGTTTTCACACGTCTCTCTCCCTGCTGTGCCGATTCAGACACAGCAGCGGCAGCAGGAAATTCAAATCACGGTTTCCAGCGGCGCAGGCTCCAGCTTCCACGCTGAGATCTTACCTGTTCCTGTTATAGCACCAGGATTGTGTTTCCAGTTGGTTTCTCTTAGCTTAGTTTGTTCGTGGGTCAGCAGGGTACATCTCCCCCTGCTTAGGACTCCTCGCACCGCACCATTCCTGGACTCTAAGCGGGGTATCTCTCAGAGCCTCCATAGCTGCTGCTATCTATCCGCCATGTTCTCCCAGAAGTTCCATATACTGTTCGAGTATTTTTCATATAATTCTGTTTTATCTTATTTGTTGGCTTAGTAACTGTCTTTGTTAGAGGTCGCTTTACAGTTACAGTATCTTTCACTTTGAAGTGATACTGTACTCCTGGTAGTATTTAGAGAGCCTTGGTACTTGGCCTGCCATCTTTTCCACTCTTGTGGTCATTTTACTTTTACTTACGTTATAAATCGCACATTGTGTAATTATTATTAGATAGTTATCTTTTAGAGAGATTAAATAATTATATCTGAGCCCATGTAGTTACCATTTCAGTCTTCTTTAATTTCTATGTGTCTACCCAGTTTTTTTCTGGTATAATTTTCCTTTTGCCTGACAGGTGTTCCTTTAAAATTTCTTATGTGGGTCAGCTGGTTACAAATTCTTGCAGCTGTTGTGATTGTAAAAGGTTCTCTTATTTGACTTGTTTGGAAACAGGAATTTTTGTTGCATATTGAATTCTAGGTTGACAGGGTGTGTTTTCCCCTTTCAGTACTTCTAAAATTGCTTCAGCATCTTCTTTCTTGCAGTGTTTCTCAGGAGAAATCGGCTTTCATTCTTACCTTTGTTCTTTTGTACATAATGTGTCATTTTTCTATGATTACTTTTGAGGTTTTTTGTTTATTTTTGGTTCTAAACAATTTGAACATGATGTTCCTTGGTGTGATTTTTCTTCATGTCTCTTGGGATTTGTAGAGTATCTTGCTGTGGGTTTATAGTTTTTATTTTAGAAAAGATGGCCATTATTTCTCTGAAAATACCTCCTCTTTCTATTTTTACTTTTTATTTCATTATTCAGGGTTGAGCCCAGGACCTTCATACTGAGTATACCCATAGCTCTTTTTTCATTTTTTATTTTTTATTTAATTTTTTTATCGGTCCTGGGGATTGAACTCACAGCTGCCTGCTTGCAAGGCAGGCACTTATGCCACTGAGCTAAATCCCCAGTCCTTATTTTTTATTTTGAGACAGTCTCACTAAGTTGCCTGGGTAGGACTTAAATTGCAATCCTGCAATCCTCTCAGAGTGCTGGAATTGCAGTGTGCACCACATGCCTTGCTTCTCCTGTCCTTCAGGAACTGATTGAACAATCTGTTGAGTCTCTTGAAGTTCTCTATTCATTAATCTCTGTGTTTTCTTTTTTTCATTTTTTTGTTTTTTGGAATAGTCTCACTGTGTTGTTCAGGCTGTCTGTGAACTCACTGTGTAATCCAGCTGGCCTCAACTCAAAATAATCTTTCTACCTCAGTCTCCCCAGTGCTGGGATTACAGGCATGCACCATCATGCCTGGCTTCTGTTCATTTTAAAGAAATTTCTCTTAACTGTTTATTTCAGAAAATTTTATTGCTATTTTTTCAAGTTTGCTCATATTTCCTTCTACAGTTACTATTCTGACATTAATCTATTTAAAGTGATTTTCATTTCTAAAAGTTTGAAATACATTATTTTGAAAATCTATTATTTGCCTCTTTATCTTTTTGGATATGAGGAATACAGTTATAATAACAGTTTAATGCCAGGTATGGCAGTGCACATCTGTAATCCCAGCACATGGGAGGCTGAAGGAAGAGAATTGCTGCAAATTTGAAGTCAGCCTGTAGTATATAGTGAGTTCAAGGCCAGCCTGAACTACTGTAGTATGACACTGTCTCAAAAAGACAAACACCAGCAAACAAAAATCAACTATAGTAACATTTTAGTATGACACTGTCTCAAAAAGACAAACACAAGCAAAAATCAACTATAGTAACATTTTAACCTAGTTGTCTCTTTTGGGGGCAGGTCCCCCCCCCCCCCCTTTTGGTCTTTTGAGACAGAGTCTCATTCTGTAGTTTAGACTGGTCTTGAGCCTTCTTTGTAGCCCAGGCTGGCCTTGAACTCCTAAGGATCCTCCTGTGTCAGCCTCCCCAGTGCTGGGGTTATAGGTGTGTACCATCTCACCCTATGGGGCCAGCTTTTTTGAGGCAGAATATCCATGTAATCCAGGAAGGCTTTGAACTGTGTAGCCTACGTTGACCTCAAGCTCACAACAGTGCAATTGCCTCAGCCTTCCAAATGCTGAGATTATAGAGGTGTACCACTATGCCTGGCATTTACTTACTAATTCTAACATGGGTACCAGTTTTGGGTTGATTTCACTTAATTAATATTCTTGTTATGAATGCATTGTTTTGGTTTGCATACTTGCCAATTTCCGATTGGCTGCTAGACTTTGTGTAATTTACCTTGTTGGGCTCAGAATATTTTCATACTCCTGTGTATCATTTTCAGCTTTGATCAAGGGTATAGTTATTGTAAACAGCTTGACAAAGATCTTGCTTTTTGGGTTCGGTAGCAGGACTAAAGCAGTGCTCAGTTCTCCCCATCAGGAGGCACAAGGCTTTTCTGTGTACATTGCCCAGTGCTCTGTGAATCCAGAGGTTTTTCCATCTGACTAGTGGAAATCCACACCGTTCACCACCCTGACTGAGAAGCAGGCACTGTTACCACCCAGTCCTTTCAGTTGGTTCTTTCACTGGTTTTGGTAGCATTCTGCAAGCATATATTCCTCATTTCTCCTCTCAATTGCTGAGGAAGACCTTTTTTGCAGATATCTGGTGATTTTCTGAAATCCCTGGCCACCTTGGTCTTCCTGGAATTTTATCATCATCCCCTCAATTCATGGCACTGTCCTGGCTCCACACAGGCCCTCTGTGTCCTGTGGCTTGGAAACACTCAATGCAGCATGATGAAGCAATTGAATGGTTCACCTCATTTGTCTTCTGCCTGGTGGAAAGCATTAACTTTCCTTGATCTATAGAAACTATTTTCATGTTTTTTGCCCATGTTTTATTATTTCAGGCAAGAAGATAAGTCTGGTATCTGCTTTTCTTTGTCAGGAAGCAAATTTTTAAGCTTTACATATTCAAGGAAGAAAAACAAAGTAGGGTACAATAGACAGAGTATAGTGAGGGGGTTTGGTAAGGTACCAGTGTATGAACACTTTAGGTCTTAGTAAGGAGTTTGGATTCAGCTGAGGAGTAGATACCTTGGACGGTTTTGAGTGAAGAAGTCTTAGGATCTGAATTGTTTTAAATCTCCTAACTTGTTGAACATTCATTTAGCTCATTCTAAGCCATGTCCCCTGAAATCAGCACTGTGCCCTGCCCCTCATCTAGTCCTCTTATGGGTCTCTATGAATGAATGGCAGAGGCTGCAATCCTAGGTATCGCAAAGTTCCCTTAAAGAATCTGGGTGGAGGTGCCACCTATGGTTTTTGTTTGTTTTGTTTTGTTTTTGCTTCTCTTTCTGGAGGCCCTTTTTTTCCCTTTTGGGCTTGACTACTTTGTCCTTTGTAGAAGCGAGACACCTCAGCTATTTACTGTGTTGCCAGAGAAGAGAACAGCCACTGTTGGGGGAGCCATGATGGGATCGACCCACATTTATGACATGTCCACGGTGAGCACTTGAAGGATATGGCTTTGGGGGACTCCAAGGATGGGGTACAGCTAAGACTTCTGAGACATCTCTTTGGAGGTGACAAGATCTTGATCTTTATTTTAGGTTATGAGCCGGAAGGGTCCAGCCCCAGAGCTGCAAGGTGTGGAAGTGGCCCTAGCTCCCGAGGAGCTGGAATTGGATCCAATGGCCATGACCCAGAAGTATGAAGAGCATGTACGGGAGCAGCAGGCACAAGTGGAGAAGGAAGACTTCAGCGACATGGTGGCTGAGCATGCTGCCAAACAGAAGGTGGGCACTTCTCCGCCTGGGAAAAGAACTGGGAGCAGAGGCTGCCTTTTCCAGTGCAGTTTTGCCCTCTAGTGGTGAGAGTAAAGGTATAGTCAATGCCTTGGCCTTAAGTGGCTTCACAGAGGCACCAGAAAGAACTTACTCCAGTCTGAGAGGAAGGTGGGAACAGAATCTAGACTGAGTGCTTTTCTGTGACTTCTATGTTTGTGCCAGACTGCTCCCTTTGTTTTGGGAGTTGGGGTTAACTTATTTGGGGGAAGGGGGTACCAGGGACTGAACTCACGACCGTTGGCTTGCCAGGGAGGCGCTTAAGCTACTGAGCTAAATCCCTGGCCCCGGATTAATTTATAACCTGTGTTTTTTCTGTCTCCTACAGCAAAAGAAACGGAAAGCACAGCCCCAGGATAGCCGAGGGGGCAGCAAGAAATACAAGGAGTTCAAGTTTTAGGTTCTCTCTCTCCTCCTCCACCCTGACCTTCCTTTAGGCCCTTTTTCCGGATGCCTGGACTTTCATATATGGGCCCCCAAGAGCGAGCTCTTCTGTAGCTCCCAAGGACTTGTCATTTCATGTTCTTATTTTAGACTTGTTTTGTAAATAAAGCTGCTTCCCAAGGAAAGAGATGAATATGTAACACTCTGGATCTTCCCTCATCTCTTTTTAGCCCCTTCTACAATCTTAGAATGCTTAGAAGTAGCATCTTCTTGCAACCATTGGGCTGCCTGCCCCAGTGACCCAGGCAGGTAGTTGATCAGATGTTACAGTTGAAACTTCATGAAGCCAAAGCCAAAGGTGAAACTGGATGATTTATCACCCCTCCTCTGTAGGAAGGCTCTGGGGAAGTACCCCCAGGTCTGATTTGACCTTACTACTTTGTTCTTGGGGAATAAAAATAGCTAGTTTAGTGCCTAGCTGGGCCGGGGAAGTAACAGTGGGGTTGGGAAGTATAGGCCAGGTCAGGCCTTCCTAATTGACCTTGTAGCAGAAATTTTGAGTCCTTAACTATGAGAACATAGCTCAAAATCTTAATTGTCTTGGGTTCCTGTGAACCCTTGGTGTGTATATGTTTTGTGTTGTAGTGTAGGGGAACATACTTTCTGCAGCTTCCCCTCATTCTAAAAGTCTGATAAGCTAGACTGGCTGGGCCCACTGGGTCCAGTGGGGATTTGCCAGGTGTGTGTATGTGGGGAAATTACACCATTGTTGCACTACTAGGGTCTGTTAGTACACTAAGAGGGATGTCAAGAGGGCTAGAGGTTCAAGATAGTCGGAATGGGGAGAGGAGGGTCCAACAGAGGATGCGGAAACTGGTAGGCCTGGGGAAGATAGATAGAATTCCAGAAATTTAGAAAACACTGAAGCACTCGGGATCTGGCCAGGGCTTAGCTTACTTCTCCCTTGTTAGGGACTTTTGGTCCTTGGGTTCCTGAGTCCCTGCCTGCTCTTGGAACTCCCAGGCCATCACGCTCCCGGGGCCTGCCACTCAGAGATTGGGTTCCTACCAACTGGCTATTCTCTTTGGTAGTCAACGGAAAAGTCTCCAGGGCACAAAGCTGGGTCTGGGGGCGGTGGACAAGAGACATCCACGTCGTGCGGAGCCAGTGGCAGGTTTGGCTTTCACAGTCCTTCAGCAGTCCACTTTTCAAATGGGGCCGCACCCCGGAAAAGCGGGGTTTCCGCTGGCGGGATTGGCTGCGGCGAGGGGGGCCGAGGGGGGGATGAAGAGAGAAGTGGGGGTGGGGGGTAGATAGGCCGGCTGCGGCTCGTGTTGCAGGCTGGAACGTGGGAAGGACAAGCAGGCGCGCGCCAGCTGCAGACCCTCTCTGGGGCCGCGTGCCCAAGACGCCCGGCGCGCGCGCGCCGGGCCCCGCCCCTAGACGCCGGGCGGGGCCGCAGCCGGCGCTCCCCGCCCCTCCCCGGACACGCCCACCCAGTGTCTCGGCCGCGCGGGCCGCAACAGGCGGCGGCGGGCGGGCGCGAGGATTGCGCGCCGGAGGCCCCGCGCTTGCGTGCACACTCGCTGGCTGCTCGCGCTCGGCTGGGCGGGCTGAGACGCTCCGGGCCCTCGCCGCCGCAGCCGCGGGGGAAGCCGAGGAGCCGCGCTGCGTCGCTTCGGTCCGAGCTCGGCGCCCCCTCACCCCCTGGCTGGGCCATGGCTGAACGCGGAGGGCCGGGCGGTGGTCCTGGAGGGCCCGGGGGCAGCGGCGCTCAGCGGGTCTCTGGGGCCGCCCAGTCCCCGCAGCAGCCGCCTTCGTCTCAGCAGCCGACGCCGCAGCAGCCGACGCCCCCCAAGCTGGCCCAGGCCACCTCGTCGTCCTCGTCCACCTCGGCGGCGGTTGCTTCCTCTTCGTCCTCGTCCACCTCCACCTCCATGGCCGTCGCGGTGGCCTCGGGCTCCGCTCCTCCCGGCGCCCCGGGGCCAGGCCGCACCCCCGCCCCGGTGCAGATGAACCTGTACGCCACCTGGGAGGTGGACCGGAGCTCGTCCAGCTGCGTCCCCAGGTGAGTGTGCGGGGAGGGGCGCCGGGCTTTGGTCTGTGACAAGCACCCGCCTCTTTCCCCTCCCTCTGGGTCCTCTCGCACAGGGGGACGACCCCACCCCCTGAGTCCCCTGGCCAGGCCTGGCTTCAGCCGGGGCTCTTAGTGTTACTGCTGCGAGGACCTGCCCTCTCCCGGCAGCCCCACCTGCCTGGCTCGGGACCATCTCTTCCCTTCGCTGGAGCGGACCGGGCCTTCTGGACCCTGCCCAGGGCCTTCCCTTTGCTGGGTCTGACCGAATCCGGCCTTCCTGACTGGTCACTTTCCCCGAATAACTCACTCTTTTTCCTGCTTTGTTGGCGCCCGTGGGCTGTACATATGTTATACAGATGTGGTGGATGGCTTTTGATATTACTACCCAGTGTGCTCAGCATGTGCCAAACTCGGTTATCACTTCTAGGTAAAGCCTAAATAGAGTAACCATTGGGGCTTTTAGTAAACCTTCAGTAACACACGTTCTTCTACGCTTTAAATCACACACATTCTGCCAGGACTATGCTTAGTTTTGGGGTCCTATTGAGTGGGTCCTCAAGTGAATTTTTCACTCCCTTCTTTCCTCTAGGAACTGATCACCAGCTCTCAACCCTGCTGGGCTCCATAAAATGACTGCCTTGTTCCTAAATTCAATCCATTCCTCTGTGTGGTTGGAACCATCTGGAAACTTTCCTTGTGTCGGCAAAATATGCCTGGGTCTGGGGATATTTTCTGTTTCTCTACTGGCAAGGCTTTCTCCAACTCTTGGGGACAGTGTTCAGTGACACACATCCTATCCTGTGAACAGACAGCTTGTGAAGCTGGTTCCACCCAGTAAGCTCAGATAAGTGCCTGGAGGTGTTCTTTTTGTCACCTCTAAACTGAGTTGATCCTATTGCCTTGAAGACTTGAACTTTCTCCTTAAGTCAGCTAGCCTAGTTGTTGGGCAGGTGGATAGGTAAGCCAGAGTTAGGGGGCATTGTGGATTTCCACCCTCAACTCTAGTTTTTTTTCTTCTCTTATTTTGGATACTATTGTCATACACAGATAGGATATGAAATATGATGACAAGAACATATTTATTGTCACTCAGCCTAAGAAATAGAACATTATCTCTTATGTGGAAGCCTACAGGGTGCCCCTTTCTTAGCCCACATCCTGTCTTCCCCCAACAAAGGTAAACACTCTCTTGAATTGTGTTTGTCATTTTCCTTGTTGTCTTGTCTTTTTGATTGTAGTTTTGCTACATATTTGCATCTCTAAGACAATATCATCTTAGTATATGTGCTGCTGAATCAAGTGCTAAACAATACATTTTTTAATTATGAATACTTTAAAGTTTGTTTTTTTGTGAGACTCATCAATGTTGTATCATGGCTCTGGTTTTTAAATACTATCCATTCGTGAAAGTATTATATTGTATGAAAGAATGCATTGAATTCTCTTCTTGGTGAACATTTAGGTTGATGCCTATTTCTTAACATAAGTAGTAACGCTTAAATATTTTTTCCAGGACTCCTAATATTCTTTGCAGCTTTATGTTGTATTTATGTAAGGGCCGAATTGCTGTTCACAGGGTGTAGATCTGGAGCTTCACTAGATAATGCTGGACTTTTTACCCACTTACCCCTCCACTCTTAATGCTCTTTGTGTTCAGCTTTCACTGCACAAATAAACACTTTCTTTTTTCATTGTCTTTTTTTTTTTTTCCAAGCAAATTAGGAGGTATGGTAGTCTAGTTTGTTTTGGCCAGTGCCCTAGCACAACACCAAACTCAAGTGAGAGCTTTGTGCAATGCTGTTCCTCTTGGTCCTGCACATGCCTCTTTTTCTCTTTTTATATTGGCTTAGCTGTTGCTGAAGTAGACTGATCCACTGATTCCAGACATAAAAGCTCTGTGCCCCTTCCTGCATGAGTTCATTGTTAGTAAAACATGCTGGCCCATTCTTTCTTCACGAGTCTATTGCTGATTGGGACGTTTGGGTAGCTACCTTCTCTAGCTTGGATTGAAAAGGCGTGAGCTGACTGGCAGGAAGACTACCACAGAGAGGAATGAAGTAAAATCACTGATTGCTGTTGATTTTTGATCTGATCCTGTATCTCTTGATTATCGAAAAGTCTTGTGTAATAAATGATTAGCCTAAGAAGCAGCCAGCATCCTGATAAAATGGTAATTATTATGCTAACTTGGTGTGAGAGGCATAAGCCAGCTTGGTTTCCTGTTCAGGGTACATGAAGTTGTGTTGTGTTTACTAGTCAGTTCTTGCTTGGCTGTCTTCCGACTTTGTTTTCCAGCCTTTACCCTTGTGCCTCCCAGCTCCTTGAGAAACACTTGTGCTTCTTGGAGCAGGCTGCTGTATCTTCAGGATGGAAAACAACACCCTGTGGGGAGAAAATGACCTGCTATTGGCTCTTCCAAGTATTGAGTCAGCCAGTAAATTTGAGGTCTCCTGGGTGTACTTGTTCATGTTGTTTTGAATATATTAACAACATGTAGTTCTGGATAGCATGTAAGATATACTTTTCTTGTTTTGTGTAATTCCAGTGAGACACAGGTGTAAAAGCTGTAGCACATAAGTAAGCCTGATGGTGAATCTGAAGTTAGGTGCACATGAGAACAGAAGAGTCTGTCTTTATCTACTGCAGAGAAGTGGGGGTTGAGCAAGCAGTCAAGCATTAGGAAGGTCATGCTTCCTTTCTTGATGCCTGTGGAAATATAATTTGCTTTTGATAAAAATACCATTTCCTTTATTAGCTATTTAAGATTAACATTTCATTTATATCTCAGGTATGTCTGCTTTTCTTTAACATCTAAATTCGCTCAGAATCCATAGTATTTTTAAGCTGTTTTGTAGACTAGCATACTCACCCTTGGCTTTAAAAAGACTTAATTGTTCAGTTCATTGCATTGTCATTTTTACTCCCTAACCTCTCTGTACTGGGGTTGGAATCCAGGGTTTTCATATAGAGTTTTATTCCTAGCTCTTTAAAAAATTTTATTTATTTATTTTTTAATTTTGAGGAAAACAAAGTCTTCTAAGCAGCCCAGGCTGGATTTAACTTGTGATTCTCTTGCCTCATCCTTCCAGAGTGCTGAGATTACAGATGTGAATTACCATGCCCAGTTTGTAACAACATTTTTTTTATTAGCATTTTTTAAACAAGGAAGTTATTACATGTCTGTGGTTAAAAATTCAAACATTATAGAGAGATGAAAAGTATAAAAGTCTCATCCATGTTGTCATTCATTCTAGGTGATCACTGTGAAATATAGTTGCTTTTTAATACTTCATTACATGAAGGCAGTTCTGCTATTTCTGCTTTATGAAATTTATAGCTTTAGACAGACCTGGTGTGGTAAGAACAGTGGTGTGCTGGTGTGGAGACCAGATAGCATGTTGTTTGAAGGGTTTCAGTGTCATTCTTTTTTTTTGTCTTTTTCGTTTTTATCAGTACCAGGGATCGAACTCACGACTGCCTGCTTCCAAGGCAGGTGCTTATGCCGCTGAGCTAAATCCCCAGCCCCCCAGAGTGCCATTCTTGATCCCTTTTGTTGATAATATTTGATGAGATTTGCCATAATATTCTTTTCTCTCTTTGAATTGCTTTAGATAGGAAAGGCAGAAAAATTATTAAATCTTGCAAGTACACAATTTCTGCCAGGTGTGGTAGTACATGCCTGTAATCCCTGTATTTGGGAGACTGAGCTAGGAGGATCACTGTGAGTTGAGGCCAGCCTGAACTGCATAGCAAAACCCTGTCTCAAAAAAAATTTCCCCAGTGGCATAAAAGTGATTATTAGGAGGCTCCTGTATCATTAACAAGTCACATTGCATTTGTCTTTCTGTACAAGGCACATTTCCATATCCTTGTCTTTATGTACTGGGGAAGGAGTTTAGTGTCAGTTCCATTTCTCCTTAGACCACTTTTTTTAAGTGGGTACTAAAGTCAACCTGTATTGGATAAAAATGTTAGTGCTAAAAGGGAGGTGGCCACAGCTGAGCTGCTATGACCGGACTGCAGCAAGAGTATCACTTACATGAAAGCACTTGGGAACAGTTTTCCCTCTGAGCACTAGGCAAGCTGGGAGCTATTTTTCTGTGCTTTTTACTGTATAGTAAGACAGACAGTCCCATGCCTTAGTTTTTTCAGTATTGATTGGGAATACTATACTTACCATCTGTTCTAAGATACAGATCAAATGAATATAAAATAGGACTTATAGAGCCACAGGAATGAGTACCTTTTAAATGGTAGATATAAAATAAATATAATTGATCAAATAAGAGAGAACTGGTGAAATGTCTGTTATTTCTCAGCGGTTTGTGTGTGTGTGTGTGTGTATGTGTGTGTGTTTCGTTTTTATGGGTACCAGGGATCGAACGCACGACTGCCTGCTTACAAGGCAGGCGCTTATGCCGCTGAGCTAAATCCCCAGCCCCTAAATGTCTGTTATTTCTCTACCATTAAAAGTTTTAAAAGTATGTTTATGCCCTAGGAGATTTGAGTTTCACGTTGTAAGTGTTGTAATAGAATATCTTTCCTATCAAGGTAATATTATCCATTGTCCCTGTGGAAGCTCAGATTCCTCAAGTCAGAAAAAGAATGACTTTCACGGAGTGTATTTTACATGTATTGATTTACAGATCTATGGGACACATTAGTAGTTATGTGATTTCTTTTTAAACCAGTTTTCAATTTCTTAGCCAAGCCACAGAGTTGCTGCTATTATTGTCAGTGCTTGCAGGAGGCTGAGCAAGTGAGAATGTTTGAGCTGTGTCTTTTCACTCCCTGTCCTTACAAGCCTGTCCTGCTTAGGTCTGGACTTGAAGGTGTTGGTGTAATCTCAGGCAGGCCCACTGGGTCCTATGCCAGGCTGCATCTGCATATACATATTCTGGAAGTACTTTGGGAAACTAGGGTAGCTGTGGGGTGATTTGCAAGTGTCAGTCTTTTCCCAGTTGAGAAAAGACAATTTAAACTCTTTTAGAGGACGCCTCTGAGCATGGTGGTTGACTTCCAAATTGACAAGCACTTGACAGAATCCTTCCTTCTCCAGGCCTTCACCCGAGAGTAGACAGCACAGTGTGAAGGTTATAGAGAATTCTCATGTGTGTGCACCAGTGCCTCCTCTCTTCTAGATGCTCATAGGGCATTTGCTGGCAGATTGACTAGAACATCAGAGAATGACATAGTCCCAGGGAATCCCCAATGGGCCAACCTGTAATGGCCCCTTTACCTTGGAAGATAAATAAATGAGGATGCATTGTAGCTTATCTTATATAACTTCTGGAAAATAGTTCCCTAAGACATTCCATTGGGCATTCAATTATACCTTAAGACTCTGAGCTGCTTTTTAAAAAGATGTGCTGTCTAGTACAATAGCCAGTTGTTAATTTCAGTCCAGCTGCTCACACTCACTTTCTAGCTGGGCTCTGTAGGGTGTGCATGTAATCTTAAATAGGTGCGAGGTTGAGTGTGATTTCTAGTGATCCAATACAGATTCAAGATATATATTTCATTTAATTAAGTAGAAGACTTTTGTCCTCTTCCAAATTATTTTAAAATGTCCCTTTTCTTTCCCATAAGTTTTCATTTTGTTAATTTTTTTCCTTAGACATTGTTATCTTCTGTTTTACTGTACTTCATGACTGTTTGCTTTGTGATGCCTCCCTGCCATTTATAACCCCACAGTTTTAGGTCTTGTATCCGATGAAAACAGACTAGATGCATTGACTCCAAAATGTTTTTAGATGTGTGTGATTTTAATTTTTGTCATTATTATTATTTTGGTGATTTCTAAAATTTCTACAGTAAACACGTATTATGGGAAGGGTAGTAAGTAAACATTCAAAAAATATATTTCATTTTTGTGAATACTGCATACTAAACACTACCAAATCGAATACTTTAGAGGGATGAACTTTATCAATTTTATTACATTAAAGTTGTAAGAAAATATTTTATTATATATATATTTTAAAAGATCATATATTGAATGAGCATTAAGTGAGAAAAGAAATAGAGTACTGAAATTTCACCCCACTCATTATGTTCCTTTCTTGGTTCTGGAGTTGCTCTTCATTTTTATTGATAGCAAAAGTGACAACTGGTAATGACCATTATTACCTTCCTTGCAATTAGATAGATGAGCCACAGGTGATATATTATTGTTGATGTGACAGTCTGATGTATTTCATCTTTGTGCAGATATTTTTAGATTAAGTTTTAAAGATGCACCAGAAGTTAGAATATTTGAGCTTAGCTCTGGCTTCATCAGTTTTTCTGAACCTTGAACATTGTACTTCTTTTTGTTTTTGTGGGAAATGAGACTTAGGAGCTCGAAGGTAAGCCTCGGTTTTACTTGTCCTTTCAGAACTTTCAGTACTTTTAGTTCTGTAAACATAGAACCACACCAGGTAACAACCACAAGTTATTTTGGCCAAAATATTTTTTATATTATGTGCATTTCAGGAACTGTACTGTAGGTAATTTACTCTGTGGTTTTTAGTGGGCCTGATACAGATTTGAAAGACATGAAAGGGATGACTTAAACAAATTTAAAACTTGTTTTCTGCTATGCTGTGTCTTCCTTTCTTTGTAGATTGTACAGTGTCTCCATGGCTGTCCCTCCTCAGAACCATACTGTGAGCAGGACTTCCTGCTGGTGGCATCTCTGGTGACATCAGCATATTAACCATACCTGAGAAGTTTCAGATTGGATATTGTGCTTATATATGGGACTGTGCTTTTTCCTTTGTATTACTGTATTTTCTTTCTTTTTTTTTTTTTTTTTTTTTTGGTCTTTTTCGTTTTTATCGGTACCAGGGATCGAACTCATGACTGCCTGCTTGGAAGGCAGGCGCTTATGCCGCTGAGCTAAATCCCCAGCCCCCTTGTTTCTCTTTTTGAAGATGAGACACTTTCATTCTTTGCAGCAGTTTTTTTCTCAGAATAGTTTAGAAGATACAAAAGGCTTAGGATATCACTTGTCACCTATTTGATCCCTCCTTACTAACCTTTTGTTCAAAAACACCAAATAGCTGCATGGTCTAGGAAGCAGCTTTTCCTGCTCATTTCTGTTTTATGACACTGCACAAACACATGGCATTGTGCTAATTCCTCTCATCCTCTGTTACACCAGTCTCTCCCAGAAGCTAACTACTGGTAGTTGAGAGCAATACTTTTTGGATTGTTTTTGTTTTTGTGGCATGCAAAATTAAACCTAGAGTCTCACACATACTCAAATAATATACTAAAAGTGAAAATTAGCCAGGCTTGGTAGTGCATGCCTGTAATCCCAGAACTTGAGAGACTGAGGCAGGAGGATTGCTGAGAGTTTGATGCCAGCCTGGGCTTTATATAGTAGGCTCAAAGCTACCCTGAACTACATAGTGAGACCTTATCTCAAAAAAAAAAAAAAAAAAATTAGATCCTGTCATGCCCTCTCCACAGTCTTCCTTCCATGTACTCATTCAGCAAGACCAGCTGGTGTGTGCTGCAAACAGAATCCTGTACATTCATGAGAGAAGGCATTATCAACCAGGCAGGAGGATCACAAGTTCAAGTCTTATCTGAATAACAGTGAGACCCTCTTTCAAAATTAAAAACAAGAAAAGTTGAAAAGGCCATGATTGTAGTTCAGTGGTAGAGCACTCCTGGCTTCAGTCTCTCATACTACAAGAGAAAAAAGACTATGAAATATTTTGTTGTACTTAGAATAAAATCCCTTGATATGGTGGAAGACATACTTGGTTTCTGGCTGCTGCTTGTGACTCAGGCCTCATCTGCTATTCTGCCCATTGCTCATGTGGCTCTGGGTAAGGTAGCCTGGCATGGTTACCCTGCCTCAGAGCTTCATCCCCTGCTGTTCTGTTTACCTGAGATGCCCATCCCCAGATCATGCTGTGCCCGGCTCCTGGGTATCATTCAGATTTCAGTTGCCCTTCACCTTAGAAGGCTGTGCTCACCTGTCTAGTCCATGCTGGAGTTTATTTTATTTTATTTATTTTTGTCTTTTTGAGACGGTGTTTCACTATGCAGTTCAGGCTAGCCTTGCACTCTTTTATGTAGCCCGGGCCAGTCTCAAACTCACAGTGATCCTCCTGTCTCAGCCCTTCCACCTCAACATTTTAAGTGCTGGAATTACAGACATGTGCCACCACACCCAGCCTGTGCTGGAGTTATAAAGCTTCTTTGCAAATACTTATTGTCTGAAATAATCTTCTTCATTGATTTAGTTACTATATAGATGCACAATAAATACATTTGCCAAATTAATTACACTAATTTTCCCTCTTTTATTTGTAATGTTTATTGAATGAATATTACTCACAATTCATCCATTCACTGAATGTTTACTGAGTATTTCTGTGTGCCATACGCTGTTCTAAGTGTTGGAGAAGTGGCAACAAAAGGTTGACAGAATTCATGCTCTCTTAGAGTGTGTGTTTCAGTTCAAGGCGACACATATAATGAACCATCAGGTAATCAGATCTGTAAGAAATGGTCAGATAATTGAATTGTGTCACCATGAAATAGAACAATAATTGACAGACCTTGGGCTGGGGATTTAGCTCAGCAGCATAAGCACCTCCCTGGCAAGTGCAAGATCCTGAGTTCGATCCCGTCTCCCTTACCCCCAAAATAATAATTGACAGAGCTTGGGGAAGGGCTCTCCTGGATGGGGTGGCCAGGAAGACCTCTGGTGTGGTGCTGTCTGAACTGCTGGAGTGAAGTAAATCTGATAAATTGAGCTCTTTCTGTGTGTCACAGTAATGACTAGAGACAGACACTGGGATTCTTTTTCTCAGCAGGAGAAATTGAGTCCCTGTGAGGGGAAGGCATATTTGTAAGGTTACCCAGTTTAGAGGTAGGGTAGGTGGACTGGGCTTTGTCTCTTGACTATGATTGTCTGACATCAGAGCTATTTCTCATTTAAACTTGGGTCCTTGAGCCCCATCTCACTCTCATAGTTGACAGATAACTGTAGATTGTCTTTTATGTTGCTGGCTGAAGTTACAGAATGCTGCTTCATTAGCAATACAGGCAGTAAGAGGCCATGTAACATAGTGGTTGGGAACATGGATTTTGCAATCAGTGAATCTGGATTTGAATTCTGAGTGACATTGGGCAAGTTACTTAACTTCTCTAATGCTTCAGTGTTCTCATCTGTAAAATGGGCATAAAATGCAATTAAATACATGGTAATTGCATGTGTGGCACATAGAAATACTTAATAGATAGTAACTAGCATTGTTGTTGTTGCTTTTTTGTCAATCCAGTTCTGTATCCTCTCCAAAAAGAACCAAAACAAACTTGCTTTCCTTCTGGAATCAGGGTGAGAGTCTAATTTCCTCAGTGGAGCCATCACAAGGTTTTGGGTTTACCTGAGGTACAGGTCTTGCCAAATCCCAGGCTTATTAGACTAGAAAGCCAAAGCAGGGTTTTAGTCTGAAGCGGGCCTTGGGTCAGGATCCTGTTTCGACATTCTGCCCACTTATATGAACGGAAGAGATGGTGTAGATTCCGCCTGTAAACCGCAACTTTGTTTTGAGCCAGCTTGACTTGATAGCTTCCTTATTCTACCTGCTGACTTTTTTAGCTCTGGTTTGGCAGCCAGAAGAACAACTAAACCGGTTTATAGCGCTTCATTTACTGCCAGTGAAAGCTCAGCAATTCCTGGGAAAGTGAGCAATTTAAGAGGACTTGATATTTGTCTCTTAAGTTTTCCTTTTAATGTTTCAAAAATATATATATGTATATATATGTGAACCTTATTCTTTTACAGGAGGGACTTTCAGGGCTGTCCTGAAATATTTGGGTCTATGTATGTATGTTAATTTCCCCTTTAATAGGAGCAAGACTTTACTTTTGTATTTTGTTTAGAAATCTACAAGTATATTTGCTCGTTGCTGGTTCTTTCTTTCTTTCCTTCTTTCTTTCTTTTCTTATGGTTATTTATTTTGGAAACAGGCTCACTATGCATTTCAGGCTATCTTCAAACTCATTATGTAGTCCAGGCTGGCCTTAAACATGCAGTGATCTTCCTGTCTCAGCCTCCCGAGTACTGGGACTACAGATATGTACCACCACAGCCAGCCTGCTGCTTCTTTCTTGAGAATATATAAAACATAGACTAACCTTTTCTTGAGTCTGGATCATCATTCGAACATGATCCTTCTGTAGACATCATTGTGTAATGAATGTTAACTATTACAAAATTTGTGTATCTGCTTTTTTTTTTAAGTTTTGTTTTTATTTTTCCTTATGCTGTCAGTGTGCCCTCTTTGCCCTTTGTTGCTTCTAAAAACCATAGGCTGAAGAATCAAATAATTGGAAATGTTAGGAACGAGAGCTGAAGTTGAGTGGGAGGGCACTTATTTAGTGTGTGCACACAAGTGCCTGGGTTCACTTCTGATCAGCTCCAGCTCCATGTGAATGGCCTCTGAATACAAGGCAAAGGTAATTGGTATTATTAACTCTGAGAATATGAGGGTATGCATGTTTTATGGGTAAGTAATAATTTTGGCTACCTCCTGGTCTGGGTTTTGCTCCAGAGAAGTAGAATATTTTTTTATGGTCAATGTTTTTTTTTTTTTTTTGTCTTTTTGAGACAGGGTCTCTATGCAGTTCAGGCTGGCCTTGAGCTCACTTTGTAGCCCAGACTGGTCTCGAACTTGCAACGATCCTCCCACCTCAGCCTCCCGAGTGCTGGGATTATAGGCGTGAGCCACCATGCCCGGCCTTATGGTCAATGTTTATAGTCTTCTGAAATCTTATAACATTAAAAATCCTAATGAAGCCAGGTATAGTAGTGATGTTGGCCTGTGAATCCTAGCAGTCCGGGAGGCTGAGGCAGACTGAGGCAGGAGAATTGCAAGTTCAGCCTGGACTACTTAGTGATTTAAAGTCTTATTTCAAAATGTGTGTGAGAGCGAGGATATTGGGAAGGTAAATTAGTGTGAAGGGCCTGGGTTCAGTCCCCAGTATTGCAGAACGAGAGATAGCAAAACCAAAAAGGTCAGCTTTTACATTGGGATTGGAGTGCTGTGGTAAATAACGGACTATATGCTTGGTTAAATTGGTCTTTTTGATGGTTTTTTGGTATTGGGAATCGAACTCAGGACCTTACGCTTGCCAGGCAAGTGCTTATGCCACTGAGCTATATCCCTGGCTTTTTTTCTTTTCTTTTCTTTTCTTTTTTTGTTTTTGGTACCGGGGATCAAACTCATGATCTCACACTTACCAGACAAGCGCTTGACCTGCTGAGCTAAATCCATTGTCCCTAAATTGGTTTTGATTACCACTGAACAAGTTATTTTTTCCCTAATATTTTAAAGTGAGGATACTTCCCTCTTCTGCCCCCATCACTGATTTTTCCCCCCTTTTTTGTTTCATGAAAAGATAAAATTGTGTAACAGAATAATGAGAATAATAATTGCTAATATACTGTGCATCGTTATCTTCTAAGTAGTAATTTAGAGTACAAATATAAATGAGAAATTCTTAAACAGGATAACAAATTTTTCTTTAATTTTCTTTTCAGTGAACTAAGATAAACTATAATTGAAACAAATTAACATTGAAATATTTTTAAAATATTGGAATATGTAAGTTAAAGAAGTATATGAACTTCTCCCCCCTTATGTATCTTTTATTTTGCTCTTTACTAATTATATAGTGTTTCTCATGTAAGAGAAACCATGAGATATTTGAACTTTTAGTCTGACTTATTTCACTTAATATTTTGTTCTTAAACTGCATCGATTTACTTATGTTTATCTTTCTCTCTGGCAGTGTAGTGCTCTGTTGTATATAAATACCACATTTTTCTTTTCCATTTATCTTTTGATGGATAGATACGCTATTTCTAAGATCTAGCTATTATAAACTGTGCTGCTGTAAACATGGGTATTCACAGATCCCTGTAATGGATGATTTTAACTGTTTTTGGGAAGATACCTAGGAGGGGGATAGCAGGGTCAAATACAACTTCTGTTTTTAGTTTTTTGAGGAATCTCCACACTGGTCCCTATAGTGCTTTTACTAGTTTCCATTCCCACCAACAATGCCATGAAGTTCCTTTCCCCCCATTCTTGCCAGCATTTGTTATTGGATTTTTTGATGATAGCCATCATTTTTGGGTAAGAGGGTATCTCAGTGTAGCTTTAATTTGAATTTCTCTGACGGCCAGTGATAATCAGCATTTTATATATTTGTTGGCCATTTGTACTTCTTTTTTTTTTTTTGTCTTTTTCGTTTTTATCGGTACCAGGAATCGAACTCACGACTGCCTGCTTGCAAGGCAGGTGCTTATGCCACTGAGCTAAATCCCCAGCCCCGCCATTTGTACTTCTGAAAAGTGTCTCTTCATTTTGATTGCCCTTGTTTTGATTGGGTCTTTTATTTTGGAGAGGGCTCTGATTTTTGTGTGTGTGTTTGTATAC
Organism: Cavia porcellus; assembly: GCF_034190915.1. Classification (NCBI taxonomy): domain Eukaryota; kingdom Metazoa; phylum Chordata; class Mammalia; order Rodentia; family Caviidae; genus Cavia; species Cavia porcellus. The sequence goes on from NW_026947500.1 coordinate 24,802,123, forward strand.
TGTATTTTTGATGTTAGTCCTCTGTCCTTGCAATAGCTGGCAAAAAATTTTTTTTCCCATTTAGTAGATGTCTCTTCACTCTTCTGGTTGTTTCCTTTGCGCTGCAGCTTTTTAATTGGGTATGATACTGTTTGTTGATGCTTGGTATTGCTGGGTATGGTGACGCACGCCTGTAATCCCAGCACTTGGGAGGCTGAGGCAAGAGGGTTATTACAAGTTCGACACCAGCCTGGGTTACAAAGTGAGCTCAACACCAGCTTGAACTGTATAGCAAGACCCTGTCTCAAACAAACAATAACCTCCCACCAAAAAAAAGATTGATTCTTGGTATTATTTCTTGTGGCATGGGACTGTTCAGAAAATCCTTCCATACGCCTGTGTCTGAAGAGTTTACCTATTTTATCTTCCAGCAGTTTGTTTCTGTTTTAACATTTAGATCTTTGACCCATTTTGGTTTTAGTTTAGTAGCGGGTAAGATGAATGGATCTAAACTCAGTCTTCTGAATGTGGATATCTAATTTTCTCAATATCATTTATTAAGAGGCTATCTTTCATCCCAGGTATTTGTTTGGCTCTTCTGTGAAGGATCAAATAACCATATGTGCCTGAGGTGATTTCCATTTCTTCTGTCTCATTGATCCACATAGCCTGTTTTTGTGCCAGTACCATGCTGTTTTAAGAATCACTGATTTGTAATGAAAAAAATACATATGTAAAATGTTTGGACATTGATACCCAGAGAAATTATTGCCTTCACATCTTTCAGTAACATCGGTGAAACTACGAATATGGTAAGTATATTTGTCCTCTGATTTCTATTAGTCATCATTTGCATTATCTTTACAAGTAGATTTTCTTTTAATCTTTGAAGCTTGTATATGGTGACATGTGATGATGAAATATATCTTAAATCTAACGACTTCATTAAAAGTCATCTCTTCACAATTAAAATCCACAGCATTTTATATATTCTCACCACGTATCACTTTTGCTGTGCATGAAAATGAATATGCAACTCTGGAAGCCAAGGTCCTCTGGGAGCATAAAAACTCTTGTGGCTATTAATGGGCTTAATTGTATTTCCCTTCTGTCACTAAAATGTGCAATAAATTTGTTTATGTCCTTGCCTTAATTTAATGGGGAGAATTGGTCATTAAATCTGTATTGATACTATTATCACTTTGTTTTTATTGCTGATAGAGTCCTCTCTAGCTTTCCTTTAAAAAGAAAAGTTATTTTTATTTTTATTTATTTATTTTTGGTACCAGGGATCGAACTCATGACCTCACGCTTGCCAGGCAGATGCTTACACCACTGAGCTAAATCCTTGGCCCTTAATTTTATTTTTAAAATTTATTTTTGTTAATACATGTTTGTAGTACATAGTGATCACGTTCCTTATGGGAAGTTGGTACATGTATGTAACCATTTTAATTATTTTTTAACTCCTTCCTGTCCTCTTTTGTTCCATCCTTCCATCTCTTGGTCTCTTCTGTATGCAATGATCTGTCTCCCTACTTTCTGTCATCTAACTTTTATTTTGCTCAATATTTATATTGTGGGTTTTTCATGTAAGAGAAGCCATATAATATTTAAGCTGTGTGTGTTACTTATTTCCCTTACCATTGTAGTCTCAAGATGCATCCATTTTCCTATGAAAGACTTAAATTTATCCTTTATGGCAGAGTAGTACTCCACTGTGTATAAGTACCACATTTTCTTTATCTGTTCATCTGTTGATGGACATGTAGGCGGGTTCCAAAATTTAGCTATTATGAGTGGTATTGCTGTAAACATAGGTGTGCATGTATCACTGTGATATATCTTTAGCTTCTTTGGAAAGAAATCTAGAATGGGAAAAGTGGATCCAGTGGAATTTCTGGTTTTAGTTTTTTGAGGAGTCTCTGTACCTATTTCCATAATAGTTATACTAGTTTACATTCCCACCAACAATTAGAAGGGTTCTTTTCTCTCTGCTGCCTCCACAGTTTTTGTTGTTATCTGAATTCTTTTTTGTTTGTTTTGTTTTGCCTTTTTGAGATAGAGTTTCACTATGCAGGTCAAACTGGCCTTAAACTTACTTTGTAGCCCAGGCTGGCCTTAAACTCTCAGCAATTGTCCTGCCTCAGCTTCCCAAATGCTGGAATTACAGGCGTGCACCACCACGCTTGGCTTTTCTGAGTTCTTGATGATAACTCTTCTTTCTAGGGTAAGACAGAATCTCAGTGTTGTTTGAATTTGCATTTCTCAAATGGCCGGAGATGTCAAACATTGTTTTCATGTATTTATTAGTCATGTATTTCTTCTGAGAAGTTTGTGTTCATTTCAGTTGTCTGTTTAAGAACATTTGTAATAAGGAATAAGTGTAATATTATTAAACATTATTCATTTATCCTGTTGGTTGACTTCTAAAGGGTCATCTCATTTGAGGAGTAAGTGTGGTGTGAAAATGGGAGATGGTCTCCTAAATCTAAGATGAGGCATAAGGTTGGTAGGACTAGGACTGAGGCAGGCAGTGTGTATATGTTTACTTGCATTCTGAAGGAGCTAGTTCTAAGGCAGCCTCACTGATAAATGAATGCCAGTCTTAGTGTGGTGAAGCTTCACATTTTTAAATCCATCTAAGAGAACATTTGTGGGAGAATGACTATTAAGGATTATGGTTCTCTTTGTTTTTTTGTCAGTCAGGCATCTTCTACTATTTTTATAATGTATCTGGAGAAAAATCAGAAATTACATCTTTAAAACTATGTCAGAAATGCTGTGACTTTAAAATATTTTTGAAATATTTTAAAATTTATGAACTCTTTGTTGAATATAATACACATTAATAAATGTGCACAAAAAAGAATATAGCTCAGTACATTTTTACAAAATAAACTTAACTATGTAACCAACATTCAAATCAAGAAAGGAGATACTGCAAGTGGCCCCAGAGCCTCCATGAAGTGCCTCCAGTTTCAACCCATTTCACCCAGAAACCATCATTCTGACCTCCGGTACCACAAAGTAGTTTGCCTGTCTTTGGAGTTTTACAGAAATGGTATCATAGAGTATGTATTCTTCTGTGTCTAGCTTCCTGTTCTGAACATTATGTTTGTAAAGGAAGTTGAAGTTTTTGCATATGGTTACACGTTATTTCTATTACTATGTAGTATTGTGTTGCATAAATGCATTATAATTCAGTTATTATATTGTTGAGTGATTGGGTGTCCAGGTTTTTTAAAAAACATTCATGCTTTTTTTTTTTTTTCGAATTGTACACGACCTCATGCTTGCCAGGCAGGTGCTGTGCCTGCTGAACCATGTCCCCGGCTTTTGAGACAGAATTTCACTATGAAGTTATGTAGTTCAGTCTGGTCTTCAAAGCTCAAGCCTGCCTTGAACTCATGGTGATCCTCCTGCCTCAGCCTCCTGAGTCCTAGAATTGATTACTGGCATGTACTGCCATGCCTGGCTTTTTAAAATTTAAAAAAAAAATTTTTATTGGTACATGTTTGCAATATATAATTTTTACATTCCTTGTAAGGTGATGGTACAAGTGTGTAACACATCTTAATTCTTCTTTTTTTTTTTAGTTGTTTTAACCCCTTCTGCCCTCTGTATCCCTCTTGATCCCCTTCCCATTTGAGAAAGGTATGTCTTTTCCTGCTTATTATTTAACTTATTTTGTGCTTTATTCATATTTTCCATTTCTTATATAATAGAAACCATGTGATACTTAAGCATGTATGTCTGCTTTAACATTATGGTCTCAAGGTAGATCCATTTCCCCACAAGAGACTTGGTTTATCTTTTTGTGTGTGTGCCAAGTTGATCAAATTTATTGAATAATTTTTTTCTGTGTATGGTATATCTTTAAATAGTCAGTACATTACAGTGTTGCAATCTGGATATTAGTATCTAGTCTTTTTCTGAATTTTTTTGCATTACTGTCTTTTCTAATTGTTCATTTTATTTTATATGCATATACAGATATATATATATGTACACACACAATGGTGGTATATTTTACATGTTTCCAAATATAATATAAAATTTTAAATTTTAAAAACAAAAGAATAAAATGATGATACAGAATTTCAAAATAAAATAATAGGCTATTAAGACTGGTTAATATATTGCATATTGTTATCTTCAAATTAGTTGTTCAGATTATAAGCAACAGCCATAAAAATGATCAATTGAACAATGAAAGCACAAATCAGATTTTTTGATGAACTAATATGTAGTTATCTATCTTGTACAAGTATAAATGTGTATAAAATTAATATGTATACATCCATACATACAATCTTTTCCCTTCTTTTCTTTTCTCTGTTCCCCATCCCAGTTGTTCTTTGTGTGTTCTTGTTATTGAGATTTTTATTTTGGTTTTTTTTGGTACTGGGAAGCCAATTCAAGACCTTGTGCTTGCCAGGCAGGCATTGTGCCACTAAACTATATTCTAGGCCCTATCCTTTATGTCAGTGGCTTTAAAATTTGGTTTCTCATTTGACTGTACCTTGCCATCTGTGTTTGGATAAGTCTCTGTAACTCTTCCCTACCTACTGCTACTTAGTTTCTTTGTTTACTCATTGAATACAGTTCTGTGGAGGTTACTGGTGCAGATTCTGAGAGAACACTGAACAAAAGAAAAATTCCAGCTCTCGTGGTTACTTTCTAGGGGCAGAGTAGGCAACAGACAGCAAACAGATGAGGTAGCCATAACAAGGGTATCAGGTGGGAAAACAAAGTAAGAAGGGGGAGGGTGTAAGAGGGCAGGAGGCAGGAGAATATTATGTTAAGCCATGTGGTCCCAAGCCTCAGAGAAGGCGAGACAGCCTGGTGGAGCACATGTGAATTCAAGCCAAGTGAATCCTATGAGAGGAGCCTTCCTGGCAGAGAGAATAGACAGTGCTCCAGGACCATCAGGGAGGCCACTGTGGCTGGAGCTAAGTGACAGAGACAGAGGGCGAGGGAAAGGGAGAGGGAGAGTGTAATAGAAGACAAAATCAGAGATGTGCAGGGGCTAGACTTTTTGGCAATGCTAGAGATTGAGCTTGTAGGTGGTAGGTGTGGAATCTGCCTCTGGCACACTGCAGATCTCATAGACCATTGTTGGACTTTGGCTTTGATCTTGAATGAGCTGGGAAGCCACTGTGGTAGAAAAGAGACACAATGATGACTTCCACTTGAGAGGAACCGCTGGCTTCATGTACAGAAGGGTTGGGTTGGAAGGCAGAAGTGATGGCCTAAGTGGGGGCTGATACTGGCCTGGGTGGCAGTGGTGTATGTAAGGAGCTAGTCAGATCCTGGGTATATTTTCAACCCAGGATTTGCTTGTCATTTGGATTCATGGTATGACAGCGAAAGGATTCAAGGACAACTACGTTTCACTTAATTTCTCTGTGTCCTTTTTCTGTTTTCTTTTTAAGTCATTATTATTGTCATCTCTTTTTTTTAGTGATGTTATGAGACTAGGTCTTTGTAACTGCTTTCTCCTTAGGGCTCTCTGGGAGCTTGTTTCCACTTTTCCTCTTTGTAATGAATTAAAAATAAATTTTCTTGAAAATTCACTGGCTGATAAAACAATCTATAGGTGAGCACCCAGTGTATTAAAAATCTAAGTAAATTTTTATTTTAATGCTTTATGCCATGATGTAGCCATTGGAGCAGCTGAGTCTCACCTTTCCTAATTGTTCTGCTGTCATATTTGCTCTGTATGCTCTCTTCTGAGGTCTGTTTATTTAATGGTTTCTGAAGAGATAATCTGTTGCAGAAGCAACTAATCACTGTAGCTTACATCATTTGTCACTAACCCAGTGAAATTTAAAAGTCAAAAACATTGTTGGTTTTTTTAAAAAAAAAAAAAAAAGGTTGACTTGCTAAGGCAGCCTGTCTGTGCTTCCTTCTAGTGTCTCTGTAATGAAAAATCCTGCTGCTGAATGATCTAATTTGTGTAATCTTGAAGGTGGAGCTATTTTTGAAAGTGAACAGAAAAATAATGTAGCCCTTTGCCTGTGAATGCCAAACTGGATCTTACTGATTTAAAAGGAAAAAGACTCAGATCTTATAGTTTAAACTGCAATGTCCTTCTTGTTCTGTTCATCATTTCCAGATTAAGTTTAAGAAAGATGTACTTAAATAATTAATCTTGAAAATATCAGCCAGTTTTTTTGTTTTGTTTTGTTTTTAAGACAAGGTCTCGTTACATAGTTCAGGCTAGCTTTGAATTCACTTTGTAGCCCATGTTGTCTACTCACTGTAGTCCTCTTGGCTTAGCCTCCTGAGTGCTAGGACTACAGGCATGCACCACCATACCTAGCTTTTTTTAGAAAAAAAAAATTTTTTTAACATTTTGGGTAAGTGTATTTCTATATTTGTGATTTGGATGATATGAATTGCATAAAAGAACAGTTATGACTGTGTTCAGAAGTTAGCGTTCTCTTTACAGTTCTTAAGATAGACTGAGGGTTTGTAACTGATTCTCAACCCTATCTGATTCTATAACTTTTTTTTAATCCTTAAATGAAATTCCCAGGTAATAAAACCTACTGACATATCTGTAGCGTCTAACTGCAATATAAAGGAAAAAACCAAAAGGAGCATTAATTGTAGTGAAGTATGCATTTCTGTATGTAAATTCTTAGAAGACAAATGTGATTCTTCCCAGCACATTGGAAACCATCCCATCCATCAGGTGCTTATATGTAGACCAGCTTTGTCTTTGTGACTGTGAGGCTGTAGAGGCTGAATAGATTCATTACATTGGTGACTCAGACGATTCATGGAAGCCATTGGTGATAGTTTCCTGAAATGGCAAATAAAGTCTTCTTGAAGTTTTAAACAAAACAGAATAGCATTTCCCCCCTATTTACATGATAGTTTTATTCCTGGAAAATTCTTTATGTTAAATAGTGACAGAATATTTAGTTTCTCTATAAAGTCTCTTGAAGTCTAAGTTTAGACAATTGTAAGCTGCTTTTTACTTTCATATATGTTTTGTGGGAACCAAAGGCAGACTTGGTATGAAGGTGAGGAACCTTAAAATTTAGGACCTTCCTTTTCATAAAAGGCCACTTCCACAGCCCCTATACCTAACTAAAAAAGCACATGCCTGGAATCCCAGTACTCAGGAGGCTGAGGCAGGAGGATTGCTGTGAGTTCAACGTGAGCCTGGGCTACTTAGTATGTTCAAGCCCACCCTCAAAACACACACACACATGCACACACAAACTTGTAAGTACAACTTGGTGAGTTTTTACAAACTGTACGTCCTGTTATGTTCAGCACACACATCAAGAAATTATCACTAATACCCCAGGACATTACCAGGTCCTTTTCTAACTGAAACCCTTGCCACTTGCACTGAAGATAACTAGTACCCTCACTTCTAACAGCATAGTTTTCAATATATACATTTGCCTCTAACTGCTTTTGCTTAACATTACATTTGTGTGATTCATACACACTGTTGAATGTAATTCCAGTTATGTTGTTGCGAATAGTGTGCCATGTTGTGAATATAGTGCATTTCTTTAACCATCCTGCTGCGATGGCCATTTAGGAGATTCCCAGTTTGGGACTATGTGAATAGGGACACTTAACGCATGTCTTACACTTGTCCTCAATACTCATTTCTCTGGAGTATATGACCCAGAGTAGAATCGCTGGATCATAGGATTCATATATACGCAGCTTAGCAATATGTGAGCAGTATGTGAAAGTTCCTGTTGCTGTATCTCTCCATCAGTATTTCAGTTATTTCCTTTTTCATTTTAGTCATTCTGGCACAAAGTAAAATGGTTTCTCTTGTGGTTTTAATTTGCATTTCTCTGATTTTTTTTTGTTTTTTTTTGTTTTTGAATACCCGGAATCATACTCAGAACCTTGCACTTGCCAGGCAGGCGCTTATGGCACTGCGCTAGTTCCCCAGCCCCTTCCCTGACAGTTTTGAGTGGCTTTTTCATATGTTTATCAGCCATCTGGACATCTTTTGTGAATTGTCTGTTCAGATTGGTTGCCCATTTTCCTATTAGATTGGGTCTGTGTTCCTTTTAGAATCTCCTTTGTTCATGCTAAGTTGCCCTATTACTCTCTTAGTGGTGTCTTGAAAACATTATTTTTTGGTACCGGAGATCGAACTCACAACCTTGTGCTTGCTTGCCAGGCAGGTGCTTACGCCACTGAGCTAAATCCTCAACTCTTGAAAAACGTTCTTAATGTAGTCCAGTTTATCAGTTTTCTCCTTTATTTTTAGTTTCATTTGTGTCCCATTTAAGAAAACTTTGCCATTTTGAAGACCATGAAAATATCGTGTAATACTTTCTTCTAAAAGTTTTATTGTTTGCTTTTCACATTTGGAGTTACAGTGTATCTGCAGTTGACATTTACGTGTAGTATGAGAGAAGATAAGATGCATTTCTCCTAATAAGGATATTCAGTTAACTCGGTACCATTTATATTTTATTTTCCAAATCCATTTTATTTCAAGGAGAAAAAGAAAGAAATGGTACATACACTGGCCACTGTCATCTCCAGATCATTCACACAGAGCATAAGACATCTACATTTAATTGTCCAAACAATTCTGCACAAATTTTTCTCTTCAGTGAACTCAGAGAAATCAGTACTATAACTATCTTAACTATTTTTATATACATATACGTATGTTGTTACTTTCAGCTTCTCACACTAATGCTACAATATGATGTTTACACATGTGTGTCTTATTTCACTAAAGAGTATGGTCTCAGGTTGCATCCATTTACCTATAAAAGTCTCCAGTTTATCATTTTTTTTTTTTGCTACTGGGGATCAAACTCGCGACCTTGTGCTTGCCAGGCAGGCGCTTAGAGCGCAGAGCTGAATCCCCGGCCCTAAATTTATCCTTCTTTATGGTTGAGCAGTAAGTACTCCATTGTATAAAAATGCTGCATCTTTCTTATCCATTCCTCAGTCGATGGGCATTTGTTTCCTAGATCTGGCTATTACAAATCTGTACCACTTGTTTAAAAGATTATTTTCAGCTGAGCATGAAGGTGTGTGCCTATAATTCCACCACTCAGAGAGCCTGAGACAGGAGGATTGAGAATTTAAGCCCACCAGGCTGGGCAACTTAATGAGACCCTGTCTCAAGAAAATAAAGGATAAAAAAAAAAAAAATAACCTGGGATGTACCTTAGTGCAGAGGCTCTGGGTTCGGTCCCCAGTGCTGGGGGTGGAGGGAGCATCCATTTTCTTCTATACCACATTGTCATCTTTCATCATAAATCCAGTGACATTTGCATGTGGTTCTAGTTTTGTATTTTCTTTTCTGTTTTCTTTTCTTTGTTTGTTCTTGGTTTTTTTGAGACAGGGTCTCAGTATGTCATTTAGGATGTCCTTGAACTCACTGTAGCCCAGATTGGCCTTGAATTCACAGTGATCCTTTTACCTGTGTCTCTCAAGTGTTGGGGTTATAGACATGTACTTTTTCTTTTTTTGGTATAGGAAATTGAACCCAGAGCCTTGCACTTGTGAGGCAAGTGCTGTACCACTGAGCTACATTGGTAGCCCTGTTTTACTTTGAGACAGTTTCGTTAAGTTACCTAGGCTGACATCAAACTAATCTTCTTGCTTTGGCCTTCTGAGTAGCTGGGATTACAGTGTCCACCACTATGCCTGGCATAATTTTAGGTTTTCCATTCTACACCATTGGTCAGTTTGTCTATTCTTGCACAAATCTTTCCCTGTTGCAGTTATTTATTTATTTATTTTTTGAGACAGGGTGTCACTATGTAGTAGTGACTATAGTAGTAGACTGGCCTTTAACTCGTAGCAGTCCTCCTGCCTCAGCCTCCCAAAGTACGGGGATTACAGGTATGCACTACCATGCCTGGCTTCAACTATTATTTTATAAGACCTATTATCTGGTGGTGTACATCTTCTAGCTTTTTGCATCTTTGAAATTGTCCTAACTAGTCTTTATCCTTTACATTTTCCTTTTTTCTTTTTGAGACAGTGTTTTGCTGTGTAGTTTAGGCTGGCCTCAAACTCGCAGAAATGGTTCTGCCTCAGTCTCCTGAATGCAGGGGCTTGTGCCACCACGCCCTTTTTTGTTGTTAAAGAATAGACATACTGTATGTATTTCTTCAGGTGTATTCTCTAGCATTTGATATTTTTAAATATTAAAGGCAATGTAGTTAACTGTAATTTTGTATTCTTTTTCTTACAGCAAAGCCTGTAACTTTTGTCTAACTTTTAAGTTATACAAAACCTGATTTCATCTTTGGGTAGAATATTTTCTCTTACATGAGTGCAGGAAGTCATGTGCAAAGCTAGTCATTTTTTAGTGTAAGTTTTGTACATGTGTGGGTTGTAGGATGTCCAGTATGTTTTTTTTCTGCCACTGAGTGTTCATAAAGTTCATACTCTTGTGACAATCCAGAAAGCATCTTCCGGGCATCACCCTACCATGACTCTATTGAGACTTACTATTCTTCCTTATAATATTTTTTATAGACCATAATGTCATTGTGCTTGACTGTTGTTCAGTGTGTTTGACTTCTGCTTGTTTTAGGAACAAAAGTAAAGTAAGGCAACAGTTTGAGCTATTGATGTATGGTATTTCTAGACTTTAAAAATTAACAAGTGATCAATTGCTATAGATTCCTGTCTGTAGGCCTCATGGTAGAGTAGATTGAGCAGCGGACTCGGAGCCAGAAGAATTAAGTATTTCCTTTAACAATTAAAGATCGTGATTTGGAGTCGTTTACTTTTTGAGCTTCAATCTCATAAGATGGAAAAATAAATAATTAGCTGTCTGGTTGGTTACTTAGTTGTTGAGAAGAATAGATGATACAATGTATGCGTGACTTAAGTCTTAGAATACTGTGTTTTCTACCTATTCTTTGCTGGACTGTAGGCATAATCACATGAGCTGCATGAAGCCTACTAAATAGTGTGGATCTGCTCAGTTTTTGTTCTTTGAGCATGGTCTCTATGGGCATAACTTATTCATGGAAAGGGCTTCTATTTTCCAGAAGTGTGTATGCATTTATAGTAAGGTAATAAGAGCACAGGTCTGTGGGGATTCCTATGTTTTAATTTTGGTTTTGCAAATGAAAAGTATGTAAACCACTTGCTTTCCATTTCCTTAATTGCCTTGAATGCTTTGATGATTAAGATAAAGTCACTAAGCACTTTCATGTTCCTCAGGGAAAAGTATCCTACAAATGGAGGTGATACGTTATAATAAATAAATTACTGGGCTGGGGATGTAGCTCAGTTACAGACAGAGCACGTGTTCAGCATGCACGAAGCCTGGCTTGATCCCCTCACACCACAAGCCAGAAGAAAACAGAAAAGTAAATTCTCATGTTTATGCGTTCACTATAAACCTGGCCTTCCAGCTAAGAGATTGAGACATCACTAGCCCTAGAGCTTTCAGTGATACGAACAGCCTACACTGGCCTTAAACGCGAAAGGATCCTCTACCGTAGCCTCCTGAGTGCTACTGTGCCGACTTCTGGATAGCTTTTTGAAGTATCTGTTGAAATGTTTTTCCATTTTTAAAGTTGGTATGTTTGTTTATTTCTAATTTATTTGCAGAAATTCTTCATATATGGGCTGGGGATTCAGTTCAGCGGCGTTTTAAGTGCCTGACTTGCAAGGGTGCAGTCATGAGTTTGATTCCTGGTACCAAAAAAAAAAAAGACTCTTCAATATTACAGAGCAAGTCCTTTATGAGATTAGTGTATATGTGTGTGTTGTATCTCTGATACAGGGGTGATTGAAAAATATGATGAAAGGGGGCTGGGGATTTAGCTCAGCAGCATAAGCCCCTGCCTTCAGGTAGGCAGTCTTGAGTTTGATCCCTGGTACCGATAAAAACGAAAAAGACAAAAAAAAAAAAAAAATGATGAAAATATAAAGTTAAAAAACTCATTACAATGAAAGACGCATTGTAATTAACCTCCTTCACAGTGCTTCCCCTCACTTCAAGTTTGTTTGTCCCATCATTGTTGTCACTTTCCGAAGTGGTTCTAGAAGTTGGCTTGTGAGTGAGTGTGTTTATGAGGTGTGGTTTAGGAAAAAAGCAAAACAGTAAATGCTGCTTCCCAGAGCCATCCAGAATAGTATAGTGTACATTGATTCTACCTTATTCACTGGAATTATCACCAGACAACTTTTGACTGTTCTCCCAAAATTGAAATGGCCGTGAAGGGTGAAGGATGAATGTTTTGAATCGATTCAGGACATCAAGGCAGCCGTGATTACATCTCCCCCCCCCACACACACACACCGGTACCAGGGATCGAATTCACCACCACAGGCTTGCAAGGCAGGCGCTTATGCCGCTGAGCTAAATCCCCAGCCCCCGTGATTACATCTTTTGGTTACATATCTTTTGATTACATCTGGTATATATTTTTTTCAGTCTGTTACCTGGAGGAACAGTCACATCCCTCTTCCCTCATTAGCTTTCCAAACTGTTAACATTCTATTGTATTTACTATGTTATACTACTAAGGCATTCAAAACCAACTTATGTCAACTGCCTCTGGGTGTCTTTTTCTCTTCAGTTCCAAGATTGCATCCAGGAACATGCATTACACTTAGTTATGTCTCTTAATCCTCAGAGCTAGCTAATACTTTAATTTTTTCCGTCATTCATGTTCTCAACAGTTTTATGTTCAGGAGGATGATCTTAAAGCTAAATCTCTTAATATGCCTCATGACCAGGCTTAGGTCATGATTTCTCTCTCCTCTCCCCTCCCATCCTTTCCCCTCCCCTCCCCTCCCCTCAGGTTCTCACTATGAAATTCAGGCTGGTCTTGAGCTCACTTTGTAGCTCAGTCTGGACTTGAATTTGCAGTGATCCTTCTGCCTCAGCCTCCTGAGTGCTGGAATTATAGGTGTGCGCAAGTCATGATTTCTTGACAAAAACAAAAGAAGTCACAAAAAAGGATGCTACGGTATTCTTAAAACACTACATAAAGAGGTACATGATATTAACCAGCTCCGTTACTGCTGAGTTAACCGTGATCACCAGATTGTGTTGGTGTCTGCCAGGTGTCTGTGCTTTTCTCTGCTGTAATACCATTGTTTTCCCCTTCATAATTAATGAGTATTTTGTGCAGAGACGATTTAAGATTGTGCCAGTATCCTTTTCCTTGTCAAACTTCAGGTTGCTGGCATTATTGTCCTGCCTAAATCAGTTATTACAGTATGGTTGCCAAATGATGATATTTTTGTTCCCATTATTTTTTCTATATTTATAATTTTGACTTTGTAAGGATGAGCTTTTCTTTCTACTGTGGACCCATGGTTTTATATTTTATTCATTGGGCTGTACTTTGTTAACATCACTATGTTGATGCTCAAATTACTGCAGATCAGATCAATGGGAGCCCTTCATACTGTTCACTTACACCTGTTGGAGAAATCTTTCATTTTCCTCCATATGTTTGTTTTTTCATTATACCTGACCTTCCATTTGCTGCTTCTGCACCTATACACCTTCAAGGGAAGGGATGCCAGGAGTGAGGCAGAGAGCGGAGTATGAGATATTCCTGAGGTCTTAAACCTGATGTGCCATCAAGGAAATGTGGAAGTTGGGGAAATGGTGAAAGGATGGTCTGTTGGTTGGTTTTAGCAGAGAAATGAAACTTTTTGCACTTGTTAAAATTATTTATCATGCTATTGAAGACACAGGCCCAGAACACAGGACTGGAGCTGGTGGACAATGCTAGAGAGAGAGGGTCCCTTGAGAGAGAGAGCTGTGTTGTGTTCAGCATCAGGAACTATTCACAGTGGACTAGAGATGACTGGAATTTTTTCTTTCAGATCAGGGTCTGATTTATTTATGCTTGATGCATTAAATTCTGTCCTTTGAAAAGCTATCCATTTTCAGAAGCAGGTTTTATTTTCATTTTATATAATGTGGGCTGAGAGAATCTTGTGCTAAGTATAGCATCTCGAGTTTGCTAGGCTTTCTGAAAAACTTAAAGTATTTTAAAATTTGAAACCAAAGCTACAAGATGACACTTCTGTGATCTCTTTTCCAAATTAAAGCAACCAAGGCAGCAGTGATAATTGGCCTCACTGGTGAGCTGAAGCAGGATTTTTTTTTTTCCTTTTGTGTTAGACAATTTGTAGTGGAGCTAAGTAATGGATTAATGGTTGCCTCATAAGTAGATCAGACACAAGATTGTATGTGTGTGTGTGTGTGTGTGTGTGTGTGTGTGTGTGTGTGTGTAAAACTGAACCTGGGGCTTGCCTTGTGCACACGAGGCAGACACTGTACTGCTGAGCTACGGCTCCAACCCCAGACACTGGTGATGCTGATGGAACTCTGAGCCTCTAGCCCTGATGACCACTGGAATTCCAGTGTACTGATAAATAAAATAATGGTTGTATTAAAACACTGATTGCCTTGGAATCTGTGGTGAAGAATATTAACGCAGTCTCCCTCTTGTGTGCATGTGTGATACTGAAGGGAGAATCCATGACCTTCATGCTGAGCCACAACCTCACATTATTTTTTTTTTCCTCAAACTGTTTTAAAATTTTTCTTATTTTGAGACAAGGTCTTGCCAAGTTGCCCAGGCTGGGCTCAAACTTGCTGATCTTCCTGCCTCAGCCTCCCGGAATGTTGGAATTACCTGTAATCACTGTTTTAGGAACCCAAATCTTGTTTTCCCCATATCCTACTGGCTTCTGGAAAATGAGAGGTAATTGTTATTTTTTTTTTTTTTAGCTCAGAGCCAGAGATCACCCATGAGCTGTGTATAAATGGTACAGTCTCAAGGAAAAAAATACTTAAAAATTTCATTTTGGTGAATGATTTGGGGATGATGATGTGCAATGTGTGTACCATTGTTGCCCCCTTGATACTCTTGATACTCTTTGAAATTTTGTTGTAGTTTTTTTTCTTGCTTTTTAATCTTGAATAAAATGGATTTGAAAAAAAAATTCATTTTAACGGAAGGGGGTGGAGGAATAGAAGTTGCTTCTGTTGCTGTTTTTCCTTCTGGTCTGTTTGGTTTTGTCATTTTCAGATAATTGCAGCAGAGCATGGAATGTCCGTTGCATGTGAACCATGAGAGAGCTGCGGAGCTGAAGGTGGCCCAGCCGTCTTTAAGGAGCTCAGCCTCTTAGTGTAAACAGTGGCCCGCAGCGCGGAGCGGATTGGCGTTGAGCTTTACCAGTCAGTCGCATGTGCCAAGGTGGTGTAGGGAGAAGGCACTAATTGCTCCGTAGAATCTACCATTGAACTGAAATGTTTGTTTTCAACTTTTTGTTGTAGAAAACGTTTTAAATACGCAAAAATTGAAAAAATATGTAATGAACCCCTGTGTACTCATCCTCTGGCTTCATCATTACTGTCATTGTTTATTTTACCAGCATTCCTGTTCCTTTGCTCCCACTTTGACCCCCACCCCGTCCCCAGATTATTTTGAAGCAAATTCCAGACATCATAGCATTTCTTCTATAACAGTTTCAATATATATCTCCAAAAGATGGGAACACCTTAAAAAAAAATATATATATATATATATATATCCACAGTATCAATTACTCTCTGAAAATAAGTAATAGTTCTTAATTTTCTAGTATGCTGGGCTTAGAGTCCGTTGAACTGAGCTTTATAAAGAATATTTTAATAGGGGATTGGGAGAAAGGGAATTCAGGCTGAGAGAATAGCATATGCAAAGTTGAGGAAAGTGTACCAATGAAAGGTAATAAAATCTGATTTAAGGCTATGGCACTGGATGTGGAAATAAAATTACAACTGAGTCATGGCAGAGGTAAATTTAGTGGGATTTGCCAACTGAGGCTAACACTTCTTCTGTTGCTAGTTAGCAGTATTTGAGTGGTCATTTTGAATCATATAGAACAAAATCAGCAAACCATGCATGTAGGCTAAATCCTGCTCTCAGTCAGTATTTGTTAATAAAGTTTTGTTAGAATATAGTCATCCCCACTCATTTTTGTGTTGTTTGACTCTTTTCACTCTACATTGGCAGAACTGAGTAATTAAAACAGAGACCCTATTATCAGAGAAAGCCCCAAATCTATTATTTGCTACCGTATTAAAGAAAAAGTTTAACAGCATCCGATGAACAAGAAACCAGGCCCTGGTTTAGTGCTGTCCCAGGAGCTGTGTTGAATATGTTGCCAAGCAGCCTCCATGGTTTTGTGATGTATATGAAGTCAGAAGTTTTGGATTTTGTTTTGCTCTTTTTTTTATTATTCACTCTAATTTTCTTTGCCAGTTTGTTATTTGATTTCATTTTGCATATTATCCTTCTTCAATGCTAGAAGGCTAGCTCAACAAAATCAGGTTTTTCTTCTTTTGTTCACCGACTATATTGTCAGGATTTAGATCAGTGCCAGGTAGTTGGTGAATACCTAGTAATAGTTGTTGTGTAAGTGACTACTTTAACCTTTTTTGTTTTTCTTCTACATTAGACATATTTGGAGCATCTTAAGAGATAATAAAGATGATATATTTGTAGGTGGCAGGGATGCTGTTATATATAAATCTGTTGTAATTTCACCCTAACAAGCTTTAGAAAATTGTTTCATCAATACAATGAGTCTCTCTCTCTGTATATTTTTTTCTTGTTTTTCTTTTGAGACAGAGTCTCGCTTTATAGTTCAGATGGACCTTAAACTCAGTATGTAGCCCAGGCTGGCCTTAAACTCTTGGAGATCCTCCTGCCTCAGCCTCTTAAGTGCTAGAATTGTACCTAGCAATACAATGAGTATTAAGCTAGTAATTATGACTATAGAAATACATAATAATGCTTATGATATGTCACAGTCTTATGCACGCTCTTGCAAAAATATGAGCATGGACAAAGTCTGGAAGATAATGCAGAAATGAAATCATTGTACAAGAATGGAAATCATTGTACAAGACAGTAGAAATTTTGGTGTTATTTTCCTCTCCAGAATTTGCTTTACTACTAATATCCAGCCTTTCAGTAATAATTTTAAAACATAGATTTTTCCCTACTTCTTACCCTGTCTGCACCACGTCTAGATATATAGCACAAACATCAGAAGTTACAGCTTATATTAAACCTCTAACAACATTGGAAAGATAGATAACCATTATAGGTAAACTTTACTTCCTCCTGTAAACCTTCGGAGTCTGGTTTGGATTTGTAAGCTTGCATTTAGGTGCAGGCCCTGAATGTTCATTCTGGTTGGCTTTCCAGGTGCCCTGTGAAGGTAGTGTGTTCTAGTGGGTAGGGTCATTTTACATTTAAAATGTATTGTCTTTTCTTTGTATCTCAGGTTCTCCATGTGCAAACTCATGGTTATTCGTGTATCTCCCAAGACTGTGGTGAGTTTGCAGTTCTTTTAGTTAAATATTAAGTAGGTCTTTGTGGGGGTTTTTTTCCCCTACCAAACTACATTTCTAGAATACATTAAGCCCTTACTGCTGGACTTCATGTAAGCATTCTTGCCAAGGGCTGGATTTCTGCAGCACAAAACAGAATTCAGCTTTTGCAGTTTCAGAAGCCAGAAAACCAGCCAGCTAGTCAGCCAGCCTGCCAGCCTGTCTGCCTTCATTCCTTCCTTTATTTATTTAGTGGGCCTAGGGATTGGACCTACAGCCTTTGCACTGTGCTGCATCCCTAGTCCTTTAAAATTAAAATTTCTTAAATGTTTTGCCAGGTATATGCCTGTAAAGACTAACGTAGACTCTTGATCTGCTCTCATGTTTTGCAGGTCATATCCTGATCTACCCATTTATCACAGAACTCTTATTTCTAAATTCAAAGAACTAGCACTGACCTTGCCTTGTGATCCATCTCATAATCTGCCACTAAGCAGCTCCCTTTCATACATCTTGACAGCTATCAGTGGGACCAAGAGAAAGTCTGTTTTCTAGCTTGAGTGTGATATTAGTCTGCTTGGGCTGCCATAACAAAAGGCTACAGACAAGGTTAAACAACAGATACTTATTTTCTTATAGCCCTGGAGCCTAGAAGCCCAAGACCAGGGTGTCAGCAGGAATATGTATGCCCCTTGTTGACTTGACTTACAGACAGCTGCCTTCTTGCTGCATCCTCACACGGCCTCTCCTCTGCATGCAGAAGACGAGGGGAACCACACTTGACCATTTCACTTCATCTTAATGCCTGCTTAGTATTTGCACCCCCATCTCCAAATACAGTCACACATAGGTTAGGGTTTATATGAATTTGCATGGGGATGTAGCCCAATTCCTCACAGACACTTTTTTTGCGGGTGGGACACCGGGGACGAACTCAACAACCTTGTGCTTGCCAAGCAGGCGCTCATGTTGCTGAGCTAGATCCCCAGCCCCCAACAGACATTTCTTATTTGACTGGAACAATTAACTCTACATTGCAGGTGAGATAACCCACATAGTGAGATGCCCTTCATTCACTTTTCAACTTCCTGAAATCCAGCCATGTTCCAAACTCTCAGCCAGACACAGGGCTGGTTCTGTACTTGCCATCGTGGTGCTCAGAGACCAGTGGAGGAGGCAGAGGTAGACAGTTTGCGAGATGGGGATGACTAGGAGGCGTGTGTCTGTGGCAGGCATGGTTTCTTCGAGAAGGTCACATTATGTTCTCACAGCAAGTCTGTCGGTAAGGATGTCCCTACTCGGTCACATTGGCAGATGAGTCACCATCCTGCTCGTCATCACTGTCGTCACCCTCCGCATGTACGGTAGAGAGAAGTCAGGGCTTCTGACTCTCACCTGCGCTGTCTCCCATGGGCTTCCCTGGGCCACAGTTCTTCAGCTGTGGGCACTCAGCCTCTTTCCTAGACATTTGCCTCCCTAACTTTTTACTGTGTAGTTGCAACCACCAGTAACTTTTGTCTTCATATCTGATTAAATGTTATTGATTTTTTTTCTTTAATAAGTTTAGTGGAATCTTTCATCTTTCCTCATCTCCTGGCTGTCTGCTAAGACAATTCCAGTGTTAAGTGAAAGCCGTTCCTGTCAGAGCCTGCTGTTTTCCATTAATAAATGATAAAGAAGGTTGTCAGCCAGCAGTAATACTCTGGTTATGAAATTGCAATTACTGATGCAGTATTTTGTGAAGTTCTTACAATATAAATGGCACAAGTGATTTGATAAATTATGGCTCCAGAGAATATCTCATGTAATAAAGCCAACATTTTTTTTTTCTATCTCAAGAGGATACCAGAAACTTAACTTCATCTTGGGTGCCACATTCACTTTGAACTGCTCTGGTTTTCCTGCCTGTGTTCTCACGTTTGTGAGAGTACAGATAATTGATCTCACTGCCAGCATGGAGGGAGGGAATAGCCCTTTCCTACTTTAATTTTACTGGTCTTGAAATGAAGAGGTGCATCTTATGTGCATTATTGATCCGTCACCCCTTTGATAAACCACCGGCACTTTTACCAAGTGCCTCTGGATTTTAATGGCATGCTTTACTTCATAGCACAGTATGCAGAAAGACCCAGTTGCACAGATATTGTCTGTGATCCCTTCATTTCTGTAGTCTTCCCTAAGCATTTGTCTGTGAAATGTCTTGCCCTTGTGTTGTAAGTTTCCTAGACAGCTGACCTGTTGTGTAAGTTGGACATACTTTTAATAACTTTAATAATTGTATAGGAGGAGATTTTGCTACTATGGTGACAAAATTCCATGTTTATCAAATGTAGGAAAAATAGAAGGGTAAAGGAAGAGCAAGCTCTGCAGAGTGAGTTTGGGTTGAGTAAAAAGAGAGGGAAAATTGAAAATAAATATATCTTCTATAGCATAGGTTATTGTGAAGAGGCCCAGTGGCCTAAAAATATTTTAAATGTCTTTTTTTTCTCCTTTATTTTCCTTGCTTTTATCTTTCTGTTCCAAATTTACTTGTTCTTTTCTCCATCCATCATCCTTCCTTTCATCTCGTATCTATTATATTACTTACTGAGATGTTAGTTTTTGTGTAACTTTCTTGGTCCTTTTGAGGGTAGCCCTAGCCTTAACAGATTGAGGGGGAGGTGCTGTGGGTGTCTCCCTTACTCAGTTTTTCTTTTTCTTTTGGGTACAGGAATCAAACTCATGAGTTTACACTTGCCAGGCAGGTGCTTATGCTGCTGAGCTAAATCCCTAGCCCCAGCTTTTCTTTTTCATCCTCACATGAAATATCTTCTCATAGTCTGAGAGATGAATTAAAGTGTGTGACATTTATTTTTCCAGTAGGTTCTTTCTGATTAACTTCACAATTTCATCTGCTTTGTTTTGTAAATAGGCATATCACAAAGTCCATTATTTAGCGTATAGTTGAGAATAATGTTTAGCATACAGTTGAGAATAATAATTCATGATGCAGTGAATTAGAATAATTTATTTTCTTTTTGGAGATCATTTCTTTTTGTCAATTTGATATCAAAATTGTCAGTGTATTTTTCTATTTACAAGCCCATGAAAAGTTGAGTGTATCAGCAGAGAATCTTGTGCCAATAAAGCTATAATTAAAAAAATACTGGAGGCCATCATAGAAATAGGAAATAAATACGGTTTTCCCTCTTTTACCTTCCGT
This sequence comes from Cavia porcellus, assembly GCF_034190915.1. Taxonomy (NCBI): domain Eukaryota; kingdom Metazoa; phylum Chordata; class Mammalia; order Rodentia; family Caviidae; genus Cavia; species Cavia porcellus. Next base: position 24,822,645 of record NW_026947500.1, read on the forward strand.
TTTTCTCTATTATTGTAACTGACTGTCTTGGTTACTTTTGTTCTGTTGCTGGGACAAAATACCTGACACCCAAAATGAAGGGAGGAAAGATTTATTTATTTCACTGTTTGTGGAGGTTTCAGTTGACTCCAAGGCAGGGTGGCATGGCAGCAGGGCAACACTTAAAGCAGCAGCTAGCAAAAGCAGCAAGAGCAAAAGGAGGGAAGAGCAAGCCTCTTTCCCTCCATTATATTGTGCACAGGCCACTCCACCTACCTCCATGACAGGTAAAGCACTCAACAAAATTTAAGTTCTCCCTTGAGCAGGATGAGAATATTCACAAGAACCCTGGCTCCCTGCTGAGTCTCTTAAACTTCTAAACTTCTCAAGTTGACAAAGGGTATTAACCATAACACGGACTCATTGTAACTTTAGAAATAGGGAAACCCTCTAACAATGCTGTCAAATAGAAATAAATGTGAGCCACAAGCTTTTTAAAAGACGGCTTTATTAAGATGTGACTTTTTACAATTTACCCACTAAAAGTGAAATTCCATGGTTTTTATATATGTATAAGCAGACTTCTGTACCTTTTTTTTTTTTTAAATGGGGCTTTTTGAGACTAGGTCTCCCTATGTGGGTTCAGGCTGGTCTTGGGCTCACTTCATAGTCCAGGCTGGTTTTGGAATTTGCAACAATCTTCCTACCTCAGCCTCCCATGGGCTGGAATTACAGGTGTGCGCAACCACACCCACTACTGGTTTTTTAAAAACAGCTTTGCGAAGTATTCAGGGATTGAGTTTGAATTTACTGTGTAACCCAGACTGGCCTTGAACTTGAGGTGATATCCTTGCCTCTGCCTGCTATTATAGGTGTGTACCACCATGCCTGGGTATACTTTTAATTATTATTATTTTTTGGTGATACTAAGGGTAGAACTCAGGGTTGTTCTTCCACTGAGCTACATCCCCTGCTGTTTTTTTATTTTTTATTTTGACATAGGGTCTCATTAAATTATCCAGACTGGTCTTGAATTTGCATTCCTCAGAATAGTTGGGATTACATGAGAGTGCCACCATGCCCAGCAAGAAAGAAACTACATTTTTAAATAACCATACTGACAAAGGAAAAAAAAATAGATGAAGTTAATTTTAATGCAGTATTTTATATCTAAAAATATTATATATATATATTTTATGTCTAAAATATTATTTCAAAGTCCAATCAGTAGAATTTTCTAATGCTTAAATTTAAGTTGTTAAGCTTACGTTCATTAAAATTTTAAAAAATTATAAATGAAATTTCTCAGTAATACTACATACATTTTTTAGTGCTCAGTCACTGCATGTAGCCAGAGGCAGCCCTGTTGGGTCTCTGAGCAGGGTGATCTTGTTGCAAGATAACTGCATTGTGAGTAATGTACTCTAATTGAAAATGCAGATTTTCTATTTGATGATGATGCTTTCTGACTTTCTCTTCTGGAACACAAATCAAAATTATTTGGCCAACAAAGTTAAGAGACAAATGTGATTTCTTCTACATTGGACAAGGACAGGGGATGTAGGATGCAAAAGTCTTCCAGAATTACAAGGATAACATATAAAAGAGTTGGAATTTTAACTCCCCCATGCTTGAACATTCACCCTTATTACACCAATGTATGTAGCCGATAATAAGCACCTTTTTTCTCATTTCATTTGAGTACTTTATTTTTGGCTTTGTATCTGTTTCAGTTCTTCCAAGGCACAAATAAAAGAATGATGTTCTCTTTTTCTGGTTTTTAATTTGATCTCTGTTTTCTACAGACCTACCTCTTTCTCCAGACTCTACCACAGATTTAAGAATCATTACACAACTGGAAAAAATGAGAAATGGTGGCAAATTTGGTTACCCAGAGATACACTTCCTTGGAGCTATTGGGAGTAACAGGAACACTAAGATACTCAGGACTGATAGGGATGATGATCCAGAGTCTGCAGGAAAGGTTTCATACAGTTTGCCTCTGACACTAAGGCTTTTTTGCTGGTCTCTGCTGCATTTAACTGGCAAGGATGTTCCTGAGGTGAACAGCAAGTATTTTTACTGTTTAATCAGTTAAAAACTAACTATTGAATATGTTTAGGGTATTTGGCCTCAGAACAACTATGAACTTGAGTGGGAAATTGGTGTTTAACTAGACTTCAAAAATCATTTGAGAGCTGGGGATGTAGCTCAGGGGCACAGCACCTGCCTCCTGGTAAAACCCCCCCCCCCCACCAAAATCATTTGACAAGCCAGACTTAGTGGTGCATCCGTATAATCGCAGGTCTTTTAGCAACGGAGGCAGAAGGATTGCAAGTCCAATCCCAGCCAGGACAATTTAGTAAAACCCTGTCTCAAAAAAGTAAAGCAAACCAACCAACCACCCAACAAAAAACCAAAATTAAAGGAGCTGAGGATGTAGCTCAGCATGAAGAATCTGAAAGAAATCATTTGACTAAAATAGATATTGAGAGCTTGTGACCTTCAACTGCTGCCGGGCTTCAGTTCACGCCAGGTTCCCTTTGCCCATCAGCGCTATCGCCAGAAGTTTCCTGTGCAGACCTGTAGGCTTCCCTGCCTCTGCCACCAGGCTCAGTAGAACCCAGTGTAAAGGATATGGACCTTAGTGGACTTCCGGGAGAACATGGCGGACAGATAATAGCAACTACCGGAGGCTCTCTGAAAGACTCGGCTCAGAAACCAGGAATGGTGCGGACTAAGGAGACATAAGTCGGTGGAGATATGCTCTGCTGACTCAGGAATGAACTGGGCTGAGAGAAGCCAACTTGGAATGCAGTCCTGGTGCTAAAACAGGAACAGAAAAGACTCGGTGTGGAGGCTGGAACCGTGCCATTGTAAGCCGCGATTTGGGTTTCCCGCTGCGCGGCGGCTGGCTGCCTCTACAGTGGCTCGGCAAGGAGAGAGACGCGCAGAAGCTCTGGGAATGGGAGTCTGCGAACGGCAGGGAGGCGTGCACTGACCTGTGGTGAGGTGAGTGAGAGAAACTGACACTCTACCACAGTTTGACTCCAGCAGAGGACTTTCTGGGCCCAGGCAGTCCTGCGGGAGCAGGGCGCGGTGGCGACTCCAGCCACATATCCCCCTCTCGGGCGGGATTGGTGAAAAGTGCCTGGCCTGCGTGATGCTGCCGGCGGACCTGGTAGGCTGTCCCAACCCAGATCCCAGAGCCTGATGGTGGCCGGGAGGGGAGACGCGTAGGCTGCCCGGTCCGTAACTCCCTGGTGCGCAGTGGTGAGCGGGAACACCTAACTGGCGCAATTAGATCAGGCTGTGGCTGACTGGGAGAGAAGCTGGGCCTCTTATATAAGCTTGCATATATAAGGAACAGAGAAGAAGAGGCAGCATGGGAAGAGGCAGCAACAAGAAAGGCTCCTTGGCCCCCAATTCTGAGAAACAGGCAATAGCAGACACCACACCAATACACATAAGGCACCATATAGAGAGCCTCATAGACCAATTCAGGAATGAAGTTATCAATGACCTGAAGCTAGAAGTATGCAGAATAGTTAGAGAAATGCTAAGTACCACCCAAGAAAAAACAGGTGGTGGAATGGAAGAACAGAAAAAAAGGGGAGAATTGTTTGATGGAGAAAACAGAGAAAGCATAGAATACGTGAAGCAGGTCCAAAGGGACTACCAAGATACTAAGAAGTCTATAGAAGACTGGCATAACAGCTTGAAAGAAACTAAGGACAGACTATCTGAACTGGAGGGCAGACTTGTAATATGGGAGAATGAAATGAAAAACTTCTTAAAAATAACAAAGAAACAAACAGCAATAATACAAAGACAAGAAGATGATAAGAGGATCCATAACTTAAGGATTAAGAACATAAAAGAAGAAGTAGGGACACAAACAAGTGAACTACAAAAGCTACTCACAGAAATAATCCAGGAGAATTTTCCTAATTTAGCAAAAGGTAAAGATACTCAGATGTATGAGGCATACAGGACCCCAGCTACCTACAACCCAAACAGAGCAACACCCAGGCATATAATAATAAAAATTCCAGAAATTCAATACAAAAACAGAATATTAAAAGCTGTAAGAGACAAGAAACAGACCACTTACAAGGGAACACCCATCAGAATTACAGCAGATTTCTCTGCACAAACCATCAAATCACGAAGAGCGTGGGGGGAAATAATTCAAGCTTTGAAAGATAATAATCTCCAGCCAAGATTGAGATATCCTGCACAACTGTCCCTGGAAATTGATGGAAAAACAAGGTGCTTCCAGGATAAAGAGGAACTGGGGGAATTTGCAACCACCAATTCAACTCTACAGAGAGTATTGCAGGATATTCTAAAAAAAGAAAAATACAAAGAATCCAGAAATAATGGCAGAGAGGCCACAACGAATGGAGCAGAGAACAAAATGAAGAAGACAAACTGACCTCTACGGACAGAAAAAGAGCTTAACAGAAATGAGGCAGAGAAGATTGGATGATAGGAACAGCTATTTTGGAGAAAATGACATCTTAATAGGTAATACTGATTTAGTATCATCTTGTTTTGAAGTCTCATCTAGCTTTTGTCCTTCTGTCTCCAATGGTCTAAATAGGCTGTATCTTATTGGATTTTATTATGTACGATAGTATAAGCAAAAACCTTTTAAAGACAAGGAGATTATACAGAAACCATTGTTCATTTTGTTAGTCAATTCTAAATACTCTGTAATGCTGTCATTCTCTTGAATGGTCTTACATTGTTTTGATATACTTAATGCTACAGTATACGAAGTTGTACTCAAGGATTTCAAAGAAAGAAACAATATGGTAACTACTTTTAGGTTAGGATTATCTGGTGGTGAAACACTATTCTGCTTAAATGGTTATGTTTTGATCTGCGCTGTTTCGCTGTTATGCCCTCTTTTATCTCAATCTCCACTCCATTATTTACTTTTTTATCTTTATCCTTTTAATTAAAGGAAAAAAAATAGCAGGATATATTATAGTAACCCACTTTGACTTTTCATTACCTTGATTTAAAGCCCTGTATTACTCTCACCATCTGGTTTTTAACTGATGTTCCCCTATTCTGTTTTGCTGGATAGTATCAGGTTCGAAAGTTTAGGCATCAGCTGTGAAGATAATGAGATTCATTATGACGCCCATTCTTGTTGACTTTTATCTACTTTTGAAGACCTACAATGTCTCCAATGTTTTGGTTTTGTCGGTTTTATTCTTTACTGTTTTGTTCAATTGTATTATAACTAATGATATAGGCAATTCTATTAGAGATAGCGGGAGGCATTATGGTAACCATTGTTGATCACCTTGTATTATGTTTTTACATTATCTATTATGTCCACCCTTTTGACTTGACCGATTCTGTTCTGTTATGTCACATTTGGTTTTACTCTCTTCCAAAAAAGTAATAAGAACCGTGGGAGCAATGAAACCCAAAATGTGTAATAGTCATGGTACAAAAGAGAGGAAAAGAAAGTGCTCCAAACTATATAACTGCATGTATATTTAAGTGTATAAGATAGAAAATGATATCACAGAGTTTTATTGGATCAATGAACAGAACTGTTTGCAGTATCATTGATGGAATGTCCACTTTACAAGCTTTAATTTTGTGACTTGAACAATTATTTCTAAGATGACAATATGTAATCCATTAACTAGTGATTTCCTACTGTTCATTTTTTTTCTGTAAATCTGTATAACTTGTACCCTTTCCCTGCTTTTCTTTTCTTTTCTCCTTAAATAAAATTAAAAAAAAAAAAAAAAAAAAAAAAAAAAAAAAAAAAAAAAAAAAAGAATATGGACCTTAGAGATGCCCAGGCCTGCCACTTCTGTGACTCTCCATCTTTGTCATCTCTATCAAGGTATATGGTGTCTCTGTCTCCTTATCTGTAAAATTGAGACAGTAGTTTATACATCACAGTGCTGTGATGAGCAGATAAAATGAGAAGTAGCCAAGGTAAGCAGCAGTGTGATGCAAGTACCTGTTATTAACATCTATAAACTGATAACTATGAATGAACATTCCTCCAAAGAATTCTTAGGCATTTAAGGCCATGAAAGCTGAGCATAGTGGCTCACTCCTGTAATACTGTACTTTAGGAAGCTGAAGCAGGAGGATTATAAATTCAAGTTGTGACTGTCATTTAGTGAAACCGTTTCAAAATAAAAATAAGAGCTGTGGGTGTATCTCAGTGCAGAGGCCCTGTGTTCAGTCCCTAATACTGGGGCGGGATTGGGGGAAGCACGTGAAGATACCATCAGCATCATTAGAAAAGTGCAAATGGGAAAGCAGAATGAGAACCTACCTCACGCCCACTAGTCTAGCTATAATCAAAGTACATAATCCGCTGTGTTGCATTTGATTTGATTTGATGGAGGAAGTTTATTGGGAATATAAAGTGGGGCAGCTACTTTGGAAAAGTCTGGTAATTTCTCAAAAAATTTATCAGAGTTTAACTCTGAGACCTAGTAATTCCATTCCTAGGTGTGTACCTAAGAGTGGTAAAAACATATGACCCCTAAAACCTTCTGTGTGAATGCTGAGAGCAGCTTTATTCACCATAGCTAAAAGGTGAAAACTACCCAAATATCCATCAGCTGATGAGTGGGTAAGATGAGATACATCCACATGGTAGAATATTATCAGGCAATAAAAGGGAATGAAGGTCTAACGCATGATACAGCATAGATGAACCTGGAAAATTTTGTGCTGAGTAAGAGGAACCAGACATGTATCATATGATCTTACTTGTATGAAATGTCCAGAGTAGGCAAATCCAGTGACAGAAAGCAGATTAGTGGTTGTCAGTGGCTGGTAGTGTTGAGGGGGAAAAGGTGTGACTGACTGCTAGCTAATGGAGTTTCTCTGGGATGATGAAAACATTCTGAAGTGTATTGTGATGATAGTTGTACAACTCTTATGTGCACTAAAAATGATTGTGTTGTACATTCCAAGTGGTTCCATCAAATGGCATGTGAATTATCTCAGTGTTGTTTTTAAAAAAGAATGGTGGCATACACCTATAACCCAGCACTCAGGAGGCTGAGGCAGGATGGTTGCCATGAGTTCAAGGCCAGCCTGGGCTACATAGTGAGTTTAAGGCCAGTCTGAACTACATAGCAAGACCCTTGGGAATTAGCTCAGCGGCATAAGCACCTGCCTTGCAAGCAGGCGGTCGTGAGTTCGATCCCCGGTACCGATAAAATAGAAAAAGACAAAAAAAAACCCAAAAAACAAAATGAATGAATGGGCAAGAATTCTCAGGAAGTAAGTTGTCAGTTAATCTTGGTTCTCTTCTTTACATTTTACCTTCTTTGCTTCCCTTCATTACTCTCCCTCAAAAAACAAAGCACAAGTTAAAAGCTTTCTTGTTTCATTATACCAATCTTCAGTTTAGTTATTTTCCTGATATACCAATCTCTTAATATTTGTATTATGCAAGTTCTAGTATCATTTTACAGAGATAGGTCTTGAAATTCTCACTGGCCAGCAAGAGCCCCAAGAGAGAAAACATTAAGAGACATGGTTGAATCAGGGAGCATGCTTCAGTGGATCGCATGTTCTTTCAGTTATTCCTCACAGGAATTCCGGAAGGGTTGTTGCCTCCAAAGCTAGCTAATAAGTCACTGGGCCCAACTTGTAGTCTACTTCTTGTGGTCTACAAGATTCTGTTTGTCCAGCTTCATTCTTATCTCTCTGACCTTGTTCACTGCATCTCTGTCCTATACATAGCCTGCTTTGTGTTCCTTGCACAGGAGAAGCTCAGTCTCTCTGCAGGCCCACTGTACTTGAGGTTGTACTTGACTTTTCTTGGAAAGTTGCATAGTGGTCTGTTTCATGTAGTTCAGATCTCAGCTCATATAGGTCTTCTCTGATTGTGGAGTCTAGTTAGGCATGTGCCACAAGTCATTTTATTGTTATTTCATTTTGAAATGTTTTTTTCCTGTCACATACTTGCATTTATTTTTTGTTTGCCACCCTCCAAAAAAAACCCCAGAGAATGTCAGTGTATAGGAGACAGATTATATCTGCCTGAACAGGCCCTGCACACAGTAGGCCCTCACTGTTTGTTGAATAGGTGATTGCTTTTCCATTGTGCCTGGGGCCATGTAAGGGTTGGCTTTGTGATGAGCTGAGAGCAGTCATGTGTCACTTTAACCACAGGGTTAGCTAAGTGCTTAGCAATGTGTGATTGCTCAATTCCATTATTACATGAGCATCACAGATTATGCTTATGTAGACTAAGATGTATGATGTCACTAGGCAGCACTGTCATAGGTCTGGTCCATCCTTGACCAAAGCATTATTGTGCTGCTTGTAAGTCTCTGTGGGCAGTGTGCCGCATCAGGAAAAAGAAATACAAAGAGCCTCTGGTGTCCTGCTTGTGCACAACAAATTTATTCATAATAACTAAAAACTAGAAACTACCTAAAGCCCCTTAACTCATGAATAGACAGCTGGTGTCTATGCGATGGAATATTATTTGGTCATAGAAGAAAGGAAGATTGGTTCATGGCACACCATAGATGAGCCTTGAAACATGTGCTGCGTGAAGGGAAGCCTACAGAAGCGTGCATGCTGTATTTGTGGTTCCATTTATGTGTAGTTGGAGGGAGCACATTTACTTTGTGGTGACAGAAAAGGGGTCAACTGGAGCTTGGGTTAGGACTGGAGTGATTGGTATGGGACACAAGGAAATTTAAGGATATGGATATATTCTGTTGAAAATGTCCGTGATTTGCCAGGGTCCATACTTACTAAAATGTATAATTACAGTGCATCTATTTTAGGTATGTAAGTTATATGTCAATGAAATTGAAAAAATCCTTTAGTCCCTACATTCAGCGGCCCTGCTTCATTTTGTCCTGCCTACCCAGTCCTTGGGCAGGTGACTCCCATGTTATTTTAAGATTTCCCAGCCACCTACTGACTCATCACGTGCATTCCTGGTTCAAAGTCAATGTCAACATCCTCTTGGACTCTTGTCCTTTGTCCCTTGTTGGCAAACTGTCTTTCTCATCAAAGCATATTGTTTACCTCCAGGTATACTATTAGACAGTGCCATCCACCATGATGGGATTTCAGTATCAAAGAATAAGCACTTCAAACCCAAGCGTGGCAGCTTCACAATATGCCAAGAAAAGCTTCACTTGACACGAAAATATAAGACATGTACTTTCTAAATCCTCAGTTCTTTTAGATATGATTTATGTGCTTTGATCATACTTGCCACATTAGAAATCTTACTCTTTATGCTTATGATTTATCCCATTACTGTCAATAACTATTGTAGGGGTAATCCAAAAACTGTCTGGGGATAAGCTCAGCAGCATAGCCCCTGCTTGGCAAGTGCAAGGTCCTGAGTTCAATTCCCATACCAGGAAAATAAAATACTGTATGGAGAAGTGGTGGATAGGTGTGGTCAGGCTGCCTCATGAACATACACTTGCTCTGACATGAATGTACTTTATTAAATATCAAACGTTTTAGCTACTTTTCTCACTGCTGAGGCAAAACACTTGACACCCAAAGTTAGAGAAGGAAAGGTTTATTGTATTTCACTATTTATAGAGGATTCAGTTCATAGTTGACAGTGTGTAAGGCAGGGTGGCATGGCAGAGGGATATCGCAGAGGAGAAACAGCATAGGACAGCAGCCCTCTTTTTGTTCCTTATATTGTATGCAGTTACCCACCCTAGGGCTGGTAGCACTCACACCTGGTGTGGGGCACCATTGCACCATGAATCAGTCTCCGTGTCACATCCCGATCCCAGCATCACACATTCTAGATCCAGCCACTTCTGTAAAGTCCCAGCTGTGACTGCATGAGCCTTGGGAGACACATCCAGATGTACACCATAATATCAAGTCTAGTTTTTATCTTTTGGTTTTCCTCCTTGTTTTTAGTTTATAGAATCATCTAGTCCTTTCTTCCTTTATAAGACTTTATTTTAAGAGAAGTGAAATATGCATTGAGTCTCATAAAATACTCGAATAAGGTATGGTGCCTCACTGTTGGGCAGGTATTCTCTCAGATCTTTGCCTAAGATCAATGCGTATACCCCATATGCAAGTATATTTTGCATAATCAGAATCACTACAAACTGTTCAGCTGCCCTTTTCACAAAACTACATGTCTCAGGGGCTAGGGATTTAACTCAGCGGCATAAGCGCCTGCTTTGGAAGTACACAGTCATGATTTCTATCCCTGCTACCAAAAAAAAAAAAAAAACAAAACAAAACCAAAACAAACAAACAAAAAAACCCTGCATGTCTCAGGGACTTTTGCATTAGTTTTTATAGGTTCTGTCTTATACTTGTTAATAACTATACAGTCTTCTGCAGAATTGTAAGGCAGTTTATTTAACCCCACTAAATGGACATTTCACTTATTTCCGGTTTTCACTGTTAGTCAAATATGAAGTTAAATTAATGCAAATAGTTTTATGTTTTTAGTTTTACATTTCTTACTTATTAAGTTATCTAATTACTTATACCTCATTTTTAAAAAAAAGCTTCTGGGTGGGACATGTCCTGTACTTTGTAATGTAATGTTGAAATAACTGAAAAGCTTTGTTTTAGAAGAAAAGGTGGACTATAAGTTCTTCACAGTTGTAGGCATTATCAGCATTATGTTTTTCTTTAGATATAATTATAAATCAGCAGCACTATCAGTAGTTACAGAGTTGTTTTACAGTGTTCTCTTCATTACTTCAAAAGGTGGGTACCTGTTGGAGGATTAGAACTGATCTCTGCTTACAATAAATGTAATTACAGTTGTCATCAGTGCTGTAGTTCAACCTTTTCCTGGTTAAAGCCAAACAAATATGAATTCCCGTTTTCAGTTTTAAATCCTGTTGTGCCAGCCTCTGTTGATGTCCAGCTGTTGCTAGTTAATTAGCACTCAAAAGCAGCCTGGAATGGTAGCACACACATGCAATTTCAGCATTCAGGAGAGGCAGGAGGATTGCAAGTTTGAGATCAGCCTAAACAACGTAGAGAAACTCTGTCTCAAAAAAGTTAGGAGTGCACAAAACCCCTATTTCTTTATATCTTGCCCTATATATGTGCCGTTACACAGATGGGAAAGATTCAGATGTTTAAGCAGAATTAGAAAGTTACATTGCAGGCACATGGGTTGGAGTCTTCTTAGAAGCCTGTGTGACATTAGAGCATTTCCTCAGCCTTGCGTCTCACAAATACAAGGGGAGCAGGCTGACATTTGTTGTAGCAACCTAAAAAGTGGCCTTCCTGTTAGGTTTTGACTTCTTGCTTAGTTATGAAACATTGTGAGACCCAGTTTGCTTTCATTCTAACTGACCTCAGTGTTAACCTCACCTTCCTTCCTCTTCTTTCTTTTTTTGGCTTGGTTTGCCTTTCCAAATGGTGTGTATACCTTGGTGTGAAAGCACTGCAGGTGGTAGAAATTATTACATGCGCTGGTGGTTTTAGTTGTCTTGCCTTTAAACTTCCTCTTACATGGTATAGGCATCCTGTCACGTCTGAGTATTTAAATTATTGCTAACCTTTTCATTTGGTGTGATTAAAATGAATTTTAAAAGCAGAATATCTCCTTTATTTAAGAATCACCTTGATTGGAAGTTGGAAATCCTAGAACCTTGTTGCAGAGGAGTTTATAGTTGTTTGTTATGGATCTACTCAAATCCAGTGACCATGTCTCTTACTGTTAGTGTACAGTGAGCTGTCTTCATGGAGGAGAGGAGAGACTGGGTTTAAGGGCGTGCAGCAAAAGTGTTGGGGCAAAGAGTGAAGCGAGGGTTTAGAGTTGATAAATAGGGGTCTGATTCATTGATTTTTGTTCTTTGATTCATTGATTTCTGTTCTAACCTTGAAGCAATTCATGTTGTTTCTTTGTCCTCAGATAATTTTCTGCAGATTGTGTTTTCAAAAGGTTCCATTTTGAAACCAAGGAATTTGTAAATACGAAGTGTTGCATGTTATTTTTCTTAACAATGACAGCCTACAAAACTGCTTCTGATTACAATTCTTAGGAGATGGAAAGTTCATCTAATCATTCAGCATGTATTTATTGGATATGTCACATCCAGGCATTTCCTAGGTTTTGTGAGTGATGAACAAAACACTTGAGTGTCTGCCCTGGTGGAACTGATACACGGAGCTGGGGAGACACATGCTGAGGCAATACAGCGTATATAGGATGGGGCACATCAGTGACAAAGGCTAGGCAGCAAAAATAAAGCAGGAAAGAAGACAGGAAGTGTGGAGTGTGGTCAAGGGGCTTTACTGTAACTACTTTCCTTTTTTTTTTTTTTTAGTTGCATTTTATTTTATGCATTACAAAATATTGTTCTGAGAAGAGATCCAGAATACCAAAAGGACCCTGCTATATAGTAAAGCTTAAGGATCTGTGAGGTCATCTTTTCACCCTGCTCCATGCAGTTGCTTGCTTTTTAGTTTTAGTTGTGTGGTTCTGTTGTGGTTTTGGAGTACTGGGAGTGAATCCAGGGCCTCAAGCTTGCTAGACAAATGCTCTGCCATTGAGCAAATCCTTTGTCCCCATATGATTAAAAGATGTTTATTTTCTGTCTTATGCTTATGTGATAATGATGTGGTAGACTTTTCCATGTACATGTTCATATTGTGTCTAGTAATTGTAGCTTCCTGGGTTTTCTTTATTTTAAGCCATCATTTCATTTTGATGCATTATAGGTCGGATTTTGCCTTTGTGTTCTGCAGAATCCCAGGGTACATCTCTAGGCAGGTTTCAGGTCAGTAGAGACAGCAGGGAAAGAGTGGTCTATGTGTGAATTCTGGCTCTCTTGTTTTTTATTCTGGTAATCTTGAACAGTTTATTTAAACTCCTGGAACCTTTTGGGGGACTCTATGGTTATTTTAAATTTATGTTATGTTGTTCTCATTCAGGTTAATCTAAGCAAGTCAGATGTCTTGTCTTAAAGGAGGAAAAAGTAAGACTAGATCAGAGAGTTGCTGCATGTTTCTGGGACAGAAACAACGTAGATTAACAGATGGAAAAAAAATGAGTGAGCCACTGATTAAACCCGTCAAGTGCATGTTCCCGAACCACTTTAAAGATCGTAAGCCAAGACCTAGTGTCTGTATAAACATAAGAATTTCTGAACTGATTCCCCTTTAATTTTTCTTCCCTGTTTTCCCAGGTATTTTTTGGAGTGTCCATTTCAGCTTGCTTTTGTTAACTGGGAAGATGTGGATGATTGGACGGTCAGTCCTCATACCTTGTAGCTAACACTAGGAAACAGACAGGCTCCAGGGTCAGTGAGTCCACAAAAGGAGAGCACCTGAATCCGACAGCAGGGATGACTTAAGAGAGCTGGCTGCACCAGTGCTATAGACTGGGTGCTCTCACTGCTTTTCCTTTGCTTTCTCATAGCCCATGGTTCTTTATTTATTTATTTATTTATTTATTTTTTATGCAGGATAAACAGACTTGACAGCTCATAATGTGCTTTTATGGTCTCCAAGAGCTACCTTTCTAAGTAGTTGAAACAAACCCAAAGAATAATATTTTTTGATGTGTGAAAATTCTATGAAATTTGAGATTTCTACCCGGGCATGGTGCCACATTGCCTGTAATCCCAGCACTCAGGAGGCTGAGGCAGAAGGATCATTGTGAGTTTGAGACCATCCTAGGTTACAGAGTGAGCTCAAGGCCATCCTGAACCGCATAGTGAGACCCTGTCTCAAAAAAACAATAAATATAAATAAATAAAGAGATTCAGGTTTCTGTGTCCATAAGTTATTGGAACACAGCCATGCTCATTCCTTTGTGGATGGTCTGGGATCACTTTCTTCTTATTCTAGCAGTACAGTTGAGCCGCTAACATCAAAGACATTAATGGCCCACAAAGCCTAAAATACTCAGCGTTTTAGAGAAAAAGCCTGCTATTGCTTAATGCTTTTTAATGCCCTACTGAAATCCAGAAGGCTGAAATGATGATATCAAAAGGGATTCGTGAAACATAGAAGGCTAAAATGTTGGTATCAAAAGCAATGCATGAAATCCCATTATCTTATTAACTGCTTACAAGTAGTACACAGGAAATGTTTGAGAGTTCTCTTCTGTCTTCCACCAAAGCACAGGGTGTACTTACTTTTGTGCACAGTAATAGGCATTTACTTTATTCTTGCTTTCTGTTTTGAATTTAGTCACAGGGAACATTTTTGTACTTCCCAGCAAAAGGGTATCTAATGTGAGTCAAAACTACTCCAGAATAGGAAATACAGGTCCATACTTGGGTGTGCTGTAAAGTAGCTAAAGGGCATCAGGCCTGTCCTTTAATCTCTCTGCAAGTCTCAGTAGAAAGTGTGGTTGATTCATGAGTTTACCAGATCATCTCTAGGCCAGTTTCAGGTCAGTAGAGACAGCAGGTAAAGAGTGGCCTATGTGTGAATTCTGGCTTTTTTGTTTTTCACTCTGGTAATCTTGAACAGTTTATTTAAACTCTGTGCCTGTCTTAGCTTATCTGAAAACCTATCACAGTGACCTTATAAGAGTGAAATGAGATCATGTTTTACAATTGCTAGCACTGAACTAGGAATATAGCTCAGTGGCCCAGTGCCTGCTTGGCAAGTGCAGAGTCCTGAGTTCAGTTCCTGCTACCAAAAAACAAAACAAAACCTGCTAGCACTAATAGGCATTTGTTTGTTTTGTGGTGCTGATGATGGAACTCAGGACCTTGTGCATGCTAGGCAGGTGCTCTACCACTGAGCTATACTGTTATCCTACTAGTAGATGTTTAGTCTAGTATAACCATGAGAATTATGATTATGAACTCTTAGTGAGGTTTTTTTTTTTTTTAAAAGGAAAGATCTCCTACTAGTTTGTCTTAATGAGTGATTTATAGCCCAGCAGTGTGCATGCATATGTAGGCTGTTTGGAAGCCATAGTGAGTATTTAAAATTTTTTAAAAATATATTACAGTAAAATATTACCATTAACCTCCCTCAGTAGGCCTCCTCACACTTATCCCATCATTTTTGCTGCTTTCTGAAACAGTTCTGGAAGTCCTCTTTCATGAGGTCTTTAGTTGTACTGCTGGATGTTCTGAATTGATTCAAAATATTTACCTTCCTTTGTTGTTTAACCAGAATTTATACAATGCTAGATCCAGCAAATAAGGTGGATGAGGATACATTGTAATGTTTTTATTTGATAGAAGTTTCCATAAACATTTGATCAGCAAATGTGATGAAAAAACATGATGCAGGCTGGGGATTTAGATCAGCAGCATAAGTGCCTGCCTGGCAAACGGAGGTTGTGGATTTGATCCCTGGTCCTGGAAAAAAAAAATATGATGCATGTTTAAATATTAAAAAATGTATTATAGTGAAAGACACTGCCATTAATGCCTGTCAGGACACTACTCCCATTTACTTTGAACATACTTCCTTGGCAATCTGTCTTTTACGGCAATAAGTTTATACATTTAAATGTTCCCTATATTTTTTGATCACTCCTTGTACATTTGCATTTTTGCTGATAAATGGCTTTCTAAACACTCTTGAGTATTTTGAAGATTTCCCTTAGTTGAAAATTCTTTTCATTAATTAAGTTTATTGGTATATTATAGGTATACATAATAATCGCATTCATATAGGGAATTTGTACATGTACATGATATTAACTTGATTCTTTTTTCCCATTTCTCTACCCTTCAAACTCTGTTCCTCTCCTTTACAAAAGCTTTGTTTCTATTTGTTTTTCTTTTCTCATCATTTTTTCTTTTCCCTTACTTCCTTTCCCCCTCCCTCTTTCCCCTTCCCACTTGAACATTTTCTTTCTATTTCAAAATAATCATTATACATTTTGGTCCTTATTTACACTTTAGTTTTCTCACACCAGAGAAACAGATGGAAATTTATTTCTCTTAAGAGTGTGGTCTCAAGGTGCATTTGTTTATTAGCTGTGAAATTCTTGCCCATATTTTTACTTCTCATTGGCATGATGTGGAAAGATTTCATTTGTCTGTCATTTCTTCAGTTTCTTCCCTTTCTGTTTTCAATAATTGGTTGAATTGTTTAATGAATAATTTTAATTCTATTGGAAGATTAATTTTGATGAGACAGAGAATGTCTGACTTTTTTTTTTTTTTGTACTGGGAATCGAATTCTGGATCTTGTGCTTTCCGGGCAGGTATTTGTGCCTCTGAGTTTTATCCCTGGTGCAAGAGCGTTTAATATTTGATTAGCATAATTTTTGATAGGTTAAAGGAAACAGTTCCAGGGACAATAGGACAATGTGTATTTTATATACAACAAACTAGCCTGCTTCCTTTCATTGGGGTAGATGTCTTAGATCTATTCAAGGAGGATCACTTGGTCCAACTCAGTGAAGCCTATATCCTTTGCATAATGGCAGAAACCCTGGTGGCACATGCCGAGGCTGTGTTTCTGGATCTGACCACACCAGTTGGAGCAGATGAACAGGAATGAGAAAGAAGCCTGGCTGTTTTCTCTGGTGGTGACCCCTTCTTGCCTTCAGTGTGCAACAAGTCAAAATTTTTTTAAGTTTTAATTTTAAAGGGGGTAAAATTAAACACAACAAAACAGAACAAAATAGGACATAACAAAGCAATGTAAGAGATATAAATTTCAAAGCTAGATGACCTGAGATCTTCACTATCTATCTTATTGTCTCTTGTTTTCTTCCAAATAGTTGTCCATGTCTTCGCATACAGTGAATTCACACAAAACAACATAGTATAAAACTGATCTGAACAGAATGAGGAAGGCATTTTAAGTCTTTAAACATAGGCAATAGGAAAGTCATCAATGGCTGTCATAGAGTCTCTCCTTCTCTTCAAAATAGCTGTCCATACTTTCATGTATATTGAAGTTCAACAAAACAAAATAGGCAATGGGGGAGGGGTTGCTTGGTTTCCTGGTGCACCAGGTCCCAGCATGGTGTGGGTCCCAGTGAATGCTGGTGGCTCCAGTCCCCGGCCACCACAGCCTGCCACACTCACAGCTGCTCACCAGGTGGGGGAGGGGTTGCTTGAAGCTCTTTCTTCCTTTCTTTCTTTCTTTCTTTCTTTCTTTCTTTCTTTTTTTCAATCAGTACCAAGGATCGAACTCACGACCACCTGCTTGCAAGGCAGGTGCTTATGCCACTGAGCTAAATCCCCAGCCCAAGCTGTTTCTTTCTAATGAATTGACCATTTCATTGCCCAAGTTCTGAAATGGCCAATAATAGACCATAGAAAGACATCTCTTTAGGCTCCAGCTTGAAACCAACAGCATCAGGAAGCTGCCAGCCTTGATTCAAGGCCAGAATCACAATTATTTTCAGTAATTTTCCTTTTATTGTCACTTATAAAAATCTGTTGATCCACATCATGAGAGAAAAATGTTTGCCAGCTCTACCTCAAAGGATTACTGTTAAGAACATATAAAGAATAAAAAAATCAGTCCTCCCAGATTTGAAGACCCAATCCAAAAATGGGCATCTGAGATGAATACACACTCCTCAAATTAAGAATACAAACAGCAAATAAATATGTGGAAAATGTTCAACATCACTGGTCATTTGAGAGATGCAAGTTAAAACAACACTGAGATTGTACCCTACCCCAGAAAGAATGGCTGTTATCAAGAAAGCAAACAATAACAAATGCTGGAGGAGCTGTGGGTAAGAAGCAACCCTTCTCCATTGGTGGTGGGAGTATAAACTGGTGCAACCACAGGAAATCAGTGTGGCAGTTCCTCAAAAAGCTAGGTTCCCCATTCAACCCAGCTATTCCCCTTTTGGGTATCTTTCCAAAAGAATTAAAAACATCAGGGGCTGGGGATTTAGCTCAGCGGCCTAAGCGCCTGCCTTGCAAGCCTGTGGTCATGAGTTCGATCCCTGATACCAGTAAAAATACAAAATACAAAAAAAAAAAAAAAAGAATTAAAAACATCATACCACAGCAATCTGTGTGCACCCATGTTTATAGCAGCACAATTTGTAATAGCTAGACTTTAGGAAACAACTAAATGCCCATCAGCTGAGGAATGGATAAGAAAGATACAGTGTTTTTACACAATGGAGTGCTATTCAGCCATAAAGAAGGATAAACTGGAGACTTTTATGGGTAAATGGATGCAGCTAGAGACTCTACTCATTAGTGAAATAAATCAGACACATGTGTAAGCATCCCACTAGAGTGAGGAACTGAAAGAAGCAACATATGTATATGTGTGTATATGTATATAAAAATAGTTAAGATAGTTATACTACTGAGTTCTCTGAGGTCACTGAAGAGAAAGATTTGTGCTGGTATTGTTCGGACAATTGAATGCAGATATCCTGTGCTCTGGGTGAATGATTTGGGGATGACAGTGTGCGAAGTGTGTACCATTGTTGCCCCCTAATTGATGTGTTTTGAAATTTTGTTTTCTTTTTTTCTCTTTGAAATAAAAAAGACTTGAAAAAAAGCTTATTGAATACTAGTTATGTAGTTCAATTAAGCAAACTCAGTTTATGAAATTATCTGTTATGACTTGCTCGATGAAAAAATGGGCATTCCTTTCAATAGCCAGTTTCCCTAGTAGAATGAACATAATTTGAATTATATTCAACTATATAACCATATCGGTGTACAGTGAACTGGACATGTGCTAGATTGGTGACACAAATCTTTTAGAGCTTTTTAGTGATACAAACAGCTCACTATGGCATGTGTGCTGTGGGCTCACCTGCACTGTATTAGATCATAGTTAAGAGCATAAGTATTAGTAGGCTGAGCATGATGGCACACACCTGTAACCTCAGCACTCAGGAGGCTGCAGCAGGAGCGTTACTATGAGTTCAAGACCATCCTGGGCCACATAGTAAGTTCAAGGCCAGCCTGAATTACAGAGCAACCCTGTCTCAAAAAAATAAGTAAAAAGAGAGCCTAGGCACTGGAGTCACACAGCACAGCTGTGGTTCAAAACCTGGGTTTACTATTTACTCACTGTCTAGTGTCTTGGCCTTCCAGTTCCTCAGGGAAGAAGTAATAATGAGGAATACTGTGAAGATAACTTGAAGTTATCCATGTGAGGAACTTAATAATCATGGTGTCTGACTTACTGTCAGGGTTTCCATTGAGTAGGTTATTTTAGAGGCCTGTACAGCATATTGCTTTCTTTGGATATAAAACTAAGTCTTCCTGTTTCCCAAGCTTCATTTTTTGCTATCTGATATCAAACTCCACCCTTAGTGAATCTAAAGTTTCCCTAGAGGTGTGTGGTCTCCTTCTGTCTACACACATCTGAGTTCTGTCTACGTACCCTTCCTCCTTACCTGCTTTTCACCTAACTTAACAAACTTCAGAGTCCAGCTAGTACATTTCTAGAAAACTTTAATCATGTCAGACCATGTACTGCCATAGGATTACGTAAACTTCCTGCTTCCCACCTAGAATCATGAGGAACTCCCAGCCTGGCTTTGTTTGTTTGTTTGTTTGTTTGTTTGTTTGTTTGAGACAGGGTCTTGCTATGCCACTCAGGCTGGGCTTGAGCTCACTTTATAGCTCAGGCTGGTCTCAAACTTGGAACCATCCTTCTGCCTCAGCCTCCTGAGTGCTGGGATTACAGGTGTGTGTCACCATGCCCAGCTGCAGTTTTGGAAATACTGACTAGTGGTGGACAAGGGACAGCCCTTCACAGGGCAGGTGCCATCTTATGGGGAAGACAAGTGGTTACATAACGATAGGTATGCAAAATCTACCATGGAACAAAAAGCAGGCCTAGGCCTTGTCAGGACACATGAAGGAAGTATCTTTCTAAATAAGTGATGTTTGTTTAGGTTGCAACCTGAAGGATGTGTAGGAGTTAGTCAAGAGAGGAAAGCATTCCAGCTGGAGAAAACTGCTCTAAAAGGGCCATTTTAGGGAATGACTCAGCTTCTCTGTGCTTCATGTGTCTCATTTATAGAGTGAGAATAACATAACCACCTCACATGGTGGTTGTAAGCATAAAGATTGTATTTAAAGTCAACATCTTCTCATTAGTTCAGTAATGCATAACTGATGCAGGGTTGTTTCTGGGCCCAGGTTTATTGAGGTGCTAAATGTTCACCCCACTCTTTTCCTGTAACCTGGTGCTTTACCTGTTCTAAAAGCCTTTTCTTGTTTTAATGATAAGAGGGCAATTTGATTTAGGTTTTCATCTGTTCATTTTAATTAGATAAAATTCACCTTTCATTGCTGTGTAAGTCTCATGGTGTGTACAGCTTCTTAGGTCAGTGTTACTGACTATAATACTTTTACCTTCAAGAAGCAGAGCCATCAGCCCCCTAACCCACGAGACACTGGTTACTTCAGTTATGTTTAGGTGTAGGTGACGCCTGTTGGTTGACTGAGCAGCTCAGCATTGAGGACCCCAGTTCTTTCCTCCCTGCTCTCCATCCTCTCTGCAGACTTGTCCTGGCCAGCTCCTCACGGTCTCAGGTGGTCTTCTGCATTTTCAGGTGCCACAGGTAGACAGCAGAACATCTTGCCAGCGAAGAGGAACTGTTTATTTCCATATCCATCTCTCTATTGGTGAATGTTAGCATGGTTTCCATCTTTTGCCCAATGGAATGATGCTGCTGATAAACATTAGTATATGATAAATCACTATTTTGGAGGCTGAGGGTTTAGCTCAGTGGCATAAATGCCTGCTTGGAAAATGCAAAGTCATGAGTTTGATCTCTGGTACAAAAAAAAAAAATTATTTTGGTTCTGGGAGTTGAATGTCACATTTAATGAGATTTAATTCTATAGTAAATAAAATATAAAATAAGTAAAAATGACCTTAGAAGTTAAGATCTCTCTTTTGAGATGTTCTGGATTCCAAGTGATTTTCCAGGATCAGAGAGCTAAGTTGCATTAAATAATTCAAGTGAAAGAAAATGTACATTAATCATAAATTAAAGTTACCATGGGTATCTTTTGCCTAATGTCTAACTATACTCATATAGGCAAAGTGAAGTGGAAAACTAGGCCCTTTTAAGTATCCACGTCATTGAAATATCTAGGCAAGTTTTAATACTTATTTTCCAGGTATGTGTACACTGGTCCCCCTGATGTTGATGTGTCAATGTTCAGGCTTGCCAGTCGGATTTGCACCTCATCTTTTGTTTGCTGGTTTCTCCCAACACTATTTTTGTAGCTGTCCACAAGTTATCACTGGTTAGAGGCAGAGGCAGTGACTTGCTGGAGAATACTCAAGACTGGTGAGAGCGTCTTGTTTTGGGCTTTGCATCACCCTTGGCTCCCAGTAGTTGGGTGTTTCCTGAAATGTACCTGTGTTAGTCACAAGAGATTCATAACTGGCAGACAGGTTAGTCCTGGACAAGTAAATCCCAGTGGAGCCAGAAAGCTGGGTCTTGCTTTCCTTAATTGGATCCTGACTTGAGTCACATATTGAACTGAAGAGAAAGCATCAGCCATTATTAAAAGGGTTTAAATTACTGATCTATCCATATTTAGAATTTCTTGCAATCATTTCCACTGTATGTAACACTGAAGTCCTTTGTGGTTGTCTGCTACAAAAATGAATCTTTGACCTACCAACTTTAAATGCTTTTGACACCATTGGGAATTTTGAGAATTCTTAATTTAATCTGTGCTTGTCCTGGGTGTGGCAGGAATGAGGGAAAAGCTATCTCCTTTGCATTGTTTTTAAGTAAGAAAGGCCTGTGCTTTGCAATTCATGTTTAGCAGGTAATGATTATTGGCATAATAAGTATTGTGTTTTGTTATTTCTGGAGGCAGTGAAAAACTAGCCAAGCAGAGAGATGAGTGGGAGGCGACTGGCAGCCCAGGGCCTGTAGCTGTTACTGCAGCTCAGTGCTGCAGGTGCTTCATCAGAGGGGGAAGGAAGAAGGACCTGATGTATTCTACTAATGACTCTGACTTCCTCTGCACATTTGGTTATAGTACACGCACCTCTCCTCTTTACCAGCTCGTGGCAAAGCAGAGATGCCAACTACTTTTCTCTTCTATGCTACCTAAACTTCATGAGCAATCTCTCTTCTTATCTGGTTCTTGTTTTCTTAGCAGTTACTTAGCTTTAGTCAAGCAGGCACATGTCCTGCCAAAGAGAACGGAAGGTCACCTTACCACACCCTCTGGATCTCCAGAATAGCCCTTTCTCTCCACACTCATTGTGTTTAGAAGCACATACCTCCCTTAAGGGAAGGAAGAAACGTTAGAGTAGAGAGGCGCTTAACTCAGTAGGTTTTCTGTTGAACTTTCCACTGATTCACTGTTCATGTTTCTTCCAGTTGTGATTCCAGAGGAGGGTAACAAAGAGGTAATGAAAGAGGTTCGCTGCATCAAGGATGGAGCAGGCTGCTTCTCAGCTGGGTTTACGTTGCTTGCTTCATTTACCAAGGTTTGTGTGCAGGGCATATGCATGAAGGTTTCAGTAGAAGCGTCAGGCTGAATTTCCTCCCAGTGACCTGCAGATATGATAAAGGAACTGTGATAGGCCAGAAATGAATGTGTCAATCTAACTTCACAGAAGAGATTAATAATATGATTAATAGAGCAAGCAAAGTATAGTCATCCTGTAGTAAGTAGGGGACTGGTTGCAGGCCACCCTGTAGATAGCAAAATCCGTAACACTCAAGTCCCTTAAATAAAATAGCAGCATAGCATTTACATGTACTATGAGTTACACACATACTCCTGTTCACTTTAAGTCGTCTAAATTATCTGAACACCTGTTGCAGTGGAAACACTGAATATTAATTATGTTCTTCAGAGAATAATGACAAGAAAAAGGTCTGTACGTGTTTAGTACAGATATAATTTTGTTATTTTGAGACAGAGCCTTACTGTGTTGCCCATCTGGTCCTGAACTCCTGGACTCAAGCCATCCCCCTGTCTTCTCCTCCTGAGTAGCTGCAGTTCCAGGTGCACATCCCCATATGCATTGGCCAAATATTTTTTTTCCAAATATTTTCAGTTCAAAGTTGATCAAGCCCTTGAATGCAGAACCCATGGGTACAGAGGGCCAGTTGTATTTCAGACTGAATCAAGGCATACTTGTCCCTTTGTAAGTAGGGGCACTGTCACCAGAATCACCAGTCTTAGTAAATGGGGATTGGTCCCCTGTTTTATTCTCCAGATTAAGTGGTCTTAATATAATGTAATATAATACTTTTATTTTCAGTTAATTGAGGAGAAAGATGCTGTTTTTCAAAAAATTGAGTCTGAAAAGAACAGTGCACAGTGCGTATGTCCTTAAGGTGTACACTGTATCACCTGTCAGGTTGCACTACCAACTAACACATCCCCTGCGTTTGAGAGAAACCTATGCATCTTACTACAGATTTATAGGAAATACAAGAGACAAACACAGTAAATGATTTTTTTTGTAGGATGCAGTCAGTAAATTTCAAACTGTTTGAAACTTGGGTAACTTCGTTTGTTAGGATCAGGAAAAACCAATTTCTTCAACAAAAAAAGAGGAAATTCGTTAAAGAGAGAAAAAAGACTTTAATAGATAAATGGACCAGTAATTGAATATGAATCTGATTCAAAGTGAAAGAAGGTATCAGAGGCAGAGGCCTTGGTGTATTTAGCACAGTGGTAGAGCACACACTTAATGTGTGCAAAGCTCTGGGTTTGAGTCCCAGCCCTGAAAAACAAACAAACACTCAGACAAAAACAGTGAGGCATTCTGGGAAATGTGGACGCTGACTATTTGGTGGCACTAAGACTTGCACGTTATTTAAATGTGCCCCTGGTAAGTTTTTGAAAAATTTCTTTTAGAGATACATATTAAAATATTTACATAGGAAGAAAAATGGTGTCTGGGATTCACGTTATAATAATCTGGCAGGGATGGGGTGTATGTCAGTGGTAAAACATGTGCTTAACACAGGTCATGGATTCCAGTGCCAGCACCACAAAAAACAAAACAATAAAGGGGGTTGGGGGAGTATAGGTGAGACAGAGATGGTCACGGATTGGCCTGTTAAAAAACTGTTGATGACCAGATGTGGTGGTGCACTCCTGTAATCCAGCCCTTGGGAGGCTGAGGTAGGAGAATCATTGTAAGTTTGAGACCAGCTTGGGCTATAAAGTAAGCTCAAAGGCCAGCCTAAACCACATAGCGAGACCTTGTCTCTCTCTTTTTTTTTTAATCAGTACCAGGGATCGAACTCATGACTGCCTGCTTGCAAGGCAGGCACTTATGCCGCTGAGCTAAATCCCGAGCCCCTGAGACCTTGTCTCAAAAAGACAAAGACAAAACAAAACAAAAACCCCCAGAAAACTGTTAATAAAGTAGGTTCATTATTGCTGGTCTTCTGTGTGTATATTTGAAAATTTTCAGTTATAATTTTTTTTAATTTAAAAAATGAGTAAGAATTTAGCTGAGAGTTTAGCTTAGAGTAGAGCATGCACGAGACCCTGGGTTCAATCCCCAGGACCAAAAGAAAGAAAGAAAAGAAAAGAGAAAAAAGAAAAACTGAGACACCTTGAAAGAAGAATAGTTCCCTGGAGCAGGGGTAGAGGGGCAGCCTGGCTGCACAGAGCAAGATAGAAATACTCCGTGTCTTGACATGGTAAAACATGTGTCGAAATTCATTAAACTGCTCATTTAAAATGAGTGCATTTATTTATTTATTCCTTCCTTTCTTACTCTTTTTTATTTTTTTCTTATCTTGGCTGTTGACCCAGGGCATTAGCAAGCACTCTACCACTATACCAACCTAGGTACATTTTATTGTATGTAAATTTTACTGTAATAAGGTTGATTTCGGGCCAGGCATGGTGGCACATGCCTGTAATTCCAGCATGTAGGAGGCAGAGGCACAAGGATTGCTGAGTTGGAGACCAACCTTATACACGAATATCAAATCAG
Source organism: Cavia porcellus (assembly GCF_034190915.1). Classification (NCBI taxonomy): domain Eukaryota; kingdom Metazoa; phylum Chordata; class Mammalia; order Rodentia; family Caviidae; genus Cavia; species Cavia porcellus. The sequence continues at coordinate 24,847,485 of NW_026947500.1, forward strand.
TAATTTCAGAGGCTTTTTTGAAAGGGCTTTGCAGCTCTAACCTGGGAGGTTTGGCATCTAGCAGTTTTCCTGGCTGGCTCTGTTTTGCAATTCTCTGCATTGATGTTTCACACACATACTCCCTGTAGCCTTCCCTAAACCTCAGGGTTGGTCTGAGTCGGTTTTACAGAGTCCTTAGTACTTGCTGGTACTGTTATTTGTGTTTTGGATTCATTCGTTGTGTTGTCCCCTCTCACCAGTTTTGAATCCAGCTTTGCGGAGAGTAGGGCATTGGGTCTGCCTCATTCATGGTTGTGTTAGTGTTGTGACTGCTCTAGCAGGTGACAGCAGCTAGTGACTATATTTTAAATACATGAATGGACTTCAGAGGCAATGTCCCTGCAGCAGAGTGACCCATATGCTGCTGAATGGAGAAGTTGCTGCTTGTTTTCAGTGAGAAGACAGCTGTCGTTTAAAAGAGTTTTATGTTGAATCTGGCTCGGCTGCTTTTGAAACCTTGAGACACAGTTACTTATCTATGCTGGGAGCATCTTTTGATTACAGGATGGAGATAACTACACATATCATATGTTTTGTGATGAATACGTGAGGTAACTAAGAAAGATACCCCTCAAACAGCTGACACTCTGGGTGCATGAGGATGCATCTCCCTAGATTCTGGAAGCGTTGTCTATGTGGGGCCAACTGAACACCAGGTTTCTGTGCTAACAGCAGTATTTCTAACAGTAGTTCTTTTTACTGGTTTGGTTATGTTAAGTAAGTTTTCAAGTCACTGTTACTGAAACTGCACAGGTGAATAAGCACCTCCTAAGCGGGCAGTTGAAAGCAGCTAGCAGCTTTTGTCACTTAATGACAGTGAGAGATGCTCTGTGGTATCCTCAGTCAGCTTTTCTCCCTTCCTGCTCTTCTGCTCTTCTTTCTCTTTCTGTTCCATGTCTCTTAGCCTTCCCTGTCTCCCACTCCTTGGCTTCACTTGCAGCCACTGGAGGCATTACGGCCACCTGATGCTGAGGGGTCAAGATCTTGCTTGCCCTGAGGGGTCAAGTCAATGAGCTGCCCATAATGCTCATGGTTTGTAAGGTAGCATAGGTCAGATGTCATGAAAAGAATTTTTTCAGCAAGTCTGCACCAGAGTGACACACAAAGTAGCCTTGGAAGAAGCAGGTTGGCTTCTATGTTCTGCCTTTGTAATCTCAAGATTCAATAGAGCTTTTTGTGAAATGGCTCTTATAAATGAAGCTGTCTTTTAAAAAAAAATCATAAATCTAATGATTTGTAAAAAATGTTTAGTGGAAAAATTGAGGGCTGGGGATTTATCTCAGCAGCATAAGCACCTGCCTTGCAAGCTGGCGGTCATGAGTTTGATCCATGGTACTGACAAAAAAAAAATATTTAATGGAAAAATGCAAATGTTTAATGGAAAAAACTGGACTAATGAGCGATGGATACTTGTCCTTGATGAAGTGTGAAACTGAGCAAGATGCTTAGCTTCTTTTTCAGATATCGGATATATATCCTGCATTTATTCTTTTTTCTCAGAAATATAAAAATTACTTTTAACATATCCATAAAAATATTTATTCCTGGGACCGAGGATTTAGTTCAGTGGCACAAGTACCTGCATGGCATGCACAAGGTTGTGAGTTCGATTCCTGGTACAAAAAAAATAAAATTTATTCCTGAAATATATATCAGATTGTCATTGCTCCAAGATTCTCTCCCCCTTAGCCTGAAATCCCTGTGCTTGAGGAACACAGCCACACTGTGCTGATGCCTAGGACCCTCCCGACGGGCCTGAGTTTCAGCAGCAGAAATGTCACAATGTGATTTATTCAGCCTTCATTCTCTGCTCTTGGTATTTCTGGATGCCAGATGACACAGTATTTATCATTACTAAAGTAGATGAACAAATGTAGGGACAGAGAGCAGATAACTAATTGTGTCTGTGCGTTGGTTTATTTGGGAAATATTTTTTTCTGTTAACCTGGATGGAAAAACATAATAGTTTAGTTTTATATTTCCAATTTGGATTTACCTTGTAAATATGGAGGTAAGTCCAGTGGGATGCTTCTCCACATACCCTGGTACCAGCTGAGGCGCCCTGGTGGGTGGTGCCCCCTGATGCACCATCCATGGGAATCAGTGTCGAGGTGTTACTGCCTTCTGGTCTTCACCTTCCTGGAGGTTCACTTCCCTCCCCTTTTCTCACTCTTTAGTCTCTCTTACCTGCTAGGTAGCTTCTTACTTCCTCCTACCTCAGATCTCCTTGCTTTGTCTCCACAGTCATTCTTCTCATTATACTTCTGATCTAAAACCTCCCCAGTCAGAGCTAAACAGTATCAATTGCCATGTCCATAGCTGGGAGGGAGGAAGCAGTAGTCTGTTTGTTCGTTCTTTGTGAAACGGGTTCCCACTGTCTATTCAGACTAGTCTTGAACTGTAGTTCAGGCTGGCCTCCAATTCACGACAATTCCTAAGCTTCTGGGGCGCAGGGATTGCAGGCATGTGCCACCACACCCAATGGAAGCACCATATTTTAAAAAGAAACTAAAGACTCGGTGTTACTAACTCCTAGAGCAGTGGCGGTGAACCTATGGCATGTGTGCCACTGTTTATGTCATGGGAAGCTCTGAAAGGTTCTCCATCCCTGCTCTAAAGCATTTTGAGATTTGTAAGACGTTCTCCAGCATCATTATGATTGTTAAATCTCCCCAGCCTTCTCTAGCTAGAGTTGCTTTGTCTTAAGCTTTTGATTACAAAGTAGATAAAATAAAATAAAATAAAATTCTTCAAGTTTTATCTTACTTTCTGAATGACTAGTACAGTTCAGGGGTCTTTTTTCAGAAAACATGTTGATGCTGAGCTCCTTGGCCCATGACTGGCAAAGTGTGCCCCCTGGCAGGAGGGGACCAGTGTATTCTCTCTGTGTCTGGGTTCAAACACTGCCTTACACTCTAGCTTCTGGAACACATCTGTTTATAGGTTGAATTCTTGTATTGTTATTTTTCTGTGCTTTTTAACTCATTTTGAACGGTAGTGAAAGTGACATAAACATGAAAGTTTCTCATGGGTCACTCGGCCTTACATCAAAGAAGCATACTGAGATCTCATACATTTTTTAATCCTCAGACCCTGACTCATGGTCTTTAATAAGTGCACTTCTGCTTTTAGTGGCTGACGGGCTTAGGCAGGGAATGTGAATGAAACAAGAATGCTCCTAAAGTATAACAGTCTCAATTCAGTAAATCATTCCTACCTTCCTTTTTTCTTCTGCAGAGGACACTGTATCTAAAATAAAAGGTTAAGAGTGATGAACAGCATAACCTATAATTCCTCAGTTTTATTTTCCTAACTCTTCCAAAGTTGATACACTCTCTGGGCTAGAATTGCATGTAGAGTTTGAAGCAACCTCAGTGATCTTGTAGTTGTTTCCTCTGTAGTGTAGATCTCCCTTCCTACAGGTCCTTCATCTGGGCCTGGCCTGAATGCTTGCATGGAGTAAGAATTTTAAGGAGATCCATTCCATTTATGGACTATCCTAGTTCTTAGTTCAATGTGTTCAGCTGAAATTTAACTCGAGTTTCTACCATCAATTCTGATTCAACCATTTGTAACAACAAACTACTGTCTTTTCCACTGTTGCAGAATGCCCTTCAGCCTTTCGAAGACAATGCTTGTTAGGCTTCCCAAGGGCTGAGTTTGGTATGTGTGGGGCCTTTTTCTTCCTGACATTGGGGACTTTTGAAAGTAGCACTAGTGGGGCCAGGGATTTAGCTCAGTAACACAAGCATGCGAAAGTCGTGAGTTCAATCCTCAGTACCAAACAAACAAACAAAATATATATATATTTTACTAGGTCTTGGATGTGAGTTACATTTGCCCTCCAGTTTGTTATTTGTCTTAAGGCTTTGTTTACAGTGTTATATATCATGCAGAATTGTTTTCTTTTTAAATTATTATTTATTTGTGAGGAATTTTTTTCCATTTTTAAATTTAAATTTTTGTAATTTTAATTTTAGATATACATAATGGTAATATCCATTATACAGATTTTGTACCTGTATGTGAAATATCTTCTTTATTTTCTTCTTCTTTATTCCTTTCCTTTTTCCTCAACCCTTCTTCACCTCCTTACTTACAAAACTTTGTTTCCTTTTTTCTCTTTTTTCCTTGTCTCTTTCTTCCTTTCCTTCACCCCCAAGATATTTTCTTGGTATAGTAAAATTTATTATTTAAAAAAATTGGTCTCGGGGGCTGGGGATTTAGCTCAGCAGCATAAGCGCCTGCCTTGCAAACAGGCAGTCGTGAGTTCGATCCCTGGTACCGATAAAAAGGAGAAAGACCAAAAAAAAAAAAAAAAAAAAACGGTCTCAGGATTTTATTCATACTTAGGCCTTGTCTTCTTTAAAGCTATTTTAAAAGTATATTCATCTTCTAGAAGTTAAATGGATTTGTTTTTTTGGGGTTTTGTTTTTTGAGACAGGTCTCTATATGTTCAGGCTGGCCATGAGCTCACTAGGTAGCCAAGCTGGTCGTAACACAGTGATCTTCCTGTATCATCTCTCAAGTGCTGGGACTACAGGCATGCACCACCATGTTTAGTGAATTTGTTTTTGTGTGTTTAAATCTTTGATTCATCCAAAATTTATTTTGATATAAGATATGAGGTAGAGGTTTTTTCTTGCTTTTTTGTTTTTGAGTCACCTACTCATTTGTTACAACACCTTTATTTCATTTTGCTGATGCAAAATGTTGTTATATTAACCTTCAACATTATGGTAGCCATTGTTGATTTCCTGTTATCTTGTTTTGAAATCCTGTATCACTTTCACTGTTTTGTTTTGATTGGTTTTCTTGTTTTATTTTAATATGTCTGATGATATGGACAGCTGTTTTGAAGATAACAAGAGGTGTTATGGCAAAAAAAAAAAAGAAAAGAAAAGAAAATTAACCCTCAAGGCATAAGCCTGGGTCCAGCAGATCTATCCCTTGCTTTTCTACTGTAAATTTGTATTTTAGCATTTTGATAGCTAGCTGTACACCTCAGTGTCTTTCCCTGAGGGATGCAGGAAGCAATCTATGTATCTATCCACTTAGTGTGCACAAATTCAAGAGTGGCAAAATGAAATTTACACCCATCTTTCTGCTCGATGAAATAGTTTTTGTATATGTCTCCCTGAGCATCATGGAGGTAAATTCACACCACTCCAAGATTTGCTTTTTTAAAAAAAGTTTCTTTTGATTTTTCTGGTAGAAGTAACCCAGTTCAATACCATGGCACATAAAAAGCCTGATTTGAAAGTTTGGGAGGAGATCAAAAGTGAATCATCAGACTACTCGTGCATGGATGATGAATATGATCCACTGTGATAAAATGCATGCTTTTATAGCAGAAGAGTGGTGTGGTGGATGATGATGATGATGATGATGATGATGATGATGATGATGATGACGATGACGACAACTTTAATGTTGGCCATCTGAGGCAAAAGTCCTATGACAGTGAAGTGGAGCAAGAATCAACTGAAACAGGTACACGAAGTGCAGACCTCTTTTATTCAGGTGGCGGAGAAAGCAGCAATGTGACTATATATTTGGTTAGTCAGTGTTGCAAAATGGCCATGCAGTGTGACCAAATGCAATAACCCAGTGTTAGAAGTAGATTGGAAAATAGAGAAGGTCTTGGCAGGGATAAAGTATTTTGGAAAGATTGCCAGCACTGCCATTCAGTGTTGGAAATTGTTACAGAGGAAATATTCCAAGGTGCTATGAAATGCATAAAGGCTGAAATGCAAGTAAAACATTTTGTATGCACCAGTAGCTATATTTAAAAATGCTTTTATTATGATACCTCACTAGCTGAACTGAGAGCATTCACAGATCTGTTGTAATTAGCACAGATTTCTTACAGTCATCACAGGAATGTAAAAGACTTACAGACAAGCAATGGGTCAAGGGCCGGGGATTTAGCTCAGCAGCATAAGTGCCTGCCTGGCAAGCATGAGGGCGTCAGTTTGATTCCTGGTATCAAAAAAAAAAAAAAAAAAAAAAAAAAAACAATGGGTCAAAATATGGCATCAAAATTTATGCCTTTGTAGATGTGAAGAGTTATTATGCTTTCAATTTAGACATTTATCTTGGAACTCAGCCACCAGGTCCTTCTTCATATAGTAATAAACTGATATTGTGAACAGACTTGTTCCTCGTATCTCTCAAACTATTTGGAATGTGACATTTGACAGTTGGCTTACTAGTTCCCAGTGGATGTTACATTTGCTGACAGAGCACAAGTTGACCAGCACAAGAACAAAGCAGAAATTCCAAATGAAATGTTGCAATTTCAAAACAGAATCATATTTTGGAACTGGGGATTTAGCTCAGTGGCATAAGCGCCTGCCTGGCAAGCGTGAGGTCATGAGTTCGATCCCTGGTACCACCAAAAAAACAGAATCACATTCGAATTTCAGAAAGATGTAACATTGGCCTCACATATGACAAAGAAAAGCAAACTGGAACTGATAATGTCAACATATCACCATGACGGGAATATTCATAAGGAAACTTTGACAAAACAGAAGGCTGAGATGGAAACTTTCAACAACAAAACCAAATGTGGAGTAGATGTTGATAAGTTATGCAACAACTATGATGTTACTTGAAACACAAAGCATTAGCCAATGGTTGTGTTTTTCTCAGTCCTAAACATGTGTGACATAAATAATTTGATAGTTTACAAAGAAAATAACACATGCAAAATGCCATGTAGAAATTTCTTAGAGGATTGGGCCTGGAGCTCATAAGAGATCATTTACAGCAGTTGAGAAACAAAATGTTTCTGCCCAGAGAACTACACAAAAAAATTGTGGAGCACACTGGTGAGCTGACAGGTGAACAAGCAGACACAGCATCTCCATCTACTACAACAGCAGGAAAGCAATAAAGATCCCAGCTGTGCCCTATAAGTACTGGGAAACATAACACATACCGGTGTGATACTTCTGTACAGAACTTACATTTGTCGTGTTGAAGACTTACTTTGGGTGTGACAGTTGAAACAAAGCTTATTTCTGTGGTAGACTTTAGTTTGTGTTTACACTGTAGCTCACTGTAGTTTTTATTTTTGATGTTATCTTCTAGGTTTTGTAAGCAGGTAACAGCTAATGTGAAAATGTTGATGTCTATTCAAAGTGCTCATTACATATTTAATAATTGTATTGTATTGAAATCTTATTTCCCTACTAAGTGCTTGTTGTACAGTATAGTAGGAAGCTCCTAATGAAACAGGAAGAGAGGTGACAAGACCGCCACATAGGAAAGGAAAGCTCAGCACACGTGCTGGCCGTGTAAGCAAGACATGTGCATGGAACATGCAGTTGTTATGTGTGAAGACTGCCTGTGGTGTGACAGTTGAAGCAAAGCTTGTTTTTATAGTAGAGTTCTATTGCTGTTTTCATTGTAGTTCATATAGGAATTTATTTCTGATGTTATCTTTTAGGTTTTGTAAGGATGTACACAGCTGATATGAAATGTTGATGTCTATTCTAAAAGCACAATACAGGAGCCGAGAGTATAACTCAGCAGCTTAAGCACCTGCTTGGCAAACACAGGGTGTTGAGTTCAATTCCTGGTACCAAAAAATAAATAAATAGGGCCGGGGATTAGCACAAGGTTGTAAGTTTGTCCCCGGTACAAATAAATAAATAATAGCACAATACATAGTAAGAATTTAATTATTTATTAATATTTTATATTCCTGTTAGCTTCAAGTTGTATAATATAATAAGAATCTCCTGATAAAATAGCAAGACCACTATGATGTCAAGTATATCCTACAAAAAGGCCAGGAAAACAGAAGATGTGCAGTCAGTGTAAATATATGAACATGCTGTTGTCATTGTGCAGACTGTGATAATTGCAGTAAAGATTTTTTTTCTTCATAGCATGCTGTTGATATTTTCATTGTAGTTTATAGTGGTATTTTATCTTTGATGTTCTTTTTTAGACTGTACACCAAAAACCAGTTGATGTTGAAGATTTTTATGCTTATTTTTAATAATAAATATTAAAAACTCAATACTTTTTGTGATTGTTTTCCTGTTAAGAACTCATTGTTAAATATAACAAAACTCATAAAATTAAAATTAATAATTATTAATAGAAACACTCTAAAAATTAGGGCCAGAGATTTTGTGCAGAGGCACAAACACCTACCTGGTAAGTGCGAGGTCATGAGTTCAATCCCTGGTACATCCCCTCCCCCAAGTAGGTCAGACCACTTGCCTAGCATGCCTGAGGCCCTGGGTTTAATTCTCAGAACCATCAAAAAAAAAAAAAAATCTAAAGAATAAAGGTAAGACCCATGATGTTTATGCCCAAATTTAGTTTTACACTCCAAAGCCTGTAACCATAACATACTTGAATCTATCCCCAGGATTTTTCATATATTTTGCTGTCAAGGAAACCATTACGCATCTTTGTGGGGGTTTTTTTTTTTCATTTGTTTGCTTTTTTGAGACAGGGTCTTACTTTGTAGTGCAGGTTGGCCTTGAACTCACTGTGTACCCCAAGCTGGTCTTGAACTTGCAGTGATCCTCATCCCTTAGCTTCCCAAGCTGGGATTACAGGTGTGCATCACCGTGCCTGGCCCATTTTATAACTTTGATTTTGAAAGTTTTGACCTAAATGTAAAACTGTTCAGTGTACTGTCTAGTCTGTCAAGGTGACCTGTGTCGTCTTCTAGCCTTCTCATTTGAGCTATCATAGGTTATTGGCGTCCATTAAGACCTTATCTATGCACTGATGAAGAGTGACCAAACATTGGCCATTATGGGACTCTTCTTTGGGCTCCAGTAGGGAGCCATCGCTCCATCTGTCCTGTTTTAGAAATGTCGCATTCACATTAATGAGAAAGGAATAACCTGAAAATCTTACTGCAGTGCAGGATTTGATTCAGTAGGACTGGTGTTGGACAAGATTCTGTATTTCTAATGAGTCCCTAGGCCATGCTGATTCCGCCAGGCCATGGACCACCCTAAATCTTTCTGGACTAAGACCAGGGCAAGTCCAGCAGAAGCTCTGGATACAGCTTACAAGAAGGCACTGACTCTTGAGTTTGTGCACAGACCAGCTCACCTCATTCTAATCCCAGCCCTGTTACTGTGCCTTATAGCAGTAATCAGGAAGGGCTGTGGTTGTAGCTCAGTGGTAGAGCTCCCATACCTTTGATCCCCAGTCCCATAAAAAAGGAAAAGAGAACTTTTTCCTAAAGATTGAGAGTTTTGATAAGGAGGGTTTGCAGAAGTTCTTGGGTGCACATCAGCACAGAGGGAAGGAGCCAGCCTACTGACCAGAGGGTTCCTAGGCTGGGGAGCTGCCATGCTCTGCAGCTACTGTACATGGCTGAATAGACAGTAAATCTCCATGGCCCAAATAAAGATATCAAGATCCCCAGTGATTAATATCTTCGTCTTAATTCCCTGTCAACTCACTTCTCCGTTTTGTCCCCCCCCCCCATATCACTACAGTACTTAATTAGTGTCTTGTGTATCTTTTCAGTTTTGGGGAGGTTTTTTGTACTGAGCATGGAACTCATAACCTCGTGCTTGCCAGGCAAGCACATATGCCATTGAGCTAAATCCCCAGCCCTCTTTCCAGTTATTTTTATGCGTATATCAGAAAATATAAAGATTGTATAATTATCTCAATGTCACTGTTTAAAAATAATGTTAACAATCTATGGATGTTGTTCTGCACTTCAACTTTTTTTTATTCAACAATTAGTCTTCTACATGTCCACGTAAAAAACTGAATTTTCTTTCAGCAGCTTCATAATGTCTTATTAAATGAATATACTATGATTTAGCTACTTATTTATGAACTTTGGATTGTTTCCAGATTCTTACGTTATAGTCCTACAAAGAGTATATTCACTTTTATATCTTATGTATGTTATATATTTTATTGTGTTTATTCACATTATTCAATATTCAATGCCATATTTTTATGTATTTATATTAACACTAAACAGACCACACACACACACACACACACACACACACAGGGTGATCCCTCATTATCCCTGGATGATAATATTTCCAGGACCACACTCAGATACCAAATCCATGCATGTTCCAACACCTCATATGAAACAGCATAATATTGGCGTATAACCTGGCTGTAGATGACTTATGATACCTAATACCATGTAAATGCTATGTAAAGATTAAATATAGTAAACTGCTTTATTTTTTGGAGAATGACAAGGAAAAAGGAGCTATACACGTTTAGTTACAGAAACCATTTTATTCCCAACTTTGTTTTATTTATATCTATGTTGGTGGTACTGAGGATTGAACCGAGATTCTTCCCACTGAGCTACATCCCCGTGTCATTGTTTTTCTTTTTCTTAAATTTTATTTTAAAGAGGGTAAAATTAAACACAACAAAACAGAACATAAGAAAACAATGTAAGAGATACAGATTTCAAAACCAGACAACCAGAGATCTTCACTATCCATCATAATATCTCCTGTTTTCTTCCAGTTAGTTCTCTTTATCTTCACATATAGTGAATTCATACAAAACAACATAGTATAAAACTGATCGGAACAGAATGATGAAGGCATTTAGGTCTTCAAGACCAGACAATAAGGAAGTCAACAATGGCTGTCATAGTGTCTCTCATTCTCTTCAAAATAGCTGTCCATACCTTCACGTATGTTGAAATTAATCAAAACAAAACAGACTAAAATTACTCTGAACAAAGAATAATAGTATCACTGGATTTCACATCATGATGCTACGGAATCAGCACTGGGTAGCTTAGTGTCTCTTTTTCTTCAAAGTAGTTGTTCATTTCATTGTGCATTATATAATCAGTTCTCAAATTATTTAGAAGTTCAGTGCATGCATGAGTCTCTACATGTATGTTTATCTTTTCTATATTAGAGGGAAAAGCAAAACAAGGCAAAACAAAACAATTCCTAGAAAAACACTAAACGGGGGGCTGGAGATTTAGCTCAGCAGCATAAGTGCCTGCCTTGCAAGCAGGCAGTCGTGAGTTCGATCCCCGGTACCGATAAAAAGGAAAAAGACAAAAAAAAAAAAAAGAAAGAAAGAAAAGAAAAACACTAAACGAAAAAGTCATAAAATCACAATACAAGGTGATCTACAAGAGTTACTATGATGCCTTTTGTTATCTTCAATAGATTGTCTATATCATCAGGCATAGTATAATTGAACATATTATATAACAGTATTAATAAAAACAACATTGGAGACATTATAAGAGTTGGAAAGCAGGTAATAGTCAAGTCAGAGTGGGTATCCTGGTGAATCTTGTCTTCAGAGTATTTACCTATACTCTCAGACAATACTAGCAATCATAACAGATTCAAATAAAATCATTCAAGACAAAACAGCGATCTAATAAACCAGATTCAAATAAGATCAGTCATAATAAGATAGTGTAAATAATACAGGGCTTCAGATTAAGTTAATAGGAAATTCAGGATGGTTATCACAATAAAACTAACTGTTTTTGGAACAGCTGTCTGTGCCCTCAAGTCTAGTACAAGTAGACAGACTGGAAAAGAATATAACCAAGGGGCTGGAGGTTTAGCTCAGCGGCATAAGCACCTGCCTTGCAAGCAGGTGGTCGTGAGTTCGATCCCCGGTACAGATAAAAATGAAAAAGACCAAAAAAAAAAAAAAAACAAAAAGAATATAACCAAACTAGGGGCTGGGGATTTAGCTCAGCAGCATAAGCGCCTGCTTTGCAAGAGGCAGTCGTGAGTTCGATCCCTGGTACCAATAAAAGAGTATAACCAAACTAAACAGAGCGATAACAACAATGTGGATTTTAAATCCTGATACACTATTAACAGTGTCATCTGCCTGCCTTTTTTAGACAATTCTTCCCCTTTCACTTTCACAAGGTGCATTGTATATTTTGGGTCCCACCAACTCTTTAGTTTTTAGGTTAGGGGTGCAACCCACCATTTACCTAAGTGGTTCTAAACCTTTTTACCCCTGGGCTTGACATTAAGTTGTATTCCTTTACCTACAAAAGCCTCAAGGTTTTCCTTCATTATAGCTGAGTAGTTCTCCACTGCACAAAAGTGTCATGTCTTTCCACCCTATCTGCAGGTGCTGGATGAGCTGCCCCTATTTCTCTCTGGTTCCCTGTCACACAGAGCATTATTGTCTCATATTTGACTTTCAGTCCATAAACCCTCTTTCAGGTTAATTATATTTCCTATAAAGAGCATCTCAATGGGCCCTATCTCCTCATCTACTCTACCTGTGTTTCTTTTTGTTAGTGCATGAAGACATGTATGTTAGAGATTATAGCCAACCTTCTCTGCCTCATTTCTGCTACGCTGTTTTTCTGCCATTGGTTGTCTACTTTTCACCTTCATTCCACTGTCTGCCCCATTCAGATCCTGATGCTTTTTTTTTCCCTTTCTAGAATGTCCTTCAGTAGTTTTTGTAGGGTTGAATTGGTGGTTATGAACTCCACTCATTCCTCTTTGTCATAGAAGCATCTTGTTTCTGCATTAATTTTGAGAGAGAGTTTTTCAGGGTACATCAATCTAGGTTGGAGGTTATTTTCTTTCAGGGCTTGGAATACTTTGCTCCAAGCTCTTCTTGATTTGATGGTTTGTGTAGAGAAGTCTGTCATGATTTTGATGGGTTTTCCTTTATAGGGATCCATTTCTTTTCTCTGATGGCTTTTAATATTCTTGTGATGAATTTCTGGGATCTTGATTATTATATGTCTGGGTGTAGCTCTGTTTTGGTTGTAAGTGGCTGGAGTTCTGTATGCCTCATTCTGAATATCATCTGCTTTTCCTATGCTTGAGTACTTTTCCTTAATTATTTCTGTGAATAGCCTTTCTGTTTCCTTTGTGTTTACCCCTGCTTCTTCACTCACATTTTTTATTCTTAAGTTATAGATCCTCTTGTCATCCTCTAGCCTTTGTATTGTTACTGCCTGTTTTCTTGTTATTTTTAAGAGATCTTTCCTTTCACATTCACACATTGCAAACCCATCAAGTTTTGTTAATCTTTCTCTAGTTTCTTTCAGGCAATTTTGCCAGCTTTCAATGGAGTTTTTAATTTCCTGGTAATCTTTTGTTGTTATTGTTGTGGTTGTTGTTGTCTTTTTGAGACAGAGTCTCTATGCAGTTCAGGCTGGCCTTGAGCTCACTTTGTAGCCTAGGCTGGTCTTGAACTCGCAACAATCCTCCTGCCTCAGCCTCCCAAATACTGGGATTATAGGCATGAGCCACCACACCTGGCTTCCTGGTAATCGCTTTGAATCTGTTTCATGTATTCTAGGGTTTTTTTTTTTTAATATTCTTCATCGAAGGTTTCTCTCCTTTTTTTGTGTTCCTCCATCTTCCATCTGTGTCTTTCTTAGAGTGCTTAGCATTTCTTTTATTAATTTTCTTATATCTTGCTTTATTTCAATTAATATTTCAGTTTTGAGTTTGTCTGTGATGTCATGAAGATATTTCTTTATGTCAGCTGATGCTGTGTCCAATGTTGAATGTTTGTTGCCCTCGATCTCTTCTGTATTTACCTTTCCTGGACCCATCTTCCCTGGGTTGGCTGGAGGCTTTTTCTTGTTTCTTTGTCTTGTCATGTTTCTTGTTTCTTCCATACTTTGGCTAGGGGTTGTTGCTGTCTCCACTTTGCTGTTGGTCACTGAGGTGCAAGCAGGGGCAGTGTAGGGTGGCCCCTCCCCTCTGAGCCAGTCAACCAGTGGGGCCCTTCACCACATTAGTATATGCCACATGGACAGAACTGGTTAGGGACAACTTTGAGAACAATTTGGTCCCTGGCTATTGGATCCCGGCCGGGGGCATGACCCACCCCAATCAGATCCCACCAATCTGCTCTGGGCAGGGAGCAGCCAACTGAAGTCACTGCCATTCCTTATTCAGGCCGGTCTTCCCAATACCAATATGTCCTCTGGTCAGTCACCCCCCTCGCACAGGGTGGGGGGCAAATTCCGAGCACTCACTGCAGGTTGGTGCAGGTCTCCACACCGCCTCTGTTCTCTGTTGGGCTCACCAACCCCGACTTCAGTGCAACTGCGGCACTCTGGCTCTGATGAGAGTACTGCGACCGTGAGTCTGACCGGCTCCAATGACAACACTGTGACTGCGTGTTGGGCTGGCTCCGGTGAGAGCGCATCTGGCTCCAGACTCCTGTCCATGTTTTTCTTTTCCTTTCCTTTCCCTTTCCCTTTCCCTTTCCTTTCCTCTCTCTCTCTCTCTTTCTTTCTCTCTCTCTTTCTTTCTTCCTTCCTTCCTTCCTTCCTTCCTTCCTTCCTTTCTTTTGTTCATTCTTTCTTTCTTTTTTTTCCTTTTTCCTAGTTTCTTCCTGGGTCCTGAGAATCCCTCTCCTTTTGTCTGGTCTTCTCTCTGCTGGTAACTTCTGGTGTCTGAGCTGTTTCTCTCAGAGAGGTTCTGTACCTTGTTACTTACTGATCCACCATCTTCCTCCGACCCTTTTCTTTCTTTCTTTCTTTCTTTTTTTTTTTTTTGTTATTTTTTTAGACAGGATCTGGCTAAGTTTCCCAGGCTAGGTTCAAACTTGCAGTTCTCCTGCCTCAGCCTTCTACAGTGCAGGGATTATAGACACGTGCTACCACACTTAACTTTTCTGAATATTTCTGATGATGGTTGTTGGAATCCAAGGATGCAAAACCTGTGAATATGACGGTTAGCTGTGTGTGTGTGCACAATATTTTCCTATTATCTTGGAGTAATGTGTTCCTTTGTTAAGAATCGTCCTCTTATTTTTTAAAAGGAAGGCAGTAATTACTGTCTGTGTAAACCTGATGCTTCCACTAATTCAGAGTTGTTAGTTTAAATCAAAGGGGAACATGACTGTTGGGAAACAAAGTAGGGCCCATCAGATAGATTGCCATTTTACAGTGTGTCTCCTTGTGAGCAGCCCTAGGGGATCGTGTCCCGGGCATTTACATTCTGTCCCCTTACATGTTACCTACGTTCACTGGAGAAAACCTAAATCCATTAATGTTTGTGTCTGGCATGTCATCAATGAGAAATGAAATGAGTCACAAGCTCAAGTTTAGCCTGCATCGACTCCAGCTATCTAGCTTGAATAGCACTTCCATTATTTACAGATAGGTCAGATTAATCTATCCAGAAGGGATAGTTAAAGAGGCTATTTTTCTCTGATGCAGCGTTTTAAAGCTACAATCAGGTATTGCTATTAATGAAACCACCAAACAAAAAGAATGATTTCCCTCCCAAAGAGTATTATAGTGTTGTCAGGAGTCTTGCAATTGGATTACCTTCTTGTAATCAATCCCACCTTATCAGTCAACGTTGCTTGTAATGGACTGATGCCTACAACAGACTGGGTTATTTAAAACTTCTTTCAGTCTGGAAGAGACATGTTCTTTGGCATTTTCACCTTCCTATGGTGGGAAGCATCCGTATCCAATAGAGCACTACTGAAGCTATGGTGGTGTTGGTCTTATTTGTGCCAGGAAGTCTTGTGGAGTTAACACTGAGAGAGAAGATGTGTGATGTATTTAGTTAGTTACTTTGCAGCCAGTGCCCTGAGCTTGCTTAACCAGGTTGGATCTGTTTGTTTCTGAGTCCTTAGTTCAGTTCTTACTCTTCCGTTTTGCACGTGCGTATCTTAATCTTTTTTTTTCTTTCTTTCTTTTTTATTGGTACCGGGGATCGAACTCACGACTGCCTGCTTTCAAGGCAGGCGCTTATGCCGCTGAGCTAAATCCCCAGCCCCAACACGTGCGTATCTTAATGGATCACCAAGGGAAGAATTGGGTAGGGAAATGCAGCTTGCCATGATTTTTGCTCTAACTTGATGTATAATATTTTGAGAAGCTACTGAAGACCTTTGTGATCAGGAAAAAAAAAAAAAAAAAAAACATTTTAGGAAGCCAGACACAGTGACCCCTGCTTCTGACCACTGCTACTCTGAGGCTGAGGCAATAGGATTACAAATTCAATCTCAACACTTAGCCAGACCCTGTCTCAAAATTACAGTGCTGGAGATTGGAGATGTATCTCAGTTGTAGACATGTGCTAGGCCTTGGGATTAAGCACTAATAATGAAAGAAAAGTTCCTTAAGGGGCTGGGGATTTAGCTCAGCGGCATAAGCGCCTGCCTTGCAAGCAGGCAGTCGTGAGTTTGATTCCTGGTACTGATAAAAAGGAAAAAGACAAAAAAATAAAAAAGTTCCTTAAGTAATACTGCAATTAATTTAGGGTTGGTTATGTGCAATGAATGCCAGCAGTATTGATGCTTTTAGCTTTGTTATTGATGCTTATAACTATAGAGCTAAGAGTGAGAAATTCTTGAACTTTGCTTTTTATTGAGAACATATTTAAATTTTTTCTTGGGTTAGGTCCTTATCAAAAAATGAGAAGATTAAAATAGCATTTGTTTGCTGAATGACAAGAGGCAGTTGGGTGGTATTTTGCACTTTTTTTTTTTAATAGATTAAGATACAGTAGTATGGGTTTGTTTGTTTGTTGAGTCAGGGTCTCACTAGGTAGCCCAGGCTGGCCTTGAATTCATGGTAACCTCATGCCTCAGTTTCCCAAGCAGTGGGATTACAGGTACCACCACATCCATCTGAGCAGTTTCTATAACAAAAAGAAACTATGTGTCATGTTCAGAGAGAGCACATAGTTTTTTATAGTAGGGAAAAATGAATCTCAGGTTTGATATTTGTACCAATAAATATAGAAGTCTATCAGGACAGCTTTCTTGGGGAGCCAGCTTTCAGTAGCTTAGGAGTGACTTCAGATGTGAGCCAATAGAGAAAATCTATGACTTAAAGAAAAAGAAAAAATAGCCAAGCAGTTCTTTTTTGTTTGTTGAGGTAGTCAGGTGTGGTAGTGCACACCTTTAATCCCAGCACTCAGGAGGGAGGCAGGAGGAGTGTTGAGGCCAGCCTGGCGTACAAAGTGAGTGCAAGGCCAGCCTGAACTGCACAGTGAGACCATTGTCTCAAAAAACAAAACAAAACAAAAACAGTGAACTGAATACAATGTGCAACCTGAATATAATATGCAACCTGTAATCTTAGTTGGCTCTAAAGGCTGAAGAAGGAGGCTAGACTGGGCAATTTGGCAAGACTCTGGCACAAAGTAGGTAAGTAGGCAGGAAGGCAGGGAGATAGAAAGATAGGACTGAACCCACAGCTCAGTGGCAGCCTGTTTGTCTAGCAGACTGGAGGAGGCCCTGAGTTCGGTCTCCAGTAGAGACCGGGGGGCGGAGCGGGGTGGGGGGTGGGGGGATGAATCATAGTGAAACCTGCTCCAAGATTTGAAGGAAACAAATTGTTATTATTTTTAGACCAGGTAAATTTGTATAATCATCTTTAAAAAGTTATGTTTTACTTTCTGAAAACCTGGAACTATATGTTACAATAGCTTTTGAATGTGAAAAGTGTTAATTTTTGTTTCAGATCTCACAGTTGACTTAGTGTCATATGATGACTTACAGTGTCATCGTGTGTGATATCCTTGAAGCTGAAAGTGAGATTCAAAGGTAGCGGAGGCTAAAATTAGGACTACAGCAGTTAGAGTGAGGAAGTCAACAAATCCACCCTCAGAAATCAACAGTAATATAAGGCACAGCTGTCAAAAATAACCATTTCATGGTTCTAGAAATAAATAAAGTTGCTGAACTTCAGGGAGAAACAGTGGGAAGCTTTGTAATTCTTGCCTGAAGTTCCCGCTTCTCCTTCCTGTTTCTCGATTGGTGTGGGCCAGGCCATGAACACTAGTGGCTTGGCTGCTCTAGTGAGCTCACTGGACTTGGAACAGAAAGTGAAGCACTCTGACCAGGTATTGTAGTAAAGGTAATGATCTCAGTGGTGGGTCAAAAAGGAAGGCTAGCTGTTCTGGTAGCCTGAGAGCGCAATCCCAAGTAGGTCAAGCTAGATTGGCAGACTAGGCAAAAGCAGAATCTCTGGAAACGAGCCAGCAATAGAAGAATTTGAAAAGCTGCCTGCTTACCTCTGGCTGACCTAAAAGCCTGTGCATACATACAAATTATATTGGAGAGTTCTGTCATGTGTCCCTGGTTGCTGAGAAGCTGCCTGTGGGTGGGGAAGAGAAGCAGAAGGGCTTCGTCAGAAAGTAAAAGTTGGGAGACCTGAAAACTGCCTGAACTTGACAGACCTTATTTCCTGCACAGCTCCATAAACTTAGGTTGAAAGCCTGGACGTGTAAACAGACATTGGTTGTGTAGACACGGGAACAACCTGAGTGAGTGAGGCATAGAAACAAGATTTTGAAAGGAAGATAAAGAAACTTTGTAGTGACATCAAGTGGCCATATACTAGGAGAGAACAGACTTTTAAGAGGTCTGGTTGACATCCCACTTTTCTTTCTTTCTTTTTGATGTTGGGAATCGAACTCAGGGCCTCACACTTGCCTGGCAGTAGGCTTTTAGATCTGATCTGGCCAATTTACCAAAAAACAAACAAAAAAACCACAATCTGTGTGGGAAATTACAATCCAAAGTCACTAAAGCAACCTAGTATTTTCTAAGATATCCTATTTTTAACAAAAAATTATGGAACAAGAAACAATGATTCATATTCAGAGGAAAATAGTAGAAACTAAGTAAGTGAACCTTGGTGCTGAACTTGGCAAAGAAAAGCTTTAAAACAGCCATTTTAAACATGTTCAAAGAATAAGGGAAACTAATAATTTTTTTCAAAAATATGGTGACAACAAGCTGTAATATGTACATGTAACCACTCCCCAAGATGACTGTAAACTGCATGAATTCAAATGTGTACTAATAATTAAAAAAAAGAAAAACAACTGACAATAAATAAATCTCAATGAAGCATAGAAAACGAAAAAAAGAACCAGATGCAATAATGAAAACTAAAAATTCACCATAGGGATTCAACAGCAAATTTGCAGAATCAGTGAACTTAAAATATAGAACAATAGAAAAGTATCAGAATAAAAAAATTGAACCAAAAAAGAAAAAGGAAAAGGAAAATGAACAGAGCCTTAGAAATTGGTGGGCCAGTATCAAGCATACAGCACACATGTAGTCGAAAAGGAATGTCATCAGCTCTATGGGTTCTTGTGTCCTGCATCAGAAGAACTAGACAGAGGCGTAACATACAGGAACAAGACCATTCCATTTTTGATGTCTGAATGCAAGGGAACAGCACATGGGGGACAGGAACATCAACCTAACTCTAGCAGGGCAGAAAGTGTCGTCGTCACACATAAAGGCAGAGCCCATGTATGTCTACATGTGCACTCTTTCTCGTACTGCTTCTTCTTGTGACAAGCGTGTCCTCTTGGGTCTCCACCTGGGACTGTGACTTTTACTACGCTAATAAAGTCATGGTAACGGTAGTGCCCATACTTAGAGCTGAAACAAAGAGTTCTACTTTCCCACCCCTTCCAATTAACTGTAGAACTGACTTGAATTCTGCTGATTTCTCAGCAGGAAAAAGACTTTCTAGGAATAGAATTTCTGCTTCTTAACCGGGCTGTTCTTTTTCTTGAGTGTGGTTTGTTTTCCATTTGATTGGGGGCAGGGGGTCCCAGTGCTTTTATGGCATGACCTTATTATATGTAGCATTTGAAATGTTTGACCTAATAAATTTCTACAGGTCAGACTTTGCTGTTGACATTTTCCTTCCTTCCTTCCTTCCTTCCTTCCTTCCTTCTTGGTTTTGGCAGTATTGGGGATTGAACCCAGGGTGTTGTGCATGCATCTGCTCTACCACTGAGGTCCATCTCCAACCCTATTGTTTTAAAATGTTTTATATATAGTATCATGCTTGGGGATTTTGGTGTTTTTTGTTGGTTTTTCTTTTTGGTTGTTTTGAGATGACCTCACTGTGTAGTCCAGACTGGCCTCCGCCTCTCAGGATTCTTTTTTCTGAGCCTCTCTATTGTACCCACCTATAATCCCAGCACTCAGGAGGCTGAGTCAAGAGGGTCCTGAGTTGGAGATCAGCCTGAACTGAATAGTGAGACCCTGTCTGTCTGTCTGTCTGTCTGTGTCTCTGTCTGTCTCTGTCTCTGTTTGTCTCTCTCTGTCTCTTTCTCTTTCTCTCTCTCTCTCTCTCTCACATGCACACGCACACCCAGGATAATAGTAGCTGGGTATTGTGACACATATCTATAATCCAGGATTTGAGAAGCTGAGGCAGGAGGATCCCCAAGAGTTCACTGGGCTATATAGTAAGTTCAAGGCCAGCCTGAACTACCTAGAGAGACCATGTCTCAAAAAATAATAACACCAAAAAGGTGGGGGGGGGGGGACTGGGATACAACTCAATGGTATAGCACTTGCCTGGCAAGCATGAGGTTCTGAGTTCAGTTCCTCATACCGAACAAAAACAAAAACATCAATTAGTAGTAATAATAAAATTAAAGGTTTTTTTCTTGCAGTACTGGGGATCAAACCCAGGAGTACTATACCACTAAGCTACATCCCCAGCCCTTTTTTAATTTTAATTTTTTATTTTGAGGTAGTATCATTACAATCCTAAAATACAGCTCAGATTTTTTTTTGAGACAGGGTCTCACTATGTAGCCCAAGTTGGCCTTGAACTTACAGTGATCCTCCTGTGTTAGCCTCCCCAGTGCTGGAATCACAGGCATGCATCACCATGCCTGGCAGGACTCAGGTCTGCCATCTTCCTAACTCAGCCTCTCTCAGTGCTAAGATTAATGGGATGTACCACTGTGCCTAAGGTGTTACTTTTAAAATCCAAAAAGTAAATTTACTTGTAAATTATTTTTAACTGGTTTAGAAGAAATTTTCAGTAAGGGAGATGGAATGAAGTGTTTGTTCAAACCCTCCCACAGATAATGAAAAGGTCCAGACAAAATACAAGAAACAACATAAGGTACCCAAAAGCTCCTGGTAAAACCTGGAAGAGCAAGAATTGCAAGTTTTGTGTGACTTTCTGCTAATTGTGCTCCAAGTTCTGTGTTGCTGACATGAAATGAAATGACAAGCAGAAAACTGCAGGGGTACAGGCGGGAGGTGCCAGAGAAGAGACTTTAGGGATGGACGCACAACAGGAAAATGTGGGCGTGAATCCTGGAAGCAAAGAGGCCTGTGGAGGCCTGATGTTAACATTGAATTCAGTTCACTCACGTATGTGTGGGAGACCCCAGGAAACCTGAAAAATAAAAATAAAAACCAATCAGCCAACCAAAGCCTCCCACTCCAAAAAGAGTGGGCCCTTGAAGGACAGACTTATACAAGAAGATCTACATTTGATGGCTTGTTTGTTTTTTAACAGCATACTGAATTTCGTAAACTGCACAGTTCAGATAATAGAAAGCTGAAAGCTGACTCGCTTAGGCTGTCCGAGGACAACCCCTAAAACTGGCAGCACAGCTGGAAAGTTAGGGGAAAATCACAGAGAAAATTAGGGGAAAATCACAGAGAAACACAAAAATCACAGAGTTGAGACCCTAAATTCTCAGTATAAGCGGCCCAGGTCTTTGGCTATCTGCCAAACTACACAGGTGCAGGGAGTCCTCAGGGTGCCAGACTAAAAAGTCAGCAGCTAGAAGCTGCAAGAGCTAAGCAGAGACCCCAGCTGCTGCTTACCACAGGACACACAGGTTTGAAGTTTGAATTTAGGTAACTGTCTACCAGGAAAAATAAAATCCTCATATGGACACAGCAGGATCCAGAATGCTACAGTATTTTATCTACAATACCTAGTTTTCTATTTACAGTTACTGGCATAGAAGGAAGTAGAAAAATGTAATTTATTCTAGGGAAAGACTACAACTGTGAGTACCTAAGGAGGGTGCAGATGCTGAATTTTACAGACCACTTTCAAATAATTCACTGTGATACACATAGGACTGAAGAATTATGACAGGTAAAATGAATGGAGAAATTCTGACAGACTTGAGAACTGGAAACGTGGTATAGAGCTGAAATACTTTAGTCATTGACATTTAGAAACTCATGGATATGCTCAGAAGTTTTGAAATGACAGAAAAGAAGACTCTGAGCTTGTAGATCAGTGGAAATTACCCTATTCAAAGAAGGGGGAAAGTGAATAAACTCTAGGAAATCTATGTAAGGCAATACCAAGTAAATCAGTGTGGCTGTAATTGGTCCTAGAAGGAGATGAAAATCGGGGGGAAATCCCAAAATTTGAAGAAGTAATAGCCCCAAACTTTTCAAGTGTGGTATAAAACATTAATTTACAGATTCATTGGAAAAAGACATATCATAGCCATTTTGATGAAACCAAAGATAAAACAAAAAATTTGGAAGCAGAGAAAAATGACAAAGGGACCAGTGTTACAAATATGACTGGTTTCTTGTCAGAAACCATGAGACTCGAAGATGCCAGAACAGTGTAGTCAAATAGTGAGTCAAAACAAAACAAAACAAAACCCTGTTAACCAAGAATTCAAGACCCAGAAAAACTTTTTACATAATGAAGGGTCAGTAAAGACACCTTTAAATAAAAACAAATAATTCATCACCAGAAGACTTATACTAAAAGTTGTTTTGGGGTGACTGGAAGTGACCCCAGACAGTAACCCACATCTACAGGAAGATATGAAGGGCATTGAAAATGGTGAGTACGTAATTATAAGATCATTTATGAGGGGCTCAGGGTCAGTGGGAGAGCACTTGCTGTCATGCACAAGGTCTTGAGTTTGAGCCCTAGCAACACAAAATCTGAAGGGAAGAGTTTTTTTTTCTTGTTTCATTTCTTAAAGAGACATGATTTTAGAGCAAATGCTAGTTTTGAGTGTGCGTGCATGTGTGTGTGTGTGTGTTAACAGTAGCACTGTGTTGGGGCAGGGTAGAGGGCAGTTTGTTACTATAAGGCTGATACAACCCTGTCACTCCTAGAGACACACTTTAAATGCATAGTTAGTTTGAAAGTAAAAGAATGGAAGGAGGTAGACCATGAAAACAGTAAAGAAAAGAAAGCTGAAGTGGCTGTATTAGTATCAGACAAAAGTAAAGTTCAAGGTGAATATTACTACAGATAAAGACACATTTTATAGAGAAAAGGGTCAGTACCTCAAGGAGATATATTGTCAATGTGTATGATCCTAATAACAAAGTCAAAATCTGACATAAAATTGATGTAAATGGAGAGACATACAAATGTACAATCGTGATTAAAGATTGTAACATTCCTTTCTTAGTTTGATAAAAAAAATAGATAAGGATATAAAAGACTTCAGCAGCAGTATGAATTACCCTAAGCATTGTGACTCAGCCTAATTGTTGTTTATAAATCACCTTAGAGAACACATTTCAGTTTTACAGGTGTGTGAAGCAGTAACTGAGATGCTAGTAACCATATGCTAGTAACCACGATGTTAGTGGTACAAGTAGTTCTGCTTACCATATCATCCATTCTTAGCAATAAAGTTAACAAAAGGTATGTAGAAACCTACATAGTGAAAACTACAAATGAGAAAAAAGACCTAAACAGGCCTCATGGATTGAAAACCTCAGTATCACTAAAATAGAAGTTTTCTACAAATTAATCTGTAAATCAGTACAATCTCAGTAAAAATTTCTGCAGTGTTTTTGTTGTAAATATTGGTATGCAGGTTCTAAAATGTATATAGAATGGAAGAATACCTAGAATAGGCAAAAGAGAAATAGACATTATTTATTCATCTACTTACTAGTGTTTTTAAGACAAGGTCTCACTATGTAGTTCAGGCTGGCCTGAACGAGTCTTTGGGAGGCCAGAGGCAGAATGTTATGGTTTGTGTCCAGATGTCTCCACAAGCCTCCATGCATAGGGGGCTTCTAAAGTTGGTTCTTGATTAATGGTCCAATACTGAGGTTAAGAATGTGAGTGCTATACCCACCTTAGAGCAGGTAGCCTGCTTACAATATAAGGGACAGAAAAAGGCTTGTTCCTGCTGTCTCTTGCATCTTCCTTTTGCTGTTTTCTACTGCCATGAATTGGTGCCTCCCTGCCATGTGCCACTCTGCCTTGAAGCCAGCTGATAATGTACTGAAACCTCTACAAACTATGAGCTAAATAAACCTTTTCTCCCTTTGCTTATGGACATTTGGTATTTTGTCTCAGCAATAAGAAAAAAGTAACTAAGATACTTCATAAAGTTGATTTTCAAAAACTCTTTCTACTGTTTAAAGAAGGCAGTTGTCCATTCATTCACTAGATTGATTCTAAAACTTTTAGAACTTTCAGTGATAAAAACAGCCCACAGCAGCACACATGCTATAGGTTCACCACCATTAATTCTCTTTGTTTGTTGTTTGGTGTGTGTGTGTGTGTGTGTGTGTTTGTGTGCTTGCATGCATGTGTATATATCTGTTTCACATAGGATTTCACTCTGCAGTTCAGGGTGGAACCCTGTCTTGAACTCATTTTGTAGCCCAGGTTGGCTGCAAACTCTCTGCAGTCCTTCTGCCTCAGCCTCCTGAGTACTAGGATTATAGGTATATGTCACCACGCCTGGCTGTACATTTTTTTGTCTTGTTTTGTTTTCCAGATCAACACAGTAAAACTGAAATTTAATCATTGGAATTCTAGTGTAAACATTAATCCATGTATGATAGTTAATTTTGATTGTCAACTTGATTGGATTAAGAAATACCTCAGTTCTGGGGGTATTTGTGAGAGTGTTTCCAGAGACGATTGTAGGACGGTACTGTTTTGTGTTTTTTGGTTTTTGAGACAGGGCTTCACTGTGTAGTTTAGGCTGGCTTGAACTCAGGGTACAGCCTGGCTGGCTTAAACTCTCCGCAGCCCTCCTGCCTTAGCCTTCTTAATGTTGAGATTACAGGCCTGGGTAATGCCTGCCCATGTCCAGCTTATTCGCTTTTACATAACCTCCTACTTTGTTGAATTTCCTCTTTGTGATCCTGTTCTTTGAAGAATGTTCCCATCCCACATTCTGGTGATCAATCTTTGTGGACACTTTTGCTTCCTCTCATTATCTCAGGATGGTGCATATTACCCCTTTATGACCAATGGCAGAAGTCTTCTGGAGGAGCTTTTAGAAAGAGAAATGTGATGATGGGGCTGGGGATTTAGCTCAGTGGCATAGGTACCTGCCTTGCAAGCAGGCAGTTGTGAGTTCGATCCCCAGTACCGATAAAAAGATAAAAAAAGTAAAATATGATTATCAAAGCAAATTACAAGAGGAAAAAAAAAAAAAAAAGAAAGAGAAATGTGATGGGCTGTATTTGCTGCCTGCCTCACATTACAAAAATGACAGTGAAGGAATTTTTTTTTAAAAGGACCAGATCTCTAAAGAGTTAGAGAATGAGAGAGGAGATAGCAGCGGGCCAGAATTTTACCTACAAAATTCTCAAAAGCTGAGATGTAGGTGCACATATAAGTAACTTTAGTTTCAACTCTCTCTGTTCTACCAAGTATATAAATAGAGGAAACTAATTGAAACAAGCTGCTTCTCAGTCACAGGTAGGCCATGTTTTGGGCTACATTTTGGGTACTTTAGAATGTGGGGCTAAAGCAGAAATATCAATTAGGAGCCTGAATGTGGAAGAGGTAGCACCTGACCCTGCCCCTGCTGCATACCTCTATCAGGTTACCGTCCCTTCCCCATTCCTGCCAAAAATGGGAGGTTTCATATCTGTAAAAATCAAAAGGAGGAAAAAATT
The DNA here is from genome assembly GCF_034190915.1 of Cavia porcellus. NCBI lineage: Eukaryota > Metazoa > Chordata > Mammalia > Rodentia > Caviidae > Cavia > Cavia porcellus. The sequence goes on from NW_026947500.1 coordinate 24,873,162, forward strand.
CTGGGCTAGAGCAGCCTTATTATTCCTCTGTAGGGTGGGTAGGGATCAGATTTCTTACCTCACCATAGTGAGAATAAGTACAAGTCTCCAATAGTCGATAAAACTTTTCAAAAAAAAAAGTTCCCATCTGGTCATCCACAGTCCTAGTTGTTGGGCTCAGTATCATGTCACCATTTTTGCCTTCCAATAAATCGGAAGATTTATCTTGAAGAACTGACCTCTAACAGGGGTTTAAAAGCCCCCAGCCAGAAGAATATAACATCCTTCTCTGAGGAAATTGACCAACCTATGGAAAAATCCAGTTTCTAGCATCCCTTTCCAGTTGCATTCTGGGATAGCCCAACAGTAAACAAACTGCTCATTCACACAATTTCTAGTTAGTTCTTTAACACTCTTTGCTTTGTGTATGAGCATAATGTAAGGATCTCCGGACATTTAAAGAAAGCCTGTGCTCTCTAAGTTCCTGGGGGGAGGAACAAGAGGTTGAAAATAGAGACAGAAAGCTGGGGTCAGGTGGAGCCCTTCCTCCAGATCAGAGGAGGAGGGGCTGGGGATTTAGCTCAGCGGCATAAGCACCTGCCTTGCAAGCAGGTGGTCATGAGTTTGATCCCCGGTACCAATAAAAAAGAAAAAGACAAAAAAAAAAAGATAACAACAGATCAGAGGAGGAGACTGCTCATCCACTGCAGGGCATTCATTTATGGTTTGTCTGTCACACCGTTAGCTTAACTAGCGTCTTCTGGGACTCCAGTTCACCTCCACATTCCATGCCCTCAGGTTGTTTCTCTGGCACTCTATGCCCTTGGGGCACTCTTGTTTGGGCACCTGGGCTTTCCGCTCTGTACATGTGAACACTAGCTTAGCTACTTCCAATAGGTAATACTTTAGGAAATCTAGGAAGTAAAGCAGAATGTACAGAAAGGAACTATCAGAAATGTACTTGAGAACTGAAAACACGCCTAAGTAAAAACTGCCATTAAGAAGTTGAAAGATAACCTTGTAGAAATCTGGAAAATAAAGGAATAAACAACAACAACAAAAATCAAGGCTATCTAGGAGGTCCTCTGACTAGACTTTGAGAAAGAAAAACTGAAACTGAAGGGCAAGATATTATTAAAGAAACAAACACAAGATACTTTCCCAGTTATTAAAATTCTTAGAGCATACCTAATATCCACAATGAAAAAAAAAGTGAATGAAAAGGAACCTCGACAACATACATTATCAGCCGTAAAGAAGGATAAATTTAGAGGCTTTTATAGGTAAATGGATGCAACTTGAGACAATACTCAGTGAAGTAAGACACATGTGTAAACATTGTATTGTCTAATTAGTGTGAGAAGCTGAAAGAAACATACATATATGTATGTATATATATAAAAATAATTAAGATAGTTATACTACTGATTTCTCTGAAGTCATTGAAAAGAAAGATTTATGTTGGTACTGTATGGGCAGTTGAATGCATATGTCTTTTTTTTGTTATACCAGGGATCAAACTCAGGATCACATGCATGCAAGGGCAGGTACTTATGCCACAGAGCTAAACCCCCGGCCTGAATGCAGATGTCTTGTGCTCTGGGTGAATGATTTGGGGATGGCATTGTGCAAGTATGTACTATTTTTGCCCCTGATTGATGTATTTTGAAATTTTTAGGGTTTTTTCTTCTTTTTTTTTTTCCTTTTTGTCCTTGAAATAAAATGGATTAGAGGGGGAGTACATTATTATGAAGTAAAAACAATCTAAAATAAGTGATTTTAGGCTACCAACAACACTGATATCTGAAAGATACAGACTAATGCCTTCTAAAGTCTGATGGAAACTTTTTCTAAGCTATAATTCTGTGCCCAGCCAAAACAAGTGTGGAAATAAAAGTGTTTTCAGAAAAACTACCATTTCTGTTACTACTTTTTGTCAACCACAATCATAAAACATTAAATAGAAAATTCCAGATATAAACAATTCATAGTTTTTAAACTACATGCTGTTCTTCTGAGTAGTATGCTGTGTCTCACACTGTCCTGTTCCACCCTGTTCAGGATGTGTATCCTCCCTCTGGCATTCCCACAGTGTACATACTGCCTATTTGTTATTCACAGAGTAGTTGTCCTGGTTGTCAGATTAGCTGTGATGGTATCTCAGTGTTTGTCTCCAAGTAACGCTTACTTAATGCAAGAATAGCGGCACTTTGGATATACCAAAGAAAAGCTTTATTGTGCTTCCTTTGAAAAGATAATAGTATATTTATTTTGAGAAAGAGAAAGATATTTGCATAATTTATTAGAGTTTATTCTTATAATTGCTCAATTTTGTTTTTGTTCTTACTAATCTCTTACTTGGTTTATAAATTAAACTTCAAGTTAGGTGTGTATGTGTAGTAAAAATCATAGTACAGTGTTTATTTAGGGTTCTGTGGATACATAGTTGCAGTCATTCCTGGGGTTCTTGGAGCATAGCCTATGAATAAGAGGAGATTACTGTAATAGATACCTACTATTTTGATACAAATAAAAATTACATTTTAAAAAAGAACTTGGAGTAGTGCTGCATGCCTCAATCCTAGCACTGGGAAGACTGACCTTGAGGCAGTAGGATCACAAGTTTGAGGCTAGTCTGGGAAATTTAGCATATTGTGTCTCAAAATTTAAAAATATTTTTTACAGGACTAATAATGTAGCTCAGTGGTAGAATGTTTGTCTAGCATGTGTAGTCCTCTGGATTCAATCCCAAGGACTTCATACAGAAATAAAAATAAAAGGCCAACTTTAGGAATAGAGTATTTTTTTTACTCCTGCATGTTGTGTGGTGGCCATTAAGGCTGCAGCAGCTGTTTGTTACATGACCATGAGTAGAATGTGCCAGCATGCTGCAGATGAAAAAGACCTGGACTGTCTCCTTTCATTTTTTTCCTTTTCTTTCTTTCTTTTTTTTTTTCCTCCCAATTTTCTTGGGCCCACGGCCTCATGCATACTAGGGAAACACTTTACCACTGAGCTCATCCTAAGTCCTTTTATTTTGAGGTGGAGCTATAAAACAAAACTAAGTTGTCAGCAGTGCAGGTAGAAGAGATGTTTATTGCTCCTGAGATGGTCATTTTTTGCAAGCTTTTTCAGTGATGAGAACAAGGGATTTTTTTTTTTTTTAAAAGCCTTGGCTGATCATGATAAACTGATACCTGTTGTTTTCTTTTAAAAATCCATATGCTGATCATGATTAAGTTTGCAGTGTTTTTAACTTATTTTTTGTTTACATTTCTTTTATGCTTGAAAACTTAGTTAAGTGGCTTTATTATTTTCTTTATTCTATATTACATAGGACATTTTGAAAATAACACCATATGTAAATCAGACATGGTAGTCCATGCTTGTAATCCCAGCACTCTGAAAGGCTGAGGCAGGAGAATCACAGATTCAGCCTGGGCAATTTAATGACTTAGTGAGACCTATCTCAAAATAAAAAATGAGGGACTGGGGATTTAGCTCAGCGGCATAAGCACCTGCCTTGCAAGCAGGTGGTCGTGAGTTCGATCCTTGGTACCAATAAAAAATGAAAAAAGACCCAAAAAAAAAATGAACCAGTATAATGGAACACACCTGTAATCCCAGCACTCAGGAAGCTGAGCCAGGAGGATCACTCAAGTTCAAGGCTCCCTGAACTACATAGTGAGTTCAAGGCCAACCTGAACTGCATAATGAAACCCTGTCTCAAAAAAAAAAAAAAAAAAAAAAGAATCAAAGAAAAGGGCTGAAGGTGTGGCTCAGTATGAAGATCCTGATTTCCATTCGTAGTACTACAAAAAACAGAATACCGTGTGATAGGTGGGCATGGTGGGTATGTGCTTCTAATTGCAGCTACTAACTGAGGCAAGAGGAACACAAGTTCAAGTCCTGCCTGAGCAATTTAGTGAGACTCTGTCTCAAAATTTTACAGAATACACAAGGATGCAGCTTAGTGAGAGACCCTAGGTTCAATCCCCAGTACTAAATATGTGATTCTTTATAGTACAAGTTAGATTATCTGCAGATCCTTTTTATTTTTAGAATATATCCTATTTGGAATAAAGTACCATAGTCAAGAGTCCAGGCATGGTGGTACACACTTATAATGCCAGCACTCTGGAAAACTGAGGCAGGAAGATCTCAAATTCAAGCCCAGCCTGGCTAGCTTAGTGACTTAGTGAGACCCTGTCTCAACATTTAAAAAATGATCTTGGTGTGTAGCTCAGTATGAAGACCTTGAATTTAATCGCTAGTACCTTAAATAAACAACAAAGAAGACGACCATGGTCAGCTAAGGCCAGCCAGGAACCCTGTCCTCCTTCCCCATACACACTAGCTAGGGAGGAGCTCTGCCCCTGGAACACAATAGTACGTTTTTTACCTTGTTTGTAGAGTTATGATCTGTTGACTTTCTCATGTGAAAGGTGAAAATTTAATGCACAGAACTGCATTTTCTTCCTTCCCTTTCCTATATGTTCACAGATTTTTGTTGTTGTCATTGGTAATTTTTGAAACTTTAATGTTTTAAAATTCCATTTCTGGTTCCACTGATGCCATGACCGGTATTTTTTTCTTTCTTGCTAAAAGTTTAAAAACAATATGTAATATTTATCACTATATAACTATTTTGACAACCCTATAAATCTAATACTTCTAATACTGAAACTGTATTTTTCTTTATTCAAAGGAGAATGCTCCATGGGTAAAGATAAAATGACTTTATTTCATAACTGTAATCAGTTACTGGCTGTGCATGGAGGTACACACTTGTAATCCCAGCACTCAGGAGGCTGAGGCAGGAAGATCAAGACACTAAGGCAGGAGAATTGCAGTGAGTTCAAGGGCAGCCTGGGCTATAGTGAATCCAAGGCCAACCTGAACTACATAGCGAGACCATGTCTCCAAAAAAAATGATCAATTACTTTGACTCATGTCGTATTTTACTTTGTCTCATGTTTGGATCATTTCCTTTATGGCTTTTTTTTCAACCCAGGATTTTTAACTGCTTTTTTTTTCTCATTGGCAGAAGAAAAACAGGTCTTTTTGATATTCTTGAAGATTTTTAATCATTTATCTTTGGCTCCTCTTTTTATCCAGAAGTTTCCTTCCAGGAATTTCCTGCTTCCTCCTCATCTGGACCATTTGGGGTGTTAGCCTGCAAGACAGCTGTGGCTGTGGGGTTTAAACTCCCATGCCTGTTATTTCCCGGCCTCATCCCTACTCTGTTCTAGTGAGGTGAGGGGACCAGTGGCTTATGGTGGGGAATCAGAGGAGATAGGTTTGGGCTGACCAGATATAGTAAGTTCATTGGCACAGAGAGCTAGAGGCAAGGGAAGGTGTTCTAATTGTCTTTTTATCTGGTTTATCTGGTTGTAATTGTCTTTTTATCTTGGGCTGCGAACCATGTACTTTCTTGGCATTAGCGCACTCTAGCGGAGAATCAGACTAGTGTTGACACAGCATTTCATATCTGATTGAGGCAGCCCAGCCTAATTAAAAACACAGACTCCCACTGTCCTGGCTGCCACCCACTAGCTGCAAGAGCTTAGGCAAGCTCATGAACTTCTGTGTCTCAGTTTTTCTCCATAAAATAAGAATCACAATTATTTTGAGGTTTAAGTTAGTGTACGCAAAGCACACATTGTAAGGTCTGATTCATACTGCTGTGCATTTCCCATTATTACTCACGAACTTGTTTTCTATTTAAAAGCATATTTTTCTCTGATTACAAAAATTAATGCATGTGCAGGTCATGGTGGCACACACCTATAATTCTAGCTATGCAGGAGGATGTGCTGGGCAGCTTAGTGAAAAGAACATTTCTTAGAACTCACCTGTAACCTCAGCTCTAACAGCACAGTGTTAGCACGTTATCTCTGCTGCAGTCTTGTTTACATAGTAGTAGCCAAGTACAGGGACTCGGAGCCCACTTCCTTCAAACTGTGTCTCAGTCTGTGTATCTGTAAGATGCAGGTAGTAATGCCCCTCACAAATAGGGAAAAAGTAAGGTGAGATAGGTCACGCATCTGTAAGAATGCAAGGCAGTGAAGCTCCTGGTACTCTCCTGCCTCTATGTGTATGTCTAACATGGAAGAATACTTTGTTAGTCTCCAAATAGAGGAAACACATAGTTTGAACTGGCAAGAGATGCAGTTAAGACATGCTCCAGGGAATAAGCCCAGAAATACATGGGTGATTTGCGTGACCCATCAGGAAGGGTGGTTTCAAAAAGAGCAATCAAGTGGAGAAAGGGAACCAGAAATGGTTATAACTAGCCAAAAGGAGGTTATTGCCAGATTAGATGAAATCTTAGTTTTCTCTAATTAATTGGAAAATAGTTTTTTCCTAGACAGTTGAGGAGAAAGTGAATAATTATTGTTTAAAACTCAGATAGACAATAAGAATGTCAATATTATGGTAATTGAAATAATAAAATGATCCTATTAATCTAATTCTATTGGGACAATGAATGAATTCCTGCTTAAAATTTTAGCAAGATAAGGGGCTGGGGATTTAGCTCAGCGGCATAAGCGCCTGCCTTGCAAGCAGGCAGTCGTGAGTTCGATCCCCGGTACCGATAAAAAATGAAAAAGACAAAAAAAAATTTTTTTAGCAAGATAATGTAGTGATTCTATTGCTGCATTTCCTTCTTTAGGAAAGGCCTTTGTTCTAATTTGCAAAATAGATAAGTGAGGAAGTCAATAGTCATTGTATCAGAGAATCCTTTTTTTGTTTTTTTTTGTTGTTGTTGTTGTTTTTTTCAGACGGGGACTCACTGTGTAACTCAGGCTAGCTTTGAACTCACAATGTGGTCTAGGTGGGCCTTGATCTCACAGGATCCTCCTGCCTCGGCCTCTCAAATGCTGGGATTACAGGTGTGTGCCACCATGCCCAGTTGGAATTCACTATTGATATCCTATAAATAAGAGCTTTTCTCAAGCTCTTGGATTGGATTCCAAGAAGAATATGATAAATGTCATGGGAAAGGTACTCAGTTAAGGAGCCCAGCCAAATGGATAGTACTCAGTACAGTGGGGTGAATACTGTTCCCCAGAAAGAACATTCCAGTTCTGATTCCTGGACTTTATGTACTAGACTCTTTGCAGGTAAGATTAAGTCCAGTGATCTGTATCCTCATAGGAGAAAATTAGGGGGTGGTGTGGAGAGAAACATGGAACTTTTAGGACATAGAAAAGTTGCTGGGAATGGTGGTGCATGCTTGTAATCCCAGAATTCTGGAGACTGAGGCAAGAAGATTATAAATTTGAGTTCAGCATACACAATTTAGTGATTTAGTAAGACCTTGTCTCAAAACAAAAGATAAAACAGATTGGAGATGTAGCTAGGTGTGAAGATGTTGAGTTCAATAAAAGTAAAAATACAAAATACAGTGTAAAAAATTAAAAAGAAAGGAGGAGGAGAGATACAAGGAAAGGGCTCTGTAAAGAGGGGATGGATTGGAATGATAATGAGCAGCCCCAGAAGGCAAGAGAAGCAGGGAGGACTCTGGAGCCTTCAGAGGGAGCACAGCTTCAGCGACACCTTGATTTGGAGTCTGAAGAAATGAGCAAAGCATACTGCTTTATACATTTTGTACAAATAACTGTTTAAAAAAAATAAGTGATATCAAGAGTAGGGCAGGAAATTCTAGAGGTGTCATTATGAGATATGTTGGCAGGAGGCAACTAGTGGAAGATAAAGGATTCATTGCAGCCCCAGAAGAATCCTTATGGTGGCCAGGGTTTAGCTCAGCGGCCTAAGTACCTGCCTAGCAAGCGTAAGGTTGTGAGTTTGATCCTTGGTACCAAAAAAAAAAAAAAAGAATCCTTATGGCTTGCTGCATGCATGGAAACATGGCCAATTGGCCCTTTACAAGTTCCACTTCCTCAAATTATTTCAGTTTGAAATAACCATTATAGCAGTTTGGCATGTTTTGAGATGGCACCTTCTTAACTTCTTCAAGACATCTTCATTTGAATCCCCAGTGGGATGTACATGTGTAATCTCAGCACTCAGGTCAGGAGCCTGAAGCACTGAGTTCAAGTCAGCCTAAACTACATAGTGAGATGCTGTCTTAAAAAAGAAAGGAACTGCCGGGGATTTAGCTCAGCTGCATAAGCACCTGCCTGGCGATACAAGGTTGTGAGTTCAATCCCCAGTACCAAAAAAAAAAAAAAGAAAAAAGAAAGGAACTGCAGTGGTAGGATACTACACTTCCTCTTGGTAAAGCCCTTTATCAGGCATGTCAAAGACTGTTCTGTTCCTTGAAAGAGCAATTCATTTCTGTTGGGACCAGGCCAAGGACTACCAGTCTGCTCAGGGATACGATGAAGGAATAAAACACAGACAGGATACATATTTTAGTTACAAGGAAAACCAGGACGGTCAAAGCCCAGTGAAGGACTAAGACCACAAGGTACAGTATGCTAGGCCTTCATTAGGTGCACAGATTGGAGGGGGTGTATGTGCTGGTGGGCTGCAGGAAGTGACGGGGTGAACAGTGGACGCAGGCAAGGCTCGAGGATTCGAAGAACAAACCATTTTTGGGAAAGCACATAGGACCAACAGACTATGGTTAACTAGTAACCTTGATATAAGAGAAATTCAAGGCATCCAATACTCTGAGCTCCTGTTCCCCAAAGTCAAAGAATAGATTCTGAGGAACAGTGGCGGTTAAGAGTAGGAAAATTTATTGGAGAAAAAAAGGAAGGGGGAATAGGGATAACTCCTGAGAGACAGGAGGGGACCCGAATAGGTTGCTAATGAACGTACCTCTTCTCAAAAAGGAAGTTTTATAGAGCAAAATCATGATGTGGGTACAAAATGGGTCAAAATTAAGATCAACCAATAGGATTACAAGTATAGTGGTTTAGGTAATATTGATCTAGTTGGTAGTAAGAGTGCATGAATGACGTCATTAACCTTGGTTGATAATCTATAGTCCTCCTCTTGTCTTTAGTCTTAGTAGTCTCAGTCTTAGTGGTTTTTAGTCTTAGTATTAGGAGGGAGAGAATGGCCAACTCCTAAGAATATAATGGAAATCGCAAAAAAAGTGATACAATAAGCCCAAGCCTACATTTATCCCAGACACCGTGATTTTAATCTTTTGATGCAGCTCCAGCAACAGTCCTGATGGAATCTCTTTTTTTGTGCTGATTCCCTTAAGGGCCCAGCCCTGGCTGACTGCCTACTATATTTCTACCTAATTTAGCTGTCTGTAATAACCTGATTATCTGCTAACTGAGACTACTCAGCTAGAAGAAATTTGAGCAAGTCACAGTCCTCAACTATAGTGTATCTCTTGCTTCAAGGTACCAAGACTTTACAGACCATTTGCTAGTTTTGGCTTGGCCTTGGCCTTGGCCTTGGCCTGGGAATTGATTTCAACCCCATGCCAGCCATGCACCTCACCACAAGTCACTTAGGCCTAGGACCAACTCTCAATTCAGTTTGTTTTTATGTCACTTTGTTAACATAAAGCTGGTCCTCAGCAGTTTCTCTAAGGAAAGATGGATCTTACCTTGGGGTAGGGTGGGTAAGGAGATGAGAGGAAGTTGTAATTATCTCTGCACAAACAGAAAACCCACTGGTTATACACTACTTTTATATGTGCCATGTAAAATGGCAATTTATTTCAGCCCCAGCATGACCTACTTTTTATGATGTTAATTGTCTTTGTAGAGAAAACATCTCAACTCCATATTATTCTGTTTTCTGTTTCATTCGTTTAAACATAGTAAAAATTTGTCAGCAGCTGAATATAGGCAGGAAGGGAATAAAGAAAGAAGGGAAGGCAAGCAAAAAAGGGAAGGGAGCTGACATAACAGCACAGTGTTTGCCTTTATGCTGGCTCTTTAGTTCCTTTGAAGTGGCAGTGTGACTCCGGAACTGGAAGACCGGGAAGATATTTGTATCTAGCCTCGTACTCTTGCTGTGTTCTATTTGCACTTCATGGAATTGAAAATTTCTTCTTGCATGGTGCAGTTGATTGTTCAACTCTCATTACAGAGGAAATACAGATCAATTCCTCACCTATACAGTTTCAGAAATAATTCTGTTGTGACATCTGGGGAGGGTTGTACACTGCGCCATGCTGGGCCACACTGCTATGTCCTGGGTTGCAGAGGAAGCCACTGCTCTGCCTCACCATACCACTGCTGTGCTGCAACACGCAGCTCCCAGCCATCTGAAACCCAGCATCAGTAAAAAATTAAAGAAGCAGTTGAAAATAAAAGAAGACAATTTATTTGATGATAGGGAGGGAGAAAAAGAGATGACAAAACACGACTCTGGACAAGTAGGGAGAATTTAAAGGTGAATTGCTCATGGAACATCTGTCTGCAGCTCTTTTTCAAATTAATTTATTGATGGTTTTGTGGGGTTTTTTTGTTTTTGTTTTGTTGTACTTGAAATCAAACTCACGACTTTGTGTTTGCCAGATGGATGCAGTATCACTGAGCTAGATCCCCGGCACTGCAGTTTTTTATTGAGATCTTTATCCCACTAAGCTCTTGGAATCTGATCGCTTCTCTGGCTTGTCTTTCATCCTAACCTTGGCTTTTTTCTGGCCATGCAACCTTTTCATGTCATTAGGTAGAAGGTAAGAATATGATGGGGCCTTAAGGACTGGTAGTTTAATCTAAAGGAGTAAATAAAACAGTTTGTGATTCTTATGTTAATTGCCTAGGAACTTTCCAGTTGATTGTTTGTTTGTTTGTTTTTAGTAGCAGAAATTAAACTCTCAACCTCATGCTTGTCAGGCAGGCATTATGCTACTGAGCTATATCTGTGGCCCAACTTTCCAGCCTTAAGTTCTTCATCTTTGTCTTCCTAATTGCTTGAGTGTAGCTGTCTTTCTCTTTTTAATTCTGCAGTCTAGCTGCCTTTGCCCACCCCACACTCTAGCCTTTTATAACCTTTGCTCTTGGAATTGCTGGAGTCTGTCTGTAGAGGTTGAAACTGCCTTTGTTAATTTTTAATAAAGCTCAATTAGGCCTTTATCCTATCTTTCCTATCTACAGTGCCCCATGTCCCTACATCTTGATCCTGGGATAGGGATACTTGTTTATTGAGATAGTGTCTCTCTACCTTGCCCAGGCTGATGAATAGCTGGCCTGCAGACATATGCCATTGTGCCTAGGAGCCAGAGCTATTTTGTGTGTGTTTGATGGGGCATTACAGTACTGAGGACTAAACACAGAAAATAATGTAACTACCAACCTACTAGATGTCGCTTACACTGAGTTTGTATTCCCAAAATTTGAAGAATGAATCCTAAGGAACAACAGAGCTTGAGAGGAGGAAGTTTTATTGAGGGAGAGATAGCTCCTGGGAAAGGAGACAGGAGGGACAGAAAGCTTGTTACCATGGACTCCACTTTATAGAGTGATTTCATAGAGCAAAATCATGAAGTGGGTTTAATATGGAATAAAACTATGATCAACTAATAAGATTACAAAATGGTAACTTAGATAATATTGATCCAGTGGGGAAGTCATGTAGCAAGTGTACATGGAAAAAACAAGGACCTTTTTTGAAAGAGATGACTCCTGAGGTTCTGGTCACCCACTTGGGCTACTGATTCCAATTTAGAATATCATTATTGTTTGTCCCTCAGAGGTATGTAATTGTAGTTACTCCATCTTCATCCTGAGCCCCGGCTTTCAATGAGTATACCTCCCCCACAGTTAAAATGGACTCATCTTCTGCACTGACTCTGAGGACCTAGCCCTGTCTGACTGCCCATAATATTTCTGGTAGAGTTTTCTGGCTCAGTAGAGAAGCAAAAAGTACAAAAAAGAAAAGAGCAGATTTATTGAGGACGTGGAAAGGAGTACACAACCCATGCAGTTGGTCTGTCTCCTTTGACTGGATACAGAGAGGCAGAGGGTTATATGACCTCTGATCAGAAGTGGCGCATGGGGTGGATGCTGATAATGTGTGAAGAATCAATTGGAATTCTCTTTGCATGCAGTCAGGAAAGGGAGTTGCAATTAGGGCTAAAGGAGGAAGTGGTAAGCGTTCCCACTTTGGTCTTCCACTGTGTTAGACCACCGCCATTATTGTGCAGTAATTTATACTAGGGCAAGAATCTTTCAATTTCTACCTAATTTAGCTGTGTATAATAGCAAGTCACATAGCAAGTATTCATGGAAAAAACGAGGATCTTTTTAGGAAGGGATGCATCAGGAGGTCCTGGTCACCCACCTGCATGACTGGTGTCTAACTAGATTTTATTGGGCCAGGTGATATCAGTTATAGTATAATCTTCAATTTATTGCCTATTCTTTGGGGAAGGATGTAGCCCCGATCATTCTGTCTTTATCTCGAGGCCTGGCCTTTGACAGATGTACCTCCAGCCACAGCTGTAATGTGTTCTCACCTTTTGTATTGACCTCTCAGAGCTTAGCCCTGTCTGATTTCCTATAATATTTCTACCTAACTTCGCTGTCTACAGTACTAGTACTAAGCTACATCCCTAGCCCTCTTTTTATTTTATTTTACTTTTTAATTTTGAGATAGTCTGGCTAAGTCTTTGAGTTTCCCAGGCTGGGCTCAGACTTGCAGTCCTCTTGCCTCAGCCTCTGAAAGTAGTAGGATTACAGGTATATACCACTCTGCCTGGCCCAGAGCTACTTTTTAAAACCCTGACTCATTACATTTAGATTTCCAATCATCCCTCTTCCCTCTGTTCTCAGATGAAGCTTCATATCTCCCTTAATAGGGAAACCTTGAGACTGTGAGGAAAGTTGTACCATTTGGTTCAACACCCTAACAAGCACCCCAGTGCTGGAAACAGGTGGGTAAACTCACATGCTAGTTCTTATGTAGACTAGAGGGCAAATTCCAGTTTCTTCCCCTGCACCAATTTGCTTTTTTTTTTTTTTTTTTTTTTTTTGGTACTGAGAACCAAACTCACTCATGACCTCGCGCTTGCCAGGCAAGCACTATGCTGCTGGGCTGTATCCCCGGCCTGACCAATTTGCTCTTTTGTCCAGCTTGAAATCTTGTTGTGTCTTCTCACCTTCATCTGTAACTGTTTGTATTTCTGAAGAGGAAGGATCCTTCAGTCAAGCTTTTTGTGTTTTCTATTCCACAAAAATACCCAGGATGGTGACCACTATCATTCTCTTTTTGTCAGATCCAATGATTGGTTTTCTATCATCTTGTTCTACTTTTCATCTGCATTTGACACAGTTTCTACTCTTAATTTCAGGAAGGTGCATCATTTTGATTTTCCAGCCTTACAGGCAGCTCCTGGCTTGCTTTGCTGGGCTTTTCTCCTCTGCCGTACTGCTAATCTCACATCTTCGTCTTGTCTCTTCTAATAGTGTTTCTCCCGCCTCAGCCTCCAGAGTGCGGAGATCACAGGTGTGTGCCACCATGCCCACCTTCTCTGTTTTATTTCAACTGCCCTCTGGAAGATCTCAGCAGGTCACATTGACTTACATATCTGCTCTCTGCCTTGATTCCTGAATCCCTATCTCTAGCCTGATCTTTTCCCCTAAGATCAGGAGTTTTCCACTTGGATAGTCAAGGTAACTCTTAGCCAGGCATGGTGGTGCACTTGTGTAATACCAGAACTCTAGGAGGCTACAGCAGTAGAATGTTCAGTTTGAGTCAACCTGGAAATCCTAATAACTTAGCAAGACCCTATCTTGAATAAAACAAAACTCTCAAACATAATAAACTGACCTTTCTGCCTTATCTACCCTAAAGTTTCTCCTCTTTCCTTCATCTTATTAAACAGTGTCACCCTCTGTCCACCCTGTAGCTCAAGGCAAAAGCACAGAAGCATGTTAGAGGTCCCCCCACCATTCACTCCATCAGCAAGACCTTTCAGGTTTACCAGAATTTTCCTGAAGTCCATCCTCCATCCTTCTCACTACTTCCGACCAGACTTACCTCCTGTGTACCATTTTACACCCACAAAATTGGCAAAATGAAGTGAGTGAAGAGGCAGCACAGTGGGAGCTCACATGCTGCATGTGGGAGCACTGACTAGTACAGTCGCTTTAGAAAACCAGTCAGCATCCTCTTAGGAAGCTGAACATATGTGAAGTCCACGGCCCGGCAATGCCATTCATCGGCTGGAGGATGCTGAGTAAGATAATTCGCATCTTTGGCTGCAGCCTCCTAACCGATCTTCCTGCTTCCCACCCTCCAGTCCCTGAGCTCCTTTATGTGCTGAGCTTGTTTATAATGTTTCAGTAGCTTCTCTCATCAGCGAAACCAAGGAGCCTGCTGTAGAGTCCAGCCTCACTCGCCTCACCACCGTCTTACATCTGTGGCTCTGTACATTTCTCAGCCTCCAAGCAAACTCATCCGTTTTGTTTCAGTCAACATCCCAACCTCCCAACACAATTATGTTTCTGCCCCTACACAATTAGAACATTATTTTTGCTTGATTTTTGAATTTGATATAGTACAACTATATATATTCATGTACACTGCATTCATATACATACACATTACATCTGTCTCTGCTCTCTCTGTCTCTGTCTCTCTCTGTCTCTCTCTGTCTCTCTCTGTCTCTCCCTGTCTCTCTCTCTCTCTCTCTCTCTCTCTCTCTCTCTCTCTCTCTCTCTCTCACTTTGGTACTAGGGGTCGAACTCACAACCTCCTGCTTGCCAGGCAAGTGCTGTGCCACAAAGCTATATCCATGATTTGCTATGTAGTCTACACTGGCCGTGAACTCACTGTGTAGCCCAGGCTGGCCTTGAACTCACGGGGACCCTCCAGCCTCAGTCTCCTCTAAGTGCTGGGATTACAAGCATGTACCATCAAGCCTGCCTCATACATATTTTTTCCTCACTCAATATTATGGTTAGAGATGAATTCATATTGAAATATAAGTTTTTTTAAATTCATAACAAATTTTATAAGAAAAGGCTGAGGTTTGCAAATATTTGGAATATCTGTCAGAAGAAAACAAAACAACACAGACAAATATTGAAGTTATTGACTGAACAGTGAGCAAGAGAGGAAGGAACTTTCAAAGGATTCGAATCCACCTTCTGAAAGCATGGGCCATTCCTAGATCTCCTATGATATGACCATTCCTCAGATATTTAATCAGCCTCCTCAAATATTTCTAGGGGTTACGGGCTCCATCTCAAGGAAAGAACATAAACCCATTTTTACTCATTGCAAACAAGCAAACAAAAATAATAAATAGGTTAGAGAAAGATCACATCCTTGAAGCAGCTTTGCAATATGCAGAGCATGGTTTTGGCTTCAGAAAGGGAAAAGATTCTTGTACTTGTGTTATTTAAATATAAAGAGGTGTCCCTAACTTCCTCTATAAAAACTAGCAAGCTATGGGTTGGGGATATAGCTCAGTGGCATAAGTGTCTGCTTGGCAAGTGCAAGGTCCTGAGTTTGAGTTAGTACCAAAAACAAAACAAAACAAAAACTAGTAAACTGTGTTCATTCTGGTACATGAACTTTCATTGCACTTCATCTAGTTTCATATTTCGGATGAGGCTAAAACAGCAACAAAAAATCAACTAGCAGAGAGCTGTAAATGAAAACTTTAAAACATTAATCATCATGAGAGCTGATAAAATGAAAATCAATCCAGGATTAAAACAACACATTTCTGATTACATAAATAAGTTCTGTTCTTTATGAAAAATTTCTACTGTGGGAAGATCCTGATTAAGGAAACACATAAAACGAGAATAGCATGTAAGCGCAGTAGTCTCATTCATTTTGGTGTCCTGGTCCAAACACCAGCTGCAGGAGTCTCAAGTGAACAGGACCAGTTCTTCTGAAGAGGTGGGGTGAATGGCAGTGGTGTTGTCAAAGTCGGCCTTTGTTGGTCCCATTTTTACCGCAGTGGCAAAACTCTGCAGCATTCCTCACAGCCAGTTCCCTGCACTTGGGTCCCAACACCTTGTCCCCTTTGTTGGCACAAATCATTTGCATCACACATTTGTTTTCCTTGTGGTCATTGCATGGTACATTGAGGCGAGGGTGGTTAATTAGACCTTGTCATTGGCTTTTCCATATTTATGAATACCTTCATCTTCCATGAGCCTTACTGTCCCAATAGAGGGTGACTGAAGACCACAGTGCAGGTGTTGTCATAGTCTAATTTGAAATTTTATTTGCACTTGAAAAGTCCACAGGCAAGTTTTCAGCCAGCAGCTGTTGGAACTGGAGTCGGAAGTGCTTTTCTGCACATGTCCCCAAATGTGTAGGTGCCTTTGACACTGATGTTCTGGAATTCATCTACTATGATATGACCTTTCTCATCAGTTTGAATTCCCAGCTTGTCTAAATTCAAGCCCTTGGAAATTGGGTCCCACTCAATGGCCCCTAGCAGGCAGTGAGCATCTGAAATGGTCATCAAGGTGGGTCCCTACCAGGAACTGCAGTGACCACATTGAGTTCCAAGCCCATGGAAGTTTTTTTTTAACTTCCTTGACCTGTGAGTACTTCAGCACCTCCATACCAGCATTCTCTAGCCCTTCAGTGCAATTGGAACTGAGCAGTGAATCAAAATTTCTTAAATACCTTATCATGCTGTATCATGAACGCTGTCTTAGAGCCTAGGGTGGAGAGGATAGTGGCTATCTCCACAGCGATGTAGCTGACGCCCACGATGACTGTGCCTTGGCAGTTCTTCCAGCTGAAAAAACCTTCGCTGGTTATACCTAGGCTTGCACCAGCGATCTGGCTCTCATGAGGGAGCGAGGTCACACCACCTGTAGTGATTAGGCTGTGAGGGCAGTGTTCTTTTCCCCGCTGACCTCTGCCGTAGGCTGGGGATCATTTGTGAATGATGCGTAGCCATGGTACTTGGCGAGGTTGTTCTGATAGATGGTGAACAGGCGGCTCATGTAGGTGTCCTGCTTCTCCTTTATCACGTACCAATTGAATTTACTCTCACAGCTTTGAAAGCCATAATCAACATGATCATGCACAAACTTGGAGTGGATGGCTGTGTTCCACACTACCCTTTTGGGTATACATCGTGCATTCACACAAGTGCCACTCAGCTTATGGCTGTCCACCACTGGGGCTCCGGTGCCCAGCTCAGCCGCCTGTCGGTTGCTGGCCAGCCCACCTGAGCCAACCTTGATCACCAGGTAGTTGTAGGCTCCTGCGTGACATGGAGCAAAACAAGTTTAGTTCATTGCTGGGTAGGTTTACTTACATGAATGTATCACAGTTTATTAGCTGCTCTTTTTTTTTTTTTTTTTTTTGGTACTAGGAATCAAATTCAGGGCTTCACGTTTGCTAGGCAAGCAGCACTGAGCTAACCCCAGACCTATTGGCTGTTCTTCTGGCAGTGCATTTGGGTTCTAATAAGTATAATGCAAATAATGTATAGTACAGAAAGCATGTGCTGTGGACCCAGTGGTGTTCTTGGTGCTTTTGTATGCCTGTATCCCTGGCAGTCCTGGGACCTGGTGTCATTACAATGCGTACTTTACAGATGAGGAAGTGGAATTAGGGGGAGGCGAATTACCTTACTCAGCATCCTCCAGCCGATGAATGGCATTACTGGCCGTGGACTTCACATATGTTCAGCTTCCTAAGATGACGCCGACCGGTTTTCTAAAGTGACTGTACTAGTCAGTGCTCCCACACGCAGCATGTGAGCTCCCACTGTGCTGCCTCTTCACCATTCATTTTGCCAATTTTGTGGGTGTAAAATGATATTTTGATTTCAATTTGCATTTCCCTGATTCCTAATGAGGTTGAGCATATTTTTGTATATTTATTAGTCATTAGTGTTTCCTCTTCTAAAAACATAAAACGTCTGTTTGTGTCTTTTGCCCACTTGTCTATTGATTTGTCAGGATTTTCCTGTACAAATTACAGTTCTATATATTTTGTCAGTCTTATGAGTTTCAGATATCTTCTCGAAGTTCATAGCTTATCTTTTGACTCTTTATACAGTGTCTCCTAAAGAACAGAAATTCCTAATTTTCATATAGTTAAATTTCTCATTAGTTTTAGAAATTTAGGGGCGGGGAGTTAGCTGAGTGGCACAGCACCTGCCTGGCCATCACAAGATTCTGAGTTTGATTCCCAGTACTAAAAAAGAAAAGAAATGTATTATTATCTTAGAGTCACAGGAATATTTCCCTGAAAAAAATTAATATTGCCCTCTATTTCTCCTAAAATTTGCTTTCCATATGTAAGTGTTTAATGCACCTAGAGAGTATTGTTATGTGTGAGGAGCAGGTCCAGATTGCTTCACTCCCATTCATAGTTTATTCATTTCCTACTTATTGAATAATACCTTTTACTTATGTTAAGTGTCTGTGTAATTGTGGAGTCATTTCTGGGCACTCTGCTCTATCCCAATAATACTTTGTTTTGTTACTTCACTGCTGCTTCACAGTAAGCCACTCTATTGTTTGATAGTTAATGTTCTCTGTATTACTCTTCTTTCAAGAGTATTTTGGTTTTTCTTAGCACTTTTGTTTATAAATTTTAGAATTAGGATCTAAAAAAAATCCTGTTGGAATTTCTGTTAATGCTGTATTAATTTTTATATTGCTGTGGAAAGAATTGAGATCTCATTGCTTAAGAGTTTCCTTTATTCATGAATATTATATCTATTTGTTTACTGTCCTGCAGTGGCTCATGTTTATATTGTTGTTGTTACTTTGTTGTTTTGAGACAGGATCTCACTGTATAGTGCAGGCTAACCTTGAACTCACTATGTAGCTAGACCAGGCTGACCTCAAACGCAAAATGATCCTCCTGCCTCAGCCTTCCAAATGCTAGGTATATAGCTGTGTGGTACCATATAGAGCTATCCTGCAATAATACTTGTATATGCATGACATACAGGTTTATAGAGCAAAATTACAAGGCGGGTACAACGTGGCCTAAAGCTATGATCAACCAATCAGGTTATAAGGATAGCCATTTAGGTAATATTGAACCAATGAAGAAGCAAGTCACATAATCAAGTGTATATGGAAGAACAAAGAACTTTTCAGGAAGGGATGGATGTGAAGGTCTTGGTTTCCCATGAAGGTGAATGATGTCTTGCTAGACTTTATTGGACCACGTGTTAACCACTTATCCTTTGGGAAGGCATAGAGGCCTGGTCATTCTGTCTTTATTTTGAGGCCTGGCCTCCAGTCCACCCATAATTGTAAGATGTTCTCATCTTTTGTTTTGACTCTTTCTCCCTGTCTGACTGCTTATAATTTCTACCTAACTCAACTACCTGTAATACAATGTTGTTTTTATCACTGTAGCTTTGTAATATGACTTGAATCCAAGATCCATGAAATCCTTCCTGCTCTGTTCTTGTTGCCCAGGATAGTTTTTTGCCATTCTGGGTCTCTTCTATATAAATTTTGTGGTTTATTTTTCTAGTTTTGTGAGGAATGCTGTTGGTATTTTGATTGGGATTGTTCCTCTTGCACAATGAGTCGCAACTTGGGGAGAAGGTGCTGCTAGCTATCTCCTTCTTCTTTGTTGAAGTTTCTCTCTTCACTTTCTCCTTGGGCTTCAATTCATGCTTCAAATTCTTCCTGGGTCCCTATGACCTTCAGTCCTTCTTGTCTTCCTTATGTTGCTGTATTCCAGCATCTGGATGGCGACTTCTCAGAGAGGCTCTTTGTTGCTCACCACTCTCTTGGTCACCCTCCTCTATTCTGCCTATGTAGGAATAGGATATCTTTCCATTTTCTAATGGTTTTTTTTTTTGGGCTCCTTTTACATAGTACTGTAGTTTTTATAGTTTTTATTACAGTCTTTCATTTTCTTTGTTAATTCCTAATGATTTCATTTTTCTTGAGGCTATTGTGAATAGTGATTTTTCCTAATTTCTTTTTCACTGGTTTCATTATTTATGTAGAAGAATACTATTGATTTTTGTATCCTGCTACACTGTTGAATGTGACTGTTAGTTTTAGGGATCTTTGGATATAGTTTTTTGAGTCAGCTTCACAGGAGTGCCTCTGTTATACACAGCTAAATCAGTTATAAATATTATAGTCAGTTAGACAGGACTCAGCATAGAGACAGTGGTGACTGGAAGTGGTTTCACTGAAGGTCAGGCTTTAAGAAAAAGAGGACCCACTATACTCGCATACTTCCCCTAGGGGTGAACAGCCATGGTTGATACTGTAAAATAGGCATCATTAACCTTGGGTGGGGGACCAAAACCTCCTTAACCTACCCCTTCCAGGAAAATCCTTATTTGTTCCTTGTACACATGATACATTATTTTCTTCCCCATTTGATCCTGATTTAATATATATTACCTAAATGACTACACTTCCTGTAATCTTGATTGATCGTAGTTTTGTCCCATGCTACACTCACTTTATGATTTCCCATTGGATTAGTATTACCTAAGCGATTCTACTTGTAATCTTATTAACTATAGTTTTGTCCCACCCTGAGCCCTCCTCATCTCATGGCTTTCCTCAATAAAACACACTTGACAAGTTCATGGACAACCCACTTTCTGGGTCTCCTTATGTCTCTTTTTTCCCTTCTGTGTCTTTTAGACAAAAGCTACTTTCTCTCAATAAACTTCCTACTCTTAACCTTCATTGTCCCTAGAATTTATTCCTTGGTTTTAGAGAACACAAACAGCATTTTGGACATCTAGCAGGTTGGGAGTTATATATTTCCCTTACATATATTTGGAGGTCCACATGTCATCCTTATATCATATGCCTTGTATCATTTGGAGGTTCCAGCAAGATAATTGGGCATAGTTAAGGGTTTGCTTTTGTTTTATAGGTTCTGCTTTGTGACTCATTTAGGTAATCAAAATTTTTATGCTTTAAATTTTATATCTTTAGTCTTTATCAGTTGCTTATTTTATTAAAATGATGATGAATTTAAGTTGAGAACATAGGAAAGTGATAAGGTTCTGATGCTTCTTTAATGGTACATTTTATTCCAGGTTTGTATATGTTGCAATTGGACTTAGTTGCTGAATTTACTAGTGTTTCTTGTTTGACCTGTTGTAGTTTTAGACAACAGCATTAGAGCGCCCCCTAGTGGATCTTGATATGAAATGCTGTAAAATGGTCTTTTTATGAAATCTAATCTATACTTAGATCAGGCTTTTCTATCCCTGTGGAATTTTCAAACAGTGGTTACTCTCCAGCTAGATAAGATCTCTTAGAGAAGCTTCCACACTCTTAAAAGCAAAGAACAACTTTTTAGCACCTTTTGGTAACTCCTCACTGAAACCGGTGGCCAATCGAACATTGACCAGACAGACATCTGGATTTCTTTCTCTGGTTTCATGGACTAGTGGAGACTGAGAGGACAACTGTTGGGTCATGGTTTCTCAGTGGAAGCTGACAACCCGACCTGGTAACAAGCAGAAAATCTCTACTTACCTGTATTGTCCCCACCTGCACTCCTCAGTGAAGTGAGAGGTAACTCTTTCAGTGACCTTCTGGTATCTGCTGTCCCAGACCAGAGACAGTGCTGTTAGAGACCTTTCTTAAAGCTTCTGTTGAGAGTTGAGCTACAGGTTCAAACTTTTCTCTCTGCTTGTAAATTACAAACCCCAGTTTTTCTCCAACTCACTGAGAGTTCACTTGAGAACCACCTTGTGTTAGACCACCTCTCCCTCTAGACACCAGGCTGGGGCAGTTTGCGATAACTGTTTGCCTTTCATAGAGAAAAGTACTATCAGGAGAATGTATGTGCCTTGAGTAAGAGAAAGAGATTGTAGTCAGCCTTTCTTTTTCCTTTCATGTGCATGTAGAAGACTGATAAATGTACCTAATAAGTGAATTGTGATTGCTAGGTGATCGATATAAATTTAACCTGTGAGCTTCAGAGATGTAAAAATTTTTAAATGCACTTATAAAGAAGTATAGCCTTAGCTTGCTGCTAGAAAAGGTTGCCTTGGTGATTAGGTAGATAACAGGAATGTCTTAGAGATTTCTTTACCCTGGGGCCCGTAGAGGGATTTTTCTTTGAGTCATTTTTATCTGACTCTATCTCTAAAGGTGATTGCCTTTGCAGGCCAAGACATGCCCCCAACTATTTCCAATTCACTGTTTGGTATTTGCCTTCTCTTTCAAAGAACTAGAAAACAGTGGTTTAGTGCTAATCAGTACTTTCTTCTTTAAACATGACTGTTACAGCTGAGATCCATTGTAACTTGTACTTATAAAGAACACCTACAGGAGTTAATACACAAGTTCTCTGGCAAGATAAATTACATACCAGTGTGAGAGGGTGGATAGTCTGATCAAATTTTATCTTATGATCTCGCTCTCTGGTATCTACCTATCCCGAAGTGGAATGGACTCAAGGGATGCCTTGAATGTGTAATAATCAAATATAAATTAAAAAGATGCTGGTATTTTCTTTTTGCATTTTTTGCTAAGGAGCTCAGTATTAAAATTATTTACTCCTTTGGAGTGTATTTTTAACCACTGTTCAAGCTTTACATGATGAAAAAGCAAGTTTACTATTCTTTTGCACCTGTGTACAACCTGCCTATCCCCTAGAGCCATTATGATGATATTTCACAACTAGAACTGTAAGAAACGGGAAAAAATGCTCCAAATTACCCTATGTTTAGACTTTACTTTCAGAAATAATCCTTTCCTTTTTTTCAAAATGTAAATGTAAACCTTGGGAAAACCAGATGCCACTGGCCGGTAAGGCACCCACTATCACTGAGCCTGAGGCTACACTTCCTCTCCTTTGGGACCTGAAGATGAGGTTTCCAAGGTAATTTTAATCAGTGCCTTATCCACTGTTACTCAGTCTGAAGCTCCCGTATTTGTCCCTTGGGTCATGAAGGTGGAGCTTCTGGACCAACCATCTTTAAAACCTTCATGAGACTATATGCATCCTTTGCTCAAGGACAGCATCCCTGCCAGAACGTAAATGGGCAATTTGGAACCACTTGTGTTCGTGTGACCTTTTCTCTCAGGGACCTGAAACAGACCAGGCAAAACCTAGGAAAACTTTCAGATGACCCTGATAAGAACATTGAGACCTTTAAAGAATTTACTCAGATCTGTGAACTAGACTGGAAAGTTACAGTGTTACACTTAAATCAAACATTGGCTTGTGGGCCTCAGAAATAGCTCCAGGGGCACAGGGCCTGCCTCCTAAGCACAAAATTCTGAATTCAATTCCTGGTGTCAAAAAAAACACCTGATTTATAATTGTAGTTTAATCTGAATTTCTGAAGTGTGTTACATGTATTCAGAGTGGGTTTAAATAGAGCCTAACCAGCATTCTATAGAGAGAAATTACCTAGGTGACTGGATAGAGAACCTAAAATGTCTCAAAAGACGGCTTTGTTCTAGGGCTGAGATTTCTTCTGTTACTTGTCTGTGTCTGTCCCTGGAGGTGAAAGATTTCTTCAGTTTTACTTTTGATTCATAGTCATTTATTAGAAAGTAAGCCCTAAGCAATGTAATTGAAACACTTTCAATTTCTCTTTTCCTTTAAACATTTTCAAAAGATTAAAAAGCATGCATTCAGATTCTTTGAGTATCAGTTTAATTTCCTGATTGGCAGTGCAGAAGGAGTTAATCATGGCTTTTGTCTCTGGAGACATGTTTTACTAAGGATTAGAGATCCACCTTTGGGAAAGCTCCTGCTCTTAATTGTCTTTCTGCACCTAGTTGGTTAAGATTTAGTTCTTGTGCCATACTTGGAGTCACTCTTCTGTCTCTTCTCCACTGCCCTGCCCCTGAGAAATAACATGGTTTACAACAACCGTGTTTTGGTCCAAGGCAGTTCTCTCCTCTGTGGCTGCTGAATTTTAGGACCAAGATGGTGAGTTTCCCTTCCTGGGAATCCTTCCAGAGAGAAGCTTACCTTTACTTATCTCTGGTTCCTTTTCGAAAACTGGAAGCTTTCATTAATCTCTCAAAAATAAATGTACAAGTTTTTAGTCCAAGTTAATGTGCCTTAACCTTTGGGCATAACTGGAGATCAGCTCCTCTTCTCCTCCCCTCAAGAAAGATGGTGACTGTTTTTTTTTTTTGTTTTGTTTTTGTCTTTTTCCTTTTTATCGGTACCAGGGATCGAACTCATGACTGCCTGCTTGCAAGGCAGGCGCTTATGCCGCTGAGCTAAATCCCCAGCCCCAATGGTGACTGGTTTTTATGGCGTAGGACAGACTGACTGATTTTTTTTATAACATGGATAAGCTCATTGATAGAACAGAACATTCCTAGAGAACCTTATGGAGTTAGTATCAGTTTTAAACAAGAACAAATATTAAAATACAGGCACAGCCCCAGTCACCAGAGGACTGCCTCTTGTGTCATGATTTCGCTCCAAATGATTTTGCTGGGCAGCCAGTCTTTTTGGAGAGCCACTATTTGAGGCTCTAAAAAGTAAGGCCTATAGCTAAATGGGATCCAAAAGTCATGGGCAAAATGGGAAAAACTGTCATAGGTAGACTGCTGTAGAAGGACGGTTTGGAGCCTTGGCTAACCTTCTTTTTTGATTGAATTCATGCTTAGCTCCAAGAGTGCCACAAAGTCTCTTTCTACAACCAGTCCTGGCCTGTATACACCGCCCCCCTCACCAATGGTTAAAATTATCTTTAACAGCCTGTCCTTTCAGAGGAAGCAGTTACGTGTGGCTATCAAAGTAGCAATTTTGGCTGTCAGGTGTAAGTATCTAACAAGTATGGCTATCAAAACAACGAGAAGCCTGTATTAGAATGATATTCCAGTCAGATAAATCAGCAGCCTACGACCATTTTAAAAGCTGTCTTTACCTTCACAGGTGTAAACAGTTTTGGTTGTTTCTGATTCTTATTACAAGAGATCTCTGTTAACTAGCATACAAAAAGTCCTGACTACTAAGTTAGAGTAACAAACTTAAAAAAACTGTAAGGGAATTATTATAATTCAACTTGGCCAAATACATCTGAGTGCACTCTGGCCTGTTAACAGTTGTCTCATGTCTGTCCACTTTGTGACTGGTTACAGTCCTTAGAGCTGTGTTTGTTTGAGCTCAACAATTTTTTTTTTTTTGCCTTTTTGGATTTTTAAAACATTTGTCTATAACTTAAGTGAGCTTATAGATGTTTTCAGAGTTAAGGGCATGTTTCCACCCAGGCTGTCAAGATTATGTCAAGACTGGTGATACAAATGCAATGCATATTGTTGTCTATGTACAATAACCTGAGAGTCTTTTGTTAATCAAGAATAATGTGTTCATTGTTATGATCTGTTTCTCCTATGTCATCAAAATATTTGTCTAGATGATTAAATGGGGACTTCCTTGGCTTAGAAAAACTGTTAGACAACACTCTCCTTGGTGAATAAAGGAGCAGCTGCCTGGAAATATTTTCTTCCAGTCTTTGTTCATTACTGGACTCCCAGTAATTTCCTTTTGGGAGACACATCCCAGTAAACATTGCCACATATTATTGTGGTATACTTACATTGGCCATTATCAAAGGCTTATATCTTCTGTGGGTAAAACAAAAGTGTTCTTATTAAAAGATGCTCTTGGGGGGCCCAGGGATGTAGCTCAGTGGCACAGCACCTGCCTGGCAAGTGCAAGGTCCTGAGTTTGATTCCCAAAAAAGAAATAAAAAATAAAAGATGCTTTTGGTACAAAATTAAACTAAGAGACAAAAGTTTCCAAGTAGCTTTTGACATTCATTATTGTTAATCTCATGGTGTACTATATGTATTCATTCCTTCCAGGTGTACAGGTTTTCCAAGATGTAAAACTGGAATTGTTTATGGTGATAACATTTGTATAGACTCAGATATCTGCTTTTCTTTTATACTCCAGCTACTTATGATAAGAGGTATATCAAACCAACATATTCATTTTATTTTATTTATATTATTTATTTTATTTTCATTTTACTTTACTGTAAGAGGAATAAAAGAATAAAATAATAAAATAGAACAGAACAAAACAATGAGAATAATACTATATTACAAAAACAAGACAATAGGAAATCCCCAGTAATTACTATATTGTATATTGTTATCCTCTAAATAGATGATCAGACTACCAGCTTAGGCCTGCAAAGTCGATCAAACAATACAAGCATTAAGTTGTTTCTTTACCTCAGTTGCTACCATCTCAGCCTAGATAGTTTTTTTTTAAAACTTATATATGATGTGTGTGTTATAAACACATCACTATACTTTGAAATAGTCAGACACCAAATAGTCCAAACAACTCAAACACCAAAAAATAAGGCTAGCTAGGCATGGTGGTGCACTCAGAAGGCTGAGGCAGGAGGATCACTGAGAAATTTTAACAACAGAAGTAAAAAAAAAAAGTGGAAAAGGCAAAAAGGTACAAAAAGAAATGATGCTTAAAAGAAGACACAAGTAAAACAATAGATGAATTTAGAAAAAGTTGAAAACAAAAAATGTCCAACATAGGAGAAAAATGGAATCCATGAAAGAGATCCAAACAGAAATCCAGGAGATTAAAACCTCCATTGAAAATATATGCAACAGATTGAACAAAGGAAAGGATAGAATTTCAGATCTTGAAGACAGAATTGCAGCCAGTAATCATGAAAAGAAAAGATACTTTAAAATAGGAGACCACGAGAAACCAATCCAGCAGCTACAAGACAAAGCAAAGCAGAATAACACAGGAATGATTGGGATCAGTGAGAAAGCTGGAGACAGCACAAATTCCTTAACAGTCACAAATATATATTTTATATGTACCTAATACAGGAGCACCCAACTTTATAAGACAGTTTTTGGTAGACATGGAAAATCAAATAAGCAATAACACAGTTGTAACAGGAGACCTGAATACTCCATTGACACAGAGAGGTCAACTAGGCAGAAAATCAGCAAAGAAATATCAGAGCTGGGCCAAACATGTAAACAAATTGACTTAATGGGAAGAAGTCACACCCCGAGGCTACGCGCCAGCAGCTAGAGAAAGCTCAGTGCTGGCCCAAGAGAAGAAACCACACCCTGAGGCAGTGCATCAGCACCCAGGAAAGATCTGGCAAGCTCAGTGCAGGCCCCGAGAAGTAGCGATACCCTGAGACCCCACTGCCATGGGGGAAGCATCAGTGAACCACCAACCACCCTGTGCCTCTCCACCACTCCAGGAACCCTGGCTGGGAGGAACCCAGTACCTAGTCCACTACACTGAGAGACTGGCAGCCAATGCAGGAAGCACCCGAGATATAGCAGTGAGTGGATTCAGAAAACAAGAAAATGTCAAGAGGATAGAGCAAAATACAATCTCAGACCTCCAGCGCACACAGAACAAGTTCAGGAGACACAGACATAGTAAAAATTAGAAGTCACACATCTGGAATTCTGAACCGATTACAACTGAAGTAAAAAAGCAACTTAGTTTTTGTATTGTTCAGTTAATTTTACATGCCTATGTTTGATGGTCTAGACAGCTATTTTGAAGATAATGAGGTCTTATGATAGCCATTGTTAATTTTCTGTTATCTTGAAGTCCTGTATCATTTTTATTTTGTTTGTTTTGGTTTTATTATGTTTTGTTTGATTTTACTGTGTCTACTGGTATGGGCAGCTCTATTTTGGTTTGTTTGTTTGTTTTGTTATGGGCTGTAGGCCGGTGCTTATGCCACTGAGCTAAATCCTGGGCCTTGGGCAGCTATTTTGAAGAAAACAAGATACATTCTGGTACTGTTGACTTCCTGTTATAATATTTTAAAGTCCTGTATTGCTTTCATTGTTTTGTTGATTGACTACTCTGGTTTTTTAAAATTTTATTTTGAAAGTAGTAAAAATGCAATAGCACAAGACAGAACAAAGCCAATGGAGATAATGCAGTGAAATTGGTACAGAATTTCACAATAGGATACTGGGATGGTAGTAATAGGTACTATGGTATATCTCGCTAACTTCACAATAGCTGTCCAATCAATTAGGTATAGCAAAATCGAACCAAAAACAGAACATTATAAAACCAATTGACAGTATTGAATAGAGCAAAAAATAATAATAATAACAAAACAAAACAGTGAAAACAACCTTTGCCTTCAAACAGAAGATAGAAGGAAATCCCCCATATTTGCTATGCTGCATATGGTCACCCTCCCAAGAGATGCTCAGACACCTATCCCCTGTAGCTGGGGGGTGGGGTGTGGAAAGGGGAGGGTGCTTGATTTTCAGTCCGCATGCTGGTGGGCTCATAGAAGCCACTGGTTCTCCTCCTGGCCCTTGTGGCGGCACTTACCAAGAGGGTGGAAGAATAAGCTGCCTGGGGGGGCTGAAGATTTAGCTCAGCGGCATAAGCGCCTGCTTTGCAAGCACACAATCGTGGGTTTGATCCCTGGTACCGATAAAAACGAAAAAGACCAAAAGAGAGAGAGGAAAAAAAAAAAACGGAGTAAGCTGCCTGAGTCCCACCATGGCCAGATCTTGGGAGTGCTGGTTCTCCTCCTGGCCTGACTACTCTGTTTTATTTTGTTTGGTTTTATTCTCTTTAAAATAAAAAATAATAAGGCTGGACATTACAGACTTCTAGGCTTGTCAAACGTCTAGTGGGTTAGCAGTTATGTTTCCCTTACATTATCTGGAGGTCCATGCATCATCCTGTATCATATGCCCTCCAAGGTATCCCCAGTAATTCTGTCACTCAGGGTTTTGCACTGTTGTTATTCTTTCTCACACTAAATGAGTTTTTCTGTATAGCCTTTAGAACATGGAGGAACTGATGAAAGCCTGACTTCCATAAAATAAAATACGGGTCATAAAATATGTTGTACTTTTGCCTTCCTCTTTCTTGGACCATTCCCCATGGGGAAGCTACCTTCCGTGTCACAAGTTAACAGGAAGCCCTGGGAAATGTTTGTGTGGAGAGGAAGTGAGGCTGTCAGCCTTGTGAATTAGGAACAGAGATCCCACATCCTGCTCAGGGTGACTGCACCCCTGGCCAAACTTTGACTGTGACCTCACAAGAGTTCCTGAGCCAGGACCACCCAATTTCATTGCTTCTAAATTTCTTGACACACAGAAACTGGGTTATAATAAATATGTTTCAGTAGTAGTAGTAATATTGTTACATAGCAATAATAAATACACATTAATGAATATCTTTTGGTATTAAACTCTTGTTTTAATCTGAAAATGTTTTAATATTCCTAAAATATAATTTTTATCTATGTCTGAAATTATTACAATTGGTTCCTCTCAGCACATTGAAGATATTTTTTCATTTTTTCCCCATTTTTTTCCTGAGTTCATTTTTTTGCTATTTGCCCGTTGTCGGGATATAAAACTTGTATCCAGGAGTGACTTTGGACTCGAAAGTTTTTGTATCTGACTTTAAAGATCAAGTCTCACTGCACATCTGAGGCCTGTTACCAAAAAGTTCTCATCAAAGAGATTGTAAAGAACAAAGAGATGTTAAAAATTTCATGTTCTCTGCAAATAATTAGTATTCATACCTCCAAATTATCACATCCTGAGAATAGTTGAAAATTAGGGGTTACTTAAAACCTTATGTCCCTCTGCTTCGCAGAAAGTCACATGCCAGGGAGGAAAATATGCAGCAGAGTACAGTGGCATATTCCTGTAAACCCAGCTTTTGGGGGACTGAGTCAGAAGGATTGCTATGAGTGTGAGGCCAGCTTGGGCTACATGGTAGGTTTAAGACAGGCCTAGACTGCATAATGATACTATGTCTTTAAAATTTTTTAAATTTCAAAGAAAATCACAAGTGGAAAAAATAAATAAATAAAATAAAATTTTTAAATAAAAATCTGTGGGGTTGAGTGGCTGGGGGTGTAACTCAGTGACAAGAGTACTTGCCTAGCATGTGTGAGGTCAAGAATTCCATTCCTAACAGCAGAAGGAAGGAAAACAGGAAAGGAAAGGGAGAGGAGGGAAGCAGAGAGAAGGGAAGGGAAGAAGGGTGAGGGCAGGAAGGAAGGACAAAAGAAAACATTCATCGGCTTTAGGTTTACTGACATAAAAATAATAATGCTAAGTGTCAGAATTCAAGTCATACTATTTCATGTAGAATACTAGGTTCAGTGTCTGCATGTATTCTGGTTTCTCAGGCAGTAAAGCACACTGCTCAGACATTTACTTGTTTGTCTATTGTTATAAGGCATATAGGGGCCAGCACTTGGGACGCTGAGGCAGGAAAATTGCCATGAGTTCGAAGTCAGACTGGGCTACATAGCAAGTTCAAGGCCAGC
Organism: Cavia porcellus; assembly: GCF_034190915.1. Classification (NCBI taxonomy): domain Eukaryota; kingdom Metazoa; phylum Chordata; class Mammalia; order Rodentia; family Caviidae; genus Cavia; species Cavia porcellus. The sequence goes on from NW_026947500.1 coordinate 24,903,289, forward strand.
CTGAACAATATAGTAAGATCCTGCCTCAGAAAACAAAACAAAAGGCTTATAGAGGAGGAAGATAAGGGAAAGAGAAAAAGGATTAAGATGCAGTATATATATGTAACTGCCTCATGATGAATATATTTATTATATACTACAAGCATGTCATAAAAAAGATAATAAAAAAAATTAAAGCCTTGTCTGACTTCAAAAGGTGTGTTAAAATAGAAACAGTTTTGTTTTGTTTTGTTTTGTTGTCTTTTTCCTTTTTATCGGTACCAGTGATTGAACTCACGACTGCCTGCTTACAAGGCAAGTGCTTATGCCATTGAGCTAAATCCCTAGCCCCCAAAATAGAAACAGTTTTAAGCACTTACCATTCCAATTATTTAAATATAATATGACAAAAAATTGCATTTTTAATTTTTACAACAAGCAATATAAAAATGAGTTTTATATTTTTATAATAATTTCCTGTGTATGGTATATCTTAAAACATTCATTTAGTCTCTGAATTCTTTTTGCATTATTGTCTTTGTTGAACTGTTGTGTTCTTGGCCTTTTCTTCTTTTCTGTGGTGGTATAGTTTCAGTAATTTGGTCTGTTAGACCTAATCTAAATTGGAAGTAAGTTTTTGAACCCCCCTTTTTTTTTAATAAATAACAAATGAGTTCCATATTATTTGGTCCAAAAGGTGCATAAATATTTTATTATAATATTATTTTCCTTGCTTTTTGATTATAAGGTAGGTTGTTAGATATTTGTCAACTCTGTCAACACCCCCCATAAAATTATAATAACTGATCACTCGGAATTTTTTAGTTTCATTTCTTCCTTGAAGTGGTATCATTTCTATATTATCCTAACACAGACGTTTCTTCTCTGATATACTAACGTTTCTCCTTTTTTAAGTTTTTTTCTTTGACAGATCTTGTGGTACTTCCTTCTCAGTGTTGTAAAAGAACATCACTGAGTTCTAGAGAACTATAAAAATTATATCTAATATACTTACAATAAGTTTTTATAGTTTATAGAACAGAATTATAGATTATGTTTCACAAATAAAACATACATTAGTAAAAAAAAGGTAATCAGAATTATTAGATTTTACTGGAAATAAATATCAAAGGTGAGTACAACATTCTAAATTAAGTATGCAGAAAATAGAGTTGGGTGTGGTGGCTCATGCCTGTAATCCCAGCATTTGGGAGGCTGAGGCAGGAGGATCCTTGCGAGTTCTAGACCAACCTACGTTACAAGGTGAGCTCAAGGCCTGCCTGAACTGCATAGAGAGACCCTGCCTCAAAAAGACAAAAAAAAAAAAAACCTTAGAAAAGTATTTTTACTTGCAGGTATTTATTTTACATGCAATTTTAGCAATATAAAACAGAATGTATCTCATTGATAACAAGAATCAACGGGTTGAAATGATGACTGATGCTCAGATAGTGTGTAGGTAAATGCGCTGCCCAAGTGACACTCAGGGTAAACTTGTTTTGTTTTGTTTTGTTTTGTTCTGTTGACAGGGTCTCACTATGTAGTCAAGGCTGGCCTGGGTCTCACAGCAGTCCTCCTGCCTCAGCCTCCTGACGGCTGGGATTACAGGCATGCGCCACCACACCTGGCAGAGTAAACTGTTAAGTGGTTAAAAATGAAGAGTTTCTCTCTCACAAGGCAAGAGTCTTTTTATAATTTACATTTTATGTTGAGAAGTGCTGTCTAGGGAAAAGGCAGAGCTTATTCTGTCCATTATGATGAAATATCTGAAGCAGAAAGAAAAGTGGTTTGCTTTTATGGCAACCACTTCTTGGTAAGATAAGTGAATACTCCAGGTTACTTGCCTTCTATTCCTGTGTTTTCTGCCCCTAGTCCCAAAGAGGCCCTCATTTTGACTCAAAGACTGTTTCTGTTTTGTCTCCTCTCCTCTCCTGTCATCTTATCTTGTTCTGTTTTGTGACAGGGTGGTCTCACTATGTAACTTAGGCTGGCCTCAACCTCGGCAATCCTCCTGTCTCAGCCTCCAGAGTGCCTTTACCACACATGGCTTCATTTTTTGAACTCCATATAGATCTTTTTCCTTTCTTCTCCCTTTTCTGTCCAAAACATGGCTGCTTTGCTGTTTGCTGATATCCTATTAGAAAGGAGATGGGGAGGTGGAATCTGACCATTTTTTTCTTGTAGAGCCAGTCTGTTACGATTTGCATGCAGATAGATTTGAAACAGTGGTGAGTTTAGGGTGAGGATCATTTCTAGGTGTCATTTAAGACTGTTTGTCCTGGGGCTGGGGATTTAGCTCAGCGGCAGAAGTACCTGCCTTGCAAGTGTGTGGTCATAATGAGAGTTCGGTCCCCGGTACCGATAAAAAAAAAAGAAAGACAAGAAAAAAAGAAAAAGAGTGTTTGTTCTTTATCTATGGGCAACCACAAACTAGGATAATTTAGAAAATTGCAAGAAATTCTTACTATATTTTTGTTCTGGTCTCTAGTGGGTTATCAAACACACACCCTAATTCCATCAGACTTAGTCTAATGAGACCTAAAGAAATAATTCTGTAAGGTAATCTGCTTGTGCTCAAATGCTGTGTCCTCAGTAAAGCCTCAGCCCAGGTCCTCAGTGATGTCCTTTATGTAATTTATTACTTCATTGTGCATTGCCCTTGGCTAATTATCTGATAGCCTTAAATCCTGTCCTCTTAACTAGGTTATGGACTGCTCAAAAGCAGAGAATAAGCCTCAGGTGTTTCCCCTCTGTACCTCAAGGCTCTGAGCATACAGCTCAAAGAGAATGGTGCTGTTAGCTGAGTGCCCATAAAGTAGAAGAGAGAAGCCTCGGTACAGGGAGTGAGGGAACAGGCCACCACTTTGTCCTGCCTGTTTAGGGTAGCAGTGGCCTCACTGTTCTTACTGAAGGGAAATTGACCCCAAAGCAAAACAAGCCAAGGAAGGCTAAAGCGTAAGCAACAAAGCTCACAGTGATGGTTCTGAACACAGCATTTAGGCATCTTGCCTTTTACCAGGCCCTGTAACACCTTGCATTCTATCACATAGAAACTTGTTTTCTTGTTTTTTCATGTGTGTTTGCTTGTTTTTGAGACAGGGTTTCGCTGTGTGATTCAGTGTGGCCCTGCATTTACCATGTAGCCCAGGCTGGCCTCGAATTTGTAGCAATCTGCCTCCACCTTGCAGTTGCTGAGATTACAGGTGTGCACCACCACACCTGGCTGGAACTGTTATTTTCTTTATTTCACCAGAAAAAAGCAGACATGGAGATCACAGTAGAATGCCCAACAGTGAAAGCAAGAACAGAGTCGGAAAACAAACAAAGCACAGAAAGCAGAAATACGCAGGGTACGCAAGGACCATGACTTGATGTTCTGGGGTATTTTAAAAATATGTTTGTTTATTTATTTATGTTTATTTAGGAATAGCAGATGAACTCAGGAACTTTGCACTGAGTTACATCTCTAGCCTGCCTCCATTTGAGACAGGACCTTGCTCAGTTACCCATTGGTTCATCCTACCTCAGCCGCTCGGAGTGCTGAGGTTTCAGGCACATGTCACCACACCCAGCTTTTTGGGATTGTCTCATTGGTGATGAATTGACTGAAATTTCTAAGTAGAGTTTCAAAAGAAAACAGTAATAACTGGTTATCAGTATACTTTCAAAATACTTTAAAAGAAAGGAAGATTTTTTTTGAGCTAAATAACCTGGAAATCTCTATGTGAATTCTTTAGACTCCTACTGCCTTCTTTAGTTTGGATCTTATAACTGTTCTAAACTCATTCTTCTTTGGAAATTCTGTCAGATTTCCTACTACATGGATCATATTGTTTGAAAATAAAGACAGTTTTACTTCTTTCATTCCATCTGAAAGCCATTCATCTGTTTTTCTTGTGTTCTGGCATTAGTTAGAAATCTCAATTAGAAACAAAGCTTTTAAGCCAGGCATGGTGGCCCGCTCTTGTAATCCCAGCTCTTGAGAGGCTGAGGCAGAAGGATTGTTGCAAGTTGAAGAGCAACCTGTGCTACCCCAAGGCCAGGCTGCACTACATAAGAAACTCTGTCTCAAAAAGACAAAAAAAGAAAAGAAAAGAAGAAACAAAGCTTTTGTAAGTAAGGAGAGGAAGAGGGGTTGAAGGGACAGTAAAAAAATGGGGAGGGGGAATGAAGTTATATCATGTACATGTACAAATTCCTTATAATGAATATGGCCACTACATATACTTAAAATGTATCAATAAACTATTTATTTATTTATTTGCCTTTTTGAGACTGGGCTTCTCTGTGTAGTTCAGGTGAGCCTCAAACTCAGTGGTCCTCCTCCTACCTCAGCTTCCTGCCTCAGCCTCCTGAGTGCTGGAATTACAGTGCTCCTTTGGCCTCACTCAGCCTCTCAAGTGTTTGGTTTCCTCTGTGGTGTCCCCCCTTCCCCTCCTGAAGTGTCCTGGGCTCAATCCTTGGTTCTCTTCTCTTTGTGGACTCTCTCTCTCACTGATTTCATCCAGCTTCTTGGTTTTAAAGCCCATCTTTATGCCACAGTTCCACACTGTCATCTGTACCCAGAAACAGGCCTATGTACCTTGCTATCTATTCAACCGCTCCATTCATCTAAAATACTCAAACCTAACTGTTGATCTAGACTCCCCAATGCTGCTCCACCCTGGGTCTTCCCAGTCTCGGTGATCCTTTTCAGCGGCCCAGGCCCAGGAGTTCATCTGTATCTTCATAGTATATCCAGAATTCACCTTGCATACCCTCCACTGCCATTTCTCAGAACTCTGCAGTCTGTTCCTTGAATTACTATAGTTGCATCTAATTCTCGGCTTTCTCCCTTCCACTTTGCTTCCCTTCATGCTATCCTAGTAGCCCAGCTGGAGTCATACAATTAATGTAAAATATATCAGGTGTCTCACCTAAAGCCAATGAATCCCCACTGTGGCAGAGTGGAAGTCAAATTGTCACTCTGACTAACATAATCCTGGTGGGTGGCGTGCCCCTGTGTTCTGCACTCTCTCACCTCCGGTTCCTCAGGGAGCCATCCCACAATCTCCTTGCTGCCTGGGCCTCATACAAACAAACCCCTTCCTGGCTGTTTTTGCACTGTTTTGCACATCATTTAATTGTTAATGCAATTCATTGTTGATGCTCCTTTCACTAGAATGTAAATTCTGTAATAAGAATTTTCGTTTCTTTTGTTTATTGATGTTTCAAAACTAACCAGAATAGCACCTGGCTCCTTGTAAGGCTGACAGACAGAGCTGTAGTTCAAAGCAGAGTATGTCTTGCCAAGCTTGGTGGCATATACCTGTGATCACAGCACTTAGGAGGCTGGGGCGAGCGGAAGACCAACTTGGGCTACCTACATAGTTCAAGACAAACCTAAACTATATAGTGAAACCCTGTCTCAAAACACAAAACAAACAATTCCATTTGACCCAGGTATTCCCCGGCTAGGTTATTTCCCCTGATGACATCATATTGCAGTGATTCATGCATGCCTGTGGTTATAGTAGTATAATTCATAATAGTTAAATCTTATAGGCAGCCTATATATCTATCAGATGAATGGATAAATGAAATGTAGTCTTACATACAATAGAGTATTGCCCTGCCATAAAGAAGGATAAACTTGAGGCATTTATAGGAAAATGGATGCACCTTAAGGCCATAATAATTTCTTGTGTGTGTATGTGTGTGATTTTTTTTGAAACAGGATCTCAGTAGATAACCGAGGATCTCAGTAGATAACTCAGGCTGGCCTTGAATTGATTATGTAGCCCTGGCTGGCCTTGAACCTACAGCAATCCTGCCTCAGTGTCCCGCATGCTGGGATTACAGGTGTGCACCACCATGTCTAGCCTAATTTTCTAATAAAATGCTTTGTTATACCAATTGAAATTGCTCTGTGGACCAAGAAAGGTCTAAGTTTGCATCTTGGCTTGACCATAATTTCTGTTGTGAGTTGCATAGCTCAGGCTTTCCCTTCTCCCCTTTCCTCTCTCCCTTCTTTCTCTGTCATCTCAGTACCTCTCTCTCTCTCTTTCCCTCTCTCTCTCTCTGTCTCTCTCTCTCTGTCTCTCTGTCTCTGTCTCTCTCTCTCTCTCTCTCTCTCTCTCTCTCTCTCTGTCTCTCTCTGTCTGTCTGTCTCTCTCTCTCTTTCTCACTCTCTCTGTCTCTTGTGCTGGGAGATTACACCCAAGGCCTTCAGACTGAGCACTGAGCTACATCCCCAGTACTTTTTATTTTTTTATTTTGAGGCAGAGTCTTGCAGAATCATGAAGTTACCCAGCTTGTGCTCAAACTCACGGTATTCCTCCCTCAGCCTACCAGAGTGCTGGGATTATAGTGTTGTGCCGCCATGCCCAGCCAGACAGATTTTCTTAATTCTAACCAAAATCCTTACCTGTAAAATGGGCGTAATATCCCCCTTTAGAATTATTATGAAACTTAAGTCAATGAAATGTAAGTAACTGACATGAGATGGATGTTAAAGAATTAGAATCCATTTAAGTCCTCAAGTCCCCTTTAGCCATACCACTAAACACACACACACAACTGTGCAGTGCAGGTACAGGGTACATCCATATAATTCTAACTACCCAGAAAGTTGAGGCAGGAGGACCACAAATTTGAAGCCAGCCTGGACAACTTAGGAAGACTGTCTCAAAATAAAAAGGATTGGGGGTGCGAGTCCATAGTAGAACACTTGGCTACCATATGAGACTCCAGGTTCGGTCCCCGATACCACAAAAGCAAAGCAAAGCAAAGCAAAGGAAAAAAAATTGAACTGATGCCATTAAAGTCACTGCGTAATGTTTCATTTCTAAGAAAACACTAAACCTATCCAATCTTCTTATTGCTTTACCTAAGGAACTACATTATTCTTGGTTTTCTTATAAATTAGTGCTGTGACATACAGGGGATTTTTTTTTCTGGGTCTGTGGTTTTTTTCCCTTCTAACATAGTTCTGCCACATTGTCCTATAATACTTGTATGTCATATGAGAGGAAAGGTGGTCCAGAGCCTCATGTGAAATGAACGCAGAGGATGGGAGTGTGGGGCGATGGTTCCTCTTTCCCCCTGACTGTGTGAGCTCCATGAAGCAAGGGCCATGTCGTTCAGCATCTCCAGCAGCTGGCTTAGATCTGGCCTGGAGTAGATGTTTTCCTGTGGTGGACTGTGTGTGAAAGAGTGGAGAATCTTAACTGGAGAAGAAACACACGGGTCTCGGATTTACTCCTGCAGGTCTCTGGTCTTTGCAGTGAGTTTATTCAACACTAGTCGATCACCCTAAAGGTATAAAATGTATGCTTTGGAAACGAAGAAAAACCTGAGCCCTTAGAAGCATTCATAATAAGCAGCCAAAAGCGAGGCAGAGCCCTGAACACAGCCAATCCTCTCTACACACCAGTCCTCAAGCCACTGAGGCCCAAAAACCAGTTAAGCAGTGTACTCAGCTACAGTCACACAGTGAGACTGGACTGCTTCGAAACTTGTCAAGATTGGGTACATTTTGACATGAAAATTTTGTCGTGTAAGCTAGAACTTGTCTGTGTTGATTGCCTTTTCAGGCAAAACAGTTTGTCTGGTACTCATCCTTTTTGGTACCTGTTACACCTCTTAGAACCAGTTAATGAAGACCAAGGTACAACTGTATGTTTCTTGGTTTCCAGCAATGAACTGTAATGATTCTTCTGGTGTTAGCAGAGGCAGAGAAGGGGGAGGGGACAGGACATCTCTGCTTAAAGGAAAGAGAAAGACCTACAGTGCTACAAACAGGCGGGGCAGATTCAAGAAGCAAGAATGGGGGACCCAGGCAGCTCTGGCTGAAAGCATGTGACCGGGCTTTGCAGGAGCCCCCGAGAAGGAACTCTAACCCTGGCTGAGGAGGCATTAGCTGGTTGGCTGACAGCAGTAGGAAATGGTGGCTTGCTGAAGAGACAATAAAACACTGTCCAGAGGCTCGGAACAGGGAGTTTGGTGCCTTTAGTGCGGCCGAGCTTCAAGGGTGTGGATGACAGATCAGGTGGAACCAAGAAAGCTACAGTGCTGAAAAAAAATAAACATGAAGAGTCTGACTTTCAGGCCTCATCATGACTCTAGTCAGCAGCATTTCTCAGATGTCTTCCCATCTCCTGAACCTCACAAAGATTTTTTTTTTTTTTTTTTTTTTTTTTGAGGCAGGATCTCGCTCTGCAGTTTAAGCTGGCCTTGAACTCACTTTGTCGCCCACACCGACCTCAAAGTGATCCTCCTGCCACAGCTTCCTGAGTGCTGGGATCATGGCATGCACTACCGCATGTGGCTAAAGGAGATGTTTGCAAGACCTTAACCACCCAGACAAGAAGTATAGGCAGATCCCAGATTCAGCCTCCCGGCCTCTGTAAGCAGCCAGGGCAACCCTGTGAAAGGTGGCCACAGTTAAGGCAGATGGACTGAAAGGTTTGGCCCAGACAGGACACTGTAGCCAGGAAAGCCACAGCCGGAAGCAGGAAGCCCCATCTTGCCCTGCCCCTAGGAAGTTACCTGTGACGCCATCTTCCCGCCCCTGGGAATTTACATATGGCGCCAAACCTAGGACCAATGGGCTACCTGTGTATCCCTAATGCCCGCCTTAGGTTCCACCCCAAACCGAGGTTATTTACAGGCCCCCACGCCACGTGTCCGCCGGAGAGATCGCCGGACGCCAGCGGTGGGGTGCCGGTCATCTCTCTCCGTGTTCTCAGAATAAAGGCCGCTTTTTATTTTATATTTCTCATCTTTTGTTAATATTTTTCATCTTTTGGAAATAACTCTATCATGGACTTCTCTAAGACTCCAAAGAGAAGACAGTCCTATCACCTCTATTTAAGGGCAGTTTCTTGATTTGTAGCGCTGAAGGTTTTCTGGAGCAAAATTCAACAGAAATCAAATCTGTAACCGTTTTAATCTTATCCTGCCAGAGTATTTTCTGTGTGTGCATTTTTTCAAGAGTGCTAAAATATATTTGTATAAATGTTTCAGGTGCACATAGGTGGCAGATAGAGAAAGAACTAGTTGAGGAAATAACCATGTTGATCCCTCTTCTTGATTCCTACCCCCACCCCCGAAACTGCCCTCATGTTAGGAGGGAACAAATCTGTTGGTTTTAAGCTTTGTTTTTGAGACTTTATAGCCTTGAACTCACTATGTAGCCAGGCTGGCCTCAAACTGACAGTCCTGCCTCAGCCTCCCCATTCTCTGCTTGTGTATTGGTTTGGCCAGCAGTAGATGTGTATCCACAGAAATTCATGGACTGATAACCCTTTTTGACACCAAGTATAAACATTGAAAGGAACATTCTTTTACTGAAGCGGAGACCATTAGCTGGGAGTGCCCTTCTTTCTCACAGTCTTATTTCAGGTAGAACAAGCTCCTTCAGAAGACTCATTTTCTCACAGGTTGCTTCTATTTGACAGGTTCTTCTTTCTCTCTGTTTTTCTAGGCTGTTCAGCTTGACCCTGAAGAAGCTCGTTATGCTGAAAGAAATGGATAAAGATCTTAACTCTGTGGTCATTGCCGTGAAGCTGCAGGTGAGCTGAGCAGTGCGTTCAGGGCCTGGGAAGCTGGATAGCCGTTTCTCCGCTCTTGGGGCTCTCTCCTCACTGCACACGCACAGAGCCATCTTGGAGCAATAATTGAGCTCTCAAAACGTGCAGGCTCCCAGTTCTGCCTCTTAGTTACGGCACTTGGTTTCTTTACATTTCACTTGCTTTGTCAGAACAGAAATGGTTCTTCCTTCCCTGATTCCACAGCAGGATCAGTGAGATACATGCTAAAGTGTGTTTTAACTGCTCAACAGTTTCTATTGGTGGCCAGTATCAGTTTCAGTCTTAATGGTAGGAAATACTTTTTTTTTTTAAGAGAATAAAACCAAACAAAATAAAACAATACAGTTAATCAAAACAAAACAATGAATGTGGTATAGGACTTCAAAACAAGATACGAGGAAATCTACAATGGCTATCATAATGTCCCATTATCTTCCAAATAAGTACCCATACCTTTAGGTACAACAAAACCAAAGAAAACAGAACAGAATAAAACCAATCAAAACAAAACAATGAAAGCAATTCAGGACCTCAAAACAAAACAATAGGGAGACATCAGGGGCTACCATTATGCCTCTTATTGTCTTCAAAGTAGCTTCCCTTACCATCAGACACTATATAGTTAAACAAAACAAAATAGAATAAAATCAATCAAAATAAAGCAATTCAGGGCTTTGAGACCAGATACTAGGAAATCAATAATGGCAACCATAATATGTTTTGTTATCTTTGAAATAACTGTTTATGCCATCAAATATAATAAACATAACAGAGCAAATTAAAACCAGACTAATCAGAATAAGTAAAACAATGCAGGGTTTCAAAACATAGTGATAGATTAATAATGGTCACTGCCTTCCCTTTTAGACATTTCTGCCCTTTTCACTTTCATGATATTTATTGTACATTTTAAATCCCACTAACTCCTTTAGTTGTTTATACTAGGGAAACACAGAATGTTCACCTATGTGATTCTGAACTGTTCCACCCATGAGCATGATCTCAAGTTGTATCCATTCACATACAAGAGCCTCAAGGTTATCTTTCTTCTTAGCTGAGTAGCTTTCTATTGTATAAAAATGCCACCTCTTATATACTATGCAGCTGACAGGCAAGCCACCCTCACTTCTTTCTGGTTCCCTGTCACATAGAGCATTATTCTCTCTTCTTTGGCTTTCAGTATGTGAATCCTCTTTTGAGTTAAATGTGCTTCTTGTATAAAGCATATTGATAGATCTTGTATCCTGACCCACTCTGCCTGTGTTTCTTTTTATTGGTGAATTGAGGCCATCTATATTAATAGTTATGGCCAATATGCATTGGCTCATCTCTGCCATGCTATTTTCCTGCTGTTGGCTGCCTGTTTTCCCCCTCATTCAGTTGTCTTCTCTGCTCTGTGATCCCCCTCTGCAACTGTTCCTAGAACCATGGTCTTTTTTTTAATCTCTCTAGAATGTCCTTCAGCATTCTTTGTAGGGTTGGTTTGATGATCATAAATTCCTTCAGTTGTTCTTTGTCATGGAAGTAGCTTGTTTCTCCCATTAATTTTGAAAGATAGTTTTGCAGGGTACATTAATCGGGGTTGGAAGTTGTTTTCTTTCAGGACTTGAAATAATACTTCACTCCAAGCTCTTTTTAACTTGATGGCTTGTGTTGAGAAATCTGTTGTGATTCTGATGAGTTTTCCTTTATAAGTGATCTGTTCCTTTTCTCTTAACAGCTTTTAATATTCTGATATTGTGTTGAATTTTTGAAATCTTGATTGTTATATTTCTGGGTGCTGATTTATTTTGATTTTGACTAGCTGGAGTTCTATATGCCTCACTTACCTGAATATCATGTCCTTTTCCCAAGTTTGGGAAGTTTTCTGCTATTCCTTCTGTAAATAGAATTTTAATGTCACTTGTGTTGACCCCTGCTTTTTCTTTTTTTTTTTTTTTTTTGTCTTTTTCGGTACCAGGGATCGAACTCAGGACTGCCTGCTTGCAAGGCAGGCGCTTATGCCGCTGAGCCAAATCCCCAGCCCCGACCCCTGCTTTTTCATTAACACCTATTATTCTCAAGTTATTTTGCTTTGTGTCATCTTTGCAGTCATTGAATTGTTATCATTGAATTGTTATTTCCTGGTTCCTTGTTATTTTTAAGCGACCTCGCCATTCACAATCACAAGCAGCAAACCTGTCTTCAAGGTCTGAAAGTCTACAGTTTCTTCCAAGTGGTTTTGCCAGCTTTCAATGGAGTTTTTAATTTTCTGGATATCCCTTTGAATCTGTTTCATGCATTCTGAATCTTTTTATATTGTTCATTCACGATTTCCCTCATTTTCCTATGCTCTATTTTTTTTAATCTATGTCTTCTTTAGAGGTGCTTAGCAGTTCTTTTATTATGTTTTTCATTTCGTCTTTTACCTGAGATAGTATTTCTGTTCGAATTTCTTTTAAAGCCTCATGAAGTAGTTTCTTTACTTCAGTTGCCATCACTTCAGAAACTTCAGACTCCGGATCACTTTCCCGTTTACATCTCCTGGACTTGCTCTGCTTGGGTTGGAGGCCAGAGACTTCCTTTTGCTTCTTCATCTTGACATACTCGTGGGTTCTTCCGAACAAGTGGGTAGTGAGGTCCCAGGCATTTCCTGCATTGGCTATAATTTCTCTGAAGCGTGACTGGTTCTCCTGGACAGTGCTGGCTATGGGTAGCTGATGGTGGCCATTGGGTACACTGGTTGCAGGGCTGGCTGCTGCTTTTGCCTGCCTGTGCTGGCTACCGGCGGTAGGAAGCCTCCATGATAGTTGAAGTGCGCACGGGGCCAGGACTCTGTGGTAGGAAGTACTTTATAGGCTTTTCATAGGATGGAAAAAATGGGTTATTATTTTAGACTTGGCAATGTTAAAATATACTGAGATATTTTAACTTCTGAGTAATCCTCGAATTTAACCTCTTACACTTGAGTTTAAGAAAATCAAAATGTTTCATAAATGTTTATATTCTTAATTACTCCTGAATTCAGAAAAGGAGAAGGTAAAAAGTAACCTACAGAAGCATTCCGAGTTGGGCATGGTGGCATATGCCTGTAATCCCAGCTCTTGGAAGGCTGAGGCAAGAAGATCACCATGAGTTTGAGGACAGCCTTGGATTACAGAATAAGAGCCTGTCTCAAACAAACAGAACATTCAGGATTTTATCTATTGCCAGCCAGCTACTAAGTGTGTCAGAGCTAGGACTAAGACCAAAGATGTGTAGTTTATGTACTGTTAAACTCTATTCCCTGCCCTTCCTTAACTGATAATCCTTCCTAATGATGACTCCCTGGAATTTGGTGAGATTCCAAATTGCCTCTGTAGGTGTTAAATACTGACTGAATTCTTCATCTTGAGGATGGTATGTTTACTGAACTTTATTCACTAACAACAATAACTGCATGATAACACCATACTAGCCTGAATACTTATTGGCTGCCTCACCTTTATGCAGCAGTTTATTGTTGGCTCAATTAAAATCCGTATCTGTAACAGACATACTATGTAATCATAAAATGAGGTCCTTGAGTCCCTTTCTGGTATAAATCCATCATTTAACATGGTCCTCAAAACTTACAGTGCTTTCAATACTTATGAATTTTGCATGTTCCACCTTACATTCAGTTGCCCTGTTCATTTTGTGCATAATTCCTCTCTGTGAAATGTTCCCAGACACTCTGGGTTGGAAAAACAAGTGTGGGAAATGATGGGAAATGGCATCTTTTATATTCTGTCCTCCTTTCCTGGTGTTGCCCATATCTAGGTCGCAGGGAGTGTTCTAGTTTTCAGGGAGTGTTTCCTTCGCTAGAGGCCATTGCTTTCCATGCACATACTGTTGGGATAGTTTTCAGTATTCCCTGCTGCTTTTCCCACTCTTGCAATTAAATATTTTTTCACAAAGAAATAATTTCTTTTATTTCCTGATTAAATATTTAGCATTCTATGAAGTTTTAAATTATACCAAAACTATAAATAACTTGAATTCTTTTTATTGTTTTACTTCCAAGGAGCAGAAAGTGATTACAGACATCATCACATTCACTTATGCAATCAACTAGTTATTCACTCATTTAATAGTTTTTGTTTTGTTTTGTTTTGTTTTAATAGTCTATGTGGTTCAGGCTGGCTTTGAACTTAGGGGAGTCCCCCTGCATAGCCTTCTAAGTGCTAGGATTATGGGTGTGTGTCACCATGCCTGCCTTCATTTAATAATATTTATTGAACATCTGTTATGTGCCAGACATTGGCCTAGGCAAAGGAGATACAGCAGTGAACAAAACAGACAAAAACTCCCTGCCTTTAAGGTGCTTTGGGGCTGGGGTGTGGCCCAGTGCTAGAGCACTCACCGGACATGCATAAGTTCTGGGTTCAGTCACCAGCACCACTTAAAAAAAAACAAAACAGTGCTCAACATAAGATCAATAGACCTGAGACCCTAAGATATTTTTCAGAAGGTACAGGAGCCCAGAAGTATTTTTACAGTAATGTTGTGGTATTATTTGCCTTTTTCCCTGTGTTCACATTTGTTTTAAAGGTACACAAGCAACAGAAGGTAAGGCTCCAGGCACCAAAGCCCAAATGCCCCAGAACATACCAGCGGTCATTACACTGTCAACCACCTGTGCTGGTCAGCTTTCTATCATTATGACAAAATAACTGAGGCAGTGGGGCCAGAGGTATAGTTCAGCAGTGTGGCACCTGCCTGGCAAGCGCGAGGTCCTGAGTTCAATTCCCAGTTCTGGGGGAAAAAAAAGAATAACTGAGACAACCAAATTAAAAGTAGGAAAGGTTGATTTCAGCTCATGAGTCCAGCTTTTCTCTTTTTTTCTCTATTTTTTTTTTATTTTAAAGGGGGTAAAATTAAACACAACAAAACAGAACAAAATAGGGCATAAGAAAGCAAGGTTAAGAGATACAAATTTCAAAGCTAGGCGACCTGAGATCTTCACTATCTATCATTGTCTCTTGTTTTCTTCCAAATAGTTGTCCATGTCTTCGCCTACAGAGAATTCATACAAAACAACATAGTATAAAACTGATCCGAACAGAATGAAGAAAGGGTTTTAGGTCTTCAAAACCAGACAACAGGGAAGTCACCAATGGCTGTCGTAGCGTCTTGTTCTCTTCAAAATAGCTGTCCATACTTTCATGTATATTGAAGTTCAACAAAACAAAACAGTCAGTGGGGGAGGGGTTGCTTGGTTTCCCAGCACTCCAGGTCCCAGCATGGCGCGGGTCCCAGTAAACACTGGTGGCTCCAGTCCCAGGCGACCGCAGCCTGCCATGCTCACAGCCACTCACCAGCAAGGGAGGGGTTGCTTCAAGCTGTTTCTTTCTAATGAATTGACCATTTCACTGCCCAAGTTCTGAAATGGCCAACAGACCATAGAAAGACATCTCTTTAGGTTCCTGCTTGAAACCAACAGCATCAGGAAGCTGCTGGCCTTGATTCAGGGCCAGATTACAGCTTTTCTCAATGCTTTGTTTACCATGCTATGTTTATCAAAACTTAGAAATGATCATTAGTACTTCCTACTCTTCATTGATGACCTTTTTTTTTCTGTTAACTGATTCAATTTTTATATATAAATGCAAAAGCCTTGGTTTTATGGCTTAGAATTCTACTTTGCAATTAACTTTTAAGGTGCTATCACTGTTACAGTTTTAGTGTTATGTTGAAGAAGAATAATCTGGAATTATTTTAAAAGGCATTAAAATACTTCTCCTTTCTTCAGCTATGTATCTCCTCAATCTAGTGTTTTTCATACTCAACAAAAATAGGATTTTACAACAAAATGAGTAGAGAAGCAGATATGAGACCCACTTGTCTTCTATTAAGCCACACATTAAAAAGATTTATAAAAATGTAAAACCATGTCATCTTCAGACACCACCATTGGAAATGTTAAATAGCGTAGCCATTTACAAACACAGTCTGTCAGTTCCTGAAAAGGATAAACACAGGCCAGTCATGATGACACACACCTGTAATCTCAGCACTTTGAGAGGCTGAGGCACAAGGATTGTTCAAGCCCAGCCTGGGCAACTTAGTGACAGTGAAATCTTAAAAAATAAAAATCTAAAGAAGGGGAGTGGTAGCTGGGTATATAGTTCAGTGTGAAGACCCTGAATTCACAGTGCTTAGAAGGCTGAGGCAGGAGAATTACTGTGAGTTTGAGTTTAGACTGGGCTACAAAGTGAGTTCAAAGCAAAAGGAAACCCTGTCTCAAAAAAGACAAAAAAAGGGGGGGTGGGCGGGATTCAATTTCCAGTATGGAAAAGGTTTGTTGGGCGGGGGTAGTTACAGAGTTACCTTATAACCTGTAATTCTGTTCCTAGGTATACACCTAAGAGAAACAGAAACACGAAGTCTGGCATACAAATGTTTACAGCAGCATTATTCACAACAGTCTGTATTAGTCACTTTTTTATTGCTGGGACATAATACCTGACACTTGAAACTTGAAGAGAGGTTTATTTTGGTTCATGTTTTTTAGAGAGTTTAGTCCATGAGTGATTGTTTCCAAGGAAAAAACAGCATGGCAGAGGGACAGGGCAGAAGAAAACCGCCTAACCCATAGCAGAGAGAGAAGAGCTAGGGATGAGAATACAGCCTTCCAGGTTATGCTCCAGTGACCCACCTCTAACCGGGCCCCACCTCCTACAAACATGTCAGCTGTAAACTTATCAGTGGACTAATCCATAATGAACATGATGCCCCTGTGATTCAATCACCTTCTAAATACGTAAGACTTTGGGGGGACAGTTCAGAGCTAAACCATAATTTCACACCAGCCCTCAAAAGACTCATGTCGATCTCATTAGGCAGAATGCATTTAGTCCATCTCTTAAGAGTCACCATAGTCCTAACAGGTATAGCATTGCTGAAAAGTTTAAGTCCCAAGGTGGTCTCTGAGATACAAGATAAACTTTTAGTTGTGTGCCCCTATAAAAATAAAGAATAGGGGCTGGGGATTTAGCTCAGCGGCATAAGCACCTGCCTTGCAAGCAGGCAGTCGTGAGTTCGATCCCCGGTACCAAAGAAAAAAGAAGAAAAAAAAATTTGCAAAAAATAAAGAATAAGTACTTCCAACAGACAATGGCACAGGGTTAACATTCCCATTCCAAAAGAAGGGATGGAAAAGAATTGGACCAAAGTAAAACCAAAATCCAGCAGGGTATACATTAAATCCTGTAGCTCCATGCCCAGTACATGGAGCAGATGTGCACTCCAGAGGGCTCAAGCAGCCCCACTCATTAGGCCTTGTTGGTTGCAACCCACATACATGACCTCTCTCATGGGCTGGCTCTACTTCCTGCCTATGGCTGTTTTCGGCAAATGTTCCATGTTGTTGACATCTCTAAGTTCCTGTGGCCTCCACTAGACTTTTGGCTTCATTCTCATAATTTCACACCTTTCCTTCTTGAGGTCACATTGCCTGACCTCTCAGATCTTCCTCTGAAATCTAATGTAGAAGCTACTCTGACCTCATCACTCTTGCCTTCTGCATGCCTATAACACCAGCACCAAATGGATGGTAGCAAGGTGCTGCTAAGGGATCGATGGGCTTCCTTGAACTATGCTTTCAGTGGCCTCTAAATACCTAAATGGATGGACATGGTGAAATAAATCCTGAGGAACCAGTTTTGTTGCAGTCCTTTCTCGAGCAGGAAGTCCAGGGAACTTTCTCTTCAAATGAAAATTTATACTTTTGTATTTTTGAACCTGAAATAAGTGGGGTCTTGCTGATTCCTGACATGCCTTCAAGCCATTCTGGTTGTCCTGATGCAGAGTCCTCAGCTTCTTTTAATACTGATCTTTTTAACAACTATGCTTTCTTGCCGGGCATGGTGACTCATGCCTGTAATCCCAGCACTCAGGAGGCTGAGGCAGGAGGATCATTGCGAGTTCAAGACCAGCCTGGGCTTTGCAGGTACTTCCTTTCTGGTAAAACTTCTGATTTTTTTCTCCTGATTCTCACTATAGATTTGGCTAAAAGCCAGCAGTCCTGTGCCATAGCCTGAACATTTGGCTGCTCTGAAATTTCCTTCATCAGATCAGTTATTTCATCCTGCTTAAATTTGGTCTCACACAAAGTCTTGGGATATGGACAAAAGGTAGACAAATCCTTTGCCAGAATGAAACATGTGTAACCTCTAGTCCAGTTTCCCATAGGTCCTCATTTTCTCCTGAGCGTGGCCTTTACTCTCTACATTCCTGTCAGCATTCTGGTCTTCTAAGCTCTGACCAGTAATACCCATCAAGCACTGCTCACAGCTTGCTAAAACTTTTAGTTTGGATCTCCTAACATTTCCAAAGTCCTCCCTAAATCCAATTCCAGAGGCTTCTGAACTGCAGTGATCAGGTATAGTGACAACAGTACTCTGGTACCACATTTCTGTATTACTTACTTTTGGGGCACACTACATGGTACCCACAACTTTAAGGAGGAGAGGTTTATTTCAGCTCATGGCTTTTAAAGGACTCAGTCCATGGTTGATTGACAGAGGGACAGGGCAGAGGAAAATTGCTTAACTCATGGCACCCAGGAAGCAAAGTAAGAAAGGAGGAACACCCTCTAACCAGGTCCTGTCTCCTAATAGCATATCAGCTATAAATTCTTCAGTGGACTAACCCACTAATGAGTATAGCACCCCATGAACTATTCTTCATCCAAATACGTGAGACTTTTGGGGGACACTTTAGATCTAAACCACAGCACAACCAAAGCCTATCAACTGATGAGTCAATAAATGAAATACGTTATATTCATGAAAAGGTGAAGTACATCCGTGCCACAGCATAGATGAACCTTCAAAACCTTCACATATGTCACAGCTAAAAGGCTGGTGGTGTATTTCAGTGGTGGAGTGTTTACCTAGCATGCACAAGACGCTGTATCAGCCCCCAACAATTAAAATTGTGCATGCGCACACCTTATGCATTTAATAAGTGAAGTGAAAGAAGCCAGTCACAAAAGACCACACAGTATGGTTCGATTTGCGTGAAATGTTCAGAACAGGCAAATCTTAAGAGTATGCAGGTATATTAATGGTTGCCTAGGGCAAGAGGTAAAGGGGGTAGGCGGGCTTGGAAAAGTGATAGCTGAAAAATGTGGAGCTTCTGTGTGGGATGAGGAGAATGTTTTGATGCTGAGGTGATGGTTGAACAACTCTAGAATACACTAGAAGCCATTGAGCAGTTCACTCAGTGGGTGAATTGAGTGGCACTTGAATTATACCTCGCTGGAGATGCCACCATCTCACAGCACAGTGCATGTAACTAACATCTTACCTGTATCTTGATTCAGGTAACTACAACCAAGACCAGTGAAATATTTGGGCCCATAAGAATGTTTGTAAGGTTTAGAAGTTCATGGTTCTTTTGGTCTGATTTTTCATGGCACAGCTTTAATAGCTGTTTTTCTTAATTTCAGGGGTCAAAAAGAATTCTTCGGTCCAACGAGATCATCCTTCCAGCTAGTGGCCTGGTGGAAACAGAGCTCCAATTAACTTTTTCCCTTCAGGTGAGAATCTTCTAAGTCTTAGGACTCTAATGTCACTCCCAATCTAATCCCCAAACAACCCTTAAACTCGGACACTGTTTTCTCCAAGAACAGCCAAACTCAACTATAGCGTCCAGATCTGTGGATAGCCTAGAGGGCCAGCACAGTGCCTTACCAGTTATGGTAGGGTGCTGACAGCAGGTAGGCTGCTGAGACCTGTGGCATAGCTCAGTCTTCCTTTCTCTTACCTAAGGACATTGCAGCCACCTACTGTTCCCCCTACCCTACCATGCTCAGGCCCATCTCTTCTCCTTAGTGATCTGCAGCAGCTACTTCAGGTAGCTGCACCACCTCCAGTCTCCTCTTGCCCCACATGGTAATCTTCATCCCTCTCTTCTCATCCCTCCTAGCATGTGTCTCATTGTCATTTCCGTAGCCCACATCAAGACTCACAGAGCAAAACACCTGACCACATAGCAAAGAAAGTTTGTGGACCCTGAAGCTATCGGAAAAGCAGGCATTGAGCAGAACTAGCTCTCGGGTGCTTCTTTCTCATCCTGACTGCCCTGGTTTACAAACAAAAGAAACCAAAGCATGAAAGGGTAGTTGGTCTTCTGGCAGCACCCAAACCCCCAAGGTCCTAGTTGCTTAGTAATTGTTGGGATCTGCTTTTGCTCCTTAGTACCCTCATTTCCTTAAGCGAGATGCCAACAAGCTGCAGATCATGTTGCAAAGGAGGAAGCGATACAAGAACCGGACCATCTTGGGCTATAAGACCTTGGCTGTGGGACTTATCAACATGGCAGAGGTGAGCAAAACACAATCTCAAGCTGCTGCCCTGTAACTTGGAGAGCCAAGAGCAGCACTGGGCCTCCTGTTTCCACACTGCAAATGATTTCCCCAAGCTGCTGGCAGGTTTAATTTTACTTTTTGGGGGTGGGGCCAAGTGGGGGAGTACTGAGTATTAAACCCAGGAGTACTTTACTATCTTCTTGCCTCAGCCTCCCATCCTGGGTTTAAGGGTGCCCAGTGACCTTGTAAGGGCCCAGGATTTAATCTGGATATTGAAGTCCCATTTTGTTGCCATGTCTCTAGTGTTCAGTCTGCAGCAGTGCCCAGATTTTCCTATCTTTTGTGACCTTGATGTTTTTAAAGAGTATAGGCTTTATTGAATGTTCCTCAATGTGGTTCATTTAGTATTGTACCAAGGTTAGGTTCAATTTGTGTATTTCTGGCAGAGTTATCACCCAAATAGTACTGTTCTTCCCAGTGTAGCCTCAGTGCAGGTGATGTCAATTTGTGTCTTTATTAGCAATTACAACTTTTATCATTTGGTTAATACTAAGACAATGTCTACCAGAATTTCCTACTATAAGCTTAATAGGCATTTTGTACTTATTTACAAAAAATATTTTGTGTGGAATTTTGTTTTCGCTTTGAGACAAGGTTTCGCTCTGTAGCCTAGGCTGGTTTCAAATTCAAAGCAATCCTCCTGCCTCAGCATCCCAAGTGCTGGGATTATAGGAATGCACCACCACACCGGGCACAAGCCAGATTTAAAAGTCATTTCTAGCCAGACATGGTGCACACAGCTAAAATCCCAGCTACTGAGGCTGATACAATTACTGGCCGTATGTAGCCAGCCTGGGCAACTTAATGAGACCCAGACTCAGAATGTAAACAAAGGAACTGGTGACGTAGCTCAGTGGCTTCAATTCCCAGAAACACAAACACATATTTTTATAGCTATCATACACACACACTTTTATAGTTATAGTTATAGTGTGTACTTTGTTAAATAGGAAAAATTCTGATCTCACAATGAAGGACTAGTAGAAGTGAATTAATATCAACAACCATTTCTCTGGCTATGTTAAGCCCTACTGTTTCCCCATGATCTATAGCTGTTTTTCCTTATTGCCAGAGACAGCCGCCCATTGCTTGTAGGCCTAGCTAGCTTCACCCAGTCTTGAGAACTAGTTTCTTTGTGAAGGATCTAAGCCAACATGTGGTCCTAGAGATTAGCTGGTACTTTGGATTGGTTTGGGTTTTTTTAGTTTTTTGTTTCTTGTGGTTGGTTGGTTTATATATTGGAGATTGGACCTAGGGGCTTCATGCTGAGCTGCGTCCCCAGCCCTCTCTTATTTTTTATTTTACTTTGAGTAAATCTTAGTAAGTCACTAAATTACCCATCTTGGGTTGGGCTTAAATTTGCAGCCCTCCTGCCTCAGGCTCCCAAAGTACTGGGATCACAGCTGTGAACCACCATTCCCACCTAGCAATCACTGTCAGTCTCAGGGCTAGATTGTTATCTTTAAGCACACAGTGGTCCCTGACCAGCACTGAGACTTCCACAGACTGGTCTTCTTTTGTGTTGTTTTGTTTTGTTTTCAGTACTGGGGATTAAGCCCAGGGTTGCGGTCCCCCTGCCTCAGCTTCTCTAGTAGCTGGAGTTCGAAGGTGTGTGTCACCATGCCCACCATTTTTTGTTTGTGTTTTGAGACAAGGTCTTGCTGCATAGCCCAGGCTGGCCTGTGATCTAACTGATCCTCTTTCTTTACCACCTGAGTAGCTGAGACTGCCGGTTTAGAGACAGTTTTAAAGTTAAACTCTCGAAGGAAGTAGGAGGATAATGGGCCCTGATCTAGAAATGAGAAGGAAAATGTATCTGTAGAATGCCATTGCCATGGACTTGCACATTCCTTGGGTTTATAGAAATGACAGCCCTGTAGCTGGATGTGGCAAGGTGTTTCTAGCGCATTCTTTGCTGGCAGGTGATGCAGCACCCTAACGAGGGTGCCCTGGTGCTTGGCCTGCACAGCAATGTAAAGGACGTGTCTGTGCCTGTGGCAGAAATAAAGATCTACTCCCTGTCCAGCCAACCCATTGACCATGAAGGAATCAAGTCCAAGCTGTCTGGTAAGATGTGTACAGTGTTTAGAGACTTTGTAGAATATAAGGGAGCCCATGCCCTGATCGCCACCTTGGAAGAGCTGAGTAAGACATACCTGCAAACAGACAAGAGAAGCTTGCCGATCCCCAAAACGGAATCATAGCCATGGCCCTCCCCTCCAGTCCAGTTGTATTGATCCCCAGCTATCAAAGTATCTCAGGCTAGCTCTCCCCAGGGCAAAGCTACCTTACTGTGGTGTCGTTCCAGATCGCTCTCCTGATATTGACAACTATTCTGAGGAAGAGGAGGAGAGCTTTTCATCAGAGCAAGAAGGCAGTGATGATCCTTTGCACGGGCAGGTACTTCCCACAACTCTCCTCTGGAACATCCTGAAGCTCGTGAGCTCGTGAGATTTCCAAGCCTCATTCTTTTTTGTTTCATTTTGTTTTTGTTTTTGTTGGGTTTTTTTGTTTCTTGAGACAAACAAAAACTCTCTATGTAATTCAGGCTGACCTCGTGCTCACTATGTAGTCCAGGCTAGGTGATCTCCTGCCACAGCCTTCCAAGAGCTGGGATTATAGGCATGAACCCTCCTCCAGGCCTCATTCTATTCCCTTCCTACTTAGGACCTGTTCTATGAAGATGAGGATCTACGGAAAGTAAAGAAGACCCGGAGGAAACTCACCTCAACTTCAGCCATCACGAGGGTGAGCTTTAGGTTGAGGGAGTAACACAGCTGAGATTCTCAGCCTAGGGCAGGAGAAGAGGAGTCCATTCAGACCTAGTGTGGCTAGAGATGTACTCAGTGACAGAGTGCTTGCCCAGCAGGCATGAGGCCCTGGGTTTTGCTCTGCAAAAAATGAAAAAGAATTGGTGTGATAGGGAGCTCCATTACAGCTCTGGGTTATACAGATAGAAGAAAGGCTGAGAACCCTTGTTCCAGAATTTGGCACAGTACTTTGTCAGGGAACAGAACACCTCAGACACCCTGTCCTTCCCCTTTTAAGGTGATTGCTTCAAATGCAGTACCATCCATTATAGAAAGGAAGATGGCTCTCACTAGTATTGCTGGTTTTACTCATTTGTAGAACTTTCCCAGAAATAATAGGCCAGTCCTGGGTTTGATAAGGTTTAATTATATTAGATGTAGCTCCTACTATAATGGACTCATAACCCTGGAGCACAGAGGCCTTTGGGTTACTTTTCCTCAGGAGTCTCTGTGAAGAGAGCTTTGGACCAAGAAGCTAAAACCTGAACTTCTTGGTGTCCTCTTACTGACCCTGGAGATCTGTGCAAAGGGTGGCAAGGGTGAGAAGTGCCAGGAGCTTTTAGGAAAGACATTCCCAGTTTCCTTTTCTCCAGAGACATTCTGGTTTTCTTGGGTGCAGAGCCCACCTGGGGGCTGGCACCCTGAGAGCAAGGTTTCTGTCCTCTTTGAGGTGAAACATAGATCAGCCTTTCCAAAGATGTGTCTGAGCCTGGTGTCCCACCATAGAACAGCATTGTCACTTCTGCAGTCAGCCTCGGGTCACAGGGCCTCCTTACGAACTCTGCACACCATGGCTTTGATTGCCCTTCACATCGGTGACTGGAGAGATGAGAACTACTCCTTTGTCCCAGGTAGCTGAGCCTCCTGGATGGCACTTCTCCCGAGCCTCTCTCTCCATATCACTTTGAGAAGGAAGGATGGCCTAAGGTCCTCCCTGTTACGACTCCTGTGTAGTTCACAGAACTTGTCTCTTTTCTTCTGTAGTTGTAGGAGGCCCTGATTTCTGCCTAAAGGATGCTGCTTGGCTAAGCCACCCCTTCCTGTGGCCTTTCACAGTGTCACCCGGTGTCCCCATCAGCATCCACTCCTCCAGAGGTAGTTCTGAAGCTGCCAGGCTTTTCCAGTCTGTTTCTGGATGCTTCATGATTGTCTTTTACTTTCTCCTGTCTGTACGCAGTCTTCTTTCCATACCAAGAGCTTGGTACCCTAAACACTTAACCTGCTTCCTTCTCTTTCACTATACACTGAAGTGTTTTTCTTCTGTTGCACATGCCCTTCCCACCCTCTCTTAGAGGCTTTCGATATTACATGCAAGTCAGTTGTTCCTATTCCTAGATGTGAATCTGACATTTAAGTAGAACTTCTTATGGCCACAAGCTACATGTTAAGTCCAGAGCAGGAGACAGATCCGTGAAGCTGGTCTGTGCCATCTAGGAGCTCAAACGTCTAATGACACTGACTTATCTTACCAAGAAGCTACAGCACAGTTGGATGGGTGTTTCACAGAAGGAACAGTGCTGACCTAGTGGGAAAGAGGCCGCCTCCAATAGTATCTTGAATGAGATGCTGAGAAAAGAGGCTTGTTTCAAAGCCAGAGATGGTGTTGCATGCTTGTAATTCCAGTACTCAGGAGGCTGAGGCAGGAGGATTGCTGCAAGTTCAAGGCCAACTTGGGCTATATATAATGAGTTCAAAATGAGCCTAAACCACAAAGTGAGACTCTTGAAAAAAAAAATTGAACTTCACTAAGTGGATTTGGGAGAAACTTTTATTGAAAGCAGTCCGGACAGGCCCTCAGACTTTAACAGGTCCAACATCCACAAAGGGGCAGCTCACACAGACAAATCAGGGAAATGTGGTCAGATTTGCCTCTGGAAAGACCACAGGGGACGGGGCTGGAGATTTAGCTCAGCGGCATAAGCACCTGCCTTGCAAGCAGGCAGTTGTGAGTTCAGTTCCCCGTACCGATAAAAAGGAAAAAGACCAAAAAAAACCAGGGGACTCTAGAAGAAATGAGGCTAGACACTGGCCAGTGGTGGGGAAGGAGCCTTGCAGTGGTCCCAGACAAATGTGAGGAGAAAGAAAGCATGGCGTCTAGACATTAGCAACAGTGGTGATGCTGAGGGAGAAAAGACAAGATTGGGAGTTAACCAGCATGAGCCAGAGGCCGAGAGGGGAAGCTCCAGGTCTGGACTCAGTGATGCACGGGCGAGTGGTGCTGCTGCCTGGGGTCGCAGTGAGGCAGAAAGAGGACAAATGCAATTCTGAAATGTGTGTGTGTGAACAGAGCACTCACTAATGTCCCCCAGATCTGAAGAAGAAGTCCAAGGGATGGGCTGGAGGTGCACATCTGGGAGTTACTGGGCTGTGGATGAGCAGCTAGGGACAGATGGGATCGTCTCCTGCCCCCAGCACCCAGGTCCTGGGAACTGCACTGGAATTCATCGTGCACAGGCCTGTCCTCCGAGGTTTTCAGTTGGGGCAGAAACTGTATCCCCTACTTTTTGTCCTTTCATGGATTTGAGGCTGTGTCTTTTGAATTGACCACAAGTAGCTGTTTGAGAACTAGTTATGCAATTTGTCCCCACAGCAACCCAACATCAAACAGAAGTTTGTGGCCCTCCTGAAACGGTTCAAAGTTTCTGACGAGGTATGACCCCTTAGTTCCAAGGGTAATGGTAAGTAGAATCCTTGGAGTTTCATGCCTTTCCTGTGCAGCCTCCAGAAGTCAGGGTTCTAGCATCACCGTTCCTGCCCCACTGGGATGTGTAGCAGAGCCCTAAGGAGAGGCAGCTAAGGAAGAGCTCAACCTAAAGAAAGAGGAGGGGTTCCACATGAAGCGCAGGAAGTGTCACAGTGTTCAGAGCCAGGTAGCCAGTTACACTCAGCCACTGGTTGACAGGAGATGTTAGTGACAAATCCAGCTGCCCTTGTTTAATTTCCCCTCATATCCTTCCAGTGAACCAAGCATGAGTAGATGTCCATCAGTGGTCAGCCCTTGAGTTGCCAGCAGTAAACATTGATAGGAAAGCCATCTCCTCCTGGACTTTGGAGATCTTGGTTCCAGTTTCCACAGGCTTCTCAGGGACTGAAAAGGGGGTGGAGATAAAGAATGTTGAGAAAGAGGGTCCTTGCCATTTTTCTGGGCTACAGAAGAGGGAAGAACAGGCCACACAAGCCTAGCTCCTGGTCCCCTTTTAGCCTATTCTTGGGAGGGGCACAGAAGACCCCACCCTTTCCTCCCTGAGCAGGACCTGGAGTGCGTAGCAGGAGGAGCTGAGAAGGTGAGGTGGCCTCCCACATCCCTGCTCTCAGGATTAGATCACAGGAAGGACATCGTTAGTCTGTCCATCAAATGTGATGGGGAGCCACGTCCCTTTGGAGGTAGCATCAGGGAGGCCTGCTGACATGTAGCCCAGGAGAAAGGACTTGATCAGTGTCCATCACTGTTAATAGGCAGAACTCCAGATTTAAAGATCATTTTTCTGTCTGTAGGTGGGCTTCGGGTTAGAGCATGTGTCCCGGGAGCAGATTCGGGAGGTGGAAGAAGACCTGGATGAACTGTACGACAGTCTGGAGATGTACAACCCCAGCGACAGTGGTCCCGAAATGGAGGAGACAGAGAGCATCCTGAGCACCCCGAAGCCCAAGCTCAAGTGAGGCCCAGAGCTTCTCTGCAGGCCGCCCTCTGATGCTGTTCCTCCCTAGGCCACTGTGTCCCTTCTCCCATCACTCCCCTGCTCCAGGGAACCATGGTCCTTCTTGCTTCCCGAGACTCCTGCTCCCTGGGCAGTGATCACTGATTTTGCCTTTAACTGAGAAAATCCCTATAGGACCTGCCACAAGTCCCTCGGTCCAGGCCTGCTTTTGGCCCCATAGCATCCTTCCTCACCAGGGGCTGGAAGCCCAAGGCTGTTGATCTGCCTTGAGCAACAGGTGCTCTCAGCTCTTGAGAGCTGCTGTTAGGCACAGCGGCCACTGACCCCAGCTGTGCTTCTTCGCTGCAGGCCCTTCTTTGAGGGGATGTCACAGTCCAGCTCACAGACGGAGATTGGCAGCCTCAACAGCAAGGGCAGCCTCGGAAAGGACACCACCAGCCCTGTGAGCAGACTAATGGCAATAAGGGGTGGGGACAGGCACCTGGCATGTTGACTTCACTCTCTGGGCCCTCTGCTTCTCCAAGCATGGCTCTTGGGATCTCGAAAGAACAGCCTCAGTTTCCTCCTCTTGGCCTGGCTCCAAGGACATTGCTGTACTGGCAAGGTCTTCCTCTGTGTCTGTTCGCACCATGGCATGGAGCCCCCCCACTTCATGTCCATTACATGGTAGCTGAGTGTGTAGTTTCCATCCAGGAAAGTGATTGTCTGCCTAAAGGCCCTGCTGGGAAGGAAACAGGTATAAAGGGCTCCAGGGCCCCACAAGGACTGTCTAGAGAGTCCAGAGAAAGTGAGTCAGCTCTGCTAGGGAGAATTCAGAGGGAATGGACTCTTGGAGATGGTAGAATTTAGTGGGCAGTTTCCCAATTGCTTTGTGAGCAGGAAGAAAAAGCTGACTGCTGTGATTCCCAGCACCCAGTGGCAGATCACAGGTAGGAGCTCAGGGTGATGCCAAGTCCACTAGACCTGGAGGAGCAGCTCTTCCTTAATTCACAGCTCAGGACAGGCAGCTGTGGTGTACTGTTCCAGAACAGAGTTGAGGGATTGCTGTGGAGAGCTGTAAGTCTTCTTCAGTGAGAGAAACTAAATCTTTGAGACCTAGTTCTTGCTGCTTTGGTAGCGAATGAGGGGTATAATCATTTATTCACCAGAAGAAATATACAGGTAATACTGCCAGTATGTTTTAACTGCAAGGAGATGACCTGAAGCTGCAAGGCCTGCAATCCCCTGTAGATCAATGGTCGTGGCACAGGGCTGGTGCCTATCCTGAGCCTGCAAGCCACCACCATTTCCTTGGGCACCTATGGCTGCTGTGCTTGATGCCACCAGGTGGCGCTGTCTGTCAGGTTATCCTTCCTTGTTAAAGTGTTTTTGGCTCGGTCTGGTCCACAAGGCAGGGCTTTGTGGGTGTTAGGAAATGTTGGAAGGAGAATCATAGCTCACAAGGAAAATCCTCCCCACAGAGACCTTCAAGTCTGCCACCTGCAGATTAACATCCCCTGCACTTTCCTAACCTGGTTCATGGGTTTCTGGAGCTGAAGAAACCTTGGCTTTGTATACTACTGGGGTTAGGATTTAAGTGGGAGCTGCTTTTCTTCACAGGGGGCTGCCAGATGGCCCTGTTGAATCCTACTGAATGTCACTGCCCCTGTAGAGAAACCACTAGCCTCAAGAGCCAGATTCACCCTAAGGTTGTTTGTCTGTTTGTTTGTTTGTTTGTTTGGTACTAGGGATCGAATGCAGTACTACACACTTGCAAGGCAGGTGCTAAAGATGCTGAGCTAAATCCCCAGCCCTAAGAGTCTTTTTTTTTTGAGGAGAAGTTTATGGGGTGAGACCGTTTCTAGACATGTAGCCCAGATTGGCCTTGAGCACAGGTTGACCCTCCTGCCTCAGGTGTGCACCACCCCACCTGGCTAAGATTCTTCTGGAAGGAAGGCCAGCACCAGTAGCTAAGGAAGGGCTGCTCCCCAGGTTCTAGGAATGCTAAACAAGTATGCTGCAGAGAGGAAGTGTGAGCGAGGCAGTTTAGGCAGTGCCCAGCAGACACTAATCATAGCAGCTTACCACACTGAGTGACTGATCAGTGCTAGTGATCATTGTTGCCAAGTCACCAAGAACTGTTTCATATTAACAAAGGTGGTTCTAGGCTAGTGGAATTTGGCTGTAGGTTCTGCTTTAGCCTTAGTTATATGGTTTACAGCATTAACAGAAAAATCACCTTGGGGCTGGGGATTTAGCTCAGTGGCATAAGTGCCTGCCTTGCAAGTGTGTGGTTGTAAGTTCGATCCCTGGTACCGATAAAAAAAGAAAAATCACCTTGTTTTTTTTTTTTTTTTAATATATATTGGGGATTGAATCTAGGGTCTTTACACTGAGCCACAGCTCCAGTCCTATTTTTTTTTTTTTTTTTTGAGAGAGAGTCTTTAAATTTCTGAGTTGCCTAGAATGGGTTCAAACTTGGGATTCTATTGCCTCACCCTCTCAGAGTAGTGGGATTATACCTTGGCTTTTTGAGCCTCAAATGCTTTTTTTTTTTTTTTTTTTTTTTCTTTTTTATAGCAGTGATCTAACTCACGACCTTGTGCTTACCAGTAATGCACTTGTGCTGCTGAGCTATATCCCCCAGCCCAGATGACTTTTTTGTAAGGTGGAGGTGTCAGCATAGGAACCTAGTTAACACAAAAGTCAATCAAAAATGGGTTTACTACCACACACCTATAATCTCAGCACTGGAGAGGCTGAGGTAGGAGGATTGCAGGTTCCAAGTCAGTTTGAGCTCCATAGAGACTGTGTCTCAAAAAACAGGTCAGTGGAGGCTACACATGATGGCACATGTCTGCAATCCTAGCACTCAGGTATCTGAGGTGAAAAATTATGAGTTCAAGGCTATCCTGGGCTACTTATCAAATTCAAGTTGGCTTGGGCTATATAGCAAAAACAAACCAAAGAAGTCAATAGAGGATCCGTGTGTATAATATGATAACCGAAGGCCCCTCTTTCAGCAAAAACTACATCTGTGCAGGGTGGAACTTCTGAGTTTGAATCTTGACTCCATCATTCCACTGGCTGTCTTCAGCCAAGTTCCCAAGACTTCATTTCATCAGCTACAAAGTAAACTTTGTAGAGAGTAACTTGCCTCCAAGGCCAGTGGAGGTGCAGCGAGATCACGTGATCAGGCGTAGTGGGTGTATGCTGTGTGTATTGATTGTTCTGCTGCATAGGACCTGCAGGAAGTATGGGCTACTGTTGCCTTTGTTATAATTCCTTAGAGCCACTTAAGTTTTGGGCTCCTAAAATTGATAGACTCTAGAAGTATTTTATATGAGTACTGAAATTCTGTTTCTCTTAGCCAGGCCTTAAACCGGCTTTTTGCTTCCCTGCTGAGATTTCTATTTGGAAAGCTCCCATATGTCTTGATGTGGGTGTGAACTGTGGAATCCTTCAGTAGAAAAGCACTTTGAGAATAGCAGAATAAAGTTGTGTTCTTACGTGGACAACTTCCTGATGGATCAGGGAAGACATGAAATCATGTGTGTTTAGAGGCTGTACACCCACTGCCTCACCTTGATGGCCTTTGGTCCCTAAAGAGGACTTTTCCTCTCTTTTTTTTCCCCAGTGCAAAAGAATCAAACCCTGGGCCTTGTACATGCTAAGCAAGTGACATCTCCAGCTCTGTTTATGTATTTTTCATAATTTTTTTTTTGTTCTCCAAATTTTCAGATGATTCATTTTATCACAACAACCAGAAGGAATTTCTGCTGATGCAAATTATTGTAGTTGTTGAACTTTCTCAAGACTTGAGCAGTAAGCATAGCAGCATAATTTGGTTCTCCTAGCTGATAACTGTAGACCTCGGCAGTGCTTCAGGAGGCCTCCTTCGATGCAGACTTTCCGCCAAGGTTGCCTGCTGCTGGAAGTTGCAATTTCCATAGCATTGTGGATAAAGGTGTTAAAGACTAGTCAGTCAGTCAGTCAGTCTCTCTCTCTCTCTCTCTCTTTCTCTCTCTCTCTGTCCCTCTCCCCCCTCCCTCTCTGTGTCTCTCTCTCTCTCACACACACACACACAGCGAGCACGCACACTGCTCAGTAGCTACCATTGCCCATGGGCACATGCTACAGACCACTGCACTTCAGGAAGCACCTCCAGTGCCACACAGGTAGATATACTGGGTGCTATCAGAGCTCCAGAGTCCTGGATGAGAAAAACCTTTCAAATTCATAGGAACAGAAGAAGGCTGGAGAAGCTGAGTATATTATAATTTTTATTTGTCACATCTTAAGAATTTAACTGGTGAGGGCTGGGGATTTAGCTCAGTGGCATAAGCGCCTGCCTTGCAAGTGCGTGGTCATGAGTTTGATCCCTGGTACCGATAAAAAAAATTTTTTTAATTAAAAAAAAATTTAACTGGTGGAAGGGTTGGTGTTATCAAATGTTGACACTTTACTGTAGAAACAGTGTCAGAGGGCTGGACAGCAAGCCATTTCTACCACCCAGTGGGACTTCCTTCTCACCCCAGTTCCTGATGAGATTCCCCCCTCCCTGTAATGAGTTTATTTGAGTAGGGATTTTCTAGGGTTCTAGCCTCAGTTATTAATGTTGATCAGTCATGTAGACAATGTGCGAATGAAACAGCAGTGCAAGCCCGAGGCAACCTGAGCTACCACACAAGTCCTGGGGCACCAGACTGGCTGAAGTGTGTCGGGCTCATCTTGGAAATGGCTTTGGGTCTTAGTTTCCACTGGGGATGGTTTTAGCTCCCAGGAGACATTTGCCGATGATGGGAGACATTTTTGGTTATCAGCAGTGGAGAAGATGACCACTGGCATCTAATGGAGATGCTATTGAACATCCCAAGTGCGCAGGACAGCTGCCCCCGCAGACACTGACCCAGCCCCATGGTCAGTAGGCCAAGGTGGGGCACCTAGGTTTAAAACAGGATGCAGGACTCCTCCACTGAGCTGCCTTTGTGGTCCTTGTTCATTTCATTGCCCCAGGCTACCTCCCTTACTAACCTGATGCTCCCAGTTTTATATAATTTACTCAGAGAAAACACTGTAAGCAGTTGATGAAGTTAGGATTTCCTTTGTATTTTCTGCCCCCATTAGTTCCCTCAAATAAAAGAGATTGAAGCCAGTGCCTTCCTGACATCGAAGACCACAGCCCATCTGACTCATGATTGGGGCTTTGGTGTTCACCCACATAGAAGAGATATTAGCAAATACAAAATAGGTGGTTACATATCTGTAAAGTGAACTTTTTTTTAACAGTACTGAGGATTGAACCCAAGATCTTGCAGATGCTAGGCAGGACTCCACCATTGAACAGCACCCCTAGCTCAAAATAAACACTTTGTATTTATTAGAAATATTAATAAAATTTGGGGACAATTGGAGAATTAATTCACAGCTAAGTGAAGTCACTTTGGACATGTTCTTACTTAGTATAGGATTTCCAGATGCTACCAAGCAAAAAGCATTCAGTTATCATGGATAGCTTCAGTCTCAAAATTAAAGACCTGAACTTGTCCAATCAAAGGAGGCACCCATATATCTCTTTTAGGCAAGAATGTGCCCAGAATCTGAAAGCAAAGACTGTATGGTTCTGGTAGCAAAACCATCTAACGAAGCCTTCTGCCTGCTTGTAAGGCAGGCGCTTATGCCGCTGAGCTAAATCCCCAGCCCCTTGTCATAATTTTTTTAAAGTGACTCCTCTGTTCTCACAAAAATATGCCCCCTAATAAGATGAAAATCCTAAAGGTTTTAGGAGGTTGAAACTTAAGTAAAAGTAGCCAGGCGTGGTGGTGCAGGCTTGTTATCCCAGCACTTGGGATGCTGAAGTAGGATAACAGCTGAGTTTTTGAGGCCAACCTGAGCTACATGGTGAGCTCAGGCCAGCCTGAACTATATACCAAGACCCTGTCTCAAAACAACCAAAAAAATTTTAAAATTAAGCACCCTAAAGATCTAGTAAAACAAGTTAGAGTGATGGTTATTTGGGTCAGGGATAACTGATAGTTAAAATTTTTGCAGATGGAATTGGCTGCACTAGAAAAAGTCAAATCTACTTGGATTAAAAACCAAGATGACAGTCTGACCGAAACGGACACCCTGGTATGTATGGCTCAGTTTTCCATTGTCGCCACTTCAGGATGAACTCTTTAAATAAAGACAGAAGCACTCTCGGGACTACCCTGGAAATGTGGCCTAAGTCCATGGGGCTTGTACATATCCTGTGTCCTCTTTCTCTTGAATTCTTACCCATGGAATGGAACCTACCCTAGAGACCAGGCTCAATCAATAAACTAGACATGTTCCCATTCTGCCCTTTTATTAGAGCTGATCAAATGCTAGCTTAGATAATTTCTGACTGTCATCATGTACTTCTGAAAGTTGATGACCAGTGTTTTCCCTCAGGAGCCATCTCCTCCCCCTGGGATGTTGCTCTGTCAGTGGCCAGGCAGCCCACAACACTGAGCCTCTGTGTGGTTACTGTGAAGCTCCCTCCTGCCAAAGCCAGATGAATGGAGTTGAATTGGCTAGGATTCCCAGTTGAACAGAATAGCAAATTGCACATGTGTGTACCCTGTTCCTGCTGATGCTGAGTGAGCGCAGAGGATGCAGAGATGGCTGAACCATGATCTCTCCCCTCTCGGCCCTATCACCAGGAAGCCACTTGTGCACACCTGGGGCAAGGACCTGTGAGACCCAGAGAGCCACAGAGGGGTGCAGATAGGGAAAGGTTGCCTGAGCTTTCCTTTCAGGAAAGCTGTGCAGGTCATCCTGTGGGACAGGAGGCAGGACACTGGATGGGAGAAGCAAGGGACTTTCCAGAATGCCATCTGGGGATGTGTTGCATGTGGGCCTCACGGCAAGACCTTCTGGTGGTTGAACAGAGTCCAAGAAGAAGTTATTCCAGGCTTATGTTTCCCATAGTAAATAATACCATGTTGCACATTTTACGTATGATAAAAACAGACTTGGTTCAAGATTAATTTAAAATGTAGTATACCAGCCTATACTTTACAGCTCGCCAGTAGTCTGAATAACCCAGCTCCCACTCTTGCTTTGTTGCAGTCCGTATCATATGTAACACTACCACTATGTCCCTAGCTTACAAACTTTCACAGGTGTACTATGTAATACTCACTTTGTCAGTTTAGAAATGAGTCAGACCAAACAGTTCTCCATTCATAAGTTGGGGATTTACTGTACAGTAATGTTTTCAGAAGAAGTCCTCAATGACTGACCAAATCTTAGTGTTGAGAAAAGAAAGCCAGGCACCAAAATGTACATGCCATAGGGTCCCGTTTATGAAATCCACAAATTAGTAGAACTCATCAATAATGGCAGAAGTCAAGACCCTTGTTATCTGTGGGAGTGGGAAAGGGAAGGACACATTCATCTTGATCTTGTTAGTGATCCCTGAGTCTGTCCTTACAAATTCAAACTGAGGGTGTTGCTCATGGGTGCCAAGCATGTGCAAGCCTCTGGGTTCCAGCCCCTGCTTGAGGCAGGGGTGGAGTGGATCAGCCAGTTAGAGGCTAGCCTGGGTATATAGAGAGACTCAAAAAAGAATCTAGTTCATATTTTATTTTATTTTTTTTTCTGTCTTTTTCCTTTTATATCAGTACCAGGGATCGAACTCACAACTGCCTGCTTGCAAGGCAGGCGCTTATGCCGCTGAGCTAAATTGCCAGCCCCTAGTTCATATTTTAGATTTGAGCACTTGACCTCATGGAAGTTATTTCTAGTAAACATTTTAAAATATAAAAGATGGGCAGGTGCAGATACATGGCACATGTGGGGAGCAGCCTTAGGGAAATGGTGGTCCTAGGGGTCCCTACAGGGGATTAACTTAAAACAATGGACTGGAACCAAGTTAGGAAAGGCCTCCAAAGGCCCACTGAAGCAATGCAGAATTCTTTGTGCTATCTGAATAGTTCCGATAGGATGACCTGGACTCAGGGTGGGGCAGGGGTGTGAAAGGAAGGTGGATGATGGGAGTTGGCATCTGAATTGGAAGGAAGTGGTCATGCCAAAGCAGAGGCAGAATGGGTCTGGAATGCCACTGTAAACCTCACCAGATCCCTAGGCCTCAGCCCTGCCTGCCCTGCCCTAATGAGATAGTGCTTCTCCATCAGAGAGCTAGGGAAATGTGCATACGATCCCTCCCCACCCCCAGAAGCCCTCTCACCAGCCATCACTTTGCGTGCTGACAGATCATTTATAAAGGGGCAGGGGACAGAGCTGGGCGGGAACATTAGATGCCCAGCACAGTGGAAATCCAGGAAGAAAGGGAACAGGCAGCTTCCACATGGTGCTGCTGGGCCTGGCAGGGCTCTGTGAAGGATCCCAGTGGTCACTGCTTGGGAAGTAACCTCTGCTTCCCTTCCTCCATGGCAGGAAATCACTGACCAGGATATGTTTGGAGACATGAGCACAAGTCTGGTTGTGCCTGAGAAAGTCAAAACTCCCATGAAGTCCAGCAAAACAGATCTACAGGGCTCTGCCTCCCCCAGGTACACTGGATTGGAGGGAAAGGGTGGCACAGACCTTTGCCCCTCCTTCACAGCTCTCCAAGCTCCTCTGCCTGGGGTTGGAGGGCCTGTTTAACCCCTTCCCTCCCTGCCTGGTCAGCAAAGTGGAAGGGACTCACACACCCCGGCAGAAGAGGAGCACACCCCTGAAGGAGCGACAGCTCTCCAAGCCACTGAGTGAGAGGACCAACAGCTCCGACAGCGAGCGCTCGCCTGACCTGGGCCACAGCACACAGGTCTGCATGGGTCCCCTGGCAAGACCAGGGCTCTCTGAGGTTGCCTGGACTTAAGTTTCTCTTTTGTCATCCTCCTTGGACAGCCAAGGGAAAAGGAGAAATACTGTAAATAAAAAGTCCAGTGAAGAGCTAAACAGAGACGTTTACCAGCTTCACTGCTGGTATGGAGCTGGACTTAGTGTTGATTGGCAGGGATCAGAGGTCAGCAGAAATGCTGCCTTGATCCTTCTTAATGGACCACAGGATCATTCCAACCCAATTCTAGGCCCCTTCCAAGCCCAAGAGTCAGCAGGCCCAGCCGCAGGAAGACACAGGACACCAGGAGTGTGTTCTCCGAGTAGCCAGCATGTAGTAGCATGTAGTAGCATGAGAGGTGGGAAGGAATCCCCCCTGTCTTCCTAGCATTAAGCAGCTAGTCTGTTCCCCCATAGTACTGGAGGGGGTGGGTCAGTGTAGCTTCCTGAGTTTGACATTATTACCTAGCTGCAAATCAAAGTGAGACTAGAATAGCCAGTGCATGGGGTGAAGTATTGTCCTGGTTAATCACTGTTCCTGAAATACCTTTCCACCCCAGGCTCTCATCATTTCTCTCCCCACTGCCCTCATTGTTCTCTCTCAGCACCTGCTTGCTCTTCACACTCCCCCACTCCTGCCATCCTCCCCTCTGCCTCGAGCCTGAAGTTCCTCAGTCCCCCCACAGGGCTCCTGTGGAGTCACACCTGGTGTGTCCAAGGATTCTCTGACTGACTGAGACTCCACATCCCTACCGTGTCTGCTCCTTGCCCCTGAGCTGGTAGTTCCAGTCCCTGCCGCCAGCCCTCCCTCCAGGAGAGTGCCTAACACAACTGTTTCACAGATTCCAAGGAAGGTGGTATATGACCAGCTGAATCAGATCCTGGTGTCTGATGCTGCCCTCCCAGAAAATGTCATCCTGGTGAACACCACTGACTGGCAGGGTCAGGTAAAAGAATGGAGGACTCCAGTGGGGTGTGCGTGGATGCTTGGGCTGTGCTACCCAAAACAGCATGCAGAGAAGCCAGAGGGTGACCCCATGATTCAGACCTCATGCCCTAGACCCCACCCAGGGCTTTGGGCTCTAATTCTACTTCTGTCCTTGCCCAACCCATGGGATATTTTGTAGTTTATATTTCTCAGCTTCCTCATCTATAAAAAAAGAGCAAACAGCATTGCTTGCAGGCTTCCTCCCAGGGCACTGTGTGCACCAGGTGGACGTGCAGGGGAGGTGCTTGAGAAGCACTAAGTGCTGCCAGGTGTAGTAGCACACACCTGGAATACCAGCACTTGGGAGGCTGAAGTAGGAGAATCGCCGAGTTCAAAGCCAGCCTGGGCTACCTAGGGAATTCCAGGAGTTCCTGTCTCAAAAAAGAAAAAGGAAGGGGCTGGGAATATGATTCAGAAACACAGTGCCTGCCTAACAAGTATGAAGTCATGAATTCAATCCCCAACATGAAAAAAAAAGAAAAGCAGCAGCACTGAGTGCTGTAAGACATCAAGGCTGCACCTAGTTTCTGGAAGAGCCACTGGGCAGGCGCAGAGCAATCTGCACGCTCCCTCCCCACTGTCTACTCTGTGAGACACAGTGCCAGGAATGTCTGCCAGGAGGGCTGCATCTGAAGCCCGCCATGTCCCCCCCACTTCCACAGTCAGTGTTTCCTCAGGGCTGCCCCATCGTCTTCTTCGGGACAGCCAGGAACCCTCACCACCTTTCGAGTGAACCACTGAGGAGAGAGCCTAAAAGCCTGGTTAGGGCTTTGCCGCACTTCTTAGTGCCTGTCAGGAGACGTGGCCTCACCTGTGTCCCTGCCCCTTTCCTCCCCTGCCAGTATGTGGCGGAGCTGCTCCAGGACCAGCGGAAGCCCGTCGTGTGTACCTGTTCCACTGTGGAAGTCCAGGCCGTGCTGTCTGCTCTGCTCACCCGGATTCAGCGCTAGTAAGGGCTCCATTGTACCCTCCTCCATCTCATTCTCCCTCCCTGACTTCCAAGAAGCAGTAGGGCCTCCTGCCCCTGTCAGATCGAGAACCTGCAGCTTGAGATATATGGTTAGGGATAGAGCAGCGGGCCTGCTAGCACTGAACCCCTGCCTACCTGCCCAGACACCTGCAACACCTTGATTTGTCTCACTTTCTTCCTAAGCCCATGATAGAGAGAGAACCTGGGGCTTTAGAAAGACCTTTTAAGCCAGGCGTGGTGACATACACCTGTAATCCTAGCACTTGGAAGACCGAGGCAGGAGGATCATTGCAAGTTTGAGACCAGCCTGGGTTACACAGTGAGCTCAAGGCCAGCCTGAACTGCATAATGAGACCCTGACTCAGAAAGACAAAAAAGGAAAAAAAATTTAAAACACCTTTTATTCTGTCCTCTGGCTATTATGTGCTGCTTAGTGATTGGGAATCAGTGCTTTCTTTCTCCAGAACCTTCTTAGAAAGGCCTGGTGTGTCTACCATGTGACAGAGTAAGATCCAAGACCTCTGAGCCAGGCCCTCATCAGGCAGCACTGTTGGCTCATTCTTAGCCTCAGCTCTTCTGTTTCCTTCACGGACAGCCATCTGCCCTCTTGAAAGTGCTCTGGTTTCTTGAGCCCCTGCATTGCTTTATTTATCAGTTTGCTTTTCTGCTGTGGCTGCTGAGATGCTATGCCGTGAGAACTTGGGGCTGCCCTAAGCAGGATCCTGGTGAGCCCCAAGCGCAGTGTATGCAAATCCTCTTTTTCCCCAGCTGCAACTGCAACTCCTCCATGCCAAGACCAGTCAAAGTGGCAGCTGTGGGAGGCCAGAGTTACCTGAGTTCCATCCTTCGGTTCTTTGTCAAGTCCTTGGCCATCAAGACCTCCGATTGGCTGAGCTACATGCGCTTCCTCATCATTCCCCTTGGTAAAGTCAGAAAGTTGCACAGCACCCAGGGGTGTGACTCACACACCTGCTTCTACAGGTGGATCCCACTCCTGCCCCAGGATGGGGATTGGTCCTAGGATGAGACCATCTAAGAGTGGAAGAGCAGGACCATGGCGGGGGCCAGCTGCTCCCACCATCCATTTACTAGTCCATCCCCTCCTTCTGGCTCTCTGCCTGCCAGGTTCTCACCCTGTGGCCAAATACTTGGGCTCAGTTGACAGTAGATACAGCAGCGCCTTCCTCGATTCTGCCTGGAGAGACCTGTTCAGTCGCTCGGAGCCCCCAGTGTCAGGTAATGGTCCTGGTACAGCCGAGGAAGGGTAGGAGTGTCGGGCACAGCCCTCCTTCCTGTGTGGGCCCTCTCCTGCCTGACCCAGGGCCTGTTCCCTTTCCCAGAACGGTGACCCATTCTGTGTAGCCCTTCCCTTTGGACATTCCTCCAGCTGTCAGTCCGACTCCCCGCTCATCCTGAAGTAAGGCCCCAGCCCAGGTCTCCTGTGGAGATGAAATGTCAGAAACTCAGTGTTCCTGAGTGTCATTTGGTGCATGGCTCTGCCAGTTCACAACTGAGTGTCTCTGAAAGTTCTTTCTCCACCTCAGCTCACAGGCCTCTGCCTGGGTCTCTGGAGAGGCTCTGACCAGGGGTCACAGGTTCCGCTGCTGAGCTGAACAGATGTTCCCCTCCTGGCTTCTCTGCAGAGCAACTAGATGTGGTGGGCCGCGTGATGCAGTATGTCAACGGGGCGGCTGTGACGCACCAGCTGCCTGTGGCTGAAGCCATGCTGACCTGCCGGCATAAGTTGTAAGTCTGCTCTGGAGGGTTTGTTTTTTTGTTTTTTTTTGTTTTTTTTTTTTGGTACCAGGGATTGAACTCGCAACCTTGTGCTTGCCAGGCAGGCGCTCGCACTGCTGAGCTAAATCCTGAAAAACAGGTCGGGTAAGTTCAGGAAATCTCCCGTCCTTGCATCCTTCCCTTCCCTTTTCGATGTTCTTCACACCCCATTTCCGGTCATTGGAACCCAAAAAGATACATGTTTCTTTATCCCTTTTCATCTAGACACTTCTCTTGACCCTCAGCCTCCCCACCTACATGAGCTCCAGTTAGTTATTTCCTCTCCCACCCCTGAGTACCCAAGCAGCCTGTCCTGGTGACAGCTATAAGGGGCATGTCCTCCTGCCACCCTGAGATGTGACAGGAAGTTGTAAAAAGGCCCTGGGCTCCTCTGAGTGACAGTGAAAAATGGACAGCTATTTCCCCATTGCTCTGCCCAGTCAAACCCACTAACCGCAAAGCTTTTCTGTCTCCCACAGCCCTGATGAAGACTCCCATCAGAAGTTCATTCCCTTCATTGGTGTAAGTACTGGCTCCCGCTTCATGTCCCCGTCTGTCCTTCTGGCCCTCCTGCCTTCCTAATACACAAAAGTTAAATATTCACCTAGAACAGTAGTTCTTTGGAGAAAGCTCCTTCCCCCACAGACTGTCCGGCTATGTCAGGAGACATTTCTGGTTACTACAGCTGAGCTGCGGTGCTCTTGGCACCTCATGGGTAGAGGCCAGGAGGCTGCTGGACACCCCGCAGCACACACAAAGCCCCACACTGGAGAGCGAAGCGGAGAAGCTTCAGGGTCAGACACTTACTGGGCTGTGCCTTTTAGGGTCCCCCTTTCTTGAATCACTAACTCTCCCCTGTTTGTCACCGGTGTCTCCTGTTCATTGCACCAGGCGCTGGACTTGGAGCCTGTGGACCTCTGGAGTGATACCAGAGGGTGGCTTCTAAGGAAAAGGAAATGCCCTCAGAAATAATGAATCATGGTATTCTGGGGAAGGGTTTGAAAACACTTTTGTTTTGTTGTTTTCAGTGCTGGTGCTCAAACTCAGGGCCTCGCACATGCTAGATGCATACTCTACCAACAAGCTACATCCTCAACTCCTTTTTTTTTTTTTTTGGCCTTTTTTGAGACAGGGTCTCTATACAGTTCAGACTGGCCTCAGGCTCACTTTGTATCCCAGGTTGGTCTCAAACTCACAATGATCCTCCTGCCTTAGCCTCCTGAGTGCTGGGATTACAGGCATGAGCCACCATGCCTGCTAGCTCTTTTGTTTTGAGACAGGATCTCACTAAATTGCCCAGCCTGGTGTTGAATTTGCAATCCTCCTGCCAGCTATATATCACCATGCCTGAGGAAAATCAGGTATTTGCATTTAGGGTTAGATACCACTGAGAGTAATGGGTACTTCCTTTCTGTTTAATCAAGGAAAAGTCTCTACTAGTAAATTCTGACATAAAAAAAAAATCTCTTATATGTCTTTGGTGTCAGGGACACTAACCCCTGATCAGTCTGTTTCCAGCTGCCGCTGGACCTCAGGCACAGAGTGACCTAGACAGCCGCCCAGATGAGACTGAGCCTGCCAAGAGGACTGAAAACTTCCCTGCCCACTTACAAGACAGAGATTTCCTTCCACGTCAGCTTATATCTCTTTCTGTAATCTGGAAGATCCCTCATAGCTTTTAGAGGTGTAGCATAGGGTAGGGATACTTAGCTCACTACTATTCTTGGTTGCTAAGCAACCAAGACTGTGGGTGACCTGAGTGATCCTAGCTGGTGAAGTGAGCAGCTCCTAGGGCTGTACCCCTTGTCTATCTGACAGTGCAGTGACTCCCTGCCTGGGTGGCTCCTATAGCCACCCCAGAGTCCCTGGGACCTTGGCCACTGCCTGTGCTGGTAGCTTTTGTTTTTTTGCTTTATTTTGTGGTATTGGGATTGAACGTTATGCTCTACCACTAAGTTATATCTCCAGCCCCTCCTTTCTCTCTCTCTCTGTCTCTTTCTCTCTGTCTCTCTCTTTATCTCTTTGAAACAGGGTTTCACATGCAGTTCAGCTAGCTTTGAACTTACTTTCTAGCCCAGGTTTGCCTCAAACTCACAGGGATCCTCCTGCCTCAGCCTCCCAAATGCTGGGATTATAGGCATGTACTATTACGCTGGGCTTCTTTTTTCTTTAAGCTTATTTTAGGTCTTGCTAAGTTGCTGCCCTTGATTTTGAAATCTTCTGGCCTTAGCCTCTAGAGTAGCTGGAATTACAGATGTATACCACTGTGTCTAGCTCTACACTGGCTGTTTGATTCATGCCTTCATAGAACTAAGGGTTGCTGCTTCCTCTGACCCCAAAGTCAAGAAATGAAAAAATTTTTTAAATGTCTTAGGGAGCACGGCTCAGCGGTAGAGCATTTTCCTACTATGTACAAAGTACTTTCCTAGTATTTCTGATCTCCCGTCCCACAAAAAAATTTTTTAAAAGCTAAAGGAGTTAGTGGCCTCACAAACTCCGAGGGGAGCAAAGGGACAGGGCATCTACATCCAAGAAGCCCAGAGTGTTAAGTCTGCATGGCAGCACTGCTCCAGCTGCTCCTCTGCCCAGGGCTGACTCTTGCCCCTGAGCACAGGACCCACCTGATATTCCAGCCACAGGGGACTTTCACCAAGTCTGTTTCTAGCTACATCTTTTTTCAGGCACTGAAGGGCCTCTTTGTTCTTTTTAGAATTCACTATGGGGAATCTGAAATTCCTAGGGGACCTTGTCAGAGGTATTCCTAGTTGGGGGTGGGGTGCAGAAAGGAGAAGAAGGCTGGAGTCAGCACTGCAGCCTGCTGGGTCAGGGTCACCTGACTACACTGTGCCATCAGACATGCCCATTTTGACAGAGATGATTCTACCTCCCGTCCCCCCACTCCCCCGAGATTGTAGAAGAAATGAGACAGGACACCAACCTGTTTCCTGCCTTCAGGCTAGGCTTCCCCTTACCCTTACTAATCCTTGAAAAGAACCACAAAGTTGGGGCTGGGGAATTAGCTCAGCGGCATAAGCGCCTGCCTTGCAAGCAGGCAGTCGTGAGTTCGATCCCTGGTACCGATAAAAACGAAAAAAGACCCAAAAAAAAAGAACCACAAAGTCTCTTGTGGCATCTTGTCTTTTCTCTCTCTCTTTTTTTTTTTTTTTTTTTTTTTTTTTTTTTTTTGTTTGTTTGGTGTGTGTGTATGTACCTAGTCATAGAATCCAGGGCCTCATGCCGGCCAAACATGTACTCTACCACTGAGCTGCACCCTGCTCCTGGACTGAAGTTTTTTATTTCTTTTATCTGTTAACCTCTTGTCTGCTCCAGATACATGACCATTTTAAGAGCCTGTGATAAAATGTAGTACAGTAAGCCAGGTATGGTGGCCCATATCTGTAGTTGCAGTACTTAAGAGCCTGAGGCAGGAGGATTGCTGTGAATTTGAGGCCAGTTTGAGCTGCACAGTGAGTTCAAGGCCAGTCTGAACTATATAGTGTGACCTTGTCTCCAAGAAAAAAAAAATGTCGTGTGGTAAAGGCTGTGTTGCTGGCCATCTGTTTGCAGTTGGATCTGCTCACCTGTCTCCATAGAGGATCTAACGTGTC
The DNA here is from genome assembly GCF_034190915.1 of Cavia porcellus. Lineage (NCBI taxonomy): Eukaryota > Metazoa > Chordata > Mammalia > Rodentia > Caviidae > Cavia > Cavia porcellus. Next base: position 24,945,813 of record NW_026947500.1, read on the forward strand.
CTTCCTTCCTGCAGGTGGTGAAGGTAGGCCTGGTTGAAGACTCACCCTCCACTACAGGTATGCCAGGCTCCTTTGCTTCTCTGGGGTGAGGTTGTTCCCTGAACCAGCTGGCTAAAGGCCTGGGCTGTGCTGAGAAGCAGCTTGAGCAGGAAGATGGGGCCTCACCCTGGGGAAGAAAAATGGAGAAACCTGGAGCCCAGCAGGAAAGCACCTGGCTCCCTGCCACCAACAGACCAGGGGTGGCTGCCTCTGGCTGACAAGGTTTGTTCTCAACAGGTGACGGGGATGATTCACCTGTTGTCAGCCTTACCGTGCCCTCTACATCACCGCCCTCCAGCTCCGGCCTCAGCCGAGATGCCACAGCCACGCCACCCTCCTCCCCTTCCATGAGCAGCACCCTTGCCGTCATGGGGTAAGGCTCTTGTCCAGACCCGTCCATCTTGCATGTCCCCCCATCAGGCTCCAGCAGCCTTGGCTCACTTTCCTGGCATAGCAGCCTGGTTTTGAAAAGTCAGACTGGATAAGGGAGCAGAGGCCGGTCAGCAGGGGCCAGGCGCTGGACAGAGGAAGTGGGGGAACAGTCTCTGCCTGCCAACCTCAGAGAGATGCAGGTGGAATGGGAGGGTGTGGGCAGCGGGGGCCCTTGGCAGGCTGCACAGCTCAGTGCTCATCTGCTCTAGACAGATGGGGCTGCAAAGAGGCCACTTCCGTCCACTCAGTGTACGTGCAGGCTGGACCCATTTCACAAAAGGAGCCGACCTCGGCCCTGAGTGCAGAGAGTTATGATGGGGAGCCTTAGGATTTCTGGGGTCTAAGGTTTAGGTGGAAAGCTAGGAGGCTGCTTTTGTACCAGGCCTGGGGGGAGAAGGATTCTAGACAGAAAAGAGCAGCCCATGGTCAGGAGCAGAGGACAGCATCTTTTTGTCACTTTCCTGTGCCTTTGTCCCTTTCCTTTTCATGTAGCACTGGGGAAGCACACGGTAGAGGCTTTCAGGGCACTAATGACAGTGTTGTATCCCCTGAAGACTGGAGTCACAGTCCCAGCCTGTGTCCTTCACTCTCCTTCTTCTTCACACTGGCCTTCATGGCCTTCTCCTGACTGGTCTGGAAGGGGTAGTGTGGGAACACAGCCATGCTCTGCCCCGGGGCCCTGGCAGGTCTAAGCCTCCAGCAGCGTTTTCCCTGTGTTCTCCTATGTGAAGGATTTCTGTTCAGCCTGGATTTAGGAGACTCTAGATCAACCCTTTCCTCAGCCTCCTTTCCCATCCAATTTAAGCTTTTTTTTTTTTTTTTTTTTTTTTAATGTAACCACTGAAACAAGGCAGAAAGAAAAGTCAGATGACTTTCAGAGCCCTGGTACCTATTGTGTCTGACGCCTGCTTTCAAGAAAGCATCAGCCCTTTTCTCCTAGGAGCTAAAATTACCACTGAGCTAAAGGTGCCATACATAAGCAGAAGCTCAGGTCAGGTCCCTGACTTCCCAGGCTGCACTGGGACTGCGGGACAGAGCTTCTGGCCCTGCCTGCCACCCCTCTCCTGCCTGCTGGCTCATGTGGCTCTAGCCTTGCTTCCTGAGTGTGTGCGTGGGTGCGCACATGTGTGCATGTGTATGTGTGAGCAATTCGCAGAACTTCTTTCTCTACCTCCCTCACCAGGTGACATTTTTGTTTGGTTCTCTTACCATGATGAGGGCCTTCCTGGCTTTGTTCTCAGAACAGCCTGATTCTCCTCCCGACATGAGATGATGCTGGGTGACCGGAGGGAATGTAGAGCCGCATAGCCAGCTTCTTCCCCTTCTCCTGTTCCCAGGGCTGGCAGCCTGCTGCTGGCCTCCTACCTGGCCCATGTAGGGGCCCAAAGGCAAAGCTGACCTCTTATTTCTGTCCCCCTTTTGCAGGAGCCCCAATAGTCCATATGGGGATGTGATTGGTCTCCAGGTGGATTACTGGCTAGGCCACCCCGGGGAGCGGAGGAGGGAAGGTGACAAGAGGGATGCCAGCTCAAAAAACACCCTCAAGAGCGTCTTCCGCTCGGTGCAGGTATCCCGCCTGCCCCATGGTGGGGAAGCTCAGCTTTCTGGCACCATGGCAATGACTGTGGTCACCAAAGAGAAGAACAAGAAAGGTGAGTGCTACCCGAGTCCAAGGGAATCCAAGGACCCACAGGCAGACTTTCCCGTCATCTCTCAGGGCCTGGTACAGAATCTGCTTCCTGTATTAGTAGTGGTACCACATGTCAGCCCTGGGGCCAGCTAGGCTGTCACCTGGAGGGCAAGGCCATTGCTTCTGCAGTGCAGGAAGTTCAGTCACTGCTACAATGTGACGGAACCTTTTTGGATGCTGCCCTCAGGAAAGGACTATATAGCTCAGGGAGGACTGTCTGTGTGCCCAGCCCCAGGGCCACCGTGATTGTGGAGCAGAGTGCTCACACCCAGCACTGAAGACTGCCCCAGAGAGGCTCCAGGAGCAGGGCTTGGCTGTCTCTAGAATTAAGGAAATATAGTCCCTCTGCACAAGAAAGGTGACTTCAGCCGCTGCAGGCAAGAGTAGAAAGTGGCCCTGGGTCCTGATGGGGGTCAGGCAGGAATCGTCACACCCAGATTGCTGCTCAGGCCCCTTGCTGCCATCCTAGCCCGTTGGGAGCCACAGCCCTGAATGCACTTCAGTGGCTGTGTCACTCTGGACTGTCTCCTGCAGGTGTGGCAGAGCAACTGTACACAGTCCCCTAGGAGCTCGGCTAGTGCAGTGCAGTGGACTGCAGTGAAGGGACTTGCTGGAGAGCCATCAGTTCCGTGGCGCCTCCCTGCCCTTGCCTCCTCCTGGAGTAGGAGCATGCAGGGAGCACTCCCGCCTCCATGGGGTAGGGTTCCTGCAAACCCGCCCCCCGCCCCCCAGCATCTCTTCCTCAGGCATGGCTCAGCTCACCCAGGCAGGGAGATAGGCCCAACCAGGCGAGGCCTCGAACATTCCAGCTGGAGGGACTGCAGAGACCATTTGGCCCTGGACCCTCACTGTACAGATGTAGATACTGAGGCCAAGAGAAATGTTCAGGATCTTTGCCCAAGTACTTGGAGATCCTGGCTTAGGCCAGAGCTCCAAAGCACAACAGAGGAGGGCAGGGTTCTCAAGAAGGGGGATGGTACCCTCCCAGGCTGTGACAGACAGCAGTGGTTCCTGCTGACTTTGTAGTTCCCACCATCTTCCTGAGCAAGAAACCCCGGGAAAAGGAGGTGGATTCAAAGAGCCAGGTCATCGAGGGCATCAGCCGCCTCATCTGCTCCGCCAAGCAGCAGCAGACCATGCTGAGAGGTGCGGTGACAGTGATGGCGGGTGAGGAGGGGACGTGGCACTCCTGAGGGATGTGAGGAGATGGCTTCACTGCACCATCACCTCTTCTTTCTCTGCTGCCTCCAGTGTCCATCGATGGAGTCGAGTGGAGTGACATCAAATTCTTCCAGCTAGCAGCCCAGTGGCCCACACATGTCAAGCACTTTCCAGTGGGACTCTTCAGTGGCAGCAAAACCACCTGAAGCCCTGCCTCTCGGCCACTCTCCCTTCTGGCACTGCCACCCAGCCTCACCGCCTGCGGGCAGGGGGAGGCCAGCAGGCCCAGCTCCCCTTCCTGGCACTGGAGCCTGCCTCTCACATGCCCAGCCCTGAAGGACACTGCCACTGGGGACGCTGCCACCCCCCACCCACTGCCTAGGCCTAGCCCGGGACTGCCATCCCCCTTCCCTCCTCCGTTCTCCCTCGTGTTCCAGGCCTAGGGCAGGTAGTTCTGCCTTCCGGTGCCCGTCACCCCTGGAGTTGAGTCCTCCGGGGCTTCCTTCACCCAGCTCTCCCTGTCTTGCTCCTGGAGTACCAATTCTTTTTCTAGAAATAGGAAACCAGGAATCTTGGTCTGCAGAGGGAGAGGCCAGCCTCCCCAACCCCACCCTGACTCATTTTCTAAGGCCCTGCTGCCAGACACCACTCGCACTGTTTATAGCCAGCAGAGTCAGGCACCCCTCACCCCATCCCGTGTCTCTGTTCACTCCACAGCTCCCAGCAGAGGGTGAGGGGGCACCCAAGTGACAGAGCATGTTTTTAGAATGGAGGGGCCTTCCATTCTCCTCCACACACAACTCCCTGCCATCACAGGTCCCTGTCGGTATTGGGTCCTGAGTGTTTCTTTGCACCATCGGGCCCTTGGCCATTCGTGTGACTTGCCAGGTGTACAGGTCCTATCCTTCCTCCCCTGTTGGTGACGTTCCTCTTTCTTCCTCCCAGCCTCAAGGCGGGAGGCAGATTCCCAGCACCTGTCGGTGAGCCCCTGCCACCAGCTATGTGTCTCCTTTCCCATGTGTGCTGCCTCCCCTTTGCTGGTGCCCCTTAATGTCCACAGCTCTCTGTGGACAGATCCGGGCCCCTCCCCAGCCTCATTGGCATCAGCAGCTGAAGACTTCATCAGTGCAGAGCTGCCCCACCGCCATACCTTCCGCCACCCCCAGAGCTTCTCCACCACCCTCTCACTGCTCCCCAGAAGCTGTGGCACAGGGCTTTAGTTTGAAAGTATTCTGCCCATTCTCCATGCCACCCCAGACCCTCCAGCCCTTCTTCGCGGCCGGCCCCGCTGTCAGGGCATCTCTGGGGCCCAAGCGAAGAGGGAGGTGGGAGGACAGGTATGTTGAATTTTTCATTCAATAAACTGGTGGTTTCTTACCAACTGCCTGGGCTTCTGCACCTCTCACTGTCACCAGAATTATCAGCCTCCTGTCTCCACTCAAAATCAACTAGGAACAAGTGAAAAAGTGAAATCCTGTTCTGTTACACAACAGAGGCATGAAAATATCTCGGCCTGTATGTGGTGGGCAGAGGGCAGAAACGAATAGTGCTCTTCCCACACCAGAGGCTCATTTCCCTCCAGGATCCACCATCCCCAGACTCAACTCCCAGGGAGAGGCAGGTAGAGCACTTAGAGCTGTCTGGGGTCCACCTTTTCAGCTCACTTTCTTGCCAGGCCTTGACTCAGGACGGAAAGCCATTGCAGTTCGTTTGCTGGGTGCTGGGTGTCCCCTACTTCCAGGGCAGAGGCTTGCTAAAAGAAGTGCTAGTGGGGTCTGGTGACTGGTGTGCTTGCCCAGAAAGGTACGGCTGCAGGGAGCCTCAGATAGCATCTCTAATACCTGTGGTCACGTATCCTAATGTCCCTGTGACCCACCTGTGTAGCCCCACAAAACTTCAGAGCCTAGAAGATAGAAGTGCCACCTGTCTCCTGAAAATGAGAAGCCAATGAGCAAGAAGTGTCCCAGAAGTGTGCCCGCGGCCTGTAAGTAACTGAATGAAGATGCCACCACCCCCACCCCAGGAAGCACAAAATAACCTGTTCTGCTTTCCGAGCTGACAGCCCACGAATTGAGACTTCAAGTGAGCAATCTGTACCCCCCCCAAACCCATGCTTTTTCCCTCATGGTCCCTATAAAAATTCCCTTGCCAGAGTCCCTAGTGACTGCATTTGCCAAGTCCAAGGGATACTTCTGCCCTTGGCTTGCAGCCTAGGACACACATGCTAAGACCCCTCTCCAGCCAGCCTGTGGATCACACTCCTCCCGCCTCCCCACTGGCTGCTCCCTCTGAGCCTCCCCTCCTGCATCCCACTTACCTCCCAGCTTAGGAACCCTGGAAAACTTGGGGCTCTGCCTCTGGTCAATTGTCTCCACAACTTTCTGTCTCAGAATTCCCTGTGCCTCATAGTGTGAAATATGCCCCCTTGTGGAGACCCTTCCCTATAAAATTTTGAATTTTTTTATCTGTATTTTTGATGATCTCAATGGGTTTGGTTTGGTTTTTGTGTTGTTTACATCAGTGGCTGAACCCATATATAGTAGGCAAGAGAGTTCAACCACTGAACCGCAACCCTAGTCTTCCTCCTGACAGCCTTGACAAGTCCAAGGCAGGAGCGTCACAGCACACACCTGGGACTTTGTGCAGAGGACTTCAGGATATTTTAAAGGATTTCTTTCAGCACCCCACTGCTGGGTCCAGGGACAGGTACCATTGATAGCACTTGTCTTTGATCTAGGCCTTTGTTTCTGTGATCAAGTCACCTCAGTGGCTGCCGCTCCCTCCTCACAGGGTCAGAGCCTCCCAGCCCAGCTCCAGAATGGTGCCCGCTACTTACTTGGTGATGTGAATGTTCACCAACATCTCAACTCACATAACCAAAGCTGGGCCCCAGCCTCCCCATGCTTGATATGGTTGAGATTTTTGTTTTGGTGGGGGGACGGGGTATTTTTTGGTTTTGTTTTGGGGCAGTTTGGTTTGGTTTTATTGTTTGGTATATTTGAGACAGGCTCTCACTTTGCAGTGCAGGCTGGCCTTGAACTCACTCTGTATTCCAGGTTGGCCTCAAACTCATCAAGATCCTCCTGCCTCAGCCTCTGGAGTGCTGGAACTACAGGTGAGCTGCCACAACCGGCCTCCCTATGCTTGATAAATGGCACCAGCACCCATCCTATTACTAGAAACCAAAGTGTCATCTTCCAGGGACCCTGCTCCACACCCACCTGCAATCCCTGTCAATTCTGTTCTCCATATCTGTTCCCAGGAGGCCGCAGCTTGCCCAGCCCTCCCAGGTCAGCCGAGGAGCCCAGATCCTTCCTTCCTTTTCCACCCTTCCTTGCTATTTTGCCCAGGCTGGTCTCAAAATCCTGGGTTAGAGCAATCCTCCCACCCACCCTCCCAAGTGCTAGACCCACAAGTGCAACCCAGATGCCTGGCAAGGAACCAGATTTCAAACCCAGGGCCTCCAACTCCATGCACAGAGTCTCAACCCACCACGTGCATAAACAGTCATTAGGTTCCTGGATCAGTCCCTGTCTCAGCCATACTGACACAAAGACACATAACGTGGTTGGGTCCTCACACAGAAACTAAGGCAAGTATGGGCAACAAGAAGACAATTGCCACACCAGGTGACAGATTGCATAGAAGCACTCAGGAAGGGCACCTAACCCAGCCCAGAGGGAGAGGTATCCAAGAAGATGTCACAAGAGAAATGACACCCACATGGCATCTTCAAGGCAGCTAATAAGATAGATGTCCTGGACACAGAGAACCAGTGACAAGAGGGAGCATAACTTATTCCGAGTCCCACCCGTGGCTCAGTGCTGCTGGCAGAGATGGTGGGGACAGGGCAGGAGGACCTTGTGGCTATTATTCTGCCAGAGTGAGGATTGCGCCCTTGATCCTAAGATAATAGGGAGCTGACAAAGGGTTTCAGGCAGAGTAGCTTACCTAGCTGCAGCACCCAGGAAGACAGGATCTGATCCAAGCTGGGCAACAAGTTCAAAGCTGCTACAACAATTTAGGAGCAATGGACAAGGACACAGACTAAAGAAAAGGCAGGAGGTTTGCAGCGAAACAGAACTGAAAGCATTTTAAGAATCAACAGGTTTGGGAGGCTGGCTACAAAATAGGGCTGAGAGAGAGATAGGCAAGGACAGCAGGACTGGCCATGTGCCACGCACAGTGAGCAGCTAGTGAGACATCCCTGCAAAGATCTGGACAGGAGATCCCTGCGAAGATCTGGAAGGAGATGGCTAGCGTGGTCCAGAGCAGGGCCACATGCCCAATTCAAAGCATAGGTTGAATATGTGAGCCGGGGTCAGCTGAGGGGGGCATTCTGCTGGACTTCCTCGGCACACTGGCAGTCATCCCTGCCAGCTGGTGCTCTTCCATCCTGACCTCATAGGTTTCTCCTGTCAGTGTCGCCTTCTGCTCCCTTGTCTGTCATGTGCTTTCCTTCTTGGAGTGGCTGCTCCCCAGCATCACTGAGCAGGGACTGCCCTGTAGTTTACATTTTCTGCTCCATACTCGTGCCCATTCCCCAGTACAGGATCCATCATGGAGTCAGCTCATTGGTGATGATAATAAGTAGCTATGAGGAATACTGTCTGTTACTTACAAGGCCTATTGTGAAAATGGTGCCATTTTATTCAGTTTTCTGCATGACTCAACAAGGTAGGTATTAGGAACCCATTTTATAAATGAGGAAGTAGATGAAATACAGGATGCCACAAAAGCCACACAGCTGACAAATGAAGATACAGCTTTGTTCTTGGCTGAGTCTGATTCCCATGTTTCCACCTAAGTAGTACACGAATCTTCTAGCTGGCTGGGAGTCTGCAAAGAAAGAGGGTACAGATCTGCCTTGTGGCTGCCGGGCTAAGAACCAGGGCCTCTCCGATCACTAAGCAGACTTATTTTGGCCCAGTAGCAGAAAGAACTGACAAACAGCAGTGTCCACAGTGGAACATGGTCCTCAGCAAAGAGGGGTGTGTTTTTATTTGGAGCCACCGTCTTATTAAGTTGCCCAGGCTGGGCTGGACGTGCCAGTTGTAAGTACAGATGGGTCAATCCATTGAGGTTTCAAATGGGAGGTTGATCCTAGGGACAAGTGCCTTCCATCACTTCAAAAGAAAGGCAAGAGGGGCTGGGGATACAGCTCAGGGCACAGTGCCTGCCTGGCAAGCATGAAGTCATGAGTTTGATCCCCAGTACCAAAAAAAAAGAAAGAAAGAAAGAAAGAAAGAAAGAAAAAGAATGAAAAGAAAAGCAAGACAAAGAAAGAAAGGCATGGGCCAGGATTTAGCTCAGTGTCATAAGCACCTGCATTGCAAGCACGTGGTCATGAGTTTGATCCCAATACCAAAAAAAAAACAAAACCAAACAAGGCATGAAGCACCAGAGGAAAAAGAAGAATGTAAGAAAGTATATTTTAGCCAGGTCTGGTGGTGTATGTCTATAATACCAGTATTCTGGGAAGCTTAGGCAATAAAATTAAGGTTTGAGTTCTGCCTGGGCTATTTGCAAGACTTGGTCTCCGCAACATTTTTTTGATTTTTTTTGGAGATAGGGTCTGCTAATGGAGATAGGCCTGGCCTTGAATTCACTGTGTAGCCCCGGGCTGGGGATTTAGCTCAGTGGCATAAGTGCCTGCCTACCAAGCTTGAGGTTGTGAATTTGATCCCTGGTACCACAGGGGGAGGAGGGGGACCTCACTGTGTAGCTCAGGCTGGCCTCAAACTTGTGGTGATTCTCTTGCCTTAGCCTTCCCAGAGTGCTGTGATTACAGGTATGGGCCACCATGCCCTCCCAGTCCCAGAATTTTAAAAAAGGGCTATCACTCAGTGCAAAAGCCTTGGCTTAAATTCCAATAAGAAAAAAAATTTTTAATGGGATGGACACTTCTAAGAATACAATGATAATACACTGCAGGAACAACTTCCCAAGTATGGACAAGGGCCCGGGGCTGCTGAGTGCTGCAGAAAATGGCAGAAGGAGCTGAATCACCATCAGGCACTGATTTCTTCCTTTATTCCCCATTTATTGAGCACCCTTCAGCAGCCTGGCAGGAGACCAGCAGCTGCTGGGCAGCACCCGTGGGACAGACAGAGAGGATGTAGTAACTGTTCCTTCTCTCTAGAGACAGGATATGCACAGAGACAAGATAAAAAGCCAGGGGCTGAAAAGGGTGAACACGAGCAAGGTTAAGAACTGAAAGCAAGGCAGGAGTGTGAGAAGGGAAAGGGCCAGCCCTCCTCCCCCAACATGTGGGGAGGCTGAGCAGCAGCCTAAGAAGCACAAAGGGAAATGCCAGGAATTAGCAGAAAGGCCAGAGCAAAGCACCAGCAAAAGCCTTCAAGGGAGACTAGAAAACTGTTCTTTCAAAGGAAAACTGAAACTTTGTTCTCTGCCTAAGAAAAGGTAATACAAAGGCAGGGCCATTGATGTGAGTTTGAGGCCAGCCTGGGCTACAGTAAAGAGGGTTCAAGGCCAGCTTGAACTGCATAGTGAAATCCTGTCTCAAAAATAAGAACTAGGGTTTTAGCTGTCCACAAATCTCACCTATGGTAGCTGTCAAAGTTAGCCTGACTTTCAGCTTTACTGGAAAGGTGGAATGGCTTGGTGGAAAGGTGCCATGTTTTTCTATTGTTTCTGTAGTGCTGGGAGTCAAACCCAGGGTCTCCTGTGTTCTAGGCCAATGTTGTGCCACTGATTTTCAGCCCCGTGCTCATTGAAGGGCATTGTCCCTCTGCAGCCTATGCAACTGACACCTTGTCTATGGATTTTTCACGGGGGCCTGGGCTGAGCACATTCTGAGCAGGGCCAGCACTGACAGGAAAAATCAGAACAGGGAAGAGCCAGGAGACTGAGGCGGGCCTGGGTGAAGAGGTGTGGCCAGATCAGGCAGAGATGACAGACTGTCACTGTTCCACGCATCTTAACTGGCTGGAGGGAGCAGATGCCTTCTGAAGACAAGCCATGCAGCAAGGCACTTTGCTCCCTGCCATTGCGTACACTCAAGTGAAGAGTAGCAGGCTACCAAGATGGTACAGAAGTCGCTTCCGGTGTCCCTGAAGATGCCGAACCTAACTCTTGAGTCTGAGCCCTTCCCTGATCATAAGAAATACCCCAGGTTCCCAGAATATACCAGGCCTCACTGTGCAGGTGCTATCCCTCAGAGATACCTACCTGGCGCTACCAACCTGGAAGTGGTGATGACAGCTTGGAGAAGAGGGGGAGACACCAAGCCAGGGTTGCAGAGAAATGGACGAGAACCCAGGTTAGAGGTGCTGGCAGGGCCAACAAGTGCACCCTTCTGCCCTTTCTTTTTTTTTTTTTTTTTTTTTTTCTGATCCTAGAAATCCAACTCAGGACCTTGTGCTTGCCAGGCAGGTACTGTGTACCACTGAGTTATATCACTGCCCTCTTTTTTTTTTTTTTTTTTTTAATTGGTACTGGGGATCGAACTCATGACCTTGCACTTACGAGGCAAGCACTTATGCCACTGAGCTAAAGCCCCAGCTTTTTTTTGTCTTTTCAAAACAGGGTCTCACTATGCAATTCAGGCTGGCCTTGAGCTCACTTTGTAGCATAGGCTGGTCTTGAACTTGCAACAATCCTCCTGCCTCAGCCTCCCAAGTGCCGGGATTACAGGTGTCTAACACCACGCTCAGGTCCTTCTTTTTCTTAAATCAACATTTATTGAGTGCTGCTGTGTCTCCCACCATTCTTGGGGTGACCAAGATAAACAAATCCTGGCCAGCATTCTGGTGTTTTGTTTTGTTTTGTACTAGGGATTGAACTCATGACCTCATGCTTACCAGGCAGGAGCTTAGGCTGCTTAGCTAAATCCCTGGCTTCTGGCCTGCATACTGGAAGAGAGAACGCAAACCAATAAGAAAAATATGAAGAAAGCTAATATTACAGAGAAAGTGAAGAGGGTGATGGCAGGGACCAGAGGACTGTTGTACCAGAGAGGCCAAAAATCAAGGGAGGCCTCTGTGAGGTATCATCTAAGCTGGGCCCCAAATGGCATCACCACAGACCAAAGATGGTCACTGTGTATTGATCATCCAGTCAGCAGCATTTGCTGGGGTGCTTGCATAGGGGAACACCATCTAGAGCTCTCTATCCCTTCCCTCAAGAAGCACTGTCAATGGTCCACTACATAGAAGACTCCTAAAACTCCACCAAAAGACTCCTGCAAATTAAAAACCAAATTTGGAAGCCAGGCATGGTGACACATGCCTGTAACCCCAGGACTCGGAGACTGAGGCAGGAGGATTGTTGCAAGTTCAAAACCATCCTGGACTACAAAGTGAACTCAAGACCAGTCTGAATTGCATAGTGAGACCCTGTCTCAAGAAAAAAAAAAAAGAAAGAAAGCTATCTCCTGTTCTTGGATAGGCAGAAACAAAATCATGAAAATGGCCATAGTTCCAAAACTGTTGACAGATTTAATGCAATCCCACTCAGAATACCAACAGCATTCCTCACAGATCTTGAGAAAAGAAACCTAAAATTCATATAGAACCAGAAGAGACCTAAAATAGCAAAAGCAATTCTAGACAACAAGGGCAATAGGGGGCATCACAATCCCTGACTTCAAGTTATATAGTACTACCAAGCTACAGTGATAAAAACATGGTACTGGCAAAAAACAAACAAACAAAAACAGACCTGAGGATTGGCAGAACAGATTGGAAGATGCAGAAACAACTCCAAGCACACTTATTTTTGACAAAGGGACCAAATACCTTCACTAAAAGAAAGCAAGCCTCTTTAATAAATGGCTCTGGGAAAACTGTTTTTTTTACATGCTGCAGATTGAAATAAGACCATGCACTAAACTAAAACTGAAATGAATCAAAGATTAAATATTAAAACAGAAATGTTTCATCTCCTGAAAGACAAGGTAAAACTCTGGAAGACACAGGTGGAGGCAAAGATTTTTTGAACAAAACCCCAGTTGCATATGAAATTTTACCAAAATATCAACAAATGGGATGACATCAAATTTACAAGCTACAGGGCTGGGGATTTAGCTCAGTGGCATAAGCGCCTGCCTTGCAAGCAGGCAGTCGTGAGTTAGATCCCCGATACCGATAAAAACGAAAAAGACAAAAAAAAAAAAAAATCAATAACAAATGCCAGGGAGGCTTCAGGGGGAAAAAGGTACCCCCCCCCATTGTTGGTGGGAGAATAAACTGGTACAACCACTACGTAAAACAGTATGGGACTCTCCAAAAAACTAAAACTAGAGATTCTATTGACTCTGCTATTTGCCTTGTAGGTATCTTCCTGAAAGAGTCAAAGTCATCATACCATAGCAATACATGCAGATCCATGTTTATAGCAGCACAATGTATAATAGCGAAATCCTGGAAACAGCCCATATGCCATCAACAGATGAATGGACAATAAAAGTGATATTTTTTATAGGTACATTTCAAAATACATAACGATAACATTCATCATAGGGAATTTGTACGTGTACATGACATATCTTGCTTTTTTCCCATTCCCCTCCTCACCCTTCAATCCTACCCCGCCCCGTCTTTTTTTTTTTTTTTTTTTTTTTAATCTTTTTTTCCTTTTTATTGGTACCGGGGATCGAACTCACGACTGCCTGCTTGCAAGGCAGGCGCTTATGCCGCTGAGCTAAATTCCCAACCCCCGCCCCGTCTTATTTACAAAAGCTTTTTCTTCTCCTATTCTTTTTTTTTTCCTTGTCCCTTCTTTCTTTCCCTCTCCCTCTCCCTCGTTCCCCTTCTTATCTGAACACTTAACAATGTGCTACTTACATACAGTGGAGTACTATTCTGCCATAAAGGATAAACTTGAGACATTTTTATGTAAATGGATATACCTCAAGACCATACTCATAAGTGAAATAAATCAGACACACAATTTAAATATCACATTGTTTCTGTTGTGTGAGAAATCCAAAGTATTAATAAGGAGCAAAATGGAGGTCACATACTAGGAAGCAGGAAGAACATGGGAAGAGGAACAAGAAATGGGGGAGGAGAAAAGGAAGGGAAAGCGGACTTAAAGGGAAAAAGAACTTTAGGGGAAAGAATGGAAATAGAGCTTTTGTAAATGGGGAGGGGAAGGGGAACAAAAAAAGAATTTAGATATGTATGTGTACAAATCCACCATGATGAATTATGTACTGCAAACATACACTACTAATAATAAAAATTTTTCAAAAACTTTAAAAAGCTGGGCACGGTGGCACATTTCTGTAATGTCAGCACTGAAGAGGCTGAAGCAGGAGGATAGCAGTGAGTTCCAGGCCAGCCTGGGCTATACAGTGAGTGGGTTCAGGGTCACCCTGAATCACACAGTGAGACCCTGTCTCTAAATAAATACATAAATAAAAGAGGAAGAAGAAAACCGCTGTAGGTTTTCTACAGGGTCTTGGGCGGCTGAGAAGAAGCGGTGCTCACGTCTGCAGGCCAAATGTGCCTGGGTTGGCTGGGTGAGGTGAAGATAACCCAGCACACACTTCAAGGAGTCCTTGTGAACATTAACATAAAATGCATGTAAATTGGCACCTCAGGAAGCGCTCAGTGGGCCAGGCATGGTGGTGCACGCCTGTAATCCCAGCACTTGGGAGGCCGAGGCAGGATTGTTTTGAGTTCCAGGCCAGCCTGCGCTACCTAGTGAGTTCAAAGCCAGCCTAAACTACATAGGGAGACCCTGACTCAAAAGAAAATAGATGGTAACTATCTCAATAAACGAACTGTCTCTCGCTTTGGTCGGGCCGTTTCCCTGCGCCTCATCTTCTACTATCTTCCTCTTTGGCCGCTGCACTGGGTGCTTTACGATTCGCCATCTCCGGAGCGACTCCAGAAAGGTAGCCGGGGTCGATTTCCCGCTGTAGGGTGCAAGGTATGAGGAGCATGCAACAGCCTCCCCGCATCCGTACCGGAGGCGCCCAGGCCCCGCCCGCCGTTGGCCCCGCCCTCTCCCGCCCGGGGCCAGCAAGGCTCACGCGCTCCTTTAAGGCAGCCAGCCCGCCGACGGCGCAGAGGTAGCGGCTTCACCTTTAAGGCGGCGCGGGGACTGCTGGGAAGGCCGGCGGGATGGAGACAGTGAGAGCGTCTCCCGGCTGCCGGTCCGGGTGAAGCGGGGCGGGAGCCAGAGTTGAAGCCGGGGCAGATCAAAAAGCGCAGGTTGGCGCGGGGGATCGGGTCGGGAGACAGGGGTCAGACTGAGAGGGAAGGACTGTGGGCTGCCTAATGGAGGGGTCGTCATGGGCGCGGCCTGCACAAGGACCCGGCCGCTGGTGGGAGGGGGCGCGGTCCCGTAGAGCCAGGGGAAGGAGCTTGCACCGGCCTATGGGAAGGGGCGTCCTGGGCGCGGCCCCGAGAAACCCGGTCGCGAAACCTTAGAGCTCAGCCCTTTTAGGGGAGGGTCTGCACGGGCGCGGCCTGTCCTTGGGGAGGGGCTTTGTGGGTCGGGCCTGCCGGCGGGGGAGACAAATATCGCCGGGGCTAGGGCAGATCGTCGGTTCCCCACGCCGGAGTGAACCGTGCGACCTGGTATGGACCCCTGGTGCTCCGCGTCCTGACCTGAGGAGTTCTGGAGAAGCCTTAGGACCCAGCCGCCTAAGGCGGTCTGAGCCGGTGGTCTGGGGCGAGATCCGGGTCCAGCCTCACAGACCTCACCGCATTGCGTCTTCGTGGCCGAGACGGGGCTGGCGCGCCCTCTGTAGGCCGAGTGCGGGCACCGTATGGCTGTGGGCTGGGGGACCTGGGCACCCTTGGGGATGCAGGCATCCGGGGACCACCAGTGTTTACCTAATCGGGATGGACGGCGGTGTCGCTCTAGGCCCGGCGGCCGCCTGCCTGCCCCTCTTCTTCACAGGTGGCACGACCATGGCTACGATGGTGCTTCCGAGGGAGGAGAAACACACCCAGGATGAGATCGTGCTGGGCACCAAGGCTGTCATCCAGGGACTAGAGACCCTGCGCGGGGAGCATCGTGCCTTGTTAGCTCCCCTGACCTCGCATGAGGCCAGTGAGGCCGAGCCTGGTTCCCAGGAGCGGTGCCTCCTGCTTCGACGTTCCCTGGAGGCCATAGAGCTGGGACTAGGGGAGGCCCAGGTAGGTCAGTCAGGAAGCCTAGGTGGGAGGTCACAGACGTATATGAGCCTTTCAGAGATAACGTGGAAACAGAGTCTGAAACCACCAGTCCCCTGGAACTTCATTCACATTCGGGCTGCAATAAAAAATATTAATGCACTTAGAAGACCCCAGCCCTGCCCCAGGAGACCCTGAGCACTCACATCCTCACATACAGCCCTGTTTCTGCTTCCATTATGCTTAACAGAGTCGCATAGGACAACAGAAAGGAAGTCCTTGAGGAAAGCCCTGCCCCCTTCATTTTTAAGTTAATTTGTTAAATTTCTAATTTATTACGGTGCTGTTGTGTGACTGGCAGTATGTTAATGCCAGGTGTACAGTGTCCAAAAAGGCAGACAAGATCCCTGACCTAGTCCAGACAAGATCCCTGACCTAGTCCAGTAGGAAGGGAGAAATGCATGCACAAATAATTGTAACAAATTGTCTCAGTTGTCCAAAGTAAAGAATAAGATCTTGTGATAGTTTATAACAAGGAGTCTGGTCTATTGGTCAGGCAATACTTCTCTGAAGAAGTAACATTTAAACTAAGAGTTTGAAGGCAGAAATGGACCAGCTGACACAAAGTAGAAAGAGAAGTTACATGGGCAAAGGTCCTAAGGCCGGATCTTGTACGGGAAGTAAAAGAACTGTATGACTATAGTAAACAAAAACAGCTCCCTATAGTAAACAAAAAGATAGAAGAAGCCTTTGGAGAAAACAGGAACCAGAACTAGCTCATTAGTTTGGGTTTTATTCCTAGGAAACCAGGACACCCTTGGAGGCTCTAAGCAGGGAGGGGACATAGTCTGACTTAGGTTTTAGAAGCTTTCTGAATCAGAGACTAAACCTCCTTCAAGGATGGGAACAGGTGGCAAGTGGTTAGCTAGAACTCAAATGAGAGATGACAATTTGGATGCAAAGGGTAGAGAGAAGAGGACCAGTTCTAGATGTTCTGGAGGTGGCCCCTACAGGACCTGGAAGTGAAGTCAGAGGAAGGGGCATTGTAAGACCCAGCTTTATAATCTTAGGTTCAGGGATGCAAGGACCTGGGTGTGTCAGAGTTGGATTTTGGTCACCTAAATTAGGCTGCCAAGACTAGATAAAGACAGAGATGTCTAGGAGACATTTGGACAGAAGTTGGATTCTATGGGAAAGGATTTTGTTCCCCTCAGATCTTGGCCAAGCCACTATCTGCAGCCTTGAATCCTGGGAAAGTTGTAATCATCTTGATTTCCTTGTCTTTAAAATAGGGATCATACCATCTGTTGTACATACATCCAGGCTGTTGAAGGAATTTTTTTTTAAAAAGCTTATGCTTATGAAAACACCTGTCATTTAGATGTTTGCTAACCAGCTAGAAAGAGCAGGGACTTCCCAGCCTTGTGAAAGAGCAACATCTTGCTTTCCTTGGTCAGTTGGCTGTCAGATGCAGAGATGGCCACGCTAGGACCCTTCTCCTGGTGGCATGCACAGATGGGGAATGGGATGGCAGAGAACATGGGCAACAAGGCATGAGGAGCTGGAACAGGTGTGATTATGGTAAAAATGATGTTGCCGGGCCTACAGGATAGACGGAGAGTGGAGGCCATGCTAAGGCCCCAGGGAACCTTAGTAACTCAGAAAGGGAGTCAGAGGTCAGGGAAAGAATTTAGAGCTAAGGCTTCTATCCCATTGCTTAACTCTGGTGGCTTGTAACATCTGTCCTTCCATACCTGGGAGCTGCAGAAGGCAGGGTGTGGTGTGGACCCTGAGCAGAAGCCAAAATGAGATCTTTCAGTGGCCTTTTAGCCCCGTCAGGGTTCTTTGAGGGAGCATCAGCCTTGGGACAAGTGGCAGTTATATAGTAGCTACGGCTGTGACAGGCAGAAAACATCTACCATAAGAAACAAAAGAAGAGTATGGTAGCTCAGGGGTCCCAAGGGGAAGCAGCTTGGGACCCCCAAACTCGAATGTGCTGGGTTTGAGCTTCAGGGTACAGGGGCTAAGGGGGACCACCTTTGAGGAAGGGGGAACTCCTAGGCCCAAGGCCTTGCAACTGCTCACAAGCAGGGCTAGGTAGGTCTGGCTCTTCACTGACCCTGTAGTTCCAGGCGGTCCAGGTAAGAGGGGTGCCAGGGCTCTGATGCTCATCTGGCCACACAGGTGATCCTGGCACTGTCGAGCCATCTGGGTGCTGTGGAGTCGGAGAAGCAGAAGTTACGGGCGCAGGTGCGGCGCCTGGTACAGGAGAATCAGTGGCTCCGTGAGGAGCTGGCAGGGACACAGCAGAAGCTGCAGCACAGCGAGCAGGCAGTAGCCCAGCTGGAAGAGGAGAAGCAGCACCTGCTGTTCATGAGCCAGATCCGCAAGCTGGACGAGGACACCTCCCCTAATGTGAGCCCCACCTAGGCAGGGGCCTGGGCCAATCAGGGCATGAGCAGGCAACTTCTACCCAACCCCCTGACACTTAGCCACCTGTGCTGTCCTCCCTGACATCTGTCCTATCTTCTCTCCAGGAAGAGAAAGGAGATGTCCCCAAAGATTCTCTAGATGACCTGTTCCCCAATGAGGATGAGCAGAACCCAGGTGCAGATGGGCAGTTGGCTCTGGGTGTGGGGGGAGGAAGGATTGCGCAGATTCCTGGGGTTCGGGACCCAGAGGTCACAGGAAATGGGAGTCATGTTCCTTCTTGCCTTATTCCCGTTCCCAGCATCTCAGCACATGAGAAGGTAAAGCGCAAGTCTTCTGTTGCATCATATACCTGTGAGCTTTGCAAGGGACAGACACCACAAGAGCTCTGGAACAGCCAGGCCTGGCTCCAATTCTGCTCTGCCTCTGGCTTGTGTGAGGCCACTAGGACAGTTCCTTTCCTCCAGGGCTGGTCTGAGGATCAGAGGAGACACATGGACGGACAGGGACTAGCCAGGGCCACATTTGCCTCACAATGTTAAGTACACATCAGAGCCCAGTCTGCGAATGTGAAAACCACGGCTCGGGTTAGAGGTCTTGTTCTAGGAAGTGTGGCTTGCTACACTAGAGCTGAGACTCCACCTACTTGTTCTGTTGGATAACTGAACCTCTAAAAATGGGGAAGCTGAGGCAGAGTAGTGATTTGTCCACTGCCATTTATCAAGTAGGTGAAAGGCATAGCTGGCATGTGCCAGTCTAGCCCAGTGGGAATAGGGCACGTCTGATCTTCTGTCTTTCCCTGTAGCCCCCAGCCCTGGAGGAGGGGACGTGGCTGCCCAGCATGGGGGCTATGAAATCCCTGCACGACTTCGAACCCTGCACAACCTGGTGATCCAGTATGCCTCTCAGGGCCGCTATGAAGTGGCTGTGCCACTCTGCAAGCAGGCACTGGAGGACTTAGAGAAGACATCGGGCCATGACCACCCTGACGTGGCCACCATGCTGAACATCCTGGCACTGGTCTATCGGTGAGAGCCCCTCTGGTCAGTTGTCTGTAGGGACACTCCAATTCTGAGTCACTAACCCATGGTTACTGCTAGGGTCAGCTCCAGAGGGGAGGTAGGCAGCAGAGAGAGGAGCTTCATGAGGCTGAACTCCAGATGTGAACAGGTCTCAGTCTAATGGAAGAGAAAGGTTTGACATGAGCAGGGAAGGTG
Source organism: Cavia porcellus (assembly GCF_034190915.1). Classification (NCBI taxonomy): domain Eukaryota; kingdom Metazoa; phylum Chordata; class Mammalia; order Rodentia; family Caviidae; genus Cavia; species Cavia porcellus. The sequence goes on from NW_026947500.1 coordinate 24,964,874, forward strand.
ACACACAAGGATGCCAGGGTTGCAGGGAGTTAGCAGTTTCTCCAGCACCAGCCTTAAGCAGGGGCTGTGTGGAAAGTGAGTTGACCTAGAACACAGGAGGATGGGAAAAGGTTTCTGTGACAGAAAGTTACATTAGCCAAGTCACTGTGAACTAGAACAGGGTGCACTTGAAGATTGTATACAGCTTGAGGGTCCTCAGCATACAGCAGGGCGCTTGTGGGTTGAGTGTGAACTGCCCTGAGCTCCTGGGGCTGCCCAGGCTTCTGCTTCCTCATTCTCATTAGTCCCCACACCAGTGACCATAGGAATCATGGGCGCCTAGGGGCAGGCCTTGGGCTGGAGGACAACCCTGAGCATGCGCCTCTCTGCTCCTAGGGACCAGAATAAGTACAAGGAGGCTGCCCACCTGCTCAATGATGCCCTGGCCATCCGGGAGAAGACACTGGGCAAGGACCACCCAGCTGTGAGTGAGGGCTGAATAGTGGTGGGCAAGCCACCTATACTCAACTCTCCGCCAGGTCCCAGAGTCACTGCTCAGCAGGAGCCTGGGTCACAGTGCCTCTGTTCTGTCACCCGCCAGGTAGCTGCAACACTAAACAATCTGGCAGTTCTCTACGGCAAGCGGGGCAAGTACAAGGAGGCTGAGCCACTGTGCAAGCGGGCACTGGAGATCCGGGAAAAGGTAGGGACAAGGCAGGGTTTAGTGGCTGCACAGGTAAGGTCCTCAGGTAGCTCTGAGCTCAGCCTCTGACTCCTTTTCCTGTCCTAGGTCCTGGGCAAGTTTCACCCAGATGTAGCCAAGCAGCTCAGCAACCTGGCCTTGCTGTGCCAGAATCAGGGCAAAGCGGAGGAGGTGGAATACTACTACCGGCGGGCGCTGGAGATCTATGCCACGCGGCTTGGGCCTGATGACCCCAATGTGGCCAAAACCAAGAATAACCTGGTGCTGAGGGGCTGGGAGGAGGCAGGGAGGTCTGAGGTTGGGGAAGAAAGAGATGGACGGCTCAGATCCTGGGTCCTGCTCACCCTGTGGGTCTCTACCCTACCAGGCTTCCTGCTACCTGAAACAGGGCAAATACCAGGACGCTGAGACCTTGTACAAGGAGATCCTTACCAGGGCTCACGAGAAGGAGTTTGGTTCTGTCAATGGTAAGTCTGTGGCCACCATGTCAGGTTCAGCTGTGAACACCAAGGGCCGGATCTCAACTAAACTGGCCCTTATTCTGGGGTTTGGCTAGTGGCCCAGCCTCACCTGTGGATGGTGTCCATGGGAGCACACACACCTGGCTTACTGCCAAGCAGTGTCCAGCTTGGCAAACCCCACACTCTTGGCCCAGTCTTTTCCTTGTCTGCTGAGCAACTGCTCCCTTCGAGGGCCTGGCCCAAGTGTCTTTGGTTCTAGGAACCTATCTTCTAGCTCCTGATGTTCAGTCGTCCCCTGCCCCCAGATCCCTTGGAGTCGCGCCCATGTTTCAGCCTACGAGAGCGGGAGCAAGACTGGGAAGGCTTTGTCCTCACCCCAGTCACAAGCCCCTCAATATAGGCCTGTGACCTACTCATTCTCTGATTAGGGGAGGGTTTGTGATGTTATGAGTCCATTTCTTAATAATTCAACAAAGCCCAACTCTGGTCCTTCCTAAGTGTCCCTTGTTCCCTCTCCAAACCCTAATCCTGTATTCAGCCCAAACTGGAGAGGCCTCTGGCAGGCTGGTAATATCACCTTTCTGCCTGCAGGAGATAACAAACCTATCTGGATGCATGCAGAAGAACGAGAAGAGAGCAAGGTAGCTGTGCAGAGTGAGAGACTGAGATATATGGAAGGGAGGGCCTTCTTCCACCTCCCCTGATGATTCTTGCCCCCTCAGGATAAGCGCCGGGACAGCGCCCCCTATGGGGAATATGGCAGCTGGTACAAGGCTTGTAAGGTTGACAGGTGAGAGCAGCAGGAGCTGCTATGGGGTTAGGGTGGACAGCAGGGAAATCACATCCTGGGTGGGGCAAAGGTACAGGTTCCATACTCCATCCTGTCAGCCCCAGGACACATATCTCTTTTGCCAGCTCCTTTCAAGGCCCATTTTACAAAAGGATTTTCTGTACCAGGAGTGTGATTTTCTCACTCCTTGGTCTGTCACATTTTGTTCTTGGTAGCAACATGGAATAAGGACCAGGCCCAAGTCCTGGGTTGATTCTCTCAGGTCAGGAGAGACAAGCGGGCTTGGCACAGGGCTGGACACATGGGTGGTTCCTCAGAGCCAGTGTGGGCTGGGTGTCAGACAGGCCCTGGGTCCAGTGGAGCACAGCGTTTGAGACTGTCCTGTTGTCCATCCACAGCCCCACAGTTAACACCACCCTGCGCAGCCTGGGTGCCCTGTACCGACGCCAGGGCAAGCTAGAAGCTGCACACACACTGGAGGACTGTGCCAGCCGCAGCCGAAAGCAGGTGGGACTCCATGCAGGAGGTGGGTGGAGAAGGACCTCTGAGGCCCTTGTGTGTTGCAGTTAGCCCTGATGCTCCCTGCTTCTCTCGCAGGGCCTGGACCCTGCGAGCCAGACCAAGGTGGTAGAGCTGCTGAAAGATGGCAGTGGTGGGCGGGGAGGCTGCCGTGCCATTCGAGACACGACTGGAGGTGCTGGGCCTCGGTCTGAGTCTGACCTGGAAGAGGCAGGACCTGCAGCTGAGTGGAGTGGAGTGAGTGTGGGGGCTGGGATGGGTCAGGAGTGAGACTGTATAGCCAGTGTGACCTAAGGTCAAGCCTATCACCCAAAGGATGGCAGTGGCTCCTTGCGGCGCAGTGGCTCTTTTGGGAAGCTCCGGGATGCTCTGAGGCGCAGCAGTGAGATGCTGGTAAAGAAGCTGCAGGGGGGCAGCCCGCAGGAGCCCCCTAACTCCAGGTGAGCCCTCACCTTAGTGATCTTAAATGAGCTCCTGATCTGAGTATATTCTGATGGCCCAGGGTCATTTACCCATCCCTCTTGTCACCACTACCAAGTATACTGTCACGTCAACCCCAACTTTCATAACTTCCTCATGTCTATGTGGGTAAATCTCAGCTGGCCTTTTCCCTCAGGATGAAGCGAGCCAGTTCCCTCAACTTCCTCAACAAGAGCGTGGAAGAGCCAGTCCAGGTAGGGGCAGTGGGTGTCTGGCGCTGGGCAGCTGAAGCCAGGCCCCTGCCCCAGGGCCTCTGGGACCCAGATCTGCATGTCTTCCAGCCCAGCTTCTCCTGGAGCATGTCACTTCATCCAGCAACAATTCTGTCCCCATCCCAGTCCTGCTTTCAGCTTGACAGCAGAGGGCACAGATGAAAAGGGGGATGCAGACCCCCCTTCTGCAGTGGACCTGTGAACCATCAGTGCCAACACAGTAATGGGCAACAAGTGTGTCAGGCCCCAGGGCGGCTTTGGGCCAGACCTGGCCAACTGGGAGAGTCAGGCTGTCTGCTCCATGGGGCCCAGAAGCCTGATAGCAACAGCCTGAGGCTGATGGGCTGTCCTTCTGCCCACAGCCTGGAGGCACAGGTCTTTGTGACAGCCGCACACTCAGCTCCAGCTCCATGGACCTCTCCAGACGAAGCTCCCTTGTGGGCTAATCCTGAAGGGGCAGCCAGTCACCAGAGCCTCCATCCAGCACATCCTCTTCCCCCAGCCCTGCGCATGGACCTGCTGCTTGTCCTGCCTGTCTTTCCCACAGACCCCTATTTTTTCTGTTCAATCTCAGGGTAACTTCCTCCCATTTCATCTCAGCCTGAGCCCTGGAGGCTGGGCCTGCCCGCTCCTGCTCTACCCTGTATTTATTCCTTCTAGCAGGGCCCCTCTTCCCTAGGTTCCAGCCAGCTGGAGGGGCTGGCCACAGCCTCCAAGAGGAGACAGCCACCCACCCTGCCCAGACTCCAGAGCCAAGAACACTAAGCACCTGCTAGCCCCACCACTACCACTACCCTCCCCCATCCGGCCGTTGCTTCTGTATATAAAGAAATAAGTTATTGGCCGCGCCTCTCCCCTGAGTCCAAGGCACTCCTTGGGCCTCCCCTCGCCCCGCCCTTTTCCAGTGGTACCGCCCAGGCCTTAATCACCCACATTCCTCGCGGTGGTACCTCCCAGGCTCCCAGTTCTCCGGAGTAGCGCCTCCCGAAATGGTTACTTGGACAGTTTTTGTCCTCCTGGCCTTCCAGGGATGTGTCCCACCTCACCTTGCCCCTTGCCCCGGGACAGCAGGCCGAGTTGCTGTCACCCAGAGCCGGGCGCTGCCCTGCATCCCGGCCTTATGCACTGCCCCTCCCGCCCGGCCCCGCCCAGGCACGGCCTGACCCCACCCCGGGCGCCGCCCCTGGAGCCATCCTGCCACGCTGCCTCCCAGTCCCGCAGCTTCTCGGGGGGGCTAGTCACGGTCCTCCGTGGCAGGGGAAACTGCCCCACCTGTGGTTCGAAAGCGGTCGCTCTTTATTTTCAGATGTTGCTGTAGAAATAAAGACGGTTTGAATCTGAGCCGGGCTTGTTCTGAGGTAGAGGCCCAGGGTCCTCCAGCAAGTCCAGAATGGGGTGGGATCCGGTGAGACTTAAAGAGTGTGTGTGTGTGTGTGTGTGTGTGCGCGCGCGCGTGCCTTGTATAGCTCCCATGAGTGCGACGAATCCAGGTGGTCTCCCATCCCAAAACCACTCAGGGGTGCCACAACTGTGCGATTTCTTCTAAAGCCTTCAGTTCTGGGATTTTAGAATCCTTTAACTTGCTGATTGAATTTGAGCGAGTTTTTCGAGGGGATTTTTCTGTATAAAATAGGATGGTACTGGACGTGGTGGGGTACTTCTGTAATTCCATTCAGGAGGGTCGCTGTGAGTTCGGGGCCACCTTGGCCTACCTAGTGAGTTAAAGGACAGCCCGAACTACATAGATGCTGTCGGGGGGGGGGGGGAGGGCGGGGAGGCGTAACGACAGCTTCCTGGGACTATAGCTGTGTTAGAATTGTACAGTACACAACCCAAGATCAGTGAACTTTTACTGGTGCAGCTACTGTCAAAAGCGAGAGGGCGAAAATGACTGCCTCAGTTAGACAGAAGCAACCTGTACCAGTTCCAGCCCTAAACTGATCTTGTACCCACCGAGTTGGTGCCGAGCTCCGAAGTTTGGTCCCTTAGCCAAGTCCGTCCAGTAAGAAGACTACGAGCCCCAGAAAGCATTGCGCAGGCGGCGCTGGAATGCTCGGCGGACCTGGCAGGACACGCCTGCGCAGCAAGGGTGAGTCAGATACCAGGGAGACTACAGATCCCAGGAAGCAGCGCGGCGCGGCCGAACTCGAGAATTTGTGCGCTTGCGCGTTGCGGGCGGGGCCAGTGGGGCGGAGCGGCCACCATCTTGGGACGGAGGCGGAGCAGAGCCGACTAGGAGCGACCGAGCGGGCCTCCGCCGCCGCCATGAACCCCGAATAGTGAGTGAGCCCCGCCCGCGCCGTTCGGCGCAGCCTCGATCCCGAGGACGGGGCCGTACGCTTACTGGGGTTGTCTGGCCCGGGTCAGGACTGCGCGGCGCCCCCACATCCGGGTCCCTCTTCCGCTGACTTCCCCTCACATCCGGGTTCTGCCCCTCCCCCCGGGGGTACTCAGGACCCCAGCTTGACGCCTTGAGTCCTAGCACTTGGGGCCCAGAGGCGTTGACCCCCCAGGGCCAGCACTTGGAGCCCGAGGCAACAGTGCTACCAGGCCTTTTTGGTTAGATGGCCCCGCAGACCCGTTCTTCGCAGGTCTCAGTTTCCCCATTTGCTGTTTGAAGATGGTCCTCGCGGTTTGGAGCCCGACACAGTAGTTTCTGGTTTTTGATAGTTCAGATTCGAGCTCTTTAGGTTGAACCGTAAATCCCTCTGCCCTTTTCCTTTTTCTGGAGTCTTCTGTAGTCAGCTTCCCGGGGCTGATCTAGAGAATGACCAGATGCGGGCAGCCCCAAAGCGCTGCTCATCCCTTTGAGGTCAACCCCTCCGGGCTGCGCCTGCCCTGGCCTGCCCAGGTCATGCTGTCGCGAGCTCCAGGTGATTTACTCCGAGACCTCCATGACCACTGTTGCACCCCTTCCCTCCGCTGTTACACTGCCAGAGAAGTTTAGGTGGATATGGAATTTGCTTTTCCCCTGTTTTCCCCTTAGAATGGGATTCACTAGTCCTGAAATTATACTGACTTCTTGGTCATTCCCCTGCGGGTAGATGACCCACATTTCGTGCCCTGCACTTCTAGTTTTCCCCCAAGTATCAGCTGTCATCTTCCTCTTCTGCCACTTCCTTTTTCTCCTGTAGCGCCAGACCTCGGATTTCCTTGGGAAGGGTGCCTCTCGACACTAAAGTCTGACAGACCTGAAGTCTTAGAATTATCTGCTGTGTAATTTAGGATAAGACATTTCCCTTGTTTTAGTCTGATTTCCTCAGTAGTTGGAAATAAAACACTCCCTTGGTGGGAGTTTAATGAGATGATGCCAGTAACATCTCTTTAAGTATTAAGTGCTGTTACCATTTCTACTTGTTGACTACCTCTTCTTGGAGACTATATCAGGAATTTTACTTTTTGTTTGTTTGTTTGTTTCTGGATTGGTTCCTGGCTTCCATTTTGAGGGCCTGTCTCCCCTGTCTAGTAACACACATCACAGGACATGCTAAGGGTTCCCTAAATATTGTGTACCAGACAGAACTGTGGAGTCTGTCAGGAATCAGAATAAGTACCCAGCTCTGACACTTAATTGATTGTGAGTCTTAGGACATCAAGTGCCTCTCTGTGCCTCACTTTCTTTTCCTATAAAAGTGAAAATTCAGACTCAGGAAGTTGAGAAACCTGTGGACTAGCTTGTGGGGGTAAAGTTCAGTCTTCCTTCCCCCAAGGTCTGGTGGGAAGATCTGGTGAGTACTATAGTATACCGAATCAAGACATGCCTCACAGTGTGGAGAGGCCGTAATGGTGATGGTAGGTGGACTTCTTGCTTTTCTTCATACCTTCCTTCCTGTCTTCCCTCTCCAGTGACTACCTGTTTAAGCTGCTTTTGATTGGTGACTCCGGTGTGGGCAAGTCATGCCTGCTTCTGCGGTTCGCTGTGAGTAAGAAACCTATAACATCCATCTCGCTGGTGGCTTGGAAGGAGGAAAGGAACAACCAGAGCACAGTGGTTGCAAGACCTGGGGAATCAAGGATGAGGTTTTACAAGACCTGCCAGCAGTGCATCTGACTGAATTGGGGCCTGGGCTGTTAAGATGGGGTACTCAGAAGTGGGGCTTAGCTGGGGAACTGGCTGGGGAGAAAGTTGGAGGGAGGTTTTCCAAATGGGCCTTAGACTCATTCAGTCATTGCATTGGCCCCAACCTTCCAGGATGATACGTACACAGAGAGCTACATCAGCACCATTGGGGTGGACTTCAAAATCCGAACCATTGAGCTGGATGGTAAAACCATCAAACTTCAGATTGTGAGTGTGGCTTTTCCCCAACCCCAGGGACAGGCACAAATCCTGCCTGGGGAGGGGCTCAACCAGGCTGACCTTTCTCCCTACTATGTTGTAGTGGGACACAGCTGGCCAGGAACGGTTTCGGACCATCACTTCCAGCTACTACCGGGGGGCTCATGGCATCATTGTGGTGTACGATGTCACTGACCAGGTATTGCTGCACTTAACCGGCCCAACTTTGCCTCCGTGGCCTTAGGTTTTGTTGTTTGTTTCTTTTTCTCTTCCTATCTTTTCCCTGATGCTTCCTAGGGAGGAGACTACTCATTTCACAGGGAGGGAAACAACCATAGGGGATCCTCTCAAGGGCCTGCTGCAGGGTCTCAGCAGAACCAGTCTTCACACCTTCCTTCCGCCTTGTTCCTGGCACCTGTGTTTTGCATGGGTTTAGTTTCTTAGTTGGCTGTTGTACTGGGCCCATAGCTTCCTGTGTGAAGATACTGGGGGAAACAATTGGAGGGCCTTAGTTAAGGCAGTGAGATCCCTGAACACTGCCTTGTGGAACAGAGGTCTAGGAGCCCTGTGTGTGCTGTGGTGGCTTAGTCACATATCACTGGTATCAGTGGTTGTGAGAACAGCTAGAAACAGTCCAGTTTTATTGCTGTAAATCACAGCTTTCAAATTCCTCTTCTTATTTTTTTGTTTGTTTTTTTTTGTTGTTGTTGTTTTTCAGGTTTTTTTTTTTTTTTTTTTTTTTTTTTTTTTTTTTTTTTTTTTGAGATGGGACTTCACTGGGTTGGTCAGGCTGGCCCCAAACTCCTGGGCTCATATGATCCTTCTACTTCAGCCTTCCAAGTAGCTGGCACTGCAGGCATGTACCAAACCACACGCCTGCAGCTTCATATTGTCTTTTGGTGTTTGTATAGTCTACGTCACGTTCCCATCTTACAGATGAAGACTTGGTTTCAGGGTGGTGAGGAGGCCACCAGGTGAACCGCCCCAGCTTGTTCAGCTGCAGAGATAGAAAGCTTACTCTCCAGATCCCACCTACTTTGTTTTTTCTACCAAACCTTGTTGCTCAACAGGAGCCAGGCCTTGGGGATATGGGAGATGACATCAGCCCTGGGGTGGGAGTAGTCCCTGTGTATTAGGGCTCTTTGGCTCTCTACCACTCATGATCCTCTGCCTCTGCCTCCCCAGCTCTGGACAGCAGGTTGGGTTGAGCTGTGTTCCACTCAGAAGTCACCAAGACCTTTCTACTGACCACCAAATCCAGTGACCTCAAGTTAATTCTTGCCTTGATTGACTTCTTGTGACTTTTAACTTTCTTCTCTCTCCTTGAAAAGTCCCTTCTCTGCACTCTGTCATTTGCTGAGCATGCACTCTACCTCTAAGCTACATCTCCAGCCCCTTCAAGGTGTTTTTATTGGTTCATCCTGTGTTCCCTCATCTCACCCCATATTTTTCTCCTTCCTGACTTGAACCCTCTCCATAGTTCTGGCTGCTTTGGTTGTTTGGCTTATATCTTGTTTACTGTGGTTCTTGCATCTAAAGAACTGTCAACAAAGACCCCCTTTTTCTCTATGCCTGTGCTGACACTTGGGTCTCTATGAATTCACATCTCCATGATCTTAATCAGTGCGCTGCATGGGGAAGTCTGTATTTCCAGGTGAGACTACCTGGAGAAATGTTAATTTGGCCCTAGTGTAGTCTCCTAGTCATGAAGGACAAAGTGAGGGCTATAACTCAAGTCTTGCTGACATGGCACACACACTTTTCTGTCCTGGGGTGCCTTTCCAGGCTCCAGACCAGCTGCAAAACTCAAGATGCCCAGGGCTGGCCCAACCGTGTTCCCCACACCCACTCTTGCATCCTCGTGTCTGTAACATAATCCCTGTTGGCCTGACCAAAAAGCTCTTCCTTCCTCATCTAGTCAGTCTCAAGGCTCCTCCATTCTCTCCCCATCATCTCTCTCAAATCTTCCCTATCATAATAATAGCAGTGATGAGGATAATAGCAGCTCTTGCTAATTAAGCACTTGTTATGAGATGGGTCTGTATTCATTCTCTCCTGCACACAACAACCCTGCTGGGAGGTACTGTTTTATACAAAAGAAGAAACTGAGGCTCACAGAGGTCGGTGACAAATCCAATGTCACACAGTAAGCAGCTGAGCCAGGGCTTCACCCAGAATGGCCTGACTAAACCTGTGTACTTCCTTGTACTCCTTGGCTCAGGGTACATCTCTCCTCTGGATTATCTCTACCACCTACCCTCCCAGTGTGTCTCCTTTTAGTACTGGTCTTCTCTGGCTTCCATACTCCTCTGTGGACCATCTGTCCAGCACTTAGATGTGATCCCACTGTCTCTTGTCTGAGAAGACGACCCTCCTGATTGTCCCAGACTTAGCTGAATAAAAACCCTTTGAGCTCTGACCTGCAAGCCCTTGTTCCCTCAAAGACAGTGTGCCCTCCCGCTGTGACCTGGCATAGGCTGTTTGCTCAGCAGCCACCTCTCCTGCATAAGCCCAGTTCATCGGCTGTAGCTTCCTAGGCAGAGATGATCCTGGGGCTCCCTAACTCCTGCCCCCATTTCATTTTGCCATTGTATGTATCCTGGTCAACTTTTTCATTGCCCCCCTGAATCCCTCAGGGTGGGCTCTAATACCCTCTGTACACAGCATTAGGCACACTTAGAACATGATAGGTTATCAGGCCTCTGACTTCTAAGAACGAAAAGCTTCAGCCAAGCACTTGACTAGAAATTGTCCTTTGTAGCAAAATTGAGTGTTGGGCTGCTGGGAATGTCTGAGGCCCAGCAATGCTGTGTTGGTTTCAGAAGTAGGACAGGACACCTGTCTCCCTTATGGCCAGAACCTGTCCTGCAAGGACCCTCCATCCCCCATTGGCACAAGGCTGCAAACCTGCTCTGGCATAAAGAGATTTACAAGCCACTTTGGGGAGTTGTTGATTCTCACTGGCCCATTCCTCTCTGTCCCTCTCTTCCCTCAGACCACCTCTCTTCTGCCATCACATGTTACACCTGGGAGTGTCTTGGAGGGCAGCAGCTATGACAATCAGCAGGCTGGCCCACAGGTCCTGGCGAGTGCTGGGACTGCTGGCAGGCAGCTGTGTTGTGCTCTGGTGAAGAGGGGACAGTTTCGTTAGCCCAGGGCATCTGCCTCTTTCTCAGGAGCTTGTATATAGGCTGGGGTGGGGGCCGCAGAGTTGGGAGTTTAATAACTTTGGACCCTGGACCCTGTAGGAATCCTATGCCAACGTGAAGCAGTGGCTGCAGGAGATTGACCGCTATGCCAGTGAGAATGTCAATAAGCTCCTGGTGGGCAACAAGAGTGACCTCACTACCAAGAAGGTGGTGGACAACACCACAGCCAAGGTGAGCAAGGCTGGGCCAGGCGGTGTCTATAGCTGGGGCCCGCTGCCCTTCAACCCTGTCTTTTCTCTTGTCTCCCCTTGGCAGGAGTTTGCAGACTCTCTGGGCATCCCCTTTCTAGAGACAAGTGCCAAGAATGCCACGAATGTTGAGCAGGCTTTCATGACTATGGCTGCTGAGATCAAAAAGCGGATGGGGCCCGGGGCAGCCTCAGGAGGAGAACGGCCCAACCTCAAGATCGACAGCACCCCTGTGAAGCCAGCTGGTGGCGGCTGTTGCTAGGAGGGGCACTTGGGATGGGACAGGAGGGGATACCGCCAGATGATGCCTCTGGAGCAGGCAGGAGGTGCCTCCTTCCTCTCCTGGGCATTTGAGTCTGTGGCTTTGAGGTATCCTGGGCTCCCCGTCTCCCTCTGGCCCATCTGCCTGCTGTCCTGAGCCCTGGTTCTGTCAGGGTCCCCAAGGGAGGACACACAGGACCTGTGGCAAGAGCAGGGACAGGGGCTGCTCTGCTGCTGCCTTTAGGTACCTTGGAAAGATGCCCCACTGTGCGCCTTCCTTTGGAACGAGGGCTCCTCTGTCTCCTTTTCCCCATGTATGCTGCACTGGGTTTCTCTTCTTTCTCTCCCCTTTCCCAAGAGCTGAGGCCTCCTGGCCTCTGCTGCCTCTGCCTGCAGTCAGAGCTTCAGTTAAGGACTGTAATCAGGGGATCCAAGGCCTGAGATCTAGGGCTCTGGGCTGGACCTCAGAATGGGTATGGGGGCACAGGAGCCCAGCAGCCTACTTTCTTCTGCCTCCCTCCACCCCTTACACTCACAGCTCAAGCCGTCCAGCTGCAGTGGGGTCCAAGCAGGGCTAGGGCAGGTGGGCGGGAGGCTGTGCTGGGCCTGTGTGTTGAGCCCAGAGGGATCCTGTTCCTGCTGCCCTCTACCCTGCCAGAGCCAGGCCCATGTGCTGCCTGCCCACCATGCCCCTTTGTGCCCAAGGCAGGCGGAGGTGGAAGGCCCACCTGCCAGAGGCCAGGCACAGCCTTAACCCTCACTCTGCCAGCACCCCTTCTCTGCCTGAGGCAGCACATTCGGTTTATTCTTCCATTGCGCAGACCCATCCCTTCCTCTATCTTGGGGAATGTGGGTGCAGCCCAGGGTCAGGGGCGTCTCTGTTCACTCGCTCAACCAGGCTCCTTGCCCTCTGCACAGCTTCTTCCTGCAGAAGACAAACCTCGGGTCTCTGCCTGAGAAGCCATGTCCCACCCACACCCCCACCTTCCCGTCCAGCTTGTATTTAAATCCCTGGGCACCCCTTTGGGCCCTGACTCCCAAGTTCCCCTCTGGTGTTATGTCAGGCATTTTGCAAGGAAAAGCCACTTGGGGAAAGATGGAAAAGGACAACAAAACCAATAAATTTCCACTGGCCCTTGGGTGAGCCGAGGGTTTTTGCAAGGAAGTTGTGGCTGAGTGTGGTCTGTGATCTTAGCATTCATTCCTGGGGGTGTGGGGGGGGGTGCGATTAGATCCCTGAGCATGGTAGGTTGCCCTGGGGTCCTGGCTTGGACTCACTTTCTTGGGGTTGCTGGCAAAAGCCCTTGACCCACATAGTGGGATCAGGAGAGCTGCCAGTGTTGCTGTGGGTTGTCCCTAAGGGCCCAGCACCAATCTGTCGAAGGAGGTAGGCATGCGACCGGTAGCGAGTAGCCAGGGAAGCACCACTAGCACAGGCACATATCCAAGACGGAGTTGGGTAGCAGCCCTGGAGTCAGGGCCTGGGGGCCTGCAGTGGTCCACAGATGTGTCCGGGGCACCTGGACTGCACCTCTTTAAGCTCCCTCCTGCGACTTCTGTCTTCTGGCCAGATTCCCCTGTTCCCCCAGACAATGGCAGGTGCTTCACACTTAGGACTCTCCAAATGAGCACGGGGAACATGCAGGTCAGAGGCTGTGGTGGGTTGCTTGGGTGACGGAGTGACAGGGAGGAATGTGCGTCTAGAGCTATGTACCCCTGAGGGTGCAGGGCAGTGGGCTCCTCTGTCCTCGGGTAGCGTGGGGCTAGCATGCGGTGGGCAGAGGGGTGCACGAAGCCTCAGCCCCGCCCGCGGCCCCTGCATGGTGGCCCCGCCCCCGGCTCCGCCCCATCGGCTTCGCGGGCTGGAGAGTGAGGGAGCCGCGGGCGAGGGATCGCAGGATGTGCGATCGGGGCCCGGGCAGCCGGCAGCGGACGCGCCCCCCGAGCCCACTGGCCCCACCGGCCCGCACCCCGCGTCCCCCACGGCCTCGCGGCCCCGGTCCCGGCCGCGCCGCCCGCATTCCCAGAGCCCTGTGGGCCATGCCCGGCCGGCCCTAAGCGCGGGCCGGGGGGGCGGGGGGCGTCCCCTTGCGCCCGGACCCCGCGCTGGCGCCCCCCGGGCTGCCGCCCGGCGCTGGGGCCATGGCGTTCACCTTCGCGGCGTTCTGCTACATGCTCACCCTGGTGCTGTGCGCCTCCCTCATCTTCTTTGTCATCTGGCACGTAAGGCTGGGCTGGGGCTGGGGCTGGGGCTGGGGCTGGGGGCGGGCTGGGGAGGCAGGGGGCGAATGGAGCCGGAGGGCCCCGGGTAGCTGGTCTCAGAGCCCCGGGGAAACTTGGAGCTTCCTCTTTGCTAGCCCCCATCCTTCGGTTTCTCTTCGCCTCCATTAACACCCCCTATTGTCGGCTTCCTTCCCGGGATGGGGGGGCCTTTCTCTGACGCCTCCGCCGTCTAAGGGTATGTCACTCAGTCCCTGACCCCCCTTCCCCCATCCAAATGGGGTGGAGGGGGAAGTCTAGAATTCCTGCTCCTTCTCCTACCCTCTCAATCAGTTCATCTCCATTTGTCCATGGGGCAGTTTGTCTGTCTGCCCCCCCCCCCACAACCGTGGGTTTTTCCAGCCAGAGTGATGAAGCCGGTTGCTATGGCAACTGCATCTGTTTACAGGACCCACTTATCTCAGAGTCCTTTAACCCTTTCCCTTCCCAGCCCCCTCCCTGGCCAAGCAGCCATGGACACTAAGCAGTGCCAGAAATCTAGCCCCCACTGCAGCTCACTTTGGGGACTCCTCCATTCCCTCTCCACTTTCCATCCTCCCTCGTATTCCTGTCCCCACATCCCCTTTGTCTTGTGCACCCTTAGTCTCCCCTTCACCCTGTCTTAGGCTCACACCTGGTTCTTCAGAATGTTACGGTCTCATCCTGATGACCTACTCCTAGAAAGGATCTTTCTCTTCAAAGGCCTCCTCTACCTGGCTGCCTTCTCTTCTCTACAGAACTATCAGTCAGCTCCCAGCTCACTGCTGGAGGCCGTGGTCCTCCCTCTTCCACTGCACCCTGAGGTTTCTGTCCCACCTAGGGCCCCTCCAGGCCTGCTTGCTGCAACCCTCTGCTCAGCTCATCTCATCATCATTCCCTTCTGGTCCTCTTACCCCTCTCCAGCCTCTCTTCTGCACCTCTTACTTCCTCCCTTCCCTGCCCCACCTGCCTCTTCCTGTGCTCCCCACTTCCTCTCCTTTCTTTTCATGGGACTTGCTATCTGCTCCATGGTTCCCCCACATTCTCCCCATCTTTCTTTGCCATCTCCACTGCCTTTCTTTTTTACATTGGGATTTCACTGACTCTGCTGTACCCCTAATCTATGAGGAGTGAGCCCCCACAGACCCTCCATACAGCACAACCCCATCTCCACCCTCTGGCTCCCTGCCTTTGTACCACTAAGTCTCTGAGTGCCTTGACTGCTGTTTTTTTCCTCTCCTCCTTGTTCTCTCTCCCTCCTTCCATTCCCCTAGGTCCATCTTGATCTCTCCAAGCTTTCTGTTCCATGCCCAGTCCTGTGGGTGGTGGCAGGAAAGCTTGAGTCCTAAGGACAAAACCAACTGGGGACCACAGGCTGGGAAACATAGAGCTAATTCCCAAGGAATTCCAGGTAGTCTTGGGATTCTGAGATGCAGGCTGTCAGTGGGTTTAAGGGAATAAAGGATGCATAAGAACCAGACTTTGTCCTTGTGGATTGCCCAGCCTAAGAGGCAGGTCCCAACTTTTGAAGTAATACCTTTATTCATTCAATAGACACATTCACAGGGCACATACTATGTATAAGACACAGTGTTTGCTCAGTCATTACCTGAGTGATCTTAGCAAGTCTTTCATCCTGAAAGTTTGTTTTCTCATCAGTAAACTTATAGACATCAGTGCCCAGAGTGAGGTCTATTAAGAGGACAGGGGAGAGGAAGTATGGTCTCCAATCTAAAACAGGTGTGAACTAGAACCTTCCAGTGCAAGATCCCAGATCCCACCCTATGCCCTGAGAACAGGCCTCACTGGTCGCTAGGCAACCCTGGTCGTGAGTGATGCATGTCAGCTGTCATCATGGGGGATTGTTTGTTCCGGGGGGCTGAGTCAGCGCCAGGCAGCCTAGGGGGTGGGAGGTGTAACACCCGCTGCCTGCTGGTGGTGCCAGCTCAGGGGCAGACAGATGGCACCCTTCCGCTCCCTCCTGGACCCTGTTGCTGTGCCTGTCAAGTGGGGCGCCTGCCCAGAGTCAATGAGGAGTTGGGGGAAGGTGCCCAGATGGCTCCAGCTCCCTCCAGGAAGCCCATGTTCTTTCCCTCTGAGCCGTCTGGAATCTGGGATGCTTGGGGGTGGTGGGCCTGCTGGTGCTCCTAGGGCTGGAGCTGAGGGGAGGGGGCCACAGCAGGTTCCCCTGTCAATCCACCTCCCCCAGGTCACCTGCCAGCTCCTCTCCTTTAACACCTGCTCCTCCATTAGTTTCCCACTGCTGAGGGTACTGGCATGTCGGACAGCCCCACAGAAAAAACCTAGACCCTTCTACCTTACTTCACCACTGCAGAAACCCTTTGGAGTCAGCTTCTAGAGCGCTCTAGAATTTTTGTTTGTTTGTTTTTCATTTTTATCAGTACCAGGGATCAAACTCTGCCTGCTTGCAAGGCAGGCGCTTATGCCGCTGAGCTAAATCCCTAGCCCCAAGACCACTCTAGAATTAACCCACACCTCTCCACCTCCACTGCCACTCTGTCCACTCAGACCACCACTCGCCCTTCCTGGACACTGCAACAGCCCCCTTGCTAGTCTAGCCTGAGTATAACAAAACAGTATTTCAACTCTATAGTCAGACTGAGTTAGAAGCCTGACTTACCACTATGTGGCTTGGACAAAACACTCAGCTTCCTCCTCTACAAAACAGAAATGAAAATAATACTAGCATTTAAGACATTAGATCATTACAAGTGTTCAGTGAATAAACATAAATTCAGTTCAGTGTCTTGACTATGACTGTAAGCCGGCTTTTACCCCCTCCCACCCTCACACACCAATCTGACAGCCCCATTCTGCCTCTGTAGCCCTCATGGCTCCCATTACTCTTTCGTTGATGCCTAACCTGGTCTGGCCAGGAGTTCCTATGTCTGGCTGGCTGTGCTGACCTCTCCAGCCTCTTTTTGCACCATCCCCTCCTTCCCACACTCCTCAATTTTACCCCAGGCCCACGAATCTGCAGCTGTTTCCTGAATGTTCTTTCAATCCTCTATGCTTTTGTATCTGCTATTCCTGCTGCTTAGACTGCTTGTCTCCCATTTGTTCACCAGACGCCTACTCAGAGTCAGCCTGAACCCCCATTCTCTCCCCCCACAGGGTCCTGCTGATACCCCACAGCTCTGATCACTTTCAGTGTAGTTCTGAGTTCTCCCCCAGTCCTGGAGCTCCTCCCGGGAAAGAGCTGCAGCCCAGACCTGGGGCTCTGGTGCTCAGCACAGGACCAGCAGAAAAGGGACTGTATTTGGGGATGTTCAGGAAGACAGTGTAGTGGAAATGAGCCAAAACTAAACATTAAGACAGGATTCCGTTCTGCACAGTTGTGTGACCTTGAACCAGGTCATGTCCCTCCTGGGCCTCAGTTTTTCCACATTGCCACAAGCTGTTGGACCTGGTCTTGTGTATAAATCCCTATTGCGTGGAAGGAGGGAGGCAGGCCTTAGCTGCTGCCTCAACCCTGACGGGCACACACCCTTCCCTCAGATCATAGCCTTTGATGAGCTGCGGACTGACTTCAAGAACCCCATCGATCAGGGGAACCCAGCGCGGGCTGTAAGTGATACATGTGCTGTGCCGAGGTGTGTCCGTCCGTCTGTCTTTCCATCTGTCTTGGGTGGCGGGTGGGAATAGAGGTTGGGTAGGTGAGGGTGCAACGTGGGGGACCAGCGGCCTTTACCCCTTCTTTGTTCCCACCTCAGCAAACACCTGGTACGGGTTCTGGGCTCGGGTTCCTCCTAGCAGGGTGGCAGTTGCCAGGCTCTCGGCCGTTGTCTTGGAGACGCGGGTGAAGGGCCCTCCATGGTGACGGTCGCCATGGGGACGGCGCGGCTGCTTGTCTGCCGTACTGTCAAGGATGCAGAGGGCTCTAGTGCCCCCTGGCGGCCATGTGTGGGGTGGTAGGGGAGCGCCTGAGAGAGGGCTCCTCTGCTTCCCCCATCACAGCCTTTTCCTTCCCCTACAGCGCGAGCGTTTAAAAAACATTGAACGCATCTGCTGCCTGCTAAGAAAGGTCAGTGTCAGGGCTGGGGGCAGGAAGCTCCTAGCCATGTGCTTCCTCCACGTTCTCTGGGCTGCTTTGATCCACGCTGTCTCCTGGGAGCGGGTAGTAGGCCAGAGGCATTTTGGCCTTGGGCTCATGGTGGGTTGCTCCAGTCCCCTGCTCCTCTCTGTGCACTTGAAACTTGGGTCTGCCCTGTTACAGGGCCACTCACCTCTCATTCTCACTCCCCCAGCTGGTGGTTCCGGAGTACTCTATCCATGGCCTCTTCTGTCTGATGTTTCTGTGTGCAGCAGAGTGGGTAACCCTGGGCCTCAACATCCCCCTCCTCTTCTACCACCTCTGGAGGTGAGGGCACGAGCCACCAGTGGGGAGGCTAGGCTGGGGCGCTCAGCAGCATGAGGTGGTAGCCTCAGTGGCTCATGGGCACTCAGACCTCTCCCCGCCCCAGGTACTTCCACCGTCCTGCAGATGGCTCTGAGGTCATGTATGATGCGGTCTCCATCATGAATGCTGACATCCTCAACTACTGCCAGAAGGAGTCCTGGTGCAAACTTGCCTTCTACCTGCTCTCCTTCTTCTATTACCTGTACAGGTGAGGCCTTGCCCTCTGCAGGCGGGACGCAGGGAAGGGATGTCCAGGCAAGCCCAAGTTCTTGCCCTTTGCCCCTGGGGACTGAGGGCAACCCAAGGTGTACCAGGTGGGTGGCCATGCTTGCTCAGGACTTGGGCTCACTGCCTCATTTTCCCACAGTATGGTTTATACGTTGGTGAGTTTCTAAGGGGGAAGCCGGCCAGGGAGCGAGCCCAGAACGGACCGGACGCCTGTGCACCCCTAGCCCTGCCCCTCGGCCGCAGAGGCCTCAGCCCTGGGGAGGGAGGGGGCACTGGTGCCCCCAGCCTCTCTACCCCCCAAACTGCTGCTGCGGGGACCCCCCCCCCCGCCTTCAGAGCCCTCCCCCTTGGACTAGGGCCAGGCAGAGCTCTAATTAGGGGCAGGGCTCCTCTGCCAACCTGCAATTAGGCATGGCAGTCAGTCCAGGAAGGGGTGGGACTTCTGGCCTGGTCCATTTTGGAGTAGGGGGAGGACTTGGGCTCTGCCAGCAGCAGAGCTTGATCCTGGAAATTCTGGGCCACCCCCCCTTACCTTCACCCCGAGGCTCCCCCTGCAGGTGGGGGGCACCCACACCGGGAATGAGCAGGCTCAGCAGGGGGTATCCCCACCCCTAGTCTGCCCTCTCCCCTCCCCAGGCTCTCTCTCCAGCCCCATCTCTTGTCCCATCCCCAGCTCACCCTGTCTCTTGGACCTATTTTCTATGTTGCCTGGAGGAGTCCGGCACCCTCTCCCCGGCCATTTGTGACAAAATATGAATAAACTACTGCAAACACGTGGGCCCCCATTCTGCTCCAGAAAGGGGTGAAGAGATGGGGATGGGATGAAGGACTGGGGCTAAGTCCTCAGCACAGCCTGTCTTACCTCATGAGCCACAGGCCCTTCTGAGAGCCCCTCAGATGGATCAGAGGCCTTCCACATCTCCTTGGCAGCTATCCTGTCATCTTCTCTCTCTTAGTTGTCTGCTAAAGCCTTTTCTTTGCCCTTCAAAGTCAAAACCTCTAGGAAACCCTCCCCAGTTCACCCTCCTAGACAGCCCCAAATGAGGTCTTCTGGAGCAATGCAGCTCTTCCAGCAGGCCCCAGGATCAAGGGTCAAAACAAGTGAAAGAAATCAAAACTTCAATGTATGAAAAAGCAGTGCCATTCGGGGCCAGGGTGTCACCGGACCAGGTGGAAGGTCAGCCAGTATATGATGAGGGGCTGAAAGACTGCAGCTCCCAGAGTCAGGTAGAGCTGGACCCGCTGTTGGGAGCCAGGACCACCAATGCTGTCAGGGCTCAAGGTTGCTGTCCGAAAAGAACGCACCTGGAAGAAAGATGTGCTAAGGCTGGGCCCACAGTGGGGGGCTGGGCCCCACTTCCACCCAGGTGGGCAGGCAGGGGGAAGCTCAGGACTCACAATGAAGTACATAAGCGCAGAAGAGGTCCAGGCCAGGGCCACATAGTAGCCATCACTGCCGAACAGCATCCCGGTGAGCACGCTGAGGATCATCCTGGGAGAATAGGAGAGGCCGATGACTCCAAGGTCCAGGGCCGAGATTGGCTCTGCCCACCAGAGGCCCAGAGCCCAGTTAGATTCTATCTAATCACAGCCCTCCATTCTGAAGCTGTTTGCACAGGGACCCAGATTCCAAACAGATCTGCAAAGCTCAGGGTTCAGCCCCAGGACCAAGATCTGAGGCCTGCTTCACTCCCCTGTGGTTTCCTAAATCCCCTATCTCAAGTCACTCAATTCCCAGAGAGACTGCTGGAAACAGTGGTCTCGCTAGCAGTGTAAAGCTGGAGGTTGAAATAGAGGAGCAGATGTCACACTTCGAGGCTACTCAGGACCAGAACCCACAACTCCACATCCCCACCACAAGCCCTCTACTCCCAGCTTGCCCCACAGATTTGTGCTCACCCCACGTATTTGTAGCCGCTATAGGCCAGCAGGTGGAAGGTGCTTAGCTCACTGCGCACTGTAGCCAGGTAGAGGCCTAGGAGCAGGGCCAGCACCTCTATCACCATCCAAACCAGTGCTGTGCTCGCACATAGGCCGAGCACCTCTGGGGAGAACCTGTGGCCATGGGAAGGAGCAGGTCAGAACCACCATATCGTGACGGGTCAGGGTGAGAGGCTGGGACATGGCACAGGTCCCCCTGGGAGATGGGAGGGGACTAGAACCAACCTTTTCTGAATGCCCAGTGCCATCCCAGCCAGTAGCACATAGGTGATGAAGGCCATCGCTGCCGAGAGTCAGAGGGAAGCCGTTAGCCTAGCTTCCTCAAAAGAACACTATGCGTTCAAAATCTTGATGCCACAGCTGTCCCCCATTCTTCCCTCCCTACATGGCCCGATCTGTATGACCCCTACATTCAGCTTCCCAGTATCCAGTCTGGGGTGCCTTTCCTTAACCAGTGCCCTCCCTGAGTAAACACCACCAGAGTAAGTGTTTACCCTACTGGAGGAAGCTCATCAGTTTCCTGCTGTGTCTCAGAAACTACTTCAAGGGTCAAGGCAATTGCTCCTCCTAGACAGGGAGCAGCCCTGGCAAGACTACAGAAACAAAATGCAGATTTGGTGGACAAGAGTCCAAGCCCGTGGGAATGACCACATCTCTGCCAGCAACTCTGCCTTTTGGCACTGGCCCATCTCTGGCTGCACTAATCACACAAAGAACTCTAAGCCAACTATGAGGAGTTCTAAGAGCTTGGAGCCAGTGGAAACCAGGCTTCAGCAGCCGCTTAAACTCACTAGTCCTCTGCTCACTAAGGCACTAGGCTGACATGCCTACCAGAGGGCACAGGAAATCAGCCCTGCCACCTATAAGCTGTGGGCCTCAGACATACTAAAGTTCCATTGGGCCTTGGCTTTAACATACAAGGTGGGGATGTAATACCAGCCTTTTACAGTGGCTATGAGAAGCTCATGGGGTGAAAGATGAAAGGACTTCTGTCCTTCTTGGGCCACCTGGACAGGTTAATGTCCTGGCAGCTCTTCTGGGGGCTGCCCCTGGAACACTCCTCTAAGGCCTGGCCCTGTGCAACCAGCAGGACAGAGAAGAGTGAGCTGCAAAGTCGGCCAGCTCACAGTGTGGGCAGACTTGTGCCAAGCAGACAGGCAGTGGTGGGGACCCAGGAGGGGGTGATCCCTTGCTTGGAGGTCAGGGCAGGCTTCCTGGAAGTAGAGAGGTTGGAGGGCTTGGGAAGACAGGAGTAGTAGTCTTGCATGCCAGGTGCAGTGCTGAACACACCTGACCTCCCTGAATCTCCATAACGATCCTCTGAGATAGGGGCTGTTATTCTGGTTTTACTGAAGAGTGTGAAAACCAGCCTGAAGACCCACAGCTGCAAGTGGCAGGGCCAAGTGCAAACCCAGGGCTCCAGGCAGAAAAGAGACACAATTCAAATTCACAGGCAGTCAGGTTGCAAAGGGGCACTGTGGGGACACAAACACATTCAGGAAGTACCTTACCAGTCACCCAACCTAGTCTACCTGTACCTTGCATCCACCATGAAAAGCATCAGGGGCAGATGCCAGACCAACACTTGACCTCTCTCTTTCCCCTCACGCCTCAAGGCACAAGTGGTCCCCTTGTGGCCCCTGCCCTGGTCAGAGACTCACTGGGGATATAGAGGTCAGGGGCGTTGAGGTCTTGCCGTGGGGGCAGAGGCACGTCTCGACTGTACTGTACTTCCCAGTTCTGTCAGTGGCAGCGGCAGCCAGGTCAGGAGGAACAGAGGAGAAAAGAGAGAAGGTTGAGGTCTAGGGGATAGACCACAGGGGATGAGGGAGGCCTACTAATTCACCTTATAGGTGGCTCACCTGGTGTGTGTAGGGGAAGACCAGGAGCACTAGCTTCTTGGCCACATAGGCTGTGTCCACAGCGAAAAAGTACTTGAGTTTGTTCACAGACACAAAACGGTGCAGCTGGGAGGGGAGAGAGGAGGCTGTGGATGAGCCATGCCACAGCCCCAGGGTGCTCCTTCTGTGTGCCCTTTCCCTGAGGGCAGCTGTGATGATCATATGGGATCCCAGATGCCCCAGCCCTAACCAGAAATCCTGCCACCCTTCCCCTGGGAGCAGGCCACACCTCCTTGTTCACCATGTCCTTTCCATGGGATGCAATGGAGCTGCCATAGGCCATAGCTGCATTGGCCATTGGGTCGCTAAGCAAATGGTTGACACTGAAGGCCACATCAGTTCCTGGGGCTGGGTATCCCCCGGGTTGGCTGGAATAACCACCACTTGTGTCATCGAAGAGAGGAGGAGGATCTGGAGCTGCTCGGGCCCTGTGCTTGGAACCTGTGGACATGGAGGTACCAGTGCAGGTGATGAGAATAGCAAACAAGAGTTTAAACTGTCTTTTACCCTGACTGAGCAGCCGAGTAGGTTCTCAGGGGACCAAGCAATAGTAACAGTGAGGGAAAACCAGGCTGGGTTAGGAATAGCTAATTCAGAAAGCCCTTTGATGAGATCCTTTCCGTGAAATCCTTTGCTATATGCAGGCAGAGGAGAGCTGTTCATTTAGGATTTCTCAAGGGGAGCGGGGCCCTCTCAGGGGGAGTGATCTCTGAACAAAGCTTTGGATAGTACGGGTGATGATAATGACAAGGGTATCCCCTGCGTGAACAAAGGTAGGAAAGGTGACAGCTGGCTACCCACAGGCTCTAGGAAGCGGTCAGGGACCCTGCCGGGATCCTGACAGGGAAAGGAAGCTCTGGAGGCAACTCAATTCGTGCCTGGATCAGACGCGGGGATCCTGGCTGCATGATCACCACCCCATCTCAAGATTGGGCAGAAAGAAATGGCAGCACGTGTTGCAGCCTGGAAGGGTAGGAACCAGAGTGACACCCCCGCCCTGGGCAGCGGTGACGGCCACCCTTCTCCCTCAGGGTGAGCGGGCCGCGCCGCCGATTTTCTTCCAGTCGGCCAGAACGTGCCCCGCCCGCCCCACACCGCACGCACCGTGGGCTCCGTAGCCCGAGTGATAAGCCATGGTCGCAACGCTTGTTCTCCCTGAGGGCCGGCTGCGCTGCCTCGCGAGGACGAATACTAATAAGACAGCTGCTTCTCTTCTTGGGCCCGGACAGAGGTTACCTGGCAGCCTGACACGTACCGGAGCAGGCCGATTGCGGCCGCCATATCGATAGCGTCATCTTTCGCCACCCTTCATTGGCTCTTCGGCAGCCCCGGTTCGCCACACCCTTTTTTATAATTGGCTACTGGGGAACTCTCACCAAAGTGGATTCGGCAGTAGTCAACTTCCGGGGAAGGAATAGGCGGAACAAATAGGACCGCTTTATGATTGAATAGTGCGATTGCCAGTTTGAGATGGGTGTAGCCAATAGATAGGAGAGCATTGCAAATTATTTCCGTGTCTGCGCAATGAGGCACTTGACGCCTGCCACGACTACACCAGAAACGCTTTCCAGGAGATCTCGAGTTTGAATTCCGGAACTGTTTCAGTACTAGGATCTACACCAGGAGACAATGGAGCGATCGGCTTCCGATCACTCCCTGCCTCTCCGTGCCTTCATCCCTTGCTCTCCGTGCTCTCTTTTCTCCCCATTCCCCATATTTCACCCATTTCTGGAGCGGAGCCCTAGACGACCTGAAGGTGTAGGTAGGAGGCTGGGCCAGGCCGGAACGAATGGTGGCTCCTCCTCTTTGCTACCACTTCTTCTCGCGTGAGTGCTGTCCATACTCTGGTGCTGAAAATGACCTTGTGCCTTTACTACCATTCTGCAGATCCGCGGAGACCTCCATTGCGAGAGTTTGAGATCTTGATTCACACGTTGCGTGAAAGAGAGCACATACACATGCACAATGAAAAACTGAAATGTAGGCGATCTGACGTCCTGAAGATTTGGGTGTGATTAGATGGGCAGGATCCTGCACGAGGCCTTTCCCACCCACTATGGTGATCTAGTCGACTTTGGGGCCTAGGTGTACTGATTTCCTGAGACTGCATCCGAAACTCCTGAGTCATCACCAGTCCTGTGACCATCTCAAAGTGAGACTCCCAAGCCTTCCTCAGGGTGCCAGGCTCCTTTGTTTTCACTCAATTTCTGACCACTCCCAACCACCCCTTTGGAGACTATCTTCAAGGGCCTCCCTCCCTCTCAGAGGCCTTCAGCATTGCGTTCTAGAGAGCACAATCAGGCCCTCTGACACCTGCCTCTAATTAGTTATCTAGTGTTCAGTTACAGCAGGTCACCTTTCCGCTCTCCAAACTCAGCCCACATGGTCCAACAACAACTATGCATTTGCCCAAAGGTCCCCTCCACCTAGGATGTCCTTCCTTCTCTCATGCACTTGACCAAAGCCTAGTCCAAAGCCTTTAAAACTGAGCTCAGTCGGGGGTGGTGACTCACACTTGTAATCTCAGCATTCAGGAGGCTGATGCAGGAGGAAGATCATTGTAAGTTTAAGCCAGCCTGGGCTACAAAGTGAGTTGAAGGCCAGCTTGAACTGCATAGGGAGACCCTGTCTCAAAAAGATAGATAAATAAATAAATAAATAAATAAATAAATAAAAGTTAGCTCAACTCTTACCTCTCAGAGAAACAAAGGCAGTGGAGGCCTGATCTATTCTGGGGTGGAGGCACAGCATGGGAACTAGGACCCCTTTGGATGCACCGTTTCCCCTGGATGTAGATTCTGTGAGAACAGGGTCTGTCATTCTCTACTCCTACTTTCTCTTCCCAGTGGGAAACACAGTAGTTGCATACAAAAGTCACCTAATAAATATTTGTGTCAAATAAGTAAATAACAAATAAAACCCTGCTCCACTACCTTCTTCTCCCTACATCTCAGCTACACCATCTTTAAATGAATAAGGGGTGTTTAACCAAATACTATTCAAGTTGCCCTTTGTACAAACACACACCCGCAAAATAACCCAGCTAGCATTGCAGCTTCCACCCGCTAAGCATTTAGTTGGGGTCCAAAACCCACACAACTTGAGGATGAAGGAGCTGAGGCCCCAGAGGCAGGAGCAACACAACCTTGGGTCTCAGGTACCTGGTGCAGACCAGGTACAGAGCAGACCACACTCACCTAATACAGCCAAATGAGTGCTTGAACTGAACCCAACATCTTTCCATAGCCAGCTCTCAGATGAAAAAACAGCTTCGGAACGGAGCATGCTGGCCTAAGGCCATGTGGCCGAGGGATCCTGGTGTCCTAGCACCCACAGCGCCTACCCTAAGGGGAGCCCAGTATCCCATCCAGCCGAATGAGGCTCCTTATGCCTTTCTGGGATGTAAGTGTTCCCTCCCCCAAGGAGTGAGGTGTCCAGGTTGGGTTTTGGGTGGGCTTCCTTCTAGACCAAGGCTTCAGACTTTGAACGAGGTCGGCGCCCGCGCGTCCACCCTCGAGATTCACGTTTCCCAACTTACAGCCGGCCAACCTCAGGCGCCATAGAGCAAGGACTCGCCCAAGGTCGCAGGCGCAAGCGCTGCGGGCGCAGAACCCGGGGGTCCGGCTGCCCAGCCTGGGCTCCTCGGGGGCGGGGGCAGTGCCCGCCGTGCCAGGCGCTGCCGGCGGCGCCACTGGTGCCGCGGGGGCGGGGCCAGCAGAGGGCGGGGCGCTGGGGCTGGGGCTGGGCGCAGTGCTCCGCGGCGGCGGAGCCGAGCGGACGCCCCTCGGGGCCGCGCTGCAGCTTCCGCGCCCCTCCCTATCATGCCCCGGGCCCGGGCTGGGGCCGCCCAAGCAGCCAGGACACCATGCCCGAGGGCGACGGCGGGGAGGTGCCCGCGCTTATCCCGGACGGCGAGCCGCTGCGGGAGGAGGTACCGGGGAGGAGGACAGGGCAGCGAGCAGTCCCCGGGAGGGCACGGGGGCAGAAAGTCCTCGAGCCCCTGTGGCCGGTGACGTCATTGGGGAGCCCACGTCCGGCCTGGGGTCCCGCACCTAGAAGCCCAAGAGGGGCAGGGGTGGAGCGGCTGGGCAGGAAATGTGGGGGTCGACTCCCGCTCCGGTGCCCCTTCAGTCCTCCTCGCTCGTCCTGTGACGTCAGCACCTAGTCCCCACGCGTCCCCACCCGGCTACCACCCCCTCACCGCCAGAGCCGCGGGGTGAGGCCCCCCAGCCCGACCCAGGCACTCACGAGGTGCCGGGCGGCGTCTGCAGTGCAGCCGCAGTGGCCGGGGCTGGGGGAGGGGAAAAGGAAGGGAGGTGGCCTCTAGAATCCAGTGCCTTCCCCCCCAGGTGAGGGCTGAGGGTTCAGTCTGCGGTTTGGGACCCCCAAGACGACCCTTCCTCAGTCCTGGCCAGGAAAATCTGCAAGGGCCGGAGCCTTGTGTGTGATGGGAGTCATGAGTGGGTGGGGATGTCTTTGAGCGTGTGGAATGCCTGTGTGGTCCTGTGTGTGTGTGTGTGTGCAGGTGTGTGTATGCAGGTGTGTGGTCCCTATTTCTTCGATGGAATAGATATGCCTTGTGGTCAGGTGAGGGTCATCTGGGTCCTTTGGCGTGGGTCTTCACCCAGTGTTGTGTATGTATCTCTCGGGTGTGTGGGTGTGAGGTTGCTGCAGGGGTGGGAGATGAGCACTGTGGTCTGCTGTGTGTCTGGACTTCAGACAGTGTGAAACGTGTACATCTGCAGTGGATGGGTCTATGGTGTGTGTGTCTATGTGCCTCTTGCTGTGGTTATAGGGATTTGCACTCAGGGGACAGGCAAGGGTCTGTTGTTGACAGGTTAAGTTACCCGGGGGTTGGGGAGTCTGTGATAACCTTGTGTGGGGGGTGTAGGGAAGTGGATGTGTGGACCTGTAGTGTGGTGGGTGAGGAGGGACAGGTAGCCCTGAGGCTTGGGGGGCTGTTTCCTCTCTTTCCTCAAAGCCTAGTACAGCTGGGTAGCTGGGTGGCAAGGTGGCGTGTTTGTGGTTTCTTCTCTCCCTCCCTACTCATCTCTTCCCTTACACCCTCTTCGCTCACTTAGGCACCTGGGGGTGAGGTGGCCATGCTGACAGCTCTGACAGGAAGCAGGGACAAGCCCTCTGGCCTAGGGAGTGGCCTCTGCGGCCCAGCAGTGGTGTATCCTGCCCCCTCGCTCTGCACAGATGGGGAGTGGAAGAGAACCCTCCATCTGCTCCCCCCAAGGCTCGCACCTCCTCCACTTCTAGCTCTCCTTCTTTCTCACTGACTTAAAAGCCCCTCCCAAGTCTCCTGCCACCCCTAGAGGAGCAAAGGACTAGGCAAGAGTAACAGTCGTATGGCTTGTTCCCACCGCCAGATCTAAAATCTTCACACACACACAATCTTCTTAAATCTTCATAACAACCCCAGGTTATAGATGAGGAGTTAGAGGTCCAGTGGGGATGAGGGACCTCCCCAAGTCATACCTGTAAGGGTGGAGCCAGCACCAGATCCCAGCCTGTAAGGGATGCTGTCAACTCTTGGGCCCCTGCCACTCTGGCCTCCATACCACCAGGACCAGAAATTAAATCTCAGAGAAGACAGGAATATGCCAGGTCCTCACAGTAAATCAGGCAGAATTCAGACCATTTTAGTGTTATAAAGGAGGGGTGATGGCTCTGTTGTGTCTTAGGTACTGAGAGTCAGCAGGGTAGAGTGGAAGGCAGCCTCAGGGCAGATGGGCCCAGGTTCCAGTCCTGCAGGCAGCACCACTGTGAGCTGGCTAGGAGTAAGGCTGGGAGCAGACAGCTAGTCCCTCGGAGCCTCAGTTTCCCCTCCTGCACAAGGTTAAGCAGAGTGCTAGTGCAGCAGAGGCCGCTGTCCTGACACCTGTCCCCTCTCTCTGCCTACCCTGCAGCAGCGGCCCCTGAAGCAGTCCCTGGGAAGCTCCCTGTGCCGAGAGTCGCACTGGAAGTGCCTGCTCCTCACACTCCTCATCCATGCCTGTGGTGCAGTGGTGGCCTGGTGTCGCCTCGCCACTGTGCCGCGGCTGGTCCTGGGGCCTGAGGCAGCCCTGGCTCGTGGGGCAGGGGGCCCGCCACCCACCTACCCGGCCAGCCCCTGCTCCGATGGCTACCTGTACATCCCACTGGCCTTTGTCTCCCTCCTCTACCTCCTCTACCTGGCCGAATGCTGGCACTGCCACGTGCGGTCATGCCAGGCGCCTCGCACCGATGCCAACACCGTGCTTGCCCTGATCCGCCGCCTGCAGCAGGCGCCGCCCTGTGTCTGGTGGAAGGCCACCAGCTACCACTACGTGCGCCGCACGCGCCAGATCACCCGCTACCGCAATGGCGATGCCTACACCACCACGCAGGTCTACCACGAGCGGGCTGACAGCCGCACAGCCAGGGGTGAATTTGACTACTCAGCCCACGGTGTCCGCGATGTCTCCAAGGAGCTGGTGGGCCTGGCTGACCACGCAGCCACGCGGCTGCGCTTCACTAAGTGCTTCAGCTTCGGCAGCGCCGAGGCCGAGGCCTCGTACCTCACGCAGCGAGCCCGGTTCTTCAGTGCCAACGAGGGCCTGGACGACTACCTAGAGGCCCGCGAGGGGATGCACCTGAAGGACGTGGACTTCCGTGAGTCTCTCATGGTCTTCGCCGACCCCCGCAGCCCACCCTGGTACGCCCGTGCCTGGGTCTTCTGGCTCGTGTCGGCAGCCACACTGTCCTGGCCCCTGCGGGTCGTGGCGGCCTGTGGCACCGCCCATGTCCACTACCAAGTGGAGAAGCTCTTTGGCGCCAGCTCACCTCCTCCAGGGGCCATGCCCAGCGGGCCGCCACTGTCCCGAGTGGCCACGGTGGACTTCACCGAGCTGGAGTGGCACATCTGCTCCAACCGGCAGCTGGTGCCCAGCTACTCGGAGGCTGTGGTCATGGGCGCCGGCTCAGGTGCCTACCTTCGGGGCTGCCAGCGCTGCCGCCGCTCCGTCAGCAGCAACTCGCTGCCCCCTGCCCAGCCCAGTGGTCCCCGCCTGCCCTTCAGTCGAAGCCGCCTCTCACTAGGCGCCGGGGGCCGGGCTACCCCAGGGGTTTTCCGCAGCCTGAGTGGGGGGCCGTTGGGGCGCCGCAGAGAGGACACGGAACCCTTGGAAAGTCCGCCGTGCTACGAGGATGCCCTTTATTTCCCGGTGCTCATTGTCCATGGGGACAGTGGCTGTCGGGGAGACGGGCAAGGTGCACTCTGAGACCCCATGTGACCCTGGTGTGTCTGCCTCCTCACTAGCCAGCCACAGTGGGCTTGGATACCTGATACTTGTCCAAACCAGGAGGGCAAAGAGACCAGCCACACAGGGGTCGGGGGGCGTGGGGGGTCCTTCAACTAAAATGCAGTGACCTGTGGTCATTCTTGGGGGAGGGTGCCTCCTGAGTTGAGCCTGTGATCCATCCCTAGCATGGCTCCCCCGCCTCCCACCCCATGGGAGGATCCCACCTCATGGTGGATGAGCTGCTGGGGAGCCTCCCACACTGGGCAGGGGAGGAAGCTTCCAGAAAGGCTGGGATCGGGAGGAGCCCTGGGGACAGCTGTTACCCACAGCAAAGGGTTGCCTATGGGGTTCCTCCCCGCCATAGCCGAGGCCACACTGGGGACCCTCAAGCAACCCAGAAGCACAATTGGGCAGTTTGGGGCCGTGCCCAGTAGGGAGGTCTCCTGAAGTTGAAAAGCTGGCAGTGATGGCCCCGCTACGTGCCTAGAGTTCCCATAGTCCCCTGCTAGTCCCTTCCTGCCTGTCCCCTCACCTCTGCTCAGGCATAATCCCTGATGTGACCCTGTGGTGTGGCTCCTTTCCCCGGGAGCCTGGTTCTTGGAACACAGCTTTTTCCCTGGTACAACTGCACCTGCCCCCACATGCAGCTCCCCTTAGGACCAGGGGTCCCAGTCAGGACCCCACCGCGATCCCACATTCCCTGGTCTCCACTGCTGCCTCCCACTTCTGTGTTCACCTCTGTCAGCCACATGCATACACACACACACACACACACACACACACACACACACACACACACACCCTGTCTTCAATGCTTCTGCAGGCTTCTCTGCTCTTCACCCTCCTGATGCTCTGCAGGATGCAGGGCCACAGGGCATCCGAGGGGCCCTGGCCTGGCCACAGCCTCTTGGACGATGCCCTTGCCTTGCTCTGGAAGCCCCTGCTTCTCCCACCACGGTGGAGCCTGGCCCAGGGGACATCATCCCTCCCCCAGGGAGGAGAGAGGAGTCCCTTCCCTTCCAAATGGGGCTGCCACCCCTCTCAGGGGCTGGCAGGGGATAGGTGGGGAGAGAAGACAGAGCAAGTACAGAGTGAATAAAGATATGAACTGAAAGCACTTTTGAGTGTTCCTGAGGGTTGAGTCCAAGGCCATCGCTGAAGTGTGACGGGCCATCTGGTGGGGGGCAAGTTGAACCTCTGCATTTTCCTGAACAGGGTAGGCAGGGGGCCCTTGTCTGTCCAGCCTGGAGCCTTGGAGACTCAGCTCTTTTCTTGTCCTAGGGATGGAACCAGGAAAGCCCACCCTCTAACCCTGAGCCACACTCAGCCTGAGACCCACTTGTGAGTTGCTGTAAGCAGCTGACGGCACTGACCGCTGTATCTAGGCGTGGATCACTTGAAAAGTATTGTCAAGGCTGGGCCCTCTTCCAGCCCCATTGAAGATCCCATTCAGCTGCTGGGCATCGCTAGGACAAAGGGATGGGGACTGTGCCTGTGACTCTGATCCGTCCCTCCTCCCTGGCTGTTGGTGTTTACTGGTTGGGGGGGCATTGGATGCAGAACAGGGTGGGGGACTGGAAGCTAGAAAGCCTGAATCAGAACAGGCTTGCACAGAATCCAAAGAAAAAACAAGCAGCCAAGGAAGGGCCTCGTTCACCAAGAGAGGTCTAGGTGCTTTTGGAAAAGGCCTCTGCATGTACAGTTGCTCAGCGTGTTTACAAGGATGCTGGGCTGAGGTCAGGCACGAGTGGAATGCACACCCAAACCATTTGAGGAAAGGGCACCCATTTCTGGTTTACCCACAGGTGCCGTAAGGCCTAGTGGGTGCCTTTTCCATAAGTAGTATTGGAACAAAGCCCTGGAAGCAGATGATGAGGCAAAGAAATGGAGGCAGGGCGCCCTGGCAGAAGTAGCCAAGGCGCCCATGCCACACCCAAGCACTTGTCTTGCAATGGGGCCAGACGGGAGCCATGCAGGGTGCTGGGAAGGGAGAAATAAGATTAGGGCTGCATGTTAGAGTAATTAGCAAGAGTCCAGCGGCCTGCTGGCCACATGGGAATGGCAGGGAAGCCAGAGCTTTCCCCCTTCCAGCGCTTCCCTTCTGGGGCAGAGGAGGGGAGATCAGCAGTTTGGACAGAACCTCAGTGGAAAACCCATGATGGTGCCCAAATATTCAAGGAGGTATGGCAGGCAGAGAGGCCAATGTGCGATTTCTGACTTCTGTGCAATGAAAGGTCCTCCTTTTTCAGCCTTCTGCTCCAACACCATAGCCACCACCTGCCCACTGGCCACTGGCCATTCTCCCTTCCTCAATAATGGAACTTCAGATGATCCAGTTAAAAAGACACTTCCTCCCTTGTGCCCATGTTATAACTGTGACAATTCTAAGACGTGAAGAGAAATTTTCAACAATGCTCCTTGAATTAGAAAAAATATTGTCTGCTTCATCCTCCTTTCAGCTTGGAATGTGAATGTGATAGCTGGAACTCCAACAGCTATTTTGTATCAGAAGGTGACCTTGAAAATTCTAACCATGCACTGAGGATAGCAGAGCAACAAAACAAAACATCTTGGGTTTCTGATGACCAAAGGGAGTTTCCTTATCGTCCCTGGGTTGCTAACTTCCAAACTCTAATGATAAAGACAAGTAAAATTTTAGATTAAGTGAGCTTTTTTTCTTGTTTGTGTTACTAGCAGTCTTCATTAATTTTCTTCTGCTCCATATTAAATCCTAAAGACAGTGGCTTCAACGAACAAAAGACATCATGCTCTCTCGCATGTGGGTCAAGGTACAGTGAGGATTGCTTATCTCTGCTCCACAAGGCCTAGGGCCTCAGCTGGGGCAGGATCATCCGAGGCCTCCTTCCCTTGAATCTCTGTTGAAAGCCTAGCCTGGGTTACTAGCTGGGACAGCCTTTCCTGGCTTCTCTGGGGCACCAGCATCCTCACAGCAGGGCGGCAAGTTTCCATGGACAAGTGTAGCAGAAGGGTGGCAACTCTACCGCCCTCTGGATCTCAGGATCTCAGAAGTCACACGACATTGTCCCTGCCCGGTTTCATTGGTCAAAATTACCAGTACCGCCCAGTTACCACCCAGCTTCGAGGCAGAGGGCATATAAGATCCCACCTCTTCATAGAGACCAGTCAGTGTCATATGAAGACCAACACGCCTGGCATGGTGACATACGCCTGTGACCCTAGCACTAGGAAGGCTGAGGCAGAAGGATCACCATAAATTCAAGGCCAGCCTGGGCTACATAATGAGTTCAAAGCCAGCCTGACTACTTAGGAAGACTCTATCTCAAAAAACAAACAGTATATGAGCTGGATGTGGTGGCATATGCCTGTAATCTTAGCACTCTGGGAGGCTGAGGCAGAGAGAAGGCAAGTTTGAGTCCACTCTGAGCATTTTAGTGACATAGTGAAAACTTGTCTCAAAATAAAGCTTAAAAACTGAAAAGCAAATTTTAAAAAGGTGGGGTAGGGGTTGTTGGGATATAGCTCAGTGTGAAGGCTCTGGCTTCAACTTGGGGAAAAAACAAAGGAATAGCACATGGGCCAGGGATTTAGCTCAGTGGCATACGTACTTGCCTGGCAAGTGTGAGGTTGTGAGTTAGATCTCTGGTACCAAAAAAATTTGCACATTGGATGGGAGGTACATTAATGACTGTCATTAAAAATACAGTCACCAGGTATAATGCCTATAAGTCCACTGCTTGGGAGGCTGAGGCAGGAGGATCACCACGAGTTCAAGGCCAGCCTAGGACACATAAATGAGTTCAAGGCCCGCCCACGCTACATAGCAAGACTGTGTCTCAAAAACAACAACAACAACAAAAACAAAAACAATTACTGAGCCAGATGCCATTCCTCAGTGACTGACACCTAGAGTGGCCGGCAAAAGGACGCCTAACATTTCTATGATGCTGGTTTGAGGGAGAGGCAGTGGCATGGCAGATGTGGGTCTCCTGGGGGCACAGTGGCCTGTTCAGGTCCTTTATTGAGGTCTTCAGAGGGTAGATTAAATATGACACAAATTATTTGTGACTCCTAGCCCTAAAAGATGCAGTCTGTGCCCTTGCTCTTTAAATCTGAGCTGAGTTGACTTTCTGACTGGCTTTGACCTATGGAGCGTGGACATTGGACAATTTCTGAGACAAGGTCTCAAGAGGCCTTGCAATGTCCACCTTCGCTATTTGGAGTCAGATGTAAATCCAGGTCCCTGCAGATGTGAAGCCAGGTGGAGATGAGGCCCAGGCACGAGCCAGAAAGACTCTGTATTGAAAAAGACAGAGTTTACCTCAGACCTTCCAGCCCCGTGGAGCCGCAGATAAGTGGGGCCTCAGGAGTGGCACCAGGTGACAGCAGCAGATGCGCCACAAGGGGGCTCCAGTCCAACGGTTGACCTCCAGCATTGCTTCACAAAGCCACTGTGCTACTCCAAGTGGATCACTGATACCCTGGGCCCGTGTCCACCTCAGGAGCGAGGGAGAGAACAGAGCTGACCCTGGTGTGTCATGCACACTCCCCATCTCAGGTCTCTCATTCTGGGCTCAGCCTGTCTTAAAGCAAATGAGGAGCTGGGATGATCCACTCCAAACCATTCTCAAGAGGGGGCTCAAGGCCTGAGGAGGGCTGCAGGAGCTTGTTCCAGACCCCAGAGCCTCCATCTCTCCTCTCTGCCTGACCCTGCCGATGCAATGAGGTAGCAAATCCCCAGCACCCAGCACTACGGCCACCCTTCACCTGTGATCTCTGGCTTTATCCGTGCTCAGCCCCTTGGCCAGCTTGATTGGAGGATTTGGAGGAGAAGCTCAAGGTTGTAGCCTTTCAGCTGTGAACCCCTCACTCCCCAGGGCTCTGCCCACAACACATTGCTGTCCACCATGCCCACCTCTCCACCCCAGTCCCCAGCTTGCTCCAGGACCCTGATGAGACCCCCACGAGCCTGGGGGCTTCCACAGGCCTCCCAGGTGCATTCTGCCATTAACCATAGCAAGTAAACCAAGCCACCTCTGGACAACCCAGCGAGTTTCTAACATGTCACCTCCCACAAACTCCACCCTGGCTCTTTCCTCTGCGCTCTCTTTTGTTCTTTTAATTCATCATCATAATTCAAAATTATTTTTATTTGCATATGCATGAGTTAATTCACTATTTGTTCCTTTTCCTAGAATTCAATCTGTGGGAGGCAAATATCCACAAATACAGCCCATTAAGCCAGACAGAATCCAGACTCTGCCACCATAATCCCTGGGGAAGTCACTTAACTTCTCTCTGCCCCAGTATTTTCACCTGCAGAATAGGAAGTAGCAATAGAATTACACAAGATACATACAAAGAAGCCAGGCATGACTATAATCCTAGATACTTAGGAGGCTGAGGCAGGAGATTTCCAAATCGGAGGCCAGCCTAAGAAATTTAGCAAGGCCCTGTCTCAAAGTAACATAAAAGGGCTGAATAGCTGAGGATGTCATACAGTGACAGAGCACCAGCCTAGAATGCACCAGGCTCTGGGTTCAGTCTCCAGTGCTGCAAAACAAAACACAACTATGCTATTGTGCTTAAATCAGGATCTGAAACATAGGGAAATCTCAATAAATTTAGCTATTGTCGTCATGTCATTTGTATCATCTTTACAGATTTAGAACCTCTTATCCAGAACACTTTGGGTGGTCTGCGGGTGTAGCTTAGTGGTAGTGCATTTGCCTAGCATGCACAAGGTCCTGGATTCAATCCCTAGCACCACTAAAAAAATCATGGGACCAAACTGAGTAATGGCACACACCTGTGATCCTGGCCTTTGGGAGGCTGAGGCAGGAGGATTACCACATAGTGGAGGCCAGACTGAGCTGCATGGTGAATTCAAAGACAGCCTACACTACACAGCAAGATCCTGTCTCAAAAAAAAAAAAAAAAAAAGCTTGGAACTATTATAGACTTTGATTTTTTTCAGATTTTGGAATATTTGCTATACATAATATTTTAGGACTAGAACCCAAGGCTAACTATGAAATTCATTTATGGGTCTGGGGATTTAGCTCAGCAGCATAATCCCCTGCCTTGTAAGCAGGCAGTCGTGAGTTCAATCCCGATCATACCGATAAAAAGGAAAAAGACAAAAAAAAGAAAGAAATTCATTGATGTGTCATCTGTACCTTACACACATAGCCTAGAGGGAATTTTTTGTTTTGTAGTAATACTACTGAACCCAGGGCATTCTTACTGAGCTACTTCTCAGCTCCTCCATCCTCTTTTCAATTACTTACTTTGAGCCAGGGTCTCTTTAAATTATTAAATTCCAAGGGGCTGGGGATTTAGCTCAGAGGCATGAGCACTGCCTTGCAAGCAGGCAGTCATGAGTTTGATCCTTGGTACCGATAAAAAGAGAAAAAGGAAAAAAATATTAAATTCCCCAGGCTGGGCCTGAATTTGTATTCCTCCTGCCTCGGCCTCCCAGAGTCCTAGAATTAAGGACAGGTAATTCTTGGTTTTTGTTTTTGGTCCTGGGGATGGAACTCACAACCTAGCACTTGCCAGGCAGGCACTTATGCCACTGTTCTAAATCCCCGGGCCCCTACAGACAGGTAATTCTGTACAGTATTTTTAGTGTACTTTCAGAATGCCTATGAACCATCCGAAGAGATGAGGTATGGAACCACATTGGCACTCATAATGGTTTGGATTTTGAAACATTTTGGATTTTAGATTTTTGGATTAGGAATATGCAACCTGGAATTACAAATGGATCTATTCTCTCTGTCTCCTTGTCTGTGTCTGTGTCTTTATGTCTCTGTTTCTCTTACACACACACACACACACACACACACACACACACACACACACACAGAGCTTCAGCAGCAGCCAGCACAGTGGCTGACACATAATAGGTGCCCGGTCAATATGTGTTAAACGAATGAGTCCTGAGCTCCTACCAATGCCCCTCCAGTACCCTTGAGTTGGCTGACTCCAGTCGCTGAGGAGCGGAGCTGCTCATCCTGAGTCCTAGACCAGCCCAAGGGGCTGTCACTGCATAGCCACGCTTGAATTGCAGCTCTCCTGCTCCCTGGTCCACGGGTCCAAGAAGGAATCACAGGGAAACATCTGCTGCCTCTCTGGCCTCGCAAACCGTGACGCCCTATGGCTCATCCTTGGATCCAGGTCTGAGGGCGCTGGGTGCCTGGAGCTTCTCCTGCATTTTTTGTGGATTTCATCTTCCCTCTTATGTCACACTGGCTCCCTGCTGTTCTTCAGGCTCATCAGTACGATGTCATTGCTAAGAGATCTGAGTGTATCAGGAAAGGGCAGGAGGACGAGGTATCAAGCTGAGAATTGGCAGCACTGGACAGAGGGCAGGACAGGCGCACCGCAGTTCTAAGGGGTGGAGCTCGAGAGCTCCTGGGAGTCAGATTCCACCGGAACCCAGGGAAACAGACCAGACAGGTAGAGGTAACCACATGCACTACAGCTGCTCCCCGAGCAGTTTCTGTCCCTGGAGACCAAAGTCAGCTAGTTTTGAGCAACGCAAGGTCACACTCCAAAAGGCAGGTAGGTTTTTCTTCTCTTCCTGCTTAAAAAATAAACCAAACAGGGCTGGGGATTTAGCTCAGTGGCATAAGCACCTGCCTGGCAAGCGTGAGGTCATGAGTTCGGTCCCCGGTACCAAAAAAAAAAAAAACCTGTCTCAAAATAAAAAAATAAATAAAGGGCTAGAGGCAAAAGTTCAATTCCAAATACCACCAAAAATAAAAACAATAATAATTAATTATTAAATGTAACAAAATAAAAGTTCTTAAAACAGTTCCACCTTATGAACACCATAACATGTTATTAGAAACGATAATATTGGGTCATAAAAGACTACACAAAAATTAAATATTTTAATAAGGATCAAGTTCAAACCTTTTCAAACTTTTGAAATAAATGTGTTGATCATTTGGAAATTCAGTGTGGGGATGTATGAAGTTAGGGTAGGAATTCTCTGCTTCCCTTGGGCTGTGCTACGCTGATAATGTCCCCTCCAAAGCCAGGGGCAGTGGCGCACATCTGTAATCCCAGTGCTAAGGAGGCTGAGGCAAGAGGATTGACATCAGTTTGAAGCCAGCCTGGGCTACATAGTAAGTTCAAGGCCAGGCTAAAAGACATCACAAGATCCTGTCTCAGAAAAGTAAAAAATAAATGTGCTTATGAGTCCATGTGTTGGGAAGAATCTGGAAATTCACGTTGGTGGTATTTGGAGATACAGCCTTTGGAAGGTAATTACGGTTAGACAGTTAGGGTCGTGAGGGTGGGGCCCTATGATTGGATTAGCGTCTTTATAAGCAGACAGACCCAAACTTGCATTTTGCCCTGTTCTGTTGTGTGGTGCCTGCCACTGTTATGAGAGCAAGAGGACAGCATCACATGCCAGCACCTTGTTATTTAATGTCCAGAACCACGAGGGAATGTTGTAGACACTGTTCATGAGGAAAACAATTATATATAGGACACATAATTTATAGTATTATTTTATAATGGTCACCCAAAAGTCAAATATAAAAGATAGTGCAGGAAATCTGTCCACACACCAAGACCCAAAGAATCCAGCTGAGGGCCTGGATCCCACAGCAATGTCCTGCATGAGTCCAGCTGAAGACTTACAGTCCATAACAATAGTCCCCATGAGTTCACCTGGAGATCTAGAGCCCACGACAGTATGTCATGCCAGTCTGTTTCACGGATCTTCACTGGGTAGCCCCAAAGGTCAGAGGCAGAAGCTAGAAATTCTGTGCCAGCAGGGTGAAGGAGCTGTGCCAGAAGCTTGAGAGTTCTACATTGGAGCCAGGATGCAATGCTTAACATAAGGACCAGGCTTCCCAAAAAAGCACCACACCCATGCTCAGTGACAAGGTCCCGAGCTCCTCCGATGTTGAAAACAACCAAGTTCATATCAGGAAAGCCAGCGTGACAAGCTTCTCCAGGAGACGGAACCACACACATCATCTCCGCTGGAGCCAGGAAGCAATGCTCAAAGTAAGGACCAGAGCTCCCCCAGAGTGAACCATAGCCACTCTCAGTGACAACAAGACCCTGAGCTCCTCCGATGATAACAGCCAAGTTCAGATCAGGAAAGAAGCTTGACAAGGTCCTCCAGGAGACCCAACAGCATCAGGAGAACCAACAACATCACTTCTTCCTCTCCAGGTCTTCTTTTTATGTTGGCAACAATCCTCACATGGGCCACCCACATCCAGCACTACGCTAATTCAGTTCATCTGGTTGTTATGAATTGCCCACCAGATAGCGGGGCATGGTTATGCACCCCTGTAATCCCAGCTCTCAAAAGGCCGAGGCAGGAGGATCCTTGGGAGTTCAAAACCAGCCTGGGCTACAAAGTGAGCCCAAGGCCAGCCTGAACTGCATAGTGAGACCCTGTCTCAAAAAGAAAAAAAAATTGCCCACCAGTTGTTAATCCACCACAGTAAACAAACTTCTAGTGTCTATAAATTACTTAGGTCTTGTTATAGCAACAGCAAAGACTATTTATTAGTATCAGCCACCTTAACCATGCATAACTGTTTCCTGGGGAGGAAGCCTCCTCTTCTCTGCTCAGTCTTAGTGCCATCAATGGCCCTGAGCTCAATCCTGCAGTCTAACCCCTAAATACCAGGTGAATATCAGATGTGGCCTGGCACAAAGAGAGGGTTTTGCCCAGTGATGGCACCTGATAGCACCCATCCCTAAAAACTGTGATTTCTGGCTGGGAAGCCGACCCTGAGCCTTCTGAGCCAACCCTGTACTCCAAGGGAAGTGCCTAGGAGTGCTGACTGCGAGAGAACAGAGCCCTGGACCTCCAGGCAAGAAGCTGTATTTTCACCCAGGTTTTGAGGGAGCAGGTAAACCAGTCACTTTTTTTTTGTCTTCTTTGAGACAAGGTCTCGCTATGTAATTCAGACTGCCCTCGAACTCCTAGTTCAGCAGTGGTTTTAAAGACTGTCAGTTTCCAAGCACAGAGTAGTTTGAAGGCCTATGTGAACCTCTCTTTGGGGCAAGCTTCCATTTTTTTTTTTTTTTTTTTTTTTTTTTTTTTTTTTTTTTGGTGCGGGAGATCAAACTGATGACTTTGCGCTTGCCAGGCAGGCGCTTATGCCACTGAGCTAAATCCCCGGCCCCAACAATCTCCCAAATTTGACAAAGGGCATCTACCCTGCGGGCCTACGAGTCTCCCGATGTGTAAGTAACACGAACATTTAACTATTTTAGCAACTAATTACAGAGCAATTAATATGCTCTGGGAGAAGAGCTCCACAGAAGCCTCCTGGTGGCAGTAAGTCTGCGGCGCCACAGCCAGGTGGCGATGAAGGCCTGTTCACGGACACCCTCTCCCCGGCTCGCCTTGGTCCAGAGAACCGGGGATCGGAACGAGCAGACACTGTGGGCAAAGAAAGGAGAGGGTACTAGGGCTGGGTTCAGAGCATCCTGATCAGAGAAAAGGGATTGGAGGCATAGCGGACCTGGGTGCACGCTGAAGGCTGTAAAGGACGCAGGACTGGAGTGGGTGGGGCTTGAAACCCAAAAGAGAGGAATTTAAATATGGGCGGGGTTATTCACTAGCAGGAGGCGGGGCCTGGTGGAGGGGTTGGGTTTTGTCCCTGCGTAGGCGCCGCTTGCTGGCAAGGTCGGGACTAGGGACTTCTCTAGGGGAGCAGGATTTAAAGCCTATCGGGGCGGGGCTTGCGGGCATCTTCTGCGGGCGGGCCCAGGAGGAGCGGCCCCGGTGGGAGGCAGCTTCCGCCGTCGGGTGTTACCGCGTGTGGGCGGGGCTGTTCCCAGGGTGAGCTGTGCGGAGCAGCAGGATTTGTAGCTGGGGCCGAAACTGCAGAAGAGTTTGAGAGGGACTTTGCTCGTCTGCTGGGGGGCGGAGTTTGTGTCTCTCCTGGACAGAGTTACTGACTCTGCAAACTGCTGGGCTCCTGGAAGAGTCAAAGGCCCTGTGAAGGGGCGGAGTGTGCAGTTGTATTAGGCGGGGCACATAACTCCGGGTGAATGTGTAAACTCTGGGCGGAGCTCTTACCTCGGGGAGGCCGAGGCCGAGGCTCCTCACTGCCTTCGGTGCGAGCCCAGGGGAGGGGCGGGCGTATGAGGCTGGGCGGGGGCCTGGGCAGAACAGAGAGGACAGACGGACAGGGCATTATCTCTAGGAATCCGAGTTGGCAGGGGGTGAAGCTTGTGGCTTTAGCGGGCGGGCTTCCCGAGCGCTCCCTAGGGGACTTTGGGCCGCTGCGGGTGGGCGTGGCTCGAAGCTCCAGGCCGCCGGGCAGGTAGGGCTCGGGTCCCGGGCCGCCTTTGGGTGGGGGGGCCTGGGAATCAGTGGGCAGGGCCTGAGACAGCTCTCTGCTTGGGCGGAGACGGGCCTCGACGCAGGCTGGGGCTGTGCCCTGGGAGGCCGTCTGTTTAGGCCCGCACGCAGCTCCGCATCTGGTGCTCATTACCGGATGACAAAGAGCCGGCTCTGGGCCCCCTTCCCCACTCCCATCCCCCTTCGACTGCAGTGCATTTAACTCCTTCCTGCCCTCGCGGTGCTCTGGATGCTCCACGCGGGTGTCCTAGGAAGGAGCTTCAGAGCTTTCCGTCCAGCTGACCTTCTCATTCCCTATGCTGAGCCTGCATCTCCTTCCCAGACTGAGGGAGGCATCAGGGCACCTCGCGATCCCCACCTCCATTTAGCAAACCTCCCTCTCCGAGGTTTTTGGAGGTTAAAGCTCAGCAGCATCTGGCGGGGGCGTCTGGTTTGAGTTAGGGGAACGTGAGAGCGGCGGCCGTGGGCGGTGCGTAGCGTTCCCCCGCCCCCTCCGCGACCTCCGGGTTCGTCCCCAGCTCCGGCCCCGCCTCTCCTGCTCCCCTGGGGCTCAGCCTCTAGGCCAAAGTGTCCTAGGGCTCCAGGTAGGAAAACAGCGTTGAGCCACCACTCCTCGCCTGCCCGGCTAGTGGCGGCGTCTCTGTCCCGTCTTAATTAAAGGTCTCGAGAGGCTGAAACCGAAAAATTATAGAGGCTGTGGGTACCGGCGCCTCCCTGGTCCAGGGTCCGCCTCCTCCCCCCAGCCGAGACGCCCTGGATGAGGGGGTTTACTCCACACGCTGCAATCTTCCTGCTGTGATTTCTAACCGGGCCTCTAACCAGATCCTGGGACTCCTCAGCCTTGAGCAGCCCTCGACCTCGCTGGAGTGTGTTTTCTGTGACCCCGCACGGAGAAGTGTGCAGTTCGCTCCTGAGACAGTAGCTCTGCTAGGGAGGCTGCCCGAGGTGATGGACCTGGCTCGCTTGACTTCACGCTTTCTTCACCTCAGCCTCCTGGGCTCTGATTTCTGCCTTCTCCCTAGAGCAAGAGGGAGTAGTGCCTCCCAGAGCACCTAAAATCCAGAGAGGGTGGCAGCATCCTTAGGTGACCTGAGTCCCAGCTCCCAACTTCTGGGCAGCCTGCCAGGATGGGAAAAGATGTTCCAAGGAAAGTTCAGAGAAACTCACCCATTAGATGCCCCCTTCGTTCCCACAGACCAACAGCCCCAGAGCCTATCTGACCCCTAAACCCCAATTTTACAGCAGGTCAGCAGAAACCCTAATCCCTAAATCCTCCCCTAATTTCAGCCCCACTTTATTAGCATTTTGATTAAAAAAAAAAAAAAAAAAGAAGAAGCACAGATATGCTAAATCTCAGATTCCTGGGCTTGCTGTGTGACCATGCCCTAGGCTCTGCCCTCTCTGGTTTCCTGCTTTCCTCAGAATCCCCGGAGTCTTACCCTCCTTTAGGGAAGGGTCTTACCTTACCTAGAAAAACCGAAAGAAGATCCATTCCGTTTTTCTTGAGTCTTCCCAGACCCTCCCCTCTGGCATCAATGAGGGTCAGGCACTTTGGCTGAGGTTGGCACCCCATTTATTTGAGAAGACCCCAGCACCCACCCCCTGAGGTCCTGGGGGGGGGCTTGGTGTGTCCTCTGTCCAGCTGGGCAGCCCCCATGGGTCCCTGGTGCAGCCTCAGCCATGTGTCCAGTCACGTCCCTTCCCCCTACCCGCAGGGGGCATCTATGCCCTGTCACACACTGGTTCTGCAGGTCTGTACCCCTGTGAAGCTGCCCCTGGGGGGCATGGGTTCTGTTTGGCCTTTACTCCCAGCATGGATGACCCAGCGATAGCAGTCAGTAATGCGCTTGTTGGGCGCATGGGGGCCACAGCGGGTGCAGTACACGATGCCCAGTGCAAGCAGGACCACCAGGAAGACACATGTTGGCACCAGGAGTGCCACCAGCAACCACCGATCATCCCTCTGACTTTGACCTGCAAGACCAGCTTCTGCCAGAGCTGTTGGAACTGCTGTGGGGACCAACTTAGAAGTGGGGCCATCTTCCCTCGGGAGTTGGGGAGCTATGAAATGGGGATGTGTAGGGCTGATGCGTGAAGTCTGGTTAACTGGGCTTTGAGGGGGCAAAGGAGTAGGGAGGGCTGGGAGCTGGGTGGCAGCAGGCACAGGGGTCTGGTGGGCAGGGGTCCCAGGTGACCCAGAGGTAGTGGGCAGAGTGGGCTGGACAGTTGGGGTAAAAGACTGCTGGGAGGCTTGGGCCCTGACACCTGTGACATCTATGAACAGAGGGGCTTGATGGGCACTTGGGGTGGTGTCCAGGGGGGCAGGGTTAGCTGGAATTTCAGACAGGTGAGTGGTAAGCTGGGTGTCAGCCCCCTGAGGATCTGGAAACCTGTGAGATAGGTGGGTAGGAAAGAACTGGGGATATTTGGCTGAGGTAATAGGGGGCTGGTGGGCAGGGGGCTGTGCTGGAGGGGCGACAGAGATAAGTTGGGGCTGGTGGGCAGAAGGCAGATGTGGATAGTTGTTTGAGATCATGGGGGGCTGGTAGTCAGGAAGCGCAGCAGGGTACATGGCAGGGATCATGGGGTGCCGATGGGCAGGGCCCAGGGATGGGTGTGTAGCAGAAATAATAGGGATCTGGTGGTCAGGAGACAGAGCAGGGTGCATGGCAGAGATCACAGGAGGTCTATGGGCAGGGCTCAGGGGTGGATGTGGGGGGATCTGGTGAGCAGAAGGCAGTGTGGGACGCAGTGCAGAGATCACAGGGACTCTGTGGGCAGGGTTCAGGGGTGGGTGTGTAGCAGAGATAACAGGAGTCTGGCGGACAGAAAGCAGTGTGGGGCGCGTGGCCGAGACTACCACAGGCTGAGTGTTGGAGATCACTGAAGAGTGGTAGGGGACCCTGGGGGCATTGGGCTGGGCTGGCCAGGTGGGCTTCAGATGGGGTCTTCTCAGCTCTCGCTCTCCTGGGAAGCTGGGTCTATAAGAAAGGCCAAAGTCTCGTGACAAGACCCCAGTGTCCTCTGTCAAGCCACCTTCAGGGCCCTCTGCTGCCTCCACATCTTCCACCACCTCCTCCACCTCCTCTGCCTTCTCTTCCTCTTCCTCCCCTTTGTCCGACTCATCTCCAAGGTCCCGGGAAGCCGGGGCACCCATAGCACCTGTGGGGATACAGTTGCTGCCATCTTCCTGGAGCTCAAGCCCCTCACTGCAATAGCACTCAAAGCCACCAGCGTAGTTGACACACATCTGCTGGCACACACCGGCAATCTGGCACTCATCTATGTCCACGCAGCGGTGTGGCTCTTCCTCTGCTGGCCGGAAGCCCAGGAGACAGTGGCAGCTGTACCCTTGTGGCCCGCCAGGCTCACAGTGATGTTCACATGGGGCCTGGGCACACGGGTCCTCACAGCTGTGCCCATCTGCTGCCAACCGGAAACCCTCAGTGCAGTGGCAAGACACCTGACCATTCATGTCCTCCATGCACTCGTGTTCACAGCCCCCGTTGTCCGGGCCACAGCTCATCCCCGGGCACAAGGGCCCCGCCTGGGACCAGCCCACACCTCCTTCAGGCTGCTTCACGCAGAGC
This sequence comes from Cavia porcellus, assembly GCF_034190915.1. Lineage (NCBI taxonomy): Eukaryota > Metazoa > Chordata > Mammalia > Rodentia > Caviidae > Cavia > Cavia porcellus. Next base: position 25,008,879 of record NW_026947500.1, read on the forward strand.
AGAGAGGCTCCCCTGCCAAACTGGCACTGCACAGCAGCCACAGAGCCGAAGGGCAGCCACTCGAATTCTGTAGAGACCAGGTGAAAGGGCGTGGTGTAGACGGTAGGGCTGGCCTGGCCGGCCTCATCCGGCAGCGCTGGGCAGGCGCCCTCGAAGCCAAACTGGCACAGGTAACCGTCGATAGGCAGTGTGCAGGAGCCTTCATGCCAGCGGTGGGCATAACTGGCCTCCAGGGCTGCACAGCGCTGGGCCATGCAGGACCCTCCCATGGCTTGCTGGGCCCAATTGGTGAAAGCTGTGTCCTGGTCTCCCGTGGTCCATGTAAAGCCACGAAGTGGGCGCTGCAGCTGGCATTGCCGTGCCTGTCGCTGCAGTCCGATCCACAGCAGCTTGTCTTTTGGGCCGGCGCCCAGCAGGCTGTCCACACGCCGGGCCTCCTCGGGTGTTCTTGGTGTGGCCAGGTTGCCCCCCAGTTCACGGCAGGCCCGCCAGGCTTCTAGGAAGGTTCGGGATTCGGGGTAGAGAACGTAGCAGCTGTTGGGGCCACAGGTAGCATGGGGCTCAGTGGGCCAGGAGGCCTGGCCCAGTGTGGGCACTGCGGCCGCCCAGGCCAGCAGCAGGCGCAGCAGCATCACGACGCCCCCTGACTGGTCTGGCCCGGGCTTGCGGCTGCTCTTGACAGGGGGAGGGACGGGGCCTCCAGCAGGCGGGCTGGGGGCGGGCCTAGGCAGGCAGGGCTCAGGCCTTGTAAGGAGTGGGCTGGGGCCACCGCCAGCTTCTTGCTCCTGCTCCCCCAGGGCCACAGGAGCAGGAAGCAGTGGGGTTGGGGGTGCTAGGGTTGTTGGGGAGGGAGGAGGCGAAGTACTTGGGCTGCCCCAGGCCGCACAGGGCTGGAAGTCAAGGGGGCAGAAAGTGCTGCTTGCTGAGACAGGGCCCTCTGAACCCCAGCGCACTGCAATGGTGGGAGTAGGGAGCCTGGTCCTTCCAGCCAAGCTTGCAGACAGACATGTGCATGCTCCTCTCCCCACCCCTGGGCAGGGGCACACGCATGGGCCCCCTGTGTGCCTGGCTCAGTCCTCCCAGTCTAGTCCTTCCCCTCACCTGGGCCAGGTGAGCCTGCCCTGGTGCACTGCTGCCTGCCACTACACCCCTGTGGTACTCCTTCCAAGATGGTGTGGGGGTCCACAAAGCTGAACTTGGGAAGTCCCTCACATTCCTGTACAGGCCCTAAGTGGCCAGTGACCCAGGGGTGGTCACTCTTAACCCAACTGTGTTCTCTGTTCCCTAAGTCCTTTCCTCAGTCACCCCATTCCCCAGAGTGGGGCCAGCCCAAAGGGGCAGGGGGGGCAGGGGCGGAACAGGGCTGCCTTTTCTTCACCCCTGCTCAGCTGGGGACCCTGGGAACCTGGGATTAGAAGGGGAGGAGGAGCCCCCAAACAGGAAATGCCTCTCTGGGCTCCTGCTGGAGGAGGGCAGGGTCTGTGGGTTAGGGGGTTGGGCTGCTCTCAGGGGGCAGAGCTGGCTGTGAGGGCTCTGGTGCAAGGCCATGTATGGGCCCTGGACACACAGTGACACATTCACATGTGTGTGACAGGGGCTTCATGCTGTGGAGCCATCCCTACCCCCACCTCCTTCCAGCCTCACCCCAGGCCTCTGGAGAGGCAGCACACTGAGCCTGTCACCCAGAAGGTCTCAGAGAGGTGGCTGAAGGTTAGTTAACTCATGTTCACAGTTGTTTCATTTTTTTTTTTTTTTTTATGTCTGATGGATTGATTGAGATGGGGTTTTGCTGTGTGGCCCAGCTTGGCCCCAGACTCTTTGGGTCAACCAATCCTCCTGCCTCAGCCTTGCAAGTAGCTGGAACCCTAGGCATGGGACATTCTTAGTAGACATTTGAGCCAGGGCTGAGGAGGTAGAGGAGAGGTTCTCCTACTCAGGGTGCTGCCGGGGTACAGCCTCCTGTCTGCCTCTGATCTGCTATGGTCAGTAACCCTCTGTAAGCCTCCATTTTTCTTTTTTTTTTTTAGCCTCAATGTTTTGTGTATACAACATGGGGACGCTGTGTCCAGGTCTTTTAGCTCAGTTGGGCCAGTGCATCTCAACACAGAGGACTTTGCTGGCTGTGGAGTGCTAGGCAAATGTTCCTCGGTCTTCTGAATAGATGGGCGGGGGCAGGTTGGCCTTTACTTATCACCTTTCAGTACCCAGCTAGCACCTTGGAACCAGGGTTTGTGGAAGGCCTGCTCTGTGCCTGCAAGTTCAGGGTCTCTGTCTGGCAGCAGCACATGGATTCACTGCCCTCAGGAGAGGAAAGCTAGCAGGCACAGTCGCCCCTTGAGTTCACCCTTGACTCCCCTCTCCCGCAACCAAGTCCAACCTCTCAGCAAGTCCTCTTCATTCTCAGAGTCCACCCACTCCTGAGTGCTTCTCACCACCCGCTTTGCTGCTCACCCTTTTGTCCACGCCACTAGCACTTGGAAAATATGCACAGACACACACAGACAGATACACGCCATCTCTCTCACCTTCTCCACCCTGCTTGCTTTTTGTCTTTTCTTTTTAATTTTTTGAGACAGGCTTCCCCTATGTAGGTCAGGCTGGCTTTCAGCTCACTATGGAGCCCAGGCTAGCTGGCTCCTAACTCTTGAACTCAAACTTGTAATGTCCCCCTGCCTCAGCCTCCCAGAATGCCAGAATTATAGGCATGGGCCACCATGTCTGGCAGGGGGATGCTCTTAAAACCTAGGTCAGTTCTGTCCTTCTTTTGCTCTACGGAAAAGTCAGAGCCCTGCCCATGTGACCTGGCTCCAAACCACCATCCCGCCCCACCCCTCTCCCTCTGCTCCAGCCACTCTGGCCTCCTTGCCATCCCGACCGCTGGGCACTCTGCCTCCAGACTTTCACCTGCAGTGTCCTGCCTGAGCACGCTTCCTGCAATCTCCAAATGTTCTGCTTCTTCCGTTGCTTTCTTCTAGTTGGTCTCAGTTACCTGTCGGTGCCCAGACCCTGCCCCACATCTTGCTCCATTTCTCCTCAGCACGATGACTCTCTGACACGGTATAGACAGGTTCATTTGTTGTTTCTTTGTGGCCTGAATCCTCCTGGCCAGTTTCTCAGCCTTGATCTTAGTGCTGGACAGTGTTGGGAGGCCTGTGTTCTACCTGGGGGTGCTTACCAGTATCTCTGGCTTCTGTCTAGATGTTGGTAGTTGTTTGGGACAATCAAAAATGTCCTCAGACATTGCTAAATGTCAAATGCAGCATCATGCCTGGTGGAGAACCTCTTCCCTTGGAGACTGTGAGCTTCTTGGTAGCTCCTGTTCCCTACTGTATCCCCAGAGCCTAGAAAGCTCAAGGACCATAAATCCTGCTCATTAAAGGTTTGTTGAATGACTGAATGAGACTCAGGTGAGTAAGTGTTTAAGGAGCTGCAGGGAGAGCTGGGGTTCTCTCTGAAGTAAAGCCCACTTGTTCCCCATACTCTTTGTTCACCCCTTGAAGTCAGCCCTCCTAGACCCGAGAGGTCTCTTGAAATCAGCAAGTCATTTCCCAGTTGGGGACACCGAGGCCCAGAGCAAGTCAGTAGCAGGGCTCAGACTAGAAGCCAGGTTTCCTGACTCTTATTCCGGCTCTCTTTCTGCTGCGGTCCTCTGGGCATCCTTCAAGCGGGGAGTAAGACATGCTGTTGAGAAATAATGATGAGAGGAAGCTGGAGAAAGGTCCTGAGGATGAGATGGTCCTGGAAGGGTGGAGAGGATGGAAGACAAAAGGGCAGAAAAGGAGAAGCAGCCTGCTTCGCTGCCCCTGAGAGCCCAGGCTCCACTGTGGCAGCTGGGGGAAGAGCTGTGGTGGGCGAGCTCCCAGGCTGGCTGTCAGTGGGTGGAGGGGACCCGAGGCCAGGGACCCGTTAGGAGGCTGTTGCAATTGTCTGGGAAAGAGGAGGGAGCTGGCTGCAGAGCAGGGGAGCAGGGCGGGCCGGCTGGGGGAGGCAGCCTCTGGAGGCTCTTACAGGCGGTCCTGAGCCTGGTCCAAGGGTGTGGTGAGCCCAGTCATGATTCGGGCAATGGCCAGTGCTGGGGCAGCTCAGAGCAAGGCTGCAGGCTGTCTGGCGAGTGGGTGGGTCAGATCAGAGGTCAGGACCCCAGCTTCAGCGGTGGTGAGGCTTTGGGGAGTAGGTAGGGGACCAGGAGGAGGATGAGGGTCAGAGGCCAGATTCCAGATGTGCTGGGGGGGGGTCTCCTTGCATATGGGGGGAGAGCTGAGCGGGACAGTGGTGGGGGCAAAGAGGGAATCTCTGCTCCGCACAAGGCCAAGTGGATCAAGAATGAGTCTTGGAGGTGCCCAGTTCAGGAGTGCAACTGGTGCTTATCTGCGGCTCCAAGTAGGGGCAAGGCTATCTCAGAGCTTCCTGCCCTGGCTGGGATGATGGAGGACACAGTGACACAGTGAGAACAACCTCAGGGATCTGGGCGTGAGGAGCGAAAAGGGGCTGGTTGGGAGCCTCCATTCCCAGCTGGTCTGGTTGAGTATGATTTATCTTTAGTTATCTAAAGCACAAAGACATGCTCATTGAGGCAATAAATGTTTGGAGGATGAGTGAGTGGATATATTTTTTTCCTGGTGTTTTGTTTTGTTGTCTTTTTTTTTTTTTTTTTTTTTTTGTCTTTTTCCTTTTTATCGGTACCAGGGATCGAACTCACGACTACCTGCTTATAAGGCAGGCGCTTATGCCGCTGAGCTAAATCCCCAGCCCGTCTTTTTCTTTTTTATTGGTACCAGGGATCGAACTCACAACTGCAGGCTTGCAAGGTAGGAGCTTATGCCGCTGAGCTAAATCCCCAGCCCCTGTTATGTTGTCTTTTTGAGATCATGAGTTCAGGCTGGACTTGAACTCACTTTTTAACCTAGGCTGGACTCAAACTCACATCAATCCTCCTGCCTCAGCCTCCTGAGTGCTGGGATTACAGGCGTGCATCGGCACACCCGAGTGATATGTAGATGGTTGTTTAGGCTCATGAGAGATACATGAATGGGTAGATGGATGCATGGGTGCTGGGACCAGCACATGGATAGATGGATGAGTGGGTGGATGAAAGACCTGTTAGGAGGAAGGGGGTGTGCTAGATAGCCAGGGGCACAGATGGCTGGGTGGATGTAGGAGTGTGTCAGCGAGCAGCTGTAGGTAAGGTGTTTAGAGGCCTGGTTGGATACAGGGTACAGGCTGGGGTGGCAGACCCTGATTCATGACTGGCAGCCACCAAGACAAGTGCCATGCTCAGAATGGACCTCCGTGTCCCTGCAGAGGTACAATCCAAGGTGATGGGACAGCTTGGGCTGCCACCTCCCCATGGGGATCAGTGTGATGCTTCCCATTACCACAAAGGGTGTCCTCTTCTGGGGCCTCCCTGTCTGGGGAGGTGGGGTTGCACTGAAGCTACTAAGCTGGGCCAGGCTCAGCTCATGTTGGGAGTCAGAGCTGAGGCTCCTTGCTCTGATTCTGGCCCACATGGGCACAACTCACCTCAGGAGGGGCATGATAACAGAAGCCCGCAGCCCCAGGGGAGTCTCCTCTGGCAGCTACCTGGACAAGCAAGAGGCAAATGTGTTTCTGGGTACAGCGTGTCGGCCTCTGGGGGAGTGGAAAGCGGCCTGCAGCAGGGCTGGGCCTGAGCAGGCCCCGTGAAACAGGGGGGGGGGTCTGTGTGATTGGGGGGCGCCCCCCGGGCGGGCCGGCATCCTGGAGAGCCTTGGCACTCACCAGGCTGCTGAGCCAGCGCATTGCTTGGTGTACAAATCACCTCCTTTCTCTATGTTCCCATCCCCCACTGCCCTCGATGTCTAAATTCTTCCCAAACCAGCCCAGCCCCAGGCTGTCCAAGGACAGGACAGCTGACTTGGTGGAGGGGGAGGCCCGGATCAGGGAGGTGGGCGGAGGAAGGGGTGGGAAGGAAGCCCTCCTTGCAGCCCCCAGCCCAGTGTTCTACATTCCCTGTGTACATCTGGCTGGGGAGCCCCGCATCGAGGGGCCATCGTGGGGACACAATGGGTGGGAGAGGCAGGCTTGGGAAGGCAGCTGGGAAAGGGGTGCTGGCTAACCCCTTCGCTGCCCCCCAAAGTGAAGGATTCTGCCTGCTGGAGGCGCTAAGGGCTGAGTGGTGCCTTTGCCCAGGAGCGAGACCCTGTGTGTGTTTGTGGGGACACGGCAGCAGTGTTTGTGCCTGTGCTTGTGCAGGCCCACTGTCAGCGAGGCTATACACAGCTAAGTGGTCCCTGCGTGTCCCAGTAAGGCCGCACCTGCATCCACAGCTGTGAAATGAAGCAGATGACTACCCCCAATTGCCCAATTTAGGCCCAGCTGGAAGACCAGTTCCTTTTCCTGGCTGACGCCTGATCTGAACATCTGGACACATTTGCCCTTGAGAAAGGGAATCTTAGCCATGTAGAGTGACACATGCCAGTACTCTGGGAGACTGAGGCAGGAGGGTTGCTAGTTTGAGCCCAGGCTGGGCAATTTATCAATTTATTTCAAAATTTATAAATAAATAAAAGGACAGGGGGTGTGGTTCAGAGAACATGCTCTGGATTCAGTTTCCAATATCAGAGGGAGGGGAAGGGGAAGAGGATGAAGATGAGCACAAGGATGAGAACAAAGATGAGGGTGGGGAGAAGAGAAAGAAAAGAACAAAGGTAGAAAATCTATCTTGTGCCAGCAGTTGGGAGGCTGAGGCAGGAGGATCTGGAGTTCAAGGTCAGCCAAGGCTATTTAATGAGACTGTGTTTTTAAGAAAAAGCAAAAGGGAATTCTGGAAAGGCCTAGACTCACCCCTCAGTATGCAGATAGCCCTTCCCAAGGATGAGGTGTCCTTAGTTGTGCAAGGGGACCCTGTAGGAGCAGACCCTGTACCCAAGGCCCACCACTTAGGGGACCAATTTATCCCAGTTTGCCAAGGGCTAGAATTCTGGTTTCAGCACTGCAAGTGCCACATCCTGGGAAACCCTCAGGCCTGGGAAAAGGAGATAGATGGTTGTCGGGGCCACAGGGAAGACTCTTTCCACCGCACCCTTCTTCAGCTACCTCAGTCCCAGCCTCCCCTCCCTCCCCACTTCCCTCTAGAACTTTCTAGAAGCTCTTACTTTCTCTTCCTGCTGTTTCTGTCACAGCCTCTTCCTCCTGCCCTCAGCGTCCCCAGGGATCTCTGCATCTCCCTGCTTTTCCTGCTGCCTGGAAAGCCTTTCTCCTGGTCCCCTCTCTCTTGCTTTCTGTGTCTGGTCCTGGCTTTTCTGTTGGTCTCGGGGACCTGTCCTCTTTCCAGGCAGCAACATGGACCCCTTGGCTGGGGTCTCTGTTCTCTGCCTCCTTCTGTCTCCTCCCTCCATCTCCAGTGTTTCCAGTCTCTGTCACAGTCTCTGGCTTGTCATTGTCCCTGGGTGGTCCACCCTCCTCCTCTCTCCTGGCACCGCACCTCTGGGGCGGATTGGGGTGGGAGCCAGGTCTTGGGGGTTGTGACCAGGCCCGGAAGGAGAACCCAAGCAGACATGATATTTATGTTGGGACTTCAAAGTACAGCACAGGCCATGGGGTGGGGGGTGGGGAGGGGCCTGGGGAGCAAAAGCCAGACTGAGATTGGTTTAGACTCCTCCCTGGAGAGGGTCTCCTTGGTGACACACATCTCTCCGTGGGACACGAGACCCAGAGTAGAGAAGGAATGGGCTATTTTGGTGCAGAGTTCCAAGAAAGTCGCTTCCTGTGCCCTGGTCCTGGCCTCAGCCTCATCCTTTCTTCCTGTCACTCTGGGCCCCCAGCCCCCACCTCCTCTCAGCATCTGCCGGAGAGACAGGGGGTTTGGGGGGTGGCAGGAGCAGAGGGCTCGATCTCAGCGGGAAAACATCCCTGGCGCTGGGACAGCCTTGTGTTCTGTCTGGCAGAGGCCTTGCCCGGCAGGGCCATGTGGGTCTGTAACCCTGTCAGCCCCAAAGGATCAGGCCAGGCAGGCCCAGCCCCTCACGGCCCCTGGAGTGCACTTTTGGGCTGCCTGCCTGAGGGATAGAGGGGCCATCTCAAAGTTCACCCCACCCCTGACCTCCGCCCTTGGCCTAACCCCTACTAAAGACACCCAGCTGTTGGGTGAGGCGGGGCGGGTAGGCAGGGCTGATCATCTCATCCAGCTCTCTAGGCTCTGGGGCCTGAGCTCCTCCCAGGAGCCCTACCCACCAGGCACTCCTTCAGGCTGGCCACCCCTCAGGAACTACCCCCCCCCCCCACACACACACCTGGGTCTGGAGCCTCATTCTGGGCCCAGGACACTCAGGACCTAAGCCCACCCAGGCCCACAGAGCACCAGCCTCGCCTGCCTCGGGGCCAATACCTCCTCCCAGGCCCTCCCCAACCCTTCCTGTGAATCAGGCCTGCTGGAATCTGATGAGCTCAGGCCTCCCCACCCAGTGCTGCCTGCCTCTGCCTCCTGCCTGGCCAGGGGGGTCATCACACCCCTCATAGGGGTCTTCTCAGCAACTCACAGCCCACTCCCTGGCCCCCAGGGGCTGGAGTGGGAGTAAAGCAGGGCAGGCCAGGGCTTGGAGGGAGATTAGGTAGGAGAGAGACCCGGCCCTCTGGTGCATGCTCCAGTATGCAAAACACGAGTGTCTCTGTGTCTGTTTTGTGTGTCTCTGCTGCATGTGTGTCTCTGTGTGTGGTGTTTGCATACTCAGGGCAGGGACAGGGTGGAAAGAGGAGCTGAGTGCTATGTTTCCTGTGTGTGTGTCACCAGGTCTGAGTGACGATGTGGTGTGGTTGGAGCTCAGCTCGAGTGGGTCTGAGTTTGTCAGGAGGTCCCCGTGGAGCTGATCACCACAAGTCTCTGGGTTGACAGTCCCCATGTGTCATATCGGTGCCCATTAACCTTGGGGGTGATTAGCTGCTATGGCTGGGAGGGTGTCACACACCCTTGTGTTGGAATGTGGATGGGAATGTCGCTGTGTGTTAAGTGGTGGATGTGAATAGGGGTCACAGGGCCATGGCAGGGTGTTAGATGTCATATTGAGGGCAGGTCAGTGGCAGGGGTCTCAATGCCTGCTGTCCATTGTACCCAGTTTAGGCCATCTCATGGCCCTGGCTCCTGGGCTAGGCTGGCTACAAAGCCTGGGACAGGTGGCTCCTCTGTCACCCCCTGCCCGTGCCCTCTTTGTAGAATCCCTGCTTCCCTTGGAGCACCAGGCTGGGCACGGGTTCTCTGGGTCCTCTGAGTCCCCTCGGTGGGAGCCACCAAAAGCACCTGGCATGGGGCTGGAGATGAAACGTGCACACCCCCTGGTGGCAGTGGTGGAGAAGGTGCCACAGGAGCACAGGACCGCTTCCCTCAGAGCCGTCCGGAAGCCATCGCTCCCGCTCCGTATCATTCCATATATATTTACTTACTAAGTGCCCGTTCTGGCTCAGGCATTGCCCTAGGCCCCTGAGGTCTGGCTGGGAATGAGGTCAACTTGGCTGTGGCCCACCAGTGGGAGAGATGGACAATCAGCAGACGCACATGCGCAGCGAGGGTGACTTGAGAAGCTCTAGGAGCAAAGTTTCAAAGCAAGGAAATGACTTGGCTGCTCTCAACTGACCGACAGCAGGGCGGGTCCCAGGCCTGACTTGTGGCAGTGAGAGTAGAAATGGCACGTCCCCTCTTACAGCTGTGGTCTCCTCTTCCACAAGAACAAAGCGTTTTCGGGAGTGCAAAGCCCCTACATCCCAGTGGGGTCTCAGAACCAGGTCAGCGTGAGGGTGATGATGGACCCCTTGCTTCCTTGTGGCTAGGGCTGTGGGTACTTGGTCCATACCAGGCACTGGATAGGCTATGGCAGAGTGGACAAGCTAGTGAGCCTTTCTATCTGGGGAGATTACAGAAGCTGGGGTTGGAATCTTGTTCCCTGAACAAGCCATATACCCCGAGGAAGTCTGCTTCCTCATCTGTAAAATGAGGCTGACATCAGTCAACAGACTGGTCTGTTATCCTGCGAGCTCCTGCCCCTGAATCAATACCGTTGGTCCTGTAGCTTTGAACAGTCACACACACACCAAAGCCCCAGGCAGTGGGCAGGAAGACCTGGGAGTATTCTCATGAGCCATTGCAAGGGGCACGTGAAACTCCAGAAGCAGAAGCTGGGACTGAGTGTGGGAAGGAAGGGAAGAGCTTCAAGAGGTCCCAGAAGCCTGGTTCCAATTCCCAGATCCCTCAGTCTGAGCTCCACATCCAGTTCCTGGGGTTCCTTGAACATCCTCTGCAGACATTCTAGGTCCTTCCTCTAGGGCTAAGCTGGACACATCCTGTGTTAGATTCCCAGAAGCAGCCCTCCCTTTTCCTCCCTAGGGTGGTTCAGTCCTAGTTATTACACTCCAGTCCATGGACAGGTTTTATTGAGCACCTACTGTGTGCTCACACTGAACAAGGCACTGGGGATGGGGACTCGCTGGGAGGACACACAAAAGAGTAAATGGGAGACTTCCTACCAGCAAGGAGATGGGGAGAGGGGTACAGGGTTGGGGGGAATTCGGGGGTCTAGTGAGAAATTTGGGAGCCCTGTAGCTGGGCTATGGGTTGTGTGAAAGCCTCCGTCCACCATTTCTTCCTCCTGGCTGTAATGTCACATGTGTGTTGATGCCTCTTTGTACCTAGCACATGAAAAGAATGTCATGCAGACTGGCTGGGGTCCACCTCCATCTCAGGACAATTTTCCTGAGGAAAGGTCCCTGAGAGACTGGTCTGACCTAGACCCCTAACTCCAAGCGACCTGAGGGCCAGTAATCCCGGGTTTCGCTGTTCCCAGGCTGCCTTAAGGCCACAGATGAGCGAAGACTGCGACCCATGATTGATGCCCATGCTCTGTGGCCCTGAGCCCCCTCCCTGCAGCTTCCTGGCCTGCGCGCGCCCCCTTGTGGTCAGTGGTTGGCATTTTCATTTGTTCAGATTTGCCTCCTGAGTTCCCTTTGGAGCTGTCCTGGCCTTGAGGGCTGTTTTGCTGGGTGGTATCTTCCTGGGAGTCGCTCTCTTGTACCTCAATGGGGCCAACAAGCCTTGCCTTGTATCCTCATAAAGCTTTTATGAGTACTAGAAGTTTAGTTAGAGAAAATGGTTTCAGAACCTCTTTCTCCATTTCTGCTCAGCTCCTGAGGGGGGCCATTATCCACCTTGAGTATCTAGGAGGACTTCCAATCCTGGGAGAAGGCTTCAACACAAATGCTTTAGCCCCTAGAACGTGGCCTCCAGCCAGTAAGACAGATGGAGTGAGAAACCGCAGGTAAGAGCCTGCTGGGCAGGGCAAGGGCTCATGGGAGAGAGCAGACAGCTGCTAACACCCGGCTTCTCCCTCCCTTCTCCCTTCTTCTCCCTTCTCCCTTGCAGCAGCAAGGTCATCCACTGAGCCCTTCCAGGAGGCGGGCAGCGCAGTGCTAGTATCCCCTTTGCTGGGAGGATGCTGAGCCTGGGAGGAGCTGGTCCTTCTGGGGACCTTTGCTGGCACTGTGCTACCTCCCTGAGTCTTCCAGACACCAGCAGTGACTAGAGCCTTTCAGGACCTTGAAGGCCTTGTAACCCCACCTGTGCTCAAGGGGGGGAGATGAAAAAGGAGCTGGGCCCACACACCCCCACCATGCCAGAGGCTGGGCCTCAGTGGGACTTTTCCTCTGCTGGACACACTCACCCCTGCAGGCTGCAGAAGAACAAGAGGCAGAAGACATAGAAGTCTCCCAAGCCCCTCAACTTCACCCTAGTGCCTCAGCTGTGGCCCGGCCCCAGCCTTTAGTAGCTGTGCTCATGGACGTTAAGTATCAGAGGTGGTAGCAGACACAGGAGAGGGCTGGGGTGGTGGTGGCTAAGGAAGCTGTGGCCTTGCTGAGTGGGGCTGGTGGCTCTGCCGGCCTTCTCTGCAGGCTCCTGCCCCAGATGACCTTCTGGTCCTTTCCAGCTACTCCTCTGTGACCAGGTTTTGCTCAGCTTCTGGCTCCCCTTGATGCACGTGGCCTTCTTCAGCTTGACACCTGTCCCCCTCAGCAGCCTTGTACTGTCCCCCACTGTCCTTGGGACTGGCTTTGACCCCCACACTCCCCTGTCCCTGGGCATCTTTCTCCTCTTCCTGGCTGCTGGCCTCTGGCCGCCCACTACCCATCTCCTGTCTTGTGTCCTCCTGGATCTCAGGCCGCTCTGCCCGGCGGTAGACGAGGTAGCCAGCTGTGGGAAGCCTGTGGGCCAGGGCTCCTGGGTGCAGGCGGTGATAGCTCTGTTCCTTGTACAGGAAGAGGCCAAAAGCATCAGGTTGAGTCACTCGGAATTTGGTGGCACAGAGCTGGTTCAGGGTGGCAATGGAGACTCCTGGGGGCACAGCCAAGGTCTTGGAGGTACACCCACTGCTGGGGTCCTGGTAAGCCACTCTGAGGAGGTGCTGTACAGGAGAAATAAAACCAAGGCTCAGTCCTGCCTGTGTCTAGTGCCAGAGACCAGTGAAGGCTGTGGAGGAACAGGGCCCGGTGTTACATATCCAAAGGTGGAACCAATTGGCAAAATATCACACAAAGAGGTCACTCATTGTACACCAAATGACTTAATCCTCGTAGCCATCCTAGGTACCCATTTTATAGATGGGAAAATTGAAGCACAAAGAAAAGTTATTTGCCCAAGTCCCCACAATCAAGAAGTGGTAGAGCTAGGATGAACCCAGAACCTGGTTGCAAGAGGCAGGATTTACAAGCAAGGTAGAGAACAGCAAGGGCAGGGTGTGGGTGTCTCTGAGGACACGTGGGCCAGAGGCCAGACAGAAGGACAGGCTGGAGCCAGAGGACAGTGAAGGCAGAGCCGTGGCTAAGGCTGGAAGCCAGGATTTGGAGCCCAAGCCTACTACCTATGTCCTCTCCATGTTGCTGGCAGTGCCCTATCTGCAAAACAGGGATAATTACTTCTCAGGTTCTGTGGATCCTGGGGAAGGCTTCCCCTGGAGCGTCAGTCCCATGCAGGGCGACTGGAGCACCCTTCATAGGAGGACACTGCTTCCACTGCAGGGATGGGGCAGGTGGGGACCATGCAGGAGAATGACAGGTCTCTCTGGGCCTGGCTGGTTGGGGTTTACGGGGTGGTGGGGCCATGTTACCTGGAAGCTGTGGGTAGCAGGCAGGCACCGCTGCTCCCAGAGCCTCAGGGAACGCTGCAGCTCCTGTGCAGGGCTCAGGGGGAGGGTGTGAGATTGGCTTAGGCTGCTCAGCAGGGCCAAGCTGGCTGATAGGCTGGTCAGGTAGTAGCCACCTGGACACAAGGGGCCAGAATGTAGCTCACACAGGGCTGGGATGACCCCTTCCCCTCCCTGCTTACTCAAGGCCCATATATCAGCTGAGGTCCCCCAGCTCCACCCAGACAGGGAGGTGGCAACCCTCACCCTCTCCAGTGAGCAGAGAAGGTTCCAGAAGCTCCGACATATACTCGGCTTCCAGCAGGAGGTCAGGAAGGTCACATTGGGCCAAGACGAGGCTCAGCAGTGGCAGGAACTCATCAGCACCTGCACTCTCCCCTTAGGGACACAGGAAGAGGCGTTTCAGATGCCTCTGGGGTCAGAGTCTAATCCTTGACTGAGACATTGACCCCTTCCCTCTGCCTGACGGCTCCTAGGCCATGGGGTCATCCAGTAATCACAGGAGTGGCTGTGGAGAAGCCTCAGTTTTACCATCTGAGACAGGAATGTGGGACCATTCTTCTCAGCTGTGCCATTCCAGGGTCCCAGGAGTGTCCCCCTTTGGGGGGGTTGCCTCTAAGTTAGGGGGCTGGGCCATACCTGCCTGGCTCTTCAGGCTTGTATACAGCAGCTTGCAGGCCTGCAGGAGTCGCTTAACCTGGGCGCTGGGTGAGTAGGTACGGAGCAGCTGCAGTAGCTTCTGGCGCACCTGCTCCATCTCCACCAGGGAGGGTGGGCTCAGGTGAGAGCTGAAGGCTCCAGGGCCCTGGGTTCGGGCCAGGCGGAGGCCCTCAGCCAGGCGGCCAAGGGAGCCATCAGCAGAAAGTCGGCGCCGAAGGCGGGCTGCCAGAATGGGCCGGAGAGGCTTGAGTACGGAGCGATGCAATGACTTCTCCAGGACGTGTTCTGCCAGAAGGAGGGCAGGCGGGGTCAGAGAGAAGGGGCAGAAGCTCCCCCAAGCAGGAGGCCCTGAGGAAGACCAGAGCGAGGAAGAGGCAGAGGCAGCAGCCACTTGAACAGTGGTGAGACGAGGGGAGTTTGTAAAGCAGTAGCATAGCATTGGCAAAGCGGGCAATAGCATGGGTGAGTAGAGAGAGGTGCTGGGGGTGGTGGAGCTGGAGATAGCCAGGGACTAAACTGCAGAGATCCAAGCTGGCCCTTACCCAACCTCTCAGCAGGCAACAGCTTCTCAGGCCCCAGCTCTGCACTCAGCATGGCCCGGGCCCGGCTCAGTGCCTGGCGGATGCTTTGCAGCTCCTGGGGCTCGTGGCCAGCCCGCACCTGCGTCAGGAGGTCCTGCACCAGCTGGCCCACGCCTGTGTGCCTGTCCTGTACCAGCGCGGCAGCGGCACGGGTCACCTGCCGCTCGGGAGCCAGCAGGGAGCAGAAGGCAGCGCTCATGGACCTAAGCAGTGGCCGCCTGTGCCACCTGCGGCTCAGACTGGGGGAGACTGAGGGGTTGCCCCGGGACCCTGGCGGGCCCTCCTCCTCGGAACTGCTAGGGGAGCCGCATTCCACCTCCTGGAGGGAGGGCAGGGGTGGTAGACTGGGGCTGGTGCCCCCTGGCACACGGTACCCTACTGAGCTCTCCCTCCGCAGCAGCTGACGAGGGGGGAGCCTCTCGGGGTGGCTGGGGGGTGCCCCAGGCAGCATGGGGACTGGGGGAGGTGGCACAGCAGGTGGAGACAGGGGGCTGGAGGTCTCTGTGGACACGCGCACTTTGAAGCTCGTCTTGAATTTTTCACGCTTGGTGGGGCCGAGGTCCCCTGGGAAGAGGGGGTTGAAGAAGCAGAGCACGGCACCGGTGCCCTGGTCCAGCTCATGGGGGGAGCGGGCCTTCAGCCGGGGTGGCAGTGGGCCTGGTGGGCCTTCGGACAGACCCCGCTGAGCCTTGGTGTTGAGGGAAGAGCTCCAGAACTCTAGGGACCAGAAAGCATGGGGCCTCAGGGTGACTGGGAGGGGGCCCACCAAGGAGAGGAGAGGCATGGTGCCCTCCCTTTCCCTCCTGGCCTCAGCTTCTTTTGTGTTATGGGTGGCAGGGGACCCTTACCAATGCCAAGATGGGAGATGGCCTCCAGCTCCTTGTGGGTGACTGCCTGTTGGATGGCTCTGGGGAGTTGGAGTGGGAGAACAAGGATGTCCCTGAACGCAGAGAGAGGAGCAGACAGGAGTGAGGGATGCTCAGGTTGGGGGGCCAAGGGGCCCAAAGGCCATAGAGGGCAGGAGACACATGGCACCCTGCAGGCTGCCTCACCGGCTATGACAGTAGGCACAGATGAGCTGAACTAGGTCTGGGAACAGAAGCTCAGAGCTCTCCAAAGAGACACCTGAGAGACACAGAGAGTAAGGTGATTCTCAGCCTCTCCCCCAACCCCCATTTCTAGCCCCTTCCACCCAGGCTGGCCCCTCTCACCACCAGGATGTTCCTGGATGTAGTGGCTGGAGACGAAGGAGGGGCCACTGGCCTCTGGCAGCCGCACACACAGGGCCTGGCACTGGCGAGTGTTAGATTTCCGCACCAGGAATGTCTGCAAGTGGCTGAGGTCAGGAGGCTTAGGGCCGTGCCATCTAACCCCTGTCCCTCCCACCCTCTGCTGACTGGTCCCCTGGGGTCAGCACCAGACTCACCCCCGGGGGCTCAGTCCTCAGCACGTGCAGAGCTGCAGCTGCGTTGGCCCGCAGCTGTAGCCACACGGGTCGCGTGATCAGCAGGCGCTCCCGGAGGCTCACGGTGCGTGTGGGTCGCTGGGGCCCACCTGCCTGACCCCCGCTGGCATCAGGTATGTCGTAGAGTGGGTCCTGGAGTGGCCTGGACCCGGGTTCCCAGAATTGAGCAGGAGCCAGGGCCAGAGACCCCTGTCCAGCAGTTTCCAGGCTGCAGAGTGCCCTCCTCCCGTCCCCAGATGGACTCTCCCCACGCAGTCCCTTCCCTCCCCACCTGGCTGCCCTTCCAACTTCACTAACTTCTCTCTCTCCAGGTGTCCATGGGTGACGCTTGGGCTGGGGACGCTAGAATGGTCTGCTTCTGGCTCTCCCAGGTCTCCCATGGTCAGGAGCTCCTCTTTTTTCCTTCTGTTAGGCTTCTCCCAGGACTCAGGAAGAGAATTCAGCCCCCAGGCACAGGCGCACACATTCCCAGGGTGAGTAACACTTCCTGAGGGCGGGTTCGCCTGTCACACCCTCAGTTAACTCTTCTGTGTCCATTCTGCCTGGCCAGTACCCTAATTACTGTCTGTTCTGGGTCTTGCCTGGAGGGTCCAGGATTGCCTCCATGCTAGTGCCATGCTGGGAGCCCCAGCAAGAGGGTGCCACCTCCACACAGTTCTTCCTGCAGCCTAGGCAGCCTCCTCCCACCAGGCAGCTGGGCTGGGGAGGGGTTAAGCAGGGCCCACTCCATCCCCAAAGGCCAGGCCACACCCTTGGATTACCTGAAGTCCTGGTCAGTTGCTCATCTTTCCCTGTCTTGGGGGAGGTGGGGGTGGGTCAACCTTGCAGAAGAGCACCCCCTACTGGTCACAGATGACTCATTCCTGAACCTAACTTGGGTTTTGGGATTTTAGGTTGCCAAGGAAAAAGGATGCTGGGTCTCCATGGAAACCAACCCCTTTGCTTAACTGAGGTTCTGGGGGTGGTTCTGACACACAGCTAACCAGGGGGAGTGTGGTGGTGAGGCCGTCAGCACATGGTGCCACAGCTGGCTGCCACCCACACACAGGCCTTGCTAGCCCGCCTGCTGATCCCCCAGGCAACTGGGGCAGGTGCAGACTTGACCGGCTCTCCAAGCACATGCGCCAGGCCCTTCCCCACCCCAGGCCACGTGCTTCATGTGTGTGCTCTGCCTGTGCCACATGTAGCTTCCAACTCCAGGCCCAGCCAATGTTTCTCCAGCCTACACCCCAACTCAGAGCATCCCAAAGTGCAAGGACTCCATAAGAGTCTGCCTGCCTCAGGCACTCCCCAACTGAAGACTTGATTCCCTGCTGGGTAAATCAGACACACTTTGCTCATGCCAGAATTCCAGAAAAGGTTTTAATTCCAGTTCTTACAATCAGGGAGCAGATTCCAGGAATGGCCCTGAGAAAAGCTGGGGACCCTGGCTACCACCTCTGGCTGCAGACAGGCCCTTGAGATAGCATTTCCGGTTTAGAGTTCTTGTGCTGGAGGGCCCAGCTCCTGGGCTAGTGGCTGGAGTCCGAATATCTGAGGTCACCAGGAGGAATGTTGCTTTGGCTTAGGACAAGGCCCCTCTCCTTTGTCACTGACACTGCGGGGTGGGCTGGGTAAGGGACAGAGACAACAGTCTTGCCGGGGGCCAGGTCAGCTCCAGAGCTACAGCTGTGCAGGCTGAGGCAGGGTCCAGATGAGTGGTCCCTGCAGCAGCACTGGAGAGTTGGCTGGGCGGCCCCTGGGTGTGCCAATCTGCCTTCTGCAGGAAGATTCGAGTCCTGGGTATAGTGCCAGCTGTTCCAAGGGAACCCCCCCGGGTGTGAACAGCATCATGGTCCTGCAAGTCATTGAGAAGAAGTTAAACCTAGAAGAAGGCAGCCACTTCCGAAGGGGACCTAGAAGGTGCCTCTGGAAGCCCTTATCCCTGGGGCTCAGCATTCCAGCCAGCCCTCACCCGTCCCAGCTGGGGGCTCTGTTTCACCTTTACATCATCTAGCTCCATCAACCCAGAGCTTCCTGTGCCCAAACTCCCACAACCCTTCAGACCTAAGTGAGCTCACTGATTGTCACAGCCTATCTCTCTCTGGGCTCCTTCCCTGGAGGCCAGAAGCGGGGATGGTAGTGGCAAAGGGGAGGGGAGGCAGGACGGCCCCATGGTTCTTACCATCTGCTTTTCTCTTCTGAGGGGACACTGCTGCTCTGGCCTGTATAGTAAGAAAAGGCGCCTGTGAGAGCCCAGCTTGGCAATCCCACACCCTGCTGCCTCTGATGGGAGAGCAGAAGTTGGAGCCGCAGGGATCCGAGGCAGCATGAGACCCCTTCTAGGCAAAGCTCTGGGGTGCTGCTTGTCCAAGGCCCAGCCAGCTCTGTTATCTTCCCCCCTTCTTGCCCTGCAGCAAGGCCTCTGGGATGCGGGCACCTGAGGGTAGGGCACAGCATGTAGAGAAACCACAGGCACTGGGGGAGACAGAAAAGGCAGCCCATGTGACACACAGGGGGACCATGAGCTGCTGGAGTGCCAGCACACCTGGGCTGAGGCAGGGGAGCAGGGAACACCCAGGTACTCGGACATCAGAACTAATGTCAAGGTAGGGAACACGTGGACTCACCTTTTTGATAGCCGTCCAGTCCTCTAGGATGTCTATCTCCTGCAGCATGTACACGATATAAGGGCCTACGACATGGGTCAAGGAAATGGAGCAGCCACTGGGGGTGGGGGGACAGGTAGCAGGCGCTCAGCCCAGGAAGCCAAGGTGGCTCAGGAGAAGCAGCAGAGAAGGTGCTGAGAGCCTGCGGGCTCCGCCTTTTACCTCTGGGCCTCCTGGCTCAGGAGAGTATTAAGCCTATTTCAAGGAGGCCAAGAGGGCACCAATCCCCTTCCTGCTTTCTCCAGCACCTACAGGGCTCTGCTGTCAGGCTTTCCGTCACTAACTGGCCCCAGGTTGAGCCACGTCTTCCATTTGAAGGCAGAATCCAGTCTCTTCCACCTGAAAACCACACTCCCCCATGCCCATCTGAGGTCTCCATACGCTCGCCCACCACTCTTTCCACCACTGCCTCCCAGGGCCTGCCCTCCTGGCCTCCATCAGCTCATCTCTGTGCTACGCTTGCGGAACTGCTGGAGAGACAGGAAGCCATAGGCTGAGGGGCTCTCTTGAGGTGGAGCAGAAGCAGCAAAGACCCTCTGGGGTGTGGGCACCCCAGGGTAGGGCACAGGGTATAGGGAAGCCACAGGCAATCGGGGACAAAGAAAGGCAGCCTGTGAGATGAGCAGCAGGGGCAGGGAGGGATGGGCTGGAGCATGGAGGAGAGGGAGTGGCGAGGCCCAGGGCAGGGAAGTCTGAGACTTCCTGGAGCTCAGACCTGGGGACGCAGAGGAAAAGCTGGGGGAAGAGGGTCCTCAAAGACTGATGCCCACTTAGGAAGTTATGGGGAGTCATTAGGCTGAATTTTCTATTTTTCTAGGATCCATATATGTTCCTGACAGCTGGACTGGCTTGGACAGTCATGTGATATTAAATGGCCATAAATGTGTGTTACCCGACTCTGTTCTCATGTTCCCTCCAAGCCCCTCCTGAGGCTGTAGTCTGTCCTGACTTCCTGGCCAGTGCTGTGCCACCCTGGGTGGAAGGATACCAGAAACCAGAGGTGCCTTCTTCCTCTTGCTCGGTGGCAGTGAGTCCCAGGTCCTGGAGCTGCCTCTGGCATGCAGTTTCTCATCCCACCACTCTGCGGCCCCACACCCACAGTCAGGATCAGGGCACTGGCACACACGCTATTCCCTCCCGTGTGGCCTATGCCTCTGCTCACTCCCCCGCCCCCCATCGCCACTCAGGGCAGTGGCCTGACACTACCCTGAGCTTGGGACTGAAAACCCTTTAGGACTGCCCAGGTCCTGGCCGAACCAGCAGTCCCAGAGAAGGGTAGAGGCCACCACCCTCCTGTGAGCCTCGGTTTCTCCATTTGTTGAGAAGACAGTGAGAAAAAAATCAATTTCTGCCTGCCCTAGACCACACATGACACAGTTGTAACGGGTACGGAGGGGACTATGTCTATTGTATGGTGGGGGAGTCAGACAGAGACCCCTCTTCTGGAAAGTATGGAAGGGGGCAGGTGACCCTGCTGTATGCCAGATCCTTTCCAGGCCTATGTCCTCACAGGGACCCCAGGAAGCAAAGGCCCACAGAGGGAAGGGCATTGGCAGAGCCTGGCCCCTGCCCTCACCCGAGCTGATGTCCAGGCTCTGGCGATCCTCCTCCAGCCTCTGGATCCGCTCCTGCAGCTCCCCCTGGAGCGTGTCATAGAGCAGCAGCTTCTCACTCTGGAAGGGGCGAAGCCGCTTAGCCTGGCACCACCTGGACGCTCAGCCTCGCCCACCCTGCATGGCTGC
Organism: Cavia porcellus; assembly: GCF_034190915.1. Lineage (NCBI taxonomy): Eukaryota > Metazoa > Chordata > Mammalia > Rodentia > Caviidae > Cavia > Cavia porcellus. Next base: position 25,029,132 of record NW_026947500.1, read on the forward strand.
CCGGGAGCTCAGCTCACCTCCAGGTGCTGCTTGGCCCCTTGCAGCTCACACTCGTACTTATTCCTAATCACATCCAGACAGAAGCCCTTGTAGATTCCTGCAAGGGGGGGGGGGGCGCACTGCTCTGCTGGGGGCCTGTGCCCAGAAGGGAGGGTAACACATCCGAGAGGACAGCCCGAGGCTGGGCAGGGACAAAAGTGGAAGGGGCTGGAGCTGCAGGTTCTGGGAGGGTAAGAGGGCACAGGCCAGCCACGGACCTGCTACCTGGATGCGAATCTTGAGGCTCCGCTGCAGTCCCCCGAGAGGCTCTGTGTACTCGGGGGCTCTCTCAGCCCCCACTTCCTCTAGCCGCAAGCGCAGCTGACTCAGCCGCTCCCTGAACAACCTGGGGGGTGAGCAACTGTCAGGCAACCCTGAGAGTCCCTTATGGCTGTTAGGCAAGCATTGCCACGAGGGTCCGAGTTTGGCACTCGTCACCCTGGGCATCGGTACCGGCCTGCTCTCCTCACCCCAGCTGCCCGCAGATCCCGCCCGAGCTGCCCAGGCTCACTTCTCCTTCAGCTCTGAGAACTGCTTCTCCAGGTCGAGCATTTCACTGACGCACTCACTGCGGCGCCGCTCATAGTCCTCGTCGTCCATCTCTGGGAAGAGAGGCTGGTGAGCGAGGCTCACAGCGGCGGGCGGCTGTGCCCGGGGGTGGGGGATTACCTGAGCTCTCCTCTTCTGACTCGGTCTGGCTGCCGCTCCGTTCCTCCTCACTTTCTTCCTCTTCCCCATTCATCTCGGCAGCTGAGTCGCCCTCTGCTTCCATCTCTTCCGCGTCTTTGCTCGGAGGTTGGATGGGCATTTGGGCTCTGGGGGAGGGGGTGCAGGTGTCACTCACATCTGGCCAGGCTCAGAGCAAGACAGCAGCCAGTCAGGAATCCAAGGAAACCTGACCCTCAGCGGGGTGTGTGTGGGGAGGTAACTGGCCTCACCCCTCATTCTTGTGGAAGCCAGGGTACCATGGATATACTCATCCCTTGGATGTCGCTGGTGATCCCAATTCTGGGAATACTGGCTGAAGTTATGATCCACTGATGAGGAGGGCTGAGGGTGGATTCCCCAGTGGCGATGGAACTGGGCCTAACTTCTGACCAGGGCTTCAAGGCCCTCCACCCCATCTTACAGCCAGCCCTCCTACTTCCATCACCCTTCCTTTGCCCAAGTAGTTTTTTTGAATTAAAATGCTCCCTGTCCCCCTTCCCAATACTCCACAGTCCTCTTGCTTTTTGCTGGGCTCTGGGGCCCCAGGCCCTCAGTGCTCCGCCAACTCTGTCTTCTCTTGGCAGGCACCATGGTCTCAATGTGTCCCAGAGTTCATGTGTTGAAAACTTTTTTTTTTTCCATCGGTACCAGGGATCAAACTCCTGACTGCACAGTTGCAAGGCAGACACTTATGCTGCTGACCTAAATCCCCAGGGCCATGTGTTGAAAACTTAATCTCTAGTCCGGGTGTTCAGAGATGTGCCCTTTGAAAGGTGACTAGGTCTGTCCTCAGGGGCCGACTAATACCACTGTCACAAGAGTGGGTTACTGTGGCAGGGGGTTCCTGATAAAAGATGAGTCTGGCCTTGTCCTCTCTCTCACCCTGTCACCCACTGCCATGGAATAGAGCAGCAAGAAAGCCCTCGAAGACATCTGGGCCCCTGAGCTTTGGATTCCCTGCCCCTAGGACCCTTAAGAATGAAATCTCTGTTCTTTATACATGGTATTACCCAGTCTGGCTTTTTTTTTTTTTTTTGTACATATGTGTGTGTGGTATGGTGACTTGAACCCAGGACCTCACACATGTTAAGCACAAGTTCTACCGCTGAGCTACTCTCCAAGCCCTCAGGTATTGTTTATTTTTGTTTTTTGAGATGGGGCCTTGCTGTGTACTTAGTTTTGTCTGGTCTTGAACTCACTGTGTAGCCTAAGTTGAGTTTGAACTCACAGTGGTTCTCCTGCTTCAGCCTCTCTAGTGCTGGGATTACAGGCATAGAACTCCACACCCAGTTATAGCAACATGAAATGAACTAAAACAGCAGTCTCCTTCCTAGATTAGAGGTACTCAGGTATGCTCTATCATTAAGAAAAAAGACCTGGATTCAATCCATCCCCAGCACTATTAAAAAAAAAAAAAAGGGCAGAAATACTGAACTTCACCCATTTCACTTGGCCATTCTGTTTTTTTTTTTTAATTTTTATTTTATTTTTATTGTCTTTTTCCTTTGATCGAACTCACGACTGCCTGCTTGCAAGGCAGGCACTTATGCCGCTGAGCTAAATCTCCAGCCCCGATCATTCTGTTTTTACAGCTACTCTTTTCCAGATCTTTTGTACACTTGCTGCTTCTTTTATCTCCTACTTTTTGGATCTATTTCTGTACCTCTTGCTCTTACTGAAACTGATCCTACAGTCAAGGACTTCCTTGTGGCTAATGTCATATTACCTCGGGGCTTTTCACTGAGCTACATGAAAAGGCCTTATATAAACTTTTTTATTTGGAGAGTAGGTCTTGCTAAGTTGCTAAATTGCCTAGGCTGGGCTTGAACTTGCCATCCTTCTGCATTAGTGTCATCATGCCTGACTTCAGTGCTTATCTGAATTGGCCTTTCAGAAACATTGAATACTCCTAAGCACTTCTTTTATCCATTCGTCTGACAGTTACCGAGCACCTAATATAAGTACCATCAGCTATTGTGATACAACTGTGACAGACTTTGATCTCAGAGAGCTTACAAATTCTGGGTGAGGAAAAAAAAAACCCGACACTGAAACCAAAACAAACAAACACAAACAAAAAGTCAGTTACTAGGATATAGGGAGAATTAAGTCAGAGGTAAGGGTCTAAACAGGACCTGGGTGAAGTAGTGAGGGCTTCCAGAGGAAGATGGACCCAATGGGGGCCCTGAGTTCACTGAAGGAGGGAACATTCTTGGCAGCGTGAGCAGCAAATGCCAAGGCCCAGAAATGAGAACAGGAGAGGCTGGGGGCACAAGGGTCTGACTTTCAACAAGCTCTGGGCTGCAGATTAGTCATCAGCAGCAGATTTTCCAAGCCATCAGAAGGTATGGCCAACAAGGAGGAATGTGGAGTGAGAAGGGATCCATGATGGAACTTTCAGAGTCAGCAAACGGGCAGATTAGGAAACAAAAGAGGGAAAACTCAAAATCACAGAGAAACAGAACTGCAAAAAGAAAGAATAGTGGTAGTGCCCAAGGCCACCAACAGATCACTATAGAGGAAGACTTAAGTAGTTCGCTTCCTGGATCATTTCTCTGTCATCTGGGGGGCTGTTTCACTGTGTCTGTTTGTCTCTCTTGTTGAAACAGGATCTCACTATAGTTCAGGCTGACCTTAAATTCACAGTGCCAGCAGTGGTCCTCCTGCCTCAGCATCCTGGGTGCCAGCATCACTGCTCTTCTTTCAACTTCTCTATCTACTGCAGTTAGGATAGTGTAGACACCGTTCCCTCCAGGAAGCATTGTCTGTTTGCATTTCCTGCCTTCCATTCTCATGTCTGTTCTCCCCATGTGTGTGGCAGCCTTACTTGAGCAGGGGCTGCACATGCTCCTTGTTCACATAATGCCTGGAAGATTTGCAAATACAGATTACACAAGACAAATTTCCAGTGCAGGGATTGGCTTTTATGTCTTGATAGACCCAGGCGCCTTGAGGTGACCAATATTCCTTGACACCCATTCAAGCAGCATGCTGTCCCTGGCCTATGGAATTTAGCCACAGTTTTGAATGGTTTCACTAATGATCTGAGCCTGAACTGGAAACCAACCTCATCTTTTTTTTTTTTTGGTACCGAGGATCGAACTCACGACCGCAAGGCCGGCGCGTTTATGCCGCTAAGCTAAATCCCCAGCCCGCCAACCTCATTTTTCCTATTCTCAAATCTCATTGGCAATAGCTCCTCATTGTTAAGTGTATGCACCTTGTAAGATGCAATCTTAAGTCCTATTTCTTTCAGAAAGCTTGTTTTTCTTGCAGGTGACTCTGATTTTGACTCTTAATTAGGCACAACCTCTTCTCTTTAAGCCGGGTGCAAAAACGGGATAACCATTCCCGATCCCTCGAAAAGACTGTAAGATTTAAGGGTGGAAAATCTCACTGTAAGTGCTGTGCACATACAATTTGTTTCTCTAAAGCACCTTGAGGGCAGGCTTCTACGGAAGGCAGACCCCTCCCCACAATCACAGAGGCTAATTTAGATTTTCTGAGGCCCTCCGCGAGGCTCCCACCTCGCTTTACCCTCAGATATACCGGCGCGGACTAGAGAACAGAGGGCTGTTCCCGGGTCTGCTGCGGCCCTGCGGCCCCGCGCGCATCACGCCAGTTAAGTCTCCGCTGCGGCTCGGGAGGAGATTGTGTTGGCTCCGACCGGCTGACCAGAGGCCAACCCAGGCGGCAGGCGTGGTGATACGCACCCCGGGATGTGTGGCCTCCGGCTTCACGTCCAACTCCCTTAGAGATGACCGAGTCCACCGGTATTGGCCACCGCCACCGGGCTCCCGGAAGCTTTGTGCAGGTCCCTCTTCCCCACGGGGGGCGGGCCTATCGGCGCTTCCTTGTGCATCATCAACAGGCGCCCACCCACGAAGCTCACGATTGGCCAACTGGGGAAAGGCATGCTGGGATACCGCGGGTCGGTCTCCATAGCAACCGGGCGACATTCACAGAGGCCTTCGGTCTGCTGGGAAGACCCTGGTGATTTCTTCGCTTTACTGCCAAGTGGCCCTTGGTCCTTGGCCACCTCCCCACAGCGCGGAAGGGGAAAACCCGGGGCCCCAGCGCAGAAGAGTAACAAAAGCAGCTGTGGATGTGAACACTCGTTTATTTACACTTTGTCATTCGAGGCAACCATCCCAGGCCATCGGAGGGTACAGGTCTCAGATTGTCCCTCATAGAGCCTGCAGACCCTTCCCTCCTCCAGAGCGCCCGAGGGCAGAGGCTTGGCAGAAGCACAAAGTTGAGGTTTCCGTCCAAAAGTTAAGAATTAAGTTCCAAAAGGCCTGTTTCATTAAGTACTAAGACTTCTTAGCTCTGTCCCATTCATTCGTTTTGCTCTCACTACCCATTCACCCAAGATTGTTAATAACAACAACAATAATAATAATACTGTAATAATATTAATACTTCACATTTGTACGAAGCTTACAGAATATTTTCACATACAGCATCTCATCTGAGCCCCCCAAAAGTTCTGTGAGGTAGGCATTCTTACCTCCCTTTTTACAGACAGGGTAACCGAGGCTCAGAGAGGTAATAGGATTTGCTCAAGGCCACACAGCTAGTTAGTGGTAAAGCTAGGACTTGCTCCCAGCACCCCATATTCAAGTCCAGTGTTTCAACTCCACAGCTACCTCTGTAAAGTGGAGTGACATGTCTTACCCCAGTCAGGCCTGAGGTGTGGCCTGAGGAGCCAGAGGCTGAGACTTCTCAGACTAGGGAAGGGAAGGACTCAGCAGCGTCGGGGAGAGTTGAGGTACTTGGTCTTCAACTCCTGTTTGAACTGGCGGTAAAGGATCTTATTGTGCTGATTTTCAGCCTCCTTTTGGGGATGGAACTTCAAGGCTTCTTTGAAGCCCTTATGAACCAGGAAACCTTCATTCAGCACCTCAAAGTCAAACCCTGCCACGTGCAATTCACAGGCCTGTAAAAGAAGACACAGATCAGCAAAGTTTGATGACATTTCCCGATCCCAAACAGGCAGCTCAAAAGCCACACAGTAACTTCCACATCTCTCTGGAGGCATCTTGGAACTTCTACCCAACCACTCCCCAAACTATGATCCCTCCTGCATCTCTGCTTCTTTTCCATCATCCCATCCCTAATCTCATCCCCCCTCTTGCCCATTTCCGCCCACCCTTTCCCGTTTAGGCACCTGGCTGATGCGATTGAAGCCATATTGCCGAAAGCGCTCGTCAAAAGCAGGCACCTTGCCTCCAGCCACATAGAAAGGCTCCCAGGGATCCTGCCAAGGCACCACATAGGCAGGCCTCAGCAAGCTTTCTTCTGGCAGGTTGACCCAGCGAGAGTAGTTGGTGGGTGCCTGGCAGGGTGTGCAGAGCCCATAATAGAAGGGCCGCACCTCCCCCACCTGGTAGAGCTGCAGCAGCTCTGCCTTATTCGTGGGCATGCGGCGGGCTCGGCGGATCTCGAAAGCTGGCACCACTAGGGCCGTTCCTCCCCACTGGTTGCTCTGATCCAACATTTCTCGCAGGCCTCTCCACAGCCCCTCACTGGGCACCATGTCTGCATCGATCACCAGGGCATAGTTGGCTCCCTCTCGAGCCAGATTCCTCAACAGGTTGTTAGGGTAGGAGACATTGGTGCCCAGTGCATAATTGATCCCGGGCTGGGCCACCTTGGCTAGCTTGTCAAAGACTTCTTGGCAGGAGCGAAGTAGTGCAAACTCTCCCGGCTCCCGGGGGTCGGGCACTGAGGCCTCATAACGTGAGGGGCACACAAGGTGCATGGCAACCCTGGCGCGCATGTCGGGGCAGTGGCTGCTCAGCGCGTAGGCCAGCACCGTGGCCAGCTGCACCTCCTCCTTGGTAGCCGCAAACACTGAGATGGACAGCGGGCCCTCCCACCGCTCCAGCAGGCCCGATAGATGCAGCAGGTTGTCCACGCTGGCATGCGTGGCCAGGATCACATCGCTGGGGTCCATAGTGGTCTTCAGGAGGCCCCGATAGACGCGGTAATCGCCGCTAGAGTCCAGGACGCCTCCAGAGGCCAGCGCGGTGCGGAGCTGCGCCTTGACTTGGTCTACGGATCGCGGGGACGGCGGGAAGAACTCGAAATATTGGTCTTGCTCTTCCTGCCCGTGTAGTCCGGACAGTAGCGACAGGTAGAGCAGCTGAAGCATCGCCACGAGCATAAGGGCGGCCAAAAGCAGCTGATAGAAGGCGCATCGAATGGCGTAGGACATCTGCATGGTTCCTGGGGCTCGGGGCGCACAGCAGGGACCACCGAGTTGCGCAGCAGGGACCACAGGGCCTCAACGTCTACCCGCGTCTACCAGCGGCCGCAAGCCCGGCTTTACCGCAGCCTGCCGAGCGTACCCGAAGCTCCCCGAAACCAACCGAGCCCGGCACACTGCCCCGCCCGCTGTCCGCCCGCGTCGGTTTCTGAGCGCTCGAGCTCGCCCTCTGCGAGAGAGGAGGAGCTACTGCACCCGCCGCGCGCTTTGCGAACGCCGATGCCGCCGCGATCCTGCGGCCCCTCTGCCACTGCTACTGCTACTGTGCCCGCGTGCTCTGGGACACGCGCCCCTTCCTCTTGGTCAGTGTGCAACCCCCTGGACCCAGCGTGTCCCGCAACCCTGGCGCGCACGCCAGGACTCAGAGGGGAAATTGTGCCAGAGCTCCGCAGCTGCTTAGTGAAGGATGGCGCGGTTCCCGGCAGAAGCGCGCTGAAAGAAGACAAAACAGCTCCTTTCTTTCCATTGTTACTTCCCCTCCTGAGTCCTACCAGACGGGTGGTAAGAGGTAAGTGATGGGAACCCGAAGATTCAGAGACGATGAGAGATAAGGAAATGTGGAAAGAAGAACAAAGCGTGGGACGAGGTGGCCGAGTGGTTAAGGCGATGGACTGCTAATCCATTGTGCTTTGCACGCGTGGGTTCGAATCCCATCCTCGTCGGTCATATTTTACAAAGGGGAAAGTTTCTTAATTTTCCACATGTGGTCCATCCGGATGTAGCGAGCTGAAGAAAACTGAATTGGGCATAACAGTGAGATTCTGTCCAAAACCTTGCCCTATGTTATATTGTGCACAACGTATCCCCTGGCGTTCATTCTTCAGGTATAAAAACCTTACGGGCAGAAAGTAGATGGATGTGATTTTCTTTCTCCTTAGAAAGAGGACCCAGGAGTTGGTGGTATTTATGACCGGTACTGGGATTCTGGCTAGTGGCAAGTCGGGGGTCAATATGTCATCTGCAGGAAATACAGACCCCCCACCTCCTCCTCCTCAGGTAGTTAGTAGTCTTTGAATTAGGCCTACTGATTCCTCCCCTCTTCCCAGCACTTCTCCTAACAACATTCTTTCTTCCCAATGTGTGCATGTACACACACACACACACACACACACACACACATGCAGAACATTGCAACGCCAGCTACTATACACTGAAAGCACTTAAGCACTTGTGGACAACCTTCTGACCCACTGACTGTAACAATGAGATGTTGCATCCATGCTATCTTTTTGGCCAAATCAGAGTGCTCTATAGGGCACAGCACTATGTGTGTATCTTGCTTGAAAAGAGGCATTGGGACAGACGGTGAAAGACATCCAATGCCAGGATAGGATATGTACTCACCCTGTTCCACAGGAAGCAGGGAGGAAGAGCGATCAAAAGATTCATATTTGCAGTTTGGTGCATTAACACCTACCTGCTCCCTGCCAGTCTGGTTAGGCACAGGGGCCCTGGACATGCAGGTAGTGTCCTTGAAGGTTTTCACAGGGGACAAGTGCCAGGAGAAAGGGGGCAGGCAAGTGCAGGTCTCTTCAACTCAGGCCTTATAAACAAGTGGTTCAGAAGCCAGGTTTGGTGCCATATATATTATTTTATTTTATTTTTTTGCCTTGGTCAGTGTATAAAAACAATAGTTTGAAGCTGGGCCTGTAAGCTTAGCACTCTGAGAGGCTGAGGCAGGAGGATTGCAAGTTCAAGCCCAGCCTAGGCAATTTAGCAACTTACCTAGACCTGTCTAAACAAAGTGGGTGGAATGGGGGCTAGGGTTGTGGCTCAGTGCAAAAGCCCTGGGTTCAGTCCACAGTGGAACAACTGCAGAACATTGAGTCACATTAACAGTTTGTGTGAACCAGGAGAGGTTATGTAGAATCCACATTTCTAATTTCCAATTTCCAACTTGGATTCTGAGAGCCAGCACTGCCAGGCCTACATTCTCACCGGATGATAGCTGGTCAGAGCACCAGAGTGTCTTCTCTGCCAAACAAAGTCTTTGCCAAAGGTGTCAAATCATACCCCCTCCAACCCTTTGAGCATTTGAGTTTCACATGATATCCAATTATTGCTTCAACCATAAAGTTTACCTGGTCATCTGTCCCCCACACTCCATACTGGGCACCTAGCAGGCATTAGTATGTTTGTTGAATGATTAGGTAAGATTCTTGTGACATAACGTCAAGGTGCCTAGTGTAAGGGGAGACTATAAAGTGGTGACTAGGTCTTGATAAAGTGACTTGATCGAGGGTAGCCACACAGAAGGTTCAGACAGCAGCCCAGAGTTTGCTGCTGTGACTAGAGACACCTGGCTGGAAGAGATTGTGGTTGTGGCAGAAAAGAATGTCAGTGGTAGAATGGAACTGCTGGTGGCTTCCCTATAGATCACCCTCTGACTCTCCCCAGGGATTGAGTTTGGGTTGCGATTCTCTAGAGAACAGGAACCAACGGTGTGCATGTGACACCAAGTGAGTGGTTGAATTGGCTCCTGTGATTGCTAGGGCTGGCAAGTCGGAACTGTACAGAGCAAGCTAGCAGGCTCGGTTCAGGTCAGGTCTGAGGGTGAAGTGTGAGGACCGTCTGGAGCCAGAATTACTTTTTCTTTCTTTTTTTGGTGCCGGGGATGGAACTCACAACTTTGCATTTGTCAAGCAGGCACTTAACATCACTGCTGCTGAGCTAAACCCTCAGCCCCAAGAATTTACCTTTTTTTTAAGGTCTTCCACTGATAGGACGAGGCCTGTTTGTATTATAGAAAATAGTGAGATATAATAAGAAATATGTATTTGGTTTTTGTCTCTGGTTCATTTTTTTCTTTTCAAATCCATTTTATTTCTTGAAGAAAAATAAAGAAGAAAAATCTAAAACAAAATTTCAAAACGTGTCAATCAGAGGGTAACAATGTTACACACGTGTGTTGTCATCCCCAAATCATTCACCCAGAGCACAAAACATCTGCACGCAATACCATGGGTGCACATATGTCACTGTGGTATAATGTTTTTAATTCTTTTTGAAAGGTACCCAAAAGGGGAATAGCTGGGTCAAATGGGACCTCTAGTCCTGGTTTTTTGAGTAATTTCCACACTTTGACACAATGATTACATCAGTCTGCATTCCCACCAACAGTGGAGAAGGGCTCCTCTTTCCCCAGCCCCTCCAGCATTTGTTATTGGTTGATTTCTTGATAGTAGCCATTCTTTTTTTTTTTTTTTAAATTTTATTTAAGGAGAAAAAAGAAAAAAAAACAGAAAAAGGGTACAAGTTATACAGAATTTCAGAAAAAATAAACAGTAGGAAATCACTAGTTAATTACATATTGTCATCTTAGAAATAGTTGTTGAAGTTACAAAATTAAAGCATATAGAGGGAATTTCAAACAGTGAGACTGCAAACAGTTTTGTTCAATAATCCAACAAAACTCAGTAATATGGTTATCTATCGTATACACTTAAATATATATGCAGTTATATCTTTTAGAGAACTTTCTTTTCCTTTCTTTTGTACAATGACAATTACACATTTTGGGTTTTATTACTCCTACAGTTCTTATTACTTTTTTTTTGAAGAAAGTAAAACCAAATGTGACATACCAGGACAGAGTCAGTCAAATCAAAAGGATGGACATAATACATAATGTAAAAACAAAATACAAGGTGATCAACAATGGTTACCATAATGCCTCATTATCTTAAAAAGAATTGCCTATATCATCAGTTATAATAAAATTGAACAAAACAGTAAAGAATAAGACCAATAAAACCAAAACATTGGAGACATTAGAGGACTTCAAAAGAAGATAATAGTCAACCAGAATGGGTGTCACAATGTATCTTATTGTCTTCATAGTTGTTGCCTAGACTTACAAACTTGGTACTATCTAGCATAACAGAATAGAGTAAAATCAGTCAAAACAAGATGGTGAGAGCAATACAGAGTTTCAAATCAAGTTAATAGGAAATCAAAGTGGGTTACTATAATATATCCTGTTATTTTTTATTTATTTTTCCCTTAATTAAAAGGATAAAAATGAAAAGGTAGATAATAAAAAGGACATTGAGATAAAAAAGAGGGCATAATGACAAAACAGTGCAGGTCAAAACATAACATTAAACAAAATAGTGTTTCACCACAAGATAATCTCGACATAATAGCAGTTACCATAGTGTCTCTTCCCTTAAAATCTTTGGGTATAACTTTGTATACTGTAGCATCAAACATATCAAGACAATGTAAAACCGTTCAAGAGAATGACAGTATTACAGGGTATTTAGAATCAACTAACAGAAAATGAACAATGGTTTCTGTATAATCTCCTTGTCTATAGAAGTTTTTGTTTATATTATCACATATAATAAAATCCAATAAGATACAACACGTTAAAACTGATAGAGACAGAAGAACAAAAGCTTGATGGGACTTCAAAACAAGAGGATAATAAATCAGCACTACCTATTATGATGTCTTGTTTTCTCCAAAATAGCTGTTCCTACCATCCAACCTTCTCTGCCTCATTTCTGTTGAGCTTTTTTTCTGTCACTAGTTGTCAGTTTGTCCTTTTCATTTCGCTTTCTGCTCCATTCATTGTGGCCGCTCTGCCACTGTTTCTGGAATCTTGGTATTTTTCATTTTTAGAATATCCTGCAGTATTCTCTGTAGAGTTGAATTGGTGGTTGCATATTCTCTTAGTTCCTCTTTATCCTGGAAGCACCTTGTTTTTCCATCAATTTCCAGAGATAGTTGTGCAGGATATATCAATCTTGGCTGGATATTATTATCTTTCAGAGCTTGAATTATTTCCCTCCACGCTCTTCGTGATTTGATGGTTTGTGCCAAGAAGTCTGCTGTAATTCTGATGGGTGTTCCCTTGTAAGTGGTCTGTTTCTTGTCTCTGACGGCTTTTAATATTCTGTTCTTATATTGGATTTCTGGAATTTTGATTATTATATGCCTGGGTGTAGCTCTGTTTGGATTGTAGGTAGCTGGGGTCCTGTATCCTTATACATCTGAGTATCTTTACCTTTTGCTAAATTAGGGAAATTCTCCTGGATTATTTCTGTGAATAGCTTTTGTAGTTCATTTGTTTGAGTCCCTACTTCTTTTATGTTCTTAATTCTTAAGTTATAGATCCTCTTGTCATCTTCTAGTCTTTGTATTATTGCTGTTTGTTTTCTTTAAGAAGTTATTCTTAAAGAATTCTTTAAGAAGTTATTTCTTTAAGAATTCTTTAAAAAGTTATTTTTAAGAAGTTTTTCATTTCAAAAAAAAAAGAAGTTTTTCATTTCATGCTCCCACCTTACAAATCTGTCCTCCAGTTCTGATAATCTATCCTTAGTTTCTTTCAAGCTGTTATGCCAGTTTTCAATAGAGTTTTTAGTTTCCTGGTAATCTCTGTGAACCTACTTCATGTATTCTATGTTTTCTCTATCAAACAATTCTCCCCTTTTTTTCTGTTCTTCCATTCCACCATCTGGTTTTTCTTGGGTAGTACTTAGCATTTCTCTAACTATTCTACTTATTTCTTGCTTTATTTCATTAAATACTTCATTTTTGAACTTGTCTATGAGGCTCCAGAGATACCATTTTATATTTATACGTGCTGTGTCTGATATTGCATGTTTTCTGTCTTCATTCTCTTTTGCTTTTACCTTTCCTGGATCAGTGTTCTCAGGATTGGGGACTGAGGACCCTTTCTTGTTGCTCCCTTTTCCCATACTTTTTGTTCCTTCCATACAAGCATATGTAGGAGGCTCAGGTTTTTTTTTCTCTTTGTCTGTTGCAGTTTGTTTGAATCCGCCTGCTAGGTGTTCCCGCCCACTGCAGTGTACTAGGGAGACACAGACCTGGGCAGCCTCTGCTGGTCCCTCCCCTTCAGGTTAACCTACTGAATGTTTCACTGATAGTAGCCATTCTTTCTGGGGTGGAGTGGAATCTCAGTGTTGGTTTAATTTGTATTTCTCGAATGACCAGTGATGTCGAACATTTTTCACGTACTTATTTGCTGTTCGTATTTTTTCATCTGAGAAGTGTGTATTCATTTTTGGACTGGGTCTTTAAATCTGGGAGGATTGATTTTTTGACTTCTTTATATGTTCTTGATAGTAATCCTTTGAGGAACAACTGGCAAACATTTTCTCCCACATTGTGGGTTGTCTTTTCACTCTGTTGGTAGTTTCTCTTGCTGTGTAAAGGCTTTTCAGCAAGGTGAGATCCCAGCTGTTGATTCTTTGCGATCCTTCCTGTTCATAAAGTCTTTGCCTACTCCAATGTCTTTAAGAGCTTTACCTACTCTATCTTCCAGCAGATTTAACGTTTCTGTTTTAATATTAAGATCTCTGATCCATTCTGATTTTAGCTTGGTATGTGGTAAAATATATGGGTTAACTTTTAATCTTCTGCATGTGCAGAGCCAATTTTTCCAGTGCTATTTGTTAAAGAGGCTATCTTTCTTCCAGTGAATGTGTTTGGCACCCTTGTGAAAGATAAAGTGGCTAAGTATGTGTGGAGTTGTTTCTACATCTTGTAATCTGTTTCATTGATCTTGAGGTCTATTTTTTTTGTCCTTTTTTTTTTTTATCACAGTAGCTTTATAGTATAATTTCAAATCAGGAATTGTGGTGCCCCCTGTCTTGTCTTTGTTATCTAGGATTGCCTTTGCTATTCTAGGTCTCTTTCTGGTTCCAAGTGAATTTTCGGATTGTTTTCTCTAATTCTGTGAGATACGCTATTGGGCTTCAAATCACTGTAATTCTCCTGTCTCACCTACCCAAGGGCTGGAATTACAGGTGTGCATTACCACACCTGGCTGGTATTTGTCTTCTATGTGTCTTACATATTTTTCTTCATTTCCTTAGTTACTACTTTCTATTTAGTGGGGCTTTTCTTTTTGTTTTATAGTATATGTTTTGATGTCTTTCCTATTAGCTTTTCTGTATATTTTCTTAGTGTTTACATTTGAGATTAGATTAATGCTTAAGTTAATAACATATTCTGAATTAATATCGCCTTCGCTTCAATAATGTATAAAACTGTACTCCTGTACAGCTCCATCCCTCCCACTCTAAAATTTCATCTTCATTCATAGTGTGCCCATTAATATATTTCTAATTGTTGTATGGATGTCTTTTATAAGAAAGAAGAGAGAAGTTACACACCAAAAATACAGTAAGAATGGATTTTAAGGGCCAGGGATTTAACTCAGTGGCATAAGTGCCTGCTTTGCAAGCGTGCAGTTGTGAGTTCCATCCTGGTACCAAAAAAAAAGAATGGATTTTATACACACCTGTGATTTGTGGTATTCTTTATTTCTTCATGTGACTTTCTGTTACTGTCTGAGATCCTTTTTATTTTTTCCTTTAGCATTTTTTTGTACGAAAGGGCCATTAGTAACCAAAACTCCCCATTTTGTTGACCTGAGAATATCTTAATTTCTCCTTTTCTTGGTTTGATTTGGACCCCCCTAAAAAAGGGACTCACTGTGTAGTCCAGGCTGACCTGGAGCTAACCACAGTCTTTCTGCCTGGTTTCAAAAGTGCTGAGATTAGAAGTGTGTGCCACCACACCAGGCTTCTCCTTCGTTTCTGAGAGGTGGTTTGCCCGGATGTAGCATTCTTGGCTGACAGCTCTTCCTGGAACTTTGCTATGCTATTCCACTGCCTTCTGATCACCATTGTTTCTATGGAGCAGTCAGCTGTTTATTGTATTGATAAACAAAATATTGGGGAGACTTCCGGGAGAACATGGCGGACAGATAACAGCAACTACCGGAGGCTCTCTGAAAGACTCGGCTCAGAAGCCAGGAATGGTGCAGACTAAGGAGACATAAGCAGGTGGAGATATGCTCTGCTGACTCAGGAACGAACTGGGCTGAGAGAAACCAACTTGGAATGCAGTCCTGGTGCTAAAACAGGAACAGAAAAGCCTTGGTGTGGAGGCTGGACCCCGCGCCATTGTAAGCCGCGATTGGGTTTCCCGCCGCACGGCGGCTGGCTGCCTCTACAGTGGCTCGGCAAGGAGAGAGACGCGCAGAAGCTCTGGGAATGGGAGTCTGCGAACGGCAGGGAGGCGTGCACTGACTTGTGGTGAGGTGAGTGAGAGAAACTGACACTCTACCACAGTTTGACTCCAGCAGAGGACTTTCTGGGCCCGAGCAGTCCTGCGGGAGCAGGGCGTGGTGGCGACTCCAGCCACACATCCCCCTCTCGGGCGGGATTGGTGAAAAGTGCCTGGCCTGCGTGACGCTGCCGGCAGACCTGGTAGGCTGTCCCAACCCAGATCCCAGAGCCTGATGGTGGCCGGGAGGGGAGACGCGTAGGCTGCCCGGTCCGTAACTCCCTGGTGCGCAGTGGTGAGCGGGAACACCTAACTGGCGCAATTCGATCAGGCTGTGGCTGACTGGGAGAGAAGCTGGGCCTCTTATATAAGCTTGCATATATAAGGAACAGAGAAGAAGAGGCAGCATGGGAAGAGGCAGCAACAAGAAGGGCTCCTTGGCCCCCAATTCTGAGAAACAGGCAATAGCAGACACCACACCAATACACATAAGGCACCATATAGAGAGCCTCATAGACCAATTCAGGAATGAAGTTATCAATGACCTGAAGCTAGAAGTATGCAGAATAGTTAGAGAAATGCTAAGTACCACCCAAGAAAAAACAGGTGGTGGAATGGAAGAACAGAAAAAAAGGGGAGAATTGTTTGATGGAGAAAACAGAGAAAAGCATAGAATACGTGAAGCAGGTCCAAAGGGACTACCAAGATACTAAGAAGTCTATAGAAGACTGGCATAACAGCTTGAAAGAAACTAAGGATAGACTATCTGAACTGGAGGGCAGACTTGTAATATGGGAGAATGACTTTCTAAATTTCCTGAAAATTTCTTTGAGAGAGGGTCTCCTTAATGCAGTTCAGGTTGATCTTAAACTACGTAGCCCAAGATGATCTCAAATTCACAGCAATCTTCCTGCCTCAGCTTCCTCAGTGCTAGAATCATAGGTGTGTGCCACCATGCCCAGCTCCCTGAAATTTGAGGGAACTTCTGGTTTCCCTACCAGCTTTTCTCCCAGACTTTTCAGCATGTCTGTTTGTCTTATCTATAATATTTTCTCCAGACAGCATGAGTTGTTAATTTGCCTTTCACTGTTTTGCAGAGGCTCTGGGTAGAAGCTTTCTGTCCTGAGATTGATTGATTTTGTTGTGGTATGGAGGATTAAATCCAGGGCTTTTGTGCTACTACATCCCCAGCCTTTTTATTTTTTGAGAAAAGGTCTTGTTAAGTCACGAACTTGCTCAGGCTGGGCTTGAACCGAACTTGCAACTTTTTGTCTCAGCCTCAAAGAATGCTGGGATTATAGGGATGCAGTACTATGCCAGGCTCTACCCTGAGACTTTTGAGTTTGGCGAAACAAACCTGAGTGCCTGGTACCAGCCTTTCATGCAGCCCCTGGACAGGCCTGAACAGCTAAGTTCCATTCTTCTTCTTCTTCTTCTTCTTCTTTTTTTTTTTTGTCTTTTTCCTTTTTATTGAACCAGGGATTGAACTCACGACTGCCTGCTTGCAAGACAGGCACTTATGCTGCTGAGCTAAATCCCCAGCCCCCTAAGTTCCATTCTTTTAGAACAAGGTTTGCTCTGCTCCCTCTGGAATTAAAGACCAGGGTCCTCCCCTGAGAATCCCATCTTCACAGCCACCACCAGCATGACAAGGGGAAATAAAATGCTGTAAAACTCTCCTCTCATTTTTAGTTGCCTCTTTCCTGATCCAGGATTCACTTGCTGTGGTAAGCTTGGACTATTTTCTAGCTAAGTTCCAATGAAGTTGGTTCTAACAGTTCTTACTCATCTTCTCAGTGTCTTTGAAGGGGTGAGCCCTTGGAACTTTCTATGTCACTGCTTATAGCCTGTGGAACCTGGAACCTTTACTCATCTGTAAAATGGGGATGTTAGTGCCCAGGGCTTCTGCTTCACGAAGTCTTTAGGTATGTGAGGAAAAGCCAAGGTTCAGCCAGGTAATCTTAGCTAAATATGTTTTGGTCAAGAAGCCCTGAGAAGGTAAAGTAAGAAAGCAAATAGGTATGCTACTTGGCTCCATCTCCATTTAGAATAGTATGACAATTCCAGTGACCACAAAGCAATGTCCCATTTTGTCATGCCAGTGACCCTCCCCCACCAAGACCTGTTCCTTTTAATGTACCAGGGTGTATGGGTCGGGAAGCAGAAGATCATGTCAAATGCCCAAATGCTTCTTCTTCTTTTTTTTTGTGACAAGGTCTTGCTGTGTCGCCCAGGCTGGCCTCAAACTTGCAGCAATCCTCCTGCTTAGTCAAGTGCTAGGATTACAGGTGTACACCAGCACACCTGGCTCAAATGCTTCTTACATAGAACTGTAACCAGCTGGGACAGATGCCTGTAATCCCAACACTATAGGAAGGCGAGGCAGGAAGACTGCAAGTTCTAGTTCAGTGAGGTAATTCAATGACTTCGTGAGACACTGTCTCAAATTTTTAAAAAATATAAAAGGCCTGGAGATATAGCTCAGGGCAAAGGCCCTGAGTTCCCTCCCCCATGCCCCTTCCAAAGTGCTAACTAGTTTTCTTGTCATAAAATGGTCAGTAGCTTGGACATAAGGCTTCAGATTTCTGACCCTCCACAGAGCCTCCTCCAAGGGTTTACTGGCTGAAACTGACTGTGTTTAAGAGTCTGGGCCTGTTGGTAGAAATGTGTCTGAACTAGGGAGGTGGCACTAGCTGGAAATGGGCATCGGAAAGGGATGACAGATGTAGCACATTAGTCCAAGTTTTCTTTTCTTTTTTTTTTTTTTTTTTGATACTTTTTTGAGACCGAGTCTTGCTATTTGGTCAGACTGGCCTTGAGCTTACTTTGTAGCCCAGGCTGGTCTCTAACTTGCAACAATTGGCTCCTTCAGCCTCCTGAGTGCTGGGATTACAGGAATGTGCCACCACGCCTAGAAGTTCATGTATTTGTTCCCATAACAAAAGTCAACTTTTGTTGCAGGCGAGCCTGGAAGAGAACCTATAGTCAGCATCTCCTGAGATCCAGCCACGTTGGAACTTAGGGTACTGAGCAAGAAAGTAACACGCCTCCTTTCCTAGTAAGTGGCCGAGGCAAGAACGAGCAGCAGGCGAGCCCGGAAGAGAACCAGTCAGTGTCTCCTGTGGGCCTACAGCTTGGGTTGATAATCAGACATCCCATTCCCCCCCTCACCCATTAGCAACTAGGAGCCAGAGGTCTGAGCATCTCTTGGGAGGATAACAGTATGCAATATAGCAAACATGGGGGGATTTCCTTCTATCTTCTCTTTGAAGGCAAATATAGTTTTCACTGTTTTGCTTTGTTCTGCTTGTTTTGCACTATTCAATATTCTTTTTGATAGGTTTTATAGTGTTCTGTTCTTGGTTTGATTTTGCTATACCTGATTGAATGGACAACTATTGTGAAGCTAATGAGATACACTAGGGTACCAATTACTGTTATCCTGGTAACCTGCTGTGAAGTTCTGTACCAATCTCATTGCATTGTCTTGACTGGCTTTGTTCTGTCTTGTTCTGTTGTATTTTACTACCTTCAAAAACAAACAAACAAAAAACCCCAAAAAACAAAAGCCAGCTGCTTCTTGACCTAATAGGAAGGTTGGGCTGGGTCTTCAGATGGCAAGATGGAATTCCAGGTTGTAACCTCAGAAGGACACCTTTGGGTGAATGTCCTCTTCCTGGGTCCCATCCTTCACTGCTCAGCTCACTCTGAGATTTACCCAGGCAACAAGTGAGCCCAGTTGGCTTCCTCAGGCTGCCAGTTCTACCCTCCTAGCCCCAAGTTGGTCTGGAAGGTCTAGGGGGTTTTGGGGGTGCAATAAACAATTGTCTCTAAAGGCAGAGAAGGAGAAGGGGACCTACCAAGTATTGGCCCTGTCCCCCGAGTCCCAGTCAGAAGGTCCAGCCAAGTCTGGAAGCCTTCCGAGAGTCCCGGGACTCCAGCTCTGGTTTTGCCCAGGATCTCAAGTCTGAACTCCAGTGCCTCATGCTTAGGCAGGTCCCAGGTCCCCAGGGCTAGAAAGTAAAGATCTGGAGCCTGGGACGCTGTGCCAGCCTCTGACCTTAACCACAGGACTACATGGACTCCTATTTCTTGGACCCGCCTCTCTCTGTCTGCTGGAAATCACCCAGCCATGGTCTCTCTGCTCTTGCCCCATGCAACCTGTGACTCCCTGTAAAGTACAAAGCTGACTCTGTCCTCCATTGCTGCAGGATGAAGCCAGGCCCCTTACTGCTGCACGTAAGACCCTCTATCACCTGACCCCAACCTGCACTCATCCTTCCCTATCCTTCTCTCCTCCCCTAGGAACCCTTGTAGCAGTCCTCACTGGACAGTCCATGTTTACGCCTTCCATTGTCTGGCACCTCTGATGAGAGTGTCTCTCCAACTCAACCAAGAACTCAATTTCATCCCTCCAGGCCCAGCTGGGGAGTCTCCTCCAGATTGCCTGGCCTGTCCCGTAGGTAGTGTTAGCAGCGCAGTCTTCTGGGCTCCTATCTTAATAAGCTTCTGGAGGCCCTCACATGTCCCAGCACAGGCTACTCTGTCTCCTGTGGCTTTGGAAGCAGGGCAGCTCCCCTTTTCAGCCAGCCAGCCAAGGCCTGGCCCAGGGCAGGTATCTGTGAACAGTGATCCAAGGAATGAACCCACCTGAGGGTCTGCCCTGTGGATTATTTCAACTACCATGGTGATTATCTTGCTATAGCCCATGCCACCCAGCTTGCTGAAGCCAAATGAGCCAGCACTTTGGAAAGAAAAACTGAATGCATCATACAAATGAATGGGCTGTAATTAGACCTGGGAACAGGGTCAGAGGGAGAACTGGGGTGACAAGGTGGAGTATGTGCTTAGGGCTCCCATCCAAAGCCCCTTAAGGAAAAGAAGCAGGTGACAGGCAGGAGGAATAGCACCTGCAGGGTGTGGGCGATGGGGCCTGTGTCTCTGCTCTACCCCAGACCATTCACTCCTCCTGGGACTCACTTTCCCTACCTGTGCAGTTGGGAGACACAATCTCTGCTCGACTTCTTCCAAGGGTCTCAGTAAGGATTAGGGAGGTAGGGTGGGGATCCTTTGCAAACTGTAAGGTGCAGTCAGCACATGCAGACTGTCATTCTGGAAGCCAGGCCCAGCTGGGCTCGAGTGAGGACAGGAGTGCTAGCCATGAAAACACTGTTTTGAGGGTCAGAACCTGGTCCTTTAAGCACCTTCAGATCTTCAATACTCCCTCCCCAACTTCCTCAGCATCCTTTGCTCTGGCTGGGAATGATACCCAGGGTTGCTGGGCTTTGGGTGGGTGTAGCTCCTGCCCGGGCTCCACTTCTCTCTCACAGTGGAGGTAGAGGCCATATCAGCCGCACCCTCAGCATGGCAGAAACTGTAGGTAGGCAGCTCTGCTCCCAAGCTCAGCAAGTGGCTTCTTGATGAACAGGTGCAGGAAGGGCCCTAGCCCCGTGCCATCTTCCCGGATCACCTGCTTCCATGAAGTCTGTCCCTCTGCAGCCTAGCTCATCCCTGGTGAGGGGAAGGATGCCCTGTGGTGGATTGTTTCTTGCAGAACACAAGTGGTCACCAGCTGGGGATAGAGAGCAGCTTCTGCCCATTCTGGCCACCTGCAGGTGAAGGGCCCAGGTTCAGAGGAGGCCTGAGTTCAGCTCATCCTTTCTCTTGGGTCTGGTTCCATCTCAGATCCAGAAGGGCACTGAGGCGAGGGCTGCCCAGAGTTCTGATGGTCCCTTCAGAGCAGCGCCTTGAGGAGGAAGGAGAGGGAGGCTCCACAGGAGAGTCCCAGGGCCAGGAAGAAAGTCATAAGGGCGCCAGCCACCTCTCTCTCATGAGGCAGCACCTGCCTGGAACACACAGAAGTAGGAGCTATTAGAAAACACTGGGCCCAGATCTGGAGCAGCTCCAAGGCCCTCACCTCATCCCTGTGTCACTGTAATCTGGCCTGTCTGAGCTCATTTTACCCACTTGTAAAACGAGGCCATAGGACAAGGCCATCACTTAGCCTTTGCTGCCTGTGCAGGATTTTATTTTTTGGTACCAGGAATTGAACTCAGGACCTTACACTTGCCAGGAAGGTGCTTATGCCACTGAGCTATATTCCTGGCCTGTCTATAGCATTTTAGATTCCACTGCCTTACTTGTTGACAGAGTGTCCCTAAACTGGCCGTTACCTTTCCTCTCCCGAGATTCTCGACTCTTTGCTTCTGGAGGAAAAAAAAATCTCCAAATTTTGCTTTTGACCAAAACCAGTTCTCCTTCAACAGAGAATTCTGGAGCGAGATGGGCTATGAGAGATAACAGTCCAATTCACTGTCTTACTGATGGAGAAACTGAGGCCCAAGGAGGCAGCCCCAGAACCAGTGCCAGGGCTACGTAGGTAGGTATATCTGTAGCTCCAGGTGTGGGGCCAGTTCAGACCCAGCAAGGCCTCGGCACAGCCAGCTGGGCTGGCCAGGGCAGAAGGGCCAGCTTCCCCGCATTATGGCTGTTCCTTTTCCAACAGCTAGCCCCCTCCCTAGCCCAGCATGCGCCCCAATGCTCCCCCAGACCTGGGTGCCAGGCACATGGTGAGGGACACCAGGTAGCCATTGGAGATGGCAAACAGCAGCATGAATGTGATGAAGTAGGCATCCTGCCGGAAGAGGATGGGCAGCCGTGCCCGCTCAGGCACGTGGCACAGCATGAAGAGTGGCACGAACAGGAATCGCAGGCATACCAGCAGGGGCAGCAGTCGGCTGTCCTCATCTGGCTGTGGCAGAGGCTCAGGTAAGCGTAGTCCCCGGGCTAGGTCTCTGTTCCAGGGGCACTTTGGACACTTACAGGACAGACCCATCAGTCACCCCCATCCTCTTCTGCCCTATCCATGAGCCAGTGGGGATCTAGTACTGGGGCCTCTGGGAATAAGAGCCGAGGCCATTCAGCAAGCAGGGACAGCCTGGAGCTAGCCTTGGCTTCTCCCAGTATCTACCTTGTGCGCTCTGCATTGCAAAACTGGACAAGGGCGTGGACAGAGTTCATGGTTTTCAAACTTGGCTTCCCAGGGGAGCCTTAGGGGGTTCCACAGAACCCTTTGGAATAGCTGGAATTCCTTTAATGATAATTTTTGATAAAGCTGCACACACTTGTGTGATACCATATGATATTCTGATGCATGCATACATTGTGTAATGTTCAAGTCAGAACAATTACCTCCAGCTCCTCCAGCAGGTATCATTTGTTTGTGGTAAAAATATGCCAAATCTTGTCTGCTGGCTTTTAGGAAACATACACTGCAGTATTGTTATCTATGGTCACCCTACTGTGCTACTGCACAAAACTACTGCACAGTACGCCAAGTGTATTTATTTATTGTCTTTTTGAGATAGGGTCTCACTATGCAGTTCAGGCTGGCCCTGAGCTCACTTAGTAGTCCAGGCTGGTCTTGAACTTGCAAGAATCCTGCCTCAGCCTCCTGAGTGCTGGGATTACAGGTGTGGGCCACCACGCCTGGTGCGTATCTCTTCTGTCCAGCTGTAACTTAGTGCTTGACTGAGCAGGGTGGGCAGCTGGACAGCTAGCACCCTCCTCTCTGGTCTGCTGCATGTACTGTGTCTTCTCGGGAAGTTTCACTTAAAGAAACAACCTTTTGACTAGAAGCAATACAAAAACCAGGAATCCTGTCCAACCTGTCCCTGGGTGCAGGAACCACTTTGTGACAATCTTGGAACATGACAGCTGGGCCCTGGGTTGGATGCTGGGGCCACAGAGCTCAGCTGGACATGGCCCCTGCTGTTGAGGAACTCAGTACAAGTGCCGACCTGCGCGGTCCAGGGCCACTTGGGGTGCTCTACTGCCAGACCAACTGGAGTGTTACAGTCATCTCTGTCTGTGCTTTCATGTCCTCCGCTCTTCAACTGCTTCCTAAAACCATGGCTCACCCAGCCCGGTGTGCTCACCCAGAGGAAGTAGGAAGTCAGGCTGCGGCCCAGCCAGTCCATGATGTTGAAGAGCAGAAAACAGCAAATGGGGTTGAAGAACTGACCTGGGGGAAAGACAGGGCTGGCGATTCACCTAGTCCCTAACTCCCCAGTTCCCTCTACCTACTTTGCCCCCCCCCATCCTTTTCAGTACCCCAACACTCACTCCACTTCCCAGGGCCAGTGGAGCTGGTCACCATGGCTGTGATGGCAGGGAAGACGGACAGGGTGACTGTGAAGACCAACACAAGGCACAGCGCCGTCAGCCAGATCTGGGAGCCGGAGGCAGGGGTGTGAGCAGGTGGGGCAGCCCTGGGCCCCGCACACAGCCTGGCCCTCCCCCAGCCCTGCCCAGCAGCAGGACACCTGGGCCTGGTCAGCTGTGTTCCTGACCTGCCATGTACCCTTGGGGTGGACAAAAGACTACTAAGGCTTCATTCTGGTCTAAGAGTCTCTGGGGAGGGCTGGGGAGGGTATCTGTGCCTCTTCCCAGGGACATTGTTTGATTACTGTCTCTCAGCCAAACCTTCTGGAAGACAATGAAGACTGAAGGGATTTCTGGCTTCAGAGGCTCGTCTGGCTCAGGCTCTGGCTCCTTCTCAAGGCCAAGATCCAGAGTCAGGGCTGCTTTCTGGGGGCTGTTGGGAATCCCGTTCTTCTCATCTGGGGAAAGAGGGAAGGGTGCGACCATGCCTGTGACCCAGGTTTCTTGAGAGCTAGGCCCAAAAAAGGGCAAACTCCCAGCAGTTAAAACAAGTGACCGTTCTCTAGCACAAGTGCACGGGAATTTATGGTGGCAATGTACCATCGAATGATTAAGCACATACAAGTGCCAGGCAACAGGATAAGCATTTTTACTGTGCTCTCTTATTGCCATTGCTTTGCAAGTGAAAAAACTGAGACTAGCTGGGGTGGTGGCATACATCTGTAATCCCACTTAGGAGGCTAAGGCAGGAGGACTGCCATGAGTTTGACACCAGCCTGGGTTACACAGTGAGTCAAAGCCAGCTTGAACTACACACCAAGACCCCATCTCAAAACAGTAACAACAAAAAGATTTTTACAAAATTTAAAAATTAGGAACTGAGGCTACAGGTGTTAAGGCCACATAAGGTGGATTCAAATTCAGTTGCATTTGGATCCAGAGTTTGCATGCATGAAGTTCTACTGCCTCTCCTTTTTTCTTTTAACACCAAGTACATTTATTAAAAAAGAATAAAGTTATGAAATAGCCTCATATCTTTTCTTAAGAAATTAAAAGACAGAATAAAATAAAAGCAAACAAGAAAATAATAAAGATCAGAAGTCACAATCCCTTATCAAAATGCCAGCATTATTTTTCATAAAGATTAACATTTTGATTCTTACATTTCTGTGAAAATACAAAAGACTCAGAATAGTCCAACTTTGATAAAAGAACAAAATTAGAGCTTCAACCCTCCCCAATCCCAAGATTTGTCATAAAGTTACAGCAATCATGACAAAATGGCATTGATATCAAGATAGACAGACTACCAAAGTACCAATATGAAGTGTCAAAATAGATATCACATAACAGAATTGATTAGGGGCCAGAGATTTAGCTCAGTGGCATAAGTGTCTGCCTGGCAAGTGCGAGGTCGTGAGTTCAATCCCCAGTACCAAAACAAACAAACAAACAAACCCAGACAATTGATTTCTGGCAAAGATGCAAAAGCAATTAAGTGGAGAAATGCCTCTCCTTTGTATAAAAGAAACAACTCTCCTGGCTTCATGGAGAGGCTTGTAAGGGAGACTACTACTTCTAGATATTCTCCAGGTTCTTTCTGAACAACACAACAGTAGTTCTGGGGGGACAAACCTGGGCTTGGATTGCATTCTAGCACTGAAACCGGGACCAGGGCCCGGGATGTAGCTCAGCGGTAGAGTGCTTACCTAACATGCACAAGGCCCTGAATTCAATCTCCAGTGCCATCAAAAACAAAATAAAATTAAAAAAAAAGAGAATCAGTGAAACAGTGACAACATACCAGCAGGGGACTACTGGCAAATCAGAGACCAAAAGGGCATCAGGGATGACTTGTGTGATATTCTTCCTCTGCTCACACAAGGCTGCTAAGGAGGGTGTTTTAGTAAGGACAAAGGACAATCCTTCCCAGAGAAGCTGGCTCACACTGCCTCTGTGTCTGCCACCTCCCTTGCAGGTCCCAGGACTTACCAGACTGTAGGAGCTCAGCTTTGGTCTCCAGTTCCTGAGCTGGCACCTGTGAGGGCTTCTTGGTGAGATGGTAGCGGGCAAACTCCTGTACAAGGATCAGAAGTGTCAGCTGTGCCTGAGGTGAGATTCTCTGGATCTCTCCCCACACTACTGGCTTGGAGGCTGGGGTTCCATGATTGCTAACCCTTTAGGGAAATCAAGGCCCAGTACAAATGTCCTCTACCTCCCCTCACAGGGCCTCAGACTCAGAGCTCCATCTGAGATGCCCTGTTGTGAGTCCTCCAGCCCAGTATCAGGCTCACCAGGTGGGGCAGGCTCAGGTAACACACGATGGACATGAGGATGCCCACGCAGGGTGTGATGAAGTACCCCAGGGCAGAGGTCTGGGCATCCACACCACCTGTAACAGAAACTTCAGCTGCAGAGAGGCGGCTGGTCCCACGGGGTTCTCTAACTCCTGCCCATCTCCCAGCTTCTCCTTCTTCCTTCACAGACAAACTCAGGAGCACCCTTTCCACCTGTGACTTTCTCTTACTATGTGCCACACGCTTTCTCTTACCTTAGGCAGGCTGCTAAACCCGAGCAGAAGCCTATCACCATTTACATAGGGCAACGATGGTACAGAGGGTAAATGTCTTGTCCAATGACCCCAGTCAGTGAAGGGTGAGACAGATTCAAATTCATCTGTCTGAATCTCAGTACTACCGCCCTCTTCTTCATCCTGCTGGCACGTACCGGTGTCATCCCTAGGAATCCTACCGCAGCCCCAAGTTAACCCAGCCCTCACCTGTTCATTCTCCCTCACTGGAGAGCCTCCCTAAGAGCCTCACTCCCCAGCCCCAGCCCCAGTCTTCTCTCCACACAGGCAGCTTCCTCTTAGACACCTGCTCAGTTCCTCCAACTCCAGAGGCCACCCCGCCCTCCATGTCTACTCACTGGCCATAGACAGGAGCATGGCAAGAGCAGCAAAGATCCCAGCCAGGCCCTGGCCGCTGAGGAAGACAGTGCTGTAGGTAGATGGCATGGTGCCCAGCTGCCCGAAGAGGCTTCCCTGCAGCACTGCGCAGAATGCTGTGGAGGGCATGCATGGGGCCACCACTCAAGCTGGTGGCCTCAAGGACATTCTGGAGGAGGCACTGGCAGGCAAATGTGGACTCAGTGAGCAGAGGTGAACTTTCCTGGGGACCCCGGGTATTCTGATGCAACACCCCACATTCCTTCCTTCTGAGACTCAGCCCCTGGTTTATAGGAGTAGGGCCTGTGGGCTGGTCCTAGGTCACTATGGGGTCTGGAGCAGGTGACTTTTCCAGTCCCTCTGGGTCTCAGTTTGTTCTTCATGGATCTGGGTGATAATGCTGGTCTTCCCTTTCTGGGCCCTGTATGTTCCAGGGAAAAGCTGGGGAAACGAGGAAAGAAGTGCTCACAGTTGATGAACCAGACGGAGGCCATGGTGATGGAAAAGAAGGGCCCAGGGCTCACGTCCACCTTGACCAACGCTGCTGTCAGGGCAAAGAGCAGTAGTATGGCCAGCAGGCTGCCCAGAATGCGCACCGCCTCAGGGATGCTGCTTGGAAAGGGCAGAGGGCATCTGAGGCTGAGGCCCAGCAGGGGCAGGCAAGCAAGAGGTTCTACCAAGGGCAGGGCAGTGGGGTTAGGGCAGTACAGAGCAAGTTGGGGAAGGGTGGGTGGCCTGGGGCAGGGTCTCACCACTGGTACAGGAAGGAGTTGAGGAGAGTGAAGAGCAGCAGGGGCAGCTGGGACAGCAGTGTCACCCAGTTGTTGAAGCTGAAAGCGTCTGTGGGGCCCGTGTGGTTGGAACTCAAGGTCCCGACTGTGCTGTTGACCCCTGCCAGTCGCGCCTGGAAATACTGGGGCGGGGGGGGGGTGTAGCATCAGGAATCCCCCACGGTACCATCCCAGCCACACTAGCAATTGCTTGGCTATGGGTGCCTTGTCCTTGCACTGTCCCCAGTCCTTGGCAGGGTCAGAGCTCCCTGGATGTGCAATGATTTGATTGGCTGAAGTCTGGGACAGAGCCCAAGCCTTAGGAACCTCCCTGTGTTGGCCTTGCTAAACTGCCACCCTCATCCCTGCAGCAGCCTCCAGATTTATGCATACTCACCCTGAGCCAGGTTCTGCTTTCCTTACTGGCCCACTGCTTTCTTTTTGGAACACATCCTGTCATTTCCTGCTTAACCCCTTTCCCACCTTCTGCCTGCAGGGCAGAGGCCCAAGACATTTTGTTTTGTTGTATAGTAGGGACTGGACCCCAGGCTAGGTGTATGCTAGCTACACAAGTGCTCTGCCACTAAGCAGCACCCAGAGCACTAGGCAGCACCCCCAGCTCTTCTGCCTGTTTTGTTTTGTATTGAGACAGGCCTTTGGTAAGTTGTGGAGGTTGGCCTGGAAACTGCAGTCCTGTGTCAGTAGCTGGGATTACAAGTGTGCATCACTGGACTCCACTAAGTCCCAAGGTTTTAGAACAGCATTTGAGAGCCTTCAGAATCAGATCCCAGCCTCTCTTTTATGCCCTGTTCCTTGTTCTGTTCTGCTAAACTTTAGGACCCCAAGCTTTGGGTCTTTTTTGAATAATCTTTTGCCTTCACCTGGAATGCCCTTTCCTCTTCTACTATCCTCCCAGGCCCACATATACTTTGCCCACTCTGCTCTCAGTTTATGAGTCTCTTCTACAAAGTTAGGAGTAATCCCAGTATTAGGGAAGCTAAGGCAGGAGGACTGCAAGTTTGAGGGCAACCCGGGCTACCCAGTGAGTTCAAGGCCAGCCTGGACAACACAGTAGGTCTTATCTTAAAAAACCAAAACCGGGGGCTAGGGATTTAGCTCAGTGGCATAAGTACCTGCCTTGCAAGTGTATGGTTGTGAGTTCGATCCCTGGTACAGATAAAAACAAAAAATGAAAAAAAAAAAAAAAAAACCCAAACCAACAGCAAAAAACACATCCCCAACCCCAAACCTCTCTTACAAAGCAGAAGGAATATTTTCCTGCAGACCCAAAACACTCTACTGTAAGTCAGGGATGGCAGGTGTCATGTTTCCCCAAATCCTGGCACTGGAGAAATGAACTCAGGGCACTCGTATTGATAAATTTTTTTTTTTTTGTCTTTTTGAGACAGGGTCTCGCTATGCATTCAGGCTGGCCTTGAGCTTACTTTGTAGCCCAGGCTGGTCTCGAATGCGCAACAATCCTCCTGCCTCAGTCTCCCGAGTGCTGGGATTACACACTTGAGCCACCATGCCTGGCTCTCGATAATTTTTTTAAAAGCCCTAAAAATTATTTATTTTTAAAGTTCTGAGACAAGGTTTCACTAAGTTAGGCAACTTTTTTGGTACTGGGGATCAAACTCACGACCTGGCCTCGTCAGGCAGGCACTTGTGCAACTGAGCCAAAGCCCTGGACCCTGGGCTTAAACTTTCAATCCTTCTACCTCAGCTTCTGCAGGCTCAGGCCACCACACCCTGGTGGCATGCTACATTATTAATAACTTTGGTCCCATATTGTTTTCAAGAGCAGAGGCTGATTCATCTTATGGTTTCCAGGACCCAAAAGGGAGCCAGGCATTCCAGAGAAATTTATCACACTGCATATATAAGAATAACCAGATCTCAAAGATAACGCACATTCCACACTTCTGCTTTTTCATAGCCCTTGTGAATAAGGTTCCTAAGGTGGGTTTCTAACATCCCTCTGTTATGAATTCACTATATCTTTACTGCCTGGTCCAAAGCAATTGCACATTAAATGTTTGTTGAATAAATGAATGCAATTAATTCTATTGCAAAGAAAACCAAAGGAGTGCATAAACCACTTTTGGGGTGACTGGCCTAGAAATAACAAACTGAGGAGGTGGGTGGTAGATCCTTTGCAGGTCACAGACTCCCCCAAAGGGTCTGGCCTTGGCCCTGAGATGCGGGTTTTCCTGGCCAGGAGAAAGGCATTTCCTCTCTCTGAGACTCCGTGCTTCAGCCAACAAACGGGCATGCAGAGGAGTCAAAGGCGGCGCGGTGGGGAGCGCGCCTGGTGAGCCTCGGTCCAGGGCAGACAGACGGAGGAACAGAGGGTGGCTGTGGCCTGAGGCTGGCAGTCCGCGGCAAGCCTCACCGGGATGGCGGTGATGAAGAAGTTCCAGGGAAGGAGGGTGCCCAGTCCCAGGATGAAGAAGCTGATCCCGACTAAGTGGTAGCTGTGGGATCAGTGAGAAGGTCACCCCGAGGACGCACGGCTGGGCCGCCCCTCCCGCCTCGCAAGCCGCCCTCCGGGAGCGCGAACTACAACCTCCACCGCCAGGGCTCGGTAGCCCAGGGAGCCAGCTGATGGGAATTGTAGTGCGTGGATCCCGGCGCCTTGGGGCAGTAGCGGCAGCCGGGTAGCGCCGCCCATGGCTCTCGAGCCCGCACGCACCGCGCCGGCCCGACTCACCTGTCCCGCGGGGCGTCTCCCCGCGCCATGGTGGCCACCGCCAAAACCCCCCGGGTAGGAATGGGATGCGGAGGCCGCCCCCCGCGCCCCCGCGGAGCGAGAGGCCGACCTCAATCCCGGGAGGGAGGAGACAGCCCCGGCAGATCTCCGCGGGTCTCGCAAGCTGCGGGCCGGAGCCTCGGCTCCGCCCCCGGGGCGGAGACCGCCCCTCACCCGCCCACCCCCCATTCTGCTGGCGCTCTTGTTCAGGGCTCCGACCTGGCCTAATTTAAGGTCTCCGGACCCGGTCCGCTGCGGGTTGGAGCGGCCCAGTGGGTCTCCCCGCTGTCCCTCTCCGCAACCCCGTGCCCGCTCTGTGGCCGCGCCGGTGCAGATCGGCGGGCGGGGAGAGCGCCCCGCCCCCACCTTCCCGCGCAGCGCCGGGCCGCGGACCTGGCCTCGGCGTCTCCAGCATCGCCAGCTCCTAGGCGCTGGCAGAGCCGCGCTCGCGCCCCCTAACGTCGGTGCCCATCGAGGGCGCCTCTGCAGAGCTCCCCGCGCCCGGCTTAAAGTGAGCCGCGCCACGCGCGCCGGAAAAGCAGGTGCCACGGCCCGTCGCCCGCAGTGTTGGTGGGCTGCGTAGAGCTGGATCCCTGAGAGGCTGAGGACAGAGACAGGTGCTGATGCTTGGGGGAGCCCTCGCGCTGGTCTGCAAGACAAGCGGACCGGCGGATTCTTGAGAAAGCGCCCGGACTTTGATTGAGGCCAACAGAGAAGGCGCTGGCGCGCCGGATGAGCTCCCGGCGGCTGCGAGGCAGAGCAGCGCCAGGAGCCGCGAGGGGTGAATTAGGCAAAATGGCAGGAACGTCCTGGAGATGAACCCGGGCTCCAGCCACGCCACGCTGCTCGCGCTCCCCTGGCTCCTGGGGCTTAAAAAAACTCACTTCAGCAGTCCCACGGCACAGCTCATCAGATATATGCAAAAGCACGCACATCCTATTGTTCTTTCTGTCAAAACTGAAACGATCACGAACCATCACAATTTAAAAATTAATTTGGTCCTGACTGTCTCACGGTTTACGAATGGGTATGGTTTCTCGGATGCTGGGGACGCAAGAGGCTCAGACCCACAACTGGTATTCATAAATGATGGCGTTTAAGAGCCCTTCGCAGGTTCCTGTGTTTTTCCTTCTGCCCACTGTGGATCTGTAGGGCAGACTGCGCGCACTCGTCCGCTTCACTCTTTCCTTGCGCGCGTTGAGCACCGCTGCCTGCGCCATCCAGGCTGCTTGATGAATGTGGGCGACAAATGGATTGGCTGGCAGTGTCGAGCAGATGACTAGGAAGAACGAGGACAGCATTCAGTGACACCGAAAGAGAAAGTTACTCTCCTGCTTTCAAATCTAGAAATATGTCGAGGAGAAAAACTCCAATTCGTGCTAACACGTTTCGACACCTCTTGTAATTCCGCCTCCACCCACAGGTGGCTTTGGCGTCTGTTGACGATTTTATCTAAATGCAAGATAATAACGTTCTTTCCCTTGTATTCGTTTTTTATGGTTGCTTTTATTTTTACAGCTATTCAGACTGGTTTCCTATTTATAATAGTGATACAAACTTTTCCTGGAAAAGATCAATTTATGAGAAATGAGTCATTCGAAGGAAAGAACTGTGAGTGGGGCTGCACGTGGAGGTAAAGCATGGAGGTTTGAGGAGCCGTGGTTTGTCGAGTGCTGGAGGAAGAAAGTGAAGGCATTGCCGGCAGAGGACAGCCTGTCCTAAGCCTGGCTCGGAGAGACTGCTGCCTTCGAATTCTGGGCCGGCTTCGCTTTGGAGTGGGAGGAGGGGGTGAGCCTTCAACTTCAGGGCTGCTCAGTAGGGACTCCAGGGCTGAGCAAGGGGTTGGATTGCATTTCTCAGGAAAGGGTCTCGGCGCAGTCTGACGCAGTTATCCTTGTAATCACACATTATCGTGTAATGCAATTCAGACATTTCAAAAACTATATATGGAAAACGTTAATGTCAATAACTATCCCAAGTGTACTACAGAAGATAAAGGAAAGCATTTGTGATACAATAATTTGTGAATACGTTGTAACAGACACCCAAAACCCCAGCTGCTTGGCTTCTCTTTATAAAACCACAGTGACAAAAATATACATATCACCGGGCATGCACTGAAACTGGATGCTCACAGACCACGAGGGACGTGAAGATCTGAAATGTTGATCATCTTGGCGAAGTTCCAAACGACACAAAGCGAAGCTGTCCCTCTACATCGATGGCTAGTTAGCTGAGTTCCTGAGAGGTGCTGGATATATTTAAACCTTATACGTAGCACATTGTGCCTCTGGGTTTATGTACATACACTTTAGGCTCAGAAAATTGGGGGCAGCATCCATTTTATAAATAGATAGTGTTTTATTTTTAGTACAGTTTTAGACTTATGGAATTCTCCTATGAATAGTTGAGTTCCACATATGTAACCTGTGATAGCTTGGACCCCGGAATAAAATCCAAGGAAGCAAGAAGTTAAGAAATTTGGAGTGAGGCTGGGAATTTAGCTCAGCGGCATAAGCACCTGCCTTGCAAGCAGGAAGTTGTGAGTTCGATCCCCAGTACTGATAAAAAAGAAAAAAGACAAAAAAGAGAAAGAAAGAAATTCGGAGCAAAGGCTTTATTTTAGGCCAGGCCTGGCTACTGCAGCCTCCGGTAGCCAATATGGAGGTGGGCCCTTAACAGCTAAAGGGCAGGATTTTTATCTTGTAAAACCACAAACAGCTGCTGGTTTCACAATGCAAGGAGGGGGGTGGCCCACTTTAGAACAGGAACACAGCGATTACATTTCTTGGGAAGAGCAAGGTTCAGGTGGGCTAACAAGCAAGTTTCGATTAGGCAAACATCCTCTGGGGGAAGGCACATCCTGCAGACAAGCAAATTACCTTGCAAACAAGCAAATTTAGATTAGGAAGACATCCTGTTCTGCTCTTAGAGTTACCTTTGATCTTTTTCTTGCCTCAGAGGAGACTTATGAGGGGTTTTTTATATATAGGTTATAACAAACCCAACCCAGTTTCCTGGATTATTAACATCTTGAATTAAGGGGATACACTGGTTATAATCAATCAACCAAGACTGACCCATCATTACTAACTAAAATCCATCGTTTATAGACATGTATGGTAGTATACACCCGTAATCCCAGCACTCTGGGAGGCTGAGGCAGGAGGATTGCAATTTCAAGCTCAGACTGGGGAACCTAGTGACTAGCAAGATCCTGTGTCCAAATTTAAAGATGGGGGGAGGCTGGGGATGTAGCTCAGCATGATGGTCCTGGGTTCAACTCCCAGTACTACTGCAAAAAAACAAAAACCAAAAAACTCCACAGTGTACATTGCTTTGCTTTTTGTTTATGTTCTACGGATTTTTTTTTTCATTTCTATGGATTTTGACAAATGCATATTATTACAGATTCACTATTACAGTGTTAACATACTTCCTAAATTTCACTTTCCTAAAAGTTGCTTGGTAAAAAATAGAAAGGAGATAAGGAAAATCATAATTAAAAACTGTACTTTCTGGGAGATTGTCACTCCTGAGACCCAGCCAAAGTCACCCGAAGCAATCGCTGTGGGCACTGCCTTGGTTAATTCATGCTCCTTTCCTTTCAGACCCGTCATACCCTGAATTCCTCAAGAATACTGGCAGTCCATATTTGGCTTAGTTTAAAAAAGTAAAGAGCAGGAACCTGATCCTAAGATAAAGGAGCAAGTCGAGACAATTCAGAGAATAATTAAATTATTCATTTTTTAAAAAAATACTGGAGCCTCACCCGAGGCTGCAGGCAGGCCAAGCTGGCTCTGGAGCAGCTCTGAGGCCCGGGTGAGTGGGTTAAACCCCAGGATGGAAAAAGGCTGATCTCTGTTTGAGCTCTGAAAGGGCTGATACGATTTTAGCCACATCAAGTCATAAAAAATATCCACCTGAAAATATTGTCGATGGGACTGCAGAAACATTTTGGACCAGTACAGACATGTTTCCGCAGGAATTCGTTAGTTGTTTTCATAAACATATAAAAATCACAAAGCTCATAATCCAGAGTTACTTAGGGTTGGACAGAGCACATCTAAGGAGCCCATTGGGTTCAACAGTGGGTTGAAAAAGCTTTAGTGTACACAGAGAGACAGCTTCAAAATGAGGAAAGTATGGCACATGATGGCCATGTGACTCACTTGAGGGTCATTATTCTATCTGCCTTTGGTCATTTTGCATCTGAGCATAGCAGTTCTGCAGAAGAGACAGTAGTCTTAGTAATTACAAAAAGATGCTCCTTCATGATTTTTTTTTTCTTTTCTTTGGTACTGGGGCTCAAACTCATGACCTTGCACTTTGCCAGGCCGGCACTTGTACCACTGAGCTATATCCCCAGCCCCTCTCTTGCATGACTTTTTTAAGCAATGTATTTATTGAAAAACAAAGTTGCCACTAATATACTTTATTAAAAGGATTTGTCAACTGAATAAAATAACCTAGGGTCATATCTGTAAAATGGGCCAGTATCCTTCTGGGGCATGGGTCTTTCCTGAGATTTCCACCCCGTCAAGGGGAGCATAAATACTCTTAGCTCCAGTAACAATGTGCCCCCTGAAAGGCTGTGCTTTGCTTCTGTGTGCACTTTTAAATTCTTGCCTAATGAATCCTGTAGGCCTCTTGCTGTCTGTCCTGAAAATTCATTTTTGGAAATACGAGTTAGCAACCTGCAGTTCCTCCCACAGGGAAGGCGGGGTTAGGGTCCTTGTCTGGATGTCAACTTCCCAGGAGCTGTTGGTGACTCTTCACCACTGATCTCTGCCCTGTTTTTGTTTGTTTGTTTTGTTTTGTTTTTTGTCTTTTTTGTTTTTATCGGTACCAGGAATCGAACTCACGACTGCCTGCTTGCAAGGCAGGCACTTATGCCGCTGAGCTAAATCCCCAGCCCCTTATCTCTGCCCTGTTTACCGTTTCGCCTCTCCAGTGTCCTGAGGTGAACTCACATGGTATGCGCCCTTCAGATTGGTGTTTCTCATCCTGTGTAGGCACTATACTTTCCACCATGTCTTCTTGTTGCTGACACATTTCTCTTTATTGCTAAATATTTCCTCATATGGCTCATCATACTTTGTTGATCCGATTGCTATTTCAGGGCATCTTGGTTGCTTTCAGCTCCTAGTGATCATATATAGAACTGCTTTACGCATTCGTATGCAGATTTTTATGCGTACATAAGTTTTCAGCTCTTTGGGCAAATACCCAGGGCCATCTGTACTAGATTATATAGTAAAATTGCTTCATCTTACACAAAACTGCTGATAGCTGCTTGAGGAGGTGCATGCCTGTCATCCCAGCACTCAGAAGGCTGAGGTAGGAGGATTGCTGTGAGTTTGAGGCCAGTGTGAGCTAAATAGTGAAACCCTGTCTCAAAAACAAAAACAGATCATCTTCCAAAGTGACTGCACCATTTTGTATCACCACCAGCAACAAAACTGACCCATGTCTTCACTTCAACTTCGGTGTTGTTTATGTTTTAGGTTTAAGCCGTTCTAACAGTCTGTGGTAGTGTCTCATTTTAAATAGTAATTTCCTATCAGAGTGTCCATAATCCCAGAGCCCTGGAAAGCTGTGGGAGTAAGATTGCAAGTTTAAACCCCACTGAGCAAACAACTAAGACCTTGTCTAAAAAATAAAAAAATCCTGGGATATGGCTCAGTCCAAAGGCCTTGGGTTCAATCCCTGGCACCACACACACACACACACACACACACACACACAAAACACACACACACACACACACACACACACACACACACAAACACGCACAATTTCCTAATGACATAATGAGTGTCTCTGTTCATGTGCTTGCTTCACACCTATAGATATTGTTTGATAAGGTGTTGATTTAAATCTTTGCCCTTCTAAAAATTTTTATTCATCTATTTTAGTACACATGCTGCTGAAGTGAGCACTAGTTTCTGGTTTTTATTAGTACATGTCTGCAGCCATAATGATTACAATCCTTGTGGGAAGTTGCTACATGTACATAACACATCTCTGTTCTCTTTTCACCTCTTTTCCAATATTCTTTTTTTTTTTCTTTTAAGAAATGAGGTTTATTATGTTGCTTGTAATGGCCTCAAACTCCTGGGCTTTCAAATAACCCTCCTGCCTTAGCCTCTGGAATACTTGGGACAGAAGGCATACATCACCACGCTGGTTCTCTTTTGCTCATTTTAAAATCAAGTTGCCCATTTGTTTGTTTGTTGTCTCACTTGTACTTAGGCCTGGGCTTCAACTCAGGGCAATCCTCCTGCCTTAGCTCAAGGATTGTAAGTGTGTGGCACCACACCAGACTAGGTTGTTCATTTCTTAAGCCAATACATAAAAAAAATGTGCGTATTTATGGCCCTGATGGGATGTTCTGATGCATGCATTGTGCAATGCTTAAATAAGCATCTATTTCCTTGAATATTTATCATTTCTTCACAGTGAAAACATTGAAAATCCTTTCTTCTTACCTTGAAAAATATAGAGGACAAAAAAGCATACAGGGGGGCTGGGGATTTAGCTCAGCGGCATAAGCGCCTGCCTTGCAAGCAGGCAGTCGTGAGTTCGATCCCTGGTACCGATAAAAACGAAAAAGACCAAAAAAAAAAAAAAAAAAAAAAAAAGAAGCATATAGGACATTATTGTTATCTATAATGTCTTATTGTTATGTTTCAGAGGTTCTTTGTATATGTTGCCCACATATCCTTTATTAGTTTTTTGAATATCTTCTCCTGGGCTGTGACTTGTCCAAGAAGTGTGAGCAGAGCACTTAAGCCCTCAGCTGGGTAGGGGGAGGTGAGGAAGGGGGACAGGGTGCTCAGAGTGCCAGGTCACCCCTTCTAGATACATGGCTTCTCCCTGGCTGAGCTCCACCTCTCCAGACTATGGCAGATCTCCCCTGAGCATGATGAGATTGCCCTTGACTGGGAACTGCTCTGAAGCATTTCTCATTGTGTGTCTGGCAACGCCCTCTTTTTAGAGCATATTTTGGCAGTTATTATGCATTGCAAGCATGCACTTGTAAAAGAGAAACCAAGAAAATGAAAAGAGGTTGAACCAGGGCTGGAGATTTAGCTCAGCAGCATAAGCACCTGCCTGGCAAGTGTGAGGTTGTGAGTATGATCCCCTGGTACTGGGAGGGGTGGAGGAATGTACACTGGAGAAGGACGCTGACTAAGCCCAAGAATATGGCAACATATTCATTATTTATACTGACCCAGCAAACTGCAGACTCAAACTGAGTCAATCTAGTAAATTCTAAAGAGATGATATTGTGGTTCACCACAATCCCAGCACTTGAGAGGCTGAGACAGGAGGATCACCATGAGTTCAAGGTGACCCTGGGCTACATAGTGAGTTCAAGACCAGCCTAGAAGACATAATAAGACCCTGTTTCAACAAATCAACAAACAAATAAACAAAAATTATCTGACACATTTTATTTATTGATTGATTTTTGAGATGAGATCTCACTTTGTAGTTCACTTACTTCTTTTCAAGGAAATAGAGATGAAAATCTTAACCTTTTCAAAATAGTTTGATTAAATGGTATTCAAACAGTTTCTTTAACTCTCTTAACTGTCTTGGTTCCAGAGCCAGTTCTGAAAAACTGGACTTGAGCAATCCTCCTGTCTCAGCCTCCAGAGTAGCTGGAACTGTAGGCAAGTACAGGACTTAACTGTCCTTGCCAAAGTTATTTAACATTCTCTGTCCTGTTCAGACAGATTCATTACCCAAACCAGTACTACAAATTCATTCTCTTCCTTAAATCTGGTGTGTCTTCTTTTGTTTGTTTTAGTACTGGGTGTTGAGACCTAGGGCCTTCATATATCTTTTTAAGCAGTATCTAAAATAGACACTTCTTTTTTACTTTAAAGGGAAAAAACAAAACAACAAAATGAAACCAAACAAAACAGTGAGAACAATACTGGATTTCAACAAGACAGAAGGAAATCCCCCAAATTTGCTACATTGCATATTGCTATCCTCTAAATAGATGCTAAGACTACTGGTTTTAGGCCTGCAAATCAAACAATGCAAGCATTAAGTTATTTTTACTTCAGTTACTGGCATCTCAGCCTGTGATCCTCTGAATCAGCTGGTTGCTTATGGGGGAGTGGGGTGGTGGGGAATGGGGGTTTGGTTCTTCTTGTCTCTCAGCCCATACATGAGCTGGAAATGCCTTTTCAGGCTGACCTCTTCCACTTAGTGATAAGTGTTCTCCTTCATGTCTTTTTTTATTCCTTTTCCTTTTTTTTTGAATAGGAGGTCACTTGCTTCCTGTAACATAGCAACTACTGGGTCTTCAATAAATGCCAGCTGAGAAGTTCAGGACTCAAATGGAACTAAGGTCCAAAACAAAATGACAAGCACCTGACGTGGAGGTCAAACCTGCAGACTTGAGAAGGAGAGTCTCATGCTCTACTGGCTGTGCCGGCCAGGTGTCCCTCCGTGTCCCCCCATGTCTTTTGGTGGCTTGGCAGCACACTGCTTCTCTGTGCTGACTAATGTCCAATGTACAGACGAATCACAATTTGGTTATCCATTCGTCTATCAAGAGACCTCTGGATTGACATAAGCTTTGGCAATTCTGAATAAGGCAGCTGTAAACATCTGTGTGCAGCATTTTGAGGGGACACTTTTTTTTTTTTTTTTGTCTTTTTCCTTTTTATCGGTACCGGAGATCAAACTCATGACTGCCTGCTTGCAAGGCAGGCGCTTATGCCACTGAGCTAAATCCCCAGCCCCTGAGGACACATGTTTTTCATACCTTGGGTAAATACCTGAGAGGGTGGCTGTTGGGTTATATGGTAAGAGTAGGTTTAGTACACAATTATGGTGTCATACGGTCCATTTGAGTTAATTTTTATGAAAGATGTAAGGTTTGTGTCTAGATTCTTTTAAAAAATATTTTATTTACTTATTTATTTACTTTTTGGTACTGGGGATCAAATTCATGACCTTGTGGTTACCAGGCAGGCATCATGCCATTAAGCTAAATCCCCAACCCTTTTTATTTTGTTTTTATTTTACCAGAAATCAAACTCAGGACCTTGCACTTGCCAGGGAGGTGCTTGTCTGTTTATTTTATTTTATTATTTTTAAAGAGGGTAAAATTAAACAGAGCAAAACAGAACAAACCAGATCATAAGATAATAATGTAAGAGACACTGATTTCAAAGTAAGACAACTGGAGATCTTCACTATCTATCATATTGTCTCCTGTTTTCTTCCAAACAGTTGTCCGTATCTTTGCAAACAGTGAATTCATATAAAACAACGTAGTGTAGAACTGATCAGAACGAGATGATGAAGGCATTTTAGATTTTCAAGACAATAAGGAAGTCAACAATGGCTGTCATAGTGTCTCTTATTCTCTTCAAAATAGCTGTCCATTCCTTCATGTATGTTGAAATTAAACAAAGCGAAACAGACTAAAATCACTCTAATCAAAGAATAATAGTATCGCTGGATTTCACATCATGACGCTACAAAATCAGCAGAGTACCTTGGTGTTTCTTTCTCTTCAAAGTAGCTGTTCATTTCATCATGCATTATATTATCGATTCTCATAAACTGTTTAGAAGTTCTATGCATACATGAGTCTCTACATGTATACCTATCCTTTCTGTATTAGAGAAAAACAAAACAAGACAAGAAAACAAATTCCTAAAAAAATGCAAAATGAAAAAGACACATAAACAACAATAGCAAAGAGCTGAGAACACTGACAACATCAAAACAAGGGGGTATGAGCG
The DNA here is from genome assembly GCF_034190915.1 of Cavia porcellus. Classification (NCBI taxonomy): domain Eukaryota; kingdom Metazoa; phylum Chordata; class Mammalia; order Rodentia; family Caviidae; genus Cavia; species Cavia porcellus. Next base: position 25,068,604 of record NW_026947500.1, read on the forward strand.
TAACTAGGGTCGTTATTTTACATAGTGATCTTCAAGCTTTCCTCAGATCACCATTCAATAATATGCACAATTGTTCCAATCCTATGAATGTTAACTATTTTGTTCCAAACTTTGCTACAGAGTTTGTAGCGCAATCATCTTAGCTGTCCTAAGTGTGTTTATGTAATTTTAGACATTTTGTCTTTTCCCTTTCTTTTTCTTTTTCCTCATTTTCCGAGATATTATTTTTTCCCCTTTAAGCAGATTCTTATCCTTTCATTGTATTTACTGAGTTTTTTATATCTTATGTACTCTTACCATTTCTTACACTAGGGAGACTACAGTATTTGCACAGGTGAGTTTGATATATTTCACGTGTGAGTGTGGTCTCAAGTTGCATCCATTTTTTTTTATAAATATCTCCATGTGATCATTCTTTATAGCAGAGTAGTAGTCCATTGTATAAAAATGCCACATCTTTTTAATCCATTCCTCAGTTGATGGGAATTTAGCTTGTCTGTTTAGATCCTTTTTTCTTTTCTTTTTGAAATTTTCTTCACCAATGTTCAATTGTTCTAGAACCATTTGTTGAAAAGATGATCTTTATTCCATTGTATTTTCATTGTCCCTTTATTTTATTTTGTTTTGTTTTGAGACAGGGTCTCACTATGCAGCTTAGGCTGGCCTTGAGCTCACTTTGTAGCCCAGGCTGATCTCAAACTCGCAATGATCCTCCTGCCTCAGGCTCCCAAATGCTGAGATTACAGGCACGCACTGCTACACCCAGCTCTAGTTATTTATTTAAATCACCATGAACTCACATACACACATGCATGCACATGTGCACATGATTCATATGGAAGATCAAATTCTGTGTTATTTATTTTGTTGCTCAAATTGTTCCAGAACTGGCTGTTGGGAGTTCTTTCTTTTTTTAATTAATTTTTTATTTTAAAGGGGATAAAATTAAACACAACAAAACAGAACAAAATAGGCCATAAGAAAGCAATGTAAGAGATATAAATTTCAAAGCTAGATGATCTGAGATCTTCACTATCTATCATATTGTCTCTTGTTTTCCTCCAAATAGTCGTCCACATCTCTGCATACCAAGAATTCATACAAAACAACATAGTATAAAACTGATCTGAACAGAATGAAGAAGGCGATTTAGGTCTTCAAAACCAGACAACAGGGAAGTCACTAATGGCTGTGTCAGTCTCTCATTCTCTTCAAAATGGCTGTCCATACTTTCATGTATATTAAAGTTCAACAAAACAAACAGGCAGGGGGATGGGTTACTCCGTTTCCTGGTGCTCCAGGTTTCAGTATGGCCTGGGTCCCAGTAAACACTGGAGGCTCCTGTCCTGGGCCACTGGAGCCTGCCACCCTCACAGCTGCTCACCCGGGTGCTCCAGGTCCCAGCATGGCAAAGATCCCAGTAAGCACTGGCGGCTCTCGTCCTGGGCACCCTGGGGAGTTCTTTCAAGCTGCCTCTCCTGATCCCGTCACATGCTTTAGTGCTTTGGGATATTCCTCTGCTCTCTGGCCCTATGGAATGTTCTGGGCTCATTTTATGTTTCCTCCACCCAGCCCTGATTAGCCAGCTCCCCAGGAGTTTGCTGCCTTTCTTTGCAGAACATGTAGGAACCACGACCCGACCCGGGCAACTGGACAACTGAGTGAACTTTTAAAGACGGAAATTGGATTATATCAATTTCCTGCTTACTTTGAATGGCTGCCCACCATGTGCAGAGAGTTACATCTGTTCACAGCTGGAAGATCCTGTGGACGGGCTCCTGCTCAGCTTTCCAGCCCCGAGACCAGCGCTCCGCCCTCTGGCCCACCAAGCCACAGTACACCATCTCTTAGTTCCTAAGACACACTAGAATTTCCCTTGTTGGGGTCAATATGAGTGTTTTTGGCTCGGGGCAACTCTAACCCTCTCTGAAATGTTCCTTCCTGAGAAAGTTCTTTTCAAATAAACTGCCAATCCCCAAATCTCATTAGATCTGCCAGGGTGATAATAAGAGAGATGAGTAAAAACTTAGGAGAAACTTTTATTGTGGAAGTGATGATTCTGGCACATGTCTTTTAAAGTCCATGCAGCCTGTGGCTCAAGAGGCTGAGACTCTGCATTAAGCCTGGGAAACATCTCTTTTAGTCCTTTTTATGTTGCTGTAATAAAATACCTGAGGCTAGATAATCTGTAATGAACAAAGGTTTATTTAGTTCACAGTTCTGGAGGCTGAGAAATCCAAGAACAGTTTTTTTTAAAATTTGAGATAGTGTCTCACTATGTAGTTCAGATTGGCCTTGAACTCAGAAATCCTCCTGCCTCAGCATCTGCAGTGCTGGAATTACAGGTGTGTGCCACTATACCCAGTGGCATTAGGTTCTCGTTTGGGCTTCTTACTGTGCAGCAACAAAGCAGAGGCATCACACAGGAGACAGGAAGTTGTGTCAGAGAGAGCTGTTTTTATAACAAAGCTGTCCCTAAAATAACCCACAAAGGCATTAATCTGCAAACAGATGAATCTATTCATGAGGACAGATTTACTTCCAGAAGTGACACATTTACTTCCAGAAAATTCCAACTCTCAAGAATTCCAGGAAGGACACTCCTAAACCCTAACACTGTTCCTGCTGCCCCCAGGCTGTCCGTAGCTCAGCTAGCTAAAGTCTGAGGAAGGGAATTCAAATTATTTATTTCTCTATGCTCTTTCCTTCTGAAGAGCCAGGTACTGTCTTTTTAACATAAGACTGCCTAAGGTGATGGTTCTATGTCTTCTTGCCTTCCACTCCTCCTGGGAGGTGCTCCTGTAAGCCTGTAGGGTGGTGACTGTCACTTGGGGACTGATCATCTGAGCTGCTACCAGTAAGGTGTTCAGTTTTCCCCTTCTGAAGCTGTAGTCCTGACACAGGATCAGGAACCATGCATTACATACCTAATCAGAAAATCCAAAATCTGAAATGCTGCAAAATCCAAAACTTCTTGAGTACTGACTAGAAGGAACACATGGAACATTCTACCTCATGAAATATTGTTTCATGCACAAAATTATTTAAAATACTGCATAAAGTTACCTTTAGACTTTGTGTATAAGGCATATATGAAACCTGAGTGAATTTCTTGTTTAGACTTGGGTTCTATCCCGAAGATATCTCATTACGTATATATAAATATTCCAAAAAATCCAAAATACTTCTGGCTCTAAGCATTTCAGAAAAGGGAGATTCCACCTGTATTTCCCATCCTAGGGCTTCTCCAGGCCTGAGTCATTGTCATGTGCTCAGAAAAGTATTTCCCCATAAACACTGGAAAGAATCCACTCAGATGATGGATGGTGGGTGGAAGGCGGCAGAGTTAACCATTCTACAACAGTCCTGCCTCATCCAAGGGTTTGCTTTTTGTCATTTTAGCCATTAGAAATCAACCATGGCCTAAAAATATTAAATGGAAATTTTCACAAATAAAAAATTATAAATTCTCAACTGCACACTATTTGATAAAATCTCACCCTGTTCTGCCCCTATCCAACCCTGTATATGAATCTTCCCTTTGTCCAGGGTGTCCATGCTGTATATATCACCCTCCTGGTCACCACTTAGTAGTCATCTTGGTTACCAAAGAGTCTGTCACAGTGTCACAGTGTTTGCTTTCAAGGAAACAAAGAGGCACCCAGGGGCACTCTAGCCAGGTATGATGGTGCACACCTGTAATCCCAGCAATCAGGAGGCTGAAGCGGGAGGATCACTGCAAATTCAAGGCCAAATTGGGCTATATAGTAAGTTCAAGGCCAGCTTGAACTAGCTGAGACCCTGTCTCAAAAAGGAGAAAAGGGAGAAGGGCTCTAACATTTGCCTATGGTGTACCCCTACACTCTCATTTCCCAAGGGAAAAAGACTTTTAACCTCATTTAGGAACAAAGACGAAAACTAGACCTTTTTTTGGAGGTGGTAGTTTAAAGATGAGATTCTTGCACAATCTAGGACCCTTGAAGGCTTACAATCACTTTGGAAGCTTGTCTCACCTGTGGTGGTGGCTGGGACAAGCAACATTCTTAGTCTCCAGGCAGAGGGAGCCTCGATTGGCTCATTCTGTCGGACCCTCAAGCTGAGAAAGTGTCACTGAAATTAACCTCCAGTTGTCTCTCTGCCTTGGCTGCTTTTATGGTGCCTCTCCAAATCTATCTGTTAAAATCTAATCACCACCATGATGGTGTTGGGAGAGCCCTTTGGGAAGGTTATTAGCTCATGGGGATCATATCTGCAAGAATAAGATTGATGCTGGTCTTAGTCTGTTTCCTATGACTGTTGGATAACTGTTGCTATAACTGAATACCAGAGGCTGGGTAATTTATAAAGCAAATGGGTTTATTTAACCAGAGTTCTAGAAATCCGAGGGCATGATGCTGACTTCTGCTAAGGATCTGGTGGAGGCCTTCTTGCTGGTGGAAAATATCTCGTGTTGACATAGAGCAAACCTGATATGGTAACTCCCCATAAGAACTCATTAGTCCATTAATCGGTTAATCCACAAATGAATCAATCCATTCAGAAAGACAGAGCCCTTGTGACCTCACCACCTCTTAAAGGTCCCAGTGAGTCCCACTTCTTAACACTTCACAGTAGGGATTCAGCATGAGTAGTGGTGGTGACGTGAAGATCATGACGGTGCCCTTATAAAAGAGGCCCCAGAAAATGATGTTGCTCCTTCTATCAAGAAAGTGCCATCTCTGGACAGAAACGTGGGCCCTCACCAGACACCAAATATGCTCAAACCTTGATCTCGAACTTCCCAGCCTACAGGCTGTAAGAGATGGGTTTTAGTTATTTATAAGTGTTTTGCTATGTAGCAATCTGAACAGATTAAGACCAGACCGGTGCCAAGCGGAGGCACCAGAGAGACCGTGCTGGTAGAGTGTCCTCCCGACCATGCCTGCTTCACAGACTCACAGCCTAATAAGGAAACCACTTTTCAAGAGCAAGAAGGAAAAGACACAGCTGTACACATGCACTAGCCTGGTGTGGTGGTGCACGCTTGTAATCCCTCAGCATTCAAGAGGCTGGGGCAGGAGGATCATCACAAGTTCAAGGCCAGACTGGACTACATCATGAACTCAAAGCCAATCTGAACTAGCTGAGACCATATCTCAAAAAAACATAAAAAATCAAAAGCATGCCCTTTCTTAGGAGTTTACTTGTGCTACAGACAGGAAGATTGCTGTGCTTTTTTGTGTGATTTGTCCCCTGAAGGTTTATGGGCTGGAAGTTGGTCCTCAAGGTACTAGTACTGAGGTGATGGAAATTTCAAGGGGTGAGGCCCAGCGTGAGAAGATCAGATCATGGTTCAACCAGCTCCCCCTGGGACCTTGCTCTGAGGCAATGGAGAAGGAGGTAACAAACAGCAAGTGGTAGGGAATGGCCTGGTGTGGGGTTTATTAGAAAGAACAAAAAGGCTCCATTTGTAGGGAGGGGCTCCAAAAGGTGGCCACCATAGAGTTTTATTTTCTTGAGACAGGCTCTTGCTACATAGTTCAGGCCGGCCTTGAACTCACTATGTAGCCCAGACTGGCCTTGACAGTGATCCTCCTGGCTCAGCCTCCAGAGTACTGGGGTCTAGTTGTGCCATGCAGGGCCTTTTATGCAGTCTCTGTTGCAAAAGTTACAGGGACCTGTGAGAGAATGTGGGGACAGCCACTTGCTGTTTGCTGTTGCCAGGCTTTTGATGTCCAGAAAGCAGACTGTTTTGTTTCTTTGTTCCTTGCACTCAGCCCCCTGGGGGCTTCTTCTAGTTTATTTAGAGACTTGTTCTTTGTCCTTTGTATTCTGATTCTCCAAGGCTTATCTTTAGCTCACTTAGGTCCTTGCGTTCAGTTTACTTTACGGGTTGCAGTGGTCCCTCAGTCTGAGAATTTAATTTGTTCTGTGATTTCCAAATCAGATTTCCTCATAAGGTTTGATGTAAATAAGGCTAATCTGGTCTGAACCATATGTGTTTTGTTAACCATAAAAGTATGAAACAAAGTGTGTACATTATGAAGACAGGGATCACTAACCTTGTTCAGGCGACTTCTGGCATGTGGGACAGGAAGGGGGTGGGGAGGAGGTTATTGTTTGAAGCTTGAGTCCCCCTCCTTGAGCACATGGGGAAATCTCATCAGGGGTTTCCTCTCTTCTTTGTCTCTTAACTGCAGGGTCAATTTTGGTGAAAAATCTACTCTTAGTGTGTTTTCCTGCACAGTTGTAACCCTCTGGAAATAAGAGACCACATTTTTGTTCATCAAATCCAACACTCAGTTACAGTTATGTTGGGATGGCATGTCTCAAAGAAAACCTGGGTTCTCATTCATTTTTCCATAACGGATTTTACCATTTTAATGCTAACTTCCTCCCCATTTTCTTCTTCCCCAGTGGATGACCCTCAGCAAGCGCCTTCTTTTTCTTTTTGAGACAGGGTCTTGCTATGTGGTTCAGGCTGGCCTTGAGCTCGCTTTGTAGCCCAGGCCGGCTTTAAACTCAGAACAATCCTCCTGCTTTAGCCTCCTGAGTGCTGGGATTACAGGCGTGCGCCACCACACCCGGTTTAACAAGCCCCTTCTGTTGCTCACTCCGGAGTTCAGTGAGTTCTTCCATCATCAGCTCTTCCTCATGGTGCTCAGTAAGCTCCCCTATGTCTGCACCACGGCCATCCAGACCCTTACCTTTGCCCATAGACACAATTTTCTCCACTCCCTGTGTCAGACCCTTCGACATCACATTAAATGACAAATTCTGGCCACAGTTTCCTCCCAACTGAGTTTAAGGTCCGGTACGTGACATCTTCCCAGGTTTTGTCAATGAGGTTGGTGCAGAGGAGGACATTGAAATGTTTCTTTTTTTTTCTTTTTTGTACTGGGATCAAACTCATGACCTCACGCTTGCCAGGCAGGCACTTATGCCACTGAGCAAAATCCCCGGTCCTTAAAGTTTCTTCCAGGACTCTCTGAGTCAATGGTGTCCCTTCAGTGACATGGAAGCAGCCTTTGTGTGCAGCTCCTTGAACTTGCAGGTCACTTTCTGGTCCACAGGCTGCAGAAGTGGTGTCATGTGGAGTGGAGGAATTTGAGTCTTATGGAGTCATAAGCAGCGTTCATATCGTTCCTGGAACCTGGGGAGTGGGCCAGGCGCTGTCCATCAGAAGAAGACACCTTTCTGGCGTTGGCTGTCAGATAGTCCTTAATGGGGGTGCGAGTGCCTGGTGCAGCTGTGCTAAGAACAGTTCCCCTGTGACCCAAGCTTCTGCCCGGGCCCTCCACTTGACAGGCGGGCAGGCAGGCCTTCCTCATGTGCTGCCCCTGGGAATGACACACTGTCGTGACTTAATCTTCAGATCAGTGCTTGTGTTTTCACACAGGAAATGGGTCAATCTGTCTTTCATGGACTCACATCACAGCACCGCCACTTCCTCCTGCGTGACATAGGCTCTGCTCGGTATCCTCTTCCAGAAGCACCCTCCCTGTTTCATACCTTGAGAAACCCATCCTTTGGCCTTCATGAATTCTGTCTTACAGTGGCCTTGTCAGAGCTGGAAGCCTCACCATGTCTTATTGTTATGGAGAACAGACCAAACATGGGAAAAATAGCACCCCAGAAGGTTCAGTGGGCTTCAGACTAGGACTTCTCCAAAAGAGTCAGAGCCCTGCCTGTTGGGGCTTCAGGGCTTTTAAACAGGAAGTAAGCTGGGAGGTACAAAGGCAAATTCAGCACGATTGCAGGGTTGGGTGACTTCAAGGGTTCTACAGAAGAAGAAATGTTTTTTACATTTTAAGTTACATTACAAGGTCATTAGCACTAGTTATACAAAGGCAGTAAAGATGGGGGTTACACAAGGAACATTTGAAGTTTCTCTGTTGCAAGGCCATCTGTTAGACAAGCTTACACAAAGAAAGGAATATTCTGTTAGCTGGTTTGTCTAGACACGTCCATTTGGCTTGGTCTTGGCGGGCATTCTGGCAGGGCTTTATTTAAAATTTTAAATTTCCTTTCACTATTACACCATGGCTGCCACTTATTTTGCAGAATTTATCTGTTTTAGTTACTTTTCTCCCATTGCTGAGACAAAATACCTGATGCCCAAAAATGAAGGAAAGAAAAGTTTATTTAGCTCATAGTCCGTGGAGGTTTCAGTCCATAGTCAGCTGACTCCAAGGCAGGGTGACATAGCACAGGGGCTGTAACACTGCATAGCAGTGGCAGGTACCAGAGGTTACAAGGGTGAAAGGGAAAGAGCTCACATCCTTCCCTCCCTTCTATTGTATGCTGGCTCCGCCCCAGGGCGGGTGCAGCACTCACACAGCCAATCCCAGCACTAGACAATGAACCAATCACAAACGCTAGATCCAGCCACCTCTGAAAGGCCTGCCCCTCGTGACTGCCCCTCGTGACTTTGGGGGGACATCCAGACACAAACCTTAGATTAAGAAACCACTCTCTGCTGGCTTTGAATTTTTTTTTGTTCTGGGAATTCATCACTTGTTGCACTTGTAGAGGGGTAGAGGGATTTTCTTGCAGTAAACCATGGTGCGATTCCCGCGCTTTTTCACAGATCGTAGCTTCGCCAACACTATCACCTGCCATCTGTTTCTTGTTCAACCAAACTAAGGAAGGTTTTTCCACTTCTTCCAACACTTGCATCCTTGCTTGTTTAACATCGTTATTGATTTTGCCACATCATCTCCTTTGACAGCATCTGTATTCTTCAAAATTGTCGACATTGTTGACTTCGGTATCTTGTACTCTGAGGCCAGATCAGCTGCATGAATATCACGCTCATGCTTTTCTTATGATTTCCTTCTTTAGTTCAATGCCTATTTTCTTTGAAACCTTCTTCTTCCCGCTCTTGCTGTGCACATTTTTGTTAACTTCAGCACCGCTCTGCACTTCCTTTTCACCACTGTGCTTGCTCTGCTCTTTCTTTGGAGCCATGCTGGGTTGAATACTACCGCACAGTACAGTATGTGCTAAAAAGCTTCACAGAAGCATGCGTTCAGGACTGTCTGCGACCACCATTTCAACTGAGGAAATCACGACCACTTGGCAGAGTAGCAAAGATGGCCAGCATCATGTTCCTCACCCGATGTAGAGTTTTGTCAATGGAAGCAAATTTTTGCTGAGCATTTGTGTTCATGAACCAAATTGTTTGCAAACAGAAGGGTCTGAGAACCTAGGTGTTACTCCGCGTGATTCGGACCTTACCCGATCTGCCTAGCTCTCCTCCACCTCTGGGCCTTAACGGGAGTCTGAGGCTTGGATGGGATCGATGTTCATCTCCTGGGAGTGGTCAGGTCTCAGGTGACTGGATTAGTTCTCCCAAGAGCCATATGCTAAACCGAAGTGAATCTCTCTCTCTCTGTGTTTTTAAAATCTCGTTTGACTTTTTAAGACAATGTCTCATTGTGTAGTGCAAGCTGGCTTTGAACTCAGCTTCCTGAGTGCTGGAATTATAGACATGTACTACCACCACCCTTGGCTAAAACTCTTTTTTACCGTGCACTAGGTATTCTGTTATAGAAATGGAAAAATGGACTAAGACAGGTTTATTATAACAATATCCTTCCCAACAATTTAATATTTTTTTTTTTGTCTTTTTCCTTTTTATCAGTACCAGGGATCGAACTCACCGACTGCCTGCTTGCAAGGCAGGTGCTTATTGCTGCTGAGCTAAATCCCCAGCCCCGGTAGAGCCTTTTTAACAGATGGGCCTTGTGGGAGAACTTTTACTGCAGCTGAAGACCTAGAGCCCTGCCCTTGCCTCCCTGAGTCCAGCTAGAGGCTCACAACAGTGTCTCATGCAAGTCTTGTGTAGAGGATCGGGAAGGACTGGGAAGGCCCAAAGGTCAGTGGTGGAAGCCAGAAAGTCTGTGTCAGTGGATCTGTGTCAGCAGGCGGAAAGATCTGCACTGGAGCCAAGAAGTAACACTCAAGGTGAGGACCAGAGCTTCCCTGAAGAGAACCGCAGCCATCCTCAGTGACAGCGAGGGCCCAGGCACCTCTGACAATGAGAACAGCCAAGTCTATATCAGGAAAACCATCACAACAAGCTCCTGTGTGAGGAGTGGGTGAGGCTGGAGATTGATCACAGGTTTGGGGCTAAAGCAAGGCCAGCCTGAGACTAGGGAGAGCCCAGAGCAAGCCACGTAAACAGGCTTTTCAGCCCCAAGAAGGCAAGGGTGCTCAGGCCAGCCAGGCAAACAAGCTGCTGGACAGAGGGGTTGAAACACATTCTCTTCCTGAGCTTGTAGGTAAACATGCTACATTGTTTGAGCAGCGCCTTTTCTCCCCTCAGAAGAGAGGGCTCCAGCGAGCCCAGCTTTTGTCTCTTTTCTTCATCTTCCCGTCCCCTCAGCATTCTTCCCCCGGAACGGCTGGAGCTGAACTGGTACCCAGCACTTCTCCAGGAAGGTCAGCAGTGCCAGTTCATGTCCAGTTCTGTTCATGCTGCTGGCAGCAATCCTCAGGTGGGCCTTCCACACTCAGAAGCACGCTGGTCCAGTTCAGCTAGGTGTTCCAAGTTGATTGTTCATTAATCCACCACACACACACTTATCAGAAGGGCTACTTTTACAAGGAATGGCCACAGGGAGGGCCGACTAGCAAGGAGCAGCTGGAATCTCAGGCACTCTCAGGCGAATTTAAAATCTGTGACAATCACTTCGGTGGTAGTTTCTTAAGAAGTCAGACACCCAATCCAGCCAGCCCACTTCTAAGTATTGATCCAAGAGAAATAAAAGCAGTATGTCTAAAAAGGTTATGTATGCAAATATGCATTGAAGTTTTATGTGTAATAGTATAAAGCAGGAAACAACCCAAATATCCATCAACAGGTTAATGGATAAACAAATTGTAGAATACGAATACCAAGGAATTTTTCACCAGACAATTTAAAAGTAATGAACCATTTGATATACACCATTAAAACATCCTGAATGCTGATAGCAGCTGGGCTCTTTAAGATAAAAAAACTACTTATTTGCATGATCTAGTTTATATAAAATTATAGGAAAGGCAGAATAATTGATAGAGTCAGGCATGGTGGCATATGCTTGTAATCCCAGTACTCCGTGAAACTGAGGCAGGAGAGTCACAGGTCTGAGTGCAGCCTGGGAAATTCAGTGATTTAGCAAGATCCTATCTCAAACTTAAAAAGAACTGCAGATGCAGTTCTGTGCAAAGGCTCTGGATTCAATCTCCAGTATTGTAAGATAATAGCAATAATCTAAAGCAAAAAAAAGCGGTTTTATTTTATTTTATTGAGACAGAGTCTCAGTATGTAGTCCAGGCTGGCCATGAACTCACTGTGTATTCCAGGATGGTCTCAAAATTGTGGTGATCATCTTGCCTCTGCCTCCCCAGTGCTGGGATTACAGGTGTGCACCCAGCTAATACTTGCTTAGAGATAATGAATGGGTTAAAGAGGCCATGGATCACTTCTGAAGGCACCAAGATGTTCATTCTCTTGACTGGTTTCATGGAGGTATATGTGTGTGAAAACCTACCTCTTTGTACTCTGTGAAAGATGAGTTCTGCCCATAAAGAACTCAGTGTGATGCCTGCCCAGCATGGCAATGGATCCAGGTGTCCCTCCAGCGTTGACTTCCGCGTTCTTCCAAACCAAAATTGAATTTGTGCCGCTGCCAACATTCCCCCAATCAGCTGTCATTACGTCATTCTGCCCGCCCCTTCAAACTCCGCCTGCTGTCACACCAAATAAAGCCTGCCTTTTCTTTGTCTGCCTTGGAGGGATCTTGCTGTCTACTGCAGCCCTCCCATTCCCCCATTAAAGGCCTTATTTCCTTTTTCTTCTCGTTTCTCTACCACACCAAGGAAAAACATAACAGTAAATATGTGCAGTTTATGGGAATGTTATGACTACTATCAATATATTTCTGTCTTGGTTACTTTTCTTTCGCTGCTGCGACAAAATACCCAACACTCAAAATGAAGGAAGAAAAGATTTATTTAGCTCAGTGTTTGTGGAGGTTTCAGTCCATAAGCAGCTGGCTCCAAGGCAGGGTGGCATGGCACAGGGGCAACACTTCAAGGGAGCAGCCAGCAGAAGCAGCCAGAGCAAAACTGGGAGAAGAGCAAGCCCCTCTCTTCCCTTATACTGTATGCAGGCCACCACCCTCCCCACCCTATGCCCAGGGCAGATGGAGGGCTCTCAAAATCTCTGTGCCCTCCCTCTTGCACAGGCTGAGGATATTTACAAAGTAAGGATCCTGGCTCCCAGCTGAGTCTCTTTGTTAAACCTCAACTTTTCAAGTTGACACAATATATGAACCATAACAGCTTCTTTATGACAAAATGTATTTTAGACTAGAAAATTTTGTAATCAAAGTATTGGAGCATGGTCCAGAAATTGACAACGAATTAATTAAGAAGACTACAAGTATCCAGCAGATGTGCCCATAGCTTTTCAATTTTACATATAACCAAATGTGTTTTTTGACAGGTAGTTTTATCTTTTAAACAAACACCTAGAATCATGAAAACAGCGGCACCATGTGGACGGAGAACCGCTCCATCACCCTGAAAAATTCCCTCCTGTTGTCACTTGGTAACCGCCTTCTCCTCCCACCCACAGACCTTTCCAACCCCTGATCTGTTCTCTGCCTTTTCCAGAATATCACATAAATGCAAGCAAGCAGTATGGAGTCTCTGCACAATGCACCTGCAATTAAAGGGTAACGATATCTATCAATAAAAAGGTGGTAAATTGTCACGCTTAAGGAGAAAGCAACTGGGCAAATTACGAATAATCTTTGATGTATAATAATAATCTCTGGTGTATAATCTTTGATTCGGAAGCCCCTGGAGCTGACTTGTCACATTAGATAGCAGAAAACTATCAAAAGTTGCTAGGATCATATGCAAATATCACAGGTACCAATTTAAAGAGGCTAAATATCGTGTGATTTTAGCTTCATTAAGAATGACACTCAGGCTGGAAAAGTAGCTCAATGATAAAGCATTTGCCTAGCATGTGTGGGTCCTGGGTTCCATCCCTGGCATTGTGAAATGCAAAACAGAAGGAATAACATTTACAACAAATTAAAATTCAGTGGTGCTTAAAACCGGGAGGTCCAAATAACTTTTTTTCTTGATACTGGGGGTTGAATTCATGGTCTTTGCACTGAGCTACATCCCCAATCCTTTACTTTTTTATTTTGCTAAATTACTAAGTTGACCAGGTTAGGCTTGCACTTTCCATCCTCCTGCCTCCCAGAGTGCTGGGATTACAAGCATGTATCACCCAGCTTATAATGAATTTTAGTTTTAATTCACAAACAATAATTATACATATCTATGGGGTACAATGTGATGTTTGATCATGTTTACACTGTGGAATGACTAAGGCAGAGTAGTTAGCATATGTATAATATGTGTAATATTTTTAAAGAGACTGGTTGCTGTGATGTTGCATGCCTGTAATTCTACCACTGGAGACGCTGAAGCTGGAGGATCATCAAGAGTTTGAGGCCAGCCTGCACTACAAAGCGAGATTCTGTCTCAAAATACATAACACACACATAAACACACACACACACAAGGCCCTTACTGGCCAGGTGTGGTAGCATGCCTGTAATTCCAATACTTGGGAGCCGAGAAAGAAGGATTTCTGGGAATTTGAGGCCAGCCTGGGCTACAAAGTGAGTTCAAAGCCAGCCTGAACTACATAGTGGTCGGAGCTGCTGTGGCATTGTAGGCAAATCCAAGCAGCTTCAGTTTCTCTCATCTGAAGAATGATAATAATAATAATAGTTTCCTGAAGTGCGGAGTTGAAATGAACTGACACAGGCAAAGCGTTTAGCATACTGCCTAACACATCGGGAGCGTTAACAGGTCCAACTGGCTATGTCAACGTGACACCACTGTTTCCCAGCGCTCCGTGGCGAGACTGCAGTTCTGTGCTTTTCGCTTTTGGAAACACCAGAGGGCGACATAGACGGCAGGACCTCAGTTACAGTACACATGCCGCAACACCATCGTTAGACACGCGGTGGCGCTAAGACACAGAATGTCAGGTTTTCCGCAGACGGGGAGCCGAGCTGACAGAAAGCAGAGATGCGGGAAAAAAGGTGCCCTAAGAACCTACCAGAGGACCGGAGATCCCTGGGCCAAGTGACTCCCGGGTTCCTTGGCCACAGTAGGGGCGGTTGGGAATGAATGAATGGACCCTGGGCCTTTATGAATGTGAGGGTGCGCCTTGCTTCCTCCCAGCCTGCACGCCTTCCCGGGGCAGCCGCCCGAAGAGGAGAGCGAGGAAGCGCGCATCTCCGCAAGCTGCAGCCCATTCATCTGCTGCCGCGGCGCACTGTTGCCATGGAGATGTGATGCGGAGCTGGGGGGACGCCGGCGAGGAGGGAGGCCCCGAGTGACGTCAGCGCTCGCTCTTCGCAGCCTGTCTCCCGCCGCCTCCCGGTTCTTGCCTATTTTGGAAGAGAGCCGCAGCCCTTCTGCTGATGCGCGCGCTCTGGCGCCTTTTTAAGGCAACTGGCGGAGTGGCGGCTCCTCCGGAGGCCAGAGCTGTCTCCGCCCCCAGCCGTGAGCCTGGTGCGGGGTCTGGGGTGCGGGGCTCTGGGTCCTGGAAGCCCCCCAGAGCCATCCACCCCACCATACCCCATCTGGGCGCCCTCCACCGCTCTGGGGGCGTTTGAACCGTGGAGAGAGGAGGTCCTGCCCTTGCCCTCACTCGCACTCACCTCCACCCCCAGTAGGGGAGACGCTCCTGCAGGAGGAACCTGGGAAGGAAACAGGACGTCAGGTCTAGCGCTGGGGGATCCTCTGGACAAAGCCACAGAGAACAAAGCCAGGTGAGGACCTCTCTGCCCTCAGGGCATCCATTAAGAACCTGGATTTGGCCTTCATCTCCCAGTACTCTGTGTGGAACCAGATTCAGATCCCAGGAAAGCTCAACCCTCTCATTAAATTGAAAGGGAAACTGAGGCTCAGAGAACCATAGTGATTGGCCAGGGTTACATAGCCAGTTCCTAGAAGAGCACAGGCCAGAGCCCGGGCAGCTTCCTGGCCAGAAGCCAGTCCCCTGGTCTTTGACGCTGAGGGTGGCTGGTACAATGTGCCCATCCCTGACCCCTGCCCAGCACCCAGGCAAGGGACCACAGCTCGGCTCTGGGCCGGCTGTTTCCTCTTCTGCAGCTCAGTGTGGACATAGGTGGGCTTTCTGGATCAATGATTACTTTGGATGAGCTTCTGGATCCCATGGACTCTGCAACCACCAACCATGCTGCAGCTTACAAATGTCTGCTTTTACTGAAGGCTTCCTGCAACCCTCAGATCTCTGGAACTTTCTGGAATCAAATCTTTCCGGGCTGCCTGCAAGTGGAAATTGGCTTCTGGATGAACATGGGGGCCCCCCATAGCCATGTGGACTCAGTCCTGATGTCCCCTGCACTCCCCTACAGCACCCACCCATGGGGAGCCACAGAAACCAGCATGAAGTGCTTGATCATTCTCAAGGAGCTGCGGAGTTCCATTCTGGGCTGGGTTGGGGACCCAGAGCTGGTCATCTGGACCAGCTCTTGTGGGCTCCAAGTCAACAGAGGAGAGATGTTTGTGTTCTGGAGCTGTTGGTCCTGAGCTCTGAGTGGTGCTTCCAGGGAACATGGTTTGCCAAAGCCAAGGAACAAAAGCACAGAACAGGGCACTGAGGCAGTTCTTGGGGAGACAAGGTTTGCCAAGGTCACAGGCATGTCAGTGCACTTGTTGTTGCAATGGGGACCCAGAACCTTGCCTTCTGCCCCAGGCTCTGTGCACCTTCTTGCCAGACCCCAACCTTTGCACCAGGTCACTGCACAGTGAGCAAAGGACCTGGCTTGGGATCCAGCTGCATTCCCCCACCCCCAAATGGGATTGTCACTTGAGTCCCTTCATTCTCTGGACTAGGCACCAGTCATTAAACCCTGCTCCAGTTGTGAGTCTGGGACACTATGAAATGTGTGTGTTTGACCCCCTCTGTGGACAGCTGTGTGACTCTGCTGTGGGGTTTTCTCCCTGACCGATGCTCGGGGATGCTGGTGATAGTGGTTACTTCAGCTGCAGGCTGTGTGGACCACTCTGAAGATGACTTGGGGTTCTGTTTGTACACACTGGACACCATCGGACCCCTTCAATGGTGAGTCACCCCCTTGGTGAACTTGGCCCTAACCTGTAAGAAGGACCCAGATGGCCTGGTTTGGGAGGGAAAATACAGGTCACTATCATTACTTGCTCCCCCAGGTCTACACAGGCCTCATCTCCAGGGTTCAAAGTGTCTCTGCTCAAGCAGTGTCCCCTGGGACACTTCAGGCCCACCCAGACTCTACCTTAGGGAACACGGTTGGTCTCCATTTGAATTGCATCTCAGGGTTTGCAGCATTCAGCTTCCAAAGCTTGAGAAGCACTGGCCAGGGAGAACCCAGGCCCAAAAGGGGGAGGACAGCCCATTGAGACCAAACATTCCAGCCCCCTTTTAATTTGAGGCCCAGAAACCATGACATCCTCAGTAAGGCAAAATAAGGGCCCAATCCTGTCCAGGACTCTTCCCCTGCATCCAACACAGGATCTGCTGACATCGAGGCTGAGCTCACTTCCTCGTCTTCTCAGCCCTGTGAGTCTTCGTAGGGGGCTCCTCAGCTTATCCCCTGCCAGGCTGGGTGATGCAGGAGCTTCCCCTTCCATCAGGTGGTCCTTTCCTCTGAAGCTTCCTGGGTCCCCTCCTCGCCCACTTGGTACTTCCTGACTCCAGTGCTGCTCCCCACTTCTGGCCATGGTCCAGCCAACTCTGTAGTTCCAGCCTTCCCAGGGGTGGGACCCTCATCCTCTTTGGAGTCTCTTCTTTACTTCTCCTAGGGTTTTCTTTCTGCAATCCCATCAGCCTTTCCTGGGGCCCTCTGGACTTTTCCCTGCAGCTGCCCTCTCTGCTGGCCCAGGTCAAGGAAATAATCAGCCCTCGTGGCGAGGGCTGCTGAGAGGTTCCATGAGTTCTATCAGCCTGATACCCATGCCAGTACATAGGGTAGAGACGTGCTGCCTCTGTGACCTCTTAAGTCACCAGGTACACTCAGATGATATCACAAAGGGACTTGAAGCTGGATACTGTGGTGGCGTGGGCACCTGTGGGTAGAAGGGGAAGTAGGGACCATGAGGTGCAAGCTGGGGGAGAACACGGTAAGGCTGACTTCTAGAAAAGGACCCAGGGAAAACAGCTGCTGAGCCTAAAGTGTGCACTGGGGCTGGCTCAGGCTCTCCGTCCCTGGACTTGAGGAGCAGCGTGAGGTATCCCTGACGCCCAGGACAGGGCACTCTGGGGCCTGGGCCTAAGCTCAGCTGCTTCCTTGCATGCATCCTCTGACTTCCCCAGGACTCCACTGTCATCTTTGTGCTTCTTTTTGGAGTTGCTGTAGCTCGAAGCTGGCTAACGCTGTCTGATGCTCTCAGGCCAAGCCCAGGCCAGTGCTGTAGAAAGCTGACTGGTGCTCAACTCATTCCCATTACCACGCCAGTCCATGCCCCTGTCTGCATAACCTGGCTCAAAATTATATTTTTCCTCAAGCTAAAATGATGGTTTATATTCTACTACTGATTGTATTCTCTTTGTCTACCACACTTTATTCTAGCATTTAGCCCACTTCAAACATTGAGCCCTGATGTTAGTGCTGTGATTCTCCTCACATCTCTAACAGATGGGTAAACTGAGGCACGGGAGGCCATTCTCAGCCCAGAGCCGTCTTCAAGCCTCCACGCCCACTTGCACCAGCCTCTTTACACACAGTGTCTCTTCCACTGCCTGCTCATGGCCCTTCGAATATCTGAAGGTGCCAGACTGTCCCTCTTTGAACCTCCTCTTCTGTACATGAAATAGTCTTCATTCCCCCATCTTTTAAGCTTTTCTTACACATATTTATGGGTTGCCTTAATGGCTAAACACTTAATGGTGAGCAAAGCAGACCACTTCCCCAGGGAAGTGGCTGCAGTCTAGGGACACAGAGCCGGTGGTCAGCCCATCACCAAAATAAATCACGAAGTTGCCACAGTGACAAGGGCAGATAGAGTTGTAGAGTGCCTAGGAGCCTCTACCTGGGGTTTACATAATTGAAAAGACCAGGAAGGATGTAATGTTTGAGTTGCAATGTAGGGTAGGGAGTGAATGAAATGAACCATGACAGGGAAGGAGCAGTGGTATCCCAGAAGAGGACAGAGTATGTGCAAAGGCCCTATGGAGGGCAGGAGAGTGACAGGGCCAGGAGTGGTAGAAGCTTCCATTACCTAGAAGAGAGAAACATCACACAAGGTTAGACTGGGTGCAGGGGTCACCAGAGCCAGGCCGGTGGAAGTCTGGGTTGCTCTTCACTGCTCCTGACCACACCTTTGCCCAAGGCTGGGCCTGGGTCCCATCACCTCAGTCTTGCTCCAGCACCACTTCTGAGCCACACCTCCTGGCCCTGGGCAGCCTGTGCCATGCTGCTCTCCTCCACCTCGCCACCAGGTACCTGTTAACATAGTCTTTGCTTCTTGGCTGTCACTGTAGCTGCACTCTCCAAGGTCACCCCACCCAGCACAGTCACTTTCCTACCAGCGTGGAGGCTCCCCAAGATCAAAGCTGGTGGCCCGTGTTTCACTCCGTTATGTCCCTCCTCAACCCTCAGGCGTGTGCATCCTGTAGGATTTCCACAGCAGAAGTCTGCTGTACTCCAGGTCCCGTGCCCAGTGCCGGGACTGGGGGAAGTGGTCCTGGCTTCTGTCTGGGCACAGATGAGTGAACAAGAGGTTCAGGATGAGATATGCAGCCATAGGGATGCAACGGGACCTGTGAGCACCTCAAGAGGGTGCTGATCCCCACTGGGGTACTGGCAGGGCAAAGAGGAGCTCACCAGCTGGGGAGGACCCCGGAAATGAATGTGTAACAGTCTGTCTACTCCTCCAGAACTCCCAGCCCGTGTCCTCTGCTCCCACCTCCCCACGGCACGCAGAGTGTGAGGTCCCTGCCCAGCACTCAGGAAGTGTTTTTTGTTGATTTGTTTTCCTGCTTCGGAACAAGGCTCCTGTAACAAGATCCTCATCTCACTCCCATGTCATCCTCTCTCAGGGCTGCATTCAGGCCTGGCCAGAAGACCTTCATCTTTCTCTACCTGGCCTCCCCTCCCTAGCACCCCCTCCTTGGCCCTGTGTCCATCATCTTCCCTGTTCAGCCCACTCCCCTGCTCTGACCATCCCCGTGCGTGGGTGCCACTGGGTTCCTTCTTCACATGCTGTTTGTTGATTTCGTAACCATAAACAGAGAAAATGTTGTGAATACTTCCATGTGCAAGCAGCACTGGAGAAATGGTCGCATATTAAAAAGGCCTCAGGAGAAAGAAAACAGCCCGTGGAGATGCGGCTGAACACATCACAGCCATGGCACCAACCAGCTCTACATGAGGTTTATGTTGTTACTGAATAGACCGGACCGTTACAGACACAGGACTGGAGAGGGTATAAGAGGGTCTGTTAGAAAACCTTTGCATGGTTTCTAATTCAGTGATAGCAATCTAGTTTTTTTTTAAAAAGTGAAAGTCAGGAAACATGGGTCCTGATTCTGGAGTTATCTCTTTCTAGCTGCATGACATTGGGAAGACACTGGAGCTCTGGGAGAGCACACAGATATCCTTCCCCTGGGTTGTCTGGTGGATTTGAGAGGTCCGAGGTGCCACAGTACCCTTACTTTCTTCCCATGAAGAAAATCTGTCTTCTTGACAATAAATGACTCACCAACCTGGGGCAGTTCCTTTCCCCAAAATGCAGTTCTGAGGGCTGGGGATGTGATAGTGATAGAATGGTTGTACCTTGCCAGGTCCAACTCATGTTGCCATGGGAACAGGATGTGGAGCATCCTTTCTGCATGGGGAGGTCACAGCTACACAGCCACAAAAGGGGCTGGACAATAGTAAGTGTCCCCAGTCTCTCCTTCTTGAAGGAATATTTAAAGAACACTACTGCCTCGGGGCATTTGGAAGAGTAGGTAGATTAAAAAAAGACCACTTGGTATGCCCTGGGCTTAGAGAGAAGAAAAAAGGGTGGAGATGTTTTTGGGAAGAACTTATCTTCTATGGATGGCAAACTTTTTCTGTATAGTAAATATTTTGGGTTTTGTGGGCCATCTGGTCCCTGTTACTACCCCTCAGCTCTACCATTGTAGTGTGAAAAGACAGTAAATAAACTAATGGACATGCCTGGGTTCCAATAAAACTTTATTTTCAAAGAGGCAGTGGTCCAGATTTGCCATGCGGATGATGGTGTATGCTTCTTTGATCTAGTGCATTATGCAAGGGAATAGGCCTGTGTGGGGAGATGGGAGCTAGGCAAAAAATAAAGCATTGCCAGTGCCTTACTATGTGGCTTTATCCAAGTCACTGTCCATTTCTGATTCTAGTTTCCTCATCTATCAAGTAAGCACAGTAACAACCACATTGATCAGGAGAATCTGTCTATGTCTGCTCCGGCACTTGAAATGGAGCTGTACCCACGGCCCAGCTTACTCTGGCCTGGCCATGGTTTTGATTGCTGATGGTAGCTGGTAGCCTGCCTGGAGGGGAAGTTGTCCCTAACCAGAGTTAGATCATGGGCTTTCTTTCTAATCTGCAGCCCTCAGTGACCCCATTCCTGCAGGGAGCCAAGCACAGGAGGAGATGTGGAGTCCCGCTTCCCATCATCCAGCCATTTGGCAGGAGGCTTCAGTTCATCTGAAGGAGTAATGTGGCCGAGGTGGCTGTTAGCCAGGCTTGGGAGGAGGCCTTGGAGACTCAGGCTGCATCTAGAATCAGGAGAGGTGAGCTTCCATGCTGCCTCACAACGTGCACTGGTTGGGCCCAAGTCAAGGGGCGACAGGTGCAGCCTGATGCCTGGTGGCACTGCTGGGTGCATTGTGGAGCCTAAATTATGTCATTCACCTGCCAGGCCTGATGACCACCGGGTGCAGCCTGTGGAACCTTTTCATCTGTAACTCCATCTGTAACTCCTTCCACTCCATTCATTCATTCCTTCTCATTTTCTCTCTTCCCCACTTGCCTCCTCACTTCTCTTTCTGATTTCTGATGTGTTGACAGCCCTCTCTCAATAAGCCTAAATTTTCAGAAAAGCAGCCAGGAGTGTCCATGCTGTTCTGCAGAACCACATTCCCCACCTGCCCTCCACTGTCTTCCCAGGAGGTCATCCTCCTGGAACTCTCTGGCAAAGGTGACACCTTTTCCTCTTTAATAAAGATTGAGGGGTGATGGTCCCCTTAAGTGCCCAATAAATAGAAGAAACAAGCAAGGGATCTCATGGCCTGTTCTTGCTGTAGAAAAGCCTTTTTCGGAAAAAAATAATAAAGGAATCAGCCAATCCCTTCTCGATGCCATCACCTCTTCTTGGTGATTTTTTTTTGGGAAGGAGTGGGCGGGTTGCCATGGCAACAGATGCGAGCTCTGCTCAGTAAAGAAGGGACCTTGATATTTTTCTCTCTCTCATTCTCTCAGTTGTGTATGTGTGTATGTGTGTGTGTGTGTGTGTGTGTGTGTGAGAGAGAGAGAGACACACACAGTTTGTGTATGTGCGTGCTACACATGCCTATGCCCACACCAGCAATGTTTTTTTAGAGCTAAAGAAAGACTTTGTCTTCTCTCAGCTCCCCAAATATGGAATGATGGAAAACCACTCACTCCTGCAGGCCAGGGAAGAGTCAGGATAGTTCCAGAGAAAGGGGAACACTTGTGTGGGAGCTGTTTTCCTCCATGGTATTGCTAGAGGTTGCATGCAACCAAAAGACCTTTGCAAATGTTTTGGATCTAAGTTTTGGAAGGGAAGATTTTGGGCAGAGAGAGGTAAATAAACCATAGATAGTGCAAGGACCCCACAAGTGACAACAGAGGGCAACGGAGGGTACACTGAGTCTGGGGAAGCATGCAGATCCTTGTACATCATGAAGTGCTGAGAGGGAAAGACCTAGAGCACATTCAGATATGAACACACAGACACACACACAGAGACAGACAGACAGACACACACACATTCAGAATGGGGTAAATATAAACAGACAGGGGCAACATAGAACTATATGCAACACAGGAAGGTAGAGGCTTTTCCAAAGATGGGCATAGATGCAGGTGCAGGAAAATGGAGGAAGAGGGACACTGACACCAGCTACAGGGATGCATGCAGACAGACACATGGATAGTCAGGCAAACACATTCGGACAGGGTCAGATGCAACCACACGGGGAGATAAAAACAGTCTCAGTGAAGTAAGCACACACATACACACACCTGCTTGAACCCACAATCTCCCTCTCTTAAATTTCTCAAACATCCTTGATAGTGCACGGCTGGGAATGCTGCTTGCTCCCCCAGCAAGTATTGTTGGGAGGCTTCTGCTCCCCTCACTCCTTCCATACACTCACCCCAGAACCCCTCTCCCAATTAATTCATTTGCCCACTTTCCCATACCCAGATGCCTCCCCCATCGCAGGCTTCAAGTTCTTAGCCTGTTCTGCCGCTGCTGCCGCCGTCGCCTGGGGAGGGAGAGAAGAGTGGGTGACTCAGCCAGGCCAGGATGACTCACACTGCCAGTATTTTTAGCAGCGACCAGGAGCTCTCTAGCGTGCCAGCCGCCCCCCTCCTCCTGCTTGCTATTTCAGAACCATCGCTGGTGATATAAATAGCTCCTCTCCCACGGCCTGAAGCTGCTGCCAAGCTATTTTTGGTTCTGCACAGTTAAAAATAGTTTCATGGAGGTGGGAGGCAAGAGGAGTGGAAGCTGGCCTAGGGAGAGGAGACATTGGGGGCATTCAGAGATCCTCAACTTGAATCAGAGTGGGCGAACTAAGCTGCAGTCTCATCTGCCTCCTCCTTTGTCCCTTTCTAGACCCTTCTTGTCTTCCCAAGTGCCTTCTCCCCAGTCCATTCTGGAAAATCCAAAGACTCTTCCTTTAAGCCGACATCTCTTGTTATTCAACTCCCAGAGCTCAGGAATCTTGAGCCCTGAAATCCCCATATTTATCTACCATGAGGAATGGGACAAACAAAGGTGGGGGCCTCAAGGTGAACCCTGTGCGGACCTGAGCCTGACTTTGAGACTCCAGGCAGACCATAACCAATCTGGCGGCACGGAGACTATTTCAGCACCACGGACAGCAGCAAACACCGTTCTGTGCTAGCTGGGCCGGCTGCAAACTACAAGCTAACAGACCCCCTTCTTTATTGTGGAAGGGATACCGAAAATATCCCCCAGCCAGGACCTAGAGCATTTGTGGGTGAATAAATCTGGAACCTTGTCCTGGATTTTCATTTGGAAAGGTAGTCCAAAGACAAAGGAATGGAAATTTGAGAGAGGGGACATAAGCAATCACATAAAGATTTTTAAAACTCCTGAAGGGCTGTCTGTCATTCAGGTCCCTAGAGTCAGACATAGTTACACACACGCGCACAGCAGTCCTTTCACCTCAGCTGACCACAAGATGGTTTATGTGGATGCCCCCAGATGACTTCCAGAAGACAGCAATATAGGGTGGCCAGAGCCGTGTACCCCCCTTTACGGCACTTTTCAGTAGTCTCTTCTCCTACACTGCCTCTCTTGCTATCATTTTTGCAGTGAAGATTGGGGAATTCCTTGACTGTCAACTTTTCTTATTGGCGTCAAAGTTTGTCAGCCTCCCTTTTGACTTTTTACAATCAGGGTGTCCCTCCGTGTTTAAGAGGCCTCATTTCCAGCCCCCCCCCCGTGATTTCACATGCCCTTACTTCCCTCTATGAAATGTCAGATAAAAATTTCCTTAGACCATTGTCTTCTCACTTTAAGGGGTTCTGGGGCAAGAGAGACACCCCTTTCCCCTTTAGGAAGCAGTTATACCGTGTGCAGTGATTAAGGAAGATGGGGGAGGTGAGGCACAGGCCACAGAGTAGGAGCAAAGCTGAAAAGGAAAGAAAGGAAGACCACCCTGACCAAACAGAAGGGGAACCTTTTGGGGGTTAAGTGCTGCGCGAAGCTGAGGCAGGAGAGAGAACTAATGAGGTAGGACTGGAGGAGAAGTCAGCGCCAAAGATGGGCAGGGGGCTGGAGAGGGTGTGCAGGACAGCCTGGCAGAGTCAAGGAGCCCCAAGTAGGTGCAGCAGTCACGGAGCGCCCGGCACGGACCACCCGCCCCCTTCCCGGCTGCTTCCCTCTCTTCCTCGCCGAAACAGGGGGCGGGAGCTCTCCGAGCCGTGCGGATGCGGCCAGGCCCCGCCCGCCGCCGCCGCGGCAGCCGCCGGAGGATTCCTGTCCTAATATGGAGCTGGGATTCCCCGGTCCCGCCCCCGCCCCCGGCCCGCAGGAGAGGCAGAAGCTCGCAGGAGGGAGGGGGAAGCCGGGAACCGCTCACTTTGGGGGCTGGCAACGGGGCGGAGGACAGGCCGGAGTCCAGACAAGATCCGCATCGTGCCCTGGGTCCTTTCCTCAGTTTCCCCCAGCAGTGGCTGAGATGAATTAATCAATAGGGAAAGGAATCACTGCAGACGACAGTGTTGGCATTGCTGCTCTTAATTTTTGGCCATGGGATAATAGGACGCGGGCCAAATTCAGTCGGTGCCCTTCCCACATCCCATCCTAGGGGCTTAGGCCCCCCCTGCAGTTTACCCCATAAACTCCCAAGGTCAGAGCTTGGAGAAGGGGGACAGAATTAATTATTTGAAAATAGCCAAGAGACTCCCAGACTCAGCAGACCCCAGGGAGGGAGTCTAGCTGCGACTTGTCCCCACAAAAGCCAGAGAAAGAGCCCCCCACCATGGAATCAGAGCCTTTGGCAGATACCAAGGGCGATTTGCCCATGACCCTACTGCTCCCCATTTTCCTACTCTTCAGGCAAAACAACATCAGTGTTAATACCGGCTCCTCCCTGTTTCCTGCAGACTCTTGCAAGCGGCTTCAGGCTGCCCTAAACTGTGCCCTGCCCGGCCTTCAGTTGAACACCTCTCGGGAGCCTGGGTCCCAGCACCCCCTTTCAGGCTTCTCCAAGGCAGCGCTCGGCTCCGGGCTCCCCCGGCCCCCCTTCTCCCCCCTCCCTTTTCTCCCTCCCTGCTGTCCCCTTCTCCCCCTCCCGCTCCCGTTCAACGTCACAGGATGACGTCGGAAGCCGGGGAGGGAGGAGGAGCCCCCCCTCCCCAGTCAGCGGCTCCCGCTGCAGCTTGCTTAGCCCAGCCTCCCGCTTTCTCGCCCCCCTCCCGTCTCTAAAATGAGCCCCCCACGCCTTGCAGGAGCTATATAAGGCGGTACGAGACAGGCGAGGGGGGCAGCGCAGCCGAGCGGAGCCCAGGAGAGGAGACAGAGAGCAAGCGAGAGCCTGAGCGAGATACTGGGAAGCCAGGAGCAGGAAGCCGCCGGAGCCTCGAGCAGAAGCCAAGGAGTTCGGGGCGCCTGCCCGCGCTGGAGCCTCACTGCCGGCAGTCATGTACCGCTCCACTAAGGGCGCCTCCAAGGCGCGCCGCGACCAGATCAACGCCGAGATCCGGAACCTCAAGGAGCTGCTGCCGCTGGCCGAAGCCGACAAGGTCCGGCTGTCCTACCTGCACATTATGAGTCTTGCCTGCATCTACACTCGCAAGGGTGTCTTCTTCGCCGGAGGTGAGCAAACCGGGGTTGCTGGAGAGCCGAGCGGACGGGCACCGGGAAGAGTGGAGCTTAGGGAAGCCGGGGACACTGCTGCCTGTCTAGGGCAGCGCGCTGGGGACAGGACAGACTTAGGCAGACTCAGGACTTCCTACTTTTCCTCCGCAGCTCCAGCCAGACTTCACCTTAGTTTTGAGCGAGCGTTAGAGAGACTAAATGTTGTCCCAAGTGCCAGGTTTATGCGACAGGACAGAGCGGCCTCAGACCCCACCAGCTCAGAGGCACTCCAGGAGTGCGGGAAGGGAAGTTGCAGGGACTTCAAAGAGACTCGGAAACCTGAGGAAGCCGCTGTCCAAGGCCAGCAAAGGGTTTTCTACCTGCGCTGGAGCGCTGTCCGCGGTGCTGATCCCAGCGTTTTTCTGCGGGTGCTGTCCGCGGTACTGACCGCGAGTCCGCTTGGGAGCTCTCTCCGCGGTTCTGATATTCGGGGCCGCTGAGGCTCCCCCTCCGGTTTAGAAGTGAGGGCTTGGTGACCGGAGACTTCTAGCAACAGGTCTCCCCGCCCAGACCTGCGGTCAGCGGGTCAACAGGTGTTTACAGAGGCAGGTTCCTGAGAAATTCTAGCTTCTCTGAAACTCAGATCATGCCTTTCTCTTCTCGACTCTGCTTCCCAGACCTCCCCTGACTCACCGTGTCTTCTCACTCCACAGGCACTCCGCTGGCAGGTCCTACGGGGCTGCTCTCAGCTCAAGAGCTGGAAGACATCGTGGCGGCACTGCCTGGATTCCTGCTTGTATTCACAGCTGAAGGGAAATTGCTGTACCTCTCTGAGAGTGTGAGCGAACATCTTGGCCACTCCATGGTGAGTGCTCGGGCTGGAGCATCAGGGAATTTCCACTGCTGAGAAGCTGAGTTACTGGAGAGGGAGGGGTTCTATGCTTCAGGATGTGATGGGCCAAAGATTGATTGCCATCCTCTTTAATAGTTATTTTTTCCGTCTTTCCTCCCTCCAGGTGGACCTGGTTGCCCAAGGTGACAGTATCTATGACATTATTGACCCAGCTGACCACCTCACTGTGCGCCAGCAGCTCACACTACCCTCTGCTCTGGACACTGGTAAGAACTCTCCTCTCTCTCTCTCCGAGTTAATCTCGCTCCTGCTTCTCTGCTCCACCCCCATCCACCATCTCTTTCATCCACTCTCCCACTTATTAGTTTTTCTCTTTATCTACCTAGATCGCCTCTTCCGTTGTCGCTTCAACACCTCCAAGTCCCTCCGGCGCCAGAGTGCAGGAAACAAACTAGTGCTTATTCGAGGCCGATTCCATGCTCACCCACCTGGAGCCTACTGGGCAGGAAACCCTGTGTTTACAGCTTTCTGTGCCCCTTTGGAGCCAAGACCCCGCCCTGGGACCGGCCCTGGCCCTGGCCCTGGCCCTGCCTCACTCTTCCTGGCCATGTTCCAGAGCCGACATGCTAAAGACCTGGCCCTACTGGATGTCTCTGAGAGGTAAGCCCAGAGTGTTCAACTCCCCAGAGGAAGTCAGGACAGAGATGAGGGGCCCCTAGATTCTGAAGTCAGGGGAAGGAAGGATGGAGTTTAGAGGGGCAAAGGGAGGGAGTGAGATACATGGGTTTCAAGCAAGGAAAACATCAAGCTGACCTCACCCTTTCCACTTTCCCAGTGTCCTAATCTACCTGGGCTTTGAGCGCAGTGAACTGCTGTGTAAATCATGGTATGGACTGCTGCACCCTGAGGACCTGGCCCACGCTTCTGCTCAACACTACCGCCTGTGTGAGTGTCCAGAGAGGCTGGGGACAAAATATGGAGCTGGGAAAGGGGATGGGAGATCAGAACAAGGATGGGCTGTGGTCCAGACTGATGTGGGGAAGATATCAGAGTATCAGAGACATACAGTTTTGGATGACATAGAGTTAACATTAGGACATAGGGTGAGCAGTCAAGGCAAGATGAGAGCCAGATCTGGGGGACTCTGAGAGGTGAGGTCCAGGTGAGGAACTGAGAGGAGCAGGTTAGGGTAGTGAGAAAAGTGTCCTGGTTTCCTCAGTGGAGTGGAGGGGAGAACAAGTGGGAATTTAGGTGGTGTTGCCTGATGGATGTGCTAACTCTGCATCTCTTCTTTCTTCCCAGTGGCTGAGAGTGGAGATATTCAGGCAGAGATGGTAGTGAGACTGCAGTCCAAGCATGGAGGCTGGGCATGGATTTACTGCCTGTTGTACTCAGAAGGCCCAGAGGGCCCCATTACTACCAATAACTACCCAATCAGGTGAGCTGCAAGGCAAGGGCCTGGGGGGCAGCCAAGGTCAGCATGGAAGAGACATAAATCAGAAAACCACTCTGGGAATGGACAGCAAATCCTTACTGGCTGCCTCTTCTCTCCTCTCCAGTGACATGGAAGCCTGGAGCCTCCGCCAGCAGCTGAACTCTGAAGACACCCAGGCAGCTTATGTCCTGGGGAACCCAACTGTGCTGCCCTCATTCCCTGAGAATGTCCTCTCCCAGGAACAGTGCTCTAATCCACTTTTTACCCCACCCCTTGGGGCTCCCAGAAGCACCAGTTTCCCCAGTGCTCCTCAACTGGGTGTTGTGTCAACATCAGAAGAGCTTCCTCGATCCCTCCAAAAACTGGACTTCAGTTATCTGCCATTCCCTTCTGGGCCTGAGCCCTCTCTCCAAGCTGACCTAAGCAAGGATTTTGTGTGCACTCCTCCCTACACACCCCACAAGCCAGGAGGCTGTGCCTTCCTTTTCAGCCTCCATGAGCCCTTCCAGACCCATTTGCCTCCCCCATCCAGCTCTTTCCAAGAACAGCTGACTCCAAGCACTTCAACCTTCTCTGACCAGTTGACACCCAGCAGTGCAACTTTTCCAGATCCGCTGATCAGCCCACTGCAAGGCCAGTTGACTGAAATCTCAACCAGAAACTATGAAGACCAACCGACTCCCTGCACCTCCACATTCTCCGACCAGCTGCTTCCAAGCACTGCTACCTTCCCAGAGCCTCTGGGAAGTCCTACCCATGAGCGGCTGACTCCTCCCACTGCAGCATTTCAAGCACCTCTGAACAGCCCCAGTCAAACTTTCCCGGAACAACTGAGCCCCAACTCCACCAAGACTTACTTTGCACAGGAGGGATGCAGTTTTCTCTATGAGAAGTTGCCCCCAAGTCCTAGCAGCCCTGGTAATGGGGATTGCACACTCCTGGCCCTTGCCCAGCTCCGGGGCCCCCTCTCTGTGGATGTCCCCCTGGTACCTGAAGGTCTGCTCACACCCGAGGCCTCTCCAGTCAAGCAGAGTTTCTTCCACTACTCCGAGAAGGAGCAACATGAGATAGACCGTCTCATCCAGCAGATTAGCCAGTTGGCTCAGGGCATGGATAGGCCCTTCTCAGCTGAGGCTGGTACTGGGGGGCTGGAGCCACTCGGAGGGCTGGAGCCCCTGGATTCCAACCTGTCCCTGTCAGGGGCTGGCCCCCCTGTGCTCAGCCTGGACCTGAAACCCTGGAAATGCCAGGAGCTGGACTTCCTGGCTGATCCCGATAGCATATTCCTAGAAGAAATGCCTGTGGAAGACATCTTCATGGATCTTTCCACCCCAGACCCCAATGGGGAATGGGACTCGGGAGATTCCGAGGCAGAGGGCCCAAGAAGGGCCCCATCTCCTTGCAACAACCTGTCCCCAGAAGACCACAGCTTTCTGGAGGACCTGGCCACCTATGAAACCGCCTTTGAGACAAGTGTCTCAACATTCCCCTACGATGGGTTTACTGATGAGTTGCATCAACTCCAGAGCCAAGTTCAAGACAGCTTCCATGAAGGTAAGCCCGGCCCGAAGGTCCAAGGACTCACGTCACTCTCCTTCCAGTGAGATGCTGGGTGGGATTAGGGGAATCGGTCCCCTCCCGTAACTCACTTTTAGGAAGTAGATAACCTCACCTTCTACTGAAGATAGCAGTGAGGATAAGGAAAAAATGAAAACCTTATTGGACCAGTAGGCTGGCAGACTGGGGCTGGTGTTGTAGGCTACTGTGTGCAAGAATCCTTGGGTAAATATTTGTGCATTGTAGCTCTATGAGGACCGAGATTAGTCACCATGGAGACAATCAAGGTCCCAGAGTTAAAGAAGTTTTCCTTAAGTCACAAAAAAATTGTTGGAAATGTATTGGAGTTCTGTCCCCATGCCCTCTCCCTCTGAAGGGAATACAGAGCAAGTAGGAGAAGGAAAAGGAAGAGGATGGGGATCAGCCCCTAAGTCCATCACAGCCTCTTCCTGTTCATGTCCCCACCTTTTCCAAGCCTGTGGCCACAACCTCTGTCCATCCACGCATGTTGCCCCTCATCTGCTAAGCTCCTAGGGTCTGAACTTCAGCCTCGGGGCCAACACACTGCATGTGAACACTGTGCAACCTCCTTCTCTGAGAGAACTGACTGACTCTGCCTCCCTCTCTTTCTCTACAGATGGAAGTGGAGGGGAACCAACGTTTTGAATAAGTCTGTGACTTACGTCGTCAAGTATGGCATATTGTCATCAAGACGTGGAGCCGCTCTCCACCCCCCCGGGACTGTGGGGGGATTCTGCGGGTCAAAGGGGGATAGATCTAATTCCCCAGGCCCTGAAGGATGGGGGGAGGTGGGAGGGCAGGGGAGGGGAGCTTCTTTTTAAAACCAAGGGACTTCAAGCGATCCCACTTTCCATTGCAATCTGTATTCACTCGTAGTGAGTTTCCTTGAATGGGATTTCCAGCGGAGAATGGGGGAGTCTCACTTCCCCACCGCACTGCCCCATGGGCCTGGGCCAGTTCTCCATTCCTAGGGGCCAAGCCACCCCTGGGCCTTGGTAGGGGAAAGGCAAGGCTCACCTGGGCCAGCCTGTGCCCTAAGGGGCTCGTGACACCCTCGTAGAATTCTCTACACAGCAGTAATGGGATTTCAATTCCGATGGACTCTGCCGCCCTGGCGGCCCTTCCTGGGACTTTCGCGCCCCGCACCTGGGGTGGGGGGCGCGAAGAGACACTACATTCCTTTCCGATGGAGGAAGGCAGACCTGCCGTCGTCACACGTGTGCTTGCACGAGTGCGTGTACCTGGTGCGGGACTCACCCGGCTGCCAGACCGCCTGGGCCTGCCCAGTCGGCCACCTCGTGGTGCTGCGGTGACTTTGTAGCCAACTTTATAATAAAGTCGAGTTTGCCTTTTTGGTACCCTTGGGTGTCATGTGTTGCTGTGCAAGGGGGATGGCGGGGAGTCTGGGGTCAAGAGGTGCAGTGGACTGGCTCGTTGGCCCCATTCCTCACCCGCACATGGCTCCTTCCGCCAGTGTGTGATGTGGCCCTGGCTGTGCCAGAAACTGGGGTGTTTGTCTGAGGCCTTCAAGGTGTCCAAGCCTAGAGGATATTGGATCCTCTTCCCTCCTCCAGGCTTACGGTGTCCACAGTATGGGAGGGAGCAGAAAGCCTGGGGATGGACCAGAAGATTCATCCCGGTCTTGGTCTTGGACACAGGTTTGAAGCTTCTGGACTTCTGAGTCTTTTTTTTCACCTGGTTCTGCAGGAAAGTGACACCCTAGATCTTCACACTAGAAGTAATAATCACCTCTATGACCCTGGTATAGGCCTTTCCTATCCCTCATTCACTGCAATAAAGCTTTGTGTCACTGATGGAAAAACCGATATCCACAGGCAGAAGGTAGTTTGTCCCCCCAGGTGGTGAGAGGGAGGCTACGTCATCTGGACCTAGCCTTAGGCTCTTGCTCTGCCTCTGAAGCTACTGAGTGGCCATCTCAAATCATCCTTCCCAGATCACCTCAGGAGGGCAAGCCTGGGTTGGAGCAGAGGCCTCTCCCCCCACTTTTCTGGCCCCTCCAGGTCTGTGAGAGAGAGACGAGCAAAATTCAGTGGGTCAAAAGAGAAAATTTTCTAAAATGCTGTTTTCCTCCAAGAGCCATAGGTGGTGGCTGGTGAGGGACAAATGAAATTAGGATGCAGTTGGACCTGGAGTCAAATGTGGCCTCCTCCAGTTATTAGCTGAATGGGTCCTGAATCTTAGTTTCTTGGCAGGTGAAATGGGTGACACTCATCTCCCAAGGACATGGTCAGGGCTAAATAGGTCTCTTTATAAGCAGAGAAGAGCAGGAAAAACAAGTTATTAAACAACTAGAAGGCAATGATGGTTTGGAGAAGAGGGGAATTTTTTTTCAATGAAAGGAAGGCAGCTCCACGCCACAGTCTTTCCCAAGGAAGACAAAGGGACTGGTTCCAGGAGCCCAGGGCATGGCCCTAGGAACTCCCCAGCCCCCTTCTCACTTCAAGGCCTCCAGCACTGGGACCAGGGCCTCCTTTTTAGTAGGAAAGAAAGAGCCCAAAACTGCAGTGCAGATAACGTGTGTGTCCAGGGACCTGTCACCACTTTTCCCTCCTTGGAGCGTCCTTGGGTGGGACAGAGGTGCAGAGCCTTGCCCTCTGCCTTCCTCATGTATTTATTCTCTGTCTTGGACAAAGTAACTGAATTTTCAGCCCCAAGAGGACTGTCATAGCTGTGTTCCATCCTGAGCACAGGGCCAGCACATAAGAAGTGCACAGAAAGAGCTTTGCCAAGACGACCATCTTGCCAAGAATTTGAGTAGTCACCAATTTCTGTTATAAAAAAGTGTTTCTAAATTCCCCTCAGGGGAAGGGCCTTGTAACTTTTAGCTGTGAAATTTAAATATCCATGAGATCAAAACATTGGAATTCCTTGGGAAAACCAGCGCAGTCATCAAAAGCAAGGAAAATTCGAGAAGCTATCACAGCCCAGAGGAGCCTGAGGAAACACGATAGGAAAGTTTACAATCTGGTATAGAGGAGTAGAGAAACGGTGTGACTTAACAAGGAAATCACAGTAAAGTCTGGGCTTTTGCTAATAATGTATCAATATTGGGTCGTTAACTGTCATAAATATACTGGTACAGAAGCTGGGCATGGGGCTTGTGTGAGCTGGGTCCTATAGTCACAACTTTTCTATAAATTTGAAGCAGAATGTTTCTTTAAAAAGTAGAAATAAAAACTTATGAAATAAAAATTCTTCGAGCAAATCCAACCACGAGATCCAGGCTGGCTCAAAGAGCAGGGGAAAAAAAAAAAAAAAAAAAAAAAAAAATTGAGCAAGCCAATGGCGCCACCTGCTGGACACAAGTATCTGCTTCTGTTCTTCCTTGGCAGGGTCTCTAAACAGAGGTGTACACTGAGACTCAGGAAAAGGAAAGACCTTACCCCGGCGACCCAGAGGGACTTCGGAAGCGGTATCTGACTCTGAAGGTAATTGACCTGGGAGCAGAATGTATGCTAAAAGGCTCAAGTTTGAGGAGCGGTAAGACTGAACACCTGTTACAGGTGCTGGGGAAATTGAACAAAACAGACACCATCCCTGGGCTTTACAAAGCCTGCACTCCAGTTATGGAGAGACAAAAGAAAAAGTAGACTGTAATCTCAGCACTCAGGAGGCTGAGGCAGGAGGCTCAGTGTGAGTTCGAGACCAGCCTTGGCTCCAAAGTGAGCTGCATAGTGAGATCCTGATTCAAAAATAAAATAAAATAAATTAAAAAGTAGAACAAAACCTAAAAAAGAGGGTGTAGTGTGTTTGATAAAGAGCCAGCATGCGATTGCGGAGCAACTGGGTTCGATTTATAGTCAAGTGTTAGGAGGCCCCTGTAAGGAGGCGACATTGAGAGAAGACCTAAAAGACAGGAAAGAGGAAGAAAAATGTCCCAACCAAAACAAGAGTAAAAGCATTAAACCGGGAGAGGATCGGGCCTTTTAAATAATAGTCAGAATTCAGCACACCGCCTCAAGGCCAGCCAGGGATACGGCAGACAAGAGGAAGAATTTCTAGACCAGCTTAGCTGTCGTTCGGTGCCTGACAGGAATCCCAGTGCAGATCCTTCCTTGTCACAATTACTGCAGTTGTAGCTGTGTGTGTGTCTGTGTGTGATTGTGGTAAACCTCCTCCTCCGAAAGCAGGGTGAGTGTCCTCACATTAGCTACTCTGTCCAAAGTACTGGTCATCCTGGAGGCAAGGCTTAATAATACGTAAGCTCAAAAATTGCTTAACACATAATATTATCACAGGACCATTTGTAAGTTTTAAAAAACACAACCAACAAAATACCCAAGAGTTGAGGAATTCGTTAAATACATGAAGGCCCTCTAATAAGACAGAATACCAAGCCATCATTAAAAATTGCTTTAGTAACCAAGCATGGTGGTGCTCACCTGTAATCCAGCATTCTGAACCACTGAGGCAGGAGAATCACAAGTTCAAGCCCAGCCTGGGCAACTTAATGACTTAGTGAGAAAAAAAAAAAAAAAAAAAAAAAAAAAAGGAATGGGGTGGCACTGGAAATATAACTCAATACAGAGGTCCGGGTTCAATTCTTGGTACCACTAAAAAAAAAAAAAAAAAAAAAAAGTGGCTGAGTGCCTATATGGCCAGCACTCAAGAGGCTGAGACAGGAAGATTCTGAGTCCAGGCATTTTGTCTACCTCCCCACCAAAAGTTTTAGAAAGGCAGTAATGAAAAATGTCCTAGTAATTCTATAAATACAACAGTAGAAAGAGTTTGTGTTATTATTTGTAGTGTTGGTAATTCAACCCAAGGCCTCACACATACTAGGCAAGACCTCTACCACTGACTTACATCCCCAGACTAATATATATATATATATATGGCACAGAAATTTAAAATGTAGGAAAGATGACATCAAATTATTGGCAGGAATCTCACCTGGATAGATTATAGGAAGTTTTTTTTAAAACAGGTATTTTTGTATACTTTTGAAAGTTTTTCCAGTGTAAAATGGTCTCATACATACAGACACTCTGAAAACTACAACCTCAACTCTTCCTGCAACTCTTCCTCTTTCCTCTTAAGTCCTGATATTCTGATGATGGGGAAAACAGGAGGCCAATGCTTCCAAAAAGCCTTCTCCGCCTGCCCTGGGAAGGCTCAGGCTGAAGCTTTGGTTCTTCTGCAGGTCTGGTGGCCCTGAGCTCACCCACGTTCAGCTCTCACCTGACCCAAGGCTAAGTGCAGAAGCTTAGCAGAGCAGCCTGATGTAGGCCCTAGAATCTGGGGTGCTCTATGCAGTGACTCTGCCTGGGGCTGCCATCAGGTCTCCCACAGGGTTCTGCTTTGGTTGAGGCGACAAGTTCCCAAGAGATAGTCAGTCATACTGGAAAAGATGGACGATATACCCAAGTCCCTGCCCACTCGCTACCCCTCACCCATGTGGGATGAAAACACAAACTCTTCATTGAGAGGCCTGGCTTCTACTACCTCTAGCACCAATCAGAATCCTGGGGCTATGGTTTCCTAGGGGCTCATCTGCCAGCAGCCTGATTCCCCATGGAAGGCATTTACGTCATGAGGGTTCCAGCCTCACAATGGATGAGGGCTGGTCTCAAGAAGAGAGGCACTGTGATAAACCCAGGCCTCCCCCCAACATACACACATGTGTATGTGTGCAGGGCCTCCCAGTTACATATTACAAAGCATGAAAAACCCTATTTCTTTTTTTTTTTAAATCTTTTTCGAGACGGGGTCTCGTTATACAGTTCAGGCTGGCCTTTAGCTCACTTTGTAGCCCAGGCTGGTCTCAAACTCGTAATGATCCTCAGCCTCCCTAATGCTGGGATTAAAGGCATGAGCCACCACACCCCGCAAAAAACCTTATGTATTTCTTGGAGCAGCTAATATCTGTCCAGGATGGGTGCTATGAGTGCTGGTTCCTTCCCCAGGGGTCCCAAGACAGAAGTTGAGAGTGGGTGACAAAGGATGTTTATTTAGGCATAATCCCTTGATACTCATGTATATAAAAATATATAACTTAAAATCAGAAAAATAATAATGTTGATGTGATCGCCCAGCCTTCTCGTAGGCACAGCCTTCCCAGCTCCTGCTTCTAGCTGATTCCTTCAAAATCCTAGAGTGTGGAGGGCAGGGGTCACTTCTTGGCTGCTTCTGCCTGGGCGGCCAAATCTGCCTCTTTCTGAGCAGCCAGGAACTCAGCTCGCTCCTTCTGGAAAGCGGCCAGCTCTTCGGCACTGAGGCTGCAGTAAAGAAAGATACACATGGCTGGTTAGTGGCAGCAGTCACTGCCAGGAGTCCACAAGGGCCCTTGTCACTGTCACACAGAACAGCTGGCCTGACTCTTATCCCTCCCTGGACTTCTCAGCCTCCACATTTCGCTCACCTGTGTCCCCTGCCAAGAATGCCACCCATGACATTCACACTCCCACCCCACCTTGGATCCTGTTCTGAAAGCCTTACTCACCCTGGGAGGCCTCGGCTACGCCACAGTCCAATTAACTGACCCATTCTCAGTGCCTGCTTTGGACACTTAAGTCTGAAGGCTATGTATGAGGATTTCCCCCATGGCAGGGATTTGGTCTACTCATTTCTGCTCTCCATAAAAGTAAAGATTTGAGAAAAGATCAGGCTTGACAGTACACACCTATAATACTAGCACTTAAGGGGTTGAAAGAAGTGCACTACAAGTTCGAGACCCTGTCTCAAATAAAAAATATAAAAATATGTACATGTTTGTAACTTCAGCACTTAAGAGGAGGCTGAGGCAGGAGCATCACTACTGAGTTCAAAGCTATCCTGGGCTGTGTAATGAGTTCAAGGCCCCCTGAACTACACAGTGGACACTGTCTCAAAAAACAAAAACCTGTCCATCTATCTATCTACACATACATACACATATACGTGCTGGGGATGTAAGTCAGTGCAAAGGCCCTGGGTTCAGTCCTAGTACTGCAAAAACAATAAAGGGAGAAAGGAAACAAGAAAGAGAAAGAAAGAAAGAAAGAAAGACAGACAGACAGACAGACAGACATCCAGAGAAGTGTCATGAGCAGGTACCTGCTGAAGCTTGGCTTTTTCTGCAGGACTGGTGGTCCTGAGCTCACCACAGTCCTTGTTCAGCTATTGCCTGACCCAAAGCTAAGTCCAGAATGAACCCCACTCCTCTTGGGGACCCAATGGTCAGCCCTAGCATGGGTGTGTCACAAGCAGCAAGAAGACAGTACGGGTTGAGTGCTGTCCCTGCCCCTGCTATGATCTGAGACAGGCACCTTTCCACATGACATCTTTAAGGAACCCATTCCTGAGATCTTCCAAAGCCTGCTGTTGGCCTCGGGATCAAGTCCAAATGTGAGTAACTGAAAAGGTCCTGCCTGACAGGTTCGCCCCTAAGACCCTGTCCCATCTGCCTCTAGGGCTATGTTACCAGGTCACGCTTCATTCTCTCACCTTTTTTTATTCTTCACAAGGATCTTTCTACTTAGAACATTTGGCCCTGGTCCTTGAACTCTTTTTCTAGAGCTTTGCTTAGATGTTACCTCCCCCACAGAATCCTTGCTGACAAATCAGGCAAAATCAGGAGCCCTCTTTACAGCTCTCATGACATCTAAAGATCTTTTATCAGTGTTGACTATCTGTGTGCCTACTACTCCATTTACAGATCAGCTTCTACCTTAGGACCATGAGCTCCTCCAGACATGGCCAAAGACGACTGCTCATTCCTGGCTATATCCAACAAGAGTAATGTCCATAGCTGGGTGTGGTGGTGTGTGGCTGTAATCCCAGCATTCAGAAGGCTAAGGCAGGAGGATTGCTCCAAATTTGAACCCAGCCTGGGCTACAAAGTGAGTTCATGGCCAGCCTGAACTGCAGAGCAAGACCCTGTCTGTCTCAAACAAATAAATAATGTCCCATACATAACAAGGGTTTAATAAGTGTATTCCAAATGAAAGAATGAGGTCTTGGCCTAGACTCCATCCCCAAGAAGCTTTCTGACTCAAAAGCTGACTCTCACTGTAAGGACCCTCTCTGCCTTGCCCCCAGATTAAGAGCTTTCTGGGCTCTCTCCTCACAGTGGACCCCCCCCCCCCCAGGATACTCACTCCTTCACCACACGGATGCCTAGGGAACGGGCAGAGCCAATGATGGAGCGGACAACAGAGGACAAGGGTACATCCTGCAGGGCAAAGGCTTCATCCTGTGCTTTGACGCAAGCAATCTCATATATGTGCTTCAGAGTCACCAGGCCTGCCACTTCTTTCCCTGGGAGGAAGGAACAAGCAGCTCTTCAGGTCTTCCTGCTTCCTTCAGGAACCCTAAAGACTCAGTGTCTACCTTGGCTCTCACCTGTCTGCCGGGCCCCCTTCTCAATCCCTGCAGCAGCTTTCAGGAAGTAGGAAACAGTGGGTTGTCCAATCTTGATTTCAAATGTCCGGTCAGGCTTAACAGAAAAAAAAAAAAAAAAAAAAAAAAAAAAGAGAGAATATCTCTTCCTGCTACTCAGCCTTAGGAACTTCTAACATCTTGTCTTCCCTCCCCTAAACTCACCATCCCCACGGTGTGCCTAACAGACCATAAAAGCACTGGGAAAATAAATCTACAGCAAGCATCCCGGTAATCTTTACCCCTGGCTCAATTCTGGTCTGGAAGCCCCTGTGAGATGGGGGAGTAGTGGGAAGAACTACAATATGGCTGAACCTGGCAGACTCAGAAAAAATTTAGTCTAGATTTTACTGCGTAAACAGGGAAACTGGAAGCCAGTAATAGCAAGAGACTTGTGCCACGCCAGAAACAGAGCACCAAGCACGGCTTGAATGGTCCCAAGGCCAAAGAGGGGTAACAGGAACGAGAAGGAAGCCAGGGATCAGAATCTGGACTCTGCACCTTCACAAAAATCTTCGTAGGCAGAGGAATGCCTTCCTTGATATCCTTTGTTTTCTCGTTGAACTCCTTGCAGAACTGGTTGATCGAAACACCTCGCTGTGAGAGAAACATAGAGAGCTAGAATTGGGACCAGGCGGCATCCCTTCACTCCATATTCACGTTTGTGTTCCCATCTTCTTTCTGCTACAAAGAATGAACTACCGTTTTACGTGCCAGATTTGTATGCATCGTCCCACTTTACCCTTACAGCTGACCCTACTAAGGAAGGACGTTGACGACCCTGAGATTTGAACCAAGGCTTTCCTAGTTACAGAGCCTGCACCCTCCCCAGCCGGGGTTTAGCCACTGCCTCACCTGACCAAGTACCGGGCCCAGAGGGGGACCAGGCATGGCCTGGCCGGCCCGCACGATGGCTCGAATGAGGCCACCGGCCTCGGGCTTTCTAAGTGCCCGACTGGCCCGGTTTAGCTTCGACATGACACAAACTTTCAGTCTCGGTTCGCCTTAGGGGAGCAAGAATAGCGTGTAGGGCGCCGCCATTCGGGGCCAGAGGTCAAGGGTCCTCACATTACGGCAGCCTTGCAACAAATAGCCTTGTTTCAATCCTACCGCTCTCCCCCTAAGAAGGCAAGGAGGATTAGGGAAAGAGAAAAAAGTTTTAAACGGTGTTCTTCAGATAGGTATAGAACCAGAATGCTTTAGTACATAACTCTGCACACACTATGAACATATACAGGCAATATCTTGGACAGCCAAACAGGAGTGGGCGCTTGATTCTCGCACAGCATTCTGGATGTAGTAGTTTCGATTTCTTTAGTCTGGCTGATTCGCACGGGGGCTCCATCTGCTGGACATATGATAACCTTAAATTTTGAAATTATCCTGGAGTTTATTAGGAATTACAGTCTTTACTCTGAGTCAATGTTTACTTCCTGTTGTTGAAATGCAATACCAGTTGCCAGTTGCCTTATAGGTCCCAAAAATAAACTCCCTAGATTCTCCTCTTGCTGGCTGTGAAATTGATCAAGTTAATTTATGTTCTGTCCTTCCCTGTACAATGGGGATTATAATGCAAAGCACCTACCTTTCAGGATTGCTATGAAAACTGACTTAGAATACTTTATAAAAATGCCTCACACTTAGGACACATGAACTCTTATTATCTGTACCATGAAGACAAAACTTTCCTAGAGCTGTTGCGAAGCTTACTAAGCCATTACATTTAATATATCAACTGTAACCAACAAAATAAGCACTTGCTAAATGCCAGGGACTATGCAAAGCTCTCTAAAGGTGCCATTATATCACTCGGTCCTTACAAAGCCATACAGAAAATACTGTTGTGGTCTTTTTACAAATGAGAAAGTTAAGATGCTTTCACCGTAGTCCCTTCGCACTCTGTAGGGTGTACAGGACTTTCTTTCCTACTTCTACTTGGCCCAAACTCACTCTGAAAGCAGATATCTTTTCCTACCCTTAATAAAAGTTTTTAAAAAGAATCAGAAAGTTGGTTGGCAGGGGAGGAGCCACAAGTGCAGCCTAGAGCAAGTGGGGTGCAATTTTCAATTGTCTATGAGAGAACAGGTGATAATTATGTCTCTTACATATTACTCTGGAAATATGTGGACTCAGAGTGAGATCCCGTGTGAGTTTCAGTGGCAATGATAAAGATGAAGCTGGACAGGTGGGTGGGAGCTGGATCATACAGAGTTTCCCAGCTCTGGGGTGCTGTGGACTGTTCATGAGGAAGCCACTGAAGAGTGTTAAACATTTGCTCCATATTTGTATTTTGAAAAGGCCACCCTAGCTTGGGTAGATAGGAGAGATTGAAAGAGGGCAAGGAGGATGAAGGGAGATCTTTAGACTGAAGAAGTAAGATAGTAGAGAGATAATAGTGGCCTGGACCAGGGAAGAGAAGGAAACCAACTGAAGAGATAGGAGACAGAATCTGTGCTTGAGCAGTGTGAACCATTTGTCTTTATGAACCACCATGCTATGATATAAAGATAGTGATATTCCCACTCTAAAGATGAGCAAATTAAAGCATAGAGAGGGTAAGTCGCTTGTCCTAAGTTACACTGTACTGACTTAAACGTTTCCCCCCCAAACTCAAGTTGAAATTTAATTGCCATTGTAACAGTATTAAAAGATGAGACCTAACCAGATTTCACCTGCACACACCTGTAATTCCTGCACTCTGGAAGCCTAAGACAGAAGGACTACAAATTTGAGCACAGCTTGTGCAATTTAGTGACTGAGACCCTGTCCATGGATCCCTAAAACTATTTTTCTTTAATCATAATTCAAAAAGGTCCAAAGCCTGACCAGCAAAATCCTGACACAGGTTGGAACCACATGTCATCCCCTGCGGCATTCTAAGTGAAGATCACTTCACTATAGGAGATCCTGCCAGATCCCTCATTCCCTTGGATCTGTTCTCAACCAGTGGCTTTAGCCTTGACAACAGGTAAAAGAGTTAATTGGGTGATAAAATCTCCTTGTTCAAAAACCTAGACATAATGTGACTGAACCATAACCTGAATTTCCCCTGAAAGTCTGAATCGATAATCCCAGGGAATATTTCAGTACCCTGTAGGTTTAACCTGTTTTTTCCTAATACCAAACCCATAGTTCCCAGGACGATATCAACAGGTTTAGCTCTGCCAGTGAAGGTGACCCATTCAGTACCTTGAACAGAAGGAAGGGCTAATCCTGTGCTTCCTAGGGTTTCAGTAATAAGGAATTCAACTCTCCTCTGGAGACATGCTGAGGATGGGGATTGTAAACCTGTACTAACATACATCCTCATTGTTTGTTGAACCTGGGGCCTGGCCCGTATCCTGATTTTCATCAGTGGGGTGCCATCTTTAGATATTTAGAGTGATACTGATTAGCCCCATGATTTTCTTTTCTTTTTTTTTTTGTCTTTTTCCTTTTTATCGGTACTGGGGATCGAACTCACGACTGCCTGCTTGCAAGGCAGGTGCTTATGCTGCTGAGCTAAATCCCCAGCCCCGATGTTCTTTTTTGACACCTAGGACAAAAGCCTCAGTGCTTTTTCTCCTGAGGTAGGGATGGCTTCAACTTTTTTTGGTTTTTCTTCTGGGGTTGGGTAGGTTGTTTACAAATATGCCCCTTGTTACTACAACCAAATCACTGTACTTTTGAAGCACCCTGACTCCATTTATCTAAACTATCAACCAACAAATTTTACCCCATTACTCTGGTTGTTGATACATTCATTTTTGTTTTAATTCTTCACACTTAGGTTTGTTTTAAGTCTTGTGAGGAGCAGCTAAAACTGAAGATTAACCATAATGTGCTGGGCTAGAGCAAGGCCCACCCTGAGAACATGGAGCGCCCAAGGCAACCAAGGAGAACAAATTGTTCCAGCCCCAAGGACACAGAGCACCCAAGGTGAGCTAGGTGAACAAGTTGTTAGGCAGAAGGGTTTCACCTGGCAACAACCTACTGAGTGTATGAGTAAACGCACTGCAGTCATTGGGTGGCTTCTTTTCTCCACCGAGAGAAGGCTCCACCTGATATCAGCTTTCTGCATTTTCACTCTTGCCTTCATTTCTTCAAGGTCTTCCCCCTGGGAGTTTTTGAGAGTTGTGCTGGACATGGCAAAGTCTGAATTCTCATTTTTGTTTTAATTCTGAATTTTGCCCTGTTGTCATGGTGGAGAGAATTTTTCTGCATGCACTCACTTTTGCTTAGTCTTCTTTTGCCCTACTGCTTGCTCTTGGGTGGACCTTTCCTGACCAGTCCAGTTTTTCCCCAGTCCTGGGTCCCTATGTGGATGCCTGTATGGTCTTTCCTTGGTTCTGGGTCCCCCTTTGGGTGCCATTTGTAGGAATCTAGCCTATGAGTCTGTGCCTGACCAGAGGGCAAATGAGGATAAAAGACAAAAAGATGCAGAATTAGCTTAGAATTCAGGATCTAGTGAGCTCTTGTCTTTAGTGGGAAAGAACATGAGCGTCTGGCTTACCTTGCTTTTGTTCATTCAGACATGGGAACAAGCAATTAGAGTAGCAGAAGATTCATCTGCCTCCTATTATCTAAAATACATCCCCAGATGGCAGCCCCACCTGTGAGCCAGCTGGAGTATGGATGGGGAGAACAAGGAAGGAAACTAAGCTCTCACTTGTGAGCCAGCCAGTGCACAGGCTGGGGAGAAGAGAATGGGTCCCCCTGCCTTGTGAACAACCAGCTTATTCAGAGGAACTATATTGTTTGATTGACTTTGCAAGCCTAAAGCTGAGCAACTATAGAGGACAACAATATGCAATATAGAAACTGCTATGGATTTTTTAAAGTACATTCCTAGGTAAATGACTGGCTCTCAGCTGTGTTAACTTTTCCATGAACTTTGTAGACCTGGCTGACCTTAAACTCATGGTTCATGGTGATCCTCTTGCCTGAGCCTCTCAAGTACTACAGTTGTAGGCATGTGGGATTAAATACATTTTTAGACAAACAAAACCAATTTGCCATTAACAAACCCTCAGTAACAAAACTTTTAAAGGATGTGATTAGGATATAAACTTGTTCACCAGGCCTACAAGG
Organism: Cavia porcellus; assembly: GCF_034190915.1. Classification (NCBI taxonomy): domain Eukaryota; kingdom Metazoa; phylum Chordata; class Mammalia; order Rodentia; family Caviidae; genus Cavia; species Cavia porcellus. The sequence goes on from NW_026947500.1 coordinate 25,111,533, forward strand.
ATATTCAAAGCCGCATTTAATAGCAAAAGACACAGATTAGGTTTGTAGATGTGACAGTGGTAGAGTTTGTACTTAGCATGCAATCACATTCAGTCTGTGACTGTTTTCTAACACTATTTATTTCCTTTCATGTTTTTTGTCTTTTTTTGAGACAAGGTCTCACTATGCAGTTCAGGTTGGACTTGAACTCACTTGTAACCGAGGTTGGGCTCAAACTTGGAGCATTCCTCCTGCCTCAGCCTTCTGAGTGCTGGGATTACAAGTGTGCATCGCCATGCCTGGATTCTTTTTATTTTTAACAGAACCTCCTATGTCACTGCTCTCTCTTCTTTCTCATATTCCACTGATTTTCAAATTTTACTTTCTACATTCTTCAGTTCCTCAGCACCTTCACCTGTATAACTAGTAAGACTTAGGAATCTAAATACCTATCTATATGCTATTAGTGTTAAATACTGTATGCTAGTGATATAGGGATGATATGGAACCTCCAAATGACATAAGTGAAATATTATAACTCCTGACCTGCTAGATGTCCTCTATGCTGAGTTCATATTCCCCAAAACTGAAGAATAAATTATAAGGAACAATGGAATTTAAGAGTATGAAATATTTATTAAGGGAAAGATAGCTTCTGCCAAACAGAGACAAAAGGGGACCCAGAAAGTGGGTTGCCCATGAGCTCACTTCTTAAAGGAAGTTTTATGGCGCAAGAGCATGAGGTGAGTATGAAATCATGAGGTGGGTATAAAGTGGGACAAAACTATGCTCAATCAATAAGATTACAAATATAGTTGGCTTAGGTAATATTGATCCAGGGTCGGGGGAGCAAGTCCAACAGCAAGTGCACATGCAAAGAACAAGGACCTTTCCTGGAAGGGATGGGTCAAGGTCTTGGTCTCCCACACACATACTGATTTCTATTTAAAATACCAACCATTATTGTTCCCCCTGGGGAAGTAGGTGTAGTCACTTTATTTTGTCTTGAGGCCTGGCCTTCAAGGAGTGTCCCTGTACCCACAGTAACGTGTCATCAACTTCTGCACTGACTCCTTTGAGGACCTAGCTTTATCTGCCTATAATATTTGTACCTAACTTAGCTGTCTGTAATACTATTACTGTTAAATACTGTTCTACTGTTAGTCAAGTTGTTCCATTTAGTAGATATTTAATGTAGGTTAATAGTTGGTCAGTATTTGTTTGTCTCAGTGTTTGTACTATGATTATAGATCTCTTCTTTATGGTTAAATATGACATATTATTTATCCTTATGGTTTATCAGTTTATCTTTGATACTATGCCCAAGGTGACATAGTGTTGCTAATAACTGGTTTTCTCAGGATGCCAATATCTGGTTTGCCTTAGGGTCATTAACAATACTGTGTCCCATACATGGAGAACTGGTTATTGAGCAAAATTTGTTGAAACCTGCCTTCCTAAGTCAATGCAGGTGGTTGGATCCAGGGACAGAGGCAAATGCCAAAAGTTTAGCTATACTCAGAGGGCACCACTGAAAAATAGACATTAATTAAAGAGGTCTATACACTAGCAACAAAACTTGCCACCATAAACAAAAAGCATCTGCACACACACACACACATACACACACACACTAACATGAGGAGACAAGGTAGCAAAATGCCTCCCAAAATTTCCAACACCCTCAAAAATGATCCATGGAGCATCAAAGAGGAGCAAACAAAAAGCTACACAACTGAATTATTCCAACGGATAACAGAAGAAGTAACAAAACAGGCCAATAAGCTCACCGAAGATACAAGTAAACTGATGATGGACCTAATAAAATGATCAGGAAGTCTACAGAAGAACAATACGAGGACAGGGTATCAGAAGTAGAAGACAGAGCTGCTGTTGGGGACCAGATAATGAGAAAAACCTTAAAAGCAAGAGCATACAAAAAGTTGATCCAAAAGCTCTTAGATGACACAAAGAAGACTAATCTAAGATTAACTAGAAGTAGTAAACAATCCGAAGACAATACAAATGGCATTTTTTTAAAAAAACCTGTTTACTGAGATGATAGCAGAAAACTTTCCAAATAAGGGGAAAAATTAACACAGCCATAAGTGAGGTACATGAACTGCAAATAACCACAATCAGAAAAGGACTTCTCTAAAATAAGTCATAATCAATATCCCAGAAGATAAGAACTGAATCTTATCAATTCAGTATAAGAACCAGATCTTAAATTAAATTTGAGAAAAGAAACAAATCACTTAAAAACTAAGGCATTATAATTACAGTAGACTTCTTTTTTTCTACTTTTTAAATTTTATTTAAAGAAAGACTAAACAAAACAGAAAATAGGTAGAAATAATACATACATTCAGAGAAAAAAAACAGTAAGAAAACACTAGTTGATGCTTACATATTGTCATTTTACAAATAGTTGTTCAAGATACAAAAATGGAACGTGTAAAGTGGGAATTCAAACAGTGAGACTACAAACAATTCTGTTCAATTGTCCAACAAAAACTTAGTAACATGGTTGTCAATCCTATACACTTAAACATACATGCAGTTATCCATATCTTCAATTTATGTTTAGATTAAACAAACTAAAGTGGGTTAAAATCATTCTGAACAAAGAATAGTATTGCTGGATTTTACATCATGACACTCCATGATCAGCATTGGGTGCTGTAGTGTCTTTTTTTTTAAATTTAATTTAAGGAAAGACTAAACAAAACAGAAAACAGGTAGAAATAATACATAAATAAACAGTAAGAAATCACTAGTTGATGATTACAGATTGTTTTCTTACAAATACTCAAGATACTAAAGTGGAGCATATAAAATGGGGATTCAAACAGTGAGACTGCAACCAGTTCTGTTCAACTATTCAATAAAAACTGAGAAATATGGTTGTCAATCCTATACACTTAAACATACATGCAGTTATCCATATTTTCAATTATGTTGACATTGAATAAAAGAAAGCAGGCTAATATCACTCTGAACAAAGAATAATACTATTGCTGGGTTTCACATTATGACACTCCAGGATCAGCACTGGGTATTTTAGTGCCTCTTTTTCTTCAAAGTATCTGTTCATTTCATCATGTGTCATAATATCAGTTCCCATAAACTGTTTATAGATTCTACACATGCATGAGTCTTAACATGTATTTCTATCCTTTCTATATTAGAGGGAGAAAAAAAACAAAGCAAGACAAAACAAAACATATTCTTATAAACACATGAAATGAAAATAACATATAAGACCATTGTACAAGGAGTTCTACGATAGTTCCTGTGTTGTCTCTTGTTATCTCCAATAGAACTGGCTATATCTTCAGACATAGTATAATTGAATACATCAGTACATAACAGTATTAATAAAAACACAACTTTGTATATATTATAGAACTTCAAAAACTGGCATTTATCTTGTCATCTTCAGTGTAGTTGCCTATACTGTCAGACTTGATACTATCAATCATATCAGTTTTGAATAAAATCTCTGCCTCATTTCTGTTATGCTCTTTTTTTGCCATCAGTTGTCTGCTTGTCTTCTTCATTCTGTTTTCGGCTCCATTCATTGAGGCCTCTCTGCCACTGTTCCTGAAAGCCTAGTACTTTTCTCTCTCTAAAATGCCCTGCAATATTCTCTGTAGAGTTGGATTGGTGGTTGCGAATTTCCCAAATTCCTCTTTGTCTTGGAAGCATCTTGTTTCTCCATTAATTTCTAGAGACAGTTTATCAGGGTGTATCAATCTGGGATGGAGGTTATTTGCTTTCAGGGCTTGGAATATTTTGCTCCAGGCTCTTCTTGACTTGATGGTTTGTGTTGAGCAGTCTGCTGTTATTCTGATGGGCCTTCCTTTATAGATTATCTGTTTCTTGTCTCTAACAGCTTTTAATATTCTGTTCTTATAGTGAATTTCTGGGATCTTGATTATTATATGCCTGGGTGTAGTTCTGTTTGGGTTGTAGGTGGCTGGAGTTCTATATGCATCATACATCAGAATATCATTTCCTTTTCCTTTCCTTTGGGAAGTTTTCCTTAATTATTTCTGTGAATAACCTTTTTAGTTCCTTTGTACCCCTGCTTCTTCATTCACATTCTTTATTCTCAAGTTATAGATCCTTTTGTACTCTTCTAGCCTTTGTATTGTTACTGCTTGTTTCTTTGTTATTTTAAAAAAGTTTCCCTTCATACTCCCACATTGCAAAACTGTCCTCCAGTTTGGATAATCTATCCTTAGTTTCATTTAAGCTGATTTGCCATCTTTCCACAGTTTTTAATTTCCTGGTAATCTCTTTGAATCTGCTTCACGTATTCTATATTTTAATATTCTTCATCAAATGGTTCTCTCCTTTGAGTTCCTCCCTTCTTCCGTCTGTGTCTGCTTGAGGGGTACTTAGTATCTCTTTTATTAATCTTCTTATATCTTGCTTTACTTGGCTAAATATTTCACTTTTGAGCTCGTCTATGAGGTCCTGAATATATCTCTTTATGTCCACTGGTGCTGTGTCCGATATTGCATGTTTGCTGTTCTCATTCTCCTTTGTATTTACCTGTCCTGGGTCAATGTTCTCAGGGTTGGGACCTGGGGACTTTTTGTTGTTGCTCCCTCTTCTCATCTTTTTTGCGTCTTCCAGGAAGCCCCAGTTTCTTTCTTTGTTGGTTACAATTGTTCTGAAGCACGCTGGCTCCATGACCCTTCCCACTGCTGTGTGCTAGTGAGTTGCAGACAGGGACAACGTATGCTAGCCCCTCCCCTCTGGGCCAGTCAAGCTGCTGTGGCCTGCATTGTATTACTTTGCACCGCCTCCCCTCCGGGTCAGTCAAAGTTCAGAGGCTTCACTGGGTTAATGTTGTTAGTGTGCGCCACCGCTGTTTCGGATAACCTGTTGGGTCTCAGCCAGGACGCATGACCCAGGCCTACCTCACTCCACCAATCCCGTTTGGGAAGGGAAAAATTGACTGAAGTCACTGCTGCCCCTTGTACTTGCCAGTCCTGCCCGGTCCCAGAATGTCATCTGCCAGAGCCCCCCTTTCTGTGGAATGGGTTCACTTCCATCACTCACCACAGGTTAATGCAGGCACCCTGCCAACTCAGCTCTCCATTTGGCTCACCAACCCCTGAGCTCAATGTAACTGCGCCTCCAGTGAGTAGAAGCGGTGGGACCTCTGATAGCTTGGCAAGTAGCAGCACGACCTTGGATGGCTGAAAGTCGCCCACTGCGGTGGGAGCACTGAACCTTTAGCTGTTCCAATAATAGCACCAGGACTGTATGTTTGGTTGGTTCTTCTCACCTTAATTTCTTCTTGAAACGAGAGAATTCATCTCCTTCTGTTTGGGCTCCCCACTCTGTATTATGTTGAATTCTAAGTTGACTATCTCAGGGAGCCTCTGTAGCCTGCTGTTATCTGTCCACCATCTTTGCTCCTCACTACAGTAGACTTCTTACTGCACACAAACTTTAAAGGCCAGAAGAGCTTGAAGTTAAGTGTTGCTAGCCTTACAGAGAAATTCCAACCTAGGATGATATACCCTGCAAACTGTCTTTCAGAATTGATGGAATTTACTCCATAATAAAGTACACCTAAGAAATTCATACCACCAAACCAGCACTCTAAAAATTTTTCAAGTATACCTTAGAAAGAGATAATGATGCTAACAATGACAAAAGGTATAAGAGAGCAAATACATCAGGTAGGGTGAGCAATGAAGTAGAAGGGGAAGACAAGGTATTAGTCACAGGAAAATAAGACAATGACAAGAATAAGTGAATATGTCATGTCTTCGTCTAGATATCCCCCTAAAGCCTCATGTACTCACAGGTGGGACTTTTGGTGTTGGGGCACAGTTATAAGAACACTTTTGTAAAATAGCAAACTTATAGGTATTTCATGATCAATTAAAAGTCTCTGACCAAATTTCTGTTCTGCTATCTCTGCTGAATTCAATTGATCTTGATGGTGTCTGCAATAGACCTGATTTGCACTGAGTCAGAGTAATTGTCTATACCTTAAGGCACCCTGGGCTAATTCAAGGACAGTTTTAACTACACTCACCCTGTAAGCATCCTTTCCCCTTGTTCCTGGAGTGTTGCTATATTATGATAAACAACTTCTTTGTTTCAACAAATCTGTTCAAGACTAGCCTGCCTGTCAACATATGACTCAATGCATGTAACCAATTATATAATGTTTTGTCATTTGCTTTGTACCTCCTGCTTCTAAACTCTATATAAACCAAGCTCTCTGTGAATTCAGTGCTGTTGCCTTTGAAGAACTATCCCACAACAGCCTGCAGGCATAAAGATTAAATGCTGCCTTCTCATCTCCTCAGTACAAAAGTCTTCCTTTCAGTTTGTTTTGGTTTAGGAATTTTCCTGCAACATTGGGAGGTGATTGGATCATGAGTATGTGATACTGGATCAAGGGAATAGGATGCTGGATTAGTTTACTGGTGGGTTAGGGCCATATATATATATATATATATATATATATATATCCCCCGCCTTGCATGCTTGCTGCTTTCTGCTTGCCATGCCATTTTCTTCTTCTGCCATGCCTCTTTCTTCTCTGCCAAGGTGCCTTGCCTTGGAGACATCTGACCATGGACTGACACCTCTACAAACTATAAGCCAAAATAAATATTTTCTCTTTTAATTTGTGGACATTGGTATTTTTGTACCACCACCAAGAAGGTAACCAAGGTAATACCTCACATTAATAATGCTCAATATAAATAGTCTCAGTTCTCCAATCAAAAGACACAAATTGACAGAATGGATCAAGAAACAAAATCCAGTGGTACATTGTGATAGTTGATACACTGTGACAATTTGAGTAGTTTTGAAGTTAATGGGAATGGGAACAAAAGCAGTTGTAGCTGTCCTATATTCAGACAAGTGAACTTCAAATCAAAAGTGACCAAAGGAGACAGTCACTACATATTATGTAAGCGAATAATTCAACAAGAAGAGTAAACAGTTATTAACATACATGTGCTAACCAATGATACGCTCAACTTCATAAAACAAGTGCTATTGGACATAAAAGATCAGATAAACAAAAACAATGATAGTGGGGTACCCCACTACCACAGATAGATGCACTAGACAAAAAAATCAATAAAGAAATACCAGAATTGAACAAAATCTTCAAAAGGATTTAATAGATAGCTACAAAAAATAGATATCTTTCCTATTAACTTGATTTGAAACCCTGTATTGCTCTCACCATCTTGTTTTGACTGATTTTACTCTATTCTGTTATGCTTGATAGTACCAATTTGAGAGTATAGGCAACAACTGTGAAGACAATAAGATTCACTATGATGCCCATTCTGGTTTGACTATTATCTTCTTTTGAAGTCCTGTAGTGTCTCCAATGTTTTGGTTTTATTGGTTTTGTTCTTTACTGTTTTGTTCAATTTTATCATAACTGATGATATAGGCAATTCTTTTTAAGATTGCAAGAGGCATTAGGGTAACCATTGTTGATCACCTTATATTATGTTTTTACATTATGTACTATGTCCATCCTTTTGATTTGACTGATTCTGTTTTGTTATATCACATTTGACTTTATTCTCTTAAAAAAAGTAATAAGAACTGTGAGAGTAATAATACCCAAAATGTGTAATTGTCATTGTAAAAAAGAGAGGAAAAGAAAGTACTCTAAAGGATATAACTGCATGTATATTTAAGCGTATAAGATAGATAACCATATTACTGAGTTTTTGTTGGATCATTGAACAGAACTGTTTGCAGTCTCACTGTTTGAATGTCCACTTTATATGCTTTAATTTTGTAACTTGAACAACTATTTCTAAGATGACAATATGTAATCTATTAACTAGTGATTTCCTACTGTTTATTTTTTTGAAATTCTGTATAACTTGTACCCTTTTTGTTTTTTTCTTTTTTCTCCTTAAATAAAATTTTAAAAAAAGAAAAAAAAATAGATATCTACAGAGTGTTCCAACCAACAATAGAATACACATTCTTTTCAGCAACACATGGAACTTTCTCCAAAATAGACCATTTACTTGCCAATAAAGCAGGCTTAAGTAAATGCAAAAGAATTGAAATATAACATGCATGTTATCAGATCAAACCACAATTAAACTAGAAATCAATGACAAAAGAAAACAGAAATCATGCAAATGTATGTAAACAAAATAACACACTCTTAAAACAATAGGTCACAGACAGGTTCTAGGATTAAACAATGTCACTATAACATACCAGAGCTTAGGGAACACAATGAAAATAGCCCTCAGAGGGAAATTTATAGCTATGAATGCCCATATCACAAAAGCAGAGCAAGACCAATTAAATAATCTAATAATGCACCTCAGGGTCCTAGGAAAATAAGAACAATCCAAACGCAAAGCTAATACAAGGAAAGAAATTATGAAGATCAGAACAAAAATCAGTGAAATTGAGATAAAAAATAAAAAACAAAAAATCAGTGAATTGAAAAGTTGGTTCTACAAAAGAATAAACCAAATAGACATAATCTTATCCAATCTAACAAAAGAAAGAAAGAAAAAGACCCAGATCAATGCAATTAGAAAGGATGGCTGGGGATTTAGCTCAGCAGTGTGAGTGCTTGCCTGGCAAGCGTGAGGTCATGAGATCGATCCCCAGTACCAAAAAAACAAAAAAAAAAAAAGAAAGAAAGAAAAAGGGTAAAATCACAACAGACACTGCCAAAAAAATCATTAACAATGACTTTGCAAATCCATAAGTAATAAGTTGGAGACTTGAGAAGAAACGAATATGCGCTGTGTGGGAGGGGTAACTGGAACCGGTAAACCCACAGCGCCTACTGTGACCCCAGAGGCCTCCACAGAGAAACACACCAAAGGCAGGAGCCGTGGACGAACACACTACACTGGTTGGTGAGTTATTTGGGTTCGGATGTTCTCCAGGAGAGGGAGATTGGCCAGGAGCCATCTTCCGGGGGAGGGGCCAACTGAGCTCAGAGCAGCGTGAGAAGACAGGAGAGACCTACCCTGAAGCTGACGTTGTTTTTTTTTTTTTTTTTTCTTCTTATTTTCTTGTTCTTTTTAATCATTTTTTCTTGTTTTTATATGAATGTGGACATGGTTTCTAGTTTTGTTGTTCTGTTCTTGTTTTTATTTCTTTCTTCTCTCTTTCCCTCCTGTCTTCTTCACCAGGTTTCCAAAGTTTGTGGGATGTTTCTTTCCTCCAGCCTTGCTTCTAATCTCTTCTTCTTTTATTTCTCTATTTTCCCCACAGCCCCTTTTAAATTTTCTCCTCTGAGGGTAAAATCGCTATATTGAGGGCTTTTTTTTCCAATCAGATTTTATTGGTACATTTTAGATATTCATAATGATCACATTATCACAAAAATTTATACCTGTACATGCTATAACTTGGTTTTTTTCCTCCTTTTTCCTACCCTCCCTTCAACCCCTCCTCCCCTCTCCATTTATGAAAGCTTTGTTTTCGTTTTCCTTCTTTTCTCATTGTTTTTACTTTCCATTCTGTCCTTTTCCCCCTCCTTCCCCTGTTCCTCTCTCCATTTGAAGATTATCTTTCTATTTCACAAGATCTATTATACATTTTGGTCCTTATTTACATGTCTGGTTTCTCACACCAGAGAAACAATGCAGTATTTATGTGTGTCTGATTAATTTCACTTAAGAGAATGGGCTCAAGGTGCATCCCTTTACCTGGAAATGTCTTGACTTTATCCTTCTTTATGACAGAGTAGTATACTCCATTGTATTAAAAAAAATCATATCTTCTTTATACATTCACCAGTTGATGGGCATTTGGGCTATTGCCAAGATACGCCTATTACAGTGTGTTACTATAAACATGAGTGTGTATGTATTGCTGTAATATAATGCTTTTAATTCATTTAGGAAGATATCAAGAATAGCTAAGTCAGATGAAACCTCTAGTTCTATTTTTTTTTCCTTCAGAATTATTGAGGGCTTATTTACTGCATACAATTTTCTGGTTCATTTTAGAAATTGTTTTATAACCACAAAGCTAGTTCATATCATTAAAAGTGGCAAATTAATAGTTACTTCAGTTTGTCATTTTCTAGGCTATTTTGATGCTGATTGTACCACTTTAGTCAAAGTGACATGATTGTTGTAACTGGTTGTTTTCTCTGATATACCAAGACTGAGATTGTCTATGGGTCTGAAGAAATGGATATATTCCTAAATATATACAAATTACCAAAACTGAATCAAGGAGATTTAAACACCCGGAATAATCCAATAACAGGCAACAAAATTCCAACAGCAATTAAAAATCTATCCAAAAAAACCCCTTGGGTTTGGATGGATTCACTGCTGAATTCTACAAAAGTCTCAAGGGAGATCTAACACTGGTGTTCCTCAAGTTTGTTAATGAACCTGAAAGTTATTGCTGGAACCAAGCAAGGATCCAAAAATGTCAATTATAGGACTGGGAATTTAGCTCAATGGCATAACCATCTGCCTGGGAAGTGTGAGGTCATGAGTTAAATTCCCAGTACCAAAAAAAAAAAAGTTATAGACCAATCTTTTTAATGAATATAGATCCAAAAATCCTCAATAAGACACTGGTGGACAGAATCCAACAAAACATCAAAAAGATCAAACATCATGACCAAATAGGCTTCATTCCAGAGGTGCAAGGATGGTTCAACATATACAAAATATGTAAATGTAATATGTCACATATACAGAAGTAAGGGCAAAAATCACATGATCAGGATCAGAGATTTAGCTCAGTGGTGCAGCACCTGCCCGACAAGCATGAGATACTGAGTTTGATTTTTGGTACCCCACCCCCCGCCAAAAATCACATGATCATCTCCATAGCTGCAGAGAAAGCTTTTCAACAGAATCTAATATCCTTTCATGATAAAACTCCTGAAAAAAACAGGTATAGAAAGACCATAAAATCATTTATGACAAACCTGCCAATATCATATTAAATGGGGAAAAACTGAAAACTTTTCATGTAACATCAGGAACAAGACAAGGATTTCCACTATCATCAGACCTGTTCAACATAGTACTAAAATATTAGCAAAAGAATTAGGCAAAAAGAATAATTAAAAGTGATATGTACAAGAAAGGAAGATGTCAAATTTCATTATTTGTAGATAATGTGATCTTCACATGAAAGACCCTCCCCTAGAAAACTCCACCAAAAGACTCTCAGAATTAACAACTAAATTCAGCAAATAGAAGGATACAAAATGACACTAAAATCAATAGCGTTCCTGTACACCCAAAATGAACCCCCTGTGAAAGAAATTTTTTAAAAGTACATTCACCATAACAACAAGAAAAATTAAGCTTGGAATTTAGCTCAGCAGCATAAGTGCTTACCTGGCAAGCACAATGTCCTGAGTTCCATTCCTAGTACCAAAAAGTTAATTAATTAATTAGTTTAATTTAAGAAAAATTAAATACTTAGGAATTAACCTAAGGAAGTCTACAATGAAAGTGAGGTACTCTGGGAGGAAAAAAGGATATCAAAGAGAACATCAGAAAGTGGAAAGAGGCTAGGCATGGCGGCACATGCCTGTAATCCTAGAACTTAGTAGGCTGAAGCAGAGGCAGGAGGATCAGATCATTGTAAAGTTTGAGACTAGCCTGGGCTACAAGCCAGTCTGAGCTGCATACAAAGATATATATATATATGAAAGATGTCCACTGTTTCCTGAATAGACAGAACCAATATAGGCAAAATAACCATACTTCCAAAACTGATACACAGATACAATAATGTCAATCAAAATATCAATAACATTCTTCACAGAATTATAGAAAATGATACTAAAACTGATATGGAAACAGGAGAGATCCAAAATGCCCAAAGCAATCTTGGGTAACAAGAGCAAAGCAGAACGCATCACAATGTTGGACTTGAAGTTATATTACAAAGCTACAGTGATACATACATCATGGTACAGGAACAAAAACAGATATGAGGCTTAACAGGACAGAATAAAGGATGCAGAAACAACCCTGAGCACTAATAATTTTCAGCTTTTCTCTGTCATTTCAGGTTTAAACTCAATATTCCTGAGTCTCCCACCCTCTTCCCTTGCTTCTCTTTGAAATGGCCTCTCTGATCCCAGGACACTTCCCTCACATTATGGCACTGGAAGGAAAGGCAGGTGCATTGTTGTGTGCTACAAAATCTGGCTGTCCTCCTCACTAGCTGCTACTGAGATACCTGCCTATTGCTAGCCTCGGATTGTTAGTCTATCTGGGTTCTTTGAGCCTCCTTTCTGCCAGTTGGGAGACCCCCTTAGGACCCATCAGTTTTTTTTCTCTTTTCATGCAGTACTGGAGATCAAACACAGGACCTTCACACTAAACTACATACCCACTCCATTTTTTAATTTCTATTTTTATTTGTTTTAAAAACATCGAGACAGGGTATTGCTAATTTGTCCAGGCTGGGCTTGAATTTGCAATCCTCCTACTTCAGCCTCCCTAGACTGTGGAGATTACGGGCATGCACTGGGCTATATTTTTAGACACAGAAATTCAACAGCTTTTCCATGCCATTCATATATCCAGGACTCCATGGGCTAACTGGTGGCTGTAGCATAAAGTCTACATATTGTTACTGTGTGCTCCTGGGGTTTTTGGCTGAAGCTAGAGCCTGAAAAGTGAGGCGAGGTCTCCTACACTCTGGATCTCCAAGTCTATCTGAGGGTTCCATTTCCATCTTTTCCAAAGCCCACCCTTCCACCTCCCGCAAAGGCTCAAGTATATAACCCAGCACCTGCCCCCTCCCTGACCCTTCAAGATTGCCCAGCCCAGGGTTTGTGGCTGTTGATTTCTTTGTGTTTTTCAACATCCTTTCTCAACTAGACAAACATATTTTTTTCAGCTTCAGGCACGTGAACTTCAAGAATTTAAGAAACTGAACTACAGTTTGTGTCTTATTCGTTTCTTTGTCCTTTTCTTTGAATCAACAGGGGTAGATCTGGATTGAAGACAGAGAAGGGTGAGATTGAATGAAGAGATTTAGAGAGATTAAGAAGATGGAGTTCTTGGTGGGGAGGGAGCTTGATTTAGAACCAGAAGCCAAGGCTGGAACTTGGGCATCTGTGGCTTTTGGTTATGTCCCAATCCTGTCTTCTTCTCCTCTACCTGGACAATGCTGGACTCAGAGATACCTGAGCCTCTACCATGCAGCTGCAGTCCCCGTATCCTATCCCTGAAGATACTTTATGCCCTTCTCATGTCTTGGAAGACTGTCTCAGGCGGTCCTTACTGCCATCTGCTGACAGGGGATAGGGATAGGGAATCCCATCATCAACTCCAACTTACTTGGCTGTGTGACCTGAGCAAGTTTTCCTCCCTCGCTGGGCCTCATCAGTAAATTATAGTAGTTATTCAGTATGCATTTGCTGAGGGCCTGCAATGGGAGGATGTGCTGGAAGCTGGGGTTGCAAAAGAGAACAAGATTGTCCAATGCACACAGTAGGTGCTCAGTGCAGGATTTGTATGACTTGCTGTCAGCAGCCCAGCTATCTGGCCTGCTGCGTGGTGGCTTTGTCAGGGAATTTTTCGTTGACCATTAAGTGTTTTTGTCCCTAACAAATGCACAAATGGTTGCTTTCTTGTGTTATCATGCAGCTGGGGCTCCATAATAGTGGGCCTAGCAGTTAGTATCATTCTCTATTTTTAGCAGGTAGAGTTAGCTGAAGTGAATGCGTCTGCCCTGGAAGTTGGGAAATTGTCACACAAGGAGTTGGGAGAAGCAGAGATTGATAGTGCCCCCCCCCCGCTCCAGAATATGCATGCAAACTCCCACTAATCCCTGATGATGAAAATCACAAACCACCTCCTCTGTGCAGCCTTCCTTGATTTCCTCATAGAACACACACCTCGAAGATGAGTGAATGGAGTTGGAAGTGATGGGGCAAGCCTGTAATTCAAGCACTCTGGGAGACAGAAGCAGGAGGATCACAAATTCAAGCCCAGCCTGGGTAACTCAGATTGCCTATCTACTAAAATAACCATAAGCAAAGTCATTTTTGTAACTGTTTCTTCCTCTGTAAAAATGGATGATTACCATGCTTGCTCCCAGGGATTAGGGGGTTTAATTACAGAAGGTCAGACAAGATTCCTTGCAAGCCGCAAATTCAGAGGGGCTCTACACCTCTAAAGGTCTCTTTACCTTTTGTGTCACCATGGGCAGTGTGTGCGTGGTAGCAGGAGAGGGGACACGGTAGGTTTCTCTGGAGACCACCCAGGGAGAAAGTAGTGCACCCGGGCTAGAAGAAGGTCGGTGACTCAGGTCAACTGCAACCAAATTCCTAGGCGGCCATCGCTGACACGCACACCCTCCTTTGCCCCTTACAGCATTTCTTTTCGCCTCTAATTCCGCAACTTTCCCATTGCAGAGGCTGGGTTTAAGGGCAGGAGATGGGGAGTAACCCGGCCTAACTTTCGGGAAAGGGGGACTCCGGTCCAGGGTGAGAGCCTTGGCTTACTGTAAGAAGAGGGCGTCAGGGTCTTTGGAAGCCCCAGAAATGACAGCGGAGACGGAAGAGTCCGTGAGGGGTCTCGGAGATCACAAGGGAGTCTCTGAACCAGCCAGGAGAACAGAGTCGGGGGGACAGAGTGGTGGCCGCCTGGCTTCCCAAGCCCGGGGGCGGAGCCCGGGAGGGGCGTGGCCTGCAGGGAGACGCCTTGCCACATCAACAAGGCTAAACCTCAAGGGGCAGAGCCGAGGTGAGGCGCAACTTCGATGGGGGCGGGGCATCGGGACGGGGGGCGGAGCGTGGCGGTTCGCGCTCATTCCCCTCCCCACAGGCCCCAGTGTCCCCGTGACCAGGCAGCGTGGAGCCGCCGCGGGCCGGGCCCATCCCGCCGCAACGGCCCCGGGGCCGACCAGGGGCGAGGCTGGGAAGGAGCAGCACAGAACCCGGCACGGAGCGCGGCCAGGTGAGGCCGCCGGCTTGCAGGGGGCGGGGGCTGCGCCGGGCGGGCGCGGGGGGCGTGTTTGTGTGTCTGAGGGTGGCGCGGGGAGTGGGTCTGAGGCTGGCGTCTGCGGTCGTTCGCTTCTGCGCTTCCCTGCGGCCGCGGTCCGGGGTGGGCTCTGCGCCCGGCCAGGCACTGCCCGCGGGCTCGGGGCGTGCGGGGCTGTGTGGGTGCGTGCGCATCTGTTTATCTGCGTATGCCTTGGGCCGTTCTCCTGCCCGTCCGGGGCGTTGGGAGCAGGCCTGTCCGGCGCAGTCCCTTCGGCCTCAGGATGTTTTCCAAATAGGCTGCCTGCGGGAAACCAGCTCTGCTGCAGCCCGAACCCGAGGGGGAGCGCTGCTCCCTACAGGCCTCCGGGGACTCCGGGGACTCGGGCAGCCTAGGGACCGCAGACAGACACCACCTGCGGGTGGGAGGGAAGGGGTGGTCACCCATGTAAGCCCGCAGGGTGAGGCCTTGATGGGTAGACTGAGGCAGATGGATGTCGAAATGGTATTAGGCAAAGAGGCGCAGGAAGGGAGGAGGATGAAAGGAGACAGCGAAAAGGACAGTGCTGGGAGGACAGGGAGTCATTGACAAACAGATAGAGGCCTACAGCTGCCAAGGGGCAGAAAGATTACAAGAGACTGAGCCCGAGAACCTGACTGAGTGTAACTCAGATTAAGAGCTTAAACCAAGAATGGAGTCTAAGCTTAGGGCTAAGGGCCCCCAACTCCTGGATTACTCCTGTTGCTAGCACATCCCAGATTGGGGTCTTGAAGAGAAAGGAGCCTCTGGCCACCCCCAACTCAGTCCATTCTTCTGGCCCCACCAAACGTCCTGATCCTCTGACTCTGCCATTCCTCCCTTGGTGTTGCGACCCACACACTTCCTTTCACTGGTATCACAGTTTGGGAGACAGTTTAGGGGTGACAGAAGTGAATGGCCACCGTAACATCAGAGCTGGTGAAAAACTTCTTCCAATTTAGCCTGGGTACTAGGATTGTGATGGGGTGGGGAGGTTTGCAAAGTTCCTTTCTCTCTTGCTCTTCCCAGAATGGTGCTGGAGGGAAACCCTGAAGTGGGGTCCCCCCGAACCTCAGACCTCCAGCACACCGGGAACAAAGGCTCTTGCCTCCTTTCTTCTCCCAGTGAAGGTGCACAGCCTGGTGAGGAGCCTATCAAGTACGGCGAACTCATCGTCCTGGGGTGAGCCTCCCTGTCCAGGAGGGCCAGGCACCAGGCACCCACAGGGCAGCTGGAAGAAGGGACCTAGCTTCCCCATGTAGGGCCTTCTGCTGTTTATCCCTCATCTTCCCAGCTGAAAGACACAATTGACCAACCCCACTCCAATTCATAATGATTATTTTATTTTCCCTCTTCATATAAGTTTCTTGATCAGATGATGAGGAAAAGGTAACACCAGCTGCCTTTTGTAAAGCACCTGTGTGTGTGTGTCTGTGTAGTGTGAGGCGAAGAACTCTAGTTCTGCAGCCAAACTGCTTGGTTACAATCCTGCCTCTGCAAGTTACCAAACTACCCTAGGTCTTGGATTCCCCCTTTTCTAAACAGGGATGATAATAATCCCTACCTCAGAGGGTTGTTAGAAGGAAGAAATGAGGTAATTGCTGTAAAACACATAAGACAGCACCCAGCGCATAACAAGTGTTCTGGCAGGCAGGCCTGTGCCAAGCCCTTTCATGGATATTATTTCATTTCAATCTTCACAAAGATGCTGTGAGGAAGGAGGTGAGGAAACCGAGGCTCAGAGAGGGGAAGTGACTGGTCCAAGGGCACACAGCTGGTAAGTGGCAGGGCTGGGATTTGGATGCAGGTCCTTCTTACTCCAGGTCTAGTGTACTGTCACTAAGCCACAACTCACCCTCGTGCTATAGATGGGAAAACTGAACCCAGGAATTAGAAGCTAGGCAGACTTCATCCCTTCCTGGTTGTTGCCTGATGTTATCCCTGCGTCTCTGGCAGCTTTCCCCCCAGGCCCACATCCTTCTTCATCACCCCATCTGTGTCTCCTTTTGGCCTTTCTCTTCATCTTCAGTATTGAACAAATGACTTGATAGGCTATAGTGTCATGATTATGATTATTAAAGAATAATAATTACTACTGTGTGTTGACTGCGATGTGCCATGTACTTTAAAAAAATGATATCTTAACATTTATCAAGGGTTTTCTGTAACTATGGCAAGCTCTGTACCAAGCATTTTTATTATTTATTTATCTTTGTGGGGCTAGGGATAGAATCCAGGGCGTTGTGCATGGTAAGCAAGCACACTATCACTGAGCCACATCTCCAGTCCATTTAAGTTTTTCAAATGTTTTATCTCCTCAAAATGAATCTGTGAGGTATATCTTGAAAAATGAGCCCTGAAGGGCATGGAATGAATGAGTCAAGATTTAATTCTGAGATTTACATCTGAGTCTTGAGCCCAGGAGACCTTCTTTCAATACATGAGAAGAGTTCAAAAGGCAAAAGCAATGCTTGTTTGGGGTGATTGCGCTGTCAAAGGAGTGCTTAGTGTCCCAAAGGAGGGGCCAGCTTTCCAGCTAAGGGCAGAGCCATTGATGGGGGGGGGGTAAAGGGTGGAGAAGAGCACTGCAGACCTAAGCTGTGCAGAGCAGAGGTACCCCACTCAAGTTGTGTATCAGAACCATTGGGAGAGTGCACTGAAGACACACATTAGCAGACACCCCAAACCTAGAGTCAGAATCTTCCCAGGTGGGCCCAGAGAATTGGGATTTTAACAAACTCATCAGGGAGACTGATTTAAGTGAACCTTGTCTGTATTTGCATTTATTTATACTGTCACTTTCTGCTTTAAAACCTTCTGTACCACCCTACTGATTACAGAATAATGTTCTTAGCCTGTTTAGCTCCTTTCTGCCAATTTCATCTTCCCATACTGCACTTTTCCACTCACCTCAGCATTGCCTGATCTCACCACATTCTGCCAGCCATGGAACCTTGGCTCAGGATGAGCCTTCCGTCTCTGCCAGCTTCTTGAAGTCTGGAGTCAGGGAGACCTGAGCTCAAATCTCTTTCACTTTGCAACCAGGAGGCAAGTCATTTTATCTTCCTGAGCCTCGATTTGTCTCAGTTGTAAAATGGGGTGAAAGACACTTGCCTAGCAGGACATTGCACAGATTCCATTAGATAATGAATAACGTGAAGGACCAGGAACACAGGGGCAGTGGTACATGGCAGAAATCAAGGCTATGACTCACCTCATATTTGTCTCTCATGATCATTCCCTCTGGACAAGAGCTCGAAAGGAAGGTGGAAATGTATGGAGATAATGGAAGCAGTGGCATTGTGGGTCTATTTTTCTCTTTCATTTTGTTTTCTAGCAATGGTATAATAAATGATAGTTTGCTACAGATGACTCCTTTACAGCTCTTCAAGGCCAAGTAGAGGTGTTTCCTTTATAGAAATCTGATCCAAGGGCCAGTATTTCCTTCTGCCTCTGGGTCTGGGGGACACTTGCTTGTGTCTGGGTCATGACAGGTAGTACCTGTGTTCCTTGAGAAGCTGGGTCCCCCATTCAATAAGGGCATAGAACCAATCTGTAGTGCATTACCTCTACTGTCCCAGTACCCAGCACCTGTCTGGGCATTCAGAAAGCCTATGGTTAATTGAATGAGACACTTGTTGTGGGGGAGAGAGAAAGACACTTGTCTCATACATGGATTTGCTATTGTAGGGTCTTTTAGCTTTGGGTGTTTCTACTGCTTATCAAGAATCTGCCCAGAGCTGGCAGTTTTCTCTAAATCTGATCAGGAACTCATTTTCTCTTTTTCTCTCTCTCCTCCTGCAATGCTTTCTTCTTAACCCCTATATTCACAGTTACAATGGATGTCTGGCAAATGGGGATAAGGGCCGCCGGCGAAGCCGCCTAGCACTGAGCCGCCGGCCACATGCCAACGGAGTGAAGCCAGATGTTATGCACCACATCTCCACACCACTCGTGTCCAAGGCAAGCTGCTTATCCCAGTTGACAGGGTGCTGCCCCAGAGCCAAGTCTTCAGCTTTCCTAGACCTACCTGCCCACAGTCCTGCTGGAGCAGGGGAGTCTACTGTGTCATCAGCTCACTGCCTGTTTTGCTACCAGAGAAATGACGGTGATGGAAAGTCCTTTGCAGGGTGTACAATATTTTATAATTTGCAGAATGTTTCCTTGACCACCAGACCCTGTTCATTCATGGAAATGATGAGCATCATTTTAGAGGCAGCTAAACCTCCGAGAGCAGTGTGCGACAGTCATAACCAAGTGGCCAAGAGAAAGTTTTGGCTTTAGAGGATTACAGTGGAAATCAACTTTTACTGTTTCTGGCTGCGTCGTGTCACACCAGTTCTCTCTAGCCTATCGTTCCCTCAGCTATAATATGAGAACAGTAAGCCACTTTTGGGGTAACTGGAAGATTAATTTTGTAGAGCACCTATTACCCAGTTACCTCTGCAGATCATGGAGCTGCCCTTCCCCAGGAATGGGCACTGAGCCCTGGGCTTGTTTCTGGCTGAAGTTTATCCTTCTCATGACTTATCCTGTGGGAAATGACTTCTTTCTTTCATTAGGCACTGAGTAACCGGGGCCAGCACAGTATCTCATACACACTGTCCAGAAGCCACTCGGTCATAGTGGAATACACACATGACAGCGACACAGACATGTTCCAGGTACGCTTATCCCCTTCCACTAGCCTCCTGGCCTCTGGGCTTGGCAGCCAGCACCCAGGGGGAGGCCACAGGATTGAAGGCCATTGGAAGGGTGCTTCAGAGCACTCAGGGCAGTGGACTGCTCTTCAGATGAGGAAGCAGGATGTCCCAGCATGGGCCATTGACTACATCACACAGCAAGTCACTGGCCGTATCAAGACTCAGACTCAAGATGACCAGCAGCAGGAGGCCTTATGGCTTCAGAGATTGGAGGGCTGATGTAAGTCCCCATGCCTGGATTCAGATGCCAGCTTCATTACCTACCGCTGGATAACTGGGCAAGAAATCTGGCATGTCCAACACGTAGCATGCAGGTTGGGTGTGTCTGTGTTATAATAAAATACTTTAAAATAAAGAAGTTTTGTTATTTATATATATAAATGATATTATATATTTTATATATGTGGCCCAAGGGCATTTCTCTTCACTCATTGTGGCCCAGACAACAATGCAAGTCCAACTTGCAGGCCATAGGTAGGACATACCACCTGTCTGGGCTTTGGTTTCCTCATCAATAAATGAGGCCATGATAGCACTCACTCAATGGGAAGATTAACTGAGGTATTACAGCTAAAATGCTTACCATGTAGTAATGTCTCACTTAAAAATTCACTATTTGCCGCTAGTATTTAGCCTTTTTATACAGGTGTGCTACCTTTTCACTGTTCTGTCAGTAAATGGCTAGTTTTTATTGAGTGGAGTTCCCCTGAAAGCTTTATATAGAGGTAATCAAAATGAGACTTTCAGACCATGATTGGACATAGAGACCCCACCTGGGAGCCCTGGAGGCACCAGAAGCTGTGATGGTGCTGCCTCTCCTTGAGGCCTGGCAGCCTCATTGTTGGGTAGCCCTGCATGCAAAGCAGCTGCTGAATCTCTGGGGTGGAAGCTGGTGAGATTCGCCTGTACACATGTAACCCCAGTGCTTGTCCCCCTCTCCCTTGCAGATTGGCCGCTCCACGGAGAACATGATCGACTTCGTGGTAACAGATACGTCCCCTGGTGGAAGTGCTGCCGAGGGCCCTTCAGCCCAGAGTACCATTTCTCGCTATGCCTGCCGTATCCTCTGTGACCGCAGGCCACCCTATACTGCCCGCATTTATGCCGCTGGCTTTGACGCCTCCAGCAACATCTTCCTTGGAGTGAGTGAGCCCACAGGCAGGGACCAGCTCTTCATCAAAGAGTGAGCCAAAGGGGAGGCTGGGAGGTACAGCAGCCTGGAGTGATGGGCCAGCCCCCAGCTATCCTAGCCATGCTATGCAGGGCTTAGCAGCCCCCTCTTGGAGCCACCTCTGAATTGAGGGTAGAAGGGGAAGCACCTGTAGCACACAGCTTGCTGGGGGCTACCCAGGGATGTGATTTGATCCCTCGTGTGGTCCCAGGAGCGGGCAGCCAAATGGCGGACCCCCGATGGCCTGATGGATGGCCTGACCACCAATGGGGTCCTGGTGATGCACCCCGCGGGCGGCTTCTCCGAGGACTCAGCCCCGGGTGTCTGGCGGGAGATCTCAGTCTGCGGGAACGTGTACACACTGCGGGACAGCCGCTCAGCCCAGCAGCGGGGGAAGCTGGTAGGTGGCCCACTCTATCTATGCCCCCCATCCCTCCCAAGGCCTATTCAAGCCTGGATAGGATCTGCAGTTCCCCTGCCCAAGGGAGCCCTAGTGAACACTGAAGAAGTCCCAGGCTCAGGGAGTTGTAGACAAACGCAACTAGCCATGTACAGTTGACACACTACTAGAGGCCCACAGATGTGAAATAGTCACATAGATGCACCATGCAAGGACCAAGCAGCTTTGAGCCTGCTGGCAATTAAAAAAAATTATACCCTTTTAGGAGGGTGACACTTGGCCCATATGTGAGTAGTTTATATCCTAGAGCAGTGATGATGAACCTTTTAGAGCTTTCAGTGTTACAAACAGCCAGCTGTGGCATATGTGCCATGGGTTTGCAACCACTAGGCTAGAGGGTTGGCGGTTGGTATCAAGTATGCCTTGTTCAGGCAGATTTAGCTTTATTATACCCTTGTAGCAGGAAAAGGTACCCTGGAAGTAGTCCTGCCAATGCCAGCCACTCTTCTAATCACAGAACTCAGGTTGGGATCTGGGTAAGTACTATAGAGAGGTGGGAGCATGGGCCATGAAAAGCTCTTCCTGAGTCTGAGTAATGAGTTGAGGATGTGTAAAACCTCAGAGGAAAGCAGCCTATCTTTCTAGAGCATTAATGCTACAGATTTTGGAAGTATTATTTTTAAAACCTATGATTATGTTTGTTGAGCATCCACTGTGGGCTAGGGACCATTTCAAGCATTTAAACTGATTGATTCATATGGTCTTAATGAGACCCCCTTGAAATACCAAGATGTAGACTCCACCTTGAGGATGAGGAGACTGAGAGAGGTCAAGCTGCTCTCCCAGGGACAATGAGTTATTAAACAGTGAGGTAAGAATTCAAGCACAGGAATTCTGGTGCCAGAGTCCTTCCTCTTAACCACAACCCCTAGGATAGCTGCTCAGGGCTAAGAATCCAGCATTCCACATGAGAAGTATGTCTTGCCTCTGTGATTATGGGAGAGCTTCAGGAAAATTCTGAAAAACCCTAGTTTGATCCAGAACTCTTGATTTGACAGATGAGGACACTCAAGTCCAGGTCCTACTGAGAGTGAGTGACAACATGTAGCTGGGGAGCACCTGTCTACCCTCCCACATGGCCTCTTGGGGTGCTCTCTGCAGGCAGTGTCAGTGGGATGGATGGGCAGCTTGCTGGGGTGAGGCTGCCTTATGGCGGGGCTTGGGCCTTGTGGCCTAAGGCCCTTCTGCTGCCTCTGGCAGGTGGAAAATGAATCCAACGTGCTGCAAGACGGCTCGCTCATCGACCTGTGTGGGGCCACGCTACTGTGGCGTACTCCGGCGGGGCTGCTGCGGGCACCCACGCTGAAGCAGCTGGAGGCCCAGCGGCAGGAGGCAAACGCAGCACGGCCCCAATGCCCTGTGGGCCTCAGTACCTTGGCCTTCCCCAGTCCAGCCCGAGGCCGCACAGCACCTGACAAGCAGCAACCCTGGGTCTACGTCCGTTGCGGCCACGTCCACGGCTACCATGGTTGGGGCTGCCGGCGGGAGCGAGGCCCCCAGGAGCGCGAGTGTCCTCTCTGCCGCCTTGTGGGGCCCTACGTGCCCCTATGGCTTGGCCAGGAGGCTGGCCTGTGCCTGGACCCTGGGCCACCCAGTCATGCCTTTGCTCCGTGTGGCCACGTCTGCTCTGAGAAGACTGCCCGCTACTGGGCCCAGACACCGCTGCCCCATGGTACCCATGCTTTCCATGCTGCCTGTCCCTTTTGTGGGGCCTGGCTCACTGGCGAGCATGGCTGTGTCCGCCTCATTTTCCAGGGGCCACTGGACTAGGCTCTCCAGGACCCTTCTTGTCTCATCTGACTGCCCCACCGAGGTCCCCCCTCCTGCAGCCCAGATAGAGCTCTGCATGTGGGATTCTACTTGCTGGCACATAGCCACACAGGTTGGACACACTGGATGGGCTGTGACCCTCTCCCTAACTCTGACTCCTAAGGGGGTCTCCAAGATCTCTACCCCGATCATACTGAAAGGGCCTTCAGCTCTGCTCCATGCTGTTGAAGGGAATCCCAGCCCTGCCTTTCCTGGGGTGTCCCACATCATGCCGCCTACACTGTGCCCCTGGGGGAGTGAAGGGGCTACAGCCACTGACCCCCAGCTTAGGCTGATTGCACCCTGAGCCTGCTAACCCAGTACCAGATATTTGTCCTTTCTGCTGCTGCCCTGGGTTTCTCTATAAACCTCGATGCTCAGCTCACCGATATGCAAATCCCGCATGTATGCAATGCCTCCAGCCCTGAGTGGGTGATAAGAGGGCAGCAGGCCAAGACTGTCATTTGCTTATGCCTGCCATGGGCTGGACTCTACTGCGTAGACTATGGGAACACACAGTCAGGTGTGTTGAAGTTCCTAGAATAGAAACTTCCTGCCTGTTGAAGTTCCTAGAATAGTGAAGGATGGATCAAGTTATCAAATGATAGGTACTTTCATATGTTAGGATCAGAGAATCCTAGAGGCTAGGGAACAGTCCTTGCTGACTGTGGGTAAGTGAACAATGCTTTGGGGAGGAGGTAGCATAGGAGCTCAGCCTCCATGGCAGCTTGTAATTCTCCAGGCCCACAGAGTAGCTGGGCATTCTACATATTGTATGCAGGCTGGGATAAGGAATAGGGGCTAAGTGACAGATTTAGTGGGGTTCGAGCAAGGGCTACAAGAGGGCAGACAGAGCTGGAGAAGAGGGTGGGGCCCTGAGAATTGGATAGAAGACTTATACCCTCATTTGTGGAGAGTCAAGAGTCAACAAAAGAAAGGGGAATTCACACTCCAGAGCGTTGGCTCTGACACAAGGGCTACCGTCACTGAACGCTCACCATGTGTCCCTTACCTACTGACGGTAATAACAACTGCATTCATTGACTACATACCAGGGCCTGGTTGTGGTGTTTAATCCTCGCAGTGATATTGAGGGGAGGTGTTGCAGTGTGCATTCTCAGGAATATGAAAGTACATGTCAAGTCACACAGCTAGAAAATGGCTGGGCCAGAATTTGAACCATTAGGTGGCACAGTGAACCCTTCATCACATGGGCTTTCTTTAATGGGTGGAGCTGAACTGAGGATCTGTTCCAACAAGAGGCTAGAGAATGGGCTGGTAGACACCCACCTGCTCAGTGTGAAGCCCCATACAGGATCACAGCAAGAGCAAGACCCTGCCTCTCCAGCTCCTGGTCTGAAGAGGGGTCTGCTGGAGCTGGCAGTGAGGCCGAGCACCACACCCTGCACCCCACAGTACTCCCTAAAGCAATGGGCCATCAGCCAAGCTGGGGTGTTCTGAGATCTGAGGGTCCCTAAGGCACTGGGATAGCTTGACCCATGTCTGACATGGCAGGCTCCAGAGGCAGGGCCGAGTTGGGTGTGTAGCCCTGGTAAGGGGAACAGTAGGGTACTACAGGGAAAATATCAAGGGGGCAGAAAGGGGTGGGTGGGAGTGGTTGGTCTGGGGTCTGGTAGGCCTTGGTTGCTGTAGAGCCCAAGTCTGAGCTGGACCCCACTGAACATTGCTTCTTCTTGTGAGCCAAGGGTTGTTGGGGTTGGTTCCTAACATTCCCAGAAAGGCAAAGTAACACAGGTGTTCTAGAGATGGGCAGAGAAGGGCATGAGTACAGATATTACCTGGGTATTGTCTCCAGTGCAGAACAGGTGCCAGAACCTCAGAAATGCACATTCTATGGGGAGGGACCTGCTGTGGTCATGCATTGGGGCCAGGGACCAGACCTGGGCTGGTACAGAGGGCACCATGTGTGGTAAAAAGAGGGAGATGAGGCCGGGGGGTTAGCTATTACAGATACAGTGGGATGGAGGGCAGATGGCAATGGTAGACTAGGTATGGGAGCATTTCAGCCCCCTCATGTTTCCACACAAAACACTAGAAGTGCAAACAGTGGGAACAGTGTCAGAAGGTCAAATAAAAGCAGGCCCCAATCCAGGGACTCCTGAAGACATGCTGCATGACCTTAGGGATGTCGGTGAATCTCAGCTATTTGGAAGAGATCCTCTGTGGCAAGTTGCTGGCAAAACACCTCAGCAAGGGCTCATTTTCTCCTATTAGCGGCAGTCATAAAAATGGGATGGTGCAGCTGGTTGAGGGATCTATTGCTTGCTTGAGCTGTCCCTTGCCACCAGGGACATCGAAGCATTAACCTCCCTGAATTAATTTCAACTTACCTAAATCCCTCGACTTTATACCAATTTTAAAGACAGTGAAATGTGAGGCACAGAAAAGGTCACATTCCTAAGGGCACAGATCCATTTCTTGAACTCTCACAATGACAGCCATCATCAGAGCCAACTACTAGTAGCACTGTTTTGTGGAGGAGGGCCATGGGCACTTCTATGAATGAGAAACAGGTATGGCAAGGACAGCGTGGATGTTTTAGTTCCCACACACACCCACTACCACCACATATACCCCTGGGGACAATTATGCCCTGCCAGCAGTCACTGAGGCCTACAATATTTCGGAATGGATTCCGTTTTCCTGTAACCAGTGAAGCCAAGACAGACAGTGACAGTGACTCCCATAAGGTCAAACAGGCAGTAGGTGACAGAAACGAGATCTGCTCCTCTAAGCGACCTGGCTCTACCTTGAATCTGACCAGCCTCTCGAGATGATTCCCATTCTGCCAGTGCCCAGCAGCCAGTACTTCCACATACCGTACCCAGCAGCTTCCAAGTTGTGGGCGCGGAATTTAGGATCACCTCCACCCCGGGCTGCCTTTCAGGGGACCCAGGGGACTTTCTCATGTATCCAATACCTGGCAAGTACCAAGAAGCCACCAGCTCCTCTTTACCCTCGCCCTTGCGTGCCCGGGAAATTGAGGCTTGGAAATGTTTAGCGGCTGCCGCCACGCCCCCTGACAAATCCCTGGCAGCTCAGTGAAGCCCTCGGAGCGTTCCTCTGCGTCCCGGTCCCAGTGCGGGTGGGAACATCTCGGCTCCGCGGCAGCCTGCTTGTCCATAGCCTCGATTCCAGCACTTAGAGTGCAGAATCGCCACCCAGACCCCAGAGCCACGTTGCTTCCGTTGTGCAGGTTCCCACCTGCAAAGCTGAGTTCTGGGACGCGAGAGTGAAACTCTCAAAAGCTGAGTTCTGGCTGTAGTGTGGGGAAGTCACGAGTACTCTGTCCATGACATCCACGCCAGCCTCGTCCGGGCTCAGGGACCTCGTCAGTCTCATCTGCCTGGACCAGGACGCGGCCTCTGCGCCGAGGCGCTGGGCCCAGCGCAATCATAACCCGAGGACAAAAGGCCAAGGCCATTGGGACCTAGCCGCACCACCCGTAGCGCTTGGGGGTTGGGAGCCGGCGGGTGGGAGGAGCTCGATTTCGGAAATCTATTGGCTGGAGTCACCGCCCATCTGGGTCCTGGTGACAGGCAATTGGCCGGCGGGGGCGGGGCTTGCGGAACTCCAATGAATGGGATAGCGGAAGCAGGAAGTGAGTTTGCGAACCGAGCTGGAGCTGCAGGTGAGGCGAGGCGCCCGCGGTTCAGGGTCACAGAGTGTCATTTTCAGGGAATTAGAGCGAGGTTAAGCCGAGCGCAAGATCATTCCTTTTCTGTGCACTCTCCAGCAACCTTTTCACATCTCTCTCGGCCCCGAAATGCAGGAGCGATGAGGACAGCAAGGAGTTAACATCTCTTTCGGAACCCGGGGGAATTGTGCTATTGGGGCGGAGCTTCGGGAGGCGGGGCGGGGGAGGGGGGGAGACTGGACATTCCTTTTCGGTCAGGGAGGGAGGCGTGAAGAATGCTGTGGGTTGAGAGAACCCCAGGTCCTAACGGGACTTTGAGAACTTTGGTAAGTTATCCAGCCAAATCTCAGTTTCCCTGTCTGTAGAATGGGTTTTGGGTTTCTGTGGCTCCACTGGCCGAACACGAGGAAAAGGCAAGGAGAATGGAGACTGAAGAAAAGGTAGTTTGAAGGATGAGAATGCGACAGATGACTGGAACCCCTAAGGGAAGAAAAGAGCACAAGAAAGATCCTTTCTGCAGGTGGGGGCATGCTGTCTACCGCTGACCTTATTTAATTTGCATACCCGCCTGTGAAGGTTGGGGAGATGATCATCATTTTTACAGAGAGAAGAAGAGAGATACAGACAAGTAAAGCAAATTGCTTGGTTTTGGGAAATCTGGTACCAGGTCAAGGTTGGAACCTTGCTGCCCTCTCCATTGTGTGATTAGCCATGACTACTTGCCCTATGGCCTTAAGTTTCCCTATCTGTAGTACTGGGTTACTGGATTTGAGAGGGCCAAATATGACCCACTAGTGTACTTTGTAATTTTGTTTTTTTGATACCGGGGATCAAATTCATGACCTTGCACTTGCCAGGCAGGTGCTTATGCCGCTGAGCTGTCTCCAACCCATACTTTGTAATCTTTTTGGTGAGTTGCCTAGCCTTTTTTGGGTCTCAACATATCTGGTGAATAGATGCCACAGTTCTCCTTTCCTCTGGGACTTTTGGAAGGATGAAATGGGCCATGGGAGTTAGAGCCAGTTGTCTAGCTGGTGCATGCTAAGTGATGGTCGTGATGATGATGACGATGATTCCCCACAGGGCCCATGGCGGATACCCAGTACATCTTACCCAATGACATTGGTGTGTCTAGCCTGGATTGCCGTGAGGCCTTTCGTCTGCTGTCACCCACAGAACGTCTTTATGCTCACCACCTGTCACGGGCCGCCTGGTATGGAGGACTGGCTGTGCTGCTGCAGACCTCCCCTGAGGCCCCTTACATCTATGCTTTACTCAGCCGCCTCTTCCGTGCCCAGGACCCTGACCAACTGCGCCAACATGCCCTAGCTGAGGGCCTCACGGAGGAGGAGTTTCAGGTCAGTTTGCTCTGGCCAACACTCATTTCCTGAGTGGCTTCTATGTGTGAGAGACCAGGATGCAAGGGTACCAGTCTCTCTTTGGAGTAAGTGAAGAATTAGACCAAAGGTTATAAACTCAGTTACCTCCTCTCCCAGAGGTCCAGTCTTTGCCTGTAAAATATGAACGTAGGTTTTCTGTACCTCTTAGCTTTGTAATGACGTACTTAAAATAGTGCCTTCTTCAAGATAAAAAGTGGCTGTGGTGATTGTGACATATTCAGAGAAGTCGTAGGAGGACTAGGTAGGAATGATGCGGGAGGCTTGAGTCCTGATTTGGTTCTCGACCACACTGCATGACCCTGGGAAGAATGTACAATGTTCTGCCTATCTCTTGGCTTTTGTCTCCTGGTTTTTATTGTGCATCTGTCAGCCAGTTAATACATGAATTCTTAGTGCATTGTGAAAGTGGAAAAGACACAAAGACTGTCCCTTTCCAGGGGTGACCACTGTGGCTGGTGTGGTATATAATTCTTCATTCCCCCATCTATTACGTACCTATCCTTGTACATGCAATATGTCAAGTCCTTATTTTTCTCTTGTACATAAATGAGCTCATGCTCCCTGTGTTCTTCCCTGTCCTGCTTATTTCACTGAGACCGTGTCTGTAGAGCACTTCCATAGGGTACATATTAAGCCACCTCCTCCTTTTTTATTGGCTGTGAAACATCACAGCCATGTATACTGTAATCAGTTTAGTCTTTTTAAAACATTAGGTTTTTCTTACAGTGTTAGAGTGAGCATACTTATGCACATGTGTGTGTAAGATCTATTTCTAGAAGTAGAATTGCTGGATTGAAGCTCTGTATAGTATTTACAGTGAACTGATTTTGTTAAATTATCTTCTAAAAAACTTTACTAATTGATATTCTCACTAAGAATGTATGAGAATATGGCCTGATTTTCTATATTTGTAATAAAGAGATTGAATTGCTTATCTCTGAGATGAGGTACTATTTCTTCTACCTCTTTTGAACTTTGGATAATCACTTAATTTCAGGCCTTGGTCTACTTAGTAAATTTCTGTGGAAATTTCTGTGGAAATGCTTATAAATTGGAAGGTGCTACACCTTTCTTTTCTTTTCTTTTCTCTTCTTTTCTTTTTTTTTTTTTTTTGAGAGAGGCTCTCTCTAAGCTGGCCTGGAACTTACTACGTATCCCGGGCTGATCTCGAACTTGTGGTGCTGATGGTGTTGACCAACTTGAGCCTTATGCGCATCCTTTTAGCCAGGGAAGGTGATTTCTCTGATTGGTCAACCCACCCTATATGCCTGTCCATGGAGAGCCCCTCCATGGCCCCCAAAAAGAAACACTGAGGTCTTCATATCAGAAGAAGGAAGATAGATTTGGAGATAGGAAAAGCCATACCATAGATGGATGATTAAGGCTCCCTGGCTCTAATATTTGATCTTTCTGATGCCAGCTGCTGGTGGCTGAGATAAGGCTTCCTAGAGAAGGAGGTCAGGTTGGCACAGCAGTTCTGAAAGGAAGTACAAGCCACAGGTGGCCGAGAGAGTATTGGGGGTATGGGAACAGAAATGGTTGTACAGATGAGTGTGTTTACAAATTGTTGAGACCAGTTTGGCTGGACAACAAGGGTGTGAAAATCAGTTTGTGAAAGTAACTTCAGGTGTGACCAGGGCCTCCCAGGACCCAGGTCCTGCCCTGAGATTTCTCAGCTTCATGCATACTAGTTCTGCCTAGCATTCTTGTCCCAGGTGGAGCCTTCCCTGGAGTGGGGGAAACTGTGCTTGCCAAGTGTCTAATGATGCCACTTCCCCCTCAGGCATTCCTGGTCTATGCTGCAGGGGTCTACTCCAACATGGGCAACTACAAGTCCTTTGGTGACACCAAGTTTATTCCCAATCTGCCCAAGGTGAGCTGAGGGAGAGATGGGGAAGATGGGGAGCAAGGTCCAGGGGGATGGGAGTGAGAAAGGCAGCAGAAGGACCCCCAGCAGTGTCAGGTGTGCTGAACAGAGCCGTGGCCCTGTCTCTGCCACACTGACTTCGGAGGTCACTCAGCCTCACCAGGTTTTGCGGACTCACAGGTAAAGGAATAGTGAAGCCCTTCTAGACCATGCTGATCTGAGGGTCAAGCAGGGCAGTGTGTGGCACATGAATTGTTAGGGAGTATAAGGAAGGAAGCAGTTAGTTATCCCTGGTACACCTGGGAGATCTATGTATCATCTGAGTTTGTGCTGGCCTGACAACAATTGTAGACATAGAGACAGAGCCACCCTACCCATTAGATCCCTTATCCCTCCTAAGGACCATGGGGCTTGAGCCTGGCAGGGCAGGGGGAGGGGGAGCTCATGTACTAAGGCTTCTCAGACTGCACTGCCAGCACGGATTGCCTGTAATGTCAAAATGCAGCATCTGATTGGCAGGGTCTGAAGTTTGACACTTCTTAGACCCTACCAGTGCCACTGGTCCCTGGGCCACATCTTGTGTTCTTAGAGCATGGCTGAGAGACTTGGGAGCAAAGGAAGCTCTGGAGGGCAGGTTTGGGGAGGGGGCTGGGCCAATGGCTTCTATACTCCTGCAGGAAAAGCTGGAACGGGTGATCCTGGGCAGCGAGGCCATGCAGCAGCACCCAGAAGAAGTCAGGAGCCTCTGGCAGGCGTGTGGAGAGCTTATGTTCTCTCTGGAGCCCAGACTTCGGCACCTTGGGCTGGGGAAAGAGGTGAGGCCCTCAAGTGCTTGGAGAGAGGGTGTCTCCGCAGGCGCCCTGCTATGGAGGGGAGGGCAGCTGATGAGAAAACAGTGAGCTCTGCCTCCCACTCTTGAAGCAGAGAGGCTCTCTATCATGGGCCTCAGTTTCATTACCTGTAAAATGTGAAGCAAGCATTGGGGATGGTTTTGGAACTTCCCAGGATGCTGTGTGCAGGAGGGAGAAAGGAGGAGAAAAGAGTGGAGGAGTAGGGGGCACTAAGGAAGGGATACGAGGAAGGAGGGTGCCCAGGCTTCCCCCTGATTGTAGAAGCTGCTTGCACTACATTTGGGGAGGCCATGGCAAGCCTTAGGGGCTTAGTCTTGGGCCCAAGGTGAGTATTTTATAGCTTTCTCCCATGAACAGAGAAGGAGGGGTGGGGGCTGCTGGGCAGAGATGCAGAAAGCCTAGGAAGGGATCCGCCTGCCTCCTCTGCAGATGTTCCTAGCCCCTGATCTCAGCAACTACTCTTTTCTATCTCCTGTCTCTTTCCTGACAGGGAATCACCACTTACTTCTCTGGGGATTGCACCATGGAAGATGCCAAACTGGCCCAAGACTTTCTGGACTCTCAGGTTTTGGGACTGGGGATTCAGGGCGGTTGTCCTCAGGGTGGTTGTCAGGGTGGTCTCCTTGTGGTTGTCATGGGCTGCTGACACCTGCCCATGAGTCTCAGCTTGTGCCCAGAGACATGGGCATATTGGGTCTTTAAGGTGGAGAAGACTTTGGGGATTCTATGTCTACAATTGTTGTCAGCCCAGCACAAACTCAGATGATACATAGATCTCCCAGGTGTACCAGGGACAGAGCCTCCCTACCCATCAGATTATGGGGCCCGATAACAGCCAGACAGGCAGGATGAGCAGAACATCAGAGCTACACTTCCAAGCTAGAGCTCTGGAGCCTGTGTGCCTCTCAGCTGCTCACCAGCTGTGTGGCCCTGATGCGTGTCTATGAAATGGTTCCTGCCTCAGGTAGCCCTGGGTTGACTGAGGTCATGCAGCGCCTGGTATCACTGAGTTCATACTTGTGAGTTAGTGCTCAGCATACAAAGCGGGGCAGAGCAGTCAGCCCCAGCCACCCACCCCTGCTCCCTGCTCAGTCAGCTTGGGAAATTCTTAGAGACCCTTGTCTGCTCTGCCAAACTACTGCCCCTTCTCCCATGCCCCTGTCCTCTCCAGACCTCACTCTCCTCTAAAATCCTCCCCTGGTCTTTTCTAGAACCTCAGTGCCTACAACACGCGTCTCTTCAAGGAAGTGGACGAGGAAGGGAAGCCCTGCTACGAGGTGCGGCTGGCTTCTGTACTCAGTGCAGGTGGGTCAGCCCTGCTCTTCCTCCCAGCATCTCCCACAGATTGGCCACTCTGGTGGCCTGGCTCTCCCAGCTCTCCCAAGAGCTTCTGCATAAAGCCTGGGAGTGGCTGTAGTCTCCATTTTTGGGTCTTCTGTTATCTGTAACCCAGTCCTCACAGATGGACAGGATGAGTCTCTGATTGCCCTCTGGTCTCAAGACCTCCCTGGAGCCAGGGGACAAGCTCAGCCCCTCCCAAACCTTGTGGACAGGGGTGGTAGTATTGGGGAATATGCGGTGAGGGCAGAGGGACTCAGTATGGATGGAAAATCCTCTTTACCTGCCCACATCCTCCCAAGCCCTGGCTGGCCTTGTATCTTTTTTTTTGAGACAAGAGTTTTGCTATGTAGCGCAGGCTGGCTTCAAACTCCAGGAATCGTCCTGTTTTAGCCTTCCAAGTGCTAGGATTACAAACGTACCACCACACCCAACCTGGTCTTAACATTTTTACAGCCCCAGACTTTGTGCTCCAACTGTGCCACATAGCTTTAGTTTCCATGTCTTCTTTCCAGGCTTTCACACAACCTCTGACCCCTTTCTATCCAGAACCTCTCTCCACCTCCATGTTTAGTATTCATACAGCCACCTCCTCATCCCCAGGCCAGATGACAGAGTCATCTTTACTGTGCCCTTTCCCTGTCTTCTGCACCACCCCTCTCTGTTCCCGTCAGCACACACAGCAGTTTCCCAGGCATTTCTGTTTTCCCCACTTGCCTGTGAACCTCCCTTGAGGAGGGACTGGCTGTTTTCTTTCATCCTTGTCTCCCTAGTGCCAGGCATATAGTAGGCATTGAGGAACCTGACATGGAGCACATGAGGATGTTGGGAGCTGTTCCCTAGGAGGAGGGAGGAGCGAGTCACAGCAGGGTGGTGGGGAAGCTTTGGGACCAGCAAACAATTTGGTTTGACCAGGGAAGAGAAGGATACAGGTCCGAGGACTCCCACTGGAGTAGAAACAGCCTATATTTATGATATAAGATCCAGATAGGACAGTGGTAAAGCATTTGCATAGTAGTCCCAAGGTCTGAATTCCAAGCACTGTAAGGGAAAAAAGAAAAAAAAGCATGACTCCAAAACCAGCCTGCCTAAGTGTATCACTTAGCTATGGCTGTGTGATATCACCAAAACGTAGGCGTACAAACCACCTTTTACGTTCTGTAGCTCATAGCCTCTATGGGTCAGGAGTTGGATGGAACACATAGCGGGAACAACTGGTGGTTGACTGACACTGTCTGAACTGTGGCTGGAAAGACCAGGTGGAGAGGACTGGAGTCAGCCTAAGGTTTCGATGTAGATAGTAGCCATAAGCTGTGACCTCATCTGGAAGTGTCCACCAAAATAGCTCATGTAGTGTCTTTACATTGCTTGTAGTTCTTAATTGTATGAATAAGTGTCCCTAGAGAGCCACACAATGTCACTCCTGCCATTGTCTCAAGCCTTGGGTCAATCATGACTCAGAAATAGTGAAGGGAAATTGCCAGAAGTCAGTCATTCATTAGTGCATTTTAGTTTATGTTTATATTTAGTTGAGTTTTTGCAGTACTAGGGATTAAATCCAAGGTCTTATCTTTGCCCTGGGCTATCTCCTCAACTATATATATATATATATTTTTTTTTTTCGTTTGCTTTTGTTTTTGTTTTTTTGGTATCATGCGTCAAACTCACGACCTCACGCTTGTCAGGCAGGCACTTATGCTGCTAAGCTAAATCCCTAGCCCTTCAACTATGTTTTAAGAATTTTTAAATTTCAGACAAGATCTCACCACATTACCTGGATTGGGCTCAAACTTCAATCCTCCTTCCTTAACCTCCAAGAATGCTGGGATTACGGAAGTGTGCCACTACATCTGACTCCATTTGTTTTGATTAATTCATTATAATTTCTTTTGGGGATTGGGAATTGAACTCAGGACTTCGCACTTGCCAGGCAGGTGCTTATGCCTCTGAACTATATCCCCGGCCCTCATTATAATGTTATAATTGTTCAACTTTTGATTAGTTATTGCTTTATCCCTTGCAGTACCTAATTTATAAACTAAACTTTTTTCATAGGTCTGTATACATGGGAAAAAATGTAGTAGACACAGGGTTCAGCACTATCCTTGGTTTCAAATATCTGCTGGGGGTCTTGGGATATATCACCGGTGGATAAGAGGGGGCAGCTGTGTGTTTTGTTGATTGGAGACAGCAAGCAGAATATAGCAGTGTGTTGCATCCCATTACTTCTGTGTAACAACTTACCATAAATTTAGTGACTAAAACTCATATAGTTCTGGAGGTCCAGAGTATAAATTCAAGGTGGCAGCTGAGCTGTGCTTCTACCGGAGCCTTCAGGGTAATGTTTGCTTGCCTTTTCCAGCTTCTTGAAGGCTGTCTGCATTCCTTAGCTGCTGGCCCCTTTCTCCTTTCATCACGGCTTTTTCTGAGAGCAGAGCTTCTACTCCTTAGTTATCCAATTGTCTATGGATAAAGACTCTGATGACTGCTTTTGGGATAGGTGTTGTTGTTTTTAAAGTACAACCTACTGTACTGAGTGTGAATGCCTCCTCTGCCTCTTGCTATCCATGTAACCTTAGAAAACAAATTTACTAGCTGGGCATGGTGGCACACACCTATAATCCCAGCACTCATCACTTAAGTTCCAGGACAGACTGGGCTATATGGTAAGGCCCTGTCTCAACAAACAAACAAACAAACTTAGCCTTTAACTGCCTTATTTTCCCCATCTGTAAAAATAAGATATAATAATTTTCCCCTCCTGCCAGGGTTGGTATGAGGTTTGAATGAGTTAACACGTAAAATACTCGGAATGTTTTCTTGGGTAATTTTTTGGAAACGAGTATTTATGTTAATTTCTGTGAACAGCGGGAAGCCATTGAGATCTTAGAGTAGAAGTGGCATAGTGGGGAGCCCGCTAAGATGCCTGACACTGGCCTTTTCCCTGAGCCAGCCCTCTTTCCTCAGACACCGCTTCAGTCTCTGAGGTGACGTCCAAGCTGAAGAGCTACGAATTTCAAGGGAACCATTTCCGGGTGACACGGGGCGACTATGCTCCCATCCTCCAGAAGGTGGTAGAGCACCTGGAGAAAGCCAAGGTGGGACTGGCTGAGGGCTGTGGGCTCAATGGCTCAGGAATAGGAAAGTGTCGCAAGACTGACAAACCCTGTTCACCCCGTCCCAGACATATGCAGCCAACAGCCACCAGGAACAGATGCTGGCCCAGTACGTGGAGAGCTTCACCCAGGGCTCCATTGAGGCCCACAAGAAGGGCTCCCGCTTCTGGATCCAAGACAAAGGCCCCATCGTGGAGAGGTGAGGTGCTGTACTAGCCTTTGCCTGCCACCCCTGCTGTCTGCCCTCCTCCATCTGTGCCCTCTTCTTCCCCAGTTACATCGGGTTCATCGAGAGCTACCGTGATCCCTTTGGTTCCCGAGGAGAGTTCGAAGGTACCTTCTGGGGATGGGGGAGGTCAGGGCAGAATCACTTTTCCCCAGGTCCTTGTCCACACTCCAAGTGTCCCCTATAGTAATAACCATAACAACAGCCATGGAAAATAAACATTACTTATCCCATCCCAGGCATTGATCCACAAAGCTGTCTATACTCCCCTTATCGACTTGTTTAGATGCTACCATCCTTTGAAGACTTATCTGTTAGTGGAGCCCTGAGCCCAGGAGCCCCATGAGGCTTCGAATCCTTTGGTAGGCTGGTCCTGGGCAGGACATAAGCTCTAGGAAGACACAGGAACATTGTAAGCCCAGCTTTGCCCATCCCTGGTTCCTTGACCTTGAGCCAAATGATCCCATATCTGAGCACCACAGGGTCACACATGCAGACTGCTGCACTGGGTGGCTAGACCAGACAGCATCACAGTGAACCCGACTCGGCAGCTGTCATCCCAGGCTGGTGGCAGGCTGCCTTGCCCCCTGGCCCACAGGATCCACCTGCCCAAGGCAGGACCTTCAGCCTGAGGATTCAGGCTTGGCTTTCCCTACGTTCATCTTCCCAGGGCCAGACAGAGAGCTGCCATAGCCAGGGATTAGCCCAGGAGGAAGGAGGCACTGGCAGCTCATGCATCTGGGCTTTGTATCCAGGCCTAAGGGCTTGAGGGGCACAAGAGTTCCCATACCCACAACTCTGCTGCCTGGGACCTGATCCTGCAGGCCTAGGCGTGGGTCACTGTTGTCTCTATCTGTCAGCTCAGGGCCACTGCACACAGCAGGCGTTTAATACACATGGAATGGCTGGCGAGGGTGAATAGGGTGGTGTAGGGTCCCTCCTGGACCTGGCCAAGCCACAGCCCCCACTTCCCTGCAGGCTTTGTGGCCATGGTGAATAAGGCCATGAGCGCAAAGTTTGAGCGGCTGGTAGCAAGTGCAGAACAGCTGCTGAAGGAACTGCCCTGGCCCCCGGCCTTCGAGAAGGATAAGTTCCTCACCCCGGACTTCACCTCCCTGGATGTCCTCACCTTCGCGGGCTCTGGCATCCCTGCTGGCATCAACATCCCCAACTGTGAGTTTCCTCAGTATCCCCTAAACCCTCTGGAACCACCTGCCAACACATCCCATGACAGTGAACCTGACTGGGCAGCCATCATCCCAGGCTGGTAGCAGACTACTCTGCTCCATTCGCCCTCCTACCCTGCTCCTCCTGCTGTCTGTGATCTTTAACCTTTGACCTTTGCCCCTCTGGTCCTCTCCTGCTTTCTCTTCCAGATGACGACCTGAGGCAGACAGAAGGCTTTAAGAATGTGTCACTGGGGAATGTGTTGGCAGTTGCCTATGCCACTCAGCGGGAGAAGCTGACATTCCTGGAGGAGGAGGACAAGGTGGGCACTGGCCTCAGTGGATCTGGGAAGGCTGACAGCCCAGAGCTGGGGCAAAAACAGAGCGTAGCTCCTGTCTTGGCCACTTCCCAGCTGTGTGATCATGTGCCACTATGGACCTGTGTTTCCTCAGTGATCACACGGGGAGGCCATTCCTCCTTCCCAGGTCTTTGCAAGGGTTACTTGGGCTATGTGCCCACCTGGCATGGACACCATGATGGGCCTCTGCCTAGGACATAGAGGCCACGAGGAATAGATGGCTGCAGAAGGACAGCTGTCAGCACTCTCCTCTTGTCTTGGTAGGACCTGTATACCCGCTGGAAGGGACCCTCCTTTGATGTGCAGGTGGGGCTTCATGAGCTACTGGGCCATGGCAGCGGCAAGCTCTTTGCACAGGTGAGATGCACAGAGCCAGCTCAGGGCCACGTGAAAATAAGGAAAATAAGGCAAAAACAAACAAGACAGCCAGGAGACTAAGGAAGCTTGAGGGCCCCCAGCATGGAGCCACACAGATGAGATGACGAGGAGCTGGGCAGGGCCAGGAGAGACAGTGTGGTTCTGGGATGGGCCTGCTCTGTAGGTGGGTAGCTTCGCTGGATGGAGCAGGGCAGAGTTGAGTGAGCCTGGGAAGTCAGGAGCATGTGGAGAGCTGATGGGGTCCTGTTGAGGCTTTATCCAAATCATGGCATCGGACAAGTTGGCTCCTGTCACCAAGCCTCTGTCAGGCCATTCATGCTACAGGGTTCCTGACCCTTCCATATGGGCTGTTGGGAGGAATAAAAATGAAAGTAGAGGGGCTGGGGAAATAGCTCACCGGCATAGTGCTTGCCTGATAAATTCGAGGTCCTGAGTTTGATTCCGAGTACCAAAACACCCAAAAAATAATAATGGGGATAGGTACCTTGCACACAGTAGTTCTCTCAGCAAACCCGTGTGTTAAGAGACAGTGTATACTGGGCGTGGTGGCTCATGCCTGTAATCTCAGCATTCGGGAGGCTGAGGCAGGAGGATCGTTATGAGTTCCAGACCAGACTGGGCTACAAAGTGAGTTCAAGGCCAGCCTGAACTACATAGAGACCCTGTCTCAAAAAGACCAAAAAAAAAAAAAAGAGTGTATACACAAGTTACATGCCCCAATTCCAGTTGAGGGATATCATCAAGCTCAGGCTCCCCATCTATGAATTGGGTAACAACAGAGCCTTCCTTGGAGGACTTGGGTGGACAAAGTGAAGATGAAACAGACAGTGCCTAAAAGATCCTTGCCCTGAGATAGGAGATAGTGGGGATGGTGCTGGGGCCTCCTGCAGCAGCGTGGGAGAGGGCCAGGAAGTGTGTGGGGAGAAGCACCTGGGCTCCCTGGTGCTCTCATTGGAGCATCTGTGATTAGGGTCTACGATCTCACGTCTAGGCCTTCACACAAAAGCTCTCCCCTGTCTGGCCCCATTTTCCCCCTTTGCAGTAGGGAGAGTGGCTAATGCCTCCATTCCTGGAAATCCAGATTCTATGTGTAGGGATGGGTACCTATACCCCCAAGGCTCTGAGGAGGCAGTGGTATCCCAGGCCTCAGGATGGTGGGCAACAGCACAGCAATGGGCCTGCTGCTTCTGCAATCCATGCCCTGCTCCATACTTGCCTTTCTTAGCCACTCCTTGGCCTAGGGCTCAGGGCTCTTCTCCTTTACTGGGCCCATGTTCATGATGACCTCTTCCTGCAGGATGAGAAAGGAGTGTTCAACTTTGACCCCGAGACAGTGATCAACCCGGAGACTGGAGAGCAGGTGGGGTAGCTTGCCTGGAGCCCCGGTATCGAGTGTGTGGATGGAGTGAAATCTGATTCCTCTGTCTCCCCTCCCAGATTCAGAGCTGGTACCGGAGTGGGGAGACATGGGACAGCAAGTTCAGCACCATTGCTTCGAGTTATGAAGAGTGCCGGGCTGAGAGTGTGGGCCTCTACCTCTGCCTCAACCCCCAAGTGCTGGAGTAGGAGCAGGAGGCCTGGAGGGGTGGGGGCAGGGGACCACCCAGGAGGGCAGAGCCCTCATCATCCCTCCCACCTGCCCCTCTCTCCCCCAGGATCTTTGGCTTTGAGGGGGCTGATGCAGAAGACGTGATCTACGTGAACTGGCTCAACATGGTTCGGGCAGGGCTGCTGGCTCTTGAATTCTACACCCCAGAGGCCTCCAACTGGCGACAGGTAGGGCTGGGTAGAGCCTGCAGGAGGCAGGAGGGATTCTGGGTGCTGAGATGGGACAGCTGTGTTTCTAAAGCAGGTGAAATAGTTTAATCTCAGACTCCACTGCTAGTGCAACAAGTCAGGTCCCTGCTATGAGTGCAACCCTGTCCTGGACTGAAATGAGAGCAGTAATCTCTCCCTGGCCACCCTTTGGGGTGAATCAGATCAGGGTGTCACTTGAACAGGTCATGAACAGGTCACATACCACGTATCACCGTGTTCATAGTGCTTATCACCTCATTTCAGTTAACTGTTGCTCCCCGCTTCACCCCCAGAAGGTACACATTGTTATTATCCTCACTTTAGAGATAAGATAATTGAGACAAAGGGATTAATTAACTCCTCGGTAAGGCAGAGCCAGCATTCAAATCTGCAGAGTCTGCCTCCAGAGCCACTGAGCTTGGCCACTGAGTTACTGTACTTTGGAAATAGGGTAAACAAATATTTTTTTACATAAGTATGGTTTGTGACATCAAAACAATATATATTTTAGCCAGGTGTGTTGAGTACTCGCCTCTAACACCCACCCTGGGAAGCTGAGGCAAAAGAATCACAAGTTCAAGCCCAGCCTGAGCAAATGAGCAAGAACCTGTCTCAAAATTTAAAAAATGTCTAGGGGACGGGGGGCGGAGCTCAGTGTAAAGATCCTGGTTTCATTTCCCATTACTCATGGAAAAAACAACCTCAAAAAACAACCGTGCACTCAAAAGAAAAGAATACATATGATAGTTTCTAAAAACTTAGGTCTGTGTCCTGGCTCTTCCTTTACCATGTCTGTGACTCTAAGCAAGTACTTCACTTCTCTGGGCCTTTTATGTGTCATCTGCAAAATGCACAGTCACATTGTTGAGCACCAACAAGACTGAAGAAGGGAACTGGCCATGGTGACACATACTGGAATCGCAGCTGCTCTGGAGGTTGAGGCAAAGAACCATAAGTTTGAACCCAACCTGGGCAACTTAGCAAGACCCTATCTCAAAAAACAAAAAAAGAACCAAAATGAAGCTCAGTGGTAAACATGCACCTAGTATGTGTGAAGCCCTACATTCAGTCCTCAGTACCATACATACCAAAAAAAAAAAAAAGATTAGAGAAGAGAAAGACCTGAGTCTTGGTATTGAAGGCCTTTGGGTGCAGCTGCTGTCTGGAGCAGTGGAAGTGTGCAGGGTGACATGGGGAAAAACCAACGTACCTGGAAATGGCCTTCCTATTCTCCAGAGCAGCCTGACCTCCCTGTGAGCAGAGGTGGGAGGAACGATTTCAATGGCAAGAACTAGGCAGAAAAGAACCCACAGAGTGGAGAATACCCAGCAATAATGACTAGCACTGAGCATATACAATATTTCAGACCACGGGACAAGCACAGGATGCTGGTTGTAAATGACTCCTTTCTCCCTTGCCTGGCAGGCACACATGCAGGCCCGGTTTGTGATCCTGAGGGTCCTGCTAGAGGCTGGTGAGGGACTCGTAACAGTCACCCCCACCACAGGCTCCGATGGGCGCCCAGATGCTCGAGTCCGCCTTGACCGCAACAAGATCCGGTCGGTGGGCAGGCCCGCCCTGGAGCGGTTCCTACGGAGGCTCCAGGTAAGTAAAGGTCTTGATCCTTGGGCTCCCCCAATGTCTGCCCCATCGCCCATCCTATATTAACACATGCTTGCTCAGCAAGTGCTTAAGGCAAGTATTTTCGAAGTGCTGGGTACTGAGTTTCTCAGGTAATAGTGAGGGAAGGTAGACAGTAAACATGCAAACAATAGATGAATAAGCAACCTTCATAGTACCTGCTTATAATCTCTGCACTTGGGAGGCTAAAAAAGTTGCTTGGACAATTTAGAGAGGCCCTGCCTCAATATAAAAATTAAAAAGGGCCGGGATATAACTCAGTGTGAAGGCCTTGGGTTTAAACCTTAGTACTGTTAAAAAAAAAAAAGGGAAGATACCTTCAGATCATGGCAAAAATTATACAGACAGTCAGATACAATGGTCAGTGAGACTGGAAAATGAAGGGCCAGCTCTGCCTCTATGATCAAAGTGTGCCTCCTGAACCAGCAGTGCCACATCACCTAGAAGCAGATCTAATCCCAGCATTCGGGAGGCTGAGGCAGGAGGATCATTGTGAGTTCGGGACCAGCCTGGGCTACAAAGTGAGCTCAAGGCCAGCCTGAACTGCATAACGAGACCCTGTCTCAAAAAGACAAAAGACAAAAAAAAAATGCAGATTTTTGAGCTCCACCCCAGGTTTCCAGAATCAGAATCTCAGAGGGCTGGGAGCCAGAATTTGCATGTCTGCCAGCCTTTTAGGGATTCTAGTGCTTACCAGAGTTTAACCACTAAGAAGCTGCTCTTTTTGTACAATTCCTTCCACAAAACCACAGTCCTGTTGGTCCTATACAAATTCCAGCCTTTAATTCATAAATCATAAATTTATGATTTATGGTACACAATTTTTAAAATCATGAGTCACAGTATCTTTTTGTGATTTTCCTCCTATTTCCAGAAAGGACTTAAGGCATTTTCTTTTTTTTGGTCGTTTTCCTTTTTATCGGTACCGGGGATCAAGGATTTAAGGCATTTTCTATAAAAGACATATGTTTATCCCTTAAAGTAAAATAAAATTAGAAATTAGCAGCCAGGAATATAACCCTGTAGTGAATGCATGCTTAGCCTGTGAACCCCTGCTTTTAATCCTTAAGATCACCTAAAAACAATTA
This sequence comes from Cavia porcellus, assembly GCF_034190915.1. Classification (NCBI taxonomy): domain Eukaryota; kingdom Metazoa; phylum Chordata; class Mammalia; order Rodentia; family Caviidae; genus Cavia; species Cavia porcellus. The sequence goes on from NW_026947500.1 coordinate 25,153,539, forward strand.
GACATTAAAATATCACTAGATGTCAAAACATAATGTCATGCCCGGGGTATGCATTTAGCTCAGTGGCACAAGGCCTGCCTGACAAGTGTAAGGTCCTGAGCTCTATTCCCAGTGCCAAAACAACAACAACACAGTGGTGGCAAACGTATTTAGTAGTTAATAGAAATGGGTTGATTACAGGAGAGATGATAACAGGTAAAACTGGGCTAGAGCATATGGGAACTCCTGTACTCTCTTTGCAACTTTTCTGTATATCTAAAATTATTCTAAGGTAAAATTGTTAATAATATAACCCAGAAGGTTATCTGTAGATGAACAAACAAACCAAAAAAAGAGGAATAAAATTCCCAAATCATTAGGTCTGCTAACCACTAGCCCAGACTGAATTGCATCTTAGCATGCAGAGCTTTCTGGCTGCCTCTTCTAGGGTCTTCTGGGCCCCTCAGTCTCTGTCCAGCATAGTTTTCAGTCTCCTGAGGAATAATTTTAGGGAAGTTACAGAGTATGGAATTGTTGGGTCAGGAATTTAGCTCAGTGGCACAAGCGCCTGCTTGGCAAGTGCAAGGTTGGGAGTTCAGTCCCTAGCACCAAAAAAAAAAGGGATTGTTTTGGGTGTGGCTATTTGTGTATTAGCTCCCAGCAACTGCTAGGAACACGACAATGGAACAGCAAGTAGGGAAAAACTTCATCCCCAAGGGTCCCAAAACACAGCCACATTTTTGGCCCACCTTGTGTTATAAAAGTTGGCAAAGTTTGGGTATCAGTCTCTATTTCTGACTTCATAGAAGGTCTGACAACACTAGCCTGGATTCCCGGGGACTGTCTGGAACTGAATAGCAGCCAGCGTTATGTATTGAACATGTATAGTCTTTTCTTGTCATTATTACTTAATGTAGTTTATGATATACACATTATCTTTATTATTATAAGTAACCTATAGAGTAAAATGCACTGGAACATGTGTGTTGGTTATATTCAAATATCTTATGTGAGGTCCTTGAGCATGCACAGATCTTGGGATCTGCAGAGGATGCTGGAAACAGTGCCCCAGAGACTGTGCCTGCCTGAGTCACTTGTCTGAGTCACATCACAGTGTATCTGGCTCCCGTTGTCAGCTGAGTTGCCAGATTTCTTTTTGAACTCCTAGAGTCTGAAAAGAGTATGAATTTAGCACCTCGTGGGTATTAAATACTATCAAAAGGAAAAGTCATTCTATCTCTGAATCCAAGAAGGATTCTTATCTGGATGGAGCCCTAAGTCCAGGTCCTACTTTACCATTTGCGCATGGGCACGACAAACAAGGATGAGACCCACAAAATATTAGATCTTTGGGAAACAACGAAGTAGAGCTATTTGAAATAAACTAGGTAATCACTGAAATTTGATAAATAACCACTGAAATTTTAAAGGGCAGGTTAACTAGTAGACAGGATGAACAGGTTTTTTGGTTTGTTTTTGAGACAGTCTCACTAGGTAGTTCAGGCTGTCCTTGAACTCACTGTGTAGCCTAGGCTGGCCTCATACTCACTGAGTTCCTCCTGCCTCAGCCTCCTGAGTGCTGGGATTACAGTCAGGCATCATCATGCCCAACTCTACACAGGTTTCATATTCAGCTGATAATAAAAGAAATTATACAGCCTGTAACAGCATTCTGGCAGTGATGACCTCCGCACATACCATGCCTCTCGCAAAGATTACCTTCGTCCCTCTCCAGAAGTGGAGAAGAGGAAACACAAGACACTCCTGGTGCAGAGCCCCGATCCCTACTTCATTGATGTGAAATGCCCAAAATGCTGTAAAATGACCACGGTCTCCAACCATGCACAAACGGTCATTTTGTGTGTTGGCTGCTCCAGTGTCCTTTGCCAGCCTACAGGAAGGAAAGCAAGGTTTATAGAAGGAAGCTCCTTCAGGAGGAAGCAGCACCAAACACCTGGAAGCAAGATGAGTAGGAAACCATTCCACACATAAATATACTCTGGGTTAAATAAATAACAGAGAAAAAAAAAACACAAAAAAATTCTGTAGAGGTGAGGAGGGAGGAAAGTGTGAGAAGGTCCAATGTATGACTAACTAAAGCTCCAAAAGAAAAAGATAGAAAAATGGTAGGAAAGGGTATATGAGGACGGCCATTGGCTGAGAATATTCTAGAACTGATTATAGACTCCAAGCAAGTGCAAAACCCAAGAAGAATAAGAGGAACCACTACCTAAAAAGATCATAGAGTAACACCAAAGGCTGACGACAGAAAGTGCCAGAAGCAGCCATAGAATAAAGACATTGCCTATAAAGGGATCATAATTAGACTGCGAACTGACGAGAACACAGAGTGTGCCAGACAACAGTGAAATGATACCTGCAAGGTGCTGAGGGTAAATAGCTGCCAGTACCCTGTGAACTGAACTTTAACAACGGGAGCGGATAGGCTGGGGGTGCAGCCCGGTGGTGAAGATCCTGGGGTCCATTCCCAGCAACAGAAGAGGCAGGAGCAGGAGAGAGGATGAAAGCCTTTTTTGGTGTTTTCAGTTTTTTTATTTCATTAGTTTAGCTGCTTACATTGTGGTGTTGTTATTTTTTAAACAGGGTCTCACTGTGCAGTTCAGGCAAGCCTTGAACTCACTATGTAGCTCAGATTGGCCTCAAACTCATGGCAATGCTCCTGCATCAGCCTCCCAAGTGCTGGATTATAGGCATGTGACATTAAAGACATTTTTTACACAGATAGGACCAGTTTGCCATTAACAAACACTCAGTAACAGAACCTCTACAGGATGTGATTTAAGACGTAAATCCATTCACCAGACATACCAGGATGTTCAGAGCAGCATTTAATAGCAAAAGACACAGATTAGGTCTGTGGATGTGACACACTGATAGAGCTTATATTTAGCATGCAGGAAGCCTGGGGTTCAATCCCCAACACCACTTACGCACAGAACCAAAAGAAACATAGATTATACATCAACAGTAGAAAAGTTGTGGTATCTTTATGAATGGATAACAGTGTTAAGGAGGAACTAGCATGGATGAATCTAAAACATAATTCAAGCAAAAAGGGCAAATCACTATACAGTTCCAAAGAGGCAATGTTAGAAATGGCAATGTATGCTTGTAATCCTAGCATTTCGGGAGACACAGGCAGAGAATCTCAAGTTTGAGCCCTGCATGGGCAACTTAGTGATTTTACAATACTCTGTTAAAAAATAAAAAGGAAGCTGGGGATTTAGCTCAGCGGCATAAGCGTCTGCCTTGCAAGCAGACGGTTGTGAGTTCGTTCCCCGGTACCAATAAAAATGAAAAAGACAAAAAAAAAAAATAAATAAATAAAAAGGAAAAAAAAGTTTAAAAAGGAACTAGGGTATAGCTCAGTGTAAATTCAGGCCCTGGATTCAGTACTACCACCAAAAAAAAAAGACAAAAATTTAAAATATTAGATGATACAGAATGAAACTCTGCAAGGAAATTGAACAGAATTGAGAACAGTGATTCATTCCGATGGGGACACCACACTTAGACTAACTCTTACTTGGGCTGCTGAAAGCCTGAGTGGGTGTCTTTCATTACCTTTCATGACAAACATTATTTTTTGTGCGTATGACTTGTTTTTTGTTTTTTTTGTCTTTTTCCTTATCGGTACTGGAGATCGAACTCATGACTGCCTGCTTGCAAGCTTATGCCGCTAAGTTGAATCCCCAGCCCCTGACCTGTTTTTTTAAAAAGAGGGTGATGTGGTGCCCACTTCATCTACACGTCAAATGAGAAATCTTCACTTCAGTTCAGCACATTTATAGCGAGCTAAGCACTTGGTCTGCACTTCCCCCTCATTCAGCACAGTCTGCCTTAGCCACCCAAGTGCTGGGATTAGAAGTGTGCACCGCCATGCCCAGCTGGAGGAGCCCCCTTGACATGATCTTCACCTCTTAGTAGTATCACATTAGCTTCTAAGTCTACATACCTGAATCTTGAAGGAGACAGTGAGCCATGGCCCCTGGCAGAGCGCTGCAGATACAAGGTAGGTGCTTACTCCTGCCTCTGTTCCTCCAGGTAATGAAATCCACAGGGGACGTGGCTGGAGGACGGGCCCTGTATGAAGGGTACGCAGCGGTCACTGACGCACCTCCCGAGTGCTTCCTGACCCTCAGGGACACAGTGCTGCTGCGCAAGGAATCCCGGAAGCTCATTGTACAACCCAACACTCGCCTGGAAGGTAATGGGGTAAGGGGGTTGATGGGGACCATGCAGGGCCTTTGGAGCACAAAGGATGCACTTGGACAAAAAAACCTCAGTATCTACCACCACCACCACCGGGCTGTGCCGGTTGTCGGCAGCAGGCTGGAAGGAGGCCAACAGAGCAGGGGTCCATAGTGACCAGGCCAGAAACTAGACAACCATGGCTGTCAGTCACCCTGCTATGAGGTCAGGTCAGGCAGTGTCCTATGGCTCAGCAGGCTACGTGGAACTCAAGGGAATTTTGGACTCTGCTATCAGCCCAGCATCCCTGTCCTTTCTCAGGTGACAGGTTCATTTCCAGAAGCTTGAATCAGGCCGTACAGTACTTCTACCTTGTGTGCCTTCCATTTCTCCAGCCCACTGAGCTCTCGCCACTCCTGTAACCTTTGGACATGCTGTTCCCTCTGCTTGGCATAAGCATCTCCCAGATTGTATCTGTCTGGTCCTTCTTGTCATTCAGGTCTCTGTTAAATTGTTCTTCCAAAAAAAAAAAAAAAAAAAAAAATTGTTCTTCCAGAGAATCGTGTCCGCAAACAACTCTAAGCCGGCTCCACATTTTGTTTCTCCTTGGTGCAGCACAGCAGAGGTGGAAAGGTGCTAGCATAAAGTGCTTCCCATTAACTCTTGCTCTGTTCTTCAGTTTTCACTTGGCTATTCTCTTGCCTGTCTTGTCTCCATGAGAGCAGGAACAGCATACCCAGGAACCCATACCAGGAACAATATATCCTGCCACAGTACAGGGCCCATCACGCAACAGCTGCTACATGTAGTCAAATGAGTGTGTGAAGAAATCTTGGCAGCTCCATGGAGAATACCATCATAGCTTTGATATGTCCAGGCCTATATGAGCCTGTGGGGGGTTAAGAGGTATAAATGGAACCCAGGCCTTGCCCTTGAGTCGTTCCCAGCCCTGTTAGAAATGATGTGACATGGAGATATAATCATACACAGGAACTACCAATGAGACCCAAAGATGCTAACAGTGCTCTAGATGCTTAGAAAAAAGAAGGTTCCATCTACCCTAGAAGATCTAAGTAGGAAGTGACGATTAAGCTAGACCTGAAAAGAGAAAGTGGGATTTTCAAAGTGCTGATGATGATAGCTAATTTTTGAGGACTTCCAAATAACAGATATTTGGTAAAACATTTTCCATAATTATCTCCCAACAATCAGTTATCCCCATTTTTCATCTGGAAACAGAGATACAAAAGGGATGCATATAAGCTCTAAGAGCTTTAAGGTAATAAAGCTAGAAAGGGACAGAGTCAAGACTTGAATTTGAGCCATACGAACCCAAAGTCTGTGCTCTTAACTACAGTACACCTTACAGTGCCATGAAACATCAGGTGCTGTGAAAGGGTAGAGCAGTTGAAGTGTGACAGAGGGAAACATGTCCCATGCATACTCAAGTGACTCTCAGGTCAGGCCCCTTTAACAGGTGAATAATCAGGCTCAAAAGTGATGCTGCTGGTAGCAGCTAGCATTTGTTCAGCCCTCAGGTAGTGGATTGGTGTGTGTGATCACCATAGTTCTTTGAGAGAGATACTGGGCTCACTCCTACTTTATAGCTGAAGAAAATGTCTCATAGATACCAAGGAACTTGCCCAAGTTAGACAGAAAAGAAGCAGTTACTGGGCTGTTAAGTTCCAGGAGGCCAAGGACTGTATCTGTTTGACTACTTCTTAGGTGAAACAAGATACAAATCTTTGGGGGCTGGGGATTTAGCTCAGCGGCATAAGCGCCTGCCTTGCAAACAGGCAGTCGTGAGTTCGATCCCTGGTACTGATAAAAAGGAAAAAGACAAAAAAAAAAAAAAAGATACAAATCTTTATGTTAGTGAGAGCCAGACAGGGCGGGGAGTGGACTGGGTTTGCAGTAGTTAACTTAGTACTCCCTTATAATATTTCCTTCCTCACAGAATGATTGTACGGATTAAGATAATTACCCTAAATAGTGAACAGTTTGGGACATGAAAGCTCAGAACCAGTTGCTCCTGTGATCAATCATTATGATTTAACTTACCTGTTTGCTTTCCACAACTCAGGCTCAGAAGTGCAGCTTCTTGAGTATGAGGCCTCTGCAGCTGGACTCATCAGATCCTTCTCTGAGCGCTTCCCAGACGATGGGCCTGAGTTGGAGGCGGTTCTCACCCAGCTGGCCACTGCTGATGCCAGATTCTGGAAGAGCCCCAATGAGGCCCTGTCTGGCCAACCTTGAAGACTTTGTGCGGCTCTTCCCTGTACTCCATCCAACTAGGGCTGTGTCTGGCCCTCCATTTTTTAATTGGGGGTAGGGAAGGGGCAGAGCTGGGACTTTGGTGCTACCTCAGCAGAGGGTGGTTACATTTAACCTTTCCATTTGTTGACACTTTCTGATTTACCAAGTGCTTCCCTTCTGTTATTTGATCTGTACTGCCTTCTGTGGAATGGACAGTACAAGGCTCTTTATCTGGTCTCCCAGATGAGAAAATGGCTGTTCTGAGAAGTGATTGATCTAGATCAGGGAGGTGATATGTGGTAGAGCTGGGGCTCAGATGTTCTCACCAAATCCAGTGCTCTTCATGTATGACTTTTATAACTAGAAAAATAAATATTAAAAACAACCACCATCTTTGCAATATACATGATTCCTTTCTTTTACTGTCTGTAGGGCAATGGGATCAAGGCCTGGGGAGGGGTTTAAGAGACATATTTTGCCAACACCAACTTCCCCATCCACAACAGGATTTCTGCATAACAGCACAATTTTTGCAACCCTCCTTTGTTGCTTTTTTTTTTTTAAAGTTTCACTATGGGATTCAGGCTGGCCTTGAACTCACTTTGTAGCCCAGGCTGGCCTCACACTTGCAGAGATCCTCCTGTCTCAGCTTCCTGTGTGCTGGGATTACAGGCATGCACCACCATGCCCAGCTTTGTTGCATTTAAAAATATTCCAGAAGCCTAAAAACAGAAACCAACTTTAGTCAGCGTTTGTCATATTGCTTCCGTAATTCTCGTTGGTTTTTTTTTTTCTTTTTTTTTTGTGAGCCTGGACCTCTTAAGTGACTCTTTCATAGCCAGAAGGACCATAGCCCTTTTCAACTGGGTTAGCCATGAAGATGTTCATTTAGGTGCTTATAAACCTAACAGGGGCTCCTCTCTAGGCCTTGAACTCAAACGCTGTAAATCCTAGAAATCATACATCAAAATAATCAGGGAAGACGGACTGCGCTTCAGCAATCTGCGCCCAGCAATGACGCCACTGTATCTTGGCCTAGCTTGGGAAAGTTTTACCCCGGAACCTTTGTACGCGTGCTTCCGGGTACCCGGGCTCTACCCTGCTCGGCGCAGCGGCGGGGGCGGAGCCGGTTGCCAAGACGACACCTAAGAAGATGGCTGCTGTGTCTTCATCCGATTGCGATAGCGGCGGAGCTGAGAGGTGAAGGCCCGGGTCATCAAAACTTCTTTTCCCACAGATGTAAAGAGGGTACCTTGGTTCCCCAGCTCTAGAGTCCTGTGGTTCTTGGGCATCGCTGGAAGTCCTTGAAGGGCTCTGAAAAATCAGATAGGGTAACCAATGTCCAGGGAGTGCCGGACTCCAGATCACTCGGTGTGCCAGTTCGGTGTGCCAGTTCAGGGCCTAGACAGGGACCCAGATTTTTTTTTTTCCCCAGCTGACAGCCCTCCCTCCCAACTCATCTTACACACAGCTCCCTCAAAGTTTTCCTCCGCACCTGTCAGTCTCACTTCCCTGCTCTTTCTCCCGACTTGCAGCAATGAGACCAATTCGAAATGGCTGGACGCACACTACGACCCAATGGCCAACATCTACACCTTTTCTTCTTGCCTAGGTGAGTCTGGAACTAGGATCTCTGAGTTCTAGGAGAATGGGGTAGTCAGGTAATAGCCCCCACGGTGAATCTGGAAATTGGACCTCGGGTCTTACGAATGCTATGCAATGTGTCTGATACTGAGATTGATGTATGGCCTTGTGTTAATTTTCCAGCACTGGCAGATTTGCATGGGGATGGAGAGTACAAGGTAAGCAATTGAAAAACAAATTGGTGGCAGCGGAGTAACCCGGAAATAAGATTTCCCAGTGGCTCCAAAGAGGTTTAACATAATCTGGAATTCTCATGTATTGTAAAAATCATATTTATGTTAACTTTTCTTTTAACTTTATAAATGAAGTGAACTATTGATTTCATAATACAAACTGAAGAAAATAAAGCAGAACAAAATGCTGCTGGGAATTCTATTATGACAGAGCCTTTTATTTTACTTACCTTAACATGATTCTTTGCTAGCACAAACTCTTGGCTAAAAGTGGGCATTATAGTATGGAGAAAAGGTAAAAGGAAGGAAGGGGGAGTTTTCTTTTTTTTTTTTGGTATCAGGGATCAAACTCATAACTGTGCGCTTGCAAGGCAGGCACTTATGCCACTAAGCTAAGTCCCTGGCCCTAGAAGTGAGAGTTTTATGTTTATGAAGAGGACATAGATTTTAAGGTTCACTATGATCTGATAATTATTGAAGCTAGATAATGTGTTCATTATACAAGCCTTTCTTCTTTTGTGTACAATTGGAAATTTTCCATAATAAAAAGGTCAAAACTTAAATTCAATATAAAGATAAATAAAATTATAAAGAAAAAATATTTAGTTCAGTGTTAGTTATGCATGTTCTGCGTTCAGTCCCCAGCACCAGCAAGAAATACTGAGTGGACTAATTGGAATAAAAACATCGACTGCCACCTGTTCCTCACAAGCACTCACCCAGGTTCTGTAATTAACTGTCTCACTTGGTTTTCACCACATATGCCTTTTGCAAGTGGCAAACCTCAGCTTCAGAAAGGTCAGCTAACTTCCCCAAAGATCTGACAGCAGATCATTTGGTAGTATGGGGTGAGTCAGTTAGCACCAGCTAGAAGGCCAAGATTAGAGAGGGGTCAGTCATTCAGTTCCTCTGTCTGGAATGAGCCATCTTCTTCTGCAGCTGGTGGTTGGAGATTTTGGACCAGATGGTCGGAATCCTCACCTGAAGGTGCTCAAAGGACCAACAGTACTGACAGAAAGCCCACTGCCTGCTCTGCCAGCTGCCGCCGCCACCTTCCTCATGGAACAGCATCAGCCCCGGACTCCAGCTCTGGCACTGGCTTCAGGGCCTTGTGTCTATGTGTATAAGAATCTAAGACCCTACTTCAAGTTTGCTCTGTCCCAGTTGCCTCCAAATCCTCTGGAACAAGACCTTTGGGACCAGGCGAAGGAAGTAAGTAACAAAGGGGATGGGACCTGGAAGGCAAAGATAGCAGCCACTGGTGAGATGGGCCAGGCTCCCAGTAAGAAGGGTAGGGTCCTCAGTGAGCCAGGGGTGGGAACTTAGCCACAGTCCATAACTAGCAGCAACAGTGGTGGCTCCTCTAGGTGAGTGCAGTGCTCAACCCTCAGCTGTGGCTCCCCCTCAGCTGAAGGCCCCCAGCAGGCCCCTTTGAAAGTGGAACCTGTGGAATCCTCCTGAGTAGGCACACATCTACCCATCTGTCAGGGGAAGGAAACTAAAGAAGAGTGGGGCTCCCCAGGGGAGAAGGGACAACTGGAAGCAGCAAGAGCAAAGGACTTTAAGGAGGCCTGGACAGAGATGATTCTGTGCTTGGGCATGCCTCCAAGGCTGGATTCTAATCAAGAACACTGGGTTTGGGGCTCAGGGCAAGGACAGATTGGGAGGGAGGTGGGAAAGGAAGAGGAACTGCTAGAAGTGTAAAACTCCCTACGGGGATGGATGCCAGGGGTCACAGGCTCTCCCTTCTGCTCTCCCAGGATCTGATCGACCCCTTAACCTTGAAGGAGATGCTGGAGGGCATCCGGTAAGAGCTCACCTTCCCATCCCTCCCGTACTCCTGCATCCCAGAGCTCTCAGTCTGACCACTGGGGCATGGTTCCTCCACTAAACCTGCCATCCTGGGGACTCTCCTGACAGGCAGAAGGCAGAAATACCTTTGTCCGTGCAGTCACTCAGGTAAGGACCCTGCAAGACCTGGGGGAAGGTGTATGGCTGTTGACTGCCCAAGGCAGTCAGGACCAAGCATGCAGATGCCAGTTCTCTCTGTGTCCAGGTTTCTGCAGCTGGAGCTCAATGAAATGGAGGCCTTCGTGAACCAAAACAAATCCAAGCCCATCAAGCGGCAGGTAACACTCTTCTCTTGGTTTTTTTAAATTGGCCTGTAAAAAATTTTATTTTTTAAAGAGACTATGTACTTGGTGGTACATGTACCCAAGCTGTTTCACTTTAGTTTCCCTTGCAGCTATACCATGTGTATATGGTCAAAAGCTGCTGTACCTTGTGCATCTCCTTAATGGTCACAACCCCTGCCCCTTCCCCAGTAATGCTGAGCATGGAACTCAGGGCCTTGCCATGCTAAGTAAACACCACACCACTGAGCTACACCCTCAACCAGTGATAGCTTTTAACACGTGGAAAACCATGCACACACTTGTAGTTAGTACTCAGCAGGCTGAGGCAGGAGACCTAAACCCAGAAGTTCAAGATCAGCTGGGCAACATGAGAAGACCTCATATCTTTAAAAAAAATCTATATATGTATATACAGTGATAAATCTGTGTAGCTGTATAACATTATCTAACTTGACATGAGTTCGAGGTCAGCCTGGAATATACAACAAGACCCTGTCTCAAAAAAGAAAAAGGGTAGAAGTATTAGGTTTTTATACAGAAATTTTGGAAAATAGATACAAGTATAAAGGAGAAATAGAAGTGACTATAATTTCATTCCCCAAAGAGATCTACTCTTTTTGGTACTTTTTTTTTTTGGGGGGGGGTACCAGGAATTGAACTCACTACCTTGTATTTGCCGGCAGGCACTTAGGCCTCTGAGCTAAGCCCCCAGCCCTTTTTGGTACATTTTCTTCCCAAATTTTTGTGGCTTTATTGACCGCATTGATGAGCTCCCATGTTTCCTGATCTGGTGTCACCAACCCTTAGTGCAGAGACAGGCTCCCAGAGCTGCGCCGCCATAGGGTAGCAAACCCATGTTGAGGTCCCCATAGCTGAACATACTGACTGACACGTGCTGCTGGCTTCTGTAAAACTGTCCTGAAAAGTACCGCTCCTTCCTGCTGGTCAGCAGCTCAGAGCTGTAGTTGTCAGTATCTTTGAGTACCTTTCAGACCAAGAAGTGAATTAATTACTGAGCTGGGGAGATGGGGACAGTCTTCCCAAGCAAGTGTCAATCTGGGAGCCATTAACATCTGTTTACATTCCTGTGATGTTTCTCCTGACAGTAGGTGCTGAGAATGATTCCTCTTTTTCAAAAAGTTTTAATGATGATTACACAATGGACACCGAATTTATCCAAAGAAAAATATTTGGGTTCTACTCATATGCATAGAAGTTCCTTTGAAAGGGAGCATGTTGAGTCGGGCATGGTGGCTCAGGCCTGTAATCCTAGCACTCAGGAGGCTGAGGCAGGAGGATCATTGCGAGTTCGAGACCAGCCTGGGCTACAAAATGAGCTCAAGGCCAGCCTGAACTGCATAGAGAGACCCTTTCTCAAAAAGGTGGGGGGCATGTTTTTGTTGTAACTGTTTGTTGTCCTGTTAAAAGGAAAATAGAGAAATAAAAAAAGGAAAAAAAAGAAAAGTAAAAAGGAACATGTTACCACTGTAGAAATTCTAGAAAAGCACCATGATTTCATCCTGAGATAACCAGTGTTTGAAGGTTTGGCATTCCAGCATGATTGTATGCTTATCTATTTTTTTTTTTTAATCAGTACCGGGGATCGAACTCATGACTGTCTGCTTGCAAGGCAGGCACTTATACCACTGAGCTAAATCCCCAGCCCATGTTTATCTATTTTTAAAACTGGGGTTGCCCTAACATGACTTTTTACCCTACTTTTCTCTCCCATGAGAACCATTTTTCATTGAAAAATTTTTTTAATGGCGGTATTGTTTTGGTAATCTGAATAGTTCATAAGTGACTTTAACAGTGCTTTTTTGTTAGGAAGTTAAGATTCGTTGCAATAAATAGCTTTGCAGCCAGGTATTTGTCTCATTTCTGATGCCTCCTCCTTGGCCCTGTTTCTTCCCTCCTATGGCATAGAGGGAGGCCTGGGGGGTGGGGAAGTTCCCTGTGTGACTCTCAATGCTTTCCATAGACAGTCATCACCACCATGATCACCTTGAAGAAGAACCTGGCTGATGAAGATGCCATTTCCTGTCTTGTGCTAGGCACTGAGAATAAGAAACTCCTGATTATCGACCCTGAGGCCTTCACCGTTTTGGCCGAGGTCAGTGTTGGCTCCAGCCCTGGGCACGCCCAAGGCCCAGGCTGCATTCCCTCCCCATGTTCCTGGTGTATTCCAAGTAGGACACATACATGCTAGAAAAATTAGAAACTATAGTTAAACGAAAAGAGAAAGATACAACATCCAAAAATCCCACCACTTTGCATGCCTATAATTCCCAGCACTCAGGAGGCTGAGGCAGGAGGATTACTGTGAGTTTGAGGTCAGCCTGGGCTGCAAAGTGAGTTCATGAACTGCATAGTGAAACCTTGTCTCAAAAAAAGACAAAAATCCCAACTGTTAAAATTTTGGCATATGTGGGGCTGGGGATTTAGCTCAATGGCATAAGTGCCTGCCTTGCAAGTGTGTGGTCATGAGTTCGATCCCTGTTACCGATAAAAAAGAAAAAGACAAAAAAAAAAAAAAGAAAGAAAAAAGAAAATTTTGGCATATGTCCTTCTGGACATTTTCATATATGGACATAGTCATATGACTAGATTACACATATGTACTATATATCATAAAAACAGGGTCATGGTACAGGTTCATGTAACTTGTAGTTTTCACATTGGGGTATATCAGAGTCTTTTCATGTCAATAAAACAACATCAACCTTTTTAAAGGCTATTAGATCCATTATGTAGATGAACCATAATTTATTTACTGTACCATCTACTGTGCAAACTGTTTTCACTTGGTCACTGTTATTGACAGCACTGCAGTAGATTTGCTTGACCAGAGGTCTTGTGTGTGCGTGTTTAAAGCACCTCCTTCTAGTGTGTTCCTAGAAGCAGCAGTTTAGCCAGAGGATAAAACAAAAATGCTTTTGCCGCATGGTGCTGAATTTCCCTCCAGAAAGTTGTGTGTTTCCCCAGTGACCAGCAGGGAAAGAATGAGGGGATTGAGACTCCAGATGAGAAACTAACTTGGAGGGGCTCCTCAAGGGAGGGAGACAAGATGTTTGAGCCTTTTCTCTGCAGATGGACATTCCCAGCGTCCCCGTCTTCCTGGAAGCATCTGGCCAGTTCGATGTGGGGTTCCAGCTTGCTGCTGCTTGCCGCAATGGGAACATCTATATTCTGAAAAGGTAACCACAGCCACGTTCTCTGGGCCAGGAGCGGCATCTCAGAAATCGGGTGGCTTCAGAGGCCTGCGAACCAGACAGGGGGTTTGAGGCTGGGATTTAGGAATGGAGAGAGCTGAGAATTTCACTTAAAGTAGGCTGAGCCTGTGAGGAAGGGATGTCAGGAGGCCTGCGAAATGAAGGCTGACTCTACAATATGTGGTCAGAAGCTGGAGAAAGTAGAAATGGTCTCTTGGGTGTGTTATATAACTTTTCTTTTTTTGTCTTTTTCGTTTTTATCGGTACCAGGGATCAAACTCACGACTGCCTGCTTGCAAAGCAGGTGCTTATGCCGCTGAGCTAAATCCCCAGCCCCATAACTTTGTAGTAGTATATGAGGCACTTCCTTATGCAGTAATTTTATATTTCATACATTTTTTTGTGGTGCTGGGGATTAAACCTCATACATTTTTTTGTTTTGTTTTTGAGACATGCCTCAACATGCAGTTCAGGCTGGCCTTGGACTCACTATGTAGCCCAGGCTGGCCTCAAACTTACAGTGATCCTCCTGCCTTAGCCTACCAAGTGCTGCGATTATAGGCATACACCCCCATGCTCGGCCATACATTTTTTTTTTTTTTTTTGGTACTGGGGATCGAACTCATGACCTCACGCTTGCCAGGCAGGCACTTATGCTGCTGAGCTAAATCCCCAGCCCTGGCCATATATTTTTAATTCAAGAAATATTTATTAAAATCACCTGCCTGTAATCCCAGGATTTTGAAGGATGAAGCAAGAGGACTGTGCATTTGAGGCCAGCCTGGACTACATAGCAAAATAGAAAAGTAAGCCAAAATACTTTATTGAACACCTACTATACATTGAGCACTGAGTACTGAGGCTATATTGATGCACAAAATATTATAGATATGGTCTCTGCTCTCAATGATGAAGACAGATTTTTGGGTGGGGGAGGTGCCGGGTTGTGTACATGCTAGCAAGCACTCTACCACTGAACTATACCCCCAGCCCCAGAGGTCACATACTAAGTCAACAGTCCAAGGTACTACAGATTGGTTCAGTACTACGGCTTAAAGAGATTAGGGAGTCAGTTGTTCAGAGAGTTGGGGAAGAATGTTGTAGGCAAATTCAAAGTGGGAAAGACCTGAGTGTGTGCAACCCATGCCTGGTGGGCAGAGAGGAGGGTAGGAAGAGATGAAGTGGAGACCAGGGTTGACTCTTGCAGAAACTGGTAGTGCTGCCAGACTGTGTCCAAGGAAGTGCCCCACAAAAGGAGACGGAAACCTCAGACAGAGAAGGTTTGCCAGGTTCTATCATACAAAAAAGGCGTAAGAGTTAAGTGGAATTAAAGAAGTACAGAGTCAGAAGGAAGTATAGTTGTGGTGCATGCTGATAATCCTAGTACTCTAGGAGGCTGAGGCAGGAAAATCATGAGTTTGGGAGATTGTATCACAATACAAAATATTTAAAAAAGGGCTGGTGATGCAACTTAGTGTGGAGGCCCTGAGTGTTCAGTACCGCCGAAAAGTGGGTCGGGACCTCTAAGGAGGTCAGGAAAATCAGGGTCTGGGACTGGGTATAAGTTTACATGTTCTGGGGTGGAAATCTATGGAGTCTGGGAATCTGTAGAAAGCTCAGGCTCATTTTACAAGTGAAAGGCAAGGAAGGGCATGTTTTTAGGCTGATAATATATTTAAGACTTTAGGATTTAAGAGTAGCCTAGAAAGGAAAGAAAGTTGTCACATTGGGTAACTTTGGTTGTGCCCTGAAACTAGAGCTTTCTTTAAAGTACAGTTTTAAAATTTTAATTTTTCAATGGATGTAGTAGCTCATGCCTGTAGTCCCAGCACTCTGGAGGCTGAGGCAGGAGGATTACTATAAATTTGAGCCCAGAGTGGGCTACAAAGTGAGTTCAAGACCAGCCTGAACTGCATAGTGAGACCCTGTCTCAAAAAAAAAAGGAAAAAAAGAATCCCACTTTCCCCTCTATCCTTTTTTCTTCCATCCTACCCCAGTGGGACACTGCAGAGATTTTGTCCATAATGCAGTGAAAAACTATTATAGTGTTGTAATCATAGTCACGGGTCATTTAGTGTTTATTTGTTTGTTTTCATAGTACAGGGGTTGAACCCAGGGCCTTCACACTGAGTTTTGGCCCCAGCCCTTTTTTAGAATTTTTAATTTTGAAACAAGATCTCACTAAACTGCTAAATTTCTCAAGCTAGGCTCAAAATTTTTGATCCTCTGGACTCAGCCTTCCAAAGTGCTGGGGTTGTGGATATGCATCATCTTCCCTGGATTTATTTACATTTTTAAAAATCTGGCTGGGTAGAGATTGGTATGAACCTGTCATCCCAGCAACTTAGAAGGCTGAGGCAGGGGAGTTGCTTGAGCCCTGTGAGTTTAAGACCAGCCTGAGCAACACAGATATTCTCTCTCAGGGTAAAAGAAAAAATTACTGTGCTGGGTTGAGAGTGATGGGAATGAGACCCAAAGACCAGTGAGAGGTCTCACAGTCATCAGATAGACCATGATATTGTTCCAGCCTTGATGAGGTTAGAAGGCAGAAGGCAGGAATTACCCCCACTTTCTGGATAAGGGAAACTAAGATTGAGAAGGTAGGAACTGAAAACCGTGCATCTACTAGCTGCTCTTCATCCTTTTCTGGTAAACTAGAAAACTGCTTCTGTCCATTAGCACTGACTAGTTAAGATGAGCTGAGAACTCTGTTGGATGCCAGGTTATCATATGCATCCCTGTAGCAGGGGCAGAAGGGGACAGAGTCGGAAAGCACACTTGATAACTGTCCAGGGTCACACATCTGCTAAGTGGTGGAGATAGAAACAATCCCAGGTCACCTGACTTGGACCTGGGCTCCTCCATCCAGGTTAGTCTGGGCCTTAGAAGGAGGATCATCAGCTGGGGCAGGGGCCAAGGGCTCTCTGGGGGCACAGTGGGGTGTCTTTGTTCCAGAGACTCCAAGCACCCTAAATATAGCATCGAGCTGAACGCCCAGCCTGTGGGGCTTGTCCGGATACACAAGATCCTGGTGGTGGGCAGCACCCAAGACAGCCTGCACGGCTTCACACATAAGGTATGACCTCCTCTTCCCTGCAGCTCCAGCCCACGCTTGTTCCCATGCTAAGCCCTGAGCCCCTGCAGACCCTGGCTGCTCCCCCTCCAGGGCAAGAAGTTATGGACAGTGCAGATGCCCGCAACCATCCTGACCATGAACCTCCTGGAACAGCATTCCCGCAGCCTGCAGGCTGTCATGGTCGCCCTGGCCAATCAAGAGGTTCGCATTTACCGTGACAAGGCCCTGCTCAACGTCATTCGCACCCCGGTGAGTCCCACCTCTGGCATCTCCCACTGACTCCTCCTTGCCCCAATCCTTCCCTGGGCTGCTTCGCCGCCTCTGCCTACCTCACTTGGGTGGGTTGCAAAACATCATATGTTTAAGTCACCATACTGGGGAGAAGGCAGAATAGTGACTAAACCATTGTTTTCAAAGACATAGCCTAACGTGCCAGCCAGCGACAGCAGATTAACACACAAGGCAAAGTGAAGCAAAGCAAAGCACTGGGAAAGCACAGAGGGAGCAGCAACTGGGAGAAAAGGGGCGAGAGATAATGAGGGTGGAACTCCTGGCACACTTCCCAGAGCAAGTGACAACACAACTTGGAACATCCGTTGGCCAGGAAGACAGATGGAGGATGAACATTCTGGACAGGGAACAGCATGGACAAAAGCTGAGAGGCGTGGAGGTTCTTGATGGAAGAATCCAGATAGCTTGCTGGGTTTGGGTCAGAGGTTTCCTAACTCTTAACTTATGAGTCATTTTATCAATGTAGTGGATCATAACCAACAACATTTAGAAAACCAGGGCAGATATTTTAGAATCCATCACATGCGAAGCAGTTCCATGAGTGTGTAACTGTCCTGGGTCACAACATAAAAATCTCAAAGCAACTGCTTGGAGCCTTCAGGTGCTGGGAGGGCAGGTAAGGCTGAGAGAAGTAAAAAGGAGGAAACACAGATGGGCCTCAAATGTCCTGACACAAGGTGGGACCCACTGGGGTTTTGTGCCTTTGAAGAGCAGCAGAGGCACACTGCAAAGGACAGACTGGGAGGGAAGACTGTGCGGATGACTGACGAGCAGGTGATCCTAAAAGTGAGGGCTGGTGGTGTTTAGTGTGGAACTATGGCTGTGGCGTCGAGGTGGGAGGGGAGATGGGAAATAAGGGAGACTGTTTCCAAAGCAACACGGTGAGAAATACAGGAAGTGTTTTCAAGGAAACATGGCCCTAGGCCTTTCTTCACAGCGTACCCATTGTATCTGGTAGCTGGGGCTCCATCTTGCTTTCCTCTCCAAGTATTTTGCCCAGCTGAAGGGCTAGGGATATGGCTTAGTGGCACAAGTGCCTGCCTGGCAAGTAGGAGGTTGTGAGTTCAATCCCTGGTACCAAAAAAAAAGTAATAATATTTTGCCCAGCTAAACTCTGCCATCTCCATCTAGGACACTGTGACCAGCCTTTGCTTTGGCCGCTATGGGCGGGAGGACAACACCCTCATCATGATTACTCGAGGTGAGGGGACTCAGGGCATGGCAAGGGCACAGGAGTTGGAGAGAAGGTTCAGACCTGATTATGAGGAAAGAAGATGAAATGGAAGCGGAGCTCGGGTGGACCTGGGTGGAAAGCTAGGCCTGCGGACATTGCTCCTGTCTGGCAACTGTCAGGACAACTCCTCAACAGTTTGATGTGGCTGCCAGTGGCCAGCCCTGGGCTGGGTAGTGTCTCCCTTATTCACCCCAATATCCTAGCACCTGCCACTGCGCCAGGAACCTCAAAGCACTGAATCAGTAGCTGCTAAATGAATGAATGAACTAATGAGAGGAAATGATTGAGACACTTCATTCCTTTGAGAAACTGAGTTCCTCACAGAAAGACGGACACATATAGAAACTGAGAAACATTGAGAAAGGCAGTGTCGGCTAAAACCAGGGATGATAACTGTTTGTCCACTTCCCCAGGCGGTGGCCTGATCATCAAGATCCTGAAGCGTACAGCAGTGTTTGTAGAGGGCACAGGTGAGGTGGGTCCCCCACCAGCCCAAGCCATGAAACTCAACGTGCCCAGAAAGACGCGGCTCTATGTGGATCAGACACTGCGAGAACGGGAGGCTGGCACGGGTGAGACTCAGTTCCTTCTCTTCCTCCTCCTCCTTTGCTACCAGGGTGCCCTGGGTGGTAGGAGACCTTGGCCAACTAGGCAACTCTTATGTCTCTAGAAATCCAGGGACAGTGTTGGAGATACACCTGCCTTGATAACTGGCGGGGGCTCTTAAGAGTCCTTAGAATTCAGAGAGGTGGAGAGGGCTGGGGATTTAGCTCAGCAGCACAAGCGCCTGCCTGGCAAGTGTGAGGTTGTGAGTTTGATCCCCAATACCGAAAAAAGAAAAAGAAATTCAGAGAGGCAGCAGTCATTTCCCAAGGCAGGGATCTGCCTGAGAAAATTAGAAATTGACCGAGATTTCTCCTCTTGTCCTGATCATGTTTTTTCATTCATTCACTCATTCATGCTCTGCAATTGTGCCCAGTGCCTTGAATTAGGCTACTCTCTGCCTTGGGAGCTTAGTCCACGTGGCCAGCTTAATGTCATACAACAAGTATAGAAGGAGATCGTACCAAGGGCCACTCGGGCACACGAGCAGGAGTAAGGAATTTCACTCGAGAAGCAAAGACTTCAGAGAGAGGTGACATTGATTTCCACCAAAAGATGATGACAAGTCTACCTGAGAGCGGGAGGGGAAGGGCAGTTTAGGCAGAGGCTGAAGTAGAGGCACACGTAGCTATAGGTACAGTGCCAAGGGGTGAGTGGTCCACGGGGCTGAGAAGGTAGATCAGAGCCTGCTAACAAAGGCCTGAAATAGAAAACTCAGTGCAGATACGTTGTTTAGGAGGTGGGGCTGGACAGAGATTTTAAGGTGAAAAATACAGTAACTCAGGCAGCTGAGTTGTTATTAAAAGGGATCTTGGTCTCAGTTTAAAGAACAAATAAAACAAGGCAGAGAAGGGAGCAGGATTTTATAGTAAAACAACGGATAGTGCCAGAAAATTAAGCTGGGGATGCAGCTCAGTGGTAGAGTGTTTGCCCAGCATGTGTGAGACCCTAGCATCCATCACCAGAACCAAAAACAAAAAAGTAGGAAGTTCTGTAAGGTGACCAGATACAAACTATTAAAAAATCATAAGATTTTCTGCAGTACAGAAAATATCCAGTTAGCAAATATAATGGGAAAATACTCCAGTCACAATAGCAGAGAAATCCCTAGAAATAAATGTAACCAGAAAATATACAAAGTTGGGTATTTTTTTGTTTTTTCTTTTGGTACCGGGGATCTAACTCATGACCTCACGCTTGCTAGGCAGGCGCTTATGCCACTGAGCTAAATCCTCTGCCCCAATTTTTTTTTTTTTTTTGGTCAAAGTTTTATAAATAAAATTATAAAAGACCACCTACATGTCTGAAGAGAGAGTCTTATCAAGTCTCATGGTGGGATGATCTAATGTGAGTTATAGAAAGAAGCCTGGGGGCTGGGGGTTTAGCTCAGCGGCATAAGCACCTGCCTTGCAAGCAGGCGGTCGTGAGTTCGATCCCTGGTACCGATAAAAAGGAAAAAAACAAAAAAACAAAAAGAAAAAAAAAAAATAGAAAGAAGCCTGATGGGGTTTTGTAAGGATTCGATCAGTTGATTCTAGAATAAATATAAGTCAGACATGGAGTGTGCCCTTATAATTGCAGCATTCAGGAGGCTGAGACTGGAGGATGGCAAAGTCTAGCCTAGCCTGAGTAATTTAGTGACTTTGTAAGTACAAAATAAAGGGTTAGGGGTGTAGCTTAGTGCAAAGGCCCTGAGTTCAGTTCTCATAACACACACACCCCTACAGACCAAGATGCTGGGTCTAGAGGGAGGGAAGGAATGATTTTCAGACTGCGGACATGGTGGGCTCTGGAGGCAGACTCGTGGGAGGCATCCACTCTTGGTAGTAGTTACCCATGAAGGGTGAGCTGAAATGATTCAAAGGGAGGGATGCAGAAGCAGAGGCGGGACAGGTAGGCTTCTGCAGTGTTACATGTGAGCTGCTACTGGACCTCCAGGTGGAGAGGATGAGGTAGTCAGAGGCAGCAGGCAGATGGTACCCACAAGCTGCTGGGGACACAGCGAACAGTACTGAATATGGCTTGGGTCAGCCCTGTGGCTGTGGGAATGGTAAGGTCCCTGCCCTCTGGAGCTGGTGCTTGTTCCTCTTTGGGGTGGTCGGAACCAGCACAGGGCCCAGGTTTATAGGGGAAGAAGATGCAGG
Source organism: Cavia porcellus (assembly GCF_034190915.1). Classification (NCBI taxonomy): domain Eukaryota; kingdom Metazoa; phylum Chordata; class Mammalia; order Rodentia; family Caviidae; genus Cavia; species Cavia porcellus. Next base: position 25,174,498 of record NW_026947500.1, read on the forward strand.
ATGGGAAGGGAACAGACACCAAGACTCCAGGGAACACCAGCCTACAGGGCCAGACAGGAGCCAAGGCCCTCTTGGTCCCCACATTCTCAGCCTCTGTGGGCCCTGCTGCCATCCCTTTCTCTCATACTCCTACTACAGCAGCCTGAGCAGGAGCACCCTTCCCTGCTGCGGCTTCTGCATCCGGCCTCAGCCTTTGGGTCCCCTCCTCAGGCATGCACCAGACCTTCCAGACAGACCTCTACCTGCTGCGGGTCCGGGCTGCCCGTGCCTATGTGCAGGCCCTCGAGTCCAGCCTGAGCCCCATGTCAGCCACAGCCCGGGAGCCCCTCAAGGTGCATGCTGTGGTGAGTGTCCCAGTGTGGGCTGTTGGGATCAGAGGGCAGAGGGCAGGGTGGGCAGCTGCCACCACCACAGTTACATCCCCAAAATCAGTGTCAAGCCAGCCAGGCTGTGTACCCCCCTTCTCACCCTCACACAGACCCAGGGAGCGAGTCCCGTGTCTCCTGTGGTTGCTGCTCTGATCTTTTCACCTTCCATGCCACCCTCTTCTACAACCAGCCACAGAGATGGACACACTGTCCAGGTCCCTGGTCTGCAGTGTGCCTCTGATAGACTCCAGATTTGGGGCAGAGAGCAGTCCCCATGGGACATTTTTTCCCAGGAGCTGGAAAGGATCCTCATGGCCATCAGAAGAAAGTTGTCCACTTTGGTAGCCACGGGTAGCCCAAGGTGTTAGGACTGCGTGGTACAAGAAGGGGCTCCCCTGGCCTGACCCCAGCATCCTGGCAGGAGGGAAGAGAAAGAGCCCACTTCTACCCAGACACGGGTGACTTCAAGGTCCACAGGGCCCCAGCCAGCTTTCAGTTGGTTCCTGGGTGTCTTTCATCTGCCTGGGGTTTTGACTGGCTCTTTCCCTCAAGAGAGTAGACAGAGAAGAAGAGGGTTAAAAAGCAACTCAAGCTGTGAGTGGGAAAAATGACATCCCTGAGGCCACCAGGATGAGAGCGGGAAGGAGACCAGGCCTTAGGGAGGGGGTGGAGGCAGCTGAGAGCTTACGGGAAGGAGTGGGCTGTGCCTCTGATCCACTGATGGAGTGGCCTCAGTCAAGGCCGTTCCTCTGCTGACCCCTGTACACCTTCTGGACTCCTGTGCACTATGAGAGGCAGAGGTGCCAAGAGTTAAAGCCTTCGAGGGCATGGATGGGGGACATTCATGAGGAAGCGGCAGACAGGGCTCCTGTGTTCAGCGCAGGGGCCACCAGATCTTACGAGGCTTCTCTACACTGCTCCGCAGGTGCAGGGCCTGGGTCCCACCTTTAAGCTCACACTACACCTGCAGAACACCTCGGCCGCCCGGCCTGTGCTGGGGCTGCTGGTCTGTTTCCTGTACGACGAGGCACTCTATGCCCTACCCCGGGCCTTCTTCAAGGTACTGGGCCAGCCTCACGGAGGCCTGGGGCAGACAAGCTGGGGTGGGAGCTGCTCATAGCCCCAGCAGGGTTGTAATGGGCTTTGAAGCTGGCCAACAAGCCAACTCTACCAGAAAGCAGGCTCAGCCAGTAAGTACCTGAAAGAAGCACTGGGCCCTGCCTCTGCTGCCCTTTTCCCAGCCATGGCCTTGGGAGAAGTCAAGAGTTCCAGATTTAACCACAGATGGGCCATACAGGCCTGGAATGTTCACTCACCCACCCGAACCAGCTCTTCCTGGAACCAGCTGGTCATCCTTGCCCACCTGAGGTTAGCTGAGGCCGTGGGCACTATCTGGGCACGAGGGCTAATTTTCTTCTCTGTCCCCAAATTTAGGTCCCATTGTTGGTACCAGGGCTCAGCTACCCTCTGGAGACGTTTGTGCAGAGTCTCAGTAGCAAGGGCACTTCAGACATTATCAGGGTAGGTCGCCTGTGGGTACTTCTTGGGAGACAAGTGGGACCCTGGGGTGGACAGCAAGGGCAGTGCGGACAAAGGCCTCATGGCTTGAGCAGCAGGGGTGGGTGTCTGCACAGTCCAAGCCAAAGCAGGATGCCAGTGGCCCATCACCAGGCCAGTGCAGACAGGTAGCCTGGCTTTGCAGGGAGCAAATGCAAGGGTGCCAAAGTGCATGCCCACTGCTGCCATGGGTGTCTCCTGAATAGGTGCTGGTTCTCCGAGAAGGCCAGAGTGCACCCCTGCTAAGTGCCCACATCAGCATGCCTGTGAGCGAAGGGCTGGTGGCCGCCTGAGCCTTGGGCCAGCGTTGAAGGACCTATGGAATTGAGCCTGCAAGACCCAGCCATTTCCACTGAGCTGCGCAGGTTCAAGGGCACCAGGATGCCAGACCCAGCTCCCTGCTCCTCTCCCAAGCAGCCCCTTGCTCACCTCCTCCACCCCTGGGCCTGTAGCAGCGGGTCAGTGAGTACCCAGGAGGACTCGCCAGGCACTGTGCCCACTGCTCTCCCCAGTTCCTTGATAAAGCACTCTAAGGTGGTCCAGGTGAGACCAGCTTCCTTCCATGTCCCTTAGACACACTGCTCATCTACTGCATACCAAGGCCAAGATGGACGATGGCCTGGGGAAATTAGAGGACTTCCTGAGTGAGACTGAGCCCCCCACCCCCACTGAGGTTCTAGAGGCCCACCTGCTGTTAGCTCAGCCTACAGGTAAAGCACGAACCCTGGTTACCCTCCTGTGTTGAGCCAGAGGCTCCTCTTTCCACTCAGCAGCCCAAGAAACGGTCACCTCCCCGTGAGGAATTTCCAAAGTCTCAGGCTTAACCACCATCTCAGGCTTCTGAGGCCCCATAAAAGTAGTTATGGGAAGAAGTGGCCCAGGAAGGCCATGGAGGGAGCTAGTGGCCCCAGCCCCAGAGGTTACCCAGCTGTGTTCATGACCTGATGCTCAGTCCCTGAGAGCGTTCCTGGAAAGGAAGTCCAAGCCAGACTTAGGGATGGGGCCAGTGGTACTGGGAGAAGTATTTCTGGGTCCCAGAAGGTGGCACAAGAGATAGAGACCCAAAAATATCCTTCAGGATGCTCTTCTGTGTCCTGGATCCCAAATGAGTCCTGTCGGCAGAAAGTGCCCTAGATGGCAGCCAGAGTATGAGGGCTTTGGATGGAAAGGCATCGAGTTAAGCTGAAGCCAGAGTATGAGGGCTTTGGATGGGGCATCGAGTTAAGCTGAAGACTGGTCAAAGGCACATATTTAGAATTAGAGATCCTCAGTCCTGGCCCCTGCACCTGGTGCCTCCTGGGTCCCTGGCCACTGGGGAGCCAGGATCTCTGCTCCCTGGAGACCTCCACCTTTCCCAGGATGACCAGGTGTGCCTTGGAGTATGGCACACAGCTTAGGCTTGCAGCAGGTAACAACATCCTTCTGGGGTTCAGTCTCCCCTCATGTAAACTAAGGCAGTCTGGCCAGATGGTTTCTAAACTGCATTCAGCTCTGATAACCTCCTGAGCTCAGCAGATCCTCTGAAGAAATGAGAAATTAACCCAGAAAGGTGATACTTGGCAGGAATAACTGCACACCTTTTGCCCTCAAGAAGGGCCCAAGACACAGGGACCAGGATGACACAGCCCACCCCTTGACCCTCCTGAGGAAGGCATCCAGAGCTAAGTTCAGCGAGGCATGGGAATGCCAGGCATGGTGCACACACCTTAGACCCAGCTGCTTTGGAGACTGAAGTGTTTTGAGTCCAGGAGTTAAAAAGAACGACCTGGCAATTTAGCAAGACCCTAGCTCAGAAGGCAAACTGCTGGGCATGCTGGTGCACTCTTGTTTTCCAGCTATGGGGGAAGCTGAGGCAAGAGGATCACGGGTTCAAACAAGTTCAAGTCAGCCTGAGCAACTAGGTGAGTCTGTGTCTCAGTGTAAAAATTTTCAAAAGGGGCCTGGGCATGTAACCCAGGGATATAACCCACTGCATACCACTTGAGAGGCCCTGGATTCAATGCGCAGCACTGGAAACAGAGGCAGCAGATCTAGACCAAAGAGAGCCTGCGTCTTTCCTGCCTACACTGCCCAGCCACTTACAGACACGGGCCACCCAGGTGAGGGTGGCAGAGAGTTTCTGTGTCCACTAAGGCACAACTGGAACAAGCAGAGGTAGAACCTGCAACTGAAAGGTGTGGAGCAGAAGGAGGGGAGGAAAATCACTGCCAGAGATCTCAGCTTCACGGGCAGAAGTCACCTTGTCACTGGAACTGGTGGCAGTGGCGGCAGGTTGGGGGACAGATTACCTTATAATCTATTTCACCTCAGTCAAGCTATGAACTGTGTGAACTCAACAGAAAGGTCTGATCCAGGGAGCTCTTCCTGGCTATTCATGATGATGGAAAGGGGAGACCTAGCGGGCACTGGACAGGAGTGTATATATTGTTACACCTGTTCATGTAGGAGCTGTGCTTCACAGACGGGTACATAGAATAATATCGGCATGTGACAATGCAGGATCCTTGGGAACACCGGGAAATCATGCACATTAAAATGGAAAGAGTTGGTGTGGCTTTTTTTTGTTTTTTTTAGTAATTTTAACAAGCACCTACTTGGTAAGGCGGAATTAGTTTATAACAGCCAGGCTTTGCTCATTCCCTTGGATGGCTCACATGCAACAAGCACTTCCAGTTCTTGTAGCTATTTATAAACTAATACGGATATACTGTTTTTCTTATTTATGAATCTTAGATATCTATTGACAGGGATTATAATAGATAAGGCTTTATTTCTTGAAATGCCATCCATCCCTAGTAGATCACTGGTCACAGTTTCAATTAATATATATACATGTGTATATTACTATGTGAAATACATACATACATATACATATATTACTGTGACAGTTATCCAGTGCAAAGCCAAGAATTAGGCTGAAATAAAATAAACTTTTTTGAATTTTTAATTTTTTATTTTAAAGATGGAAAAACAAAACAAAAAATACAAGAAACAAAGATAAACAACAAAAACCCAAAACAATAATATAGGCTTTCAAAACAAAGTGGTAGGAACTTAACAAAGGTTGTTATTTTGCATACTTATACTCAGATTACCAGATACAGATGTGCAGAATTGACCTAATTCTATAAATGTTAACTTTTGTTCCAAGAACTAATAGAATTAGTAGCACAATCATCTTAGCTATCTTAGGTGTATATATACAAATTTATATCTTTTTTCTTTTCCCTTCTTTTCTCCTTTTCCCTATCTGAGTTATTTTTCCCCTTTGAAGTTTTTTCCCCTTTCACAATATTTATTAAAGATTTTGGATTTTTTTTTTTTTTTTTTTTTGTCTTTTTCCTTTTTATCGGTACCGGGGATCAAACTCATGACTGCCTGCTTGCAAGGCAGGCACTTATGCCGCTGAGCTAAATCCCCAGCCCCTTGATTTTGGATCTTATTTACTCTTTCAGTTTCTTACACCAGGGAGACAATATGGTATTTACACATGTGAAACTTTTAAATTTTTCATGAAGTTAATACTTTTTTTTTATTTCACTTAGGTTGTTTTTCTTTGTTTTGGTTTTGTTTTTGTTTTTTGAGTTAGGGTCTTGCTGTGCAATTCAGGCTGGCCTTGAACTTGCTTATGTAGCCCTGGCTGGTCTCAAATTCACAGTGATGCTCCTGCCTCAGCCTCCTGAGTGCTGGGACTATAGGAAGGTGCCACCATGCCCAACCATCACTTAGTTTTTTAACACACCAGTTGTTGATCCTTTCTCTTCCCGTCTGACAGTTGCCCCTCACACACACACACATTTCTCTCCATCCTGTTATTTCTCTCCATCCTGTTTCCTTGAGAGCTGTTTGTTCTCCAGAGTTAATTGCCTATCTCCATGTGTAGATCCTTGAACCCTGGATTCCAGGTCACTTTAGTTCAGCCTTGTCTGGTGAAACATACCCACCAAGCCTTTAAAAGGTGGCTAAGAGGTAAACATTGGATGGCACTGCTGGTCTGACTGTTTCTTTAATTCTTCAAATACATCTGGTACTTTGGATCATACAATTTGCAGTTGAAAATCATTTTGCAGGCAGTTCTCTGTCTTTTAAGTTCTGTATCCTGCTACTTCCAGTTGTCTTTCTTCTCTTAGAAGTACTGAATGTTGTAACATGCATGACTTTTTGTCATTATTTCTTGCACAGCAGAGATAGATGTGCATCCTTATGACTCGGGAAATTGTACCGCGATTGCTCATTGGATCGTGTCATCCTCAATTTTCTCTGTTCTCTGGAACCCCAGTTAGGCCTAGCGTCTGATAAAAGGCGATTTATCCCAGAGAGAGGCCTCACTGATCCTGATTTTCTCCTCTCATGTTTTGGTTCAGTTTTTTTGGTTCTACTTTTCTTTTTTCTTAAAAAACAGGGTTTCACTATGTAGCCTAGGCTGGCCTTAAACTTGCAGTGATCCTCCTCCTGCCTCAGCCTCCTGCATGCTGGGATTACAGGCTACAGGCATGTACCACCATATCTGGCTTGTCAACTTTTCTAGACTTTTATTTGGTACCAGGGATCAAACTCATGACTGTGCAAGCTTGCCAGGCAAGTGCTTATGCACTGAGCTAAATCCCCAGCCTATTTTCTAGACTTTTAAATTTCTGTTATATCTCAATTTTTTGGTTCTTGGTTCTGTCTTAAGGTATCTTTTCAAAACTGGACTTTCTTTTCTTAATTGAGATTAGCTTCTTATTTTACCACATAATTTTTTAATTTACCAGTGTTTTCCCTGAGTTTCAATGTTTTGTTTTCTAAGGTATTTTTCCTGTTACTCCAAAAGGTGGGTAACTGAGGACCATAAAGAGTTCACATGCTCAGTGTAAACTCGTAATAAACCACTCTCACCATTATCCCTCCAGAATCAGCAAGGGAAACTCCATGCTGGGTAAAAAGGGGTGGGAAGACTTCCTCTGCGAGTCTGGTGCTGGAGTCAAACCCAGGGCCTCGGGTATGTTCTACTGTTGAATATATCCCTGGCCCATTCTCAAGAAGTTTTAACCACAAATCAGCCACCAAGTAAGTTTGCATCCTGAATCAACAATGCCTGGCTTATCCTAAAAACCCATAACTGCACATGGGGAGTGACAGTCAACTAACACATTTCCTCTCTGTAGGAACTAAACTATTTTTAACTAAAAAAAGATTTTTAAAGAAAATTTCTTTATTTCATTCTTACAAATTAATCCAGATAGATTTTTTAACGTAATAGGTATCACAGTATATTTTGTTGTCTTTATAATAATTGTTCTTTCAATTATGTATATCAAAATAAAATGAAATACAGAACATTATAGAACTTATCAAAACAGAATATTGAATAGAGCAGTACCATTAATCAGAATAAAGCAAAACAGTAATAAAAATATTTGCCTTCAAAGAGATGGTAGAAGGAAATCCCCCTTATTTGCTATGGTCAACCTCCCAAGAGATGCTCAGATTTCTGGTTCCCATTTGCTAATGGGGGGACGGGAAGGAGGGCAGGGGAAGTGAGATGTTTGACTCTAGGCCTTACACCAGTAGGTTCACTATTGCTTAGCAGGGAGGCAGGCTGGTTGCTTGGTTTCCCAGCATCCTAAGTTCCAACACGGTGTGGATCTCAGAAGACACTGGTAATCCAGATTTTTAAATCAATAAAGGAAAATAAAATGTTAGAAATATAACCACCATAAAATGAACTACATTAAAAGAGGTCAAATGTTTCAATTAGAAGAAAAGGATAATATTATCTAGATTTTTTTTAAAAATTCGTTAGGCCAGGTGTTTAGTTCAGTGGCACAAGTGCCTGCCTGGCAAGCACAAGGTCATCAGTTTGATCCCCAGTATCCAAAAAAAAAAAAAAAAAATTCATGTCTAGCTAGGTGTGGTGTGCATGCATGTCATCCCAGCACTCAGAAGGATGAGGCAGAGGGTCAGGTTCTAGGCCAGCCTGAACCACATAGCGGTGTTTCCCCACACACACACACACTGCTGCCAAAAAAAACCAACTAAGGTATCTTTTTTTCCATCCTGGGGATTGAACCTTTGGCCTTAGTTATGCTAAGCAAGTGCTCTACTATTAAGCTACATCTCCAGTCTTTTTAATTTTGTTTTAAGATGGTGTCATTAAAAAGTTTCCAGGCTAAGCCAGGCATGGTAGCGCACACCTGTAATCCCAGCACTTAAGAGGCTGAGGCAGGAGGATCGTTGCCAATTCGAGACCAACTTGGCTACAAAATGAGCTCAAAGCAGCCTGAACTACATAATGAGATGTCTCAAAAAAACAAAAAAGCTTCTTCCCAGGCTGGTGTCAAACTAGTGATCCTCCAGACTGAGCCTCCCAAGTAAGTGGCTTACAGGCATGGGATACCTTACTCAGCAGGGCTGTTGTTAAGAGACAAAGATGGAAAGTGAACAGACAGACTAGGCATAGTGGTACACACTTTGCAATCCCAGGACTCAGTAAGCTGAGACAGGAGGATGACAGTGAGTTCAAGGCCAGCCTGGAATATACAGCTAGATGCTGTAAAAAAAGAAAATAGACAACATATTTGGAATAGAAGAAAATTTGCTCAGTTTAATAAGTAACATCTACTAGAACAAAAACCCATAATGAACATATTAAAGTTGTTCCTTGTCGATGTCGCTCCCGGCCGGCAGGAAGGACACACGACAAAGTCTGGCAGTGGACAACCTTTTCTTTTATTTTCTCTCTGTACAGCCTGCCCTGGGATCGCTCCCAGCCGAAGCCTCCTCTGGTCCGCTCCCCGCGGCTCCTTCCGTGCTTCGCTCCGAAGCCTCTACCGGTCCGCTCTCCGCGGCTCCTTCCGGGCTTCGCTCCGAAGCCTCTACCGGTCCGCTCTCCGCGGCTCCTTCCGGGCTTCTACTTCCCCCCAGGGGTGGCACCAGTATATATACGGATACAGTGTCCAATCATGTTAAAGTAAGCAAGGCAAGCTGATTGGCTAACATATTATTGAGCGGGTTGTTTACGCGGTAAGCAGGAAACTAACGTGCTCGATGGGAGGGGTAATCTAACTCAGGCTTTACTCTTTACCACAGGCCGCATGATCGCTATATGCGGCGGCTCGGCAATGTGGTGGCTCCCAACAGTTCCTCTAAAGTCAGAGACAAGAATGGACCCTACCAGTACTCCACCTATAGTGACCTCACCCATACAGAAGGGCAAGAGTAGAAACATAAAAATTAAACAGGATAAATAAAACCATAAGTAATCTGTTTGTAAATCCAGATGTAAATGATAATGTTTTAAATGTGCTGGACACTTAAGTCATATATAAAGGTGTTAAAATATCAAATATTCAGGGCAGCATGGTCTTTGTAAGCAAAGGGATAGCTTTATTGAGAATATTCAATGCAGAGATACAGCATGTTCATGAACTGGAAGATTCAGTGTCACAGATGCTGATGTTCCCCAAACTCATCTGTGCATTCGATATGGTTGCATTTGAAGAGGTTTTTACTGGGGGAATTGGACAAGCTGATTCTGAAATGTATACTGAAGAGCAAGGGCTCTCAGTGGGTGATTCCCAAAGGTCACAGGTATATAAATGACCAGTGGAACAAAGCAGAAAAATGAAATGTATATCCAGTAGATCACTGGAGAACAGGGAAAATGAACTCCCAGCAGTTTCGTGGAATAATTTGGATATATTTCAGAAACGTAACAGTAAGTAAAAACAAAAAAAAAGTCATAGAAGAATAAACTCTATGATTCCACTTACGTAAAATTCAAAGACAAGCAAAACCATACAAACATAACAAAACTGTAAAGCAAAGCAAGGGAACGATTAAGACAGGACAGTGTTCCCTGCCAGAGAAGACTTAGAGGAAATGATGGTTTCCTCTGTGTGTGTGCGTGGAGGGGTTATAAATATTCTCTTTCATCTCTTCACCATTAAGTAAAAAACATGAAAATAAGATATGTGGAGGGCAGGGGATGATGCAGGAAGGATACAGCACACATAGGGCGAGGCACACCAAGTTCCTAACATCTTTTTGAAAAATAGCAATAGCACATGCTGAGAAGGAGACAGTCACCTCTGTGGCCTGGGCAGAGCCTGGCAGAGGGTGGGCTCCCCTAGGCATCCTGGGGAGTCAAGGCTATTATTTTACAGGAGAGCCCCAGCATTATCTGTGGTCTTTCACTTCACCTCAGTTTGGATCCCCACATTCCCACATTCTCCAGTCCCCGCAAGACCCAGAGCTCCTCTGACCAGCTTCGCTTCCAGTAACTCCACCCCACCCAAAGAGGTAGCTGCTCGGCTATGGGGAGGGGTTGGGGTGTACACCTAGCAGCTCCTTGGATGCTTTCCATCTGTCCCTACTGCTGGTCCCAAGCCTGTCCTGCCTACTCTACTGGTGGAATTAGCACTCCACAGGGCAATTCCGCTGGCCTCACCCTTCCATCAGAACACGCTATTTCAATTTCTAATTCATGCTAGAAGGTGAGCAGGTCTCTTAATAGCCTTCTCTCTTCAAAGCATTGCCAAGAGCCAGGTGTGGTGGTGCATACCTGTAGAGGCTGAGGTAGGAAGACTGCTGTGCGTTTGAGGCCAGCCTGGGCTATATAGTGAAACCCTGTCTCAAAAAAAAAAAAAAAAAAAAAAAAAATTGTCAACCTCGTTGACATACTGATATCTTCTATATTCCTTCCTCTTGTAAATTCCTATCTGTTTTATTTCTTCAGTATCACTTTAGAGAGGCTCTAAGAGCAAAGCTTGAAGGTTGAAGCCTGCTATTTCCTATATTTACATAAAAAGGTGGAACATCCAGCTGCAGAGAGTCACAGAGGGGCACAGCCGTCCTCTGCAGCCCTAGCTGGATGCTTTGCCCTGATTCTTTTCCTGCTCTTTTCTCACCAGTTATGTCTATGGAAGGAGAAAGCATAAAGACCTGAGTTCAAACCCTGCTCCCTCCATTTACTACCCCATAATCTTAGAACATCAACTCCTCCAGCTTTACCTTTTTCACTCAACAAATAAGAAGCATAATTGCCACTGAGTGTACCACATTAGCTAAGAGAGGTTCCCAAGTTAAAAGCTCTTAGAATGTTGCAGAAATGCTTCCAGTCAGAAAGACTGGTCCTGTAGAGCATATCTGGATTCTCACTGCCAGTATCTCATTCTGCTAGAGCCAGAGGAGGCACAACCCTGGCCCCTCAGACATCCTGTGGTCTGCAGGCCTAATAAAGGAACGAGGAACAGCAGCCAGGGCAACAAAATGAGGACTAGAACTCGGTAAAGCTGCTGAGCGTGGTGGTGCATGCCTGTAATCCCAGCACTTGGGAGGCTGAGGCAGGAGGATTGCCGTGAGGTCAAGACCAACCTGAACTACATCGTTAGACCTTGTCTCAAAAAAAAGAAAGAAAGGAGCTGGGGATTTAGCTCAGTGGCATAAATGCCCACCTTACAAGTGTGCAGTTGTGAGTTTGATCCCCAATACCAAAAAAAAAAAAAAAAAAGAGAGAGAGAAAGAAAGACAAACAGACCTAGTGAAGGACAGAGGGAGGCCAAGGGTCCAGTGGTCACTTTATTAGCCTGGCAGAGAGGCAGCCAAGACTCCTCTGTAATCTCTGCCAAGAGAGGCATAGTCACAAGGCCTAAGCCCAAGCTGGAAGCTGGGCAGTGGCAAGAAAGGCTGAGAAAGGGCTGGAGTTGCCTATTCCAGGCATTAAGAATCAACCTGGCCTCCCTCCTGTGCCTGGAGGTGGGGCTGCAAACATGTTAACAGTCCCCTACCCCCCAGCTCACTTTACCCTGTTTAGTCTTAGCTCCTCCTGGAATCAGGACACCAGGAGTCCCACATCAGCTGTGGTCTGGAAAGTGATCCCATCCCCAGGCAGAGGGGAAGCCAGGAAAGGCCAGAGCCAGACGAGGGCCCAGCGGGGCCCCAGGGCTGCCTGCAGGTTGTGGCGGGCACCCAGGTCATAAGAGTGCTGGCCCCGTGCCCACTCCCACGTGGTCTGACCCCGCAGCAGCAGCATCCCATGGAACAGCAGCCCAGCCCCGCACAGCAGCGCGCCTGCCACGCACGTATCCATCACAAAGGCCAGAGCGAACTGGGCCAGAGACACTCGGCCTGCAGGGAGAGAGCAGAGAGGGTCAGGGGCAGCAGCTGCACCCAGCCCTCCCAAAGCCCAGTCCTCCCCCCGGATCCATCGCTACCCTCGCAGCTCACTGCCCTCATCTTCAAACACCAAGTTGTCATTCACTGGCCAACCCGTGCAGGATTATGGAAATACTGGTGAGCAGGACAGACAGCCCTGCCTGTGATAGGACTTCATTCACATTTCACAAACTTGGTGATTAAGTCCCGGATAGTGTAAATGCTGAGATGAGCTGGTACCTCTGCTCCTAGGAAGCTCTCAGACACTAAGCACACGGTTTAAAATACAGCATCTTACACTGTCTCTGTTACAGCACGCAACGAATATCTGCTGAATAATGAACCGCAAGATTCCCTGAAAAGGGGCTGGGGATTTAGCTCAGCGGCATAAGCGCCTGCCTTGCAAGCAGGCAGTCGTGAGTTCAATCCCCGGTACCGATAAAAAAAAAAAGGAAAAAGACAAAAAAAAAGATTCCCTGAAAAGTTGTGCTAAGTGAGAGAAGCCAGACACAAAAGCTCACATTATGTGGTACCCTTTATATAAGAAGTGCCAAATTCACTACTGCATAGAACGAGAAAACTGATTAATGGCTGCCAGGGCCAGAAAAATTAGGGAGAAATGGAGAGAATCTGCTTAGTGGGTTTAAGATTTCTTTTCTTCTTTGTTTTTTTTTCTGTACTAAGGATCGAACTCACAACTTGCCAGCTTACGCTGCTGAGTTAAATCCTCAGCCCCTCTTCCCGTATATATATATTTTGGTGGGGGGGGGGAGTATCAGGAGTCAAACTCAGGACCTTGTGCTTGCCAGGATAGGCACTTATGCTGATGGGCTACATCCCTGGCCCTAAGATTTCTTTTTGGAATGAAAATGTTCTACACTTTGATAGTGGGAACAGCTATACTACATTGTAAATATACTAAAAGCCACTAGATTGTACTTTATGTTTAGTTTTTTGAGCTACGGTCTCACTATGCAGTTCAGGTGGGGTCTTCAACTTTGTAGCCCAGGTTAGCCTTGAATGCACGGCAATCCTCCTGCCTCAGCCTCCCAAGTGCTGGAATTACTGGAGTGAGCCACCATGCTCAGCTTGAATGGTATGCTTTAAAATTACTAAAATGAATTTTACCTCAGTAAAGAAGAGCCCCATGATAGGAAGGTTGCCATACAAACTTTATGGGAGAAGGATTTGGTCTATTTCGATAAAGTGGGGAGAGAACATTCTGTTTGCAGACCGAGATGCACAGGTAACAGAGAGAGTCCACAATAGTCTCAAGTGGGACACACAGATCTGTGAGTGGTGGGGAACTGGGAGCTCCAAAAGCCCCAGGGTGCCTGGAGCTGCCCAAGCACCTGGAGCAAGAGGAGAAGCTGGCCATCCTCAGATGTCAGATAATGGGAAGAGCAAGCCCCGCTGGTGTGGGATGACTGCAATCCCAGCTAACTGGGAGACTCAGTTGGGAGGATCGCTTGAGCTCAGGAATTCACGATCAGCCAACGTCCACTTCAAAAATAAAAAGAACAACTAAGATAGATCATGTATAGGTACAAGTTCCCTATGATGAATGTGATACTTATGTATATATAAATTATACCAATAAACTTAATAAATAAATAAATACGTAGGAAACCAGAAAGGAAGATGGAAACACCATTAAAGTGAGAAGTATCAGTGAAGCCAAAGATGCAAAAGTCAAGGATGCAATGATTGGCAGTTTTTTAGCCTAAACCGTTTCCCTGAGTAAAAAAGGAACTGGAAAACCCTGCAGATTTGGTGGAAGCAGAGCCTGGACTTGTGGTGGTCTCAGATGAGGCAGGAGGGGCAGAAGCCAGGCTGGAGCAGGGGGAGGAAGAAGGGAAAATCAGCCATGAGCCCTGCACAAATCATTCTGGAAGCAGCAGACAGGATAGGAGAAGAGCCAGGTAGGAGAAAAATGTAGGGCCTGGCCGTCTACACAAGGTAGGAAACCCCAAAAGATGCCAGCAGAGGGGTCAGGGATGCAGGGGAGGAGTGGACACCACAGAGGGAGGTCTCTAGGCGGTAGGAGGGTGACAGACACAATCACCAGGGACAGTCAGCCAAGTGAGCACAGGATGACCGGGGAAGTAGCATCTGAGTTCCTTTCTCTCCATAATGGACCTGGGGGACAGGAGAATAGGGAAAGCTTTGGGGAGCAAACTTTTGAGGACAAAGGCTGGCCAGCAACAGCTGAAGGCCCATTAAGGTTAGTGACCATGAGCGTGGCAGGGGACCATTTCAGAGGCAAACACAAAGGACCAGGAAGGTAGGGCAGAAGGAGTATAAGCAAGGAAGCTCAAGATGTTGGAAGGAGAATGGTGGGAAGTAAAGGGCTCTACACTGAACAGGAGGCAGACAGAGGTGACAGCCAGGAGTCACAAAGTGGATAAATGAGAGAAGGGGAGGAGGCCAGAAAGAGGGCTGGCTGATGGGCTGCTTTTGGAGGTGACATTTCAGACTGTGACGAGGATGGGCATGTGAACATGAGCGGGAAGAGGAAGACAAATGGAGAACCTCAGGAAACAGGCATATAGATGCCAATGGGACCACTCACAGACTTCCACACGTTCGCGATCTCTCAGGGCCCAGGACTGAGACAGTAGGCGATGGGGCCTGAGACTCTGCTAGTTGGGAACCAGGACTGGAGGCCCGATGCAGCAAGGAGGAGCAACTGGAGCACTGAGCCTCAGTGCACCCCAGGGGCATCACGGAGGGTGGAGGTGGGCTGCTCAGGGCGCCACCAAAGGCAGAAGACAGGCAACCTCTGTGGTTTCCAGTCTGCCCCTGGTGTGGTAGCAGTGGAGTGGGGGGAGCTGGATTGGGGTAGGATGAAGAGGCACAGTGACATCTCAAGAGCTGGGGAGCTAACTAACAGGACAAGTTTATAAAGATAGTAGGAAGGTCAGGAAGAAGAATGCAAGAGAGAAAGCCCACATATCCTGGCAGGGAGAGAAGAGAGAAGGAAAAAAAGTCTATGAAATATTATCATGGGTAGTGTCAGGGGAGAGATACTCGTGTTATTGGGAACACAAATCTTAGCTTCCTGACCCAAGTCTTCTCCTCCCAACTGCCAATGAATGGGCACCTGCCTGCCTGGGACTTCCGCTGGCTCCCCACTGCCCCGTCCAATCACAGCCATGTGCTCACACCAGGGTTCAAGGCCTTGCACCATCCAGTCCTGACCTGCTGTCCTAGCCTCCATCTCACAGCCCCCACCAACTTGCCTTTGCTCCTTTTCGGGCCTCTCTTCATGCGGCTGCCCTCACTTAGAGTGCCTCTTAACACTTTCCACCACCCACCACCCCCATGGCCCCTGCTTCTCTTTCCTCTTCTGCCAACAAGTCCTGGAATCCTTCCTTGCTCTCCTAGACAAAACCCAACCCTAGCCAGGGGGCGCTGTACTGTACAGGGCTGCACACCCACTAGGCTGCCCTTAGCCCCACAGATGGCAGTAGGACTGGTCCCCAGGGCACTTCCAGGAAAACCAGCCAAAAACTCCACCTCCCATCAAAAGGGTTTTTAATCCCTGGACCAGTGCGGGCCACCTGGGGTACCTACCTGTAAGCAACATGAGCCAGGGCAGCAGGAGGAGGGCGGCAGTGTGGAGGGGTGCGTGGGCCCGCAGCAGGGCTGATAGGGCGGGACCCAACAGCACAGAGACGTGGAGCAGGACACCAGAGGCGTGCAGCAGCAGGCACAGGAAGTGCCGGTAGTTGTGGAAGCCCACGCAGCGGCCCAAGAGGCGGCAGTGATGGTCCCGACGCAGGATGCAGACACGGCAGGCAGAGCAATGCCCGCTACGTGGTGGCACTTGGCTCTGGCACTGGTAACAGAAACTGCAGCAAAGGAGCCACAGACAGTGTCAGGGCCAGCAGCTCTGAGTGCCCCAGATCCCACCCAGTGTAAGCCCCTGCACCCAATCCTGGCCAAGCCTCAGGTTCCCTGCAGAAAAAGCAGGTTAAGGCTCCCCAGGCTGGGCAAGGGCTGCAGATCTGGGATGGCTTCCCACTCTGAAATCCCTAGGCCTAAGGCCTTTCTCTGACCACTAACCCTCAGTCTTCTCACGTCTTCCACACTGCCCCAAATCACCATGAACTGTCCCTGCCATTATCACAGTAGCCTCTTGACTATCAACTCGAAGCATAATCTCACCCCAGAAACCAGACTGAGCCATCTAAAGCTTACTCCATGTCCCTACTCTGCTCAAAACCCTCTAATGGCTGTCCATTTTCTTGAAGTGAAAAGCAAAGCCTTCAATGTGGTGGAAGGTGTTTATGGCTCTAACATCTCTCACTCCACCCCTATCACTCAAGATGTCTTACTGTTCTGGGAATATGCTAGCTACACGACTGCCTCAGGTCCTTTGCATGGTCTGGACCCTCTACCTGGAACATGCTGCCCTCAAATGCCCACAAATCTAAGTCATCTCCAAGTTTTTCTCAAATGCCTCAATGAGGTCTCCCTTGTCTACCTATTTATTTATTTTTGGGGGAGGGCAATGACATAAGGTCTTGCTATGCAGTGCAGGTTGATCTTGAACTTTGAGGGGATCCTCCTGCCTCAGCCTACTGAGTGCTGAGATTACAGGCATGTGCCACAATTCCCAGCATTTACTTTTAATTGCAATGTTCACACTAAGTTCTGAATATAATGCAGAATTATTAAATCAATGTGATTAACCAATCCATCCACTCAGTTATTTCTGGTGGTGAGGGCTATTTAAAACAGAAACCTGAATACCTTTAGCGTGTTTTCTTTATGCATCAAGGATTGAATCCAAAGGGCAGTGGGTTATATCTCCAGCATCACCACCCCCCTTTTTTTTTTTTTTTTGTACTGGGGATTGAATCCAGGGCCTTAGTACTAAGCAACATTCTCAGTCCTTTTTATTTTTGGGATAGGCTCTCACTAAGTCATTAAATTATCTAGGTCCTTGCTATTTTCCTGCTTAAGCTTCCCAAGGTGACAGGACTACAGGGCACACCACTACATCTGGCTTCCAACCCTTTTTAAATTATATTTTGAGCCAAGGTCTCAGCAAGTTAACCAGATAGCGATGCTCTGACTTTTGTTCCCACACCACTGATGTTTGACATTTTATGTAATTTACATATTTATCAGATCTATAGTTTATCCTGTCCCCATACTGAGATCTACTCTAAGCGGTGGAGAATCAGTTTTATTGTACCCCAGTCCCTGAAATAGTATCCTGCACATTGGAGATGGTCAATATTTGAGTGGAAAAAATAATGCCTCATTCTTGCTCTTTCATCCCAAGTTTTGTGGATCTAACAACCCAGCTGAAACGTAATTTGGTTCTAACATCTCGGGTCTGAGGCCCCTCTCCCGCCCCAGGCTCCCCCATGTGCCCGCGAACCCGGCGCCCCACTCACGCCCAGCCCTGGCCCAAGCCGCGGCCGGCCAGCATCACGCCCCGGATGCTGGGGTCCGAGCGCAGGAACAGCCCCACGTTGCCCAGCAGATTAAGCAACTGGAAGGCGGCCAGCGCGAGCTGCAAGGCCCGGGCTAGGGGTCCCAGAGGGGGCGGCCCGGGACCCAGCACAAGCACATAAGCCAGCTCCAGGACCACCGCGGCAACCCACAGCGTAGTGAACACGAGAGGCAGCCGCGCGGGCGAGCGCTCTGCGTTCCCCGAGGCCCACGGCTGCCCCATGGCCTGGACCCACTGGCTCTGGGAGCTTTAGGACCCCGCCGCTTCCGCATTAGGGTAGGGATAGCGGCAGACGGACGTCTTCAGCGACCAATAGAGACTCGAAAGGGGTGCGCTGAGCGCTAGACTCAAAGAGATGATTGGTCAATTGAACGAGCCAGGCGGTGCTCAAAATCTGATTGGTGCTAGAGTCCAGACCACACAGCTAAATCATCATCCCGCCCATTTCTCAGCTCCGCCCCTCCAGCGGCAGCCCCGCCCGCCGGTGGAGCTGGCTGACGCTCCGACGAGATTGAGTTGCAAACTCTGTGGCGTCGGGGTTTCCCGGCTCAGCACATTCTGCCCTATCACCCCACAGCTGCCCCGATATTAATAGCCCTGGGCAGGACCATCCAGCTGGCTAGGAGCCCCTATCTATGCTCGGGTGTCTCCTTCATCACCCCAGAAAACATTAAAACAGCTCGGCGCCCCCATGTTTCTAATCTGTTTCCCCATCCGCGAGGCGCGGGAAGAGGTTCTGGAAAAAGCCCCGAGGGCAGCTTTTAGGACGTTCTGCAACCACTGTCGTGGTAGTCATCTCAGTTTTACAGATGTGGAAACAGAGAGGGCCTGTGGCTCCCCTGGGGTCACACAGCACCCAAGCCGCGGAACTGGGACCGAACCCCGAATCTCCGCCACGAAACCCACCCTGACATCTCCCAATTCCTCAACCCCTGGCTCCAATGCAATCTCTAGTTTGGTCCCGACCCGAAAACCCTAGCCCCTGTCCGGCCCCACCCTCCTCCCCCATATTTAGTGCGAACCCGATCCGGGGCTGGGCTGGGCCCTACTTAACCGGGCCGGGGTGTCCCAGAGCGCGCCGAGCGGAGCGGAGCCAGGAGCCAGGGCAAGATGATGATGGTTATGCAGCCCGAGGGTCTGGGGGCCGGGGAGAGCCCCTTCGCGGGCGGTGGGGGCGGCGAGTACATGGAACAGGAGGAGGACTGGGACCGCGACCTGCTGCTGGACCCTGCCTGGGAGAAACAGCAGCGGAAAGTGAGTGTTCGCCCATTTCCCCACGGCAAAACTGAGGCCTGAGAGACCAAGCCGTAGTTCTGGAGCATTTCAGTGGTGCAGGGGCACAACCTGACCTAACCCAATCTGCCACTGCCCAGCACAGACGCTGCCCACCGGCCTCCTGCTGTCCCCTAGGGCTGGAAATGCAGGCTGGGAGCCTTCATGAGGGTCTAGGATGTCAAAGACTTCCAGGGTCCCCCCAATCGTAGGCTTATTCTTCTGGGCTTACTGCCCCATTTCTGCTGGCGAAAAGCACATTGGGTAAAGCCCAGGAGTTGCAAGCTGAGGGGACAGGTTTCAGGAGGAATAATCTCTTTCTCCACACCCACTCTGCTCTCTAGTTAAATATTCTGAGACCCCACTCTAAAGGAGACACCCTAGACCCTGGGGGACTTGAGAGTGTGGGGAAAGGGAATATCTCAAATCCCACTCCACCCTCTTCTCTGTATACTTTCCAGGGTCAGCAGCCACTCTATTTCATTTGACAGTTGAGGAAACTGAGGCTCAGAAAGAGGCAGAGACAGGTTCGAAATCATACACTGTCGGAAAACAGGAGCCTTCTGTCTCGATCCTTTGTCCCACTCCCACCCTTTTCCAAAATGCCCCTTCTGCTTCAGTCGCCCTGAGTCTGCTGAAAAGGCCACCGGGTTGGGGAGGAGGGGAGCCCCGGGTCCCCTTACCGGGTAACCTGATACTCCAGCCAGATGGGCACTTTGTGCTGAGACAGCACCTTGGAGGAGCCTAAGAGGAGCCCTTGGGCAGCTGCAGCCCTGCCCAGCCTTGTAGGGCACTTGAGCCCTCCTCCCTCCCTGAACTATTTTCATTCCCAGACTTTCCCCAGAGGAGGGGGCAGAACACCTGGGCTCCCTAAAGAGAAAATGATCCCAGCTTGAGAGAAAAATTTGAGGAGTGGCAGAGGAGGGGTAGGGAGGCACCATGAGGTCATCAGGCACTGCCCAGTGTTTGGCAGCAGAGCGGGGCTCCTGGAAAGGGCAGGGCACTGGGTGCTGTGTGGAATTTACAGGATCTAAGAATCCTAGAATCTAGAATCAGAGGACTTCCGCTGGGTTAGGTGTCAGGAATTGATCCCAGGGGTTGTGAGGCTGAGCAGACTCTCCTGGCGTGTCCTGGGGGATATACCCCGCCCCAGGCTGCTCCTGCACCTGTCTCACAGCATTGGCTGTGGTCCCTGGATTTGGTAATCTCCGGTGATGTCATCCCTGCTCCTGGCTCCAGCTGTCATTTGCTTTGCAATAATTCCTATTCCCACCCCCACCGCTGAGGATTCTCCCATGTGCAGGTCCACATGTCCCTCATGGGACACATGCCAGTCTATATCTTGTCTTTGTCATCTAAAATATCAGAGGCATCCATTTATCCCAGCTTACAATTACCCACTCCATCCATTCTTCCCACAGCTGCCCATGGTAGATCTCTTGGTCAATTAGCACCCCCCTATTGTTGGTCATTTGGGTCATTCCTTCACTTCCAAGGTTATTTATCACAAGGTTGTATGTATCTTCATGGGCTGGAGATTTAGCTCAGCGGCATAAGTGCCTGCTTTACAAGTGCATGGTCGTGGGTTCGATCCCTGGTACCGGTTTAAAAAAGAAAAAAACAAACAAAAAAAGTATCTTCGTATACCTTTAATCATCACTTTAAACCTGCCCCATCCCTGCTCCTGTGTGCTGTCTTTCTTAGCAGTACCTCCTTCATCCAATCATTTCCACAGACCTGGAACACACCTCCCTCCTCACAACTGATGCCTGCTCTTCATACGAAAACATTTGTAAGCCAGGCATGGTGGCATATGCTGTAATCCCAGCACTCGGGAGGCTGAGGCAGCTGGATTACTGTCTCAAAAAAAAAAAAAAAAAAAAACCAAAAATATTTGTTAAATAAACATTTCTTAAGAAGTTCCAGTGCTATTGGGTGCCAGGATTCAGCAAGAGACAAAATAAAGCCCCTGCCTCTTACCTCAACCCCTTCCCCTTCCCCCGCAACACCCTTCCTCTCTTGCCCTTGCCCCCCACCCCTTGCCACCTCTTCCTCGCCTGTCCCTGCGGCTGTGCCAAGCCTTTGTCTCCACTCTGCAACCAGAAGGAGCTCTCTGGAGCACAGCTCTACCCACCTCCCTCCTGCCCGAAGCTTTGCTGATTCCCTGTGGCTCTCAGGATCAAGTTCAAACTCCCCAGCTTAACATCCAAGATCGTGCATGACCTGGCCTCTGTTGCCCCTCCGGTCGGCCTCTCATCACTGATGCCCCAACACCTCCGGCTTCATTCCAGCAATGCCCAGAAAGTTAAGCCCCACAAACAGAGCAAGTGGCTGCCCCTGCCTGGAAAGTTCTTGCCTGCTCTTCTCTGGTAGTTCCTGCCCTTCTCTTGCAACTCTGATCAAGTGTCAGCCCCTCCCTCCAGGGGTTGACATATACCCTCCCCACCAATTTTGTTCTCCCCAGTGAGACCCAGAGCATCCAGACCTCAGGTTAGAAAGAACTGCAGAGACAAATGCCCTCTCTGGTGCTTGCCTCCCCACTGGGTAGTACTAAGTACACATTTATACAACTCCACTGACAGGAAACTCACTCCAGAAGCCAGATGGAGCTGGGCCTAGGTGCTTGGTGAATCTTCCACAGCCTTGTATACTTTGAATCTCCCTGGAAGCCAATCCATAGGCCTCAGTGTGCATGTGCCTCCATTTAGAATTTCTCAGAGTTTGTATCTCTGACCTAACCCCTTCAACTTAGGGGACCCCACACTCTGGGGTATGTTAAAATGTTTAAGTCCCTTCCAGTCCTTAAAATCAGCCAAGCCGGGTATGGTGATGGTGGTGCATGCCTGTAATCCTGGCACTTGGGAGGATTACTGTGAGTTCAAGGTCAGCCTGGGGTACACAGTGAGTTCAAGGTCAGCCTGAACTACATAGCAAGACCCTGTCTCAAAAATTAAATTGAATTAAATTAAATTTTTAAAAGTCAGCCAAGGCTAGAATGCTGGCTGTAGAACTAGCACAAATCTAATTTTCTCCCCCTTTTATGACAACTAAAGCTGAGAGGGAGAGAGAGAGAGACAGAGACAGAGACAGAGACAGAGACAGAGACAGGGCGGGTGGGGGGGATGCCCAGGACCTACAGCAAATTAGCACTGAGATGAGAAATCCATTCAGGGCCTTGGGCTCTGAGATGTGCCCTGCCTGAGCAGCCAGTCATAGGTTCTTAGCACTCTCCTCTGTCCCCAGACCTTCACTGCCTGGTGCAACTCACACCTGCGCAAGGCAGGCACCCAGATTGAGAACATCGAGGAGGATTTCCGCAACGGCCTCAAACTGATGCTGCTCCTGGAAGTCATCTCAGGTGAGGGTGACATCTGTGCTCAGTGCCCCAGGACCCAGGGGAATAGGGGAGCTGGGACCATGGTGGGAGGAACTCTGGAGGGAACTTGGCAGGATAGGGGTCCCTGAGGACAGTGTCTTCAGCTGCTTCTCATGATGGTCAACCTTTGTTTTTTCTTCCTCAGGAGAGAGGCTCCCCAGGCCAGACAAAGGCAAGATGCGCTTCCACAAAATCGCCAATGTCAACAAGGCCCTGGACTTCATTGCCAGCAAGGGGGTGAAGCTGGTGTCCATTGGTGCTGAAGGTGAGAAGGGGCAGGAGAAGACCTGCGGGGAGGAGGGAAGCTCTTCTGGCCTCACCTCTGTGAACCTCAGTTTCCTCATTTCGACAATGGGCATAATCATCCCTGCCTCGTGAAAGAGACCAAAAGGAATAAATATACCCTAAGTGCATGCCAGCACAGCACCTGGCACCTAGTAGGTGGTTGATAAATCATTTTAAAATAACAGTACAGCTGGGCAAGGCAGCACATGCTTGTAATCCTAGCAGTAGGGAGACTGAGGAAGGAGAATGTAGCCTTGACTACATAGTAATGCAGTGTCTCAAAACAAACATACAAATAAATAACTACACGAGCTTACTGAGTACCTGCTAGGCGCTCAGTTATAAGGTGCCAGCTCTGGGCACACAGGCCTCAAGTGCCAACCAGAGGCTGTTCTCTTCCACCTCCAGAAATTGTTGATGGGAACCTGAAGATGACCCTGGGCATGATCTGGACCATCATCCTCCGCTTTGCCATCCAGGACATCTCTGTGGAGGGTGAGTGGTGAGAGAGAAGGCCAGGGTAAGGGGAGGGCTGGCTCAGATCACCTCCCAGCTAATGCTCCCATTCCTATGCCCCCTCTAGAAACCTCTGCCAAGGAAGGCCTGCTGTTGTGGTGCCAGCGGAAGACCGCGCCATACCGAAATGTTAATGTGCAGAACTTTCACACCAGGTCTGTAAGCTCATCAACACTGGGGAACAGAGGGGACCCTGCATGGTCAGGAAGGGCATTGAGCAGGGCCTCTGTCCCAAGCACCAGGCCAAGGAGGGATCACTGTGTCTAAAAATAGGAGGCCTCGGTAAATGTTGAATCCAGGAAGGTTACCGAGAAATCCTGCGGCAGGGGTCATATGAGACATCCCTGGAAGGGTGTTCCGATTGGTGATGGTGTGGAAGCCAAATGCAGCTAGAAATGAACCAGGGGTACAAAAAGCACAGGGTACAAAAAGAGATCCGGGGAGCCCGGAGGAGATGGGCTAAGTCTGGCAATGAGGGGCACTTGCAGAGTGCAGAAGTGTGTACTTTACTCCCATCACCAGATGAAGCCAGCCTGTTGAGGTGCTCTTGGGCCAAGGGAGGGGCATGGCCTCAGTTTTACCATAGGCCCGACACCCCCTGTCTCTGTCTAGCTGGAAGGATGGCCTGGCCCTCTGTGCTCTCATCCACCGACATCGGCCCGACCTCATCGACTACGCCAAACTGCGCAAGGTGGGCCTCTGCCCCACCCCAACCCCAACTCCTCAACCTCTGCTCTCGGCTGACCTTTGACCTCTCCCTGTCACACCCATCTAGGATGACCCCATTGGCAACCTGAACACTGCCTTTGAGGTGGCAGAGAAATACCTGGACATCCCCAAGATGTTGGATGCAGAAGGTAAGATTGAGCCTCATGCAGGCCAGGACACCCTCTTCCTCACAGGCAGGTGTGGTCCAGTTTTCACCCTTGCAACCCTGCTCTTCCTTCCTCCTGGGGTGCTCCGGCCCTCATCCTGCTCCCTGGCTCTAATCCTTCCTTTCACTGGCCTCCTTCTCCAGGAGCCCTCTGCAGGGTCTCTCTACTCTGTCCTGCTTCTTACCATGAAATATCTCTACCCCTGACTCATATCCAGTTCTCTGGGTTACTGGGGATAACATTGGTCTCCCAAAACTGGCATTCCCTCTGGGGCACATCCTACCTCTGACTGTGACTGAGCAAAGCATTTAATGAAGCAGCAAAATTTTCTGAGGATCCCCCAGCACTCTGGCTGTGTGGGCACCAATGGAGGAGACTGGTTCTGGGCATAGAGCTCACAGATATGGGGAAGACACTCAGAGTCAGGGTACTGGGCCTTGTAACTGATGCCACATGAGGGCCCCAGTATCTGCTTAGGCACCATGGCTTCATGCTTTGCTTAACCCATGGAGGGGGAGGTTGCCAGGCCCCAGGGTGACCAGAGAGGGCTTCAGAGAAGAGAAGGATTCTGGGCTTGGAGTAGCTGGCAGCTGGTGAGTAGATGTCTCCATCACTACCATCCCGAGGGGCTTCTCTGCATGGGAGGCAAGGGGGCTCAGCTCATTCTCTTCCCTGGTTTTGGTCAGTATACACCTTGCTGCCCTCCCCCAGACATCGTGAACACCCCCAAGCCAGATGAGAAAGCCATCATGACCTACGTTTCCTGCTTCTACCATGCTTTTGCTGGGGCTGAGCAGGTAAGGAGGGCCTTGATGCTGAACCCCTGGGGTTGAGGAGGTTAAGGAGCTTCATGTCTACTTCCGGCCAGGCTCCAGAGCCCCATCTTGACAGCAGCCCAATATTTGAAGGTGCCTAATCATGTAAATCTAAGGGTGCCACTGTCCTAAGTACAAGCAGTTTCCCTTCGCTCAGGAACAGGGGCCTCTGGCCTAGAAGCTCCCTCTCCAGCATAAGAGATCTGCTCCCTTCATCTCCCCACCAGTCCAGATTATCAAGAGGAAGGCTGGGTCAGGGGTGTCTGGGGCACCTTGTCTTAAAGCCAACCCTCCTGCCCACCGCATCACAGGCAGAGACAGCTGCCAACAGGATCTGTAAGGTGCTAGCTGTGAACCAGGAGAATGAGAAGCTGATGGAGGAGTATGAGAAGCTGGCCAGTGAGGTGAGTCTGGCACCAGAGGGCCCCTTTCAGCTTTCTCCCCTTGTTGGCCCTGCTGGCCTTCCAACCCTGCTAACCCCTCTACATGGGCCTGCAGAGCCTCTTTCTTCTTAGAGTGGCCCTGGCTACCCGCAGCCTCCTCCTATTCCAGCCTATCCATCACCTGCCCTTCTGCCTGCCTGAGTTCCCAGGTGTTCCTTGATCCACTCATCATTCAGCATTCCCTTGTATTTAGGCAGCCATTTGGCCCTTTGTTCTATGCCAACCAATACAGGCCCCAAGGCCCAGAAATGAACTGTCCTGAGCTGGAGGTACAGCTCAGTGGTAGAACATTTGCCTACCATGCGTGAAGCCCCAGGTTTGTGATACCCCAGCACTTTAAAAAAGTTAACTATCCTATTCTTTTCCTAACAAAGGGGACGGATTACTGCATTCTGTCCTCTATAGTTGTGAAAGCTACTCCAGGAGGCCCAGCCTCCTGGTGTGGGTGGAAAAGAGTAGGTAAGGTAGGCAGTTAGCTCAGCACTCTCTGCTCTGTCCCTGCCTCACTGTGACAGCTGCTGGAGTGGATCCGCCGCACTGTCCCATGGCTGGAGAACCGGGTGGGTGAGCCCAGCATGAGTGCCATGCAGCGCAAGCTGGAGGACTTTAGGGACTACCGGCGCCTGCACAAGCCGCCCCGTGTTCAGGAGAAGTGCCAGCTGGAGATCAACTTCAACACCCTGCAGACCAAGCTGCGGCTGAGCCACCGGCCTGCCTTCATGCCCTCCGAGGGCAAGCTGGTCTCGGTGAGCTAGGCTGGGCCCGGGGGTGCCCTAGCTCTGCCCACGTACTCTGGGGACCTTCAGTTCTGCATCCCCATCTGTGCAATGGGTGAACCGTGATGGAGGCCACGTCTGCCTGCCCCACAGGACATTGCCAATGCGTGGCGAGGGTTGGAGCAAGTGGAAAAGGGCTATGAAGACTGGCTGCTCTCCGAGATCCGGCGTCTACAGAGGCTGCAGCACCTGGCTGAGAAGTTCCAGCAGAAGGCCTCCCTGCATGAAGCCTGGACCCGGGGTAGGTGTACTTCATGGCTTTGGACTTCCTCCTGGAGTGGAATTCTAGCAAAATGTCAGGACAGGGGAAGTCCTCTTCAGGGAAGCTGGAGACCAGATTTCTAGTCCCACTCTAACTTGCTGCAACCTTGGCCCCTCTTAGGACCACAGTTTCTTTATCTGCAAACTCAGCCTCTAACCCTCCCTCCAGATGCTGGTCCTGTCTTTTCTGATTAATTTGTCAAGAAGCATTGTGTTTGTATATATAGTAGGTGTCCAAGGATGAGCCCACTTTAACCCCAACATTACTTATGTCCTACTGATGTGAAATATTGCATGAGTCAATTACATCACTCTGCAAAACTGCTACATTGTATAACAATAATGCTAGGGTTTTTTTTTTGTGTGTGTTGTTTTTATCGGTACCAGGGATAGAACTCACAACTGCCTGCTTGCAAGGCAGGCGCTTATGCCGCTGAGCTAAATCCCCAGCCCCCAATAACGCTAGGTTTAAGTGAAGACATCTATTATTAGGTTGAGGAGGTTCATGTCTACTAATTTACTGAGTGGCTTTTAAGAAAAAAATGTTGGAGGAAGCTTTGTTATTTTACCTTTCACATCATAAAGTCTACCATTTATTTTTTAAAAATCATTGTGCAGAAAGTCACTCATTCAATATTTTGTCAGACTTTAATCAGACAAATAAATCCTGCCAAAAATAATGAACGAACAGTGAAAATAGATAATAAAATAATAGAAAACAATCAAAACATAATAAAACATAATAAAAAACAATAGTTGGACTAAGAAATCCTTAAAATTACAGCTACTTATGTGGTGCTGAAGAGCTCTCTGAAGCTTTACAATTCAGGTGTCTCCTCTATAGCAGCATTCTATGGCATTCTCCTCTATAGCAGCAATATAGCAGCATTCAAAGTGGCTCTACTGCTACTATGATTATGCAGGTCTTTATTTGCAAAATTAAGGTAATTATCACTCACAAAGCACTTTTACATTCATTATGCACTCATCCAACGGATATTCTGTTCATTAAGGGCTACCAAGGGCCCATAACTATGCCAAGCTCTGGAGAAAGTGGGGAACGAGAAAATCGGAACTCACAGAGACATTGAGAGGTAGTTAGCATCCAAATAATTCCAAAACGGCACCAAGGGGCAGCCTCATGCTGTGGTCAGGAGCTTCACTTGTGCTGTTATCTCAGAGGAAGAGCCCTAGGGTTGGCTGGGCAGGTATCATCAGGGGTCTTGCAGCCCGACTGAACCCCCTGCTCCTGGTGCGACCGCTACCAGGTGACTGGAGCAGGACCTCTCTCTGAGCAGGGAAGGAGGACATGCTAAACCAGCGGGACTATGAGTCAGCTTCGCTACAGGAGGTGCGGGCGTTGCTGCGGCGTCACGAAGCCTTTGAGAGCGACCTGGCGGCGCACCAGGACCGCGTGGAGCACATCGCAGCCCTAGCCCAGGAGCTCAAGTGCGCATGACTGACCCGCCCCCCAGAGACCATGCCCCTTCGTGGCCCCGCCCCGCTACCAACCTCTTCACACCATGTCCTCCACAAGACCTCGGTTGTCCTGGTTTCCTAACTGGCATCTGTACCCACGCCCTTGCACCGTTCACGCCTCCCTTTCTGGAACCCCAGCTCCACCTCCTTACCGCGCTGCGCTGCATCTGTCCCACTCCGTGGTGTAACTCCTAACCTGGCCGCTCCTTTTACCTTGGGCCCTAGACTCCTACCCTAAACTTCGCCCTCAGCTTTGGACTCCATCGCCTTCTGCAAACCTACCTCCTTTCGCATAATCCTGCCTCTGATTCCTCAGGCCCCTCCTCCAGCCAAGGACTGGAGAACTCCAAATGCCTACCTGACGTCCTCCTGCAGAAACTCTGCCTTATCCCTCTCCTGCCCTGGGTCACCTAGGCCTTCACTACCACCATGGGCCCTGGTCAAGGCCTGGGAGCCCTGGGAGGATTCAGACCTCTTCTCACCCGCAGTGAGCTGGACTACCACGAGGCGGCCTCAGTAAACAGCCGCTGCCAGGCCATCTGTGACCAATGGGATAACTTGGGCACTCTGACCCAGAAGAGACGGGATGCGCTAGAGGTGAAGTCTGGGGCCAAGTAGCTGAGGCCAAGGAGTGAGGCGCTGAGGAG
The DNA here is from genome assembly GCF_034190915.1 of Cavia porcellus. Lineage (NCBI taxonomy): Eukaryota > Metazoa > Chordata > Mammalia > Rodentia > Caviidae > Cavia > Cavia porcellus. The sequence goes on from NW_026947500.1 coordinate 25,202,775, forward strand.
GCACTGATCCGCTATCCTCTTGGCCCGTAGCGGATGGAGAAGCTCCTGGAAACCATCGATCAGCTGCAGCTGGAGTTTGCGCGGCGGGCAGCACCCTTCAACAACTGGCTGGATGGAGCAGTGGAGGACCTACAGGATGTGTGGCTGGTGCACTCGGTGGAGGAGACCCAGGTGGGTGCGGGGCTCTGAGGACAGTCCTGGGGGACACTGGGTTGGATGGCAGGAAAGCTGGCCCCAAAACCTGATGCAGCGGCCAATGCCTATAATCCCAGCACTTTTGAGAGGCTGAGGCAGGAGGATCACAAGTTCAATCCCAATCTGAGAAATTTAGAATCTCTATTTAAAAAAAACAACAACAACAAGAAAAACACCAGGAGGGTGTGGCAGCAGCAGGATCACTATGAATTTGAGGCCAGCCTGGACTACATAGTGAGTTCAAAGCCTCAACTACATACCGAGACTCTGTCTCAATAAATAAATAAATAAATAAATAAATAAATAAATAAATAAAATGATATTACATACAAATAAAAAAGGACTGGGGATATAGCTCAATGCAAAGATCATGGATTCGGGGCTGGGGATTTAGCTCAGCGGCATAAGTGCCTGCCTTGCAAGCAGGCACTCATGGGTTCGATCCCTGGTATCGATAAAAAGGAAAAAAAAAAAAAAGATCATGGATTCAATTTTTAGTGTGTGTGGGGAGAGAACCTAGCCCTAAATCCTGCCAGCCACTCCTTTGGGCTCCTGGGGAATGAGAATAGTAGAAAAGTCCATTTCTAGAGTGCTAAGTTGGGCTGTAGGACCAGGCCTGACAGGCACTGCCACTTTTCCTACTCTGTAGGAACTGATCTTTCCTGCTTGTCACCCCCAGAGCCTGCTGACAGCACATGACCAGTTCAAGGCGACGCTGCCTGAGGCTGATCGAGAACGAGGTGCCATCCTGGGCATCCAGGGCGAGATCCAGAAGATCTGCCAAACGTATGGGTTACGGCCCGCAACTACCAACCCCTACATCAGTCTCACCCCACAGGACATCAACACCAAGTGGGACATGGTCAGTGCCTCCAGCAATCCTGCCCTGTGCCCTGACCCCTCATGTATACTCTTAAAACACCCAGAAACCTCAGGTGTCTCAAGTTATGTGCAATAGTATCTACCTCCAGATCTGAGGTCTGTCACTGCCTCCACATGACATGGGATAAACCACCTCGCCTGTCATGGCCTCATCTGTATAATGGAGAATCTCCCACCAGGACTGATTAAAGTTTATATGTCCATAAAACCACCTAAGTTATGAGTGATGTCACACACCCATTTTGTACATAAAGCAAAAATGAGCCTAAGTGATGTGCCTGTGAGCTTGCTCACACGGGCCAGTTTGGTTCACAGCAACAGGGCTGAAGTTTGAGGGACTAGGGCCCATCTCTCCTCAAAGCTACCTCCTGGCTCCCAGAACTGCTTTTAACCATGTTCCTTATCAGGTCCGAAAGTTGGTGCCTAGCCGTGACCAGACTCTGCAGGAGGAGCTGTCACGACAACAGGTGAATGAGAGGCTCCGGCGACAGTTTGCTGCCCAGGCCAATGCTGTGGGACCTTGGATCCAGGCAAAGGTGGAGGTAAAGGCTTAGGCAGTGGGGCCAACCTGGGGTTGGGGCCAGGGCAGAGTCCCCGGGAGCTGAGAGCCCTCATTCTGCATGGGTACCCCCGCAGGAGGTGGGACGGCTGGCAGCAGGGCTGGCTGGTTCTCTGGAGGAGCAGATGGCAGGGCTGCGGCAGCAGGAGCAGAACATCATCAATTACAAGAGCAACATTGACCGGCTGGAGGGTGACCATCAGCTGTTACAGGAGAGCCTGGTCTTTGACAATAAGCACACGGTCTACAGCATGGAGGTGGGCCCCAGCCCCTGGGGAGAGTGGAAGTCTACATAGGCTGGGGAAGGCTGGCGTGATCCCAGCTGGATGGAGCATGTCTGTTCTAGAAAGGCCCCAGTTCGACTTGGCAGCATAGCCCATGCGAATGCTGGACAATGACAAGTTCAGAGTCACAAAGCAGGTTAAAGTCAGGCTAGGACTGGCCATAGCTGGCTGATCAGTATTGAATACATAATAAACCATCAAACTTTAAAGCACAAAGGCATACTAGAGAGGTCACTCAGTGATGGGTGAGGGACCCAATAAGGGCAAGGATTTGTTGGAGGACAAACAGAGGGTTGCATGGGGTTATAATAGTGGCCAGGCACCAGCCACCCACTGACTGGCCCATCTCCCACTCTCTAGCACATCCGTGTGGGCTGGGAGCAGCTGCTTACCTCCATTGCCCGCACAATCAATGAGGTGGAGAACCAGGTACTGACCCGAGATGCTAAAGGCCTGAGCCAGGAGCAGCTCAACGAGTTCCGGGCATCCTTCAACCACTTTGACCGGGTCAGCAGGGGCCCAGCCTGTTGGGCTAGGAGACTGGGGGGCTGGTAGGGTTTAGGAACCAAGCCTACGTCCACCCACTCCCTGCAGAAGCGGAATGGGATGATGGAACCTGATGACTTCCGAGCCTGCCTCATCTCCATGGGCTACGACCTGGTGAGTATCCCCACACCTGTTCCCAGGAATGCCACTGGTGCCCTCTCCTCTGTAATGATCACCTACCGTGTGCCTCCTCCCTTCATGTGTGTTGTCATCTCTACTTCTCATCACACCCATGGGGACTGGCAAAGGCTCACAGGTAAAGTAACTTAGGCCTTGTTCTGGGTGACCCCAAGGTCTGAACCTGCAATGTTTTTACCTTAAACAAAGGGCTCTACAGAGAGATATGGCCTCAGGGAAAACATCAGGACCGATGAGCAAAATGCAGAGTTGCTATGGGCATAGAGCAAGTTTGGGCCTGCACAGACTTCCTAAAGCCAGGCTGATTGAGGCCTTTGGAGAAGAGCACATCCTGTCCCAAGATTTATGAACCCAAGGCTTGAAAGTCCCCAAGAGGAGACTTTGGGAGCCCTCCTGGCTTTAGCACCTATGGACATGACTCCTGGCCTTTATTTCTGCAGGGAGAAGTAGAGTTTGCTCGTATCATGACCATGGTGGACCCCAATGCCACTGGGGTAGTGACCTTCCAAGCTTTCATTGACTTCATGACCCGAGAGACAGCTGAGACAGACACAGCTGAACAAGTGATGGCCTCCTTCAAGATCCTGGCAGGAGACAAGGTAAGCCCTGGGGAATAGGGGAACTGGTGGCCTGTGGCAGAGCACGGGACTGTAGACCTCAACACCTCCTCTTCCCCAGAACTACATCACCCCTGAGGAACTGAGGCGGGAGCTCCCAGCTGAGCAGGCTGAATACTGTATCCACCGGATGGCACCATACAAAGGATCTGGGGCTCCAGCTGGAGCTCTGGACTATGTGGCTTTCTCCAATGCCCTCTATGGGGAGAGCGATCTCTGACCCCTACCTATGTGGTTCTCAATGGAAGATGAGACAGGGTGCTCGATGTAGCTGATCCTATCCGTCCCTCAGAACAAGGGCCCCACAGACTGGCCAGCCAACTGTTCCTGAATAAAGATCCATCCTTGGGCCTCTTCCCATCTCATGGTGGTTCCTAGAGTAGAAGCTGGGCCCTCAGATCCCTGGGCAGGACCAGCTATCCCACCCTGGCTCACCAGGGGTACCCACTACCTCTCCTTGGCCTCAGACACGGAGCACTCACAATGTACTGGGAACTTGAACACCTCTTTATTGCTGTGAGAGAAGGGTGGCTATTGGATGTGGAAGGGACAGTATCCCCAAATCCAGGGGGATCAGGATATTTACAGCATCAGAGGAGAGCCAGAGCTTGCTGAGGACCAAGCTGGGTTTACAATGGGAATATTTTCATTGTGCTCCTTACCCAAGCCCAGCTCCTTACCTGCCTCAGCTTTGGCTGCTCTGAAAACATTCTTCACCCCAGGGTCCTAGCTGCCACACCACAATTCAACAAAAGTACATCTGGGGGTGGGGGGCTTCCGGCAGAAGCAGGTTAGACAAAAGTAGAACACCCCCCTGTTCGATGTAAGGTTCCCAGCACCCACCCCTCCATCAGGCAGCTGTGCCTCCTGGGGAGGACCTGGACATGGGGTCAGGCCAGGGAAGGAGCTGCTCTGGTCAGCACCAGGTCCTGCACCACTGGCTCCTCACTCTACCACCGCTGAGCTGGCCATGACGTTCACACCACAGGACCTGGACCCACGATGCAGGTAGTAGTAACCCTGAGGGAGAGGGATTGATAAGAGGCCCAGGCAGGGGGGTGGGAGGACCAGAGGGCCAAGTGGATGAGACTTACCTCCTCACCCCAGTCAGTGCCCCAGCTGTTCTTGATGGCCCAGAAAGGAACACCAGAGCCTGGGAGCAGTGTAGAGGGCAAGAGGTCAGGGCCCCCATTTCTCCATTCACAGCCTCAACTACTTTGTATCTTTTGCATACCTGCAATGGACCTACTATATGATGGGTACTAGGAAAAGATTAGAAAACAAGAGCAGGCTGCCACTCCTGGAGGCCTGGAGCAGCTCTGGGGCACTGGGAGGGAACCAGCCACAGCCTGCAGCAAAACTGTTCCTCCTCCCCTAGCCCCAGCTTTCCCAGCTAGAGTTCCTAGGGGTTCCTAGGGGTTCCCTCGGTCTCCTTCCCAGAGGTCCGGAGATGCTGCTGTCTGACACCGGCCTGTGGTAAGGGGAGACTGTCAGCAGAACTCACGTTTGCCGTAGCCCACGATCAGCATGGCATGGTCAATGAACCAAGGGCTGCAGAGGGGTTGTAGTGGGTGGGCAATCCCATGACGGTAGAACTAGGGGGAGAATAAGGAATGGAGAGCCAGCTCCAAGGAGGATCAAGGGAGTGATGAGCTAGTGATGGGGCAGAGGGCCAGGACCTGGACCTCACCTGCATGCCGAAGGCATTGATGGCAATGGAGATGGGACCCTTCACAGCTAGCCATGCCGCCAAGTCTGAGGGGAGAGGGGCCACATCAGTGGGCACCTGGGCCAGCCACACCCAGCCTAACCTCTTCCCGCCCCTCACTCACACTGTTCATTCTTGCTCAGCTCCACTGAGTCATTGATGTAGACCTTGGCCTTCTTTGCTGAGAAGTTGCAGGCCTCCATGTGGCCCTGGTAACTGTAGTCGTCCTCTGTCTCCAGCCCTCCTGGGGAACAATGTGGGTGGGTTGAGGGTGCAAAGGGAGAATGGACTCCACTTATTTTTCGCTGACTTTCTCCCCTGATACCTAAGGTCCCACATTCCTCATCCACCTTAGGCCACAGGCCCTCCCCTCTGAGGAACCTCTGGATTCCAGAGATGACACAGGGAGAAGCGGGGGGCCTGCGGAGAGCAGCCAGTGACCAGCAAAACCAGCAGCAGGGACTCAACTCTGAGCTTCTACCTGTGCTGAGGGCCCATCCAGCTTTCCTGGATTGTGGACCTTGGAAAGCTTGTCCTGTTGACAGTCCTTTCTTAGTCCAGCCCACATCCTGCCAGGCTACTGGGCCAGACTCTGTCCAACCCTTTAACCTTCCACTGCTGCCCATCAGGGAACTGAACTGCCAATTTGGGGCCATGCCTCCTGTCAGGAGATGCTGTGTTGCTACTGCTTGCTCACCGAGTCCCTGTTACCCAAATGGAATTTACTTTTTTTTTCTCTCTCTTTTAACTATTGTCTTTTTGAGACAGGGTCTTGCCATGCAGTTCAGGCTGGCCTTGAGCTTACTTTGTAGCTCAAGGCTGGCCTCAAACTCACAGCAGTCTTCCTGCCTCAGCCTCCCAGAGAGCTGGGATAAGAGGTGAGCACCACCATACCCAGCAGGTCAGCAGGAAGTCTTAAATCCAGTTCCATGCTCCTGTCTCTTCCCCTTGTAAGTTGGCTTCTTATAGAGGGACAAGAGACACCTACTTTCCCTTCTGATTCCATTAATGCCTACCCAAACTCTTGATGGCAGAGTAGGCGTTGATAGGCAAGCCACCCATGCAGGCCTTGTCCACCTTGTCACAGTCCAAGAGCTCTAGGAGACAGAAGGCAGGTGCTGAGGATGGGGCTGAACTGGGGACAGGGAGGGTGGAGCAGGACGCTTACCTTGCTCTGAGAGGGAAAGCAGAGTGCCCTTCTTCAGGAACCACTGGCCCTCCACGTTGCCTGTGACAGAGAAGGCCCAGCAGGACCCACACATCCCCTGCAAGAGATGGACGGCATCCAGGGAGGACCCCTCCCCCAGCCCAAAGCAGTGTGCAGGGCCACCCTCACTTCTAGGCCTCCAACCTGATTCTTGACTTCGGTGACAGCCCCTTTCTTCCTCCAGTCCCACTCAGGTGGGGCAGAGTCATGCACAATCTTGGCTTGGCGCATCGTCTTGCTAGGGTGCTCTCGTAGGAGGGGGTTCAGGTAGATGGTGCGGAACTCTTCCTCTAAGGGCACAACATGGAGGGAGGAGAGCTATAGGTCAGCCCTGGCCAGGGGCCTCAAGAGCAGACCATCTCTCTCCTAGGCTCCAGCCCTACCTGTGAGGTCACTAAACTTGGTGACCCCATACTGAGCTGTGCCACGGTCCAGGGCCTGGATCTTCTGAGCTAGTATCATGTTTCTGGTAAAGACAGACAAGCGCCACTGGGTTTCTGAGGACCAAAGAGCAGGAGAGGAGGAGCTTAGACCCCGAGCAAATCATAAGGGCCGTTGTGTGAGTGGGACTAAAAAGCAAGGGATTAGATGGATTCTGGGTTTGCCCTAAAGCTCTTTTTTAAGGACAGAACTCTGGGGTGGGTGAGATTGCAAGTGCTGCAGTGAAAACTGGAACTGAATTAGACCCTAAGAGGCATCCCCAGGAGAAGGCACAGGAAAGGTGATGGTGCAGAAGGCCCTCCCCAGAGAAAAATCTAGCCTCTGCCCCATCCTAAGCTCCCTAGAAGAATGGAGACCCACTTTTCCTGATCAGGAAGATAAGACAGAAGCAGACAGATACTTGGGATGACTCACCAGTCCTGGAGGGCTGGAAAAGAACTTGGGGGCTGAGGCATCCTTGAAAGGATGCACTGCCTCTTGTGTCCTTCCCCTCCCAAACTCGTTGGGGTAAGACCCTAATCTGACTAGGACAAATACAGCCACAGCTGAGTCCTTACCTTCCTTTGACTCATAAGTTCGGTTATAGGTGGCAACAAACTTCTTGAAGAGTGAAGCTATCTTCATAGCAAACTTCTGGAAACACAGGGGGATCTTTATAAGAAGTTTGGCCTAACCCAGTAGCCCTCCTCCGGGGGTAAACAGAAAAGATGGGGAATCAGGCAGCAGCTAGCTCCCCAGATACAGGCTCCTCACCTTGGGAAGGGGATCCTTGCTTGACAGTGGAAGGACTGAACTAAAAGTCTCATTTTTGAGATCTGGATAGGGTTGGAACAGAGAGAAAAATCAAAGCTGAACCCTGAGTGAAGTATGATCTAGGCCAATGGTGGTGAATGTATGGCACACGTGCCCGCAGTGGGCTGTTTACTATCACTGAAAGCTCTAAAAGGTTCGCCATCAGCGACCTAGGCTATCCCAGCCTCCTTGGGGTATATCCTAGCACCTGAAACCTTGGGATGCACAGGGCCACAGTCTCGCCTCAACAGCATGTGTTTTCCCATCTCCTCCAGGATTTCGAAGCTGCAGAGCTGGAGAAAGAGGAATAAGCCAGTATGGGGACTGGGATGGGAACAAGGTCTAGGCAAAAGGAGCTAGAGGCTTCTTAGAGGCCCCCAGAGCAATTGCCCCACAGTGGAGAGTGAAGCATAGCCAGCATCTCAAAACCTCTTGGTCTCCGGAGCTGGAGACCTCAGAAGCAACTCAGGGAGAGGTTGCTGCTACCTCAGGCCCTTGCCTCTAGACCTATTATCCCAACTGCTGTTTGGGCCTGGGGCAGAAATTACTCACCAAGGTTATCTTGGACACAGGGATCTGGCACAACATGAGGTCTTCGCAGGACGGCTCCGCCAGGGTGGCCTCCAGGGAGTACAGCGAACCCTGGCCGGCCTGAATGGAGGGGCGAGTAAGGTGGACACCGCCAACCCCCTCCTTCTTTGGGCCCGCGCGCCCCCCTAGCCCCTGCCCGTTCCCAGCTCCCAGAGGCTGTCCGCTCGGTTATCCCCGCCCTCACCCCCAGTGTATGCCAGAGGCCCCATCCCCGGGTCCAGGCCCGGCGCCCGCCCGGCCCCGCGTCCTCACCCGACGGACTCGCCCGCGCACGGTCTCCAGCACCGCCTGAGTCCCCGCAGCCCGGCCGCGGTTGTACGCGTCCAGCGCGAAGCGGGCGGGCCCCAAAAGCTCCCGGGACGCAGGCTCCCAGACCACCGCGCCGGCGGCCCGGGGCTCGGCGGGTGCAGGCGCGGGGGCGGCGCCCGGGAGCAGCCCAAGCAGCCACAGGAGCCGCAGCCAGGGCGCCATGGCTAGCGCGAAGCCGGCGGCCCGGACACCAACCCGCAGACACCGCGAGCAACTGACTGGCTGGTTGGAGCCGAGGCTGGTGTCCCCGCACTGCCCCTGGGCCGGGTGGCCAATTACTGTCGGCCCCGGGCGCCTGCGCGCTCGCTTATTTACGCGAGGCACGTGGGATACGCGGGGGTGTAAGGCGAGGAAGGGGCGCTGGTTTGACTAGAAAGCTGATGTGGCAGGTATTGCACCCTGATCATGTTAGGCATTGTGTGTCATCTCCCTCTGGTCATCATGGCAATCTTTTAAAGCAGATGCTATCCCCATTTTACAGGCGAGGAAATAGAGATCAGTGGTTTGTCAAACGTCTCTTGGAGCAGAACTCCAACCCAGGCAATGAACTCCAGCGCCTGGCTTTGCAGCTTGATCGCCCCTTTGAGGCCTTTCTTCTCACCAGTGGCCGGGCAGGTACTCTTCCAGATTCTAGCAGTGTCTCGGGCTGTGCTGAAATGCAATCATGCATGCATTTAGTAACCCAAGCAATGTAGTGTGCACAGGGTGTGGTCATTCCTACAGGCATTCAGTCATATCAAAGCCGAAAAGAAACAGCAGAGGAAAAATATCTCCCGAGTATAAAGAGTTCATTCAGGAACTAGCAAAAGCGTAACAGTCCAAGATGCGTATTATGGCAACCCGCGGGTGCAGCCAAAGAGGGAAGCTGAGGGAGGCTTTTGTTATGAAAAGGGAGAAATTCACATAAATTGCTTGGATACGGAAGCCATTGGTTAGGGGTTGGGGATTTAGCTCAGTAGCAAAAGCGCCTGTATAGCAAGGATAAGGTTGTGAGTTCATTTCCTGGTACGAAAAAACAAATAAACAAAAGCCGTTGGTCTTAGAGAATGCAGGCAGGATTAACTCATTGGCGGAGGTGCTGTTGCCAGGAACATCCTGTCTGAATTGTTGCCATTAAAGATATTAAAAATAAATTTGTTACAGACATTCAGGTAAGGCATGCAAACATGGAGTGTGTGAAAGACTCTCTGATAGGTTTGTTTATTTATTTATTTATTTATTGGTACCAGGGATCAAACTCATGACCTCACACTTGCCAAGGAGGTGCTTGTGCCACTGAGCTAAACCCCTGACCCCTGGGTATTATTTTAAAAAGAAGACCAGTTCTTATCACAAACCATGGGCTTTCCCAACTCCCTATCCTGTGGGTTTGCGCTTTCTTGCTCTGAATTTTGCCTGGGAACGATTTCATCTCAGGATGAGCGGTTTTGCCAAGAGGAACATGCAAATGTAGTAGGTGTAGTTCTGTGTTTCAGATGTCATGGTCTAGGGAGAGGTGAGAAGAGGGTGCCGTCCTGGTACATGTCCCCAGTTAGGGGAGAGGAAATAGGGAAGGGAGAGTTTAAGAGAACTGGAGAAATCACCGAAGGGAGCAAGGGGTTAGTCTGGGGGTGGGGAGGTGGGGAGAACTGATACTGAAGATCACATAGTTTTGTTTAATGACAGCAGAGGTTATTACTAGTTGAAGATTAGCAACTGAGCCAACAGAATGCTCCTAGCCACCAACGGAGGTCTGAGACAAGTGGGCCTATGGGATCCCAGCAGGTGCTTGTGTCTCTCCCCTGGGACAAGGAAGCTCTTTGAGGCTCCCGAGTTCCTTACAGGAGATCATCCTAGGTCCTTAAGGTAGTTTCAGCCTCAGCAAGATCCATTTTCACTCCCACTCCAGCCTTTCTGTTTGCACCTTTTCAGAGGTTCAGGTTCTTGCCTAAAGCTTCGCACTTGATCTTGCCTCAGCCCAATTTGCAGATATCTTTCTAAAAATTAGATATTGACAGAGCTGGGTGTGGTCACACCCCAGTGGTCCCAGAGGCTGGAGAGGCTAAGGTTGGAGGATGGCTTGAGCCAAGGATATCAAAACCAGGCTGAGCAAAAGAGCAAGACCCCCATCTCAGAGGGGAAAATTATGTATGGGCAAATTAAGCTGTAAATATTTTTAGGGTACAAAGTGATGTTATGTGCTTTAGTACAGTGTCAAGTGGTTAGATCAAAGCAATTAACCTACACTTCACTTCAAATACTTGACATTTTTTGTGATGAGAACATTTGAGATTTATTTTCCTATCAATTTTGAAATGTGCATCTTGATTATTAGCTGTCTTCATTGTGCTGGCCAACAGCCCTCAAAGGAAAAAAAATCAAACTTATTCCTCTTGTGTAACTTCATTCTGTATCTTTGATCATTATCTCTCCACTTCCCCCTCCACTGGCCTCTAGTAATCACCATGCCACTTTCGTCTGTGAATTCAAATGTTGTAGATTCCATGTACAAAAGAAACATTAGGCATTTATCTTCCTGTGCCTGGCTTATTTCTCTGGGTGTAATGTTTTCTAATTCCACCCCTGTTGTCACAGAGGACAGAATTTCTTTTCTTTTTCAAGACTGCATAGTACTTCGTTGTGTATATTCATTTATCCATTGATGGACTTTTAGGCTGATGCTATAAATAGTGCCACAACAAACACAGGTGTGCCAATCACTCTTGAAATCCTCCTGATTTTAAATATTTTGGGTAAATACTTGGAAGTGGGATTGCTAGGTCACAGACACTTTTAGTTCTCAGCTTTTAAGTCATTTTCAGGAAGATGTTCGTGATCTGTCGCAGCTGTCACTGCAATTCCCAGTCATTCTGAACTTCCTCTCCCACAGGAGTGATGTCCTGCTCTTGTCCAAGAGCTCTGCAGGGCAGGGAGTTCATTGCTTGTTATCTCACTCACTGCTTTTTCTTCAGCACTGATGATCTCCTGTAAGGGACCAAGGGTTGTAGATACCTGGATACTTGCTTGATAAATATTCATTAGGTAAATGAATGGCTCCCTTGGTGTGCAAATTAGAGCTGCAGGGTCTTGCTCTGTAGTTCATCTGATTTTGGACTCATCATGTAACCCGGCTTGCCTCCATCTAGAGAAGATCCTCCTGCCTCAGCGCCTATGTGCTAGGTTTACAGGTGTGCACCGCCATATCCACCCCAACTTCTGTTTAGTGCCTGGTTCATTTAGTAAAAGGACAAAGACTATGAGTATGGTCCTCAGAGCAGAATCTCAGAAGAAAAATATGCCAGGCACAGAACGACAAATGCCTTATCTCATTGCCATAGGACTTGTATTTGGACAGTCACTTACCCACACTCACACATACTTCATTTCCTGAAAGCTCTAAGCTGAATGAATTAAAAGCAGGCCCTGCAAAAACACAGGACTTTTCTTAGATCAAGGTTTTGGGAAAGCATTGGTGCTATACTCAGCCTCTGTGGGAAGCAGTCTTCTCCCCCTAAGTCTGGAGCCACCTGACAAGAATGTGTGGGGAGGGAGAGGCGGCTGTCTAGGCCGAGTGATTCATGGGGAAGGAATGGTTTTCAAACGCCCATACATTCATTACCTTAGGCAACTCTCACAGCGCTGCAAGGGGTAAGTGATGTAACTGCCATGAGGCTCAGGGGCGTGACCCTGTCCAGAGGCTGAGCTGGAAAGTGGGGGCAGCAGAGGAGATAAGAAAAGAATGGATTCTGGAGGGCCGGAGACGAGGCTCAGTGGAGCGTTCTTGCCTTGCATGCACAAGGCCCTGGGGTTGATTCCCAGCACCATAAATAAATAAATAAGAATGGGCATGCCCTTGGGGCCTATGTCTGGTCCCTCACCCCTTCCATGCTGGCACTCTTGCCTGACTCTACTTCCAGCTGCCATGAACTAAGTGGCTGTGCCCCTCCATACCCTTCTGCCATTTTGTCTGTGCCTCAGAGCTGGCTAATCAGATGGAAACCAAGAGCAAATTAAGCCTCTCTTCCTTTACATTGTGGGTGTTGGGTCTTGTGTCTCAACAATGAGAAAGTGACTGAGCCAAGGGAGGAAGAAAGCTAAGAGTGTGCAGAAACCAGAAGAGCAGGCATTTCAAGAAAGAGGGCTGGCTGTGTCAAATGTTGTCCAGAGGGCAAGCGAGAGGAGACATGATCTCTGGATTGGGTAACACGTTGGGCCCTGTGAGGCCCACTGGGTGTGCTGGTTTGGCTGGGTGTGGAGGCGAACAGCTGTCATCACAGAATTTGGGAGGCTGAGGCATGCAGATTGCTACAAATTTGAGGCCAGCTTGGTCTCAAAAAGAAAAAAAAAATGGTTTGAGGAGCGAATATGAGACATGGGACCAATAACTGGAGACAAGGATTTCAAGAAGTTTTGCTTTGGAAAATGGAGAAACAAATTAGAGGGCTAAGAGACAACTAAAAAGTGTTTTTGTTGTTGTTTTGTTTTTGCTTTGTGTTTTGTTTTGTGCAATACAAAGGCCTTCACACTGAGCTACATCCTCAGACTTTTTTTATTTTCTGTTTTCACACTTAGTTGCCCAGGCTGGGCTTGAACTTGCTATTCTCCTGCCTCAGCCTCCTAGAGTGCTGGGATCACAAGTATGCACCATCATACCCAGTTTAAGAGTATATTTAAGGGCAGGAGATTTAGCTCAGCAGCATAAGCGCCTGCCTTGCAACTATATGGTTGTGAATTTGATCCCTGGCATCCCCCAAAAAAGAGTGTGTTTAAGATGGAGTCAATAGAGCATGCTGATAGGCTGATGAGAAGAAAAATGGAGATACTGGTGATTCAACATAGAGCAGGACTGAAGGAACAAAGATCTGGAGACAGAGAAGAGGAGTGTGTTATTTATTTATTTTTTTTTTGTCTTTTTCCTTTTTATCGGTACCAGGGATCGAACTCACGACTGCCTGCTTGCAAGGCAGGCGCTTATGCCGCTGAGCTAAATCCCCAGCCCCGAGGAGTGTGTTATTTATCTATTCCTGCAAAGTTAGTGGCTTACGGCAGCACATGTTTGTCACACCCATTTCTGTAGATCAGGAGTCCTGGAACCAATTCACTGATTTTTTTGGAAGGCAGCAATCCTAGTGTTGGCCAGGATTACGGTTTCTTTCTTTTCTTTTCTTTTTTTTTAAATTTTATTTTATTTTTATCTTTTTGAGACAGGGTCTCTCTATGAAGTTCAGGCTGGCCTTGGGCTCACTTTGTAGCCTAGGCTGGTCTCGAACTCACAATGATCCTCCTACCTCAGCCTCCTGAGTACTGGGATTACAGGCGTGAGCCACCATACCCAGCTACGGTTTCTTTTGAGGTTCAACTCATGGTAGATTCACTGCCCAGCTCTGTGGTGTTGGCAACATGCAGGTCCTTGTGGGCCACCAGCCTCGGAGCCTCTGTTGCTTATTAACTACTGGCAGCTCCTTACCCCATTGGCTGTCCCAAGATGGCCCATGCTTCCTCAAAGCCAGGAAGAGAGGATGAGGGTACTCCAGTCTCGCATAACATCCTCACATGGATGCATCTCCTCTGCTGTTCCATTGCTCAGAAAGAGGGACATCACAGTCCCCACCCACACCCAAGGTGTGGGCTCACACCAGGCTGTAAATACTGGGATATGGGATCATGCCTTCTAAGACTGCCAGTCCCTCTATGACTGCCTGGCACATAAAAATATTATCAGTGGCAGTAATGTTAGCTAACTTTTTTTTATTGGTACCAGGGATCGAACTCAAGACTGCCTGCTTGCAAGGCAGGCGCTTATGCCGCTGAGCTAAATCCCCAGCCCACTGTTGTCTAACATTTAATATGTATGGTGACAAACAGAGCACCCAATATTTTTTTTATTTTATTTATTTATTTATTTATTAGCACCCAGTATTTTTAGCGTGGGCAGTTCTTAGTATTGGTCTTTTAACCCCACGTGGCCCTGTGAGATAGGTCTGGTGCAGAAAATAAAACTGAAGCAAAAAGATATGCAGTAATTTGGGTTCCCACACTGGAGAGCTATTGAAACATGGGAGCAGAGTTAAATTCCAGTTGTAATATTCATAATGTTTCTCTTTCTTAACTTGGCCTCTATCCAGGTGTGGTGATGCATGCCTGTAATCCCAGAACCCTGGAGGCAGAAGCAGGAAGATTGCTGTGAGTTCAGGGCCACCCCGGGCTATATAGTGACACCCTGTCTCAAAAAAAGAAGAAAAAAAAAAAAAAAGAAAAGGGAGGGGCTGGGGATTTAGCTCAGCGGCATAAGCGCCTGCCTTGCAAGCAGGCAATCGTGAGTTCCATCCCCGGTACCGATAAAAAGGAAAAAGACCAAAAAAAAAAAAAAAAAAAAAGAAAGAAAGAAAGAAAAGGGAAAAAAACCTGGCCTTGTCAGACACCCTGGTGCACACTGCTATGCCACTGAAAGCCAGCAGATAACAGAGCACTGCTTCGCCAATCACATTCAAGGCACTAAGTAAATCAGTCACCTAACCCCAGGGTATAGGATATAGGGATAGGTACAGGGTATAGGGGTAGTTGACGATATGCAGCCTTGACTTCTGCTTCACTTGGTTTAGGACTATGACATATGCTGACAAATCCTAGGAATGCTTATGTTTTTTGTTTTTTTGTTTTGTTTTGTTTTGTTTTGGTCTTTTTCCTTTTTATCAGTACTGGGGATCGAACTCACGACTGCCTGCTTTCAAGGCAGGCACTTATGCCGCTGAGCTAAACCCCCAGCCCCGAATGCTTATGTTTTATGTCCTTGTGTATTTTTTCTTTTTTGACAAGGTCTTGCTATGTAGTCCAGGTTCTGCCATCCTCCTGCCTCAGCCTCCTGCATGTTGAAATTACATGTGTGTACCATCATGTCTGGCTGCACATCAGTTTTTACACAGGGGTCAAGTGTCCACATAGATCTGCTGACCGAACATGAGATCCCAACATAAAAGTGAAGTTAATTTTTAGTTTACTTTTTTTAATTTTAAAGAAAATAAAACAAAATAATAAAATGGAACAAAATAGAACAGTGAGAACAATATTGGATTTCAAAAACAAGATAGAAGGAAATCTCCCATAGTTGCTGTGTTGCATATTGCTATCCTCTAAATAGATGCTCAGACTACCAACTTTAGGCCTGCAAATCAAACAATCCAGGCATTAAATTTTTTTTTTTTTTTTTTTTACTTCAGATGCTATCATCTCAGCGTGTGTTCCTCCAAATCAGCTGGTTGCTTACTGGGGTGGGGCGAGGCAGCAGTGCTCTTTTGTCTCCCAGCCCTGCCAGCTGGCTCACAGGAAGGTGCAGGTTGGCTTCTTAGTTCTCCTCACAGCCTGCATGGCTGCTTCTGGCTCACAGGAGAGCGTGGGTTGGCTGTTAGTTTATTTTCTACTAGAATATACATCCAAAATATTTGAAGTACACAAAATTTGTTGCATGTCTGTTAAGATGTGGATTTGCAATTAAATGGTAATTGCTGGCTGCTCGACCCCAGGGCCCAGAGTAAAGGTTGATTTCACCCTCTTTTGCTGCTAGGACTTTAGAAGGTTTGTATCAGGAAGCCCCAAGCTTCTTGGCACTAGATATCAGTTTCAAGGAAGATAAATGGAGGGAATGATTTCAGGATGAGTCAGAGGATTACACAACCTAGATCCCCTACATTTCACAGTAGAGTTCATGCTCCTGTGAGAAGCTTTGCTGCTGCTGATCTGACAGGAGGTAGAGCTCAGGAGGAGGAGACTAAATGCAAACAAGCTTCACTCACTCACTCACTACTCACCTCTTGCTGTGCAGCTCCGTTCCCTACTGGCCACAGACTAGCACTGGTCCATAGCCCAGGGGTTGGGAGGCAAACAAGAATAAAAATGGGTAGGGGTGGCCCAGCGCTCAGGTCATGGCCAACCAGAACTAACCTTTCCAGACCAAAATGGGACAAGCTACAGCGTTTCCATTGCCCTGATTTATGTGAGTGGTAGTTAATGACTGATGGTCTGAATCTATCCCACATCCCTCTGGATATACCTCCTGCCCTGCAAGAATGATTGACAATTTACATAAAGTTTAGGGGCCAGGGATTTAGCTCAGTGGCATAAGTGCCTGCCTGGTGCTGCTGGCCAGCATGCAGTTGTGAGTTCAATCTCCAGTACCAAAAAAAAAAAAAAAAAAAAAAAAAAAAAAAGAGCAATACCTAGACATATCCTGGTGACTTTTTTTTTTTTTTTTTTGTCTTTTTCGTTTTTATCGGTACCAGGGATCGAACTCACAACTGCCTGCTTGCAAGGCAGGTGCTTATGCCTCTGAACTAAATCCCCAGCCCCTTTTTCTTTTTCTTTTTTGTTTTTTATCCTGGTGACTTTTAAAGGGCTGGGGATTTAGCTCAGCAACATAAGCACCTGTCTGGCAAGCACAAGGTCATGAGTTTGATTCCTGGTACAAAAAAAATTTACCCAGTAAAGCCAGTTGTGGGCGTAAATGCCTATAATTCCAGCACTTGGAAGGCTGAGGCAGGAGGATCATTGTAAATTCAAGACCATAACACTACAAAGTGAGCTCAAGATCAGTCTACAGAGCAAGACCCTATCTCAAAAAGACAAAAAAAAAGTTAGCAGATGAGCTTTTTCAGGTTTCCCAGCCATCATCTCCCAGAATTTTTAAAAAAATATCTCTTTTTCTGGGACTGGAGGTAACAAGGAGGGATTTGAAAAGAAGGCAGAATCACAGATTTACTATGTAAATCAAAGTCATATTAACTGATTTGGATTCTTTTTTAAAAAAAAAAGTTGTGTATCCATCAAGTTTTTCTTAATGATTTCTGAATTTTCTTGTTTGTTTTTGAGACAAGGCCTCACCCCTCACTATGTAGCTCAGACTGACCTTGAACTCACTATGTCACCCAGGTTGGCCTTGAACTCCTGGCAATCCCCATCCCATCCTCCAGAGTGCTGGGATTACAGGTGTGCACCACCATGCAGGCACCTGACCTGGATTCTAATTCTGGTTCTGCTCCTTTAGAGTGGCTGTGTGATCCTGAGACCATGAACCAGGTCCTCTTTAGGTCTCTGTTTTGTTGTGTTTTTCCATGCTGGGGATTGAACCCTAACACATTCAAAGCATTTGCTCTACCGTTGAGCTGCACTCCAGTCCTCTCTGAACCTTTTTATAGAAGTATAAAGAGGATAGAAATGTGCCTCATTTCTATGTCAGTTTCAACTTTCTAGGACAAAAAATACATATGCAGCGTCCTAAGAAGGAGGATATAGAAACCTAGATCTCTTGAAACCCACAGGGAGAAGACCAGAAAAGCAGAGCTTGGATAGATGAGCTTCAGCAGAACCCTTGAAGGGAGGTTTTTGTCCCTAAATTTCAGATTTAGAAAGGTATATAAGCATTTTGAGTTATCAAGTCTTCTGATCTGTAGTAGATGGGACCAAGGATGCTCGACATCTACCTATAGTTGGGACAGTCTTACATAATAGAACTGTCCCACATCCCATATGACTTTCCAGTGTACCACAGGTTATTTATACAAGCGAAAAATTTGGGCTAAGAACCTGAACTCTGTTATGGATTTAAACGTGTACTTTTTTTTTTGTCTTTTTCTTTTTTTATTGGTACCAGGGATAGAACTCACAACCACACACTTGAAAGGCAGGTGCTTATGCCACAGAGCTAAATCCCCAGCCCCTAACATGTACTGTTATATACACAGTCTTAGTATACACTGAATTTCCCTGGAAAGCTATTAACATGCAATTCAAAGGCAGAATTTTCCTTGTGGGAGTTCAGATCTTTCTGAAGGATTGTTCACCTGTTTAGAAATTTGTGTCTCTGACACAGTATGTCTGCATCAGGTCGCCTCGGAAGCAGTTCTAATTCACATTGATCACTTGTCTTCTAGTGTGATCTCAACTGAGCATGTGTATAAGGAAATGCAGATTTCTTTAGTATAAGTTATTTTCATTTTGTTTTTCCCTGATTTCTTTTTTTGGTGCTGGGGATCAAACTCATGACCTTGCACTTGCCAGGCAGGCGCTTAAGTCACTGAGCTAAATCCCCAGCCCTGATTTCTTTTTCTTTTTGAGGCAAGGTTTCACTATGAATTTCAGGCTGGCCTTGAATTCATGTTGTAGCCCAGGCTGGCTGTAACTCTCAGTCATCTTCCTGCCTCGGCCTCCTGAGTGCTGGGATTACAGGTATACGCTACTTTTCCTAAGATATTACCTATTAACTGTATTTGGTTCATTCAGTAAGTATTGACCACATGGATGCCACACATCAAGCATGATCTCAATGTGTAAAAACAAGTGTCAAATATTTTTGCTCAAAGGGAATGTTGCATCTGATACGAATGGGATCCCCTGTGACGCGGATCAGAGTCCCTTACTCTGCCATCATCCACTGAAGCCCAGCTCTGCCATCATCCACTGAAGCCCAGGACGTATCTCTCCGAGCTGCATGTGCATAGATTACATGAAATCGTGTAGACACAATGCCTGCCTTCCTGTATGCTTATTGAAGGGCAGCTGTCAACATCATTACACTGATTTTTTTTTTTTTAATGGCACAGGTACCGTAAAGCTGCTGAGTTTGTGTGTGTACTGGGGACTGAACTCGGGGAACACTGAGTTACACCAGACGTCCCCAGTCCTTTTTCTTTTTCTTTTTTTTTTTTTTGTTTATTTACTTTTTGTAATACTTCGAATTGAACCCCAGGACTCTCTATTACTGAACTAATCCCCAGATCTTTCTATTTCTTATTGTCATACAGGATCTCGCTAAATTGCCCAGACTGCTCAAACTTTTGTTGTTGTTACTTTGATGTTGTCGTTTGCTCAAATTTTCATGATCCTCCTCCCTGAGTTACAGGGGTAGCTGGGATTATAGTTGTGTGCCACCATGCCCGCACCTATGTCTCTTAAATAATTACTCAAACCCCATAGGCTAGCTATTACATCTTTATTTTGAAGGTTCTTTTATCTCTAAGTCTTTTAAAGGCTATAGTAATTTTTTTTGTCTTTTTCCTTTTTACCGGTACCAGGGATCGAACTCACGAATGCCTGCTTGCAAGGCAGGCACTTATGCCGCTGAGCTAAATCCCCAGTCCCTTATAGTAATTTATTTAATCTGACCTTTCCACCCTCCAAATCAGGCAACGGAATTCTGGGGTCTACAGCTATTGTGACTTTTTGAAAACACGAGGTGGCGCTGTTGAGACTAGATGGTTCGTCTGTCTGAGTCGTGTTTGAAATTTTTTTAATTAAATTTTATTTTTTTTTCGGCACTGGGGATCGAACTCATGACCTCGTGCTTGCCAGGCAGGCACTTATGCCACTGAGCTAAATCCCCAGCCCCTGGGCACTCTTTTTTTTTTTTTTGTCCTGTTTGAAATTTAAGGTCTCTGCCGACGTGGTGGCCCACGCCTGTAATCCCAGCACTCGGGGAGGCTGAGGCAGGAAGGAAATTGTGAATTTGAGACCACCCTGGGCTACAAAGTAAAATCAAGGCCAGCCTGAACTGCACGGCAACTCCCTGTCTTTAAAAAGGCAAGAAAGTGGGCTGGGGATTTAGCTCAGCGGCATAAGCGCCTGCCCTGCAAGCGCGTGGTCGTGAGATCCCCAGTTTCGACTAAAAAAAAAAAAAAAAAAAAAAAAAAGGCAAGAAAGAAAATCCTACGAGCCACAAAAATTGAAAAAGAACTGGGTTTGGTGGCATGTGATTATAATCCCAGCACTCAGAGCCTGAGGCAGGATTGTTAAGAGTTTGAGGCTTGCCTGGGCTACATAGTGAATTCAAGTCCAGCCTGAACTACACAGCGATATCCTGTTGCAAGAAGCAAAAACCAAACATATAAAAAAATTGAAACAGAGATCTGACCTCTGTGTTCTACACTTGCTATAAATCCCTAGATCTCAAAATTAACTACAACCACATTTCTTGGGTAGTGCAGCAGCGCTGGGGAAGGAAACTGTAGCCTTTCTCATGCTGCCTAGTACTGTCACACTGAGCTACACTTCGGCCCTTTTAAATTTTTATTTATTTATTTATTTTGTTTTGGGTTTTTCTTAAAGAGCAGAATATATTTGAGAGAAAGAAAGCTTCTGTCTAAGAGAGAGACAGAAGGGGTCCTGAGTGAGTTGCCCAGATGTTTGGGTTTTTTTTTTTTTTAATAGGGTCTTGCTATATAGTTGATGCTTGCCTTGAACCTACTATGGAGGTGACTTCAAACTTGTGGCAATCCTCCTGCCTCAGTCTCTTGAGTGCTGGATTAAATTTTGCGACAGGGTCTCACAGTTGCCCAGGTTGGATTAAACTGCACAATGTTTCCATCCCTGCCCTACCTCAAGAATCTCCCAGGGCCAGGGATTTACCTCAGCTGCATAAGTGCCTGCCTGGCAAGCATTAGGTCATGAGTTCAATCCCCAGTAAAAAAAAAAAATCTAAAAAGTACAAACATTCAATAAGGTACAAATAAATTCAACATGCACTTCAATATTTAAGGGGAAAAAAAAAGACTCCCATCCCTGTACATGGCATTACTGCTGTCCCTGCTGTCTAGTCCAGAAATCTGGCTGTGTCCTTGATTTCCCTTTTCCTTTCATTCCCCATGTGGAGCTCATCTTCCAGTGCCCTGGATCTCATTTCCTGGTATTGCCCAAATCAGTCCACTTTTCTCCATTCCTATGGCCACTATTCCTGGCCAAACCACCACCAACTACTGCTTGCCTAAAAAAAATCCTCTTCTGCCTCCCAGATGGTCTCGAACTCGAAAGGCTCCTCTTGCCTCAACCTCCTGAGTGCTGGGATTACAGGCATGAGCCGCTATGCCTGGCTCAGGCAGCTGTATCTAATGACAAATCTAAAAGGCCATTCCAGTTTCCCTACTCCGTGCAATGTCTATTGAGATCATATGTAGTTCAGTTTCCTTTCCCCGTCTGCCTCCTTTCTCTTCCCCAAGTGCTAATCCTGAGAGCCCTGCTCTACAGACCTGCCTGCTGATCTCTGTCTTCACAGAGTCTGCTTCCTGGGGAGGCCAACTCAGGACACGTCGCAGCCCTTCCTGCACATAGAATAAAATCCAGACTCCACATGGTGGCTTGCGAGCCTGGCATATGCTGGTCCCTGCCTTCCTGTCTGTTCATCTCCTGCTTCTCTTGTTGCTGCAGTGGCTGTTTTTCTGTCTTCTTGCTAGGTACTTTCCTGTCCAAGGCCTTTGCAATAGTTGTTACCTGAAGATATTTCTTTGCTCTTGTAGAACTCAGGCTCATTCCTAGCTGCTAAAAAGGTCACAGGACAGGTTCCAGTAAAGGAAGTTCCATTGCTCAGTCTCGGAATACTCTGTGTCTTCCAGCACCTATTACTGTCCTTATTGTTCTTATGTCCTACTAGTCAGTCAACTGTAATAGAGGCCTGTCTGGATTATTCTGTCTGTTCTTTGCCCAGAGTGGTAACACTACCTGAGCCTCTGGACCATTTTCTCCATCCGATACCATAGGCTGCTGAACTTTCTGGGGGTTGTGAAAATGTTGGAGACTGAGAAAAAAATTCTATTGACTTCAAATTTTTAATTGCTATTAATTTAATTGAATGTCACCAGAATAAATTCATTTTATTGACTTGATTATTAAAATTCATAAAGATTTCAGCTCAAACTGAAAAAGATTGAAAGTTAGATTTCTCAACCCAAGACCATCTGGAGGATTCAAGATGGTACTTTAAACATCACAGGAAATTGCAAGTTGAGTTACAGAAACCAGACAAATTTTTAAAACTTATAAAGTTCCTTGTAAAAGTATTACAGTAACATTTTTTTTTTGTCTTTTTCCTTTTTATCGGTACCAGGGATCGAACTCACGACTGCCTGCTTGCAAGGCAGGCTCTTATGCCGCTGAGCTAAATCCCCAGCCCTGCAGTAACGTATTTTGTATTTATTGCAATATGTAAGTGGCATTAAGTATGATAATATTGGAAACCACAAAAGTTTATGAAACTAAGGTCAACAAGGGTCAAAAAATGGCTGGGTGTGGTGGCGCACACCTATTATTGCAGTTCTCAGGAGGCTGAGGCAGGAGGATCATTGTGAGTTCGAGACCAGCCTGGGTTACAGAGCTCAAGGCCAACCTGAACTGCATAGTGAGACCTTGTCTCAAAAAGACTAAAAAAAGAAAAAAGAGTCAAAAAATGGTCCTGCTTGGTCCTTAGTTGACTTTATTTTGTTGGGTGGTTGGACGGATGAATGGATGGATGGATGCTTGGAAAGATGCTTGAATGGGTAAAGGGATGGGGTGGAAGGCAGGTAAATGGACAGAAGGAATGGAGATTTTAAGATCCAAGTATTAGTCTCTGTGTTGTGGAAGCAAGCACTAAGACCCAAGTGTTGTGCCCAGACTTCTCTCCTGGAGTGAATGTACTCAGTAGCTATCCCAGAGCCTTGGTTGGGCAGGCAGCTCTGGTTTACCTCCAGGTCTTCCTTAAATTAAGAGTTACAGTACTGGCCTTCCTACCCCCATCCCAAAGGCCTCAGGGTCTCAATGCATAAGTTGATCCACATTCTCACTAATTTTTTTGTGTGAAGGTCTCAAGCTACAGCAATTTAGGAGGAGTCTTGTTACACCCTAATCCCAGAATGACCTCCCATCACCTCACCTTTGCACCTCTCCATTCCTTCTGTCCATCAGAGGATTCACCTGACAATAGTAATAATGCAGAGCCAGTGTTTCCTCTGTGCCCAGTGCTGATCTTTTAATTTCAAAAGGTCATCAATGGTGATCACAGGCCTAGATATAGGGAGGGGCTGACCTCTTCACTCCCTCGATGGAATCCAGTAAATTTCTACCTTAATCCACTGCTGTTGTTACTGGCGAAGGGAGAGTTAGATGTGGTTTAGCAATTCAAAACCTGAGACTAGACCCGAGCCTGGGCTGGAACCACTATTTGTGGAGCGGGGGTGGAGAGCATGTGTGGAAGCTGTGATGCACGAGTCTTGGTTTGTCCAAGGGAACCCAACGTCCTATATCAGGAGTCAGCCACAGGCTTCCACAGGGAGCAGGGCAGGGGTGCGGAGTGGTGGGATATACAGACATATGGGTGATGGTAGTCAGAGTCAGAAGCTGGCAAGGCCCCTTACTTGGACTCCATCTGCTGGGGACAAGCAGAGTATGCTGCCTCCATCAAATCTCCTGGCCCAGAGCCTCGGAGTTTGGGCTCTCTTGGCTATAGAGGGGTGTTTCCGTCTCAGTCTTCTCTCCCCTCCCTGGAATGCCCTCCTGCCCTGCTCCTCCCTACCCCACCTCCCAGGGATTAAAGATAGACCTCAGTGGATGTCTCACTATAAATGGGCAGGGAGGAGCAGGGCAGGAGGGCATTCCAGGGATGGGTGAAATAATAGTTGAGCCAGTCATGTCTTATGGCTCAATCTTGAGTTCCCTGGTCACCACCTACTTCCTTGTGGACTCTGATTTGGAGATTAATTGTCCAAGGTCCACAGCAAGTCTAACCTCATAGGTCTGAGTCCTTTCTCTCGCCCCAGGATATCTATACTTGAACGAGAGAGGTTGCCATTATTGGTCCCTTGTGTCTGTATCTGTAGAATAGGGCCTAGCAGTTCTAATGTAGGCTGTTGTGAAAATAAGGAGTTGGGGCTGGGGATTTAGCTCAGCGGCATAAGTGCCTGCTTGCAAGCAGGTGGTCATGAGTTCAATCCCTGGTACCGATAAAAAGGAAAAAGACCAAAAAAAAAAAAAAAAAAAGTACAAAAAGAAAATAAGGAGTTAGCTGAGCGAGGCGGTGTACATCTGTAAATCCCAGGGTGTGGGCAGCTAAGGCAAGAAGATCACCATGAATTCAAACCCAATTTGGGCTACACAGTGAGTTTAAGGCCAGCCTGGGCTACATAGCAAAAGACTGTCTCAAAAGAAAAAAAAAGTTGGTATAAACATTCAGGTGCAACTTTTGTGAGTGAATATATGTTTTCACTTAGATCTGTTTCTAGGAGTTGGAATTGTTGGACCATATAATACACCATGTTTAACTCTTTTTTTTTTTTTTTTTTTTGGTACCAGGGCTCGAACTCACAACCTCGAACTTGCCAGGCAGGCACTTATGCCTCTAAGCTAAATCCATCTTTTTTGTTTTTCCTTCTTTTCTATTTTATTTATTTATTCATTTTATTGTACCAAGGATCAAATTCATGGCCTCGCACTTACCAGGCAGCACAGCGCCACTGAGCTATATACCTAGCCCCCCCCCCCTTTTTTTTCCTGAAACAGGGTCTCTCTATGCAGTTCAGGATGGCCTTGAGCTCACTTTGTAGCCCAGGTTGGTCTCAGTGATCCTTCTGCCTCAGCCTCCCAACAGCAGTGTGCCACCACACCCAGCTTCCATGTTTAACTCTTAAGGAACTGCTGGGCCATTTTCCCTCAAGACAATGCTTTATATTCCACTAGCAGAGCCTGAGTTCAATATCTCAACATCTTCATCAAACACTTTTTGTTCATTTATTTATTGCCACACTGGGGACTTTGAACTCAGGGCCTTTGTACTGAACTACATCCCCACTCTTTTAATTTTTCTTTTCGGTATTTTCTTTTTAGTTTGAGACAGCGTCTCACTGAGTTGCCTAGGCTGGACTTGCACTTGTGACAGTGCCTCCCAGGGTGCAAGGATTATAGGGCTGTGCCACCATTACCCAGCACAAGTCTTAAAGATTGATTTCTCACTTGAGCAAATCATTAAATACCATGAGCAAATTGCTCTGAGTCTCAGGATTCTGCATTTGTACAGACAGAACTGTGATATCTTGAAGGTATGAGATAAAACTACATATCAATGAGGCATGTAATGCCCAGATCCCAGAGCTTGGTCAGCCTGGATGGAACCTGTTTCCCGCTGAGGCTCTTGGAAGAGTATCTCTGAGGCTTGGGGTGCTAGGTAATCCACAAGCTTCCCCGAGTCTCTTCCTTGCTAGATGCTGGCATGGTGTTTATCCAAATCTGCTGCTTGGGCACAGAGACTTGTCAGCTCTGTTCATTGCTGTGTCCTTAGTGCCTAGCCCAGTGCCAGACCCCAATAGTGTGCTCATCTAATATACGCTGCATGGGCGTGGAGAGAGTGCAGAGGTACAGTGCTTATCTGGTATGGTCAAGGTCCTGGGTTACATCCCTATCCCTTGAAAAAAAAAGTGATAAATGAATGAAAAGGAGCTGGAATCCCTTGCCCAAGGTCACTCAGACAACGAATGGGGAAGCTGGGACTTGCAACTGCCTGGCCAGAATATATTTTAATGGCACTGAATATGAACTTTGTATTTAGTAATGGATTTTTTTAAAAGCATGGCTTTGGCCTAAATGTTAAATGGATCATCCTGACAGATATTTTAGGTCCCAGGTGAGTATTTTCCCTTTGCCAAGAATAGCCTCATAACTCCGGCTCAACCTGCTAGCATCCAGATCCCACTTGGGCAGTGGCTCCTCTGGGAAACCCTCCCTTACCAGCATCCCTCACCTCCCGGCTCTGTCAAATGTCCCCTTAGTGGGCTCCCACTGAAGCCTTTGGTTGACATATTATTGAAATTATCTTTCTCACTAAACCTTAAAGTCTTTGACAACAAACACTGGGTCTCCATGGCTTCCTTTGATCCCTTCCCCATACCCACATGAACAGCATCAGGAGGAGCTTAATGAATGTACATGAACTGATAAATGATGTGAGCCTCAGTTGTTGATGGGAATCAAACTGGCTGGGAGAAAGCACGATTTTCTTCCCATGAGGACAATAGCCAAAGCTGAAAATCTGATCATGTTCTGCTTCTTCCAAAGGGCCTAAACTGGGTAGTTTCCATATTTTCTTTCTTTTTTTTTTGGTACTGAGAATTGAATTCAGGACCTCATGCTTGCCAGATTGGTGCTGGGCTGCTGAGCCCTGGTTTCCTTATTTTACATTAAGTGACAGTATAGTGATTGAGAGCTTGGACTGAGAGCCAGACCAGTAGGGTCTGAATCTAGACTGCCACATTCCAAATTGTATGACCATAAGCAAGTTACAGAAGCAATCTGTGCCTCAGTTTCTTCATCTGGACCTTGAAGTAATAATAGTATTGTATTGTCAGTAATTCATTAAATGAATTACTACATGGAAGGTGTTTAGAGAAGACCTGATGATAATCACTGTATAAATATGAACAAATATAATTAAAAATTTTTTTGACACTGGTAATTGAAACCAGGGTCTTTGGGGCTGGGGATTTAGCTCAGTGGCATAAGTGCCTGCCTTGCAAGCATGCAGTTGTGAGTTCGATCCCCGGTACCGATTAAAAAAAAAAAAATTCAGCACAATTTAGCCAGGCGTGGTGGCTCACACCTGTAATCCCAGCACTTGGGAGTCTGAGGCAGGAGGATCATTGTGAGACCAGCCTGGGCTACAAAGTAAGCTCAAGGCCAGCCTGAACTACATAGAGAGACCCTGTCTCAAAAAGACAAAAAAAAAAAAAAAAAAAAAAAGAAGAAGAAACCAGGGTCTTCACACTGAGCTACATCCTTAGCTCATCCTTTTAAATTAGTTCATTAATTAATTTGCTTTGTTTCTTGAGATAGGGTCTCGCAGAACAAGTATAGTGAAGAAAACAAGATATACTGTGATATTACTGTTATCCCAATAACCTGCTGTGAAGTTCTGTACCAATTTCACTACACTGTCTCAATTGGCTTTGTTCTGTTGTATTTTACTACCTTCAAAATAATAAAAAAAAATTGAGAAAGGGTCTCAGTATATAGCTCAAACTGGCTTAAACTCACTTTATAGCCCAGATTGTCCTTGAACTTGCAGCACTCTGCCTGCCTCAGCCTCCTGAATGCTAGGATTATGGCATTCAGGCATATGACACCATGCTTGGCTGTATTTTTTTATTTTGCGATAGGGTCTTGCTAAACTGTTAATTGCCCAGGCTGGGCTCAAACTTGCAATCTTTCTGTCTCGGGCTATTTGAGTACTGGGATTACAGGGATGCACAACTATGACTGGTACAATCTCCTTTTTAAGTAACTTTAAAAGTGGGTCAGTTTAAGGAAGATGATGGTATAAAATAAAAGTGGTCTAGAGCCAGGGACATAGCTCAGCAGCACAGCACCTGCCTGACAAGTGCGAGGTCCTAAATCTGATTCCCAGTACCAGTAAAAAACAAAAACAAAAACAATGGCTGGACACAAAAAAACTCTGGGGTAGGAGGGAGTGACGCCTGTGAGCTTAGTGGTGTAGTGTGGTCTATTACACCTGGGCTCCACCCCTCCCCACTAGCACCTGTGTGCCTTTGGCTTTAGCTCTGTGTGTTTTAGCTTCCAGAGCAGCCAGATCACCAAGGCCAGTCTGCTTGATAAGAAGCACTATAACCTCCTAGCACTAGGGCAGCAGAAGCAGAGGATCACTGAGAGTTTGAGGTCATACTGGTCTACATAGTGAGCTCAAGGCCAGGTTCAGCTATATGGTGAGACCCTGACTCAAAAAACAAAAATGAAAAGCTTCCCCCACTGTTTTTCTAAATTGTAATTTTACCTGTGGCTTGCCCTTGAACTTCATAAATGAACAAGGTTTCCTAGGCAGCCACCCTTCCCCCTCTTCTACTGTCCCTGTCCTAGGGTGTTTCACTGCCTCAACCAGAACTCACACTTCTGCCTTTTTCATCCCTGCTCCTTTGTTGTTAGAAAAACAAAAACAAAAACACGAAGAGGGTCCTCTGGCACCTTTCTGGGTTTTTTTGAGGTCAAAGCTATTTTCACAACATGATAAAATACTGCCTTTTCCCCAAATAGAGTGTTTCCCAGAGGACACATGATGTGTGATATTTAACAGATTGCATGCAAAAGCAGAACTGAGAATCACTGTCTTCTATTAAACCAGACATTGAAAAGATTCGCAAAAGCGTAAAACAGCCACACTTTTCACATTTTTTTGTTTTAGAAAATACACTTTTTTCTTCACACTGAGATACATCTCCAGCTCTTGTTTTTGTTTTTTGAGACAGGATTTTGCTATGTAGTTTGAACTGGCCTTGGACTCATTTTGTAGCCCACACAGTCTCAAACTCACAATGATTCTCTTGACTCAGCCTCCCAAATGCTAAGATTACTGGCATGCTGCTTCTTTTTATTTTTTATTTTGAGACCATATCTCACAAAGTTGTTAAAATGTCCAGGCTGAACTCAAACTTTTTATCCTACTGCCTCAGTCTCTCGGTCTGTGCCACTATAAGACTGGAAAATATCCTCATTTTTCATAAAAATATACTATTTCTGTTAACATGTGATATAACTTGGGTTAGTTTAAATAAATAGGCACATAAATTTTGCTACTGAGGGTCAAACCCAGGGCTTATAGCTGCTAAGCACATGTTCTGCCACTAAGTTATGGCCTCAGTCATATATATATATATATATATATATATATATACATATAAAATTTTTTTTGGTACTAGGGATCGAACTCACGATCAGGCACTTATGCCACTGAGCTAAATCCCCAGCCTTATAAATATATTTTAAAATATACAAAGAAATTAACTTATTTATTTATTTATTTATTTATTGGAGACAAGGTCTCACTATGTAGTTCAGGCAGGCCTTGAATTCACTGTGTAGCCTCAGCTGGGCTCAAATTCACAGCAATCCTCTTGCCTCTGCTTCCCAAGTGCTGGGATTACAGATGTGCACCACCATACCTGGCCATTTGTCTCTTTAATGCAATAGCAAACTGAAGACATCATGTTCTTGTAGACTCAAGCTCTGCTCCTGCCTGGGTAGCAAGAGGGCTACAATAAATCCTCCCTAGCCCAGATATGAGTTGTTTGTCTAAAGGTTTCCAGATCTGTGGTTGGAACAAAACTAAAGCTTAATGAAAAAGTGTTAATAATTTAGAGGCTGATTTTTATCCAGTTGTCAGAATCCGGTTTCCCAGAGCGAGGTGACAATACCTTTTCATTTTGTGCAGGAATGCTGCAAGGGTTAAATAACATCCTCTTAATGCACTTCAGCACGATGTTGGCAAAGTGTTGATTCTCAACATACCTGAGTTTGCCAGAATGGAACAGTGCCTTCAGCTGCATGGAGGCCTGGCGTAAGGCAATGGCCCACTACAGCTTGATACCAGATCAAAGCAACCTGAAAACCCCAGACTGCTAAGGGCAAGTTACATTCAACTGTAAAGCAGTTGTGAAAAGCATGGGTGAATGTTAATTATCATTATTATTACATTTACCGAACTCATAAAAAGTCAGCAGTAGGAGATCCTGTACACATAAAGAATTCTGAAAAATCAAGAAAAAAATCAATTTAAAAATGGGCCACGCTGGGGATATGGCTCAATCACACAGTGCCTGCCTGGCAAGCACAAGGTCCTGAGTTTGATTCCTAGTACTAAAAATAAAATTTAAAAAAATGAGCTTGGATGCTTATTTGAATAGGGTAGAACACTTTGACATCTAAAAGTTTAAGTGGGCTCCAAGATGTCCCAATCTTACAATAGCTGCCAACTGCGAAGAAGTAGACCTCTTCTTACAATGCCTAAGCTGTGCACAGTAATACATGGAGCTAGCCTCAAGAGTTTCCAAGCTAGGGCGCTGGGGATTTAGCTCCGCGGCATAAGCGCCTGCTTTGGAAGCAGGCAGTCGTGAGTTCGATCTCCGGTACCGATAAAAAAAAAGAGTTTCCAAGCTAGTAGTAGCATGGGGGGCATCCTGTGATGAGAGCAGGCACAATCAAGGGTGAATGCATCAAGGTTTTTTGTTTTTGAGATAGAGTCTCAAGCCTGGTTTAATATAAACCAATAATATGCAAAACTGGAAGAAGTGACAACCTGGACCAGCTCTTTCATTAGACAAATGATGACCCAAGTGCAGAGAAGTTAGGTAACTTTCCTAAGATCACAATGGCCAGGATTTAAACCCATACTGACTAACTCTGGAGCCCTAGTTTTTAACTATTTTGGCATTGAGCCTTTTGATTTGGATCTCTAACCATCAATTTAATGTCATAAGAATGCTAAACTGGATTATTCCGAAATTAGTGATGTTTTTCCTTCTGTTTGACTTTCCCATTACAAAAAAACTCTGAGGTACCATCTCTGTTCTTGAGATACAAGATTTTAGTTTTACTGTGTAAAGCTGTTGTCATAAGTGAAGAGTTGGGGTAAGGGAGGGATTTGAGGGTACAGGGCTTGGTTAAAGGCTAGTGGGAGTATTTTCAGGAGCAATTAAAGGCTGGCTGCTGTTATTTCTGAACAGGGATGACTGGAGGGAGGTCTTCTGGGCCTGGATCAGGTTTCGAAATCGCCGCTGCTGTTGGAGCCAATACAGCATCTCCACTTTGTCTCGCTTCATCTTGTCCAGGTAGCGCCGGCCCTTGAAGGTCACTGGCTCATCAAAGATTTGCTCAATCTCCTCTAGAAGGGAAATCAAGGCAGGTTCCATTTGATTAAGCTGCTTATGGATATAGCTGCGGAACTGATCTTGCTCCAGGAGGTGATGTAGGTCCAAGTTAGTTTTTTGGAAGAAACGATTGGGGTCAGAGGCTTGTCGCTCAAACACCTCCAGTTTTCCTAGAATTATCTCCCGCAGCTGAATGGACTTCACAGCCTGCTCCCAGGCCTTCACTAGTGACGGCAGCTGCTGCAGGCGGGCATTGGAGCTGTACTTAATGGCCATGTCCAGTCGGACCTTGTTGGGGACCTCGAGTATGGACCACAGTTGTTCCAGATGCTTCTGCAGGCTCAGGATATTGGGCTTCCCAGCTCGTAGCCTGTGTTGTAGCACTGTGTTCCAATCCCACTTTCCTGGCACAAAGTCTGGTTCTTCATCTTCTATTAAGGGAGGAGGACGCTGAATCACTAAGGTCTCTTTGACAGGCGCTGCTACCTCTACAGGAACCTCCTCTTCATGCATTCGGAAAATTACATGGAGGAAATCTGACTCCTGGTTTGTGAGGTACTTGAAGTAGTCATTCACAGACATGTTTTTCCACCAGTTCATCCAGGAGGCCTTATTTGATTGCTTCTCCCAGCCTTTGGTTGGTTGGGCTGATGTGAAAGAAGCTATCTTCTCAGGGCTGGACTCCAGAGTATTTGTTTTCTGGGAGTAAAGTCCAACCAGGTCAGGGTTGATTATTTGAAACTGTTTTTCTTGGCGTAGAAAAGCTGAGCACAGGAAAGCTGACCAATCTTTCTCTGATGTTGGTTCAACTTGAGGTTGTTTGTCAAAACAGAGGTGGTTAGTAGAGACACAGCTCATCAACTCCTTGTAGACTTCCTTGATATTACTGGCAACATAGTAATCAGTATCCATTTCTTCAATGATTTTGGAGTCTAGTTCACCAGCTAGGTGGTTATACAGGACTCCAGCTCCCTCAACATGAAAAGAGTCCAAAAAGTTTCTATCAGAGAGCTGCACAGCAGCTGCTTGGAACACAGCCTGATTTCTTAGCTTCAAAGTACAGGTCACTGGCTGTGGTTGAAGTGGAGGTAATTTGGGGTGCTGAAGGTCCTTCTGCTCAGAGACTTCTTCCTCCTGGAGTCTCTTCAACATTTTCTGCAGTTCTGTCATGCGATGTCCAGCAGCTGGGTGGCAGGTCACAGCCCCCAGGAGTCGAGGCAGACCTGAGTCCAATGGTGAGTAGTGAGTCCACTCCCATATCATGTTCTTCATCTTCTGCTTCAGATCTTCAGCCACAAAGTCTCTAGTCAGCTCTGTTTTCCTCTCTGGAACCAAAACTAATGGGGTCAAGGGGCGAGCAGAGAGTGGAGGAAGGCCCAGCTCATCTGCTAGCATCCAGCCTTCACGAAGAGAAGGCATGGACTGGCCCCTCTTGAGCTGAGAGCACAGACGGAAGGAGAGAGGGAAAGCTGCACTGGTGGGCGTCACAGAGTGACAGGGTAGTGACACCATCTGTGAGGGACTCAAGTCGACTTCTCTCTCCTTTCTTATGGAGGGCAGCCAGTAAAGATGCTTTTTACTCTTCAGCTCAGGGATGGACTTTAATTCTTTCATTGGATCCAGTTCAGGCTCCCTGAAAAACTCTGTTGGGCGGCTAAGTTGGATGAGGTAGTTCAGATTGAGGTTAGAGCATGGCACTTGGCCGAAGCCAGTGCTGTGAGGCCAGGGGATGGGACACAACTTGAAGGTCCCAGCGGGGCAGACAGGGCGTAGCATGCTTACATTGCCAGGGTCTTGTTTTATCTTCAGCAGGGCCTGGAAATCCTGGAGCAGGTAACGGTAGACATTGGGACTAGTGAGAAAGACCGTGCAGTCCCTAGCAAGGCTGGCAGCCAACCGGGTGAGGGTGGCCGACTCTGTGAAGACCCCCCGGAGGGTCGACATGGTCACCAGCAGATGCAGGTAGCGTAAGAAGAGCTGCTCGCTGCTGAGCAGGACGTAGGTCTCAAGCCGCTTTCGCAGCTTCACATTGTTCCCATAGCTAAGACTAGGTTCGGCAGGAGGCTCCTGCCAACTGCACTTCAGCTCGTTCAGGATGACTTCGGTGAGACGCAGTCGTTCTTTGGGAGACACCTGCGCCGTCAGCCCGCTACTAGCCAGTTGCTTGGCCACTTGGTTGCACAGCGAAGCCACCCTCAGCTTAGCGAGCTTCATGGTCTGCCATCTCGCCTCCTTTTCTGGGCGGCGCTTTTGAGGCTCTGGGGATGTAGCCTTGCGCCGGAAAAGAGACAGCGGACTCAGCAACTGATGGTAAAACTTTTGAAGCTCAGGCCCAGCCTTCTGACCCTCCATCTTGTCGCGCTCGACGCCCGCCCTTTGGGCAAAGGACGCCAAACAGTTGCTAAGGCAACTAGGGCCCGGTGGCCCGAGTGCGCTTGCGCAACCCTGGCCGGTCGGCCAGTAAAAGTCCTCCTAAGACCAGGCTTATGTGTGCGCACGCGCCGGGGGGCGGGGCAAAAGGTGGCTTCGGAAGCTCAGTCTCCCCAGCGTTTGGTCGCTGGGTTGTCCTCTGGACTCTTGTAGAGTTCAGCGTGCTGGTGACTTGGACTAGGATGGCTTCGGATTCGGGGGAGCGCGGGGCCCTGTGCACGGTGAGAATAGAAGTTTCGTGTGGAGCCTCGCCAGGCACAGCCCCGGCCCTTGGGGTGATGTTATCTTGGGAAGAAGCAGGCACCTAGGGAGGGGCCACGAACAGCCGGGTGAAATTGAAGGGCTCAAGCAGCAGGATTCTTGGTGTGAAAGTGGAGAGTAAATGGGAATGAAACTACGGTCCCAGAGTAATCATGAGCGATAATGAAGGGGCTTGAAGAGGGACCTTGTGGCAAGACCCAGGCATTAAAGTGATCGCATCAGACAAGATCCCAGCCCTAAATAGCCGTCTCTACCTCCCTTGCAGCTGGAGTTTGCCGTGCAGATGACCTGTCAGAGCTGCGTGGACGCGGTGCTCAAGTCCCTACAAGGGGTGACAGGTGAGAGCAGAATTAATCTTTCTGCGGCCTGTTCAGAGACCTCTAGGAAGGACTATGGCAGTCTCAGTCTAGCCCTACATCCACTTTCTACACGCAGAAACCGATACCCATAGGGTGAAAGGAATGTTCTTAGGTTTTCACAGAGACTTAGAAGCAAGGCCTAGAGTGGGGGTCTCAGGCTTGCCCAGCTAAGAGCCCTCTGCTGGTTCTGCCTGTTCCTTTGTAGGCCTGAGCCACAGGAACCTTGGAGAGTGAGGAGCTGGTCAGAGTAAAATTCCTGTGGAACACACACAATGCTCTTGATTAGGAAACAGCACAATCTCGACAAAGCAAACAACACTGGCTCTGATTCATGTTAGGTAGCTTCAGGTTCTTAAAAGACCCGCAGGTGTGCAGGGACCTGGCACAATCAGAAAGATCTGAAAGGTAGAGCCATTGGCATGGCACTGAGAACTGTTTACTTCAATATTGCTACATGTTCATCCAGTCATTCAGCAGATATGGGCCAGAACTGGGGACTTTTTTAGGAAAAAGGTTTACCCTTGTGCTCAGGAAAAGATAGGCATGCAAGTATCATCCAGCTGGCATTCATAGAACACTTCATGCAGTTAGAAACATGTAGTGGCTAGACATCTGCACCCTGGAATGAGATCGGTTGGCATTCAAACCACTTACTGGCACAAAGATTGTATGGAAATTACCTTTTGTGCCTGTGCTTCTGCAGTTTAAATTTTGTTTGTTTTTGATATAGGTATCACCAGGGCCTCCTGCTTGCAAGGCAGGCACCCTACTATTGAGCTACCTCTCTGGACCTTGTTTTTTGAGACAGAGTTTCATAATTGTAGCCCAGGACTCACTATGTAAGCCCTGGATGCATAGCAATCCTCTTGTCTCAGGCAGGCAAGATCCTCCGTGCACCACAGGTTCCTGGCAGTTTTTTTCCGTGTAAATGGAGATGATAATAGCTTCCCTGGAGTCATATAGAGACTTGGAGAATAAATTAGTTAATATGCATAAAGTACTTTAGCAAAGTCTTGGGCATGCAGTGAGAGCCCAGTACATCTCAGGGAAAGAATAGAAGAAGGGCTTATAGGAGATCTGCTTGAAAGATGTGAGGGGACAGATCCTGAAGTTGGATTTGTTTAGACAATGTGTTTTAGACTGGTGGGTAGGGGCTGGATGAAGATTGAACCATTCTACTTAGAGTGAAGTGTTCTAATTAAAGCTTTTCTGGTAAAACATTTCTGCTGGGACAGCAGACAGTTGCACTTTTTGTTGGATGCAAGACAGTTTTCAGTCCTCAGCAGGTTTCCTCACCAGAAAGAGACTTCTGGTGACTCTGTTTTGGGTCTGGGTCACTGGAACCAGCTTGGCTTTGTCATGGGCTGGGCAAGGAAGTCACAGTTTCTAGAAGGCACAGAGAGTGAGAATTGCCTGGAGCCTTGGGAAAAAGTTCTTTAATCTTCCTGGAGTGAATTAGAAGAGCTTCCGGATCCAGGTTCCCTCCCTTGTACCCTTGTTACTCACCCTGCAGTTCCTTTGGCCTCTTTTCTTACCAGGCCCTGAGCTAACCAAATCCTGCCCTAGTCACAGTCAGAGGTTCACCAGCTGCACTGAACATCTGCTTCACTAAGGAACCTCTGGCTGAGATGCAGGTTAGGAATTAAGGCTGGGCATAGTTACAAAGTGCTTCCTGCTACAAACCTTCCCACTTCAGGAACAGAGAATCAACGCCTTCTTGCTAAACCCCAGGGACCAGAAACCCACCTTGGCTAAGGGTAGGCCATCTGGAAGCTTTATCTGGTATGTGTGTAAAACATACTCAGACTTGCTCTCTCACCTCTTCCTAGCCTGTCAAAGACCTTATCTGTGGGCTCCCTATTGCCTCAGTTTCCCATCTAATAGTTTTTTCATGTAAAAGTCTTTTTGTTGTTGTTCTTTAAAACCATACCTCAGGTGACATGGCATTAGTAATGTGAGATTTTTGTAAAATTTTTTTGTACTGGGAATTGAACTTAGGACCTTGCCCTTGCCAGGCAAGTTATATGAGATTTAAAAAATTTTTTTTAACTCTGGGGATTTTTTTTTTAAAACTCTGGCCTCAGTTCCAGGCCCTTGGTACTGAGCTACATCCCTCTTTCTCTATTTTTTTGAGACAGAGTCTTACTAAGTACCTTGGCTGACCTTGAACTTTCAGTCCTCTTGGCTCAGCCTTCCAGAGTGCTGAGATTACACTAGCCCTAGCTCACTTTGAATTTGCTATGTAGCTAGGGCTAGCCTCAAACCCATGAATTTCCTGCCTCAGCCTCCTGAGTGCTAGGATTATAGGCACGCCCAGCTGAGAGTATTTCCATAAAAATATGTAAGAATCATCCCACAAGCTTGTGTAAATGGGGTGTTATGGACCACACAAAGCTTCTGCTGTCACAGAGCTATCAGCCTAGCTAGTGAAACAAAGGATTATACAGAGTAGGTCACTCAGAGGATGTGGGAGCTGTGATAGGATAAGTGTGTGTATGTAGAGTCCTAGCCCAGTCAGGAAGCAAGAGCTTGCTTCTTGGGGTGAGCAGAATGTCAGAATTAAGTGCTTACACTCTGGAGCTAGGATACCTGGGGTTTCTTGCTGTGCAACTTATTAAAATATGACTTGGAGCAAGTTTCTTAATTGCTCTGTGCCTCAGTTTTCCCACTTGTCAGATAGAAATAATAGCACCTAACTCACAGGTTTGTGGTATCAGATGAGTCAATACAGTAAAACACGTCAAAGAGGGCCTGGTCCATAGTACCTTTTTTTTTTTTTTAATTTTTTAAAATTAGTCAAGTGCAGTAGTGAGAAAGGAGGGAAAGAGAAGAACAAGGAGTTCAATCTGTACTGACTGTGAACAATCAATTGAGATAACTCACTACCTTCGGACCAGCCCATAGTATTTTTTTAGTTAATGTCAGTTCTCAGGATGATGACACTAACTACCCCCCAACCTGATCTACATAACAGCTTTATTGAGATACAATTTATGTACCGTAAAACTCATTTAAGCTCATGCAGAGGCAGAGGAGGAGGAAGGGGACATAAGATATGTTATGTAGGGCTGGGGATTTAGCTCAGTGGCATAAGCACCTGCCTTGCAAGCAGGTGGTTGTGAGTTCAATCCCTGGTACCGAAAAAAAAAAAAAAAAAAGATGTGTTATGTGCATGTACTTCCCCACAATGAAGGTAACTGTTATATACTGCAAGCATGTACTAATAAAAATAAAGTCTGCATGGCAGTTAGTGTACTCACAGAGTCTAACAGCCATCACCACTATGAATTTTATGTTTTTATCGTTTCTTAAATCCTTGCTGTGCGTGTTGATGTACACCTTTAATCTCAACACTTAGGAGGCTGAGGCAGAATAATTGTTGAGAGTTCGAGACCAGCCTGGGCTATACAGTGAATTCGAGGCCAGCTTGAACTGCATAGTGAGACCCTGTCCCCACCCGCTCCAAAAAAAAGAGATCCTATATCCTGTAGTTAGCACCTTCCTATTCCCCTACCCATACCCCTAATTTAT
This sequence comes from Cavia porcellus, assembly GCF_034190915.1. NCBI lineage: Eukaryota > Metazoa > Chordata > Mammalia > Rodentia > Caviidae > Cavia > Cavia porcellus. The sequence goes on from NW_026947500.1 coordinate 25,240,037, forward strand.
TTTCTGTCTATAGATTTGCCTGTTTTGGACATTTCCTATAAATAGCTTCATATAATATTTGAGGTTTTTTTGTGACTGTTTTCATCTGACTGTCTTCAAGGTTCATCCATCCATGTTGTAGCACGTATCCATACTTCGTTCCTTTTTATGGCCAATACATCATCATATGGATACTACTTGTCTATTATCAGTTGATCAGCCTCCGGGTTGTTTTTACCTTTCAACTATTATCAGTGATGCTGCCACTGATAGCCTACTTTTCTCCTTCTCCTCCTCCTCCCAGGTTTAGTCCACTTTTGTTAAAGCATTTTAAGAAGAATTTTCAATATCTCAAAAGTTATAAATAAGTTAGGCTTGGTGGTGCACACCTGTAATCTTAGCACTCTGGGAGACTAAGTAAGGAGAATCATAAATTTGAGCTTAGCTCAAATGACTTAGTGATTCAGCAAGACCCTGTGTCAAAAAATAAAGGACTGAGGATGTAGTTCAGTATAAAAGTCATGGGTTCAATCTTCAATATTGGAAAAAGAAAAAAAAAAACTCACAGTTATAAATAATCTGTGGTATGTAACAAAAACTCACAAAACTCCTGAGAATGACCTAGCTATTATCCCCACTTTATATGTAAAGAAGCACAGGTTAAGAGGACTCAAGGTCCCACAGCTAGAAGGCAGCTTCCAAGCTTAACTCTGGGTGTAGTAAGATTAGTGTGAATGGGCTTTGGGAGCCACTCTGTCTTTCTTCCCTTTACCAGCACAGAATGCCAACCTTCTGCTGCCCTCTGCCTTTTCTGTCCTTTCAGGTGTCCAAGACGTAGAGGTGCAATTGGAAAATCAGATGGTCTTAGTGCACACTACTCTGCCTAGTCAGGAGGTACAGGCACTTCTGGAAGGCACTGGGCGGCAGGCTGTACTGAAGGGCATGGGCGGCAGCCAGTATCGTGAGTGACCGTCATAACCTTGGCCTTGACCTGTCTAGGAGGGATTAACCTAGAGCTGGTACAGATGTAACCATAAGATTCTTAGGCTCTGGTTTGGAACAGCTTTAGGAATGGGTGAAAGTTGTATAAGACTCTTGCATGGTTCTTCCCAAGGTGATAATAGGGTAGGGCTGGGTGAGGTGGCAAGCCAAACTAATTGTTCAGTACCTTGCAGAAAATCTGGGGGCAGCAGTGGCCATTCTGGGAGGCCCTGGTCCTGTGCAGGGGGTGGTGCGCTTCCTACAGCTGACCCCCGAGCGGTGCCTCATCGAGGGGACCATTGACGGCCTGCAGCCTGGCTTGCATGGGCTCCATGTCCATCAGTATGGGGACCTCACAAAGGACTGCAGCAGGTAAGTTATCTGTAGTCTTCCTTATAGCACCTTCAGCCACATGCTTCTACATGTGGTCCTCACAAGTACCTGGGAGGCAGCAACATAAGTCCAGTCTACACATGAGGAAACTGAGGCTCAAATAGGTCAGATGACTTATGAAAGGCTCCAGTAGATAAAAAGGTAGAGCTGAAATTCAAATTAAGATCTGACTCTGAGTCTCCTGCTTCTAAGCTAGGAGATACCTGGACATAGGAAGGGAAGGATCCCCTTGACAGCATTTCGTTCTGCTACGATATTAGTTGTTTACTCATCTGAGCCTCTCCCATACCAGAAACTCATTGAGGGCTTAACCCACATCCAGTCCAGCTTGGTGCCCTCTCCCCCGGGCCTGGCATAGAGTAGGGCTGTTGAATGAATGAATGAATGAATGAATAACACAGATACAAATAGAAAAGAGGGTGGACTGCCTGGCCTTTGAGCTGCTGTTTGGTTGCCTACCTGTTGCCTTTCCTCCTTAGCTGTGGGGACCACTTTAACCCTGATGGAACATCTCATGGGGGCCCTCAGGACCCTGACCGGGTAAGTGTTGGGCTGAGCTGGGGAGAGAGAGAACCCAGGTTCTCAGACAGGGCAGGCAGCTCTGAAGCCTTTTTTCACTTGCTCTTTCAGCTTGGGGATGTTTATTTATGTTTTCCTTAATCAAGGTGCTGGGAGACAACAATGCATAGCCCAGTGGTTTTCGCCAAGGGCTCACAGTAGGGAAGATCACCAAATCCTGTGGTTGTGGTACAGTATGAGAAGCCTGACATGAACCCTGAGAGCCCAAATTCGTACCTAATCCATTTTGAGGGTCAGAGGCAGAAGGAAAACACCTCCTGGAGATCTAAGGCAGTAGAAATGGAAGTTTTTTTGTTTTTTGAGTTTTTTTGGTACCAGGGGTTGAACTCACAACCTTGTGCTTGCCAGGCAGGCACTTACATCACTGAGTTAAATCCCCAGCAGAAGTGGAAGTTATTACTAAAAACGCCTTTCCAAACACTACTTCCCCAGCTTTGAAGTTCCATTTTTCACCAGAAAATTCTTACCCTATCTTCATGTGCCACCTTGATGATTTTTGTCTTATCTGAGTACAGCTAGTACTGTTCATCACTCAATCATTTAAGCTCGCTCATTTTTTTCTTAGATAAATTTATTTTTTATTGTTTTTAATTAATTGAGTTTATTGGTACTTTTTAGGTATGACCTTAAGTAAATTTAGTTGTTTTTTATTTATTTTTTAATCTGTCATGGAAAAGTTTCAAGCATATTCCAAAGTAGAGGAACAAGTATCATGAACTCCTATATCCTACTCATTTGGTTCAAGTTACAGTTCAAGATCAGTTTGGGTTCTTCTGTGTGGGAGACAACTCTAGTGACTCCCCTTGAATGCAAAACAGTTACTAAACCTTGGATTATTTGGAGACTTTTTTTTTTATACTGATGTGTAGAGAATTGGCTGTGGTATTTCCTTCTCTCTCCAGCTGGCTCTAAGCATTGTAAATAAGGCTTGCCCAGGTAGTGGTATGTAATCTCTAAAGTTGACAGTCTCCTGTTTCCTCACGTAGTGTTCTCCTGTAAAGGATATGAGCACAGCGGAATGTTAGAGCCAATAGCTCCGGGAATGTCAACTGGGTATGAACCTCAAGATAAAGAGGCTATGACTCCCCAGAGCACAAAAGTTTACATATAAAAAACTGAAGCAACAGCCTCCTAAAACAATTGAGTTGCTATCTTAATTGGATTATGTAAATTGCTTTTCTACATATCTTTATCTCTGCATTTTGCAGAGATGCTTTTTTCCCTACCTGGCCAGCCAGCTCAAGTTACTCAGGTAATTCCTGCCATCTTCACTGTCACTCATCCCTGAGCCACCCTTCTTCTTCACAAGATAATAAATTCTGGGAGAGGCCTAGGATTAGGGCTTTTGTCCGCACATCCTCACAGGGTTGGATTTTGGACCCCTTGTCTGCCCTTAACTTGGAATATGTCTTGGTGTCTTTACTCTTGCCGTGGGTTACTTTGGAGGTGATAGATTAAAATTAATTTGCTGAGATTCCAATAATGTCTCAATGGGATTACAAATACAACTTTTTGGATTGTGAGGAAAACCGAAAAAGTGATTACAATACTTGGATGATTGTACACAATATTTGGGATTACAATACTTCTGCATTACCCCTGCACTTGGATATACAGTCCCAGGGTAGGTTTTGATTCTTTTTTTTTTTGTTTTTTTTGTACCTTACTACCATGGGCTTGCAAGGCAGGAGCTTAGGCCACTGAGCTAAATCCCCGGCTAGGTTTTGATTCTTTTTTTTTTTTTTTTGTCTTTTTTCTTTTTATCGGTACCGGGGATTCAACTCATGACTGCCTGCTTGCAAGGCAGGCGCTTATGCCGCTGAGCTAAATCCCCAGCCTAGGTTTTGATTCTTGATGCTGGGCAACTGCCAGCTTCTTTGTATGTCCTCCCAGACCTTGTGTTTATTTTCTGTTTGACTATTTTCTATTTCATAACGGTACGAAATACACCAATGAAACTGTAGTTTCAGATGAGTATCTGAAAATTGTAATTTGAAAATTCAAACTCAGGGTGTTCCAGAATCTGAAATTTTGAATGGAATTCGCTTATAAGAGTTTAGATTTTCAGATTAAGGCTGATCAATCAGTAATGTGTATGCAAAAATTCAAAACACTGAAATCAAAACACTCTGCTTCCAAGCATTTCAGATAAACCATATTCAACCTATTCATGTTCGTTAATTCATGTAACTGATTTTTTCTTTTTAACTTTTGACAGCTCTATCCCATTTCTCATAGTAAAAAGTTTTTGCTCTGTGCTCTGGAAAGGGGTTTCTTTCTCATTCTTGGCACAATTGGGTATTTGTGATCTGTTGCCTCAAATTAAATGATTCCAATGTGAGCTGTATAAGACAACGAACACTCATTATCTCTTAGTTTTTATGGGGCAGGAATCTGGATACCTCTGGCTCACTGTCTCTTGGGGTCACAGTCATTTCAGGGCCCAACATGAGGAAGATTCTCTTCCCAGCTTGCTCATGTTGCTGTTGGCAGGCCTGGGGCTCTCCCTGGCTGTTGGCCAGGCATCATTCCTTTGCCACGTGGACCTTTCCCTAGAGCAGCTCCCCACATGGCAGCTGGCTTCTCTCAGAGTATGTGAGAGTGAGAGGGTGTTCCAGACTGAGGCCACAGTTTTATTGTAACCTAATCTGGGAAACCACACTTACTGCTGCCTACCTACCCTCAAGGGAGGTAAATCACACAGAGTGTGAGTGTGGGAGGTGCACCTGTGGGTTGCCTGCCTTGGGAACTTTGAGAAGTGATGGATGGGAACCAAGCAGGAGGGAAGGTGAGAGTGGGGATGGAAGACCCAGCACAGGGACCCGGCCAAGCAAACCTCGTGAGTTGGGGCGCACAGGAGTATTTCTGAAGGGCAAGAGATTGCCTTCTGATGTGTCTTTTCCCTGAAATGACCAGAGTCGGCAGTTATATTGAATGCAAGCTCTTAGGGATAGACAGAAAAAAATAAGGAAGAAATGAGTGGCCAAGGCCGCCATGATGTCTGGCAGGTTTTGTGAGGGTTTTGGGTACATGGTATTGCCCATGTGGAACTTCATCGAGTATGGGAATTTACAGCCAAGTCTGACCATCCCTTGCATATCTCCTGATGGTCTCTAAGCTTCCTTCTCTTTTCTCTCTATCCCGCTCCAGTCCTTCTTCCTCAAGTGTTACTAGAGAGATTGCTCTGAAACATAGAGGAACCAAGCCATTCCCTGCCTGAAATCCTTATTAGTCTCTTAGAGCCTAAGGGTGTAGATGTGATATTGAAGGCTTCCCTGCCTGTATGCTGAGGGCAGGGACTGAAAAGACTGCTTCCCCATGACCCCCTGCAGGGACATTGCCTCCTGCCATGGCCCTCAGCCTGCTCCCCAGCCCAGCCCAACCAAAGACACACTCCTCCAGGCTCCATCTTTCTATCACTGAAGTCCCCCAACATAGGGTGGCATAATGGAAGTGCAGGTGCCAGCAGCAGATGGCCATCTGGATAAGATAAAGCAGAACCGGTTCTCATTGCGGTTATCAAACCCAGCACACACTGATGTACTGTTATCTTGTAGCATGGGCATATGGATCAGCCCATGCTCGGGAACTTGCTTCTGCCTAAGTGTCAGGTTGGGTAGATTTATTTGCACAGAGCTAATTTCTGTGGCTTACCAGGTTCTGTCACCTAAAACTTTATCATCTGTTGTCATCATGTTATTTCATAATCACATCTGTTCCACATCTCAGGTGCTGGAGAGAGGAGACTGTATGTACTTCTGCCATGTCCGACAGAACGTCTGGCAGGAGGTGCCATAGCACTTTTTGTGAAAGAAGGTGGACAGAGCCAGTTTCTGGGCCTAGACAGGCCCTTTGTTCCCTTGTTTCTTTGTTCCTCGTTGCCAGGGTCAGAGAAGAGGTGCTAGCTGTTGGGATAATCAGGGAAGCCAAGCATGGCCAACTAAAGCCTGAGGAGTTAAGCCTGCCAAAGAGCCCCTAGGAGTCTGGGGAAGCAGGCTTGGAAAGAAGCAGGAGTGTGGCTAAGTAAAGGTTGGAAGTAGGGCCAGCAACAGGCTTATGAGGAGAAGGCTGGCTCTTTCTAGGACTCTGGCATTCTGCCCACTAATTTACTTTCAAGGTGAGAGTGTCCAGCAGCTGTCCTTAATCCAATCAGATTGTAGCCATAGGAAGAAGTTGGTAGTTTAGGGAGACAACAAGAGGATTTGGCTACCAGGAAGCCAGATGATAGCAGCTGTGCCTCATATGGTCCTTTTCTCTCTCTGGGTCTCATTCCAGCACCGTGGAGACCTGGGCAATGTCCATGCTGATGCTGATGGCCAAGCCATCTTCCGGATAGAGGATGAGCAGCTGAAGGTAAGGTAAAATGGAGGTGGGGACCCTTCCCCTGGACAGCAGGCTGAGGGTTGTTGTCTACCCTCCAAGGTATGGGATATAATTGGCCGCAGCCTGGTTATTGATGAGGGAGAAGATGACCTGGGCCGGGGAGGCCATCCCTTATCCAAGATCACAGGAAACTCTGGGGAGAGGTGAGCATTGCCAGCCAGCAGGAGGCTGTGCTCTGCCAGTGGTGCATGGGGAGCGCTGGGGGGAACCAGATGAGGGCCTACTCTGACCCCATATTCTTCCATAGGTTGGCCTGTGGTATCATCGCACGCTCTGCTGGCCTTTTCCAGAACCCCAAACAGATCTGCTCTTGTGATGGTCTCACCATCTGGGAGGAGCGAGGCCGGCCCATCGCTGGTGAGGGCCGGAAGAATTTGGGCCAGACCCCTGCCCACCTCTGAGCAGAGCCTCATCTCAGGTCTGTTCTTCCTCCCAGCTGAGTGCCTTCCTCCTCGCTTGTCCAGGCCTACAACAACAGGTTCAAGGAACACAGGAGTGGCTGTAATGATACCTTGCAAACTAAACTTTTATTTTCATATGGAACTTCGTGTTGTGTCTGTGTCTCGGTGTCTCTTAATGGGCATGGTGGACATACAGGTTTTCTGCCTCTGTTCTTTTCATCAAGGGCAACCCCTAATCCACACATTCCCCAAGGGACCCACTTCTTCCTCAGTGTCATGATATGGGACCATAGCAGCCATGCTTCTGTGTGTGGCCCTCCCCTTCCCTCTCATCATATCTGATTGGAATCAAATGGATCCCAGCTCATGCTGAACTCTACTTCCCTCCAAGAAATCAGGATGGACCCAGTTTTCCATGGTTGAACCCAAACTATGGGAATATGGGAACTTTATTTCCACTTGTTTCACCATCTGAATATCAGAAAAAGCCAGTCTGCAAAGGAGGAAGAGTAAAGCAGACATTCTGAGAGAACCTAAAAGTTGCTAGAGAAGCCAGACATGGTCACATCTATAATTCCAGCACTTGGGATGCTGAGGCAAGAAGATCACCGTTCATTTTAGGCCAGGACGGGCTACCTAGAAAGTTCAAGGCCAGCCTGAATCAGTACAGAGTGAAACTCTGTCTCAAAAAACAAAACAAAAAGACAAAAAACAAGCCAAACAAACAAGTTTGGAGAATTCCAGCTTCCCTGGAGTCCCCTGTCTGGATCCCTACTGAGGCCAGTTGCCTCTTGCCCTGGAATTCAAGAAACAAACCTGTATTCCTCTAATGTATGCTCCCCCATCTTAAAAATTTTAATCTGGCTCGAGTTGATTTATAAGTAAAAGACTAACTTAATTAACTCTCAATTAATAAGTAGGTGCTTGGCACAGGGCCTGGCACATAAAGAAGCAGTGGCTACAGTTCTGCTGCTGTACAGGGGGCCCTTAGAGGCAGTCCCAGCAAAGCACCCCTTGAAGCCAGTTGCTGCTAATCAGGGAATAGCATACTGCTCTGGTCCCCTCACCCTCCCCGACCACATCAGGCATGCCCATACTTGGCAAAGCTGATTTTACAGCAGGTGAGCTGTCAGACTACAACTGCTCCTATACTGCCTGCCTGGGACAAGGTGGTAGTGGCTTTACTGTTAGTTGGCCTCAGCTTTGAGGCTCTTGGCTCTGTTCCTATGCCCCAGGCCTTGTCCTTTCAAGGCTCCTGGCACCGCCTCCTGAGCTAGTCCCTGGACCCTGCTTAATCTGGCCAAACTTTGGGTTATTTCCCAGCTTCCCTTGACCTCTGGCAGCTAACTCCCTGAAGCCTAAAGCCCAGATGTCTTCCTCCACTTTCTGGTCCTTGCGGAAATTCCTGTATTCTGCCCCATAGCTCACCCCTGACATCTCAGCTCTAGTTTGGAATCATAGCCAGGCTAATGACCATTTTATGGCTAAATTGCTTACTGTTCTCTACCACTTTCTAGGAGGCTGGGGATGAGACCTGGGAAAAGGAAGGAAGGAAGGGAGCAAGGGAGGAAGGAAAGAAAGGAGGGAATTGTTCTAACATAGTGAAGGCCTATCTACAAGGCAGAAGTGGATCTGCAGCCACAGATGCTTAACCCTATCCCAGGGCTCCCTCAAAGCTCAAGAGCACAGTTTGAAAATCTTTGCCAAGCCAAGTGAAATAGTGCATACCTGTAATTCTAGGATTCAGGAGGCTGAGGCAGGAGGATCACAAGTTCAAAACCATGTCACAGAGAGACCCTGTTCTCTCAAAGAAAAGGACTTTTTATCAAATAAAGGCATTTTTGTGAAATATTTCAGCTTTTTCCATTTCCACAAATCATCTGTACTCTAGTTTACCAAATACTTTTCCTTAAATTGTTTCACTTTTAAACAATGGTGGCACACAGCTATATAATTTTAGCTGAGGCTGAGGCAAGAGAATCTCAAGGCCAGCCTGGGCTACATAGCAAGACCCTGTCTCAAAAAATAAAATTAAGTAAATCATTTTACTTCTAAACTTATTTTAGATTTTTTTTTTTTTTTTTTTTTTTTTTAGTGCCGGGGATTGAACTCATGACCTTGTACTTACCAGGCAGGCACTTATGCCACTGAGCTAAATCCACAGCTTCTAAACTTATTTTAAAAGAAAATCTTAATGCCTATTATATTAAGTTCCAGACTCTTCCATTTATTTATTTATTTTATTCATTTATAAATTGAACCCAGGGATTCAACCTAGGACCTTTGCATTGAACTATATAGCTTTTTTTTTTTTTTCTTTTTTGAGACAGGTCTTACTTTGCTCAACTAGGATTGAACTTTTGATTTTTTCAGCATCAGTCTTCAGATTTTTTTTTTTTTTTTTTGTCTTTTTCCTTTTTAACCGGTACCGGGATCGAACTCACGACTGCCTGCTTGCACGGCAGGCACTTACACCACTGAGCTAAATCCCCAGCCCCCCAGTCTCCAGGTTACAAGTATGTGACACCATGCCCAGCCAAGAAGAAATATATAACTTTTAAAGTAAAAATAATTTCCCCGGGGCTGGGGATTTAGCTCAGCGGCATAAGTGCCTGCCGTACAAGCAGGCAGTCGTGAGTTCAATCCCCGGTACCGATAAATAGGAAAAAGACAAAAAAAAAAAAAAAAAAAATTTCCCCGAAGTGCCCTAAATCATGTGTAGCTCTAGTAGTTTCTGGGCAATTGTTTCCTTAGTGGTTCTGACAATCAGGCTCATAAACAACCCCAACTCCCTTATTTTGGAGGCAGAGTCTTGCCATATCCTGGGCTGGCCTCAAACTCATGATCTTCCTGTTTCAGCCTTCTAAGAACTGAAATTACAGACCTGTGCCAGCATACCTGGCTTAATTTCCCATTTATTAGGATCCTGCTGGTCTTTTCTGCTCCCTTCTCCCTGGTGTCTTTTCCATGTTTAGTTCTGCCTGATTCCACACTGTGGGCTTGTAAAGCTGTGAATATTTAAAGAGCCTTCTATTTTCCCAAGAAGGAAGCCTTCCCGTGGGCAAATCCTAGCCGAGGGGTGCAGTCAGAGTTCACCCTTTTTTTTTTTTGAGAGTTCAGGCTGGCCTTGAGCTTACTTTGTAGCCCAGGCTGGTTTCGAACTTGAAACGATCCACCTGCCTCAGCCTTCCGAGTGCTAGGATTACAGGCGTGAACCACCAGGCCTGATTTCAGAGTTTACCTTTAAGAGCAGTGGCAGAGCCTTTGTCCAAGGAATGCTGGCTACCAGTGGGTCCTGGGAAGACGTGGGGCTTTTTTTTGTGTGTGTGTGTCTTTTTCGTTTTTCTATTGGTACCAGGGATCGAACTCACGACTGCCTGCTTGCAAGGCAGGCGCTTATGCCGCTGAGCTAAATCCCCAGCCCCTTGTGGGGCTGTTTCTGAAGAGCCTGTGTAAAGCTGACTTATGAAAACACTTCCTTTTTCTTCTTTCTGCCTTTCCTAACCTTTCCATTGCAAGTGGCTCTCCAAATGTGTCCCTTGTGGTCCTTGGGCCACAGCATGAGCATTTCCTGGAAACTTACTTGAAATATGAATTCTGGCACTTCAGATCAACTGAATTGGAAACTCTGGGTTAGGCCAGGCATGGTGGTTCATGCCTGTAATCCCAGTACTCTGGAGGCTGAGGCAGGAGGACAGCTGCAAGTTTGAGGCCAGCCTGAGCTATAGAGTTCAAAGCCAGCCTGAACTGCATAGTGAAACCCTGTCACAAAAAGACCAAAACAAAATAGAAACTAGGTAGAAGTCCACTTCCTTTTAAAATCATTCTTGTGATTTTAAAGCACATTAATGTTCAAGAAGTACCAATTTCAATTTAAGTAAAAAATTTTATGAATTAAGTAAAAATTACAGGGGTGGGAGTGTCGCTCAGTGGTCAGAATGTACTTAGTATGTGCAAGACCCTGGGTCCAATCCTTAGTGTCAAAAGAGAAATCACAAAGCCGGGCATGGTGGCACATGCCTGTAATCCCAGCACTTGGGAGGCTGAGGCAGGATGATCCTTGTAAATTCATGACCAGCCTGGGCTACAAAGTAAGCTCAAGGCCAGTCTGAATGGTGTTAGGGAGACCCTGTCTCAAAAAGATAACACAACAACAAAAGAAATCACAGATCACCTTTATCAGTGATGTGAGCATAGCTTAGTGGTACAGTGTTTTGTCCATTGTGCTGGAGGCCTTGGGCCCTGCAAAGGAATAGGGTTCAAGATCAGTCTCCAGCATCCTCCAAACTTCCCTTCCAATTCTTTTTTCCAGTCCTGGAAATTGAACCCAACATCTCTCACCTGCTAGGCAAGCCTTCTGCCTTACACCTCCAGCTCTTCCCCTCTAATTTAAATACTTCTATCATGTAATTCCAAAAAGGATGTGCTGTATCACAGCTAGACACAGAAGGGGGTTGACACCTACAAACCTAGGTGAGAGAAGCCTTGTAACAGAGAAGACTCAGCAGTTACTGGAGAAAGGAAGTGCCCTTGCATCTCATTGCCTGATAATACAGCCAGCAATTTCAGCAGGAAAGGGCCCTGTCAATATATGTGTTTCTGATGTGCACAGAAAACATGATAAAGATGATTTTTAATTTCTTTTTTGGTGCTGGCATTGAACCCAGGGCCTTGCATAGATCAATTCTCTGCCACTGAGCAATACCCCCAGCCCTATCAATAGACTTTTAATTTAATTTGCAAACTTTCCTATTAGCACAATTTTTTGTTTGTTTGTTTTTTTGAGACAGGGTCTCACTATGCAGTTCAGGCTGGCCTTGAACTTGCAGTGATCCTCCTGCCTCAGCCTCCCAAGTGCTGGAATTTACAGGCATGTGCCACCACACCCGGCTCTATTAACAGAATGTACTGAGTTTAAACCGGGCGTGGTGGCTCACACCTGTAATCCCAGCACTCCGGAGGCTGAAGTGGGAGGATTGTTGTGAGTTTGAGACCAGCCTAGGTTACAAAGTGAGCTCAAAGCCAGCCTGAACTGCATTGTGAGACCCCGTCTCAAAAAAGACAAAAAAAAAAAAAAAAAAAGAAAAAAAAAAAGAAAAAGAATTTACTGAGCTTCTATGTGTTTTACATAATAGTCATGCTTTATAGTATCTTATTGCTCAAAATGACCTTGTGCTTTGTAAATATTTGCCAAAAGATATTATTTGCACAAATACCTATATGCAAACTTTTGTCATAACCTCCAAAAACTGCAAACGATTCAGATGTCCTTCAACTGTGGAAAGGGAAAACAAATGGTAGTGCACTGACACTGAGTCAATCATTGATTAAAAAAAAAAAAAGAGTTGGGGCTGGGGATTTAGCTCAGCAAGCATGAGGGTATAAGTTTGATTTTCAGTTTAAAAAAAAGTTAACTACTGATATAAGCAATCACATTGGTGAATATCAGATGCTTTATGTAATCTAAAAAACACTAGACTCAGCTACTTACTGTATAATTCCACTACATGACATTTTATAAAGGCAGAACTATAATGAAAGAAGATGAGTGTTATTTTATTTTACTTTATTTTTAAAAACCAGTCAAACTTAGCAGTGGGGGGGGTGGTATACCAACTTTAGTGACACTAATGTTAATAAGTTCTGATAACCCATTGCCATTGGACCAGCCAAGATGAGTGTTTTACCAGTTGTAGTGGTGGTTACAGAACTGTATTTGTCAAAACTCCAGGGAATTTTGAGTAGACTAAAACTCAAAAGACTTTTGGGTAGACTAAAAAGGGTGACTATCACTATATAAATTATATATATATATAATTTTGTCTTTTTCCTTTTTATCAGTACTGGGGAACGAACTCACGACTCCCTGCTTGTAAGGCAGGCGCTTATGCCACTGAGCTAAATCCCCAGCCCCTATAAATTATATTTCAATTAAACAAAATTCTGGAATTCCACTCAGGTATACACGCACGATAAGTGAAAGCAGGGACTTAGACATTACTCATATACCCATTTTCATAGCATTATCCTTAATAACCAAAAAGTGGAAGTGACCCAAGTATTGCTATTGCATGAATGGCAAACAAACTATGATGGAATTTTATTTAGCCTTGAAGAAAGGAAATTTGGATACATGCAGCATGGATGAATAGTGAAGACATTATACTAGTGAAATAAAGGACAAATACTTGTATGATTCCATTATATGAAGTGTCTAGAGTAACCAAATTCATAAAGAAAGTAACATAGGGGGCTGGGGATTTAGCTCAGCGGCATAAGCGCCTGCCTTGGAAGCAGGCAGTCATGAGTTCGATCTCTGGTACTGATAAAAAAAAAAAAAAAAAAAAAAAAACTGAAAGTAACAGTGGTTTCTAGAGGCTAGGGAGAGGAAAAAAAGAGTTAATGAGTAAGTTTCAGCTGGGGAAGGTAGAATTTTTCTGGAGATGGTAATGTTTGGATAACAATGTGAATATCACTGAACTATATACTTAGTTTCGGCAAATTTTAAAAAAATCATTACAAATAAATTATAATTTCATATATATTATATATAATTTTATTATTTTTGTTTTTGATTTTTGAGACAGGGTCTTACTATGTAGCTCAGGCTGGCCTCAAACTCACTGATCTTCTTCCCACAGCCTCCCAAATGCTAGGTTTACAGGCTTGTGCTACCATGTTTGGCTGTTGTATATATCTTTTTTTTTTTTTTTTTGTCTTTTTCATTTTTTATCGGTACTGGGGATCGAACTCATGACCGCCTGCTTGCAAGGCAGGTGCTTATGCTGCTGAGCTAAATCCCCAGCCCCTGTATATATCTTTTACTACCTATAGTGGTTGATTATGTCAATTTGAGACATTTAGAAGCTTAACTAAATGGGTTTAGCAACTCTACTCCCTAGGGTATAGAAGACCCATTGTAGGGTGGTTCACCATCTAGAAGTATAAAAGGGAAGGAGCAAAGAATAATGCATTCCATTCTTTGGAGACGCTCCAATCTTTGCCTTTGGTTTGGATGTCATCTCCTGGCTTTCAGTGTAGACTCTTCAGCCTTTCATTGTAGAGCCTTTGGCCTTCTGTCGCAGACCCATCAGCCTACTGGCTGGACTCCAGACTTTGGATTGAATCCTTCGGCCTCCAGCCTCTGCACGCTTCCTCATCCGACTCTGTGGCTCACGAACGTAAGCGAGCTTGTCATTTCTTATACATCTGTATATATCGTGTTATATGTTTTCTCTAGTAAAACCCTAATACACTACCATGAATAACATAATTAAAAAACTGATAAGATGCATTATTTTATAGGTAAGGAAGGTTACACACTCGTTGGTGTTAGGAATTTTGCCAAAGTTCATGTGGTGTGGTCCCTAAAGGCCCAAGCACTGTTGAATTTAATCCCTAGATTCACCCATAATGATTTTTGGATGCGGTACCTTTGGGATTAGAGGTCATGAGTACAATCCATGGTGGGACTAGTGGCTTTGTAAGAAGAGGAAGAGAGATTTCCCCTAGCACACTCGCTCTGTCTCACTACCCATGCCCTGTGCCATGCTAGGATGCAATGAAAAGGCATTATTACATGCCCTGCAGATTCAGAGCAGGTGCTGACACTCTACTTTTGGACTTTCCCGTCTCTAGAACCAGGGACCAAATAACTTCTTTTCTTTATAAAATTACCTAGTGTGTGATATTGTGATAGCAACAGAAAATAGACTAGGACACATTTACTCTTTGAGCCAGGGTAACTGAAAGACTAATTGAATTCGACCAGTTCTATCACCAGCTTAATAGTCTGGGTGGGCACATACTTTCCCTTTATCAGTGCAAAGTGTCTCATCTGTGAAATAACCAGCCTGGCCTGGCTTAGGTGATCTTGAAGAACCTGTTACAGCACTGATATTATTAGATAATTCTGAGTTTGCTATGTGTGGAAGCACATGCCTACAATCCTAGCTACTTAGGAGACTGAGGCAGGAGGATTTCATGGTTGAGGCTAGCCTGAGCAATTTAGCAAGTCCCTGTCTCAAAAAAGAAACAAAAAAAAAAAAAAAAAAAAAAAGAAGGCTGGGGATGGCGGCAGTGCCTATCATCCCAGCATGTAGGAGACTGAGGCAGGAGGATTGCTACCAGTCTGAGGCCATACATACTGGACTACATACTGAGTTTAAGCCCAGTCTGAACTGCGTAATGAAGCCCTGTCTCAAAAAATAAAAAGAAAAAAAGATGACTGCCGGGTGTGGTGGCGTACTCCTGTAATCCCAGAATTTGGGAGGCTGACGCAAGTGGATTGTGGCAAATTCGAGACCAGTCTGGGCTACAAAGTGAGCTCAAGGCCAGCCTGAACTGCATAGCGAGACCGTCTCAAAAAGACAAAAAAAACAAAAAACAAAAAACAACCCATGAACTGCATAGTGAGACCCTGTCTCAAAAAGCCAAACAAAAAAACAAGAGGAACTAGGGATGTAGCTCAATGGTAGGGCTCTTAGCTGGTGTGCATGAGGCCATAGATTCAACCCCAATAGCACATACATAGGCGCATGTGCACACACACACACACACACACACACACACATACACACACAAGAATGTATAATTTACACTTTCAAGTAGTATGTGGCAGTACTTTTCATACTTTCTAGCAATAGAGGTTCTAAATTTTTATTTTTTGGAAATCTTTTTTTTTTTTTTTTTTTTTTTTTGTCTTTTTGAGACAGGGTCTAAAGAGACTCTGTCTCTATGCAGTTCAGGCTGGTCTTGAGCTCACTTTGTAGCATAGGCTGGTCTGGAACTTGCAACAATCCTCCTGCCTCAGCCTCCCAAGTGCCTGGCTATTTTTTGGAAATCTTAAGGATAAAAGATATTTCTCAGGAAACCACATTTCCCTGACTAGGGATGAAGTTTCATATTTATTGGCCAACTGTATCTCTTTTCCTTTAAAACTGCCGATTTATCTCATCTTTTTTCCCCTCAGGACACTCAGATTTATTCTTTCAGCCCAGACCTCTTCCCTGAGTGCCAAACACATACCCAATTGCCTAGTGCTATCTCCACTTAGATGATTTAGAGACCTCTCAAATTTATCATATCTATCATTCTTCTATAACAAAATACCATAGACTAGGAAATTTATGAATAACAGAGATTTACTTCTCACAGTTCTGAGAGTTGCAAGTGGAAGTGCTGGCAGATTTAGTGTCTGGTTAAACATGTTCTGCTTTTTGGTTCATAAATGATGTCTTTCTCTCCTGTCCTGGCTTGGTGGGAGGGGCAAGGCTACCTTTCAGAACATCTTTTAAAAGGGCAGGAACCCTTTTCTTTCTTTTCTTTTTTCTTTGTTTTTTTTTTTTTAAAGACAGGGTCTCGCTATGCAGTTCAGGATGGTCTTGAGCTCACTGGGTAGCCCAGGCTGGTCTCGAACTCCCAACGATCCTCCTGCCTCAGCCTCCCAAGTGCTGGGATTACAGGCATGAGCCACCACGCCAGGCAGGGATAGATTTCAATTGAGGAAGTTGGTCATGATGTTGCACCTCCATAATCCCAGCACTTGGGAGGTTAAGGTGGAAGGATCACATGGACTAGATAGAGTTCAAGCCCAGTCTGAACTGCACAGTGAGACCCTGTCTCAAATGAAAACCAAAAATGATAACAAAAAAACAAAACAAAAAAACCAGAAAAGATTTCAACCTAGGAACTTGCCAGGGAGGGGGGCAGGCACAGATGGACACACATTCAGAACACCAATCTCCAAAGCTCAATTTCAGATCTTCATAGAAAAGTATCAGGAGGGCATGGGGTAGTGCACGCTGTAATCCCAGCACTCTGGAGGTGAAGAAGGAGGATTGCTTTGAATTCAAGGCCAGCCTGGGCCTCAAAGTGAGTTCAAGGCTAGCCTGACCTGCATAGCAAAACTATCTCAAAAAAACAAAAAGAAAAAAAATTTTTCTCTTTTAACATTCCCCATCTTAGTATATGGCAACTCCATGATTTCATTTACTCTGTATTATTTGTAACTCTTTTCTCAGCTCACCTCCAATCACATATGGTGATAACTCTAATATTAAACTACATCCAAACCTGCCCAGTTCTCCTTAATTTTACTATGGCAACCCTATCACATCATTATTATCACTCTTCTGGACTTTCTGCAGTAGTACTATTGTGAACAAACAACTACTTTCACTTGTTTGTACTTACTTATCTCAAGGGCAGCCATAGTGGGGAGGGGAAGAAAGTGAATTGCATAATTTTATAATTATGAAATAAATATGAAATAATATAATAATTATAAAATTATGAAATTGGGTCAGTGAGTTCGATCCTTGGTACAAAAAAGCAAACAAAAAAACCCAAAATAAAATTATGAAACAAACAAAATATTAGAAAACATAGATCAACCTTTTTTGTCCCCTCATCCCTTCTAGCATCAGAAAGTTGAACCCATTTCAATGGCTCACAAAATGGGGCCCCCTTTATTCTTTCCAAGCTCCAGGAGTAGTGGCTTTCTGCTCTTCCTTAAACTGGACAGACCTGCTTCCTGACCCAAGACTTTTTTCTTTTTGGGTGGGAAACATTTTTCCCCAGAGTATTCTTTAGTTACCGTAAGTCATTCATCACTATTTCAGATGTAGTACATTTTACCTATTTATTGTCTGTCTTCCTACCACAATGCCAAGAAGTTTGGAATTTTTGTCACTTTTTGTTGGGAGTTTGTCATATGACCACGCTTTAGTGACTCCTGTCATTCACAAATCTTTTACTTATTTTTGTCTTTTTTGAGATGGAACTCACTATTCCGTTCAGGCTGGCCTCAAACTGGCAGCAATCTTCCTTCCCATCTCAGCCTCCCGAGCGCTGAGATTGCAGGCCTGTGCCACCATGCCTGGCTTCAAATCTTTTAAATTACATAAAATAGTGAAACTTTTTTCACTCTAGATTTTTTTCTTTTTGTGGCACTGGGGATTGAATCCAGGGCCATCTCACTGAACTACCGTCTCAATCCTTTAAAAATTTTTTATTTTGACACAGCATCTCACTAAGTCCATCTGTGCTAGAACTTTCCTTCCTCCTGCTTCAGCCTCCTAGAGTGCTGGATTTATAGGCATGCATCAGCACGCCAGGCTAGGAGTGGTTTTAATTTTAATGTTGTTAAGCTTTTTATTGTGGAAAACTTCAAATATAAAGCAGTTATCTTTATTTCTGGACTGGAAATTCATCACCATAGAGGCGGATTTTCATGTCTTTCACTATCTGCAGTGTTTGCCAGGCCCTCCGCATCCCCAGGGAAAGTGCTTGCAAAGAACGAATTAATGGCACGCGGTCTTCTCGGGGCAGATGTCCTTTAGGTCCCGCAGGTCGTCCCAGCACAGTCCTCGGAGCCCTTCGCTGCCTGAAGGCGTTTGTCTCGGTTTCTCGCGCCAGGCCTGATCTTCCCGCGGGCACTCATGCTGCACCTTCCAGCGCGGATTTGGACAAGAATTTCAGAAGGAAGGAAGGAAGCCCTGACTTCTGACAGAACAAAGTTTTCCTTGGGGCCTGTGGGGCTCAGTTCCACCCGGGTCAGAATCTGCTTCACCGACTAGGCCTCTACAGCCGGCAGAGACGGCGCGCTCACTCGCTCCTCCGCGTCCCTCCTTCCACCTCCCCCCTGGCAGCGGCGGTTGGTCGCGCGCCGTCGTCTTTCTCCCACCCACTCCGCTAACGAACGGGCTCCAGACCCTTTAGGATTGGCTGCGCCTGAGCGCATCTTCTCTCAGCCTCTCTTATTGGCTATTGTCCCAAGGGATGCGGACTCTGATTGGCTTGGTCAGGGCGCCTGCGCGGCGGGGTTCTCAGTAGCCAGCCATTCCTGAGGAGGACTGCCGGTCGGTCGGACGTCTCGCCAGTCGCTGGAGCAGAGGTCCCGGATCTCCGGGAAGGCGGCGGCTGAGGCGGCAAAATGAAGATATTCGTTGGTAACGTCGACGGGGCGGATACAACGCCGGAGGAGCTGGCAGCTCTATTCGCGCCCTATGGCACGGTCATGAGCTGCGCCGTCATGAAACAGTTCGCCTTCGTGCACATGCGCGAGAACGCAGGCGCGCTGCGCGCCATCGAGGCCTTGCACGGCCATGAGCTGCGGCCCGGGCGCGCGCTTGTGGTGGAGATGTCGCGCCCAAGGCCTCTGAACACTTGGAAGATTTTCGTGGGCAATGTCTCGGCTGCTTGCACGAGCCAGGAATTGCGCAGCCTCTTCGAGCGCCGCGGACGCGTCATCGAGTGTGACGTGGTGAAAGGTAACGCGGGGGCGCGCTCGGGGCGGGGGCGCGCTCGGGGCACTCTGCCTGTTAGCCACGCCCCTAACCCGAGGGTCGGTCACTGCGCGGTTGGGAAGGGTGGGGAAGTGCGCGGGAGCGAGCCAGAGGTGTTGGGGACGCGTTGGGTAGAGTCACCCCCTCTCCTGCGGTCCAAGCACTGTTCACCTTGTGGGAGGAAGCCGCTCAGGGTGGGTGCGGCCGCCACTGTGAGCCGAGCCTTAGGACTAGGGACACGCCAAAGCCTTGCGAGTGTACCGGGGGCGCGCCTTCTCCTAGTCTCCTGGGCCTGGCACCGAGCGGAAATTGGGAAGTGACGGCTCAAGCCCGATCGTGGAGCGGGGAAGATTTCGCTACTTCCCCACTTACTCTCCAGACGTCGGTCAGAGCAAGGGGAGAGGGAAAAGGTGGGGGCTGAAGCCCCAAGGCCGCCCTCGTGTTCTCTCCTGATGAATACTCTCGAGTGGAAGGTAACGGGGCCCTTGGACGTTTCTCGGGCTGGGATCTTTTAGTATTGTCTGGCCTGGGTCTACTTGTGGGTACAGGAGGGGCCCCTTCCGAACCACTTTGGCCTTTTCAGTATTTGGTGGGTTACACGTGGTAGGTTTGCTTTTCAGCTCTTTCATACCTGAGTTTTTAATTGTTTCACTGGAAACCTGAACCTTCGGTATGTGGAAGGAGGCCTGTTTTATGAAGGTCGTCTTCTGCGTTGACTTTTGGTGACAAATCAGTGTTCCAGGCTAGTGTCATTCTTTTATAAGTTGGTGACTTTGCAAGGGAGCATACTGTGGCTGAGAGGGAGATGGGCAGGGGTGTTTGAAGTCTTCCATTAAACATTGGCTAAACATGACTTACTTAGTAGTCATTGTTTGAATGTAGTAGTCTTAATTCCCAGAACAGATCCTTAGTCTTTTCTTTGAGAAAAATGTGTCACCATTTTGTTTTTTTCAGTCTGAGTTCTTTCTCCTTAAGCTATTTTTTTTTATACAGACAAGATTTTATGAGAAAGCCCTTATGTGGCCATTTGGTGATCTACTTGGGAATAGATCAGAGTTGACTTTGCTCTTAATCATCTTTCAAGGATGCAACATGGGAGTATCTGGGAGCATGTCCTATACCTGCTTTTGTATCATACTTGATTGTATGCTGTGTGAGGAGTTTTGAGGGCAGAAAATAAATAAATATGGGTGCAAGTACCTGTTTTCACCAAAGATGCTTCATTTGCTATCCTCAGAAGGCATGTCTTTGAGCCATTTCTTGTCCTTTCTATGTGGGGGAAGTGGGTCATAGTGTCCATTATTGAGAACAAGTCGTTGTTCTACATTAATACTATGTTGTATTTTCCTTAACTCAGGTTGTGCCAGTCCATGACTACTCGGAATCAGGCTTTCCTGCTGGGTGCTGTGAGGCAGGCTGTATGGTGCATGAAAAGAAAACGAGGTTTTAAAGTTAGGAATGTAGAAGAAGAGACTGGCTCTGGCTTTGTAATAACGTACTCATTTCTTAAGCTGAGAATGGGCGTTTAATTGACTCCTGGTGTTGGCTGTCAGGTATTTGACTTTTTTTGGTGCGGGGGAATTGAACCAAAAACCTTGTATGTTATGAGTGAGCATTCTACTTCTGAGCTACTTCCTTAGCCCTGCCAGGTTTTTGAAAAGCATTGAAGTTTTATAGTACACAGGACAGCCAGCTCTGTATAATTTCACATGGAAAACTCTCTCTCTCTCCCTCCCTCTCTCTCTCTCTCTCTCTCTCTCTCTCTCTCTCTCTCTCTCCTGTCTCTTTCACAAAAAAACATAGTTGCTTGGTTACTCCAAGAGCTTAGATATGATTTGTAGAACAAAAGTCTCCATAGCAACAGTGGTAACCACTCTCCCCAGCTATATCCTATTGGGTATTGAAAGATGAACAGTTTCAGGAACCACTTACAGACTTGAGGGGAGGTCTGAGAGTGAGAAGAGGAAAATAACATTTTTTTGGTGCGTAGTCATTCTGTACAGAGCTCTAGTTTCAGATTAAATATTTTTAGTTTTCACAGAATGGAAAAATTCATTTTTCTTGATTATCTTTAGCTTTGGTACTGCAGGATTTTTGATGGCACCAGACCATTTGGAGATGTTTGCAAAATACTTGTTGCTGGGTTAATGCAGTGATTTCCATCAGAAAAGTTTCTCTGAACCAGCTCTCTAGGCAAGGGTTCCCTAGAGTTCTTCAGATCTCTGGTTCTTCATTGTCTGAGAGTAGTAGGATTTTTAGGCATCTTTGACAAGGCTGGGTCTGGGTCTGGGATGAGCTTCTGGATATAATTGAGTCAGCTGAGCAACCTAATCACAATTCCAACATTAAGTTTAGAAACTTCTGTTATAATTTAGCTATAATTTTATTATGTTCTCCTACTCCATCAATTACACAACACATCCAAATGGTCAGTTGAATAGTACACGTGAAATTTTAAAAAAATCATCTTGTTTTTCCTTCCCTCCCTGTCTTCTTCCTGTATCTGTGATTGAATTTAGGGTGTTTATTTCTTTCTGTCTGTCTTTCTTTTATTTTTTTGAAGCAGGTCTCCCTGTGTATGTAGTTTAGGCTGGCCTTCAACTTACTATATAGCTCAGGCTGGTTATGAACTCTGATCTTCCTGCCTCAGCCTGTCAAGTTCTGGGATTACAGGTGTGTGCCACCATGCCCAGCTCTTTTATTTTTATGGAGACAGGTTCTCAGTTGCCCAGGCTAGCCTTGGATTTCTAATCTTCCTGGCTCAGCTTCCCAAAGTGCTGTAATTACAGATATTCACTACCATGCCTGGCTTTAGTTTTCTTAGTATTCCAGGCTGACCTCAAACGTACTGTTTATTCCATGTGGGATTCAAATTTTGGCAGTCCTTCTGCCTCAGCCTCCCAAATGAGGCCTTGGAATTATAGGCATGAGCCACCATAGTCGGCTTTTAATTTTCTGTTTTAGTCTTTCCTTGTAATGCTGAGAATCCATTTTCTACTGCTGAGCTACATCCCCAGGCCTGAAATCTGAATTTTCAAGTTTTACCACCTTATCTCTAAATAAAACCCTGTTAGGTAGGCATTAGACTGTGGAATATCCAGCTGCTCGTGTAAACTCATGAGATTATTGTTCCGTGTTTTTCAGAGCTCATTCTGGTTTTAGGAATTTATGGACAAAATGGTCAGGAATATGGTATAGTATGGTTTCCTTAATATCTCATAGTACCTGGAGATTGTCCCCCTTCAATCTTCCTTCCATCTGTACACCAGCTCCAACAGATTTTTTTTACTTTTGAGTGGACTTTTCTGCTTGCTGTTGTTCTCCAGTCAATTTTTGACATTCTGGGGATCATCTCAGCCTTCACTTTTATGTTAGACCACTTGTTATTTTAGTTAGCCTTTCCCAAAGGAGAGAAAAAAAGATCAGAGGACAATTCTAGTACTCTGTGGCTAGATGGAAAGTAGAATGTAGATTTCACAGTTAATAAATAAGGACTTCGACTTCAGCTGTGAAGATGTTGAAGACTGAGATTTGTGATAGTTTATTTTTTTAGCATCTCTAGTAGGTTCCAGTTTTGCATGTATGGATGGTGGTGTGTATTAAAGATGAAAGGTAATACGCTGTAAGGAAATAAACCTCTGGGTGTTCTTGGACTTGAAAAATCATAATTCTCTGTCATTCTGTAGCTGTTTATATCTTAATTGGCACTTTTGTCTTCTCATTTGAATCTTCTAACTTAGGTTAGGATAGAATTTGTCAGATGGGGAAATACACAGTGAATTCCTTAAAATCTTGTAGCAGTCTGTGATACTTGCAATTAGCACTGAATTCTTAAAGTTCCTAGCCTGGGATCCCACATGCTATACCACACTTTTGTCCACTATGTATTGATTATTGTAAGGTTAGTAGCATTGTCCAGAAATCCAAGGAAATTACTTGTTCTATAGGAACAGCTAGAGAGGGCATCCTAGAATGAATGAAAGTTTCTAAAATTTAGGACACTTGTTTGGCCATTGAAGCCATTGAAAGGATTTATTTTGGAGACTGGAGTCTTAGTAATTTCATTCAGGTAACTTTTTTTTCTTAAACTGCTGTGATGGATTGGATCCTGGTGCGTAGATTACTGTTAGAAGTACTCACAAGTTCAAAATGGGGTGAAGTACAGGACATTAGTTCTTATGAGCAGGATGTTTAGATCTTGCTTGCAGTATTGTGGTTTATAAGAATGGACATGAATTTCTTTCTACTTTCCTTAAGTTGTGGTGGATGAGTAGAGCTTTAAGAGATCTTTTCTGTAAGCAGTCTGCTTTATGAACAGAAACCCAAGGGAGTAAAGGTGTATCTATCTCCTTTTAAAGAGGAAATGGTGAAGGATGTAATGTGGTCTGGGTAGTTTCCATTTTCATACTGATCAAGTTTCTTCCCTTCTAAGCCTAAATTTTTATTCACAGTATATAGTCTTGCATTATACATTGACTTCACTGGTAGACTGACTTTGCAAAGGGAGCATAAGAGCTGAGACTAGTTCTAGCATTAATATGCTTTAGTTCGGGGGAACAAGTTACGCAGCAACTCTAGCATGTTTTTCCACTTACACATGGAGATGGTGATACTTTGTCCTGCTGCTTCAGGGGATTGTTGTGAGGTCCTGTGCTTCATGGAAGTGCTTTAAATGCTGGAAAGAAAGTGAATAAAGGGAGATTATATTGGAGGAATTTTGTGAACTGCTTGTTTATTGCAGTATCTCTTTTGCCTTATTTGGACCTAGGCTGAGAGATGGGTCATGCAAAATGTGAGTGCTCATTTTCAGTGTGAAAGAGCTCAAAGATGAATAGTAGAGTTTGGTAAGCTTGGGCTGAGAACAGTGAATAATTTAGTCCTCCAGGAACTTTTGTGTATTTTGTCTGCTGATTTATACTTAAAAGGAGGTGTGAAGATTATTATTTTGCATTGCAGTACATCTTTGCTCTTTCTCTCTCACCAGGGAGTTGAGAGAAGTGGCAGCACTTAAGGGGAGAATGGGGAAACAGCCATAGTGAAGGTGATTGCTTGGGACAGTCAGAAGCTGTCTTACAATGGGAGCCACATTTTATGATATGCTCCTGGAGAGGAGGGTTTGGAGGCCTGGAGGTAGCTGGCAACAGCTGGGTGCTGTTGTGTGTCCAGTTTGGGAACCCTCTGATAGCGTGCCCTGCCCCCCTAATTGCTAACCCTCTGTCTGCTGCTTTATCAGACTACGCGTTTGTTCACATGGAGAAGGAAGCAGATGCCAAAGCCGCCATCGCGCAGCTCAACGGCAAAGAAGTGAAGGGCAAGCGCATCAACGTGGAACTCTCAACCAAGGGTCAGAAGAAGGGGCCTGGCCTGGCTGTCCAGTCTGGGGACAAGACCAAGAAACCAGGGGCTGGGGATACGGCATTCCCTGGAACTGGTGGCTTCTCTGCCACCTTCGACTACCAGCAGGCTTTTGGCAACAGCACTGGTGGCTTTGATGGGCAAGCCCGTCAGCCCACACCACCCTTCTTTGGTCGCGACCGCAGTCCCCTGCGCCGTTCACCTCCCCGAGCCTCTTATGTGGCTCCTCTGACGGCCCAGCCAGCCACCTACCGGGCCCAGCCCTCAGTGTCATTGGGAGCTGCCTACAGGGCCCAGCCTTCTGCCTCATTGGGTGTCGGTTATCGGACTCAGCCCATGGCAGCCCAGGCAGCCTCATACCGCGCTCAGCCCTCTGTCTCCCTTGGGGCCCCATACAGGGGCCAGCTGGCTAGCCCTAGCTCCCAATCTGCTGCAGCTTCCTCACTTGGCCCATATGGTGGAGCCCAGCCCTCGGCCTCAGCCCTTTCTTCCTATGGGGGCCAGGCAGCTGCGGCTTCTTCGCTCAACTCCTACGGGGCTCAGGGCTCCTCCCTTGCCTCCTATGGTAATCAGCCATCCTCTTATGGCGCCCAGGCTGCCTCTTCCTATGGGGTTCGTGCAGCTGCTTCCTCCTACAAC
Organism: Cavia porcellus; assembly: GCF_034190915.1. NCBI lineage: Eukaryota > Metazoa > Chordata > Mammalia > Rodentia > Caviidae > Cavia > Cavia porcellus. Next base: position 25,265,034 of record NW_026947500.1, read on the forward strand.
ACCCAGGGAGCAGCTTCCTCCCTAGGCTCCTATGGGGCTCAGGCAGCCTCCTACGGGGCCCAGTCTGCAGCCTCCTCACTAGCTTATGGAGCCCAGGCAGCTTCTTATAATGCCCAGCCTTCGGCTTCTTACAACGCCCAATCTGCCCCATATGCTGCACAACAGGCTGCTTCTTACTCTTCCCAGCCTGCTGCCTATGTGGCACAGCCAGCCGCAGCTGCTGCCTATGCCAGCCAGCCAGCTGCCTACGCTGCACAAGCCACTACCCCAATGGCTGGCTCCTATGGGGCTCAGCCAGTTGTTCAGACCCAGCTGAATAGTTATGGGGCTCAAGCATCAATGGGCCTGTCAGGCTCCTATGGGGCTCAGTCGGCTGCTGCAGCCACTGGCTCTTACGGCGCTGCAGCTGCCTATGGGGCCCAGCCTTCTGCCACTCTGGCAGCTCCTTACCGCACTCAGTCGTCAGCCTCATTGGCTGCTTCCTATGCTGCCCAGCAGCACCCTCAGGCTGCTGCCTCCTACCGTGGCCAGCCGGGCAATGCCTACGATGGGGCAGGTCAGCCGTCTGCAGCCTACCTGTCCATGTCCCAGGGGGCCGTTGCCAACGCCAACAGTACCCCACCGCCCTATGAGCGTACCCGCCTCTCCCCACCCCGGGCCAGCTACGACGATCCCTACAAAAAGGCTGTCGCCATGTCGAAAAGGTACTGTATGCCCCCCCCGCCTCTGCCCCCAGCTGGGGCTTAGGGCAAGGGGCTGAGGTTGGCATGGGAGGGAAACTGGAGCCATTGGCCCCTCCCTCGGTCTTCTCTACTTTACTCCTGTGGGATGTAAAGAGGCCGAGATGGGTGGTATTTGTGTACTTCTGATCACCAGGGTTCAGGTGGAGCATAATGCTCAGCCTGGGGTGGTACCAGTCAGGCTGGGATAAGTGTCACCAGTCTAGGCTAGTCCAAGTGCCATTGGAGACACTGCCAGTAGGATTGTGGCCCATATCGTTTCCCACTGTCTGAAGGATCCTTAAGCCTCTTACCTGGTTGTCCTGGCTTTGAGGGTGGGCGTGAAAGAGTAGTCCCTTTGGCATTCACTGGCTGAAGGCAAGTTTATGAGGTGCGTCCACTCTGGGAAGTTGGGACCTTGCTTTCGTCCGCCGTTCTGTTGATAAACAACCAAATCTTTCTGTACAGGGCCCAGGGATGAGAATAGTTCGTTTGTGGTTTGGGAATATAGACCAAAATTCACCTTGGCCAGGTCAGACTTCAGTGGAGCCTTGGTTTCCCACTGAGTTGAACCCAGGCTTGATTTCTTGGCCTGGATAGAGTGATGAACCTTCTGACAAAAGGAAACCAAACTGTTGGAGACCAATGTGATCACACCCTCCCTTATCCCCATGGCATCTCCCCCAAGCCCACCTGGAGCCCTCCCCTCAATTGTCTCATTCACCAACTGTCTTCTTCTCTTGACTAGGTATGGTTCCGACCGGCGTTTAGCCGAGCTCTCTGATTACCGCCGTTTATCAGAGTCGCAGCTTTCGTTCCGCCGCTCGCCGACAAAGTCCTCGCTGGATTACCGTCGCCTGCCCGATGCCCATTCCGATTACGCACGCTATTCGGGCTCCTATAATGATTACCTGCGGGCAGCTCAGATGCACTCTGGCTACCAGCGCCGCATGTAGGGCCATCCTGGGGATGGGGTACCACAGGGAGGGAGGGAGAGGAGATAGGGCACAGACCCAGGTTATAAGCACTCTGGCCCATACCTCTCCTGGTTGCGGTTTTTCACCCCCTCCCTCTACCATGTGGGCCTTCCCCAGGAGATAATCCTATTGAGTGTTTGGCAGTAACCTACTTTGTTCTTTCGCCTCAGCAGTACATCTTGCTATTGGCTTTAGATCTGCGGTTTCCCCTGTACCATGCCTCCCATCTCTTCAGAATGGGAATTTCTTTTGTTTTTTTTCCCCCTGGCTCCCTTTTATTTTTGTGCGCGATATTTAAGGTCATCTGGATGGGGAAACAGCCTTCAACTGAGGTCGGCGGCGCCTTTTTCTTTTTAGATGTGAGGGAGGCCAGGAAAGGGTTAGTTTAACCATTTCCTATGCGCCAGGCTATGCCAGCAGTCCAGGGGGCCCCTGGTTGTCCCTTTTGTAAGACTGTTGAGACTGAGATCCTGTTGGGACAGTCGGTATGTGTCCAAATCCCTGCTCACCGCTGATGTTTTAGCTGATGGTGAGTGGCACGGTCCCAATTCCCCATCTCCCTAAGTAGGTGGTGTTAGAAAACTTTAATTTTTTTTTCCTTTTGTATGGACTACAAATAAAACTTGGGGCAATTTGCAGTTTGGAAACCTGGTTGTCATTGTCTTGATTGCACTCAGTGTCAGAGAAGCCAGTTTGACATCCAGGAAGACAACAGCTAAAGGGAAGGCAGGCTTGAGAAACCTAGGGTGGGTGTGTGGAAGGGGTTTGAATGTGGGGATTAGAGTTGACTAATCTCTGGTGCCCAATGGGATTTAGGTCATCGGCATCCGACTAGTATGCCATCTTTAGGACTGGAGAGTCCAGGCCAAGTGATTGGATGTCCTCAGTCCTCAATTTGAATTGATCACACCAAAATATAGTAAATAATGCCCATTTTCTGCTGCCTATGTTACACCATTTTCCCTTTCTCTAGTTTAGAAATAACCTGTGCTCCAGTAGGGTGGTTCTGAGGTGTGGCTTTATACAAGTGGGAAATGGGCTGTTGTATTTATAAGGCTAGTGGATCCTTCAGGCAGTAGGCTCTAGTGATTTCTGGGGCTGGGATCTGGAAGGGAGCTATTGTGGGTGGGGGTAATGTCACTGCCTGGTAATGCCCTGTGGTTGCAAGAGGGCAGCAGGGAAAATTTGGAGCAGTTCTGGGGCATTCTGGCTAAGAGTCCTGGTAACCTCGCCTGTTGAACTTCACCATGGAGTGTCCTTCCTGTGTCCTGCCATCACAGCATCTGAGACTCCTTTATCCCATCTGTTAACACTTTTCAGATGTGTTTTTGCTGGGTTTATATTTGAAGGTGTGATGACAGACTATGGGAAGGGGTGGGGTACAAACATCACCAAGTGAGGGTGCTGGGATTGGGTGAGAATTGAGGATTGTTTTTATACATTTGTTCCAGAGCTGGGAGTTGAGGACCTGGGCAAAAAATATGGCAGTTCCAACCAAGGACAAGATGGAGGCTTGGACTTAATGATGGGTGAATGAAAGAAGATTGGTTGATTGGAGAACAGAAAAATGATGCTCCTTTGGGAAAGGATACTTTAGAGATGATTTGGCAGCCTGGTAGAGCAAGGTGACTTGGGTGTGTGTGTGTATGTATATATCAGTCAAATACAGTCCAGGTGGGTTGTCTGCCTCCATTTGCTTCATGGGAAGTTGGCCGGCAACAGAGTAGTTTGCCCCCATGTCCTCTTCCTTTGCCAAGAGTGAAAAAAGTGATCTTACAACAGTGACCTCTGTGGATGCTAACTGGGATAATCTCAGGGAGGATTGGGGCCATAGCTCTTTACTTTGCTTCCCTTTCTGCTCATTGCTTTGCTTTCAAAGGTGCTTTGCTGTTCTCTTTCTTTGCGGGATTGGGGAAGAATGGGAAGAGGAGTTTAATAGATTTCCTGTTACTTTTTTGTGTGATAGTGGGATAATCTGAGGGCCAAGTTAACAAGCTAAACTGTGATTATTACCCTGGAAAATTGGGTTGATTGTAAAGCCATGATTATGGCCTGTGTATTTTGCAATATTTCTTTCTTTGTGTGGCTTTCTGTATTTTTCTTTCTTTCCAGTGAGGGTTCTGCTACTGCCCAATCTTAAGGTTCTTACAAAAACTGCTTAATGTGCTCTTGGGCTGGTGTTGATGTTCTTTATTGCAACCCTAATTCTTCTGAGAAATCTGGCCCATATGCCCAGTCTTGCTATCATCTTTAGTTCCTGATGTCCTTGCTGCCTCAGCCCTGAGATTTCTTGTTCAAATCAGGAGCTACAAAGCTAAATCATTTTCATTTTTTCTTTTTCTAAAGTCTCCCCTTTATAATTTAAATTACACCATCTGTGTTGATCCTGTAATCCATTCATACTTTGCTTTTTGTCAATTTCTGATTTCCAAAGCCTTATATTTTGGGGAAAGTTGAGTTCAGTGAATGGGAAGACAAATATATAGTATATGCTTTGGGGAAGTAGGCTGAAGGCCCACCTTTGGGTCATTCAGCTTTTATATCATCTCTACAACCTGTCCATTATTTCATTGGAGAAGTTTTTTAGTTGGTTTATTCCATGAACAAAACCACATAGGAGGTGTCTTCCCTTGTTAGCCTGCTGTCTTTTGAGGGTTTGGACCTTGTTTTAAATTTTGTCTATAGGGCAGTGTCTTTTTACTAGAAGTAATGGGACTGTCACTGTTGAGATAGGCTACCTTCCCCGTCAGACTCTATAGATAAGCTCACTAAAAGTCCTTGCACAGCTGTAGGTTCTTCAGACAGTCTGTACTGTCAAACCAAGTCAGGGGACTATAACATGAATGTTGAAGAAATAATTAAAATAGTAGGGCTGGATGTGGTGGTACATGCCTATAATCCTAGCACTCAAAAGGGTGAGGCAGGAGGATTGCAGTGTGTTTTTGAGGCCAGCCTGTGCTACATAGTTCAAGGCCTGGACTACATAGCAAGGCCCTGTCTAAAAACAAGACAAATTTAATAGGTTATGAATTAGTATGCTAGGTAATGGAGAAAATAAGATGGATAGAACATGGAAAATTTATACTTAAATTTTATAGCTGCCTTGAAAAAGTAATAAAGGGTTGGAGTCTAGAGTTTTCCAGAAAAAGATTCTTAAAGTTCAGTTTCAGACTACCTCTAAATCATTTAAAATGTGTATTCATATGCTTGAATGCAGTGCTCAGGAAGGAAGCTAAACTCTGACTGACTCAGGGAAACTGCTAAGTTTGGAAGTCAGAACTACCTCAGTGAAATAGATAACAGTTATAAATATTGTTAGGCCTGAGTGGTAGGTTAGAAGGGAAAGGTAGCAGTCCCAGGAGAGAATATTTTCTAGAGATAGGATTTGATTTAAAAACTGCCTTGTTACTGAGAATAGCTAAGACTTGTCTTGGATTTTTTAGTTTAAATTCTGATTTCCTCTTTTAGCTGTGTGATATTGTATATATCAGGAACTCTGCGCTCCCATTGGTCATCCAGTATTTATCATAGTGATAATACAAGCTCTATACAAGATCCTGTCTCAAAAACAAGTTTTTCATCTATTTTCATAGTGCTGAAATTCATTAGATACTCACTGGGATGACTGGGGCTGTAGGTAAGTAACTTTTTTTTTTTTTTTTTGATACCAGGGATCAAATGCAAGACCTTGTGCTTACCAGGCAAGCACTTGAGCTGCTGAGCTAAGTCCCTGGCCCGGAAAGTAACTTTTCTTAGGGTCACATGTGGGTTTAGTCTATAGCCTGCCCACTGTCTTGAAAAACATCACAAAGTTAACAAAATGGTGGATCAAGGAATTGTACCAGTCATTTGAATCACCCAGGGCTTCATTTGTAATCCTGCTCTTCTAGTGTTGAGAAGGTTAAATGAGAACTTCTGATTAAATGCTGGCTATCTTGTAGAAATGAGGAGTTAGAACCTTCTGAGAAGATTGGGGTGCCTTAGCGGAAGACAGACCTGAGCAAAAGACTGAATGAGGGGGTTGGGGATTTAGCTCAGCAGCAGAAGCACCTGCCTTGCAAGCGCATGGTCGAGAGTTTGATTGCCGGTACCAATAGAAAAAAAAAAAAGACTGACTGAGGGCTGGGGCTATAACTCTGAAGCAACGTCCCTGCCTGGCAAGTGCAAGATTGAGAGTTCAATCCCTGGCACCAAAAAAACAAAAACACCCTCTTCCCACAAAAAAAGACTTTGGATGTAGATGTGCTACACATAGGAAGTTACTGTGTAGGCAGTCAATTTTTGCAGTGAGTGGTGCTGTGTAGAAGTCTTGCTGCCACTACCAGTCTGGCAACTGTGTTCTGTGTTCTGGGATCACATTCTTTTGGGGATGGTAAGGAAAAGTTACTGTATGAGGGATAGGACATTGAGGCTAATTAAGTAGGGGGGTGTGGCTGGCAGTGGGATTGGAAGTCTTACAGGTTGGCCTACTGGCTCTGTGAGCAACCATGGATAACAGTGACTTTGAGACTTCATCAGACCTGTAATTCAATTCTGACCCTGGAGCCAAAGTTACTAGAAGTGTAAGTTATTGAAACTGGGGATCTAGCTCAGTGGCACAGTGCCTGCCTAGCAAGTGCGAGGTCATGAGTTTGATTCTTGGTACCAAAAAAAGAAGTGTAAGTTATCCCTAAAGAGTTTGGGACTAATGCAGATTATTTAATAATCTTAAGTCTTAAGTAGTTTTGATTGACCCTTTTTACCCCTAAATTTGGATTCATCCCTTATTTCTCTGTCTATGCTATCTCATTTCTTGATCTTTTTTTTTTTTTTTTTTTTCTTTTTCCTTTTTATCGGTACCAGGGATCGAACTCACTACTGCTTGCTTTGCAAGGCAGGCGTTTATGCCGCTGAGCTAAATGCCCAGCCCCGATCTTTTTTTTTTTTTTGAGGGAGGGTCTCAACGGTATATAGTTCAGGGTACTCTGGAACTCAGTGATCCTCCTGCCTTAGCTTCCTGAGTGCTTGAATTACAGATGTGTACCACCATACCTGGCCTTCATTTCTTTTTTTTTTTCCTTTTTTTTTTTCTGTTACCAGGGATCGAACTCATGACCGCCTGCTTGCAAGGCAGGTGCTTATGCTGCTGAGCTAAATCCCCAGCCCCTGGCCTTCATTTCTTAATTATATGCATGTAATACTTTTCCATTTTGTGGAAGATTTATACCCAGAATATATCTTTATCCTTGGCTCCAATAAAATGTTAGCTTTCTGGATGACTTTATATGAACTTAAGAGACCGGTCAGCAACTTTTAAAAATCACCAGAATGGCCAGGTCTGGAGGCTTGCACCTGTGGTCCCAGTGTTCAGGAAACAGATGGAGAGTTCCTTGAAATCAGGAATTTGAGGTCTTCCTGGGCAATACAGAGCGACCTTTTCTAAAAAAGAAAAAAAAAAAAAAAAAAAAAAGCCAGATATGGTGCACACCCAGAATCCCAACAGTCTAGGAGGGTGAGGCAGGAGGATCTAAAGTTTGAGCCCAGCCGGGCATGGTGGCTCATGCCTGTAATCCCAGCACTTGGGAGGCTGAGGCAGGATGATCGTTGCGAGTTTGAGACCAGCCTGGGCTACAAAGTGAGCTCAAGGCCACCCTGAACTGCATGGCACGACACCCTGTCTCAAAAAACGACAAAAAAAAAAAAAAAAAAAGTTTGAGCCCAGCTTGGGCAATTTAGTGGTTTAGTAGAACTGTCTCAAAAAGTGTGAAGGGTCAGGGGAAGTACATTAGTACAAATGTCCTGGCTTCAGTTCTCAGGACTACTGAATCATTAACTCATCAAAATGGCACCTACAACATTCAGACAAAATGTATTTCTCTAGTGTCATTTTATTGAGGGCCTTATTTCATTCTAGCAATTTTTCGAGTGTCATTCTCTGTAGGGCAATTATTTAAAAGGACTGGATCCAGATATCTTATTTTTTAAAAAACAGTCTTTAGTTCTCAGTAAAATATATTTGGGTAAATAGATGATTATGAAGCTACTGCAATTATAAACTATAAACTGCTCAGGGTTCATTTTGCTGCATTTATCAAAAATAGTGATCAAAAGGTGTTGGTATAGATTGCCTTTGGCTTTTGGGTACCTGCTCTTCACTTGAAGGAGCCTGGAAAGTTGCAGGTGATATGAATAAGTGTCCAATTCACCTCCAGTTCCTAAGAACTTGCTGGGCATGCACTCTACTGCTGAACTACATTCCGCCTAGCTCTGAGTCCATGTTCTTAACCTAATACTCAAAAAATCGAAAGTCAGTTTTCTTCTTCTTTTTTTTTTTTTTTTTTTTTTTTGGTCTTTTTCCTTTTTATCGGTACCAGGGATCGAACTCACGACTGCCTGCTTGCAAGGCAGGCACTTATGCCGCTGAGCTAAATCCCCAGCCCCCAGTTTTCTTCTTTTGGTTGTGAAGAAATTTACTCATGTATTCCTTCGTTAACTTGGTCAACAAAATATTGGGTATCTTCCACATGCTAGGTACAACTAATGTTGGGGATACAGCATGAAATAAGTATTTGGTAGAGCAGGAAAAGGACAGAAAATAAACAAATAGAATTTCAAATGAGGCCAGGGATTTAGCTTGGCGGTATAAGTGCCTGCCTTCACGTGCATGCCTTGCAAGTGCATGGTTGTGAGTTTGATTCCTGGTATAAAAAAAAAAAAAAAAAAAAGCAAAAAAAGAATTTCAAATGGTAGTATTCTAAAAAGTAATATGCACATATGGGATACAGTTGCAAGGTGGTGTTGGGAGTAGGAGGATCTTTAGGCCAATCAATGAAGGGCCTAAAGAATATACCAATTTGAATGAGCTTGGAACAATATGGCCAATGTGTCTGGAGGGATAGTAACAATTAAACAGATTGGGAGTTTCTAGCAAGAACCAGATTGGGTAGGGTATTATAGCCAAGGGAGAGAAACTTGAAATCTTTCAAATTGTAATGGGTTTTAAAGAGCCAAAGACAGGTATAGTTGTACTGTGCCTGTAAGCTCAGCACTTGGGAGGCTGAGGCTGGAGGATTGCTATGAGAGACCAACGGGCTACGGAAGAGAGTTCAAAGGCAGCCTGCACTATATAGTGAGACTTTACCTACAAAACAAAACAAAAAGCAAGAGATGATTTCATGTGGTGTATTCAATTTGACTGATGGCTTGTAAGCAGATAAAACTACATCTACTGGGTTTTCAGAAGGGAAATAAAGTAATTAGGTTGGGAGGGCGTAAGAAGTCGGTAGTCTTGATCTTCACACAGTGGCATTGACTGATTTTCTAAGATGTATATTACTAGTGTCCCCTGTGGATCTGTAGAGATGCTAGTTTCTTTCTTTTTTTTTTTTTTTTTGAGATGCTAGTTTCACAGAGTAAGTTTTCATGATATCTGGGGGACTTTGGGATCCAAAAAATTGATGAAAAGGTTTTTGGTAGGGATTGAGTTATGATTTCCTGCGAGCCCCTTAGAAAGGGCATGTGCTAACAAAATTAGTTTTCTTCATACTTGCTGTGGCTTTTACTCAATCTTAGAGATGTATGAGTCCACAATGAAGTGGACCACATCTGAGGATGTGTTGGACTTGGACTTTTTATTGATCTTAGTTTTTCACTCAAAACTTCTTGACCAGTTTTCTACCATTGGATCCCTGAATCACGTGAGTTTTGAAACTCCCTCTTTCTAGTGCTCTGACTTTTTACCTTTCTCTTTATAAAACTCCTCTCTCCTTTTTTCCCTTTTGTTCTTTAGTGGCTGCTTTGGGTGGTAGTATGTTCTATTTGTGTCATCTACATTCCTGATGGTTCCTGCTCTCATCAACGGTTCACTGCTTTTTAGCCTGTTTGCTCCTGTTTTAAGTTCTTCCATCCAGCACTTGCACCCTTGCCATTGCCTTTTCACTCTTCAAAAGCTGCTTTGCAAAAGGTCTTGAGGATGAAGTTGTTTTCTCTGAATAGGGGATTACAAGAAGCAGCCAAAGGGTGAGAAGGAGAATGTGAGGGAGTTGAACCCTATGCAGAATGTTCTCTGTATTTGTTTAAAGTTGATTGTGACAATGCCTTTCCCCCTCTAAGGTCGGTTTTAGAGGGTTTAAACCTACAGCTCTGGTTTGATGGCGCCCAATAAAATAAAATAAAACCAAAAAATCTTTGCTGCTCCCGTTTTTTTCTCATGGCAGGGTGGTGGGGGTGGGGTCTGTTTTCAGTCTCCATGATTACACAGAAGTTATTTCAAGTTGGAACCAGAAGGGAAGGAGCCTGGTTCCTGGAGGAAGGGAGGATGGTTTCAGGAGGGAACTTTGCCTCAGTGGCTTCTGGGCCAGTGCATCTTCCAAGGTGTGCCCACTGACAGTTTCAGAGGTGTTTTGTTTTTGTTTTTTGATGCACGCGTTGGGGGTGGGGGGCTTTGAGGCTTTCAGGGCTATAGTACGACCTGGCCAAAAGAGAAAATTGTTCTTTTCCGTTTGGAGGGTCTGGATATTTTTTACATAGCATCTGTGTCTATGTAAACTATTGTCCACAGCATCCAGGTTGCAAGGGTGTGGCATTTAGGAATGTAGAATGAAAAATTTGAAATAGATGGTAAAATGGAGCTCAGAATACTGTCAAGGCGAGCACGTGAAGTGGCGAAATGTGGAAGGTTAACACATTTAGCGCCACGAAGCTAAACACTGCCACCCCAGAGTCCTGGCTAGCCAAATAATGGCGGGCCGCACCTCGTCTGGAAGCCTACGTTTGTAGTTCCTCCCTCACGCGGACCTTTTACCCAATCAGTGGGTCCGGCTTCTATAGGTTGGTGCTTATTGGCTTCTGTATGAAAGCTCCGGGGTTACTGACGTTTCCCCCTCTTCCAGGCCTCTTAGGTAATTGGCGTTCGCGATAGCCAATCAGGAAGAGGATCTTCGGGAACGCCTGCCTTTGACTTTGTTGAGCAGCCAATCCTGTGGTAGGCTCGCCTCCCCCTCTACCCAGAGTCACAGCTGCGGTCGCCGCCATTTTAGCGTTTTGTCGGAAGCGTCCGCGCCGCGAGGAAGAGGCCCTGCAGATATCCGTGCGGTGAGAGACTCCGATCCTTTCTACTGTTTTTCTTTTGTTTTGCTAAACCTTGTCTCATTCCTTTGGGCGTCTGGGGTGTCCTGGTGGGGCCACGGCCTGCGCACCTTCTCTGAGGGCCTCCCTCAGGTCTCCGACATTGCGCGGTAAGCCTGAAAAGCCCTTCCCCCACCACCTCGAGAATTGCTTTCTTTCCACCTAGTCCTCTGCCCCCCTTCACTTTGGCTTTCCGCGGAGCCAACCCCCACTTCTGTCGAACTTAGTTAGCTTTTACAAGCCTGTCTTAAGAATTTCTCAGGCCATGGAACGTTACTGATAAGTGCATCTGAAATCTTCGGTATGCATTTCTCCATTCTACAGGAGCACCCCTAGAGAAGCGTTCCCCACTCCAACGTTTTCTGTGGTCTCCACGCCTAGCAATCTGGCGCGGGTCTCGCGGCCTTAGCTTCAGAAGAAAAAACTTAACCGTAGCTATTAAAAGACCCATTTCTCCGGAAACGGTGTCTTCTAGGGGTTATTACTAGAGGAAGAGTCCGTTCGTATACAATAGTTTAGGCCACCAGAGAGCCCAGTACAGTTAAAACTTTAGAGTTTTGATTGCTCTCAAAGCTCAATAATCCTCAGGTCTTGTATTATACTTTTCCTTTTGGTACCGCGAATCAGGCTCAAGAACTCCCACTTGCCAGGCAGCGCTTGTGCCGCTGAGCTATATCCCCTATAACTTAACATTTATTCATGTTTCTTTTTTGAGGTATCCAGCTCGAACCCTTTGTCTGCTGACAGCCTCCCATAGAACCTCCCGTTAGAAGTTCTGTGACCGTATTTTTACAGATCTCATTTTACACCTTTCGATTCGAATGAACAAGACACAAGTGGAAAAACATTTTAGAGTAAAGGGAGATAGTATTAGTGATTTTAAATAAAAACTTATATGAGACCAAGGTCTTTTGTTAGAAATTTTGTTCCTTTTCTCTCAGGCTGGGTCGAGATGGTGAAGCTGTTCATTGGAAACCTGCCTCGGGAGGCCACAGAGCAAGAGATCCGCTCACTCTTTGAGCAGTATGGGAAGGTGCTGGAATGTGACATCATTAAGAACTATGGCTTTGTGCACATAGAGGACAAGACAGCGGCAGAGGATGCCATCCGTAACCTGCACCACTACAAGCTGCACGGGGTGAATATCAACGTGGAAGCCAGCAAGAACAAGAGCAAAGCTTCAACCAAGTTACATGTGGGCAACATCAGCCCCACCTGTACCAACAAAGAGCTTCGGGCCAAGTTTGAGGAATATGGTCCAGTCATCGAATGTGACATCGTGAAAGATTATGCCTTTGTACACATGGAGCGGGCTGAAGATGCAGTGGAGGCCATCAGGGGCCTTGATAATACTGAGTTTCAAGGTGAACCACTCTCTTTGGATAGAGAACCAAATACAAGGAAGGTTTTGTACAGAAAAAAGTTGGTTAAGTAAGGGCACTTGGTAGAGAAATGTTGGCTGGTGGTGGTGAAAGATTAACTGGGTGATGGGCTAGTTGAAGGATGGATGGGATTTAGAGGTTTTTACTTAGGGCAATTTAAGTCTCTTGAGGAAAAAAGACTACCTGTTTTCATTTGGTCTTTCAGTTTAAAAATTCTTTGCTCTTAGGCCAGTTGTGATGCACACCTGTAATTCCAGCACTTGCATTCAGGAGGCTGAGGCAGGAGGATTGCTGTGAGTTCCATGCCAGCCTGAACTACACAGTGAGATACTGTCTCAAAAAATCAAGAAAAAATGCTATGCTCTTGAAAACTTTAAATCATTTTTTTTTCTTTTGGTAGTAGGGTACATTGTGTTTCACTGTGAGTTTAATTCCTTAGCACAGTGTCTGATATGCGAAGAACCAATTAACACTTCAGTAGTGGAATTCCTGTGAAGCTGTTCAACTTCAGTCAGCTCTTAGCTTTTCAGTAAAGATAACTGGTCTTTAAAAGGGCATATCTCTATAATTTATTTTGCATAGAGCTGTACCAAAAGGTTATATTTTGAAAGCCAGTGTAAAAGAAAGAGTTTGATTTCAGGAGTATGGGGAGAGGCATTGAAATTTAGGGCAGTAATGGTGTATTTTAAAATGGTGTTGGCTGGGTTTGGTGGTTAGGGTTAGGTGATTTCAGCACTTGGGAGGCTTAGACAGGAGGATTATCACAAGTTTGAGGCTAGCCTGGTCTGCATAGTAAGTTCAAGGCCTGCCTAAACCTCATAGTGTGGCCCTCCCTCAAAAAAACAAAACCAAAAACAAATGGTTTTAGGGTTATGCTGACATTAACATCTTTGAATAATTTGGAGGGCATTGTTATCTTGGAGCTTTGATTAGATGAATTGTTTTTTATGCCCTCAGGGGTAGCATATTGTGATGATGTGGATTGTCACTTTAATTTTTTTCTTTTTAAGATTTTAAACTTCCTTGGCAAGAGGTGGTAATTGAGAGTGAGTTGCCAGCTAAACTCTCAATTCTGTTTCCACCCACTGAGTCCCCAGTGTCCAAAAGAGTCTTTTCCCTTTGGTTGTAATTAACTTCTAAATTACAGTGTATCCTTATGACTTAGGAGTAAATTTCAAACCTGTGTTCTGACCATGTTAAGAAGAACAAGAGAGTACCCCTAGACTCCCCTTGTGTTTATAAAGTGCCATCTTTGTTGTTCATTTATCTTAAATAGACTCTATTATGGTCTGGAGGTCTGATCATTTCACCATATAATGGATGCTCTGCGTGTCATGGACATTGCTGTGTGTTACTTTCTTTGAAAGAGTGTCACAGGTCTCTCAGGTCTTAGTTGTTTTCTTTTTAATTGGCAAGTTGATTATTTTGTCTACAACTTAATTGGGAACAACTTAATTGTGGAGGGTTATAGATAGATACTATATCTAATTTTTGGACACTTCCACCTCTTAACCTATGTCGTGGAAGTAATATCTGCTAGTAGCAGTTATATGGGGGTGAGGAAGACAGTGTAGTCTGATTGTATGTTGAGACGGGTTCTCACTATGTAATTCAGACTGTTTTTGAATTCACTATGTAGCCCAAGCGGGCCTCAAAGTTGTGGCAATACTCCTGCCTCAGCATCCCTAGTGCTGGGATGATAGACATATGCCACCACGTCTAATGTACTTTATTTTTGACAGTGCTGGTAATTGAACTCAGGACTTACATCCCCAAACACTTTAATTTTGAGATGAGTTTTGCTGAATTTCCCAGGCAGGATTTAAATTTATGATCTGGATGTGCCACCATGCCCTACTTACAAGGATGTAATTTCCTAATATTGTAAAGTTGTATGTGTGTGTATTGAGCATTGATACATGTGAGACTGATTTTTTCCCCTTTCAGTTTCTCAATGTTGGGTAGAAAGTCTATGATTTGTCCACTTAAAATCTATTTCAGTTATTTTTTAAAGATTTACCATCTCGGGGCTGGAGATTTAGCTCAGCGGCATAAGCACCTACCTTGTAAGCAGGTGGTCGTGAGTTCGATCCCTGGTACCAATTAAAAAAAAAAAAAGATTTACCATCTCTTTCTGGCATTAAATTGACAAGTCCTTAGGCTTTTATTACAGCTTTTGTGCTTTGACTATGTGAAGTTAGTTTTTTGGTTGCACTTGTTTTTTTCTGGATTCATTATGTGCCTAAGTGGTCCCCTAGGCAAATGCCAGACATACGTTAGTCCTTTAAGGCAGTTATGTATTTAATTGCCTTAGTTCTTTTAATGACTTGCAACTTAAATTTACCACACGTGATGTTTAAGATGAGATTTTTTTTTTTTTTTTTTTTTTTGGTTTTTGGTTCTTCTGCTTCCTTTTCTGATTTCTTAGAACCTAACTTCAGTTTCACAGTGAAGTTTAGTACCACTTCTCTAATACTAAGAGAACCTACCTATTGACTCTCCCTTGGTGCTAGCCATCTCTTTGATATGCTAGGTATATTGGAGCTTAGTTTTAACTTCTGAAAAGGTTTCTGTTTTTAGAAGTAATATTTTTTCATTTTCAAAATGTAAACTTTGATTTTCCAAAAATATTAGATGCTTGTTAGAATTTCATATTCTTGAAGAAGAAAAGATGCTTTACTCTTGGTACATAGAGCATTTTTGGTTGACCGAGTGATAGTATCGATTATTCTCCACTTTCCACTCATCCCTTTTATTGAATTTAATTTTCTTTCAAAAAAGAAAAAGGTATTTTATGAGCAGCATTCCTTGTTTTCCTTTGACTTTACTGAATGGTCACTAAAATTAGCAGATTGTATTAGAGTAATTGTTAGAACCAGCTACTTAAAAGATCCAGCTAAGGGAGAAATGCTTGTTTCAACTTGTATTGTGTCCCCCCAGCTTTTCTACTTCATAAGTGTTTTTTCCAGAGACATAGATTGAAAGTTGCTTGCTACACCTTGCCTTGGCTCAAATCCTGATCACTCTTAAATGGTGGTAACTAAAGAGTTTTTTTATTTCATTGTCTTTGAGGTGGGGGAGATAAGACTGTCCTTTACATTTAATGAAGTCAGTTTTGATAGTGAAGACTGGAGATGTCAGAAATTTGTGGAGCATTCTTATTTTTTAATTCCTTTGATGTTGGGTTACCGTTGGGAGATTTTTGCTTAGTTATTTGGCAGTAGAGGAAATGTTTTGAAGCTAGTGTAGTTTTTTTGGTAAGCAGTAAAATGGTGTCATAGCCATAAAATTTCATCAAATTGATCTTTGCCTGAATGAGGTTGTTATGTTAGATCTGTATGTTGGGCTTTTAAAAATTTTCCAGTCTTTTTGGCATTGATGAATCCTGCATTAACAGTTGGTAGGTAAAGCCACTATTTTTACCAGTGACTGGGGTAAGGGGCTGGGCTATGACTAAGAGTGATAGCAACCCTTCTTGCGTCTGTTTCTTCAAGGCAAACGAATGCACGTGCAGTTGTCCACCAGCCGGCTTAGGACTGCGCCCGGGATGGGAGACCAGAGCGGCTGCTATCGGTGCGGGAAAGAGGGGCACTGGTCCAAAGAGTGTCCAATAGATCGTTCGGGCCGCGTGGCAGACTTGACCGAGCAATATAATGAGCAATATGGAGCAGTGCGTACACCTTACACCATGAGCTATGGGGATTCGTTGTATTACAACAACGCATACGGAGCGCTCGATGCCTACTACAAGCGCTGCCGTGCTGCCCGGTCCTATGAGGCAGTGGCAGCTGCAGCTGCTTCTGCGTATAATTACGCAGAGCAGACCCTGTCCCAGCTGCCACAAGTCCAGAACACAGCCATGGCCAGTCACCTCACCTCCACCTCTCTCGATCCCTACGATAGACACCTGTTGCCGACCTCAGGAGCTGCTGCTGCCACAGCTGCTGCTGCAGCAGCAGCCGCTGCTGCTGTTACTGCAGCTTCCACTTCATATTACGGGCGGGATCGGAGCCCCCTGCGTCGCGCTACAGGCCCAGTCCCCACTGTTGGAGAGGGCTACGGTTACGGGCATGAGAGTGAGTTGTCCCAAGCTTCTGCAGCCGCGCGGAATTCCCTGTACGACATGGCCCGGTATGAGCGGGAGCAGTATGCGGATCGGGCGCGGTACTCAGCCTTTTAAAGCTTGAGGTGAGAGTGGTGGGGTGTCCCCTGTTCTGGTTTTGCCATCCCTCCTGCATTCAAAGGGCTCCAATTAGGCTGCCCTGCTTGCTTGCTTTTGCAGGGTTAGGGTGAGGTTAGTAGCATGGTTCACAGTCCAGGGAGAAGTCCTAAATGCTTACTTTGAAGTAAGTAATATCCTTGACCCTCATGGCTATTTTTCTTGGGACTCTTGATAATGGGAGTCAATCTGATTGTGCCTGGAAGAACAAAGAATGATAAGCTGGTGAATCTTAGGTCACATTATATGCTATAATTGAACTGATCTGGGACCCAGACATTCTGTCTTAGATGTGCTGTTCCTCAGAGCCTTTGTTGAATTTCCTAGGGCTGTGACATTACTAAGGTCTTCAAGTTTCCTGTGTGCTTCATGCTGTGTAAAAAGTCTGCTGTGACCTCTAATGATACATTCTGTAACCACAGTTAACTGGTCATCACTGCTCAGGTCCCAATTACTATGAAGAACAACAGCATGGTGTCATCATAATCTTGGAGCGTGTTTCTGATACTCCTGGACAGTTCAACCTTTTTATGTTTTATAGAATTGGTAAGGTGTGGTAGAGAAAGGTACAATACGTCTCTTACAAAGTTCAGTAAGGAAGTCTGGGCATGGACTCCAAAATCCAACTTAGTTGCTTTCCTCAGATTCATTTCAGGGTAGTGTCCACTCTGTTACTATGCCGAATCTGTCCTGTGACAGCCTGTTTGTGTGTGTGTTTTTTTTTTGACTATTCACAGTGCTGTTTGACATACTTGACTTCCTCAAAATATGTACTAAGTGTATATACATATTAGTTTTACTTTGGTAGTGTTGGAATCCAGGGTTGGGAGCTTTGCCATAAGCAGATTACTCCCTTCATCTTTCCACTAGTTGTAGACATTTAATACTCTTGAGCTATCAGCTATACCTTGAGTCCTCTGGCATTTTCCTCTACCAAATGTTTTGAGCCTTGTAATCCTTTTGGCTCTATTTGAATAATAGACTCTATCTGTGCTTGCCAGCTTTGGGCTCTAGGTTTTTGAGGTTTACTTAGGTAATTCTCAAAGCCCTGAGAGTAACCTCCAGTGTGTCCTAGACTTTACCATTAATGGTTCCCTTAATCGTGTAGTAAAGAGTGAAAGTAATTCTTTGTCATCTTTTTAATTAGGGCAGGAATTACGTGACTTGCCTACGCCCTATGCAATAGGAAATGACAATGGGGCTGAAACTGAAACTTGAGTAACTTGCTGTACCTTATACCTGCCCTCCAGTACCTTCTTTCAAAAGTTAATTTCTTCTCTAGGCAGATTGGGGTGTCTTCAGGTCTTAACAATTTACTCATTTGGACAACTAGTTCAGCTGTTTTTGTCGAGACCTTGAATGGATTTTAACTTGGACCTTGGCTGTGACTCCCAGATTGAAACATACCATTGCCTTTTTACTCCCCAGAGTTAATTGGAACCTTTCCCTATCTTCTGTTTTCTGATGACAGTGTGATGTAGAATTACTTTTTCTGGGAAATGCTAGTATTAACACCAAGAGTAATGGAAGGTCTTTGCCTACTCTCATGAAAGATTTGGTACTTAATATAGAGGCCTGAATTTGATTGTTTAGCCTTCCTAGTTCTCTGGCCTTCAAACTTTTGAGAGTATGATGATACTGGGGAAGAGTACAGATAAATTTAAAAGAAGGATCAAATTATCAGGCTTTATTAAGATGTTCTTTTGAAGTTTTACATAGGAAAGCCCTTTTGAGCTTTGCTGTAAAGCCGCTTATTGTGCTCTCTTTCAGGTGGGATGTGTGTGGGCTGAAATTCCGAGCTGCGGTTGTGCATGAGAATACACCCTTCGTTGGTACCCTGTCTCCGGGACGTTTTTCGGCTCTGTGCATTCAGTCCCTCAGGAACCGTGGACCTTAATTTACCTTGCTAAGTTCAGACTCCTTTCCTTTCCTTTCCTTTCTCTAGTGCCCGTTACCCTGTTCTTGCTGTTGTTTAATACTTCTGTAGCTTCCCATTTATGTTCTGTTTTCCCAGCAGGCCTCATTGTATGCAGAAGCTGTGGTGGGGGCTACACTGTCTGCTCCCTGCCTCCTGCCTCCAGTGGGTGTTGGATTTGGGAATGACCTCAGTGAAAGAGTCACCACTGCTCTTGGGTTTCTTTTGGCCCAAAGGCTAGACCTAGAGGTGGATCACTTTTATCTTTCCAGTGAAATAAATGGTTTTTCAACTTAGGGTATGTGTGCTCTGAAAGAATTCTTGTTTGAGCTTGCTTCTGCGTTTTTTGGTGTCTTGAAAGGGGGAGGGTGGAAAGTTTAAGAATGTCAGCTTTGGGTGAATATCACTGCAGTTATTTTTCTTTATTGTAGATAAGATTTGTAATTTCCAAAGCAAAAAGATATGGAGAAAAACCTGGGCAAGGCAGCCTTACTCCAATGAAGGCTTCTTCCACTCGCTGGTACATGTTTTTTTTTTTCTTCCTTTTGAAACGGGGTTTCTAGGCCAGACCCAAACTCGTGGTGATCCTCCTGCTTCAGCCTCCTGAGTACTGGGATTACAGGTGTACACCACTGCATCCAGTTGGTCATACTTTTGATAGAAAACAAACTACAGCTTACTAACAGTTGAGAAACATAGGTCTTTTCTGTTAGAGGAAGTAATCATTGTCTGCTCCTACAACCAACATTCCAATCAACCAGTCAACCTATTTAGCCTAACGTACCCCTAGGGAAAAGGTGTAACAAAAGGAAAGGATTTGGAGAAAGGGAGGTCAGCATTCTCTCATGTTATAAGGAAAAATGAAGCTGTGGTTCCAACCAGAGAGGACATTTTACTGTTTTGTAGGAAATGTCTTGTGATTCCTTTTACCACCTGTTCCTATAGTTTTGCCAAAATCAACAAACAATTGAATGGTCCTGCCAGCATTTCTTAGCTTATCCTAGCCAAAAAAAGACTACTAAACAGTGAGGATGGGGGCTCCACATAAGGCACAAGGAAGAGTTCAGTGTATCAAAACTATGTGGTTGGGTTTGTTTTGGTTTGGTTCTGTACAGTGGATCTCTGAAATTTGTGGGGTTACATTCTTAGAGCACCTGTGAACTGAAAAACTGTTTCAGATAGGGTTAGAAAAAAGGCCTCTTTATAGTATAAACCCTAACTACGCTGTGTCTCCTGCAGTTAAGTAATTTAATAAAACTATATTGATATTGCATTAGTGAGGACATCTTGGTTCATCACTCTTAAGACTAATAATACTTTAGGTAGCTACATACTGCGTAGCAGTACCGCAAGCTGTTGTGATACAGGAATGCTAGTGCATCTGCTGGAAAATGGGTTATGAGACGGCAGCCAGTCAGTAGTGAGGGGAACAAATAACACTTTCATGTTGGCTACTTGCAAGTTTCCCATCAAGAAAGGTTAGGGAGAATACTTGGGGGTTTTGCAAACAGTTACTAAGTTCTAAGGAAAAATTTGCAAGCAGTTGAGGCCTGAGCTCTGAACTGCGACTTTGCAGGGATACTCTGGAGCTTGCACTTTTTTTGGTACCAGGGATTGAACTCTAGCTTGTGCTTACCAGGCAGGTGCTTATGCTGCTGAGCCAAATCCCTAGCCCATTTTTCATTTTCTGATCAGCAATTTTTGTTTTCCTTCTCTGAATGGTGGTGATGTTTTTAGAGAGAATTGTCTCACTTGGCCTCAAGCTTTGCCTCCCAAAGGCTTGGAGTATAGTGGTGAGAGAAAATACATGTCAAAAGTCAGGCATGGTGATGCATACCTGTAAACCCTTGCAAGGCAGAGGCAAGAGGATCATTTGCAAGTTCGAGGCCAGCCTGAAGTATATAGCAAGACTGTCAAAAAAAAAAAAAAAAAGCAAGTAGAAAAACTTGAACAGATGGAGATGGTTAAAATGAACTCTTGAGGCAGGGCTGTATAGTTCAGACTGGTCTTAAACTGGCTGTGTAGCCCAGGCTGCCCTCAAATGCTGAATAGTTCTCTTGTGGCACCCTCTCCCCCGTTACCAGGGATTAACTCCAGAGCCTTCACTGGGCGACATCATCCCTTTTTAAATTTTGAGGTAGGGAACTCAAATTTTCTAGGCTGAGTTGTACAGTATGCTGGGATTACAAGTATTTGCCACCATGCCTACTTAGTGAAGACATGAATTTTTTAAAATTCAAATTTTTGGGATTTATTTTGAGACGGGACTTAACTATGTAGTTGAAGCTGCCTTCAACTCAATATGTAGCCCAGGTTGGCCTCGAACTCCGCCATGCTGCTGTTTCAGCCTCCCCAGTGCTGGGATTACAGGTGTGAGCCACCATGCCTGGCCTGTGAAGGCCTATTTTAAGTTTACCAGAAAATACCCATTAGTGCATGAATGGATAAAGGAAATGTGGTATACACATACATGTGTTTGGGCATATCTGTCCAGCTATACATTGCTGCTTAAGCATTGGAATATTGCTCAGCTTTAGAAAAAGTAAATCCTGTCACTTGCGGCATGTATGAGTATAGGAGACATTGCTAAATGAGTCAATTTCAACAGCATGGTTTCAATTTATTTAGAGTCCAAAAAAGGTAGAAAATTGAATAATGTTTACCAGGAACAAAGCTGGTGTCTGGCCAATATAACCTTTTTAGATGAAGGGCAAGTTCAGTAGATACATTGTACAAGGTGGTGACTAATACATTGTTACGTAAAAGTTGCTAATAGATTTCAAGTATTCATATAAAAATGAGACTGTGTATATTTAACTTAAATATAGTTAATAGCAAATATACTATGCAGGGTATATAGTTTTTGTTATTTAGACAAGTTACTGAATTCAAAATATGTTTGAGAGCACATACTTCATGGGCTGGGGATATAGCTCAGCAGTGAAAGTGCCTTCCTGGCAAGCACAAGGTCCTGAGTTTTAATTCCTGGCAATAAAAGAAAAAATTTTTTTTAATCTTGCAAAACTGAAATTCTATGCCCGTTAAGTAATACTCTCTCCAGCACCTGGCAAGTACCAGTCTATATTTTTATAAGTTTTGACTATTCTGGGTACTATGTATCAGAATCAGTGTTTTCTTCGTAATTGCCTTATTTTAGAGATTGCAAAAGTATCTCAGAGATTCATTTATAGTATACCTGGCATTAGAATTTCTTTTGTAGATAATCCATTGTATACATTTTTTCCCTTGAAAAATTTTCACTTTTATTAGTTATTTAATGAGACTTCATTTTTGAAGATTTGTACATGTACTTTGTTAGCCTTCTCACCCACATCGTTTGAAGTGACACATTGTTAGTAGATGACCTGAGCATGGGCTCATTCAGTCCTCTTGACTCAGCTTCCCAGGTTGATAGAGCTACAGGTACACACCCCATGCTCGACAGTATTTTTGTATTCTAAAACAAGCTGGTAATTTTTTAATTGCTAGGTTCAAAGGAAGTCAATTCTGCTTTCTGCTTTGAAACCTGGTCTGCTTGTAACAGACTACCTTAGGGGCAGTTTTTTTCATGGCTCACTGCCTAGGCTGGATTAATGCTATATTCTGTGGGTTTTTTTTTTTTTTTTTTTTTTTTTTTTTTTTTTCTTTTTAGACTGGGTTTCACTGTATAGTTCAGGCATTCAGGCTGCTCTTGAATTCATGTGGCACAAGCTGCCTTTGAATGTATAGCAGTCATGCCTCAGTTTCCCAAGTTGCTGGGATTACAGGGATGTGCTACTTCACCTGGCTAGAGCTTTTTCTTCTAACAACTTACATACAGATTTGCTGAAAGGAAAATTAAGGATAGTGAGATGACAAGCATGGTGGTACATGCTTACAATTCCAGTTAATTAGGAGGCTAAGGCAGAAGGATCACAAGTTTGAGACCATCCTAGGCAACTTGTCTCAAATAGGGGCTGGGGAAGTAGCATGGTGGCTGATTACTTACCAGACATGTACACTGTTGATTATGTGAAGAATATACGTATGAACTGGGTGTGGTCCCACTTCACTTTGCTTCATAAGTTCATTCCTGTCTGAGTAATGGGTAGGCAAATAGTCGATGTCCTTGGAAGTCAGGTGGAGATGCATAGGATTTGTCCCAGCTTAGTCTTGAGTAGATCATAGGACCTACAGTGGTAATCTGGGAGTTTGATTTGGTGGTAGATCTTTTGTCTTTTTTTTTTTTTTTTTTTCCTTTGAGAAAGGGTCTTGCTGTGTATTTTAGTCTGGCCTTGAAACATGTACCCCTGGTTGGCTCTGAACTTGGGGTAGTCCTCTTACCTTCCAGAGTTGCTGGTATTTTAAGGGCTTGTACCACGCCAGACTTTTGAACTTGAGGCCTCACACAGGCTATGCACTAGACTCTGAGCTACACCCTTAGCCCTGGTGTTACTCTCCTTAGCTTTGACTTAAAAGGTTTTCAGGTATCCTCAAAGTTTGGGTGAATGGTAAATTGAACCTTACTTCTTACCCTAGAGCTGCATCATTACCAAGTATACTATAGGGGATTGAGTTACTGAGAGAGGCCCATTTGCACCAGAGGACATTAACACATTTTATGATGGGGCTGTAATTCCTATGTCTTGCTGCTGGGTTACTTGAACCACCAATGTTACGTACATGAACAGCCCATGCATGACTGTACTACTTTATCATCATGTGTGGGCCATCCAATAGGACAGTAAATGCAGGAATATGTTAAAAGTGCATTTCGAATTGGTGTTAGTTTGCTCAGTGCTTTCAGTCTCTAACACATGATGTCCTGCTGAAGATTTCCCAGGATGATGGTGATAGGAAGTCCTGAGGCTGCTTTATGTACATGTCTCAAAACAAAGGAACTAGGGCTATAGCTCAGTGATGGAGAGCTTGCTTAACCTGCATGAAGCCCTGGGTTTGTTCCCAATACTGAAAAGGGGTTGAGTGGGACTTTTTGTCATTGCGGATTACATTTCTTCCCTCCCCCGCCACCCCTTTCGGGATTGTGGAGAGAACCTGGGGTATTCATATTGAGCAACATCCCTCGCCCTTTTTTGAGGCAGGATCTTGTTAAATTACTAAATTGTCCTAGGCTGGGTTTGAACTTTCAATCCTGTTCAACCTCCTATAGTGCAGGGATTACAGATGTGTGCTGCCATGCCTGATTTAATTACTCTGTTCCGTGAAACAGTTTCTTTGACTTCCAGGACACAGCATTCTTAGTTTTCCCCTCTTTTCCTCTGGAACTCTGGGTATAAGAGACATCAGAACTGAGGTCTTGGTCTTCATTGTGGTTCCTCCCCTCTCAGCCCTCTCTTGGTGAACCACTGAATTCATGACATCTATATATAAAAATTGCAGTTTGTATCCCTGACCAAGATTTCTTTTCCTGAACTTCATGCTCATTCTATTGCTCATTTGACATACATGCTTGGTTGGCTGATTTTTCAAATACACCTCATAAAACTGAACATCTTAATACCACCCCTACCCCATTAGTTATTATTCAGTTATATCAGTTGATGGCAATTCCATCCTTCACTTAACTCTGAAGAACAACTTGGGGCTCACAACGACATCCAATCCATGAGAAAATCTTGGTCCTACTTCTCCACTTTTATCATTAATAACACAGAACCATCATTACCTCTCACCTGGACTGCTACAGTTTTTCCTGCTCCTAACTACCACTGTACTGTCTGTTTTAGAATACAGCAGCCCAAGATGATCCTTTTCAAATCTAAAGCTGGTAATGTCAACTCAGCTTAAAAGCTAGTAAGTTACTTCATTCAAAGCAAAAGTAAAATTTCAGCCAGGGCCAGTAACCCCTGTATAATTGTTAGCTCTTATCTCTGCCTTGATCCTGCTGTTTCAGTCATATAACACTAGACTTTTAACTCAGGAGGCTGAGGCAAGAGGATCACTGAGTTTGAGGCCAGCCTGGACTACATAGTGAGATCCTGTCTCCAAATGCCAAAAAACAGATTATACTGATCTTTTGAGTATATATTTGGTCCCTCTGGCATTTCCATCAGCTGGTCCCTTTAGATATCCCTAGTGAATGCTTGGGTGGTTTTTTGTTTTTTTTTTTTTTTTTGGTGGCGGGAGGGTGGTTTGTGGTACTGAAATTGCTGAACTACTTATCTGGGTCCTCCCACTCCATCCTTTTAAAGATTTAAGACACGGTGTTGTTTTGTTGCCCAGGCTGACCCAGAATTTATAACAATCCTGCCTCAGCCTCCTGAATAGTTGAGATTGTAGAAGTGCATCACCATGTTCAGTTAAAACTCTTAAATTTGTATCTCTAGCTTGCAAACCTCAAGATTCAGGAGTCCAACTAGGTGTGGTACCTGACTTAGTAAGACCTTGACTTAAAAAAGTCTTTGATGTAGCTTAGACTGTGGTGGTGTACTGTGAAGGCCTCAGTACCGGGAAGAAAAGATTCAGGAATCCAAAGTCCTGCTTGATACTTGGTTGTCTTTATACCCCTCATTCTAAGTATCCCCACTCCAAAACCACTTTTTTCCCCATCTCTTTAAATGGTTTACCATCCACTTACCCTTTTCTAGCTAGATTCTTGGTAGTCATCCTTGGTTCTGGTTCTGCAGTTTTTGTTTGATTTTTGAGCAAGGGTCTCCTTTACGTAGTTCAGACTGGTCTTGACCTCACTATATAGCCTAGGGTATCCTTAAACTCCAGGTGATCTTTCTGCCTCAGCCTCCTTAGTGTTGGGATTACAGGTGACTAGCACCATGCCAGGTTTCCCTCATCAGTTATTGAGAGTGTTTATGGTGGCACTGAAACCAGGGCCTTAACCCTGAACTATATCCCCAGCCCTTTTTAAAAGTTATTTTGAGACCAGCTCTCCATAAATAGCTTAATTGCCCAGGATGAGTTCAAATTTGTGATCCAGTCCTGCCTCATCCAACCTAAGTGCTGAAATTACAAGTGTATGCCACCACACTAGCTTTAGTATATATCAAGCCTGTGTCTTTGGCACTACCATGGTCCCTGCCTGACTAGCCTCTTTCTACTAGGACTACTGTAATTACTTTTTCCTTTTTTTTTTTTTTTAAAGCCAGTCAAATTTAGTAGTGGGGGGTGGTATACCAACTTTAGTGACACTAATGTTCATAAGTTCTGATAACCTACTGCCATCGGACCAGCCTTTTTTTCTTTTTCCTTTTTAACTCAGTCTCTGTTCAGCAGCCAGAATGATCTTGTCAGATATAAATTAGATGGCCCCTCTGTTCCTAAGAACCTTTTAGCAACTTCTGTTAGAAAGTTGCTCATCCTTGGGCCGGGGTTTAGCTCAGCAGCACCAGCACCTGCCTGGCAAGCATGAGGTCGTGAGTTCGATCCCCAGTACCAAAAAAAAAAAAAAAAAAGTTGCTCAGCCTTTACCTTGGCCTAAAAGGCTCTAAAGTACCCAGCCTCTCCCCCACACTCTCATCATCTCACCCTACACCCATGCTTTCCTAATAATGTCCCTCCTCTCAAAAGCACCTTACACTAAACTCTTCCCTGCTTCAGAGCTCCCCCCCCTTTTAACCTATAATGATTTACCTTTTCATCTAGATATTTTAGGGTGCACCCCCCATAAACTACATCCTCTAAAGTCCTTCAGATACTTGCTTTAAAAACAAGCATCAGAAGGCTGTCGCATACCACTCTTGCTAAGTAGAAGCAATATTCTTGCCATATTCATCACTGTTGTATCCATTTTGTATATTTTGTGGTACTCCAATTTCTTTATTACTCTTATTTTTTGAGACAGGGTCTTGCTGTTAGTACAAGCTCAGGCTGGTCTTGAACTACATGGTCCAGGCTGGCTTTCCACCCTGTGGCAATGGAGATTATAGATGTGCACCACCTTGTTCAGCCATATTTACACATTTTAAAAATATTCTCACAGAAGTAGTAGAGTAAGAAATTCCTTACCTTACTAATACATACCCTTGTATCTGGAAACAGTGCCTGAAACACATTTAATGGGTAGTGTACTGTGACCCTATCTCAGAAAGCTTGGTGTTGCTCAATAAGAGTGCTGGGTGAAGCCCTGGGTTCAATCCCTAGTACTGCAAAAGAAAGAAACTTGAGTTCAGCCCAGGGCCCGAGTGTGTAATGGGGACAGAGGTGCCATGGGTGCTCCATCAGTTCAGAGTTCAGCCATCTAGAACAAGAGAGATTATGGTAGTATCTCTGAGTTTAGAAAGGCCTATAGCATTGAGATGTCAAGCCCTCACAGTAGTTGGAAGTATTGGTAACTCTTCTTACCTGTTTTCAGTCCCACTAGGCCTGATGTTCCTCCTCCTTCATAGTTGTCAGCATGGATTAGTGTGTATTTGAGGGTCTGCCTTAGTCAGTGAGGGATGGAACACTGTCCTTAGCTTGTCATTGATAGCTTTGTAATGTACCAACATTTATGGACTGCTTTACTGCTCCAGATAGCCCAGAGGAAGGTGTGTCTCTTTCAACACAGGAAGAAGCTGGCTTAGAGAGGCTGTTAAATGCCCAAGACCATAAGAAGAATGGGTCCTAGCATCTCCTTGCAGAGCCCTGATTTAACTGTGAATAGGCTCAGGGCAGCTCCTTCCCAGGTCAGGTTGGGCTCTGGCTTTCAGGCAGGAACAAGACCATCACCAGGAACCCCAGTTCATCCGTAGGGAAAGAGCTCTCTGTTGGGCTAAGAGCTCTTCGTTGACATTCCCAAGGCCTAGAAAAGATGAGCACACATGGAATTTGCCTTGCCTGGCTGGTGGAGTTGTTGATCTAACTCCCTACCATTGATTGCAGTGTGGTTCAGATAGGAGTTAGGAACCTATACTTGGGAGTGTGGCTATACCCAGGTAAACTGACCCCAGATGGGACTCCTCACTGTGTAGCCAGGTATAATTATAAACATGGCCACTGAAGTGCACTGGCTATTCCCAAAGTGGAGTGGACAGTGTGCCAACAGAGCAAGAAATGGACTTTTTTTGGCCACTTGCCTGTCACAGCTACTGTCCTGGTTGACACTAGCTTCTGATGCTAGTGCCAAGGGTCAACTAGATCCTGGCAGCCTAGTTCACCTTGCTGTATGAAGAGTTTGAAAACTTTTTTCCTCCTTGGGTGGATATGGTCCCTTAGGGCTGTGGGTCTGTCCCTTTGCCAGCTATTTAAGTAGTTTTACCTGCAGTATCCTAGAGAACAAGTATCAGGAATCAGGGGTGTTTTATTTTTTACCACTGAAGGCACAGAACATGTAACCTCTCTAAACCTCAGTTACCTTAATTACTGGGAAGGCTAACCATGCTGCTTGCTGGGTTTTTGTAGTTAGTGGAAATGATGGATGTGCACTTTTTGACCTGGATCCTCACATTCTCTGCACTTTTTATTTTCGGGTTTTTGAGACCAGGTCTTTCTAGGTAGCTGATGCTGGTGAACTCACAGCAGTCCTCCTGTATCAGCCTCCTGAGGGCTGGGGTTACAGGTGTGTGCCACTATGCCTGGCTCCAGCATTATTGGTAGGATTCACTGCACCAAACCTTTTGATCTTCCTCTGTTCTTGGAGCTGATTCAGCCATTTCCTCTGCTTTGGTGGTTCTTGGCAGTAGAGCACACACCTCTCACTCAAACGTGCTAAGACTGATTCTGCTGACCTCTCTTCCCAGGAACATGTTTTACTTTTTCTTCCAAATCTCTAAAGACAAGCCAGGAAGTCCTCTTGGGAAAATTGCTTCCCTGAGCTAAACCATCTTGCAGGAATCCAACTATTTTCTGTAATCATGAGGGCCTACTATAGCTCCACTGTGGCTTGAAATGATAGTCACATCATGTAGGATGGAGGCTGCCTCAGGCCTGAAAGGTAGAGGCACAGGTTGTACAACTAGAGCTTTTGCCATGCCTCTCCCAGCAGTCTAGGGGAGGTGTGGCCCAAGTAACCATGGAATTCTCCCACATCACCTAGGTGAATCTGGCTTTCTCCCAGCAGTGATAGTTCAATCAGGCTAGGGTTTACTTTCCCTTGTACGTTTATTGCTGACCTTGCTTGGTTGGGGATGTGCCCAGAACTCTGCCCCAAATAGCTGCTCAGAAGGAAATTTATGAAGGTGAAGGGCTTGCTGTATAACCTCCCACCCCCAAACCAGGCTAGGAACATTTGTCTTCAACATCCTTCACAAACATTTACTGTTTCTCTGTAAGCTACTGATACAGTTCTGATGGGGGGAGTGCTAGATATTGCTAGATTTTGAATCTAGGGCCTTTGCACTGAGCTACATTCACCAGCACCCTCCTGTAATTTTTCTTGGTACTGGGAATTGAACTCATGACCTTGTGCTTGCCAGGCAGGTGCTTTGCCGCTGAACTATACCCCCAGCACTAAAATGAATTTTTGTTTTTAAACTGGGAATGGTGCTTGCCAAACAGATGCTTATGCCACTGAGCTAAATCCCTGGCCCTCCTCTGTAATTTTGAGGACTTACTAACTGCCAGGGTGGGCTCAAACTTACAATCCTTTTGCCTCGGCCTCCCGAAGTGCTGAGATTAACAGATATGTACCACTATACCCAGCTACTACAGTTTTAAGAAATATTTGTAAAGTTTCAATTTTAAGCCATGAAGAAACCCCCTACCCTTTTTTTTTTTTGTTTTTCAGTACTAGGAATTGAACCAGGGCTTTAAAAATGCTAGGCAAGGGCTGTCCAAACCCAAAGTGTTTTAGGATTGTATATATTGCCCATTTCTCTGAACTCTTAACATCAGGGTTTTTGTGGAATTGGAGATAAAATTAGGCTTTACACATGCTAGGCAAGCATTCTACCAGAGCTATAGCTTCAGTCTATTTTGTAAAGGGTCTTGCAAAATTGCCCAGGCTGTCCTTGAACTTGAGATCCTTGTCTTGCCTCCTATAGCTGAGCAGAACTTACAGGGTACATAGGGATTAAGTATCTGTTTTCTTAAAAAAAAAAAAAAAAAAAAAAAAAAATCTAGGAGACATACTTAATAATGTTCTCACTCCTAATCATTAACTGTAATTACTTTTCTGTGTTAAGTGTAACTTCCCTTTTTGAAATCTATAAAAACCATCTTATTCTTTTAGCCAGAATGTTTTAGTCTAGCAGAAGTTTTAACACCTAGGGAAAAAAGAACTTGCAATAGCTCCTAAATAAATTTAAATGATTGTGTTAACATATATAAAAGTACTTTTTGAGCATGCTGGGCACTTTTTGGAGGCGGGGTACCAAAATCAAACTTGGGACTTTGTGCTTGCCAGACAGGTACTGTGCCACTGCTGAGCTATATCCCTGACTTGGATGCTGGGCACTGAATCTAGGACTGTGTCTCTACAGCTAAGCTAGATGCCCTTGCCCCTTAATTATTTTAAAAGTTAAAAAAAAAAAAAAAAAAGATGAGGCTAGCCTTGGTGGGCCGAGGCAAGAATTGAGTTCCAGGCTATCCTGGGCTGCATGGTGAGTTTAGGCTACTTTCTCAAAGACAGACATTGGGGAAGGATGCAAAATAAGCCTCAAATGTATAGTTTATATTGGCCCACCAAACTATAAAGTCAAATTCAGTCAGCCTGGTAGGTCCTCAAGAAATGGTATGGTTCTGAGGCTACATGGCGATTCAGGTCAAGATCAGTCAAAACTATATCCTGAGGTACCCCCTTGCCCCACAACTTAAAAAAAAAAATGTGGTCCAGCCTTTTCCTGATCTTAGGCTTCTTGTGAGGTTTCTCTACTAACTAGGGTTTGCTGGCTTTACAGTGAAAGAACAGCCCTAGTTATTTAGAAAAAAGCCTGACCATCAGGTATAGTGTATCAAGATTCTGACCAGTTTCTTAGCCACTACAGTACTTCTTTCTGAAGCCTGCATTACTCACCTCACTGAATCCTTCCTTCTGTATCTAAATTTTAAGATGTCCATTCATTTGAATTTTGTAGCTTGAGCACGACTGGGAAAGAACTAGAAGATACTGGTGGTAAAAACAATCATGCACACAGAAGATAAAGTGTTAGAAATGTTTATTTGTCAAAAAAAAATTTTAAAAAAAAGTGGAAGCAGAGAAAACAAGGCTAAATTTCAGCTAATGCTGTATCACGATCACAGGTCAGACAAAAAACGAAATAAAACAAAACAACAACAAAACCCCCAATGGACCTAGCAATTTCAGAAAAGTAGCTTCAATGTTAGAGTCCAGAGCTAACAGAGAGAAGGCTGCTTGCCACTACATGGTCATTTTAAAGGGAAAGGAGATGCTGCAGGTAGGCAGGGAGAAGGGTTCAACTCCTACGGAAAAGCAAGATAAGAGGGATTCCACTGTACAGGAAAAGGGATGTCAGCATAATCCTTACCTAGGGCTGCTCAGAGGCTGAGAATATAAGGAACATATTGAAAGGCTATAGACACTAATATCAGAAGGAAAGAAAAGTCAACTTAGAAGAATTAAATTAAGAAAGAAAACATAGTTGGTCACAAACTCCTTTGTTTACTGAAACATGAAGCAATGGAAACATCCCGGCAAAAGGGACCGCGCGGAGCAAGTTCTCATATATGACCGCAGCCCGAGGGTTCAGTCCGCAATTATCCTACCTGAAAGAGAGCACAACACAAGAGGCTTACACAATGCCTGGAGAGCAGCCTGGCTCCGAGTACAAGGGCCCTGGTCCCGTCCTGTATTCCAGGGGGGAAGAAAAAGAACAGAACACCACCAAGTCAGACTACATCAAACTTACATCCCACAACATTACCTAAGTGTCTACTAATTGCTATATATATATATATATATAAAACACACACACACACACACACACAAATCTACTTATAGTCATATATAGGGCAAGATGTAATCTAGCTGGAAGACTGCTGTGTTGGTAATCAACTCTCTCATTTTCTTAACCCTTTTTAAAGTTTTTTTGTGGCCCTGGGAATTGAACCCAGGGTCTTAACAATGAACTACATCCCCAGCCCTTTTATTATTTTGAAACAGGATCTCACAAAGTTGCCTAGGGCTTGAATTTGCAATCCTCCTGGCCCAGCATCTCTTAGTGGCAGGATTACAGGCTTGTGCTATCATGTTTAGCTGACACTTATCTTTTAAGCAAAATAATCTGGGATTGAAAGGTGTTTCACCAAAAAAGGGCAGACACAACATCAAGATCTAAAATTTAATTTTTAGGTCTAGAAAAAACAGATTTCAAACTCATATGGCCAGTTGCTCTTTTATTTTTGATAAAGATGCCTAGGCTGACCCCAACTGGTGGGCTTAAGTGATCCATAAGCCTCCTGAATTAACTGGGACTAGAAGTATGCGCCACCATGCCCAGCCAAACTATTATCATTCTCAGTGTGTTTCATTTTAATCTTCCATATAAACAAACTTACAAAAATGATGGTCACAAAGGATACAGTCTCAAGGAGTGGTCAGTTACTCTTTTTTTTTGGTACTGGGGATCGAACTTGCGACCTCACACTTGCCAGGCAGGCTTAAGCTTAGGCCACTGAGCTAAATCCATGGCCCCATTCACTTATTTGTAATACATCATGTCACACTCGTCACAGATTTAGAACCACAGTTCCAATAGTTCCCTAAACTGACCAATGCTTTCTTGCCAACTGAAAGAAGAAATAAAGCACTGCTAGAATTCTCTAATTCTTCCATTGATGATGGAAACTCCAGACACCAATGGCTGGGGGAAAAAAAAAGTTAACTCACACCAAGTTCCTCTACTTATTACAGACAAAGGGCCAAATCTTGGTCTTGATCTGTGCCAATCGACTTCAAAAGTTGTGACGTTCTTGATCAGTTCTGCTAAGGTGAGACCCGAATTTGGATCCCCAACAGTTGTGTTGTATTTCATCCTGGCAGCCTCATTAACATCAGGCTCCTGGGACTGCAACCAACTCAGGGTTATTCAGTCCATTTGAGGTTCACACCTGGAAGGTAAGTTTCTTTAAAAGTCATCACTAAAAAGAGGTTAGTTGAACAACCACTTGCCTCCCAGTTAAAATTTATTTTTAAAATGCCCTAGCAAAACCCTTAAAAGACTATAAAGTTAATATTTAACTTAGAAACACTATTAAGGAAAACATTATTTAATAGACCGATACCCAACTTCAGAGGCATCCCACCTCATGGTAGATCCAGCTGTAAAAATTAATGGTTTTAGAATTATTTACTTAACACACATGAATACATATTGCTGTACAACGGTCTCAGAATATCTGAAGTCTTGTTGACATGGTCATGTAGGAAATAACTCATCAAAGGCTTACTTCACAAAAAGAGCAAATTCCTGTAGCTTTGTTCTACAAATATACCGGGGGGGGGGGGATCAGGAGCCTTAAAAGTTTAATGGTTGACTCAGGTTAATCTTATTCTTGGGGCTCCAATTTGAGTGATGCTCAGTTTCAATGTAAAGTTGTCATGATGCCATTTCTTACTCATGAAATTTCTGGATGCTAATTATTGCTGCCCTTCCAACATCTTTGATACACATTTCCTGACAAAGGGAAACTATATTTTCAGAGTCACTACCTATGAGTTTTTGATTTTTCTTTTTTTTTGTCTTTTTTCCTTTTTATCGGTACCGGGGATCGAACTCAGGACTGCCTGCTTGCAAGGCAGGCGCTTATGCCACTGAGCTAAATCTCCAGGCAGGCGCTTATGCTGCTGAGCTAAATCTCCAGTCCCTACCTATGAGTTTTTATGCACATCAAAAAAATTATCACTTTAGGGGCTGGGGATTTAGCTCAGCGGCATAAGCACCTGCCTTACAAGCAGGCGGTTGTGAGTTCGATCCCTGGTACCGATAAAAAGGAAAAAAGACCAAAAAAAAAAAAAAAAAAAACCCACTTTACATAATTCCGTAAGTGTTCCTCTCTAAAATACAAAAATTGCTGAAAGAAACACAGTATATTGCAGGCTACATGGGCTAAATGTCCATATAACACAAATGCTCTAGATCTGAATAAGTAAAGGACTATATGGGACAGCATCAAACCATTCATCATTCAAACAAGTATCTTATAACTTAATACTTAACATGTGTAGTACTTCACCTCGTTTGTCACTATGCCATTTGAAAAGCTTCATATATAATGAAGGCTTAATGACCCAATATTAGTTCTATTAGCAAACTGAAAGGCTTAAGTTAAATGTTCTCACTGTGCTATCCATTATGACTTCTGAACCAGTATCATTTCACCTTATCACAGCAACTTTGGAAGTGCAAAGAGCATTCATTTTGGATTCAGACAAGCTTGAATTCAAATTTTGATTTTACTTGTCATTTACTAAATAACTGGGAAAAATACTGAACCTTTAACCTCTGTAAGCCTTAGTTCACATCCCTGTATGAGAAAATACATCTTTTTAATACTTTTTTTTTTTTTTTTTTTGCGTACTGGGGATCAAACTCATGATCTCATGCTTACTAGGCAAGCACCTGACCTCCTGAGCTAAATCCCCAGCCTGAAAATACTTCTTAGACACAGGAGATATCTAATAAATATTAGTTCTCTTATGCTATTTTCTGTAACCCAAATTTATTTTCAACTTACTAAAGAATATTTTCTCTAGCAAAATGAGTTTGTTATGCTCTTAGAAGGACCATGTTGGAGCCACACACTAAAACCTCAAAAAGCCAAATGAATCCATGGCCCAAGGTAGAAAAATACTAAAACTTAACATGTAGTTTGTACTTTCTGGATACAATAGCAAACAGCTGGGCTCTAGCTTCTATGAAGCGAGGTCTCTTGCAAGGGAACTAAAGATAATCTCCTAGCCACATCCACCCCACTCTCACCTCCAGTTTTTAAAATGCTGAATAACGTGCTCGGTCCACATACTGCTCCCGTTCATATCGGGCCATGTCATACAGGGAATTCCGTGCAGCTGAAGCCTGAGACAGCTCACTCTCTGGCCCATAACCGTAGCCCTCTCCAACTGTGGGGAGCACTGCTGCAGCACGACGCAGAGGGCTCCTGTCCCTTCCATAGTAGGAGGAAGAAGTGGCGGCGGCAGCAGCCATAGCAGCTGAGGTGGCAGCAGCACCAGAGTTCGGTAACAGGTGTCTGTCATAGGGATCCACAGAAGTGGAGTTGAGGTGACTGGTCACAGCTGAGCTTTGGACTTGAGGCAGATGAGACATGGTCTGGTCTGCATAGTTGTATGCAGAAGCAGCAGCAGCTGCTGCCACCGCTTCATAAGAGCGGACCCGGTAGCGCTTATAGTAATCAAGGGCTCCATATGCATCATTGTAATACATGGATTCCCCGTAGCCCATGGTGTAAGGTGTGCGTACTGCTCCATACTGTTCATTGTACTGCTCAGTAAAGTCTGCCACGCGCCCTGTACGGTCTACTGGGCACTCTTTGGACCAGTGTCCCTCTTTGCCACACCGATAGCAGCCACTCTGATCTCCCATTCCAGGAGCAGTCCGAAGCCGGCTGGTGGACAACTGCACATGCATTCTTTTGCCTTAAGGAAATAGATTTGAGATGATTTGTTATAACTCATTGACATTCTTTTCTTTTTGGGGAAAAAGGGTTTTGGGACAGTCTCTCACTATATAGTCCAGGCTGGCCTTGAACTCACAATCCTCCTCCCTCAGCCTCTCGAATGGTGGGATTACAGGTGTGTACCACCACCCCTGGCTTCACTGACATTTTCCCCCAAATAAGGTAAACACAAGATACATAAAAATATACTCCTGTAACATTATTTCAGCAATCCCCTCCAAAATGTAGCTGAAATGAAGTTTCAATTCAGATCAGAGCTAGAAAAACCTACATCCTCAGAGACCCAACTTTTTTTTTTACTTTGGTTTTTGATTTTTTGAGACAGGATTTCACTATGTATTTCAGACTGGCCTGGAACTCATGATGAATCTCCTGCCTCAGCCTCCCAAATGCTAAGACTACAGGCATATGCCACCCTGCTCAGCTCCCACATACACTTTTCTGCAAAGAAAAACTACTTTTTTTTTGTCTTTTTCCTTTTTATCGGTACTGGGGATTGAACTCATGACTACCTGCTTGAAAGCCAGGCGCTTATGCTGCCGAGCTAAATCCCCAGTCCCGAAAAACTACTATTTGATCAATGTCTATTAATAAGAACTAGAAAGCTCTTGAAACAGTACCAGTTAGGGACAATATGTTCCCATGTAACAGAATCATCGCTGTTTCATCCTACCACATAGCATACAATTCTTTACAGAGGACTCTCTACTTAAGGCAGCATTCACCTAATGGCCTATCCATGCTTTTGAGAAATGACCAACACTAACAAACAGCAAAGAGAAGAAACAATCTCTGCTTAGGGCTTATGTAACCCCGGGACCCTGACTAGTGAAAGCATCCAAAATCTTTCAAAGCAGTTTAGGAAAAAGGAATAGTCTCGGTGGTAATTTAGTCCCAAACTACTAAAGACTTTGCAGATTAAGTCAATGCTGCTTTAGTGGTAGCCAAGAGGTAGCTGGTACAGACAGGGAGAACAAGGACTTGTCACCACTCTCTTAAAGGCTACTGAGAACAAATCCTCCACCCACCATTAGCAAGTTGCTCTTTTCAGCAGACCATTTACTAGCTGTGCAACAAAAGCCCCATGCTTCACCATCCTGTTGGAAGCAGCCCAGTTCAGGATGGCAGCAAACATACCACCATGCACTGATGGTCAGAGGACGGCAAGTTAGGGGGGTTATATTACTTTAGTCTAAGTCAGTTTTACTTAATGTCTAAATGCCTTACCTAGTTTTCAATACTTCTCACCTTCAGGGTTTTTTTTTTTTTCTTTTGATACAGCATTTTGACATGCAGTTCAGGATGGCCCTGAACTCACTACTATGTAGCTTAGGCTGGCCTTGAATTCATAAGGATCCTATGCTAGGATTACGTGAGTGAGCTACCACATCCAGCTCTGCCTTAGATTTAAAAGTCTTTAGCAGAAACAAAGATGCTCAAATTTTTCACTCAAATTTTTGATCCTGTATAGTATATACTATCACACCGATAAGCATCAAAAGCAAATAGCAATAACTGTTTGAAGACAGTCACCAATCCCACTGTTCTTAAGTATTTAAATACTCCCAATCCTCAGAAATTAGTTTTAGCCATGTGTGGCAGCACACGCCTATAACCCAGCACTCGGGGAACAAGGCAGGAAGATTGAAACTAGCCTGGGCTACAAAGTGAGCTCAAGGCTAGCTTGAACTGCCCGGCGAGACGCTGTCTCAAAAAGACAAAACAAAGCAAAAGCAATTAGCCTGGTCTGGAGTTAAATTCGTGGTGATCCTCCTGTCTCATCCTCCCAAGTGCGGGGATTACCATGCTCAGCTTCTGCCTACATTTATATCTCAAATGTAGTTTTCTGTAGACTAGAGAAGTACAAGCTACATGGCTTACAAACATGCATGATGACATTAAGATACGTGACAGCCAAGCAGGCATGGTGGCACACACCTGTAATCCCAGGACTCAGAAGGCTGAGATAGGAGTTCAAAGCAGCCTGGCTTACTAAGTTCAAGGCCAGCCTAAACTACATGCCAAGACCCTGCCTCAAAAAGAGAAAGAGAGGCAGAAAGAGAGAGAGAGAGAGAGGGAGAGAGAGAGAGAGAGAGAGAGAAAGGCAGGTAATAAGACAGAAACTGTGCTCCAATTCTGACAGTAACCATACTTTACTTTTATAGATTCTGGGTTCCTTTTTTAGAGAAACAAAATCTAGTGATTTTACCTTGATGTTTCTAATACTAAAAATCTTCATTCTTTTATTTAGATGGAGAAAAACTATAAATTTATAAATTACTAAATCTACCTCTGTATATAGTTATGAAAAGGATGCCACTAAAACCAAAAACAAAACCTTTTACCTATAACTAAAAACAACTGTTACAGAAGAAATGATAAGGTGTTTTTGTTAACAGTCATTCCAAAAGTTACAACCAGGCTTCTTTAAGTCCCCTAAGGTTTGGTTGAGACAGGGTCTCCCTGTGGAGCCCAAGCTGATCTTGAACTTGAGAGCCTCCAGCCTGAGCCTCTTGAGTGCTGAGATTACAAACATGCCACAACCAGCTCTCCTAAAGTTCTTATAATTGAAAAGTACTGCGTTCTTCTAGTACCTTTAGAAACCAGGGAAAAGAAAATTAAAAACTGATTAAATTTTAGCAAGCTACATGAAGACAAGCCAAAGCATTCAGTAACCTCCAAGTTATTAAAGTCTGCCAATTTTTTTTTTCCTGCCAATTTTCCAGAAAACTAGCCCACTAAAAAGTATTCTCTTTTGAAAGCTGGAACAGAAGAGAGCATTAAAACACTGAGAGGTGGCAAAACTTGGGATCTTAATTTCTTTGCTTCTATCATGTTTAGATCCTGAGAAGGCTAGAAATGAAGCTTAGACACAATGGCATTCTGACACTGAAGATATGTTCACCTATTATTTCTTTACCAGTTCAGCTCCCTAAATGGCTACCTGGTCCTAGAGTGTGGGGATTACAAGCATATACCATTACACTTGGCTTCTTCCTAAGTAATTACATCTGCTTGATTAAAGCACATTACTTAAGGCTGGAGGTGTAATTCAGTGGAGTGTGTGCTTAGCATATATAAGGCCATGTGTTCAATCCCCGGGATCAAAAACCAAAACTAGGCGCAGCAAGGCCTCTGGAGGCCTACAGGGTCTTAACTGGCCAGGGCTTGGAAGCAAACCCTAAAACTGAAACAAAAAAAAAACAATCACCCTAACCCAACTGCTCCTTGGTTAACTTACTTTCCTTACACATATTTTTGCCCCTTTGTTATTTTACTCAATATGCATTAAAAAGGTAAAGGCAGAGCCCAACATAGTATTAAACATCTACAATCCCAGGACTCTACGAGGCTGAGGCAAATGATCTCAAGTTTGACCTCAGCCTGGACTCACTGAGAAGGTTCTGAGTTCAATCCCCAGTACTGCAAAAAACAAAACAAAACAAAACCCACATACACACACCAAAGAACAAAAATAAAAAAATAACAAAAAAGGTAGAGAAGTATACTACTAGAGTATCTCTTCAGAGTCTGTAGCTGACTTACAATTTGTTACCTGTCAAGTACCTTCCTTTCTTACCCTCCACTATCCACCAATGATCTCCTTCCACATCAAATGAAAATAACACTTTTAAAGCTAGTGTATGCAGGCATTTCAAAATTATATTTAAAAACTAGAAATTTTAAAAGTAAGTAAAAAAAGCTTAATTATTATATTTTAAGTAACTTTCTAAACTGGGTGTGAACATGCATAGCTGTAATTCCAGGACTCTGGGAGGCTAAACCAGGAGGATCATAAATTCCATCTCTTCCTAGGCAACTTTGTGATTTAGTGAGACCATTTCTAAAGAAAAAAAGGTCTGGAGATATAGTACAGTGCAAAGGCCCATAACTCAATCCTCAGTACCCTTAAAAAACAAAACAAAACAGCCCAAGCAAGCAAAACTAAAACAAAAACACCCAATTTCCTAACCAGAACAGGAATAGTGGCCACAATAGCATTCTCCTTTCATCATATGTTGCTTTTATTTTCAAAACACTTTACCTTCTATTACTTCACTTGTTTTACTACCATCCTGTGAGGAAAGTATGGCAGGGATCACTAAGTCCATAGTGGGTAAAATGAAGCACTGAGAGGTTAAAACATGTGTCTACTTTCTAGTTAACAGCAGCACTTACCTACAACTTCTGTGATCTCTGCTTTAAAGAACAGCTAAAGACCAGAATATCACTGGCTAAAGGGATGGATACTTGATGGTGCTCTTCCATCAGTCTCCACTATTTATACATTTCCTTACCCTTCTCTGTTGAACTTTTTCCTTTTTCCCAATATTTCTTTGTATTCTGTTTTCTAGGCTTAGCAGAAGAAGGGCCTTTAAGTATTTTTTCCCTCCCTGGTAGTAGAGATTGAAGCTTGGGCATTCACACTAAGCTACACTCCCTTCCCCTTTTTTACTTTGAGACAAGGTCTTACCCTAAATTGCTAAGTTGCCAGGCTAGGCCCAAGCTTGCATTCTTCTCCCTCAGCCTACCAGAGTGCTAGGATTAGAAGTGTGTACTACCAAGGCTGATCTAAATTCTCGACAACTTTTTTAGTAGCAATCAGAACAAAAAAGAGTGTTGACTTAGGAAAGAGAAAGTGTGGTCTAACACATTGTTAATGTGCTATCCAACAGAACTTTCTATGATAATGGAAATGTTCTATGTGTGCTAAATAGTACCCATTACTTTTAGAACTGAGTGCTTGAAAAATTCACAGTACAAATGAAAATGTGAATT
The DNA here is from genome assembly GCF_034190915.1 of Cavia porcellus. Lineage (NCBI taxonomy): Eukaryota > Metazoa > Chordata > Mammalia > Rodentia > Caviidae > Cavia > Cavia porcellus. Next base: position 25,304,654 of record NW_026947500.1, read on the forward strand.
TTAAATTTTAATTTAAATTAATGTAAATTTAGTGGCTACCATATTAGCACAGTGCTAGTTTTCAACTTCCTATAGTATCATGAGAACACAGGTACCTTTATTATCAGTTTAAACAATATGATATGCTCTATGATGTCCTTAATGGAATCTCATCAGAAGACCATCATTCCTATGCAATCTTGAATTTTTAGAAATTTTTCTTTTTCCCCTGCCTCACAAATAACAACAGTTGTTAGAGAATAGTCCATGACATTTTTTTCTTTTTTGGCTCTACTTGTACCCTTCAAAGACTTGAACAAATTTGAGCACCCAAAAGGTACTCCCCCAAATCCAGGTTTACCATCCAGATTTATAATACCCATGGCTTCCTCCAGGTATCTTTTTTCCTGCCACTACCCATTCCCCAAGGGAACAGACCATAAATTCTAAGCATTTAAAACATCAAATAAAAGGCTTTGTTGGGAAGCCACAGATGTTTGACTGCCCTTTTCCCCCGAAATATCCATCTATCTGGGCAAGTTAGCCTTCCAGCAGCACTCAGATCAATGAATGAAGATCACAGGATAAAGCAACCAAGTTTCTGATCCTGCACAGTCATTACATCTGAAATGGGAAATGTTTGCTTTCCCAAGAGTAAATTATACTTAGAATCGATAACAATCTGTTCTGAACTAAAAGAGAATGGAAGAGACTACCCTGGCAACCCCAAGGTCTTGTGTTCTTGCCTCTGTTTGGAGCTACACTCCCACTGAACTCTGCCACCCAGGCCCCAGAGCAGTTCACCTTGAAACTCTGTGTTGTCAAGGCCCCTGATGGCCTCCACTGCATCTTCAGCCCGCTCCATGTGTACAAAGGCATAATCTTTCACGATGTCACATTCGATGACTGGACCATATTCCTCAAACTTGGCCCGAAGCTCTTGGTTGGTACAGGTGGGGCTGATGTTGCCCACATGTAACTTGGTTGAAGCTTTGCTCTTGTTCTTGCTGGCTTCCACATTGATGTTCACCCCGTGCAGCTTGTAGTGGTGCAGGTTACGGATGGCATCCTCCGCCGCCGTCTTGTCCTCTATGTGCACAAAGCCATAGTTCTTAATGATGTCACATTCCAGCACCTTCCCATACTGCTCAAAGAGTGAGCGGATCTCTTGCTCTGTGGCCTCCCGGGGCAGGTTTCCAATGAACAGCTTCACCATTCTGACAAGAGCCTGAAAGAGAATAAACAAGACTTCCAAATTCAGGGTGAGGCAGGGGAAATTTCAATACACTTCATCATTTGAGCTTGAGCCTCCAAAGTTCCTGGCACCTTCAAAACCTTCCCACATACGTCCATTTCTCCCGACAGAGGAAGAGAGGTTTGTTCTTAAAGACTGTGGGGTGCTAACAGGAGGTCAGAGGTCAGCATGCACAACATGGTCAACATCTCCTTAAGATGAGGCGCACTTAAGTAACAAGGTTAGCTAGTTCATGTCTCTGAACAGAAAGGAAAAAGAAGAGCCCAAGCAGGAGGCAAGAAACCTCAGCGTGTACGTGGTAACGCAATTTTGGAGGGAAATCTGTGTACCTCTCCACGCTGCGGTATCACTTTCCAAAATACTCTGAAGAATAAAAACGCTTCTTTGGCCTCAAACCCGGTTCCCTCTCCTCCTCACGGATCAACCTTCGCTTCCTTCACCTCAACAAAGACTCAGCCCGACCCCTGCCCCGCCCCCTCTGGAGACCCGGTCCCGCCTCCTCTCGTCTTCTCCGGACCTTCACCAGCAGGATGAGCAACCAAGTACCTTGGCCATCCCCGTCTACGGGAAGCCCGGCTCAGCCCGCCCGCGGGCTCCCCGCACACCCCCAAGACAACCTCGTACCTCCGGGTAGCGGCGGTGTTGGCGGCGGCTCCCGCGTCAGAGAGAACCTTACAAAATGGCGACGGCCGCTCGAGCCTCGGCGCGACCGGTCCCGTTCTCGCGCGCCAGCTCACGCACGCGCGAGTGCGCACTACCCGGCTTCCCAACCCCTCGCGGGAGGCGACCGACCAATCCCGCGTCCGCACACAAATAGCTGCCCAACACCCAGGTGGGAGGGGGGAACTGGTGACGGCACTGCAGGGCGTATGTTTGCTCGCCCCCAGCCTCGGCCAGCCAATTACAGCCCTGGGAGGGGGTCGCGGTTTAAGCGTCAGAAAGGCTCAGGACGCAACCACTGTCTTGGTAAAATGGCAAGAGTCACTAACCCTCACAATGGGTCGTGCTATTGGGCCAGCCGGGGAAGGGGTGCGGATGACAAAGGGTTATCTCGCTGGGTCTCCTAAAGGACTTTTCTTTAGCAGGCGTGTCAGTTTCTATGGCAGCAGGGGCACTATTTCAGATATATAGGCGCGCCATATTTTAAGCGAACCTAGAGCCCCTCCCCCCCGTGGCTCTTTGAACAATTTTAATTTTTTCTTCATTATTGAAGAAACAAAATCAAGAAACATAAAGATGATTTGTAGCAGAGGTAGATCTAACAGGCATTTTTACCCAAGCTATATAACGGGGCTGGTTTTCTCTGTAGTAAGCGGGTAAGCTCTGATCATGTGTCCATCAAAGTTCCTAGATCGCGGGCCTTTGGGCAAGCCAAAAAAAAAAAAAAATACTTGGTTTATAGACCCAAAGAAAATCCTTGCTGGGGCGTGGGACAGTGTCTCCCCATCAGCACCAAGCTGCAACCACGTCTCGCGGCTCAACATTCATAATTCAGTTGTGGTCCGAGAGCACCTCCTGGTGGCAAAAGGAAGCTATTAGCAGATTATTCACTGTCGCCTATCGAACAGAAGCTTATGAAGATTGATGGGAGTTTACCTCCAAGTGGAGCTATCAGGGTGGTTGTCAGTCACTGTGCCGCCTTGAGATGATACTGTGAGTTTCACTGATACCATCGAGGCTCAGGTTCCTCAAACTTCTTGCCTCCCTCCGAGCTACTTGGCTATGTTGCACTGAATTCTTTTTGTTTCCCAGGCATTTCAGAAACTTCCAATTATAATAATGACATTCATACTTGTCTTCCAGTTAATTCTATTTACCTGTCCTCTGCCCTTCTAGGCATTTCTAGTTTTTCTTTGCACCCAGATAACCCAGACTTTTTACTTTCAGGCACCTCTAGAGACTTCCTTGACCATTTCTGAGATAACTTTCACTAACCTTCACTAACCTTTCATTAAGCTTCACTAGCAGCTTCATTTGATGCTCCAAGAGAGACTTCTCAAAGATGGTCTGCAGTTGCTATTACCTACCTTCGTACATTGTATTTTTAATTCTTATCTAATTCCCCAAATTTTCTGAAATCTCTAAAACTAATACCCCCTTATCAGTTTTCCTCCTTCTAAAACTTGCATTTCGTTCAGCATCCTTTTCTGTTTTTACACTATTTTGTTTTTTCTCTTAGCTAATTTGTGCCATTTTATCTCCTTCCCTCATCTATTTCTCCATTCTTTCATTTAATCCCTTTAATTTTCATTCTTCTTCCTTAATAGGTGTACATTCTAATGAGAATAATATACATTATTTGATTTGTCCATGTTTTTGTAAGTTATGTCTTTTAATGGGCACTTTTTCCTTTCTTTAACAACAAATTATCAACCAAAGAATGGATTAAAAGCATGTTGTATTTTTGGGGGCTGGGGATTTAGCTCAGTGGCATAAGTGCCTGCCTTGCAAGCAGGCAGTCATGAGTTCAATCCCTGGTACCGATAAAAAGGAAAAAGGCAAAAAAAAAAAAAAAAAGTTGTATTTTTATACAATGTAGTACTACTCAGCCATAAAGAAGAAGGAAGTTCAGGCTTTTATAGCTAAATGGATGCAGCTAGAGACTATATTCATAAGTGAAATAAATCAGACTCACATATATATTGTATTGTCTCCCTAGTGTGAGAGGCTGAAATATATATATATGATAATTATACTACTAATTTCTGTTAGTTCATTGAAAAGAAACATTTTTGCTAATATTGTTTGGATAATTAAATGCTGATATCTTGTACTTTGAATAACTAATTTAAAGATAACAATATGTAAGTATTAACCATTGTTATCCTCTAAATATCTTTTTTAAAATTTTTATTTTAAAGAGAATAAAACCAAACAAAATAAAACAGACTAAAGCCAGCAAAACAAAACAGTGTAAGTGATCTCAAGACTTCAAAACATAATAGAAAACCAACAATGGCTAACATAATGCTTCTTTTTATCTTCAAAATTGTTGCCCATACCATCAAATGCAATAAAATCCAACAAAACAGAACAGAATAAAACCAATCCAAACACAACATTGAATAAAACAAAAGCAATGAAAAGAAACAAAACAGAACAATATTGGATTTCAAAAACAAGGCAGATGGAAATTCCCCATATTTGCTACAGTGCATATTGTGACCTTCTTAATAAGTGTTCAAACTTTAGGCTATAGGTCTGCAAAGTCAATCAAACAATACAAATATTAAGTTGTTTTTGTACCTCACTTGCTAACACCAGAGAGGGTTGTGTGGGCAATGTTCTTGTCTCCCAGCCTGCATACAGGTTGGCTCACAGGAAGAGCGAATTGGCTTCTGTTTCTCCTCCTGGAGCCCACATGGCTTCAGCCGGCTCACCACCCTCTATCTTGTTTTGAATTTTTTTTGTCTCTTTAAAGTAAAAAAATAAATGAGAACTTAAGAAACAAATTATGGAAATTTTCACAAAAGGAAAAAGTACAGAGATACTATGATGAACTCCTCTGGGCTCTTTATCCAGTTTCAACATTATCAACATTTTGCTGATCTTATTTTCATCCAGCCTTTTTTTTTTCTTCTGGAGTATTTAAAAACTAACCTCATGCTTTTGAGTATTTCACTATCTGCTTTTTTTTTTTTTTTAACTTTTTATTGGTACCGGGGATCGAACTCACAACCACCTGCTTGCAAGGCAGGTACTTATGCCTCTGAGCTAAATCCCCAGCCCCCCACTATCTGCTTCTAATAAAAAGCATTGCTATGCTTTCTTTTCTTTTCAGTGCTGGGGTTCTAACCCAGGGCCTTATACATGCTAGACAAGCGCTCTACCATTGAGCCACATCTCCAGTCCATATGCTATTTTAATATCTAATATTTATGCTTCAACCTCCCATACATTGTCACAAATGTCTTTCCACAGTCAGACTTCTTCTAACCTGGACCTAAGAAAGGTCCAGCCATTGTGTGGTATTGTGTACAGCTCATTATTTCTTTTTCCCACTAAGTGTGACGTTTCTGTGTGGAATCTAACTCCTGAGTAATACTCCAGGCTGTGCAACTGCGTGTATTGTATGCCAATCTCTGGAAATAAGACATAGTCAAGGCTTAGCTTATGGGATGCTTCCATCATGATAAACAAGGTTGCGAGTAACATATGCATGTCCTAATTCTGTATGAGAATGTGGTGATGGTGGGGGCGTAAATCCAAGGGTGGGATTTCTGGTCACTGGGTCCTAGGGTACACATAAAACTAGCTTATCTAAGCTAAGCAGGCCATATTGTTCCCTGGAAAAGTTATACCAGCCTGCCCTTCCTCCTGCGGTGGGGCATAGGGGCGCTGTCATCACTACTTTTCCAGCTTGCTGGATATCTAGTTTCCTGATTTTTGCCTGCTACATAAGTATAAACTAGTATTTTCTTTTTGCTTTTTTGTATTTCTGGTTACTAGTGATTTTGAGTATGTCTTTGTTCTTGACTTTTTGAGTTACTTTTCTGTAATTTTCCTGTTTCTGTCTTTTGGGTCTTTTTTGTTGATTTGTAGAACTTTTTGTATATTCTAGGTATTACTCCTATTTTTTCAAATATCTTTTTCCATTTCACAAATTATTAATTTTGCCCATTGTGACCTTCATCGAGTGGGAATCCTTGTTTTGGTGCAGGCACATTAATCAATTTTGGTCTGAAAATTTATGCTTTTGAGGCTTCCCTCTTCTACCCCCAAGTCACAAAGATGTTTTGTGTTTTATTACTGTTACAGTTTTTATCTTTCACATTTAGATCTGTAGTCTCATTAGCATAGTGAGGCCCAACAGAAATGTAATGTGAGCCACACTATTATTTACAACAGGCTGGGGACATATAGCTCAGTGGTAGAACACTTGCCCAGCATCCCTGACATCTTGGATTTGACCCTCAGCACTGCAATCAATCAACTGATCAATCAAATAAAAACTTCCAACAGGGCTAAGAGTATAGCTCAGTAATGGAGCACTTGCCTAGCGTGCACAAAACCCCACAGTTAATCCCCAACACAACAAATAGAAATTTCCAGTAAGTACATCAAAAAGGTAGAACAAAAGTTTGAAATCCACTTTAATATTTTTGGCTTAATATCTCAATACATAATCAATATAAAAATGGAGATATTTAAAATTTTTTTCCCTCCGAAGTCCTTGAAATCCAATATTTTATACTTGCAACACATCTTGGTTTGGACTTGCCACACTTCCAGCATTCAGCAGCTTCACGTAGCCAGCAGCTACTATATGGGACAACACAGGCCTAGAGTCCACGCCTGAAGGTAGTGTGGTTGGTGAGTATAATAAACATGCCCCATGTGACTCATCCGTGTTCCCACACTGACCCGTGCGCCTGTGTTGATGGCGCTTTTGTGCCCTGCCTTGTGTTGTGTTCATCAGTGCCCTGTTCCATCCACTGGTATCTTCCCTGGAATTTTTCCTCTTTTCTATCCACATCTGAAAGTGTCTCTCCCAAGACCTTCTGACCCTACATCCATCCTCTTCTCCAGTCTGTCCTTAGGGAATCATGCCCTCAAGTAGTTTCAGTGGCCACGTGTGTGCAGAGACTCTTAAGACCATGTTGTCCATCTTACCTTTCCATTTTCAGTGGCTGTTCTGCAGGACTTGAACTGGCTGCTTTATTTACACGCACATTTTACATTACAGAAAACATGTTTCCAGAAATTTTTCTCCCTCTGTACATTTCTTTCTAAAATTCCCAGTGATTTGTCCTGAGCTCCCAGGCTTGCCACACTGGGCTGCGAACACCCATATTCCCTGAGCACTCTGCTGTGTGTGATTGCCATCATACAGAGGGGGTGTCACAGCCACATTTGAAGCACAAGTGAAGGTGTCTGTAGAACTGATGCATCATTCCGTGATGGGCTGGTGCAGTTCTATTCATCCATGCTTACTGTGGAATACTGAATCTGCCATCTCGAGGGAAAGGGGTAACTGTCCTGTGGCCTACCTGATCTCATGTCTGGAGCTCTTTCTGGGGCTGTGCTGTGCCAGGACCCTTACCCAATTATGCAAAGGACATGGCAGCTTGGCTGAAAAGGGAGTTGTTTATGTAGAGAAAACTGCAAGAACGCTTACTGCAGGTCACCAAGGAATGATCACTTCTCACAACACTTGGGGTCAAATACTATTGCCCCAAAACTTCTAATTGCAAGCCAGAGATGAGAAATAAAACACCTGCTTCTTTTTTAATACCTTGTTCAATCTAGAATATATCACCCAGTGTGCACTTGTGTTTCACATGCTTAGAATACATCTCATGGCTTCCTGAGGTGATACTATTCTGTTGGCCAAAGGATGGGCAACCTGCCATTGCTTTGATCTCTGTGTAAGCTCCCATAATTCTCCTGGGGAGGAGATAGCACATGGGGTTAAGTAATCATTCTCCATGTGTTCAGTTCTCCACTGTTGGCTCAGCACCAGCTGAAACTAGGTTGTGGCAGTGCTGCCTGTCTCCTGTCCCTGCTGATAGCTGAGAGAACACTGAGTGAAGAAGATACACAAGGCAGGGGAGCACCCACTGTCATTCAAGACACACTGCTTATTAACACCTTCTGACCCAGTGAGTGTCTTTGGTCTAAAAAGAGGCTTGGCATCAGTCAGCCCAGCATCCTGGAGGTCACTGCCACAAAGAAATGAGACCGAGCTAGGGGGGCTTTCACAACTACAAGGTTCTTTGAGGACATGGAAGCTGAGGGCAGGGTGGAAACCTGATACGCGAAGACCAGAGCCAAAGGAAAAACGTGGGCTCAGGTGGTGAGGCTGTGGTCAGGAAAGCAAAGACACCCAGAGGCAGTGAGAGAAGCTGAGTTGTTTAATCACCTCCTTGGCCAGACTCAAGGCTGAGGTTGCCCCTGAACAACTCACACCTGGAAGCCACCGGGAGTTGTTGGAGATGGAGCAGCCACTTGAGTCAGAAGACGAGGCAGGATGGGGAGGGAGGGCTTCAGCACCTCCGACTCCATCATCTGGCGCTCCTGTGCCCCCCTGCCCTGCCCTGCCCCGTCCTGCTTCAGCTCTCAGAGGTTTCTGGCTGGTCCTTGGGGGCAAGGGAGCTGGTGGCGGATGGCGTGCCCTGGCTGGGGTGGGAGAATGACCCTGAGGCCAGGGCAGTTCACTTCCCCGTGGCCTCTCAGGGTGTGGCACTGTCCGCACAGGGTGGAGGAAGAGGGAAAAGGGGGCAAGGGAGAGGAAGTGGGAGTTGCCTGGGTCCCACCATCAGTCTGGAATAAATAGCAGAAGAAAAGATTGCTCTTGGGAACACTGGCTTGTCCTGTGCTAGTTCCTGGTGATGGGCTGACCTCGGCAACAGACCCTAGCAGCAGGCAGTTGTCCTGAAGAGGGTGGTCCCTGTCAACAGTCCCTGGCAGTTTCCTGAACAGAGGGAGGGAGCTGGCCTGGGAGTCTGCCCACCCGCCACTATTTGTTCTTCTTGAAGAAACTGAAGCGTTTTTCTCGATCCCGCTCTCTGCCGTCCTTGCCGCGGAGCACGACGGACCCCTCGGTCCCAGCCTGTGATACTGGGGGCATGGTCATGGCCCGAGTCATGCCCCGAGTGCCACTGGGTATTGCTGGCTCTCCCAGCTCTCCAGAGTCTGAGGACGCAGAGGCAATGCCTGCATTCACCACCCGCAGCCACGAGCTCATCTCTGCCTGTGGGCGACAGGGAAACAGCTGCTCAGTGTCGGCACTCCTGCACTGGGGCAGCTGTTGGTGGACAGCAGGGCTATGAAAGGGGAGAGAAGGTTGGCCATTTCATTAGGAAGAAAAGGCCTTTTTTTTTGTAGTATGGAATATTGAATCCAGGACCTTTGAATTGGGCTACATTTCCAAATGAATTTATTCTTTTTTTATTTCAAGATGGGACAGTCTCACTAAATTGCCCAGGCTGGGTTCAAACATATGATCCTCCTGCCTCAGCCTCTCAAATAGGAAAAAGGCTCTCTTTAAGACAGGGGCATGTTTTGGTATGGCCTTCATACACATCCATTTGGAACATTGTGGGCTCTCTTATTACAAGAATGAGATATATAAGAGAAGGAAAAAGAGAGAGAGGAAAGGAGAATTTGCCACTGGAAGGTCCTAAGAATGGCATGGAGACAGAGGAACATGGAGGGTGAAGGGGACAGCTCACCTCATCCTTGGCCTGGAATAAATATTCTTTTCCATCCTGTAAGCTGTTGGGAGACAAGAAGCCACAAAGGCAGTGCTGAGAATCTGTCTGCCAGGTCAGCACGGGAGAGCTCTATTCTCACCCCGAGGCTGGCTGGGAGGACACTGGGGCGCCCTGGGAGCCAGGCCAGGCTTGCTTTGCACATCCTTCAAATTCCTAGGGTTTTGCAAATGTGCAAAATTAAACCCTTTCGGATTGGCTGTGGAGGGCCATGGTGAGCTCACTGGCATCCCAGGATACATGCTGCTGCTCGCTGGCAGGCAGAGGCAGACCCCTGGAGGTTCCTGGTGGCAGGGGAGTGGAGACACCCTGCCCCTACATTTCCTGCCCAGGAAAAATTTTCAGCTTGATATAATCAGTTACTCAGCTTGTTTCTTGATTTCCTCACTTCTTTTTTTGGTACAGGGGCTCGAACTCAGGACTACCGCTTGGCAGGCGCTTATGCTGCTGAGCTAAATCCCCAGCCCAGTTTCCTCACTTCCTGTGAGGACCCCCCAGCTCTCCCTCACTGCAGGTGTCCGTGGTACTGGGTTTGGCGGTTCCACCTGGGTATTCCTTACAGGCAACTGTGCCTACTGCCCTCATGTTAGCACTGACTCTTCCCATCCCAAGAGCACCGGCAGGTTCCTACCTCAGCTTGAAGACATGTTTGCGCTTTCGATAGTCAAAGGCCACACCACTCTGGGCCCTGGTCAGCCGGACGGGCACCTCTCCATGGTATGGCACACCCACACTGGCTGCCTTCGCATCCTTGTAAAAGCCGAGGGTCCCATTCCGCAGGACACAGTACACATTCTGCCAGGATCTGGGCAGGACACGGTGGGGTCAGGAGGCCAGATGGGTGGATGAATGGGTAGCCAAGCGGGGCCTCAGCCCTGGGGCTGCCTTGGACTTGTGGTTCCACTCTTGTCTTTAGGCCCTTCTGGCCCTTCCCAGGGGCCTGCACCAATCCTGAGTCCTACCCTTCCCAGAGGACACAGTAGTTTAGGGTGCCCCTTCTCTGTCTGGGAAGAGGCTCCAGAGAAGCCTCTGCAGGGGAAGCTTAGAGAAGACAGGCACTGCACAGCCAGTGTGAGTACCTGTTGGCTGCCTTCTTGAGAGTGGTCTCCATCTCTTGTTTGCGGCACAACATCCCCTCCATCTGCTCCTGGGCAGAGAGCTCAGGGCCTCGACCGGACAGGGCGGCAACGTGGGCTGACTCGGATGACCTGCTCTGGGGCATCACAGGAGAGGCTGGGCCCTGGGGTCGTGTCTGCCTCTCTCCCCGTGGCCCATTGGCCTCATCCCCTGCACCAGTTCCCTGTTAGGGAAAAACAATGTCATGTCAAAGAATGAGTTAGAGTCAAACATGATGGCATATCCCTGTAATAACAGGACCCTGGGAGGCTGAGGTGGAGGGATCACAAGTTTAAGCCCAGCCCGGGAAACTTAATGACTTAGTAAGACCTGGTCTCAAATAAAAAGGGTTCCTGGGAATGTAGCTCATTGCAAGGGTCCTGGGTTCTGCCCTCCTCCCCAAAAACGGTAAGTTAAGAAGTACTTTACCTGAAGACTGGAGAGCTCTGTGGCCAAGAGCTGTCTTCCAACCCCCATTTCTCTCTCCCTTTTTTTTGGTCCTGGGGATCCAACTCAGGACATGGCTGAACTAAAACCCCATCCCAGTTTCTCTTGAGCTCTTCCCTCCCTTATCCCTAGGATTCCCACCCAGTTTTGTTCTTTCATCTCCCAGGCATCCACACCCACACCTCCCGGGGCACTCACGGGTCCTTCAGAGAAACTGCTCTGCTCGAGTCTCTGCTGCTCCAAGAGAGGCTGCAAGCACAACAGACTGTGAGGGGTGGGTGTGGCAGGTGGTGCTGAAGGAGCTGCCCAGGGATGTGGCGCTACCTGTGAAGACTCCGAGTCCGTGCAGACCCCATTGACGCTGGGTGCCTGTGAGGACGCTGGCTGCCGTGGCTGGCTTCTGGAATGGCCAAAGGTGACACAGAATAAATACTCCCTGGCTTCCACGGGCTCAGCCTCATCCTCCTGGCCCAAGTGTCCCGGCTCTCACCCATCCCATCCCGCCTGGCCGTCTACCAGCTCCCCTGCAGGCAGGCCGGCTGTGGGCTCTGGAGCGGGAGGCTGTTTCCTCCGTTCCTCCTCCTCCCTCTTTCTCTTCCGCTCCTTCTCTCGTTCCTCCAGCTGTCAAGAAATGCGGAGGTTAGCCTGTAGAAGGCCTCAAGTAAGGAGCAGGGTATGGGGGAAGCTGAAAAGTCTCAGCTCTGGTCTGATGAAATAGGCAGGATAGATAGAGAGGGGAATCTGAAGAGAAGGTGTTGGACAAGAAGTCATGGGGAGATGGAGCCTCATGACCCCTAATGCAGTGAGAAAAGGACCCTCTCAGCTCACACTTTGGCGATGCCAGGGCCATGGGAAAGAATAAATGTCTTCTTCAAAAACAGAGTATGCAGGGCCAGGTAGGGTCGTGGCAAGCACCCTGGGGACCCACGGCCCTCACCGCAGTGAGTTTCTCCAGTGCGCTGAAACGCTCCTCCCAGGCAACAGCAGATTTCTGGAAGGCTTCGTGCCGCTTGATGAGGCTTTCTACTTCGTCCACCGTGCAGCCCAGCTCCGCACTCCGCACCAGCGGCTCCTGGCTGCACAGCCAGGCCTCTGCCATTCCTGCGTCTCTCCCAAACACAAGCACTTCCAAAACTGCCAGGATTGTGGGATGCAGAGAGATGGCAGGTCAGAAGGGGCACGGCAGGACAGTGCCCCTAGAAACAGGGATGGAAGAAGGCAGAGCCCCAGAGCAGTGGGTTCCTGGTCTCTCCTCCCCTGGAAACCACAGAAAGGGACCTAATAACCCTCCTCCCAGGACCTAGTATCCCCACAGTGGCTCACCAAGCTGGAGCCAGTCCATCTTCTCCTGCCATTTGTCAGCTGTCTCCTGGCGCCGGGCTTGTAGTTGAGACAGCTTCTCTGAGATCTGGGAGGCAGATACAAGTTAGCATTCAGGAGGGCTCTTCTAGTGAGTTACCAGTTCCAGCGAGTTGTGACTTTTTTTTTGGTACTGGGAATGGAACTCACAACCTCACACTTACCAGGCAGGTGCTGTGCCACTGAGCCATATCTCTGGCCCAGAACTTGTGATTTTAAGAAGTAGAAAGAACTGGGGAGATGAGAGCACACACCTGCCATCTAGTACCCAGGGAAGCCAGGACACGAGAATTACAAATTTAAACTTAGCCTGAGCAAATTAGTGAATTAGTGAGGCTCTGTCTCAAAATAAAAATAAATAAATAAATAAAGATCTGGGACGCGTCTGTGATCCCAGCACTGAGGGAGACTGAAGCAGGAGGACTGCAAGTTCAAGTCCCAGCTGGGCAACTTGGAGAGGGCTGGGGATATAGCATAGTGGTAGAGTGGCCCTAGGATTCATTCCTAGCACCACCAATAAATAAATAAATAAGTAAAATTTCAAAAGGGCCGGAGATGTAGCTGAATGTGAAGGCCCTGGGTTCAAACCTCAGTACCACATTAGGAGAAAAAGAAAAAGAAGAAGAAAAAAGGAAGAGGAGAACTTGAGAAAGAAGAGGTGGTAGTGGTCGTGGTAGTAGCAGACAGTTTGTAAGGATGGTAGGACATCTCTGAACAGCACTGAGGGGTTAAAAAGTGAAAGATTTCTTGCAAAGAAAGAATGAGAGGAAGCAGAAAGAAAGACTCAAGAAAACCCAGCATTGAGCCTGCTCTGTGAGGCTGGCCCAGCCTTACCCACCTCCTCAGCTGCATAATGGTTCCGTGCCAACAGCTCTTGCCCCATGTCAATGCAGGAAGAGAAGCAGTCTGCTCTGGCCTCTATCTCTGCTTTGATGCCTTGTTGGTTCTTGATGACGAGATCTGCAGAGGACACATCCCTGGAGGGATGCAGGGACAGTATCACTCATCGTCCCCAGGCCCATCACAGACACTTGCCCATGTGACCTTCAGAGGCTGTCAGGCACCATGAGTCTCACCGGGGCCGCTCCTGGGCATCCATCTGCAGGTTAATCCCATCCATCCATAGCATCAGCTCCCGGACAGCCTTGAAGAAGCGGAACTTGTCCGTGGTGTCCAGCAGCAGCTGGCGGCGAGCAGCAGAGCTTCCCTGAAGCTGGGCCCAGGCCTCAGCCACAGCCTGCATGTGGCGGCCAATCTCCTCAGCCTTGTCTCCAGCATAGGCCTTCTGGAGCCGATGGCCATCGTCCTGAACCTGCTGGACCTGTGGGGAACCCAGGCCAGAGACAGACTAAATAGGGAGACTCCAAGGAGCTGTAACCTCACTTGGTCCTGGCTGCTGCTGTCTACCTGCTGCCTGTTTCACCAGCCCAAGAGACAGGAAAAGGAACAGAGGGCCAGGGGTGGGGCTGGGTGGACAGGTGAAGACAGGTGCCTTGCTACACTGTGCCCTGTTGGTCTCATCTGGGGATGTGGGCTTAGCCCAGGGATGGGGCTTTTGGAGGCACTAGGCAGCTGAGCTTCCAGAGGCCTGCCTGGCACAAAGGAACCTCAGATTGCTAAAATTGAGACACGTAGCCTGCAGCAAAAACCTGAGTGTAAATGGGTAAAGGATTTACATTATTTTAACAAGGCCTAATCTCTAGCTTGGGTGTCACAAACAAGTAAATTTTAGTATATGAAGAATCTTCCAGCCACTAGGACCACTTGAAAATGTGTGGGTCCCTCATGTGTTGTCATTAAAAGGGAATCTTAGCTGGAGACATTTTCCTGGAATGATTCTTTGGATTGAACCCCAGGCCTCTGTATTGAACTACATCCCTGGGCCTTTTTATGTTTAATTTTGAGACAGGATCTTGCTGAGCCACTAAGTTTTCCACGCAAGGTTTAAACTTGTGATCCTCTGCCTCAGCTTCTCCTAATGGTGGGACTACAGGTATGCGTCACTGCACCCAACTCCTGGAACAATTCTAACCTCCTGGAGCAATTCTAACCTTTCTGAGTGACCTCCATGTTGTCGTCCTCCCAGCATTTCTGAGATTTGTCCCCTGGTTCCTTGGACATCCCACCCCATTTCCTACAGTCTCCTTTTAGCCTTTCCCACTCACTCCATGGGAGTCAGACCTGGGCGCTGAGGGCCTGAATGTCGTGCTCGTAGGCACAGTGCCGACGCTGCAAGGCCTCAGCGGCATTGAGGTCCCGGCCGGTACCATCAGGGAGCTGCTGCTGCTTGTGCTGCACCCGTGCTAGGGCTTGGCGGGCGCCATGCAGGAAACGCTGCAGTTCGTAGGCAGCAGCCAGCACCTGACCCCGCGTGTCCAGGAGCTCGAGCAGGTCAGCCCAGGCCTCATTGAGACTGTCCTTCCACTCGGCCACGGTGGCCCGTGCAGCATGGCCCCCTGCGATGAGCCCGTTGGCCAGAGTGTTGGCACTGTCTACACGCTCCTGACCGATGGTGCTTGTGTCCCTGGAGAACTCACGGAATTTGTCCCGGAGCATCTGGCAGAGGAAGAAGTTGTAAGGACAAAGATATGACATGGGGTCTCTGCCTGACAGAGTCCTCCTCCCGCAAAACTTAGGACTCATCTCTGAGTTAATGAGCATTGCAGCTGCTTCTCACCCCACAGTCATCTGCAATCTGACAAGAACACACACTGAGAAACGGATTTTCAAAGCAGTGTAGTCAGAGTGATTGCACATAGGTGGCTCAGGCATCACTAGGTGGTCTAATCGTAGGGGTCTACCATCGCATAAGCAGTCTGTTCTTAACCAAAATGTCATGATGCAGCTGTGACTAGCTTCAAGGCCTCCTAGCCCTAGCAAAGGCAGCGGAAGTGCTTGGAAACCTTCAGTCCTCAGACAAGGATTCTCTAACTCTGGCTTACATTTCTCCACTATCAAGGTCCAAACCCCCAATCTGTAGGGGGAAATCTGAAGTCCTATTTTATTAAATTCTGCTGAATAAGTGTGGTTGGTAATTAATTTATCTCCTGCCTTCTCCTATCCTCAGCCTGTGTCTCCCTTTCTGCATAATTCTTCAAATGATTCACCTCACAGTGCCTGCTCTGCCTGGTTTTGTGCTCCCAACCCACCATGCACTGCCCTGATAGAGGCCTTAGTCTCCCACGGGTCCTCAGTCCCTCAGCACAGGGTTCCTCCCTGTACTCACAGTCACATGCTCATAGTCCTGGCCCAGCTCATGGGAAGCGGCCACCACTTCGCGCTCCTGGATCCACTGCTCCAGGTCGTCCAGCTCTCGGCGCAGCTGGCACAGCCGGAGGTGCTCCTGCAGGCGCTCACGCCGCTCGCCTGCCAGCTCCTTCAGGCTGGCGTATAGCTTGTCCACCTGGGCCTGGCGGATTGATAGCCGTGTGCTGCAAAGAGGAGGCACTGCGGTGCTTAGGGTACATTGCATTGATGCCTGGCCTGTTCCCTGAGACCCTGTTCCTGTTTGGTTCCCGATTCTTCACCAAGTCCTTGCTTCTTCTGCTTTCTAGAATGTTCTCACAGGAAGTACTACATCCTTGCACCTCCCAGGAGCAGGTTTCCTTCCTTATCCCCTGGGGCCTGGGCTCTTTTGAGGTCTGTGAGCTCACCTCTCTGGATGGTCATGGTCAATCAGATCTTGGCTGCTGGCTGCCAGCTGGTGAATGGTCTGGGCATAGTCAGCCAGGGCTTGCTCCAATACCTGATGCTTCTTTACCTCTGCCTGGGCACTCAGCTCATCCTGGGAGAGGGGACAGAGGATGTTAAGAGAGCTGGGGAGGAAAGATCGGCCACACAGACTGGTTCTGCCCTGGCTCTCACCTTGGCTTTCTCCTGGCCCATCATGTGTAGCTCTTGTTCACCCATCCAGGCCTCAGCCTCGGCGGCATCACGGTAGAACTGCTGGGCCCGCAGGGCTTCCTCCAGTCGCTTCCCCCGGAGCTCCAGCTCGTGGCTGAGGCGTTTCCACATTCCCTGGAGCTCGGCCAGCTCAGGGCCTGCTGCTGCTGCACCCAGAGCACGCTGTCGCTCCGTGAGGTCTTCGATCCGAGGTTCGTGACCCTGGATCTCCTTCTGCAGGGTCTGACCCCACCCATAGAAAAGGATACACTAAAAGCCTTGCAAAGGACTGGAGGCCACATCCCCTTTCTAGGCCCAGAGATATGAGGACGATGCCCCTTCAATCCTCACAGTCCCCTCTCATGGTGAGGAAAGGTGAACCACCATCTCTGGGGATACGGAGCAGTGAGTGGGGTCAGGGAAAGTAGAGGAGGCTCCCAGGAACTTTTCCCCTTAGCCTCTGACTCACCTGGTTTTTCTTCATGAGGAGCTGGACACTGGGCAAGTCCTTGCCATGTTCCATAGAGCTGGCCATGGGCAGCCGCTCTGTCACCCACAACTGAATGAAAAAGAGGTGGGGGTTGTCAACGGAAGTGCAGAGGGCAAAGCCAGCCCTGGGGCTGCAGCCTGGGGATTCTTAGGGCTATGGATGTGTGCAGGGAAGTCATCCCTAGCTCTGGGGTAAAGGGATCTTACAGGGGAAGCCTCTCAGTGCCAAAGCGGGTGAGAGTGGAGTGCTGTTGGCACCTCCCCGTTGTCCAGGAAGGAGGCTTGAGAGCCCTGTGGCAGGGCGACTTGCCCACGAAGACTTTATCCCATGCCCATGGCCCAGGAACTCACAATCTCATCCGCCACATCCCGGTGGAACTGGTGCTGCTCTCGGGAGGCCTGCAGGCGCTGGCAGCGTTCCTTCATGGGCTGACACAGGGCCCTGAACTTCTCCTCCACGGCCCTCGAGGTCCTCTCCACCTCCCCTGCACCCTGGTCTTCCTGGGCCAGTGCCTTTGCCTGAGCCTGGATCGCCTCTACCTCCTTCTCTCTCACAGCCATCTCCCGTTCCAGCATCTGCAAACCAGAGAAGGGTGATGTTAGTGCCACACTGCCACATCCAAGCTCGGGACACACTAGTCTATCTCAAGCCAATTGTGATTTCTTTTGTTTTTGAGACTGTGTCTCCCTATGCTCCAGGCTGGTTACAGACATGTTATGTTGTCCAGGCTGGTTTCGAACTTTTTCTTCTCTTGTCCCAGCCTCCCAGAGTGCTAAGATTATAGGCATTAATGATTTCTTATCTCCAAGGCTCCCCTCAAAGCATCCCTTGATGCTGTGGATCAGTGGATCTTGAACTCTAATACATGTAAGAATCCAGGGTTGTATAATAACTATGCCTGTTATCAATTTACTGTTCTTTCAGTCCCTGTTATCTCTGCTCTGCTTTCAGATGTTGTAACTGGATCTTTTCAAAATCCTTGGGGAGCTGGTGCAATGTCGAATCTTGTCAATAGAGGGCACCAGAGGGCTAACACAACAGGAAGGGCTTCTAAAATTCCAGCATGCTTTTCTTCTTGTGCCAACAACAAAACTGTGTAGTGTGCAAGAGAGTCTGTGGCTCTTTCCCCCTACAGCAAGCTTTGCTGGTGCTCCAGGGGCAACATCCTGCAGGCCATCCTGGGCTTGCCAGCTGCAGGACTGCTGTGGCCCATGATACCCCAGCAAAAATGTTAGGCTCTTCAGTGGGCCTCTGCTTCTGCCAACTTCACTGTGAACTGAAACCTAGCCATCTCACCCCTTCCTTGGGTATTCTTCCTTGGTCCCTTGAGGTAAAGCAGCCCCTGCATTTGCTGTTCAAGAATTCTTAAAATCTTGGATCAGCAGATACAGCCCACTTCTTATTTTATGAAGTTTTATTGGAATATAGTCCCACTGCAGACACAACCCCCCCCCTTTTAATGTACTGCCTATCAAGGTTTTTGTACCCTACAAGGAAAGAGTTGAATAGTTTTGACAGAGACCATATGACTCAAAAATTCCAAAATACTTGTTTGGTCCCTTATATAAAAAGTTCTCTTTACACCTGCTATGGTTTGGATGTGATCTGACCCTCCAAAACATATGGTGAAGCCTGGTCCCCGATGTAACAGTGTAAAGGGGTGGTGGGACCTTTGAGATGTGAGTTTTTGTCTCTTGTGCATGCATTCATTTCCCTTCTTTTCTCCCATGTTATATCACAGCATGAAGCCCTCACCAAAAACCGAGAAGATGCTGACACCATGCTCTTGGACCTACAATGTCCAAAACTGAATTCTTTATAAATTACCTAGTGCCAGGCAGTCTGTTACAGCATCAGAAAACAGATTAAGACAGTATCTTTAATAGTTAGCCACCTTTCACTAATGAATAATCCTTTTAATATAATTTCCCTGTTCAAATTACCATTGTGATCTGCTTCCTGACTTTGCCCTGCCTGGTACACACCTCTGGAAATTCTGATGCCAGTGGCACATAGAAGTTATGCTGTTCACCCTCCCCACTAAAGGCCCACAGTGCACCTGCTGCTTCTTGAGCAGGATGTTGACGCTGGTGAGGTCTTTCCCATAATCATCAGAGTGCAGCTGGGCCTGCAGGCTCTCTAGCCAGCTCTCCAGGGCAGAGCAGCTTTGGGCAAACAGTTCAGCTCGGTTGGCATCAAAGAGGCTGCGGGCCTTGGCCTGGGTGGTGGTCTCCAGCTCGTCCCAGCGGTGGTGCAGGTCTGCCAGCTTCTCAGACACAAGGGCTTTCAGGTCTGGCTTCTCAAGAGACAGTTCCCGCCCTTCCTGGGTGGCAGGACAAAGAAGGTGTAAGTGCCAGAAAGAGACACCACTGAATCCTACAGTCTGATAGCACAGCAGGAGCTGAAAAGGCAGTAGAGACCTAAAGTGTAGGCAGTAATTCAAAGTTCCTGTGTGAGCTCATAACATACCCTTCCCAGAGCTTTTAAACTGCTTCTAAACACCTAGTGCTCTCTGCAGATTAAACTCTATTCTTCCTTCAAGGTGAGACTCAAATTGCACTTCAATTAAAAAACTTTTGTGCAGGTGATGGTTACATATGCCTGTAATTCCAGTACTCTGGGAGGCTAAGGCAGGACATTCACAAATTTAAGCTCAGCTTGGGCAACTTAGTGACTTAAACTGTCTCAAAATAAAAAAATAAAACAGGGCTGGAAGGTGGTTCAGTGTGAAGGTCCTGGGTTCAATCCCCAACACTGTTTTAAAAAAAAAAACCACTGCAACCTTTGTTCAGATGCGGTTCTAGGTCTAGTGTCTGTGCTTTCTAGTGTTCTGCTGCATATGGACTTACATTACTTGCTATCATTTTATGTTTTTCAAATCATCACTCCTCTCTTGAACTAAGGGAAGTGAGTCTGCTTGATCTCCCCACTTTAGTCTTTTGGAGGGAGGAGTCTTGTTTCTGGGGAGGTGGATGTAGAAAGCATGCATGGAAGGCAAGCTGGACACACCAGAGAACTGAGGCCTCAAGAGCAACTCTCAGCCAAGAGCAGAGCACAAAGTGACGGTGCACACATGGTGACTTTGTGCTTTGGCTGAGAGAATGCTGCTGCAGAGCTGCCTCACTGCCTCTTAATTCTTCTACATCATCTCCCAGAGTGCTCTGGTTGTTACCAGTGTAACTGACATGATGATGTACACTGTTCCACCCGTGTGTATATGTGTGTGTGTGTGTGTGTGTGTGTGTGTGTGTGTGCGCGTGTGCATGTGTGTACGTGCTAAGCATCTGGTCTACCATTAAGCTGGTTTCAGGTTCTGCTTCTGGGGCCAGAAATCTAGATACTGCCTCGAGGCCTTTTCCCTGGCTGTCAGGCTATACAATGTCCAAAGCTGTCACTGTCTGGTCACTTCCCAGCATTCTGCACGAGCCACACCACAAACCATTCTTCCTGTGGGCTTACTGGAGCTGTCCTTCAGCTGACCCTAAACATTTCCCCATCTTTGCTCCCCTTTGCACTGCTCCTGCCAGGTTGGCTTCCCTCTTGATCCTCAGAGGCATGAGGGGTGCTTTTCTGTTCATGCTCTTTTCTCCACCTAGAAACATCTCTTCTTGTCCCACATTCTGCTCATCCTGTGGGACTACACTGGATGTTCCTGCTTCCAGAATTCCATGTCTTCTCTGTGTAGCCCTCACTGGACTACACTGAGTCTTTACTGGACTTTTCTGAGAGCATCATGTTCTGCCCTGGATTTAAATTAGCTGTTTAGGGGCTGGGGATTTAGCTCAGCAGCATAAGCACCTGCCTTGCAAGCAGGCAGTCATGAGTTTGATCCCTGGTACCAATGAAAAGGAAAAAGACAAAAAAAAAAAAAATTAGCTGTTTATGCACATATCTCACGTCTTAGGCTCCAGCATTGTTCCTGGAGCGTGGAGCCCACAGTAGCATCACTTTCATTTTATACTCAGTGCTGAAAATAATGTTTTGCATATAGCAGCACCAAGTAAATACTTGCTAAGCAAATGGAAACTCTGAAAAAGTACTAGTGTCCCCTCTCCCCCTAGCCATCACACCCTTAATAGAAAGTGTTTTTATACACCACACAGCATCTGACTGTGCTCAGTACACTCAGAGGTCTCCAGGAATACTTGCTGAGTAAAGTTTCACCTGTCCTCAGCAATGCAGGGAGAGTGGATGGGAGACCAAGTCCAGGAATAGCAAGACAAAAATAAGAGCTGGCAGACTACGGTGGATGGGTTAAGTGTGGCCCACTTCCTGGTTTTATAAATAAAGTTTTATTGGAAGGTAACCATATTCATTTGTGTAAATGTTCTCTATGGCAGCTTTTGCACTACAATGGCAGAGACACAAAGTTGCAGCAGAAATCATATGACTTGCAAAGTCCAAAATATTTTTTCCCTAGTCCTTGATAGCATGTTTGTGGATCCTTGCTGCAGAGAGGCATCCTGCAGTGGATTCAGGAACAGTTAGGGTGTTAAACTAATGCTGAAGTTTGGCTCCCTAATAAGTTGTACCTTCTCAAAGTTCCAGAGTCACAAGGCCTCCACTTTACATCATGGCATTGTGGTCTCAGAGGTCCATGAACTCTAATCCTCAAAGAACCATGTCCTGGAAATAGGCCTCTTACAGCCAGCTTGTGCCCAGAACCCCGCCCAGAGGCAACACTAAAAACTCATTCTCCCTGCTCCTGTCACACTGCTCACCTTGTCCACCTTGTCCAGCCAGTCCTTGTTGGCTGCCAGCTCGGCCATGAATGCCTGGTGCTTCTGCCATTTGGTGTGTAAGTTGCGGGCCTCATCATAGGATACATCCTGGGCTGTCAGCATCTTCTCGTCGATCCAGAGTTTTAGCTGGAGCAAACAAAAGCAGAGATGGAGAAGGCAGAGGACATGTGAGAGGGACAAGAGAGTGGAAAATGAGAGGGGGAGAGCGGGACCAGTAGACATGGAAGATTCGAGAAGAAGCCATGACGTGGTTCACAGGCTTTGCTGATACCATGATGCACTTATTCTAGGTGCACAGCAAGGGCATGTGGGAAAGAGAAGGAAGCTAGAGGATGCCAAGGAATGCCAAGGAACTGAAGCTCACCTCATGAGAGTCCTGCAGGAAGTGCTGCTGCTCTCGGTTGTCCCGAAGACGGCCCAGAAGCTGCTGCACTGCCTCTTGATTCTTCCTGTGTCTGTAATGACAGCCTCTTGTGAAACCTTGAACTTGCTGTGAAAGGGTTTCACCCCTTTAGCTCATGGAGCGGCCTCAGTCTTCCTCTTTGGGGATAGCACCTCCAAGGAGCCCCACATGACTCCCCAGGCAACAGATTTCCAGGCCTTTTGCCCCAGCTGGAGGACAGTCCCTCCAAGACCCTGGCCCAGCTCCTCTTGACCATCTTATCTTTCCCCCTCTAATGTGGTTATCAAGCCCACCCTGTCAGTTCACCTGTGCCACATCTCCATCCTTAAGGCCACCTTATTTTTACTTATTCCTCCCTCTAGCTCCTCCAGCACCCTCCTCGCACCTCCTCTCAATGGAGTCCGCCTTCTCCTGGATCTTCTCAGCATGGATGTTGCCCTCTGACACCAGCTGGCGCCCAGCCTCCAGGAGCCCACGGATGCGTTCTCCATTGGCGTCCATGGTGCTCATGAAGTCTTCCAGCTTTTTAATGGCAGCGTCCGCGGCCTGGAGTGTCCCTGGCATCTCCGTGTGAGACAGGACATACTCCTATGTGGGAGGGTGGTAACAAGCTCACTCTTCAAAGCACAGAGGGTCCACCCCTTCAGAGGGGACCCACCAAAGGCACACGGAGAAGACAGTTCAGGGACTGGGGATTTAGCTCAGTGGCGTAAGTGCCTTCTTTGCAAGTATGCGGTCTTGAGTTCGATCCCTAGTACCGATTAAAAAAAACACACACACACAAAAACGGAGAAGACAGTTCACTGGACTATGAAGACAGAGCAGGAGAGGGTGTCTCATGTTGGGCTCCAAAGTTCCAAGGAAAGTTAGCTGGAGGACTTTTACCAGTCCAGTTCTTCTTCCAATGTATTTGTAGCTACTGACTTAATAGGTACATGACTAGCCAGAGTTTCTATTTCTTCTAGAGTCAGTTTTGTTATGTGTGTTACATTAAAACATTACTAGTACATGTTTGCAGTATATAATGTTTACATGAATCTTATGGGTAAGTGCATGTACTTATCATACCTCAATTCTCTTTATTCCCCTTCTCCTGCTTCCCTCCCCTCCCTCTGCCTCCCTCCATCTCTGGATCACTTTCTGTTTTAGATCTTTCAGATCTAAAAGATCTGTCTCTTGTGTTCCACTATCATTTATTTTTAAAGAATTGTTTATACTGGGGCTGGGGATTTAGCTCAGTGGCATAAGCGCCTGCCTTGCAAGCAGGCAGTCGTGAGTTCGATCCCTGGTATCCATAAAAACGAAAAAGACCAAAAAAAAAAAAAAAAGGTTTATACTTTGGGCTTCTCATATAGCAAAAGTTACGTGATATTTAAGCTTGTTTGTCTGATTTATTTCACTTAACATTATGGTCTCAAGGTGCATTCATTTTTCTACAAATGACTTAACTTTATCTTTATTTATGGCAGAGTAGTATTTTATTATATATAAATACCATATTTGCTTTATCCATTCATCTGTTGATGGGTACACAGGCCATTTCTTTTTTTTTTTTTTTTTAATCGGTACCAGGGATCGAACTCACAACCGCTTGCTTGCAAGGCAGGTGCTTATGCCGCTAAGATAAATCCCCAGCACCTAACATAGGCCATTTCTAAGTTTTAGCTTTTATGAGTTGTGCTGCTATAAATTTTTTTTTTAATTCCATGGTTTTAATATGTTCTTCCTGACCCTCTTGCTTTCTCAATTACTCTGGCCTCTAGTATGGTCTCCCCTGTCTTCCATGCTCCTTCAAACTTCCCCTGGTCCCCATTTTCTTTCTGATGTGCAGGGACCTTGCCCCTGACTCTCACCTGGCTGCTGAGGACACCTTCAGCCTGACGTGCATCCCGCAGGAACCCCTGGAAGCCATGGGCCTGGGCCAGGCGGCCTTGCCGGCTCTCCCACATGCGGCCCAGCTCTTCCCAGCCGGTGCCCAGGGCTTCTAGGCGCTGCCGCAGGAACAGGCACTGGGGGTCAGCCTGGTCTCGGGTCACCTCTTCGCCCAAGGCCCGCAGGCGGCTGTACTCGCTCTTGGCCCGCTCCACCTCTCCCCGCAGGGCTGCATGTTGGGCCAGGAGGGCTTCTGCTTCAGGCAGCGTGGCTGGCCCTTCTTCAGAGGCCACAGCGGTCTGTGTGCGGCCTAACCAGGCCTGGAAGTCATCCAAGCTGCGCAGGAAGTCCTGCAGTCGCCGTGCCTCACCCAGGGACTCCTCTCGACGCCGCATGGTGGCCCGCAGATCCTCCCAGCCGGTTTGTACCTCTCCAAGTCGGGCGTTGATGGCAGGGGCTTGAGCTGGATGGCTAGTGGCCAGGGTATTTGCTTCTCGGGTCAGTTCACCCACGCGGGCAGCAATGGCTTCCAGGTCACGCTCGGTACCGGCCAGCTTCCGCTGTAGGGCGAGCACCCCAGCCAGATCATTGCCCAGACCTTGGGTGGACTCAATGACCTTGGTCTTCTCTCTCATCCAAGCCTGGGTTTCTGTGCATTCTAGATGGTAGTTCTGGATGCTCAGGGCTGATGTCAGAGCCGCCTTCTTGCCATCAGCCAGGGACCTAAACTGCTGCCACCTACAAATAGGGGAGGGGCAGTCTGGAGTTTGGAGTTGCTCAGCTTCCCTGCCCCAGCTAGGTGTACTTGGAGGCTTCTTCCTAGCTTCTCTTGCTTGGTATTTACCCAGCTACATTCTCACCCCACTGGCTACTCCTTTTTTTGACCATTCCCCATCTAGTCACAAGCTTTCCTGGACCTCCTTGACCCTCTCTTTCATGTCATTCATCATTTCTCCACCCCAACATGTAGTCCTTATTTTTCTAGGCCTTAGCATACTCTCTCTCAATTCCCACTCCAGTTGCCTCATTTCTCTCTCCATCCCTGGTTCACCCTCAAGCATACCTCTGGTTGAGTTGCTTCTGTGTGTTAATAATTCGGTCCTTGCCTGGGGGGTTGGCCTTCAGCAACTGCTCAGCAATGTCATTCACAGCAGTAATTCTTGCTGCCAGGGCATTCATTTCGGGTTCCAGGGTCTCAAACCTAAGGGGGTGGAAGAGTGAGCATGAAGGGTGAGCAGCAGGGAGGCCACGGGAATGCTTGTCCTTCAGCCCAAGGCTTTTGTCTCTGTATCCCTGTACCTCTTAGCCCACAAGGTCCACAGTACCTGGGAGTTTGGGGAGGAGCCTCTAACTCCTCCTAAACAAGCATAAAAACTATCTTCTTTAGGGTTGTCCAAAAGATGGTGATGGTTGGAGGTCAGGCACAGTTGTACAAGTTAAACTCAACCCTGGCATGAACAGGACCCCACCTTTACTAAACCTCACTGTTCCTATTGGGGCTCAACCCTTAGCTGCCTATCCAGGCCTCACCCCACTAACATGAGCTAAAAAATGAAGTGGTAACCAAAAATGTGTCTAAGTGATAAAGATGTAAAACCTAATTTAAGTGTCCCAGAGACCTTTTATATTCTAGTAGGGCAGGATCTGTAAAGGGAAAAGGAATAAACAGATTGTGAGCCACAATCTGTGTCATAAATCCTCAGTTCTGTATTATGGCTGAACACAGCCACAAGCAATATATAACTGAGTGGGTATAGTTCTGTCCCAATAAAGTTTTATTTACAAAAAAGCAAAAACAAACAAACAAACAAATGGCAGCAGGGTCTATTTGCCCCAAGGGTTGTTGTTTGCTGGATCCTGTAATAGAACATTGGAAACAAAAGCAAAACCCACAAAAGTTGATTATGGTAGGTTTTATACTATGTGGTATCAAGGAATTGCTAATTTTATATTGTGTGATAATAGTTTTGATGCTCTATGAGAAAAATGTTTTTAAATAAATTTATTGCTTTGTGAATAAAGTTATTTCACAAGAGGTTAATCAGTGCCTCTGCCTAAAAGGCTGATAACTTTAAAGTCTCAGCTATTTGAAGTCCATACACAATTAGAAAGGGTGCTTTCTTATCTTTTCTAAAAGATGCACCCTGAAGAAAGTAGGAGCAGAAGGATAATGTTGGAGATCATTGTCATGGAAAGTATAAAAGAGCAAAATACTGACACTGGTGGAATCTGGCGATCGATATACTGGGGATTTGCTATGAAATGTTTAACATTTATATTAAACCTAAGCATAGATAATGACCATTAAGATTCAGAGGGAAGTAACTAAGGCACAGAGAGAAGTACCAGGCAGTTTGGTGGTGGTGGTGGGGGACCTGCCACCCTGCCACCCTACACCCAGTCCCTAGCTTGGAGGCCATCTGTCCCCAAGGGAGCTGCAAGTCCTACCTCTGCTGTACCACCTCCAGGTCCTCCAGGCGCTCAGGCAGAGCCAGCCCGTTCAGCCATTGCTCCTTCTCCTCCACCCAGAGACCACAGGCCCCGGCCTCACTGAGCATGGTGTAGAGCGCCAGCGCTGCCTCCAGGGCCTGTGCACGCTCGCCTGCCCGGGCCTGCAGCTCCTCGTAGTGCCTCTCCAGAGTGGGCACTCTGCCCTGCACCTCTGGCGTGTGGCTCAGTGCAGAAGGCAGGGCTGCAGCCTGCTCTCTCAAGGCATCCAGGGTGGGCCTGTGGCCTCGGATCTCCTCCTCCAGGGCCCGATGCTGCCGCGCCAGGGCCTGTGTGGAGAACTCATCGTGCCCTAGTTCAGGGCTGGACACAAGACGCAGTGCATCCACCAACCAGGCCTCCATGTCGTTTGCCTCTGCCTGGAACTGGTGGAGGCTAACAGCCTGCGTGAGCTGCTGGGTGCGCTCCTCTGCCAGGGCCTCCAGCCGCTCCCACTGGGCCTGGAGCTCTGCTGCACGTGCAGAGGCCTGGCTAGCTCCAGGATGGCCCTCAGCAACCAGCTGCTGGCCTTGCTCGAGGGTAAGCCTCAGGGGCCCCAGCCGGCCACTCATCTCATCCCGCAGGGCCGTATGCTTGTTGAGCAGGCGGAGGACGCCAGTCAGGTCCCGGCCTGTCTCAGCAGAGGCCAGGAGGTGCTGCTGCTCCCGTACCCAGGCCTCAGCCTCGCCCACTTCCCAGAGGAACCGCCAGAGGCGCCGAGACTCTTCCAGGCGAGCCCGCCGAGCAGCTGCCAACTCACACAGGGCCTCATAGCTCCGTTCCAGGTTGGCCACCCGCTCTGATACCAGCTGTGGGTCACATGGTCTGTACTCTGCAAAAGTCAAGTTGAGAGCACTACAGATCCCCAGCCCTGGCTATAAATCTCTCCATCCAATCCTGGCAGGCCTCTCTTCCAGCTCTAGCTCTGCCATCATCCAACCATCAGTTCTCCTGCTCCCAGGAGACTTCTGCCCCACATCTTAAAGATCCTCTACCTTACTCATCCATTTCCAGGGCTTCCCCAGTTTCTCACCTGTCCCTGGGTCACAGAAGCGCAGGGCAGAGGCACTGACAGCCCGCACCCTCTCAGCCTGCACAGCGATGTCTGCCTCCACCAGCTCATGCAGCTGCAGCAGGTCCTCCACACCGGCCAGGTGCTTGCCCAGGTCCTGGGACTGCAGCCGGCCCTGCCAGGCACATGCAGCACACCAGTCATTCTGAGCACTGCCTCATTCCCTGTTAGCTAGCTATATAAGCCAACCTTGCCCTGTCTTCCTCTAACTTCTCTGGGTGGCTCCAGGTGTCGCACACCTGGTCACTCCCACGCACTGGGACTCTCCAATTCTGTCCTGGCATCCCATTTCCTACCCTCAACTTCCTTCCTATGTAACAGCTTTCTTGCTGAATCCTGCTTCTAGAATCTTTGCTGTGACTCATCTTCTCAGCTCCAAAACCGGTGACACCCTCCTACCATCACAGCTCCGCCTCCAGCACCCAGCAACCTTCCACAGCTTTCCCAGACCTACCCTCCTGCCCACTTCTTAGAGACCACAATAGACTAACTCGTCTTTCTGCCCCCACTCCAGCTGCCCACGAGTCTTCTTCACATTGTAGCCCAAAAAGACCCTCTTAAAATGTTTGGCATAAGCACATTTTTTCCTATTTCAAAGTCTTTTAATCACTCTATTTTTTTTTTTTTTGGTAGCACTAGGGATAAAATCCCTTATTTGACAAGTGCTCTGCCACTGAGCTGTACCCTACCACTCCACACCCCAATCCCTAGCTTGGAGGCATCCCCAATCCCCAACCTTTTAAATTGTTTTATTTTGAGACAAGAGTCTTACTAAGTTGCCAAGGCTGGCCTTGAACTTCTGATCCTTCTGCTTCAATCACCCAAGTAGCTGGGTGCCACTGTGCCACTGTGTCCAGCTTCTCATTCTCCATATTACTTTGAATTAAACCCAAACTCCTTGACCAGGCCATAAAGCCCTAAGTGAGCTGGCCACTCCCTCCTTAATTGCTCCCATGAACCCCCTTCTCTTCACACAGCCCACTGGTCTTCCTTCTCATCCCAACATGTCTTACTTGCACAAGGACCCTTCAGCTGTCCCTTCTGCCTGAACTTTCTCTTCTCTGATCGCTCTGGACTTGGCCCAGTTCCAATGGCATTTTCTTAGAGAAGCCTTGCCCAACCACCCAGTTCCAGGGTCCCGAAAGGTCTAATGACCATCTGCTAGTGTCTCACTGGGTTTTATCAGAGTTCTTCCCACTAGACTGTGAGCTCCATGTGAAGAGGGGCCTGTTGGCTTTGTTCTTCTGAACTGGGGAGGGGCCCCAGCACTAGCACACACTCTACAAAGACGGGCTGATTGGGCAGAGGCAGTACCACAGCTGCACCCCACGACTGCTGACCGTTGGGCACCCCCGGTACCTTCATCTCTCCCATCCAGTCCATGAGGTAGAGCAGGTCCTGGAACACCTTCTGCAGTTCCAGGTTGAGGAGGAGCCGCTCCCGCCGGGCAGCCACCATCTGCCGCAGGAAGTCCCAGAGCCGTGCCACGTTGTGCTGCCGCGCCGAGATGCGCTTGATGTCGTGGTAGCGCTCAGCAGCCAGCTCTGCAGCCACAGCATCCACTGCCTGCACCCGGCCACTGTAGGCCACGATGTCTGTTTCAATGGCTTCGTGTTTCCGCACTGCTGCTTCAACTGCCGCCAGCTCTAGTCCAAAGTTGTCCTGGGGTAGAGGGCAGACAGAAGTTTGGAAACCAAAGAAGAGTGCCTCTGCTTTCCTTAGCTGTGCTCCGAAGTGCCCCAGCTGTAAGACACCAACTGCACAAGGCAGCTCTCAGTTTCTTCCCCATCCCACCCCGCCCCATGCCACCCCAACCCACCCTGCCCCCTCTCGCCTCACTATTCTCTCTCCTGCTCAAGTCTCTGCCTGCTGGCTCCTCGGTTTCTTGCTCTTCCTATCTGCATGCTGGGTTTCCTCTTCCATCATTTCCCCGCACTGCAGGGCTCCTTACTCACCCACCATGGCCTCTCTCCCACTTCTCCCCACCAGCCTGGATGTCCTCAGAGACCCCCACCTCCTGCCATGTCCTACCTGGGAAACCAGGCGCTGGTTCTCGCTGAGCCAGGTCTCCCGCATGGCGGCCTTGCGGTCAAAACGGGCAGCCAGCTGTTCCAGCTTCTCTTGGCGGATCAGCTCTGTGCGCAGGGCCAGCTCCCGCTCATGCTCGGCTTTCTCCAGCCGCTCCCAGGCCTGCGTGGTAGGTGCAGGGTTAGTGTGAGAGGCCAGGGCCGGCCAGGTCAGTGGGGCTGGGGTTCAGGGGAGCCCATGGAAACTTGGTCTAGCGTGGCTGTGGAACACCACGGGTGAGGCCACCTGCCTGTGCGTGGCTGCAAGAGAGACGGGAAGGTACAGGGACAGACTCTGGACAAGGGTGGAGGAAGGAAGATCAGTGGAAACCACTTGATGTGTTTGCAGTGGCAGGGTTGTGGGTGAACTTAATTTAACTAAACTTTAATTTTATTACTCTTCTAATGCTGTTTGTAAAAAACAAAGTAGAAGTAGAGATAGCGAGTAAGCAACATGCCGAACAAGATAACGAACTTAGGGCTGGGGATTTAGCTCAGCAGCATAAGCGCCTGCCTTGTAAGCAGGCAGTCGTGAGTTTGATCCCTGGTACTGATTAAAAAAAAAAATGAACTGAGGAATAATTTCTGAATGTGACCCTGTATGGAAAATAAGAAAAGGGGAACAGGAGTAACACACAGGAGAAGACACCAGAGTCACATCTGAGGGTGGGGCAGTGAGATGAAGTATTTAATTAAGGAAGCAGGGTTTGGTGTAGGTCAAGAAGGCCCTCGTGTGGCACATGGCCATTTTGTGTGACACAGGGGAGGACACACACCTTGTTGATGTCGGAGATGAGCCGGCCCTCACGCGGCGTGTAGACCTTCTGGTTGTTGGCCCTCAGTTTGCTCTGGATGGTGAAGAGCAGCACCTCTAAGTTCCCTTTCTCGGTGAACCTGAGACAGGGGCCCAGACAGAGTGAGAGGTGGAGTGTCCTGTGCTTTCTTTCTTACAAAAGCAATACAGGTTTTTTGTGTGAAAGCAAGAAAATGCTGACAAGTCAAAAGTCATTATTTTAAAGCATCCGAAAGCCACACAGAAACAATAAGCACTGTTACGCCTTAGCACAAAAGCATTAATTTCTTTTTTTTTTTTGTACGGGGGATCTAACTCTCGATCTTGCGCTTGCTAGGCAGGTGCTTGTGCCACTGAGCTAAATCCCTGGCAAGAGTTAGCTTTTGTTTCACACAAACAGAATCCTACTGCAACCATAGCTAACATGATCAAGGACTTACTCGTGCTGAGCTGGGCCAGCTCTCAGCATTCTGTATGCATTAACTCACCTGCTTTGCACCAGTGTCTACAGTCTCTCATTAACCCTCTCCCCCAGGTGACAAAAGTCTAAATAAATTGCTCAACTATCCCAACTGCTAAGTGGCAGAACCAGGATTTGAATTCGGACACTTTGTGCTTGGGAGTTCATGAAAAACTGGTAGCCCGCGTCTCCAAAGGTATTTCATGAACCTTTTCACGTCACTAAATGTATTTCTCTTGTACTATTTTCAGCAATTGCCTTGTGACTTATTTTTCTTTTACAAAGGTCATCATGGTGAACACTTTCAAAGGTGCATCTTTAATTGCCCAGTAAAGGACTTTCTAGGCAAAGGACATACCTCAAATCATTCCCTAGGCTTTATGGGAAGTTATTTTCTGAATAATATTAGCTTGGGAGCTGGCACATTAACTCCAAAAGATCTTGATGACTTTAAAAAGTCACACAAGTTTTAGTGCATATCATACAGAACTATCTAAGAGTATTTCTACACATGAAAACAGTGAACAAAAGTCAAGGACCTCAGCATGGTCATGCTATATCAGATCACAGTGTCGCTGCCTGCAAGTCTCTTTGTATTCTGAACTTTGAGACTGGGTCTCACCCAGTTGGCCTCAAATTTATAATCTTCCTGCCTCAGCCTCCTAGTAGCTGGAATTACAGGCATGTACCAACATGCACAGTCCAACCAGTAGTCTTATCTGATGGATCAAACTGATTCAACACTGCAATCATTTCCAAGGCATGATTTTGTCATTGTTGTTTTTCCTGAGACAGGGTCTCACTATGCTGTGCAAGCTGGCGTGGAATTCACTTGAATCTAAGGCAATTCTTCTGTCTCAGCCTCCCGAGTGCTGTGATTACTGGCATGCACCATCGAATCTGGCAGGAAGGCATGATTTTTTAAAAATGGCTAATTAGTTTTTTAAAACCTATTTGGAACAACTATGTTGTTTAGATGCTTCTGGCAGCTGGAGAAATGAACCTCTGCTGTGTGTATGTTTTGCCAAATGTCCCTCCCTAAAGGCTGCCCTGATGGAGGCTTCCAGGCAGGCATGCCCCAGCAAAGTGGAGCCTAAGGCACTTACTTGGGTGGCTTTTCCACAGTGCGGTACGAATTAAAGGACTGCAGCTGGTTCTGGACCCCACTCAGGGAGTTGGCTAGCTGCCGGTCATTGAGAGTGACAATGGTTTGCTCAATCCACTGCAGCAGTTCGGAGGCCAGAGACTCATACTTCTCCACTAGGCGCTCTGCCTCCATGGCATGGTCCAGCACCTGCATGACAGGAGGCAGACATGTGGGAGTCTTGCCTACAGGGTTCCCTTGCTCACTCTTACAGCTCTACTATGCCCTTGCTTTAGGGAAGTGAGACCCCTGATCAGGCCTCCTCTGACCATTCTGCCCACTATTTCATGGTGGGAGATACCTTGCCAATTCTTTTGCCTTCCACAGCCAGGGCCTTCATCTTGGAGAAGTAGTGGTAGTAGGTAGCCACATAGGTAATGATTGACTTCTCATCTGGTTGGTCCACATTCACATCTGAGAAAAAGGACCATTTGGGTCAGGCAGACATCAGAAACCTACTTCTCAGAAGCAGGCCTGAAGTCTGAATCACCCCATCCCTTCCAGCTCCCCAAGGCAAACATCTTTTTCAGCTCCTTTCAGAGTAAAGTGACAACATTTTACACTAAAAGGGCATGATAAAAGCTCATTGTTTTCTCCTCCTAGACATGGCACTGGCCCTCCAAGTAGAGCACAAAACTGGAAGCCTGGAAGCTCGAAGCCAGTGTGCCTTCTGGACACTAAAATTAGTTGTTTAGAGGAAGACAGAAAAAAAAGAAACGATGCCCATTTGGGAATGGATCATGGACCTGTAGGCTGGGAAGATTCCAAGCAGTCAACAGATTCAGGGATCATGGGACAGAAAGTACAAACTAAGGACGAAAAGTGCTGTAGGATAGAGGCCAGCTCCTGCCACCAAGGCCATGGCTGTTTCCAACCTTAGTCCCAAAACTTAGCCATGGGCCTACCCAAGGGGATAAGCATCTCTTGAGCCAAAACAAGTTCTACTACGTGACCTAGGAGGATGATGACTTGAGATCCCTTAATTAGGCCAGTTTTATCTGACCCACAGGTGAGACTATGAGCCTGGAAGGCCACTGGACCACTTGCGAAGACACCCAGGCAGCAGGAGCTGCAGAAGTCACCTCAGAACACTGGTTTACTCTAATGTTCCACACTATGCTTCTCAAATGCTCTCCAAGAAGCCATACATTCAACCTACTTCTGTCTCTAGGTAGCTGATGCCTGTCACTCTGGCCTGAGAGGGCACAGGAAATGGGACTACATGAGGGTTGGAAAACAGGGAAAAGTGACCAACACCAACCATGCCAGTCAGCTGAAGAAGGAGCTCTTCCAACAGGCCACCTCTTCATCTGGATTTATCCCCGCTCTGCAAAAGCAGCTGAGGAAACCAGCTCTGGAGTCAGGCTGTCTAGACTCAAGCTTCCGCTCCACCAGCTACATGACCTTGGGTATGTCGCTTAACTTTTATAGGCCTCATTTTCTCTGCCATAAACTGAAGATAATAATGGCACTGATTCCAAAAGGGTGTTGTGAGGATTCTATTAATTAAAGCATGCTGTGCCAGGTACAAAGTTAAGAGCTGAGCTGCCGTTACTGATCTCATTGGCGTTACAACCAGAAGCACAGGAGCAAGTCAGTAAAGCCAGCTGACCACGGCCAGTTCCTGGCCAGACCTCAAAGGATTTATTTATTTTTGGCGACCCTGGAGATTGAGACTGTGGTAGGCAAGCACTCCACCACTGAGCTGTATCCCTAGCTCTTTTTAAACTTTTATTTTGAAATAAGGCCTCGCTGGGTAGGCTAGGCTAGACTCCAACTTATGATTCTCCTGCCTCAGCCTTCCAAGATTGGAATTACAGACTTGTGCCACCCTGCCTGGGTGTAGCTTAATTAAGGACTCTAGAGTTTTAGAGGAAGGAGGGTTCTAGGAAACCACGTGGACCAGTCCTCTCAATTTAGAGATGAGGAAACTGAGTCAAGGGCAGCTTAAATGACTAGCTCTATGTCACAGAACTTCTCTGTGCTGGGCCAGCATTGAACCCAGAGTGACAAGGTCTTTCTAATACAGGGCTCCTGTTCTTTCTACAGATCTTTAAAAATTGGGATATAATTTTCATACCATGAAAACTACCCTCCTGAGGCACATATAGTTGGTGTTTTGTGTATTCACAAGGTCACACAACCATCATCACTGTCTTATTCCAGTATTTTAATCCTCTCCCCTCCAAAACCCAGAACTAATTGGCAGCTACTCCCAGGCATCCCTTCCCCCAGCCCCTGGTCATCTCCAGTTTGGTTCTGTCTGTGCCCTACAGCCTGTGTTATGGAGCTCTGTCCCACCTTCTGGATCCAGCAGCTTGGTTAGGCCCAGCTCCTTTTCAGCCAGATTGAAAGCATTCTGCAGATTGTAATGTGCATTACACTTCTTCAAGGACTCAAAATCCAACAAGTCTGGCCTGGGGTAGAAGGGTGGGAGACAGACACACATGAGATCCTAAAGAGGAAAAGTCAGCTCACTCCCATCTTTACCCCTAAGTCTCTGATTCAATTTTATCTGGAAGAGAGCACTCCAGACCCATTCTGTACCACCCTGTGGTTCTCATTACAAGTTCCTTGTGTGGCACCCCCACCTCCATTTCAATTCCTTTTATAGTTGTGATATTGCTTATCTCATCTCTTGGTATGTGTGTGTGTGTCTGTGTGTATATACATGCCCTGGTCATCAGCCTATGTACTCGCTATCCCTGCCTGCTCACCGGTGTTTGTGCACAATAGCATTGAAGGCCAAGCCATCTCTCCAGCTAGTGGTGAAGTTGTGCACGTTGACATTGGGATATCTGTAAATGGAGACCCAGAAAAGTGGTGAGTGGGATCCAGCCCTCGTCTGGAACAAAAAGACAGTCCTCAGGTCGAGATCCTGGAGCCCACCCTTCCCATACTGTGCAGCCTGGGAGTGGCCCCCTCTAGCCAGGGCCTTCTCACCCTGCAGTCTTCATCTGGCACCAGAGCAGCAGGGCGTCCTTGGCTGACTTCTTTTCTTTGTTGTCTTCCGTCTCCACACTGATGTCTTGGATCTAAGAAGAAAGCAAGCAGGGCCCTCACTCCCTGGTCAGAGACTCTTGATGTTATCAGAGACACTCAGAGAAATGACAAGAAAGGGCACTTTAGATCGCTGCCATACAGTGAATGGCCCATAACCTGAGTGACAGTGAGTGAAGATACCTGGAATCGAAGGATGATGGTCCACACTAACCCAAGGGTCAGACGGTGGTTCCCGTCCACAATGTCATGGGAGCCCATGTTTTCCAAGTGTACTTTTTGCTCCTTTAGGAACTGCAGTGCTTTATCCACATTTTCCAGGCAGTGGATCCGCATGCGGCCCTTCGTGGGTTTTGGCTGATAAAGAACAGAGGATATGATGTTGAGGGACCAAGTCTCCTCCTTTTTTCACCCAGGCTTCCCAGTGCCCTACTGTGTCGCAAGATCTCCCTCAGGAACACAGGGACAACCTCAAGGCCAGCCCAAAGGTCACAGAGCTGAAGCTGAGGTTACAGATGCAGCTTGGGCAGATTAAGATTCCCAAGGGAATTAATTGCACCCAGAGTAGGTGGGAAAGAAATGTTTTCAATGGGGCCACTGTTTCTGTCTCCATGTAATCCATGCAGCAAAGCCTCCCAGAATGAGACCATCCTCTGGGCAGAGAAGGCTACCAAGCTCCGCTCTGCCCTGTCAGTCTTTTCCCTGCGACATCTCCCCTTGGTCAGTTTCTGAGGCTCCCTTCCTGGTGCCCCCATGACGGCAGCTCACCAGCATCTCTCCTGAGAGCACCTCCAACAGCCGCAGCAGGTTGCGCCCATCCCGGAGGTCGCTGTATAAGTCCCCCACTCGGCACGTCACCCGGGCCAGATGGGAGTTCACCCACTTGGTGAAGGTTTTCTTCTGTACTGCTTCTCGCTCATCTGTGGTAGCAACGTGGGGTCATTTCCGTCCTTCAAGTACAGAATGCCTACTTCTCAACACCAGTTAGGGTGTGTGTGTGTGTATGTATGTGTGTGTGTGTGTGAGAGGAGAAGAAAGTTCTGGGGGGGAGGAGAGGTAGGAAGATGGCTGTGAGGGAAACCAAGAACGTAAACGGATGGAAAATGAAGAAACTGGAATGAGCTGATAAGCAAAGAAAAGAACAAAAAAAAGGAGAGACAGAAAACAGGTTTTCAGAAGGACGAATGAGAAAAACTGTCCAAGGAGGGGCTGGAACTGAACACCATTATGTAACAAGTACGAAACCTAAGTAGGTTTATTCCATCCATCACAGCCTCGGTTTTTTCTTCTGTAAAATGGGCACATTATTTTCCACTTCAACAGGTCATTGTGAAAATTAAATGGGATCCTGGACATGAGACACCTAGTCAGTGCCTGGTATAACATGGTTTCGACTGAGTTGCTATGGAAAGGCCTCTTCCCATCCTCTTTCAACTGTGGACAAAGGGTTGGGTGTGGCGTGAAATTATGGCAGCGGCTCTTCCAAGCAATCATCAAGAAGACTTAACAGTGGAGAGGCAAAGTCCTCTGAGTCAGTTCGCTGTCCTCAGGTTGTACCCAGAAAGAATGAGTTACTCTACCTCTGGGAAGGGTCACTCAGTTAAGCTGCAGGGAATCCAGTCCCAGGACACCAACATCCCCAGACTAAACACAGAAACAAGATTTTTCAAGTTGGGAGATTCAAGGAACCAAGCTGGAAGGCAGGCAGAGTCAGGGGCCAATTTAGGAAAAGATAGGAAAAGCCCAGCTGCCTATTTCCCAGGGGTAGCCCTGGAGGGGGGCATGCTGTTAAGTTGCACCGAAAAATAAAGATGAAAACCCGTGTGACTGGAAAAGCAAAGGAAAAGGCTCAGGCAACGGGAAGTTGCTCTGGTGACAACTCAGAAAGCCCAGCACGGGTACCCAACCCAAGTAGCCCGGCATGAAGAGTCACTTTTGTTTCCAGCTCAGTACCAGTATCTCAGAAACTCCCTTAATCTCACATTCCTGGGCACCTCGCCCGTTAAGAAGCAGCACGCCCATGTCCGGTCCTGTCTTTCTCATCCCCATGCTTGTAACACATCTGGGGTTCTGGTGACTCGATGGATGTTCTAGCACCTGTGGAATAGGCTGGCCCTCGTCTCCTTTTAGAGTCCACAGGCCCTGCCTGAGCTGGACATGGCTTGTGTCATCAGGAGGACTGTCCTGCTACCAGGCACACTGGAGCGAGGCCACACTGGCACATAGAATAAAGGGGAAGATGTGCAAATAGGGGTAGCTGGAAAAATGCGTAAAGCGAGGCACCAGGATGTAACGTCGGAAGACATGCACAGTATGCGCGCACGCGCACCCCACGTAGAGAGCAGGAAACTCAGTGACTGCCCGAAATATATTTAAATATTCATAGCAGGAGGGACACGCCTGTTCAGACGTGTATCTGACCTGTGCGCTCAGACTTCTCCTTTGCATGTTGTCCTTATTTTCCACACACGCCCCCTCACACACCTGCAGACACCCAGTGAGAAGCCCAAGGAAAGAGACACACTTGGGTCGCAGCTCCTGGCCCCTGACTTGGTCTCCCCTCACCAGATGAGCACTGTTAAACCCCACAGCGAGCCACGGATGAGGCTGCTAGGAGCTGCCGTGGGCCCACAAGATCCCAACATCCTCATGACCTTTGTACCCAGCGGGTTACCTCAAGGTCACACCCTCTCTCAGTGTCCCCAACTGTGAATCCAAACCTTTCCGGATTCCAACCACATCCCTACATTTTCCGGCCACTTGTAACAATTCCCTGGAAGTCCCCATCACAGTGTCTCACAACACAAATCTCACAAAGCTCTGGGTCACAGAGAGCGTTCAATTCTGGCTTCTGGGCCCTGGCAGCCCCTCCTGGTGAGGCCCCTCTGCAGGCACTTCGGGTTCCCCTGGCTGGGGACTCACCTTGAAGCTGTTTGAAGCGTCCCTCCAGCACGCTGGCATACTGCGCAGGGTTGATGAAGGCAGCCGGCGAGAGCAGGAGGCCCCCAGGGTTCTGAGATCCTTCCACCGCCTCATAGTAAAACTCACTGGCCCCATTCAGGCCGTTCCCATGCACCCTGCCCACTCCGTTCCCACTCATGGTGCCTGCTGTCTCCTACACAGCCCAAGGCCCACAGCCCATGCTCCCCGGAGCCAGGCAGGGCAGCAAGTGTCTGTCCCTCCCCAGAGCCTGTGCTAAGGGTCCCAAGAGACTGCAGTCTTGCCCGGTGCTGGAATTCAAGGATGCTGGGTTTCAAGGAGTGGGAAAAAAAGTTATAGGATGTCTGAGCTCCCGGAACAAGTGAACAGGAGCACACCTATCCCCGGCGAGAGAGGAGGCAGCTCCAGACAAACAGGTCGGACAGTGGCGGGGGAGGGGCGGGAGGCTCAGGAGGCGGAGCCGGGCTGGGGCAGGGCCAGGCCCTGTGGGGGCGGAGGAGGGAACTGCCAGCCCCGGGAGACCTGCCCATCAGGTCCCAGGTTGCCCAAGCCTACTGGAGACCCACAAAACGAGCCCCCAAAGCCAACTCCTTCCTGAAGGCCTGCGTACTGGCAAAGAGGCCCCTCTCTAGGCGACTCTGGGCAGTCCCGCTCCAGGACACAAGCTTTGATCTGGACTCAGAGGGCAAAGAAAGAGAAACCTGGAAACGAGATGATCCTGGAACAGGCGCAGCTAAGCGCTGGGCAAGGTTTTTACTTTTGTTGTTTTGTCTGGGGAGTAGGTATTGTTACTTCCTCTCCACTTGTTAGCATCACTGCTGGGGCCAGCCCCTTCCCTGCCGGCACCCCTGCCCTCAGGTCCATCCCACTGCTGCTCAGGTCCACCAGATTCTCCTCCTGCCTCTCCCTGGGCTTCGGCTTTTGTCACGTGCACTTCCTCCTCCCGCATCTTGATTCATTTAGTATTTATTTGCCAGGCAAAGCTCATACGCAGATGCTTAGTGGTGCAGACAAACACCTCACAAGAGCCCCAAGAGGCACACGTGTGTGCACAGACACACAACAGTCCTGGGTGGCACAGGTCTTGTGTGCAGAGATGTTGTGACAGTATTGGGTGGCATGTGGCATGAGTACAGGCACAGCAACAGTGCAGGGTGGCGCATATCACACAGAAGACCATGACAAGACTGGTTGGCATGTGTCCTGTGCACAGACACAGTGACAGGGCTGGGTGGTGCAGGCTGTGTGCAGATAGCTTAACAGTTCTAAAGGATACAAAATCTAAAACCTGGAAGGAACCCCGGAAACTCTCTCAAAAAGGTGACATTCTCCACATCCCACGGTCTTCTGTCTTCTGATAGCTGTAGAAGCACTGATGAGAGTATGTCACCAGCCATCCTGACGACCCAACCAAAAGGACTGGGAAGCCCAGGAAAAAAAATGACTTAGGTTCTCCAGAAGCTACTGCCACAATCTGGGGTATCAGATTGATGTTGGGCTGGCTGGGAATTACGTGGGGAGCTTTTAAAAACTAATCAGTTCTGAGCGTATGTCCAAAGATTCTAATTCCCTATACCCAGGGAGGGGCTCGGGAACCTGTATTTGTACAAGTTGTTGCTGTGTAAAATGTGTGACCTAGGGGCCACTACCTTTCCAGTGGGACAGAAATCTCTTACATGATGGGGCTGGGTTACTGGCACGTCAGTGGCAATGATGAGGGTGGGATGGAGGAGGGAAGCCACACTGGGTGGGTGGCCTTGGGGTATGTGGGTGACTCAGCTCCACACCAGCCGCCGGTGGTGTCAGGTGGCAGCCACTCTTTTGTTGCCGTGACAACGCCTCCCCCTGCATGCAGGGAGGCAGTTGGACGGGTTTGTTTGTGCTTAGAGCAGAGCAGCCAAAGGGGAGAGCCCTTGGCCGCAGGGGAGGGCAGGGGCAGAGGTGGGCGGAAAGTGAAGTCAGAGCATGGGTGGCAGCCACCAGCCTCTGGCAGAGAGAACCTGCTTCGCGGAACAGAAACAGGTAGATGACCTACTGGGAGGAATAGGTGACAGGTGGAAGGCACAGGGTGGGAGGGTGCAGAGAGGAGAATGGGCTGGGAGGGAGAACAGGTGTGGGAGATGACATGGAAATCAAAGGAAGATGGGGAGGGGATGAAGGTGAGGGAGGAGGTAGGTGGGGACAAGTGACAGCGAGAGTGCAGAAGGATGAATGGGCATGACTCAGGGCCCAGGCTGGGAAGGGAAGCTGTCTGATTCCAGGGGTCAGCATAGCTGGTATCTCCAGGCGTGGGGAGGAGGGAAACTGGGGAAGGTTCTGCATTGCATGAGGTTTGTTCTTAAGGCTGGGTTGGGGGGATGTCCAGGGTTTTCAGGGTGCTCTAGGCCTCTCCCTGTGTCCAGTGGCTTAGAAAATTGTCTTTCCCTAAAAGAAAAGGACTGTGGCAACCACCTGCCCTGGTCTCCCAGCACCACCCCTGACCTCACCTGCCAGGGCCTTAATTCTGGACCTCTCAAAGAGGCGGGCGGAGCTGCTGTCATTGTCCCAGTCTGAGTCAGGCAGGTCCCAGCGGTTGTTGATGTCACTGTACTGGCCCTGGATCTCCAAGCTGTCGAAGTCTGTGGGTGACAGAGTGCTGCTCATGGTGGTGGGTGGCTTCCTGCTCCTGCAAGGAGACATGGCTGGTGAAGGGCACCTCCAGGTTGCCAAGCTTGCCACTCACCATAGCTTTCTATCTTCCTGTCCTAACTCTGCTCTGCTGTCCTTGTGGCCAGAACGGGTGCTTATTGTTTTTTGTTTTTGTTGTGCGTGTTCTTTGGGGGAGTATAGTGGAGATTGAATCTGGGGAGCTCTGAATTATATTCTCAGTGCTTCCCCCACTTAATTATTTTTTCTTGAGGCTGGGTTTTGCCGTGTAGTTCAGGCTGGCCTTGAACCCACTAGTGTCCAAGGCTGGCTTCAAACTTATGGCAATCCTCCTGCCTCAGCCTCCTGAGTACTGGGGTTAGAGGTGTATGCCACCGTGCTTGG
Organism: Cavia porcellus; assembly: GCF_034190915.1. Classification (NCBI taxonomy): domain Eukaryota; kingdom Metazoa; phylum Chordata; class Mammalia; order Rodentia; family Caviidae; genus Cavia; species Cavia porcellus. Next base: position 25,345,404 of record NW_026947500.1, read on the forward strand.
CTCCCCCCTCACTTAATTTTTGAGGCAGTGTCTCCCTAAATTGCCCAGGTGATCTTGAATTTATCATCCTTGTGCCTCAGCCTTCCAAGTAGCTGGGATTACAGCCATGTGCCACTTTCAAGCATTTTTTTTTTTTTCAGCAGAAATCAGTCCCAGTGGGATAGAGGGAGCCTCTACGGAGAAGCAGAGAGACAGGAACGTGACAGGTGCATGCAGAGGGAGAGTGGCAGGAGAACAGCATTAGTGTCTAAGAGCACAAGGTGGCCAGGAAGGCCGTCAAGGGGCCCAGGCCAGAAAGGAACAGGGCAGAGCCAAAGACTCAAAGTGGTGATGGCTTCTGTATACTTCAGAACAGCAGCAGGTCCACCACCACGGTGATGTAGGCAGCAGCTGTGGGCCCCTTCGGGCAATAATGAGTAGAAACTGGAGTGATCTCATCCCCTGGTCCCATTTCTGTTCCGAGCCTGTTATATCCCGTAGGCAAATGAAGATAAAGAAACCCAGATTCTGCTCTGCAGCTAACACACAGCCACGACAGACTTACAGGAAGACTAATGCACAGATAGGCAAGTGTGGACAATGTGCCCAGGAGTCCCAAGGAGGACATAGTATGGTTCTGTCCCTTTTCACTTTTGAGCATGCCACGGAGAATAGGTGCTCGGTAAACCTCAGCTGTCTGTGCATCCCTGCTGTTTATGCACAGCACCTCCTCACAGCACTCTTTTGGGACCAGGTCCATGGTCAGCACCATTTCACAGATGAGAAAGTTGTGCCATGGGTTAATTCACTGGTTCAGGGTCAAGCAGTAAGCAGGAAGGAGCTGCAATAGCTTGTCTCTTCCTCCCTCCCTCCCTCCTGCTTTCCCTCTCTCTTCTCTCCCTCTCTTCCTTCCTACCTTCCGTCTTTCCTTCCTGTCTCTCTTCTTTCTTTTTTCTTGTACTGATGATGAAAATGAGAGGCACTCTACCTAGTCCTTTTTAATTTATTTTTGTTTTGAGACAGGGTTATGGTAAATAGCTAAATTGACCAGGCTGGCTTAGAATTTGATTCCCCTACCTCCCAAGTAACTAGGATTACAGGTCCGGCATCATTAGGTGGTGGTTGTTGTTATTGGTGTGTTTCAGTACTGGAGATTGAACCCAAGCCTTCGCACAGAGCTACAACATCCTCACCCTCTTTTAGTTTTTTGTATCTTGAGACAGGATTTCACTAAACCCCTAAACTGCCTGCTGCCTCAGCTTCCTGAATGCTGGGATTATAGACGTGTTCCACCATACTTAGTTCAGCGCTAGTTTTGTTGTTGTTATTGTTTTTTGAGACAGGGTCTCACTTTGTAGTTCAGGCTAGCCTTGAACTCAGTATGTAGCTCAGGTTGACTTCAAACTCATGGCAATCCTCCTACCTCAGCCTCCTAAATGCTAGGATTATAGGAATGTGCCACCATGCCCCGAAGCACTAGGGTTTTGAAGCAAAATTCCTTCTAATTTTTAATCACTGCCTCTGGCATAGAAAGCATTTTACATGTTCCCTGACCATCCTTGGAGCTCTTTAGCACTGCCCCTGAAGGATCAGCACCCACTACAGCCTAAAGTGCAGGCCAGGAAGTATGTACGATGTGTACTTCCCAGGACTATTTATGGACTTCACTTATGCAAACACACTGTGTCCTCAGAGCTAACAAATGAGCTTCAGATTAGCTGCTAGGGATTTTTAAAAAACTCATCCCGTCCAAAGTTCTTGTGTAGAATAGCACTGAGTGACCATTCAAAGAAATGGGGGTAGGGTTGTAACTTTACTCTGGGTTTTGAAACAAAATTCCTTCTGATTTTTAATCATTGCCCCGGAAGGATCAGCACCCATTGTAGCCTAAGGTGCAGGCCAGGAAGTATGCACCATGGATGCTTCAGAATCCCAGATTTTACATTTCTGGTTTTTCTAATATCTCTTGAATCTGTAGATGTTTCAATCCTACTTCCTTGGGGCCAGGGCTGTGAACTTGGTTGTCTCTGGTTCTGGGAAGTAGGGAGGTGAGGAGAATGTCTCATGTGGTTTGGGGAAAGGAGGGATGGAGGTGAGGCTTGAGTGGGGAGAATGGTGTGTTCCCACAGCTGCACAAAGGCAGAAGTTGGCCTCTATTATTAACTGGTTCCATGAAGCTGAACCTGACCCGCTTGAAGGGCAGGGTTGTCCACTCCTCCCCTTTCCCCATATACAGATTTCCCTGGAGTCACATTAATGAGGTATCAGGGAACTGATGTCTAAGGTTCCTAGATTTGGGCTTTTCATTCCCTGTAGTAGCGCTGATTTCCACCAGTCCCAGGACTCCTTTCCTATTACCTCCCTCCACTTCTGTAAATATTTATAAAAAAATAAATTCTGGGGCAGAGTTGAATTGCCCTGAGCAAACAGCACTGTGGGCAAGGCATGATCTAAAACTAGTGGCTCAATACCGTGGCTAATGAGAGAGTAGTCCTCCTTAGGTTTGCATTACCCTCTACCCTTCAGATTAAGGCTTCCGAATCAGGGGCCACTCTCATGCTTAGCTCTGGGAAGGGCATTTCTGGCACTCAATCCCTGCACAAACCTCTCCACAAAAACACCCACATCCTATGCCTCCTGACCACCAGTTTCTATGACCATTTTCCTTTTACCAGGGAGCCCAAGCTTACTAAAGCCAGCCCCAGGAGTGTGTTGTTTGGCCAACAGCTGCTTTAAAATAACTGATTTTGGATTTCTTTAGGTGAGGCTGTGTTTTCCATTTCTCTGCAGATCCCACCATTCCCTTTTGTTTCCTATGCAAACATGACTTACTCACATATTAATGGCATCTGTGGGTTCTTGAAGGTCTCTGAAGTTTTCAAACCCTGTCTTGGGTCTTTGTACTCCGCAAACAGAAGACAATTAAAAAGCCAACTGTGACATGGTCTCCAAACAACTGTGTCCCCAAGTCTCATACAGGCTGCACAGAACTCAAGCATGCCTCCTTTCAGGGATCCAACTTGGTCCTCCCAAGGAGCTACAAGGGTCCAGGCATGAAATCTAGATTTTCCAGGGAGATGTGGCTGGTAGGGTCTTTCAGTAGAATGCTAAATTTTGGGGAGAAAGCCTGGAGTTAGAACTTCTTCCTCCCCCAAATAAAAATTCTGACATTTAAATGCTCCTTTTACTGAAAGCACATATGTGCTTTGTGATCTGAGTTCCCAGAAATATTATGAGATAGAGAAGGAAAAGATGGCACTTGTGTCCTTATGTCACAGATCCCCATAGGGCTACCATGCTGCTATTCTAGGGAATTTATTTATTTATTTTGTCTTTTTTCTTTTTATCGGTACCAGGAATCGAACTCACGACTGCCTGCTTGCAAGACAGGCGCTTATGCCAGTGAGCTAAATCCCCAGCCCCTTAAGGGATTTATTTCTATAAATTTTGTGAGAACTTCTGGTATTCTACACCATGGCCGTATCTATGTGCCAGGAAAGTTTTGGTTTCCATGCATTTCACCTCTGCAATGACTTCATCCTCTTCCCCTGGGCTTTAGACAATATGTTTTCCATCTATGTCCCTAGTTGCTATCTCCAGATTCCTATAGATTTATGTTTGAGTCTCTTCTACCCAGATCTCCTGCTCTGGTTACTTTTTACTGAGTAGATAATTTCTCACCTATGACCTGAAGTTTCCATGCTCAGACTTCCTTAGTCTGTTAGTGAGTACCCCAGCCTCATGATCTCTGTGTCTCCCTACAATGGAGAGTCCTCAACTTTATTCTCTGGAGATTCCTGAACTCTGAAAACCATGGGATGCGAGTACAGCAGCTGATCCAGATTACAGCTTCACTAGTCCCTTATTCTTAGCTCCTGACCTGAAGACTGGACCCAAGTATCTTACTTCATTAGTGCCAGAATAATGTCACCTCCTGCCAGCTGTGGGCTTGGGGTCTTTTTTTTTTTTTTTTTTTTTTGGGCTTGGGGTCTTGCTGGAACCTATACACAAGCACCGCTGGTGACAGACTCTGCTCAGCCTCCTGCCAGTCCACAAGGGCCCACTGCCCCTCCCCCTTTGTCCCATTTTAGTTGGCATGTAAAGCAAGAAATCCTATCCCCAGGCTAGTGGCTGTCTGGTACCCTAATTCCACCTCTCATCCTGTCTTGCTTCTGATTCTTTACCTTCCTCACAAAGAGTTGATGATTGCTCTGTGCTCTGTACAGTGTTTCGCAAGCAGTGAACTGTACTTATCACATTGTTAGTTGCCTGTGTGTCTCTCTGCCCCTGTCACTTTTAACTCATTGAGGACAAGGGCTGGGCTTACTCCTTTTTTGTGTTGCTGGGCATGGCACAATGGATATTCAATAAAGAGACACAGAATGAAAGGAGCATCATTTTTTGGCCATTGAATTAATGTCTTTGTTAAGGGTGGAGGAAAGAATAAAAGCTGAAAGAATGAAGATGCCATTGCAAAAGATCTACTCCTCAGCTGGAGTACCTTTAGGTTAATCCCTATAGTGCAGGAATTCTCAAGCTTGCATGACTCATGATTACCTGGAGTGGAAGGAAGATTATGAGCTCTGACCCCAGAGTTTCTGGTTCAGCAGTTCTGGCATAGGATCTGGGAATTTACATTTCTAACCCATTTGGGGTATGGGGAGCACACTTTGAGGGCCATTGGTGTCCACAGATGACAAACAGCCCGGATTGGTTGGAAGAGCTAAGAGGACTGAGAAGACAAGCGTTTCAGGAGTAGGATACTGGGTAGCCTGTAGGTGTCAGGCCCTATCCCATGCTAAACTCAAATATAACCTCCCCTATAGTGTCCTAGGGGATGGGACATGAAAATGAAGATAAGGAGGCTCTACAGATAATGAAAGAGAGATGTTGCCCTGACACAGCGAATCACAATGGAAGGAGGACAGGGCTGGATCAGCCAGGGAAGGATGAATAAATGACAACAGGATGAATAATAGATTAGAAGAGATGGGGACTTTGGCAAAGTAAAAATTTTATTTGACTCCAAAGTATAAATGAGTAGACTGGCAGAGTGAGGAAAAAAAAAAAAAAAAAAAAACGAAGTCACAGATAATAAACCCAGGACTGCTGGAAGAAGTCAAGAAAAAGATGCTCCCAGGGCAGAGAAAAGGAGAAAAGTGGAAAAAGCCCAAAGCCCAACCCTTTCCCCAGGCCATGTGCCTGATAAGCCTGAGGAACTCTGTCAGAGGAATTTAGGAACAGGGCTGGGGGGGTGGTGGTGGTGTGGTAATTCTCTTTTAGAATCCTGCACTTAGGACAGAATTATTCAGGCTCATTTTCATTCCCTACCCCCCTCCCTTCCTCAATTCTGGGCTTGCATCAGTGTTTCTAAGGAGCAAATCTAAGCTCCATTTTAGGTCTTTTTTCTTAAATTCTTTGCTCTTCTGAATATGCCAATAGCTTGCCCCAAACCTCAAACTAAGATACCTACTTGGAACTCACTCTGGCCACTTCACCTTTGAAAAAAACTGATTTGTGGATACCCTGACCATGCTTGAAACTACCAGACTGCTGAGAAACAACCCACAAACACAGCATGTAGCAGGTTAGGACAGGGTCAAGCCTGCATCTCTGCATTGACAAGCGTGCAATGTCATGAGGTTAATGGGTAAAGTCAATCCGAACCAGAGTGGCTGATGGTTATGGGCTGGAACAGGAGGTGTAACTGTCAGCCAGGAGGCCTTGCTGGGTAGATGCGTGCGCGGTAGTTAAATGTCCTGGCCTCTGAAACACCTTTCACGATGCTTTCCAGCACCTGGGGCTTCATTCTCCACTCTGTCAGAGCTATGATTACCACCGCCAACTGTGTCCCTCTCTCCTACGCACTGCGAGGGAGTCTAAAGGAGCGGATGGAGCTCGCTACCAAAGAGGCAAGGAGGAGCCCACGCGGCTCAACAAGCCCCCAGCAGGCTGTGGAGAATGGGAGCCAGGCGCTCGCAGACTCTGGGCAGAGCCGGCCAAGCGCAGCCCCAGTGCAGGGACCGGCATCTGCCAGCGAGCTGGAGGAGCCTCAGCGACGCAGACAGCCGGCGCTGTCATGCACGCTCAGAGCCCATCCGGCCCGGTCCATCAACGCATCTGTCAACCCCAACTCTTCCAGACTCTTCTTTCCGATCCAGAAAGGTCCGCGTGCCCCAAGCCTCGACCCCCACAGCCCTCACACTGGTACCTGGGTAGCTGGCACACACTGTATCCTGTCCCTGGCACTCCGGGGAAGGGAGGGCCAGGAGCGCACCCTACCACCTGGGCTCCCGGATCCGACCCCGACCCCGCTGTCCGCACGCGGTTGCACAAAGCGCGCAGCCTCGCTGGCCCGGACAAAGCGGGCCCGGGCGCCCGCACCTACCTGGGTGGCAGGCGGGAGCACGGCAGGCGGGGGCGCACCGGTCGTCACCGCGCCCGCAGCCCGGCCGCTAGCGGTGGAGGCGGGCGGCGTCGGTGGGCGGCGGTGCGGCCGCGGGGCGCACGGTGGGCGGCGGGCGGGCACTGTCACGGGGTGCGAGCCGCGCGGGGGGCGCGCGGGGCCGCGGGCAGCGGGGCGCGTGGCGGCGGTGCGCGGGCGCGAGCGGCGGGACTGCGGCGCCGCGGAAGGAGGACAATAGCCTCCCCCTGCCGCAGGCCGCCGGCTCCCGCGGGAGGCCCGGGACCATCTGGAGCCCGCGGCCCCGCGGGGCTCGGGGCGGGGCCCGAGTCACCCCCTCCCCGCCCGGCGCCATGGCAACCGCGGCCCCTTTCGGTCCTCCCCAGGCTCTCCGGCCCGGGTCGCTGACCTTCCCCAGAGCAAACGGCGGCAGCTCGGCTGCCGGCTCCCGACCCCCACCGCACTCTGTGTGGGTGTCCTTCTTAACCTGCGCCTTCCGGTCCTCGCTCCCCCGCGTCACCCCTCGGCCACTTGGCTACCCCGTATCCCCCACAGCTTAGCGCCCGAGGTCTCTGCAGTTTGGACACCTTTCTCAGCCCCTATTACCTATTGGTACCAAATCTGTATCCCCGAGCCGCGCAAGCCTCCTTTTCAATGAATGATACTCACCGGCGGCGGGGTGGTTTCCGAGATTCGACCTCTGTTTCCCTTGTCAGATTTTCTTCTTTGGGCACCTCCAGGCCATCTCCCTTAAGCGTTTCTCTCTGCCGTAACCCCCTTCTCTCTTCCTCCTTCAGGCAGGCAGGCTGGCCGGCTGTCCAAAAGCATCTCCATGGTGCTCGTGGAGATTCGCCTTCTCACAAATCAGATTCTCTGAACAGTCATCACGGCAGCTCCTGAGCTCCTCTCATTTATCAACCAGGAGAATTCTGGCCTAGTCACTGTCTTAAGGGGAATGGGGGCGGGGGTGGACATTTCTAGGCCCGGCAGAGGCTGGGTTTCTTCTTAGTTTATTAGGGGTCGAGTGGTCCAGGATCTAAGGTCATTAACCAAGGTGAACTGCTATCTGCTTAGGAGAGGAAAGAATTATGCCCAAAGGATAACACATGCACAGGGTGGGTGCTAGTGGTGGGTGCTAAGAAGTGCATGATGTCATGTGACACTCCCACCCCCTCTCCAGCTCTGAAGTAGGTACTGTTCTCCCAGGCTAGAAAACTAAACTAAGCTCAGAGATGAACTGGTAATTAACAGGGTGGGCTTTGTACAGAGCCAGTAGGTTGTGTCCTACCTCAGTAAGAGGTGGCTCATTTCTTCCTGGGAAATGCCTGAAATAACCAAATAAGGGCAACTCAAAGAATGGGCTTTTAGTGAATTATTGGGCTCAAGGTTTCTTCTTTTTGAGTTTGTTTTGTCTTGAGATGGTGGGGAGGTTCTCTGTGTTCTCAAGTTGGCCTCCGACTGCCCCAGTCTCAAGAGGAGGTAAGATTATAGGTGCTCACAAGTATATCACCAGCAGGATTTAAGGATTTATAATGACCTCACGAGTGAATGAATTTTAGGATTTTATTTCTTTCTGAAAAGGGGGGCATACTGTTACAAGTAAAAACAACTGAACTACTTTGCAGGTATGATTTTGACAAAGTGAAACTTGCGTTAAATGCGCTTGAAATATTTTCAAGGTACAATATGCTGCTATCACCCTTAACTAGCTGCATCATTAACCAGTTAGCCTTGGTTTTCCTAATCTATAAAATGTGTTGGAAGTGGACTGGTACTAAAAGAATATCCTGAAGTGATTCTGCCACTAAACTGGAACTCAGTTTTCTGGGGTACACTTTACTCAGATGTAATTCAGGCTATTTATGATTTTTTTTAACTGTCACTTGGTCTTTCAGGTAGTGAACTAAAAAACCAATGGCATAAACTGGCACTGTCCTCAGAAGTAAGAGTGAATATGTGTTGGAAGATTTAGGAAGAAGAAAGCCAAGGTGTGCATACGAAGCATTAAGGAGACTGTTAGGGACATAAAAGTTGATGGGGTGACAATTGGCTGACCTGTAAAAGGAAATGGAACTTCCACATTGCTGCTGCCATTCTGGCTTGGGGAACACCGGGGTCTCACCTACAGCCTATTAAACTGTGACCCAGTTAGAAGTCAAGGATAATAGGTCTTATTATTAGCATAATAATAGCTTTTGTAGGGTCATTTCCCACTTTCAGTCTTTCATAACCCTTCAAAAAGCCTTGTAGACTTAGCATTCTAATTTGCTCCTCATTTTATTGATGAACAAGCTGATACCCAAGATACCTAAGTTCACAGGATTAGTTCATCACAGTCCTCTGATTCCTAATATGTTCAGAAAGGGAGTACACCAGAGTGAGTAAAAGCATGCTGGAGTCAGGCTTTGCGGATTTACAACATAGTTTTGCCACTTACTCATTGTGTGACCTTGGACACATATCCCCTTCCTGGGATTCAGTTTCTTCACCCATAAAATATGGGGATCAAAGAAGTTATTGCTGGGATAATACTAAATAGTTTCTGGTCCATAGTAAGTACTCGATGAGTGTCAGGTATTAAAAAAAATTACTTTATCATACTGTTTCCCAATTTGGAAAGAAAGCCTGCTCAATAAAGAGAATACTGAGATAGCTTATTTTGGCTCTGCCACTGGGTTGCTTTGGAAACTTGTTATTTTGCTCTGTAGTGAATCAGTCAGTATCATCAATGATGAAGAAAATGTCTGCTTCCCTTTTGTGTGAGTTGCAAAAATGAAGAAAATGCTTTCCACCAAGTATGCCGAACTGCTCAGAGAATCCAGATTTGCTGCTTAAAATACCAAGATTCATGGAAAGGTCTTGACTGCTGCCACCGAATATGCTGATTGTAGGTGAATTCTCAGCTCTTGCTTTTGTATCGTGAAAGGGATGTCCTCCTTCTATCTGAGACTGATGCTTCTGGTTCCCATTCTAAGTCTCATCCCCTCTCACAACCTCACAAACCTCACTCCTGGTGAACTTTCCCTGCTGGCTCCTTCCCTTTAAACTATTTCAACATGCTTAAGTACGTGCTAGTTTAAAAAGTAAGAAACCCTGATGCCCTGCATGTCTGCAGTCTTCTTGAGTCATTTGCTTTCATTACCTCTACTTTTCTTGTTTGCCCATTCATTCAAAGATGATATGGATTATTAGGTGTCAGGCATTGGGGATATTTGGTGTCAGGCATTGTCAGGATCTGAGGATATAAGGATGAGGATAATGAACACTGTCTCTGTCCTCTTGAAGGATGCTCTGGCAGAGGTCACAACATTAATAAAATAACCCTCTTAGCTGTATAATCACAAAGTATGTGTGTTATGAATGAAAAGTTCAGGGTGCTATGAGATAATTTCACCTTGGTTAGGGAGTAAGGAGGGAAACTTTCTCCTGATCATTGGAGTTGAGTTCTGAAACTATGAGAAGCATTAACCAGAGAATGAGGAATAATAATATCAGTTACTAACATTAATTTGGGACTATATTTTTAGCACTTTGCACTTACCACTTTATTTAATTCTTACAACTTGGGAGAGGCAGGTACTAAGCCTGTTTCACTAGTTAGGACATCATGACATAGATTGAATACAACCCAATGCCATTAAACGTGGGAAGGGTAGAGTTAGATTTTGTATGTGCGTGTGCACACACTGAGTACTGAACCCAGGGCCTTGTGCATATTTGGCAAACGCTGAACTACATTACACGTGTGTAGAGCTAAAATTTTAACCCAATCTGACACTTGAATCCATAATATTAGCCACAGAATATGTGGATACCAGGCCTGATGCTGCAGGAAGGATAGCACATGTAAGAAATGAAGGGCCCATGCAAAGAAAAAACAAAGGCTAAGAAAGAATATGCAGTGAATCGTAGCTGGAGTGCTAGATCATGCAGCCCTTTATATTTTTGCCCAGAGAGACCATTAAAAGATTAAAGCAAGGAAATGAAATGGTTGGTTTTGTGTTTTGAAAAGGTTACTGTAGCTGCCTGTGAGGACTTGATGAAGGGGCTTTACAGATGGAAGCAAGGAAGCAATGAGGAGGCTACCAGTGAAGTTCAGGTGAGACAGAAGTTGGTAGCTGGGACTTAGGTGCTTGCGAGACAGAAGCGCATAGGAAGGAAAAATTAAGAAGTGGCATAAAGTATATATGGGAGTGGATTGTGGAACTGGAAGAATGGAGGTGCCATTCATTCAGATAATGAATACTGCAGTGTGATTAGGTTTGGGTGGGGAGACTGTTGGTTTTGGAATCTGAATTTGATGTATCTTTGAACCAATCAAATGGATACGATGAGTGGTCAAATGCATATAGATATGGATTTCAAAGGCCAGGAGTCTTAACCTAAGAGAAGACATCAGTGTAGAGACAGGTGATGACTGAAGGTGATGGATGAGCACTGATGCAATTGACTTCAACACAATGCATCTTCCACTCCTCTAAAGCTGCTTTCAACAAGTTTGTCAATAATCCTATTGATAATCTAGTTGTTATTTCTGATTGTTATCTTCCTGTTGTTCCTGGCAGCAACTGGCTTCGATTATGCCCTGCTTTTGTAAATTCTCTTCTTTTGGTTTGGATTACCACTGTCTCTCGGGTTTCCCTCAACTCCTGTGGTCCACACTTTGTGTCTTTTGTTGGCTTCTTATCTGCTTGTCGTTTAATTTCGTTGCATTTGGTGTTGGTGGTGGCTATTGCTCTGTTTAGGACTCTTTTTATTCTATGCGCCCTTCTTTGGCCATTTTATTTATTTATTTGTCCAGGGATTGAACTCATAACCTCATACTTATCACGCTAGTGCTTGAGCTGCAGAACTAAATCCCCAGCTCTTTGACCATTTTATTCACTGAGCAGCTTGAATGGCCTCTCTACATCAGTCTGACAATCATTCTTTGGCAGAAAACCCTTCAGTGGCTGCCCATTGACCTTGGGATAAGTTGGAAGTTCTTAACAAAATTTACTTCTTCTTTTTTTTTTTTTTTTGTTTTAAGGCTATTCAAGTGAAGCAGTGGGAGTGGAGAAGGAATAAAGAAATCTGTAACTGGTTGTGATCAATTAGTTGTAAACATCACTGCACTCGGACCAGCCAAAGTTTACTTATTCTACACCCTGCATATTTCTCTGTCCTCATCTTACTGCTCCTCCTTAGGTACTCTGTGTCCTAGCCAGAAGGACCCTCTTGGGCTTTTCTCAGTTGTGGGATTTTGGACATACTACTCCTGGCTAGAATCGCTCTTTCTCATCCATTCACCCAGTGGTTACTTATTCTTTAGGTCTCACTTTAAATGTCCCTTCCTTTGGAAAATCTTCCTTGGACTCCTGGTCTGGGATTGGCTTTCTGACAGCATTCCTGTCTTAGTTACTTTTCTCTCATTTTGATGGTGGTACCATGAAATAACATAATCTTGGAAATTATAGTGGATAACAGCAGCCAAATTTTGAACTCATGGAGGGGGGCACTGTTGGTGGGGAAGCTCGGACAGTCCCCAGAGGTGGCTATGATCTGTGGTAGAAGGGGTGGGTGTGACAGTGGATGATTTAAATGTGGCAAAAGAGGGCTGGGTTTTTTTTTGTTTTTTTTGATACTGGGAATCAAACTCACAACCTCGCGTTTACCAGGCAGGTGCGTATACCACCAAGCTAAATCCCCAGCCGTAGGGTTATGGTTCTTAGCAGGAGATAGAGCAAGGAATTTTCAGGCAAGCTGCAGGCTACTTTGAGACACCATCCAAGATGTATTAGAGGAATTGTAAAACTCTGCCACAAAAGGAACAACCATCCATAGTCAGGAAAGTCATTGCAGCCTAAACAGAAAACCATTCTTGTTCAGCGTTTTTATAACCACGGTTCACAAAAAGCATATGAATTGATTAATTCAGTGTAATGTCATTGGTTGTACATCCCTGAGGTCATCTGTCTATAGAAACTAGCTTGTTTTTTTTTCCTTTTGGGGGGGGGGGATAGAATACAGGGCCTTTGCATGAGTTACATTGCCAACCTTTTTAAAAAATTTTTTGAAACAAGGTCCCCCTAAATTGCTAAATTGCCTTGGCTGCCCTAGAACAATCTTCCCGCCTCAGATTCCCACCATCTGGGATTGCAGGTGTGAGCCACCAGGCCTGGTTTGCTGGCTTGCTTGCTTTCTTGTTAGTTTTCATTACATTAGGTATATTGTTCTGTAAATTGTGATAATGGAATCAGGAAATTTTAAAAAAACCTAAGAATTTAGGGCTGGGGGTATAACTCATAGCATTTGTTTAGCATAGTGAGACACTAGGGTCCATCCTAGTACAAAAAAAAAAAAAAGAAAAAGAAAACATTTTCTTCAAGATGCCCCAAAACTAAAAGAACATGTGGGGAAAAGCCAAAAAATGATGTAAGAACAAAATGGAGCTATCGATAAAGATACTGAAAACGTGACAAGAAACCAAAAAGAAATTCTGGTGCTGAAAAGTACAATAATTAAAATGAAAATTTGCTGGAGAATCTGAAAGGCACATTTGAGCAGGGAGAAGAAAGAACCCATAAACTTAAAAACAGGACAATGAAAATTATCCAGGTTTAGAAAAAGTGACAGAGTCTGAGAGAGAATAGACACCGTCAAGCAGGTGGACCAGCAGATGCGTTATTAGAGTTCCTGAAGGAGGAAGGAGAAAGGAACAGACAGAATATTTGAAGAAGTGATGACCAAACACTTCTCAAATTGGATGCAAGACATAAGAAGTTCAATGGACACCAAGGAAAGATGAACACACACAGACCCACCCCAAGACATATTACAATCAAACTTTTTTTTGAGATAGAGTCTTGCATAATCCAGGCTGGCCTCAGATTTTTTTTTTTTTTTGTCTTTTTCCTTTTTATCGGTACTGGGGATCGAACTCACGACTGCCTGCTTGCAAGGCAGGCACTTATGCCGCTGAGCTAAATCCCCAACCCCTCATATTGCTTTTTATTATCTTCAAAATAGCTTCCCATATGATCAGCCATAATAAAATCAAACAAAACAGAACAGAATAAAACCAATCAAAAAACAATGAAAGTGATACAGGACTTCAAAACAATATAATAGAAAATCAACAATGGCTATCAGAATATATCTGGTTATCTTTGAAATAGCTGCCCATGCCATCAGATATAATAAAATCAAACAAAACATAATAAAACAAAACAAATAAAATAATGAAACAAATACAGGACTTCAAAACAAAATAAAAGGAAATTAATAATGGCTACCATCTTCAGAAGGAAATGCCTCATAGTTACTATATTGCATATTGTTATCCTCTAAATAGATGCTAAGACTGCCACCTCTAAGCCTGCAAAGTCAACCGGACAATATAGGCATTAAGTTGTTTTTTACTTCAGTGGGTATCATCTCAGCCTGTGTTTCTCTGAATTAGCCAGTTGCTTACAGGATGGTGAGGTGGGTTGCAGGGCTTGGCACTTCTTGTCTCCTAGCCTGTGTGCTTGGCTGGCTCACAGGAAAGGACTGGCCCAGGCTTGAAAGGTCCTGTTTTAAAATTGCAAGATCCAGGTGCTTCCTTCCAGAAGCTTCCCCCCCCCCTTTTTTTTTTTTGGTACTGGGGATTGAACTCACAACCTTGGGCTTGCCAGGCAGGTCCTTATGCCACTGAGCTAAATCCCTGGCCCCCAGAAGCTTCCCTTTAAAAGCAGGAGAAAGAACCTGTTGAACTTATAGCTCTGAGTTTATGTCATCATCTGTTAAATTGGGAAGAACATCTAAGTGTCCCTTCCGCATAGAAACTGCGACCCTTTCTGAGCTTGGGGCAGAATTGAAAGGATGGGGAGAGGGGAGTAAGAGTGCTTAGATGTATTTGAGGGGCTCTCCCACCACCATGTAGTAGTGGACAGAAGGGGCTTCTGCTTATTTGTGGAACTCTGAGAGGACATCACCTTCAGAGCATCCCATGCTACCAAAGAGCAGCTGGCAACAAATGGAAATATTCTACTCTATTCATGGTCACCCGTGTTTGAGCCAATCTCCATCTAGCCCACCTGGCCTCCCTAGAGATTGGCCCTCTAAGTCCCAATCGCTTTGGCTGTCTGACATTTGGAGGAAATATGAAAAGTGCCTACTTACTCATGCCCTGACAGGAGTACAAGAGGCAGAGAACTGAGACCTGAAAGCCAGGGTGCCTGTGAAAATTTGTGTGGAGTAGGGTGAGAATCCTTAGAGCCTGTAGGTGGATGGCCCAGACCAGAGCTCACATGGAGGCTCAATGGTACCAGGAGGAGCTGAGGTAGAAGCTAAAACCAGGACTGTGCTCTCTCTAGAGCAAGACCCCAGAGCTTCTGCCATAACTGCAGTGACCATACAGCCCAATGGCCAAGGCCAGGTAAAGAAAGTGTACTCTGTCAAATCCAGCAAGAGAGGCTTGGCTTTGGTGCCACTTCCCTGTTATCATGATACATCAACCCTCAACTAGACCACCACAAGGAAAAGGGGACTGGGAAGAGAATTTTAACAGACTCAGTTTAAAATGTGCAGTGGATGAGCTATCTAGAATCAGTGAGGCTCATTCTTTTTTTGCCACAGTAGAAATGGGGACTGAGAAAAAAAGAAAATTACATCTTTCCTCACCTGAGTCTATGACTTGAAATTGTAAACAAGCCTGCTGTAAAGGTGAAAAAGGTGGGCTTGTAAGGGGAGCTAAACTGATTTCCTATGGTTATTGTAGACCTATGACTGGCTTAGACCTGGCCATCTTGGGACATGATTTGCAAAGGATGAATATGTATTTAAAAGCAAAATTTTGCCAGACATAGCCATGCACACCTATTATCCCACCACTTGGGAAGCTACGCCAGGGGACTGCCAAAAGTTCGAGGCTATCCTGGGGTACATGGTAAGTTCAAGACCAGCCTTGACTATGTAGCAAGACCCTAACTTAAAATTAAATAAATAAAAGCAAAGTCTGCAGGTGAGACTGCAGATAATGTCTTATATCAAATAAGTCATTCTGATGGATGGGGCAGGTTGAGGTGGGGTATGGAGGATAGAACAGAGCTCTACCTTGATCTTCCTCATACAGTTCAGCAAAGTCTGGGGTCCTAGGAGCCTCAAGGGCTGTATTGACCTGAGCAATGTTATGAGTGCATGCTGCTGTTGATGAAATTCTGGAAACTGGAACTGATTTGAGGACATAAAAATATCACATCCATTTATTTTTGTCCAGTTTGGATTCAAAAACAGCACTTGGACCATCCTTCCCAAACTATTTTTAACTTGCAAACCTAAATGCCATTAAAAACTGGGCCCACTTGAGTGATTCTGACCCGTCTAGGGGGTAGGCTGGGATTAGCCAGGGTTCTTAATATTTTTGACTTTACAGTCAATAATAAATGTTATTTTTCTTCTAAGAAGCTCATGCCATTAACCCCTGGGAATATAAAGACCCTTGAAAAAGTATCTGCCTTGTAACTATGTGGCTGAAATAAAATTTGGCAGCATCAACTTAATGCTAATAGTTAATGGAAACTGTTTGGGATTCCTTGATCAAATTGCACTAGAAAATGTGAGCTGGTTGGGAAACTTACCTGCATTGCTGGAATACAAAAATAATAGGTTCTGTGTGCAACATTGCAGGTGCAAACATTTTAGGTCAGTTCTGGTATCTCAGCCTAGTTTAGTTGTGTTGTGCTGCACAGCTAATATCTAGTCATGTCAATTAGTATTGGCACGTGAAACTTCCTGGTAGCTAATACTCCAGAATCTGAATGCTGACCTTTTTTGAACTCTGGCCCATCACTTTCTAATTGTGTGACCTTGGACAAGGTATTTAACTTCCCTGAGCTTAGCT
Organism: Cavia porcellus; assembly: GCF_034190915.1. Classification (NCBI taxonomy): domain Eukaryota; kingdom Metazoa; phylum Chordata; class Mammalia; order Rodentia; family Caviidae; genus Cavia; species Cavia porcellus. Next base: position 25,361,648 of record NW_026947500.1, read on the forward strand.
CTTCCTTATCTGTGAATAATTAGGGGATAATTTTACAGAAGGAAGTTGTGGTGAGAGATTAAATAATACATGCCAGGTGCGCAGCACCAGGTGCCAGGTTAGGGCTCAATAAATGTCACTTACTGCTATCATCATTATTTTATACATCTTGTATATAGGTAAATCTTGCCTTAACTAAAACAAAACGAATGAAAATCTGGATTTGTGTAAAAGGTTACTAGGGGAGATTTGCATTACAAAAGATACTGAATTTATGCAAGAATTGAAGACAAGATTTCTTGTAAACAGTCAACTTCCCAGGGTATCTGAAATGATTGGATTCACACAAATCTTGGTCTATGCAAAGTTTCAGGACCACAGCTGGAGTATCAAGCCTCGGACAGCTGTAATACAATCATTCAGGCCAGGTCTGAACCACTGTGACAAGCTAACAATAACAATCCTGAGGATTCCCCATGCTCCTTTATAAAGGGATTAGATGGATTCTCTGTGGTTTCAAAGGGCAGCTCTGGGATCAATGGATAGAAGAACACTACAGGCAAACCAGGAGAGATTTTAGTTTCATATAGTGAACAACTTTACCAAACCACCACCGAACTGGAATGGCAAATTCCTCCTAGGTGGCAAAATTCCTAACTCAAGGTATTCAAGCCAAAGCTTGATATCAAATTATTAGGACTGCTGGCATGACTGTTACATGAAATAGGAAAGTGAAGTAGGTCAATATTTCCCATTGCTAAATACAATAAGTATACTATGAAAACTGGATCCATCATCTACCTCTGTTGGAGTCTGTACTTAGGCCCCCAAACCCCCAAACGAGTGCATGGAAGAAGGCTCAAAGGAATAAGAGGTGCAGTATGGTCTCTAGGGCTGCAGGAGGAGTGAGATCCTTTCCTTGGCAGAGCTTGTAACTCTGCTAGCCAGCTGACCCACTGATGCTAGGCCACCCATATTTAATCAGAACAAGTAAGGAGTTGAGTGGACAACTCCTGAGGGTTCAAGGACCCCTCAGAGTAACAGATGATGCTAATTAAGGAAAACTATCCAGAAAGTCTCCAGGTGGCCACAGCCGTGGCCTATCTTGCCCCGAGTATCTCCTCATTCTCAGTTGAGTCATGCCCGGGCCATGCCACAGCCCTGCACGTGTACTCAACTTCAGTACTCTCCAACGTACTTCAGACACCAGGAAGGAGACAGAAAAGCTAGGCAGGAAGAAGGATGGGATGAAGAAAATGAATTGGAATGAACACTGCTTCTCTGCCTGGGAAACACTGGATTAAATGACCTCTAAGATTTCTTCTAATTTAAAGATTCTAAAACTCTCAAATTGTTTTGTAGATGATATTTTAACTATATTCCTGGGAGAATTTTCCTATTTTAGTTGTGGAAAACTAGAACATAATACCTAAAGGAAGTGGTAAAATGGGAAAGGAATTCAGACATCCTGACCCTTTTAGACGTTTAATCTCATTGCTTCTTCTCAACTGGTAAGAAGGAAAGTTGGGGAAATGGAAAATGGAAATGGTCTTAAAGCTTAAGCAGATGAAAGTGAAGTCAACTTGGAGAGCAGTGAAAAATCAGCTCCACTGTGGTCCCAGATTTTTTTTACCCCACTAGTACTGGGAGTTGAACCCAGGGCCTTAATATTGAGCTACATATCCAGTTTTGTTTTGTTTTGCTTTAAACTTTTTATTTTGAAGCAAAGTCTCATTAAGTTGCTAAATTGCCTAGTCCAGGCTCAAACTTGCAACCCTCCTGCCTCAGCCTCCCGGAGCTCTGGGGTTATAGGTATGCACTATGGTACTCAGCAAGATTTAACTTTAAACACTGTGTATAGCAGCATTCCTGATAAGGCAGTAAGAGTATTCTTGCTGCCTAAAGACCGATCCAAGACAATGTCTGGAGCCAATGTCTTCTTTAATGGTGTGAAGAATCTTTGCTCCGATTAATTTAGTTGTCATTCAAGTAAAATTGATCATCTGGCATTTAAATCAGTGTGACCAGATTACACTGCTATTTCTTTCTCCAAGTTTTCTAAGCCACAAAGCATTATTCCCTTCTGGTGGACATCAGCTGGCTGGCCAAATTCAGCCCTATTTTGATATAAAAACTCAATAACAGAAGGCAAAATCACTCTGTGATATAGATTTGATTGGTTCTCTAAGCAAAGGAGAATTGGACGTGAACAGAAAAGGAAAAAAATCTCCTTGCTGGCCCAGCACCAGCAGGTGGATGAGAAATCAGAGACTGGAGGGTGACTCAACCTAAAAATCAGGAAGTTACCCAGTACCAGTCAGTGATTCTAAAAAGGAAGAAAACACGAGGAATAGGTGTGAAGAAAAAAATACTGTACTTAAAACTTTGGTATTGTCCTAGAGAAAGAATCTTTCCTTTGCCTACAAGTCTTAAGAAGAACAGGAATGGTAGCCCTTGCACTGGCACAAAAGTCAAAACTCTTGCTTCTAGTGCTCCCCCAATCTCTCATCCCTCTGAGAACATCTCTGTCTGACCCCTGATAGGAAAGCAGTGGTAAAGCTGCCCCAGATTCTGTGCTCCAGGTGGAGAAGGCCTCAAGAAGGTGAAGGAATGAGCTAATCTGAGCACCATGTCCCCATTTCCAAGGATGTGATTAGTGGAGAGGCACTGGGGACCCGCTCCATTTCAGGAAACCCGGTTATGGGAACTGGTAGGGGACAGACTTTGCTGGGGACCCAAGAGAAGCAGTTAACCCTTTCTTATTGTCTATATGGGATCCTATTATATGTATGGGAAATAGCCTATTTTAATAGTTATTTGGTTTTATTTTTTTAGGGGACAAAGCTCTCAAATGGATTTACTTTACAGTGGCCTGGTAAGGGGAACCTCAGGGATATTTTCCATCTAAGTTCCTAGGGTCAACTTCTTTAGGGCACATTGTAGTCAGGGGTTGTGAAGAGAACAATTAAAATCAGGACACAGAATTTATAATATTATTTATAATGGTTACCCAGAGTGAACACAAGAAAGTACAGGAGATCTGTCCACAACATAAAGACATAGAATATTTGGCCAAGGGCCTGAATCCCTCAGCAATGTCATACATGAGTCCAGATGAAGACCTAGAGCCCATGAAATGTCTCCCATGAGTCCAGCTGGAGGTCTAGAGCCCATGAGAAGGACTCACTACAGTCTTTTACAGATCTGTGCTGGGAAAGCCAAAGGTCAGCAGTGGAAACTAGAAAGTCTATGCCAGCAGGATGAAGGAGCTGTGCTGATAGGTTGAGGGTTCTACACTGTAACCCAGAAGTCATGCTCAAAACAAAGACAAGGGCTGTCCTGAAAAGCACCATAGCCACCCTCTGGGACATGGAGGCCCTGGGCTCTTCTGACGATAAGAACAGTCAAATACATGTCAAAAAGCCAGCATGACGAGTTTGTCCTGGAGATTAAGCAGTACACGTGTTCCCCTCCAGGAAGCAATGCTCAATGTAAGGACCAGAACTTCCCCAAAGTGAACCACAGCCACTCTCACCAACAAAGTCCCAAGTTTCTCTGATGACAATGGTCCAACTCACACTGGGGAATCTAGTCATGATGAGCTCCTCCACTAGAACCAACAGCTCAAACAGCAACACTTAAGAGAAACCCACAACGCCTGGCTTCTCCTTCTCTATGTTTCTATTTATACTGGCCACTTTCCTAGGGTGGAACATCTACACTCAGCACCATGCTGATTTAATTCAGCTGGTATTATGTTGACCATCAGTTTTTAATCCAAACAGGGTATTTGAATGCTCTGAGGCAGTCTGAAAATAAGATCTGACCTAAGAAACGTCTAGGAATGATATACACAGAGATGGCATATTCAAAAGCAAAGGACAGTTCAACATTCCCTAAAACATCACTATCTCTTGGGTAGTACTTCTGGCTCTTCTCAAACCCTCAGTTGGTATTAGAATCAATCTAGGATTCTGGAGGTGGATGAATTCTAAGAAATTCCTGGCCAGGCAGGAATTTCTTAGAATAAACAGAATATCCCAAATGGACATGTAACAGCAGTCCAATTCCTAAGGTGACTAGGAAAATGAGAAAAGAATCAATAATGAACTCAATCTAAGAACTGGGGACAACAGGATGCCAGAAGTCACTCCTAATAAGATCCTAAAGGCCATAGCTGGAAATAGAGCCACAGCCAAAGGCTTCTTGGGTTACTTGGTTGACTAAAATGACCTTACTTTGAGCAAGTGATTTAATTTCTTTGGGCCTAAAATTTCTTCATCTTTGAAGAAAACTAATCACCTTAACTCTCTCTGTTCTGACTGTACCATTCTATTGGTTTTAATACTTTGGAGTCCAAATACAGGCACACACCTATAATCCTAGTATTTGGGAGGCTGAGGCAGGAAGATAGCAAGTTAGAACCCAGACTGGGCAAGTTAGTGAGACCTTGTCTCAAAACTGAAATAATAAATAAATAAAGCTCAGTGTGAGGAAAAGAAAAAAGGGGCTGGGAATTTAGCTCAGCTGCATAAGCGCCTGCCTTGCAAGCGTGCAGTCGTGAGTTCAATCCCTTTTACTGATAAAGAAAAAAAGCTCAGTGTGAGGGCCTAGGTTCAATTCATAGAATCTCAAAAAATAAAAGCAAAAACAAACAAAACCCAACCCCCCCCCTTTTTTTTTTCAGTCCAATAGTTTATTAGTTACAAGTCACAAGCAGGTTGGGGGCACACATTGATGAGTAACAGGACTGGAGGCTATGGCTCGTTTGAGGTTTAGTTTGTGGGGAATGAGGGTCTCTAAGTTTACTGGCTCCTCAGTTTTTGCGCAGAGGGGATGGTGTCCTATGGCAACACCAGTGGTTCATGCTTAAGAACTCTCAAGCAGCTGGTCAGGCATCTAGCTGGGAGATGCACATGTAGCAGCTGTAGGGAAGTGGAAAGAAGACTTAAGAGATTTTTGTTTCAGATTCTGACCCTAACATTTACAAATGGATTGTCAGACAACCTCATCTTGGAATTTTAATTATCTATGACATAAACACCTCCCTTACAGGGGAAAATTATGGAAGATGAGTAAGGAAAACTGAAACACGGGGTCAATGCTCACCAAATGTCAATCCTGAGCCAGGCGTGGAGGTGCATATCTGTAATCTCAGAACTCTGGGAGGCTGAGGTAGAAGGATTGCAAATTCGAGCCCAGCCTGGGCAAATTAGTGAGGCCCTGTCTCAAAATTAAAAAGTCATTTTAAAAAAGGGCTGGGGAAAAAGTCAAGCTGACATTAGACTGTACCTGATTCAAATGGTAAAAGCTATGGAAATCCTGCTGGCGGATCCTCATATCAAAGGCTCCCTTTACTTCTGCCTATACCCGGTTGGGAGGGCATTGTGTCCCTGCTGACCTTAGTTAGGCCTCCCCTGCTTTTTGGATGGTTTTGGATATTTCCTTATACTTTCGTCTGGGAGGCTCATTTCAAGGGAAAAGGCCAGGAGCCAGAAAGACTAGCTCACCAGAGGTGCTCTGCCATTCACAACTGTTTATCCATCTATCAGTTCCAGTGCCATTCTTAAGGTGGAGCACATCTGCTGAGCTGACATTTTCAGTTGTAATTATTTCTTTTTTTTCTTTCGTTTTGTTTTTTGTCTTTTTTTTTTTTTTTTTTTTTTTTTTTTTTGTCTTTTTGCTTTTTATCGGTACCAGGGATTGAACCCACAACTGCCTGCTTGCAAGGCAGGCGCTTATGCTGCTGAGCTAAATCCCCAGCCCCTGTTTTTTGTCTTTTTGAGATAGGATTTCTATATGCAGTTCAGGCTGGCCTCAAATTCACAGTGATCCTCCTGCCTCAGCTTCCTGAGTGGTGGTATTAGAGGCAGGTGCCACTTCCCGGCCAGTGGTAACTATTTCAGGGGTTCATCTTTTGTAACCTGGTTTCTCACCTATCAAATACTGTAAATAATTATTTTTACAAGACAGTTGTAAGACTGACACAATTCAGGTCAAGAGCTAACAAGAAGTCATTTAATGATGACTCTCCCCTGGGTCACTCTCCTTCCCAAAGGGGACAAGACAGAGTGAAAGAGCAAAACAGTTAAAGAGCAAAAGAGTTAAAGGGTGAGGCCAACTCAAGTGAGTCCCCAAATACAGGTTTTCTGGCTGGACATTGTGGTAAACGCCTATAATTCCAGCACTCAGGAGGCTGACAGGAGACTAGTTGTGAGTTCAAGGCCAGCCTGGGTTACAAAGTGAATTCAAACTGGCCTGAACTGCATTAGAGAAATCCTATCTCAAAAAGACAAAACTAACACCAAAATAAAACTACCCCGCTTTCTTACTAAATCATGCTTTATACAATGAATTTTCCAGCAATAGAAGCCATCTTTCTCCAACGGATCCTATCTGTGAGCACTTGCGATGGGGAGTCAGGGTTGCAACATTGAGCACCCTGGAGAAGGGTATGACTCAGGTACCCAAAGACTTGTTCTTTGGAGTAGCACCAACATTGTGGACTGGGCGGGCACTCCGCCAACTCTGCAACCTGTTTTGTCCACTTCTGGCTTCTAGGCGCTGGAATGGAAGAATTTTCCCTGGAGGGAAAACAGTCAACACCCTGTCCCACCCTTCTCTTTGGCAACTCTGCCAGGAAAGAATCTCTCTCACCAGCATTTTCTTTTAGTTGCTCAACAAAGAAAAGATACTAGATCACAGGCAGTTATGGGTTTAAGCCCCTCTCAGTACCCACCAGAGTCTGGCATTGAACTTTTTTTTTTTTTTTTTTTTTTTGGTCTTTTTCACTTTTATCGGTACCAGGGATCGAACTCACGACTGCCTGCTTGCAAGGCAGGCGCTTATGCCATTGAGCTAAATCCCCAGCCCCTAGCATTGAACTTTTCAACTGGAAACCCCTAAGGGCTGCTTCTATCTCTGCACATTTAGTGCAATCAATAACCTGGCAGCGTGCGGGAAGCTTCCAGGTCCGGTCTGAAGAGGGGACAGGTTGTTAGATAAAACCTGGGGCGTCCAGTTTTTAAATTTCAGATGACTTAACATATTCTTAGTATCTGAACCAAATATTGTATGACACATACATATGGGGGGGGGTATCATCGGTTATCTGAAATCCAGTTTTAACTGGCCGCCTGGATTTGTCGTATTTGCTAGGTTGACGTGGGAACCGCAGGCTTGCCTGGGGCACTCGGGCAGCCCCCGCAAAAGGGGAGGCCTTTGGGGGGTCACCACACCGGGCACTCGAGACTTTCTCCCAGCTCGGAGAAAAGACCTGGGAAGCGCCCACGGCAGTCAAAGCGTTTTAAAAGGGCCGAACGCCGAGTCTCGGCGCCACCGTGGGAAAGCGGCTGGGAGGAGTCGCGGACTGGCCTGTTTCCGGAGCGCTTCCAACTCGGGCCCAGTAGCGCGCGCGGCCCGCCCACTCACCTACATACAGGCAGCGTGGGGGGCGGTTCCAGGCACCAACTCCGCACCAAAGGGCGGGGGCGGTGCCGAGTGCGCAGGCGCAGCACGTAGCGGGTGGGGCCAAGGCGCGCGCGGGCGGGAAGGTTGAAGTTCTAGCGTCTGGGCGTGGGCGCCTGCCTCAATCGAAGCTCGAAGCTGGTGGGAGGAGGCGTTCGAGGCCACCTGCGGGTTTTTCAGCGGCGCATTGCCGCTATTCCTCTAGCGGGATGAAGCGGACGGCGTTGGCTGTCTGCGAGGTGATGCTGGGAAGGGAATGAAAGCAGAAAAAACAGTTTCTGAGGGGGCAGGCTTTGTGGGGAGACCGTGAACTTCTCCCACAGGGGTCCGGTGTGGCCTTACGGTGGAGGAGGAGGGTTTGAGGGCGGCCAGGAGTGGGTGAAAACAGCCTGCTTCTCTGAGTCTGAGGAGGGGCTGAAAGCTGAGGCGAGGCTGGGCAGGCTCGCTGCAGGTTTTCCTGTGAGGAACAGCTGAGATTGGAAACGTTGCCCACCCGAGAGGGGACAGCGCAAGGAGGGGGTCTGTGCAGGGCGGGGCGCGGCTCAGCCAGGGTATGGTGTAGGTGCGTGGTCTGGGAGCAGCTGGACGGCGAAGTGAGGTTCAGAGGCTGCACCCTGAGCGCCCAGATCTCTGCTCCTCCCCGAGGATGATGCTGCATACCTGCCTGTGTCACTCCATTGCAAACTCAGATAGCGAGAGAGTCCCCAGCTCTGAGAGCACCTTACAGTGTACACAGTCCCCCTCCTTTCTTTAATACCATTAAAGGATGTTGGGGGGTCGATTTCACAGATGACAGAACCTAGGATAGTACACAGGGCTCTGACTCATAGCTTTGTGTTTTTTCTCCAACTGCTCTCCTGATGAATAAAATACACTGGGAAAAATGTGAGCAGAGGGAGCCCAGAATGGCAGAGGATGCACCAAAGAAATAGCATAGAAAATCCTGAACACCACCTTGATAAAGTCTAATACAAATTAGGATCGTAATTCTCAAGTGGTCTTACTCAGCTCAATTCCCTTTAAAAAGAAAGAAAGAAAAAGGTAATTCTCGTATCTTACTGTGGTAGAAGTTAGAGTCTACTTTCATGAATAGTAATGGAAATTATGTGTTTTAATTTGTGTCATCAAGATTGAATTATTTGGATATCTTTTGTTGGTGGTGTTGATCACCCTGCGGAGCTCATTTTTCTTTTCTTTTTTTCACGTCCAAATGGAGAGAGAACTCTGGTTAGTGAAGTTTAAAGTTTGTACCCTTTTAAAAATTTATTTATTTAATTTTTTGGTACCCGGGATTGAACTCATGAGTCGTGTTTTACAGGCAGGCACTTGTGCTGATGAGCTGAATCCCCAGTCACTTTTTTTTTTTTTTTTTTTTAAGATGTCGTCTCACTACCTAGTCAGGGCTGGCCTTGAACTCCTGGCACTCCTCTTCCCTCAGCCTCCCTGGTACTGAGGTTAAGATGTGGAACCACACCCAGCCAAATCACAATTTTGAGGAGGAGGGGTACCGGGGATGGAACTCATGACGTTGCTCTTGCCAGGCAGGTACTTATGCTGCTGAGCTAAATCCCCAGCCGAAAATCACAATGTTTTAATTAACAAACCAAGAACTCCCCAAGGAAATGTTTTCCCTATTTATCATTTATTTTGCTCTTACATTTGGGTTTCTCATATAAGGGAAACTGTGTGATATTTAAGCTTATTTGCCTGATATTTCATTTAACACTGATCTCAAGGTGCATCTGTCTTCCCACAAATGACTTATGTTTATCATTTATGGCAGAGCAGTATTTTATTGTGTAATGCTGTTTTCTTTATCCATTCATGTGTTGGTGGACATACAGGTAACTTCCAAGATTTAGCTATTCTAAAGTGTGCTGCTATGAACACGGATATACATATATTACTGTAATACAATATCTAACTCTTGGGAAGATACATAGGAGGGAATAATTAGGTCAAATAGAATTGCTTGATTTAGTTTTTTGAGCAATTTTTATACTGACTTCCATAGTATTTGAACTGGTTCATACTTCCACCAACAGTGTAGAAGCTTCCTCTTTCCCCTGCAGCCTCACCAGCACTTGATATTATTTGGATATCTTGATATCTTAATTAGTTTAAAAATATGTATTGTGCTCAGTATTTTATGCAAATGAACTTGTTAGGATTTACTACATGCCAAATGCACTGTTAAGCATTTTATCTATATTTGCTTGCTTTTCGTAGTAGCCAAATGTAATGTGCTTCATTTTTTTTAGATGAGGAATCTGGGTTACAGATTAAGTAACTTGTCACATGCTAGAAATTGTCACATTAAAGTTTCAAACCCAGACGTTTGCCTCTAGCACTCAAATAATAGTTTGACCCTCAAAAATGTTGATTTAATGAAAGGTAAAGATTATTAATGATCAGATGCCACTCTTACTCAGAGTCTTTATGTTGGCTTTTATTTGGAAAGAAAAAAAAAACCAAGAAAAACAAACAGCCATTTAAATTTTCCTTAGTTTTTATTTCCAGCTTATCCTCTGAGTGCTGTATTTTATTGTCTCAGTTTCCTGTCTTGTTGGTCATTGTGAATTTTACACTCTTAGGTCACTGTAAACGTTCCCTTTAGACACCATGCTATACTTTGCACAAATATAACTGACATTTTTCAAGCAGGAATTCAGTTCTGAGGGTTAGAGTTGTTAATTTAACTGTATCATATAATTTATTATTACTGTGATTTTAAAAGATTGTTTTCTTTTCAGATTTTGAAATATTTAATAATCCACTGGAGGTGTGAAACCGAAATATCAAAGGGAGCATTGCTAGAAGGGCAGCTAGTGATTTCCATAGAAGCATTAAATTCTAAGCACCGGCCAGATGCTCTTCATTGTGTAACAACTAGTGAGTAGAGGGAGAAAATTTTTCTATTTTTGCTTTTTAGTGAATTGTCATTGTTTACATAAAAATTTCAGTGAACCACAATCTTACATAGTTAAAAAATCAAAATGATTATGTAAGTATCTGGTGATAAATTACAAATGTGTCAGATGGGAAAGGTGAATGAAATGACTCACCACAAGATCATTTAACTGGCTTTGATTAAGATTACTTACAAACATTCTTTTTTTTTTTTTTTTTGAGACAGGTTCTCACTATGTAGTTCAGTTTGGGTTTGAACTGTACATGATTTTCCTGCCTTGGCCTCCTAAGGGCTGGGATTACTTATAGGTGTGCACCACCACACTGGCTTAACAATTTCATTTTTGTTCCTGGTTTTAACCTGGTCTTTCATAGAAAAACTATATTCAATTTTTATATACTTTTTCTTTCATATCCAGCTGATTGCAGTTGCAAAAGAGGAGAAATAAATAACAGAAAAGGAAAATAAATGACATGACGAATAGGACATTCTTTGATAATATGACCTGCAATTAGTTTGACATTATTTCTTCCACTTGAATCTTACTCTGTCATTTGTATCTATTCTCATGAGAGAAAGCTGATGCATTTAGTGGCTGTGAAACAACTAGTTTTCTTGAACTTGTGAACTGCTAGCTTTTTTGTCTGATTGTTTATGTGTGTTTAAGGATTCTTTGTAATAAAGTTGTCCCATCAGCCTTAAAAGAGTCACTCGGAGACCCATTTGAGATTGGATAGCATACCAAACTCTAATAAGACATTTGCTTACCTAAACTGGAATGACCTGTCTGCTTTTTGTGTACTTATTAAAAATCATCCAGAGTGTGATAGATTGGTTTGCTGTTGCTCTGTATGAACTCTATTATAAATGGGCAGAATTCTTACCACTTATAAGTGAAATGCTTAATTTCATGTCTAGAATGTCATTGGTCTGTATAATGTTGAATCAGCTTTTGCCCTGACTCTAATCCAATAAACTGTGCCAAGGGTAACAGGATTGATTTCATTTAAAGAACATATGGGCCACAGTAGCTTCTGGCAAGAAATCCAACTAACTTGATAGGCATTTGAGCCTACATAACATCTAGGAAAGAGGGCATTTTTATTTTCTTTATTGTCTCTGATCTCTATGTAATTATGTTTATAGTTCTTTTTTGAGGGGAGCAGGATAAAAGGTGATTACAGCATTACAAAACATTACATTATAGAAATGTCATGGAGAGTGAGACTTTCTAGTTATCTCCTTGAAACAACTATTAGCACTATGTATACTCAGATTTTTCTATCCATATGTTCAGTTATCAGATTTTAAAAATGCAAATTAGTATAATTACAGTTTTGTCATGTACTTTTTAGTAAGATGGAGTAGTAGTTCATGTTAGAATGTAGAGCTCTTCATTTTTTATTTTGTATTTTACTATTTTGTAGTACTGGAGATTGAACCCAAGACCTTTGCACTGAGCTATATTCCAACTCTTTTTTTTTTTGTCTTTTTCGTTTTTTTATGAGTATCAGGGATCGAACTCACGACTGCACACTTGCAAGGCAGGCGCTTATGCCACTGAGCTAAATCCCCAACCCCTCCAAGTCTTTTTTTTAAATTAAATTTATGTGGTATCAAGAATCGAACTCAGGACCTTGTGCTTGTCAGGAAGCTACTTACACCACTGAGCTGTATCCTGGTCCTACTCCACCCCTTTAATTTTTTAAATGTTTATTTACTTTTAAATTTTGAGGTGGTTTTGTTAAGTTGCTCTGACTGGGCTTAAACTGGCTGTCCTCCTGTGTCTGCCTCTCAGAATGCTGGGGATTACAGGTTTGTGCTTCCAGGCCTGACCTGTTCTTCATTTTTGGCAAAACTGAACTAAAACCGAATGGAACCAAACCAAACTAACCCAATTTTTTGAGTTTTAGGCTTTGTCAAAGTCACACGTGCCCATGATACGTATATATGTATTTATCGTCTGAGATAAGGTCTCTCTCTATAGTTCAGGCTGGTTTTCAATTTGTTATGTAGCCTGGCTGGCCTCAAACTCACAGCAGTTCTTCTGCCTGAGTCTCCTAAATGGTGGGACTACAGGTGTGCACCATCATGCCCAATTTATGTACATGTGGTTTTAAAAGTAAAATAGACTGGGGCTGGGGATTTAGCTCAGCGGCATAAGCGCCTGCCTTGGAAGCAGGCAGTCGTGGGTTCAATCCCTGGTACCGATAAAAACGAAAAAGACCAAAAAAAAAAAAAAAAAAAAAAGTAAAATAGACTTGTTAGAAAACTTACAGTTCCCTGCGTGCGCCTACCTTCCCAACTTTTTCTGTCCTAGAGGGTTCTGCTTTCAACTTTATAGGCTATTTCTAAAGATGTTTATTTTACCATATTCTTGATTTTCTTTTTTTAAGGCATTATGTATTTGTTGACTTTCCATTATAGAAGATGATATGTCCAACTCCACTATGTATCTTTCCTTTAATGTAGTTATATTTTCCCACCAAAAATAAAGATCAGGATATTTGTTATGACCATAAAATGGGGTAGTTTGGCTAAGTAAAGTTTTCTGAGTCAGAATTCACTTGTAAGTACCAGCAATCTCTCTGTTCTCTGGTCTGTCTTGCTCTGAAAAATTCACATTGATGTTCCTTGCTGTTCATGCTGTATAAAAACTGTTATTACTTTTGTTTAGATTTTCCCTTCAGTTAAAAATTTTGTAATTTATTTTCTGTTTTTATTAATTAGTAAGCTTCAGAACTCCCAGGATTTGTATAAATCTACTCCTAATGTAGTAACACAATTGATTATCAATTTCATTTTCCTAAAAAAACTTTCCCAGAGTTTTTTGACATGCTGTTATCTTGACTCGATACCTTCTGTACCTAGCCCATAACTGTCATTTGAAATTTTCTTTTCATCATTATTCAGTGTTTTAGTTTTTCTCTTGTGTTGGATTTTGGCTTTCCTGAATCCTGCTTTTTTCTTGGAATACCCTTTGTTTTGATGAATCTCAGGATCTAGTAGCTTACTTGAAAATCAAGTGTTTGGGAGGTAAATTTCTTGAGACTTTGGATTTCTGTATATGTCTACACTCATGACACTTGATTGGTAGTTTGGCCTAGTAAATTATTCTGAGTCAGAATTCATTTGCATTCAGAATATTTGTGACATTATAACTCTGTTTTCTAACTTCAGGTGTTGCTATTGAAAATTCTAAAGTCTTTCTGATTATATTGTGAGTAACCTGTATTTTCCTCCCTGTAAGCTGATAATATATTATTTTTTAATCTTTCCATGGTAGTAAGTAATGCTAGGTGCATATATAGCAGATAAAATCTGAAATCTCAATGGTTAAACAGACAATGTTTGCTTTTCCTTTTTTATAGTCCTTGCCCTTTATTTCACAGGCCTTTGTGTGCAGGGTGTGTGTACACATTTAGGGATGCATTTTGTTTCATACAGGATCCAAGCTGTTTTTGTCTTATGTCTTGATTTTCCTTTTAGCCCTCTCAGCACCCTTTTATTTAGCGAAGAGTGTAGGGAAAGAGCAAAGCTTATAAATCAAAGATTTTTATAGGGTAGGCTTGGAAATTATGTATATTATTTCTGCTGTCCAATGACCCACACCCATATGGTAAGAACTGGTACATGTCTGGGAGGATCATAAAGAGACAGACAGACACTGTCTTTTGTTAAATTTTCTATGCTATGTGGGTTCTGACCTTTGGAAGCAGGAGCATTTGTCCAGAACCGCTTAAAATCTGGAAATCTGTGCTGTTTTGTCTTGACTGATTTTATTTGAATCTGGTATGCTTGATAGTATCAAGTCTAAGAGTAGAGGCAACTACTCTGAAGACAAGATTAAATAGGATACCTATTCTGGTTTGATTATTAACTGCTTTTAAAGTCCTATAAAGTCTCCAGTGTTTTTTAAATTAATATTGCTATGTACTGCTATGTTCAATTATACTATGCCTGATGATATAGACAGTTCTATTGAAAATAACAAGAGACATCATACTGTAGATTACGTAGTATTGTGGTTTTATGTCTTTTTCTGGGAATTTGTTTTGTTGTCTTGGTTTAATTTGTTTTTCCCTCTAATACAGAAAGGATAGGTATATATGTAGAGACTCATACATGCGTAGAACTTTTAAACAGTTTATGAGAATTGATATAATGCACAATGTAATGAACAGATACTTTGAAGAAAAAGAGACCCAGTGCTAATTCCGTAGCATCTTGATATAAAATCTAGCAATACTATTATTCTCTGTTCAGAGTGATATTAGTCTGTTTGCTTTTGTTCAATTTCAACATACGTAAAGATATGGACAGCTATTTTGAAGAGAACGAGGCATTATGGCAGCCATTGTTGACTTCCCTATTGTCTGGTCTTGAAGACCTAAAATGCCTTCATCACCCTGTTCTGATCAGTAATAGTATTTTGTTCTGTATGAATTCACTGCATGTGAAGATATGGACAACTATTTGGAAGAAAGCAAGAGACAATATGATAGTGAAGATCTCTGGTGGTCTTGTTTTGAAATCTGTGTTTCTTAAATTGTTTTCTTATGATCTGTTCTGTTGAATTTTACTGTATTTAAAATAAAATTTAAAAAAATCTGGAGATCTAGAGTGTTATATTCCAGTAGAACTTTCTGTGACAGTGACAATGTTCCATATTTTTGGTAGTTTAGTATACTAGCCTTTAGTCACACATGGTTGTTGACTGCATAAAATATGGCTAGTATGACTGGGAAATTGAATTTTTAATCTAGCTAAGTTTAAATACCCACCTGTAAGTTACTGGGTACTACATAGTGGATAGCATACATTTAGGAAATGGATTTGGCTCTCATTCTAGTTCAGTCATTCTCAACTTCTCCCCCCTTCATGGAAAGTGTACATTTTCTGAGGCAATGTACATTTTCTTACGGCAGTGGGATCATGTCCCTTTGGGAAAAGGCATGGTCCATTTGGGAGGGGGCTTCAAGTAGTTCTGATCTTTTTTCTTGTCTTATGTGTCTGTGTCTTCCTTCATCCTCTGTTCCAATTACTATTCTAAATCAGTGGTGGCAAAACAATGGCACGCATGCTGTAGCGGGATGTTTGTATCATTGAAAACTCTAAAAGGCTCAGCATCACTGCTCTGAATGTGCTAATGTTCATATTTAGGACTATAGGCATGAAGAATTCTTATCTGATAGCTTAGTAAAATATTTTCTATTTAAGAATAAATTGGTTAAAAGAATGACCAAACTTTTAATTTACTCTTATATTGGAACATGAGTTATTGGAGTTGAATACTCTCGATCATTATCTGAAAATAACATCTTCACAAAATTATTTTCTACCAGCTTCTGTACAATAACATTCAAAGGGGCAGTCTTGTTCTTAACTGTAGAAAATTGTTGACTATAGGTGAAAAGATTTGCTTTTATGTTATCATCTCCAAGAAGGCATTCTGCCTACAGATGGTCATTTAGCGTCACAGTCTTCGTTGGTGTTTTCATTTTTTTCTTCGTTGGTGTTTTCATTTTTTTCTTTTTAGTTTTCAGTATATTAAAAAGTAACACAATGCAAAGGCTGTGATGAATATTAAAAATCCAGATTTCCAAGGAATGAATTTTATAAACAATTCTGTGATGAATGGGAAACAGTATCTTGATACATAGAAATTTTAAAATTTAAAAATTTCAGAAGCCGAAAATTTTAACAGATTTTTTTCTGATACTCAAACAAAAATCATCTTGTAAATCCCCCTAATAAAATGTGTCCTTGGTGTACATGTCTTGGGCACTTCGAAATGTTAAAATTTCTAAAGTCTGAGGAAGAGAGGCAACACATAAAGACTTCAGGAGTCGTTTTTCCCAAAAAGAATATTTTCAGTAAAACATTTTAAGATTTTATCTGAGTATGCATTTATATTTTTGTTCTTCATGATAAAGGGAATTTAAATTATTTGTAATTTTTCATGTAAAAATGTACACATACAGATATTTAACTTCCTGAGTGACCAGTCATATATCAAACATGAATTAATGAAAAAGTTCAGAATGAAATAGTATGTTTAGATTTATATTTGTATATGGTAAGGCTACAAAGAATGTGCCATAAAATTCATACTTGAAATCTCTTGAGCAAAATGATTTACCCCAAACAACTAATAACTTTCTGAAACTGCTAATAAAACTAATCATGGGAAAATTGTATTTTCTGATTTTTTAAATAAAATAGTCATTTCAGACAATCAGCTTACTTTCTATTATATACTCCAAAATTGGGTTCACTTAAACATGAAATTTCTTGCAATGAAAAAGGATAACAGATAATTAACACATTTACTTTGTAATACAACCAGTCTGTTAGTTTTGTACACAAGAATGTTTAAGTTTTAAAAATATGTTACAGCTAAGTTTTTCAAAGTTTAAACATTTTTTAGTCACTCTTGGTATATAATTCAACCTTCTGAAGCTGTCTAAAAGATTAGGAACTGTGGGATTTTCTTTAGAACTCTGAGGTGAAAGGTTGTTTATAAAATTAAACAAAAAAAAATAAAAAAATAAAATGAAACCAGGTGCTGTGGGTGGTGGCACATGCCTGTAACCTGAGCACTTGAGAGACTGAGGTAGGAGGATTGCTGTGAGTTTGAGGCCAGCCTGTGCTACTAAGTGTGTTCAAGTCCAGCCTGAATTAAACAGTGAAACCCTGTCTCAAAAAAAAAAAAAAAAAAAAAAAAAAAAAAGAAAGAAAAGAGGGCCAGGGATTTAGCCCAGTGGCATAAGCGTCTGCCTGGCAAGTGCGAGATCGAGAGTTTGATCCCTGGTACCAAAAAAAAAAAAAAAAAAAAAAGAAAAAAGAAAAAACTGGAACCACAGTTTGAATTTTTTTGCCTCTTTTTAAAAAAAGAAATTTATTGGTATATTTTAGATCATTTTAGATGTACATAAGGTTAACATTCATCATAAGGAATTTGTACCTGTACATGATATATCTTTTTTCTTTCCTCTCCCCTCCCTTAAATTTTTCTTATTTCTCCATTAAACTGTAGTTATGTTTTTTTTTTTTTAAAAATAACAAATGTGACAATTTAAAGCTGCTCGGTGTAGATTTTCTAAATATTTCCAATTCAACTTAGTCAAAAGAGGTTAAAATAACCCTTTTAATATTTTAATACTGTCAGGAGGAGTGTCATTTTCCATTTCTACCATCGTCTCTTCTGTAATCATAATTCTAACTTCAGTCATCATGATTCCTATAGAAGTCCTCTCTGTTGCTTCCGTAATGGTGGCCAGGTCTGTGATCAGTGTAACCTTGTTCTTGGCTATAATGTCTATCTGCTAGGTAGGGATGAGAATTCTGGTTTTATGCTTTAATGGTGATGTATCTGGTGCTATTGGGAACTTGAAGACTGGTTAAAAATATGATTATATGACTGAACTGATGGTGAAAATCCTGATTGATCCATGTGGAAACCAAATTTCCTAACATATGACATCACTGCTTATCTCTGATAATTTTCTAGAGAAGAGAATGACCTCTGAATTATCTGTGATGATGGTGTCATGTGTTCTATAGTCATTTTCTGTCTGCTGCTAGGAAATATGAAGTTGAGTTTCCAGCATGATTCTGGGGTTATCATAAACTGAATCCTATGATGCATGACTACTGCTTGATCTCAAATTGAATTTTGATGTGCCTTCCAAAAAGTTTGATTCCATTAAGTGATTCATTACATAAAGAACAGATACTTCATGTTTAAAATTCATAAAAAATTGCTTGTGTTTATCATTTTTATGTTTTGGAATTTTCACTTTTATTCCTGGCCCACCCTGGCAGAGCAGCATG
The DNA here is from genome assembly GCF_034190915.1 of Cavia porcellus. NCBI lineage: Eukaryota > Metazoa > Chordata > Mammalia > Rodentia > Caviidae > Cavia > Cavia porcellus. The sequence goes on from NW_026947500.1 coordinate 25,379,841, forward strand.
AAAAGCCACTTTTCTGTCACTTTAGTTTCAGAGTTGTCCACAAAGAGAGTATAGTCAGCTTCCACTGCTACCATCCCCACTCAGCATCACCCACTCCAAACCTAGGCCTATGCAGTTTACTTCCATTTTTAAAAACTGAATTCATTGTAGGATCTCTTTTTAAATGTTAGGCATTTGTAATTAGTGTTTTCAGATTATCATTTGATAGTCTTTTTGAGTTGCCAGGGATTAAACTCACGACCTTGTGCGTGCTAGGCAAGCAGTATGATGCTTATCTATACAACTAGTCCTGATTTTTAAAGTGAACTCCGTTTACTTGTCTTATTTTCTTATTCTGTTTTTATAGTTTCTTCTGTAAGAAGCATTTGTGGTGGCTTGGTCCTCAAAAAGTTCCTAAAAGGTAAGGAATTAGCCAACTTTTGTGAAACTAAATCACTTCCTGGTAATGAATTTGGTATTTTCTGAAATAGACTTATATTGAAGGATATACCTGACAGACCTAGTAAATAAAAACACAGGATATCTAAGTAAGTTTGAATTTCAGATAAGCAGTAATTTTTTTAGGGTAAATAAGTCTTATGAAATACTTTATCCTGCATTTACTCTGGCACCTGTACTGAAAGATGATCTGTAAAACTCTGTAGAAGTAGGAATAGGTGAGATGACAATGCCACTGTACATTCTCTGAAAAGATCCTCAGGCAAAAACTTCCCAGCTGTGAAATAAAAATTTTAGTAAAGTGTTTGTCTCCATCGACTTCAAAGAAAGAGCACATGACAGATGCTTTTACTATAAATAATTTTGACTGGTAGTGATGCTGTTTTCCACGTAATCTGCCAAAGTTGGTATGGATTAGGAGCTTTTGGTGTCTGGTTTAAGAATAGTCTGCAGGGGCTGGGGATTTAGCTCAGCGGCATAAGCGCCTGCCTTGCAAGCAGGCAGTCGTGAGTTCAATCCCTGGTACTGAAAAAGACAAAAAAACAAAAACAAAAAAAAAACCAAAAAACCTCCAGACCAAAAGGACCTAACACTTATTTTAAGTGTTGTACTTCAGCATTGTTATGCTTTCATATTTATCTTTTGTGGTTATTTGGTTCACAAGCATCCAATATAAGTGTCTTTTCCTAATGAGTTAATTTACAAATTTTACAAGATAAGTTTAGATTCTACAGCTTTTTGTGGCTGGAATAAAATACTCAATACACACAGCTAAAAGAGAAAGGGTTTATTTAAGTTCACAGTTTCAGAGTTTTTAGTCTATGGTCAGCTGGCTCTGAGGCAGAAACAGCATGGTGGAAGGACATAGCATAGAAAAGTTGCTAACCTTATGGCAGCAGAGCACAGGGGAAGAAGCAGAGAGAAAGGCGCTGGGAATCAGATATAATCCCCAAGGTCAGACCCCCCTGACTCACCCAGGTACCCAGAAATGTGCTTACTTGTAGGTGTCTCTCAAGCCAATAAAGCTGACAACCAAGGTTAACCATCACAGAACTTTTTAAACAGAAACTTTCTTCAATTAGACTTGAAAGTTAGATTATTTTGTTTTAAAAAAATCTTATATTCTTGCTTTGAGAGTATATGCTGAATATGAAAATGAAAACAGCCAGAACAGCATATTAGAAAGGTCTAATGTCATAAATGTTTAAAGTATATTGCTGGTGTGTGTGTGTGTGTGTGTGTGTGTGTGTGTGTGTGTGTATGGGGGGGTAGATTAAGAGTATGGTGCTACTTCCCCAAGCTTTTTAAAATTTTGTTTTGAGTAGAGTCTTGATAAGTTTTCTAGGCTGGCCTGAAACTTGTAGTTCTCTTGTTCTCTGAGCTACCTTCATAGCTGGGATTTCAGGTATGTGCTCCCAGTTTAACCCATAGGAAAAGAATTTTTTTGAGACAGAGTCTCATTTTGTAGTACAGGCTGACCTTACACTTATTATGTAGCTCAGGCTGGCCTCCTACTGACAGTAATCCTTCTGCCTCAGCCTCCTGAGTGCTGGGATTACAGGCATGCACCACGATGCCCAGTTTGCCCTTTTTTATTTTATTTTTATTTTTGAGAGAGGGTCTCACGATGTAGTTCAGGGTGGACTTGAGCTCATTTATGTGTTCAGGCTGGCCTCAAACTCACAGCAGTCCTCCTGCCTCAGTCCTCCAGTGCTGGCATCCACCACCATTCCCAGTTACCCATTGGAGTTTTTAGCAGCACATTTTCTTAGTACTTTGTAAAATTCAAATCAGTTTAAAATTTTGTACCCAACTTCCAGAAACTCAGTTATTGAATAAGTCAAGCAACCATAGTTTCTTTCAGTTTGGTCCTATTAAAGAAAAGGAAACTATTTTATTTAATTATAAAATGAATACTATTAATATACTGACATGTTTCTACTCATGTTTTGAAAATGCTTCAGTGAAGTAATTTTTAGTTTCAGAATGGAGACTTAGAAGAGCTTGCTTACTGAATGAAGGGTTGTCAGGCTGTATTCTTTGCTTTTTTGCAGTTGTCTTGGCTCTCTGAATCTACCTTCCAGTTGTTTGTCTCTAGATTTTTAATAGATTTGCTCTGTGGCCCTAATTTTGTTTAGGTTCTACTTTCTTTTTTTCTTTTGGTACCAGGGATTAAACTCATGACCTCACACTTGCCAGGCAGGTGCTTATGTCACTGAGCTGAATCCTTGGCCCAAGGTTCCACTTTCTTATACACACTTGTAAAAGTAACAATTGTGGAGGAAAAGTTATACAACACCAACAAAAAGTTGACTTTTGTTCTCTGCCGCTGAGCAGATATTTTATGAGAATTTGGGCATAACATTCTCCCTTTAGTAATAATCACAATGAAAATTTATTTATTTACTTCGTGTTGGGCCTATGCTCAATACAAAGGAACTATAGTAGAGAACAGGAAAGATTTGATTTTTTTCATGCTTATACTTAAGATATCTGAATTATTCTTAAGCATGCCTGGAGAAGGGGAGAATAAACATTGTTCTGGGGAGTTACTCTGATTGTGAGACTTCGGGGAGATCTGAATTCAAGTTCAAGAGCATAGTTTAACTGCCTCACAGTCACCTAGCGTATTTATCAATTTTTAGTTGTTCTTCTCTTTTGGATTATGCCCTTCTGGTGATACAAAGAATGGAAAGATCATCCCTAGTGCTACTATCTGATTAATAATGTGAAAGTGGTGAGAATCCTTGTAAATAAACAGATGTAGGCGGGCATGGTGATATCTGCCTGTAATCCCAGCATTCTGGAGGCTGAGACAGGATCTCAAGCCAGACCCAGCCTGGGTAATTTAGAGACAAGAGAGGCCTTGTTTCAGAAAAGGGGAGTATATTCTTAGCATTTTGGAGGTGATAGAACTATTTCTTGCCATTTGACTCTGTACTTAATGTTTTTGTACCAGGAGTGGTCAGATTACGTATAAGGATTTTTCAATTAATATTTGTGAAAATAGCTTGAAAAAAAGTGAAATGGCCATAAGAACAAGGTGATGGTGTTATCATTATTACTACTACAGAAGAGGAATTGAGTACAGTTTACAGGATAACCACTTATTTATTATGCTAATATACTTTTTAGACAATCTGTGTCATGATGATTTCATTTTAACTTATTTTAAAAGTTCAAAATAACTTGATTTTATCTATTTTTATTTTCTTGCGATAAAGAGTGCATGACCCTTTATATAAATACAAAGTCTTGTATACCAAGGTCACAGTACAAATTGAATCATTTGTTCACCGTCAGTTGCATTTATAGACAACTGCAACCTAAGTTTTTCCCCAGCTTCAGAGCTCGTAATACTAACCTCTACTTCATAATGATATTCGTTCATACTAATCAGTATGAATTAGTGAAGCTGACAAAGGAAATTGTCGAACACTAAGACTTAAATCCTTTAGCTTATTGGCTTTTGCACCATTAGTTATGCCTTTATTACTATTATTATTTATTTAATATTTCCATAATAGGTTGGCAAACCATTTTAAATGGATACATTTGCTAATATTTACACTATTTAATTAGCTTCAGGGAGTCTCTGGCAGCTGATTCATTAATCATCAAGTTTCTAGACGCTAAAGAATTATATGGTGTATCTATAGAAAATTAATAGTATGCTTCTGAATTGAGTTTAACTATAGTGTGGTCTTCATTGCTTAGTTGATTTCTCGGCATGCTTAAGACCACCTCTCTTTAGGGGAACTGCACTGCTGTAGAGCCATCCAAATTCAGTCCTCTTTACTTTTCAGTCTGTTCTACCAGAGTTTTATTAAGGTACTTTTGCTCTTGATTGACAATAATTCAGATACTTTCCTATACAAAATAGGTTCATATTTTGGTTATTTATGCTGTGTAATAAATAATGACCAAAACAATCTGTCTATTTTCCTCATTTACTTTCTTTTTCCCCCCTTTCTTCTCTGGTCCCTGTTTATACTTTTACTTAGTAAACTTTTATTGACTATCTGCCTTGGCACAAAGCAATGGAGTGTCATGAGGACTGTAATGGAAGTCTGATGGAAATATATACTGTGCCTTTTTGGTAACCCAGAGGATATTCCCTGAAGTTCACTTACCAGTATGCCTTTTTTCTGTATTTATTTTCATCATCATTCAGGGTTCAACTCAGACAACTTTTAAACTGTTTTCTTTCTATTTTATGAAAAATGAAACAAGTTTTCATAACCAAATAATAAGATAATAGCAATAGTTATTACACTGTATATCATTGTCTTCAACATATTTAGTACAAGATATAAGCCAAAAATGACACACAGGGGCCAGGAGTTTAGCTCAGTTGCATAAGCACCTGCCTGGCAAGTATGAGGTTGTTAAGTTCGATCCCTGATACCAAAACAAAACAAAACAAAACAAACTTTCTTTTCAATGAACTAAGATAAATTATTAGTATATAAATGAAACAAATTAGCATTTATATTGAAATTTTTATAACAATGGAATATGTAATTTGGGGAAGTATTTGAACTTTTTCCTACTTTCTAGTAATCTCTTTTTTTCTCTCCATTTATGTGCATATATACAGAGTCTGCCAAAATAAAAATATATACATCAGGGAAAGAAAAATAGCATATTTTTTCAATAGATGGTGTTACCCTAGAGGATACGGGGGGGGGAGGTCCTATGGAATGTTATATATCACAGAAAACTCTATACACTGCCAGCCCTTAGAGAAGAAACTGAAAATTTGTGTGCAGCAATGTCCGTCACCAAGCTTACCAAGCAGCAGTTCACTGCAGTAATAAATGTCTGGAAGCTATTGGATACCACTTTGAGTAGTCTTGTAATTGTAGGGGCCAAAGGTAACTTGTGTTAATCTTATGATGTCCCAATAAATTTAGTATTAAAATACTTAAGTTTTTATTTTCCTGAACTGTGTACATATTTTTTGGTGGACTCTATATATGTATATAAATATTACTATATATATGTATAGTGTTTCCCGTATAAACCATGCCATATTTGAACTTGTGTGTCTGACTTATATCATGTAACATTATGTTCATAAATGCATTCATTTACCTATGAATGCCTTGTTTATCTTTCTTTATGGAAGGGTAGTTCTTCATTGTGTATAAATATCACATTTTCCTTACCCATTCATCTGTTGATGGACATATATACTATTTCTAAGATCAAGCTGTTGTAAATTATGCTCCTATAAACAGCTTTTAAACTTTACCAATTCTTTTTTTAAATTTTACTTTATTTAAACATTACAAAACAGAACAAAGCAGATTAGAAGAAAACAATGTAAGTGATACAGATTTCAAAACAAGACAACAGGAGATCTGCAGTGGCTACCATAATGTCTCTTGTTTTCTTCTACATGGTTGTCTGTATCTTCACACACAATGAATTCATATAAAACGAAATAGTATAAAACTGATCAGAATAGGCTAATGAAGGAATTACAGGCCTTCAAAACCAGACAATATGAAAATTATAAGTGGCTGCCATAATGTCTCTTGTTCTCTTCAAAATAGCTGTCCATACCTTCAAGCATGTTGAAATTAAACAGACTAAAACTACTCTGAACAAAGAACAGAAGCATTATTGTATTTCACAGCATGGTGATACGAAATCAGCAATGGGTACCATAATGTCTGTTTTTCTTTAAAATAGCTGTTCATTTCATCACACATAATATAATCTATTCTCATAAACTGTTTAGGAGAGGTTGTAGGCATGTATAAGTCTCTACAATGTATACCTATCCTTTCTGCATTAGAGTGAAAAACAAAACAGATTACTAAAAAATCTGAAACAAAAAGACAAATAACAATAGCAAAGAGCCCAAAACAATAATGATACACGCCTTCAAAACACGGTGGTTAGGAACAGAACTAAGGTTGATATTTTACTTGTGATCTTCAGGAGTTCCTCAGGTCACCTGACACAAGCATGCAAAATTGTTCCAATCCTATGAATATTAACTTCTTTGTTGTACAAACTTATAGAGTTTTTAGCCCAATTATCTGAGCTACCCTAAGTGTGTTTATACAAAGTTAGACATTTTTTCTTTTCCCTTCCTTTTTCTTTTTCCTGCTTTCCCCTGATACATTATTTTTCCCCTTTGAGAAGATTCTTACCCTTTCACTGTATTTATTGGGGATTTTGTATCTTATATATTCTTACCATTTCTTACACTAGGGAGACAATATGGTATTTAATCATGTGAATTTTATTTATTTCACTGCTGAGTATGCTCTCAAGTTTTATTCACCCTCACATATCTCCATGTGATGATTCTTTATAGCTGAGTAGTACTTCATTGTATAAAAGTACCACATCTTTTTTATCCATTCCTCAGTTGATGGACACTTAGGTTGTTTCCAAGATCTGGCTATTACAAATTGTGCTGCTATAAACATGGGTGCACATATATCACTATGATATGATGTTTTGATTCTTCTGGGAAGATGCCCAGAAGTGAAATAGCTGGGTCAAATGGGACTTCAATTCCAGCTCTTTGAGGAACCTCCAAACTGACTTCCACAGTGGTTGTACCAGTTTGCACTCCCACCAATAGTGCAGAAAAGGTCCATTTTTCCCCGCAGCCTCTCCAGCATTTGTTGCTGGTAGTTTTCTTTGTCCTGGCCATTCTTTCTGGAGTAAGGTGGACTCTCAGTGTGGTTTTAATTTGCATTTCTCTAATGACCAATAATGCTAAACATTTTTTCATGTATTTATTTGCTATTTTTATTTCTTTATCTGAGAACTGTGTATTTATCTCAGATGCCCATTTTTGGATTGGGTCTTTCAATTTCAGGGGTCTTATATTTTATTATTGTTATTATTACTATTTTTTATCGGTATCAGGGATCGAACTCATGACCGCTTGCTTGCAAGGCAGGTACTTATGCTGCTGAGCTAAATCCCCAGCCCCTTGGGAGGGTCTTATATTTTTTAATTCTTTATGTGTGCTAGGCAGATGTCCTGTGTCTGAGGGACAGTTGACTAAGTCATGGGTTTCCTTTTTACTCTGTTGGAGATTTCTTTTGACACAAAAACTTTTTAGTATGATGAAACACCAGTTATTGATTGTGGAAGTATTCCCATGGGATTTGACTTTTGGTTCATGAATTCTCTACCCCTATGTCTTCAAGATTTCTACCTCCTTTATCTTCCAGCAGATTTAGTGTTTCTGTTTTAATATTTAGATCCTTGATCCATTTTGACTTTAGCTTAGTACATGGTGATAGATATGGGTCTAGTTTTAGTTTTGGGCATATGGAAAGCCAGTTTTTCCAGCACCATTTATTAAAGAGCCACGTTCCAGTGAACGTGTTTGGCCCCTTTATCAAAGATAAGGTGGCTGAGTGTGTTGGTAGTTGTAGTTCTATCTTCTAATCTATTCCATTGATCTTCAGGTCTGTTTTTATTCCAGTACCATGCTGATTTTATTACAGTAGCTTTGTAGTATAACTTCAAGTCAGGGATTGTGATGCCTCCTGCTTGCCTTTGTTGTTCAGAACTGCCTTTGCTATTCTAGGTCTTTCATGGTTCCAGATGAACTTTAGGAATGATTTCTCTAGGTCTGTGAGGTATACTAGTGGTATTTTGATGGGACTTGCATTAAATCTGTATAACAATTTTGGGAGAATGGCCATTTCCACAATATTTGTTCCTCCTTTCCATGAACAGGGAATGTATTTACATTTTCTGAGATCCTCTTCAGTTTCTTTTTCAGGGCATTATAATTTTCCCTGAAGAGGTTTTTTACATCTTTTGTTAGATTGATTCCTAAATATCTCTCTTGTCTAATAGCTCTGGCTAATATTTCCAGCACTGTATTGAATAGGAGTGGTGATAATGGATATCCTTGTCTTGTTCCTGATTTTAGAGTAAAGGCTTCAGTTTTTGGCCATTTAATATGATGCTGGCTGTTGGTTTGTTGTAGATGGCTTTTATCATATTGAGGTAAAGACTATTCCAATTTTCTGTAAGGTTCTTAACATGAATGAGTGTTGGACATTAACAAAAGCTTTTTCTGCATCTATAGAAATGATCATGTGTTTCTTATTTTTGATTCTATTGATATGGTGTATTACATTTATTGATTTGGGTATGTTGAATCATCCCTGCATTCCTGGGATGAATCCCACTTGATTGTGATGTATAATCTTCTTGATTTGTTGCATTCTGTTTGTCAACAATTTTTTTAAATTTTTTAAAAATATTTTATTTAGTATGTAGTAAAAATACAACAGAACAAGGTAAAACAAAGCCAATCGAGACAATGTAGTGATATAGAAGTATAGAACTTCAAAGCAGGATACTGGAGTAGTAGTAATAGGTACTATAGTATATCTCATTATCTTCACAGTGGTTGTCCAGTCAATTAGGTATAGCGAAATCAAACCAGTAAGAGACATTGTAAAACCAATTGAAGGAGAATATTGAATAGAGCATAACAATCATTACAAAACATAACAGTGAAAATAAGCTTTGCCTTCAAACAGAACATAGAAGGAAATCCTCCTTATTTGCTATATTGCATATGGTCATCCTCTCAAGAGATGCTCAAAACTCAGTCACTGGTTGCGGATGGGGTGGGTTGGGGATGTTTGATTCTCAGCCTGCGTGCTGATAGGCTTACGGGAACAGCTGACTGGTTCTCCTCCTGGCTGTGCCAGGGGCACTTACCAAGAGGGCGGGCAAATTGCTTTCTTGTGCAGCCGCCTAAGTCCCAACATAGCTAGGTCTCAGGTTTGCCAATATTTTATTGAGAATTTTTGCATCTATGTTCATTAGGGAGATTGGCCTGTAGTTCTCTTTTTTTGTTAGATCTTTTTTGGTTTTTGTATTAGAGTGGTACTTGCTTCCAGAAATGAGTTAGGAAGAATTGCTTCCCTTTCAATTTCACTGAAGAGTTTGAGGGATGTTGGCATTAAGACTTCTTTGAACTGCTTGTAAAATTCTGCAGTGAATCCATCTGGACCTGGGCTTTTCTTTGTTGGTAAGGTTTTAATTATATTTTCAATTTCATTAATTGAAATTGAGTTATTTAGCAGTTTTACATCTTCTTGACTCAGCTTTGGTAATTCATATGTTTCTAGGAATGTGTCCATTTCTTCTGTGTTATCAAGCCTATGAGAGTATAGGTTTTTGAAACAGGCATTAATGATCTTCTGTATTTCCACAGGTCTGTAGTGATTTCACCCTTTTCATTCCTTATTGCACAAATTTAAGTTTTTCTTTTCCATTTTAAAATAAGGTTGACTAGGGGCTTATCAATTTTATTTATTCTTTCAAAGAACCAACTCTTTGATTCATTGATTCTTTGTGTTGTTTTGTTAGTCTCTATTGCATTGATTTCTGCTCTGATCTTTATAATTTCCTCCCATCTTTTGGCTTTGGGCTTGACTTGCTCTTCTTTTTCTAGATGTTTGAGGTGTAACATCAGGTTGTTTATTTGTGTTTGTTCTGTTTTCCTGATGTGGGAATTCACTGCAATAAATTTTCCTCTGAGGACTGCTTTCTTTCTTTTTTTTTTTTTTTTTTGTCTATTTTTGTCTATTTTTCTTTTTATTGGTACCGGGGATTGAACTCACGACTGCCTGCTTGCAAAGCAGGTGCTTATGCCACTGAGCTAAATCCCCAGCCCCCCTGAGGACTGCTTTCAGTGCATCCCACAGGTTCTGGTAAGTTATATTTATATTTTCATTTGCTTGTAGATATTGTTTAATTTCTTTAATTTCCTCTGTGACCCATTGATTGCTCAGGAGTATATTATTCAATTTCCATGTGTTTGTGGGGGATTTTGCAGTTTCTTCTGTCATTAATTTCTAGTTTGATGGTACTATGATCTGATAATATGCATGGGATAGTTTCAATTCTTTTACATTTACTTAAGCATGTTCTAGGGGCTAGTATGTGGTCTACTTTAGAGAATATCCTAGAAAAATGTTTAGAAGAATGTATATTCTGATGTTGTTGGGTGGAACACTCTATATGCATCTACCAAGTCCATTTTTTCACAGGTGTGATTCATTTCTGTTATTTCTGTGCTGATTTTCTGTCTAGTTGATCTCTCTCTTTGTGTCAAAGAGGTGTTCAGGTCTTCGTTAAAATTGTGTAATTGCTTATTTGATTTTTCATTTCTATTAATATTTATTTTGTATACATGGGTGCTCCTAAATTTGGTGCATATATATTTAAGATTGTTATCACTTCCTCTTGAAGTTTTCCCCTAACTAGAATGTAGTGACATTCTTTATCTCTTTTGATCTTTCTTGGTTTGAAGTTCACATTGTCTGCAAACAGAATGGCTACTTCTGCTTTTTTGGGGGGTTCCTGTTGCGTGTATTGTTTTCCATCCTTTGACTTGCAGTCCGTGAGTGTCCTTTTGAGTTAGATGTGTTTCTTGTGTATAGTTTAGGGTTGAATGTTGTTTCTTGATCCATTCTGCCAGTCTGTTGCTTTTAATTGATGAATTGAAGCTGGTTACATTAATGGTTGTAACTGAAATATATTGGTTTATTTTTGACATGGTATCTTTCTGTTGTTGATTCTTAACCTTTCCATTCTGTTTAATTGTTTGCCTTGTTTAGTGTTTTTTTCCTATGTTTGTCTAGAATGCCTTTGAGTATTCTTTGCACAGTTGGTTTGGTGGTAATGAAGTTTTTCAGCTGTTCTTTGTCATGGAAGTATTTTATTTCTCCATTGATTTTTTTTTTTTTATCGGTACTGGGGATCAAACTCATGACCACCTGCTTGCAAGGCAGGTGCTTATGCCACTGAGCTAAATCCCCAGCCTCTCTGCATTGATTTTTGAAGGATAGTTTTGCAGGTTACATGTCTGGGTTGGAAGTCATTTTCCTTTAGGATCTGAAATACTTCACTCCATGCTCTTCTTGACTTCACTGTGTTGAGAAGTCTGCTGTGATTGTGAATGGCTTTCCTTTATAGGTGATCTGCCTCTTTTCTCTAACAGCTTTTAATATTCTGTTCTTATGTTGGATATCTGGGATGTTGATTATTATATGTCTGGGTGTAGTTTTATTTTGGTTATGACTATTTGGAGTTCTGTATGCTTCACTGATCTGTATGTCAGTTTCCATTCTTGTGTTTGGGAAATTTTCAGCTATTCTGTAAATAGCCTCTTGATATCATTTGTGTTGTGACTTTTTTTGTTTATACCTATCAATCTTATGTTGTTTTTCTTTGTATCACCTTACAGCTGTTGAATTATTTCCTGATTCCTCCTTATTTTTAAAAGATCTTTCCTTTCCTGTTCACTGCTGAAATCTTGTCTTCGAGGTCTGAAAGTCTATCTTTACTTTCATTGAGGTGTTTTTGCCAATTTTCAATGGAATTTTTGATTTCCTGTATATCTCTTTGAATCTTTCATGCATTGTTTCTTATATTGTTCATTCAAGATTTCCATATTTTTGCATTGTTCCTCTAACTTTTTAACTATGTTTTCTTTAGATGTGTTTAGCATTTCTTTCATTATATTTATCATTTCTTCTTTTACTTGGGAGATTATTTCTGATAGCTTATTTTTTTTATAGCTTCCAGAGTTGTTTCTTTACTTCAGTTGCTATCATTTCAGAGGTTCCAGGTGTACTGCCTGCATTTCATTCTATGTCTGTGTCTCCTAGGCTTGCTTGGGATGGGCTGGAGGTTTGAGATTGTATTTTGCTCTTTCATTTTGTCATTGTCCTATATTCCCTTAGGGAAGCCGAATGCAAGGTCTCAGTTGTTTCTTGGGTTGAGAATATCTATTCCTGTTGCAGAGAGTTTCCCCAGTTGAGTGGAAGTCCTTAGATAGACCTTGTCAGATGGCTTCAGCCACTTAGGATTGCTGAGTGGGGTCTAGGAGCAAAGAGCCAAAGCTTCCCGGGGGGCTGGAGGGCGCTGTGTGCACTTTCGGCTTGCCAGGCCAAAGGCAGGCAGCTGTGGTGAGCTCAGCTGCGGACAGCAAGGCAATCGCTGGGCAAGGCCCAGGGAGGCCCAGAGGGATCTCCCAGTGCATCCTCCAGTGAGGGAGGCGGGACGGGGTCTTACCAGGCTCCCATCAAAGTGCCAAAGCTTCCCCGTGGGCTGGGGAGCCCTGTGCACTTTCCCTCCTGCCAGGTAGAATGCAGGCCACTATGTTAATAAGACTTTTTCACCTTCATGCTGATAAGTCTTTTTCACCTTCTCTGTCACTGCTATGTCTCCTAAGTTCCAGTAGAATTTAGGATAAGATATAAAGCTTTATCAATTAGACTAGCGTTTGAGAGTGCCTCTAAAATATTATGTATACCATGTCTAACTGGAGTTCATTTTCTTGAAACTAACATGCTGTGTTGCTTGTTCTTTCAGTGGTACTAACGTTATAATTCTCCAGGGTTAAAAATTTTGCTTTTTGGAAGGAAAAAAAGTTTTTTTCCCTCTATTATATAATCTACTTGATTTGATAATTTCATTACTTAAATTGTAAATGTAATTTAATCTAATTAAAGTAATTATAAATTATTTTTAAAATAGCTTTATATTTTTCCCTTAATATTTCCTATTTGCTTACTAGAATTAAAAACAATACATCAGATTTGATGCTTTCTGTCAATCACAACAAACCCCTTTACTTTGAAAAATGATGCCCATGAAGGTAGATAAATTCTTTTGTTTAAAATTTTTCCATTATTATATATTATTGTGTGTATTACTGTTTTACATTGTACACTTACCCACTTAGGTGTAATTCCATTTATTCTACAATAACTTTATTTTGATGCCAGGGATCGAACTCATGACCTCATGCTTCCCAGGCAGGCACTTATACCACTGAGCTAAATTCCCAGCCATGTAGTTCTATTTATATATTCATTTATGTATAACTTCTCATTTATGTGGACCTATCATAAATGTTTAGTGAAATAGTTGTTTTAGTTGATCCTACTTGCTCAGGTTGAGAAGATGTTTATCATGCTCTTGTTCAAGTGAAAAAAGGAAAAAAATAAAACTGGGAATTTGAAAAAAGCTACCTTTATACCTCTCTATTTTGCTGTTTTTTTCTTATCTTTTATATTCACATTATATTTTTTTACTTATATTTCAAAAATATTTTCTCATTTCCTTGTTTATTTTTTATTTAATTTATTTACTTATTTTGTGGTGCTAGAGACTGAAACCAGGGCTTTGTGTATTCTAGGTAAGTGCTTCACCACTGAACTTTTCCATGATCAACCAATTTGTTTTCTCATGTTTATTGACATAATTTGGCTCCGTACAGTTTAGTCAATCATTAAAAAAAGTTCAAATGTTTTTTCCAAGTCAAAAGACTTTTTTTCCCCAAAAGAGTAGATGAGACTACTAGCCCATATATGTGGGGAAGACCGCTTTGCTGTTGATATATGGTTACATGGATGTGATATTTCAATTTTTGTTTCTTTTCTGTGTTCCACATTGCTGGTGGTTTGGTTTTGTTTGGTAGTGTGGGTGATTGAACCCAGAGTCACATACCTGTAGACAAGTGGTGCACCACTGAACTCCATCTCCAGCTCATTCTTTTTGCTTACTAGTTTTATCTTTTTTGTTAATTGTTGGGAAATGAAGCGAGGAGTGAGTGGTTCTTTGTGTGTGATAGAGAGATCTACTGGAACAGGCTTGCTTCACATTGAGTAAGAACCTCACAATAATGAACTCTTGGAATGTCTTAGTAGAATTGTTGCTTTTTTTAAAATCTGAGATTCTTGTATTCAAAGAGTACAAATCTATTATAATTTTTTTTTTTTTTTTTTTTTTTTTTTTTTTTTTGTCTTTTTCATTTTTATCGGTACTGGGGATTGAACTCACGACCGCCTGCTTGCAAGGCAGGTGCTTATGCCACTGAGCTAAATCCCCAGCCCCAAATCTATTATAATTTTAAGTTTTACAAAATCAACAAATTTAAGGCTCAGAACTTAACTAACACTTTTCCCTGCAGGAGCTCATTTTTTAGATATTATCTCATTCATTCTGACAGGTAGGTCAGAGAGAAGTGTTACCACTATTTCTGTTTCAAGATGAGACTTATCTCAGACTCACATACTAAGTTTAGATGTAAGGGGAAAGTTTGTGGTCTCATAGTTCACTAGTTACCCATTAAACTCTGGTGAGATCACACTCACACTTCTGATGTTTTGGATATAGCCTAGTTTCCTGCTGTCACATTTGCGTAACACTTCGCAAGGTTTTATAAAGGTTGATAAAAGATCAAGAGAAGATAAATGAGTTTCTGTCTTTTGTTCTTTTTCTCTACTCTATTCTGTTACCTTTATCTAATTACATCTTATTACTGAGAAAATGTTTATGATTTGATGTGACAAGGAAGAGGATTAAAAAGGACAGAAATGATCCAGACATACCTTTACCTTTTTAATTTGGATGGATAAAAGAGGAAGAAAAGGACAGCTTTTGTTGTTGTTGTTGTTTTAATTAGAGATCCTGGGTATTGACTCATATCCTGGCCAAATGATATATAACTGCTGTTTGTTTGTTTTGAGAGAAGTCTAGCTAAATTGTGCAGACTAGGCTTAAACTTGTGATCTTCCTGCCTCACCCTCAGAGTGCTAGAATTACAGATGTGTATTACCATACCCTGCTTATGTTACTGCTTTTTTCAGCAGTTAGTGGGAGCTAGCTTGCCACTTTGGTTTAAAAACCTTGAACTGATTTTACTACTTACTGAGTAATCAGCTGGGAATTTACTGCATTCATTCTGCTCTTTTAGGTAACCACATACCTTTCATCTCCTCAGCTAGAACCATAGGAGTTAGCTCTCTATAGTGGTGAATTTGGCTGCTTTGTTGTTTTCTCCTGAGCAGACTTTATGATTAGCCATTTGATATGTTCTGAAAAGTGGTTGATGACATCAAGTCATATACAAAAACTGACTCAAAATGGATCAAAGACTTAAATCTAAGCCCTGAAACTATAAAGCTTTTACAAGAAAACTGTAAATCTTCATGACCTTGGAATAGGCAGTGTTTTCTTAGATATGACATTTAAAGCATAAGCAACTAAAAAAAGTTTATAAAAACTTCATTAATTTAAAATCTTTTCAGACTTTAAGGGCTGAGAGCATAGATCAGTGGAAGAGCATTTGCTTACCATGTGTCAGAGGTTCTGAGGCCCTACAACAAACAAAACTTTTATGCTTTGAAAAATACTGTTAAGAAAGTAAAAAGACCAATTACAAGCCCTGGAAAAATAAAGGTCTGTAATCTTAAAGCTCAAAAAAATAAAGACTTAGAATATATATTGAATTTCTACAACTCAATGATATAAAATTAATTCAATTAAAATGGAAACTTATATGACTAGACATTTCTCTAATATATACAACTGGATAATAAAATATTCCACATTCTTATTCATTATGGAAATTGTCTTGTTTACTTTCACTATGGAAATTGTCTTGTTTACTTTTTTCTTCTCATTGCTGAGACAAAATACCTGACCCTCAAATTAAGGAGAGAAAGGTTTATTTAGCTTATAGTTTGTGGAGGTTTTAGTCTGAAGTTAGCTGGCTCCCAGGCAGGGTGGCATGAAAAAGGGACAATAGTTTAGTGTGGGAGAAGACAGCAAAAGTAGCAAGAGCAAATGGGAAAGAAGCCTTTTTTTCCTCCCTCATATTGTAAGCAAGCCACCCCCACCCCAATGAGTGTAGCACTCACACCATCTCCTTGTTCTCTTCTTGCTCAGGATAAAGACCCTGCTAAGTTGCGTAAACTGCTAAACTTCGCAGGTTCACACAGTGTATCAACCATTACAAAAATGTAAGTCAAAATCGTAGTGAAATGCCACTACATACACAATGGGATGAATATAATTAAACGTAAGTTTGAAAGGAATGTAGAAAAGTTGGAGCCCTCATATATTTTTATGTAGAATATAATATGGCTGTTTGGAGAACAGCTTGGCATTCGTCAAAAAAGCTCAAGTAATTTTCTGCCTCACTTTAAAGCAGGTCTTTAAGGGTTAGGGACGTAGCTCGATCGTAGAGCCTGTAGCCTAACATGCATGAAGTTCTAGGTTTGATCTCTAAGAGAGAAAAAAAGGTCTTTAAGCCTAGCACTCTTCAAGCCCATTATGAGCTTATTATAACACTAACATTCAGGAAGGTGAGGCAGAAAGTTACTTGAGCTTTTGGGTAACTTATTGAGGCTTGTCTGATTAAAAAAAAAAAAAAAGTCTTCAGGTCAGACAGTATAAATCCTCCAACTTTGTCCCTTTGGGAAATTGTTTGACTTGAGGCCTCTTGACATTTCCATATGAATTTTGAAATTTACTGGTTAATATTTCCCAAAAAGTTTTGCTCTAGATTACATTGCCTCTCTAGATCAGTTTGGAGGAGCATGACCATCTATTAAAGCAATATTTAGTCTTCTGGTGCAGTAATACAGTATATCTCTTCATTTTTTAGCTCATCTTTAATTTTTCTACATAGCATAGTTTTTGAAGTACAATCGATATCTTCTGTTTTCAATATTGTTAAATTTACTTATAAGTTACATTAGCTTTTCATGAGTTCTATAGGATTTTCTAGATTATCATAGCATCTGTAAGTATGGTTTAATAATTTTTTCCTTTTACTGTATTTCTTTTCTTGACTTATTGAATTACTAAAATGTTGAATGTAAGTGGTAATATCAGATTTTATGATTTTGTTACTGATTTTAAGGGGAAATCATTTATCCTTTCACCATTAAGTATGATGTTAGCTGAAGGATTTTTATAGATTTCCTTTATCCATTTGAGGTTGGTCTTTCTTGGTCCAATTTTTCTGAAGACTTTTTAAAAGTAGTAATGAAACTTTTAAAAAGTGGGAATGAATGTAGGGTTTTACCAAGTTTTGTTTTAATATGTCTGTTTAGGAGATCATGTCTTTTCTTTTTAAAATTGTTAATGTGAGTGAGTTATATTCATTTTGTATGTTAAACCAGTCTTTGCATTCCTGGGATAAATCCCATTTGGTCATAGTTTATTATTCTTGGCAAATACTGTTAGCTTTTATTTACTATGATTTTATTAGGATTTTTACATTTATGTATGGGAAAGATACTCGTATTTAGTTTTCTTGTAATGTCTTTGTCTTGTTTTGATACAAATAATGGTAGTTTTACAGAGTGAGTTGAGATATATATTTTGTACTTTGAATTGTCTAGAAGAGTTTTTGTAGAAAGTATTTCTTCCTTAAACTTCCTTAAAAGTTGGTATATTTCTAGAGACTGGCATTGAATTTGCCATCCTCTTGCCTTAGCCTCCTCAGCTGTTGGCATTATGGGTGTGCACCTGGCTTTGTCTTTGTTTTGAAGACTTTTGAATTTTATAATTAGCTTATTTCCATGAAAATTCTTGTGATTTTGACTGCTATTAAATTAAGTTTATAGATTAATTTGGTGGCAATATTTTATAGTATTATTTCTGTGACTTTAAATAATGAGTAATTTAGATAATATTGTCTAATTTCAAGTGCCACAAAAAAGAGATAGGGATTATAGTATCTAATGTTTAGCTTCTATAAGCAAATAAGAAACTTGGCCAACAGCAATTGGCTTGTAAATAAAGCCAAAGTCTGCTTAACTTCAGAGACTTTTGCTGAATTTCATTATTTGTTCAAACATTTTCTGTCTTCCCTGTGGGAGAATTATACTTCTTGCCTTGTTGATGTAAGGGTGGTTTATATAGTTTGCCTGGGCCAGTGAAATATAAGTGGAAATAATGTATGCAGTCTTTAAGGAGAAACTTTAAGAGCCAGTATGTGTTTCAGTGGTGTTTCCTTTGCGTCTACTATTAGGCTCGGACGTCTCAAGTGGAAGTTTCTCCTTTAACCTGGATCATTCTTTGATGTGGCTCTTTTTGACTTTGTGTTTACCTGTAGTTCTGCAACTCTTTCATGACTGTGAAGTTCTCACAGAGACAATGTGATACTCTTTTAAGTCAGTATCTCAGTGGGGGAAAACCTAGCTTTTGGTTTTCTGCCATTTTGCTGATGTCATTCTCATTTAGAATTTTTTATGTTAACACTTTGTAATTCTATACTGGGCTTAGAAATATTTTGTTATATTTATTCCTAGAGCCTTACAAGTGCTTGTAACTATTATGAATAGTATTCTTTTTTTTTAACTTTACTAGATGGAACCTGTATTGATTTTCATAATTTATCTGCAGATTCTTAGGGATCTTTTATATGGACAGTCAAAGCATTTCTAAATTGTGACAACTTTAATCTTTTCAATCCTTCCTTATAATGTTACATTGGATAGGGCAGTATTAGGTAGAGAAGCAGGGATAATATTTGGCATCTGTGTCTTGCCTCCCTTAAATGAGATTACTTAAAAGTCTACCATTGAGTATGATATCATTTTGTTTATGGAAGAGTCTTCTCACTTTCCAGCACATTAATTAGAAATGATTATTGTATTGTCTACAATTCTTTTCTACATGTTTTGATATTATGGCATTTAAAAAATCTTTGAGTTGTGTTGGTAGGCTTTTGTTCAAATATCTTTGCAGATTTGTCATAGTTCGATCTGGTATAAGTTTAAATATCCTGGATTTCATCTTTATGTCTATATTTCTATTGAGGTTAGCATATAATATTCATTTCTTGTCTTAGTGTTAACTTTATAAAATGAGTTGAGTAGGTTTATCCATTTCTGTTCTTTAAAACTTCTTATACTGCATCTGCTGTTAGCGGGGTGAGGTGGAACATGTCTATAATCCCAGCACTCAGAAGGGTGAGGCAAGAGGATCTCCGTGAGTATGAGGCTAGCCTACGATACATAAGCAAGTTCAAGGTGAGCCTGCACTGCATAGCAAGAGTCTGTCTCGAAAATAAAAAAAAGTGTATCTATTCTTGGTAGTGATTTGGTATTCTATATCAGGCTATTAAAGTATTCAGAGTACATGTCCATAAAAAATCCAAAAGGTATATAGGAAAATATAAATGTAAAAAAGTATGTATATTAATTTTGAGGACTCATATCTTTATTCTTTTTATACGTATTATTGCATAATTGCTATATGTTAGACATTTCATCTTAATTTTCAAATTAGATGAACTATCTAATTTCATCTGATAATTAAATTCTTTTATTAAAAATACTTATGTTTCTTTTGAGTTTCCTCTATTGTTTGTGCTTTCTCTTTTTCCTGGTAGTGGTGATGATAACACTAATGGCAAACATTTCATTTTAAACACAAAGTAGTTAAGTAACTTCTTTCAAGTCACAAATCTGGTATGTTGGTGAGTAGGAGATGTGAACCCAGACAGACTGGTTCCAGAGACTATGTCTTCACCACTGTTTGATATTATTTTGGGCTACTTTAAAGTGTACTATTTTTCTAGAGGTTTGCCTATCTGGCTTCCATTTATGCTCCGTGAATGTGCAGCATTTCTCTCTTCCTTCAACAACTTCTTACTTTACTCTCATACCACAAGTTGAAGAAATCTGCAGAGTTGGTGCTCAGTAGCCTGGGCAGGGAAGCAGGGGCAGGCAGGCAAGAAGGAAGGGGCAGAGGAAGAAAAAGAAAGCAACCACGTCTGGTGGTTGGATTGTTGAGACAGTGTAGAGGCAGATGCCAGCTTGAAAAGATGATCAAGTTTCCTTTCCTCTCTTCTTTCTCAGTCCTTGTCCCTCTTTTGTAAGAATCCATGGTAAAGTGAGGTTAGGTGCTTTTTCCATTATGGAAGACCTGAGTAACCACACCTGTATGTCTGTCTTCTTGGCTGGTTGGCTCTGTGAATATGTGGCCATGCACACTAATCTCTGCATTTCAAGACAGTGAAGGTTCAATATATTTCTGAAAGATCTCTGATCCTCATTATAATGTTCTGCTTTTTCTTTCCTTTCCTAAACCATGTCTAGAATTGTTTTGTAATATAAAAGTAATGTCTCAAAATGGAAATAATTATCCAGTGTAATTAGTGACATTAAGCCATGGAGTCAGCCAAAGAGCTTTTTTCCCCTTATATCTTAATTAGCCTTATTCATAGAAATGCCTTAGAATTGTGGTTTTATTTACCAGTACATTATTTACAAGCGTATAAGGCTATGTTAAAGGACAGGAGTCAGGCAATGTAAAACTTACTGGTTTGCTGAGTCTCTCAGAAAAACCAAACCAAACAAAAATAATATCTCAGCTTTACTACCATCAGATCCACTTATGTTTAAGTGAATCTTTTTCTTCTGAAGCTCCTTCCCATTTATTTTTAATACAGTTGCAATCACAGTATAGATGTCATCCTATTTTTTTCACTTAACATAAGTATTTTTCATGCTACAACATAGTCTTCTAGTAATTATTTTAAATAGCTAAATGGTTCATCTGGATGCATCATAGCTGGTTGTGATGGCATAAATTGTAATCCTAGCACCCTGAAAGGCTGAGACAGAAGGATTGTGAATCTAAGCCCAACGTGGGCAATTTAGTGAACTAGTAAGATCCTATCTCAAAATAAAAAATTAAAAGGACTAGAGATTTATTTCAGTGCAATGGGCCTGTGTTCAGTTCCCAATACTGAGGGGCAGGGAAGCAGGGGCAGACAGGCAAAGAGGAAGGGGCAGAGGAAGAAAAAGAAAGCAAATTGTATCATAAATTAGCCATTTTTTGTGAGTAGGCATTTAGGCATGTTCTTTCTTCACCCATTATTGTTAACAGCAGTATAGCTGGGCATGGTAGTGCATACCTATAATCTCAGGCTATCTGGGAGGCTGTCTCAAAAAGACAAATATGTATATAGTGGCTCATACTATGTGTCCTTGAGCAAGTTATTTGATCTTTTAAAAATAACTACCTCATAAAGCTTTTTGAGGAGTAAATGAAAAACTACATGTAATGCATTTAGTATAATGGTTATTCTGAGTGCAGTTTTTAATAAGTGCTAATTAATGTTAGCATTACTGCAATGAATATCATAAGGCATACAGCTTTTACTTAACAAGACTGTCTCAAATTTTAAAGAAGAAAATAATAATAAAAAGAGCTGAGGAGGTAGCTACATACTAGAATAATTGCTTAGTTTTATATCTGTGGAGTTTCTTGAAGAATTAGAGTAGTACATAAAAATTTTTAATCAACAACAATTTGAATAGTTATGTTTTTTAAATAAAATATAAAATTGAATGTAATGTTGTTTATACTCTTAGAGTTTTACCTCAGTATATATATTTTTTTATCACAGTATATTTCGTTATCTTTATAATAGTTATTCTTTTAATCATGTATATCAAAATAAAATGAAATACAGAACATTATAGAACTTAGCAAAACAGAATATTGAATAGAGCATTTAATCAGAATAAAGCAAAACAGTAATAAAAATATTTGCCTTCAAAGAGATGGTAGAAGGAAATCTCCCTTATTTGGTATGGTCAATTTCCCAAGAGATGCTCAGATTTCTGGTTCCCATTTGCTACCAGGGGGATGGGGAAGGCGGGTAGAGGAATTGGGCTGTTTGACTCTATGGTGTGCACCAGTAGGTTCACTATTTCTTAGCAGGAAGGCAGGCTGGTTGCTTGGTTTCCCAGGGTCCTAAGTTCCAACATGGCGTGGATCTCAGGAGACACTGGTGGTTCTCCCCCTGGAAGGGCCGCAGTCTGCCACACCACAACCACTTACCAGGGTATATACCTAGGTATATATTGTGACTAAAAAATATAGGCTTTATAGGTCAAACAGACCTATGTTTGAACCTAACCATGTAACATTCAAACAGTTTTCTTAGCTGTAAAAATGGAAATCGAACATAGTGCAACCTTTAATTGCAGCACATTGGAAGATGGAGGTAAAAGGATCACAAGTTTGAGTCAAGGCTGGGCAACTTAACAAATTAGTGAGACTCTGTCTCAAAATCAAAAATAAAAAGGGAAAAATAAATAAATAAATAAATAAAAGGACAGAAAGTCTAGCTCAGTGCTAAGGCCCTAAGGACTTTAGGCTTAAGCAGGTCAAGCACTCACCTGGTACGCACAAGGGGATTTAGCTCAGCAGTTCAGGTGCTTGCCTGGTAAGCACAGGTTGTGAGATTGATCCCAGGTACAAACACAACAAAACAAAACCCATAAATAAATAAATAAATAAATAAGTAAGGGTAGAAGGTATAGCTCAGTGCTAAGGCCCCAAGTTCGGTTGCTAGTACTAAAAAGGGGGGGGCATAATAAATTCTTATTTCGTAAGATTAAAGTTTACTTAGTGATATAAAGTATTACTATAGTATATAATACATAGGAAATGGATATAATAAAAGTTTGTTATTAATAATAGTGAAGTTAATTCTTTTCCTGAATCAGGCCAGGCTCTACATAATGTTTCTCTTTGTTTTGTACAACATTTTGGAAAGATTTCTTTTTTTGGAGGGGAGAGTTGTCTGCCTATAGTTCCAGCATTTTGAGATCTTGAGGCAAAAGAATAACGTATTTGAGCCCATCCTGGGCTCTTAGTAAGACCCTATCTCAAAATAGAAAAATGAAAAAAGGACTGGCTCAGGGTTAAGCCTTGTATCCAATCCCCATTTCTACCAAAAAAAATTTTAATGTACAATTAGCTGATAATTAGGGAAAAATTTGCAGCAGTTTCATTTATACTAGCATCAATACATATGAAAGATAATTTGAACAATAATAGCAAAAATTTTCCATGCTGAAACAAAAAAATGAAAGATTCAATATTGCTAAGATGTCCATTATCGGCCGCTGCCGCCGCCACCGCCGGGCAGAAGATGGCCGTGCTGCCCGCATACGCCGATCTTGGCAAGTCTGCCAGGGACGTCTTCACCAAGGGCTACGGGTTTGGATTAATAAAACTCGATTTGAAAACCAAGTCCGAGAATGGATTGGAATTCACAAGCTCCGGCTCAGCCAACACAGAGACCACCAAAGTGACAGGCAGCCTGGAAACCAAGTACAGGTGGACCGAGTACGGCCTGACTTTCACCGAGAAATGGAACACGGACAACACCCTGGGCAGCGAGATCACCGTGGAAGATCAGCTTGCACATGGACTGAAGCTGACTTTTGATTCGTCCTTCTCACCTAACACTGGGAAGAAAAATGCTAAAATCAAGACGGGGTACAAATCAACCTGGGCTGCGACGTGGACTTCGACATCGCGGGGCCTTCGATCCGCGGAGCCCTGGTGCTGGGCCATGAGGGCTGGCTGGCCGGCTACCAGATGAATTTCGAGACCGCAAAGTCCCGAGTGACCCAGAGCAACTTCGCCGTTGGCTATAAGATGGATGAGTTCCAGCTTCACACTAACGTGAATGACGGGACAGAATTTGGTGGCTCCATTTACCAGAAGGTGAACAAGAAGCTGGAGACCGCTGCCAGTCTTGCCTGGACAGCAGGAAACAGCAACACTCGCTTTGGAATCGCAGCCAAGTATCAGATCGACCCTGACGCCTGCTTCTCGGCCAAAGTGAACAACTCCAGCCTGATTGGTTTAGGATGCACTCAGACCCTAAAGCCAGGGATCAAACTGACACTCTCAACTCTGCTGGACGGCAAGAATGTCAACGCCGGTGGCCACAAACTTGGTCTAGGATTGGAGTTTCAAGCATAAATGCATACTGTACAATTGTTAATTTTAAACTATTTTGCAGCATAGCTACTGTTAGGTCTGAAAAGGGGAGGAAGAGGAAGGAGAAGAGGAGTGGAGTGGGGAAGGAAGGAGTGGAGAGACTGGAGTGGAGTGGAGTGGCCATGAAAGGGGTGGGCGGCGGTGGCTGCAAAGATAAGAAATATAAAATATAAGTAACCTTTATTTCGGGAATGCGGGGAGAGACCCCCCGGCCTCCGGGGCACAGCATCTCCACCCCGGGGCCGGCGGTCTCTCTCTGGAACACACATACTCACACACACGTGGAGTGAGGCCCATAAGTAGCCTCTGTCTGTGGTGGACCCCAAGGGGCATTAGGGATGCACAGGTAGCCCATTGGCACACTTTTGGCGCCAGAGGCAGGTTCTTAGGAATGGGGGTATAGGGTTACAGGTAAATCTCTAAGGAGCGGGGGAGGCAGGAGCTCCTTAATTTGGCTGAGGCTTCTCCTGGTTAAAGTGTCCGGTCTGGGCCAGCAACTCTTTCAGCTACCTTCAAAATTTAGTGTACCTTGTAGTGTTGTATGTCTGGGATGCAAGAATCACTAAAAAAAAAGAAAAAAAAATCATGTTAGACCTCCAGGTGAAAGATGATTCAGCTTTAAGGTGTTACCGATCCAGAGGTACAGAAGAAACCTGATTCTGAAAAAGGTCCTTTCAGCAGTACACGTGGGGGAACATGGTGGCCCCCCCTAGAAATGCCAGGTTCCCTTTTGAAAAATTTAGACATGGCTGCCAGTGGAAGCTGATAATGTGTAGGCACTTCGTAAATCTGCATTGAGTAAATGAATGAGTTGTGACTTTGAGAATGAGACCTTGGTTTCCTAACCCTGACTGGTGAGAAGCTCATGGCTCGATGGTGTGTACAAGCTCGTCTGGAAGGGACTTTTTTAGACAGACCTTCACAACCTGTCCCCACCCCAGCTCCTCATCACCTCTTATACACCAAAAGTAGTCCACATGGAGCAGTAGCTGCTCCTTTTGTGCCATCTTGGGGTGGCAAGGGGGGATGTGACGAAGCCAATCATTCAGGATTTAATTCCTTTTTATGTTGTGGATTTTTTTTTTTTTTTTTGCCCTTGCACCAGTGTATGACCAGCTATGAGCTGGGAAGTCTGCAATCACGCGATGACAACACTAGGAAGCTAACTTGGGTGTATGGTGTATTCTTATCACTCAGTTTATATTTCAGCAGTTTATTTGGTACATTTTAGAGTCTTCCATTTTGTGTGGAATTAGATTCTCCCCTTCAAATGCTGTAATTAACATCACTTAAGATAAAACTTGAATAAAATATTGAAAAAAAAGATGTCCATTATCTTAAAATTGATACATGGATTCAACACAATCATATCCACAGGGTTTTTGTAGAAATTGAAATATTGGTGGAAAAAGTTATATGGATGAAAGATATCCTAAAAAGATTTAGGGTACAAGATTAACATACCAGAGTCAATCATTTCCTCGATAGCAACAGTGAATAAGTTGAAATTTTGAAAATTTCAAACATCTATCCCCAATGAAATGCTTGAATTTAAATCTCAAAAAAGTTGATATGAAGGGTTACTATGAATAAAACTACAAAGCTGATGAAAAATATAAAAGAACTAAATAAATGGAAAGATATCCGATATTCATGGATAAGAAAAGTCAATATTATACAAAGACAAGAAGATGATAAGAGGATCCATAACTTAAGAATTAAGAACATAAAAGAAGAAGTAGGGACACAAACAAATGAACTACAAAAGCTACTCACAGAAATAATCCAGGAGAATTTTCCTAATTTAGCAAAAGGTAAAGATACTCAGATGTATGAGGCATACAGGACCCCAGCCACCTACAACCCAAACAGAGCAACACCCAGGCATATGATAATAAAAATTCCAGAAATTCAATACAAGAACAGAATATTAAAAGCTGTCAGAAACAAGAAACAGACCACTTACAAGGGATCACCCATCAGAATTACAGCAGATTTCTCTGCACAAACCATCAAATCACGAAGAGCGTGGGGGGAAATAATTCAAGCTTTGAAAGATAATAATCTCCAGCCAAGATTGAGATATCCTGCACAACTGTCCCTGGAAATTGATGGAAAAACAAGGTGCTTCCAGGATAAAGAGGAACTGGGGGAATTTGCAACCACCAATTCAACTCTACAGAGAGTCTTGCAGGATATTCTAAAAAAGAAAAATACAAAGAATCCAGAAATAGTGGCAGAGTGGCCACAATGAATGGAGCAGAAAGCGAAATGAAGAGGACAAACTGACAACTAATGACAGAAAAAGAGCTCAACAGAAATGAGGCAGAGATGATTGGATGATAGGAACAGCTATTTTGGAGAAAATGACGTCTTAATAGATAATACTGATTTAGTATCATCTTGTTTTGAAGTCTCATCAAACTTTTGTTCTGTCTCCATTGGTCTAAACAGGTTGTATCTTATTGGATTTTATTATATACGATAGTATAAGCAAAAACTTTTAAAGACAAGGAGATTATACAGAAACCATTGTTCATTTTCTGTTAGTTGATCCTAAATACCCTGTAATGCTATCATTCTCTTAAATGGTTTTACATTGTTTTGATATATTTAATGCTACAATATACAGAGTTGTACTCAAGGATTTCAAGGAAAGAGACAATATGGTAACTACTTTTATGTCAGGATTATCTTGTGGTGAAACACTATTCTGCTTAAATGGTTACGTTTTGATCTGCGCTGATTTGCTGTTATGCCCTCTTTTATCTCAATCTCCACTCCATTATTTACTTTTTAATTTTTATACTTTTAATTAAGGGAAAAATAAATAAAAATAGCAGGATATATTATAGCAACCCACTTTGACTTTCCATTATCTTGATGTAAAGCCATGTATTACTCTCACCATCTTGTTTTTGACTGATGTCCCCCTATTCTGCTTTGCTTGATAGTACCAGGTTCCAAAGTTTAGGCAACAGCTGTGAAGATAGTGAGATTCATTATGATGCCCATTCTCGATGACTTTTATCTACTTTTGAAGACCTACAATGTCTCCAATGTTTTGGTTTTGTCGGTTTTGTTCTTTACTGTTTTGTTCAATTTTATTATAACTGATGATATAGGCAATTCTATTAGAGATAGCGGGAGGCATTATGGTAACCATTATTGATCACCTTGTATTATGCTTTTACATTATCTATTATGTCCACCCTTTTGATTTGATTGACTCTGTTCTGTTATGTCACATTTGGTTCTACTCCCTTCCAAAAAAGTAATAAGAACTGTGGGAGTAACAAAACCCAAAATGTGTAATTGTCATTGTACAAAAGAGAGGAAAAGAAAGTGCTCTAAATGATATAACTGCATGTATGTTTAAGTGTATAAGATAGAAAATGATATCACTGAGTTTTATTGGATCATTGAACAAAACTGTTTGCAGTCTCACTGTTGGAATGTGCACTTTACAAGCTTTAACTTTGTGACTTGAACAATTGTTTCTAGGATGACAATGTGTAATCCATTAACTAGTGATTTCCTACTGTTTATTTTTTTCTGTAAATCTGTATAACTTGTACCCTTTCTCTGCTTTTTTTTCTCCTTAAATAAAATTAAAAAAAAAAAGAAAAGTCAATATTGTCAAAATGTCAGTTCTCAGACTGATCAGTAGATGCAATAATAGTCTCAATCAAAATTTAAGTTTTAATGTGGATATTGATTAACTGACTCTAAAGTGTATACAAAATTTGGGTATACAACATAGTGATAGAGTACTTAGCTAGCATGTGTGAGGCCTGGACTTGATCTGCAACACTGAGGGAAAAAGAACCACCAAAAACTGAGGAAACTCAAACATAATATAGTTTTTGTGAAAAGGTAAAAGAACCAGAATAGCCAACTCAGTATTGAAGAACAAAGTCAGAGAACCAGCACTAAACAACATCAAAACTTGAATGCACAGCTACAGTATCAAGACAACGTGGTGATGGCTAAAGAATAGACAAATCAGTGAATTAGAATACAGAGTCCAGAAACAGCTCCAAAGAAATAATATTGTCAGTTGATGTTTGACAAGGTAGCAGAGTCAGTACAATGGAGCAACCAGGGTCTTTTCAATAAATGTGCTGGAACAGCTAGGTTAAAATTAACTCACAGCCTGCCTGGCAAGTGTGAAGTCATGAGTTCGATCCCTGGTACACAAAAACAAAAAAATTACAATGGAAAAAATTGTATCTAAATATCCTAGAAGATTCATAGAAAGAGTGTAGGTAACCTTGAGTATGAGGAAGACTTTTTTAGATATAACACTAAAGACATAATCCAGGAAAAAAAGTAATTTATAAGTGGACTTAATCAAAATAAAATTTTAAACTGCCATGTGAAAGATGTTGTTGAAAGAATAAGACAAGCCAGATAACTGGAGAAAATATTTGCAAAAGCATATCTATAAAGGATTGTTATCTAAAACATGCAAAGAACTTTAAAAACTCAACAGTAGGAAAATGAACACTCAATTTAAAAATAGGCAAAAGATATGAACAGATACCTCGCAAAGAATATATAGAGATGACAAAGATATGAAAAGACACTCAACATTTTATATCACGAGAGAATAACCATTTGTGGTTATTTTATTTTATTTTATTTTGGGAGTTTTAATTTAGTACTTTTTTGTGCTCGATTTTGAGAATTTTATTTTGGTGCTAGAGATTGAAGCCAGGACCTGTCACATACTAAGCACATTTTCTACCACTGAGCTACATCCCAGCCTCTATTTTGAGTATTTTTAAATGTTATACTTCTGCTTTGCAAAATTATTTTTGCTCTGAAAACTTAGTTTCCGTTAAGAATATTTCAAGGAAAAAAGTCTTTTCTATATATATCTACTTATCGTATCTGCTACTCCTTACCTCTTCCTATAACTTGATTTCCATCTTCAGTTTAAAGAGCATCCTTTAACACTTTTCATATTGTAAGTCTTTTAGTAACAAATCATCTAATCTTTTGTTTATCTTAAAATGTTTTTATTTTACACTCACTGTATTTATTTATTTTTTTGAGACAGGTCTTGATACGTAGTTTAGGCTGACCTTGAACTCACTGTGTAGTTTAGGCTAACCTCAAACTCACAGCAATCCTCCTGCTAACCTGAGTGCTGGGATTACAGGCATGTACCACCATGCCAGGCTTTTTTGTTTTTGTTTTTTTGAGACAGAATCTTGCTATGTAGTTCAGGCTGGCCTAGAACTAGCAGTGATCCTCCTGCCTCGGCCTTTGAGTACCAGGATTATGGATGTGCATTGTACCACCATGCTTGGTTCTTTCCCTCATTTTTAAAAGATATTGTACTGGATGTGAAACTCTAGCTTGACAGGTTTTTCCTTTCAGTATTTTAGAAGATGTTGCTCTATTGTCTTCTGGTCTCTACTATTTATGATAAAAATATGTGATTCTTACTATTTTCTCCTGCTTTTCCTCTGGCTTCTTTCAATTTTTTATTTTTGGTTTTGAATATTATGTAACTAGATGTGATTTTCTTTTTTCTTTTTTTTTTTTTTTTTGTCTTTTTCATTTTTATCCGTACCGGGGATTGAACTCATGACCGCCTGCTTGCAAGGCAGGTGCTTATGCTGCTGAGCTAAACCCTCAGCCCCGACTAGATGTGATTTTCTTTGCATTTCTTCTCCTTGGAATTTGCTGGGATTTTTATATCTTAACACTGTTTATCAGATTTTAGGAAAATTTGTTCATGATTTCCTCATATCTATTCCTGTGCCATTCTCATTTCCTTCTCTTCCTGGGACTCCCAGTAGGCATGTTTCATTTTACTTTATTTTATTTTATTTTACTTATTTATTTATTTATTTTGGTACTGGGGGTTGAACTCATGACTTCATGCTTGCCAGGCAGGTACTTACACCGCTGAGCTAAACCCCACGCCTCAGTAGGCATATTTTAGACTGGTTGTTTTCCTGCACTTTCCTAAGACTGTTCTCCAGTTTGGACAGTATTCATGGTAGGAAAGGAGACAATGTCTTGCTGTGTTTCCCAAGCTGGTTGTGGACTCCTGAGTTTAGGTGTTCTTCTCACTTCAGCCTCCCCAGTATCTGGGACTGCAAGTGCCTGCCACCATGCTCTCTATATTTTGTCTTCTATGATTTTAGACTCTTCTTTCACCTATAATCTGCTGTTAAATCTCATCAGTGAATTGTATTTTGGTTATTGAAGTTTTTTCAGTTATGGAATTTACATTTGTGTCTCTCCCCCACCCCTCTGCCCTTTGCCTCTTCTCTCTCTCCCTTTTTCTTCTCCCCTCTCTGCCTCCTCCTCTCTCCCTCTTCCCTTCTCCCTCTCTTGCTTCCCCTTCATCTGTCCCTCCCCCTCTCCCTTTCCCCTTCCTCTGCCTCCCAAATCTCACAGTCTAGCCTCAGAATAAATTATGTAATAGTACATAATACTAGTAATAATTATCATTATATAATAAATTATTAATTTGCTTAGTAAACATAACTATAATTATGAAATAATTATTATTACATAATTTATTTTAAATTAGTATTTATGAAGAATTTTTACTTACAAACTTTTTTCTCATGCACCTGCATTTCCCTCAATTCTGTATTGTTTCACTAATTCAGAGATAAGTAAGATTCAGAAACAGTTTTTCCTTATTTCACAAAAAGATAATTGAATCATAAAAATGATTAGCTTAGGTCAGGGAATCAATCAGCTGTAAAATTTAAGATTGATGCAAGTCATCCTGGTTCAGTGCCAAATTCATTTTAACTTCAATGTGGCATAACCTTGCTACAATATTATTCAGGGCTTTCTGACTGAGCTAGAGATTTAAAAAACAAACTAAGGCCTTTCTGTGAGTCAGGGTCTGCCATGGGGAATAGGAAAAGACTCCACAAGAAACCAAACCATGCCTTCCTATGAGCCAGCCACGGTGTGCTGGGCAACCAGAAGAACATCCCTCACCCTCACCTTCACCCCGTAAGCAGTTGGATAATTCGGAGGACTCAGGGTGAGATGGTAGCAGCTGAGGGGAGAGGAATAGCTTGATGCCTATATTGTCTGATTGACTCTGCAGGCCTTGGGCTGGGGGTCTGGGCATCTACCTGGAGGATGGCTGTGTGCATTGTGGCAACTGGGGGGAATTTCCTCTTGTCTTGTTTTTGAAATCCAATGTTTTGTTCCATTTTACTGTTTTGTCTTATTCCTGTATCTGGTAACCTGAGCAACTATTTTGAAGATAACAATATGCAGTATAACAACCATTGTTAAATATTTATCATCTTGTTTTGAAAACCTAAAATTAAAAAATAAAAGGCAAACTAATTGCAAAAGATATTATTTATAGCTGGAACTTGATCTGGAAAATAACCATACTTTTTTGAGATGATTAAAATATTATATGAGCAGGAATGGGGATTTAGCTTAGTGGCATAGGCTCCTGCCTTGCAAGCATGCAGTTGTGAGTTTGATCCCCAGTACCGATTAAAAAAAATATTATACGAGTATGACTGTCTTAGAAGATACTTATGTTGTTATTTTAAGATATGGTTTATCATTATTAGGTTTTTAAAGTTCAATTGATACTGACACAAAAACAGTGGAACAGAAGAGAGGATGTAGAAGCAACCCCAAGCACATTTTATCATTTGGTCTTTTACAAGGGGCCAAAATTATACACTGGCATCTTTAATATGTTGGGAAAACTGGCTATCCACATATAGAATGCTGAACCTAGACCCATATCTTTTAGCATATACGAAACTAAAATCAAAATGAATCAAAGAACTAAATATTAATATTTAATCTCTGGAAGAAAAAGTAGGCTAAACTCTTGAAGTTGTATGCTTAGACAAGGACTTTCTTTTCTTTTTTCTTTTTTCTTTTTCTTGTTGTTTTGAGACAGGATGTCACTATGCAGTTCAGGCTGGTCTTGAAATCACTTTGTAGCCCAAGCTGGCCTCAAACTCACAGTGATCCTCTTGCCTGAGCCTTCCAAGTTCTAGGATTACAGATGTGTGCCACCATGTCCGACTTGGCAAGGACTTTCTATACAGAATGCTAGTTGCAGAGAAAATAATACCAAGAATACTAAATTTAAAAGGTTCTGCAGAGTGAGTCAACAGAGTAAAAAGACAATCTATAGAACAGAAAAAAAGTTTTGTCAGCTATGCCTCAGGCAGAAAACTAATATGTATAATATATAAAGAACTAAAAAAAAATCAGATCCCCAAAATAAATAACTCAAAAAAATGAGCAAGGGAAATGAGTAGGCATATTAGAGAAAAAGTACAAATGGCCAATAAATATATGAAGAAATGCTAGGCATCACTAGCCATTAGAAAGATAAAAATTAAAATACCACTGAGATTACATCCTCTGAAAGAATGAGCATCATCAAAAAAGAAAAAAAATCAAATAATAACATGCTATAGAGGCTGTGGGAGAAAAAAAGAACTCTTCTACATTGTTGGTGGGAATGTAAACTGGTACAACCACTATGGAAATCAGTATGGCAATTCCTCAAAAAAATTAAAATTGAAAGTTCAATTTGACCCAGCTATTTCCCTCCTATGTATCATCCAAAAAGAGTTAAAGCTATACTATGATGCCCATTCTGGTTTGACTATTACCTTCTTTTGAAGTCCTGTAATGTCTCCAATGTTTTGGTTTTATTGGTTTTGTTCTTTACTGTTTTGTTCAATTTTATTATAACTGATGATATAGGCAGTTCTTTTTAAGATAGCAAGAGGCATTATGGTAACCACTGTTGATCACCTTGTATTCTGTTTTTACATTATGTACTGTGTCCATCCTTTTGATTTGACTGACTCTGTTTTTTATGTCACATTTGGTTTTATTCTCTTCAAAAAAAAGTAATAAGAACTGTGGGAGTAATAAAATCCAAAATGTGTAATTGTCATTGTAAAAAAGAGAGGAAAAGAAAGTGCTCTAAAGGATATAACTGCATGTATATTTAAGCGTATGATAGATAACCATATTACTGAGTTTTTGTTGGATCATTGAACAGAACTATTTGCAGTCTCACTGTTTGAATGTCCACTTTATATGCTTTAATTTTGTAACTTGAACAACTATTTCTAAGATGACAATATATAATCTATTAACTAGTGATTTCCTACTGTTTAATGTTTTTTGAAATTCTGTATAACTTGTACTCTTTTTCGTTTTTTTTTCTTTTTCTCCTTAAATAAAATTTTAAAAATGAATTGCAGCTATCATATTACAATTATACATGTATACCCATGTTTATAGCAGCACAATTCATGAGAATTAAATTTTGAAAGTGGCCTATATATCTATCAGCAAATGAAAGATAAAGAAAACAAAGTACACACAATGGGATACTACTCTGCCATGAAAAAAGATAAACTTGAGTCAGTTGTAGGAAAATGAATGCACTTTGAGACCATAATGTTAAGTGAAATATCTCATGGTTTTTCTTTTATGAAAAACTCAAATTATAAGTAACAAGTAAAATAAAAGATAATAGAAAATAGGTCTTTCTCAGATAAGAAGGGAGTCAAGAGTTTGAAGGGGATATAAGGAAAAGAAAAAGGGGATTAAAAAAAGCAATTAGGATATGTTATATACATATACTGGGCCAGGAATATAGCCCAGTGGCACAGTACCTGCCTGGCAAACACAAGGTCCTGAGTTTGATTCCCGGTACAAAAAAAAAAGTTGTAATAATACATGTACCAACTCCACACAAGGAATGCAAACTATACTGCAAACAGATCCTAATAAAAAATGGTAATGTTATCAACCTGATTTACAAAGTGAAACTTGCAGACATTGGCTAGCTATCTTTATTCTTCAGTTCTTCATTATTATACCAATGTGGAGGGGAAATGAAGGATAACATTTTTATGAATCAGGAGACTTGATTTTTTTCCTTTGCAATATGAGTGCTAGGGGATGCAGAAGAAAGGGCATACTTGGATAATTTTTTTGATGTGGACAATGCATGCTTCACTGATGCTTTATAGATGTAGTTCAGTACTAACACATAACCATACACCAAGTGGTTGATTCACAAAAAGAAATTGGCAAGAGTATCAGTTGGTAAAGAATATCTCATTTAAAAATACACTGTGTTAGGTACATACCTGAAATAGTCACTCTTGAATTTTTCTGTTTTCAACTCTAAATTAGTTCACTTACTAGATTTGTGTTTATTAAATAATGAACTGATTTATTTAAAAATGCAAGACTTTTTAACCAGAACTACCAATTCTGAAGATTCCTGGTATTAAACATGACCTGTGGAAATTAATTGAAAATTCACATTGTTTTAGCTAATGTGAAAAAATGAAAACATGAGATAGAATGTCTTAACCTCAGAAAATAATTCTAAATGTTCAAGCAATTTGCTGATGCATAGCCATTTGTAGTCATATTTTAAATTTTTTCAGGTTATCTTTTCATCAGGTAAAAGCCTTCTTGGCTTATCAGTTTAATAAATAATTCCAGAGTCTCTGGTGCTTATCCAAAGTGCTTGAGCCATTTTGTTGTCATTTCTTTTTATTTTATTTTACTTTAATTAATTAGTTTATTTATTAGTACCAGGGATCAAACTCAAGACCTTGTGTTTTGCCAAGCAGGCACTTATACCACTGAGCTAAAACTCCGGCCCCTTTGTTGTCATTTCTGTTACCCAGAAATACAGTCTGTACTGCAGGGGTTCTCTGCAAAGCTGATTTGGACGTCCGAGGAAAGCAGCTGTTCTCGGAGCACATCAAGGGCAACACCCTTCCAGGTGACTTTTGAGGCAAGTT
This sequence comes from Cavia porcellus, assembly GCF_034190915.1. NCBI lineage: Eukaryota > Metazoa > Chordata > Mammalia > Rodentia > Caviidae > Cavia > Cavia porcellus. The sequence goes on from NW_026947500.1 coordinate 25,414,730, forward strand.
TTGTTTTCTTATAACTACTGATGATTTGATTCTTATTTTTCTACACATCTGATATTAAGAAAGAAAAGCCTGCTTCCATTACAGCTCCAAGTTGAAGTAAAATAAATATTGACTCCTAGACTTGCCTGTATAGGCATGTCACATTGGAGTTTCTATAATACTGGTGTGTGTCCTAGTCCAGTAACTTGTGATCGAAGGAGATGCATTACTCTCTTGGGCTGCCATAACAAAATGCTATGGACCTGGTGACTTAAACAACAGAAATTAATTTTCTTATAGTTCTGGAGGCTAGAAGTCCCAAGATCAAAGTGCCATCAGGGCCAGGCATGTTGGCTTGTGCCTGTGTTCCCAGATTCAGGAGTCCAGGAATGCAAGACTAGCTTGGGTAACATAATGAGAGCCTCTGTCAACAGCAACAAAGTGGGATTCGGGTTGCATTCTGGTGAGGCCTATCTTCCTGGCATGTGGACTTCTGTCTTGAAAACCCTTACATGGTCTTACATGGTCTTCTCTCAATGTCTGGGTGGAATGAGGTCTCGATGTTCTTATAAGAAGAAGTACCTTAGCCAGGCATGGTGGCACTCACCTGTAATTTCACCATTCAGGCTGAGACAAGATCACCAGGAGTTCGAGATCAATGTGGACTACATAGGGAGTTCAAGGCCACCCTGAACTGCCTAAAGAGCCCCTATCTTCAAAAAACAACAGCAACAACAACAACAACACAAAAACCAAAAAAAAAAAAAAAAAAAAAAAAAAAAAACCCATGGAGCCATCTTATTTACTTTCTTAATACCATATTTCCAAAAGCAGATTTAAGAGTTGAGGCTTCAACTTACGGGTTTTTTTTTCAGTACTTAGGATAGAATCCAGGGCTTTCACACTGAGCTATCTATCTCTATCTATCTATCTATCTATCTATTTATATTTTTGAGACAAGGTCTCACTAAATAGCCCAGGGTAGTCCTCAATTCATAATCCTCTGCCTCAGCCTCTTGAGTATGCCCTTCCATCCCTGGTTTTCAACATAATGAATTTTGAGAGACACAATTCAGTTCATAACAAGTATGTGATATGATTTTGAAAGGATACTCATAATACTTCTCAGAGTACAAGTCACAGACAAAAAAGGATTCTCTCCACAAACAAGTAAGAGTATGAAACTTTCTTTTCAGTACACAAATAAGTGGATAAACAAATTAGCATTTATTCTTAAATATTTTTGTAAAAATAGAATAGGTAATTTGGGGAGTTATTTGAATTTCTCCCTATTTTCTCTGTCATGCACACACATTTTTTTAGTTCCTTGTATAAGAGAAACTGTTGGGGGCTGGGGATTTAGCTCAGCAGCATAAGCTATTTAAGCTTGTGCACCTGATTTACTCACTTAACACTGTGTTCTAAAGTTGCATTCATTTGGCTAAAAATGCCTCGTTTGTTGGTCTTTATGGTAGAGTAGTATTCTATCATCTATAAATACTGTACCACATTTTCTTATCCATTAGTATGCTGATGAATATATATACTGTTTTCAAGATTTAGTTGTTACAGATTTTGCTGCCTTAAACATGGGTATGCATATATCCTTGTAATATGAATTTTGAGAAGACACATAGAAGGAGGATAGCTGAATCAAATGGTATTTCTAGTTTTAATTTTTAATAGATTTCTGCATTAATTATACTAGTTTGTATTCCCATTAACCATATAGAAAGGCTCCTTTTTCCCATATCCTTGCCAACATTTGTTGTTACTTTTTGATGATGGCCAATCTTTCTGGTGTAAGATGGTATAGTTTTAATTTGCATTTCTCTAATGGCTAGTGATATTGAACATTCTTTCATGTGTTTATTGGCCATTTGTACTTTTTCTGAGAAGTGTCTGTTCATTTTAGTTGCCCATTTTTAAGTTGGGCCTTTTATTTTGGGGGTCTACTTTTTTTGAGTTCCTCATATATTCTAGATGTTCAACCTCTGTCTGAGGAATAGGTGGCAAAATGTTTCCCATTCTGTAGGTTTTCTCTTCACTTCACTCCATTGGTTGTTTCTTTCTTTCTTTCTTTTTTTTTTTTTTTTTTTTTTTTTGGTATTTTTACCGGTACCAGGAATCAAACTAATGACCACATGCTTGTAAGGCAGGCGCTTATGCCGCTGAGCTAAATCCCCAGCCCTCATTTTGCCATGCAGAAGCTTTTTAATTTGGTATGATCCCATTTGTTGATTCTTAGTGTTACTTCTGGTGCCATTGGTTTCTGTTCAGAAATTCCTTGCCTATGCCTGTCTTCAAGAGTTTTACCTGTTTTTTCTTCTAGCAGATCAAGTGTCTGTATAGTTCTTTGATCTACTTTGATTTTAGTTTAGTACATGGTAAGATATGTGAGTCTAGATTCAATCTTCTGCATGTGACTATCCAATTTTCCCAGCAGTATTTATTAAAGAGGCTATCTGTTCTCTGTATTTTAGGTGATTCCTAATGTGCAGATAAACTTGGGAACCATTAAAATAATTCTTTATCTGAATTTGGATCTCTTGATAAAGAAAATAAAAATTGGGTCCTAGTGTGGGTCCTGTTTGGATACATTTTTATTCTGTTGGTTTAGAGATCTATTTATTGATTTACTTGATGTACAGATTTATAAGAGTAACAGTTGAGTTCTCCTCTTTTAAAAATTTTCTGGTCTCTTGTTTTTCCTTCCCAAGGTGGTAGAGATGCAAAGAAGTAGAATGCTATGGGTATAGTATCAGAGCAACAGATACTCTTAGCTGTGCCTTATCTTTCTTAGGAGAAAGGAAGGTAAATAATCGGGAGCAATTAATGGTTAGTCAGCTCTGAAACTAGTAATCTCAAGTAGCAATAAAAAGGTGATCCCAGTGAACCAAGGAGAGCAATTCTAGGGAATGAAGTCATGTATTTTAGCCAGTCTGAACAAACAAGGATAATTTGCATTCCTAACATTTATAAATATTTAAGCCTCCTGACAGCACTATGAAGTAGATAGGACAAGTATTACTCCATGTTACAGATAAGAAAACTGAGATTGAGAGAATTCGAGTGACTTTCCTATCATAAAAAAAAGTGAAGTGAAAAAAGTTGGAACTTGAACAAAGTCTGACTCATCTAGGTCAGTGCTGTTTGAATATTTACTTACTCATTCACAAACCTGTGTTTTTGAAGTAAGTTACACTGAGCCAGATACACTAAGTCATGTTACTTGATTCCAAAGAACACAGAATGTAAAAGGAAAGACTGATGTGTAAAAAATTAATTACAATATGGTGTGATATAGACCATGACAGAGATAAGCGCTGAGTACTGTGTAGCACAGAGGAAGGTTACCTAACCCAGTGGAAAGGGGTCAAAGTCTAGAGGGCCTGATGAGAGTGAAAAAACAGATTTACTGAGCATAAGGGTGGGTATGACAAACACTTGAGAAAGTTGAGCAAGATGTTGCTAAAAGAGGAGAACTCAACTGTTACTCTTACAAACTCTTATAAAGTTTCTCTTTCTATTTCCTTATTGTAAAAAAATATTTTCCTTAGAAAAATCAAAGTATGACCAAAGCAGACATTCATTCATTCATTCATTCATCCATTCATTTTGGGTTTTTGAGACAGGGTCTCACTATGTAGTTCAGGTTGGCCTTGAACCCACCATGTAGCCCAGGCAGCCCTGGGACTCACAGCAGTCCACCTACTGCAACTTCCCAAATTCTGGAATTATAGGTGAGTGCCCCATACCTGGAAAGCAGATATTTAGAGTATACATAATTTGGCCTGTCAAGGAATTCACACTTAATTCTTTCTTGTACTTAATTCTTCTCTTATGAGAGTGGGACATTTTAGTACAAATTTTACAGAATGGGCCAGTTCCATTCTCAGATAGCTGAAAGTGAGTGATGTCGAAGTCATTGTCATGATTCAGTATTGTGTTTTGCTTCTCATTGCTGAAATCATTTTTTAAAAAATAAATTTAAGTTCCTTGCTTTTGTAGATATGTGAGACTAGAGTTTCTAACACACAGCGGTCAAAATTTGTGTGTGTGTGTTAGTGTGTGTGTGTCTTCCTCCTCTCCCCTGCCCTTTTTCCAATTCTGTGAATAGATCTTAAAAGGGGCTGTGTGATGTGTCTTAATTATCCTCTGCTGACCTGACATAATGATCACTGTATTCTAAGTTAGATGCCAATCCTTATTATGGGTAGTAAAGGAACACATTGTTATATGAATTGTCTTTCTCTTCGAACTCTTCTAGTTCAGAATGATCTTATTTATCCCTGAAACCTCAAGTATACATAATAAGCAATGTAGGTGCTTTATGAATGAATAAGTGAGCATATATTGAGTGGTCACAAATGAGTACTGCCTCTCAGATTCCATAAAAATAACGATGTTTAATGTACCACGCATAAGGTGTGTCTGTGTATGTGGTGCTGGGTATTGAACCCAGGAGCTTGTATGATGCTAGGCAACAACTCTACCACTGAGCCACTCCCCAGCCTATCATTCAGATGTCTGCACAGAAATGAACATTTTGGAGCAGTAGCATCACACAGTAGATTATGGACTTTGGAGTTAGTCAGATATGGATTTGAATTCCAGAGCTGCCACTTAACTAGCTGTGTGTGACCTTGGATAAACTAACTAGTGAGTCTCAGTCTTTTCTTTAAAACGAGGATATTTTCTGTTTGCACATAAACTGTTCATCATGTAGCAGGTGTTTAATAAATGGTAGCTGTCATCATTGTTAATTTTAGCCCCTGCAAAATGAACTTTTTTATTTAGTTGCCATACTGTTAGATATAATTAGACCTTTCTATGATAAACCCTATAATCTCCAAGTTACAGAGATTCAAAACTGTTCCAAGAAGTTGTTTGGGAAGTATCAAGCACAGAGTGCTTTTAAGAGACCATTGATTTTCTATTGTTTAAACATTCTGTGGTAAAAAATTTAAAGTGAAGTGTATGACTATCATGTGTACATGGCAGTTGTTATTTAATTCCCACTATTTACAAACATGAATAAATCCACGTTTTAGACTTTCCTAATAATCCCTTAACTATTTAATAATATTTTCCAAATATCTAACAATTCCCAAATATTATTTCACACTTCTTAACCTCCTTTTCAGTGGATTTATAAAAATATAATCATTTATTATTTATTAGATATTTTTATGTTTCTTCCTTATTGTGTTAATGAGTTTTTTGAGGACTACAACCAATATTTTTCCTCCTAAAACTATACCTAGTACCTGGCTCAGTGTGTTCTGAGTCACTAAAAAGGAGTTACTGATTTCTGACTGGGCTTTTATTTTCTAGGAGACTAGTTCTACCTTTAGTTTTAGATATGTTGTATTAAATTTTAAAATTTATTAGGAAAATGTTTAATAGAGCACAGAGCATAGAGCACAGAGATGTGGTAATCTGTAATCCCAGCACTCTGGGAAGTTGAGGCAGGAGGATCACAAGTTCCAATTCAAGCTAGACAATTTAGTGATTTTGTAAGACCTTGTCTCAAAATAAAGAGATCTGGGAATATAGCTCAGTTCAAAGGCCCTGAGTTCAATCCCTAGTTCTATTCAGGAAAAAAAAAAACAAAAAAGATTTGGAGCCAAGTCAACCTGGGTAATCTTGGATAAACTGAACATCTTTGTAACTTTTTCATTATAAAATGTGGGTTATATGTGTGTACTTAATAGTTTTTGTGGGGTTGGGGATTTAGCTCAGTGGCATAAGTGCCTGCCTTGCAAGTACGCAGTTGTGAGTTTGATCCCGGGTACCGATTTAAAAAAAATAGTTTTTGTGAAGATTAAATGAAGTAATACCACATCTAAAGTAGAGAAATGCATAATTAAATGATAAATCTTAGCTGGGCACAGTGGCACATCCCTATAGAACTGGAAGACTAAAGCAGGAGGGTCATGCATTTGAGCCTAGTCTAAGTAATTTAGCAAAACCCTGTCTCAAAACTTTTAAAAGGGGTGGGGATGTAGCTCAGTGCAAAACCCCTGGGTTCAACCCCTAATATTAAAGAAAGAGGGAGTGTCCTATTAGAAAAACAATGGGCAATCGATCATAAAAAGACTTACGGTCAAATTCTGTCTCTGTCACTAAAGAACTGAATGGCCATAGACAAATTGCCTATATTTTCTGAGGTACATCCCTACCAATGTTTTTATGTGTAAATTTGGGATAGTAATACTTACCTTATAGGATTGTTCTGAGATAATATGTATATATTGCCTATACAATGCTTCATACATTGTAGCCATTCAACAGGTGGTATCCATTAGTGTTACTATATATAATGTATGCTTTCAGATATAAAGAACCTTAAAAGCACTCTGTAGGCAAGGCATGGCAGCAAGGCAGGAGGATTGTTATAAGTTCGAGACCAACCTGGGCTACAAAGTGAGCCCAAGGCCAGCCTGAACTGCATAGCAAGACCCTGTCTCAAAAAGACAAAAAAAAAAAAAAAAAAAAAAAAAGAAAAAGAAAAAAAAAGCACTCTGTAAGGTAGATAAGGCATCTATATTGCATGTCATGAAAAGAAAAACATAAATATTTTAATATTAAATTTATTGAGACCCCATGAGGTTAATACAAGTTACCTTTGACCTCTGCAGTTAGAAGAGGTGCTCAAAGTGATGTCCTTAGCTTCTAGACATTTATTAGTATGGTAAACTACTGCTTGAGTAACCTTGATCACTGAGATTCCTGCACATGAATTTTCAATTTCTTCTCTAAGAGCTGTGAATGTAGTAGGTTTTCTGCAATATATGACATCCTCTAGGGTTCCTCCTACCCTCTAGAATAACACCTGCTGTTGAAATTTATTTTTCTGAAATGGGTATACATTTTTTGAAAGACTCTGTGTGTGTGTGTGTATGTGTGTGTTTAGATATGTTTATAAAGATAAATACTGGTAAGTATCTCATGTAACTCTTCCCTTTTGTCGTGCTGGCTTCCTATTTTTCCTGTCTTCATCATGGTTAAGTGTTTGTTGCCAGTTACTATGATAAGTGTCTGCATATACATTTTATCCTTGTTTTTCAGATTAGGAATTGAGGTCTAATTATGGCAGCCATTGCTAATTTAATAACTTCTTGCCTTGAAGTCCTACCATGCTTTTGTTCTTCTGTTTCCATTGGTTCTACCTTGTTATGTCTTATTAGATTTTAATATGTGTGATAGTATAAACAAATTTTTTTTTGTCTTTTTCCTTTTTATCGGTACTGGGGATCGAACTCACGACTGCCTGCTTGCAAGGCAGCCCCCCCCCTTTTTTGGTCTTTTTCATAAACAAATTTTTAAGGAAAATGAGATTTTATATTAGCCCTTGTTCATTATTGGTTATTTGATTTTGAATGTCCTGTAATACTTTAATTCACTTGAATGGTTTTATACTATTTTGCTATGTTTGATACCATTGTGTGTGAAGATCTGCTCAACTATTTCAAAGAAAAGAGACATTACGGTAGCTACTGTTGATATGCGGTTGTCTTGTAAAGTGCTGTGTTGCATTGTTTTGTTCTGATTTGCTTTGTTCTGTTCTCTTTTGTTTTATTCTCTTTAAAATAAAATAAAATTTTTTTTAAAAAAGGAATTGAGGTCTAGAGCCACGAAGTAATTTATGTTCTATGCTAATTTAAGTAATTTTGAGGTTTCTGCTGTATAGCTTTTTCTTATAGATAAATGTTTGGAGGAATGGAATGATGTTAAAAAATAGGTTCCTTTGCTCCTTTGAACTCCACTCAGGTGCTTATAGAAATTGTCCAAAAGCTTTACAGGGTAGTAAACACTGAGGTTTTTATTAATTTATTTGAAATACAGTGATACATCAGTTTATGAACTTAGCTCTTTCCACACTGTTGGTCACAAACCGAATTGGACTAGAACTGAGCCAGATTTCCTCATAACCTTGAACCTAATTATTGGATTTGAGTCAGTTTAGTTTGCACCCAGAATTGCGGAAAGAATTAAGTTTGTGAACTGAAATAGTGCTGTGTATAATTTGTTCCAAAAGGAGATTTTGACATTGTGGTATTTATACTGATAGAACCTACAATGAAGGTTAACTGGGGTAACATAGCACCATTTCTAGAATAGAGAAATCCATCATTAAATGGCATTTCTTAGCTGGGGCACCGTGGCACATGCCTATAACCTCAGCACTCCTTGTTTCGCAGATTAGAAAATGAGGTCTAGGGCAGTGAAGTCACTTATTTTCTATGTAAATTTAGATAGTTTTTATAAGCCTAATACTGGAACACAAGTCTTTTGAATTCGTGTGTCTCCTAAAGTTACATGAAATAGGTACTCTAACCCAAGAAGTGATGGCTAGATTGCTTTTTGTGTATAATTCTCACTTCAACGATGTTTCTTCTGCAATGTCCAAAAAACTATGAAGTATAATTAATTTTATAAGAAATACCATATTTCATTCATTTTTGCACTTGAGTTTATGTACAAAGTATGATTAAAACATGGTGTTTAAATTTTAAAAACAATTTACTACTGTAAAAGCCACATTGCTATTAACCTCTTTCAGAATATCCTGATCACAGTTTGAACACACTTGTCTCAGTCTTGACATGTTCTGAAGCATTTCTGGAAGTGCTCTTTAATAAATGTCTTTAGTTGCACCACGGTGGCTGCCTTAATGTCCTGAATTGATTCAAAACATTTACCTTTCACTGTCATTTTGCCTTTAGGGACATGCTGAAAGTCACATGATGCCAGGTCTGGTGAGTAAGGTGGATGCAGACACACTGTAATGTTTTTACAAACCTGCCTTTCCATTTGTTGGCACTCTACAGCAGCATTCACTGTTTCTGATACTTGATGAGGACTTCCAGGACTGCTTTAGGAAGTGACAAAAACAATGGGAATATTTTTAGGGAGATTAAGGCAATGAATCTTACTGTGATAACTTTTGTAAAAAAAATTTCAACATTAACTGTATTCCAAGCACATCTCATATATGTGATGAGTGTTTTTGTTGTGTTTTGCAGATTCTTGAAAAGCCCAGAACTTTCATGACAGATTGTCTGGTTATAAAACATTTTTTACATAAAATCATCATAGTACACCACAAGGTAAACTTTTCTATAGTACAATGATATTTTTCTTGTTTAGTCATGTTTTTAAGAGACCTTTACTCTGTAGAACATGGAAGGTTGCAATTTTCATTTTTCAAGGAAGATGATTACAACTTTTAATTTACAATTGATTTGGTTTCTGTGCCCTTCTAGCAATTCTTTTCTTTTCCTTCTTTCCTTTCTTTTGTGTGTATGTGTGTGTGTGTGTGTGTGTGCGCGCATGCATGCACGCACGCACGTGGGCATGGTGGGAATGGAACTCAGGACCTTGTGTATACTAAGCACACACTCTACCCTTGAACTATATTCTTTTTTGTTTTGTTTTGTTTTGCCTTTTTCCTTTTTATCAGTACTGGGGATCAAACTCAGGACTGCCTGCTTTACAAGACAGGCACTTATGCCGCTGAGCTAAATCCCCAGCCCCTGAACTATATTCTTAATCAAGGCAATCTATGATACAACTAAGAAGACTCTGAATATAGAGAGCCTTCTTTTAGATTATTTTCCCCTTCTTAACTGCTTTATTGTATCACTTTAGATACAGTTTTTCCCTCCTCTTACTCATTTTGCTGTTAGATAATAAATCTTATGGATAATCACTTCTTTCTCTGAAGTGACTGTAAAAGGAAATAAGTAAGTTAGGATAAAAGTATGTTAAACACTGAAGAGCTAATTTTTTATTACCTGCAGTCAAATACATTTATAAAGGTGAACACAGTTAAATGTATCGTATAATTTCCTCCTTTTCTCATGTGCTCTTCCTACTTTTTCTGTCTTCAGCAGGGTTAAATGTTTATTGTTTGTAGTCACTGTTCTAAGTGCCTGCACACGCTCCACTAACCCTCACATCACCCCTCGTGAAGCAAATTTTGCCATCCTCATCCTCATTATAGCTGAAAAACTATAGTACAGAAGTTAAGTAATTAGTCAGGATTTGAATCCAGGCAATCTGGCTCTAGAGTTCTTTTTTACTTTATGTTATGTAGGAAGAAAAATGTAGACTGAAGGTAGGAAATGATAAGAACAGTGATATAAATTGGAGAGAGGACGTGAGTCAGATGGAGATGGGAAAGGAAAAGCAAAGAAAAAAACCAGAATGGTCCACATATGAAAAATAATAGAAATAAAATTTGATATCTTAGGAGGGGAGGGATAAGTTGGATGAATAGCAAAGGGGAAAGATTTCCTGATAATTTGAGACCTCCTGGAATTGTAGTGTAGGAATATGAACACAGTATTAAGTGTATTCTGTGAAACTGTGAGTATAAAAATGCAATAAAGAATATCCTCCTTCTCCAGGTTTGTCTATGTTGTTGCAAATGATAGGGTTTTTTTTTCCATTTTAAGGCCGAATAGTATCCTATTGTGTATATATCACATATTTTTATCCATTCAGATAATCCAGGCACTGAAAGACAAATACTACATGGTTTTTCTTATACCTGGAATCTTAAGTTGACTTAACAGAAGTATAAAATAGTGGTTACTAGGGGTTGAGGGAAGGTAAGAGGGAAGAAATAGGGTCAAAGGGTGCATTTTCAATCAGGAGGAGTAATTTCTAGGGATCTACTGCTGTTCCAGAACAATCCCGTTCTACCGTGTGAGGATCCTCAGCTGCTGTGAGACCTAAAGAAGAGAGAGACAGATAAGATTTCATATAGTTCAGTGTACTGCGGGAACTTAATGATGGAAGTGTTGTTCTGTTTGGCAGAAAGACCAGTTGGATCCTTAGAGTTGGGGTCAGAAAGGGGCATACATATGAGTTAAGACAAAATGATTTCATCTTACCTAAAGTATATGTGGTCAGCTTAAGATACAAGTGTCGGGTACATTTGTGGAGCAGGATCTAGTTGTAAGTAAAGCTTCACATATGACACTAACGATTTTATCTATTATAGTTTTCTAGTAATGTATGTAGGGAAAGCCATCTAGGGTTACTCTTGAAAAGTCCTAGTGATTACCGCTCAAGATGACTAGACGTGTCAAACTTAATTCATACAGTGACACAGCAGGGTGATTACAGTCAATAATGATACATATTTCAAAATAGCCAAGAGAGTAAATGTCTCAACACAAAAAGTAAATTAAGTGATAGCTATGTTAACCTGCATGATATAATTACTCCATGTAGTATACATATATCTAAATATCACACTGTATCCATTTCTGTGTATAATTAGGAATTTATCAATTAAAGTATTTAAAAAAATAAAGAATATCCTTTTCCTTAGAAATTAGGTGTGAAAGTTTTTAATCTGTCTTGGCTCGTGAAATCTCATGCCTCATTTATTGTTTTGTAGCTCAAGTTTACTTTCAGTGTAAAGGTAAATGGATTCCTTTCCACAGAGATCTTTGGGTAAGTAAATCCTTGACTGAAGACAATGCCATAGCTCTGCACTTTCTCTCACTTCTTTTTTTAATAAGTATTTATTTATTTATTGCTTATTTTTTTATCGGTACCAGGGATCAAACTCATGACTGCACGTTTGCAAGGCAGGCACTTAATGCCACTGAGCTAAGTCCCCAGCCCTTCTCTCACTTCTTACTACCCTATTACTAATAGGTTCACAGTTTGATTTCTTGACCTAAAGTCATGTTGAAACTAATTTTATGAACCCTCCGACATTTTCTTACTGTGTATTATCCATTAACGAGTAAGTAGACTTATCTAAATCTTTTTATATTTTCCCTTTTCACTAGAGGAGGTAAACTTAAAAATTGCCATTATCTTTTTGGTTGTTTCATTACTGAATTCCAGTGATCTCTGGAGTAGAAAAAGTCATGGGTCAAAATTTGTATCAAAGCTTGGGTTGGGAAATGGTTTACCACCCTCCTCCTTTTTTTTGCTTTGTAGGGTAGAAAATGAACCCACTTTGAAACTGTGGAATGGAATTGCTGTTGTTGTAAACTGTCAGCATTATGTAAGGTGAAGGCAAAATCATTCTGTGTGTGTGTGTGTGTTTTACTCTCTTATATTACGACTATGAATATGATATAAATTGGAAATAGTCTCCCTTATTTATTTTTATATTATTATTATTATTATTATTATTATTATTATTATTATTATTACTTTAAGATGAGGTCTCACTACGTTGTCCAGGCTTGTTTCAAACTTTGGAGTGGAAGTGATTCTCCTGCCTCAGTCTCCTGAGAATCTGAGACTACAGGTGTACACCATACACAGTTACCCCTGTATTTCTACATGTGAGGTTTCAGCCTCTTTCTTTTCTTTTTCTTTCCCTGCCCACCTTCCTGCCTGCCTGTTTTTCTCCTCTCCTCCTTTCCCCCTTTCCCCTCTTAACCCTTTCCTCTCCCCTCCCTCCTCTCCCATCCCCATTCCTTTTTTCTCATCCCTCCCTCCATCAGCCCCTCCCTCCCTCCTTCTTTCCTTCCTTCTTTCTTTCCTCTTTTTCTTTGTTTCTTTTAAAATCTTTTTGAGACATTGAACTCATTGTATAGCCTAGGCTACCTTAAATTTGTGGCAATCCTTTTGCCTTAGCTTCCCAAGTACTGGGGTTACAAGGTGTACACCATCACACTCAGCTCAGTTCATTCACCTTCTTTATAAGAAAAGCAAAAATATTTTAATTTATTTATGTTAAGCATTATTGTTATTATTATTATTGGCTCCTTGAATATATATTAATTGGCCTGAGAATGCATTTTTTTTCTCTATGCCTTGTTTTCTTCTGTAAATGGAATGAAATAAATCCTGTTAATTCCAGTACCATTTAGACATAAGAAGAGATGAATTTTAAAGTTTACTTAACTCTTGAATAGTATGAATCCAGTGGTACTTGTTTATATATATTTTTTGCATCAGCATTGCACCTGAGTTTGGAAATCATCTCTCTCCTACATCTACCTTTTTCAGACTCCAAAAACATAAGTCTATGGAGGACATGGTAAATAATCTGGACAGACAGAAACCATTTCCTTGTCTTCCTTTCCCATTCAGCTCCACAAAGTCCAAAGTGAACATGAACTATTTTAGGGAATACCTAATGTATGCTTAAATCTAATTTATTCTTTATGTAGTAGATTCCGCTTTCATTTATATGCTCTGAGCCAGTACCAGTCACCATAGCATCTTTTTTTAAAAATTTTTTAAAAATTTTATTTAAGGAGAAAAAGAAAAGGAAAAAAAAAAGCAGAGAAAGGGTACAAGTTATACAGATTTACAGAAAAAAATAAACAGTAGGAAATCACTAGTTAATGGATTACATTTTGTCATCTCAGAAACAATTGTTCAAGTTACAAAATTAAAGCTTATAAAGTGGACATTCCAACAGTGAGACTGCAAACAGTTCTGTTCAATGATCCAACAAAACTCAGTAATATCATTATCTATCTTATACACTTAAATATACATGCAATTATATCGCTTAGAGCACTTTCTTTTCCTCTCTTTTGTACAATGACAATTACACATTTTGGGTTTTGTTGCTCCCACAGTTCTTATTACTTTTTTGGAAGAGAGTAGAACCAAATGTGACATAACAGAACAGAGTCAGTCAAATCAAAAGGGTGGACGTAATAGATAATGTAAAAGCATAATACTAGGTTATCAACAATGGTTACCATAATACCTCCCGCTATCTCTAATAGAATTGCCTATATCATCAGTTATAATAAAATTGAACAAAACAGTAAAGAACAAAACCAACAAAACCAAAACATTGGAGACATTATAGGTCTTCAAAAGTAGATAATAGTCAACCAGAATGGGCGGCATAATGAATCCTACTATCTTCACAGCTGTTGCCTAAACTTTTGAACCTGGTACTATCAAGCAAAACAGAATAGAGGAACGTCAGTCAAAACAAGATGTCACCATAGCATCTTAAGCCTTAGAGAAACTGCCCATTGGTTTTTGGTCTGTTTTCTTACTCTTGCCCAAAATTACACCTCAGATGAAAACCTTTTTTATTCTTTAATCTTTAATATCCAGGCAACAAAACCCCACCCCATATCTTTCTTTACTATTCTGATACATTCATCCAGTCTCTTCAGGTGGACAGTTGCATTATCATAGCTTTGTAATGGAGAGTTTACAACTGAGCCAGCATCTGTGAACATGTTTCCTTGGGTGATCTGATTACTCAGAGGAAGAGGAAAAATTTTATTAGTATTTCCTTTCTGCTTAGAAAAGTGTCAGGAAAATATTCAAATACAAAATTTCACTACATTTTTTCCCTAGGAAACCTGTTTTTCTTTTCTTTCTTTCTTTCTTTTTTTTTTTTTTTTTTTCGCTCCTATCAAACAGTAACCTCAGACCCATGCAGGGGAAGATGTAATATTTCTGAGAGCAGACTTTTAATTATCATGGGGCCAGTTTTAGGTCATTTGTGATTCATAGGCCCCATTGCACAAGGCTAATCTTTGAATGATCTTGTAAACTTCTGCTCAGAACTATAGAGTAATGTTAGTGGAGAAAATACACTTCTGAAAGTAAGAAACGGCTATTAGTGATAGAAAAAGCAAGAGCCATAATATCCTCACTAAAATGCCCATTTTTCCATTCTTTCCTACTGCAGAGATTCTCTGAGACACAAGATACTTATGTTACTAAAACTGAAATTATAGGTTATATGGTTATGCGTACGCCAGATGTTATAAAAAGAATTTTGAATGTCCTTTTAAATAATTTCTTAAGAGGAAAAAAAGTTAAATTTGTCTCATCTATTTTTTGACAGTGGACTAAAAATCAGCACAACTGAATCACACTGTAGCAGGATCCACCCTGTGCCAGGACATCCAGTAACGCTCTCAATTCCTGAAGATGTGGCTGGCATGGACTTGTTGGGAGATCTGATAATGACTCCAGCTGCTGCTCTCTGCCCCAGCCCCAAGGTCTTTTCCAGCCAGCTGAACAGGATTTCATCGGTTGCCATATCCTTTTGATGACATGTTCCATTCAGTTAACTTTTGAAGATGGATTTGTTATATCCTAACTTTAGGAAAGCATTTATATATGAATTATTTGTCTAGCAACCACATATGGTTTGTATAGAACATGAAATCCAGTGTGATCACTAAGCTTAAAAATATTGCCAGGGAACTGATAACTATAAAGCGTGACACACATGTCATGCATTTTTCATATAAACCAGTATGACTGCGGTGTGCAGTAGGTGGCCAAGGAGAGATGAGGCTGGAATAGTGGTTGGAGTTGAATGGGGAAGACTTGGAGTGCCATGTTAAGTAGTGCCACATTTATTCTTTGTGTAGTGGGTAATTGTTGAATGGTTGGAAGGAATCTAGAAGCATTGTGCAGGGTGGATGGAAGAAAGAAGTTAGGAATTACTAAGTAAATGAATTGGGTTAAGGGTTAGTGCTTGGATTAAAAGTGTGTTGACCAGGAAAGGCAAAATTTATTACTGTAAGTAATCAGTGTTATCAAGTACCCAATTTGTTACGGTGGTTGGGAGAGACTGGAGCAGAGAATGGCTAAAGTTGATGGTAAGATTTCTGCCTTGAGACCAGGTGTGGTATTGCACACCTGTAATCCCAGTATTCAGGAGGCTGAGGCAGGAGGGTCACCATCAGTTCCAGGTCAGACTAGGCTGCATATATAGTGAGTTCAAGGCTAGCCTGAACTACATAACAAGATACTGTCTCAAAAAACAAAACAGAAAAAGGTTTCTATGTTCTGACTAGGGCAGCGTCTAGACGCAGAAGGTAGTGAGGAGACCTTTTAAAAATGAAAATGTTCTAAAGATGATGGGGCTGGTTGTAAAAGTTTTTGTATATATTTAAACAAATTTATACATTTAAAATGGATGACAGACTGGGCACGGAGGCACATACCTGGAATTCCAACACTCAGGAGGCTGAGGCAGTAAGATTGCTATGAGTTTGAGGCCAGCATGGGCTACACAGTGAGTTCAAGCCCAGCTTGTACTATATAATGAAACCCTATTTTTTTAAAAAAATGAATTTATGGCATGTGAATTTTATCTGAATAAAGCTTTATAAAAGATCTTCACGGATGGTTGACAGAGTAAGGATTCTGTCAGCAAAACGCAAAACGTTAGTAGCAGATTTGAAGATAAAGAAGATGCTTGGCTTACACATGTTAGTTAATAGTGACGCAGGATGTCCTTTGAGGATGACAAGCATCAGTACAGTTAGTTAGGTCCACACCTTGGAGGTGGTCAGATGTAGAGAAAGAGGATTTTAGACTCCCAGTTTATTGCACAGGTAAAGGTAGCACAGTGCTACATGGCCCTGGATTCACCACTCATGAGTTGTGTGATTGCTGGCAACGTATTTAACCAGTCTAATCCTTTACTTCCTCAGCTTTACGTGGGCGTAGTAGTATTTCATGTTTATTTTTCCCTCTCAAAGCTTTGTGCTTGTGTGTTCTTTTCAGGTTTATTTGTTTTTTAGAAAAATCCATGTGAAGCCCCTGAAATACTGCCTGACACATAAGTGCTCAATAATGTTTGTTATTATATGTTTGAGGATACAGGTGTAAATTAAGTTGTGGAAGTGTACAGAGAGCGCAAGATGGGAGGCGGGGATAGAGCACAGTGTAGAATGCTTGTCTTGCATGCAGGAGGCCCTGGGTTAAATCCCCAGCACTTCCAAAAAATAAAAAATAATAAGAATAGAAGAGGCATGGTGTGATGAGTATCACCTAGGAATGTCTTTCAGGGAGAAGGAAAGAACAAAACAGATAAAGACTACGAGAATTTTATATTTTAAGACATTCTTTTTCTTATATCTACATAGTGCTGAAGAGCATCAAAAATAAAGATTCTTATTTCTCCTTATTCCATTGTCTAGAAGCAGTAAGAAAAAAAAGCCTGTCCTCTGTAATGTTACATTTCAGTGGTACGTATTAGATAGTGATAAGTGAAGTGAGGTAGATGAAGCTAGTGATGAGGTAGAGTGATGGGATGTTATTTAAATTTGAGGTCTGAATAAAAAGAATGTTATTGTGAAACTCTGGCAGGATTTCTGCAAACAGCAAACTACATGATTCAGACCAACATTCTCATTGAAGATAAAAGCTGGAAAATACATTAAAACATCATGAAAGCATCAAAAGAGCTAGGGAAGGGGAAAGAAAAGAAAATTGAACCTCTAAAGATTAAAAAGTACAGTTTTTAGGATGAAAATGCACTGGATGAGATTAATGACAGGTTTATATATTGCAAAACAATCAATGAACTTGAAGACAGCAATAGAAACTATGTAAAATGAAACACAGAGCAGGGGGAAGACTTCTTAAAATTGGACACAGCACCATTTAACTCTGGGACAACTTCAGGTGGCCTAATTAATGGCTGTGTAATCAGAGTCCTGAAGGAAGGAAGGATAGGTAAAGATTTTGAAGAAATAATGGACCCAACATTTAACAAAGACCGTAAACTTGCATATCTATGGTTAGTGAACCTAAATTTAAGAAGCATGAGGGAAATTGCATCAAGATGCATCATAACCAAGTTGCTGAGAGCTATAATGAGCAGGAAAAAAAATCTTTTTTTGTCTTTTTCCTTTTTATCGGTACCGGGGATCAAACTCATGACTGCCTGCTTGAAAGGCAGGCGCTTATGTGGCTGAGCTAAATCCCCAGCCCCTCAGAAAAAAAAAATCTTAAAAGCAACCTCAAAAAGGTGCATAAGGGGCTGGGGATTTAGCTCAGTGGCATGAGCGCCTGCTTTGTAAGTAGGCAGTTGTGAGTTTGATCCCTGGTACCGATAAAAATGAAAAAGACAAAAAAAAAAAAGGTGCATAAAGAGAGACAAGATAAGGATTACTGCAGATTTTTTGTTTGAATGATTGCTAACTGGAAGACAGTGGAGCAGTATTTTTAAGTCCTAAAAACAAAACAACCCTGTCAAGTTGAAGTTGTATACCCATTGAAAATATTTTTCAAGAATGAAGGCAAGTTGAAGACTTCCCTGGACATCCAGAAGATGAATGAATTTATCACAGAAGGCCAGTATGATGAGAAATGTTAAAGAGAAATCTTTGTGGTAGAAAGAAAATATTAGAATTCTGGATCTACCTACCTACATGCCTACACACACACACACACACACACACACACACGCACACACAAGAAGTGGTAACTGTGTATAGATATTTTAGTCCTTTTATACAAGTCTTTGAAAGGTAATTGTTTGGAGCAAAAAGTAATAATTTATAAGATTTATAACATATGTAGAAGTATAATGAGTTATAATACTAGCACAAGGCCAGGTAGGTTGGTGGGGGAGTATTATATCCTTATATGTGAACTGTCAGAATGTCACAGGTGGACTGTGACAAATTGCAATTATATACCATAAAATTTAAAGCAGTACCTAAGTTTTTACAGCAGATGATGACTAATGTGCCAAAAAGGAGATAAAATGGAGTCATAAAAAATACTCTGTTCAAAATAGAATCCCAAACTAGAAAATAGGAGATGGGGAACAAATGAATGGGAAAAAGATAACAACGGGATAGATTTAAAGCCAACTGTTGGCCAGGCATGGTGGTGCATGCCTGTAATCCCAGCACTTGAGAGGCTGAGACAAGAGAATCTCCATGAGTTTGAGGCCAGCCTGAATTACATAGCAAGACCCTGTCTTAAAACAATACAAAACAACACAACACATCTGTGCAGTTTTCATATTAAATGTAAATGGTTTAAACTACTCAAGAGATAATCACAACTTGGCTCTAACGACTTCTACTCTTACTATAAGTTCACAGCATCTCAGATTCTCTAGCCCAGTGATGAAGGACCTTTTAGAGATGAATGCCAAAGTGCAACCCATAACCCCATTATTTATTGCAAAGTTCCAACACTGAAATTACCACTGAATACTGAGGTTTTAGTTTAGAAAAAACAAGTGATACATTAACATCTTTTATTTTAAAAGAAAAAATCCATGCCATAAGTTGCCACCATTTCAGAGTGTCAATGTGGATTCTCATTGATGTGTTAGTGCCTTCTGAGATTTGTGAAGGAGACTTCATGTATGGTTACTGCCTCTCTTTTGATTTGCTGTGACTTTCCATAAAGCCCCGCTTCCTGCTGGGTGAGAATTCTTATCTTTACACCTAATGTACAAGGAAGAGGATGAAAACAAAGAAGATAGAAACCATCTAAAACAAAACACCCGGGGAAAAAAATCTGGTTGTCTTCAACTTGGTTGAGAGAACAAAACACGTTTCCTTTTTCTTCAGCGTTAGGGTTCAAACTTAGGGATGCTAGGCAAATGCTATAGCACTCAGCTGTATACCCAGCCCTTGGTAGTTCTTGATAGAGGGATTTTTGTCCTCTGTGGATTTTTGGACATTTGGCAATATCTAGTGACATTTTTGTTATGGAGGAGATCATGTGGGTGAGGAGGTGCTCCTGACATCTAGTGGGTAGAGGTCAGGGTTGCAGCTAACCATCCTGTAAGGCACGGGACAGCCCCCCCCCCAAAGAATTATGTGGCCCAAAGTGTTAGTAATGCTGTGCTGAGAAACCTTGGTTTGGGGGTAAAGTAAGAAGGGGAAGTCCAGGGAAGGAAATTCTGTTAGGGACCTACCTTCCTTTGTTTTGGTTGGAGAGCATGAGAGGAACTTCCTCCTCAATCTAAATGTACTCAAATAGTTACAGGAAGACACTCCTTTATATACTTTGACATTATATGTTATGGTTTATATCTAGATGTTTCCCCAAGTTTTCATAGGTTCATAGGTGAGGATTTGGAGAAGTGATTGGATTGTGGGTATATGATGCTCATCAATGGGTTAATCCACTGATGAGTTTATAGCTAAACATGATGCTGGTTGGAAGAGGTGGGTTATTGGGTGCGTGGCCTGGCAGGGTCTGTCTCTCTCTCTCTTTGATCACTCCCTGTATCGCTGCTGTGCCTTGCACAATCCTCCTCTGCCATGCTGCCCTGCCTTGGAGCCAGCTGACTGTGGATTGAAATCTTTATGAACTGTGAGCCACAGTAAACCTCACCTTCCTTAAGTTGCGGGTGTTGGGTATTATGTTTCAGTGATAAGAAAGTAACTAAGACACTTTATAGTGTCTGGACAAGTCCCTGGAAGGGACTTGTTAACTTGAGAATAGATGTTAAATATGGATATTCGTCTTTGTGTATCCCCTCTTGTGCCACTCAGATCTATGATCAGGATGAATAGATAAACAGACTCTTTATGTGTAGCTCCTATTCATTAAGCTTGAACAAACTTCTGAGGATCCTAGTGGATTTGTCTCTGGTCCTTTATGTCTGTCTTCAGGGTGGAAAAGGTTTAACATAATAGCATAGTACCCGTGTTTATTTCCGGGAGTGTCAACCAGGCTTAGTGTTATATTTGTTTTATGCAAGTGAATATGTAGTCACAAAAACTAAAATTTAGCAGTTTTCTTTAGCAACGGTACATATTTCTATATGGACCTTCAGGCCTGCCTCTGATGTTGTCAAATGAGGGCCAGCTAAATACCACTGTCTTCAAAGATCCCTTTCATTTCATTGACTGGAAGAAATACCACTTGTGTGTGGTTCCCAGCTTGGATCTCAATTTGAATAAAGGTATGTTTCCCTCTCTCTGCACAGAAATGTGGAAACCTGAAGAATAGTAGGGAAATGAAAGGAAATAGAAATAACAGATGTGTATAGAAATAGGCCCCAGGATATGATGGCTGGGTTAGGGATAAGGTCTGGCCAAGTTTGAGAGTCGAGAGTGCCTCAAATGGGAAAGCCAAGTCACAGCCTGACTGTTTTGGCCTTGTGGCTTGATGCATATTCTTCTCTTACTTCTGTTGCCCACCCAGCTGGTCCTAAGGGACTTGTTCAGAGGGTTTTTTTTTAGAGTCAGTTCAGGGTGGTCTTGAACTCACTAGGTAGCCAAGACTGGCCTCAAATTCATGGTGATCCTCCTGCCTCAGCTTCCCAGGTGCTTACAGGCTTATGCCTGCATGCCCAGTGCAGAGGGTTTATAAGGTACATGAATCTGTCAGTTTAGGAACTTCAAAAAGATTAAAGGAGAAATGATTCTCCTATCTATTGTGGAAGAGGAATGCTTCCTAATGAAAAGAGTAAACCTACATAAACTTACTTAGAAAAAATAAATACAATATAAATGCCAGATGTGTTAAACCTAGGAAGTTGGCTGTATTATTTATGTAAAGCTAAGCACATTAGCTTTTGTTGAGTTATGCTAACAGTTTGTTTGTTAATAATGAGACCAATAAATAAAATTAGGAAATAAAACTGCAATCATGGGCTGATGTCCCGAAGGTTTACTGTCCCAGGCTTAACTCTTAATAGCTAGAACCATTGAATTTGGAGATAGTTTGGTTGTTTGGACCCTGAGGAAGATGACCAGCAGGGAAGAGATGTTTTGAGGTTGTAACTGGGATGAGAAGACTGAAGACAGTGTCTCAGGACAAGTGATAGAATCTGCATCTAGGAAGTAAGCCTCCAGATAAGCTTCTTTCTTGAGTGCCTAGTTTTCAGAGTAAGAGTATAAGAAGAGATGTTTTTAGGACACGCAAGTAGTTTTGTGAGGAGAAGATGGTTGATTTTAATTGATGTGATGTCATGCCATCACAGTTTTGAATAGTAAGGTGACCTCAGAAAATTTCTAGGGATCTCCATCTGTATCTTGTTCTTATTTCTGTTTAGACTTCATTGTTTTCTTTTTGTTTTGTTTTGTTTTGTTTTACAATTCATGATGCCCGAGTTTACTCAGTTAACTTTGGAAATACTTAATGTAGAAAATCTCTCCTTGACTTCTTCCTTCATTTCTCTAAAGGACAGAACCAGGATCCACAAGGAAGTTCTTTTCTGTGTGGATGAGGAATGTAGGACTATGCTAACCGCATTTTAAAGGATCAAGTTGGTAGATTATAGTGGTATCTCAGTTCACAAACACTTTTGTTTGCAAACAATTTGGCTTACAAACAGAAGTGTTAGACAAAATTTTGTTTTTGTTTGCAAATCGCATTAGGTGACAAACATGAATGAGGCTATCTTTCCCACACAAACAAATAACAGAAAAATTAAATTTGTGAACCGAGGTACCACTGTATTTGGGAATGCAAATATTAAGTAGTTTTGGGGCTGAGAGTATAGATTTTGAAGTCAGTCTGTTAAGGTCTGCAACTCAGTTCCATCACTTACTCACGTTGGACAAGCTTTGTGCCTCTTTTCTGAAAAAGTATATCAGAATAGGTCTTATCTTAGATTATGACTTAGCACATACAAAGAATTTAATATAGGACTTGCTGTGTAGCACAAGTTAGATATGATCAGAAGTGAGCTGTCATTTCCTTACTCAGATTTAAATCTAACCTCTGGTAATACTGATTTAGGATCATCTTGTTTTGAAGTCTCATCAAGCTTTTGTTCTTCTGTCTCCATTGGTCTAAACAGGTTGTATCTTATTGGATTTTATTATATATGATAGTATAAGCAAAAACTTTTATAGACAAGGAGATTATACAGAAACCATTATTCATTTTCTGTTAGTTGATTCTAAATACCCTGTAATACTGTCATTCTCTTGAATGGTTTTACATTGTTTTGATATATTTGATGCTACAGTATACGAAGTTATACTCAAAGATTTCAAGGAAAGAGACAATATGGTAACTACTTTTATGTCGGGATTATCTTGTGGTGAAACACCATTTTGCTTAAATGGTTATGTTTTGATCTGCGCTGTTTTGCTGTTATGCCCTCTTTTATCTCAATCTCCACTCCATTATTTACTTTTTTATTTTTACCCTTTTAATTAAGGGAAAAATAAATAAAAAATAGCAGGATATATTATAGTAACTCACTTTGACTGTCCATTATCTTGATTTAAAGCCCTGTATTGCTCTCACCATCTTGTTTTGACTGATGTTCCTCTATTCTGTTTTGCTTGATAGTACCAGGTTCAAAAGTTTAGGCAACAGCTGTGAAGATAGTGGGATTCATTATGCCGCCCATTCTGGTTGACTATTATCTACTTTTGAAGACCTATAATGTCTCCAATGTTTTGGTTTTGTTGGTTTTGTTCTTTACTGTTTTGTTCAATTTTATTATAACTGATGATATAGGCAATTCTATTAGAGATAGCGGGAGGCATCATGGTAACCATTGTTGATCACCTTGTATTATGCTTTTACATTATCTATTACATCCACCCTTTTGATTTGACTGACTCTGATCTGTTATGTCACATTTGGTCCTACTCTCTTCCAAAAAAGTAATAAGAACTGTGGGAGCAACAAAACCCAAAATGTGTAATTGTCATTGTACAAAAGAGAGGAAAAGAAAGTGCTCTAAATGATATAATTGCATGTATATTTAAGTGTATAAGATGGATAATGATATTACTGAGTTTTGTTGGATCATTGAACAGAACTGTTTGCAGTCTCACTGTTGGAATGTCCACTTTATAAGCTTTAATTTTGTAACTTGAACAATTATTTCTAAGATGACAATATGTAATCCATTAACTAGTGATTTCCTACTGTTAATTTTTTTTCTGTAAACCTGTATAACGTGTACCCTTTCTCTGCTTTTTTTCTTTTTCTTCTTAAATAAAATTTTTATTTAATTTAAAAATTTTTTAAAAAAATTTTTAAAAAATCTAACCTCTGCCTCTTACCTACCATGCCTGCCTTAGAAGTTGTACAAGGAGTAAATGAATGTATTATCTCCCAGTAAATGCAAAGTGCTGTTTGGTTTCCATTTTATACAACCAATCATTATTTTGATGTTCTTTCCGTCAGTCACTATTATTTGCTTTTCATCATGTGAATGGAGAAACAAGTTCATGAGTGGAACTGAATGTTCAAATGGAGAACTCCTATCCTCAAATCCTTTTTTCTTTGTGATACAGTTCTTTAGTAACTTGTAGGGATTTTATTTACTTTGGAAATTTGTATAATATCTTATCCTCTAGATTTGGTGCTTCCAGATGTGAGTTATCAGGTGGAATCCGGTGAGATGAATCACTCTCAGAATACGGACCTTCAAGGACAAACTCTACTGCTTTTCCTTTTTGTGGATTTCTATAGTGGATTTCCAGTCCAGCAAATGGAGATTTGGGGTAAGCAGGAGTAAGTAGGGCTGCCAACTTGGGTGTGCCAAATACTCAGAGGTTAGAGAGGGAGACAAATACATAAGGAATTTGTTTGAAGTAGATACATTTATTTAGAATAAAGAATTTCATTGAAGAAAACCTTGCTTAAGTTAAATTATATTCTCTATTCAGAAGACTGCTACCGGGCAACCCACTTGGGACCCCTTCTGTCTCTCTTTCAGAAGCTTTCTTTCTCTCAACAAATATATTCTATTCTTAACCTCTATTGTTCCTAAAATTCATTCTTTGATTTTAGAGAACATGAACTCGTACTGGACATAGTAGATTGGGAGTTTCATTTCCCTATACTTTATAAAATTCCCTAGAAAAGAGAGTCTTTTGGCAACCTGCTCGGGACCCCTTATGTCTCTCTCTCAGACAGAAGCTTTCTTTCCCTCAATAACTATATTCTGTTCTTAAAATAAAAATCACTACAGAAAAATGATGCATCACTTAAATGGTGATATTCCCAGATTTGATTGGCCAGAAGTCAAGAGACACTTCTTGGTACCATAGATCAATATCCCTCAGCCTTGTTTGTACAATACCTTACTGGGGGAGCTCGTAAAAATGCCCAGAACTGATTCTCAAGAGATGGGGTTCAAATCTCAGTACTTTTATATTTTTGGTGCGGGGGATAAAACTCAGTGTCTTGCACATGCTAAGCATGTACATAAGTTGAGCTACATACTTTAGCCCCTTGGTATGTGTTTAGTTCCCCAGGTGATGCCAAGCATGGTAGAACACCATGCTTAATCTCAGCATACTGGGAGGCTCAGGCAGGAGAATGGATGGAAAATTCCAGTCTAGTCTGAGTGACTTCCTGACATAGACCTTGACTCAAAAAAAAAAAAAAGAGCTGGTGATGTAGTTCAGTGCAAAGGCCCAGGTTCAAGCGCTGCTAAAATTAAATAATAAACACATGCATACATACACATATAATCTTCTTAAGAGATTCTGATGTGGAGCTAGGCTTGAGAATTTTTCCCATACTCTACTGCCTTTCTAGGTATCAAGAAATGTATCCTGATGCAGAGTGTGGTGGTGCATTCCTGTAACCCCAGCTGCTTGGGAAGCTGAGGCAGGAGGATTATAAGATCAAGAACCTAAGCTGCAGATATAATTCAAAGTTCAATTCCCTGTGCTGCAGAGAAAAAATAAATAGAAGAAAAAAGAAATGTAGCCTGACTTTGTACAGGCCTGTAAGTAGGGTAGTGTTGGCATGAATCTATTAGGTAAATGGTAACCTATTATCAGAAAGGTTTTGTTAGAGGTAGGGCAGTGGTTTCCGTTTGTAATGCATAAAACACTTGTATCAGAGTCACTAGATTACTTGGAAATGTGTAACTTTCTGGGCCCAGATTAATCCATTATTTTGCTATAATGTGAAGAATCCAGTATGGCTTAAGAATCCACATTTTCAAGATTTTCAGGTGATTTTTAAATGTTGTAAGATTTGGAAAACTACTAAGTATGAGTGTGAGTCGGCTTAGTCCTCTTCTCTTTTTTTTTTTTTTTTTTTTTTTTTTTTTTTGCCTTTTTTTGTTTTTTATCGGTACTAGGGATCGAACTCACGACTGCCTGCTTGTAAGGCAGGTGCTTATGCCGCTGAGCTAAATCCCCAGCCCCTTCTCTTCTCTTTTCTCTTTGAACCCAGTGCCTTCACACTGAGTTTAATCCCCAGCCCTCTTATAAAATTTTTATTTTGGGACAGAGTCTCACTAAGTTGCTTAGTTGTCCAGGCTGAGTTTAAATTTGTAATCCTCCTGTCTCAGCCTATCAGAATGCTGGGATTACAAGCATGCACTATGATGCCTGGCTGATTTATACATTTTAATACAGTTAGCCCTAGGACAAGATTTAAGTTTCTTGGTACTTTTCTTCTAAATGTTGAGAAGAGTTATAGACAAAGTGGAGTTCATATACATTTGGGGGAAAGTTCATAAGCCTCCCTTTCTTCTGCACCAGTGTGTTTTTACGGTATGCTGCCCTCCAGGCATCTGTTTCTCTTTGGTATGGTGCTACTCCCACTTCACCAGAAGATAAACAAGACCACTTGTAACCCCAGATCAGAAGTACTCACACTGACTGGTGCCCATGCTTTGTTACTGTTGTTTGTGAGATCCTTCTGCTGTCTGCCTTCCAAACCTTTCTCACCTTTTCCCAGTGTATGCATACTCTGAGAGAGAAGCACAACTTTCCTGGGTACCAGCTTGCAACTCTGTTTGAGGAGCAGGTGTTCTTTGGTGCCCCTGTTCCTTTGATTAAAGCCAGGGAAATAAGAAATAAAAGAAACTCAGACTGAAGAGGCTCCAGCAAGCAGGGCTCAACTGAGGACTCGTGGAACTGTTAACTGGCCTATGCACAGAAAGACACAGATTGAATTTTTAAAAAAAGGCAGAGGTTGACAGGAGAAGCAGTTTAGTATTGTGGAAAGAAGTTAGAATCAAAAGAGCTGCGTTTAATTTTAACTTGGGTACTAACTTCCCCAATAATAATTGAGAAGAATTCCCATAAATCATCTGAGCATCCTTTTTCATACTTTAACATGAGCTTGTGATATCAAAGGCCATTTCCGACGCTAAAGGTCCTCTTGAGACATAAAAATACATTACTTTCTGGCATTTGAAAAAGTCTGATAACAGGAAAATTCAAGTCTGGTACTGTGTTCTGAGGCCTATTAAACATACATTAAGAACTAAGATTTCAGGGCTAGGGATTTAGCTCAGTGGCATAAGTGCCTGCCTGGCATGCATGAGGTTGTGAGTTCAATCCCTGGTAACTTAGATTTATCAGAAATGCTATTATTTATATAATCCTTGTATTATTGTGGTAGTTATGCACCTCTGTTTAGCTTGCCTCAACCTTTCGTGTCTCAGAAATTGTTCTCAGTATTAGATTAAAAAGAAAATTTTTTTGATTAAAAGGAAATTTATCACTGCTTTAGTAAACGTAGCAAATATGTTTTAAAATCTCCTATCTGGTAGTTTAAAACTAGCCTTGGAAAAAGATACACAGTGCAGGGAGGTAGATAGAGCTACAGTAATTTTACTTTTGTCTTTTCCCTTTTTTATGAAAGCTTTCTCCAGAGCTCCTTTTTTAGGAAACAGATTGTGCAGAACTGCAGTCTGTTTCTGTGTCTTTTAAAAAATCACTTAATTGGCCTTATGCCCACCTTGTCATGGTAACTTTCTATGATTAACTCATTCTTTTAAGCAGTATCATAAGCATCTGGTGGTATCAGCTATTTTAGGAATGAACTTTGGCTTTTTAATTAAATGTCTGCTTTCAAAAGGGGTCTGATTTTTTGAAGCTCTTTTTAGGACCAAACTGAAGAAAATAGTAATCCACATTCTATATTATCATAGTAACAGCAGTATTTCCTGTCTGAATATTGCATGTATGTTTCAAAACATTTCATTTATGTTATCCCAGTTTACCCAGCATAGCTAAGAGAAGCAGTATAAAGCCATTTTCTTTATTGAATTGAGAAGAATGAAGAGACCTGGTCACTGTTGGTTAGTAGTGGAATTGACCCTAAGTCTGTGTTCTCCCACTTCTAGTTTCAGACTCCTTTTAACTCCACACATAACTTTCTCTTCATCATGGTGCCTTGCAGTAGGGAATGTTCCTTCTCGCTTGCATTTTTAATGCAATCCTAAGAAAAGCCTGCCAGCCAGTCTTAGGCTCCTTTACCATGGTATCTTTGAACAGACTTAAGAGGGAGTAGACATAAAAATTCATTTAGAAGCATTTTCTTGCCAGGCATGGTTTTGTTGTATTTCTGTAGTCCCAGCACTCTGGGAGGCTGAGGTAGGGGGCTTGCAAGTTTGAGCTCAGACTGGGAAATTTAGCAATTTAGTGAGACCCTATCTCAGAACAGAATCGGGGTGTAATGGTAAGACCCTGGATTTAACCCTGAGTACTGTATCAAGGGAAAAAAAGATATTTTCTCCAGATCTCCTATAAATCAAGTTTATCTTCCTGTTACATCAGGATCATTGATTATAAACCTATTATTTTTTTTTTTTTAGACAAAGTCTCACTGTAGTCCAGGCTGGCCTCAAACTGATGGAAATCCTCCTGCCTCAGCCTCAGCATGCACCACCCACCCCTGGCCTTGGTGACATATTTTTGCCCAGTGCTTTACACATTAGATTTTCTGAGTGATGCTGAGCAGGAGTGCTCAAATAATTATCCATTTAAAAGACTTTGTACTAACAGTTCTGGGAGTCATCTTTGTAAGTTTTAAACTTTTTTATTTTTACCATAGCATAGCTAATGAAAAGGACACACTCTGATAACAATGACTAGATCAACAGTGAGTGTCAAATGGGAAGGGAGGTGGTTAGACATTCTCCAGGAGGTGTGTTATTGTTTATAACATAAATTAAGTAGGATCACTCGTTCATTTCTTCAAAAATAATGTAACTCTTCACTTTAAGTTTCCTGGGCTCTTTGTTTGAAAATGGGAATTGAGTGGGTTTGTAAGTTGCTGGAGGGGCAATTGTCTGAAAAAATAATTGTCAGTAGATAGAAATAGCTTCTGCTAAAAGGCATCTTCTCTTATTCCATCCGGAGTTAGAGCACATGAACAGCACGCTTGAAATAGTCATTGTCACTCAAGTTTATGGACATTCTCTGTCCCCTTAGGAGTCCATACTTTGCTCACAGCTCATCTCAATTCCATCCTCATGAAGAGCCACAGTGCAGTACAAGATTCGATTCATGCCACTCTGGACCAGATCTTGGAGCAGCATGACCAGGCTGCCAAGGTAATAAGAAATTCACCTCTTTTATTCTAGGTGGTTTTGTTTTGTTTTTGAGACAAGGTCTTGCTATATGATTCAGCCAGGCTTTGAACTCACTATGCAACCCAGGCTGGCCTCGAACTCACAGTGATTCTCCTACCTCAGCCTTCTGCAGACTGGGATTACAGTGTATGTCATTACTCCTGGCCTTTTCTCCTATTTTCTAAGAAACAGAGCGTGCATACAGGGCCTCAGAATCCCTCTTCCCTCAAAGCCCCATCCTGTTTATTTTGCTTTCTGGGATGATGTAATATTACATCCAACCTAGAAACTCAGGCTTTCACTTAGATGGGTCACTGTAAGTCAGCTTACTTACTTTTACCTCCTACTAGGTGAGTTTGAGTAAACAGGGACAGAGTATATAGAAAAATGGCTGATACAGTAACTTCTTGGTCTGTACAGCACCCTCTGGAGCTGCTGCTTCACTAAACTTTACGTTCTTCCTCCATCCTAATTCTTTATAATGCCATATTTTCTTCTTTTGAGATAGGATCTTGCTGTGTAGTTCAGGCTGATCTTAACTCGCCATGTAGCCCAGCCTGGCCTTTTGACTTTCAGGGATCCTCTTGCCTCAGCCTCCCTAGTGCGGGGATTACTAGGGAGTGTGTTGCTGTGCTCAGTTTATAGCTGAGTTTACCACATTTTCTTCTTATCTAACTGTGAATTCCTGTATCCCGTGCATTTTTGTTTTGTTTCTGCACTATTGGGGATCAAACAGGGTGCTGCACCACTGAGCTATATCCCCAGCCCTTTTTATCTTTGTTTTGAGACAGGGTCTCACTTGGTGTATAGCCCAAGCTGGGCACAAACTTGCAGTCTCCTGCCTCAGCCTTCCTCTATGCTAACATTACAAGTATGCATAAGTTGGTCCTGCTTATCCTGTATACTTTGGTAACACATTTCCTACTATATATTTTCCTCTTTTAAAGGAAAAAGCTTTCTAAGACAGTAAACCTTTAAGCTTTTTTAAAATTAGGAAGTATATATATGTTACTGCCTGATGTCTTATTGCTTATCTTTTCTGAGTGTATCTGTCAGTTAGTCATCTCTATGGGAGGAAACAGCATTTTAAAATTTTGTTTTAATTCCTACAGGTCATGACAAAGATATGCCATGATCTCAGTGAGTATTGTTGTTAGGAGACATCTGCTGTGACTGAAATCTTTGCTCCCTTTGGGATTTTCTGAGCCAGCAGTTTGGAGTTAATGTGGTCTCCTTATGTTTCCTAGGCTCATCAGAAACTGCAGGCTTCACTCTCAGTGGTTGTGAATTCCATCATGAGTGTGGTGACTAGGAGCACAAGCGGTAGCTTCCGAAAGACATGTCTCCAGGCCCTTCAGGTAAGCAGGAGATTGGGAATGCTTACAACTGCCAGGGGCTTAACAACCTCCTGTCTATCTCTGTAATGTGTATGGTGCTTTTACGAACATTATTTCACTGCTCTGTTATGATCATATGTATACCAGGTCTAAGTGTTTTAAGAACTATTTGTAGAATAAATTGTAGTGTGTACTATTTCAAAAGTAAGGAAAGTTACTTATAGTTTCTACTTCTTTAGGTCACACAGATGTACTAGAATGTGGTAGGGTTAGATCCATGATTTTCAATTCCTTGTTGAAGAATGTTCTGCTAAATTAAAACAACACTGAGATTCTACCTCACCCTAAAAAGAATGGCTATTATCAAGAAATCAACCAATAACAAATGCTGGAGGAACTGTGGGGGAAAAGGAGCCCTTCTCCACTGTTGGTGGGGGTGTAAACTGGTGCAACCACTCTGGAAATCAATGTGGAGATTCCTAAAAAACCAGGACTAGAGGTCCCATTCAACCCAGCTATTCCTCTTCTGGGTATCTTTCCAAAGAATTAAAAACAATATACCACAGCGATGTATGGGTACCCGTATGTTTATGGCAGCACAATTTGTAATAGCTAGATCTTGGAAACAATCTAAATGCGCATTGACTAAGGAATGGATAAAAAAGATGTATTTTATACAATGGAGTACTACTCAGCTATAAAGAAGGATAAGCTGGAGACTTTTATAGGTAAATGGATGCAACTTTTTT
Organism: Cavia porcellus; assembly: GCF_034190915.1. Lineage (NCBI taxonomy): Eukaryota > Metazoa > Chordata > Mammalia > Rodentia > Caviidae > Cavia > Cavia porcellus. The sequence goes on from NW_026947500.1 coordinate 25,445,791, forward strand.
TTTTTGTCTTTTTCGTTTTTATCGGTACCGGGGATTGAACTCACAACTGCCTGCTTGCAAGGCAGGTGCTTATGCCGCTGAGCTAAATCCCCAGCCCCAATGGATGCAACTTGATGCCACACTCATTAGTGAAATAACTAAGACATACATGTGTAAACATCATACTGTCTCACTAAAGTGAGAGCTGAAACAACATATGTATATATATGTGCATACATATATATAAAAATACCAAAGATAGTTACATCATTGATTCTGCTGAGTTCACTGAAGAAAAAGATTTGTGCTGATATTGTTTGGACAATTGAATGCAGATGTCTTATGCTCTGGATGAATGATTTGGGGGTGACGGTGTGCACTGTATGTACCATTGTTGTCCCCTGATTGGTGTGTTTTGAAATTTTGTTTTATTTATTTTTTCTTTTTTCTCTGAAGTAAAATGGATTTGAAAAGAAATCATTAAATAAATAAATAAATAAATAATACATAAAAGAATTCTCTGGTACCTAAGGATGACAGAACACATTAGAAATAACTAGCAGTCAGTGCTGCGCAATCGCACGTATGTGACAGTATAGAATGGTGGAGAGAGTTTGGGAATCAGGGTTAGGTTCAAATCCTGACTCATTCACTTACTTGCTGTGTGAAATGAGGACTATATTGAACTTCTCTGAGCCCTATCTATAAGTTAGAAAAAAATAATAGATACTCATAAGATGATGATGGCTAAATGTATATCGTGGTCTGAATATGGGTATTTCTTCAGACTTCATATATTGAAATCCACGATTATGGATTTAATAGTGATGGTGCTTTGGGGAGACAAATACGTTGTTAGGCATTATTCTTCATTAGTGAAATTAGTATCTTTAATAAAAGGGAACCTCAGAAAACCCTCACATCTTCTGCAGTGTGAGGGCACAGGGAGAAGTAAACAGTCTGAAACTGTAAAGAATTTAGCCATCTTGGTACACTGATCTTAGACTTCCACCTTCCAGAACTGTGAGAAATAAGTTTCTATTATATGAAACTGCTGGTCTGTGGTAATTTGTTACAGAAGCCCAAACAGCCTGAGACCATGTAAAAGTGTGCAGTACATGATAGGTTCTCAGTAGATGCTAGTTTCTTCCTTCCTTTTAAGATTATGTACTGAACACTTGATATTAGCAGTGGATAACACTCATTTCATGGTAGTTTCTGTATTTTTAAGTAACTTTGGGTTGTATTTTTGTGATACTGGGGATTGAACCCAGTCGTTGCACATTTTGGGCAAGGTTAGAGACCACTAAGCTAGATTCCCTGTCCCCTGTTTTTTTGTTTTTGTTTTGTTTTGTTAAGACAGGTCTTGCTATGTAGCTCAGGCTGATCTTAAACTCACTATATAGTACAGGCTACCTCAAATTCATAGCAGTCCTCCTGCCTCGGTCTCCTAATTGCTGGAATTACAGGTGTGCACCACCAATTCCTGGCCTCTACACCATTATTTTTCTCTATTTTTTTATTTCATTTTAAAATTATCTTTATTTCAGAACTGCTTTTATATTCAGACATCATAAAAATGCACTTACACTGGAGATTTTCCAAGGAATAGGAGCTGGAAATAAAATTTAAGGGTAATCAGGAGAACAAAAACTGTCCCAGAGAAGTTCTAAGGATCCCTACTGCTTAAATGTCTTTAATTACCTCAAGTTCTTCCTCTGTGAAAATGTGGAATTCTTGCTAGGCTTCATTGTAGCTAGCTCCGTGTTAGTTGCATTCAACTTCTCCTCTATTACTTGTTGGAGGATGATGACTTCTTTCAGTGTCATTGACTTGTGGTGAACTTCTGGCAAGGAGCTCTGGGCACCTTCTGAAGCAGAGCCAATTTCTCAGGTGTCACACTGTACGTAGGGCCCAGATGGGTCCCTATGAAAGAGCTGGGATCCCTTCTCATCAACTCCTCCAAATAACAGTGCTACTCCAAAGGGACAAGGTGTGACATCTGGATCTGCATCATCTTCTCCAAACTGTAGGGCCAGATGAAACACAGCCTGGGTCACACGCTCCCCTGTCATTGTCTCATTTTAGGTAAACCATTGGTTCTGGGTCTCCATTCCTGCCTTATTAATTAAAGTCTTGGCATCAGCAGTTAGTCCACTCATGGCACAACCTATATGAGCATCAGTCTCTACTGTTTTCTCAATGCTGCTGGGCTCCGTGAGTGGGGAAGTAAATCTCTTTTTGCACAGCTAGGCATACACCTTTCAATGTCTGGATCCCAATGGCTGTAGAATCAAGCTTGATAGCCTCAATGGCATATTCCACCTGAAACATAGTCTTCAGGAGAAAAAGTATTCACACCTCTGTCATATTCCGATCATGTGAGGAACATGGTGAGGACAACAGAAAATGACAAGTGGCTATGCTATGTTTCTAAGGACTTACACTGGTCCCCAGCACTCAACTCAAACTACACGGCCACGGCACTAAGGCCCGGTCCCCCACACATTTTTGTGAGACAAAGTCTTGCTACATTGCCAGGCTGACCTCAAACTCATTATTCTCCTGCTTCAGCCCCCTGAATAGCTGGGATTACAGAGTCGTCCTGTTGTACCAGCCATTTTTTTGTAGTCCTTATCTTGAAAAGATAATTTGACATTGAAAGCAATTTATGTAGTAACTAATTTTAGCACTATAATTTTAATTTTTGTGTGTTACATAGTCATAACTAAAGCCTCCTGTTTTGATATGTAAATTGACATTTGAACAGTCTCTGATTTAGTTTTGATTAACCAATATTCCTCTGTATTGTTGTAGTCTAATAAACTACTCTTCAAATATTAGACATTTAAATTGATAACATCTACTGACACAAATAGTGCTTTATTTGATACTTCGTGTTATATCTTATACTTCATGTTATATTTTCCACTCATGCTTATTTTGAATTATTTCATAGAAAAAAATTCTGTAAAAAGTTACTGGGTCAGGAGAATTTCCCTAATTTAGCAAAAGGTAAAGATACTCAGATGTATGAGGCATACAGGACCCTAGCCACCTACAACCCAAACAGAGCTACACCCAGGCATATAATAATCAAAATTCCAGAAATCCAATATAAGAACAGAATATAAAAGCCATCAGAGACAAGAAACAGATCACTTACAAGGGAACACCCATCAGAATTACAGCAGACTTCTCAGCACAAACCATCAAATCACGAAGAGCGTGGGGGGAAATAATTCAAGCTTTGAAAGATAATAACCTCCAGCCAAGATTGATATATCCTGCACAACTGTCCCTAGAAATTGATGGAAAAACAAGGTGCTTCCAGGATAAAGAGGAACTAGGGGAATTTGCAACCACCAATTCAACTCTACAGAGATTACTGCAGGATATTCTAAAAATGAAAAATACCAAGATTCCAGAAACAGTGGCAGAGTGGCCACAATGAATGGAGCAGAAAGCGAAATGAAGAGGACAAACTGACAACTAGTGACAGAAAAAAAGCTCAACAAAAATGAGGCAGAGAAGGTTGCATGGCAGGAACAGCCATTTTGGAGAAAATAAGACATCATAATAGGTAGTGCTGATTTATTATCCTCTTGTTTTGAAGTCCCATCAAGCTTTTGTTCTTCTGTCTCCATCAGTTTTAACGTGTTGTATCTTATTGGATTTTATTATATGTGATAATATAAGCAAAAATTTTTATAGACAAAGAGATTATACAGAAACCATTGTTCATTTTCTGTTAGTTGATTCTAAATACCCTGTAATACTGTCATTCTTTTGAATGGTTTTACGTTGTCTTGATATGTTTGATGCTACAGTATACGAAGTTATACCCAAAGATTTTAATGGAAGAGACACTATGGTAACTACTATTATGTCGAGATTATCTTGTGGTGAAACACTATTTTGCTTAAATGGCTATGTTTTGACCTGCACTGCTTTGTTGTTATGCCCTCTTTTTTATCTCAATCTCCTTTTTATTATCTACTTTTTCATTTTTATCCTTTTTATTAAGGGAAAAATAAATAAAAAATAGCAGGATATATTATAGTAACCCACTTTGATTTCCTATTAACTTGATTTGAAATTCTGTATTGCTCTCACCATCTTGTTTTGACTGATTTCCCTCTATTCTGTTATGCTAGATAGTACCAAGTTTGAAAGTCTAGGCAACAACTATGAAGACAATAAGATCCATTGTGACGCCCATTCTGGTTGACTATTATCTTCTTTTGAAGTCCTCTAATGTCTCCAATGTTTTGGTTTTATTGGTCTTATTCTTTACTGTTTTGTTCAATTTTATTATAACTGATGATATAGGCAATTCTTTTTAAGATAACGAGGCATTATGGTAACCATTGTTGATCACCTTGTATTTTGTTTTTACATTATGTATTATGTCCATCCTTTTGATTTGACTGACTCTGTCCTGGTATGTCACATTTGGTTTTACTTTCTTCAAAAAAAAAGTAATAAGAACTGTGTGAGTAATAAAACCCAAAATGTGTAATTGTCACTGTATAAAAGAAAGGAAAAGAAAGTTCTCTAAAAGATATAACTGCATATATATTTAAGTATATAAGATAGATAACCATATTACTGAGTTTTGTTGGATTATTGAGCAAAACTGTTTGCAGTCTCACTGTTTGAAAGTCCCCTCTATATGCTTTAATTTTGTAACTTCAACAACTATTTCTAAGATGACATTATGTAATTAACTAGTGATTTCCTACTGTTTACTTTTTCTGAAATTCTGTATAACTTGTACCCTTTTTCTGTTTTTTTTTTCTTTTTTCTCCTTAAATAAAATTTAAAAAAAAAGTTACTGGGTCAAAGCCTATAAAATCTTTAGAAACTAATACATTTTATTATAACTTTACCTATCTGGGTCACATAAATTAGTGAAAAGAAACTCTAATTTTTGTTCTACTTGTGAAATTTTAGGTGGGTCACTTCTTTTTAAATTTAAATTTTCTCATCTATAAAATTAGTATATTGTGTTTAGTGGTAACTCTGGCCCCCTTCAAATCTAATGGCCTACAGTTCTACATTAAAGAGTCAAAGACCATTGACTCATCTTCGTGGGTACAGACTGTACTCCTTGGTCCCTTTTCTCCCTGAAAGGTTTGAAGAGCTGCCACATCAGCTTTAGTGGGTCAGTGGAACCTAGCTTTCTCAGAATTTGTTTTACAGAGGAGCAGTTTATATAACTCCTTCATGAGCAGATGGGTCTCTGGGACATTTATCTGCTGTAGACCTGGGAGAAAAAAAGCCCTTGTTTGAAACCCCTTGTAGAGGAAACAGAAATGAGAAGACAAATAGGAGCCATCACTACCTGTCTCTTGCCAAATATCCTAGGCAATTTTTTCCCTCTTTTGATCCCATAGAAAGGAAGGACATCCTAATGCAGTGTCAGTGTCCCATCTACCTCATCCTCCCCCCATTTAAACTTCCTGTGAGTACTTTGCTCTTGGTTTCCAGTACTGGAACTCAGTCCCTTCTATCTCTGGTTATATTTTAGGCAGCTGACACACAGGAGTTTGGGACCAAACTGCACAAAATATTTTGTGATATCATCCAGCATCGATATCTTCACCGCTGCTCAAGTGATGTAAAACAAGTAAGTGTAAAGTAGTCAGTACGCTGGTGGAAGTCTTCCGTTTTGATAGTGGGAATCTTAAACTCAGGGTGAGTGGGTACCTGTGCACTGATAGTCTGAGGCCAGCCATTCAGCAGGAAAGCCTGTTGTTTTGAAAAACTTCATAAGAATCATATAGAGGTTCAAAGGATGGTTAGGTATACTTTGAATTCTGTTGCTGCCACTAACTAGTTGTTGGCATTATTATGAAAGTTATTTAATCTTTCTAAGCCTGAACTCTTGTATCAGTAAAAATAAGAATGACACATAACTAAAGTTACTGGTATGAAGTTGGAATAAGATCATGTATGTAATCAGTGTGTAGCTACTAATATAATGGCATTACATGATGGGATAATTATAATTATTTTTGCCTAATAAAAAACACACTTTTATGAATGCTGATCTAAGTTTGCATTACTTAGGGTCTCTACCCTCAAGAAGGTCAAATAACTTTAGCCATTTTTGTGATGCACTCTCTTAACAAGGGAAGAGAGACCATAGCTAGGAAATTCTATTTATCTCCAGATTACAGGTAGAACTGCTACTATTGGTCTAACTGAAGCCTACCTCTCTGGCTCTCTTAGTTCTAATCAGTAGGATTGATTTTTCTGGACTTTAGTATAGGATGACTAAATAAAAGAGATTAAAGATGAAGTTATTGCTGCTACTTCACCAATGGCTTCTGGCCAAGATGGAGAAACAGAGACTGGATTTGTACTTTTGGCTGAAATAATAAAACTTTTGGACACAATGTAGAAAACAGTGGCTTGAAGATATTGGATATCGGGCAACAAATGGAATGGTTATTTCTAAGTGATAAAAAGCAAAATTTTTTCACTTCATCAAACAAAATAATGATTGCCCTGGCATACAACCTAAGAGAAAGTATAAAGGCCATGGAAAAAGGAGAAGGAGTCCAGGCAAAGCCAGTGGTCTCCTGAAGTTGAATAGATGGAGCTGGGAATCCAGGGATGCTGTCTCAGTCCAGCTTGTGTGGCTGTAACAAAATACCTGTGGCTTGGTACCTTATGAATAAAAGAGGTTTTATTTGGCTCATGATTCTGGTGGCTAGAAATTCCAGACAGCATGAAAGCAGTGTCTGGTGAGAGAAAAAATAAGATTAGAGGGAAATGCCAGGTTTAAGCCACTCCTATAGGATTGCACCCATTTCATGACATCCAAGCCACTTCATTAGAACATTACTGGCTAGTCCCACTGAGGCAGGCATAACCAAATCACCTCCTTCGGGGCCCTACCTCTTAAACATCACAGCACCATTCATTACTATTACATTGGGGAACAAGCCTTGCATTTGAACCTAGAGAGCAAACCATAGCAGATGTTAAGGCAGCTAAAGTTTTCAAGGAAGAATACACCTGAAGAGAGAGCTGGGCACAGAGAATATGCTGGAGATTTACAGTGGAGTTCCTCCTCTACTATTCATTTAATGCTAATCAGTTCATATTGGTGAGGAAACTATCCACCATAAAGATTCTCTCAAAAGGATTAGAGGAACAACAAGCAGAGTTTATACAGGGCTAGAAACGGTTACTGTTTGCACTGTCCAGAGAGGAAAACATCATAGGTCATGGAGCACCAGGCAGAATACTAAGAAGGGTATTACCCTAGAAGTGGAGAAAAATCAAACCTACAGTAAACACTCTGGTGCTGTCCTAACAAAGTTTGAAAGCAGAAGTAAGGCCCAAAAGGATCAAACTAATTGCAAGTAATTCAATGTCATTACTAAGCAAATAAATTATCGATTAAATATTTATGAGAATATAGCAATATCCAGCACACACCAAGTAATATTCATAGAGCCTTGTGTCCCATAAAAAATTAACAGCTTTGCTAAGAAGCAAGAAAAACAACCTACAATGAGAAAATTTAATCAAAACTGATCCAGAACTGATATAGCAGGTAGAATTAGTAAAGACAAGCCAAGTGTGGTGGCATATATGTAATCCCAGCAGTTGGGAGGCAAATTCAAGGCCAGCCTGAATTACTTAGCAAAAACCCTGTCTCAAAAAAGAAGAAAGACATTAGGCAGTTATTATTATTTTTAATATGCCACAATGTTTATTGCTATGTAGCCATTGTTGTGAGGGTAGGGAGTTTGATCTCAAAAACAATGTTCCATATTTATGATCTCTTATAGAGAAGTGACCATCCTGATATTAAAAGTATCTTTTAAAAATTTCTTTTTTTGCAGTATTGGGGATCATACTTAGAACCCTGCATATGCTAAGCAAACACTCTACCACTGAGCTACCAACCCCCTGCCCAGCCTTCAAAATACCTTTAATCTTTTAGCATTCACACCATAAAGGGAAAACTCCTACATTTATTCAGTTGTGCATGTACACTTAGTGGAAAACAAAAAGTTATTATGACTATGACAGCAATTTCTTATGCCTCACCAAATACAACCAAACCAAACCAAATTTGATATACAACCAAATCAAATTTCTCCATAAGAAAAAAAATTCCTCATAAAATCAACATTGAACCTAACCATTGAATTTGATTCAGTTTTCATCCAATTCAGTTTGCAACCAGAATCATGGAAAGAATTAAGTTTGCAAACCAAGGTACCACTGTAACAAGAATAAACACTAAGGGGCTGGGGATTTAGCTCAGCAGCATAAGTGCCTGCCTTGCAAAGTAGGCAGTCGTGAGTTAGATCCCCGGTACCGATAAAAGGAAAAAGACAAAAAAATAAATAAATAAATAAACACTAGCTGTGAAAATAATTTGATCACATTTAATTGGCATTCCTTTTGGGGCTAAAGGATTAAACTCATTACTAAAAAACAATCCTTATAATGCATAGCATTATGTCCCTGCTGCTGTGTCACGAAAGGCTTGCCAAGGTAGGTAAGGTTTAAGCCCCACAGAACTCTAGTCAAATACAACCATAAATAATACTGAAGAAAATTTACCTTCTGACTGGTGGGTACTACTTTTAAGACATTCAATTGGCTTACCTTTTGTCATATGTTAAGCTATTCACATTGGCAGTTACATTCATCATAGTGCCTGTGAAAGAGAAGAATATACCCAGTTTGAGCTAAAATGTGATAAACCCTTCTTTAGTGTCTACATAAAAGTAACAGCATTAAACAGTGTTATGACAATTGCTGAGAGGCTGCTGATAGCACATTCATTCACTGTTTTAGAAGCACCCAAACCAATTTTACTATTATTGACTGAACTGGAGAAATGAAAGCCTCTAGATCACTGACTGTCATTTTATGAGAATTGTTCTTTAAGTGGAAATACTACATTGCCTTCCATAAAACAGTTGTTATAACCATATAAAATTTTTCTAGAGGCTAGCAGAAAGATTGACATGTTAAGCAGAGATATGGAAGGTGTTAAAAAGCAGCCCAACAAACATTTAAAGATGAAAACTACATTGTCTGAGATGAAAATTACACCAAATAGTATTAACGGCATTAGACACTTAAGGAAAAACATAACAATAGAAACTCTGAAATAAAACACAGAAGTTAAAACAGACTGTAAATAAATAAATAGTGTATCAGTGAGCTGCTAATTTCAACTAGCCCAATATACATGTAATTGGTAAATCTAAAAAAAGAAGGTATGGAAGAACAAAAACATGTATGAAGGATGGCTGAACTCTGATGAAATCTGTGAACCTGTACCTAGGAACCTCAATGAACTCCATGCCCAGGGAACATAAAGTGCCTTTAAGCCACATAATAATTAAATCAGTTAAGACTTGTGGTAAAGATAAAATCTTAAAAGCAGGGAGAAAAATCTCCATATTATATACAAAGAAACAGCACATAAGGAGTATAGCAAATTTCTCATTGGAAACAGTGCAAATAGAAGAAAATAGAGCAGAATCATTACAGTATTGGAGAAAAAAACCCAAAACAAACCTCTTGACTTATAATTCTTTGCTCAGCAAAATAACTTTAAAAGCAAAATGAAATAAAGATTTTTTTCTTACATACAAAATATGAAAGAATTCACTATCAGCAGATATATAGAAATCTTATATATTATATAATAAATATAAAGGGAATCCTTTAAGCAGAAGGAAGATGATAGCGGCTAGAAACTTGGAATAAAGAGTACTGGAAATGGTAACTACATGGGTAAATATAAAGACATTTTCTTGGGTCTGGGGATTTAGCTCAGCGGCATAAGCACCTGCTTTGCAAGCAGGCAGTCATGAGTTTGGTCCCCGGTACCAATAAAAACGAAAAAGACAAAAAAAAAAAAGATATGTAAAGACATTTTCTTATTATTTAAATCCCTTTAAAACACAATTGAAGCTTGGCATGATTGTACATACTGGGGGATCTGAGGCAGGAGGACTGAAAGTCTGAGCCTAGCCTAGACAGTTTAGTGACTTAGCAAGATCCCAGTTCTAAAGATAAAATTTAAAGAAGTGACTAGGGATACAGCTCAGTGTGAAGACCCTGGGTTGAGTCCTTAGTACCAATTTGTACACACAGAAAAGGGCTGGGGATATAGCTCAGTACAGAAGTCCTGAATTCAGTCTTTCAGTACTGCAAAATAAAACAAGGTTGACTTTTTTCACAGGGCTTGGGAAGGAACACAGGGGCTCACATATGCTAGACAAACCTCTGCCACTGAGCTGCACTCCAGCTCTATTAACTTTTTTTCTTTGTTTGGTAGTACTGGGTATTGAACCCAAGGAGCTCTGAGAATACTGTATGTGGAGTGTCATAATGTTACTTGAAAGTAGACTGAGTTAAAAGGAACTACTAACATAGCACAAAAAAGTAGACTGAGTTAGAACTAATAAGCCAAGAAAGAAAATAAAATGGAATTATAAAAATACTCAATACAAAAGAAGGCAGAACAGGAGCTGGGTGTGGTAGCTCATGCCTGTAATTCCAGCACTCGGGAGAATGAGACAGGAGGATCATTATGAGTTTGAGACCAGCCTGGACTACAAAGTGAGCTCAAGGCCTGCCCGAATTGCATAGAGAGACCCTGTCTCAAAAAGACAAAAAAAAAAGGTCAGAAAATGAGGAAATGGGGACAAAGTAGAGATGAGGCAAATGGAAAAAAACTATGGAGATTATATATTTAAACGCATAATATTGAATTACCTCATGAGATATATGTGATCTAGACAACCCCATTAGATTGAGTGAAGAAACAAGAATCAACTATATGCAGTCTGTAAGAATCTCACTTTAAAGACAGAAAAATATTAAAAGTAAAAGGATATAAAAGGGTTGACCATGCCAGGACTAATAAAAAAAGAGAGCTGGAGAGCTCATATTAAGATTAGACAAAGTAGACTTCACAACAAAGACTGTTACCAGGGATAAAGAGGGTCATTTCATAATAATGAAGGATCACTTCATCATGAAGACAATATAGATGCTCCTCAACTTACAATGCAGTTACATCCCAATAAACCCATCAAAAATCCATTTAAAGCCAGGAATTTAGCTCAGTGGCATAAGCACCTGCCTGGCAAGTGCAAGGTCATAGTTTGATCCCCGATACAAAAAAAAAAAAAAAATCCGTTTAAACTACTGAATATCATTGTTTAGCCTAGCTGTGTACATGTGCCCAGAATATTTACTTTAACTTACAGTTGGACAGAATCATCCACAAGGAATATTGTATAAAGTTACATTAAAGGTTTAATATACTGAAAACTACTGAAACTGAAAAATAATGGATATCTGGACATGATTTTTCATTATCATAAAGTTGAAAAATCATGTTAAGCCATCGTGAATCAGGGGATGTCTGTATCTACCTTTTAAGAGAGCTTTACATACATGCAACAGCAGGAGGCAGGAGGATTGCTGACAGTTTGAGGTCAGTCTAGGATACACAAGAGAGTTCAAGGCCAGCCTGCACTACTTAGTGAGACCCTGTCCCAAACAAAACAACACAACATAAATCAAAGGATAAAAAACAATGCTCCATGCAATAGGAAAAAAAAAACAATAAATACCCTAATTTCAGACAAAGCGAACTTCAAGGCAGAACTGCTTAGAACAGGCAAAGAAAGTCCCTGCATTTTGGTTAAGAGAACAATTCAACAAGAGGACAATAATGACATACATGAACCAAACATTAGCATACCCAGCTTCATAAAATAAACACTATTGGACCTTTTTTTAAAAACCTAGAAAAATACCAGCACTCTTATAATGGAGGACTCAATACCCTACCGTCACAAATAGATGAACTAGATTATTTTAAAAGTCAACAAAGAAATATCAGGGTTGAACCAAACCTTAAACAAATGAACCTAATAGATATTTATAGTGTTTTACCCAACAAAAACAGAATACACATTCTTCTCAACAGCACATGGATTTTTCTCCAAAATAGACCACATGCTAGTCCATAATGTATGCTTAAGTAAATGCAAAAGAATCAAAATTACATTTATGCATATTATCAGATCATAGTGCAATGAAACTAGAAATCAATGGCAAAGGAAACCTTAGTAATTATGCAAACATAGAAATTAAACAATACCCTCTTGAATAATCAGTGGGCCATAGAAGTAATCATGGAAAAAATCAGTTCCCAAAATCAAATGATAATGTCGCCACAACATTCCAGAACATAGGGGACACTATGAAAGCAGTTCTAAGGGGGATGTTTATAGCTGTAAATGCCATATCCCAACAGAGTGAGTCTGGTGTTATGGTTTATGTCTGGATGTCCCCCCAAAGCCTCATATGGTCATAGGGGCGGAGCTTTTTAGAGGCAGGTGAATCTAGAGTTTGTGATTGGCTCATTGTCTAGTGCTGAGATTGGGGATGTGAGTACCTATCTATGGTGGGTAGTCTGCATACAGTATAAGGGAGGAAAAGAGATTTGCTCTTCTCTTTTGGTCTTACTCTTTTTATTGTTTTTCACTGCCATGAATACTTACCCCTCTGCCATGCCACTCTACTTTGGAGCCAACTGATTCTGGACTTTTAAAACCTACAAATTGTGAACTAAATAAACATTTCCCTTCTTAACTTTGGATGTCAGGTATTTTTTCCCATCAATGAGAGCAATCCAAATTCAAAGCTAGTACAAAGAAGGAAATTATAAAGATCAGAACAGAAATTAATGAAATTGAGACTAAAAAAAAAATACAAAGAACCAGTGAATCAAGGACTTGGTTCTTTAAAAGAATAAAGAAACTCCTTAGTCTATCTTAACCCCCTCAAAGAAAGAAAAGACCCAGGTGGAAATAACAAAAGGTGAAATTAAAAGAGACTCTGCTGAAATCCAGATTATTAGTAAACTACATACTTTGAGAACCTATACTCTAATAAAATGGAGAATTAGAAGAAGTGGATAGATTCCTTGATACATATGAATTACCAGAGCTAAACCAGGAAAACATAAAAACCCTATACAACTCAGTATCAGGCAGTGAGATTAAAGAAAGGGGGAAAAAAAGGTACCAACTAAGAAAAGCTCAGGTTCCGATACATTCATTCCTATAGGAATGCCTGTACTCCTCAAACTCTTTAATGCCAATATGTCTCAATCTCTTTAATCAAATTCAAAGGGAAGGAGTACTCCCAAAGCTATTCCTGGAAGTAGTGTTACTCTGATTCCAAAATAAGAAAAGGATCCAACCAAAAAAAAAGAGAAATATAGGCTAATCTCTTTAATGAACATCAACACAAAATTACTCATCAAGATACTGGCAAGGGCCAGGGGTTTAGCTCAGTGGCACAAGCACCTGCCTGGCAGGTACAAAGGGTGTGAGTTTGATCCGTGATACCAAAAAAAAAAAAAAAAAAAAAAAAAAAAAAGGTACTGGCAAACAGAATGCAACAAATCATCAGAAAGATCATACATCATGACCAAGTAGGATTTGTCCTAGGGTTGCAGGGATGGTTTGACACACACAAATCAGTAAATAAAACTCATCATGTAAACAGAAACAAGGACAAAAGTCACACAATCATCTCAATTGACTCAGAAAAAGCCTTACATAAAATCCAACATCCATTCATGATTCTGAAAAAAAAAACCTAAAGAAAAGGTATAGTATGACTTTATCTCAATCTGCTAAAAACCAATTTGTGAAAAACCAATGGCCAGCATCATATTAGATGGGGAGAATCTGAAAGTTTTCACTCTACTTTCAGGAACAAGACAAGGTTGTCCACTATCACCACTGCTGTTCAATATAGTTCTCGAAATATTAGCCAGAGCAGTCAGACAAGAGAAAAATAAAAGGGATATGTATAAGAAAGGCAGAAGTCAAATTATTATTTGCAGATGACATGGTCCCCTACAGAAAAGACCAAAAAATTCCACGAAAAGACTCAAGGAATTAATTACCAAATTCAGTAGTGTAGCAGGATCAAAGTTAACACAAAAACCAGGGGCATTTGTCTACACCAATAATAAACTCATCAAGAAAAATATTAGGGAAATAGTACCTTTTACAATAGCAACAAGAAAAATTAAAAACCTAGGAAAGAACAAAGCCAAGGAAGTGAAATACCTCTACAGCAAAAACTACAGTACTCTGAAAAAAGAGGTTGAAGTATATATCAGAAAATGGAAAGATATTCCCGGTTACTGGATAGGCAGAACCAATATATTTACCATGGGCATGCTTTAAAAATGTACATAGAGATTTAATCCAGTCCCAATCAAAATGTCAATAGCTTTTCTGACAGGACTAGAAAAAGCAATCCTAAAATTCAGATGAAACCAGCAGAGACCTAGAGTAACAAAAGCAATCCTGGACAACAGGAGCAAGGCAGGAAGAATCACAATGCTGAGCTTCAAGTTATACTACAAAGCTACAGTGGTAAAAACAGCATAGTATTGGCAAAAGACAGATTTGTGAGTCAGTGGAACACAATACAGGATTCAGAAACAACCCAAAGGCTGAGCATGGTGGCACACATCTGTAATCCCAGCACTGGGGAGGCTGAGGCAAGAGAATATTTCGAGTTTAAGGCTAGTATGAACTGCATAGTGAAACCCTGTATTGAGAAGAAAAGACCAAAAAACAAACCAAAACAGAAAACTAAATAACCTCTAAGCACATTCCACTATCTAATCTTTAACAAAAGTGCCAAATCTTTTCCCTGGAGGAAACATAGCCTCTTTGACAGTGCTAGGAAAACTGCCTATGCACATGCAGATTGAATCTAGACCCATATCTCTCACCATGTACTAAACTAAAATAAAAATGGATGAAAGTTCTAAATCTTAAAATAGAAACAACTTGGAAAGATAAAATAGGAAAACTCTTGAGGACATAGGTGTAGGCAGGGACTTTCTAAAAAAAAAAAACCCAGTTGCAAAAGAGTTAATTGACAAATGGGATCATATCAAATTAAAAAGCCTCTGTTACAGCAAAGCAAATAACTGAGTGCAGAACCAACCTACAAAAAACATTTTGCCAAGTTTTTCTTGGACAGAGAGCTAATATCTATAATATATAAAGACCTCAAAAAAATTAGACCCACCAAAATAAAAGATCCAATAAAAATAGGTAATTGAAATGAATACATTTCTCAGAAGAAGAAATACAAATGGCCAAATAATACATGAAAATATTCAACATTTCTGGATATTAGTGAAATGGAAATTAAAATGTCCACCAAGGTGGGCATGGTGGCACATACCTATAATCCCAGTACTCAGGAGTGAGAGAGCTAAAATGGGAGGGTCACTGCAAGTTCAAGGCCAGCCTGAGCTACTACATAAGGAGACCCTGTCTCAGAAGAAGCCAGAAAAAACCTCACAAACACACATAACAAAACAAACTCTGAGATTCCATCTTCTTCCAGAAAAAAATGGTGGTCATCAAGAAATTAGATAAAAAATCAATCACAATGGTGCACACCTGTCATCCCTGCACTCTGAGCCAGGAGGATCGCTGTGAGTTCAAGGCCAGTTTGAACTGCACTGCAAGACCCTGTCTAAAAAAAAAGCAAAACTAAGTCAAATTCTATTTGGTCCAGCTATTCCCCTTCTATGTACCTTCCTGAAAGAGAACATTGTCATATTACAGTGACCCATGCACACCCATGTTTATAGCGGCACAGTTTGTAATAGCTAAATCTTGGAAGCAGGTGACAGGATAAATAAAGTGTGTTTATTTGTATATGGTGAAGTACTTCCTGCCGTAAGGAAGGATAAACTTGAGACATTTGTGTGAAAATGTATGCACCTTGAGATCATCATGTTAGGTGAAATACATCAGACACACAAGTGTAAATGTCACATGGTTTCTCTTATATGAGAAACCCAAAATATAAATAAAGAGCAAAATAGAAGCTAGGTAATAGGAGGTGAAAAGAGATGGAGGGAAGGGGAATTATAGGGGGAAAGTGCAGCTGGCAGAAAAGGGAAGGGAAGGTGTCTTGATTACTTTTTTCTTGTTGCTGAGATAATATCCCTGACACCCAAAATTAGGGAAGGAAAGGATTATTTTTCTTATAGTTTTGGAGGTTTCAGTGCATAATCAGATGGCTCTAAGGCAGGGTGGCATGGCACTGGGGCAACACTTCAAGGCAGCAGCTAGAGTTCAAAAAGAAGCTTCTTCTCCCTTATGTTGTACACAGGCCATCCTGTCTCCTGCTTCAGTGCTGGTGTAGCACTCACAAAATCTCCCTGCCCTCCTTTGCACAGGCTGAGGATATTTACAAAGTAAGAACCCTGGCTCCCTGCTGAGTCTCTCAGTTAAACTTCTAAACTGCTCAAGTTGACCCAGGATATTAACCATAACAGAAGGGAACATAAAAAGAATTAAGACGTGTTGTGTACATGTACCATCTCTCAGTGATGTAATCATTATGTACATGTACACTAATAAATTCATTGAGCGTGGTAGTACATGCCTGGAATCTCAGCACTTGGGAGGCTGAGGCAGGAGGATTGTCATGAGTTGAAGGTCAGCCTGAATTGCATAGTGAGATCCATGTCAAAAAATAAAAGGAAAGAAAAAATGCAAATTACCAGAATTTGTAGAATGTAGCTATTGGGGGAGCTAGAGAGAAAAATGTCTGTTAGAAAAGAAAAATGAGGCTGATCCCATGGCAGTGGGTTATCAGAACTTATTAACATTAGTGTCACTAAAGTTGGTATACCACCCTCCCCCCCACTGCTAAATTTGACTGGCTTAAAAAAAAAATGAGTCAATGGCATCATCTTCCAACTTACATGAGAACAAGAAGAGGAAATTAAAATAGTGAGAAGTAAAACAATACAGATCAGAGAAGTTAGTAAAATAAAAAACAATAGAGAAAAACAAACTAAAAAGCAATTAATCTAAAAGATTAATAAAACTGATAAACATGTGGCTAGACAAGAACAAAAAGAAAAGGCACATAGTGCCATCATCAGAAATCAGATGGAATGAGATTCTAAACAAATTAGTTACCAAGTGATACTGTGCCCAGCTCTGTGGAAGTACTCTGAGCAACTAGATGGAATGGCAGAATTCCTCAAAAGGTATGAAATATCAGCGTTCACTAAGAAAGAACACTTCTCTGTATGGGATAGTTCTGTATCTAGTACATGGACTCTTTAGTTTCACCCTTTGCATCTTCCAGACTATGTAAAGAATTTTCAAAACAAATCAGTAACAAATCAACTAATTTTTAAATGAACAGAATATTTGAATACATTTCACAAGACAAGATTCAGATATATAAACGGCAAATAATCACATAAGAAAGATGCTCAAGAGCCAGACTTGATGGTGCTTGCCTGTAATCCCAGAACTTGGAAGGCTGAGGCAGGAGGGTTGTTGCAAATTTGAGGCCAGCTTGGTCTACAAAGTGAGCTCAAGGCTAGCCTGAACTGCATAGTGAGACCCTATCTCAAAAGGACCAGGAGAAAGAGAAAGGGAGAAAGGGAGAGAGAGAAAAGGAAGGAAGGAAAAAAAGATAAAAAAGAAGCTCAGAATTGGGCATAGTGGTACATGCCCATATTAGTCACTTGGAAGCCTAGGGCAAGAGGATCTCAAGTTCCAGGCCTACTTTGGCATCTTAGCAAAATCCTGTATGAATTGTTTTTTCAGCTACCAGAGACTGAACCTAGGACCTCACAAGTGCTGTGTAGGCACTCTATTGCTGAGCTATATAAACAAAAAGAGTGCTTACCTAGCAAGTGTGAAGCCATAAGATTAATCCTCAGTACTTAAAAGAAAAAAAAGATGCTAAACATAGTCATTCTGAAAAAAGCACAATAAGATACTGTTTCACACTCATCTGGGTGATAGTGCTCACCTATAGCCCCCGCTCAGAAAGATCACTTGGGAGAGGACACAGTTCAGTTCACGATAGCCATCCATATCCTCAGGATGAGGTATGTGCCATTGTCAAAGGACCTGGGTCATTGGGGCAGAGAGATTACTCAGGATCTAGAAATGTCCCGGCTTCTGAACCCCTTTGATTGAACCTCTCTATATTGTAATAAGATCTTAAAAAGGAATGATCTGATCTCTTGACCTTGCTCTTTGGCTATAGTGATGGCTTGTAACTTTGAGCCATTCATGACCAAATTAACTTGGCAGGTGGCTAGTGAGCTCTAGGTCTTAGAAGAAAGAAGCATTTACTATATTTGATCTGTGCCAAAATTTCCACTTTAATTTCTGGGAAGATATTTCTGGGAAAGTATTACAAATTAGGTCATAGTTTTCCCATCTTACAGAGAAGGAAACTGGTTACAAAACTTCTGCAGTTCCAGGCACACAGCTAGTAAAGGGCAAGGCTAAGGTTTGTACTGAGATTTCCTGGCTCCAAAGCCTAGTACCATTGTGACCATGTAAGACTGGATGGCAAATCCGGGGAGGAAGAGTGAGCTGAAATATCAGGTAAATTCCAAGATTATCTGTAATGACCACTTAGTGATAACTGATTTGTTAGTGGCACAAGAGTGACACCCAGTGGCTTCAGCGACAAATTACATGCTCAAGGATGATTGGTCAAATTCCTTCACCCCTGAAGGAGTCTCTCAGTTTTTCTTTCTAAAGGAAAAGTGGACCAGCTGATCCTCTAAGTAACAGAGAATAAAATAACCTGTAGCTATTGTACAGTTTGTGGATATGGAATAAATATATATTTAGAGTGTTCTAGAACATATTCAAGGAAAGCTCATGCAGGAGTGGAAACTTCATGCCTGGAATCAGAGTCGACAGTGGGTTAGGAAAGAGAGCACTGCAGGGCTGAGTGCACAGGGAACCTAAACCCAGAATGGGCAGGAGCAGTAGGAAATGGGCAGTTTTCTAAGGAGAGATACTCTTTCCTTAGGGTTACACTAGAAATGGACATAAATCTAAGGAGGTATCCCGGGGCAAAGGGACGGCCCGCTCTGGGCCTCAGGTGCTGAGTGGGTGGGTAAGGTTCTCATCCGGCTCCTGTGGGCAGTTACTTGGGAAGTCTAATTTCAAAAAGGGGAAAGGTTATAAGATTTTCCAGACTAAAATGAATGGAAGAGAAGAAAAACTTTTTCTCAAAGGAGAAAAAAGTTTTGGAAAATTTCCCGCTAATTTCCTTACTTCCTGCCTGCCTGCCCTCTTCTCTCCCTGCATCCCTCCCTTCTTGTGACCCTGCCCTTTTTTTTTCTTTTGCAGTACTAAGATTGAACTCATGGGCACTCTGCCACTCAGCTATATCACCCATCCATTTCATTTTGAGGCAGGATCTTACTAAATTGCCATACCTGGCCTAGAATTTGCAATCCTTCTGCTCCAGCCTCCAGAGCAGCTGCTTTATAGTTGTGCGTTACCACATCCAGCAATACTATTTCTTTTTTCATACTTTTAGGGCATCATTACCCCTTCCATGTTCCTTGGAATGCAATTACTTAGAAATTAAAACTTGTTTTAGTAAACACTATATGGTATCTTTTTAATTGTGGTACAATTCTTATGTGCTAAGATTTACCATTTTGAAGTATAGGATTTAGTGGTTTTAAGTATAATCACTGTATTGTGTGCAGCCATCACCACTAATTCCAGAACATCTTTATCACAATGAAAAGAAACTGTATCCATTAGGTTGCTGTTAGTCCAGGTTTCCCTCTCTTTGAGGCACCTGGCAATTTACTTTCTACCTCTATGGATTTGCCTGTTCAGATTTCTTGTAAGTGGGATCATAAAATATGAGGCTTACTTCAAGAAAATGTTTCCAAGGCTATTCTGTGTTGTAGCATGTCACAGTCCTTCATTTTTATGACAATAATGCTCCATTTTATGGACAGGCCATATTTTATTTATTCATTCATCAGGTGATGAATGCTCTTCCCCATTTTTTGAG
This sequence comes from Cavia porcellus, assembly GCF_034190915.1. Classification (NCBI taxonomy): domain Eukaryota; kingdom Metazoa; phylum Chordata; class Mammalia; order Rodentia; family Caviidae; genus Cavia; species Cavia porcellus. The sequence goes on from NW_026947500.1 coordinate 25,465,705, forward strand.
TCTTATAAATAAAGCTATTTTGAACATTTTTGTGTGGGCATATGTTTGAAATTCTCTTGAGTATGTATAGGATATGTAGGAAAATATGTATTTCTTTTTTTTTTTTTTTTTTGTCTTTTTCATTTTTATCGGTACCAGGGATTGAACTCACGACCGCCTGCTTGCAAGTTGCAAGGCAGGCGCTTATGCCGCTGAGCTAAATCCCCAGCCCCCGAAAATATGTATTTCAATTTAAAAATTTTGTTACAGTAAGACGCGTTGCCAGCAATCCTCCTCGACGTACTCCCCCTTGCTTTGATCACCTTTATCCCATTGTTCTTGCCATTTTCTGAGGCAGTTCTGAAAGCCTTTGTTTGTATCTTTGTTGTACTGTCCTAAATTGATTCCAAATATTTATCTTTCATGGTCACTTAAACTTTGGGGAAGAGCCAGAAGTTGCACAGTGCCAGAGCCAGTGAATAAAATAGATGAGCCTTTCCATCATGGCAGTCAGTAGCATCATCTGCGGTATTTTTGATCACACCTTGTAAAGACAAGGACAGAAAAATACTTGCAGAACTGTTTCAGGTAGTGACAAGACCATTAGAATCTATGTGTGAAGTGAGTGGGAATATTCTGAAGGAAATTAATGGCAGTGAAATAAAATTTTACAATTCAAACAGTAGCCATATATTTCCATCACCCATTGTATCTAGGAGTAGAGTTGCTGGATCATATTTATAACACTGTGTCTAACTTAGGGCCTGGCATATGCTAGGCTCATCCTCTTCCAGACTTACACCCACTACCAGTTTAACTTTTTAAGGAATTTCTAAATCATTTTCCAAAGTGGTATCACCATCTTATGTTCCTGTCAGCACTATAATGGTGCTCCAATTTCTTTTTCTCTTTCTTTTCCTTATTTATTTATTTTGTACTGGGGATCAAACTTACACCCTTGCACTTACCAGACAGGTACTTATGCCACTGAGCTAAATCCCCAGCCCTACTCCAATTTCTTCACATTCTCATTAACAGCTGTTGTTGTTGTTATTATTATTGCAATTCTAATAGATATGTAGTTAGTTCAATGATTGATTTATTCTTTCTTTTGTTTAAGGCAGGTCTCGCTGCATAGTTCAGGCTGGCCCTGGACTCACTAGGTAGCTCAGGATGGTGTCCATTTTGGGGCGGGGGTTTGAACTCACAACCTCATGCTTGTCAGGCAGGCACTTATGCCACTGAGCATTTTTAAATTGGGTTTTTACTTTATTGTTGAGTTATGAGTTATTTAATCTTGATAAAAAAAGTAGCTTATCAGATATGATTTACAAATATTTTCTTTCATTCTTGAGATTTACTTTTCACTTTCTTCAGTTTCCTTTGAAGCATGAGTTGTAAATTTTTATAAATAAGATATATATTTATGTTTGTATTTTCCCCCCTTAGTACTAGGCATTCAACCCAGGGTCTTTGCATTGAGCTACCTCTCCAGCCCTTTTCTCATTTTGTTTTGAGACAGGACCTTGCTAAGTCACTAAATTGCCTGGGGTGATCTTGAACTTGGAACCCTTCTTCTGCCTTGGTCCCCAAAGTGTTAGGATTATAGACTTGTGTTGCCATTCCTGGATTATATTTGTATTTTTGAAAAGAAAAATGAGGAGCTGGAAGGATTGGGTTCTGGTCTTAGTAAGTACCAATGTTTCTCTGTCCAGATTGGACCAGCCAGTCCAGGGATTTGAAAGTGTGGCAAGGATTTGAAAGGTTCCACATGACTTCACAGCATGCCCTGTAACTTCCCATGTTTGACTCTGTCAGCCCCTTATGAGTGACCACTTACTCTATGTAAAACTCTGCTAGCTGTAAAGGGACAGAGAGATACGATGAACATCACCTACCGAAGTATAGCTAATAGGCATGTTAGCATAGAAATGAGGAACAGCGGCATGAAGAGCATATATAGATTTCAAGGAGACCACAGGGAACTGTCTGGATTTCAGGGAACTAAGGATGTGTTCAGAGCATCGAGAGTGAGCTGCAAGAGGAACCACAGAAGAAGCCCTGTGCCAAGCATGGTGATACACACTTGTAATCTCAGCCTTCGGGGCTGAGGCAGGAGGATCTTTGCGAGTTTGAGGCCAGCCTAGGCTACACAGTGAGCTCAAGGATAGCCTGGACTACATAGTCAGACCTTAGCCACGGTGGGGACAAAAAGAGGCTGTGAAGGGGAATTCACAAGCGAGGTGCAAGTTAATGGGGACTTCTAGGTGGAGAAAGCTCTGTGAGGTCAGCAAAGCTGCCAGCCACACTCCTGTTTCACTAGGGCTCGTTCATGCTTCTGTAAAACTTACTTGACATTTTTAATTCTGTAAGCAGCTGATTCCAGAGAAAAAGAATTCTGCCCAGAGCACAGAGGAAGCACGTGAAAACAGCCGCCCAGAGCTTCTTGCAGGTAGGTCTTGAGCCTTTCAGTTAAGTTCTGGACTGAAACTATGAAAGTGAGAAACGTGGATTCAAGCTCTCAGTCTATCCCACTGGGCCTTCAACCACGACCACATCCTTCTGGGATCTGGTTGGCTCCCGCTGCTACAGTGGGTCTTCCAGTAAGGGTTCTCTCCCCCAAGCCAGTGTGCTGGGGGGAGAGAACCCTTACTAATTCTAATACAGTTTGTATGGTGACAGCAGCAGGTGCTGGATCAGGGGAGGGTAAGAAAAGAAACAAATAACTACTTTGAAATGTGTAGAAAAAAAAATAAAAATAAAAGAAACAAAGCCTGAATCCAGCGGATTATTTCACATCTTTTCTCAGCTGTCTGTGCTGAAGCTGGTTAACACTCTGTTGTGGGCTGCAGAGGCCGCTCTTGGGTGCAGATACTACCTCAGATCTCATGTGTGTTGTGAGGAAGTGTCAGCATCTGTGAGTGATGGAAGTCACACAGGCATCTTTCTTAAGACTCATAGGCCCTCACGCTTCAGCAGCCTGTGGGGCCAGCAGCGGAGGGGTAGTAGCAGTTCTTAGCACAATACGGTCACCGACAGGTACTGGGCGCTGTCCTGGAGCTTTTAAGATATGCTAATGCCCTTAGTTCTCAGAATAATCCTATGAAGTATAGGTACTATGATTATCCTCATTTTACAGATGAGGAAACTGAGGCTTGGACATGTCAATGCACTTACCCTGTGTCACACAGCTAATAAATCACAGCCAGAATTCAAATCTGGACAGCTGGCTGTGGTCTTCCTCTGGAAAAGCCAAATTAGCAGGGCTGCCTTCCTATATATCCTGAGTCATTTGGACCAAAGATTATCTAGGCTTGAGAGAATATGGAGACTGTGACTTTAGTGCCTGGGTTTTATTGGTAAATTCTTCTTTCTGGGGTCATAACTACAACATGCAGTGTGTTCTCCATGCTTAGACCTGAGATGTGTTCTGAATCATTTCGTCCTTTGAACTATGCTTTAAATGTTGTACAGGCTGTCACTACCAAAAAAAAAATACTGTGGTGAAGACGTGTATAAAAGTTATTTTTATAAATGTAGATTTGAATATTTTTAAATGGAAGCATACTACGTACCATTCAATATCTTAGGCAGCAAGAGGAAGCAAAATAATAAGTACCATCTCTTAAAATGAAAAACATTAACATTTGGTGTTTTTTTTTTGTCTTTTTCCTTTTTATCAGTACCAGGGATCGAACTCATGACTGGCTGCTTGCAAGGCAGACACTTGTGCCGCTGAGCTAAACCTCCAGCCCCAAAACATTAACATTTAATTCAGCATTTGCTATGGACTCCAGAGAGACATTAGGCTCTCACAGCCCTCATCTCATTTAGTCCCTCACAGTGAGTGGCATTTCTTCCTTTTCACCTGTGAGAGAACCCAGGCTCAGAAGTTGGGTCAAGGATTAGTTAGCAGAAAGAAGAGCTGAATTTCTTTAATTTCTTTCTTTCTTTCTTTCCTTCTTCTTCTTTTTTTTTTTTTTTTTTTTGGCAGGGTCTTGCTATATAGCCCAGGCTGACCTCAAACTCATAGCAATCTTTCTGCCTCAGTCTTCTAAGTGCGGGGATTTCAGGCATGCGCCACCACACCTCGCAGAAGAGCTGAATTTCAGCCTGCTGTCTTCAGAGCTCATGCTTTCTCCACTGTGCAATATGAGCCGTAACACCTAGACGCTGGCTGCTCAAGCAGTTGTGCCCTCTTATTGGCATGCATCCTGTGGCCCGAGGGGGCAGGTCTCCTGATGAAATTCACTGGAAAACTATTTCGATGCTGCCAGACATCCACAGTTTTCCCCTAGCAGCCTTTCTTTTGCCAGCCCTTTGCTTTACCTTTCTGGCCTTTTCTCCACAATGGCTACTCCAGTCCTTTTCCCTCCGTCCCCTTTTGAGATACAGGGGGTTGACCATGCTAAGCAAACATTCTACCACCGAGCTTCATTCCTGCCTGCTCCATTCTTTTTTTTTAATTTAAATTTATTTTATTTAAATTTATTTTAGATTTCTACCTAGTCTCTGCCTGCAGTGTAGCCTCCTACTTCACTTTATTGGTTTCTTTTCTCAGGAAATTCGCCAACTTGTATTCCTCCCATTGCAGAACCTTAGCCTGGTAGCCTCAGGCTCAGGGTGACATCATCCCCCCTCTTTTCCCAGAGCAGGCTTGTGTCTTAGTTACTTTATACTCGTCACAGTATAAAGTATACTGAGACAAAATACCTGAAGCCCAAAGTTGGGCAAGGAAAGGTTTATTTCTTACAGTTTTTGGAGGTTTCAGTCCACACTCAGTTGGCTCCCAGGCAGGTGGGCATGGCTGGACCACTGTTCATGGTAGCTGCAAACAGCAAACTCAAGAACCAGCAAAGAGAAAGGCATACCTTCTTCCTGCCATTACATCACATCCTGGCTCCACCCCTATGTGGGTGGAGCACTGATACCATCAATCCAAGCACTAGGCAATGAACCAATCACAGATACACAATGAAAACTCATGAGGCCTCGGGGACACAGACATAAACCATGACAGCTTGTGTCAGTTATCTCTTCTGTACCTTCAACTCTCTTCTTTATTCTTTTCCTCTAGCCTGCCAGTCTCTCATGTCTTCAAAAGTAAATCTCTTGTGACCCTGAATTTACTCCATATATCCTCCCATCTCAGAAAGCGTGCTACATGCTCCCTCCCTCTCTCATCCCCCCCCCCTCCCGGAACCTAAAGCACTTGCTTTCTTTATGGCCTCTGAAACTGCAAGATCTGTCCATTTAGGTAAGAGACTCTTAATTATCAAACTGTGCATTTAGCTCTACCATATGTGAACTGTTTGCAGAATTGGTATGACTGTGACTTACCTGGTTCTCTTTTGTCAGCTTTGTCTTCCACCACTTTCTTCTGGCCATCATTAAACAGTGCTCATCCTAAATGCCCTGCTAGCTGCTGCCTTCCACGCAGCTCTTGACCACTGCCTCTAGGCTCAAGTTTACCAGTCGGTGTGACCTGCCCATGCCTCTCCTGATGATCAGAGCTCCACTCTGGAGGGCCTGTTGCATTTCAGCCTTTTCCCTCATGATGGCCTTGCCTTCTGCACACCTCCCCCAAGGTCAGCTCGTACTGTCATATCACCATTCCCTATCTAGCTTTTCACATCTGAAATCTCAGATTCTTTCACCAGGCCCCTCACTCGCATGTCCCACATCCAGTGGATCACCAGGCCTGGCCTGAGGAGTACTTTGCTAGTGGTGCCTCCATCCACACCACCTTTACTTCTCTTGAAGTCTTCCTGCCTCGTGTTTGAAAAAAGCCAACCTTTGACAGAATGAATAATCATCCTAAAATACAAAATCAATAGATCTGTCCAGTTCTTAACATGCTTCACTAGCTTTCTACTTGTTTCCTAAAGGTAAAAGTCTGTCTTAGCCTTTTCTGATTCCTTCTACTCTCCTAGATTTATTCCTTGGATTACACATACACACACACCTACACCTCACCCTTGCATTTGTATAAAGTTTATTTGCTTGTCTTTCAGCATGGAATTACTTTTCTCCTTCCAAACCTCACTCAGAGAAACCTTTCCTCACCTCTTCATGGTCAGTTAACAGCTTTCTTCACTTTTACCCCTCGGTTTTGTACACACTTCTGAATCTTTCCCAGCACCTGCGCTTCTCCCAGGGAAAAGCTCACTTATCTACATTGCCAGGATCTGTTCAGGAAGAATCCAGATCTAAAGACGGTTTAAATATGCACAAGTGAGGACCAGTGTGGCGGATTGGTAACTGGTGGTCAACTTAAACGTCGGCTGAACTGAATCGGTGTGGTGCTGAGCATGGAAGGCCCACCTGAGGACTGTTGCTGGGAGACCTAGAACAGGTTCCCCTAAGCTTTGTTTGGAGCTGTTCGTTCTGGAGAAGCTTGTGAAGCTTCTTCCCTGATATGAACTTAGCTGTTGTCATTGTTGGAGGAGCTCAGGACCTTGTTGCTGAGGATGGCTGTGGTAGTTTTAAGGGGAGCCCTGGTTCTTATTTTTAGCGTTGCTTCTTGGCTCCGGTGCAAAACCCTCAGCCTTCTGGCACAGATCCTTCACTCCTTGCATAGACTTTCTAGCTTCCACTGCTGACCTTTGGGCCTTACCAGCAAAGATCCATGAAAAAGACTTGCATGAGTCACTGCCGTGGGCAGTAGGTTTTCAGCTGAACTCATGCAGGTTATTACAATGGAATCCAGATCTTCGTCTGAATTTTCTAGGTCTTTAGTGTTGTGTACTGATTTCCTGCACATTCTTTGTATTTGACTCTTTGGGTGATAATTATAAATGATACTGTAAGTTATGTGTCCGGTATATAATTGTTTTTGCAACCCCTGACTACAACACCGAATGTAGCTCAGCAGCAGAGTTGATATGGCAAGTGTGGGGCCCCGAGTTCAATTCCCAGTACAAAACCAAAACAAAATAAACTTACACAAGTGAACTAGTTAGGAATAAGAACGCTGCCTGTGAGCACTGCTCAGTGCCATAGGGGAGGGAGGTGTGGCTGACTTGCTTTTCCAGGAATCAGCTTGGCAGGGAGGCAAGAGCTTGACAGTGCAGACTTCATGGACAGACGAATCTGTGTGTGAAGTCACTAAAGGAGGCTGAGCCTCTAAGTGACAGCTTGGTAGGATCCCAGATGCCCCTTTCAAGGCCCAATTCAGGAGTGCGAGAGAGGCCTGAAACAGTTACGAAGGCCCAGTAGCTGCAGGGTTTTGATCTGGACAGGACCTGGGAGTAAGATGAAGTGGGCTCAATTTCTCCTAGAGATCAGCAGACGAGCACAACGCAAGAGGCTCAAGAGCGGCAGCGCTCATCAGGGTGAGGAGATGCGCATTTTCGTGGCCTCCCATAGCGCGGACCCGCCCAGCGCCTCTCTCTTCCAGAGGGGAGAAGAGGTCTGCACAGCCCACGACAGAAACCCAGCCTGGGAGAGGGGAAGCCCAGTGATCGCAGGCCTGGAGGCCACAGAGAGCACCACGCAAGTAAGGGCAGGCGGGCCAGGGATCGGGCAGTTGCAGAAAGGACCTTGGGCCCCTTTTCTCCCGCAGGATGCACTCTGGCTGCAGGAAGTCTCTAATCTGTCAGAGTGGCTGCATCCGAGCTCTGAGTCGTGAACCATGCCGCTCCTGAATCTCCTGGGGTGGGGGGGAGCGAAACTGAGGGCGACTGCGTGATGTTTGATTTAATAAAATTGCTCCATGCCTGCGAAGAGTACTGTAGTGCCTGGGTAGGGGCGTTGGGGGGCGGGGCCGGGGGGCGGGCCCCGAGGCGGGACCGCCGCCTGACGTCACCGGCGCGTCCATGGGTTGGCGTCACTGGTGCGCGCCGCGGTCCGGGCGCGATGGCGGCGCTGGGCGGGGATGGGCTACGCCTGCTGTCTGTGTCGAGTCCTGAGCGGCAGTCCGAGTCAACGACACTAGGAGGCCGGGGTCCCGAGCTGTGCTGCTGGGTGTCAGTGTTCTCCTGCCTCAGCCTCGCCTGTTCCTACGTGGGCAGTCTCTACGTCTGGAAGAGCGAGTTGCCCAGGTGCGGGGACTGCGCGCGGCCCCCACTAACCTGCGCCTAGCGAGGCTGGGCTGCGGGCGGAGCTTGGGTGAACTAGGGGCGGAACCAAGCTGACAGGTGGTGGCCGAGGGCCCCCTGAATGTACTGTCCCCTTCGTAGGGATCACCCTGCTGTCATCAAACGGCGCTTCACCAGTGTCCTGGTAGTCTCCAGCCTCTCCCCTCTCTGCGTGCTGCTCTGGAGGGAACTCACTGGCATCCAGGTGCGAAAGAAGCGGGCGAGGGGCAATAGAATCGAACTCAAGGGTCTTTGGGGAGGGAGCAAGACTGATGCCCCTTTTCCTGTGGCTCAGCCAGGCACATCCCTTCTCACCTTGATGGGCTTCAGGCTGGAGGGCATTTTCCCAGCAGCTCTACTGCCCTTGCTATTGACCATGGTGAGTTCTGCTTTATTTTTACTACTGTGTTGTCACTAATATCAAGAGCCTTTTATGGCTCTTTTTGTTTGTTTGTTTGTTTAAGTCAGAACTCTAGGATATGCACGGTAGAGGGCGGGGTGTGTGTGTGTGTGTCCTGAACTGAAGAATTGTGAAGTATCATGAGGCAGGGTGAGGTTAAAGGTCTGGACAAGAAAGTGGTTTGTGGTGAATGTCTTTTCTTTGATTTCTGCTGTTTTTATGCCACCAGATCCTTTTTCTGGGCCCACTGATGCAGCTCTCTATGGACTGCCCGTGTGACCTGGCAGATGGGCTGAAAGTTGTCCTAGGTGAGTGCGCAGAGGGCAAAGTAGGCATAGGAGGTCCGGAATAATGGAAAAAGAGAATCATAGTGCAGTCTGGTTAGGAGGTAGGAGGTGTCCTCTCTCAGTAAAATTGGACTCTATTGCTGGGTGGTCTCTGAGAGTTGGCTCCTGATGCACATGGAGTCCAATTGAGACCCTCAACAATACTTGACCTGGACCAGAGTGTGTCATCTGCTTCCTCAACCTTTTGCTTCTTCAAAGCAGAATTGGTCTTAAATTTTGATGTCTCTGTACCCTCCCTGCCTCAGTTACTAATGCCTTTCCTTTAAATCATGTCAAGATGTTGCTTTACATTGGGTCTGGTAAACATAAAGTTCCATTGTCCCCTTTCCTACTTCTGGCCTGTGTTTGGCCTAGGTAAAATTATGGAAGAGGTGCCTCTGAGTCTCATTGTTCCGTAACCAGTAGTTCACTGCCTGTTACTTAGCCCCTCGATCCTGGGCCCGCTGCCTCACAGACATGCGTTGGCTGAGGAACCAAGTGATTGCACCCCTGACAGAGGAGCTGGTGTTCCGGGCCTGCATGCTGCCCATGTTAGCGCCGTGCACAGGCCTGGGCCCTGCTGTATTCACCTGCCCACTCTTCTTTGGAGTTGGTGAGTGTGGCCCTGAGAATGAGGCTTTGGATGAAAGATGAGCCTAGAGTGAAGGCCAGAGGCATATGGCATGGTTCTCACCTTCTTTCTAGCCCATTTCCACCACATTATTGAGCAACTGCGTTTCCGCCAGAGCAGTGTGGGGAGCATCTTCTTATCTGCAGGTGAGTCCTGGATTGTGTGTTAGGGTGTCCCTGACAGCCATGCTAGAGAAAAGATTAGAAACAGAGGCCTATAGCATTGGAGGGGCCGCTCACTATGGGAGTTGGGTGCAGAGGACAGTCATAGGTGGTGAAGGAGGCAGCCACTGCCCCAGGGGGAAGGGGATTGTCTCTGGCTGGTGGGCATGCAGTGCTGGGGCAGGGTGGGCGTGCAGGTGTGGTCACTCGCGGCCTCCCCGTCTCCAGCGTTCCAGTTCTCCTACACAGCTGTCTTCGGTGCCTACACTGCTTTCCTCTTCATCCGCACAGGTTGGTTCTCAGTCTCTCATGGGTCTTTGGGGGTTCAGGAACCCACAGGAGTGGGTGGGAGAATGGGAATACTGTGTTTGAGGAATAACAAAATGTTTTAACCATCCTTGAAACAGGCTGAGCCAGGGCCTTCAGCTTCAGGTGAAAGGAAGAAGAGGGGTGGGGGTGGGCCACTAACCTGTTTCATGGGACGAGGGTCTGAGGCCAGCCCTGGAGGGGTGGAGGAGGAGGTGGGGCGGCTCCATGAGCTATACTGTCTCCCCTCCCCAGGACACCTGATTGGGCCTGTTCTCTGCCACTCCTTCTGCAATTACATGGGCTTCCCTGCCGTGTGTGCAGCCCTGGAGCATCCGCAGAGGCGGCCCCTGCTGGCAGGCTATGCCCTGGGTGTAGGACTCTTCCTGCTTCTGCTCCAGCCCCTCACGGATCCCAAGCTCTACGGCAGCCTTCCCCTTTGTGTGCTTTTGGAGCGGGCAGGGGATTCAGAGGCCCTCCTGTGCTCCTGACCTTCACTCATTTGTGACTCCATTGAACTGTCATGGGCTTCCCAGCCCCTCCCCATCAAGGGGTACCACAGGGGAGGGACTCTGGGGTTCCCGAGATCTCAGGAATTTTTGTAGGGGATTGAAGCCAGAGCTAGTCGAATCCCAGGGACCAAGAGAAAGCAGCAGATATCCAAAGGGTGCAATCCCTCCTCAAAGGGGGTTGAGGAGCAGCTGGGAGGGGACAAGGGGCAGGTCCCAGGAGCTGTGCACGCCCTCACTTTGGACTGTTGCTGCTTTTAGCTCTTCTGCCCCCAGCCCCTGAAAAGCTGCTCAGGTGGTTTTATTTGTAAAACCCCTCCCCTGAACTTCCCAGGGTTTTCTCATTGTCTTTTTGCATCAGGACTTTATATTGGGATATTAAAGAGATTTAACTTGGGTAACATGGCCTCGAATCTTTGGGAATCCATCTGTTTGGAATCTTGGGAAGAATTCCAGATATCCTAGCTACCTTGAACACTAATCGTAGAGCAGTTCCACCCATTAGGCAGTTCCCAGGAGTAGAGGATGAGGTGGGGCACCTGAGGTATAGCTTTCTCCCTGAGCCACGCTCCATATCCTAGCACAAGTGGGTCTGAGACTATAGGTACCAGATGTGGGCCCAGGTACTCATGGCCCCAGCCTCATCGATGGAGCTCCCAGCTTGTATCCTCTGGAAGGGTGGACACGGGGCCCTCAAAAAACCAACTTCATTTGAGAGGAAGCAAGTCCAGAATAGGAAAGGAACCTGCACTGAGAACCTGTACTCCCCAGAAGAGGGGCTTTGGGTTCTCTCCAGCCATACCGCAGTCATCGTGCCTCACGTAGCCTCCGGAGGAACTCAACGGAGGCCAGTCCTGAGAACAATAGTGACTCTGCCCAGCAATGCAGTAAGTTGCTTTTAGAACGTTTTTTTTAGCATACCTTTAGTGTGCTAGCTTCTCGCTTTCAGAATGGTTCTCACTGTCCTGTCTAGGACCGTTGTCTATTTGCTTCTTTAAAAAGCACTCTTTTAGGTCTATTTCCTGAGGCAGCTGGTTGGAGGAAAGGAAATGCTTGTGACACTCCCAGGCTGGCTGTGACTGCACCACATTCATCTACGGCTACAGGGCAGTGCCACAGTTCTATATCTGCCTCTCCCGTTGTCTGTGAGGCCACTGTCCAGAGGACAGGGATGATTGAGACCTGTTCACAGGGTACATTTGAGAGCCTGTAGTATAAAGGAGGTGGCCCCTGTGACATGGGTGCCCAAGGTCAGATCCTGTACTGTGAGAACACTGGGTGGATAGGCTTGCAGGGCCCTAGGGATGTACTTCCTGCCTGGTCTCCTGGGTATCTGGCTCTGTCCCCCGCTTCCTTACAGAGTCTAGCATGCATCCCACCATCTCTGGGTAGGCGGCCAGTGATACAATCAGTTACTGTCCCCTCTGCAGGTAAGAGAACTGAGACCCAAGGTTTTCTTGAGATCTGGTTTTGGGAGAACCGTGACCCCAGCTGCTCCAGTGCTTCTGTTAACCTTCTATCCACATCCTCACACTCAAATTATTGTCTGCTTCATCAGCATTCCCAAGGGTCTTCCCCACTGCTCAGATGGCTCCTGTTTGCACTTAATCCTGAGCTAATGAGACGGGAGGTTGGCCCCTGGCTGGAGACAGGTCTGTCAGTGGTCTGGGGTAGTCCTGTTCTACCTTTGCCTACTTGTGGAGTCCTGGACAAGTTATCTAACCTTCCTGTGACTTGATTTGTGTCCATAAATAGGTGCAAGTTGATTGTTCCAGTTCATAAGTGTTTAGAACAAACCCCACTCCCCAAGCAAGCTAAGTAATGCCCGGTCGTATAGAGGGCATGTGTGTAACAGGGGCACAGTTGGCATCCTTGCTATAAACCAAGAAAAAACAGCCAGTTTGCCCCCCGCCCTAGTTTAAGAAGCAGCCACATCCTCTCTGCCTCTGGGCTGAGGGTAGCACTGGGGGTAGGGCGGATGGCACAGGACCCAGCGTGGGGAGCAGAGGAAAGTTAGTTTTATTGAGCAAATGTCCCAGAATCTGAGGTTTAGGTCTCCCTCACAACCAGGAGGTAGGACCCCTTAACCTTCTCCAGGTCCTAAGACCATCCACTTGTCTGCCTGTAGTCTCCCATGAGGAGAGGACCCTTATTTGGCAAGAGATGAATATGTAAGCAGCTGTCCACCAGTGAGGAAAGGACAGATGGCCAAAGGGAATGTGCCTCCGCAGGAGTTTCTGCTGTCCCACTGGCAGGACCTCCAGGACCAGGCCTTTCTTCCTATAGGCACCAGCCTGCCTGGGCCTGACCTGGCAGCACAGCTTCTGTTGAAGGTTTGGGGTGGGGGTGGCCAGGCTGCCAGCCTGGGACAAGGTCACTCGATCTCCAGGATGAGGTCATCACCTTCCAGTGTCATGTCCTTGGTCACGTGGACTTTGCGGACCGTGCCCTCCATGGGTGAAGTCACCACAGTCTCCATCTTCATGGCACTGAGCACACACAGGGGCTGGCCTTTGGTCACCTTATCTCCCGCTACCACCTTGATGTCAATCACTTTCCCAGGCATGGGTGCCCCAATTTGGCCCTTCACATCCTTCAGGGCTTTGGGGTGGAAATGCATCTCCTGCAGACAGGGCAAAGGAGAGATGAGATGACAGGCCTGGCCCAGCCCCACTACCTGGCTGGCCCGAGGGTGCCGCACCTTCATAGCCTGGGTGTCCTTGATCAGGATGGACCGCAGCTGCCCGTTCAACTCAAAGAAAACCTGCCTCTGGCCAGCCCGGTTCAGGTCACTTACAGCCAGGGCTTTGATGTGCAGTGTCTTGCCCCGCTCTAGCTCCACCTGTGGGGAAGACATCGAGGCTCAGAGCTGGGGGAAATCCAGAAAGCAGGCACCCAACACCCACCACAGGGGAGTCCTCCACCCTGGGTCTCAGCTCCTCACTTGTCAAGGCTAGCTCCTGGTTTCTCAGGGGTTCTTTCTGCTCTCAAAGCCCGCAAAGCTGGGTGAGAACCAGGCCAAAGTTAAGGCCTAGAGCTCTTAGGGGAGGGTGCTGGGTAGTGTGGACAAGCACCAGAGCCACTGACCTCAAACTCCTCTGCAATTTTGGGTCCCTGCAGGAAGAGGCGGGTATTGAGGCTATCCAGGGGGCCAAAGGTGGCAGTGAAGTCCTTGAATTGGGAAAAGACATCAGGGTACATGGCTGCTGAAAGTACATCCTCTGGGGTCACATCCTCCCCGTGCCGCTCTATCAGCTCCTTCTCCAGCGCCTGCAGATCCTGGGGAGGGAGGGAGGCTCCAGGCCGCCCCTCTACCCTTGGCAGGTCCTTTAGCACCTGGAGAGCAAAGAAGAGGATCAGGCCTCTTTCCTCCACCCAACCTCCGCTCCTCACACTATTTTGGCTTTCTTTACCTTTGAGCGAAAGGGCTCAGGGAACCCCCCATGGGGGACACCAATGTAGCCCTGCAGGAACTCTACCACGGAGCGGGGGAAGGACAGCTCTTCTGCCTGAGCTTCAGCCTCAGCCCGGCTCAACCCGTTCTGTACCATGAACTGGGCTAGGTCCCCCACAATCTTGGAGGAAGGAGTCACCTGAGGAGAAGGGACTTGAGGTCATAATGCCAGGCTCCTTATTAGAAGCCCAAAAGAAAGTGCAAGACTGTGTCAGGGAAACACAACCCAGCTTACCTTGATGAGGTCACCCAGCATCTGGTTGGCCTCCACGTAGGCCTTCTTGACCTCCTTGAACTTGGAGCCAAGCCCCATGCTGTGGGCCTGGAAGTGCAGGTTGGTGTACTGGCCCCCTGGGATCTCATTCTCATACACATCTGAGTTGCCAGACTTCATGGTGGCCGTGCAGTCAAAGGCAGCATACAGTCCCCGAGCCCCCTCCCAGTACTCACTGTAGTCAAACACGCGTTCCAGCGGTACCTCTGCAGGGAGGCCCAAGTCAGAGGAGAGCCTGGCAGTCTGCCGAGCTCCCAGGGGCTCCTCTAAGACCCAGGGCCAGTTTGGCTCTCATTTTAGCCAAGTGTGGGGCATCTGGATCTTAGGTGTGCCCAACTACTGGGACTGGTGCCTGCAGCTTTGAGGTGGACATGGGCACGGGGTGTTCTCTTCCTACCTGTGTCTAGGGAAGTCCCTTTGGTACAGGCTACCAGGGCCCCCATGCTGGGCTGTGAGGTCATCCCGGACATGGAGTCAGCTGCCACATCCACTATGTCAGCGCCAGCCTGGGCACAGGCCAGCATGGCTGCTACACCTGCCCCTGATGTGTCATGGGTATGGATGTGCAGTGGGAGGTCAGGAAAGCGGTCCCGGAGGGAACTGACCAGCATGGTGCAGGCTGCTGGCTTCAGCAGCCCTGCCATATCCTGGAGGAAACGGGAAGATGGTAAGAGGGTCCTGATGCGTGCCTGTAGTTGTAAGGAGTGGACAGCAAAGAGATGGGCAAATGCCCTAGGTACCTTGATGCACAGGATGTGGGTGCCGGCCCGCACCAGCTCTTCAGCCAAGTCCATGTAGTACTGCAGCGAGTATTTGGTGCGACTGGGATCAGCTACGTCACCCGTGTATGAGATGGCGGCCTCCACCACACCCCCGGCACTGCCTGCCGCCTCCATGCCCAGCAGCATGTTGGGCAAGTAGTTGAGGGAGTCAAAGATGCGGAAGACATCCATGCCATTCTCTTTGGCCACCTCACAGAACCTGAGTAGGTGAGACCCAGCAATAAGCCCCACCTCCCCTTCTCTCATTTTCTTCTCTGGGTCCTGGCCCACTTTATAGCTTCTAGGGGATGAAGTCCAGCATGGTGGTGTGGGTGGCATGACAGAATAGACAACGACTTTTCCAGGGCAGCCTGGGCCAGGCAGGGTGGTGCCAGAGGCATCTGCATGAGGCAGAGCTGGCTCCTGGTTCCTCACACACCATCACCATGCAGTCATTAGCCTGCTCAGCCTGGAGGACCAGCCGGGATTCCTTGTTTAGCAAAGGAGTGGCAGGCTGTGGGTGAGAGCATTCAACCAGGAGTCCTGAGGCCTGGGTTCCAGCCCTAGCTTTACTCCATATGGCCTTGGACACATCACCTCCCACTTAGGGCTTCCACTGCCACGTGAGTAATCTGGAAGCTCGTTAGGTTCTGCCCCTATGGTTCTGCACTTCATGGCCCTTCCAAACGGCAGCCTTGCTGCTTGCGGCTACACAGACTTGGCTTCCAGCCCTCTGTGGGGAGCACAGGCCATCTCCAGCCTAGTGCCCATGGGCCCTGCTGTGCAGGGTCTCCCCCCAGCCCCCAGGCTCACTTGAAGACCACATTGTCAGGATAGTTGGTGTAGCCCACTGCATTGGCCCCCCGCAGCAGCATCTGGAACGGGATGTTGGGGATGAGCTCCCGGAGCTCCTGCAGCCGCCGCCAGGGACACTCATACAAGAAGCGCATTGCAACATCAAATGTGGCTCCTAGGAGCAGGTGGAGAAGAAGTGCAGCGCAGGTCAGCTCTGGCAGTCACTGCAATCCTGCAGGGGCCTGCAACTTTGCAGCCTGGGCTGTGGGCCCCTGCTCACGTTTAGGGTTCCTTGTATTCTCAGCTCCAGACATCCCCAACACTCCCCTTTGTTGATGCTCTGGTTGCTGAGGCTCGCTGGACTCTCTGCACATCTGTCTTTATCACCTGCACATCCTCCTTCAGTTTTCCATGCTGTGATTAGCTACCAGGCTAGGTCCCCTCCTGCTGAGCTGCTCAGGACAGTGCCTGGGTCTCAGCTTTGCAGCCTCAAACCCAGCACCACGTCTGGCTGGAGTTGGTTCCAGTTTGTGGAACAAATGAGCACCCTGCTTTCTCAGTTCTCACTCTAGTTTTGTGTCCAGAGTGATCTGAGAGAGACCTGTCAATAGCTCCAGCTTCTCTTAGTGTCCTGGGCCTTTGGGGACACCCAATTCCCACCAATGTTGATCAACATCCCCGCCCTTCTCTAGCCTACCTCCCCAGTTCTCCATGCTGAAGAGCTTGTGGAAGCTATGGGCGACATAGGGTGCAATCCTTTTGAGATCATGGGTGCGCACACGAGTGGCCAGCAATGACTGATGGGCATCCCTGAAGGTTGTGTCCATCAGCAGCAGCCCCTCATGGTTCCGCACAGCTTGAGCAAAGCCTTTAGGCCCCTCTCGCAAGAGGATGTCCCGGAACCCAGCTGGGGGTGGGCCTAGAATAGACAAGGATATTAATGTCTGTCCTGCAGGTAATCATGTTTCCCCCATGAGTTGGCAGGATGAATCCCACCTACCTATGGGCACTGCAGGGACAATGGGGTCCGTGGGGCTGGGGCTGGCCTTGACAGGAATTGGGGTGGTAGGGCCATTCACCATGACGTGTCCTGGAGGGAGAGTGCTTAGTGGTTAGGACCAGATGGGGCAGCAGTGGAGCTGAAGGCAGCAGTGTGAGTAGGTGGGCTTGGGGATAGGGATATTTCTCCAGGACACCTGGTGCTCCAGCTGTCCCTGTCCTCTCCAAAGCCAGGGCCTCCTGGGTCCAGGCAGTAGAGACCGATTGAGGGCTACATGAGTGGAAAAGAAGATCTCTAGGAGCAAGGCAGATGTGGACCAGTACCAGGGCAGGGCTAAGGGGCAGGGGGCCAGGAGCATGGGGAGGGGAGAGAAGGGCTGTGGGCGGACCAAGGTAGTGCAGCAGCTTCTGGGCCCGGTTCTGTGCGGGCCGCAACTGGAATAGCTCAGGGTTCTCGTCGATGAACTGGGTGTCCACGGTTCCCGCCAGGAACTGCTGGTTGTTGAGCACATTCTGCAGGAAGGGGATGTTGGTCTGCAGGACAGAGGTGGGTGGGAGGGTGTCAGTCACTGTGCAGCACGGATGGGGACGGGAGAAGACAAGAGGCTGCAGCTGCCACCCTGCAGCAGCACAGCTTCAGGGCCTCCTACACCTCAGCCTCCTGTTCTGGCAAAATCCCCTGTATGGCCAAGGGTTCATCCCAGAGCATGTACCGAACACCATCTGCTTCTATCTCCCCTGGGGTCTGGACACCTGTGCCTCCCCACTCCTCCCCGCCTAGGACCAGCTCAGCCTTTCTCACGGCAACACAGAATGCCCTGTGCTTCTTGAAAGAGGCCCCTATCTCTGCACACCTATGCCCTGACATTCCCAAGGTTGTCTTCCTCCTCATGCTAACAGTTCCTAACCTGATGTCATTTCCCTCTTGCTTTTCTGGTCTCCTGCTCCTAGCATGTTACCTGGTGGTCATGTCCTGAGTCTTGGCTCCGGCGATAGCCTCTGTCTCCAGAGCCAAGCCCCAAAGGTGGAACTACCTTTCAGCAGCCCCTTGTGCATCTCTCCTGTGCATTCCACAGGTCCAGCCCAGCTTCCCTCCTGCTCCCCTGTCCTCTGCTGGCCAGCAGATGTCTATCTACACAGTTACCAA
Organism: Cavia porcellus; assembly: GCF_034190915.1. NCBI lineage: Eukaryota > Metazoa > Chordata > Mammalia > Rodentia > Caviidae > Cavia > Cavia porcellus. The sequence goes on from NW_026947500.1 coordinate 25,483,525, forward strand.
AATCACTGCTCAAGTGATTTTGATGAATGACTGGTCCAGGGCCATCTCTCGACTCTGACTTCATCTCAAACTCAGAACAAGCCTTCCAGCAGTCTTCCTCATCACAGCCACCCTTATCTGCTCCAACTCCTGCATGCACACCTCCACACCTGCTTGGTAAGCTCTTCCTGGATGTCTCCTTGAAGGTCACGCCTGTCCTCTCCTCTCACCCTCACAGCAGAGCAGAGTGGTCCCCTTTCCTGTAGGTCCCTGTTGGAAAGCCCAACTCTCAGCCCGCTTTTCTTGCCTATGTACCTCTCTCTCTCTCTCTCTCTCTCTCTCTCTCTCTCTCTCTCTCTCTGGGAACTCATGGGGATGGGAAGGGTGTTGTCTGATCTGGATCTGTGTGCCATGTGCATAAGGCCTCAGCTCTGCTCATGAAATGGCCAGGTGACAGCATGCGACTGGGGCAGGATGCGTAGAGGCCACAAGGGACCTGAAGGCCAGCACTGAGATGTGACACTCCATGTCTGTGATACCACTTGCCTGGGACTTCATGTGTGAGTCTGACCTGTGGCTTTGTGGCTGTATGAAGCATCTCCATGTCAACCATTCACAATTTTTGCCTGGCACCTTCAGCAGGGACCCTTTTGAGAGAATCTGTCATCAGAGTTCTGATCACCCCCCAGGTGAGACACACTGTGTGTGCTGCTGCAAGAAACGCTGAGCTGCTCATAGGCTGTAGGGAGAAAGAGGGGTGGGGTGCAGGTTTCCAGTGTAGAGTAACTGTAAGGGCACTACCCCCTGCAGGCCATCACTGGTCGCTGCATGGGTCAGCCACCAGTGCCTCTTGCCTGTCTGATGTGGCAGATCTGCATGCTCCCAGCTCTTGCCCTAACCCTTCAGAGATCACAGCTGATCTGATCTAGACTACTTAAAAAAAAAAAATCTCAGGTGCAGCCAGGCCTGGTGCACTGGAGAGGCTGAGGCAGAGGGATTGTTACAAGTTTGAGACCAGCCTGGGATACAAAATGAGCCCAAGTTCAGCCTGAACTGCATAGTGACACCCCGTCTCAAAAAGACAAAAATAAATAAAATGAAAAATCTCAGGTGCGTAGGGTCAAGGTTATGACTAGGGGTACATTATTATGGGATTATGTGAACCATGTTTAAAACCTTCTGTTTTAAAAATTGCACCAGCACATGCTAGTAATAATGTTGCTCTTGGATACACTTGACCTACAGTGTAAATTTTTGTCCATGACCTCCAGCAGGATAAAGAGATAAAAGACATTTCAGTTAGGCTGAGCAATGGCTTTTGAGAAGGAAATCACCGATCAAATCCATCGAAAGAACCCAGAGCTGCGCAAAGCAAAAAGGATCCTTGGGGGCCTCCCTGGTACCCCAACCTTTCTCTGCGTCAATCCCTCCACTTCGCAGGTACTGGGCTGTAGTGAGTCTCTGTGCTGGAAGCTGCCTGGAATTAGCAACCAGGCCGGCCTTACTCTCAGCACGGGCTGGTACATGGCAGATGCTAGCAAGAATGTATGTGCAGAATGAACAGAAATATTTTTGATGAGAAGAGAAAGAAGTATCTAAAGCACATCAAAGTAGATCCAACCCCATTTCACATCCAGCAGCTGCGGCCCTGGCAGTGCCTGGTAAGCATGGTTTCCAGTAGTTATGCCCCTCAAACTGCAGGCTCTTCTCCATTCAGGAGTGGAGTGACTGTGCAGAGCTGCGCAGTCCGCAAGGCGGGCTTAGACTGCAGTCTCTGGTCACCCTTTGTTCCTGCCATCTGCCTCTGGGAATCAGGGCTGGAGAAAGGGGCACATGAAGGAAGGCACCTCGGAAGCCTGAGGACAAGGAATGCCCATGAGCAGTGACTCTCCGTGATTCCTAACTGGACGGGCCACTAGTGGTGGCAGCTCCAATTAGGGTTCTCGATCTCTCTTGGAGTGCTCAGTGCTTCTACCCAAGACCCAGTTCTCTGAGGCTACTACCTAACACCTGGGACCAGCCAGAGCTGCGCTCCGCAGGAACTTGGCCCCGTGCGAAGGCAGGAGGAGGAGGGCGGGGCTGTGCTGCGGCGAGAACCACTGACGCACAGCTTCAAACAGCGTGCCACCGCCAGCCTGCTGGGAAACTGCGTGGCGCAGACCAATCCCGCCCGAGGCGGAGGCCGGTTGGCTCTGGAGCTCCGGACAAGTGGAGCGGGCGGGGGACCCAGGAGAGAGGAAAGGAGAGAGGGGCGGGGACGGGGACCAGGGCGGGGGGCGGGGCACAACGCCTGCACAGAGGCCAAGCCCCCCCAGCCCCACCCCGCAGCAGCCCTGCTGGGGGTGCCGCCCCCCCAAGGCCTGTGTCTGTTGGGGACCCTCCACGTGACTCGGTGATGCAGAACGGTTATGACCTTCAGCGAGTGTCTGAAACGCGAGGGTCCCTGCAACAGTACGGGTTTGCGTCCGGCCCTGCCCGTTGTTGTGGGGGACTGTGTGTGGGTGTGTAGGCATATGTGGGCGTATTGGGGAGGGTGCCCAGCGACATGTGACAAAGACCCGTCTCTGGGAGACGGTGAAGGGACCCGCGAGCTGCGCTTTGTCTGGTCTGCAGTGAGGTTCCCGCCGCGGCGGCGGGCGCCCGGGCGGTGCAGGATGCTGGGGCGCCAGAGTGGCCAGGGGCGCACGCGCTTGTGCCAGGGTGAGTGTGCTGCGGCAGCACCGGGGGGCAGCAGGGCGGGCCCACGCCAGCCCGGGCCTCGGGCGTGACTGGGCGCCACCCGTGGGCGCTGCAGTAGCCGCGTGTCCCCGTGACCTCGGGAGCCAGCCTGGTCCCGGCCGGGTGGATCTCTGCACGCCCCTCCCCGTCCACCTTCCACGTGCGTGTCCACGGCGCGCGCGCCCAGTAGCGCGCGCCCGCCTGCCTGTCACCGCCGCCGCCGCTGCCGCCACCACCACCAGCACCGCGAACCGTGCAGGAAAAAGGTGCCGGGAACCGAGAGGGCCAGGGCGCGGGCCCGAGCGCCATGGGCTGGAGGGAGCTAGGCAGGCGGCCTGGGCCTCGCCTCCGCGAGAGTGCGGCCTGGAGTCGGCGGGGACTGCGGGGGCCGGTGGGGCCGGCCCTCGCCCCCTGAGCTACCGACACCAGGTAAGGGGGTCGTGGAGCGCAGCACGGCGGAGGGGGAGGGTGATGGGAGGGGCCACGCGAGGTATTTTGGGGGCGCCTTTCCTGGCAGAGGAAGGGATGGCACCGAAGGGGGAGGGGGCTGGCAATTCCAGGGGACGCCAGGAAAAGGAACTTCCGGGACCCTCCCTGCTCTCGGCCCACCTCCGCTTCCTGCCTCATGCCTCACCTTGTCCCCAGCACCTGGACTTCCACTAAAGGCTTAGAAAATGTGACCTTAACTCCTGGGGGCCTGGCTCTGCAGCCCCAGCTTTCCTCCCTCCCTGAGGTTCCCCTCCAGCCTTTTACCGGACCCTTGCCCAGGCCAGACTCTGGAAGCTGGCTCTGGGACTGTGCTCTGGGCCAAGTGGGCACCTGCACCAGCCCCACTTGTGCCTGGGCTGCGGCCCTTCCCCCACAGGGCGCCCACCATGGCCCCACCACTCTTGCTGCTACTGCTGGCCAGTGGAGCGGCTGCCTGCCCGCTGCCCTGTGTCTGCCAGAACCTGTCGGAGTCTCTCAGCACCCTCTGTGCCCACCGAGGCCTGCTGTTTGTGCCACCCAATGTGGACCGGCGCACAGTGGAGCTGCGGCTGGCTGACAACTTCATCCAGGCCCTGGGGCCACCTGACTTCCGCAACATGACAGGGTTGGTGGACCTGACCCTGTCTCGAAATGCCATCACCCGCATTGGAGCCCGCGCCTTTGGAGACCTGGAGAGCCTACGCTCCCTGCACCTGGATGGCAACAGGCTGGTGGAGCTGGGCAGCGGCAGCCTTCGGGGACCCATCAACCTGCAGCACCTCATCCTCAGTGGCAACCAGCTGAGCCGAATTGCACCAGGGGCCTTCGATGACTTTCTTGAGAGCCTTGAGGACCTGGACCTATCCTACAACAATCTCCGGCAGGTGCCCTGGGCTGGCATTGGCGCCATGCCTGTCCTACATACCCTCAACCTGGACCACAATCTCATTGACGCACTGCCCCCAGGAGCCTTTGCCCAGCTCGGGCAGCTCTCCCGCCTTGACCTCACCTCCAACCGCCTGGCCACACTGGCACCGGACCCACTCTTTGCCCGGGGGCGTGATGCTGAGGCCTCCCCTGCACCCCTGGTGCTGAGCTTCAGTGGGAACCCACTGCACTGCAACTGTGAGCTCCTGTGGCTGCGACGACTGGCGCGGCCCGACGACCTGGAGACCTGCGCCTCCCCACCTGGCCTGGCTGGCCGCTACTTTTGGGCAGTACCTGAGGGCGAGTTCTCTTGTGAGCCACCCCTCATTGCCCGCCACACACAGCGCCTCTGGGTGCTAGAGGGCCAGCGGGCTACACTCCGATGTCGCGCTCTTGGTGACCCAGCACCCACCATGCACTGGGTTGGCCCTGATGATCGGCTGGTCGGCAACTCCTCCCGAGCCTGGGCTTTCCCCAATGGGACACTGGAGATTGGGGTGACAGGCGCTGGAGATGCAGGAGGCTATACCTGCATTGCTACCAACCCTGCTGGTGAAGCTACTGCCAGAGTAGAGCTCCGGGTGCTGGCCTTGCCCCACGGCGGGAACACCAGTGCTGAGGGGGGCCGCCCCGGACCCTCGGACATTGCTGCCTCAGCTCGAACTGCTGCTGAGGGTGAGGGGATTATGGAATCTGAGCCAGCTGTACAGGTGACAGAGGTGACAGCCACCTCAGGACTGGTGAGCTGGGGCCCAGGGCGGCCATCTGACCCGGTGTGGATGTTCCAAATCCAGTACAACAGCAGTGAGGACGAGACCCTCATCTATCGGTGAGGAGCCATCCCCTGCTTGCCTCCTCTTCCAGCCTTAACCACTGCTCCACTCTGAGAGCTCCCCCCATGCTCAACCCTGAACTCCAGGGGGAGCAGTGGCAGGCCCAGGGAGGCAGGTGGGGCTGGGCAGGAAGTGGCGCAGGCATGGCTGCTGCCTCCCTGACCACCTGCCGGGGTGGCCAGCATCTGAAGCACAGCCAGGCACGTTTTTCTGCCTCTGCCTTTGCCATCGCCTCCCACATCATCCTCTGCTTGCCTGGGGCCGGTGTCAGTACACACACCCGTCTGTCCCACCCCACACTCACGTGCCTTTGTTGCTCTGCCTTCCTGAGCAGTGAACATGCAAGGTCTATGTGTTCTCGGCCTGGGGGGCTGTTCAGAGCCAGACCTGGGAGCATGGGGTGGGGGCTGTGAATGGGCTGTGAGGTCCTGGCCTTGGGGAGACGGGAGTGGGGGGCTGGGCACCAACACTGGGGCTCTTACCACCTGCCCTTGCCTACAGGATCGTCCCAGCCTCCAGCCACCACTTCCTATTGAAGCATCTGGTGCCCGGTGCTGACTACGACCTCTGCTTGCTGGCCCTGTCACCTGTCGCTGGGCCCTCTGACCTCACAGCCACCAGGCTCCTAGGCTGTGCCCACTTTTCCACGCTGCCAGCCACGCCCCTGTGCCATGCCCTACAGGCCCACGTGCTTGGCGGGACCTTGACTGTGGCTGTGGGGGGTGTGCTGGTGGCCGCCTTACTGGTCTTCACTGTGGCCTTGCTGGTTCGGGGCCGGGGAGCTGGGAATGGCCGCCTTCCCCTCAAGCTCAGCCATGTCCAATCCCAGACCAATGGAGGCCCCAGTCCCACCCCCAAGCCCCACCCACCACGGAGCCCCCCACCCCGCCCCCAGCGCAGCTGCTCCCTGGACCTGGGAGATGCTGGGTGCTACGGCTATGCCAGGCGCCTGGGAGGGGCCTGGGCCCGGCGGAGCCACTCTGTGCATGGGGGGCTGCTGGCAGCAGGGTGCCGGGGTTTGGGGGGCAGTGCCGAGCAGCTGGAAGAGAGTGTGGTGTGATGAGAGGGGCAGTTCTCCTTGTGCCCTGAGGAACGAGCAGTGGGGCCGGGGGAGCCCAGGGCTGCAGCCGCCTGGCATGGGCAAGCCACACTGCCCTTGGGCCCCTCCTGGTTTTTATTCTCGGTACCTCAGGCTCCCCATGTACTTGGTGGGAAAGGGAGCCCTTTCCATGGTTCTGGCCTCCAGACCAGGGTAAAGGGACAGGTCCCTCCGATAGGTGCTCAGAGCCACCAAGGCAGGGGCTGCAGCCACCAAGTGGGAGTGTTGTTTCCGTTTATAATAAAATGATTGGGGACACCTCAGTGCTGGTCTCCGGTCTTGTCCTGCTCAGTCTCTGGGAAGAGGCCAGGGAGGATGGCATTGGGGCTGGTAGAGGCATACAAACCAGCACAGGCATCAAGGCCAGGGCTGCTAGGCCCAGCAGAGATGACCCTAGCAGCCTGGGCTCCTGCCCACCGCATCTGCTGTACAGTGATGGTCCAGGGCAGCAGTGTCTCTTGGCCTGGAGTAGCCGTGGTTTGTGCATGTCACCTGGACTCTGGGCTTCTACACTCCTGTCCATAAGCACGGAGGATGCCCTGCCTGGCAGGCAAGCACAGGGCACATTGTATGTCACACCCAGGTATGTTGTACAGTGCATGTGCATCTCACTGGTTGCGCCTGGCATGTAAGGAGTCTGAGGGGACAGCAGTAGGACCACATTTAGTGATTAGAAAAGGTGGGTGATAGCACAGCCTTCCCCCACAAAGGCCCTTGTTGGTAACTGTCTCCTGAGCACCGTCAGTAAAGAGTCCTCATGGCTCCCCTTAGGAACAGCCCTACATACCGTCTCCAGGGGGCTTCTGGATTTGTAAAATAACACCCCAAAGGGCTGAGAGTCCCACCGCCACTGTCACTCCAAGACCCCCACCCCCACTGTCCTGTCATCCCCCAGGCCGAGTGAGAGCGCCTGCCTCTCCGCTGCGCCTCCCATGCCTGCACAGCTGTGCCAGCTATGCCAGGGGATTTTCCTGGAAAGATGGCCCCGACCTGCCCTCCCTGCAGGGACAAGGCCAGCTGGAGTGTGCACAGCCTCACGCCAACACTCAGACAGGCCGGGCCCCACTGCTCTGCTCCCTCTGCTGGGACCTGACCCTGACAGCCCTCCAATTCTCATGGGTCAGAAGCCCTCTGTGAGTGATCTTTCCCAGACACAGGGCGCCCCCTTTCCTCATCTCTGTTGAGGACTTTGTTTCCATTTATTTAAACTAGCATCTCTCCTGGTCACATCCAAGAGTATGTTCTGGGGTAGAGAGGTGTGTGCGTATACAGTGGAACACCAGCCTCCCCTATGTCCTCAGAAGCACGTTTCCCTCGTGGGGAAACATCGTGTGCCAGGGTGCTGTGAGCTGTCACCCTGGGATGTCACCATCTGCCTTCTGTATTTTCATAAAGTTTCCAGATATGGGGCCAGGGAGTTAGCTCAGTGGCATAAGCAACTGCCTGGCAAGTACGAGGTCCTGAGTTTGATCCCTGTACCAAAAAAAAGGAGTCCCCAGATGTGCCTGACCCTCAGCAGAGCTGAGAGGGGACAAGGGTGTCACGTGGCCAAGAAGGAGGAAAGGCAGGACAAGCAATGTGGGAAGGGGACAGGAGCACAAAGCTCAGGGTGCGTCTGCTGCGTATTTGGGAAGGTCACCAGCACTCCCACTCCTCCTGCTGCAGATGTTCCTGGGCCTGCTGGGATGTGGGACAAGGGTGAGGTCCTAAGGCCCTGGGGAGCCAGGTCCTGGGGAGTGGCACACCCAGGATACAACCACAGGGGGCAGCCAGGGTCACCGATAGGACAACACACAGGACAGGGGAGCCCAGTCAGTGCCCCCCACCGCGTTGTGGTCATGGGCGACCACACACTACCTCCCTCACACTACCAGTTCTAGGACTCCAGCCAGGGAGGCCAAGCACACAGCATGGGAGCACAGGGTGTTGCAAGTGAATGGCAGGACACACCGCAAGTGCGGGACACAGCCTGGGACAAGGAGCCTGTGTGGCTTCCCACAGAAGAGTGCAGACCCGCAGCGAATGGGAAGACAATGCAAGACCAGGGGCACAGGCGCAGGAGTGGCCCCCCTGCCCCCTCTCGCCACTTCCCACACTTCCCGTGCCCTGAGCACTCCTTCTGTGCAGCCTAGGGACAGGTGGGACAAATGACCGCGGGGTCTAGGAACAGCACTACCACAGCCCTGAACGCCAGCTGAGCCTACCGACAGGTAGGGTTGGAGAAGCTGTGGGAGGCTGAGGCCAGCACCTGGTGCAGCTGGGGAAGGGGAGGGAGGGACTCTCATAGCAGCTGCAGGCCTGAGCCTCGGTCCCCAAGCTGACGGCGGTGCTGCCTGTTCGGAGGATGAGACAATGTCTCTTGGCTGTGAATTCATTTTTAGCTACAGACACAGGTAACAAATGGAGCCCAAAGAAGAGGTGGGCATCTCAGATCTTCTCAGGCGGGTGACCACCAGTCAGAGGAAGGCCAGCTGGGCAAGACCTGAGGGCAGGGACATGTGGCCAGTTCCTTGCCCTCTCCCTACTATAGCCACACTCTGTGGCTGTTCCCTGGTGCATACAGTCTTACAGACACCAAGCTAGGTGAGGGTGGAGACTTGTGGGAGGATCTGGCCTCATCCTTCATCTACACAGGATTGAGCTTTCGGGGAGCCTAAGAAAATCCTGGGGATCCTGTGCAAAGTACAAGCTGCTGCTCAAACCTGAGGGGTCTGACTTCTGGAAGAGGCCTGGAAGCCTGGAGCACACACAATGGATAGCTAAGAAATAGGCATAAGAAATACAACAGGTCTCCCCAGAACAAGCCACCAGATGGGAGGCCTTCCGGCCAGGCACCAAGCATCTGAGAGGGGCCCCATCTGCTCAGGGACACTGAGGCCTGAGTGGGCACCAGGGGAGTCTACCATGCCATTGAGGTTAAGGAACCACTGATCTCAACAGAGTCAAAGCCACAAGCCAAGCGCACAGAGCCACATGAACCCCTCGATAAGGATGTAAATGACCACGGGATCCTCCAAGGGTCAAAGGCAAACTCAGGTGGGGTCTGTACTTCTCACCTTTACGCCGCGGACTCTGAACTCTGCGAGGGCTCGGCTCATCTTGGTGGCAGCTGTGGGGTGGTCCTTGCCGTGGGCAATGACTTTGACCAGGAGGGAGTCATAGTGGGGTGAGATGACAGCTCCTTGGAAGGCAGAGGCGTTGTCCAGGCGGATGCCCATGCCCTCCCCGCTGCGGAACACCTACAGCAACGGGAGGCTGAAGTCAACAGCTGACCTGAGCTCCAGGGCCAAGGGGCTCCCAATTCCACCCACAAGCTTTGCTCTACTTTTGCCAGCAAACCCGGCATGGCCCTCAGAGTGCCACGTCACTGCTGCCTCTGTCCTGGCGAACAGAGACGCCGAAGGCTGTGTGCACACAGAACCAGTGTGGAAAGAGGACCTGGCAGCCAGGGCCAGTCTCACCAGTCTCACCCCTGGTCCCCTGCCTGACCAACCCTCCTCCTATGGATCCCCTCAGCGTCCTCCAGTTTGCTCCTGGAGCGTATGTAGAGCACCCACCATCATCCATCAGCTAAACCCAAGTCTCTCCTGGGCTGCCCAGCAGGAGGAAATACAGTCGTGTGATGGGGACACTGCAGGATAATGAGCAGAAAGAGGAGACAAAGCAGGCTGACCAGACAGTGTTTGGGATAAAGGGTGACTGGGAAGGCCTAGATATGTCCCTTTTCTTCTCGAAGGGGAGGCTGGGAGGAGCAGGAGGCAAAGACAGAAACCCTGAAGCATAACAAAACTCCCCGAACTTGAGCACAGACAGGTGTAACTGGGCTGCTGTGGGCAGCCTGGGCAGCAAACCTGGGGGCCGGCAGGTTAGAGATGAAGGTCACAGAGGGAAGAGGGGGAGACCAGCTTCAGGTGTTCTGGGCCACAAGACACACTGGCACATGCAGGTGAATGCTCAGGACAGCACAGGGACAAAGGAAGAGCAGGGAGGGACAGCCCCGAGGACCTGGGGACACCCACAGCATCACCTTTCTGCTTCTCAGGGGCACTCAATAAAGAGGAACTTAATGAAATATTTAAGGGTGGACAATCAGCTGTGAGCAGGAACCGCCAGCTAAAAATACTCTTGTGGTGAACAGGCTCTGAGCAGCTGGCCATGGACGTGGAGCAGGAGAGAGGCAACACCCACGCAGCTGACAGCTGCAGCCCAGGCCACTGGCTCCCCGACCAGCCAGGCCCAGGAGTCAGGCTGTGGGGCTGCGCAGGCCTGGGGCTGCCCCACCTACGGACTCGGGACTCCAAGGCTCCCAGGAACAAAGGCAGCCAGTTGGCTCTGCAGAGCCCACAGGCTCTGCTGCTCCGGGAGCCTACCCAGTCCTCCGCCCCACTGCATCCTCCGCCTCCTGATCCCGGAAGCCCAGCTTCACATCCTGCTCCCACTGGATTCTGTCCCTACCCAGCGCAGATGTTCTGCTCTGCACTCTGGAGCAGACCCTGTGCTCCTCCAGTATCTTGCATCCTCAGAGCTGGGTCATGTGGGGGTGCTGATTACAGGGCAGGTTAGCACTGCTCATGTGCAGGACCCAGGAGGAGGGACAGCAGGGGAGAGGGAGGGAAGCGGATTTCAGAGACTGGGCTCCCACACTGTGAGGACAGAGGCACAAAGGAAGCACAAACTCTGGACTGTCCACTGCCATCAGTGGACCTCCTTCCCTCATCCTTGCCAGCCCTGAGCCTGGCTCACCCCCGTTATCCTCTATCGCCCCAGACTGAGGGCAGGGTGGAGGCCAGCAGTTTCAGCTCTGTCACAGCAAGGCTTTGAGGGCCTACGGTTTGAGCAGGGACCCAGCTCTTTGCTCCAGCACAGAGGTGACCCTGCTCCCAGGTGATTCACCAGCTGGTTTCTCTGGGCCTTTGCGCAGGGTGCTCTCTTTACACTAGGACAACACCTGGCTCCCACGTGCTCTAGGCCAGCTTGAACCAGTCTTTGTGAGGGTTCACCCTAACTGCTGGACCCAGGGCGACTTGGTGCCACAGACCCAAGCACCCTGGAGAGGCAGCCAGAATCTGAAGTTGCTCTTTCGAACCTTCACCTACCTCAATGCGGCCCGTGTCAGGCTGGAAGCTGCGTGCAGGGTCCTCGGTTGTGACTCGGCACTGGATGGCGCAGCCATTGATGCGGATGTTCTCCTGCCGCAGGCCCAGGTCAGGCAGGCTCCGGCCCTCAGCCACGTGGATCTGTGCATGGACCAAGTCCACACTGCAGAAGGGAACACGCGGGAGGAGAGGCACATCAGGTGGGGCACTGCAGCAGGTCACTCTGATCAGTGGCCCACGCCCAGCCTGTTCCCACCAGGGGATGTGGCCAGGAGCACAGCCACACTGCAGCAGCAGTAGAGGGCGAGTGCAGACAAAGGCCTTGGGCCCCTTACGCCCTGTTGCCGCAGCTCCCCATCCAGTGCTCAGCCCGCCTTTGGCCTGGAGTCTCCTGCCCCAGAGCCTGCCCTTTGAAGCTGAGACTGGAAGCCTTTAGCCCAGGAGCTCTGTAGATTCACTCTGCAAATGGGACTGAGGCATTAGAGGACCCGGCATGAGTGGACACTGCGCTAGGGCCCACGTCCCCAGGCTGTGCCTAAGCCCTCTCAGGGGAAGCTTCAGAGCACAAGACCCCCGTGTGTGTGGCTTTAGAAGCTCAGCTGAACTGCCATGCTCTGGACGAGGTAACAAACCCAAGTGGAATAGCTGTTAAAAGTACACCCTTGAGGTTTTAAATTTATTGTCACTGAGAGTTGTGGTAAAGGCGGCCTGGAAGCTACAGGCAGATTTTCCTCCATGTTGGCATCACCTGCTACTCCACTTCAGAGCAGTGACACTGACCATGCTGTGCCACAGAGCAGGGCCTCCTCACTAGATTGAGACAGTGCTCTGAGAGTCACTCACATTCCCATCAGAGCAAGAGAATGAGGGCCGGAGAGGTGCACCACACAGCCAGAACCCTAAGCTGGGTGATCCAGAACCCTCGGCTCCAGAGCAAATCACACCATCATCCTTATGAGAGCGGCATCCAGGAGCAGCAGGATGAGGACAATCTCATGGGAGCAGGGCACCTGCCCTGACTCTAACCCTGACCTCGGAGGAAAGCACTGGGTGCTGGGTACCTGCTGGGCAAAGGTGGCACCCTGAAGCACCCGCAGCTGGCAGCTGGGGAAGAGCCAGAGCCAGGTATGTCCCGTGGGAGGTGGGCTGGCCCAGGCCAAGGCTTAGTATTTAAATGGCTCAAAATATGTATCTTGAAACATGCTAATTGTTGCTGACAGGAAAGGCAGATTTAAGAAAATGTGTACATCCAAAGCTTGAGAGAGAATGCTGTGGTACTCTTCAAAAGCCATGAGGCAAGATGCCACTTGCCCTTCAATCAGCTAACCTTACCAACGAGATCTCCTCAGACACGGTCACAAGACACAGGCACACAGATGTTGATGGACACATCCTGAACCCCAAAAGCCAAAAGGACTCGATTTCCTAATAAAACATGCCTGAGTTTTAAAATATACAGATAATAAAATATTATGCAGCCATTAAAAGTATTTAGAAAGAATAATGGCAGGAAGGGATGCCTCAAGAAATTTTAAAGCAGAATACAAATTCTAGCTGGGAGTGGTGGTGTACACTGTAATCCCAGTACTTTAGGAAGCTGAGACAGGAGGGCTGCAGGTTTGAACCCAACCTGGGCAACTTGGCAACCTAACAAGACCCTCACTAAAAATAAGCAAATTTTTAAAAAGGGTTGGGGATAGAGCTTAGTGTGAAGGCCCTGGGTTCAATCTCCGGTACCAAAAAAATCAAACACAAAACAAAACAACTATATCAAACATCATAACTGCATCAAATTATACAGGTTTTTTTTGTTTGTTTAAGGAAGGAAATAGACTAAAAGAGCGCACAGGAGATACAGCACAGCTAGAGGCAGGACCAAGACCAGGCTTCCAGTCCCAGGTGTGTGACACGGACAAGACTTAATGTCTGGGCCTCAGCTTCTTCATCCGATGATGGAGGCAATGCGCCCTGTCCTCACGGTACGGCCTGACGGTGCCATGGGGCACCCTCCTGTTGAGGGTGGGAGCCTGAGTCATTTTTATTTGCTCCCCTGTATCAACTTTTACAATACCCAGATACTTATTTTATAATTTTTAAAAGTTGTCTCTGGATCCTTCCTGTCCTCAGCCTCACCGCAGAGGAAGCAAGTGCACTCCAGCAGCTGCCCTGGGGCCTGGTGATGGAAGACCCCCTGCCGCCCTCCCCAGGGCCCTGGCTCACTCTGTGATCTCCTCGGTGACCGTGTGCTCCACCTGCAGTCGGGAGTTGACTTCAATGAAGTAGTGCTTGCCATGCTTGTCCACCAGGAACTCCACGGTGCCAGCATTCTCATAGCCCACCTGTGGGGGCAGCAGCCGCAGGTGCTGGGGTTATAACGGGGGTCCACGGAGACCCACTCATAAGATGCCTTCCAGGACTGAACAGCCTGTGGCTACATTGCCCACAGACAGATGGACAACAGCCACCAGCCCTGCCCCAAGGCCCATACCCAGGGACAGAACACTTCCCCTGGAGCTGGCAACGTCTGTGCCCTTGTCTCCTGGTGGGCCTGCCCCTTGACCCTGGAGACCTGGGCTTCCTGGACCCTGCTCTCCACAGAGAGTTTCAGAAAGTTCCTGTCTCCTCCATTCTGTCATCACTTCTCATCCTCTTGAGATGTCACTTGAGAGGACACAGCCGATGATGGTTTTCTTAGACTGCAACCTTAATTTGAGCTTCACTTCTAATGCTGCCAGCATCACACCAGATGTACACGGGCTCCCCTAAACCCACTCTGAGTGTCAATGGCGCGAGCAACAACTACAGCAAAGGTCGAGGTGAGATCAGGCCTTCCCAGCTCTGCAGGAGGCCCTGACCCACAGAGTGCGACCCTGCTTCCACTGCCCAGGAGGCACGGGATCATCCCGTCTGTCACCTACTCTGGGCCCAGGCTGTCTGGGCTGAGGTGGTGCAGCTCTAGGGGCCATGGGACGGGAACCTGGGAGGAGCCAGGCCCAGGAAGATCAGAAGGCAGGGCCCCTGCCAGACATCTGCTGGTGCAGGTGCCACCAGGCTAGGTGGGGCCAGGTCACTGCTGGGGTGCACAGCTCAGTACTTCCTGCCATTGGATACCCCAGGGACCCCCACTGGCATTCCCAGAGACTCAGAGGCAGGCAGAGGAGCATCAGTGAGGAAGTGGATGTGACAAATGTGACCCAGGAAAGTTAAGAGTGAGTAAAGGGCAGTGTCTTCATTATGGATATCATCCCTTTATTTGGCTGTGAGCTGGTACCAAAGGGAAGCTGTGCGTGCGTGTGTGTGTGTGTGTGTGTGTGTGTGTGTGTGTGTGTGTTCCATTCCCTGCGTGTGAACGGCAGGGCTTGTCTCCTCCTTCTCAGCCACTCTGGGCTGCAGGCCCGGCTGTCCCACAGAGATGATGCCAAGTGCACTCTGCCCTCCAGGAGACCCCTTCGCCCCTCCCTGAGAGGGTCAGTTTGATCTCTCTGCTCCCCTGCAGCCTCTCCATGGGAGCTCAAGTCCCTGCTGTGATTCCTGCCCTGGAAGAGGCCCTGTTGTGTCCTGTCTTGTCCCCGGAGCACCCTCCCTCACCTGCTTAGCAAGCTTCACAGAGTCGCTGGTGAGCCGTGCACGAAGCTGGGGGTCCAGGTGGGCAGCAGGGGCAATTTCCACCACTTTCTGGTGCCGCCGCTGGATGGAGCAGTCGCGCTCGTACAGGTGCAGGATGTTCCCATACTGGTCCCCTGGGACAGTGGTGACCGGGACTCAGCCTTTTCTGGAATCCAGATGCTTCTTGGATGCCCCTGTAGCCCCCACCTAGGCACTTTGGCCAGACAGGGCCAGCTTGCTGGGAAGAGTGGCCGCTAGCAGGGGAGCTGGCAAAAACCCTACTGCCACCAGTCCCCACAGCCCCTTTCCTGAGTGTCCCGGAAGGACTTGTCCCACAGGCTGGCAGCTGTAAACCAGGAAGACGGCAGCTCCTACCTCCTGCTGCCCGAGCAAGGCAGCCCAGGCTGAGGCTTCAGGGACATCCCAACTCACCTAAGATCTGCACCTCGATGTGGCGTGGCTTCTCAATGAACTTCTCCACGAACAGCGCTCCGTTCCCGAAGGCCGCCAGCGCCTCAGAGTAGGCCCGGGTGTAGTTCTCCTCCAGCTCCTGGGAGGGCCCGCAAGGCCAGAAGGACATTGGGCCCTGGCTCTGTGTGGTCCTCCACCATGACCCTGCCCACTTCCCAGAGCCCTGTGGGGGTCACGTCCTAGGCCCCACAGTGGTCTGCCCGTCCTGCTCCCGGCCCTTGGTGACATCTGCACCTCCGCTCACCTCATAGCTGTGCACGACCCTCATGCCACGGCCCCCGCCCCCATAGGCGGCCTTGAAGATAATGGGGAAG
Organism: Cavia porcellus; assembly: GCF_034190915.1. Lineage (NCBI taxonomy): Eukaryota > Metazoa > Chordata > Mammalia > Rodentia > Caviidae > Cavia > Cavia porcellus. Next base: position 25,499,036 of record NW_026947500.1, read on the forward strand.
CCGTAGGTGTTAGAGAACTCATGGGCTTCGTGTAGGGATGTGATGGGGGCATCCGTGCCAGGGACCACAGGGACACCTGTTGGGGGACAGGTACAGGGGGTTCTGTAACCAGCTAGAGTCCCTGTCACACTGCCATGGAGAAACGCTCCTGCTGGCCCTTCCCTGCCAGCCCCTCGTGTCACCTGCAGCAATGGCGATGGCCCGGGCCTCCACCTTGTCGCCCATCTTGCGGACCACTTCTGGGCTTGGCCCAATGAAGCGGACACCAGCATCCTGGCAGGCCTGGGCGAAGTCCGCGCGTTCTGAGAGGAACCCATAGCCAGGATGCACGGCGTCTACATTGTTCTCCTATGATGAGACAGGCGGGCAGGCACCCCTCAGTCTCTGCAGCCTCTCCCTCCACCCCACGCCCATGCCCACAATGCAGGACCCACTCACCTTGGCCACCTTGATGATATCCGGGATGTGTAGGTAGGCCTGCACCGGCGTCAGCCCGCGGCCAATGAGGTAGGCTTCATCTGCTTTCTGCCGGTGCATCTGCCCCGTATCCTGCTCGGAGTACACAGCCACAGTGCGGATGCCCAGCTCTGTGCAGGCCCGGAACACTCGGATGGCGATCTCACCTGGGGGCAACGGGGAGGAGTTAAGGCTCCCGGTTCTTAGAGAGGCAGGAGGCAGGAGGGCAGATAAGGAGGGTGCTAGGGCGGGGCTGGCCCAGGCTCCGCTTGCCAGTCTGGAGGGCTTACCTCTGTTGGCCACCATGACTTTCTTAATGGGCTTGTACTCCAGGCGCCGGACATTTGGGGAGGCAGCGGAGGCAGTGGAGGCTCGGCGGATTGCCAGGAGCCTCAGGCCCCCTTTAACTGTCTGGAACTTCAGCATCTGGGGAGGGCGGGCAAGTCCAGGTTAGAACAGCCTGGGGTGCTGAAGCCCCTCAAAATGGGAGCCTCCCCAGCCCCACACGGAGGCCAGCACCACCCCCTCCTCCAGCTGTGCTGAGCTGCACAGGGGGAGCAAACCCAAAGCCGGCAAGACCCCCAGCTCAGCCCCAGGATCTAACGTGCACTGTGGCGTTAGAAAGTTTTCCAATTTCAAGCTCATGAAGCAGGCTTAGGGGCCGAGATGGACACGTCTTGCATGTGTGTGCCTGGCCCCTTCGATTCTCTGTGCAGGCAGGTCCCGGCAGGGCCCAGGGACAAGACCTCCCCTGCCAACACCCAGCTCGGTCTCTCCACCAGGGTCCTGCTCACTGCCCACAGAGGCAGTAGTGGGCTCAGCATAGTTAAAAGGCAGATTTTTACAAACGCAGCAGCAACGGTCTTTTCTATTGAGGGCCACTAAATATATTATCAACAGCAATCAGCAAGGGCAAAAGAAATAGGTGACCCACAGAAAGACAAGTGCCACGGGAGGCCACTCCAGGAGGCCCCTGCATGGTTACTCACAGAGGTGAAAGCAGCATGGTGGCAGGGGCCAGAGTGGAAAGAGTGTTACTGCGGACAGAGTCTCAGATGTGCAAGCTGGTAAGAGTTCTGTGGTGGACAATGGGCACCATCGCAAACAATGCGTATCAACTTAATGACAATGTGCTGTGCAGGTCACACAGTTAAGAGGGTCAGCTGCAGGTCGTGTGCACTGTTCCACAGCTATTTTTTTATCAACCGAGGACAACCTTCATGTCAGAATGTAGCGGCCTTGGAAGTGCACTTCGTGTGTGTGTGTGTGTGTGTGTGTGTGTGTGTGTGTGTGTGTGTGTTCTGGGAACCAAACTCAGGACCTTGGGTCTGCCAGGCAGGTGCTGCACTGCTGAGCTGTATTCCCAGCCCTGACTTCTCATTTTGTAAGTGAAAGGCACCCAGGCCCAGGCGAGTCAGAAAAGACAGCTCCTCAGAGAAGGGCCCGGGCCAGCATCCACTCCTGTGACAGGGCCTGTATCCAGCCATGTGATTAATTTCTTAGTAAAGGTTCAAAATGCTTGACTCAGCCATTTTGGTTTAAGTAAGTACCATAAAAACAAACCCAATACATAAAACAAATATTGCAAAAGCTCTGGCATCACATGATAGCCAGCAATATGGTAAGAAGGGGAAGCAAAGATAGAACAGACAGGAAAGAGAAAAGAAGACATGAGGAAATAAATTCTAGAAAAAGAAAAGGGGAGGAAGTCAGCCCAAAGGCCGACCCAGGCATAGTTTGAGGCCTTAGGACAACAAAGGGCCCACTTTCTTGGGAGGCTTAGCCACCAAAGGAACAAAGGAAAAGAAAAATGAGGCATAAACAAGACCATTTTGGATCATGACAAGGGCCTGCAAGACAGGAAACAATGTTTTGTGAATTTCTCGGGGGAAGGGGGTCACTGGGGCAGGGACCTTAAAGTGGAGAAAGGCAGCCATGCACAGTTGGGCAGGACAGCAACTGCCAGGGCCATAAAGGGGGCAAGCCCGGTGTACTCCAGGAGGCTGGAGAGCAGGGAGCCCGGGGCTTCTCTCAGGCCTCTCTCGGCCATGGCTGGAAGTCAGGGATGGGATTTGGAACATCTCTTTCCGGATAGGCGAGCAGTGAGACCGACAGAGGGCATCTGTCTGGACATGCAGAGGCAGGGGACACAGAGCCTCTGACTAGGGTGGGAGCCAGAGGGGTGGGGTGAGCTCAGGGAGATATCTGGGGTACAACAAGCAAGATTTGCTGAGAGGCTACTAATGCTGAAGGGAAGAGTCCTGCAGGATGAACCAAGATGATGGCCCCCTTGAGGGAAACCGGTGGGCTTGGGGTGAGGCGGAGCTCACAGATGAGCCAGGGTCAAGGGGGCAGAACCCAGCACCATTAGCACTGGAGGGGGTGCAGAGCCAGAGGACACTCTGGAGAGAAGCAGGGTAGCGCTGCGCCCTGGGATCTACCAACATCGAGGGGCACCCCAGAATGAGGAGGAAATGGGAAGTGTAGGGCCAGTTCTCCGGCAGGCGCAGGAAGGGTCAGACACGAGCTCAGGAGCAGAGTAAGGTGGCGCCAAGAAGCTGGCAGGTTCCAGACTAGGAGGGGATCTGTGTCAAACCCAGCTACACAGACAGGCAGGTCACCTTGCTGGCCTGTGGGTCCCTCATTTTTCTAATATAGAGGGCAATAAAAACACCTATAGCTTATCCTTATTATAGTCACCCCCTTATCTGCGGAGGCTCATCCCAAGACTAAAGCTGCAGACAGTATGGAACCCCACGGGTACTATGCTTTTCCCTGTGCACACACCCGTGATAACGTTTAAGTTATGCATTAGGCTCAGTAAGTGATGAACGATGTTATAATAAAATAGAATAATTATAATACACTGTAGTAAAAGCTATATGAATATGGTCTCTCTCCAAAGTACCTTATTGAACTCTAGATCTGAGCAGCCACACAAGAGTTTTTTTTTTCCTTATTACCTGGGAAACCTACAACTTTTTCACTTACAGGAAGTACAGGATGCCTTCATTTTGGCATATCTGAATTGCTAGCATCACTCCTCTTGTAGTTTGGTGCCATTAAAGTAAACTAGGGGTTACTTGAACATAAGCACTACACCCAGGATGGAGACAAGCGGCCCTCATGCCCTGCGCTGCGCAGGGAGAATGCGGATATCCACACCCCTTCTCTCCCACTCGCGAATCTATCAGCAGCCTCCAATTCTCTGAGCTCTGCTCTGGGTGGGTGATTAGAACTGCTTGCCAGAAGGACTGTTTCCTTGCTGGGAGCAGGTGGTGCTGGCAGTCTAAGACATACACCGGAAAGTAGGTGTGGGGTGCAAATCTCACCCACCCCTGGGCACCAGATGTCCATTGTGCTCAGGGTCAGGAGGGGGCCAGGTCAAATGAGCCCAAATTATTGTGTAGGGTAGAGTCAAAAAGAGGCACAAGGCTTCTCTAGGACAAAGGCAGCAACAAAGCAGTAAATACGTGAGGCCTTGCTCATGAGGTTAGCGAGTGTCCTAAACCACACTATGCAGGTTGGTAAGGTCCACAGGAGACAGCCACAGGCCCGGTCTGGTTACCGGGGTAGCTTCACTGGGAACCATCTGCAAATCTACCAAGAACCTTTAAAAAATGTATACCTTACCATTGTAGGCATCTAAATATGCTAAAATGGGAACCAAGATGCATGCATAAAGATGTTCAAAATAGCGTTATTTACAACAGCAAATAACAAAGAGCATGAAAGTCCAGCCCTGGAGCACCGCATGTAGTAATGCGTCTGCATGGGTTTCAGTAACACGGGAAATACTCATGATAAAGCACGGAAGTGAGAAAATGGGATGATAAATGGCAGGATCTCATGAAGCTTTCTCTAAAGCTAGGTGACAACAGGCAGAATCTGTTAGCGTGCCATGCCCCTCACCTCCACAGGCCTGATGACAGCAGTGCTATTTTCTCCGCTTCCCTTAGTCTTTTCCTGTATTTCCACATGGAAAAATTCCCATATTTTCTCCATGGAGGATGTATCAAATATAGTTAGAAAACAAAATGAAATACCCGGGGAGCGGGGGAGGGACAGGAATAACTTTGAAGAAGAAGGTCAAGGGGAGTTCCCAGGTGAGGAGACAGGGCCAGAGACTCCCCCATAGACCTCGCCAGCCCCACCTATGGCCCCAGCTAATCCTGTCCTGTCTGTGGTTGGGCAGCCTCTCAGCTGGGAAAAACCCACTCGTGCTATTTCCAGGAAGCCCTGTCTCTTGCTCCTAGGTTGGAGGTTTTGCTCCTGTGACTCCTGGGTACTTGCTGACCCCTGTCTTTGGTAAACAGGTACTTTTTGCAATCTGTTCCACTTCCCTGTCATATACACTCCCCACTTCCTTTCCCAGTTAAACAGAGTCTTCCCTTGCATGTTATGCCAAAAAGCTGCCAGGCCCAGCTCCCCTAGAGGGCCGACCTCTGCCCACAGCATGGCATCCAAGCATCCCTTCAGTTGACAGTCAAGAAATGACAGAGCGCTGAACTACCTGTCCCCTGCCCCGGCAAGCCCCTCCACACACATGCTTGTCTGGGATCTTCACAAATGCTGCTGGAGGGCCAGGGATTCCCTAGTAGTCTCCCTTCACAGAGAACCGGGGCTGTGACCAGTGAGGAAGGACAAATGCCCCTCTGAGCCTGCGTGCCCCCACAGATGGCAGCAAAAGCAGGGCTAAACTTGAGACCTAAGCAACCAGCCCAGGGTAGAAGCTCTAGGCTGGGCAGACATGAAATCATCAGGGCCTTTTGGCTGAGGTCAGAGCAGGGGACAATGTGGGGCAGAGCAGCTCCCAGGCAGGTGGCAGCCCAGCATGAGCCCGCTAATGCTGGCCTAGCCTGAGCCCCGCTCTGCCTTGCCCAGTTCTGTGATTTGTCCAGCCCAGTTTTCTCATGGGTAACCTTGGGTGCTACCACTCCAGCTTACACAGGTTGCCCCAGAGATCCAAGCAACACTGGATGGAAACACAGGCCCCCCAATGCCGGCCACTATCACTCTTTGTCTCCCTATCCTTTCCTCTTCCTAGATGAACACAAGATGAGGAAGGAATCCCCCAACTTCCTTCCAGCCCTCCACAGCCGGCACCAGCACCCCTCGCATCTGTATGTGCACACATACACACACGTGAGCCTCCCGTTGGCCTCCCCACCCCATCAGGTTTTCCCCCTGTGACAGCAGTACAGCCACACACACACAAACGCTCTGCAGTTTGCTGAGCAGGGCCTTGCACAAGCCACACCTGCACACACCAGAGCGAGCCCACAGCCCCAGGACAGGGGGCACTTCTGCTACCGGCAGAAAATGCCCCCGGTGCTCAAGTGGGGTGTGGGGGGCTGCTCCTACCCCAGAGCGCTCACCCTGCACCTGCCAAGCACGGTGGCCTTCCGCTCACAGAGGACACTGTGGAGAAGCTACAGTCAGCTGCTGCTCTGCCCGAGGTCACTGGCCTCAGGATACAAAGTTCTTCAGCACCAGACTGCTGGAGGCCTGGGCCTCAGCCAACAGCCAGGGCTGAAAGCAAGGTAAGGGGCACCGCCTCCTGAGCCCTGGAGGCCATCTGGGCCTGGGCCACTGGCTGCAGGAAGGGGGAGGATGCAGAGAGGTGATCTTGCAGCATGAGTGAGCCCCACGCTGCAGGCTGCTGCTCCCTGGCCCCTCAGCAATGAGCAAGACTGGGAGAACTGGCCCGAGGCTGCACATGTGTGAGATGGATTTAGGACCTGCTGCTGTTTGAGGTTAAAGGCATCAACCGGCAGGCAGAGTGGGGCCGGGAGGGCTGCCCGGGAGAGCTGTCCTATGAATGGAGGGCAAGGATCACCTGTCCCAAGCTCAGCTCACTGCCAGTCATGAGACCCTTGCCACCAGCCCCTCCCCCATCCCCACCATACAGGGGCTGGGGATTTAGCTCAGCGGCATAAGCACCTGCCTTGCAAGTGTGTGGTTGTGAGTTCAATCCCCGGTACCGATAAAAAAGAAAAAGACCAAAAAAAAAAAAAAAAGAAAGAAAATGGTTAACTCAGTTTTCCTCTTGTTCAATCCCACTGCCCTCCCCAGCCTGCAATCCAGGCCTTCCCAGAATCAGGGTCCATGTGGGAAACCCTGCTGTGCCCTCCTCTTCACACAGTGCCAGGGTCCTTCTGCAAACGGGACCCTCACAGCTGGTGTGACAGGCTCGTCTGGGTTCAGCTTTGAGGAGGGGCCTGGTGTGGCCCAGGGGGAGGAGCTGAGAGGGCAGAGTCCAGCTACTACCAAGCCCCATCTCATGCCTGCAGCTGAACCAGGGGAGGCCTGCCCAGTGCCTGGGTGATGGAGTCAGGAGGACGTGGGGTAGAGGCCCTGGGGAGAGGCAGACTACCTGAGGTAAAGATGGGGAGAAGGCCTTGGCACCTGTGTAACCCTGGGAACCCCTGCTGCTTGCCGCCTGCTCCAGCCTCTCCTGGCCTCCTGGTGTGCACAGCCTCCTTCCCCATCAGGGGCTTTCCAGATGCGACCTCTCAGGCCAGCACTGGTGCAGGTGTGCCCTGTCACTGTCACCCACACACAGGGATGAGGAGGGCCAGGATCCAGCCTCCCACCTGGCTCGTGCTGTATCCTGCTTTGGGGGGTGTTAGCTTGGTGGCAGGTTATCAAGAAGTCTTAAAGCTGACAAATGTGGCTAAGAATTCGCCTTAAAACCTCTGAGGAAAATTTCTGGCAGTTGCTCTTCAGACAGAGGACTGATACCTAGAATGTATAAAAGACTAAAAAAAAAAGAATATATAAAGAACTAAAAAAAAGGCCCCCATAAATTTAAAGACCCAGACAAAAAGCGGGTATCTGAAATGAATAGACACCTCTCAGATGAGGTACAAATGACCAATAACTATAGGAAAAAGGATTCAGCTTCGCCGGCCATGCGAGAAATGCAAATTGGAACAACACTGAGTTTTCATCTTCTTCCAGAAAGAAAGGCGATCTTCAAGAAATCAGATAATGCTAGAGAGGCTGCAGGAAAAGGAGGAGGCTTCTTTATTGTATGTGAAAATGTAAACTAGTACAACCACTATGAAAATCAGTATGGAAATTCCTCAAAAAGCTAAAACTAAAAATTCCACATGACTCAGTTATTCCCCTCCTAGGTATCTTCCCCAAAGAGGAAAAGACTTCATATCCCAGTGATCCACGCACACTCCTGTTTATAGCAGCACAATCCATAATAGCTGAACCTTAGAAGTTGCCCACATGTCCATGAACAGATGAATGGGTAGAGAAATGTCATATTTACATACAGAGGAGAACTGTTCTGTCATAAAAAATAAACCTGAGTCATCTGTGAAAAATTTGAGACCGTAATGTTATCGAAGCAAGCCAGGTATATAAGCTTTCATATTACATGGTTTCTCTTATGTGAGAAACCCAATATGTATATATAAAAGTATGAAATAAAAGACACACATTACAAAAAAGAGAGAAAAGTTACTGTAATCTAGCATGACCAATGTATCTAAAATTGTGCCTTGATTTAGTGGTATCATTTTATGTATTTTTTGGTCTGTTTTTTGGCTGTAAACCTGTGTTTGTGATGATTAACTTGATAAAGACTTAAAAAATAGATAAATCTGACGTTACCAAAAAAGGATGTGTTACATACACGTACCAACTCCCCAGGAGGAATGTGATCATCATGTATCACAGACAGGTACTAATAAAAATAAAAATTAAAGAAAAAGAAAAAAACCCGAGGGCCTGGTTGATTGGACTCGGCCCCCGTACTGGGCTGAGCCACAGCCTCTGACAGGGGCTGTCAGGGACAAGGGGCCTCTGCTCCAGTGGGAGAAGCACTTCTGGGTCCTGCCAGCACAGCAGGAGCACTGTCTCACTGGCTGCTGCTGACACCGACAGGCAACCTTCTCCTTTCTCACTGCAGAGATGAGGGGTAAGGTAAGGGCCGTCTCCCCAAGACCCTCACCCCGCTTCCCTCTCCAGAACGCTGCCAGAGGCTGTTCACTATTTTCTGCAAATGCTGGCTGACAGATTCCTCTCTTGGTCTCTGGTTGTACGGAAATCAGATGGCTGTGACTGTCACTGGGGAAGTGTAAACAACTACTTGTGAGCCACTGCGATTTCAGGGGCGTCTGGCACACCTGCTTTTCCCCTGCTGCCTCTCAGAGTGGCTCAGAGAGTTTCCATCTCTTGTGGTTTCAGTTTTTTCCCCAACATTGGGTTCAGGAGCTCAGTGTTCCCTGAGGATGTGAAAATCATGGAGTCCAGAAGAAGCCTGTGATGCCCGGATGAAACAGGGCAAGGCCTTAACATCACCTGCCCTGTCCAGTGAGCTGCGTACGTGGCTCCCATGGCACAGAGCCATGGCGCTCTGCCCAAGTCCTGATGCCAGCAAGAGGAAACACCAGAGTGAACAGTGAACCTCCAGGGCCCACCACTCCTGCCTGGGCCTGGCCCATGTTGGGGCTGTTCACGGGTCTGGGCTCACGTGACCCTCAAGACCCCACCAAGCACATTACAGAAACAGAGCCATGCATGGTGGGATGAAGTTACTCGCAGAACCAGTCTGGAGTCCAACTTGTATCCTCCCTCTGGAACAGGAGCTCAGACCTGTTAGGATTAGGGTTGTTGCCCAAGTATGGGAGTAAATTGTGGCTTTCTTCAGAAACCCAGTAGCTACCAAAAATTCAGACCCTAAAATGGAGTCCTGAAAAAAAATCTGAACTCCAGCAGGCCATCAACAGCACTCGTCTGCCCACCAGAGCTAGCTGCTCAGTGGGGGAGGGGACGGGGGGAGTCATGTGTCCCAGATAAGTCATCTGACCAACAACTCATCAGATGTCCCCGGCAACTCTGTGACTTCATTCTAAGCTACTCTACCAGGCTGCCTCTTCCTTCTTCTGGTCACTCTGGGCCTAGACCGGACAGCCTGGAGGCAGAGCAGATGGGGATCAGGGCAGGGTCGCCCCCAAGGAGCAGGCTTGGCCCCTTCCTGCTAGGCTCCACATCAGTTCAGTCCTAGATATCCCTGTCCTTCCTTAGAGGGCAACTGTGGGCGGGAGGCCGAGAGGAAGGGAAAGGCAGTGCCCTGCTTAGGGCCATGGCAGTGTGTGGGCACTGAGAAGCCGCAGTCCCCGGAGCTCAGCAGACGTTTCAAAGGCCTGCTGGAGAGCAGCAGCCAGGTGACCAGAACGCAGTGCAGCTCAGTATCAGGCCCCGGGAATATCCCATAAGCCACCAAGGCCCTGTCTGCCTCCCTTCCCTCGGCCCGATGCCTACACTGCACCCTTCCTGCCCAGCCAGCTGGGCTACTGCCAGCCAACGTGGGCGAACCAGAAAGAGTCCTGGCAGAGGACTGGGGCTGTGGTGGCAGCGGCTTCTGATGGATGGGCCACTAGCTCCAGGCTGCTCCTCGCTGTCCTAACCATGTCCGCCGGGGCCCTGGAGCTGGCAGCCAGCAGGGACAGATGAAAGGAGGACACGCCTGGCTTTCAGGCTGCAGCAGCTGATATCAAAGCATCCCAGAGAGGACAGACTGAGGCTGAGGTTTCTGGATAGTGAGAATGGAGGGGAGGGCAAGAGGAACAATGCAGGTGACAGATAGAGAAGACCAAAGGCAGAAAGGAACACAGCATGAGGGCACCAGCTGAGGCTCCAGCCACAGGGTCTCTGGGCCTCAACGGCATGGTGGCAGCTTATGCTCTGAGGTGGTCTGGAGCCACACTGCCCCGAGCTGAGTCACCAGGATCACAGGCCACCTTGTGTTCCCACAGTACCCAGCAACATTCCATTAAAAGGTTGCAGCTAAGGGGAAGGCACCCCTGAGTGGCTGAGGGAAAAAGAGGGTCTTAGAAAAGGGAGGTGAGTGAGGGGTTATGTGGGCCTGGAGGAGCGTGGCAGGAAGAGGACAGCCCCACCCCCACCCCACCCACCCCTGCCAGGGTGTCAGGAAGTGCCTCATCCAGCCCAGTCTCAGAGGTGGCAGTGAGAATCTCAGTACAAACACTGCCCCCTGGTGCAAGGAGCCACCACTGCCAGCCCACAGCTCCCTTGTCACATGACCAGCCAAGCAGGGAGACACAGCATTGCCCCTGGCACATGTACTCGGCCACGGGGAAGGCTCATGGAAAGGTTACTTGCCTGATTTCACCCATCCTTTAGGACTCAGCTCAGGAATGCCCTTCCTGGACACTCTGTCTCTCCAGTTGGCTCCAATCCCTCCCCTGAGGCAGCCAAGTCCCTTCGGCCAACTGCCATGTACCTTGCTACATTCACTCTTCTTATGCTGAGGGGGCTCTTCCTGAGGTCACCTCTGTGTCCTTGGCAAGGAGAACTTCACGTAACAATCACTGGCTGCCCTTCTCCCATCTCAGACACTGTGAGGACCTCAGGCACAGCATTCCTGGGCTTTTGTCCCTCCACCCCCACCGTAATACACTGCATAGCACCCAAAGGCAAAATTAGTGTCTGGTGAATGGACAAATAAATCCCTGGGTTACGCAAAGAGTTTGCAGATCAGTGTGGGGCTACTAAGAGTATCGCAGAGATACCATGGAGCACTTAGAGGTTTCAAAGACATGGCCCTTCCTAGGAGCAGCACACAGATGCTAACAGGACACACCAGTGTCCCCCACACACAGGTGACAGCCCAGCGTACTGCTGACGGGACATGAGGAAGGCCAACAGGGCAGGGTTCATAAAGAGCATCTGGCAGCCAGACTGTTTGCCTCTCCCCTAAATTGACATGTTGAAACCTTGACCTTGGCCTTCCAAGCCCCCAAAACTGTTCCAAGTTGATTTCCGTTGTTTATAAGCTGCTCAATCTGTGGTACTTTGTCAAAGCAGCCGGCATGGACCCAGACTCAGCCTATGAGTGGGAACCCACAGAATGAGTCTCAGGGCTGAGGGAGGTAATGGGGTCAAGGGACCCCAAAGTCTCAACGCTAAATGAGTCTGGACTGTGCTCTGCAAGGAGACAGCCAGCAGATACAGCGGCGTCTGGAAGTGGTGTGGGAAGCTCCCCGGCTCTCCTCCTGCCTCCCTGGTGCACCCACAGAAGCCCAGCTCTCCCTTTCTCCCTCCCTTGGTCCACTCCCTTCATTCCAAGGTGGTGGTAATGGGCAGGGCTGGATAGGAGAGGGACTCAGAAAGCCCAGGAGCTTCAGGACAAGCAGATTTTGTCCTGCATTATGGGTTGAATTGTGTCCACTCAAAAAGATACACTGAAGTCTTGGCCCCAGATTTCACCTTATTTGGAAATAGCCTCTTTACCATGATACTCAAGTGAAGTGTGTGTGGGGGGGTCATTAGGGTGAGCCCTAATCCAATGTGCTCAGTGTCCTTATAAAAGGGGAAATGTGGACATAGTGACAGACACACGTGAAGGAAGATGATGTGAAGGCATGGGGAGACGATGACCACATGCTGGAACGATACCTCTCCAAGCCCAGGAAGCCAGGGGTAAGGAAGGACCCTTCCGACAGCTCTCAGGGGGAGCACGGCCTGATGGCACCTTGACTCTGGATGTCTAACTTCCACATCTGCAAGGCAAAAATCTCTTGATTTAAGCCACCCCATGTTGGTGCTTTGTTCCAGTAGTCATGGGGAAGGCGAGGGCCTGGCTCCCTCAGTCAGTCAGACCGAAGCAGATCCTGAAATCAGGGGCGGAGACAGTGCTGTGAGGGTGCGGGTGCGGCCTTCTCTCATCTGCTGACCCTGCCGCAGTCACAGCGGTTGTTCCAGAGCACGCAGCTATTTAGGACTTTGATCAGCCAGTGCAGCCTGAGTGGGAGGCAGCAGAAAGAGGTGAACAGTGACAGGCCAGAGCTTGCAGCTGCTCAGAGCACAGGGCCGAGCCCCGGGAAGGCTTCAGGAAGTAAAGATGCCAGGGGCAGATCTTAAAAGAGGAGGAGGTGGAGGGCAAGGAGGGAGGGATGACCAGGGAAGGGATCAGGCAGAGGTGGGGAGCTGTGGGACAGCAGAAGTGAGAGCGTGGTGAGTGAGCCAGAGAGGCAGGAAGTCCCCCAGGCGGACACTGGGCTCCAGGTCAAGAGCTCACTTTCCCAGCGCAGATGCCCTTCCATGTCAGAAGGTGCTATGGAAAAACCGGGCAGGGGAGAAACACGTTTACTGCTGACGGGGACCACGCTGGCAGCTCTGAGCAAGTCAGATGTGAGGGCCAGGAGGAAGAAAGGCAAGAAGCTCTTGTGCCGGTGAGAGAAAATGAGACCTGAGCAGGAAAGATGGAGGAGTAGACAGGGCAAGAATACTTAGAGGATGCCCAGCGTGCTGGCACACACCTCTATTCCTGGCACTGGGAGGCTGAGGCAGGAGGATCATCTCGAGTTTGAGGCCAGCCTGGGCTATCTAGTGAATTCAAGGCCAGCCTGAACTATGTAGCAAGACCTTGTCTCAAAAAGCCAAAAACAAAAGCAAAGAATACTAAGAAGGCAAAATCAACAGCTCCTATCAGATGAAAGCAGAAAGAGTGGGAGCTGGCTGCCAGCGGGGGGTGGGGAGAACAAACAGGCAGCTGCTCACGTCCAGAGACAGCTCTGAGCTGGAGGCAGACATCAGGGCACTGGCCCCAGTGAGACAACGTACGACCTCCCCAGACAGGGACAGACAGAGGAAGGGGTGACACAAAGGAATGGGTCAGCAGGGCTGGCCAGAGCATGGCCTGAGAGCTGTGGCTCTGAGGAAGCTGGGGCAGCAGAGCCTGCTAAGGAACCGACTGTCAGAGGCTCCCTGGTGGGCAGAGGCAGGGCCAGGGAGAGGTGAAGACAGGAGCGGCGGAGGGCGGGGAAGTCTCTGTCTCCAAGCCCTGGACAAGAACTTTTAGAAAGTTCCTGACGAAAGAGAAAGCGGGGTGAACTAGAGGGTGTTAGGCTCCACGAGTTCTTTTCCCTTGTTTAATGACACACTACATGCATCCAGTGAAACGTAGCGGGTCAAACACGCGGGTTTGTTTCCATTCCCTCGTGAAATCCCACTAACACATCAGTAAGGGATTTCCTTTTAAACAGCAGACTACAAGGACAGAAGGGCGGAAAGCAGACAGCTGCAGACAGAGGTTAAGGAAAATGTGCACGGTGCGGAGCCGGGGTGGAGAGCGAAAAGATGGAGGGGGAGGCCCTGCCCAGCAAGGATCCCAACTACAGCCACCTGGGAAAGTGAGGGGCAGTTCCAGACGGAGGAAGTGAGGGGTGGGCTACGAACCCGAAGCAGGTTAGTCTGAGGATGTCAGATCTCCAGATGCCCCCCTGCATCACACATCTGGAGACCCCAAACAGTCCCCATTTGAATCATGGCAACTGCAAACACCCTGGGCCCCTGGATATACCCAAGTGGTTCTCAGCTAAATCCTGCAATCATTCCTGTGACAGTGTCACCTGCTGCTGCTGGGCCTGGAGCTCTGGGATCTGAAGGGTAGGACAGGTTTTCTTTCTTACAGAAGCACACTGCTTAGATGCATCAGGGGTATTGGCATGTACCCTATGGTCAGAATTCACAAAGTGGTACTTTCATAAGATGGGAAGCTTGGTGCCTGGAGGCGGTGGCCCCAGCCATGATGCCTGGCCCAGGCAGTGAGGCACCACGCTGCCCCAGAGAACAAGGGGTGGCCTCTGGGCCCTAAAAGTCAGTTCCCAGGGTTGGTCTAGGCAGCAAACCAGAAGGTTCCTCTCTAGGAAACCACCACAGTCTGGATCTCTGGTGTCCATCTTTGGTGCACCATGGGAGACAGTGGAACTTTTAGCAGTGGAGCCAAGTGTGAAGATTTTAGGACAGTGGGGTGCACCCTTCAGTACACTGGGGTGTGCACTTAAAGAGGGCTTATGGAACCTTAGCCTCTTTCCTTTTCTGCCTCACTTCCCAGCCAGATGAATGCTTTTGCCATGGGCTCCCACCATGATGTGTTACCTCAACACAAGCCCAAAAGCAACGGCCACCTAACCATGGACTAAAACCTCCAAGACTGTGAACCAAAATAAATCTCTTACCTTTACAAGCAGATTATCTAGGGCATTAGTTATCATGACAGAAAGCTGACTGATGCGGAAGCCAGCAGGGCTGTGGGAGAAGCCCTACAGAGATGACATTTGATGGACCTCCAAGAAAATGTCAGACAAGGGCCATCCAGTTTCCCTAGACTTCCCTGTGTGCCCTGGTATCTCATGCAGCAATGCAAATGGCCAAACACCACCAGGTATTTGAGGAAATTAAAAAAAAAAAATCACCAAACAAATTGGGAATTTTTAAAGGAAACTCTAAAAAGTAATACAGAAAGCAGACACTTAGAAAACTATAATTAATCTCCTCAGAGAAATAAGCTATTGCACCCATTAAGTAAGAGGCGGCAGTTATTTTAAAACGGCAACAAGAGCAAGCTCTAGGAAATTAAAAATAGAGTTGCGGAAATTTTAAAACATAACAAATAAAAGAATTACAAGGCAGTTCAGGACATGACCCAGAAAGACTAACCTATCAAAAATAGAAAAGATAAGAAGCCAGGAGACTTAGTCCAGTGAGAACACTGCCCAGCCACCTGGGAACCCCAGCAAGGGAGAAGAGGAAACCAAAGGAAGCAGAACCGCACTGAGGACCGACCGCGTGGGCTCCCAACACCCGGATGACGCCCCAGCACCAAGGCGCCCGTGGAGAAGGCCTGGGAGGGCTTCCTGGGTCCCACTCCTGGGGCTACAGCAACAAATCCCAAAATCTTGGGAGCTTAAAACAATACGGCTGTGTCCCCCTTCAGTTTAAAAGGCAGATATCTAACGAGTTTCAGGGGCCAGAAGTCCAGGTGAGGGAAGGGCAGCTTCCAACTTGGAACTGGCTACCCGGTTAGACTACTGACACCTGGGGTCTGTAACGCACACCTACTGCCGGGCGTGTGTGCCCTTGGCAAGTTTACCGCCCCGCTGAGCTGGGATGCTTCGGGATGAGCGCTATAAAAAAGGAGCCAATAAGTCAAGAATGAGGAGGGCACAAGTCCAGGCCTCTGGCAGCCAGCACAGAGGTGGCCAAGAACCCCCAGCAGCTCGGCAAGGCTGCGTAAGTCCCAGGCTGCATGGCAGCAGGAGGCTCCCGGGGACAGGGATTCCCAAGGGGTACAGCAAAAAAGGCAAATCAGCTGACATCTCTGAAAGCACAGAAACGAGTTGTTTGTTTATCGGGGATAGAGGAATGAGGCAAATATTGACTTCAGGAAAATGAGAAGTTAGACAAGAAAATGCTACCGTGGTAAACATTCTGTGTTTTCAGAAGTGACTACATGATTTGAACCACAGAAAAACTGAAAATGTGCTTAATCATTCTGGGAGGGAAAGAAGAGGCTACACACCTAGGATTGGGGCAATAAAATCAAACTAGACCTTCCACAAGAAGAGCAGGAGATAGCAGACTGTGCTTGGGAACAGGAATAGGAGGTCACAAAGAGCTGGGCTGGGACATGGGGTGGGGGTGGGAAGCACCCTAAGGGGTTCTGACTTCCAGAAGCATCTGCATGTATTACTCAGATAAATGTCAAGGTTAACAAAAAGGAGCCGGGCGTGGTGGTACTTGTCTGTAATCCCACCTCTCTGGAGGCTGAGGCAGGAGGATCACAGTGAGTTCAAGGCCAGCCTGAAATGCAGAGTGAAACCCTGTCTCAAAACAAAGAAAAGAGGAAAAAAAGTAACAAAAGGAGAACCCATTCTACAAACCCCTGGTTTCTCCGTGGCTTTTCTTAACCCCACTCCTGCGCCCACTCCTCCTCCTCTCCCCAGCGGCCACCACAGTCCAGAGCTGCTGGCTCCCTCTCCTCCGTTTTTCACACAGATCAGACACACGTGGACCCGTGGCTTTGTGTTTTATTTTCTTCATAAATGATACAACCACTTTAGAACTCATTTTCAGCCCAATGCAATATCTGAAATCTACACGTTAGTACTTGGAGATCTAGTCCATTAATTTTATTTCTTTGCTTTAAAAAACTGCATCCCTTTCTTCTCTTTGTTCTTTGTAGTGCTGGAGCTCAAACTCAAGGCCTCACGAATGCTCAGTGTCCTACCCCTGAGCTACGCCCCCCCCCTTCTTTTTCATTTTAGGTTCTTAATGTTAATGGCTGTATAGGGTTGCACTGCATATACTCCCATTTGGTGAGGCCCAAATGATTTACTGATACTGATTATTCTACACCTCTCCCCTCAAATCCCTGTATGGAGACCTGCACCCCAAGGTGATGATGTTAGCAAGGATGGCCTTTTGGGAGGTGATTCAACCATGGGGTGAAATCCTTACAAATGAGAGTAAAGTCCTTATCAAACACATTCCAGAGAATTCCCACTATGCCAAGCTGGGCATGATGGTACACACCTGTAATCCCACTATTCCGGGAGGCTGAGGCAGGAGAATCACCTTGAGTTGAGGCCAGCCTGGCCTACACAGCACAAAAATTTCTCCTTGCCCTAGGTCATATGTGAGCATAATTATCTATGAACTAGAAAGCAGGCCCCCTAACATCCAGAAAGGTAAGAAATATATTCCTGTTGTTTATGAAACACTTGGTCTAAGGACTGTGTTTTAGCAGCCTACACAGACTAAAGCAGTGACAATACTATTGGTTGTTTTTAATTTTCACCTGTTAAGAACCATGCTAGATAATTGGCAAAATTATAATTGCCGGAGCTGGGTGATAGGCATACAGAATTCAATGTACTATTTTGCTCTACTTTTGTGGATTGAAAACGGGCATAATAAAAAGCCAATTACAGGCACAAAACTTGGGAGGCTGAGTCAGGTGAATCCCAAATTCAAGGCCAGTCTGGACTACATAGTGAAACCTTGCCCCCACAAAAAAAGTTAAGAATGAATTCTGAACCAGGTACACACCTGTAATCCCAGCTATTAGGAGGCTGAGGCAGGAGGATCACAAATTCATGTCAACTTAAGGCATCTTAGTGAAACCCTATCTCAAAAATAAACAGAGCTGGAGATATAGCTCAGTGCTATAGTACTTGCCTAACACAGGCCTAATCCCCAGTGGGGGGAAAATGTTAAAAATGAATAACTTTGACCCCACATAAAATACATATGAGAACTTTTCTAGGACACAGACCTAAGCATGGGAACTGCTGCATGAGACAGCAGGCACATTCTTAGTGTTAAGATTGCCGACCACTCAGCCAAGTGGCTAACAACCTGCACAGCTGTCCTCAGATTACAGCAGCTTCTCTCTCGCCGAGTCACCGTCAACGCTCACAGTATTGCGTCTCGATTTCCATCTATCTCACAGGTACAAAATAGTATCTTGCTTTAATTTTCAGCTCCATAACTACTACTGAAGTTGGACATTCTCATTACGGTGGACATATTTTTAGGTTTTCTCTCTTACAGACTTCTGCTCATCTCACTCATTTTTTGTGCTGATCTGGTCATCTTTTCCTGAGTTAGTATTCCAGACCTATATCCATTCTCCGCTGTATGTGTGGCAGACACTACCTATGTGGGGAACCCGCTGCAGGTTTGAGGAAGAGGAAAGAGATCCAGGGAAGCAGAGCCTGAAAGAGGATGAGGTGGGGCACGTCTGGAAGGAGGCACTGGGCTCAGGTGACAGACTGGCCTTAAACAGGGAGAAGAACCTCTCTCCTAAGTCTTGAACATCTTCACTTTCTGGCACAACCCTGATTGTGAAATAGGCCCGAATTTGGCCCTGGGATGTCACTAAATGCGCTGACCCACCAAGGCCTGGAATGGCAGGTAGCTTTTCACACTGACTGGTCCCAGCCATGGATGCCACATTGCAGGGGGTACAACCCGATACAGCCCAGCAGCAGCCCAAGACAGATTCACACTGACATCCGAGCTCCCTGTTGCCAGATTAATAAGGTCAAGCTGCGCCAGCAATGACTGCAATTCAACTTTAAGAAAAATATCTGGCCAGTCTAATCAACCAAAAACAAGATTAGCAGAGTGCTGTCAGTTCCCTGAGAGGGAGCTGAGGAGAACTTAATTTTCTGAATGGGTGGGCTTAGGTCGAGTGATTCTTCTGGAATAGCAAAAGGTTAGACCGACTGTGTAAGTGACTTCTTCAACTGCTGTTGTGATTATCTCACTGTAAAGAAGGGACACGAGGCGGTTTTCAGTGTGTGTTCTGGCATCTTCTATGCAATGTGGTTTTAGTATTCTTTCTTTAGAGGAAAAGTGTGTAAGTCAGACACATTTAAACATCGAGTGTGTCCTCGTTTAAAACGCACCAGGAGTCAGAGGTTTGTAACATAACCTGGCCAGAGAAACACAAGCAGCTAAAATGTCAAACTCTCCTCCCTGTTCCCCACGCTTTCCAAGCCAGAAAAGGGTACTGGGCCCACAGGCTGCCAGCACCAGCAAATTAAAATGCAAACCACTTGATTGCACCCTGAATTCTAAACAAACCACACACACATACACGCACAATTTCAGTGTAAGTATGTTCCACACAATATTTGGGACATGCTTATATCACAAAATTATTTGTTTATCTGAAGTTTAAGTCTCAATGGGGCTTGCTGTATTTTACCCTAATGAGCCAGCGAGTTGTGCTCCTGCTAAGACTTCAGAGAAAAAGAAGAGTTCCCAGCTGTTAAACCAGCAGGCAGAACACTGGTTAAGATCGCAAGAGTCAAACTCCCTGGGTCCAGATCAGCCTCCATGGCCTGGGCTGGGTGCTTCACCTCGGAGCCTCACTCTCCTCATCTGTAAAATCAGGGCCCCCTTACGGGGCTGTTCCAGAGACTGAATGGGTGAGGCACGCATGAAGAACTTCAAACAGTGCCTGGTATGTAAATCTGCCTTTATTATCGGGCAGCCTTTCGTGGTGGGGGGGCAGGGGCGAGGAGAGCTGGAATGCTGGCTCTGCTGCTGATTCAGAGGGTGCCAGGTGGGAGCGGACCAGAGAAGACAGTAGAGGCCCCGCCAGGGAGCTGACCTTTCATTGCCCAGACAATGCTCTAAAGTGAATTTTCCCAACAACCCCCTAGCCCAGAACAAAACCATCTCACAGATGAGGTGCAGCCACACAGCCTGTCCCACAGATGAAGATGCAACAGTGCTCCCCTCTGTGTAGCTCTGTGCTCTGTGGCATCAGGTTGGTGTCATAAAATTGAGCACAGGGCATATTTATACCACAGAAACTGGCAAATGCCACACTGAGGGCCTTCACCTCCCGAGAGCCACTGCTGACAGAACATGCGTGCCCCAGGGTTTCACAGGAGACAAGAAGTTGGGGGTGCGGTCCAGCGAACAGTGCCTTGTCTGTTTTCTCTTTAGCTATAGAACCAAATAAAGAGGTTTTTTCTTTTTTAAGGGCCTAGTGTACTGAGATTTAATTTGGTGGGAACATGAGGAAGAAAGGAGGTAGGCACTGTCATCTCTTAAGGCAGTTTGGAAACCATTTGGCAGCACTAATTAACCTACAAGCATATCAAAATAAAAATTCGTTTGATATTCACACTCAACAACTTGAAAACTATTCTTCTGTCTTCTAAGGGATTAATTTCCTTGTTCCTCCCTCTTGACACCTCTGGCTCCCTCCCTCACTCTACCAGCAAAGGAACTGCAGGCACAAGTGAGGGTTTAAAGCCACAGCTTTCCAATGTACCTGCCAAACATTCCTCCCCTGCCTGCAGCCCTGCCCTGCCCTGCCCTGCCCAACACCAGACAAGCCAGCAGCCTCCTTCCGCCCCCAGATTCAGGGTCATCTCCAGCTCCTCCTCTTTCAAGAAGCCTCAGTTTCACCTCCTAATTCCTTCACTCCATCCCACTGAGCCATCCCAAATTGTCCACTCCTAACTACCTAAACTACTGTAACAGCCCCCTGGCCACCATCGTGAAGTGAGCTCCCCTGCCCCCTGACGGCAGCCCTCAATACAGGGATGGGGCCACTTTCCTAAAACCCTTCTCTGGCTTCCCAGAGCCGTCTCTTTCAGGCCCTCCAACCTACTTCCCTGCCTTATCTCTGTCATTCCTGAGCCTTCCAGATCCCTAAATCCAATCCAGCTGCCTCCTCTGAGCACTTCTTCAACTCAGACACCCCCGCCTGGGGCAGGGGAGAATCCTGCTCAGCTCTGGGTTATGCATCTAATTTTTCCTCCTTCCAGAAATCCCACCATAACTTCAGCGAGGAGATTTTTGTTTGTTTGTTTTGTCTTTTTCCTTTTTATCAGTACTGGGGATCGAACTCATGACTGCCTGCTTGCAAGGCAGGTGCTTATGCCGCTGAGCTAAATCCCCAACCCCTGAGGGGATGTTTTTTTAAAGGCCATCAATCTCAGAGAACAGTGCGAATGACACAGGAGACAACAGCAACATAACTGGGGAAGCTGGGCCACGGCTCATGTTAATGGATCTCATAGCCCCACAGTGGCGAGTGGAAAGGCTGAGAAGCTCCCCAATATCCATCACCCACCAGCTGCACAGGTGATGGGGATCAAACCAAGGGTCTCAGACATACAGGCAGATGCTCTACACTGAGCTGGGCCCCCAGTCCATTCCCACCAGCTGTCCACCATGAATCCTCCAAAGGTAGGGAACTGCAGCTCGAGGTGCCCCGGGACAGGCTGATTGGGCTGATAGGGACAATGAGAGTGGAAGATGTGGCTCTTGGGAAGCTACAAGCCCACCTCGCCCTCAGGAGACCACTCTCTCCCAGTGGGAGGAACAAAAGAAGTGTGCTCTCTGGAAAGGGTAAAGCTGGGATCTCAAGACCAGACATCGGAGGCAGAGTAGAGGCTGGAAATCTTGCCAAAAACAGGACAGGAAGGTTAAGTGATGCTATGCATCCTGCCCCCTTCCCTCGCCCAGCTCCTGGAACAGGAGCAACCAGGCAGGAAACACACCTTCTCTGGAGGTGGATCTGAGGCTCCCCAACAAACAGCTGCCCATGTTGCCTACCGTGAAATGCTCTAGACTCCCAAGCAGCTTTTGAGCCCACTACTAGTAATCACAAGCAATCAACCCCAGGTCACTGAGCAGACACGTTCAAAGATGACAAGACCCAAGGAATGCCACAGAAGAAAGCAATTTAGAGGAAGCTGCCTATTGCAGGAAGAAGAAAACTTACAGAAACAAACATGGCATTAATATCTGAAACAAAAGAATATTAATATGTGTGCTTTAAAGAATCATTCAGAAAGAGGGGGGAAAATCCTCTTGGAAATTAAAAATATGACAAGAGAAACAAACAAACCCACAGAAAAGTTGAAAGTTAAGATGAAAGAAAATCTAAGAACCGAAACAAAAGGACAAAGAAATGGAACATACGCAAGAAAAAGGGGGAAAAAATTAAAAGATCAATCCAACAGAACCAAGAGCCAAACAGCAGGAGTTTCAGAAAGACTGAACAGTGAAAAACCAAGAGAGGAAATTAAATAATTCAGGAAACTCCCAGGATGGTGCTGAAAGCCTGCACCAAGGCATGTTGTAAAATTTCAGATACTGTAAGCTGTCAGAAAGGGAGGGAAGGACAGAGAGAACACAGAAAGCTTTTGGATTTCTCAGCAATTTGAGAAGCTAGAAAAGTACAAAGCAATTCTTCAAATGTGTCAAAGAAAAATGATTTCCAACCTGAAATTCCCTATCCAGCTAAATTATCGATCACGTATGAAGGTAAGATTATGACACAGGCTTAACACTCTTACCCAGGAAGGTGTGGTGGACAGGTGCCACCCAGTGAGGAAGCAGGAATGGAGGAGGAAGCACCCCCAGGACAAAGGCACAGTGGCCCTGGAAGGAGCCCACTGGGGTCACTGCTGGGTGTGCAGAGTCCAGGGCGCAGCCTCTGCTTCCTGAGCATCCTTCCCTTCAAGGGAATGAAGAGAAAAGGAAGCATCGTCCTTACTGGTGAGGTCCACAGTGTTCATGGCCTTTGGCTGCACCTGACTGTGAGGCTGAGTTTAGTCTTTGAATTTGCACCAAGTATTTGATTATTCAAAAGATAAATAAGAGCAGGGCATGGTGATGCATCCCTGTAATCCCAGCACTTGGGAAGCTGAGGCAAGAGTATTGTTGCTGAGTTTGAGACCAGCCTGGGCTACAAAGTGAGCTCAAGGCCAGCCTGAACTGGATAGTGAGACCGTCTCAAAAAGATGAAGAAAACAAAAAAAGAATAAAGTACAATATAGGAGTAACATGCCCTCCTGCCCTCTAAGGCCCCTGCCATTGCTTCCTTCCTCTGGAAGCTTTCCCTGGTGTCATGGTTTATGTTTGTGTCCCCCAGGCCTCATGAGTTTGCATTGTTCATATGTGATGGTTCACTGTATAGTGCTTGGATTGATGGTGTTAGTGCTCCACCCACATAGGTGTGGAGCCAGGATGTGATGTAATGGCAGGAAGAGGGTGTGTCTTTCTCTTTGCTGGTTCAAGCTTGCTGTTTGCAGCTGTCATGAACGGTGGTCCAGCCATGCCTGCCTGTCTTGGAGCCAACTGAGTATGGACTGAAACCTCCAAAAACTGTAAGAAATAAACCTTTCCTTTCCCAACTTGGGCATCAGGTATTTTGTCTCAGCGACGAGCATAAAGTAACTAAGACAGAAATTCCTCCCAACTTTAGCTCCAAACAGGTCCCATGTCTTCTTTCTGACCTGCTTTTCCCAGCGTCCTGATGAGTATGTGCAGGTTGTGTGCCTGGCCCATGGTGCAGGGCTGGGGGGTAGATATGGTGGTCTCCCTTTATCTGTGGCTTGGCTTTCTGCACTTTCAGCTAGCTGAAATAAACTATGTATCTGAAAATGTGAAATGGAAAATTCCAGAGTTTTAAATTCCTCAGTTTTAAATCATGTGCTGTGCTGAGTAGCAGGATGAAGTCTCCCCTAGTCCCATTCTGTCCTGCCTGAGACATAAACCACCCTTGGTCCAGCAAAGCCACACAACATGCTGTCTGTCCATTCATCACCTGGCCATTCAGTTATCAGATCAACTACCACAGGATCACAATGCTGTGTTCAGGTAACCCTTGGTTTACTTACTAATGCCCCAAGTGCTAATACGGCTTCAAGGTCCAAGTCATGAGGACGCCTCCGATATGCCAAAGAGGAGCCATAAAGTGCGTCATTTACTGAAAAAGTGAAAGTTCTTGATTCAGAAAAAAAAAAAAAAAATCACACGCTGAGGTTGCTAAAATCTTTGGTAAGAGCTGGGTGTGGTGCTTGCCTGTCATCCCAGCACTTCAGGAGGATGAGGCAGGAGGATCTCCTCAAAAAAGACTTTGTAAGAGTCAAAGACTTTGTAAGAGTCACTGTGAATGAGGAAAAAGCTTCATGTTTTGCCATTACACCTCAAACTGCAAAAATGAGGGCCACAGCAATCCATCATTTGCCTCCCTTTATTTCCTCATAGACACTGAATCACCCCAGCTCATCACAACGAAGAGGGCGAGTAAAGTATAATAGGGTATTTTGTGTGATTTGGGTTTTTTTTGTTGTTGCTGTTGTTGAGACAGGGTCTTGCTATAAAACCCAGGCTGACCTTGAACTCATAGCAATCCTCCTTCCACAGCCTCCAGAGTGCTGGACTTACAGGGATGCGCCATTATGCCCACTACAATAAAGTATTTTGAGAGAGACCACATTCTATAACCTTTACTGTACTATGTTCTTATAAATTTCATTGTTAGCTATTTTTTATCTCTTACTGTGCTTAATTTACATATTACATTTTATCAGAGGTCAGTACACATAAGAAAAAACATAGCAGAGACACTCAAGTTTGATACTACCCAAGGTTTCGGGCACTTCCTTGTTGTCTTGAGATGCAGCCCCCAGGTAAGTGAGGTCTACTGCCCGAGCCACCCACCTTTGTCACATTAACTTGCCAGGGACACTTGGTTCCGAGAGCAATGGAAAAGAACCATGTGCCAGGCACCTCCTGGCTCCTTTAGTTCTCACCACATCCCCACAAGGTATTACTAATCTTTATTTTACTGGTAAGAAGAATGGGGGTGGGTGGCACTCAGAAGGACCCACAGGAAGTGGCAAACTCAGGAATAATTAAGGCTGTCCAATTTTAAGGCCCTGTGTTTACCCAGAGTAACCTGGCTTGGTACCCGGCTCACAGTACAGTTCCAAAAATGCTTCATTGCACCAAAATAAAACTGAAGTGGAATTCAAATGTTCTCCTAGAGATAGACCTTCAGACGCTCTAAAATCTAGAGAAACAAGGGCCACAGGTGCCCAGTGATGGGCAGCGCTGGCACCTACCCAACATGCAGCAGGGCCAGCGGTTACGGAGAGCACAAAGCTTCCTCATTACATCAGTCTTTCAGCCTACTAGGTTAGCCCTGCGGGCCAAGCTTCGGGTTTTGTGTTGAACAGCTTACTGAGATACGATTCACATACCACAAGGTTCATACATCTAAGGCACAGTTCAACAGTTTTTCACCTATTTATGGGTATGAGCATCTATCACCACTATTAATTTTCAAGTATTTTCCTATCCATCAGCTGTCACCTGCCAAATTCCTCAGCACATCCAGCCCTAAGCAACTCTTGATCCACCCTCTGTCACTATGGATTTGCCTACTGGGTACACATTTCATTAAATAACATTAAAAATCGGGTTTTTGCATCGGGCTTCTTTTACTTGGCAGACTGTTTTCAAGGTTATCCACATTGTGTATCAGTGCATCATCTTTTTTTTTTTTTTTTTGGTGGTACCAGGGATTGAACTCATGACCTCACATTTGCCAGGCAGGCGCTCATGCCTCTGAGCTAAATTCCCGGTCCTAGTGCATCATCTTACAACTGGTGAAACGTCTAGTCATGTGGATATACCAAACTATCAGCTGATAGATTTGGGGGCTGTTTCCACTCTTTGGCTGTTTTCTCCAATGCTACTGTGACATTTATGTACAAGTGTTGTTTTTTTTTTTTTAAATGGACACATATTTTCATTTCTCTTGTTTCATACCTAGGAGCAGAACTGCTGGATCCTATAGTAACTATATGTTCAGTCACTTGAGGAAGTTTATATTCTACAAGGAGTACATGAGGGGTCCAAATTCTCTAACCCTTGCTAACACTTGTTACTGTCTTTTTGATTAGTGGATGTAATGTGGTATTGCATTTGATTTTCATTTCCCTGATGGCCAGTGATATTGAGCGTCTTTTCATGTGTGTACTTATTGGTCATTGGTTTATCTTCTTTGGAGAAATGTCTCCTGAGCTGTTGATGTTACAGGCATTTGCAACCACATTCGCCTTTCTTTCTGACAGGGTCCCTTGAAGCATGAAAGTTTTAAATTCTGATGATGTATTTTTTTTCTTTCATTGCTTGGGCTTTGGTATCATGGCTAAAAAAAAAAAAAGAAAAAAAAACCCACTGCCTAACCTATGATCACAAAGAATTACACCTTTTTTTCATCTAAGAGTTGCATAGTTTTAGCTCTTACATTTAGATCTTTGATCCATCTTGAATTGTTTATATCTTGTGTCTTGGTCACTTTACTCCTTGCTGGGACAAAATACCCAACATCCGCAACTTAAAAGCAAGGTTTATCTTGGCTCTTGCTTTCAGTCCAGGGTCAGCCAGCTCCGAGACAGAAACGGCATGGCAGGGGGCAGAGTGAAGGAAAGGCAGCTCACATCGTAGTGGTCAGGAAGCAGAGGAAGAAGACAGGAGCCCAGGAGGGAGACAGACCCTTCCCAGTCATGTTCCAGGGCCCAACTACAGCCAGGCACCACTTCCTGAACACAAGAGCTCTTGGGGACACTGAAGCACTAAACCATAACATGTAGTATGGACCAGGAGCCTAAATTCAGAGTGTGTGTGTGTGTTACAGGAGACTGGATCCAGGGTCTTTGCACTGAGCTATATCCCCAGCTTTTTTTTTTTTTTTTTTTTTAATTTTGAGACAGGCTCTTACTAAATGTCTCAGGCTGGATTCAAACTGGTAATCTTCCTGCTTCAGCTTCGCGGGGTGTTGGGGGTACAGGCCTCCTCCAAAACCCCCAGCTCCAAATTCATTCTCTTCCTTGTGGGTGGTTGGTTGTTTCAGCGTTGAGAAGAATATTCTTTCCCCATTAAATTGTCTCAGCATTCTTATTAAAGGTCAATTGACTCTAAATATGAAAGTTTATTTCTGGACTTCAATTCTATTCCTGGGATCTATATGTCTATTCATAGGTCAGTAGCACAGTCTTAATTGCTGGGGCTTTTGTAAGTTTTGCAATCAGGAGGTGCAAGTCCTCCAACTTTATTCTTCCTTTTCAAGATTCCTCCAGCCTTTCTGCTTTCCCTTTCTACGTGAACTGTAGAATCATCTTGTCAGTTTCTGCAAATAAAGGCTTTGGGATTGTGATAGGGATTGTGCTGAATCTCTATGGCTCTGACCCATGAATTGTTTTGTTTCAAGGTTCTGGGGATTGATCAAGGGCCTTCACCTTGAGCTACATCCCATATACTTATTTATTTTTTAAATTTTGAGACAAGGTCTTACTAAGTCATTAAATCACCTGGGCTGGGCATGCATTTGTGACCTTCCTACCTCAGCCTCCCAGAGTGCTAGGATTATAGGCATGTGCCACCACGCCTGCTTAACATGGAGGTACCTTTGCATTTATTTAAATGTTAACGATGTTTTATAGTTTTCAGAGAGCATCTTATTTCTTTCATTAGATATATTCCTCTTGCAAATGAAATTTTCTTCAAGTTTCCTCACTTCTTCTATATAGAAATACAAAGATTCAATCAATTTTAAGTCGAAAATATTTTTTTCAAATGTGACACTGTTGCTGACGTGTCCTATGTAGTCAGGGCTGTGTTGGTTCTCTCTCCACTGACCGTGTATACAGACTTTTTTCCATGTCATTAGTCCCCAAAACATCACTTACATTAGGTGTGGTAAATAACCTGGAGCTTAATGTACACATAGCAGGAGGTGAACAGGTTATGTGCAGACACTACGCTATTTTATAGAAGGGTTGCATCATGCATTTGGGTGTCTGTGGGGGTCCTGGAACCAGCAGCCTGCAGACACTCAGAACTGATTTCTGTATATTGATATTTTGTCCTGCTGCACTTATTAGTTCTAATGGGTTTTTAAATGGATTCCCTGGGTTTTTTATAGAAGATTATATCGGCTGCAAATAAAGATACTTTTACTTCTTCCTCTCCAATGTGGATATCTATTATTTCATTATCTTTCCTAATTGCCCTTGAGGGCCAACTTCTGAGCTGGCTGCTAATTGTGAATTGGAGGCAGCTGGCCTTTCCCAGAGCACTGCAGCCAGAGCGCTCATTCTCCTGTGTGCCACCAAATAGCCCGGGGCAGGCTTGGTGACCCTGCTTGCCTCCTGCCACCACAGCTCTATGCCCAGAGGCTCCTGGCTTTCCTGGCTGGCTGGCTTAACAGGGAAGGATAGGCAGGAAAGGGAATGTGAGCCATGTCTCCCCTCGACTGGCTTTGGTCCACCAGCCTGGCCACTACAAGAGATCCTGCTGGTCATCCCAGCCTCTGCTCCATCAGCCCTCAGTGGGGCTATTTCCATTTCCTCTGGGACTCCATGGAGCCTAACAGGAGTAGGGGCTTTCCACTGTTCCCCAACCCTGGGTGTCTGTCTTGCTTTAGCTCATTAATCCAGGTTCCTAGGACAGTCTGTGACCTTCAGCCATTCCTGGCCAGTCATTACTGTTATTCTCTAAGACCTGCACCCTAACATCCATACAGAGGAAAGCAAGCGGAACCTCGCCAGTGTGAACACTTGGTTCTCTAAGCAAACTGATCACCAAAGCGTCCAGTCTGTAAGCCAAGAAAACAGTGAGGAATTCAATAGCAGAGGGCTTTGGTTCCTGGAAAGGAGCAAGCAGCGATCCAGACAGCACGTGACCTTGATTCTGCTGCTTCATCTTCCTGTTCTTGAACCCCAGGAGACTACACCTATGCAGCCTTTTGATTGGACCTTTCATCCTGCACTCTGATTCAAGCATACAAAATGAGGTCAAAGGCCTCCTAAAGAATTCTAGGAATCCACTATTGGTGCTTTCATCAGTGTGGCCGAAGCGTCAGAACTGCCGAGGCTGTTTATAGGCACTTGCTACTGAGTGCCAGCTGTTACAGTAAGCGTTCTGTATTACCTCACTGAATCACCAGGAGCCCTGGATGACTGGCATGATTTGAAGAAATAAAATCTCAGGATAAATAGCTTGCCATGGTCTTAAAGCTCAAAGCCATGCAGAACCTTGTCTGTGTGAGTCTGTCATTGCCTGCTGCCCAGAAGCCACCTATAAGATAGGCTGTTGAGATGGATCATGTCATGATGGCTTTTGGATGGTATGACATTCTTTCCTACCTGCCAATCTCAACAACTACTCCTCCACCATCCCTCTCACCCTGACCACTGTCCGTCTCCCTGGCCACTCCAGATCGCCTCCATCTGTATTGCGGTCACATCTATGTCTCACCCCATCTCCAACTGCAGCCTTTCCTCACAGGTTAACCATGTGATCACAGCCAGGCCCTCTCTGTGGTGATGAGAGCTCAACATATCAGCTGAATTAGTGGACATTTTGAGCCCTTCTGCAAAGTCACCAAGAGATGTCATTTACCCTTGCCCTGAAGTGCATACCCAGGCTGGAAAAGGAGCAGGTGACACAAGCCACAGCTACCACAGGCTGGCCCCCCCAGAGCTATGACCACAAGCTCAGCAGGCCTCTCAGCCTCCAGCAGCTGCCCTGTAAGGCCCCTTATCTGCTCCTCTTAGCAGGGGTGTCACCTATGCATGTGACATTTCCTCCTCAGGATGAGAAGCGAGGAGGTCCCACCTAGAACTTTTTTTTTTTTGAAGGATGGCAACATAAAATATTTTTAAGTCTTATATACAAGTCTTACCTATTGAAAATATTAATAATTATAACCTTTTACAATATTGGCTTCAGGATTTTATTTATTTAAAAGGTTTAATAGCTACCTAAAAATCTCACATACTAGTGGGGTACATAAACTGAAGTTCTCTGAAGAAGCCACATCTACACTCAAGGGATTGCAGGCTGGCCCGTGGCTGACCCGAACGTCACAGCTGTGGAACGCTGTATGTCAAAATCCCAAGTTAGCTAGGTCCCACAGCTCCTCTCCTCAGTCATTTACTACCCACGGCTGCATCTGACCTAACCTTCTCCGTCACTCTCCTGGGATCCTTCTGTAAGCCAGGCAGACCTCGAGCCTCTGCCCACCTCTGACAATAGAAACCTACCAAAGAGGTTCCCCTGCTTCACCATACCCCACCCACCTGATGCCCCAACAAAGGCACCAGTAAATGTGTCCTACTGATTTAATACTGTCCTGTTCTATGACTATCAAAGTTCATGTCCCCCTTCAACAGTGGAATGCGTCATTCAAGATAACTCGATTTTCCTGGGCCACAGTCACTCATATTTGGATCAGAATAACTATTTTCTTATTGCCTCTATATCAGAGGCATTATTCTATGTTGACAATGTGATGTCTGAACACATGGATACACTGTATCATTTTTAGCTTTTGCAGTCCTATAGGTAAAACCTAGGGCCTTAGGTCCACTGGACGGGTGCTCTAACATGAGTTATACCATCAGCACCTGTGTAAACCAGGTAAAAACACAGCTGTCTTCTCAAACATTATCATTGTTCTGTGATCAAAAAATCCTTTTTCTACATTTTTGAGCTATTGTTATGTATAAATCTAAAAACTGACCTAGGCATGGTGGCACATTCCTGTGATCCCAGATTCAAGAGGCTGAGGCAGGAGGATCACTTTAAATTCAAGGCCAGTTCAGGCAACATTGTGAGTTTAAGTCCAGCCTGAACTATATAACGAGATCCTCTCTCAAAACAACAAAAACAAAAAAATTTAAAATTTGTTACCTGAGTCACCCTACTGAGCAATAGCACACCAGAGCTTCTTGTTCTTACATAACTATAACATGGAATCCGCTGATCACCCCCATGTCTCCCCTCTCCCACTCTCCACAGCCCCTGGCAACAGACATTCCACTCTCGACTTCTGTGAGATCAGCCTTCTATACTCCACATATGATCATACTAGATCATATGGTATTTGGTTTCCTGTGCCTGGTTTATTTCTCATAACATAATGTCCCCAGTTCCAACCATGTTATAGTAAATGACAGAATTTCACTCCATTTTATAGCTGAATAGTATTCTCTTGTACCTACCATGTTTTATCTCATTCCTCAGTTGGTGGACACTTTGTTTCCATTTCTTGGCTACTGTGAGCAATGCTATTGTACACTTGGAATGCTGAAGTCTCTGACATACTGATTTCATTTCCTTTGGATATATACACCCAGTAGTGACAAGTGCTGGATCTTATGTTAGACAGAGCTGCAGGGATACCTCGGTTCACAAACTTCATTCTTTCCATGATTCTGGTCGCAAACTGAATAGAATGAGAACGAAATCTTATTCAGAGGTTAGGTTCCACGTTGACCTTAACATGAAACTTGATTCAGTTTTTGTCCAATTCAGTTTGTGAGCAGAATCATGCAGAGAATTAAGTTTGTGGGCCAAGGAACCATGCTGTCTATCTAATCTATCTGTAGCACTGGGGATTGAACCAAGTACCCTGTGCATTTCAGGCAATACTCTACCATTGAGCTATATCCCCAGTCTTGTATTTTGAATTCTAGTGTTTTCCATAATAGCTGCGTTAACTTACATCCTCACCACACGTGCAGGTCTGCCTTTTCCTCCACATCCTCACCAGCACTTGTTATCTTCTGTCCTCTGATACCAGCCATTCCTACCTGGCTGAGGTGATATCTCCCTGTGGGTTTTATCTGCATCTCCCTGATTAGAACTGTTGAGCCGCTTTTTCTTTTACCTGCTGGTCATTCAGCTCTGAGTGCCAGGCCCTGGACAAGGTACCATCCAGGTCATCTCTGTACCTATGAGACCAGCAGTATCCCACTTGAGAGTTTAACTGAGCAGTAACTATAGGAAGCTGAGACACAGGTGAGAAGAGGGGAGGATCACAGAGTGGCTGCACCTCGGCTCCAGGAAGGATCTGTGGCAGAGGCCCATCTGGCACACAGAGCCTGGCACATGGGCACCAACACAAGCTCAGTGAGTGTGCGGTAGGGTGTGTGTGTGTGTGTATGTGTGTGTGTGTGTGTGGCAGGGCTGATGAACTGCCTCACCTACAGCTAGATGGGCTTTGGCAGTGGGGTCCAGCAGAGCTGGTTCAGGTCCTGATCCCTCTCTGGGAGGCTTAGTAGCCAGGTCACATGGGGGCACTATCCTGAGACTCTAAAACACAACAATAATTCAACTTCAAATATTCACTGGGAGGACTGAATATGAGAAAACATGTAAAACAGTCCACAGCAGAGATACAACACACACTACCAACTAATGATCATCCACATCAAACAAGGCTTGACTGCCAGGCTGGGACCAACAAGGAAACGTAGACAAACTGATTTGGAGAATCAGACAGAGGCGACAGGCAAGATCACAAGGAAGTACTTGACCTTAGCAAGGTGGGGAGGGGCACTCGAGCCCTGGAGAGCTTAACCTTGCCCATGGTCGGCCACTGCCTCCAGAGAGCAGAGGGCCAGGGGTGGAACACAAAAATTGGAAGACGAGTAGGGCGTAGAAGCTCCTGCCTGTAATCCTAGCACTTGGGAGGCTGAGGCAGGAGAATGCTGTGAGTTCAAGAGTAGCCTGGGCTATACAGCGACACCCTGTCTCAAAAAAAAAAAAAAAAAAAAAAAAAAAGATAAAGAAAAAAGAAAGAAGCTGGAAG
Source organism: Cavia porcellus (assembly GCF_034190915.1). NCBI lineage: Eukaryota > Metazoa > Chordata > Mammalia > Rodentia > Caviidae > Cavia > Cavia porcellus. The sequence goes on from NW_026947500.1 coordinate 25,531,248, forward strand.
TAGAGTGGCCAGGGCAGTGCATTTCTGTAATCCCAGCACCTGGAAGCCTGAAACAAAAAGATTCTTGTGAGTTTGAGGCCAGTCTGGGGTACAAAGGAAGTTCAAGGTCAACCTACAGTGACCTGTCTCAAAACACCAAAACACCTGACAGACAGACAGGCAGGGAGATGAAAGAAACTGGAAGGAGAGAAACTGAGGCAGCAAGAATGAATTTGAGCAGATGGCATGAGCAGGGCAAACAAATACAGCTGGTCTATTCCAAGGCAAGAGCCTCAAAGAGCTCCAAGTATGGAAGGGGGCCTTGTGATCACACGAACACTCAAGGCTCTCCAAGGGCCAGGCCCAGTGGCCAGTGACCAGTGAAAAGTGTGGTACAGCGCCAAGAGGGGCTACAGGGGCTTAGGGAACGCCAGGCATGAACACAATGGAAGAAAAGTACCCATTCCTTCAGCTGATCGGTCTCGGCCTAGCTGGCACAGCCCGCAGGCGCTGGTGATAAACTGAACAGTCGAGAGGGGTCCCTGCCATTGCCTTCTAGTCAGAAGGGAACAAGTACATAAACAGGATCATTTCCGATTCATCCAGATTGGTAGATGCTAACTGCCCTTGCCTCCAACTCCCTCCTGATGAGAGGCTTCCCTCAGTGTCACAGGGAGCACAAAGTCATAGGGAGCTCCCCCACCCCAGTCTAGCCCACATGGGAGGAGGAAGGAGGCAGAGCCCCACCACGGGCGGCTAATGTCAGGGAGCTTGGAACAAAGCAGAAAACAATACAATGGAAGCATAGACGTCCAATATCACCGTCACCTCACCACCCCATCTGTCCCTAAACATACATCCATATGCAGACACACCCCAAGTCCCTTCTCCTTGACTTGTTATCCCATGATCTGGCAGGAGTCTGGCCTGTTTGCAGTTCCAGATAAAGAGCCAGAACCCTTATCAGTCCACCTCCTCCTGAAGTGAGGGAAAGGCGTTCTCCTTAACCAAAGCAGGGACTCACACAACAGAAGCCCAGTCTGCCAACTCATGTAGACTGTGACACGTTTTCCCTCCCTGCGGCCCACAGGCCTCGAATCTGTAAGAGCTGACCTGAGTTCTCCGGCAGTCACCTTCCTATGGCAGGCCAGGCCTTCTGCTCTATAGCCTGCAGGGCCTCCTGGAACTGCACTAAGAACACAGCTGGCACCATCTCCACCCAGAGGGGACCTGGGGACTTTCCCCCATCTATCTCTGCCACGCAAAGCCATTTGGTCCTGAGCTCTAGGATCCATGGCCCAGATTCCCCTGTCCATGGTCTCAGGCAGACTATCTTTACTGCCCATCTCTGACCACAACTGTCCCCACAGGCCACCAATGATTCAGCCCAATCCTCCAGTGGATTCCTGTTCTTTAATGACCTGCTCCCAGAATCCCATCCTGTTTTTCCACCAGGCAGCTGCCAAGGGCCAAAGGGAGGAGGAACAATGTGTACACATTCCCAGCAGGATGGTGTGCAAGGCCCCTGAGCTGGTCCTCTCACCATGACAGCTGGTCTGTGGGGGGCCAGCCGCTCCCAGGGCTGGAAGACCAAATCTGGGCCTAGCACCAGAGGCCCCGTTACACCGATGATCTAGGTTAAATCTCTGTTAGTGACCCTCCAGAACTGCCCGCCCAGAAGGAGGTCAGCCAGACTCTGACCCAGGCGGACTTCAAGTACCCAGTTCACAGGAAACAGAGCAATGAAAACAAAACCAGGTCAGATGTGGGCCGGGAGAGAGGTGGTTAAAAGCCACTGCCATAGATTCTGGTGGAAGGACTGAAGGGCAGAGTTTCTGAGTTTTACAAAGGAGAGAGTGTGAGCCAAGGATGGGAGGAGGGCCAGCCAGGAGAGACAGGGACCTGAGGAGCAGAGGATTCTGGGAGGAGGGAAAGTGAGAGGAGGCTAATGGCTTCCTTCTTCCTGCTGAGCTCTCACTTGTCCATTTGGGAATTGGTGATGTCACAGTCACTTCTCTCCATAGGACCAGGACGCTGAATCCCTCAGGCATATGTTAGCTAGAGGTCAGGGAGTCTGGTGGCCTTGTATATTTTCATTAACAAGCAGATTTTTAAGTACCTGAACATGCTATTAAATGCATCCAGATTGCTGCATAGTGTACTGTTAGCCTGAAGACCACCTGGCCAGACCAGGAAGAAGAAAGTCCCCAGCCATCAAATGTCATCCAGCCATCACAAGAAGCAAAACCTCAAGCCAAGCCCTGAAAAGATCCCTTGGGAAGGCGCAGTCACTAGCTCACTGTTCTGCCTTTTGTGTGGTCTCCTGAACCCAGGGTAATTACTCCAAGCAGGCCTTGCCTGGGTCAGGGTGTACTGTACAATGTGTCTGCATGCCGAGACGCCTAATGTGACACAGGTGTGCTCGGAGCCAGGTGACAGTCCCAGGACAGGCAGAGTCTGAACACTTCGCCTGCAGAAGCAGACTCAGTGTGAAAGGAAACCGTATGTTCCTTCAGGTCCAGGATTCTGACTCTGACTGACCTCCTTCCACTTCCTCTCCATTTTTGCCAGACCTGACATTAAGCAGCATCTGGTTTCCCTTCTGTCCCTCAAAGGGAGGCTGCTATCTGTGGAGAATTCTTGACACAGGCAAGCAGCTGGAGCTGCTGGAAAGCGAGCCCAGGACAGTCCAACCAGAGTTCGGCCCAGGACTCCTAAGACGAGACCAGTTAGTGAGAACCACAGAAACCCCCTGCTTCTTGGCCTCACCGCCATGAGAAGGGCAGCAGTGCTCCTGCCCCGGCCATTGGCTTCACATCCACCTTGACACTCGCCATCTGACCGTAAGCAGCAGGGTGGATGTGGAGCTGGAAGAAATGAGCCATGCCGGGCCTGTGCCCTGTCCAGGAGCAAGGCAGGAGCCACTCTCCAGAGGAGGATGGCAAAGGAGGTACCCTGACAGCAGGAGGTCTTGGCCCATCTTCTTGAGAGCGTCCTCACATGTCATCTCAATCTCCCTAAGCCACTACAAAAGACAGGACAGGGACATTACCCCACCGTGCAGAGGGTAGAGTCCTAAAACATAGGACTGAGGTCACCTGAAGTCCAGCTCTATGAAGGAGCTCACACACTGAGGTGACTTTGGAAATGCTATCCGAGTGAGAAGCCCGCGGTCAGAAACTGGCCTCCATCAGGAAGGAGGGACCTTCACTTCCAGGATGCGCTGGATCTGCAGGCAATGCTTGGGTTCCCGAGTCAGGTGACACAGTGGTTCTCAAGGAGGGTGAGCCAGGCACCAAGGAAAACACAGGGCTGTGGGGTCAGACAGACATGAGCTTGGCTCTTACCTCAGCTACTGCGTGTGACGGTGGGAAAGTCACACAGCTTAATTCTCCCACTTGGAAAACAGGCAGTAATAGCACTTTCCCTGCAGAGTCGTTCATTAGGTCTCAGTGGACATGACTGTGAATAGTTCATAGCTATTTCCAACTGTTCCCTTCTTTCTTCAGAAAAGTAGGACCTTCCTCAGCTGGTGACGCATGCCTAACATCCTAGCATTCTGGGAGGCTGAGGAAGGAGGATCACATGTTTGAACCCAGCATGAGTAACTTAGCAACTTAAGAGTCCCTGTCTCAAAATTCCTAGCACTGAAAAACAAAAAATGGTAGTACTTTATGAGGAGGCTGGCCAGAAACAAAGGAAAAATATAACATTCTATTTTCCCAACTTTCTTCAATCTTCAAATACTGAAAAACTCAATGAAAGAGGACGTGGGTAGGAAGCTCGGTGGTCACACAGGTGTGTGGGATGGCTGGACACCCCCATTTGTCCTCCTGGGTGGCCTAGCGGCCCAGCAGCACTGAACCATCTGCTGCCTTCTCCCCCCGTGCCCAGCACAGTGTCATGAGATCACTATGGGGAGCACAGGGTCTTATGTCTTGACAGGAGAGGGGACACTGGTCATTTCTTGACCCTCCCTAGTGCCATGAAGCCTGGGGACAACTTCCAGCGGCACTGATGCCCTCCTCTGGGACACTTGTCATGGGCAAGCTGCCTCCACTCACACTTCACTCCTAGCACAAGCAGACCGTGCAGAACAGTCTGGAGCAAGTCTCCCCAGATCAGAAGTCGCTTGACAGCAGGACTACATCCTACTCAGCTCTGGCTGGTCCTGGGTCACCACAAGCAGGTCAGCAAGGCCACATGCTCTACTCAGCCTAGCACAGCCTGCCTGAGTCTCCATCAGCCCAGGGCCCGGGCCTCAGACCTGATCGCTGCTCTCGTGTAGCTCACAGTCAAGAAGTGCAGTGGTGACAGCAAATGCAGGGACCATAATATAGCAACAGAGCCAGGAAGAGAAGGGCACAAGGAAGCAGGGCAGTGGGAGACTGATAAGGAGAGGGAGATTAAGCGACAGGAGGTCCTGAGAGAAGAGACCCAAAGGCAAGAGGGGGCTGACGGGGCCAATAGAAGAGGACTGATGAGAGGGAGCCCACAGCAGGGGCACTGGCTGGACACTGTGCAGTGACAAACCTTTCCACGCTTGGCAAGGCTGGGGCACCAAACGTGAGACAAGGCTTGGGAGGAAGGCATGGGCCCACCACTCCTTAGAGAAACAGTGTCATCTGTTCTGCTATTCCCGATTTAAACAGAAAATCCAACTTCAACGTGGAATGACTAACCCTCTCTTCAGGTGTAAAATACCTCACCACCAGTAACTACACGCAGCATATTATATCCATGGGGGACTGACTCTGGGACCCCTGTGGACACGAAATCCATGGATGCTCAATCTCTGTATAGTACCACACGGTGTGTACACAAAACTCACACGCATCCCTCTGTATTCTTAAGCCATCTCTGGATGACTTATGTCATCTCTGGTACAATGCAAATGCCATGTAAACTGCTGTTTTACTGTGCTGTTTAGGGAACGACCAAAAAATATCTGGTAAGCGCTCCACGCAGAGGCACCCAGCACAGGCCTAGCCACAGAGCACACGTCAGCAAGGATAGAAGGGTTTTTTCTTTATTCATGGTTGGTTGAGTCCTTAGATGTGAACCAGGATACAGAGGGAAGACTGTGCTTTACAGTTTCCTCAGAAAACCAGGAGACGGTGGGAGCAAGGAAGTGTCTGGCTCAGCTGGATGGATGTCGAGGCTACTGGCAGCTGCCTGGTTAATGGGGTGCACAGGTGTTAAACAGTACAGTTCACCCTTGGGTGACAGGCGCAAGCAGATGGCCAGGGACCCAGGTGGAGAGACCGGACCCCACTCAGCTCCGGGGTTGGGGATAGCGGACCACCTGCTTCAACCCTCATATTGGCTCACGGTCCGTCCTGTAAAAGCTGCTTATACCATCAAGGAAGCTAGATCCTTCTGACATCCCTGTCTCCCCTTCTCTCCCATCACTCCAAGTTCAGCCATGGAGTACTAAGGTAGAATGGCTTCCATGAACAAAGCAAGCATTTATTTGAAACTTGTAAGGGAAACCCACTAAAGAGTGAAAACATGCTAGGTGCCATGGGAAAAGAGTCAGAAGATGATGGACCTCATACTTAATCAGTTCACCAAATGACTGGCAGAGGCAAGATCTGCACAGGACAAATTCCCTGAGTCGCTCACCACCAGCTAATGCCAGAGCACGGAGGCCGCAGGCTGAGGATTCCGGGCCTCCACTTTCTCTTTGTTGCTTCCCGGAAAATGCCACAAGCTATGTCACAACGCCAGTTCCTGGCCAGTGAGCAAATACTTCTGAATTGATCCAGCTCAATCCTAGTGTTGACAGAGCCTCAAGATTTCCCACAAAGCTCCCATTTCCTGCTTTTTCCACACAACTCACACGGACTCACTGTTCTCTTCTGGAGAGGCGGCTTGAGCTTTGGAACCCTGACTAACTGCTGTTACAATGCTCAAGTTGCCCTTCCACTGGGAGTGCATATAACCTGCTAAACCTTAGCTTCCTGATCTATCAAAGCAGAGTGAGTCATCTTGTGAGTTGCTATGAGGCTTCAGTGAGGTAACATTTCTTACAATACTTTGGAGAATCTGGCACACTAGAGAAGCCCAGCAGATGACCTCAATGGCAAGCCCCCACTGACATCATCGCCCTTACAACATGTCCAGGGGCCAAAATGAGGCAGAGACCTAAACACAAATCCTGGGAGACTAAGAAGAAAGTATCAGTTTCACATAAGATGCCTAGAAATACAGTGGAGCATCAGAAAATCCTGGTCCTATCTCAGCCATCATTTGTCAAAGCTGTGCTTTGACACAAATCACCTGGACTTCAGCTTCTCCCCTATCAGATAAGGGATAATAATTACCATGCTGTCTTCAAATGAGCACTGTGGACAAAAAACAAACCATAAGATACTCATTGCAGAACGTTGTTCTGCTAGACACCAGGTGCCCTGCCCTTGGTCTAGCTGAGAAGGAAGAAGTAAAAAGGAAGAGGTTCAATAACAGAGTTAACAGGAAGTAACATAAGACTCTAAAAGGATACAGTACTGAGGAATAGATTTAACAAAAGTACAAGACTATCGTACCCTGAAAACTACAAAGTATTACTGAAAGAAACTGAAATCTAAGTAGAAGGGAAGACATCCTATGTCCATGGATCAGACTTAATGCTACTATAATAGTAATACTCCTCACAAGATTCAGTGCAATCCCATCAAAAATCACAGCTTCCTTTATCTGCAAAACGGACAAGATGATCTAAAATTCACATGGAAATGCAAGGGAACCAGAACAACCAAAAGAATCTTGAAAAAGAATAACAAACCTGAAAAACAATAATAAACATTGAAGAAAAAAAAAAAAAAAAAGAGTACAAGCCTGAAGGATGCACATGTCCTGATTTCCAAACTTCTACAAAGCCTCAGTAACCAAGGTGGTACAGTCTTGACGTTCAGATAGACATACAGATCAGGGTAATGGAACTAAGATCCCAGAAATAGACTCTCACATTTACAGTCAATTGTTTTTCAACAAGAGAACCAAGGCAGTTCAATAAACAGTGCTGGAACAACAGGCTATTCATATGCTAAACAATGAAGCGCACTTCTAAGAATTTATAAGCTGGCACATGCCTGTAATCCTAGCTACTTGGAGGCTAAGAGAGGAGAATGGCAAGTTAAACCTAGGCAACTTAGTGAGACCCTGGCTCAAAACAAAAAAGGGCTACGCAGGCATGGTGGCACTTGCCTGTGATCCCAGCATTTGGGAGACTGAGGCAGGAAGATCGCAAGTAGGCGGACAGCCTGGGCTACATAGTGAATTCAAAGTCAGTCCGAACAACATAGCAAGACCTTATCTAAAAAAACAAACAAAAAACCCTCTTAAATAAATAAGGGTTAGAGATGTAGCTCAGTGTTTCCTGGGTTCAATGGTAGGAAAGAGAACACAGGAAAGAAAGAAGAAGAAAAATAATGAAAGAATATTGGGAGAAAAATGTCATCAGATTATACGATTTGTAAAAATCTATCATCCAGAATCTATTAAGCACTCCCACTTTAAAAACCAGCAAAGAATCTTAATATAAATTCTTTGAAAAAGATATACAAATGGCCAATAAGCATTTGAAAAGATGCTTAACATCATTAACCATAAGAGAACTGTAAGTTAAACCACAGTGAGTATTGCTTCACACCCACGAGGGTTTAATACTAAGAATGAGAGATATCAACAAGTGCTGGTGAGGACTTGGGAAAATTGGAAGCCTCACATACTGCTAGTGATAATATAAAATGTTACAATCACTTTGGAAGTCTGATGTTTCCTCAATTCAACAGTTACTATAAAAACCAGCAAATCCACTACATAGATACAAGATAACCAAAAACATACATCCAACAAAAACCTTGCAAGAGCATTCACAGCATTGTTCACATTAAACAAAGAATGAAAACAACTCAAGTGTCCATCGACTAATGAATGAATTAACAAAACATGGCACTGGATATTATTCAGTAATTTAAAAATGAAGGGCTGGGCATGGAGGCACACACCTGTAATCCCAGGACACTGGAGGCTGAAGCAGGAGGATTGCTGCAAGTTCAAAGATGCTACATAGTGAGGTCAAGGCCAGCCTGAACTGCATAGTGAAACCTTGTCTCAAAAAGACAAAAAATAAAAAATAATAAAAAGAAGTATTGTTACTTGCTGCAAAGTGGTGGCACACATCTATAATCCCAGCACTTGGAAAGCTGAGGCAGGGAAACTGCCACAAATTTGAGGTCAGCCTCGACTACAAAGTGAGTTTAGAGGCAGCCTGATCTATACATCAAGTCCCTGTCTCAAAAAAACAAAAAACAGACAGACGAAAAACACCAAAGTGCATGGACCTTGAAACTGCCTAGTAAAAGAAGCTGAACACAAAAGGCTATGTGTTATATGATTTCATATATATGATTCCATATATTCTTTCATTATTTTTCTTCTTTCTCGCAAGAAACAGAAAATAGACTAGTAGTTGCCAGGCTAGGGAGAGAGGCAAGTGGGAGTGACTGTTAATGGGAACAAAATTTCCCATAAAACATCCTGGAATTAAATAGTGAACATAAAATCAACGAATCAGACACTTTTAAAACAGTGAACTTTAGCTGGGTGTCATGGCACAGGCCTGCAGTTTCAGCTCCTGAGAAGGCTGAGATGGGATCATTTGAGCCTGGGAGTCCAAAAACTACCTGGGTAACACAGTAAGACCCTGTTTTTTAAAAATTTTTAGACAGGGATAATGGCACATGCTTGTAATCCTTGCACTCACAAGGCTAAAGCAAAAGGATCACCATTAAATTCATGGCCCTCCTGGGCTACATAGTGAGTTCAAAACCAGGCTGAACTATTAGCGAGACCCTATCTAAAAAAGAAAAAAAAATTAAAGATTTTAACAAGGGGTATGTGTGACTTTTAGTATACATTCACTGTATCTCAGTAACGCTATTATGGGAAATAAAACTTATTAAAGTAACACATATTAAAGCTTATTGAAAAGTTAAAATTCCTGTGGAAACAAAATGTTTTTGGCTTTACTTTATAACCATGAAGAAGTCACTTTGCCCCTTGACCTCAAGGGTTCTTCTGGTGTTGGGGGATGGGTTTCTGCAGGCAAAGCAAACCCCAGGCTGGGTTATTCTGGGGTACAGTGTCCATGCTCATATTTATTGATTTAAAAACAGCAATAGGAATGGAGCTGCAGCTCAGTCATAGAGTGCTTGCCTAGCATGTGCAAAGCTCTGAATTCAATCCCAGCACCATGAAAATACCTTCATATATATATATACACATATATAAAAAATAACTGCAGGGCACCTGTTTAGTATGACTGAGGCTCTGGCTTCTGGCTTTAATCCCCAGCATGACAAAGAAATAAGGAAAAGCTAAAACAACAGAAATTGACACATTATGGGTTAACGTAAATATATATTTTAGGAGTCAGTTGTTTTGGTTGTTTTTTGGTCCCGGGGATGGAACTCATGATCTCATGCTTGCCAGGCAGGCACTTAAACTGCTGAGCTAAATCTCTAGCCCCTAAATAAATATTTTAATAATCATAAAACTTTTCCAAAGATCTAGTGAGACTATGTTAAATTTTTTGCAAATTTCTTTACTGTCCAACTTAATAAAAGACAACTGGATCTTCAAATTTACACTTTTAGGCTCAGGGTGTTTGTAGCTCAGTGGTACAGCAACTGGTTAGCAGGCCTGAGGCCTTGGGTTCAATCTGAACACTGAAAAAAGTCCCTTATATTTATCTAAAGTCTGTTATGATGTTACGTTGTTTCTGAAGAAAATCTGGACTTATTCAGACATACAGTTGCAAAGAGTGAATTTCTTCTTTTTCGAGTGGGACTTGAACCCAGGGCCTTTGCAGCGAGCTAAACTGCCAGTGCTTTTTAATTCTTCGAGACAGTCTTGCTAAGTCTTTAAGCTGCCAGGGCTGGCTTGAACCTGTGATCTTCCTGCCTCAGCTATCCAAAGTACTGAGATTACACATAACCACATCCAACTAAGGGAGAAATATTTAAACAACTTTTTTTTTTTTTTTTTTTTTTTGGTACTGGAGATCAAACTTATTACCTAGAGCGCGCCTATGCCACTGAACTAAATCCCCAGCTTAAACAACTTTTTTATATGATCATGAGGTCACACCTCCTTGACATTACACCAAAGTAAAAAAAAAAAAAAAAGAAAAAAGTTCACTGTGATATGGAATCTGAAACCCTGTGAGTTTTTCCATCTCTGTGACATTAAAATCCACTGGCCTTTCTAGAATCATAAATGGGCCTTTTTATCCAATATGATTTTATAACCTCATGCATTGGTCACCTGGAAAATACTGGCTCCCTGAATTACACTGGACTTTGAGATACTGACGTATTATTCTGTAATAAAGTGCCAAAATATCACCCGTGTAACATTACCACCAATGTCATCAGAGAAGCCTTCTCGGGAGGCCATTCAGACCTGGGTGATGGGTCTGAGATTTTCCCAAATTCTAACTTGCACTTAGGAGCTGACTTCTCCAGTGGCCACAGCACTGTTTATTACTTTCTTCAATGCAACAGGCTCACGAAATTCACTTTCCAGAAATCTGTCGGACAAGACGGAATAACCACAGTTTTCTGTCAAGTGCTCTTCAGATAAAAACCAGCTAGTTCAGCACTGGGCAGCCCCCACAAGTACTCTTCCCCAGACAGTACCAGGTAGATGAGCAGAACACGCACGCTCCAGGAGTGAGTGAAACAGCAGTTTCACTGCGCTGCCGGGGCCACTGTTCAGGGAGGAGGCGGGGAGAGGCTCCAGGCCACAAGGGTTGCGCACTGTCTGGGTTCAGGAAAAGAGAGCAGCAGTTTTGCTCACCACTGCTTTTGCACCACTGGGGCAAATATCAACACAGTGAAAAGAAAACTGATGGGTTGACCTTGTTAGGAAAATACTTTTGATTGATGGAGCCCCCTGAAACAGTCTGAGGATCCGCAGGGGTCTGGGGAGCCTACTTTGAGAACCACTGAGCAAGGCAGCACTCCCTGATGGCCCAGGGGAAGGCAACGCCAACTTTAGGATAAAACAAATTGGCAGCCTTCTTCACTCTGTGAGCAGTGAACACCGCGGTGGCAGGATGTGACTCTTGCAGTCAGCGGGGACCTGACAGCCTTAAAGGGCATGGACGGATCACTTCCAGAAGCTTCAAACCTAACCATGCGCTCTTGGCCCCAGGCCCCGGCCCCTCCATCCCATTCTATGGCTTCCGAGTCTCAGGATCATTTTCTGGTTCCATACTAGGGGGCAGGGGTGAGTGTGCGGGGCTGGAGACAGCAGCCCACGTGGGCAGGGAAGAAGACAGATTACTAACTCTGCCTATGCCCAGCTGCCTCCACTCCCAGTCCACCCACCAGTGCCCCAGTGCCCATTCCATTCCCTCCTAGTGCCTTCGGGGCTGGCTGAGATTCTGCCACCTCATCAGTGTTAACATCGGTTTCCCCACCCTCCCTGCTAGCTACAGCCCTGGTAGAGGAGCCCCTCTCTCAATCCCACAGTGATGAGTCCCCCACCAGTGGTGACCACCACAAGACCCCTGGTTGGCTCAAAGCCCAATCCTCTAGGGTATCTGGCAAATAGTGTAAGGTCTAGTGGGAATGGATTTCTTATCCTAGACTGTTATAACCGTGTGGCCACAGGACAGCCCCTTGGCAGTGGAGCCAAAGGCAGAAAACAAAGTGCCATTCAGGCCCCAGGGACAAACAATAGGCCCTTATCCTCTTTTCTGATGCAGGCCCAGAGCTGCTGAGCAGAGGCCAGGGTGGGGGGCTGTGTGCAATGCTGTGGGGGTAGGGGGGCCAGTGCAAGGCTCCTGGGCAGGGCTGCCTTTAGAATGTGGGAACCCCAGGATATACAGATATAGATATATAGATATATATCAGTATGCCAATACCTTTCTGGGAGGCCAATCTCATTGTGCCCAACATAAATACTGCACCATTCTTCAGGAACGTAGGCATAGAACACTGACCCAGGACAACTCCAAGACAGCTAGTTATCCCTGCACAGAGTAGAGACATACAAATACCCCAAAGGGGAGCCAAGTGTGGTAGCACGCCTGTAATCCAAGTACTCTGGGAGGCTGAGGCAGAAGTGTTGTAAGTTTGGGCCCAGCCTACTCTGGGCAACTTCGCAAGACATTGTCTGAAAAGGAAAGGGTAGGGGGATAGCTCAGTGGAAAGGTTTCAGTCCTCAGGACCCCCCACCCACCCACCCACACACACAGTAAGGGAAACACCAAAAGGGTCAATGTAAACCCCAGTGCTCAGCCAGAAGGAAGGGGGACTTTAACAATGTGAAGGAAAGTATCCCCAAGTGCAAGCCCCAAGGTGCAGTGTGGGACAGGGGACACACATGCCCAGGCCAAGGATGGTGCTGGCCTCGAGGACACAGCAATAATCACGGGCTTGAAAGGCATACTCCAGGAGGGAAGCCTAGGACTCAAAGCCAGCACTTCCTGTTTCCCACTCCCAGGGGTCAGCAAGCCACCAGGGTGACCCAAAATGTCAGAGTCCTCAGAGAAACCTCAGGCCTTTACCACTCTCCCGCTCTAACGGAGCTCCTACGGGCTGCTGTGGTGGTTTGATTTGTGTTTCACCCATTTACCTGACCAGTGCCTCTCTGTGAGGTCCACAGGTACAGTGTGCACAAAGAGAGCTTGCTGGAGAGGAGGACAGAGCCACTGTAGGAAATGTTCAGCAAAGTGCGGCCCTGAATCAGCACGGATAGCCTATCAATTGGTAACCCACTGCCAGGCAAGGCATTTAATTCAACTTTAAAAAATGCTCTGCTCCTCTGGGGCATTTAGACTTTCGGCTGCACTGACACCAAGCACTGAGAGGAACTGCCATGCACGTCTCAGGCTGGCACTGTGAAGGCGCCGCCGGCAGCCAGACCCCCGCAGGAAGCAGGAGCTCCTGCCAAGAGCTCCCCTCACCTCTACCTCATTTGCCCCATTTCACTCTGAAAGGCCCCAAGTTCCTGCGTTCTGCCAACAGCCACACCCACCCATGCATGGCCTGCTGAGGGGGGCAGCTAAACCCAGGAAGGAGGCCGCCCTGCCTGTGGGCTTAGGCCCTCCCGTCACCCCTGTGCTTTTCCTCTACAGAGCTGATCACTGCTGCAAGTGACCAAGGCCTGGCCCTCTGCCTGTTCCTCTGACGAGAAATGGTAGGGCCTTCTTTTCCCTGCTGTTTTCCAGCAGGTAGCAGGGGGCCTAGAACATGGCTGAGGAGACAAAGCCAGTTGCCCTCAGCTGCAAGGCAAGGCACAAAGCTGAGGGCCTGTCACATATCATCTGAGCCTAGTGAGACCAAGGGCTGCAGGGTAATTCACTCCACCCCACAAGGACTGTGCCCTGTGCCACCCTGGGTAGAACTGGCAGAGAGGGGCCATAGACCTCTGTGACCTGGCACGAGCAATTCCTCTGGGGGCAGCAGGCCAGGCTCCACAGCTTCCACAACACACCCAGAGTCTCAGCGACAGGAACAGAGAAGGTAACCAGGCAGCAGCCTTGGCCCGGACAAGCATGTGGGGGAGGAAGGGCTGTTAGGCCTCCGAGCCTAGGTCTGGTTCACTACCCTTCTTTCTCAGTCCTCCCTTCGAGCTGAGTATTCCCCATGCTGTTCTCCATCTCTCCTATGCACTTCACACCCTGTGGCCCTCTCAGCTTGGGTCACCCCTCATGCTCTGCCCCCAAGACAAGCACACCATCCTGAGTTCCTGTAGACACTGATTCTGCTGGGACACACGCTACTCTGGCAGGCTTGGCAAGCACAAATGACCTTTGTGCAGGGGCTGGATCTCTTGCCTGGCTTTCCTGTCCAGTCCAACTGGGTAAATAGCTATGGAACCAACAGAGTGGAAAGGAAGAAAAGTATGGCACCATGCACAGAGCACAAGATTCGAATACCCGATCCCAGCCCAGGTCCTTCATGACCTCGGGTAAGCATCTATGAAACGAGACTCCTACTCTTGCTTAGCAGCGTATGGGGAAACACTCTGCTTACCAGAAACCTCTCTGCAAATTGGTATCACTTTTCAGAGAGGGGATAAAGGAGTTCAAGGCTGTGGAATGGACAAACTAAGGGGTCGGGCTGAAGTTCTAGAACTAAGCTCCAAGGAAAGCTGGACACAGGCCCATTTCTCATTCACTAAATCTTTGAGGACTGAGCAGCCCAGTCCTTACTGTCAGTGCCGCTTGGGTGGATGTTGACAGAGTATCTGTCCCACTGACTGACAAGAAATCACAAACACGCAGCCTGTGCTCCTAACAGGGCTAAGGAGGCCTCATTTCCTAAAAGACACGCTGGCCATGGGCAGCAAGCAGCTTACCAGTTTCTGGTGAACCTGAGTCACTGTGAGCTGTAAGAACTCAGGCCAGTGCTTATTCATCTTGGCCTCCCGAAGCCCATAGAGCAGGGATCCAAGTCTGTACAGGGTAAATAGTTAAGGAACTAAGAAACCCCAAAGGGACAGGCACAAAGCATTGCAGAAAACACATACAAAATTCAGTGGCAAAATATCTGGGATCTCTGGGATCCCATCCCAGAGATGAGCCCAGTCTCTCATGATCTCTGGGAAATTGCCTGTAAATGAGGTCCCTAATCCCTCTCAGAAATATATGGGAAAATACTCTGCTTACCAAAAGAGTCTTGGAAAGCTGGTAATAGATGGCCTCTTGTCTTTTCCTACCTGAGACAAAGGAATTCAAGGATATAGAAAACTGATAAGCTAGGAAAAGAGGTCAAGTCTGAAATGTTATAACTAAGCTCCAAGGAAAACTGGAACAAGGCCCAGGTGGATCCTGGTTTATAGGTTGATGTGTGAGTTCCCTGTACACTGCCCTCAGACTTTGTCTCGTGATTATCTGAGCTAGACTTCAGCTTCAGAACATTAACACTTACATCAATGCACATTTACTAGCCTGCTGGACATGAAATAATTCCTGACAAGAGGCGAAAGTCTGGAAAAGTACTGGCATGCTGTACATGCAGGGAAAGATTTATCTGGCCTGCACATGGGAAATCTAGGGCAAGAGCTGCCTCTGTCCAGTCTTGACCTTCTAAAACTGCAACATGCACAGATCACGGTGGTTTCCAGGGATGATCACAGTGATGGCAAACCTTTTAGTGGGTGTTAACAGCCCCCTTCCCCACCTGTGCCACAGGTTCGCCATCACTGATCCAGGGGGATCTCCTGCCACAGGAAGGAGACAAACAGATGTTCAGCTCTCTGCTAAGACAGCATGTCGTCTTATCTTTAATCAAGCACCTGTCATCATCTGCAAGATCTTTGGTCAAATGCCTAAGTCCATCTCTCACAGCAGTCTATGGGCCCCTCTTTCATCCTTCCAAAGAATTCTGCTTTAAGGGCAAAATGTATGTGTGAACCAGTTAAAATTCTCCCTTCTACCTGTGGCTCATGTAGAGGGAGGTAAACAACCACGGAGTCTGAGTCCTCCAGGCCAAACTTGCTAGGAACATTATGTCTCTTAACATTCTCTTTGTGGAGTATGGAGATGATATGGGTGGGGCGATAAGAAGAGGAAAAGTAAGACTTCCCTAGACCATAAACTAGACCAAAGTGTGTGACCTCCAGATGTCCTCACACTGGCCACAGAACAGAGCCACATGGAATGGATGGCATCTGGTCCTCTCTCTGGGAGGAAGAGCTTTCTGCCCGGAAGTGCCTCAAACAAAGTGCTCAACGAACAGCTATCTTGATCCTAGTAACCCTGCAGCATCATACAAACAAGAAGGTATCTCTGAAGATACACAGTCCTGACACCTGGAGCCCAGGTGGCCTGACTTAACCCATCTGAGTTAGTCTCAAAAGGTACAAGGAGTGGGGAAAGTTTCTCTATTTCCAAATTCTCCCTTCATTTGCAGTGTCCTGCAGAGCCTCCAGTGTGTTGATGTTAATACTGAGGCCTCCAGCGCCTGAAAGCTGGGAAGGAATGAGGAACTATTAGCTGGTAGGAAGAAACAGGAGGAAACCGCAGAAGGGTGTCAAGCTAGAGGCAGCCAACGGATCAATGCTGAGGATCTGTGCTAGGAATAGCAGAGAGATAATAGTGTGTGTTTGGGATGGTGGGGAGGAGGAAGACAAGAGCTGACAAAAGAATCAGAGCTGCTGGTGAGAGGCCACTGCCTGAGATCAGAATTCAAACCCAGACCTTACCTCTTTGGGGACGAGTGCTGTCATACTCAAGGAATACCTGCGTTTATACAATGGACATCAGGGCAGAGTTGCTTCAGTGATAAGTGACACCAGCACAGTAATAGCAGAAAGGGCCCTGAAAATGTCAGTGAGCCCAGTGCCTGGCACAAGCTGCTTGCTGCAACTAGGTGTGAATGGATGGACTTGGAAAGAGGTTGGTTAAAGTAGTCACATTCACAGAGATGGGAGATGGTAGGTGTGTGACAGGCAACAATCTGAACTGTCACGCCTCTTGCTGGGGAAGGGGACAGGAGAAGGGGACAGGAGAGGCAAAAGCGAGAGGGATGATATTCATTCTCAGATCCCACATAGCAACACAATGGACCCCAGAGGGCTCAGGAGACCCCCACAGGAAGGCACAGGCTATTCATCAGTAGGGCCCTGCCTTGTAACAAGTAGCTCCATGAGCAACAAAGGGTTCTGACTTCCCTTTCCTGCCAGTAGGCCCTGACTAACAGCTGGAAAGGATCTCAGAGACTCACATCTCAAGCTATGGGCCTAGAACAAGATCAGGGACCAGAGAAAGGAGACAGACTGAAAGCCATGTAGCATGACTGTGCCCAGAGGACTGTCTTCTGGGAGCTCAGACGGAGCTTCAGGAGGGGCAGAGGGCCAACTCCAAGCAATGGTTCTCACCCCACTCCAGGCCTCAAGGCCACGCCTCACCTTTGTACCCCTTGGGTGTCCTTCCCTCCACCAGGCACTCTAACTCCTCAAGGAACAGAGCTGAGCCTGGATCCAAATTCAATCTGTTCAATGCATAGAAACACAGACATGTGACAAAGGAAACGTGGGCAAGGACAAGATGCCTTCCTTGGCCCCTAGCTCGACTGCTGGCAGACTGTACCCATTTATACACTCGCTTCCTGTGCTTGTGAGGAAGAAAACCCACTTTCACCAAAGCAGCAAAGAGTGGGCAAACAATCTTGTGAAAAACTCAGCTGCCTGCTAAAAAAAACTTTGCATTTCTTCAAACCTTCGGGCAGGATTATCTTTATCTTCGTTACAGCCTCAAAGAAAAGCATTCTAGAGAGGAAATGAAAGTAAAGAGAACAGAGGCTAAGGATAATTTTGTAAAACAGATAAGAGCCAAGGTGCCTGAGCAAAGCATCCTGCTCCTAGACCCCAGCCATGGAGTCAGATGCTCCTGGAATGGGGAAAATGAAAGGAAACTACAGATTTTGCAAAGGTCATGAGCGCAAAAATGACAAAGAGAAAACCTAGAGCCACTCATGGCCCCTGGGGCGTGATGGGGGCTTTGATGGTTCACAGCAGTGCAGTGGCTGAGGGAAGGCCTGAGTGCAGCACGGGCCAGAGAGATGGAGCTGAGCTCTGCTGGTGACCTTGAGCAAGGAGCTTCCCCCCTAAAACCTGTCTCCTCAAGGCAACAGCTTTCACCTGCAGGTTGGTTGTAAGGCAGCAGAGAATGTATAAAATGACCCCCAGCAGGGTAGAAGGAACTTAGTTGCTGTCGTATTTGTAGATATAGCACCATGAGTATTTTACTGTCATATTTGTTTATATAAATTTAGTTCTAAATGAGGAAAACCCAATCAGTAGACACAAAACCACCCAAGAACTCTGATCTCATTTTGCCCACATTCTGGCACCGTACCTGCACATTTTAGACTGTTAAGAGTCAGCAGAGACAAAGCTGCTGCTACAGTACAGATCCTGAATGCCCCCCAAAATCCCATGTATCCGAGGCTTGGTCATCAGTCTGCAGTGCTACTACGGGGCTGTGGAACCTTTAGGAGCTGGGGCTTGGTGGAAGGAAGTGAGGTCACTGGAGGTGTGCCTTGAAGGGGATATTCCAGGATTCAAGCCCTTTCCTCCCCCCGACTTTGTTTCCTGGTTACTATGAGGTCAACAGCTTCATTTGTCTTGTAGCCCTGCCTCACCACCAGGGTCCAAGGCAACGTGGCCAACCAGCCACGGACTGAGACCTCCAAAACTAGGAGCCTAACAAAATAAACCTTTCTTTCTTATTAGTTGATTAGCTCCAGTATTTTTTCACACTGATGGAAAACTAACATTCCTGCCTACTCGCCAGACATCACTTACAAAGGGTTCCTTCTCTCACTCCTAGCATGACTAAATAAGAAAAACAAGACCACCACCTTCCTAATGACAATTCCTCTCTGTTCCTGAATAAGCTGGGGTCTCTCTCTACAGGAAGCCCACCCTGAAGTTACTATTGCAGAACAGATTTGCTGAAGAAACAAAGGGATTTTGAATGGTCTTAAGGGCAGAGGATGAGAAATACGCTTTGGACTTACAATCTAAGCAGAACAATGACAAGAAGGACAAAGAGACACCTACAGACAGATGCATTTTCATTTAACAAACAACTTCCCTATCTTACGGTGAAACATTCTACACCAGCATCAGTTAAAAAAGACCACATGCCCAGCTCTTCCAGAACTGCACCTTCAACTCCAGAGCAAAGCACCTGCTCTTCCTCTACTCCTGGTTCACTTCCTCCTCTCCGTGACTGCAAGTGACTTGGGTAAAAGATATCTGATACACACAAGGGCACCAAAAGCCATAAGATGAACTGACAAAGTGATTTCATTATCACCCAAAAGGCCCACTATGAAAAGGATTTTGTTGCCTGGGCTCTGGCCCTGGTGCTAATGAACTCTCTCACCCAAGTCTGCTGTTAGCTATGTGTGGGGGGTTTCCAACAAGGGTGCAGAAAGTATGAAAGCACCCTTATCCTGGAAAAGGAACTCCACAGAGAAAAGCAAGGCAGTAACATCAGCTTCAGAGGCAGAGAATGACCCGCCACGGCCACTACGTTCCACCTGGAGGTGCTCTGAGCCGTGAGCCACAGGGAAAGGAGGTCAGACACAAAACAGCGGCTCAGAGCAGGCAGTGAGCCACGGTGCTACAGGACAAAAAGAAGAGTCCTAGAAGTCCCTTCCTTCCTTCCTGCAAAAGAGCCATGTAACATCAGAGTTTTAAATGGGTCACGGAAAGCACCCAGCTTTAAATGTCAAAAAAATCTTGAGGCAAAACTTAAAAAAAGAAAAAGTTAGGAAGTAAGGGAACAAATGACAAACGCTCTATTCTTCCTCCTGATTTGCAGACAGGATAGACATGATCTTTGGACAAGTGGACAATGGTGTCCTGGGCTCCTATCTCGGAGAAGTGTCTAAGAAGCTATTTGGAAGGAAAGATGAAAGTCAAACAAATAAAGAGGCAGAGAAAATAGTGACAGGCATGAGACAGCAGACAAATAAGAAGCCTGCTTCTTATTTCCTTTGTAAATGTGCAGTTGTTTGGAGACCTCTAAAAGATAAAGGCCATAGTCCAGGGAGCCAGTAGTATCTGAATCTCTTCCGATTAGCAGACATTGCCTTTGTGGTCACAAAAGACAGCAAGCTATTTCTTACCTAGAAAAAACATATACACAGCTTACAAATGTAAAATGGACAGCTCTTACTAAAAGACATAATTTGAGGAATAGAACCTCTCCTGAAACAATGTGGAACAATAAGTAATTATAGCTAAACTGAAATTTGACCACACTAATGAAATGGGACTAGCAAGCATGGATATTTCAATAAATATTTATAGAACACTTCCTAAGTACCTGTCAGAGCGTAGGAAGTAGAATTTTTAAAATCTATATTAAATTGGAAAGCAAAGCTATTTCTGTTTGGATATTGAATGTCCCCAAAGGCGCACATGCTAAAGGCTTGGTCACCAGCCTGTAGGCAAGGTGGGAGGGGGTGGAGTCTTTAGCAGGTGGGGCCTTACAGAAGGAAGTGAAGTGACAGGGGTGTGCCCTTGAAGGGGATATTAAGACTGCTGCCCCTTCTGTTTCTCTTTCACTTCCTGGCTGCCATGAGGTGAGCATCTCCTCCATGTGCTCCTGCCATAATATACTGTGCTGGCACAAATCCAAAACAATGGGTCCAAAACAATGACTGACACCTTTGAAACCATGAGCCCAATAAATCTTTCCTCCTCTAAATTGGTTTTCTCAGGTATTCACCACAATGATACAACTTTCACATAGCTTACTACTATCAATAAATAGTAATAAAATAACCCAGTATTAGACAAATGATCAAGTATATCCTGGGAAGTCAATATAACCAGGAACAGGGAACATGCCCAATTAAGTTGTCTGGCATGTGAGCCTAATAATGCACATATTTTAGTTACAAAAATGTATAGTATCACAGTGCTGCACACCTGTAATTCCAGCTCCTTAGGAAGCCGAGGCAGGACTGCAAATTTAAGAGAAGCCTGTACAATGTAGGGAGCCCTGTCTGAAGATAAAAATAAGAAGGCCTATAGCTGTGACTCACTGCCTAGCATGCACAAACCCCTGGGTTTAATCCCCAGTATCCCTCCACCCCATAAGAAGGTACAAAACATACAGATGCACCGACGAACAGATGCACCGACGAAAAAAAGAAAAATGTTTAGCATCCTGTGATTCAACTTTTAGTTTGTTGTTTTGTTTTGTTTTGTTTTCTGAGAACTAGAATCCCTATGCAGTTCAGGCTGGCCTTGAACTCACTATGTAGCCCATATTGGCCTCAAACTCACAGTGATCCTCTTTCCTCAGCCTCTCAAATGCTGGACTACAGGGGTATGCCAACACACCAGGTTGCAGTTGTTACTTTTGTGAAACATCTTCTTTACTTTTTCACCATCATAACCATTTTAAAGAATACAATTCAGTGGGTTGTAGTATATTTCCAATATTATGCACCATCATTACTATCTCCCTCTAGAATACTATCATCCTTAAGAAATCTGCTAGCACTTGTTCCCCACTCCCTTCTCCCTGGGCCCTGGCAACCACTAATCTTCTTTCTGCCTCTATGATTTGCCTATTCTGGACATTTCATAAAAACTTCATATAATATGTGGGCTTTTGTGTCTAGTTTTTTGACTTCAAGCCCCTGGGTTCAATTCCCTATAATAAAAAAGCTTTTAATTTTAATTAAATTTTAATTTAAATACACACACACATAGTTTGGTCTCTCCTGCAAAAGTGAGAAGACATAGAAAATATCATTATCTGAAAAGTGCCACATAAGATACCTACTTTGTGCCGCCCCGTGGCCTTATTACGAACAGCTAAGTTAGGCAGAAATATTAGAGACAGGGTTAGCCTCAGGGCAAAGCCTGAGAATACATTATAACTATGGCTGGAGGTGCATCCACTGGAGGCCGGGCATCTCTAAGATAAAGATGGGATGACCAGGCCTACATGCCTCTCTTAGGGATAAGCAATATATTATAGTTGATATCACCTCATCCAATGAAGTCTAGAGAGACATCAGCAGTCACCCAGGTAGATGACCAGGACCTGCTGATCCATCTCTTCCTAAAACGGTCCTGTGCATTCCATGGCCATCTGCTATGTGAATTGCTTCTCCAGGGGATCAAAATTGTCATCCCTGTTTATCAATTGCTTATGGCTTGCATTGTCCCTTGTCTTATTATGCTGTTTTTATTAAAATGATAAACTTAAATTGAGACTATAAGAAGATTATGATGTTTCTTTGAAGGGACATTTTATTTTTGTAGGCAAGGTCTTATATTCCTGTTTTGTTTATGCTGAACTTGGACTTATTAGTTGCTGAATTTATTTGTGCTCTTTGCTTGACCCGTTTGACTTGTTAGACAACAGCACTAGGGATAAGTCGTGTTAGACCATCCCCTACTGGGCCTTGTTATGAAATACTGTAAAATGGGTCTATGAAATCTAGTTTATATTTAGAAAATATACATGCCTATTAATAAATCATAGGACTCCATCTGCCAGTTAAAAGTCAATAGGCTAGCAGTCATTCTTAAGGCTTAGAGGACAGGTTTCACTGGGATAGTCTGGCTCAATCTCCTTCTACACTCTGGAAGGAATGTCAAGCCTGTTCTGCCTCAGTTTCCTTTCTGGTCTGATCTTGCAATCTTAGCTTTTGGGATCCCCTACTCTCGACTCTCCAGGCTGAGGGTGATATCTCATGGGCAAGTTGTCTCAACAATTCACTGTAAGCATGGAAAGAAAAGACTTCCTTTTTTAAAAAAATCTCATTTCTAATCTTTGCCTGTTATTTTGTACTTTCCTTTAGCATGCTTCTGCTAGAGATTACACAGGGAGGAATTCTGAACTGTCTCAACCTTTTCCCTCCTATTCAACAACTAAGAACCTTTAAGTTGAGTCTATAAAAAATGAGCATTTGCTAACACCAAAGACAGGAAGGTCATCTTAGATGAGGACACATAACCCATCCCTGGGTCAGTTGAGACATTGAAATTTTGCCTGTGGGGAGAACACATATGAAAGCCATGCCCCAGCTTAGTGCTCCGGGCAACAGTCTCCCTCGGGGGGACTAAACCTGAGACCCCATGAAAAGAAGCCATTTCTGAGTGAGACCAGAAGGAGTTATTTCTAAGCACACCATCTAAGGGACCAAAACACATTTACTTTAGGGAAAATCCCCAACCTCTTGGCTCTCTGTCCCCTCCTAGGTCTTGTTCACATCATTTGTATGCAGGGGAAGGAAGTACTTTTGCTAATGTGTAAGTTATGTTTGCTGAATGATGGATATAAGTCCTTTTTTTTAGTTTGCGACAGGATTTCCTATGCAGTTGAAGACGGCCTTGAATTCACAGCAATCCTCTTGCCTCAGCTTCCCAAGTGCTGGGATTATAAGTGTGTGCCACCACGTCTGGTTAAACAATGGGTATAGGATTTGACCTGTGAGCCTCATAAATGTGTTGCAGATATAGAGATACAGAAATTTTAGATGGAATTTGAATAAAACCTAGTCTTGTCTTGCTGCTAAGGGAAGATTACCTATGTAATTAGCACAAATGTCTTACAGTCTTCTCCTTAGGGGTTAGGGCAGGATTTTCCTGAGTCGTTACTTGACTATATCTACAAGTGATCTCCTTTTGATAGGCTGTAAAGTGTTCCAATCACTTCTAATATGCCCTTTGATATTTTCCTCACTCTCTTTCAAAGAACTGGAAAGCAGAGGTCCTGATCTCTTATTGGTTTTTGCTAGCAATGCTTCCTTCTTTGAACATGACTGTTACAACTAGAATCAGTTATAACTGCTGCTTTTGGAAGCACCTACTGGAGTTAGGAGTGTGAGTTTCCAGGGAGGATGGGGCCATGAGTCAGTAAGGGTGGTTAGTCTAACTTGATCTATCTTCTGGTCACCCTCCCGATGGCAGCCACCTGCTCTGGAGCAGGTCACTTCAGAGAACACCTTGAGATAATACAGAAACCAAGTAGGCACTAAAAGGATGCCTTCTTTTTTTCTTGTGGCAGATGGAAAACTCAATGTCAAATTCTCTTCTTCCTTTGGAATGTATTCTTAAGCATTACAAATTATTTAACCCTCAGATATTAAAAAAGAGCTGTTTAATATGCACCCACATGGCCTGCCTATCCCTTAGAGGGAAAGTACTGATTATGATACTATTTCAGAACAAAAATTGTATTGTAAGAGAGAAGGAAAATGGCCAGAACTACCTTAGACTTCCTAAGAACTTACAGGGTTATAAGGGGCCTTCTTTTAAAGCAGCACTCACAGGGTGTCTCTCAGACATTGGGCATTCTCTATCACCTTCACTGTGCATGGAGGCCACAGTCTCCAAGAAAGGTAGAGAAAATGAATGAGACCCTAAAGAGACATCTTCACAAAATGGCTCAGGAAAGCCACCTATGGTGGCCTCACTTCCTACCTATATTTCTTATCAAAGTAAAAAAATACATCTCAAATTCTAGGCCTTATTCCATTTAAAATGCTTTATGGATGCCTTTTCTAATGCTTTTATCTTTGATAAAGAAATAGAAGCTTTACTTTAGATGTCCCCTCAGTGGCTAAATTCCAACAGTCTTCAACAGTTAACAGAAGCTCAGCCTAAAGAGAGAAATGCCATGCTCTTTCTACTACAGAGATCTAGTGCTGGCAAAGTCTCTTCCCCATCACCTCCTTCCTTGGACCTACTTGGGAAGGACCATACAGCATAATTCTGTCAGTCCCACCAGCTGTCATGGAAGTAGGCCTAGGCTCCTGATGTTACAACACTCGACTCAAGCCTGAGAACCAAAACCTGTAACTGAGCATAAACCCTCATCCACATACTCCTGAAAACCCAAAAAGACTTAAAATTCTTGATAAGAAAAAAGCAAAGTCTTCAGACAAGTAATCTAAGATGTTACTCTTAGTTCTTTCACTAATTACCTCACCACTTAAAGGAAAGTACCATTCCTTTCTAGTATGTGCACAAAAATATGCAGTCATTACAACAAACATCTTGCTAGACATGTGGTCTGCTTCCCTTGTCAAGTTCCTCAAGACTTCCTTGGTGGGTGTCCCCACTTTAGGGGAAAATTAAAAGAAGCTACAAAACTACTGGATGAGACACAAAAGAATTCAGTGGTTCATAGTGTAGCCCACTGCTACAGGGTAACTGAATGGCTTATAAACAATACCCTTCACAATCCCAGACATAATCAAATTTTTTCTAAAGATGCCACTAAAGCCTCTCTACAGACTCTAGCAGAGCTCCTATTAAGTAAGAATAAGGGTCCTATCATGAGAGTTAACAATCATAGGTATAAGGATGGTTACTTTCAGATATGGGATGATTAATATGTGGTTAACTCCAACTACAGAATACTTCATAAAAAGGCCACCTTATGTTGGAAATAGAGAGATCACTTCTATTCTCATTGGCCTAACTCCACTAAATACTTGAGAGAGACACTCCCCTCAGACAGCATACACCATAACATTACAAAGCCTGGTTTACAGAAAACTGGTTTAGTCAACCTAAAATTAGATGAGAAGCCCCACATGGTACTCATTCATCCTGTGGAATCAATTTGTGGCCCTGGATAGAGATGCACATGGGAACCTTTGTGGTTACAAGGCAGGAGAGTAAAAAATACAAACCTGCAAACTTACCCCATTTGCGACATCAATGGTCTAGAAGTGTGTTTTAGATATGACTGACTTCTTTTTTTTTTTTTTTTGGGCTTTTTCTTTTTTATCAGTACCAGGGATCGAACTCACGACTGCCTGCTTGCAAGGCAGGCGCTTATGCCGCTAAGCTAAATCCCCAGCCCCAGATATGACTGACTTCTATTTTTAATCCCTTCCCTAGGATTAGAAGATGACATGCTGCACATCTAGGCCTTAACTAACTATACTCAACAGGTCTTAAATGGCATCTGGTCTCTCTCTTCTAAATGAAAAAGATACAGTGAATGAGGCACACAACCTCAAACGCCAGGACAACCAGGCCCAGGCGTACACAGGCACTGACATGCCTTTGGCAGGCAGATTGACCAGAACACAGAAATCCAGGACAGCTGGCTCCTGTACATGGGCCACATAATACTTTGAGCTGGCAGACCAACTGACACAGAGACTCAGGACAGCCAGCCTGGGCACACGGGCACATCATTTGGAGGGCGTGAGACCAGCCTCGTGGAAGTGTCTGAAGCAGCAGCAAGGAGCCAGCAGTTGAGCTCTGGAGAGTTCCACTGACTGAAGACCAGTCCCCGCCCCCATATGCAGAGGCCAGGATCAGCTCCAACCCTGCACATTTCTGGGACTCTAACATGGACACTAGCACAGGACTGTAAACACCAGAGGTATCTTGCTACTTTTATTCTCCTTTGTTTGTTTCATTGACTACCCCTCTTCTGTCTGACTGAACATCCTCCTGTTTTGTTTTGTATTTTGGGGCTATTTTTGTTTGGCTTTTTTTTTTCCCCCTCTCTCCTCTCTTTTTCGGGTCCCTTTTGTTTTTCTTTCTTCTCTTTTTTAAGTTCTCTTTCTTTCTTCCTTTTTCAGTATTTAAGTTTCTTATCATTTTTTTTTTTAAACTGGGAATTGAACTCAGGACCTTGCACTTGTCACGCAGGTATTTATGTCACTGAACTATATTGCTGGCCCCCTCAACTACTTCTTAAATTTAAACTTTCAAGCAAGTAAACATTCTCTTCCCTTTCTGATTACTTCTTCATGCTTTATTTCATTTTTTCTCTCCTGTATCTTCCAGTTTCCCAAAACTCAGGTGATCAACCTCTGACCTCAGCCTTTACTCTACTATATTTGACCTCATTAATCACTTTATCTTGTCCCCTACCCATCTTAACCCCAACTTTCCACGAAGGGTAAAATCAGTCCACTAACGGGAAAATCACTGAACACAAGTACATGCTATATGTTTGATTTTGTTATATAACTTTAGAGTTTGCTCCTGTGGTCAAAGGTAGCAGGTTAATGGTTACCATAGTTTGTCAGCAGTTAAGCTGTACTTAAAAATATTATTAATACCAACTGTACACTTTATCCATGATGTCATACATGGTATAAGCAGTTTTTCTCCCTGTATAACACGGTGATTGTACAGGGTCATAATCATCACCCCAGCCCATTGCCAAAGGATCCTGAGCCAAATAGTAACTTTGCATCCTTTACAAATAAGGAAAGAAAGTTCTTAGGATAGCTACAAAGAACCACCACATTTAGAGGACATCCCTGAAGAACAGACATCTCCTAGGGAAGCCTCAACACTAGGGATAGCTATCTGTCATAAGCAATCTGCAAGCATGGATATAGAAAACAAAAAAATAAATAAGAGAAAATAGATAATGACAAGATACAGAAGCAAAATATAAGCTATCTCGGTTACTTTTCTCTCCTTGATGAGGCAAAATGTCTGCTTCCCAAAATTAAGGAAGGAAAAGTTTATTTAGCTCACAGTTTGTGGAGGTTTTAGTCCATAGTCTGCTCGCTCCAAGGCACAGAGGCACATGGAGGAGGGCAACAGTTCATGGTGGAGGAATACAACAAGAGCAAAAAGAGAGGAGTCCCTTATATTCTATGCAGGTCACACCCACTTGGATGTAGCACTCACATGTATAATTCCAGCACTGGACCATGAATCAATCACAAACTTAGAAGCCCGTCATGATGCCTGAGGCTTCTGCTGGGGTGGCAGGCATTGAGACACAACCACAGCACAAGCCCAGATACCCAGCTTACACAGAACAAGCCCAGAACTCGGTATGATAGATTAAATTGGAAGTGTAACACTGGGACTTTCTGAAATGATAGCTACAGAAGTGAAAAAACAAGTGGAAAAGGCTACAGAGAAAATAATCTGTCAGGAACAAAAAGAAATGATGCTTAAATCAAAGATATTACAGAAGACACAGATAAAATAAATGAGCTTAGAAAAATGAAACAAAAAATGTCCAACATAGAGAAAAAATGAAATTCATGAAACAGATCCAAACAGAAATCCAGCAGATTAAAACTTATATTGAAAGTATATTGAACCAGATTGAATGAAGAAGATAGAATTTCAGACCTTAAAGTCAGAATTGCAGCTAGTGTTTATGAAAGATATCTTAAAAATAGTAATCCCCCCCCCCAAAAAAAAACAGTAAGAACCCATGAAAAATCAATCCAACAGTTACAAGATGAAGCAAAGAAGAATAACGTAAGATTTATTTGGGTCAGGGAGAAAGCTGGAGGCAGCACAAATGCCTTTAAAAAAAAGTATTCACAGAAACAATGGCAGAAAACTTCCCAAGCATGGATTAAGAATTTGACATATAAATAAATGAAGCATAGAGAACCTGACCGAAATAAAACTATATCGACATATAATAAACAAGATTCCAGAAATTCAGCACAAGATTAAAATACTAAAAGCTGTTACAGAAAAGAAATAGATCACCTACAAAGGAAAGTCCATCAGAATCACAGCACACTTCTCAACACATACCCTCAAGTCAAGAAGAACTTGAAGTATTTCAAGTCCTGAAGGAAAACAACTTTCAACTCAAATTGATGTACCCTGCAAAACTATCTTTCAAAATTAATGGAGAAACAAGATATTTCCATGACAAAGACCAACTGAAGAAATTCATGAATACCAAACCAACCCTAGAAAGAATATTGAAAGATATTCTAGACAGAGATTTTTAAAAAATGACCACAATTCCAAGAACAACAATAGAAAGAAATCATCAGGCAAGACAAGCAGTTAGACAGAGGGGAAAAGCAGAGAACCAACAGCAGGAAAATATCATGACAAAGATAAGTCAATACATATCAGTTATAACCATCAATGTAAATGGCCTCAACTCACCAGTTAAAATAAATAGACTGGCAGAATGGGCCAAGAAACAAGATCCAACAATACGTTGTATATGAGAAACACATTTAACTCAAAAAGAAATTTACAGACTGAAAGTCAAAGGATGGAAAACGATTTTCCGTGCACCAGGAACTCAGAAAAAAGCAGGGGTAGCTATTCTATTTGCCGCCAGTATGAACAGGAGAAAACCTCAAGAGGAAAAGATAACAACCATTTGCCTGGCAGGTATGAGGTTCTGAGTTCAATTCCTGATATCAAAAAAAAAATCATAAATATCTATGCATCAAACACAGGAGCACCCAACTATATAAGACAATTATTAATAGATATGAAAAATCAAATAAGCAATAACACAATTGCAACAGGAGATCTTAATACCCCATTGTCACAAAGAGATAGATCAACTAAACAAAAAGCAGCAAAGAAATATCAGAACTGAACCAAACATGTGAACAAATGGACTTAGTAGATGCTTTCAGAGTATTCCACCCAATTTCATCAGAATACACATTCTTCTCAGCTGCACAGAGGACTATCTCTAAAATAAACCACATACTAGTCCACAGAACATGCTGAAGTAAATGCAAAGGAATTGAAATTATCCTATGCATATTATTTGACCATAGTGCAATAAAATTGTAAATTAATTACAAAAGAAACTGTAAAAACGCCATAAACACATGGAAATTAAACAACACCCTCCTAAACAACCAATGGGTCACAGATGAAATTAAGGGAAAAAATTACATAATCTACAACTAAACGAGAATGTAGATACGACATGCCAGAATTTGTGGGATGCAATGAAAGTCCTATGAGGGAAATTTATAGCACTGAACTCTCCTATCAGGAAAACAGAACAAGCACAAATACAATTTAAAGTTGCATCTCAAGTTTCTAGAAAAAGAGTAAGACAAATCCAAACCCTACAAGAGGGGAAGAAATTACAAAGATCAGAGCAAAAATTAATGCAATGGAGACTAAGAAAACAATACAAAAAATTAATGAATCTAACAGTTGGCTCTTTGAAAGAATAAATGAAATTGATAAACCCTTAGCCTACCTTATCAAATAATGAAAGGCAGATATGGTAGTGCATGCCTGTAATCCCGGCACTCCAGAAACTGAGGCAGGAGGATCACTGCTAGTTTGAGAACAGCCTGAGCTATAAAATAAGCTCATGCCAGCCTAAACTGTCTCAAAAAGACCAAAAAAAGGAAAGCAAAGAAAAGACTCAAATTCATGCAATGAGGAATGAAAAGAGTCAAATCACTATAGATCCTGTGGAAATTCAGATCATCATTAATACCTACTTTAAAAACTTTTACTCAGGCTAGAAAACACAGAAGAAATGGATAGATTTCTAGATACATATGAATTACTAAAGGTGAATCAAGAAGATATAAAAAATTTGAATAACCTAATATCAGTTAGTGAGATTGCAAATGTAATTAAAAAACTTATGAACAAGGACCAGGGATTTAGCTCAGTGCCTTAAGTGCCTGCCTGGCAAGCACGAGGTCGTGAGTTTAATTCCTGGTACCAAAAAATAAAAATAAAAAAACCCCAAAAACTTATAAACAAAGAAAAGCCTAGAATCTGATGGATTCACTTCTGTGTTCTATGAGAAATTTAGACAAGATTTAATTCCAATACTGCTCAAACTCTTTAATGAAATTGAAACGGAAGCAATACTAACTCATTCCCAAAAGCAAATATTACCCTGATATCAAAACCAGAGAAGGACCCAACCGAAAAAGAGAACTACAGACAAATTTCCCTAGTGAACACAGATGCAAAAATACTCAGTAAGATACTAGCAAACAGACTACAACAAATTATCAAGAAGATTATATGCCACGACCAAATAGGATTCATCCCAGGGATGCAAGGATGGTTCAACATACACAAATCAATAAATGTAATACACCGTATCAACAGAGCCAAAGACAAAAATCACCTGGTCATCTCAGTAGACACAGATAAAGCTTTTAACAAAGTCCAACACTCATGCATGATAAAAACTGTACAAAGGCCCAAGATTTACCTTAGTGGCTTAAGCATCTGCCTGGTAGGCACTAGGTCATGAGTTCCATCCCTGGTACAAAAAAAAACTACAGAAAATCAGATGCATGATCTTTAGCTCGATCTAATAAAAGCCATCAATGACAAATCAACAGGCAACATCATACTAAATGGACAAAAACTGAAAGCTTTCCCTCTAAAATCAGGAACAAGACAAAGATGTCCACTATCACCACTCATATTCAATATAGTTCTGGAAACATCAGCCAGAGCAATTAAGAGAGAGAAATTAAAGAAATTAGGAAAGGGAACAAAGAAATTATCATTATTCACAGATGACATGATACTCTACATAAGAGATCCCAAAAACTCCACCAAAAGGCACCCAAATTCAGTAACATAGCTGGATACAAAGTCAACATTCAAAAACCAATAGCATTCCTATACATTAACAACTCACTGAGAGAGAAATTAGGGAAACTAAACCCTTCACAACAGCATCCAAAAACAATGAAATACTTAGGAATCAATCTTACAAAGGAAGTGAAAGAGCTATACAATGACAATTACAGTACTCTGCAAAAGGAAATTGAAGATATCAGAAAATGGAAAGATATTCCTTGTTCATGGATAGGCAGAACCAACATAGTAAAAATGGCCATACTCCCAAAATTGTTATACAGATTTAATGCAATCCCAACCAAAATACCATTAGCATACCTCACAGAACTAGAGAAAACATTCCTAAAATTCATTTGCAATCAGAAAAGACCTAAAATAGCAAAAGCAGTTTGGGGCAACAAAGGCAAAGCAGGAAGCATCACAATCCCTGACTTGAAATTGTTCTACAAAACCACTGTGATAAAATCAGCACAGTACCGGCAAAATAAAAACAGATCTAAGGATCAGTGGAACAGATTAGAAGATACAAAAAAACTACAAACACACTCAGCCACCTTATCTTTGACAAAGGTGCTGGAAAAATGGCTTTCTACATGCTGAAGTCTAAAACTAGACCCATGCCTATTATCATGCACTAAAGTCAAAATGGATCAAGGATCTAACCATTAAGACAGAAATACTAAATCTACTGGAAGAGAAAATAGGTGGAAATCTTAAAGACATAGGTATAGGCAGACACTCCATGAATCAAACCCAAACTGTATAGGAAGTACTTCAAAGAATCAACAACTAGGGGCCAGGGATTTAACTCTGCGGCATAAGCGCCTGCCTTGCAAATGCACAGTCCTGAGTTTGATTCTCATACAAAAAAAAAAAAAAAAAAAAAGCGAACAAAGAATCAACAACTGGGATCTCATCATATTAAAAAGCTTTTGCACATCAAAAGAAATAACCAACAAAGTGAAAAGACAACCCACAGAGTGGGAAAAAACTTTAACTAACTGTCCCTCGGACAAATGACTTCTATCCAGAACACATGAAGAAGTGAAAAAAATCAGACACCCCAAATTCAAAGACCCAATCCAAAAACGAGCATCTGAGATGAATACATACTTCTTAGGTGAAGAAATACAAATGGCAAATAAATATATGAAAAATGGTCAACATCACTGGTCATTAGAGAAATGCAAATTAAAACAATGCTGAGATTCCATTTCTAGAAAGACTGGCTGTCATCAAGAAATCAACCAATAACAAATGCGGGGGGCCGTATCTTATGATATGAGCAACT
The DNA here is from genome assembly GCF_034190915.1 of Cavia porcellus. Taxonomy (NCBI): domain Eukaryota; kingdom Metazoa; phylum Chordata; class Mammalia; order Rodentia; family Caviidae; genus Cavia; species Cavia porcellus. Next base: position 25,563,376 of record NW_026947500.1, read on the forward strand.
ATTTTGAGGATAACACTATGTAAGGTGTTAACCATTGTTACTCTCCTACTATCTTGTTTTGAAATTTTGTATCATTGTTTTTACTGTTTTTTCTCTTTAAAATAAAATGTTTTAAAAAATGAATTAGATAAGCCATTGTCTAAAATTTAACAGCAGAACAAGGGGGTACTTATGCAGTTGTAAAAGCTAAATTTTGTGTGTATATTTCTGATCCTTTTGCTAATATCTCAATAGCTGTTCAAGATATTAAATGATAGGTTCATGTCATGTTAAGATTCTAAAATTCCCTAGACCTTCCCTTACCTCTTTGTGAGGGTATTACTGGCTCTTCCTGGTGGGAACCCTCGTTGGTTATATTCACAATAGTCTTGCCAATCACACTATTTGGCCCATGCCTATTAACATTTCTTTGGTCTTGTCTTCTCCAGATTTGAAGCTACACCCCTCTAACCCAACACAAGAACATCTGGTGTCTACTGAGGGCCTTAGAGACCTACTGTGGAGTATCTCTGACTGCCGATCACAACTATGCTCCCCTTCAGCCAGAAACAGCCAGATAGTCATCGCCCCTTTTCCCTCCTCATGGCAGTTAGGGATATCTCTTCAGAGATAATGAAGAATGTTACAAACAGCTAAGCTAAGTAGAAATATTCTAGGCAGTCGGATGGGGCCAGGCCCTCCAGGGAGTGAGTGCTGAGGATGAGAATGTATTACAGCTATGGCTGGAGGCGCATCCACTGAAGGCCAGGCTTTGAGATAAACATGGAATGACCAGGCCTACCTGCCTTCGGGACAAGCAATAGACTACCATTGGTATCACCTGGTCCAATAAGGGCTCGATAGACATCAGTCAGCCATCTGGGTGGGTGAGCAGGGCCTCCTAACCCATCTGTCCCTAAGAAGGTCCTTGTCCTTTCCATGGACACTTGCTATGTGACTTGCTTCCCCACTGGATCAATATTATCTAAGCAGCTATACTTGTAATCTTACTATTCATAGTTTTGTCCCATGTTGTACCTACCTCGTTATTTCACTGAATAAAACTTGAGCTAAGGACCAGGGATAAAGCTCAGCAGCACAACGCCTGCCTGCCAACTGTGAGGTTGTGAGTTCGATTCCCAGTACAAAAAAAAAAAACTTCCTCTAGAAAGTAGGGCCTCCGGCAACCCACTAGAGCCCTGTCGTGGTTCATGTCTGTGGCCCCCAGGCCTCATGAGTTTGCATTGTGCATTTGTGATGGTTCATTGTCTAGTGCTTGGATTGATGGTGTCAGTGCTCCACCCACATAGGTGTGGAGCCAGGATGTGATGTAATGGTAGGAAGAAGGTCTGTCTTGCTGTTTGCCGGTTCCTGCTTGCTGTTTGCAGCCCAGCCATGCCACCCTGCCTTGGAGCCAACTGAGTATGGACTGAAACCTCCAAAAACTGTAAGAAATAAACCTTTCCTTTCCCAACTTTGGGCTTCAGGTAGCATAAAGTTGCTAAGACAGGGCGCCTCCTGTCTCTCAGGAGCTCTCTCTCCCTCAACAAAATTTCCTACTCTTAGCTTTTGTTGTTCCTTAGAATTCATTCTTTGGTTTTGGGGAACATGAACATCAAGTGGATTGGGAATTATAGTATTTTCCTTACTTCATTTGGAAATCCTGTATTACAAGGGGCAAATTCCTAAAGCTCCCTGAGTCTCAGGGTCCATGCCCTGTGATGTGGAGCTGTTTGTCTAAAAGTGGCACCAAAGACAAGCCCTGAATGGCATCACACACACACACGCGCGCACACACACACGGACGTGATAAGGCACTACATACGCACAATAATCTAGATGCATGCAAAATAAAAAGTTCGCTTTTGCCACATCTAGACAGTAGGAGTGTAACACAATTTTTTAAAAAATAAGAATCAGGACAGCCTAAAATTAGCTACCAAGATGGATTTGACAGTAACAGAAAAACAATGGGCTTCACAATCTACCTAGGAATTTTAAAAATGTGAGTGTTATGGGAATTTCAGAAATCAAAAGGTAAAAATAGCAAAACAGAAAAACCACGACATGAAAGTAGGAACTTCAAGAAGGGACAAGGAGGCACACAGTGTCCAAGATAGGCTAATCTCTCATTTAAAAAAAAAAAAAAAAAGGAAACGAAACAAAAAACTGTAAGACACTGTATTAACTGTCGCCTGTGTGCTACTCTTGCTTTTTAAGCAAGCCCGCTTATATTATCAAATGCTAGTTCCCAGGCCAGACCGACTTGGGTCAACCACAGATCTTTACAACAGAAGCTGTAGACCCTAAAGATTCCAGTTCCTTTCATAAAATTCACAAAGTTGCCTTCTGGGACAACTCAGTAGCCCGAGTTTGAAATGAACAATCAGATTTCCAGACCCAAGCGTCAATGTACTGTAGTTCTGGGGATGCAGCCCAAACTGCTTCCCTCACTATGATGGGCAGCCTCGGAGCTCAAGTGTGAAACCCAAGAACCCTGTGAGCCAGAGCCACACCCCAAGGGGTGCAAGGGCTGCTCCCAAAGCACTGCTTCAAAAGGAAGCAGGAGTTTTTCCAGCTGGACCAGATAACCATCCACCCCTCCTACTGAAAATAACTCAAAATACAAATCCAGGGAGAGGAGAGGAATGGGACGTAGAAAGAATTAAGATATGTTGTTTATATGTACCAACTTGCCATGGTGAATGTAAACTTGTACTGCAAACATAAAATATTTTTAATTTTTAAATGTATGCAGGATAAAATGTGTGTAAAAACATATGTGTATGTGCATACACACTTAAAACTTATATGTAAACATATGTAAGTATAGATACATATATGTTTGTGCATATTTTTTTTTCTTTAAATCATAAGCCATGGAGAAAGAGGAATTCCCAGGCTAAAATCTAGGAGGATGCAGAAACCCAAAGAGGCAAATAAACACTAAGTGTTTATCCTGAGAGGATGTGCAGAACCAGGGAAAGCCTGAGCTTCAGTTTTAAAACCCCAAAGGGCACTGGAGCACAGCCCACAGCCCAGACACTGCGGGAAATGTGAGGAGGTATTTCCCCCAGTGAAGCTGGGATTTTCAAAAGTCACTCCCTCAGGGTAAAAGCATACCTGAAAAACCTGATCTGTGTCTCACTGCTCCCAAGATCTGCAAGAAAAATGAAGTGTGTGTTGATCTCACTGAACAGTTGGAGGAACAAAAAGCACTCACCCTAAGAATTTATAATCAGGACAGCCTCATACAGATTTGTAGCACAAATTCCCCCAATGGTGGAGGAACGGAGCAGAAAATACTCAAGGCTCAGCACTGCTAGTGGGAAAAATATAATCAAATCTAAAGTAGAAAAGTTAGACAATATAGAAAAGATAGTTTATACCTCTGAGAAGCACCTGTTCATGTGTGCCACCAGAAGCCAAGGATAAGTTGTTTTTTTGTTTGGTTGGTTGGTTTTTGAGACAGTCTTGCTCTGTAATTCAGGGTGGCTTTGGTAGCTTCTCACTTTTTTTTTCCTTTAGAGCTGGGGATTGAATTTAGGGCCTTGCACATGCTAGGCCAAGTGTCCTTCCCCTAAGTTACATTCCCAAACTGCAATTCAGGGCAGCTTTGAACTCACTATGTAACCCATTCTAGCCTCAAATTCATGGCATTCCTCCTGCCTCCACCTCCCAAGGGCTGGAATTACAGGTGCATGCCACTGCACCAAGCCAGCAGTGTTATCTTTTCTTTTTTTTTTTTTTTTTTTTGGTACCAGGGATTAAACTCACAACCATGTGCTTGCAAGGCAGGCGCTTATGCCGCTGAGCTAAATCCCCAGCCCCAGCAATGTTATCCTTAAGGACAAAAGAATAAAAGTCTGCAGGCTGGAACAAGGAGAAATATATGTGGCAACTTCATGCTTCCTTCTACAGCAGCAAAACCAATGTGTACATCACATGCATGAAATTGCAACTGTAATGCTAAGCAAATTACAGAAATGACAGTACAATTCCATGTCTAAAATGTTCAAACACAGGCAAAAGTAAACAATGAACTATTTAAAGATTGGTCATAGGCGGGGAAACTGTGAAAAAAAATTAAAAGAATGATTATCACAAAAGTCAGAATAGCTGTGGAGGTAAAGGGCTTCCATGGGAGGGCAGAGAGAGGCTTACATGGTCCTAACCTTTTGCACCATAAGCTGAGGGACAGGAACATAGATGTCTCATCTTTAAGGCACATGTTTTTAAAAATGTTCAGTAAGTGTGATATATTTTTCAATAAACAAACACTAAATACAAAATACAAACTAGGCTTGGGGTACAGCTCAGTGGGAGACTGCTTGCCTAGCATTCTTGAGTCCCTAGATTCAATCTCCATAAGAGAAAATGGGGAGGAGGGAGAGACAGAACTGTGGAGCTGGTATGGTGGTTCACAGCTGTAATCCCAGTACTCCGGGAAGCTGAGGCAGAAGGATCAAAAAGTTTGAGCCCAACCTGGGCAACTTAGTGACTTACCAAGATCCTGTCTCTAAATAAAAAATAAAAATAGGAGGCTGGGGATTTTGCTCAGTGGCATAAGCGCCTGCCTGGCAAGCACGAGGTCATGAGTTTGATCCCTGGTACCAAATAAATAAAAATAATAAAAGGGCTAGAGATATAGCTCAATTCAAAGTACCTGGGTTCAATCTCTAGTACTACAAATACACACACACACACACACACACATACAAGCACACACACATAGTGGAATGCCACACAGCTGTTAAAAAGTGTGGCAGACTCACTCTTGCTGATATGGGGCCATATCCAAGGTATACTGATGGAAATGGAAACAGAGAGAGGAATGAGAGAAAAGGGGTTGTAGGGAAGCAAAGGAGAATATTCTTTTATTTTAAATGGACACATTGTCTCTAAATGGACAGACAAGATTAATTTAACCAGAGGCAGCCTCTAGGGAGGAGAACTGGGAACAAGACTTTTATACATTTAAATATTGTTCCAGGTGCAAGTTGTATTCCAATAAAAACAACTTTTTAAAGATGTTAAACATAGGGGCTGGGGATTTAGCTCAGCGGCATAAGTGCCTGTCTCGCAAGCAGGCAGTCGTGAGTTCGATCCCTGGTACCGACAAAAAGGAAACAGGCAAAAAAAAGAAGTTAAACAGGGGGAGAACCACCAGCAGCTCCTGAGATCCGCTCCATATTGGAACTTAGGACGCTGGGAAGCCAAACAACCAGACTGCCTCCCTGCTAAGCAGTAGTGAACCTACTGATGCACGGCTTAGAGTCAAACATCCTACTTCCCCTACCCCCCTTCTCTTGTCACCCGGTTAGCAAATGGGAACCAGAAATCTAAGCATCTCCTGGGAGGTTGACCATAGCAAATAAGGGGGACTTCCTTCTACCATCTCTTTGAAGGCAAGTATTTTTATTACTGTTTTGCTCTATTCTGATTAATGGTACTGCTCTATTCAATATTCTGTTTTGATAAGTTCTATAATGTTCTGTATTCCATCTCATTTTGATATACGTGATTGAAGAACAACTATTATAAAGATAATGAAATATACTGTGAAAAAAAAAAGTTAAACATTAACCCTTGGGGTTGACACTCTAGATCCTAGACTCTGTCAGGTTCAGCCTGATGGGGGTAACCGTCTCAAGTCGGCCTACCCGAGCCATGTCCCACAAAGACCCCTTAGGCTCCATCAGTAACAGGACTCTTGGGCTTTGCTGGGGTGGCTCATCTGGAACAAAAATCTCAGGCAGCAGCTGATATGTTCTTTGGGCCCATATATCTGGTAAGAATGGCTGCATTTGTTCTCTGCCCCAGAAATATACCCTTAATCTGAGCCCCTGCGGCAAAGCCTCTTTAGGCCGGTGTTGTCTCTAGATGGAGAAGCCATCAGGGGACAGAAAACTCTCAAAGCTCCAAAGACAAGACAGAAAAGGGTCACACCCAGGATGCACACAGCTTTCTCTGGAAGGCGAAGTGTACCACCCCTTACCATCTGACTCCAGTCTCAAACCACCTCCCTCCCGGGAGCAGATGCCCTACCTGTTGTTCCTGCTAAACAAACCTCGTTCCGAAGTCCTGGGAAAGGTATGTCCCAGGAAAGGAAGATAAGTTTTTAGGTGAAGGGTTGAGGATGTAGTTCAGGGCCAGATCTCCTCACCCAAATACCTGACCTAATCCCCAGTACCACCAAAAAAATTAAAACAAAGCAAAACAAAAACTTGGAAAACCCCCAATAATTCATGTTTTGAATATGCCGAGATAATTCTCTTCTAAAATGTTTCTTCCACCATGTACCAAAAAATGAACAGCAGCCCTAACCCCCTAATCCTTTCCAATCTAACACACACACACACACACACATACACACATACACACGCGCGCGCGACTTTGCTCAGTGTGAGCCTGTTTGCTATCAAGCAGCTTCAGCCTCAGCCTCTCCAGCCCTGGACCTCTCAGGCCCTGGCTGCACAAGTAAAGCTCTCAGCTTCTCTGTGATTAGCACTGCCAAGCAGCCTGACCTCCCCAAGCAACAGGAGGCTTACACACAGCCCACGCTATTGTCTCACGGAAATAAAGGCAAAAACATAGTGAAGGAGGATAAGGCAAGAGCTGCAGGCATTGGGCTTAAGAATCTGCACACTCCACAGGGACCTCTCTCTTCCCTGGGGGATGTTTTCTCTAGAGAAGTCCTCAGGCCTGACTGCTCTGATCTCAAGTTATCTCCGTTTTCTCAGATTTTTGCCTGGGCTAACAGCCCACCTCCCTTTCCCTATTTCCACCTGCCTTATTCCTTTTCCTCTACTAAGGTCCTGGGGGTCAGCTACCTGCAGCTGCATGGATGGGTTCGCTTTCTCAGCCTGACATTGCAAAATGAAGATGAGATTGCAAGTACGAGCTCCCGATTCTTCCTCCACTTCATCCTGAGAAACTTTTCTTCTGTGACCTCTTTCCGTGTCTCCCTTCCCCAGCAGCCCGTGCCCCCTCCATGCCTGTGTCTTTACTCTGTTTTGGGCTGCCCCTCACACCTCCTCCTGACTCCCTAATTCCCAGTCTGCCTGCCCACTACCACCAAAAGAGGATTCCAGAACCCCACTCGCTGCTGGGTGGTGGCTTGAGCATGTCAGCAATGAGGCTTCTTATGGCCTCCAATCCCAACATGCATCTGGATTCACAGAAAGACACTCTCGACCCCTCACACCTCACCCACTCTTTCTACAGCCTTGACCAAAGCCCTCCCAGGCCTCCTCTCTCCCAGACTTCCCACACCCGCTCCAGACATCGAGGCTGGGATTCCACCCTCTGCCCATGCTGACCTTGCTCACTGCCATGATCACACAGGGTGCCACTGCCTGGATGCCCTTCCCTCATCTCATCCAACCCAGATGTGGTAACAGCTTGCCTTGCCAATAAGCTTTTCCTGAGTAATCCCACCCACCAGATATGTTCCCTCAGCCTCCAGGGCCAGAGATTCACATTCTGCTCTCCTCCAGAATCCCCTGTAACTCTCCTTCTTTGGGGCCATTAACATGCCACCATTAACATTCCACCAAGCCCCACCAGGACACTACATCACTTCACAAGAGTTACTGCATTTGATCTCTCCCGATCCTCCCCATTCAAGATCTCATGCTCTCTATTTTATAAATGAAGAAAAAATAAGGCTCCAAGAGGCAAAGGAACTCGGCAGAGGTGACAGTGCTGGCAACAGCCTAAGCCCAAACTCTACCTGCCCCACCTCATCCACCTGACTCCAGAGCCCGCGCTTGGTGACGCCACTGTGCCACTTCCCTAGTAACTCCCTGTGTCTTTGTGCACTCACTAGCTCCGGAGCAGCAGTCAGTAAGCAGGGCTGCTACTGTCTCCTACTGACGAGTCGTTACGGACCAAGCACGCATTTTGCCTGGATTGCGGCAGAGTGATTGAGGACAAGGGCCAGGGCCAGGTCTGACAGCATTCAGGAAAGTCCTGTGCTACCCACGGGCACAGCAAGCGCTCAAGGAAAGAGTGATTTCCTAGAGTACAGCTCAGAAATAACATCAATCCTCCTTAAACTGTTCAGTCAACTGAAAAAGATCAGGCCAGATATTGGAGTTGCCACTGAAGACGATCGGGACAGCTTGGGATGTGGACCAATAGGACCGTGCTTACCTGGCATGCGTGAAGCCCTATTTTGGGTCCCAAGCAAAGAAAAGAAAAAGGGAAGGAAAAAGTATCTGTAAAAGCAGAAAGGGATGGAAAGATGGCACAGGTCAACAAAAACACAGATGGTTACTTTGCAACTAGCTGGACAGCAGGGCAGTGAAGAGCCAGGAAGGCTGAGAAAACCTCAAGGTGGTGGTGGTGGCAGTGTGGTGAGCCCATGGCGTGTGCGCCGCAGCCACCACCTGCAGCCCCCTCTCTCAGCACGCAAGGCACATGAGCCAAGCAAATGGCTCTAGTGACAGAAGCCGTAAATGCCCATCAAGCAGTCACTTTAAGAAGAGATGAGCGAGCGAGCTTCTGGTTGATCTTTTCAATTCTATGCACCGAGACATTCCGCGACACATTCTATTACTGGAACAGCAGTGTTGTCTAAGAATCCTAGGGCAGCAATCAGGCTTGTTGCCACTCTTAAAATTTGGCTGACTTGAAATAAAAATTACAGGAGACCACTGTTTTGGACTCAGCTCCTGCCCTAAGTTCCAAAAAGACCATACTAAAAATCAAAATGAAGTTATTCATGCTAAAATTTCAAACCAAAACTAAACTATTTACCTAAACTTCTGAGACACTACCCAATTTCCTAAACAGGCCAGTTTTAGATGGTATGGTAATGAAGTTCCCTGGCACTAATCCTTAGTAACTTATCATTTTTCTATTGTTATTTTTCTCTCTTTGGGGGGGGAGTACCAAGAATAGAACTCAGGACCTTGCACTAGCCAGCTTGCATTGATTGCTGAGCAGTATCCCCAGCCCTCCATTGTTATTTTTCTTCTGTTTGTCTTCCTGTTCCCATCCGACAAAACTGAAATGACCTGTCTGCCTTCTGTTTTTGGCCTCTGGTTCCTTCAGTCCTTAACTGTCTATAATAAGTCAATCTCTGCTCAGCTCATGGGAAAACTTATTCTATTTTATGAACAAAGCATTACTTGGTTCTTGAATCAGAAATAAAGCCAATTAAGGTTTTTAAACTATATAACTTTTTTTTCTTTTTGAGACAGTGTTTCGCCAGGCGTGGTAGTTTAGGCCTGTAATCCCAGCACTCGGGAGGCTGAGGTGAGAGGATCCTTGCGAGTTAGAGACCAACCTGGGCTACAAAGTGAGCTCAAGGACAGCCTGAACTGCATAGAAAGACCCCGACCCACAAAAAAGACAGTGTTTCACTATGCAGTTTAGGCTGGCTTTGAACTCACCTTGTAGCCCAGTTTGGCCTCGAACTCACAGCAATCTTCCTGCCTCAGCCTCTTGAGTGCTGGGATTATAGGCATTCACCACCATACCTGACTTGTAATTTTGTCCTTTGAAAGACTCTTCCTAAAGAAAGCTAAGTGAGTCGGGGCTGGGGATTTAGCTCAGCAGCATAAGTGCCTGCCTTGCAAGCAGGCAGTCGTGAGTTCAATCCCTGGTACCGATAAAAAGGAAATAGACAAAAGAAAATTAAAAAAAAAGAAAGCTAAGTGAGTCACCAACTGTCTCCTATCCTTGAGTCTATCATATATGACACAAAACCACAACCTTAACCATGATCATAACCAGTAACAGGGAGAACCGCTCAAAGAAATGCTAAAAACATATAGCATTGCACACACATGAACAGCATCAACAACAGAAGCAACAGAAAATCAGCAGTCAGTTCCACAGGGGCTCTGATTACAATCCAATTCCAATGTTTGTCGAGACCTAGAGGCTAGCTGGGGTAGGAGTGTCCACTGTTAATACATAGCAGCAACCTTTTTCTGATACACATTTTGGTGATTTTCACTTTCTGTTATAAAACACTGATCTAAAAGAATCTCATCTGGAAAGGCAGGAGGACTGCTGTGAGTTTGAGGCCAGCCTGGGCTACATAGTGAGTCCAGGCCAGCCTGAACTACATAGGGAAACCCTGTAGAAAGAAAAAAAGAAAGAGAGAATGAGTGAATGAATCTCATCCAAAGCTGGGCGTGGTGGTACACGTCTGTAATGCCAGCACTCAGAAAGCTGAGAAAGGAGAATCACCATGAGTTCAAGGCTAGTCTGAACTACACAGCGAGACCCTGTCTTTAAAAAAAAAAAAAAAAAAAGCAAAATGAAACAAAAAGACACAAAGAACCTCACCTGTTAGCTTGTCTTGTGTGTTCAACTGAGGGGGAGCATTTTGAGGGGGATTACTTTTACTGTAATCAATCTTTTACTATATGCATTTACCATATTTTTCAATAATACCTCATAGATAGCTATGATATAGCTTAATTTATAAATTCGGCACAGTAAGAAATTAATAACAATTAATAAAGTAGAATAACTATAACAATAATAATAGTTAGGTGTCAGCCAGGCACTGTGGTGCTTGCCTGCAATCCTAGCTACTCAGGAGGCTGAGACAGGAGGACTGCAAATTTAAGCCTACCTGGGCAAGTCAGGGAGACCTTGTCTCAAAAAAATTTATCAAAAGCTAGGATGTAACTCAGTGGTAGAGCACTTGCCTGGCATATGTGAGGCTCTCAGGTCAATCTCTAATGCTGCAAAAATAAATTGAAAATAAAAGTAATATGAAAATTCGCTTTCTCTCCAACTGATCAAAATATTAATATACTGTACTCATTCTTATTCTATGATGGTGTCAATGATACAGTGCCTACCTGGTGGGATGAAGTGAGGTGGGTGACATAGGTGTTGTGACAGTGCTACAGTGCTACATAAAGTCTAATTGAACACAGCATGGTATTATCACAAAGTGGACAGGAGAACCACAATGGCTACCAAGTGACTAACAGACTGACAATGTATATAGTACAGATTAGCTGGGCAAAGGAATGGTTCATATTCTGGGTAAGAGGGAGCAGGAGCAGGAAGCATCAAAATCTTGATTTCAAATTATACTACAAAGCTGTAGTGATAAAAACAGCACAGTACTGGCACAAATACAGATGTGGATCAATGGGACAGAATAGAGGATGCAGAAATAACCCCAGGCACATTCAGGCATCTTATCTTTGACAAAGGGGCGAAAAACATACACTAGAGGAAAGATGGCCTCTTTTAACAAATGGTGCTGGGAAAACTGACTGGTCACATGCAGAGGACCCTTATCTTTCACCATGTACTAAATGAAAATCAAAGTGGATCAAAGATCTAAATGTTAAAACAGAAACAATCTGTTGGAAAGTAAAACTCTCAACAATTACAGGCAAGGATTTTCTGAATAGAATCCAACTGTGCAAAAGACAACATCAAGAATCAACAAATGGAATTCATAAAATTAAAAAGCTCCTGCACGGCAAAGGCTATAACCAAGAGTAAAGAGACAACCTACAGAGTGGGAAAACATGATCTCCGGTTGCTCCTTGGACAGAGGATTAATATCTTGACTATATAAAGAACTAAAAAAAAGAAATTAGATCCCTTTTCACATTAAAGATCCAATCAAAAACTGGGCAACTGACATATACACATTTCTCAGAAGTACAAAAGACTGATAAGTACATGAAAAAATGTTCAGTATCTCTGACCATAGAAAAACAGAATTTAAAACAACCCCGAGATTCCATTTTACTCCGGAAAGAATAGCTGTCAGGAAATCAAATAACAGCATGGCGGGGGGGAAGGGGCCTTTCTACATTGTTGAAGGGAATGTAAACTAGTACAATCACTATGGAAATCAGTATGGAGATTCTTCAAAAAACTAAAACCATAAATTCCATTTAACCCAGCTATTTCCCTTCTAGGCATCTTCAAGGAAGAGTTAAAGACGTCATATTACAGTGATACATACAGACCCATGTTTATAGCAGCAGAATTCACAATAGTTACATCTCAGAGGTTATTTATATGTCCATCAATAGACACATGGATAAAGAAAGTGTGGTATTTATATACAGTGGAGTCCCTCTTTACCCTAATAACAAAGTTGTGTCATCGGTGGGGAAACAAAAGTATCTTGAAACCATAACATTAAGTGAAATAAATCAGATACACAAGCTTCAATATTGCATGGTTTCTCTTATATGCAAAACCCAAAAATAAAGGGCAAAATAAAAGGTAGATAATAGGAAATAGGGATAGCGTCTTTTTCAAAAGGGAAGGGAAACAAGAGATGGCAGGAGGAGAGAGGAAAGCACAGGGAAGGAGACGAAAGGAGTGAAGATGTGTGATGGATATATCAACTCCTCATGACAAATGCAATCATTATGTACTGCAAACATACACTAATAAAAAAAGCCAGGGGAGGGGCTGGGGATTTAGCTCAGCGGCATGAGCGCCTGCCTTGCAAGCAGGCAGTCGTGAGTTCCATCCCTGGTACCGATAAAAAGGAAAAAGATAAAAAAAAGAAAAAAAGCCAGGGGAAAGGGAGTATACTACTCATCATGCCACTCAGGACAGTGTGTAACTGAAAACTCAGGAATTGCCTATTTCTGCAAATTTCCATTTAATATTTTTGGACTGAGGTTAACCATGAGTAACTGAAATCTCAGAAAGCAAAACTTCAGCTAATGGGTTTGCTGTGCCAAATTTAGCCCAAATGGATTCATGACTTAAATGTAACACCTAAAATTATAAAAGTATAAAAGAAAATGCAGGTGACCAACTTCATGATAGGGATTTGAGTCTCTTAGATATAATACCAAAGGCACAGGTAACAAAAGGAAAGACAGATTAATCTGATTTCATGAACCTTAAGTTTTCTGCACCAAAAGACAGGTGTAGTGATACATACCAATAATCCCAGGAATCTGGGAGGCTGAGGCAGGAGGACCTCAAATTCAAGTACAGCCTGGGCAATTTAGGGGGACCCTGTCTCAAAACAAAAGCAAAATCAAAAACACTATCAAGGCTAGGGATGTACCTCAGTGCTCAACAGCAGAGTACTTTCTTACACATGCAAAGCCCTGGCTTCAGCCTCCCATACTGTTGGAAAAGAAGAGAAGACTTAAGCAAAACTATCAAGTGAGTAGAAAGGCAACACCCCCAATAGGAGAAAATATCTAAAATCATACATCTATAAGAGATCAATATCCAGAACATAAATAGAATATACATATAAACAGCCTATAAGCACAAGAAAAGATGGTCAACATTAATAATCTCCAGGGAAATGCAAGTCAAAACCACACTGAGATACCACCTCACACCCCTCAATGTGACTAATATCAAAAAAAGCATCAGGCTGAGGCAGAAAGGTGACAAGTTCAAGGCCAGCCTGGGTAACTTAGCAACTGAGACCCCCATCTCTAAACCAAAAATAAAAAAAGAGCTGGGATATAGCTCAGTGCAAAGGCCTTAAATTCAATTCTCAGTGTGTACAGAATATAAGTAGCATTGATAAGGAGATGGAAAATCGGGACTGCTGTGCACTATCGGTGGGACCATAAAAAGGTACAGTTGCTGTGGAAAACAGCATAGCAGTTGCTCGAAAATACTAAAAATAAAATTACCACATGATACAACTATCCTTCTGGTATATATGCAAAAGAAATCAAAGAAAGTTCTGGAAGCTCTTGCAGGACAAGAATCTAAAATAGCAGATGTCTTGCCAATTTCTACTCAACTCAAATATCATTTTCTTGGAACACCAAAGCCCTATACTCTTACCCACGTGGGACCACATACGCAGCCATCACAGGAGAAGTCTGACTGCGTGAATAACTCACTCACCACCTACAAATTTCCCATGCCCGGCCCATGACCAGGACAGAATACAATTCCTTATCATCTAAGATTTAATCGCTAACAAAAATTGGATGGCAATGGCAGAGATTGCTCTCTCTCTTTGCTGAGGCCAGGGGAGGCCAATTTCCAGGGGGATGAACAGAAAAACAGGAAAAGGTGTTACTGGTTCCAGCTGCCTAGATTTCTTGCTGACCAAACCTAATCTGAAAGCAAGAACTCAAATTCCAGGTTTCCTTTCTCTTTTTTTAGAAAGAAGGTAAGAAATAGAGAAAAATGTAAACCTAGATTCAGAAGATCAGGATTCAAAATCCACCACTGCTGGGTCACCGATTTGATTTGACAAATCCTGGTCAGACCAATCCTCGAAAGATACTAACAATCTATATTCTACCTACTTTGTGGTCAGAGCGTCTAAGAGAAGTGAGGCCTTAAGTAGATTAGTTGAATCTAGTCAAACAGTTTAGCAGCTGTGCTGAGAACTTCAGCTACATCAGAAGACACCAGGCACCATGACGCGGGGCATATGTGCCACGAGACTGTCCTGATTTGGACGCAAAATGACAATGACTCAGGCAGTGCTTAGCAGCTCAATTCAAGGCCAAGACCTCATTTCACCCTGGCCAGCAATCTCTTGAATAAGGAACACATTATCTAGTTGATAAAGAAACCCTAAAAGTTACTTAGGTAATATACTATGGTTTGAGATCATATAATTAATTTCCTTATAAAGTAAGCTTCACCCCCATATGGAGGTACACGCCTATATTCCCAGCACTTGGGAGGCTGAGGCTGGAGTATTGCCTCAAACTAGAGGACAGGCTAGGCTACAGTGAGATACTGTCTCAAAAAACCAAACCAACCCAAACAAACAAAAAAAGCAACGTATATACTGGAGTCCAGGTGTTAGCTCAGTGGTACAGCACATAGCCATGTGCAAGAGCCCTAGATTTTTATCTCCAGCACAATAACAATTATCTGTTCCTTTATGTATTTTGATGTTTAAGGGAATTAAATTGGTTCAGAATAACTAGTCCTGAGATGCCAATTAAAATGTATTACTGAGTAACTGACTTGAACTTAGGATTTTAGGTAGGAATTTTACTAAGTTGAAAAGTATCTGGACATGGTGGTGTACACCTGTAATCACAACTATATGGAGGCTGAGGTAAGAGGATCAAAAGTTCTCGGCAGCAGAAGCAAGTTAGCAAGATCTCATCTCAAAAAAAAAAAAAAAAAAAAAAAAAAAACACTACAAAGGGCCGAAATGTGGTCAGTCCAAAGGTCCTGAGTTCAATCCCTGGTGTCACCTAAATAAATAAATAAATAGCACTATTTTCTTCCGTACGAATTCACTGTGTGTGAAGATATGGACAACTATTTGGAAGAAAATGAGACAATATGATAGACAGTGAAGATCTCCAGTGGTCTTGCTTTGAAACCTGTGTTTCTTAAATTGTTTTCTTGTGATCTGTTTTGTTCCATTTTGTTCTGTTTAATTTTATCCTCTTTAAAATAAAAAAAAATTCGATCCCTGGTACGGATAAAAATAAATAAATAAATAAATAGGGCTGGAGCCACAGCTAAGTAGTAGTGCACTCCACAGTTTGAATCCCAGTACTGAAAAAATCTGTGTTGGCAGATGAAAGCATGTGAAATTGCACTCAGCATCACTGGTCACTACAGAAATTCAAACTATAATGATATCACCATATACCTTCTTGTTTTTTTTTTTTTTTTTGGTAGAGGAGATTGAACCCACAACCTCTAACTCACAACCTCACACTTACCAGGCAGGTGCTAAATCCCCAGGGTGCCCCCTCCCACTTTTTTTTTTTTTGTCTTTTTAAGACAAGATTTCACTATGAAGTTCAGGCTGGCCTTGAATTCACTTAGTAGCCCAAACTGGCCTTGAACTCACAGCAATCCTCCTGCCTCAGCCTCCCACATGCTGGGATTACAGGTATGCACCACCATGTCTGGCTTGCTTTTTAAATGGTTAAATTTTTTCCCAGACACTGGGGATTGAACCTAGGACTTTGTGCATGCTAGGACTTCCACAGTCTTTTATTTTGTTAGTACATTTGTGATTTTAATGAATACATTCATCATGGAAAGTGGGTACATACACAAATCCTATCTTGGTCTTTTTTCACTTCTCCTTCTCTTTCTCTTCCCTCTCCCTTTTTCTCCCTCCATCTCTAGATCCCCTTACCATTTGCAATAGGTCCATCTCCCTGTTTCCTACTATCTGTCTTTTATTTTGTTCTTTAAATTATTCATACTTTGACTCTCTCATGTAAGAGAAACCATATGATATTTAACTGTATCTGATTTATTTCCCTTAGCATATGGTCTCAAGGTAAATTTTAAACAGCTAAAATTAAAAAGATTGACCATACTCAGTGCCGAGGAAGATGCAGAGGGATTACAACTTTCATGCACTGTTGGTGGAAATATAAAATAGTACAACTGTAATTCAACCACTCCTAGGCATCGGCCCAAGAGGAAATACATGCTCAAACAAACACTGTGCATAAAGGTTCACAGTTGCTTCATTTGTAATCGCTAAAAACTGAAAGCAGGAAAGAAGACTAACAACAAGTGAAGAGATAAATTGTGTAATCTCCATGTAATGGAATAATTACTTAGCAATAAAAAAGAATAAACTTTTGATATATATAACATGAAGACATCTTTTATTATAGTTGCGTTACAAAAGGCACTCAAAATACAGTGACTGCTATATGAATTCATTTACAAAAAATTCCAGAAAACTCAAATTAGACAATAGTAACAAAAAGCAGTTTAGTGGTTCCTCAAGGGGAGACAGCTGGGGAGAGAGAGTCCAAAAGTACAGATGTGTTCACAGTGATGGCTTCACAAGTGCACACATTTGTTCAAATTGTACATCTGCAACATGTGCAACTTATTATGTCAATAATGCCCCAAGAAAGTTGTTTAAAAATCAAATATAAGCCAGGTGTGGTGAATACTCCTGTAATCCCATCACTCAGGAGGCTGAGGTATGAGGATTGTTACAAGTTCGAGACCAATCTGGGCTACAAAGTGAGCCCAAGGCCAGCCTGAACTGCACAGTGAGACTCTATCTCAAAAAGACAAAAATAAATAAATATCGAATATAAAAGAGGCTAGGAATGTTTACAAAAATTTTAAAGAGTCAATTTAATTCATAAAATCTATAGAAGTTCAATATTAGGGAATTTTTAAATCAGACAACTGAAGATATATTAAATTATTAAAGGAGAGTAACTATAATTTATAAATTCAATTTATAAATTGCTTGCCAGGCAGGTGTTTGTGCCACTGAGTTACATCCCAGCTCCCTAAATTCAATTTTAAAATTTCAAGTATAAAGTATAAATAGGAGGCTGGACGTAGTGGTGCATACCTGTAATCCCAGCACTTGAGAGGCTGAGGCAGGAGGACCACTGAGTTCAAGGCCAGCTTGGGCTACATACTGAGTTCAAGGCCAGTTTAAACTATATAGTGAGACCCCCATCTCAAACAAACAAACTAAAAAGACCAAGCATTAATCTCAAAACCACACTGAAGTGACTGTCAAATTTTTCTAGAATTCTAAATGGAACAGAAAAATTTGTAGGTATGGTTAAGAGCTAAAATTTAAAAGAAAAAAACTAGTTTGTTTGCAGGGCTTGGGATGGAACCCCAGGCCTCCAGAATGCCAGGCAAATGCTGTACCACTGAGCCACACCCTCTGCCCTAGAACTAGATTTTTAAATTTTTACAACCTTAATAAATTGAGAGACAAATTTTTCCACCCAAGTAATTTCTGAATAACCTTCATTACTCAGCAATTCAGGGAAAGGAATGGGTGTGGCGTCCAGAACCTCACCCAGACAAGCCGCTCAGCAGTCATCCAGAACATTCCTTCAGAATCTACCTCACCCATAAGAACAGTGTGACCTCGAATACTTATCAGTGATTTATTAAGATAGACTTTAAACAGCACATAGTCAGAGAAAGCCCTCAGAGTAGCTTTAAGCGAGGGCTGGGTGTGGCAGTGCTTGCCTGTAATTCCAGCATCTTGAGAGGCTGAGGCAGGAGGACTAAAGTTTGAGCCATCCTGGGCAGCTCAGAGAGTGGAGGAGGGGGAGGTCTGGGATACAGCTCGGTAGGAAGGGTCAGGGTTCAGGCCCCAAAGCGGAGAGAGGGGTGGGGAGAAAGAAAAGAGCAGCAGGGTATCATCCGATCACCCATTTTAACTGTGGACATTCGGCCGGGCGGGCCAGTCGCGGAAAGGAGTAAGGTGACACACGTATCCTCACAGACTAAGCATGACTCAGCATAGCAGGCCGCAGATGTCATGTCTCCTGCAGAGGAGCCGCGGCCGGAGGAGTCCCGCGGGTCCGCTCTGCGGGGAAATGTACTGGGTCGCGCAATCTCCAGGCCCCGCCCCTCCCCTGGCCGCCTGCAAATCAGGGCGGGGGCCAAGAGGAGCGCTGGACGCCAGGGTGCTGCGAGGACCTGGGCTTCTGCCTTCTGGCGTAATAACGACAACAAAAGTCTGCACCCACCTCCCTCCAGGCTCACCAAGCAGAAAGCTCCCGAGCGGGAGCCCCCGCCTCCCCACAGAGCCTTGGTTACAGTAACTAAGGAAAGCTCCGGGGGAACCAGCGGGGACTTGGGAACCGAGGAGCTGCACTGGCTTTGACAAACCAGATGATGAGGGTGAAGGAGGCCCTTCTTGGTGACTAGTTTTCCCTTCCAATGGATGGATCTGGGAGAAGACAACAATAAAAGATGACAGCCTTAAACAATGGAGTCAGTCAGCATCTTGGTTCTTTCCTTTCTTCAGTTCCCTAAAATAGGTGGCTTGGGGGACTTCACCCAAGGCCCCATGTCTCCTCCCAGGGATGCATGTAAGAGAAGTAACATCCAACCTCTACCAACCCGGCATAAGCATACAGCAGCGCCAGGGGAGGATGGAGGGGAGGAAATGTGGTGGGGGAGGAGTGCTTGGCCATTTCCACCAGATCCATTTACCCTTCAAAGCAAGCTCTCTCAGCAAACTGTAAGGGCAGAAAACAGCTACTGCTGGCCCAAAACTAGGACAAGAGGACTGTGGGAAGTCTCATAAAGGAAGCCAGCCCCTAGGTCATGAAGGACACTGAGAAAAATCCATATACAGTAGGGTAAAAAGCCAAGAAAAATCTCTGTCCAAAGGAATCCCCACTCCACACTCAACAAGAGCTCAGGGGAAACCTAAGCCCCCAGCACCCCTTTCAGTCCCCAGAATCACCCTCCCCCAAGGGAAAAGAAAAGTTCTTGGGTACCTAGTTGTGACAGAGAGAATAGCCGGCCTGTATTTGGATGAAGGGAACATGACTGTTGGTGTCATCAGGCTGCAGAATGCCTGGCCAGGCTGCTCTTGCATCTGGGAACAGGACTGGAACCTCAGGTGAGACCCAGCCCAGAGGGCCAGGAATTTAAGCTGGGGAGACACAACTGGACTTCATAGCCACCTGCAGTCACGGCAGATGCACAGTTGGAGAAACCTTAAAAGCAGCAGGTTACAGCCTGGGAAAAGGGGACAATTCCCCCCTTCACTCCCTCATCATTGCCACTGGCAGAGGCTGCAAATGCACATCAAGTGTCCTCACAACTCCTGGCAGAGCGACCTCATCCCCCAGCTGCATACTTCCCCGAGTCTCTTGCCACCCAGCTGCCCATCCTCTGTGACCGCCAAAGAAGGGGCCTTCTCAGATGCAGTCTGAGGGATGCTTCCGGGAGGAGCCTCACAGCTGCCCCCTGCCCAGTTTCCCAAGCCACACCCTTCCAGGAGCAGGGCCTCCTGCTATGGCTGGCCAGCTGCCAGCAGAGGCCAGCAGGAAGCCAGATGTCACTTTCCTGTGAAAACCAAGAAAGTCCAGAGAGATCAAGCTTAAATGGAGATTTTCCAAAACTCGGAGCTCCGCCTCTTGTCCTGACTACGCTCCAGACCTGCCGTGCCAGGTCTGCAGCATCCGCAGCTGCTCCCTCTGCAGCCCCCCACATGTGCCATTGGCCAGGGCTCAGAACACAACTCACCCTTAGTGTTTTGTCACTTCTCCAGAAGGCAGATGCTATCTAAAGTAAAAGAAAAAAAAAAGAAGTTATCCTCATTTATCCAAGGGCTCCATAGAGAACCTAGGAAGGATGACAACACAGATTCAGAAGCATGGCTTGTACATTTCTCATATCAAAAGGCTGTAGCTAACCCCAGGGCAGCAAAGGCTGAGGGTGTACCAGCTCTGTTGCCCAGCTGCCACTCATTCTGTGACCTTCAAGGCCTTGTTCCTCATCTGTAAAATGGGTATGATGCCAGGCATGGTAGTGAATTCCTATAATTCCAGCATTCAGGAGGCTGAGGCATGAGGATTGGCCATGAATTTGAGGCCAGCCTAAACTGCATAGTGAGACTCTGTCTCTAAATGGGATGATAACAATATTACCCACCCCATAGGCTTTAGAGGACACCATAGGGGCAACACACAGAAATGACACACCCTGATGTTAGCCACAAGTGTGTTACTGAAGTAAAGCTTTTCATATTGTTTTGTTTTTTGTTTTTTGGACAAGGCTTGCTATGTACTTCAGGCTGGCCTTAAATGTACTACGTCACCTGGCTGGCCTGGAACTTGAGGCAATCCTCCCTGCCTCGGCCTCCCAAGTGCTAGGATTACAGGCATGCACCACAACACCCAGCTGAAGTAAAGTTTTTATCTGGCCTCCCACTGCATAAGACATCCCAAAAGTTGTCTTGTTTTGTTACTTCACCTGAAATGCTTCCTCTTCCTGTCTACCTCCGTCCAGCCCCACACCCACTTCTATTTAAAGTATAGGCTGCCTCTAATCCTGAGATGTTACCTGCACTCCTGATCCTTGAGCTCTGGTTCCTCTCTCTCCGCAACTTGACACTAATGAGGTACTCTTACGTGACCCGCCACATGTCTCCTGTTTCCCTACTGCTTCCGAAACCCTTTCCTGCAGAGCACTCCCCGCTCCCAGCACGCACACATGCCATGTGCAAGAGCACACCCCATGTCTGTGGGGGGTGGGCCCACGGGTGCCCCACTTGAAAGGGTGAGCCACTTTTGAGAGTTTGCAAACTGCTTCTTTTCCAAGGCCACACCAGTGAGACAGCTCAGGCCACACATCAATAAACAGCAAAATGCAGACGCACACCAGCAAGCCATCAAAGGAACTGAACGGGTGTTTACAGAAAACCAGCTGTCTTGGTAAATTACGTCCAGGCAGAAACTGAATGTCTGGGGCAGTCAATGCAGTGAAATATTTACTGAGTTCACGCTTTGCACTAGGCACTATGCCAGAAGACACAGATTCTGCCCAAAAAGTAGTTAAACTGTTGGCGGCCAACTTTAGAAGACAAAACCAGGATGAGAGGTGAGCAGGGATTCGGAGCCCAGGGCCAATCCCAGCCACACCGTGTCCCAGTCACACGACTCTGAGCAAGTTAGTTCTCCCCTGTGTTACAAGGGGGCTGACCGAGGTCCCTGTCACCACATAGTGAGAGCACACACAGGTTGGCTTTTATTATTAATGACAATAAATCACTATCATCATCACTATGATTAAAAGTGAGAGCCCTTGTCTGGCTGAGTAGTAATACAAGACAGTCTTGCATCTTAAGGAACAGTTTAGCTTTGACAAGGAAGGAGCCTGCAGAAAGTACCCCTCAGGAAGCAGAGCAGACAAGGGACACAGGCGAGTGAGTGTGGGGAATCAGAATCATCTCAGGGGGCTGAGGTGGAAGAGGTTACCTCGGGGGTCAGTGGGAAAACGAGCCAGACAGGTAAGATGGCCTTAGAGAGCCTTGAATGCAAGCCCAGGAAAGCTTCTTATTCAATAAGAGGAAACAACTTGTTCTTTCACTTCCGCACCATCGTCTAGAGCCTAGCTCCTTGGGCTAACACTAAAAGGCAGCCAAGAGGAAGAGATGATGGCATGGTCAGGCAGGCCCAGGTGAGTTTCTGTGTGGGGGCAGGCACGATGCCCCACTGCTGCAAAGGATGTCCCTGGCCCCACAGTAGGGTAGGAGGTATAGGGGCCCCTTCAAAACAGAGTAGGGTGCTACTGGGAGGCAGCCAGGGTGAAGGTTACAGAGCCTCCACTGAAAACACTGACCACGTTGACCCAGAAGTGGCACCGGCTTGCAGGAAGACTGCCAGAGGGAGGCAGGACTCGCCCAGACTCACTGACCTCCTGGTCACGGCTGCCAAACCTGACTCCTTTCCGTCTTCCCCAACTTCCATTCTCTCCTCGATGGTTCTCGATCTGAGCTATTTTCTACCAATTTATCCAACCCTCCTATCAAGTCCCTACTTGTTCTCAGCACTATGTGAAGGACGGAAAGGACATGATGAAGGGGGACCCAGACAGCTGGGTCGGGAAGGAGTGACGTGGGTCTGAGGCGCAGCTCACCCCTTTATCCCAGAGCCTTTAGGAGTTGGTGTTGGGAGGACAGGCACCCAGCACAGTGCCTGGGGTCTTAGAATTCACAGAGAAGCAAGGAGCAAGGCAAAAAGAGCACGGGCAGCCTGCACTGGTACCTCAAGGCAGGAGAGACCCACCGAAGGCCACGAGGGAAAACCCTCACGGGGGAGACCCCGGAGGTGAGGAGCACAGGGAAGGCTGTGCAGCAGGCTTCAGGTGCAAGAGAAAAGGAGAGAAAGGGCAGAAGGGTACCTGGGGTAAACTGGGGAGTCTTTGGCTGGCAGCCTAAATTAATTTTTTAAAAAAGTGCAACCATACTGCAGAGCCCTTTCTCTAAGGTGAGGGCACAGGCCAGCCATGAGGGAAGAAAGGATGGCTGGACATGAGGGTGCATGTCTGTAATCCCAGCTACTCGGGAGACTGAGGCAGGTGTATCATAAATTCAAGCCTGGCCTGAGCAACTTAGTAACACCCTGTCTCAGAATAAAACGAAAACGAGCTGGGCATAGTGGTGCACACCTAAAATCCCAGTACTTGGGAGGCTGAGACAGGACTGCCATGAATTCAAGGCCAGCCAGAGTACACAGTGAATTCAAGGCCAACCGAACTACATAGCAAGGCCTTGTCTCAAAAATAAATAAATAGGGTTGAGGATGTAGCTCTGTATTTCCTGTTAATCTGAGTACTGAAACAAAAGAAGGAGGAGGAGGAGGAGGAGGAGGAGAAGAAACAAAAGATGGTGAAGCATAGCCATGCACCCCTGTAGACCCAGTTACAGGGAGGCAAGAGGCTCATTTGAGCTCACGAGTTCAAGACTAGGTGAGACAATACGGTGGAACTCCATGAGACAGACACAGAGAGGGTGTGGGGACAGAGAGAAATGGAATGGATTGGAGAGAAGACGACAGCTCACAGTAAAGTGCATATTTAGCACGCTGCATAGGTCTCTGGGTTTGAAATCCAGCATAAAAAGGGTAGGGGGTGCTGCTTCCAGGGTCCTCCTAGAACACAAATGAATACAATCTGAAGCTGAACCCAGCTGCTAAACCCCCCAAGCCCAGTCAAGCACCCGACTGTCTTTGGATCCAATCTTACTTCCACACCGCTTCACCTGCACCTTAGCAAATGCCACTGCCCTCACCTGGTTACATCTCTTGTGACCCTTTCCCAGTACTAAACACATTCTCTCACACCAATAGAGAAGTACTGTTTCTCCACATCCTCTTTCCACCTCCCTCAGCTTGTCTCTCACAGGTTCTAGTTGTTTAAAACTCAGCCTCTTGCACAATAAGACCTTTGCCACCCAAATCTAATACTTGCTTCACTGCCTGCAGCCTCAAGAAGGTTTACCCCTCACCACCTCCAGGAAGCAGCTCAAATGCATTCCTTTCTACCCTTGAGGCCATTTCTCCTCTGCCTGGCTTTGGTGTGTGGTCGTCCTGATTTGTGACTCTCCAGTGAACTTCCTCTTCCATTTCATCCTCTGAGCCATATTTCACTCTCACCAGCGTTCTACAAATGTCTGTGACATGCTGATTCGCTGCTTGGGATTTTTCTTCTCTCTACCCAGTTTATCAGCGAGATTAACCTCACCATCTGTACCTGCATTATACCTCACCACCCAACCTAGGGCTCTGCACATGATAGGTGTATTAAAAAATGCACGTGGTAGGGTGCAAAGGATATGATTAAGAACTCAGAGTTATGCTGGGCACGGTGATGCACACCTACAATCTCAACACTGGGAGACTGAGGAGTATTCGTATGAGCCTGAGTATTCGTATGAGCCTGAGACCAGCCTGGGCTACATAGTAGACCTTGTCTCAAAAAATAAAACAAACAAATGCAGTTCAAGAGTTAAGATGAAGAGCAGGCAGGGAGACAACTGCAGCTGCCACTGAATAGAAAAGCTAAGTCCATCCACAAGGATTTGGATCATATACAGGGAAAGGGTGACATGGTAGAGGCCTGCCAGGGCTTCTGATGGCAGTGGGGAAGGAAGTGATAGAGATGGCACATGACAAAGATTCTGGGTGCTCGAGTGACCCAGCAAGTTTTGGCACTTCTCAAAGCCTCAGTTTTCTGTGCTGCAGAACGGGTTAATGAGCCTCGGGCTACCATTCTTATAAAATGAAGAGGCAAACCCACAGTTAAGAATTTCAAAGCTTCCAGAGACCCAGGGACTTGGCTTAACTCCATTATCCGTGAGATGAGGAAAGAGCTTTTCAGAGGCAAAGCAGGGAAAGTCACATTGGGCAGAACCTGCAGCGCAAGTTCTCAAAGCCAGGCTTTCAGAGTTCTTGCCTTGCCCAAGAGGGCAATTCCCGAACTCAATTCAGCAATTACTAAAAGTTGTAGAAATAACGGGCTGTGCCCAACTTCACCTCCTGAGAAGCCTTGCGTATATAAATCATTGCATTTGGGCACCTTAAACTTTCTTTTACATCTGAACCAAAGTGGAACCTTCCACTCCACTACAGAAATAAAAAGTAGGCAATCAGCGCAAAGAAAACGCTAGCTGTACACGCCAAGGCTTTCATATATCCGCTTTGACCGGAGCAACTCAGGCTGCCGATTTTGACAGATCTGTGTGCGAACGCTCGGGGACCTGGAGCGATGCATTTCAGCTCCATGCATCAGTTTCTCCATCTGCAAAATGGGTCTGAGAGCAGAACCAAGGCCGCCAGCGAGGAAGCAGGAGGTGGCGCCCGCGTCAGAGGGATGCAGGTCGGCGGGCCCGGGCAGCCACGCGGCGGGGTCCAGCCTAGGACAGGGAGGGGGCGGGCCCGCACCGGCCGAGTCCCCGCAGGAGGGGGAGGGACGCCGCACGTAGTGTCGCGTCGCGGCGCACGCCGCCCGCCGCCGACTCCTATAGCCGCCCCTCGCAGAGCCCGCTCCGCCTTCCAGCGCGCGACCCTTACATAAGCGTTCCCGGCGAAGACGCCGGCGCACGCCCACCTGCTCCGACCTGCCTCTGGAAGAGGGAGGTGCAGAGCGCCACGGACACCCACCTCCTCTCCGCCGCTGTAAGTCGTCGCCGCTGCTTCTACGGCTGCTGCCTCCACTGACAGGGAACAGCTGCGGTCTCCGCGCAACCGAACTTGCTGCAGTCCTGGCTCCGCCTTATGGACTTCTTATTGGCTTAGGCAGCCCAACCCCTCCTAGTATTGGGCAGAATTCTCCGTCATTCACCGCTCCACCTCTTAGGACTCCTTCCCTACGCCCGCCTACCTACACGTTTAAGCCTTGGCGCCCCACGTCAGCCCCGCCCCTCTGGTCTCCGGCGGGCTTCTGGATTGGCGGCGAGGCTAAGAGAGCCCGTCCCTGGCGCGCCACCGCCTACTCCCGAGGTGTCACAAGCCTCACGTGTGCCTCGGGGCCCCGCCCCTGTCTGCAATAGGCGGAAGTGGCCCGGCACCGACACGTCGTGATTGGCTGTTGGCGGGGGTGGGGACGTACGATTCATTCACTCGGGTAGCACATGTCTCTCCAAACCGCGGGCACAACAGAAGCTGCGGGGTTCTGGAGACTGGACTGTACGCAAATTCATGTTAGCGAGTGGAGAAAAGGTAGCAGGAAAAGCGTTTTCTAATGGCAGAAGGAAAAAGGCTCTGATGCCACCCGATCTTACGTAATTGCGCCCTTTAGCAGCTACAGCGCGCGGGGGGAGGGGGGGTGTCAGGAGTCCGCCACTGTGTGACCTTGGACAAGTCACTTTACCTCTCTGAGCTTCTGTTTCCTAATGTGCAAAGCAAGCCCTCCACTAGGCCTAAGGGATTTAGAGTCTTGGTTGATGTAGAGTAGGAAAGCTTCATAAATTGGGCTCTGTGCCAACCAAGGAATAGAGAAGTGATCAACGCAAATCAAAATCTGCCTTCCAGTGAGAGAGAGACCAACAACGAACAGAATATACTGTATGTCAGATGGTGATCAGGAAAAGGAGAAAAAAATAACCTGCTGCAGACAAGGGGACCAGGAGAGAATATCATGTTAACTAAAAATTATTTTCTGAGCAGAGATCCCTCCACTCCTTGGACTTTTTTTGTATAGTTTGTCGAGCCAGTTTCTTTGCCCTTCCTTCCACCTATCCCCCAAACCCCAACCACATGGATCCAACACGGCAAATTTAGTAGCAGGACAAGGGTTTCAATTCCAATTTTCCAGATACACACATTCATTTGACCAGTGCACACTTCTTGAGTATATACTATGTACTCAGTGGGATGCTGGGAACAGTGGTGAGTGAAATATCTTAAAGCTTACATTCCACTGGATGCCCAAGTCCAATTTTTTTTTTCCTTTTTGTAGTAGTAGTGCTGAAGATTGAACCCAGGGCCTTCACACTGAGCTGCATGCCCGGCCTACTATTTATTTATTTAGAGACAAGGTCTCCTTAAATGTCTAACTACTGGGATTACAGGTGTAAATTACTATATCTAGTTTTTTGTTTTTCCTTCAGGAAAAGTGTCGCCTCTCTGTCTGGTCTGGATTTTCACATAAAACAGATGTGACATAATAGGCACTGAGTGTAATTATTGTCCCTATTACTCTTCTAGCCCATGCCTACCTTATGACTTCATCACTTCCTGTCTGTATCTTATCTCACCAGCTGTGTGTGTATAAGACACAGATCCTTGTGTTCTTCACAAAAGGCAAGGCCCTGCCTTAGGACTGGTCAGCCAATAGGGACTTTGAATAACTGGGTGGCATAGTTCTGGTTGTTCCCTGGGAACTTCTGTGTCTAGATCAGAGGGCAAGTGGCTCCACCCATGTTCAGAGAACTCCTATATCACCAGCAACTGACTGAGATCTGAACAAAGAAATTAACTGAGTAGAACTAGAAAATGGACTGCTGTGCAGCTTCATATCAGCTAGCTCCAGCATCTATACTATCGAGCCCAATTAGACTGGGAAACAAGACACCTTGCCATCCAGCCTCTCTTCAACCCCCAGGATGAGTTCCCCAAAAATGACATAGTTGGGAAAGTATTTCATTCTAGGCACCAAAATAACTGCCTAGCCGATAGCTTGGGTTAGGAGTCTAACATTATTGGGAAAAGCATTTCTCAGCTGAGCACAATGGTGCAAACCTGTAATCCAAAAGCACCCAGGAGGCAGAGACAAGAGGATCTGGAGTCCAAGAACTGTATAGCAAGACCCTATCTCACAAAAGAAAGAGGAGGAGGAGGAGGAGCATTTCTCTTTGTACCACCAGTAACAGAATCTCCTTGGTACCTGTTACCTGTGGGAAACACAGATTGCCGAGCTCACCCTATGGTTCTTATGCATATTACTATCCAGAGGTCCTAGAAGCACCAGTGGGGTCACCAAAGTCAATGAAAACCATCTCCTGGAAATGAGACGCCCTGCATTGCATTGCTAGCTTTAGGAATTTTCCAAATGGGCTTAATGGGTCAGTTTGAGATCCACTGAGAGGCATAGAAAAACATTACCCTGTTTTCCCCCATGGTTAAGAATCTCCCCTGCTCTTGAGTTTAAACCAGGAATAGTGCTGCACATTTGTAATCTAGGTCATCACTCAGGAGGCTGAGGCAGGAGGATTTTGAGTTTGAGGCCAGCTTAGACTACATTGCAAGACTCTGTTTCAAACCAAACAAACAAAAAAGAACTGGTTTAGCTGAATAAATATTTAGCAAATAAAACCATAGGAGTCAGGGCCAGGGATTTAGCTTAGCAGCATAAACACCTGCCTGGCAAGGGTGAAGTTGTGAGTTCAATCCCCAGTACCAAAAAAAAAAAAAAAAAAAAAAAAAACATTGAAGCATCTACCCATGCTTAGCAGTAAAAATGCCCAGAGTAAATGGGACCATTCCAGAGGCCAAGAGTCCAGCAAGAAAGGCAGGAGTCCAGAGGGCACCCATGGCATTTATGAGGGAGGGAAAGTTAAAGATATAACAGCCTAGAACAAGCCAGGGCAGGTCAAGGGCCATGAATATTGAAATAGAAATTGTCAGAGGAGACTTTGACATCCCCTGGCCAAGGAGAAGAAAAATGAGATTAAGCCCCGGTGCCCTTGCCCACGGCCTTTAGACAGCACTCACTGGAGTGGGTGTAAACAGTGAGCTGACTTCCAGGTCCGAGCTGCTCCCAGGCCAGGGAGAGGACAGACCTCTAAGTGCTTGCCTTCAAAGCAGTGTGGTGCTTTGTGGAAAATAATGGCCAGAGGCCCAGGGTATCCAAGGAGGGGCCCTTCACCCCATAAGAGGGGGCTTGGAGGGCTTTCTCAAGAAGGGAACACCTGCCTGCAGAGAGACAGAGAGGTGATTATATTGATAAACAACCACACACGAAGGGAAGGGCCCAAGCAAAGGAGGGTGGCATGATGGGGTGGAGGGAGAGAGGGTCATGCCATGGCAGCATGGTGATGGAGCTCACCAGCATGCTCAGGAATCGATGTGGAGGCCCAGGAGCAACCAGGGACAAGTTAAACAGCAGATACCCTGAGCCCAGGAACCCCCAGATGGCTTTACCCTGACAGCTCAAGTGTGGCAGCTCTCCTGTCCTAGGATGGCAGAAGACTAAGGAGCAAGTTCCGGCAGCTCAAGCCTCAGAGGGCCTGGCTGCTGGTGGGGATTCAGGGTGACTTTCCAGCAGAAAGAGCAGGATACACCTAAGGGGCTGAAGTTGTGTCTTCTACTCTAAACATGTGGACCCCTTGTGTAAGACAGCCTGGATGCCCTTGCTAAGGCAGACTTGCCCAGGCGCCCTTGCCCAGGTGCGGTTTTCAGGTTGGGGACCTAAATCCCAATGCCTTCCTTCCCCTACCATCCTCCTTTAACCCCTGCCTCCCTCTCCTAGGATACACCCCGTGTTCCTGGCCTGCACCTACTCTGGTCAGTCTGGACTGCCACAATGGAAACCTGGGGCCATTGCGAATGTCCACAAAATGTTCTGACCTCCTACTGGCCACAGTGGGTGTCAGTCTACAATTCAGGCCTCAGTCTCCTTTATGCTCTTAGGCTGCGAAGTCTCTGCCAGTTCCAAGACCCTTCTTCCTCCATTTCCACATCTCTAAATATAAAGTTGCCAAGAAACAAAGAGAAATGCAAAGGGATGAGTCAGCCACCCCATAACACCCCCAATGTCATTGAGATAGCACCAGGGAGGTGCTTTCCTTTGCCCCAGCCCAGTTTCTGCACAGCGAGCATGCAGCTTCTCTCTCTGACTCCTGCTTTGATGCCCACACTGTGGCTCCTCAATATGGGGCAAGCCCTTTGCTAGAGTTCCAGGTCCCTCTAAACTGCTGCCCACAGGCTGGACAGAGGCAGGGGTGAACCTCCTACCCCTGAGATATAGCCTCCCCAGAAGCCCTGGGAACCAGCAGGGGTGCTATGCTCATTTGATAGGTATGGACACTGAGGCTCAGAGAGAAGTGATTTCTCTCCTTGTCACAGAGCTAGGGACCAAGTTCAGAGAACCAAGCAGTCCTTTCTCTGTTTTGCTGGCCACCTGGGAAAAGAGAAAGCAAGGAGGTGCAGAATGCAGCTCTTAAAGAAAAGACTTTGTTTTGACATTTACATCCTGAAAACACAGTCCTCAAAGGCAGAAGGGCTTTGAACAATCATGTTTCCAAGATGTTTCACAAGATAAAGAACACCTGGTTCCTCATATGCAAACAACACAATTCCGGCACTGCCCAGGCCTGTCTATGCAGTAGGCTCCCATTAGAATCCAGAGATTGGTGTGCGGTTTTATTTTTTGTTTCACAGTGCCAGGGACTAAACCAGGGCTTTTGCCCTTAGAGCTCCAGTCTTTTTATTTTGAAACAGGATTTTGCAAAGATGCTGTTTCCTGGGCTGGGCTAGAATTTGAGATCCTCCTACTTCAACCTCTAAGAACACTGGGATTACAGACAGGCACCACCACACATGGCTGCTTTTTAACAAGGTGAGTTTAGGGGACCCAGGTTAGACCTACTCAGCTCCATCCCACAAATGAGGAAAATTCTCCAATTAAGGCATAGACCCACGGTCAGCAGTCATCTGTTCCGCCTAACTGAAGGAGTTCAAGAGCACCCGCTTAACTGCATCTGGGACTCTCCCACAGAGCTCGATTGCTTTCTCTCTACTCACAATAATCCTTCCCTAATCCCTCAGAGCACTGTTGAAATTAAATACAACCACATACCGGAAGCCCTTAGCTCAGCGCTCAGCACATAGCCAGTGCTCAGCACCTGGTGCTTCCATAATAGAATTGCCAGCAGTAGTGTTGGTATTTATCACCTGCTTTGATTTCTCCAGGTGATTAGGTGGCCAAGCTCTGGCCCTGGACCTAAAAGCCTTGCATTCGAGCTTCCTGTGCCAACATGCATGTTTGGTACCACTGTTCCGAACTAAAAGAACTTGGGTCCCAAATGCTCTGGATTATAAGAGTTGATCAGGCAGTGGAGTCCCCTTACCAGCTGAATGTACACCAATGGTTTTCATTTAAATATCTGCAGTCTCCCACCATATTTTCAAGAAGAAAATCTAGTGACCTAGGGTTAAACCTGTAGTCCTGACCAATCAGCCTAGAGGACGTAGGAAGACCTAGGTCTCCACCCACCCGTGCAGGGTGCAACATAAGTCCCTAAAGACTCTTGGTGCTGGACTCACTAAGGCTGGACTCCAGGCCTGCCTGACCGTACTTCTGTTACTTCATCTAAACAGTAAAATGCAATCACAGAAGTGAGACACAGAAATGGAGGGTGTACTGCATCCTGACTGCCTGCTGGGCCAGCTCAGATTCTCAAGGCCATAGAGTTTGGGCTTCTGTCCGCCTTTCCCACAGCAACCCTCTGGCTCACCTCTCACTTCCATCTCTTTTTGCACCCGTGCTCTACGCCCTGGAGCCTGAATGCCAATACTACTCCTCAGAAGCCTGCCTGGATTCTCCTCACTCCCCAGCCATTCTCTTCCGTGCATCCTAAGCACTTGGTGTCTCTCATAAACCACTCTCCTGCTGTACGTGAGAATCTCTGCATTTCCACAGACACTGACTTCCACCCTGCCTCACTCCAAGTCTGGCCTACAGTGTATAGAAGTAGATTGATCGCCCTGGTTCACCTCAAGGAACACCTAGGCAGCCTGCCCCAGTTTGCAGCCTGTCTGATAGCTAAGCCTCGTTACAGCTGTAAATGGCATCATCGTTTAGGAAATAGAGATACTAGTGTCTTTCATTGTCTTGTGCTTCTCTTCGCCACACATTTTAACCCCTCTGCAATGGGGCTGATGAATGGGCAAAGGGTATTCTTTCTTAATAATGTGTGAAATGATGCTGCCTTCTATCAGTGCCACCTCGGAGCTGGTGAAACACAGTATAATCCCCATGTGATGGCTGAGAAAGTTTAGGCGCATGTGGCTAAGTCCCTCTCCAAAGCATACGGCCAGCATGTGCCAGGACAAGGTTTTAAACTCAGGCAACGCGGTGGGTTTGGAATCTGTAGTCCTGACCCAGGTTTCTATGCCCTGCACACTCAAAGATGTCCCAAGTGACCCAGCTGTTCACATCTGTGTGCGATCCCCTTTGCGTCAGGTGAGGCTGCACCTGATGACTGGCTCCCAAGGAGCAGAATACAGCAGAAATAACGGGCTGTCACTTCTGACATTAAGTTCCTGGGGACTCTGGCTCCTGCCTTGTCTTCCCACCTCCGGCCTTCTGTCTCTCCCTCACTCTGAAGGAAGATAGCTGCCCTGTCGTAAACTACTCTTGGGAAGGGTCAGAGGAGTGACAGCCAACAGCCAGCAAGAAACAACAGCCCTCAGTCCAGCAAGCCTCGGGTAGGGGAATTCTGCTGCACGTGGCAGGGGTGGTCTTCGAAGCCCATTCGCCCACAGCAGGACCTGAAAAGCCCTTTGTGGTAGCCTGGGGGAACCCTCAGCCAGAGTCCCGCTAAGCCATGTCCCAGTCTGGGCCCACAGAAACTGAAATAATAAATGTGTGTTTTATCTCATTTAAACCATCATGAGGTTTAAATGATATTAACAGAGGCATTAGCTCCAGAACCATTAAAAATGCTAAAAAAAAATAAATAAAAATAGTAGTTAGAGCCAGAGGAGAAGGAGGAAAAGGCAGTGCGACCTGGTCCCTTGGCCTGCACTCCTCACTCCACTGGTAATGTGTCACACAACCATGAGCAGCACCAGGTGTTCATGCTATGTCAGGCCCAGAGACACAGATGAAAGCAGTGCACCTCCAAGGATTGCCTGGTCCACTGGGGGACGGCACATGCCTGTGCTAGTGCTGGGCAGGCATCGGAGGCCTGCAGAGCCACATGTTGAAGGGTGAGACTGCTGGCCATGTGAGGAGGTCGGGCGGCAGGGGAAGGAAGGGTAGGAATGCGTGTTTTCTTCTTTCCTCAGTGGATGGGAGAGGGTAAAGATTATGGATTTAGCAAGTGTTCTGCATCAGTGCACTTGACACGCACCCAGGCAAGTGATTCAGTCCAGCGCGTCTCGGAGGGGTGTGAATCAGCAGGCTCCTCCTGATGTAGGCCTGGGAGAAGGGATTCAAGACTGCCTGTGCCCAGGCATGGGCACTGCAGAGTGGGTGACAGCCAGTCTCTGTCTTCAAACTGGCTTGGAGGTTAAACACAGGAAGGTGGGCAGGGTTGCAATACACAGGTTTGGGCATGCGATGGGATCTGTGTTTGGGACAGGTTCAGGCAGAACATCAGGCTCCTTACTTTTATAGCAGGAAGCAGTAGCTGAGCTTGACAGACCTGAGAAAGCCTTCCCTCAGACGGGAATGGTGATGTACACGTGTAATTCCAGCACTTGGGAGGCTGAGGCAGAAGGATCACAAATTGGAGCCCTGCTTTCGAAACTTAGGACTTGGTGAGACCCTGCCTCAAAATAAAAAAAATCAAAAAGTCTGGAGAAAGCAAGAGACCCTTTACCAAGAATAGCCCAGAAACAGAGGGAGAAAAGGGCCAAGACCACATCCAGGGGATGAAGATGGGATGGACCAGGAGTCGTAGCCAGCACCTCCCTGACTGTCCCTACTAGTCTGTGTAGCAGCCCAATCGAGGAGGACACAAGGCTCCTGGCTCCTGTCTTGCCTCTGTCACCAGCACTGGAATAGGAGAGTAGAGTGATAGAAACATAGACTTCAAAGTGGGAGTCCCAGTACCACCACTTACCAAAGATGCTCTCTGGCCAGCTGCTTGCTGTCTGCAAGCCTCACTTTCCCAGTCTATAAAAATGGAACAGCTTGGGGCTGGGGATTTAGCTCAGCGGCATAAGCGCCTGCCTTGCAAGCAGGCAGTCATGAGTTCCATCCCTGGTACCGAAAAAGACAAAAAAAAAAGGAACAGCTTGAGCATGGTGGTGCATGCCTTTAGTCCCAGCTAGCCAGGAGACTGATGCAGGAAGATCATTCAAATTGAGGAGTTTTTTTGATTTTTGGTACCAGGGATCGAACTCATGACCTTGCACTTGACAGGCAGGCATTTGTGCCACTGAGCTAAATCCCTGGCTAAATTGAGGAGTTCTGAGGGCAGCCTGGGCTACATAGGAAGACCTTCTTTAAAAAAAAAAAAAAAAAAGTAATCTGGGTGTGATAACACATGTCAGTAGCTCTAAGACTCTAGGAAGCTGAGGCAGGAAGACCAAGAGAGTTCAACCCAGTCTGGGCAACTTAGCAAAATCATATCTCTAAATAAATACATAAATTGATTAATTAATTTAAAAACAGGACTGGGGATGGTAGCTCAGTGTTAAGATGCCGGTTTCAATTCCCACTACCACATAGATCAAATCGAATCAAATGCAATCAAATCTCTTCCTCAGATTAACATAATGTTTAAATGAAATCCATGGAGGAATTAGCTGCAGAACCAGAAAAATGCTCAAGACTAAAAAGAGTATGACTCAGAGGTGTGAGGTCCCTTCAGCCTTCCAATCCTCTGATTCTAGGGAATCTGCTGGCCCAGCCTAAGACCTCTCCTTTTTTCCCTGTCTTGTGGGACAGAGCTGCTGGCAGTTTTGCTTTGAAGGGTAGCTACCTTCACAATTTCACTTTCTTCCTTTTTTTTTTTTTTTTTTTTTTTTTTTTTTTTTTTGAGATAAGCTCTCAATATGTAGTCCAGAGGGTCCCTGAACTTGGTATCCTTCTGTTTCAGTCTCCCACATGCTAGGGTTATAGGTATACCCCCCAGCTCAATTTCAGCTTATAACCAAAATGACCAATCTTATAAATAGGCTGACCAAGAAAGAAAAGTTTACTGCTCATAATGAATGTCACGAACTCTTTTTTGGAGAGGCATTGCTATATGTATGCCGGATGTGCCGTGCTGGAATATTAGGAGCAGAATGAGGCCTGGAAGAAATTCCAGGCTGGAAGATCACAAGTTTGAACCCAGGCCTGAACCACTTGGGGTCTTAGCAAAAAAAAAAATTAAAAAGTTGGGCATGTAGTTCAATGCAAAGGCCTGGGTTCAATTCTCCAGTAACTGATAAATTATAAAAAGCACCAGTCCCTTGGTCTGAACTCTTTGCCCCAGAAGGTGAGGTAGTGGTGGTGAGGGTGACTCAGAGATGCTCAGCCCATGGCTTGCCCTTTGGTTTACGATGGCCACCTCAGCAGTGCCAACCTTTGCCCCCAGGAGATCAGCTGTCTGACCGGTGGAGGCGGCAGACCATCTGGGAGGCTCGCCAGTGCCAAGGAAGCCTCCAGAGCTATGGGAACCGGGTTACGCAGCCGCTCCTTTCGAAGCCCCCGGTCCTCCTATGGGAAGCTCCAGGAAGGACAACTCCGGCGGACACTGAGCCTCCGGGAGGGCCGTCACAAGGGCAGGCCCCAGGACCTGGATGGAGGCCCAGAAGGGCTGGAGTCCCCTGCTCAGGAGTGGCTGCCCGGGAGACTGGAGGACACCGATCAGCTGATCCAAGCCCAGCGAGGTGCAGGCAGCCGACAGTGGCTGAAGCAGTACCAACAGGTACACTGAGGGCTGGAGGAAGGGTGGCACCATGGCAGGAGAGAGGAGGGTTCTGGGAGAGGCACCAGGGCTGCAAAGGTGGTGCAGGGTGGACACACATAGGCTACGGAACCAGGAAAAGAGCACAGCGGTCTGGACGCAAAACTGCAGACAGAGGCACCCAAGGGTCACCTTCAGAGCGCCCTGAAGATGTTGGAGATTTTCCCACGGGCACTGGGGAGTCATGCAGATTTTAGGTTGGGGATGGGTGTGCGTGTGATGTACTCAGGGTGTTTTAAAACTTTCCATATACTATGTAATGTAGTATGTTGCATGGGTGACAGAACAGAAGGCAAGGAGGGCAGCCAGTAATGTCCCAGGGTGTCATTTTATTCCTCTCTTACCCTGGGGAAAAGGAAAAATCCAGACTGCCTTGGGAGAGGTATGGGGCTGCTGGCCCTGCTGGTAGGAGAAAGGGTCACAGGTGAGGGGCACTTCTCCCTGGGGTCTACCCCCACCTTGTGGCTGTTTGTAGAACAGCACCCCAAGCCCACCGCTCAGCCCTGGCTCCTCATTTCCCTCAACCCTGGTCTTCCAGCAGGTGCGGAGGACGTGGCAGAGCTTTGTCACCAACTTCTCCCACGTGACTTTGAGTCAGTCGGCCTCCCCAGAGCCCCCACTGGACACCACTAGCTAGCAGTGTTGGAGGATGCCCCTTGCTGACCCTGCCTCTTTGCAGCTCTTCTGGACTCTGGACTGCACCGGCCTGTGTCACGTAACCCAAGGAGCCACCCCACAACCTCCACCACCCACCCCCAGTTCACTGGGAGCCCCATGCGGCTGCCCCAGGCCATGACCCTCTCTCTCCAAGGCTGGGTCTCAGCAAAGACCCCGGTGGGGCTGAAGGGAAGTGGTCGGCTCTGTGCCCTCTGGGCTTAGAGCTCCCAGAACACATGAGATAGCTCTTAGGAGCCTGCCTAGAAGTGAGGGTATCAATGCTCCCAGCCCCATGTAAGACCCCACAAGATCAGTTACCACTTCCAAGACAGAGCTTGAGGAAGCCAGACTTGTGGCTGAGATGCTCTTGGATGGATGTCATTTGGTCACAGGGCCACCACTTGCTGCTGGGTCCCCTCCCAAACAGTGAGCCCACTCAGGCAAGGACCATGTCTGGGAGGCTCTCAGTGCTGGGCACCCACTGGCCAACAGACCCAGCCTGTTTGTTGTTGCCTTCAGGCCTCAAAGTATCCCAATGAAGGAAGCAAGGGGAACATTTCCTCTTGATGTGACAGAGGGGAAACTGAGGCCCAAGGTGGAAGGGATCTGTTAATTTTGTCTTCCCTCACCCTACCCACGTCAGTGCCCAATATCGGCGCTAAACACAGGAATAAAGATCTGTTGCACTGAAGTGAATGAGTTGTCCGGTGACTGAGATGAGGCCCTCGGGCCACTCCCACTGCTGTGAGCCTGGGCCCTGAGCCCAAGCAGGGCTTACTTTGAGGCTCAGAGAGGCATAGGGGCTCGTCCAGGGATGTGCAGAGGGAGAGGGGGGACTGACCTCCAAAGAACCTGAGCTCTTTGAGGGATACCAGCGCCTACTGCAGGATCCTGGGGCTTTCCTAGCTCCAGCAGACCCACAGTTAAGAGACAGGGAGTGGCGAGGCCTCACCATCCTGGTACAGGGTCTCTTTGGGAATTGAGGAGGTACAGCAGAAATAGAGTGGATCTCCTTGTACCTCCAGAACCGAGAACCCTGGCAGGAGCACTCGGGAACAAGAGAGGTCTAGGGGAAATGCTGTCACAGCCACTTACATGCCAGTTTGGAAGCTAGACAGAGCTGAGCAGAAGCCTCCAGCCCTATTAGGTGCTGACTTCAGTTGCTCCCAGCTCAGTCCTTTTTGTAGCAGTACTAGGGGTGCCTTGGGGAACCCCGGGTCTCCAGGAAGCAGCTTGTACTCACAGCCCTGCCAAGCCATCTCAGGGTCTGCAGGAGGAAGCTGGGCCAGGCCTCTGCTCTCTGGGCCTGTCCTGGCCTCTTTGTCCCTAGAAACAAGCCCTGTGATCCTGTCTAATCCATGTCTGTCTTCCACCAGGCCAAAAGTTGCAAGGAACCTACCTGGTTTTTCCACCGGGATGCCAGGGTCACATTTTAGGGTTTAGGCTTTAGACCTGGTGTTTAGTAGATGCTCGGTAAATGATTATTGAGTGAATGTCAAGGGACAAGCTCAAGGTCACACAGGGAGTTGATGGCTGAGCTGGCCTGTAGTTCATGATCTGGGTGACTCTCACTTAGGGTGACTCTCACCTACAGTCCCACTAGTAATCCTGTGGGCAGGCAGGTAGTCCTTCAGCAGGGTTCAGCCTGTTAGGAAACTGGTTCCCAGCTGTAAGTGATACAGGACATGAAATACAAAAATATTATATTTCCTAACTTGTTAGATGTCTGATACAGCAAGATTGGATTCTCTAAAAATCAAAGAATGAATTCTAGGAGCAATGGAAGTTAATAGTAAGAAGTATTTATTGAGAGGGAGAGATATAGCTCCTGAGAGGGAAGAGGAGGCCCAAATTGGTTGCTGAGGACCCTACTTTAAGGGAAATATTATGGAGCAATACCCACATGGGTACGATGTGGATTACAGCTGTGATAAATCAATAAGGATACAAGTATAATCACTTCGGCAGCAGTGATCCAACGGGAAACAAGGATGCATGGAAAGAACAAAGACTTTTTCTAGGAAATCAAGGGACTGGAGGTTTTGGTCACCCACTGGGGTGACTGATGTCTATCTAGGTTTCATTAGGCCTAGTGTTTGTCCTTTAAGGAAATGCACAGCCCTGTTCATTTTGACTTTATCTTGAGGCCTGATCTCCAACAGATGTGTCTCTGGCCACAGTTGAGATGCGTTTCACTTTTGCCCTGGCTTTCTCAAGGACCCAGCCTTATTTGACTGCCTATAATATTTCTGCCTAGCTAAGCTGTCTATAATAAACTGTCTCTGAAGAGGTATTCCTAACCTGTCATGAGGGGGCAGTGGGCCATGACTGTCCTGGCTTCTTCAGCCTGAAGGGAGTCATAGTTATGATTGGATAGAGAGACTCTCTCAGAGGATCTAAATAAAGGCCCTCGGTAGATGTCAGGTGTTCTCATTTTGGGCATGCACATAGCTTTAAGTCTGGAGGGGAAAAAGCTAAAGAAACAATTAAGTACATGGGCCAGACAAAATGATCTACAAGACTATAATGGATATAACCAACAAATGTTTCCACCAGGAAGATCCAGTTAATCGCCTTCCATAAAGAGGATAAAGAGAAGGTCCAGGGAATTTCAGAATCTGATAAGGCCTGAATCTGTCATCAAACATCTTGCAGCCCTCAAGATATCAGCAGAAGGATCAGGAATATATGCACAACATTCAGCTTTTATAATTGCACAAGTACTCCTTGTGCTGTTGACAAGATGTCTAAGGCCATTCAGTTTTAGAGGACAGCTTCCCTCGTTAAGTTTACTTCTCATTTAGGGGACAGAGAGATCATTTGAGGTGTCATTTAAGGCCTGTTGAGTATAGTTGGTCAAGGCCTTGATGTACTGCATAACATCTTCTAATCCTAGGAAAGGGACAAAGATAGGCCAAAGGATCATTCTAGTGAAACAGTCTTCTTGACTATCGATGTTATAGAAAAATATGCAGGTTTGTGAATGTTTTTGACACTCCTGCCTTGTAGCCATATGAATCTCAGTGTGTGTCTCCCTATCAACCCTGGGGATAACCAGGACCATGAACTGGTTCCACAAGACCAATAAGTGCCACTGGGAACTTCTCATCTAATTCCAGGGTGACTAAACTAGTCACTTGCAAATCAGCCTTCAACCTGGAAAGTTACAGTTTATATACATTGCTCGGGGAGTGTTCATCCCAGGAATTTAGTAGAGTTGGGCCAATGAGAATAGGAATTATTTCTTTGTTCCCAGCATAAGGGGGCCTTCCTACCAAGTTGCCCTATAGTTGGAGATAACCATATATAATCATCCCAAATCTGAAAATAGCCATCTTGATATTTATGCTTGTTGGCTCTCATGATAGGACACTTACTTTTTCTTCAATAGGGGTTTTACTGGTACCTGTAAAGATGCTTCAGTAGTAATTTTAGAAAAGGTCTGAAAACGTACAGGATCATTAAGGGTGGAGTTCATAGGCCACTCGGTTATCTTGTAATGGTGGGCTAAACTATGAATATTTGTGCCTAGCTTAGCTGTCTATAATATAAGGAAGGCAGAAGGCTGGCTCAGGGGCTCCTAACCTGTGTTGCCACACTTAATTCAGTAATCATTCCTGGAGAATTTTAATACTGAAACAGTGAAAGGGAGGAGGGAGGAAAATCGTTTCTGGAGGAATCGCCGTGGACACTGTTTTGCTCTGTGCCAGGTCACTGAGGGGACAGTATGTTAAGCGTTTCAGAAAAAGAGCTAAACTACCTGGGTTTGAATCCAGACTGTGCCATCTGGTGGTTTGTGATCCTAGGAAAGTTACTTACCTTCTTGGTCTCAGTTTCCTCATTTTAGCTAATAACAGCATGCAGCTCCCAGGGTCCTAGGTAGGACCCCATGGATGCAGGTTCTTAGAGTGATAAAGGAAAAACTGTCCTCCAACCTAATACAATACCCATGACAGCCACTCAGGGTGGGCATGATCAGCCTTGTTCTATAAGTGAAGGAATAAAGATGCAAAAAGTGAAGTGACCACTCAGAGGCCACGCAGTGAAGACAAGGTGAGGTCTGGGCCCAGGCTCACGTCAAATCCTGAGATTGCTGGGGTTTCATGATGGAACATCAGTCTGGAGTGTGGACTCTCAGGGAGCCCCAAGACCCCCAATCCAGACTTAGGGATCAGAGGCAGCTTGGCAGGGTGGCGGGGAATAACACCTTCTTTAACATTTCAAACTTCTGCAGGCACTTGTGCCTGCTGTTACCTCCTGCCCCCTCCCAGTCATCCTCCCACTCTGTTCCCACACTGCAGCCACACTGATCTTTCTAATCATGGAATTCCTGGTCCCTTGTCACCTCAGGGCCTTCATACATATGGTTCCTTTTCCTAGAATATTATTTTTTCTCTCTATCCTTTTCTAATTTATTTTCTCTTTGCCCTTGGCTCAAATGTCATCCCTGTGCCCCCCAGGCTGGCCTGGTCTCTTTGCTATATACCCACCCCAAATCCTGGGTTCCATCCTCAGAGCAGTTAGAAGTCAGGTATGAAATGGGTTGATGGTGATTCCCTTAAAAAAAAACAAAAACAAACAAACCAAAAAAAAAAAAAACCAGGCTTTTCTGATAAAGAGGTTGATTTTATCTTAATACAATGACAATTATTCTCATTAGAGGGACATACAAAGGAAAAAATGCAGCAGAACAGAGGAAAGGCAATTTGAAGCTGAAGACAAAGTTCATAGTGACAACAAACCAGTAAGTTGAAGATTGCCATCAGCCACCAGAAACTAGAGGAGATGACAAAAGATTGTCTCCTGTAGCCTGGAAAGAAAGCATGGCCCTATCAACACTTTAATTTTAAACTTCGGTCTCCAGAGAAAATCCCTTTCATTTATTGTAAACCTTTGAGTTTGGGGTAACAACAGCTACATGAAGTTCACAGTGTGTTTGGAGGGGTGGTTAGACCTGGAGGAGAGTCAGATATTAAGTCCTGTAGTTCCATATGCAGCATAGAGGAAATCTGTGGCAAGATGTGACCTCCAATAGGCTTGGTGGCCCCGCCCCAAAGGCACTTCCAGTGGTTATAACTCCCATAGCTTCTCTTTTGGGCTTTCTCTGCTCCCTCCTTGTAGTTTTCCTCAGATGACCCATATTCCTGGCTTCTCCAAACTTTGAAAGTCTCTGCTTCACCTCAGATTTCACACTTACAGCTTCACGCACTGCCCTCTCAGGGTAACACTGCCTGGCCTCCTGAAATCTGGGTGGAAGCCTTCCTGAGCCCACAACTCTTCCATTCTGCATGTACCTAAAATCAGTGCCTCATGGATGATGCCAAGCTCTGCTGCCAGCAGGAGAATAACAAGGCTTCCCTCTCTCTTGGCTGTGGGATTGAGTTGCTAAGCACTCTCAATCCAATTTCAAGGAACAAATTCTCTAGGTCTCTGCCATTCTGGAACATGGTGTTGTGGGACTTTCTTCTCAAAGCAAAGTCTTTCACTTTCACAGTTTTGAAGCTAAAAATTGTGGAGTCCTGATGCTTCATGTGATGCCATCAGGCAGGCTTCTATTCCTTATCAGAAATCAAGATCTCCTCTGATCTATCTTTGCAATCCACAGCTTTACTGTAACTTCCTTTCTGACCAAACTCATAATGTTTTAAATCATTCTGCTGGCTTTTTGCTCTTGATTCTCTTAATAAATCTAAAAGCCCCCCAAAGTAGCCATGCCACAACTTCAACATTCAGCTGCCTTAAAATTCTGCCAAATTAATTATTCCACTGCCCTTAATTTCAGTCTCAGGCAAAGTCTCTGGACATGAGCAAAATGCTGACGAACTTTCTGCCAAGCCATAACATACATTGTCTAGAGTCCAGAAGCCAATTCAGTCTTTCTTCCCATCAGAAACCTCTTTATCCAGTTCTTACTGGATACAGCTTCAGGTATTCCAACTTAACTTTTTCAGCCAGCATCTCTGAACCTTTCCTAATTCTATCCCATCCCACAAGCCAGTTCCAAAGGCTCTTCAGTCACATAGCTAGAAAATGTCACAGCAATGACCCCACTTCTCTGGTAGCAAACTCTATCCTATCTCTCAGTCTCTCTGTCTCTCTCTCCTCTCATTGCTTTTGCTGTCTTCCACCTGCCACAAACTTTTGTCCCTCTGCCATGGAGCCAGCTGATGATGGACTAACACCTCTACAAACTGAGCTAAATAAACCTTTCCCCCTTCAACTTTATTGTGTTATTTTGATTTGTACCAGGACTTGAACTCAAGGACTTTTACTTGCCAAGCAGGCACTTGTGTCATACCCCTTTGACTTTGGACATTGAGTATTTTGTCTCATCAATGAGAGAAATGTATCTAAGACACTTGCCAAGCACATTGTGCACTTCACAGATCTTCCCTAAAATATAGCATCCACAGAGACATCCTTGGTGCTGGTGGTCACCATGGTCCATGCAGAGGCACAAGGCAGAGGTCTGAGCTTCTCTCCTCACCCAGGCCAGTGCCAGCCTAATAGCTGAGTCTCAGTTTCACACTTCTTTGTTCTAATTCAGCCATGCAGGCCAAGAGGTCTCTGCTAGTCTTCTTGGGGGTCCAAGCAGTGAGCCAGGAGCTAAAGGGACCTGAGTACCCCTGGCTCTCCCCACTGAGCTCCAGTCTCTTCTGATTACCATCCCTACCTCATGCAACTGTTCTGCTATGTTTCCAGGACTGGAGAGCTCCCTACTTATCCAGAGCTGATCATTACATGTGACCTCTGCCCTTGAGAAGCTCATAGCCTGGCTAGGGAACAGACAGACAGACAGATGGCCACTGCTCTGCTATGAAGCAGAATGGGATGAATGTTCACTGGGGCAGCATGGTGAGAGAGATTCCTTGGAGATGCTGATTCCTGAGCCAGTGTGACACTCTGGGCTTGGCTGAACCCTCTTCCCCCAGCCTCCTGAAAACCTCCTGCCAGGGAGAAGGCTGTGAGCAAGTAGAAAAAATACCTAGCAGGAAAAATAGGGCTGCTTGGCTGCACTAATGGGGAATGCAGTGAGGCGAGCAGAAAACACTCAGTCCCCAGCCTGTCTCAGAGCCAGGCTGCAGATGCAGGCTGGAGGTCCCTCGAGTCCAACAGATCCAACACTCTTTCCCCATTGAGCGTGGAGCTCAGTGTGTACAGCCCAGCAAGGAGCCAGCAATGAGGGTCAGGCCTGAGTGTAAGCCTGTGGCCCAAGCACCTGCCCCGTAATTGCTCTTGGGTAAATTGCCCTGCTCCTCTGGCCTTCATTTCCCCTCTGTAAAGTGGGGATGCTGATCTCTGTTTCCTTTGGACAGAGGGGCACATGAGATGTCAAGTGTGCAAAAGCTTGGCAAGCTTCAAGGGTGCAGCCTCCTAAGAGAGACACTTTACTCCAATCTTCTCATGACCCTCATTAAGCTGGAGAGCAATTTGTAAAAGACCTGAGGCCAGACCCTCTAAGCTTGAATCCTAGTTCCACTACTTACAAGCTGGGTAACATCAGGCAATCCCTTGACCTCTCTGTGTATTGGTCTCTTTGTTTGTTTGATAAAAATAGCAGTCCTCTTTACACGGTTATTTTATTGCCTGAGTCAATGCACACAAAACAATATAGGGTGGTTCATTAGCCCCTGGTTCTCAGTAGCCGCTTCCAGGGAATTCTCCCCCTGTGACCTTGGGCAGGTCTCAGTCTGAACCTCAGAGGCTGCCTCTGGAAAATGGGGCTGTTAATAATAGCTCCTGGCTTGAGGCCACCAAAGGATGAGACGGGCCAAGCACACAGTGTGCTGAGTGAAGGCCAGCTCAAGGAAATGCCCACTCACCAAGGACAGCCTGGGGAGCCCTGCGTGTCCCCAGCTCACCTCAGCTGTACTCAGCTCACCTCAGCTGGGTGTGACAGGGAGGAGCCCTGAGGATCTGGGAAAGTGGGCCAACAGACTAAATGGCTGCCCTGAAGCCTCCCAGGAAGGGCCTCCACTTAGAGCGTGCGACGGAATAGGACTCACAGGACAGGGCATGGGAGGAAGCTGCTCCATCCTCACTGTCTCCTCAGTCACCAAGGCTGCCGCTGGTCCTCCCCTCCCCTAACCAGCCAGGCCCCATCTCCCTCTTTGAACCCCAGGCACAAGCAGTTAACCTGAGCATTTTTTGCTGGGTGAACTTTAGAGAGGCCAAGAGGACTCATCCCTCTCCAAGAGGCCACCAGGAGTCAACCCCAAGGATGACCCACACTCTAGCAGCCACTTGGGGTACAAGTGTCTAGAAAAGGACAGAGTTAGCACTATGAGTATAGGCACCTGGAAAGGTCACCTGAGAAGAGGGTAATCTTAACCCCCGTGGCAGATCAGGAGGGTGCCCAACAGGAGAAAGAACAGAGGCAAAAGCATGGTGACCCAGGACAGCCAGGATATTGGGGAACTATGTGAAACTCATAACTTTTGCTAGGGAAGAAGTGGCAGTGGGAGACAGAAAGGTGGGCAAGGACCACTTTAAAAATACAAGAATATCATCAAATAAGCAATTTGGCAATATGTGCCTCCTGCTGGGAGAAAGCTATCACAGTCTGGCCCTAAAAGTCACAGCTGAATTTTATCAAACTTCCATATCCAAGTC
This sequence comes from Cavia porcellus, assembly GCF_034190915.1. Lineage (NCBI taxonomy): Eukaryota > Metazoa > Chordata > Mammalia > Rodentia > Caviidae > Cavia > Cavia porcellus. The sequence goes on from NW_026947500.1 coordinate 25,607,933, forward strand.
CCAATTTCCAAGAACCCCCAGGGACAGAGAACATGTTAAACTACACCATGGGGCTGCAATTACCAAAATACGGATTGTAGGGACCTCTACAGCACAAACAGTTTAGGTTTTATTCTGCCATTCCATCTCCAGCAAATAAGTTTCAAAGGAAAAAAGGAGAGATAGAGTGGGAAACTCTAAATTAAAGGAAGACTGAAAAATTAACCAATTATAATGTGCTAACTTTATTTACAGCAAACATACTTTAAAAGAAGAGGTAAGGAAAGAAAAAAGAAAAATGATGAAATATTTAGAATTTCAACATTAACCAGATATTTGATAATATGATATGACTTTCTTTTTAGGAATGGAAATTATATAGTCAACCTTCTGTATCTGTGGATTCAACTGCAGATCAAAAACATTTGGGGAAAATTACATCTAGATCGAACATGTACAGACTTTTCTTTCTTGTCATTATTCCTTAAAGAATATAGTGTAACAACTATTTATCCTGTATTTGTATTGTATTATATATTGTGCATAATCTAGAAATGACTTAAAGTATACAAGAGGAGGCTGGGCATGGCGGCACAGGCCTGTAACTCTAGCACTCACAAGGTTGAAGCAGGAGGACCAGCATGAGTCCAACCTGGGCTACATAGCAACCTCAAAGCCAACCTGAACTATATAATGAGATCATGTCTCAAAAAAAAATGTACACAGGAGGATGTGCATAGACTATATGAAAATACTGCACCATTTTATACAAGGGACTTGAGCATTCTCAGATTTAGGTAGCCTGGGTAGCCTGGAACCAATTTTCCAAGGATATTGCAGAACAATTATAGTAGTCATATTAAGAAAAGATTCTTCCATTTTTTAGATTTTTAAAAACTTGTATAGATGGCACCATGCAACGTCTGGGACTTTCTTGGAAGGTGAAGGAAATGGACTTTTGAGAATGTAGATGAGCAGATCAGCCCTGAGTTAACACTGCCCAGGCAGTAGATGAGGTGGGGGAACCTAATTTGACACATATGTTTCTCACAGAGCGGTTTGAAAAGCAACAATCTCTACAAGTCCTGACCATGTGGAAATGGCTAACACTTGGCTAATGAACTCTGTACCCCAACTTACCTCCCTGGATAGGAGGCTATCCAGGGGTACAGGGTGCTAGGAACCACTGTGAGATGGCTCAAAAAGGGCTCATATGACAATGAAGACACTGTTGTCAAAAATGTCTGTGAAGGGCCTGTGTACAATTGTTTTAAAAACTGTGTCTGGGCTGGGGTCATAGATCAGATTTGCCTAGCATATCTGAGGTCCTGAATTCAACCCTCAGCACTGAAAAAATGACAAAAATAAATAAAACAAGTAAAAATCTGTATACGTTTATATAGTATCCACACCAGGACTGCGGCTGCATACTACCATTCTGTTGGCCTGGCTGTTGTTGTTGTTGTCTTTATCCCTGACTGTGCCCCTCAGTGCTGATTCCATCCCCACCACATGGGGGGGGGGTGCTGCTACAAAGAGGACTCAGGACCTGGAACTTATCACCCGGAGGATCAGAAGGCAGGAAGGATATTTGGAGTTACAGCCAACTGGATGTGGCCAGAAGTTAGCTCTGTATATTTGGAAACCTGTGGGCAGCATTTATTTGCTAGGAAGTCTGGGTCCCTTCCCCTGTTGATCCCAGAAGCCACAGTGGCCAAAGGACACAAACTGGAGAAGGGCAGGAGTGGGCAGTTTGAGGTGAGGGCCGAGGCCAGGGATTGGCACGGTGGGTGAGAAATAGCTGCAGACGCAGTGGTGTCAGAGGTGGCCTGGGCAGAGGGGGGATCTGGCAGAGCCACCATTTGCTAAGTGGACTTGGACAAGCATCTATGGACTTTGCTTGTGCACATAAACACACGAGCCCTCACTCTGTCTCTTGCCATCTCAGTGTGGCTAATTTCTGGAAGAGTCTACTTTCTCAGTGACAACATGAAAACAGTAATAGGACTGAGCTATGGCTTGTCCTGAGGTGTCCAGGAGCACTTGCTACCTATGACCTGCAACTGCTGCTGCTTGGTGTCCAGTTTCAAAGCCTTCTGTACAAAAGGCACTATAAACACAGCTAACGAAATTCAAGCCAGGTGTGGTGGTGCACACATGTAAGCCCAGCATTCTGGGAAGATAATGCAAGAGGATCAAAAGTTCAAACCCGAACTGACCAATCAATTTAGTGAGACTCTGTCTTAAAAAAAAAAAAAAAAAAAAAAAAAAGTGGGGGCAGGCTGCAGATACAGTTCAGTACAAAAGCCCTGGGTTTAATACCCAGCATTTAAAAACAAAAAAGATGAGATAAGAGTAAGGCATTAAGGGATGCTCTCTCAACCAGGTGATAAAGGTCAATCTTGACAGTGACAAAAATGGCACTTTCTGTGTGATTTTTCTCCCAAAACTCATAATATCAGTTATTTTATTAGTTTATTAATTTTGACAAATGTACATCAATTTAAGAGCCAATAAAAGGGACCCAGAAACAATGGCACATGCCTGTAATCCCAGCTCTCAGGAGGCTGAGGTAGGCCAGATTGTCATGAGTTCAAGGCCAACCTGAACTATATAGGGAGACCCTGTCTCAAAAGAAAAAAAAAAGAATGCTAAAAGGAAAACAGAGTGAAGTACATGTCTTCACAATTTTTCTATAAATCTAAAACTATTTTAGGGGCTGGGGATTTAGCTCAGCAGCATAAGCGCCTGCCTTGCAGGCAGACAGTCGTGAGTTTGATCCCTGGTACCGATAAAAACGAAAAAGACAAAAAATAAAAATAAATAAAACTATTCTAAATTGATATATTTAAAAAAGAAAAAGCCACGCATCATAGCACAAGCCTGTAATACCAGCACTTAGAAGGCTGAGGCAGGAGAATCTCTCTGAGTTTGAGGCCAGCCTGGGCTACATAGTGAGTTCAAGGCCAGTCTGCACTCCCTAGAGATCCTGTCTCCAAAAAAAGTGCTTTTTAACAAAGATCAACAACCTACATGAAAAACGAGCAAAGGAAAAAAGGCAGATGCACAGAAAGGAGAAAGGTAGGTCAATACACCTGAAGAGATGCCTAGCCACCCAATAACAGGGAAATGCAATCAAAACAGCAAAGTGTTGTCATTTTCTTCCTAAATGATTGGCAAAATTGGAGCTGATCACTGGTACCTGATGTTGCTGGGGTTTAGGAACATGTGGGCAGGAGTGGCAACTGCTACTGTTGTGTTTTTTGAGACAGGGTCTCACTATGTAGGTCAGGCTGGCCTTGAACCTACTATGGAGCCCAGGCTGGCCTGGTCCTCCTGCCTCAGCCTCCTGAGTGTTTGGATTATAGGCATGTGCCATCATTCTCGGCTTTAACAATTTGGTTGTAACTTCCAAGATAAAAGTACACCTGTCCAGTGTGTTCACTAGTGCATTATTTGTAGTAAGAAAAATCAGAAGCAACTTCAGCCCACCCATAGGAGACAATGATGAACCCGCCCACACAGCAGACTGCTTGTCAGTGGCCAAGAGGCATGAGGTGGGCTTGTAGGGCCAAGGACAATCCTCACTGCAATGCCACAGAGCATGCAGCGGGGCTGCCTCACTGGAAGTGTACTTTGTACTTTCTCCAAGTTCGTTGCTCTTATGGTCCTCATTTTACGGATGAAAAAGCTGAGGCCAAGGACTCTCCCGAGGTTATATACTTAGTAAGCGCAAAGTGTGGATTTGAACCCAGACAAACTGGCTCTAAACAACCAACAGTTTACCTCTTTCTCAACAGATATTCTATAATTATATGTACATAATATACAACATATAATTACTTAATATATAAAATAGATGTATCTATAAATACAGATATGTATTTACACAGAGTTGTCCTCAGTATCCAAGGATAATTGGCTCCTCCAGGAGCCCAGAAATATGAAACTCTATTAGAATTAACAAACCAGTTCAGCAGGACACAAGATCAATATACAAAAATCAATTGAACACTCATCCCTTGTACAGTGAAGCTGTCACCAACTAGCGGGGGTCCTTGCGTTGGTGATAATGGAAGTCGCAACAGGATGAGTTCACAAGTGAAAGCTTTAATTGGAAAGTAAGAGAAAGTGAATTTTAGCTTGAAGAACTGACAAAGATCATGCTGTCCCCATAAAGAAAAAAACAAGAGAAAGTAGCAAAGGGCTCCAGCTTGAGCAGCTGGGCAGGGTATACTGATGAGGGTCACCCTGGCTGGTTCACGAAAGAACAGAGACCAGTATCACAGGGCACTGCAGTGGGCTGGGAACCAGATCATTGTCTCCATCGTGGTTTTAGAGCTCAGAAGAAAGCCACATGGCTTCAGGGACAACCCAGTCTCATGAGATGATTTCTCTGTTTGGAGTCGTCTCAGCCATGTGGGGCTCTGCTGGAACCCAGGTGACCCCGGGTTTGCAATTTTGGGCAGCATGTGGGGTGCAGGGCACAGGGGAGGGTGGGGCTCTGGAACAGAGAGCTGTAAAACCTGGTAACTACATGACACTGTAAATCTTGAAAATTTCTTTAGCTACTATTGGAATTTGCAATCTTAAAAGGAGATGAGATGGGCTAGGTAAATTTAGAGCTAATAAACCTTGTCTTGCCATCTTTTTGGTATGGAAATTGGATCCAGGACCCTTGCACTGAACTACATTCCCAGTCACTACCCTTCCCCCTTACATTTTGAGACATAGTTTTGCTAAATCATTAAGTTGCTCCGGCCGGGCTCAAACTTTCAGTCTATCTCAGCCTCCCAGAATGCTGGATTACAGGTGGATACCATCATGCCTGGCTGTTTTGCCAACTTTTCCCAAATGGCTAACATACTTAGATCCAAAGTTTTAAGGAAATAAAGGTTACAAATGAAGGTCAAACTTGGTTGTGCTCTTACTTACCTATTGGGCATCTGTACATCCAAGTGAGGAGTCATGGGTATTAGCAAAAACCACTTTTATGACCGTGACTGCCTCAGGAGAAAACACAAATCATGTTTTTAATAAGTAACAGTTTAAGGGCGCAGGAGTTTGCCCTTTGCCCTAGTGGTCTGTGTGTCACCAAAAACCTACAGAGAGATGCTCAAGTCCTTTATAGAAAATGACATAGTATTTGCATATTAACTTACACAATCTTTCCATATACTTTAAATGATTAGATTACTAATAATACTTAATACAATGTAAATAACTGTTCTTGCCAGGCATGGTGGTGCACACCCATAATCCCAGTACTCAGGAGGCTGAGGTAGGAGGATTGCCAGGAGTTCCAGTCAGCCTGGGTTACAAAGTGAGTTCAAAGCTAGCCTGAACCACACAGAAAGACCCTGTCTAAAACAGCACACACACACGATGGATTCAATACTAACTTCCAAATCCAAAAGTTAAACTCCCTGCTTTTTTCATGTGCACCAGCCTTCCACCAATCAGCTGTCAATATGTCATTCTGCCCTTCCCCCCAAACTCCACCCCTTGTCAAAGTGAATAAAATCTCCACTTCTTTATCAGCTCCACAGGGATCTTGCACCCTTCTGCCGCCCTTCCGTGCCCACAATAAAGCCCTCCCCCAACCTTTTTTCCTCTTTATGTCCTTGCTTCTGTACCATGCCAAGGAAAAACCTTCCTATATATATATAATGTATATAATATATATAGCTCTCCTGTGTTGTTCAGGGAATAACAACAAGAAAATGACAAGACGTACATGATCAGTACAGACATAGATCCAACCACACTGCACACAGCAGCAGCAAGCTGACACTGGCTGGCAGAGTCCATGCATGGGGGAGCTGCAGACACAGAGCGTGGTCCCCACATTAATCCATGTGCATATGTGTATCTACAAACACAGATCTGAAAGAATTCCACAGCCCACCAACCTGATAAGTATTTTACCTTCCCAGGGCAAAGGGGGGGGGGTCCTTCTGATCTGTGTAGGAGAAAATTCTTTAGATCTGTGTAGGAGGGAGTGACTTTGACTCTGTGTTTTTGTTTTTTCAGTTTTTCCCTTTCCTTTTACTCTCTACTGCAGCTAGCTGCCCCTAACCAGTAACACAGGGCCCCTCCCCATGACCTGCCTCCGACAAGGCGGCGTGGATACAGAGCAGAAGGAAATCACTGCTCAGTTTGGGGTTTCAAATTAGACTTTTCTAAAGTCTAGATGGAACTGATAGCCTTGAGAATGAGCTTTGCCCCGCAGGAGCTTCCCATTAATTGCTGCCTTCTTAGGGAGATGAAGGCCACAGCTGTGGAGGTCCCCAGAAAGCAGTTTGCACCGGATGCCCAGGAGTGGAAGGAGGCGTTGAGGGAAGGAGGTACCTTTCCCTGCATCCAGCCCCCAGGTGACCTGAGATGTGTTTCCAGACTCCCCTCCCCAGGCCTGGGTCCCCTGGAATACTGGGTGCCTACCAACCTCCAGGAAAGACACTGAGCCAGAACTGAGGCCAAACCAGACCGGCTGGAAGGCTGGGAAAGGGTTTCAGAACTTAGGAAGCTGAAGTTCCATCACCATCCTTGCACCCCCGTGGAGATGGGAGAGCCTCAGGTGTTTCCTGAGCTTCCCAAGGACAGGTGCTCAGACTGAAGGTCCTGACAAAAGAAAAGGAGGCCGTTTCTGCCTCTGTGTGGCCTGTTGACAGAGCCTGGTTGGCAGCAGCAGAGAAAGCAAGGGACTGTAGCCAACATCCCAGAGTCATCAGCAAGAACACCTTGGGCAGGACAGAGAAGTGTGGAAATGAAGCACCCCTTCCTGATGCTGGAGCCACATATAACCTTCGGTGCTTGATGGTCCTGGGAAAGGACCAGGGAGAGAGGATGGTTTCATGATCTTCCAAGGTTCCTGAAATTCAGTGCATGGACACAACACAGTAGAATCAACTAAAATAGTCCAAAATAAAATAGAAAATGGGATCAAGTATGGTAGTCCCTGTCTGTAACTCCAGAATGCTAGAAGGCTGAGACGGGAGGATCACAAGTTCCCCAGCCTAGATGATCCTGTCTCAAAAAAGAAAAAGAATGCTGGTGATATAACCTCAGTGTGAAGGAACTGGGTTCAATTCCTCAGAACCAGAAAAAAAAAAGTATCACAGTACATCTCACTAAATATTGTACTTTAAAGCTTTTGCTACATGATTGTTGATTAAATGTTGCCCCGGTTTTCAAAGCTCAGCAGATTTTCTATTGTTAGCTAAGGTCAAAAATGTGAGGAAGGCATTCTTAAAGATTAAAGTCTAAGAGTAAAAAGAAAATGGCCAGCATTAAATGGGCAATATTGGGGATTTTTCTGTCATAAAGCAGAATCGCAGGCTAGTGAGCTTAGTTACTAGAGACTTAGCGTTACATTTTTCACGCCAGTGTTTGTACAGACTATGCTTAGAATCTTAAACTAGAGCCGTTTGGTTTTGATTTTTGGTGCAGTGGGGAAATAGTGAGTCCTCCAAGTCTGTAGGTTCTGCATCTGCAGATTCTACCAACTCTGGATCCAAATATCTGAAAAAAATTCCATCTGTATCAAACATGTTCAGACTTTTTTCTTGGTATTATTTCCTCAACAATGTAGCAAACAATTATTTACATAACATTTACATTGTGCCAGGCAGTACCAGTAATCTAGAGATGATTTAAATACACAAAAGGATGCACATAGATTATTTGCAAATACCATCACATTGTATATAAGGAATTTGAGTACCCAAGAATCTTGGCATTCTGGGGAAGGTTCTGGAAGCCATCCTCCACGGATAATGAGAGAAGAGTGTAGCTCTATAATTAGAACACTACTCTGTAATTTAAGAAACTTTAGAACTGGGAGTGTACTTCAATGTAGAGTCCTCACTAGTGTGCTCAAAGGCCTGGGTTCAATTCCTGGTACTCAGAGAAATATTTTTTTTTAGCTGGGTGTGACAATGTACACCTGTAATCCCAGCACTTGGGAGACTGAGGCCAGGAAATCACCAGGAGCTTTTAGGTCAGCCTGGGCTACAGTCAGTTTAAGGCCAACCTGAATTATATAACATGACCTGTCTCAAAAAATAAAAATAAAAACCCAAAACTAGGAGGCTGGGGATTTAGCTCAGCGGCATAAGCGCCTGCCTTGCAAGCAGGCAGTCTTGAGTTTGATCCCTGGTACCAATAAAAACGAAAAAGACAAAAAAAAAAAAAACCCAAAACTAATAAAATAAATTAATTTTTTAAAATATAAAAATAAAATCCAGGCATGGTGGAAAATGCCTATAATCCCAGCACTTGGGAGGTTAGGGCAGTAGGATCACTGTAAATTCAAGGCCAAGCTAGGCTATATAGCGAGTTAAAGGCTAGCCTGAACTACATGTTGAGACATTTTCTCAGAAAAAAAAATATGTATATATATATATATATATATATATATATATATATATGATCAAAAAGACCTGGAAGCCGAGTGTGGTGGTGCATGCCTATAATCCCAGCACTCATAAGGCTGAGGCAGGAGGATTGCTAAGAGTTTGAGACCAGCCTGGGCTACAAAATGAGCTCAAGGCCACCCTGAACTGCACCCTGTCTCAAAAGACAAAAAAAAAAAAAAAAAAAAAAAAAAAAAACCCTTGGAAACATAGCTCAATGGTAGAGCATCCTAGGATTCCATCCCCCATACCACCACAAAAAATAAAGAAAAATTTTTTAAAAAGTTTAATTGGATACAATGACACACACCTGTAATCCCAGCAGTCACAACTTCAAACCCAGCCTGGGCAATTTGGTGACTGAGGATGTAGCAGAGCAAAGACTCTTGATTTAATCCCCAGTGCTGAAAAAAAATAAATGAATGTCCCTATCATCACAAAAAGGACCCTAGAACCAACAGGCACCAAGTTGGCCATTGTGATGGCAATGGCAGGAGCACCAATGGAGCAAGATAAGACATGGAGAATAGACCTCTGAACCCTATGGTATTAGTGATATAAGTAATCTAGAGATTAAAGTTCATTGATGTGTTGTTTATAGCAAATACTGAGCCATTTTACGTAAGAGACATGAATAACTACAGGTTTTTGTATCCAAGTTGTTGGGGCAGGGAGGATTGTCCCAGAACCAATCCCCTGTATTTAAGGAGATATTAAGGTTAAACAAGGTCATAGGGATGGGGCCCTAATCAAATAAGACTAAGGCCTTAAAAGAGGAAGGGACATCAGAGATCCAAAAAGGGCATCTTGAGATAGAAAATATGGCTTGACCCATCTGTGTTCCCTCTGAAGGGAGTGTGAGCTGACTGGCAGTTGTCATGCTCCTTCCTCCTGACCCCAACAGGTTGCCTGGGGCAACTAAGGCTAAGATCTTCTCTTCATTTCCACAGTGGCTGCCTTCTAGGCCTTAGTAACAGGAGTCAGACTTGACTGACAGCTGTGACCCCCTTCCCTACTCTAGGGGCTGCTACAGCCTCTCTACGGAGCTTCCAGACAACTACGCCTGTCAGGCAAAGATCAGGAAGGGACTGGAACTCATCACTGATATCCCCCAAGTCCCTAAATCTGAAAGGGCTAAGATAAGCATAGCTGGCCCTCCTGGAAATGCCTAGAAGGCAGCACTAATCATGATTCCTGCCCTGTCACTTTTGTGGGGATGTGGCGGCTGTCAGTTAAGCAGTTGCTACTCCTGAAGTTTACAGGAACTGTTGCAGAAGCTGCAATTGTCCTGGATACCTGGTACCACTCTAGGAGGTACTGGCATTGGTCACACAAGCTTGAAACATGGACCTGTCCTGATAACAGCCCTGTCTTGTCACCTTAAGACATTTCTGTCCCCTTGCCATTACTGTGGAAGTCAAATATATTTATGAAAAATATAAAACTACATGCACAATCTATTCCTGTATTTAAAAAAAAGAGGCCAATGCTTTCTCTCACTCCTCTGGTCAGTCCAGAAGGGCTCCCTCTTGTACATGATCTCCCGATACTATGGCACAGGTCCAAATAAAGCCTCCCTAGGTGGTCTTATAAACCTACTCATGAGTTTTATCTCATATAATATGGGTGAAGCAGGATCCATTAAAAAGGACTGGTAACTAGGGACTACTAACCCTGAACAGTTCCAGAAACTGGCAGCATAAGCCAGTGACAAGTGAAAGATAGGCAGTGACTAGTGGCTGGGGCCAAAAAAGACTAGTGATAATGATCAGCAGAGACCTACAGAACACAGCCCCAGAGAAGCAGCAGAAACTACTGGAAGAGAGAGCCTCCAATGGGGCTACAAGCCTTGGCTGTTGAGAAGCTAATAGGGGTGTCTAGAAACTTCCATCAGCTGTCATACTAAAAGCTGTAACACCAAGAGTCGTAACACCAAGGGCTGAGAGACATTAACATTTAAACCCATACCCACTAACATCAAGGGAGCTGCACTTTGACAGTTCGTAATTTCTATCCAAATTGAGCAAAAGAACCCTTATCTGATTGGTAACAATGTGAACACAGCAAGGAGAAGGTTGTCTACAAGCCAGGAAGACAGGCCTCACCAGAAACCAACCAACCAACTCTATGGTATATTGATCTTAGACTTCCAATCTCCAAAACTGAGAATATCAATTTCTGTTGTTTAACACACACACACACACACACACACACACACACACAAATGTGGGGTATCTTGTCATAGTAATTTGAGCAGACTAATATAGATTGGGAAGAAGAAATCAAGATGGGTCAAAAGGAGAGGTAGGACAAGCTACAGAATTTGCGGGAGCTGGGACAAAGGAAAATGCTGAATGCTTTGTTTGAGAAGGCTAGATGTGGTAGCCCATCCCTGTAATTCTAGCGCCCAGGAGACTGAGACAGGAGAAACACTGTAGCCTGGGCTACAAAGTGTGTTCAAGGACAACCTGAACTGCATAGTGAAGCTCTGTCTCAAAAAGTAAAAACAAAAAATTGTTGAGAATTTTTAGATAACAATAGCCAAGCATTAAACCACATGTTCACACAGGTTATAACCCCACTAAGCTGCCCCTGAAGAGAAGTTCAGGATGGAGACCTTGACTTAGATACAAAGATCATATCTGTGTGCACTGCAGTCCCTAGACGGGCAGGCTATGCATAGGGCTGGGCACACACTAAACCAGTTCATACAGCAAGCAGAATTGGGGTGTAAATGGAGTTGCAAACCACATGTAATGAGCACTGATGGCGAGAGATTAGTTCCACAGAGACAGCAAGAGTGACGCACAAACCAGGGTCAGAGGAATCTTTTGGGAAATATTCTCACCTGGCAACATCCCTTACTCCTCCCCTCAAGGGCAGAGATGGGCAGCCATGTTTATACCACGTGACTTTCTCTCCTAGCCACTGAGCAGCAGCCCAGGGCCATCACCTGACACAAAGCAGCCAATCAGTATGCTCCTGAGACAGCACAGGTTGAAGTTTTAAACTGGATGTTAACTGGAGCAGCTGTGGCTGAGCAGCGCCCCCATGAAGAAGCTGCAGAGAAGGAAAAGAAGCTGAAAAGCTCTTGTGTTTATGACAGCTCTTCGTCCTTTGTTTTTGTTACCAGGAATTAAACTCACGACCTTGTACTTGCCAGGCAGGTGCTGTGCCGCTGAGCTATATCCGCAGCCTCCGTGTCCTTGATCTTGTCATTTATGACATCTAGCTACACTGGTGCCTTGAAGTGCTGATTCTTTTTTGATAAATCCCCTTCTTGGCTTTAGCTAGCTTAAATGGGTTTCAGGGACTTGTTAGGAGTTGGGGAAGCTTCACAGAAGGAGAAATGAGCCGGCCCCTAAAGAAAAGCAAGAAATAGAGTCCGCACACGTGTGGGAGAGAGGAATTCCTGGTGGGATAGGGGGAGGGAGGGAGGCCTGGTGGGCAGGAGACAGATGGAGCCCAGCACGATTTTAGAGTTTCTGTCCCAAAGGGACTAGGACAGGAGGATGGGACACAGGAAATCTCACACCTGGGGTTAGACCCCGGGGCAAAGGGACTTAATAGGGACAGATCCATGGCTGTCTCCAGCCTTGCCAGAGCCCTCCCTCATAAGTTAATAGGACAACAGGGCCACCACACTCTGGATCGCAGCTGTCTGGGGTGCTCTGCCGAGCACTTTTTTCAAACTCCTTCAGCTTTTCTATTTTTACCTAAGAGTTCTCAGTTCTTGAGTGGGAGGCAGTAATGAGAGAGAGTGGGAGGGGGAGAAGGAAGAATGTATTTCTTTATTCAGAGGCTGGATTGGGTTTGAGGGTTTTTCCTCTTCGTTTCTGAGGGGGAACACTTCCTCCTCAATCCTAAGGAAGTCCCTCTTCATGGGATTTTCCCCTCCTTTCACTTCTTTTACTGATTTACCCAGCAGCTCACTGCTTATTTTCAGGATTGGTTTGAACCCCACCTCTTCCGCCTGCTAGTGTTTGTTCTTGGCCACATGACGTAACCTCTCAGATTCTGAATGCATAAATTGGAGGTTGACAAAGGAAACCTCAACAAATGGGTGTCAATGCACTGGAAACCATAATGGCATGTAAAGTCTTCATACATGTGGGTTCTTGCTTTTTAAATATTGGGAAAGCACCTGCTACATGATGAACCTGAAACATCAAGAGATGAATAAGGCACGACACGTGTCCAAGTATCCAGCATCCAGTAGGGGCAGGCATAAAAATAAGTAAGTCCAGGATGGACACTACATGTGAGTATGCTAGAGGCAGGTCTAAACACTGTGGAAGAGAGGAGTAACTGGCTTCCTAGAGTAGTAGTGGAAGACTTCACAGGAGAGGGTTTTGAAGGATGAAGAAGGAGTTTACATCCTCTGGAAAGAAGACAGGGTAGGCACTGGGGATTTAGCTCAGTGCCATAGTACCTGCCTGGCAAGTGTGAGGTCCTGGCAAGTATGATTCCCAGTATCAAAAGAAAAGAAGAAAAGAAAGAAAGAAAGAAAGAAAAGAAAGAAAGAAAGAAAGAAAGAAAGAAAGAAAGAAAGAAAGAAAGAAAGAAAGAAAGAAAGAAAGAAAAAAAGCAAGCAGAGGACAGAGTACTCCAGGCATAAGGAACTGCATTAAGCAAAAGCCGAGAAACAAAGTTTCATGTGTCAGCGGCTCTGCAGCTGAAGCTTAAAGTATATGGCCTTTCAGAGGTGGTGGTGGCTGGATGACAGGCTGAAATGTCCCACCTGGACAACAGTAATGAAACTATGTGAGCAGTGATTTTTGGCTGACTGAATCTAGGAAAAATGTTTCACTGGCTCCCTGGTTAGCAAAAGACTGAACACATTCGGAGGAGGCAGACTATTCCCTTTCTTCGCTGCGCTGTGGAAACTTTGTGTCCACTTTGTCTGGAGCTCCTCAGGAGAGGGAGTGATACAGTGAGCTCTAGAGGGAACAACCTTGCCCAAGTCTGGGATCCAGTTCTGATGTGCTGAGCTGGAGGGTACACTGTCCAGATAGAGGGAGCTGGATGTGGACATACCAAGCCCCACTGACCCTCGGGTCCCCCAACCTCTTCCTGGGCTCTGGGCCCAACTTGAGCTCATGCCCCTCTGTTGCCAGGCCTGTTGTAGCTCAATGCTCACCGGCCGCCTGGCCCCCTGCTGGTGACAACTGCTGCCATCTCCAAATGCTTTCTGTAACTGTGCCTAAGCTACGGGCCATCTTGAGAAAGAAAGAGGCTAGGAATCTAGAGCCAGGTGTATGGGTGTCATGTGGCCAAGCCCAGTAATTTCCACTTTCCTGGACTTGAACTCTTCATCAGAGCCCAAGTTAGAAACTGCATCTGCCTCCCAGGATGAAGGGGGATAATGAATATAAAGATGTACTGGAAGGGCCTGCTGGGTCTTAGATGCAGTGGTTTTCTCCTCTAGCATTTCTTCATGTAACTGGCATTTTTTGGTTCGCTTTTGTGCTACCAGGAATCAAATCCAAAGGCACTCTACCACTAAGTGACACCTCCAGTCCTTTTTAATTTTTATTTTGCAACAAGATCTCACTAAATTTCCCAGGCAGGATTTGAATTTGTGATCCTTTTGTTTTGGTCTTCTAAGTAGCTGGGATTTCAGGCATGTGCCATCATGCCCAGCCTGGTATTTTGAGCTTTATGAAGCTCCTCCAGGAATGTGGGCAGAGCCAGTGTGAATACTGAAGGGCCCAAAGCCTCTTTCTCCCTCACTGTCCAGGAGGGCTCTGGCCCTCAGGAGGTAGAAAATCAGGCAAAGGAGGGGAAACCAGATGTCAGGGAAGTCATAAATAAAAAGGCAATGAGGAGCCAGGCATAGGATGACTGTAATCCTAGCCAGGCATGACTGTAATCCTAGCACTCTGAAAGGCTGAGGCAGTAGGATTGCAAATTCGAGCACAGCCTGGGCAGTTTAGTTACTTAGAAAGACCTAGTCTCAAAGTAAAAAGGAAAAAGGGCTGGGGATGCAGCCCTGTGTGAATGCCTTGAGTTCCATCCTCAGTACTGCAGAGAGGTGAAAAAAAAGAAAAAACAGAGTTGATCCTATGGGGGCTGCAGGGCAGACAAATGGTTGCTGACGGCCCACAAGCTGATTCGGAGCCAGGAAATGGCCAGCTGCTGGCTAAAGTACTGGGTTTGGGTACATTCCACCACACCTGTGCCCGGAAATTACCCTAGTGTTTGGCTGGGCCTTTGTTTCTCTGGGTCTTTTTCATGGGTAACTAGGGCTGACTCCGCCCACACAGCATCCCTGCGGGGCTGACAGGAGCACCCATGGGACAGAGCCCAGAGCATCCTTGCTCTTCAGGAACTGCTCTCAGTTGTCCCAGAGGCCAAGAGGAACAGGAGGAGGACCTAAGGGACGATGCATGTGGGCCACTTTGGGTTGGTGGACAGCCACACACATCCACAGCACGACAGCTAGTGGTAAAGATGCCCAGGCACAGGCTGCAGCTGGACCTCGCTCCTGAAGCTTGGGGACTGGCAGGCAGGCTTAAGGGGACACAGATACCAGAGCTGTGGCCTTCTCTGACTGGCCCTGCAGCAACAACCTGGACCCTAAGTTGCTTGTGACTTTCCTATACCTAGGAAGGTCCAAAGAGCCTCTGACCAGAGGCAGATGAGACTTATGTCGCCTCTTTGGGGTTACTGTAGCCTGGGTGCCTGACAGGTACCATCACCTAACGGGGGGCCGACACACTGCTAGGGACTCCAGTGCAAGTGTGGCTCCTAAAGGCAGACATCCCACTGGGAACAGCCTCTGTGCCCACATGGGGAGGCTGAAGATGAATCCACCTAGCCTAGAAGCTGTGCCCAGGCCCAGATGAGGCCCTGGGCTTGACCTCAACTTGGGTTAATTTCAGCTGTCTCAAGACTTCCAGCCACTGTCAATTCCCTGGAGACCTTGCTAATTCGACTCCAGATAACATTGCATGCCCTTCTCCTCATCATCCCTTCTGGGGACCAAGCTCCCTCATCTCCTCTCTCTCGGTCTCTGGCACTTC
This sequence comes from Cavia porcellus, assembly GCF_034190915.1. Taxonomy (NCBI): domain Eukaryota; kingdom Metazoa; phylum Chordata; class Mammalia; order Rodentia; family Caviidae; genus Cavia; species Cavia porcellus. Next base: position 25,623,351 of record NW_026947500.1, read on the forward strand.
ACTCACTCAACAAACATTCACTGAGTACCTATCACATACCATGGACTGTTCCAGATGCCAGGAACTATCCCAGGTGAAGGGAAGGAAGAAGATGAAGTTTGTCCAGGTGTAAAAAAGCAGGGTTTCTTTTTTTTTTTTTTTTTTTTTTTGTCTTTTTGAGACAGGGTCTCACTATGTGGTTCAGGCTGGCCTTGAGCTCACTTTGTAACCCAGGCTGGCCTCGAATTCGCAATGATCCTCCTGCTTCAGACTCCCAAGTGCTGGGATTACAGGCATGAGCCATCATGTCCGACAAAAGTAGGGTTTCTAACCAGACATGGTGGCACGTGCCTATAATCCTAGCACTTGGGAGGCTGAAGTATGAGTTTGAGGCCAGCCTGGGCTGCATAAGCAAGTTCAAGACCAACCTGGGCTACCTGATGAAATCCTGTCTCAAAACAAAAACAAAAAGAGCAGGAATTTTGGGAGCCAGGCTGCCTATGTTCAAATCCTGGCTCTACTGCCTCCCAGCTGTGTGACCACAACATGTTACATAATGTCCCTGAGCCTCAGCTGTAAAGTGGGACTAAGCAGAGTATCTCTCCATGGGTCCATAAGGATTCAACCCCTTCACATGCTGTTAAAGGCACTTGGCCCTAACTTACTAGTAAATGTATTGTGCGGTGACAATTATTAGTCACTGGAGGGTACAGAAAGTGAAATGCAAACAAAGACATAAGTGTGAATTATAGCAAGTGCTGTGAAGGAAATAGGCAGTGTGTCTTGGGAGACATTAGTGAGGGTGGAGGGACTTCTCTAGGAGGGGACTCAGAGGGTCTCTCTGAATAAGGGACTTCTTTAGGGTGACACTTAGAAACCAGAAGACATAACCTTGGTGACAACAGAGAAAACACTTTCCAAGTACAGGGATCAACAAGATTCCAAGGTAGAAAAAGGCTTGGCAGGTGTCAGGAATACCAGAAGGCATAGGAGGTGGGAGCTGGATGGGAGAGGGAGGTAGGGACATGACAGTCCGGAGAGGCCAGCAGGGCCAGGGCACAGAGCTCACAGGGCCTGTGGGCACAGATGGAGCCTGGCTTCTGTTTCCCATGCAGCCTGCACTCACACAAGGTGTCCACAGTTGTACTGAAGCATGTCACGCATGCAGGAAAGTGCACAGGTCCCGCATGTCCATACCATGAGTTTTCACAATGTGGACACACCTGGGAGAGGTGTGAGCAGTGTCCCAGAACCCCCATCCAAGTCCACTTTCTGTTGGAGGCTGAGTATCATAAAGAAAAGATGTCACCAGGCACAGTGGCACCTACCTATCGTCTCAGCTCCTCAGGAGACAGATGCAGGAAGATAGAAAATTCAAGACCAGTCTGGGCACTTTAGTGTGATCCCAGATCAAAATGAACTTTTCTGGAAAAGGGCTGGGGCTTTAGCTCATAGTAGAGTACTTGCTTGGTATGTGAGGCCCTGGCTTCAATTTCTAGTACCTTATAATTTTTATTTTAAAGCCATATTTTTACAGACTGTTTTAGGGGCTGAAAGATCAAGATTGGGTGGCCTCACTGAATTGATTCAGCCTCTGGGGAGGAACCCTTAGCTGTGTCACATGGCAGATGGCATCATAGTGGGAGACAGAGAGATGACATGGCAAGAGACAAGCCAGAGAGACCAAGGAGGTCCAAGTCTTCAAGTCTTGCTCTTTTATGAGCTCTACACTTTGGGGGGGGGCAGTTCTGGGGACTGAATCTAGGGATTTTGCACTGACCTACATCTACAACCCTTTTTTGGGTGGAGGCTTGACACAGGATTTCACTATGTAGTTCAGGCTGGCCTTGAACTCACTAGGTAGTTCAGGTTGGCCTCAAACTTGCAGCTATCCTCCTGCCTCAGCCTCCTGAGTGCTGGAATTACAAATGTGCACCAACATACCTGGCGCAGTTCTTTTTTATTTTTACTTGTTTGAAACAGGATCTTAGGGCTGGAGATCTAGCTCAGTAGCATAGCGCCTACCTGGCAAGTATGAAGTCCTGAGTTCAATTGCCAGTACCCTCCCCTGCAAAAAAAAAAAAAAAAAAAAAAAAGGAGATGAAAGAAGAAACAGGGTCTTATAAATTGCCTTTCTGGGCTTGAACTTGAAATCCTCCTGCCTCAGCTCCCAGCTTATTGAAGGATCTTAAACATGAAACTGACAAGATTTCCTTTCAAGTTCACTAGCGTTCTGGCACCACCAGTCCCGCAAGATTTAGGCCAGTACCGGTCTGGCCTCAGCCTTGCCTTACGCTTCTCCCCTTTTTACACAAAGTCTGTCTAGCTCCTCACTCCCTCTCAGAGAGGGAACCAGATCCTTCTGCAGGCCTCGGTTTTGCCCATGTAGAATGGGCTCAGGCACGCCGAAGCTGCAGGTGGCTACGAAGGTAAATGGCAAAAGGCAGTGAAAGCCTGACCCAGTATCCAGCCCTTCTCCCAAATATTCCCCCCACCCTTTTCTTGGAGCCGGAAGGGAAAAGAAAACGTGAGCACCCCCTATGGATGAGTGTGAAGCTGCAGCCCTCCCTCTGCCAGGGTTCTCCAGTGTCCTGCCTTTGGGACCAAGGAGTCCCTTTCCCCAAGGCCAGCATACACCCAGTCTTTGCTGAGAGAACAGTGCCCATGAGCTGCTCTCAGTTTCAAAGGCCTGGAGCATAGACAATCCGGGAAGCGCCGCCGCCTTCACACACTGGCTCTACTTTGGGGATCCTCACCTCCTTCCTCACCAGACCCCAGTCTCCAGAAGACATTACCAGGTGCCCACTCGGCTGCTCTCCTGGTCACCGTCCCTGTGACACGTGGTGCCTCCCCCCCCCCCCCCCCCCGCACATTCAGCTTCTCCTAATGCGTGCCGGGCCTCCTTTGCCAGACTGCGAGGAGGGACCTGTCCCCTGTTCCCGGAAGATGGAAAATCGCCCACACCTGGCCCTGTGCCGAGCACCAGGCGGGGGCGTCATAAATATCTCCTGAATGATTCATTCATTCCCTTGGGAGAGAAAGCTCGACCCTTAAGAGGTTAAGAGGAAGGGCTTTCAAGTCCACGACTCCTGTTCTGACTCTGACCTTTGGTACTGTGACCTTGGTCACCTTTGGGCTTGTTTCTTCACATAAAAACTGAAATGGCCACGTCCTGATTAGGATAGTTTGAGGATACTGTGGGATGATGTTACGAGCACCAACCTGGCCCACGGTAACAGTTCAATCACAGAGGGCGGGAATTCAGAGACGGGGAGGTCCCCTACCCACCCAGCCGCCTGAGGATTTTTGTTCTTGGAATGGACAGCATCGTATTGGGCCCATTTTACAGATAAAGAAACTGAAACATAAAAGGGAACAGGACAAACTGGGGCGCAGCAGGATGAGGTTAAAAACCATGCCTGAGGACTCTGTCCAGTGCTCTGTAGGCCTCTAGAAACCCCTGAGTACAGCCCTTACTACATCCTAGCTCGTCCTGGGGTCGGGAATGAGGGATTCGGCTTGGCCTCCTGCGCCCTCCCACCCCGGGTCTCCCCGGCGCGCGTTTGCAGATCTCCGGCTCACTCCCCGGCAGCGCTGCGCGGCTCTCGGGATTGGAAAGCGCTCGGGATTGTCACTTTAAATTAAAGACGGAGAGGGCGGGCGAGCGGGGGAGCGCGCGGCGGGCTCCTGGGAGCGTGCCCGGACTGCGGCGCAGCTCCTGTCCGTCGCCCCGGCCCGGCGGAGCCCCCGACCCGCGCCGCGCTCTTCCGCCTGAGGCGGGCGCCCGGCGACACTGCAGGGGTGGCGTTGCCGCCGGCGGCCTGGGTTGGCGCCGGTGCGTGCGCGCTGCGGGAGGCGGGCCGGGAGCCGAGAGCTCGAGAGTGAGCCCGAGTCGGAGCGGCGGCCCCTCGGCGAGCCCGGGTGAGTACGCACCCGGCCGACCCCGGCGCCGGCGGGGATACGCACCCTGCGCGCGGACGCACGCGTCCCCTTCCTTGCGCCACGGACCTGGGGGCCCCCCGCACACTCCTCGCGTCTGCAGCCCGGCCGCTCTTGCACGCGAACGCCAGGCACAGCGCACGCTGGGCGCCCTTGTCCGGCCCAGCCACTCCGCGCACTGCGCATCGCCTCGCGCCCGCACGCCGGCTCGCTCGCCCGCCCGCGTGTGCACACACGCGGCTTACCCCGCTGTTTACACGCCTCCCCTGAGCCCACGCCCCACGCACACCCCTCACTTTCACACTCAGCGCCCTATTTTCATTATCCCTGCCCGGGTATTAGAACCTCTAGGACCCCAGGGTCAAGCTCCCCCACTCCTGTGTCCAAAAGCGGGGAGGGGACTTCCTCAGACCAAAATGCCTGGTCTGCAGGAACTGTTCTGCTATCAGGCACGTAGCACCTCATCCCCAGGAGGCCCTGGGCAGTATGTGTGAAGAGATAGAGAAGACCTGCAGATTTGGGCAGGACGTGGGGACTGGGAGCAGGGTCTGTGAGTGGAGCCCCCCACCAACCGACCATCCTGGCAAGCCCTGTGCTGCAGAGCAGCTGTGTGCCTGCTCCTCAGTCAGTCCATCTACATGGCAAAGAGCCTGGGAAAGCCACATGCTAGTTAGAGGGTCAGCCTCTTTGAGCATGGGTGACAGGTTTGGAGAGTGACAGCAGTAGTAATTGCAATTAGAAATGGAGAAGAAACTGAGGCCCTAGAAGGGCAGTAGACCCACCTAAGTTAACAAGGCCAGTCCAAAGAAGAGTCAGGATAAGTATTCACATACCCCTGCCTCCCCACTTGGAAATACAAAACTGTGCTGGAGCGCTCAGGATTGTTGGGCCTCATAACCTAGGGTCTCAGCCTGGACTCTGTCCCCTACAGCTCCCTGTGACTATAGCAAAACCATGTCATGGGCCTGAGTTTTCATAGCCATACAAGGTCCCAGAACAGCAGCTCTTCAAAGGTTTGCAGGGAGAATGCACAGAAGTAACAGAGGCAAGTCTTTGGTACAATGCCTGGTGCACAGTAGGTGCTCAACCTCAGCCACCACCAAGCCCCAGCCAGTCTGTACTGTGGTTTCTGTGGGCTGTTTGGAGGATGACGCCAGGATGTGGTCATCTTGAAAGTGTTGGGGTGGGGGAAGCACTCAAAAGGGTCATCAAACCTACAGGTCCTAAAGACAATCTCTCGGCCTGGAATATTGAGGCTCCTCTGTATCCCCTGCCTTGGCCTCAATCCTCCTCATTACCTGCTGGTCTCAGGGTGGGGGAAGGGAGAGCTGACCCCTTGTCAGCCAGAGACATGTAGAGGATACTGAGCAAAGATGAGGTGGAGTGGGGATGCTCTTCCTCTGACAAGTTACAGAATTCCTGGAAAGCTATTTTTCTGACAAGCTTAGAAGGGGGCATCTGGCTTGGTCAGATTCCAAAAAAGCCAAGTGGGGTGCCCCCGCCCCCCTCTTCTCCTTTGTGGTGTGGCTGCCTCAGGTCTGATCAGGAATCAGCATAGTGGCCTAAAGCCCAGGCCCAGATCCATCCCTCCTTGGCACAGAGCCCAGTGTTGCTATTCATAAGCCGAGAGTCCCAGGACCCCAGCTTCCTCATCTGTAGAATGGGATCCAATAATCCATTCAATCACCAGGTCTACAGTGGGTGCTTACAGTGCACCAGGCGTAGTACTAAGCACTTAGCACATATATAGAAGCAGCAATGAGAGGTTTTGCTAGAAAGGTACTTTTGAGCTGGAATTTGAACGGGGAGCTATTGCCAGTTAGTAGTAGTTGCAGTGTAGACGGAAGGACTAAAGTAGGTTGGGTGGGGTGGGGTGGGGTGGGATGGGGTGGGAGGGGTAAAGGAGGGGAAGGTACAGTTTCAGCTTAGCTCCAATGTCTGTGCTGTTTGTTTTTGTGTGTCACTGGCTGCCATGGCCCCGTATCCTGTGCTAGCTGAAGCCATAGCCTGAAAGACCTCCAGGACACTAGCAGAAGCCCAGAAAGGTTGCCTGGGGTCAGTGGAGCTAGGGGGTCTCAGGGAACATGAGGAAAGCCACCAAAAGTATTTGCTGCAGGGCCAGACCTGGCCTGGTCTCAGCTCTTCACTCATCGGCTGAATGACCTTGGGCCAATTCACTGTCCTCTGAGCCTCCCTTTTCTCCTCCATGGAGTTCAGATAACATATTTGCTCCAGAGGGGTCTAGGGAGACAATAGTGGTGGTGCATGTAAAGTCCTTGCCTTGGGGCTTTTGCTGCCAATGGGACAGGTGCTGAGTGGAGGAACAGGTGCCACTGCTGCTGGCTTTGAGCAAGTCATTTAACCTCTCTGAACCTCTCCTACTGCATCCCAAATCCACCTCACCAGCTTAGGAGCAGAAGTGTTTTCACAAACCAGCGGGTTCTGAGAATGAATGAAGGATGGGAGAGACCAGGTGTGAACCAAGAAGAAAAATGTCCATACTCCATTATTCTTGAGGAAAAGGCAAAGTGCGCTCAGCCCCAGTGTTTACTATTGTTGCAAGAAAGGGTACAGACCCACTCTCCCGGATTTTAACTTTTCAAAGGAAGCTGAAAATCCTTTTATGGTGGTGGTGGTGTATGGGAGGGGGGGTTTGAGACAATCTGTAATCCAGATTAGCCTTGAACTTGCTATCCTCCTGCCTCAGCCTCCCAAGTGCTGAGGGTATAGTTGTATACCACCACAGCTGACTTGGAAGTCCGTGTGTGTGTGTGTGAGTGTGTGAGTGTGTGTGTGTCTGTGTGTGTGGTTTTGTGGTTCTGGAGGTCAAACCTAGAGCCTCACACATCCTAGACAAATGTTCTATGGCTGAACTACATCCCCAGGCTTTTTATTAAAATTCATTTTAATTGGAAATTTCTCAATTTATAAATGTAACTCATTTAAGTATTAGCAAATAAAACACATGCACTGGCTAGCAGTGCAGTCTATGTGTTTGTACTTCTTGGGGGCCTTTCCGGACCATGGTCAGACCAATAACCACAGCAGTTACTATTTGCCAAGCCCTGTCACACTCCCCTTGTCATTCCACCTTCCTTGTACCCTCCCAGGACAATCCTGAGCCCTTTTCACAGACGATGCAAGAACAGGGGGACTAAAAAAATTGCATGAGGCCACTCGAGCCAGGAAAGGGGAATCTGGGGCTCAGAGCTGGGGCAGTTGACTGTATACCTGGGTGCAAGCTGACATCCTTCAGGAGCCTTCACATCTGCCCAGCCTTGTCTCTCCACTTATCCAGATGTGCCCTGGCTCCTAACCCTTCACAGTGAACCACAGAGAGAACTTCTGTGCCTAGCAGACAATCACATCTTCCCCACTCAGCTTTCAGGGGACTGGTGCTGTGATGGGGAGTGTTTGAGATTCTGCAGAATGGAGGTCCCCCTGAGAAGTGATACAGCCTGAGGTTCTGCCCTGTAGCGTGCAGGCGGTGCTGTGGTGGGCGTGTAGGGGGTGTGTGTGCCTTTCCACAGTCCGTAGCTAGCATACTGCTGGCGTTGGCTGTCTCAGCTTGGCCTCTCTTGCCAAGCCAGTTCCTGCTTGGTAAGCAGGAAAGAATGCTGATGGCATTGCCGGATTTCCAGCAAGGCAGAGGCAGGCAGGAGTATGTGTTCTTGTTGTGTTTCAGTGTTTCTGGATTCCAGCCATCAGGGGATAGAGCCACTTTGGACTTGTACCAGGTGACCCATGTGACCCACAATTCTTAGGCAACGTTTCTGAAACCATATGCCTACCTGCAGTAAGACAAAGTGATTAGGAGCATGAAGCCAGATGACCTGGGTTGAATGTTTGTTAACCATGTGGCCTGGGGCAAATTACTTTAACTTCATGCTGACATTCTCATCTACAAACCAGACATCTTAACAATGCCAACCTCAAAGGATTGTTATGAGAGTTAAATGAGTTCACATATATGCAAAGTCCTTGCAGCCAAGCTTAGTGCATAAAAAGTGTTTGAGCTCTTCTCATCTCAAGGGCTGTTATTATCTCAAGCCTAGGACCCGCACTCAAGTAAGGATGGGTGAGGCATTCTGGTTGCCTGCATCCCATCACCATAGCAACCCTCATCTCATGTTGGGAGGGGGCAGCATCAGGAAAGCAGGAGCCACGAGCTGTCTGTGTATACCCTTATCTAGCTACCTTAAGGCTAATAGCACCTTCATATGGGATGGATTCTAAGCACCCCAACTTCTTGACTCCAAAGCCACTGATTGGAGAGAACCCCAGAATTCCTAAAAGTGCACAGTGTCTCGGCTGATCCCAAAGAAAGCCTAAAATATACTGGGCAGGGTTGGGAACTGGTGATCCACAGCCCACCAGCCTTTTATGACACTTTCTGTACACTTTTTGTGAATTGATTGCAGTATGTAAAAACCAGGAAGCCAGGCCTAGTGATGCATTCCTGTAGTCTCCAGTACTCAGGAAGCTGGGGCAGGAGGATCACTTGAGCCCAAGAGTTCAAGACCAGGGCAACACATTGAGACCCATCTCAAAACATAAATTAAAATTTAAAAAGAAATAAAAAATAAAAATGGGAAAAGTCCACATTTAAAAATACAAGTGCCTAGATGTGGTGGTACATGCCTTTAATCACAGCACTGAATCCTCATGCCTGAAATCCTAGGCTGAGGGAAGAGGGTCGCAAGTTCAAACTCCTGTCTAGGCAACTTAGAAAGAACCTGTCTAAAAATTAAAAAAAAAAAATTAAGATCTGGGGATGTAGATCAGGGCAGATGCCCTGAGTTCAGTCCCCATTATTACCAAAATAAATAAAATAAAACCAAACAAAAGCAATCCAAGTACTGAACCTGACTTTTCTTTAATGAACCAGAAGACCCAGCTATGCTGGGCTGGCATTTTCAGTGGATCAGAAAGGCAGCCTCCCCACAGCCAAGGAAGTACTCCAAAATTCTTACATACTTCTCCTTACCTGCCTGGGCCTGTGGGCCTTTGGGGCATAGGCACCTCTGAATGCAAGGGAACCCATATTTTGGGTATCCTGGCCTGCTGTGCCCCTGAGCAGAAATCTCAATTAGTGCAGCTCATCCCTGCTTTCCTTTTCCAGAACTCTCCACACCTACCCACTTGGAACTCATCTTTGAGCCAGACTGACTTCTTAGCAACAGTACAGTAATAATAAAACAGTAAGCAGTCGCCAGGGCTCAGGTAATGACTTGTGTGATCTCCCAGACCTTTCCAGAAGAATCTGGTGAGACTTCAGTGGTTCATAAAACCTGAAAGTAGAGGGAGAAACCATCCCAAGCAGGGAAAGGACTGAGAATAGAACTGTGGGGAAATGTGGTCTTTGCAATCTAAATGGAAGCACTGGCGGTGCAGCCCAAGAACACACCAGGGAGACTGCGCTAATGGGCAGGAGTCGTCGCTGCTCTCAGCCCGCCCATGCTAACATGGAGATGAGGCAGGGTTGCCAGATTTAGCAAAACACAGGACACTCACTAACACCAGAGTTTCAGTTAAGCAATGGATAGTTTTTTAGCATACATAATGTCCCATGCCACATTTGGGACTAAACACTAAACACTAATCTGGGAAGGCACAATGGCATTGATCTGTAGTCCCAGCTACTCAGGAGGCTGAGACAGGTGAATTATTCCAGTCCAGGAATTTGAAACTATCTTGGGCAACAGAATGAGACCTCATCTTAAAACAATTAATTTAGTAAAGTAAAAGTGAATCTGAACTCTTTTTTTTTTTTGTCTTTTTCCTTTTTATTAGTACCGGGGATTGAACTCATGACTGCCTGCTTGTAAGTCAGGTGCTTATGCCGCTGAGCTAAATCTCCATCCCATGAATCTGAACTTCTAATGCCACTGGGTATCCTGGTGGTTGATTTGTTTTCTCAGTGCTGGGCATGAAACCCAGACCCGTATACACGCCATGAAGTCATCCTGTCATTGAGCCACGTCCTCAGCCCCAACATCCTATGCTTCATCAGACAGCTCTGAAACATGGTGTTAAAGTGCTTGGAAAGAGGCTTGAATACCATTTTTTAAATGTCATTTTTTTAAAACACTCCCCCTTCAGCCAAGCTCCCCTTCCTGCTGAGTGTGAACTCGAAGAGACAGACATGCAAATGCCAGGAAGGCGCACACAGAGGCAGGGCTGGTGACCCTCTGCAGCTGTCACCACTGATACTCTTTTCCCTTTCCCTCCCAGCCACTGCAGGGGAAGCCATGGCCGTGGATGTGGCAGAATACCACCTGAGCGGTGAGTGTCCCCGCGGCCATTGGAGATGGTGCCAGGCCCGGGGTGGGAGGTGTTGGTGGGCCTGAGCGAGGGCTTTGTTTTACTGTACATACAATCAGTAACTTACCCAAGGTCGCACAGCCTTGGGGACACCATGCAGTGCACCTGAGACTTTTCTACCCCCATGGTTCCTTCCTGTAGAAGCAACTGCCTCCATCTCCAGGGCATCCCCAAGAACGTCAGTGTTAGACATGGGGACAAGCAACTCAGGGGTCACCCAGCCCCGGGGAGGGAGAATGTCTGGGATGCACGTTTCCCCTGTGACTCTATCTGGTACCAACCTCCAAGATGGGATGGCCTGGCCTGGGGTTTCCAGATGTGGTCCCCCAGCCCTGCCAGCTGCTGGTGGCTGGTGGCACCCAATGCTCCCCTCTGCATGCACAGGCAGGAGAAGTGAGCCTTAGCAAGGAAAGGGACAGTAATACCAAGTGAGGACTTAATCTCAGGTCTCCCGACTCCTAGGCTAGTACAGCCAGTCACACCAGCTGCTAACCTAACTCAGCCCTGCACTAGGCCAGGCAGAGCTGCAGGATGTGCCAGGATCACCTTTCCCAACTCTAGCCAGTGATCCTTCCTTTTTGCCAGCAGCTTACAGGTCTTTCCAATGACCTTGATGTGACAAAGCTACTCTAAGCCTCCACTTACTCATCTGTATAATGGGATCATGGAGAACTCTGGAGTTGACCTGGCCCAGCACCAACATAGCTCTCCCTGGGCCTGGTGTTTTCCCCACCTCTTCCAGGCTAAGCCCTCAGGTCTGGGGACGAGGTTACTGGCAAGTGCACAGCCAGAGTCATACAGTCTGGCAGCAGTTCACTGCCCTGTCCCTCAGCTTCCCCATCTGAAACATGGGGGCAAAAATAGAATCCACCTGGCAGGATTGTTTGGCAGACTCAATAGGTCAGTGCATGTGACAAGCTTAAGCAGGACCTGACAAATAGTAAATGCTTCCTAAGTGACCTGTTATTCATCATCCCGCTCTTCCTCTTCCTCCCCTTCATGTCTGGTCTAGCTTAAGCCCTCACTGCCTTTGAGGACTCTTCTCATATTGCCCCCAATTTGGTACTCCATAAAATCAGTCAGTCAGTGAATATCCATCGTCATTTTCTGCCCCAGCCTTGCTACTGTGTTCTGTTGACCAAGGCTTGGGCCTCGGTTCCCTAGGACCCAGGTCCTCTGAGGCCGGGCAGCCCTGCTTTTTTGCCTATCCGACTGGGCCTTGCACCTCAACCTCTGGCCACGCCTCTGCTGCCACCCACCCATGGGGCCCCTCTGGGGCAGTGTCCATGTCACTGTCCAGTCTTCCAAGTGCTGTCCTATCCCATCTGCCTCCACAGACACCAAGACCAATACAGAGCTTTGGCGTGCCAGGGCCTGAGGCCCTCTGTAGTTGTGGTTTTATTTAGCCCACAAACCACATTCTGTCCCCAGGAGCAGTCAGGATTCATCAGTTTGCTTAGTCCCTTCAACCCTGTTACCTAATCAGCCCACTTTCCACGGTCTGCCCAGGCCTGTCTATTTGCTATGATTTTTACATCAAAAACATGTCATTATGTTGGGGACCTTCCCCCATCCCCCCTTACTGATGCTGGGATGCTGGAAATGTTTCTCCAAATTACCACAGGCCCTTCCCAGTGACCTCAGTTGTCATTCTGGAAGGCCAGTGACATCCTCTCCCATGACAGTACAGCACTGTCAGCCCCCATCAGCCCACTTGGTAGGACCTTCAGGCTGTTTCCAGATTTCTTCTGTTATAAATACAGCCTTGATGACTCACACCACACATAAAACTGTTGGGATTTTTCCCCTCTGAATATGTTGGTAGGAAGTCAGGCACAGTGGCACTTACCTGTAATCCTAGCACGTTGGGAAACTGAGGCAGGAAGATGACAAGTTTGAACCCAGCTTGGGCAATTTAGCAATTCAGCAAGATCCTCTCTCAAAAATAAAATAGCTTGGGGCTGGGGATTTAGCTCAGCGGCATAAGCGCCTGCCTTTGTAAACACGTGGTCGTGAGTTCAATCCCTGGTACTGACCAAAAAAAAGAACCTCAAAAAGTAAAATAAAATATCTCAATCCAAAGGCCCTGGGTTGGATCCTCAATACCAAAAAAACCACCAACAACAACCACCACCAATCAATTCACCAGGGGAGGATCACCATGTGGGGGATGTGTTTGTCATCATCTCCATTTTCCAGATGAAGAGAGTGGGTGACTTGCTTAGGATCCAAGGTTCCTGCACCCAGGTACAGGATAAATGTTGGGTTATAGACTGGGCCTCCCCGGAGTCTGTGGGTTCTGGCTGCAGATGGTCCTGGCTGGAAGGGCTGCCCAATTGTACGATTCCATCCTGGATAGTGGACTTTGGGACAGAAGGGACAAGGAGTCCCACCAGTCCCTGGTATCCCTCACCACCACCACCACCCCCGCATTCGGCTCAGTCTGGGCTTCTTTTTTTTTTTTTTTTTTTCCTTCTCCATTGTATCTGCCCCCAACTCCCAGTCCCTGCTGCCTTACCTGGTGACACTTCTTGCTCCTTATATCTCAGCTCACACATTTCTCCTCCTGGAAGCCTTCCTGGGCTACTCCCAGTATAGTTCCTAGCAGCCTTTTTTGTATATTTATTTGTTCCCTCCCCCCAGCTCCTTAGACAGTGAGCTGCTGAAAGACAGGGGCTGGGCCTGGGGCTGACGCCCTAGCGCTGGCTCCCCCTGCCCACAGGGTACTGGCACACAGTAGGTACTCAGTGAATGGTCAGTAGTAGGTCTTCACCCCCAAAGTGCCCTCCCCGCTTCTCTCCACCTTACTGCTAGGGAACCATGCCAGGTCAATGCTTGGTGGGGCGATGGTCATGCCTGCTTGCTCTGGAGCCTGGCCTTTCTGTACCTCAATTTCCCCATATGGGTATATGAGTACAGAGGCAGTGCTGGGAACTGTATTTGCCTCTCTGCCCAATGAACCTCAGCATAGCATGGCTCCTTTTGGAAAGCAGGGCCAGGTTTCCTACAGAGGGAGGCCAACCACCGTGCCAGGTGAGCTCCCTCTGAACACAGCAGAGAAGAGCAAATCTCTGTATTAGGGGACAAGGAGGTACAGCCAGGGAAATCCCTGCACTTGGCAGTGGAGGAAAACATCCGAGCATCTGGATTTGTCCCCAAATACTGCACAGCCTGTGGCCACGTCTCACTCTCAGGATGATTCCTTGGTTTGTTGGTTTTAGGTTAGAGTTTTACTAAGAAGTAAGACACGCATACATACAACTCACCCACTCTGAAGTGCACGGCTTCTGGGGTCTTTAGTACTAGCTGCATAATTGTTTTTTGTTTTTTTGTACCAGGGATCAAACTCATGACCTCAAGCTTGCCAGGCAGGCACTTATGCCAATAGGCTAAATCCCCAGCTGTATAATCAGTTTTTATTTTTCATTATACAAAAGAAACCATTCTCCATCTAACTTCCTCCATTTGCAAATTCTAAGCATTCTATTGACAGTGTTTCCCAGGATCTACAGGGCATTCGGTCCAGGACCCCCAGATACCAAAAGCAATGAATGTTTAAGTCTCCTGTATAAAAATGCTGTAGCATTTGCATGTAACCTACTCATCCTGCCATATACCTTACACCATGTCTAGATGACTTATACGAAACATGATGTAAATGCTTTGGAAGAAGTAGTTATGCTGTACTGCCTGGGGATAATGACATGGAAGTAAGGATAACAAGTCTGCACACGTTCTGTACAAACACAGCCATCCTCGGCCCGATGACAACAGAACCATCCGGGCTGGGTGAATCCACAGAGACAGAAACCACAGACACAGGGGCAGGGCTGACTATAAATGGAATTCAACAATCTGTGGTCTTTGTGTCTGGCTTCTTTCAGGCCACATGATGTTTTCAAGGTTCATCCACATAACAGTGTGTTAGCGTCTGTACTTCTTGCCTTCTTATTGCTGGATAATATTCCGTTGCAGGGATACTCACCGTGCATTTATGTGCTCATCAGTTGGTGGACATTGGGTTGGCCTGAAGGCTTGAGGCAAAAATAGGGTCCCCCAAATCTCCCTTCTCTTCCATCAGACCCAAAAGACTGCTTTGATTATCTAGAAGCAACAATCCTCTGGAGGGTGTAAGTTTCGAGAACCAAGGAACCAAGAACAACCCTATTTGTTGAAAACCTAAAGAATATCTAACCCAGTCCAGAGCTCTTCATCTGCTTTGCCCAGTACTGAGGCCCCTACACCTAGCACTGACCCTTGCACATAGTAAGCACTCAATAAAAAGGCACTCTGTACTAAGTCTATGCTGAACAACCTGTTGAGGGAGGGGTCTGTAACCACTGTAGCCCACTAACACCAGGCTACCCTTGCCTTGCAGTCATCAAGAGCCCTCCTGGTTGGGAGGTGGGTGTCTATGCCGCAGGGGCCCTGGCACTGCTGGGAATCGCTGCTGTGAGCCTATGGAAGCTCTGGACGTCAGGAAGCTTCCCCAGCCCCTCCCCATTCCCCAATTATGACTACAGGTACCTTCAGCAGAAGTATGGGGAGACTGACACGGAAGCCAGGCCGAAGGTGAGGCCCCTGTCCTTCAGGTGCACATGATGGGGTGCCCACCCCACCCCTCCCCCACTCTGGCTCTGTGCTGGTTAACATCCTCCTGGGAATGCCACCAGACCTCCTTGTGCCCCTGCGGATCTCCTCCTCCTAGCCCAGTGCCAGGAAGTCAACAGATATGTGCTGAATGAATGAACTCTCAGTTTTAAAAACCATCTTGCAAACAAACGAACAAAAAAAGTAAGAGAGAAAACATCTTCCCAAATACCACCACTACCCAACTGTGAAATTTCCTTTCCTCTCCTCTCCTTTGTCTTCTTTCTACAGTACTAGAAATTGAGCCCAGGGATGCACTTTCATTGAGCTATGTCCCAGCCCCTTGCTACGTTGCTCAGGTTGAACTTGAACTTAAGATTCTCCTTCTTCAGTCCCCTAAGTGCTAAAATCACAGATGTGAGCTACCAAACTCAGCTCTAAACTGACTTTTTGATATATTTCTTTCTCCCCTCCTCCTTTGTTTTCATGCATACTTTTACATAGTAGGTACCACATTTCCATGGATTTTATACTCTCTTTATTTCACTTATTTATTTATTTATTATGGGTATTGGGGATCCACCTGCTTGTAAGGCAGGTGGTTACGCCGCTGAGCTAAATCCCCAACCCCATCTTTATTTCACTTATAACTGAAGATTTTTCCTCTATGGTTAACAACTGGCATAAACACCATTTCAATGGCTGCATAAGATTACTTTCTGTGTTCCATGATTTACTAAATGACACTGAATAATATATTGGATGATTTGCATGTAAAACTTTGTCTTCTTTAGGAATATACTTTGGATAGGTGCCCAGATGTGGAATTACTGTATCAGGGGGTACAGATACTTTAGGGGTATCTTCATGTAGTGCTGAATGTCTACACTCACTTGCTGAAAATGTTTCAAACGTATAGAATTCCAGAGAGTATGGCATGCATGTCTTACAAAGAAAACTTTCTTGTGAGCATTTTTGTAATTTTCTTATGATGCTACTCAGCCATCTACTGTGTGGCCATGCCCTGATGATGTAACCCACTTCCCCCTTTGCTGGACACTTAGATTGCTAACTGGTTTTTCCCTTTATCATCACTGCAGCCAGAAATGATGTGTCACCCTTGCACTTAGGAGACAGGCAGGGAGAAACTGCCAGTAGTTCAAGGACAGCCTGGGCTACATAGTGACACCTTGTTTCAAAAAAAAAAAAAAAAAAAAAAAAATTATGAGCCTCCCTGCAGTTGACATCTTTCTGGATGGAATTCTATCCCAATAAATGAACATGAAAAAACCTTTAATAACATTCTGGTTGGGAGAGAAAATGAGCAATGCAGTTATTAGTAACACAGAATAGCATTAAATAAGGAATTTAAGCTAAGGGATGCACCGCTGTTTTAAAAGGGGAATCTTGGAGGTTCCTTGAATGAGCAGAGTTAATAGTATCTCTTTGCTGGCTCCTAAAGATGGCAGTGCATACCTGTAGCCTCAGCATTCCTGGAGGCTGAGGCAGGAGGATCAGAAATTCACACCCACCCTGGGCAACTTTGTGAGACCCTGTGCTACGTGCAAAGGCCATGGTTTTAGTCCCCGGTACCGCAAAAACAAAACACAGAACCTGTAGCGCTTCTGATGCTTCCATGTCCCCTTTGCTCACCCCCAGAGAGCGCCTGCCTGGAATGCCCCACGGGCCAGTGCTCGGGGGCCACCCAGCCGCAAAGGTAGCCTCAGCATCGAGGACACCTTTGAGAGCATCAGTGAACTGGGGCCGCTGGAGCTGATGGGCCGGGAGCTGGACCTGGCCCCCTACGGGCCCCTCCGAAAGTCCCAGTCGGCGGACTCCCTGAACTCCATCTCCTCCGTGAGCAACACCTTTGGGCAGGACTTCACGCTGGGCCAGGTGGAAGTGAGCATGGCATACGATGCCGCCTCGCACACCCTGCACGTGGCTGTGCTGCAGGGCAAGGACCTCCTGGAGCGTGAGGAGGCGAGCTTCGAGTCCTGCTTCATGCGCGTCAGCCTGCTGCCCGATGAGCAGATTGTGGGCATCTCTCGGGTAAGTGCCGCCGTCCTGGTGGGCAGAGGGCCTCTGTCTAGGGCCAAATGCTGTCCGTGAGGGCGCTGGAGAGCAGCCCTGGCTGCAGATTCAGGGCCCATTGTTTTGCTCCAAAGACAGAGCCTGATTATGAGCGCAATCTTCAGCCCTCCTGTCAGGGCAGTACCGTGTGCCTGCCATGGGGTCCTGGCAGGAAAGGGATAACCTACTCAACTGGCTAACTAGGAAGAGTTTAATGACAGGGCTGCTGACTGCAGTGTGGGTGAGGAGGCGGGTGCTACCCTGGGCCTATTAATGGGAGGTCTGAAGGGACAAAGGGAAAGTGAGGGACAGGGCCCCCTTGATGGGATCTGTGCCCAGCAGTCAAGGGATTTGGTCAGTCTCCAGCAATACTACAGAGAAGGGTCTCAGTTTCCCTTTAGTGACCCTGGTACCTGACCCTACTGAAAGGCAGAGGCCAAGGGGGCAAGTTGACATGGAGGTCTGTGTGCCAGCCCCTGGAGCCCACAGCAAAGTAAAGAAACACAGAATGGAGGCTTGCTGTAGTGACACACGCCTGTAATCTCAGCACTCTGGAAAGCTGAGGCAGAAAGACTATAAGTTCTACCCGAGCCTGGGCAATTTAATGACTTAGAAGGCCCTGTCTCAAAAAATAAAAAGGATTGAGGCTGTAGCTCAGTGTGAAGGTCCTGGGTTTAGTCCCCAGTATGACAAGAAGGAAAAGGAGAAGGAAGAGGAGGAGGAGGCGAGGAAAGAGGCCAGAGTCCTTGATCCTTGATAGAAGAAGTCAGCGCCACATGGGCCATACCCTCCTGCCCAGCAGCGGGCAGCTCTAGGCTCCAGACTCCATAGCTGGGAGCCCTCCGAGATGGGCACAGTGGCCAGCCAGGATGGGAGGAGCGTGAGGACCTGAAGGACCCAAGTGTCTTCTGACTCTCCCAGATATCTGTGCCCACCTGTGCCTGGTCACTTTTACCACAGTGAACACTGGCTGGCTGGCCCTGTCATCGCTCTTTACCCCATTCTGCCACCTTACCCTAGAAAGTGTAGAACTTGCTATTAGTGGGGGCCACCCAGGGGTATTGGGTGGCCCAGCTTCCCAGAGGCAGTACAGTGGGAGGTGAGGATCACACCCCAGTTCCATCACTTTCTAGCTGGGTGACCTTGCCTAAGTCACGTAAGCACTCAGTGATCTGTGAAATGCACACCAGTCATTGAGGAAAGGGTTAATTCAGCTCAAGTCCTCAGCCCCCTCCCCAGTAAATGTTTCATGCGGCTTTTGGGACATGGAAAAGCTGCCGTCAAGATGGATCCATGCTTCCCATGGGCTAGGCCACCTGAAGGACTGTGGGTCATTTATGACATATCCCTTGAGGAGGGACACCAGCAGATAATGGGCACCACAGCCTGATGTACTCACAGGTAAGCACCTGCCCCTCAGAGCCCACTGCATTCATGATCTCACATTAGTCCCCTGAGGTCATCAGGACAGGCTGTTGAGGCAGGTTATCCATGAGGAAACTGAGGCTTAGGAAGTGCTTTGCTCAAGACTGCCATAGCAGGGGCTGGGGATTTAGCTCAGCGGCATAAGCGCCTGCCTTGCAAACGGGCAGTCGTGAGTTCGATCCCTGGTACCGATAAAAAGGAAAAAGACAAAAAAAAAAAAAAAAAAAAGAGTGAGCAGGAGACCAGGGACTCACATTCCCTTACCCATGTGCCCATAAAGCACAATGCTCAGACAATGGGTGACTGGGGGCCTGAGCCCCTGTGGGCAACAGTTTGGCCAGGACAGAGATAGGGCTAGAAATCACAAAGAGCCTGAATGTCAAGGTCAGGAGCCCAGGAGGTGGGCTTTATCCATGGGGCCAAGGAGGGGACTACATGAGCAATATGGTACCTGAAGGTCACTGTAGGAAGAACCTTACAAGAACCAGGAAGTGACAGAAAAGTATGGCCACGGTGGCTGGAGGAAGTGGAGAATTTGTTCCCAGGAAGGCAGGCTTCATAGCACCATGGCCCAGCCAGTCCCAACCAAGTGGGCAGCTGCTGCATGCAGGGGAGCCCTCCTACTTCAGGGAAGGTGCCAGGAATGAGAACTCCTCTCTTTAAATATCATGGGCCGTGACTAAGGCAGTCCCCCACACAAGGTGGGGGGCAGGGCCAGCATGTATGTGTGCCTTGCCCAAGGACCTGCCCACAGCTCCCTGGGAGGAGGCCAGTGGCAACCACTGAGCAGAACTGAGCTCAGAAACGGGGCCTCCCCCGCCCTGCCTAGTCTCTCCATCCACTTGTCTGCCCCTCCATCCAGCCATCCATTCAGGGTTGACATAGGCCTGGGATTTCAAGGGCTGGTGACTCCCTGACAAGTGTCCCAGGCCCACTGCATGTCCGACCCAGGCAGGACTAGAGTAGATGCGAGACCGAGATCGACTCCCACAGAGCGTTGCGAGGGCTCTGGTGCCACAGGCACTAAGCCCAATCACTGGGCTCAATGGGAGCACTGAATGCCACACCACCATATCTGTCACCATGGAAGAGGATACATGGAACTTTTAAACCTTGCAAATGCACGGTCGTGAGTTCAATCCCCGGTACAAAAAAAAACAAAAAAAGATAAAACCGAGCCATCTAAGGAAGGCTTGTTATTGAGACTGTGGGGACATGACAGCCAGGAGTCTGCCTCTGGGCTCAGTGTCCAGTGCTCTCTCCCTGCTGCGGCCTCCACACCCGTGGTTGCTACCTCCTCCTCAGCTTTCATGTGCTTGCCACGGCCCTTTCTTGCTGTAGATCCAGAGGAATGCCTACTCCATCTTCTTCGATGAGAAGTTCTCCATCCCGCTGGACCCCACAGCCCTGGAGGAGAAGAGCCTGCGGTTCTCTGTGTTTGGTATTGATGAGGACGAGCGGAATGTCAGCACGGGGGTGGTAGAGCTCAAGCTGTCTGTGCTCGACCTCCCGCTGCAGCCCTTTGGTGGCTGGCTCTACTTACAGGACCAGAACAAGGTAAGTCTGACCTGCCTGGCCTGCGTGGCCACCTCCAGACAGAGCATAAACACGTACACTTCCAACTACTTCCACTCCACTGCCCTTTCTGCCACAGCTAAGGCCACTCTTACAAGCTCCAGTAGGGACACAGAGCTCTGGCTCCAAAGCAGACAAGCATCAGCTTGTCTTTATAAGTGTAAGGATGCCAGGGGTACATAAATTGTCATTTAAGCGAATAATGTAACTCCAGTCTACTTGGATCTCTATGCACTACCATCATAGAAAGTTTTTTTTTTCTCAGCCTAGAAGGAGGAGACAAAATCACAGTTGATTGATATGTTTGAAAGGCAACCTCTGGACCTCCTTCCAAGGCAGGGGCCACACTTGGCATGGAGGAGGGGTGGTACATGCTTCATGGTGTGGCAGGGGTGTGCCACTCCTTTCTTCACCCTGCCAGCCCAGTGCCTGGATGTAAGGGGCCCCAAGAGCAGCAACTTCTCGATGGAGAAGAAAGCTTCCACTCTTCCCTGGACTTCTCAGGTCCTGGGGGCCAAAAGCCCTCTGAGCCACCCTTGCCCCTCCCCCAGGCTGCAGATGCGGTGGGGGAGATCCTGCTGTCCCTCAGCTACCTGCCCACAGCCGAGCGCCTCACTGTGGTGGTGGTGAAGGCCAAGAATCTTATCTGGACCAATGACAAGACCACAGCAGGTAAGGCCCTGTTGGATGCCTGGCGCCACCATGTGACCCAACCATGTGTCATGGGCACCTGGCCACTTCACCATGTGGGCGGCATGGGGCCAGGAATCCCATAGCTTCAGCTTAGCTCAAAAGCCAAGCATGGCTGGTGGGGAGATTAATCCAGCTGGGAAACATGGGAACCCCGGAAGGTACCAGCCCCCCCACCCCTCCCCACATGAGAGCAGAGAGCTTCCAGTACATCCCAAAGCAGGGACCCAGGAAGGCAACTGTAACAGGTAGCCACAGACAGAGGGCTGGAGAACCCCGACCACAGGGAGTTGCAAGCCTGAGGTGGGGGCTGCCCAGGTTCAGGCATGCGCTGCAGGAACACCCAGTGGGCGACAGCTGATGGCCAGACGGGAACTTGGTATTTCAGAGCTGTACACCATTAGGCCCTGCTGAGGTGGTACTGGGTGACTCACAGCTGACGTCTGTGCTCAGCCATTTATAGAACAGGAAGTGATGGGTCTGCCGAGCTCCGTGGAGCATCATGTGAGGGAAATGCGTGGGCTGTGAGGCAGGCTGCCAATCCAAAGTCCAGCCCTTTGCCTGACTTGCCATGCAAGCTTCAGTCTTCTCATCTGTAAAATGGGATATTTAAAATACAATAGAGCTGGGCACTGTAGTGCTCGCCTGTGGTCCCAGCTACTCAAAAGGCTGAAGCAGGAGGGGTCCTTTGAGCCTACAAGTCTAGGACCAGCCTGGGTGACATAGTGAGATCCCATCTCCTTAAACAGACAAAATCATGAAGTCCCAGTGGCAAAGCTACTGGTGATAGTGACAATAATGAATAAAGGATTGGGGAGCTGGAGCTAGGGGACTGAGCCAGAGTGGCCAGGGCTCTGCCAACCAAGTGTGGCTCTGGCCCTCACCTTACCCTGCCCACCCTCAGACCCCTTCGTCAAGGTGTACCTGCTGCAGGATGGGAGGAAGATGAGCAAAAAGAAGACAGCAGTGAAGAGAGATGACCCCAACCCAGTGTTCAATGAAGCCATGATCTTCTCAGTGCCAGCCATTGTGCTCCAGGTGAGGGGGAACAGGTCAGCCTGGGCTTTGGTCACCGCACCTCCTGGCTTCACTTTGTGGGCTCCTGCCACCAGTTGAGAAGCATTTATTGAGTGTCTGCTGGGTGCCAGCCTTGGGGTGGATGTTGGGGTGCTTACAAGGGACAGGCAGGAAAGTCCCCAGATAATGTTAATCTGCTAAGAGCATCCCAGACCTTAGTAAGTGAGGGCTTCCTGCAGGATGGGCCAGCTCAGCTGAGTGAAGGGATCTGTAGGCCCTGGAGCAGGGGTAACCCCAGGGTCAATCTCCTGAACTCCTACTATAACAATCCTGCCCAGCTCCCCACACCCCA
Source organism: Cavia porcellus (assembly GCF_034190915.1). Classification (NCBI taxonomy): domain Eukaryota; kingdom Metazoa; phylum Chordata; class Mammalia; order Rodentia; family Caviidae; genus Cavia; species Cavia porcellus. The sequence goes on from NW_026947500.1 coordinate 25,645,315, forward strand.
CAGCTTCTAGAAGACCCTGTGCCCTAGAGAGACCCCTCCCAGCAGAAACATCACAGACCATGGTGAAGGAATGCAGAAGACACAGCTTTGGCTACACCAGTGGCCCTGATTACATGCCTTAGAAGATGGTGATCTCGCCACCTCCCCTCACTATCTGCTTCTAGCCATCAGCACTCCAGGCCTTAGGTCAAAACCTGCATCATAGCCCTGGAGCTATACAGCATTTACTTGACCTCCCTTTCCTGGGATGCCCCACCTGCATAGGGAAGCCCAGAACTCAGCCTCATGCTGGGGGTCCCGAATCCAGACCGATGTCCCAGCCTCTCCACCAATCCTGGGCATTGTGGCCTTGCCCTACCATCCTTGTGGAACAGACTGCCCATCTGACCCTTGCCACATCTTGGGCAATCACAGTGCCACTACTCCAACTGCCGTTAAGGATTAGCGATACCCAGAGCACGGAGCCCTGCCTGTGGGCAGACATCATTCCACTCATTTAACTCACTTCACTCCTGGAAAGCCTTCTGAGGTAAGGGATCCTGTCACATTTTACCATGGGGACACAGGTAGCAAGAGTCCAAATTGATGCCCAAGGTCACACAACAAGAAGTGCTTAGGCTGATGTCTGAACCCTGGTGGTCTGGTGCCACTACTATCTGGAAGGAAGGCCAAATCCTCATCTGCCATGTCTTTGCCAGGTGGCTCTGGACAAGTCTTCTCATGTCCTAGATCAGGGGGTGGGTTCAGGGAGCTTTGCCTGACTCCCCATGAGGCCGGACACTTATAGGCTGGGACCCAGGAGACAAGGAAGATCTCTGGCAACTCTTGGTCCTCAGCATCCATGTTCCCTCCTTCCCAGGACCTGTCTCTCCGTGTGACAGTAGCCGAGAGCAGCAGTGACGGCCGTGGTGACAACGTGGGCCATGTCATCATTGGGCCATCGGCGAGTGGCATGGGCACCACACACTGGAATCAGATGCTGGCCACATTGCGCAGGCCCGTGTCCATGTGGCACCCAGTCCGGCGAAACTAGCAGCCAGAGCAGGCCAGGTGGGCAGCACAGCCACTGGGACCTGGCACACACTCAGCTCTATCCATAGCCCTCTTCATAGCCCAGCTGGAGCCATGACTGCTGGGGTTCCTGGGTGGAGTCCCCATCAGTCATCTTGGACCCTCTGTCCAGACTATAGTGGAGGAACAGGTGGACCTCTACATTTGGAAACCAGAGTTTTCTCTCACTGAGGACAAGCTCTGGCTCTAGCTGGGCCAGGGCCCACCAGAGGGCAGCAGATGCTGGCCAGTTGTGTATCATCCGGAAGTCCTCACAAGTCCTCACAAGAGTCACCCCTGGACCTGCAGGAAGACTTGGCTCCCAGAGCAGGCAAGCTTCCCCACCCCACTCCTCGGAGGCCAGCTGTCAGGCTGGCCATGCACCGGAATGGGTGATTCTCGGGAGTCAGCACTGTGCTAGGCAGTGGCAGGGGCCTCATGAACAAAAAGAAGCCCCCGGCTTACCAGGAAGTCAGGATCCCACCACCCAGGGGATCTGCTCAGTGCCCAGGGGCAGTCCAGCCATGCGGACTCAGAGTGGGCTCTGGGAACTGGGGGACAGGGAGGGCCCCATTGACAGGAAGGAGCTGTGCTCTGCGGGGTGGAGGAAAAACCCAGGCAGAGGCACAGCTCAAGGAGTAGCAAAAAAGTGAACTTCTGAACTTTCCTGACACAAGCACAGTCCTCAGTTCACACAGTGGGGACAAGAGCCTGCTTCTGGGTTGGAAAAGAGACCAAGAGACCAGAGTCGAGCAGAAGGCTTCAGGCCACATCGGAGTTCCAGGGTTACAGTCCATGAAATATTCGCCTGGAGCATCAACCATCACACAAAAACCAGAAGTGCATAGGCCAATAGCAAGGTCCTTGTGCAGGTCCTGTGCAAAATCAGCCTCTACTCCACCAGCGGACCAGGCTCTGCCAGGAAGAGACGCCTTGGGCAAGCCTGGATGCAGTCTCCGGGACACTGGGCATCTTGGGTCAAATTCCCTAAACCTTCGAGTTCAACAGATGTTAGCAAAGGCAATGGGGTGCTCTGGAGGGGAGAACAGCAGCCTGGGGATCCTGCCCAGAAGCAAAAGGGCTGGGTTGGTACATCAGTCTTTGGCTTCTGCCCCTGCTCCAGGTGTAGTGATGGTGTCATACTCCCTGCACCTGTCACTAGAGGAGCAGCAGCTGTCATCTAGCAAAGGCAGACCCAGAGGACCTCTCTACTGAAGGAGGGGAGTCCCTTCAGGGATAAAGGGATAGAGGGTCAGGAATGGGATGTACAGTAGCAGTGTCTGATCTGGGGCCACCCACGGGTAAGTGAGGAACTCTCAGGCTGGCTGTCCTGTTCCTTAGCTCCAGTGAGCTACGGAGACCCAGGCCACTGTCACCAATGACATGGCAAGAGATGGCTTGAACAGGGTTCAGAGGGTTGTGGGACTGGAACAGGACCTCGTGATACCACCAGGTCAGCACAGGGACATGCATGGCTGGGGAGCCCCTGTAGCCTGGGAGACCCCAAAACCTTTTGAACGCTGGGGCCTTGTAGGGAAGGCCATGTCCTCCTACCTTCTCTTCCCTCATATCTCCCTCCTAACTGCATGAAATGGTGACCATGGAGCCAGGGTGGCCGTGGTGGGAACTGAGAATGCTGACTGGAATGATTCTAGAACCAAATAAAGCTGGGGCAGGAAGGGGGCTTCTAGGGAGCCCTGCTCAGTCCCAATCATCTTTGTGTCTTCTCCAGAAGCAGGGTCTTGGACCCCATGGGGATGACTGCCCTTCCTCCCTGCTCTGGGTGTCCAAAGAGGCATGCAGGCTCTGCCTGGCTGGGGAGACCAGCACAACTTCATCGGCTCACTGGGAAGCTCTGAGGGAACCCTGAGCCAGTCCTGGCAAGGGAAGATGGTGATAGGGAAATTACAGAAGACTGTAGCTGGCAGCACTCAGCTGAGCCCCCAGGCTATAAAAGGACATGTCAGGTGGGTAAGGCAGGAAAAGATTTCTGGTAGAGAGTAACACGTATCAAAGGGTAGGGGTGAGCAAAATTGGAGTGATTCATCCACTTTGTGAGAGCAGGGGGGGGTGGGGCAGAGAATGGAGCTAGAGGGCAGGTCCCAAGGAGAGAGGGGCCCTGCTTGTGGAGTGACAGGTGACAGGTGCCCAGCCTGTGACCCTGTTTCACAAGCAGGTAGGTGCTGCTACTGCATCCCCTTCACACAAATGTAGAAACCAACTCAGAGAACTTAGGTGACTAGCCCAAGATCACACAGCCACAAGGTCCCAGGACGGTGATTCAGACCAAGGCTGTCTGAAGCTGTGCTCTTGGCCACTGGACAATACAGCCCCTTTCCCTGACTCTCAAAGTGGGCCCGAGGGACAGCAGAGAAAGTCTCTGGGGTGCCAGCATGTTCTGACCTCTTCCCTGGAAGATCAGACATGGGCAAGGGTGAAGAGAGGCCTTCCCCAACATGGCTGACTGTGAAGAGCTCTGGGGACCACCCCCTACCCCCACCCCCGCCGCCAGCATGTCTGGGTGAACAGAGAACTGACTAGACAGCCATCAGGGATCCATGAGCAAGGTGGAGACCAGAGGCTCCTGGAGCAGGCAGGGGTGTGGGCAACAGCCTCAGAGCACCTGAGCAGAGGAGACCAGCCGTGTCTGGGAGATAACTGGACCGAGGCTCAGAAGCCAAGGAGAGGGGCCATGAGGGCTTCCAGCAGCCCAGGTAAAACAGAAGTTTCCATCCTGTTGGTGGCAGTGGGGGGTGTGGTTTCTGGCTGGGAGCAGGTCCAGGCAGGCTGAGGGTCACTCTAAGGAGCTGCAGAGGGGACACAGAGGACCATCAGCAAGCCTTGCTCCTGCAAGGGGCAGGAAGGTGGCCTCTGAGCTCCTTTTAGGTTGGGGGCCGCTCAGCAAGGTTCTTACCTTTAGGAGAGAAGCAGGGCTACCGAGGCCGAGAGAAGCTGTCCCCCTTCTCTGCCCTAACCTTTCCACCTATCCCGATCGTCCTCAGACCTCCAGCCCTCTTCCCTTTCCTCTCCGCTACTCCCCCAGTCTGGGGCTCCACCCAGAAAGACAGATGTGTAAGTCACTGACCCGCCCAGGGCCACTGCCTGGACCAGGCCAGTGCGGCTGGAGGAAACGAGGTGCCACTGCAGTACTGCAGCCACTCCTCTCCCCACCTGTGACCCTCATCTCTGCCTGCAGACACCCCAAGGGACAGATTAGTTAAAAGGCTACATAAGCACTGAGACCAACCCACAGCGCACCCTCACTCTCTCTGCCCAACTGCTAGTCTGCCCATGCCACCCAGGACAGCTGACTGTGGCAGTGTAAAAGGTAGATTTGCTGGGAGAAAAACAGCCTGTGGGTCCATGCCTGGCACAGACCTAGGTCTGCAGCTTACATGCTGAGTGACATGTTCCTTCCTCTCTCGAGGCCTCAGTTTCCTCATCTGAAGAAACAAGGTTTTGGAGGAGAAGGCCAGCAAAGCCCTCCCCCCACACCTTTGGCTTAGAGGGGAGTGGCAGCTCTGGAACCCAACTGCCTGGGTTCAAGCTCCAGTTCCTCCACTCGCCAGCCATGGGGTCTTAAACAAATTATGCATCATCTTAGGCCTGTGTTTCCTAGTTTGTAAAGGAGCCTTGCACACACCTCATGAGAGGAATTGAATCACATGCCGTGTCCAGCACATGACAGGTAACAAGGCCAAGCCTTGGCGAAACGACACTCCAAGGTCCATGTGCCCTACCATGGCATCCCAAGGGGCAGGACTGGACCTCTGAAGTTCTGCCCCCTTAGCATCACTTAGAACGCCCTCTTATTCACCCTCCCACAACCCTAACCCTAATCCTACATCCATAGCTAGGAACCAGAGACAGAGCAGAAGGGCTGGATGACAACAGTGCAGAGAGCAGAGAAGCCACAAGGGGGCAGCAGAGAATAAATGGGACAATCTGACTTCTGGCCTCAGGGAGGTGCGGGAGGAGACAAAATGAGGCAGAGATCCTTGTCTGAAGGACCATCCCCACCCTAATCATGGATGATCCTTGCAAGCATTTGCTCCTTTGCTCATTTCTTGAATTTCTTTCCTTTTTTTTTTCTTTTTGAGACACCGTTTTACTATGCGGTTCAGGCTGGTCTTGAACTCACTTTGTAGCCCAGGCTAGCCTCAAGCTTGCAGTGATCCTCCTGCCTCAGCCTCCAGGGTACTAGGATTTCAGGCATGTGCCACCATGCCCAGCCTACTTGAATTTCTTCTGAGCCTGCCCATCTTCCTTCCTTCCTCCTCTCTTCCTCACTTGTCCTTATCCCTCCCTTCTCTTGTTTGTCCAGTCAGGCAGTCAGCTGGACACAATATCCTGAGCTGCTGGGAAGTGTCCATCTGTGGTCCCTGCCCTGGAGAAGGTCACAGCCTGGCTGGGGGCTGAGATTCTGTCTGGTACCAGCATCCCAAGGAAGCGACAAGCCAGACTAAGGACTTGACCACTTTTGCTCTTCTGGGACCTACAGGACTTACTATAAAGACTCTGTGTTTGGAATTGGGGGGAGGGGTGCGAAAGAGACTTAGTCACCCAAGGGCCGGAAGTCAGCAGCAGCCACAGTAAACAGTAAAACAGCTTGCGGTACCCTGGCCAGGCAGACTGTGACCTGAGCCACCTCCCTGCTCCAAAATTAAACTCAGGACAACAGTGTGGTCCAGAGCCCAGCAATGTCTGAAATCTGGGGGAATCCCCTGCCACTGGGGCTGATGGCTGGAACCCAGAGACTAATCTGCCTCCTCTGGAAGCACAAGCAGTAGATGGGAACAAGACTGAGCTTCACCTCAGGGACCACATCCTGATTCTGCGGCTTGCTGACCTAAGATAAGCAGCGTTCTCTGAGGCTCAGTCCCAAACCTGTAAAATCAGGGGGGTTGGTGGGGAGCAGATGGTTGCCCAGCTCACCTCACCATCAAGTGCCAAATGCTGTAACGCATATGGTGTGCTGCTGGAGGAGAGTCCTGCTCCCGGGTAACATTGGGATCCAAATGCCAGTTTGGCCTCTTATCAGCTGTGAACCTTAGAAAAGAACCTAACTTGTCTAAGCCCCAAGTTCCTCCTCTGTAAAATGGGGCTAACAATTCCTACCTCCTGGGGAACTCGGCCTGCATGTGGTTTGCAATCCACTAATGGGTGCTGTTATTATTAGGAAATGTTCAGAGAAACTGTAATTCGTGACAGCCGCCAAGTGTGTCATTAGAGTGATTATCCCTATAGCAACCAGGGACAACCGCCTCTGCCCAACTCTGAGCTCCCTCCGCGCTCGACCGGCCCCACCTTGCCTGACTACTGTGGCAGTGGGGAGCAGACGGAATGACAAGAAGGCTGGCAGCTGATGTCAGGGGACAGGGCCCATTCCTCACCACTCCTTGGGGCGGGGAGCTAAGTACCCAGCCTGGTACCTGCTCACTCCCTAGCCCTAGAGCAGTTTCGAGGAGGAAAGGGTGGCACCTTCCAGGGGAGGCACCCTGCCTCCAGGTGAGGCCTGATCCAGCCTGCTGACCACAGCCCTGAAGGTGGGCCAGGCACAGGAATTGGGGAGCTGGACACCACCTCTCCCTGCTCTGGGAACAGTGACTCCTATCCAGACTGCCCCTGTGGGGCACAGTGAAGTTCCATGGGGGCTAAAACTGGGCATGGTGCCACACACCTGGCATCCCAGAGCTCTAGGAAGCTGAGGCAGGAGGATCACAAATTTGAGCCCAGCCTGGGAAACTTGCAACTTAACAATTTAAGGAGATCTTGTTTTAAAATAAGTGAAAAAAGGGGTGGGGTGGGAATGTAATTTAGTACTGGTTCAATCCCAGCACCAAGAAAAACAACATCAAAGGGGACTTAAGGAGATTTTCAACTGCCTGGCATTGAATTCCATAGGGGTTGAGAGTAGAAACCCAAAGACTTGGGCCCCCTGTTCCTTTAAGCTTTAGTGGAATTACAATGTCCAAGCTCTAGGCAGCAAAAGAAAACATTTTAGAAACGAGTGCCAAACTGCAACCCAAAACCCACTTATTTGCCACAAAGTGCCAACACTACAATTAAACTGGAAGTTCTAGTTTAGGAGAAAAAAAATCCATACATTAACACCTTTGTCTTAAAAACACACACGATAATGGGATCACCACCATTGCTCTGGGCTGACACTGTGCCCATGTTTAAAAGACTTAAACTTTGGCCACCGAGGGAGAGAGAAAGGTAGGGGGACAGCAAGTTTCAGTCTGATGTATTCCTGGCAGCCACAGTGTCTCGCTAAGCCTGGCCCTCTGGCTGCTTCCAGAAAGGCTGGAAGCAGGGGTTTGCTCAGGCAGGCCCCCCAGCCTTGCAATAGGGTTCCCTCCTTTGGAAAATCCTTTTCCCTTCCGTGTCTGGGCTTTGTCTTCCCCCAAGACCCTGGGCTCCCAGGTCAGAAGGGTTTCCTGACTCTGCAGCCAGGGTGAAGGGCCCTTTCTCCCCACTCTTGTCCCACTCACTCACTGTTCCTCTGCCCAGATACCCCAGCACTCTGATGTCCTCCCGGGCTTGCATGTTAGGCTCTGAGCTCCCCAAGGCAGGGGCTGTGTCTTGAATGATCCAGGGTCCTCAGGCTCTTGGAACCTGTAAGCTCATCTCTGTTGATTGAATTCTAACAGTGACCCATGGCCTCCACCATATGCTGGGTAGTGTCCTAAGCACTTTAAAAATGGAAGCTTCCGTCAATGACCTTAGGTCACACACCAGCCAGGGTGGCACAGGTGATCATCCATGGGCAGACAAGCTTCCTGGTGCTGGTTAAGGAGGGCAGGGCAGAGGAGGCCTGGTAGTACCAACACACTGGCCCACAAGGGCATAGTCAGCCACCCCATTCCTCCAGCCTGAACCACCTGGGCCCGCAGGAATGCACATGCATTCATTCATTCAGCAAAGGTCACCACCCTTAGCGCCACCTCCTTCCTCCCAGAGAAAGTGAGCGGGGTGCCTCCTCCTCTGGCCCGCGCCCACCCTTCGTTCACTTCAGCTACAAGTCCAGGATGCCTTCCTGTGCCTCCGTGCCCTCACACAGTAAGTGCTCAACAAGTGTTGCTTGAGTGACTGAATGGGACCCGAGGAAAAGCGTCCCCACCCAGCTCTGCATGCCTCGCCACTCGCCGGGTGCCCTTGACGGACTGAGCCCTCTTACCTGGGCCGGGGACCGCGCCACCCACCGGGGACAGCCGCCGGCCGGCTCGCACTTCCTCCCGCCGCCCCGCCCCTTCCACATTCCTGCCCCGCCGGGCCTGCCCCGCACCCGCCCGCCACTACGCGCAGCCCGCCGTCCGTCTGTCCGCAGCTCCGCTCCGCGCCGGGGCCCCTCTCCGCCCACCCGGGATGAAGACGGCCCAAGCCACGGGCGAGGAGGCGCCGGCCAGTGTGAGGTCCGTCAAGGTGGTCCTGGTGGGCGATGGCGGCTGCGGGAAGACGTCGCTGCTGATGGTCTTCACCAATGGGGACTTCCCCGAGGTGAGTGCCTGCGCCCAGGACCTTAGGGTCGCCCAGGGCCTTAGGGTCGCCGGGCTCCGGGGCTCCACTGTGCCCTGTCTGCCCATCGCAGCCACCCGGGTGCGCAACCCCGGGTTCCCAGGGGGTCCGCCAGGAGGGCCTAGTGTTAAGGACAGAGTCCTCCCCCCACCCCCTCAGCCACTGGGAGGGAAGGCCCCAGTGACCCTCTCTATAAACTGGCACCTTCCTGGAAGGGCTGTCCCAGGGACTGAATCAGCCACCTAGGTACACAGCAGGGCCTAGGAGAACACTTGGCACCGACTTTGAAGCCAGACTGGCAAGTTTCAGATCATGTCTTTGCCACTTACAGCTGTGTGCCCTTGGGCAAATTCTTCGCTCTCTCTGTGCCCTTTCCTTAACTGATTAATAGGAATAACGCTAGCACCTACCTGAGTTAGCAGGGGAGGGAGTTGATAAAGGTCAAGCGCTCAGCTCAGCTCAGCTCCGGGCCTGCACTGCAGAAGGACTCACAGAGTTAGACACCCAGCTTGGGTCACTTCTCTATCCTTGCCGCCTACGGTGCCTAACCCCAGGGCCCCACCTTGAGGGAGAAGAGCCCACCAGGCCTGGAGTTGGACAACTGGACTGGCACCTCAGTTTTCCTACTGAACCCAGTACCCCTCAGTGGCTTGGTCCGTACTGCAGCACCACGGGGTAGAAGTAATAGACAGCTGATGGGGACAACTCCACTGAGCATCTGGTGCATTCTGCGTGCTCTGAGCCTGTCAAGGGTCAGTCTTTCCCCAACATGCTCAACAACTGCTGGACTCAGCAGTCACCAAGTCCCCGGCCAGGAGCAGAGGCTGGACCCCACCGGCTCCACCTCTTTGGGCTTCAGAAAGAGTAGGAGCCATGGGACCCTGTGAGTTTGTGTTTTCTTTTCCTCCTTCCCTGTCCCAGTGTCCTCCTGTCCACCGAGTGGTCCAGGCGCTGGGGGTCTGATGGAAGGCAGGAGAGGCTGGGCCTACAAGCAGCACTGGGCCTGCTTTTCTCTGTGGCAGCAGTGAGCTACTTTTGTGGTTTATGGGGCTGACGTCACCTCCTTTGGCCAGATACATGGATTTTAAAGTTTCGGAGAGTGTTTCCGGGCCCCTGGATACTGCCTATGGGAACCCAATCATTATGGCACTCTGACCCAGCATTATGGCACAGTTAGGAGGATCTGGGGGGAGGGCACCTAAAACACTGGGGCTGGGAGGGGCCGCATCTCACCGACATCCTGAATCAGATCCGCTTGATGGTCACAGCGTTGGTGGAGACAGCCATCCTAATTGCAGAGTGGGTGCCTTGCAGCCCAAGAACTGTGAATGTCTTAGAGCAGATGCTGGGGTGGCCAGGGGAGAGGAGGGCATGCTTGTCACTGCAGGGATCCACACTTTATCAGAGTTCTGTCCTTGTCTGGGAACCTTGGGTCTCCTGGTGCAAAGAGATGCCTCTTTTTTTAAATCACCATAAAATTCAAAAGCTGGACAGGCTTCATTGTACAGGTAAGAACAGTGACGTCAGACAGGCAGAGTCTTGCCTCCTGGCCCATGGCCCTGCTATGGCCTTCCCAGCCCTGGTCACAGTCCTCAGTACTGTGCATGCTGGACTCAGCCTCCCAGCCTCTTCTCCAGGCAGCCCTGCTCAGGCCTGGGGTCTCCGAGGCTTCCTGACTGTAGCAGACGGCAGAGAACAAGCTGTGGGCTCAAGGGGGAGGAAGGGATGGGGAGAGAGGGCAGGCAGGGACCCCAGGCCTGCAAGGCAGCCCGCTGCCCAGTCCTGACTGGCATTTGGAAACATGACCACTCCCGCAGGGCCCAAGCCCAGTGGCCTCAACCAGGTGGGGGCGGGGGGGAGGCTGCCGGGAGCACCTGGCCCTGCCTGCTGAACAAGCTGGGTCCTTCTTGGTCTCCACTAAGTGTCCCCCAGGGAAACCCAGACACACTCTCCTGAACTGTGTTCATCCTGTCTGTCAGAAGCCTCATGAGGGCAGGCCTAGGGCTGAGTCACTCCTGCCTTGGCTCAGCTGATAAGGTTAGGCAATGACTGATCCCCTGAGCAGAGGATGGCCCTCCCCGGGTTGGGTTCAAAGAGCACAACAGAGAATGTCCACAGTCCCAGGGTCACATTCCAGAGCCAGGGAGGGCAGTGACCTTCATAAACCAAAGGGGACCCACAAGCCCTTCCCTGCCCTTAGGAATTAGAGACCTCCAGAGACCTCAGGAGAGGCAAGTGGCTAGGGACTGAACCTAAGCTAAGGAGCCAGAGGTCTAGTATGCTTCCTCAGCTCCGGCAAATCCCTTCTCCTCTCTGGGCCTTACTAAGAAAACGAGGGCAGCACTGAGTGTCCAAGTTTGTAAAAATCAGAGATGGAACCACAAAGGGCTGTGGAAAGTGGGGGGCAACAGAACGGTCACCATGGGCATAAATGGAGAACCCTGGCATGTGTCTCCCAGAACGTCGTGCCAGGCAACCCTGCAGCACGTGGGGAGGGCTCACAACGTGGCCATGCTGGGAGCTTAGAGGGAGGTGCCATGTGTCCACAATGGCGGGCTAATGGCAAACCCCTGCTCCAGGCCACAGGTCAGGCTGGGGAAGGGTTGGGGAAGACAGCACCACATAGAGGGACAGAGGGACACTGGTGGGGACACTGCCCCTGACAACCAGCTGAATAGTGAGCATTCATGCTGGGGCCTCACCTGCCAGTCCATCCTCCCTACTATGTTGTGGCAGCCCAGTGACAGAACTGGTTAAGGCCACACAGCTGGTGGACCCCAAAATCAGATTCTAAGCCAAGCCCATCTGATCCCCGAGCCAGTGCTCCTATCTGCCAAGTCATATTGTCCCCAAGAGGCAGAGGGCCTGAAAGGAAGGGAAAAGCTCCGAGACAAGGAGGGGGTGGAGCCCTTGTCCACTCTCTGTTTCCATGGGGAGAGGGAACCGCAAGATGGCAGCCCTACCAGTGGGGACTTCTCCCATATGGGGCCTCCCAGGCGGCCTGGAGGACAGCACTGACCTACTGCCAGCATGCTGCTCCTGCTGGCTGACTGGTGACTCACAAAGGGGTGGGGGGCACCTGGCTTGAGGAGATGGATGAGGCTCCCCCAAGACTGGCCCCACCAGTTAACCCTGAGCATGTGATAGGGCCTAGGGACCCAAACTGCAGGGGGTCCAGCACACCCCTCAGGGCACAAAGCTCACTTCATGGCGGGGAGGAGGAAGCCCTCCTTACCTGTTGGCCAGACTGCATTTTGCAAAACCTCCCTCATCATCCCTGCCTTTTCATCTGTGTAGAAAATCTGTCCTGTTTCCTGTTGGTTCAGCCTTCATGTGAAGGGAACGACAGAAGCCAGGCAGGGCTGGAGTAGAGGAGCCTTTGCTGGCTTCCAAGAAGCAGGAGCATGGGATGTTGGGGAAGAGGACCAGAAGCCAGTTTGGGGAAGATGGCATTGCACAGCGGTCTCGTTTGATTTTCAAGAAGTTGAAAGGTAGGGGCTGGGGATTTAGCTCAGCGGCATAAGCGCCTGTCTTGCAAGCAGGCAGTCATGAGTTCGATCCCCGGTACCAATAAAAAAAAAAAAAAAGACAAAAAAAAGAAGTTGAAAGGCACTGGGCATGGTACCATATGCCTGTATTCCCAGCAATTTGGAGGCCAAAGCAGGAGGATCGCTGTGAGTTGTAGGCCAGCCTGGGCTATGTAGTGAGATCCTGTGTCAATAAATAAATAAATGTATGTTGAGAGGCAAAGAGGGACCCAAAAAACCTGAATATTCCCCAAGGCAGGGGGTTGGTCTTATTCAACGAATGTTCTTTATTGTCCAGAACTGGGCCTAGAAAAGATGTTCATGTTTGCCGAATGAATATATGATGAAAGAAGGAACAAAGGAATAACTGAAGGCTAATGTGCTTCCACAAGGAGGAGACAGGTGAAAGAAGGCTCAGAAATGGGAATCTGTTCCACTTATAAGCACAGTGGCATCTGTCTCTAGTCCCAGCTACTTGACAGGCTGAGGCCAGAGGATTGCATGTTCCAAGCTAGCCTGGGCAACTTAATGAGACACTATCTCAAAATAAAATCTGGGCTTGGGGACGTAGCTCAGTAACAGAGCATCCCTGGGTTCAATTCCCAGCCCCGTGGGGGGGCCTCCTATCCAGGAGGACAAAAATAATGCCAGTAGCTGGCATCTACGAGTGCGGGTTTTGCGCCAGGCCCTGTGCTAAGGTTCTCCATGGAATCCCTCACTGGCTCCATACAGCAACACCCTGTGGCAGGGACTTTCACCTTCTCCTGTTTTTCGTTTGTTTTTGAGACAGGGTCTCACTATGTAGCCCAGACTGGCGATTCTCCTGCCTCAGCCTCGCTCAGGAGTGCTAGGATTACAGGAATGTGCCACCACACCCAACATAACCTTCTCCTTTTGTAACCCAGAAGAACTAGGAGGACAGGGAGGGTCAGGACCTGGATGCCACTGGGCACTAGGCCTCCCCCAAGGTTGGCCACCAAGAAACCAGCCGGGAAACAATTATGCCAATGCCTCCCAAGCTAGGGGCAGTGCTAGGGGCCTTCCTGGGCTCTGGCCTGCTCCGCCCCTCTCAAAGGTTCCTCACAGCCCGCCCGCTTCGCCCCTTCTTCCTCAGAGCTACACTCCCACAGTGTTTGAGCGGCATGCTGTCAACCTACACGTGAAGGGCAAACCCGTGCACCTCCAGATCTGGGACACAGCAGGTGAGTGTGGGGGGCAGTGGGACAGGCAGGGTGCAGGAGGCCCAGCCCACTCCTTCCGAGCGGAGGAGGCCAGCCTGGCTCCAAAGCACAGGTGTTGGCCAGGATTGGGGCCCCCCAGGAACCTAAGCCCCCTAAGTTCTGCACCTGTGTCTGCCTGCCTCCCCATCCCAGAGCAGGTCCCCAGCCCTGGAACCCAATAGTTTTATGGGCCTCCCAAGCTTTCCACACTGGCTTTGATTCTCTAAGTCCTACCTGACTGTGACCTCTGCCCTCTGGCCTCCTGACGCTGCCCATATGAGAGTTCGATAAAGTCCCAGAGTCCCAGTGCCTCTGGCCTGGTCTCTGCCTCGCCTCCACTGCTGCCAGAACAGGACTTCTCAGCCAATAGCTGTCCTAGGCCAGGGCTGGTGCATCCCATGGGCAGGCCAGGTTAGCATCACCCCAAGGGTACACTGACCTAGGCCCAAAACTAGGCCCCACCAGAAGCCTCTGTCTGCTGGAGTGAGCTCCCTGACAGCAGGCAGGAGATTCGGAGAGAGTGACCGCACACTCTGCCCAGGGCAAGACGACTATGACCGCCTGCGGCCCCTGTTCTACCCCGATGCCAGCGTCCTGCTCCTCTGCTTCGACGTCACCAGCCCAAACAGCTTTGAAAATGTCTTCAACCGGGTAGGTGCTGGGGCCTAGAGAGGCACAGTTGCCAGAGCGAGGCCACTTAGCTCTCCACCTTTGACTCAGCCAACTGTCAGTGCTTTCCAAGCCTTAAATGACATGGAGTCTAATGTCCATCTGAAGAAAGTGAGGTTCAGAGAGGGCAGGGAGTTGCTCAGAGTCACACAGGAACTTGTGACAGGGTCTGCCCTCTGAGTCCCCAGTCCGGTGCTGAAAGAGTGCTGGGGCTCTCGCCATGGGGACTGTGTCTGTGAATACTGGGTGATCTGGGGTCTCCTGTGGCTGCCCAAGGTTACTTGCGGCATAGAGTCAGATTCCAGCAGCTTGAGGCAGCACCCCTCCCATCCACTTGTCAGTGGCCCCCCAGATGCTCCCAGTGAGGCGGGGTCCCTGAGGCGGCTCACAGGCATTAGAGTACTACTGCCTGAGTCCCTCTGCCCCAGCTACGGCACAGGGATCACTCAGTGCTTCCAGGCCTCCAGAAAGATAGTACACTCGAAGGTTCCTTGGGACATAGCCAGGGACAATTTTAGCAATAACAACCAGAATGGCTGCAGCCACAGTTCTTAAGAACTCACTATGAAGCTGGGCTTGGTGGTGCACTCCTGTAAACCCAGCATTTGGGAACTGAAGCAGGAGAATTTACGTGAGTTTGAGGGCAGCCTGGGCTGTGAAGTGAGTTCACAGCCAGCCTGAACTATATAGCAAAACCGTGTCTCAAAAAGAGAAATAGAGAAAGAAAGAAAGAAAGAAAGAAAGAAAGAAAGAAAGAAAGAAAGAAAGAAAGAAAAAAAGAAAGAGAACGAACGAACACACTATGGGCCAGGCTTGGTGCCATATGCCTATAACTGTAGCATTCTGGGTGGCTGAGGCAGGAGGATGGCACATTGAAACCCAGCCTGGGCAACTTAGTGACTTACTGAGATGCTGTCTCAAAAGAAAAAGATTTTTAAAAGGACTAGGGATGTAGTTCATTGCAAAGGTCCTGGTTTCAATCCCCTGTACTAAGGGAAAAAATAAAAACTTACTATGTGCCAGGCACTGTACTAGACACTTGCAATTTTTTTTCTCATTTAATCTCCCTAACAACCTGATGGTATAGATACTATTATTATTCCCAGATTGAATTACTTGTGTAAAGGTATCTATCTGTTAAAGTGGCAACTCTAGGACTTGAACTCAGGCAGTCCAGTATTTAGAGTTACTGAATGAGCACATCACTTGGCCAGGTGCTGTTCTGGGCATTTTGGACCAAGAGGAACAGTGCCTGGAACCAGGATGCCAACAGTGGCAGCAGTAAGAGGGTGTAGATTCTATTCTGAATCCGCTGGGAGGGCAAAGCCACTGAGTTTTGCTGATACAATGAACATGGGTAGGAGGGGGAAGCTGGGGCCAGACAATGGGCAGGCAGAGTGGCCCCTTCTTGGGCTGTGGATGGGAGGGCAGGGGTGGCAGTGGGAGGCCTGACCCCAGTGGGGATGTCACCCCAGTGCATGTGTCCGCAGGCCAGCGGAGGCTGAAGCCTGTCGTTCCTGGGGAAGCCACTAAAGAGCTGCTAGCCAGGCCTGTTCCTGTACAGGACAGGGAATGAGAGCAGCCAGCTGAGAGGGGAGACCACTGTCCAAGCCCTGGGAGAGGAGGAGAGGACTAGTAAGACCCTGGAGCCAGGAGAGGGGTCCTGGGTACCTTAAAGCCCTGGCCATGGAGGCAGAGGAGGGCAGATCCTGGTATCAAGGCTGGTACAGGGCTCAGGTAGGAGCCTGCTGAGAACTCCCTGTTGGATTTAAGTGGCGTTGCCCAGGAGCTTTGCAAGGACAGCTGTCATGCATGGGTGGGAGTGTGGGGTACCTGCCCAGCACCCAGCCTGGGCCCCATTGTGGCTTTAGGAGCCAGACGATATGAGCCGGTCTTTTCCGAAACAGGCACACTCAGCTGTGAGTGCTTCTGGGGATGGAAAGCCCCCTTTGGATCCCTGGCACCCCAGCTGTGGTCCAGGCTAAAATAACCCATTCCTGGTGGCCTCCATTCCACAGAGCTGTGCCATGCGGTAAGGGCCCTCCCTCCCGCAGTTGAGGCAGACACCAGCTGCTGCAACCACTTTGCAAGCTGACTTATTTTTAAATAAGTACATATTTGACCTTTTTGGAGAAGTGGCAGTGAGAGTTTTACCTCGCAGAGAGGATGGGGAGAAGCAGGGCTCTGGGCCCCACAGGGCTCAAGTCCTGCCATTCCCAACTGTGTGGCAAGACCAACTTACCCAGCCACTCTCGGTGCCTCGGTGACCGACCACATCTGTACAGTGGGCTCGATTAGAGAATCTCGGTTAGGACCCTGGGGTTAGTGAGAGCACACTTAGATCAGAGCTTGGCCCTGAGTACCTGCTCCTCAGGGGAGCAGGAGAGTGGTCCACTGAGATGGACAGGACTCCAATGGCTCATGCACCGACCCCCTCCTGCCCCCGCAGTGGTACCCAGAGGTGACTCACTTCTGCAAGAGAGTGCCCATCATTGTGGTGGGCTGCAAGACCGACCTGCGCAAGGACGAGGCACTAGTGAACAAGCTGCGGAAAAACAGGCTGGAGCCAGTGACCTACCACAGGGTAGGAGGCCGGAAGGGGGAGCGGGCACCCCTAGATCCTGTGCCACTGGACTATGCATGCGGCACACTCAGGGTTGTCTTGGAGGCTGTCAAGGAGCAGGAGCTGCCAGCACTTGGAAATGCTACTTCCAAGACCAGGAATTGTGCACACACGAGTTGGTCCTCCAGAGTCCCTGCAGCGACTCAGTCTGCAGGCCTCTCTGCTGCCTACCTGGGTTAGCCGGAAGTCCATTAGTAAGTCTTTTGAGAGGCAGAGACCCTGGAGGCGCTGGGGAAATAATGAAATGCTTAAGAACATTTAGGGTGCAGGAGCTAAGGGTACCCTGGAAAACCGCCACCTTAGCG
Organism: Cavia porcellus; assembly: GCF_034190915.1. Taxonomy (NCBI): domain Eukaryota; kingdom Metazoa; phylum Chordata; class Mammalia; order Rodentia; family Caviidae; genus Cavia; species Cavia porcellus. Next base: position 25,662,230 of record NW_026947500.1, read on the forward strand.
GGGCATGGTGGCCCATGCCTATATTACCAGCAGTCTGGGAGGCTGAAGCAGGAGGATCCCAAATTTGAGTCCCTCCTAGGCAACTTAGTGGGACCCTGTCTTTTAACGGGGAGGGGGTGAGAATAAAGTTCAGTGGTAGAGCACACCCTGGATTCAGTGGGGAGATGAGGGGGACCTCTACTGTTGCCCTGAGAGGGAGACTCCGGAGAAGAGACAGCTAATAGGGCTTGGAGGGCAGACATGAGGCCCACCTGGCATCCCCAGCTCACTGCGCCCCATGTACCCCTCTCTGGCAGGGCCAGGAGATGGCGAGGTCCGTGGGCGCAGTGGCCTACCTCGAGTGTTCCGCGCGGCTCCACGACAATGTCCACGCCGTCTTCCAGGAGGCAGTGGAGGTGGCTCTCAGCAGCCGCAGTCACAACTTCTGGCGGAGAATTACCCAGAGCTTCTGCGTGGTGACCTGACTGCCCCAGAGGCTCCAAAAGGAGCTGGGCACTGACCTGCTGCCGAGGTACCTGGGCTGGACCCAGTTCCTAGGCTGGACCCACAGAACTGCGCCTCCACAGACGGGCACCACCAGCGTTGGGCGCGGCGCCTGGGAACCCTAGATGGAGTGAGGAAGGGGGCTCCCCAGCCCGACTCCCGACCGACGCCCACTTCCTGGAGTGGCTGTGCAGCCTGACCTGGCGCCACCTTGTGGGTGTTCGCGGGACTGCAGCCGAAGGTCCGGACTCCCAGAAGGCGCACCCGCCTCTCCCTACTGTCCCGGGAGTAAGCATAACAAGGAAAATGACCTCATCTTGTCCGGCCTCTTTTTCCTAAGGTCTTTACGCACGTTCCAAGGTGGGTAGGCAGCACTGCAGGAGACCCACTCGGATTCAAATGTAGTTTCATTACTTCCTGGCCCAAGAAAGTTCCTCATCTGTAAAGTGGAGCAAATCAGAGAGTTCGTCATGGGGCTTGGGGAGGAGGGAGTGGATCAGCGAATCCAACACAGGTAAAGAGCTTAACAGGCATCTCGCACCTACTTGCTTTCTGGTGTATTAGTCAAGTTTCTCCCAGTAACAAAACACACACACACACACACACACACACACACACACACACACGGACCTGTAGGGTAGGCTGGAAATACAGGTGAGCTGCTGTTGCTGTCTTGAGTTCAAATTCCACACAGCACCTGCCTGCTTGGACGCTCAGGTTGCTGACTTGAAGCAAAAGTCCTTCTTCAAAAAACCTCAGTCTCTTCTCTGAAGGCCTTCAACTGACTAGATATGTACCACCCACATAATGGAAGTTCATCTAGTTAACTTTTTTTTTCAAATGTTAATCACTTTTTTTTCACATGTTAAACACTGTCATGTCTGCGTTACTTGAGAAGCTGAGGCAGGAGGCTCACCTGAGTCCAAGAGCATAAGTCTACCCTGGGAAACATAGGGAGACCCCATCATTAAATAAATAAATAAATAAAATACAGGAGCACTTTTGCAGCAACGTCTAGGTTGGTGTTTGACCAAACAACTGGACATCATAACCTAGCCAAATTGTCACATAAAATTGTCACGCATCACACCAGACATAGTGGAGCACACCTGTAATTCCACCCCTTGGGAAGCTGAGGTAGGAGGATCACTGAGAGTTTGAGGCCAACCTAGGCTACATAGTGAGTTCAAGTGAGACCCTGACTCAAAAACAAAACAAAGCACCAACTTATTCTTCACACCTATTTATTTCCCCTGCTGAACCACCCCATACTTAGTATTCTTAACACTTAAAAAATTCATAACACCTAATTCATAACATTAAGAAGAGACAATGAAGTAGAATTTATGCTTCCCATTTATCAGTTGAGAAGACTGAGTCCCTGCCAGCACCTAGCCCATTGTTATATCCACCTTCTTGTTCATACTCTTAGCCCTTTGGAGGGTTCCTGTGTGTTATCTCCAACTCCTGTCAGTGTCAGGCCATCAGTGAGCACCTTACACACCAGGCTGTTGGAGAGTAGGTGGCAGAGGCCAAGGGTCTCTTAGGGAAGTAGCCTCAGCCAGCAGCTGGGCCTCCTCCCATCTCGACAGCATCTCACCCTCCAACACCAGTCGCACCAGAGTGCACCAAACTCTGCTCTGTGTGATTCATCCCACCTTTCCGGAGCCTCCGCTCCGTGCTGGACACTGCACCAAGCACTTGACCTGCGTTCCCTCACTTCATTTTCATGGAAACCCTATAGGATGGGCGAGATTATTACATCTGTCAGATGAGAAAGCCTGGCTGAGCATGTCCCAGGGTAACTCAGGTAAAATCCACATGGCAATGGAAATGGTTGGACTGAGATTTGAACACAGTACTACTGACTTTAGGGACAGAGAACTCTGCAGTGTCAGCAGGGTAAGCCATATGCTTAGTTAGGAACTGGGAGCAAAGAGGTGAAGGAGACAAAGATCCCAGCCATGCAAGAAGACAAGGCTGGAGATGTCACTCGGTGCTTGCCTGGGGCGTGTAAGGTTCTGGGTTCTACTAGCACAAAAGAAAAGAAAAAAGAAGAAACAAAAGAGGAAAAGGCTGTGTGAAAGTAGAAGTATCTTGCACCCAGCTTTTCAGCTGGGTGTGGTGGTGCACACCTGTTATCTCAGCACTTGGGAATGCTAAGGTAGGTGGCTGTCTACAAGTTTGAGGCCAGCCTGGGCTGCATAGTGAATTCAAGACCAGCCTGAGCTATGTAGCAAGACTGTCTCAAAAAAAAAAAAAAAAAAAAAAAAAAAAAAGCAACAACAGTAAAAAAAGACAGGCCTGTGAGAGAGAAGTTGATGTATCCAAGAATCATAGTGGGGTGGAGGTAGAGCTCAGTGGTAGATTTTTGTAGCATGCACAAGGGCCTTAGTTCCAACTCCAGAACTGCATGAGAAAAGGAAAAAAGAGAAAAGCAGGCAGGCATCAAAAGAAAATACCTATTAAGAGGTCTAAGCATGCACATTTTGGGATGTTAGCTCTCTGAGCTAGGTTAACTCACTAGGCTTGGAAAGAACAGGGAAAAACATTCCAAACTTGGGGAAGAGCAACCGAGCTGGAAATATAGGCCAGGAAAACTTGTTTCCTATTCCCCAGCAGTCTGCACTAAAATCTGTAGGAGGAGCCTGTCACGCAGGTGGCATTTCCACATGGGCTCCTGACACTATTCCCTGCTGCAGCTCAGTCCTGTGACCCAAGCTGTGAGCCCTCTCCTGGCTGAGTGGTCTCCCACCTGGAGCTGTTCTAGACAGCTTCAGGGCTGGGCGATAGTGGCTGGCTCTTCATATCACCCCAAAATAAATGGCCCGGTTCAGGTGTAGGGAATAACGTGAGGTTGCAGTTGAGCTCCAGCTCAGGGCTCAGCAATGTTAGGGACTATATGTTTGGCTTTGGTCAGATGGGACTTACCAAGAGTTTTCACGGGGTTTTATGGTAGTTGAAAATTTTGGATTTTGATCCAAAGCACCTGGGCAGAGAACAGATTACTGTAGCTTTTGGGCTGCTATTGAATGGTTTGGACTGGATCAAGCCCACAGGCATGAGAGTCATCATTCAGGCAAAAAATGAAGTGGAGACTGCTTACCTTAAGGCTGAGACCACATCCAGTCGGGGAACCCCAGGGTCTGTTTTAGGAAATGACCCTCCCTCAGTCCCCTGCAGGATTCTAAGTACTACATGGGGAACTAGATCCTGGAGTGGAGTTTCTCACTGAATCAGTTTTTTGTTGTTTTTGTTCTGTAGCATTGGAGATTGGATCCAGAGCCTTTGCCCTGAGCTATATCCCCAACCCTTTTTAATTTACTGTTTTGAAACAGGGTCTCACTGAGTCACCCACACTGGGCTTGAACTTCTGATCCTCCTGCCTGAGAGGCAGGCACCGCCACGCTCAGCTCACGGCTCATTCTGATGAGTTCACATTTGCTTACCGCATCCAAGTGCCGGGCCCCATGCTCAAGACGTTGCCAGCACAACCTCTCATCTGATGTTTAGCGGTCCAGTGAGGTCCCGAGCAACACCTGCCTCACAAATGAGGCGATAGAAGCACAAAGAGCTGCACAAATAAAATACTCCTGACTTTAACGAGAGGAAGGGCTAGGATTTAAGCACAGGGCTGTCCAGGATGTGGGCTGTAACCCCTTCTCTGGACCCTGAACCCCGGACCCTGGCTGTGTGTCAGGAGTTCATGCTCTAGGGAAAGGAGAAAGCCCAGCACTGTGAGGTACCAGAAGAGCCTCCACCTCTCACCCTCAGCTGCCCACCATTCTCGTCACAGTTGTTTTGGATGCAATGGGCAAGAGGCTTATAGCTCAGGTGTCCCATGCCAGGCCCCACTCAGTTGGGAAAGTCAGTTGCCCAGGTCAGATCACAAACAGTGCCCAAGGAACCCAGCAGAAGGGGCACAGGCTAGAATTTGTTGGTTTCTTCCCAAGTACCAGGCATGTGACTGTTGTGGCTCCTTGTTGGACCCATTTCACAGCAGAACAAATCAAGGTAGAAAGGAGAAATGACCCAGATCAATGAGGACTGCCCCTGCACTTCACTGAGGACACAGGCTGTGAGGTCAAGGTCAGGGAGGGGACAGTGACTCTCAAGCTCCCCATGGGCAGAGGGGAATCAGGATGAGATTAGGGGGCTGGAGGACACAGGTGTGCAGAGGTGGGGAGGGACTGCTGGGGTCCTCCTGGCTGAGAGGAGGTCTTGCAGGGGAGCAGTGGGAGGCAGAGCACACCTTTAGGACACCTGTCCTAGCCTCTGCAGCTCCTTTACTTCCCTCCAGAGTTCATCACCCTCTGTACTGGTCTTGTCTCCCCACTGTGAGCCAGCAAAGAGCACAAACCGGCATATTTGTTCTTGTTTTTTCTGTGCTGGAGATTGAACTCAAGCCCTTCATTATACGCTGCATCATCCCCAGCACCTCCTTCCTATTGTCTGTTTGATTGTTTGTTGCTGTCTTTTTGAGACAGGGTATCACTATGCAGTTCAGGCTGGCCTTGAGCCACTTTGTAGCCCAGACTGGCCTCAAACTTGCAACAATCCTCCTGCCTCAGCCTCCCGAGAGCTGGGATTACAGGTGTGTGCCACCATGTCTGGCTCCGCCTTTTTTTTTTTTTTTTTTTTTTTTTTTGGAGACAGAGTCTTTCTACATTGCCCAGATTGGGCTTAAACTTGTAGCTCTCCTGCTTCAGCCTTCCAGACTTCTAGAATTATAGGCATGCGTCACTGCACCCTACATACATTGGGTTATTTGGAATTTCTGGTACTTCAAGTGTCTTGCCCCTCAAAATCCTGTCTGCTTACTAATGCCTAATATATAGTGAGCACCCAATAAATCCGTGGCCAGGGAAGGAATAAATGTAGTCTCTATTTCTAGCCCTTTGCCCCTCATGGCCTGAGTCACCTGGTGTCTCCCAACTTCCAGCCTCCCTCCCAGCATCCTTCATCCTCACCACTTCCGGCAGAGCCCTTCCAGAGCAGCGATCCAATCACAAGACAACTCCGCACAAAAGCCTTCCAGCCCCCTCTACCCAGAGAAGATTCAAAGTTCCCAGTGGTGGCCCTGGCCCACTTCCCTCTGGACCTGATTCCCCGGGCAGCTCACTTCAGCCACTCCCGCAGACTCAAAGGCCACATCCAGGGAACAGTGGCCCGTGGGCCATTTGTCCAGGCCACTTTGCCACCTCAGCATTCCCTTCCTCCTGGGCACTGACTGCCAAACTTCTCTCCACCCCTGAATCCTTCAGGGTCCACCTCAGAGCCATCTTTTCTAAAAAGCCAGGTGACCTGCCACTTATTTCCTCTTCCCTGAGTGCACACACTCGCACATTTACACACTCACACACACATACACACACATCCGAGTGTCCATTCTCTGCACAGGTCCTTCAGCTAAGGAACTGAGCTTTTCTTCCTGGGCTGTGGGTGAGAAAGGCCCAGCTGGACTCCCTAGGATGACAGTTCTGGTGGCAGCACCAGGCTGTGCGTCTGGGAGGGCGGAGGCGGCAGCCGGCAGACCAGTTGGGCAGCTGCAGACGTCTAGACACAAGGAACAAGCCACCACACGTCAAGGCTTGGTGGCTTCTGGGCCGGGAAGCCGCACACAGTGCAGGGTGGACCTTGGGAAGGGTGGGGACGCTGGGAGCGAGGGAGGAATGAGGCCTCTCCCGCATGAAAGTCTGCAAGCACATCCGGAGGGTGGCGACCGGGCCAGGTGGCCTGCTTCCCACTCTCCCACCCAGTCTGCTTCGGGCCCCAGCCCAGGGCAGCCAGTCACACACAGCCATCCTAGGTGTCAGAGAAGGACACACTGGTGTGTGTGTGTGTTGGGGGGAGGGCTCTTTTTCACCCAACAGAACTCCTTTTCAGTTCCTCAGGGCCAGATGAATGGCAGCTGGGAAGGTCTGGCCCAGAGGTGAGTGACGGCCAAGAACCACAAACCACTTCTCCTCCCCCAGCTTTGGTGCTGTTTGCTGGGAAGCCAGAGTGTAGGGGTGGGGACCCCAAGTCATCTCCAGGACAGGCGACGCCCTGGCATCCTCAGAGTAGGGTGGGTTGAGCACACACTGTCTGTGAGTCATGAAACTTCCCTCTGCCTGGACAGCACTCCCCTTAGGCTTCACATCTAGGGCCCCACATCCAGGTGCTGGAACAAGGTGGCAGCTGGTCTATCGTGCCACTTCAGGCCACCCCCTTGGCTCTCTCCAACTGCCATTTGCTCCTGGGGCCTTGTCTTTGGAGGATGAGTTTTACACACTGCCCCCCCCCACCAAGGAAGTCACCCCAAAGCTGTAGGCAAGGGAATCCACAAAACCTGTGAGCATGCTATGCAGAGACCAGGCCATAACAGAAGAGAATAATGGCCCCCCACCCCTACACTGGTGGGCTTAATATCCAACCCAAATGCTTCTGAGTAACAGGTCAGGTTGTAGAGGAGATTCATCTGGGTTCGAATCCTGCCTATGAAGCTTACCAGTTATGTGATCTTGGACAGGTCACTAGGGCTCTCTTCCCTGTCAGATTCTTTTTTTAATTTTTCTCCAATTTATTATCTGTATTATTTCCTTTATCTCTAACTCTTTTTTTTTTTTAATCGGTACCAGGGATCAAACTCATGACCCCGCGCTTGCAAGGCAGGCACTTATGCCGCTGAGCCAAATCCCCAGCCCTTATCTCTAACTCTTAAGCATCATTTTCTTATCTGTAAAATGAGGGTAAGAGTACAAGCTCCCTCCTAGACTGATTGGGAGAATTAAAGGAGTTAATGCAGGGCCAGGGATATAGCTCAGCAGCACAGTGCCCACCTGGCAAATGCCAAGGTCCTGAGTTCGATTCTCAGCACCAAAAAAAAAAAAAAAAAAAAGGACTTAATGCCACTATAGTTACTAGCTATGAAATAAGAATAAGTTATTACCATGTAAGACTGTTGCAGGATCTGCAGGCCAGGAACAAACATGAGTGTTCAGTGCTGGTCCTCTCTTCCCAAACCTGACCACCAAGTCAGAGAGAAGCTAGGAAGCTCAGACCCTGCAGAAAGCCTGTGGAGGTAGGGAAGGGGATGGAGGGTCTTTACAAGCCTGGAGGATGGGGCTGGAGCCTCTGCTGAGTCTGGGAGGATGAGGCTGGAATCTCTCCAGGGCTCATGTTTGCAGGGAGACACCAACAGCAGCCAGGCCAGGGCTGACCCCATGACAAGCTCACTGTGTGCCTGTTTAAGAAACAGGAGTTGGTTGGTACCATGTGCAAGGCCTGATGTTGACTGACCGCCAAGTGGAGCGAAGTTGGGGGTACTGAGGCCATCAGGATGTAGTCCTGGAATTCCAAGGCCCTATCCTCCATGACTATCCCACAGCCAGTAGGGCAGCAGAGCGTCTAAGGTTGGCTTCTGCTACAGAGATCAACGGCTTGGCTTCCTGCCCCATGAAAGACATGAGGTCACACCTTGCCACTCTTGCTTTGGAAACAAGGTTGCTGTAGGTCCCCTCCTGCTGTCCACTCTAAAAGTATCACAGTTGTGTCCGGCGAGGAAGAACGGGAGACATTGTACCCTCCTGCCTCATTTGATACCCTCAGTTGTCTCACTTTGCAGATGAGGAGACTGAGGTTTGGAGAAACCAAGAGCTGGATCCAAAACAGTGAATAGCAGAGCTGAGACTGGAAGCAGCATGGGAGTCCCAAGCCCACCTGGGTACCGGCCAAGTGGCTGGACCTCAACCAGCAGAGGGCAGCAGGGCCCCCAGAGAGGAGCTTTTCCCAGGTCTGAAGGAGCGGACCATTCTATTTGGGGTTGTGTTTTTTTTTTTTTTTGTCTTTTTCCTTTTTACCAGTACCAGGGATCGAACTCACGACTGCCTGCTTGCAAGGCAGGCACTTATGCTGCTGAGCTAAATCCCCAGCCCCCAGGAGCGGACCATTCTGCTCTACACTCCTGCTCGGAGACCCCACAGACCCCAATTTTATTTTATTTTTGTAAAACAGAGTCTCACTACGTAGTTCAGGCTAGCTTTGAACTCACTATGTACCCCAGGGAGGTCTCGAACTTATAGCAATCTTCTTGCCTCAACCTGTCATGTGCTGGAATTATAGGCCTGTGCCACCAAGCCCAGCCCAAAAGTCTTTTGTCACTGTGATCAAACCCAGTGGTGCTCTACCACTGAGCTACATCCCAGTCATTTATTTATTTATTTATTTATTTATTTATTTGATTATTTTACTTTGAGAAGGTGTTTTGCTAATTTGCCCCAGCTGATCTCAAACCTGTGATCTTCCTGCCTCAGCCTTCTTACTAGCTGGGTTTACCAGTATGTGCCTCCATGCTGAGCTACTCCAGTAACATTTTACTGAACAAAAATGGAGACTCAGAGTGATGAGTGATTTAACTGTTCAGCAGTCTGGCCAAACCCAGAGTGAGACTTGTGCTATCCTAGGTTTGCAGTGGTTCTAAAGGGAGACAGACCTGGGTTTCAATCCAGACTCTGTACTCACTGAGTCACAAGATTACAATCAAATGCGCTGTCTACAAAAGGATTAAAGGAGACAGCACAGGAACCCACTCCTCCTGCCATGGGGCTGCCACACCTAAGCCCAAGTAACTCAAATACTTTGATTTTATCTAGAAGAGGGAGGCTGGAACGGGGAATCACCAGTCGTGCTGTCTCCCAACTCATCCTGGAACATGCAGCCTGGGATTCCCCGGGAAGGGAAGCGCTGTGGGGTTCTATGGGTGGGCACCAGGGGGCACAACCCACAGGGACAGAGCAATCCTGCGGGGCTGGCAGGAGGAGGAGGGAGAGCTGGAGGCTTGCCTGAGTGGGGGCTCCCACTGGCAAACAAACTGGGTCAGAGACTCCACCAGGGTCGCTGGGATAGGTCCACTGAGCCCACAACTGTTCTCTCCCTGTCTGCCTGCCAGGCGTGGCAAAGAGCACCTCCACCCTGCCACCTGTCTGAGGGCCTCCAGCTGACTCATTCTGAGCACCTTTGACCCCCTTTTACCTTTCACTTCCCCACTTCACTGCCCACAGCATCTGTCCTTTCCTTTCCTTTCCTTTTCTTTCTTTTTTGAGACAGGTTTCCCTTGCTTTCACTATGTAGTCATAGTGGCCTCACCTCAAACTCACAGCAATCCTTCTGCCTCAGCCTCCCCAGTGCTTGAATTACAGGTATGTGGCACCATGTCCGGCTGTATCTGAACTAAAAAATTAATATTAATACTGTTAGCTAAGCCCTATGAACTCAATATGTAACTCAGGCTGGCCTCAAATTCATGGCAGTCTTCCTGCCTTAGCCTCCCCGAATGCTGGGATTACAATCATGCACTATCATGCCTGACATTGAGGCAGGAGGATTAGAAGTTCAAACCTAGCCTGCACAATTTAGTGACTTTCAAGACTCTCTCTCAAAATAAAAACTAAATAAACTGGGTGTGATGGCACACACCTATAATCCCAGAATTTGGGTGGCTGAGGCAGGAAGATCACTGTGAGCCTGAAGCCAGCCTGAGATATAGCAAGACCCTGTCATAAATAAGTAAATAAATGTGTTAGAGATGCAGCTCAGTGCAAAGGTCTTGGGTTCAACCTCCACTACAGGGCCAAAAAAAAACAAGCTGATCATGATGGTACACATTTATAATCCCTGCACTCAGGAGGCTGAGGCAGGACTGCTGGGAGTTCACGACCTTTCTGGACTATAGGGTGAGTTCAAGGACAGCCTGAACTATATAGCAAGACCCTGTCTCAAACAGTAAAATAGCATTGCATTTTTTGTATTGCTTTTAGTTTTTCTATTGTTAAAGCTATCTAAAATACTAATTGCTATTTACGTAGCAGCCCTGATGATCAATAGTATATATTTTTATACAGCCTATGAAGTAAGTATCACACACACACACACACACACACACACACACACACACACACATTCTAGGTTTGCAGGCAAGGAAACATAAGTAGGAGACCAACTCCAGGTTAAGGCTCCTGGCAGAGAGCAGAGCGGAGACAGAGACTTAGACCTTCCTGCTCCTGAGCCCTGCCCAGAGCAACCCATTGTCCTCTAACTGAAATTCCATGAAACCAGAGTGCTGCTGCAGTTTTTCTTCAGGACTATCAAAGAGTCCAGGAATCTGTAAACTAGAGGACAGAGGTATTAAGAAAAAAAAAAAAAATGGCCAGGCATGGTGGTGTTCAAGGCCAGCCTGAACTATATAGCCAAAAACAAACAAACAAATAAAAAAAACCAAACCTTTTTGGACTTTCCTGTGACACTTGGTTTTAGATACTTGGATGCACTGTCGGAGATCAGTAAACTCCACTAGCCTGATGTTGTGTGTGGTTCAGATAGTGTCTCCTGTGAGCGCAGAGACAAGTCTTCTACATCAACAACACAGACAAGGGATGGCTCCTGCACACTCTGGGGTGGCCACTTTATGTCAGGGACATCTGGGTAATCACAGGACAAACCCAGAGGGCAGCAGTGCCGGCAGCCACCAGCTCTTTCCTGGAGCCTTTTGGAGTACGGCTTCTCACTTTTGGCTACTCCAGTCCTAGAAAGGAGGTCGGGTTCACCCCATGCAGGTCCTCTGCCAGCTCACTTAATCCTGTCACAACCCTGACAAGACGCGTCATCTTAGCCGGGGATTTAGCTCAATGGCATAGGGTCTGCCTGGCAAGTGCGAGGTCATGAGTTCGATCCCTGGTGTAAAAAGAAAAGAAATACTTTCAAAGATGGGTCATCTTTTTCAATTCATGTGTGCATCCATGTGTGCGTGCGTATGCTCATTGTACAAGCTGAGCACTGCTCTACATCTGAGCCAATCCCCAAGGTGGGTGCCCTTACCATGGAACCCACATCTGAACCTGGGCAGTTTATTCAGGGTTCGGAGTCCACGACCTTAACCCCTGCACCATGCTGTCCCTGCTTCCTGCCCTGCAAAGCTCTTCTCGTCCTCTCACGCCCTGCCCTCTTGATTTCTCTGCCTCTGGTGGTGAAACCCAGTGTTCCTCCATCCAGCACAGCAATGGGGCAAGGGGTGGTTAAGCAGGTACATGAAGTAAAAAAAGGAGAAAATGAACAACTTTGGAAATAACTTGACATTTATAGTAAAAGCACTTTGACTCATGTCCCAAGCCAGGGGTGGCTGTGCACACCAGTAATACCAGCACTCTGGAAGGCTGAGGCAGGGGGATTGAAAGTGCGAGCCCTGCCCTGGCATTTTAGTGACTTCCTAAAATAATGTTTCAAAACAAGGAATGGAAGGGCTCCAGTGGTGTAATCAGTTAGTACGCCATACTTACACAAAACAAAAACAGAGCTAGGGTGTTGGAAGCCTGTAATCCTAACACCTGGAAGGCTGAGGCAGGAGGATCACCAAGAGTTCAAGGCCATCCTGGGCTACATAGTGATTTCAAGACCAGCCTGGACTACATAGCAAGACCCTGATTCAAAAGTAAAAAGAAAAAAAGTCTGGGAGTGTAGCTCAGTGAAAAGGTCTTATGTTCAATCCCTAGCACCACAAAAGGAGACAAACTGATACACTCATATAATCAAGAGGACCCTAAGTGTGGTATGGTGTCCCAGATGAGATCCTGGGACAGAAGAATAACATTGGATAAAAACTAAGGTAATGTGCATGCAACAAAAATCTGCACTATTATTCACTTTACTAACACAGGGTTTTTACTTGTATCAACTATACGCGTTACAATAAGGTAGTAATAATAGGACTTTGGCTTTTTTTCAGGGAGGGATTGAGACAAGGCCTCACTATGAAGCTCAGGCTGGTCTTAAACTCACTCTGTAGCCCAGGCTGGACTTGAATTTATAGCAATCCTCCTGCCTCAGCCTCTTAGTTTCCGAGTATACAAGCTTATGCCACTATACCTGGCAGGCTGTCCTTTAAAGATAGCAATAACAGGGGTAACTTGGGTGCAGGGCTATATAGAAACTGCAATTTTTTGTAAATATAGAATAATTCTTTAAAAAGTTATTTATTGTTAGGTGTTTCAAGAGCGCACATCTGTAATCTCAGCACTCGGAGACCGCGGTGGGAGGATTGCTTCGAGTTTAAGACCAGCCTGGGCTAAATAGTGAGTTCAAGGCCAGCAGGTTTATATACTGAGACCCTGTCTCAAAAGAAAAAGTTGTTTACTTACTTATCTTTATTTATTGTTGCAGTGCTGAGGCTAGAACCCAGGACCTCACACAATACTAGGCAAATGTTCTACTACAAAGATACACTCCAGCCAAAACTGTTTTCACCGTTCATGTTGCTGTGCTGGGGTGGGCTTGGAGGCCTCTATAGGCCCTAATGTCCTCAAGGCCTGAGCCTGAGGCACCTGAGCATCCCTTTCAGAAGGCTGCAGGTGTGGGTCACCTGCAAGCACAGGTATCCTAGAAACCAGGGATGGGCTGAGAGCAGGTCCCAGGGACTGAGGGCAATGTTTCCCAGATTCCCTGCTTAGTTAAGAGGCTGCGAGCTGGGCAAAAACAGGTTCAAGTCACACCTCCCAGGGCCTCCTAGTCCTAAAGGCAAGCAGCAGCCTACAGAAACAGGGTGGACTGCTGGTGGTGTAAACAAACAGTTCTGCACGCTGGCAACCAGCAAAGAGAAATGTAAACTGCCCCTGGTGTTTTCCTCTCTCCTCTTCCCTCCTGCTTCCCTTTGCCAGGCAATTACAGGAAACCACTTCACCTCCATCACCCATCCAGTTTCAAATCAGATTTGTTCTTTTGTCCCAATGAGCTCACTTCAGAGCCCCAGGAGTACTGCCCAGGCCCCTGGCCTGACAGCCAGCCTAAGACACAGCCTCTACTCCAGGGCTCTGCACAGCAGGCAGAGCAGTCCAGGGCCCTCTCTGAGCTTCTGGCCCCTCTTTCTACCTCCAAACCTGCCTCCTCAGCAGAAGAGATTACATGGCAGGTATTAAAAGCTGTTAGAGCAGAGTGGGTGGGGAAAGGGGAGGATTTTCAGAGCCCAGATGGTACAGGCCTGGCACCTGCAGTGCACAAGACACAGCTGCCCACCCACCAGAAGGGGCCCTGATCCCCTCTGCTCACTTGGCACTGACCCCTTACCTCTAGCCAAAATTATCCCCAGTGCACTCTCACAGGGCTATAGACTGTGGCCACCTGTGCAGGGGCTGGGTGCCAAGATGGGGGCAGAGGTGAGCAAAGGATTATCAGCTAAGCCAGGTGGGATGGAGATTTTCACAGCTGAACTGAGGGTGGAACAGAGTGAGAACCAGGGGTGGGATGGGCAAGCAGCTGGGTGAATCTGCAGAGCCGCCGGGATGGAGGACGTCTGAGTATACACTCAGCTTAGGGTCCAGCATTAAGAGAAGCAAAGGTCAAGTTTGTGATTTGCCTCTCTCTGACTCCAAAGCTATTCCTAAGTCACTCTTTCCAGAAAGGGGAAAGTGCTCATGCAGCAATGGAGTATGGAGCAGGGGATCCAAGGGAAAATGGGGCCACCCTCCCTGGTGAGGAACAGGGAGATCCATGTGGCTTGTCATTTGCAGGGAGCAGCCTTCTCGTAACTGAAACCCCTTGAGTGAAATCTCTGGAAATCTCTATACTCCAGGTGTTACCTCTGGGGAGGTTAATTTAAAAAAACTTGGGCGAGGCACGGTGGCACACGACTGTAATCCCAGCGCACGAGACTGAGGTGTGAGGATCACTGCAAGTTCAAGGCCAGCTTGAACTACACAGTAAAACATACACCAAAAAGCAAGAAGGTGCTTGGCCCTGTGAGGGCTCCCTCTCCATAAGGATCAGAACTTCCGTTGAATAAAGTGGTCACATCCCTACTATGGAGAACCTCACGGCAAAGCAGAGTTGGAAGCTGAGCCTGCTAGTGCTCCGTAATCCCAGCACTCAAAAGGCTGAGGCAGGTGAGTTCAAGGTCAGCAAACACTACATAGTAAGACTCTGTTTCGAAAGGAAAAACCCACGAGGGCGTGCGTGTGTACATGCACTCATGCGTGCGCGCGGGCAGACACACACACACACACACACACACACACACACACACCCCAAAACTTGAGATGTGCTATTTAAAGTTTTCTTCACAACGGGCGCCCGGGAGGGGGTGCTCTCTTATCTTACCCATCACCTGAGCGCCTGAAGAACTGAAGGAGTGGTCCCGTGGGCTAAAAGAGGCCACACCTTCCTGCTCTTTGCAAACCTAGTTCTGGTTGTGTCTGTGTGTGACTCCCACCCTAGGCTCCTCAGCCATGTCGCGTGGACAGGTCTTGTCCCCCAGCCAGCAGCAGTGCCTGGCTCCTTCCTCTTTTCGGCCCCTGTGCTGGCGACTAGGGAGCTCTCTTCCTCACCTGGCCCCTGCACAGACATCCGTTTTCTTCTTTCTTAGATTTTTCTGTTACTTTGTTTTTAGTTCCCACTTAGTGGCAGTATCTGTTAACAGTACATAATAATTACATTCATCTTAGGGAATTGGTACATATCCATATTGAATCTCAATCATTTCCGCTTCCTCTTCCTCTCCCCTCCCCCCAGTCTCCTCTCACCATCCTTCAAGTTCCCCTTCCTGTGGGAGGCCCACAACTCCTTTAGCATTTGTTAGTCACATGTCATTTAACACACAGGCTTTCTGTTTAACAGAACAGAAACCACCTCCATTACATGTGTGTGTGTATGTATGTAAAGAAACAGGGTCTTGGCCTGGGGCTGTAGCTCAGTTGCAGAGCACTTGCCTAGCATGTACAAGGCCCTGGGTTCCATCCCCAGTATCACAGACACACAAAAAGAGTGTGGTGGCACACCTGTAATCCCAGCACTCATGAGGCAGAGGCAGGAAGACTGCTGCAAGTTTGAGGCCAGCCTGGGCTGTAGTGGGTTCAAATGTAGCCAGAACTATATTGCAAGATCCTGTATCAAAAAGACAAAGGGGAGAGAGAGATAAAAATAGGTTGGACTCCTGGGCTCAAAGATCCTCTTTCCTCAGCCCCCTAGCAGCTGGGGTCATAGGCATTTGCCACTGTATATGCTTCACCTGTATTTTAAAATAACCTTCTGGGGAGTTTGGCGTGCAGCCCGGGGAACCTGGGACCAAAAGTTCCCATTCAAGTCATGTGACCCTGGGCAAGAGCTTTGATAACCTCAGCATTCCCCTCATTGCTGAAGTGCTGAAATGATCACATTTTCCTCAAACAGAGCCCAGGATTCAGTGGAAAGGGTCTGGAACTGATTGGGCAGTCACTGAAAGGGTATAATTCTTATGGGGTGAATGCCTGTAATCACAGTACTCAGGAGGCTGAGGCAGGAAGATCATGAGTTCAAGACCAGCCTGAACTACATAGTAAAACCCGTCACAAAAGAATCAATAATAGTAATAATCCATCAACCCCTGAAAGCTACAGGAAAGGACAACTTGAGTGACAACTCAAGTTGGAATACCACTCTTTCCTGGGCCCCACTGGGCCTTGTCCTATTCTTTCAGAGTCCCTATGGAGCTCTCTGGAGCCTGGAACATGGCTCTCCAACACTGGCCTTAGAGGTTCTAGTCATCTGCTTGGGAGCTGTTCAGGCCACCAACTCAGCACAGGTACAGGGCAGTGAAAGTGCCAAGGAGCGACAGTCTCTGGAAGCAGCTTGCAGCTGGCAGCTGGCAGATGAATGAAAACTTTGAGGCCTGTTCTGCACCGTCCCTCAGAGGTCCCAGGGCAGCTGGAGTAGCTCACTTGATCCTGTACTCTCTATGGGCCTTTTTCCTTCCTTACCACAGCCCTTTTACTTCTCCACATTCCTGTTAGTGTCTCCTAGGACCCATCCCAAGCAAGATACAGATGGCCCCTGACTTAGAATGCTTTTGCTAAGTAAAGATTGTTTGGCTTACAATGGTATGAAAGTGATATTCATTCAGCAGAATTTGTACTTTGATTGATGGCTGGCTAGCTGGATTTTGGTCCTGCAAGTTGAACCCATGGCCTTTGCATCGAGCTACATCCCCAATCCTTTTTAAACTTCATTTTATGAGACACAATCTTCTTGCTAGTCATTAAGTTGCCCAGGTTGAGCTTGAATTTGTGATCTAGTACTCCTGCCTCAGCCTCCCAGGTTAGTGGGGTTACAGAGGTACATCATCACGCCTTAATTTGTACTTTGAAGTTTGAAGTTTGCTCTTTTTCTGAGCTAGCAATGTGCCACATGAAAATCTCTTGTGATGCAGGGATGGTGGCACATGTCAGTAAGTCCTGAGCTCCGTGGGCAGAGACAGAAGGATCGCCATGAGTTTAAATCTAGGAAAATCCTGTCTCAAAAAAAAATCTCTTGTGATGCTGCGCCACCGTGAGTCATAGCACCAGACCTGTCCCTCAATCATGAGAGTGATACTTAACAGTAGACTATGCTCGATAAAAACGAAAAAGACAAAAAAAAAATATTTAAAAAAAATGGGTTAGGATTTAGCTTATCGGCATAAGGGCCTGCCTTGCAAGTGTGCGATCGTGAGTTCGATCCCTGGTACTAATAAAAACGAAAAAGACAAAAAAATATATATATATAAAAGAAAAAAAACAGTAGACCATGCTGCCCAACTGTGATATTTAGTTAGGTATATTAAATGCATTTTCAATCCATAATATTTTCAACTTACAATGGTTTCATTGGGATGCAATTCATCATAAATTGAGGAGTATCTATACAGTACTTGCATCCTTGTCTCGAGATTGTTTCTGGACTTGCTTATTTGTTTGTTTGTTTATATGTTTGTAACAGGGTTTCAGCAGTCCCAGGCTGAACCTCAAATTTGCAGTTATCCATGCTCAGCCTCTGGAGTGTTATAAAGATTGCAGGTATGGGCTATGGCTTCAGGATTACTTTTGGGTAAATTCAAAGATAAATTCATTTAAACCAAGATTGGTGACACATGTAATCTCAGTACTCTGGGAAGCTGAGGCAGGTAGATCACAAATTCGAGCCCAGCCTGAAATAAGTCACTAGACTTAGCAAGACCTTGTCTCAAAAAACAGTGAAGGGGCTGGAGATATAGTTCAGTGCTGAAGGTCCTGGATTTAATCCTCAGTACTGGGAGTGGGGGGAAAGAGACACTTGCCTGCATTAAGGCCAAGGTTTGCTGTATTTGTCTTTTTTTTTCTTTTCTCTCTTTTTTTTTTTTTTTTTTGAGACACAGTCTTGCTATGTCACCTAGATTGGCCTCAAACTCACAACAATCTTCCTGCCTCAGTCTCCTGAGTGCTGGGATTACAGGCGTGTAACACCACGTCTGGTTGTGTTTGTCTTTCTTTTATTTATTTATTTATTTTTTTGTCTTTTTTCATTTTTATTGGTACCGGGGATCGAACTCACGACCGCCTGCTTGCAAGGCAGGTGCTTTTGCCGCTGAGCTAAATCCCCAGCCCCCGTGTTTGTCTTTCTATCTCCAGAACCTGATACACACTATCTGGGACATAGGAGGGTATGTTGATGAATGAAGAAAGCTGTGGAGGTTCTGTATTCCTCCACTGAGTCATCCTCTGCAGAGGAATCTAACCACGTTTGGAACCTTTAGTTAATAGGAATTAATGGTGATTTAGTCAGCGTTCATGGTTACAAGTGACAGAAACAGACTCTAGTTAACCAAAGAAGCTTTCATGTGTGCATGTGCGCAAGAACAAGTGTGTGGGTGTTGGGGGTAGAGGTGGCTTCCAGAATTGCTTGAGGCTGAAGAGCACCAGGTTTGGGGCAAGCAGGAAGCCAGAGGGCTTGGTGGCCCCATTCCTAGTGGCTTAACGTGTACAGGCTGATTGCTAGGGAAGCAGGACCTTGATCTTTCTCACCTATTCCAGAGTCAGCATCTTGAAAGAGAACCCTGACTAGGCCAATCCAAAGTCACATGGCAAGGCACAGGGCAAAGCAAGGAGGTGCCCATACCTTCAGCTTCCACAGAGAGGAAGTGACCGTACCCACCTCGGGGACCACAAGAAAGCACCTTTCCAGGAGAGGGGTAGGGTATCAGAACCACCTCACTAAATGGGGTGGGATGGGACCTCCAAGAAATGCAAATGTTCCCTGCTCTTTCTTGATCTCTGGATCACAGGGCAAAGTTTAGACTGAGTTACCACCTTCTGCATTCCGCGTCCTCCAACCTCTATGCGCTCCCTGCCCGACTTGAACTGCTCTTCCCTTTTCTCTGCCACTGGTGCGCTCCAGTCTCTGACCTTCAGCCCTGGCCATTGCCACCTCCCCCCGAGGTGTCCAGCTCCAGAACTCCTGCCAGGTGCCCAGTGCAGACCAATGCTGCTCTCTGCACCTCTTGCACTGAGCATAGGATACACCTTCTCCGGAGCCCCTGTGAGAGCCCGTGACCAACCTGTTTCCATTCTAGGCTCCAAACTCAGCACCAGCTCTTTCTCCCCAGGCTTTCTTTCCTCTCTACTCCAACTCCACCCCTACTGGCAGAGCCTTCCTGGCAACTACTCAGTGTGCTTTGTGCCCACCCTTCTATCATTTCATTCCCATTTGAGTCTACGCTCACATGCAAATACTTAATGTGCCGGCCATGTCCTCCTCCAATCACTGCTTCTGCAAGTTCCTCCTCTTTCCTGGCAAACTCTCTAATCGCTCCCTGGGCCCTCTGGCTACTACCCAGTGGCCTACTTTCATGTTACCCTTCATGAGCAGTCAGTGACTGAGGAAATGACTGTTCTCGAGGCTTGATTCCAGACACGGTGGAGAAATGAGCACATGACAGACTCCAGCTTCAGGAGCTGACTCCACTGGAATGAGAACAACATACACTTACACAAGATCTGAAAACACAAGAGAGCATGCAGGGAGTGCCAAACTGGGTAGACGGGTCTGCCATGCTGCAGGAACTCAGGGGGGCTGTAAGGAAGGTGTGGTATGGGGACCCCTCAGTTCATGAACTTCATTCTTTCCAGAATTCCGGTCTTTCCAACTGAGTTGGACCAGAACCGAATCAAATTCAACAGTGAGGTTCAATGTTGGGGAAATTTGATTCAGTTCTCATTCAGTTCTGTTGGCAACCAGAACGGTGGAGAGAATTGAGTTTGTGAACTGAAATACCACTGTGCTGGAGTTTGGAGGCAGAGCACATAAGGAGGACAGAGCCTGGAAAAGGAGACTTCCTGTCTAAAATATAGAGAGTGGGAGGTCTCTTCCAGAAGTCCAGGTATCCAGGGTATTTGGCCACGTAATGAAATTCAAACCCACACTTTGTGTGCGGATGGTAAGGGAGATTGAACCAGAGGCCTTCACACCAAGCCACATCCTCAGTCCTTTTCATTTTTTAATTTTGAAACAAAGTCTTCTTAATTTGCTAAGCTGCCCAGTCGGGGGTCAAACTTGTGATTCTCTTGCCTCAGCCTCCCAGTGTGCTAAGATTGCAGGCATGCACCACCAGATTTGGCTCAGAGATGATATCGAGTTGTTAGAATAAATGAGAATCTCAGGGGAGAAAAGAGCTGAGGACCAGGAACTAGAATTTGCAGAAAGCAGAGGCTGAGTCAGGAAGAAGCAAAACTCCTGTTTATGGGTCAGCAGGGGCCTGTTTCAGACTGTAAGCTCTCCTTCCTGTGTGGGGACCCTGTGGGCAGGCCCTGCATTTACCTAAATCCACACTGACCTCTGGAACAACCCCAGCTTCCTGTGATCCTCCCACTGCTTCTCAATGCCACCACTCCTTCCACTTTTGTGGGCTGAAGAATGTGGAGAGAAAACCAGAGGTTAAGAATGTTGAGGAGCTGGGGATATAGCTCAGCAACACAGTGCCTGCCTGGCAAACATGAGGTTGTAAGTTTGATTCCTGGCACCAAACAACAACAAAAAGAATCAAAAAAAGAATGGGAAGAACACAGCTTCTCAAGGAGAGAAAGGAATTACCTCCTGTATGCCTGTCTCAGTGTGGTGTGCTGCTGTAACAAAATACCTGCTAGGCATGATGGCACACAACCTATAAGCCCAGCACTTGGGAGGCTGAGGCAGGTGGAGCACCAAGAGTTCAAGGCCAGCCTTCACTATAAAGCAAGATCCTATCTCAAAGAAAAAAAAAAGGCAAAACAAAAACCCGAGACTGAGTATTTAAAAAGACACTTATTATCTTACAGTCTAGAGGCTTAGAATCTAAGATCAAGGTGGCAGCATCTGGCAAGGGCCTTCCTGCTCCACCCTTGCATGTCAAAAGAATAAAAGAAAGTGAACTTTTCCTGGCAAGTGCTTTTTATAATGACATTGATCTATCCATGAAGACTTTGCCCTCAACCCTCTCCATTAGGCTGCACTTCTCAGCATTGTTGCCTTGGTGATTAAGTTTCCAGCATATGAATTTGGGGAGGACACATTTGGGCCATAGCTGTTATGGACTAGAAACTGGTGGTCAACTTAACGCCAGCTGAATTAAATCACCATGGTGCTGAGTGTAGATGTTGCCCCTGAGGAAAGTTGCCAGCATAAATAGAGATGTGGAGAAGGAGGAGAGAGGTGTTGAGGCATTGGGGTGTGTGGGTTCTCCTATGTGTTGCTGTTTGAGCCGTTGGTTCTCCTGGAGAAGCTCTGGTCCTCACATCGAGCATTGCTTCCTGGCTCCTGAGAGGAAGATGTGTGTCGCTTGGTCTCCAGGATGAACTCATCACGCTGGCTTCTTGGCATGTACTCTACTGTGCTTGTCATTGGAGGAGCTCGGGGTGTCCGTGTTGCTGAGGATGGCTGTGGTGCTTTTCAGGACAGCCCTGGTCCTTGTTTTGAGCGTAACTTCTCAGCTCCAGTGTAGAATCCTCAGCCTACCAGCACAGCTCCTTCACCCTGCTGGCAAAGACTTTCTAGCTTTCACGGCTGACCTTTGGGCCTCGCCAGCACGGATCCAAAAGAGAGACTGGCGTGAGTCCTTCTTGTGGGCTCTGGACCTCCAGTTGGACTCATGGGAGGCATTGTCATGAGCTCTGGGTCTTCATCTAGACTCATGTGGGACATTGCTGTAGGATTCAAGCCCTTGGCTAAATATCCTATATCTTTAGTGTTGTGGATAGATTACCTGCTCTTTCTTGTATTAACTCTGGGTGACCATAATAAATAATATGATAAATTCCATATCCTGATTCTAATTTTTCTCCTCACAACCCCTGACTACAACAATAGCACTTCCAAAGAACATTCCAGAAATTTACAAGAGCAATAATCTCTGGCCAGGTATGGTGGCACACACTTGAAATTCCAGCACTTGGGAGGCTGAGGCAAGAGAATCACTGTGAGTTTGAGATCAGCCTGGGCTGCATAATGAGACACTATCTCAAAAATAAACAAACAAGTAATCTCTCTCAATCTACAATGTCCATATCTTCAAAATGATCTTTCTGTACTAGCCTTGCAACTCCTCCGTAGGTTCATCAGTAGATCTGTCCCCTCTCAGCTGACATTAATTTTGGGGCCACTGTGCTTTCTTGGCTGCTCCAGTCCTGAACACCTCCAGCTCTAACCTGCATCCCTTAGTTCCTCCCTCTCCCTTTGCTGACACCTTCTTGCCTGCCACACATACTCTTTCCTGTCTTCCTTCTGTTCTGCTCATCACAGCCAAACCCCTAAAGAAAGGTATGTACTTGCTGTCTCCTGTTCCCACTCCTTCTTGTCTCATTGCATTTGACCACCCCACCCTACTTCAAAGCCAAGGTCACCAAGGTATTGTAATGATTCCATCCATTGGTCTTCTGGTACCCCTTGACCCTTCCCTCATCACCCTATGTCCACGCAGTTTTCGTTCTTTTTCTTTGTTGTTGTCTGCTTTGAGACAGGGTTTTGCCGTGCAGTTCAGGCTGAACTTGAACTTACGCTGTAGCCCAGGCTACCCTCAAACTCACAGTGATCCTCCTGCCTCAGCCTCCTGAGTGCTGGGATTATAAGTGTGTGCTACCATGCCTGTCTCCAGCTTTCCTTCTTCATCTCTCCTGCCTCTCTAATCTTTGCTTCTCATTCTGGTGGCCACTTTTCCCATTCATTAATTCCTCAAGTGGCAATTGGGTACCTACAGAAAGCTGGGCCTAGTTCTCTCTGAAACCTCATCCTGGGATTCTGGGCTCTTTCCTCCATGCTGTCCACAAACCATCACGTTCTGCCTCAGGCCTCATCTGCTGCTGCTATTGATTTCCAGACTGCCAAGGCTGGTGCAGACTGCCCCTCCATTCCAGTTCCTACGAGGCCAGCAAGTGTTTTATTCACCCAGACTCAGTGTATACAGATGTGGACTCAGCCTTTTGGACAGACACAGCATTATGGCTTGTGTCTAGGTGTTTCCCACAAAGCCTCTTGCAGTCATAGGTGGGGCTTTGCAGGGGTGGCTGGATCTACAGTGTATGATGCCGGGATCGAGGGTGTGTGGTTACTAAATCAGTCCACTGATTGGTTTGGCATAATTCTGGAAAGGATTAAAGGTGTCCCAACCTGGGTATGAGTATAAATATAAAGGATAGAAGGAAGATTACTGTGGTTACGTGCTACTTGTTGCCTTCTGTCTATCATTGACTATTTCTCCTGTGCCATACCACCCTGCCTTGGAGCCAACCAACTATGAACTGAAACTTGTACAACCTTTTGTACTTTACTTTGGGTGTCAGGAACTTTGTTTCATCCACAAGAAAATGAACTAAGAGGCACAGCCATAACCCTCCTTCTTCCTCACATCCTAAGTATCCAGCGCATAACCAAATCCTGCTGCATCCTCCTCCTTTACTTACCTCCTCCCTTTCTCAGAAGAAGACTTACTCTATTGCTCAGGTTGGCCCTGGAGTCCTGGCCCAAGTGGTTCTCCTGCCTCAGCCTTCCAAATAGCTGGCACTAGCAGTGACTCAAACACCGCTCTCTTCATTCTTTTTGTCCTTCCAGCTGCCTGAGGCCCTGTCCTTACTGTCTTTCACTGGGATGAACAGAATATCTGACTTTCTCAACAGCATGTTGATTTATTTTCAGTCTTGGTGACTACAAACAGGGCTTTCAAACTACACTACATCCTCAGTTCCCCTACTCTTTTTTTTTTAAACAATGGCAAAGTTTATTTGAAAAAGTAAAGATGAACGTAGAGAAAATGGCTCTGCAGAGGAAGCTTGGGCTGAGTACAAGAGGAGAAACCAAGATAAATTATACCCTGAAGGAAGCAGGAAAGTCATGAGAGTCCCTGGCTCTGTTTTTACTTTGAGACAGCTATGTTGGTAGATTGCTACATTTCCCAGGCTGGGCTCAAATTTTTGATCTTCCTGCCTCAACCTGCAGGATGATGGGATTATAAGTGTGCACCACCATGCCTGGCTAGTACTCTGCTTTTGAATAAGTTCTTTCTGGAACGCACACAACCTCATCATTCCTCTGTGTCTAGGCTCACCATGAGTTGTCCTGCATAGGTGCCACACCACTAACTTAATTTACTGTGAGCCTCGTGTGACCCAGCCAGGTGATGCTGTGGTTCTTGCCACTCTCACTTGACTTCAGTGTTCCTGTTCCACAGCTTTCTGAACACGCCTGTCCTTCCCTGTGGAGGGTCTTAAGCTCTGCCCTCTCCCCGGACTGTTCCTTTTTGTTATACAGTTTCACCTCCAGCGTCATCTCAGAGAAGCTGTCCCTCTTTTCCTCACGGAATCATCCATACATACATCATTTGCTGAATAAACGGAGGCAAGTTCTGTTTCATAAATTTGCTTGTTGACAGCGCTACACTGCAGGATCTGTTCTAGTATGGGGACTCTTCCCTCACGTAGACCCCACAACTACCTCGGAAGAGGGACTCTTACCTCCATCTTGTGAGGAGACCAAAACGCTGAGAATGTCATAAGCTCAGCATGGCAACATGTTCACTGTGGAGTACAGTTGGGCAGAAGCCACAGTGCATCCCCATTGTCCCCACTGGGCTACCACACCGTGTTGGTGTCTCTCAGAGCAGGGATTTCTCTGTTGGGTACACAGTGTTCCCAGTGTCCCCTGCAGTACCTGCTGCATGGACCCTCAAGAAATCTGTGTTGCTTGAAGACGGAATACCTATCATCTGTGAGATAAAGCCCCAGCCACTTGCTGAAAATGGTGAGAGCAGGCTTTCAGGGTAGGCTCCTCTCTGTCCTCAGGCTCAGCTCTTGTCTGTGGACTGGTTTCCTGCTGCAGGGACAAAAAATGCCTTCCCTCATTGTCTTTAGGGCAACTAGATTTTTTTTGTTGTTGTTGTTTTTGGA
Source organism: Cavia porcellus (assembly GCF_034190915.1). NCBI lineage: Eukaryota > Metazoa > Chordata > Mammalia > Rodentia > Caviidae > Cavia > Cavia porcellus. The sequence continues at coordinate 25,686,910 of NW_026947500.1, forward strand.
GACATGATCCCAATATGCCATTTAGGATGGTCTTGAGCTCACTTTGTAGCTCAGGCTGGTCTCACACTTGCAACACAACAATCCTGCTGCCTCAGCCTCCCAAGTGCTGGGATTACAGGCATGAGCCACTACACCTGACTCAGCCAGAAATTTTTAAGTCACCCCAAGCATTCTTCCTCCAGTAAGCCTTCCCTGATGGGACACCCCTTCCCTACAGCAGAACTAGCCCTTTCCTCTCCTGCATAGACGGTGTGTGTGTGTATACACGCACGCATGCCTGTGTCCTGTGTAGACCTGATGTACATCATGTCACATAGTCTTGGTTTTCACTTGATGTGTGCATCCCATTATTATTAGTCACTTGTTGTTGTCACCGGGTATTGAACCCAGGACCTTGCATTTGCCAGGCAAGTACTTGTGCCCCTAGACCTAGTCACTTTTTCAAGGCTAATTTTGTTCACTACCTGAGTTGTCTCCTGATAACATAGCCTCCTGTCACTCCTATTGCAACCTTGGTGCCAAACACAGTGCTCTACTCTTTCTGGGGAAGGGATGAGTGAACCAAGTTCTGATCTGACAGTGAGAAGATGCCATTAATTTGAAGAACAGCAGAAAGTGCATAGGACCAGCTTTCAGAAGACATGGTTTATTGGTTGCAATTTCTTTACCAAGTTAACCACATGACCTTGACCAAGATGCTTAATGTCTTTGGGGCTCAGATGGCCGATTTTATACTAAGCAGGCAGGATTAAATGACCTTCAGTCTCCATGTCAGCTCTAAGAGTCTCTGATCCAGAGCTAATAACCTCTTAATAGATGAGGATCCAGGAGACACTGTTTGGAAGGAGTTAGTGCAGCAGACATCAATTGGCATGTATTCTGTGGCTCATGATAATGATCATTAGGAACCAAATCAAATAGGAGACAGTGGCTGGCAGGTTTAATTGAGGTAGTGGGGAACCAAGAAAAGGCAGTAGAAAAAGAAGAAATTAAAAAAAAAAAAAGAAAAAAGAATCTGGGCATGGTGGCACTTAGGAGGCTGGGACAAGAGGATCTCCTCAAGTTTGTGGGCAACCTGGACTACATAATGAGCTCAAGGCTAGTCTGAACTACATGGCAAGACCTTGTCTCAGAAAAAAAAAGCATTAGGCATGCTGTCTGCTACCAGTAGCTTACAAATTAGATGCCTATTGAGTGAGGAACAATTTGAGAACTTATCTATAGTATAGAAAGAAATATGGTCTCAGGCCGGGGATATAGCCCAGCAGTGTAAGCGCCTGCCTGGCAAGTACAATGTTCTCAGTTTGATTCTCGGTGTTGAGAAAAAAAAAGTCTTGCCCTTCCATGAGGAATGACATGGATTCAGATAAAAGAAGCCATTGCAGATTCTATATTTTCCAGCAAGTTGGAATTATGAATTCTATTTGCTCACTTTTCTGAGTTTGTTGACAATAAAGACACATAAAATACATGAAATACTACTGGAAAGCCAGTCGTGGTAATGCATGCCTGTAACCCCAGCACTTGGGAGGCTGAGGCAGGAGGATCACTGTGAGCTCAAGGCCAGCCTGCACTACACAATTAATTCAAGGCCAGCCTGAACTGCATCATGAGACGCTGTCTCAAAGACACAAAAACAATATCAAAAAACAACAGAAATACTACCTGAGTAATAAATACTAAAATGAAACTGAGGATGATAAAATTTATTATAGAAAATACCAATACTGATCCAAAACATAAATCCTCAAACCTTCTCCCATAGAAACATGTGCATTAGAAACATAGTTAAATCTTGCAATCAGTTCCAAAAATAAAGAAATAAGGCATAGAAGTAGGACTCCCACATTTGTTATAGTACCAGTAAAATTGTGCAGGAAGAGAGTTAACTAAGGATACAAAATTCACCAATAAGATAATTAGATCAATAGCAGAAGCAGCTCTAGTAATCATGGCCAAATCAAAATATGAACTCCAAGCTGTGGTAAATCAAGTATAATCGCAAAAAAAACAAAAAACAAAACAAAAAAAAAACATGGAAATTTCACTTTCAGCGTAGTCAGCACTGTCCTGCAGTTAGTCAGAGAGTGGGAAAATAGTTTTTGACAGAAAGAAGGGGAAAACTTGATACAGTTCATAGCTCAAATATTTAGCAAGCATTTTGGGGAAAAAAGATGCTCACTTAAAAAAATTACTCACATAATGAATAGTATGATTAAAGAGACACTCGGGGAAAAATTGAGATGTTAAGTTTATCCTACCACACCAAAAACCGTACTCCTGTGTGGACACTGAAGATGCTATCTGGAAATTGGAGACAGCAGAGAGAAATGGAACAGAAAGACTAGATCATGAAATAAGCTGGACCTTTGTGGGTGGTGGTGCGCAACTATAATCCCAGCATATGGGAGGCTGAGGCAAGAGGGTCCTTATGAGTTCAAGGCCAGCCTGGATCTTTTTACTACAAAGAGCAAAAACCAAGTGCAGTGGTGAACACCTGCAATCCCAGTACTCTGTGAAGCTGAGGTGGGAGCATCTCAAGTTCAAGCCAAGCCAGAACAGCTCAGCAATCAGCAATTTAGTGAGAACTTGTCATAGAATTTTCAAAATTCAAAATTCAGAGAGAAGAACTGGGGATGTAGCTCACTGCAAAGGCCTGAGTTTAATATACCAACAGGGTCGTGGGACGGGGGAATCAACACTCACGTTCTAGCTTGGATTTGCAGCAGTAGGGACTTTCATTGCTTTCACCTCTGTTCCAGTCATACATCAGTTTCCTGGGAGTGATTCCTATTTTATCAGCCTTAGGCACAAAGATATATGTGCCTCTCTTACTCTATCAAAATCAAACTCTGCTAGGATGCAAAGCCCCTCTAGCCTTCACACTCCTGCTTCCTTCAAAATCATCATTGTATTGTTTTATTCATCCAGTCCACACATGTGCCTGGTGAGTACCAGCACTGCCTGGCACTGCTATAAGCACTGAGCATGCTCAAATGAACAAAATGAGTAAAACTTCCTGCCCCCGGGGCTTACATCCAAGGGCAATTCTGTGTCCAATTCTTACTGTCTACATTATGTTTCCATGATTCATTGTAAAGAGGACTATTCTCTAAGTGTGTCACATCTTCACAGTGTCTTTTGCCGGATGTGAAGTCTTCAAGGGTAAAAAGCAAGGGTTCTAATTTCTTAAACCTTCTTTTTCCACTCAATAACTTAATTTAGTACTGAGCATAAGGTCCTCAGGAAGTACTCAAATCCTTCATCCAGGAAAAATGAAATAAGAAAATGAACTGTACATTTAGAGATTTGTTAAGAGGGTAGGGCTGGGGTGGAGCTCAGTGCTAGAATAATTTGTTTAGCATATGTGACACCGTGACATCTGATTCCTTGCACCAGGGAAAAAAAATTAAGAGGGTGGCTGGGTATGATGGCACACAGAGAAAGATCTCAAGTTCTATCCTAGCCTGGGCCAATTTAGATGATATAGTGAGACCCTGTCTCAAAAAAAAAAAAAAAAAAAAAAACAAAATGGAAAGGAGTTGATCTCATGTTAAATGTTCTTACCACAGTACAATACATTTTACAAAAAAGACAAGAATCCTTTAAAAAATTTTTTTGAAGCCAGGCATGGTGACTTACGTCTATAATTTCAGCAGTCGGGAGGCTTAGCAGGAGGATCGTTGCGAGTTCAAGACCAGCCTGGGCTACAAAGTGAGCTCAAGGCCAGCCTCAAAAAGACCAAAAAAAGGGGCTGGGGATTTAGCTCAGCGGCATAAGCGCCTGCCTTGCAAGCAGGCAGTCGTGAGTTCGATCCCTGGTACCGATAAAAACGAAAAAGACAAAAAGAAAAAAAAAAAAAAAAAAAAGACCAAAAAAAAAAAATTTTTTTTTTGAGACAGGGTTTTGCTAGATAGTTCCTGCTGGCTTTGAACTCACTATGTGACCCCCAATGACCTTGAACTCAAAATGATCCTCCTATCACAACCCAAGTGCTGGGATTACAGGCGTGTGCCACCATGCTCAATTAGCAATCCTTGTTGTCTTCCAGTTTCCAAAGGGTATTCTTTAATCCATTTGAGTCTGTAACAGTGCTAGGAAGGAACAGTGCAAGAGCCAATCTCTGCTTTACTTATTTTTGTTGTACCTGTGATCAACCAAGACTGTAAAGCACCCCTCCCAAAGCATCCAAAAGAATGACAGCCTTACCAGAAGCTGGCAAAAGGTACTGCACATCCTTGAAGAAGATGAGCCAAGATGAGACACACTAAGAGAGCTGAGGTACAGGTCTAAGTGCTTAGGCAACTGTCCCTGGGGGAATGTGGTAGAACACCACACAAGCATCACCACTACCTTGAACTAGACAAGCACAATATTACAAGCAGAGCCTGAGCCCCAAGGTGCTTGAAACTTCTTTTAGGAAACACAGATGTAGAGGTGTGGGACCTGTATCTCCAGTTGTAGTCTGGGGCTATGCAGGAAGTCCTACTCTCCTAGAAACGGCAAGTGGCCTCTAGATGAGCTAAGGCTGCTAAAAAGCAGGTGGGTTCCAGATGCTGCTGCAGAGAACTCTGCGACCCAGGAGAGGTAACGGTACCAAAGAGGGCCACAGACCTGGAGAATGTGGCAGCAAGGAGGCACTTGGGCAGGGCTGAGCGCCCACGTCCCCAAGGGAAGTGTCAACCATGTCTGGTGTAATATGCAAGAACCTAATGTGCCATCACGTTCAATGATACAAGAATTTGCTGGGTATTCCTTTTTTCTTGATCCATTCAGATTTTCCTTCCAGATTCAAAAGAAAACTGCTAATCATTTAAAGGCCAAGATCCCTCCACCCCACATCCAATTTTTACTTCTTGGGATGGCACAGTAACAATGATTTTGGAAGGTCCTTTGAAGGTGACAAATGTGGCAGATTCCTGCCCACAAATAACTTACAGTCTAGTGGATGCAGGTGGAAGGAAATGTTCAGGAAAAGATTCAGCCTGAATTACAAAGTGAGACCTTGTCTCAAAAAACAAACAAACAGAAATGAGGATGGGGTACAGTGATGGAAAGAAGGATGAAAAGAGATCTCAGGAGGCAGATGACAATGAGACAGAGACAGATGGAATCAGGGAAGAGAGAAAAAATAGAGATCAGGGACAACAGGAATAGAAAGGAGAGACAAGAAGCTAGCATAGGGCAGAGGAGATAAGGACCAGTTACTGTATGGGCCTTTTAAAGTATAAACTCTTGATTCACCATGCAAAAACTTGTTTTGTTTGTTTTTTTGAGAAAGGGTCTCACTATATAGTTCAGGCTAGCCTTAAACTCACTATTTGGATCAGGGTGGTCTCAAACTCATAGTGATCCTACTGCTTCAGCCTTCTAGGATTACACAGGTGCACCACCAAGCCCAGCTATGTGAAAACTTTTTAGTTTGCCTAAATTTTTGTTTTTTAAATTTTAAAATTTATTATTTTTGTTTTCTTGGTATTGTAGTTTAGACTGGCCTTAAATTTACCACGTGGCCCAGGCTGCCCTCAAACTCACAGTGACTCCTGCTTCAGCCTCCTGAATGCTGGAATTACAGGTATGCCCAGTTTATTTTTGAGGCAGGGTCTTGTTGTGTGGTTCAGGCTGGCCTTGAATTCACTGTATGGCCTTGACTTGTGATGATCCTTCTGCCTCAGCCTCCCAAGAGCTGGGAATAAGGAGTGTGCCACTACACCTGGCAGTTTTGTTGTTGTTGTTTTGAGATAGGTTCTTACTTTGCAGTTCAGGATGGCAATTTGCTTAAATACTGAAACATCTTAATTCAAAACTTTCCTTCAAACTAGAGGTCAGAAGTATAGCCTAACACCTGTTGTTCTGGCTTCTGGGGATGGTGAGACAAGAGGATCATTTGAGCTCAGAAGCTTGGATCCACCTCAGGCAACATAGCAAGATCTACTTTTAAAAAGGGAAAAAGAAGCTGGGTGTGGTGGCATATACCTGTAATTCCAGCTCTTGGAAGGTTGAGGCAGGAGGATTTTGAGTTGGAAGCCAGCTTGGATTACAGAGAGTTCAGAGTGAGCTGAACTACAAAGTGAGACCCTATCTCAAAAAATAAAACAAAAAAGCCAAGTAGCTAGAAACCAGAAGAATAGTCATTCTGTCTCTGCTGACCAAGTTCTTCAACCACTGTTTATGCTGCCTCCTGGGGAATCTTCAAGACCAAGTTCTTTATTTTGCTTTAGACTTACACCTTTTGGTACATCCTTACTTCCTAACATCATCTGAAGGGATATTGGAAACACTTTAACATAGTGAACCAAGCTACAGAGTTATCTTTCACCTCCTAAATCCTCTGCAAAGAAATAATCTGAAAACAGAGATTAGTTTATTTATCAAGACATCAGTTTATTCCAGCCAGGAAACTTCTCAGTGCTTCTGGAAGGATTTTTTCCTTCTCATCCCTTCTTCCCACATAGCATACTCCCCTTGTCTTCACAGTTGAAACCATATAGTTAATTCATAGTTCTAGTGGCCTTCCTCAGAGTTCTCCCAAACTGTATTCTCCCTGAAAATGGTTCTTTTAAGGCAAAAGGGGGAGCCTCACAGATCTGCTCTTGCCAAGTGCAGTCATTGTGATTGTGGGGGGATTTCACTAGCCATCTGCCTATCTCTTATCTCACCCTGCACATCTGCTTGGTATATTAACAAAGCCTGCCTGTGGAAAAACCACTGTGTATGTAACTGTTTAAATGTCCATGTCCCTGATTGCAGACTAGTTACCAAAAGGTTTTCAAGTGGGAAAGAGCAGCCCAAAATTTGACAACCCCTGTTGTACTTAAGATCCCATTCAGAATAAACACTGCTGCTACTTTTCTGATTTTCTGTGTCTACTCCCAGCACACCTACCTAAACTAAGCTTGTAGGCAGTTCCTGTGAGAGTTTTGTTGAGGGCCACAAATTTGGCTTATTAAGGGTTAATCACTTAGTCCAGCTACTGCTGGAGACCTCTGTTTCTTTGCTCCCCAGTATTCCTGGGTTATAAGAAGGAATGAGAAAGAAATAAAACTATTTATTTTGCAAATAGCAAAGGAGGCCCAAAAATTAATCTGACAGTGGCAAATATTTTCTTTGAAAACAAAACAAGCTGATGACTTTACAAAGAGCCAGATCCTTTTGGGGCCATACTTGGTAACACTGGTGTGAAAGATGAATGCTTTTAAAATATATTTTACTGGAGCCTGAAAGATTGAGAAAGGCCTAAGACCTGATAGTTTCAGTGATTATCTTCTTTGTATCAATGTTCTGAAAATCTGAGCGTCCTTTAAGAGCAACTGGCATCAGAATAAAGAATACTGGCCAGTGACTGGATTTTAAGGTGATGAGACCATAGGAAAGAACCAATTTTTTTTTTGCGAGGTGTTTCAGTGAGAAACAGGAGAATGCTAGATTCCTCTGTTGTAGTATACAAGGTCTTTAGCCCTCCACTTCAATTGTCTACCTTTATAATGAGTACAAAAGATACAAAGCACTTTAACTTCTCTACTAAAGATGTGAAACAAAGCCGAAAATATCTTAAAAACTCCCTAAGTCTGCATGTAGAAAAACCTTGTGCTATATGTAATAAACGACAATATCTTGGGTTTTTGCAGCACCTTTGCCCTAGACTTCAAGCTTTGATAGAAATAGAAGGTATTATTTCAATTGTCTTTCACTCACATCTTCCTAACAGTTTATGCACATCGTATGATTCACCATGTTCTCTCCATTCCTAGTTCCCAGGAATCAAGAGCTTGAAGAGTTAGAAACCAAAGTACTGTAGGGAGAAAAAGATCTGTGTGACACCACTTAGCAAGAGCATAGTGAAGCCAAGTGTCAAGCACTTGGCTGGAAAATGCCCAAGTCACTGTCCTTTGTGGGATTTATAATTCAAACGGGCCCCAAAGCAGGAGATTGGCTGGGGAAATGCCCTGTTCGCAGCTGGGCTCCTCGCATGGCACTGCTCAGATACTGCTGGCCGGGCTCTGTCGACGTCCAGAGTCTGCTTGCCCGTCGAGCAGCTGTCGAGCCGCGGGAGCCCGTCCGTGGGCAGGGCTGGCGCAGCTCGGGCCGCCACTGCCCCATCGCTGACCCTCGCGCGAGGCTGCGCGCACCTAGAGGAGACAGTTTCCTAGCCGGGCCTCCTTGCCCGCTGCGGCCCGGGGCTGCGGGGTCGGCCCCGGGGCTGGGACCAGGCCACGCAACCCTCCGTGGGGGGCGCCCCGACTCGCCGGGGGCGGGGTCACGCCCCACCCGGGGCACCGGCGCTGCGGAAACCTGAGCGTGGCCGAGGAGCGGGGGCTTCCTGGGCCACCTCCCCGGGCGCCTTCGGCCCGCGATGGGCGCGCCAGCCGCCGACGCCCCCAGGCCGTCGTCGCGGAGACCACTCCCGCGCCCCGCACCTGTGGACGTCCGTGTCCAGCGCCTGGAGCTCTCCTGGGCGAGCAGAGCCCAGGACAGACATGCTTCTCCCGTTTCCTGCCCCTTCGGAGCTGCGAGGAGTGGGTGAGGCGAGGCCGGGCCGCTGCTTCGAGGAGTCCCCGCGCCCAGGGCGGACAGGCTCGGCGGCGGGGGCGCTGGGGCCTGTCCAGGGATGGCGGGCAGGCCGGCCTTGGCCCGTGGGCCGGCGCGCGAGGGGTGGGCAGCCGGCGGGAAGGCGCCCGCTGCCCGCGCCCCCTCACCATGGGCAGCCCCGAGTGGGACGCAGAGGTCGGTCGCCCCACCGCAGTGGCCTGACCCTGGGGGACTCCGCTTTGTGATGGGCTGCTCTAGCCCAGGCCACCCGGCCCTCAGGTTGTGTGACTGTGACTGTGACTGTGCCGGGCCGCCTGGGGCAGAGCCGCAGAGAGGGAAAAGGCGAGCAGTTCCCCATTGCTAGGGGGATGTTGTGCTTGGTGGGGGGTCGGTGGGGGGGTCACCAGCCTCCCAGGAGAGGTGGGGGCAGGGTGCCCAGCGCAGCTGGCCGGCGAGGGGCGGGGTCACCGAGCTGAAGTGTGTGTGTTCGAGCGAGGGTGTGTGGGGGAGGGCGCGCGGAGAGGCGGATAGCAACACTCTGCGCGCAGGCGCGAGCAGCCGGCCGGGCCCGAGCTCTGGAAGAAGACCGGCGGGGAGCGGGGGCGGGAGGCCGGCGGTGGGGGGAGGCCGGCGGGAGGCAGGGCAGGCTGACGCGAGAGGGGGGCGGGGAGCCGCGTTGGCGTCGCGGGACGCGGGCGATTCGAGGCCGGCGCATCCGCGCGTGCGCGCGCCGGCGATGTGTTCACGTTAGAGGGGAGTGACGCGTGCGCGTTCACGTGCGCCCGGGAGAGCGGTAAGAAGCAAAGGGAAGCTAGAAGGTGGTGGGGGTGGAGAGGCTAACTGGAGGAGGGGTGGGGAGGCGGCGCCTGCGCAGTGCTCCGCTGAGAGCAGTGTGTATGTGAGAGTCTGACGGGTTCAAAATGGCGGCGGCTGCTTCAGCGGCTCCTCCTGTGTGAGGGAAACAACACCCCTCCCCGGCAGCGGCGGCGGCGGCGGCAGCTCCCAGAGCACTGTTTCAGGGGCTGGGCCTGTCGCTGCTCTGTCTATCCTGGGCAAGGGGCGCTCTGGGAGGAGGGGCAACGCCAGGGGGCCCGTATCCCGGAGTCCCCTTTCTGCGACTGGGGAGTAGCCGGGGACTCGTCCCGCAGCGCAGAGCCGGGGCTGAAGGGGAGACGTGAGGGCAGCCCGGGCCTCCAGCTCGGCGCGCCGCGCCGCTCACGCCCTCTCTGCCCCCCGGGGCCGGGGCCCGCGTTCCGGGGGGCCGAGCGGTGCAGGGAGCCTCGGCCGGGCCGGTCTCAGCTGATCGGCCGCCGCTCCTGGCTTCCGAGGCTGCCGGCCGCTGCTGGCCCAGAGCAAGGCGAGGGGGGCGCTCCCCGCTGTCGGGCCGGCCCGGCCTTCGGGTTGCTGACCGCCGGGCCGGGCGAGGCGCCGAGGGTCGTGCTCCCCTCTCTTGACGCCTCCGACGCCCGGTCTCCAAAGCCTGAAGAGGAGATTGGATCCAGCAACTGTTTCCTCTTTTCCGGGTCGCTGTGACCCTCTCGATACTGGGTTGATCCCCGGAATATCCGAAGACGACGTTTGGGATTTAATTTTTCTTCTCAGTTTTTGGAATCTTTCACTTCTCACTTGGACAAGAACTCAAGAGCAGAATCCCCGGTGAGATTCCCCCTCCCCCCTCTGCCTTGGGAAGTTTGGTTCTCTGTGTTATCGAAAGACTTAAAGTTTTTATTTCTTTTTCCGATGGGTGAACCACTGGGACGCTTTTTCCTGGGGGCGGATGGCGAGATTTGTCGTTTTTCTTGTCTGGCCCGGGCAGCCCTCAGCCGGGGGTGTAGACACAGTGTCCCTCCCGGTCGCGAGCGAAGGCTTCCTCCGGGAGGACACTGCCACGAACTGCTTTGGCAAACTATGTCATCGGGTCCTCTGGTCTCCTAGCAGTTTTGAAAGGATGCTGATAATGTGCCCGTACTGTAGTTACAAAAGAGGAAAAATTTGCATTCCCAGTGGAAGCCATTATCCATAAGACTATTTAGAAAAATGAAAACCTTGCTTGGTGTTACGGATTGACTGTCGCGTCAGCCGTTCTTTAATATTTGGAAAGGATGTGTTTTGTTCTTATCCATAGATAGAGTTGTTTTATTATTTTATCCAAAGAGATCAGATTTGATTTTTTTTTTTTGTTCCTTGATTTGCAACTCTCGGATTTGTTTCAGAGTTATGTGTATATTTATTGTGTTGGGGTAGAGGGTAGGTCTGGGGTGACAATTGTATATTGCCTTTCTGGAGGGGTAAGGGGAATTGTTTTTTGTGGTCTTTAGATCCTAATTTCTGGTCTTCCTTTAATATAGTGTAGACAGTCTGTCCTTCTTTCCCTTGGTTTCTAATTACCGATGTAACAACTAATTTGGTTAGGATCTGGATTAGTTCAGTGAGTGCTTCGCCTGGTCAGATCTCTAGAGATAAAAGTCCTGAGGTGTGGCGTTTTGTTTATTTTTTGGGCTAATGCAGTAAAGGGGAGCTTTAGTAATTGCCATCCCGTGGGCAGAAATAAGTGGTGTGGCCTGTCCACAAGGAACTGAAACAAACATCTCCTTTTGCTTAGGCCTTGTACAGTTGTATGTGGTGATTAATGTTGAACGTGACATGGAACCACTAGCCAAAGAGCAGGAAGGTCCCAAACTCATGAAGAAGAAACTGATTTCTTAGAGAGGCTCTATTTTATATCTTAAAATACCGTACTCCTTTCTGTGGAAAGAAAGCGTAAGTTTGAGAATGAGTTCTCATCTCTCATATCATTATTCTTTAGTGTTGCAATCTGGTTCCTAAGGAGGAAGAGGAAGGCAGTCCTGGAGTGGTTTCTTTATAGTAATTTCAACAGAAGAGTGAGAGATGGAACCCGAAGAAGAAAGAATTCGTTACAGCCAGAGACTGGTTAGTATTTTCTTTTTTTCTCCAGGTTTTTGAAGTAGAATAACTATTTTGTTTTCTTTTATGAATTTAGTATCACTGAACTTTTCAGGTGGCTTTTCTGTGTACTAGAGAAAGGGGATTATACATTAATATTAATGTGAGGCGTTAATGTATTAATATTTCAATTAGGCATTAGCCAAGTAGTCATTGCCTTAATATTCATCATGTTTGAAAACGGAGTCATAGCTTTAACTTTTATAAAAACAATAGCAAACCAAAGGATATTTTAGATTAAATGAGACAAGAATTCCTAATTTTACATACTGAGATTATACTAAATCCAATTGAATAAATTACATTAAAATGTAAATTTTAGGGACAAAACAGTTTGAAGAAGGATGATTCTTTATCATTGTTTAGGATTATGTGGTACCAGGATTTGTAATTTTTGTGCTGAGGAGTAGAACTGTTGATTATGTTAATAAATTAATACTTTGGTAGACTTGTGAAGTTGATGAGGGATTGATTGAGAATAGAATAAGGGATGTTAATGAAATTCTATTTTGTATTTTGAGAGGAGTGTGTGAGATATATCTTCTTGAAAGAAACTTTAGTCATAATTTGGAAAGATTAACTTGTGCAGGCATATGCTTTATTGTTTTCCTATTGTAGTTTAAGATTTGATTTTTGTTTTCTTTGAAGAGAACTGTATTAATATTCTACAAAAACTGAACTTGTGTTTATGGATTGTTATATGAGGAAAGCCACGGATTTGTACATAGTATGTAAAATTTGGTGAACTTAAAGGCCTAGATTATAACTGAAGGAATCTATGGTAGTTTTATTTGGCTCTGCATTTTAGACTGAGTTTGTGGAGGAAAAAGTGATTTTCTAATGCGTTTTCTTACGATCCTCACTTTTTGAGAAAGGCCCTATTTTCTTTTTTTAATGTGACTGTTAAAAAGGTTTGGTGTATATTAGCAGGTAGGCATATGTTTTGGTGAGTCTCATTTCAGTGATTTGTCACTTGTTCTCAATCCATGTGTTGCAAAATAATTCTTTGTCTGTTTTAAAATAAAGTGGATTTTTAAAATAATTTTAGAAATGTTTAGAATTTGTTTTGACATTATAACATCTGAATTAAACTTCTTTTGGAAACAGAAAAAGAGAGGATACTGCAAACTCTCTCCTCAGGTAGTCATTGCTATGTGGAATTCGTATTTATCAGGTGAGGCAGAGTTTTTGGTGTGTTTTGTTTTGTTTTGTTTTGTTTTAAGACAAGGCTCACCGTAGTTCAAGCTAACCTTGAATTTGCTGTGTAGCCCAGATTGGCTTTGAACTTTCAGTGATCCTCCTGCCTCACCCTCACTAGTGCTAGGAATACAGGTGTATGTTACCACACCTGGCAAGGCTGAGAATTTTTGAACTGTTCGATGGATAGAGAGGTCTTAGGATCTAGTCTTTAGAAGAAGGGTCTTTCAGCAAGCAAAACTTTTCATGTTTTATAACTAGAATGGTGTATGGTAAGAAGATCCAAGCAAGGACTTTCTAACTTTTGTCCTGGGAAGAGTTTTATTTCATTTTAGTTGTAAGATGATTGTACCTGTTGCACATATTAACCTTTTCCTTATCTAGCATTTTTTCTTCCTTTTGCTAAATGTGCTATTGAGCAATTTTGTATGTATTTTTGGGCCTCTTTCTCAGAATTTTGAATAATGATTTTGAAGTTTAGGGTAACTAATGTGTGTTTTCTTTTCTATGATTACATGACAAAATTATATGTGGTGTTGGTGGTATAGTGATGAGCATAGCTGCCTTCCAAAATTACATGTCAAGTGTAAATACCTTCTATAACAACTGTGTGTGTGTGTGTGTGTGTGTGTGTGTGTGTGTGTATGTATGTATGTGTGTATGTGTAGTACGAGGGATTGAACTCAGAGACTTTGCACTGAATTATATCCCCAAGCCCGTTTTTAATTTTTAATTTTTGAGACTGTGTCACCAAGTTGCCTATGCTGGACTAGATGGAACTTGGAATCCTCCTGCCTCATCTTCCTAGAGTCCTGTGATAAAGAGTATGTTGGTGGCTTATTTAAATCTGTCTACTGAAGGTTTTTTTTTTTTTTTTTTTTTGGTGAGGAGATACTGGGGATTGAATCCAGGACCTCATGAATATGAGGTGAGCACTTAACCACTGACTTATATCCCCATGCCTTTTTATTTTGAGACAGAATTTTAAATTGCCCAGCTTGCTGGAATTTACAATCTTCCTGCCTCAGCCTCTCAAGTAGGTGGGATTGTAGACGTGTTACTGTGATTGGCTGAAACTTTTAATGTCTCTGTGTAGTTAGTGCTCATACCCCTTTTTATTAAGTAAGTTATTTGAGGACTTTTAAGACTAAGATAAAGGCAGAGTGAAGAACTTACATTAAATCAAGTACTGAAAAGACTTAAAAAGTTTTTTTTCCCCTTGTCTTCAAAGAGTTATGGTCATTTTTAATAGTTGTTAATTTTACACACACACACTTAATGCTCTATTCATTTTTTTTCTTTTTGCATGGTGATAGGATGAAACTCAGGGGTTCCTTCATGCTAGGCAAGTATTCAACCACTGAGCAACTATGTCTGCCAGCTCCATTGTGTCTCTTTCTCCTGTATTATATTGCAATTACTGACCAGGGAACATAAAGTTGGAGAGACAAAATGCTAGGTTAATTAATTTAGCTTAGTGGTTAAAGTTTATGTAGTCCCATGCTGTATATAATTGTTAAATTTAATTGAATGACAAAGTATATTGCATTAGAGTGTTATTGACTATTAATGTATTATGGAACAAAATCTGCATGATCTTTTTTGACATAATTCAAAATAGCCCCTTGGCAGAGAAAGCGTACTATAATTTTACTTTATTTGTTTATTTATTTGTTGGTACTGGGAATCGAACTCACAACCTTGCACTTGCTAGGCAGATGCTTATGTAGCTAAGCTAAATCCCTGGCCCAATAGTTTAATTTTAAAAGTCTGAATCTAGGGGCTGAGGTTTTAGCTCAGCGGCATAAGCGCCTGCCTTGCAAGCAGGCAGTCGTGAGTTCGATCCCCGGTACCGATAAAAAGGAAAAAGACAAAAAAAAAAAAAAAAAAGTCTGAATCTAAATTTGTTTTGGACAGAAGTGACTTTCGTATCCAGGACTCTCCCTACCTTTAAAAAAAAAATTGTATTCTTTTTTTTTGTCTTTTTCGTTTTATCAGTACCAGAGATCGAACTCATGACTGCCTGCTTGCAAGGCAGGTGCTTATGCCGCTGAGCTAAATCCCCAGCCCCACTCTTTTTTTTTTTGTCTAAAAGTTGTATTCTTACTAAAAAAAACTTCATGTTTGAATGTATCCTTTTAATGTTTTTACCTACTGTAGCTATTTCAAGGGCATAGCAAATTTTGATATAGTTATACACCTACCTTTCTTTGTCATTCCTTTTTTGTTTTGGTGTTTTTTTTTGTTTTTTTTTGTTTTGGGGCGGGGTCTTGCTATGTAGCTCAGGCTGGGCTCATGGGCTTAAACCCAGCCTCTTGCCTCAGCCTCTGAATGCTGAGATTACTGATGTGTGCCACTATGCCTGGCAAGTCACTCTTAAAAAAATCAGAAGTAGCTTAAAAATTGTGTTTTGCCAAACTTTATTATTTACTTATTACATGTGGAAAAGAATTGCAACTTTGAAGAAGATAGTTAGATGGGTAGATATATAGATTGATTGCTTTGGGGCATAAGTTCTACTTGCTGGAACTAGAATGCTTATTTTGAAGTGTTGGAGTTGAACAGTTAGGAAATGACAAAAGTGGGTAAGGTTTGGATTTTTTATTTTTTTATTTTTTTGGTACTGGGGGTTGAACTCACAACCTTGAGTTTGCCAAGCAGGCACTTAAGCCGCTGAGCTAAACCCCTAGCCCCAGTGTTTGGATTTTCTGACTTGGCAGTGCAAGACTTGGCATTGTTTGTTTATTTAAATGAAAACTTTAAAAGAAAAAAAAGAGAGACCTTTAGTCCTTTTATGAATAAATTATTAGAACAAAGCCAGATCTTCCAAGGCAGGTATTTGTACCCGATGAGGTACTCAAATGGGAGGGAATAGAAGCTTCATTTTGGTGGTGGTGTTGGGTTTTCAGTTGTCCTGAGGTAAAGACAATTTATTTCTAGGAAATTTGAATATAGAACCTTATTAAGAAACATTAGTATGTACTAACGAAGGAACTTTTTCTTCTGTATGTATTGTTTTTTTCAGTAGGCAAGTGTTACAGTGATTTTGTGTGTGTGTGTGTGTGTGTCTGTGTCTGTGTCTGTGTCTGTGTCTGTGTCTGTGTCTGTGTGTGTGTATTGACTTTGAGACAGGGTCTCGCTATGCAGTTTAGGCTGGCCTTGAGTTCACCTTGTAGCCCAGGCTGGTCTTAAATTTGGAACAATTCTCCTGAGTGCTGGGATTACAGGTGTGTGCCACCATGCCTGACAGAGTCATCTGAATTTGGTATCCTATGTGAATTTGGTAACATATGACTATAATATAGCTCAATCTTTTTATTTGTTGTTGATCTTTTTATTTATTGTTGGGAACTGGTAGCACCTTACCCTGAAATTTTCTTCAAATTCAGCAGCAATTACCAGATTATCCCTTTAACAAACATTGTTGCTTGAATGACCTCAGCCTAAGGTCTTTCTGACTAGGAAAAGACTAGGTAAAATAGAATGCCTATTTTAAGTCTTGCTTTATTTTATTTTATTTATTTTTTTGTTACTGGGGATCAAACTCATGACCTTGCATTTGCCAAGTAGGCACTTAGGCCACTGAGCTAAATCCTGGGCCCTATGTGCTTTATTTTTTTGTTTGTTTCTTGAGACAGAATCTGGCTATGTAATTAAAGGCTAGCCTTGAACTTATTATATAGTTTAGAGTAATCTCAAATTTATGGTGATACTTCTGCCTCAGTCTCATCTTCAACCACAGTTCTGGGATCAGGCATGTGTGACCAATTTAGGCTTTCATATTGCTAACTAGAAAAAATTATAGGTGCTGTAAATTGTTGCTTTTGCTTATTTAGAATATTTCATGAGGTTTAACCTTCATCATGCATTGGTAGAGGACAACAGTTTGTTTTGTGTGTGTGCTGGGAATCGAACTCAGGATCTTATGCTTGCCAGGCAGGTGTTTGTGCCACTGAGCTATAGGCCTGGCCCAACAACAGTTTATTTGAGACAGTGTCTTGCTGTGTAATTCTGGCTAGTGTGTAATTCTGAACTCAGTGTAGATCAGGCTGGCCTTCAACTCCTGTGGATTCTCCTAACTTAGCCTTCCAAATCCTGGGACTATAGATGTATACCACCACACCCAGTGGCACTGTTCTGATTGTTGCAGTCTCTTTTCCTGATATAATGCAGGTGAAAAACTTGTTTTTGGGTAATTTAAAATGCAGATGAAGGTGCTCTTTATTCTTACACAGTAAGATGTATTTTGGGCATCCAGAATGAGGTTGATAGGCCCTTTTTCTTGTTTCGTTTTGCTGAGTACTAATCACTACTGAACTCACTTAGTTCATAGCTTTCTCCTTGAGTATAAACTGCTAGAGTTAGGATGTTCTTTTGTTTTGTATTTTGGTTTACTGAGACTGTTGCTGTATAACCCACATTGGCCTCTAACTTGCAGCCATCATCCTGCCTCAACCTCCCGAAGGTACTGGGAATACAGTTGTGTGCCACCACCATGCCTAGTTTAGACTGGTATTTTTTTGTTTGTTTATGGTTTATCATGAATGCTTCAGTGTCTTGACATAGTATGTGTTAAATAAAATAAGTATTGGTTTTTGTTGATGTTGAAAGCCTGGATGGTGTACTTTTCTTCAGTTTGTTTGTTTGTTTGTTTGTTTCTTTCTGAGACAGGATCTCATTATGTAGCCCAGACTAGCCTTAAACTCACAGTGATCCTTCTGCCTTAGCTTCCCTAGTGACGCGATTTCAGGTGTGCACCACCACACTTGGACACTCAGTGTTTTGAGTGATAGGAATAGGTCACTGAAGTGGGGAAGAGTTTGGAATACAGAGATGAACATCCTATCTGAGTGTTGAGTGTTGCAGTGTGAGAAGAACCAGAATGTCTAAACTGTAATACAAAAAAATTTAGGTTTAAGGTGGGGAGTACATACCTTTAATCCCAGCACTCTGGGAGGGAGAGGCAGTACAGTATTTCAAATCTGAATTTAGTTTGGGCAGTTTTGCCATCCAGAGTGACACCGTACCAAAATAAAAAGGGGTGGGCCTATAACTCAATGCAGAGGTCTTTCTTAGTCCCTACTGGAAACTAATGCTTAGATTTAGTATACCTGTCAGGTAACCATGTGTAAAGTAGCTGGGACACTAAAATAAACCAAATGTCTAGTTGAGGTTTTTTTCCTAGTTGACTTTACTTATTTATTTACTTTTTAAATTAATTAAGTTTATTGGTACATTTTAGTAATTGGTACATATTGTCACATTCATCATAGGGAATTTGTACCTGTACCTGATATATTTCTTCTTTTTTTCTCATTCTCCTACACTTACCTACTTCCTTCTTTCTTCTTTCTTTCTTTCTTTCTTTCTTTCTTTCTTTCTTTCTTTCTTTCTTTCTTTCTTTCTTTCACAGTGTCTTGCTATACAAATTTGAGTCCCACCTGGGCAAGACCCTATTTAAAAAACCACAGCAACAACAAACAATACCCAGAGTGGGAATGTAATTCAGTGGTAAAGTGCTTACCTAGAAAATGTATGAGGCCCTGGGTCACGGTGCCAACATTGCACAATAAAAGAAAAACAATAAACATTATTTATTTTTGTCTTTTTTTCCTATAAACGTGTCAAGTAGTAGGTTAGATTTTTGCATATATATTACTTTATTTAATCCTCAAACCATCTCTGTAAGGTGAATGGGGAAGTTTTTGTTTGCAGTACTCAGAATTGATCTCCGGGTCTTCACACTGAGCTGTACCCCCGGCCCTTTATTTTTTGAGACCAGGGTCTTGCTGAGTCCCAGGCAGTTTACAATTTTCTTTATTCAGCCTCCCAGAGTGCTGGGATTACAGGTGTGTACTACCATGCCCAGTTTTGTGTTTGTGTGCCTTTGAGCGTATATGTATGTGGTCTTAAACCTTAAAAAGCTCAAGATTATAAAGTTACAGCCAGGCATGGTGACTCACGCCTGTAATCCCCGCACTCAGGAGGCTGAGGCAGGAAGATCATTGGGAGTTCGAGACCAGCCTAAGCCTAGGCTACAAAGAGCTCAAGGCCAGCCTGAGCTGCATAGAGACTCTGTTTCAAAAACACCAAAAAAAAAAAAAAAAAAAAAGTTATAGAGTTAGTGAAGAGTGGAATCAGACTTTAAACACAGGTACTCCAACTCCAAGCTCCATCTGTCTAATCCATCTGATCTTTTCTGTGGTATATTTCATACAGAAAATAAGTGACACCCCCTCTTAATATATTTAATTTTAGACAGAGTATTTCTTTTTTTTTTTTTTGAGGTTTGTTTTCAAATTTTCTTCCCTAACAACTACCTGTGTAATATTTCACTGAGAAAATTATAAATACTTGATAGTGTTTCATCATGTTTAAAAAAATTGACATTGTTTTTGTGAACTTTGAATTTATCACCCTTGATTATTTAAATGGCAGTGTCATGTAATTTGTATGTTAAGCTTTTTATTTATGCATGTCACTCATATCCTTGTTTTCTGTTTTAAATTTTAGGTTCTTGGGGGTTTTCTCTATCTGTGAGTACTTGGTAAAAACTTAAACCCTAAAGATAAAAGGCAGAAAATAGTGACCAAATGAATGGTTTTGGCACATTCAGTGGTGAAGGCTACCTTCAGGTAGGTAGAGAGGAGGAGGGACGAGGGTGGCCTTTTAAAGTGGTAAAGATAGCAGTATATGTCACTATGGAGCTTGACCATCGTAAAACCTTTTTATGGATATCTGACAGATTATTAGGAGTAAAATAGATAGTTTGTTTTGGGAGGCATTGCTGAGAATATTAGATGTATCCTGAACAACTTTCAAAACCAGATGTAAACAGGAGTTAGTCATTAGATACTATGGTGTATTTTTAGCTTGATAGAATATAAAGATTTGATCATTGTATTTTAGGAATAATTTCTGCAGTTTCAAGTGAGAAGGTTATGTAGAATAATACTGAAATACAGTGGTAACCTCGGTTCACAAACTTGATTTGTTTATTATTTTGGAAAAATGGCCCTGTTGGTATTTGCATGGGAAAGATGGTCACAATCATTTTTATCACCTGGTGCAGAGTTTGCAAACAAAAGCAAAATTTTGCAAATGTTTCTGTTGGTGAACCAAATTGTTTGCCAACAAAAACATTAGTGAACCCATGTACTATCTTTGCAGGGGATAGGTACTTGAACTGTATCTCTTTTTGTTTTCATACTGGGGATCAAACTGAGGGATATTTTACGATAAAGTTATACCTCCAGTCCTTATTAATTAGTTAATTAATTAAAAAAATTTTTTGAGATAGGATTTTTCTCTGTAGTGCAGGCTGGCCTTGAACTCATTGTGTAGCCTAGGCTGGCCTTGAAATCATTGCTATCTTCCTGCCTTGGCCTCCTGAGTGCCAGAATTACAGGTGTGCACCATCATGGTTGGCTTCTAGCCTTTTTATTTTTATCTTGTTTTACTTATTTCTTACTTAGTTTGGCGCTTTACTTAATTTGGCCATTTTAAGCTGTCCTCAAATTCACAATGATCCTTCTGCATCAGCCTTTGAAAACTGAGATTACAGGTGTGTGTCACCATGCCTGGATCCCTTTTCAGTTTTTATTTTGAGACAAGGTTTCACTAAGTTGCACAGGTTGGCCTCAGTTTGTGATCCTTTTGCCTCAGCCTCCTGAGTAGCTGGGATTACAGATACGCATCTTCATGTTGGGTGGGTGCTTAAATCCTAAAGGCTATGGTTTTGAAAGTATACTTCTCGTCACAAGATTACCATTATGGAAGAATTAGGGACATGTTAGAAGTACAAGAATTTGGCCTCCAGATCAAACTTACTGAATTAGAATCTCTGGAGGGGTCACCTGTATTACAAATTTTAACAAGTTGAATGAGTCTGATGCATGCAAAAGTTTGACAAATACTCCTGTGGGTAAAGTGATAGAAATAGAAAGGTAGAGTTAGGACCAAAATACACTGGCAGTAAAGATTTGATAGAACTGAGTAATGGGTCACTACCCATTATGATGGAAAGACTGCTTAATTGGGCATCATGAGTCTTGCAGATCAACTTTGTTACCAATGGTAATTTTTTTCTTTTCTTTTTTGGTAGTACTGGGGATAGAACCCAAACTCTTGGCACTGAACTATAATCCCCAGCCCTTCTTAAAAGAATTTATTTTGGAATAGAGCCAAGTAGGACTTGAACTTGCAATCTTCCTGCCTCAGCCTCTAAAGTGCTGAAACTATAGTCATGTGCCACCGTCATGAGAGTGTGTGTTGGTCCCCGACCCCACTGTGGTTTTAGACAGAGAACTGATTTTGGAGACAAAGATAAATGAAGAATTAAGGTGTACTTGGGGATCAAATATGTGTTACCAGGAAGACCAAAATCTTTCAAAACAGGAGGAAAGAATGTGAGATGTTTTAAACAATTGGAGATATTACCAGATTTATTTTTTTATAAAAATTTATTTATTCATTTTATTTTTTGAGACAAGTTCTTACTCTGTGGGCCAGGCTGGTCTTAGACTCACTGGTCTCATACTTGTACCTATCCTCTTGCTTCAGCCTCTCCAGTGCTGCAATTGGAGTTATGTAACACCAGGCCTAGCTATTAGATTTATTTAAAACAGGGATTTTCAATTGAGGTTGACTTTTTTCTTTTTTTTTTTTATCGTGGTACCAGGGATCGAACTCACGACTGCACACTTGCAAGGCAGGCGCTTATGCCACTGAGCTAAATCCCCAGCCCCCAAGGTTGACTTTTTTCCACAGGAGACATTTCGGGAACATCTTTTTGATTATTGGACCTGGGAGAATGCTTTACTAGTGTTTGGTGTGTTGAAGCTCAAGATTCTGCTAAGGTCCAAAATGTTAATAGTGTGAGACTGACATACTTTGATGAAAAGGAAAATTATCTGTTAGGCTGGATCTGTATTTTCTTCCTGATTATCTCCTGTTCTATTAGTTATAAGTCTAACATAAAACATCTCAAAAGCAGTCTTACATTTGTTTTTCAAACAAAAATAAGCAAACAGTGTCATTGAATTTGCCCCAAAATAAGCAGTGTCACTGAATTTTCATAAAACTGATTTCATAGTAATTGCAGCCTTCAAACTAGTTGCACATTTCTTCTTTATTACTCTTATTTATTTACATATACACTGTATTTATATTTGTGTGTATGGCTTGCATTGAGTTATCTTTCCTTTCAACATACCCTGATGGATATATTGGTGTATACCATCAGGAAGCTGCAGCAGGATAGATTGAGCCAGCCTGGGCCACATAGCAAGGTTGTCTCAAAAAACCATGAAACATATCCCCCCACCTTTTTTCCCCCCTCACTCACTATGTGGCCCAGGCTGACCTCAAACTCTCAGAAATTCTTCTGCCTCAGCTTCCTAGTCACTGGGATTACAGGTGTATGTACCATCATTCCTGGCCAAAAAACATACCCTAAGATCTGAGGTAATTTAAGAAAGCATTCATTTTCAAGAGAACATTTGTTAAGTTATAGATAAAGATCCCTTTCTGATATTCTCTTAGATATATAGGAAAATGAGATAAAAGCTGGGGTATTTATGTGGGCAAATACTGAAATTACATACTATTCTCTAGCTGAATATTCCATGATCATTCCTGAGAAACGATTTCATGAGCTGATTGTGGTTCTCACCATGAATTCAAAGTAACCCTGAGACTTTATCTCTGTAATATACCCAGATCACAGCATTCAGTAATTTTTTTGTTAGGTCAGTAATTTGGTTAGCATACGCTCATTTCTGAAAGTTGCCTGAAGAGAATGTGTATTCATAATGTAATTATTTTATACAACTTCTAAAAAAAAACTTTATGGCTTTCAAGGAATATTTTTGTCTTTTCATCATCTTTCTTTTTTTTTTTTTTTTCCTTAGTCTTTTTTTTTTTTTTTTTGTCTTCTTCCTTTTCATCGATACCGGGATACTCACGACTGCCTGCTTGCACGGCAGGCACTTATGCTGCTGAGCTAAATCCCCAGCCCTTCCATAGTCTTTTAATCATTACAATTCTTGGAGTTGCCAGGATTTGGGGAAGGAGCTAGTAAATTGCAAAATCCTAGAAGGTGCTATTCATATATCTTTAGGTAAAAGATACTCTAGCAGTGCTGACTATGGCTGTGTGTGGTAGTGACCCTTGTTGGAGGGAAAGAAGATAGAAGGAAAAGTTACTCTGTATATTTGTGTACTGGGGATCAAATTCACGACCTCATGCTTTCCAGGCAAGCACTTGAACCACTGAGCTAAATCCTTGCCCCTCCCCCTGTATATTTAAACTAGGAGGGGAAAATATTTGAACCAGTCTGATTGGTTGCACTTATATAATTTGTTTTTGTTTTTGAGACAGGTCTCCCTATGTAGTTCAGCATGGCCTTGAACTCAGTATGTAGCTCAAACTGGCCTCAGACTTTAGGTGATCTTTCTGCCTCAGCCTCCTGAGTGTTGGGATTACAGGTATATGTCACCATGCCTGGGCCTTTTTTCCCTTTTTTTGAGACAGTCTTGCTAAGTCACTAAGTTGCTTAGGTTAGGCTTGAATTTTGAATATACCTGCATCAGCCTCCCAGAGGGCTGGGATTATATGCTGTACTGTGCTCGACTCAATTTTGAGATTAATTTAAATGACAGATTGGATATACAGTACTATATGTTACGTAGGCTATGTGTGTAAGGCATTGTATCATCTAGGTTTTGTGTGTGTCCACAGATGTGTTCTGAGACAGAGCTTCACAGTGTACTCCAGGCTGGCCTTGAACTTAGGTGGTCCTCCTACCTAAGCCTCTTGAGTGCTAGAATTACAGGTGTACACCACCATGCCTGGTTATATCTAGGTTTGTGAGTATGTTTTTGGTATGATGAAATTACCTAAGGACACAGTTCTCCGAATATATTTCTGTTGTTAAGTAATGCATAACTGGGCTGGGGATTTAGCTCAGTGGCATAAGTGCCTGCCTTGCAAGTCAGCGGTTGTGAGTTCAATCCCTAGTACCAGGTAAACAAACAAACAAAAAAGTAATCCATAACTGTGTTTGCTAATTTATTTCTCAGCAATCCTTTAAGGTAGCAAGTGCTAGGATCACAGGTATGCACCACCATGCCTGGCCAAATTTCTAGGTTACTTGTGGTTTTAGATAGTGTTTAATATTTTGAAGATATTATGAGGGTGATGAGATACTTGTAGGGTGGGAACCCCTCGTTGAGATTAGTAATCAGTAACAGGTGTTTTGAGAAAATGGCTTTTTGTACTGAGACTCAGATGTGTTCAAGGGTTCAGGGAACCAGATTGGGATTAAGAGAGCTCTACTCAAGGTACAGGGACCAGCTAATGCAGAACCCTAAGGTAAGAATGAGAAACTATTACTAAGCACTTTACTATGTATCAGACATCATGTAAGGCTCTTGGGATAGGCAGTGATGGCAAACCTTTTAGAGCTTTCACTGATAACAACAGCTTGCTATGGCAGGTGTGCCATAGATATGCCGCCACTGGGATTGAGTACTGAGCAAGACAGGCATGCTCTCTGTCCTAGAGCTTCTAGTCTGGTGGGAAAATCAGACATTAAATACTAGTGGTAGTAATTACGGTTTTGCAGAGGGCCACAAAGGTGAATGCAAGATACAATCAGTATAATAATATGGTGATCTAATCTAGACTTCAATAGTGGACTGAAGCATTGGGGAACACTTTTATTAAGAAAACTTTTAAAACTGAGATAATACTGTTAAGAGGTAACCAGCAAAGAGGAGGAGTGATTAGGATATTCATAAACCCCAAGGTTGGAAAGAATTTGACACATTTGAGAGACTTGTCCAGCAGCCACACACAAAAGAGCAGTGTAACTACAGAGTTAAAAGTAGAGGAAGAGAGGATCTTGACAAGGTAGTTAGAGACCAGGTCAGATAGAAGATTATCGTGAAAATAGGGGTAAGGCAGAAATTCAAAGGAGTAGTATGTTTGGATGAATGTCAGTGGCTAAATGTAGAGATAGCATACAAGAATAGATTTGGGAAAATCAGTTCAGAGTTACAGAACCACTGCAGTGGTTCTGTAAGATGTGATGTGGTCTGTTGGTGAAAGAGTAGACTTTGAGAGGAAATAGTTTGAGAAATATTTACAAAATAGCATCATAAGATTTGGTTAATTGAATGTGTTGGTGTTGCATGTGAAGGAGGTATGTAGAAGCATGACTGCCAAGTTTTGCTCATGTGTGGCTTACTGTACAATTATTTTATTGTGATAGGGCACACTAAAGGAAAAGCCAGTTTGGAGATTGAGAAGAGAAGTATACATTCAATTTGTAGTAAGTTTGGACAGGTTAAATGTGAAGAGCTTGTGAAACATCACAGTATAACTGTTGAATGGGTAATAGGATGTGATGCTGCACCTCAGGAAAGGCTTATGGGCATATGGTTTAATCTTCATATGTGTTTGGTAATCAAAGTAGGTAGAATGGAATGGCCTGCAAAGCAAGTGAGAGGGAGGGGCAGGAGAGGTAAGAGGAGAATTAGGAAAGTAGTGTCATAGGAGCCAACAAACTGTGACTCTTCCTATGTATCTGGCACTATTCTAAGCATTTGTATATTTTTATTCAATGTTTATAACCTTATAAAATGGGTGCATTTATTTTAAATTTTATTCTATAGATGAAGAGGGCACTGTGTAACTTATATCACTAGGTACTAACTGAAGAAGTTGGTTTTTGAACTCTGGCCATCTTGCTGCAGTGGGGTTTGGTTGGTTTGGGATTTTTGAGGATGTTTTTGTTTTTTTTTTTTTAAGACAAGGTCCAGGTGAGCACCACCATGCCTGGCCCCAGTGCTTTTTCTGGTTTTTTATTTCAAGACAGGCTCTTTTTTAAGACACTATGTTACACAGGTTGGGCTTGAACTTGGTCTGTGTGTTTTCTTGATAAGCTCTTAATTATTCCCCAAAGCCCCCAGAAGTTGCCCTTCTCTTAAGCACTCCTTAATCATATTCTCTAGGCACTTTGGACCAGTAACTTTGTATTTCAATTATTTATTATTTTTACCCAACCCCAAAAGACCAACCAGCCTTCTGACTGACTGACCTGTATTTCCAGGCCTTTTTCATTATTTTTAAATTTTGAGACAGGGTCTCTTTAGGTCCCTAAGTTACTCAGACTGGGCTCAATTTGAGACTCTCCTGTCTCAGTTTCTTAGAGTGTTAGGATTACAGATGTATACCTCTGCACCTGGTTTATGAGTAGACTTATTTAAGGTAAGAGCTTTTTCTCTTTTTTTTTGTATTAGGAATTGAACCCAGGGCCTTGTCACTGAACCACATCTCCAGCCCTGTCTCTCCCTATCTTTTAAATGTGGAAATAGAGTCTCACTAAATTGCCCAGCCTGAGCTTAAATTTGTGATCCTCTTGCCTCAGTCTTCCATATACTACCATGCCCAGCTTCTGAAGTTGTTGATACTGCTTGTGCAAAGCAAATTTTGTGTTTTATACATTTGTATCTGTCTGTTAGTCTGTTTGTATTTAGCATATCTCCATATTGAATGCTTAAGGGAAGGTAAAGTACTGCCCTTTGTTAGGCAGACTGAAATAAGTGAAAAGGAAGAATTAAAACGTATCAGAAAAATAGAAGTTGCTTTTGCACTAGCCAATAAGTAGTATATGTACTTATTTCTGTTTGCCTTCTAAACCAAGAGTGTTTCTTAGCAGTAAAATTTGCCTCAACCTGGGCCATACTCTTAAAAATATGTATTATTATTGGTTGTTCGTGTACTTCCTGTAGAGGTAGTTACACATTTCTCTGATGGAAACCATAGCAACAAGCAGCATATATAACAGATGTACATTTTGTGCTTGGCATTGTGCTAAATGGTTTATATGTAGTATACTTTCAGCATTGTTGTTTTGACTTAACAATTTGATTTAATACCTTGAGTTTAAGTTACTCCATTTAATAAAAGGAATCTTTCAGAAATACAGTTGGTTAAAACATAACACATGGTAATGCTGTCTGGTGGAATACTTACAGGATTTAATAAACAGTATCATGTTTGGTCCATTTATCATTTTTACCATGCTTTGTCTCAGACTTTGTAAATTGAACAAACCATTTTCTTTAGTCTTTCCTTACATGAAGATTGCTGTTGCCTTCCTGCCCCTTTATTTTTTGTAATTAACATTCTCCACACCTCCTCCAGTTATTAACAAGAATTGTTACAGGTGTAGAAGTTTAGCTCTTTTTGTTTTTTTAAATTCATTTATTCATTAAACATTGTCACATACACTATTGGTGTTTAATGAATGTGCTTGTTACACAAAAGTCAATATGTTGTGCCCTGATCTCATAGTCTGATAAGAGAAGCTATGTAAAGAAATAATTCTGTGATAAATGCCATTTAGGAGGTACAAAGTACAGAGATAAGGGAAAGAGAGGAGTGGCTAAGGAATATAAAAAAGTCTTCAAAGAGAAGATAACTACTCAGCTGGACACTAAAACACTAATGGTTGTTCCACCAGTTGTTTGGGAGTGAGGAAAGAAATTTCAAGCAGAGAAACCAGCATGTTTAGAAGACAAAAAAGTGTGAGATAGTGTAGTATTACAAATTCAAAATAGTATTGCCAGTATCAGTGTTAGTGGCACATACAAACAGAAGTGGATCTGAGATTCAGAGTGAGTCACGTTGTGTGTACCTTATATGATAGGTGGTAGAGAGACATTAGAAGTGTGAACTGGGATAGAGAAGATTCCATCATGTTTTAGAAAGATTATGGAAGTATTGTGGAGAGTCTGGAAAGTGAAGAATCCTAGAGGTCAGTCTTTGAGGTATGCATTTATTATAATGTTAGAACAAATAATAACTAAAAATCTTGGCACTGAGTGGAGATGGAATAGTAACTGAATCGAGACATTTTAGAACAGAACTGATGGTTTTGGGGGAACTTCTTAAATGTTTTTGGATTGGAAGATGACTGTTGTGGGGTTTTTTGTTACTGGAAATTGAATCAGTACGAGCACCTTGCCAGGTAGGCACTGTGCCACTGAGCCATATCATTGGCCCACTGATGTATTCTTGAGTTCTTGGTCAATAGGCGTTATCACTAATTGAGAGAGAATACTATGATTTATACAAAGTTAGAATATATTGTTTGTTTTTATTAATCTTTGTATCCATAATAGAATATTTATTTATTTTTGAAACCATTTCCCTGTTATGTTGCCCAGGATAGTCTTAAACTTGTAGGCAGGGAGTTAGAAATACAGACAGGTATATCCCACCACACCTGGATAGTCCAGTAGAATATTTAATTCACCAGTTGTTTATGGAGTTTGCTTTTAGATAGGTCTTTTTTTTTTTAATTGGTACTGAGGATCGAACTCATGACCACCTGCTTGGAAGGCAGGTGCTTATGCTGCTGAGCTAAATCCCCAGCTCTGGAGTTTGCTTTATGAAGAACTCTTATCAGAGATTCTGGGCTAATGTGAAGCACCAATGTAGATTTGGATAATTTTTGATTTGCTAGAACTAGTTCTGGATTGGGTGTGGTGTGCATGCCTATAATCCCAGTACTTGGGAGGCTGAGGCAGGAAGATTGCCATCAGCTACATAGTGAGCCCAAGGCCACCTGGGCTACGTAGTGAGACCCTGTCTTCAATTTTTTTTTTTTAAAGTGTATTCTTAGGCATGATGGTGCATTCTTGTAATCCCAGCATTCTGGGAGGCAGAAGTAGGAGGGTCACAACACAGATTCCAGCCTGAGCAGCCCAAGATTCCAGCCAACACAGCCCAGTCTGAGCAACTTTCTGATTTGGAAAAACCCTGTGTCAAAATTTTAAAAATTAAAAGGGTTAGGAATGTAGCTTTTTTTTTTTTTTTTTGTCTTTTTCATTTTTATTGGTACCAGGGATCGAACTCACGACTGCCTGCTTGCAAGGCAGGCGCTTATGCCGCTGAGCTAAATCCCCAGCCCCAGGAATGTAGCTTTAAAAAAAGAAAATTAATTTAAAAAATTTTTAAAGCTGGGACTTGTAGCTTCAGTACAAAGGCCTTATGTTCATTCCCCAATATATAGAAGTGCTCCTTCACTTAGCTTGTGAGTTCCTTCTTAATTTATTCCTGTGTTTGCAGTGTCACCATGTTTCCTGTGTATCACTTTTAACAATATTCAAAACTGTCCCAAACATAGGATGACATGTGGAGTCTCAACTTCCTTTCTTCCTTCCATCCAGATAGGATCTGTTTAGATATGTACCACAGGTTGGCCTCCAACTTGGTATATCCTCCTGACTAAGCCTTTTGACTGTTGGGATTACTACAGGTATACACCACTATGTCTGATTCTTATTCTTTTATATGTGATGCACAATTATTTCAGATTCTGCATTTAAAAAATTCTACAGAGAAGCCTTGTTCAAAGCTTTTGTAATTGTAAATAAATGATGTCTCTTGGTACTGGGGATTTAGCTTAGTGGCATAAGTGCCTGCCATGCAAGTGTGTGGTTGTGAGTTCGATCTCCGGTACCGATCAAAAAGGAAAAGACAAAAATAAAATTATATGTCTAATGTGTTCTTTTATGTAATCCATGTGGCCATTGTGATTAGCACATTCAGGAAAGCCCCTGTTGATACTTTTGCCTAAGTGAAGTTAGAAGTTTGAAGAGCTCTCAGCACCCATTTAATGAAAGAACTTCACTGGATAAAAGTAGAATAAAAAAGTAAAATGTGGGCTTCCGTGTGTGTGTGTATGTGTGTGTTTGTAAGAGAGTTTTTAAAAATTTTTATTATTTTTTTATTCTTTAATTTTTTATTTTTTGGTACCAAGAATCAAACTCAGGACCTTGTATTTGCCAGGCAGGCGCTGTGCCACAGAAGTATATCCCCTGCTCTGTTTGTACATTTATTTTTGGTACCAGGACTCGAACTCATGACCTTGCACTTTGCCAGTCAGGTGTTTGTGCTGCTGAGCTAATATCCCTGGCTGTTGGTACATTTTAGATTATATAATCACATTCATTATAGAGAATTTTTACTTGTACATGATATATCTTCCTTTTTTTCCCATTCCTCTCCCTTCAACTCCTCTCCCTTATTTACAAAGCTTTGTTTCCTTTTTTTTTGTTTACTTCCATTTTCCTTCTCATTTGAACATTTTCTTTCCATATCGTCTGTTACACATTTTTGGTTCTTATTTACACTTTCAGTTTCTCACACCAGAGAAACAATGTGGTATGTATGTATGTATTTTTAACAACATGGTATTTAAACATGTGTGTTCAATTTATTTCATGGAAGAGCATGTTACTTATGAGCATATCTCAAGGTACATTCATTTAACTAGAAATGTTTAAAAGCTTATTCTAATGGCAATGCAGTACTCCATTGTATAAAGAAAACCACATCTTTATCCATTCATCAGTTGATGGTTATTGGGCTGTTTTTAACATTTATCTATTACAAACTGTGCCACTGTTAATGTGGGCGTGCATATATCACTGTGGTATGATGCTTTCGATTCTTTATGGAAGATACCAAGAATGGGAACAGCTGAGTCAAATAAAACCTCTAGGTTTTTTTTTTTTTTTTTTTTGATACTGACGATTGAACCTTGTGCTTGCCAGTCACTAAGCTAAATCTCCGGCCCTAGTTGCAGTTTTTTGAGGTATTCCCCACACCGATTCCTACAGTGGTTGCACCACTCTCTACTCCCATCAAAAGTGAAGAAGGGTTAGGGTAAGGTCCCCAAACCCTACCAGTATTAGTTATTGGTTGATTTCTTGATACTGACCTTTCTTTCTGGAGTAAAATGGAATCTCAGCATTGTTTTAATTTGCATCTCTTGAATGACAAGCGATGCTATACCTTTTTTCACATACTTATTTGCCATTTCAGTGTCATCTGAGAAGTATCTATTCATTTCTAATGCCCCTCCCTTTTTTTTGTCATACCGGAGATCAAACTCCAGGACCTCAATGCTTACCAGGCAGGTGCTTGAGCCACTGAGCTAAACCCCCTGCCTAATGCTCCTGTTTTGATTGGATCTTTTAACTGGGGGGAAGGGGGATCTGGTTTTTTTCAGTTCTTTATATATTCTAGTTTGTGTGTGTGTGTGTGTGTGTGTGTGTGTGTGTGTGTGTGAAGAACTTTATATATTAATCCTTTGAGGAACAGATGGCAAGAATTTTTCCCACACTGAATTGTTTTTTTATAAAACACTTTCTTTTTTCTTCTTTTTTTTTGATACCAGAGATCGAACTCATTGACCTCGCACTTGCCAGGCAGGCACTTATGCTGCTGAGCTAAAGCCCCGGTCCAACAATACCTTTTGGTGTGCCAAAACTTTTTAATAAAATTAGATCCCAGTTGTTGATCCTTTGTGATAGTTCCTGTGTGATTTGGATTTTGTTCCTAAAGTGTTTACCTACACCATTCTACCTATTCTTTCTTCTAGCAGATTTAGTGTTTCTGTTTTAATATTTAGATCTTTGATACATTTGGCTTTTAGTTTAGTGCATGGTGAAAAATATGGGTCTAGTTTTAATCTTCGGCATGTGGGAAAGCCAGTTTTTCCTGCACCATTTATTAAAGAGACTATTTTGCTTCCATGGAAAGTGGTTGGCTACTTTGTCAAAGACAAGGTGGTGTGTTTGGAGTTGTTTCTGCTTCTTCTGATTTGTTTCACTGATCTTTAGCCCTTTTTTTTTTTTTTTTTTTTTTTTGCCAGTACTATACTATGCTGATTTTATCACAATTTTGTAGTGTAGTTCTTTTTGTTTTTGTTTTTGTCTTTTTCATTTTTATTGGTACCGAGGATTGAACTCACGACTGCCTGCTTGCAAGGCAGGTGCTTATGCTGCTGAGCTAAATCCCCAGCCCCAATTTCTTTTTCTTTTTCTTTTTTTTTTTTGTCTTTTTTTTTTGAGACAGGGTCTCACTATGTTCAGGCTGGCCTTGAGCTCACTTTGTAGCCCAGGTTGGTCTTGAACTTGCAACAATCCTCCCACCTCAGCCTCCCAAGTGCTGGGATTACAGGTGTGAGCCACCATGCCCTGCTCTGTAGTGTAGTTTCAAGTCAGGGATTATGATGCTACCCGCCTTACCTTTGTTGCTCAGTATTGCTTTTGGTGTTCTAGGTCTCTTCTGGTTCCAAATGAATTATAGGATTGTTTTCCCTAATTTTGTGAGATACACTATTGGTACGTTGATTGAGATTACATTAAATCTGTATAACAATTTTGGAAGTATGGCTATTTTCACTATATTGATTCTTCCTATCCAAGAACAAGGGATATTTTCCCATTTTCTGATATTCTCTTCAATCTCCTTTTGTTTAGAGTACTGTAATTTTCAATGTAAAGGTCTTTTATTCTTTCTTTGAATTGACCTTAGATGGGTTTTTTTGGATGCTATGGTGAAAGGTGTGATTTCCCTAATTTCTCTCTCAGTGATTTTGTTGTTAGTGTACAGGAATGCTTTTGATTTTTGAGGGTTGGCTTTATATCTAACTATGCTTCTGAATTTGATTTTCAAATCTAGAAGACTTTTGTGGAGCTTTTGGGGTCTTGTTGGTAGAGTATCATGTCATCTCTGAAAAATAATAACGTCTTCCTTTTCTGTCCTTATTCCTTTTTTTTGGTATTGGGGATTGAACTTGCGACCTTGCACTTGCAGGCAGGCACTTACATGGTTGAGCTAAACCCCCAGTCTATTTCTTTCTCTTGTATAATTGCTCTGGCATGTTTCCAACACTATATTGAATGTGGACATTCTTGTCTTATTACTGATTTTAGAGTGAAAACTTTGAAATTTTGTCCATTTAGTATGATGTTTGCTGTTGGTTTGTCATAGATGGCTTTTATCAGATTGAGATAAAGATCACCTGTTCCAATTTTCTGTAGGGCTTTTACCATGAGTGGATGTTAGAGTTTGTCAGATGGCTTTTCTGCATCTATTGAGATGATCATATTTTTTTTTGGCCTTGGCTCTGTAAAAATGATGTATTACATTTATTGATTGCATATGTTGAACCAACCCTACATCCCTGAGATGAATACTACTCCAGTCATGGTATATAATCTTCTTGATGACTTGCTGCATTCTGTTTGTCCATATCTTATTAAGGATTTTTGCTTCTATGTTCATGAGGAAGATTGATCTACAGTTCTCTTTTTGGTTGGATCCTTCCTGGTTTTGATATCAAGTTAATATTTGCTTCCAGGAAACAGTTTCATTAGAGAGTTTGAGAAGTAGTGGCCTTAGGTTTTCACTAAATTTCTTATAGAATTCAGCAACTATGTCAGGGCCTGAGTTTTTCTTTGTTGATAGGTTGGAGGTTTTTTTGGTTTTGTTTTGAGACATGATCTCACGTTGTAGTTCAGGCTGACTCTGAGCACTCTACATAGTCCAGGTTGGCCTTGAACTCACGGTTACCTGCCTTAGCCTCCCCAGCTGGGATTATAGGCATGCACCATCATGCCCAGCTGTTGGAAGGTTTTTAGTTATATCTTTAATTTCATTAACTGATACTGATTTAGTTTTTATATCTTCCTGATTCAGCTTTGATAATAATATGTCTCTAAGGATCTGTCCATTTCTTTTGTTTCTAACTTATTAGAATACAGGCTCTTGAGGTATTATCTTCTGGAGTTCTGCAGAATCTGTTGTAATTTTACCCTTTTCATTCCAGATTGCATGGATTTGAGTCTTTTTTTTTTTTTTTTTTTTTTTTTTGTAAGTTTGGCTAAGGGTTTGTCAATTTTATTTAATGTTTCAAAGAACTAATTTTTTTATTCATTGGTTCTTTGTATTGTTTTCTTAGTCTCCATTGCATTTATTTCTACTCTGATCTTAATATTTACCCTTGTATGAACTTTGAGTTTGACTTGCTCTTTTTCTTTTTTCCTTTCCTTTCCTTTTCCCTTTTCCCTTTTCCCTTTTCCTTTGTCTTGTCTTGTCTTTTCTTGGTACCAGGGATTGAACTCACAACCTCGTGCTTGTCAGGCAGGCACTTAAAGTGCTGAGTTAAACCCCCTGCTCTTGCTCATCTTTTTCTAAAAACTCAGGTTCAACCTTAACTTACTCATTTGAGCTTGTTGTTTTTCTCATATGGGAATTCACTACTATAAATTTCCCTTGTAGGATTGCTTTAATTGCATCTCTAAGTTCCAGTATGTTGTGTCAGCATTATTGTTTAATTGTAGAAACTCTTTTTAAATTTTAGCTGTATCTCTTTGGTTGTTAGGAGGATATTACTTAATTTACACATTTATGAAGTTTGTATGATTTCTTTTGACACCAATTTCCAATCTCATTGCACACTGTGATCTAATAATATGCATGGGATAATTTCAGTTCCTTTGCATTTATTTATGTTTTATGAGCTAGTATGTGGCCTGTTTTGGAGACTATCTCATGTGCAGCTGAGAAGAATGTGTATTCTGATGTTGTGGGTTAGAACACTGTGAACTTTTTCTAAATCCATTTGTTCAAAAGTTTGGTTCAGAGGGACTGGGGATGTAGCTCAGCACCATAGCATCTGCCTGGCTAATGCAAGGTCATGAGTTTGATTCCCAGTACCAAAAAAAGAAACCCCAAAATAAAACCATCACAAAAAGTTTGATTCAGTTCTGAGATTTTTTTTTAGTAATTTTTTTGTCTTTTTTTTTTTTTTTTTTTTTTTGGTCTGGTTGATCAGTTGGTTTGGGACAGTAGGGTAATGAGATCTTCCATTACAATTATATTAGTGTTTATTTAATTTTTCATGCCATTAATGTTTTTCCATAATGGGGTGTGCTAGTATTGTGTGTGTGTGTGTGTGTGTGTGTGTGTGTGTAATTGTTATCTCTTCCTCTTGGATTGTTCCCTTTACAAGGATGTAGTGACCGTCTTTGTTAATCAAGCTTTGCTTGAAATCTACTTTGTCTGCAAATAGAATAGCTACTCCTGCTTTTTCCTAGGTTTCTGTTGTATGGAGTATTATTTTCCATCCTTTGATTTTTGGGCTATGAATTGCTTTTTGTTACTGTCTTTTTTAAAAATTTTATTTAAAGAATAAACAAAACAGAAAACGAGTAGAGAAATAGTACATACTTTGAAGGAAAAAAACAGTAGGAAATCACTAGTTGATGATTAACAAATTGTCTTCTAACAGTTTTTCAAGATGCTAAAGTGGAGTATATAAAGTGGGGATTCAAACAGTGAGACTGCAACCAGTTCTGTTCAACTATCCAACAAAAACTTAGAAATATGGTTATCAATCCTATATATTGAACATACATGCAGTTATCCATATCTTCAATTATGTTGAGATTGAACAAACCCAAGCAGGCTAATATCACTCTGAACAAAGAATAATACTGTTGCTAGGTATCACATTATGACACTCCAGGATCAGCACTGGGTACTTCAGTGTCTCTTTTTCTTCAGAGTATTTGTTCATTTCATCATGGGTCATAAGATCAGTTCTCATAAACTGTTTATAGATTCTACACATGCATGAATCTTAACATTTATTTCTATCCTTTCTATATTAGAAGGAGAAACAAAACAAAGCAAGACAAAACAAAACATATTCCTATAAACACATGAAATGAAAAAGACTGTTGTACAAGGAGTTCTACCATAGTTCCTGTGTTGTCTCTTGTTATCTTCAATAGAATTGGCTATATCATCAGACATAGTGTAATTGAGTATATCAGTACATAACAGTATTAATAAAAGCACAACTTTGTATATAGTATAAAGCTTCAAAAGTAGGCAGTAATCAAACCAGAATGTGTATCGTAGTGAGTCTTGTCATCTTCAGTGTAGTTGCCTATACTCTCAGACTTGATACTATCAATCATAGCAGTTTTGATATCAAACAGCATTCAAACAAACCAGATTTAATCTTTCGATACCAAACAGCATTCAAACAAACCAGATTTAACTAAGATCAGTCATGATAAAACAGTGTAAGTCATACAGGACTCCAGATTAAGTTAATAGAAAATTAAAGGTGATTACTGTGCTATATCCTGATGTTTTTGGGATAGCTGTCTGTGCCCTCAACTCTAATATAAGTAGACAAACTGGGACAGAATAAAATCTAAGCAGAATGGTGCAAGTAATGTGGGCTTTAAATCCTGATACACTATTAGCTATATCTTCTGCCATCTTTTTAAAGACTCTCCTTCCCCTTTCAATTCCCCAGGGTACACTGTGCATTTTGGGGTCTCACCAAGACCCTTGGTTTTAAATTGGGGGAGGGGAGCAACCTGCTATTTATCTAAGTGGTTCCAAACCTTCTCTCACCTGAACTTGATCTCTAATTGTATTCCTTTACCTATTAAAGCCTGTTTTTCCACCTAGTCACAAATACTGGTCTAGTTGCTGCTAACTCTGGTTCTCTTGTCATATAGAGCATTGCTTTCTTATATTTGATTTTCAGTCCATGTACTCTTTTTCATGTTAATTATATTTCCTAAAAATAGCATCTCGGTGGATTCTACCTCCTGATCTACTCTACATGTGGTTCTTTTTTTTTTTTTTAATTTAGTGTATCAAGGCCATCTATATGAGAGATGATAATCAACCTTCTCTGTCTCATTTCTGTTATGATCTTTTTTTGCCATCAGTTGTCTGCTTGTCTTCTTCATTCTGTTTTCTGCTCCATTCATTGAGGCCTCTCTGCCACTGTTCCTGGAGTCCTAGTACTTTTCTCTCTCTCTAGAATGCCCTGCAGTATTTTCTGTAGAGTTGAATTGGTGGTTGCAAATTTCCCAAGTTCTTCTTTGTCTTGGAAGCATTTTGTTCTCCATTAACTCCTAGAGACAGTTTAGCAGGGTATATCAATCTGGGCTGGAGGTTATTTTCTTTCAGGGCTTAGAATATTTCACTCCAGGCTCTTTTTGACTTGATGATTTGTGTTGAGAAGTCTGCCATGATTCTGATGGGCCTTCCTTTATAGGTATCTGTTTCTTGTCTAACAGCTTTTAATATTCTGTTCTTATATTGAATTTCTAGGATCTTGATGATTATATGTCTGGGGTGTGGCTCTGTTTTGGTTGTAGGTAGCTGAGGCCTTCACTGCATTAGTGTGCGCCACCAACATAGCAAATTGAGTTCTGTATGCCTCATACATCTGTTTTATCATTTCCTTTTCCTATGTTTGGGAAGTTTTCCTTAATTATTTCTGTGAATAGCCTTTGTAGTTCCTTTGTTTGTACCCTTGCTTCTTCATTCATATTCGTTATTCTCAAGTTATAGATCCCCTTGTCTCTTTTAGCCTTTGTATTGTTACTGTTTGTTTCCTTGTGATTTTTAAAAAGTTTTTCCTTTCATAATTCCACTTTGCAAACCTGTCCTCCAGTTTGGATAATCTATCCTTAGTTTCTTTCAAGCTGATTTGCCATCTTTCCATAGAGTTTTTAATTTCCTGGTGATCTCTTTGAATCTGCTTCATGTATTCTATATATTTTTTTTATTCTTCACCATAAATGGTTCTCTCCTGTGTTTGAGTTCCTCCCTTCTTCCGTCTGTGTCTTCTTGAGGGGTGCTTAGCATCTCTCTTATTAATCTTATATCTTGCTTTACTTGGCTAAATATTTCCTTTTTGAACTTGTCTAAGAGGTCCCAAAGATATCTCTTTTTTTTTTTTTTTTTTTTGTCTTTTTCATTTTTATCAGTACCGGGGATCGAACTCACGACCGCCTGCTTGCAAGGCAGGTGCTTATGCCGCTGAGCTAAACCCCCAGCCCCTACCAAAGATATCTCTTTATGTCCACTGGTGCCGTGTCTGATATTGCATGTTTGCTGTGCTCATTCTCTTTTGTATTTACCTGTCCTGGGTCAGTGTTCTTAGGGTTGGGACCTGGGGACTTTTTATTGTTGCTTCCTCTTCTCATCTTTTTTGCTTCTTTCAGGAGGCCCCAGTTTCTTTCTTTGTTGGTTACAATTCTTCTGAAGCACACTGGCTAGACGACCCTTCCCACTGTGGTGTGCTAGTGAGCTGCAGACAGGGGCCTCCAGATCAGTCAACCTGCTGAGGCCTTCACTGCATTAGTGTGCGTCACCAACATAGCAAATTGATTTCGGATAACCTGTTGGGTGTCAGCTAGGTTGCATGACCCAGGCCAAGCTCACTCTACCAATCCCGTTCAGGAGGGGCACAACTGACTGAAGTCATTGCTGCCCCTTGTTCCTGCCAGTCCTGCCTGGTCCCAGAATGTCATATGTTGGAGCCCCCTTCTCTGTGGAATGGTTTTATTCCCATCACTCACCACAGGTCGATGCAGGTTTCCCGTTAGCTCAGCTCTCTGTTCGGCTCACTGACTCCCAACCTCAGTGTGACTGCATTTCCAGTGCAGCGGGATTTCAGACAGCTCGGTAAGTCGCTGCCACTCGGGTTCAGGTGCTGCAGTGGGAGCACTGAACCTTTTGCTGTTCCAATAGTAGCACTGGGACTGTATGTTTGATTGGTTCTTCTCACCTTAGTTTCTTCTTGGGACGAGAGAATTCATTTCCCTCTGTTCAAGACTCCCCACGCTGTATTATGTTGAATTTTAAGTTGACTATCTCAGGGAGCCTCTGTAGCCTGCTGTTATCTACCCACCATCTTTGCTTCGAAGTACTCAATTTCTTTTTGAATTAAATTGTTTTTTGTATGCTTCTTGATCCATTCTACCAGTCCATTTCTTTTGATTGGTGAATCAAGACCAGTGTTAATGGTTGTAACTGGTACATTTTGACTTATCTTTGTTACGTTGCTTTCCTATCATTGGTTCCCTTCTTTTTCCTCTGTTTAATTGGTTGTCTTGCCTGGTAGATTCATGGTTTTGAGGTTTATGGAGTTATAATGCTTGGTTATCTCTTTGTAGAATGTCCTAAAGAACATTTTATCGTGTTGGTTCAGTGGTTATCAGTTTCTTCAGGTGTTGTTTGCCATGGGAGTATCTTATTTCTCAATGAATTTTGAAAGATAATTTGTGGAGTACATCAATCTTGGTTGGAGATTGTTTTCTTTTGGGACTTAAATACTGCACTCCAAGATCTCCTTGATTTGAAGCTTTGTTTTGACAACTCTGCTGTGATTCTGATGAGCTTTTTTTTTTTTTTTTTTTAAGGTATTTGTTTCTTTTGTCTAACATTTACTAGTCTGTTCTTGTGTTGCAGTTTTGGAATCTGAACTATTATATATCTTGGTATAGATTTTTTTGATCATGACTAATTGTAGTTCTAAATACCTTACTTATCCTTAATGTCAAATACTTTTTCCATGCTTAGAAAGATTTCTGCCATTATTTCTGTGAACAGGTTTTATGTGTTGTTTGTGCAGTTTCCTGCTTTTTCATTGACTACAGTTAGTCTTATGTTATTCTTTGCATCATCAAGCAACTGTTGGATTGAATTTTCATGGTCCCTTGATATTTTTAAGAAATCTTTATTTTCATGGTCACTAACCACAATCTTCTCTATCTGATATTCTGTTCTTATGTTGGCTCATACTCTGTATACTTTCAATGAAATATTTAATTTCTTGTATATCTGTTTGAATCTTTTATGGATTCCATTTGTTTACTATGTTGAGCATTCATGGTTTCTATCATTTTCCTAAATTCTTTTTATAAAATCTGTATCTGCTCTAGAGTCACTGATCAGTGTTTCGTATGGTTGACTATCTCTGTTGTCATCTGAGAAATTATTTCTGATTTTATTTTATTTTTTCTAGACCCTTGTTCATCTGCTTTTTTTTACTTCCACTGTTACCACTTCAGAGTATCCAGATGGGTGACTTTTAAATTGTTCCACCTTGCTGCTTTCTGACTTGACTTTGGTGAGCTGAAAGTTTGGGGTCACCTTGCTTGTCTTTTCATTCCCTTCTCTTTCCCTTTCCTCCTCCCCTTCTTCCTTTTCCTCCTCCCCTTCCTCCTTCTCTTCTCTTTTTTTTGTTTATTTAATTTCTGGTTTGATATTTATAAATTGCTTTTTGCAGGAAGTTTTATTGCTAGTGTTTAGAACTCAGTACTTCTCAGATATGTCTTCAAGTGTAATTGGCTTTTGGCTTTTGAGTCTGTTGCAAGATCCTGTCTCTTCAGTATGTTAGGGATGAGAAGTTGCTGCCTATTTTGCCTAGACCCTTGTTCATTGGCACTGGCCTATAGTATTAAGATCCTTAGGCAATCTCAGTCTTGGTATACCAGGAAGAACAACTGATTAGAATAATTATGTCACCTTGGCTAAAGTAATACAGT
Organism: Cavia porcellus; assembly: GCF_034190915.1. Classification (NCBI taxonomy): domain Eukaryota; kingdom Metazoa; phylum Chordata; class Mammalia; order Rodentia; family Caviidae; genus Cavia; species Cavia porcellus. The sequence goes on from NW_026947500.1 coordinate 25,726,839, forward strand.
CAGCAGTAACAGTAGTATCAAACAGCTTATTAACTATTGTCACCTTCAACTGTATGAACTGTGTTTGTAGTTATATAACAAAACCTAAAACAAACCAAAAAATTGTATAGAGAAAATATGACCTCAATATGGTGATTTTACCTGCAGGGGAGAAAACTTAAAAAGGAGTAAGGGGAAAAAATAGAGAAATAGAATAAGAGGAAGAGTTTAGAAGCAAGGCTGCAGGACAGAGGAAGATTACACAGGCTTCGGGAAATTAGTGAAGATGAGGAAGAGAGAAGGAAGAAATGAAAACAAGAACAGAACAACAGTAAAACTAGGAATAATGTTCACACTCATCTAAAAGCAAGAATAAACAAGAAAAAAAAATAGAAGAAAAGACTTCTGGGAAGATAGTGGAATGATAAACAGCACAGAAAAAGCTTTTTGAAGATTTGGTGTCAATATAGCAATGTGAGGAAGAAAAGGAGTAAAGTGGGTCCTTGGGACCTCAGCAAGGATCTGAAGCAAGAATTGAAGCCCACAAGGAGAGTGTAGAGAAATTTACATGAAGAAGAAGAAGGAGAAAGTGATACTTTCTCCCTGAGCCTTGACGTATGCATGGGAGTGGTGGCTTGAGCCTGCAGACACATGATGATTACTGACAACTCCAAAGACCTGTACAGAGAAACGTACCAGTGGAACAGAGCAGTGAACATAGCAGACTATAGCAGGTGGTGAGAGGGCAGTTAGCCACTCACCATCTTGGACAGGTCAACTGAGCTCAGAACTATTGGTTCCATCTACTGGCTCCAAATGTCAGGGTGAGGCACAACTGAGTTCTAGTCATTAGGAGAGCATGGAGACAAGTTCAAGTCAGCAGGAGGCACATGGGATTTATTTGCTTATTTCTTTATTACTAATACTAGTTTATATTAAGTCTTTGTACTTTTTTCCCCCTTTTTTTCAGTACTGAGAGTTGAACTTAAGGCAGTTACATTTTTAGGCTTTTTTCTTTTTAAAATTTTTACTTTAAAGAGCATAAAACGAAGCAAAATAATACAGAATAAAGCCAATAAAAAAAAAAAAAAAACCAGTTTAAGTGACACAGGATTTCAAAACAATAGGAAATCAGCAGTGGTTATCAAATGCCTCTTTGTTGTCTTCAAAATAGCTGCCCATACCTTCAGACATAGTAAAAATCAAACAAAACAGAACAGAATAGAACCAATAAAAATAAAACAAGGCAATAAAGGACTTCAAAACAAGACAGTAGTAAATCCAAAATGGCTACCATAGTATATTTTGTTATCTTTGAAATAGCTGCCCATACCATCAGACATAACAAAATCAAACAAAATGAAATCCGACCCAACAAAACAATGAAAATGTTATAGGACTTCAAAAGAAAATAATAGAGAATTAACAATGGCTACTACCTTCAGAAGGAGATCCCCATAGATGCTACATTGCATATTATCATCTGAATAGATGATTAGACTACTGGCTTTAGACCTGTAAAGTCAGTGAAACACTAAACACTATGTTAAATTGCATTTTACGTAAATAGCTATTATTGCAGCCTGTGTTTCTCTGGATCAGCCAGTCAGTCACTTACATGGCAAGGTGGGTGTGGGTGTTGGCCTCCTGGCTGTTCTCCCAGCAGCCCACCCATGGCACCAATTTGCAGGGAGATCTTGCTTGTTGACTTCTTGTTCTCTTTTCCTCCAGTCCATGAATGGCACTGACTCACAGGAAAACGCTGGCTCTTTGCTATTCCCCTAGCAGTCCAAGCATGGCGTGGATTCCAGGGAGGACTTGCTTCTTGTTGATTTCTTCTAAACCCTGTGCTTTCCCTAAGACTACATAGCTGCACAGTCAGAAATGGCTGAAAGTGGCTTTCAAGTCAGACTGGCCTAGACTTGAAGTGTTACTGGCCTTTTTATTTTTCATTGAAGACTGTCTTGTGAAGTTGGTTAAATTGGGCTTAAACTAAAAATTCTCTTGTGTCAGCTTTCCAGGTTGCCAGGATTACAGATGTTTATTACCATGTTCAACTTGGTTTTTATTTTGAAACAAGAGTTACTATGTAGCCCAGGCTTGCCTAGATTTATGGTCCTCTTGCCTTAGCCTCCCAAGCAGATTACAGACATGTTTACCTACTTTTTTAGGGTATTAAAAATAAGTATATAGCTGGGCATGGTAGCACACAACTATAATCCGAGTCCACAGAAGACTGAGGCTGGAGGATTGCTGTGAGTTTGAGGACAGCCTAGGCTACATAGTAAGCTCAAGGCCATTGTGTACTCTAGGCAACACCTCCCCCATCCCTCCTATCCCCCACCCCCGCTTTTTGAGACAAAGCTGGGCTATGTAGCAAGACCCTGTCTCAAAAAGCCAAAAAGCCAAAAAAAAAAAAAAAAGTATGCTAAAGTGAATATGCAGTGAGCTTACATATATTTCTGGGCTTCATGTAATTTCTAGAAGGGCAGTTAATAAAGTTTTAAAAGTAGTTATCAACATATGGAAATCCTTTACCTAGATTTTCTACTTCCTTTGAGTTATTTTGAGATAAATCCTAAATTTATTTCATCTGTAAACATTTCAAATGTGCCTGTTCATTTCCTAAGCATCTACAAGGATCATTACTGAAGGACTTTAAAGTAGGAACACTGATTTAGGTATGAAATAAGCTCTATATTCAATTTCTGAAAACTTACTTTATACAGAGAATAAAGCATAAAACTTTTTTACCATTTAGGGAATAATCACAAAGCACATAACCTTTAATTCTTCATAACTATCACTTCAGTCAAGATTTGGAGTTGGCATTTTCTTAAAACCCTCTTCTGTCTCTTGTGGGAGCACAAACATGGAACTTCTGCACTCCCCAGCCCTAAGAGGATAACTGCAAGTTTGTGTCCAAATTGTGCTGCATAATGAGTTGAACTACAAAGTGAGATCCTGTCTCAAAAAAACAAAACTAGAGCCAGGTGTGGTGGCACATGCCTGTAGTCCCAGCACTCAGGAGCCGGAGACAGGAGAATTGCCATGAGTGTGAGGCCAGCCTGGGGTACATAATGAGTTAAAGGCCCGCCTGAACTGTGAAGGGAGACTGGAAAATCAGACCAAACCAAACCAGAACTTTACTCTTTAATCACTACTTTTTCCTCCTCAGTAGAGACTTTTATCACTGTGATTTAGTTTTGCTTGATTTAGAATTTTTTAAAAAATGGAATAACAAACAGTGTTTTCATTACTTGGAATTTCAAGGTTATACGTATCACTTTGTCTTATAAAGGCTAAAAAAAAGTAGTAACAGCAACATTACCCTGCAAATAGTAAAACAATGAATCCTGCCCTGAACTAGGGAGTAAACCCAGGGCATTTGCACCAAACTGCACCCTGGCCCCTTAAAAATTTTATTTTGTGTGGGTGTCTGTGAAAGCACTCTTAAGTTCCCAGGGGGAAGCACGAGAAGATGAAGAAAATAGAGACAGAAAGCTGGGGTCAGGTGGAGCCCTTCTTCCTGATGGGAAGAAAAGACTGCTCATCCACCAAATGTGCAATCATTGATTTATACACTTATTCACATACCACGCCCTTTGCTTAACTAGCTGACTTTTTGTGCCCTGTGTTCTTGGGACTGGAACACCTGCTCACCTGCAGCACTCCATGCCCTGAGGCATTTCTCAGGTGCTCCCATGCCCTTGGGGACACTTCTGGGCACTTGTGAGCTTTCAGCTCCATTGTGTAAACAATCACTAGTTCAGTGGCTCCCAGTGATTTTGAGACAGGGTCTTACTAAATCATTAAATTGCTCATGCAGGACTAGAGTTGGGATCTTGCTGATATGGAATGTTTTCATTTATCCTGTGAAAGAATTAAAGGATTATTGCTAGGTTATATGACAAATGAGTGCTTAATTTTATTAGAGATTGTCAAACAGTTTAACCATTTTTATATTCTGAGCTCTCATAGCTGCATTTGGGCTATATGCATGATAGCATTTAGACTTCTTTATTTTTTTGTGTGTACCAAAAATTTATTCATGGATAGAAACCTACATTTATTCAAATACAGTCGTGTCATCTTCTGGAATGGTGTCGTAATTCTCTTAAGTCCCAAATTCTGACTTGAATGTCTTGCAACTCCATTTCCTGTAGAACCTTTGGCCCCAGTCTGTCACATCCAGCAATGGAGCTCTCCTTAAATAAACACTTATTTATTTATTTATTTATTTATTTAATTTTTTGTCTCAAGGATCAAACTCATGACCTTATGCTTACAAGGCAGGTGCTTATACCACTGAGCTAAATCCCAGCCCTAGATGAACACTTCTTGTCCATGCAGCCTGCTCATATTGCATCATTCAACATACAGTGCATTGAATTAAGAAGACTCATATTAGGCACAACAACATCCATTCATTATCAAACGCACACATTATTCATGCATTGTCTCTGGTCATTTGGCAGTGTCTGAAGTTCATTTGTTTACCTATGTGTCTACGTCTCATCCAAAGGCTCCTGCTTGGGTATTTACAAATATTTAATTATAATTTATATTATTTGTTAATACTTATTTATATTAAATTACACATTGCTATTTTATAATTCATCTGTTGTGTATTGTGGTGGACTTAAGTAAATATGTCCATCTGGATCATCTGTTTAGGCTTTCATATTAGCCATTCTAGTTAGTATAAAGTGGTAATGTAATTTTTAGTTTTTATGTCTCTGATGACTAATGATGTTGAGCCCCTTTTTATGAACATGTTAGTCACTTGTGTAGCTTTTATGAAGTATTTGTGCAGGCACAAGATCGTGAGTTCAATCCCCGGTACCAAAAAAAGAAAAGTGAAGTATTTGTTCAAGTCTTTTTGCTTACTTGTTCCTCCCTGGTGTGTGTGTGTGCGCACACACACACACACACACACACACCCTTCTTTCTCCTCTTCTTCTCAGTCAGGGTCTCACTGTGTAGTCCAGGCTGGCCTCAAACTTGTGATTCCCCTGCCTCAGCTTCCTGAGTTCTGGAATTAACAGTCATGAGCTATCATGATTGGCTGTGTTCATCTTCTGTTTTTGTTTTTGTTTTGAAACAGTGTCTCACTGTAATTCAAGCTGGCCTCGAACTCATGGCCTTTCTCCAGCCTCAGTCCCCTAAGTGCTGGGATTACAGATGTGTGTCACTATGCTAGGTGTTCTTCTTTTATTTATTGATTTATAGATCTGTGTATATTCTGTATGCTAGTTTTTTATAAGTTTATGTGCTTTTTCTAATCTGTGTTTTGCCTCTTCATTTGTTTTTGTTTGTTGTCACAAAGTCTTGCTGTGTAACTGGACCTGCCTTGAACTCGCTGTGTAGCCCAGGCTGGCCTTGAATTTGTGAGGGTGCTTCTGCCTCAGCCTTCTTAGTGCTGGGTTTACAGATTTACAGCACCATATGCTGCTAGTGGTATATTTTTGGTAAATGGGATTTTTATGTTTTCATTATTTAGTTTTGTTTTGTTTGTTTGAGATACTCTTACTACGTAATTCAGGCTGGCTTTGAACTCATTATGTAGCCCAGGCCGGCCTCAAACTTGGGGGCATCCTCCTGCTTCAGCCTCCCAAATGCTGGAATTACAACTGTGGGACATCATACCTGGCAAAATAGAAATTTTAAGTCATTTTTTTTTCTGTTTATGGCTTCTAAAATTTGATCCTTGCATATCCCTTTATAAGGAAATATGATAATATCTCCATTTTGTCCTTTAGGAAATAAGAGGCAAAATCACTTACTCTAAGGTTATACAGTCAGTAGGTGCCAGCTCAGACTGGAAACTAGGTCTTCTTACTTCAGGTTGAATTTCTTTCCATTACACCATGTTCTCCCTATTACCTGAAAATGATACCACACTTAACTACTTTTTCTTTTCTTAAAGTTCTATGTCCTCTTTTACTTTTGGATCTTTGCATATGCAGTACCTTTAGGTACTTTCCCTTCTTTTTTTTTTTTTTTTTTGGTCCTTTTCGTTTTTATCAGTACCAGGGATCAAACACGACTGCCTGCTTGCAAGGCAGGCGCTTATGCCGCTGAGCTAAATCCCCAGCCCCCCACTTTCCCTTCTTCCCTTTAATACTATTCTTCAGTTTTCAACTTAGATGTTATATTCACTGAGAAAATTTTGACATCTTTCCTGGTAGACGAGATGCCTCTTCTTTGATTTCTTTAACATTTGTGTTTTCTGCTATCTTAGCAAACAATATATCCCCATTGTGTTTTCACTTACTTAGGTTTTGAGGATAAGAACCATGTATTTACTAAAGTATTGACAGTATTTGGCACATGGACACATTGTAGATATTTAAAACTTCAATGAAATCATTGACTATAATTCTCTCCTTGTCTACTTGTGACAGATTTTTTTTGGTACTGTGTACTTAGGCCCCATGGTATATTTACTTAACATATTTACTGTGTAGCATTGTGATAATTCCGTTTGATTTTTTTCAGTTCCTGAAGTAGGGCAGTATATTTTGAAATGAGGCTTATAAAAATTTATATTCTCATACCTAGTAACTGTTAAAGCTTTCTATTTTTTAAAATTACTGAATTTAAGGATTTTTGTGGAGTGTTAAGACAGTGTCTCACTTTGTAGTTCAGGCTGGCCTTGAATTCACTGTATAGCGCAGGCTAGCTCCAGCACAGCAATATTACTCCTGCCTCAGCTTCCCAAGTATTGGGATTGTAGGCTTGTGCCATCTGGCTGTGTAGGAACTTTTTTTTATAGTTGATAGTGTCTTAAGCTTCAAAGTTAAACTAAGTGATAAATTTCATGGCCAGGGGTTTAGCTCAGTGGCACAAGCACCTATCTGGCAAGCGCAAGGTCATGAGTTTGATCCTTAGTACCAAAAACAAATAAATAAATTTTATAGTTGCTTGCATTTTAGCACAAATGCAACCATTAATTTCATCTTTCATTCCTAAAACTAGATGTTTTCTTACAAAGTAACCTCAAAACTTAACTGAAGTTGGCAGTTATTCTGTGATTAGGTAAGAAAATATCCTTATTTTTAGAGTAACACACTTTTAAGGATAAAAGTGTGATCTTTGTCACTTTCAGATATTTTGAGTATGAGAGAATATGTGTGTATACATATATATGTTTACATATGTATATAATTTACATACATGATATAGGCCTCACTTTGCATAGTAGTATGGGACTGTAAAAGTAACTATAGGCTGAATCCATGCAGAGTGAGAAATTTGTTATCTGTAGCCTATTAAATTTTTAAACAAAATGTTAAGAACTATTTGTTAATTATTAATATGTAAAGAAGTGAAGCTGTAGTATAACTGACATTAATTTGATATATTAGAATTGAAAACAGTTCAAACAGTATTTGCCTGTTATCTTATATTGCCTGAGATACGGTGCAGACATCTTTTGAAGCCTTACTTTCCAGTATGTTATCCTTTTCATTTTTAGTAGTGTAAAGTATCTTTGAGATATTCCTTAAAGCTTTTTTGGCTGGTGCCATGTCCTCTAGGATATCTCTCTTTTTGTTGTTGTTGTTGTTATTGTTATTGTTGTTGTTTGGGGTAAGGTCTCACTATATAGTTCAGGCTAGCTTTGAACTCATTGTGTAGCCCCAGGAAGGCTTCAAACTCACAGCAATCCTCCTGCCTTAGTCTTCCTTCAAATGCTGGTGTTACAGCCATGTACCACTATGCCCAGCTCCTAAGATATCTTTTCATCATGATGTGTTCCTCATTTATAGTAGTAAGTGAACTTTTACTAAATTCCTCTGATTGCACTTAGTTCCCTTTACTTCTATTTGAATTTCGCTTCCAGAGTTATATTTTATTTCATTGCCTCCATTTTCATTTTTGTTGGCCAATTCCCTGTTTTGATTATTTATATTTACAGAGTGTAATGTGGGCTTATTCATATTTACAGAGTGTAATGTGAGAGGCAAGGAGGCAACACAAGTTTTACTTTGTTGTTTTTGAACTGAATTACATGCCCCGTAGGAAACCCTATCCCTGATAGACTTTGAAAGAAATGATATGCTTGGTCAGTGATCATGTTATTTGGCTAGTGATTTGTGGAATGAAGACCTAACAGCAAATGTAATACTTCTGTTAACTACTCAACATTTCATATACGTGGTAGCTGAAATTCAAACTGTTATTTGAGGATCAATATCATTTTACTGAAGTATAGTAACAAATTCATGTATATTAGGACCATGCAAATCAAGCAAGTTTACAAATGAGCACAAATGTAAAAGTTTTTATTTTTCTATATAAAAATAATCATCCCTTATCTTAAATGTTTGAGACCAGAAGTTTTTCAGATCTTAGAGTTTTTTTAGATTTTGAAGTATTTGCATAGAATATATCACTTGAGCACCCCACATCTGAAAATCCAAAATCTGAAATGTTTCATATTAGTGCTGAAAAAGTTTTGAATTTTGGAGCATATTGGTATATTAAATTATATATGCTCAACTGTTAATATTAGAAGATTAACTCCTTGCAGAATGATTTATTTTTTATTTTTTTATCAGTACCGGGGATTGAACTCATGACCACCTGCTTGCAAGGCAAGGCAGGTGCTTATGCGGCTGAGCTAAATCCCCAGCCCCCTTGCACTAACTGTAGCTTTGGTTTGTAGAGAGGATCAGATGAGACACTGACTGTATATAAAAGTCTTTTGTTAACTATAATACATTATAGGGAACAAATATGTGATATGACAGAGTAGTCAGCATTTTCTGAATATCTCAAATAGGTAAGCAGTACTTTTGATATCTTACATGTATTAGGTATATCATGTGACCTTGACAACAACCTTGTGAAGTTGGTGGTATTTTATGCAACCCAGATTTATGGATGAGGGCACTGAGATTCAGGATTTATCTAAGTTTAGGAACAGAACCAGAGTTTGAATTTAGATATTCCTTGTTCTGTTGTACTGATCTGTTTTTTGGGGGGTTGGAAGTGGGGAAGTCCTTCCAGGACTTCTTTCTCCATGGCTAACTTGAGACTACAGCATGAAAAAGTGAAAAAGGAATATTGTTGATATATTAGTAAGAGAGGGGAGGACTGACCCCAATGGTGGAGGAAATAACCAGAGTGGTTAGAGTGGTTTTTCTTGTTTGTGGTACTAGGAAGTTGAAACTAGGTCCTTTGCAGTGGGCTACATCCCTATCTATGTTTTAGGGGTTTATGGTATGTTTTGGAGGGGGTCTCTTTAAGTCGCTAGGTTGCCTAGGGTGGGTTTGAATTTCCAGAGTGCTGAGATTATAGGCATGTACCATTAGACCAGGCCGGAAAACTTTTTTTTTTGAGATGAGGTCTCACTAGTGTTCATGCTGACCTTTAACTCTCTGTTTAGCCCATGCTGGCCTCAGACTTGAGGAGATACTCTGCCTCAGTCTCCTGAGTGTTGGAATTACAGTAGCACCACATCTGGTGAAAACTTTTTAAAAGAAGCCAGGAGCTAGCTCATCATTGTAAAGAAAGGTGGTAGAGCTGGGAATGGATTTTGGGAGAGGAGCTTGAAACAGCATGTGTAATATGAACTAAAGCCATACAATACAAAATGAGCAATATTGAAACTGAATGGAAAAGATTATATATTCATTTACTTACAGTAACCCCCAGCTGTAGACACTTTTCATTATTGGTTATAAGCCATAAAGCCATGTTTGCCTTCTCATACTATTGGGTTTTATGTGTGCATATTTTAACTGGAATATAAAAGTATCTTTAAAAAATTATCCAGATAACACAATTTTCTGATCTCATTTGGTTTTGGGGGAATGGAGGTGTGACTGTGGCTGTGGCTGTGGCTGTAGACTAAGCCCAGGGCCTCACACATGCAAAACAAGTGCTTTGTCATTGAGCTATATCCCCAGCCCAAAACACGTAATTTAGAACAATTATTTCTGATCTCGTTTGGGATCATGTTGATGTATATGTTCATTACTCGCTTAGAACCTGGCTGAGGAGTAAAGTTAAGTTTGTAGTTGTAATAGTTAAGCTTTCCTGAATCAGATATAAATAGCCAGAAAATCTTTGCAAGACAGGAGTTGAAACAGCTAAAGTTTGTTGAAGTGTCTGCCATTAAAGCCCAGAGCATGTAATCAGCGTAACAAACAACTGCTGTTATTAACAATTTGAGTAGGATCCTAGAGTGTCTAGGCTTGACTACATTTTCTGTGTCATCCTGGGGAAGTTCAGGTTAAAGGCTGTCTTTTTTTTTTTTTTACTGGATTTCAAGAGACAGTGGACCTAGATTAATTGATTTTGGTTTTTTGAGACAGGGTCTTGCTATGTAGTTCAGCCTGGCCTTGAACTCACTTTATAGCCCAACATCAAACTGCCCATGATCCTCCTGCCTCAGCCTCCTGAGGTAGAAATTACAGGCATGTGTCACCACATCCTGCTAAACCTAGCTTTTTTGTGTGTGTGTTAGGAATCGAACTCAGGACCCTGTGCTTGCCAGGCAGGCACTTAGGTCACTGAGCTATATCCTTGGCTCTGAACATAGCTTCAGACTAAACTTTATTATACTAGTAACAAGGAATGAGAACTTTAGGGATTGAGAAGTCTCTCCAAACTATGTAGTGTACTTGTATTAGAGGTTTTAGTAGCAAGACTCATTATCTGATGTTTTAGTGGTGAGGTAGGTCAATTCAGGACATACATATTGGTTGGTTCATTAAAGTCTTTACTTATTATTTGGTACAGGTATCACTGTTGCTTACCTTTAAGAAAACTATGGGTATGAGCTGGGGATTTAGCTCAGCAGGATAAGTGCCTGCCTGGCAAGCATTAGGTTGTGAGTTCAATCCCCGGTACCAGAAGAATAAAAAGAAAACCAGGGGTAGATTTTTTTTTAATACCTAAAACTCAAAATAAGTGACAGTCATATTTTCTCCCCACCAGAAATTCCTCACCCTGAAATTTAGTCTCAAAATTGGGTGACATGGTATCTGTTGAATTAACCAAAAGAGTTGGGGTAAGGACTTTGGTACTAGGCCAAGAACTACAGATCTACTACATAAATACCTTACAAATTTGGGATTCTACAACTATGTTCAGCGTGGTTAATGAGCCAATTAAGAAATATTCAAATACTCTAAAATGTTCACTTTTGCTCCCTTTACGGGAGGCTGGCAGAATTTTTTCCCTAAAACTATTTTAGCAGTGCAAAAGTTAAAAATAATTTTCTTATATTCCTGAATTAATTGAGTAGTCCCTTTGTGATTAACTGAATATTCCATTAGCAGAGTTATAATCGGGTTTTGATGTAGTTCATTCCAGGCTCCAACATTTGTGTGACCCTAAACAGGGTACTTTTTAAATTCTCTTGGGCCTTCGGTTCATTTCTTCTTTTCCTTTTTTCCTCCCTTTCCTTTTTTTTACCCTTCTTTTTGTGCTGATGAAGATTGAACCCAGGGCCCTATGCATCTTAGGCAAGTGCTCTACCACTGAGCCACAGTGCAGGCCCAGACCCCTTTGCTCTCATGTAGCCAAGGCTGGTTTGGAACTTGAAGTCTTCCTGCTTTAGACTCTTTGAGTACTGAGATTACAGGATTATTACTCTTAGTTGTTACACTCAACTAAGTGTACTGATTTCTAAATTGAAAATAATAATGATACCTATTTTTTTAGGATTGAGAATTTAATGGGTTAATGAATATAGATTGCTTTGTAAATAATGAATTTTAATAAATTTATTACAGTTCTCAGCAGTTAATAAATCTAAAGGCATTCCATGCCTTTTAAACCTGATTGATTTTTATCTATGTAGGTAACATACTACCACAGATAAGACTGAAGAGCCTCTTGTCTTCTCCAATCCTAATCCCTTCCCTGAAGGTAATCATTTTACCAGTTTGTGTGTATCCTTTTTGTCTTTTTCTTTGCTGTTTTATATCCACACATACCCATACATTTACTTCATAGATCAAGAATAAAATAGATGAATTAAAAGTAATTTTATGAATATTACAATTATTAGGTGTTAGAATCTATATTTTACAGATTCAGTAAATAGCAAATTTCAGCAATTTGTTATATTATGGTAGATTTTACCCAAAAGTACAGAATTCCTGACCCTGGAAAAATTTAATCAAAGGGATGAAACAAATAGCTTGTAGTTGTTTAGCTAAAAATACTGGCCACTATTTTTTGGCTAGTGGATAGGTCAACATTTAGAAAATTTGCTATCTCAGTTTACATTTACCTCAATCCTACAACTAGAAGTCAAAGATAACATGGTCTGGCAAGTAAAAAATTATGCTTTTTCTCAAAAACACAATACTTTTGCCACTACATTTTGGGTTGAAAGGAGGGTATTTTAATTACTTTTCTCATTGCTGAGACAAAATATCCAACTCCCAAAGTTAAAGGAGGAAAGGTTTATTTTAGCTCATAGTTTATAGAGATTTTGGTCTATAATTGGCTAGGTAGCATGGCAAAAGAGAAACAATTCATGGCAGGTAGAAGACAGCAAAGGTGAGTAATAAGCAATAAGCTTCTTTCTGTCTCTTGTATCTCATCTAGGCTATCCACTCTTAGGTCAAGTAGCACTCATACATATATTCCTAGCATTGCATCCTCAATCCAACCACCTCTGAAAAGCCCCACCTATGACTACATGAGGCTTTGTGGGGGGACATTTAGACACAAGCCATAACCGAGAGCAAGAGAAGAGAGTAATTGAAACTGTTCGTTTGTGAACATATAGCTCAGTTGTGGAGTACTTGCTACCATAGTGGAGGCCTTAGATTCTGTCCTAAGTGCTATAAAACAGAAAACCAAAACTACATTAACATTTCACTGACTCTCAAGTGTATTTAAATTATTTTTGTAGTTACTTATGGTATTTTTGTATTTTGTTTATTTGTAACTTATATGCATTGAGAGATGGGCCCCAGTCCACTTGATTGATTTTTAAGTGACAGTACCTTTTATATTCATGATATGCTGGAATGGCATTAATTACATTTGGAATGATTTATAGGGTTAGGTAAAATATATTATTAAAATTAATTTTACCTTTTATAGTTACTAAAAAGTTTTAAATTATAAATGTAGTTCATATTACTACAAAAACTCACTAAAGTTTTTGCTATAGAATTTTATGTGGGTCAGTCCATAGATGTTGAGTGATTTTTAACTCACTAAGATTGTCTGTGCTATTCGATATTTATGGAGTCAAAGCTTTAAAAATTTTTTTGCTAGGAAAAAATATTTTTATAAAACAGTAGGGATGTGGCATTATAGTGCCATTGTGTATGTTACTTTCTGGGAATTTCTTAGATAGTCCTCACGTCTACAAGGAATTGATCCTACCAAAGCTACCTGATTAAGCCCATCCTTGGAAAAATGGTGCTTTTCTGTCCCAGAAAAGGATCCTGGAAAGAAAAGAAAGGGGTAGGGAAAGGATTCTGGAACCAGTTATATTTTTCAACCTAGTCTTTGATGCGTAACTCCTGGGGAATAAGAAAGATTAGGTTTAACATATCATCGTACTATATTCAGTGTTGTAGAACCAGTTTTCTCTATTCATACATCCCTCTACCTTGACCTTTACCCCCCTCTTTTCACAGTACTACAGATTGAACCCAGGGCCTTTACATTGAGCTACCTTTCAGTCTTTTTTTTAATTTTTAAATTTTGAGACAGACTCTTGCTAAATTGTCCAAATTGGGCTTGCACAAAAAAATAGAGTAGTATGATGAATTGATTGATTGATTGATTGATTGAGACAGGGACTTTCAGTGCAGTTCAGGCTGGACCTGAACTCATTATGTAGCCCAAGCTAGCCTTGAGCTCCATGTGCACCTTTTATGTGAAGTTCTTACTTGTTGGGGGAAATGCCACATTTTGGGATCTCTGTTTTTTTTTTTGTTTGTTTGTTTGTTTTATACTTGGGATTGAACTCACAACCTCGCTCTTGCCAGGCAGGCATTTATGCTGCTGAGCTAAACCCCCAGTCTTCTGTATTATTTTTGTTGAATTATTTGAAAATAATTTATCTGGGTGTGGCAGTGCACACCTGCACTTGGAAGACTCAGGCAGAATTGCCGATGCTAGCCTGGCTATATAGTGAGTTTAAGGACTACCTAAATTACATAGATTGTGTCTCAATAAACCACACACACACACTCACACACACACACAAGTAAGCTAGCTTAAAATATTTGCTCTCTGCTCCTTTAAGGTAAAAGGTGGCTGGCTTTGAACAGTGATCCTACCTTGTTCCCTCTTCCCCTCTCAAGTATCTGAAATTATGTGCCACCATACCTGATGAATTGGTTTTATGTTGTTTCTGTACCAGGAATCGAACCCGGGACTTTATGCTTGCTAGGTAGGTGCTGTGCCTCTGAGCTATGTCCCTAGAGAGTTTTATGTTTTGTTTTGTTGTGGTACTAGGAATTAAATTTAGGACCTTGCACTCACCAGGCAGGTGCTTAAGCTGCTGAGCTATACTCCTGGCCTGGATTTTATGTTTTTATTGTTGCTTTTTAAGACATCTGTGTATTCTCTAAAGATAGTGGTTTGGGAATGTTTTCTTTTAGTCCATGGTTTATCCCTTTTATTTTCCCACATTTTTGGCAGAGCAAAATTTTTAACTTTATCTATTCTTTCTTCATCCCCCCATACCTGCCTGTCCTCTTTCTGTCTCTGTTGCTATCTCTCTGGCTCTTTCTGTATCTGTTTCTCTGTGTGTCTGTCTGTCTGAACCTCCCACCCTAGTTTGTTTCTGTCTTTCTGTCCCCCTGAATGTCTGTGTCTCTGTCTTCTCTTTCTGTGATACTGGGGATTTAACCCTGGGGCTTTGCATATGTTAGGCAAGTGCTCTACCACTGAGCTATCACCCGAGCATCATTTATTTTTTATTTTGAGTCAAGGTCTTACTAACTTACCCATATTGATCTGGGACTTGTGATCTTCCTGCTTCAGCCTCCTAAGTAGTTGGGATTATAGGCATTTATCACCTGTCTATTTTTTTTTTCAAATCCACTTTATTTCAAAGAAAAAGAAGAAGAAAAAAATAACATAAAATTTCAAATCATGTCAATCGGGGGCAACAATGGTACATACATTGAATATTGTCATCCCTAGATCATTCATCCAGAGACTAAGACATCTGTTACAATTGTCCTAACAGTTCCAGCACAAATCTTTCTCTTCACTGAACTTAGAGAAATCAGTAGTATAACTATTTTAACTTTTTAAATTTTATGTGTGTATTTTTGAGACAGGGTCTCCAAGTGAGTTCAAGCTGGTCCTGGACTCTGAAGCAATCCTGCCTCTCCCTCCCAAGTGTGAGATTACAGCCGTTTGCCTCCATGCCTGGCTTCCCTTCCTGTCTGGCCCCAGTTCTGGCCCTGGTCCCTTTTCCCTTTCCCTTCTTTTTCCCCTTCCCCTTCCCCTTCCCCTTCCCCTTCCCCTTCCTCTTCCTCTTCCTCTTCCCCTTCCATTCCCTTCCTAAATAGGGTATCACACTAGGTAGTTATTGTGTATTCCAGGTTGGTTTTAAATTGTTGCAGTCCTCCTTCCTCAGCCTCTGGAGTGTTAGGATTACAGTTTTGTGTCACTATACATGACATGTATACAGTATTGCCTTTTAAAATGTCTGCATTAGGCAGTTGTTTGCTCATTGCATAGCTTTAATTTTTCTAAGCAGTTTCCTCTTAAACCAGAAGTTGAGGCTAAAAGATACAGAGTGAAAGATTTCTACTTTCATAGAACTTTACTTTTTCCCTTCAGAGTTTGATGTCATTAGTGGATAGTGGTGATGGTTGCATAACAACATGAATGTACTCCCCCCCCCCAAATCCATTTTATTTCAAGGATAAAAAGAAGAGGGGGCCAGAGATATAGCTCAGCGGTGTAGCACCTGCCTGGCAAGTGCAAGATCATGAGTTCAATTCCCCATACCAAAAAAAAAAGTGTGGGGGGGATGCCAGGCGTGGTGGTATACTCCTGTAATCCCAGCACTTGGGAAGTTGAGGCAGGAGAATTGTTTACAAATTTGAGGCCAGCCTGGGCTACAAAGCAAGCCCAAAGCCATCCTAATCTGTATAGTGAGACCCTGTCTCAAGAAAACCAAAAAACCCCAAAAAATATAAAGAAGAAGGAAAAAAACAACAAAATTTCAAAACACATCAGTCAAGGGGCAACAGTGGTACATACATTGTGTGTTGTCATCCCCAAAGCATAAGATGAATGTACTTAATGTTACTGAACTGTACACCTGAAAATAGTTAAAATGGTGAATTTTATATGTATATTACCACTTACACAAAATTTTATGCCACTGCAGTACACTGAATTTGTAGTCTTATCTCTCTGCTTTTCTCTAATTACCATGGCTTCCTTTTGGTCTAATTGAAGGAGAGATTCTGAAATAAAATTCTGCAGTTCAGATTTGATTTTTTGTTTTTGTTTTTGTTTTTTTGAGACAGGGTTGTACTATGTAGTTTAGGGTAGACTTGAACGCACTCTGTAGCACATGCTGGTCTCAAACTCACAGTGATCTTCCTGCCTCAGCCTCTCGTGCTGAGATTTCAGGTCTGTGCCACGATGTCTGGGTACAGTTCAGATTTTGAAGAGCGAAAATGGCAGTGGTATTTTTCAGCCATTGCCACTGGTAGAATTTGTCTTTGTAGCCTCTCAGGAAGGCCATTGTTGAGGTCTTGGATGTTTTTAATTGTCCTCTTATTGTGGGTGGAGCCTGTGTTACTGGTGAAGACAGACTTTCCCTTTTAACTATGTGCCGTTTGCATTGCATTTGTTTAAGCTGGCCAGATGCAGGAATATCCTAATATGAGCATCAAAGTGATGATTGACAGTTTGCTGGGAAGACAAGACTACCATACCTGGCCTGACTTCATATTTTAAAGATTAGTTAGGTACTAGACATAGTTAACACTTGTCTCTAATTCCAGAACTCTGGAAGGCTTAGGCAGGACAGTTGCATGTTTGAGTCTAGCCTGGAAAACTTGGTGACTTAGCAAGACCCTGACTCAAAATAAAAAAGGAGGGTGAGAGATTTAGCTCTGCTGTGTAAGCACCCACCTGGCAAGTTCGAGGTTGTGAGTTCAATCCCTGGTACCAAAAAAATTTTTAAAAGGCTGGAAATGGATATAGCTGTGTGGAGGCCCTGATTTCTATCCCTGGTACTAGGGGAGGGTGGGGAGGAGTCTGAAATAGTGATTTTCAACATGTGGCCAAGGGATGTGCCCTGGATTGTTCTTATAGAGTCTGAGAAGTCAAACTATTTTTATAATAATACTAGGATATTATTTACTTACCTCTCTAGAAAGTAGAGATTTTACAGAAACAACAGTAGTGTTTGCCACAGTTATATGATGTGTGATGATATTGCTTTCAGGAGTAATATTTGTGTATTCTAGAATTGCACAAGGTGGTTTAGAGGATAAACACATTTTCAGAAACTAACTCAGTTTTCATTCCTCATTCTGCTCTTTGGTTATATGTACCTGCTATAATCTATAACCTCACAGCAGAACAACAAATCATTATTTAGAAATTCTAGGTCTTTTTGTTTTTTGTTTTTTTGTTTTTTTGTTTTGTTTTTTTTTTTTTTTTCTGTCTTCCTCTTTTTGTTTTTTTTAAAAACAGAGTCCATGTAGTCCAGACTGGTCTTGAACTTGTGGCAGTCCTCCTGTCTCAGCCACCCAAATGTTGGACTTTCAGGTGTACACTACCACATCCAGCTTTGTGACATAGGATTTTTGTCTTTAGCCACATAGACCATTCGTTATGGGAAATACGATCTAATCCAATGTTGATTCATGTTCAGATGCCAAGTTGCTAATATTTTTGAGCGTATGTGACTACTTTACATCTTTTATTTCCTTTAATCCTCATACAGCCCCGTGCAGTGGTTTCTGTTGTCATTATTAGTTAAGTAGCTCCTATGTAGTGAAAGGCTGAACCAGGATTTGAACCCCAGAAAACAGGCCCAGACTGTGTTACTGCACTGTACAGTGGCCTACTTTTTCCTTTGTCAAGTTTGTAAATATATTTTCATTCAAATCTCAAAATTAATCCTTTGCATTAAGGTGACATTCTTTTTTTTTTGGTACTGGGTATCAAACTCAGGACCTTGCGATTGCCAGGCAAGTGCAATGTCACTGACCTATGACCCTGCCCAAGTGTGAAATTCTTGACCTAAGCTTCCATTTTCTCAAATTTGACATAGAGTCAGTACCGAAAGTAGATTTTCAATTTTATATGTGGGAATTTTAGCTGGATTGAGGGTGATTTGGTAATGTTTTAAGACTACTACTAGGCTGCAGAAACTTAGCAAAGATAATGAACATTAACTTAAATTTTTAGGACTGGGGATTTAACTCAGTAACTTAAATTTTTAGTTTTTATAGTATAATAAGTGTAACTGTTTTATTGTTTTTCTTTTTAGTTATATGGGTCACTTCATCACTGTTATTGTAATTTTTTTTATGTAAATTCAGAGTTGAAGCCATAGTTTTCTGTCTTTAGTTGATACAAATGGGATAACTGTCTACTTAGGAAAAGTCTTGCCAGAATTTTAATACAGTAGTTCAGGGGAATGTTTGTGGGTAGTAATTTAAAATACCAACTCTTGATCTTGTGCCAATTGCTTCTGAAGCTTCTACTCCTAGATAGGAAATTTCATAAATCAAGTTTGACAGTTTGAAAAGAGGTTATATGTTGATTAAGAGGTTGACCTTTGTTAATCAAAACATTAATCACAGTTCCAGAGAAAAGGATAATGGAGGAAAGCACCCTGATGAGAGGAATGTAGCAAAACTGGAAATTAGGACATTTATGTATTATCACCTGGTTTCAAGTGACTGCTTGTTATCTCCCTAAACTCAAAGACTTCGAAGAATCAGCGTGTGTGACACGTTTCATGGTTTATATCATTTACTAAACACACATACAGAGTTAGTGTTTTCCAGGACACTCCTTTGAGATTTATAGTTCCTTTCCTTTGGCTAGGAAAAGAAATGAAAAGGGGAAGAAAAAGTAGGAAGTTTTCTCTTCCCCTTTGCTTTTTTTTTTTTTTTTTTTTGGTGTTTCTGAGACAGAGTGTGGCTGTGCAGTTCAGGCTGGCTTTGGGCTTACTTTGTAGCCCAGGTTGGTCTCAAACTTGGAAACGATTCTCCTTCTTCAGTCTCCCAAGTGCAGGTATTACAGGAGTGCACCACCACACCCTGCTTCTTCCTCTTTGCTTTTAAAGTCAACTTTAGGAATTTTTTCCTGTCCAGCTGCCTGTCTCCCTTCCTTCTTGTACTGAAGGTTGAACCTAGTACTTTCATGCTAAGCTGTATCTGCAGCCCTTCTTTTAAAAAAATTTTTTTTTAATTTTGAGATAGGGTCTCACTAAGTCACTAAATTTCCCACACTGGGTTTAAACTTTAGATACTACTACTTGTTGAGTTACAGGTGTTGCACCACTGCACCTGGTTTCCATAAGTTATCCTTATATAACAAATATTTAATCCTTGCCTTCTATGAACTAAATTGAAATAGGCTCTACCATTTATGATACTAATGACTTAACTATGTCAGTTATAGAAGATAATGAAAAAGCTGGACATTACTTTGATTCTGTGTTCTAGGTATGTGTTGCTATAGAAATAAATCAGGCAATAAATACAAGTGTTCTTAGAATATTTGAATTTTAATGAATGTTTCATTGGCTAATGAAAATAAAGTTAAGAAATTGATCTGAGAAGCTAATATTTCTGAGTTATACCTCCATTTTTTTTCTTTTCATGTTTGGGTGGTTTAAAGATTCTTTGTGATTTGGTCTTTTAAAATCCCCTTTTCTTTTTTTTCCCCCCCTTTTCTATTTCAAGAGGCAAGTAACTAGGCAGACATTTTGTTTTACTTTGGGTTAGGATGTTACGATTTTGTTTAGCTCAGGCCACTTTTTAACTGTCTTAATATATATTTAGTCTTAAAATTGTGCTGTGGCTATGGAAGAAAATGAAGATTTGGAAAAGTGGGATGGAAGAGTGAGGAATTACACATTTGTACTACACAGTTGCTTAAGAAGGACATCTTGAAGGCCACTTGAACGTTGACAAATGCTCTTACTTTCTTATTTCCAATTTCACTGGTGGTTTGACTGCACTACTTTTAGAAGATGAGCTGATTGAACATTATACATATGAAGTATAATATTGTGATATACTTTTGCCAGTACTCAAGGAGAAGAGTTTATATGCTAGGAAAACCTTTGAGAGGACAAAGAATATGTGTTAGGTGGAACATCTAAACTCATTACTTCTCTTCAAGATGATGTTTAGATGCTTAATAATTACCTTGAATTTCATAGGGTAATTTTGCTACTTTTAGACAGTTTTTTTCTTTGAAGATTTATTGTAATACCTTGATTAAAGTGAAGCAATATATGTACTTTACCTCATTTCTTAGCCTATAGCTTTTATGGAGGTCCCATTTGTGGTCTGGTTAAGTGAATCCTGACTTTCAGAAAATTATAGGATCTTTCTATATGTAGATGTTTGATACAAGTTCTGAAAAGAAATCCTAAAGAAAAGTTCTTGTTGAATTTTTTTCCCCTTTGAGACAGGGTCTTTACTATGTAGTTCAGGTTGTTCTTGAACTCACTGAATAAGTAGTCCAGGCTGGCTTCAAACTTCTGATCCTCCTGCTTTAGCCTCATAAATGCTGCAGTTTTACTTGTCTACCACCACACTTACCATCATTCTGTTTTGTTTATTTTTTTTCCTTTGAGCATTCTTCTCCTTTTCTTTCCTCGTGTGTGTGTGTGTGTGTGTGTGTGTGTGTGTGTGTGTGTGTGTACTGGAAATCAAACTCAGGACCTTGAGCTTGCCAGGCAGGCCTTTTTTGAGGGGGGAGGGAGGAAAGGAACAGGGTCTCACTATATAGTTCAGCCTGGCCTTGAACTCACTGGTGTTGTTATCTCATCCCTCCATCTTTCTTCTGTGTCTTCTTTTTACTTCCTGTTGTCTATCCTTTTATTCTAACAGTTCTTGTTTGGTTGGTTGGTTAGTTGGTTTTTGGTTTTTTGAGACAGGATCTCACTATGTAGTTCAGGCTGGTTTTGAAGTCACTGTAGAGCCCAGGCTGGCCTTGAGTTTGTAATCCTCCTGCCTCAGCCTCCCAAGTGCTGACATTACAGATGTGTGCCACTGTGAGCTTAAAAGTGCATATGAGTGTATGTTAAAGTAGTAATGTAAGAATTTTGGTATATATTGCAAAGATTCATAGTTAATTCATATAGCTTTTTTACGTTTACAAAAAGATGTTCCATCCTCTCCACCCCGGCAGTATCACAATATGAGACATGAAAATCTAGGTCTTACTTAGCTTCTTATATCATCACTAACAAGAGGTCCTGTAATTAAAACTGCTCTCGGGCAATAACATAAGAAACTCTTTTTTTTAAAAGCAATATAAGGATTGAACCCAGGGCCTTTGCACTGAGTTACATTAACTCAGTCCTTTTAAAAATTTTTTTTTTTTTTTTTTGGTCTTTTTCCTTTTTATCGGTACTGGGGATCAAACTCACGACTGCCTGCTTGCAAGGCAGGCGCTTATGCCGCTGAGCTAAATCCCCACCCCCTATCTTTTTTTTTTTTTTTTTTTGTCTTTTTTCTTTTTATGGGGAGGCTGGCCTTGTTTGAACTCATTATATAAAGCCCAGGCTGGCCTAGAATGTGCAGTGATCCTCCTTCCTCAGCTTCCCAGCAGTTTTGATCATTTTCAGTTACCCTTTCCTCCTCTACTTTTCCCTTCCTCCATATTTTGAACCTCTTTTAATTACTCCAAATAGCCTGCGGGTTTTTTTTTTTTTTTTTTTTTTGTTACCAGTGATCCAACTCATGACCTCATGCTTACCAGGCAGGCACTTGTGCCGCTGAGTGAAATCTCCAGCCCCAGGGGCTGGGGATTTAGCTCAGCGGCACAAGTGCCTGCCTTTCAAGCAGACAGTCGTGAGTTCGATCCCCGGTACCGATAAAAAGGAAAAAGACAAAAAAAAAAAAAAAAAAAAGAAATCTCCAGCCCCTCTGCCTTTATTTTTTTACTGTTTGTTTATAATTGGGCTTCATGCATAAGAGAAACCATGTGATTATTTAACTTCCTGTGTCTCACTTACTTAACATTACAGTATCAAGATCCATCCATTTTTCTGCAGGTGATTTGAGTTCATTGTTCTTTATGGCTGAATAAAATTCTGTTGTGTATGTATACCACATTTTCTTCATATATTGTCTGTTGATGGACATCTAGGCCATTTTCAGTGTTTAGCTATCCAAAATCGCACTGCTGTGAACACAAGAGTCCATATATCACTATAATATAATGTCTTTAATTCTTTCAGGACTATATCTATAAGTATAACTGAGTCAAATTGAATTTCAGTTTGTAGATTTTTGAGGAATCTATACTGATTTCCATAGAGGTTATACTAGTTTATATTCCCATCAAAAATGTAGAAGTTCCCCTTTCTCCATTCCTGCATATTCTGACCAACATTATTTGTTGCTGTTATTTGCTTAGCACCATTTATTGAAGAGTTTACCTGAAACATGTATTTTGTCTCCTTTGTCGAAAATCAGATGGCTGTAGATGTTCGAGTTTATCCCTTGATTTTGTTTCTAACTGGTCTAATTGTATGCTAGTAGTGTGCTGTTTTTGTTCCAGTGGCTCTGTAGCACTGTTGGCAAACCTATAGGGCGCTTTCCGTGATATAAAAAGCCCACTGTGGCACACATACCATAACTTTGCCACCACTGTATACTATAAAGATAGTATATTTAGAAATCAGGTACAGTGATGCTGCCAGCATCCCCTCCTCCATTGCTTTGGTATTCTGGATCTTTTGTACTTCCACATGAATTTTAGGATTGTTTTTCTAGTTGTGTGAAGAGTGTTGTTGGTATTTGGATTGATATTTCATTGAACCTGTACAGTAATATGGTCGTTTTTAGTAATGTTATTATCTTAGTCTGTAAACATGAAGTGTTTATTGTCTAGTGTCTTCAGTCTATTTTTTTTTTCTTTTTTTGAAATAGGGTCTCTTACATAGTTTAGATTGACCTTGAACTCACTATAGCCCAGGCTGGCCTTAAACCCACAGAGATCCTCCTGCTTCTAGCTCCCTGGTGATAGAATTATAGCCATGTCTGACCCTTCAGTTTTTACATTTTCATTGTAGAGGTCTTTTACCTCCTTGGCTAGATTTATTCTCAGTCATTTTGTTTGTTTGTTTGTTCTTGAGGCTATTATAAATAGGATTGTTCTCTTGATTTCTCAGTAAATTCATTACTACTGATCTTTACATGTTGATTTGTATCCTGCTACTTTGTAGAATTTATCAGATGTCAGAGACGTTTGGTGGACTGTTTAGAGTTTTCTAGGCATAAAATGATATCATCTGGAAAGAAATAAATTGACTATTCCCTTTCCTATTTGTGCCTTTTGTATTTCCTTTTGTAGTCTGCATTGGCTACAGTGCCCAGTACTGTATTACACTTACCTGCTTTCTGACTTAGGATGTGCTTTAATTTTTTCCCTAGTCAGCATGATGTTGAAATGAGGTGGTATTTTTTGTTCGTTTTGTTTTTATTTGTGTGCAGGAAAAATAAACCTGATGTACTGGTAGGTACCAGATTTTCAATATAGTGTAATATAAACTGAAAGAAGACTTAACTGAGTTGAAATTAGCTTGTAGAGAACTTTATTTTAGAATGTAGAGGCACCTTGAGTGATCACGAAGGGAGAATTAGAATTTAGAGAAGTGAAGTTATTACTGAAACTACCTTCCTGCAGAAAAAAGTAGTAGTAGAATTGATACTAGATAACTTCTTCCTTTCAACCAGTAGTGGGGAACCTATGGCACATACGCTATAGTTTGCTGTTTGTATCAGTGAAAGTTCTAGTGCTTTAGACACTTTCACTTTATTTTCTATTACCTTAAAAAAATATAGTTTTACTTTGTTTCCTTCTTTGTAAAAGAATTCCTCCTGTCATTTATTCTAATTCTTACCAGTTATTATCTTAGGCAAGAAAACTTACTTACTATAAAATACAAAATGATAAAATTATGTGTTAGTTTCCAAAGGATGATTTTTATTATATTACATTATTAGTCTTTTAAAATTAGGATAAACAAACTGGGTGCACACTTCTAATCCCAGTACTTGAGGGCCAAGGCAAGAAGACTACTGTGAGTTCCAAGGCCAAGCCTGGGCCACACAGTGAGTTTATGGTCAACATAAACTACATAGTGCAATCTTGTCTTAAAAAAGAAAAGGAAATAAGACTATAATAAATAAAATTTGCCATTTTAATTACTTTAAAGTATTCCATTCAGTATCATTGATTATACTCACAGTCTTGTAGTACCATCATCACTATCTCCAAACTCATTCATTACCTCAAGCAGAAATTTTTACTTAGTTTTGTGTTTTATTTTTCAAGGGATCAAACTTACAACCTTGTGCTTGCCAGGCAGGCATTTACACTGCTGAGCTAAATTCTGGCCCTTGGTTTTTTTTTTTTTTTTTTTTTTTTTTAGGCAGGGTCTTGATACATAATTCAGGCTGGCCTCAAACTCATGGGGATCTCCAGCCTTAGCATCCTGAGTGCTAAGATTACAGGCATGTGTTACCAACACCCCACCCAAATATAAACTCTTAATCACAAAGCAATAACTTTCTAGTCTACCTTCCCTGAGCCTTTGCTAACTTTTATTCTACTTTGTGTCTTTATGGCTACAAATTTTAGGTACCTCATATGACAGGAATCATGTATTTTTGCTTTTTTTGTGAATAGTTTGTTTCACTTAGCATAATGTCCACAAGGTTCATTCATGTTGTTAGAGTGTCCGAAGTTCATTTCTTTTTCTGGCTGAATAGTACTCCATTTTATGTATATTCTGTATTTATTAATGTATTCATCAGTTGATACTTGAGTTATTTCTACCTTTTGACTATTGTGAATAATGCATTTGTGACCATTGTAAAAAATTTCCAAGTGTCTGATTTCAGTTCTTTCGTTTTGTTTTGTTTTTGTCTTTTTGAGGTAGGGTCTTGCTATGCAGTTCAGGCTGGCCTTGAGCTCACTTTGTTGCCCAGGCTGGTCTTGAATTTGCTACAGTCCTCCTGCCTCAGCTTCTTGAGTGCTGGGATTATAGGCACGTATCACCACATTTGGTTTGAGTTCTTTTGGAAGTAGAATTACTAGGTTATATATGTAATATGGGGGGACAATTACTGTATTTTCATTATAAGCTCTACCATTTTACTTTGACCCCAGCAATTCATGAGAGTTCTAGTTTTGCCACTTTATACTGATACTCATTTTCTGTTTTAAATTTAATTAAAAAAATTTTTTACAGTAACTGTACTCTGAATGGTTATGAGGGTAGGATCTCATTGTGGTTTGGATTTTCCCTAATGACTAATGATAATGAGTAAATCTTTCATATTCTTAATGGCCATTGGTATATCTTCTCTGGTTTAAGTTGGAAAGTTTGAATTTGGTTGTTATTGTAAGACGTCATTAAATATTGGGAATATCAAAGATCTTATCAAATACATGATTTGCTAATATTTCCTCCCATTCTATGGTTTGGCTTTTCAGTCTCTTGAAATACAACTTGCTGTTTTGTTTTTGGCAGTGCTAGGGTTTGAGCTTCAGGGCCTTTGCATTGAACCAACTCTTTTTTTACTTTTTAGATTTTGAGACAAGGTCTTACTGAGTTGTTAAATTGCCTAGGCTTGGGCTCAAACTTTTGATCTTCCTGCCTCAGTCTCTCAGAGGACTGGAATTACTGTATATGCATTATCACTATTCCGGGACCCCTACCCTTTGAAACAGGGTCTCACTATGCAGTTCAGGCTGGCCTTCAGCCTGCTTTGTAACACAGGCTGATCTCGAACTTGCAATGATCCTCCTGCCTCAGCTTCCTGAGTTCTGGGATTACAGATTTCTACCACCACGGCTGGCTCCATTTTGTTTTGAGGTCTGAGTGTGGTTTCTTGCTCCATAGCCCAGGCTGACCCTGAATTCATCATCCTCCTGCCTCAGCCTACCAGGTACTAGGATTACTGTTGTGTACTACCACACCTGTTCATTTTTCTCCTTTAACCTATTAATGTAGTGACATTTCTGGCACATTGTATGAATACCTGCCTGTTTTGTTTTATTTACTGGCTAAAATGGCTGTTTTTAAGATGGGTGTGGTGGTATGCATGCTGATAAATCCTAGCACTTGAGAGGCTGAGGCAGGAGGATTGTTGGGAGTTCCAGGCCACCCTGGTCTACATAGTAAGATACTATCTTAGTTTTTTTTTTAATCGGTACTGGGGATCAAACTCACGACCTTGCGCTTGCAAGGCAGGCGCTTATGTCACTGAGCTAAATCCCCAGCCCAGTAAGATATTATCTTAAAAAAAAAAAAAAAAAAGCTAAAAACTGAAAATGGCTATGTATAGAAAATGATTGTGCTTTTTTCCAAAAAAAACAAAAAAAACAAAAAAAAGTTCTTTAATAGTGTGCCCTTTTATTGGTCTGTATCAAACTTTTTCTCATAAAAATACATTGCTTTACTTAAATATATATATCACCTTTTATTTTATAGATTTTTTTATTGAGATGAAATTTGTATGCCATTAAATCTACCCTTTTAAAAATGTATAATTTAGTGGAGTTTTCTTTTTTTGTATTTTCACAAAAGTTGTACAGATGCCAGTCACCAGTATCTAATTCCAGAACATTTAGATTACCCCAAAGAAACCCAGTACGCATTAATAGTTACTTCCCATCTCTCTTCACCCTGGCTCTGGGTAATCATTAATATACTTCTTATCTCTGTATATTTATTCTGGACATTTCATATAAATAGAATCATATAGTATGTGGTCTTTTATGATGGACTTTTTCATTTGGCATAGAGATTATCAGTAATTGTCTTTTTTTTTTTTTCCTTTTTTTTTTTTTTTAAATTTTATTTAAGGAGAAAAGAAAAAAAAAGCAGGGAAAGGGTACAAGTTATACAGATTTACAGAAAAAAAATGAACAGTAGGAAATCACTAGTTAATGGATTACATATTGTCATCTTAGAAATAATTGTTCAAGTCACAAAATTAAAGCTTGTAAAGTGGACATTCCATCAATGATACTGCAAACAGTTCTGTTCATTGATCCAATAAAACTCTGTGATATCATTTTCTATCTTATACACTTAAATATACACGCAGTTATATAGTTTGGAGCACTTTCTTTTCCTCTCTTTTGTACCATGACTATTACACATTTTGGGTTTCATTGCTCCCACGGTTCTTATTACTTTTTTGGAAGAGAGTAAAACCAAATGTGACATAACAGAACAGAATCGGTCAAGTCAAAAGGGTGGACATAATAGATAATGTAAAAACATAATACAAGGTGATCAACAATGGTTACCATAATGCCTCCCGCTATCTCTAATAGAATTGCCTATATCGTTAGTTATAATACAATTGAACAAAACAGTAAAGAATAAAACCAACAAAACCAAAACATTGGAGACATTGTAGGTCTTCAAAAGTAGATAAAAGTCAACAAGAATGGGCGTCATAATGAATCTCATTATCTTCACAGCTGATGCCTAAACTTTCGAACCTGATACTATCCAGCAAAACAGAATAGGGGAACATCAGTTAAAAACCAGATGGTGAGAGTAATACAGGGCTTTAAATCAAGGTAATGAAAAGTCAAAGTGGGTTACTATAATATATCCTGCTATTTTTTTCCTTTAATTAAAAGGATAAAGATAAAAAAGTAAATAATGGAGTGGAGATTGAGATAAAAGAGGGCATAACAACGAAACAGCGCAGATCAAAACATAACCATTTAAGCAGAATAGTGTTTCACCACCAGATAATCCTAACCTAAAAGTAGGTACCATATTGTCTTTCTTTGAAATCCTTGAGTACAACTTCGTATACTGTAGCATTAAGTATATCAAAACAATGTAAAACCATTCAAGAGAATGACAGCATTACAGAGTATTTAGAATCGACTAACAGAAAATGAATAATGGTTTCTGTATAATCTCCTTGTCTTTACAAGGTTTTTGCTTATACTATCGTACATAATAAAATCCAATAAGATACAACCTATTTAGACTATTGGAGACAGAAGGACAAAAGCTAGATGAGACTTCAAAACAAGATGATACTAAATCGGTATTACCTATTAAGATGTCATTTTCTCCAAAATAGCTGTTCCTATCATCCAATCTTCTCTGCCTCATTTCTGTTGAGCTCTTTTTCTGTCAGTAGCTGTCAGTTTGTCTTCTTCATTTTGTTCTCTGCTCCATTCGTTGTGGCCTCTCTGCCATTATTTCTGGATTCTTTGTATTTTTCTTTTTTTAGAATATCCTGCAATACTCTCTGTAGAGTTGAATTGGTGGTTGCAAATTCCCCCAGTTCCTCTTTATCCTGGAAGCACCTTGTTTTTCCATCAATTTCCAGGGACAGTTGTGCAGGATATCTCAATCTTGGCTGGAGATTATTATCTTTCAAAGCTTGAATTATTTCCCCCCACGCTCTTCGTGATTTGATGGTTTGTGCCGAGAAATCTGCTGTAATTCTGATGGGTGTTCCCTTGTAAGTGGTCTGTTTCTTGTCTCTGACAGCTTTTAATATTCTGTTCTTGTATTGAATTTCTGGAATTTTTATTATTATATGCCTGGGTGTTGCTCTGTTTGGGTTGTAGGTAGCTGGGGTCCTGTATGCCTCATACATCTGAGTATCTTTACCTTTTGCTAAATTAGGAAAATTCTCCTGGATTATTTCTGTGAGTAGCTTTTGTAGTTCACTTGTTTGTGTCCCTACTTCTTCTTTTATGTTCTTAATCCTTAAGTTATGGATCCTCTTATCATCTTCTTGTCTTTGTATTATTGCTGTTTGTTTCTTTGTTATTTTTAAGAAGTTTTTCATTTCATTCTCCCATATTACAAGTCTGCCCTCCAGTTCAGATAGTCTGTCCTTAGTTTCTTTCAAGCTGTTATGCCAGTCTTCTATAGACTTCTTGGTATCTTGATAGTCCCTTTGAACCTGCTTCACGTATTCTATGGTTTCTCTGTTTTCTCCATCAAACAATTCTCCCCTTTTTTTCTGTTCTTCCATTCCACCGCCTGTTTTTTCTTGGGTGGTACTTAGCATTTCTCTAACTATTCTGCATACTTCTAGCTTCAGGTCGTTGATAACTTCATTCCTGAATTGGTCTATGAGGCTCTCTATATGGTGCCTTATGTATATTGGTGCGGTGTCTGCTATTGCCTGTTTCTCAGAATTGGGGGCCGAGGAGCCTTTCTTGTTGCTGCCTCTTCTCATGCTGCCTCTTCTTCTCTGTTCCTTATATATGCAAGCTTATATAAGAGGCCCAGCTTCTCTCCCAGTCAGCCACAGCCTGATCGAATTGCGCCAGTTAGGTGTTCCTGCTCACCGCTGCGCACCAGGGAGTTACGGACCAGGCAGCCTAGGCGTCTCCCCTCCCGGCCACCGTCAGGCTCTGGGATCTGGGTTGGGACAGCCTACCAGGTCCGCCAGCAGCGTCACGCAGGCCAGGCACTTTTCACCAATCCCGCCTGAGAGGGGGATGTGTGGCTGGAGTCGCCCCCGCGCCCTGCTCCCGCAGGACTGCTTGGGCCCAGAAAGTCCTCCGCTGGAGTCAAACTGTGGTAGAGTGTCAGCTTCTCTCACTCACCTCACCACAAGTCAGTGCACGCCTCCCTGCCGTTCGCAGATTGCCGTTCTCAGAGCTTCTGCGCGTCTCTCTCCTTGCTGAGCCACTGTAGAGGCAGCCAGCCACCACTCAGCGGGAAACCCAAATCGCGGCTTACAATGGCGCGGGGTCCAGCCTCCACACCGAGGCTTTTCTGTTCCTGTTTTAGCACCAGGAATGCATTCCAAGTTGGTTTCTCTCAGCCCAGTTCGTTCCTGAGTCAGCAGAGCATATCTCCACCTGCTTATGTCTCCTTAGTCCGCACCATTCCTGGCTTCTGAGCCAAGTCTTTCAGAGAGCCTCCGGTAGTTGCTGTTATCTGTCCGCCATGTTCTCCCGGAAGTCCAGTAATTGTCTTTTTTGCTAAATAACATTTCATCATACAGGGCAGGGGGTATAGTTTGGTCAGTGGTGCAGTGCCTGCCTGGCACGTATGAAATCCTGAGTCCAATTCCTGGTATCCAAAAACAAACAAACAAACAAAACATTGTACAGATGATAACACATTTTATTTATCCATTCTTACCTTTTTTTTTTTTTTTTTTTTTAATCGGTACCAGGGCTCAAACTCACAACCACATACTTGCAAGGCAGGCGCTTTTGCTGCTGAGCTAAATCCCCAGCCCCTTATCCATTCTTCTGTTAATGAATCTTTGAGTTGTTTCTACTTTCTGTTGATCGTGAATAATGTTGCTGTTAATAATGCTGTGAGAGAGTCAGGCATAGTGGTGTACTCCTGAGTCTCAGCAACTCAGGAGACTAAGGCAGCACAGGAGGATTACTTAAAGCTGTGAGTTTGAGATGAACCTGGGCAATATAATCAGACTCTTATCTCAAAAAAAAGAAGGTGTCATAAATATGTGTACGTTTTGTATGAATGTGTTTTCATTCTGTTGACTAGGTAGATGCTTAGGAATAGAATCCTGAGTCATATGATAACTTTATATTGAATCATTTCAGAGCCTGCCAGTGTTTTCCAAAGGTGCTTCCTTACTATTTTATATTCCCACCAGCAGTGCTTTGAGGATTCTACTTTCTCCACATCCCCTCTAACACTTGTTATTTGACTTAAATAGTAACTCACTGTGATTTTGATTTGCATTTCTGTAATGACTAATAATGTTAAGCTAGTGATAAATGATGTTTCAAGTGCTTCCTGGCCAGTTGTAAATTTTCATAAATTATCTATTCAAATCCTTTGCCCATTTTGAAATTGTTCATTTTTGTTCTTTTTATTGATTTGTAAAAATTCTTTAAATATTCTGAATATTAGATTAGTGCTTTTCAAATGGGAGAAAATCCTATTTCATAGGGATTTTTTTCCGCTCACTTTTCTGGATCATTTTAAAATACGAAAGGTTTTCATTTTGTTGTTACTGGTGCTTTGGATGTTATATTTATGAAACCATTGCCTAATCTAAAGTATGAGTATCTGCTGTGGGAAACAGATTTCAGTATTCAGTTTGTACCTGTTAATTACTGTGACACTCAGTTCAGGCCCTATGGAGATTGGCATCCATAGCCGGCCAGTGACTTCTTATCTGCTGTATGAAAAGCACTTGGAGTACAAGTAGCACACACCAGTAATTTAGTTGGAAATTGTTCGCTAATTTTGATGGGTGGGAGATTGGAGGCTGGTTTCCTTAGTGTGTCCCTGCCTTCTGAGTTTCATTATAGCAGAGATTTTGTTATAGCCTACAGTCTAGGGTTGTTAGGATTGGATACCTTTTTTTAAGCATTTATGAGATATGCATAGAAATTTATATTAACTAAGGTTCTTACATTAAAATGGGGAATAGGAAAATTCCACTCTGTCTACCTTCACACTGTTAAAACTGATGAGTAATTTTCATACATGGTTGCTGACATCCCATTTTCAACACTCAAAAAGAAATCAAGAATCTAAATTTTTGTGTTGTCTTTAAGAAATTGGAATGGTTTGGCTGGAACAGGAGCCTCTCACCTTTATACTTAACTGAATTAAATTCTTATTGAAAATAGGAAAAGAAAAGCATTTATAAAGACAGGAATAGCCAGGGATATAGCTCAGTGACAGCACCTGCCTAGCAAACATGACGTCATGAGTTTGCTCTCTGGTACCAATAAATAAACAAACAAACAAACAAACAAACAGGAAGGTTGGTGGAATCTTTTGCTACGACAGTTAGAAGTGTTGGAATAATAAGGATGATTATTTGTTTTGACAGGCATTTAGAATTTACAGTGAAAGTGCTTTCTAAAGGTAATTACTTGAGCCAGGTGAGCATGGTGACACATACCTATAATATCAGCACCCAGGAGGCCGAGGCAGAAGAATTGGTTTGAGTTCAGGGCCAGCCTTGGCTACTAAAGTTCAAGGCCAACTTGAACTACAATGTGAGACTGTCTCAAAGGAAAAAAAAAAAAAGTAACTATTTGAGGAAACTACTAGTCTCTAGTACTTCAATTACATATAGGAAATAAAATGAGGAAGAAAACTGGTTAATGTTTAAACACACACACACAAACATGTAAGACACTGTAATTGAAATCCTCCATAAAAAAGGTATCTAAAATTATTTTGAACAATGATGGCCTTATTAAGTTTACGAAATGTATTAAGATTGTTTCTTCCAGACTACTAGTAAGTGTTAAGAGGCTTTTTACTAAATATGGAAAAAGGTATGATATCAGTAACTTCAATCTTGTTTTCCACTGGTGTGCAACAAATCTATTTTCATTTTTATGATTTAATTTCTGCCCATTTATACATTTTCATTTCCTAAGAGACTTCTCTAGTGTCTTATTTTACATGGTTATTTTAAAGGCAAGTTTTGTGTAATCAATTCTAGATCTAGGTTTTTAAATTCCAGGTGTGGCTGTTTTTAGCACCTGTAAGTGCAGGGCTACTTTTTGCTTCTGCCATTTGTCACATGATTGTGTTCTCAAGAAATTTTTGCAAGTGTTAACACTGAATAAAATAAAATATATTAAAAAGTAAATTTGTGACATAAGCAACATTGTTCTATAACAGCTTATGAGATAGAGTTAACATACTGCAAAATTCACTAAAGTGTATAAAGTGTACTTACACAGAGATGTGTAAATATTGGCACTAATTCCAGAATATGTTCATGGCTTCTGAGAGAAAGGCCATACCATTAGCAGTTACTTCCCATTCTTCCTGTTTCCTGACCCTTGGAACTACTTACCTACTTTCTGTCTCTATGGGTTTGCCTATTTCAGACATTTTATATAAACTAAATCATATAATGTGTAGTCTTTTGTGTCTGGCATTTATTTGGCTTAACGTTTCTCTCTTTCTCCCTCTCTCCCTCTCTTCCTTTCCTGAGACAAGTCTCCTTTTGTAATTCAGACTGGCCTTGAATTCATGGTGATCTTCCTACCTCAGCCTTCTGAATGCTGGAATTACAGGCATGATCCACCATACCTGGCTTCTGTCTGTCTGTCTGTCTGTCTGTCTTTCTTTCTTTCTTTCTTTCTTTCTTTCTTTCTTTCTTTCTTTCTTTCTTTCTGCAGTGTTAGGAATCAAACTGAGGGCTTCAATGCATGTTAGACAAGTGCTGTACCACTGAGCTACTCCACTAGTCCTGTTGTCCTTGTTTTTGAGAATAACCATCATAGTAGACATGAAGTAATACCTGTCTTTTTTTGTTTTGTACCAGAGATCAAACTCATGACCTCATGCTTGCCAAGCAGGCACTTATGCCACTGAGCTAAATCTATGGCAGCGTTTCACTAAGCAGTTCAGACTGATCTTGAACTGACTTTGTACCCAAGCTGACCTTCTGCCTCAGCCTCCCAAATGCTGGAATTACAGATGTGTGCCACCATGCCCAGTCTCACTATGGTTTTGATTTCCATTTCCCTTAGACTCAAGATACTGAGCGTCTTTTTCTGTTTTCTTTCTTTCTTTCTCTTTCCTTCGTTCCTTCCTTGCTTGCTTGCTTGCTTCCTTCCTTCCTTCCTTCCTTTGTACCAGAGATCAAACTTAGGACCTTGTATTTGTCAAGCAGGTGCTTATTGAGCATCTTTTCATGTGCTTATTTGCTATTTGTGTATTATCTTTGGGGAAACATATTATCTCTAAATATGGATGGTCTGCGGAAATAGCATACCGTTGCTTAGCTTTCCTTATCTGAGATAGAGTTTTTGGCTTTAAATTAATATTCAAGTGTTTTAATCTATCTTTGAGATCTTTTTTTGGTACCGGGAATTGAACTCACAACCTCACGCCTGCCAGGCAGGTGCTTATGCTGCTGAGCTAAATCTCTGGTTCATTGAGGTTTTTTTATAAAATTAATCTTAGATATAGCTCTTCCCTATGAAAAGGAATTATATTCTCAGTTGAGTTTCTATAAAGACAGAGTTTATATCCACTTTTTGTTTGCTGTAGGGTCTTACCTTGTAGTTCAGGCCTTGAACTTAAAATATAGCCAAAGTCAGCCTCAAATTCGCGACCCTTGTGCCTCAGCCTGCTAAGTGTTGGGATGACAGGAATGTACTACCATGCCTGACAGTTTGTCCACACTTTGATAACCCATGATAGGTACAGTATGCAGTAGGTCCTACTTGACTCTTTTATTGTGAATTTCTATCTCTAGGCTTAAAAAGTTAGCAAAGGTTAAAGTCACAGGTAGCTAATCCAGTGGCGCTCATTAAAACTGTTATAGAGTACTCAGCATTCTGAGATGTGTTAGCTGATCTTGAATTGAAAGAATAGACCTGTAAAGTAAGGAAAATTGGTAGTTGACATAGCAACTAAGGTTGAAAGTAGCATTTTGTAGATTGGGGGCACCGGCTACTTGTAGATGGGCATAGGGAAGTACGTGATTTCATCCATATGTCCCTTATTTCCCAGCGTGGTACTATGCGACGACGCTATGAAGATGATGGCATTTCAGACGATGAAATTGAAGGGAAAAGAACTTTTGACTTGGAAGAGAAGCTCCACACCAACAAATACAATGCCAATTTTGTTACATTTATGGAAGGGAAAGGTCAGTATCATTTTGATTCAGAGGCACAGTTCCTTGTATAGGAAGTCATAGACGACTATTAATGTAGCATATATGCAACTAAAATATTGCCCGTTGATGCTATTTATCTATCCATTTTCTTTGGTTACATAATATGACTTGTTCAAACCTCTCTTCCCCTGTTCTCGTACCCTTGAGACATTCTTTATGTTGGAAGGAGTCAGAGATGGGCATGGTGGCTCATACTTGTAATCTCAGTAAGTGAGAGGCTGAGGCACAAGTACAAGTTTGAGCCTAGCCCAGGCAACTTAGTGATTTTTTTTAAGGCTCTGTCTCAAAGTGGGGTGGGCACTGGAGATATAGCTGAGTGCTCCTTGTGTTCAAATCCCAGTACTACAAAAAAAGAAAAAAGTAAAAATGTTGTAGTCTTTTATTAGGCTAGGAATGATGTTGTTGTTTTGATTTTTTTGAGACAGGGTCTTCGTTTGTAGCACAGGCTGGCCTTGAACTTAATATGTTGCCCAGGCTGGCTTCAAACTCAGTGATCTTTCTGCCTCAGCTTCCTGAGGGCTGGGATTACAGATGTGGATCCACCATGCTTGGTTGTTTTGTTTTCTTAATGGATTTTTCCTTCTCTCATCCCTTTTCTTGGGTTTAAAGTGTACAATAAAATTCCTTTTGTGCATATACTCACCTCACTGAAACCAAGGTGGGATTCTGTATGTGTCATATAACTTTGGAACTTACCAAACTGACAAAGATGTCATATCTGTATTGTAGTGGTCAGAATTAAATCTTTGGTAAGATTAATGGCAATTTCTAGTTTATGAAATAACTCATTAATAGTACTGTACCTTCTGTTAAGTTCTAAATTTCCTGTAAAAATACAGACATAGCAAACTCCTAAAGCCCTATTCTTCAGAGTGCTATTCCTATTTCCTATGAGGAACTTCTTGATAAAAAGCATGTGTTTTTTGTCTCATAGAACACAATAGTATGCACAAAAGAAAAATCTGTCTATGCTTTATTTACTTCCTGTTTATGATCCTCCTTCCTTTTTTTTTAAACTGTACCTTTTGCCTTTCTAATAATTGTTTTTCTGTGGTGATAGATTTTAATGTAGAGTATATCCAGCGGGGTGGTTTGAGAGACCCTCTGATATTCAAGAATTCTGATGGACTTGGAATAAAGTAAGTGTTCTGGGCCTGGCTGGGCATGGTTGTAAAAGTAAACTATGGGAGTATTAAGAACCTAGAGCTGGGCCGGGGATTTAGCTCAGTGGCATAAGCACCTCCCTTGCAAGCACGCAGTTGTGAGTTTGATCTATGGTACTTAAAAAAAAAAA
This sequence comes from Cavia porcellus, assembly GCF_034190915.1. Classification (NCBI taxonomy): domain Eukaryota; kingdom Metazoa; phylum Chordata; class Mammalia; order Rodentia; family Caviidae; genus Cavia; species Cavia porcellus. Next base: position 25,762,947 of record NW_026947500.1, read on the forward strand.
AAAAAAACAGAGCAGTAGATAATTTAAAATAATTTCCCCCTTACTTAAAAATGTGTTTTAAGGTGGTTCAATCCCAGCACTCTGGGAGGCCAAAACAGGAGGATCACAAGTTCAGTCTATGCTGGGCAGTTTCATGAGGTCTTATAGGGTGGAGAAAGGATAGCAGTTCAATTCAAAGACCCTGGGTTTAAATCACTAGTACAGCCAAGAAAGGAAAAGAAATGTTACACATATAATTCATGTTATAAGTAAATGAAACAGTGTAGATGAGCTAAGAAGAAATTTAAATCTCTTGAAATCTTCCACTTTTAAATATTCATTGTAAACATTTGTTATGTATTTTTTCCTATATCACTGTGTGAATATAGTGTATAATCATATTTTAAAAGTGATTCAAAGTGTAAATGTGAAGATTTATGTGTTTGACTGGGGAACCATGTACTTGAAGAAAAAACTCACTCTGATTAGACAAGTTGTACTTTTGATTTATACTCACTGATGTTTGTTTTCTAGGATGCCAGATCCAGACTTTACTGTGAATGATGTTAAAATGTGTGTAGGTAAGTATTAAGCTTTTGAGTTCAGGGGCTTTGAGGCACGGATTTAAGACACAGGACTGAGTCCTAAATCTCAGACTTAGATATAATGTTCTGGAACATTCAAGTGTATACTCAATTAGGAACTACTATTTTATTAGCCTCTAAGAATTTTCTCACAGAAAGTTATAAAAGTTACCTCGTTTAATACTCACTAACCAGAGAACCTTTGAATCTGTATCCTTTTCTTTTATCACTGTGTATCCTTCCCTGTCTCCATAAGGTCCTGTCTTCCTAGGCAGCCTATTCAGGAAACTGAAAATTTTTCTCTGAAACAAGGAGTCTTCTGTCAACTATGATTCTCTTTCTGCATCCTAAAAACAGTAGAGGTTTTAAGTATGGATACATTAAAATTTGTCATCCATGATTAAATTGAATCTTTTTTTTTTTTTTTTGGTCTTTTTTTCATTTTTATCAGTACCAGGGATCGAACTCACGACTGCCTGCTTGCAAGGCAGGCACTTATGCCACTGAGCTAAATCCCCAGCCCCGATTAAATTGAATTTTTAATCCAATTTATATTTTGTTGTGTTTAAAATTTAGGAAAAGAAAGACATTTTCATGAGATAATTAAAGAACAGAACTTCAGGAAGGGATCCAGAAACATTGAGCTTAGTTTTATACTGCGGCCCTGGGATACTTCTAGTATCCATAGGAGTTCAGAGGTGGTAGCTGTCCTGTACACAATAAGGCAGTAAAATTGCATAAACTTTTTTAGAAGTGTTTCCAACAGGACGTGAGACAAAAGGAATATTTTCCTCTTTCCTCCTAATACCATAATTCTGTTGTGTTTTGTCCTCTTGAACTGAAGCTCCAGTGCTATTTTTTGCTTTGAAAATAAATATCACCATACGTTTTCTTGCCTACTTGAGGGTCCTTTACTCAGACTACTGAGTAAAGTCTTCAGTTTATCTAAAAGATGAAAGTCATAGGGCAGGTAGTTCTCTGATGTCAGTATTACCCATTCTTTCACTGTTCCTGTGTTAGATTCTAGCCATCTGCCTGCCACTGTTATATTCTAGTACTTAGAGCAGACCCTAAATTGTAGTAAGTACTTAGTAAAACTGTTGAATAATTAAAACACTTTCCCACTCTATAGAAGCAAAACTTTCTCTCTGGGGCTGCCTTGCATAATCTACTTGAATATCTTGAATATTTACTAGCCAGTTATTCCACTTTTGTTTTTGTTTTTGTTTTGTTTTGTTTTGTTTTGTTTTGAGGTGCTGGGAAGCAAATCCAAGAACTTGTATATGCTAGGCAAGTGCTGTACCACTGAGCTGTATCCTCCACCCCTCACTTCTTCCATCTTTTCTTTTTTCATCATTCTCTTTTATACTTTCTTTCTTAATGGACCTTTGGGACAACAATTCCCTGGGTCTATAACATAGTAGATAACCGTAGCTTTTCTTTATTGCTTAGGTATTCTTATGGTTTATGGTCCATGAGTGACCTTCATGTGTAATAACTTGTTAAAGTGGGATTCTGGAAAGGTGATGGAACTTTTCTTCCCCATGTAGATAATGGTTGCACTAGCAGGCTGTCTGATGGTGTTATTTTAGAATTTTCTAGTCTATTGAAAGCTTAGCTTCCAAAGGACGATTTGGACAGTAAAGTACAGTTAATTTCCATCAATATCAGATCTTAGCCTACTTGGTCATCCTGCCTGCCTCCTCATCCCACCAACCATGGTACCTCCACCAACTATGGGTATGTTTCCTGAAACAACCAGCAAATAGCTTGCCAGAGCCAGGATAGGCAAAAAAGGGCCTGTCCTTCAAATGTTGGAAAACTGTGCTATGATCACTGATTGCTGCTTGTGATTATAGAAATACAAAGAGTCAGATGACTGTGGTTGATCTTCCATCAACTGTTGCAGGCTTCTCTTCTCCTATCCAGGCAATTTCCAGGATATTTTGTAGGGATATTTTTCTAGTTCTTTTCATTTTTCTATCTGGAAACCAGACATTGTAGACTTAAGTTGTTCAAAGCACCTGCATATATGGGAAAACTGGATAGTGACCACACATGCCCAGGACAAGATGCAGGCTCAGAAGACATAAAAACATTGTCTGTTTATACCTAAGTTTGATCTGTGGCACAGGAATGGCCTTACAACAGTTAAAAACAAACAAGGTCAGGCATGATGGCACACACCTGTAATCTCAGCTCTCACGAAGCTGTGGCAGAAGGATCACTGGGAGTTCAAGGCCAGCCTGGGTTACATAGTGAAACTGCATCTCAAAGAGACCAAAACAAATAAACTACAACAAAAAACTCCTGAAAAACAGTGGTAAATACATACCAAACCTTGGGAAAAGGGAAGAGTCTCATTCCAAGTGTTACCACATTACTATTATTTAGATGTCCAATTTTCAACAGGAAAGTATGACCCATTAAAAAAGACAAAAGTGAATTAATAGAAAATGTCCCTGAAAAAGACCAAATTGCTAATCTAAGAAAGATTTTAAAACAATTGCATTAAAGATACTCAACTAAAGGAAGGTAGAGAAGTTGGGAAAACAGTTTATGAATGATCAAAATTTATGATCAATAAAAAGAAAAAGGCTAAAAAGAAACCAAAAAAACCAAGCATGGTGGCACATGACTGCATTCCCAGCACTTGAGAGGCCGGGGCAGGAGGATTGTTGCAAGTTTGAGACTAGTCTGGGCACTTTTAAATTCACTAGGAATATTCAGAGGCAGATGTCAGCAACTTTCCTATACTATGCCTATTGGTCATCATGTTTCTGCTTCACCACTGCCTAAAGTGATAGAATAAATGACATGGATTGAAACTTGTGAAACTATGAGCCAAAATATTTCATCCTTTAAATTTATTGGCGGGGGGGCCTCTTAGTACAATCACCATTCTAATAATTTTTTATTAGTCCATGTTTGTAGTACATGGTGATTATAGTTATCAGGAGGACTTCATGTACATATGTCTCCTTACCCTCCCCTCCTCCCAGCTGCATTTTGTTGTTGCTGGTTTTTTAAACAGTCTCAATATGTAGTTCAGGGTGATCATGTAACTCACTATGTAGTCCAGGCTGGCCTTGAATTTGCAGTGATCTTCCTATTTCAAACTCTGCTTAGTGCTGAGATTACTCTTGTGTGCCACTGTGCCCAGCTGTTATTGCATTTCCCCCCACCTTCCATCCTTTTCTTCCTATTATCTATCTTTTTATTCTAACTTTTTTTTTTTTTTTTGGTTATTTTTTGGCTTTTCGAGAATGTCTTGCTATGTAGTTCAGGCTGATCTTGATCTCATTGTATAGCCTGGGCTGGCTGTGAACTCATGTCAATCCTACTGCCTCAGCCTCCCAAATACTGGCACTACAACTGTGTGCCACCATACTTGGTGTATTCAAACTGTTTTTAAGAAATGCTCAGTTCATGACAGCTCTGCTCACATGCCATCTTTATAAAAGGGGGCAAGTTCAGCTCTCTTCTCTTTTACCTTTTTGTCTCTAGTCATATAATGACGCAGCAAAAGGCCCTTGCTAGCATCTTGATATTGGACTTCCCATTCTCTGTAACTGTGAGCCAGAAAATTCTATTCATTTACCTAGTCTTAGGTATTCTGTTAAATCAGCACAGACTATGACAGGCCCTAAGAGGTGATGTGGGACGCCATTGAGCAGACTAGTATACATGTTGTAGGAATATCAGAAAGGACAGAGAGACCATGCAAATCAATAATGGCTGGAAGTTTGCAACTTTGATCAATAACATGAATATAAAAATCTCAGTGAACTACAAAAAGATGAACTTACAAAACCCTTCCCAACCACCATTGAGGAATAGTAAAATCAAATCTTGCAGAAGCCAAAGATAGACTGTTAGAAACCTCAGGATAAAAGTTGCTCATCACATGCAGGGATGTATGATAAGATTATGAAATGATTTCTGATCATAAACTTTGGAGTTCAGTAGGAAGTGAATCACTGTCCTGAAAAATGCTAAAAGAATGTCAGTCGAGAATCTTAATTAAGTTGCCAAAACTGTCCTTGAAAAGGAAGGGAGAAGCTAAGATATTCTCAGATATCAGAGCAAAAGCCAAGAGTTGTTACCACTAAAACTCTTCTGCAAGAAATGTTCGCCAAAGTCAGGCATGGTAGCATGTGCCTGTAATCCCAGCACTTAGGAAGCTGAGGCAAGAGGTTCACTGAGAGTTCAAGGCCAATTTGGGCTACATAGTGAGTTCAAGACCAGCCTAAAGTACATGGCAATACCTATCTCAAAAACAAAACAAAAAAAACAAGAAAGTCACCTTTCAAGGTGAAACGAAAGGACTACACTTAACTTGAAGCCATATGAAAAATAAACTTCCCAATAAAAGTAAGTACATGGATCATTATAAAGGCTAGTATTAGTGTGACAATGGCTTGTTAATTCTTATTTCCATATAGTGTAAGACTAATGCTCCCTACCTCTACCCCCAGTACTGGGATTGAACCCAAAGCCTTTGCTCTGGGATGCATCTCTAGCCCTTTTAAAAATTGTTTTTTGAGACAGACTCTCATTAAGTTGTGAAGGCTGGACTCAAATCAACACCCTCCTGCCTCAGCCTCTCAGTGTGCTGAGTGTGTACATATGTGGTACAATTTTAAAGTAATTGAAGAAACGGGACAAGAAAATCTGTAAGATGTATGTAGACATCAAACAACAAAATGACAGTAGTATGTCCTTTCTTTTCAGTGTAAACTTGAAACTTCAATCAAAAGGTATTGATAGAATGTATTTAACAACATGATCTTACTGTGCTTTCTGCAAGATACTTTTGTAAATAGTAGTCAAAAGAGAAGGGGTGGCTGTAATAAATCGGCTTTAAATAAAAATGGTTATAAGACACAGTGACATGCAGTGACACGTTAATGTTCAACAGAATAAAAAAGCAATACAAGTCATTAGCACAGTGGTACCCCAATGACAGACCACCAAAATATATAAACCAAAAACTAGCAACTGAAGGAAGAAATGTACAACTCTGTACAATAATACAGAGACTTTAGTACCCCTAGTCAGTTATAGATGGAGTATTTAACACAAACCAGTTAGATCTAATAAACGCCTGTATGTTTAATAATTATGATAATCACCAATGGGGAGATATATTCAAGTATACATATACCTAGAAAATTTTCTAAGACCATGTATAAGGCCACAAATTAAATGTTAGTAGATTTGTTTGTTTGTTTGAGACGGTTTCACCATACAGTTCAGGTTGGCCTTGAACTCAGTTTGTTAACCTAGGCAGTCCTCAAACTGACAGTGATCCTCCTGTCTTAGCCTCTCAAGTGCTTGAATTGCAGCCCTGCACCATCACGCACTGGCCAATAGATTTTTTTTTTTAAAAACATCAAAATGCCTTCTTCAAACAAAAGAAGATAAAGTTAGAAATTAATAGCAGAAGTAAAACCATGATGTTTACAAAAATTCTTTAAATAACCAGGGGTATAAAGAAGAAATCCCAAGGGTAATCAGAAATTACTTATAGGCAAACTAACACAAACACACAGAAATGCATACCAAAATTTAAAGGATATAGTGAAAGTAGTGCGAAGGGAGAAATTTATAAATGATTGCATTGAAAAATAAATCTCAGTGGGCATGATGATGCTTACCTGAAATCACAGCACTTGGGAGGCTCAGGAAAGAGGATCACTGTGAGTCTGAGGCCAGCCTGGGCCACATAGTAAGTTTAAGGCCAGTCTGAACTACATAGCAAGACCCTATCTCAAAAAAAACCAAACAACTAAATAACTAAATATCAAATCAGCAACTTAACTATAATTTTAGGAACTAGAAAATGAAAAACTAAAAATAGCAGAAGTAAAGAAAGAATAAAGATAAAGTTAGGCATGATGGTGTTACACCTGTAATCCAAGCCCTTGGAAGACTGAGGCAGGAAGATTGTTGTAAGTTTGAGAGCAGCCTGCACTACAAAGTGATACTGTGTCTTTAAAAAAAAGCATGTGTATATAGTAAAGATTAGGGCAGAGATAAAAATACGGAAGAATTGATCAAAATGAAACCAAAAATTGGTGGTCCTCCTCCCTCCTTTCCACCTGAGATTCATTTTAGGATGTCACAAACACTAGGGAATTGCTTAACCACTGAGCTATATCCTCATTCTTTTTTAAAAAAAATTTTGTTTTGAGTCAGGTTCTCACTAAGTTGCCCATGCTGGCTTGAATTTATCATTTCTTCCTACCTCAGTCTCTTGAGTAGTAGTTCAAATTACAGGTGTCTACCACCACAGCTGGCAAAAAATCTTTAAAAGCTTTAAAAAGATCAACAAAATTGACAAACCTTTAGTTAGATGAAGTAAGGAATGAAAATTAGCAAAGTCAGAAATGAAAAGACACTACTGCCAATTTTAAGGAAATAAAAAGAAAACAAAGTGAAAAATTTTAAATGAGAAAAAATACAAAAGAGAAAAGAAATTTAAAAGGACTGACCCACCAAAAAATGTCTGCAAGAGAGTACGATTCACAGTTGTTTACCAGTAAACTGACTAGATGAAGTTGATAAATTCTTAAAAAACACCAAATATATCAAGACTAAGTCACAGATTTTTTAAAAAACCTGGATAAATATATAAGCAGTAAACAGGTGAAACCAGTATTCAGAATTCACCCAACAAAGAAAAGCCTTAGCCTGACCACTCAGTGGTGAATTCTACTGAACATTTGAGCCAGTCCTTCTCAAACTTTCCCAAAGAATTAAAAGAGAAAATACTTGTAAACTCGTTCTCTAAGGACAGCATTACCTTGAAACTAAAGCCAGAGAAAAACAATACAAGAAAACCAGACCAAAATCTGTTGTGAACATTGATACAGAAATCCTCAAAAAGCCTGTTACAAATTCAATTCAGCAGCATGTTAAAAGAATTAGATGTTCTGACCAGTTGGGATTTATTTCTGGAAAGCAAAGATGGTTCAACAATAATCAGTGTAATAGCACCACATTAACAGAGGGGGGCACGTTACCATCTCAATTGCTTCAGAAAAGGCTTTTGAGAATATGCAGTTTTTTAAATTAAAAAAACACTCAAAAGACTAGAAATAGAAGAAAACCTCATCGTAATTAAAACCAGTATACAAAAAGCTACAGCAAACATACTGAGTGGTGAAAGACCAAAAACCTTTTCCTTTCTGATGAGACATAAGGATGCCTATTTTTGCCACTTTTATTCAACATGGTATGGGAATTCTAACCTGATTAGTTAGGCAAAAAAGAAAAGATACAAAAGGCATTCAAATTAGGAAGAAAAAAGTTATCTCTGTTCACAGATAAAATTATCTTACACCTAGAAAATGCCAAAGATCACACCAAAAAGACTTAGAAATTCAGTGAAGTAGCAGGATACAAAGAACACAGCGGTTGCATTTGTGTGCACGACAGTGAATGATCTGAAACGGAAATTATACCATGTGTGATCATTTACTTCCAGGCTCTCTATTCTACCCTGGAAGTAAGTGCTCATATATGTCCAAGTGATTCTAAACAAGGGTATCAAAGCCATTCAGTGGTGGTTGGGGGGAGGGACCATCTTTCCACAAGTATACTGATAAACTAGATTATTAAATGCCTAGAAATGAAATTGGACTCCTACCTAATGTCATATGCAAAAAGTAACTAAAAATGGATTAAAGACCAAAATACGAGACTTAAAACTATAAAACTCTTAGAAGAAAATAGTGTAAGGGCCTCATGGTACTAGTTTTAGCAGTGAATTCTTGGATAAGACATCAGATAAACTGGTGGCAGGGCATGGTAGTACATACCTATAGTCCCAGCATTTGGAAGACTGAGGAAGGATTTAGTACAGACTGGCCTTGAACTCTGCATTCTGAATACTGGGATTACAGGCTGGTGCCAACATGCCTAGCTGCATTCAGACTTTTGAAGTACAGATTTTGTTTTGTTTTCTTGGCTAACTAGTGATTGCCAAAATGCAGTGAATAGAACATTAATTATAATACTCCATTATCAGTATATGAACTACTTTTTGCTAATACAGCTCTTTTTATCCTAGAGTGTTGCTTTTCCCATGTCTTTTTTAAAAGTATGCAGTTTAGTGGCTTAAGTGTATTCACAGTGTGTGATCATCACTGCTATCTGCTTTCAGAACTTTCTCATCGTGCCAAACCAAAACTACATACCTGTTAAACAGTCATTCCCTCCTCTTACTGCCTGACAACCACTGATCTGCTTTATACTTCTGTAGATTTGTCTAGGTTGAATATTTCAATATAAATGGAATTATGTGGTATGTAGACTTCCTGTAGTACTTCTTTCCCATAGCATATTTTAAAAGATTATCCATTCTGCTGTATATATTAGTATTTCAGTTCCTTTTTATAGCTGAATATTTTGTTATATGAATTTGTCACAATTAATTTATTCATTTGGTTTACTTCTAACTACCATGAATAGAGTTACTGTGAGTGTTCATTTACACACTTCCATTTGAACACCTCTTCAGTTCTTTAGTATGTATACTTAGAAATGGAATTATTGGACTGTGTGGCTATTCTATGATTAATTTATTGGGGAACTGCCAAGCTTTTCCTTATGGCTGTAATATTTGGTATTTTCACCAGTAATATGCAGGTGCTCCAGTTTCTCTCCATCTTTTACAGCACTTGTTATTTTCATTTTGAGGATTATAGCCATCCTAGTGAATATGAAGTGGTTATCTCATAGCAGCTTTCATTCGGCATTCTCTTCTTCCCGTATCGAGTGAATTTATTTAGTGGGTTGCCTTACATTTTCACTTATATTTTCAATGTACTTCTCCTATGCATTTTACTCTTAACCATATTCTTGTTATCTCTTGTCTCTTACTATACTATAAACTTTTAATGCAGTGGACTAGCCCCTAATACTTACTACCTGGTATAACTAACTACTCAGGCTATGTACACATAGTAGTAGTTTTTTCTGTCCAATTTGTTTTTTGTTTTTGTTTTTTTAATCTTTTTTTTTTTTTGTCTTTTTCCTTTTTATCGTTACCAGGGATCGAACTCATGACTGCCTGCTCGAAAGGCAGGCACTTATGCTGCTGAGCTAAACCCCAGCCCCATTGTTTTTTTGGTTTTTTGGTTTTTTGGTTTTTTTTTTTTTTTGTCTTTTTATCGGTACTGGGGATTGAACTCACGACTGCCTGCTTCCAAGGCAGGCATGTTTTTTGTCTTTTTATTGGTACCGGGGATTGAACTCACGACTGCCTGCTTCCAAGGCAGGCGCTTATGCCGCTGAGCTAAATCCCCAGCCCCCATTGTTTTTTTTTAATCTTTTTAAAAAAGGGTTTCACTGTGCAGTTCACGCTGACCTAGAATTCACTGTGTAGCCCAGGCTGGCCTTGAACTTTTAGTGGTTCTCCTGCCTCAGACTCCCAAGTACTGAGATTACAAGTGTGTACCACTATACCTGACCTTCGCTCCTTTTTATAATAATTGCTTAAAATAATTTTGTTGTACTGCCTTGTCATAGCTTCTCTTATTTTATTGCTTTTGCTTGGAATTGTTCCTGTTCAATAATATTTTATTTGAATCCTGTTTGACCTTCTATTTCTTTTCCTAAAACTTTTTCTGAACAGTCTGGTAAAAATATTTAATTTGTTTGTTTGTACTGCTACCATGTAATTCATCACATACTTTGTACTCAAACATTTTCCTTCCTTGATTAAATTCTCACAGTGGTCCACATAGTGACTTTTAACTCTCAAAAGGCATTCAGGGGGCCAAGGATTTAGCTCAGCGGCATAAGCGCCCTCCTTGGTAACAAAACCAAACAAACAAACAAAAAAAGGCATTCTGATTGAGAGGATACATAATTTGTCCAAGTAGTACTGGTGCTGATGTTTAAATAATTGGAGCCACCTAATACTTTCAGTTTAACTCTTGGGGCATGTTACATTTTGTTGTTGTCATAGTTCATAGAGAATTTCACGAAGACCCTTGTGTCTATCGTGGCATTTTTATCACATTGAAAATATTTGTGGATGAATAAGTGTCAGGTATGGGGGAAAATCTAGTTACACCAAAGGACAGACAAATTCAAGCTGACATACACTAACTGCTAGTGGATTCTTTATTCAAATTGGAAGAATAGATCAGGTCATTGTTCAAGCCTGTACCAACACAGTGTAACTCAATGGGTTTGAGCATTGATTAGAGTTAGACTGCCTGGGTTTTTGCCCTCCTTTGTCAGTTACCTGATACCCTCAGATTATCACTTAGCATTAGAATTGTCAAGATTAAGTGAGATACTAAATTGAAGATTCAAACTGGGCATGGTGATGCATACCTATTATCCCAGCACTCAGGGGACTGAGGCAAGAGCATTGGCTCGAATTTGAGGCCAGCCTAAGCTATGTAGTGAATTCAGGGACAGCCTGAACTATATAGCAAGACCTTATCTCAAAAAACAAAACAAAAACTCCAAAAGATTGAATACCTGACAGTGTAGTAAACGTACCATACGGAGTTGTTATTTTAATCTTACCTGTTGTCTTTCTCATTCTCTGTGATTTGATTTTGTTGTCTCAAGTGAGAATTCTCTACTTATCTATTACTGAGTATCCTGAATAGGAAAGTACAGGTTATTTTCTTTTACTTGTGTTGTATACTCGTAATATATTTAAGGGTATTAGTGGCTTAGGAGAAATGATCAGTGCATCTTTCATGGCAGGGAGTCGTCGGATGGTGGACGTTATGGATGTGAATACCCAGAAAGGCATTGAAATGACCATGGCTCAGTGGACACGCTACTATGAGACTCCAGAAGAAGAGCGAGAGAAACTCTATAATGTCATCAGCCTAGAGTTTAGCCACACCAGGCTGGAGAACATGGTACAGAGACCTTCAACGGTTAGTCTGGTCATTTTCTCCATGTTGTTGTCAGTAGAAAAGTTTTTTGCTAAGGGAACTCAGAACTTTTTGCATATACCAAGAACAAGCTGAATGAAGACTATTTGATAGAATTAACTTATATTTAGAAGAATCTTCATATTCTAAAATAAATTAGTTTTATGTAGGGCAGGATCATTCTGATTTGCATCACCAATAAGTTCATTTAGGAACTTTGACCTTTTCATGTGCTGGGAAGCTAAAAATTTGCTTATAATTAAATGAGAAGTATACTTAAATTTCTGTTCTATAGGTTAACACTTGCTGAAAAAGGCTTAGGAGAAAAACTGAGTTAGAGCCAAGTGAGCCTTTTTTTTTTTTTTTTTTTTTTTTTTTGGTCCCAGGGTATGAACTCATGACCTTGCACTTCCCAGGCAGGTGCTTGTGCCCTGAGGTAAATCCCTCACCAGCCCTAGGTGATTAAGAGATGGTTGCTGCCAGGTAGTTGATAGATGCCTGTAATCCCAGCACTCAGGAGGCAGATGAGGAGGATCATCAGGAGTTTGAGGCCAATTTGAAACTACCTAGTGAGTTCCAGGACAATCTGAACTACACAGCAAGACCCTGTCTCAAGAAACCAAAATTTAAAAAGGAGAAAGACAGAGTGGGTAACTAGATCCTACTAGTAGTAATAGATTGGCAATCCATCTTAAAAGAGTAAAATAGCTTTTGATCTTTAGCTCTCCTGAAGGCAGATTTTTATTTAACCCATCTTTTGGCTTAAAATACTGGCTATCTATACAGTATCAAGAAGATTGCTTTCCCTTAGGGGAATTGATTTCACTAGTCATTGGAGCTTTTCTTCTGTTTCCATTTAATTTCTGACTCAGAGCTCATAGGAAACCTTGAATGGTGGCACACATTTGTAGTCTCAGTTACTCAGGAAAAAGAGGCAAGAAGATCATTCGAGCCCAGGAATTTGAAGTTAGCCTAGGGCCACTCTGGGTAGTGAGACCTTGTCTTAAAGACTAACAGAAAACTCACTTGAGTCAGATATTCCACCTAGTATAGCAGATCTTGGAATGTTCTAGTCATTTTATGAAAGTAAAAATCTCAACCTATCTACACTGAAATTAATCATACCCTTTGACTTTAAAGTTGAAATGTGATCATTGTTTATGCTACCTCTAAGTATACACATGTGTATGTTACTAATAAGTTGGGTTAATATATATAACTAGTATGCTGACACATACACACAAAAGCAGGAAATGTTCTCATTATTTTCGCTGTCATCTGAATTTCTCAGTAAGAGAAGCTTCTTTTTGACAGGGTAGGTGGTACATTCCTATAATCCCAGCACTTGGGAGGCTGAGTTAGTAGGATTGCCATGGGTTTGAACCTAGCTTGAATTACAAACTGAAGTCATGACCATCTTGAACTGCATAACAAAATGCTATCTCAAAAAGACAAAAAAACAAAAAACTTCTTTCACTCTAAATGACAAGAGTCCTCTCTGCATTAGTTGTCACTGTTTTGTCATGTGAAAATACAGGGATATTAGTGGTTAGAGTTTTAACTTTTTTTCCCTCCCACTACTAGGGATCAAACCCAGAACTTAGTGCCTGCTAAACAAGTACTGTACCACTGAGCTAGATCTCTATCCATCTATCTAGACTTCTTTTTTGGTTTTGTTTTTTGAGGCAGGGTCTCATTATATAGTCCAGGCTATACTTGAACTCATGACAATCTTCCTTCCTCAGGCCCCCTAGGACTGAGATTAATAGGTATGTACCATCATGACCATTTTACCTAGCCTTCTGAATGGCCAAACATAGTCCACTAAATAAATAACTGTAAGAGGTCTATAACAACATTGTTTATAAATTCATCTCTTTAATATTTCTAGAATTTAATGGCATAAAGTACATGTCTATCTTAAGTGTACTTTTCAATGAGTTTTGCCAGATTTATTTACTTACGAAAGTATTAGCATAGTATGTAGGAGTTTCCTATGTTATCTCCTAACCTCAGAGCAACATAACCTTTTACCTTTTTTTTTTCTTTCTATTTTTGCACTGCTGGATATCAAACCTAGGACTCTGAGTATACCAGGCAACCAGTCTTCTACTGAGCCACATCCCTATCCCTGCCTTAATGTCTTATGATCTTCACTACCTTTAAAGTTTATTAGTTCAACAAATGCCTATATCTCAGCACTGTATTAGCACTGGAGGTACAGAAGGAAATAGGATCATTGTTGCCCTGTAAGAATGCTTTAGAGACTCACAGGGAAGAAAGGATGAGAAAATATTCATTTATATGAACTAATACAGTAAGAACTTTACAGAGTCTGGAGATGTAGCCCATTGATAGAGCACTTATGTAACATCAGAGGCTGAGTTTGATTCAAGCACTGTGAAAAAAAGGGAGCGGGGACAAGTACAAAATATTGCAGGAGCACATAGGAAAGACCAACCTTACCTAAGCTCAATATAAAGGAAATAATAAGGCAAAGAGGGGAAGGTGAAAATTGCAAGGAGAAGGAAAAACATGTAAAAGTAGCTATAGAAAGGTAAGGTGGGCAACTTCTCAATGCTCGTTGTAAGAGATAGCATAAAAAAATGGTCATTTGTCATTGTCATTCCAGTAGTAACTAAAGGTGATTTAAAAAGAAAACAGCAACAAATGGATTGGCAATGTAGTTTAATAAGAGCCCTAGATAAAGCCCTGTCCCCTCCCCAAAAGCAACAGATAAACATAGGGTATGTTTGTTTGGTGATGGGAAGATTAGTTAATTGAAGGCTGTAAGTTATTTTTGTGCATCGTATGAATAGATCGGGTCCAAGATACTGGATTTCTTGCTCATATAAATTTAGTTTGAGTATAGAGCAGGTTGAAATTGTATTATCCCCAGTAGAGACTTGCTCACTCACTTTTTTTTTTTTTCTTTGTTTGTTTGTTCATTTGTTTGAGACAGGGTCTTGTTATGTAGTTCAGGTTGGCCTTGAACTCAATATGTAGCCCAGGTTGGCCTCAAACTCAAAGTGAACAGTGATTCTCCTGCCTCAGCCTTCCAAGTATTGGGATTATAGGCATGCACCACCATGCCCAGCTTGAGACTCACTGTTTTATGGATTCAGGTATTTAACAAAGGGCTATTCAAAGGCTAAACATTAACCTATAACCTAAAAGGAAACTATAAACATGTTCCCATAAATTCTCTCTGTACTCAAAAGATAATAATAGCAAAGAAAGAATGGCAAATGACAGACTTGCTACAGGTGAGAAAGTCTTTCTCTGAATAAACACTTGATTAATAAAAGGGAAGGGGAGAAAAGGATATAGCTCAGCGGCACAGCACCTGCCTGGCAAGTGCAAGGTCTTGAGTTCAATCCCCAGTACTAAAAAATAAAAAAAGAAAAATAGTGAAGCATTCCAACCTTTCCCCGCTTCATCCAGAGATGAGACCTTATGGTATACTGGACAAGTAATAACAGTACAATGAAGTGGGAGGTGCTGGCCACTACATTTAAGAAACAAAAAGTAGGTTTTGTGTGAAAAAAATAAAAGAAAGGCATCTGTAAGTTCTTAGTTAAAACTGCTGACTCCTTAGTAGGGTCCTCATAGTTGTCCCTCATTTGGCTTGTTTCTTCCATGTCATTATTGAGCCTTTTTAAAATACTGTCCCACTAGCAACATCTGGATTTTCACTGGACATTGTCTCCTATCATTGTGCAGTTTTTTGTTTTTGTTTTTTGTTTTGGGTACTGGGGATCGAACTCATGACCTCATGCTTGCCAGGCAGGTGCTTTTGCCACTGAGCTAAACCCCTGGCCTCTTACCATTGTATGGTTTTTGTTTGTCTAGATATACATTGTAAGGAAAACAGATGATCAAATATGTAATTGTGAAAAAACAAAAAAAAAATGTGTAATTGTGCTAAAACATATCAGATGCATAATTTTTTAGTCATAAGTAAAATATTTGCAGTATCAACACTGTGTTGAATCCTTGGTGGCTTGATTCTCATGCTTTAACTATTTAGGGCTGTTTCTTGGGCTTAGGTACTTGAGTGCAGGCAGTTTCTAGAAAGTATTAAAATAAGGTCATATTGTTTTCATACCTCTTTCAGTTAATATAATTTAAAACAGGTTCCTAAATTCTGATAACATTGTTTCAAGTATTTTAATATAATTTTATCTTAAGCATATCCCTTTGAGATAATTATATTAGATTTCTGTAGATGCGTTCTAGGACTTCTATGATTTTTAAAAATATAACAGACCTGGAGCTCTTTGATTCCCACCCCACTAGTATCTATAGCATATTCCCCACAGAAAGCTGAAAATCCATACTGGATTTCTTTTCTTACTTTTTCCTCCTTCCCTTCCTCCCTGCCCTCCCTTTCCCTCCCCATTCTTCACTCTCTTAACTTTTAGTATCTTAGCTTTTCAAACAGTAGTGTATCTTTCAGTGAGTTTACTGGTACTTTCCAGATAGCACCTTTTACTGGTCAAAAAGCAAAGCATGTTAGACCAGTATTGATACAGAATTCTTATTTGGTCATGGCTGTGTGTCATTTAATGAGTCCATTTTGATGAATTCTGTCTTTATAGTCATCTTTATTCTCATCTAATATTTACTTCTAGAACATTTACCTCTTGACCCTAAGATTCACCAACAGATATTTTTAATTTACTTACAATGACATTATCTCTTGGTACATATTTAAAGGGATCTATTTTTCTTTTTATTTTTGAGACAAGATCTTGCTATGTAGTTCAGACTAGCCTTGAACTCACTGTGTAACCCAGGCTTGAACTTGGGGCAATCATCTTGCCTCAGCCTCCCAAGCGCTGGGATTATAGACATAGGAATTCTGTTTTTCTTGACTTTCATATTCTCTTTAACCCTAACTCTTCCCTTAGAACTTAAATATTTCCTCTTTTTTAAAAGGTGGATTTCATTGACTGGGTAGACAACATGTGGCCAAGGCATTTGAAGGAAAGTCAGACTGAATCAACAAATGCCATCTTAGAAATGCAGTACCCTAAAGTGCAGAAGTAAGTGATTTACTTTATGGTTTTTTAATGTATGCTCTGAGAAACCAAAGTGACAACAGGGAATAATTCCTGTACTTTGGTATTTGCTGTATATTGCTATTAAAATAATAATAATTTAAGTAATAGATTTTGCAGGTCCAAAAGAAAAAGAGTGTATATTGGAGTACTGTAGCACTTAATCCCACGGTTAAAGAAAAAAACTGTGTGCCATGGCAATATGTTAACTTGAAATTGCATCCTTTTCACCTACTAGAAATGATTAGATGGGAGGAAGATAGGAAGAGTACATGGGAGAATGTGGCATTTTAGTGAATGTGTCCTCTTTCCATCAGTATGCTAATGCTGCTTTTTTTTTGGGTGTCAGGTACTGTTTAATGAGTGTTCGAGGCTGCTATACTGACTTTCATGTGGACTTTGGTGGTACCTCTGTTTGGTATCACATCCACCAAGGGGGAAAGGTACGGTCATAGTCGTGGTAAGGAGTGGAATCTGCAGTTACTTAATATGCCCTGGAAATGAATGTTTGTATCTGGAGAGAATTGTAGATTTGAATTAACCTTCATGTCTAGTGTTCAGTATGTATTTGAATGTTTAGACCACTATCACTATGCCAAGATTGGCATTGTAATAGGCAATATCAACAGTCTTGTTTCTAGATTCCCCAAGTGAAGTGAAGCCAAAAGAGTAATTTTAGGAGGAGAACATAATTTCTGTATTTGGAAATGTAATAATGTAATAGAAGGAAATACACATATTGGATAGCTTCACAGTGAAATCAGTAAACAAGATCCAAATCAACTTTCCCCACTTGGAGGCATTGGTTAGAAATGTGGATTTGGGAGCTGAGGATTTAGCTCAGCGGCATAAGTGCCTGCCTTGCAAGCATGTGGTCGTGAGTTTGATCCCTGATACCGATAAAAATACAAAAATACAACACCCCCCCAAAAAAAAAGAAATGTGGATTTTGAAAAAAATACCTTCACTCCTAAAGAATTCCATTTCAGTTTGTTAGAGTGTTTCTCAACCCTATGTGAGAATGGAGACATATAGTTAATATCAGAGGTTTATAGTTAGCCTTTTCCCTCTTATTAGAAGTAAATGCATTTACGAGCAAAAGTAGAATTAAAATAAAAACAGATACTGGTTTTTTGCAGTTTTTTTTTTTTTAAAGTATGAGTTACTGCTCTAGAATAAATCCCTAATAGTCATTTTATTTACTTTAGATCCATGTAAGTTTTGTCCTCTTCGTCTTAGTCACTACCTTGGAACAAAGCAATCCTAGGCCAGTCTCTTGAAAGATACTATACTTAAATAGCTGTTATTTTGGTCTCTTAAGGCCAGACAGCCACATGTTTAAAGGAACTGCTGGGGCTGGGGATTTAGCTCAGCGGCATAAGCTCCTGCCTTGCAAGCAGGCAGTCGTGAGTTCGGTGCCTGGCACCGATAAAAAGGAAAAAGACAATCAATCAATTAATCAATCAATCAATCAATGGAGCTGCTTAGTTAATAGGCCAAATGCCCTTTTTCTCTCTAAGACCTGAATGGATTCTGGGTTCTATAGATATACTCCAGGGAAGTTCGGATGCTATTTGGTGTGATCAAGTGAATGACAAGATCTACTTCTTTGGGTCCTTAGAGTTTCCCAGACCCTTAAGTTGTATAAGATGGGAGAATTGCTTGCCTGTCTTCTACTTTGGTAGTCTTTTAATTTTGTACTTGTTTCAGTTGAGGGAAATGACTGGGTCATGTCAATGGCTGTTAACAGACTGAAGTTTTTTAACTCACAGGTCTTCTGGCTCATCCCCCCTACAGCCCACAACCTGGAGCTGTACGAGAATTGGCTGCTGTCAGGGAAACAGGGAGACATCTTTCTGGGTGATCGAGTGTCAGATTGTCAACGCATTGAGCTCAAGCAGGGCTATACCTTCGTCATTCCCTCAGGTAAGGAAGATGCAGAAGTGGGTTGTTTATTTTAGACACCTTAAATAAAAGAAAGTTGACCTTAAAAGAAACAGATGGATTACCTCCAAGAATGGTTGTGCTACTAAAGGGTACAGCAAATAATGGTGTCCTTTCTGTCATTATGGAGTAGATTCTGAGAGGGTATATTAAGAAAAAAAACTTGTAATGACGGTGATTTAACACTAAAGGTATGTCAGAATTGCTACTGGAGGGCTGGGGATGTATCTCAGCAGTACATTGCCTGTCTGAAAAGTACAAGGCCCTGAATTCGATTCCTAGTATGAAAGTAAATAATTTTTAAAAAGAATTGCTTTTCAGAAGACCCACACATTTGAGCCCCACATTAGCCTCAGTAATTCAGAATCTCTTTAGAGATGACCTAATCTACAGATGATGTTCCACCTCTGGTGAAGAACTACTTAGGTTTCTAGGAATGGCTATGAGGGCCAGAGTGCCACTAAATCAACAGTATTCTTGATCAAATCATTATTTCTAAAACATATATTTATAAAGAGCACAGGTTTTGAAGTCATAGTCCTGCTTGAGAATTCTAAGTGTTTACTGCTAGATATCACTTTGATCAAATATTTCTTTTTCTTTTTTGAGATATTAGAGTTTGACCCTAGGGCCTTAACACTGAGCGACATGTTCAGCACTTTTTAGACATTGTATTTCACGACCGAGTCTTGCTAAATCAGTAAGTTGCCCAGCCTGAGCTTGAACTTGCAATCTTGCCTCAGCCTCTCCAGTGCTGGGATTATAAGTGTGAGCTACCACACGACTTATTTATTAAAAGTTTCTTCGACAGGGGATGAAGATCAGTGGTAAAGAATTTTCCTAGCCTGAGCAAAGCCCTAGGTTTGATGCTTAGCCAAACAGACATACACTTACATACATACTTTCTCGTGACGGGTGTGATAGCACATATCTACAGTCTGAGCTATTTAGGATGCTGAGGTGGGAGGATCACTTGAGCATACAAGTTGGAAACCAGCCTGGGTGGCATAGCAAGATCTTGTCTCAAAAAAACTTATGAACATTTTCTCATTTGATGTTCACCATCAACCAGGTAAAGTATAATTTATCCTGATTTTATAGAGAAAACTGAAGCTTTTGGGGGGGGGTGTCTTTTTTGTTTTTGGTACCAGGGATTGAACTCACGACTGCCTGCTTGCAAGGCAGGTGCTTATGACGCTGAGCTAAATCCCCAGCCCCGAAAATTGAATCTTTAAGAGCTTAAATAATTTGACCAATCACTGAGAATACTACACTGTGTGCTTTCAGCTTCTATCTCTATTCCCTTTTCTTCCAGGCTGGATTCATGCTGTATATACACCTACAGACACATTAGTGTTTGGAGGCAATTTTTTGCATAGCTTCAACATCCCCATGCAGTTAAAGATATACAACATTGAAGATCGGACACGGGTAAGTAATTTTATGGAACAGTTATATGTGTAGAGGATTATACCATTAAGAAAAGATGTTGCAAGAGATTCATGAGTATTTTATTAAAATTTTACTTTTTCTTGGAAGCGCTTAAAATGTTATGTTCACATTTTGGTAATATTAAAAAAATAAAGTTTTAGGAAAGTTAACTTACTTGGTTTTGGAGAGTCAATTGTTTGAAGTTCTTGATACCTTGGATTTTCATAAGAACATAAATGAATATCTAACATAATCTCAAGCCATGCTTCTCATTTTTATGCTCATGTAATAATTTCATTTGATTACCAACCCCCAGACCACTTTACTTTAATACTTACATGTGTATCCTGTTGGAACTGGGAGTGTTACATTCCTATACCAGCACTCAGGAGGCTGAAGCAAGAGGATTGCTGTGAGTTCAAAACCAGCCTGAACTACTTAGCAAGACCCTGGCTCAAAACAAACCAAGCAAATGAATAAACAAACAAAAATATATATACTGTCTTTCTCAGCGGGGGTTCCATGAGAGAGTTAGGTGCTGTAGTCCTTATGTATCTTTATTTTCTGTATTTCCTAGATGGCCCATAGCAGACTGGTACCATTCTAGGTACATAGGAAAAAAATACAATCATTATACTTCATGGATACCAAACAAAAAACTTGCAAACTTTCTTGGATATAGGACACAGGGTCTTGCTGTGTAGTTCAGGCTGGCCCCAACTCATGGCCATCCTTTAGCCTCCTGAGTACTGGAATTATAGGTATGCACTCCCACACCCTACCAAACTTTTTGTAAAGACCCAAAGAGTAAAGATTCTCAGCTTTATGGTCCATAAAATATCTGCTGTAGCTATTGAGCCCTATCTCATAGTATAAGGGAAAGCAGTGTTTTAAAATAATTTTTATAAATGTGAACTTCTACTTATTTGTTAAAAGTAATGAAACTAAATAGATTGTAGTTTAATGAGTCTGAAGTAGTAATATTAACCCACCTATTGCAAGAGTCACTATGAAGATCAGTGTTACAATTCATTCCCTTTTTTAAGGTTCAGTATGACTGCTATACCCTAGGCTTAATTGTTTTGGTTTCAGGAAAGAAAAGGAAAAATATATTCAGTAGCATAAGTAAAATGAGCACCTTTCTTTTTCATATTCCCTGTAAATTGTTAAACTGGTTGAAATTAATCTTGATATAATTCTTAGACTTTATTCCAAAATGTCTGTTTTCCATATCTAACTGTATCTTTTAAAGTATGGCTTCTTTTATTTCAAATAAGGAATTCTGAATATGTGGGAAAAAATATAATCATTATCTCTAATTTCATTACATCCTCTATATAGTAGGCACAATCAGAATATACAATGAGTATTTTATAATTCATATAGTAAAAGACACATTGCTATTAATCCTCTCCCAAAAAAAGTACTTCCTCTTACTTCAGACACACTTATTCCATCATCTACTTATTCCCATCGTATTTTCTGAAATAGTTCTGGAAGCCCTCTTTTGTGAGCATCTTTACAAAGTATGATCAAAAATACATGGGTGAATGCTGCTGCTTAGTTCCATTACTTTTAACAAATAAGTAGAAGTTCGCATTTATAAAAATTATTTTAAAACACTGCTTTCCCTTATACTATGAGATAGGGTTCACCATCTGTTGGATGGTGAATGCCATCCAACAGAAAGGCAAGCTCAGGCTGGGGATTTGCTCAGCGGCGTAAGCATCTGCCTTGCAAGCAGGCATTTGTGAGTTTGATCCCCGGTACCGCTAAAAAGGAAAAAGACAAAAAAAAAAAAAAAAAAAAAAAGGCAAGCTCATAAAAACATGTTGTATCCTCATCTACCTTATTCTTTGGATCTGGTGCTATGCAATTTTTGGTTCTTCTTCTTAAAGTTAAAATGACCATGAAAGTTAATTAAACATGTTGAATTCAGGACATTGGAGCAGCCATACAGTACAACTAAAGACACTCATGAAAAAGAGAACTTCCAAAACCACTTTAGAAAGTGTCAAGAATGATGGGATAAGTGTATTTGAAAAAAAGTAGGGAGTATTTCAAGGAATATTAATGGCAGTGTGTTTAACCACAATGCTTTATGAAGGAAATACAAAGCAAATTATAAAAGTCAATGTTTTGGTTACTTTGACCTACGAGACCAGTGTAGAAACTTACTATTTAAACTTGAATGTTAAAAAGTACTTTTGTTGTTGTTGTCTTTCTGAAACAGGGTCTCATTATACAGTTCAGGCTGTCCTTGAGCTCACCTTGTAGCCCAGGCTGATCTTGAACTCAAAAAGATCCTCCTACCTCAGCCTCCCAAGTACTGGGATTACCATGCCCAGCTGAAAATTACTCTCTTAAAGCTTTGAAAATTTCATTTAATGAAGATTTTTTTCCCCTTGTTTTGATATGATGTCTTGCCATGGTGCCTGGGCTGACCTCAAATGCTTGATTACTTATAATCCCAGCACATGGTGGGGCCAAAACAAGAAGATTCCAAGCTCAAACCCAAGCTGGGAAATTTACTGATATCCTTTCACAACGTGGAATGAGAATGGGGGATATACCTCCAAGCAAAGGCCCTAAGCTCAGTTTCCAAAAACAAAACAAATTTGGGTTCAAGTGATCATCCTCCCTCCTTTCTCAGTCACCTGGGTAGCTGGTCCTAAGGATGCATGCTGCCATTCCTGACTTGTAATGAGTACTTTTAAAAGCCTCCCCGCCCCCCGTTCTATCTCATTCTCAGAGATTAAATATGTTTTTGTGGTATTTGGTAGCATATATAAAATATATTATGAGCAAATTGGATACATAGTGTTGTGGTTAATTTTAATATAGTCTGATGAGCTCCAAGTTAAAAAAATTTCCTTTGAGATATGGTTGCCCAATCAAGCCCTGAAGTCCTGGGCTCAGGTGATCCTGCTGCCTCAGCCTCTCAAGAAAAATGTCAGTACTCTTTGAAGGCTAGTGAGGAGTGTTGTATTTGACTTGGGGGACCAAAGACCTTAGTTTTTACCTGCCACCCATGCTCCACTTTACCAAAAATAAATTAACCTGACTTTTAAGTAAGGGAAGAGAAGCCGTTCTGTTTATTTAAAATTATAACCATGTGAAAGACCCTAATTCAGGGTCTGGCTATTTTGGATTAGAAAGCTAATTAGGATTGGCTATGAAAAATAGAACATGCCTCTCCTGCTCTGCAGTAAAAAAAAGTTTTCTCAAGTCTATTGTGTCCAAGTCAGGCATGGTAGCACATGCCTGTAGTCTCAGCACTCAGGAGGTTGAAGCAGGAGGATCCAAGTGAGTTTGAAGGAAACCTGCACTACAAAGTGAGACCCTGTTTCCAAAAACAAAGAAACAAACAAAAGAAGTATATTGTCTCCTACTCTAAAATCTTATCCTCTATCCTAAAACTCAAAAATTTCTTTTTGATACTTGCCCACTGAAACAAGACAGCTTCTTGGTGGTTCTGAATGGTCACCCCCAATACCTTTTGTCTATATAATGATTATTTTCAAAGGCTAGTATTTTCTAAGTTGATGGATGGACTCAGGTTCATGCTTTAAATGCCAACTTGAGTTTGCAGATTGACTGGCAGTGCTCTTTGCTGAGTTAGACCATGTGTCAGTCCTTGAAAAGTGCCATCACCTCATCATTCTGTCTCTGTATAGGTTCCAAATAAGTTCCGCTATCCATTCTACTATGAGATGTGTTGGTATGTGTTGGAGCGCTATGTGTACTGTATAACCAACCGTTCCCACCTAACTAAGGAATTTCAGAAAGAATCTCTCAGCATGGGTAAGTGTTCTGCCTACATAAATTGTCTAATATTTTGTGTTTCTATTTGTGTGTGTGTGGGGGTGGGGGGTACTGGGGATCAACTCCAGAGCCTTTATTCTGACTAACATCCCCAGCACTTTTTTTCATGTGTTTATTTTGAGACAGTGTGCTTAGTCACTAAAGTGCCCAGACTGGTCTCAAATTCGTGATTCCCCTGCCTCAGCCTCCCAAAGTACTGGAATTACCAATGCATTCAAGGCCAATCTGAGCTATGTAGTGAGTTCAGGGATAACCTAGCATAGCAAGTCCCTGCTTCAAACAAGATAAACTTGTCCAGCTATTTTACTAAATAGTTTACAAATGTTCAATTTTGATTACTACCTGTGATGTGAATATAATTATATCCATGTTACAGATGGGAACAATAAGATTGAAAAGATTTCAAAACTTGCCCAGAATCTTACAGTTAATAAGTAGTTAAGCCACAACTTGAATCATACGGGTCAGACTCTAAAACCTATGCTCTTAACCTTTGTACTTTGAACATTTCCTCAACATCTATCATGAGTACTATTTTACTGGATGATATGGTAGTTTCAGTATACATTTTTAGACTTTTCCGTGTCTCACATTGGCAAGAAGCCAACACTGTAATATGCTGTGATCACAGGTTTCTTTGAAATCTTCAATCCAAGGAAGATACCTTTTGCTTTAGCATTTTCTTCTAACTGTATAACTTTGCTCTTAGTTTATAATCTCAAAATTGAAAAAGCTGGGGCTGGGGATTTAGCTCAGTGGCATAAGCGCCTGCCTTGCAAGCAGGCAGTCGTGAGTTCAATCCCTGGTACCGATAAAAACGAAAAAGACAAAAAAAAAAAAAAAAAAAAATTGAAAAAGCTAACCCAACATACGAAACCAAAGTACAGGATTGTATATACAGTATGATCCAATCTTGTTTTAAAGTATATCTTAAAAATGTATCTAATTGAATCAGGCATGCTGGTGCATACCTGTAATCCTAGCACATGAGGGGCTGAGGCAGAAGGATCATTGTGAGTTCCAAGCCACTCTGACTTATATAGTGAGACCTTTTATAAGACAAACAAACAAAACAGGATTATGAGTTCAAGCCAGACAAATTAGTGACTTTGAGTGACCTTGTCTCAAAGCAAAAAATAGCTCAGTGTGAATGAGCCCAGTGTGAAAAAGATAAATCCCCAGTCACCATCACCACTACCCCCTGCTATATATGCATATACATAAAAAAAGATGGAAAGAAAATACAGTACACTGTTCAGTTGTTACTCCAGAGCAGAGGGAAAAGGGATGACTTACTTCCTTATAACATCATGCATTTTCTAAATTATTAGTAATAAAGATGTGTTATAGGACTAATAAAGATTATCACTGTGGCAACATTAAAATTTTCCTTTTCAAAAATACTCACTTTGTTCTGCTCTCCATGTTGCTGGGATTTGAACTGCCCAGAGCTTAATTTTATATACTTCATATTGTCTGTTCTTTTAGAAGATAATGAAATTAAAATCCCAAATTCAAGTTTAAATTTGAAAGTAATTTGTAGCCTCTTTCATGGGAAACTTACTGCTAGTACACAAAGACAGGATTCTTCCTAGCCATTAGAAATGCAACTGATCATTACCTCAGTTGTCCTACTAGAGCACGATCTACCTGTTACCATGATTTTCAACAGTGGACCACAGTGGATTTTCAACAGGGGAATAAGGAGAGATGGTGTTTAAAGATGAGAACTTTGCCCCTTATCTCTTGTTGTGTGCATGGCTAAGTGACATGGTCTTTTTTCATTTTTCCTTTGTGTTGGTAGATCTGGAGTTGAATGGATTGGAGTCTGGAAATGGGGATGAGGAAGGAGTAGACCGAGAAACCCGACGCTTGAGCAGTAGGCGTTCTGTCCTTACCAGCCCTGTAGCCAATGGGGTCAACTTGGATTATGATGGCCTGGGAAAAACCTGCCGAAGTCTTCCAAGTCTGAAGAAAACTTTGTCTGGGGACTCGTCCTCTGACTCTAGCAGGGGCTCCCATAATGGCCAAGTGTGGGATCCCCAGTGTAGCCCCCGAAAGGACAGGCAAGTGCATCTGACCCATTTTGAACTTGAAGGCCTTCGTTGCCTTGTAGATAAGTTGGAGTCTCTGCCACTGCACAAGAAGTGTGTTCCCACAGGGATAGAAGATGAAGATGCTCTTATTGCTGATGTAAAGGTAAGCAACTATTAACCTGACTAAAGCAATCAGTTTCTAATTTTAAAGGTAGAAAGCACAGGAATTTAGTAAGATCTCTGGTTCAGCTACAGAGAAGTGAAATAAGTACACGTGTTTTTTAGTGCTGCTTAGTGTGTTGAATCCTACAGTGAAGTTAGGTTCCTATTCAAAAATAACTGCATTTTGTGTGTTCGATGAAGATTTAAATTCAGCCCTTAAAACACAGAATCCAGGCTGACCACCAAAATAAAGGTGAACCTGAGAAAATATGTACATTAAGCTTATGTTGTGTTCTGATAAAGAGACCTATTGTGAAACAAAAGAGAAGCTAATAGCAGTCTCATCCTAAGCAGATTGAGAGAAAAGAAAATTGTCGGGGCTGGGGATTTAGCTCAGCGGCGTAAGCACCCTGCCTTGCAAGCAGGCAGTTGCAAGTTCGATCCCTGGTACCGATAAAAAAGAAAAAGACAAAAAACAAAACAAAACAGAAAATTGTCTTATGCTCTGTATGTTGAGTAGATACAACATCTTTAGTTGCTATATTAAGACAAATGCATCAGGACAACTTCCCAAAAAAGTGTCACTTTAAGCATAATCCTGACTATGATTTCATCATATTTTTCTTGTTTTTTAAGAGGTCTTCCAACATAAATTAAAAAAAAAAAAAAAAAAAACGGGGTTGGGGAT
The DNA here is from genome assembly GCF_034190915.1 of Cavia porcellus. Taxonomy (NCBI): domain Eukaryota; kingdom Metazoa; phylum Chordata; class Mammalia; order Rodentia; family Caviidae; genus Cavia; species Cavia porcellus. The sequence goes on from NW_026947500.1 coordinate 25,789,572, forward strand.
TTAGCTCAGTGGCCTAAGTGCCTGCCTTGCAAGCTCGCAGTCATGAGTTCGATCCCTGGTACCAATAAAAAACAGTAACAAAAAAAACCCACTTTGCCTACCCCTCATACATTAGGCTAAAAGAAATGAGCTTATTTCTATGAAATCCTGATTTGAGTTCTCTAAACTGGAAAAAAATCTCTTACCCCCCTTCTTCCTCTTATGTCTCTGCCCCATCATCTCTCACCCCAACTCCATCTCTCTCTGGTATCTTGCTCTGTCTCTGTCTGTCTTTACCTCACTTCCCCTCTCTGGTACCTTGCTAACCTTAAACTCCTGAGTTTAGACTATCCTACTGCCTCACTGGCTCAGTCTTCTAAGTAGCTTGGATTATAAATGTGTCACTGTACCCAGCATTATTTTCTTTCTGTTTTTCTCTTCCTTCCCTTCAGTCTTTTAAGTACCCTATGAAGAAAGATTTCTAAGATTATGTCTTGTAAATGTATTTGATCTGTGTATCTATTTCTTGCTCTCCTTTTTCCTCTTTCTGTCACTCTTCCTTCTCACTTTCTTCTTTCCTCTTCCCCCTTCCCCTTTTTCCTCCTTCCCTTTCTCTTTTTCCCCTTCCCCTTTCTTCCTTGTTTCAGCCCAGTCCTCCCTTCCCCATTGTGTTCATCAAACTAAGGGCCTTGTGCATGCTAGACAGACTGTCTACCACTGAGCTACACCTATAGCCCACAATTTCCTTTTTAAATCGGGATCTGGAGCTGTATCTTGGGTATGTGTATTCAAAATCTGAACCATGGTTCATAATAAATGTTTTTTAAATTGCTACATATATTATTTTAGGCCATAAAGAACTTACAGAGAATAATTCTGTGACCCCCAATAAAAATGGACTAAATGTCATATAGTATGTCTTTCCTATCCCTGATTCTTGATTCAAGTTTTGTTTGTTTATTTTGTTGAGACAGGGTCTTGCTGTATAGTTCAGGCTAGTCTTGATGAGACTGTGTAACCCAGGCTGGCCTCAGACTCCCAAGTGCTGGATTTACAGGCATAATGCCACTGCTTGGCACCATATAACCAGCTGTGATATTCCCCAGCTTTTGTCATCTCAAGAAAGTATTCCAAGACTGAAATGGGACATATTTTTTTTTTCTTTTTACAGTTGACTTTGGTTTTGTTTTTGTTTTTGTTTTGATACTGGGGATCAAACTTACAACCTCACACTTGCCAAGGTGGGTGCTTATGCCGCTAAGCTAAACCCCTAGCCCTACAATTGATATTTAAATTACATAAAACATGTACATGCATCAGTAAAAAGGCAAACAATTACAGAAACTAAGAGTAGTAACTTGGTGAGATGGGTCCTCTTTAATAGCAGTAGAAGCTGAACATTTGGTGGTGAAGTTTAGTTTTATAAGGTTTGCTTTAGAAGAGGCAGGTGGTATCATTGCAGCTTTTATTTAAAGGAGGAAATTACATCATTCCAGGTTAATGTAGTCCCATTTCCACAATTAGTGTGTAACAAAAGAAATTTAGCCATGCTTTTCCAGACTCAAGTTAGGTATCAGACTCATTCCATACACTTGAGTGAACAAAGAACATTTGAGTTTTTTTTATTGTGATAGGATTTAAATAATTATATAATCTCGAGTGTTTAGTCAAGTGTAACATTGTCATAGTCACTTTTTTACTGCTAAGACACAATACCTGATACCCACAGATTAAAGGAAAAGAGGTTTGTTTTGGCCCACAGTTTGTAGAAGTTTCAGTTCATAGTTGGTCAAACCCCAAGGCAGGACAGCATGGCAGAGGAGTATAGTAACATGGAGACTGTAGCATGGCAGACAGGAAGCAGGAGCCAGCCAAAAAGGGTGATAAAGCCTTCCAGGCCATATACCCCATGACCTCCCTCTTCCACTCAGATGCCACCTCCTAATAGCAAGTCATCTATAAACCTACATAGTCCATTCAGAGGTCCCACCTACCATTACATGAGGTTTTAAGGGAAGAGGGAATATCTAGATCTTTCCTAAATAAATCTCTGTATATGGCTATTCTATCATAAATGTGTATGGGAAACAAATTATAACCTTGAGACTTTTTAACTTCTATTATTGTCTTTAGAACCCTATGAAGAAAGATTTCTAAGATTGTATCATAAATTTTTAAAATTTGGGTGTTTGTATTTTTAATTCATGAGAAAGAGTATCTTTTGAGTTCTAAGGTAGATGTCTGTAGATAGGTTTGATGTCATTGAATCCAATTGTAGAAGTCATATTATACTCCACTAATCAGTCATACAAAGTTAACAGTCCTAACTGAAATATAATTGAAATAGACAGGCTCCCATTAAGTAAAGTCATTGGCGTAATTAAATAAAATTAGAAGCTGTGTGTGGTACCACACTTTTCATCCTGGCACTCTTAAGAGGCTGAGGCAGGAAGATCCCATGCTTGAGCCCAGTCTGGGCAACTTTGCAGCTTTGAAAGACCCTGTCTCAAAAAGTGGAGGGGGGAGATACTCAGGGCAAGAACTCTGGGTTCAGTCCCAGGTACCATCAAAACCTAAACAAGATAGCCAGTGTCAGAAAATACCAGATTTAGATCTCGTATCTACAGGTAGTTTCATTTATAATCAAATAAAATAATTATTCCTGTATTTGAAGTTATGTTTAGAGAGAGATTGCAATAATGTGTTTAGAACTTCAGTACTTTGAGAATCTAAGCATCACTGAAAAGGAAAAGCAATGAATGAGGTAGATGTCTAATCACTGCAGTTGGGAACAAAAGGAAACAAAAATTTAGTCTTCATGCAAAAAGAGGAATTATTTCCTTTTAAAATCTCTTTGGCTGGTCTGGCATGTGGTAGTACATGCCTGTAATCCCACCACTCTGGTGGCTGAGGTGGGAGGATTACCATGAGTTTGAGGCCAGCCTGTGCTCCATAATGAGACCTGTCTCAAGAAAGACAGACAAGGCAGGCAGGCAGACCAAAAAGTGAATGAGTGAATGAATGAATAAAATTTCTCTGGCTGGGCTTGACTGAGCATCCTGGGAGTTAATGTCTGTCACAAGAAGGCCCAAAAGGTCTAGTGCAAGGAACCCCGGAGCCAGGACATCTACCTGAGGCTTTTGGTCAAGCTATTCAGGTTTCTGGCCAAATGAACCAATTTTACTTTTAACCAGGTTGTGCTAAAGGGGCTGTTCATGTTTTGCTCTAATCTGCCAACTAAGTCCCTTTCCTGAATGATCTAGAAGATGAAGTTTCCTGGCTGGGAAAATAAAACTGCTGTGGTCATGAGGACAATATTAGATAACATGCAGGCCCAGGAGGTGGTCGAACTGAAGGTTTGTTCCTTGTGTTTGAGCAGCCAGGCCAGCAGCCATATTTTCAAGGCTAGGGATAAGTTGAGTTTAGAGCCAAGCATTGTGGACCATACCTGTAACCTCAGCATTCGGGAGGCAGGCAGAAGATTGCTGTGAATTTGGGGCCAGCGTGGGCTACACAGTGAGTTCAAAGCCAGCCTGGATTACATAGTGATATCTTGTCTCAAAATATATATATATATATTTTTGGATGTAAAAAAAAAAAAAAAATCTGGTTCCCAGAAATAACTAGTAGAAGAAATGAGAAGAAAAGTAATGATACAAGGTACCTATAATTTCATATTCTCTGGAAAAAAAGTCCAGTTTAGTATGATGATAAAAGAACTTTGAATATTCTAAAATGTTAAGTTTACAGTATTGAAAAAAGAACGATAGAATTGAAAGGAGAGTGAATTAAAAATATGGGATCAAAACATATTAACTGACTGGTAAAATGAATCAGGCTAGGTAAGGTTCTGTTTGGGAAAAGTGTGGGTAATCTCAATTTTTTGAGAAAGACTGCTAAAAGAAAAAGAGTTCTCTCCAAGTTACAACCTTTACATACATTCAATAAAAAGGCAAGATATGGAAGAATATATAGATATTCCTCATTTAACAACTGGCCTGTTTAACTACTGTTCAGACTTATGACCAAGGCATGCTATTTAGACTTACAACTCAGTTTTTGGTTATTTTTTTTTTTCACATTTCAGCCTGTACCTCTTGTTTATACAGCACCAATATCTTTTTTAAAAAGTATACCTTATTTATACAGTACTGTAATTTTTGCTGATTGTTCTGCATAGGACTATAATTTTATGTTGTACATTACAGTACTCCATGTAAGTTAACCCAAATGAAAACAAAGTCATCAAGTTGGAATTTCTTTTGACCATATTTTTGTTCTGATTATTGTAATGTGCATACACAGTTCTTCATTTAGCAAATAATTCATTTAACAACATAGTCATAAGAACATAACTTGGTCCTTAAATGAGGACTGTATAACAACCCTATTAATGTAAACAAAAAGTCTTTATGTTGATACCTTGCAAGGAATTCTTAATTGGTGCACCCCAAACTGCTGTGAGCAGGGCACAGCAGGATGGTGGAAGTCAGCTAGAATTTGTGATAAAGTAAGAAATGGTAGAAAGGGCTAGGGGTTTAGCTCAGCGGCTTAAGTGCCTGCCAGGTAAGCTACGAGGTCTCGAGTTTGATCCCTAATATCAAAAATAAAAGAAATGATAGAAAGATCTAATATAATCAGCTCTTAATCCATTAAGCCAGTTGTGTTTTGTTTTGTTTTGATGATTCTGAAGATCAAATCAAAGGCCTTCAGCTACATTAAATACATCCCCAGTCCATGTTTTTATTTCTTATTTTGAAACAAGGTCTTATATATCACTGCTAAATTACCCAGGCTGCCTCAATCTTGTAAGCCTACTACCTTGGCCTTCCAGAGTGCTGGGATTGCAGGAGTGTAGTACCATACCCACCCCATTAAGGCAGTCTCAATCTCTCTCTCTCTCTCTCTAATTTTATTTATTTGTTTGTTTGTTTGTTTGTTTGTTTGTTTTGGTGCCAGGGATCAAACTCACAACCTTGAGCTTGCCAGGCAGGCACTTAATGCTGCTGAACTAAATCCTTGGCTTTTTAAAATTATTTATTTATTTATTTGGTCTTTTTGAGACAGGGTCTCACTATGCAGTTCAGGCTGGCCTTGAGCTCACTTTGTAGCCTAGGCTGGTCTCAAATTTGCAATGATCCCTCTGCCTCAAGATTCCCAAGTACTGGGATTACAGGCATGTACCACCACGTCTGGCTGCTTTTTTTTTTTTTTTTTTTTTTTTTTTTTTTTCAGTGTAAGGTTACATATAATACAGAACTACAAAAAAAAGCATAACAGTAAGAAATCACCTGTTAATAGATTACATATTATCATCTTGGAAATAGTTGCTCAAATCACAGTATCAAAGAATACAAAGTAGACATTCAAACAGAGAGACTACAAACAGCTGTGTTCAATGATCCAAAAATATTAATATAGTCAGCTATTCAACATCCCTATACACACTTGCTGTTATATCCGTTAGAGCTCTTTTTTCCCCTTCCTCTCTTTTTACAACAAAATTTACACATTTTAGATTTTATTACTCCTTAGTTCTTATTACTTTTTGGGGGGGGAGAATAAAGTCAAATATGGCAGAATAAAGCTGTCAGTGAAAACCAAGGACAGACTTAGCACATGATGTAGAACAGAGTATACGGTTATTAACAATAGTTATCAACGTTGTCTCTTGTTTCCTTAAAAAGATTTGTCTATCTCATTAGATATTATAAAGTTGGACAAAACAGTAGAGAACAAGACCAATAAAACTTAGACATTGTAAACATTACAGGACTTCCAAAGGAGACAATAGTCAAACCAGAATGGGCATCTTAGTGAATCTTACTGCCTTCAAAGTAGTTGCCTATACCCTCGGACCTGATACTATCCCACAGAATGGAACAGAGTCTAATCAGTCAAAACAAGATCGTGGGAGCATTACAGGACTTCAAAACAAGTTAATAGGAAATCGAAAAGAGTTACTATTATATATCCTAATTTTTTAAATTTTTCCCTTAATTAAAATAAACATAAGAAATAACTAAATAATTTTTTTAAAGAATAATAGTTACCATAGTGTCTGTCTTTTTCCTTGAGATATTTGGATAAAACTTCATATACTATAGCTTCAAATATTTCCATATCAAGAAGGCTTTTTTCTTTTTTAAACCAATCTGTACAATGAAAACTTTACTTCTAGTTTTAATTAACAATATTTTTAATAATTAACATTCTTACTGACTATAAAGTTTTAAATCCAAACTCATTTACTAGACACAAGGCTTTAAAATATTTTTATTACATTCTTACACTGTGTATATTCTTACTATTTCTTATCTTTGTTGCCTATTTTGAATTAATAGGAAAAGAAAATAAGGCCTTGTTTAATTTACAATTTGGAAACCTACTTAGAAGGGTTTTCCTAGTGCCCTATATGATTTTCATCCCTTCCTGTCAGCCTCTAGAAGTGCTTTAGAGTGATGTGTCTTTCTTAAGTATTTGTACTTTATCATCCCTCCAGGTTAGAATAGTACTGTGGACCAAAATAATGCATTTTCCAAGACCTTTTAATAGCCTAGGATCACTGTAAAGAAAATCTTTTCAGGCCGAGGATTTAGCTCAGCAGCGTAAGTGCCTGCCTTGGAAGCACGAGGTCTTAAGTACAGTCCCCGTACCAAAAAAAAGAAAAAAGAAAGAAAGTAAGTAAATAAATAAATAAAATCTTTTCAAACAAAATAAACTGCACTGGATCTCTGTGTCTTAAAGTACAAGGGAGAGGCTTAGGGTTAGGATGACCACATAAACAACCAAGAGCATCAGTCTGAAGCACAAAAGTCCCTCCTTCCTTGGTAAATTACTATAAAAATTAGCATGCAAACCTATAGTAGAGGCCTATAATAGTTCCAGCTGCTGTGTAGAATCAAGATTGAAGGCAGGAAAGTGGCTTGAGCCCAGGAGTTTGATGCCAGCCAGGCAACAGAGCAAGACATCAAATTAGGAAGGAAGGAACCAGGCCAGGTGGTTGGAGCATGCTAATAATCCCAGTACCCTGGGAGCCTGAAGCAAGAGATTTGAAAACTCACCCCAAGTTTGGGCAATTTAGTGACACCCTATCTCAAGGACTGGTAGAGTAGCTCAGTGTGACCAGCCTGGGTTTAATCCCCAGTACTGGAAAAGAAAAGGGAAGACAGTGGAGAGGGAGTAAGAAAAAAAGGGAAGAGGGGAGGTATGTGTCTATGTCTGTGTCTGTGTCTGTTTAAACAGGCAGGATGGAGAGTCAGAAGTATTTTGTTTTTCATTAGACTATATCATTTCGTTTCTCTTTTGATAAAAAATGAAATTCTCAGCACTGAGATTCCAGTTGGTCGTGATAGCACATGGGAGGCTGCAACAGGAGTATTGTGTGAGTTTGAGGCTGGCCTGGGCTACATAGTGAGTTCAAGGCCACCCTAAACTACACAGCGAGACCCTGTCTCAAAAAAACAAAGCAGAGGGGCTGGGGATTTAGTGGGGCTGGCGATTTAGCTCAGCGGCATAAGCGCCTGCCTTGCAAGCAGGCAGTCATGAATTCGATCCCTGATACCGATAAAAACTAAAAAGACCAAAAAAAAAAAAAAGCAGAGTCAAGGCATGGTGGCACATGCCTATAATCCTAGCAGTCAGGAGACTGAGATAGGTGGATTGTTGAAAGTTCGAGACTAGCCTGGGCTACAAAGTTAGCTCAAGACCAGCTTGATCTACATATTGAGATCCTGTCTCAAAAAGAGAAAACCCACTGAGATTCCACCTTACTCAGAAAAACAGCCATCATCAAGAAATCAAATAATAATGCTGGAGAGACTGGGAGAGGAAAGGGACCATTCTACATTTTTGGTGGAATGTAAACCAGCACAACCACTATGGAAAACAGTGTGGAGCTGCTTCAAAAAAAGTGAGAATAAAAATTCCATTTTACCCAGTTAAAAAAGTGGAGCTCTCAATATATGGACATTTACAGATATATGACAATAAAGCCACAGACCTCAAAAAAGCCTATTGAGCCACTGAATCTATTCTAGAAACTTACTGAAACAACTACACCGGGAATAAGAAGGCTTCAATAGTGACAGCTAGATGTTTATGTCAAAGAAGTAATAGTAATTTCCCAAAAAAAACAAGTTTTAATTCTGTGAGGATCTAAAAATTACTTAAACATGGATCCAAACTACTGCTGTGTAGGCTTCTGTTCCTGCCCAGCCTGTCCTCAGTGTTGATATACAGTGCATGTAGATTTCTGGAAATCCAGCCTTCCCTTTTCTCCTATAGCCCAAACAGAGAGTGGGTGGTCTGAACTTCACGTTGTCCAGGATCTGAATGTGTGGAATTGTAGGCAACACATGTTGGTCAAATAGCTGTCAGCAAATGGCATCCAGGTCTAAAAGCATGCGAGGGTGGCTGTTTCCCGAGGGACTGTCAAGAATGAGAGCAGGAGCTGTAATGTTGCTCAGTGGTAGGATACCAGCATAGAGTTTGGGAGGCCCAGATTCACTCCTCAGTAAAGCAGAATCATATTCTGGGAGTGATACACTGAGGTGAAGCATTCTGATGGACAAAGGAGGCTGATGGAGTTGGTTCCTGGGCCTTGGTTAGAGTAAGGAGAGCAAAGTTCTTTGATCTTAGGTTGTGCCTCATTAGTTTGAGTTGATCATGATGGAACTGCTAATAGATTGCTACATAGACATTTCTAGAATGTTGATGGTTTCTAGTGGGAACTAGAAAAGGCATATGTTGGAGATGTAGTTGATGGGAAATTTATTGAGTATTGCATATTGATTGGAATGTTATTTCTAAATATTTTTTTAAATGGAAAAACATGCTAGTTTTGGATCACAGACTGGAAGCCACATGTCCAAAGCAAGTAAAGCAAAAAAGATAAAAGGTGAAGGTAACTTGGGAGAAGCTCAGTCTGTTTTTTGATTTCTTCTCTGTGGCCAGTGAGGCAGTCTGAGGTATATGCTGAGAAGAGAGATTCTGTGTGTGTGTGTGTGTGTGTGTGTGTGTGTGTGTACGCGCAGCATGCAGTCAGCAAGACAGATCTGACACAATAAGAAGTGACCCTGAAGGGAAGGGTGTGGACTGAGACAAGGACAAATGTGGGCCATGGTGCCTAAGCAGAATGGGTTAAAGCTTTCCCTTCTGCTAGCGCCTTCTGAAGTCAGCCACCAGGAGCCCTTAGGGGCTGGCCCTGAGTTCTCCTGTTGCGGTGGTAGAGGGAGGGAGACAGGGTGGCCACGCTCCCTCCTGGCAGTGCCTCCTCCAATGAGGAGCAGAAGAGCTGCGACTGAACACACCCTCTCTCAGTGCTGCAGCGGAACCGCCGGGCCCTCTGCCTGCCTAGCTCACTCGAGCTCAGCTCCCCCTCCTGCCATCTTCCGTTGCAAAGCATTTCTGGGAGCTGCATGTGGGTGACGCAGCAGCATTGTTCACAGGCACAGGAAGCCACGGCTGAGCTGAAGGGCTCGAGAAGGAGCTCAGATCACTGCATGCTGCCCTCTCTGGGTAGCCTGAAGGGTTAGAGCCGACTACCCTGCCTTATGTGCCCTGGGAGATTTCAGGATTTTCGAGTAAATCGGGATTTTCCTAGAGGCAGAAAACCAAACTTCTTCCGCACAACTTCCAACACAGAAAACAAAACAAAGACGGTGGGGAAACTTCACCCAAGAGCCTCGGCAGCTCCAGAGCGACAAGAAACGCAAGGTCAGGCGATCAGTTGGCAAACGCATTCTGGTTTGGGGTGTATATTACTGTAGGGACTTTGTCTCAGCAAACAGGCAGAAGAGCTGCCTGACAGGCAAGTCCAGGACAATGCTTACGTTACTTGGTGGTGTTGCCTGAGCCATTGCTGCACTTGTTCCTTCACTGTGGGATATGCTTTGGAACTGGGTTGCGTTGCTTTTTGGATTGCTTTTCCCCTTCTACCCAGGCCCTTCTGTTCTCTTTCTCTCCCTCTGATCTGTGGGGTGTGGGCCTGTATTTGAATGTTCTCCTGAATGTCTGGAACCTAGATAGGAGTCAGCCTTTCCACACTCCACCCCCGCTCCCCTATCCCAAGCCCCTCTAGTGAGGGGTGGTGGCTTCTTTATATGGTTTCTTATAGGGCCTCAGCTGGAGTCTGCCTTTTTTGATGAAAGCAGGGCGTGCTTGGTTGAATGGCCCCAGCAAAATAAGGCTTGGAAGGAAATCTGCATTTCCCTCCACACCCACACATACCCCAGTAACAGCCATGTATGTGTGAACAGCTACCCCCCACACACACACCGACAGTTTCTCCGCCTACCCTTCCCTGTGGCACCCGCAAAAGTCTTACAGGTAAATTAGACTGCTTTTGGTGAACAGTTAAGTTCCTTTTCTACTCTCTTAAACAATCGCAAATCTTTTGATGCAGTTTGTTTTGCTAAAAGTGGAAAGTCCCTGTTTGTGGACAGCTTAGTTCTCTCCGGCAAAGGAAATGGGCAGAGTCCTACTCTTCAGTAGTGTGACATGGGGGAGGGGAGCAGTGCACTCCCTAGCACACATTTTTAATGGACCCAAATTTTTCACCCTGGGGAGATTAGAAATCCTAACCAGAGCCTTGTCCCACGTGGCACCACACCCCGCCTCTTCACCCTTACACAGTATGGTGCTAACAGGAGGCTCCAGAATAGGGTGCCATAGCAACTTGAAGTAAATAAAACGACTGCAGATGAGATCAGTTTGGGGGAAGGTGTGAGGCATCTAGAAACTTGGTAAAGGGGGTGCTTCATAGGGGAGCTTCTTGGGATGTTGCAGGGAGTTTTTTGAGTCTTAACTCTGGGATTTGGAACATGATTCTTAAGGATACAAATAAGAGAAAAATAATTAAAAGTCCTGAAGAAGCCACAGGCATGCCAACCTGTCTAGGTTAAAGTTTAGTCTTTACTGAAACAGTTCCTATCCTGTACACATAAGCCAAGTATAACTTGTCCCCAGATTTGCATTTTTTTTTTTTTTTTTGCTGTGTTGTTGCTTTAGGGCTCCTGAGGTCAGAGAAAGGAGACTTTCATTCTTCTAGAAAGTTTAGGCTTTGTAAATCTCTGTAGAAAACATGAAAGATTTGTCTGAAAATAACAGCCAATGTGATTAACTTAAGTGGCAGTTTCTTACTGTAGTGTCGTTCTAAGTCACAGAAATTTGATTAAAGCCATAAGAAGTATTGCCCTTACCACTAAGACTGTACCTGTTCCATTACTAGGAATAAAGGCAGATAGCTGACTCTGTGTGTTTGTGTGTGTGTGTGTGTGTGTGTGTGAGAGAGAGAGAGAGAGAGAGACTGAGACTCTGTAAGCAGCCTTTAAAAAAAACAAAATTCTAGGCTGGGGATGTATGTAGCTCAATGACAGGAGCACCTGCCTGGCAAGCACAAGGTCCTGAGTTTAATTCCCAATACTGTACACCCCCAAAGAAAGAAAGAAAACAGAATCTTGGGTCAAATCAGAACATTAATGCTCTGCTGCTGATCGTTTTCAGTGTTAGCCGACTTTGATGCAGTGTTGCTCCATTCTGCAAAATGAAGGCAGCGCTTGAAGAGATGATATTAAGTTTTATTGTCATATATAAGAAAAACATGATAAGTAATGCTTTGTTGCTACAGTAGCTAGTTGCTTTAGTGTAAATGTTAGCCTGGCTACATATGTAAAGAGTTGGGTGCAAAGGTAAGTTTGAAGTCTTTATATTACTGTAGTAGTCTTGAGTTCACTCTTTCATCCTTGATTTCCTTATTTTTAAGTCTAAAGACTGTTGCTGGCCTGTGCTTTCCCTTGGTACTTTTGAGAGGTCCGAGGCTGAGTGGTTGGCTACTGCTGGGAGTAGTTGGCACTGTGTTTATCATATGTTGCCTTTTCCTTCTTTCTTATCCAACCCTCAGGTTTTGTTGGAGGAGCTTGCCAGTAGTGACCCCAAGTTAGCTCTCACTGGAGTCCCTATAGTACAGTGGCCAAAAAGGGATAAGGTAAGAAACTCTTCTACTTGATCTTCAGCCTGTTTAAGCCTCTTGCTAGCTGATCATTACTATTCCAGGAAGAAAAGAACAACTATACAGGTTTTGGTACTTTAATACAAACTGACAGAAAATCATTACTCAGTTTTGTCCTAACTCTTAGGTCAAGGCAATTGGCTATTTTTGGAGGTGACTGTCTTAACAGAATTCTCAGACTGCAAGGTCTTCCTCTAGATTCAGATGCCAAGTTGTGCATTTGTGACCAAAGTGATCAGCTCCTATGCTTCTGACCCAGTGACTCAGTTTATCTTTGCAGATATGATTTAAAAACAGTTAAGTACGTACATATTTAAAAGATGAGAGTTTTTCTTCTTTTTTTTTGGTACCAGAGATTGAACTCATAACCTCATGCTTGCGAGGCAGGCACTTATGCCACTCAGCTAAACCCCCAGCCTGAGAGTTTTTCTGTATTATAATGGGACCATACTCTCAGTGTTGCCTGAATTGGGACTTTTCAGTGTAGAATTGAAAAGAGAAGAAAAGAATTACTGTCTGTTAATGTAAGACTCTTAAAGCTCCCTATGAATTTTTAGTATATTGTCCTCTTTCATGGTTATGTTAAATAAATGAGAGCATTCTAATCCTGGCCATGAGTTTAGTAGATAAATTAGATCATTCTTTGCTATTTCCTAGCTGGCATTTGCAAAGCCACTACATTCCATGGATGGTTAGACAGAATAGGACCTCTTACTCCTTCATAGGTGGCAGGTCCCACTTGGCCACATAGGACTACCCCAGAACAGTCTAATCATCTTTGGCTGTTGAGTATTTTCTGTCAGAAAGATATGGTAGTATTTTCTGTCAGAAAGATATGGTAGGAAATTAAAGATGTAATTTTTGTCCTTGAAAAGGTCATTAACAAGGTAAATGCAGATGGTTAAATTATAAACATATATCTGAGAAATCTATTCCATACTTAAATGTTAATTGGACTATCTGCTGTGTACCAGCTTGTTTCCTGGGATTCAGAGTGGTAAAGAAAGGAACAAGATCAGTTTAACCCTTGAGTAGTTTGTTGTCCTATTTATTTTGGACCATATTGTGTATAGTCAGTATAAGGAAATAATAGAGGGCCTCTGGGGTGACTCAAGTACATGGCACTTATCCAGAAATCTTCAGGGATGGACAAATATTACAGTTCTGCAAAATGAAATGGATGCGGCTGAAGCAGTAGATCAAAAGGGTAAAATAGTACCTGGCACATTTTTTCTGTGGAGATCAAAATGGTAAATACTTTAGATTTGGTATGCTACACAACCACGGCTTCTCTCAGTTCTATGTATCATGTAGCCATACACAATACATAAATGAGCATGGTTGTGTTTTAGTAAAATATATTTATGAAAATAGGCAGTGAGCAGATTTGCCCACAGAGTTCTGAGCTAGGTATACTGCCATGTAATCTTCTACCCTCTGCAGTCTTAAAGCAATTTGATATGGTTGACCTCACTGCTTTCTCTTTCCAGCTTAAATTCCCCACCCGGCCAAAGGTGCGGGTTCCAACCATCCCTATCACAAAGCCTCACACTATGAAGCCAGCTCCTCGCCTAACACCTGTGCGGCCGGCAGCTGCCTCCCCCATTGTGTCAGGAGCCAGGCGGAGAAGAGTGCGCTGTAGGAAATGCAAAGCCTGTGTGCAAGGAGAGTGCGGTGTTTGCCACTACTGCAGAGACATGAAGAAGTTTGGGGGACCTGGACGCATGAAACAGTCCTGTGTCCTCCGACAGTGCTTGGCAGTGAGTGATCTGCTGGGTAAAGATGTTGGGGGATGGGCATCGGTGCCAGAGGGACTAGAAGACAAGTGGTATAGAACCAGAGACTGCAGAGCTAAGTTATGCTCTCTTTGACATTCTTCATTTTGTCCTTCTCTCCCTGGATTCAGAAAGTACTAAAAATAATCTAATCTTTTGGCCTTACTCACCTAGTTTTTAAACAAGAGATTAATGTTTGAAGGGCAAGTCATTTGCCTTCATCCCTTTTTAACTTGTGAGCCTTAAGAACAAGCCAACTCAAAGGAAAGAGTCTCTCTTGGTTTCTGACTCCCAGGCAGTTGAATCCCTTCATCTTTCCCATTTTTTTCTACCAAAACCCCATCTTCTCTCTAAGCTATCGCAGTGCTCCCCACATACTTACTAACTAGAGAATTTTAAGAACCAAATCTCTTTTTAAAGGGAAACTGAAATGGTAAAGATTTAAATTTATTCTCTTAGTCTCTGTCTTTTTCCTTTTGTAGCCCAGACTGCCTCACTCAGTCACATGTTCCCTCTGTGGTGAGGTAGATCAGAATGAAGAGACACAGGACTTTGAGAAGAAACTCATGGAATGCTGTATCTGCAATGAGATTGTTCATCCTGGCTGCCTCCAGGTGAGGAGCATCACGGCTCATAGAGCAACTGAAGGATGGGACACCTGTCACTGGTGTCTGCCACCATCCCTACCACTGTGAACCCTTAGCTTCATAGTCATATAGTGGAGTAGTCTCAACATTATCACCTAACGTTGAAGGAGTCCTCAGTTTTATCAGGTTTAGTGCACAGCTGAGCTTTTTAAAAGTAATAAGGGAAGCCAAGCATGATGGCACACACTCATAATCCCAGCATTTGCGAGGCTGAGGCAAGAGGGCTGCTGTGAGTTCAAAGCCAGCCCGGGCCACATAGTGAGTTCAAGACCAGCCTGGATTACACAGTGAAACTGTGTCTTAAAACAAATTTTTTTTTTTTTTCCGTTTTTATCAGTACCAGGGATCGAACTCACGACTGCCTGCTTGCAAGGCAGGCGCTTATGCCGCTGAGCTAAATCCCCAACCCCTCAAAACAATTTAAAAAAAAAAGAAAGAAAGGCTAGGCATGGTGGTGCACACCTGTAATCTCAGCACTCAGGAGGTTGTAGCAGGAGGATCACTGGGAGTTTAAGGCCAGCCTGATCTACATAATGAGACCCTGTCTCAGAAAAAGAAAACAGATTTAGTCCTTACGACGACCTTATAAGATAGACATTTTATCCCCTTTTTTACAGTTGAGTCACTAAATTGTTAGTCTCTGAACCCAAGTAATAACAGTCCAGATCCCCAAGATCAGATCTAGCACCATTGGCAAGATACCATCTAGAGAGGAAACCCCTCATTGACCCAGACTCTTGAAAAACTTTTTTCAGGGAGGTGTTAAGACAAGAGTCTTGCTTAGATTTCAGGCTGGCCTTAAATGCACTGTGTAGTCCATGCTGGCCTCAAACTGTCAGTGATCATCCTGACTTTGCCTCCTGAGTGTTGGCATTACAGGCATGCACCACCACAGCCTTGAAAGACTTCCTGTAGCCTGCATTTGACAAGTAATCAAAATGAGGGTGGCCATTTTCCATCCTGAGAGTAGTATTAGTGTCTTCTGAAACCAAGTAGCTCTCCATTTTTCTTCCCCTGCAAAAGCTGCTTCTCACATGTGTTAGTGTGTAACAAAGGCAGAAGAGACTAAGTCATTTTAATTCTCTCTTTGCCTATAGATGGATGGAGAGGGTTTGCTTAATGAGGAACTGCCAAATTGCTGGGAGTGTCCAAAGTGTTACCAGGAGGACAGCTCGGAGAAAGCCCAGGTAAAAGAACCACACTGACTTCTTTTGTGACAGGAAAAGAAGTGTTCAGCCTGGGAAATTGCTGTACATTGGCCTTTCCAACAGTATATCTTTTTTTCCTTGGGTTACTTGTTGAGTTGTTAGTGTAGTTTTGTTGTTGGTTTAGTTTCAGTTGGGTTGGGTTGGGTTGGGTTGGGTTTTTGTATTTCTAAATACTGTAGAAGTTGGGATCCTTAAATTCCTGAGGTCCTCTTATACTCTAGGGCACTAGAAAGGGAGGAACCACAGCTGGGCTGTTGAGGGAAGAAAGGTACGAAGGCTTTCTCCTGAGAAATGTTATTGGAGGAGAGGCAGTGGCCTGGAGTTACCCTTAAATACTGGAGTTTCTAGTTAAGCAAATTTACATTTTTTTGTCATCTTCACCTCTGTGGCCCGATAGAAAGACCTGCCAACCCCCACATGCCCAGATTGTGTCATTCAAAGGCAGTCCCTCTCCTGGAGGAAATGGGGACCAGCTCCATGACCTTGGCCAGGCAGTGGAGATTGCTGGCCTTCTAGTCGCCAGTAATATCTAAAAGGGCTCTGGTTACTCAGGCTGGCAAGCCAAGGGCACATATGCTAAGGGCACATATGGGAGGAGGCAGCTGGCCTTGCATCAGTCTTTTAGGGACCCCTCCACTAGAGTAGGGAAGGGTCATAAGGGAATTTCTTAGCTTGTTTATTTCTTCCATTTGGGCATTGAGGTAGCTAAAGTTACAGTTTAAATGTCTTTGAGGGCAAGGGTTTTGCAAGTTGACCAGTGCTAAAATTCTCCTTATTCCAAATTCTTGGCCCTGTATGACTTTACATTTGTCCTCACTGCTAGTGTTGAGAGTTGGCATCCCTGACATAGCAGAGGGGTTGATAGATGCTGGGTTTCAATCACTCTCTTAATACCTGTATGTTGTCAAAGCCAGCACCTAGAAGATGGTTATTCCCTCCCAACCATGTGACGAAGGAGTATGAAGAGAAAAGGGAACATAGCCCAAGACTGTTGGTTAGGGACATAAAGTATCTCCGAAGGAAAATTTAAACTACTGATAGAGTTCCTCTTGGCAGTATTGACTGGATTTTGTCACAGTGTAGCCGAAGTGGTTTCCAGGAAAGGACAACTGTCTGGTGAGCAGGGTGTCACAGGATGAGGTGAGGCCCTGTATGGAGTTCCTTACTATAGTCTTAAGCAGATCCCTTGGCAGTGGTGCAATTTCTCACCAAGGTTCTCATTCTGCTTTCTCTCTCTCATGGGGAATAGAAGGCTGCAGCTGGGAAAGCCAAGCTGAAGTGCTAGGGAGCTGAAAATCTAAAAGTTGGTGGCTTTTGCTGTTCTTGGTCCCTGCTTCATCATCCAAGTGTTATTTTTTCCACTACTAATAAGAAACATATCACTTGAGTAAAAGAGCTGAATGAGAGAAGATTTAAAATGTTGGGGGTTGGGGATGTAGCTCAGTGGCATAAGCGCCTGCCTGGCAAATGTGAAGTCATGAGTTCGATCCCCAGTACCAAAAAAAAAAAAAGAAAGATTTTAAAATGGTTGGGTTATACAGTGGTAGACTTTAAACAGTATTTTTCCCAAGGAATGATCCAGAAGTTGGGACAAGAAATAAGTAACATTGGGTATAGAATCAAGCAGCCCAGATTTGAGTCTCACTCCTCTGTACTTGAACCGCCATCCTTTTTATCAGAAATGGGTTTCCCAAGTAACCCATTTAATGATTTTTGTTCCACAATCAGTGTTCTCTGGTGTAGCATGAGCTCTGTTGCGCATCTTTGCAGAGTCTAAATTGCAGGCTCTGAGGAAATGAGCCCCTCTGGTAGCAGTGACCAGTCTTCTTTCAGGCTCACCCTGTCAGTTTAGAGGATTTGGAGAAAAGGAAGCACTGATGTTGCTTTTCTGGGCGCATTTTGCAGAAGCGGAAAATGGAAGAGAGTGATGAAGAAGCTGTGCAAGCCAAAGTCCTGCGGCCCCTGCGGAGCTGCGATGAGCCCCTCACACCCCCGCCCCATTCACCCACTTCCATGCTGCAGCTCATCCACGACCCCGCTTCCCCCCGGGGTATGGTGACTCGGTCATCCCCTGGGGCTGGCCCCAGCGACCACCACAGTGCCAGCCGCGATGAGCGCTTCAAACGGCGGCAGTTGCTACGGCTGCAAGCCACAGAGCGCACCATGGTACGGGAAAAGGAGAACAATCCCAGCGGCAAAAAGGAGCTGTCTGAAGTTGAGAAAGCCAAGATCCGGGGATCGTACCTCACTGTCACGCTACAGAGGCCCACCAAAGAGCTCCACGGGACATCCATTGTACCCAAGCTGCAGGCCATCACGGCCTCCTCTGCCAATCTTCGCCATTCCCCCCGCGTGCTAGTGCAGCACTGTCCAGCCCGAACCCCCCAGCGTGGGGATGAGGAGGGGCTGGGGGGAGAGGAGGAAGAAGAGGAGGAGGAGGAGGAAGATGACAGTGCAGAGGAGGGGGGTGCGTCCAGGCTGAATGGCCGGGGCAGTTGGGCTCAGGATGGAGACGAAAGCTGGATGCAGCGGGAGGTCTGGATGTCTGTCTTCCGCTACCTCAGCCGCAGAGAACTTTGTGAATGTATGCGAGTGTGCAAGACGTGGTATAAATGGTGAGCAGGGATACAAGGGCTTAAGAATAGGGGTCTGGGAATAGGTGGCAGGTCTTGTGTAACAGAACAGAATGTACCTCAGCATTTGAAGGCTTCTCTTCGAGGATCTGTAAGGAATCAGTGGGCTCATTTGTTTTCAGGCTGTGGGTTCTGTTAAAGATACGGCCTATTGTGTCCGAAGATGTCATGTAGGAGAATTTGACCTTTGCCTCATCTCCCTTCTGTGTTCGTCAACTCTCATTGTTTGGGAGAGGGATCTGATTTGGGAGATGGGTTTGTACACTGTATGCTAAATTCTCAGCCTTACAGGCTGAAAGTCGTACCACACACATGGTCATCAGCTCCACTTAACATACGCTGATTGAAAATCCAGTGTGCTAGTCATCTTCTGGTTTTGGTGACACAGATAGCTACACTTAAATACCCTCAGAGAAGTAGGCATGTTTTCCGAAGTGAATTTGAGGAGTTTATAATCTACCAGTTTTTCTTCTCTACACCCCCGCCCCCACCCTAAACCATGATTCCTTTCTCCATCAAGCAGGGTCCACTTGTGAAGCTTTCTGAGACTTAGTTTTCCTTGTTCAAGAGATCAGTTGTTTCTCAAATTGAACAGACAATTAGAGGGGAGAATCCATAGTGGTAATGAACAAAGAGCTTTCTGTTGGGTATTGTGGGTTTACCTGAAGCTCTAGGATATATATCCCTTACATCTGGGTCACCCCGTTATAGTAGTTCCCAAAATGTGGCATCCTGCCATGGGCATTTCCCTGTTAACTTGTTAAAAACATGGATTCTAAGGCTGCGTGGCATTGCATACCTGTCATCCCAGCACTGAAGGGAGACTTAAGACAGGAGTATTTTAAGTCCTAGCCTAGCCTGCAGTGTAATGACTTACTGAGACCCTGTCAAAATAAAAAGGGGCTGAGCTGTAGCTCAGTGTAAAAGTCCTGGGCTCGCTCGCTTATTCATTAGTTACATGCCATGCACCCACACATGCGTGCGCACACACACAAAAACTGCAGATTCTATGGAGCAGGTCTAACAGTGTACTCTTGAGAGCCCTCTAGGAGAGTGTTCTCAGGTTTGAACACCCCTCCTGCTCTTTGCTCTGTAGCCAGCAGCTTGCTCTTGCCATAGAAGTCTTTCAGGACCTATTTTCTGCC
The DNA here is from genome assembly GCF_034190915.1 of Cavia porcellus. Lineage (NCBI taxonomy): Eukaryota > Metazoa > Chordata > Mammalia > Rodentia > Caviidae > Cavia > Cavia porcellus. The sequence goes on from NW_026947500.1 coordinate 25,808,969, forward strand.
AACACATTCATATTTCTCAAGTCAGAATTAACATTTGATCAGCCCAGATTCTCTTAATATTTTTCTTTGTAGAGCTGGTGGGCGTCCCTGGCTCAACCCCTTGGTTTCTAGGCTAGGGCACACAAGACACTCATTGTGCGCCGTCTCCCCACCCTGTCAACCAAACTCTGAGCTGGGCTCCGAGGCAGAAACTATAAAATACTAAATGAAACCTACACGTTATAGTGTCGTTTGTGGCCTGTGGATCTGTAGGTTGCAGTGAAAACTGTTCCTCTCAGTTCTGGACTGGGCTGGCTAGAAAATGTCAAGCCAGCACTGCCTCATAAACCGAAGGGTGAGGGAAGGCTCAAGTTCTGATAAGGAGTCTCTTTGGGCCCTTGGCAGTAACGAACTTAAAATGGGGCATATTTTAGAGGTATATAGTAGAACCCTGAATCTTGTGCAGCCATTTATTACTCAAGGGAGAGGATGAAGCAAGCCACGTACCTTCAGACAGTATGAAGTCAAGCAATTTGAAGTTTCCTTTATATATAACACTTGTGTTTCCGACCTCTTCAGAGGAAGTCAGTGTGAACTTGTTAAGTTAAATACTATTTAACATACAGGTTTGTAAAGTGTCTAGTTGCTATAGGATAAGAAAGTTTTGTCAGTACTGAGGCACAGAATCTCAGGGTGGGATCCTTGGTACTCCTAAGAATATAGGGAAGTGACCCTCAAAGTATTCTGCTTTTTCTAAAAGCCTCCAGTGGTCTGATGGGAGCTCTCTTGACAGGGATATTAAGTTAATGACAGCTAGTTCTCTTCCCTTCTGTCAGGTGCTGTGACAAGAGACTTTGGACAAAAATTGACTTGAGTAGGTGTAAGGCCATTGTACCCCAGGCTCTCAGTGGCATCATCAAGAGGCAACCAGTTAGCCTTGACCTCAGTTGGACCAACATCTCCAAAAAGCAGCTGACATGGCTGGTCAATAGGCTGCCAGGTAAGTGAGCTATGCTGTTGGCAGTGCTTCTTACAGGTACTTCAGGACCATTTAGGTCAGCAATCGCAAGCCATTGTTGCCTTTCTGCTTACCAGGAGATGTCCCTGGGGCCATCACAGTGACTGCACTAGAGAGTAAAGAATGGGCTTAGGTTCTGCTATCAGCCCTGCAGGTCTCCTCAGCACAGCCACTGAAGGGAAAACTAGAATCAGGTGTGCCTTGATCAGCAGCACCTTGTAAGCCATTGAACATTTTTTTGAGATCTCACTCATTCTTCATTGCTCTAGCAGGAGCTAAGCAATTGGTTTAACAACAAAGCCTAGATACAACATAGGGTATCATAGACATCTTCGAGCTTGATTATTAGAAAAGCACATAGTTCTTCTCTCCCATTAGCTTGGAAATCGATTCACTTTATTCTGGTTGGCTGTCAGCTGAGACTTTGAATGGGTTAGTAGAGTATATTCCTTGTCTCTGTTTCTATTCATTGCAGGCCTGAAAGACCTCCTCCTAGCTGGCTGTTCCTGGTCTGCAGTCTCTGCCCTCAGCACCTCCAGCTGCCCCCTTCTCAGGACCCTTGATCTTCGGTGGGCAGTAGGAATTAAGGACCCTCAAATTCGGGACTTGCTTACTCCATCAGCTGATAAACCAGGTATGCCCCGGAACTTATTTTTCTGTGCTTGTCTTGAAGCTTTGGTTTTCCACAGATCTCATCCTCAAAAGCTGAGGTAATCTCAAAACTGAAGTTGTGGAAGAATAGAATGCAAAATGAGAACACAAAGATGGACTGTGTACAAATACAGGTTACCTATTTACAAGCGAGATAATTACCAATAACTGAAGAAAATGAGTCCACTCTCTGGGTTAGTGGAGTTTGGGGCTTGGAGAGGAAGAGCCTGAGGAAGTCTCTCAAACCTTAGTAGCTGAGATGGAATGTCAACAGCTGCTGCCAGGATAGCCTAGAAAAGCTTGGAGCTGTGGGTAGGGGAGGAGCATTCCATACATACCCATGCACGTGAGGCAGAATCTGGCTCTGGGAAGAAAGAAAACTTGTCTTGTTTCCTAGAAACTGCCCCCACATGCTGCTTACTCGGCAGGGCTGGGCGTGGGCAATTCTTCTAAGCCCTATCAATGGGGCTTGGCCAGCAAGTAGCTGATGCTGCCTGGAGCTTTGGAGCTGTATTGGAGAATTAAAAGTTTCGATCATGGTTTTTTTTCTTGCCTATGCAGGTCAGGACAATCGCAGCAAGCTCCGAAACATGACTGACTTCCGGCTGGCAGGCCTTGATATCACAGACGCCACACTTCGCCTCATCATTCGCCACATGCCCCTCCTGTCTCGACTTGACCTCAGTCACTGCAGCCATCTTACAGATCAGTCCTCCAACCTTCTCACTGCTGTTGGGTCTTCCACTCGTTACTCCCTCACAGAGCTCAATATGGCAGGTACGCTGCTGCTGCTGCCGGGTACCCCTGCCTCTGGAGGTCTCAGCCCTCCCTAGAACTTGACCAGTAAACCAGTGACTGGGGGTCAGTTGAACCATTTGTGCTCATTTGAATTATTGGGGAGGGGTGAGAACTATACAGTATGTAAGGTGTCCTTGTGCACGGCCACCATCCAGCTGCAGTTTGGTCAGCTCGTGTACTTATGTCCATAGTGCTGGGAGTGAGTCAGCGAGAAAGTCTAGTCTCTGAGGCAGGTAGTCACAGACTAAGTGGTTTTTTTGTTTTGTTTGTTTGTTTATTTAGCATTTTGGGGAAACACAGCTAGGGAACCAATGGTGAGGGAGGGTATCTGTGGCAGTGTGTATGTGACCTGTGACTTCATGGCCACTTCACCTACAGGTTGCAATAAACTGACAGACCAGACCCTGATGTACCTACGGCGCATTGCCAATGTCACCCTGATTGACCTTCGAGGATGCAAGCAGATCACTCGAAAAGCCTGCGAGCACTTCATCTCAGACTTGTCCATCAACAGCCTTTACTGCCTGTCTGATGAGAAGCTGATACAGAAGATTAGCTAAGACACGCCTAGCCTGAACTAAACAGGAAATGGATCTTCCCTAGCCTCCCCGCTGAGGAGAGCCTCTCCCTGACCCTGCACGGGCTCTGAGGCCAGCGTCACACTCCCTCTCTGCTCTTCTGTCCTTGAGCCCTTCTCCCACAGGTGGGGTAGAGAGGGTGGACAACACCAGGCTTACCTCCTTGCTCCTCTCCCAAGGAAAAGGGAGTAGCAGTTGATGTGAGGGAAAGGAAAGCACAGGCTGTGCTGTCGTGGTGCCTGCTTAGTTGCTCACCTGCCAGGAGGCTGGGCTCACCATCTAGGGGATTTGTGCAACCTTCACCTGCGCCAGATCTTGGGACCCCCCTTCCCACCCGTGGCCCCAGCAGTGCCTGGTTCAGAGCAGACTCCAGGGAAGAAAACAGTCCTGCCTCCACAGCCAGGTTCTCCTCGTGGTGTCCAGTGCGTGTCTCTCCTCTGTCACACTCTCCCAGCTTCTGCAGGAGGGGCCAGCACCCCCAGGAATGCCAGGCCCAGCAGATCCCACTGGTGCTGTTGATGTCCAAAGCCTCGTGCCCGTGTCTGTGCTCACCCTCCTTTCCTCTCCCTGAGCTTGATGCTGTCCAGCGTTCGTGCTCATTCATGTAATACAGTGTATCCCCTTCCATCCAGCCCCTGACTTTCCCACTAGTCTCTCTGAGGCCCTTGTTGCACTTATTGGGGTTGATGCTCTTCAGAGCTGGAATTGTACCCCAGAAACACCCCCATTGCATTGCTACCCAGGCAGAGTCTGAGATAGGCACCATCTCCTTGTTTCCCCTCTCTCTTGCCTCCCACTGACTGCCCTTTTCCACGTGTCCTCCTTCCTGCCTGAATAGGGCTTCCCTGGGATGCGTGTTCTCAGAGGGAGCAGCCTTTCTCCCCCGCCAGGTGAGGAGAGCAGAGGACTGGCTGAATCCCTACCTGCCCCTAGGCCTCTGGTTTAGTGTGGCCTCTAGGAGCCCAGGCCTGTGCATTGCCCCAGCAGCTCACTGACCTGGTGCCTTTCAAGGGTCAAGGGGTCCTTAGAAGCCAGTCACCTGCCCTCTGCCCATAGCCATGGAAGAGGGTGTGCATGTGCCTCTGTGTGTGTGTGTGTGTGTGTGTGTGTGTGTGTGTGTGTGTGTGTGTATAGAGGGGGGAAGGAAGTGTCTCCCACTTCACCACCCTTTGTCAAGCCCTATCAGCTGCCCCCTTTTACTTTGCATTGAACGGTCTGTCCAAAGATCCTCTCTCTAGGGCAGCAGAGAGCTTTCTGCACTTTAAAAAAAAAGAAAGAAAGAAAATAAAGGTCGGAATTTATTCGGGGTCAGTATTTAAGTGTGTGAGGAGATGCTTAATAGCCTGTGGCAAAAGCTTCTAAGTGACAGACGCAAATTTGCACTCTGCTCCCCATCTTTAAGGAGATTGATAGCACAACCTTGCCCCGCCTCCTTGTTCTCCAGCCTCATCCCTTCCGGTCCCTTTCCTGTAGCCCAATCTCAGGCTTTCCTCCTCTTAAACCTACTGGGGGGAGGGGACAGAGCAAGGCACCAGGGCTCTGAAGTATGAGCTACCCTAAGGAGAGACGCTACCCTAAGGAGAGACGTCAGCTGCACCTTTGCCACTGCCAAAGCAATAGAGGTAGAGGGCCCCCCTCTTTGCCATCCACCCTGGCATTAACTAAACTTCTTAGGAAACTGGGTCCTGGTAAGGGGTGGCACTGTACCTTCTTCCATTCTGCTGATTCTTTTGACTGCACCTTAAAAACAGCAGTCTGCTCCTGTGACCTTCTCCCCCTTCATTGGTCTCTAGGCCCCAGAAGTCTGGGGCTGAAATGTTGAGGAAATGCCAGTGACTTACTCCAGAGTGCCTCAGTTAGGGGAACTTACCTGTAAAGAACCCTGGGTATTGAGCAAAAACCTTATTAATATTGTTAGTAACCCATAATTGGAAGCTTCCTGCCTCCCCCCCCCTCGGTTGCTCCTGTGGAAAATACTGAAGATTAAGTTCTGTTACATTGTCTTTTTGTAAAAGGGGAGGTGGAGAGACCCCTTCAAGAGCAGGGATTGTGCCGGGAGAGTGCCTCTGACTTTGGGACATTTCATCCACAAAAATTTCCAAGCTGATAGTTTGTTTGGAGTTTTGGTTTTTATGTTTGAATTTTGGTTTGGAAAAACAAGCATTTTTACGGTGCACACAAATTGGTCAGCAGAAAAGGGAGCCCAATGGCAGCAAATGGACCAGTGCCCCTGTTGGGTTTTACTTTTCATTGGCACTGAGGAGAAAATGGTTTTTAGAGGTGAGGGTTGGTCCACATCAAGGAGAAAAGTATCTATTTGGGGACAGAGGAACCCGGGAGTTCCATCACCTTCCTGCATCTGCTTTTAGCTGCAGCCTTGCCAGGAGAACCTACCCTCCTCAGATCACAGGACCAGACCTCTGCCTCCATCTTTCCAAGCATCGGGGCAAAAAACCACAAAGGAAAGGAAGAAAATTTATATATATATAAATATATATATAATATAAAAATCACTTGGTGATTAAAAAAATAATTGCTCCATAAATAAAACTCCTAAAGTCACTATGTTTAAAAGAATTTCATTGTGTTTTTTGTTTTATGGGAAAATATTGTAAATATATATTTTTTGTTGCTGATTTAGAGTCAATCTCCAATGTTGTGCTAAAAATTTTAAATTAAATGTAAGCATTATGGGGGTGAGTCTTAACGCTATCTCACTTGACACAATAGGGTTATTTTGGGCCAGGGAAGGAGGGAAGCTAGTTGGACTTTGTTTTGTTTTCTAAAAGTTCTCCACTATTGGTTTTAGAAAGAACAAGAACATCTTTACTCTGACATATGGAAATGGGAGATATTTGTGTAATAAAATTTTTAAAAGACAAAAAATAGCCTCCAATGGAAAGTATTTTGATTTGGTTTTTTTTTGTTTTGTTTTGTTTTTGTTTTTAAATAAAAAGCCTTTAAAAACAAAAGCTTTCTGCTTTAGTGTCTGTGCACATGGGAGGGTGGTTGGAAGGTCACAAGGGTGGGGCACCCACGGTCTGGGCCTGGAGTTCATGGCTCAGCAAAAGCGGGGAACAAGACTCTGGCCCCCAGGCCATCTGAGGTTCCTGGGTACTTCCCATGCTGTAGCACCAAAAGGTGCTAACGTGCTTCCAGCACCACCATGTGCTTCAAGGCAAACTTGATTTTCTGAGACCAGATTTCACTAAGTTGCCAGGCTGGCTTCAAACCTGGGATCAGCCTGAGAGCTTTCAGTCATGTTACACCACTCCTGGCATCAGAAACTTTCTAAGGGGTTCAATATTGAGATTAACTGACCCATCCTACTTCACCCCCCAAAAAAGGCAGTACTCTAGTCATTTGTGAGAGCTGGAAGGGATCCTAGAGTTGCTCTCCTGGGAATGGGCCAGTTATTTCTGATCCTCACCCCCACCACCACCAAGTCATCACCCAATGTCAAGGTCAAGCTCCTCCCTGAAAGCAGTCCCTGCTCTAAACCAGGTAGGTCACGATAGGCATTTCCCCCCACCTCGTCCCTATGATGGTTTGTCACTTGGCATGTTAACTTAGCTTCCAGCCTCTAAATGCTTAAGTGCTGCCTGAGAATTTAGTAGGTGCTCCTTACCCAGGTACCACATCCCAAGAGGACCAGAGTCCTACCTAGGGATTCTTGAGCAGGAGCTCCCTGTTAATCCTACTCCCCTACACTGATGAGGGCTGAGCTGATGTTGGTTTCCTGAGGATGGATATGGATGTAGCCTTGTTTCGATGTTACCATGAAAGGAAGAATCAAACCCAGTATCTCAAACCCTCAGCCTCCTTTTATTCTCATCTCTGTCACCCTAGTTCATGCCACCTCAACTATAGCAACAACTTTTAAGGAGTCTCCCACTTTCCGGTCCAACCCATCTCCACATTGGCAGCCAGAACACCTCTTGGAAGATAAAATTTGAGTTGTCTTCCTTGCTGAAAACTTCAGTATATAAAGTCTCAGTGTGGCCCATGGGGCTGTCAAGCTTTTAGACACTCACCTTTGAACCTCCTGCTCCTTTCTCCTGACAGCTAACCTGTTCTGCCATCTCTGGGCTTATGCTCGTTCTGTTCCTTATGTATGTTAAACCTTCCCCAATATACATGTGACTTCCTCTGGGAAGTCAGCCCACACTGCTGAAGACTGGAATGGGTGTTCCCAGTGTCTGCTGGAGTCCTCTCAGGTCAGTGTCCCTACCTGGACTAGAAACTTCATAGGACACAGCTGAGTCTGTGCCACTCATTCATGCCTGGCTCCTAAACAGAGCTTGACACGTAATAAGCCCAGGAGCCACTGAACAAGTGTTTGCAGCAGCTCACTCAGAGGTCTTACCTCCACATTAACTCACCTTTTCATCACTAACCTGTATCTTCCCCACTCCCGAGCTGGCCTTCAACCTCCTGTCTCAGCCTCCCAAGTATCCAGGATTACAGGAGTATGCCACTGTACCTGTCTTTCCTTTTAGCTTGTATGGATACTACTTGCCTCTATTTTGGCATTGGAAGGGAATCTTTTTTCTCTTTTTTCCAGTATTGATAATTGAACCCAAGGCATTTACACTGAACTGCATCCCCACAGAGCTATTATTTTGAGACCAGGTCTCAGTAAGTTGCCCAATGTGGGTTCAAACTTGCAGTCCTCTTTCTCAGTCTCCCAGAGTGCTAGAATAACAGGCATGCCTCACTACACCTACCTAAAGCCCATTTCTTATCTAACTAGCATTCAGCAAGGAATTAATCTTTCTCAGGCATACACAAAAATCTTCAATAACCCTCCAGGGATATCTAAACTTAGAATACATTAAACTCGCCCTCAGTACCTGTAAATTAGGATGTACCATGGCTGACACACAAAGTGAGTGTCTCCACCTAAGGGGCCTTGAATTGAGCACCTATGTAGTCCCCAGGTGTACACTGTTTCATGTTAGTGGGTGTTTTATGTCACCCACACAACTTCTCACTTCAAATGTGAACACTCAGCTCAGTGACCTAAGTGCCTGCCTGGCAAGCATGAGGTCATGAGTTTGATCCCTGGTACTACCAAAAACAAAAAATCTGAACACTCTGTCTTTCATAGGCAACATAGTTTTGATTTTTTTTTTTTTTAAGACAGGGTCTCGCTATATAGTTCACACTGGCCTTGAATCCACTATGAAGCCCAGTCAGGCACTGTACCGCTGAGCTACATTCCCAGCCCTTGCCTCAACCTCTGAGTGCTGGGATTACAGACATGCGCCACCATGACTGGCTCATGGGCAACACAGTGACAACAGCTGATATCTGCTGGGCCTAAGTGGTAGCCACAGTTCTCAGCAACTCACAGGTAGTAACTCACAGCATTCTCACAGCAACGCTACTCTCTGCCAGTTGAGAAACTGAGCTACAGACACTGAACCGTTAGCCCCAAAGTGACTTGGTCAGTTAAACCCAGAGTCTGGCTCCCCAGCCTCTCTGTATACATGTGATGTCATATCCTACTCATGCCCCCCACCCTATAAGGCAGCTGTCCTCATCCTACAGGTGACAAAGCTAAGCTTCAGAAGGTGAAGTGTGATGGATCTGAAGCTGGTGGCAGAGCTGGGACTCTGCAGGCTGCCATCCCCTGCTGAGTATTCCAGATGAAGGGCTTCCCCACTCTATACCCCAAAGCACTTCCAATCGCCTTGAGGCCAGGATAACCTTGGCTCCTGCCCAGGAGTGGGGATATACCCAAATGTCTTGATCCTGATTACAGCAAAAGATATATATGGAGGCGGGTGACTGGCAGGTCCAACTTGGTAGACAGTGCCCTGTGCAATAGTCACACAGGGTTTGGCATGCCGAAGGGCTCAAACTTAAGTTTCATGCTTTATTCTATTCTAAAACTCTTAATTTTTAAAAAAGGGGCCAGGGGTTTTTGTTTTGCACTAGCACCTGCAAATGATGAAGCAGTGTCTTCCTCTCACTACCTTTTAGGCTTCAGCTCTGAGAGCCCAGGCCAGGGAAGAAATGTCGGAGCCAACACAGGCATCAACACGCTATGGGACACTTGGTTTGACCCTCTTACCCCAGACTGTGGCCTAGCATCTGCTACCCCTTCCCTGTTGATTCCCCTTCAAAGCTCCGGCTGCTGACCCCAAAGTGCGCCCTGTGGGAGCTAGCACAACACACAGAGGGACAAGGAGAGGCTGCACCCCGAAAGACCCAGGGAAGTTTAAACGCAAAAAGAGGAGTAGAAGGAGGGAAATCAAAAATCTTGAGAGATCCGCCAGGGAAGACACAAGTAAGGGCTACCCAAGATGCTCCAGCATGACACTGGCTGCTCAGGAGGCCTTCTCACCAAGCCCACTGCTGCACACCCCCGGTCTTTGTTCATCTGCCAAACAATCCAGCCAGACCAGACTTAAAGAGAAGTTAACTCGTCTAAGGCATTTCAGCAGCTTAGCACAAGGCGGCGCTGAGATCCGACCAGACGTCGTCCTTTCCATCTCCTCCATCTCTCCCCGCCACACACACACACACACACACACACACACACACACACACACACACACACACACACACACACACACACACACACACACACACACACACACAGTGAGTACCAGTAACTACGGCGTGGGGACGGCGCTGAGATCCGACCAGACGTCGTCCTTTCCATCTCCTCCATCTCTCCCCGCCACACACACACACACACACACACACACACACACACACACACACACACACACACACACACACACACACACACACACACACACACAGTGAGTACCAGTAACTACGGCGTGGGGACTACGAGACCGTGAGCCGGAAACTCACAGGCGGGTAGCGAGCTCCGAGGCGCAAAGCGACAGCTGAGAACCCAGCGGGCTCCGGGATTAGGCTGAGCGGAAGGCGCCAGGACACATGCGCACTGGGCACAGGTCTGGGGTGGGCGGGATCTGGGAGCCTGGGGGCCCACGTCCGCGCCCAGGCTGGAAGGCGGAAGAGGAGCGCGCGTCCGCGGCTATGCGGGCTGCGAGACCTCCTGAGTGTCCTCCAGGAGGCGCTGCTCTCGAGCGGCGAAAGCAAGGATCCAGAAACCCAGACAGGTCCGAACAGGACACGAAGGAGCTAAGGTCCCAGGCGGAGAAGATATGGGAGCCTCCTAGATTCCTAGGCCCCTTTTCTCCCCAGAGCCTCCTCCTCATTGGCTGTTTCACAGGCCTGGAAAACTCTTAGCTTACCCATAACTCACTTGGTTCTCTCGGAAAATACCCTTCATCAGAAGCTAACCTGATTTCACCTGAGGCTTCTTTTGGCTCTTCTACCTACTTTTGGGACTGTTTGGAGCATTAAAGGAGGTCGGTTGGGCTGCAGGCCAGCGACCCGCACACAGTGAGAACTCGATAAATGTCAGCAGTCGTTTTTATGCCTAGTTTGCCTATGAGTTCATGTCTGTCTCTTCCTGTGTTGGATCCCAAGGCCAAGTGTCTGGCACTTGAAAGGAGCCCAAGAAGCATCTAATCAATGAGTGAATAAAGGAACTCCCAGTGGCCCAGCCAGAGGTCACTGATGTCTGGACACCGGTGGCAGGGAGGTGAAACGCTGACCATGTGAAGCAAGAGTTTCTTCAAGTCAGGCTGGCATGTGGCTGGGGACACCCAAGCCACCCTCCTGCTCTTCAAAGCCCAGGATGGAGAGAGGAGACAGCTGGCACTCCTGGGCCTTGGTGGGAGGCAGTCTTCACAGTCACAAGCACACTAAGTCACAATCAAGACTTGGTCCAGTCTGCCCACCCTCCCCCTGACCTTTCCTGAGTGGTTCCACCTCCTGCAATGTGGTGCTTGCCATCTTGGTTGGAGACGAATGTTTAAAGCTCTTCTTCCCCACCAGTCTGGGCCATCATGGAGTCCTGTTTCTCTTTACATTCCTAACTTTGCGCAGGTCTCATTCTGGGGATGTCTTCATTCTTGGTGACAAACAGGGACATCAAGGAAGAGCCCTATAAGCAGGATGAGCAAGAACCTGCCGGGGCTGGAGATTTAGCTCAGTGGCATAAGCGCCTGCCTTGCAAGCAGGCAGTCGTGAGTTCGATCCCTGGTACCAATAAAAAGGAAAAAGACAAAAAAAAAAAAAAAAAAGAACCTGCCATACGGAACAGAGGAGGTGGGCAGGCTAGGTAAGAACTGTGCAAGGTGCAGGGGTGGAACTGGACTGGGCTAATTCTAGTGGCAGAAGGCCAGGGAGACTGGAGCCAGATGGGCAGAAGGTGCTGAATTAGTGGTGAGCAGGGCTAGGCTGTCAGGTCTTTAGGCAGGAAGAAGGCTGTAGCTCATCCTAAGCTCAGGGGCAGGGACCATCACTGGAGTTGAGATTAATTCAGACCTGGGAAAGCTCTACTCAAAGGGGACAGGGAACTCAGAAGGAGCCTGATGCAAGCATCCAGGCAAGAGGTGGGGGCTGAGACAAGGCTACAGCAGAGCACGTGGAGGAGGCAGGTATAGAGAGATAGACAGCTGTAGCACTGATGACAACAGATGTGTATTTCTGGGGGCCAGGACAGGTGAAGGAAGAGAGGCATGGAAGTGGACTCCTAGGATTTGGAAAATGGAGGATCTGCAACTGAAATGGGGAGAGAAGAGCAGGTTGGACACGGGCTGGGTGGTGGGAGCAGGAGCTCCATGTGGGCCATGTTGAGTTTGCAACACCTATTAGTCGCCAGTGGAGATGCCAAGTAGTGGTTTGTCATAGGCTGCCAGCTGGACAGAGATGGGCCTCTTCTCCTCTTTGCGCTCTAGCACCTTGGCCAGAGCCCAGCACAGCCTGGGGCACCTGCTAAGAGGTTGGTGAGAGAAGGAATCACTGAAACGGCCCTGAAAGGATTACAGTCGGCTTTCCCAGACCACCAGAGGGCAGCACCATCCCAAAGACCAGTCTCCCCAAGGTCAGGGCCTTTCACTCTCAAAACCAGGGCTTTCAGGAGTTCCTCTCCCAGGAATTGAAAAGAGACAGGGCTAGAAACCAGGCTGATGGAGAAAGAGTCCCAGCTTCAGGCCTGGCCAGAGCTGTGGGTCAGGCTTTGGGTGGAATGGCACACTTGGGTTTCCAAATACTGGAAGTGGGGAGGGCCACTTTCTGGAACAGGATAGCTGGGATTTCTGAACCATACAAAGACTAGGGTCTGAGAAGTTCACTGGGCAGAACTTTTTTAAAATAGGAAAACCCAAGCTAACATAATGGCTGTGCTCACACTTCTAAAGAATCAGGGCAGGGAATGAGGCAAAGAGGTTAGCCGCCTCTTGCTGTGGTATCTGATCTTTTTTTTCTGCCCCAAATTCTAAGTGCTCCATGAGCTCGTTCACTTGGTCACATATTCATTCATTTATTGGTTCATTCATCACACACTTACTAATGTCTCCCTGAATCTGGTCCTCTGGCAGACCCCAAGGCAGGAGATGAACCAGGCAGTATCAGTTACAGAGGCCCTAGTGAGCTGTTCTTGGTACCAAACAGGCAGTGCTTACATCAGATCTACAATTTAGAATGGCATCTCTGAATTGGGGCAGTGGCCATGATGATTTTGAGACATGGATAGATCAAGAAGATTCTGAGGAGGCCAGACAGCAAGCTGTGGTGATAAACAAGAGAAGGGGGAAGGTTGAAGAAAGAGTCCCAAAGAAGAAGCCTGGGGTTTTGATTTGGCTAGCTGGGTAGGTGGTGGTATCACCTACTGAGGAGACCTCAGCATCTCGAATTTGCCCTGTTGATTCGAGAAGCTAGCCTAGAAGCACACAGGGGAGTCTCTGCCTTGCAAAATGGTCCTGGATACTGATCCATGAGCTAGCATGAGGACTGAATTCTGTATCTAGGGCTGAGGGAAGTTGGGCTCTGCCATATTGGAAAGCAGAGAAGTACTCAGAAAGAAGCATGTTCAGATGGGGCTGTTGCCTTGAGATACCCAGCTTGTTCTTTTTTGGGTGGGGTCTCTGTAGGGTGAGTTTTCCTTGCCTGGCAATACTGGACCCCTGTAATCACCTAAGAGAGGTTTGTCCCCCACACTGTGAAACCATCAAGAGTAAGCTTTTGGATGGGACAGGGTGCAGGGAAGAAAGCTGAGGTGAGCATGCTGGCCAAGGATGTTGGTCCAGATTGGGAGCCCTACAGCCAGGATGGGCCTGGAGCATAAGGGGAGGCAGTAGGGATGGGGTACATTGTAGTCTGAAGGCACTTGTCAGGTCCCAGGTTCTTGCATCATGATCTGTTCTGTGTCCCAGGCTAGATGTTCAAAGTTCTGGATGTTGATGCTCCAAGTCCAGGTCAGGGACCTTTTGAAAACTCTAGGTCCGTGTTATGGTATTGGGTCTGGGATTGGAAAAAGCTGGGTTAGTAACTAGGATGAGATCAAGGTTTTGGCCTGTTGGAGGCCTGGGGTCAGTGTGAAGTCTGGGTAAGGGCTCGGAGCTGTGATTAGAGGTCACAGTCATAGTCTGCGGTCCGAGGTCCGAGGTCTCAGTTTAAGGTCCTATTTGGTGTCTGAAGTCAGGATCTTTATCCCAGGAGTGGCGTCAGGTTGTGGGTGAATAGTGGTGTGCAAGCTCAGGGAGTCAGAGGGTTATAGCCAGAGACTCAGAGTCAAGTTCCAGAATCATATTCTGAAGTTTGAGTCTAGGGCTATTGGTCAGTGTCCAGGATCCGTTGGATCCACGGCTAGTGTTGGCTCAGGAGCCTGGGATCCAGAGACGTGACTCGAGGTCGTGGCTACAATGTGGGTCTAGGGGCGTCTTCAACCCAGGACTCCTGTCGCGTTCTAGGTGCAGGGTGGACAACCGAGGTTATGATTAGGGTCTGGATTAGGCTCTCACATCTAGGTCGGTCTGAGTTCCGCCTGCCGGTGCTCCGGCCCCGCCCGCGCGGCCTCCAGGGGGCGCCGCTGCTCGCCAGCGCCGCCCGCCCAGCTAGTCCCCTCGCCGGATCGCTGGCGCTGCGCGCTGCAGGCGGGGCCGGAGGCGGCGGCGGCGGCGGCGCCCCGACTGCAGTCCCGGCGGGAGCGGAGTGCGAGCCGGGGCCGGGCCCGAGCCGGCGCCATGGGGCGGCGTCGCCTGTGAGCGGCGGCGAACCGAGCCGCGGGCGCCGAGAGAGGCGGGCAGGACCCGGCGGACGGACGGCGGCGGCGCCGCTGAGGCCGAGGAGCCGCGCGGCCGGGCCGGGCCGGGCCGGGCCGAACAAGCGGGAGAGGAGCGGAGCCTGGAGCCTCCGGCGGCGGCGGGAGGAGGAGCAGCGCCGCCGCCGCCAAGATGGCGGACCTGGAGGCGGTACTGGCCGATGTGAGCTACCTGATGGCCATGGAGAAGAGCAAGGCCACGCCGGCCGCGCGCGCCAGCAAGAAGATCCTGCTGCCCGAGCCCAGGTGAGTCGCCCGCTCGCGCCCTGAGCCCCTGGCCCGCGGCCCCGCGGCCCCGCGCCCCCTGGTCCCCCGGCGCCCGCCCTCACGACCCTCTGCCCCGCAGCCCCAGGCCCTGCGCGCCCCAACTCCGGGGCGCCCGGCCGCACTGCCCCGGCCCGCTCTGCCGCTTCCTGCTTCTCACAGCTGGCCTGGTCGCTGTCAGCCCCTGGCTCTTGCCTCCTTCCTCAAGGCCCTGTCGCTGTCCTTCCTTCTCGCCGTCCTAAGGATCCCCTCCCTGGGCCTGCCTTTATTTACCCCTTCTGTCCTACTGTAGTATCCGGTCTCCCGCCTCTACTTCCAGCGCCACCCTTGGGGAGTCCATTCCTCCATCCACTTTCCTACAGTCTACACTTGGGTGAGGCTGGGGAGAGAAGAGTCGTTTGGACTCTCGCCCTCCCCTCTACTGGGGTCACTGCCCCAAGCTTGGATTGAGAGTGCTTTAAAATGCCACGGGGGTCACAGAACGGGCTGCTGCAGCATCTCGGGGTGGGAGGGGAACAGCGCTCAGGTGAAGGACTCTCTCTCTGCCCACTCTGGCCGTAGTGCCTTGTGGGCTCTTGATCAGGGGACATCCCACCCAGCACACCTGCAAAAGCTGGAACGAGGGGGCTGCCACCTTTCTGTTAGACAACTGTTGTCATCACACCTGGTATCAAAGTTTAAACTGTTCAGGGTGTCAGGGCAGAGGTGCACAAGATGCAGGCAATGGCTGGGCTTGTCCCATATTTTATGGCCCATAGATAGAATGTGTTTCCATCGTTCGAGGCCAAACAGCAGCCTAGGGGTGAGGACAGGTGTGGTTTTCTGTCCTGAAACAGGTGAGGAAGCCAAAGCCCCAGACTGGCCTTCCCAGTGTTACCCAAGTAATCCAAGGTGATGCCTGGCCTCCACAGCGGGGCTTTCAGCTTTAGTTCCGCATTTTGCCCACTGCTTTGGCCTGAACAGAGGGGCCTGGATGTCTGCATCTGTGAGAGCAGATGTGCCCACCCACCAGGATCCCAAGGCCAGTCCCTGCTCCTGGTGCCTGCCTGAGAGTAGTTGCCAGCTGGTTCCCTAGCGGGTTGGAACCTGGACTTGCCCTCCCTGCCATGGTCTTGTCATGGACTTTGGGCAAGTCCCTTCCCATTTCTAGGCCTGGATTTTGGTATCTGTGAAATGTGGACAGTGTGAAATCAGGACTGTGACTATGGTGTCCTCAGACTTTGAAGCAAGGCTAGCAGCTGCAGGGGTGCACTGCCTGGCTTTCTCCTGCCCCCTCCTCCCTGCCTGCTCACTGGGTTTCGGATTGACTGAATGCTAAGCCTGGGAGAAGAAAATTGGTCTGTGTTTTGAAAAGGCCGTTGGGCCCCCCCCCCCTTTTTTTTCTAAGATATTTGCAATCAGATTTCTCAAAACAGGAACCAGACAGACTGTCATCTGGGGCCATTCAGGGAGCAGTGACAGTTAGGACAAAAACGAGTTCAGAAATGACAAAGCTATGAGGGAGGAAACATGAAGGGAATTAACCTCTAGGACTATCCTTGGTGGCTGCAGCCTGGAGACCACCCCCCTCCCTGCAGGTGGGAGCTTTGAGGTGGGGCCTTTTTCTGGAACTCCCTGCATTTGGGTAATAGTTTCCCAGAATGCATCATTGTGATGGGCCCCGCCTTGTGCAGGTGTGTTAGAACCCTGAGAAACAAGCCCGTCCTCTTTCCCTGGACTCTTTCCACCCATGATAGTGATTATGTGATAGCAGTAAGAATAGAAATTATAATAATTCATTATTTTGACATCTGTCATCTCAGTTGATCCACAAGCAACCTGTGAAATTGGTAAGGCCATGCTTAGCATGCAGTAGTTGCTTAAGAAACATCGAGGGTGAGCAATGTCTTATAATCCTGAGCAGAAACAAGGTGGGCTGGAAGTTTTAGGGGAATGGCAGGCATCACACATTATTCTGTAGGGTCATCATTAGCAGCACAGCATTGAGCAGATGGCCCACATCTATGAATGGCCTAGAAGCAATGGCAAACCTTTCAGAGCTTCTAGTGATAACAGACAGCCTCCTGTGGCACGCCGTGCCATAGGTTCACCACCACTGAGCCGCCAGTACTGAGCGTGGATGTGCTAAGGCCAAGGAAAGACCCTGAGCTGCCCTGCAGCACTGGACTGGCCCTGGAGGTCAGGCTTCTTGTTTTGGAGCATAAGCCACCCTTTCCACTAGGCCTTGCACATGCCCCCAGGGTCAGATACCTGCTGCCCTCGAGAAGGTGGTTGTGACTGCATGCATCCACCTAGTCTTTCCAGTTTGCAGAATGCTGTTTACTTCATTTTGTGCTTTTCACAACTAGGAGAAGCAGGCCCAGCTTGCCTGAAGCTCAGAGAGAGAAAAGGGGACTGGTCCTGGTCACAGAAGGACCTGGGATTGTAACTATGGGTCTAGAGCCAGGGCCAGTGCCCTCCTCTGTATACCTCTGCTCTCACCCACAGTTTGTGGGGTAAGGTGGCTTGTATTCCTTGTCTGCCGAGCCATGGGTCTCCAGTGGTAGCTTGGAAGCAGTGGAGCAGCCCTTGGTGTCACCAGCTGTCACAGTTCACAAGGCCCAGTCTCCTCCTGTTAGCTGAAACAGAGAGTCAGAGTTTGCTGGCAAAGCTCATTGTGCAGAGGGGCAGCTCCATTCCAGGGTCGGATATAGGGTTGTGTCTTCTCTATTCCCACAGGGCAGGGAGAAGGACCGTGATTTGTGCCCATGACAGGAGCTTTTCCCACCGTGGAGTTGCCCGTCTTGGCAGCCTCACCATGGATGGTACCCAGGGTTGTAGCTTGGCTGAGAGCTAAGGCTGGCATCACAGTCCTGACTTCCCAGCTCTGGGGAACAGGAGTCATTGGGCAGAGTGCCACTTTGACTTGGCACAGGGGCCTCCCCTTCTGTTACCCATAGAATCCAAGGAAACAGACCCGTTTCCTGACCTCTTTGTAGGAGGCAATATTGTGTAGCTGGAAGACAGGGGCCCTGGCTGCTTGTCCTTCCGCAACACCTGCTCATGTGGGACCCAGGTGGGTCCCTCATCCTGGCTAGGCCTGCCTTATTTTCTACCTGGGTAAAAAAGAGGGGGCTGCCCTTCATGGATGACCTCCCCACGTTCCTCCCACCAGCCCTCCGGGCCTGCGGTCTGGCCTCCCCACGCAGGAGCTGCCATCTCCTTTTCCCAGCAGCAGCCGCAGCAGCCAGCTTGTAATTATCGTCATTTGCCTAATATGACCACTGAGGCCTCATGTAATTAATCTCTGGGCTCCTGGTTGAGAAGCCCTGCCTGGGCGGTCCCAGGAGGTACCCCCTGCCCTCCCTGGTGACACTGACAGTCCCAGTAGCAGCATGAGGGAGCCTCATGCCTCTTGCAGCCTGCGGGTCCCTTGGCTATTTCCCAGTCCCTCCCCCACCACACGCTTCCTCCCCACTGCCCTTCTCTGGCTTCCCTGTCTCCCCAGACCCTGTCACTCTTCCTCTGCTGCTGCTGCTTCTTTTTCGTTCCTGTTAACTCCTTGCAGCCAGGACTTCCTGCCTCCATTTGTGGGGGAAGGGGTACAGGGAAGGCTTTGCCCGTCTTCCTCCCGCAGCTTCTTCATCTCCAGTAGAAACCCTGCTGCCTCCAGCGTCTGTCCCTTACCCAAAACTTTCCACTCCACAAGCCATATCCTCCTCCTCCTCCTCCTCCTGCTCCTGAAAACAAGATTATCGTTTCTACAGTCACTCGCTCTGGGCCTTTGAAGCTGCCACTGCTGTTCCCCAGGAATGGGTCTCTGGGATGGCTTTTCCCATCTGTCCTCCTTTCCAGAGCTGAGGTTTTCACGGCTTCGCCATTAAGTCGCTCACTTCCCCGCCATCCCGTCAGTAAATGGATTTGAAGGGAGCATGAGCATTGCAGGTTGGGATCCGTGCATGGGAATCTGGGCGCTGTCAGCCAAGAGAATGATGTGTCCTATTAATGCACAGTTGATCCCTAGTAGTAAATTCCCTGTGACGTCAGGTGTAGGCACGCTCTGCTCTGCAGCAGCGTTTCCTCCTTGTGCCTTGGTTGCTGTGCAGAGAGGGCTGGGCCCTAAGGGCCCAGTGGATTTGGGTATGTTCAGACTCTGTGTGCTTGGCTGTTGCTTCATAGATATTATAGAACAGGCAGTGGGAGCATGTGATGGCCTTCAAGGACGTCTCAGCCTCCACCATACTTGCCCTTTCCTCCTGGGCCTTTTCTCCACTCCCCACTGGCACCCAAGGTCCATTTTCTCTGGACAGAGTCATGCTTAAGTTATTTCTAGTCTGTTTCAAATGAGATCCGAAAGTGAGGGGTTTGGCTGCAGTTTTTTCTAAAACATCTTGTCTCTGCACTGCTACTGACGACAACGGGTGAACCGCAGTGGTGGGCGTTCTGGTGGCAGTGGGAGTGGGGGCAGCGCTCTGATGCTGGAAGCTGACCGGGGCTTGGGGTGGGGAGACCTGCAAGCAGGGAGCTCTGGGGGTCTGTTCTAGCGCATGCTAACCAGGAGGCAGATTTTGATCTCTGAAGCTGCAGTAAGGTGCAGGGTGTGGGTGCTTATAGCATATTTGTGACATTTGATGAGGCCACCAGAGTGCCTCTTCCTGTGTGTACCCGCAAGGGAGCCTGGGAGTCTGGGCTTCTGTAGACATCAGTAGTGGGCTCATGTGCACAGAGCCAGCTGTCGTTCTCTTACCTTGGCTGAGGGCTTCCTGTGGGTTTGGCAGTCAGGATTGGTCTTTCTCATTCGATAGTGTACCCATCCTTGATCTTTGAGAATATTGTCAACCCCAAGGAGAATCATTGAGAAATAGTCATAAGAAACCCTAGGGGACTTCCTCCTACTCCTCTGACCTTGGTGCCAGGTTTCCTGGAAATGCCACTGGGGAGTGCCTTGGCCGCAGATTTAGTAACTGTCATCTCCCTGAGAGTAGTGGTTCCCAGCGTGGCTGCCCGGGACCTGCTGACCTGGAAGCCAGTAGCCTTGGAGCCAGCCTGCATCTTCCTGAGATGTCAAGACATCGCTGTCAAGAACACTGAGATATGGACCTGGCCTGCCAGGTGCTAGCCAAGCCTGTTCTACTCAAGCAGATTCCTGGAGGGACACTGCCCTAGCAGGAGTGGACAGGAAGGCAGCCAGCAGAGGCTGGTACCTCTGAGACACTGCACCCAGGGCTGTGGAGGCTGAGGGGGCCCTCTTAAGAAGTATTTTACAGCCAGGGTTTGCACAGGCTGTGCAAATCCTGCACAGGCCCACTGGGGGCCCCCAGGCCAGCAGCTCAGTTTCTCTTCCAGTTCTAGCCTCCAAGGGCCCAGGCTAGTGTGCTCAGCCACTGCACTACAGAGTGCAAGACTCACTCCTCTTCTGGGCCACATGGTACCAGAAAGTACCAAAATGTCCTCCTCACTTGTCACCCCTCCCTGCCTGTTACCTCAGTGTCCTGTCACCTGAGTCACTGTGCTGTGAGAAAGGAAGTTCCTTCCCCCCAGTGTCAAGCTGGGCCTGCTCATTCACTGCTTTGTGAGTGCTTAGTTAATGGGGTTTCTGGGAATGGGGCACAGGCAACCACCGAGCACCTCGGGGCCAAGGCACGCTGGATCCTCTGGCAGGGCTGATACCAGGCCTTGGATAAAACAACACCAGCACATGAGAGTGGTTTGGCTGGGGTGTAGTGACACACACCTGTAATGCCAGCACTCCAGAGGCTAAGGCAGGAGGATCGCTGTGAGTTCAAGGCCAACCTGGGCTACATAGTGAGTTCAGAAAAAAAGAAAAAAAACCACGAAGCTATTCTGAGGAGTAGCAACCACTCTGCTGTGTTTAGCTCCAGCGGGCGGGCCCAGCCCTGCTAGGAGACTGCCTGGCCTCCTATGGCATGTAACCAGTTAGCACACGATCATATTCAAGAAGGAATGGCACTGGCTGTGAGCAAGCTTTGGGGGTGCCAGGGAGTGGAACTAGATGGCTGTGTCCCGTGATCCAGAAGACATAGGCTGACAGTGGCTTAGTGACCCAGCACTACAGGAATGTCCACTCCTGTCATGTCTTCTTGGGCAGCATGAGGTGGCAATTCAGCATTGCCTTGACACCCTTGTTTTGTAAATGAGGAAACAACATTTAAAGTCTATGACTTGGCCTCCCAGAAAGAAGGAGGGGAAGAACCTTGGAGAACCCAGAATTGAGTAGATGCCATCTGGGCACCAGAGCCCAGGGGTTCCGAGGCCCTTCCCCAAAGAGATCAGGCCCCCAGACCCCACCTCTGAGGATTCTTAGGACTCTTAACGATCCTGAGTGGATTTTGGGAGCCACTTATCCCTGGATATGGGGTTGTTGACTTGGGTGGGGACAGGGACACTGCTCTGAACACATCTCTTGCTACTACCAGCACTGGGGAGTGGGTGCCGGAGATGTTGAACTAGCTTGGGGAGCTGCTTCCGCTGCCCGTGCCAGCCTGTACCTGCCGCCCCAAGGGAACTTCCCCCAGTGACACGTTTTCTAACCTGCTTGTTTCTTCAACTGCCAGCCCCATGGGGATAGACAGGAAACCCTAAAATTGCCACTTTGAGGACCTTCCATTCGAAGACGCTGCTCAGGCCTGACCTAGTGTTTGGTTTGGTGCGGGGGGAGGGGGGGACTGTTTATTTTATTTAGAAAAGACTTTTTTCTTTTTAAGGAAGAACATGAAGTGCTGTGGGCTGGGAAGAATGCTGTGACCATGCTCAGGCGTGGCTGTTGAGGGGAGCCTAGGGTCCTGCTTCCTGCTGTGACCTGGGTCTGTGCCACATGGAGCCCCCAAGAAGGCAGGAGGCCCTGCTTGGCAGCTTCCTCTGTCTTCGCCAACAGGGTGTCTTACCAAGCACATTTCCCTGTTGGGGACTATTGTGTGTCTAGCTGTTCTGAGCCACATGGTAGGAAGAGGCAGTGGCTGCTTACTGGCCCCGGCGTGAACATTCCCTCTGCCAAGCTGACTTGTTTTGCTGGTTCCCAGGAAGCAAGCCTCAGACTCAGGAGCTTCCCAGGGAAGCCCCGTGGTGGCTCACATTCCCAGGGCCGTGCTTCACTTGTGGGTAAATTGCTTTACTTGTCAACTGCATTTGCACATCTGTGTCTGCCACTTGGCCATTCCTCTCTGATCCCTTACTGCCGTGGAAAATTGGCATTTTGTGATATTTCTGTCCCACTTTACTGATTTTTCTTATCCCTTTCTCTGTGGACCAAAACACACCACAATACAAGAATCAGGTACAGAGGCGGAGCAACCAGAGCTAAGCCAAGGGGCAGTGAAGGTCTCACCTTCCTGGACCATCTGCCAGGTGAGACCCAGGTATTTGACCTTTCAGATTCCTGGGCTCCATGCCCCTGTGTCCCTCTGGCAGCCCCCAATGAGTCTTGAGAGCTCAGCAGGTATGACCTGACCCAGCCTCCTCCACTGGGTTCCTAGGCTGCATCCTGTAGGGCTGGGATGGTCTTGCTCAGTTGGACAGCTTTTACTAAGCCCCTGCTGCATGTGGCTTGATTTGTCCTTATCTCCCAAGTCCCTGTGAATCCCACAGAGTTGGGGAGGTATGTTGTAGAGGATGACTTTTGTGTGAGCCCCCGAAGGAGGGCTGGGAGTGCCAGTGTGGACCAGCAGCTTGTGCAGCCTTGGAGCCCCTCCCTGTTTGTGAAGAATGTCCTTGCTTTTTCAGAGGGAAGCAGCTCTGAGGCGCTAGCATGGTGGGGGAGGGGTACCCTGGGGTCTTGGAGCTTCTGGGCTGATACCTTTTCTTCCTACTTGGATGGGGTCTGTGCTAAAGGAGTTTCAGGATAGGAACACAGGGTTGCCAAGGCCTATCCTTGTCATCAAGGTCTACTTCCTATTGGAGGCAGCTTTTGGAAGAGGTCATGGCGTCTCCCAGCCTCGGAGGGTGGGAAGCAGGCAGGAGGGTTAGAGCTTCAGGGTTGTGCTTGCCTGCTGTTATCTCACATGGCCTTTCCTGAGGAAGGCTCCAAGGCACAAGATGGCGGGGAGGGTGGACTTGTGACCCCACTGCCCTGGAACCATGTTCTTCTAGAGCTCTGGGCAGGCCCAGAAGCCTGCCTTGAAGACTGGCCTGGTAAACTCACTTCCTGCCCGTCCCACCTCAAGCCATTCCTCACCGCTGAGTGTCATCTGCCTGGGCTTCTCCTGTGGTAACCCAGGGAGTCTGTGCCCCAGTCTCCGAAGTCCCCCTGATATCCAAGACACTGCCCTTCTTCATGTCCCTTTGTTGTGTCCTCCTCCTTGCTCTGTGGTCCTCTTCTTACCCTGGGGCCAGCAATCCTTTGCTTGTCCCCAGGTCCCCCAACTTATCCTGGGGCTTCACTCTCTGGGAACATGCTCTTTGCTCCTCAGAGACCCCACAAAGTTCCATGTTCTGCACACAGCCACTCCCCACCCCCCAGAGTGTACCTTCCCTTCCACGCCTCCCCTCACCAACTGCTGACCACGGGGCTGCGGAGGCAATGCACATCCTGCCTGATATCACAGACCCAGGGCCTGCATGCTGAGCAGAGCTGCATGCAGGGTAGACCGGGTTTCATGACTCCTCACATGACCCTGATGCTTGACTATGGCCTGGGTGACCAGGGCAGCCATTCTGGGTTCCCTGGGGCTGAGGAGGTGCAGTGCGACACACAGGGAGCCCCAGCGTGCAGCTCTGAATCCTCTTCATCCGAGGCCTGCTGGTGTCTATTCATGCCCTTCAGGGCCACAGGGGTAAGACATGGCCTGGGAGACACAGCATGGTTCCCAGCCTGCACGTGCCCTCGGTTGGGCAGCTGAGCACCACCAGTAGCCCAGGGTAGTGAGAGCCAAATGTGACCACAGCTGGCTGGTGAGGCAGGCCGGTAGGATCAGACCGCAGGTAGCTCAGAAGAGGGGGACAGCAAAGGGACATCGGAGGCATGGAGTGCAGCCTGGGTGGCTTCTCTAGGCTTTGCCCACTGTGTGCTCAGTGCTGAGAAAAACAGGGCAGTGAGTGTGGGCTTAGCTTTTGGGGGCCACTGCAGGCGGCTTCTCTCCTACATCGATCCAGATGCAGACCCAGGGCAAGTGACACAGAACAGGGGACAAGTTCACTAGTCGGGACACAAACACTGCAGCTTGGTTCTCTTGTTCATTCTTTTTCTCTCTCCGTTTTTTCAGGTTGGGATACAGTTAATACAGTATAGAACCCAGCATTTGAAAGTATGTCTCTTTCCGTGGTTTTTAGTTTGCACCGTGTTGTGCAACTCTCACCCCTATCTAATGCTGCGCATCTCCCTCAACACAGGAAGAAGCCCCATACCAGTGGCAGGCCCTCCCTGTGCCTGCCCCAGGCCCTGCAGCTACCGCGTACTGCCTGTGCCATGGTCTCATGAACCGAGTCGCACAGTCTGTAGCCTTTTGTGCCCATCCTCTCTCCCCCTGTGGTAGTGCGTGTCAGTGCTTCATTCCTTTTTACGGCCAGACAACACGCCAGTGTATGGATGTGCTGCCTGTGCTTGTCTGTACACCCACTGACGGATGAGGCCTGGCATGTGCAATTTAGTCAAGTTCTCAAAGCTGGCAAGTGGCAGCGCTGGCACTTCTGCAGGTCACAGGCTTTGGGGAGGGAAAGCCATCTGCTGTTCACCTAGCCTTTGGGGGCAGAGCCTGGGGGCCACCGTCTCCTTTGCGAAAAGCCAGCACAGGTGTCCTTTGGTCCATCTCCGGTGTGACTTTAGTCAGGATGAGGGAGCAGCAGGGATGGCTGCTGCCCTGGAGGAAGCAGTGACACCCCTGACACAGGCTTCTGGGAAGGGCCCTGCTCACTGTACCCCCTCTGCCGGCAGCATCCGCAGTGTCATGCAGAAGTACCTGGAGGACCGGGGTGAAGTGACCTTCGAGAAGATTTTCTCCCAAAAGCTGGGTGAGTGCAGCCCATGGGCTTCTCCAGCCTAGCTGTCCAACTGCCCAGGCCCCCAGGGAGAATCCAAGGTTGACTCCCTGCTGCCCACCCTAGCTGGGGTGTGGCATTCCCTTCTCCCAGGAGGTGTGGCCTCCCATCTATTCAGGGTTTCCCCAGGTGCCTCCAGGGCCTGCTCTAGTCCAGCTGTGGCCCTTCGTACCTCTTAGCCCCTGGCTATCAGCCCAGGAAGCCCCGTAGTGGTGGGGGCCTGGTCTTCCAGAGCTGCCAGGGAAGTTCCTCCTTTGGGGTTTTTGTTTTTAAGAGTTGCAGCTTCCCCTTGGCGCAGCCACAGCTGCTCTGTGCCGTTGGTAGAACTGACAGGAAGAGGCGGGGCCCTTCCTGTGGCGCCTGCCCAGCTGTGGTTGGCCCCGCCCCGCCCCCAGGGCTGTCTGAGCAACCTGCCTGTGCAAAGCCAGCTCCTCTGTTCTTCCTCCTCTTGGTGCTGGTGCCTGTCAGAGCCTTGGAAGTTTCATGCTATCTACCCCTTGGCCAGGCCCTGCAGGTAGGCTTGAAGCCTCCCAGGGAAGCAGTTTGAGCCACACACAGCTGAGTAGGCGTTCCCAGAAACAGGATCTGGGCATGTCCTGGTAGGATCCTGGTAGGATCAGGCACCAGAGGTTGGCCTTGGGACATCGGTGTGCCAGGAAGCACACAGCTTGGATCCCAGACTCTCTGGGGCAAGTTGCTGCACCTCTTTTATCATGGTGCTGTCCCCACCAGGGAGATGAGACTCCTGAGGCTCACTGACAGAGACTGACAGGAATGGATGAGGTGATGTCAGTGAGGGCATTTTGTCTACTGTACACCCTGTTCACAAATGCTTGAAGGTGCTGCATTCAGAAGCCAGGCTGCCCTTTCCAGAAATGATAACTGCCAGGCCCACGCCTGTAATCTCAACATTCTGGGAGGCTGAGGAAGAACGACTGTAAATTCAAGCCCAGCTTGGGCAACTCAGTGACTTAGTGAGACCTTAGCTCCTAATGGAAAATAAAAAGGACTGGAGGTGTGGCTTGGTGTGAAGCCCCTGGGTTTAATCCCTAGTGCCACACACAAAGAAAGAGAGAGAGAGAGAGAGAAGTGGGGAAAGGGAGAAAGGGAAAAGAAACGAGAGCTGACAGCGTGGGGAGAGGGGGCCAGGGCAGTGGAGGCATAGATGATGCCCGGACAAGTCCCCCAAAGAGACATGGGAAGTCGCCAGCACAGGTCCAGTCCATGTTGAACCTGAGGCCCAAGGAGGGTGTGGGGCTGGGGCCAGGCCTCAGCCCGACTCCTTTCTCCCAGGCAAGGGCAAGGATGTCTCAAGGCCCTGAGCATCCACCTGTGGCCCCTTGCCTCTTTTGTTGGTCTCTTACCCTGGCCTGCTCCTGTTCTAAGGCCCTCACTCTTGGGCCTGTCTTTCCTGGGAACCTGCCACATGTCCAGCAGGTGCCCCAAAGCCTCACATTCCTCAGCTGGCCCCAGTTTCTCTGACTCCTGGCTAGGCTGCAGTGAGAAGAGGGGAGCAGGAACGTTGCCTTGGGGCCTCCTTCCTGCTGCTGTGGTGTGAGCTGGCCCAGGTGGCCGGCATTGGGACAGCATTCAAACAGCATTGCACTGCCCTCCAAGGCCTGTGCTGGAGTGCAGGCAGAGCCCTGACACCCACCTGGGGTTCCGGTGCTGCCCTCACCCCTTCCTCACTGAGTGCTTGTCACCTTCCAGCCACCATCAGAGGAGGCAGATTCTGGGAAGGAGGAGAAACTTGGGGCTCCTGAACTAAAATCTAAGAATCCTCAGGTTGGCAGTGGCCAGCCAGCCCCACCTGTGCCACCCCCGCCATAACCAGTTCAGCACAGGGAGTCCCAACCCACTCCGCGCACAGTGACAGGAAGGCCTGAGAGGAGTCAGGCTCTGTGTGACCTGTCCAGTTGCTTTTAGGGTACCTGCTCTTCCGAGACTTCTGCCTCAACCACCTGGAGGAGGCCAAGCCCTTGGTAGAGTTCTACGAGGAGGTGAGTAGGCTGCCACCTAGGGCCCAGAGGAGGCCCAGGCCTGCTCTGGCTGGAGACAGGGGGGCATTGGGCTGACTCTCCTGAGTCGGTACCCCATCCCCATCAGCCACAGACCTGTGGCTCCTGCCTTCCAGATCAAGAAATATGAGAAGCTAGAGACAGAGGAAGAGCGTGAGGCCCGAAGTCGAGAGATCTTTGACTCCTACATCATGAAGGAGCTACTGGCCTGCTCTCATGTAAGTGCCCTGGGCAGTTCCTCCCTGGGCCTGTTGGGGGGAAGAGGTGATGAACTCATGGCCACCTCTGTCCCCTCCAGCCCTTCTCCAAGAGTGCCACTGAGCACGTCCAGGGCCACTTGGCGAAGAGGCAGGTGCCTCCAGATCTCTTCCAGGTGGGTGCTAGGCTTAGTCCCTACTGGCCCCATCCTTCCAGGCCAGAGTCCTCCTTGGACAATCAAAAGTTAAGAACCCAGGCAGTTGGGGGCAGAGCAAGGGTAACCTCAGCTGAAGGGGCTCAGTCACCCACTTTCAGCTTCTTCCCTAGCCCTATATCGAAGAGATTTGTCAGAATCTCCGAGGAGATGTGTTTCAGAAGTTCATTGAAAGGTGAGTGTGGTGTTGTGGGGAGGGCCAGAGGCTGCTCTGAGAAGGGGACAGGGTACCTGCTTTGGTCCTAAGCAGGTGGTGCTGGGCCTGTCACAGCCTGTTCACAGGGATGAGATCTCTAAGTGTGTCCATGGGCCATACACATCTTCCCTCCCATGGACTGTCCAGGACCTTGCCAGGGCCCCAGGAGCGCACCGCCTATAACCCACACAGATGCAGTAGGACCTAGGGGTTGGTTGTGAGCAGATCTCTGGGAGATGCAGGGAATATAGCTCAGTAGTGCAGCACTTGCCTGGCAAGTGCAAAGTCCAGAGTTCAATTCCCAGCTCCGGATTGATTGAGGATATAACACTGTTTTTAGATTCTTAGCTGCCCAGCCTTGGAGCAGGTGGCTTCATGGGGATTAAGCTTTGCGTTGCTGGAGCTAGAGGATATGGTGGCAGGAAGTCAGGAGTGGCCGAGGAGACTTCCCCTCTCAGTCTTTCTAGACCCCACACAGCTAATGGCTGAGCCCATGCTGGGCCCAGCACAAGCTTAGGGCATTCCCACATCACCCTGCCAGGACCCGAAGGTAGTCAGTGGGGCGAGCTTATGTCTCCAACCCCGATCTGCCCACTCCAGAGCTTGCCTGAGCCCAGATTCTCCTCTTACAGTGATAAGTTCACACGATTTTGTCAGTGGAAAAATGTGGAGCTCAACATCCATGTAAGTGGGACCGGGTAGAGTGTCGCCAGGTCCAGGGTGGCCAGGTGGGAGGGAGGTGGGAGCACCCTTCAGCCATGTCCAAGGGAGGACCCCAGCGGGGAGATATGTGGCCAGGCATGGGTGTAGGGGATTCTGGTGGTCTTTAGTGACCCTAGCTGTTGCCACCCCTGCAGCTGACCATGAATGACTTCAGTGTGCATCGAATCATCGGTCGTGGGGGCTTTGGCGAGGTCTACGGGTGCCGGAAAGCAGACACTGGCAAGATGTGCGCACCCTGCCCAGCGGGCATTTGGTGGGATGATCAAGGGAGGAATCAGGCTCCTGGGGGTTCCCTGAATGCCAGCGCATCCTAGAGAGGAGCCATGAGGGGATTGGTGCCCCAAGTTTGGGGTCCCTGAGTGGGTCGCCTCTGCCTGGAGCATACTGTCCCCACCTGCTGCTGCCCACTGCCTCCTGTCTTGCTTGGGCTGTTACAACTCTGCAGGCTCCTCGAAGCCTCCAGTGAGCCAGAACCTTCTGTCCTCTCTGAAACTCTAGCTTGTGTCACGTGCCTGTACTGTATCTAGTGTCCCTCAAACCCCCTCAGGCAGCCCTGGGGCTCAGCTCTGAGGTGGGTGCTGACTGCAGCCACCCTTCCCAACCCCAGGTACGCCATGAAATGTCTGGACAAGAAGCGCATCAAGATGAAGCAGGGGGAGACCCTGGCACTGAACGAGCGCATCATGCTTTCCCTTGTCAGCACCGGGGTGAGCTGGGAAGCCAGGGTGGGCCCCACAGCAACTTTGGTTGGGGACCCCATGCAGTCTCTCCTCACAACCCCTCTCTTCTAGGACTGTCCCTTCATCGTCTGCATGTCATATGCGTTCCACACACCGGACAAGCTCAGCTTCATCCTAGATCTCATGAATGGTGAGTGGGCACTGGCCCCGGGTGGCACTTGGGGCAGGCTGGGGCAGGCAGCTGAGCTCACCCTGCAGGGCTTCCTCAGGTGGGGACCTGCATTACCACCTGTCCCAGCACGGGGTCTTCTCTGAGGCTGACATGCGGTTCTACGCGGCCGAGATCATCCTAGGCCTAGAGCACATGCACAACCGCTTCGTTGTCTACCGGGACCTGAAGGTGAGGTGCCACCTGCCACCTATTCCTTGTCCCTCCTTGCCACACCCGGCCTGCAGACCTGGGACAAGGCTGGCCGATCTCCTCCCCTTGAGCCCTTTCCTCTGAGCCACTCTCTGGCTTTAGATGACTAGGGAAAGGAGGGCCCAGGACCCCATAACCCTCCCTGCTGGGCCAGGCAACACTCAACACTCACTGGGCTTCCCCCCACAGCCGGCCAACATCCTTCTGGACGAGCACGGCCATGTGCGCATCTCCGACCTGGGCCTGGCCTGTGACTTCTCCAAAAAGAAGCCCCACGCCAGTGTGTGAGTGCCCCGGCCGGCCACCTGTTTCCTCCCTGCACCTGTGCCCCACACACACACACACACACACACACTCCTACTCATGGCCCTTTGCTTCTGCAGGGGCACCCATGGGTACATGGCCCCCGAGGTCCTGCAGAAGGGTGTGGCGTATGACAGCAGTGCGGACTGGTTCTCCCTGGGCTGCATGCTCTTCAAGTTGCTTCGGGGGTGAGTGGACCATCATCGGTGGGCAGTGGGGACAGAGAGAGGCTATGCCAAGTACAAGGGAGGAGCCCTCAGGCAGCACCCTGATTTTAGACAAGACTGATTTATATTGTCTGCCTCAGTTTCCTCTTTTCTGGTGTTTGATCTTGGTCTTCGGCCTCTCTTGCCTAGGCACAGCCCCTTCCGGCAGCACAAGACCAAAGACAAACATGAGATCGACCGCATGACATTGACAATGGTGAGCATAAGGGTCTCCTCAGTGGGGCTGGTATGTCCTGCAGGTGCCAAGGTGACAAACTGTTGGTTCCCACCAACCAGCAGTGATCTCAAGCTGCTGATCCCCTCTGTTCCTGTGAGGCAGACTTGTCCACATACTCTACCAGCTGTTGTCACAGCTCACATTTACAGCTGTGTGAGGTAGCACACACCTATAATACCAGCACTCTTAGAAGCTGAGACAGAAAGGTCACAAATTGAAGCCTGGCTCTGGCAACTTAGCAACTAAGCGAGACTTTGTCTAAAAAAGGGTATAAAGACCCTGGGTTCAATCCCTAGTACTGGGGACAGGGGGAGCTTATACTTGCTGAGGCCATTTGGAAGCCTGGCTTTGTTTCTACCTGCTGAGGGCTGGACCTGCTCCCCAGAGCTGTGACAGGGCCAGAGGCTTCTCCTCAGCCCCTGCCAACATCCTCTCCTCCCTCAAGGCTGTGGAGCTGCCTGACTCCTTCTCCCCCGAACTCCGCTCCCTGCTGGAAGGTTTGCTGCAGAGGGATGTCCACCGGAGGCTGGGCTGTCTGGGCCGTGGGTGAGTGCTCTGTTCACCACCGTGCAGCTATGTGAGTTGCTGCTGTGGGCTGCTGGATGAACCAGGCCTCTGGTTGTGCCCCCAACACCCCAAGAAGGAGGGCTGGGTCCATCATTCAGAGCCCGCCTCCTTTGAGATGCTTACATGTGGGTCATGGCCAGCCCTAGCCCATGTCCTCAGAGTAGAAGGGTTGCCTGGGCTTGGAGGGCTGGGGCCTTGCTCCCAAAGGGGCCCTTATAACAAAGATAGTGATGACAATAGCAGCTTTTTATGTCCGTTGAACTTTCACTGAATGTCAGGCAGGATGCTGCAAGATTACCAGCATTGAAGCTCACAGCAGTCCCCTAAAGTGTGAAGTGCTGCCCTCCCATTTAGAGATGAGGAAGGAGGCTTGGGGTCAAGGAGCTTTCCGAGGTTCACAGAGGCAGAAAGTGAGAAAGTGGCTGAGGCAGAAATAGCGCAGCCGGGCCTACCTGATTGCACGGAGGTGCCGAGCCCAAGTGACAGCCTCTCTCCACAGGGCCCAGGAGGTGAAGGAGAGCCCATTCTTCCGCTCGCTGGACTGGCAGATGGTCTTCTTGCAGAAGGTAACAGCCGGCATGGGCCGGTCTGGGGCCCCCTGAACCTTTCTCAGTGAATGCTGATGCCCAACCCTGTCCTGTTGCAGTATCCGCCCCCACTGATCCCCCCACGGGGGGAGGTGAACGCAGCCGACGCCTTTGACATTGGCTCCTTTGATGAGGAGGACACAAAAGGAATCAAGGTACCAGGCCCTGCCTGGCTACACATCTGAGCCCTGAACTTGACCTGGGGTGGGGGATCCTTGTTCCTCCTCTGCCCCTATCATAACCTTTCCACCCGAGGGCACAAGTCCCCCTCCCCCAACGTCCCTGGCAGGTGGTTGGACCACGCCATCCCCACCCCAGGGCCTTGGGCAGGCAGGTGGCTGATTATATCCTGGCACCTTCTGTGGCTCCACATGTCCCTGCCCTGTCTGCCTGGTGAAGTTACTGGACAGTGACCAGGAGCTCTACCGCAACTTCCCCCTCACCATCTCGGAGCGGTGGCAGCAGGAGGTGGCAGAAACTGTCTTTGACACCATCAATGCTGAGACTGACCGGCTGGAAGCCCGAAAGAAAGCCAAAAACAAACAGCTGGGCCATGAGGAAGGTGAGGGCTCACTGCCCGCATAGAAATGAGGAGCAGACTTAAGATTAAGGAAGTCTCCCAAGCTGCAGGCACAAGGTGGCCACGTGGGGCTCTAACCTGGACCGCCCTCTATGTCTCGTGGCAGACTACGCCCTGGGCAAGGACTGCATCATGCATGGCTACATGTCCAAGATGGGCAACCCCTTCCTGACACAGTGGCAGCGGCGCTACTTCTACCTGTTCCCGAACCGGCTCGAATGGCGGGGCGAGGGCGAGGCCCCGGTAAGGAGCTGGCTGGGGCACCTCGCACAAGGGTGGCTGGCCAGGCCTGCCCCTCACTGCCTGCCCCCACCCCGCAGCAGAGCCTGCTGACCATGGAGGAGATCCAGTCGGTGGAGGAGACGCAGATCAAGGAGCGCAAGTGCCTCCTGCTCAAGATCCGTGGTGGCAAGCAGTTTGTCCTGCAGTGCGACGTGAGTGGGGTGCTGGGCTGCAGGGGGAGGACAGCAGGGTGCCCGGCTGAGGCTGACGGAGGCTGGGCCCACACAGAGCGATCCGGAGCTGGTACAGTGGAAAAAGGAGCTGCGGGATGCCTACCGGGAGGCCCAGCAGCTGGTGCAGCGTGTGCCCAAGATGAAGAACAAGCCACGCTCGCCCGTAGTGGAGCTGAGCAAGGTGCCGCTCATCCAGCGTGGCAGCGCCAACGGCCTCTGACCCGCCTACCCGCCTGCCCGCCGTCTTTTATAAACCTCTAATTTATTTTGTCGAATTTTTATTATTTGTTTTCCCGCAAAGCGGAAAAGGTTTTATTTTGTAATTATTGTGATCTCCTGTGGCCCCAGCCTGGCCCAGTCCCCAGGGAGGGGCCTGCTTGCCTCAACTCCTGCTGCCACCACCTCAGCCACTGTCCTGCACCCCCCCACCCTGACCCCTGGAGCCACCCACTCCCAGTGTCTTCCTGTGGGGGACAGCAGCAACCCCCCACAGCCTTCCCTGGGGAACAAAGCCACCCTGAGCTGTGCCACCTCAGGCTCTGTGGGCTGTGCTCTGCCCACGGCATGCCTGGGTATCCCAGTGTCCCCTTCCCCTGGAGGGTGCAGTGCAGGGACCCTACTTGAACTTTCTTACCACAGCCCTCCTGCAACAGAGAAACAGCCTGTACTGTCCTGCACTCCGGCCACTGGGGAAAGGAGGGAGTCCCTTGTTTCCTTGGCCTAGAGGCCTCCCATGGGGACCAGTGCTCTTAGGCCTTGGTTCAGGAAAAGCCCCTGTGTCACTGGCTGCCCCCGTTGCCCCATCCCTGGACACTGGGGCTTAGCCAAGGGGGTGGCACTGGCAGCAGCTGCTGCTGTCTTCCCCACAGCCTCCACTCCCTCCCATTGAGCACCAGGATTCAGGACCACAAATGGGCAGCTGCGGATTGGGCCCCACTGGCCTAGCCGGGCCCCTGGCTCCCTGGCCCTGGGCTGGTGAAGCCCCCCTGCCCAGGACTACAGCAGGCCAGCCTGGGCAGGTTGGTAGCACAATGAGAGGGGGGTCCCTGCCCCAGCCGTTCAGTCCCACGGCCATGTCCTGTCAATGCCACCACCCATGGGTGCCACCTCACCCACCGCATGCCCCTTGTGCCAGTTGCGCTGCCGTGTGTGGTGTCGCGCCCCCCCCCCCAGGGGCTGGGTTGGCGCACCCCCTCTTGTTTACTCACTCCCGGGGCGTTTCTTTGCCGATTTTTGAATGTGATTTTAAAGAGTGAAAAATGAGACTATGCGTTTTTATAAAAAATGGTGCCTGACTCCTCGCTGGCTCAGACTCTCTTTGTGCCTGGTGACGACTTTTCAGCCTCCATCTGACTGGGGCTAAAGCAAGAGGGTCGTGTGGCACGGAATCCCCTCTGCTGCCGAAGTGGCCTTCAAGCAGGCCCAGGCCCTCTTGTGGGCAGGATGAGTATACCCCTGTCCGCTTGCCCACAGATGCCTGTCTCACCACGGTGCAGCAGAATGGTGCCCATCCCCCACCTTTCAGGAGAAGGGTGTCTCCTGCCCACTTCCCACGTAAGCAGGAAGAGGTGCCGGCAGTTCCACATTTGGGGTCACATTTGGGCTGACCAGGGCTGTGTCAGCCTTACTGAACTTCCCTTACCCATCAGGCATGGTGCTGAGCTCCCTTGCATACCAAGGCCCAGTTTTATTGGCCACATTGGCTTCTGGACCCTTGGCTGTCTCTGACTTTAGCCTTCCTTCGGGTCTCACTGTCCAGATCCACCATCAGTCTTCTCATCTCCACAGAGCCAGCTCCCTTTTCTCCACATTCTACCTCTTGATCCCTGAAGTGATGGGCAAATGTTTGCCCCTGTCTTCTCTTCCGGTCATGCTGTGCGCAGCAGAGCCCACATGGTACAGAACAGCGGCTGGTCACTTACCAGCGGCTGGTCCCTGGAAGCAGGGACACCAACAAGCTACTACTTCTGTCCAGCAAAGACATCCTCATGACAGTGGTGGCAGAGGAAGAGACAAAAAGGTCAGATGGAAGAACATGGCCTAACGGGAATGGGCTGGGCTCCAGGGTGACAGGATGGGGGTCCAGAGTGGAATGCAAGGTTTGTGGTGCCATCTATAATACAGCAGTGCAGAGGAAAACTGAACATGCGGCTTCATTTGACTTTTGTCATCCTGAAGGCCTAAAGATATTCTGGAGGAGGCATCAGAGTGACCATGGGAACATACAGGCTCTCAGCCAGGGAGAAGCTAGACTTCTGGATCAGGGTGCACCGAGGGACCCTTGAAGAGGAGGGGCAGTTTATGGAAGTAAGGAACTGGTAGGGAGCTGCGTATGAGCGCAGAACTCCAGAGAGCCTGGGTCTGAGAAAGTCCTGCTGGATTTGGGTTTGAAGAGGATGTGGGGAAGAGACAGCCTCTCTGAAAAAGGTGGAAGCCACAGAAGCCTGAGCAATGGCAGCCAGCAGAGGCTGACTTTATAGCTGAGCAGACCTGCAGACATTACAGATGAACTGATGACACCACAGGGTGGGTGGCAGTGATTCCACTGACCACAATAGGGGGAAGGTAAGAGTGGCAGTCAGGCCTCCTAGCTTGGAAACTTGATCATAATAATGTCTTAGAACAATAGGGGACCCTTACACTAGATCTCCAGTACAGTATCTGGTCCATTTACAAACAGGGAGACTAAGACCAGAAGCTCCAATTCAGCAAGCCTAGCTGCACCCTCACTCCCCAATGAAACTGGGGTCACAGCACCCAGACTGGGTCTTTTTGAGCAAAGGGCCAGAACTAAGCCTATTGAGGCCAGCACCCTAGTTCCTGTGTGGGTAGAGGTGATGGTTCTGTTTTGAAACTCTCCTTCCTGTCCTGACATTGGCAGCAGAGTGCAGGCTTTACATAAAGGACCCGTGCAGCGGCAGAGTTCACCGTGGACAGTCCACTAGCAAAGCTGGCGCTTGTTGGGCTTAGGTTCCCTACTCTCCAACACTCCCATTCCAGATTCCAATACCCTGGGGACTGCTGGGTCAGCCTAGCTCATGTGGTGGCCTTCCAACTCTGGCCCAAGTTCTTGGGGGAAGGGGCCTCACACTCAGCTGGATAACATTTAGGGGCAAACTGTTGGGTGCTCATTCTTCAGAGCATTCAGTGGTCTGTATGGGCGGTGAGGGATCCAGGGCCTTCCACCTAACCTGCGCCCA
Organism: Cavia porcellus; assembly: GCF_034190915.1. Taxonomy (NCBI): domain Eukaryota; kingdom Metazoa; phylum Chordata; class Mammalia; order Rodentia; family Caviidae; genus Cavia; species Cavia porcellus. Next base: position 25,843,967 of record NW_026947500.1, read on the forward strand.
CAGGCACAATCTGGACGCAGGATCAGAAATCAGAAGATGGGGCGTGAGCCAGGGTCTACCAAGGAGGCACTGATCACCCACTGGCTATAAGACCACGACCCGCACACACATGACTCAGAGGCCTAGTCTCCTTCCCCTCCCCCACTTTACTCCTCGAAGCCACCCTGCCCCTAGGCTCCCCTCCCTTTCTGGACCTGTATGGAGGGATCTACGCAGGATCGGGGGCGCCCCCCGTAGGCCGAGAACGGAGCTGCATCCAGGCCTCGCCCTCCGAGACGGCACCCACTCATCCCCCAAGACCCTTGCCAACCTAAAGCCCGGGCAGGGACCTTGTCCCGGCTTTTCCCGAACGCACGTGGTTGCCCCGTCGCCTGGGCAGCACCCTCGCCCATCCCCTGCGCGCGGGCCAGATTGCAGTTGCTATGGCTGCGGGAGGGGAGGGGGCGCGCAGCCTGACGCCCCGCCCCGTCCTGGCGAAGCCCCGCCCCCGAGGGCCCCGCACCGCCCTCCTCGCCGTCTGTGCGGCTGCTGCAGCTGCCGCGGATGCGCGGGGCTGCGGAGGGCGCGTCTCGGGCGCGGCTGGGAGCAGAGGTGAGAGGTCCGCGCCAGGCCCGAAGCCGAGAGAGGCTGGGCCACGCCGGCCGTCCTCCCGGGATGCGGCGCTGAGGCCCAGCATGGCCAGCCAGGGCCCCACCTTCCCGCTGCACCGGCTGGTCTGGGCGAACCGGCACCGCGAACTGGAGGCCCTGCTGCACAGTCGCCAGGTGAGGCCCTGCCTGCTGGGTCCCCGCCCAGGGCTATGATCTCGGTCCTCAGCCGCGTCCCATTTCCCAGCTCCCAGCTCCCAGCTCCCAGCTCCCAGCCCGATCAGAAGCCCAGATGACCTGCCCTCCCGCTTGAGCCTGTGGCCGCCTCTCCCAACGCTGGGCCTCATCCCGCGCTCTGCCCGCCTCACACGGCATCACGCTGTCCAATTCACTCATGTCACCACCGAGCAATGCTGATTACAGACCCAAACAAAACTCATGGCCAAACTAATGACATCCCTCACCTGCATCTCTGACCAGTCCCCGCCACCAGAAGGCCAGCACCGCCTGTGGCAGGAGGCAGGAGAGGTGGGCAAGCCTTTCCCATCAGCTCCCTCCCCTCCCTGGCCATATGGGCCACTCTCTGCCATCTCCCTGGCCTGACTGCTGTCCTTATTTCCCATCATGACTCCAGCCCGTCCCACCTCTAGACTCTGCCTTGGCCTCTGCTCTCTTCCCCTGTGCTGAGTGTCCATCTCCCTCAGCACAACATTGAACAGGAGGACCCCAGAGGGCGGACTCCCCTGGAGCTGGCTGTGTCCCTAGGAAACCTGGAGTCTGTGAGAGTCCTCCTTCGGCACAATGCCAACGTGGGCAAAGAGAGCCGCCAGGGCTGGGCAGGTATATGGAGGGCAGGGCTGCTCCCAGCCTGGGAGCGGGGTTGATGAGTAGGAGTGAGTTGCACAGGGCCAGGGACATTGGGAAGACTTCCCTCAGCAGCTGGTGCCCCCAGTCCTGCAGGAGGCAGTCAGCACTGGAGACCCTGAGATGGTGCAGCTGGTGCTTCAGTACCGGGACTTCCAGAGGGCCACACAGAGGCTGGCTGGCATTCCAGAACTGCTCAACAAACTCCGCCAGGTACAGCCAGGCACAGGATGTGTCCAGTAAAGGGGGATGGGGTACCATGGTGGGGACCACCTGGCCCTCAATAAATCTGGGTCCTAGGGCACCCAGCCCATGCAGCACTCTGCCCACCCGGGCCTTGATCCAAAAACAGAGTCTTGTGGATGAGACTGGGCTCTTTGGAATGAAAGCCTTCACCTGCATGGAGGGTCCTAGGTGCCCCAAATCTCTGCAGAGTTTTAGGCTTTGGACCTCCTGGAGAATACCAGTTTCCTGGAGGGAAGCAGTAGAAACAGCCAGGCCCCTGGAATATATAGTTCTGTGCCCTCTCCATCTTTTCTCAGGTGTGTAGAGGGGCCTTGTGGGCAAAGCACACTACCTCATGGCCTCCCAGGGGCAGCCCTGGAGGGTTCATTATGCCCCCTTTACTAATGCAGCCTTAGGAACTCATTGCCCACTCACCTAGTTCCGTGTTTTGTGGCCTGTTGACTGGCCTTATGTCTTCAGATGCTTATGACTTTCATATGTAGACCACACATGACCCCCCTTGGCCCAGCCTCCCTGGGCAGGGTTTGGTTGTGTTGGGACCATAGCTGGGCCATGGGAGTGCAGCAAGATTCCCTTTGGTCTGCCCAAGCATCAGGCCAGGCCCTTACATTGGCTCTGGTCTCTCTCAGGCCCCTGATTTCTACGTGGAGATGAAGTGGGAGTTTACCAGCTGGGGTGAGTGGCGATCACTTGGCTCCCAGAGACATGGAATGGGGTCTTTGGGAAGACCCCTGGTGACCTTGGTGCTCCTCCAGTGCCCCTCGTGTCCAAGATGTGCCCAAGCGACGTGTACCGAGTATGGAAGCGGGGTGAGAGCCTGCGAGTGGACACCAGTCTCCTGGGCTTTGAGCACATGACCTGGCAGCGCGGCCGTAGAAGCTTCATCTTCAAGGGCCAGGGTGAGCTCTGGGACACATGCCAGGGGGCACGCTGGCACCCCCTGATTCTTGGTGGTTTTGGAGGGTGATGCTGTCCTTTCTGCATCATCCAGAGGTGGAGACTGATGTGGGAGTGGAGGGCAATGCAGGGACTGCGGCTGGACCACTGAGCCCCTAGCAGAAGAGGGTAGCCTGCTAGTGGGGCCCAGCACTGACATGTCCCTCCTCCCTGTACCCCTGCCACTGCAGAGGCTGGAGCCCTGGTGATGGAAGTGGACCATGACCGGCAGGTGGTGCACACAGAGATGCTGGGGCTCGATCTGCATGAGCCCGAAGCACTGCTGGCCGCCATGCGGCCCAGCGAGGAACATGTAGCCAGCCGCCTCACCTCCCCTATTGTCTCCACCCACCTGGACACTCGCAATGTGGCTTTTGAGAGGTCAGCTGGGGCCTAGGGCAGCGTGGGTGGGATGAGAGAGGTAGCAGAAACCACAGTGGATGAGACCAGGGCTGTCCGTGAGCCACTGTCACAGGATGGTCAGTCTGGGGGAGGGGTGTCCCTGGCAGCCCTGTGTCCTTCCATGGCGCACTCTTGTGGCAAGCTCGGAGCCTCTAAATACTCGGTGCTGGCTACTGCCCTCCCAGGGAAGGGGCAAGGCCAGGATGTCCTGCATTTCTCTTTCTCCTTTTTTTTTGTCTTTTTTTGTTTTTATCGGTACCAGGGATCGAACTCAGGACTGCCTGCTTGCAAGGCAGGCACTTATGCCACTGAGCTAAATCCCCAGCCCCTTCTCTTTCTCCTTTTTTTCCCCAGTGCTGGGAATGGAACTCAAGGCTGCACACATGTAGTCGAGTGGACTAGTGCTGAACTACATTCCCAGCCACTTGCCTTTTTTTTAAATCAAGGCAGGGCCCTGCTAAGTTGCCTAGTCTGGCCCCAACTTGCAATTCTCTTGCCTCAGACTCTTGAGTAGCTCAGGTCACAGGTGTGTGCCACCATCACTGTGCCTGACTGTCCCTTTTCTTGACTTCTGACTTCACACATTTTCCATAAAAACAAGCACTGAGGCTATGATTCAAGGCTGTGCTGGCTTCTCATTAGCAACAGCCATGTTTGGGGCAGAGTCCTTTCTAGGTAGCCAAGAAACCAAAAGTGTTACTTCTCTAATAACGTATGATCCTGATTGTAGTGTTGTAGTGTCAGGCTTTGGAAACACATTTTTTTTTTAGTCAGAGTCTTGACATGCAGTTTAGGCTGATATTTAACTCACTATGTAAGCCCAGGTTGGCCTCAAACTCATGGTGATCCTCCTGCCTCAGCCTCCCAAGTACTGTATCACCACACCAGCCAAGCCCAGCTCTCAAGAAAAAACTTAAATTATTACTTGTTCCCATCCCCTCCCCTGACCCTAAGCATCTACTAATCTGCTCTCTGCCTCTGTATACCTCTGTGATTTGGACTTTCATATGAATGAAATTTTATTTTTTTTATCAGTACCAGGGATTGAACTCATGACCACACGCTTGCAAGGCAGGTGCTTATGCCACTGAGCTAAATCCCCAGCCCTATGAATGAAATTTTAAAATGTGACCTCTTATGTCTTGGCCTTTTTCACTTAGTATAATGGCTTTTTGTTTGTTTGTTTTGTTTTCTTTTGTTACCAGGGATCAAACTCAAGACCGTGCACTTGCCAGGCAGGTGCTTATGCCACTGAGCTAAATCTCCGGCCCCCTAGTATAATGTTTTTTAAGTTTCATCCAACTCGTACCATGTAATTACTTCGTTCCTTTTTTATGGCCAAATTCAATTGTGTGAACATACCACGTTTGTTTATTCATTAGTCCACAGACAGACACGTAGGTCATTTCTATTATAGTATTTGTCTATTATCAGTAAGGCTGCTATAAACATTTGCATGCAAGTTTTATGTGCACATTTGTTTTCATTTCTTCTGGGTCCGTACATCAGAGTAGAATTACTCTGTCATGTGGGAACTCAATATTTAATTGAGCAACCGCTGAACTGTTCACCAGAGGAGGCGTGCCACTTTACATTTTTCCCAGCAGTGTAGTGTGTGAAGGTTCCAGTTTCTCCATATTCTCACCAATGCTTGTTATTAATTTTTTTTTCTGTTTTGTTTTGGTTTTTGAGACAAGGTCTCACCATGTAGTCCAGAGTGCCTTGAGCTCATTATATAGCCCAGGCTGACTTTGAACTTATGGCTATCCTCCTTCCTGAGCCTCCCAAGTGCTAGGATTACAGGTGTGAACTGCCATGGCTGGCTCATTGTCTATTCATCCATTTTTGGATTATTGCTATCCAAGTGGCAGTGAAGCACATCTCACTGTGATTTTGATTTGTGTTTCCCTAATGACTTTCAATATTGAGCATCTTTTCATGTGTTTATTGGTGATTTATTTCTGTGTCTTCTTTGGAGAAATGTCTGTTCATACCTGTTACCCAAGTTTTTAAACTGGCTTATCTTTTTCTTATTGAACTATGAGAGTTCTCTATGTAGACATGGTGGTCTTTTTTTAAATTTAAATTTATTTATTTATTGTTTGTATTTTTGAGACAGGATCTTGCTATGTAGTTCAGGCTGGCCTAGAGCTCACTTTGTAGCCTAGGCTACAAACTTATAGAAAATCCAGGTTTCGAACTCACAACGATCCTCCTGCCTCAGCCTCCTGAATGCTGGGATTATAGGTGTGCACCACCACGCCTGGCTCTGTGGATCTTTGCACTTTCTTTTTTTTTTAATTTTTTTTTTTTTGTCTTTTTCATTTTTATCGGTACCGGGGATTGAACTCATGACCGCCTGCTTGCAAGGCAGGTGCTTATGCCACTGAGCTAAATCCCCAGCCCCAATCTTTGCACTTTCTTGATGGTGTCCTTTAATTTTGATGCTGATAGTTTATTTTTCTTTAGTGGCACTTATTTATTTATTTTTGTGGTACTGGAGATTGAATCTGGGATCTTCATACTGAGCTATATCCATGGCCCTTTCTTCTTTTTAATTTTGAGACAGGGTCTTGCTGAGTTGCCTGGGTTGGGCTTGAACTTTCAGACCTCTTGCCTCAGCCTCCCAGAGTACCAGGATTACAGCCGTGCCCAGCTTGTGCTTGTTATCTCTAATAATATTTTGTCAAGACTAAAGTCACGGAGATCCCCCCACTCCATTTTCTTCTAAAAGTTTTAGCTCTCACAGTGAAGTCTTCGACCCATTTTGAGTTAATTCTATTTTATTTTATTTTATTTATTTATTTTTTGTCACTTGCTTGTTTTTTTGAGACAGCATCTCATGGTGCCTTATACCTACTGTTCAGCCCAGGCTAGCCTCACAGCAATCTTATGCTAGCCTCCCACATGCTGAGATTTTTTTTGTGTGTTATTGTTTTGTTTTTGTCTTTTTGAAACAGGATTTCACTATGCAGTTCAGGCTGCATAGTTTCAGATTTATAGTTCAGGCTGCATAGTTTCAGATTTACAGAGACCCTCCTACTTCAGCCTCCCAAGTGCTGGGATTACGGTTATGCACCATGACACCCAGCTTCAGACTGTTATTTTGTTGTTTTGGTACTGGGAATCAAACTCACAGCCTTGTGCTTGTCAGACAGGCATTGTACCAGTTGAGCTATATCTCCCATCCCTTCAGACTGGTCATTATGAAGCCCAGGCTAGTTTGAACTCACAGTGATCCTCCTGCCTCAGCCTCCTGAGTGCTGAGATAACAGGTATGCATCACCATACTTGGTTTATTCTTTTTCACTGCTGAAGGTTGATCTCAGCATCTTAACACTGAGCTTTTATAAAAAAATTTTTTTTAGCTAGGCATGGTGGCACATGCCTGTAATCCCAGCACTCGAGAGGCTGAGGCAGGAAGATTGCCGTAGGAGTTCAAGGCCAGTCTGAACTATGCAGTGAGACCCTGTTTCAAAAAAAAAAAAAAAAATTCACCAGGTTCCTGAATTTTCCAAGCTGGGTTCAAATCTGTAACCCCCATGGTGCTGGGATAACAGGCCCATGCCACTGTGCCTCGCTTGCTTTCTCCTTTCTGATTGCTGTGAGTTGAGTCTGTCATTTCCAGTGTGTTCATGGTGAAGGTTAGGTTACTGGTAAGAGAATTCTGTGTGTGTGGTACTGAGGGTTAACCAGGCCCTTCACACTTAGCTGTGTCCTCAGCTCTTTCTTATTTTGCAACAGGGTCTCACTAAGCCTCATGCTGCCCAAGCTGAGCCTGAACTTGAGGATCCTCCTGCTTTAGTCTCCCAGAGTGCTGAGATCACAGGCATCTACCACCAGGCCTCGCTTCTTTGTTTTCAAGTTTTTGGCACGGGGTCTCAGGGTGGCCTCCGCTCAACATGGTTCTCCTGCCTCAGCCTCCTGAGTGCCACCATACATGATTTTTCTTTTCCTTCCTTCCCTTCTTCTTTCTCCTCTTTCTTTCTCTTTGTCTTTCTTTCTCTCGTTCATTCTTTCTTCTTTTGATACCAGGTCTTGCTGTGTTACCCAGACTAGTCTCAGATGATCTTCCCTCCTACCTTAGCCTTCTAAATATAGGTGGGCACCACAATGCCCAACTCCTCTTTCTTTCTTTTTATTTATTTTTATGTTTTGTTTTGTTTTGAGGCAGGGTATCGCTGTGCGGTTCACGCTGGCCTTGAGCTCACTTTGTAGCCCAAGCTGGTCTCGAACTTGCCACAATCTGCCTGCCTCAGCCTTCCAAGTGCTGGGATAACAGGAGTGCACCACCACGCCCGGCTTGCTTGCTTGCCGGGATCAAACTCGTGACCTCATACTTGCCAGGCAGGTGCTCATGCCACTGAGCTAAATCACTGGCCCCCAACTCTTTCTTGCAGCAATTTACAGCTATAAATTTCCCACTCGGTCTGGCATTAGCTGTGCCCTGTTGTGATATGTTGCGCTTTCATTTCTGTTTATCTCAAAGTATTTTCTGACTTTTTTTATTCTTTCAACTACTTTCCTCACATTTGTAAGTTCCTAAGTTATTTTTTTCTTTTCTTTTCTTGTTTGTCTTTTTCCTTTTTATCGGTACCAGGGATCGAACTCACAACTCCCTGCTTTACAAGGCAGGCGCTGAGCTATGCCGCTGAGCTAAATCCCCAGCCCCAAGTTATTTTTTTCTAATTTCATTCCATTGTGGTTGGAAAACATACTTTGTGTGCCTTCCGTCCTTTGAATCTTATTGAGGTTTCTTTTATCACCCACCATATGGTTTGTCCCAAAAAATGTCCCATGTGCACGCGAGAATTGTATTGTTTTATAGCTGGGTGGTGTGTTTCCCAAATAGCTATAAAGTCTAGTTGATGCTGTTGTTCATTTTTTCTGTTTCTTTGATCTTTTGTCTGTGTGTTTTACTCAGAAGTAAAAGTGGGCTATTGAAGTCTCCAGCTGTCATTTGGAATCGACATACTTTTACCTTTTCGTTATGGAAAATTTCACATGGGCTGGGGATGTGGGATGCTCCTGGGTGGTAGAGCACTTGCCTGGCACACACAAGGCCCCAGATTCCATCTCAGGCACTAAAAAAATTAAAAATAAAAATTCAGATGTACATGGAAGAAGAGCTAAATCCCTGTCCCTGTCCCTTCCCATTTTAAAGCACACCCCAGGTGTCAGACCTTGTCAACAGTGAATGTTTCTGCACACAAAGAAAGATGTTTTCTAATCCAGCCCAGACAGCATTATCACATCTGATAAACTTCCTCAGGATCATCTAGGCCCCGGCCTTGTTCAGATGGCCCCAGATGGCCCCATCCGCAAGGCCCCTCTGAGTTCCTCCCTGGGAAGGGACCCAGCACGCCGTCCTCACCAGCTCCTGTTTGGTCTGTCACAGGAACAAAAGCGGTATCTGGGGATGGCGGTCTGAGAAGATGGAGACTGTCAGCGGCTACGAGGCCAAGGCAGGAGAGGCCAGTGATGGGGGCTGGGGTAGCAGACGAGGCCCAGGAGTTCAACTCCTTTTCCACACCCATGCCCAATGTGGCAGGAGAGGCGGAGTAGTGCCAAACACCCATGGGAACTCATTGGGGCCTGAGGGCCCTGCTGAGCCCCACCTCCACCCCGACCAAATTTGCTTATTGGGTGACTCCTGGGGTTCAGACCCTGCCACCTCCTCCACTGTGGGGAGTGAGCCCACCTGTCTCTGGGGTCCTGTGCTGGTGAGGCTGAGTGTGGGGAACAGGCTCTCAACCCCCAGCTCTCCCTGTCTCTCCTGCTCCCCAGGTATACAGTGCCACCAACGTGGAGCTGGTGACACGCACACGCACAGAGCACCTCTCTGATCAGGACAAGTCGAGGAGCAAAGGTAAACCCAGGTGCGCCTGCCTGCTGCCCAGAGTAGTCCCAGAGAAGCTAGGAGGATTTCCATCCTCTTTGTCCCTCTGTCCCCCAGCAGGAAGCTCCCAAGTGGGGAGCAGGGGGTGGGGCAGGCTGGGCTGTGGCCCACAGTCCCCTCACGGCCCCCTCCCTTCTCCTCAGCGGGGAAGACTCCTTTCCAGTCCTTCCTGGGGATGGCCCAGCAGCACTCCTCCCACAGTGGGGTGAGTAGGGGCTGGGAAGGGCCAGGCCAGAGGGGGGCAGGGCATCATCTGTCCATCCTGAGGCTAAGTGTGGTTCTGGGGCCCACCCAGGCTCCTGTGCAGCAGACAGCCAGCCCCACCAACCCCACAGCCATTTCCCCTGATGAATACTTTGACCCCAGCTTCAGCCTGGAGTCCAGAAACATCGGCCGCCCCATCGAGATGTCCAGCAAGGTACAGAGGTAAGGTTTGGGGGCTGGCTGGGGACTTCCTTAGGGACAGGGGCCCCACAAGCCTTTGCAGCCCCCTGTCACTGTGATGGACCTGCTCATCTAACAAGCTTCTGTCTGGATTCTGCTCTGGAGGGCAGCAGCCCCGTGTCTTATCCATGGTCCTAAGCACCAAGCATGCTCTGTGACCCAGTGTCAGTCACAATTCTTTGGTGAAGGGCCGGGGATTTGGCTCAGTGGTGTAAGTGCCTGCCTGATGAGCACAAGGTTGTGAGTTTGATCCCAGGTACAAAAAAAAAACAAAACCCAAAACCTGTAATTCTTTGATGAACCAATGAATAAATGAATGGGTGGCACCATCCTGTATGGTTTTCTAATTTGGTGAGCATGTGCTGGAGGCCAGGCAAGACAGAATGGGAAGGGCATAGAGCTCTGCCATCCTGGCCTCTGGGGCAAAGAAAATATCTTCCCTTCCTGGAATCTGATTTCCTCTTCAATGAAATGAAGTCATACTTGCCCTCCCACCTCTCAAAGGACCTGTGGCCAGTTGACTTATACCAGGCCCAGCACTCTCCAGGCTACCTTATGGATCTGCTCAGCCAGGCCGGAATTCAGGCTTTAGGAGTCCTGACCCCAGGGCTGAGCTATTCAGCAAAGTGTGCAGCAGTGGCCGGCTCTGTGCAGAGGAGGAAGATGAGGCTGCAGATGAGGCACAGAAAATGGCCCACAAGGGCCAGGGATTTAGCTCAGTGGCGTAAGTGCCTATCTGGCAAACATGAGGTCATGAGTTTTGATCCCCAGTACCAAAAAAAAAAAAAAAAAAGGCCCACAGCCTGGCCCCTGCTGTCCTCACTCAGACCAGATAAACTGACAAAACCATCATGGGTACCAGTGTAGCCCTAGGTTCTGGGACACCAGCCACAGGGTTAGGATACAGGTTACCAGGGGAAGCAGGCAAGGGCAGCTGAGCAGAGAGGATGGTACCCCAGGCAGGTGACCAGAGGTGGTGGGCCTCAATGGGAAGGCCACCAGAGAGTCCCTAACCCATGTCCTGTGGTTGGCTGGACAGATTCAAGGCAACACTATGGTTGAGTGAGGAGCACCCACTCTCCCTGGGTGACCAGGTGACACCCATCATTGACCTGATGGCCATCAGCAATGCTCACTTTGCCAAGTTGCGTGACTTCATCACCCTGCGCCTTCCCCCTGGCTTCCCCGTAAAGATTGGTGAGGGGGCATCCTGGGGCAGTGGGATGGGGTGCCCCAGGGAAGGAGGCCTATAAGGGTCAAGTGGCTCAGGCCTGGCTGTCTCCCTAGAGATTCCCCTTTTCCACGTGCTCAATGCCCGAATCACCTTCAGCAACTTGTGTGGCTGTGATGAACCCCTGAGTTCGGTGTGGGTGCCAGCCCCCAGCTCTGCCCTTGCTACTTCAGGTACCCCACACGGGGCACAGAGGGAGGCTGTGTGGCTCTCTAGGGGCTGAAGCATAGGAGCTGAGTGTGGTCCCTCTTCTGCCTCCCCAGGGAACCCCTTCCCATGTGAGGTGGACCCCACTGTGTTTGAGGTCCCTGAGGGATACAGTGTCCTGGGTGCTGAGCGTAGTGAGCCCCTTCGAGACGAGGACGATGACCTGCTACAGTTTGCCATCCAGCAGAGCCTGCTTGAGGCGGGCACGGAGGCAGAGCAGGTAGGGCTGTGGTGGGGTGGGGGGTCCTGGCCTCTGCAGCCACAGGGCCAAGGTGACAGCTCTGGGTTCTGGCTGCTGCAGGTGACTGTCTGGGAAGCTCTGACCAACTCTCGGCCTGGTGCCCACCCTCCTCCCCAAGCCACTGTGTATGAGGAGCAGCTTCAACTGGAGCGGTGAGGCCCTATGGGACCCACCAGGTCCCTGCCTCAGCCCCGTGGGTCTGAGCCTCCAGCAGTCCCCTGGCTAGTGGGTAGCCCAGAGGTGCTGCTCCTAGGACCCTGTGTCTTCTCCAAAGCCACCGTCCAGCAGTGGTGCTGCCCGCCACCAAAGGTGGCATGAGGGACAGAGAGATAGGTCCTGCTTGTCCTTTCTCATCATTGTCCTAATTCCCCAAAGCTATGCACCCCACCCCTTTTCTCCTCCCACAGCCTTCAAACTTTGGTCTGCTCTCTCCTCTCACTCCTGTCTGGAGGGCCCTCCAGGAAAGCCTGCAGCTGTCCACAGAGACCAGGGTCCCTGGATCCCCCGAGAGGACACTCTCGTCCCTGGCTCCTCCGAGCTTTGAGGAGCAGCTTCGCTTGGCCCTTGAGTTGTCCTCTCGGGAGCAGGAAGAGCGGGATCGTCGGGGGCAGCAGGAGGAGGAGGACCTCCAGCGGATCCTGCAGCTGTCGCTCACCGAGCACTGAGCCACATGGCCCTTGGAGGGCTAAGGCCACTTCCTCCGCCCACTTTTATAATTTATTTATTTATAAACTGTCTGCTGCTGGACTTGGGGCCTGGAGCCCAGGGATGGCTGGCAGAGGCACTGAGATGGAAATAAAGAGTCTATTAGCAGCAGGCTTGCTCAACTCAAGCTGGGGGCTCTCGGGTGGGAAGCACTGAGGAAGACAGCATGGGCAGTGACCTCAGAGCTGGCTTTGGATCCTAACTATGGCCCCTTTAGCTTCTCTGAACTTCTGTTTCTTGGACTGTAAAATAAGGAGACAGCCCTCACACCCGGGACTGTGTGTTGGGAAGGTGAAAGGAACCAACATCAGGTGCTGTCCCCTGCGCCCTGCCCACCTACCGGGGACCCACGTCCCTATCTTCTGACCTGGCGTTCTAGGATCCTGGTAAAGATAAGGTGGGGTCTGCAGACCCTACTCACAGCCCCCATCCCTGTAGCCCAAGCTCAGCTTCCTGCCCTTACTCCAGTGTGTTCTAACAGGTGACAGTGCCTAAGTTACTTCCTCAGCAGTAGCTGGGAACCGGCTCAGCCCTCCCCTCCTGGCCTTGAACACGGATTTGAGACTCCTCTGTGAGGTTCCTAGGCTATCCTCCTGCCCCTAGCCATCCGTATTGGGGACTGAACCCAAGACCTTCAAGCTGAGCAACTCCCTTTCCCATTTTTTATTTTGAGACAGGCTGTGTAAGATCCTCCTGCCTCAGCCTCTAAGAGTGCTGGGATTAGAGGCCTGCACCACCATGCCTAGCTTCCTGGGCTACTTCTATGCCCCACCCATTTTGCCCTGAAGTTTGCTGTGTCCCAAAGATTCATGCAGAATTGGAGACATTAAGGCCAGCCAGCAAAAAACATTTTGGGGTGAGGGTTCCTGATTTAGGACCCACTTTACCTGATCCTAAGACCTGCCCCATCCTAGGGTCCTACTTCTGTTGATCTGTTATGGCCCAAAGAGGCTCGGGCGCAGGTGATCCAACTGGGCGGGGCAGGGAGTGCTGGGCCACTTCCTGGGAGGAGAGGCAAACCAGAGAAGAAGTACCAAGTTGGGAATCCGCACCTGCGCCCCGCCCTCAGCCCGCCTCCAGCGTGGATGGGGCGGGGCGAGGCGAGCCACTAGGGGCGGGCCGTGGTCCCTGCGTGCGGCCTCCGCAGCCAGGGCTGGCCGAGAGACTGGCCCTTTAAGGGCCGCCCCCGAGGAGGTGCCAGGCTCTGGCGGCTCCTCTCTCCTTCCTGGTCCTGCGGGGCAGGGACAGTCCTGGGGCTGTGGGAGGGGGCCCTGCCCAGTGCCCGCCCAGACGCCCCCGTCTAACTCCATGGCCCTGGTCACAGTGAGCCGCTCGCCACCGGCCAGCGGCCACTCCACGCCTGTGGGGCCCGCGGTGAGTCTGGCTTGGTCCCATCACGCAGTTAGCTGCCAGCTGGGCCTGGGGGGTCGCGTCTGCCCACGGTAGCCTCTGCTCACTCTTGGGGTGGGCAGGGGGGACCTCGAAGCTTAGACTCGAGGGGGTTGGGGTCGTCTTGGGGATCCTAGGAACTCGACCAGGGCGAGATCTGGAGTGTTGAGCGCCAGCCCCGTCTGTGGAGGCCCGGATCCACGCAGCTTTCCCACGCCTTCGGCATCCCCAGCCCACCTGTCCCGCCACATCTGGACTTGGGCTGGGCTGGAGCTGGGCTCCCCAGGGCATGCTGGTCGGGAGGGGGTGGGGGGAGAAAGGAATTGGCATCTGACACCTCCCCTCCCCCCTCACAAGGGCTGGGCGTTCCCTGCTGCTGCCCCCCACTTGGAGCCCCTGGAGAAGGGGATGGGAGGAGGCGAGAGCTCCCCGCCCTCACTCCCCGCTGGGGGCTGCTTCCTCAGCAGGACCCGGCAGCCCGGCGCAGAAGCCAGCTCCAGCGCAGGTTAGCACCTCTCCTGAGATAGACGCCTCCGTCTAGCCCCCAGGACTGGCTACTCTCATCCAGGTGTTGGGAACAGAGGGCATCCTGCAGGGCCAAAACTCTGCAGTCCATAGGTGGGCCCTGGTTCGGGTGGGCTGGGCTGCTGGGTCCTGCTGGCATGTGACCAAACCCAAGAATTGCCCTGGCTTCCACCTTCCCCTGGTCAGCTGGTGCTCCCTTTACCCACTACCCAGGACACTGACTCAGGCCAGTAGCCATAAGCCAAAGAGCAGGATGGGACGGCAGGGGCTAAGGACTCTTGGATCCCCAGTCAGCTTTATTGTGCCTCCAGGTGGGCTGGCAAGAGGTCTGGCCAGGCCAGCTAGAGGGAGGGGTTTGAGAGCCTAAGGCTTGTTCTCTAGATGTGGTTATCATCTCTGGCCCCTTGGTTATCCACTCTCCTGCCCTCTGGGGATGGGCCAGCGATCCACAGTGACATGCCTCCATGGGATTCAGACACTCCCTAAAGTTTGAGAAGCCCAGGCTGTAACGATTCCCCATGGCCCTGCCAGGCAGAGCTTTGCAGTGCTCCGAGGAGCTGTCCTGGGACTACAGGATGATGGCAGGGACAATGGTGACATACCTGACGCCAGCTCTGAGCCAGTGGTGGAACTCGCTGGTGAGGAGCAGCCCCAGGGGGACCAGCCAGATGGGCAAGGGCCCCAGAGTCCCAAGAAACAGGAGCAGAGACAGCACCTGCACCTCATGGTGGAACTGCTGAGGCCACAAGATGACATCCACCTGGTAAGGGGTCCCCCAGAGCCCATCAGAAGAGGGATGGGGGGCTGTGTGTCTGGGGAGCAATGGTGTGAGAGCAGGGGGCACCCTGTGCAGGAGAGGTTACCCAGACCCCACGAGCCTGCTGTTTCAGGTAGACATCCTAATGGGTAGGCCATGTCTGCAGCTCTGGGGAGCTGGGAAAGGACAGGGAGATTAGTCCTGGGTACCAAATCGGGCCAAGTTAGGTCCGTGGTATGGGAGTCACATGGAGGGTCACTATTCAGCTAGGGGAGAGATGGCAAGGTGTCCACAAGGCACCTGCCAGTGGCTGGTGTGCTGTAAAGGCCAGGCAGAGGGAGGGAAACCGCTACAGGGTGGTGGCCTCCAGGGGCGCCTGAGGGCCTGCTCCCAAAAACCTGTGGAGACACCTGCTGTCAGCAGCACAATGTGACAAAGATGTGCTCTTTCCCAGAGCAAGGTTTTGAACAGAAGCACTGAACTGTGCTGTAAGATTAGGTCCTTAATATTTCTTTGAAGATAACTTTTAATATTTATTTAACAGTGCTGGGCATGGATCCCAGAGCCTCATATATGCTAGGCAAGCACCCAGGCATGATAAGCATTTCTTGAATGAAATGATGGTAACAGTAAGCGATAAGATCTTTAAAAACCTCATTCCTAGGCAAAACCAAAAATCCAGCCACTGTCAGTTCTGTTCCCCTTATTTGTCCATACACTCTCCCTTTAAGAGTCATTAATCTTTGTACTCCGAAGGTTGAGGCAAGAGGGTCAAAAGTCCAAGCCCAGCCTGGGTAATTTAATAGGAAACTGTCTCAAAATAAAAAGTTTAAAAAGGACTGGGGATGTAGCTCAGGGTGAAGGACCTGGGTTCAATTCCCTAGTACAAAGTAAAAATAATAATAATTGGACCATGAAATCCAAATGTTGGGGACTACTGGATTGGGGCCACTGATCTTTGCGGGGGCTGTTCTGCCCTGCAGTGTGTCCAGGTTGGTGGAGTAGAAGCAAGGTTCTCACCATAATGCTGGGCTCCTCCCCCTATCCTCCCAGGCAGCCCAGCTGGAGGCCGCCCGACCCCCAAGGCTCCGATACCTGCTGGTGGTTTCCACGAGTGAATGTGTCAATCAGGAGGAGACAGTCCTCCTGGGTGTAGATTTTCCTGATGGCAGGTAGGGGTGAGGAGAGGAGGGGGAGGGGCAAGGAAGGGAGGTGGGGGCAACAACTCTCCCTGTAATCTCTCCCAGCTCTCCCAGCTGCACCCTGGGCCTGGTCTTACCCCTCTGGAGTGACACCCAAGTGTTTCTAGATGGAGATGGGTGAGTCGTGACGATGGGAAAGGAGGGGCCTGGCACTGGGGAATAGCAGGACTGGAGCTGGAGAACTGGGGTCTACCTCAGCTCTAGCTCAGATTCGCTGTGTGATCCTGGGCAAGTCACCTAACTTCTCTGGACCTCAGCCTCCAGACGTGTGATGGAAGGGCAGGTTCTCTGTCTGTCTGAGAGCCTAACATTGGTTCCATGGCACCCGTCTCCTACAGGGGCTTCAGTGTGACATCTGGAGGGCAGAGCCGAATCTTCAAGCCCATCTCTATCCAGACCATGTGGTAAGTACAGCAAGTCCCAGCCTCCTTCTAGACAGATGGCTACAGTACCTGGTGAGGGCAGCAGGGAGGACAGTGTGGCCGTTTTCTACTCCTGTTCCAGGGCCACTCTCCAGGTGCTGCACCAGGCGTGTGAGGCAGCTCTAGCCAGCGGTCTTGTGCCTGGTGGGAGTGCCCTCGCATGGGCTGCCCACTACCAGGAGAGACTGAACTCTGACCAGAGCTGCCTCAATGAGTGGACGGCCATGGCTGACCTGGAATCCCTGAGACCCCCCAGTGCGGAGCCTGGCCGGTCAGTGTGGGTGGGGACTTTGGTCAGGGGAGGGAGAGGGGTCTCCCAGCAGAGAGGAAAGGGGCCCTTGACACAGGGGCTCTGCTCCCAGGCCCTCAGAGCAGGAACAGATGGAGCAGGCGATCCGGGCCGAGTTATGGGAGGTGCTGGACACCAGTGACCTGGATAGCATCACTTCCAAAGAGGTGGGCAGGGTGGGCAGTGGACCAAGATGTGGGACTCCCTAGCCAGGGCAATGGGATTCCCTCTCTGTAAAGTTCTTCCTGCCTTGCTGTCCTCTGGTCCTGAGCCACTCCAATACCTTGGCCTTAGCTCTGTCTAGATGGGACAGGGTACTGTTGTTGGAGGCCCCAGAGGGAAAGGGACCAGGACTTCTCCCCTGCCCCTGCCTGCAGATCCGCCAGGCCCTGGAGCTGCGCCTGGGGTGCCCTCTCCAGCAGTACCGTGACTTCATCGACAACCAGATGCTGCTGCTCATGGCTCAGCAAGACCGTGCCTCCCGCATCTTCCCCCACCTCTACCTGGTGAGCATGGCTGTTTGGGAAGGGCCCAGAGTGCCGTGGCTGCTGGTGAGAGGCACGGGGAGGTAAGAGAGCCTGGTGCTTCTCTCCCTCAACCCCACAGGGCTCTGAGTGGAATGCGGCCAACCTGGAGGAGCTACAGAGAAACAGGTGGGGTTCCAGGCCTCTCTCCCTTTCCTTGGTCTCCTACAGAGGCTTTCCTGCAGATTTAGGACCCCCAACCACTCTCAGCAGCACCCCCTAGGGTTTTTGCCCTTACATGGGTTCTCAGGCCTCATCAGGACAGAAGCTGCTGCCCACTGGCCAGCCCCTGGGCTTCTGTTTCCCCTGTCCCCATAAACAAGTCTGGAAGCCAGGGCCTTGACCATACTCAGAGAAGGGGCAGAAGCACCTGCTGCTATACCAGCTGGCCATGTCTTAGACAAGAAGGGTGTTCTTCTCCAAGGGGAGAATTGACTGCCTACTTTCAGGGCTACCTGTCATCTGTCCAAAGCTTTGTGGGAGACCTGCTATAGCCTCTGCTGCTGCAGAACCACCCAAGCTCAGTTTAGCAAAAAAGCTGTTCTTCAGCTAAATTGGCAATATAGTAGAAGGATCTGTGTTGCAACTGCCTGCAGTTACCTGGACTAGGTGGGAAACTCAAGCCTAGCAAAGTAAAATGATGTGCTCAAGGTCTGACACCTGGTTCAGTCCTCCTCCCTGCAGCCTAACTCAGAAGCGAAGACTAGACAGAAATGCCCACAGTCTGCGGGTCTGCGGGCCAATGTGCCTGGTGTCCCTGCCCACATCAGTCTGGCCTTGGGCCCTCTGGTACAGGGTCAGCCACATCTTGAACATGGCCCGGGAGATCGACAACTTCTTCCCTGACCGCTTCGTCTACTACAATGTGCGCCTCTGGGATGAGGAGTCAGCGCAGCTGCTGCCCCACTGGAAGGAGACTCATCGCTTCATTGAGGCTGCGAGGTCAGGTCTCAGAGGCTGGGTCCTAACTGCATGCCGGCCCTGTGCCTTCATCCTGCCCAACCTACACTGAGGCCCCATCCCGCCTCCGACCTTGGGTGTCCTCACTTCCTTCCCCTCTCTGACCTCCTCTGTGCTGCTGCTGTTCAGTGTGGGAGGGCTGGGGCTGACTGTGTTCTGCCTCCGCAGAACCCAGGGCACCCGGGTGCTGGTTCACTGCAAGATGGGCGTCAGCCGCTCGGCTGCCACGGTATTGGCCTATGCCATGAAGCAGTATGGCTGGAGCCTGGAGCAGGCTCTGCTGCATGTCCAGGAGCTCCGGCCCATCATCCGCCCCAACCCCGGCTTCCTGCGCCAGCTGCAGACCTACCAGGGCATCCTGACTGCCAGGTATGGTGGGAGCAGTGGGGCATGCTGGGGGGTTGCTGTGTCCCCTAAAGCTGACGCAGTTACCTCTTTGCAGCCGCCAGAGCCAGGTCTGGGAGCAGAAAGTGGGTGGGAGCTCTGCAGAGGAGCCCTTGGCCCCTGAAGTCTCTATATCACTCCCGCCACTCCCACCAGAACTGGGGGGCAGTGGGGTGGCGAAGGTTACAGGCTTGGAAGAGAGCCAGGCAACCCCAAAAGAAGAGTCTGGGCTGCGGCCCCGAATCAACCTCCGAGGGATCATGCGATCCATCAGTCTCCTGGAGCCCACTTCAG
The DNA here is from genome assembly GCF_034190915.1 of Cavia porcellus. Lineage (NCBI taxonomy): Eukaryota > Metazoa > Chordata > Mammalia > Rodentia > Caviidae > Cavia > Cavia porcellus. The sequence goes on from NW_026947500.1 coordinate 25,862,475, forward strand.
AGCCGGAGAGTACCTTGGAGGAGGCTAGTAATCTGCCAGAGGTGAGGCTGGGCTTCGGAGTGCCACAGGTGGGGGCAGGGCCACAGGGAGGTGGGTGCATGGGAACGATCAGTACCCAGTCCACAGTGGCCTTACTCAGGGTCCCCTGGCGCTCAGGACCTGTGGGGGCCTGCTCCTTGCTCCCTCCATACTGTCACCTTGACACCTCTCAGCACCAGGCAACCCCAGCTTGCCCTGTGAGCACCCTGAGGCCGGGAATCATGTCCTGGACATCTCCCTTTCATCTCACAGAGTGGCCAAGGAGACCAGTGAGGGCAGGCGAGGTCACTGAACCCAGTATCTGAGGAGCCGCAGTCAGGGAGCAGGGGCAAGCTCACCCCGGCCTAGGTCACAGGCAGCTTCCAGCTTAACTAAGGGACTCACTTTCTATGGGGCTGGGCCCCCAGCCATGGAGACACCTCCTACCCTAGATGGGGGATAAGATGATCACTGAGGCCCTCCCAAATCTAGGGAGCCACATGGCAAAGGATGGGGTGTCAAGGCCTTAGCACTCACACTACCCAGTACTGACTGAGTTGAGGGAGCACCCTGTGGGCTGAGTGCTGCAGGGAACAGGCTGACAGGAAGCTGGCCTTGCCTAAGGAAGCCAAGCCCCACCGTGATGAGGCTGAATGGCTTGCCTTGGAGGAAGGAGAGTCTGCTGAGTGGGCCACACTGGGGAAAGGCTTCCTGGAGGAGGCCCTGAGCGTGAGCGATAGGGAGGCATGCAGTGTTGGTGCCCACTGCAGTGGGTAGAGGCATGTGTCCTCACTGGGCACCAGACACACACGTCACATGACCCAGCTCAGGCCCAATGCCTAGAGTTTCATTGGTGCTCACTGGGCTAACTGTATACAAAGGCAGAAGGGTTAAAGGAGGAGAAGAGGCTGACAAGAGAGCTGGTGGCAGGTGAGGGAGGCTGACGGAGGGGCAGAGGGAAGCTGTACCTGGTGAGGTCAAGGAGCACAGACAACAGAGCTGGGTGCTGTCTTCCCTTCTCTGGAAATGTGGTCTGAAACCAGTTCAGTCTCTCTGTATTCATTCAACAAACACTCTGCCCCTACCCTTCTGGCTCTGAACTCACCATGGCGTTTCTTCCTTACCTCCTCCCCTACCCAGGTTTTCTCCTCCCATGAGTCTTCCGATGAGGAGCCTCCACAGCACTTCCCTCAGCTCCCAAGGCCCGAGGGAGGCCCCAGGGTCCATAAGGGGCCTTGGCCTGCCCTGAAATCCCGCCAGTCTGTGGTTGCCCTCCAGACCGCTGCCCTGGTGGCCAGACGGACTCAGGCCTTCCAGGAGCAGGGGCGGGGAGAGGCTGGCCTGTCCTCCACAGGCAGGCTCCGGAAGATGGTGAGGCAGGCCAGTGTGGATGACAGTGGAGAAGAGGGTGGGGCCTGAGCCCTCACACATACTCACATCCCCCTAGACACTAAAACGGGTGATCCACGGCTCCTGGAACAAGTTCCTCACACCCTCTGTGGGCCCCAGACCCCTGTCTCCACAGTCTCACGTCCCACCACCTTACATCTCAGACCACGTCCTGTCAAGGGCTCAAGACTTCCAGGGGCTGGGGGTTTAGCTCAGCGGCATAAGTGCCTGCCTTGCAAGCAGGCAGTCATGAGTTCGATCCCCAGTACCGATAAAAAGGAAAAAGACAAAAAAAAAAAAAAAAAGATTTCCTCTACACTGGGGATGTGGTAGAGCTACTAAAGGTGCCTTTGGGGATGAGACCACCCTGGTTTTACTCTCAGCTTGGCCTAAAACACTTGCAGCCAGAAAATCAAAAAAAAAGAACTTTTCATGGCAGTTTTCCTGGCTCACCCTCCTAATCCCCCCACTTTCCCCCATTTCACTCCGGGAGTCATCCAGGCCAGAGATCATGGCCCCCAAAGGCAGACAGAACCTTTAGGGCCCTGCCCTGGAGGCTCTGGGAACATTGCCAGGTCACCTCCCTCACACACCTCACAAATGGCCCCCACTGCCCCCAGTCCTCCCACGGCCCACACTGGGTCACAGGGCACCTGGCCAAAGTCTTGTCTTTCATGGCCTCTGGCCAGGCAGTTTTTCATGTTCTTATAGTATCTGGCTTTATACTGAGAAATAAAAAACATTTTCATAGTAAGTGATTTTCCACTTGATCATAAGGCCATCTGTCTTTCAATCAGATCCTTCTTTGTTTTTCCAGGAGGTGTGCAGCCTGTCCCACTCCTGCGTTGTCCCACGTATCCATAAAGGATCTGTCTGGGGGAACCACAGTGTTTGGGGGGTGGGGTGGGAGGAAGAATGTGGAGGAGTGGAGAGGACCAGCTATCTACCTCATCTCCAGGGCGGGGCCTGGGTAGGTGCTGGCTGATGGGAACAGGTCTACCAGTCTACCTGGGGCATAAAGTGTTGGGCTGTGTTGGCACAGCTGAAGGGAGTGACCCATGAAGAAATGGCAGCTGCTGTTTCCGCCTATCGGGCAAGACCAAGCCTGTTCCAAAGCCAACACTCCCTTAGGATACCTGATGCTAGTTCTCAGGGGTATTTTGAGTACCAAGCATCATCTTCCTCCTGCTACCATGAAAAGGACCCTTAGTAACCCTCCCGTCCCATCTCAGGGTTTCTTCTGTTCCTTTTAGTGTTTCGAGAAGAATCAGTGCATCTGTCTCTGCCACACTGTGGTGGCTTGTGGGGAAAAGGGTGCTACTTGACTCCCTGAAAGCAGGCCTCAGAGGTAAGAGCTGGCTCTCTGACAGAGGCAATGTGCCCAGTATACCCTGGGGGACTCCCAGCACTCCTGTAACCACAGTGCTGAAATTTGGATGCCAGCCATGGCTTCACCGCTTCTAAGCTGCTTTACCTTGAGTCTCTTCTCTCTTTCTGTAAACAAAGGGATTCATTAGACGAGGCAAGCCCTAAGCACCCTCCCCATTTTTTTTCTTTTTTATCCAGACACATCATTTATCCATTGCTAGAATTCAGCTGTATGTGCTATCCAGAAGAGGACTCATTTGCACCTGTCTGGGTGGCTCACCCAGGGGTCACAGGGTCGGGGAGGGGTATACAGGAAAGCTGGTTTCTGTTTCTAAGCCACTCTACTGAGCAGCCAACCAGGAGTCCCTCCAGAGCACCCCTTCTCCTGGCCTGGGGCTGCAGGTGGATTGGGGTCACCATGCCAGGATGCAAGCCAAGACCAGGCTCTGCCTCCTTTGGCTTTGACAGCCTGAAAGGCGAGATCCAATCATGAACTCAGAGCTGCCCCCCTCCTTAAGTGGATTCTTACAATGAGGAGTCCAAGAATTTAGCAGTAGGGAAGAACAAGCAGTGGAAGGGAAACTGTTTGCATCAAAAACATAAATAATTAAGATCCATATATAATATAAAGCTCACACAAATTGCTAAGGAAGCAAAAATTAAGGATTTAAAACGAAGTCTTCTATCCTGGCTTCTGCTCCCTCACTCCTATCTTCATACAACAACTGCAGCTTGAGGTCCTCCAAAGCCCCTCCATAAAAGAAAAAGAAGCCATCCCCATGCTTATGCAGTGAAGTAACACTAGTGTGTGTATTCTTTTAAAATTCACTTAAAATATAAATGACAGCATGTTCACATACAATGCTTTGAAAAATTCTCACGAGTTACATATGGATACATAAAGATTTATCTCATTTTTAAAATAACCACACACATTCCATTCATGGAACCCACATTTATTTTAGTGGTCACTTACTGAAGGACATTTGTTTACATTGTAAAAAATCTCACTCCAAATGTCTCATTAAGTACTCTGGTATATAGCTTTTTATGTGCATATGGTAACTGCACTTAAAGGACATATTTCTAGAATTGCTAGAGCAAAGGTAACGTGCCTTTTTTATGTGGTGAAGCTTATTTTTCTTGCATGAATCTCCACCAATTAGAGTGAATAGGAGTGCCTGGCTGCATCCTTAGCCTGCACATCCAGTCATTACCTTGCAGCACTCCCAAAGGAAGAAAGGGCAGGCTTTACAATTACCACCGTTTTTACTTTTTATTAAATCAAAATTTAATGTTGGACATAGTGGTGCAAACTTGTTAACTCCAGAACTTTGGAGAGAGGCTGAGGCAGGAGGATTGCTGTGAGTTCATGGCCAGCCTGAACTACCTAGTGAGATGGTCTCAAAAACACGTCCCCTCCAAAAAAATTCATTACCCAATGTTTATATCATACTAGAACAGGTCCTTTGGAGAAAGAACATGGCTTTCACTGCCAAACAGTCATCTCTCATTATTTAAATTTCTTTCAAGTCTCCTAATAGGTGTCACCACCATTCCAATAATATTCTGTTGCTCACTAGTTGCTATTCTTCTATCAAGAGATTCATAAAGGGGTCAGATTCCCACACTATTCTTTGGACATGTCAGCCACCATTTAATTTCAATAATAACTTCTTAGATGGATGTGGTGGTACACCCCAGTATTGCATTCCAGCACTTTAGGAGGCTGACATAGGAGGATCATAAACTCGAGTCCAGGTTGAACAATTTAGCAAGACTCTGCTCCAAAATATTTTTTTTTTAAAGCCAGTCAAATTTAGCAGTGCGGGGGGGGGGGGTGTATACCAACTTTAGTGACACTAATGTTAGTAAGTTCTGATAACCCACTGTCATCGGACCAGCCTCTGCTCCAAAATTTAAATAAAATTTTAACTGGGTGTGGTGGCGCTGTAATCCTAGTGCTCAAGAGGCTGAGGCAGGTGCATTGCCAGGGGTTCAAGGTCAGCCTCAACTATATCATGAGAGCTTGTCTCAATGAAATAAAAAATTGTTTTTTTGTCTTTTTCCTTTTTATCGGTACCGGGGATCAAACTCACAACTGCCTGCTTTCAAGGCAGGCGCTTATGCCGCTGAGCTAAACCCCCAGTCCCTTAAATTTAAAAATTTTAAATAAAATTTAACAGGGGAGTGTAAAAAGATAACTTCGTTCATAATTTCAAGCACAGGAGGGTAAGCTCTGCTCCTGAAGTCTACTCTTTGGCCTCAGAGTCCTACCACTGTTTTTTGGTTTTGTGTTTGTTTGTTTGTTTCTTTGTTTTTTGTCTTTTTCCTTTTTACTGGTACCGAGGATTGAACTCAGGACTGCCTGCTACGCAGGCACTTATGCCGCTGAGCTAAATCCCCAGCCCCCTGTTGCTTTGTTTTTGAGACAGGGTCTTGATATGTAGTTCTGGCTGGTCTGAGCCTCTCTATGTAGCCCAGGCTGTTTTCAAAAACAGAGAAATCGAGGCTCAGAGATGTAAACTACTGACCCTTTTAACAATCTGAACCCAGTTCTAGGCTTCCACATTCTTAGTCTAGGAGGATAACTCGAGTGCAGAAGGTGGTTCCTGGGCAGTCAGGACTCACTGATTAAAAGAAAAAACAAAAACAGAAAAACCTCACTGATTTCACAGTGCTTCCCAAGGAGCTCTCTGGTCTTTTGGAACTGCCCCAGACAAGGCCAGGATGACACACCCCACTCCACCCACACACACCCGCGCGCGCCGGGTCCCCATTCAAACACCACCTCATTGGACCTCTCAATGTCAAAGTTCGCCCAGCCCCGTCTTGCACATTTGCTGTAAGGAAGAACTTGCATCCTCCCGGGCCAGCTCCTACCTTCAAAATATTTTGTCAGATGCCGGCTCCCGGTAGGGGAGCTACAGAGGCGGCCGACTCTCCTCAAGACAGGGGAATCCCTCGTTAGGCCGTCTTTAAACGGCAAAATCAAACGATCCTTTACCCCGCACCCCTGACGCCTCAGCGCCACGGCCGTCCAGAAAAACTACCTTTCAAGCCTTCCTTAGTAGGGCAGCACCCAGGAGCTGGACAATCAAGTTCGTCACGACGCTCGGGCGCCATCTTGCGTTCATTCGTTGGTGACAACCCAGAAACCACATTTCCCAGCGTGTCTAGCGCATCCGCGCAGGCGCAAACAGCGTCCTCTCGTTTCCATGGGAACCTCTCCCACAGAGTTGTGGCCCCTGGACTCCACTGAGAGCCGGCGATACTCCTTCCGAGGAGCACGGGCACTGTGACGAGGTCTGCAGTCCACTGAGGGGGCAAAATAGGGGACTTGAGGGGACGCCGGCCCTGACTCCAGAATTCTTGCGAATGTTCGAACATTCCTGGGGCCGCGGCGCTCTGAGGTGGAGGGGCTTGGATCGGCGCGGGTGGTCGAGGACAGTGTTGGGCTTCGGCAGGTGCGACCGACGACTAGTACTGTCCGAGGGCGTGGGTAGAGCGCGGGCAGCCGGCCGGAAATGGTTTGTGCAGCGGGTGAAAGGCGGCGGGCAGGGCGAGAAGCTCGCCTGGGGCTGGACCCGACTCTGCCTCTCACGGACCGCAGACCCGGGGCAGCTCTTAGCGCTTCTGGGCTTCAGTGCCACTCACCCTACACCGCAAAAGGGGGTTTGGACTGGAATTTCTTGTATCCAGTGCAACCGTGTTGCAGAGCTTCAGACTTCCGTTGCTTCTGTGTGACCCAGAGAGGAAATCCCTTCATCTTGCTGAGCCCAAATTCTCTTCTCTGTAAAATAAAGGGCTTGAAGCAGGTGATCCTAAGATACCTTCTAGAAGTATACTTTACTTACCTACAGCTGTGTTTATTTCCCCTCATTACGTAGCAAGTGCACGAAGAAAGAAAACGGATGATTTCGAGCAAGAATATCAGCTTGGGATGTAGAGTTAGAAATGGGTTTGTGACTTTAGGTAGATTTTACACCTCCTGAGCCGAAAACTGGTGACAACAATAATACCGCCTGAAGGCAGAGGATGTAGCTGAGCAGCGCAGTGCCTGTCTACCAAGCACGAGGCCCTGGGTTTGATTTCTGGTACAAAACAACCCCCCTCAAAATAGTACTTCAGGTTTTTTGGAGTTTTTTCTTTGTTTTTGTCTTTTGGTACCAGGAATCAAACTCACGACCTCATGCTTGTCAGGCAGGTGCTGTGCCACAGAGCTTTATCCCTGGCCCAGTTTGTTTCTTTTGAGATCGGCTTGCTATGTTGTTCAGGCTGGCTTTGAACTCATTATGTAGCCCAGGCTGGTCTTGAACTTGTAGCAACCCTCCTGCCCCAGCCTCCTACGTCTGCCACCAGATATGACCTTAAATGTTAAGCTGGATAATGCAAGTGCCATGTTTCCCTGAAAATAAGACCGAGTCATATTAATTTTTGCTCCAAAAGATGGAATAGGGCTTATTTTTAGGGGATGTCTTATTTTTTATGTACAAAAATATACATTTATTGAAATACAATCCTGTCATCTTCTGGAAAATCTGTTTATAGCTCTTTAAACCCTGAATTCTGGTCTGAATTTTTTTTTTTTTTTTTTTTTTTTTTTTGGACTTGGGATCAAACTCACTACCTCGCACTTGCCAGGCAGGTGCTTAGGCCGCTAAGCTAAATTCCCAGCCATGGCCTGAAATTTTTGCAGCTATACTTCCTGTAGAACTATTGACCCCAGTCAATATCATGTCTAGGAATAGAGCTCTCTTGTTTTGGTTTTTGGGGGTTTGATTTTTTTGAGAAAGGGTCTCACTATGTATCCCCCAGACTGGTCTCAGTTTCATGGTGATCTTTCTGCCTCAGCCTCCCAAGAGAGTTTTCCTTAAATGAGTGCTTCTTGTCCACATACCCTGCTTATAGTGCATTGGCCACACAACTGTTGGTGATTTTATCTGATGAGCCCTTCAAGTTACAACCCCTAGTGTAGTAGTCTTCACAGTTTCATTAAATTGTGTTAATTGAAGACTTACAAGACAAGAATTGCAACAAAAATGATGACAGTTAATGATAAGCCAGGCATGGTAGTACAGACCTGTGATCCCAGCACTCAGGAAGCTGAGACAGGAGGATTGCTGTAAGCTCAAGGCTAGCCTAAACTGCATAGTGAGATCCTGTCTTAAAAAGACCAAAAAAAGTGCCAGGAATTTAGCTCAGCGGCATAAGCGCCTGTCTGGCAAGCATGAGGTCATGAGTTCAATTCTCAGTACCAAAAAAAAAAAAAAAGTCCACACAAAAGAGACCAAAAAACTTGCAGGAACCAAAATTAAGGACACATTTATTTCACATAAGTATATTAAATGTATCAATTATAACACACAATATGTTGAATTACAAAGATTCATATTACAGCCATGTCCATATGCTATCAGGTGTCTATACTCTGGTCATTTGGCATGTACACCTATTTATGTAGGCGTTTACCTTTGGTCTAAAGGGGATGGTTTAGGTATTTACAAATACCTAATTATAATTTATATTATCATTTAACCCACAGCTACTACAAATGGGTCCTGAGGACCCGATGCATTTTGAAAAGTGCATTATACAGTAACTATTTTTATTTATTTATTTATTTATTTATTTGTCTTTTTCCTTTTTACCGGTACCGGGGATCGAACTCACAACTGCCTGCTTGCAAGGCAGGCGCTTATGCCACTGAGCTAAACCTCCAGCCCCCCAGTGACTATTTTTAAAAGTGTTCATAAAACTATGAAAGCTTACAGCAGAAATCCTAGAAATGCTGGGATAACAGGTGTGTAATTGAGAGGCTGCAAGTTCTGAGGGCAGCCTGAACTGCATAGTGAAACATATCTCAGAAAGAAAAAAGCTGGGAATGGAGATTCCTATTATAGAAGAGCTCTGACAACCTGCTGACAAAAGCAAAAGCAAAAGATGCAAGAAGCAAGGACAGAAAAACTGCTATCCAATATGGTGTTTATAAATGCCAATTTGTAATCAGTGCTATAAGAAATTTTATGCTAAGTGTTTTGAAAATTCATTTTGGTTTGTTTATATTACAAATAGTTATGTAATATACATTTTTTCTTATGTATTTACAAATAAAAATTCAGCAAAAATACTTTTTACTTTTATAAAAAAAATTAGGGACCCGAGATTTAGCTCAGCAGTGTAAGTGCCTTTCTGACAAATGCAAGTTGTGAGTTTGATCCCTGGTACAAAAAAAAAAAAAAAAAAATTGCAGGACCGGGATTTAGCTTAGCGGCATAAGCACTTGCCTGGCAAGTGTGAGGTCGTGAATTCAATCGCTGGTACCACAAAAAAAAAAAAAAAATTAAATGTATGGGTCCTGGAGACACATGAGTAGTACATATTGAAACTAAAATGAGTGTCTGTTAAGTATACTCATTTTAAGTATAATGTTTAATGTCAATAATATTATTTATATTTCACTGTGTATTAATATTATTTTATAATTCAATCATCTGCCATGTGCTGCAACAGACATACTAAATGTATCAGTGTGGTTGATGATCTTAATTAGGGCTTATTTTTGGGTAATGCTTATATTACAAGTATCCTGAAAAGTCATGCTAGTTAAATCTTATCTTACTGGAATTAGGGTACAGATTTAGCCCAGTGTCTGCATATAGTATGTACTACCCAAGTCTCAGATTTCTGATAACGTTTTCATATTAAAATATTCCTTAGCCCTTCTCCTATTTATTTGAGGCAGAATCTCACTAGGTGGTTTAGATTGGCCTTGAACTTATTATATAACCTAGACTGCCCTTGAACTCAAGGCAATCCTTCCACCTCATTCTCCCAAATCCTGAAATTACAGGCATGTGCCACCATGGCCAGCTCCTTCTCCCATAGTTTGAAGTCAGTTTCTTTGTTTCTGGGCAAATTCATTCTCCTAGACAAGATAGTTTTATAGGCTAGTTTTTATGGGGAAGTTGGGGTGTTCTCACCCAGGGTTGGATACTCAAGGCCAGTGTATCTGTTGCTTCACCTGTGATCTGGGTTGTATCATTACCATGTAGCAATCTAGCGAGCATGCAAAACCCAACAGCATTTAATGGGGAAGATACTTTCCCTTCAGTAAGAATTTTTTCCCATCTTTTTGAGACAGTGTCTCGCTCTGAAGTTCAGGCTGGGCTTGAGCTCATTGAGTAGCCCAGGTTGGCCTCACACTTGCAACCATCCTCCTGCCTCAGCCTTCCGAGTGCTGGGATTATAGGCATGTGTCTTCCTTAAGATTTGTAGAGAATGTGAACACATATGAAACAGCTTTAGGTTGAATACATTTCTTTTAATCTGGGACGTCTGTATTTAACAATTCTTCCTTCATCCAACAAACATTTTTATGAAAAAACTGTTCCATGAGTAGCATTGTGCTGAGTATTCAAAGGATGGAAAGGTGTTGTATTAGCCTTCTCATCTCTGAGACACGATACCTGATACCCACAATTCAGGGAGGGTTTAACTTAGCTCACGGTTTCAGAGGATTCAGTCAGTCACAGTAGAAACATCATCAAGACAGGGTGTAGCTGAGCAAAGCTGTTTAGTTTGTAGCAGCCGAGAAACAGAGCAGGGGAACTGTTCAGAGAGGAAGGTGGGGGGACCACAGAGTATCCTAAGTCACATCTCCATCACCCACCCAGACACCCCCTGGAGCATGCTTTACTAATGTGCAAGGCATTTCTTTCTTTCTTTCTTTTTTTGGTATGGGGGATTGAACTCACAACCTCACATTTGCCAGGCAGGTGCTTGCACCACTGAGCTAAATCTCCAGCCCATGTGAGTCACTTCTTAATCCATTGCGGTTGGCATATCACCATCAGTGGTTGCAGATATATAAAACAATCTTTTTAGATGACAGGAAACAGGGATGTAGACCTTTTGCAGATGGGAAGAGGATCTAGAGATGGATGAAGGCTAGGGGAAAGAAAAAGAACTAAGATGAGTGTATATATATAAAAATTCCCCATGATGGATGTTTATTATATATTGCAAACATGTAAAAAAATCTTTTAAGAAATGGGTCAAAAAAAGAAAAGAAACATAGGGTCTGATAGAGATTAATTATGCATAGTGAACATATGTAATTCAAGCCGAAAGTGATATATTGCAAGAGAAGTCCAGATGACTCTGTTAGGGAGACTCAGAAGCAGGAGAGGCCACTGCTGAGTCACTGTAATGAGGGAATGAGGATGAGCCAGCATTTGAGCCTCCCAGAGCTCATGGAAAATGTGCATAAGTGAAGGAAGGAAAAGATATTGAAAGCACCCTTTCCACAGCCTTGCGCTGCATGAAGTGTCTGTAGCCCTGAGAGGGCAAGGCCCCAGAAGACAGGAGTTGGGTTTTGCTCGGTGTTTTGTTCCCTTCTTGCCACATGATTGCAACACAGTACATAATAGTAAGTCGGGCCTGTGGCTTTCCCACAGAGAAGAACCAGCCGGGGTCTCTATTCTACCCCAGCCCCTTTTTATTAGACACATGTGCCTCTTTATGCCACTTCTATAGCATAAGAATGTGAACAAGCGGATGATAACAAGGTAAACGTTGGATCATTGGCCTGTTTAGTGCAGTACCAGCCAAAGAGCCTAAGGAACAAGATTGCACAAATGGAGAGGTGGGGCTGTGAGCCTCCTTCTTTGAGCTGAGATGATGAACCGTAAGAGGAGGAAATGGAAGCCTAGGGTCATGAAGTGGTCTTGAGGACCAATAATGGATACTCCTTAGACTCTGGTGTTCATTTTTGTTTCTCCTTTTCTATGGCCCACTCATCCCCATGACTTCTTTTTTTTTTTTTTTTGAGACAAGGTCTCACTATGTAGTTCAGGCTGACTTTGAATTCACTCTGCAGTTCAAGATGGTCTCAAACTTGTAACAGTCCTCTTACCCTAGCTTCCCAAGTGCTGGGATTATAGGCACATGCCACTCACCCAGCTCTAGTGACATTTCTTTCCCATCAGTAACTCACATAGAAGTGGGGAACTATGTCCACCATGCCAGTAGATTACCGGGATTTGCAGCTGCTGCAAAGAAATGAAATTCACTCAGTAGCTCCACCTTGAGACTGTTTTTTTGGAGTCCTGCCCTTGTCCAGTCCTGTTCAGAAGCCCTTCAGTAAGGGGAGCCCTCAGAGACAGGCAGGCAATAAACGATAGAAAGGAGGCCTACACCAGGTTCCCAAATAGAGGTGTCTCTTGAGGAGGACACAAGTACAGGCGATTGAGGACAAGGCCTGTTTAATTCATCAGAAGTCTAGACTCCAGTGATTTCTCTCTTGCTCTGCAGATGTAATCACCCTCAAAGCAGGGAAGCTGGGGGGAGGATAGGTGGGTACAACCAGGAAGAGAGTAGAGCACAACTGACTGCATTTTTTTGTCTTAGGTATGGGATGGTATGGGACCTTCGGGGGACCAAATGTGCTTCTTTTTCTGGAGACAAGCCAAGGAAGTTCTTGCCCTCCTCCAAAAGCCTGTGCCTGGGCTGAAGCCCTGCTCTTGAGTTTTCATCCTGCCTCTATAATTTGCTGCCACTCCACTGCCTCAGGTAAGTGCCTGGTGGGCTTGTCAAGACTCCTCTGCAGCTAAGTGCTATGAGAAGCCTAAGCCTGGTGCCTAAGAGGAAGTTATGATGACTCAGTGACTACTATGGAAGCTTGTGTCACCAGGCTTCTGGAGCATAACTGTCCTTTACCATTTACCAAGCACTGTCACTTATGTGTAATGTCAAGCAGTAGCAGGAAGGTCTTGTATTGTGACTTTCACTTTTCCATAGGAGGGTCTGAGTTCTTAGCTTATAGGTCAAAGACCTCAATGACAGCAACCTTTCCTGCCTCCATTCTTTCTGAAGGGATGCCATCTGCTCACTAGGGAGGTTACAATCCTCCACTACCCTGAAATATCCTTTCCTTCTTTTCTGTTTCAGCCAGAAACGACTTTCCAGCCCAACCCAGTGACTGTCACCCAGACAGGTTAGAGGACTCTCTCATTCTCATGCTGTTGCTAGATAACAATTTGTTCTCATGGTGACAGGTCCTATCCAAGATGAAATGCCCTTCCCCTTGGTTCTGCTAGGTTTGCCTTCACCTAGGTAGGTTTCCTGGATAGCTGGGATACTTTAGGGAGTTCTAGAGGACTCCCTAGGGGACCAAGACTAGGAAAGCTGTTCCCCCAGTGGGTGAGCAGGGGCAGCAAAGTTTGCCTGGTGAGATGGGCATGGATAGTAATGCCATACCTGACTCTTGACACCCTGACAGAGCTCAGGGAGCCACAGAGGTACAGGTATAGATAACAGAAGAGGACACAAGGAGGTATCAGCCTAGGCTGAAGTGGGTCAGAGATCCCCACCTGCTGGCCTAACTGAAGCCAGAGTCAGCTGTGAAGGCTAGTTTAGGCTTAGAAAGAGAGTAGGGTGAGGAGAGGAAACTGGTGATGTGCATCTTAAATGTTTTGTCCCCATCTGGCTTGAGGAGACTCGTGGCTGGCTGGACTTACCCAGGAAGTAGCCACCTGTCTCCCTGAGCAGCACAGCTCTTGATTTGGCAGTCTGGCTCTCACCCTAGGAAGGCCAGCACCCTTCTCCACAGCTTCCCCCTGTCTGTGGCTCAGACAGATGATCCACCAGCTCTGTCCATGGGCTGATTGCTTCTTCTTCCCACACGCTCTTTTTTTTTTTTTTTTTTTCTTTCCTTTTTTCCGGTACCAGGGATCAAACTCACGACCACCTGCTTGCAAGGCAGGTGCTTATGCTGCTGAACTAAATCCCAGGACCCATCCCCCTTTCCACACGCTTTTTTTTTTTTTTTTGTCTTTTTCCTTTTTATCGGTACCCGGGATCGAACTCATGACTGCCTGCTTACAAGGCAGGCACTTATGCCGCTGAGCTAAATCCCCAGCCCCTCCCACACACTCTTATACTGGACTGAAATCTGTGTCCTTAAAAGGTCCCCAACCTGAACCTCTTTTCAACGCAGAGACGGGACTTTGGAAGGTAAAGTGAGTGCCACTGGACAGAATAAGCAGTTTGGGAGCAACAGATAGGTTTATTTTGAGATCTATTGGGTAACCAAGACGGTAAACAGAAATTGGCCCCACTTGGGTCCTGTATGGTGGGTAGGGCTGGCTTACAGCGAGGCCCACAGGCTGTCACCTCAGCACAATTTGCTGACAGTCCCCACTGGCCCACATTGCCATCCTGCTCATCCTTAGTCTCCTTCCTCTTCAGTTCTGTTTACTCATCTCTTCCCTCCTCCCCTCCCTGCTGCTCTGACACAGCCCTCTAATTGTATGCAACTATAAAACAGGGTAAAATATAAGAGGATTCTCATTGGATTTCATCAAAGCAGACCTAGGCTGGGCGTGGTGCATGCGTATAATCCTAGCACTTGGGAGGCTGAGGCAGGAGGATCACTAGGAGTTTGAGGCTAGGGCTGGACTTCATAGTGAATTCAAGGTCTGCCTGAACTACATAGTGGGACCCTGTCTCAAAAACAAAACAAAACAAGCAAAACTGACTACGGAAGAAAAGTACTTGAGGCCAACCCTATGTTAACTCTGGCCTCAAATCTGTGCCTTGAGACAGTGTGCTAACCACAAGGCTCCCAAGATGTGGAAACTGCAAAACAGAGGGCTAGAGAGATAGGTGCTCTGCACAGGGAAGATGCCTGGGGTCTGCATGTGGGTTCTCTACACATCCTTAAGTGAGGGTTGGGCGGCACACATGCGTGGTCTCTGTGAGCTGGCAGAGTTGCTGCTGCTGCTGCTGGGCTAGGAATGGAATGGAGATACCACAGCTCACACAGTGCTGGGAGAGTCTGAGTTCTGGCCTCACCAGAGTGAAAATGCTTTATTAAACTCCTGGACATTGGGCTGGGACACCAGGAAGACTGTGCCACACAAAAGGACAGTGGCTAGAGCAGTCTTGCCCACCACAGGGGGAAAATGGTAGTATTTGTTTACAAATTATCAGTGTCTGATTTTACACCATAGTGACAGACTAGAGAGCCTGAAAAGCTGAAAATATTTACTATCAGGCTCATTATGGGATCAGTTCTTTGCTATCCCTTCTACAGAGAGAGGGCTACTCTCAATTTGGCCTAAAATCAAGTCTTAAAAATTGGATTAAGGGGGGCTGGGGGTTTAGCTCAGCGGCATAAGCGTCTGCCTTGAAAGCAGGCAGTCGTGAGTTCGATCCCCAGTACCGGTAAAAAGGAAAAAGACAAAAAAAAAAAAAAAAAAAAAAAAAATTGGATTAAGGAGAATTGCTAGATATGAATTGCCCAACAGAACAAAACTCAGTGTTCTTTAAAAGAAAGTATTTTCCAGACAAGTCCAGCATACCCTAAAAACTACTAGTCATTCAAGGAAAGAAGAAAATATGACCCATAACTAGGAAAAAAGTGGTCAGTGGAAACATACCCTGAAATGACCCGGATGTTGAAGTTAGTGAACAATCCCTTAAAGCACTCTAAATACAATTAAGGACTTACGGGAAAATATGATAGTCTTAGTGGGAATCTAAGGAAAGAAACTGAAACTGTAACAAAAAGAAATTTCAAGCTGGGCCCAATAGCCCACACCTGTAATCACAGCACCTTGGGAGACTTATAGGAGGAGAACTGCAAATTCCAGCCCAGCCTGGGCAATTTAGCAAGACCTTGGCTCAAAAATAAAGAATAAAAGAGGGCTAGAAATATACCTCTGTGTAAAAGCCTTGGATTCGAGCCCCAGTTAACCCTCCCCTACAAAGAAAAAGATAAAAAAATACCAGTATTGGACAATACCTGAAAAAATCCACTGGGTAAGCTCAAAATAAGATTTGTTTTTCTTTCTTTTTTTTTTTTTTTTTGTCTTTTTCACTTTCATTTTTATCGGTACCAAGGATCGAACTCATGACCGCCTGCTTGCAAGGCAGGTGCTTATGCCGCTGAGCTAAATCCCCAGCCCTAAAATAATATTTAAGAAGATGGTTTGGCAGAGGAAAGGGCCATGAACAATGGTATTACCTTTAAAATGCTAACAGGTGTGGTGACGCATGCCACGCCTGCAATCCCAGCATGAGTTTGAGGCCAGACTGGCTTAAATAGTGAGTTCATGACCAGCCTGGACTACATAGTGAGACTGTGTCTCAAAAAGTAGAACGTAAAGACAAAGCCCTGATGCTTTAAAAAAAATATGTTAAAATGCTAACAGGAAAAGAATTTCAGTCAAGAGTTCTATATTCAATGAAAACATCCTTCAAAGCAAGGGAGAAACATAAAGATGTTTTTAGAAAATGCAAGATGAAGAAATTTGTTCCGGCAGATTTGTGCTGTGAGAAATGCTGAAGGAAGTTAATTCGGACCAAGAAGAAATTTGGAAACTTGGGTCTGTTGGAAGGAAGGAAGAGGCACAGAAATGAAAATACCTGGATAAATAGGAGAGAAAGCTTTTTTCTTCTTAATTCCCACAGAAGACAAATGACTGTTTACAGCAAAAGTAGTTAGCATAAGGTATAGTTCATGACACATGGAGGAGTGTGTTTTATAATAGTACAAAGGGAGGAGTAAATAAAATTGTATGGTTATAAATTCCTTACTTTTGTGAAATGTCAAGAAGTGCAATTAGACTCTGACAAATTAGCAATGGATATTATAATCTCTAGATAAATTAAAGTTATAGCCAAAAAAATTAAGTAGAGAAAATAAAATATAATCATAATTATATTCTATATAATTATATAGAATTGATACATATAATTTGATGTATAATTATATTGAAAGACATAATTATATATATTGCATATGGAATTACTTGCAGACATATTGCTTATAGTCAATTCCTCAAAAGAATGCAAGAAAAAAACAAAGCAAAAAAAATGGGGGAGAGGGCAAATAGAAAACAAATAACAAACTGACAGACTTTGTTATGGACTACACTATGTCCTGTCCCTCCCCTCAAGATTTTGTATATTAGGAAGTACGAGTGTAGCTCAATGATTGACCACATTCTTAGCATGCCCAAGGCCCTGGGCTCGATCCTCAGCACCAAAAAAGGAAGAAAAAAACTACATTAAAATCCTAATCCTCAGTACCTCAGAAGGTGACAATATTTGGAGATAGAACCTGATAGAAGTATTAAGTTGGGCTGGGGATTTAGCTCAGTGGCATAAGTACCTGCCTTGCAAGCCTGCAGTTGTGAGTTCGATCCCTGATACCGATTAAAAAAAAAAAAAGTATTAAGTTAACAGTGTGACATTATGGCAGACCCTAAACCCAGTATTGACCAATGTCATGAAAAAAAGAAAGTTTGTGCTCACGGACATGAACAGAAGAAGGAGGATATAGAGATGGCAGTTTAAAAGCCAAGTACAGAGAGAGCTAGGACAGATCAGTTTTTTCCTTGTAGCTCTCAATAAGAATCAGCCCTACCAATACCTTGATCTTGGGCTTCTCCAGAATTGTGAGAAAATTAACTTTTGTTGTTCAAACCACCTAATCTGTGACACCCTTCAGCCTGACTGGGGCCTGCGCAACAGAAGCCTCACTGAGCCTCTGGCTGTCTGGTCAGAGGAGCACCTTGTGTTTCATTTAACCTGGCTCTCTGAACCAGCCTAGAATTACTGTCCTCCACCTACCATGCTGCTGCGAAGAGCTGTTTCTCCCCATTGTTTGTTTCTTTTTTCCTTTCCTCTACCCTCCCTTCCAGCTTTTTCATGGTTTAGGTTTTGCAGAAGGTTCCTGCAAGGCCCCTCTCCTGGCGGCCACCCTGTTCCCATCTCTCTGGAACCACATTCCTCTATTCCCGCCACTCCCTCCCACCCCCAGAGTGATGAAGTGCTTAATGCACAACCTGGGTGAGTCTCACAGACTGAGTAGAAGAAGCGGGTGTGCTGCATGGAGGCACTGATATAAAAGGAGAGCAGGGAAAACATCTTTGATCATAGAAACGGGATTGAGTAAGATAGGAGCCAAGGAGGCTGTGGGAATGTTCTAGATCAGCGATGGGGAACTGTCTCTGGCATGCGTGCTGTAGTGGACTGTTTATATCACTAAAAGCTCTAGAAGGTTCGCTGTCACTGTTCTGGATCATAAAGGGACTGGTGGTTACAGTGGTGTATACATTTGTTAAAACTGCATACTTAAAATCTGGAATTTTGGGGCTGGGGATTTAGCTCAGCGGCATAAGCACCTGCCTTGCAAGCAGGCAGTCTTGCAAGCAGGCAGTCATGAGTTCGATCACCGGTACGGATAAAAAAAAAAAAAGACAAAAAAAAAATCTGGAATTTTATCATAGAGAAATTATACCTTAATGAAATTGATTTTTTTTTTTTTTTTACAAATCTGTATATTGACATCTACAGTTCAAACCCAACACTTGAGATTTTTCCTCACCTCCTTATGCCATAGATTTTCTTCATTTGGGGGCTGGGGATTTAGCTCAGTGGCATAAGCGCCTGCCTTGCAAGTAGGCAGTCGTGAGTTCGATTCCCGGTACTGAAAAAAAAGAGATTTTCTTCATTTTTCATAGCATATGCTCTGGTTCACAACATCTCTTTACCTATTCATTTTTCCTATCCTTAATACAAAAATAGCCAAATAATTTTGAAGTTACTATACACATGGCATTATCAGCAACAACCTACTAAGAAAAGTTCAGTGTTATTTACTAGTTTCCTTTTGTTTTTGTTTTTTTCCTGAGACAGAGGGTCACACTAAGTAGTTCAGACAGCCTTTGAACTCACTGAGTAGCCCAGGCTAAACTCAGACTCACAGCAAGCCTCCTGCCTCAGCCTCCCAAACCCTGGGATTACGTACATGTGCCACTGTGCCTGAATCTATCTGAAAATTTTTTTCTTTTTTTCCTTGATGGAGTTTTTTTTGTTGTTGTTAATTTTTTGTTGTTGTTGTTGTTAATTTTTTTTTTTTTGGTCTTTTTCCTTTTTATCGGTACCAGGGATCAAACTCACAACTGCCTGCTTGCAAGGCAGGCGCTTATGCCGCTGAGCTAAATCCCCAGCCCCCTGAGCTAAATCCCAGCCTCACCATGATGGAGTTTGAATTCACCTAGTGATCTGCCACTGAGCTATACCCCCAGATTTCACTTGAATTCTTCCATCCTATTTTCTGTGGTTATATTATTAATTTTCTGTGTAGTAAGGTGAATTGGTTACTGTATTTTTGTTTTGTTTTGTTTTTTATGAGGAGGATAATACTGGGAATTGAATCCAGGGCCGTCACACTGAGCTACATCACCGACTCTTTTCTTTTCTTTTCAGATAGGGCCTAGCTAAATTGCTAAATTGTCCAGGTTAGGCTCAAACTTAGAATCCTCCTGCCTCTGCCTATGAGTGTATGCCACCACTCCCAGCTCATTTGTTGGTTTATTTTCAGTAACTTTATTTTCTTTTAAAACCTCTTTTATCCAGGTGTGATGCTGTATGGTTTTAATCGCAGCTATTTGGGAGGTTGAGGTAGGAGGATCACAAGTTCAAAGGCAGCCTGTGAGCAACTAAAATAATAAAAATTGACTAGCCATGTAGCTCAGTGGTAGCGTGTTTGCCTAGCATACATGAGCCCTTGGGTTCAATCTCTAGCACCAAACAAATATATTTTGTTAAACTGTCTCCAAATATGTAAAATATGTGGTTCACAAGCTGAACTGTATTTTAAAATACACTCATTTGCATCTTTTTCCCCTCATCCTTCCCTATCCCAACAGTAAAGCTTTGCTCGTTTCTAGTTTATACTATTTCTTTTTTCAAATGTATACACAACAACAAGGTAGTATGCAAAGGTAGTGTACTGCATATTTAATAATTTATCCTTGAAATAACTCCCCCTCAGCTAGTGAAAACTTCCCTTTTCTTCTCTAGTCACACAGGGCCCCCTGGTTGAGTTATTTAGTCAGTCTCCTGGGCTGAGCGGGAATATAGGTTGTTTCTAATATCGCTGTTACAAGTAATGCCATAAGAAGCATGCTTGTGCATTTGTTGTTTTGTGCTTTTAAATCGAATCTTTGGGGGTAAATTCCCAGAAGTGGGGCTGTTGAGTCACAGGGTCAGTGTTCTACTGAACCTTCCTACCACACACAGCTGGAGGACTCTTCCCTCCCTCCCAGTGACTGTGGTACAAAGGGTATAGATCTGTGAATTCAAGGTAGCCACAAAATCAATGCATTATGTGGCACAGTAGCCTTTTATCCTTAGTGGAACTGTTTCCATTATCTTTAGTATTTTCTTTTTTTTTTTTTTTTTTGTCTTTTTTTGAGACAGGGTCTCGCTATGCAGTTCAGGCTGGTCTTGAGCTCACTTTGTAGCCCAGGCCCGGTCTCAAACTCGCAACAATCCTCCTGCCTCAGCCTCCCGAGTGCTGGGATTACAGGCATGGGCCTCCATGCCCGGCTAGTATTTTCTTTTTCTTTTTTTTTTTTTTTTAGTATTCATTGACTACATCAGCTGGCTGAGTGTGGTGGCACATGTCTGTAATCCCAGCACTCAGCAGGCTGAGGCAGGAGGATCACTGTGAGTTCAAGGCTAATATGGGCTATTCAGTAAGCAGGCCAGCCTGAACTGTACAGCAAAACCCTATCTCAAAAATGATAGGATTATTTCCAAAAGATGAAAAGTATTTCTAAAAGATGAGAAGTATAAAACAAAAAGAGGCTTTTATTCTGAGAACACGGAGAGAGATTACTGGCACCCCCCACCACTGGAGTCCTGTGATCTCTCCAGCGGACATGTGGCATGGGGGGTATGTAAGTAGCCTCAGTTTGGGGTGGAACCTAAGGGGGCATCAGGGATGCATGGGTAGCCCATTGGTCCTAGGTTTGGCGCCATTCCCAGGCGCAAATTCCCAGGGGCGGGAAGATGGGGGAGATAGGGGCTTCCTGGTTCCAGGTACAGTGTCCGGCTTGGGCCAAAAGCCTTTCATATCCCGTCTTATGATTATTATTATGAAAAGGGGCAAAGATTTATTTCTCTCTTTAACTACTTCCTGCTGGCAGAGGGCACTGTACTGGAGCCTAGGGGAGTCGACGGGATGACAGTTGATGCCCAGGTAGAAGCTGGTGCCAGGTGTTTTAGCCAGGACAACTTCACTGGTGAATGAACGTATGTTAGACTGGAAAAACAAAGAGACAAGGTGTTATGAGGAGACATGGCACTGTCATATTTAAGGACCCAGGTGAGGTAGAAGGAAAGGTGCCTTTGATTTAGACATGTCATTATATCAGGATCATGTTGAGGTAGGAACATTTCCTCGGTAAGGCATAATTCTAAAAATTAAATGTGGGGTTAGGAGGAGTGAAGTTATGAGAGGTGATTACTCTCCCATCTGAAAGCATAAAAGTTAAGAAGTAGGTCAGTAAGGCTTGTCTCTGGTATGCATGATGTTGGAGTCTGTAGGCAATACTGTTAAAGAGTCCTGCTGTAAAAATGATCATTAATAGAATGTAAGGAATTAGGAACCAAAGTGGATAACAAAACATGACTTAGCCTGTTAACTGTGGCTGTGAGGCCTTTGTGAGATGGAGACAGGTGGGCGACAGACGATGAGATAACCACTCAGAATGATCAGATTTAGGGCTGGGAGGGCACCTCTTAGCCTGATGTGAAACCAGGATGGCAGTCCAGCAACTTTGACTGATGTAGGGGTAGCCAAGTAGACCAGATGGGGGCCACTCAATCTTAGTTGTAATCTACATGGGACAGGCCCAGTCCGCAAAGGTTGATTTGGCTGGCTGTCAATGCCTACAACAGAAATCAAGGACTTACTACAAGGTCCTGAAAATTCAGGAAGTACACTATAAGTCGTCCTCGTATCCACAAGCAGAGATATTATTTTGCCTGAGACCTCCAGTGAGACTTGGGGCTCCAACAACGTTACTGGAGTGGGGGCTGTGAGCCCCGAGCCCCATCAATCTTCCACAGCAAGTCCAAGCAGGTCAGTCAGCGACAAATCTGGCATTGACGAAGTCTCCTGTGAGGGCAAGGGATTAGAAGATGGCCTAGCCGCTTGCTGGTGGCTAAGACAATCGCTCTTCCAATGCCCTTTAATGTTGCAGTATGGGCAGGGCCCAAGAGGAATGCCAGGGTTAGGGCAGTCTTTTGCCCAATGTTCTTGTTTGCTGCATTTGAAGCACGGTCCGGGCGGGACTCGGGCAGCCACATCTTGTTGTGGATATTTTGTCTTGGGAGCTCCGAGTGCCACTGCTAAGAGGTCAGACTGATATTTAGCAAACTTTAATTTTTGAGCTTGCTTTTCTTCTTTTTGAATCTTATCTCTATTGTTGAAGATACGGAAGGCTAATTTAAGTAGATCCCCTTATGGAGTTTGAGGGCCATGTTCAACCTTTTGTAATTTTGCACGAATATCAGGAGCAGACTGTGAAATAAAATAAGAGTTAACAACAATCATCCCTTCATGAGAGTCTGGGTTTACATTAGTATACTTGATTAAGGTTTCCCGAGGCCAATTTAAAAACACAGCCGGATTTTCATTAGCCTCCTGGACCTGTTCTAAAAGCTTGTTGTAGTTAGTATGCTTGTGAACAATCTTATTAAGGCCCACAATCGACACTCAATCATCTTATGTAATTTTTTGAACCTTGTCCATTCTGATAGTTCCAGTCAGGATCTTGGTCTGGCACAGCTACAGGCCCAGGGTCGTTTTCAGTGATGTTTGCCCTATGCCTGCGATCAGCTTCTTCTCGAGCTGCCTGCCACAGCTGATTTCACTCTTGTGAGCTAAGGGTGGTATTTAAAATCACATAAACATCTTTAAAATGTAAATCATAACAATTAGTAATAAATTCAAATTATCTGATATAATTCTGTGGGTCAACAGAGAAGCTACCTAATTTATGGGTAATCTGGGATAGATCCGAAAGGGAAAAAGGTACATGGATATTGACCAGCCCCTCAGGGCCAGCTTGTTCTCGAAGTGATAGCAGAGCCTCAGGAGAAGAATGTGGGGGAGAGAGCCATTGGGCAGCTATCCGCCTGGTAGATGCATGTAAGCAATTATCTTTAGAGCAGCTACAGAGCAGCTGCCACTCACCCTGGGACGAGGAAACACAGGCAGATGGCGTCTCACTGTGTGCCTTGCAGCGAGAGGATTGCTATCGGCAACCGTCATGTGGACCGAACAGGACGGCTGTTGCTGTTCACAAGAGGAGCTACAAGGGGGCGCCCATTGACCACGAGCCCTCCGAACATGGCGACACCCATTGGCCATGTGACTCATCCGAACATGGTGGTACCCTGTCACGTGGCAGAGGGTTGCAACATGGCAACTGTTCCCGGTGCAAGCTGAACAATCACGCGGCCTGCTAGAAGGACATAGTGATTGAGACCTAGTATGGTGGGCAGGCGGTGAGAATGCTGTAGGGCATAGAGAATTCTCAGGAGAATAAGAAGTTGGAGACTTCGAGGAAGCACTAACAGAGGGATTAGAACCGCTGGGAGAATTATGGGTCCCGGGAGATGGAGGGGAAGACGATCACACAGCGGGAGATAACTGCGACACAGAGGGATTAGAGCTGCTGGGAGAATTAGGGGTCCTGGCACATGGAGGGGAAGATGATTGCACAGCGGGAGATAACAGCAAGGAACCATTTTGGGGGTAGGGAGGCGGCGGCCAGGAAAACACCAGAGGAACGTCGTCAAGCGAATCCTGAGGGAAGGACGGAGAAGTTTGCAGCGCAGTAGAGTTAGCTAAAAGTATCTGAGTGGGAGCACAAGACTTAATGAGAGACGGGTGTGTTCTCAGAATAAGAAAGGCCTGAATATAAGGGAGTTCTAATAACTTGTTGCCGGCCTGACAGAAATCATACAAGTTTCTGAGAATGCAAGGGTCAAATGTTCCTTCCTTGGGCCAACGATTGCCGCTAAATGGGTAGGTTGGCTAGACCTCCCGGCAATAAAAAGTTAATTGTTTAGTTTTTATGGTACTTTTAATTTTTAGAGTATGTAAATTGGAAATTAAACATTGTAAAGGTGTTTTTTGGGAGTTAGAAAATAGGTTTCCCTATTATTTTCCCTGACTGCTTCAGGCAAGAAAAAAAAAAGCCATGGCCCAGAGAACAAGCCATCACTGGTTCTGTGGCGTCACACAGCAGCTAAGGTTTCCAAAACTCATATATTCTAGTCATCACTGAGAAATTTACGAGTGGAGTTCACGTGGGGTCAGTAACAGTTTTGCCTGTGAAAATGCAAGGCTTTAAGGGAAGTGAGGGCCTTTCAGTGTGGGCGGTCCAAAAATCTCTGCTTTGGGCTATCCAAAACCAAAGAACGTGAGAGATTTTAGAATGTGGACACAGGTTTGCCCAGAAAAAACCCTGCCCTGGGCTGTCCTAAGGACGTGAGAATGCCACAGACCCACTTGAACGGGGAGAACAGTCGACTAGGGCAGCCCTCAGTGCCAAGAGTTCCCCGGAGAGTGCTCACCTGAAATCAATCTGGCCGATGGTGAGTGCAGGTGGCTGGTGACAAGTCAAACGTCTCGGAAGAAGAAAAAGCGCGGAATTAATCCAGGATGTTATCCGGTTCATGAATCGGCTGAGGGACTCAACTGGGTGTGAGAACACAGAGAGAGATGACTGGCACCCCCCACCGCTGGAGTCCAGTGATCTCTCTGGCAGACACGTGTCGTGAGGGGTATGTAAGTAGCCTGAGTTTGGGTTGGAACCTAAGGGAGCATCAGGGATGCACGGGTAGCCCATTGGTCCTAAGTTTGGCGCCATAAGCAAATTCCCAGGCGCGGGGAAGGCGGCGTCACAGGTAAATTCCCAGGGGCGGGGGAGATAGGGGCTTCCTGGTTCCAGTTACAGTGTCCAGCCTGGGCCAAAAGCCTTTCAAAAAAGACCAAAAAAAGGGGCTGAGGATTTAGCTCAGTGGTGTAAGCACCTGCCTCGCAAGCAGGCGGTCGTGAGTTTGATCCCCGGTACCGATAAAAATGAAAAAGACAAAAAAAAAAAAAAAAAATCCTGAAAACATCAGTTGGGCATGACATCAGAATTGTTTCTGATATGTTTTTATTTTTTTTTGTTTTTTGTTTTTGATGTAGGGTCTTACAAGGTATTTCAGGCTGGGCTCAAACTCATAGCAATCCTGCCTCAGCCTGCCAGCTGGGATTATAGGTGTATGTCACCATGCCTGACTCTTATTGATTGATTAGTAAGTGAATGGGTGATTCAGTTACATGGTTAAAAATATATTATTCAATGAAAAATTTCCTTGTTCCTAAGCTACCAGGTTTTCTCCTTCTCTTTTTTTAAAAAAATTACAATTAAGTTTATCGGGCACTTGGGATGCTGAAGCAGAATTGCTGCAAATTCAGCTGCAAGGTCAGCCTGGGCTGCGCAACGAGACCCTGTCTCAAAAAACAAAAAAAAGTTTATTGGTACAATTTAGTTATGCATAATGATCACACTCGTTGTAGGGAATTTGCACCTGTGCATGATATATCTTAGTTCCTCCTTTTTGTTGTTGTTGTTAAGTTACCTTCTTCTCAAAGACAACTAATGGTATCACTTTCTTAGGTGCCTTTTCAGATGCATAATACAATACTATGTGCATAATACAGGCAAATGACACCCACATTTGTACATGTGTGCATGCATGTATATGTGCACACTTCTGGGATCAAACCAGAGGTCTCACTTATGATAACACGTGTTCTACTGCTGAACTGTGCCCCTGGCCCTACACACACATATTTTCCCCAAATAGTAGCATATTTACAGTTTTGTAAATCTTTTCTTTTCTTCTTTTCGTACTAGGAATCCAACTCAGGACCTTGCATTTGCCAGGCAGGTGCTCGTGCCTCTGATCTATATCCCCGGTCTCTGTTTTGTAAATCTTTTCCCCCCATTTAACTGAATATTTCAAAAATAAGTTTATAATCTATACTAATACATGAAGAGCTTCCTAGAACATTCACACAGTACTTTTTTGTTTCTTAGTTTTGGTTTTTTGAGACCGAGTCTAGCTATGCAGTTCAGGCTGGTCTTGAACTCACAGGCTATAGCCTCAGCTAACCTCAAACTTTCTGCCTCAGCCTTTTGAGTGCTGTAAATACAGGGATACACCACCATGCCCGGACTTGCACAGTATTGTGTCCACTGGGTGCTAAAACTTTGCCATTCCCTTATTGGTAGTCTTTTAGGCCGTTTGTAGTCTTTGCTATTACAACGAATGCTATAATCAATAGTCTTACGTATGTTATTTCCCACATACAAATGTATCTCTAGGATAAACTTCTAGATATGGATGGAAAGGATATGTACATGTTCTTGGAGTTGTACAGGTGTATACTCCAGTGTTGTGGAACTGTGATGGAATCCTGGCCAGGCTCCTTTGAGAGCACATGGAGAAATGGGCCAGGCAGTTCTCTGAATGGTAGATGTGATGATCATCTACTCTGTGCCTCAGAGGAGCTCAGACGTGATACACTCGGTGTGGTGGCCTGGAGAGGCAAAGCCTTGAGACACAAAATGGAAAAGCGCCTGCTTCTGATCTGGTCAGCGCTGATGCTTGTTTTGGTGAGGCCTCAGGAAAAGAGGACTGCAGCTCTCAAGGCCTTGCAACCCCCACAGAGACTTGACTTAGCGCTTGGGTTTCACCGAGTTTAGCCGACTGGCCCTCACAACTTTCATCTAAATGTTTCTCACAGGCTGGAGAGCACTACCAGGCCAAAAGGTGGACAGGAGTGAAGTGGGAAGGGGGAAGACCAGCTTTGAGTGCTTGCTGGGAAGCCGACGCTACTGAGAACTGAGGTTCTCAGCACTTGCATCTGCCAGGTCCAGCACAAAGTGTTTGTTTGCTTTTTGTGATGCTGGGGGTAGAACCCAAGACCTCATGTGTGATAATCAAGTGCTGTACCATTGAGTGACATCCCCAGCCTTACTGTGTTCTAGTTGAGGACTCAGGTAAATGAACTAGAGATCTACCTACACTGAAAACTAAGAATCATTGCAAGAGTCCCAAACCAGGCAGGGATGGTGGCTCATATCTATAATCCTAGCTACTTGGAATGCTGAGATAGGGGATCACAAGTTCCAAGTGCCTGGGCAATTTAACAAGCCCTGTTTAAAAAAAGAGATCTAGGACTGTTGCTCAGTGTGAGGGCCCTGGATTTAGCCCCTGGTACTGCATTAAAGAGAAAAAAAATCTCTTAAATCCGTGATGCAGTGTTGATCCAAATCTACCTCAAGCTGTTTCAAGACTAATTCAGGAACTTCTTTTCCCTTAGTTTCTTGGTTATCTCCTTAAGCCTTCACACTATCTACAAATTTGTCTGCGGGTGAATAAATGCTGCCACACCCAAGCTGTTAAAGAGAGGATTGGTGTGGCGCTTGAGGACAGATGTAGCCTGGCAGTAAACACAGCAGCCAGAGATCCCAGTGAGAACCACAAAACCAGGAAGAGAGAAGGAAGGGGAAGTGGGGCTGTGGAATGAAGGCGGGCCATCCATCCTATCCCCTGTACATTCTTCCTAAGGGCATCTGCCTGGATAGCTCTGTAGCCTCTCACTTCAGTGGCCACTTGGGAAGTCATCTGTCACCCTGTGTGGCACTGCTCCACCTTGGTTCTCCTGCCACTGTGACCCCACTCCCTTCTGGTTGAATCGATCTTCTTCCACCTTCTTCCAGAGACAATTTTCCCCCTTCCTGTCTCTCATGACTCTCATGCTGGTCACTGCTGTGCAGGTAATTCCCTGCTGTCCCTTGGATGCTACCCTCTCTGCTGAACTTGAACTGTTTATATTGCACACCAGATGTTTCCATTTGGATATCCTGTCATCATCTCAAACTGAGCATGTGTAAAACTGAGCCTGTCTCCCCCTCCCAGTTTCTGTTTTTTCTGCCCATGCACAGCATCAGCTTTCTCTTACCCATCCAAGCTCAAAACTTGTCAGATCTTATGCCCCCCATTCTTTCCCTCCCAGACACAAGTCATGACAGCTTTCTTTTCACCATCTTTTACTGTTCCTTAATCTTCTCATTGTATCTGCTAAGATAGGGTCTTACCACCCCATGTTTTAGATATTTAATAGCTAATCACATCATCTTCTTGCCCACAGCTTTTATCCCCTGGTCTGTCTTTCATGCCTGGTCGGACAGATTTTCCAGGATGATTTCTTTTATCTTATCTCTCTTGTCCTGAAACATTCCCATCACCATAGATACAGATACAAGCTCCTTGGGCTAAGGTTCAAGAGCCTATTTTGGCTCCAACCAGCTTCACTGATATTATATAATACCAACTACTCAGGAGACTGAGGCAGAAGGATCTCAAAGTGGAAGCCAGCTGGACAAATGGGCAAGGTCCTATTTTAAGAGAAAAAAAGGGAAGCTGGGCATGGCGGCATTAGCTTATAATTCCAGCTCTTGGGAGGCTGAGGCAAGAGGATCACTGTGAGTGCAAGGCCAGCACAGCGAAACTGTCTCAAAAAGAAAACAAGCGGAGGGGCTGGGTATGTAGTTCAACAGTGGAGCACACTTATGTTCTCTCCCCAGAATCACTCATCCAACACACACACAGAAGAGCACCAGCTCCGCACCCAGACTTTGGGTCAAACCCCACGTGTTGAGTGACTGTGCCATGTGTAATTTCTCTCCTGAAATTCCCCCTTTTCTCTCCCTCTCTCTCTCTCTCTCTCTCTCTCTCTGTCTCTGTCTCTGTCTCTCTCTCTCTCTTTTCAGTTTTTTTGGCACAGGGTTTCCCTAGATAACCTAGATTGGCCTCGAATTTTTGCCTCAGGCTCCTGGTTGCTGGGATTACAGGTATGTACCATCATGCCCCGAATTTACTCTTTAAAAATCATTGGATAAGAAATGTTGTATGCCTGTTTATGATCCCAGCACTCAGGAGGCTGAAGCAGGATATCAACAAAAGTTCAAGGCCAGCCTGGGATACATAGTGAGTTCAAGGCCAACCTGACCTATATAGCAAGACCCTGTCTCAAAAAAAAATTTTTTTTAAAAGAAATTTTGTAGTTGTTTCTGGGCTGAGAGTGAGGCTAAAATGCACATAGGCCAGTGTTGGAAACACATAAATGCTCAGGTGCCAGCTTTTGGTGGCATTGGTCCTAAAGTGCATTCTGTGCCCAGTACACCTTACCCTGACCACCCATGCCAGCTGCTCAGCCCAGTCCTCCATCTGGAGTGCCATTCACTGCCCACCCATACTGTGTACTTGCATTTCCTTTTGGGAAAATCATTGTAAGTATTGCTGCAGTGCTGCTCAGACTGAGCTAGGATGTGACAGATGTATCATGGGGCAAACAAAGCCAGCCATAGGCCACACATACACATCTAATTGTATCTGTTTTTATGTTGAAGCAATCTATTCTAGACATAACACGGAGTGCAAAACTGGCAGATTTCAAAGATAAAACATGAAGCTACTAAGAATGTTCAGTGTGTCAGGTCTGCACCCTTTGTACGGTGGGAAGGTCCAGGAAGCAGGGATCCAATGAGCTCAGGAATGGGTGCAGATCAAGTGAGGCAGGGCACTTGGGGGTCAGGGGGACAGTGAGAGGTACCCATCGTCTCTGCAGCGCATGAGGGAGGCCCCTGTGGCCCCACCCACTTTTCCCTTCCAGTACCCTCACACTTGGCTCTGTGGTGCTCCTAGGTTGCCTGGGGCAGCACTTGTATTACAAGGGTCTTTAACTCTCCCCATATGTAAGCCTTATCTCAGCAACTCCATCTTAAGCATCTGGAGCACAGGTGTGGAGTGGCTAGATAGGGAGACAGCTTGGCAGTGAACTCCCACCCTGGTGTTTACTGATTGAGCAAGGCACATTTCCTCTCAGCCTCAGTTTCCTTATCTGTAAAACACAGCTAATGCTTCCCTGATGAAATTGTTCTGAGAGTTCGAGTAAATAACATGCCCTTATGTGCAGCGCAGCAGATGGCATGGGGAGCCACCAAGGGCCATGCTCTTGGTAAACATCTGCTTCTCAAATATTCCCATCCCCCAGAGTGCCCCTTCCCCGCAACTACTGTGCCTGCTCTGCCTCCTTCCTGTCACAGTGGAGACACCTACAGAAGGCACCCTCCCCTGTGTCCTAGTTCCTGGTCCTCTTGACCTTTACTCCTGGGCCTGCTGCCCTGTGTTCTGCAGCATTATGCCCCCTTCCTGTTGGACACTCTCTTTACTGTATGACTGGGCTGCATTATCACTGCATCTAAAACAAAAGACAAACAAAACCTCCCTTAACCCCACTCCTTTCTAGTGACCACTCCAGTTCTCTGCTCCCTATTCAGTAAAAAATCCCTGAACGAGTTGGTACTTCTGCTGCCAGTCCAGATCGTCTGTTACCCATCACTACACAAAACTGCTCTTATCAAAGCCACCACTTATCTCTGCACAACTGAATCCAGCAGACTGTTCTCAGCCTGGCACTTGACCAGCCTCTTGGGAACATCTGAGACCTGAAGCCCTCTGCCAGCCCCTCCACTCCCTGGTCTTTCTCTGGCCTCATTGGCGGCTCTCATCTCATTTGTTTCATGCCTTCTACTTGGCCTGAGCATAGACCACCTTAGGCTGTCCCTAGATCAGTTCTTATTTCTACATTCACTCAAGTAATCTCTTGCACTCTTGTGGCTTTAAATGCCATCTAAAAGATCCCCAAGGTTAGACCTCAAATCTGGACCTCCGCAGCATGCTACACTTATGTGTCTTCTAACAAAGACCCATCCTAACGGCATTATGTCACAGACACTTCAATTCCAGCAGGTCCAAAAACCAAACTCTTGATCTCCACCCTGACCTTCCCTTCCTACAGTCCTTCTACTTTAGCAAGGAAAGCTGTGTCCTTCCAGTCACTCAAGCCAAAACCTGCAGAATTATCCTTGGATCCTAAATCTTAAATTCCTCAATCCAGATGAGCAAGCTCTCTCTTCAAAATACAGAAAGAATCTGGCCACTTGTCACCACCTCTATCTCGCTATTCTGGTGCCTATCACTGTCACTTCTCGCCAGACTGACTCCAGCGGTCTCCTGAGCTGCTTGGCTACTGTCTTCCCCCAAGTGCCACAGTTTGTTCTCCCACAGCTGCAGTCATGTTTTCATAATGTAAGTTCAATGATGTCATTGTTTAAAGTGCTCCAGTGCCTTCCCCTCTCACTCAGAAGAAAATCCTGAATTCTTATCATGGCCTGAAAGACCCTATGGGGAATGGCTTGCCATCTGCGTGGCCCCAGTGGCCCACCCCTTACTTCCCTGACCTTGGCTGCACTGGCCTCTACGCTGTTGTGTAAACAGGATGGAAATGACCCTGCAGTGAAGACTTTCTCCTTGTTTTTTCTGTCTGGAACATACAGATGTATGCCTTGACCCTCACTTTAAGTCTTTGCTCAAATGCCCACCTTGGCAGAGTGCCCAACTTTCCTGAAATAGCACTTCTAGCATTGTCTGGTGCCCTGTGGTCCCTAATCCTGATTTTCCTTTCCACTGACCACTGCCTGACACATTTATCTTCCATGTTTGTTTTTTCTATCCCTTTGCCATCAGTAACACCCTATGGGGACTTTTGGTTCCTGGCAGACAACATGTGTGAAGGCCAAGCATGATGGTGCACCCTGTAATCCCAGAACTCTGGAGGCTAGGGCAGGAGGATTGCTTTGAGTTTGACACCAGCCTGAGTTACATAGTGAGTTCAAGGCTAGACTCTGTAGGGAGACCCTGTCTCAAAAACAAAAACAAGTGGAAAAAAAAATGTCATCATGTGCTGGGCAGGGGCCTGGTGTTAACTGGAAGAGCCTGATACTGTGTGGCTTCTGTTGTCTGCCCTACCACTTACCTGCTGTGTGCTTTTGGATAGCTCTTCTTATCCTCTCTGGGCTTTAACTTCCTTTTCTGTAAAATCCACCAAAAGATTTTTAAAGAGGAATAGAGAACACATTAAAAGTCAGTAGGATGGGGGCTAACAAGGCACTTGGCCCCTCTCTAGGCTGCTTGCAAGGAGTAAATGTGTAGGGCTGTCTCCATCCAGCATGGGTTTGTGAGTTTGAGGCTAGCCTGGGCTACATAGCAAGACCCTGTCTAAAACAAAAAACAATTTATGCCACATAGAGGGTGACAGAATCCATTTTCCATGTTGTGCCCTGACCCACAGTCCCCTAAGCATTGTTCTTGCTAACAGCTATTTCCCTTCTAAGGGCCCTCTGTGGCCTTATCTGAAGCAGGTCCTACAAGTTGAGACTCTCTGCTTTGCTTTGGATAGAAGTACCCAGATAGGGGAAGCAGAGGTGTTTTCTGGGCATACATAGGTCCATCTGGACTTATGATCCATGGCCCCAGACAGTGAATTCTTCTCTACCAAAGCACCCGTGTTTGTGAGGTGGCCAACACTGGCCACACTAGGCCTGCGAGTCCAGTAGGTTTTTCCCTGCTGGTTGGTAGAAGGTGCCTACAGTGGTTCTCCTGTGTGCCACTAGGGGGCACTAGAGATTGATCAGCTCTAGAGATAACTTTGGGTCAGTTAGGGTTGGAAAAGAGGAGTATTGCTGGCTGTCCTGCCCACTAACTTGGCAGAGACTGCCAACCAAAGCAAGGCCACATCAAGGGAATGGAGGTCGGGATTTCAGACTCAATGTACTTTATTGTAAGCAGTAGTGAACCCCTTGCCCTGTGAGCTCAGCCAGTCCTGCCCTCAGATTGCCAGTGTTTGGTGGGAAGTGCATCTTTGCCTTCTGATTCATCTGCTCTGCACAAGGCTTTGCCACACCATAGGTCATGGCCAGGTCCTCATTCCCAGTGACCACTGTCCATCTTGGAGGTGCACAGGCCTCGGAGGAGGCTGTTGGAGTCTGCTGGTTAGATGGAGGGGCTGATACCTCCAGACTCAGCTACCAAATAGTCTTTCATAGCAGAACTGAGCTGAACAGCAGAAACTAGTTGTTTTCTTCTTTCCTGAAGTTCTCAGTAGCGAGCAAGTGTGTCGAGGGCAGGATGGCCTGGTGGTACCTCAAAAGGGATAGAGATGCCAAAGGCTTTGGAAGATAGGAATACCAAAAAAAGAATCAGTTAAAAGTCCCGTGATGGCATTTTACCACCCCCAGTTCTTTTCTTTTCTTTTTTGGTACCAGGAATTGAACTTAGAACCTCACACTTGCCAAGCAGGCACTGTATCACTAAGCTATATCCCTGGCCCAACCACCCCTAGTTATTAGCTATTGTCTATAGTCTTGGCAAACCCCTCAGTACTAAATAGTTCCTTGGACCCTAGATGCATCCTTCCCCCACCAGTATGTCAGAGATAAGAGTTAACATATTTTCCTGAAACTGGCACCTTGGAGAACCTTGTTTGCCTGCTCAGCAAGGACCCCCACACCTGTGTCCATTTCTCCCTTAGGCCAAGGGAGCCCCCACCCAGGCCAGCAGGGTAGCAGTGCCTAGAGAAGCCCATGTATTCCCTGAAAGCCATCCAGCCTGTCCTGACCTGTATTGGAAGCGAGGGTCTCCAGGGTGGCTCTTCAGCACCTGACACACCTCCAGGGGTGGCTCCAAGCCCATCTGCTTTGCTCTATGCCAGCGCTGTAGCCGTGTGATCCCTGCCAGGGTGCAAAGAAAACTCAGAAGCCTCGAGGAGCATTGAAAAACAGTCCAGGCTAGAGAAGGTGTGTGTGTGTGTGTGTGGGTCCTCAAGAGCCTCCACAGCCCCCAACCTCAGAAGCAGTGCCTGAGTCAGACATTAACAGTGTCTTGTGGATAATACTGGGTCATTTTTCAGATGTGTGGGTGAAAGACTGGCTCAGAGATGCGCT
Source organism: Cavia porcellus (assembly GCF_034190915.1). NCBI lineage: Eukaryota > Metazoa > Chordata > Mammalia > Rodentia > Caviidae > Cavia > Cavia porcellus. The sequence continues at coordinate 25,896,032 of NW_026947500.1, forward strand.
TGGTGGGCAGGGTGAATTCTCACCTGTGCAGGGCCCGTACTCCCAGGCCAGGTCAAACTGCCGCAGCAGCTCCAGTTCTGCATGTTCCTCGCTGGGGGGCTGGGGCTCTTCCCCTGCAATGACACGCTGCTCCTCAGGCCTGCTCAGGCCTTTGCCCTGGCCCTGGCCTCAATAGTTGTGCCACTGTTTCTGGCTCTCTCCCCACCCCTTTGCCTCTGTCCTTTAGCAACAGGACCTTAGACCTTGGGTCAGAAGTAGAGTACGTGCTCACTTCCCCTTCCGTCTGGCCCCCACCTACTATGTGGTCCCTGCGTTTCCAGTCCTTCTGCCACCCCCATGCTTCAGAGACCTAGTTCTGGTGCCAGCTCCCCCTTGCTGTGCCCAGCGGGTCCCTCCCTCCTCTTCACAACCGGGTAGGAGTCTGTGATGAGCCGCTTCCGGCCCATGGTGGCCACCCAGGCAGGAGGAGGCGACTGCGGGGAAGAAACAGGCCAGCGGGCGTGCGAGAGACAGCTGCTGAGACACAGAGAGAGATGGGGCCAGAGAGAGAGATGGGCCAGCGACGGGCAGACAAGATGACCCAGACAAGCGAAAGAGGAAATCTCCAGGTTCCAGAGAATGACGCTTGTCCCCCGCCCCCACAAGAACGCACTCATACAGCCCTAAGCCAATGGCAGGCCGCCTCTGTGGGGCGGGGCCCTGAGTCTAGCCAATAGCGGGAGCCACAGGGTGAAGGGCGGGGCAGCTGCCCAGCTGTGTTCTGGGGGAGGAGGGGTTAGGCCAGGGTGGGAGACCTGTCAAGATGCCCCAGACTTCACCACCTACTCTTACCCCCATTGGTCTACATAGGTCCCCGGGGACTTGCGGAGCGTTATCCTCAGCCTCTCACTTCCCGTTTTCCCTTGCTAGGCAAATGTTCTTTTCAACCTCACTAATCCCCGTGGCCGGTTTGTAACTCCCCTGAGCCCAGCTGGAACCTTCCACTCTGACCCTTTGGCTGCAGAGCACTGTGGGGGCAGATCTGGAGGTCCGAAAGAGTTTGGCCTAACCCAGCTCCATTCCCAGCTCTTACCCCACCCTCACTGACTCCAGGAGACCTGGCTGGAGAAGCCTATGCATTCTGAAAGCGCCTTTCTCACAGTCTGCGCCCAGAGACACTGCCCACTCCTAGTCCAGTCAGGCTGTTGCCTTGTTGGCCCTCCCACAGCCTGCCCCAGCCTGCCCCAGCCTGCCCGATTAGTAAGGAAGATTCTATATCAAGCAGGAGGCCAGAAGATGTGTAGTCCCCCATCATAATGTGATTGGGTCCCTAGTTCTTCACTGGCCATATCTCTCTTGTGCGTATAAGCATAAGATATCAATCACCTTAACCCTCATAGTGCTCTTACACATGCCAAGTACTTTTCTAAGCCTTTCACACATACTCAAAATAGACATCAAAAATTTTTTTGAAAGTAGGAAGCATAGACATACTATTGCTAACAGGCTTAGTGGGGCCCCCATCAGACCCCAAAATCTTTTTTGTGCTCACAGGTTACAGGTAGAGGGGCTTCACAGTTGTCAGTGTGTGAGCTGTAATTCCTAACAGAAAAGAGAGAAAGGGTGGGTCAGAGCTCCGTGGAGCCACAAGAGGATTAGCATCAAAGGCCTTTTGGAAGAGGTGGGCTGCTGTAAACAATGTGTCTCAGTTCTCCACCCATGACCTTTGTCTCTAGGGCTCTTGTCATCGCTGACTCACCCCTACTCTCACCTCCCCCTCACCAACTTCCTGGCAGCAGGCAAAAGTGCTGGCCAGTAGGAGTCTGGGAACCAGCACTGGGACCAGCCCAGCACTAATCACCCTCTAGAAATCCCATCCGATTCTTCCTTCCGGGGTACATGGGCCAGTGCTTGCTCAAAGGCTTCTGCCTTTCTGTTTTTTTGCAGGTCTGGGATCTTGGAATAGAGGAGAATGGTTTGGAGAGGAGACCACCAGAGGGGAAGAGCAGTTGTGTATTAGGGGTCCTGTTCTTGTCTAACTCAACCCATCAGCTTCATCAAGGTGCCAAGGCTAAGAAGGAAGAAGCCGTGTGTGTACAGCACAGAGGGCCCCTCCCTCCTTTGTTGTTTTGGCTCTGGTAGTCTAATCTCCCCATCTGCCTCTTAGGCTAAGCAGAACGCACATCCAGGTGGAAAGGTCTCTGCTGAGTTGAACAGTACAGTAGAGAGGCCCCTTCCATCAGTTTGGGAAGTTGCTGGGTCTAGGTAGGCACTGAGTGCTTGCTTGGTAGAGACACAGCACCCAGGCTGTGCAACAGACCGCCCATCCCTGAAGAGCCTCTGTGAGGGGCTCTTGGGCTGTTTTCACAAGTGTATGGCACCTACCACCTGAGTCCACAGAGCCTTGAGGGAATAGAGAGCAGTGGGTGGGGCAGACCCCTCCTCATTCCTGGTTCCTCCCACCCCTGAAAGCTGATAGCCGTGGGGCCTGCCACCGCCCAGGGAGCGTGAAATGGGGTATGCCCTGGGCAGCCGCAGCAGCTCCCACCACTGCCTCGGCCTATTTCTTTCTCCCCGTGGCAGCCACTGGCACCCTGACCTACTCTGTGGATGCCTCAGTGACCAGCCTCTGTCCCTGCCTGTTTCCCCCAGCTCTGTCAAGCTCAGGGCAAGCTAATCTCTCCCACTCAGCCCAGAAGATGTCTCCTGTGAGCTTTAGCTCCTCACCCGGGCCCCAGAAAGACAGACACAGTGATCAGCATGAGCACAGAACTGCTAAGACTGGCCTTCTGGCCTGGGGTTGAAGGGACACTCCCCAGCCAGCATGTTCTCCTCTCCTAGTCAGATGACAGTAGTACTGCACCCCAGTGGAATAGTTGGCATATAGGGAATTTGGAACCATGCCTGACCTTCTAAGATCCTTCTTCACTCAGCATCTGGACCCGTAAGGGATTCCAGAAATCAGTCTGGGCCCTCAACCTGTCACACCTTAGGTCTTTCCTCATTTACTCTCCAACCCCTTTCCTCCCTGATATCCTTTCTGTCTAGAACCCTCTTCCCTTCCTGCTTAAGCGGCTTCCTGGGCCTATCACAGTCCAGGCCTTTGAGTGGAGTCCAGGCCAGGCTCTGAGTATGGAGCCAAGTTCTCTCCTTTGGGGAGTGCTCAGATGCTCACATATATGTTCTTTGTTTCAGCCCTGACACCACAGACTGGTGAAGGGACCCTTAAGAGTAAGCTTTGCATGTTGGGAATACCTCATGTTTTTGCTTCAAGGCCAAGTTGAAAGTTCTGAGGATCCCAGGAATGAAAAACTGAAAGAGAAACCCAGTGCCTTCCTGGGGGTTGAGGACCATTGCTGACTGCTCTAGGGAAAGGGGGATCAGCCCTGGTTTAGCTCAGGCTGAGCTTAGATGATGAGGCAGGATGGAGGAGTAGCAATTGCACGTGCTCTTAAGGCCTTTTTCTCTCCCCTAGCTCATCATGGAGCTTGTGAGGAGAGCCAGGTAAAACTGGGAAAGGGGAGGAAGTAGCTGCCTGTGCCCCAGAGGGCTGTAGGGCATATTCAGCTCTGCTCTCCTCTCTGGAGCATCCCCCTTCCTCAGTCCCTCTGACACTGCCACCCACCCTGAGCTGGGTATCAGGGGATTCTGGGCTGCCAGATGAACACCCTCAAGTGCCAACTGAACATACACCCTGGCCCCATTCTGTACCCTGTGGACCAGATTCTTTCAATCCTGATCCAGATTCTCTGGCTTGGTGGGCTTAAAAGGAAGAAGCTGGAGAAAAGGAAAGGCTCCCCCTTGGTCTCTAGTGTGCCTTCTTCCCTGCCTCTGCCATCTTCTGCACTTTTTCTGGTCCCCTTTTCATTTACCTAGGCCATCCTAGTCCTGGATAAATATTGGAAGATTTGAAAGGGGGTCTAGAGGCCATTCCTCACCTTGGCCACCAGGTGTCAGACTTTGTCTAGCTGGAAAGAAGATCTTAACTAACACCGGCTTCCCCCTTCAGCCAGCCTGGGAGGTCAGGATAAGTTGGGAAGAGCATAGAGGTGACCCCTGAACCAGTGAGGTCTAGGCCAAGGAACCTAGAGGCTGAGAGTCCAAGGGACTTCAGAGTGTTTTCACAGGCCCCACCACCCACTGACTAGAGCTTTGTCTCCTGCTGTGTACCAGGCTGAGTCAGGGAGCTCAAGAGTTGAAGAGACAAAGGCATCAACAGTTGTGGCTCCAGAGAAGTGGGAGCTAAGAGGAAGCTGCCCATCAGAGCACGCAGCCAGGCCTGCATCACTAGCCCCTGCTTTTTAGGCTAAAGAGAACAGGGGCCTCTGGGTGCTTTCCCCATTCTCAGGACCGGGCCTGGGCTGTGGTAATGTGATGAGTGGTGGGGCACGCTGGAATGAGCCTCCTCACATCCTAAATCCTAGATGTTGGGTCAGTTTTGCATCAAGGTCTGATGGTTGCCACCTCCCATTCTGCCTCCTCTGTACCCACTGCTACCCTCCAGGCAATTGTCACCTCTCCCAATGGACAGGGTTGTGTTTGTTTTCTCAAACTCAAGTGTACTTTCAGACACCAAAATGACCGGTTTCTAATCTACATTCTCTCCCTTCTTCCTCCTTTTTAGCCTGGAGTAGGGCAGAGGCGTTCTAGAAATAATGCCCTACACACACTGCAGAGCCTCAGGTAATGTTGATTAATATCTGACCTCTGGATACATAGACTCCTGGCTCTAAGGCCACAGCCTCCCAGGTGCTGGGATTACAGGAGTGTGCCACCAACGCCCAGCTAAAGCCATACTTAAGGGGTAAAACCTAGGTAGCCTGAGAGAACTCATCATATCTCTTGAGGCAGTTGTATTTAGAGAACCAATGACAGGTGCACCAAAAACACTAGTGACCTATCATTTAGCAAGGGCTTCCTGTCCAATGGTTACAGAAATTTTACCCTGTGGAACACAGTGCAACAACTCAGAGGACGGACCTATACCCCTGTTGCTGTGATTATGAGCTATTTGGGGGAGAGTTGAAGAATTCAAGCTCTAAAAGGTTTGTGCTAGTATTGTTCAGACAATTAAATGCAGATATCTTATATTCAGAGTAACTGATTTGAAGATAATAATGTGCAATGTATATACCATTGTTACCCCTAATTATTGTTTTGAAATTTTGTTTCTTTTTCCTCTCTCTTTAAAATAAAATAGATTTGAAAAATAGTGAGTTCAAGGCCATCTCAAAAAAAAAAATCAATACCAAAAACCTGGGGCCAGGGATTTAGCTCAGTGATTCAAGTGCTTGCTAGGTAAGCACAAGAAGAGCTGGGGTTGTAGCTCAGTGGTTAAGTAACCTGGATGGAGGAGGGGGGACTTCAGTCTCTTAAGTGCCCTCTCTGCTCGTGCTCCAAGGCACACCCTTTGCACCCTTATGACAGAGAACTCCAATACTCCCTGCATGTATCACTCTCTAATCAGCTTCCTTCTTGTTTTTCTCTACTGCCTATCCTGCCTGCACCTTGTGGCTCAGTGGTTCAGTCAACATAACAGTTCCTAGTGTTGTAGAATCCCTTAATACTCTGCTGTTCCTACCTCACCGGTCCTCAGCCTTGGAAAATGCCCTCTTCACTCTATTACTGCCTTTGGCCACCTCAGGCTTAGTAGGAAAGGTCACAGTTCATGCCAAATGGGCTCCTAATAAAGATAGGTCTGTTCTCCAGGCATGGTGGCACACACCTGTAATCTCACCACTCAGGAGGAGGATCACCATGAGTTCAAAGCCAGTCTGGGCTACGTAAGCAAGTTCAAGATAAGCCTGCTACATAGTGAGATTCTCCCTCAAACTACCTCACCCAAATAAGTCTGCTGGCATTCTCTGGTTCTCCTTTATGGCTGCCCAGCAAGCCTTTGGCTTTTCCTCTCGTTGTCTCCTTACCTCTCCAGTCTTCTCCAGCCACTATCACCTCACTCCACAATAGATGTTTAGATATCTTCTCTTTATATTTTTATTTTATTTTATTTTAGTAGAATATATTTATTGAGAGAAAGAAAGCTTCTGTCTGAGAGAGACAAAAGGGGTCTGGACCAGGTTGCCTGATATCTTCTCTTTACACCAAACTCAGAGGAAATGTTATTTCCTCCTCTCACACCATATCCTTCTTGGTCTCATACTTTTGTGTCTGCCTGTCATCCACTTTCCTACCCTGTGACTTCCTAACCACCAAAGCCAGTAGATTTATCTCCATAGTCTTCTCCCAGTTCCTGGAGGGCATCTGAGACTGCCTCCTTCCAATTCTTCTCTCAACTTCTAAAACACTCTTGTTTTGAACTCATTAAATCAGTTTAAATCAAATTAACAAGGACATTACAGTACTAGGCATTGTGCTAAAATGCTGTCAGGATGCAAAGATGAACAATCCTGGATCCTACCCTGAAGACACTACCCACATGAAAAGGAAGCAAACAGGCATAATCGACCTCCATCCTGCCTCCTCTGCACCTTTCTGGATTCTGGCCTCCTCCCAGGCTGGTATTAAATCCCTTCTGGTGCATTTGTGCAAAAAGTGACACTGAGCACTCTCTGTGTGCCAGGGACTGGAAATATGGTGATGGCCCTGGATATTGCTTTCTCCTCTAGCAATTCCAGCCTAGGGCCTTCATTTCACTAGATGCTTTGCCTTGTACCCTAGCATTTGGAGGAGGTATTCATTCTTCTTTTTTTTTTTTTTTTCATCAAGGTCTTGCTGTGTAGTTCACGGTGACCTTGAACACACTATGTAACCCAGACTGGCCTCAAGCTTGCAGTGATACACCTGCCTCAGACTCGCAAGTGCTGGAATCCCAGGCATGGACCACCACATTTGGCCAGCATTGAGACGGTACTCAAGGCTTCATGTAGGCTAGGCAAGCCCACCCCACCTTTTGTTTTTGTGTTTTTTGTTTTTTTGAGACCAGATCTCACCAAGTTCCCCAAACTGGTCTTCAACTTTTAATCCTTCTGCCCCAGCTGTTAGGTAGTCAGGACTACAAGCATGTCTTTTCTAGATTATTCTATACACTAAGGGAACTTTTTTTTTGTACCAGGGATCAAACTCATGACCTCATGCTTGCTAGGCAGATGCTTATGCCACTGAGCTAAATCCCCAGCCCCCATGAACATTTAGAACATTTTTTTATTTAGGGGGAATGTATGAGATAAGGTCTTGCTATATAGTTCAGGCTGGTCTTGAACTCACTGTGTAGCCCAGGCTGGCCTCAAACTCATGACAATCCTGCCTTGGCCTCCCCGGTGCTGAGATTACAAGTGTGCATCACCTCACCCTGTGTAGAACACCTTTAAACTGGAGCCTGAATGAGGTACTGGAATAGAAAACAAAGAGTCAGAGTCTATCCCCAAAATTCTGCATTAAGCAGTGTAGTAATGTATATGCTCCATGAGAACAGGACCCACCATCCTTGTCTGCTGTCTTCCTTACAGCCCCTTGCTTAGTGTTTTGCATAGACCAGGCCATGACACATTTGCCCATGCATGGTAACAGCTCAAACACTTTCTTCTTTCTGTCTTGTTAGGCTAGGAGAGGGCTTGCAGGTATCCCTGGCCATGCCTGGACAGATGTCTCAGCCTATGTAAGTGATGCATGTTCCACTTGGGCCAAGTGATACTGGGACATTCCACAGAGACTGGCTGGCCCACAAGCAGGTCTAGTAGCTCTTGCACCTACACTCTGTGATTTTTTTCTACTGGCTTGTGGACTTCTGAGTACCTCCTCCTCTACACTGCCTACTTTCAAACCTCATTATTTAAGGAAATCTTTTTTTTTTTTTTTTTTTTTTTTGTCTTTTTCCTTTTTATCGGTACCGGGGATCGAACTCACGACTGCCTGCTTGCAAGGCAGGCGCTTATGCCGCTGAGCTAAATCCCCAGCCCCAGGAAATCTTTTCTTCCTACACAGGCTGCAAGTTCTGTGAGGGCAGGAGCCAAGTTGTTTCTGGATTTTTTTTTTTTTTTTTTTTTTTGCTCTCATGTATCAATTAGTAGTGATGGGTAGGTAATTAAATCTTTTATAAAGTTTGTCAACTGACTGACATTACTGTTATCTGTCATTTCCTTGCTTAAGGCCTTATTTTGGGAGACCCATATAAAGTATACATGTGTTATGTGGGATCAGTGAACCCATTAATTTACCCAGTGGCATGAGAGACATGTCCTAAATAATCTGTCATTACAATCTGTAATTACAGTCACCACTACCAGCCCAAGCATCTTTACCTTTATTGTTTCTGTTACCTTTTCCAGCCATCTTATAAGGATATTTAATTATTCCCATTTTACAGATGGAGAAATGGGTGGCTAGAAGATTTCATTCATCGGCTGGCCCAATGGCAGTAGGTTATCAGAACTTATTAACATTAGTGTCACTAAAGTTGGTATACCACACCCCACTGCTAAATTTGACTGGCTTTAAAGAAAAAAAAAAAAAGATTTCATTCATCTAAGGTCATTCAGCTAGCAGCCTATGGAACGGATTTGAGCTTAGGTCACCCCTCAAATAGCATCTATCACATTCTTACTACTTCTCTTTCTCTTGAATATGCTTCTCCTCAGCAAGGTACATGCTGTGGTGGCCCCTGCCCCTTGTCTCTCCTGTGTGCTTCTGGAAGTGTTGTAGGTAAAGAAGAAAGGCCAAAAGCAAAAGAACAAGTAACAGAGAGTTACTTGGGACGGAGACGTGGTACGGTTGGGAAGAGGAGGTGCTAGGTGACACGATGCCTCAGGGCTGGAGAGGAGAGCTGTTCCCTCAAGTGCTCTTGCACCTCCTCTGGGGAGCAGGGCTGGGGGCTGTGGGAACTAGGAGCACCACCATGTGCCCCAGGGGGCCAGGCAAGTCAAAGACACTAAATTTTGGGGCAAGCATTTTATTTGTTAATACAAGAATAGAAATTCTGCAATAAATATCATCTAATAAATAACATCTCCAAATAAATAAATATTAATACAACAAACTTAAGAGTCATGAGTGGGTGGGGCTGGGGGAGCAGGGCCTGGGAGAGCTGCCCCCACACCCCACAATGCTACTGCAATGTAAACTTTCAGGAAACCCGTGGCTGAGCCCGCAGCTACCTTCCGCAGCCCGGGCAGCCACAGATACCCTGGGGAAGGTGGTATAGGAGGTACCTTGATGCCGGCAAGAAAATTCAAGGCAAGGTCCTGATGCACGATGTGGCGCTTTTTTTTGCCACCCTGTGCCACTGACTGCCTTGGTGACTGCTGGGTCTTGTCTGTCCCTGTTCTTCTTTGTCAGTACACCCTCTTCTGGCTTCTAGGCCACCTCTAGTACAGGCCACCTCTTCCATTTTTCTCCCATCTCTTCTTGTTTAGACTCATAGCCATGTTTCCTGAACTGGATGTGCAGAGTTACCAGGGTAGAAGAGCAACATCCATCCAGAGGGGCGAGGGCAGCCAAGGGGCTTCCCCTCAGAAAGGCACATGGGCATGGTGGCCCCTACCCTTGCCTTTCACGTGTGCTTCCTGAAATGTTGCAGGAGGAGCTGGGAGGGCAGGAAGCAGGAGTGGTGAGAGCCTTCCATTCCCTTGAGCATTACCTCTGAAAACAGAATGGTGCCTATGCACCTCTTCTCCAGACCCGTAGGACTCTGGGAGGTGAGCAGATGAGGCTTATCATACCACACCCCGTCCAAGGCCAGGCAGGGACAGGCTCCCTCTGTCTGTCTCCCAGCTCAACAAGTATTGGCATATAGGTTTCTTCCTCCCAGAGTGGGAGCAGGACTTGAAGGGGAAAGGGGGATATAGTAAAGGTCAGAGATCAGAAGCCATGGGCCTCCAGGTGTAGGGTGACCGCAGCTGCTGGAGGCTGCATTTTCTTCTTAAGCCGGTTGAAGTCCTTGGCCGAGCGCCACAGCCAGGTCTGCAGCTCCTTCAGCAGCCAGAAGTCATCCATCTTCTGGAGGAAGTCGCTGTGGGCAGGGCCAGGGGCCCAAGTGGGCTCAGTTCCTGGCAGAGGCTGGGGCAGCGGGTAACCCAGAGCTGCCATGACTCCTGCGATGCTTCCCAGCAGGCCCTGGAGGCTGGTACAGAAATGGGCCAGGCTGCGGCGCAGCTCCGCTGTGGCAGCCTGACGGTTGAGGCCACGCAAGTAACACAGGAGGTGGCTATAGGCCTCATAGTTCTGGGTCAACCGTAGTTTGTCATTGAGGCTTCGCCATACATCCAAGTTGACAGTGGCCCTGGGCAGAGTCTCTGCCCCCAGCCGAGGTGGATTGAAGTCAGGCTCATTGAAAGGAGGCCCCAGGTAGTTCAGCTGTGAAAAGGAGAGGGCGATGGGGAAGGAGGAGGGCAGAGCAGCCAGTGTACACTGAGGAGATACCTGCCCCCAAAGCTTCTATTTCACATGTCCCCTGACACTGGCCCTGTTTGCACACTGGCCTCTCTGTGGGTCTCCCTAAGTTTTTCCAAGGATGCCATTTGCATGGAGGTGACAGTTGAAGCAGTGAGGGTGATGAGCTTTCCTATGGAGAAGTGTAGAAAGAGAAAACCACGCAGGAGCCACTGAGGAAGGACGTGCTGACTGGCTGAGTGGGCAAGCCTTGGGCGAGTGCCCACCACAGGGCAGAGAGAAGAAGAAGGGTCACGAGGAGCCAGGAGGCCAGGCTGGAGAGGTAGAAGATGGCCCAGGAGAGTGCAGAGGCCAAGGAAGAGGAGCTCAAGAAGGCAGCAGTGCTCCACAGTGCGGCTGCAAAACAGCAAGGAGAAGGAGGCTTAGAAAATGCTGTCAGGGTTTGGTGAGGAGATGTTTGACGACCTGGGAGAGAACCGTTGCGTGGCCTGGAAGCCAGATTGCAGGGGGTTAAGGAGTGAGTGGGTGGAGAGGAAGTGGAGGCAGAGGGTGTAGACCACTCCTTTGAGAAATTTGGCAGGGGAGGCCAGGAGAGAAAAAGGGTCGGGAATTAGAGGGGGAAGCAGAGTCCAGCAAAGGTTTTCTGTACAAGGAAAGTGGAGAGAGGAAAGACAGTATCACAGGCAGAGGAGCACACCTGGTCCCTCTGGCTAAAGGGACAGGGAATAGAAGGGTACTCATTAGCACCCCAAGGTGGGATCATTGCTATGAGCAGGACTGCAGAAGGAACTGAGGCTAGCTCATAAGGGGGCAGGAGGGTGGAAGACAGTGTGGTGTAGGGAAAAGGGCAAGAGCCTTGGCAACCCTCAGGGGAATGGCCTGGGGCCCAGGGAAGGGATGTGGGAGATGTGGAACTAGGATGGAAAGAGAGAAGAGGGGCGAGGCTTGGGATAGGCAAGGGCCCAGGGGGAGGTTCACACGCTGACAAGCACAGAGACAAACTAATTTCCTCGGTGTATCCTGGGGCTGGAGCCAGCTCCCCCGCCACCCTCCTCCCTTTTCCTTCCCTGGCTCCAGAGTAGGGTCTGGGATGTGGAAGAGGAACACGGGAAGAGGGGGCTGGTTCCCCATGGTCCTTGGCTCTTCTGACCCTTCTTCCTTCTCTCCTGGGCTCCCTGAACACCTTTAGACCACTGCCAAATCCATATGGCACAACTACCCTCCACACCCTGAACCCCCTGCCACTATTGGCCTGGGTTCTCTGCAGCCCCCTCCCACTGACCCCCTAAGAGGCCTGGCTAGAATGGGAGAGGCAGACAGTGAGGCCCATGGGTCCAAAGCAGCAGGGCCCCAGGTCTGGGGGCAGAGGCGAGCTGGAACACAGGCATGGGAGGTGGGGCCCCTCCATCCCCACCCAGCCCCACCCGTGCAAGAGACACCACAACACGGTGTAAACAGAAGAGACTTCCCCAGCCCCCAGGGGGAGGCGGGCGGCTGGGCTGGCAGCCAGTGGGGCAATGGGCCAAGGCGGGTGCGAGGCCTGCCCACATGCCTAGTCCTGGGGCCAGGGATGGGGAGTGGGGGGGCACCTAAGAGGGAAGGGCAGGAGATGGGTGAGACAGGGAGACTGCCAGGAGCCAAAGGGCCCTTCCTCATCACCCCCTTCATCATTCAGCAGGACCCTTCCACCATCAGCTCTCTCTTCCCCTAACTCTTTTGCTCACACTTTGCCCAGACACAATGCCCAGACTCCTAAACTGGATACTCACGTAGGTCCCAGCCAAGCTGCGGAGTTGGTGCTCCAGGTAGCGGGTGAGGTCATAAGTTTTCTGGATGGAGGGGCCAGGCCCTGGGTCCCCTGTGCGATTGAGAGCTGGCACTGCAGGGAGGTGCCAGAGCACCGTGCACAGGCAAGCTAACATCCCCCACGAGTCCCCTGTGGACAGGATGAGCAAGAAGCATGAGGGTGGGATCAGGCCCAAGTGGAAAAGCAGCTGGCAGCCCCTCAGGTGTCTGTCCCCATTCTGGACTGGGGGGCGGAGGTAGGGCCAGACACCAGACGGGAGGCAGAAAAAATGGAGAAGAAATGCTCCTGGCCAGAGAGACAGAGAAAGAGAGAGAGGGAGGGAGGGGATGAGACTGTGTATTTGTATGTCTTTCAGCAGGTATTTAAGAGTATATCTGTGTCAGCCGAGTCTTTGCATGTATGTCACTCTGTGTGCTAATGTGTATGTGCAGAAGGCAGGCCAGGCCTAGGGAGTACAGGTCAGTATGCTGGGTTCCAGGTGCACCCTAGCTCCACTCCCAGCCTCCTAGCCCCTTGTAGCTTGGTGGGAGCCGAGAGGTAGGAAACAGCACATGTCAGCATGACACACTAGACCGCCAGGGTTGAAGGACACACATGGGGCTGGCTTAGGGAGTCATGTGGGTATATGCTGGGATATGGCTCTTGGGTGTGAGAAGTATGAGAAGAAGTGAGATTGACAATTTTGTGTCCCCTCAGGGACGAATGGCAGTGTGGAGATCTGCAGCATTGTCATCTGGGGCAATGCCGGCAATGATGGAGGAGGACACAAAAGGGAGAGAAGTGCGTTTGATGAGTTGTGAGCTGTGCTTGTCAGCTGAAGACAATGAGGGACTAGAACATCCCAGAACGTCCAGAGACTTGGGTCTATGCTGTCAGAAGGTCCATGAGCTCGAGGGAAAAATGCTAATTGGCTTTTAGGTGAAGCCCAAGGTCAGGATTAGGTGCACATTTAGGATAGGACCAGGGTAGGGCTAGGTTAGGGTTAAGGACTAGGTTACTTTTAACATTTCAAAGTAGTTTAGACTTGGGATTAGGTTGATTGAGTGTGGTTGAGGTTTGAGTCCACCAGGGGGATGTGGTTTTGTTTGGGCAGGCAGATGGTTAGCTAGGATTAAGGTTTGTGAATTTGTTGATTTAGATGTTAGATGAGGTGATGCTTGACATGTCAGAAAGGAGCAGGGCTAGTTTGGGTTTTAAGCTCGGATAGGTACTAGTCAAGTGGCTTCTTTTCTCTAGTTTGTATTATATACTTCCAAATTTTTCTATAATAATGTGGTTCTTGGGGCTGGGGATTTAGCTCAGCAGCATAAGCGCCTGTCTTGCAAGCAGGCAGTCGTGAGTTTGATCCCTGGTACCGATAAAAACGAAAAAGACCAAAAAAAAAAAAAAAAAAAAGTAATGTGGTTCTTTGACAGAAATAAACTGCCTAGGTTTTTTTTTTTGTCTTTTTCCTTTTTATCGGTACCAGGGATTAAACTCACAACTGCCTGCTTGCAAGGCAGGCGCTTACACCGCTGAGCTAAATCTCCAGCCCCTAATAGTTTTGTTTTTTTGTTTTTTTTTTAACTGCCTAGGTTTAATAATTTGATTATACTTACACTTAGGCTAGGGTTTGGAGTTGCCTCTAGGCCTTAAAGAGAAGGTTAGGATCCTGAACAGTCTGAAAAGACCTTACAGTGCCAGGGATATAGCTCAATGGCATAAGTACCTGCCTGGCAAGCACAAGGTCCTGAGGTCGATAAATATAAAATATCAATCAATAAATAAAAGGTCCTCACAGAGGGCAGGGGATGTTTTTTGAGGTGGCTCAGCTAGTCAGTATAGACTTCTCGCAGATGCCAGGCTGCTTGGATTTCCTGATGGAGTGGGGGTACCACTGGCTGGGGCCCTGCTCTTTTGGGTGAAGGGCTCATGGTAAGTGTGTAAGTGTAGGCTACAGAGCAAGATCAGCAAGGTGAGACACTTAACTACTCCCCAGGAAACAGGTTTCACTGTCCTCTTCCACTTGCAGGCTGTCATTCCTCCTCCTGAAATCTCCTTCCTGTCTCCTTTTCATTGCCTGCTCCCGCCTGACTCAGTTCTTTTCCCTTCCCTGATCCACATGTCCAAAGACCCTTCCAGACCCTTCTCCTCTGCATGAAGCCCTGGGCTATCCTCAGTCTGAGATCTGGCCAACTGCCCTCCAGGATCCTGTGTGTCCCACAGAGGGTTAGTTTTGGAGCCTGGAGACCTGCTGAAAGCAGAGGCAGCAGTGGCCCTTCCAGCCTTGAGGTAGCTTTCAGGGTGATGGAATCTGTCCTTGCTCAAAGTTAGTAGCAATTCCAAGGTCCCACTGAAGCAGAATTCAGAGATGGTGCTAGCCTTTTTACCCGCCCCTGGTCCAGAGAGTTCTGTCACCCAGAGTCCTGGGACTGGTCTTTGTCTGTCTGTCCCATGGTAAGGGGTTCAGCCCTGCAGTTTTCCCCTTACCCTCCTGGGCCCTGTGGGACATCCCTGGGACCTGCTCCCTACACAGGGACAGCAGGGGGAGAAATCTTTGAATAAACAAGAGCTACATCATCTGGACAGAAAAAACGGCTCATGAAATTAACCAGACAAGGCCGGTGTTTCCAGGAATATTTCAGTTCTGAGGTAACTGTGTCACTGCAGGCTGGGGTGGGGGGAGCAGGCAAGCAAGGAGAAGGAGCTGACTGGCTGAGAGAGAAACAGAAAGAGGCAGGGAATCTCAGGACTCACAGGGAGAGGAGGCCGGGAGGAGAAAGGGCAGGTGGAAGGACAGGGCTCTGCCCTTGACTATAACAGTCGCCTTGCTGGACAAGATGTGCCCATGTCTCAGGCAGCAGAGCTAAAAGCCACCTGGGAGAGAAACACCTGAGAGTAGTGAGCGCCAGAGCCCGGGGCAGCTGGGGGGCTCCCTTGGCCCTGGAGAGGAGTGTGCAGTGGGCTTCCTAGGGCCCTCAGCCATTCTCCTTTCTACGTTGTGGTGTGCAGGTGAACCCCGCCGTGGGGCCATGTCACAGGCCCCTCCTCCAGCCCTGGCCCCCCCGGCCCACCCTAGCCCCAGCTCTGCCTCTGGCTGCTGCCCACTGATTGTTTACATCCCCGTCTCCTCGTGTTTATAAATCCAGCTGAGCACGTGAGGAGCTAATGAGTGCAGCTCACATTTCCTGCTGCAGCCCCCTTCTCAATCCTGGCCCCCACCAGGGCCAGTCCCTAATTCCATCCAGATCCCTGGGCCCTGGGAACTGAGGCCCCTCACGAACACACACACACATTGTCTTAGCCCAAGCAAGCGCAGGGCCACCCCAACATGCTACACAGGCAGGCATACCCATGTACGCATCTTAAGCCATCTGCCCCTTAGTCTCTGCCTGTCCTCTAGGCTGACCACACTTAGTGAGGGTGTTGGAGCTCTGCAGCACAGATGTCCAGGGTGGCTGGGGTGGAGACTCTGCACCTGGGACCAGGGACTAAGCTGTAATCCCTAAATATTGAGGCCAGGGAGGCCCTGCCAAGTTTCAGCAATGGCCAAAGGCTGGGCTAATTAAAGAAACCAGAAGGCCCAGCTCTCAGGCCAGAACAGGACCAGTACATAGGTGACGTTGGAGGGGTCTCTTGAGAGAAACTTGGGATGGAGTGACCTAGGGGGTGGTATGTACATTAATGGTGTGAAGTCCAGGCAGTGGGGTTGTAGGATACAGTACCACAGGTGCTTCCTAACCTGCTTGCCCAGGGAGGCCCACAGAAACCCAGCTTTTTCCACTGTCTGCTCTGGATGCCCTCTCCTCTCTTCTTTTCTTTTTTTGTTCTGTTTTTTTTTTTTTCTTTTTTATTGGTACCAGGGATCAAACTCACGACTGTCTGCTTGCAAGGCAGGCGCTTATGCCGCTGAGCTAAATCCCCAGCCCCTTCTGTTTTGTTTTTTGAGACACTCTTGCTAGATAGGCCAAACTGTTCTTTTTTTTTTTTTTTTTTTTTAGTCTGTCTGTTTTTTGAGATAGGGTCTCTATGTAGTCCAGGCTTGCCTTGAACTCACTATATAGCCTAGGCTAGCTCTGAACTTGTTGCAGTCTTCCTACCACATCCTCCAGAGTTATTACAGGCATGCACTGCCATGCCTGGCATCTCTCTTTTGTCTTTACCTTCTTCCCTGTCCCTGGTTTGGTTCCTTCTGACCCAAACTGCTTAGCCTGGAAGTCAGGAGACCCAGCTGTGCCATGATAACTGATAACTTGCATGAGGAGGCTGCACCATGCACCTTAGAGGTCCTCCTAGGTGAAACATGGGGCTCTGTCTCTTCTGTCGTCTCCAGCGTCCCCCTCTGCCCTTCTCTTCCAGCTCAAATAACAAGAAACCCATGTCCAGGGAGAAAGAAGCAAAGGGTGGGCCAGCCCCTGGCTTGTGAAGTCCCTCACCGGGACAGGAGTTGGGCTCTGGATAGAAGAAGGTTCCTGTCTGTGCCACAAGAGGGCCCTGGGTGTGCTCAGGGAGATGAGGGTGAAGGCCAGGGAAGCTGAGCGCCCAGCTGAAGCCAGAGACCGGGGAAAAGCAAAGAAAACTATCCCAGGCAAGTGTGTTGGGGGCAGCTGGAAAAGGCTAGTGCTATCAGGAGTGTGCATGAGGGTATGGGAGGGGCCAGACAGGGTGGCAGGAGCCAGGGTGTGAACAGGCAGGTGGCAGGTGAGATTGTGGGGAGGAATGTGAAGTGTCAGTTGCTGGTTGTGTAGAGGTTGCCATGCCCAAGTGTGAATGGGGCAGATGATGGTGGCCGAGGGGGAACCTTCACTACAGTTGGGAGGGAGTGAACACCTTTGGGACTGACCAGTGACAGTCGCTGCCACCTCTACCTGTTTCCTTCCTTGGTTGACCTTTTGGCTCCAGGGCAGCTGAAATCTTTGAGTTAGTTGGGGGAGCGTATGTGGTCTGTTAGAAAACTATGAACCTGTGTACCATAAAAGGGATGGTGTGCTCAGAAGGGGTGGAGGTCCGTCAGGGGCAGTAAAAGTCCACAGATGTCCCCTAGTCCAATAGGAGAGAGCCAGCCCCAGCCTCTCACAGAGGCTCACGCATCCCACTGCCATGCGCCCTCCTGCCCCTGCCCTGTCCCTGCCCGGGAGAGTTCCGGGACCTCTGGGACCAGGCTTCTGAAGGGAAGGCTTGGAGCCCAGTGTGGAGTTGCCAGAAAGGAAGGTGGGACGGCCGAGCCAGGACGCTGGCGGGACTTGAGGTTTGCTCAGCCCAGGAACTGTGTAGCGGTGGCCACTGGCCACTCGGCCCTCCCTCCGCGGCCGTGACCTCTGGCTCCCGGACCCCTCCCGGCGGCAGTGGCGCCTTCCCCCTGTGTGGCCCCGGCGCCCCCAGCCCCGCCCCTCGCCCGCTCCCGCCCGGTCGCTCCCTTCCCGGCGGGGGCGGGGGCCGGGTCCCCAGTGTGGGGCTCGGGACTCCGGGCTCGGCCCGGCCATTGCCCTTTCCCGCGCCGCAGCTCTGCCCAGTCTGCCCTCCTCCGTGAGCCGCCGGGCCGAGTGGCCGTTCCCGCTGCTACCAGCGGCGCCCGCCGCTCCCGGCCGGTGACAGACTTTTTCCTGCCGGGTCCGGCCGGGCTGCGCCCGCCCCCCGCGGTAATCACTCCCAGGCTGGCGGGCCAGGGGCTCGCTGCCATCTGTCGCTCTGCACCCGGCCCCTACCTGCCGCTGGCTCCTCGGCCGCGGGTAGCATGGAGGGCTCCGGCCGCGCCGTGCGCAGCGAGCCACTGCGAGTCCCGCGGCCCAGCCAGGCTCCCTCTGCCCTCCGCCCTCCTCTCCGTCTCCCGCCCGCCCTCCTCTCCCGCCCGCCTTCCCCTCCCGGCGGGCCAGGGAGGGAGAACGGCCCGAGGTGTCGGCCTCCCTTCGCCCCCCGCCGGTCCAGCCCGGCCCGGCTCCCCCTGCCTCGCCCGCCCTCTTCCTCTCTCCGATCCCCTCCCTCGCACCGCGTCTCCCCCGGCTGCCTCGCTCCCCTCCTTGGACTCGCTCGCCCGGACTCTGTCCGCCGGTTCCCTGGGACCCGTCTCGGCGGGACTCAGGTTGCCGCCTCCCCAGGTCGGCGGCCGTCTGAGCTCCCTGCTGCACTCCCGGCCACTCCTGGCCCCGCGCTGCGGACTCCAGGAATGCCGCGTCCCCGCCCGGCCCCTCTCGAGGGCGCCCAGCCGTGCCTCCCCCAGCCCGAGACCCGCTCCTCAACCGGGCCCCGGCGTAGGGCTCCCTGGGATGGGGGAGAGGACGGGAACCGGATCTTGCGGCTGCCGGGCGGGGGCGGGGGCCAGGGCCTCGGATGCCTGGCTCCTACCTGCTCGGAGGTCCATGGGGCTGGGGGCCGGGCCGGCCGGGTGCGGCTCCTCTCCCAGAGGCTGGCGGAGTGGGAGGGCGAGCCGCGGCTCCGGCGAAGCTTTAATAATCCCATCCGCCAGGCCCACTCGCAGGTTTTTTTCCTTCGGTTTCGGATTTTTTTTTTCGGTGTGGGACATTCTGCAAACTTTTTTTTTTTTTCTGACGTGTAAAGCTGTAACCACAAATTGTAGCAGCCTCCCCGGGGTGGGGGGAGGAGGGGGAAGCGGGAAGGGAGGGCTTCTGGGGCTCCTCTCCCTCCCACAACACTGAGGGGGGGTTGAGGTGAGGAGAGGCTGTGGCGGTACCACCCTGGGCCTCCTGGGGGAGGGGGCAGGGAGGGCATGGGTCCGTCTGCAGACTCCCCAGAGCCAGGGCTGGGAGCTAGCGCTGATGAAGGAGCCATGGGCTTCTCCCTTGATGTCAGCTAGGGACGCCTGCCCCCAGCTCCTGCCTAGTTTGGGATTCCTGGGCCCACCCTACCTCAGCTTCATCTCTAACCTTTCGTCCCCCTCACCCTCGAATAAAAGCAATGACACATTCTCCCAAATGCCAGCGAGCTGGCCACGGAGCAAGTGATGGTGTTTTTCCTGTTGCCCTTTGTCTGGGCTGACCGCCCCCCTTGCCCATTGTCCCGCCACTTGTCCCATTTCCAAAAGCTAGAGCTAAGTGAGGCGCCAGGGGCTGGGGCAGGTGACTAACCAGCTCACAATGTCCCTGGGGGGAGGAAGAAGGCACCAGGGCCCAATGCCCAGCTTCTCCCTTGAGTTCACAAGGTTCTCCATTCTTCCCAGTGACCAAGGAGAGTGCACATGGGTGGGGGATTTGCGATTCATTAATCAGCACGAGGCATCGGACCAGTTTCAACACCAGAGGCATCGCTGGTGACTCAGCGAGAATGTGCAGATTTGAGGCCATGGACAGTCCAGGCATCCCATCCAGTCCGGTCTGTGAAATGCTTCCCCATCGAGACGTTTGGCATCCTCCTGCCTTTGGGGTTTTGGGTTGTTGGTTTTTCCGGTGGTGAGGTAGGGGTGGTTTGGCTGTGGAGTGCTCTCCCTCCTTCCTCCCCTTTGGCCTCAGTTGGGACTTGCTGGGCGGAGACCTAGGGGACCCATAAGCCTAGACCCTCCCTGGAGGGTCTCCTTCCTCCCTCTCTAAAGGGCTGCCAGGGAGAGTGAGTGAGTGCAGAGGAAACAGCTGTCATCTGGGGCTTGTAGACAGCCCCACTTTGCGGTTTTTCTAGGGGGACAGTCATTTGGTCCCCAAGTCCTGGATTCTCTAGAAGCATTCCACCAATTAAATCATTTAGTAATAAGTTGCTTTGTTGTTTTGTTGTTTATCTGTTGTTTGAAAGGGGAAGAAGGCGGTGGTAGACAGACCTGGAAGGTGATGCTTCTGTCTCTGGAGTGGCCTCATCTCCCATTCCTGCCGCTGCCCCTGGAAAAGGAGGGCACTCTGCCAGGCTGACACCAGCCCTCCAGCCTGTAGGTCATAGTAGACATCATCGATGACCAGGGCTGGGTTCCCAGGGCAGCTCTTCCCTTTTCTGCACAGGAGAACTGAGGGGGGGGGGGAAGAAGTTTGTTTTCAATTACCTCACTGGAGTGGGACAGACTTTGTTGTGGGGTTGTTTCTCCTTGTTTCCCCCCTCTCCCTTTCTTCCTTTCTCTTTCCTTCCTTTTTTTTTTTTTTTTTTTTTTTTTCTAAAAAGAGAAAATGGGCTGGGGATGGAGAACTAGTCTAGGTGGGGGGCAGGGGACTTTCTGGAGCATCAGTAGCCTGGCTCTGATGAAAAGTGCCTTGGAGGGGCCCTTGCGAAAAGTGCTCAGGGCCTCCCTCCTCCATCTCTCCACTCCACCCGCTAACGTCCACCCCCACCAGCCAGGACTCTGGAGTTTCAATGACGTTCTTCCCCTGTGAGCCCAACAATTTTTTGATACCCACGCCAAGGTCAAGAAGGCAGACGGCCATGGGTGACTGGCACTGAGGCTACTCTGGGAGGTCCCCCTAACAGTCCACCCTTTCCAAGAGAGGGAGCCAGGGAGGGAAGGGGATAGGATAAGGGAGAAGGGGAGAAGTTTGCACCCTACTCCTTGCTGTGCAGCCCTGCAGCTTGCTCCTGGTGAAAGGCTGCACAGACAATGTGGTTTGGATTTGGCTGAGCCCCTCAGCACCTTATAAAGCACCTTGCTGAGTCAGGGGGAAAGCAGCCCCAATGCAGAGGAGGAGGGGGCTGGGAGAGAAGGGGGAAGAGGGAGCTGAAGTGGGGGGAGGACAAAGGGAAGAGGAGGGAGAAAGAAGAAGGGACCAGGGTAGGAAAGAGGAGACACAAAGGCAAATGGGTGGGAGCAAGAACTTGGGGAGGAGACTGGAGCTGAAGGAGCCAGAGGGAAGACCCTGGTGAGGAGGAAGAGCGGAGTGTGCAGTGGAGCTGGGCTCTGCAGCTTTGCCTCAGCTGGCTGCAGCAGATGTTGGCCTTGGAGTCTCCAAACATGGGTCCACAGGAACAGGGCTGCACCTCTGGCAGACCCGGGCCAGGTAAGGATAGGACAACTGGCTTTACGCACAGTGCCCAGGTCCGTTTTTCTTAATCCAGTGACCCCCACAAGCTGGGAAAGTCACATTCTCCCTCAGCCTGGTGTCCTGTCTAGACTTGCCTCCCTGTCCTCTCCCCTCACCCAGTGGGGGCCAAGCTTCTCCCCTCCCCCTCTCCATACTGCCAAGGGGAAAATAAACTCCATCTCCAAGCTGCCAGTGCCCCTTTGCCATGTCTGGGCAAAGGCAGCAGGCTAGGAGCTGCCAGTTTGGGTGGGGTGGGGGCTGAAGCAAAGACTGTACCTTACTCTGCCAAATCCCCAAGGCGGGTGGGCTGCTGGAATTTGGGTGAGAAGGAAGAAGTGATGAAGCCAGGAGTGGCATCTCTAGGAACCAACACAGGGATAGGTGATTGGTGGCTGGAAGACTCAGAAAAGGTCCCCCTCCCCAGAGGCTCTCAAACAGAACCTTGTTAGGGCCCTTCCAGCTCCAAAAACCTGGGAGTGCTAGTGGGTAGAGCAGGAGCTGGAGGAGACACTCCTTATCTCCGGATAGCATCCTTAAGGAGAAAGAAACATCCTATCCATCCTATGGGACATATAGGAACTTTCTCTGTCCCTACTGGGTGCTAATCCTATAAAAGATGGGATGAGGAAAACCCTTTGAGAATTTCAGGCTTGGAACACAAGGTTGCAGACGTGAGATGTCTCATGCTGGAGATTGGCCACAGGTGGTAGGCACAGTGCCTTTAGGGCCAAGGAAGATGTGAAAGAAGAGCTAGTGGAGAAGGGGGAGCTTCAGGTAGAAACGTAGTGTACTGAGCAGGGAGGGTCATACAGGGCACTGCCCACACCGCTCCCTTCACAGCAGGGAGCCAGGCTGGGAGTCAGAATACCTGGCTTCTAGTTGGCCACTTGTGAACAAGCCTGTCCCTGCCTCTCTATAACCAGCATTGCCCTCTTCTCCACAGGATATTGGCAGTATTCAGGTACTCAGTGGGCTGATGAAGGGGACGC
The DNA here is from genome assembly GCF_034190915.1 of Cavia porcellus. Taxonomy (NCBI): domain Eukaryota; kingdom Metazoa; phylum Chordata; class Mammalia; order Rodentia; family Caviidae; genus Cavia; species Cavia porcellus. The sequence goes on from NW_026947500.1 coordinate 25,918,075, forward strand.
TAGTTTGTCACCTTCTCTGGCCTTCCAGACTCCGAGGTGAGGCTTAGCATCCATAAAAGAGAAGCCCTAGAGGTATGGCATGGTGGGGGGCAAAGCTGCCACCAGGTGATGACTGAGCTGCCCTCCAAGGAGTGGAGGTGAGTCAGTGTTGGCTCAGAAGCTGGCTAATGTCCCACTTCTCCCTCCCATCCCTTCTCCCTTGTCTCCTTTCCCTCCTTTGTCCCATAACTCACATCCCTAGGGAAAGTGTTCCAGGTAGCCCCAAACACCAGGTCCTGCAACCACCATTTGAAGAGATGTTAGCCCAGGGAAGGTCTGGGTTCCTGAACTAGGGGTTGGGCGATTCCACAGAGGTGTGAAGGGACATTCACTCATCAGACATCCTTGAGTGCCTCCTGTGGAGGTGCTGGGGACACAAAGAGAAGCCCTAGGGGGCCACAGGGTAGAAAAGTAGGGCTGGCTCCCTCACCACTAGGTGGGACAGAAGGAGCTTTCAGGTCCCTGGTAGCCTGCTGCCTTGCTGGTAATTTTCACTGACAGTTACCTTTCTACTTAATTTTTTTTTTTTTTTGGTCTTTTTCATTTTTATTGGTACCAGGGATCGAACTCATGACTGCCTGCTTGCAAGGCAGGTGCTTATGCTGCTGAGCTAAATCCCCAGCCCAGTTAGCTCTACTTAAATAATAACAGTTTGAATGGACTGTGCTCCTCCCCAGGGGTATAGTGCTGTGGCTTTTCAGGTGCCATTTCATTTCATCTTTACAAGAATTCTACAAAATAGTTGCTGGGGACTGGGTATGGTGACACACATTTAATCTTAACACTCAGGAATATGAGGCAGGAGGATCACTGCATGTTTGAGGCCATCCTGGGCTACACAGTAAATTCCAGGCCAGCCTGAACTATATAGCAGGGCCCCTTCTCAACAAACAAACAAGAAGAAGATAGGAGCCATTACCTTATTTCTACATGAGGAAACTGAGAAGTCTTTAAAGTCACACAACCTGTAAGGAACAGAACCAGGACTGGAAGCCAGCACTGCTTGACCTCAGTGACATGTCATTCTTTTAGGTATTCCTGGGGACTGGAAAGGTCCTCTAGTACCTGGAAAAGAGAGTAACCTGGGCTCTCCCCCTCCCAACTAATGTGAACTGACTGTGTGTGACACTGGGCCAGGTACCTCATTTGGCCTTCCTGTATCGGCAAGAGGCCAAACCCTGAGACCGCTGGAGAGCTCAGCTCAGATTCTGGATTCCATTAACAGGGCTTTTGGAACCGTGGAATAAGCATTCAACTCATGAGCTAGGAGTTAGATGACCACTCACCAACACAAGCAGAGCAAAGGGTTCCTCTGCTTCCAGGAGGCTATACTATCGAGTTGGCAAAGCGAGGCCCTCAGTCCACTTCAGAGGCCTAGCCCAGGACACCTCCTGGGATTCTGCATCCCTAAGAGGAGCCCTCCTTTCCAGCAGCACATGCGCACATCTTGCAGGGTACATGTGTGTACCTGTGTGTGCAGGCCAGGGCACTGAGGGCAGGAGGAGGGCGGGAGAGTGGGCACTTTCCCTTTCCCTCCAGCAAGTAGGAGCCCAGAGAGCCCTGTCTCACCCTGAGCTGGCTGTGATGTCAGTGGAAACCCCAGGGCAGAGGGCTCCTCTTACCTGAGCAACAGCCCTGCCCTGCACTGGGTCTTCCTCCCACACCTGGCCCAGCTCAAGGACAACCCCTTTCTTCCCCTCTGAAGCCAGAGGGACACTAGGAGGCATCAGGTTCTGCTGCCACTTCTCCAGTATACCACTCAGCCTTTCTCCATTAGCTAAGGTATCTGAATGATGGGTGTGTGAAGAGGGAGGAAGCAGAATGGATACCCCCAGGGGCTTGACTCCTCCCTTGCCCACCAGGAGCCTGCCACTCTCCCAGGATGTTCCATTGCCCTGACCAACCCATGCCGCAGGCTCTGTGACTCTGTCTCCCCTGGCAGAGGAGTGGGGTTACCTCTCCCTGGGCTGGAAGATCCTTATCCTGCCCTGCTGAGTCACTGCCCTGCTCTCCTTTCTCTCCCTCTCCATCCCCTCGCAGGTTTGGGAGCATTGTAGGCTTAGAGACCAGAGAAAGAGGGCTTGCTTCTCCTTTAACAGCTGCAGGACCTCGAGCAAGTCACTGTACTCCTTCACTTCTGAGCTCTCTATACTAGGGATGATAGGTGCACAATATACTCTTTCTCCTCATGGTCCCTAACCAAGCATCTGCAAAGTTCCAGCCATTAGTGGTTGCAAACTTTGTTAAATAAGACAGGACTTTAAGAAGGGTACTTGAGGCTGGGGATATAGCTCAGCAGCATAAGTGCCTGCTAGGCAAGTGCAAGTGAGTTTATCCTGGGGACAAAAAAAAAAAAAAAAAAGCAAAAAACTGGGGTACATAAAGGAGGAGATGTGCAGGAAGACTTCACAGAGGAGCATGGAGGCTTTGCACAGAAGAGGAAGGCTACACCTGGAAGAAGCACAGGACTAGGGCAGAGGGAGCTGGCATCCACACCTGGGAATCCAGTCACCTTCCAGAAGCTTCCTAAAGCACTAGCCTGGATCTACAAAGATACAGTCTCCCCACTATGTTTGTGCAGGCTGTGGGACAAAGAACAAGGTAACTTCAGTACTAACCAGATGTTGGCAACCTGCTAAATGGCTCAGAGCAGGCCAGAGCAAGTGGAGCAGGCCTTCTCCAACCTCTAGCTTGCAGGAAATTTTAGAAAGCCCAGATCCACCACTTACAAGTAACCCTCTTTCTAGGGGTTGTGGTGAGACTCAGATGAGACAATGAAATGAAAGGGTTTCTGTGAGCTGCAAAGTGCCAACCATATGGGAAAGATTTTTGGTCTCCCTGCCCATGTAAGATGTGGCTGGTCTTTACTGAGCACTTACTTCTTGCCTAGTACTGGAACTGAACATTTAAATAATTCACACAATTTCACAGTCCTCCTGTAGTTGCCATCTAACTGTGGGGAAACTGAGGTACAATTATACAACTAGCATAAAGTCACAGAGGCAGGCAGCCTGACTCCAGAACTATTCTGCTTGTAATTAGTAGCCCCCTCCCCTCCCTGCCTCTAGTTCCTGAAAACTCCTCCCTGCTCCCATCTCTGCTGTGGTAAGCCCCTCACAGCCAAGAAGGTGCCTTCTCTGATCCTTTCCCCTGTGAGGCCTTGCAAAAATTGCACAGAGATGGCATTCAAGGAGGCTTGCTTGACCCTACCCAGGCAGTCAACCCGGTCCGTGCAGAGAGCTAGGGCTGCACACGGTATCTGTCTCCCTCTGCTGGTCCCTAAGGGGATAGCCAGGCCAAGGTGCTTTGCCCAGCGCTGGTGGTGCCCTTGTCCCCAGGAATAGGAGATGGGGAAATTGAGAAGAGGGCCCAGGGACTGGAGCCAGGCTCTAGCCTACAGGAATGCAAGCCCACAGGAACACTCCTGGGGTTCCGAGGCCAGAAGCCTGCCTCTAGCAGGGGAGCCGAGGGTGGTCTTAGTGAGGCCAGGTCACCTCCCTGATGCCTTGGGTGGGGAGTGGGGCCAAAGGCCTCAAACAGCCTCCTTCCTCTTCTAACTCATGAATGGAGCTGTCATCCATGGATTTATCTAAACCTTTTGTGAAGCTATTTATATTTCCAGCCGAGACCACATCTTGGGGTAATGAGTTCCATCGGTGTCCTCCCCTGCTGGGTGAAGCATGCTGCCTTTGATTTGTCCTAAACTTACCTCACTTGCGCTCCAAGGGGGCCCTGTAATTCCAGCATGCCAGGTTTTGGTGAACAAGCCTGAGCTTCCCCTTTCCCATCCCCACTGTGGGTTTAAAAAATTCCAGCACATCTCCCCTCTACCTCCAGCCCTGCCGACTGAACAGAACGGGTCCTTCGTTGTATACAGTATTGAGCAAAATGGACACATGTTCTCCCATCTCAGCCTCAGCAGCTGTGAGGAAGTGAACCACTCTCATTCTCCTTGAGAAGCCAGGACTCTTTGGGCCAGCGTCATGGGGCCATATGTGGTGCGGCTCAGGGATGGGAGTCTTCCTTCTGAGCCACCTTCCCTTGGGGTAACTCTTCTCGGGGGATTTTCCAGTTTCTCTGCACCAGGTTGTTTCACTGTTTTGCTGGGGAGACTTTTCACTGGCGTTTCTGGTCTGCCTTGGCTTCACCCAAGCTAATTGTCTGTCTCCAGTTCTGATGAGAGGCAACTATGATTCTGGGGCCGGAGGGGAGGACACTGCCACCACTGGAACAGCAATGCCAACAGCAGATATAGAGAGCTTTGCAATGTGAACTAAATGAATCCTCACAGTGACCCTTTCGAGCCAGAGACTGTTATTTCTTCTGATTTACAGATTGGGACTCTGAGGCCTAGAGAACAGTGGCAACGTCCAATATTTTTTTTTTTTTTTTGGTCTTTTTCGTTTTGATCAGTACCAGGGATCAAACTCACGACTGCCTGCTTGCAAGGCAGGCGCTTATGCCGCTGAGCTAAATCCCCAGCCCCAGGCAACGTCCATTTTTATACAACTTGTAAGTAAGGGAGCCAGCAGTCAGATCTCGGCAGGTCGGCAGATGGAGTCTCATCCCGCACCTCTGCAGACACACCTGGCTTGTAACACTTGTGAATTCATACCCTTCAGTCATTCAGCACAGACATTTTAAACCACTACAATAATCTCAATGTTATGCTGATTGTTAGAGAAATGTCAGGGAACAAGAAGGGCCTGGGCAGGACTTGACAGTGGGGGGCCGACAGCACCTGGTGTATCACAACACATCACAAGCAGGCCACATGGTACCCCACCAGCCAGGTGCCCAGACACTCAAAGACACCGTTACCTCAGAATAAGCACGCAAATACCATTCCCTTGTGTGCACTTATTATATCAAAACAAACTGCAGTGAACTCTCACCCCCCAAACTCCTCTGCCTTTTATTACGCCGTTCTGATAAAACCCTTACCAGTAGTAATCCCACCTATGTTCATATGTCTCTGAGGAGGGTTGTACGGGACATCATTCTCACCAACTCCTCCGTGAATGTGTTTTTCTGGTCAACTCATCCTCAAAGCCTTGTCTCCTCCCAGTTGTTCTTCCAGGAACTCTCCCCACCACTGTGCGCACACACATACCAAGTCTGCCCAATGGCATGTTCCCATAGCCCAAATGGTCATTTCTCCAAGGTGTAACTTCCTGTTGACTTTGGTGATTCTTAGGATTTAGATCCTAAACATCCATCCAAAGTCTCATTGTGTTCAGAAGTGAGGCTTTTGGAAGGTGATTGGATTATGGGAGCATTATACTCATCAGTGAATTAATTAATTGATGAGACAGTAGCTAAATGTGCTATTAGGTGAGGCCCAGTTGGAGGGGGTATCACTGGGGTACCACCTGGAAGCTCTCTAGCTTGTTCCTACTCTCCACTTCTCTGCTTCCTGGCTGCCATGGATTGAGTTGCTTTCCCTCTGTCAGGCCTTTCTCTATGCCATTTCTGCCTCGGAGCTGGGTGGCCATGGACTGAATCCTAGAAACTGTGCTGAAACAAGAAAATGATAAATACTGTGTCTCTGCTGAGGAAAGCTAATACAGTGATTCTTTGATGTGTGTCAGTTTCCCTCAGCAGCCTGCAGCCCCCTTTCACCTCAGGAACCTTGACTCTGCCCTGGTTGGACAAACTCCCACTCAGAATCTTGGCACTGGCTATCCCCTCTACCCATACCACTCCTCTTCAGATGTCTGCATGGCACATCCCCTTCCCTCCCACTAGTCTTTGGGCAAATATCTACTGCTCAGCAAGGCCACCCAAGCAATGCTGCTTAGAGTTCTCCCAACAGCCCTCTTTCTCTTTGGGCTTGCTTTCTTCCCACACCATCTGCCACCCTGTGTACCATATGACTGACTCATTCATCTTGATGACTGTCTCTTCCCACCAGGGTAGAAACCCATGAGAGCAAGGACCTTTGTCCCATTCTGTTTCTCATACTAGAAGTGTGTCCAGTATGTGTTGAATGAGTGAATTCCTGAATACCAAGGTCCCAGGCTTTGACTTCTGCCATAACCAACCACTGGGGTGAAAATTAGTGGACCAAAAAAGGGAAATTTACCAACAGATAAGTATTTTAAAAATTTGAAATGGTCACTACCTTCTTCCATTCTCTGTCACCCTCCAGACATGCCTCTAATATGGGGCATGAACTTGGGGCTTGAAAAAATCCTGATATGCTAGATGTGGTGGTGCTCACCTATAATCCCAGCTAAGGCTAAGGCAGGAGGATGACCCTGAGTTCAACACCAGCTTGGGCTACCCTGTCCAAAATAAAATAAAATAAAATAGAAAAGAGACACCCCCTAGTTTGCCTGAGGTCACCTATAAATAGGGCTGGAACTATACCCAGGTCTCCTGTCCTTTAGCAGAGACCCAAGTTTTCTTTGGGTCCCTGTATCTATCTTCTGCCCAACCCAATTCCCAATGGAGCTCTGAGCTCTTCCTTCCCCTGTGCGTCTTCCCTTCTGGGCCGGGAGTGCATTACTGGATATGACAGCTGCAAGCCTGCCTGAGCTCCTTCCAGCTCCACAGCCTGGGGTGGGGAAGCAGGGAGCAGGACACCAGCTCCAGCCCCTCTCTAGCACTGCAGGTGGGTAAGGGCACCGAGAAGTCCAGCGTCTCCCTGGGAGCCTCCCAGCCTTTCTATCAAGTTGGACTGGGTTTCAGTGCATGTCCTGTTATCCTCTCTGAGCACAGTGCACAGATGAAGGGGCAGCCTGAAGCAGGGAGGACGTGTGCAAAATCACACAGCAAGTGGGTGCTGAATCCCAGACAGGAAACCCAAACTTACTGGCTCCTGACTCTGGCACTTTCTGGTTGCTAAACCTTGCAGAAGATTCACATTATTTCCCACTTTTGGCAAGAGGTGGGAGGCTGATTGAGGACAGACTCATTAGGAGCCCCAAACATGTTTGTGTCTGCCTTCCCCTCTCATTGTGGCCAGAGACTTCAGCGTGACAGGTCTCTGTAACCCTAGAGGTGTCAGGAGCAGAAATGTGACTAATGGAAACCTTCTCCTTTCCTGCCTTGTGATCAGGCTGTTTAGCAGTGGCCATGCAGGTAGGAAGGCCACAGTGGAAAGGAAAAAATGGTAAGGACTGAATTGCTAAGGCTGTGGCAGTTTCTTGTTTTGTTTTTGTGGTACTGGGGATCAAACCCAAGAATCTTGTACTGAGCCACATCCCCAGGTTCCCCACCCCCACCTTTTTTTTTCTACTTTATTTTGAGACAGAATGCCAAGAAGTTGCTCAGGCTGGGTTTGACCTTGTCATCCTACTTCCTTAGCCTCCAAGTGTTAAGGTGTGTGCCACCAGGAGCTGCTAAAGTTGTTTTATTTAAGGGGGCTGGAGATTTAGCTCAGTGGCATAAGCGCCTGCCTTGCAAGCAGGCAGTCGTGAGTTCGATCCCTGGTACCGATAAAAATGAAAAAGACAAAAAAAATAAAGTTGTTTTATTTATTTTTGTACTGGGAATTGAACTCAGGATCCTGTGCTTGCCAGGGAGGTACCGTGCCATTGAGCTACATCCCCAGCATTTTTGGTTTTTTGAGGTAGGGTCTCACTACGTAGTTCAGCCTGGCCTTAAATTCACTGTGTAGCTCAGGCTGGCCAGGAACTCACGGTGATCCTCTTTTCTTTTTCTTTTTTTTTTTTTTTTTTTTATCGGTACCGGGGATCGAACTTATGGCTGCCTGCTTGCAAGGCAGGCGCTTATGCCGCTGAGCTAAATCCCCAGCCCCACGGTGATCCTTTTACATCAGCTTCTGAGCACTGGGATTACAGGCATGTGCCAGTATAAGGCCTGTAAGGCTTTTTTTTTTTTTTTTTTAAACAGTATGGGGACAGCTACTGTACAGGGGAAGGTGGCACTGTAGACAAAAGGCTGGAAGCTGAGCTGAGGTTATTTGTTTCACCATTACACTGAGTGACTTGGCAGCAGCTCAATTTTATATGGTTCATGCCTTTATTAATTTAGTATGTTTAATAATCATCTACTGAAAACCAGAACCCATGTGAGGTACAAAGGTTTAGCAGCAAACAAAAAGGATATGATCCCTGCTGATGGGAAGCTGGCATCATAATGGTAAAGACAGTTGCTGAATAAGGAACATGCGAAATAATCTTAAGGTGATAAGCATCATGGTGGCAGAACTGAAGAGAGGCAACAAGCAGAGCTGAGGAGGGACAGGTACAGCCGAGCCAATGAGAAGCAGCCACATTTGAGAAATGGGAAAGTCACATGAGGGGAACAGCATGTGCAAAACCCAAGAGAAAATGGGTTCAAGGGAGGAGACAGTGAGATGAGTGGGACCTGGACCTTGCAGGTTCAGGGTTGACCAGGGTTTTGTAGCAACCACTGGAGCATGTAAACAAGAGAGAGAGGCATGGGACAGTGTTTTGGGAAGGTCACTTTTTTTTTCCCCACTACAGTAGACTGAGCTCAGGGCTTTGTGCAAACTAGGTAAGCACTCTACCACTGAAGTTATATTCCAAACCCTTTGTTTTGAGGCAGATCCTTGCTAAATTACCCAACCTGGCTTTGAATTTATGATCCTATCTCAGCATCCTGAGTAGCTGGGATTGAAGCCAAATAAAGGTGGGTGTCACCACCCCCAGTTTGGGAACGTCAGTCTTGCTGTGGAGTGAATTGGCAGGGGCAGGGTGGAGACACAGGATCACTGAGAACTGATGTAGCCATCCAGGTGAGAGAATGTGGGTCAAGCCCTGTGGTTGCCAAGGAGATGTAGGAGGAGGGCCACATTGCCATCTGTTTGAGAGGTGAAGCAGTCAGGACCCACTAAAGGATCAGAGGGGCAGGGGAAAGGGAAGGAAGAGTCAAGGATAAGGTCTAGGTAAAGGGCTACCATTTACACTGGTCACTTTGGAAAAGCAAAGCAACTTCTTCCTGCGGGGCTCTGGGCAAGGGGCAAAGACTGAAGGCGAAGTAAACTGAAACCAAAGTGGATCTGGAGGCAAAGAACTACGACAAACTCGGCCTACCAGCAAGACCGGAGAGGCATGGTATAAGCGGGCTCTTCGGAGAACCACAAAGCATGCTGCTGTGGAGAATACCGGCCCAGCCAGGGTCTTCAGGACTTCCCTCCCACACAGTGCCCCTAGCAAGGCGAAGACTTAAGCGGAGTGAAGTGTTCCTGTGAAAAAGTTCTGAGGTCTATACGAAACACAGAACTATGATCCCTCCTCAACAGTCTACAGGCCTTGCCAGTCGTGCCGCTCGTGTCGGAGTACCCCCACCGCTTTGCAGCAAGGCTCACAGACCCGCTTCCTTCTTCATGTGGCGGAGCCCGAGGCACTGCTGAGCCTCGCTCTTGCTTGTCCCTCTGTTAGGTGCACCCTTCAACCCCGTTCTGCTCACAGAACCTTGTCCTTTCTCCAAGTATCAATTTAGAGAATCAATATCGGATTCTTGAAATCAGAAAGAACAGCCCCTTTCCGACTCTTGACTCCTGCAGCAACCACCTTTGGGAGCTGGTGGCTGCTGCTGGCGTCCGAGTCGGCGCCGGCCCAGACTAGGTGAGGACGATCGTATTTCGACCGTGTATCCCCCGACAGACGCCCAAGAATTGTGAACGGAATGTCCTAGGAGGGCCCGCCCCTCCAGCTCTGACTTCCATCGCAGAGGCAGTTGGCGCCCTCGAGTGCATCCTCTTGGCCCTGCGCGCTCTGGTGCGCGGCCCGTTAACGCTCCTGCCCAGCAGCCCAGTTCGCAGAAGCCAGGGACGCACCTGGAAGCGGAGGCTCGGAAAAAGGCGCTGGCACCCAACTTCCGGGTCACATGACGAAGCCGGCCCCGGGAGCGGAGACCCTCACGTGACGGCGGAGCCGGTGAGCGTTTTTCTCACGTGACGGAGACGCCAGAGTGTGGTCCAATAAGGAAGCGGAGGAGGGGCTGATCGGGGGCGGTGCGCGGGAAGGGAAGCTGGAGCACCGGCGGTGGCTACTGATACCGCGCGCTGGAGTGAGCTGCGGCCAGCTCCCCCACCCTCGCCGCTCTCAGCCCCGTTCTAAGCCAAGCCCGGATGCGGTGCTGGAGGCAGCATGAAGTGTGTGGTGACGGGCAGCAACGTGAAGGGTGAGTTTGAGCCGGCCTGGAGGCGGGCACGTGAGCTACCCTGAGGTACCAGCCTAACGTCTGTGCTTTTGTCCCCACAGTGCTGGGCAAGGCCGTCCACTCCCTGTCCCGCATTGGGGACGAGCTCTACCTGGAACCCTTGGACGATGGGGTGAGGAACTGGGCATGGGGGTGGGCGGATTGCAGCCCGGAGTCTGGGCTAACTGTTACCCGCTCTGGGCAGAATGACCCTGGGCAAATTCGGAGTTTGCTCCCTGGCTGTTGGAGCATCACCCTGGGCCCTGTCTTCGACCCAGGCGGAGTGTGCATGGAGCGCAGTTTCTCCTCCTGTAGTGGCCAGTGGCAACTCGAGGGTGACAGCAGATTCAGATAACTAGGGGAAGGGAGGGACATACTAAGCCGCGGTGGTGGGAGAGCAGTACAGAGGGAGACTACAAGGGCTGGAGAAACCACTGACTGACTCCAAGGGGGCGTAGAGTTTCAACAGATGCTGAAGTGGGAGCACCTGGGATTACCAGGGGGCAAATGTGACCAAAATTAAGCCAGAGGGCTGGGCCTGCTTCTGTCCTAAGTGTCCCCTTCCCTTCTTTTGTGGCCCAGCTCTCCCTCCGGACGGTGAACTCATCTCGATCTGCCTATGCCTGCTTCCTTTTTGCCCCGCTCTTCTTCCAGCAGTACCAGCCCTCTACCCCTGGGCAGGACCTGCTGCGCTGCAAGATCCTGATGAAGGTGAGACCTTCTTCTCAGCAGCAGCTGGCAACGCCCCACTCTGGGGCACTGCGGGAGCACTCTGCAGATGCTGCCTGGGAGTAGCAGCTCTATTTAGAATCCAGTGAGGGCATCCACAAAGAATAATGGGAGCTATAGGGAGCACTGTTGACACCAGGGGCCTGGAGAGAGTGGTGACATTTGAGCTAGGCAGAGGGAACAATGTGAAAAAGCCCTGGAAGTCTGCCTCTTCTTCTGTGTTACGTACCAGGGTATTGGTGAGCCCGCATAGGATGCGAGAGCTGGCTGGGAGACACAGTGCTAGGCTTATGTCCCTTTTTCTCTCAGTCCTTCCTGTCCATCTTCCGCTCTCTGGCGATGCTGGAGAAGACTGTGGAAAAATGCTGCATCTCCCTTAATGACAGGAGTAGCTGCTTGGTGGTCCAGCTGCACTGCAAGTATGGTGAGTAGGCAGCTGACCAGTCAAGGGGTCCTTGGGATTTGGGGAAGTGGGTGAGGCCCACTGAGAACCCTGTCTGCCTATGCAGGAGTGAGGAAGACTCACAACCTGTCCTTCCAGGACTGTGAATCCCTGCAGGCCGTCTTCAATCTAGCCTCGTGCCCCCATGTGCTCCGCGCTCCTGCACGGTGAGCACACTCTGGCTGCAAGCTCAGCTTGGTTCTCTTTCTTCCTTCTTTGGGGCTCCCAGGGTGAACTAAGAAGAAACCTGGTTCATCCTCCTGCAGGGTTTCTATAAGCCTCGCTTTGCCCATGGGTCCTAACCTGATGCTCTAAAAGCAGGGGCTGGTGTGGAGAAGGGGCAGGTGCCCCCTTGTCCTATTCCCCTCATTGTCTGTGGGAGCCTGCCCTCACTCTTCCTTACTACTCGTTCTGATTCCTCTTCTCAAAGAGTGCATCTGTGGCTGGCCATCACCTTTCTTGTCCGACCTGAGTAACCTTGAAGGTCTGTCCTTACCCTTGGGGTTCAAAGAGCTTCTCTGCCTAATCATCTTCCTGGGGGGTGTCCCCATTCAAGGGAAGCCTCTCCTAACTTCTGTAATTTCTAAGTCAAGGCAGGAAGCTGAGTGGGGAGGTGAGGATTCAAGAGGGCTGCTAATAGTCAACTGTGAGGGTGGAACTGGGCAGGGCCAAGGGAATGGGCAGTACAGCCAAGGCAAAGGCACAAAGGCAGAGAGGAGTGGGCACCCTGAACTGGGTTTGCTTACATTCAGCAAGCCCAAAGTATAGTACGTGTGTCCTGGTGACTGAAGGTCCCTTCAGGTCCTGATAGCGACCTGGATTCTGTGGAGCCAGCAGTGATTAGGACTCCTTTGATAAGAAAAGGAGGAAAGGCTGCCACCTTATTTTGCATTTGAGACATGTTTTTCTCTCTGTTTTTAAAAATGAACAAATTGATTCTTTTTTATGGATAATTTCAAATACATATAGAAATTAAAGAGCTGGGTAAGTAGGGCCGAGGAGTTAGCTCAGTGGCATAAGAGCTTGCTTGGCAAGTGTGAGGTCAGGAGTTTGATCCCCGACACCAAAAAAAAAAAAGCCAGGTGTGTAACCCTGTAACCCCAGCACTCAGGAGGCTTAGGCAGGAGGATTTTTGCAAGTTTGAGTTCAACTTGGGCTGCAAAGTCAGTTCAAGACCAGCTTGAACTGCACCGAGACCCTGTCTAAAAAAAAAAAAAAAAAAGAAAGAAATAGATGTTAGTTTCTGTTCCAAGGTATCTTAAGGTAAGCTCCAAATGATATTTTATTTGTAAATACTAACTTAGCAGTGTGAATTCTTAGAAGACAAGGATTTAAGGGCTCTGAGGATTGGGTTTCTAGGGATGGTATGAATGTGGTATTCTAGCCCTGCATGGCCACTTGCCACTTCCCCATCATGCTCATCCTGTCCTGTACTTCCCAGGGTGCACAAGGCTGTCTGCTACAGGCACAGGTGTGTGTCACTGCCCTGCTTCAGGATTTCTGAGAGCAAAGCCTCTGGCAGGGTGAGCCTTAGGCATGATGCTGTGTCCTCACAGGATCCTGGGTGAGGCTGTGCTGCCCTTTCCTCCTGCACTGGCTGAAGTGACACTGGGCATTGGCCGTGGTCGCCGGGTCATCCTGCGCAGCTACCAAGAGGAGGAGGCAGGTGAGAGAGGTAGTCAGGTCCCGGGATGGAGTAGATGTGGGAATTGGATCCCAGGACCCAGAAGCCCTGGTTCCTCCTGTACCTGGCCCCACAGAGAGCACCTCCAAGGCCATGGTGACTGAGATGAGCATTGGGGAGGAGGATTTCCAGCAGTTGCAGGCCCCAGAAGGAATGGGTATCACTTTCTGCCTCAAAGAATTCCGGGTAAGCTCCTCTGTTCTCCCACTACCCACCCCGCCCTTCTGCCCATCCCAGGCTCTCACTGATCTTCTTCCCTCCCAGGGCCTCCTGAGCTTTGCAGAGTCAGCAAATTTGCCTGTTAGCATTCACTTTGATGCTCCAGGCAGGTAATTCTCAGCCTGGGACAGGATGAGGAATTGTTCTGGGGTGCTAGAAACTAAACAGAGAATAACTTAGCTTCTCTTGCTCAGGCCAGCCATCTTCAGCATTGAGGATTCTCTGCTGGATGGCCACTTTGTCTTGGCCACACTCTTAGAGCTGGACCCCCCTACACAGGACCTGAGCTCCTCCAAGCACCACCAGCCCATGCCCCAGCTACAGAGTCACAGGTGAGGGCATCACCCACCCACTTCTCCATCTGTTTACGTGCCAACCTGCATCTTCTGCCACTTCCATACCTTCCCCACACACAGTCCACTCTCACTCTCTCTCTCTTTCTCTCTCTCACTTCCTTTCAATTCCTAGCTCTACAGAGCCTCTGCAGGCTCAGCCTTCATGGTCAGCTGTATTCAGAGATCCCTCCCACCCAGGGAAGCCTCCCCAAGGTCCTACTGGCTTCCTTCTCTGGCTGGGGTCTCTCCTCTGAGCCTCCTTCCAGGCCAAGGAGGGAAAGAGCTGTTGGGAGGCAAGGAGCCGCCTGGGCTGGGGGAAACAGGTGGCTGGAAGGGCAGGTGGGTTGAGGATGGGCCCAGTGTAGTGGAAGCAGAGGAAGTTTAGTCTGGCCTCCTGCCCAATGGATCCCTGGGGTACAGTGCATTCCAGCTCCTATCCCTTGGGAAGGTGGGGGCCAGGGCCCCGTGTGGCCTGCTCAGAAGACTTGGTCTTCCCCTCCCCCAACTAAACTAAATAGTGCTTAGGATGCCTCCCTGAGGCTTCTACCTGAACTGTGATCAAAAGGATTGCAGACCTACCCTTTCCAGGAAGCCCCCACTAAACTCCTGCATCCTTTCCTCCCCAACCAAATCAGGAAGTCATAAAACCAAGAGCTCACCAGTGGTCTGGAGGCCCCAGAGCCCTCTGAAGTGCAGCCTGCCAGAATACTCCCACTTCTTTCCCTATTTCTTGCTGATACTCTGTTTCTGCCTACAGCACACCCTACCAGGATAATTTTGCCAATGATGACATTGACTCTTACATGATTGCCATGGAAACCACTGTAGGCAGTGAGGGCTCTCGGGCACTGCCCTCCGTTTCCCTTATGCCTGGCCCCCACTCAGAGGAAGAGGACAACGAAGCTGAGCCCAGTCCAGTGCCTGGGACTCCCCCACCCAAGAAGGTAGCCGCTGGAGGGTGGGGAGCAGGGACAGGAGGTGAGGAAGGACCAAGCCTCCAAAGCTCACTTTTGTCTCCTCTGTTCTCTTTCCAGTTCCGTTCGCTGTTCTTTGGCTCCATCTTAGCCCCCACACACTCTCCCCAGGGTCCCAGCCCTGTGCTGGCTGAAGACAGTGATGGTGAAGGCTGAAGAATGGACCTGAAGTCTGTGTCCTAAAGCTGTGGACTAGAAGCCCCAGCCAGTGTGGCAGGGCTAGGTTTTGGTGCTAGGGGGTGGGGGTGAGAGAAGGGCTGTGCTGGCTGTTCTGTTCCTTCCCAAAAGGCTACCGTTGCTGGCTGTCAATTGCAGAGCTGCCTGGCTGGCCGTGTCTGACCTCCATCTTGTCACCCCCGCCCAATCCTATAATCAATCATGTCTCTTTCCAGGCCTGGTGCCAAGCTGCCACCTGACAGAAGGTATCTCACCTGTCATTTACCATAGAGTCTCCAGCCCAACCTGCTTAGACTCAGCTCCCTGGGAAAATCACAGTTAGGGCCGAACTGCTGCTGACCCACCTCTGCTAATCATGGGCCGCCCCTCCGTCAAGCAGCACCCACACTCTGGAATCCCCAAGGCTGGCACAGACTTTCCTGGCTTTCCCAATACTCTTTGGCTCTGGCTTGAAATTCTAAGAGCCTCTGGACCTGACTAGTGCCTGGGGTTATCCTGGCTGGGCCTGTGCCCAGCAAGTTTGACCTCCCAAATGGCTGTGGGGAGAAGGGCTGCCAGGCCCAGTGTTAAGGAAGAGGGAGACAAGAGGCCATGGCGAGAATCCAGCTTTGACTTTTATTCAAGAGACCAGATGGGTTGCCCCAGGATCCTGCTGCCAGCCCTGTGACCGAGCACAGCTGGAAACCCACAGTCTGGCCTGCCATTGCCCTGAGCTGCAGCCTCAGCCCCAGGATCCCACCTGCAGCCACCACAGTTGTGGGTGGGAGGAAGCCCTGGGGGATTGGACGCTGCTATTGATTTATTAAAAAAGAAAAATACACCAAGGCTCCGTGTCCCCCATGATGGGAGGGCTTGAGGGGCCTTTGTGACCCCCAGTGGCAGCATGATTTGTTTTTATAATCCATCTGGGGTACAGGGGTGGCACAGAGGTTATTTCTTGGCTTTGGCGGAGTTGCGGGGTGGGGTAATAGGTCGGCCTCCAGGGTTCAGGCCACTGAACTGCCCATACTTCCCCTTGTTCTTGTCAGCGGGCTTGAGGATCTGAAAGAGAAAAAGTTGGTCAGGCTCTTGCTGCGCTGCAGGGCCCACCAGCCATGTCTGCAGGGCCCACCTGGAAGGAGCACATGAGGGTCTCGTCCACACTCATCATGGCGCCAGCGTTGTCAAATTCGCCACAGTAATTAGGAGCTGAGAACAGTGTTACCAGCTGCCGCTTGGCAAAGAACTCATACCCATCTTCTACCACCTGAGAAAAGACAGGAGCACTCAGGTCCAAGTCTGGTCTGCCCATCCACCCTTTCAGCCATGACCCAGGATTGCCAGCCCACCTGATGTGCCCGGCAGATAAGGTCCAAGTCATGCTTGTGCAGAAACTTGGCCACCACCTCAGCCCCAAAGGTAAAGGAGACTCCGCGGTCATTCTCGCCCCAGCCCTGCACGTCCTTGTCGGGGTCAGACCACAGCAGGTCGCACAGCAGGCCTTGGTCAGGCACATCTGTGGGCCGCATGATGCGCCGAATCTGTTCCATGGACTGCAAGTCTGGGGACAAGCCTGGAGAAAACAAGGTAGACACTTCAAGCCTCAAAACAAGAACCCCTCCTCCTCCAGAAAGCCTTTGGGAATCAGCCTTACCATTCACACCACCACTTGACCCTTCTCCTGGACCCCTTGGAGCCCAGGCAGGCAGAATTTATCCCCCCAGGGCTTTTCAAATCCCAAATACAAGTACAGAGATGTCCCTGCTGCCTTCAGATAGTGCAGCACTCCCCAGAGAAAGGAGACAACTGAATTCCACGCAGGATACTGAATGCCACAACAGGAAAGAGGGCACCCTAATGAATGCAGGGGTGATTTCCGGCAAGAACTGACATCCAAGAGGAGACCCAAGGAGAGCTCCTTAAAAGTCTAGCAGTTTTGCTCCAGGACCCTGGGATATGTGGCCTGGGCATTCTCTCACCAAGTGCCCCACAACCACCCTCACCTCCATGGCAACAGAAGATTTTCTCATCCACAATGGCAGCAATGGGCAGGCAATTGAAGCAGTCAGTGAAGGTTTTCCATAATTTGATGTTGTAGCGTCTCTTGCCTGCCCAGAGGAAGAAGATGATGGCTCATGGGGAGCAGAGCTCAGCTCAGCTCAGCTCAGCTCAGCCCAGTCCACCCTTATCCTGGCTCTCTGGGCCTTCCAGGAATACAGGTAGCTGGGAGAAGAGAATGGAAGGCAAGGAAGGCTCAAGCCCCTGCCCCCACACTCCAGCCTTCTGGGAGTAATTCTAAAGCATCTGAGTCCAGAGGAATCCAAGTTCCAATCTGGCCCAGTGTCAGCATTGGCACCCACCTCCATCCCATAGGCCCAGGCCAAAACCAAGTCTAGTTTTTCTCTACTTCAGGCCAGCACAGACTGATCTACATAGGCATGTAAGAGCTCAAGAAATGGATGTCCTGGAGAAAAGTGTCACCAGCAGCATCTATTGGCCGTACCTGTTCCCGAGTGTCAGGCCCCAGACCAGGGAGGGCAGGACAGAGACACTAACTGACTAGCTTGCAGTCCATCAGGGCTCCATGCTGAGCAGAGCATGCAGTTTCCAACCCCAGGGAGCCCTCAACACCCAGATCACTCACATTCATCGTAGAAACCATAGATACGGTTGATGCTGGCACACTCATGGTTCCCTCGGAGAAGGAAAAAATTCTCAGGGTACTTGATCTTATAGGCCAGCAACAGGCAGATGGTCTCCAAAGACTGCTTTCCTCGATCTACATAGTCCCCCAGGAAGAGGTAGTTGCTCTCTGGAGGGAAGCCGCCGTACTCGAACAGCCGCAGAAGGTCGTAATACTGGCCGTGGATATCACCTGTGACCCAGGGCATCTGGTAAGCTAGGTGCAAGGTGTAAACTTGAACCTAGGGCTAGGATTGGGCTCAAAGAAGGAGGAAATCCAGGAACTCTGGGGGTGATGCCACTTTCAGGAAGCCAAAGGTGCCTGGGCAGAGGCTCACCACAGATCTTGAGGGGGGCCTCCAGCTCCAGAAGAATGGGCTGGCTCAGGAAAATCTCTCGGGATTTGAGGCACAGACCACGGATCTCGTTCTCTGTCAGCTGTACATTCTTGCCAGGCCGCGAGCCCTGCACTGGGAGTGGGATGGGATGTCAGGTTCCTAGCCCCTGGTGGGCGACACAGGTGGTCCCATGGGGACCTCTGGGGAAGACTGAGCCCTTTCTCGCCTAAGGGCAGTTGTTACTGAGCCTCCCAAGACAAGACGCCAACAACCCTGGGAGCTCTCCAAGGGGACTGTGAGTAGGGCTAATCACCCAAAATCTCATACCAGAGGACTCCTCGGGTAGGCTTTATACGTGTCTCACCTCGAGCCCAGGTCACCCTGCGCCCCTGGCCCAGGAGGGGGCTACTCCGTCTGCCGGAGCGTGACCCAGACCTCTGAGACGCGCCCACGGTGGGGGAGCTGCAACCACGGGACCTTGTGGCCCGTCCCCGCCCAGTCAAGGCTGGCCCGGGACGCTCAGGCCCGCCCGCGGCCACTTCCGGGCCGGGCTGGGGGCCAGGGCGCGGCCCTTCCCCACCCCGGCCAACCTTCCAACAGACGCCCGATGATAGAGTCCAGGTTGAGCTTCTCGCTGTCGGACATGGCGGCGCCGCCGCTCCGACCCAGCAGCTCCGGGCCCGCTCCTGCCTCCCGCCCTCCCGCAGCCTCCTTCCGGCCTGGATCTCCTTCCGTCCGCCCCAGCCCGCCTCTGGCCCACCGCCCCGCCTCCTCGACCGCCCTCCCAGCCGTTCTCGCCTTCTAGCGCCTCTGCTGGAGTGGAAGCGTAGCGGCTGCGGCGGTCTGGGGGCGGGGACTGCGGGAGATGGGCGTGGCTGGTTAAAGGATATGTGGTGGGCGGGGCTTTTCAGGGCAGGGTTTGAAGGGGCAGGGTCTGAGGCTGGCTCTGCTCTTAAGCAGTTACCCAGCCCTGCTCCGAAGATTTGGGGCCGGAAACACTGGAAAGTTGTTTTTCTCTTTCAGAGGCTGACCACCACTAGCCCGAGATTCAGAGATAGCCAGAGGCTGGACAGTTGGGTGTCCGTGGCTCCCCAGACTGTTGACCAGTCCCTAGGATATCTGCCACTGAACTCAGTATATTTTGGTCCACATTGCCTGCTCAATTTTTTTTTCTGCTCAGTTAATTTTTTAAAGTATAAATTTTAGCCGTGCATAGTGGCACATGCCTCTAAACCCAGCATTCAGGAGGTTGAGACAGGAGTCCAGCCTAGATTGCATAATGAGACTGTCTCAAAACAACAAAAAATAAATAAGCAAAATATAAATTCCGTAGTAGGCTGGGCATGGTGGAGCATGCTTGTAATCCCAGCACTGAGGAGGCTGAGGCAGGAGGATCCCTGCCAGTTCGAGGCCAGCCTCGGTTACATAGTGAAGTCAAGGCCAGCTTGAACTGCATAGGGAGACCCTGCTTTAAAAAAAAAGTCAAATATTGTAAGTCTTATTGGAACCCTGAGTTCATTGTTTTACATGTGCGTAACCTTAAACTTTGAGGCAGCTGGCTGGGTCTCTATACCTCTGACAGGGTGGGACCCATCACACCCAGCACAGGGGAAGGTGGGAGGAGCCTGTGGCTCAGGGGTGCTGGGGTAGGCCGGAAGAGCCTCTGAGAGGAAGGGTGACCCCCCCATACACTTGGGAGGGGCCCCCAGGGGGTTGTTGAAGCCAAGTCTAAAGAGGAAGTGAGAGGAGGAGGTGAGGTGCGGCAGGGAGGTGAGCCAAACTTGAGGGCACAGTGGCGGTGGGCTGGGCCTGGTCTTTCTGTCCCTTCAGGGCCCAGCCCACTCCCCAGTAAAAGAGAGCACATAGTGGGCTGGGCAGATACCCTGAAAGTTAATCTCTCTGACTCCACAGCCAGGGTTGAGGGCCTGGAACTGGCTGGCTGGGAACCCAGGCCCCAAGCAGAGGTGCCCTCATTCTGGCTCTCCCCATACCTTGCAGCCGGTGGCATCAGGGATCTGGGGCACCATGGCCCAGGCCCTGGGGGAGGACCTGGTACAGACTTCTGAGCCTCAAGATGATTCCAGCTCATTGGGGTCCGACTCAGAGCTGAGTGGGCCTGGGCCATACCGCCAGGCGGACCGCTATGGCTTCATTGGGGGCAGCTCACTGGAGCCAGGGTAAGTTGGGCAGAAATGGGGATGGGGGTAGGGGTCAGCCCCCGAAATGGAGACTGGGAATTGAATTTTGCAGTGAGGCCCAACTTGGTACGAGGAGGATCCAGGTGCAGGGACCTGCTTAGGGACTTCCTCTAGGCTCCCGGGAAAACCCAAGGTGGGAGG
This sequence comes from Cavia porcellus, assembly GCF_034190915.1. Lineage (NCBI taxonomy): Eukaryota > Metazoa > Chordata > Mammalia > Rodentia > Caviidae > Cavia > Cavia porcellus. The sequence goes on from NW_026947500.1 coordinate 25,938,149, forward strand.
ATGGTGTAGGCAAGGCTCGGGTATGTCTCTCTTATGCCAGCCTTCAAGGGTTTGCACCCATCCCTGGGCCTGAACAGCTTTCCTCCTTTACCCCCTTGCCCAGCAACCTCAGGTCCAAATCATAGAACTCCCCTTCCCTTCTCCAGTGTACAACAGGAAAACAAGTCCAGAGACAGAAACTTGCTCAGGGTCACACAGCAGATGAGAGACAAAAGCAGACTCCTGGCTTCCAGTCCAGGGCTGCACCCTACAAGCTTTCCTTCTCCTGGGTGCCAGCCAGCCAGACCCTCCCCCAAGGGACACCCACTCACCCAGTCTCTCCTGCTTCTGCCCATATTGTAGCCACATCCTTTCCTGTCCCTGTGACAGCATTTGGCAGCTGTGGGTCACAGGTCATCCCTAAACTCCTCAGAGATCCCCAGGGCCAGATGCTGGGTTCATTCACTTGGGTAACCTGGAAGGAGCAGGCATGGGCTGTAGGAAGCAGCTGCCAGTACCAGGATAACTGCCGTGTGTCCCCAGGCCAGGTTACCCCCCTGCAGACCTCATTCGCCAGCGTGAGATGAAGTGGGTGGAGATGACCTCACACTGGGAGAAAACTATGTCTCGACGGTACAAGAAGGTGAGGAGAGTGGATCTTTCCAGGTCCTTTTGGCTCCTTCCCCTGTGCCCCTAAAGTGCCTTAGCAAAATTCACCCATGCTATGACCCAGTATCCCCTGCTGGCCCCTGGCTGAGGGGAGGTTGTGTTTGGAACCTGCCAAGTGGAACAAATAGACTGCTTAATGGAGCCCCTCGGGCTTGCCCACAGGTAAAGATCCAGTGCCGGAAAGGCATCCCCTCAGCCTTGCGGGCCCGCTGCTGGCCCCTGCTGTGTGGGGCTCAAGTGCGTCAGAAGAACAGCCCTGGCATGTATCAGGTGAGGGAGTTGGCAAGAATCCCACCTATTTTCTTTGTTGACTTGGTTAAGAAAAAAAAAAAAGAGTCCCACGTCTCCTGCCCAGAGTTTCTTGCTACCTGGAGCCCATCCCTATCTGCCTGCCCATCCACAGGAGCTGGCAGAAGCCCCAGGAGACCCTCAGTGGATGGAAACCATTGGCAGGGACCTGCACCGCCAGTTCCCTCTGCATGAGATGTTTGTGTCACCCCAGGGTCATGGGTATGAGGCCAGTGACACCCAGGAACCCCAGGACTTCCCTCACTAGATGCTTCTGCCTAGCTTCCCTATACTAGCTTTACATCTTTGCTTTCCAGGGAACCCAGCAAGGCCCAGAGGTGGCTTCAGCTTGAGCGGAAGCCACAAAGGGTGGGGAAGGGGTGCCTGGAGGACTAGCTCCTAATGGGGTCTTCTGACACAGGCAGCAGGGGCTCCTCCAGGTTCTGAAGGCTTACACCCTGTATCGGCCGGAACAGGGCTACTGCCAGGCCCAGGGCCCTGTAGCAGCTGTGCTGCTCATGCACCTGCCCCCAGAGGTGAGTGAACTTCATCCTCACCCTCCATCCCTAATGACCTTGACCCCTGTGATCCTGAGCTCTGGTCCCATGAGACCCCTGCCTCACCCCAGCCTAGTCTCAGGAACTCTGGGATCCTTTACTTCTAGACCCCGTCCAGTGACCCAGGATCTTGTGACCACTAACTTCAGTGATTTTTCAAGTCTAATGATCTTGACTCTAAAAATTTGGAACCCTTATCCTAAGGACCTAAGAATCTGATGTTTTCACTTTGCCTTCATTCTGGACCCTGTGACTGTGAGCTCTGACCCTAGTGACCCCAGGAATCCTGGACTTGAACTTTAGGACCCATCCCCAACTCTTGCTCAGTGACTCTGTGACCTTCAAGTCTAGCACACTGAGCCTTGTGACTTCCAATCCCTAAACCTGCAAGTAGACCTTAGTTGTAGAAGAGGAGGGGCTTTGGTGAGAGCCTCCCCAGGCACTGAGCAGTTTAGGAGTGGCTCTGACTCCAGATTCCTGCCCCATGTCCCTTCCTCGGTGAGCACTCACTGGCATGTGCCTTCCCACCCAGGAGGCCTTCTGGTGCCTGGTGCAGATCTGTGAGGTCTACCTCCCTGGCTACTACGGGCCCCACATGGTAAGAGGCTGAGACGGGCGCAGGATGTGTGGGGGCCTGAGGAGGGCCAAAGCCCCGGGTTTGGGAGAGGAGGCGCTGGGTGGCAACAGCCAGCTGGGCTGATGAACATGGCCACAGGAGGCTGTGCAGCTGGACGCCGAGGTGTTCATGGCCCTGCTTCGGCGGCTGCTCCCGCGCATTCACAAGCACCTACAGCAGGTGGGCGTCGGGCCCCTGCTCTACCTCCCTGAGTGGTTCCTGTGCCTCTTCGCCCGCTCCCTGCCTTTCCCCACAGTGCTGCGCATCTGGGATGCCTTTCTCAGCGAGGGTGAGTGGGGCAGCCCTGCGGTTGGTCCGGGAGCCTTGGGGTGTCCTGGGGAGCTAGCTGACCAGCTCCAAGTTCTCTGTACCCAGGAACTGCTGCTCCTAATCCCTCTGAGATCTGGAGAAAACAGCCATGAGTGTAATGTGTGGGAGCCCCCACCCCACAATGAGGAGCACCCTAGGAAGGCCAAGCAAGAAGGCCCTGGGCAGGGCTGTGGCTGGGGAGGCTTCCCCGGGAGGTTGAGGGGAGGACCTGGGAGATCACAGCACCTGCAATCTGAGGGCTCCACCCTGATAGGAAGTGCTCCTCAGAGCCTGCACCCTCAGGCACCAGCCCCTGGGGCTCCAGAGCCACAAACACTTGTATGTGAGACCTTCCTTCTGGTGGTGATGGGGATGGAAGGCAGTGGTACAAATTAACAAAGTGCCATGAAGAAAATAAAACAAGAGATGTGACAGAGAGTATCAGGAGAATAGCGGGAAGTAATTGCTGTTTTTAAAGATGTTTCTGGGGGATGTGACACAGTGGTAGAGCAGGTCAGTAAGCCCCATGTTCCATCCCCAGCACAGAGAGAGAGACAGAGAGAGAGAGAGAGAGGAAAAAGAAGAAGAAGAAAAGGAGGAGGAAGAGGAGGAGAAAATCGTAGCCATAGGAACGCTTAGTGGTAGACTGCCTCACGTTCAGGAGGTCCTGGGTGCCAGCTCTAGGGGCACAGGTGGAGCCACTGTGGAAGCTGATGCAGAAGGATGGGCCTGCGGAAGTGAAGTCAGAGAGGTAGATGCTGGGGGCAAAGAGCAGGAGGGGCATCAAGGCAGAGCTGAGCTGACCCTTGGGTCTCCGGGACTCTTCCTTGATATCTCCTGCCCATCAGTAACCCCTCTCATTCTGTTCTATATGTGGTGTCCAAAAGCTGCACCTTAAAAACACTAGAAATTCGTTACATCTACTGAGCACCTGCTATGTGCCCAGCCAGCTTTATGCCTTTCACACAGAGGGGAGAACTCCTTGCTGGCTTAGAGCTCTGGCTAAGGTGTCCCAAGTCACCATCTATGTCCCCTCCAGCCTCAGACCTCCAAGCTGGGACCATTTGTGGTGGCTGAGCCGATCCCTGCCTCCTCCACCTGAGGGCATGTATTGTGGAGTCTCCTTTTAGTAGCAGTGATGACATTAGCTGTGTTGTCCCTTTGCAAGTCCCAGTTGTCATTAGTCTCATTCAGAGGATCAGAGGTTGCCAGGAAGGGATTGAGGCTCCAGGACTGTTGTGTGAGTGAGCATGTATGCACATGCGCACTGCGCTGTGGTTTAAGGGTGAAAGATGCTCTGCCTGGAATCTTTCTAGAAACCAAGGATCACAGACTCAAACTGGAAAGGCCTTGACAGGTACCCACTCAGCAGTTTCCCCTTTCCTCATGGAGAAGGAAGAGTGTGAGGCCCAGAGAAGGCTCTGGATAAGGGTGGCTGTAGCATCTGGCTCCTGGCAGGTTACTTTCTCTGGAAGTGTGTGGGACTCTGGGACTGACTTGGCCAGAGCAGGTGCCCTCACCCCTAGACTGCAGTCTCTCTCAGACATTACTCCTGGCCTAAGTCATGGGTGGGGCAGGAGGTGGTCAGAGTATGGCTGAGGGCAGGTGCAGAGCTAAGGCATAGAGCTGGCCTCCCAGTCGATGAGCCCTACCCCACATCTGATCTGCAGGTGCTAAGGTGCTTTTTCGTGTGGGGCTGACGCTGGTGCGCCTGGCCCTGGGTACCACAGAGCAGCGCATGGCCTGCCCAGGGCTCTTGGAGACACTTGGTGCCCTTCGAGCCATCCCCCCTGCCCAGCTACAGGAGGAGGTCTTCATGCCCCAGGTAGGTGCCACCTGCTTGCTCCCCTCGAAGGCCTAGCCCCTGTTGTATAACGAGGAAAACAAGTCACAGATCAGGAAGCTAAAGTGAAAACCAGGCTCAGTTCCTGCCGGCTGAGCTGCAGCGAATGTGAAAACCCCAGAGCTCAGCAAGCTCTCCGTGGCTCCCCCAGCAAGGCTGTCTGCAAGTCCCTCAGCCCTCAGCCACTTCCTGGAGCTGTGTACTGCCTGCCTGGCAGGGACCTCTGGGTTTCCTGCCCCCACTCCAGGCCAGGAAAACTCAGCATCAACTGCTTCCTACAGGTACACGGTGTAGCTGTCTCAGAGCAAGACCTACAGCGAGAGACCAGGGTCCAGCTGGCCCGGCTGCCCAAGTCATCACCTGGGCCACCCCCTCAGCCACAGGCACGCCTTCCAGGGGCTCAAGCCATCTTTGAAGCCCAGCAGTTAGCAGGAGCTCAAGGAGGTGCCAAGCCCGAGATCCCCCGAATTGTGGTACAGCCCCCAGAGGAGCCCAGGCCACCGAGACGCAAACCCCAGACCCGTGGCAAGACTTTCCATGGCCTGCTGACTCGGCCCCGAGGACCCCCCATAGAGGGCACTCCCAGACCACATAGAAGCTCCTTCCTAGACACCCGTTTCTGAGAGTACTGTGGACTCAATGCCCCCCAGTCAACAATCACCTGAATGGCTAATGCTAGCCTGCAAATGGGCACTGCACTTTACTGTTGGGATTTGGTAATTTGCTTCCGTTCCCAGCAAGGACCACACCCTGAGGAAGGAGACATTCCCCTACTTTATGTACTGTGTCAGGCACAAGGGAGGTCACAGGGTGGGGCTTGTAGGGACTCAGATTGGCCACCACCAGCTATCTAGTAGCAGTATTAAAGCGGGCACTGAAGGGGTGCGCACACTGCTGGCTGGGCTCAGGGACTGCCGGGGCTGCTGAGAGTTCTGGAATAAAGTCTGACTGAGCAGATGCCTGGATGGAGTTGGATCAAATGCCCTCCCTACAACCCTGGATGGCTGCCCCTTCCCCTCTAGTCCAGTCCTCCCCTGGGCCAGCCCTAGTCCTGCCCTGGGACATGACAAGGCTGTCCATTGGCTGCTGGGGAAGGTGTTTACCAGCAAGAACAATTATAAGCTGCCTTACCCCAACCCCTCGGGGGCAGGTAAGGCTTTGGGCCATGCCGAGGAGAGCTTCCCAATGGAGGCTGGGCTCATTGGGGCTCTAGCCGCTATTTGGCCCCTCTTTGCCCTTCCCCCAGGCTGGTCAGGAATCCCTGGGTGGGGGAACTCTTAACTCAAGTCATTCCCCCCACCCATGCCCCTGATCCCATCTGTCAGAGCCAGGCACGAACAAAGGCCTACTGTGTCCAAGACAAAGGAGAAAGGCCCTGCCAGCCCTTGTTCCTCCCTAAGCCTTGGTGTACCCCCTCGGGACCGCCACCATGGAAACTCCTTCTCACACTTACTAATTGCCCCCATGGGTGCCTGGGACAGGAGCCATCATCAAGCCAGTAGGGCTGGTTATGATGCAGGCATGTGTCCCCATAGTGTCCATCCCCAGTCGCCCTGCCTCCCTGTAGCTCACCAGCCTGCTATAGGTGTGTAATGGGCAGAGTACCAGCAGCAAGCAGCTGGAGGCCCATGCTTCCCTGGGGGATAAAAGGTAGAGTGTTCAGTGTGCCCGTTCCCACAGCAGCGCTGAGACATTATCACGGCCCCCAGTGGAGCCTGGATCAAGAGTGAACAAACTTGGTCAAAGCCTCCCTGCCCATGGGGGACCCAAGGTTCACCTCTGCTCCTACCCTTGCAGCACTTTAAGCTGCCCCATCTCCCTCTAGGTACTTGCTTTGGCCTGCCCTCCTGGAGGGGTGCTCTCTCCTGCTTCTACCTTCCACCCCCAATCCTGTGCCAGCTCAGGTCCCAGCCCTCCTGTGTGCAGGGCAGCAGCTGGGGTCCTGTGAGTTAAGACCTAGAGGATTTCCAGGCTCCTCCCCACCCACTGGGATACCTGTAGCTTAATGATAATCCCCTCACCTGAAATTCATAAGCCTTTCTCAGACATGCAGTCTCATCTACCTACAGGTGGCCTAGTAGCTTTTCCAGAGAAAAGGAGCCTGGGAGTGGTTAAGACTCCAGCCCAAGGCCAGGGGGAGAGGCAGAGCAGGCTGGAAGACAGAGAGCTCTAGATGCTGGCTTGGCTCTGGAGCAGGGTCTAAAGGGGCCTCTCAGGCACGGTAGTAAGGAGGAAGGAGCCCACCCACTGCTTCCTGCTTTCCACAGCTCAGCCCTTCGGGAGACCAGGAGAGCAAGAACACCACAGCTTCAGCCCTGGGCTGTGCCATCATGAACCGGGTAGGCAGTGTGGCTGTAGCTCAGGCTGGGCACAGATTCTAGGAGGACGTAGTTTCCAGGAGACCCCTTCAGCTGGGGTGAAGTCACTGACTTTGCTATTTAGGGAAACATTTCCTGGGGTGTCCTTTTGTCCTGCAGGTCCCACTGTCAGCCATTCCCTTGGAAGCTGAGCAGGAGAGAACTGGCTGTCTCCTTCTGTTCACACTGCTATGCCCACCTTCACAAGGGCCCTGTGCTAACCATAGCAGCACCTTTGCTCTAGTTGGAAAAAGATGCCCTCCCTCCAGGCAGCATGCAGTCCTGCTAGGGTACATAGTACGGCCTTTGGGGAGCTGCTGTGCAGTGAGCAACCTGCACAGTCACACTTGGCCAACCCAGCAGCTCCCTATAAACCTGTCTGGAGTGGGAGGAAAGAATCTGCTTGGAAAAGGGCTCAGAGGAGGAAGCAACATATCCAAGAGCATTGGATTTGTGGGTATTGAAGCTGGGCACACAGAAGAACAGAAAGGCAAACAAGCCCACCTTGGATCACCCTGCACAGGAGAGAGATGGATGGGACTCTGCTAGGCTCTCAGAGGCCAGCTGTGGATGCCCCGTGAAAGCTGCGAAGCAGGGCCCTCTCACCCTCCCTGGGCCTCAGCTTTCTCCTACACAGAAAGCCTGAGAGGAGCTCCCAGGCTGGCCTCTCATCCCACCTCCCTCCCAGAGTCATTGTTAGAGCTACGATTCAGTCCTGCTGGGCAGCAGCAGAAGCAAAAAGATGTGTCACCTTGCCCTACCCCACGTGGCCCAGCTTAGCTCTGGATTTAGCCCAGCTTAGTCCTGCCCACCTGCCCCAAGTCTCAGTGCCCTGGGCTGGACTGCAGTTACCCAGCCCTGATTTTCCTTGTTCAAGCAAAACTTTTGAGACACAGGTACAAAACAGTTTGTCAAGGTATTACGACTGCTTGCCTGAAAAAAGGCAGGTGCCAGAGCAAGTCCTGAGGCCAGCAGCAAGATGGCTAGGGAGTAGCTGGAAAATGCCCACCATATCTAAAGAGCCAGGGTATTTTATAGTGAAAACTCGGGGGAAAGGATAGCATGAATCCTGTACACTGAATCTACCTGGCTGTAGGTGGAACCGGACCAGTCCATAGGGAGTGCCACTGCCTTTGATTGCTGTGCTCTTAAACTTCCATGGCACCTTCATGATTCCACTCCTGCAGCTCAAAGGCAAAATTCTCAACAGAGAATCAGCAACACAGAACAGTCTTTTGTTGGCTTGACCTGAAGCTGTTAATGGATTCATTTCTCTTCCCCTTCAGTCTCCCACCTTTGTAATTAAAGTAAAGACATATTTTTTTTTTTTTTTTTTTTTTTTTGAGACAGGGTCTCCCTATGCAGTTCAGGCTGGCCTTGAGCTCACTTTGTAACCCAGGTTGGTCTGAGACTTGGAATAATCCTCCTGCCTCAGCCTCTCCAATGCTGGGATTACAGGCATGAGCCACTACACCTGGCTCTTCTCAGCATTCTAATCACCCACAAGGAAACACCAGCGCATTGATACCAAGCCAGGGTGGCTGGCAGGGGCCCAGCTCCAGTGTGCTCTGTGTCTGTATGCACACATTCTGCCTCTTTTTAAAATTTTTTGAAATTTTATTGGTATGTTTGGTTATTATATAATCATAATGATAACATCCATCATAGAGAATTTATTCCTCTGAATGATATATCTTGCTGCTCCTCTTATCCCATGCCTTCCTTTGACCCCTTTTCCCCTGCTTGTTTACAAAAGCTGTTTCCATTTTTTTCTTGTCCTTTCCTTCCTTTCCCCCTCTCACTTGAACATTTTCTTCCCATTTCCCAGTGTCTGTTATACATTTTAGTCCTTATTTACACCTTCCTTTTCTTTCACCAGAGAAACAATGCAATATTTAAACATGTGTCCAATTTATTTCACTGAACAGGATGAGCATCATTTTAGCTAGGACATTCATTTAGCTAGAAATGTCTCAAACTTTCTTTATGGCTGAGTATATATATCTATATATTTATGTATCTAATCGATCCATTTATTTGTTAATGAGCATTTGCTATTTCCAAGGCTTAGCTATTACAAACTAGGCTGCTATAAACATGGGTGTGCATATATTGCTATGGTGTGATGCTTTTAATTCTGTCAGGAACATATCAAGAAGGGGAACAACTGGGTTGAATGGAACCTCTAGTTTTAGTTTTTTGAGGAATCTTCACACCAGTTATCACAGTGGTTGCACCAGGTCTACACTTGCACCACTAATTTAATGTGTTAAATTTGTTATGAGTTGTTTTAATTTGTATGTTTTGAATGATAAGCAAGGTTGAACATTTTCTCATATATTTATTTCTCATTTCTACCTCATCTGAGAAGTGTCTATTTCAGATGTCTATTTTTGGATTGGGTCTTAAATTTGGGAGTGTGTGATTTTTTTGTTTTTTATATATTCTAGATCCTTGGTCTGAGGACCAGCTGGCAAAAATCTTTCCAACTATGTGGGTTGTCTCTTCACTCTGTTGATGGCTTTTTTAAAATTAGTTGTTCTTTGTTCTTTTTTTTTTTTTTTTTTTTTTTGTACCAGGGATCGGACTCCACGACCTTGCGCTCGTCAGGCAGGCACTTACACCACTGAGCTAAATCCCTGGTCATTGGTAGCTTTTTTTATTATGCAGAAACTTTTTAATAAGATGAGATCCCAGCTGTTGATTCTTTGTGATACTTCCTGTTTGACTGAGATTTTGTTCAGAAAGTCTTTGCCTATATCAGTGTCTTCAAGAATTCTAGCTATTCTATCTTCCAGCAGATTTACTCTTTTTTTTTTTTTTTTTTTTTTTGAGATAGAGTCTCACTACACAGGTTAGGGTGGCCTTGAGCTCACTTTGTAGTCCAAGCTACTGTTAAACTTGCAACTATCCTATTGCCTCAGCCTCCCAAGATCTGGAATCACAAGTATGTGCCACCATGCCCAGCTTAGTGTTTCTATTTTAATATTTAGATCTTCGATCTATTTTGATTTTAGTTTAGTGCATGGTGAAAGACATGGGTCTAGTTTTAATACTTGGCATGTGGAAAGCCAGTTTTTCCAGCACCATTTATTAAAGAGGACATCTTTCTTCCAGTGAAGGTGTTTGGTACCTTTGTCAAAGGTAAGGTGATTGAGCATATTTGGAGTTGTTTCTCCATCTGCATCTTCTAATCTGTTCCATTGATTCTTGGGTCTGTTTTTTTTTGTCAGTATCAGGCTATCTTTATCAGTGGCTTCATAGTATAATTTCAAGTCAGGAATAGTGATGACTCCTGCCTTGCCTTTAGTTGCCCAGAATATTCTAAGTCTCTTCTGGTTCTAAATAATTTTAGAATTGTTTTCTTTACATCTGTGAGGTATGCTATTGGTATTTTCATCGGGATTAAATCTGTGTAACAATTTTGGAAGTATGGCCATATTTACTATATTGGTTCTTCCTACCCAAGAACAAGAGGTGTGTCTCCATTTGCTGATATTCTCTCTCTTTTTTTTTCTTTTTCCTTTTTATCGGTACCAGGGATCGAACTCACAACTGCCTGCTTGCAAGGCTTATGCTGCTGAGCTAAATCCCCAGCCCCTGATATTCTCTTTAGTCTCCTTTTTCAATTTGGTTTTTTAATACCAAATACTCATGACCTCGTGCTTGCTAGGCAGGTGCTTATGCCACTGAGCTAAATCCCCAGCCAGTCTCTTTCCTTAGAGTACTGTTGTTTTCAACATAAAAGTCTTTTATATTCTTCATTAGGTTGATTCCTAGGTCTTTCATGTTTTCGGATGCTAGTGTGAAAAGTGGTGTTTCCCAAAGTTTTCTCTCAATTTGTTTTTAATGTACAGGAAGGCTAATGACTATTGATTTTTGAAGGCTATTGTATTGAGCTATGCTACTGATTTGGTTGTTAAATCTAAAAGTCTTTTGGTGGAGTCTTTGGGGGTATTCATGGCATCCTCAAATAATAATTTAACTTCTTTTCCTATCATTATTCCTTTTATTTTTTTCTCCTCTCTAATTGCTCTGGTTAATGTTTCCAGAATTATGTTGAATAGCGTGGTAACAATGGACATCATTGTGTTATTCCTGATTTTACAGTGCAAGCTTTCAATTTTTGTCCATTTAGTATGATGTTGGCTGTTGGTTTTCATCAGATGGCTTTTATCAGATTGAGACAAAGATCATCTATTTCAATTTTCTGTAGGTTGTTTTTTTTTTTTATCATGAATGGGTGTTGGACTTTGTAAATGCTTTTTCTGCATGTATTGAGATGATCACATGGTTTGTGTCCTTGCCTTTGTTAATACGGAGTATTACATTTATTGATTTGTATATGCTGCACCATCCCTGAAATGAATTCTACTCCATCATGGTGTATAATATTGATGATTTGCTGCATTCTGTTTGTTATCTTATTAAGGATTTCTGTGTCTATTAAAAAAGAGAGATTGGCCTATAGTTGTCTCTTTTTGATTGGTTCCTTCTCTGATTTTGGTATTAGAGTAATGCTTCCAGGAATGAATTTGGGAGTATTGCTTTCAATTTCATTAAAGAGTTTGAGAAGTAGTGACATTAGATCTCCAAATTTCTTGTAGAATTTAGCAGTGAATCCATCAGGCCTGGGCTTTTCTTTATTGGTAGATTTTTAATTAATCTTCAATTTCATTGACTGATACTAGTTTATTTTGAATTTTTATATCTTCTTGATTTAACTTTGGTAATTCATATGTATCTGGGAATCTTTCCATTTCTTCTGTGTGTTCCATCTTATTAGAATATATGTTCTCAAAGTAAGTATTGATTACCTTCTGGATTTCTGTAGAATCTATTATGATTTCACCCTTTTAATTCCTAATACCTTTCTCTTTTTTGATACAGTTGGTTAAAAGTTTGTCAATTTATTTAATCTTTTAAAGAACCAACTCTTCAATTGTTTAATTTTTTTTTTTTGAGACAGAGTTTTACCATACAGTTCACAGTACCCTTGAATTCACTGTAGCCCAGACTGGCCTCAAACTTCCAGGGGTCCTCCTGCTTCAGCCTTCTGAGTGCTAGCATAGGCCACCACACCCAGCAATTCATTGATTGTCTTGTTTCCTTTGCATTCTCCATTGCATTAATTTTTCCTCTGATCTTTATAATTTCTTCCCTTACATGAATTTTGGGCTTGACTTTCTCTTCTTTTTCTAGAACCTTGAGGTTCAACATTAAGTTTTTTATTTGAGCTCACTCTGGTTTTCTAACATGGGACTTCACTGTTCTAAATTTCTTTTATTAGACTGCTTTCACTGCATCCCATAAGTTATGGTGTACTGTATTGGCATTATCATTTAATTGTAGAAGCTGTCTATTTTTTTCTTTAAATTTCATCTGTGAAATTAAGTCATACCTCCTCTGTATTCAGGAGTGTATTATTTAATTTCCATGTGTTTATGAAGTTCTTATGTTTTCTTTGGGCATTGATTTCCAATTTCATTGCACTATGATCTGATAATATGTATGGAATAATTCCTTTTTTCTTTTCTTTTCTTTTCTTTTTTTTTTTTTTTTTTTGTCTTTTTGAGGTAGGATCTTGCTATGTGGTTCAGGCTAGCCTTGGGCTCACTTTGTAGCCCAGGCTGGTCTCAAACTTGCAATGATCCTCCTATCTCAGCCTCCCAAGTGCTGGGATTACAGGAGTGCACCACCAAACCTGGCATGTATGGGATAATTTCTATTCCTTTGCATTTAAGCATATTCTATGAGCTAGTATGTGTTCTGCTTTGGAGAACATCCCATGTGCAGGTGAGAAGAATATGTATTCTGATGTGGGCTAGAACACTGCAGACTTCTACTAAATCCATTTGTTCAAAAGTTTGATTCAGTTCTGGTATTTCTTCGTTGAATTTTTTTTGTCTAGTCAATCAGTATATTGGTGACAGTGGGATACTGAGGTCCCATATTATAAATGTATTGTGCTTATTTTTCATGTCCATTAATATTTATTTTATATAGTTGGGTGAGCTGGTATTTGGTGCATCTATATTTATAATTGTTATCTCTTCCTCTTGGATTGTTCCCTTTACAAGAATATAGTGATCCCTTGTTCTACTCTTTCCCCCTTCTCACTACTGCACTTGACTATTCTTTAAAAAAAAAAAAAAAAAAAAAAATATATATATATATATATATATATATATATATATATAGTGCTCTTCTTTGTCTTCAGTCTTGGCTTGAAATCTACTTTGTCTGCAAATAGAATAACTACTCTTGCTTTTTTCTGGGTTTCTGTCACATAGAGTGTTGTTTCCATCCTTTGACTTTCAAAAGTCTGTGAAATTCTTTTTGAATTTAAATTGTTTTTTGTATACAGCATATTATTGGATTTGCTTCTTGATCCATTCTGCCAGTCTGTTTCTTTTGATTGGTGAATTGAGACCATTAATATTGATGGTTATAACTGATGTATATTGATTTAAGGATTATTTTTCTTGTTGTTGGCCCCCCCCATTTTAATTGCTTGCTTTGCCTAGTGGATTCATTCTGATGGAGTTCATGGAGTTATAGTCCTTGTGGTCTCTTTTTAGAATGTCCATCAGAACATTTTGGACTGTTGATTTGGTGGTCATGATTTTCTTCAGCTGTTAGCATGAAAGCATCTTATTTCTCCATCAGTTTTGAAAGACAGTTTGTGGGGTACATCAATCTGGATTAGGGGCTGGGGATTTTGCTCAGCAGCATAAGTACCTTCCTGGCAAGCAGGCAGTCGTGAGTTCGATCCCTGGTACCGATAAAAAAAAAAATCTGGATTAGAGGTTGTTTTCTTTCTTTTTTCTCTTTATCAGTAGCGGGGATCCAACTCACGACTGCCTACTTGCAAGGCAGGCGCTTATGCCACTGAGCTAAATCCCCAGCCCCAGAGGTTGTTTTCTTGTAGGGCTTGAAATACTTTATTCCAAGCTCTTCTTGATTTGAGGGTTTGCGTTGGGAAGTTTGCTATGATTCTAATGGACTTTCCTTTATAGGTTTTTAGGTTTCTTTTCTTTAAGTTTTTAATATGTCCTTGTGTTGAATGTCTGGAATCTTTTGACTATTACATACATTCACATTCTGCCTCTTACCAGTTGTGTGGCCTTGGACAAACCACACAACATCTCTGAGGCCCAACTGCTCTCTGAGTAAAGGCAGAGTATCATAACTGCTACCCCATACTGTTAAGGACTAAGGGAGAACCACACATGCAGTCCTTATGCACTGCCTGACAAGGTCAAGAAATATTGTGGATAGGTGAGGTGTGGCACTTGGGAGGGTAAGACAGGAGAACTGCTGCGAGTTCAAGGCCAGCTGGGCTGCATAATGAGTTCAAGGCCAATCTGGAATACAATAATGAGACCATGCTTCAATACAAACCAAAAAAGAAAGAATTTCTGATATTGCTGATGGAACCAAAGTGCTCAGTCACCACCAGGCACCCTTACCCAGCTAAGCCTGTGCTACATATGCAAGATTATCCCCACTTGAAGATGAGAACACTGAGTCCCTAGACGTTGCTTGGCCCATTAAATGTCAAAGCTCATACTCTTGGATGACAGCCACAATGGAATCTCTATCTCAGGCCACACAGGCAGCAAGGTGGCAGGTCGTGTGGGGTGGCTGCACCTTGTGCCAGGAGCCTGGGCAGTGACGGGGAGAGCCCACCGCAGCCTTACTCAGTTTGGGAAGGTAGTGTGAATTGGACTGGAGGGCCAGGGATAAAGCATTTCCCCTCTCAGAGCCTCTGCAGAGGTAGACAGAGGTGGGTCTGCAGGAAGGATTCCAAAGCTGCCAGGCGCCTCAACATCTTCTCCCAACCAAGCATGTTTTTGGAGACAGTGGGGGTTGAGGAGAGTCTGAAGGTGGGGTGTCAGAGGAAGAATCATAAGGACAGGACAGCTTGTGCCGCCCAGCCCTGTAGGATGGGGAATAGCCCCACTTAAGGCAGAAGGAAAGTGAGTTTTGCTTCAGATTAGAAAGGGAGAGATGCTCAGGTCCTGCCTCCAGAGTTAGAACTGGAATCCACTGCTGATACACTAGAAGAGATGGTGAGAGCCTCGTGTCTGGGGGTGCACCTGAGTGTGTGTTCTTGAGAACACTGCATGTGGGTGGCCTTGATGGACACAGTGGATCCTGTAGACATCACACCCGCTTTGGCTGCTGGCACCTTTGCTCCAGGCTGCTCCCTTCTAGGCATGTACAGAGATCCTCGCCCAGGAGTGCTTTGAGGGTCAGGCGTTCCTTGCTGGAACAGTAACTGCAGGGCTGGGTGTGGGGAGAGCTCAAGCTCTAGCAAACAGCAGGAATTCGGACCTCGCCCCGCCTGGCAATCTGGCACCCCACCCCCAGGGCGGTTCTAGTACCAGGCTCTGCCTGCACCTCCCCTTCCCTGCCCCTGCCCTTCCTTCCATCTGTTTTTCTCTCTTTTCCGTCATGGGGTCTGTCTTCTGACAGTCCTTGTCCCTTGGCCCCTGACCCTGTCAGGACTTGGTCCGTGTCTCTGCAGATTCCTGCTGTCCGGTAGACTGTCTCTCCCTGACCAGCTCCGGCACCACCTGCCATCCAAGTGCCATCCCTTCTACCCCTGCTGCTTATGCTGGCCAGGAACAAGGAGGCGGGGCCGGGCGGCTAGCCTGACGCCGCCCCGCCCTTCACTGAGCACGCATCAGGCTGGCAAGCTATATAAGGTGATGTTGTGCTAGGCTGGAGCTGTGCTGCCGCAGCCTGCACGCCCGCTCACACAGATCCCTTCAGAGCCAACGCTGCCCGAGCTGCCCGCAGGTACCCCGGCTCCGGCCCTGCCCCGGGGGAGCCAGGGAGGGGGGCTGCGGGGCAGGGGCGGCGGGACAGGGACCCTGAGCCCCTGTGCCCACAGCGGGATCCTCTATACTAACCCAGTGCGCTCAGAGATCCCGGGCGTCCTCCGTAGAAAGGGCTGAGCCAGGGCAACTGGAGATAAAGAAACCCGGGTGCGTGATGCTTGGGGTCTGTAAAGGAAGTCCCTCTTTCTCTGCGGGGTGGGGCGGGGATGGAAATAATGGTCATCTCCCAGTGGGGACAGGACTGAGGAGGAGTGTAGGGTGTCACCATCCCAAAGCCTTAGGGGCTGGAAGGTAAGGAAGGGACCTGGCTGGCCCTGATTTCTGGCTTTGTTTCTGACCCCCAGACTTTCCACCTGCAAGATGGTGAGTCCCCTGTGGCCCCTCCGCCAACGGCCCAAGTCCCTGGGTAGAGGGAGGGCCCAGAAGGCAATAACTGGCATCCAGAGGCTTAGCCCTGAGGACTGCCCTAAGTGGACGGCTCAGAACTGTGACCAGCTCCAACCTCTTGACCCTCGCTCCATGTGCCAGGCCCTCATCTGTCCCGTCAACCCTGGAAAGCGGGCACTGTCAGCCCCTTGGCAGTCATTACACATCTGCTAAGTGCCAGCTGTGCAGCTTGCACCATTGTAGGTTTGAGGACGCAGCAGTGAGCCTGCAGCTCTGGCCATCAGGGAATCCCCTTCTAGGAGAGGCACAGAGCCCCAGAGCTTGCCCTGGCCAGCTGGGATCTAAGCCCAGGTCCGAGGCCCAGAGGAGTGCTTGTGTCCTGGCCACACCATGCTGTTAATCAAGTCCCTGGCCTCATGGGCACCCCAAGGGTGGGACAGGGCAGAAACCAGGCCTTCTCCAAGCCAGGGAACTGCAAGGAGTAAGTGTCCCCACCTGGGTCACACTGAGGCATCCAGTAGCCCTATGTAGGAGGCAGCCAGCCTCTGAGAGGGCAGGAGTATAGGATTTCCTGCAGTCCCAGGATTCCAGGCACCTGGAAAGAGGGCACAAGCCTTCTCCTCCAGCGCCTTACCCAGGGCTGGTGCATAGCAGGTCTCCAGTGCCTACTTGAGAACAGTGAAAGACATTCATTTACAGTGTTAGGTGGTAGCAAACTCCAAGTTGCCAGATGGGGCGCTGAACCCAGAGAGAAACGAATGCCTGTAAGTGGTTGTTATGCTCATTCGTCAATTCTTCAGTCAGCAAATATTTATGGAGGATTTACTGTGTGTCAGGTACCGTCTGGAGTACTGTTTGGGCTTGCTTCAGTGAACAAAACAGAGAAAAAGCTCTGCCCCTGTGAACCAAGGTGGGCTAGCCCTGGTGCAGGATGCTTAGTTCCTGATCCACCCGGCAGGCCATTGGTTCCCGCTCTCCCAGCCAGGCACCACACCTGACAGTTTACAAAGCACTCTTCCCACACCGGTCCCTTGGTCTCTCGCCTCTGCCCCAACTCTTTCCTGTTCAGGGCCCTTGAACATTACAACTCACACTATTGGTTAACTTCATGTACTCCTCTGCCCACCCTGCCCAAGTCCTACCACTTCTGCCCACCTCCCCTCCAGCTTTCCCTGGATCCACTGGGTCCTGAGTGGGACCGCCCCTTGGGCTCCAAGGACCTGGATGGAGAGGAGAGCCCAGAGAGAGAGGGCTCTGGCCTGCCGCCCATCAGCTGCTTCCCTGGCTCCTGGCGCCAGGATGTGGGCCTGGACTGCAAAGGCTCCCCTGAGGGGGCCGAGGCGAGGGCCTGGACTGTCTACTACTACAGCCTCCTGCAGAGCTGTCTGCAGCAAGCTGGGCTCCCGGAGACTCAAGACCGAAGCCAGGTGCCCCACACAGGTGCCCAAGGGCTCCATGGAGGGGGGTATCCCTGGGGGTCAGAGAAGGATCTTCAGTCCAGTTGCTCCCCGTCCTTGCAGAGGTTGGCCCCTTCCCTAGGCTCTAGTTCCATCTGAAGACAAAGGACATCTGGTGTCAGTGAAGTCAGAGGTCAGGGGTCTCCACCCCCTACCCCCATATACTACCTGAGATTTGCAAACTATGTTCTGTAGAGCCAGAGCTTCTCAAGAAATGTCTTGGGAGAGGCTGTGGAGGCAACTAAACACTGGGACCCCAAAATTCCTCTCCTACTTTATGTTTTATTGTGTAGCCACAAATGATTTTGTGTACACAGTAGGTTCACATCTAGAATACATAAGAAGCAGAGACTCGCTCCCATGGTACAGTCTGGGAAACAGCTCACAGAAATGGTGGCCCTTCCAAGGTCACAGAGAATTCAGAGCCCAGGCTAGAGCCAGGTCTCCATCACCCAGCCCAACCAGCTGCAGAGAAAGGGAGCAGCCTCATGGGGCCTAGGAGGCAGACAGCTCCTCTTGCCCCCTGTACTCTTCTAGTCTGATCACTGAGAAGGACCTGGGGGCCCAAGGATGAGAGTGGGGGTTGGAGGTGGTGGGCAGAGAGGTAGCAAGGGGAGCCCCTGGTGAGCTTGGCAATGTCTCTTCCCCCGAGGTTGCCCTGGTGCCGAGGTGACCTTGTGCATTCTGGGATCCCCCAGCACCTTTCTGTCTGTGTTGCTGGAGGGTGGGGTCCAGAGCCCGGGTGAGTGTGTGCCCAAATTCTCCACCCTGCTAAGGAAAGGGCAGCCCCGCCCTTTGGCCCAGCCACATCCCAAAATACCCACCAGCCTTGGCAACTGCCTGCATTCCACGGGACCAGCTGCCCCACTCTCAACAGGGGTGGGTTCTGGGAAGAACTGTCTCCTCTGCAGCATAAAGGCCAGGCTGGAGGTGTTGGGCGCTGGGGACATAAGCCTTCCCTGGCCAGCCACCTGCCCCCCTCTGCCTACAGGAAACATGCTCCTCTGCCTGTCCCCAGCCTGGCTGATGAAGGTGCCAGCATCAGGGCAGCTGGGTGAGGCGGCCCTGCTGGTCTCCAAGGCTGTGAGCTTCTACCCAGGGGGCCTGACATTCCTGGATGACTTTGTCCCCCCACGACGTGCCACCTACTTCCTGGCAGGCCTGGGGCTGGGTGCTGGCAGGGGCCGGGAGGCAGCAGAGCTGGCCCGCAATCTGACTTGCCCCACAGGAGCCTCAGTGGAGCTGGCCCGGCTGCTGGAGGACCGGCTGCTGATGAGGCAGTTGCTGTCCCAGCAGGGCTGTGTGGCCGTGCCAGCTACCCTGGCTTTCACCTACAAGCCTCCAGGGCTGCTGCAGGGAGGGGACGCCAGCCCAGGACTACGGCTGGTGGAGCTGAGTGGCAAAGAGGGCCAGGAAACACTGGTGACAGAGGAAGTAGGGGCCTTTCTGCAGTCCGAGGCTCTAGGTGATGCCGTGCAGGTAATAGGCTCCTGCCCACCCTGAGGTCTGTGTAGGTGCCAGCAGGAGGGGACCCATGAGTGGTTCCCAAGTCCTAATGGGAAGCTGTCCCTAACGTTTAGCTCTGCCACTGCCCCAGAGATGGGGCAACACCCTGTCCTCTTACCTGTTTAGTCTCGGCCTCAGTGGCATAAATATCCCACCTAGCAGGTACATGGGGTGGTGTCGAGGAGGCCCTTTTCCCCTTCCTGCTGTAGGTGGCTGTGAAGCCCAGTGGCTGGCGCTGGCGGGGGCGGCAGGCTTTGTGTCTGCACCCACGGGTGGAGCTGGATGCTGTGGTGGACACAGTGCTGGCACTGCTGGAGAAGCTGGAGGAAGAGGAGAGTGTCCTGGTGGAGGCTATGTGTCCACCTGCCCAGCTGCCCTTCCCAGGTGAGAGGCACCTGTACCAGTTAGAGGTGGGAGCATGGCATGGCTTCTTGGACTTTCTGCTGGATTTAGACCTCTACCTCTTCACCCAGGAGGTCCCTCACCCAGCCGAGAAATGGCTGTGCGCATCTGTACTGTGGTGTGTCGAACTCAGGGTGATAGGCCCCTACTGAGCAAGGTGAGTGGGGTGGAGGTGGGGGCACAGATACGGGTAACCCTATCCCTCATACGCAAGCCCAGTCCCACTGATCTGATGAGGGCCCTGCCCAGTCTCTGGGTAGACAGGAAAACATTTTTTTGGAAATTCTGGTTACCAATGCCCTGAGTGTGACACTCCATCTTGAGTCCTCCTGCACCAGAAGCCCTTGCCTGCCCCTGTGTAGAGCCCCATGTTGGGGCCCAGGAGGAGGGGGGCTGTTTTCTCAGAGAGCTCCTACTCACAGAAGAGGCTGACCTGGGATTCTGATAAATCTCCAAGGCCTGAAGCCCTGGGGGGAGGGGGTACCTCCAAGCTACAGAGCTCAGTCTCTGGGTCAAGCTAGAGAGAAGCATTCAACTAAGCTAGTGCCCCAGTGGAGGAGAAGCTTCTGGGGGACATGCTAGAACACAGCAGGGTGACTGCAGCAGATAGAGCAAGCAGGGAGCAGGGACTCTAGCTGACCCTCGGTAGGGTAGGGTAGGGTCCGAGGCCTGGAGTGTCATGTTGGAGAATGGAGTTTCCTGAATACCCACTGGTTCTTGGGAGGTGTGCCTGAGGCAGGGGGACTTCAAAGAGGAAGTCCCTTGGGACACTCCTCGCAGTCTAGCCCCTTGAGTCACAGCAACCTGTCTAGGTGGTGTGCGGAGTAGGTCGTGAGGATCGGCCTCCGCGGCACCAGAACTCCCTGCCGAGGACTCTGGAGGTGGCGCTGGCCCAGTGTGGCCTGAGTGAAGCAGCACAGGTAGCAGCTGTGAGGCAGCGCGTCAAGGAGGCAGCTGAGGCCGTGCTGGCCGCGGTGCTGGCCTTGGAGGCTGGCCTGAGCGCCGAGCAGCGCGGTGGGCGCCGGGCTTGCACGGACTTCCTCGGTGAGCGCGGGCGTGCAGCAGGCGGGAGGGCTGAGCTGCTGGGGCCCAGACTGGGGCCGTCCGCGCTGAGCAGCATCCTCGCCTGGCCTAGGCGTGGACTTCGCGCTGACAGTGTCCGGGCGCGCGCTGACCCCAGTGGCTCTAGAGCTGAACAGCAGCCTGTGTTTGGAGGCGTGCGGCACGCTCGAGGGGCTGTGGGCCGCGCCTCGCCTGGGTTTGGCGGCCGAGGAGGCGGCGGCTGCGCCGCTGGTGGAGACCATGCTCCGGCGCTCAGCGCGTTACCTCATGGAAGGAAAGCAGCTGCTGCTGGTCGGCGCCGGCGGCGTCAGCAAGAAGTTCGTGTGGGAGGCGGCGCGAGACTACGGGCTCAAGGTGGGCGGCGCCAGGCCCTACTCCCGGCCTGAGTGGTCAAGGCGTGGGTAGGGGTGGAGCCTGGAACGAAGGGGGCGGGGTTGGCCTCTGGGTCGGAACTACAGTAGCTGCGCTAGGGATAGGGTGTTTTTGCCAGGGAGAGGCAGATTTTGATGCCTTGCTTTGGGTTACGTAATTAAATCCCTAATGATCCACCAGGGCTACATAAAGGTAGCCACTGATGAGGGAGGGAGGGAAGATGCCAGGTAGGTGGCCTGGGACAGGCAAGGAACAAGGGCAACATTTAGGGTTAGTTCCAGAACCCAAGTTGGTTTTGTTTTTGTAATAATGTTGACTTTGGGGTTTCACATTGAGCTACACCCACAGCCCATTCATTATTATTATTATTTAAATTTTTTACTATTATTTAAATTTTGAGACAAGGTAAATTGTCTATGCTGGGTTCAAATACTGCTTCAGCTTTCCCAGATGCTAGAATTATAAGTGTGCACCACCACTCCATTGGTTCGAGCCCAGTTTGTTTGTTTGTTTGTTTGTTTGGAGAGAGGATTGAGACAGGGTCTCTCTATGTTGTCCAAACTGGCCTTGAACTCTCTATGTAGCCAAGGCTGGCCTCAGAACATGTGGAGATCCTCCTGCCGTAGCCTCCTGAGTGCTGGGATCACAGGCATGCATCACCACCCCTGGCCATTTTCATGTTGATGTTTTTTTTAATGTTGGCAAAGCTTCACATTTATTATAGCTAGAAACAAAAACCAAAAGAGTAGGAAAATGGCCTCTGCAGAGCAAGTTTGGGCAGAGAAAAAATAAAAACAAAAAACACACGCTACCACATAAGGGTGGGCTATCATAAAGAGGCACAGTAGTTGAACTCAAGTTTTAAATGCTGGTCTAAAGGACTTTGCTCTGTTCTGAGCAAAGGACAGGCAGTCATTTTGAGGTTGCATTCCTGCCCTGGGCACCCAGGGCCCACAGAGAGTGCTGGGGAGCATATTAAAGATTCTCGATCAGGTTTACAACAGTGGGTTCCATTATAGAATCTGCAGCAAACCAGGTAAGTAGACATTTTTATTCCTATTGAACAGATAAGAAAATGGTTGGGTGTGGTGGCACAGGGCTATAATCCCAGAACTCTGGGAGCCTGAGGCAGGAGGATCACAATTCAAACCGACCCTGGAAATTTAGTGATTCAGCAAGACCATGTCCCTAAATAGAAAAGGGCTGGGGATGTAGCTCAGTGCAGAGGGCCTCGGTTCAATCCCCAGTACTGAAAAAATAAAACCAAAACCAAAATCTGGGACCTTTTCATGCTAGCCCTAGCCTGCCAATGGCCTCCTCTGCACTCCGCAGTGGCACCCCCCTTCCTGGAAGGCCCCCATAGCCTTCTCCTGCCTGCTTGCTCCACATCACATGGTGTTTTCTCTAGCTGGAATGCTGCTTGCTCTGACACCAAGGGTTACTGTGCAGATAGCCGCCTCTCTTCCCATCAGTGGCTGCCTCTGCCCTGAGTCTCAGCTGTTTTGTGTGTGTGTGTCATCACCATGGGCCACAAGGTTTGAGAATACAGAACCCGCAGGAAACTTACGTGGTACCTTTGGTGTCAATGGAGACCAAACTGCCTGTCCCGAATCCCAACCCTGTTGGCTCCTTGCAAGTCCTGCAGTGTGGCTGCCTGTGGGAATGCACTGCTGAGCTCTCACACATACACTCCTTGCCCTTTCCCTCTGCAGCTATCTTTCGAAACTGCCTCTTTTTGACTGATACTTATTCTTCAGATCCAGTTTAGCTTTGTCTCCTTCAGGATGCTTCCCTTTCCTACCCCCAAGCTGGGATAGGTCTCCCATTTAATCAGTCATCAACATTCAACAAGGCTAAGTGGCATGCACCTATAATCCCAGCACTGGGGAGATTGAGGCAGGAGGATCTCAAAGTTTAAGGCCAGCCTGGGCTGCATAGTGAGTTCAAGGCCAGCCTTCTTTATAAAGTGAGAGCCTGTCTAAAAAAAAATTACCAAAAAGCTAGTATTTATCAATCCATCTCCCTTGAGGGCTGGAACCACATCCTAAGGTGCATCCAGTCTCCTCTGCACCTAGCAGACGCTGATCAGGGTGTCCTGTCCTCCTGTGGTTTCTGCAGCTGCACCTGGTAGAGTCCGACCCCAACCACTTTGCGTCTCAGCTGGTGCAGACTTTTATCCACTTTGATGTGACAGACCACCGGAGGGATGAGGAGAATGCGCGCCTGCTGGCAGAGCTGGTGCGAGCACGTGGTCTGCAGCTAGATGGCTGTTTCTCCTACTGGGATGACTGCCTGGTGCTCACAGCCCTACTCTGCCGGGAGCTGGGTTTGCCCTGCTGCCCTCCAGCTGCCATGTGCCTGGCTAAGCAGAAAAGCCGCACTCAGCTGCACCTGTCTCGCCATCACGGCCCGCCGTGGCCTGCGCCCTCCCTCCATGCTGTGGCCTGCTGCCCTCTGGAAAGCGAGGCAGATGTGGAGAGGGCTGTTCATCAGGTGCCCCTGCCAGGTGTGATGAAGCTGGAGTTTGGTGCAGGTGCAGTAGGCGTGCAGCTGGTGGAGGATGCCTCACAGTGCCATGAGCACTTTTCCCGAATCACCCGTGACTTGCAGGGCGAGGCTGACCATCCAGGCATTGGGCTGGGCTGGGGCAATGCCATGCTGCTGATGGAGTTTGTTGAGGGGACAGAGCATGATGTGGACCTGGTGGTGTTTGGTGGGCGGCTGCTGGCCGCATTTGTCTCTGACAATGGCCCCACAAGGCTGCCTGGCTTCACAGAGACAGCAGCCTGTATGCCCACAGGGCTGGCACCGGAGCAGGAGGCACAGATGGTACAGGCAGCCTTCCGCTGCTGTCTGGGTTGCGGGCTGCTTGATGGCGTCTTCAATGTGGAGCTCAAGCTGACTGGAGCTGGGCCTCGGCTCATTGAGATCAACCCCCGCATGGGTGGTTTCTACCTGCGCGACTGGATCCTGGAGCTCTATGGTGTGGATCTGCTGCTGGCTGCTGCAATGGTGGCCTGTGGTCTGCGACCTGCCCTGCCCACCCATCCCCATGCCCGTGGTCACCTGGTGGGCGTCATGTGCCTGGTGTCTCAGCACCTGCAGGCATTGAGTTCCACAGCAAGCCGAGAGACCCTGCAGGCTCTGCATGACCAGGGCCTACTGCGCCTCAATATGCTGGAGGAGGCCCTGGTGCCTGGCGAGTATGAGGAGCCCTACTGCAGTGTGGCCTGTGCTGGGTCCAGCCCCGCTGAGGCCCGCCTTCGCCTGCTGGGCCTCTGCCAGGGCCTGGGTATTGACGGGCCCAACTACCCAGTTGCTCACTTCCTATCTCATTTCAAATAGCACTGGAGCCAGGGGGCAGGGATGAAGTGCTAAAGGGAGGGGTTGTAGTGCCCTCTACTTGCTGGTGTCCTCTCTGTCTCTCTCCCTGTCACCCCACTTTAACCCCAGCCTGGCCCACTCCCATGCCTCAGGTTTGCTCCAGAGCAGTAGGGCCATGTTAACACCAAATCCTCCTGGGCTAAAGGGCCTAAAACAAGTGTGCGTGTGGGGGGCCTGTTGTACTCTTTTTGTTGTTGTTTATTTGGTCTTTTTCGTTTTTATCGGTACCAGGGATCGAACTCACAACCGCACACTTGCAAGGAAGGTGCTTATGCTGCTGAGCTAAATCCCCAGCCCCCGCCTGTTGTACTCTTAAAGGCTTCAGTCCAGCACACAGCTGCCCCAGGACTCTAGCCCTGGAGAAGTAGTAGGTGTTACCCATGCACATTGCAACTGCCCACTCCAAATGGGAGTGGACCCAAACCCAAGCCCTCTTCTCTACCCTCTCAGGGTTGTCTCTATTCCTGCCACATACAGAAGACAACCTTGGGCCACCCTCCTTGAACAAATCCAGGACAAGCTGAGATTTAAATGCTTGTCTTCTTATCCATATGCTAGGGCAGTTCAAGAGTCCGATGAAAACTTTCTGGCAATGCCTCTGACTCAACTGGCCTGAGAAGTGGACGCAGGTGGCTTGTGGCCAGGAGCAATCACCTTCTCTCATACTTCCACACAGATATTATTGCCTCTACTCTCCAGATGAGGAAACAGGCTCGGAGAGGAAAAATGACTGTCCTCAAGGTCTTTCCACTGTGGATATGGACACAATGGCCACGGTCAGGTTCCCACATTTACTAAGTCTTACATGCCTGCTCAGCTTCTAGGCCCCTCACCTCTCTGCCCTCAATACAAACAGCTCTGAGCTTATGAATACTGTCCTCTCTCCTCCTGTGTACCATATACCTTCTCCACCAAGCATCAGTGCTTTGGCCTTTAAAACATCTAACTAGCATTGGCAGAGGGTGTCAGCACTGCCTGCTTCATTCAGGGAAGTTGCTTCAAGCACTGTCTACACAGCACAGGAACTGTGGACAGTCCCCTGGCATCCCTTCCCAAATAAAGGCTTATGGACTAGTGAAATGTTGGCAGTTTGGGTTCTTGGACTGGACAGCTCTTCCTAGGCTCAGCTAGTGAAATGTTGGCAGTTTGGGTTCTTGGACTGGACAGCTCTTCCTAGGCTCAGCTAGGTGGGACTAAGGGTGGGGTTGTTTGTGAGGGGGACAGGGACTGGGGAGGAAGAGATGGGTAGGGGCTAGGAGAAAACCACTCCACTGGCTGGGCCTCTGGTCTGACCTTTGGCAGGGGCCTGTCCTATACCCACATCAGGGCCCAAACCTGAGAATCTCCTTTGGTGGGATTACAACCAGAGGTTGCATCCAAGATAACCCTCTATCAGCCTGTAGACCCCTGACTTCTATCCATCTGAGTTCATATCCAGCCTACATATACAATTAAAAGGCAGACAGTCTCTAACTACTAGAACTCAACCAAGGCCTGGTCTGGCCCGCAAACCCCTTCCTCACTGGCCCCATTCAGCATGAATTCATCCCCAATCTGAAATTACAGACCAAGTTTGGCATGTTAACTCTTTCATTGAACAAATCCAGTTTCTTTCAACCAAGTTTTACAAAGTGCATTTATTACATCTCTACTAGGCAATTCAATTACTAAATGTGCTTAAATTGAAGAAAGCCCATATATAGCAGGGCATAGTGGTGCACATCTGTAATCCCGGCACTTAGGAGACTGAGGCAGGATTGCTGTGAGTTTGAGGCCAGTCTGACCTATATAACAAGACCCTGCCTCAAAAACAAAAATAAAAACATATTTGGGAGCCCCACACTCTTAAAGACAAGAGCCTAGTAACAGCTCAACAGTAAACTGGTCACTCAGCAAATGTCTGACCAGAAGCACATTAAAGAGTCTCTAACGCAACTACTTACCTTGCAGAAGCAAACAGAAGAAACAGGCAGGATTTTTGCCTCTCTCTGCCCCGCCAGCCTGGAAGTGCACAGCTCCAGCAGAGGAGCTGAGGAGCAGAGAGCTGAGGATTGCATTTACACTTATACCTTCGCGCACCTCTGACACTGCCCATCCACATTCATACGCTCTCCTGCGCCCAAAAGGGAACCTCCTGCTCAGTGCCGACCCCAAGCATGGTGCTGAGAAGAGTCGGTTCACGAAAGCGCGATCTACAGGCTGCAGGATATACAGCCCAGTGCTCTGCGACTACAACTCCCAAGAGGCCGTGCAATAGGCGCCATGTTTTTGCCCGCTGGCTAAAGCTACCTGCCCCAAAGACGGCAGTGCAACTTTAGGTCATTGGCGCGCGCCCGCAGTCGCAAAGTGATAACGTATGGGCCGAGGCTTAGGGCTGTCAGTCAGAGCTCGGCCAGGTCCGGGCCGAGAGGCCCGCGGGGCCGGCGCGGCCATGGCGGCCGTATTTGATCTGGACTTGGAGACAGAGGAAGGGAGCGAGGGCGAAGGCGATCCAGAGTTCAGCCCAGCGGTGAGTGCTCCACCCCATCGCTATGGACTAAAGCCCAGCCTGTCATCTGGCCGAGCCCGAGCCTCGGTTCTACACAGCTGGAGTGGGCTTCGACTTCTGCATACCTGGATCTTTGCAAGATCCAGCGGCACTGAAGCTCAGACCCGCCTTCTCTTTCAGACCCCAGCCGCTGGCTCTGATTCTCCCTTTTCTACCTGCGATCTCTGCGCCTCAACCCTTGCCCTTTTTCTGCCTTTTCCCATCCCTGAGCCAAACAGCGTAACTTGGGGGTAGAGGAGGGATTCAGGCACCTCCCTTGCCTCTTACCCCTCGGTTTCCCGCAGGACGTGTGTCCCCTTGCCGAATTGAAGGCTGCTGGCCTGGAGTGAGTGAGGGTCTTAATGGGGGACGGGGGAATGAACTAGGGAAGGGGAATTAGGAAGCATTGGAGCCTTGTCCCCCATTCACCTCTTGTGTCCATAGGCCTGTGGGACACTATGAGGAGGTGGAGCTGACGGAGTCCAGTGTGAACCGCGGCCCAGAGCGCATCGGGCCTCACTGCTTTGAACTGCTGCGAGTGCTGGGGAAAGGAGGCTACGGCAAGGTACTGGTACCCCTGCCCCGTGGTGTCAACTCCCACCATGAGGCAGACTGAGGTTCTCAACAGAGATTAGAACTGTAAATCAGCAGAGCTTCCGGTAGGCTTCAGAGCTTTTAGCAGAGAGGAAGGAAGGGCAGATTCTCCTAGAATGGGATTGAAGAAGTTTACTGCCCCACCCTTGAGTAAGCCTGGGCCTCTCTGTCCCAGTGATAGAGCTTGAGGGTGGGGCTTCTTAAAGATAGGATGTGGGGAGGGAAGTTGATCCTGTCTTCCTTGCCCTACAGGTGTTCCAGGTGCGAAAGGTGCAAGGCACTAACTTGGGGAAAATATATGCCATGAAAGTGCTGAGGAAGGTGAGTCATTTGCTCAGCCAGCAAGTATGGGGTGGCCATCATCTCTTGCACACTGTCGCAGAATTTGGAGGATAGCAGTAAACATGGTGGAGGAAAAGCTCTCTGTGCTCAGAATTTGCTAGCTTGTTAGCTATTGTGATGTATATTGTTTTGTAGTAATTCCCAAGTGAGGGCAGTTTTGCTTTCTAGGAGACGTTTGTCAATCTTTGGACAATTTTTTGTTTTGTTTTTTCTGAGACAGAGTCTTGCTGTGTAGTTCAGACTGGTCTTGAACTTTCAGCAATCCTTTTTTTTTTTTTTTTAAGTTTTTTGAGATAAGGTGTTTCTGTGTAGTTCATGCTGATCTTGAACTCACTGTATATCCCAGGCTGACCTCAAACTCACAGCAGTCCTCCTGCTTCAGTCTCCTCACTGTCGGGATTATAGGCGTGCGCCGTTACGCCTGATGACAGAGTTTTGATTGAAAAGAAGTGCTGTTGAAATCCAGTAGGAAAAGACAAAGGATGCTGCTAAACATAGTACCCAGGAATTGTCTACTCCAAGGTGTCAATAATGTCCAGTTTGAGAAACACCATGTTAGAGGATAAACAAGACCCTGAAAATGATGGTTGGTGACAGCAGCAGAACTATGAAGAAAGTCAGTGAAATGACCAAAGATGGCAGAAGGGCAATGGATCAGAGCCAAGAACCTTATGTAGAATACTTAGCTGTTGTGGATCACTGACCTTTAAGAAATTTCACTTGTCTTTTGTCCTGGCCAGGTATTTCTGTAGAGATCCGGGGAGGGCTCTAGATAAGGGGCTTTTGCCTATTGGCACCCAGTACTATGATCACTGGGATGATCACTGGGAGGAATCATTCATGACATCACTGCAGCTCTGTGGTTGTGCAGACCTTGAGTCCAGAGGCTGACAGTGCCAATTTGTTTTGTTCTTTTTGAGACAGGGTCTGGCTGTGTGTTTCAGGCTGGCCCCAAACTCATAGTAGTCCTCCTGCCTCAGCCTCCTGAGTGCTGGGGTTGTAGGCCGGCACTGCCACACCTGGCTCTCTCTCTTTTAAATCCCCTTCCCTCTCCCTCCCTCTCTCCTCTAGTTCTCCTTTTTCCCTTTTCATTCTTGTTAATCTTAGCTTGTGTTTATGGTGTATTATGTTGGCATTCATTGAGGTTATTAGGATCTTGTAGCACAGCCACATTTTTGCAGTATGTTCAGGGTTGAGCTTTCTGCTGCAAAACAATGAAAGAGGACACAGAACAGTAACAACAGAGAGTAATGGCTCGAGTAAAGAGCTCCAGGTGCGGTGGTGCCCTACCTTCTAACTCATTTTTGCTTTTCAAGGCCAAAATTGTGCGCAATGCCAAGGACACAGCACACACACGGGCTGAGCGGAACATTCTAGAGTCAGTGAAGCACCCTTTCATCGTGGAACTGGCCTATGCCTTTCAGACAGGTGGCAAACTCTACCTCATCCTGGAGTGCCTCAGTGGTATGCATGTGGGTCCAGTTGGGTTGTGGGTGGCTAAGGACCAATGCAGGCAGTGCTGGGTGCTCAAGGGAAGCTTGAAAGGCTAAGGGACCCCCACATCCACCACCACCCACTATCCATTTGTTCATTCATTCATTCGTTCGTTCATTCAGCAAACATCTGTCTAGTGCCTAGTGTGTCCCTTGCCTGTGTTAGGGGTGGATGGGAATGGTGGGAATTGGGATAGAAGACAAGAGGGTGGTTTTGTCTACTTCTGCAACCCCTTCTCATTCTGTCCTCGTTCCTTGTGTGCCCTGCATGTGGTTTGGGCTTCATCTACCTGCATCCTCTTTAGTGTTGTCCGTCCTTTCTACTGTATTTTGGGGTGTGTGTGTGTGTGTGTGTGTGTGTGTGTGTGTGTGTATGTGGAGTGATCACAGTTGTTTCTACACTCAACCCCAGCTCCCCTACTTTCTGGTGTCTCTAGCTTTCAGGGTCATTCTCTACTTTTTTTTTTTTTTTTTTTTTTTTTTGGAGGCAGGGTCTTGCTGTGTAATTCAGGCCAGTTTTGAACTTAGTTGCTACCCAGGCTGGCCTTGAACTCACAGTGATCCTCCTGCCTCAGCCCCCTCAAGTGCTAAGATTACAGGTGTGTGCTGCCATTCCTGTCCACCAAAACTGACTCTCATTCTGAGTCTGTTAACTACCCAGACAAGCCTGGCCTCCTTGGCCTGGCCCATCAACCCTGCTCACCATGAAATAGCTCAGGTCTGCACTTCCCACCTCTCTCCCTGTACCACCTGCGATCTGGGAGCTGCTACCTGTGTGTGCTGCGTTCTTCCCTTCCATCTCAGCACCCTGAGAAGCCCCACAGCCACCCCGCATTCTGTCTCTTGTTGGGATTTACTTCATCCGTGCTGTCTCCATCCCGAGGTTCTTTGGGCAAAGCTCTCAGAGCTGTTGCCTCTGTCTGGTGTCCTAGAGCAATGTGTGCGTGTCTGTCTCCCCATCAGACTGAGCATCCTGAGGGCAATGGCTGGGTCTCCTCATCTCTGCCCCCAGCTTCACCCAGCACAGGGCCAGGCACCGAATAGGCGGCGGTAGATGTTTGCTGAATTGAATTGAATCCCCACGGCAGCTCTGGGAGGCAGGTAGGGTGGGGTTTATAAGCCTCCTTTTTCCCAAGAAGAAACCAAAACTCAAAGTCAGTGGCAGGACCAGTCCTAGCACACAGCCTCTGATGTGTTTGTGTTGCAGGGGGTGAGCTCTTCACACATCTAGAGCGAGAAGGCATCTTTCTGGAAGACACGGCCTGGTGGGTGTAAAGTTTGTCTCTCTCCCCAAGGGTACCTGGCTCTTCCTCCACCCCTTCACACTGTCCTGTCTCTCTGCAGCTTCTACCTAGCTGAGATCACCTTGGCTCTGGGCCATCTCCACTCCCAAGGCATCATTTACCGAGACCTCAAGCCTGAAAATATCATGCTCAACAGCCAGGGTGCGCCTGTGAGCACACTGCTGTGCAGCTGCTGGGGGTTCAGGGAGAGGCTGGGAGCCACAGCTAGGTGGCCTTGACCATCCTCTGCTATTCTTCCTCAGGCCACATCAAACTGACGGACTTTGGACTGTGCAAGGAGTCCATTCATGAGGGTGCCGTGACTCACACCTTCTGTGGCACCATTGAGTACATGTAAGTAGCACCTGGCTGGCCTGTGGTCGGGAGGATAGCCAGAGGGGCCTGGCCTGACTGACAGTTCCTCCCGGCCCCCAGGGCCCCTGAGATTCTGGTGCGCAGTGGCCACAACCGGGCAGTGGACTGGTGGAGCCTGGGGGCCCTGATGTACGACATGCTCACTGGATCGGCAAGTCCAGCCTCCTTGGGAGAGGGGTGGTGTGGGAGAGCCCCTTCCCAGCAGGGGCAGGACCTGGTGGAGGCCACCAGGCTCCCCTCACCTTCTGCCTCCTCTAGCCACCCTTCACTGCAGAGAACCGGAAAAAGACCATGGATAAGATCATCAAGGGGAAGCTGGTGCTGCCCCCCTACCTCACCCCAGATGCCCGGGACCTTGTTAAAAAGGTAGGGACCCTCCTGCCAAGGCTTTACCCTGCTGGCCACTCTGTGTATGTCCCTAAATGCCATTGGCCTGTGCAGTGTGCCCAAGCCTCAGCTTTGCCAGACCATCTGATTTCCGTAGACAAGCCTACATCTAGTTTATAATCAGGAAGTAAGGTAGCCAATTCCACCAGGGGGCCAGCAGCTGGTGTGCATGGGAGGGGAGGACTCCTTCAGGACTTGGCATTGGATCCTGACTCGAGGTATTGAGGGTAATGCCAGGAAAGGCTTCATGGAGAAGGTACCATTGTACCCAAGCCTGAGGCTCAGTAAGTGGAGGCCATCCTACAGGGCACCCCCTAACCTTGTCTTCCCCCAGCCACCCCAAGCTAGGTGATAGTACCTCCCCCAAGCCCTCCCTTCTGCCTCGGTCCCACAGTTTTTGAAGCGGAATCCCAGCCAACGGATTGGGGGTGGCCTAGGGGATGCTGCTGATGTGCAGGTGAGTCTGGGACCAGAAGGAGGGGAGGGAGCCAGAAAAGGTGAACAGTTGGCATGTTTGAGAATGCTCTCTACCCTCAGAGGCACCCCTTCTTCCGGCACATCAATTGGGATGATCTCCTGGCCCGCCGCGTGGATCCCCCTTTCAGGCCAAGTCTGGTAAGTGCCGGTCCTGTGGCCCTGTGGCAGGTGGAGCCCCCACGCCTCAGACTCCCTCACCCTTCCCATGTGGATCTGTCCACAGCAGTCAGAGGAAGATGTGAGTCAGTTTGACACCCGCTTCACACGGCAGACGCCAGTAGACAGCCCAGACGACACGGCCCTCAGTGAGAGCGCTAATCAGGCCTTCCTGGTAAGGGCCCCGGGACCCAAGGACCGTGGGGACCAAGGCAGGGATGGTGGCTAAGGAGTGGCGGACACTGAACATCAACTGGCCCAACATCTCCCCCCAGGGCTTCACATATGTGGCCCCTTCAGTGCTGGACAGCATCAAAGAGGGCTTCTCCTTCCAGCCCAAGCTGCGTTCCCCACGGCGCCTCAACAGCAGTCCTCGGACCCCAATCAGGTACCAGGCTGCAGAGGTGGGTGGGTGGCTGTACAGGGGGCTTTAGTGACAGGAGGCCGCAGGTTTGGGGGGCCTTGGCCATAGCTTTTGGTCAGCTCAGACCCTGCAGGGCCTGGGGGCTCTGACTGTGCCTTGGTTTCCTTTTGCAGTCCCCTCAAGTTCTCTCCCTTCGAGGGATTCCGGCCCAGCCCAGGTCCACCAGAACCCATGGAACCTCCTCTACCTCCACTCCTGCCACCACCACCGCCACTACCCTCAAGCACTGCTCCTCTCCCCATCCGTCCCCCCTCAGGGACCAAGAAGTCCAAGAAGGGCCGTGGGCGTCCTGGGCGCTAGGAGGATGGATATGGGTGAGGGCAACCTAGAGGCCCTTTCCCTGTGGGCTGCAAGGACAGCCAGACCCTGGCCGCTCCACAAATTGGGGTGTGTCTGCAGGACAGGAAGGAGCATGTCTTTGCCTGGGTGACAGAGGCCCAGAATCATGCGCATGGAGGCAGCTGGCTTTGACTGCTGCCAGCAGGGTCCCACTGGGAGGGACCTGAATTTAATTGTAGAATTAAAGACCTGAATCATGGCATTGACTGGCTTCTGTTGGAGTCTGGGATTAGGTGGTCATTCCAAGAGCAGCCCCTGCTCAGGGTGGCGAGGGGACACTACAGGGTCACAGATGATACTTCTAGGTTAATCTAACTAGCTTGATTGCAGTTTCATAAAATTCGATGGAGTCACCAGGATCATTTATTATTCTGTCACTAAAATGATTAAAGTACTCCCGTAGGTTTCTGATCCAATAGTCTTCGTTCAATAAGCTCAAAGGCCAGTTTTTCCACATACGCAGTTTCCAAGTAATAATACTTTAGCCCTGAAATCAGTACATTTTAAAACAGGTAATTTGAACTTAAGTGTAAATTTAATAGGGAACTTAGTACCATTTCTCGTACAGTAAAATGTATTAGCATTTCCTACCAGAGTGTGCTATCACCAATTGCTAGGATCAAGCAGCAGGGGAGGGCATTGCTTT
Organism: Cavia porcellus; assembly: GCF_034190915.1. Taxonomy (NCBI): domain Eukaryota; kingdom Metazoa; phylum Chordata; class Mammalia; order Rodentia; family Caviidae; genus Cavia; species Cavia porcellus. Next base: position 25,971,229 of record NW_026947500.1, read on the forward strand.
CAAATGGCTGCCCAGGGCACGGGTGGGGGATAGCCTTATAGAGGGGTTGGGGCTGCACAGACTTGGGACCTGAAAGGGGTCTGAGGTACTCCACGTGGGAGTTGGAGTGACGATGACAGATCCCCGGTAGTTGTTTGCCACCATGACAGCTTGGGAAGCAGAGGTGCAGTAGATGCCACGACAGGGCTGGGACACCAAGGCTGGCTCCTATAGTGCAGTGACATGGAGGCCCTGGGCCCCTGCGGCCCCAGTGCTGTCATCCCATGCTGCACTGCCTGAGAAGGCATGCAGGTCACTCAGCAGGGCCTCAGCGCTGCCTCCTGAGCCCCGTTCAGCATCAGTGTTGAGTGCTTCCTCGGTGCACCCCAAGGCCTGTTCTGGGTGCGCTTCTGCTCTGCAGCGCTGTTGCTTGTCTTCCTGGGGTTCAGCCTCCTCCACACCATCTTCATCTTCTGCATCCTGTACGTCCTCTTGCCCCTCTGCGTTGTGTGGTGACCCCAACTGAAATTGGGTCTGAAGCCAGTGGCCTGGAGGGCTGGCCCAGAACAGGCGTTGGGTACGGCCCCACAGCTCAGTGCCCAGGCGGGCCGGGTGGTAGTAGCCCCCCGAGTCACGGCTGAGGCGGTGCCAGGCCAGGACCAGGCCAGCGAGCAGCAGGAGGAATAGCAGCAGCAGGAGGACAACAGTCACCGAACTGGAGCCCACGCTGTCCCCGGAGGCCAGAGTTCCTGGCAGGGTCACCAGCAACCCAAACCCAAGGGCATAGAATACAGCCTGTAGGAGACAGGTTGGGACTGTCACCTGGTGTGGAGTTGGATGAGTGACCAAAATCAATTTCTATTCCCCACTGAGAAGCTCCTCAGTCACCCCTACCAAAATGGAAGCAGTCGAGCCGAAAAGCTCCAGTCTTTATTTAGTCAAGGCCTTGGCTCAGTGTGATCTGCCTCGAACCCTGACCTTGGCCCCACACCTCATTCCTTGCTTCCTTCAGCCTGCTCCTGCCCGAGGCCTTCACACCGGCCCTTCTTGGCTTGGAATTCCACAAATCTGAGAGCCACATGGCTGCGTGCTCACCTCCCGGGAGACCCAGTATGACCTTGATTGCTAACTCCTGTTTATTGCAGTAGTCTACCCACCCTGCACTCTCCAGACCCACTAACCTGCTCTATTTTCTCCATTGTACACAAGATATGGGTCTGCCTCACCTCACCTCCCTAATCAGAATAAGCTGTAGGAAGACATTTGTGGGATCTACAGACCTAAACCTAATACCTGGTACAAAGTAGATGCTCAAGAAATATAGGCTAGCTGGGCACAATACTGCAATGCCTACAATCCCAGAATGTGGGAGGCTGAGGCAGGAGGACTCTTGTGAATTCAAGGTCACCCTGGGCAACAAAATGAGGTCAAAGGCAGCCTGAACTGCACAGTGAAACTGTCATTCAAAGACCAGGAAAAGGGCCAGGGGTTTAGCTCAGTGGCATAAGCATGTGTTTGACAGTTCCATCCCTGGTACCGAAAAGAAAAGAGACAAAAAATGCCTCATGCCTGTAATCCCAGCACTTGGGAGGCTGAAGGCAGGACTCCCACAAGCTGAAAATCAGCCTGAGTAAGTTCAAGACAGTCTAAACTACAGAGCAAAACCCTGTCTCCAGAAACCAAAAAAACAGGCAGAATGTGTCAAAACTGCCCACCTGGGGTAGGAGGGTTGGTAAGAGGAGAAAGAAGGGAAAGAAGGGGCCTGAGTAGCTGGCATCAGTGCTGACTCAGAGCTGGGATAGAGGGATCTGGGTGAACAAAGAAGAGACCCCAGGCCTCTGCGTGGCTGGGACCTGGGATGGGGGTCCCTGAGGCCCCTCTTCCTCCCACAGCTACTGTAGTTTCCGCTTAGCAGCCCGTCCCGAGGGCCCCAAGAGAGCAGGGCTGGGGCTGGGGGCGGCCCGGTGCAGCTGGCAGAGGAAGCCTGCGGTTGGAACAAGCAGGTGGAGCGTGTAGGGGAAGGGGGAGGGTGTGAGTATGGCCCTTCCCTCAGCCTCCAGGCCCCAGAGACACAGCAGGAGCCATGCTGGAGTCCAGCTCCTGAGATGACCAGGTGAGGCTCTATCCCAGGGGCCTCAGGGCTGGACTCGGAGTGGGGGCCGGAGGACTCTTGAGTCCCAGGGAGCCCAGCTCTGAGTTGGACCCGGCTTCTGCCCGATGATGCTCGGCCTGGGTCTTGCCTTTCTGTGCCTCCGGGTCCTAGCTGGGAAGTCCTTCTGCACATTCCAGCCCCAATCTGGAACCCCCGGCCCCTGCCTCTGCCCCAAGAAAGCAGCAGGCCCTAACACTCACCATCAGTCTACTGGCCTCCTCCCAGGGCGCCCACTTCTGGCTCTAGATGTGCTGAGAAGTGAGCTCCGGAGCTCTCGACTGCAGCTAGGGGGGTTATCCACCCAACACTTCCGCTTCCTGTTCACAATACCCAACCCGCTTTTGCCTGCCACAGGACCCTGGTGGGACCTGGGCCTCTCGGGACCATTCCAGCCCACATCAAATTCTCACAAACTTCTCTGGTGAGGCTTGGGCCATGGGCCTCACCAGGCCTCCAAAAGGAGGAAATAGGCGTCCAGCTCAAAGCTGATGAAACTGTAGACAGGTCTGTAAGTCTTCTGCCTCAGTTTCTTTGCCTGATGGGATTTAGGGGAGTTGTGTGGTTACTCGGGGTCCCCAGGCCTCTCACACTCATGACTTCCATGCTCATTTGTCCCCAGGTTTCCCAATTTTCCTTCTCAGACCCATGCTTGCAGCAGCCAGTCAAGCCAGGGTTTTAGAAAGAAAATTTTATTTGGAATGAAAATATAGAGCTCATCCCTGCCACTTCCTCTGGGGATGGGAGGTGGGGAGGCTGGGAGGAGTTGCGGGGTGAGGAGGCTGGGAGGAGTGGTGGGGAGATGGTCCCTCAGAGTATAAGCAAGCTGACCGTGGTATAAAAATCCTCCACAGTAACAGTGACCACAGCTAGGCAGTGACTCCAGCCTGGGCCCTGGGCCCGGTCAGGTACAAACTGGCCCTGACCTGCCACAGAGGTCCTTGATCAGTCAGCAGCCAGTGCGTGACCTGCCAGCAGAAGCCGAGTGAGAAGGGGATGAAAGAGGGTATGCATCAAGGGGGTAGATCCAAGGGCCATGGTCCTACGCATCCCCATTCTCCATGCGGCCAAGCTGTTCCTCCAGGCGAGTGATACGGTCCCCCTGCTCCTTGATCAGTGCCTGCAACGCCCGAAGCTTCTGCAGGATTTCTTCCAGCTTCCCAGCCTCCTGCAGGGACAACAGGAAGTCAGTGGCCAGCAGCTACAACTCTCCTCAAAGTAACCACCAGACAGAGGACTTAGGTTCAAAGAGGCACACACAGACTGGGTCGGCACCCAGGCCCCAGTATCACCCTGACTAGGGAGCATGTACCTCAGCCCCTGTGAGGCTGCCACTGGGGGTGGCAACGGCGGGGGTGGCAGTAGATGTGGAGGTGCCAGGCCGGCTGGAGCTGGCTGGCCGGCTGTCAGATAACACATTGCGTCGGCTGACTTTCAGGTCTCGCGGTTTGCTGGGCACGTAGGCCTCCCGCAGTGAGATCAGGATGGGGTCAGCATCCTGCCCGCTCACCCACTCTTCAGCCTCCAGGGCCGCCTCAGGCCCGGCCGTGTCAGGATACAGATCATCCTGGAAGAGGTCAGACTGCGCAGCAGGTAGAAGTCAAGATGAGCTGGGGGACAGGGGGTCCTCCCACCAAGGTGCTCACAGCTGGACCCTGTGTGGCCACTTTCTCACTTCCCTCGGGGCCCTGGGTTGACATTCTGTTAACCTAGCCTCTAATGGCCTGGCCCTGAGTGACCTCAAATCTGCCATTTCACTTCCCTTCTGGATACCAACAGCTCCCTCTGCAATATCCCCAACCCTCCTGAGCAGGGCTGTCACCACTCTTGATTGCAAACCGCAGGTCCCAACTATGTGGCTTTGTGGGATCCTGCGAGCCCCATTTGGGCCCCATGAACTAAGCTGTTGGAGCAGGTTCTATTAGTCCCCACCCTGCTCTGCACCCAGATGTGCCTGGCACACTGAATGAAACGCTCAGCAAATGTCAGCTGGAGAATAATGGAAGTGTGTCAGAGACACTTGGCATCTGATGCCAAAGCCCATGTGGCCTGGCTGTCCTCATGGAACTCTCCATGACAGCCAGACCTCTCGTCCCTCGTTCCATTCCCAGTTCCTCTGGGACAGACCCCAGCTAGCCCTGTGTCATCCTGCTCAGCCCCCATCTACCTTCCGGGTACGAGTGCATGCTGGCATCTGTCCAGCCCACCCACTGCATCCTCTCATGCGTTTGGCCCATCACTAATATGTACTAGAGAAGAAAGCAAATGGGTTCCAGAAGCAGGCGGCCTCACCTTTCTTGGCACAGTCATGACAATGGGCTCACACTTTCGCTCATGCAGTTTGTAGAACCTGGGAAAGGGAGGAGGCCCCATAAGCAGAGCTCTCCTAGCAGCCCCCAGCCTCCACTTCCAGCTTCACCCAGCCTTCCACAGGCTGACTCTAGGTACCTTTGTGGCCTCAAGGGTTCCTATAGACTGGGCCCTGACACTTGGACCCCTCTGTGACATTTCACCCTGGATGCCCTGGGTTTAACCCCCTGCCCCCATCCTGACCCATCCCCAGGTCCAGCCTCAGAATGAATCCCATCCCCTTACCGGGCAATCTCACACTTGTTGACCTCCAAGCCCCGCTTGGGCATGCTGCCCATGCCCCTCTGGGGCTCCTTGCTGGTGAATGTGTTCAGGAAGTGGATATAGGGCGGCTCATTAGTGATCTCAAAGTACCTGATGCTGGAATCACCCTGTAGGGGCACAGAGCTCAGCGCTCAAACCACAAAACCTCCCTTATTCCCACCAGCTGTGCCAAGCCCCACCTTGCCACAAACATAGACCACACTGGTGTCGGGATCGTAGAAGGGCAGCAGGGCGCCGTTGCTTGAGTCCAGCTCCTGCAGGGCCATAGGCTCCTCAAGGTTTTCCTGGTACATGGAGAGCAGTCAGGTCAAGCCACAATTGTCCTTTCAAACCCCGATCAAGACTGGTATTAAGCAGCTTCACATGCAAGCCAGCGCTGCCCCAAGACGAAGGGGATTCTCTCCTACCTCCTTGCCTCCACCCACGCAGTGTGACCCATCAAGGGATTCTTTCCACTTCTGTGGTCCTACTTTTCCATCCTCCCCTAGGCCTTAAGACTCTATGCAGGCCACTGAGCACATGCTGGGGACCACAGGCACTCCATCTCTGCCTTAGAGAGGCCCTGGTTACTGTGCATAAACATAGCTGTAGGACAGAGCGCTTTGTGGAAAGGGCTCTCCTGAAAGAGGAACCTGTGCATTGGTTCTTAAACACCAGCTGAGTGGTTCACACAGGGCCTTCTATCAGCAGGAGCAGGGTAGCAAAGATACAGAGATGATAGGGGAGCCTCAGGGAAGGCCAGAGAGCACAGGGTAGGATCAGGAGAGAGTGGCATGGTTCTGGGGCCAGTCCTCTCCATGGTGACCCCTGCCAGCCTGGTCCTGGACGATGCTGCCAGAGTAGGCCCAGTCTCAAGCCTGCCCCCTTAGGCTGATCGCGGCCACTCACTGGGTCCCAGAGCGCCAGCTGCCGCTCGCTCATGCGGCTGAAGCCTGTCGTGAACACCTTGCCGTCCGCCAAGAAGATGGCCCGCATGGGCCGAGCCCCCTCATGGGCTTTCTCCCGCTCCTGGGGAGGGACACGTGGTCAGTACAGCACCCTGATCAAGACCCCAGGCCTGTCCACTGCCATCTTCACCCTCTGGGGCCACATACTGCCACCAGGGTGCCTCTGCGGGGGTCGATGATGCGCATGCGCTTGTCTTTGCATGCTGTGCAGAAGAGGCTCCCGTTGCGGTTCCAGCTGACGTTGTAGATGAGGTCGGGGTGCAGGGTGTCCAGGCGGTACAGCTCCTCTGCAGTGCCCACATTCCAGATGAGCACCACATTGTCGCAGCCTGGCAGGTAGAGGGCCGTCAGCTTAGACCTGGGCAGGCAGGTGGGGGCCATCAGCCTGCCAGACCTAACTGTCCACTCCCCCGGGACTGAAGCAACTCTCTTAACTGCTGCAGGTCTCAGCTTCCCTATCTGTCAGATGGACCTGGAAGAGGCTGCAAGGATGTTCCAGAGCTGCATATGCAGAGGGGGCTAGAGGGGTAAGATGGGTAGGGAGCAGCGCAGACCTGCACTGAGCAGCACATTGCGGGCGGTGGGGTGCCAGGTGATGATACCCACGCGCTTGGTGTGCCCCTCCAGCACCACCACTGGCTCTGTCAGTGGGGAAACCAGACCATTCTCTGGGATCTGCCACACCTGCAGGAGGGATGGGGATGTCGGGCTGAGGCCTCTGCTACCAGCAGCCTCCAGCCATGCCTGAGACCCTGGTCCGAATAGCCCTGCGCTCACCATGACTGTGCAGTCCTCTGAGCCGCTGGCAATGACTTCATCATTGTGGGGACACCAGTCAATGTCTAGGACAGGTCCTGTATGCCCGCACACTGTCGGATAGGCCTTGTCAATGCGGCCCGTCTGCAGGAATGGAGGCATAGTGAGAATGGCTGTGCTTTGTCTCTCCAGAGCCTCAGTCCCCTCCTGGGAGTAGGATGATGTACTGAGCCTGGATCACTGGTGCTCCAGATGTGACAGTGCCCAATCCCGCCCTCCTAGATAAGCAGGAAATGTCTGCAGCCTCTGTCTCTGACTCAGTGGCAATAAACACTTTGGCACCTTCGATCACACCTCCTGGGCAGTAAATATGGATCATAATATGTGGCCAGCAGGAAGGGGACAAACGAGGCAGGCCTCTGAGGTACGCAGAAAGTTCACAGGAGTGGCTCAGGTGCCTGCTGTCTTCCCTCCAGCCCTCCTCCCAGCCTTGATGGGACCCACCTTGTTCAGGGGGAGCACCATAAAGGCACCCCCACCGCTGGCCTCTACAATCACAGCCAGGAACTTGGGGTTCACTGCGCAGAAAGTGCTGTCCCAGGTAACACGGGACACTCGAATGTCCTCGTAGCACTGGTCATTCTTGACTGGCTGCCCAAACACATGCCGGAATTTGCTCTGCCGTACTACTTTTCGGAAGGACATGTCTGCAGGGCAGAGAGGTGGGGAATCACCTTGTTGTCACAGCGACCTGACCGCTCCCTGGGCTGCATGATGGGAGGTGGAGAGGGTGCAACAAAGCTGGTTATTAGAACCAGCCTGGGTCTCAGTTTCCCCAGTCACAGAGCAGGGTCACAGGCGCAGACAAAGGCTGCCTCCCACAGGCACCGATGTGCAGGGGTAAATGCACGGATCTCTAGGGCGCGCCATCGCTGAGTTCTGAGTGGCTTTGAGGAACTTTCCTTGGACCCTCCCCCATCTCTGCTGTGGTGCCCCCCCCCCCAAGAAGGCATAACTCTTTAGGTCCGGGGCGGTTCGGCGCTGCCTCTCCTGCCCAGAAATTTGGAGGATGCATGAAGGGCAGGAGGCAGGAAAGGTCTGCCTGCTGGAGGACGCTTTAGGCCCCAGTTCTGAGTCCCAGGAAAGGTGCAGGGAGCTGCAGGAACGCCGGCCCGGGGGCCTTGGCCGGACGCAGCAGGGGTCAAAACGACGCTGCCAGTTGCCGAGCATCCCAGATCTACCTCAGAGCACGGTCCAAGGTGAAACAGGGACCCAACTTCTAGGGACCCTGGCTCAGGAGAAGAGGCTGGACGTCCAAGGGGAGCTAGGACTGAGGGTGGGGCGCAAGGGAGAGACAGTGCTCCTCCAACTTGCAGCCCCCCTCCCCGGGCCCCGCCCTCGCCCGAGATCCCAGCCGGGTCCCGCCCCGTTTCCCGCTCACCGCTCACCGGGAGTGCCGGGGGCTGTGGCGGCGGCCTCGGACTGCTTGGGATCCCGATCTCTGGGAAGCAGGAAGCGGGAATCAGGAAGTGACAGAGGAGCGAGGGCGGGGGAGGGGGCCGGGCAGGGGCTGGAGAGGCGGGGCCGAGTCACGCGCGCGCGCGGGGGGTGGGACCGCCGAAATAGTTGGGCGGAGTCAAGGGGGACTGGGGCGGGGCCAGCAGGGGCCCCACCCCGAAGAGGCTAGGTCCAAAGCTTCTCCACCAAAAGTGAAAAGTTACCCTGCAGCGGCTGGAGCAAGGGTCAAGGTTCAAGGACATGCACAGGAGTTGCGGGGTTAGGATGAAGCCAAACCTGCCAATCCCCATCCGGACTGCGCGCCCCTAAGGCACCCTGTAACTGTCCCCGCCTCCTCCAGGTGGTGTCTACGTGGACAAGTCGACTAAGTAAAGCAACGTTGGAAGGAGACAGGGAAAGGTCCAGTGGTTCCATTCTTCACGTGGACGCCGTGGGTCCTGCCAGGCTCTTTATTGAGGGCTGCAGATCCCTTGCAGCTTCCTTTGCTCCCTGGACCATCTATGCGGAGCCTCTTTTTTTTCTCTAACAAGGAGCCCAGCCTGGCCTCCCCAGATCAACCAACCCCACCCAATCTGACCGCGGGGCCTTCGGTGTCCTTGTGGGATCCACTTTTAAGTCCATGGTTCAGGGCACTGGCTCCCTCCTATCCTCTTAGGCATTTACTACCCTGAGTGACCAGGAGGTGATGGCAGGGTCCTTTTCCCAGAACGAAAAGGAAAAGAGCAAAGACAGGCAGAGAAAAGGAGCCCGGCTGTGTGTTGGAGGGTAGGCTGGCTTGTGTCTCATCTCATTCCCTCTCCACCCTGGGAGGAGACAGGCTCAGAGAGGGCAGGTGTTTCCCTGAGGGCACACAGCTAGTGTTCACTCTTTATCTGGTTTCAAAGTCCTTACATTTCCCAGTGCTCTCCATAAACCCTAGGCTGGCCAGGCAGGAATGTGGGGACCAGATGCAGCAGAGGAGAGTCTGTTTAAAGCCCACACCAGCCTGGGTGGCCTCCCTTCCCAACCCATCAACGGCTTGATTGAGACACAATCCTCAGCCGCCTTGTCTTTCCAGCCACCCTACCTGTCTGACCCCTACCCAACACCTCTTGCACCTCCACTGTCCTCTTCCGGCCTGTGGCCCAATGATACTGACCTCTCCCATCCCTGAACAACCCCCTACCCCAGGACAGGGCATCCTGTTCCCTCCCTTTGGCTGCAAGCTTTCCTCCTGGGTCTTGAAAAGACTCTAGACCTCAACTTACCCCATGTCTCTCCTCACCTGTTACCTCCCTTGGGGCTCTCCCTGACATCCCTCTCACCCACTCTCTGGCCCTTCCTTGTTCCCACTGCATTGTTTTTGATCACTGTTGGATCATCAGATGCTTCTCCCTGCTAGGATGTCAATAACTTGAGGGCAAGGATTTTGCCTTCCCCCAACTCAACACTCAGCTTCCGGAAAGGGACCCAGTACCCAGCAAGTGATCCCTTTGTACAGGTTGAGCGGGTGAACGAGTGGCATCCCTGAATGTAGCGTTAAAAATCTTCAGAATCAGGGGCTGGGGATTTAGCTCAGCGGCATAAGCGCCTGCCTTCCAAGCAGGCAGTCGTGAGTTCAATCCCTGGTACCGATAAAAAATGAAAAAGACAAAAAAAAAAAAAAATCTTCAGAATCAACATCTGGCCCCTCTGGAACAGAGGGGAGGGTCTTTCCCTTAGAGAAGGATGGAAGGAGTCTCCCAGAAAGCAAAAGTAGCTGAGTGCTGGGATGATGTGGGAGGCTTGAAGGCCCTGTTTCTTCCAACATAAGCCTCCTTTGTGAAACTCTGGGAAAATTCTCTCTGTCACACAGGTCACTTCAGGGTCTAGTGTTTTTCTTGGATAGCAATTACGCACTATAAGTGAGAGTCTCCTTTGGGACCTTGGCGGTAGGGTTGGCTCAGTCCTCAAGGCAGATGGCTGGTGCCGAGGTTTTATTCACTGATCTGCTCTCCATGTTGAAAAGCTTTGGGACCATTGCCAGGAAAAAGGGGGACAGAAGTCCAAGTCCTGTCCCCAGCGAGTGTATGCCTCAAAAAATAAAACGGGAAAAGTGAGGGAGGAGGAATAAAACCTGGCAGGCGTCTACCTGTCACACAGGCTCTGGCCTATACTGGTCTCACGCCTGGCTTGGGCCAGGGGTGCCCACGGGTACAATCAAACTAAGGGTTAACAGTGATTGAACACTTATTGTATATTTGATAAAGATCCAAACACTTCATAGAGATTAATCAGTTATGATCTCCATTTTACAGATTGGCAACTGAGTTCCAAAGAAACCAAGAATTTTGCTAAAGTTTACACACAGTGAATATTAGAGTCAAGATTCAGATAACTCTTTTGGAGCACCAGAGATCACAACCTCAACCTCACCTGTGTATCTCTAAAAGGGAGGGCCAGCCAGAGAGGCATCAGGACTAGCATGGGCTCAGTAAATACTTATTGGATGAATAGGTTCAAATAACTCACATCTGCCCAGCAATCCCTCTCTCACCTGTCTTAGTCCCTGTAATCCATGCCCTTCCTATGTTTGGCTCTGATAATAACCACAACCTGCTACCTGACAAGAAAAACATTATCCTGAATTGACATAGGCAAACACTGAGGCCAAGAGGAAGCTAGGACTCAAACCCAGATTTCACTGCACCACACCCAGCTGCCCAAACTGCATGCCACCTTTTTACAATGGTACAATCTTGGGAAGGGCAGCATATAAAATGCCACTTTCATTATACCTGCTGGGGAGGGCATCTCGCAGCTGCTGCAGATCCCAGTGCTGAACTAGTGGGAAAGGACTGTGTGGGGGGAGTGGGGTAGGGACTGTGGTCTTGGACACTAGGGGCAGGAGATGGGGAACAGGCTTGCAGTGCTTCCTCTTTTTTCTGGCAGTCTCTGCAGTTGTCAAGAAGCTGGCTCTGCCTGATAGAAGCTTGGTGACCTCTGGGAACCTTTGCCCTTTCTGGGGCCACTGGTGCACTCAGATAACTTCTACACTGTGCCCTTAAGCTTAGCTGGGTGAGGTTGGGTCTAGTGCACCCTCTACCTGCAGCCCCTCTAGAGAATCTGTGCAGCCTTCCCTGGGAGGTTTGGGGGCAGGTGACGAATGGAATCAGGCTTTGAAGTCTCTTGCCAACCCCTCGCTGCCCCGCAGGATGCAGAGGTCCAAGCACCACGATCTCTCAGGCCACCTACGTGTCTGCAGCCTAGGCCAGTCATAGCAGCCCAGGTGCTCTGGCCAGGGGGTGGCTCTCCCACCTGCCTCCAGCCAGCCATCCTAAGGGCTATCTCTGTATGCCCTTGATGGAGAGGACATCTCCTCCCTGATCCCCAGCTACATGGCTCCTTTGGGGGTACCTCATATGCTCCCTCATTTAATCCTCAAAATAGCCCACAAAACAGGAACTCTAAAGTAGTCTGTCCTGAGTCACCCAGGAAAGGCGTCACAGAAGTAGATTTGAATCCAGGCTTGGCCACTTTTGCCTCTTCTCCAGCTTCCTTGCTGAGGGAAATCTTACACTGGCCTCACTGTCTTCTGGGACAGGGTACTGTTAGAGAGGGCTTGGCCAGGCCAGGCCAGCCCATGGGCCACTGGGGCCTCTGGCTTCTGCTTGGAGCTACAGCTCTTGGTGGGCTCCTTTTTCTGCAGGGATTTTTCTTTTTGTTGTCCCTGTGTCCAGGCTTGACCTACTATCTTCCTCCAGCAGGACCAAAGTACAGAGGAGGCGGCTTCTGAGGTACTGGAGGACAGAACTAAGCAGGACACCATCAGAGATGGCTCAGGAGGCTATTGGGTGACTATGCGTTGGCAGCAACCATGGAAGAGCATGACAGGACGGGGCAGTGGATGCTGACACTAACCCTGTGGGACCTTTGGCTGCTTCATTTCACTTTCCCTTTGTAGTTCTTCCAGGTCAGAGGACTTGGTGGGGTTTTCAACAGTGATGTTCTCTGCAATTCCTGCCTCTCCAACTGGCTGGTTCCTCCACTCCCTCTGGCTTTTCTGCTGCCCTGGCAGGCCTGGCCTTCTTAGATCCTCATGTGGGGCCTGCATTGGGGGTCTCTGTTGGTGGAGCACTTCCAGGGCTTTCTCCTTCGGGGACCGCCGGCATTGCTGGGCTCGCAGAGGCCTCAGATGAAGGATCTAGAGATGGGCTGAAGGAAGCTTCCTCACAGGGCCTGGTGGTTTCAGTAGCAGCACCAGAGGACTGGGCCTCTGTGCTCGACTGTGGCTGGACCGTATCATCCAATGGTGGCTGGGCCGGGGGGTTCACCTGAGATTGAGCCACAGGATCCAGGGGCGGCTGGGCCGTGGGGTTCACCTGAGGTTGGGCCACGGGACTCAGGGGCAGCTGGGCCGTGGGGTTCACCTGAGGTTGGGTCAGGGGAGGGGGTGTCTGGGCCTCTGCTGTTAGCGCTGGGCTCTGAGAGGCCACCTGTGTCTGTGGCTCAGCCGGTGTGAAACCACCTGGCTGCTCCTCGCAGAGAGCTGCAGCAAAGGAGGAAAGCATGGTGCGCAGCAGGGCTCTAAGGTTAGTGCTGGCCATGAGGCAGAGGAAAGGACTCAGGCAGCTGTTGAGTAAGATCAGGTAGTCCGAGTAGACCAGGGCCTCCCAGAGCAGGTAACCGGGGTAGATGTCCCATAGGAAGGCCAGATAGAGTAGCTGTGCCAGTTGATACGGCAGTCGCAGGACCACATAGGCCGACAAAATGGTCTTAGCCACGCGAGCAAAACCATGACAGGCTGAGGGCTGAGGCTGGCGGCGGCAGCAGACCCGGCAGGCTGCAGCCTGGGTGAGCACATGGCAGACGAATAGCAGGAGGAATGGCAGGAAGCCTCCCAGGATCTCAAGCATCCTCAGGGGCAGCTCTTCGCTGTCCCAGAAGTCCAGGCAAATGACCAGATCGTACCACCAGATGGTGGCCTCAGGGAAAATCAGCCAGGGCACACTGAAGAGTGTGGCCAGCACCCAGACCCCGGAGCAGACCCAGAGGGGTAGGCGGGCTGGGCGGCGCCCAGGGTACCAGCGTGGGCACAGTGCCAGCAGGCAGCGGTCCAGGCTGAGGGCTGCCAGCAGGAAGAGGCCAGAGGAGTAGGACACAGCCCACAGGAAGTAGTAGAAGCGGCAGGCAGCTGTCCCCAGTGGCCAGTGCCCTCCATGCTGGATCTCCAAGATCTGAAAGGATGCTGCTGCCAGGAACAAAAAGTCGGAGAGGGCCAGGCTGAGCAGAAGCAGGGCCAGCCTTGTACCCGTCCCATGCCGGGCCTGTGAGCCAGCCAGCCATGCCATCAGCCCATTAGCTGGCAGCCCCAGGAGCAGGAGGGCCACAAGGAATACTGTGTCCCAGCCACCCTGAGGGTAGTAGTCCTCATCCTCGAGCTCTGTGCGGGGCCCAAGGCCAGCAGCGCCCAAGTTGGCTTCCATAGCAGTGTCCATTGGGAGTCCCCAGTGTACTGCTGGACACGGACTGGGTGCCTGGTGAATGAATGGATGCAGGAATGACTGAGCATGAAGGAGAGAGTGCAGTACATCTCCGGGCAAATCACTGTCCCTCTTAGGGCTGCTGTTGTCACCTTTTGGGAAGTTGGCCTGCACCAGGGAGTTTTTTGGTTTTGTTTTTGGTATTGGAAATCCAACCCAGGACATTATACTTGCCAGGCAGGTGGTTGTGCTACCGAGCTACATCCCTGCCCTCCCCACCTTTTTTTTGAGCCAAGGTCTCACTATGTAGTTTGGGCTAGCCTTGAACTCACTGTGTAGTCCAGATTGGCCTCAGACTCATGGTGATTTTCCAGCTTCAGCCTCCTGAGTGCTGGGGTTACTGGTATACCAACATATGTAGCTTTGGTGGGGCAGGGGTTTTATTTTTTTGGTATCGGGGTGTCAAACTCAGGACCTTATGCTTGCCAGGCAGGTGCTTATACCGCTGAGCTAAATCCCCAGCCCTTATTTATTTATTTTTATGGTTTTTTTTTTTCTTTTTGTGGTGGTACTAGGGATTGAACTCAGGGTCTTGTGTTAGGCAAGCACTCTGTCTCTGAGCTACATCCCCAGTCCTTGCCAGGGATTTTTTTTTTTTCCTCTTTGGTACCAGGGATCGAACTCATGACCTTGCACTTGCTGAGCAATTGCCAAGGATTTTAAATAGATGACCTTACGTGGTTCTACAACTGATTTTACAAGGGAAGGAGCAGAAGCCTCACCTAATCAGTAATTTGCTTAAGGTCATAAGAAGGAAAGTCAGTTCCAGGACCCAAACCCAGATTAAAAAAAAAAACCCAGACTTAACCATTGTATCACATGAAATCTGTATCCAAGTAGACTAAACTGGGGACTTTTTTTTTTTTTTTTTTTTTTTTCAGTACTGGGGATTGAACTCACAACCTCACACTGGCCAGGCAGGCACTTATGCCGCTAAGCTAAATCCCCAGCCCTTTAAACTGGAGACTTTTAAAAGTATTGGTAAGCTTGTGAATCTTGTTTAAATAAAGTCTAGTGGGCTGGATGTGGTGGTGCATGCCTGTAGTCCTAGCACTTGGAAGGCCATGACAAGAAAATCACATGTGTTCGAAGCCAGCCTGAGCTACATACTGAGTTAAAGGCCAGTCTAAGCTGCACAGTGAGAGCCTGTTGAAAAAAAAAAAAAAAAAGTAGAGTGAAATTTCTATGTGAACTGAAAGGTGGTGTCATATTAAAAGCCAGAACTCCAGGGACTACAGTACTCTTAGAACTCCAGGGACTACAGTCTGAAAACCACTCAGAGCTGGGCATGGTGGTGCATGCCTGTGATCCTAGCACTTGGTGGGGGCACTGAGGCAGGTGGACCCTGTGAGTTCAAGGCCAGTTTGGGCTACATATTGCATTCAACATCATCCTGAACTGCACAGTGAGTCCCTGTCTCAAAAAACAAAAATGAATTTGTCACCTCTTCATAAACCCCTTTTATGCCCGATGGCCTTGGATTCAAGTGTTAAAATTCTAAGACGGAAGGGTTCTGGGTTAAAGAGTCTGAAAGGTGGCTGGCAGCAGACGCTCTGGCCCTTCAGAGAGGGTGGCTCAGAAATTTGGGGTGAGGTCTGAACCCCAAGTAGCCTGGTCTGGGAGCAGCTCTTGCCTCTTTAGCTCACCTGTGCCTCTTTCCTGCTCCCAGAGCTCGGGAACAGGTGCCATTACTTGTCCCCTAGAGCTACTAAATAGAGAAGAGGGGAGAGGGACCAGCAGGTGATGAGGGCAAGGTGGTCTGGGGGCACCCATGCCCAGGACCCAACAAGTCTACTGTCTCCACCCCACCTTCCCCGGATGCAGTGTCCCTCTGAGTGGGGAGGAAGGCCTTACAGGGCAGCCAGGAAAGGGACACGATGCCACAGCATGGCTGAATCCTGCTTGGGCCCGTGGTTGCAGACACCAGGCCATGAGCCCCTGTGCCTCCCAACCCTCAGGCTCTTGGTTCAGCAGAGTCCCTTAAATCAAAGACCTGGGCACCCTCCCCCAAGTCCCAGTGTGACACCTGGCTTACCTTGAGGCACAGGCCGCTGGCTGGAAGTGAGGCGTGCTGGCCTGCCCAGTGGCCCAGCCACCCGCCTGGCCCCCTACAGGGGCTTGCAGCATGGCACCTGGAGACACAGAGGCGGCAGGGCAGGAAACCCAAGCTGAGAGGACATCAATCATTCATGGGGCTGCTCTCTGGGAAACCCTAACCCTGGCCCAGTAGGGCCAAGTGACCAGTCAGGGCCCTCCATGCTTATAGGGTCAGACGGCTGAGCCCTCTCCCCACCCAGGGCCCCTCCAGCTCAGGATGTGCTGTGTGCTCCCCAGAGTCCACTTCCTCCGACAGCACCCTTGCCTCTCAGTCAGCATTTGAGACCTCTGTGCTGTGGCCTCCTTCTGAGTCTCGCAGGCTCTTGGCCCCATCCAGGATGTCACCCCTGGAGAGGGTGGCGCTAGGCTGTAAGAGGCCTGTGCTCATCCCCTGCCTGAGAAGTCTTCCTCGGTGCTCTTTGCTCGGCTGAGTCCTGGCTGTCATAGAGCTGGGCTGAGAATGCAGCTCTTTAGTAATGTTCCCCATCGTATAGATGAGAAAACTGAGACTCAGAGAACTGACTGGGTCTCCTAGCTGAGGAGTGGCCAAGCTGGAGCCTGAAGTTCATAGCAGCAATGGTGTCCTGGCACCCTTTGCTGCTGAGGACTGTTCTGGTGACACATTCAGGGCAGAAGGCAGGGATTAGGTCCTGAGCTGCCTACCTCACTTACCCTAATCGCCCTCAGGGCCTGATCCCAGGCAATCACCTGGAAGACTGGGCACCTAAGCAGCTTTGGGGCTCCTGAGAGCCAAAGGTGCTTGGGGAGCTGTGGCCTCGGTCTGGCTGTGTCTCCCGCATGGCCACAGAGCACAGTCCAGGCTCAGGCCCCAGCTCCCAGAAGCCCCCTGCAGAGGCTGTGTCTCTGGGCAGTGGTGCTGAGGGCCCCCCTCTGGCCAGGAGGAAGAGCAAGAAAGAAAAGAAGTCCCAAGGGTCCCGGAAGGGCAGTGCTGGGGAGCAAACCTCTGTCCAGGATCCTGAGGCCTCGAGGAGCAGCAAAAAGCCTTCAAGGACAGAAGAGAAGAAAGGAGAGCCATCACCAGCGCCCTCTGGGCCAACCTCTCGCCGCCAATCCCACCGGCATCGTTCTGACCCCCAGCAGGATGCTGCTCAGAGGACCTATGGGCCCCTGCTCAACCGCATATTTGGGAAGGTCAGGGGGAACCTGGGCTGGGCTGTGGGCTGGGGGTGGGGTGGGGGTGGAATCCGTGCCTCAGTCTCAGCCCTCCTGCTCCTAACTGCCTGGATCTTCTGCCCTTCTGGCCCAGCCTGGGGGAGCCTACACTGTGGGGGTGGGGCTTAGGCCTCCAGCACAGTGGGCCGAGCTGGGCCTCAGGGTTCTGGGATGCCAAGGAAGTTCTCTGCTGTTGGGGAGTGGCCAGGAGAATGGAACTTTGCCTGCACTGTGAGCTGGCCCTGCGCAGGCCAGCCTAGGCAGGGACTGGAGGAGGAAGGACAGAGCTGTGGCTGGTCTTGAGGACATGCTGGTCCATCTTCCTGCAGGACCGTGAGCTGGGCCCCGAGGAGCTGGAAGGTGAGTGGTTGCTGGGGGCCTGGAGGTGTCCCTGGGCCTGGCCACCTGGTCTGACCTCCCTCCCCTTGCAGAGCTGCAGGCTGCCTTCGAGGAGTTTGACACTGACCAGGATGGCTATATCGGCCACCGGGAGCTGGGCGACTGTATGCGGACACTGGGGTACATGCCCACCGAAATGGAGCTCCTCGAAGTTGCCCAGCATGTGAAGATGCGCAGTAAGTGTCTGAGCCCCACAGGGCGGGGGTGGCCGGCTGTGCAGGGTGGGGCAGGGCAGGCTGGCTCTGGTCCTTTCAGTGCATGGGCACCCTCCTGGTTCAGGGGGCTAAGTGGTGGCAAGAAGGGATTTCTAGGAGTCTTTTGGCAGTGAAAGTGGAAGCAGGCAAGAGTGACAGTTTAGGAGGTACTGGCAGGAACATGGGTCCCGTCAGATGCAGGGATGCTCAGTCCGAGCTCCAGCTGTTGGTGCGGCAAGATGGGCAAGGATGGCTGCAGGGTGATATAGAAGTGGGCTTGGGTTAAGGGGGACCTTGAGAAGCGGGTCTCGCCTCTGTATACCTTCAGGCTTTCCACCTGCCTCTGGTCGCAGCCTCCAGTTCATTGTAACTCGGTGCCAAAGGGCTGTCCCTCTTCTCTCTCACTGTGCCTCACTCACTGTACCCTGGTGGTAGCTGCCTTGGTCAGAGTCACCAGGAATCCAGTCTCCGGAGGCCCAGTGAGGCCTGGGTAACGGAGCCCTGACCTGAGTGCTGAGCAGCCCTTGTGTGGTTATCATTGGCTGGTTTGTCCTGAGGCCAATATCAGATTCCCTTCCTTTTGGGACACCTGTGGTTTTTCTCACAATTTCTGAAATGGGCACAAAGTTTACAGTGGCTGTGGCTATTTGGTGTCCAGCTCCTTTTGTTCACCCCAAAGTTGTTGCCTGGCCACTGGTGTTTTGTGGCCTGCTCACCTGGGGCCACTCTCTGTCCCCTGCTGGGCTGTGAACCCCACAGCAGCATGCAGAGTAGGTATCAGACCCATCCTAGGATGAGAAAAGGAGGTTGATAAGTTACCTAAGGTCATGTGTGTCCTGGTATTGGAACCAGGATTTGAATCTGGGTTGTCTGCTTCGGAGCCTGGCCTCTTTTTGCACACCTGGTCCCAAAGCCCCTCCAGCAGCCCTGGGTTTGGGAATCAGGCCTTCCACTCCTCTGTGGGTGGGGTCAAGGGTGCCTCTTCTGGATGCAGAGCATGGTGGGTGGAGGGGGAGTTGCCTTCCTCTGTGACTTCCTTTCCTGGGTCCACAGTGGGTGGCTTTGTGGACTTCGAGGAGTTCCTGGAGCTGATAGGCCCAAAGCTGAGAGAGGAGACGGCACATATGCTGGGGGTGCGGGAGCTGCGCATTGCCTTCCGAGAGGTGTGGCCTGTGGAGGGGGTGGGCAGTGGGTGGCATGGCTGAAGAGCGTCCTCCCTGGGAGACTGGGGCTTCTGTCTTTAGAAGCCCAGAGCCCTGCAGGTGGAGGCCCCAGGCCTAGGGATGGGCAAAAAGAGTTCAGCTCCTTCCCAGTGGGGACATTTATGGAGCAGCGGGCACCATCTTGGCATAGGAGGATAGGGAAGCCTGAAGTGTGTGGGGCAGGATGGTGGTGGGAGCATCTTGCCTACAGGCTGTGTCAAGAATGGAGTTGGGTACAGAGGCACCTTGAGGTGGTAGTGACTGAGCCCTGCCTGGTTCCTAGTTTGACAAGGACCAGGATGGAAGAATCACTGTGGCGGAGCTGAGGCAGGTAGCACCCGCTCTGCTGGGGGAACCTCTGGAGGGGACAGAACTGGATGAGATGCTTCGAGACATAGACCTCAATGGGGATGGCACCATAGACTTTGATGGTGAGTCCGCTCCTCCTGTCCCTCCAGCACTTCCTGCAGTCCCCGAACCTGGGCTGGCCCAAACCTTGTCCCTCTCTTCCCCAGAGTTTGTGATGATGTTGTCTACCCACTGAGACACCTGCAGGGAGGACCTGTTGTCACTGTGGCCCGAGATACCACCAGGACCAGGCTGCATGCAAGGAGGTTCCAGGATGGCAGAGACCTAGCAGTCCCCAGAATCCTTCTACCCTGGGCAGCGTCTTGCTCTAGAATCTGTCTGTGAAGTCACCTGCCTGTCTTCACCCTCACCACCCACCCACTGCTTGAGTGACCTGGAGAAAATGTATGCTCAAGCATCCACCAGTCCACATTGTGAGCAAGTCCTCGATCTCTCTGCACCCTTGGCAGGTAGAAAGCTCCCTCCCTGGTGCTGGAAGTATTCAAGTAGGGACAATTGGGGGGATCCATAGTAACACAGTGAACTGAGAGGGTGGCCGGCCTCCTCTCACTACTTACACAAAGTGAACTTGAAAGGGAGGAGCCTAGGTCCCAAAGACCAAGGCTGGAGTTGTAGAGGGGGCTGACCCCGAGGGGGTTTCAGATCTGGAGAAAGGCTTGGGGGCCTGGGAGGCCCACAGTCCCATATAGTCTAAATGGCAAGAAATTAATATCTGGATCCATTCCAGGGCCTCATAGTGCTGCCCTGTTCCTGGAAAGGGGAGTGAAAAAACATTTCCACAAACCAGCCTGAGAAGGTTTGAGGGAACAGATATTTAGGGTCTTAAGTGGATATAAATCCCAGAGACAAAAGAAGAGAAAGAGGGGAAAGGATGCTTTAGACATGTGGAAATCTTTTTTTGTTGTTGTCCTAAAGAAAGAGAGGTTGATTAACTTCAGATTTCATTGGCCGACTGATTAGTGGCTGGGCATAGTGCACACCTATAATCTTGCCATGAGGGAGGCTGAGGCAGGAAGATCACTAGGAGTTTGAGGCCATTTTGAGCTACAAAGTGAGTTTAAGTCCAGCCTGAACTAGATAATGAGACCCTGTCTAAAAAAAAAAAAAAAAAAAAAGTCAGAGTCAGCTAGATTTGGTGGCACAAACCTGTTACTCCCAATACCCTGGGAGACCGAGGCAGGAGAATTATAAATTTGAACACAGTTTAAGCAGTTTAGAAATTTAGTGAGACTTCACCTCAAAATTTAAAACAAATGAAGGCTGGGTACATAGCTTGGGGTGAAGATCTTGGATTTCCTCAGTCCCAAAACAAAAAGTACATGCTCATAATCCTAGCATTGAGGAAGCTGAGTCAGGAGGATTGCCTGGAGTTTGAGGCCAATCTGAACTACAAGGCAAGATCCTATCTCAAACAAAGCAAAACAAAACAAACCCTAAAAGAACCAAACAGACACAAAAGGTCAGAGAGCTCTAGTTCCAAAAATAAAGTATCCCTGTTAGGTTGTATTTCTTGTAACAGACACCAAAATAAAACAAATGATGCCTTTACCAGAATAGAAATTTATTTCCACAGTAAGTCTGTATGTGGTGTCTTCTTCAAGGACTCAGGTTCCTGGCTAGCTGTCCTGCCTTCCTAAGGTTTGTCTGTTTTCCTGGTGGTAGGATGGAGGTCAATAAAAAAGAATAAAAGGTTACAGTGTGAAGTAAGGCCACTTATATCCATGAAGCAGAGCGTATCACTTGCCTGCTTGGCAAGGATACTGGGAAATGTAGTCTTTATCTGGAAGGTCACGTGCCCAGCTACACACCAGGGGTTCTCCTACAGGGACAGATACAGAAGGGCAGAGGTCAGGCTCCGTTTCATAGCTGAGTCGAGGTTGTAGGAGACACGCTCAAAGCATATGGCCACTAGAAGGGGAAAGCGATGGCTTGGAAAAGAGACTATCAAGATTAATCAAAAAAAGACGGTACAGAGGGACATGGTGTTTCACAGCTGTAATTTCAGCACTTGGGAGGGTGAGGCAGGGGAGTTCAAAGCCAGGCTGGCCTTCATAGTTAGACATTGTCTCAAAACAAAACACAACAAAAAGTAAGGCACTGTTCCCTAAGGAAATTCTCCTTCCTCTCACTCATCCCTTTTCCTCCCTCTCCTCTCTTCCTCTTCCTCTTCCTTCTTTTCCTCCTTCTCCTCCTTTTTCTTGAGACAGAAGGGTCTTACTGTATGGTTCAACCTGGCCTTGAACTCAAGACCTTTCTACTTTTTTTTTGGTGTGTTTTTGAGACAAGGTCTCACTATGCAGTTCAGGCTGGCCTTGGACTCACTTTGTAGCTCAAACTGGTCTCTAATTTACAATGATCCTCCTGCCTCAGCCTCTTGAGAGCTGGGATTACAGACATGCACCACCACACCCAGCTCAAGATTCTACTTTAGCTGCTAGATTGCTGATATTTACCACTACACCTGGGTTACACCTTCCTATTAATGTATCCTCAAATTGTGATATATACAATATACAATAGATTTACAATATATATTAGAGTTTAGATTGTTATCATTCCCTGAAAAGTGTTGCTGTCAATCCAGACCAGTATTAGATAAATTAGTGAAAAAAATTCAAACCGTGGCTGGGTGTGGTGGCTCACGTTTGTAATCCCAGCACTAGGGAGGCTGAGGCAGGAGGATCATTGTGAGTTCGAGACCAGCCTGGGCCAGCCTGAACTGCATAGTGAGACCCTGTCTCAAAAAAACCAAAAAAAAAAAAAAAAATTTCAAACCATGGGCTGCAGTGTAGCTGGTTATAGAGTTCTTGCCTAGTGGGGAAAAGGGCTGGGTTCAATCCTTTTTTTTTTTTTTTTTTCGTTTTTATTGGTACCAGGGATCGAACTCATGACTGCCTGCTTGCAAGGCAGGCGCTTATGCCGCTGAGCTAAATCCCCAGCCCCCTAGGTTCAATCTTGAGCACAAAAAAAAAAAAAAAAAAAACCACCAAAACCCAAAAATCATTTAAACTTAGGCATTGAGCTAGGTATGATGGGGATGCATGTCTGTAATCCTACCTATTTGAGAGGCTGAGGCCGGAGGATGGCAAATCAAAGGCCAACCTAGACAATTTAGAGACCTTGTTTTGAAATTTTTAAAAGCTAAAAAAAAAAAAAGAAAAGAAAAGCAGGGGCTGTAGTCCAGTGTAAAAATCCTGACTTCAGTCCCCAGTGCTGCCTCCCTTCCCTGCCAAACTTGCCGACCATGGTGGCACACACCTGTAATCCCAGTGCCCTGGGAGGCTGAGGCTGGATTGGAAGTTTAAACTCAGTGCAGGCTATTCAGTGACTTAATAAAACCATCTCAAAATAAACAATAGAAATGCTCAAGAGCCAGGGATTTAGCTCACCGACCTAAGCATCCACCTTGCTAGTGTAGGTTATGAGTTTGATCCCCTGTACCAAAAAAGACAACAAAGGCTCAAGCCCTAGTACTAAGGGGGAAAAAATGTAGAGGGCTGGAGGTATAATTTAGCGCTCCCTGGGCTCAGTCCCCAACACCACACAAAAACAAAACAAACAAAAAACCACCTAAGTACTTTTTTTTTTTTTTTGTCTTTTTGAGACAAGGTCTCCCTATGCAGTTCCTGGTACTGAGCTCACTTTGTAACAAAACCCGAGCATTTTGTAAGTGTTGATATCTGGAGTGGATAACTAGATTGGGAAACTTTTTTTTTGAACCCAGAATCAAACTCAGGACTTTGTGCTTGCCAGGCAGGCACCGTACCGCTGAGCTATACCCCCGGCCCCTACTTTTTTTTTTCTCTAGTAAATATTTCAGGCTTCAAACATCATGTCAGGGTCCACTGAGGTGTGTCACAACTGTTCACTCAATGCTGCTGTTACATTTGTAAAGCAAAGCTGTCATGGTCAACATTTTAAACAAATAGGTGTCAGCATGCTGAAAATTTAATAAACTTCACAAAACATTGAAATTTGGAGCTTAAATAATTTTACATGCCATGAACCCTTGTTACCTTTTATTTTATTTTTGAGACAAGGTCTCACTACGCAGTTCAGGCTGGCCTTGAATTCAAGCCGTCCTGCCTCAGCCTCCATGGTAGCACCATGCCCAGCCTATACTGCTGTCTTATACTTTGAGTATTCCCCACCTATTACAACATAGAAAATCCATGCTGTGGCCTGTATTTGCTGACTCTGGTACATTGTGACTCACCACTTCCGGAATAACTGTTTGGCTGAGGTTGTAAAATGAGAGCTGGGGAAGTAGCTCAGCAGCAGAGCGTTTGCCTAGCATGCTTGAGGCCCTGGGTTCAGACTCCAACACCAAAGATTATGGAATGAGAAAAAGTATTCGTAGTGACTCTATTAACTGCCTGTCTGCTGCTCACTTTTCAATAAAGGAAAAAGACAAAAAAAAATAGCTATTTACTTACTTATTTTTTTGTCTTTTTCCTTTTTATCGGTACCAGGGATCGAACTCACGACTGCCTGCTTTACAAGGCAGGCGTTTATGCCACTGAGCTAAATCCCCAGCCCCTTACTTATTTATTTTTGAGACAAGGTCTTGATATGCAATTCAGGTTGCCCTTGAACTTTTTACGTAGCCCAGGCTGGCCTTGAATTCAAGGTGATCCTCCTGCCTCAGCTTCCCGAGTATAGGGATTACAGGTGTGTGCCACCATGCCCAGCTGTAATTTTTCTTTTTCATGTCTGTTTTGTTTACATTTATTGCAATGTGATTTTGACGGGACTACTCTGAGAATCGAAATGGTGAGCCTGAGTTGGGTGGGTGGCACACATCTGCAATCCCAGCACTTGGGAGGCTTCAAACACAGGCTGGGAAATTTAGTGATTTAAGTGGGATCCCGTCTCAAAATGAACAAGCAAACAAAAAAAATGGGGGCCAGAGATATAGCTCTGCAGGCACAAGTGCCTGCCTGGCAAGTGCAAGGTCCTGAGTTGATTCCTGGTACCAAAAAAACAAAACAAAAAAAAAAAACCCCAAAAAACTGGGGATGTAGCTCAATGCAAAGGCCATGGGTTCAACACCAGTGCAGGTGCAGGGGTGCGTGCTGGGGGGGGGGGTGATTTGGATTCTCTATATTACTGTTTCTTTTATTTTCTTGCAGAAGTGTTGGTCCATGAAAGATGAGGGATGTAAATAGGTTCTTGCCCACAGCTAGTTTGGGTACCACTGGCTAAGGAGTTCTTGCATCCAAAAGGGGCCCCCCAAAGTGTGGTAGTGGGGTGCTGAGGCGGAATGGTTCAGGAGAGTAGGAGTAAGAGGCTTGGGTGACCATTCAACAAACGCATGGGGGTTCTAAAGGTGCCCACCACTCTGGAGCTGGCACTCGGTGGGCGGTCCCTGTCTAGTGGGACTTCAGCTTTCATTAGGAGACGGAATGCTCCTCAGGGGCTCCAGGCCAGGGTCTGGTTCCCCTCTCCTGCTCCTCCAGTCATGGGAGGGGCCTGGTTAAGTTTCTGTCAGTGGCCCACTGGCTGTCTTTGGGCAAGTCAGTGCTTATTCTGTAAAATGGGGTCCCCTCTTGGGCCTCAGGCCCCTCCTCCTTGTAATGGAGTTGAGATCCAGGTTTGGTGATGCACACCTGTAATCCCAGCACTCTAGGAGACTGAAACAGGAGGATCACTAGTTCAAGACCAGCCTGGACAAATTAGTGACTTAACAAGATTCTGTCTCAAAATATAAAACAGGGCTGGGGATATAGCTCAGTGCATAGGACTTGGGCTTGATCCTTGGCACCAAAAAAATCACACGTAAAATGAGATAGATTGAGCTAGTTAGGGATTCCATTACACGGCCTGGGTTCAGGGTTTACCACAAGGCCTGACAAATGGTTGCTATTATGAGCTCAGATTTCTGGGTTCCTAAAGATTCTATTTCTTGGTTCCTGAGATTTGGAGGTATTTCAATTTTCTGAAAATTCAAGATGACCCATTTCTGATGTTCTTGGCTCCAAGTGTTTTGGATCACGGAGGCTCTCTGCCAGGATGCCCTCTGCCCCCTGATTCTCTCAACCTCTAGCTGGGGAAGTAGGGCAGTGGGGGGAGGGGCTGGCCTAGGCCTCCTCCTGGCCCACATTCAGGGCTGACTGGGGCAGCCCAAGGCCCCAGAGCCAGGCTGGAACCAGGATAGCAACCTCCAGGCCCCAGCCCTACGTCATCTGAGTGCCCTTGGCCAGGGCTACCAGGATAGGTGCTGGAGCTACCTTCCTAGGCAGACAGTGTCCTCCGAACCCAGAGCTGGGGGGTAGGGGAGGTTGAAAGCGCCTCTTCTTGTCCTGGCTCTGTCCTTAGAATGTCACGATCTTGAGCAAGTCTCAAGCATCAGAGCTGTCTAAACATTCATGGGGAGGTCAGTGACACCCTTCATTCCCAGGGCTGGGCCAGAAATGGTGGAACAGGAAAGCTTAATTGTCCCTAATGGAATTAACTATCTTTTTATTAGCACAAAGTAACACCCCTGTTGCCCCCAGGCCTGAGAATATGTTAAGGCACAGAGCAAGAGAGGAGTGGTGTTCCCAGTGGGGCCTGCACCCCCAAACTTCCTGAGCAAACTCCCGAGGGGGCTGGCATTGCAACACTCCTGGAGGACCTGATTTTGAGATGGGGCCAGCACAACAGGTGAAGGGTCCGAGGAGCACCCCATGGAGGTGACACAGTGTCCCAGGGCTTGAATCACGGGTGTCTGGCCATCCGGGTGAGGCTCACTTCTCAAAGTAGGGCAGGTAGAAGAACTGGAAGCCTCGGTGGCCCTTCACAGCGCAGTAGATGAAGATCACGTGGTAGACTGTGGGGGTGGAGCCTGTCAGCACTTGAGGCCCCACCCAGTCCCCCAGCCTGCACAGGGGGCCCCCTCTCACCTCCAGGGATCAGCAACAGGAAGCCTGGCACGAAAAAGATGGCGCTAGAGACACCTGCTGGGGGGAGAGGTGGTGGCTCATGGGGGGAGGCTCCGAACCGCTGGGCCAGCCTCCTTCTGGGCTGAAAGAAGTGGATTCTTTCTGGGAGGGGGCTGGTTTGCCAAGGACCTGTGGGCACAGGTCGGGAGTGCTTACCTGGCGAGGGGGCCACCTCCAATCCCACGCCGACCAGGATCAGCACTGCACAGAGATGGGGCCACCATTGGACGGAGTCGGGGAGGACTCTGGGTGAGGGCTGGGCTTTCCACCCCCAACCCCAGACTAGGCCTGAGCAGAGACCCCGCCCACCTCCCTAGGAAGCTCACCAAGCTCAGTGTTTTCAGAGCAGGGCACTTGGAGACCCTAGTACATGTTTGTGAAAGAAGAGACTTCTGCTCCGGTATGGGCTTAAGTCATTCAGTAAACACTTATGGAACCGGTCCTGCACAACTGGTATTGCGAATTCCATTGTGAAAGGCAGGTATGCCCCAGGCCCTGTGGCTCTTGCTTAGTAAAAGCATCACCAAGAATTCCAAGGCTATAATGCAGGTGATCAGGATATGGTGTGAGAGGCCAGAGGACCACAGAGGGGCTGCATGGGGGAAGTGACATCTACATGGAGAATGGGCCACAGTGACAAGAGCAATCATGGTTGACTCTGACTCTGTTCACCAGGAATGCCAGGCAACAGGCTAAGCATGTTGCATACACTGTCTTATTAATCACTCTGACAGAAGGAATCAGGCATAAAAGGAAACTGAGGCACAGACAGGAAGTCACTTTGCCAAGACTGTCTGACTTTAGAGGCTTTGCTGTGGGCATCCTCAGGCAGACAGAATTCTAGACCCAACATGGCAAAGGCCCAGAGGCCGGAGGGAACTGGACCTGTCTAAAAGGACAGACTGGGCAAGAAGAGATTAGGCTACAGGAATCTGGTAGGGCCTGGAGCCCCGGGCAAGGATGACTGATGTTGGAGAAGCTAAAGAGGTCAGGTAGGGTCTGCTTTTCAGACCCAGACTCCTGGGTCCACAGTTATAGGAAGATGGGGGGAGATACAGCAAGGGGAGGGATACAGCCTGGAGGCTTAAAGGGCCACCACGTGCTTTGTGTGCAGCAGAGTACTCCAGAAAGGGACCCAAGCTCACTCCTTGCACCCTGACTAGGGCTATGTGCTCTGCCCTCTCAGAGGAGGCATCTTTAATTCCTGCAAGGGCTCCTGGTGGCTCCCAGGCTTGTAGCCGTGAATGTGGGTTTAAATCCCAGCGCACCTACTTCCTAGCTGCAGCTTGAGAAGCCCCTCTATCAGCAAGTGCCTCATGTCCTTATGTAGAAGCTGGAATGGTGCCACTTCGTTGGGCTGAAGAGAGTGAGTGCCCATGGCCAGTGTCACTGGTATCTGACATGCAGTGGTACTGGGCAGCAGTAGCTTCCTCGAGCCCCGGACACCTAGAGCTGGGGTGGGGCTTTCTGGCCCAGGGAGCCTGGCTGGCTTTGACTTTCCTGAAGATGGGAAGAGGGGGAGCTAGAGCAGAACCACAGCTAGTCCTTCTTTAAAGGGCCTTCTTCACCACAATCCTAGATCCTCCCTGGGACCCTGCCTCCTCTGTTCCACAGGATGACGAGCCTGGCAGTCAGAGACATCTGGCTATGAGACTGGCCTGCTCTAGACCTCAGTATTCGCATCTGAGCAATGGAGGAGGAAACAAGTCCTGGTCAGCTCTCAGACTCCAGAAAGAAGAGGAAGTGACCAGCCTCTGGATGGAGCTAGCAGGTGCTCAGCATCCTGGTCACAGGGACACCCACAGCTCTCAGCACCTGCCTCTATACACAGGTTCTAGGCCCTGCCTCTTATTTAGTGAGTGACCTTTGTAAAGCTAAAGTGGACACAGAATAAACAGCAGTAACTGTTTGGTCTCCTGATGGATTAAGCAGGTTAAGCTTTAAAGAGTCTTCAGAGCACTGGTTCAGGTTCTGTTCTGTGGTCTGTGTAAATGGCTGACTAGGAGCCTGGGTTTGTCCTTCTCAAACCCTCACCTGTAACTCTCGAGATGCTCACTGAACCAGGGGGAAACAGCCTACACAGAAGGAGGGAGGGGAGGCCACGGCCCTCAGGGTACTCACCCAGTCCCAGCAGCAGGAGCAGGAAGGAGGCCAGCACTACCCTGCAGTTCTTCTGGATGAGAGGATGTTGGGTCCAGCTGGGTGGGAGGAGAGCAGGGTGAGTACAAAAAAGGTGAAGGGGGGTGGGGTGGGAGAAGTGTCATGGCTGATTGGCCAGTAGTACTCAGAGTCTGGGACTCATTCTAAGAAGGTCTCACCTGCAGCAGGCATTGTAGGAGCGCTGGGTGGTGCTGCTGATGGTACTAAAAGACCACTGGGAACTGCGGATGGATGTTCGGCCAGAATCCCTGCAGGACAGGCCCAGTGAGGGGCAGGGGGAAGCAAAGAAGGAGATCCTGAAGAAGTATGTATGTGGATGGGTGCAGGGTCAAAGGATGGCCCTTCAAAGGACTGAGGGCTCAGAGAGGGCACAGGGAATGATGCATTCAAAAACGGGAGTTCTGCAGGGCTAGGGGTGGAGGAACACTAGGAATGAAAGCTAGGGTTTCCTGCAGCACAGATGACCTGTAGGGAGGCAGGGGAGGGTAGGCCAGGCCAGGTTAAGGGTTCCTACAGCATTAAGATCTGGAAGGGGTTGGGGGAGTGGGGAGATCAGGCACTAGGGTAAGAGGATGAGCATGCTGGACAGGAGACCCCAAGATGGGTGTGGAGCTAGGAATCCTTACAGGACAGAATAGGAGAGCTAAGTGTACTGGGATCATGCACTGGTAAGCCCTTGTGGACAGAAACTAGGGCCATGGAGCTCAGGGTACAGGATGGGTCCCCACCTGGCCCTGACCTGGTGCAGACTCCCCCATCTGGTTCCGGAGAAGGCTGGGCTACATCTTCATCATTCTGCAGGTTCTGTTCCAGAACACAGGGTTCAGAGGGGTGGCTGGCCTCAGGCCCTTTCTCACTCCCCTCTTGGGGAGACTGGAAAGCTGTTTTTCTGGCCACCTGGCAGCTGCTCACCTGGCCCTCCACCCTCCCAGAAGAACGGGTTTGATGATTCATAGAAACCGAAACCCAGGTAGGAATGGTAGGGGAATTGGACAGCAGGGGTCAGAAGGAGTCGGTGGAGGGTTCCCTGGGGTAGGTGACCTCTGAAGTTCTGAGGATGTCATTTCAGGGGCCCAGCAAAGTAGCTTTGGATTAGGGGTGGTAGGGAAAGGCCCAAAATTCCCAGGTTAAGGGCACAGGAATCTGGTATGGGTGCCCAGAAAAAGGATTCTAGTAGTGGTGGCTTCCTGGGAAAATGAGGATTTCCTGTTCAGTGGGAGTCAAGGGACGTGAGCAGAGTTGTCATGAGCGGGAGCCTCCAGCTCAGAGGAAATGGGATGCGGACTTCAGAGCAGAAAAGGAGATACATGTTCCTAGATTTCAGAGATGCTCTGCCTGGTTCTGATATAGAAGGGCTCTCCAAGCCTTTGGGGGCGAGGGCTCAGCCCCCAGGATGCGCGGGACTCCAGGAGAGCTCGCCACTGTGGCTGGGAGATGAGCTCCCAAGCAGCAGAGCCGGTCTCTCCAGGGCTGGCTGGCTCCAGAAATCAAAGCTGACCGGGTCTGAGCACGGATCTGGATCGGGGGGGGTCACATCGAGGGCGGTCTCCCGCTCCAGCTGGGGCCTCTAGGCAGAGTCTCCCCCAGCTGAGGTTCTCCAGGGCCCGGCCTGGGGCAGGGGTGAGGTGGGCCGGGCCCTTCACCTGATAGCGTAGTCGGGACTGCTTGTCTTCGTCAGCAGCCTCGAACCGAGCCCGGCGCTCGAAGTGCAGCGGCCCGAAGCGGGCCGCCCCGCTGGACTCTGGCCCAGGACCCGCGTCCTCCAGGGACAGCTCGAAGGCGTCATCGATGCTAAACTGGGACCGGGCGGCGCTCATGGCCCCCGCCCGCTCAGACGCCCTGCGCCGCCGCCATCTGCGCTCACCGCCCAGGGGGCCGCGGCCCCGCCCCCACGCGCGGGTCCCGCCTCCGCGCCGGCGCCTCTGGAGCCCGACTGGCTGGCGCCCCGGCAGAGGCTCCGCCCCTCACAACGGTCCCGCCCCTGCCAATCCTCTCCAGACCAGAACTGCCGAGTGCCGAGCCGACTGGTGGCAGGGCTGCTTCTTGACTGGAGCCGGCCAGGCCCGCGGCGCCGCCCAGCGGCCACCTCGGCAAGCGACCGCCGGTGCCGCGCTCCTTTGCGATCCTCAGGCCCCACGTGGTCTCAAAAGGCCGGGGGAGCTCCAGTAACCCAGACCCGAGAGGCGAACTTCCCAGCCCGATCCTCCAGTGCCAAAGAAAACTGCTGGAACAGACGGTTTACCCACCGCACCAAGGCCCTAGGTGGGTGGGTGTTTTTTTTGGCGATTTAGCAGATGTGGAAACTGAGGTTCAGAGTTTATGTGACTTTCACAGTCCTCCAGGCCAGTCTCCATACAGCAATAAAAGTGATCTTTTGAATTATATCTTTTTCTATCTGTGTTACACACACACTTGTGTTGCTCTTATAGACAGCTAAATAAGGTAGAAATATATTAGGCAGTCAGACAGGATTGGGCCCTCCAGGGAATAGGTGCAGGTGAGAAGGCATCAGGGCTGGAGGCGCATTTGAAGATTAAGGTCACAGTGGCTTGTTTTTACATACTTCCCTTGCCGGAGGCTTGGTGTTAACGGTATCACCCTTTTAAGATTTCCAAGTTCTCTCGTTAGGGGCGGGCTATACTCTCCCGTACACCAAAACTAAGACTAACATTAAGACTGCTAAAATTAAGAGAAGACTCCTGTACCCTTGTTACCACTGGGTCAACATTACCTAAGCAATTATACTTGCAATCTTACTGGTTGATCATAATTGTGACCACATAATACCCACCTCATGATTTTGCTTTTTTTTTTTTAATCGGTAATGAGGATTGAACTCAGGACTGCCGGCTTGCAAGGCAGGTGCTTATGCCGCTGAGCTAAATCTCCCACCCCTTCATGATTTTGCTTTAAAACTTTCTTTGAGATGTAGGCTCATTGGCAACCCATTCAGGAACCCACCTGTCTCTCACGAACTCTTCCTGCTCCTGATTCCCCCATCCCTATTCCCATTCCTGTTGTCCAACATATTTTCCTACTCTTAACCTCCGTTGTTCCTTAGAATTCATTCTTCATCATCCGGGTACATGCACTTGGCGTATTTGACAGCCAGCATTTCTCCTATATCAATTCCGGTGCTTGGGAGACTGAGGAAGAAAGACCGCTGTGAGTTTGAGGCCAGCTTGGCCTATATGATGAGTTCAAGGCTGGTCTGAAATACATGGTAAGACCCTGTCTCAGACAGAAACAGCTTTGTGTACTTCACACATTCAACCTCCATCACTAAAAATAAATAAAATAAAAACTCCGTTAAAACTTTGCTTAAAACTTCCAAGAGTTTTCTATGGTAGTTAGAATAAATTCTTAGTCCTTGGCTAAGGCCCACAGCGCTCTGAATGTCAGATGCCTGTATACCTCTCCCACCCTCAGGTACCCCTCCTTTTCCACCTCATTCAACCACACTACACCCTATTATTTAGTGTAATAAATAAGTAAATATTTGTGGCAGGAATGAGTGGGAGGCCTGCTAGAGTCCCAAAGGCTTGGAAATGGCAGAACTGAGATTTGAACCCACATTCTCCCAGCTCCCAGAGTATCTGTCCTCCTTCCTCACAAATCTTCCATAGGCCTAGCTCATATCTGGCTCAGGGCCTTTGCACATACTGTTGCCTATGCCTGAAGTCACTTAACCTTGCTATTATGCTTCAGAGTTAAATGTTCCCCAAAGTCCCATGTGTGTAGAAGGTGACTGGATTGTGGGGGTGCTATGGGGATTCATCCACTGATGAGTTCAGGAGCTGAAGGTGCTGTGAGGAGAGGGGGCCCAGTTGGAGCTGGGTCACTGGAGGCGTGATGTGGAAGGGTATGTTCTCCTCCCGGCTCCTTCCTTCTCTCCCTGCTTCCTGGTTTCCATGGGGCGAGCATGTTGTCTTCTGCTGTGCCCCTCTACCGTCTCATTTCTGCCTTGGAGTCAGTCAGCCATGGACTGAAACTCTGAAAAGAAATCTCCCCTCCTCTAAGTGGTGGGTGTCAGGTTTTTTGTCCCAGCTACAGGACAGTGACTAAGACATCTGGTCTTCTCACTAAGACCTGTGCTTTGCTCACAGTCAGCTGCTTCCATCAGCTGTGCCCCTTCCCTGCCACTCAGTCCATTACTCTTCAATCTTAAGTCACTTTTCTCATCTCACTGGAAATTTTTGTCTGGGCTGTTTTATTCACCACTGTATCTACAGTGCCCAGAGGTATATTTACCAAAAGGAAGGAAGGAAGGAGGGAGGGAAGCAAGGAAGGAAGAAAAGAAAAGCCAGGCATGGTGGTGCATGCCTATAATCTCAGCATTCAGGAGGCTGAGGCAGGAGGATCATTGTAAATTCAAGACCAGCCTGGGCTACAAAGTGAGCCCAAGGCCAGTCTGAACTGCATAGTGAGACCCTGTCTCAAAAAAAAAAAAAAAAAAAAAAAAAAAAAACAAAAAAACAAAACAAAACAAAAAAACAGAAAAGAAAAAAGAAAAGAGTGCTTTGCCAGAGTCTCAAAGGTTCGGAAGTGGCAGAATGGAGATTTGAACCCATATCCTCTCAGCTACTTGGGTACCTGTCCTCCTCTACTTTACCCACTCCCTCACTTTGTGATCTGTCTCGTTCTGTGAAGTGGCTGTGACAACTCTAAGGCCCCTCTTGAGCTGTGAGCCGCGTTGATGTTAACACACTTTCCTCCCTTCACATCTGTCACCCTTCCTCTCCCCCTCTGTCAGACCTCACAGCAGCAAGCTCAGCTGAGCCCTGCCTGGCCTGCACCTCACATGCCTGGTCCCCTAAGTGTGTTTGCCATTTACAGACACTGTGTCAGTGCAGCAAACTCATTCGCTGTTTACATTTTTCCACTCAGCACTAATGCTTTCCACCAGTATCTCAGTGGTTTTTTTTCTACTAGCTGGTTATACTACTACAAGCTTCTAGCACTTTTTGGGGAAGCCTGGGCAGGGGATTGTTTCAGTACTGGGAACTGAACCTAGGACTTTCACTTTGACCTACATTCCCAGCACTTTTTAAATTTTTTCATTTTGAGAGTTTCACTAAGTTGCTAAATTTTCCAGGCTGAGCTCAACGGTTTTTTTTTTTCTTTTTTATATCAGGAATTGAACTCAGGACCTTGTGTTTGCCAAGCAGGCACTTATGCCACTGAGCTGTATCCCTGGCAGGGTTTCAAATTTGAGATCTTCTTGCCTTATCAGCGGATCCCAGAGTGCTGAAAGTATAAACTTTGCTTTTTTTTTTTTACCGGTACCAGGAACCACGACCCCGCACTTGCAAGGCAGGCGTTTATGCCACTTAGCTAAATTCCCAGCCCACAGAACTTTTTTTTTTCTATTTTTTTTTGTCTTCTTTTCATTTTCATTTTCATTTTTTATTGGTACCGGGGATCGAACTCACAACCGCCTGCTTGCAAGGCAGGTGCTTATGTCGCTGAGCTAAATCCCCAGCCTCCGCCCACAGAACTTTTATTTTCACCTCATGCTCACAGTGATCACATCAGGTCAGTCCCATCACCACCATGCACATCTTGCTTCTGTTCCCTGCGAATAGTGGGAGAACCTTCTTGGGGTAGGATTTCTGGCCCATGGGGGATCTATCATAGTGTGTGTGTGTTTACTACACCGAAATCCCACTCTGCTACCTGAGCAGCTCACAGGATTCATAAACTCAACCCCAGTAGAGGATTAAAGGGACTAAGTTTAAAAGAGAAAACAAAGACATTTTATTTGCAAGAGCGGAAAGGCGGGGACAGAAAGCTGCCCTGTGCCAGAGAGTAGAGGGTCTGGAGCACGAAAACCTGAGGCCCTTTGTTCTTGGGTGCTTTTATTCATCCTGGAGCTGTCATGACCTGACTGATTGGCTGTCCCAGGTCCTAGGACCCCAGCCCCTGCACCATCATCTATGTGCACATTTTTAAGTGAGCTTCATTTGGTTTTCTTAGTCCTATCAGAAGTTTATTTTGGGCTGGGGATATCAACAGTACCCAAAACAAAAACAACAAAAAGTTTATCTTTAGCATTTATTGGCTGGCTAGAAGAGGACTTATATGCAAGGCCAAATTAGCAATTAAAGGGCTAGCGTACTATTAGAGTGGTCCTACAGGGGAGTGTGTGTGTGTGTGTGTGTGTGTGTGTGTGTGTATTTTATCTTCAAACGAGGGCTACCCCTTGCCTTTGCATTTTATCAGAGGAGAGTGCGAGGCAGCTACCTTGATTTGGAGCACCTGGCTTCCCCTGTTCTCTGCTTGTGTGCTTGTCTGCTAGTCTTGTTGATTGCTTTCTCCCGGGATGCTTTAACTCTTGTCATCAGGATTACCTCTTCCCTGTTTAGAGACCCCTTTCCCTACACCCTCCTGGCTTCCTGAAGCAGGTGGATGCTGTCCTGAGTGGACCTGTGACTCCCCGCCTAGCTCAAGGGCACTGACTTTCTCAGCACTTAGGACACCCAAGGCCTGCTAGTCTAACTAATGTTGGTCCTTTCTTCCTCCTTCCCTTTTTCCTTTTCTTAGCCTCCCCCCACCCACCATTCTCCTACGCTCTTTTCTCTGTCCTTTCTTTCTCTTCCTCTGTCCCTCTCTTCATCTCTGTCTTGGGTACTTTTCTCTTTCTTTTTCTTTTTTTTTTTGTCTTTTTCCTTTTTATCGGTACCGGGGATCGAACGCATAACTGCCTGCTTACAAGGCAGGTGCTTATGCCACTGAGCTAAACCTCCAGCCCTTGGGTACTTTTCTTGCATTGCTGGGACAAAATACTCAACACCCAAAATGAAGGAAGGAAAGGTTGATTTAGCTCACAGTTTGTGGAGGTTTCAATCCGTAATCAGCTGGCTTCAAGGCAGGGTGGCATGGCACAGGGGCAACACTTCAAGGCAGCAGCCAGCAAAAGCAGCCAGAGCAAAAGAGGTGAGGAACAAACCTCTTTTCTTCCCTTATATTATAAGCAGGCTACTTATTTCTCTGCCCAGGGCAGATGTAGCATTCACAGCACCTCAGTGCCTTCCTGTTGCACAGGCTGAGAATATTTATAAAGTAAGGATCCTGGCTCCCTGCTGAGTCTCTTAGTTAAATTTCTTTCTTTTTTTTTTTTTTTTTGTCTTTTTCATTTTTATCAGTACCAGGGATCAAACTCACGACTGCTTGCTTGCAAGGCAGGTGCTTATGCTGCTGAGCTAAATCCCCAACCCCTTAGTTAAATTTCTAAACATCTTAAGTTGACATAACAATTCACCTCTTGTCAACTTGGCAAGCAGACACATTTCTTTAAATCAGTCTCCAGATACAAAGACATGCTTATTCTTATAATTTTTTTTGTCTTTTTCATTTTTATTGATACCAGGGATCGAACTCATGACCGCCTGCTTGCAAGGCAGGTGCTTATGCCGCTGAGCTAAACCCCAGCCCCCTATTCTTATAATTTTACAACTTGAACAATATAACATTATAACATAGGTCTAACAATCCTTAAGAACTAACATTAAGCCAGGAGTGGTGGCTTACGCCTGTAATCCCAGCACTTGGGAGGCTGAGGCAGGAGGATCGTTGCGAGTTCGAGACCAGCCTGGACTACAAAGTGAGCTCAAGGCCAGCCTGAACTGCATAGCGAGACCCAGTCTCAAAAAAAAAAAAAAAAAAGCAAGCACCAACATTAAGTCTATCAACATTATATTTCATTAGAATCATAACATTTGGCTCCTGTATCCTCAAAGACTCACATACATCCTTTTATGCAAAAGGCATTTAGTCCATCTGCAAGAGTTATCAAAATCCTAACAGTTTCAGCGTTGATGAAAAGTTTACCCCAGTACTGAAAAAAAAAGGGGGGCTGGGGATTTAGCTCAGTGGCATAAGTGCTTGCCTGAAAAGTTTAGATCCCAAGTCTCTAAGCTAGAAGGCAAACTCTTAGCTGCATATCCCTTACAAAGGAAAACAAAGTTAAGCACTTCTAACATGCAAAGGCACAAGATAAACATTTTCATTCCAAAAATTAAAAACAGGGAGATACAAAGGATTGGGACCAAAGCAAGTCCAAAACCCAGCAGGGCAAACATTAAGTCTTGGAGTTCCACCTCCTGCTTCTAAAGCAATCTGGTTTTGAGCTCCAAATCCTTGCGTGATTCCACCCCCATGGCACTTGTGGTGGTTGCAGCTCCCACTGCTTCTCTCTTAGGCTGGCTTTGCTCCCTTCTTGCAGTTTTCCTTAGATGATCTACACTTGTGGCTTTTCCAAATTGCCAGGGGCTCCACTGCACCTCTGGCTTTCCACTCACAGCTTCACACATTGCCTTCTTGGGGACACACTACCTGGCCTCCTAGATCTTCTCAAATTAGGGTAGAAGCCTTTTCAACTTCAGAACTCTTGTGTTCTGTAGGCACCTAAAACCAGCACCACATGGATGATGCCAAGGTCTGCTGCCAGTTGCAACAGTAGCCAGGATTTCTGTTCTCTTGGCTGTAGGAGTTGCCTGTCTGGATTACTGGGCACTCTGAATCCAATTCTGAGGAACAATTTTTTTTACACTGCTGCGATTCTGGAACATGGTGCTCTGCAGCTTTCACTTCAAAGCAAAGTCTTTTACTTTTGCAGTTATGAGGCTGCAAAAGTTCAAGATTTTCTGCTTTCTGTGACACCTTCAGGTCATCTTTTTTATTCTCCCGTTCCTTTTCAACAATTGAGATTTCCTGAGCTCTATTTTTGCAGTCCACAGCTTTATTGGAGCTTTCTTTCTGGTCAAACTCACAATACTTTAAATAATCCTGTTGGGCTCTTTTTTTTTCCCCTTAACTTCAGTTCAGACCCTGTTGGGCTCTTTGCTCTTGATTCTCAACATGTCTTGGTTACTTTTCTCTCACTGTTGATGCAAAATATCTGACACCCAAAGTGAAGCAAGGGAAGGTTTATTTCTTACAGTTTTGGGGGGTTTTAGTCCATGTTCAGTTGGCTCTGAGGCAGGATGGCAGGGCAGGGCAGCCGATCATGGTCACCACAAACAGCAAGAGTGAACAGAGAAAAAGAGAAAAGATACAGCTTCTTCCTGCCCTTACACTGTATGTTGCCTCCACCTCTGGGCAGGTGCAACACTCACATTACCAATCTCAGCACTAGACAACAAACCAATCACAATTCAGCCATGTCCATAACTGCATGAGGCTTGGGGGGCATCTGAACACAAATCATAATAACATAGATCTGGTTAAAAGCCCACAACAATAGTCATACCAGCCTTGATTTTTTTTTCTGCCAGATTAATTAGTCCATTGCCTTTTTTTTTCCAGTCCATTGCCTTTAATCTTAGTCTCAGGCAAATTCTTTGGACATGAGCAAAATGCAGGCAACTTTTTGCCAAACCACAACACACATCATCTGGAGTCCAGCACTCAGTGCAACCCTTTCCAGCAGAAACTTCCCAAGCCTGGTCTTTACCGGCAGGATTTCTATAAGCCTTCTTGTCTTCTGAGCTCTGACCAGAATCTTCCATACAGAAACGCCTGAAGCAGTCTGCTGTGTGCTTTCATATAACATCTCCAAATCTTTCCTAACTCTTCCCACAACCCATTCTTGAAGGCTCTTGAACCACATCATCAGATATAGTCACAGCAATGACCCCACTCCTAGTTAAAAAATTCTGTCTTGGTTACTTTTCCTTCATTGCTGGGACAAAATACTCAACACTCAAAATGAGTGAAGGAAAGACTTATTTAGCTCATTGTTTGTGGAGGTTTCAGTCCATAATCAGCTGGCTCCAAGGCAGGGTGGCATGGCACAGGGACAACACTTCAAGGCAGCAGCCAGCAAAAGCAGCCAGAGCTGCCAGAGGGGGAGAACAAGCCTCTTCTCCTCCCTTATATTTTAAGCAGGCTATCCACCAATCTGCCCAGGGCAGGTGTAGCACTCACACCACCTCAGTGTCCTACTCTTATTTAGGCTGAGGATATTTACAACATAAGGATCCTGGCTCCCTGCTGAGTCTCTTAGTCAAATTTCTAAACTTCTCAATATATCAACTGGTTTTTTTCTTCATCAGAGTCTCTAAGGATAGAGAATTTGGGTAGCACTACAGTTTTCACTTCTGGAAATTGGCTCTTTGTATCCTTGTCATGTTCTGTCTGGTCTTTTCCCTATGCATTTGTATATGTATATATATCTACTGATTAATCTCTTACCTTTTTTTCTCAGTTCTGGAGATTGACCCCAGGACTTCAGACTGAGCTACATCCTTAGCATTTTCAGCCTTTTTTTATTTTATATTTTGAGACAAGGTCTCCTTAAATTGTCCAGGCTGGCTTCAGACCTGTAATCCTCCTGCCTCAGCCTCCTAAGTAGCTAGCTTACAGACACGTACCACTTAGTTATTATTTTTGTTACTGAGACAAAGTACCTGAAACTCAAAGTTAAAGGAGGAAAGCTTAATTGTAGCTCAGTTTGTAGAGATTTCAGTTCACAGTTGGCTGGCTCCAAGGCATGGCAGAGGGGTCGCTGAAGAGGAAAAACAATTCATGCCAGACAGAAAGCAGCAAAGCAGTGAAGCAGGAGAAAAGCGGCAGCAGGCCTGCCTTCTTTCTGCCCCTTTACATGCACAGAGGCACCCTGGTTGGGTCTTCCCGGTATCCACATCCAGAACTATACCAGACCAAACAGTGGCCTAAGTTCGTAATCACACACTCTTGATCCCAGCGCCACACACCCTAGATCCAGCCACCCTAGAGAAGTCCCATCTGTGACTGCATGAGGCTTTGGGGAACCATCTAGACACAAGCTGTAACAGCTGTAACAGTCATGAAGCCTGTTTTAATGCCTTTCTTCCTCCAGGATGGGGTTTGAACTCCTTTAGATTGAGCTACACCTCTAGTCTCTATTTCCACCCCCATGCTTACATTCTGAAAGAAGGGCTTCCTAAACTGCTAAGATACTCAGGCTGGGCTTAAATTTGAGATCTTGCATCAGGCTCTCAGAGTCCTGGGATTATAGGCATTTCCTCATTGATCAGTGTTATGATTTGTGCTTGGATGCCCCCCAAAGCCTCATGCAGTCATGGAGGTGGCTGAGTCTAGTGCTTGTGATTGGTTCATTGTCTAACACTGGGATTGATGGTGTGAGTGCTATACCCACCCGTGGGCAGACAGCCAGCATATATGATAAGGGAGGGGAAAAGGAGTGTTTGCCCCTTTGGCATTTCACTCTTGTTGCTTGTGGCTTCCATGAACAGTTGCCCCTCTGTTACTGCCACCCTGCCTTGGAGCCAGTTGAATACAGACTGAAACCAAACTATAAGCTAAATAAACCTTTCCTTCTTTCATTTTGGATGTCAGTGTATTTTGTCCCAGCAACAAG
Organism: Cavia porcellus; assembly: GCF_034190915.1. NCBI lineage: Eukaryota > Metazoa > Chordata > Mammalia > Rodentia > Caviidae > Cavia > Cavia porcellus. The sequence continues at coordinate 26,010,592 of NW_026947500.1, forward strand.
AAAAGTAACCAAAAAAAAGTAACCAGCTGGAAGGAATCATAATGCTTCTTCTTCTTTCTCCTCTTCTTCCTCTTCTTCTTTTTTGGTACTAGGAATTGAACTCATGATCTTGTACTTGTTAGGAATGTACTGTGCTGCTGAGCTATATCCCTGGTCCAATTCTTCCTATTCTTAACCTCTATTTTGATCCCATAGTGCTTCTTTCATAGCACTCATTTAGGATAAAACAAGTTAATATATAGTAAGGAGCATAGTACAGTGCCTGGAAGATATAAGTATTGGATATGACTCTTCCAGTACCCAACCTGTCTGCCAGCAGAGACACTGTTCTCAGCTCAACACCAGTTGCCTTGGCAAACACAGGATGTCTTAAAAGAGATAATATGGAACACTTGGACTACACCTAAAGACACCCAAGTTTTTACGCTGGACACCTCAAGGACTTTGCCCATTGAGACAGGAAACATCCAGAGAACTTTTTTTTTTTTTTTGTCTTTTTGAGACAGAGTCTCTCTATGAAGTTCAGAGCTCACTTTGTATCCCAGGCTGGTCTCGAACTCGCAACAATCCTCCTGCCTCAGTCTCCCTAGTGCTGGGATTACAGGCATGAGCCACCACGCCCTGCCATCCAGAGAATTTTGACTGCTGATTTTTTTTTCTTGTGAGACAGGGTCTCACTGTGTAATTCAGCCTTGTCTTGAACTCACTGTAGCCTGGGCTGGCCTCAACTCTTGGCAATCCTCCTACCTCAGCCTCCCAAGTGCCACACATGCCCAGTTTTGGCCACTGATGTTTACTAAGATAGGTCTTCCTGCCTGATATCTCTTACCTTCTTTCAAGCCTTATTTTTTTTTTTTTTTTTTTTTTTTTTGGTTTTTATCGGTACCAGGGATTGAACTCATGACTGCCTGCTTGCAAGGCAGGTGCTTATGCCGCTGAGCTAAATCCCCAGCCCCTCAAGCCTTATTTTAAAGAAAGCCCACTTCTCTGCTTTCCTACAGACAGCCTTTTTGCTCTCATCTGCCTGTACCCAGGCATAATAAATTCTATAAAACGTTGCCTTTATATAAGTCTAGTGGTCCTGACTGATCTCTGCCTAGTGGTGTTTCTTACAATGTCAGAAATTACTATCGTCCATATCAAAACCTTTAATCTTATTGATTCTACCTTTGAGTATGGTGCAATGTGGAATTCAGATTTCTGTCAATGTATTGTGAGCTGGTTATCCAGAGCTACCTACTAATCAGCTCTTTCTTCCTACCATATATCAACTACAATAATTCATAGCTACATCTTTCTCCTTGATTCCCTTGGTCTGCTTCACTCTGTCAAAGACAGTACCACATGCTTTTTATTACTATGGTTGTAATGTGGCTTAGTGTGGGAGGGCAAATCTCCCCCTTTCCGGACTTGACTTAGCAGTTTATGCACCTTAATTTTTCTACAGAAATTGTACAGAAATGTTCCTCAAGTTCTTTTTTTTTTTTTTTTTTAAATTTTATTTAAGGAGAAAAGAAAAAAAAAGCAGGGAAAGGGTACAAGTTATACAGATTTACAGAAAAAAAATGAACAGTAGGAAATTACTAGTTAATGGATTACATATTGTCATCTTAGAAATAATTGTTCAAGTCACAAAATTAAAGCTTGTAAAGTGGACATTCCATCAATGATACTGCAAACAGTTCTGTTCATTGATCCAATAAAACTCTGTGATATCATTTTCTATCTTATACACTTAAATATACATGCAGTTATATAGTTTGGAGCACTTTCTTTTCCTCTCTTTTGTACCATGACTATTACACATTTTGGGTTTCATTGCTCCCACGGTTCTTATTACTTTTTTGGAAGAGAGTAAAACCAAATGTGACATAACAGAACAGAATCGGTCAAGTCAAAAGGGTGGACATAATAGATAATGTAAAAACATAATACAAGGTGATCAACAATGGTTACCATAATGCCTCCCGCTATCTCTAATAGAATTGCCTATATCATTAGTTATAATACAATTGAACAAAACAGTAAAGAATAAAACCGACAAAACCAAAACATTGGAGACATTGTAGGTCTTCAAAAGTAGATAAAAGTCAACAAGAATGGGCGTCATAATGAATCTCATTATCTTCACAGCTGATGCCTAAACTTTCGAACCTGATACTATCCAGCAAAACAGAATAGGGGAACATCAGTTAAAAACCAGATGGTGAGAGTAATACAGGGCTTTAAATCAAGGTAATGAAAAGTCAAAGTGGGTTACTATAATATATCCTGCTATTTTTTTTCCTTTAATTAAAAGGATAAAGATAAAAAAGTAAATAATGGAGTGGAGATTGAGATAAAAGAGGGCATAACAATGAAACAGCGCAGATCAAAACATAACCATTTAAGCAGAATAGTGTTTCACCACCAGATAATCCTAACCTAAAAGTAGTTACCATATTGTTTCTTTCTTTGAAATCCTTGAGTACAACTTCGTATACTGTAGCATTAAGTATATCAAAACAATGTAAAACCATTCAAGAGAATGACAGCATTACAGAGTATTTAGAATCGACTAACAAAATGAACAATGGTTTCTGTATAATCTCCTTGTCTTTAAAAGGTTTTTGCTTATACTATCGTACATAATAATATCCAGTTTTTGCTTATACTATCGTACATAATAAAATCCAATAAGATACAGCCTATTTAGACCATTGGAGACAGAAGGACAAAAGCTAGATGGTTCCTCAAGTTCTTAAAAAGCCCTGCTCTTTTTCGTTTTTGTCTTTTTGAGACAGGGTCTCACTATGAAGTTCAGGCTGGCCTTGAGCTCACTTCATAGCTCAGGCTAGTTTTGGACTCAATCACAAGAATCTTCGTGCCTCAGCCTCCCAAGTGCTGGGACTACAGGCGTGTGCCACCATGCCCGGCTTGTCCTGCCAATTTTTATTGGTATATCGTTTTAGCTCCTTTCCTGCACTGGACATACACCAGACACCCATAGTTTAAAGAAAGAGAGGTTTATTTTTGTTCATGGTGTTATACCGCAGTTGGCTGGCTCCGAGGCAGAAACTTAATGGCAGAGGGGCCCAACAGAGGAAAAGGTGCCAGGAAGCAGAGGGAGGAAGACCGTAGAGGTAGTGTGGGAAAATTCCCAAGTCAAACCTAAAGGAGAGGAAGGCTTGCATACCTTACTGAGGAGATAAGGAGGCGGTGGGTAACTATCCTGCCCGCGGGCTGTTGCTGAGAGTGCCTGCAACACTACAGCACAAAGTTTACAGAGAGCTTAGCTTATATATAGCAGTTAGGAGCAGAAGTAAAAGCAAGTGACAAAATGTTACATAATTGGTTACATGCATTGAGTCATGTATTGACAAGCAGGCTAATCTTGAACAGATTTGTTGAAACAAAGGAAATGTTTATCATAATATAGAAACATTCCGGGAACAAGGAGAGGGGGCCCTTACAGGGTGAGCATAAAGGCTCCTTGATTCGCCCAGGTTGCCTTAAGGCATAGACAATGATTCTGACTCAGTCCTTAGCAGAGATGTGCAGCAGGGTTCAACCCTGTCAAGGGCAACTGAATTCAGCAGAAACTTGGTCAGAGACCTTTAATTGCTCTCTAATTTGTATAATGAAATACCTATAAGTCTGTTATTTTATAAATGTGTTCTTACATTGTAATTGTGGCCCAACAGAGGGAGCAGCTGCGGATGGAGTACACCTTTCCAGGTCACCCCTTCTCCGCAACCTGCCTCTTTCTGACCCGGCCTCACCTCCTAAGAGCGCATTTAGCTTTGAACTCAGCAGTGGATTACAGAGCCCCATGATGCAGTCACCTTCAAAAAGCCCCTGCCTCTGAACACATGCGCCTTTGTGTGTGGGGAATTCCAGATCTAAACCAGGTCAGCTATCACTGAATTTCAGGAGGAATCACTTTGTTGTTAGATTCATTAACAATACATACCACCTCAGTTATTCATGTGATGTTTTTTTTAAGTCTTGAAAAACTCTTCAGGCAGCTTTCCAATTGCTGGGATACTGTACCCAACAGCCATAATTTAAAGGTTTTATTTGGCTCAAGGCACAGAAGATTCTGTTTATGCTTGGCTGGCTCCAAGGTCAAAAAAAATCATGGTGGAAGTATTATATAGAGCTAAGTTATTTAGAAATATTATAGGCAAGCAAACAGGGCTGGGCCCTCCAGAGGTCAATGCAGAAGACAATTATAGGTGGAGGTACAGGTACCTTCCTTGAAGGTCAGGCCTCAAGACAGAGAGGACCTGCACTCATATACTTCCCCGAGGGCTGGACAGCAGAGATGGATATTCTTTTTTTTTTGTCTGCTTGCTTGCAAGGCAGGCGCTTATGCTGCTGAGCTAAATCTCCAGCCCCCGAGATGGATATTCTTAACAGGTATCAGTCACTTCGAGTGGAGGACCACAAATCTCCCTAGCCCATTCTCCCCTGGAAAGTCCTTTTTCATTCCATGTGTGTGCACACTACATGACTTGATTTCCCAATTGATCCCCATTTAATCAATATTACCTGAGCAACATTGTCATAATCTTATTCGCTGACTATAGTTTTGTGCCACCTCAAACCTGCCTCACCTTGTGGCTTTGCTCAATAAAACACCCATGAGAGGTGGGGTCAAAGGGCAATTCTCTTTCTGGGCCCCCTTCTCTCTATCAGACAGAAGCTTTCTTTCAGTAAGTTTTTTTCCTATTGTTTTTTTGGAGGGGAAGATGTGTGCTGCTTGGTCTCCAGGATGAACTCGTCACGCTGGCTTCCTGGCATGTACTCGACTGTGCTTGTTGTCGGAGGAGCTCAGGGCATCCGTGTCACTGAGGATGGCTGTGGTGCTTTTCAGGACAGCCCTGGTCTTTGTTGTGAGTGTGGCTTCTTGGCTCCAGCGGAGAACCTTCATCCCACCAGCACAGTTCCTTCACCCCGCTGGCATGGACTTTCTGGTTTCCATCACTGACCTTTGGGCCTTCCTGGCATGGATTTGTAAAAGAGACTGGCGTGAGTCCTTCTTCTGGGCTCTGGACCTCCAGTTGGGACTCATGGGAGGCATTGTCATGAGCTCTGGGTTTTCATCCGGACTCAGGTGGGACATTGCTGTGGGACTTGGATCCTTGACTAAATATTTTGTCTTTGGTGTTGTGGATAGATTTCCTGCAGTTTCTTGTGTTAACTCTGGGTGACCATCATAAAACAGTATTATAAACTCCATGTCCTGATTCTAATTGTTCTCTGTACACCCCCTGACTACAACAGGGAGTACCAGGAATCAAACTCACAATCTCACGCTTGCCAGGCAGGCACTGTGCCACTGAGCTATATCCCTGGTCCTGGTCTTCCTATTCTTACCTCTGCTTTTCCTAGAATTCCTGAATTTTAGAGAACATAAACTCAGTGTTTTTGGATAGCAGATTGGGAGCTATAATATTTCCCTTATATTCTTGGATTACTTGGCAGTTGTGTATCGTATGGCTGATATCAGAAGTATTATAGTCAGCTAAGTTACTTAGAAATACTGTAGGCAGTGTCTCCCGAGATCTGGCCATAGTGGACACTAAGCAGCTGAACAAGAAATCAGTTTGCCTGCTCTCTTGGTAAGTGCCCCTGGCGCGAGCCCGGAAGAGGACCAGTCAGCGCCTCCTGAGAGCCTACCAGTGCACAGGCTGAGACTCAAACATCCCATCCCCCCTGTTAGCAATTGGGGGCAGAGATCTGAGCATCTCTTGGGAGGATGACCTTATGCAATATAGCAAATATGGGGGATTTCCTTCTATCTTCTGTTTGAAGGCGAATATAGTTTTCACTGTTGTGCTTTGTTCTGCTTGTTTTGCTCTATTCAATATTCTTTTTGATAGGTTGTATAGTGTTCTGTTTTTGGCTTGATTTTGCTATACCTGATTGAATGGACTGAAAGGTTTGGCCCAGACAGGACACTGTAGCCAGGAAAGCCACAACTGGAAGCAGGAAGCCCCATCTTGCCCTGCCCCTAGGAAGTTACCTGTGACGCCATCTTCCCGCCCCTGGGAATTTACATATGGCGCCAAACCTAGGACCAATGGGCTACCTGTGTATCCCTAATGCCCGCCTTAGGTTCCACCCCAAACTGAGGCTATTTACAGGGCCCCACGCCGCGTGTCCGCCGGAGAGATCGCCGGACGCCAGCGGTGGGGGTTGCCGGTCATCTCTCTCCGTGTTCTCAGAATAAAGGCCGCTTTTTATTTTATATTTCTCATCTTTTGTTAATATTTTTCATCTTTTGGAAATAACTCTATCATTTGTTGCCGTGACTCTATCGGCAGGCAACTGACTATTGGGCCACATACCCAAAGTCTTCTAGCCGATAGCCAGATAACATCCTAAAAGACGCCTTTAAAATGCCTAATTTCCAATTTACGTACTCTAAAAATTAAAGGCACCATAAAAACTAAACAACTAACTTTTTACTGCCAGGAGGTCTGGCCAACCTACCCGCTTATCGGCAAGCCTTGGCCTCGGCAAGGAACATTTGACCCCCGCATTCTCAGGAACTTGTATGATTTTTGTCAAGCTGGCAACACGTTATTGGAACTCCCTTATGTCCAAGCCTTTCTTATTCTGAGAACACGCCCATCTCTCATTAAGTCTTGTGCTCCAGCTGAGATACTTTTAGCTAAGTCTACTGCGCCGCAAACTTTTCCATCCTGCCCTCCGTTGTTTTCCCAGCCGCCGCCTGCCTACCACCAAACTCATTCCCTGCCGTTCTCTCCCGCCGGACCGCTCTCCCCTTCCCCTATGCCTGATTCTCTCAGCAGCTCTAATCCCTCTCCACTGCAGATACCTCCCACTGTACGATCGTCTCCCTCTCCGCCTTCCAGGACCCATAATTCTCCCAGCAGCTCTAATCCCTCTGTGTCGCAGTTATCTCCCGATGTTCCATCCTCTCCCCCGCCTTCTCCTGGGACCCATAACTCTCCCAGTGGCTCTGATCCCTCTGTTAGTGCTTCCTCACAGTCTCTGACTTCTCCTGAGAATTCTGTATCCCCTACAGCATTCTCACCGCCTGCCCACCATACTAGGTCTCGGTTGCTATGTCCTTCCAGCAGGTCGCGTGATTGTTCCAGCTTGCGCGGGGAACAGTCGCCATGTTGAAACCCTCTGCCACATGGCATGGCGCCGCCATGTTCCAGAGGGCCACATGGCGACATGGCGCCACCATGTTTCGGGCCACGTGACAGGGCGCCGCCATATTCCCAGGCGCCGCCATGTTTCCAGGGCCTTCACTGTCAACAGGCGTCTCCTTGTGGATCCTCTTGTGAACTACAACAGCCGCCCTGTTGCAGTGCACATGACGCTTCATTGTGCTGCCGACAGCAGTCCTCTAGCTGCAAGGCACACAGTGAGATGCCATCTGCTCGTGTTTCCCAGGGTGACCGGCAGCAGCTCTGTAGCCGCTCTACAGATGATTGCTCACATGCGCCTACTTTAAGGATGGCAGCTCAGTGGCCCTCTGCTCCGGAATCTCCTCAGGCTCTGCGATCTCTTCGGGAGCAAGCTGGCCCTGAGGGGCTTGTTAACATCCATGTGCCTTTTTCCCTTTCTGATCTATCCCAGACTGTCCATAAATTAAGTAGCTTTTCTGTTGACCCACAGAATTATATCAGGCAATTTGAATTCATTACTAATTGTTATGATTTACATTTTAAGGACGTTTATAATGACTCTGGGCCTATATCTGTGCCAGAGCAGGACAAGCATACTAACTATAACAAACTTTTAAAACAGGTCCAGGAGGCTAATCAAAACCGAGCTGTGTTCCTAAATTGGCTTTCTAATCCTCGAGCCCTGCAAGCAGTTCCAGCTTCGCGCGCTGTGTCGGGCCGCCTCCCAGCCCCTCCCCCATGCGCTGTCCCAGCCCCTCCCTCCCCTATGCGCCGTCCTCGTCACCGCCGTCATCTTACACGTTTCAGGGGGCAGTCTGAGCCCGCCCCTGCGCGCTACATCCCAGCGCTTGCCCCACCCACTGGGCGTGCTCTGCCGGAGCGCCGCGAAACAGCAGCTCAGCGGCTCTGCTCAGGCATGCTTTTTTTTACAATTTGGCTCCGCTCAAAAGATGCTTTTTTATTACAATTCTCAAACCATTTAATCAAGGTTATTGGCCACCTGATAATTTTACCAGCCTTGTTTAACAATCAAAGCCTTCACCAATCTCCTGTTTAACAACTAAGGTTATAAATTTCCTTTTTGCTGGGAACCACTAGCTCTCTTTCAAGACAAGGGTTTTCTTCAAAGTTTTATTTTATTTGTCTTGGTTCATACTACTGCAAATAACAACTTTAAAAGTAAATGTGTTCAGAATTTGACAGTTTTGATTTATTCATAAGATTGCTAAACCTTTACTGCAAAACGTTTCCATTAAAGCCTTGTTTGGCAGACTAAAGCTTTGTTAATTCTACGTGTCACCCTATAAAAAAAAGCGGTGTGCCATCCAGATAAAGCCTGCTCTCTAATCCAAAATGCCAATATTAAATTCCTGCATACTTACTTAATTCTACTATAGTCCAAATCCCAAACAAAAAGGCAAAACTTGACCTTCAAACCTTAGAGAGATCTTAATATGGTTTTTCATATTTTTAATACTTGTGACACTTGGAGTTCTGAGACAGGTAAACCTACACAAGGTGGAGCTGCCTGCCCCCTCCATGGACCATGCTCAAATGCAGCAGAAGATACTGGACAAGAAAATGCCCCATCCTGGCATTCTTTGAGACCTTACTCCAGGGCTACTGGACTGTCCTAGCCACCAGAGAGTGGGTAAGCCATCCTAAGTTCTAGCCCTCATAGGAAATGTCGACACTGCCAGATTCGTCACCGACAGAAAATCGCTGCTGGAGGCTGAGGGGGTTCAGGGCAACAACAGCCCCCTTTAAGGTGTCCGTCTCAGATTCCAAGTCGCACTAAAGTCTCAGGTAAGACATTCTCTATATTTGTGGACATAGAGGCCATATATACAGAGGTCTTCCTGAGTATTCAGGCTGCTATATTAAGTCCTCAATCTCTGGGGGTATTGATGGTCAACCTATGCCATTTACATTACAAACAGGGCCTATTTTGTGCAGGCCCCAGGCCTAAATCTTAAAATGCCTTTTATACAGGCTGACTTAGACACACTGAGGCCTCTACATCTTCCACCTGTTGTTGCTGGTAGACCCTTCCTCAGTGATATAGACCACCCCCTTCCTTATTCACCAATTTCTCAGGTAACCCTAGTCAAGACTGACAGATACATTTTTGTCTTCTCACTTGGTTTATACTTTTTCAGGATACATAAAAGCCTTTCTCGTACTTGCTCAAGTTCTGTTACAGCAAATCATTCCAAGGACTACAACCAGGTTACAGTGACCCATGCCTAAATCAAAGTTGCTGGACTGCCGTCCTGGTTTCACATCACTCAGGCTAACAGGTGCCCTTCCAGCCCTAAATCTGATCATTCTGAGTGGTCACCTCATCTTCTGTCGCCTACCCGTCTCCGTCTCACAAAGGCCTCGCAGCCACAGTTAACAGGCTAAGTCATGTTTTGTTATCCACTTTGGTTCCTAATTTCTTACATTCTATTAATAATCATTTTTACAGCAGGACTCTTTAACAGTATTGCCTACAGACTCCAACATCATGCATACCAGAGACAAGCCTCACCAACCTACTGTCTTAACTTTTATGCTTTCAGATGGGGGAGTAATCACCTCTCATAACTCCACTCCTCCTAACCCCACGTTTAATTTTCAGAATTCTGCTTCACCGTGGAAATGTTTCTACCTCAACATGGTCCTGATAGAATGATATGTCTATATCAAAGGCACCTTTCCTTCTACCTCACCTGGGTCCTTAATAGGACAGTGCCATGTCTCCTCATAACATTTTGTCTCTTTGTTTTTCCAGTCTGACATACGTGCATTCACCAGTGAAGTTGTCCTGGCCAAAACACCTGGCACCAGCATCTACCTGGGCATCAACCTTCATCCCGTCGACTCCCCTAGGCTCCAGTACAGCGCCCTTTGCCAGCAGGAAGTAGTTAAAGAGAGAAATCTTCGCCCCTTTTCATAATAACCATAAGACGGGATATGAAAGGTTTGGCCCAGACAGGACACTGTAGCCAGGAAAGCCACAACTGGAAGCAGGAAGCCCCATCTTGCCCTGCCCCTAGGAAGTTACCTGTGACGCCATCTTCCCGCCCCTGGGAATTTACATATGGCGCCAAACCTAGGACCAATGGGCTACCTGTGTATCCCTAATGCCCGCCTTAGGTTCCACCCCAAACCGAGGCTATTTACAGGGCCCCACGCCGCGTGTCCGCCAGAGAGATCGCCGGACGCCAGCGGTGGGGGTTGCTGGTCATCTCTCTCCGTGTTCTCAGAATAAAGGCCGCTTTTTATTTTATATTTCTCATCTTTTGTTAATATTTTTCATCTTTTGGAAATAACTCTATCATGGACAACTATTGTAAAGATAATGAGATACGCTAGGGTACCAATTACTGTTATCCCGGTAACCTGCTGTGAAATTCTTTACCAATCTCATTGCATTGTCTCGACTGGCTTTGTTCTGTCTTGTTCTGCTGTATTTTACTACCTTCAAAATAAAAAAAAATGTACTGTAGGCATTTGGAACAAGTGCAAAAGACAACTGTGGCTGGAGGCACATTTGTTGGTGGCCAGGCCTCGGGGCAGAGGAAATGACTACACCCACGTATTTCCCCTAGGGTTGAACAACAGTGATATATATATATATATTTTTTTTCAATTATTCATGTTTTTTCATTTCTTTTAGATTTTTTTCATCAAAGGAAAATTTAATAAGAGCTGGGAATATTATTGTTCAGTGATCGAAATATACAAAGTAGAAAAATAAAGACTCCTTAATCCCATTCTTATATAACCAACTACAGCTTGATAGGCAAATTTAGCTGTGGATACTGCTGTGGACTGAAAACTGATGGTCACTTTAAACACCAGCTGAACAGATCCAGTGTGGTGCTGAGAGCAGAGACCCACCTGAGGACTGCTGCCAGCATAAAAAGGAGATCTACAGAGAGCGGAGCATTGTGAGTTCTCCCAAGTGTTGTTTGGAGCTGTTGGTTCTCATGGAGGAGCTTGTCATGCTGCTTCCTGATACGAACTGGGCTGTTCTCATCATCAGGGGCGCTCAGGACCTCTTCGCTAAGGATGGTGGTGGTACTTTTCAGTGGGGAGCCCTGGTCCTTATTTTGAGTGTTACTTCTTGTCTCCATGCACAACCTTCAACCTACTGGCACAGATCCTTCATCTGGCTGGCACAGACTTTCTAGCTACCATCACGGACCTTTGCGCCTTCCCAGCACCGATCCATGAAATAGACTTGCATGAGTCATCATCGTGGGCTCTGGGCCTCCAGCTGGACTAGTGGGAGATGAAAGTGTTTTGGCTGAGGCTGGATACTGTAGCCGGTAAAGCCAAGGAGCTCCTATCTCCCCCCACTCTTAGGAATTACCTCTGGCGCCAAACTAAGACCAATGGGCTACCTGTGCATCCCTAATGCCCCCTTAGGTTCCACCCCAGGCCGAGGCTACTTATGTGCCTCACTCCACATGTTCCAAGGAGAGATCGCAGGCCCGGGGTGGAGATGCCACGCCCCAGGGGGTGGGGGGTGTCTCTCCCCGCTTTCCCAAAATAAAAGTTATTTATATTTCATACTTCTTATCTTTTCAGCCGCCGCCGGTCCTCCTCCTCCTTCCCCCCACAGTTCTATCAGGAGGCACTTTCATGGGCTTTAGGTCTTCAGTCGAACTCAGGCAGGACATTGCTGTAGGACCCAGGCCCTCAGCTTGATTCCTTGGCTCTTAGTGTGTGGACAGATCTCCTGTACTACTTGTATTTAACTGTTGAGTGACCATTACAAAATACTATAACTTATGTGTCCTGTATGTAACTGTTCTCCTTGCAATTCCTGACTACAACAAATGCAAAAAGATATAATAAATATGTGAAATAGAAAAAAATTGTACTTACAAGATGTTTTACAAAAACCAAATGGTAGCCAGCTGTGGTTACAGCATGCCTGTAACCCCAGAACTTGGGAGGCTGAGGGTATGGACAGCCAGGGTTACTACACAGTGAGTTCAAGTTCAGCATGAACTACACATTAAGACCCAATCTCAACAACAATGCTGGAACCCAGAATATCTTGGAATATGTATATATAGGATATTTTGGGAATGGTACCTCAGTCTAAGCATGGAATTCATTTATATTTTATATATATCTATGTACGTATCCAGAAGGCAGTTGAATACAGTAATTTTCATAATCTGCACAAGTATCACAGTTGCACGGTGTGGAATTTTCCACTCAAGTCCTCATGTTGGTGCACCAAGTTTCAGATTTCAGAGCATTTTGGAGTTTTGCATGAGAGATGTTAAGTCTCTACTATGCATGGCAATGTGGAAATATGATTTTTTAAAAACTGTGTTGAACCCAGATTCTTCACATTGATCTTCATTGACGGTGTAACTTTTTAAATTGTTTATTTTGAGAGGGTTCTGCTAAGCTGTTAAATTGCCCAGGCTTCACTAGAACTTGCAATCCTCCTGCCTCAGCCTCCCAGGGTGCTGGTATCACAGGAGTTGTCACCACACCTGGCTCAAAAACCAATAATTTAATAAAATTGTTTCATCTTCTGTGCAATATTTTGTAGTTAAAAAGTAAAAACACTGTTTGGTCAACAGTGTCCTTGCACGCACATGCTTTATACTGCAGACGTTTTTGTTATTGTTGTTTTTGTCTCTTTGAGTCAGTGTCTAGTTATGCAATGCAGGCGGACCTTGAGCTCACTTTGTAACCCAGGCTGGTCTGGAACTTGCAAACGATTCTCCTGCCTCTGCCTCCCAAGTGCTGGGATTACAGGAGTGCGCTGGTGATGGTTTTCATTTTACCCACATTTCTTCTATGGGATTCTAATCACTAAGTTTTTCCTCATCACTGAAGTACTGGCTCTTGTTTATCCTTAGGCGTGGCCAGTCCGGGAGGTTGAGGGGTCCTCTGCACGGGTTTCCATTTGCTTTGTTCTTCCACCTTGGTTTGGTGGCCGGGGATGACTTGGCTGGGGCTGTGGAGCTCAGGTCCTCCCCGCATCCTCACTGCCTGCTGCGTCTCAATGTCTTCCAGGTCCGAGGTTTTCTTTTTCTTCTTCATTTTTCTCTTCCTTTTTTGGAGGCTCTTGTTCTCCGAGAATATTCTTCAGACAAGTGTAATTTAAGTGCTCACTTTCCCCACATTCCTAACACTTAGATTTAGCAAAGTGGTTTCGCCTTTGAATTCAGCTGCTCTCCATTGTCCATAGCAACGCTTGCCTTTATCACTCGACAAATCATTGTTGATGGTGCTGGTGCGGCTCTGTGCCAGTCTTTATCCAAAAACAATATAAACGCAACCCCTCTATTCTTCCTCTTATCTTTGTCTTTCATTATAGTAACCTTCACAACTTTGTCATCCTTGAAAAATATCTGCTATAAATCACTGTCGGAGAGAGGGGCAAGCTGGACGCATACATTGTGCTCTTAGTTGGTGCCAAATCACCACTCAGATCTTCAGGCAGGGCAGCGTGAGCGCAGTGGGGTTCAACCCTAGCTCTTCCTCGGCCCTCAAAGCAGCTTCTTCATCCCACACCCGGTCAGTCCGCAAAGAGACCGGGAGGTAGGCATTGGTCACCTTGAGTGGGGACCAAGACCTCCCTTTCAGGAAAAGTCCCTTTCTGTTCCTGTCCCCTTGTTACCTGACTTGCTTCCTCAGTCCATCCTCACTTAATCACTTACCTAAGCCATTATACTTGTATTTTTTCCAAATCCATTTTATTTCAAAGAGAAGAAAACACATTTTGAAATGCATCAATCAGGAATGGTATATACATTGCTCATTGTCATCCGCAAATCATTCACCCAGAGCACAAGACACCTGCATTCAATTGTCCATCTCAATACAAACTCAAATCTTTCTCTTCAGTGGACTCAGAGAAATCAATAGTATAACTACCTTAACTTTTTATATACATATATATACACATGTTGCTTCAGTATCTCCCACTAGGAGGACAATATGATGTTTACACGTGTGTGTCTTATTTAACTTATGAGTATGGTCTCAAGTTGCATCCATTTACCTATAAAAGTCTTCAGTTTATCCTCCTTTATGACTGAGTAGTTCTTCATTGTATAAAAATACCATATCTTTTTTATCCATTTCTCAGTCGATGGATATTTAGATTGTTTCCAAGTTCTAGCTATTACAAATTGTGCTGCTACAAACATGGGTGCACATATATCACTGTGGTATGATGTTTTTAATTCTTTTTGGAAAATACCCAGAAGGGGAATAGCTGGATTGAACAGGACCTGTAGTCCTCGTTTTTTGAGGACTGTCCACACTGATTTCCACAGTGGTTGCACCTGTCTGCATTCCCACCAACACTGGAGAAGGGTTCCCTTTTCCCCACAGCCCCTCCAGCATTTGTTATTATTTGATTTCTTGATAACAGCCATTCTTTCTGGGGTGGGGTGCAATCTCAGTGTTGTTTTAACTTGCATCTCTCAAATGAGCAGTGATGTTGAACATTTTTGCACCTATTTATTTGCTGTTGGTATTTCTTCATCTGAGAAGTGTGAATTCACCTCAGATGCCCATTTTTGGATTGAGTCTTTAAATCTGGGAGGACTTTTTATTCCTGATAGTAGTCCTTTGTCTGTGGTACAGCTGGCAAACATTTTTTCCAACACTGTGAGTTGTCTTTTCACCCTGTTGGTGGTTTCTCTTACTGTGCAAAAGCTTTTCAATACAGTGAGATCCACTGATCCACTATCACTTTGTGATAGTTCCTGTGCAATCGGGGTTTTGTTCATGAAGTCTTTGCCTACACCAATGACTTCAAGTGTTTTACCTATTCTATCTTCTAGCAGATTTAACGTTTTTGTTTTAATATTAAGATCTTTGATCTATTCTGATTTTAGCTTAGAGAATGGTGAAACATATGGGTCTAGTTTTAATATTTGGCAGATATAGAGCCAGTTTTCCCAGCATCATTTATTAAAGAGGATATCTTTCTTTCAGTGAAGGTGTTTGGCACCTTTGTCAAAGGTTATGTCTGCAGAGGTTTCTGCATCTTATAATATGTTTCACTGATCTTGGGGTCTGTTTTTTTTCCCAGTACCACACTGTTTTTATCACAGTAGCTTTATAGTATAATTTCAAGTCAGGGATTGTGATGCCCCTGTTTTGTCTTTGTTGCTCAGGATTGCCTTTGCTATTCTAGGTCTCTTCTGGTTCCAAATGGTATTAGGATTGTTTTCTCTAATTTTGTGAGATATGCTATTGGAAGTTTGATTGAGATCGCACTGAATCTGTATAACAGATTTGGAAGTAGCCATTATACTTGTGAGCTTATTGGTTGACCATAGTTTTGTCCCAGAAACCACATCAATTCCTGGTTTTGCTTGAAAATCCCATTAAGAACCAGGATCCCTGCAAGCCACTTGGGATCCCTTCTCTTAGATAGCTTTCTTTCTTCTAGTAAACATTTTTTCTTCTTAACCTCTGTTATTCCTAGAATTCATTCTTCAGTTTTAGAGAACACTAACTTGGAGTACCAGATATCTAGCCGGTTGGGAGTTATACTTCCCGTCCCTTATTATTATTATTATTATTAGGTACCAGGGATCAAACTCAAGACCTCATGTTTGCCAGGCAAGCACTTATTCCACTGAGCTAAATCCCCGGCCCTTTCCTTTCCTTATTTGGAGGTCCTATATAATCCCTATGTCAGAAGGGTATGGTGGGGTAAAGCTACTTAGCTTCTGTGGGCTGCAAAGCAGAGCAGGGGAACAGTGGCAGAGGGGAACAGGTGAGGACTGTGTATAGTACGTAGGGTCACACCTCCATGACCCACGTAGACACATAACCTGGCGTGCACTGTACCGACCTGCAAGGCATTTCTTACGCCAATGAAGTCGACATTAGGATTAACTGCCACATACACTAATATGCTCAGAGAAACATCAGACACAGGAAGAAACTGAATAATCACTTCATGGAAACAAAGAATGGTGGGGGGCAGAGGAGAGTTTTTTCTGCAATTTTTTTTTTGTCTTTTTCCTTTTTATCGGTACCAGGGATCGAACCCACGACTGCCTGCTTGCAAGGCAGGCGCTTATGCCGCTGAGCTAAATCCCCAGCCCCAGTGGAGAGTTTTTTAACGAGTAGAGTTTCAGTTTTGGAAGATGCAAAATCCATAGCAATGTGGAGACTGCATTTTTATATAAACTAGTGGATTTAGTTTTTTCTTTTTCTTTCTTTCTGGTGAAGATCCAACTCAGAAGCTCCCACCAGCTAGGTAAATCGTAACCATTGAACTACACCTTCAACCCCTAGCTTACTATTTCATACCTATATTTGTTAGTAAAAGTGGTACATACTTCTTTTGCCTTGTGCTTATCTGGCTCAGGAATCAAGATTAAACCAATCTTATCAGGAGTGGTGGCACATGCAGGTAACCCGGGCACCCAAGAGGGTGAGGCAAGAGGATCACTTTACCAATTTAGTTAAGGCCAGCCTGGACTACAGTGTGATGCAAGGCCAGCTTGAACTATATGGCGAGACCTTGTCTCCAAAACAAACCAAGCATGGTGACAGACACGAGAGGCTGAGGCAGGAAGATCATGGTGATTGCAAGGCCAGCCTGGGCTACAGAGTGAGTTCAAAGCCAGTCTGAATTGTATAGTGAAACTGTCTCAAAAAGACAAACCAAAGCTGGGTGTGGTAGTGCACACCTGTTACCCTAGCTTTCGGGAGGCTGAGGCAGGAGGGTTGTTGCGAGTTTGAGACCAGCCTGGGTTACAAAGTGAGCTCAAGAGCAGCCTGAACTGAATGGCAAGACCTTGTCTCAGAAGACAGGCCTGGGGGTTTAGCTCAGCAGTGTAAACGTCTACTTGGCAAACACAACGTTGTGAGTTCCAACCCAGCACCAAAAAAAAAAAAAAAAGGGAGGGGAGACAAAGCAAACACCTTAGTTTCATGTTGGTTAGGGTTTGAAAGAGTCTCTCTATGTAGTTCAGACTGGCCTTCAGCTTACATTGCAACCCAGGCTGGTCTCAAACTCACAATAATCTTCCTGACTCAGCCTTTGAATTGTTGGGATTATAGGTATATGCCACCATGCTTGACTGGCTTTCCCTCTTTTTTTCTATTTTCTGAAATAATTTTTAGATAAAACTCCTTTTTTGCTCAAAATTTGTAAAATTTCTGTGTTGTTAAAACCAAAACCAAAACCAAACTGCTCCCCAAAAACTCCAGGAAAAACAAGCACATTTCCCCTTCACCTCAGAAATGCTGTCTCTCTCCCCAGGGTTTCTTGTCTTAAAATAAACCAGCATGAATTCTCGAAGCACTTAGCACCTTGGACTCATGGGAAAGATGATAATCCTTCCCAGTTACGGGGAAGGGATGAAGATGGTGCGGAGGGCCCAGCTGCTCATCTTAGTCTTTTCACTGGGAGCAGAAAACTCCCACAGCTGTTGCTTACGGCAAGTTTCCAGAGGCAGAAAGAAGCCACGTTTGAGCCATCACACTTCCTCATTTCTGTAACTGACACGTCCTGGGTGGGAATTTTTTTTTTTTTTAAACAGAAGATCGAACTCATGACCTTGTGCTTGCCAGGCAATGCTTAGCGGCTAAGCTACAGTCCTGGCCCAGTCTCTCATTTCTGTCACCCATCTATTCTCAAATATTTATTGGGTGTGTCAGGTGAACAATACCACAAAGGGTTTCTTGATCTCTTGAGCTCTGCTCCTTCTTTTGGAGGGTGGAGGGTGGAACCCAGGGCTTCTTAGCATGTGGGCCAAGCTTTACCAGTGACCTACACTCGGACTCCCTCCTTTTGTCTTTTTTCTCTAAATCAATCTCAGCGGGGCAAGGTGGTGGCTTGTAATCCTAGCTCTTGACGGGCCAAGGCAGAAAGATCGTTGCGAGTTCGAGACCAGCCTGGGATACAAAGGCCAGCCTGAACTGCATAGGAAGACTCTTTCAAAATGGCAAATAAAATAAAATTAAACAAAAAATTTTAAAAATCTCAAATTTCTCTCCCTTCCTTACCCTCTCCCCTTCGCCTTCCTTCTTGCATTTTTTGGAAAAAATCCAGCAATGTGAAAGTCACAATTGTACTACATATGCAAAAGAAAAGATGCCAAAGAATACATACAAAATTACTGTAGCTTTAGAATATGGCATTGCGGGGTGAGCTTTTTTTCTTTCCATTTTCCGAACTCCAGGGTTGTTACAACTTTAAATAAATAAAGTGGTGCGCGGTCACGTGGGAGAGCCACAGCCCTAAGTCCCCAAGACTCAATCAAACTCTAGTGACGTCCTTGCCACGCCCACCGAGCCCGCCCAGGCCCCGCCTTCCCGACAGGCTCTTGTCCCAATCCTGAAACGTTCCCAGGCCTCCCACTGCATTGGGCCCACCCACGCTCAAACCGCGGCGCTGAGAACCAATCACCGTCCGCTTTCACGTTCCATCCCTTTTTGGCTTCTGCCCTCAGTCAAAATGGCACCAGCTCGGAAGTTGTCGAGATCCTCGGCATTGCCGAAGTACGTCCGGAAGTTACCGAAGAAGTCCGGAAGCTGCCGAAAGAGAGCAGCGGGGAAGGAGGATGGCGGATATCATCGCAAGACTCCGAGAGGACGGGATCCATAAGCGTGTGATACAGGAGGGCCGGGGAGAACTCCCTGACTTTCAGGATGGAACTAAGGTTCGTGTCTAATCCCTCTTTCCCACCCTGTCCATTGCGGGGAGATGCGCATGCGAGGCGGGAGGAGGCCTTAGGCGAGAGGTTGCGCATGCCCATTGAGTGGCGGCTAGTGACTCTACTGTTCACGTGCAGAGCTCGACGCTGATTGGTTTGGATTTAAGTAAGGGGTGAATTCAGAGGCGTCTGACCTGCCCCCTGGCTTGGCCTTCTTTCTGCATTGGCCTAGGAGGCCGTCAGTCATTTCAATGGGTTGTAGGGTCGTAGTAGGGCTCTGAGCTCGGTACAAGGTGCTGAGATCTGAGTTTCTGGGTGCATGTTCCTCTATAGATGGGAGGGTCTGCCACTGGTTGTTTAGATATGGCTCTGGGACTCACAAAGCCAGAGACAGGGTCCAGAGGTCAGATTTTCCATGCCAAAATTTCCTGGCAGTTTTCCTAGAGCTCTAATATGGTGGCCTGGAATAAATGAGGACCAGAAATTAAAGAGCCACCCACCTTTCTCCTTTGCTTGTCTAGGCCTCCGTCTCCAGTTTCCCCAGTGTCCTCCGTGAGACAGATTTTCATGTTTCTGCGCCTGTAGTTCTTACCCCAGGGTGCAAGTTCTGTGGAGTAGGGAGTTTCTAGGGTCAGCTTCCTACCCAGGAGAGCAGTCACATAGGGCACGCATGCACAGCGAGGGCATGAGCAAAAATCTTGGCTAGTACCAGGGAAGCCAAAACTAAGATCTATCCCGAATGAGTGTCTGTTTCCTAGCCAGCTGTGTGCTGGGTCATGCAAGTAGACCGTGTGGCCTGATGCTGTGAGAGCATAGGGGAGCTGTGTAGCTCTGTTAACCAGCTGTGTAAGAGAGGTCCTCGTGCTGTCCACGGTGATCCACATCTCTAATCCTAGCTACTCAGGCAGTGGAGACAAAAGTATCCCTAGTTCCAGGCTAGGTTGGGCAATTTAGAAATAGCCAGGTGTGATGGCACTGGCCTGTACTCTTAGCACCGGGGAGGCTGAGGCAGTAAGATTGCAGCGAGGTTGAAATCAGCCTGGGATACAAAGTAAGTTCAAGGCCAGCCTGAACTGCATAGTGAAACCCTTACTCAAATAGACCAAATTAAAAAAAAAAAAAGAGAGAGAAGAAAAAAAGAAAAGGGTTTCTGGATATGACGGGGTAGTAGAGCACTTACCTGGTATGTATAGTGTTTGGGTTCAAATCCCTCAGTGCTGTGAAAAACAAAGAGATCTCTAAGAAAAGAGTGTGGTGGATTCCACACTCTAGGCCCCTCTAGGCCTGGCAGAGAGGCATGGGGAGGTGAATTCTGGATGGAACAGAACCAGGAGAGAGCAACATAAAGCAGTCTGTAATCAACAGCACCCCAAAGAACAGAACCAGAGAGTATTAATAAGCCAGTGTCCAGGGCTGGGAATGTAGTCAGTGGTAAAGCATTTTTGCAGCATTTTAAAGGCCCGGGGTTTGATCCCCAGCACCAAACATTACAAACAAAACAAACAAACAACAACAACAACAACAGAAAAAGGCAAACCAGTTGTCAGCATTGACTGGGTTCTCAGTCTGTGAGCGTTGTGCTGTGTGCCTCACAAGTTTATTTCCTTTATTTCCACAAAGCAAGACAGATGGTTGTTGATTCAATTTTACTGATGCAGAAACCAAATTCAGAGGAGCAGCCCGGTAGGGTGCGGCAGTTGAGAGCGTGGGCTCCTCTAACCATATCCTGTTGAGGGTTCAGTCTTCAGTCTGCTCCTCTCCACACTCACTTTGAGATGGTGCCATCTCTTTAGAAAGTCCCGGCCCGGATTATTCCCATACTCACACCTCTGGCCTTTTACCCCTCCTTTAAGCTGGATCTGCAGTGCCCTCATTTCTGTTGGAGTCGCCCCTGGCATGGGTTGGAGACTGCTCTAGTTCACTGTGGTCCAGGCCAAGACGTCGGTCCCCTCACCCTCTTTCCTGGCTCTGTCCTTGTCCCCTACAAATTCTTCTCATCCCAGTTCTGTTCTGCCTGGAGCCATCCAGTAGTTCCCATCTCAGAGTGAAAACCAAAATCCTCACCTTAACTACAGGCCCCACGAGTCTGTCCCTGCTGACCCTTGACCCCATGGTGGTCCTCACTATGCTCAACTTTCCCTGCCACCCTGGCCTTGCTGCCTTTGCACATACCTCACCCTGCTCCACCGCAAAACTTTGCACCATTTTTTGTTTTTGTCTGTTTTTGCTTTGTTTTTTTGAGACAGGATCTCCCTGTGTAGTGTAGGTTGACCTTAAACTCACTATGTAGCCCAGGCTGGCCTTGAACTCATGGCAATCCTCCTGCCTCATCCTCTTGAGTGCTGAGATTACAAATGTGTGCTACTACTCCCAGTTTGGGTCTTTTTGACCTTTTCCCTTATTGCTGTGTCCTGGTGTCTGGCCTAAAGCTGGGGCACATAGTAGGTGCTTAAGAAATACCTGTGGAAGGCATGAGTGGAACTGGACTGCCTGGGCTCTTCTCAAAGCATAGCCACCAGCTAGTCAGGTGACTTGGCCCCTTACTTTCCTCTCTGTGACTTGGTTTTTCACTGGGGTGGGGGTAAAGGCAGGTGTAGGGTCAATATAACCCCAGGTGAGTGCCATCCCTCGTGCCATGTGCAGGTTGAGGTAGACTTGTCCTTGGGTCAACTGGTAGTGTGTGTCTTGCCTAATCTCCGTGTGGCCCACAGGCAACATTTCACTACCGGACGCTGCACAGTGATAATGAGGACACCGTGCTGGATGACAGCCGGGCACGGGGCAAGCCCATGGAGCTCATCATCGGCAAGAAGTTCAAGCTGCCCGTGTGGGAGACCATCGTGTGCACCATGCGCGAGGGGGAGGTTGCCCAGTTCCTTTGTGACACCAAGGTACCCATCCTGTGCCTGTCTGCAGTCTCTGCCCCACCATGCCCTGTTCCCCATTCCCAGGCCCCCCTGCTTGCCTCCCACCATCTCTGTCTGGACCACTGCACCCATCTCTGACTGCTCTCCCAGCATCTCGTCCCATCTCCTTTGGACTGTGATCCAGGGGACTTATTCTCAGACACAGACCTCCGTGGCGCCTGCCCCCCATAGGATGGAGTGCAAACGTGGCTGTTCTCATGACTATTGTCTCGTCCAAATCAACCCTTCACCATGGTCCAGACTCTCCCTGTACCTCAAAGCCAATGCCTGTGTCACCGTCCCCAGGAAGCCCTGCCTGACTGCCAGTGCTTGGCTTCATGTGTCCCCTGGGTCCTCCAGCCCGCATGCACTGCACAGCTAGAAACTGCTCATCTGCTGTCTGGTCCTGAGCTGTACAGGTTAGGGCTCTGGGTTTACCTCTTTTTTTCCCCTTGAGACTAGGTCTCACTGTAATTCAGGCTGCCCTTGAAATCACAGCAATTCTCATGCCTCAGCCTCCTAAGTGCTGGGACTACAGGTGTGCCCCACCATGCCTGGGCTATTTACCTCTTTTTGTTGTTGTTGCTGTTACTGTTTTTTTCTTTTTGGCAACAAAGTTTTGCTGTGCAGTTCAGGGTGGCCTTGAACTCACTGTGTAGTCCAGGTTGGGCTCCATTTCACAGTGGTCTTCCTGCCTCAGTCTCCTTACGGCTGGGATTACAGGCCTGTGCCACCAAGCCTGGCTTCCATTTACCTTTTAATGGTAGATGGAAGTCAGCCCAGAGCCCAGGCAAACTTCAGTCCATATTCTGACAGCAGAGGGCAGTCGGGGACTCTCTACTGTCCCTGCAGATTTTCTGAGTGAAAAGTTGAGAGGCTTGGTCCCCTTCACCCATCTCTCCCAGGGTGCTGCAGTGGCTGCCTTGGGTCGGGATGGGGAGGAAGGGGTGCAGATTGTGGTGAGGAGTCCAGCTTGTAGGAGGGACAGGAGGAGGAGGAAGAGCTAAGAAGTGCCCTGGAAGGATGGGAGACAGGTGGCATGCTGGGCTGTGTGTCCGTGAGGGGTATCCAGGTTGGATAGCCACAGGGTATGGAGAGGCTGGAGACTTTGCCAGGAATGAGGGCAGAGAGGCCAGCAGTGCCCCGAGGAAACAGCCCTCTGGGATTTCAATGGGGTGCTGGCCAGAGCCACTGGCCTTGTTAGATGGTGACGGGGAGTAGGCTGGGCTGACAGCCACTGTGTCCCCTTGCCCACCTGCAGCACGTGGTCCTCTATCCGCTGGTGGCCAAGAGTCTCCGAAACATTGCAGCAGGCAAGGACCCCCTGGAGGGCCAGCGGCACTGCTGTGGCATCGCCCAGATGCATGAGCACAGTTCGCTGGGTCACGCTGACCTGGATGCCCTGCAGCAGAACCCCCAGCCCCTCATCTTCCACATGGAGATGCTGAAGGTGGGTCCCCATGCCTCCCAGACCAGGCCACACGGTCTAGGGTGAGGCCACGCTCCCGCCACCCCACCCTGCCCTGTGAGGTGGGGCTTGTTTTGGGTGGGGTAGAGATGAGAACATTGTGGGGGCCCCTGCTCTTTTTCAGGCCCTGAAGGGCACCACCTCCTGCACACCCTGCTTCCTTCATTCTCTGTTCCTCAGCTGACCATTTCCTTCCGGGCTTTGAAGGCAGTAGAGTTCCTGTGTTCCTCATTTGCTCGAGGACTCTTGCTGAGGAACAGAATCCCTGCCAGGCCGGGGATGTCCACTGTCTTGTTCACTCTTCTGTTCCTTGTACCTGGCATAGTGCTGGGCACAGAGCTGCTGTGTTGATTGGCCAGTGCCTGGTCCTGAAAAGTGACGACTTCTAGCATTCAATGTCTGTAGGTGCTGATGGAGTCTGCAGCTGGGGACCCTTGGGTGCTTGTAGGCTCTCCCTTGATTTGGCTCATGTCCTGGCAGGTGGAGAGCCCAGGCACCTACCAGCAGGACCCATGGGCAATGACGGACGATGAGAAGGCAAAGGCAGTGCCTCTCATCCACCAGGAGGGCAACCGTTTGTACCGTGAGGGGCACGTGAAGGAGGCGGCCGCCAAGTACTACGACGCCATCGCCTGCCTCAAGAACCTGCAGATGAAGGTGGGCTGGGCTGTGGCTGTTGACTGGAAGGTGGTGAGGCTGAGCCCGGGGGCCCAGGTGTCAGTGGCTACCCTGTCCGTATCCCCACGCCCACAGGAGCAGCCTGGGTCCCCTGACTGGATACAGCTGGACCAGCAGATCACTCCACTGCTGCTCAACTACTGCCAGTGCAAGCTCGTGGCCGAGGAGTACTACGAAGTCCTGGACCACTGTTCCTCCATCCTCAACAAATACGACGGTGAGCACTGGGCGCTGGGCTTCCAAACCCCATTCTGAGCTCCTCAGATCCCTGCACCCAGCCAGGGCTGCAGCCCCTTGCACCTATGCAGACTGAGTGGTGCAGCGGGGCAGGGTGGTTTGGCTTCCTTAGGCTGAGGCAGGCTTTCCCTGATGGGCCCATGATGCCAGGAGATGGGGCCAGACAGCTAGCTGGTCCCCCTTCATGCCCTTCTGTGCCTGAGGCCTGGGGGTATCCCACAGACAACGTCAAGGCCTACTTCAAGCGGGGCAAGGCCCACGCTGCTGTGTGGAACACCCAGGAGGCCCAGGCGGACTTCGCTAAGGTGCTGGAGCTGGACCCTGCCTTGGAGCCCATTGTGAACCGTGAGCTGCGAGCCCTGGAGACACGGATCCGGCAGAAGGACCAGGAGGAGAAGGCCCGCTTCCGGGGCATCTTCTCCCACTGATGGCCTCAGCCTCCCTCTGCGCTACCCCACTGCTGTCCTGCCAACCATGTCACCACCGCTATGTCTTGCTTCTCTGTATATAAAGGCCTTATTTATCTCTCTCTTGGTCTGCTGAGCCCATTCATTGAGAGGGCTGGTTATTGTTTGCCATTTACTTGGGTGGCTGGGGAGGCAAAAGATTAGTGTTCTTATCCTAGCACACTACTGGTCAGCTCTGAGGAGCTCTGGGCCTCAGTGTCCCTGACAGAGAAATGGGAGAGTAGTGCTCACTGGTGGGTGCTGGGAAGCCCTAGAGGCCTCTAGTCTTAAGCAGGGATGGTGGTAAAGTTGGGTGGTCTCTAGTATATCCCTTCCTCTCCAGCCTCTGGTTCTTTGGTCTCAGCTTCTAAAAACAGAGGTTTTCTTTGGAGGAGGCAGAGTGAAAAAGAGAAGCCAGGTAGAACCCGCAGATTCAAAAATAGGCTGAGGTGAGAGTCAGTAGGGGCTGGGTTGACTGGGAAGAGCAGAGGCCAGGGCCCCTTGCAGCCTTGACGACTGACCCTGGGAAGGACCTGGCCCCTTTCTGCACTTTACTAGAAGCTGCGCTTGGCCACCCTGTGCAGTCAGGCCGATGAGTAGGCAGTGGGGATGCAGGTGTTTATTTTCAGGGATTTACACAGTGGAAAAGGTGCTAGGTCCTTGCCGCCCCTCCTCCCGTCCCTTGGGGCTGGGTTCCCCCCATGAAAGGAAAGTATCACGGAGGGGCAGATGGATGCAGGGTGTGGGCCTGGGGGGCCAGGACTGGGGCCCAAGATCTAAGCCCCCAGTTTCCCACACGCAGCTACTTGGACTTCTTGAATGTCAATAAATAACTTGGGTCCAGCCACATCTGGGGCTCACTCTTCACTGTCCAACTTGAGGCTGATGCTTCGGGCTTTGCCCCGTGCCAGGGCAGTGGGTGGCGTTCCAGGGCCTTCGCGCTCTGCCTGGCTGGGGCCCCTGGAGCGAAGCAGCTGGCTCTGCTTGCGGAGGAAGTCCACAGGGGCGGCTACACTGTAGCTGCTCTTGGCCAGAGCAGCCCTCGGGGGTCCTGAGGAGGTGTGAGAGTGGGAACCCGCTTCCAGCTGGCCCAGGTGTGCCACGTAACCATCTGACAGGAACTGTGAGTAGAAAGGAGCAGGGAAGAGAGGATGGCCAGCTTGGGGCCCCCACCTTCCCCTCCCCTCACTTCTGTGGCAGGGTGGGTGACAGGGCAATGCCAGCAAATGACAGGCCCAGCCCAGCCTGACCTGGAGTTGTCTCCCAACAGATAGGATCCCCTGGCAGTGAGCCAGGGCACCTTGGCTTTGTTCCTACCTCTGCCCCTCCCTGGGCCTGCCTCATCGGTAAAGTGGAATCTTGGAGGAAAACAGCAGCTAACACTTAGCAAGCGCTCACTTGTACTCAGTCCCAAGCCTGCTGATGTGCCGCAAAGGATTTGACCTTTCCGATAAACAGATGAGGTCAGGGCCAGTACTTGCCATTTATAGATAGGACCCAGAGGATCAGAATATCAAGGCCCAAGCCCAAGGCCATGGTGAGTGGAGCCAGCATGTGAAAGTCTTGTGCTCTGGCCTGGGATATCATGGCTAGTCTGCCTGGAGGCCAGGCAGACCTGGCTACCCACGGCCCCTTTCCCAGGAGCAGCCCAGGTTCCCTGAGGTCGGTGTGGCCTTCTCACAGCTGCCTCTGCTTCAGTCCAGGGTGGTTCTGAGGCCTTAGCCTCCAGCTCCTGTTCCCTGGCAGCGTGCCATTCATCCCGAGGCCCTCACCTGGCATTGGGCTTGCAGCTTCCGCACAGCACGGCCCACAATGTAGGTCTGGCTGGGGGACAGGCCCAGAGCTGCGTAAACAGCCACGTCTTTGGGAGACCCATACCCAGCCACGATATTCAGTTCCACCTGTGGTGAGAGAAGCCAGTTAAAAAGTCCTGAGGAGCTGGATGGGCTGCTGGGATGTGGCTTGTGGACATCCTTAGTTAGGGGGCAGGATTAGCTGGGTGGAGGTGCGGTCATATAGTCACCCCCACTGGGACAGGACCTACTCATCTCCCTTTGGCCCACAAGGACAGCTCCAGTGGCCCAGGTATGCAGCCATGGCATATGGAGGCAATGGAGTGAGACCAGATATGATTCCACTGTCTTGTCTGAGGCAAGGATGGGCAGGACCCTCCCCAGCTGACCTCCTGCATCAGGCTCTGCAGAAACATCGCCTTCTGTCGCAGGGGGTCATGAGTGAGGCCGTCACAGAAGGAGACGACTCCGTGAGGGAAGTTGTGTTGTGACAGCCAGGCCACCACACGATGCTTCTGCATATCGGGCCGGCCTGTTACATACACGATCAGGTAGCCCGCATCCTGCCAGTGCCTGTGCGGAGGGAGTTGGTCAGCTCCATGGGCGCAGTGGGGGTCGGTCATCACTGCCAACAGGGCATATAGGGGCAGCTCCTACCTGACCACATCCACGGCACCTGCGCGCACCTTGGGGTCACTGCCCATGATGGAGACGCTGGCGGTGAAGGAGCCGTCAATGCTGAAAACCACAGCCTCTGTGCCACGGGCCACCACTGTCAAGCAGCACTCTGCATAAGTGTGGTCACCCCTGTGGCTCAAGACACATGACAGCGAGTGAGAGTGGGGCATGGCCAGGCAGAGCGCCGTCCCACAGCGGCCTGGCCTGCCGGCACTCACCTGACTACCATGCGCACCGGGTAGACACCGATGCCCAGCGCGCGCTCCGAGGGCACCGGGAAGGTGAGGCGGCCCGAGCTGTTGGTGACTTCAGTACCGAAGTGGATCCACTTGCCTGAGAGCGGCTGTGTCATGACATAGACGTCCACCTGGAAGGGACAGAGCGTGGGAAGGTCCTGGGGGGGTGTGTGTGCAATTTCCACCCCCTTTCCAGTGGAGGTTAATAGAGGCCAGCCTGAACTCCATGTTGGGAAACCCCTGCCCATCAGGAGCTGTTCTGGGACAGGAGGCAGGGTCAGAATTCCAGGGGCCAGGGCTTCTGAGTCCTGACCTTTTCTCCAGTGAGTGTGACCACGTCCAGGGGCCCGTACATGAAGCGCCCATTCAGCACCTGGGGGCGGCCCTCGCACACCACAGTGTCACTGGCTCGGTGGTTGGAAGTGACATTCTGGCAGGAGGAGACAATATAAGCCTTAGGAGTCCCCCGTGGGAAACATGGGGTTGCTTGAAGGTGACACATGCAGGGTGGGAGAACCTGCCCCACACTGAGGGCGGAGCCAGGAAGGTGGGGAGGCTGCCAGTAGGAGGCGGGAGGGAGGCGCAAGTCTGGGGACTGAATCTGTGATAGGAGGGCAGCTGACAATGAGCCAGGCTGGGGTGAACAAGGCTCAGCCCCGACTTCCTGGGGCGCAGGGGCAAGGTGGAGGAGACCACAGACTCCCAGGGACAGGGCCAAGGCAACGGTGGGTGGGGCACGGGAAAGAGGAAGTAGGCCCAGTACCGTCTTGGCCAGGCTGGGGCTGGGAAACGCAGGTCCGAAGTTGGAGGGGGGTGAGCTTGCAGGCTCCGCAGAACCAGAACCCGCAGCAGCCAACTCCAGAGGGTTGCGGGGGTGGGCTACGTACCCGGATTTTGACCTGCGTACGTTTGCGCTGCCACTTCTCCCTGGGGAAGGCCGGGCTGTAGATGGACGGCTCCTCGTACTCAGCCACCTGTGGCCGCTCCTTCTCTATCACCTGCGTGGGATGCAGGACCAGGCCATGTGAAGGGTGTAGGGGGAGGGCTGGCTGTCCCCTGGTGCGAGACTCCACATCGAATTGCCCACTCCACATTCCCAAGGCCACTCACTTGGCGCAGGATAAAGGCCACCACATCTGCGGACTCCCAGTAGCTGGCGTGGAAGAGGTGGGGCAGCGTCACGGTGGGAAAGGCAGTGAGTGCCTCGGGACAATACAGCGAGTAGTCGATCCGCTTGGTCCCCCACCAGCGCTCCAGAACTGAGTGACCACAGCAGACAGTCAGGGTGGCCTGCTGTCCCATGCCATCTGCTCAACCCATGGGTATACTTCCCTCCCTCTTTTTCACCGGGCCTGATCTTTGTCGTGCCCAGGAGGTAATAGGGGGGAGGCACAGTGCAGATATTGGGCAAAAGGTTTCTTGATGGAATACTTCATCCCACCCCAGCCCCAGCCTGGACTGCCCAGGAGAGCTGCTGGCTGACTCACTCTTAACCACCTCGCTGGTGGTGCTGGGGGCTGCTGGCTGGGCCGAGGACTCCGGGCCTAACTCACTGCCCTTCCAGAAGGTGCCGCTGGATGAAGTGGGCGTGGAGGGCACCATCATCTCCAGCTCTTCTAGAAAGAGGCCTGAATGCGTCTGTAGAGTGTCAGCTGTGGGAAGAGGGTACTCTCAGAGCAGGGTGGGCCAGGCAGCCCCTCCACCTCTGCCAGTTCCCCTGCCAACTTTGGATCTTGGCTGAAGCTACACTGTCCTGCATCTGGGGTCAAGAGGTGTGTGTGTGCGTGTGTGTAGGGGGCATCATCTTCACTTAGCTTACTCAGTAGCCACCTACATTCCTGCCACAGTGCCTGTGAAATTGTCCCATGAAGCCAGTGGGGACCCAACTGCATGAAGATGAGCACATGCCATGTCCTCAGGCATTCATGAAGCCACAATGCACTTCTACACATGGATGCAGCAGCCACTGTGCTAAATGCTGGCTGCTCTCAGATACCAATGAGCCAGCACCCCTCTGCTTCCTCTCTTTAGGTTAGTTACTGCCACCCCCCGCCCCCAACTTGTGGCATGGAAAGTCCTGGAGACTGAAACCCTCCCAGTGCAGAGGGCTCCTTGGTCCTGGGAGTGGTAAAGGAGAGACTGTCAGGAGGTGAGAACTACCCATGACTTCTACTACCTCCTCCCTCCTTGGTGGTGTCTTCCCTTCCTCTTTTGTCCTGATTACAGCATACCCAGAAGGAGGGAAGAGCCATCTCCCAGGGGGAACTTCTGGTAGCGGGGCACAGCCAGGGGAGCAATGGCCTGGAACTTGGGGGCCAACAGGGGCTCCAGGCGGGAGGCGCAGGGGTCGGCTGCGTGGAAGAGATTGTAGATCTGCTCACAGGCTGGGCGCATCTGGGCCACTGGGTACCCAAAGACAGAGAAGATGGGGAGGGGTTTGAGCTGGAAGCAGAGGGTGTGGATAGAGCACCCTGACTCCCTGTGACCCTGAGCCACTCTTCTCAGACTGTACTTGGGGAAGTCACAAGGGTCCTGCTTAAAGTGACATAGGTCTCTTGGCTAAGCAGAGATCAGGCCTTTCAATTGGCTGCTGTGCTTAAGAATGGCGTTTCCTGAGCCTGTAGAACCCCTTCTCTTGGAGAGCATCTCCTGGCTGTGATGTTCCTTCCAGAGAACTTTGGGAAACAGTCTTGACAAGCCCCTTTTTCTTCTCCTTCCTCTTCTCTAGCCGGACCATTAAACTCGCACAGTGGGAAATGGCAATAATAATGCCATGGTCATAGGGGAGATCAAAAGCCCAAAGGAGACAGGGCAGGGGCAGGGGCAGACTCCCACCCAAGGGCTTACCCTCCAAGGCAGGCATCACAGTTTTGCGCAGAGCCAGCACCAGGCCCAAGGGGGAGCCAAAGAGGAAGAAGCCAGAGACCTTGAAGTCGAGGCGGGCTGTGTTGGTGGGGCCATCGAGAGCTTCAGCACTGGCAGCAGGTGGGCAGGAGGCCGTGCTTGCCCGCCGGGGCTCCCCCGAGGAGGTGGTTGCAGGCCCCAGCTGCAGGCTGCGGCAGAGGGGGCTTCTCAGTGCTGTTGCCTCTGAAGTCTAGCCTGTGTCCAGGGCAGGGGTGAAGGGATAAGGACATCACCTGTTCTGGGAGCCCTCAGGCTCAGGATTGGCCAGGTCACTGGGGGTGCGCTGTGCAGGCAGGGCTGAGGGTTCTGGGCTGGCTCGTCCCAGTGCCTCTACCCCATCTGCCAGTGGGTCCCGCACTGGGCCAGCTTCTGGGGAGAGCAGCTCATTGTTCTACATGGGACAGAGGACAGAACCAGTTTAGGCCTGAGCGCATCTGATTTCTACTTAACTTAGAAGCAAGGACAGAGGCTGGGGTTGGGAAGGCAGAGGATACTTGAACTTAAGAGGCAGCTGGGGACCCGCCTGCACACAGAGAGGTAATATGCCCAGGGCAGAGACCTAGAGATGGAGAGAGACAACCCCCCTCCTGAGGAGGCTGGTTTGGCCACACTGACCATGCTCCCACGGCGGCTGCTGCCCCGACTCCCTGTGCCTGTGTTGGCACTGTGGCAGAGCGCATCAAAGCCCAGGATGCCACCAACGCCGTCTCCAATCAGCACTACCTGCATGAGAGGGTGGGCACCATTGAGAGGACTTGTGACCACTGAGACTGGGCCATAGCTGGCACTGCAGTGGACAGCTTGCTTCCCGGGAACATGCCTGACCCCCGACCTGCCCACAGAAGCCAGTGCCTTCCGATGAGCGCAGAAAGGCTGCGTAGGCCTGGTTGGTGCGGGAGATGACAGTGGCCACAGCGCCTTGGTAGCGGGAGGATGAAGTGGCCAGCAGTGGCAGGGCAGCCAGTGGAATATGATCCTGGGAGCGGGACAGGCTATCGCCATCGTGGCTGTAGGGGCTCAGGCTGTAGAAAGAAGGTGTGTGGAGGGTAGGTAAGGGGACTCCAGCCCCAACACTACCACCCAAGTCCCAGTGGGCTACCACCAAGCTCTGGGCAGCACCTGTCCTGTGTGGGATATTTGATCTAAGAGGCATCTGAGACATTCATTGATCAGAAACAGGTCCAGTCATGACCAGGATGACCTAGGTGTTCTGCTCCCTTTCCCTTCATGGTACCTCCCTTGTCCTAGGAGCCCTCAAGTAGCTGTCTGCACCTTGGGGACCCTGTGTGTCCCCTGCCCTTTCACCCCTGGTCAATACTTGGAGACAAGGGCATAGGCGGCAGCGCAGATGGGTGGGCAGGGCACGACTCGAAGCGCCACATGGCCCAGGGCCTCAGGGAAGTGGACTCGGGTGACTGCCTCGAAGGCTGAGCTCAGTGTCTGCACATCCGCCTGCTTGGAGTTGGCGTCTCCAGGCCCAGAGTCCAGGATGTTGCCGCTGTGCAGGATGAGGAAGAGGGCGTGGACTGGGCATGCCTCAGCCCCAAGCTCCCCGGCTCCATCTGGGCCCTGTTGGGGGAGTGAGGTGCCTGGGTGTCAGAGCAGTGGCAGGGCCAGCATGCAGGTGAAACTTCCACCCGGAGCTGACCATACCCACCTCTGAGTCCCTGGGTGCTCGAACCCCATCTTCATTGCCTTTAGTGGCCTCGA
Source organism: Cavia porcellus (assembly GCF_034190915.1). Taxonomy (NCBI): domain Eukaryota; kingdom Metazoa; phylum Chordata; class Mammalia; order Rodentia; family Caviidae; genus Cavia; species Cavia porcellus. The sequence goes on from NW_026947500.1 coordinate 26,042,456, forward strand.
TTCCAGGGTCTGTAGGGCAGACAAAAGCCGGTGAGAGGGGCCAGGGGACCACTGGTAACCCCTCACCTGGTGCTTTAGTGCCTGTGGCCCCCAACCCCATCTTCCTCTCTCCTGAGTCTGCCAGACCATTTTAGATTCTAGGCTTTTCCTTATGCCAGCCCTGCTTTTGGTTGGGGATGCTTCTCTCTAATGCCTGTTCACCCTAACTTTTAATCCTCCTCCATCCAATATGATAGCCACTAGCCATGTGTGGCTATTTGCAATTAAATGAATCAAAGTATAATACGAGAAGAAAATGCAGTTTCTCAGTCACACTGATCCTATTTCTTTCCTTCTCTTTTTTTTACACTGGTCTTATTTCAACTGCTTACAGCCATGTGTGGCTGGCAGCTACCATAAGGAGACGTGCAGACCTAGATCATTTCCATCATCACAGACACTTCTGTTGGACAGTGCTGTTCTATGCCTTCAAAACCCACTCCAGGCATCAGCCGCACTGTGAAGTCTTTCAGGATCCCAGTGACAATTCCTCCATTGTGCTGTCTGAGCCTTGTCTGCACTCTAATCATCTGTCCCTCCACCCATTAGCCATTCGCTATGCATCTGAATATTAATGAGTACCCGCTCTGGACTGACATTTACCTTAGGAATGAGCTGTTCTGAGCCCCTGCTACAGATGGGGTGATAGTAGCCGGTGTCCTGATTTGTTTGTTTGTTTGTTGGTGTCCTGATTTGTTTGTTTGTTTGTTACCTGGAACACCCTCTGCCTCAATTGGGGAGGCAAAGGCGTCAATGAAGTCATTGGAATTCCACTTGGTCATCTCCTTGGGGAAGACCTCGTCACTGTCCCAGAAGCCTTCTGAGGGGAGAGTGGGCTGCATCAAGGAATGGGAGGTGCTGTTGAGGGACACCCATCCTCCATCAGGGCTTTGGTACTGACCGTGGGCATCAAAAAACTCCTCCTCGGAGCTGTTCTCGGAGTCTCTGGCGATGTTCTGCATGCGCCACTCAGACAGGCTCTGGGGAGACACGCCCCCTGCAGGGCCAGCAGCCCTCAGCTTGGGAGCCCAACCTGAGGTGAATGGTGCCCTCCCACCATGGTGCCTGTGCCCCAGCCTCACCTCCGTGTTGGGATGAGTAAGAGGAACGGGAGGATGAGGACCACTGTTTCCCAAAGCTGGCATCAGGTGAGGCATCAGGGCCAGGCGGGGCCTCAGGCCCATCAGGGGTGCTGATGTTGTTGGCCCCAGGCCGGGCCTCAGTGCTGGGTTTTCCAGGGAGCTGGGCCTCTGGTCCCTCACTGCCTGTATTGCACTTGGCCATGCGCTGGGCCAGCATGCGGGCAGTTTCCTCCTCTAGTGCCCGGATGTCAGCCATGCTCAGCTCTGTCCATTCATCCTGCCAGCACCAGGCCTGGCGGTGGGCCCGCAGCATCACCCGTCGTAGACCTGTAGGTGGCCAGGAATCAGAACTCCCTGCCACCCCATTTCCCTGCCACTGCAGCCACATGTGCAGCCTTGGAGGTTGGGTAGTAACTCCTTTGGGCATAGCACCCACCAAAGGCCACAAAGTAGGGCAGGGCCAGTGCTCTCCAAGGGACAGAAGTGAAACTGGAGTGGTCTTCCTGCCGCCCCACCCCTGCCCACTGCTCCATCTACCCTTCTGCACTCTCTGCCTGAGCACCTAGCCCACCCCTCCACTCCAGCCGTTGGGACCAGTGCTTGTTGTCGCTTGCTTTCAGCTGGCTTCCTGCTGACTTCTGAGGAGCTAATGGTTAATTAGGGTGTTAACAGTTAATGAAATTGTCAGTGGTTAATAAAGGTGTTAATAGTTAATGGAAGTGTTGGCACTCCATGAAGGCTGCAGTGAAAGATGAGACCCATTTGGGGATATTTTCATTTTAAGCAGAGGAAAAAAGAAACTCTTAAATATCTAGGAAACAAAATGCTAACAGTTGAATTATAAATTTCTGGAAGAAAATATATCAGTATCCCAATAGTAGTTAAACGTAGGTGATTTTAATTTTCTCATTTTTAAATTTTAATTTTCTCACATATGCTCTACTATGCTTCTCAGTTGGCATGCAGGAGTCCATATCACACTCTAAAACTAAATTTCCACATCTGTATAATGGGAATAACAAAAGCCCTTGCCTTTCTGAGGTGTTTCGGGAGGTGTGAAGACCTTGCATGGAAAGTGATTGACAAAGGATGCTATGATCACTCAACATTAGCTCTTACTGTCAGGCCCAACCTCTTTCTCATTTACAGAAGGGAAAATGAAGATGCCAAGATGGACAATGGCTTGCTGGCAGAACCAGGCTGCTGGACTCCCCACCCAGGCATGTCCTCCTATGTGCAGGTGGCTCACTTCCAGAGCTGGGAGGGAAGGCAAGGCTGAGGTGCAGGAGTTGTGCAGGGGGAGGTTTGAAGAGGTACAGAACAGGCCTCCCGGATGCCAGAGTCAGAGGCTGGGACTCTGGGAGCTGGGAATGGGCAGGGAGCACCCTAGAGAGAGTGACATCAGAGTCATAGCTCCTTACCCTGCGTTTCTTGGCATGTTGCCTGTGAGGGCTGGTAACCCTCCTGAGGTTCTCTAAATCTTGCCTAACTCACAGAGTGATGGAGAATCTTAATGGGAGCAGCAGCATCTTTAAATGTCAGAGGCAGCCTGCACTTGAGACTATCTTGCCAGCTTTTTACCCTCTTCTTTCTGGAACTTCAAGGCAGGATCCCCTGACCCTCAACCAAGCTGTTATCCCCTGCTCCCAAATGGAAATGATGGCTTCTTTGTCCCCAGCAGAGGGGAGCATCCCTCACTGCGAACATGGGCCCTGATAGATGGTGGGTAAGGACCTGCCTCAGCTGGGTGCTCACCGACATCGTGGATGAATTGTTCAATCTTGGCCTGCATGCCCCAGTAGCGGAACTCAACCTTGCACAGCTTATAGGCACACATGAGGGGTCCTGTCTGGGCAGCGGTCCGGGCCCAGTCATCAGCCAGTGGACCTCGACCTGTCTTGACAGAGTGGTACAGCCGGGGATCCTCTTCTGCTTTGTACTCGCCTGGGGCCACTGCATCCCGCACGATGTCGATGGTGTCTGAGGGGTTCCAGCAGCAAGCACTGAGCCATGCCAGCCCCTTCGACCCTATCCCCTCCCCAGGGACTGGGATGGACCCTAGTAGCTCCAGTCTCACCCAGGATGCGCTGTCTCCTTTCAGCCCCACTCAGGTTGAACACATTTGGCTGCTGCCCCCCATCGGGCAGGTAATAAGTTTCTATCTCAATGGAAAATTTCTCCACGAAGGGGCAGGTGTACCTGGGCAAAGGGCAGGGGTGAAAGTCACTACTGTGCCCACCAGGGGTACTCTCATGGCCCCAGGACTGTGCCTTCTTCACCCACTCACCGGGTTCTTGTATAGGGATAAGCATTCCAGGATTCCTCTTCTACCTGCAGGGCAGCCTTAGGCAGCAGTGCCCGGAACCAGCCTGGGATGTGGGAGCCCACGTGGTACACCTTGTGCGTGTACTGCCCGCTGCCTCCAGGCCCATCGGTGTATGGCCGGTTGGCCAGGATCTCCACACCACTGCCCTCACCACTAGACTCTTCCCGGCTCTTTTTCTGCAGCCCAAATCAGGACAAAACAGAATGGGGAGTTCAACCAAGCTCAGCTCCTGAGGTCCCCAGCTTGGGTCTGGTCCCCTGCACAGCCTTTTCAACTCCCTGCCATCCAACCTAGGCCCTTGCAGCAATCTGGGATCAGGATCAGGGCATTGCCCAGTTCCCCATGGGGTTCCACAACCCAGAACTCATTTCGGTCATCCGAGTATTTGTAGAATATCTGCTCCATTTCAGGCATTGTTTGGGATACATTAATAGGGATCTGTTGGTGAACATAACAAAGATCTCTGGCTGTACATTATTAGAGATGGAGGGAGACAGAAAACAGGAAAAGGGAATTATAGGGTATGTTAGACAGTGATAAATGTGGGAAAAAGAAAACAGGAGTGATCAGGAGTTGGGGACTGTAATGTTGATGTCATGGGAGCCCTCACCTAGAAGACAACATCAGCATGACTGGAACATGACTAGAAGAAGCGAAGGAGGGCACCCCGTTCCATGAGGTGGGGGAAAGTGTTACCAGCAGGGAGAAAGCCAGTACAAACCTCAAAGGTAGGAGCAGGCTGTGTTCAAAGAGAGGCAAAGAGGCCAGGATGGCTGGAAAAAGGGCCTCTACCTCTTAGAGGACTAGTTCCTCTCCTCTCTGGGACCCCAATCCCAGCTACTGCCACACCCCTTAAAACCCTGGAGCCCATACTTGACCACTCAACCCCCTGAGAGTATTCCAGCTCTCTTGCTTCCTCGGGCTGATTGGGAGAGTCCTGGGGAGCAGAGCTGGAACAGACCCCTGAGAGCCTGCATCGACCCTCCACATCCTGAGAGCTTGCCCTTCTCATAGCCCAAGCCTAGGTCCCCTCCCTCACAACCTGGTCCCTGCCTGCCCTGTCCCTGTCAGAGTTTTGGATTCAAATTCTCATCCTGCCTCCCTGATCCCCTGGGGCTGCCAAGACCCTGCATCTTCTCTAGACACCCTTCCTGCCTTCTTTCCCACCTACCCCCCCCCTCACGGGCTTCTTGCCCTTTCCTCAGGGGATTACAGATTCCGAGGAGGATTAAAGGAGATCATACAGAGCTCTGGGCCCCATCGGGCTGGGCCTGGGCATTTTGGCGGGGGGAAGCACCCCTTGGCCCTTCTGCCCCTTTTCCAAAGCCCTTAAGCTCCTTGGCCCCACTCCTGCTCCGGCCTCTGACAAGCAGCCTCTCTCTTCCACTCTGGGCCCTGAACCCGGATCTGCACTGGCAGGGACAGAGCTGAGCGAAACCCCTGGTCCCAGGCGCGGTGCACTGCTCCCAATAGCCCGCTTTGAAGAACCCCAGTCTCACGCCTCACCGCTCTCACCTGGATCATGTAGAGTTGGGCCACCTGGTACTCATCCAGGCTCATGGGCAGCAGGATGTGGTACTCCTTGATGAGCATCCTGAAGGCGCTCGGGCTGGCCACTCGCGGCCTCCGCTCCGCCTGGCGCAGGGCACGGCGCGGGCGTCAGTGCGGGGCGGTGGCGCGCGGCCCCAAGCCCTGTGCGCGGGCCGAAGGGTTCCGATTGTGGGATCCCATACGCGAGTCCGCCACCGGGGAGGCAAAGGCGAGCCCAGCGCTGTAGCTGAGCTCTGAGCCCCGGAGCCGCAGCGAGGCTGAACGCTGACCTCTTTTCCACGCAGCCCCCGCCCGCCGCCCGTCGCCATGGCAACCGCGCGCTGACGCGGGCCCCCCAGTGCGCGGGCCGCGGGGCCAGCTTAGCATCTCCACCTCGGTTGCATCCTGAGCCCCCTTGAAGCAGCATCCCGTGGAACCGCGCCCCCAGGAGACCCGGGGACCTCCTTCCACCGTCCATCCCTTGGGACCCGCCCCTTTCATCCCTTCCCAGAGTTGGCGAGTCATGGAGTCACCCACTCTTGAATGTCCACCAAGAGCCTCTTACACGGGATGTCTCACCACGGAGCGGAGCGGTCCCGTGCATTTGTATCAGTTGCTCCCCACCCCTAGCACCCGAATTTACCTTCCTGGACCAAATAACCCGTCCGCCCCCAGACCTGCCTTCCGCTAGTCAGCAGCCAAGTCCTCGACTTCTCAACATCCTTCCTGGACTCCCGGCCCCCTCGACTCTCCACTGGTCTATGCAGCCAACCCACCATCCTTCCTCGGGTTGACCCCCTCCACAGGCTGGGGCAAGAGTGGTCCATAGGTGTCCGCCCTGGGAGACCCGCTTCGCCAACCTGCGCCCAGGCGGGTGTCACAGTTCCGCTGCAGACACCCCTTCCACCCTCGCCTGGCACCCAGCGGAGCAGGCGAGAGGCCCCACTGTCCCCACTTCCCTCTGCTCCTGCGCGCCCCAGTCCCCGCCGTACTCTTGGCCCGCTCGCCGGCCGACGTCCTCACTCACCTCTAGCTGGTGGCGTGCGCACCTCACCCGGTCAGGGCAGCGGCGGCCGGCCGGCGAGTCGGAGCCCGGCGCGCCCGCAACCCGGGCCTTGAGTTCCAGCAGGGGCCGGACCCTTTGAAGGCGCAGCGCTGGCCCATGGCCCCGACCTTTTTCCCGGTCGCTGGCGGCGCCCCTGCCGTCCCTCCCCGCAGCGTCACCGCGGCCGCCCCGCCCCCTTCCTGGGCCCTGCGGGGTCCCGGCGGCCCCGCCCGCGGTGGCAGTGGCGGGCAGGTCCCCGCCTTCCTTCCCCAACGCTGCCGGCGAAGAGGCCGCTCCCCAGATGCCGGCGCCCCGTTCTCTCTGTGCTGTCTGGGGCTTCTGGATTCTTGGTTCCTATTTCCACCCCAGTTCAGCCCTCCCTCCTGGTGCAGCGAAGGGGTGGAGTCTGGTCCGGCTGGGTGTCAGGGTCACAGGCCGTCCGCCCCAGGGCCTCACCCTCGGAATCCCCTACAGGGGAACCTAGGCTAGGGAGAATGCTTTCCTCACCAAGTCTAGGCAGTGGGAGACTCTGACTTGCCTGCACCAAGGAACTCCTTGAAGTTCCAAGGCCCTGTGCCTTCGGGTCACTATACAACTCGAGGCAGGGCCTTTTGGGGCCTAACCCAAGGACTGCCCCACCTACGGCTGCCCCACCACCCTAGGCTAAACGGGACCACGCCCAGTCTGCTGGAAGGTGCAGGCAACATCTGGGCAGGCCCGTGCTCCGACTCCAACCTCGGTGGCCAAAGTGCTAGGGGGAGGGAAGCATCATACCGCCTCTCTGAGGAGTCAGAGGCCGGTGTACTCCGAGCCCATTCAGACTTGTTGGGTGGGGTTAAAGTGTAAGAGGGAGTGGCCTAAAGAAGCCGGCATTTTCACCCGGCTGTGCATCTTTGCTAACCAGAGGAAGAGCCCTCTGGGCCAACAGCGCTCCAGCTGTGGAAGGGCCGAGACCCTACGCTGCCCCCTGGTGGCACCGCGGGAAGGCGCGCAGGGCTCTCAGCTGAGGGAGCTCTGCCCTTTGCACTGCTGAGCCGGTAAAGCAGAGGGCCTGAGAAGGTCAGGTCCCATCCCAGGCCACTGGACAGCAGAGGCAAGGCACCGCCAGGTTCAGCAGGCCTTCTGTTCCCATGCACCAACTCTTTCCCTCCTCCTGCCTGGCCCTCAGAGGCTGAAGCAGAGGAACCAGACCCAGAAAGACTCAGAGCTGAGAGAACAACTCCAAATCATCTTTTATTAATATAAAAAGGGCATGTTTAGCAAAAATCACACCAAGAAAAGAGTCGTTATGGCCCTGGAGACAAGGCAGGGATGTACAGGCTTTCTGAACCCCTTCGAGGGAGAAGGCCTGGGACAAAGTGGTGAGAAGTGCGGAGTGGTGGGAGCCACAGAAAGGAGGAAGCTCCAGGTGGATCGACGCTGTTGGCAGATCATGGTGGGACTCACAGTGACCCCACTGCTAACTCTTGCAGGGGGAATGCCCGGTTAGTGCTGCCAGCTGGAGTGGGAGCCACTCCCTGGTTTCTGGAGGGCACCCACCAAGGGATACAGGACAGGAAGCCCAGGATAGGAAGTGCAACTTGGGGCGAAGGCCAGGGAGAAGCAGGTGCTCTGCAGTGGCCGGAAAGGTCCAGACGCTGAGGCCAAGGTGCTTCCTGTTACGTGCGGGCGTTTCGCTCTGTCTCTGCCAGGCATTCTCTGACTAGAGCTCGGGCATGGATGATGCCTGGGATGGGGTCAGGGTGGAGATGAGGAACATTTGGGGTCTCAGCTACCCTCCCTAACCCCGCCCACCCTCAAGAACGACATCTTCCCTGCTCCCTTTTGTTGCAACAAGTGAAACTCAAATCTAATGAGGCGATGGGTGAGATTAGAAGTTTGGCTAATCCTCAAATCCACCCTGTTGAAATAAAATTCCCAGGTGCTTTCCTGGAAGTGCACTCAATTTTAATTCAGTTTGAAATGCCTCTCTAGGTAGTGACACTGGCCTGAGCGCAGGCTTGGCTCAAGGGTCCTGCAGCGACTCCAGCTGTCCTTCCTTCCTTAATGAAGGAGGACTGCTATCCAGTGTCTGTCTCTTGGGCAGCATAGGGTGGGGCTGGCTACACTTACCTCTCTTCAGGCGCTCCATGGCACTCTTGCTACCAGCATAGGTAGGCCGGATTTCTTTGCCCATCTCTTCTATGACTGACAGCAAGTCGGTGTAGGTGCTCTGGGAACCCTGGGCACTGGGTGGCTTCATTGCCTATGGTAAGAGAACAGCACACAAAGCTCAGTCCCAGGTGGAAGGAGACTCCCTACAATCCCCACTCATAAGCAAGTCTTTCGTCACTCACCTGCACATAGCCCATGGAGGGCGGTCCAAAGTCATTAAATAGTGGTCGGAAAGGGGCAGCGGCTCCGGGCACTGAGCCCGACGGCGATGGGACACTTCCGGCTGCAACAGGCACGAGTAAGAGGTCAGCGCGAGGCAACGACGCCACCTCCCAGCTTTCCAAGCCCGGGACAGAGTTCACCCGATTCCCTCCAAAAGGATGCTTTAATCTGTGCTCACCAACTTAAGGGACACACCCCTCCCCCCTGCGCTCCACCTCCAAACCCTGACATGACCCCGCCCACTTCACAGACTAGCAAACTGAGGCTCAACGAGGCCGACTGACGGCTCAGGCCGTCTTCTCTCCGACAATTCCACAGCCCGGGCACACAAACAACGGCGGTATTGGATCCTCACCTGTAGGGACCGGCGTCCCTGGCCCAGGGGTGCTGGAGCCGGGGGTGCTGCTGGGGGCGGGGGCGATGGGTTTGTAGGACATCCCCAACTCCTGGGTGCGGTGGACGCCAGCCGGCCGCTCCTCTGGGGTTGGCTGCCGGGCAGCTCAGCTGCGCTCTGATTGGCAAGGAGGCTGCACGCCCCTGGTAAATAGAGCTCCGGCCGGAAGGGTGGGCGGGCACAAACGCTTCCTTACTCCCGATTGGCGTATAGAGCTGTCACTTGAGCCTCCTTATTGGCTGAGGCCTGCCCCCGCAGGTCGCAACCGCTGCCGATTGGCCTCAGCCTTCCGGACCTCGCACCTGTCTGCTCCCGATTGGGCGGTGGCCGCAGTCCTCAGCAATTGGCGAGTTCGCGGCCCGGGCCGGCGCGCTCTCAATCCGATTAGTCCCGAGGCCCGAGAGGTAGGGCCTCAGAAGCCCGGTTCTGGGTCCCGGCTGTCGCGGTTCGCGCCGAAGGGATCTCCCCAGGAGCGGATGCCGCCTTCCCGCCTTACTCGCTCGTCCTCACCGCGCCGCCCACTCTCTGCCCGGCTAGGGTTGCTGTCGCCGGCGCTAGTCGCGCGCCTTCCCTCCGCTCCGGGAGCCGAAGGACGCGGGGCTTTGACGTTTAGAGCCCTGCGCCCCACCCCGAGCGCTTTTACGTCACCTTTCACCGGTTCAACACCCTTTCCCTGATCTGCGCACGCGCCCGCCTCGGGCCTTCATTTGTTCCCATGGCAACTGGTTCTTCACCAACGCCACCACCCCGGGCTCTTTCTCCGGATTGGCTGGTCCTTAGGTTTAGGTTAGTGTTAGGTCTAAGAGTGCCCTTATGGACCCCCCCCACACACACACCCCAACCCACACCTCAAGTCTCGCGCCTCTTCTCAGATAATGACAAAGCCACAGCAGTTAATCTTAATACTAACTCATGTTGAGCCCGAGACCAAACTGGTCCAGGCCAAGGTTACCGACTGGAGTCAGCGAAATAGCCTTTTTTTTCTGGGCAAGTTTGCTCGCCTCAGTATGCTTCAATTTCCCTCACCTGTAAAATGAAGAAACTATCTGGGTGATCGTGTGGATTAAATGAGTATTCATAAAGTGTTTGTTTCATTCTTTTTTCTTTCCCATTCCAGTGCCTTCCCCTCAGACATCATTCCTCACAAGCCTAGACTCAGACCCTCCTCCACCCACTCACCCTTTCTCCCAGGCTCCTCTCCACAATCTTTCTGTCCTCGTGTATCTTTCCAGTCCCCAGCTCTGCAGAGTTTCTTCGTCTGTCCTGTCAACGTTTTGTGACTCCTCCATCCCAGACCTTGAGCTGAACAAAGGTACGAAAATGAATTGGCCGTGGCTTGTCCTCTGGGAGCTCCTAGCCTCTGGGGACAGAGGGAAGCTGAGGCACAGGTTGCAGTAAGACTGCCTACAGTGGAGACTGGGATGGGCTGTCCTGGAACTTAGAGGAAGGGGTCTGTCTGGTGACATTACAGAGATTTTCCCAGTAGTCGTAGCATTTGAGTAGGGGAATGAGGAATAGGAGGTGGAGGGTGGCCCTCGAAGCAGAGGAACTGACACATGCAAAGCTTGGAAGTATGAGAACACACATGATTGGATAATATCGTGACCCATGTGGCTCTTGAGGTACTTGGGTGAAGGACTGTGAGAGGATGAGGAACTAAAGAGACAAAAGCTGGGGTCAGGTGGCGCCCTTAGTCTCCTGATGGGAGGAAAGGAACTGCTCAACCTCTGTAGCACGTTTATTTATACACTCAGGAGGATGATGTAGATTCCAATATCACTGCCTAGCAACTTGTTAGCCTGGCTGGCCTGGGCTCCTTGCCTTCCTGGTGCTGGAACAGCTTGTTAAGTGGCTTGTTTGGGGCTCTCTGTGTTTTCAGTGATGGCCTTGCTTTAGTTCCTACACATATGAACAATCTCCAGCTTCCATGACTCCCTACATGATAATGCATTATTTTTTCTTCCATGGAGGGTTAATTAGAAAGTGGGCAAAACAGTGGACATAACAGCATGCCCTGTTTGTATTGAAACTGAGCTTACTGCCCTATCCAGTACTTCCCTGATTTCACCCACTCTAGTGTCTTGACTTCTAGTTAATATTTTGTTTACATCAAACTCATTAAAAAAATCAAATATAGCTGGATGTGGTGCACACTTTCAGTCCCAGCAGTTAGGAAGTCAATGGCAAGTTCAAGGACAGCCTGGGCTGCATAGCAAGACATTGTCTTCCCCATGCCCTGTTAATAAACAAATAAATAATTAGGAAAGTCAAATAAAAAGGAAAAGTAACATAGTTTGCTTAATTTTGTGCTCGATATGCTCTTTATAGTTCTCTAATATATAGTCAAAGTATATTACTGTTAGGAAAAAAGAAATGTTGTTCAAATTATCCAGGATTCCCCAAGAAAACTACTGTGAGCAGTGGGTGAAGAGGGGCCACTGACTGGGACCAGTCCTTCCAGTCCTGAGTCTTCCGGCTTTCTCCACTGCTGCCTGCCTGAGTCTGTTGGGGCTGAGGAATGCACAGATAAGACAAAATACCACAGACTGAGTGACTGAGACAACAAAAATTTGTTTCCTTACAGTTCTGGAGACTGAAAGTCTGAGATCAGGGCCCCAGCATGGTAGATTTCTGGTGAGGCCTCTTTTCTTGTCCTCACATGGCTTTTCCTCAGCACAGGAGAAAGGATCAATTCTCTGATAACTCTTCTTATAAGAACATTAATTCTATTAGATCAGAGCCTGCTCTATGACCTCATTTAACCTTAACTACTTCCTTAGAAGTCCATTTCCAACATAGCCACTCAAGGGATTATAGCTTTTATGTATGAATTAATGGGGGACCCAAATATGCACCTCTATTTGGGGGAGAGATATATCTGGGGGTAACACTGAACCTTGTGCTAAAGTTACATGTATTTCCCCCTTGAAGAATGGTCCCTGGTGACAAGAGGGGTCTCTCCCAGTCAGAGGATCTTGCCTACCTGGAGGAAGCTAACATATGCCTCTTGGTCTGTATTTCAGGGGATCCCCTCTTCTCCTAGGCCTTGGGCCTGAGCTCACCTGCTGCATTTTTGGAGGCTGTTAACATGACAACCTCCAAATTAGAAGGTGAAAAGTGAAGCTCACAGCCTCAGTTCAGCCTATGGATGGGTTTGTTGGCTGATTCAGCCTATGGATGGGTTTGTTGAGTGATTTATAATTTTATATTAGTAGCCAACATTATATTTCTATGTAATTATTTTCACTTTTATAATAAGATGTTGATAAAAGAATTGATGAACAATTTGGGGGTATTACCATATGCTTGTTAAAATGCCTAAAGACAGTAGGCTGAGGCAGGAGGATTGCTGTAAGTTTGAGGCCAGCCTGGACTACAAAGTGAAAGCATCAAAGAAAAAACACCAAAGGAAAAAAAATGGTGAAAGAAATAAAGCACAAACTGATCACACAATAATTGCTGGTAAGGATGTGGAGTAACAGGAACTCCCATTCATTGTTAGTGGGAGTATGGGCCACCACAGCCACTTTGGAAGATAGTTTAGTGGCTTTTTTCAAAATTAAATATAGTCTTAGCTATAATCCAGCAACTGTGTTCCCTGGATGCTAACTCAATTGATTTGAAAATGTTTACTCTCACAAAAACGTGTGTGTGTGTGTGTGTGTGTGTGTGTGTGTGTGTTTCCAGCAGTTTTATAATCTCCAAAATTTGAGGCAACTCTGATGCCCTTTGTGCTACTCAGTTTCCCATGACTATGACAAAATACCTGATACAGTCCACTTAGAAGAAGGAAAGTTTTACTTTGGCTTGTGGCTTCAGAGATTTTGTCAAGGTTGCTTGGTCCTGTTGCTTTGAGCCTGCACCAAAGAAGTGTATCCTGGTAGGAAGCATGTGGCAAAGGAGGCTTGTTCACCTTATGATTGATGAGGTCTTTGTCTCTGCCACCCCCCAAAAAAAGGGGGAGAGGAAGAGGAAGAGCCTGGTCCTAATATCTTTTTCAAGTTCATGGCCCAGTGATGAACTTCCTGCCAGTAGGCCTGCTTCCTAAAGTTTTTACTATCCTCATTAGTGCCTCAGGCTGGGGACCAGCTCTTCAACATGGTGGATCCCACAGGCTTGAACTTGTGATCCTCCTGCCTCAGCCATCTGGCATGCTGAGATTACGGAAGCATACCACTCCCAATTGAAAAGAGAAAGTCACACAGAAGTTTACTAGTTTGCAGGAGGCAAAGTAAGACTAAATAGTGAAGTATAGAGAATTTTATTAAGAGAGTGATTAAACTCTAATGTATGTAAATTTGAAGAATCATCTAGAAGGTCAGTGAATCCAAGGATGGAGGGTAGAATGTAGCCAGAGGACCTAGCTACACCACAAATGTCTGAGATGATGTTCACTCCAGGTGCGCTGACCTGGAACTGAATAGATGGTGGGAAACCAGCTAAAGGCAAAAGGAAGCACTCCAGAGTGGGCCCTGGAGTCTCACTGAAGAAGGTGCTTCCGTTGGACGCTTCCATGGTTAGGGAGGGTGGGTGGTGGGAGTCGTGTTTCTCAGGTAAGCAAGGGGGTAGGTGAGAGTGAGCCAGGTGTAATGGAGTGGAGCTGAAGGAATCAGTATGAACTAATCTGCGGCTTAATTGATAGATCCAGTTGCTTACACACAACTATTTATAAATGCACATGTACATAGTATACAACATACACCTCCTTGTTCCAGCAGCTGAGAGTGCCCAGGAGCAATTAGCACCTTCACTTTCAGTAGCACCAAGCAGTGGTGTAGTGTCAGGTCTTGTTGCCGATCCCATTTTCTAGGAAGGTGAACCAGGTTCCTTACAGAAATGGTTCTTTCTGAGACCCAGGCAGGAAACGTACAAGATGAGCCTGGAGCTTCTGGTGGTGCCAGAAAGAAGGAAAGTGCTTCCCTCCCTCCAAGGACGGGGCCGCATCAAAGGGATCCTTAATTGAAAGTTACCAGTGGATATCGGTCCTGTGTATGTATGTCTGTGTGGTGTGTGTATGTGTGTGTGTGTATGTGTGTGTGTGTGTGTGTGTGTGTGTGTGTGTGTGTGTGTGATGGGGATGGATCTAAGGGCCTCCTGCATACTAGACAAATGTTCTACCATTGAACTGCATCTCCAGTCATCTCCAGTTCATATTATTTATTTATTTTTTAGTGCCAGGGATTGAACTCACAGCCTCGTGCTTGCTAGACTATTTATTTTCTTTTGAGACATAGTCTTGCTATGTTGCCCAGGCTGGCCTTAAACTTGTGGTCTTCCTGCTTCAGTCTTGCCAGTAGCTGGGATTATAAGCAGGCACTACTGCACTATTTTATTTTATTTTTGATTAATAGGTATTTATTGTACGGATTAATGGCATTCAGTGTGATATTTCAATGGATACAGCATGCACTGATCGAATCAGGGTAATTAACATTTCCCTTACCCTTTTTTTTTTTTGGTACTGGAAATTGAACTTAGGCCAGGCAGGCGCTGTGCCACTAAACTATATCCCTGGCCCTCTTGTCATTTTAAAGCAGTTGTTTGGGCCTTTCAAGCTCTCCTCGACTAGATCTCATAGACTGTATAACAGGTTCTTGTGAGCTATAGTCCTCCCACCCACTGTGGAGCATCAGAAATTGCCCCTTCTTTGTCACTGTGTTTTGGTAGCCACAATCCAATGTCCTTTAATCTGCTCTGTCCTGTGGGATAGCTATGTATTTTTGTCTTGTTTTGTTTTGTTTTGAGATAGGGTCTTGTTATACAGTTCAGGATGGCCTCAAACTCATGGTGATTCTTCAACCTCAGCCTGCTGAGGGCTGGGATTACAGGTGTGTGCCACCATGCCCAGCCAGGGATAGCTGTATTCCTATCTATGTATCTATCTATCTATCTATCTATCTATCTATCTATCTAGTCTGTCTGCCCATTTGTCCATCTGTCCTATGATTGTTTCTCTGGAGAACCCTAATCCATGGGCAGTGCTAAGCACAGAATATACAGGAAACTATTTGTATTATCTTCACAATAATTCTGTAAGCCTAAATCTATTCTAAAATAAAATAGGAGGATGTAATATTCAACCCGGTCATGGTTATCTGAGTACATATGCATGTAAAAACTCATTGAGCTGTGCACTTCATATCTATCAAACACATGTTACACTCAAAATACTTACAGTGGGTGTAATATAACTCTGAATATACAGATGTGGGGAAACTGGCAGCTCTGGCAGCTCAGGTTTGCCCTGTCAATCATCAGTGGAGCCTGACAGTAGATGGCCTTTGGCAGGGCTCTGGGTTCCCTGTGACCTCAGCATGCCTGCTGTCCCTTGGGCCTGCCTTGGCCCTTGCTTTAGATGTTGTCTACTGGGACCTTTTGGGTGGGGGAATGCATGAGACTTGGAGGGCTGTGGATATTTTTGGCCCAAGCAGATATTCTTTTTTTTTGAGACAGGATCTCACTATGTAGTTCAGGCTGGCCTTGAACTCACTATGTAGTCTAGGTTGGCTTCAAAATCTCATCAATCCTCCTGCGTCAGCTTTCTAAGCACTGGAAGTACAGGCATGTGCCATCATGCCTGGGCCCAGCAGGCATTTTGTGTCTCCCCAACCTCCCTCCACAACCCCAACCACGGAGTCTGCTGGGCTGTAGTCTGGGGAGGGATGAGAGGTTGAGGGGTTCTGGTTTCCCCCTGCCTTATGCCCATCACTTCCCATGCCCAGCCCCTGCTGTGACATCATCTGAGACAGTGATACCATCTGTGCCAGCTGTGAGGCTCCCCGAGAAGCCACTGGGCTGGGGCACCTCACCCCCATCCCCAGGCTGCCAGCTTGGCAGAAGGGATCATCTAATTGAAGATTAAGGATTAATTGGGATCTGCCAGGCGTGTGGTGCTTGGGCCACTGCAGCCAGGCCTGGCACCTTGGCATTCAGGCTGCAGGATGGGCAGGGTGCTGGTGACTGGCTGTCTGTTCTGTACCACCTCGTGAACACCAGGGCTCTGAGCAAGAGCTCCCATTTCTTGACTGGGAAAGCCAGGGCTGGTCCTTCCTCCCAGGAGACAGGAGCTGCACACTAGTTCTTTCTGTAGCCGGAAGAGGCTGAGAACTGTCCTGGTTTACCTGTCCCTGAGGCATCCTCTCTGGTTGACACTGTGGCTTTAGAGTCCCTGAGTGCAAGCCCCATCTTTCTTCACCATGTGTGACCTTATGCTAGTCCCTCATCCTCCTGGAGCTTCTGGCCCTGGGAACACCCTTGATTAACCTTAGGCAATGGGAGTTCACAGCCAGGTCTTGGATACAAGGAGACAAAAATGTAAGCGTTTTTTTTATATCTTTATTTAGTTTTTAAGTAAGAGTCTTGTGGGGCTGGAGGTTTAGCTCAGTGGCATAAGCGCCTGACTTACAAGCAGGCAGTCGTGAGTTTGATCCCCAGTACTGATAAATAGGAAAAAGACAAAAAAAAAAAAAAAAAAAAGAGTCTTGCTATGCAGTTCAGACTGATCTTGAATTCACTATGGAAGGGAGGCTGGCCTCTACCTCATGGTAATCCTCCTGCCGCAGCCTCCCTAGTGCTGGGGTTACAGGCATGTGCCACCATGCCTGGCTAGGTAGCATTTTAGAAAGAATAACACAATTGCCTGTGGAGAGACGGGAATGGGAGTACAGGGTCTCTGGTAAACCACTTAGACGCAGTGCTCTGGTTTGTGTCCTCTCCAAAATTCATGGTGAGACTAAATTCCAAAGGTAACAGAGGTTGGACTTTTAAGAGGTGATTAGGCCATGAGGGATCATTAGTTTAGGACCTTTTAAAATGTCTGGAGGGGACTAGGTAGGCATATTTGTCCTTTCTATCCTCCTGCCAGGTGAGGACACAGAGTTGG
This sequence comes from Cavia porcellus, assembly GCF_034190915.1. NCBI lineage: Eukaryota > Metazoa > Chordata > Mammalia > Rodentia > Caviidae > Cavia > Cavia porcellus. The sequence goes on from NW_026947500.1 coordinate 26,059,130, forward strand.
TACCATCTTGTAGAGCAGAGACCAGGCCTTCACCAAACAGAGGCTGCCTGTGCTTTGATCTCCGACTGCCCAGCCTCTAGAATAGTAAATGTTAAACATTCATGCTGCTTATAATTGATCCAATCTAAGATGTTTTGTTATAGCAGCCGACATGGTATCTCTCAGTTTTCCTGTGAAGCCTGGGGCAGGCTCTGCGTGAGAAAATGTGTATGTGGATCCCCCTCAGGAGGCAGAACAGAAAGGAAGGTAGGGGAACAAGGAGAGCAGAAGGACCTCTGATTCCCAGCAGGACCCAGTGGCACCTTGGCTGACTCAAAGGGTTGATCAGGGCAAAGACTGCTCCATAGAGGAGTCTCGGGTTAGGCAGAAACAGTCAGGTCCTGATTCCCCAGTTGTGCTTGGTCAGCAACTTGGGGCTTCCACATGGAGTGAGGTGTGAGCCCTGAAGCTGAAGTGCCCCCCGCCCAGCCTTTCCCCAAACTAACTCACTGGAGCTGAGTTCTGGAATGGACCTCTGAACTGGGCCTCTCCAGTATGCTACAGCAGTAAGGTGACAGGCTGAGAAAAGTCTCCTGCCCCCGGCACTTCCTCCACCCTCTAATGCAATCTTTGAGGGGTAGGGGCCATTGGCAGGGTGAGGAGTGGGAATACAAGGGGAAAACACATCTGGGCTCCAGACGCAGGTTGGGTTTATCCACCCAGATGTGTCTACTGACACTAGCTCTGGACTAAGCCTAGGATGCAGAGAGGAAAACTCATAGGTTCTCACATATCTGGAGCTAGCAGTCTAGTTTATGGCTTATGATCTGAGAGCTCAGCCCCAGTGCTCTGCTCTTGGGGCCTCCAAAATAGCAAGTGAAAGGCAAAAGCCATCTTCCCAGGCTTGCTGATGCTTTATTGTCAGAGAAACAGAGATGGGGTAAGGGGCGGGGCAGGCAGAGAGGGAGGAGGATCTCGGCTGCTCAGGACGGGCTTGAGGGAGCACACTCAGTCTGAAGAGGCCATGGTCCTCCAGTGCTGTTCGCTGCCTCTGGCTTCTGTACAGGCTCAGCGAGACATCATTCGCACAAACTCTGCCAGGAAAAAAAAAAAAAAAGAAAGATTTGCTCTTCTGGGCCTAATCTCCTGACCCCAATAGAGATGCAGCCAATCTGCCCACCTTACAGTGGGCAGGAGTGTGGCTGTGGGGGAGGCCTTTAGGGACACCCCTGGATCAGGTAGGGAGTAGGCCTGAGAACAGGGAATTTTGTCTTAGGGACAAAATAATTTTTGTAACTGAACCTCTCTTCCTCTTTGATTTGGCCACTAGGAAACTCCAGAGCAAATCTATCTTTTTTTTTGGAGACATGGTCTTGCTTTGTAGTGTAGGCTAGCTTTGAACTTACTATGTAACGGAGGCTGGCCTTGAACTTGCTGTGATCCTCCTGCCTCAGCCTGCCTAGTGCTAGGATAACAGGCATGTACCACTATGCCTGAGTGGGGAATGTGTTTCTACACAATTATTGTCCTTGGCTTCCTATTACTTAATTTCTCTCTCTCTCTCTCTCTCTCTCTCTCTCTCTCTCTCTCTCACTCTCTGTTTTCAGTACCCAGAAATTGAATCCAGGGCCTTCTCACTGAGTAAAATTCCACCCCTTATTTATTTTTCATTTTGAGACAAGGTCTTGCTAAATTGCTAAATTGTCCCAGGCTCAAACTTTTGATCTTCCTGTCTCAGCCTCCCAGACTGCTAGCATTCAGCATCTACTACCACACATGGCTTTTGTTTTTTCTTCCTGGAGAAAGAGCTGAATTCCAGATCAGCTGCCCCAAATTCCAATCTGGGTTCCATCCTTTTTTTTTTTTTTTTTTTTGCTGAGCACCTAAGTTTTCCTGAAAACTGATTTTCCCCTCTTGCATATGGACATAGCAATGGTCCTTTCCCCTGGGGCTCACAGTGGTGATTACCAGGAGAGGACCTGAGCACGTGTGGCACAGGTTCTGGCACACAGAGATAACTTTCCTCGTGTCCTTTATCTAGTCAGAACCTTCCAGGGTGTGTTGCTAAATACAGCAGGTGGTACCTTCGAAGTCAACCAGGCCGTCTCCGTTGAGGTCGATGTCCTGCAGAATCTCATCCACCTCCCGCTGGCTGAGACGCTCCCCCAGCAGGGCCTTGAGGGCGGCTCTGAGCTCCCCGATGCTGATGCAGCCGTCCCTGTTGGTGTCAAACTGTGGTGGTGTTGGTTGTGGCTTGGGGTCACTGACTGAGTCAGCCTCCGCTCAGCCCCTTTCTCCCTGAGGAGCTGCAGCCCACCCGCCCAGCTGGGGTCCCTGTGCACCTCCCGAAAGGCATCTCGAAGCTCCCTGACGCCGATCATGTCTGCTGTTTCCGCCAGCAGCTTGGGGCCCATCAGCTCCACGAAGTCTTCAAAGTCCACCTTCCCACCACCTGGGAGTCATTTCCATTTGCTAGAGACCCCTGGCTCTCTCTCCTCTGCACAAGGCTTCCCACTTCTACCCTGAAGTCCCCCCTTGCCTCATTAATACTTGGGCCCTTACCCCCTTTTCCTGCTGGGAATCACCTTCCAACCAAGGCATGGATTTGGTCACGGGAAAGCCACTCTTAAAGCTCTCTGGGGCTTCTCTTGATTTTCCTACAGAGTTTGGCTGTGATCAAGTCTTGGCTCCAATGCTGTGTGACCTTAGACCAGTTACTCTGCTGCACAGAGACCCACTTTCCTCATCTGTGAAGGGGCTGACATGGCCCTCGCCCTGCCTCTCACAGAAGATGGTGAGATCTGAGGGAATGTCCTAGGCTCTGGGCCCTGAGATGTGGGGATGAGTTCCTCAGTCACCTCTGGCCTCTGAGCCCCAGTCATCAGCTTGTTTGGACCTGGCCAGGACGTGTGCAGAGCTAGCATGGGGCAGTTCTGAGACACATACTGATTTGCTGGGAGATCTCGATGAGCTCCATCTCTGTGGGCATGTAGCCCAGGGTCCGCATGCATGCACCCAGCTCCCGATAGCCGATGTAGCCATCCCGGTCTCGATCAAATTCCTGGAAGGCGACCTGCAGCTCTGCCGGGCAGAGAGGGATCAGTCCTCCCACATCCCCCTGGATCCCCACCTGCATCAGTCTGTCCTTCCTCCTCTGGTCTTGTCACCCATGAATCTCCGTCTTAACAGCAATTCCTGCTTCCTCCTGCAGATTGCTGAAGCCCCTCGGATCCCTCCATTCTGTAGCTTCCACCCTATGCCCCCTACTGGGAATCAGGCCCTTCTCAAACCCTTTACCTTCAATCTCCTCAGGCCGCAGGTCCCGATCCTAGGGGACAGAGATGGGTTAGGAGTTCCCTGGAGCACCCAGGCCCCACTGCACCATTCACACGGGGCCCAGGTCTGCTTGCTCGCTGGTCAGGGCCTCTTGGGTGCCCCCTTCCCTGCCACTGGCCTAGGATACTCTCAGGCCCTCCCTGCCCCCTGCTCCCTCCTCTGGGAAAATTGGATCTGTGGGTCTGGCAGAACCTCAGATGTGGCCTCCATGTCCTGTAAGTCTCCGGCGCTCTCCCTCTGTCCCTCAAGTCATCACTCTCTGTCTCCTTTGCCCCCACCACTGGACTGGTGTGCACCTGCTCTGAGGGCCCTCTCCATCCTCTTCCTTTTGTTCAAGGAGTGGCAAAGTCAAGGGGCAAAGGCTGTGGGCTGCAGAGTGGGTGGCCGTACATACGAGCTGGGTGGCGGCAATGCTGGGCCGAAGGAAGATGCAGGCCGGGCCCACCAGGCCACCAAGCACCGAGTAACCCTGGACGCCCCCCTGCTCCTCGGGGCGGGCACCGGCACTGTAGCAGGAGCCCCCTCTGGGGGAATTGGGCCATTGCCAGGGGTCCTGTGGCAGAGCCGGTCATGAGCTGGGTAATGGCCTGAAGCCCCTCCCTGCACCCTCCCCAGCCAGCCATTCTGCTCTTTGGAACCCAGCATGGGGCCATGAGGAAGGGATTTGGGGTGCACAGGACCCTCACCCATTAATACTGTAGACTGGAAGGGTGTACCCCTAACTGCTCAGTTGGGCAAACTGAGGCACAGAAAAGATGAGGCAGACAAAATTAGTAGTAGAGAGAGACCTGGCTTTCGGTTCTATGCTGCCCTAGCCAAGACTGGCTGGTAGAGAGCAGGGCCCAGGGGGATGGACAGCAGGGGTCAGCTTAGCAGGGGCAGACCAGCCAACTGTGTGAGCCAGGACTAGGCTGGGTCTGAGTCTGGGGTATCCCCGAAAAAAGTCTCACTTGAGGACAATGAGCAACTAACCCCTCTATCCAGAGACCATGCCCATCTCCAATCCCAGCCAGCCCTAGCAGGACCCTGCTCACCCAATTTCCTGGCCTTGGCTGGTGTCCCTTTGCCCTCCTACCTTGGGACCCCGGTGCCGGGGCCGCTTGGCACAGTTCCCCATGAGCCCCCGAACCATGCCAGGCTGGAGTCCTGGTGCAGCGGATGCTGCCGGGCCCCAGCAGCTCCCAGTGAGAGCCTGGAGCACTGCTGGGGATTTTCCTAGGGTTTTGTGGGGAAGATGGGGGCGGGTGGGCAGGCGGGGGGCCCTGGGCCCAGCGGCCAATGGGTCCTAATCAGGGATTATCTCTGAGCATCTCCACTGGTAAGGGGGGCCACTTGGGACCCAAGGCCCCCTGGAAGGCAAAGTGTCCCCATGATTTCTCCTGAGGGTCTTTTCTGCTGTACCCTTCTCTGTTTATGCCCACCCCTAATCTCTCAATCAGGGGAGATTTTGTATCTTTAGCAGCAGGCCAGGGCTTGGAAGGAGGAGGCAAAAACTTGGGAGTGGGGTAGAGTGGTTGGGCCTCTGTCCCTGCAGAAGAGCAGTGAGCCCAGGGGCCATGACCACAGCAGACCCTTCCCCTTGGCCTAAGCGAGCAGCCCCATCGAGATCCCTGATCCCTTTCCAAAGTGCACCCAACCCACTTGCCTTGGCACCCTGGTCTGGATCAGCCTCCCCACCTTGCACCAGGAGCTGAAGGAGGCTGCTGCTGGGTACTGTAGGTGGCAGCTCAGTAAGCACTGAGCTGGGAAAAGAGCTCACCCTGGCCTCTGCTGACCCACAGACTGACCCTTCCACCCGTGTGTGTGTGTGTGTGTGTGTGTGTGTGTGTGTGTGTGCTGCATCCCCTCATGCGCTTGGCCCTGATCCGCCCTACAGGGGACCCTGTGTTGCCCTCACAGTCCCTTCCCTCCCCCTTACCTGCCCATAGGCTGCCTGCACCTGAGCTTCGAGCTCTTTGAGAAGGGCCCGCCGGCTGGCTGCTGGGCTGGTGGGGGTCTGGCTGGGGCCTGGCACCCCTGCAGAGCGGCTGGGGTCCCCCAAGGGGATGCTGCTGTCTGCTGGGCCCTGTGGCAGGGCCATGGACACGAGGACTTGGCACCTCCTTCCAGCCCTGCTTTGTATCCTCGTCCTGTGGGCAAGTGACTCAGTGGGCAGCTGTAGCTGTGTGTCCCCAGGGTCCGTCCTTAGTGGCTGACCAGAACACTGTCCCTGAAATGTCCTATTTCCCCCACTGTCCCTCACAGCCCTGTTAACCTACCAGCCTCCCTGAAATTCTCCCCTTCCTGTGGCCTTTTAGCTTTCACCTTGGGGCTCCTGCTGGCTGTCACCTCCTTCTGCCCCAGGCCTGCCTCATCGCTCTGGCTGAGTCCCCAGCCTGACCTCCCACAGTGCGGCTGACTCCCGCTCCATCCCTCTCATCTCTCCCGATATCTCTGTCTACCTTATCCTCACCTTATTCTGTTTTTATATCCTTGCTCTTTCTGCTCTCCCCACATTCCCTCCAACGGATGACCCCCAGATTCTGAAAAGTCAGGTCACTCCCTTCCTACCCCACCCAGAGCCCTAGGGTACCTCCGTGCTCCCCACCTCCCTGCCTCCTTCCAGTGACCCCCACCTGGTCCTGCTGACCTGCAACCTCTTGCTTCTCAAGGTAAAAAGGGTGGAGGTGGCCAGGCAGCCCCCGCTGGCCTCCCATGCCCCCTCATCATGTCCCCAGCCCACTCACCACCCAGCTGCCTCTCCTCGACTTCCAGAATGAGGTCAGTTGTCCTCCTTGGCCCCGCTCAGGGCCTCTCATGATTTATTCACTTGCCCCCTGTGCTGGCCTTTGTCCCAGGAAACCAGATCCTACCACATGTCTGCCACCTGAGCTGGTGGCTCTGCTGCTCTCAGCCCCTCGTGGCCACCCATTCATACATTCCCTCAGCCAACATCTGAGGTGGGCTGGCAGCCAGCCCCAGGGCCACATGAGAGACCCTGCCTCCCAAAGGATGCTGTTCTCAGGCACATTTAATTCAGAAAAGGCTACCGGGCAGTCACCATGTTCTTAGCAGGCACCAACCCAGGCACAAGGTGGAGGGGGTGAGCAGAGGGGGCAACACCTCACCAGTGATGGTGAACCTTTTAGAGCTTTCAGTGATGCCAGCCCGCTGCGGCACAACGTGCTATAGGTTCACCACCACTGCTGGACATTGTCCTTCCGTGTCTAACCTGGGCCTTAAGCGGGGTGAGTCTTAAACTTGAGCAGACTTGGTGAGTGAAGGCCCTCAGGAGGGAGGGGTTAGCAGCCTCGGTGGAGAGTATGGCTGGTGGGAGGCCAGGGATAATTTTGGAGGGGCTAGATTTTTAGTCATTGTCCAGCCCTGCTCTGTGCCTTCCCAGCTACTGGGAGCCAGTCCTCCTCCTGGAACCTCCCACTTGGCAGGAACAATGCAGTCAGCAAAGCAGAATTATAGTAGATGGGAAGTGAGGGAATGGTCTCCAGGCTGCCTACAGGACCCCTTGCTGTGACCAGATCTGTGAGTGTGATGGGAGTGGCTGAGGAAAGTGACAGGGCTGGTCATGCAGGGAGAAGGAACAGCCTGAACACAGCCCTGAGATCTGAGGACAGGCTGGGACAGGAAGGTGAATGGATGCTGGCCAGGCCGTCAAGGGTCAAGGGTGGGAAGGGCTCATTGCGATCACTCACGATGACTTAGCGTTCAGCTTCCTTTAGTCTTTGCATCTGGAGACCAGGCCTGCACTGGGGTCCCAGCCAGCAGCATCCTGCAAACACTCTTCACACACAAAGTTCACCTGTTTTCTACAAAGTTATAGAAAGGGCCTGCAGTGGGGCTGGGAGTTTAGCTCAGTGGCATAAGCCTTGCAAGTGTGCAGTTGTGAATTTGGTCTCGAGTACCAATAAAAAGGAAGAAGACAAAATTTACAAAAAAGAAAGGGCCTGCAGAGCTGGGTTTCCCAGCCACTTTTGTGTGACCCAAGTAATGAATTTCATCCCTCTGAGCCTCAGTGGCTTTATCTGAAAAATGGGGGTTGACCTAGTATCTGCCTCTAGGAAGGTGAGAAATATGTGTTACTAAGTAAAATCCAAAGCAGTTGGTATTTTAACTGGTTAGAGGACAGTGAGTAAAAGTTCTCAATCTGGGAGTAAAAGCTGTGTGCGGATGGGAGGAGAGAGCATGGCTTAGAGATCTCTCCTGTGTGGTATGCAGTGAGCAGAGTCCCAGAGCATTCATCTTGGTGACCTCAAACTGCTCAGCCTGTTGTAGCTAAGCTGGGTCCTTGCGCTGGTGTCTAGGGCAAGGGAACCAGTGGTTTGACTGATTGATAGACCAATGGATGGATGATGGGTGAATGGATGGATGGAAGAATGACTGGGTGGACCGGTGGCTGGGTGGCTGGGTGGCTGGGTAGCTGATCTGGTGGGCTAAATGATTGGTAGATTGATGGATGTGTAATTTCATAGATTGATGGTTGGCTGGATGAATAGATGGATGTGAGAGACGACGGCTGGTAACAGGTGGAAGATGACTGGGAGGGTTAGCAGATACAAGATGTCTTGATTCACTAGCACATGAATGTTTATTGTTAGGTGTATGTATAAGTAGGTGGATGGACAGATAGGAGGGTGGAAGTTTATAGATGGCTAGGTGGGTTATTTATGTGGTCTTATATTCTTCATTAAGAGACTCTTAGGTAGAAGTCATATCTTACCTTTTCAGGGTCTCTGACGATGTCCATTCATTGCCTGACACTAATCAATGGGCAATTGAAGACTGTCTGTCTCTCCCCAGTCTGAACTGTGATTCTTTTGATGGCAAAGATAGTGGCTTATTTGTCACCTTATTCCCCACAAGCCAAACCCTACACTTGGTACCTGCTAAGAACCATACAGAATCATGTTGAGACTGACTTCCACATCCACTAGAACAGCTAAGGAAAAGATAAACAATAACAAGTGTTGGTGATGGGGAGAAACCAAAACCCTCCTTTGGGGATGGTGGGGCTCTCAAATGATGTGGCCCTGTGGGAGTGGTGTGAAAGTGAGTGACCACATGACCTTACAAGTCCTCTCCTAGGTATGGACTCAAGGGAAAACATTAGTTTACACAAAAACTTTTACATAAATATCCCTGGAAGTATTATACCTAGTAGCCAAAGTTAAACAACCCAAGGATCCATTGATGAATGCATAAGCAGAAATGGAATATTTTTCAGCCATGGAAAGAAATAAACTACTGACACATGCCTGGATGAACCCTAAAAATGTGAAAAGCGAAAGAAGCCAGACACTAAAAAGCAGATACTGTATGATTCCATGCATATGGTGTGTCTGGAGTAGACAAATCCATGGTGACAGAAAGGAGATTAATGGTTGCCAGAGAATGGGGAAGGATAGGCGCTAATGGGAATGGGGCTTTTCAGGCAGGGTGAAAATGTTCTAGAATTAGACAGTGGTAATGGCTGCATAACACTAAGTATACTAAAGTCCCCAGAATCTACAGTGTGCACAAAGATGAATTTTACATAATAACAGGGTTGTTTACACATATATTTAAAACTCACTAAAAACAGGCACTGACACACACATGGGCTGGATGTGGAGATGGACTGAATGGGTGCCTGGAGAAAACTACTTCACTCGTGGCAGCCAGAAAACACTCTGAGAGGAGGAGGCTGCATCCACATATCCCCTTTGAGGACCCACTGGCAGTGGCCTATCTTCCTCCCACTGGGCTCCACTTCCTAAAGGTCCCAGTAGCATCACAGACTGGTAGAGGACACTTATCCAAACTGTGGAACCTGCTTTCTCAGGTTGTGAGACTTCTGCACAAAATAGGGTATATGTGCTCCAGCCCAGAGCAGCTGAGTCTCTGAGCCTCGGTGTCCTTGTCTGCATAATGGGGACAAGATTCCCTCCCTGCCAGGTTTGGGATGTGGGAGATGAAATGAGATCATTTATGTGAAAGCTCTTTGTAAGCGGCTCCACGCTGGGCAGATGTTCCTCCAGCTGTGAGTTAGGGCTGAGAGCCCAGCTCCACCCCCTCGCAGCCTCAGGCATCTGTGAGCTCAAATACAGGGAAGGATCGGATAGCACTCCCCAAGACTGAGTCTTGGTTGCAGTGTGTGCCCCTGATTATGCAGGCGATGACCTGGGTCCCCATATTCGGGGTGGGTAGTCTGGATTGTCGAGGTACCTCCAGTTTCTTGTGACTCTGACCAGAACCCTTTGGGAGCACCCAGGAGAAGGGCAATCAGGAGAACTGGGACAGGGTCTCTAGGATCCTGGATGGTGGGACTGAACCTAGGAGACCCTGGCACACCAGCCTGAGCATCTTTCCATCCACCTGCACCCGGGTCCAGCCTGAGTCAAGCAAGACATGGCCTGCAGGCTACACAGGGGAAGAAAGTTTTTCTTTAACTTTTCTGAGATCTTTAGTAGGGACAAACGCCTGTGACAAAAAAAGAAAAACAATCATGAGGGAGAGACCTCCATAGAAAGAAGCTTCAAGTAGTGGCTTAGAACTCCACTCACCCCTGGTACCGATAAAAAGGAGAAAGACAAAAAAAAAAAAAAAAAAAAAAAAAAAAAAAAAAAGAACTCCACTCATACAGCACCTTCAACAAGGAAGGGGAGATCTGGAGAGGAGCTCCACACAAACAGTCATTTGAGGTATCTAGGACATGGGGGCACTGAGACGGTAAATACACAGCAGGAGACTAATGAAATTTGTCTGTAGATTCCTCTAGGCTGTTAAGAGTCAAGATTTGTCTCCAATACAGGAGAATTTCTATACTGCCGTTATATACCTGAGCCTTAGGGATGTAACTTATGTCAAATCTTTTTTTTTTTTTTTTTGTCTTTTTCCTTTTTATCGGTACCAGGGATCGAACTCACGACCACACACTTGCAAGGCAAGTGCTTATGCCGCTGAGCTAAACTCCCTCTTATGTCAAATCTTCAGTAAGTCTTCTTTGGCTCCTAAGGCCTGCTATTATTATCAGAGTCAGGATGCGTAAATAGATATATTTTTTGAAATTGCATTCATTCCTGCAACAAACTTTATTGAGCACTTATTGTGTGCAGGTGCTGGGAACTTAGCAATGTACGGGTACTCAGTCTTAGCTTCCACCGCGAGAAGCTGTGTGTTTGTGTAACTCGTGAAGCTATTGGCAGGTGCCTATTAAAGCAAAGCCGCTGCCCTGCAGGCAGGGAGCATCAGTGGCAGGGCAGCTGGGCCTGCTGGGTCCTCTTTGTTCAGGACCTGTCACACCAAGCTTCATGAGTTGGCAAATTCCTGGAGGGGTGAGGTGGTACAGAATAGCACGAATACTGTGAGACCTCAGGTCGCCTCTTCACTTCCTGCTGCAACTCCACCGCGGCCCAGCCAGTGAGTAGGATCTGCACGGCGGGGGCGGGGCCTGGGCGGGACGGGGCGTGGCCATAGACAGCGGGCGTGACCAGGCCTGTCCAGCAAACTGCTGTCTTCAGGGATCGCGGGCTTCCGCGCTCAGTCTGTGCAGTTGTTTCCCTCACTCTGTCCCCTTCTCCAAGGCCCGATTGGGGCCATGTTCTTCACCTTTTCTCCACACTTCTCTCCCGTCCCCAGGAGATACCCAAGCCGGGTTTCCGTCCTGTCTCCACGTCCTCTTCGCATCCTCCCAACCATTCCCCAGGTGAGGCAGGGTCTCTCCTTACACCACTGCCTTGTCGCCCTCACCCAGGGCGCTGTGAGGCTATGTGCATGCTGTTGGCTGACCAGGGCCAGAGCTGAAAGGAGGAGGTGCTGACCACGGAGCCTGGGGTGAGAGTCCACTGAAGGCCTCTTGTGTGAGTGACTGTAACTGTTTAGCAGATGGGTCAGGCCTTAGGGGGCTGTGAGTAGGGTGGGGGCAGAGCCAAGTTCAGTACTCCTCATGGAACTCTGCCCCCCAGCTGTTTGGGCAGCCCCCAAGTTTCAGGATGGAGACTGCACCCCCTACCAGTCCAATGCCATCCTGTGCCACCTGGGCCGCTCCTTTGGCGAATTCCAAGGCCTCAACTGGACCAGTCCAGAAGGATCCCTGACAGGTGCCTGGTAGGAGTTTTGAGGTCTGGGCTGCTGTACCTGTAGCCAACAAAGTCTTACTGAGCTGGGGGACAGACCAGGTGTCTCAGAGGAAGGTGCAGGGCCAGGTTCCAGGAGACACAGGTAGGGTTGTGCAGCCTGCCCGATTTGCCGCACCTTCCCTAGATGACAGCTCAGAGGAAGCTGCCAGGCCCTCTATGTACAGGGACTTCCAAGGAGACCTCCTCGCCCATTTCTTTTCACTCCAGCCACACTTGAATTGGAAAAAACCTCGCTCACAGTGAGCAGAGGTGTGGCCTTCTTCAAAGATGGCAGGAATCTAGTTTAGGGACAGGACTGTTCCTTTTGGCTGGATTAGTGCAAGGGGATCCAGGAAAGCCCAAGATCCCAGGGAAGTATAGCAATCAAGGGATGGGGAGCAGCAGGAGCAGTGCTAGTGTAGGTCCAGTCCAGTTTCAGCAGGTAGGGGACAGAGGCCTCTGGCTGGGACCTGCCACCTCCTCTCTGTGCCCTATCCTACCCGGTGATGCATGTAGATACCAGCCTTGGTGTCATCACTTGTCCAGACCCCTACAACAGCCAATCACAAAATGGAGAGGCACACATCAGAGCCCTGATCCTCCTTTTGGGGACAGACTCGGGGGACAAGAGCACCCCTGAAATCAGGCCAGGACACCAGCTGCTGGGCCTGCAGACTCCTTACCTATTGAGCTAGATGCAACTGAAGTGGGAAGAGCTGGTTCTCCAAAGTAAGGGGCCAGAGAGAGGTCCTGCTGGTCCATGGCTGAGGGGCCTGGACTTTGAGGGAAGAGGGCAGGACCTGAGCCCTTAGCTCTATGGCAGAGAACCAGTGGGAGGGCACTCTGCTGGACATGATGAATGGTGGGATAGAGGCCCTCATCAGGCACTGTGGCCACATCCTCCATAACTATGTGAGCAGAGGCTGTGGGCTGGTGCTTGGGAACATGGGCGTAAGGGACAGGGAGGTCACCCTGATCAGTCAGATGACAGGTATCCAGCTGGGATCACAGCCATTTCCAGGAGGAGGGCAAGCCCAGCATGTATTGGAAGCCTTGGAAACCCTGCCAGCCCAAAGGGAGGAAAGGCATTCATCGAGGGTGACCAGGTGAGTGCTGGGTCTGGTTCCTCCCAGCCTGTTGCATCCATTGCTCTGAAGAGTACTGTGAGACTCAGAGCAGAGGCGGGCAGGGGACAGCCAGTGCTCGGTTCCTCTGACCACTCAGGCTTCCTGACTCACTGTGCTACAGATCTCCTTCGCAGACTACCACCTGCCTGCCTTGCTGCCAAGCCACCAGGTCCTTACCCCGCCTGCTCTGATGCTTTCTCCCCGCCCTCGGCCTATCTGGTGCACCTTCGTGCCTGGCCCAAGCTCAAGCCCTTCTTGGCCTCCCCAGACCATATGAACCGGCCCATCTCTGCCGTGTGTGTCAGGATATGGGCCTGTGTGGACACCGAGAAGAGGGAACCAATAGAAATAGTGAGAGGAAAGCTAGCTGTGGTCATTGAGGGGCTGCCCCAAAGCTGCCAGGAGACAAATGGGAGCTGAAGACTCCACCTCAAGCCTTCCTGGGTGTGTGTGACCCCCACAGTGGGGACAGAGAGTGACTTCTATCCAAGAAAAGAATGGCTATCAAAGTATTCAAGAGCTCTTTTCTGTGTGGCGAATCTGGGCCTGGGCACCTGGCCAGGAAGGTCTTGCACTCTCAGACAGCCTCAGGGCACACTTGCACTTGGAATGTGTAATGGTTCATACATTGTGTCAACTACAGAAGTCCAGAAGTTTAATTAAGGGACTCAGCAGGGAGTGAGTGAGGGTCCTTCTGTGGCAAGAGGAGGGCAGGGAGATGGTGTGAGTGCTACACCTGCCCTGGGGTTGGGTAACCTGCTGGCCATATAAGGGAGGAAAAGAGGTTTGTTCTCCCCACTTTTGCTCTTTTGGCTTTTGCTGGCTGCTACCACCTTGAGGTGTTACCCCCGTGCCATGCCACCCTGCTTTGGAGCCAGCTGATTGAAACCTCACAAACTGTGATCTAAATAAAACCTTTTCTACCTTCATTTTGAGCATCTGGCATTTTGTCCTAGCAATGAGAGAAAAGTAACCAAGACAGGATGATACACACTTGCATGCTCATGTTGCCTGTTCTCAGGTATTTGTTACCTTGGTCATAGATACCTGGACTAGGTGTGAGGGGTAGAAGGCAGCCTGGAGCTCTGGGTGATCTCTTGCTGCTTTGGGGACCCATGGAGAGGAGGGCCTCCCTCAGGTTTGGGGAGCCTCTGTCCATTTGAGTAGTCTTCATCTTCAACTTCACCCTCACCCTCAGCCTGAGGGTCCCCACACTGGCCCCCCTGAGTGCATCTTCTCTGTGCTGGACCAATGTGACACCTCCTGCCAGAGTCCCTAGGCAGCTGGGCAGCTCCTGTGGGCCCATCTGGCAGCCTGGAGCCAGACAGTTGAAGAATGCCTGTCACCCCAGTGTGGATCTACTCTGCTAAAGGTCAAGAACACCCCTTGGCCATGTCCCCTTCCCCCCCCCCGTGTGAGCTCCCCTTCTCTAGAGTGTTCCCCAGCCTGACCTGTCACTGTGCTCCTCTTTGTTCTCCCAGCCTCTGTGCCAGTGATACACCACACTCTGCCTACCCTCGTGGCTCCCTCTTGTGTCCTCCTGCAGTGACCTGGGTCCCTTGGTACCTCTGGGCCCCACCGCTCCCTTTGGGCCTGGCTTGCTGGCTGGTCTCTGGGCACCTTGTCTTCCTCTCCTCATTTTTGCCTTACTATTCCCAGGGGAGGGGCTGGCTCCCCTTTACCTGTGCAGAAAGGATGCATACGGCAGGAGGCGGCTCCCGCTGAGCAGGCTGCTGCTGTACCTCGTCCCTGGACCCCGTACTCCCCTCCTTCCTCCTTCCACCCCTCGGAGTTCCAGGAGAGTCTTATCAGAGACTGGTCCTGCCTCATGGGCCTGGTGCCACCACTCCATGCTGGCCCCATGCTGGGGACTCGGCAGTGAATGAGCTCACCTAACACCCTCTGGGCTGATGCCAAAGCTCAAAGACATGAAGCCACTTGTCCAGGACTGAGCTGGGATTCAAACCCAGATCTGAGTGACTGTCAAGACCTTTTAATTCTCTTTCTCTTTTTCTTTTGGGGATTGAACTCAGGGCCTTTGCACTGAGCTACATTTCCAACCCTTTAACATTTTTTAAAATTCTGAAATGGTCGGCCCTAAGTTGCCCAACTGAGCTTGAACTTGCCTACTCCTGCCTTAGCCTCCCACACTGGCGGGACTACAGGCATGCACCACCGCTGCCAGCTACACTCCTAGACTGTCTCATGGTGGTTCTCTGAAAAGCAGGGAGGGAGACCAGTCTCAGGAGCAAGAGTGATCTAGGCATATCCAGAAGCTAGAGGCTGGCAGTGACCACTTACCTGGCAGGTGCATGCCAAGTTTTCATTCTCAGGGATTTTCAAAGGAAAAGCATAGGTCACATCTAACCTCTGGATCACCTGGCTGTTTTCTTCCCAGGATGGGGTGGCCTGAACCAGCATCTTCTCTGTGCTGGACCAATGTGAACAACTCCTGCCAGAGTCCCTAGGCAGCTGGGCAGCTCCTGTGGGCCCAGTTTTCATTCTCAGTATCACTGGCACAGAGGCTGGGAGAACAAAGAGGAGCACAGTGACAGGTCAGGCTGGGGAACACTCTAGAGAAGGGGAGCTCACATGGGGGGGGGGACATGGCCGAGGGGTGTTCTGTGTAGGATGAAGCTGGGTGAGCCGTGCACCCTGAACCTCTGCTCAGTGTACCCACAGGACATTGTGTCCTGAAAATGGCCCAGTGTTTTTCCAGGAGCTGTTTTTGGTGAGAAATCACACTTGAGCTCCAAACCCTCCTTCCTCTTGGAAGATGTTGGTCAGAGCGAGAGGAGAGCATTTGCATTTCCAGATGGAATTTTCCAGCACAAGGCAGACACATAGCCCTGGATCCTCAGCCGAGAGCTTTGTTTGCTGGAACTTACTGTCATGGGACTTGTCCTTCAGAGCAGCATATGGGAGGCAAAATAACACAGAGACTGTTGGCTCCCCCATCTGTAATGTCTGTGATTGGATTCTGGCTTTAAAGTGTGTAGGCAAGAAGGTGGTGGCCTCTCCAAGGTTCAGGTGGCATAGATTTATGTCATCACAGAAATCTAACAATGAGGCCGCTTTTGTGAGAAGTTACCTTTTTGAGATTTTTAAGCGGTTATTTTTTTTTTCTTGCTTTTCCAAAAATAAGGCAGTTGTGACCTTTAGTTCAGAATTCCAGCCAAGGAAATACTTGCACACACAAGCAGTATGGCTGCCCATTTTAACCTGGCAATGTCTTTGTATACCTCTCTCTCCGCTCCCGCAGTCCCCAGCACCCCCGTTCTGAGCCAACAGTCTCTGTGTTATTTTGCCTCCCATTCTGTGCCAGGCCTGCTTTCCAGACACAGGGATTGGCATGTGGCCCAAGGCCAACCACTCAGAGTCTCAGCTCTGGTCCTGTGATTGGTCTAAGGACATGATGGAGCTGGACCAATGAGAGACCATCATAATCTATGACGAACACAGCTGGCCAGGGCTAGCAACTCCCTCTGAGACCTGGGCTTCCATTCTGGTCAAGAGGCTGTGAGAAAGAAGTAGACTCAAAGAGAGAGAGAAAGAGAGAGGGAAAGGGAGAGGGAGAGGGAGAGTGTTTAGGTCCTTGGTACCAATTCCTGAGAGGTCATCTCTACTGTATCCTTCCCCTGCTTTGGATATGTGACTCTTTTGGAGTTGAGTTTCGGTATCTGCAATTGAAAATGACTATAGTAGGTCTGAAATATTTTCACAAATACACCACCATGGGAAATCTAATTTCCTGCCCTTTGAGGTACGGGCAGACTTAGTGACTCACCCTGCCTCTGAGGTATGTGGAAATGGTGATGTATGACATTGAGTTTGGTTATAACAGGTTTGTGGCTGTATCTTGCTCTGTCTTGGAAGGCAGCTGCTGTGCCATGTGCTCAGGCAGCCCTGTGGATAGGTCGAGGTGACGAGGACATGAGGTCTCTTGACCGAGCCAGCACAGCCTCACCATCCATGTGTGTGAACCATCTTGGAAGCAGATCCTCCAGCCCTGGTCGTCTTCAGATGGTGGCAGCTGCAGTCACCATTGGATAGAAACTTCTAAGAGAGCCTGGCAGGAACCAGGTTCACAAAATAAAGTGGACCCTGCGTGTTAGAGGGCTGTTTACCAGAATCTGAGGTACACGGTCTTCTCTGGATGCCCAGGGCAGGTGTTCAGCATTGCTTGGGACGAAGATCCCACCCCTCCAAACAAGAGTTCTACTTTTAAGGATGGTGACTGTGAACCGGTGTGGACAGAAGAACAGTGGTGCACACTCCAGTAACTATTAATCAATTGCAGTAATCAGCTTTTTCACTTTAGCTCACTTCTGTCAGGAAGGTAAGAAGTACATTAGTGAGGAGGGCAGGTGCTGGGCTCTCCTCAGTTTTAGTCCTGCGATCTTAGCACAGCACCTGGCACACCATCAAACGTGTTCAATAAGTGGCTGAAAGCAATTTTTGTAAAAATGCGGTCTCGAAGCTCTCATCACCACCGTTAGCCCTGGTGCTGTCTCAATACCTTGAGAAATCAATATCTTTTTTGTTGCCATATATTTTGCACAAGTGAGGAAATGAGCACCATCTGCCTGTGCAGTGCATTCTCTCACTTAACAGCAAGAGGGGAAAATGTGGTGAACTGACCTTGGGTAAAACTTGACATTTTCAGCCAAGTCATCCTTTCATCACTGTGTCAAACATGGAACAAAGGAAAATGATATTGCAACTTTCCTCTCCCAGGAAAGTTTTTCAAGCCATATTTCTTTTTCAATTTTGAAAATCAACATATTATTTAAGAATGAGAACCCAATGATTGTTTTAATCACACAGAACAGACAAGCCCTCCATACGTGCTTCTTCTGCTTCAAGTGTGTACTGGGGTTTTTCACAGACACAGAATCAGCAGAATCAGCAGCAGGAAAGCTGGTGGAGCTCGAGGGCTGGAGAGTGGTGGTGCTGATCCCAGTGTGGGTCTGAGAGCCTGAGGACCAGCAGTGCTGACAATATAAATCCCCGACTGGAGTCAAGGAAAGACTGAGGTCCCAGCTAACGTAGGCCAGGCAGAGAGAGAATTCAAACTTCTTGTTCTGCTCAGGCCCCACATGGATTGGACAATACCCACTATATGAATCTGTTTCCTGTTACTACCACAAAGTACCTGGCACTGGGCAGTGTGAGAGGAATAGCACATAGTTTTGAAGCTGAAAGTCTGAACAGCATGGTGTTGGCTCTGGTAAGGGTCCCCTTGGCTGCCATCACATCATGGCAGATGGCATCACAACAGTGGGAAATGGTGTTGGAGAGATCATGTGGCAAGATAGGAAGCTCGAGAGAGTGGAGAGGTTAGGTTACTCTTTGACAACAATACTCTCATAAGAACTAGCCAGGATCCCACCAGAGCTATACCAATTCCTCCCAAAGGTAATACCTTTGATGAGCTAGTTATTTCCCATGATGCTCCATGTCTTAGAGGTTCCAAACTATCTTCTGCCACCACCACACTGAGAACCAAGCTCCCAGCTCACAAAGCCCTGGGGAACACACTCAAATCGTATCCCAACCAGTGTTTGTATTTCACCAATTCAATTGCGTATGTCTCTGGGAGGACCCTCGCAGATATCCCTGGAGATGATGTTTCCCCAGCTACCTGGGCATCCCTTAGCTGAATCACGTTGACACATAACACCAGCCAACCCAAGTGCATCATAGTGGCACACACCTGTAATCTTAGCATTTGGGAGGCTGAGGCAAGGGGATGCTGAGTTCAAGGCTAATCTTGAGAAGACTTGTTTCAAAAAAGTCAAAAGTATAAATAAATAAATATATCCAAAAAGGTTTTATAATTTTCTGTTTTGTGTAGAAGAGATAATCCATGTTACCTTCTGTTTTTCATTTCCACCTTCCGCTGTTTTCTTCTAGATCTCTGTCTCTACCACATACCTCATGTTCCCACCACTGGAATGTCTGTCCTCCCTGCATGGCATTCCTGTGCCTCTCTGTCATAGCTACTTTTCTTGTTGCTGGAAAAAATACCCATCACCCAGAGTTAAAGGGAAAAGATTTATTTAGCCCACATTTTTGTAGAGGTTTCAGTTCATAATCAACCGGATGCAAGGCAGGGTGGCTCACGGTAGAGAGACACTGCAGTGGAGAAATAGTTTGTGGTGGGCAGAAGATAACAAAGCAACAAGGGATGACTGCAAATCTTTCTCTCTCTTTCTTTTATCTTTTTTTTTGCTACACTGTTACTATGTCATGTAGACTGGTCTTGAACTCACTTATGTAGCCCAGGTTGGCCTCGAACTCATGGTGATCCTCCTGCCTCAGCCTCCTGAGTGTTGGGATTATAAGCACGTGCCACCAGGCCTGGCAGACCACAGCTCTTTCTATCCCTTGTATCTTCTCCAGGCTGCTTCAGGCAGGTAGCACTCACACCCTTAATCCTAATGTCCTTCACCCTAGCATTGCACCTTGAATCAATCCCAGCACCATGTACTCTAGATCCAGCCCCCTCTGAAAAAGCCCCACCTCTGACTGCATGAAGCTTTGGGGGTATGTCTAGACACAAAGCACAACACTCTCTTTCTTGGGCCACATCGCTTGCCTCCCCAGAGAAGTGCTTCTCACCCTGTCCTGATGCCTTTAGAGCTGGGCCCTTCCTTGTGTGTCTCTGGAGGGCTGACTCCTCAGTTGACATTGGCCTGAGCTGTTTTGCTGAAATGGGAGATGAACAATGTTACTCCAAAACCTGGTGGGGTACATGGCAGCTCCCAAAGCAATCTCTGTGTATCCCCTTCCATGCAGCACAGCACTGTGCAGGCCTCAGTGTTTCAGAAGTGTCTGGTGTATTGTCCACATCCCCATTACATGACTGCAAACCTTTTGAGGGAAAAGACTGCTTCTTTTTCTTTTCCTACTTCTTAATTGATCTATAACTTATGTGTGATCAGTACCTTTATTTTAAACATCTATTGTATAGCTCACTAAATGTTGACATGTGCATGCCTGGGTCTGATATCCCTGCACACCTGCTGTTATGGTTTAGATCTAAAATTACATCCAAATTCTCAAGTGTGTGAAAGGTGATGGATCATGCAGTGTAATACTCACCTGTGGATTCATGCAGAGATGGGCTGAGGAGCAGAGTGTGCTGTCAGAGGAGAGGCCTGCTTGGAGGCAGGTCACTAGGATGTCACCTGGGAGAGTGTGTTCTTGTTCCTGGCTCCTCCCTTCTCTCTCACTTCCTGGCTGTCATTGGATGAGCAGGTTCCTTCTGCCCGGGCCCTTCTGCCGTGCTATTTCTGCCTTGGCGCTGCCAACTATGGTCTGCAAACATGAGCCAAATCAACCTCTGCTCCTTTCAGTTATGGGTGTCAGGTCTCATCCTTGTCCCAAGGAGGAGAAAGTGACTAAGATACCTGTGTAACCACAGCCAAAATTAGCTCTGGGACATTTCCTCCCCAACTTCCTGAAGGAGAGAGTGACTATTTGCTGTAATCATAAGATCTAAGAAAGCCTAAAATTGATGTAATCATGTTTGTTCTTTGCTATATAGCAAACCACTCTCATGTTTTGTTCACTTAAAGAACACACACTTCTCCTTTCTCCTGGTTCAGCTCAGAGGCTCTTCAGTCTGGGCAGCTGGGCTGTGGATGGCTTGGCTGCATTCCCTGTCACACTGGGCCTCCGCTCACCTGGCTGGGAGTCTTTGCACCCAGCCCCTCATTCTCCTGGAAGCCAGCCTGCGTTCCACCCATGCGGGCCTCAGGGCATAGCGCTTTCCCTTTTTGCTACTATTGTACAGGCTGAAGCAAGTCACACGGCCAAGCCAGGTTCCAGAGGTCCATAAATACTTAACCTCTCTGTGTGAGGGCAAGACAGTTATGGTGGGAGGCCTGCGCACAGCAGTGGGGAGAATTTGTGGTCAGTTGCAAATGGCCACTGATGTTTTTCCAGCAAAAGGTAGCAGAACAGAGATGTAAACAGGCCAAGAAGTGAGTCAGGGCTGGGAGTGCTGTTCAGAGGTTCGTGTTTGCCTAGCGGGCATGAGGGCCTGGGTTTCAGCTCCAGCACTACAGAGCGAACAGCCCCCTCCTGAAAAAACAAAAACAAAAACGAAGAGGCAGATCAGTGTAGATAGTTTTTAGGGTAACTAAAAGACGGTCATGTAAAGTAGTAGAAAGGAAAAACAAAACGACATAATTAATGTCAAATCAGGCAGAAAAGAAAGCAAAGAGAACAGGCAGGATAGTAAAAATAAAACAATTTGACACACAAATGTTAGCAATTAAATTAATGCAAATAAACTACATATCAATAAACTGCTGAACTGATATTTTTTCAATTTTGTAATTGCGATTTTATCAATTTAACCGTGTGTGTGTGTGTGTGTGTGTGTGTGTGTGTGTGTGTGTGTGTGTTTGAGGCAGGATCTTGCTATGTTTTCCAGGCTGGCCTTGCACTCACAGTAATCCTCCTGCCTTGGCCTCACAAATGCTGGGATTACGGGCATGTGCCACCCCATCTAGCTATTTTATTCATTGCTAAGAGTACAGGCCAGCGATATGAACATTACATTGTAATGTTGTTACCAGTTTCTGGTGGTCTGGGATGTCCTTCTAGGGGTGTTTTCTAGGCTCTTTTTGTACTGAACAAAGAACAAGACGAGTGCAAAAAGGTACCAAGATTTTACATTTATTAAAGGTAAGAAAGGAAATATACTCTGAAGAGCCAATGCAAGCCAATAAAAGTAGGAAAAGAAGTGCACTGTACAGGAAGGAGCCAGCCACTGTGAAAGAGAGAGCGCAGTCACCAAAAGCATGACAGACATCTTTTGTATCCGCTGCCCCTCAAGCTGATGTCAGATCTATGCCATTCTATCAAAAACTAGCTTGATTTCTGGCAAGAAGAGCCGAAGATCACATTCTGATTGGTCCCAGGTTCAGGGCTTTGGGACCCATTTTTGCATGAATTTCCTCAATCTCGGGATCGTGCTTCCTTGCTCAGCCAGTTCGCCCTGCCCTAATCTCCTGCCTCAATTCTGTTCCACTGTCACCACCAGCAGTACCCATGACTCACTTATTACTTATTTATTTGTTTTTCGCCTTACTGAGGGTTGAACCTAGGGGCTCACACATGCTCAGAAAACTCTCTGCCACTAAGCTGCACCCCAAGCTGTTTGTTTTTTTATTTTGAGACAGAGTCCCAGTAAATTGCCCAAACTGGGCTGGAACTTGAGATTATTCTGCCTCAGCTCCCAGAGTGCTAAGATTACAGGTGGGTACTACTATGCCTGGCTCTATGACTCCTTTTATCTCATAAAACTGAAACCCAGAACAAAGCAAAACAACAACAACAAAAAACTGAAACCCAGTCCCCTTTAAAGAATTCCCCATTCTTACTTCCCCTAGCCACCAGCAACCCCTATCCTATCTGCTTTGTGATTTTGACTACTTCAGGGACCTCACGTAAGTGGATTTTTTTTTTTAATCAGTATTGGGGATTGACCACGGTACTTGTAAGCATAAACATGTGCTTGCAAGGCAGGCGCTTATGCCACTGAGCTAAATTTCCAGCTCCAATAAGTGAATTCTTACAACACTTATTTTTTTCTGACTTGGCATCATGTCTTTAAGTTTTATCTCTGTTGTATCTCTGTGTCAGAATTCCCTTCTCCTAAGGGTTTTTTTTTTAGACATGGTCTCACTCAGTAGTCCAGGTTGGCCTCAGACTTGAAGCAATCCTCCTGCCTCAGCCTCCCCCAAGTGTTGGGATTACAGACATGCACCACCACAACTGGCTTTTCCTGAGATTTTAACACAGATGTAAAGATAATCTAATGGAAGAAGGACAGTTTTTCTAATGAAAACAGCTGGAGTAATAAGACTGTCATAAACTAGCAGAAAAATGTCAGGTGAAACCTCACATCTTATACAAAAATTAACAGGAAATTCATCATGGACATAAATGTGGAAAATGAAATGATGTATTTTAAGGGAAAAGATGGGAGAAAATGTTCAGAACCTGAGGCCAGGCAAATAAGTCTCTGACTTGACACTAAAAGAATGATCCATAAAATAGGCCTGGTAGCACACACCTGTAATCCCAGTACTCTAGAAGGCCAGGTTCGAGGATCAAAGTTCAATTCCAGTCCAAGCAATTTAGTGAGACCTTGTCTCAAAAAAAAAAAAAAAAAAAAAAGCTAGGGATATAGCTCAGAGGTACAGCACATGTTTGGCAAATGCAAGGTCTTGAGGTCAATTCCTGGTACCCAAAACAAAATAACAACAAAAAAAGATGATCCATAGAAGGAAAAATAATAAACTGTACCTTACAAAATCAAAAACAAGACTGGGCATGGTGGTACATGCTTGTAATCCCAGCACCTTAGAGGCTGAGGCAGAAGGATTGCTGAGAGTTCATGGCCAGCTTGGGCTACATAGTGAGTTCAGGACCAGCCTGAACTACATATATGGCAAGACCCTATCTCAAACAAACAAATGAACACACACACAACAACAACAACAAAAAAATCCCCTGAAAACATGTTCCGCAAAACACTATGTTAAGAGGATGAAAAGACAAGATACGAATGGGAGAGATTATTTGCAAACCTTTTATCTAATGAAGGACTATTCCTAGAATAGAGTGGTCCCCCATATATGGTTTTGCTTTTCAAGGTTTCAATTACTCATGGTCTAAAAATGCTAAATAGAAAATATTAGAAATAAATTATTCATAGTTACATTAGACTTCTCTAGAGGAATGAAACTAATACAAAATATATGTATAATTATAATAGAGAATTTATCAGGTAGGCTTGCAGGATCAGAGGCAGAAGAGTTCACAGTGATCATCTGAGCCATGGAGAGCCAGAGGATCCAGCAACTCCTCAGCCCAAGAAGAAGGAAGCCGTAGAACAAGAGAAGTCAAGGATGCAGCATCAGTCAAAGGTCAAAGCCCTGGAAGTTCTGCAGAGTCACCAGTGGGAGCCTGTGTTGGAAGACTGAAGGGTCAGAAGTCAGCCTTCTCAGTGCTGGGATTCTGTGTGAACTGTCACCCCCAGCTCTCTTCTTTCCCTTTTTATTCCATCCAGACTACAAATCTATTGGTTGCTGCTGCCCACATATGGGTGGGCCCTCTTCCTTCAATTTGCTGGCCTACATGTCAATCATCCAAAGACACACTCAGAAAAGTGGTTTATTTATATGCTAGGTGATTCTTATTCAAACTCAAATCAATTTGACATATCACATTAACGGTCACAATTTAAGTGTCTATTACTGTGGGATATCGCTACAATTGTTCAAATTTGTAAAAAAAAAGATATGAAAACATGGTTATATTGGTTTTGGTATTACCGGTGGTTTCAGGCATCCACTGGGGGTGTTAGAATGTATCTCCTGCAAGTAAGGAGGGATAACTTCATGTAAAGAACTCTTAGAACCTCACAGTATAAACCCTCCAAATAATTCTACTTGACAGCAGGTAAGAAACAAGAACATGTATTTGACCAAAGATGATATACAGGTGGAAAATAAGCACATGGAAAGATACCAAGTTCATTAGCCACTAAAGAAGTGCAAATTAGAACCACAATGAGATATCACTATACACTTGATCAGATTTTAAAAATTGTGACACTACCAAATGCTGGCAAGGATTCAAAGACACAGGAAACATTTACTCTGGAAAACAGTTTGACAGTTTCTTATAAAATGAAACATACAGATTGCCATTCTACCAGGAACTGCACTATTGGACATTTAGTCCAAAGAAGTACAAACTTATATTAAAAAAGAAGTAGAAATTTATGTTTGCATATGAAAACTTTTATATGAATGTTCATAGCAATTTAAAATTTTCCTAGGAACTGTGGATGTAGCTCAGTGATACAGAGTGTGCCTAGAATCAGTCAGACCCTGGGCTCCATCCCCAGCACCACTATATATGTATGTGGGGTCCTTGTGACAAAACTGTTGAATACCTTGGCTGTGATTGTGGTGATGAACATTCAAACCTATTTGGTTTCATACCAGTTTTACCAGGTGTGGTGGTGCACTCTTGTAATCCCAGGACTAGGAGGCTGAGGCAGGAAGGTTGCTGTAAATTCAAGGCCAATCTGGGCTACAAAGTGTGTGCAGGGCCAGCCTGAACTGCATAGTGAAACCCTGTCTCAAAAAGGCAAAAAAAAAAAAAAGTCATACCAGTTTGGTTCATAATAGTCTCAAAGCAGCAGCCACCTTTAGTAGGTGGTGGTTATAAATTCATACCATGGGCTACTACTCAGTAATAAACAGGAACAGCAGCTGCCAGAGTGAATCTCTGGAGA
This sequence comes from Cavia porcellus, assembly GCF_034190915.1. NCBI lineage: Eukaryota > Metazoa > Chordata > Mammalia > Rodentia > Caviidae > Cavia > Cavia porcellus. The sequence goes on from NW_026947500.1 coordinate 26,083,990, forward strand.
ATTATGATGAGTGGAAAAAAGGTGAATCCTCAAAGGCTCCATGCTGTAAGATTTCATTTATATAGCACTCTTGAAATGACAAAATTACAGAAATGCAGAATAGATTAATGATTGCAAGAGATGAAGACGACAGATGAGGAACGGAGTGGGTGTGATTCCTAGCAGATGACACAAGGGATCCTCGTGACAAAGCTGTGAGCACCTTGACTGTGATGGTGGACATTCGAACCTATGCAAGTGACTAGGTGACACAGACTTAAGCACACACACAGACACAGGCTGATGAGTACACCAGTGCAATCAAACTCAAGGAAACCTGAGCAAGATCAATACCTGACCTTCAGATCAGTGTCAGTATCTTGGCTGTGACATGGTGCCACAGGTTTGTAAGATGTTATGTTATCTCAAAATAAAATACTAAAGTAAGTAGATGTAAATGCTCTTGTTAAAAAAGATAGAGGATAAGCTGAGTGTGTTGGCATATGCCTGCAGTTCCAGCACTTGGGAGGCTGAGGCAGGAGATCGCTGGGAGGTAAGCCCAGCCTGGGCTACATAGGGAGTTCGAGGCCAGCCTGAACCACACAGTGGGACCCTGCCTCAAAACAAAACAAACAAAAAGCCTGCCACAAAAACAAAAAGCAGTAACAACAACAACAATTAAAAAATGATAAGGAATATCAGAATGAAAAACAAAAGAAGATCAAACAGGATTATATTACAAGGAGTGCATTTAAAGAATAAGAATAAATAGTAAGGTCAAAATAGAAGGATGGAAGAGTGTAAGCACACCTACTGTCCAGGCAGCAACCGAAGAAAGTCAGGGCTTCTGGATTAACTGCAAGCCAATGGCATCTGAAAGCAAACAATAACCACCATGACAGAAAAACAAAAACAGAAGACAAAACAAGAGCCCCTTAAAATATAGAGGGAAATTTGTTCATAGGAAAAATGTTCACTACTTAACAGGAAGGTATAAAAATTATAAATTGTATGCATCTAATAACATGGTCTTGAGCTACCTATCTACATATGTATGTATATTAACACAACTCAACGTGATGGTGTTACATTGAGATACAGACAGCCTGGTGATCATTTTTTGTCTGCTCATGTGTACACACAAGTGCACAAGTGAATCTGCATATTTGCCAGTCTGGTATATATTTTTTCCCAGGCCATAGTGGGATGTTCTGACACTTGACCAGTGGTTGACAGAATACTTGTAAGAATGATACTGACTGAATCATGGGAGTGCCCTATTTATTGGTGGATTAATCTATTGATGGGTTTATAGCTGGGTGTGCTCTTAGGAGATGGGACCTGGTTGGAGGTGGGTCCCTGGTGGTGTGACCTGAAAGGAAGCGTTCTTATTCCAGGCTCTGGTCTTTGTTTTCTGCTTCCTGGCCACCATGGCACGAGCACCTTTATTCCATCTCTTCTCGTCTCACCATTTCTGCCTTGAAGGATGCTAACCATGGACTGAACATACTGAAACTATGAGCCAAAATAAACCACTTCCTGAAGTTTCAAGTGTCAGGTATTTTGTCCCAGTGATGGGAAAGCTTGCTAATACAATGACCTGGTTAAACTGACACATAGTTACCATCACAAAGCTATAACTGTAATGGAGCTTCTATAGATACTGCAACAGTTTTTCAGCGGGGTTGAGCCATTGTAACACTCTTGCTAGTAACCTGTGAGAGTTTCTAGTTGCTCTACATCCTTGTTAACACTTAGAATTGTTCATGTTTTATATTTTTTTCTAGTGTTTAGCAAGTTGTTTATTTTTATTTATTTGTGCTAGGGTTTGAGCCTAAGGTTTTGTAAATCTAGGAAGTGTTCTACCACTGAGCTACACTCTCAGCCCTCACTGTGGCTTAAATTTGCTTTTCCCTGAAAGTGCTCTAAATGATATAACTGCATGTATATTTAAGTGTATAAGATAGATAATGATATTACTGAGTTTTGTTGGATCATTGAACAAAACGGTTTGCAGTCTCACTGTTTGAATGTCCACTTTATATGCTTTAATTTTGTAACTTGAACAAATATTTCTAAGATGACAATATGTAACCTATCAACTAGTGATTTCCTACTGCTTATTTTTTTCTGAAATTCTGTATAACTTGTACCCTTTTTCTCCTTAAATAAAAATTTTTTTAAAATTTGCTTTTCCCTGATCACTAATCCTGCTGAACACCTTTTATTATGATTAGGGTTGCTAAAACTAGCACATAAATAATCTTAAGACACACACTTTTTTATGTTGAAGGTAGGGCTAAAAATGTGGCTGTCAATAGCCTAGTAAGTGTCTTTCTTTTCAAAGACTAAATTTTCAACATGTACTTAGGCTGGCTGAGAAGAAGAAGAAGAATCAATGAGAATAAGACTAAGAATGATAATAACAGGATCATCTACAGAAACAGGTTCATTTTAGGGGTTGAAAAAACCCACCCCTCAGTTGTCTCCTCCTTTTCTGTAGTTCCTGCCCTTGTATCTGGTTATTGATTAATTATATAAGGTCATTGGAGTCACAGAGTCCCCAGCTAACAGTATCTGAAACAAGCAGAAAGTTTTCTTCATCAGTGACAAGCCCAGGGTCATATGGATGGGCTGGTGTGCACTCTCCATGGTGTTAGGGACCCAGGTCCCTTCCTACTGTTCCTATCATACCAAGAGTGACCTTCCTGTCCCATCCTTGTTTTAACATGGGAGGGGGTGCTCTGAACAACCTTTCCTCGTTTCATGGCCCAGTAAATAGAGATAGACGGAGTGTTTGCTGACACTGTGGTTTTTCAACTTGCAGGGTAACATTCCCACCAGCAGTGCTTGAGAGTTCTAGTTGTATTATCTCCTTTTAACAGTTTGTCCTGCTACTTTTCTCTTGTTGCTGAGACAAAATATCTGATACCCAAAATTAAGGCGGGAAAGGTTTATTTAGCTCACAGTTTGTGGAGGTTTCAGTCTGTAATCAGTGGGTTCCAAGGCAGGGTGGCTTGGCACAGGGGCAACAATTCAAGGTGGCAGAGGACAGCAGAAGCAGCAAGACCAAAAGGAGGCAGAACAAGTCGGGCGTGGTGGCACACACCTGTAATCCCAGCACTGGGAGGCGGAGGCAGGAGGATCATTGCAAGTTTGACATCAGCCTGGGCTACAAAGGGAGCTCAAGGTTAGCCTAAAAGCATAGTGAGACTCTATCTCAAAAATCAAAAAGAAAGAAAGAAAAAAAAGAGATGGGGTAGAAAACAAGCCTCTTCTCTTCCCTTATATAGTAAGCAATCTACCACTACCACCCGCCCCCCCAGGGTGGGTGTAGCACCCACACCACCTCTGTGCCCTCTTCTTCCACAGAATGAGGGTGTTTACAAAATAAGAACTCTGGCTCCCTGATGAGTCATGTAGTTAAACTTTTAAACTTTTCAAGTTGACACAATGTATCAACCATTACACACTTGGGATTGGTTGCGTTTTAAATTTTTCTAATTAGAGTAGTGTAGCTTTTTTTTCTTAAATCTTTTTTAAAATTTGGAGATAGTGTCACCAAGTTGCCAATGCAGATGACAGAATAAGTCACTTATTCCTGACACTGTGTGGTCAGGAATGTGGTCACTATGTGCAGTTTGGTTTGGAATTTTTTTCTTTTCTTTTTTCTTGAGACAGCGTCTCTCTATGTAGCTCAGGCTGGCCTTGAATTTACAGCAACCCTCCTACCTCAGCCTCTGGAGTGCTGGGACTACAGGCATGCACCAGCACCTCATGCTGGTTTGGAATTTCTGACTCTCAACAGACAGTAACTTTTAGAGATTAAGCACCCGCAAGACTACTCAACAAAGAGAGGCCAAGATCCTCAAGAAGCACTGCTGATAGGATTATTTCCAAAAGATGAAAAGTATTTCCAAAAGATGAGAAGTATAGAACAAAAAGCGGCCTTTATTCTGAGAACACGGAGAGAGATGACTGGCACCCCCCACTGCTGGTGTCCAGCAATCTCTCCCGCGGACACGTGGCGTGGGGGTTTGTAAGTAGCCTCTGTTTGGGGTGGAACCTAAGGGGGCATCAGGGATGCACGGGTAGCCCATTGGTCCTAGGTTTCCCGCCATAGGCAAATTTCCAAGCGCGGGGAAGCCAGTGTCACAGGTAAATTCCCAGGGGCGGGGGAGATAGGGGCTTCCTGGTTCCGGTTACAGTGTTCTGCCTGGGCCAAAAGCCTTTCAGTACTCCAGTGGGATGGCTTTAATGAGAGATAAGTTCATTGACTGCGCTACATTTATTCCAGAGGTGCTTTTGTATACTGACCCTGAGAAACCTCTGCTGGTCTCTGAATAGGTCCAGCTCTGGCTCTTGAGGCTGTGCCACAGACCAGGCAACCCTGACTGGGCAGGGGACGGCGTTCAATGTAGAGCATTTGACCATTGCATGAGGTCTTAGGCCCCATCTCCAGTACCACATGACAAAAACAAAATAGATTCCTGTAATTCTGACTGTTTACTGCTAGTGAGCTGGTCACTTAGCCTGCAAATGCATCCCACACAGCAGGAGGGCAGCCCCTCTCCTAACATTTGCTGTTTTATTTGTGTTAGTTAGGGTGGTTCTGATTGACTCCATTTAAATCCAACTCAGATAAAAATGAATTTAGGGTTCAGCTATGCGGGAGGTGGGGGCTGCTACTGACTTGAGGGACACTAGATCCAGGGTGTCTCCAAGTCTTTCATCATTTCTCTGATGTCAAAGGACAAAAGTACTGGAAATTTAACTTAAACAGGCTTTTTTGGAGGGGTGCTAAGCATTGAACCCAGGGCCTTGGCACTAAGCTACTTCCCCAGCCTATTATATTTTTTATTTTGAGATAATATTTGAGACAAGATTTTTCCAGGCTGGGTCTGAATTTGTAATCCTCCTGCCTCAGCCTTCCAGAGTGCTGGGGTTATAGGTGTGCACTACCATACCCCGCTTAACTGGCTTTTGTTCATGGTTTTAGAACTGTGATTAGAATGAGAGCAGGATCCAAGAACACCCGGGCTGCAAGTGATCAGACAACAAAACTGACTGAAAATGAAATAGTAGCACAGAGGCAGTGTGAGTAGCTGCATTGTTCGGCCCTGTTTGGGTCAGCTGGCCTTCTACCCATTTGCTTGATGTTCAGCTGCTGCAACTGACTGAGATTCAGTATTTTCACTAATTCAGATTGGAGCTCACTACCAAGGATGAGTGTGTGAAGGCCTCCTGGGGCCTGGACTTAATGCAGGGCATCAGTGCTTGTGTTGGCCACCATCTTTTTTTTTTTTTGGTTTTTGTTTTGGCAGCTCTGGGGATTAAAGGCCTCACATTGGCACAACAAGTGCTCCACCACTGGGCTGCCTCCCCAGCAGTCACCACAGTTTGGAGCTCTGGTTTCAGCATGTTATTCACAGGTCTTGAGTCCTTATTAATGAGTGTTTCTAGATTTTTTCGTTATTTCAGCCAGTGAGACAATTTAGTGGCCAGCAAGTGGCTCTGCCGTGGACACTGAAGTCTTTCTGAGAGGGTATGGTGTCCTGGGAATAGGATAATGAACCTCAGGAGAAAGGGATTCCCAAGACTAAAGATACTCCTTAACGGACGTCCTCATGAACCACACTAATCAACACCAAAAGATCGAAGCTCAGGCCATGCGGGTGGTTCAACAGTCTGAGTCCTGCTGGTTGCAGCCTCATTGAGAGAATAATGGGGAGTGGAGACTACGGTTCACCATGAAATGACTGCATTAAAGAGGAGTTTGATTGGCTTTATTTGGCTTTGTGTTGGTGGTACTAGAGATTGAATCCAGAGCCTTTGCCCTGAGCTTTGCCCTGAGCCTAGTCTTTCTTATTTATTTATTTTTATTTTGACACAGTGTCCTGATAAGTTGCTAAGTTGCCCCGGTTGGGGATCAAACTTGAAATTTTCCTGTCTCATCTTCCCAGAGTTCTGGGATTACAGGTGTGCATCACCATGCCTGGCAAGAGCGATTCATTTTTATAATGGCTCGGATAACACAAGTCCCACTAACACAGAGAGTTACTAGAAGTTTATAAAGGTTAGAAAACCTTGGAAAGCCAACTTAGCCATGCACAAACTAGGGTTTTGGGTTTTGTTTTTTGGGTTTTTTTGGTAGGAAAAAGGAAAGATTAGGACAGCAGCCAATGAAGGGCAAACATGAAAAAGAATAAAATTTGTGGGAGTGCAGAGAAATCTTGATCTGTGATCCCAGGAAAGCATGTCTAGGCTGCCACCTAGATTCCCCTCCAGCAGGGGAGAAGGCCCCGCCCTCGAGGGGCCCTTTTGAGTTGTGAGACGCAGACCCAAGAGTCAGGCCTTGACATCCCGGCAGGACAATGGCGAGCTCCACAGTATTCGAGGGCTGCCCTTGTCTTACCCACAGTTCTTTTCCTTAGAAAACCAACACTTCAGGTTCTAGCCTGTAGAGGGCTTGATTTTCCTGAATTGCTGGATCATGAGAAGATTTCTTTTACCTGATAAAGATACACTTTGGTTTCACGCATGAAAGCCTTGTGCTATGGAGTCATTTCAGAGCTTGTAAGAGTGAAAAGTGACATAGCTCAGCAAGTGCAAGGTCCTGGATTCGATTTCCAATACCAAAGGAAAAAAGAGTGGGAGCTACGTGAAGTTCTACTGTTACAGCACTGTTTTTATGGAAAGCTGCTACCTGTCACAGGCTGAATATAAAACATATTATATGCCGAGTGTGCACAAGACCCTGATTCAATCTCCAGCAACAAGCATGGGCACACACATACACACATGCAAATATTACAAGAACCCCTTCAGATCCCACTGCAGGTGGCAAATGAATAAAATCCCTCCATAAATGGTCAAATGGCCCAGCAGGTAGTAGAAATACACCCCCTGAGGTTTTCACTGTCTTCCCTGGATCAAGAATCTGTCAAGACCAACACTGGTTTTAAGTCACATGAGCAACCTTGGAACAGTCACTGAAATAATATCATTTTGTCCACTCCAGTGTGAGTTGTGGAATGATGGACTTTTAATAAGGAAAGTCATCAGGAGTCAAGAAAGTGCCAACACCATCCAGGCCTTCACTCTTACAGTTGGCTTCACGTGCATTTATTTATTAATTTGGGATCAACATCCTTTTCAATACCAATTTTGCATCTCGTCTTCAGGTGCACAGTACTGTGTATTACCTAGGCAGGCAGTTTGACTTGGGTCAAACTTACGGAGTTCATTCAAATTGCATGTTTTAGTAGTTTCAGTTCTGGTTGATTTAGCACAAAAATCTGCCAAAGCATTTCCTTTGTATTTCATTCCTGTTTTGCTAAATGTAGGTTAGCAGTTTATAAAATACTCTTCATAAGACTTCTGGAAATTCTTACCCAGTAAAGTTCAGTGATCTGATTTGAATATTCTCAGAAATCTGTATTTGTCAGTCTTTTCCATGAGTCTCTTGAAGACTAAATAAATACTAAAGACTATCAGATTTGTATAATTTTGACCCAATTTCAAAAACACGTATGAGTACGTACATACAGATATAACTAAAAGAAAGTGTAGCATTATTTATATTTTGAAAAATTTTTTACATTGTATCAAGGTCTACTGGCCCTGAATCAAGGGCGGCAGCTTCCTGACGCTGTTGGTTTCAAGCAGGAGCCTAAAGAGATGTCTTTCTATGGTCTGTTGGCCATTCGGCCCAGGATGGGTGCGTCATGCTGGGGCCTGCAGCGCCGGAGAAACCACACAACCTGTCCTCCCCTGCTTGTTTTGTTTAGCTGAACTTCAATATACATGAAAGTATGGGCAGCTATTTTGAACAGAACAAGAGACTCTATGACAGCCATTAGTGACTTCTCTGTTGTCTGGTCTTGAAGACCTAAATCGCCTTCTTTATTCTGTTTGGATCAGTTTTATACTATGTTGTTTTGTATGAATTCTCTGCATGCAAAGACATGGACAACTATTTGGAAGAAAACAAGAGACAATATGTAGATAGTGAAGATCTCAGGTCGTCTAGCTTTGAAATTTATATCTCTTACATTGCTTTCTTATGGCCTATTTTGTTCCATTTTGTTGTGTTTAATTTTACTCCCTTTAAAATAAAAATAAAAAAAGAAGGGCTTGTTAGTTTAATATCTTTTACAAGATGAGAAACATATCCTTCAAGGATTTCTAGGAGCCAATTGGAAAATCCCAAAGTTAATTCTAGGTCAAAACACTTGATGAAACACACATGCTGGCAAATGCCTGTAGTCCCTGGTATGTGGAAGACAGAGGCAGGAGGACTCAAAATGGGAAGCTAACCTGGGCGATTTGGTGACACCGTCTCCAAATAAATAAAAAAGGACCAGGGATGTAGTTTGGTGTTTCCAGTTTCAGTCTCCAGTATCACAAAATAATGACAACAGCAAACCCCACAAAACAGCAAACAAAAATAACTCCTGAAACCCCCATTTGACCAAAATAGGATAACAAGCCTGGCATGGGGGGTGCACCCCTGTAATCTCGGCACTTGGGAGGCTGAGGCAGGAGGACTGTTGTGAATTCAAGGGTAGCCTGGATTACAAAAAACCAAAAATAAAACAAACAAACAAATGAAACAAAACAACCTCCCTGCAAAAAAACAGGGTAAAAGGCAATATGAAACATTCATCATTTATTTAATCAGAGTGATAAAAACTTAAAAGGCAAATACATAGTTATATAATTGTAGGAAAACAATCTTAGTTTTGTTTTGTTTTTCAGCACTGAGGATTGAACTCAGAGCCTTTGCAAGGAGCTATATCCCCCCGAGCCCTTTTAGAGTTTCTATTTTGAGATAGTCTCACTGACTTGCCAGGCTGGCCCTGAACTCTCCATCTTATTGCCTCAGCCTCCCAGAGTGCTTGGATTACCAGTGTGTACCACCAGTGCCCAGTTTAATCTCTAACTTTTAGGCAAAAATAAAAAAAAACTTGTGAATGGTCCCTGTCTAATTTCACCCAGCTTGATCCCACCTAAAAACTCCTTTCCTGAGATCTTCTCAAATTCCTTCTGTTGTTTGTTCTAGATCCTATCTCGTTCATCTGGGAACAACCTCTCATTCTACTTTAGGATAAAAAGAAATCTGTTTTTTATTTTTAAATCTGTTTTTGCCTTAAAAGCACATCTTTTGTGTACACACACTTACGTACTGAGCCATGCTTTCCTTGTCTTGCCTATACTATTTCCGGCTTCGTTGTTTCTAGTTTTAGCAGCTGCCTGAATTACTTTACTCTCACTAGCACCCACAATAAAGGAGGAAAGGGTTATCGCAGTGCAATTCCAGCCCCTAGCCAGCTGGCTCCAGTATGTGAACGGGGTGGCAGAGGGACCTGGGACAGGCATCTGGGCATCGCATTTCTCAGGAGGCAGAGAGCAACCCACCTCCAGCCAGGTCCCCTAACAGCAGGTGCCCCCTGACCCAGTCACCTTCCACGCACAGGAGAAGGTGGAGGACGTTTGAGATCTAAACCGTTAACAGTGACCATATAGAGATTTTAGTTCTTGAACAAAAGATTTTGGCCCCAATAACCCTTAAGTGCCCAAACCCACCTCAGACATGCACTTCGCCCCATGATGCCCTTTCCCAGATGAGCTTGTGATTTGCCAGTTTCTGTGGACCCCCTTCTAGGCCCGGGTCCTCTTTCTATCATGACTTCTGCTCTTGCCAGTGACCCACTGGCAAGAGACAAAATGATTGTAAGTCTAGTTTAACGACCTTAAGTGGTCTTTTACTCCTGATTATAGAATTGGGGATGGCTCAGAAGCTGAGAAAGTCCAAACAGAGCAGGTTAAACGATCTCCAGGCCTGCAACTTGACCACCCAACATTTCTGACAGAACCTGAAGTGATTACAACTCAGTGCTTTGCCTATCCGAGTCTGCTGCGGACTCCACAGACCGTGCTCAGCGGCAGGGGTCCCCTGAGGCCCAGGCTTTGTACTAAGCTTCGGATTATGTCCTCTGCTTCTTCCTCCCTACCCACCTCTCTCTGCTCTCTCCTCTGTGGCTCTACGATGACTGCCTGTTCTTCAGGGTGGCAAATACAGATGCATCACCTCAGGGCTTCCTGGGATCCATTTACACAAGCAAACAAGGGGAGTCACTCTTTCCTGACAGCACATGCTTTGGGGTTGTCTTCCTGGCAGGGTTGTTGGGGTCACACAACAACCTGGCAGGACGATCCCCGAGGCTAGGAGGATTCTGCTCCCGATTGGCTGGTCTGGTCACATGCTCATCACTTTGGGTGGAAGCAGTCAGTTTTACTTCAGTCCCGTGGATTCCGCTCCCCCCCCCAGCCACTGCCCCCCAGGGGATCTGTAGTCAGAGGAAAGAGTAAGGCATGATGAGCTGACAGAGACTTCAGATGGCCAAGACAGTTTCTTTGATCCTTTTTTCCCAGATTACGAGAATAGTAGTAGGTAGAGGAAATATGTCCATCAAAAATCCTTTAGGAGGGACTGCTGGTGTGCTGGTGAGCAGCTGGCTTACAAGGGGACATCTCTGTGGCCACCAAATATCCATGGATGGCTCTTCTGAGGGTCCAGCGGACAGGAGTAGAGGGCGCCCGTGGGAGAGGCTAAGATTCTGCTGAGCCTCACAAGACTCTGGACTTCAGTAACGGTGACCAGTGGGTGAGCGGGACTCTGGATTGCTCAGGCTAGTGAGAAAGGGGGTTCCCCAGAATGGAGTCTGAAGATGGAGGGAGCCAGCGGGTGTGGGGGGGCTACTTCAAACACCAGTCATAAGTCTTGGGCTCCCTGTACTTCTGATCAACTGGCTATAATTGGGGTCCCAGCAACTCCCTCCTTATGATAGTAATTTGCTTAGAATAGCTCGTGGTACCCTCTTTATGCACCTGTGCCAGTTTCTTAGGAAGAATGCAGTTCAGAAACGGGCAGGTAGAGGGGGATGCTTAAGGGAAACATGGGAAAGAGGAATGGAAATTCCATTCCCCTGGAGACCGGAAGCCAAGAGAGAGCCCTGGGGACAAATACTGTCACTGTTTATGGCCAGCTGTGTTCAACTCCTGCCCATGAGACTCAAATAACACAGCAAAAGCACTTAGAACATCAGAAACGTTTTAGCAGAATAATAATAGCATTTTTTAAAAAGTCAAATCAAGTAGAGGACATAATGAGTCTTCCTGGGCTCCCCTCTTTCCCCTGGCCTCCCTCCCTGGAGGACAACACTTGACCTCTTCTGTCGGGCTCTTGTGTGGTGTCTTCTTTATCGCCTTTTCTTAATGACTTCACTGTGTCACTGTGTCACTGTGGTCGTTATCTCTCGACTCCTTGTTCTTCCGTGAAAATGCAGCTGGGTTGTAGGCGCCTTCCTTCTCTTGCTGGTATAGTTCAGAGCTACCTTCAGTTTCTCTATGAGTTATTGAAACTGAGATCCCTGTATCAACACCGTCCGCTTGATTTCTCATCATGAACTGGAGATTTTTCTTGTCTTTCTTTTTCTTTCTTTCTTTCTTTCTGTCTGTCTGTCTGTCTGTCTGTCTGTCTTTCTTTCTTTCGTCTTTCTTTCTGTCTTTTTGAGACGGGGTGTCTCTATGCAGTTCAGGCTGGCCTTGAGCTCACTTTGTAGCCCAGGCTGGTCTCGAACTCACAACGATCCTCCCATCTCAGCCTTCCGAGTGCTGGAATTACAGGTGTGAGCCACCACACCCAGCTCTTTATCATTTCTTGCTTTGTTAGATGAGGCCTGGCCGCCTGTCCTTTCAGCTGCCCTTTCTCAAAATCTGCCATCAGCTCGGTGACACAGGGATGACTTGGTCTTCACTGTAGTTAAGGATTCAACACGTTACATGTAAACCGATGCTGAAGTCAGTAATTCAGGAACAGCGGGGACGCCATGGGGATGTAAGTAAGTGTGTCAGTCCCTTTGTTTAACAGCTTTCTGTTTTTTCCAGGAATTTCTGACCGGCTTTTTCTTCTTCATGTGGACCATATCTTCGCTGTGTTCCAGTCTTTCTATTCAGCCAGATGTTCTCCTATTCTACCCTTCCTCAGAAACTTCCTGTAGGACCTTCTTCCTCCCACTTGACCTAGACTGCTTACTCTGCGGGCATGTTTCACGGCAGTTCCAGAAATGACCTGGACTCAGGGTACGCTCTGAGCGGTGTCTAAATGTGATAGAATAACTGGGGTGCAGTCTGGAGGCGGCAGTGGATTAGGGGATGTATCAGTTGGTAGGGGGCAAGGGGATATATTTCTCAGGTGCCAAATATGGGCAAAGCTGCCTTGGGATTCTTTTTAAAATTCTTTTCTTTTCTTTTTGAGGCAGGGTTTCATTTCACAGTTCAGGCTGGCTGACTTTGTAGTCAGGCTGACCTCAAACTCACGGGATCCTCCTGCTTCAGCCTCCTGACTGCAGGGATTACAGGTGTGTGCCACCATACCTGGCCTGCCCTCAGATTTTTTAAAATGGTCTTTGCCCAGGAGACTGAACTGGGGGAACCTATCAGAAAAGATCCTTGAAGGGCTGGAGATATAGGTCAGTGGTGTAAGTGCCTGCCTTGCAAGCACAAGGGCTTGAGTTCAATTCCTGGTAACAAAGCAAAACAAAACAAACAAACAAAAAAAAGAAAGAAAGAAGGAAAAGACCCCTGAAACTCGGGAGAGTTTTCAATACCCAATTGGATACACATTGCCTACATCAAGATAATGGTGTATATGGAGACTTGTATTTCCAAGTATCTCAAAAAGACTTCCTATTACAAATTAATTAGTTAATTTTAAATAAGGTTGCTGAAGAAGTATTTTTAGGGCTAGGTAGGTAGCTCAGTGGCATAAGCACCAGCCTGGCAAGGTGCTGAAAAAGCCTTTCCAGGGAAAAAGCAGTAAGCACGCTCCCCCACTCCAGGCATATTGCTACCAGTGGGCAAATGACCAACCATGCAAGACTGTGCCCTCCCCCATTTTCCCCTGGTCCTTACCTTTGGAGGTGGTGATGGAAGGATCTAGAAGATGAAAGAAAAAGTCAAACCCTTCTTAATCTGGGCTTCCAAACCCGGGTCTCATGCTGGGGGAGGGAGCAGCTTCACCTTGCCTAAAAGCTCAGAGTTCTGAATGTTCCAATGAATCAGAGTTTCAGGGTGCTCTATGTGCCTCGAAGAGCTTTCAGAGCAATTGGCTAAACCATGAAATCTGCCCTGGAGTGTTCAAAAGAGAATCTTTATTGAAAGGGTGAGAAGCAAGACAGTTTGGCCTGCTCATACCCTCTGAGTGCAGCCAAGCTGGGCACCCTCAGCATGACTGGGCATGTGTCAGGAGCACCTCGGCACTTCCCACACTGGCTTGGACTCCACACTCCATGCTGTGTGATGTCTGGAGGTGCCGGGCATTGAACAAGGAGAATGGTGTCATTAGGAAGGGCGTTGCTATGGAGTTGCTCCATAGTAGCTCTCCTGGGGAAGCAAAGTAGATGCCCCTGGTGATGTAGCTCATCAGAGGCTCAGAACCTCAGTTTGGGTCATGGGCCAGAGAAATTTCTACAGAGGGCAGAGTGCAAATCATTTAAAGTCTACACAATCTGTGTTGCAATCATTCATTCCTGCTGTTGGGGCACAAAAACAGAGATATCACAGAAATGAATGAGCGTGGCTGGGTTCCTTTGTAACTATTTACAAAAGCAGATGATAGGCCGAGGTTCACTGTGTGCCAACTTTTGGATTAGAAGATGAACTAACTTGCATTTCTGCTACTTCTCTGGTAAGAAACTATAGAAAGAAACAGAGATTTCAGAAGGAAAAAAACTAAAAACAAAAAACCAAACTGTAACAACCAGACCAAAAAAAGAAAGTGAGACACCTCTCTCCTTGGAGACTGATGGTCGTTTTAAAGTTCTGTGTACTGCTGTGTTTTTAGGGGTGTGTGTGTCAGGCTGAGTGTGGCTGGAAGCGGTCCTTGTAGGGTACCAGAGGGCAGCAACTCACTCCCTCACCACTTCCTAGAGTTGTCAAGGAGCTGTCACTGCCTGTCACCAACTTAATGCAGCTTCTCCTGAGTCACCAGGTGGCAAAGACTGCTAGACTGAGGCCTTGTGGAGAAGGCAGAGCAACACCCTGGGTTTCCTCTCTTCCTTGCTTTCCTTGGAAACCCTCAGGCTGCAGGAAGCTCAGCGCTGCTCCCCAAGGGCTGAAGCAGAGGCTCTGACCTCAGACACTGCTGGGAGGGTGACAGTCAAGGGGAGAGAGGGCAGATGGAGTCATGAGGTTCTTTCCCTCACCTTGAAATCACAGGCTGGAGTGACCGAGACCAGCATGGGGCCTACAAGGAAGATGCTTCTGGTGATACATGTATCACCTGATGCTGAGTTATTGGCCATACAGACAGAGAACACCTGCAACAGAAATACACAAAGGCAGAAGAGCAGTTTTGGCAACAGGAGGTTGTGAAAGAAGAAACAAGAAGAAATAGCAGACATAAAACAACAGGCTGGGGAATGTAGCTCAATGGCAAAATGCCTGCCTGGCAAGTGTGAGGTTGTGAGTTCAATTCCCATTCCCCACAAAATAAGATATAAAACAATAATTGAAGACGGAAGAGGGGCTGGGGGTGTAGCTCAGCAGCACAGTGCCTGCCTGGCAAGCGCAAGGTCATGAGTTTGATTCCTAGTACCAAAAAAAAAAAGAAAAGAAAAGCTAAGTAGCAGACGAGATGAATCATGTGACGCATGAAACTGAAGGATGTGGGACTGGGAGGGGAACATGCCTGAGGCCCCAGCTCCTCCGGAGACTGAGGTGGAAGAGTGAATCAGAAGGAATTAGGCCCAGCACTTTGGGGCCAGCCTGGACAACACAGTGAGACCTAATCTTAAAAACAATTAGTTAAATTACACTCAGTTACATTAAAATTTTTCAGAAACTTGCTTAAAACTGCAGGATGAAATGGCGAGTGGAAATAACCATTTGAAATGATCAGAAAAAAATAAACCAGAAGAAATATCAGTGACAGTGGAGTGACAGGAAGATACAAAAAGAGGCCTATTTCCAGAGAAAGCCTCTGAAAGAAACAATAAAGATGGTGAATAGCAGATCTTGGAAGAAAGACTAAGGAATGATGATCAAAAAGCCAAAAGGACTTAGAGCACCAAACCAGAGATAATTTGCGTGATGGTTAGTATACAAATTCACATAATACAGAGTCAATATTAAAAAACTGGTTGTACTGAGCTATATCCCTGGCCCTATTCTTTTTATTCTTCTAGGAGTAAAAATCAACATGAAATTTAAAATATATGATTTATAATCCAAGCATGGTGGCACATTCCTATATTTCAGCACTTAGCAGGCTGAGGCAGGAGAATCGCCAGGAGTTCAAGCCTAGCCTATCTACATAATGAGACCCCCGTCTCAAAACAATCAAACAATCCCCCCCTAATATACCATTTTTTTTAAATCTTTTTCATTTTTATCGGTACCAGGGATCGAACTCATGACTGCCTGCTTGCAAGACAGGCGTTTATGCCACTGAGCCAAATCCCCAGCCCCCCAATATACCATTTTAATAACATCAAAACTATGATGTACTTAGAGAGAAATTTAATGAAATATATGCAAGATCTGTATTCTGAAAAAGTATAAAACATTGCTGAGATAAAATAAAGGAGATTTAGATAAATGGAGAAAGGTACCTGTACTGTTAAGACGTAAAAATTCCCTAAATCATATTAAAGATGAAATACAATTCCAGTCAGAATTCCAAACTGATTCCAAAATTTACATGGAACAGTAAAAGAATTAGGGTAGAATAAAAAGAATAGGGCTGGGGATATGGCTCACTGGCACAGCATCTACCTGGCAAGCACAAGGTCATGAGTTCAATTCCCAGTATCAAAAAAACCCCACTGGACATTTAGCTCAGCGCCATAAGTGCCTGCCTTGGAAGCAGGCAGTCATGAAAAAGCAAAAACAAAACAAAACAAAACAAAACAAAAAAAAACTAAAATAAAGTTAAAAGACACTCATTACTCATTTTTAAGACATTATAAAACTACAGAAATAAATATAATGTGGTGTTGATGAAAGAATATATTCAGTATAATATATATATTCAGTATAATGGAATATAGGGTCTAAAAGTAGACAGACATATATACAGTCGACTGAGTTTTTAAAAGGCTACAAAGATAAGTTAATGAAGACAGAACAGTCTTTTCAACAAATCACACTGGAACAGCTGGGTATCATTATGCCAACATGTGACTCTCAACCTGTATCTTGGCTCATAAGTTGTGCTAGCTTTCATTCACTATAACAAAATACTTGGGATAATCACGTTATAAGAAGAGGTTTATTTTGCTTATGGTTTTGTAACGTCCAGGCCATGATTGTTGGCCCTGTTGTTTTGGGCCTGTAGGAAGCCAGCACATCACAGCAGGAGTACATGGGAGGCAAAAGCACTCACCTCATAACCAGGAAACAACAGAAACAGGAAGAGATGGGGATCCCAACATCCCCTTCAGGGGCAAATCCCCAGTGGTCTACAGGTTCCAGATAAGCCACACCTCCTAAGCAGTCTACCACCTCCCAATGGCGCCACCCTGTGAGAAAACCTTAAACACATGGGCCTTTGAGGACATTCAGTGTCCAAACTATAGCATGCATAAAATTATAAAGAGTTAGGTTGGGTGTTTAGCTCAGCAGTGTAAGTGCCTACTTTGCAAACTCAAGGTCATGAGTTCAATCCCCAGCACCCAAAAAAAAAAAAAAAAAAGCATTCAAAAGACTCATAGACACAAGTGCAAACTCCCAAAAATGTCTGGGAAAATCTATAAAACAAATGTTTTTTTTTTTTTCTTAGAGTAAGTGAAGATATCTTACATATAACCAAAAACAGTATCAATAAAATTTTAAAATGGATACGTAATATTGCATTGAGTCTCTTTTCTTTCTGTTGCTCTAACAGATTACCTGGAGCTGAATACTGTATAAAGAAACTAAGGTTCAGTTAGTTCAGTTTTGGAAGCAGAACATCTAAGATCAGATGGTTCAGGTGATTTGATCTCCAATGGGAGCTTCATGGTATATGGAGAAGACATCACACCGGCAGACCGGAAGCCAGAGAGATTCAGCAGCGAGAGTAGCATTGCAATACTGGCACAGGAGGAACCCCCCAGCGCCTGAAGCTGTGGGGAGGATCAGATTTTATCCCTCTATCTGCAGGCCAGCCGACAACAGAGTGAATAGCAGCAAATAGCTAAAGGGCGAACTTGGTACACATAGGCTTCAAGGTGGGATGAAATTTTAAGGAACCTCAAGAAATCTGGATAAAATGTTTGAGTTTAAGGCTGTAGGGGTCATCAGTGCAGGCTGGTACACAGAGCTGGCAGCAGGGGACTGCAGGGTGACCTTAGCCCTGCACTCAACGTTTTATTGCCCTTGCCTCTTGCTATCAGGGGCAAGCTGCTGCCAGTAATGGAAAGTCCATTGTTTGTAGTGGGCAGCTCAGTGTCTCTCTCAGGTCACTCTCAGCGCAGTCCTGACAAGAGTCTATTTATTTGTTTGTTTGAGACAGGGTCTCACTGTAGAGTCCAGGCTGGCCTCAAACTCACAGCAGTCCTCCTGCCTCAGCCTCCTAAGTGTTGGGATTACAGGCATGCACTACCATGCCCAGCTCAAGGTTGGATTTTTTAAACCATCTGTTCATGCAAGAACTAACTGGAACTATATTAATTCTTTCCAAGAGCAAGGATCCCAATGACCCAATCACCTTCTACCACTCTCCACCTTCACAGGTTCCACCACTTCCCTACACACTGAGGCCCTACCCCAGCATGTGAACCCTTGGGAGACACACTTAGCCCATACGCAACTCAGAGCATTAATCAAAGTTTCAAGGTCTTTGTATTTAAAAAAAAAAACGTGAAGGAAATGAGAATACAAGCTGAAGGCGTTACCAAACTCAGATTAGATCAAGGATTTCTAGCGAGAATATATGAAAAATTCTCAAAACTGCAGAAAAAAACATAGAATCAAGTTAAAAATGGACAAAACTTTTGACCTGACATTTTAGCAAAGAAGTTATTACTGATGGCAAATAAACACATGAGAAGATGCTCAGTGACCTTAATCCTTAGGGAAATGAGTTAAAGTGATGATAACAAACCCCAGGAGGCAAAGTCACAGCAGGTATCAGACCTTGGAACTTGAAAGGAGTTTCTCCTTAACCCTTCGGTGGCTGAACTGAAGTCTCTCCTGCCCTGGGACCAACCGAGAGCCAGGGGAGAGGCGGTTCCAGAACCGAAGCATGAGGAGAACAGAAGGATAAACTAACTAACCTCCCGGGGCCTGAGATGAGGAGAAGGTAGGGGAAGAAGGAAATGAGGAAGAGGAGAAAGAGGAGGAGGAAAAGCAAGAAA
Source organism: Cavia porcellus (assembly GCF_034190915.1). Taxonomy (NCBI): domain Eukaryota; kingdom Metazoa; phylum Chordata; class Mammalia; order Rodentia; family Caviidae; genus Cavia; species Cavia porcellus. The sequence continues at coordinate 26,102,373 of NW_026947500.1, forward strand.
ACAAGGACTAAGCAAAAAAGGGAAAGCCCTCCCCCAGCAACTCCTTGAGAGTTTATGACTGTCATTTGCTTTTATGGAGAATAGCATGTCAGATCCATGCGGCTTTGCTTTTATTATCTTTGGACTTCTCTGCTCGCTATTTGTTTGGGGGCTGGAGGGGAGAGACTGAGGCACAGAGGAAAGCCCAGACCGTGTTCCACTCTTGCCCCAACACAGGCCCTCGCCCCTGCTCCCACCGCCTGAGTCCTTCCTGGGCTTGGACCCGGCCTCCTCACCTCTCTCTGCCCCTGGCCACCAGGCTCCCTGAGAAACCGCCCCGTTTCTCTGATATTTATTTCAAAGTGCAAAGAGGATGCTTGCCTTTGTTTTTATGCTAGGATTAGTGCACTCAGTTTATTTTTTAGAAAAAGGAAAGAAAGAAAAAATGAGGAGAGAAAGGAAAAAGAAGGGGAGAAATGAAAAGAAATGAGGAAGAGAGAGCAAAGACCATGCCCTCTCCTCGGTGCCCCCCTCCCGTTTAGAAAGCCCCATTGACTTTCTCTAGGAAGCTGCAGAAACCTTCCCCCTCTCTAGGGGTGAATGGGGCCTGCTGTCGCCTACCTAGCCATCCCGTGGTCACTGGGGCCCACGCGCCTTTCTCTGCCTTTACTTTTGCTGTTTTTGCTGTTTGCTGTTTGCTTTCTGTTCTTTTGGGCCCGGCTTCCTCTGAGCTGTGTTAGTGTTAGCGCTCAGAAATCACCATAATCACAAAAATAATAACAATAATGATAATACTAATACTGCAATAATCCTGGAAAAGAAAAAGAAAAAATTTTAATTCCTGCTATAGGAGAAGAAAAGAGAAAAAAATTTAAAAAGAAAAAAAAAAACAGGAAGAGAATGAAACCTCCAAAGTATTTTATCACTACTTATAGGAAGAAATCCTGCTTTGAGAGTATTTGTAACGCGATTTTGTTGTCGTTTGTTGCTGCTTATTTCACTAAGAAAAACCCAACAGGTGAGACTGCCGAGCCCAGCCTGCTCGTCCTGAACTTTAATCCTAGTAGAGTGGAACCAAATTGCACTGAATGTATAGTTAACTCTGTCTTGAATTCTCTGTTTATGCAATGTGCTTGAAAGAAAAAATGTTAAAACTGTATCTATAATAATAATTTTTGATCATTTGTCTTTATGTCTGGCTGTGAATGTAGATTTTGTGTCCTGACAGCCCTGTTTCTGGTCCAAGTACTTTCTACTATAAACGTGAGTCATAATAAAAAGAAAAAAAGAGAGAGAAAGAGAAAAAAAGAAATGTAAAGTGGTAAGACTGTTACGGCAAAATGGACCAAATGGAGGAAGAGACGGTGCTGAGAGGGTACAGGAGACAGCGATTTCATTACACCAGTGGGCCTGACTGGGGTCACTCCAAGTGGGGCTTGGGGGCTTTTTTAGGGAAAGCAAGCAGGAGAAACAAAAGTAGATTTGGCATATCATGATTGGAGGGTTGGGTGACATCATAGGTTGCAGAGGAAGTTTAAACATGTCAAGTTGCATTGCCAGGTCATCAATTAAACAAGCATGGGTGACACAAAGGAAGAAATGTTTTGCTATCAGGTTTGTCTTGGACACATCTGCTCGGTTTAGTAGGTATTCTTGGTGGGCTTTTATTTAAAATTTTAATTTCCCTTTCAAGATCACTTTGGCATCATTTTAGAAAGTTACACACAGACACACTCACACTCACACACACACACACACACACACGCCCTATATTGAAACATTCACTCACATTATGACTTCACATCCTTTTCCTAGGCATCTGTCTAAGCTAGCAAGAAGTTTTGTTTATGCAATTTGTATAAAATAATTCGAGGCAGCTTTCTGGGCAGCTTCCATGAGATTTCAGTCAAGGTAGCATGACTCAGCAGAAAAATGCACAGAGTCATTAACACTCCAGAGGCACGGGTGAGTCTCGGATGTGTGACCTGAGAGAAAGTGAGCCTCCCAAATGCTGCACACTATGCGGGTACGATTCTATCTCCATGACACTCAGAAAGGGGGGGAACTCTTGAAGAGTGAGCAGTCGAATGTGGCCAGGGCTAGAGGGCGGAGGGGCTGGCCACATAGGCATGAGGGAACTTACTAGGGTGATGGAAATGTTTTTTGTCTTGACTGTAATAATGGTTTTTGGCAACCTCATAAAATCCCTTAAATGCAAAAGACTAAATTTTGCTAAATGTAAATCATACTTCAGTATCACAAAACACATCACAAAACACATCAACTGAGATACCAGAGGACTGACTTTATGATTGCATTTATGTGGAATTCAGGAAGCAGCCAAAGGATGGATAATACAGCTATGTAGAGAAACGCTGCCTCAAAATAAAAAATTAAAAAGAGCTCAGTGTAGCTCAGCGTGAAGGTCTTGGGTTCAGTTCCCAGTACCGCACACAAAATTTTCTTCAATAAATCTATATAACATTGTTATAGATGGATAACAATCCACAAATAATTTTAAAAATTAAAGAAAAATTAGAAAGAGAGGAAGAAGAGAAGGAAGATCCTGAAGGGTGCGCTTTGCCCTCAGAGAGTTATAAAACCAGAGACTAATAAAAGTTGTGTCCTTGGCATAGAAGCAATGGATGCTAGAGACAGAGGCCAGGAGGCAGAGTCAGGCGTGGGTGCGGAAGTAACACCCATGCAATCAGGTGGTGGTGTTGGAGAAGACGTGGAAAAAAATAAAACTGAATTTTCCCTAAAGGCACATGCCGGAGGGGCCTCTGCATAGAGTCATGCTATAGATGTGAAACAGAGGCTGTGTGGGAGGATACGGAGATCCAGGGCTAAAGAAAAACTTCAAGGTTCAAAACCAACATGTAACTATCAACCCTGACTTCCTGGAAGGAGAAAAAGAATTGAGAACCTCAGTCCCTTTGATTAGGCTAAAATGATGGACGTTTTTAAAAATGAAAGATACCTTGTGCAAAGTTAAGCGGTAGTTAGCAGAAGAGAAAAAGTGTTTGTAATGTCCAAAGCCAAAAAGGTTTAGAATCTTGTAGATACTATAAGAAGATATTCTGTAAACCAACAGAAAGTAACCTGAGCCAGGTATGGTGGTGCATGCCTGTAATCCCATCACTTGGGAGGCTGAGGCAGGAGGATCATTGGGAGTTTGATGCAGCCTGGGCTACAAAGTGAGTTCAAGCCAGCCTAAACTGCACAGTGAGACCTTGTTTCAAAACAAACTGAAAGAAAGGAAAAAAAGGAGAAGAAGAGGAGGAAGAGAAAAAAGAAGAAAAAAGAAGGAGGGTCACCTGGTTCTGCTATGCACATTGAGTGTCTGCATACCCGGGGTGCAGGTGGCCTGGAGTGACATGTGGGACAGAAGGAATTTGGAAATGAACGCAAGGGATTAAGAGGGGTCCCTGTCCAGACCGGCCATGCAGAGGACTAGCAACTGAGGAGCTGCTGACATCACAGCTGCCATCTCTTACACGTTTCAGAAGGGGCCAGGGCAGTGCTGTGTGGGCAAGGAGGGACAGACAAGTTTTAAGACCCATGCAAATACCTCACGGTCCATTGGGCACAAGGACACAGGTGGAGCTGGGAAATGTTCCTGCTTATCCTAGTGCAAACACGGAGGCTGAGTTCATTTGAAATGACCAGAGTGGGTGAGGTGAGAGGAGAACAGGGTGAGGTGAGAGGAGAACAGCTAGGACAGCAGCAGCAGGGTTGGTGGCAGGGACAGGGGGCAGCTGTGGTCTCCTCCCCTCCTGTTTTAATATCCAGACTCAGGCCCCAGCTTACATAGGAAAGACTCCCAATAAGGCAGGACAAGTAGCCACAGCCAGAGGACAATCTGGGGTCCGGATACTCCTGACCCAGAGCAAAGAGTCTCTGTGCGGCCTAGTGAGAGTCGTCCCCTCATTCCCCCTGTCCGCCTTGCGCGCGTGCGTGTGTGCGTGCGTGTGTTTGTGTGTGTGTGTGTGTGACATAAATCCAAGAAACTTTGAATAGTTTTGCATGAGTGCGTGTTTGTGCAAGACAGTGAGTTTGTGAAAGGGTCGCGTGAGTGTGCAGGGCAGTGTGTGTTTGGGAAGCGGGTGTTATTTTTGAAAGCTCTACTGCACTTCTGAAGCCTGACAGGGAAATCTGGGTCCCTCTAAAAGGCGGAAGACGCGGGAACTGGTGTCGCGGCTGGGGGGAGGTGGCCAGGGTGATGACTCAGCATCTGGGGCGGAGCGGGGTGGGACACTCTTTTATAAAACCCCGCGGCCCGAGGCCTCCATCTGCGCTACGCCCTTCTCCGAGGTCTACGTTGCAGTGTGCAGAGTCGGAGCCGCCGTCTACGCCGCAGCAAGCAGTGAGTCCGCGCCGCAGGGCCTCCGAGGGCTCCCCGGGCGCGGTGCCCGGGCTCCTTGGGGACCCGGAGCTGCCACGAGGGGCAGGCCGCCTGCAGCGTTGGGACGGCGATTGGGAACCCTGGGCGGAGTTGGGGGCCTCCGGGCGCCCAGAGCGCGCACACCCGGGCCTGGACCCCAGCGCGGGCGAGTTCGCTGCACCCTGGTCCTGCTCTCCAGACTCTAACGACCTTCACCTTTCCCCTCTAGTGGCGCCCTACACCATTGTGTACTTCCCAGTTCGAGGTAGGAGCCTGTGCCTGCAGGGAGGGAGGCAAAGGCCTGCGGGGCTGCAGCCCTCGCTACCCCGTTTACCTGGGTGAGGGACCCAGCCCAGTCTTAACCCTCCCTGACTACAATCCCAGGCCTCCTCCTTTGCTGGTCCGAGTCACCTGGTCATCACGAGGCTTTGTTCCCTTGTCCCCTCCCCTCACCACGCTCCCCTTGCTGGGTTGCTCTGAGGCTGGGTCTTGAGTGTTCCCACACTCGCCCCGCCCCCACACCCAGGACGCTGTGAGGCCATACGCATGCTGCTGGCTGACCAGGGCCAGACCTGGAAGGAGGAGGTGGTGACCATGGAGTCCTGGATGCAGGGCAAGCTCAAAGCTTCCTGTGTGAGTGCCTGCACCCTGGTGGGGGAGGGTCAGGCCTTAGGGGACGGTGATTAGGGTTGGGCCAGCCCATCTCTCCTCCTTCACATGGTTGAACCTCCCCTTCCCTACAGCTGTATGGGCAACTCCCCAAGTTCCTGGATGGAGACCTCACCCTGTACCAGTCCAACGCCATCCTGCGCCACCTGGGCCGCTCCCTGGGTGAGTCCAGAGGCCCTGGGCAGTTCAGGCAGGGGGTGGGCATTGGCCATCAGGCCACGGAGCAGGCCTGGTCCTCTGTCCTTCCCTATGCCAGGCCAGACAGCCTCTCTGGAGTTCTGAGTACCTTCTGTGTATTAGGTGCCCCCTCCCATCTGTCCACTCCCCTGCTGCTTCTCCCAGGCTTGTGGCCCCAGCAGCCACATGCCTAGGTGGGGGATGCTAGATCAGGTTCCTGTCATGCACTGTCTGTTCTCTTGACCCTCAGGACTTTATGGGAAGGACCAGAGGGAAGCAGCCCTGGTGGATATGGTGAATGACGGCGTGGAGGACCTCCGCTGCAAATATGCTACCCTCATCTACACTAAATACGTAAGCCTGGGAGAGAGGGGCACTCTGGTGGTGAATGGAGGAAGGGGCTCTTATACCCTCATCTCCGGCCCACACATTGCTCTGGCTGACCCCTTCCTTGGTTAGGGTGTTACAGCCGAGGGACAGGTTCCAGCACCAGGTGGCTCCCAAGGAGGGGGGATCTGTACCAGTTTCTGGAAGGAGGTGCTGATAATTTCAGATAGGCAGTGGGTGCAGATCTGAGCTCACCTGGGGACCCGGGGCCGACTAGCAGGGGCAGACTGTTTATGTGCTTTTGTGTGCATATATATGTGTGACTGTGGGTGGGGGGAGGCTAGATCCTCAAGGTCTTGAACCTTCTTGTGTGAACTTTTCCCGAAGGCCATGGGGGCCACTGAGGAGACTGAACAAGGCTGTGTCTGGAAGGGTCCTCAGTGGAGCCAGCTCTGAGGTTTTTGCAGTAATCTTTAGGAGATCCTAGCAGGCATGGCCAGGTGGAATGGGTGGGAAAGCTAAGTGGTTCACGTGGGCAGGGCTTGCTTATGGGGTGGGTGTGGTGGGGGAGCAGAGGAGCATTTGGGGCTCCTGAGGTCTCCAAGGTGGGCTACAGAACAGGGGGTGGCCCACGTGGATCAGGGGCTCGTGCTGGGAGGGTGAGAGGAGAATGCCCAGCCTTGGCATCCTTCCTGCAGGAGGAGGGCAAGAGTGACTATGTGAAGGCCCTGCCTGGGCATCTGAAGCCTTTTGAGACTCTGCTGTCCCAGAGCCAGGGGGGCAAGGCTTTCATCATGGGTGACCAGGTGAGTCTCCCTCTCCTGGGTCTTTCCTTGCCATCTTCTCTTCATAACTGGGGACAGATGGGAGTCATTCCTATGGCAAAGTAGGACACACCTAGGGGGTGGGCTCAGCTCCCTGCCCAGACCCCTACCCCAGCCCACTGACATCTTGACGCCTACCCTGCAGATCTCCTTCGCAGACTACAACCTGCTCGACTTGCTGCTAATCCACCAAGTCCTGGCCCCCAGCTGCCTGGATGACTTTCCCCTGCTCTCGGCCTACGTGGCACGCCTCACTGCCCGGCCCAAGCTCAAGGCCTTCCTGGCCTCCTCAGACCATGTGAACCGGCCCATTAACGGGAACGGCAAGCAGTGAAGTCTCATGGGGCTCCTGGAAGAGCCAGGACTTCTCACCTTTCTTTTCTCAGCACCAATAAATTTTCTAAGACCAAAGCTGGGCTGTGAGCACTGTGTTTCCAGAGAGGAACTCAGGGACCTCACACGATGGGCTGGGGAGAGAGGAGCAGAGGATGCACCCAGAGACACAATGTTCTTCCGAAGCCCTTGGAGAAGTTTCCTGAACTTTAGAAATAGGAAAAGAATGGGAGGAAGGAAGATGGGGAGAAAGAAGAGGAGAAATCACTTGAGGTCACTGCCCTAGAGGAGCCTAGTCTGGTGAGGGAGGAAGCCTGTACTAGGCCTAGCTGGCATCCAGCAGCAGAAGGGGCACCGGGCTGACAGGTGAGAGGGGTCGCATCCCATCCTGGGAGCTGAGCAGCTCCAGTCCATGCTGGGCCAGTGAGGCTCACCCTGCTGTTCAGCCAAGTTAGGGTTTTTGGTTCATCCTGGTTGCACCAACCACACTGGTGTATTTGTTGGAATTTTCCAGAGAAACCAAACCAAACCAGAGGCAAAATTTCACCTCTGACCTTTCAGAGATGTTGATTTATGTTTTGTGTTTTTTGTTTTGGTTAGTCCTGAGAATTACATTGTGAGATATCAAAGGAAAAAAAATTGAAATTTAGTGCAGCCTCAACATGGCAAGGAACCTTCAGAAGAAAATAAAGACCCCGCAATGCAGTTAGTATCGAACATCTGTAACTGGGACACAGCAAAATATGGTGTAGAGAGACAAAGCCAAGGGGCTGGGGCTGGGATAAATTACTGTTACTGTGGCAGAGAAGGGACGAGGAGGATGAGGGGGTAGTTCAGCAAGCTCTTGGCACAGGTTCCCCCTCCTGTCTTCAGTTTTCTGTGGTGGTACCAGAACACCTGAGCTGGGTAATTTATAAAGGGAAGAGGTTTATTTTGGTTCATTGCTCTGGAATTATAGAAGCATAGCATTACAATCTGTTTTGCTTCTACTGGGAATTTCATGACAAAAAGGGCACACAGGATCCTGTGGAAGGAGGCATGTGTGCCAGAGAAAGGGACCTCGTGATAACTGCCCCACCCCACTTTCCCACAAGACAAGCATTAATCCATTCATGAGGGTTCTGGCCCAGGGATCTAATACCCTTCAGGGCCCCAGGATATGTTGGCAATTAAATTTAAATGTGCGTTTTGGTGAAAAACAAAAAACAAAAAAAACCATGTTTAAGCCATAACAGCTTCATAAGGAAATTTCATCCTTTGCTTTTAAGAAGAAAGGACAGAATGACCTTCCATTTGCTATTTTTAAAAAATTTTTATTTAAAGAGAAAAAAAGGAAAACAGAAAAAGGGTAGAAGTAATACAGAATTTTAAAAAAACACTTAAGAAATCACCAGTTGATAAATTACATACTGTCATCTTAGAAATAGTTGTTCAAATTGCAAAATTAAAGCATACAAAGTGGACATTCAAACAGTGAGACTGCAAACAGTTGTACTCAATGATCCAACAAAAACTTAGTAATATGGTTATCTATCTTACACACTTAAACATACATGCAGTTATATCCTTTAGAGCACTTTCTTTTCCTTTTTTACAATAGCAATTACACATTTTGGATTTTATTACTCTTAGATTTCTTATTAGTTTTTACCCTAGAGATACAATGTGATATTTATAAATATGATTCTTATTTATTTCGCTTATGAGGATAGTCTCCAGTTGCTTCCATTTACCTATGAAGGCCTCAAGATCATCCTTTTTATAGCTGAGTAATATTTCATTGTACAAAAATACCACATCTTTTTCATCCACTCTGCAGTTGATGGGCATTTTGGTTGTTTCCAAGATTTAGCTATTATAAATTGTGCGGCTATCCATTTGCTGTTTCTCCAGTGTCTTTAACTCAAGTATTAATAAGCCACAGTGGCATCTTTTGGGGTGGCACACCCAGAACTTCATTTTCTCCATTCAAAATTTTCCTAAGAAGTTTTACATATGAAAATTTGAGTCCTTGGCTGCAGAGTGAAGAGTTTAGTAGCTGGTAACTACAAAGAGAAAAACACAGATTCCAATGGGGATGAAAGAGAGAGAAAACAAAAAACCCCAGCACATTTCTCCTAAGGGGAAATCCTTCAAAGTCACCCACAGGGATGGTCTCCCAGGTGGCTGGAGAGCTCCTCTGGGTGGAGCTATCAACCTAGGTATCTGAGTTGGTGTGGGCTGTGTAGGTCCAAGAGGGGTTTTCTTTGATTCTGATGATACGGAGGTGCACAGCAGCCCTTTTATGTGGTCTTTCCAACTCCATAGTGTGTGTGTGTGTGTGTGTGTGTGTGTGTGTGTGTGTGTGTGTGTGTATGCGTGTATGCGCGCTATGCGTGTTATGGTTTACATGTCTCCACATATATCATGCTCTCATAGGTGGGATTTTGGGGAGGTGATTGAGTCGTAGAGGTACGATACCCATCAGTGGATTAGTTCACTGACGATGTTGGGAGGTGAAGCCTGGTGGGAACAGGTGGTCACTGGCCTGGCCTGAAAAGATTGTATCTTTCTCCTCCCTCTTGATCCCTCTCTGCTTCCTGCCCGCCCTGCCATGGCTGGCTCCCCTCCTCTATGCCACCTGACTGTGAGCCTGCCAACTATGGACTGAAACTTCTACAAAGTGGAGGCCAAATAAACTTCTCCTTCTCTAATTTGTGAGTGTGGGATATTTTGTCCTAGCAATGAGAAAATATCTAAGACAGTGCGGTTTTTCTCAAAATCCTTGATGGACCCATCTCCTAGTTGAAAAGAGGTGTTAAGGAAAATCAGCAGAGGCCTTTTGTTTTTTTGTTTTTACTGTAGGCAGTATGTTCCAAGAATACCATCCAGAGCCTGATGTGGTGGAATAGCCCTGTAATTCCTGTACTCTGGGAGGCTGAAGCAGAAGGGTCACAAGTCCAAGCTAGCTTGGACAACTTAGTGACTTAATGTCTCAAAACAGGAAGATGAAGGAAGAAAAAGGCTGGGGATGTAGCTCAGCACAAGAGGTTCAATCCCCAGTCCTGAAAAAGAAAAAGGAAGGGTTAATCTGTGTGTGTGTGTGTGTGTGTGTGTGTGTGTGTGTGTTTATGGATAGTCATACGGTCCAAGGGTATTGCTTCTGGCCACTCAAGTCCAGCTTCTTGACTGATTTTTTTCTGAAGTCCTTTTTATGTCTCAATCTTTATACTCCATTTTCCCAAAGGCCTGGGGATGGTATGGGGCATGCAACACTGATGAGTACTCACAGTCTTTGGGAGCAAGTGGCTTATTTCTTTCTTTCTTTCTTTCTTTTTTTTTTTTTTGTGAATTTGTACTTTTATTTAAAAGTGGTTTATTTCTGCTGTAGATGCATTCCTTGGTCTGATTTAAAAGAAGGCCCTAATAAGGAACAGTGACCGTCATTAATCTTTATAGCTGTTACCAGTCTGCCTGACCTGGTGGCCTTCAGTCCATCCACTAAACACAGGGACAACCACAGGTAGTGGGAAGAGACTGAAACTGGAGACAAAGCTATTTTGGGAGACTTTAAAGGGCACTATGGGCCCTGGAGGACATTTCGAGGCAAGTTAGTTTTCTCCAGAATTGGTGACATTTATTAGTAGTGTATTGGGAAATAATTTGGCCAGAAATTTTGTGGATGGCAGCACAGAACCAATTTAGCTTCCTGTAAGTATGCATGTGCATACACACACGCATTAGCAGTTACACACACACATACATGTGCTTGTGTGTGTGTTATAGGGATGAAACCCAGGGCCTTTCCACTAAGCTACATCCTGGCTTTTTATTTCTTATATTTGAGACAAACTCTCATTAAGTTGCCCAGGCAATTTGAGATCTTCCTGCTTCAGCCTTGAAAGGTACAGGGGTTACAGGTGTGCACCACCTCACCTGATCCTTTTTAGCTCTTTAACTACCCTCCAGCTTCCCATTGGCCCCATCTGATGAGAGGTAAGTGCAAACCAAGAAGTCATAAAAAAAGAGGGGGCTGGGGATTTAGCTCAGCGGCATAAGGGCCTTCCTTGCAAGTGTGCGGTGGTGAGTTCAATCCCTGGTACCAATTAAAAAAACGAAAAAGACAAAAAAAAAAAAAAAAAAAAAAAAAGAAGAGAGGGGCCACAGGCAGTCCCTTTGACAGCTATGTGGCACTTCTTTGTTTCTCTTATTTTCAGACCCTGAAGCATTTATCTGATAATCGATACTATCAGTCAGAGATAAAGACGTTTTATAAACTGAGTGGAAAAGTGATGTCTCCTACATTGTTAATTAATTTTCAAACACATGCATTTGGTAGACACATTCAGGCCACAGCAGTTAAACAAGGTTAACAATTACATGTCCACTGGCAATGGGAGGGCCAGTAGGAGGTAAAGAATCTATGAGACTTCCATACTGTGTCAACACCACGGCAAACTCCAAATGCATTAAGATAGTCAGTGCAAACAGTGCCAATTCCTCCTTTTTCCAGCGTGCAGCTCTAGTAAATGCTGTGAGTTATGCAGATTGGGATGATTTTAGAGTAGGCAGAGAATATGCTTCCAGTGTTTCACGAGGGGAGAATATGGCACAGTCAGATTATGTTTCCGGGCAAGTTCACCCTCAGGGACTGTTACAATTTAGAAGTAAATCTGTGTTGTTCATAAGTGTATCTAAGAGGTCCTAAAAGGCACTCTGAGGCTTTGAAGCTATGTCTATAGTTGCAAAGCAACCATGTGGAGTGAAGGGGGTGGGTTCTGCCCCATGAAAGGGAGCTCTACAGCAGTGATTGTAATAGTTACAACGATGCAAGATGATGGACCTGTGGTTAACGGGCTGTTCATGCTTGAGCTGTCATTGTGAGTAATCCTGTGTCTTACGATCTCGGAAGAGAGCTAACACAGCACTAGAGAAGTGTTAAAAACATCCCAAATGAGAAGCCACTAGTCTGGGTGACTCTCACGCTTTATATTCCTACAGTAATAAATTCCTTCCTTGCTCAGTGTAAACAATTCAATGAGACTAGAAACTACCAATCAGAAATGGACCACTAACCAGAGGCTTTCCACTCTGACCAATCAGAATCGTTTTCTTTGTCTTGCTTCTGAGAACACTTTATAAAGCTGTCCTCTCCCCCTCCCCACGGAGCACTGGCGACTTGTGACTCGATGCTGCTCCTATTCATGAATACTTCAACTCTAAAATGTAGAGGTGTTCAAGCGAATCTTTTAACAGGTCTGGGGCCACAAGTGAGTCCAAAGGAGGCTCCTCCCCAGCACCATGATATCCAGGCCCCCTGCTGAGCCCTCAGACTTTGCCAAACAAGCTCCACCACTGGCTCTGAGTTGACAGGAGCATTTTTGATCTGGACTGGGTTTAGAAGTCATGGCAAGAATTAAACTGGGTCCTGTGGAGAAGCCATAGGTGTCTGAGCTGTTCAGAAAAAAACCTGAGTTCAAAAAGGACTCTAGTAGGCCAGGTTCCAGAAAGAAAATGATGGCTTTATTTAGGTTCAGGGAGTCTGAGCCTTCTTGTCAGAACTTATGCTGTTCTAAGAGAAAAGGATGAATCTTACTAAAAATAACCACAGCCATGTGTTTGTATGTTGAATCTCAATATGTGAGCTAAATAAGCCTCATTATTTCATAAGAGTAGTTTGCCTCAGATATTTTGTTACAGTGATAACGAACTCATACACTCAGCCTTGAGTATCTTGTTATAGAAACACAGAAGAGATTAAGAGAGAGCCTAGGAAAATCTTTGGCTACTTGCCGTGGGAGCATTTTCATCCAAGGTCACCTGGCCTGTTTGATACTCGTATTATAATCATGAGTGAAAGAACAATCACACTGGTCAGTGAGGGTTCCTGTGAGGGGGCATGAACGGCCTTACCAACTCTCTCTAAATATGTTAAGATCTTCTACAAGCTGGGGCAAAGGCCTTTGTGATTTAAAAGTTCTGCTACAGGTCTGGGGATGTAGCTCAGTGGTACAGTATTTGCCTAGCATATGTGAGACCTTGGATCCCATTTCCAGCAGCCGCCAGCCCCACAAAAAGCAAAACTCTGCTCCTGTCTAGCAGACTTGAATTCCTCGTGGTGGGGCCCAGGATAAATCACAAGGGTCCCTGGCACAGCAGGTCTGGAGCTGACCGTCCGTCCCATCAGAGAGCCAAGGAAATAAGGGGGCTGTTGTGTACAGCATGGGAACCTCTGCCAAGTTCCTTTCCCAACTAAGAGCATTTATATAAGTACTTCAGCTTCAGCTTATAGAGCAGGCCAGAGCACTTGCTGTGAATCCTGCAGAGAAAGGAAATTAAACCAGACAGCTCAGTGTTTAAAGAGAAGTTTTAAGAGTAAAAGGAATTTTGGGGAGGACTAGAGTTGAAGAAGAGGGATTCAAGACAGGGCTCAGAAATCCAATAGATCTTCCAGGGGAAGAATAGGTGAGTGAAAAAGGAGATTGCTTAGTAGGTGTGGATTTAACTTTTACTCTAAATCTGATTTTTGAGGATTTGTTGTTGTTGTTTGTTTGTTTGGTGCGTATGTGGCAATAGGGATTGATCCCAGGCTTTTGCACTGAGTTAATTCCCAGCCTCTTTTTCTACTTTTTGTTTTGAGACAGGGTCTCACTAAGTTGCTAAGTTACTCAGGCTGGGTTTGAATTTATAATCTTCCTGCCTCAGCCTCCCGGAGTGCTGGGATTACAAGTGTGGGCCGACATTCCCAGTTTGATTTTCTCTAAGACTATCCACAACCCTCTTTCTTTCCTCCATCCCCTCCCTTTTTTTTGCAGTATGGGGCATGGAATCCACAGCCTTCTGCAGATTAGGCAATCACTTTACCTCTGAGCCACTCCCCCAACCCTAGGTCCTCTTTTCAGTTTTTCTCTTCATTTGTTTAACATGAGATCTCTTCAAAAAATTTTTTTTTTAAATATAGTTTAAAGTATAAAATATAGTTGTCCCAGTTCAAAGGACCCATTGTTGAGCTGGGCATGGTGGCACATGCCTGTTATCCCCGCACTCAGGAGGCTGACACAGGATGATAGCCATGAGTTTGAGGCCAGCCTGGGCTGCATAATGAGTTCAAGGCCAGCTTGAACTACATAGTGAGACTCTGTTTCAAAAAACCAAACCAAAATAAAACAAAGGACCCATTGTCTGGCCATTGCCTAGTGGGATCTTCAAGGGTTTATTTATTCCAAAGGCAACACAATCACAACAAGCCTCTCCATAGGAAGAGCAGGAAGTAAATCTGCCAGTTTAGAATAAAATCTTTACCATAAATAGAAGATGCATCCCGGAAGTGGGTGCAGATGATACAGCCTTTATGATCCAAAGAGATCACTCCCGGTGGTAGCCCCAGAATCCAAAGGCCTTCACTGTCACAGGCAACTGTGACACAGGAAGACTCGTGACCTATTAATGCTGGGCACCAGGAGGGTGCTCTAGAACCAGGATTTCCCAGTGTTAACAAGACAGTAAGGTTGGGATAAGAAAGGGCCCACTGGACAGGGATTACTAAGAAAAACTCCCCAGAGGGCTGGCAGAGGCTGACCAAGAAAGTGGTATTCCTCTCCCCCTCCTGGGTTCCTGGTCTGTTCTGCTGCCCCTGGCTGGCAGAGACCAGAAAGAATGCTCTCATGGGTCACAAAGCTAAGCTTTTGGGGTGTAAAATAAGACAAAGATGCTTGTTTAGATGTATTTTGTAACAGAAAATGCACTCCTACAGCCAGTATCCTTCAGTTTCTTAGTTGTCCGGGTAATAGTTCTTATTCCAGCTCTGGCTGCTTCTGTCTCTTAAAAACGCTGGTCACTGTGATGCGCAGCTGGTCACTATGGTGCACACTGTATAAACAGTCCCCAATGGACAAGCCCTCCTGCCTCTGTACTTCCTGTTTGTTTATTCCACATAAGCCCTAGACCACCAGAGATCAGGCCCTGATACTGTGGGAATCATCCGGGTCAGTACCTGTCAGTGTAAATAAATCTACCTCCAAATCCTGGGTGTCTTTTCAGTGTTTGTTTACTATTGCAATTCTACTCGGGATCCAGAGCAAAGTTCATCTCTGTAGGCAGGGTCCTGGCAAGAACTGTCACCTCCCCAGTCCTTCTCATCATGACACAAAGGACAAAGGAAAACAATAACTGTCTGTGTGGAGAGAGAGCGTTAGAAACAGGAGGCCTCATTATAGAATCCAGCAAGATTGTCATCCCACAGATCCAATCCACTCAAATGTTTTCTGCATTCAACACGAACTTACAAAGGGAGAAAAGAGCCGCAGTCTACCTGGAATCCCAGCATTTGAGAGGCTGGGAAAGGAAGATCTTGAGTTAGAGGCCAACCTGTACTGCACAGTGAGACCCTGTCTGAAAAAAATTTAAAGAAAAGGAAAGAAAAAAAATTTTTTAAAAAGGAAGAAGGAAGGGAAAGAAAAGAGGGCTGGGAATTTAGCTCAGTGGCTTAAATGCTTGCCTGATAAGAGTGAGGTCAGGAAGTTGATCCCCGGTACCAGAAAATAAAAATAAAAAGAAAATAGACAAGGAAATATTCTTACCAACGTTTGATTCCATGTGTAGCCAGAGATCTGGCAGTGTGATGCACTGACTCCTTAACTTCTGCTGGCTTTTGTCACCTAGCAGGATCTGGGTGTAGCAGCCCAGGAACAAGCAATGTCCCAGCAGGGAATCCCCTTCTTGTCATCAGAAACTAAGGGAGGCAAAATTTTACCTCTGTCTTCTTGGGGGTTTTTTGTTTGTTTTGCTTTGTTTTTAGCTGAGGCTAAGAATTAAATCATCATACGATGAATAAAAAGAGAAGAACATTCAAATTTATTTAACAGTAGTTCTCATGGCCCAGGAGCCTCCAGGGGCGATGAAGACGTAAGGAGACACCTAACCCTGGACACTCATGTCCTGAGTCGGACAAGGAGTTGCAAATTGTGAAGGAAAGATAAGGCCAGGGAGCTCGGGCTAAGGCAGCTGACTGGGCGGAGATGTGATTAGGAACGTAAGGTCAGTGTAACTAAGTTGGTTTGTGCAGCTTTCCCTTGACCTCAGTAGGCTGTCCTTGGTGACTAGAATGACACTTTTCTTCTCGTGCAGGGAGAGCATCTTTTCTGTGGGAATTTCATCTCCAGCCTTAAAGACAAGGATGGTCAGAGTATTCTTATAGCGCCTGCGTTTTCAAGCACTTTAACTCAAAATAGTTGTCGTGTCGGTGTGGCATATTTTGGGGTGGCGTGTTCTCAAATCTTTGAGCGTACACATACATGTATAACAACAGAGTTATTATATGGTATTGACTTATTCATTATAGATCTGCCGTCTGTAAGCTGGAGACCCAGGGAAGCCAGGGGTGCAGTTAAAAGCTTGAGCCAGATGCCAGCCTACATTGAAGACCTGAGGACCAAGAGGGCCAAGAACAATAGTCTGATGTGCCGGCACAAGCAGGCAAATGAATCCAACCTTCTGCCACTTTTTTCTTCCATTCAGACCCTCAGCGGATTGGGTGATGTGTTTGCACACTGGTGAGGCCATCTGTGTTACTCAGTCCAGATTCCAATGCAGATCTTCTCCAAAAAATCCTTACACATGCACCCAGAAATCATGCATAACCAGCTGCCTGGCATCCTGCAGCCCAGCCAAGCTGACATGGGAAATGAGGCAGTCCAGGGGACTCTCCACCATCTCCTCTCACCATGCAGTGGGGAGTGCGGGGGGGGGGAGGGAGGAGAGAAACCCAGCCTAGTAATGGGGGTTTGGGGCTCTGTAGCATGGGAGACTCAGGCAAAGCAGAGAGATTGGGGTGACTCAGGCAAACCAGACATTGGGGTGTGAGCAGGCCAGGGCTGGAGGACCCAGAAGAACAGGGCCTTCAGTGTTCCTGAGGATGCTGGAGGAGAGGAGCCATGGAAGGTTCCTTTGGTGCAGCCTGGAGGGGTAAAGACACTTCTCTAGGAGCCTTACCCAGGCCAGAACCTGCCATCAGTCCCAGGAAGACCCTCCCCCCAACAGAAGCCCATCAGGATATCAACTCCCTTCAGTGTCCAAGAAAACTCGTAACAGGTTGAAACCTTCCAGGAACTCTCACTGAGGGCAGAGGAGGAAGAATTTGCATCCTGGCTGCGATCTGCTGCCAGATGCTATAGGGGTGAGGCAGATGGTCCTGCCTCTAGCGCAGATGGTGACAGCAGAACCACCTGAGCAGGCCCTGATGTGACTGGACAGAAGGTCTCAGGTGAGATGTCTACAGGTGCTTGGTATCCCAAACAAAAAAACTGAGCAAGACACTCAAAAGCAGTAGCAGGAGTAAGATTTATGAAAAGCAATGGGAGCAAAAGTGCATTCTGCAGAGCTGGAGTAGACCAGTGAGAAGAGCTCACGGGCCTAGAGGGGCAGCTACTGGGTCTTTTAAGTCCTGGAATCACGGGAGGCTCTATATCTAGGGATGGACAGAGCTGTGGCCTAACAGGGTACCTGACTTAGCCTACCCAGCAGGAGGGGGAGTTTTTGACCACAAAAGATTTTTAGAGGAAGTGTTGTGGCATCCAAAGCCTGCTGTGAGGTGATCACAATCATAATGTAAATAGGCCAGGGTCACATACCTTTGTTTCTGTGCATACCTGGAGGTCTTGGGCTGGGGGACAGGACACCCTTTCTCTGTTGATTTTTCTGGCCTTTTGACATAGTTGGCCTTGCTCTGGTTTCTAGATTTTTGCCTCAGCTTCCTGCTTTTTTATTTGTGCTCTATTTCCGCTTCACTGAGGCCACCGGAAACATCATGATCCACCTTAACATGACTGCATCTGCCGTACCTCGCCCCACCTGATCTCAAGGGAGGAGCCAGTGCCAGGTCTCTGGGGACAAGAGCCCAAGAGCCCTGCACAGGGCAGCAGGTCGGCTCTGGTAGTGCTGAGGGACTGCAGAAGGAAGCTCTGCAAAGGCTGAATCTCAAGTGGCCTCCCTCACTGTCCACTTTGCCAGGGGAGAAAGAAGACCAAGATCAGCTTCTATAGACCTGGGCAGAGTACAGTGACCTTGGAAGGGGTGAGACTGGCAGATGGGAGTTTGGATGGTAAAAATGTCAGGGAGGGCTTAAGGATTGTTTGTGCACATAAATACACGTGTCCTCTGGGATTGCTGGCCCAAGGGACCTGCTCCAGAAAAGGGATCCTAACAATCAGTGCACCCAAAGATTAATAGGATCTGTCTCTATGTCACCCTACCACTCAGCCAGGTCAGCAGGTATCCAGGAATCCACTGCAGCAAAATGAACTTGGTGGCTTCAAGTGCATTCACCTATGCACATGTGTGGGTCAGGAATCCAGGTACGATGTAGTGGCTGAGATTCCAGCCCTCTCCTGTCAGCCCTGCCTCCCAATCCTGTGTGGTCAAAGTCCTACCCAGGTTCTCTGGAGACAAGCGAAACTGACCCAGTGACCCGGTATGCACTGAGAAACGCTGCCTTGAATCCAGGGGTGGTGATGCAATCCTGTAATTCCAGAAAACTTGGAGGCTGAGGCAGGAGAATCATAAGTTCAATCCTAGCCTGGGCAATTTAGAGACCTAATTAGATTAAATTTAAGTTTAATTTAAATTTTAAAAAATAAAGCTAAAAAAGACTGAGACTGTAGCTCAGTGTAAAGGTCCTGATTTCAATCCCCAGTACCAAACAAAACCAACAACAGCTAAAAAGCCAGCCAAACAAGCAAAATACCAATCTGCCTGAAGTATACAAGCCTCTCTCTCACTCAGAACTTTCCATCAGTTTCCCTGTGCACTCTCAATGCCATGAATATCTATGGGCAATAAATAATTTGGAAGAAATTTCTAATATGAGATAGAGAAAGAGACTTTAATAAACAGGAACATACTTGCAAAATTGTTATATAGATTTAATTCAATCCTGATCAAAATTTCAATAGTAGGGTTGGGGATGTGGCTCAGTGGTAGAGTTTTTGCCTTGCATGCAAAGGCTTTGAGTTCGATCCCCAGCACCAAACACACACACACACACACACACACACACACACACACACACACACACAGAGAGAAATAATAATATTAATAATAAACAGGAAAAAGTTACTCAGAGACAATGTAGACAGGCAGGCTATGCACACACAGAATGTTAAGTGAACTTTAGTCATTATCTTCAGGGAGATTAAAATAAGATATTATATGTGGAATATAAAAGAAGGAGGCTATTGAGAAGAACATCTAGAGAAAAAGGAGTTCTTGGAAATTAAAATATGAGAGCAGGAATGAAAAGCCTCAGGAGATAAAGTTGAAAAATATGTAAATATGAATAGAACAAAAGATAAAAGCCTGGAAAGACAAGAAAAATGAAATATACGGCAGGAGGCCCAGGAAGAGGGAAGGAGGAGCACAGAAAATCAAATAATAGGGGAGAAATGCAGTGAATAATATCATGTTTCCCAGGGCTGAAAAATACGAGCTTTCAGAGTGGAAGGCCCAGGACAATGACGGGGAGGGATCCAGAGTGATACAAAAGCAAAGATGAAAATTCAGAGCTTGGAGGAATTCAGTGAAAACTCTGCAACCTTCCAGACAGAAAAACTGACAGATCACAAAGGCTAAGGAATTGGAACTTGTGTCAGATTTCTTTAGGGTGGTTTAAAAATATGTCCGCAAATGTTCTGGCCCTCTGATATTTCTGGGCCCTCGGCGAAGGGGCGGGCTTTTGTGGCTGCCCAGTGTAGCAGAAGTGGTGCTGTGAGGCCTCTGGGGCTGAGTTAGGAAATATCACACACACGGTGGTTTCTCTGTGACTCTCATTACTATGCAAAATTACTACTTGCAGCCCTGACAATGCTGCAGGCACAGGTAAGGTAAGGGGAGAGAGACAGACAGAGATAGAGAGACAGAGAGACAGAGAGAGACCAAGCTGGAAGCAACCAGGTAAGCAAGGCGACCCCACTGCAGCTGTCATCTGCTTGGCTATACGAGAGCTGCCTAGCTGAGCTGAGACTCATAGCTTTCAGGTGTGGGACTTGGGGCTGGGGTGGGTAATGGAGAGAGAGGGGAGAGAGAGGTGGAGACATCCTTTCTCCCGGCTGCCCGGGTCTGGAAGTGACACGCTCCATTCTGCCCCATTTGCATGCAAGGTGGCAGGGAAACAGTGCAGCTCTGTGTCTAGGAAGAAGAAGTAAGTTGTGACAGCCAGTTGGTCTCTCACGCATATACAGGACCTTGGGGTGCAAGAGAGTGGCATCATTAAAACTGAACATGTGGACGCAGTCTGAGAAATGCACCCCTGGGTGAATTTTATCCTGTGCAAATGTCATAAAATGTAGAACTGGTGTGGTAGCTGTAATCCCTGTACTCAGGAGGCTGAGGCAGGAGATGCATTGAAAGTTCAAGGCCAGCCTGGGTTACATAGCAAGTCCCCCTCTCAAACAAACAAACAAACAAACAAACAAACAACAACGCAAAGCCAAGCAAAATGAAAGCATGGCAGAGTGTATTCACACAGACTAGGATGGCTGTGACAACACTAGGTGACATAATCTTAGAGCATCATCTTCATAGGTGTCTTCTGTTATTGATGGCCCTGTGCAGCTTGTGACTGCAAGTTTGAAAGGGGGGGTTAATTCATAGAGAGTGAACTTTAATAATTATCATAAAGTTAATTTGCTTGGTGTGTTGAAGAAGTTATTGGATCCTTACCTTACACAACATACAATAAAGTCCAAACAGATAAGTGATTCTCAACGGGAGGGGTAACTTTGTCCCCCCAGAGTGTATTTGACGATGTCTAGAGATATTTTTGTTGTCACAACTTGTTGGCTCTCCTTGCACCTGAGGATGCTGTTCAGCATCCTATGATACACAGCAAAGAACCATCAGGCTTCATATGTCCTAGGTGTCAAGCGTGAGAAAGCCTGGATGGGTTCACCTACCTGGGAAGAGAAGAATAACACACTAATAGAGAACAGTAAATAAAGGAAAATGTCCATAGAACCTCACACTGGAGATGAATTTTTGTTTGTTTTTTGTAGTTCTAGGAGTTAACCAGGAGTTAACCCTTTGCACTAGGCTACACTCTTAGCCTATTTTTTATTTATTTTGAGACAGAGGCTAAAGTCACTAAATTTCCTGGGCTTAAACTTGTGATCCTCCTGCCTCAGCCTCCCAGAATGCTGCCATTATAGGCCTCTACCACCCAGTGCAGCTGAAAATGAATTTCTCTCCTCCAAAATAAACTTGATTCCACCACTCCTTAGAATTCCTCCTGTACAAGGATCATTTTTTTATCTGATTATCAGAGAGACAGTCAACTCAAAGGAAATATTTGCAACATCTGATGGAGGAGGAAGGCTTTGGGTGGTGGAGTGGGTGACCCCACTGACCTGTCAGAGTCCCTCCCCTAAAGCCATGGAGACCCAAAAACCCAAATGACACACTTTCTGTCTTCGCGAATATGGGAGATATGTGAAACAATCATAGTTTTGAGCCTTTAGCACCAAATTATGGATTCGGACCAAAAGCTACAGACTAGACAAGGACACGGGAAGCTTTCAGAGCTCTCAGCAGCTCTGAAACCTGCAGCAGACTCACGGCAGTGGTACAGACCCAGAATCCTAGCATCTTAGGAAGCTGAGGCTCTAGGATTGCAAATCAGAGTTCATCTGGGGCACCTTAGCAAGACTCTGTTTTCCGAAAAAAAGAAAAGGAAAGGAAAAATTTTCAAAGGGCTGGGGGTGCAGCTCAGTGAGTACTTGCTCAGCGTGTGTGAGGCTCTGGGTTCATCGTCAATTCCACACATAAAAACAAAAGCAAAACTGCCACAGAACAGCCAAAATTGAACCAGGAGACAAAACAAAACAAATCAACAGATTCATTTGGGTAACTGTTTCCTGTCATGGTTTTGGATGCTAGGCCATTTTATTATCCAACATGTTAAATTATGGTTCATCCTGAAAATAGAATGCGGGTAAAAATAATAAACAATCTGACAGAAAGGGGAAATTGTTTCATTTCAAGTTCCACATTTCCCATTTAAACCATTACTGTGATGTCACCCCACCCATGCCAAAAAGACCCCATATTTTACTATCTGTTCATATTTCTTTGAAGACAAGGACACTAGTGGTGGTATAAGAATTGGCACTGTCTGGTTCCCAGAAGCGACTTTACGGAAGTGATTAAGTTACAAATGTGATTGAGGGAAGGCCCTTGAGATGGGAAAATTATCCTCAATTACTTGGGTGGGCCCAATATGACCATAGGAACCTTTTAAGTGAGGAAGGAGGGAAAAGGGAAGCCGTAGGGAAGTCATAGAAGAAGGACTCGGTCGCTTTTGCTGGCTGTGTAGGACAAAGGGGCCACAAAGCAAGGACTGTGGGTGGCTCATAAAAGGCAAGGAACAGATAGTCCCCTGAGCCCTCCCCAAATGAGTACAGCCCCGCTGGCACCTTGATGTCAGCCCAGTGAGACCAGTATCGAACTTCTGATCTATAGAATCATAGCAATAAATTTATGTTGTTTTAAACCAGAACTCTTAAAAGGACTCCCATCAAAGAAGAAGTCAAAAGGAAAATTGCAGAAGAGCCAGCAAGTTATGAAAAAAGAAGCATCATCTATTGGACCCAGTGGCCCGTTTGTCTCAATTCTTTTGGGTTTACAATGGGCCGGGGACGTGCAATGCATGGCAGAGGGAGAAATCTGGGGCTGGCTGGGGCCTCTTGACCCAGTGTAGCAACAAAGGCCCCTTTATGTGTCCTTGGTGGCTTTGAGTTTTGCATCATAGGAAGAAATTATGTTTGCAAAGTGCAAAGTGGTTAGAAGAGGAAGAAAACGTAACAGAAGATGAACAGCTCAAATGCAGTAGAAGGCTCAGGGGATTCTTTTCTGCCTTTTGCAGATTTACAAGACAGGACCTGCATCTCTCCAAACTGGACCTGTGAGGAACAGGGAAGTTTCATCTTTCTAACAGCTTGGAATCTGTGGGAGGGTGTATAAGCTCCTCTTGGCATCTGTCATCCCACATAGTCATCAAGGACAACGCTAGGCAAAAACAGAGACTTGGGCTTTTGTGCTGAAAGACAAGGAAGATGTAGGCAGGATGCCAGAGAGAAATGGAGGGATGGGCACGCAGATACCCAGACCCGACTGGCTGGCACTGGCATAGAGTCTGCTGGAGGGAGGTGCAGAATGGGTGGCCCAGGAGCACTGTACTCTCAGATGCTAGCAGAAGTGGTTTTCACACCACAGAGCTGAGAGGCTGCCGCGGGCAGAGGA
The DNA here is from genome assembly GCF_034190915.1 of Cavia porcellus. NCBI lineage: Eukaryota > Metazoa > Chordata > Mammalia > Rodentia > Caviidae > Cavia > Cavia porcellus. Next base: position 26,125,332 of record NW_026947500.1, read on the forward strand.
TCTGGGCTAGCTGCATTTGGCCAAATAAAAAGGGGGCTCCATGTGAAATAAGCCTTATCTCCAAAGTGGGAAACAGGAGGAAGCCGTAGCCAGGTGGGGGCCCATGCCTGGGTGTTGGCCAGAAGCAGGAGGCAGGCTGAGCTAAGCCTGTGGGGCCCAGGCCGGGCCCCAGGTCTGTGTGGCTAAGCGGAGTCTCTACCCTGAGAGTGAAGCTGGGTCCGAAATGCCCTGCCGGTCATCAAAAGAAACCAGAAGTGCAAGATTTGTAAGCAAGAGGGAAAGGTGAAGAAAGAAGCCCATGCAGAGGGATGCTGATTGGATTACAATAAAGCAAAATAAAATTTACTTTGTACACAGTCAGCCTCTACACTTGTGAGCTTAAAACCCTGAGATTCAACCAATGATGGAAGGAAAATATTTGGGGAAAAGATCCTGCCTCTATGCCGAACGACTACAAGAATTTTATTGAGAACATTTTCTTGTCATTTTCTGAGCAATATAGTAAAACTATGATGTGTATAACATTTACACCACATTAGGTATAGGTATCATAACTCACCTAGAGATAATTTAGAATATCAGGAGGATGTGTGTTGGTTACATGTGACACACGACACTGCACTATTTAATTTGAGGGACCTGAACGTGCATGGATAGGAAGTCTTGGAACCAAATAAATTTAGGTATGTCTGGGGCTGGGGATTTAGCTCAGCGGCATAAGCGCCTGCCTTGCAAGTAGGCAGTCGTGCGTTTGATCCCTGGTACCGATAGAAAGGAATAAGACAAAAAAAAAAAAAAAAATTAGGTATGACCTAAAAATGTGAGGGTAACCACTAAATATAGAAGTAAAATGTAGATTTTGCAAATAGTAAAGAAGAGATTGGCACAAAGAAAACAATTCAACAGAAGATAAGAAAATCAAAGAAAAAGAATACTAAATAGAAAGCACAATGTGATTCAGCAGATACAAGTCCCAGTGGGGAGAAGAATAAATACAAACAGTTCAGACTCTTTTTAAAAGACGATAAAACAAAATGCAATTTAATTAAATGTTGTTTTTAAGAGACACTTGTAAAGCAAGGGAAAGACTTAAAATAAGGAGACAGGAAAAGAAACTTCCCCAAATACTAATGATAAGAAAGCATGTACTGCAATACTAATATTAGAGCAAAAATCATTAAAAGAAGCAGTGAAATATTTTATATTAGAAAAAAAGAATAGTCCAACAAAAAAGCACTCCTTAATACTGTTTAGTCAAAATTGGCACCAACGAACAGACAAGTGTAAGATCTAAGTGTTACTTAGGTTGGGAGAGACCTCTGCGTTTTTTGCTATAATGCCACTATTCAGGTACAAATCTTCCTATCTTTCTTTCCCCCCAAGTTTAATTCATTGCAAAGAACTGCTTATAAATAACAGTTATCTCTTTGCAGTTTCTGCTGCCACTCCTGGTTCTGATCCTTAATCGGGACTTTTTTTTATCTTAGAGGGCATCTTTTTTGCCACATGTGCATTCAAGGTTCTGGAAAGGTTCTTCCACTCTCTGACTTCCTTGCCCCCCTAGTCCTTGATACTGTGGACAGACGCTGAACTTCATGAGAACTGATTTGGAGCCTCAGCTTGAGCAAGTTACTCAGCCTTGGTGAACTTCAGTTTTCATCCGTTAATACTAAAAATAAAGGCAACTTTTGGAAGTAGTTAGTAAGTGCCTGGCTGACTTTAAAGATTTTGCCATTGTGGGCACAAACTCTTTATCTCGGTATTCAAGCCCGGGTTCTGAGTGTCATAGTATAAACAGGGTCTCACCCCGTCCCCGGGGCTGGCCTTGAGCTTGTGATTCTCCTGCTGCAGCCTCCCGAGTGCTGGCATTATAGGAATGTACCACCATGCCCAGCCACTGTCCTGTTTTCTTTTTCTTTGGTTTTTGAAAAGTGTCTTTCCATGCTGTTCAGGTTGGCCATGAACTCACGGCAGACCTCCTGCCAGAGCCTTTCAAGTGCTAGGATTACAGGGTGTGCCACCACGTTTTAAAATGACCCAGAAAAAAAAAACAAAAGCATGCAGAAAAAGGAACCAGGATGAGAGAAAGAGGAAAGGAAGGAAGGGAAAAAGTAAAAGTAAAAAAAAAAAAAAATACAAGCTGGTTCTATTACTAGTTTCTCCCAGTTCATTGAGAAAGGTTTGTGTTGTTTGGAGAATTTTTTATTGTCACATTTGTACTCTAGATAGTTACCTTAAAGATAACAATACATAATATGTTAACTATTGTTATTCCCCCATTGTATTGTTATGACATTTTTTTCTTTTTTCCATGAAGTAAAATAAAATAAAAAATAGATAAAATCACCCAGAAAACAATGGGAGTTAAGTCAGAGTGGTAAAAACATGCTACTGCTTTCTTCTGGCTTTTCTGTAGTTCTTAAACTTCCAGGGAAGAAAAATATTTGCAGTCTGTGAATATGAAATTTGATTATTGTATTTAAGAAGCATCTGCCTTGTGCTCTGTGCTGGGGTCAGAGAAGGGAGACAATCTGATCATGCTTTAGTCACCAGGGCCTGGGATAATAGCTACCCAGACTATTGGTCCTGGTGGATGAAGAAACTTCCTGGGAAGGTGAGACTCACCGGGCTCCTCAGGAGGAGCAGGAAGGAGGGGCCCAAGCCCCTGTGGGCAGAGCAATGGGTGCTGGGGTACTGCAGGTTCTGCCAGGCAAAGGGGCCTTAGATTTCATCCCAGGCTAGTGTGGAGGCATGAAGAGACTTAGGTAGGAGAGAGGAAAATGGGTCAGAAATTTACAACATTTCTGCAGGTTGCACCTTTGCAGACAAGGACTGAGGGCGGGGTTAATTGTCGAGGCTGGAAAACCCCAAGGAGGCTTTGCAACTTCCAGGTGAAAGAGGAAGGACAATAGCCTTGGGAGGAGGACTGAGGACTCAGGAGCAGGGAGAGTTTGGGAGGTAGAACTGGCGACATGCTGCGGATCGGAGGCATGTGGGACGGGGAGGCATCCTCAGTGCTTCCTGACTTCTGTCCCGGAAGCTGGTGGAGAAGGCAGATGTGCGGGCAGAGACACAGGATGGGACAGGTGCTGAGAAGAGGTGAGGGCCAGGGCCCGGGACGCCGCCAAGGAGACTGCCTAGGCAGTGACACTGGAGGGACCTCATTCTTTTCTCAGAGAGCCTGGGAAGCAGGTGTCCTAGCTATGTGAGGACCAAATCGGGGATTTATCATCAGGCGACCTCAGTCTGAGCTCTGGCAGTTATGCCATCCTTGCAGGGCCAACTGGGACCTCAGATACACTGTCTGCTTCTGCAAATGGACTCATCAAATGGACACCCAGTGCACTGGGTGTGGGAGGATTAAGGGGATAACACATAGCAAGTGCTTGGCCCTGAGCCTGGCACTGAAGGGAGGGGGGGATCCTGTCGCTTTTCTCCATTTCCCATCACTCCCAAGCCCAGCATCTTCTGTTCCCATCATCTCTGGCTGCTTCTCCCTGTAGCCTGTGTTACCCTTGACCCATTTAAAGAGAGAAAAAGAAAGCAACCTGCCTGCTGGCTCCACCCTGCCCCCTCCCCTTCTGCCTCAAAAGGAAGGAATCCATGGACTCAGGTCTGAGCCTAGGATTAGCTGTGTAATCCCCAGCTTGGCCTAGGCCATCTCTTTCCTTGCTCAGGAGAAGGGGTCTGGGGCTGGTACTGACCTACCCATCTGTGAAACTTCAGACAGGGTGGGGATGCTCCTGGGGCCTCTCTTAGGAGCATCATGGCTGTGTCATGAGCATGTCAGTTACAATATGGGTTTGCACTGCACAGCACACTCTGGGAGGGACTGAAAGCCTGGACTAGAATGCAGCTGTACCTCTCAGCACCAACCTGTCATGGGCCAGAGAGGAAGCCCTTCTGAGCCTTGTTTATGTTTTCACTTATAAAATGGAGTTAACATAAGAAGGCTGCTGTGCCTTCTTCTACCAGAAAACAGGTGCAAATGAGATGTGTAAATAGCACATTTCTAGAGAGAGAAGAAAAGATGATTACAGTCTAAGAGAACAGAAGGCACAGCTCCTTCCTGTGAGGCCAGAAGCCTTAGCTGGGGAGACATGACAAAAGGGGCATCTTACTCTGAAACCTGGTCCCATGTCTGGTCCCGGGGCCAGAGTGGTCCACTGGACTCACCAAGACAAGATCAGGCTCTCAGGCAAAGGACAGTCACACAAACACACCAAATGCCTAATAAGGTCAGGAAAGGGCCTGGGAGGTCAAAGCAGGGGACAAGGTATTATGGCCCTGGCAGAGAGAGGAGTGGTAGAGCCATTAAATACCAAGCAGGCCCTCATTCCAAAGGAAGCAGGGGCCATTGTAGTACTCTGAGCAGGAGCTGACCCTCCCAAGTGCTGACCCTCCCGACCAGGGCTTGGACAGCTCAGTTGCACTGGCAAGGGGATGAGCCACCCACTCACCACGTCAGTGTCACCAGACAAGGTCCAAGGAGGTTCCCACTAAGATAAGGAACCCACCTCACCTGCAGAGTACACTGCAGGTTCACTGATTCCCATCAAGAAAAAAGAAATTCCCTCCAGATCTTTAAGAGGCATACAGGGATTTATTAGGCAGAAATCTGAAAGTGATAACTCAAAAAAGAGTGTACCCCCTCCCTGGGGGAACTTCCAGGAAGATAGTGCAGTGATGAGCAGCAGAGAAAGACCCTCTCCAAGACGCGGCATCCCAATATAGCAACGTGAGAAAGAAAAAGAAGAAAAGTGGTCCCTGGGACCCAGGAAAGATGTGAAGTGGCGATGAAGTCCTTGGGGAGAGAAACTTCAGTGAGAAGGAGGAGGCAGGTGGCACTTTCTCCCTGAGCCTGGACCCACTGCATGGGAGGAGCAGCTTGAAACTGCAGATGCAAAGTGATGCTGGCGACCCCAGAGGCTCCGCAGAGAAGCGTGTCAGTGAAGCGGAGCGGAATCGGATGCAGGGGGTTGTTGTGAGTGGTGAGCTGGCCCGTTGAGCCCTCCTGCAAGAGAGGGAAATTGGCCAGGGGCCATCCTGGAGAGAGACCAGCTGAGCTTGGCACTCAGAGGGGCTGCGGGCTCCATCTAGCGGCTCTCAGCCGACTTCAGAACCTCAGCGGGTGTTAGGACTGCAGCAGGCTGGGTGGGTACGGCTCCAGCTTCACAACTTCAGTGAAGTAGCGGTGCAGGCTTGCTGGGATCATCTTCTGCTCTGCTGTGGAGCTGCTGCTGGCTTGCTGGGATTTATTGATCAGATCTGGACACTGTCTGCCCACATTGTCCACCATCGGTAGCAGCGACACTCTTTGAAGTAGACATTTTTTTAACTTTCTTTTTTATTTTCTTTCTCTCGTTTTTATTTTTCTCATTGTGTGCTCTTTGTTTTATGTAAGTGTGAATATGCTTTCTAGTTTTGTTGTGTCTGCTGTTTCTCTTCCTGTTTTTATTTCTTCCTTCTCTTTCCCTCCTGTCTTCTGCACAAGTTTCCTAAGGTTTGTGTGATTCTCCTTTGTCCTCCAGCCTTGCTTCTTATCTCTTTCTTTGCTTCTATTTCTCTATTTTTTTCTCCCTAGCTCCTTTTAAATTTTGTCTCCAGAAGGTAAAATTGCCATAGTAAGGGCTTATTTACTGCATATAATTTTCTAGATCATTTTAAATTTTGTTATATAACCACAAATCTAGTTCATATGGTTAAAGGTGGAAAATTAATAGTTACCTCAGTTTATCATTTTATGGTGGTGAGTTATCCTGTTTAGACCTCCTGCAAGAGAAGGAAACTGGCCAGGGGTCGTCATGGAGAGAGGCCAAGTGAGCTTACAAAAACATCTTATCATGTATTCATGCTGTTGCTAGTTGGAGACCACTACGAGGCAGCTCTGAGCAGGATTTAAAAGTAACTAATTTTCTTTCTATGTTTATCTGTGAGTCTGTCCTAGGCCGAGGCCCCTTGCCTGGTAACGAAAACTGATTCATAGTAAGTGAACCTCTATGAGTCACTGGTCCTGGCTGAGGCCTGTAGTGGCCTGTGAGGCCAGAGATACCTCAAAGGGCAAGATAAGGCCGCAGCTGCAGACACCTTGGCTCCAGCACTAATTAAGTAAGCAGAGACTGCAGCTGCAGGCATCTCACTCCTGCGGTCTCACTGCTACCATAAATGTCATCATGGAGGTAAGATGGTAAACTGGCATAATTTACTACTTGGAGAAGTCTTTGTAGTGACCACCAAGGTCCTGCTCATTTCCCATGCTTTCCTCAGTTTTCTCGCTCTTTGTTTGGACCCAGTAAAAATGGGTGGTCCAGAGAAGTCTTTGTCATAGCTCTCAGAGTCTCAAACTCAGCTAAAGGGTTTTGACCCTCCTGGAGCCCTAAAATCATATCTCTTGTCTCATTTATTTAAGCCTTCACTGTATACTTGTTGGGAGATTGGGGATCTAGGTCAGGACCAGATAGTTGTTATCACTGATTGTACTACTTTAGCTAAGGTGACATAATAATTCTAATCAGTTGCTTTTCCTGATGTACCAAGACTGAGATTGCCTAAGGATCATAAAATATGCTATAGGCCAGTGCCAAAGAACCAAGAACTTGGGGCCAAGTAGAGAGCAGCTTCTCATCTCCAATAAGTTGAAGAAGTAGGATCTTGCAACACACTCAAAACCCAAAAGCCGACTACACCTGGAAGACACCTCTGAGAAGTAGTCATTTCTTGGGATTCTAAATACTAGAAATAACGCTACTCACCATAGGCAATTTATAAGCATCAACTGAGGAATTAAATTAAAAAGAAAAAGTGAGAAGATATTTAAGCAACATGCAACCCCAGACTTTCAGCTCACCAAAGGCAAACCCAGGAGGTAATGAGATGGAACAGTCTGAAAGCCACCCACCAGGACTTTCTGAAGTGTTGACAGGAGAAGTAGCTAAGCAGGTGAAAGAGGCTCTAGAAAAAATCAAATCAGAAATAATGTCTCAGATAACTATAGAGATGGCGACCATAATGAAAGACATGCTTAGTGACTCTAGAGTAGATACAGATAAAAAAAAAATATAGAGGATCTCAGGAAAATGATGGAAACTATGAGTGCCCAACATAGGAATATGCTGCATAAAAGAAACAAATCTATTTCAAAAAGAAATTCATATAATGAAAGTCAAAGGACTGAAAATAATACTCCATGTGACAGGAACCCAGAAAAAAGCAGGGGTAGCTATGCTATTTGCAAAATGGATTTCAAGCCAGGGCTGATAAGAGAGACAAAGCTCACTACAACTTTATAAAGGGAACAATTCAAGAGGAAGAGGTAGTAGTCATTAATATTTATGCATCAAATCCCAGTGCATTCAACTATATAAAACAAAGATTAACAGACATGAAAAAATCAAGCAAGCACAAATAGAGTTGTAATGGAGGACCTCAATACACCACTGTGACAACTAGACTGATCAACTAGACAAAAAAATCAACAATGAAATATTATAACTGAATCAAACTTTGCAACAAATGGACTTAGTAGATGTCTACAGTGTTCCACCCCACAGCATCAGAATATGTATTCTTCTCAGCTGCACGTTTTCCAAAATAGACAACATACTATTTCACAGAACATGCTTAAGTAAATGCAAAAGAACTGAAATTATGCCATGCATATTATCAGACCATAGTGCAATGAAACTGGAAATCAATGGCAAAAAAACCCACAAGAACACTTTGTAAGCACATGGAAATTAAATAATAATCTTCTAAACAACCAATGAGTCACAGACGAAATTAAAAGAAATTAGACAATTTCTAAAAGTAAACAACAATGCAAGTACAATGTACCAGAATTTACAGGACACAGTGAAAGCAGCTGTATGAGGGAAATTTATAGCAGTTGATGGCCATATCAGGAAAATGGAGCAGGCTCAAATAAACAACCTAGTGTTGAAGATCCAACTTCTAGAAAAAGAAGACCAAGTCAAGCCCAAAGCTTGTAACAGAGATTAAAATATTAAGATCAGAGCAGAAATCAGTGTAATTTAGACTAAAAAAAAAACCAAAGAATCCATGAACAGAAAAGTTGGTTATTTATTTATTGAGACAGTCTTGCTATGTGGTTCAGGCTGGCCTTGAAATCATTATGTAGTCTAGACCTGCCTCAAACTCACAGCCATCCTCCTCTCTCAGCCTCTCAAGAAAAGTTGGTTCTTTGAAAGATTAAATAAAATTGACAAGCTCCTCAAAAAAAGGAAAGAAAAGACTCAAATCCATGCAATTAGGGATGAAAAGGGTGAAATCACAATAGATCCTGCAAAAATACAGAAGATCATCTATAACTATTTCGATAACTTGTTTTCTTATATGCTGGAAAATGCAGAAGAAATAGACAAGAGTCCTATAAATTACCAAAGCTGAATCAAGAAGATATAAAAATTCTAAATAAACCAATATCAGTCAGTGAAGTTGAAAATGTAATTAAAAATCTACCAATGAAGAAAAGTGCAGGTCTAGAAGAATTCACAGCTGAATTCTACAAGAAATTTAGAGAAGGGTCCCAGTCCAAAATGGTGGCAGCACCACAGCTGCATCCTGGGTTTCTTGGCTTCTAGGCTGGTCCTGCCTGCAGGTGGGGCGGCTTATGTCAAGTGATGCCCACAGCAAGGAAGGCTTGGCTCCCATGTGGAAGGCCCTTGCCTTTTTTGTGGCATGCCTAGGGATGGGAGTAAGCATGCTGAATGTTTTCCTGAAGAGCAAGTCAAGCTCACAGAGAGGAGAAGAGAACCAAGTTCATTGCCTACTCCTACCTCTGCATCGGGACCTAGCCTTTTCCTTGGGCAGATGGCAACCATACTCTATTCCTACTGGCTATGAAGATGAATGAAGAGAATCTGGGCCGTTATTACCCAGGCATCTGGGAGCAAAGCTCTGATTTAGACCATTATTCTGCATTCAGACCAGAGAAGTGTATGGAACCTTAAGCTCACCATCCTTACTTGTATCAAATGATGATCATATCGCTCTCCCATCTTACTGCTTGTGGCAAGAGATAGCTTAAATAAACAACATAGGCTCTTATTGGTCAGTAAAAAAAAGAAATTTAGAGAAGACCTATTACCACTACTTCTCAAACCTCTAATGAAATTAAAAGGAAGAAATACTCCTAAATTCATTCCTGGATGCAAGCATTTCCCTGATACCAAAACCGGAGAAGGAGAGAACTTATATTCTAATAGGAATACCAAGAGCCACAGGCCAGTCTCTCTAATGAACATAGATGCAAAAAACTCAATAAAATATTGGCAAACAGAATGTAGCAAATCACCAAGATCATTTACCATGATGAAATAAGATTCATCCCAGGGATGCAGACATGGTTGGACACACATAAATCAGTAAATGTAATACATCATATTAACAGGGCCAAGGACAAAACCATATGATAATTTCAATAGATGCAGAAAAAGCATTTGATAAATTCCAATACCCCTGATGATAAAAACTCTACAGAAAATTGAAATACATTATCTTTTATCTCAATCTGATAAAAGCCATCTATGACAAACCAACAGCCAACATCTTACTAAATGGACAAAAATTGAAACTCTTAACTCCAATCAGGAACAAGACAAGGATGGCCACTTTCACTACTCTTATTCAATATAGTTCTGGAAAGATTAGCCAGAGCAATTAGACAAGAGAAAGAAAAGTATAAGGATAGCAAGGAAGAAGTTAAATTATCATTATTTGTGGATGATAACTTCTAGATTTATTAATCAAATTCATTAGCGTTGCTCAATATAAAGTCAATACTCAAAAATCGATAGCTTTCCTGCACATGAATAATAAACTCACTGAGAGAGAAATCAGGGAAACGATAGCACTCAAAACAATGAAATACCTAGGAATCAATCTAATGAAGTAAAAGACCTCTACACTGAAAGCTACAGTACTCTGAAAAAGGACATTAAAGAGGATATCAGGGAATGGAAAGATATCCCTGTTCATGGGTAGCAAATATAGTGAAAATGGCCATACATCCAAAATTGCTATACATTTTAATGCAATTCTAATCAAAATTCTAGTAGTTTATCTCACAGATTTAGAGTAGACAATCCTAAAGTTAATCTGACACCAGAAGAGACATACAATGGCAATGACAATCTGAACAACAAAGGCAAGGCAGGGAGCATCACAATCCCCGACCTGAAATTATACTACAAAATTATTGTGATAAAAATAGCATGGCAGGGCTGGAGATTTAGCTCAGTGGCATAAGCACCTGCCTTGCAAGCAGGGGGTCGTGAGTTCGATCCTCGGTACCAATAAAAAAAAAATAGCATGGCAGCCAGGGTACACACCTGTAATCCCAGCACTCCGGAGGCTTAGGCAGGAGGATAGTTGTGAGTTCTAAACTAATTTGGGCTACAAAGTGAGCTCAAGGCCAGCCTAAACTGCATAGTGAGACCCCCATCTCAAGAAGATACAAACAACAACAAAAACCCAGCATGGCACTGGCACCAAAACAAAAACAAACAAACAAAAAACCCAAACTTTTGCTGGGCGTGGTGGTTCACACCTGTAATCCCAGCACTCAGGAGGCTGAGGCAGGAGGATCCTTACGAGTTCAAGACCAGCCTAGGCTACAAAGTGAGCTCAAGGCCAGCCTGAACTGCATAAAAATTCCTGTTTCAAAAAGACCAAAAACAAAAACAAAACAAAACAAAACCCTAAGGATCAATGGAACAGATTAGAAGATGAAACAACTCCAGACATACACCTGTTATCTTTGACAAAGGTGCCCAACACCTTCATTGGAAGAAAAATAGCCTCTTTAATAAATGGTGCTGGAAAAACTGATTTTCCACATGCCAAAGATTAAAGCTAGACCCATATCTTTCATGATGCACTAAACTAAGATTGAAATGGATCAAAGATCTAAATATTAAAATAGAAACACTAAATTCTGGAAGACAGAGTAGGTAGAACTCTTGAAGACCTGGCATAAGTAAAAGATTTTATGAACAAAGCCCCAGTCACATAGGAAATATCACAAAGAATCAACTATTGGGATCTCTTCTTATTAAAAAGCTTTTGCAGGGGGCTGGGGATTTAGCTCAGCGGCATAAGCACCTGCCTTGCAAGCAGGCGGTCGTGAGTTCGATCCCTGGTACCGATAAAAACTGAAAAAGACCAAAAAAAAAAAAAAAAAAAAAAAGCTTTTGCATAGCAAGAGAAACCAACAACAGTACAGAGACAACTCACAGTGTTGGGAAAAATGTTTGCCAACCATTCTTCAGACAAAGGATTACTATCGAGAACAAACAAGAACTCAAAAAAAAAAATCAAATTTAAACCTCAACCCAAAAATGGGCATATGAGATGAATACACACTTCTCAGATTAAGAAGTAGAAATGGCAAATATATACATGAAAAAAAACATTCAACATCGTTGGTCACTCAAGAAACTCAAAACAACACTGAGGTTTTATCTTACTCCGGAAAGTATGGCTATTACCAAGAAATCAACCAATAACAAATGCTGGTGAGGCTGTGGGGAAAAATGAACACTTCTCCACTGTTGATGAAGTGGACTGATGCAGCCACTGTGGAAATCAGTGTGGAGATTACTCAAAAAACTAGAACTAGAGCTACCACTCGATCCAGCTATTTCTCTTCTTGGTATCTTCCAGAAAGAATCAAAAGCGTCATATCACAGTGATATATGCATTCCAGTGTTTCTAGCAGCACAGTTGATAGTAGCTAAATGTAGGAAGTAGCCCAATGTCCTGATGAGTGGCTAAAGATATGGATTTTTATACAATTTTTTTTATTCCTACTCTACCATAAAGAAGGATAAGCTTCAGACATTTCTAGCTAAATGGATGCAACTTGAGGCCATACTTCTAAGTGAAATAAATCAGATACACATATGTAAATACTGAATTGTTTCTCTGGTGTGAGAGACTGAAAGTGTAAATAAGGACCAAAATGTATTAGATATTATGAAATAAGAAGAAAGTGTTCAAATGGGAAGGGAAATGAGGTGTGGAAGAGGAGGAAAGGAAGGAAGAAAAAAGAAAAAAGTGATGAGAAAATAAGGAAAAATGGAACCAAAGCTTTTGTAAATAGAAAAGGGAAGGGGGTTGAAAGGAGGGTAGACGCATGGGGAAAACAAGACCATTCAAATTGTATTATGTAAAGGTGCAAATTCCCTATGATGAATGTGATCATTATGATATAGGGAAATGAAACTCCTAACCTACTACATGTTTGTGTTCTCTAAAATCAAAGAATGAATTTTAGGAACAATGGAGGTAAACAGCAGAATGTATTTACTGAGAGAAACAAAGCTGCTATCTGAAAGACAGAAGGGGTCTTGAATGGGTTACCAAAGACTGTCTTTTCTAGGGACTTTTATAGAGCAAAATCACAAAGTGAGGCAGGTCTAAAGTGAGGAAAACATGGGAACTTGCAAGGTGGACATAAGGTGGGACAGTACTATGGTTAACCAATAAGATTAACTGCTCAGGTAAAATTGATTAAATGGGGACAAATAGGGAAGCGAGTTGCATAGCAAGCAGGCATATAGAGCAGTGACTCTTCCCATAGTGGATTGGAATGGTGACTCCTGGCTTCCTCAGGGTGGTAGAGAACTATTTAGAGTGTCAATCCTTAGGATATCCGTGTATTTGCTTGATCTTTTGTCTTGAGGCCTGGTTCAGAGCAAGAAGTGTCTTTCTCCCCCATAGTTGCAAGGTATTTGGCCTTCTGCACTGGCTCCTTCTAGTACTTAGCCCAGTCTGACTGCTTATAATATCTCTATCTAACTTGTTGCCTGTAACAATTACATGCACCTAAAGTGTATCAATCAATGTAGTTAATTTAAAAAAAAAAAAACAATGTGGCCATTTAAGAAAAAGGTGCATTATTAAAAAAGGGGGGGGGACTGGGGATTTAGCTCAGCGGCATAAACACCTGCCTTGCAAGCAGGTGGTCGTGAGTTCGATCCTGGTACTGATAAAAAAAAAAAGAAAAAGATGCATTATTTCCTGCAACTGGGAACATTTTGTTTCTCTCAAGGGGGTGGAAATCCCAGGAAAAGATCTCCCATTTTACAGGTGTGAGCCTGCTTTTTTTTTTTCCTCTTGTTTTTGCGTTCTTTAAAGATGGATAATTTTAAATGTTGAGTTCTCTGAACCTTTGCTTTATCAAGTGCCTGCTCTTACTTTTTTAAACTAAGCCAATTTATGGACTTGCAGTATTTTTGAGGAATTTGGGTTGTGATGGGTCTGGAAAAAAAGAAGCCTAAATTAACCATGAGAATGACTGTATAGATTTCCTTGGGTGGCTTCGACTGGGTCTCATAAGTTGTAGTCTTTCTTAGAATCCTTTTTTTTTTTTTTTAAATCGGTACCAGGGGTCGAACTCACGACCGCGCGCTTCCAAGGCAGGCGCTTATGCCACTGAGCTAAATCCCTAGCCCCAAGTTATAGTCTTTCTAAAGGTACAAATTCTAGTTATAATTTTCCTTGTCTCCTTTTTACATATTTTATTTCTATTTCTTCTGCATGTTTCACCCCAAAGAGGACTCCAGATGAACCCCTCCCGGGAAAACTACCACGAAGAACCTCTGCCTGCCTTCAAGTTGTCCCCTCTATCTGCACGGCTAATGAGCACTCTTTCTCTGGACACACGGATACCCAGGACGCGGGACAAGTGCCTGCCTCCCCGCTCTTCCTCATATATATTCGTGCATATATAGCAGGTGCACACTAAATAGAAAACTTCAGAGAAGTGGAACACGCCATGATGCAGCACAAAGGCAAGTGCAAGGTTTTTTAAACTAGAGGTTTGAAAAGTCGAGCCTACAGGAGAAAGCCCAGCGGGCGGACCCAGTAATAAAAGAGCACAGAAAGAGCCCATCCCTGGCCGGCCGGACTACGTCTCCCAGGAGCCCTAGCGACAGCCAGACCACTTCCGGCTCTACCCTCTCCGCTCTGCTCTGGTGGGCGGGACCTAAAGCAGGACAGGGCGGGGCGGGGCGGGCCTGGGAGAGCCGTCGGCCCCTAGTCGCGTGATGACGCTCTTCCTGCGCGCCGCCTGTTGTCTCTGTCGCGCTGGTTCCTCAGCTCCGCGCTGTGAAGGTGACAGCCGGAGGTGATCGGCTTGCGCCCCGCGATGCTGGCGGCTCGGCGGCTGCTCGGCAGGTCGCTGCCCGCGCGGGTATCTGTGCGTTTCAGCGGCGACACGGTGAGCGCCAGGCTTCTGCGCTCGTGGTCCCTCGGGTCTGTAGTGCCTTCTGCAGAGCCCTCCCTGTCCCCACCCCGGCAGGAGCGGTGCAGCTCTGGCCTGGTCGTAGAAGGGGAATGGTCCCAGCGGAAGGCCTGCTTGTCCCCAGCTGGATACCCGGCTTACTTTTAACAGCCTCGAATTCTAGTTTCTCATTACCTCCTTACAGGCCTGTAGAGTGACAGGATCGCTGGCCCAATTTTGTACACGCATAAAACAAACGTAGTGGGAGATTTGCTCTCCCGAGTTCCCTACCAACGAGTGCTTTGCTCCATATAGTGGTCGAGAAGCGCTTTTAAAGGAGTAGAAGTCTGGAAGTCAGGTCCCTGACTTAGCCTTCAGCCAGGTTGCTTTTTTGCTAGAGTATATGGAAATCCAGTCCCCACCTGACGATTTTATCCCAAGTAGGTGCTTTCCATCCCGTTTGTTTCCCAACCCAGTGGGCCTTTTTTTTTTTTTCCTTTTTTCTTTTCCTCCCTTCTTCCTTCTTTCCTGTTTTCCATCAGCAAACACATTTTTTCTCATTGGCAAAGTTAACAAGATAAAGCCTCTGTGTAACCCAGGTTTTGGTGCAGAAGGCAAATAAATGCACATGCCATCACACTGGTCTTGGGGAGACAGTATGCTGGCAAGTTTCAAGTGTGGGTTTTGGCCAGGGACAGTGTTGAACTCAAATTCCATCTGTATCTTTGGCTGTGTGACTTCCATAAATTCCTTTTACTCTGAGCCGCAGTTTCCTCCCCTTTAAAATGATAGAAGATTGTTTCTGTCTCATAATTGAGATTTTTCTGATAAAATATTTAGCCTAGTACCCACTAAACAGGAAGTGTTAAAGTGGTGGTACTAACTATGATGCTTCAAAGACATTGTTTTTTGAGACAGGGTTTCACTATGTAGTTCAGGCTGACCTTGAACTCACTGTGTAGCCCAGCGTGTCCTCTGGACTGGCAGCAATCCTCCTGCCTCAGTTTGGAGTGCTAGGATTACAGGGGTGTGCTACCATGCCCAGCCCCAAAGAGTTTCAAGGTGTAAGCATCTGCTCTTTCTCCTGCCTACCCCCTTCTAAGCAGGAGGACTCAGGAATCTGTAGTTCTAGCCCAACCCCTCAGAGCTCTACTGGGCTTCCTAATCCTGTCTCTCCCCAGACAGCAGCTAAGAAAACCTCATTTGGCTCACTGAAGGATGAGGACCGAATCTTCACTAATCTGTATGGCCGCCATGACTGGAGGTGAGATTGTGCCCTTGGACCTGCAGGGTCCCATAGGTGGCCTCTCTGTCATTTCATTACCTTCCCCATTCCATGCAGGCTGAAAGGCGCCCAGAGTCGAGGTGACTGGTACAAGACAAAGGAGATCCTCCTCAAGGGGCCTGACTGGATCCTGGGCGAGATCAAGACATCAGGCTTGCGGGGTCGTGGGGGTGCTGGCTTCCCCACTGGCCTCAAGTGGAGCTTCATGAACAAGCCCTCAGATGGCAGGTTTGTGGGGAGTGACTGGGTTATGGTTGCAGTGGAGACCTTGGGGGTGACCAGGGCTTGCCTGAAACTTGGAGCCATTTCCTTAGAAAATATAGCATAAATGGGATGGGAAAATGTTCTTGGGCCATAAGTGGATGGGGTGGTTCTCTTAAGACTTCCTCAGGGAAATTTGGAAGTAGAGCAGAATCAATCCAATACAATATTTCAATTCAGAGTTGTTCAATTCCTGACTTTACCTCGTAGTAATTGTTGAACTTTGGGAAATCTCCTGGCCTTTTTGAATATTAGCTCTTTTTTTTTTTTGAGACAGGATCTTAGTAGTTTTGGCTGGTCTTAAACTCACTGTTAGTTAGGTCAGCCCTGAATTCACTGCCATCCTCTTGCCTTATCCTCCTAAGTACCAGGATTACAGGAATGCGCCATTATACCTGGACTTAAGTTTCTTTTTTGTATGCAGGTCTAATGATACCATGCTTGAATTAAAGAAATAATGTGCACCTTGGTTGGCACACAGAAAATAATAAAAGTCAGCTTCTTTCCACTTCTTTTGACCCCAGAGATGTGGTAGAGGTTGAGGAAAGCTCTTTCTAACTCAGAACAGAATTTGGCTGTCAGGAGAAAGCACAGAGATACTTACACTCTCCAAAGATGGACTAGGCAGTGAGTTCCCTGGCATCCATGGTGAGCTAGCACAGTCCCTGGGGACATGTTGAGAGGGCAAAGAGAGTCAGCTGTTGGAGGAAACATCTTTGAGGCTTGCTCAGGTGGAGCGGGGATGGCATGAGGTTTCTGGCTCAGTCCTGGTGAAACTCTGGTCTGTCTGCCCGGTGGACCCCACAGGCCCAAGTATCTGGTGGTGAATGCAGATGAAGGGGAGCCAGGCACCTGCAAGGACCGGGAGATCATACGCCACGATCCTCACAAGCTGGTGGAAGGCTGCCTGGTCGGGGGCCGGTCCATGGGTGCGCGTGCCGCCTATATCTATATCCGTGGAGAATTCTACAATGAGGCCTCCAATCTGCAGGTGGGTGGGGCAGGAATAGGCAGGCAGACGATGTCCAGTGCATACTCACGTGCCCTGGCCCAGCACATCTGTTCTTAGATATTCGTGCTGGTCAGGGGCTTAGCTGGGAGCACAGTGACCACTCTGTACATCCTGAGCCTCAACCTAGGAACCCTTCAAGAGCCACATGACGCTGCACTCATAGGCTGACTCCTGGAGCCGGGGCAGGCTGGGGAACTCATACCCTTGTCCCACAGGTGGCCATCCGAGAGGCCTACGAGGCAGGTCTGATTGGCAAGAATGCGTGTGGCTCAGGCTATGATTTTGATGTGTTTGTGGTGCGTGGAGCCGGGGCTTACATCTGTGGAGAAGAGACAGCACTCATCGAGTCCATCGAGGGCAAGCAGGGAAAACCACGCCTGAAGCCACCCTTCCCTGCTGACGTGGGTGAGACCCTGCCTGACCTGGGCCTTGTCTCACTGTGTCCTGTGCAGCCCTGGCCAGTGCCCCCGGGTAGCCTCATGGTCTTTCTCAGTGCTGCCTGGGCTGAGGTCAGTCAAGAGACGGCAGTGGTGATAACATGTAGCCCTGGCCAGTGCCACTCCTAGTCCCTCAGACTCCGAAAGACACCCAGAACCCCCCAGGCTTTGTGCTCTGCTTCCTGACTCGGGAGCCAAGGGTGTGATGGCGAACAGGTGATAACAACTCATCTGGAGTTTGGGGTTCAGGTGGGGGAAGAATGCTAAGGACAGAGGCCTTCTGCTACGGGAACAAAAGTGAGACAGACCCCACCACCAGGAAACCCGCCCCACTCCCCAGTGGCTGCAGGTCCCTTCTCATTTCCTTGAAGGCGTGTTTGGCTGCCCCACTACTGTGGCCAACGTGGAGACGGTGGCCGTGTCCCCCACCATCTGCCGTCGAGGGGGTGCCTGGTTTGCCAGCTTTGGCCGAGAACGCAACTCGGGCACCAAACTGTTCAACATTTCTGGCCACGTCAACCATCCCTGCACGGTAGAAGAAGAGATGTCTGTGCCCCTGAAGGAGCTGATTGAGAAGCACGCCGGTGAGACCAGGGACAGGGACCAACCAATGGGGGAGGGTGTGGTGAGGCGGGAGCCAGGGTGAGGGGCTGGGACACTGGGCTGCACCTGGGGGCTCACCAAGGTGCTGGCTCAGGACTAGGCAGGTATGATGCCTGCAGTCCTAACTCTCCTTTTGGGGACTGACTTGGCACCCAGGAGGTGTCACAGGTGGCTGGGATAACCTCCTTGCCGTCATCCCTGGCGGCTCATCCACCCCACTGATCCCTAAGTCCGTGTGTGAGACGGTGCTGATGGACTTTGATGCACTCGTGCAGGCCCAGTCGGGGCTGGGCACAGCTGCAGTGATCGTCATGGACCGCTCGGTAAGGGCTGGCCTCCTGTTCCACCCATTCCTCCTCGTACCGGCCTATTTGCCATCCCTCTCTGGGGCCCTTTGAAAACCCTTTGGCAGACTCTTGGGTCCCACTTCTGTAGCCTGAGATAGCCATGGGGTGAGAGAGGAAGAGAGCGAGGGCCCCTCAGGATGCTCTGGTGTCCAGACAGTGAGGGGTCCTGGGGAAGCTAGAAGAGGAGGACAGAACTCACACCTGGGTGGGCAGGCTGCTCCCGGGCCCGAGGGCCAGGCTTCTGTCTGGGCATGGGCACCCGCTTACTGCTCCTGTCTCCCAGACCGACATTGTGAAAGCCATCGCACGCCTCATTGAGTTCTACAAGCATGAGAGCTGTGGCCAGTGCACCCCCTGCCGCGAGGGTGAGCATCTCGCACAGGCTGGGGTCTGTTTGCCATGGCTGCCTGTGGTCTCCACCCCCCTTCTTGTGGCTGGCCTCCTTGGGTGCTGTCCCCCATCCTGACTATGGGAGACCAAGTCTCCCTCTTGCTTCTGTGGCTGCAGGCGTGGACTGGATGAACAAGGTGATGGCCCGCTTCGTGAAGGGGGATGCACGGCCAGCTGAGATCGACTCCCTGTGGGAGATCAGCAAGCAGATAGAGGGCCACACCATTTGTGCTC
This sequence comes from Cavia porcellus, assembly GCF_034190915.1. NCBI lineage: Eukaryota > Metazoa > Chordata > Mammalia > Rodentia > Caviidae > Cavia > Cavia porcellus. The sequence goes on from NW_026947500.1 coordinate 26,144,146, forward strand.
TGGGCGATGGGGCTGCCTGGCCCGTGCAGGTACTCACTGCCCTGCTGGTGGCGCTCGGGTACAGATGGGGCTAGGTGAATGTGCTGGGGGCCCAGGGCACCGGAGTTGCTGGACTCTGCCTCACACAGTGCCTTCCCCTGCCTCTCTCCCAGGGTCTGATCCGCCACTTTCGGCCTGAGCTTGAAGATCGGATGCAGCGTTTTGCCCAGCAGCACCAGGCCCGGCAGGCCGCCTCCTGAGCCCAGCGCGGTCTCTTGTTCCTGTCTGGGATGCTGGCATTAAAGCAAGTGCCCCTCACTCTCTTGCAGTTTGTCAGTGACTTTGCCCTTCACCCAGCTACCCTCCTCCACTCACAGAGGCCTGTTACCAGACGGGTCACGTCCCCCCTTCTCTTTTGTAGGAATCAGGGTGGTGTGGCCTCTGGGAGGGCTGGGTCTCACCCAGCACAGGTCTCTGCAGGGTGGGAGACAACAGGCAGGTCTGTCCTGTGAAGTGGAAGCCGGGAAGAAGACAGCCAGAGAAAGAACAGGCTCAGGTCTAGCCAGGAGATATGTATTGTGCCGTCATGATTTGCAGAGGATGAAGGTAAAACTTGGGGACAGGAAAGGTAAAGGTGGGAGCCAGATGCTCCTGCCAGCTCCAGGGTCATCTTCGCTGCTATGAGGGGAAGCTGTAGGCTGGGCTTTGTGCCTGCTCACTGAGCTGGGGGGCCACACCGTCCAGCGGGTGCCACAGCTCCAACCTGTGGTCACTGCGACCCAGGCACTCTCGCCAGTGGCGCAGGCGCTCTCCACTGGCCTGGCTGCTCAGCTGCACCCCACCTGCAGGAGGGAGAGGTCAGGAGCTGACACAGGCCCAGGGTCTCCCCCAAGCACCTGTGTTCCAGCTCACCTATAAAGTCATCGGCTGTCCCCAGGTCATAGTCCCACACAGACACCAGTAGCGTCTTCTTGGCCAGCTCCTCCTGAGCGCCTGCATAGAAGAATTCCTGCAGGAGAGGGCAGGACGGAGGAGGCTGGTTTCTCACAACTTCCAAAACAGGCCCTGGTAGGGTCGTGCTTGGCTCACCTCATTGAACTCAGGGTTCAAGGTCTTCCTCCGAACACTGGTCTTGTATTTAGATTTCTTGCCCGAGTTTGGATGCAGGAAGCTGGTGGGGGGAACAAGTGGATGGATGAAGTATGGCCCTGGAGAGGTGAGGCTCCGCCACCTCACCCTCACTGCCCACCGGTCTGCCCCTTGGTACTCACAGGCGGACAAAAGGATCTGAGTAGCCATTAGCATCCATTGGGGCCAAGTGGGCACAGCGCAGCACCCCCACCAGCAGGCCGCCCCGCTGGGAGCTGTAGCAGAGGGACAGCAGGATGCGCCCACGCTCCTCCCCAACCACCTCTGCCTCCACTTCCTCCTGCAAATACAGGCTGCAGTCAGCCCCACCCAGCCTGACACCCCTCTCGTGTCTGGGCCCCAGATGCGCACGCCCAAACTGGCTGCAGAGGCAAAGATTTAATTTTCTCAAACAGCTGCCTTCCTGGGTTGGCTATACTCTGTGACCAGAGAAAGTGGGGGCTTGTTGGTCAGTTGAGCATGTGTTTGTCATGAAGGGAAAGGGGCCATCCTAAGTGGCCTCCAACAAGTGTCCAGCACCAGTTCTTCAGTGCCAGCCCAGGTGCCATGGAAGCAGCTCTGGGGGTCTGGCCTCTACCCAGGGGCCCAAGGACGAGGGTTCCTTTTACCTTCAGCACTCACTGTCTCTGCCCACCCTCGTCCTGGGAGCCAGAACCTGAATGTGCTTTACTGCACTCTGGGACGCTTGTGCCCAGAAGTATGTGCCCCTTCCCTACTCTTAGTCAGATCCAGGCTGCAGGACCCAGCCTCCTCCTCACTCTTGGCGCTCCATGAGCAGCACATGGTGTGTGGTGTCTGGGATGAGGTTTGTGGCGCAGGATGTTCAGTGATGCCTGCCACCCTGCTGGGGCTTGGCAGGCCTGGTTTGGCTAATCGGCAGCTGCACCACTAGCTGTTCCACTGGGGGCCAAGACCAGACCCACTGTTCACAGGGGAGCTGATGGAGGGCCTGCCCCGCCTGGGCCCACCGCCCGTGACCGGGTATTTGGTCTCAGTGTTGGGGAAACCCTGCAGTCACCTTTCGTACCTCTAGGCTGTTTGGCCTGCTCTCTCCTTCCAGCCCTGCGCCTCTGGCCACAGTCAGACACCACCGTTCAGCCTCTGCCTTAAGGTTGCCATGTCTCTGCTGGTTTGTCTCTGGGACCCCAGCTGTCATGCTACCCAGCAAGGGAGTCATGGTCCCCCTGTTCAGCTGTTAGGCCCAGATCATTTCTGGGGTCTAGGAAGGCTCAGAGCCCATGGAAAAAGTGGGCCCAAATTCTTCAAGCCCACCTGAGCCTAGACTCCTGCCCAGCCTACCTACGTCTAGCCAGATGTACTTCAGCCTGGACTGTCAAGTCTGCCACCCCCTACCCCTGCTCAGTCCAGCGGCCGACCTACCTCCGCATACAGGGACATGCCTCGGGCTGTGTCCAAGCTCTTGGGCCGCTTGGTCTGAAAAAGCAGAGAGGGTTGTCACCTCAGCCATACACTGCCCGGGGCCTACTCCTCCCCCTCGGCTCTATTACAAGGCTCAGCCACACAGCCCCACTCACCAGCCTCCGCTTCTCCAGACAGATGTCAAAACTCCTGGCTCGGTTGGGTACCAGCTTCCTCAGGGGCACCCTGAGCTCCCCCAGGGGAGGTGCCCGCCGGCGACGTGGCAGCCACGGGTCCTCACATACACACAGCCTGATGGCTACCTGGGTTATGCTTGGCCATGCAAGCCCTGTCCCCCAGCCCTGCCCTTCCCCATGCCTGCCCCCCCCCCCCGCCAGTCCTCACCGAAGGGTCTTACGCCGAGCATCCTGGCGGGTGAAGCCGTGATAGGTGAGCGTCTCCTCCCAGACAGGTCCCCTCGTGCCCCGAATGGTGCGGGTCCGAAGCTGGCTGGCCTGGGGGCCAGGTGGGGGTGGGGATCAGCCACCCCTCCTCCTCCGTCCACTGCCTTTTTGATCCCATCAACTGAGATCCAGGCACTGGGGACAGGGGCAAAGCAAGGACCCATCTTGCCCTCACCTTGCTGGCCCCTGGAAGCAGATTGGCTTTGACGTAGGTGTCCACAGAGCCTGAGGCTGGTGGCTTGAGACCCTGGGGACAGACAGTGGATGTGAGATAAGCCTATGGTCCAGCCCTGGGTCTCAGGGACCCCCAACCCATCCTCACCTTGGCCCTATGGGCCGTGCAATGCAGGGCACTGTTGTCTGCATCAAACAGAAGCGTGAATTCGAGGGTCCCCAGGGCAGCTAAGGGCGGGTGACAGGCACAGTCAGTCCCTGCTTGGCTGAGCTGGCCCCCATGCCTTGTCCCTCCAGGTGGGTTCTAGGCGTGCCTTTGCCCCCTCCAGGGATGACCCCTTGGCCTTTCCCCGACTCACTGCTGTCATCCGAGTCTGCCTCTGGCTCTGGGTCATGCTGCAGCTGGGTTGTGGAGCAGTTGGCTGAGGCTGTGGCTGAGAGCAAGTCAGGGGTGCAACGCCCAGGCCCGGCAAAGGGGTAGAAGTGCGGGAAGTAGTCAGAGATGAGGTGGATGGGCCGGATGGGGCCCGGGCTCACGTTGATGGCCATATGCTCCTGCATGCTCACCCGTGGCCGCCGCCAGCCCTCTGGCGCCGTGGCTGCCATGGTGTCTCTGACATGGGGCCTGAGGCTCAGGGAAATCTGTGCAGCCTGGGGACCGGGCCACCACACTCAGCCATCGAGATGGTATGGAGAGGCATCCCAGGGTCGCCTGTCCTAGGACACAGCATGAGATTCCAAGGTCAAGGCGGGCAGGGCTGGAACCCTAGACTGGAGGGTCAGGCAGGCGTGGGAGGGACCCGGGGCCTGGAGTCCTCCGCACTCAGCTCCTCACCCACTGGGCACCGCTGGCTTGGTACGCTGCTGCTGCTGCTTGTGCTGCTGCTGGTGCTGGCTCTGCCCTTGGGGCCACAGAGCCCTGTGACTGAGGGGACTGGACAGGTGTGACAGGCAGCAGGAGTAGGCACAGAATCTGGAGCCCACATCTTCCCATCCTCACCCTCAGCAGCCCCTCCTGCCTCTGCCCCTGTTCACACACCGTCAGAGGGAGTTATTTTTACCACCATCATGTGGTCCTGCACCCAAGTGAGGAGGCTGGAGGGCCAGAGGTGACAAAAGGGGTGAGGGTGGCTGCCTGGAAGTGGGGGCACATTGGGGGAGGAGGAGGTAGAGGTGTGTGAGGAGGGAGGAAGTGGGGTTACTGAGGTTCATGTTGGGAGGAGGGAAGGAGCAGATGGGCATTGGGGGTACAGGAAGGAGAGCCCCACAATCTGGGATCCTGAAATCTAGTTGCCCTTGAGGTACAGGAACATTTCAGCACTTCTCTACCCTCTCCTGGCTTGGAATACAATCCTACCCATACTCCAGGGGTGTCCCCTTGACCTCATGGGGGCCCTCAGCTTTGCGGGGCCTCTGTGCCTGCTGCCTGCATCACCCTCACCTGGGTTCCTGCCACCTCTGGCCCCAGGTGGCCCCTGCAGTGGACCCCAGCTGGCTTCAACTCCCCAGCCCTCTTTCCCCCTTTTCTTCATGGTGTTCTTGTATTTTGAAATTTTGAATCAAGAAACAGTAATTGTAGATGTTTACAGACTACAATGTGATGTTTTTAATATAAGTGTGCAATACAGAAATCTTAAATCAAGCTAACAAATATATCCAGTGCCTTGACTATTGCCTGACTTAGGGGTTAAAAACATTTAAAAAATTTTTTTCAGTACTAGGGATTAAACCTTAGATCTTTGTACTGAGCTAGATCTCTGACCTTAAAAAAAAATAAACTCATGGTCTTGATAAATTGCTAAATTTCGCAGGCTGGCCTCAAACTTGCAATCCTCCTGTCTCAGCCTCCCAGAGTGCTAGGATTACAGGCATGCACCACCACGCCCAATTTAAAATCTACTATTTCAATACTGTGTTATTATTAACTATGATCTCCATGCCCTGTACAGGTCATTAAAGCTCATTTTTCAAAAAACTGAAACTTTGTGCCCTTTGACTACTTCCCTTCCCCAATCTCCCCACCCCATCCCCAGGTAATCACTTTCTACTCTGCTTCTAGGAGTTGGACTTTCTTAGGTCCCACTTGAAAACAGTCTTTGTCTTACTTCTGGCTTATTTCACCAAGAAAACTGTCTTCAAACTTCACCCACGTTTTTGCAAATAAAAGAATTGCTTTTCAAGGCTGAATAGTATTCCACTGTACGTAGGGCCCTTATTTTCATTATTAACTGATGGATACTGAGGTCGATTTCACATTTGATTTGAGAATAATACTGCAGAATAAACATGGGAGTATGGGGACCTCTGTCATACCAATTTTTATTTCCTCGAATATGTACCCAGAAGTGGGATTGCTGGGTCATATGGAAATTTTTAGTTCTTTAAGGACCCTCTATATGCTTTTCCAAAAAGGAAACTACAACTTACATTCCCACCAACATGATAAAAGGAATTTTTCTTTTCCTGACATGGTCCAGACACTTATTTCATCTTTTTACTTACTTTGTGATGCAAGGAACTGGTCCTAGGACCTCCTTCCCCCCTTAACAGACACTGGTAATTATTTTTGGTAAATTTATGGTAATTATTTTTCTAAGGTGTGAGGTAAAAATCTTGTGATTTTGATTTGCATTTGCCAGATAATTAGGTGTAGGCGTTTATTCCTGAATCCGTTGGCCATCTGTAGGTCTTCTTATGAGAAATGTCTGCTCAGCTCCTTTGCCCATTTTTGAATGGGTTGCTTTGTCACTTCCGAGTTCCTTGTACAATTTGGACATTAGTGTCTCACGGCATAGATACCTTTGACATTTTCTCCCAGTCTGTACGGTCTCTTCACTGTTGTTTCATTAGCTGTGCAGCCTTTTTCACCTTTTTTTTTTTTTTTGGCTTTTTCGTTTTTACCGGTACCAGGGATCGAACTCACGACTGCCTGCTTTCAAGGCAGGCGCTTATGCCGCTGAGCTGAATCCCCAGCCTCTGCAGCCTTTTTGTTGGTTGGTTTGTTTCTTTGCAGGTTTTTAAAAATGCAATCCCTTATTTTTTATTTTCTTGCCTGTACTTTTGGGGACTTATAAAGGAAACCATCACCTATACTAATATCTGGACATTTTCTCTGTGGTTCCTTTTAGTCGTTTTGCCATTTCAGGTATTACGCTAAAGTGCGTTAATGTATTTCACCTATCAGTCCAAGGGGTTCACTCTCTGCCCTAGGTCTGTCCTGAGGACCTGCCAGTGTACTCTAAATCCAGCAGGCACATGATGGCTTTAGGAAAGCGCGTGTGCCTAAGGTGGCCAACGGAGTAAATTCTGGGTTCGACTCCCTGGTGAAGAGAAGCTGCTTCCTCCTGAAGGATGGTGGTGCTGCGCCCTTCTAGAGCTGTCGCCCTTTCGAAACCAGAGGTTCTCCCATTTGAGACTGAGACCAACACAGTGGAAAAGAGGGCAGCGCTGAGCCCCTGAATCCAGCCATGCCTGAAGCTGGCCATCTCTGGAGTCTGTGATGACCATTCCTCTTCAGATAAGAGTAGCTGGTAGGTGGCGTTTTCCATTACTTGTCTTGCCTTACACAGCCCAAGAAGTCTTCCTACACCATTATGTCAAGGTTGGACCACCACCCCTCAACTGTTTCCCAGAATCTTGCTCTTCCATAACTGATGTATAATTCCACTATTATCTGTGATTTATTAGTGTACAGTCATACCATTATCTGTGCGACCTGGTCTAAGTTTTCCCTGGATTGAGCACGCCACCTATGCAGGGCAGGGTGGCATCTGCCTGGTGCCCACACTGTGTGCGGCATGCAGCAGGGGCTCATCATGTAGCATCTGGGGAGTAGCTGCATTCAATTCCTCTCTGGACCCAGAGCCCAGCAGGGGGCAGCCGGGCACAAAGGAGAGACCAGGAAAAGCAGATGGGAGACCCATGAAGTGCACCAATAAGAGGGTGGGCTTCCAAGCCAGAGAGGCCGAGCTCAAATCCCAGCTGGAGTGGCCTAGGACAAGGACTCTATCCCTCTGAGCTCCAAGCTTTACCAACCAGGGACCTCATAAAAGATTGTTGAGGATGAAATAACTCCAAGTACCTGACACACAGGAAGTGTCCCTGCCATAGGAAACAGTGCAGCCCCACCAGTGGCCTCAGGTTCTGCTCAAGGTCAGGGCTTCTGTACAGAAGATGCAGGAGCCCAGAGTGGCCAGAGACACTTTATTCAGTCCTCCAGGGCAGGCTTTGAGTCATTGGGCAGCTGAACGCAGACCAAGTGTGATCGGTAGGTGTCAGGGGCTAGCAGCTGTAGAGCGAACTCCGTGATGACAGCAGTAAGTCCCCAGACACGGTGTGGTCCATGCAGGAAGACAGGAAGTGTGTAGCTGAAGTGGCCACGATGGCAAAAGTGGGTATAACCCTGATTCTGTGTCTGTAGCAGGTGTGCCAAGGGCAGCACAAACACCTCCTCCACCTGTGGGTGAGAAAGAGGGTGGACAGAGGACTAGCCTCTGTATGTTTCCCCAGGGGGTCAGCCCAGTTCCCCCGATTCACCTCCTCGGGATTAGGCTTGAGGCTCTGTAGATCCAGCTGGCCCACACTAGCAAGCACCGGTACCACGGACGCCTTTGCCTGGGATGGGAGGAGGGTGGGCAGTCAGGGGGGCATGGCTGCAGCTGGACTTTGGGGCTGCAATGGGGAGTCTGAGAGGAAGACCCTACTTGCCATCCAGAGGCTTTTGGTCCACCAGCACCTGCCTTCATCCTTAGCCCATCCATGCTGACCAGCTCAGGGTCCCGAATGCACTAGGCCTCTGGCCCTCTGCAGATGGATCCCCCCATTTAGGACCTTCTACCCTTCCTTTCAAGGCCCTAAAATCTCCTATTTGTCATTCAAGTCCGGGATCCATCCCTGCCTACCCCACGAAGCTTTCCTCCATCCCTGTCCCATGCTGAGCAGCGCTGGCTCCTCCTTCACCTGGAGCTGCCTCCAGCTGTTCCCTCCACTGGGGGTTGCTTGGAAATGAAGAACGGACTCTGACACACTGTAGGTTGTAATAATCTTTGACTCCCTTATCTCTGAGGTTCTGGCTTCCAGCCCAGGGAAGATGCAGAGTGAGGGTGAGGGTGGCCTGGCAACTGGTGACTCACCCGGTCATACACAGGCCGCATGACCCCCCACACGTGCTCCTTGGGCACAGCCAGGCCCAGCTCCTCCTGGGTCTCCCGCAGTGCAGTATGCACCACGTCCTGGTCAGCAGGGTCACATTTGCCGCCTGGGAAACTGAACAGGCACAGGGAGTGTGGTCCTTGGGCTCTTGGAGAGGTAGGGGTATCAGCAGTGGCAGAAGGCTAGTGACCTTGGTAAGCATTGGCCTGTGCCACTAAGTGTGCGGGGAGGCCTGGAGGGAGTTACACGGTTCTTTTCCCTAAGCAATAGGGTAAGGGGGAGGGAGACCGGGACATTGCAAGATATAAGGGTCTGGCAACTGGGACAAGAAGATCTTGGGGCTCAGATGCCCAGATTCTTCCCAGGGTGGCCCAGTGAGTGGTGCAGACACTGATCCTATGGTGTCTTCAGTCCCCACTGGGGTCTGAGCCAAGGCGGCCCCAAGTTCAACCTGGGCACTGGACTTGACTCTGTGGCTGTCGGTAGGGGGCGGTGTCCTGGCTTTTCAGAGAGGAAGAGCTCAGAGAGCGTCGCACCAAGCAGCCCAGGACATTGCGCGCCGGCACATCGTGCCTGGGGAAGGGCGCCGGCGAGGAGGTACAAGGGCCCCTGAGTCCTCGCCGCAGCCGCGGGAGGTCGGGTTCTCTCCAGATCCACTTTACAGAGACCGAAACCGAAGCTCAGAGGGCCTAAGTGCCTTGCCCAAGGTCCCTGCCATCTCCGGGGCTCGGGGCCGGTGTACCTGACGTCCCCTTTGTGCCTCCCGGCCAGGCGACTGGAGCGCAGCGTATACAGCAGCGCCGGGACGCCGCGCACTAAGCACAGCGGCACGAGCACCGCGGCCGCCGCGGGCCGAGCGCGGAACCGGGCCGTGGTCTCTCTCAACAGCTGCCGGCAGCACCGCTCGCCCTCCGCGGACAGAGAGTCGAGCACCATGTCTGCGCGGCGGGGACACCGAGGACACCGGCCGGCTGAGGGAGGGGCCGGGCGGTTCTGGCGGCCGGGCTTTGCGAACCTAGGCGGTCGGGGGCGGGGTCGGCCTGGGCGCCCCGCCCCGTGGGAGGGATGCGGAGCCGCAGAAGGGACGGGCTCTCGCGTGGAACGGGGTGGAGCCGGAGCCGGCAAGCGACTGAGGGCTGCGAGGGAGCCGGAACGAGGCATTACCGGGCGTGGCCTGGGCCGGAACCTTTACTCCCAGGGACCGGGGCGTGGCCTCGCAGTTTGGCGGGGGGTGTAGCCGGAAGGGGCGTGACGGGGCCGGCTAAGTTTCCGGCAGAGGCTTGGTATTCGAGGAGGTTATCCGCTGCGGGTTTGGAAGGTGTAGGAAGGCTTTTCTCTGAACACCTGGACCAGATGCGGCCTGACGACCGGGCTCGGCCCTTCTGACCGTGAGGTTCGGGAGTTATGTGGCACCCTCGCCCCACGGGTGTCCGTCGCGCGCTCGAAAGTCGGGCTGCTGGGTGGCACGCGCTGCCCCCGGTCTTCTTCCCGCAGGCTCCACCCGACCCACTCCAGCCACACTTGATCAGCCCCACAAATCCGCAGTCCCATCCCTACCCTGTGGTCACCGCCCATCGTGGTTCTGCATCCCTTGAGGACCAGATGGCCTAGCCTTGCTCAAAGCAACTGAACAATGGAATGGCATGTGCCAGCAGCCGTATTTGCAGTGTGACTTTGTGCCTCTTTGGGCCACAGTTTCAGTCCTCATCAGGGCACACAACATGCTAACCCCAGCTTCTCATAGGGTTTAGTTCAGCTCTGCCATTTGGCCAGTGTCACCACCCTTACCATCACTGGATTCCCAGAAATGTGAAAGCCACTGGACGGAACGTGGTAATGAATTCAGAGCCAGATTGGAGACTGACATGTCTAGGAGTTCCTGAGGACAGAAGTGCTCTGACCATTCATGCCAAATGGTTTAATGTTGAGGGGAAGGGAAGAGGTAAAACTGGGTTTGGAAGAGCCGCAGCCAAAGCAGGAGGGGAAGGATTCTCAGTTGCTGGGGTGATAGGTAGGAGGCCTAGTTCCAGGCCTGCCACTGTCCCAGCCTGGTTGTGACTGGGCAAGTAGCCTCCCTCTGAGGACTTCCAGCTGCTCTGCTTGCTTTGGGAGGAGTCTGCAGAGCAGGGGTTGGGAAGGTGCAGAAGCTGATTCATGGGGTGAGGGTCCAGAGTAGGAGGGCCTGCCCAGCGTTTCTGCCATCACTGAGAGTCCTGCCCAGGCCCCAGGCACATGGTGGCAGACAGCAGCCCCAGCCTAGCTTGGAGGGTCAGGCCTCCCTGACTCCCATCAGTCTGGATGTTGGGGATTGAGTATGGAGCTGGTCGGATCCTTGGGATCCCAAGGTGGCTTGGGGCTCCAGGGTACCGGGCCTGGTAAACAAGGGGCCTACAGGGGGTTGGAGGTAGCAGGACGTCGGGAGGAGGCAGCAGTTGGTGGAGCTGGGCAGGGGTCCTAGAGGTAGAGACTGAAGTTTTGTTGAGATCTGAGGGGAAAAAATGGTCCAGGTGGACTCCAGGCCTTGGCTCACATCCTCACTTCACCCAGACTCGCTCTGTCTCCTTCCCTGCCGCTGTGGTCCTGAGTTGCCTTTCTTGTCCTAGCTTAGCCTTTGCCTTGCTTTCTTCTCTCCCTAGAGTTTGTTCCCAGTCTTCCAAGGCCCAGCTGGAGAACCATCTCCAGGCAGGCCACCTGGCACACCCCTCCACACTGTTTTCAGCATCTGATCCCTGCCTTGTTCTCTCTCCATTGAGCCTCGTATTGTCTTAGGAACTCTGCCACCTGTGTGTGCCCACAGAGGTGCCCAGTGGGCTTGCTGAGCCTGCTGAGCCCCCTCCTGACTTCCTTGAGGCCCTACAGCTCTGCCCACTGTGTCTGGGCTGGGGCCTTACCTTTGTCCTGCTCTTGGGGGCCCTTTAGCAGGCAGGGACTGTGACTCCGAGTTGGGATATGGAGCAGGGGTCGTGAAGCCACAGGCCTGAAGATGGGACAAGCAAGAAGGGGGGCAGAGGGTCAAGGTGATGAATTCAGGACAGGGATAATGGTCAGAGTTAGATTGGGACCCCAGGACAAGGCAGAGGACATGATCCTACAACAGGGTGAGGGATAGAGGTCTTAAGAAATATTTGGGGTAGGGATGGGAGACTGGAGTTAGGGCGGCTGAATGGCACATCAGAAGCTGGACAGTACCAGGAGTCCGGGTCAGTCTCTCTGAAGCCCTTGGCAAAAGGGTTGCTGGCGATTTTCAGCTGGGTGATCTACAGAGAGAAGGCACAGTTACAGGCTGGCCCTGAGCCAGTGAACAGTTGTAGGGTGCAGAGTCTGCCACCCTGCCCATCTGGGACCCAGATATCTTGGCCCAGGAACTCTGGAGCTAGTAGATAGGAAGGCAGGGACATGCCTGGGCCAGATGCCCAGGGAGACAGGAAGGACAGGTGACCGTGGTGTGTGGAGGCTAAAAGCCCCAGGCCTCAGTGCCTACTCTTGTGAAAGGAGCCCTGACCAGACCCACCCGGTGGTTCTGATAGGCCGTCACGGCTGTGAACTGGGTCTCCGTGAAGATGAAGGACTTGAAGTTCTCCTGTGCGTAGCGCTCGCTGTCCTTGCGTGGGTCCACGAAGATCACGTGGAAGCGGGGCTGGTAGCGGTGCATGGAGTTCAGAATGATCTGTGGGAGGGGCGGAGCCACTGCAAACCCTCCGAAGCTGAGTCTGAGCCCGTGTGTGCTGGAGCTGCCTTGCCTGCCGTCACCCATAGTCCCCCACTCAGCTTTGCCTCCAGAACTGTTCAGAATCTGAGCAGTCTCCCATCACTGCCTTTATCACCGCACAAACACTCACTTTCCCAAGTTCCTCAGCTGTATCCTGCTGACCTCCCTGCCTCCACCTCACCCTTCTGCCCACACAGCCCTAGCAAAACACATCATAGGGCTCCCCTGGTGTACAACCAGTCTATATAAAGGAAAAGTTTGTCTCTACATTAGGCAAAAGGCCCTGCCCAGTCAGCCCTGGGTGTAGCTCTCTCCTTCCACTTCCCCTTCATGCTCCAAAAAGCCTCCTTATAGTTTATCCAACCTGCTCTACAGTCACCGGCCTCAGGACCTTTGCACTTGTTGTTTCCTGCACCTAGAGCAGCTACCCCTCTCATATGCATAGATTCCCTCTTTTTATTACTTCCTCAGGTCTCAGTTCAAATATTGCCTCATTTACCTGCCTCCCGCTCCCCTGGCTCCTGTTTCTGCTTATCATTTGTCACTATCTGTGACGGAATTTAGTATCTGCCCTTGACCCCAGCCATGAGCGTGACAAAGAGTCAACCGGGATTTGTTTTGACACCTACGAGCCTGGCCTATGTCAGGTCTTCCATACAGTCCGTTCCTCCAACCCCAGCCCACTGCCCTCCTGCTTGGACAGATCTGTGTGCCTTCTGGCTGCTGCCAAGTGAGCTTCACCATTAGCAGCGGGCAGGGCTGCTGGATGTGAAGACTGGGCCCAAGCCGGCCCTAGGCTTTATCACCGTCAGGGCCCAGCATCTCCATCCCCTACCCAGCTCAGTCCCTCCCATGACGGCCCAGGCCTCACGTGGCCGTTGTCATCCAGGAGGTTGTTGGTCAGCTTGAGCTTGTCGAAGGACACGATCTGGCGCATCCACTGGGCACCCTTGGCCGGTGAGTCGGGGTGGAAGTGCACACGGCCAGGCGTGGCTGGGTCAGCCTTGCCTGCCACCAGCCAGGCCGAGCTGTGGAAGGCGTACCTGGGAGCAGAGGAAGGTGTTGAGGGCTGCCCCACCCAGGCCCCACCACTACTCCTGGGCAAAGGGGCTGCCACCCCACCTGGCCTGGAGGGCATCTTGCAGACAAGGAACCAAGCCTCAGAGGATACCGCCAGCTCTGAGTTCCCTGCAGCATCCCTGGCTGGCCCGAGTCAGGACCCCTTCCCTCTCCCAGGCTGGCCCGCTGCCCTGAGTTGGGACTCCCTTTTGCCACTAGGCCAGGGTCCCACAGATCTACTTCCTGTTTTCGGTGCCCCAGAGCTACACCCACTATCCCAGCTGGCCCAGACCTGTATCGCTTGTCGTCCAGTGGGATAAAGTCCATGAGCAGGGCATAGTCGGCCAGTGTGTCCATGCCCAGAATCTTCACCTGGAAGGTGGGGAACATTCTCCTGCAGGAGCGAGATGCTCAGTAGCCCAGAAGTGACCCCAGCCCTAGCCCCTGCCCTGCCCTGCCCCACTGCCCATGGCCATACCTGCCTGCCTTGGTGACAATCATCTCAGTGCCCAGCTGGTTGAATTCCTCCCACAGAGGCTTCATCTCCAGCTGAACCGTCACACTAGACACTCGTGGGTTCTTGGGACTCTGGCCAGGGGGCTCAGCCACGGCTTCAGCCTCTGATGAACTGGCACAGGGCCCTGATGGGAATGGTGTCCCCAGTGGGGGCTCCCAGCTGGAGCTGCTCACAGGTACAGAGTAGGTCTCTGAGGGTGTGAGCACACCGAGGCCAGCAGACAGGAAGGCTGGGGAGAGAGGTTGTAGTGTGGGCCCCAGTCATCACCCAGCCAGCCCTCAGGCTTAGGTTTGCCCCCACATGCCTTTTCCTCCGGGATGCCCTCTCTGCCTGCCGGGCCTGTGTTCCACTTGGTGATGTTAAGGTTCACTTTAAAGCTTTTCTCCAGAAAGCTCCTAGGGAGTGGAGGCGGGACCTGTCTTGCTCCCCAGGGGGAATTTTTGAGCCATCCTTTGGCTATGAGGCCTCAGGCAAATCGCTTCATTTCCTGGAGCCTCAGTTTCCACACCTGTCACGGGGTCCTCACAGGGCTGACGTGAGCATTGGTGGTAACACGAGACCTGGAGCACACCGGCCCTTCCTAAATGACACCTGTTACAGAGGCTGCAGGAACGGGAAGGGGCAGCTGTCCAAGCTCTGCGGAGCCCCTGCTCCTGGTGCTGCTGCAGGAGAACTGGATTGAGGGAGCCCCGCCCCAGACCGTGGCAACACCCCCAGATCCTGCCTCCAGAGGCTCAGCAGCTTTCATTCCCTCTCTCCACTCTTCCCTTCAGGTCCTGTCTTGCTATGCAGTCTGGACATAATCTGGCCAAAAGCTTTGACACCCTCCAGACCATAATCAGAATCAAGATGGCTGCTTAGAAAAGAAAAGAAGGGGGAGAAGAATTAACAAGTGGTGAAGACGTGGAGAAACTGGAACCCTCATTGTGCTGTCGGTGAAAATGCAAAAGGGAACAACCACTGTGGAAGCCGGTGAGCAATGCCTTGAAATATGAAAAAGCAGGGGAGACTGAAGCAGGAGGATGGAGAGTTTGAGGCCACTTGGCAACCGAGTGACTTAGCCCCTGTGTAAACATTTTTAAAAAATAAATTAAAAGGGCTGGAGATTAGCTAGCTCCATGGTAGAGTGAAGCCAGGTTTGATCCTTGGTACTAAAGCAAAAAGTAAGCACAGGATTCAGCAGTTTCACTTCTGAGCCTCTACACAAATGATGAAAGGTAAGTGAACACCCCGAGCAGAGTGGGGGTGTTTGCAGAAGTTAAAACGTAGAAGCAACCTGTGTTCATGGACAGATGAATAGATAGATAAGAGGTGGGGTAGACATTCAGTGGGAAAGCATTCACCCTGAAAAGGAGGGATGCTGTGACACGCAGCGTGGAGGGGTCATGAAATCCTTACGCTGAGTGAAAAAAGCCAGACGCAGAAGGGACTGTAGGATTCTTCTTATGAGAGGCCCTGAGAGAGGTCACAGAGAAGGGAAAGAAGGGGGAACTAGGGCTGCTCAGTAGATGCAGAGTTTCAGTTTTGCAACCTACAAAAAGCTCTGGAGCTGGTAGCACAGCAATGTGAATGTACTCAATGCCACCACGCTACAAAATAAAAATGGTTAAAATGGTAAATTCTGTTACATGCGTTTTACGACATCCTGAAATTTTAAAAGGGAAGAGAACTGAAAAGTAGAGGTATTATTAGCTCCCAGTGCCCCATGAGGGACTGAGGCTCTGGCAGGACCATAGAAAGCGCAGAGGCCAGGAGTCGGGGGACAAGGTTCGCATTTCCAGCAGTGCCTCGCCCAGTGGCTGTGAGGCGCTGACTCGATCATAAAATCACAGTCATCCCTGAGCAGAGCAGGAGGTCAGGTGCTGGGCAGACAGAGGGTGGAGATTCCAGGAGCCACCATGTCTGATGTACCAGGGGGCAGTTCCTGGCCAGAGCTGGCATTTAGTAGGTGCCTGCTGAGTGTGGAGTCCAAGGTTTGGGACCATGCCCTCAGCATCACTGAGACCCATGGATGAGATGTCAGGTCTGGGGACTCTGCACAGGATGCCTGGATGAGCTGATGCCCACATGACCTAGGGCCACCTGCTGAGCTGCCTCGCCAGCCCCCAAAGTCCCTGGAGGTGGGTCCCAAAGCAGAAGAGCTCATGGCTTCCCCTGGCCTGGGAGCTTTGCAGATGGTCACGGGCCCCAGGTCTTCTATGGGTCACCCTCTGCCATTCTAGTCATTTGTTGCCCCTCAGCAGAGGAGAGGACAGTCCTCTGCTCGAAACCTCTAGAAGCCAGTTCAGAGCTGACAATTTTCAGGGAACTGGAGCACCTGGTCTGGAAGGGAAGTTTTAGGATTCTTGCCCAGCATCCTCTTGATGCTCAAGAGGCTGAGGCCAGAGAGGGCAAGGGACAGGCACAAGTTCACACACACCTAATGGGACTCTCATCTCCCCGAAGTGGCACAGCTCCGGCACGTCTTGGTACCCCATAAGTGCACCTGAGAGACTACCAGCCCTTCTGAGACCACAGCCTGGGGAACCCCTGCCTCACCCTCCTGCCCCATCTCCATCAGCTCTGCCCCACCCACCCTGGAGTCTGAGCTCATCCTGAAGCCGCCTGTGCTGTCCAGACCATACCTGCCATGGGGACAATCTGGATATCCACCTCCTGGAGAAAACCTCTCAGCTGGGCCAGGGTACAGCTGCCACTCGAGCCCCGCCTGCCAGGAGGGATGGTCAGAGGCTCTTGGTCTGCTTGTCTGCAGCACCTCAGCTCAGTCCCAGGCAAGCACGGTTGATCCTTGGTCTCTGCAGCACTGTGCTTCCCTCCTTGATTGCCCTCTGTCCACGTCCCCTGGCTAAGGTTCTCCCAGCTGAGTTGGGCACCTGATCTTCACAGATGAGCTCCCGGCTCTGGAGTGTGCTGGACTCTTCTCCAAGCCACCTTCAGACTGCAGTGTCTGAGGCTGGGCCACCAACTGGGGCGGACCCATGTGGGAGGGGGCAGGTGGGAAGGTTCTGACGTGGCAAGGCGCCCCCCTTCCTAGTCTCCCTTCCCAGCTTCCTCTCTTCCCAGCTGAGAGCCCCCCAGCTATTCCTGATCAATGGGCCCAGGCACAGGTGGAGGCGGGGTCCCCATCTTAAGGATGGCTGGGTGTCCACAGGGGCCCAGGCCTGGTTGGCTGGAGGGGCTGGGGCTGACGAGGCCTTAGGGAGATTGGGAAGCAGCAATAGTGTCGGCGGATGAGAACTGAATGGCAGAGGTGGTGCCCTCCCTTTAAGATCCAGACCCCCAGACCGGGCTTGCCATCGGGGCCTGTGGGTGTGGTGGGGGAGGGAAGGGGTATGGAAACACAGAGCCAGCGACACCAAGAGCAGATCATGGAGCCCCAATCCAGGTGGGAAGGAATTCAGCCCTCCTGACAGCTCAGCCCCATGAACAGGGAAACAATGGCTGGTCCCTGGCTGTCCTTGTGCCTCAGTTTCCCTGACAAACCTCAGTGCATAATCCCTTCCACCCGGGGTGGTCCAGCCCAGCCTGGGGAGCAGTAAGCCTTCCCCTTCTGGAGCTGGGGACTGTGTCCTTGGGAGAGTGGAGACTCTGAGTTGACCCAGGTCTGAGACCTTGGGAGAGCATTGCTTTGCCCATTGTGCCTCTCCAGCCTCACCGAGCACCTTCCCCAAGCTGCTCCTGCATGTCCTGGAGCCAGGCATTGGGAGGCAGAGAGGGTGGGGTGCTCCTTAAGCCAATGCCTATCCTTTGGTTGAGGTTGAGGGAGCTCTCAGACCTGTGCCCAGCGGCCCAGAGTAAGCCACCTGGATGGACTGTCCTAGGTCAGCTCACACCAAGAGGCAGCATCCCAGGCCAGGCTGCATGTTCTCTGCAAAGGTCAAAGCTCCCCTGGAGAGGCAGGTGCCAGCTAAGATGTCTGAAAAGAACGCGCCATAGCGCCTCAGTGTCTCAGCGTTGGAGGGGCTGCTTCCCTCTGAGCGGACGCTCCAGACCCTCCCAGGGCCTCAGGCTGTGAGACCCTCTCCTCCCTGTGGCTCAGCCCCCCATACCCCAGGTTGTCACCTGCAGAGCTGGGAGGGTCCCATACTGAGAGAGCAGGCTGGCCCAATGGGAATGCCCAGCTGGTGTGCAAGAGGTGAGTCCCAGCAGCTCCCAGGGGCCACCAAGAAAGTGTGACCATGCCACCTTGTCCCGAGATTCACAGTATGGTGGCTGGGGAAGAGAGGCGCTGGGATTTCACCCCATTTTCAGTGGCTCCTCCTCAGCTCAGTCTCATGGGTGGGCCAGCCGGGGGTTCTCTCACCTCCTGATATGGGCGGGCATGCCTTCATGTGATGGGGACATCTGCATGCACGCCTGCCCCTCCTTGCTGGCCGGCCCTTCCTGCCAGAGGCACCTCCTGGCCCCTTGCCCCCTCATCCATCTTGTCTGCCAGGCTGTCCCTGGTGCCCCAGCATCCTTCACACCTTCTCATCTCGCCGCTCAATACCAGGAGGCAGTGGTGTAGCAGCTATGGCCGCAGGGAGATGGATGGCCAGGCAGGGGGTGTGGGGGGGGGCAGAGGAGTGAGGCTGAGAGGGTGGAGCTCTGGACTGTGCCTCCCTGGCTGTTGAGCTGCACTCTGCCTGGCAGGGTGGGGCTCTGGCCAGGCCTCATCCTGGCCTGCCTAGTTTGTGGATGCCCTGTAGGCACCTGGATGAGAACAGAGGGGACCTTGTGCCAGCTCCTACCTCTGACACTGGAGTAGGAGACCTGGAAATGGTGGAGGTGATGGCGGGGAGCATCAACTTCCCTCTTCTCCTGCCCTGGGCACCTCTCTGGTGCTCTGACAGCTGCACAACTTTCTGGATGTCCCCAGCCCCAGCCCTGAGGCCCCCTGAACCACTGTGGCATGGAGCTGATTAAACACTGGGAAATACACATCTGGGCTCCTCAGAAGAGCACCCAAGGTGGTAGAGCTCCTAGGAACACGTGCATGTGAGAAAATGTACACACACCAGCAGGCACTCTGGGGAGGCACAGGCATGAACACACACACACGTGTACATGCAGGAACACTTCTCCCATGCTGACCCTCTAGCCCAGGACCGTCTGACTCAAGGCCTTCAGAGTTGTGTCTCTGGAAGCCCCTCTCCTGGGACTAAGACAGTCATCCTCTGGGTCCTCAGTACAGCACAGGATCTTTCTCCAGGCATTTGTGAACAATCATGAGCACAGAGACAGCTGCACTGGCCCCAGGATACACAGCATACGTGGCTAGACCTGCTCAAACCCGCTCCATCTGTCCATTTTCCTAGCCCAAGAGGGGCATGTATGACAGAGGACATGAGCCATGAGCCCCTGATGGTTTTCCATTTTATAACAGGAAACTGAGGCCTGGCATTAGGCAGCCTGACAAGGAGCTCAGCCCTGTGACTCAGCATCCACTGTTCAGATGGGAAGGCTGAGGCCAGGTGGGTATGGCTAGGTTAGTGGGGTGGGGTTGGGGGTCAGCACGGGCAAGGCGGGTATTGAGACCGTGAGCTTCTTTGACTTCATGAAGGCAATGTTCTTCTCATAGTAGGCAGCCTCGTTAATGAACAAAGGGTACATGGTGGAGTCCCCCTCATAGAGCATGTCCTCGCCGCTGAACAGCTGGAAGATGGGTGCACCAGGCTGCACAGGCTCAAAATCCTGGTCCTGGGGATGTAGCCAAGGCCAAGGTTGCTGGGGCCAAGCTGCTCCCTTTGGCCGGAGGCAGGGCCACAACCCCAGCTAGTGGTGCCCAAGAGATGCCCATTCGTCCACAGCCTTGCCCCTTCAAACTTTCCTTCCTTGGTTCGTGTGACAAGGTATCTAGTGACATGCCACCTTATCATATGTCTAGAAACAGAGACTTCAGTCAGCTTGGAAGAACAACTATCAGCACAGAAGTGTGGCTTCATGGTTACAGGACAGACATTTCAGCGCTCCAAGCCTGGGTTCGGATTCTTATTTGCTGTCTAACCTGTCTATTTAAGTCCTGGGTTTCTTATCCTCTCTGTCTGTAAACCAGGGGTGACTTCTCCTATCATCCTGAGTTCTAAACTAAGTGAGTTAATAATACTTAAAGTGTGCCTGACACAGTTACATATTAAGTCGGTGTCACTTAATGACAGGGTTAGTTCCAAGAAATGTGCTGTTAGGTGTGCTTGTCATTGTGGAAACATCAGAGTACACTTACATAAACTAAGACGACCATAATGTCACTGAATTGTTATACAGGGACTGGTCATTGTCCTTTTTTTTTTTTTCTAGCATTGGAAATTGAACCCAGGGCCTTCTCACTAGGGTACATCCACAGTCTTTTTATTTTTTAGTTTGAGACAGAATTTTGCTAAGTTGCCCAGGCTGGCCTTGAACTTTTGATCCTCCTGCCTCGATTTCCCTGAGTAGCTGAGATTGTAGGTGTGCTGCCCTCCCCCCACACCAGGCTACATGATTGTGCTTTTTAAAATAAGTGACCTAAAATGACCACTAACATCTGCAAAGTAGATGGTTTAAGACCGTCCACCCCAAACACTGAAAGGATGGTGTCCTTACCCCAGAATGTCATTGCAAGTAACATAACATTTCAAAATTAAGTTTGCAGAGCTTAGAGGCCCAGAAACTGCACAAGACCCCATTCAATGGGGGCCTGTGGGCAGCAAACAGAGCAGCAGCTGGCAGCGACCAAGTCTCAGCCACTGACCCTCTGCCTGGTGGAGGAGGATTTCCACCCTGGAACATTTGGGGAGGGAAGGCAGGGAGAGGGCATGCTGGACTACGGCTCGCAGGCACAGGGACACTCAGGGATGGGCTGGAAACTGAAGAGGGGCTTCTGTCTCTGCAGGTAAACTGGGCGGGGCCTGCGCCACATGTCCTTCCTCCTCCGTTACCACCCCCAGTCCTCCAAGGAGGCCACAAGGGTTACTATGCCCCGGTGCGGGGCCTGAGTATGAGGGGTCCCTGGGAAGACAAAAGCCCCCTGTTCTGCTCCGGGTTCTGAGGACTGAGGATCCCTGCAGGGCCTAGTGCCTCCCTCTGGGCCTGCTTCCCCTGACACCCCCAAGCAGTGACCTCGGAAGCTCTACAGCCCAATGTACCTGGAGCTGGGGATGCACCATACCAGCCAGGTCTCCATCCTCTGAGCGTGGAAAGTCCATGCAGCCCAGGAATTTGTAGACTTCCATCTCAAAGGCCGGGAAGGCCGCACCTACATGGGAGGCAGATGTGACAATCCTTATCTCCCTTGGGGGTCTGGAAGCCAGTTCTCCTTCTGGACCTCAGTTTCCGTGCTTCAGGATCTCACCCTGATTGAAGAGCTCGATGAAATCCAGAACAGAGGCCACCAAGGATCTCATCCGGGAGAAAAGGTCGGCCCGAAGCACGCCCTGAGGCTGGGGACCTAACTCCACGGCTGGGGACCGTGAGGAAAGAGGTCACATTGGCATCTCAAGAGTTTTCAAGCCCCATGTTGAAGCCCTAGCACTGAGAGGCTCCACCCCCTGGTCCGTAGCACACTCCCTGACCCTTGGGCACACCTCCTGCACCACAGCCCTGCCCCCTTCATCCGGACCCTCCCACTTTCCCAGAGCCCGCAGCCCACTCATTCCGTGTTTGGCCACCGAGTCCACGCTGAATGTTGTGTCTTCTGATGCCTCGATGACCAAGACCCGGGAGGGTGGCTCGGAGTTCTGCAGCTGGTGGTGAAAGGGGCAGATCAGGGACCCAGGTCTACTTGGGAGGGAAAACTGGGGTAGGGCAGAGCAGTACTGGGCACCACCTGCTCTGGCCTAGCCAAGGTCCTGTAGGTGGTGGCCTTGGGACTGTCCCTCAGGGGAAATTAACCCAGGGAGAGGGGCCAGTGCAGTCTGGGCTCCTTCTCCTCTTCCCCACCTGCCCTCTTGCTGCCTTCTGGTGACTATATAAGATTGGAGCCATCGCCAGGGATTAAGCTCAGTGGCACAAGCTCCTGCCTGGCATGTGCAAGGTTGTGAATTTAATCCCCAGTAACCCCCCCAAGAAAAGACTCAATCCACCTGCAGATAGTGGCACAGGTGCATGGCAAAGGTGTCTGTGACATTCAAAATGAAGCAAGTGCCCATGTTGGCAGTCGTGTTGTGCAGATCGAGGATAAAGTCGAAGGCCTGGCTGGAGTTTTTGGGCCCCAGCAGGTGGTTCAACTCCCGGGCTCTTGTGACCTCGTACAGCTCATCTGGGGTGGCCTTGGAACTGTAGGGCAGGAGGGGACATAACCCAGTAGGCAAAATCAGTCTGCAGTGGTACCACTGGGGAAGGGGCTCCTGCAGCTGGCAGGAGACACTTAGCGCGGGCCTGGGGCCCCTCCTCCACCCGTGCCCGTGCCCGTGCCCTCCTTGGCTTCCTAGTTCCCCATGAAATGCTGGCCCTAGGCTGGGGCTGCTACCCATCCTTCACGTCCCCCGAGTACTGTGCTGGTTGCACCTCCAGGCCTTTGTGTGTGCTATGTCCTGTGCTCTCTCTTCCCTTCCACCTAGCTAACCTCTACTCACTTCCAGGACTTGGCTGAGAAGCCACCTCCTCCAGGAAGTCTTCCTTGGCTGCTGATGACCTTGCTACATGCTGTGTGTGCCTTCCCCATCCCTTCACTTGGCCTCTTGTGCTGGGATTGCCCAGCTCCTCTCTGTGTCACCCAACAACTGAGGCCAACACTTAGTGCTATACCCCATTGTCTCACCTACTAGCCAGGGCCTAGCCTGGAATGGGAGCACCCCCTTAAAGGAGGCATGGGCAGTGCCTGGAGCACAGATCACTAAACATAGCTTGTGAGGCTGCTCGGAGGGCAGGTTGATGTCCGGGAAACCCAGAGGGCCCTGGACCCAGCCTATGGTCCAGGAATGGAGAGCCATGGATCCAGACTTCTCTAAAGTGAAAAGGGAAGACCAGGAAGCACAGGCAGAGGGGAAGCGAGAGCAGAGCAGAGGCAAGGGAGGGCCTGCTGGCAGCTGCAGGGGTGGCACTCACGTCAGGAAGGTGCTGGTGAAGGTGCGATTGAGGTCGCGGCCTATGTAGCGGCGACAGACAGCTGTGGCTGCTGGGTTGGCCAGCACGGGCACAGCGGAGAAGCTGGGTCTCTGCAGGTCCACGGGGGTCCGCAGCCACTGCCGCACCAGGTAGACCCCAGACATCTCATTGCCATGGGTGCCCCCGGTCACAGCAACACGGCGCAGGGGCTCCTGGGGCACAGGCAGAGAGCACATCCCTGTGTGACATGGGGACACCTGGTGGGTGGACAGACGTAGGAGACCCAGCACAGGCTCAGGGCTCAGTGCCCAGAGCAGGGTCAGTGGTGGTGAGCTCTCCAAGGCCTGAGAAGCCCAAGCTGGGCAGGGCAGCTGTTTGTCCAGAGGTGTGGCTGGCTTCAGCGAGGCCCCGTCTGCACCGCAGAGGCACAGCTCAAGGGCACCCCCATCCTGAAATGTGTCCTGCCTGCTGCCTGAAGTCCCTCCTTTGGAGCATTCTTTGAGGGTGCATTGCCCTTCCTCTTCTCTTCTGGGGAGACCACTTTCTACCCCTTTTGGAGAGAAGCCCAGGGACACCTTCTATGGAGGAGGTCTGCGCTCATTTCACAGGTGGGAAAGTTGAGGCCTACATAGGGAGTGGAGTGCACTGCACCAGCTAGCTGTAGCATGTCTGGGTTCCAGGCAACCCCTGTACCTTTCAGCCACTCCTTCTGCTCCTCCGAGCTGGCACAGGGGACCTTTGGGAGGAGGCTCCTTACCTGCCAGTGAGCGTCTGGGCTCCTCCAAGTCACCGGGGCTTGCAGTGTTGCCCCTAGACACACAGTGCTTGTGTGCCCAAGATCACCAGGCATGAAGTATTTGTACTGAGTTGAGCAAAGGGTGAGTGATGTGGGCTGAGGTCCATATGGCCAAAGGTCGTTCTACCCCATGCGCCACAGCCTGAATGGTTCAGGTCCCACAGACAGATTCCTGTCCTTGCTCTCTTCCTCCTCTAACCCTGCCTCCAAGGGCCTCTCTGGACTCCTGCTGGGGGCCGCTGTAGCCTTGGAGAGTTACTTGCTAGGGATTCTTCAAGACCTGAACAACAGCCTTCCCAGGAGGATCCGGCTTTGCTGACTGCTAGCTCAGAGGTCACTGCACAGCGTGCAGTCAAGGGTAACAGCTAGGGAGTGGCCCAGGTGCCACTGGCTGATCAGCTGTGTCCTGCCAGAGAGGTGCCTTCCCTAAGGCTACTAAGAGGTGGGCTGACTATTTGACAGTGACATGGTTTTGGCTACCAGACCATGCCATGAAATTTCCTATACAGGTATGGGCCTTGTTTTGCACCCCGGATGGGGAGTTCCCCACCGTCTCAGCTATCACCTCAGTCCTTGCAGCTTCCACAAGGCTGGAGTCACCCTTGCCCTAAAGGCTGTGCCTCCTGTGGGCTCTGAGCTTTATGATTCTTTGATGCTTTAAACAAAACTTCATATGTCTTCATAATTCCAGCACCCAAGAGACCAAGGAAGGGGGATGGCAAGTTCACGGCCAATCTGGACTGCAAAGCAAGACCCTATGTCAAAAAACCAAAACTTCAAAATGTTTCACCCAGCACATTTAGTCATTCTAGGGAGAGTAGAGCTAAACTTACTCCATTTTTCTGTTTTAGCAAATGACCCACAGGCCCACTTTACAGATGTGGAAGTTGAGTTGAAGCTCAGACAGAATGCACAGAGGCCCAGCACATTGGAGATCTGCAGCCAGCATGTCCAGTCTGACCTCATCTTCTCTCTGCTGGCTCTCAAGGGGCAAGGGTAAAGGACCAAAGATCCAGCCCACATGCTGGTCCCTTCCCCATCGTCAGTTGTCTGCTGGCAGATACCAAAGGATCCAGAGGTCACTGGGCAAAAGGCTGTACCTATTCCTTCCTGTACCCAGGCCCAAGTCCCAGACCTGCTTGGACCTCACTTGAGACAGGCCAGTGGCCAGCCCAGGGCTTTGCACACCTCTGGCTTGGCTCTGCCTGCAGCTGCTCGGCTCACATTCAGCTCTGCGTGTGGTCTGTGCCTGCCCTTTGTTCTCTGCCCCACAATGTGGGCTCCCTAAACTCAGCTTGGGGGTCATGGGCCCCGTGACTTGTCCTTGCTCCACTGGGATAGCTGCACCTTGTGAGGGTATCCAGGAGGGCGTGGAAACCTCTGTGAAGGGCCCTTGCTGAGGGTCACCAAACCGTTTAGCAGCAGCAGCAGCCCTGCGGGCAGCTAAGACTGTGGAAAATAAAACGTCTTGGGCAAGATACTGCCCTGCGTGCCAGGTGGTGATGGAGGGAGCCAGAGGTGAGCCTGCTGCCCCTGCCCGCTCCCTCTGTGCTCTGGGAAGGGGCCCCCGGGCTCTGCTACTTGACTCTGAAACATTGGTCTTTATCCCAGGGGTCCACACAGGCTGCTGAGATCCTGCTGACTCATTTGGGGCCTTTGGGGAGAGAACAGCCTGCCAAGTAAACTTGGCTGTTTTGGACGTTGCTGGGGACCACAGGTGCTGCTGGACCCCCCATCTCTGAAGAGGGTTTCATGTCCTCTGGCTAGAATCAAGCTTCCCGGCTTGGGTGGGTATTTGTAGAACAGGAGGGCTCCCCTGGTTCTAACTCACCTATCCTAACAGGCTGTGTGGCTTGGAGAGAGTCAGTGCTCAGCTCCTGCCTAGGAAGTGGGTGAGGCTGTCCCAGCCTCAGCGGTGAGCAGTGGTGACACAGGACAGGCAGAGCACCCGCAATGGTGCAGGCGCAGGACAGTGTGCCTTGGGGATCATCTTCACTCCAGTTGGGGAACCCTCAGCCAACTCCACATTTGTGAAGCTTGACCCAAGAGGACCTGTGGCCCAGGAAGGGTGGCTGAGCGACTTGGGAGCCCCCTGCCCACCTTCCACCCTGCAGGCCAGTTCTGACTCAGCGTGGTCCCTGCTTTCTGCCTCTGTCCTGCCTTTCTCTCCACGTCCCTGAGGCTGCTTTCTCTCCACGTCACCTAGGCCCCTAAACCTCACCCCATGGCAGAGAAACGACACCAGCTGTCCTCCACTGGCTTCTCTGGGCCACTTCTAACTGTGGACAACCCAGCTCTGGTCTGGGTCCTTCTCCATCCTCCCCACTGCAATGCCTCCCATTGACCTGAAGGGGGCTCCCAAGTTCACATCCCAGACCCAAGGGCGCGAGCAGCCTCTCACCCTGCCTCCTTTTCTGTGGGCTCTCATATCAGGTTCCAAAGCTAACTCTGAGAAGCTGGGGAACACAGTGTCACAGGGCCTGTCCTGCAGGACCCTGTGGCCTGTGCCAAGGCCTCGGTCCTAGGAGCCACCTAACGATCTAGGGCTTTTTCCAGAGGTGCAGTGCTGCTGGATGGACTCCAATCCCGGGCAGCCAGCCAAGAGGGCACAGCCAGGCAGAGTGGTGGCTCTGCTTCTGCTGAGACTCGGCTTCATTCAGAAGATGCCGCCCACATGAGTGGGGTGGAAGGGACAGCAGGCTGATTTGGCATGTAGGGGCTGAGGTACTGGGATGGTCTGGAGCGAGGGCACAGAGGCATAGGGAGAAAGAGGGGCTTGCTGGAGGGATCCACTGGGAGCTGAACTCCGAGCACGCCAAGTTGGAGACCTGCAGGAACAGGGCCTGCCCCGATGCTTCAACAGGCTGATTCTCAGGGCCAGGGCCTGGCTTGAAGTCACCCGAGTGGGGACACTCAGCCCCCTTCTCAGAGGGCTTGTGACCTGGCTGTGAAGGAGCATGGTCAGGAGGCAGCAAAAATGAACTGGCACCATCTCTGCCTCTTTCCCCAACACCCCACTTCACTCATTCATAGGCACCCCCCAGGGAATCAGCGCTGTGGGACTGGGGACCCTCCAGGGAGCTAGACTCTGTTTCTGCTTTCATGACTCTCATTGTCCACTAAGAAGTCTTAACTAGGTGTTCAGTCCACGGCACTCTGGCAGGTCAGATGCCTCTTTGCCTCCTCAGGGACACACTGAAAACCCTGTGCGGCCACTGCAGGGCCAGCAGGAATGACCCAGGGGCCAGACCCCTCCTCCCCATGCTTCCCAGTAGTTCACTATCATTCCGTTCTGTCCTGCTTTCCTGTCAACTCAACCCTGTCCTGCTCTCAGACCTCAGTTTCCTCGAATATCAGATGAAGTCATCAGCATTAGATTCTGCCAGCCCAGCCCACCTTCTGGGAGCTGAGAGCAGGGAGGACAGAGGAGGCCACCATGGGCACATCCCCTGCCTGTGCCCACTGCAGACCTGATGAGTGAGTTGGACCTTCCTTCCCCTTGGTCCCACACACAGCTTCGTGCTAGTCAATGACACACTGTAGGCAGGTTCCACCGTGGGCCAGATCTAGATGTCAGATCAGATGACATCAGGTCAGTATTGGGTCCTGACCTAGATCCCCGATCTCCCAAATGAGTGTACAGCGCAGGTTTAAATAAAAAGAGACAAATTGTACGGCTTTCGGGCTCCAGGAGGGTCAAAACCCTTTAGCTGAGCTCAAGACTCTGAGGGCTAAGACAAAGACTTCTCTGGACCAGCCCATTTTTATTAGGACCAAGGACAAAAGGTGGGGAAACTGAGGAAAGCATGGGAAATGAGCAGGACCTTCGGAGTCACTTCAAGGACATCTCCAAGTAGTAAATTATGCCAATTTAGGAGAATCATCTTATCTCGAAGATGACATTTATGGTAGGATTGAGACTGTAAGAATAATTCCTGCAGCTGCAGTCTCTACCTTGTTAATTGGGGTTGGAGCCAAGTGTCTGCAGCTGTGGCCTTATCTTGCCCTTTGAGGTATCTCTGGCCTCACAGGCCACTACAGGCCTCAGCCAGAACCAGTGATTCATAAAGATTTACTCACTATGAATCAGCTCCCATTGCCAGGCAAGGGCCTAGGCCTAGGACAGACTCACAGATAAACATAGAAAGCCAGTTAGCAAAATGTAAATCCTGCTCAGAGCTGCTTCATAGTGGTCTCCCATAGGTCAGGCCTGCCCATCCTCAGGTGTGCAAGGAGCTGTCAGCAATTGTTCTGCCTTGTGGGATTCCATTTATACATCTATTTATAGTCTTCTCTAGCTACAGATACTTGCAAACTTTGGGGTACAGGAATTACCTATCTAAGCAGAGGGACAAGAGGCTGCAGAAGGGACTGTGGTACAGACAGTCCTGTGGACCAGCCACCCAGAGGTCCTTCAAGCTGGAGGTCTGTTCAGAAAAAGGCGCTGGAGTGGGATCTTCATGGACTGGGCTGGAACTTGTCTTCAGGGACCACTGAGAAGGTAGACAGCAGTTGGCAGCACTGGGCATTCCAGGGGCTTGGCAGTCACCAGCAGCACCACCAGGGGGTGGGTGCTAGAGATGGGCAGGCTGTCACAGAAGGGTGCAGCTATGGGACCTCATGGCCCACCTCAGTAGCTTCTGGGCCTGGGAACTGTAGGGCGGGTAGCGGATCTCGTTGAGCTTCTCCAGGCCCGAGGGAGAGATCAGACAGGCACGGTGGTTGGAGAAAGTGTCAAAGGAGAACTTGCCGTGGTACCTGCCCATCCCACTTTTACCTGCATGGGCACAGGAAATGAGTGTCTGAGGCCAGGACTCTGCCTGGCCCCCACAGCAGCCTCAAATGCAGTGAGCTCAAGAAGCCTGGAAATTCTACAGAGCATTTAATAGACAGGGAACTGACGCCTTCAGAGGCTTGGAGTTGAACAGCGAGTGAAAAGACTTGCAGATCTGAGCCAGGGGCGATGGGGTGGGGAGCTGGACAGCAAGGAAGGGCAGGGCCTCACCGACTCCTCCAAATGGCAGGCCTGGCAGAGTCATGTACAGGAAGCCACTGTTGCCTCCAAAGTTACCGCTGCTGGTCTGGTCCAGAACCTGCTTCACTACCTGGGGAAGTGGCGGAGGTGTGGAAGTGTGTTCCTGTCACTGGGAAGGAAGGCTGGATGCCTGACCATCCTGGGGGGGCGGGGTGCAGAAGGACCACCACATCTGCAGTGCTTCCGCAGGGAACCACCACTGAGCAGTGCCCTCCCGCAGGCATCTCAGAAGAGACGATGCCTTCTCAGGGATAGTTCAGGAACGGTGTGATTGCTACAAGCACGATATAAACTCAAAGGAACCCCTGCAGCATCCAGTGGAGCCTGTGACTGTGAGGCCCAGCAGTCTGGTTGGGACATTGTGGGAAAGTGCATAGGCCTCACTGTGACCACCCTGTGGGGTCCCAGCCTTGAGCCAGCCTCCAGCCCCATTTGGGCTCTGCTCACCATGGAGAATCTGCACACAGCACAGGCAGAGGAGAGTCCCTAGAACATTTCTTCTTACAGAGGGAGCTCACCTGGGGCAGGACACACAGCTGGCCAGCCCCTGCCCAAAGCATTCCGGTGGGCAACCTTGTGCAGGACACCGTGGTACCAGGCATCCCAAGTCATAGGCATCCTTGAGGTGACTGCTGTCCTAAAGTCCTTCCTCTCATGGAGGGGTATAAAAGGGGATCTGGCCAATCTGTACCCATTTTGGCCCCTCTGTCACCTCCAGCCCACTGGACCCCACCTGGCTGTTGTTAGAGAAGGCATACAGGGCCAGTGGCTTCTCCTGACGGTTGATGAAGTCGATGGCTTCGTCCAGGCTGCTCACAGTCATCAGGGGCAGGATGGGCCCAAAGATCTCCTCCTGCATCACCTTATCTGTCTCCTGCACGTCTACCAGCACTGTGGGTGCTGCGGGCAAAGGGGCGGCTCAGCCTTGCGGAGTAACCAGGACGGCCCATAGGGGCAGGACCAGGACCAAACTCTAGGGCAGAAGGTCCAGGGATTTGACCTCCTAGGACACCAGGCTCATAGGATCTAAGGATCTGGGATCCCTCTCTCAAGGGACAGCAGATATTGGGACAGAGGTCCTTTAAATCACACTCTGGGTCTCCAGAACTGGGGTCTGAGCTCAACAAACCCAGAGCTGTGGATACCAGAGTTTAGAATTGGGAAGCCACAGGCTCAGAACCACAGCGATCTGGAGCATTTGTGCTCTCGAACCAGGAGAGAGGGGCTCACCGATGTAGAGATTGTTCTCGTCACTCTGACCACCGATGGCCACGCGGCCACAGCTCAGCAGTCCCTTAAGCCGCTTGAAGTGTTTCTCACTGATGATGCGGCCCAGGTTGGGGGAATTCTGGGGGTCGTCACCATAGAAACGAGTGATGGCATTCTGCAAGGCAGGCACCAGCCGCTCCCTCGTCTCTGGGCTGCACAGGACATAATCAGGGGCCACACAGGTCTGGCCGGTGTTGAAGTAGCGGAACCAAGCCAGACGGTTGGCCACGGTCTGGGGGTCACAGTTGTCATCCACATAGCAGGGGTTCTTGCCCCCCAGTTCCAGGGTGACAGGCGTCAGGTGCTTGGCAGCAGCAGTCATGATAATCTTGCCGACACGGGAGCTCCCTGGGGATGTCGTCAGAAGACCTCATCAGTGATGGCGAACCTATGGCACGCTTGCGTTGCAGCAGGCTGCTTGTGTTTTCAAAAATTATAAAAAGTCCGCCATCACTGAGCCAGATGGTCCAGGCATATGACTTGGTCTGCTCTTCCTTTGAGACCCTTCATGGCCTGGCCCTAGCCTGCGCCATCCACTGGATCTGTCTTCAGCCCACTCATCCCTGGATCCAATTTCTCAGGATGCTGGGAGTCATGGTCAGCCTGCCTGCCGATTGCTCCTGGGACACCTTCAATTCTTGATTTGCTCTTTACCTCCAACTACAGCCTCTTCCTTCCACTTCCTTCCCACCTCATCCTGAACTGTCCCCTGCCCCAGGACCCTGGCCAGTACCACTCTCACCTGTGAAGAAAATGTAGTCAAATTTGTGCTCCAGCAACTTCTGGGTCTCCTCGGGCCCACCCAGTGCCACAGCAAAGCAGTTCTGCAAGATGCAGAGGCAGCTCAGGGGCAGGTTCAGGGCACAGCAATGTCCCAGCCAGCAGGGGCAGGGATATGGGGATGGTGGGTGTCAAAGGGGCAGGGCAGTTTCACCTGGTCCAGGTACTGGGGCAGTTCCTCGGCCAGCACCTTCTCTGTCCCCTTGCTTATTTCTGATGGCTTCAGTATCACGCAGTTCCCTGCAGGGGCAATGTGGTAGCAGTGGAGGATGCTGGTGCCCCCATACTCTCAGAGAGCCCTGAAACATGTGGGTCTTTGGGGCTCTCTTTGCACAGGGCTATTGGGCTGGAAGGGGAAAGGACCTGGGACCCTCTTCTTACCTGCTGCAATGGCCCCCACCAGGGGTACCAAGGTTAGGTTCACAGGGTAGTTCCAGGGGCTGATGATGAGCACAAGGCCAAAGGGCTCCTTCCGGGTGAAGGCACAGTCCAGCTTTGTGAGCTGGAGTGCAGGAAGGACTGTGAGATCCTGCCGAGAACTGCCCCAAACCCATCCTCCAGCCCCGTGCTCAGCTCCCTGGGTGATGCAGTCCCTGGAGAAAAGACTGATTCTCCCTCATGTCAGGGGCAGCAAGGGCCTGAGCCAAGCTGGCCCAGTTCACCAACCTCCAGTACCACTACTTGCCCAGCGGGCCTCACCAAGTTTGTGTCTGCTGGTTTGTCCTTCATCCAGGTCTGCAGGTTCTTGATGGCCAGGTCCACCTCATTCTGGCATAGAATAATCTCAGATGTGTCTGAGTCAAAGGGTGACTGTGGAGGAGGTGGAATGGGAGGTCAGACCTGTGGTTGGCCAGAGGTCCAATGTGTGGAGAGGGCACCAGTGAGTCTCACGGGCAGCACAGTGCTCCCATGGGAAATATGCAAGGCTGGGAGCCTGGACTCTGGCTGCCTGGGCTCCAGTTCCACTTGTGGCATTGGGCAAGTGAGTGCCCCAGTTTCCCGAGTGCTTAGCACCTGGGAACAGCAATCCAGCCTGTCTCTCAGGGTGGCTGTGCATGCTCCTGAGCTCATACTGTAATTTGCCTGTGGCCCACTACCTGGTAGGGAAAGGCCTGTTTAAAAAAACACAGGAATAAATTTGGAAACATAGCTAGTCATGTCAAGGCACAAAGTCCCTCAGCAGAGGGATGGGGCAGGGGGGGTGTTATGAATGGTGCAGCCTAGCTAGAAGGCAGCTCCTGTCTGGCTATCCCACCCCTCCCCCCACCTCGGTCACCTTCTGCGGGTCCTGGAACAGCCCATCGTGCAGCAGCTGCTTATTTTCCCGCAGGAAGCGGCCCAAGCCCTCCAGCTGCGCCATCCGGAACGCGGCAGGCCGAGTCTGCCCCAAGTTGAAGGCCCCCCGAAGCCGCCGCACCATGTCCTCAAAGGGGTCAGTCCTGCTGAACAAGTGGCATGAGTCGGGTAGTTGGGGTTGCCCATATCTTTGGGGACACCATCTACCACCTTATGGTGACAGCAGCCTTGTGTCTGGCTCCCCAGCCCAGGGCCCCACCAATCACCCGGCAGGATGACCCATGAGTCCTGTGTGTGTCTGTGTGCATCTGAATGTCTGGACATGCATCTGCCGTGGTCACTGATCTTAGTTAGACTGCACCAGCTGAAGGATTCAGGTGCCAAGCAGTCCCCAGCCAACCTGCAGACACACCTGCCCTCCCCATGGCAGCCTTGGTGTCACTCTGGCACAGGGCAGAATGCAGCAGTGCCTTCCCTGCAGCACGCCTGGGAGCAGGGCACATCCAGAAGGACCAGGCGCCTTCGTGGGCCTGAGTATGTCAGGGGTCTGGGGTGAGCTGAGGACCTGAGGTCCTGGTGTCCAACCTAGAATGCTGTTTCTAGTGTGGTCACCTTTGCCAGCTGAGGCAGGTAATCCCACCTGGGTCCTCCCTGTGCACACCTGGTGCTTGGTAAAATAATTGAGGTGCCTGCAGTGTCTGACAGACAGAAGGAGCTGAGGTCCCTGAAATTCCCATGGGCCGGGGATTGTACAGCAGTTTCTGCCTCAGCCCCACAGCAGGGAAGAAGCACCCCGGGCTTCCTGGGCCAGGGGCTGGCTAGGGACATAAGGTGACTGCTTCAGATGCCACACTGAACATTAATGATATTCTTCATTGCTTCATAAGATACATGCTGAGAAAGGCATTAAGAGGCATGGCATGTGCTCACACAAACCGAGACGGTACAGGCCCCTGCACACCTAGCCGTGCTGTAATCTTATGGGCCCATGGTTATACAAAGTGGAAACTTCAGATATGCCTTGGTACACAACTGTAGTTACAGACAGGCTCCATACGTCGCAGGTTCCTTGCCGAACCTGGCCAGAGACCCATCAGCCATCCTGATGGCAGTAGAGAGGCAGTGCAGGAATTTGGGATGAGGGGCCACCATGTGCAAAGGCCCTGCAGGGACTGATTTTGAGAAACTCGTTGCAGCTGGACTGATTGACAGTCCATGGGAGCCAGGAGTTTCCCACAGGGAATGAGAGCAGCTTGGAACAAAGGCTGGAGGGCAAGTAGCCATTTGGAGCTAAGCAAGCAACATTTTGATTAAACCTCACAGGATTAGGAAACTGTCACTCTGAGAGGCTGCCCGAGAGCTGGGCTGGCCCTCTCTCCTCTGAGCCTCCAAGTCCACTGTCACCCTTGAGCCCCAGGCCTCTTCCCAGTCTTCCCTCCTGGGGCTCTGGTCATGCTCCTTTCCTGCGGCCCCACATTCCATTTCCCCAGCCTCCATTCCAACCTGGGCTTTTTGTCCTAAGGCCCCTCTGCCCCTGGCCCTCGCCCCTGCAGCCCCACGTACCCTGGCGTGGGATCCGAGCCTTCACACTTGGTCGCACCCTTGTTTGACATTCTGCTTCCCGATGCCCAGCTCTGCTCCTGCCCAGGTGGCCCCTGCCACTGCCGATCACCTGCTCCTCCTTGTCACCTACCTGTTCTACTAGACTCCCAGCCCACACCTGGCAGGGGTGTGTCCCCACACCCACCTCCCCCTTGCCCCGAGCTGCCCTGTTTCCACAGCCTCATTGGCACAGCCAGAAAGGCAAAAGGTGGTGTGGGCTGGTGCTCTGAGTGCCTGCCGGAGGGGTTGCAGGGAGGTACCCATGAGGAGATGTCCCCCAGAGGGTAACAAGAGGCAAACCATCCAGACCCTGGCAGCAAGTGCTGCCTCCCCCTAAAGCCCTCACAGGACCCGGCACTAAATCCTCTACTCTTCCACGCCCACCTTCAGAGCCTCTGGGCCAGATGAGGGCCTGTAACCAAGAGAAAGGATGACAGCTGAGGGGGAGCCCCTATGGGCAGGGGGCTCACTCCAGGGTTGACATTCATTCAGTTCTTTGTTTATTCTCCTACTTGTTGTGTGGTCTCTGGAAGGTTCCTTAAACCCGCTGAACCCCTCTGAGGCACAAGCAGAATGGAAGTGTCCTGGTTACTGAGAGGATCACAGGACAGAGCATAGGCAGTTCACAGCTCCTGGCACAAAATCAGTACCGCTCAACATTGGCTCCTAATGTCCCATGGGCACTGAGTGCCTCTGAGGTCCTAGGAAGCAGAAGACCCCCACCCCCTGTCCCACCAGGGGGGTCTGACACTGTCCCACTCCTCCCTGAGCCAGACATCACACACACTCCATGCTGAGGTCCACACAGAGGTTTCCTGGCAGGAACATGTGGTGGTCCTGTGTGCACCAGCAGGACTTCTTTTTTTTTTTTTTTTTTTTGTCTTTTTCCTTTTTACCGGTACCAGGGATCGAACTCACGACTGCCTGCTTGCATGGCAGGCGCATATGCCGCTGAGCTAAATCCCCAGTCCCAACCGGCAGAACTTCTAAGATGACCCTTGGTCGTGACTGGAGCTGGGTCCCTCGGAGCCACAGACTACTACAAACCCTTCACCCTGAATCTTTGGTAGCTTCAGATGTAAATGCTGATGTGACTCTGGCAAAGGAATGTGGGGATCCAGCTAGAGCAGTGCTGGCAGGACCCACTTAAGAGCCACAGACAGTTTACGGCCACTGAGGAGGCCTCTGGTCCCCGCTGGGGTGCTGATGCCTTTCCACAGGAAGGTCTTGTGGCCCATAAGTTCTACCTCAATATATCTGCTTCGAAGGGAACCAAACTGACAAGAAATCTACATAGTTTATATGTAAATTAAAATATGCTCAACCTTAATAACAATTTGTAAAATGGAAAGTGAAATCATTATCAGATTTCTGACCATACGCTTTGTATTAGTTCCTTGTGACCGAGGTAAGGATTTATTAGCAGGAAATGGCTGAAAACAACAGGAAATGTCCTTCCACAATTCTAAAGACAGAAACCCCAAATCAAGGCACGGACATGTGCTCACTCGAAAGGCTCCAGGGGGGTGTTCCTTCCTGCCTCTTCCAAATAAGAGGGCTGCTGGCCCTCCTAGGCTTGTAGCCACATCTCTCTGACTCCCGCTCTGTCTTCTCAGGCATACATCTAATCGGTCTCTATCTATTAAGAACACTTGGGACTGGCTTAGGGACCCACCTAGATACTGCAGTATGACCTCCCGATCCCAGCATCATTATGTTCATTGCCCCTGCAAGGACTCTTTTTCTCCATAAGGTCACTGTTCACACAGTGCTTAGGAGGAGAGCTTAGGAGGACATCTTATCTCTGGAGCTAGTCTACCACAGGGAACAAAAGCCACCTGCTCTGCCACCCCTGAGGAACACTGGACCATGATTTCCAGAAAAATGCAGACATCAACAAATACTTGTGCCCATAGGAGAGGCAGCACTAGTCAAGCCCCCAGTCACGCAAGGTGATCACCAGGAAATGGAGAGAGAGCAGCTGAGGAGGAGGAGAAGGCTGAGTCAGTGCCTGCAGGGTGTGGGTGGGTCAGATACTTGCAAGTGAGGCAAGAGTGTCCATTCCATTCCCAGCAAACAGGAAGGTGAGGCAATACCCAGGGCGGGAGGCAGTTACTGGGCTTGTCCTGCCCTGAGAGGAAAAAGGCGGCTAACAGCCTAGGAACACCTTGCTGGTAGGGTAAAGTGTTAAGGGCTGATCCAAGAGCACAGGGAAGCCTTGGGGTGGTGTCAAGCACAGGGCGCTGTTCCCAACTCTGTGTTTCCCTCTTCCCTCCCCCAGGGGAATCAGACAGAACCAAGTGGCAGGAGAACAAAGCCTTTGATACTTATGCTTGAGCACAAGGGGCAAAGCCACAGGGACAGGAGTCACAGGCTGACCCAAAGGGCAAAGCTGTACAGCATTCCTGACATCTTTGGGGTAGGGAGAGACTGGTCTCTTGATGTCGTCTCCGAAGGGGGAGTTTTAGCTGCCCCCGAAGGCTTCACACCACGCCCCTTCACTGGTCCATCACCGCCTTGTCTTCCACAGGTGTGGCTTTTCCACAAAATTTAACAAAATAAAGGCAATGTGTGTTCGTTTAGTGACTGTTCTACACATGTATTTGTCCCTTGCCTGCTGGAATTTGCTCCCCTTGCCTGGGGAAGTCCCCAGTTGCATTTTGGAGCAGGGCAGACCACTACCGCCTCAGCGGGTTTGATCTTAATCAGTTTGTCTTCTGGTTTCTTGGGATCAGCAGTCTCTGCAAGCCAAGCTGACTCCATCCTCCCACCTCCTGCGGTGTTGTCTGAATTTCGTAGCTTTGAAGACTGGTCTTTTTTTTTTTAAACTCTTAGTTTTCCAATATGTCTGTTCCATCTTGAAACAGAGGCCCAGCTCAGTTGTTTCACCACCTCAGTGTCCCCTTTGGGACGGCTTGGATGAGCTGGCAGGGGACATAGGAGCCTCCTGGGGCAGTCCAGGCTGGCCATGGGGTGGAGTTCAGGTGAACATGTCTGCTGTCTTGAGGCTGGCATGAGCCTATTATGAGCTTTCCCAGCACAATTTCAAGGATTGTGCTGGATTGGGAGCCAGGTGAGGGCCAAGGACAGGTAGGAGTCGGGCAGCCAGGAACTAAGGGTGTGGTGCCATGTCCTGTGGCACTGGCTCTGTGACGTGGGAGGTAGGAACCTCGAGTCTTGTCTGGACCAGAGGTGGCAGAAAGATGTGCCCAGAGAGCCACAGAGGAGGTGCTGGGTCAAGGGGTCAGGAGCAAGGCCAGGTGGGTACGGATTTGGGGATCATTCCACTAGTGATCTTTAGACTTGCAGGACTGGAGGAGGTTGCCAGAGTTTCTGTGGGGGAGTCGTGAGGATTGGCAGCCTATGAAGCAGGGGGTGGGGGAGCACAGACAGGGAACAGAGCAGCCAGAGACACCGTGGAACAAATGTTGTTGGAGGAGAAAGGTTGGGGAGAAGCCACACAGCACCAGTTAGGGCGAAGGGACCCACAACCAGAGAAGCTGCTGCTGTGTAGACCCAGTGCCATGAAGCCTGGCTTGTGTGGCCCCACGGAAAGGCAGACTGCCACCCAGCAGGGCTAGGTGGCCAGCGTCCACTTCCTCTGTGTACTCCATGCCCCAGCTGCTACTGCTCTGAGAGCAGAACGTGAAGGGGGCCCTTGGGGCTGGGCTGTCCTGTGCACTGCAGGGTGCTTAGGGTCTGACTCACCACTTCCAAATACCCCCAAGCCCCTGGAGAGCAGCCTAGGGCTACCCTGGCTGGGAACCGTGCTGCATCCAGCTGGCCACATGGACACCTCTCCTCAGTCTCACTGAAACCATGGGCGAGGGCTTGGGAATCATAGTATCTGAAAAATCCCAGACCCGCTGAACGTTAGAGCCTGAACCCACAGAAATGTATACTCATCCAACATGAGATGCTCTAATTTCCAAAATGCACTCTAGGCTCTGGGACACATGAAATCTCTTTTTTTGTGTTATAATGCAAAACTTTAGGCCTATAAAAATATAAAGATAACATAAATACTCATGTGTGCAACAATTTTGTCAGTCTTAATGTTTGCCTTGAATTACGTTTTTAAAAATACAGGATGTTCTGTTATATTCTATGCCTTTGTGCCCTAATTCCCGCCTCTCGTCTCTGCCTGTTCCTCATACAGGGATGTTTAGCACCCCTGGAAAGTCTGATTGTCTTGTTATGTGTGTGTTTTCACTGGGCATTATAGGATTATTTTGCTGCTTTTTATTTGATTTAAGATGCTGGGACTCAAACCCAGGACCATCGTGCTAAGCAGGCAGTGTACCACTGAGCTCTACCGCCAGGCCCATGTTTTGCCCTTTTTAGAAATGAAAACAAGCCGAGAAGGTTGGTGCACACCTGTAATCCCAGCACTCTGAGGGGATGAGCCAGGTGGTCCCAAAGGAATTGAACTCTGTGACCGATTCTGTGGGCAAACCTGGAAGTGAGTCCTTTCTCCTTGCAAGCGTGGGGATGACCATGTCTTGACTGCTGCCTTGCCCATGGCTTCTCATAGCATCAGTGTGGGAAAGCTGCGGTGGACATTCCTGCGCATAATGGAAAAGAACATAAAGGAACATAATGGAGTCGCTGGTCTACAGCTCCTCTGAAACCCAGCCCGGGATTCAGACAGGCGATTTCTGATCACGGTCGTGACACTGAGCCCTGTTCTTAGATCTCTGCCCTGTCCTCTGAGCTTTCTTTTCCTTTGCATGGCAGGTGGCTTCTGTTTGTAGTGAAGTGGCTTCTTCAGCCTGCTTGCAGCCAGTGGAATTTGGGGACCCAACAGCCCCTTTTCATTCTGCTCTTTTAGTGTCCTTCCAGGGTACTTGCAATGTTTCTCAAAAGCCCGCGAGGAATTTTATCAATATTACCTAGTAATATTGATAAAATAAATTTCACAACAATCTATGAAATTTAACTCCCAGGTCTTTTTGAGATGGCCCCTGCCAGGAGGGTTACAGCCTTAAGCCACCATGGGTGCCATTGTTCCCTGGGGCTATTATGTGGGGACCTTTGTGTCTTCAAAGGTGCCTGCAGTTAAATGACACCAATCCTTCCTGAGGTCTGAGCAACAGGTGAAATGTTTACATCTCCAAATTCATCTCTAGGGAGCTCAGAAACATTTCTTAAATTTCACATCTTTGGTACCTGGAATTTTTCAAGCCTATATTTTGGAGATGGTGTCCCAACTTTGCCCAAGTATCTGGAGCCACAGGTACCCACCACTGCACCCCAGGAATAAACTGAATTCTTTTTTGTTCTCTTTGACTTTAATGAGTTTACATCAAATATTTAGGTAGTCATTTTACATTTAAGGAATACAAATCTTTTTAAAAGTGTGAGTAAAAGGATTTTGGCTATTTTGTTTTAACAATTTATCTCATCACATCTTGTTGCAACAATGCAAATGCATTTGCAGCACCCATTACAATCATGAAACTAAGTTTGAGGAAGTGTGTACACTGTTAATAATGGCTCTCGGAGGAAACTGGTTTTTGTCTAATAAAAACTCTATGGTATACAGAAGCATAATTAGCCACCTATTGTCTTAAGAATCATCACCAAAATTTTCTGGAAAAATCTTCGTAAGAATTAAATATTTAAAAGGTGAGATGTTTCTTATTTTAATTTTATTTTATTTTTTTTTGTCTTTTTCCTTTTTATCGGTACTGGGGATTGAACTCATGACTACCTGCTTGCAAGCCAGGCGCTTATGCCACTGAGCTAAATCCCCAGCCCCTCTTATTTTAATTTTAACAAAATCTGTTTTATTGCTAAGAAATATCTTAATAGTTTTAAAGCATAGACTATTAAGAGTCTAGAAAACTAAAATTTTACTCCTGAATTCAAGCTTATAGATAAGTCTTTTATAAGTAACTCAATAAAATATCCTCCCTTCCTAGCCCCCTGCTCCAAATCTTGTGTTATTTCTTTTTTTTTCTTGTGTTATTTCTTACAAAACTTTGGACAAGAGTAGAAATACATCCAGATATACATGCCGTATAATAATAAGAACAATAAAACTCAAGAAATTACTTTTCAATTTTTAAATTTTTTTATTTTAAGGGGGATAAAACAGAATAAAACTGTTATACACTAACAAAAAGTTTCATTATGTTTGTGTTATGCCCAAGTTATATGACCAAATTACCTGTAGCGCTGTCATACCGTTCTGTATGCACCATCTTCTTGGGTGACCTAATTGATATGTTAATCATTGCTCCCCTCTGCAAAGAACTGTAAATTCCTGGAAATCTGGCCTGACTGATATGTTAACCATTGTTCCTCTCTGCAAAGGACAGATGTTATCTAAAATTAAGTACTAAAATTAGTTGACAAAGGATTGTAAATTCCTGTGAGACTTCTCTGTCCTCTGCAAAGGGAAACAAAGGTCTTCCTCATTCCTTAGCAGATCAAGGATTTTCTCATTTCCTGATCCATGCCCATAACCCCTTACTTTGTAAATCATGCTTTCTGCAAAAAGTCTGGAAAGTTTTGAGTGAGAGACACAGCTTTTGCAAACTCCAACTTCACTGCGTCACTGGGCCCAGGATAAAATAAATCAGTGCTGCTTTTTTTAAAAACATGTCTTGTCCCATTTTTGAACACCAAGTTAGGGGGCTCTAGAGGGCTTGTTTGTGGGCCACAAGATTTGGGTGCTCACCCGGGATTACTGGGGGACCCCTCCAATTATTTTTCACTGATCGATTGGCTAAACATCTGTAAGTATTTGGGTTTTTTGTCTGTTTGTAATTTGAGTGTGCACATTTGTAACTGCAGATGGAATGAGACATCTTTTGCAGGCTTTTTGCCCGTTTGTAATTTAGGGCTTTGGCTGTCCATAACTTTGGGCCTTGGGTCTGCCACTTGTTTTTGCTTTGGGCTTCCTGCCCATTTGTGATTTGGGCTTTTTGCCTGTTTGTGATTTAGGTGCACGCATTTGTGACTGCAGACAAGCCTAGCACTCCTTCTGCACCGGATTTCGGGGCCTCTCGTTTGTAATGTGGGGCTTTGGCTCGTGTGTGTGGCTTAGGCCCACGTGTGTAGCTTTGGCCCGTGTGGGGGGCTTTGGCCCATGTGGGACTTTGGGGCCCGTTTGTGCTTTGCAGCTTCTCGCCCATTTGTCTTTATGTTCACTGTTTTTTGTACTTTGGAGTTGTCCACCTGTCTGAATCTGTTACTAATTTTGTTTTTTGCCCATTTGAATCTGTTAAATTTGTTACTAACTTAGGGGCTCGTTGCGTATTTCTGTTGCAGGGTCCATGCAGCTCACTGGACTCAAGGTTCATAATATTATTTCCTTTAGCTCGCCAAACTGTGGACAGAAAAACCTTCATTTGTGTCTTTAATGTTGGTCTTGTCTTTTGTGGCACTTTGTTTAATGTTTTAGTCCTCAATTGATTACTTGCATCCTCGGCGTGCCTTTTTAAAAAAAGTATTTTTCTTTCTGGTTAACATGTGAATATATATGCATATATATGTATATTTATGGTTTTTGAAAATCATATTAACTTTATCAAGTAAAAACCAGGTCATACTGTAATTGAGCCAGTTAAAAAAGTTACAGTTTTTTAAAGTGTAACATTTAAGGTGGTAAAAAGACATAAAATGATTAAATGTATTTTAGACTACTAAAAGAAAGTCACTTCAAGGATTTTGTTAAAGGTTTTTAATGTTGTCTAAAAAGCAAGAGAAAAAGTAATTGACTGGTAAAAAAAAAAAAGTAGTCTTGTCTTAAAGTAAAAATGTCTGGCTGTGCCAAAATGTAAAAGAGAAAATGCTTTCTGTGGCTATTGTTGGGGGCTCTTAGCCAGCTTTATGTTGAAAATCAAGAGCAAAGAGCCCCAGTGGCATAAGCGCCTGCCTTGCA
The DNA here is from genome assembly GCF_034190915.1 of Cavia porcellus. NCBI lineage: Eukaryota > Metazoa > Chordata > Mammalia > Rodentia > Caviidae > Cavia > Cavia porcellus. The sequence goes on from NW_026947500.1 coordinate 26,185,379, forward strand.
AGCAGGCAGTTGTGAGTTCGATCCCTGGTACCGATAAAAAGGAAAAAGACAAAAAAAAAAAAAAAAAAAAAAAGAGCAAAGAGCCCAGCAGGATAATTTGCAATACTGTGAGTTTGGCCGGGGGGAGGGGGGGGTTTCCAGGAATGCTATAGATTGTAAAGACAGAGTTGAGATTTTGATTGCTGGGGAGAAACAGAGAGATAAAAAAAAGATGGCCCCGGGGCATCTCAGAAATTTGGGGTTCCTTATCTAAAGGAACAATTGGTCTTATGCTAGAAAAAGCTAATCTAAATTTAAAAGGAATAACTATTGTGCCTAATGTGATTGGTGATTATAGAGATAAAATGCAAGTTCTTGCATGTGCTGTGGACATCTAGGAGATTATGAGGTGCAATTAATTTTGTTGCCTATGAAAAAGCCCTTTTTTGTTAAATATGTAATTTCAGTAGAACAATGGCCTACCACATGGCACCCTGGGACAAAAAAGCAGTGTGCCATCCAGATGAAACCTGTCCTCTGATCCAGAATGCCAGAACCATGCTTTCCTTTTGTCTCACTCCAACTGGACAACCAGAGGTAAGGAGGTTCTCAATCGGTATCACCAGTTGTTCTCAGTAGCTATTAGGGAACCCCAGAAAACCCACCAACTTGTCCAAGATAGCAGAGGTGAGGCAATTAACTAATGCCTCTCCCTTGGGGTTTTCTGAAAAGATTGCAAAAGGCCTATCACTTTTATACACCAGTAGGACCTAAAAATGCAAGGGCCATTAATATTGCCTTTGTAACCCAGTCGCCCCTGATACTAAGTGAAAATTGCAAAAGTTTGAGATATCTAATAACTTCAGTCAGTTATTAGAGGTTGCTTAAAAGATATTTGATAACCAGAGGACCCTAAAGACCAGGCTTAAGAGTTTTCTGCTGGGCAGAAGGACTGCATTGGTTGTTGGACTCTCCATAAAGAAAAATAGACTCTTTCCTCCCAGTGAATGCAAGCCATCTGACAGATTTCAGTCCCTGTGACTAAAAAGCAAGTGTGAGAATTTCTAGGAGCCGTAGGACTGACCCAGAGTTTGGGATCTTGGCAGAGGCCTGTTGCCTATCTTTCCAAAAGACTTGATTATGTGGCAGCCAGATGCCACTTTGTCTGCAGGTGATTTGCTCGGTGGCCTTTCTGGTAAAGGAGGCTTAGAAATTGACTTTTGGACAGAAACTCTTAATTGTCCCCTCCCATTTGCTGGAGACTCTCATCAAGCCTCTGCCGGACTGATGGCTGCCCAACTCCCGAGTCATGCATTATCAGGCATTACTTCTAGATCTGACCACCATCAGTTTCAAGGGGACAGTGGCTTCAAACCCTGCTACTCTGCTACCTGATGATGACCCCTCCTTGCCCCTCCATGACTGCATTGGGGACCAGACTTGACAGATGAGCCACTATTCAGAGTTCCTTTGTATTTCTCCAATGGAAGCAGTTACATCTATAAAGGTAAGCGGGTCACGGGAGCTGCCGTTACCACAGACTCTCAGAATCTATGGGAACAAATCCTGGAGCTGGGAACATCGGCCCAATGGGCTGAACTCATTGCCCTCACTGAGGCCCTCAAGTTGTCAGAATATGCATTTGCTATTGCCCATGTTCATGGGACAATTTATCAAGAATGGTGTTTATTGACCTCTGAGGGCCAAAAGATTAAAATGCTCCCCAAATTTTGGACTTGTTGGCTGCCATCTGGATGCCAAGGAGAGTGGCTATTATCCACTGTAGAGCCCATCGGGCAGGAGATGACCTTGTTATACAAGGAAATAATTTGGCAGATGCCACCACCCAAAAGGCAGCCACAAAATCAGTGGGGATTGAGATAGCCCTGACATTACTGCTGATCCCACCTACTTTGTCAAAGCCTATTTGCACTTGAAAAGACTTGCAACTGGCGGCTCAACCTCAAGCAATCCCTGGGGGCTAATATCAAAGCTTGCCCAGTCTGTGAGCCTCAGATGCCCTCAGTGCCAATTGGTGAACCCAAAGCAACTGCAACAAACTGCTACGTGGGACTATGCCTAGAGAACATTGGGAAATCCACATTACAAAAATGGGGAAGCCTGGATTTCAAGGAAATAAGTACTGATTAGTGATGATAGATATTTTTCACTAGATAGATTAAATCTTTGCCTACTAAGTCTGAGTCAGCCTTGATAGCAGTTTCCCCAATTTGGCCTCCCCTTATCCATGGGGTCTGACAATGGCCCAGCTTTTATAGCCCAGATAACTCAAAAACTAACCTAAACTCCATTGTGCTTACCAGCCTCAAAGTTCAAGACACGTAAAAAGGATGAACCAGACTTTAAAAACGTTAATAACTAATGGCCTTAGAAACTAGTGAGAGTGAGTGGGGCTGGGGTTTAGCTCAGCAGCATAACTGCCTGCCTTGCAAGCAGGCAGTTGTGGGTTTGATCCCCAGTACCGATAAAAAGGAAAAAGACATAAAAAGAAAAGAAACTGGTGAGAACTGGGTGAGTCTCCTTTCTTTTAACCCTCTTGCGTGCGTGATGTACCCTCTATGTTACTGGTATTCCCTTTTGAGGCTTTGTATGGGAGACTCTTCCTCTTCCTCCCTAAGATTTCTGAAAAAAAAAAAAAAGCTGATTTAGCTAATCAAGATCTTATTAAGTCCCTCCTAGGCCCTTCAGCCAGTTCTGACTTCCATCCACTGGTTATTCAGACAACAACATCCTTTGCCTGCAGGCCACTACAAGGACAGATGCCCTGCAGTACAGCCTGAGACACTAGTTCTCATCAAGAGGCATCACCATGAATCTCTTGAGCCACAATAAAAAAATCCCTACACTGTGGGTCCTCAGCACTCCAACTGCTGTCAAAGTCACTGAAAAGCCCGCCTGGATTCATCATTCCCCCCTTCAAGCTAGTCCCGGCCTCTGACGGGGATCAACCTACAGATAAGTGGACTGTTGTTCACTCTAAGGACTCTTTAAAGCTTAAGATTGCTAAAGATATCTGATAATGTTGTTCTTGTGTATTCTCCCTCATGGAGACCCCAAGGAAGCTTCTGTCTGGCTTTAGGAAAAAAATTGTTCCTTGTATGCCAATCATTCTGGAGTCATCAGGCAAACCAGAGCTAATTTAAATGTTGGTTTTCTTTCTCCCTTTGGTTAACAGCTTTAATAATAGTGGCTGCGAGACCTTTGTTAATCCTCCTATTGGGCCTTGTATTATAAATCAATTGGTAAACTATGTCAAAGTTTGAGTTCAAACTATAAAGCTTATGATTTTAAAGACATAAGGTTATAAACAGATACCTATGTCTAGAAACCCTATGAGCCAATGATTTGGATCACTGACTAAAATCAGTGCAGAGTGTTATACACTAACAAAAAGAGCTTTGTTATGTTTGTGTTTTGTTTGCCAATGTCCAAGTTATATGACCAAATTGCCTGTAGCGCTGTCATACCGTTCTGTATGTGCCATCTTCCTGGGTGACCTAATTGATATGTTAATCATTGTTCCCCTCTGCAAAGAACTGTAAATTCCTGGGAATCTGGCCTGACTAATATGTTAACCATTGTTCCCCTCTGCAAAGGACAGATGTTATCTAAAATTAAGTACTAAAATTAGTTGACAAAGGATTATAAATTCCTGTGAGACTTCTCTGTCTTCTGCAAAGGGAAACAAAGGTCTTCCTCATTCCTTAGCAGATCAAGGATTTTCTTATTTCCTGATCCATGCCCATAACCCCTTACTTTGTAAATCATGCTTTCTGCAAAAAGTCTGGAAAGTTTTGAGTGAGAGACACAGCTTTTGCAAACTCCAACTTCACTGCATCACTGGGCCCAGGATAAAATAAATCAGTGCTGCTTTTTTAAAAAACATGTCTTGCCCCATTTTTGGACACCAAGTTGGGGGGCTCTGGGGGGCTTGTTTGTGGGCTGCAAGAAAAACCAATCAAAACAAACCAGTGTAAGTGATATAGGACTTCAAAACATTACAAAATCAACAATAGTTACCATAATACCTTTTGTCTTCAAAACAGCTGCAGATACCTTCAGACATAGTAAAACTGAACAGAACAGAATAGAATAAAAACAAAACAATGAACACAATAAAGAACTTCAAAACAAGCCAATAGTAAATTCAAAATGGCAACCATCATATATCTTGCTATCTTTGGAATAGCTGCTCATACCATCAGATTTAACATAATCCAACAAAACAAAAGAGAATAAAACCCAACCCCAAAAAACAGTGAAAAATATAGGGCTTTGTTATAACCTAAGCCCCTCTAACTATGCGCCGAAGCCTGTTCTGTATAAGCCCACCTGCTGCTTCCCCTCCCCTTCTCCCTTCACATCTAACTAGGTTAAGTTTTAACTTCCCAAAAGGCCATAAAACAAAGGCCTGAGGTAATAGCTCCTGACAACACCCCCTTCCCTACCTGGTCACAAATTGTGTTAATTGCATTAGATTGTATTAGATTGAACTATTCTTCACAAAATAGCTTCGTTATATTTGTATCATAGCAATACCTGTAACTTGGCCTTACTGTTTGTGTTTTCCTTTTTCCTTTGGATGACCTAATTGATATGTTAATCAATGCTCTCCTCTGTAAAGAATTGTAAAATCTTACCTAATTGATATGTTAACCATTGTTGCCCTCTACAAATCGCAGTTGTGGTGCTAAAGTAAGGTAACTAAAGTTGTTAATTGCTGTTAGACTTCTCTATTCTTTGCTAAGAAAAACAAGACTTCATCTTATCTAAACTTGCTTGTATGCAGGGAGACTTGCAATTTCTGCTTTGTAGTGCGTCACACCCCCATCCCCTTCCTTACATTGTGTGACCAGCAGCTGTTTGTGGATTTACAAGATAAAAGACCTGACTTTTAGCTGTGAGGTGCGCAGTCTCCAAATTGGCTCCTGGAGGCTGTGTCACCAGGCCTGGAAATAAAGCCTTTGCTTCCCAAATTTTAATTTCTTGCTTCCTTGGATTTTATACTGGGGTCCGAATCATCACAGACTTTAAAACATGACAATAGGGAATCAACAATGTCTACAACCCTCAGAAGGGGATCTCCCCAAAAGTCATCAGACCACTGGCCCTAGACCGGCAGGGTCAGTGAAACACCAAAGCACCACCAGCATCCAATTGCATCTTACCTGGATAGCTGTTATCACAGCCTGTGTTTCTCCAGGTCAGCTGGTCGCTTATTGGGGGTGAGGGCGGGGATTGGTACTTCTTGTTTGCCAGCCTAAGCACTGGAAGGGGTTGGGGTCTGGCTGTTCCCAGACTGGTGGTGAACTGTGCATTGTGGTGGTTCCCAAACAGGGCTTTCTTCCGGGTATGGCCTTGTTCTCTCTCCCTGCAGTCCACGAATGGTGCTGACTCACAGGCAAAGGCTTGGATCCGGCTATCCTCAGCCTGGTGGTGGCCCCAAAAGATTATTTTGAGTTTTAAAAATAGAAGGCGATTAAAATGTACTCAAAATTACATTTTAAAAAAGCTTTCATGGGATAATATTCAGTCACAAAGGTTAAGAAAATACAAAGCACAAATGACTACAATGTTAGACAAAAAGTATGACACAAGGTCCTCTTCTAAAAGGAAAAATAACACAACACATGAGTCAGGATGAGTTTCCTGTTCTATGCATGGATTTTAGTCTTCATATTTATAAGGTCGGTTATGTTGACATCCAGTAGAGTTTCTTATGACATCTGATAAGGTCTCATTCCAACTTTGTAGGGTGGATCTTCTCCAAGGAACATTTTGATCCTGATCATATCTTGGTCATTATACATTTCAAAATGGTGCAGTATTGCCACGATATGCTGGGGCATGAAGACATATCCAATGTACAGTGCCACGCCACAAGAGAAACCAACATGGAATTGAAGACCATCTGCTCCCAGGGCTCCACCGTGTAGAGCGCTGTGACCAGCAGGTACTGGTAGTAGAAGCAGGATGTGCGCTTCCAGGCCTGTACCAGCCCCAGCCCCACCATGCACCTCCCATGATGCAGCCTCACGTCCATCTGTCTGTCTGGCAGCCTGCCCGTGCCCTCAATAAATTGAATTTTAATCTACCGTTTTCCACTTGGAAAAACTGAGTTTGAGTACTCATTTATTCCTCAGCTCAGTAATTTCATCTTTGCCTATTATGAGCAGAGTATTTGGGGAAGGGAGGTTTCTGTTATATTTGTTTTCTCCAGAGAATCTGTGTGAATCAGAATTTCACAGCAGTGAGGGCAAAAACAGTCACATGGTTGCATGGCCTTGCAGAACCCCAATGACACCTGCTGTGGGGTTTGAGGCTCTGTGAACAAAATGGTAACACTTGTTCACACGCAACCACCCCCAGGAACTCCTGCCCGGAGAAATATGGGGCACTGGTGTCTGGCGGTCGTATGGACCAGGGTCCATTCTCCCAGTGACCAAGTAGAGTATAATCTTGCTCTCCTAAGTCTCCTTAGTGTCTGGCTTCCTCTTCTTCTCCCCATTCTAATGTCTAGCTTAGACTGCTGCATTAAAGGCAAAAGTTTTTGCAAAAACCAAAAGAACTAATCTAAAAGGCTACAGTGCAGTCACTGGGACACAAGACTATCAGCCTCGGGCCAAGCCGTTCCAAGCCTGCTGTGTCAGGGAATGGATGCAGAAGTGAGAGAGGTCAGACGTTGCACCATGGCCAGTATCCAGCCATCCTGTTCTCAGCACAACTGATTTGTTCAGGGGTCTGGCATCCCCTGCTAGACACTGAGTGGCCTCCTATCCAGGGACACAGAGGCCTCCACAGGCACAAAAATCAATGTCTTACTCTTCTGATGACACTGAAGGAACTCCCCAAGGAGAGGGGCTCAGGACAGGGTCTGGTGCTTAAGGACAGAGCCCTGGACAGGATGCTGTGTGTAAGCCAGGACTCTCGTGGTTAGCCAATGGAGGGTAAAGGTGAGCTCAGTGGTAGAACACTGCCCTGCATGCTTAAGGCTCCCGCATCCATTCGCAGGACTTAAAAAAAAGGACGAGGAAGAGGAGAAGTGGGGTGGGGGGTGTCACTGAGTCAAGGAATGGCAGGTTCTGTTGGGCCCAGTGTAGGAAAAAGGGGAATGGTGGGGACTTAGAAGCAAAAATGGAGTCTTTCTTACACTGTGTTTTGAACTGGCCACTTCATGAATTGCTATTTTACCACTTATGGCAAATTCATAGAATCCTATTTGGTGAACTTCAGTGTTAGAGCTAAGATTTCATGTTAGGTAAACTGTGTATCTGGTCTGATCTCAGATGCAAAGACACATTCTGCTTCCCCTTTATGGTGCAACCTCATTTTAAAGTGATTTTTTTTTAGATTGGGCCTTGCTATGTTTTCCACGCAGCTCTCCTGGTTTATCGCATCTGTCTTCTTTCCTGTAGCAAGAAATTTTCAGTGTTCAGTCACACTGCAGTGTGTGCCAGTCTCTGGGTGCCAGCAAAAATCTCAGACCCCACAAGCTCCAGGCCACTGTATCAGCTTCTTAGTCCTGTGGCAAAATGTACCAAAAATTCAGAAGCTTAATTAAAGTAGCACCCGTCTCCATCACCGCCCCGTCGGGATGAGTCAGGAGCCTGGCACAGCGCAGCGGACTGTTTGCACAAGGTCTCATGAGGCCACAGCCAAGGCGGGTACTGGGCGGAGTTCTCCTCAGGACACGGTCTCTTTCCACACTCATTCTGGCTGTGAATACCACGCATTTCCCTATGATTGTGCTAGCTGTCAACCGAGGGCTGCGCTTGGCTCCTACGGGCACCCTAGAAAGAAAAAATTAAATCAGTAGATCCAGGCTGTAGTCAAGGGATGATCAGTCAAGTCCGGGCCAGGATCAAGGGGTGCAGATCACAGAAAGATGTAAAGGTTGGGGGTCGCTGAGAACCCTTAAGGAAGCTACCAGTCACACAGACTTGCTTCCCAGCCTCTTGCATGGCTGGAGTCTGCTCGGAGCGGGGGCCTGATCCTGCTCCTTGCTGGCTGCATTGTCTTTTATTTACTGTGACTTGTTTCCTTCTGTGATCTGTGGTCTCGGTTTGTGAACTCAGCTTTGGCAGGGCCTTGTCCGTGGAACTATGCATGTTCAGGCTTAGAAAATCCATATGGAAAGCACAGTGAGTTGGTTTTGCTGGAAAACCCAGTGGTATTGTTAGGCAAAGACTAATTTTGAATGTTAATGTCTCAAATTCAGGGTTCACAGACCTTACAGAGGGTATCACTTCTTCACAGAGAGTTTAAGCTTATAGAAAGTAGGCCTGAAATGCCAAGTCTCAAGGGAAACTTTTTCTGCACCCAAAGCTCAAATTTTCTTACATCTTTCTGCTCCTCTGGGTGAAAATGTTTCCTTTCTTTTTTCCTACAAACATTTTCCTATGGCCTCAGCTTTATGTATGGCTTTAATACCAACTCTCTGCCTTCTAGGGGCCCCCTCACCTCAGCTGTGCCCCACATGGCCCCTAAACCTCAAACTTAGGCAACAGCTCTGGTGTTAGGTCCTTTATCACTAGTTGGTTTTCAGTTCCTTCTTTATTTTTGGCCCTAATAAACTTTGCATATTTTCTTAAGCTCTCAGCTATGTATTTAAAAGGAAATTTGTTTCTTATCTAGCATTTCTAGATGTTTAGAATGACATTTTTCAGGCAACCTCACTAGCTAGCGAAATTTAAGGACAGCTAACATCTTAGATTGGAGATCTGTGAAGTTACTAATTTTTTGAAATCTCCACCCTACATGGTGACATAATTACAGAACCCTCCTTCTGAGCAAGAATGGTGCTCAAAGGTGGAGGCTACAACCCAGGTTGATCTTCCACACAGAGGTCCAGGACTCCACCAGCCACCTTATCCAGGGACGCAAACAGGGGAGGTGACCCCAATACCAATGTCATAACTGATAATGAGACCATGAACTGCTCAAGAACAGGCATTCTGACCTCATGGCTCAATGACTCTTGCCCAAAGAGATCCAGCCTGCTGGAACTGGCCATGGCCGGTAGCACTGTCTGGCCTGCATGTGTGTTGCTGGTCCTCCGTGCTGCCTGCTTGGGCACGTGGGTCTCATCATCAGAAGCAGCCAGGTGGCACGTAGGCTCCTCATGCCCCATGAGCTCCTGGTACCGGGAGCAAGACTGGAGAACATAGCCCACACTACTCTGTGTCCCTGGGCCTTCAGGTCTGCTCCATACTTTTATCCTTTAGCATAAGGGACATGCATGATGGCTTCAAACTGTGACAGCATCAGAGCCATTTTGTTCAGACCCTCACCCCTCTTGCCCAGCACACCCAGGTCCCATATCCTTCCAAACTACTGTACCCGGTTCTGGTGATCGTTATCCCAGTGTGTAGTGGCCTAACTCTAGCTGGAGTTTAGCTGGAATCCTGCCACCAGTATGTCACACACCTGACTCCAAAAGGGGTAAAGTTTCACAACAGATAACAATGGGGAGCTAGAAAGACAGAGTTAAGGTGTTTTACTGAGGCCATAGGACATGTTCTGAGAGGATTTTTTGGGTCTTCTTGTCACTAAAAGGCTGATTTCCCTTCTAGTAAGACAGTTTAAAACCTCCTAGGTGAGCGTGATGGTGCACACCTATAATCCTAGCACTTGGGAAGCCAAGGCAGGAAGACCACAAGCTTGAAGCCAGCCTGGACTATACAGCAAGACCCTATTTTAAAAACCAAACCAGAATAGAGTAAAAAGGAAAAAACTTCCTGCTGTGTCCTTGGGAGTTTTCCACAAGGCCTGGGGACCATGCAGCCACCATGCTGAAAGGTCTAACACCTCTCTTTGGAGGTACACTACAGAGAAGGAGCCTGCAGCTCAGTTGGGTTATACCTTTGAGAGGCCACAGAATCTGGCTCCGAGGTGGGCAGTGGAGGCAGAGGGAAAAAAGCGAGGAGCCCCGGTACCTGGCGGGGCTGAACTGGGTAAAGCCAAGAGGTAGGAACAGGTCTGGCCTTCAGCCACGGTTCAAGAGGCTATGAGTAAGAATGGTATGGCACGCCTAGACAACCTCTGGGGAGGCAGATGGGGACTCCACAACCTTCCCTGGTCCCCATTCAACCATCCAGAGCTCTTCCACAGTGGGCTGTCTCTTCTGATGGTGGGGGCAGGATGGAGCAAGCAGCACGTGCAGGTCTTACGAGGGCCTGGCCTCTGCGATAGCCTCTGGGCCCTGAGGGGTAGCCCAGGCAATAACAAATTTATTTGGCCTTTGACAATCATTTTCCAGGCCTAATGTGCAAGGAAATGAGCCCCAGTGTGGCTCCAAAGTGTCTCCGAATGGGTAGTACAAGTCTGTAATCTCAGTAAGCAGAAGTTGAAGCAGGAGGATCACTGAGAGTTTGAGGCTATTCTGGGGTACACAGTGAGTTCAAGGGCGGTCTGAACTACATAGCAAGAGCCTATCTCAGACCAAAACCAAATAACAAAGGTGTCCCTCGGAGTGCTGTCAGACGACGCACTTGTAATAGAACTAGAGGAGGCCAGCTGAAGTTTGGGTGACACTGGTGCAGGCCAGCTGGACCTCGGGCTTCAGAAGGCACAAGTCAGGCAACCTTTACACCACACCACTGCTCCGGGATGGATGCAGAGAACCAGTGGGTGTGGGGAGGGGCAGGGCCTCCAGGAGGGAAGGGACCTCTGTGCCCCGTTTAGGGAGACACATCCCAGGTGGGGAGGATGCCCCCCTTCCCCTCACAGTTCTTGGTTTGTTTGTCTTCTCGAGACAGGGTCTCACTATGTAGTTCAGACTGGCCTTGAGCTCACTTTGTAGCCCAGGCTGGTCTTGAACAAGGATCCTCCTGCCTCAGCCTCTGGAGTGCTGGGATTACAGGCATGTACCACCACGCCCATTCTTTACACCCAAAAGTTTCCAGCCCAACCAGTTTCGCACAAAGAGCCCTTGGGTCTGGATCCACCAGACAAGCAAACCAGGTGCTTTCCCTCCCCTATACATACCAAACTCCCAAACAGGAAAATACAAAAATCTCTTTATTGTTCACCTTCTGTAAAAAGTCGTGCTTCTGCGGAGGATCCTGGGGTGGGAAGTGCAAAGCATGTCACAAGCATCCAGGGATGCAGCCCAAAGGAGGTGGGCTTTGGGTGCAGGGGGTCGGGAGACTGCTGTGTGCAGGGTTCTGGGTGGCAGCCCTTGTGGGCACAGGGCCCACCTCGTCCTGGACAGGGCCACAAAAGTTCCAGAAAACCCAAGCTCTGGAAGGGTCAGTCTTGAACACAGGGGAGGGGACAGAGGGTCCTTCCTGCCAATGGGAAGGACCCTGAGGGGACCCATTACCGTCAATCGGAGATGGTAAACTCAGGGTAAGTAGCACAAAGGCGGAGTCCAAGGGCCAGGTCAGCTCCTTGGGTCCTCATTGCTCCTCCGGCCCATCACCCCCCTGCGCCTGTTCATAGGGGCAGGGCCTGCGACAGCGGCCAGCAGGCTCCCGACCAGAGGGTGGCCTCCGCTGCCGCGCCTCCTCCTCCGCGCAGGCGCCCTGGCCGCAGTCTCCGCAGCGCTCGCCCTCCGCGTCGCTCTCATCAGAGTTGTCCTCTTCCAGGTAGCGATAGCCACGCACCTTGTGCTGGGGCCGCGGAATGCGCGGCTGCCTTGGGAGGGCCCCACGCTGCAACTTCTGCTCCATCCAGAGGTAGGAGGCCACAGCCACCACCAGGGTCACCAGCAGCACAGCCAATTTAGCCTGGGTATAAGGGGCAGGATGACTCTTCCGGGTCCCTGAAGTCACCAGACCCTCAACTACCCCAGCCCTCACCCAGGCTTCCAGGGTACCCTCCGGTCGCAAAACTCAATCCCAACACTATCTACTGCGGTCCTGGGAGCCTCAGTTTCCCTAAGAGGGAGAATGATGATCCCTTTGCCTGGAGGGGTAGAGGTGAAGATTAGTCAGTGGAAGGTTTGCCATAACTGGCATAATTCTTTCTGGTCCTTTAAACACAGTGGGTCACAGAAATGCTTTTCAGATGTTTTTGATTTTTGACTTAACTCTCACTCAAAAACACCAGCTGTGCACTGTGAGTACCTACATACATAAATGCATCCATAGTCTCTGCTATTCTCTACTGTGTTGCACTGCTAAACTGACCTGCTGAGACTGAGGAGCACAGTACTAAAAGCTTGCCTAGCATGGGTGAGGTCCTGGGTTCCATGCCCAGCACCAACAGAGAAGTCTGCTCCCCTGCAGGCCATAAAGCAAGATAGACCTTGGGCTTCCAGGGGCCCAGCACTTGACAAAGAGGTGACTGAACAACCCATCAGGAGACTGGAATGCACACACAAGGGAAAAAGCAAACTGTGGTTCCCTTCCAAGGTGGGTAAACTGAGGCTCGCAGGTCGTGGAGCAGTAATTGGAGTGTTGAGTTCGGGACCACACAATGGGCTGGGAGAAGGAGTCCTTGGCCAACGGCTTGATCCTTTAGGAGGATGTGAAGCCAGGAGGCCCAGAAGGTATGTTGCCTGGGGATGTGGCATGGAGCTCCTAACCCCACCCAGCCTCACCTTCATGGGCAAGCTGGAGCCCAAGTATACCGCAAAGATGGCCACAGCCTGCCACCAGTGGTAGATGGTGAAGATGAAGTCCTGCCTCTCCTTGTCCTCGTACATGATTCCCAGGAGTGCTGCAATTAGGGGACAGGGTAGGCCGGAGACAGGTGTTACCTGGGGCCTGAGGCTGCTCATCTCCTCCTCCTACTGGTCTCATCCCAGGGCCCTAGAGCATCCAAGGAGCAATATACAGTACCTTGGTCCTAGCCTGCCCCCTAGTGGAGACCCTGGTTACCATGGTACCAGCTAAGCAAGGGTTGTACACAAGTCTTGCCAGGCACACATATGACCCCAGAAGAAGAAAGCTTTAAGCTCAGGTAGGCCCATCCCTGACCCCAGTGTGTAAGCCTAGTGTGAGCGGCTATTACTCTTTCTGTACAGGGGTTAGGGAGGGCAAACTGCCTCCAGCAACCAAATTTCTACACATCAAAGCCGAGGTGTAGGAGACAAGGATTTGTTTCACAAAGAATCTTGCCTGGGGTGGGCCAAAAGAGCACTGACCAAGGAGTCAGGAGACTCAGACTGGAATGCTGGAGAATGGAAGATAGCCAAGGTGAGAGTTTAGGGATATAGAGATGTTGATTCCAAGGTTGGTTCTGTAGGGGTTTTGGGGGCAAGTTTAAGTCCCCAGAACTGCTTTTCCCAGCTGTGAAGTGGACTTACACACACTGTATGTTGTGCTAGAAAGTTCTAAGGTGAGAAAAATTCACACAGTATCTCAAAGGTCATGAGAGGTGATTTTTCCAGACTCAGAACATGAACACTCCCATCCTAGGGCCCAGGGGTGACATTCAAAACTGCTAATAGCACAGGCCCAACAGAACATGCCACTGTGGACAATAACATAGCTGCACTTGGGTGTACTGAGTGCAAGCCACTGGCACATTGCTCATCTGAGCACAGACAGCGTCACACAGCTGAACTCAGGCCCACCATGCCTGCTGCAAGCCCAACCTTCATATCTGTTCCTGGGTCCTCCCCACAAAAAGGCCCAGGGGTATAGCTCAGTGATAAAGTGTTTGCCTAACATATATGAGGCCCTAGTTTTGATCTGCAGCATCAGAAAAGGAAAGGAAAGGAAAGAACAGAACAGAACAGAAAATAAATTTTAAAAAGGACCTAGATCTGTCCTTGTGTCCTACTAGGTCATAGTCAGGACCACCTGCTGCTAGCCACACTCCCTGGGACAAGGGCGCTGACATCTGCTCCCAGTGTCATGTAAACTCTGCCTAAGTGGGCCTTGTCTCCAGGTACAAAAAGATTTGTCCCTATTGTGTGTTTCACTGTCCCTGAGGGCTCTCCACAGAGCTCACAACCACCCTGTGTATCTACAATCTCACATTGACCTTCTCAGGCCTGATGCTCACCCTGGAGTGTCCCCGGAATATCCATGTCACGGAACTCCCATACTTGCTTCCAGAGTGTCTGTGGAACTTCCCCATCTGCCCTACATTGTGGGTGGGACTTTACCCTAGACTGTCCAGGGTTCTCCCCTTCTCTCAGCCAAGTCTACAGAGGGCTGTGACAGATCCCCTGTTGTCTCCATAGAACCTCATGTCTGGCCCTGGGATGTCACTACCCCTCAACCATCCAGAAGTCGCCACAGGCCCCACTCAGCAATTTCAGTGCCCATGACAGTACTTACTGCTGAGTCCTGTCTTGTTGAGTGCGCTGCCCACACCCCAGAGAACAGCTGCCGCATACAGGATCCAGCGGTGTTGCTGGACCTTAGGCACAGGGGCCCAGAAAAAGAGGCTGATGATGAGCAGCAGGTGCAGCAGTGCCCCAGCTACCAGGGGCACTGAGCGTGGCAGCCACAGCCCCAACAGCCCCAGGAATGAGGCGGCTGAGGCTCCCAGGCCATAAGCAGTGAGGAGGTAGGCCAGCTGTTCCAGCCCTATGGAGCACACACCATATCCCTAAGGAACAAGAGGAGAGCACTGGAGGTCAGAAAGTCCCCTTACATGAGGCCTGCCTTGCCCTTTCTGGACTTCCTGGGTGCTACCTCCCTGCAAGACTGATGCGAAGGCTGCGTGGGTGTGGAGAATGTGCAAATGCATGGCGCATACCCCCAGACACACAGGGGTATAACCCGCACAATACCAAATATGTTATGGATGATACCTCATTTCAATTTAAGAGACGTTTGAATAATTTACGCAAGGGAAAAGAAGGGAAGAGAAAGAGGGAGGGAACTATTTAGGACACACTTGTAAATACTTAAACATACGCTAAAAGTTATTTGCTGTTTATATGCACTGCAACTTTAACAAGACATCCTTTTTTTTGGCAATTCTGTACCCTGTACTTACCAGGGCAAGACCGGTGCAGGCAAAGAGGACTTCAAAACCGCTGTAGATAAAGAAGGGCACTAGGTGGCGCAGGCGGAAGTCACGCACGTGCTTGAAGGGCAGCTGGAAGATGTTGCCCCAGCCCACGCTGCGCAGGTCGATTTCCTCGGTGGGCCGGTACGCAGCGCCACACAGGCCCAACACCTGCAGACAGGCTCTGTGAAAATTGACAAGCCAGGCAAGTCTCCACCCCTTGGACTCAGCCCCGCCCCGGACACGCCCCCTCGACACACCTACAACCTAAGCCCCACCCTCACTTCAGACCCCGCCTCCCAGGGACACCCAGGTTTCAGCTCCGCCCTCAGCCAAGGGCCCCGCCTCCCAAACACACTCATGCTCTTCAGCCCTCCCTTAGCCACGCCTCTTGGCCCAAGGCCACACCTCCACACGGCCCTACTGCGCGAGGCTCCCAGCCCCGCCCCTAGAGACAGCCACGCCCTAAGCACACCCCCAGTGCTTTCTCTCTGCTGTCCAGTGCGGCCCTCGATTTAGGTTTAAGCTACGCCTTCCAGCCCAGACCTTGGGCAGATCAGCCCTCTCAGTCTCCCAGTCTCCCTGTCCCCTGGTTTCTGGGATTCTAGCTTCAGTTTAGGTCCACATGCACCAGCCACATCTCCAGGACTCAGCTTCATTGTGAGCCCGGACGGTAGCCCTTGGTCCAGACTGGGTTTCGAAACCCACGCCCAGCCTCGCTGCTCGCCCCCCCACCCCCAGCCGGGCCGCACCAGCAACATGGCCAGGAAAGCCACCGCCATGAGCACTGTCTCCACCACGATGAGGTTTTTGCTCCGCGGTAGCGTTCGTAGAACCGTCTTGTTGAAGCCGTTGAGGATGCCGTGGCTGTTAGTGCCTGGGAAGTGTGAGTGCAGACATCGTGAGGCCGAGTAGGTGTTCTGTCTTCCTAACCACAAAATGCAGTGAGGAGGCAGTGGAGGCGAGGTGGAGGGGACAAGTGAGGGACCTGGGGCTGTGTGCGTCCAGGGAGAGAAGGAGGTGCAACTCTTGCCTTTCACCCTAAATCCAGAGACTGGGAGAGGGGCACCAGTCACCTCCCACCACAATACCTTCCCCTGCACTGACCACAGCCCCGACCCCAAGGAGATCTCACTGGCAGCCTCATCCCAGATTTGGGAGGCGAGTGGGCTTTGGGGACCTCATCCCCCCACCGAGGACTGACCGCAGCTGTGCACGTTGCAGAGTGTGTGGTTGAGGTCGTACAGGTAGGAGTTCAGGAAATAAATCATAGGCAGCTGGGCACAGGCGAAACTAAGCTGTGGACCAGAGGGCAGATGGGGTCAGGCACAGATCCAGGTATGAGGCCCTGGCATGGTCTTGGGAAGGATCTGGGGACAGCCTCAATGGGACAGGGGCCCTCCCACCTTTGGGGACAGCCTAGTGGTGGTGAGATGCCCAGAGAAAGATTTCCTCCTGGCCAGCACTGGAGACAGGAAAAGCATGAGATCTGCATTGCTAGAGATAAGCAAACAGGGACTGGCTTAGGAACGGGAGTAGGAATGGAGGGCTGAGAAGATGGTAGGACAGGTTCCAATGGATGGGTTCTGGTCCTAAAATATCGCCCCGTCACCGCACAGCACCCCACATGGCACTCACATGGAAGAAGCTATAGAAGATGGCTTGGAAAACCAGGAGATAGGGTGCGTGGGAGCCCCGCGGTGGGCGCTGCTGGGGCTTCTGCTCATCCTCCTTGTAATGGGAGAACTCATAGTACTTCTGCGCCATCCTGGACCACAAAGGAGCAAAGATCTGATCTCTGCCCTGCCTCCACTTTCTGCACCCACAGCTAGAAACCAGCCACCCAAGTGGGGAAACTGAGGCCCAGAGGATGAAAGGAGTTTGCTCAAAGTTGCCCATCAGAGCCTTCAAAGCAGTAGAGACTCAGTCCAGTTGCTAGGCTCCCACTTCACTGCCCACCAGGCTCACCTGGTGATGTAGTTGCCCATGGAGGCCCAAAGAGGCACGATAGCCATGCCTAGGGCCACCGCAGAGGGCACAAGTGTATAGTAGCGCTCCCAGTAGTTAGTGGACACAAAGAGGGCGTAGATGCCCACAGCCAGGAACATCATCCACTTGGTGCCAAAAAACCTGCAGACAGCAGAGTGACACTAGCACTACAGAATACTGTGCCCTGAAACCAGACAGGGCCACCACCCCAGGTTCCAGCTCCCTATAGCTGTGTGAGGCAGCAGAGAGCCCAGCCTAGGGAGTCAAGGGCCTAAAATTGGAGTTTCAAGACCTATGGACTCAGTGGCCTCCTGTGTCCACATGCCTCAGTCTTCATAGCTGTAAAATGGGCATAGGTCTAAACCATAAGCCTCTCCTAGGAGACAAAACAGAAGTCAGTAGCCCCTGGGCACACGAAGCCTTCCCAGGGTCTGCAACTCTCTCATCTCTTTCTCCTCTCAAGCTTATGTCCTGTGACTGACTATAGGTCCCAGAGACATTCAAGGACCTAGACCAGGATGGGACAAAAGAAAGGAAGAGGCCCCATCTGGGTGGACTGCAGATCTGGAAGACCTGGTGCTTCTTCCTCCCTGTCCATTGTTCTGGGGGTCCACTGTGGCCAGCTGGGAAGTTTCTAACACTGGATCTGAGAAAAAGTCACACAGTGACAGTGGACTGCATGACAGCACAGGGACTCCATCACAGCACAGAGGCTGATCAAGCCAAAACCAACTCCTGGCATCTTCAGATTTTCTTTACTTGAAATCATTCACT
Organism: Cavia porcellus; assembly: GCF_034190915.1. Lineage (NCBI taxonomy): Eukaryota > Metazoa > Chordata > Mammalia > Rodentia > Caviidae > Cavia > Cavia porcellus. The sequence continues at coordinate 26,203,055 of NW_026947500.1, forward strand.
CCTTTTCTTTGTGTTAACCTCCAGGAAGTTCAATGCTAAACAGGCCTGATTTTCCGGTGTTTTTCAGTGCCCGTATTTTGCCTGTCCCAATCCGTGCCTGGGGAGGGCAGGTCACAAACACGCACTATACACGCTGATGGAGCAAAACAGCAAAATGTAAAAAACGCCAGTCCTCATTCATGGCTGGTGAAGCCACAGTTTAAAATGTCACACCCCGCCAGCGGCCACACGGACTGGCATGAGTCTCTGGAGAAGTTGGCTGGCAGTTTGGGTCGAGAGTGACCAGATGGGTTTCAGAGTCACTTCCTCAGTCTGAACCCTGCAGCCGGCCAGTCGCTGCCTGTGGCAGAACTCGGGTGAGCTGTTTCATGACAAGTCCCCCCCCCCCCCGCCCCGGGTGACTGAAACTCCTCTGGGTTGAGGGAAGTGAAAAACAGCATAGCTTTCCCAAAGTGGCGGGCTCATAGGAAACAGGTAAAAGGGTTAGTGTTACAATAAAAAGCAATAGGTGACTTGAACTCAGGGCCTTGTGCTTCCTCAGCAGGGGCTTATGCCCCTATGCCTCTGTGCTATATCTCCAGCCCAAGAAACAACGCTTTTCATAAGCCTTTTACCTAGTGAGGGCACTGTTGGGAATTTATTCTAGGGAAATTTTTTTTTTAATTTTGAAAAGAAGGAAAGCCAGCCAGGCACAGTACATATGAACTAAAGTCCCAGTTACTCGGGAGGAGCAGGTTGGGAGATCACGTGAGCCCAGGAGTTAGAGATCAACTTGGGCAACACAATAAGACTATCTCAAAAAGAAGAATAAAAAGAAGGAAAGAACATCAAGGAGGGGCTAGGTGTTTAGCTCAGCGGCATAAGTGCCTGCCTTGAAAGCAGGCAGTCGTGAGTTCAATCCCCAGTACCGATAAAAAGGAAAAAGACAAAAAAGAACATAAAGGGCTGGGCCTGCTAGCACACACCTGTAACCCCAGCACTTAGGAGGCTGAGGCAGGAGGATGGAAAGTACAAGTCCAACCTGGACGGCTTACTGAGATCCTGTCTCAAATATTAAAAACAATTTTTTAAAGTGCTGGGGATGCTAGCTCAGTGTGAAGGCTCTGCGTTCGACACTCAGTGCCACAAAAAGAAATAAATAGTTTTTAAAAAATGAAACTTGTGGGGCTGGGGATTTAGCTCAGCGGCATAAGCTCCTGCCTTGCAAGCAGGCAGTCGTGAGTTGGATCCTTGGTACCAATAAAAATTAAAATTAATTAAAAAAAATAAACCTTGCAAACATGCACTAGAATGTGGACTTTATCTGTACATGCCAGTGGGGCAGTGGACTCAATTACCTGGAGTGTTTAAGAGGTGTGTGTGTATGTTTGAGACAGGGTGTCGATTTGCAGTTCAGGCTAATCTTGAACTCATTATGTGGCCTAGGCTGGCTTCTAACTTGCATCGATCTTCCTGCCTCAGCCTCCCGAGTGCTCGGATTATAGGCTTGCAGCACCATGCCCAGTTTTCTTGTTTCTGGTTCCAGTTACGATAATCTAATGCTATGTGTGCAACTGTGACAAAAGAGACTGAAAGAAGCAGAGAAAACAAGCAACCTAGCTAAAACCCATCTCATCTCTTCACTGGTCTCCTGGGCCCTCAGGGAGGGTTCTATGGGGAATCTGGGAACCACAGGCCTCTAGGCTCAGGTCCAGATTGGACCCTCAGGAGCCTGCCCAGCCACTTTCTGTGGCCCCCTTACAGGGTCACAGCGAGCTCCTGATTGGGCCAGGAGCCCGCGCCTCCGCGCTGTTGGCCGATGGATTCCTCCTGAGGACTGCACGGCCCCAACCTAGAAGGTCACAGTGAGTCTGGGCTACCACAGAGGTCTCAAGGAGGAAGCTACCCGGGTCACAGGCGAAGTGGGTGCAGCAACCTGCTTGAATCTCTTACTTGAAACCAAATGGGGGTTTCATTTCCTCCCCAACTCCGACTTTCCCCTCCAGGGCAGCTGGAGACCCTGGGTATAACAGCCACTGCGCCCCTGAGATCAGAGTAGCAGCCCAGGCCGCAGGGGGCCGCACCTGATGAGTACAGGCGTGTAGAGCAGCGCAGCGATGGGCGTCACGTTGATGCCCATCAGCATCTTGCTGTCGATGTCGGGCAGCCCCATGTTGCCGTACTTCACCTCGCGGTAGGTCTCATCGTAGTGCAGGATTAGCTGCATCTGCAGGAGGCCTTGGGGACAGGGAGGACGTGGAGGGAGCAGCCTAGCTCCAGCCTAGCTGGAGCAACCAAACAGAGGGGCAGTGCAGGGAACCCCCATTCCAACGCGGATAGGGAGGGGGTGGGGGCCGAGACGTGTCCCCAAGGAGGCTGTGGCTGGCACCTGGGTCGCTGGAACCCCCTCCTCGCCCCAAGTGGGGCCGCCACAGCTACCAGAGCAGCCGACTGGGAAGTGAAAAGAGAAGGAGGCCTGTCCGCCCCAAGTTTCTCTTTCCCGGCCCGAGTGGCGGAAGCCCGGGGAGCCCGGGGCCGCGCGTGCCGCGCCCCCGCCCAACCCCACCCCCGCGCGCGCGTACCCAGGTAGACGCCGTAGGTGAGCATGCCACCCGCGCTGGCCGCCAGCACGTTCTTGACCACGGCCAGGCGCTTGCGGCGGTAGTAGCGGCGCTCCTCCTCTTCCTCGTTGTAGTTGGGGTACGCGCCCACCAGCTCGTCCAGCTGCGGGACAGCGTGCGCTCGCACCAGGCTCGCCAGCCCCGCGCCCCTCGGGGTCACCCTCACCACGCGCCACCCTCGCGCTCACCCAGCCCCGCTCACCGGCGCCTCGGGCCCGTCGGGGACCCCGAGTCCATCCGGGACGCCGAGTCCGTCAGGGACCCCGAGCGAGTCCTTGTCACCCTCTGGCCCTGCGGCCCCCGCCACCGGGTACAGCGGTGGCTTCGCCTCCATGGCCAGAACCTGAGGGAAACTCAGATCCTCGGCGTGGCCGGGTGCCCGTGCAGCGGGACGGGCACTTCCTCCCCAGCTGGCGACCGCCCCGCCCCGCCCTGGTTACCTCCTCCCTGTGCGCAAGTGTGTGTGTTTGTGTGTGTGTGTGTGTGTGTGTGTGTGTGTGCGCGCGCGCGCGCGGCCGGTATTCGGTATTCAAGCCTCCTGGATGTGAGATGTGAATTAAAATCCCTGGTTAGCCACTTCCTAGCTCTTCTCCATTCCTCAGTCTCTCACCTGTAAAATGGGGACACTCAGCACTGCTCAGGTTAAGATAAAACTTAGAGAGGCCAAGCGCATCCCGAGTTCTCCTTAGTCTTACAGAGTGGTCGTCCCAACCCCACCTCAGGCAGGATTTTCGGGACACCAGCTGGACGGCGTCTCCCTCCCAAGTTCCGCACCCTGTACCCAGGATCTCTTCTGCTCTGCAAATGGGAGCTTGGAAAGGCCACTGGGAGGTTGAGACTAAGACCCTTCTGGACTCCCGGACGGACCCCACCACCCTGCAAAAGGTCCAGCGCCTCCAGCATGCTCTGTGGGTCCACAAAGAACCTACCCTGTGGCAGCAGATACTCCAAAGCTCTGGCATAGTCTAGGAGGCTGGAACCATCTGAGAAGTCCTTGAAAAGATCCAAAAAATATCCAGCACCCCACACATACCCTTCCTTTTTCCTGGGGCTCCAGGAGAGTATCTTTGCCCACGCACTATTTCCTTTCTGGATTCCTGTGGCTAATTGTCCCCATAGCTGACTGCTCACTCTGTGCCCCCATGCAGAATGTGGGGGAAATCTGAGGCCTGGAGGATGGACAGTGTTATGGATTAAGAACTGGTGGTCAACTTAACACCAGCTGGATTACATCAGCAAGGCACTGAACATAGATGCTCCACCTGAGGAAAGTTGCCAGCATAAATAGAGATGTGGAGAAGGAAAAGCTATTGTGTTGAGGCAGTGAGACACTGTGGGTTCTCCTAGAGTTGCTGTTTGAGCTGTTGGTTCTCCTAGACAAGCTCTGGTCCTCACATCGAGCATTGCTTCCTGGCTCCGGAGGGGAAGATGTGTGCCACTTGGTCTCCAGGATGAACTCATTATGCTGGCTTCCTGGCATGTACTCGACTGTGTTTGTCATTGGAGGAGCCGAGGGCCTCCATGCCGCTGAGGATGGCTGTGGTGCTTTTCAGGACAGTCCTGGTCTTTGTTGTGAGTGTGACTTTTTGGCTCCAGCATAGAACCTTCAACCTGCCAGCACAGCTCCTTCACCCCCACTGGCATAGACTTCCTGGCTTCCACCGCTGACCTTTGAGCCTTCCCAGCACAGATCTGTAGAAGAGACTGGCATGAGTCCTTCTTGTGGGCTCTGGACCTCCAGTTGGACTATTGGGAAGCACTGTCATGAGCTCTGGGTCTTCATCTGGACTCATGTGGGACATTGCTGTGGGATTCAGGCCCTTGGCTAAATATTCTATGTCTTTCGTGTTGTGGATAGATTTCCTGCATTTTCTTATGTTAACTCTGGGTGACCATCATAAAGCAATTTTATAAACTCCGTGTCCTGATTGTAATTGTTCTCCTCCCAACCCCTGACTACAACAGAAATCATGACTTTGCAGTGGCTTCAGGCTTTGAGGCAGGGCACTGTCTCCAGGCAACACTGCAGTACAGTTTTGAGGATTTTACAGGGAGGTGCCTAGAATTGGGAGCTGCACAGGAAACAGGAGGGTAGGGCCAAGGGTGCAAGACAGGGAAGAGCAAGAGAGTATGGGTGCATAAGGGCTTGGAGGCTGTAGTGCCTTGGTAACTGGTGGTCAACTTAAACACCAACTGAACTGAATCAGCATGGTGCTGAGCGTGGATGGCCCCACCCGAGGACTGCTGCCAGGAAACCTGGAGAGCAAGAGTAGTGTTATGTGTTTTCCTAAGCTTTGCCGTTGCTTGGAGCTTTTGGTTCTCCCGGAGAAGCTTGTGGAGCTTCTTCCCTGATATGAACTTGGCTGTTCTCAACAGAGGAGCTTGGGACCTTGTTGTTGAGGATGGCTGTGGTTCACTTCGGGGGAGCTCTGGTCCTTACTTGGAGCGTCATTTCTTAGCTCCAGTACACAACCCTCGGCCTGCTGGCACAGATCCTTCATCACGCTGGCATAGACTTTCTAGCTTCCACCGCTGACCTTTGGGCCTTCCCAGTGCAGATCCATGAAACAGACTTGCATGAGTCATTGTCATGGGCTCTAGATCTTCAGCTGAACTCATGCAGGTTACTGCTATGGGATCCAGGCCCTTGCTGGATTTTCTAGGTCTTTAGAGTTGTGGACAGATCTCCTGCATTTCTTTGTATTTAACTCTTGGGTGACTATTTTAAATAATACAATAAATTATGTGTTCTGTATGTAATTGTCCTCCTTGTAACCCTTAGCTAAACAGAGGCCATAGTCAGAGAGTATACATGAGTTCATTGCTGGGGGTGATGGCAAATTCCAGGGCGTGACCATGGAAGACCTGAGGGTAAGTGGCCATGGGACTGGGGACAGTAGGCTTTGACTTTGAACTCAGGGAGCAGCATATGGCCAGGAGGCAGAAAGCTGTCTGCCCAGGGAAGTGATGGACACAAGAAGTCACCTTGATACAAACAGTAGTTGGGGTTAATGGGCTGCTCCTCTCCACTCACTGCTGGACCATTCCCCTCCACTCAGCTACTGCTGCTATAGTACATAGACTCTTTAAAGAGCCCAGAGCCCAAACATTGTAACTGAGGTCTGTAAAGCGTGCCCTGTCTATGCCCTCTGTGACCCACAGACCCACCCACTCCCACTGTACAACTATGAAGGACACCCCTGGGGAAGACCGGACATAGGTTTCACCCACGTGCCTCCATGTGAGGGTACCTTCACTGGACGGGAAGAGACTTTTGCTACCAGGTCAGATGAGCTTTGGAGGTAGTAAGAGCCCTTTTTTCTGTCTTTTGTCTTTTTATCGGTACCCTCACGACTGCCTACTTGCAAGGCAGGCACTTATGCCACTAAGCTAAATCCCCAGCCCTGTAAGAGCCCTTCTTAAGGAACTTTTAGGTTTGGGTTGCCTGGCTCCATCAGCAGTGATATTCAGTGCGGGGTGCTGGGAAGATAGCTCAGCAGCATACGCATCTGCCTGGCAAGTGCAAGGTACTGGGTTTGATTCCTGGTTAAAAAAAAAAAAAGAGGTGCTGGGCTCTCCTTCACATCTCTGATTACACTGGGAGTTGGCAAAGCCCTGAGAATTAACTACTGTCTCCTGCTGTGTGAGACCCCAGTCCACTGAAAAGCTTAAATGAACCAAGGTTAAATGAACCCTTAAGCCAACAGCCTATGCCAAAAAACCTACTGTAAGTGGCCAGATCTCCTCCCAACAGCCTTAATAAGTCTTTGGGTTCCCTCCAAACCCAAACTTCATCTCTGCCTATTGAAGATGCTTTCTGGGAGAACCTTCTCGACATCTGACCTGCTTACTGTCACCAAGACTTCCTAGCTCTTCTAACTTATCACCCATCTGGGAATCTTCCAATAGGCCCTGCAGGAATACGGAAACAAGATTCCTTTACTTCCAGGATCTCACAATAACTGTCAACTCAAGGTCCACCCTGGTGACCAGGCTTCAATCATGACCTGGAAAGAGAAAGCGTTCCAGGACCAACTCACCTGCCAGTGGGAAGGCCCCTGTAACATCCTCCTAACCACACCCTCTTCCATCCAGGGAACTGATAGTTGGATTCACCTCTCCAGCATAAAACCCAAGCCCCCGAAGCACCGGAAAGTGAAGAAGAGAGACCACAAACCTCGTACACCTGCAAACTAGTGGAAGATGGCAAGTTCCTTTAAAAAAAACAACACTAACCTGCTCAGTCAGATAAGTTTACTCTTTCTTTTAACAAGAGAATATCAGCCCTGCCGATGCAGGGTTTCTCCCTGTGTGTCTTGTGGAGCTAGTTTTGCCACCCTCTTTCTTGCTATGACTTACCCTTGAGATCCTCACCCCAAGCTATAAAATTACCTCTCTCAGTTTGTGCTTTCCTTGTTTGGCCTTGGACTCTCTTTGGTGGCTCAAGGAGCAGTGAATACCACACAAAACCTTGAATCTGACCCATCTTTTATTGAGCTCTACTAATCACAGCGAGACAAAGGACCGCTACCTGTGTCTCCCCCTACCTTCCAGCCAGTATTCTGCTGTGCCCATCCTGACTCAACCTTGAGTTACTGGAAAGATGATCTACTGTTCCGAGCATCCCTTTTGTTTTTGTTTTTATCTTGTTTTATTTTTCCCCCCTTTTAGTTAATGTATTTAGACAGCCTATATGATTTTGGGGTCAATGAAATCACCAAGGTAACCTCAATGGAAAGGGCTGCTATTCTCCCCAGATCCTATCAAAGCGAACCTACTCACCTTTCTTCCACAGACACCCATCTGTGGCCCAATATTCATTCACATGTTGCCTAAGTTCTGAATGCCCCTCTGTATAAAGAGGACTTAAGACAGGGCCAGAGTCAAGATTTAGGCACATTACAAGACTCCCTTTGCAAACAAATCCTAAAGGTAAAGCCTTCACTGGACCATGCCAGTGTCCAGGCAAACCAAGCTTTGTTTTTTAAAAACCTAGTGTGGTTCGAGACATGGTGGTGCACTCCTGTAATCCCAGCCCTCGGGAGGCTGAAGCAGGAGGATTGTTGCAAGTTTGAGACCAGCCTGGCCTACAAAATGAGCCCAAGGCCAGCCTGAACTGCATAGCGAGACTCTGTCTCAAAAAGACAAAACAAAACCTAATGTGATTCTCATAAAAGCCATCTCCAGACACACAAGAGTTGGAAAGCAGCTTGTCAGAACATTGCCAAGGAAGATCTATATTCTCATGGAAAGACTGCTCTCAGCCTATGGTGAGCAATTGTTTGCTGCAGTGTAGTTAGAAAAACTCAACAAGTATTAGTGGATGCCAGTGCTTCTTATGGGCCCTTTCGGCAGATATGCCTGGCAGGTATACGGTCTCATAAGGCAGGGACTTATCTGTATCAGAAAGGAACAACAACCCACTCACCCGTAAGTTTATTATTAAAAATAATTTCTGTCCTAAGACCCAGGAACTTCGCTTCCTCTGTGGTAGCACTTACTTGAATCTTCCAGCCAACTGGCCTGGAACATGTACCCCATTTCTCTGGCCCCAGAGACTGATGTAGCCCCTAATAACCAATGCTTTTTGGTTCCTTAGTTACCAAGACAAAAACCAAGTGAGCCATGAACGTGTTTCTCTCCTAGTAGGTCTGGGCATAGCACCTGGGGTGGGCACTGGAGCGGGACTAATCACATCCCTCTGTGTGATGAAAAGTCTACAAATTCAACTAAATTGTCTCAGTAATTCTACACCCCAGAAGACACCCTGGAGGGTAAAAGACCCACCCTAGGGAGACTCATATAAAGCAGAAATGAGGCTCGACATTCCCACTTCTGTTCGTTGGAAGAGCGTCAGTGTTCGCCTTCAGCATGGACATCATTTCCAGGTTCCCGGCGCAGGCTCTTTGCTGTGCACTGTGGACTCTTTAGCCTTCCATCGCAGACCCATCGGCCTCCTGAAACGGACTTGCACGGGACACAGCAGTAGCTCCAGACTTTGGGCTCAAACCTTTGGTGTCCAGTGTGCAGACAAATCCTCTGCACACTTCCTTATCCAACTCTGTCGGTGACCATCATAAGCTGATCTTGTAGTTTCTTATACATTTGTATAAGATGTTTCCCTGTAAAACATTGTGTTAATTTCCTCATAGCCTAACCATGCAGTATGTCCTCCAAGCAGAGAACGCAGAACAAGCCAGTATGAAAGCTGCCAGACCCCAACAAAACACTCAGAGACTATCAAGCGGTGGCTCTCGCACACATTGTGACAAAACCAAGTATGTCACAGCCTTACACAGAGGGGACCTCTTTGAGAAATTCTCTGAGAATGCAGCTCAGCAAACCTGGCTAACTCTGGGTAGATGCCCCCTTGCCATGGGTCCTTGTAGCCAAGGACTATTATTATAAATCAATTTGTGCAGCCTTCCTCAGTTTACCTTTAAAAAACCCTCACCTTCAGGCTGGCCATGTAGCTCAGCACGAAGATCCCGGGTTCCATCCTCAGTGCCACAAAACAAAACAGGACGAAGCAAAACCTCCCTTCGGAACACAGTGGTGAGATTTCTGCTATTTAGATTGACACCAGGAAAGAAAAGATCAGGGCAGCAGCAGTGCCGCCACCCCACTGTTAACGCCCACACAATGGCACCCCGGGCCAAATGCTTCTCTCACAGGCTATCGAGTCCCTGCATCCACACCACTGAGTGTTGATCTCAGATCTGGCGCATGGGCTGCTGGGAGATTCCCATGCCCACGTGAGCCAAGGACCTTGCCCAGCTCTTGGCAGAGCAAATGTCCAGAAAATGGTGGCTGCTGCTTTCAGCTGAGGCATGAGGCACCAGAATGAGGGGTGCACCCTTTAAGGCCAAGGCCCCAGCTTGATTCCCAGGCACACCTGGAAACTGCAGGTGAGCAGTCAGGCCTGGTCAGGTGGGAGTCTCCGTGTGTCCTCCCTGTGTGGCCGCTCTGAGCAGGCGAAGCATGGTAACATCTGAGAGCTGTATGAGACTGTCTTGTGCCAGCACACAGCAGGTGTCCAGTAGGACAGGGGTCAGGGTGCCAGCAATTACTGTTGCCCATGGAGGGCCTGCTATGTCCTGGGCACTGTGCTTTTCACCCTAGGAAGGTCAGAGGAGAACACTTGGTATAACCAGGGAGGTTCTGACCTTCAAGGCTAGAAGGGTTGGGACCTCAAGAATGAAGCCTGGGACATCCACTTCCTCAGGAAGGCTTCTACAAATTTGAGTGCCTGCTGAGTACCCAGTGTCCTCTCAGGTGTTTTTCAGGTGTGCTTCTGTTCTGCCCTCATGGCAGGCAGCCTGTGAGGTAGGTAAAATCAACCCATTTTACAGAGGAGAACACTGAAGCCAGGGAGGTGGCAGGACTTGCTTAGGTCACTTAGCCGGTGGGCTGAGGAGCCTGTCTGCAGGTGTGTCTGTAAGACGCTGGGTCCTCAGTAGTTCTGAATGAGTGAGTAAATGAATCCACCAAGTTAATTCTAAAAGCACCCCCTAGAGGTCCTATCCAGGAGTCCCCAGTTATCCTGCACTCTCCTTTGCAAAGTCATAGCTATCCAGCTCCCTGGAGTCTCTAGGAGCAAGGAGAGAGGGGAGAGCCAGCCCCTGATGACCCAAGGTATGGAGGCACCCCACCCTGGAGAAATGTCATGCCCAGGGCTTAGAGGCCTCCTCTCAGGCTGCTCCTGAATTCAGGACAAATCTAGCCCCTGCAAAGGGATCTTCCAACAGCCCTCTGGCCAAAGAGAGAGCCCTCAGGATTCTATAGTACCCCCTTTACCCTCCAGGGCTTCCCAAGATAGGCCCCTGATTGGCTGTGTGGCCTTACACCAGTGGCTGTCCCTCTCTGAGCCTTGTTCCTAGCTGGGAGCTGCAGCCTCAGCCTCAGCCCAGCCCCGCCTGGCACCCGCTCTGCCTTGGCTTCTGCCTGGCTCAGCTCCAGAGAGCAGCAGAGCAAGCTGTCACATGCTGAGCCACGTGACAGGTGGCGGCTGGGGGCTCCATCCCATGCAGAGAACAGGGGCTGCTGCATCCCCTTACCCCTGGCCCTACCCCAGCTAGCTGAAGCCTCCGGGGGTACCAGAGTGGGTGCAGGCCGAAGACCTCTCCTGCCCTCCCAGGTAGGCTGTGAGCGCGGGGTGGGGCGATTATGATGAGCATCCCCAGGTGCAAGGTCGGCCCAGAGGCCCCAGGCCAGGAGCCTCCAGGCAGACCCAGGGCACAGCGGGGCGGGAGACTGTGGAGGTGGAGTGGCACAAAGGATGTTCCTCCTGACACCTGTAACCCAATCACCTGCCTGTCTGTCGCCAGCAGCTGCTCAGAGTCACCCCTTTTGTGCTGGCTCCAACAGGTGTGCCCAGGGCAGGGCGGGGGCAAAGCAGGGGACAGGCCGCAGGCACAGCCCTGCACCCAAGAAGAGACAGGACTATAGGAGCCATCACAGTAACACACATGGCGCCATGACTGCTGTCTGAGAGGGTGGAGGGTGGCACTTATCCCCAGAAGATGAGGGACAGCTGTGAGGACAGATCCTGATCTGGAGAAAGAAGCCCTGTCATACCCCATGTGGGCAAGTCTTGGCCCTCCCTCGCCCCTTTCTGCATTTATAATGTGGGCTTTGGGGGTGCTCTGGGAATGGGCTGTTCTGTGGGGTGGTCTTCAAGGGCCTGGAGTACAGCAGGCAGCGGGTGTGGTCCTGGCTCTGATCTCTTCGTACTGCAGAGAGGAACTAAGCCTCAGAATTGGCAATGCCTCAGAGAAAACCCAGGCTTTTTTTGGTATTCTGCCCCTGCCCTGGGCTCAGAGTTCAGGCCTACTGTGTGGCCTGGCTGGCGCCAGACCTCTCTGGGCCCTGGTTCCTTCTCTGTGGGCCTGGCCCCCACGGGAGGTGGTGGTGATAGCTCAGCCTGCAGCCTCCAGCTGGCCCTGAGCCGAGGTCAGGCACCAGGCCAGGGCTGCCCCGCCCATGGGCCGGCTGGTTGGACATTTCGTAACCTCAGGACCCAGGCAGAGGCAGGGACGGCAGGAAGGACAGCAGTTTGGCGGGGCTCAGGTACTGTATGCTGGGGAGGGAGGGGCTGCCTCCATCAGTAGAGGCCAGGACCCAGCTCCGCTGCTCCGGGTGGCTGCTCTGGGTAGCTGGAGTCTGAGCAAACTTAGCTACACAGCTGCAGTCACAGCCCTGCTCTGAGTGCTCGCACACAGGCTGCACTGTCCTGCTGAGTTCACCGCCTGCTCTGGGGAGAAAAGGGAAGAAAGAACCGGAGGTGGAGGGCAAGGAGAGGGAGGGCGGAGGAGGGCACTGGCTGCCAGCAGGGAGGCACAGAGAGGCGCAAATAACCTCAAGAAAGACTTCTTGGCAGTGAACGAACTTTGCCAGAGCCCGGAGAGGGAGGGACTAGGGAACCACCCTGTCCTGCCGCGCAGGGTGCAGAGGCACTCCGGGATCCAGGAGGTGTGTAGGGCAGGGTTGGCTCAGTCTGTAGGCTATGGGGTGCCTGGGTCCAGCTCCCCAGGAACCCCCTGAGGGACAAGCTGCTGGCCAGAGCCTGGGAGACCCTGTGAATTCCAGGTTCCGGCAAAAAGGTCAGAGGTTAGAATCAGAGACCCTGGGAGTGGGGCTTTCAGGCTGATCCAGTCTGTGCCCTTTGACCTCCTTGATGGGGTTCCCTAGGTCCTCCAACAATGTGTTCACCTACCTCTGCTACCACATCCCTGCCCCCCACCTGGGTTTCAAGTTGATGCCCACTTCCGGGCATCAAGGTCCCTTTGGGCCCCAACTCTTCTCCCAGATTCCCTCTGGGACATCTGTCCTTCACCATCTGTCTGAGTCTCAACCACTTAGAGCCAGCGTAACTAAGCTCTACCCCAAGCTAAATACTCTGACGCTTGACTCACACTCTTCTAGCAATGCAGTGGGTGGTGACAGGCACTGTCCCCATTCACAGATAGGAACCCTGAGCCATGGAGAGGCCATAAGACCTGCCCAAGACGCTGCAGCTAGTAAGTGTAGCTGCTGGATTTGAAGCCAGATCATTGTGTTTGTGGACCTCACCGCGCTGACTGGGGCACTCTTAGAAGGCAACAGTTAGACAAGGACTTGGGGTGAGAAAGAACAAGCAGATGGGCTGCCTGTTCCCTTTCCTCCCAATGGCTGGGCAGGCGCATTGGCTGGAGCCTGGTGGAGCACAGGGCAGGCAGGGCCTTGGCAGCAGTCACCGCCATGAGTCATCAGGGCCAGCAGACCTGGCGCCCACCTCATCCCTCTCCCACCTCTAGTCTGCATCCCAGGGCCAGTACCCACGCTGACCCCGGGCCTGGCAGACTCAAGGCCTGGTTATTATAATGAAGGCGAGGGTACAACTGAGCTACATTCCCAGCCATTTTTATTTTTGAGACAGTCTCACTAACTTGCCCAGCCTGATCTTTTGATCCTCCTGCTTCAGCACCCCAGGTTGCTGGGATCACAGGCTTGCACCACCCCACCCAACTTGCCTGATTATTATTTTCAGAGGACTCCCCAAGCCCACAGTCCTGCTCTGGCCCTCAGGGGAAACAAGACCATCTTCTCACCATCAAAGGATGTGGCAATGCCCGCCCCACCCTCATGGAGACCCCTGGGCCTCACAGCCCCTGGACCTCAGGGGTTGCAGAAGACCCTGTATGGTGGGGATTGCAGGAACAAGGCTGAGCCTTGGCTAGGGGATGGCAGTGCACCGTCTGCCTCCTGCTGGCTACCTCTCTGCCCTCAGATGACAGGCCCGGGGGCCCAGCCCACAAGTGTCCCTTTCCCAGGGGGACTGGGAGACAGACTGCAGAGACTCTGCTCCTCTGGATCCATATTATCTACTTTGAAGGAGCTGGGCAGCCTCAGGCAAGCTCCTTGCCTTCTTGTCTTGGTCTCTGTCTCTTTCAGTTGGGTGAATAGTTGTAGTGTTTAAGTGCAAGACACGCCAATAGAGCAGGGCCAATGCCCAGTCGTGCGCAGGCATCAGGATCCCTGATTCTTTGCACCTGTGATAGCTGCTTAGCTCCTCTGCATGATCAGAGCCCAGGGTCCCCTTATCCAGCCTTGGCTCCTCCACTTGCCGGGGTCCTGCCCGTCCCTACGGCCCAACAGGCACTCCTTGGGGCCCCAGGTGGGTCAGGTCTGTGGCCTCTGCTGCTGAGAGTGTTGTCCTCACTGTTGCTAGGAGCAGGTATTGGAACCTTTTGCCCCTAAGAGCTCCCCTGTCCCCCAGGCGTTGGTCCAGCCTCGAGTTTTACATTTTTGTGGGCTCTGCTGAGCCCCTGATGAAAGGTGGGAGGGGCAAGCTGGGTCTACCTTGGCCCCATCAGTGGCAGTGAGAGTTGAGAACCAGAGAGCAGGTGCGGGAGCAAATATTTGTGGACTTCTTAGCAAAATAATTGTTGCTGACCTTTCCTGTGCTTTCTGTGAGCACAGGGCCAAGTGCTTTGTGTAGCCTTTCTGCCATGGGATCCCCAGCAGAGCCAGGAACCAGGAAACGGAGGCAGGGAGAAAAAGGGCTTTATCAGGATCCCAAGGCCCGTAAGAGGCAGAGCCGGCATCCCAGCCTGGTGGTGCCCTGAGGCTGGCAGGGCTGTGCCCAATTCTGCTCCCACCCACTTCTTGGGGCCAGGGCCTGTGCTGTGCTGAGCCAACTGCCCAGCCCCTCCAGGCCAGAACAAGAGGTGTGTGGAGTCAGCCTGGCCCTCAGACTTGGAGCTGGAGCAGCTGAGGGCTCCAAACCTGCTCTTGGACGCTTCAGGACAGACATCTTGAGGGTAAGGGCAGGTTCGCCACTCAGGTGTCACTGGTAAAATTGAATTAACAGTAGCCGGGAGCTCAGAAGAAGAAAGAAATGTTTTTTTTTTTGTTTGTTTGTTTTGGTACTGGGAATTGAACTCACAACCTTGTACTTACCAGGCAGGTGCTTATGCTGCTGAGCTAAATCCCCAGCCCCTAAGAAAGGAAATTTTATCGATGCTAGCCAGACCCAAGAGGTGTAATCTATAAAATCTGAGGTCCTGATTACAGAGAGCTTGTCTTTTTTTTTTATATAGGTGGCAAACAGAATTCACAAGATAAACTTTAGCTGAAGGCTGTGTACATTGGGTATCTTTTGGCAAGCAGAGTTGTATGTAGCGAAGTTGTTCTTAGCAGATTCGCAGAGGTTTCAATTTGAGGACAAATCATAAGATTTAGCTGAGTTCAGTGGCAGAGAATAGAATGCCTGCAGCTTTATTTATCAAAATGGCCATGGTTAGGTCAGGATTTCTGCTTTAAGGACATGATGCCAGCTTGTAGCCTGGAATGGAGTGGAAGTAGATGAAGAGTAACTGGACATTTTTAAACAACATGGCTAGGACAGTGGGAGCACAAACAAAAGGCTACTGTGAGGGCGAATGACAGTGCAATCAGGGAGCGCTGCCTGGGGGAGGCAACAGCCAAACTCAGACCTGAAGAGAAGAGAGGCAGAGAGGGATTGAGAACAGGGTTCTCACAGGTCTTTGGCACCAGGCTGAGCACAGATTGTGTCACAGTGCTCCTCTGATGACCCTCAAGTAAAAAGGTGGGGCCCAGGAGGACGCCATGTCCCTATCCTGCCTGTCCAGCCCTGGGGGCCAGGAGTGGCTGTGCCAAGCCACAAACTGTCCTGCAGCCTGGAGCTCCCTTGGCAGAGGGAGCCGTCTGAGGGCTGTTGTGTGTCCCGTGGGTCAGAGCTTGAGGGCTGTGCGTGGTCTATGGACTTTCTGGGGGCCCCTGTGTGGGGGAGGCACTGTGAGCCACGTGAAGTTGGCAGGAGCAGGGCCGCTGCCGGGTGTCCCCAAAGACGGGGGCAGCTTCACAACTCCCCTACCTGTCTGCAGGATGGACCCCTTCCAGGACGCGGTGCGGCGGCTGCGGGAAGCCTTCAGCTCGGGGCGGACACGGCCAGCCGCATTCCGGGCAGCGCAGCTAGAAGGCCTGAGCCGCTTCCTGCGGGAAAACAAGCAGCAGCTGCTGGACGCGCTGGCCCAGGACCTGCGGAAGGTGGTGGGGGCTGGGGCTGGGGCTGGAGGGAGGGCACACCGCTTAGGGGTAGAGGCAGCTGGGACCAAGGAGACAGGGAGTGGCCTGTCCTCCAGGAAGGGGAGCTAGCAGCTTGGCAGATCCCAGCTCCTTCCCCGGCTAGAGCCCTCATCTGCTTCCTCTGGTCAGGAGCGTGGAGCACCCACTCTGCACCAGGCTCTGGCCTGGGCTTAGGGCCACACAGAGAAGTAACCAAAGTCCCCATCTAAGGAGGACACCGCAGCAGCTAACAGTCACAAGGTGTTGGAGAGGTGGCAGTGCCACAGAGGTGCTCCCAGGGTGTGTGTGCGTGCTGGCTATATGTGGGGGAGGAAAAGTTCCTGCGAAGGAAGGGGACATTAGAGCAGAGGTGGAGCATGGGGGGACTCATAGCAGCCGTGCAAGAGCTCTGAGGCCGGAGCACTTATGGATACGTAGCAGGGATGGAAGTGAGAGATGAGGCTTGGGGGCTCAGCCCCTCCAGGCCAGCGCAGCCAGCCCCCTAGCAAGGCCACTGCTTGACTCCTGCAGCCCAGGACAGGCCCTTGGGCCTTTTCTTCTCAACAAAGGGTCCCCTGCCATTGCCTCAAAGGCCTCAGCGTGTGGAGCCCGTCCCCACCCAGTGGACCCCCTGGGGACGGACTGCCTCACTACCACAGAGCCTCTGCCTGCTTCTCAGGGGGCAGCCCAGCTGCCTCCCGCCCTGACTGGGCTATCTGGTTCTTGCAGCTCAGATTTGGCTTCTGCTTTCTTATTCCATATCCAGCAGGGGGAGGAACACAAGGAAGGAGCAGCCCAGAAAATTCCATCAGTCCCTCCCTGCAGTCAGCCAGCCCTCAGTCCCCACCCCCAGTGGGCAGCCTCTGCCGCTGTATTCTTGGTTAAGCCACGCCAGCCCTTCCTGGGGTGTTGGGGAGGCTCAGAGAGGGCACGTTCTTCACAAAGACGCACAGTCACGAGGGGCAGAGTCAGGCTCTGAATTTGGCTCAAAGTAGCCTATTCTCCCAGAGTTGACGTTCAGCTGGCACCACACTGTCCTGGAAACCAGCTCACATCCCATCCAGGCCCCGGCAATGTATCGGGCACGAGGGGCAGGCTGCCAGGCTAGTGGGGAAGGCGCCGCTGTGGACACAGATGTGGGCGAAGGCACGCTTGAGCCAGGCCCAGCCACCAGGAAGTGCAAGTGGATGTGGCATCGTCCTCTGGCCTTGGTCTTGCCACCAGTTTGCTGCAGTACCCTGCACAGGGCACCCTCGTCCCTGGCCTTCATCGGCCCGCTGGAACTTCCCAGCAGCCCTCGGCCCATCCCACTCTACTCTAAGAGAGAACAGCTGCACCATAATGGCTGCAACCCAGGCAGGGACAGCGCCCTAAGGATAGCTGTCTCCTTGGTTGGCAACAGGGCACACCAGCTGGTGGAGAGCAAGACAGCACCCCTATAGATTCTGTCTCCCCGCTCCTGCACTGGAAATCTGACAGCTGCACCCAGCCCCTGGGCTGTGGGAACTGACAACATTTGCCCCAGGATGGTCATGTGCCATGTCCCTGCAGACAGGTCAGCACACAGCAGGCCTCAACAGCCACACGTCAGTCCTGTGGAAGCCAAGTCAGATCTGCCCCTGCTCTGGGAGGCAGGATCAGCCCATCACCTTACCCACCTCGCTCCGTGCTGAGCCGAAACAGCCGGCCCTCCGGCGTCGGGGCCTTTGGACCTGCTGGGATCTCTGGGCAGCAATCTCTGTCTCCACTGCCCAAGGCTCCTTCCCTGCCTTTCTCCAAGGCCTGACTACCTTGTGTGAAATGGAGCAGATGCACACGTACATGTGCACTGTGCACACCCACACCCCCTGTACATGCTCAGGCCCTGCTCTTTCCCATAGCTCTTGTCATGACAACGCAGCTATCACTGTTCCCATACATGGTGACTTCCCATACATGGTGACTGTCCCCTGTGCCAGTCCCACAGGGAAAGTTCCTCTGTCAGTTTGGGTCACTAGTACATTCCTGGTAGAGACAGCATCTGTACTGCAACCCTTACTGAGCATTTGTGATGGACCCTGCTGGGGAAGGCTATGCCCCTTGGTGCTCCAGCCACTTGCTGACCTGGTCCTCTCCCCACAGTCAGCTTTTGAGTCTGAGATATCTGAGATCGCCATTAGCCAAAGCGAGGTAGACTTGGCCCTCAGGAACCTTAAGGCCTGGATGAAGGATCAGAAGGTGCCCAAGAACCTGGTGAGTGGCTCATGGGACAGGGCTGGCAGGTGGCTTTGGGGAGTGGATGCCTCTCACTGTTTGCATGGCTCCTGGCCCAGGCCACACAGCTAGACTCAGCCTTCATCCGGAAGGAGCCCTTCGGCCTGGTGCTCATTGTCACCCCCTGGAACTACCCACTGAACCTGACCCTGGTGCCCCTGGTGGGGGCCATCGCTGCAGGTGAGAGGGGATCCTCCACTTTCCCTGTCCCTGACCTGAGCCACACAGAGCCAGGGAGGAAGCTGGCTCCAGGTGTTCTGGTGGCTCACGGCCCCCATTTGGGGCTGTGTAGCTTCTGGTCCCGCCTCACCTCCAGGATGAATTCCTTGTCTGAAAGCCGGTGAGGTTGCAGCCCGCCCTCAGGTATGGAGATGGGGCTGGCCACTCTGCCCAGGATCTCATTGTGCTGCCCGCAGGGAACTGTGTGGTGCTGAAGCCGTCAGAGATCAGCAAGAGTGTGGAGAAGATCCTAGCTGAGGTGCTGCCCCGCTACCTGGACCAGGTGAGCAGGGCTGTGGGCCCAAGGAGCAGGCCCAGGCCAGGTCTAGAGGCTGGGCAGCCTCCGGGTGGTGTGGGAGGGCCCAGGGCTGCCTTTTCTGAGGTGCGTGGGGGTGGCCAAATCACTGTCCCTCAACCTCAGCTCTTCTCTGAGGGGGAGCCAGGACAGCCTGTCCCTGAGGGGGGTTCCATGACTGACTGGGGATGGCCCTGTTCTCCAGACCCCACCCCCACCTCACCCCACCCAGCCCCCTAGAACCTGGGCAACCCTGGTCACGCTATCCAGGAGAGCAGCAGAGGCTAGGCAGGTTAGGCTGCCCTCCAGGCTCTAAAGCAGGCGTCCCTGAGGGAGGCCTGGACTGCCTGCCTTACAGAGCTGCTTTGTCGTGGCCCTGGGTGGACCCGAGGAGACCAAGAAGCTGCTGGAACACAGGTTCGACTACATCTTCTTCACAGGTGAGGCCACTGGGGATCAGTCGTCCCTGCTATTGCCGGACAGCTAGGTAGTGGGAGCCCTGGTTGGAAGCAGACCTGGACCCTCAGGAAGGGTGTTGGGGCCACAGCCCACCTCCGCCAATCACAGTCTCAGGAATCAAGCACCTGCCCTTTTGAGCTCCTGCTAACTCACTGCCGCCAGGACTGTATTGGCGACCTTGATTGTCCCCATGGTCCCCTGTTGGCTGAGGAACTGGGCCAGAGTGAGGAAAGGCCAAAGCACCCTGCTCAGGGGCACCTTGCTGGGCACATCACCACTGTACTCAGCCAGTAGTCACCTGCCATGGCCCTAGCATGTGCGCACTCAGCCCAGGCACGCCTGGCTTCAGAACCAGAGTGCAGCTTCTGGAGATGAGAAGGCAGGAGGTGGTGCCCATTGCTCGCCTCCAGATCTGTGCACTTTGGCAGAGGGAGGAGGATGTAGCCTTGTCCTGCTCTCTAGGGCCTGCACCTGGCACAGGAAAAGCCCCATTTGACTGGGAAGCCACTGTGGAGCAGAGGGGCTGGCCCTCACTGGGGAAGCCACAGCTCCTGCAGTCCCTACAGATGAGGGGTGGATAAGCAGCGGGGAGGGCCCCAGTCTACCCCCAACCATGACACCTCACCGGGCTGATGGGTGCTGGGCCAGGCCCCCAGCACCAGGATGCACAGGCCAGGTGACTACTGCAAGCTGACTTCCAGGCCAGACCCATGAATCCACCCCTCGATTTCCCCAGGCCTCAAGTGTCCTATCTGTAAAACCAGGGCAATCCCAAAGTCACAGGTCTGCCCAAGGATGGATGAATCAAAGGATGCAAAGGCCTGGGGAGCTCACTAATGGGCGCCCAGAGCAAAGCCTGTGTTGCTGAAGTCCCTGTGTTCTGGATTCTGTGGGGAGTAAGATGAGCAGATTCCCTTCCTGCAAAGGGGCAGGATGGCAAGGACAGCCAGGTGAAGGCTGGTCACTGCTGGGTCTCCAGGGCAAGGCCATCCACGTGCTCAGGATTCTTTCCATGTCCCCAGGGAGCCCCCATGTAGGCAAGATTGTCATGACTGCTGCTGCCAAGCACCTGACGCCTGTCACCCTGGAACTGGGGGGCAAGAACCCCTGCTATGTGGATGACAACTGTGACCCCCAGACCGTGGCCAACCGTCTGGCTTGGTTCCGCTACTTCAACACCGGCCAGACCTGTGTGGCCCCTGATTATGTCCTGTGCAGCCCAGAGACGAGGGAGCGGCTGGTGCCTGCCTTGCAGAATGCCATCACTCGTTTCTATGGTGACGACCCCCAGAATTCCCCCAACCTGGGCCGCATCATCAGTGAGAAACACTTCAAGCGGCTTAAGGGACTGCTGAGCTGTGGCCGCGTGGCCATCGGTGGTCAGAGTGACGAGAACAATCTCTACATCGGTGAGTCCCCCTCTCTACCATCACAGCCCACCTGGCTCAGGCCTGTCCGTGCTGCTAGAGCCTGGCCCAGTCCCATGACCCAGAGCACGAATGCTCCAGATCACTGTGGTTCTGTGCCTGTGACTCCCCAATTCTGAGATTCTGAATTCTGGTCCCAAAACTCTGGATATGCTGAGCTTGGACTCCAGCTCTGGGGGCCCAGAGTGTGATTTAAAGGGCCTTCACCCCAGATCCTTGAGGGCAGAACTAGGGCCCTAGATCCTCAGATTCTTTGAGCATGGTGTCCTGGGAGGTCAGGCCCTGGGACTCTCAGGCCTGCAGCGGGTGTCCGAGCTCCCACACAAGGCTGAGCCACCTCTGTGCCCGCAGCACCCACAGTGCTGGTGGATGTGCAGGAGACAGAGCCAGTGATGCAAGAGGAGATCTTTGGGCCCATCCTGCCCCTGATGACTGTGAGGAGCCTGGACGAGGCCATCGACTTCATCAACCGTCGGGAAAAGCCACTGGCCCTCTATGCCTTCTCTAACAACAGCCAGGTGGGGCCCAGTGGGCCATGGGAGTGGTGGCAGCAGAGGGGATGTGGCCCCTCTGAAACAGTCGTAGGACTTCAGGGATGAAGGCCTCGGGCCCTCTGCTCCCTCCCAGGAGCAGCCTGTCTGCACCACACTCTGCTGAGCCTTCAGCTCCCCAAGGTCTCCGGGCCCAGTACCCCTCACCTGTGTACTCTCCCATACAGCTCAGCCTGGTGGCCAGTGTTGCCCTCAGTGCCTGGTTCTGGAGGCACAAAATGTGCTGGGGTGTGGAGTAAAGGGTGAGGCCCCAGAATGAGCCTTGGTTCCCCATCCTGAGGAGCCCCAGTGGCACTGGGTGGAGGGGTCCCCAGCCTATGACACTCCAAGAAGCACATTCCCCAGCCCCCTCACCCATCCCTCATGAGATTCTTTCCCTGTCCAAACAATGGTGTATATTGTTCTAAAATTTTTATTAGTATGTTTGTAGTAATGATTGCATTTGTCACAGGGAGTTGGTACATGAGATACACACTTTAGTTTTTTTTTAATCAAACAGTGCTTTGTTTTTTTGTACCTGGAATCAAACCTTAAACTTGCTAGGCAGGTGCTGTGTCACTGAGCTGTATCCCAGGACCTAGACAGTGGTTGTTAAATATACTTTTCAAGAAAAAAAAGAGATAATATATAAAATCTAAATGACATGCTCTGGGAACATTTTTGTTTTGTTTGGAAACATTTTTTTCTGATGCATTTGACTTTTTGTACCTGAAATTGAACTCAGGACCTTGGACTTACTAGGCAGGGGCTGTGCGGCTGAGCTGTATCCCCAGACTTGCATTTGGTATAAAAGGATAGATGTATGACATTTTCAGAATCCAATGGCCAAAGGTTACTGAATATCCATTTGTTTTCCCTTTTTGTGTGGGTAGTAACTTCAAATGTGCTGTGCACCCAGGTTATTTTAGACAAACTTGATTAGCTTTTAATATAAACTATTATAATGCACACTGATTTTAGAGAAGGTATATAAAAACCTTATATATGATGGGTTAAATTTAAGAAAAGGGGAAAAAATACTTTTCACTAGGGACTAACTTGAGATACACAGACTGTACAGTCCCCATGTGTCCCACACCCCCTTCCCCGCAGAAGGTGCTGACTTGGGGACATCACTAGTGACTACTAGTGACTGTCTTGGGATCCTGCCAGCTTCTCTGTTAATGTCTTCTCTGCTGTGGGGTTTAACATTGCACTAAGCTCAGCCTGGAAAGCTGGCTGGGCCTCTGAGACCTCCCTAACCTCAGGCTGTCTGGTTTTTATCACGACTGAATAACGGGAATGGGTTTAGTTAGGAATGCCTCGAGAGCTAGAGCTGACTACAGGGCACCTGGGCCAGGGCTGGCAAGTGTAACCATCACTCGTTTGGCAAGGCTGGGGCATCCACCATGAGATACCATGGGAACCCACCCGCCCCTTTAACTTGGGTTTAAACCTAAGGGCTTCACACAGGGCTACAACCCCAGGCCTTTTCATTTCAGACAGGGTCTCATTAACTTATCCAGACTGGGCTCAAATTTGCCATTCTGTTGCCTCAGTCTCCCAGAGTGCTGGGATGACAGGTGCATGCCACCATACCCAGCTCCACTGCACCCTTTCTTGTCTTTGGGACAAGTCTCCCAGTCTAGCCCACCCTCTCCAGAGGTGGCCTGGTTAGGCACTATCTGTGAGGGGAAAATACCTGCTACATTACATCATCTACATATATTATCCAGAACCTCAAAGAGAGATTTGTGTCTTGAGTCACTTACATTGAATTCATAATGGACTCATGCATATATGCAATTCAGGGGATGCTGCTTTGTCCCAGGCCTGGGCAGAGGGAGAACCTGTGTCCCTGTGGCATGTGTAGCCTCTGGTCTGTGACTACTTCAAGAAGCCCCAGGCCCATCCTATTCATTCCCTGCGCCAACTTTAGACCCAGTCATTCTACCAGGGAGCCCTGTCTACCAGGATCCTGTGTCCTTTAAGGAACCCCACACAGGGTTTTCCACAGTGGGGTCACCTGGTCCTCAAATTGTCTTAGCTGCCCAGTACTGGTTCCCGGACACAGAAGCTCCCTACCCTCACCGTCCTCTGGCCTTGCATGAATGCTGGCCTCAAGGTGCAAGATCTCTGAGCCCACACATGAAGAGGTCACCCTATTACCCATCAGACAAGCTGTGACTCAGATGTCATCTGAGGGTCACACCTACAGGAACTAAACAGAATGAAGCTGCCATGCAGTGTGACTATTGTCCATCAACCTAATTTTTCTATTCATTCTTCAAACAAACCCACAGACTGAAGAGGAACATCCTTTATTAAGTCAAGCAGGGACCAAGTTCAAGTTTCTAAGTAGGAATCTAATCACATCGTTGTCTCAGTGTCCTCAAGCTCGCCCCGCACAGCCCCTCTGCCTGCGCAGACTGCCCTCCTCCCAGGCCCCCAGGCACATCAGGTCCCTCCCCTGAGACCCCTGCCTCCCTGACCGGGGTGCCTCCCGCTGTCACTGCATTCTTCAGGTCCCCAGGCAAGGCTGGGTCTCTTGCCTCCTCTAGGGCCACACACCCAGGACACATGCTCCAGGTTAGGGGCTCCATAAGGGGCTGCTCCTTATCTGCCTCAAGCTGATGCAGTGGCTCCAGACCCATGCTGAAACGAGATGGTGGAGGTGACACTCCCTGCTCTCTTCTAGGTGGTCAAACAGGTGCTGGCCCGGACCAGCAGCGGCGGATTCTGTGGGAATGACGGCTTCATGCACATGACCCTGCCCAGCCTGCCCTTTGGAGGAGTAGGTAGGTCCTGTTCCCTGTGCTCTTCCATGATGGCACCAAGTGCTCCCTGACTACATTCCTGCTGTGAAACAGAGGGACCAGCAAAGAGGCCCCTCTCCAACAACCGTGTCCCATCCCGGACCCCCACTGTCCCACTTGATTCCTTCTCAGTGCAGATAGACCAAAATTCCATTATTTTTCTTAAAAACACCACTGTGGCTACCCTGTCCACTCTGTCACTGCTCACTTTTCTCCAAACAGCATACCTCAGTGTCTGTCCATCTGTCCACACACACAGCTACTGAGTGCTTTTCACTCTATGTTGTTCCCTCACCCACCAAGTACCTGCCATCTAACCCAGGGCACAGGGGCCTGGAGCATGGAGATGGCCCCCATGACACACTGCACAGCTGCTGATACCTCTGAGTCAGAAACCCCACCGCTGGTCCCAGAAAGCCCGTGACAGGCTGTGACCTGGGACAGCCACTTCCTTCCCTAAGGCCACTTCCTCAATGAAAGGGCAGAACTGGAAGGGGTGACTCCAGGT
The DNA here is from genome assembly GCF_034190915.1 of Cavia porcellus. Taxonomy (NCBI): domain Eukaryota; kingdom Metazoa; phylum Chordata; class Mammalia; order Rodentia; family Caviidae; genus Cavia; species Cavia porcellus. Next base: position 26,227,230 of record NW_026947500.1, read on the forward strand.
CTCCCTCTCTGTCCATGCCTGACCAGCTGCACTTGGTAGCAGCTGGACTCTCCTGGCCAGGGCACATGCTGCATCCGTGGCTCTGGACCTCCCTCCTGCTCCGTGAGCCTCTCCCCAGAGTCCCTCCTAGACCCTGCCCACCTGCCCCTCTCCAGTCCTAGCCCCTCAATCTGCCTCCTCTGCCCTGGGGAGGAGTGGGGATCTGCAGGCAAATCTGGAAGCCCTCCTTGACTGCCCAACTCCGCCCAGGCTGTGTCCCCTGAATGATCCTGGCTGGGTCCTTGTCTACTTCCTTTTAACCCTGAGAATTCACAATTGCACAGTGCTTACTGTGTCCATGGTCACAACCTTAGGAAGTGGGTGCCACGGTTACACAAGAGGAGACTGAGGCAGCTGCTATTCAGAGCAGAGCCAACCCAACCCTGGCCAGTGTGGCTCTGGAAGACACATCACTGACACCATCTAGTATCCCCAGAGCTTTCTGAGCTGGTGCTAAAGCCTGCCTTGGGGCTTGGCATTTACACACAATGCTCCATAATTAGCTTACTGTACAGATGGGCAAGTTGAGGCTTGCAGGGCTGAAGCTTACTGAAGTGATGCAATCCAGCGGTTCTATCAGAGCCCAAGTCTGCCTGACACCCCCCTGGCCAGCCGAGGGCCTGACCACATGTGTTCTCTGCTACTGCACAGGTGCCAGTGGGATGGGTAGTTACCATGGCAAGTTCTCCTTCGATACCTTCTCCCACCACCGTGCTTGCCTGCTGCGCAGCCCTGGGATGGAGAAGATCAACGACTTCCGCTACCCACCCTACACCCCGAGAAACCTGAGGGTGCTGCTGATGGCTATGGAGGAACGCAGCTGCAGCTGTACGCTGCTTTAAGCCTGTGGGCACCAGGTGTCCCCCCCCACGGCTGCTGGAGATGTGGCCTCAAGTCTAGCGCACAAGGACACTTGCCAGGTCACAGAGCAGTCTGCTCAACCCAGAGCAATGCCCATCTTCTGCCCTCTTCGGGTTCCCTTTTAAGGTTCTCAACTGCCCTCCAACTAGGCTAAGCTGAGTGGAGACACAGGACAGGTGTGCAGTGACAGTGCCCTGTTCCCTTCCTCCTGCACCAGTCACACATGGCACAGCAGAGGAGCCCTGGCGTCTGCCACACCTTGGAACTTGTATGACTGTACCATTCCTGTTTTCTCTAAGCCTCAGTTTCCCCAGCTGTACATGAGAGGTGATGATCAACTGATACCTCCTGAGACTGCCTGAGGATTAAATGAGGGAGACGCTGTCAATCTCTGCTCCCTGGAGTGTGTGTGCTGGGGGCTGCCTCCCTCTTCTGCCAGGTGGGGCCCTCTGTAGGCTTCTCCAGACCTCCACACACCTTACTCTCTGCAGGTCCCTACACCCCATTCCTGGTATCTCTGGCTCTCATGGTTTCAGCTACTGAAGCCAAGAGCCCAGGCTCCCTGCTTGACACTCAAGTTCCATCCTGGCACAAATTGTGCTGATTCTGTAGCGCCCAGGAATACTTCAACTCATACTCAAATCATGATTATCAAGTCAGGCTTGGTGCAGGCCACCACCTATCCCCTCCCTTCTCCCCGGTGCACAATGAACCATCTCACTCCTTTGCTGAGACCCCTTGGTGACTTCCTGGGGCAGATCCCGCAGCCACAACAGTCCTAGGAGGCTCTAGGGCTACGCTTCAGCCCTGCGCTCACCCTGCTGCTGTCCGGAGGACGCGGCACTTGCCCTTTATCCTTCCTGGCCGGCTCAAGTCCTATTCACCATCACCCAAGATACTGCCTCCTCCGGGGAAGTCTTTCCTGACAGCTACCCCCGACACACGCAGACTGACTCAGGGGAGTCTCAGAGCCCACAGCCCTCGCAGGTTCTTCTATACCACAAACACGAGGAAACAGAAGGATGGAGAGATGAGGATCCCGAGCCTTAGGGATCCAGGCGCAGATCAGAGGGTCGCACCGCGCGACTCGCCGGCTCGACAGCCATTGGGTGGCACCCAAAATGTCCTCTTCCCTGTATGCGGCAGCAGTGTCAGGAGCGCATCCCAGGCTGGAGCTGAGGACTCACAGCCAAACCCAGTCCCCCTCCCCCACCCCCACCTCGGAACCCTGCTAGGACAGTTGCTGGTGTGGCAGTGGCTGGTGGTTTTGGTGGATCTTGCACAAACCTGGAGTCAGGCCGCTGGTCCATGCTTCATGTCATCTGCAAAAGGATAATAATGATTCTCGCACGAGGGAGGATAGCTGATGTCATGTGGGCAGTGTTACAGCGGAGAGCCGCTATTGCTCGGCAGACTTCGCGGTCCTGATACTGACCCCAGAGAGCCCGCCCCACCACCCAACTCTGTTGCATGCCTGAGCCACTTCCTAAACCACGCCCCGGAAGTCCCGTCTCCAGTGGCTCAGAAGTCCTCGCTAATTGCCTCTCTGAACCAATATGGCGGCGCCCTCCATAGCTTCAAGCCCTTGCTTTCTCTCAGCCAATCAACGAAAAGTCTACCTTCTTCAACCAGGACCACCGGCCAATCAGACCACTCTATGAAGGACTGCCAAGGAAAAAGCGAAGCCAGCCCACCCAATAGTGGCGTAACAGAGTTAGGTTCCGCCTCTCGGCCGTCCAGCCCGCTCGGCTAGGGAAGGAGCAAGAGCTCCTCAAGGTGGGTGTTTAAGGTTCAGTTGTGAAGGTCAGGCCTGTGCAGCGCGGCGTCCAGGGCAAGTGTGGTGTGCTTGTTAATCCCGCAAAGTCTGTGCTTAGGCTTACTTGTGGCGGTTTAAGACCCGCGGCCTCTGTGTCCTTCAGCGTGTAGCCGGCTTCTTCGCCGGACGCATGCGCAGCCCAGTCAGACGCCTCTTGGCGTCCATGGGGTCAGAGGTCATGGGGGAGGGCGGGGAAGGTAGTGGGTGCAGGGATTTAATCTGTGGTTGGTCAAGAGTGGGGCCCACCAGAAGTTACAGGAGGGGCCCTTTCGGGCTCTTGTGAAGTGCCAGGTCCTAAACTAGGCTCTTGTCCTTGGGGTGTAAGGAACCCCCCAAGTCTCTTGGCAGACCCCCATCTTGTTAATGAGAACCCTGAGGCTAGGTGAACCCACCTGCCCAAGGTCACTCAGCGGGCTGCAAAGCAGTTCTAGGAGAGCCTTGCTGTAGGGAGAGGAATTTGACTCAAGCATTATTTAAATCTTTTAAGTGTTCTGCAGGGGCAGAACAGGGTTCTAGTTCTGTGCCAGTCCTATTGTGTGACTTTGACCAGTCACTTGACAGGACAAGACGTCAGTGTGTGTGATGCATCTTCACACACTAATTACTTCTCTGTATACACCACTGGTTGTTCATTGTGATTTTTGGCTGAGACTATGATAGATGAGTGGGATAAGGCAGAGATGAGAGGCAGGAGCTCTGGGAAGAAATAAACTTAATAAACTCTTTAGGACGTGAGAGAGAAGGAATTTGAGGTCCAGAGGAGCTCCCAGAATCTTAGGCCAGCTGAGCTGGGAGCCCCAGGAACAGGGTGTGAGTCGCACAGGACATGACACAGAGGGTCCTGGGTGAAGCTCAGAGCTTCCGCAGTGCCGGAGTTACAGGGGTGGGCAATCGTTGACCTCTCGCTTTCCTCCTTATGTCCCCCAGATGCACTGCCTGACCACGCCCATACTGCTGCGGGCCCTGGCCCAGGCTGGGCGCACAGGTAGGACCAAGGGTGTGTGTCCTGGGTTGGGGAGCCCAGTCTTCTGGTGTGAAGGCCTCCCTGCAGAAGCATCACCTTCCCCCTTGCAGGATATGTTAGTGGCCGGAGTCTGCACAGCAGTGCCATGATAGCAACCTACAGTGAGTACCTGGGGTGGCCTCCAGTCCAGGCTTTCCTGAGTGTGGTCTTGCTGGAGGCCAGAGAGGAGACTTGGGTCCCAGTTCTGAATTTTCCAGGGACTGCTTTCTGAGCCTCAGTTTCTACTCTCAAAATGAGGGTGATTTCTGAAGACACAGAGTCATAGGGAAAAAAAAGGGGTGATGGTAGAGACTGAATGTGATTCATGAGGCAGAAGCCTTGAAGGAGGTGAGGAGGTGTGGTCTCTGTGAGCCTCTGAGGGTGATGGGGAGGGAACCTATGTATCTTCACCAGAACCTCTGGCGAAGGTAAGCAACAGGCCCCTACCCCTTTGACTCAACCCTTGTTTGAGGGTCTTTAGATCAGGAAGCCACCTGGGACAGAGAGAAGCAAACAAGGCCTGCGTAGGGCCAGAGGCCACCTCCCAGGGCTCTGGCTGGTGCTGGGGAAATAAACCGAGTGGTTGTACCTAGGTGTAAGGGTCAGGCCTCATCTCCTGAGCTGAATTCCTTAACTTCTTCCCGTGGTCTCCCTGCAGAGTACGTGAATATGCAGGAGCCTCCAATGGATATGAAGTCAGTGACTGACCGGGCAGCTCGGACTCTACTGTGGACTGAACTCATCCGAGGTGGGTCTTGGCGGAGGTGGGCAGGCTTGGAGCAGGACTCATGTACACCTATGCTGGGGAGGAGAGTGGCCCACCCACTACGACTGTGCTCCTCACAGGCCTGGGCATGACCCTGAGCTACCTGTTTCGGGAGCCAGCTACCATCAACTACCCATTCGAAAAAGGCCCGCTGAGCCCACGCTTCCGAGGGGAGCATGCTCTGCGCCGTTACCCATCTGGGGAGGAGCGCTGCATCGCCTGCAAGCTTTGCGAGGCTATCTGCCCTGCCCAGGTGAGCCTGGCCCACCTGGCTACCATACTGCCCCTAGCCCTATGCAGGGGAGCCTGGGAAGCCCTAGGTCACAACTTCACCCCTGTGTTTGAAGCATTTCCCTAGGAAATTCCCTTTCTTGCCTTGAGGCCCCACCTCCTACCCCGTGAATGGAACCAGTGAGGCCTTGTTGTCCAAGTATTGTGAGTCAGCAGGCAGGCCAAGTGGCACATGGGGGGCCTGCCCTGGGGATCAGCCAAGGGTGTGCAGCTTGGGTCTAGGAGCCATTGGGTGGCACCCAAATGTCCTCTTCCCTGTATATGGCAGCAGTGTCAGGAGCGCATCCTAGGCTGGAGCTGAGGACCCACAGCCAAACCCATTCCCCCACCCCCACCCCATCTGCCATGATTGCTCCTCGGAACCCTGCCAGGACAGCTGCTGGTGTGGCAGTGGCTGGTTGTTTTGGTGGATCTTGCACAAACCACCTGGAGTCAGGCCGCTGGTGCAGGAACAGATGCCGTGATGGCCTTGGTCCAGGCCCTGGTGTGCCCAGCAGGAGCTCTGGGAGACACAGTCCTTGCTCATAGTCTGTGCAGCAATCTTGTTCCCCTTTCCACAGCTCAAGGCAGCTCCTGGCCTTGTCCTAGCTCATCCCCTGGACTTCTCCCAGGTCCTCCAGGCCACGGGCTATGGCCTTGACATTTCTACTCCAGCCAGGTTCCAGCCAGTGTCCAGGAGCACGTAGGGGCGCCCCCAGCGGCAGCAATGGAGATAGTCACGGTTGCCAGGTGGTGAGGGCCAGGCCAGGCCCTGCGCCAAGCTTGTTCCTTATCACATTTAATTTTGATAACAGTGCCAGCAGATGGAGATCATATTTCCATTTCTGTTGGCAGAAAAAGGTGAGGCTGCCAGGCAGAGGTCCCACAGTGAATAGTGAGTGTGACACTCCTGAGAGAGGGGGTGAGAGTTAAATGTCCTGGAAGGTCCTCCAAGCTCTGGGAGGTGGCCGGCCAGTGCTTCTTTCCCCCAGTTGTTAGAAGGCTGACCCTGGGAACTGAGAATTGAGGCTATCTTCAGGTCTAGACACTGCGCCTCCCTGGGTGTGTGGCTTCAGGAAGCCCTTTTCTTCTCTGAGCCTCAGTTTTCTCATCCCCAAATGGGTATAACTAGACCTGAGTTAGAGTCTTGCTAGGCTCAGTCAGTCAGTCACTGGTCACTTACTATGGATGAGAAACCCCCTACCCCCAGGACAATGGGAATGCAGTGAACAAAGCAGGTAACAGCTCTCCCCTGTGGGAATGGTATTCTAGAGAAGGAGGTTGGACAGCTGACATGGGAACAAAAAGAGTGTCATCTGGGACAAGTGACAGAGGGTGAGATGGCAGAAGTGAAGGTGGCCCCTAGAGGTTCTGGATGGTGTCTGAAGAGGTGGAGCATCCATTCAGATGCCAGGGGTAGTGATGGACCATGAGGGGTTGATCTGGGACCAGGACGTAGCTGGCAGTGTGGCAGTGTGGCAGTGACTGGTGGCCACTCCCCCGCGCAGGCCATCACCATTGAGGCCGAGCCCAGGGCTGATGGCAGCCGCCGGACCACCCGCTATGACATTGACATGACCAAATGCATCTACTGTGGCTTCTGCCAGGAGGCCTGCCCTGTGGATGCCATCGTGGAGGTGAGTGGGCCGTGGAGGGGGTAGCAGGGTGCAGGGACTACTGGGAGGGACCTGACCACCCTGCTTTGTACCTGTGCCCTGACCTGCAGGGCCCCAACTTTGAGTTCTCCACCGAGACACATGAGGAGCTGCTATACAACAAGGAGAAGCTACTGAACAACGGGGACAAGTGGGAGGCCGAGATCGCCGCCAACATCCAGGCCGACTACCTCTACCGGTGATGCGCCCAGCTCCTGCTCGGTGTCCGCAGCCCCAGCTGCCCAATAAAAGCTCTGAGCCTCACAGTCATGTCCTGTCTTACATGCAGGGGTCTAGGGCAGACCTGCCCAGCCTCCCTAAGGCCTGTGAGTTCTCCCAGCTTGACCAGGGCATGGTCCACCAGGCCTGTTCTCCGAGTGGGTTCCAGCTGTCCAGGGATCCCCTGCTGGTCCAACTCTTCTGTGTGACTCCATGGACCCATCAGGCCCTGTCGGTGGCTGCCCACTTGACACCCATACCACAGCGATGCTGGAGGTCACCTGAGGCCAGCTGCTCCCACAATCTCCAATGTTAAGGGGCGGGGCCCGGACCTGCCTTCTCCTAAGGCCCCAGGACCGAGACCTTTAGGAGGTGGAGCCTGGAGGGCCTCAGGCTGAAGTAGATCAGAGACTCAGAAAGTCCCAGGGGTCCTTGGGCTGAGGAAGAAGGCTCCTTGGGTGACAGTCACGAGGGGATGACACAAAGCCTACTGCCCCTGAGCTGGCCTTGCCTCCAGCCACATCCCCTTCCTCTCAAAATCCCCCTACCAGGCTACAGCTCAGTGTTGGGACTTCCCAGTTTGCAGTCCTGGCACAGTGTTATGGTTCCCTCCAGCTCTGTGCACTGATGTAAGGGCCACTGGCAGCCCTTAGGGCCTGCTGGTTTTCTGTCATTCTCAGCGTGAGAAAACAGGCTGAGAGGCAAAGCGACATCCTCAGGTCACATTGTACATAATGTGTGGTTCAGGTCTGGGATACCTGGAGTCCTCTTCTCATGCTTTCCAAAAAGGAGGTTTATAGAACGTTCTCTTAAGATATGTCTGTGAAAGCAGGGGGAGGGTTCTGTGGCCAGTGGGAGATGTGAGTGGCCTCTCCGCTCAGGCAGGATTACAGCTCATCCCTCCAGGCGTGTGAAGGCCTGCAGCCAAGAGACCTGTCCCTGGGGACCTGGCAGCCTGTGGAGCTGGGTACAGGTGGGATGAAACTGCATCGACAGAAGGAAGAACAGCCCAGAGGTGTCTGTCCTACCCACTGCCAGTCCTGGTGGCTGCTGCAGACAGTAATGCTTTCTAAAGAGGCGGGCTTAAGAAATCCTCAACAGCTCTAATTTACCTTTTCCTAGACAAAACTTAGGTCCTTGGCATGATTCCTTATTGTACCCAGACAATAAACATGGGGCAGACTGTACCCAGCTGGTGGTTTATTTTTATTTTATTTTTCTTGTCTTTCTGAGACAAGGTCTCACTATGCAGTTCAGGCTGGCCTTGAGCTCACTTTGTAGCATAGGCTGGACTCGAATTTGCAACGATCTTCCTGCTTCAGCCGCCTGAGTGCTGGGATTACAGGCGTGCACTGCCACACCTGGCTCCTAACTAGTAATTTTAGACAGGCTCTTGATAATGTAACTCAGGCTGGTGTTGAACTAACTATATATCCCAGACTGGCTGCAAACTTTTGGTGATCCTCCTACCTCAGGCTCAAGAGAGCTGGGATTACAGGCGTCCACCACCACCTATGAATGACCTCCTTTAGTGGCCATGGTTGGGCTCCAGTTTCTCCTGTACTCTGAAAAATTGTTCTGGGGTCCCTCCCACCACTGGTCGGGACAGACCTATGAGCCCCAAACACAAGCCCCTCAGTTTTGTGAGGATGCTGACCTTGCTGTGACTCTGTAGGCTTTACTCTGGGGCTCTATTTATACCCCCCAGATCCTTGCTCCCTACTGAGGAGCACCAGAGCCTCCCTCTGGTCCCTGTGGGTACAGTTCAGCCAGTCCAAAGCACGGGCAAGTGTGCAGTCAGGAAGTCATGACTCTTAGTTTCTAGGTACTGAGACTGGATGAACCTTATGAAGCTGATTAGAATCAGGTCACCAGGACAGGTCCAGCCACCCAGAGCAGGTGGCTGGACAGTTAACCCACTGTGCCCCGGGGAGAATTTCCTAGAGCCTGCTGGGTTCATGGCTTGGCCCTCCGTGCCCTGATGCCGTTAAAGACACAGGGCCCGAGAGAAGCACTCCCTACCTCACCCGACAAGGACAAAACACTGGGCCTGGGACCTAGGGTAGGAAGCTGTGAGCCCAGGGTGAAAGGGGGAGGAGTCCCAGCGGGGAGGTCCGTGCCCCGCGACGTAGAGACGGTCTGGGCCCCAGGGTCCCCAGCCACAGGGCTAGCGAGGCCTCTAGGCAGGGAAATTAGGGGTCCCATCCGCTAGGCTGCAGCCGGGCAGTGCTGGGCGTCTCCCTAGTCTCCTGGCCGCCGGTCCGTCTGCTGGTCTCGTCGCCGATTTCCTATTCAAAGTTAAGTAAACCGACGAGGGGAAAAAAACGGCCCGCAAGGTCTGAGAGTCTAAAGGAGTCGGGCTGGGCCCCCGGCTAGGGCGGGGGCGGGGCTAGGGCAGAGGCGTTTCCGGCTCTGGCCACGCCCCATCCCGGCCCCGCCCACCCCGCCAGGAGTGAGCCGCGCGGGCCCGAGGCAAGGGTGCAGTGTCTGTCTGATCCGGTTGAGATTTGAGAGCGGAGCGACTTAGTCCACCAGAGTGAGTGCCCCGGCGCGGTCCGCGAAGCCCCTGCTCTGTCTGCCACCTACTTCCCCCGCTCCGACAAGGGGGTCCTGGCGCCCTACCCAGCTGGAACAGTGGAAGCAACTCAGGCAGTCACCCCGCCGGTGTCTGGTCGTGCTGGGGGTGGCAGAGGCGACCAGGAAGGAAAAGAGGGTGGGGTCTTAACCTCTGACAGCTTCTGGGTCGTCTGTTTCGGCCCAGGGCCGATGCAGCTTGTCCTGCTGCATCTTGCCTGGAGGTTGGGACCCATTCTACAGATAAGCACACTGAGGCCCAAATAGGACGTGTCAGGGCTAGAAAGGAGCTGGGTGGTTCCAAGGCCGACCATGTAGTGCAGAGGAGAGGCGCGGTGGCTCTGGAGGAAGGGCCACTGGATGAGGAGTGCTGGGGTCTCAGTTCCAGCCTGGCTGGGACTGGCTCACCTGGCATTTGCTTGCTTAGCCCCTTCTTGAGCCTCCTACCGGTCAGGCACTTTTAAACCGCTCATCTTCCAGCCTCAGTTGGCCGACCTATAGGACCAGATTCCCACCTTGCTTCCAGAGGCCAGTGTTAGGTAGCGGGGGTGAAAGACATTACTGGGGACCCACTCACCCAAAGAGGAAGTGGAGGCACAGTGAGGGCAAGGGGTTTGCCTATGTTACACAGCCAGTCCCAACCTCAGCAGGTCTCCAAGCCCTGATCTCTGACCCTCTGCCCAGTGGCCAGAGCCATTTCCTCGGGCAGTGGAACCCTGCCTCTTTTGCCCTGCATCCCTGCCCAGGACCTGCTCTTTTGCAGTCACAGGCTGCCCCGAAGTGTCCTTTCCCAGGCTGGGGATGGGGCTGCGGTTTCCTATTCAGAGTTAAGTAATCCGGGCCTTGGGGAGGAAGTGACCAGCGGGGCTGGCCTAGGCAGCAGCAGGCTGGACTCACTGGCGGTAAGGCTCCCTGTTCCAGCCTCTCTGCCTTGATTTGTGAGTTCAGAAAAGTCAGTCTCACCCAGGACAAGGGGTCCTGGGACCGAAGCGGGAGGCCACAGAGCAAGCAAGGGGCCCGCAGGGCATCCTGGCTTCCACGGGGGGCTGGCAGAGGCCACCCTGGCCCTCCCCCTGCCTGCATTTCAGCGAGTCCTTTCCCGCCTGCTTCACAGTTTCACTTTCATTGGTTTCGACACCTGGGAGGCTGTCCCAGCCCCCACTCCAACTGCCACCAGGGTCACCCGCACCAGCCGCAGCCTGGTGGGTGCTGGGGGCCCCGAGGAGGTCTCCCCCACCACTTTCCTTCCCACAGGGAGGTAGGAGCTGCCCGAGGGCAAGCCCAGCCTAGCCAGGTGGCAGCACTCACTGCCTGCTGGCTGCTGTACACAAGGCAAGACAAAGTGGCGCATTGCCCGAGTCCCAGAGACAAATAAGCAGGATCTAGGGTGAGCCCAGAGCCCAGGGGAAGGACTGAGGGAGGAAGCAGCAGAGATGAGCAGAGCCAGTGTCTCAGGGCAGGGGACAGGGCGGCGGAGTAGGTGAGAGCTTGAGAGCTTGATGCTGGGTGCTGTGGGGGGCTGTGGGGTCAGCCAGGCCAATCCCATGCCCACTCATCCTGCTTACTTTCTGTGGATCTCAGCGTCTCGTCACCCTCTTCCTAGGCCTCAGTTTCCCCGCCCACCTGTCTAGTGGGGTTGATAGCAGCACCTTCTGGGATTGTGCTAGCAGAGACGTGTGTTTTACTCACTGGCTTGGGACCTTTCTGTGGCTTGCCCCTGACGCCCCACTCACCCTGCAGGACCATGGGTTCCATGTTTCGTGGAGAGGAGGTGGCCCTGGTCCAGCTCTTCCTGCCCACGGCAGCTGCCTACACCTGCGTGAGCCAGCTGGGTGAGCTGGGCCTCGTGGAGTTCAGAGATGTGAGTCTGGTTGGGACAGCTGGCGGGCTTCATCCTTGGCATGGCTACTGAAGGGTGACAGTGATCTGGGCTTGGTGGGGGACCCCCCCCCCATCGCTGGTGGCTCCACATGTGTCCCGGCAGCCCTGTTGTAGGTGCTCTGCTCTTAGGTGGCCTCCTTGGCTTCTGCTCTTGCCCTCTCCGGGTGTGTGGCATCTGAAGGTCGGCAGAGTACTCAGCACCTTTTTGGAGGAGGCAGCTGAGGCCCAAGGAGACCCAGGTCTGGGCCCCAGGTTGGGAACCTCCATGCAACACTAATTCCTCCATGTGGCAACCACAGCTGAATGCATCTGTGAGCGCCTTCCAGAGACGCTTTGTGGTGGATGTCCGGCGCTGTGAGGAGCTGGAGAAGACATTCAGTGAGTTGATCCTAGGCGTGCATCCCTGGCAGGCTTCCTGGAGGAGCCATCATCCAAGCTTGCTCTGAACAGCAAGTCCGGGTACCCAGGTAGAAGACAGAAGGGAGGAGCAGGCAGGGCCTAGAATGTCATCCTGTGGACACTGGGAGCCACAAGAAGAACAGAGACAGGGACAGCTATCTGCTCTGCGACAGCCTGGGATGGGTGGAGGCCGTGGTCTAAAGTTGCATCCTCAAAGGAGCAGCCCCTTCTTGGATTCAGGCAGGAAGCACCCAGCCCTGGGCCCTGCTCCAGCCACCTCTCCCAGTGGGGAGGAGCCTGTAGCTACCACACAGCCAGGATGGGAAGACAGGGCAGGATTTGCTTTGGGTTTGTGGGTCTGACTTGCAGCACTAACAGGCCAGGCTGTTCGGCCCTCATGGCAGGCCTGGGGATGCCAGGGCCAGCACCCAGGGAGACCTCAGAGGGGCTCAGGGCCTGGGCTGGCAGTGGCAGAGGGATGAAGGTGTGGGGGTGCAGATCAGCCTGGATTTAAGCTTCAAGGAAGAAGACTCCTGGGATAGAGTTTAGCCTGGGATTTCCTGGGGCTCCTTGACTCCATGAATTCATTAACAGGTGGGGTAATGGAGTTGGGGGTCAGTATTTAGGGCCCTCCAGAGGTGAGCCTTGGTTACCAGTAGACAGCTGGAGCAGCTCTCCGGGTTCCCTGATCCTACCCCATGCACTCAGCCTTCCTGCAGGAAGAGGTGCGGCGGGCCGGCCTGGCACTGCCCCCGCCCGAGGGGAGGCTGCCCGCACCCCCACCCCGTGACCTGCTGCGCATCCAGGAGGAGACAGATCGCTTGGCACTAGAGCTGCGTGATGTTCGGGGCAACCAGCAGGAGCTGCGGGCCCAGCTATACCAGCTCCAGCTCCATGAGGCTGTGCTGGGCCAAAGCCACGGTCCTCCGGTATGGGTGCACCTGAGGGTACACCAGCTCTCTCCCCTCTTGGGCGGAGCTCATAGTGTGTCTGTCTCTCGGCTCCCAGCTGGCAGCTGCCCACACTGATGGCCCCTCCTCAGAGAGAAGTCCCCTGCTGCCACCCCCCGGAGGCCCACATCAAGACCTGAAGGTCAAGTGAGTTGGACCTCTTGTCCCTTCCTGTCCCACCCAGTGAATGGGCTGCCCCTTGCCCAGCGCTGTTTCGTCCCCTACAGCTCTTTGCAGCCCTTTGACTGCTCCCTGAAGCCTTGCCCCTGAGGGTTGTCTGTCTCTGGCCCTATCCCTGTGGGGGTGACCTGATTGAGTGGCTGAGGGAGGCATGGGCTGTGGGGTCCAAGCTCCCCTCCAGCCCTGGCCTGCAGCTTTGTGGCAGGTGCCGTGGAGCCCCACAAGGCCGCTGCCCTGGAGCGCCTGCTCTGGAGGGCCTGTCGAGGCTTCCTCATTGCCAGCTTCCAGGAGATGGAACAGCAGCTGCAGGACCCCGTGACGGTGAGCTATTGGGGCCCAGGGTAAGGTGGGGCATCCTGGGCAGAGCCAGGGCCCCAGGGTAAACTGAGCTGGCTCTGGCAGGGCGAGCCTACAAGGTGGATGACCTTCCTCATCTCCTACTGGGGCGAGCAGATTGGACAGAAGATCCGAAAGATCACAGCATGGTGAGCCACTATGCACACCTGCAGGCCTGCCTGGCTCTGAGTGCTTGCTGGCCTCATGTGACCTAGGTCCCTGCATGTCACTGGTACCAAGCCTGTCCTGTCCCAACTCCTCCTGGGGAGCCCTCACATGTGCCCTCATCCCTGCCAGCTTCCATTGCCACGTCTTCCCGTTCCTGGAGCAGGAGGGGGCTCGACAGGGAGCCCTGCAGCAGCTGCAGCAGCAGAGCCAGGAGCTGCAGGAGGTGGGCTCCCTCCCAGCCCCCACCCGGTCCCCTGCCTGTCTGGCCCCTCCTCACTGCTCATACCGGCCTGCAGGTCCTGGGGGAGACCGAGCGCTTCCTGAGCCAGGTGCTGGGCCGGGTGCAGCAGCTGCTGCCGGCTGGGCAGTTGCAGATCCGGAAGATGAAGGCTGTGTACCTGGCCCTCAACCAGTGCAGCGTGAGCTCCACACACAAGTGCCTCATTGCGGAGGTCTGGTGTGCCGTGCGTGACCTGCCCACCCTGCAGCAGGTGCTGCAAGCCAGCTCGGTGAGCATGGCCAGGCCTTGTCTCCTTCCACCCACCCTCCCAACAGCAGGTGCCTCCTGGCTGCATCACACCCCGTGTCCCCAGCATCTTCCCTTTGCCCTGGGTGGGGCGGGCTCCATTTCACATTGCCGGTGGGTGTGGGTCTCAGGTACAGCTGGGGCCGCCTGAGGAGCACACCCTTTTGTTTCTCCAGCAGTTCCTAGGCTAGGTTAGGCATTTGGTGCCCCTGAGTCCCCTGACCCGGGTGGGGTGGAGCTGACCATCTTGCTTCTCAGAGAGGAAGGAGGAGGCCGGCTCCCGCAATGGCCCCACCCCTACCGACTGCTCTGCTGCACTGTTCTGTATCTCACTGGACTTGGCTGGGCCCCAGGGCTCCTCAAGGCCCCCAGCCTCAGTCTCTGTGTCTCTGCCCTGGCCCCAGAGTGAGGTAGGAGTGAGTGCTGTGGCTCACCGCATCCCCTGCCAGGACATGCCCCCGACGCTCATCCGCACCAACCGCTTCACTGCCAGCTTCCAGGGCATTGTGGATGCCTACGGTGTGGGCCGCTACCAGGAGGTCAACCCGGGTGAGAGCTTGCATGGCACCCCTGTGCCCGTCCTGGGGACAATGGTCTCCCCTCTGGGTCAGCCCACACCTTTGAGAAGCTCAGACCCCTCGCCCTCTCTCCAGGACTTTGTGTTTGCCCCTTGCTGGATTCACAGGGACGTCAGCGTAGGTCTGTGCCATGCCCAGACCTCAGTGAGCGGGGGCTCAAGTCTGAGTCCAGCTCGCTTGCTCTGATGAGTTTCTTGGTTGCTCGGAACCACAGGTTCTTCGTTTGTGGGGTATAAAGGATAGTGCGGTCCCAAAGACGTGTTGGGAAGGTTGGAACCATGAGAGCCAATGAGACTGAGTTCATTCTGTTTCAGCTTCGCTCTAAAAGGTTCTGGTGTGAGTGCTCTATTAAAGGAGATGCCCTTGGCGAAGCCAGTCAGGGATGGGCTGGGCGAGGAGAAGCTGAGTGTGGGTGCCTTTCGCCCAGTGCTGTGGCACACAGCCCAGCACCTCAGGAGGCTGAGGCAGGAGGATGACTGGCTGCCTTTCCTTCTGGCCACTCTCCTATGGCACTTGGCTGCAGTGTGGGTGGCTGATGCCACTGGGTGAGTGGAAAGACCCAAAGGTATGGGGGCCTGGCTCATAGCATACCCATGGCTGTAATGGGGCTTCTCTGGAGAGAGTCCTTGATCCCACTCAGTGCACAAATCAGGGTGCCCAGGTCCCCCAGGTTGTAGGCAGGATATGAGAATGGAGTCTGAGGCTGTGCACCCCCAAGGCCAGGGGCCACCCAGTTTTCCCTGCTCTAAGTTCCCCCTTATTGACAGATGCCAGTCAGTGTGAGTAGCACTGTCCAGGTCCCACAGTGGACTGTCTGCTGCTGTGGGCTCTCAGAGCCATGGCCTAGAGCACCCCAGTTGGTGGCTGATTTCAGATGCAGCTCATAGTCCTAGAGGCTGGAAGGCCAAGGCCAAGTTGTTGGCTGGGTCAGTTCCTACTCAGGGCTGTCAGGGAGATGGCCTTTCTCCTGAGGGTGTAGGTGGCCGTATTCTCCCTTTGGATGTCTGTGACTCTGTCCAGACTTCCCCTTTTGTAGGCTGAGGCAGCAGGATAGTGTGCAGGAGTTTGAGACCAATCTGGGCAAGCAAGGACCCCTTTCAAAGATAAATAAGCTGGGTGTGGTGGTGCATGCCTATACGTCCAGCACCGGGAGGCTGAGGCAGGGAGGGGTTTGGTCTCAGGTTGGGCAATTTAGAGCTTTTGCAAGACCCTTCTCAAACATAAAAAATAAATTTTAAAAAAGGGCTGGAGAGGTAGCTCAGACCCTAGGTTCAATTCTTAGTACCAAAAAAAAAAAAAAAAGGGTTTCAACTGCTAAGTTTACATGGAGAGCCAGCAGCCTGCCAGGTCCTGCCTGTGGACACTCAGAATAATCCTACAAAATCAGCACTATCGTTGAGCATATTTTCAGAGGGGGGAAATGGGCTCAGAGAAGTTGAGTAACAAGCCCAAGGTTGCACAGCTGTGGAGCACCAGCCAGTGGTGTCTGCCTTGAAAATGCCCTCTTGAGGGCTGGGGATTTAGCTCAGCGGCATAAGCGCCTGCCTTGCAAGCGGGCAGTTGTGAGTTCGATCCCCGGTACCGATAAAAACGAAAAAGACAAAAAAAAAAAAGAAAAAAGAAAAGAAAAGAAAATGCCCTTTTGGCAGTTCCTGGGGTCCAGAAGGTTGGGTGGGGTCCTTGGAGGCACCCTGGACCAAGGGAGCAGATGCTGGTTCCCCCGTGGGCACTGGCTGACCACACACCCGTCTGCCCACAGCACCCTACACCATCATCACCTTCCCCTTCCTCTTCGCGGTAATGTTTGGCGACGTGGGCCACGGGCTGCTCATGTTCCTCTTTGCCCTGGCCATGGTGCTTGCTGAGAACCAGCCGGCCATGAAGGCCATGCAGAATGAGGTGCGGCTGCCCAGCGCCTGGTGGGGTTGGGGCGGCAGGGCTGGGCAGCCCCTCACCGTGCCACGCCCTCCAGATCTGGCAGACCTTCTTCGGGGGCCGCTATCTGCTCCTGCTCATGGGCCTGTTCTCCGTGTACACCGGCTTCATTTACAACGAGTGCTTCAGCCGCGCCACCACCATCTTCCCCTCCGGGTGGAGCGTGGCTGCCATGGCCAACCAGTCGGGCTGGAGGTGTGACTCCCAGGCCCTGGTCCCCAGCCCACCCTGCCACCCCGGGCCTGTGCTTCCTGACTGCCACCCTCTCTTGTCACAGTGATGCATACCTGGCCCAGCACCCCGTGCTTGACCTGGACCCCAATGTCTCTGGAGTCTTCCTGGGACCCTACCCCTTCGGCATTGATCCGGTGAGTGCTGCCGCCTCAGTGCTCACGGGGTGTAGGCAGGTGGGAGGGCCTGGGTGGGGACTCCTGTACCCCATCTGCTCGTGCATCCCTGGTGGTCTATTGCTTAGGATTTGGCGCTGTCTCCCATCTGCTTATCCCTCTTTCAGCAGCCATCTCCAGCACCTACTGCATTATGCACAGGACACAGCCCATCCTGCTGGGCCTGTCCCTGTCACCTGAGAGGGCAGAAAGGCCTGCACTTGTAGCAGTTCAGCCTGTGCTGGGACCTCTGTGTGCAGTGGTTTTATATTTGGTTCACATAATGACTCTGGGCACCCACTGTCCAGATGGGAAAACCGAGGCCAAAACCACATAGGAAGTTCACCTAGCTGGGAAGATCTGGGGCTTGAGCCCAGGTTGCTTGACTGCCCTGACCTCTCTGCCATTCGCTCGCTCCCTTCCATTGCCCTCGGCAGTGGGGACAGGCTGCTGTGGGTGATGAGGGACTTGGGCTGCAAGGCTTCCCCTCAACACCCTGAACATGGCACCCTCTCCTATCACCCCAGGTCTGGAGCCTGGCCACCAACCACCTCAGATTCCTCAATTCCTTCAAGATGAAGATGTCTGTCATCCTAGGCGTCGTCCACATGGCCTTCGGGGTGGTCCTGGGTGTCTTCAATCACATGTGAGGACAGAGCTGTGTCGGGGGGCTATAGCCTAGCAGGGCCTGGGTAGCACTGCAACCCACTTGTTCCCCCAGGCACTTTGGCCAGAGCCACCGGCTGCTGCTGGAGACGTTGCCCGAGCTCGTCTTCCTGCTGGGCCTTTTCGGCTACCTCGTCTTCCTGGTCGTCTACAAGTGGCTGTGCTTCACGGCTGTCGACTCAGCCACGGCCCCCAGCATCCTCATCCACTTCATCAACATGTTCCTGTTCTCCCGAAGCCCCACCAACCGGCCACTCTACTCTGGGCAGGTGTGCTGGCCAGGAGCGGGTGCACACCACCTTGAGGGGACCCCGTGTCACTGGGCTGCTCTGAGCTGCAGGATCCTCATGTGGGCCTGAGACCCTGCAGATGGGGTTAGAGGCAAGGGCACAAACCTGCGTGGGGGTGGTGCACAGTGGTTACTGGTGGCCCGAGGCCTCTCTTGGGAGTCCTGTGGAGCGACAGCCCTTAGTGATAGGCACCCAGGGGAGAGGCCCACAGCTCTTTGGCCCTGCGGCTGACAACTGAGCTCCTGAGCCCCCGTGTGCTCACGGTGGCCTGACTCGCCCTCTCGCCTGCAGGAAGTGGTGCAGTACGTGCTGGTGGTCCTGGCCTTGGCCACAGTGCCTGTCCTGCTGCTCGGCACACCTTTGTACTTGCTGCGCCAGCAGCGCCGCCGCCAGAGAAGGCCTGCAGGGGGACAGGTAGAGCCTGAGGAGGGAGGACTGTGTGGGAGGCAGGCCACCGTCCCTGTCCCTGTGCCCCACTTCCTGCGGGCTCAGGCGGCTGTGAGTGGATGGCGGGGACTACTCACGCTGTGCACTGCTATCCCCCGTCCCAGAATGAGGACAAAGCCAAACTTATAGACTCCCCTGATGCCTCTGAGAGTGACTGGGGTCCTGATGAGGAGAAGGCAGGGTGCTCTGAGGATGACAAGGATGCTGAGGTGGGTGTGACACCTTCTTGAGGGGGCGGTGGTGGCCACCAGCCTAGCTGGCCCCTCCATGCTCCTCACTGCCACTTGCCTGCCCACCTGGCAGCTCGTCCCCTCTGAGATCTTCATGCACCAGGCCATCCACACTATCGAGTTCTGCCTTGGCTGCATCTCTAACACAGCCTCCTACCTGCGCCTCTGGGCCCTGAGCCTGGCCCACGCCCGTGAGTGCCCCGCAGAGTCGCATGGGCAGTGGGGTGGCCTGGGTTCTGTTCCAGTGCACTTAACACAGTGGCCAGCTGGGGACCTGAATCCCCCCCTGTGAAATCAGGCCTTGCTGGCCCCACAGCCAGGGAGACATCAGTCCTGCGGTGGGGGACCTGCAAGCACCTCCTCATCCACAGCCCCTTGGCCCTTCTTCCCACAGAGCTGTCGGAGGTCCTGTGGGCCATGGTGATGCGTGTGGCCCTGAATTCAGACCTCGCTGTGGGCGTGCAGGCCGTGCTGCTGGTCCCCATCTTTGCTGCCTTCGCCGTGATGACTGTTGCCATCCTGCTGGTGATGGAAGGGCTCTCCGCCTTCCTGCATGCGCTGCGGCTGCACTGGTGAGCGCCCCCTGCCGGCCTGGGATGAAGGGCTGGGATGAAGGCACCCCTCACCAGCCTCCCCTTCTCGCCCCCAGGGTGGAGTTCCAGAACAAGTTCTACTCTGGCAATGGTTACAAGCTGAGCCCCTTCACCTTCGCTGTGGAGGATGAATAGCACCCCAACGTGTTCTTAACCTAAGACAGGGAAGCAATAAAGAGCAGGCAGGCCTGCAGCAGCATTCTGGTCCTTTCTGAGGCGCCAGGGGTTGGGTGAAGCCCCAGGGGCCAGGCCCTAAGTCCTGGGCTCCTTTGGGCCCTACCTTGACCCTGCTTTCTAGCTGAAGTGGGATGGGGATGAGGAGCACTAGTCTAGGGTCTGGGCCCCAAGAAGTCAGGGTGCAGACTCACAAGCACACCTGCAGTGCCCCAGACCCTTACTGTGAAAGGGGCACGCAACACTAGGGCCGAACAATGGTGTTTCTTACATGTTCTAGCTCATGCCTTCCAGCCACGTTGGGGAGTGAGCTTTCCACCTCTGGAGGTATGCAAACTGGCTAGGAGGACTCATAGCCTCCTGTGGCCAGCCCCAAAGAAAGCAGTGAGGCACCCCAACCTGTTCTAGTTCTGCAAGGGGTCAGGAACCCACCAGAGCAGCCCAAGACTTGTCAGAGCCCTGGAGGTCACAGCAGAGGCTGCAGTGACTCCAGGCTCTTGCCCTCTCACAGAGGCCACTGCCTCTTCCTCTAGGTGGTGTCTTGCCCTGAGGCCATCTCTTCCCTCTGGCCCTAGTCCTGCCATAGGCTAGGAAGAGGAGTCAGTGCTTCTCAACAGGTCTTGATTTTTCCAGCCAAGAATCTACAGAGTGGTTCTTCCACTTGAGAGGCCCCAGGCACAAAGGCTACTTTGGGGCCAGAACTGCCCTGGGCATAGCAAGCCAAGGTGGCCTGGCCCCTGGCTGTGGCTCTGGTCAGCTGCTGGGAGAGACTTGTCCCTTGGGTCTGAGACTGCCCTGATGAGGACCCCTAGAAGCCAGGTGTGGGGGGATATGAGATGCTCCGAGCAGTTTCCACCTGGTAGTCTCAGGCCTCAGAAGCTGTGGATGGCCCCAGACTGACCTCGGGGAGACAGACATGCTCAGAGCCCGGTGTGGGTGATCCGTGGATATCAGTCAGTCTTGCGCTGACTTTGAAAACCTAGGCAGCTGGGCTGCCAAGAATCTAGTTGCCATGGAAATAACACAAGCAGCCACGGGCCAGTGCCGTTGGGGGATCGTCTGCAATGAGGACCGTGGGGGCTGGATGCAATCCCTGCTCATCCAGCAAACAACTGAGCAAGCCAATCAGAATTCTAGAGAAGCCAAGTGCCTGAGGGACACGCAAGTGGTGGGCCAGGGTGGTATGGGTCACCAGGGAGGTCAAAGAGGTGGCACCATCTTAACTCGAAGGGCTCAGAAATGTATGCAGTGACTTCTCCATGCTTTTTTTTTCCTTGCTACGCTAAGCACTGAACCCAAAGCCTTCCGCAGTCCTTTTTAACACAAAATCTGGCTTAGTCACCAAGTTCCCCAGGTTGGGCTCAAACTTGTGATCCTCTCGATTCTGGCTCCTTAGGGTGCTGGGATTACAGGTTTTCTGCCACCATGCTTAGGTATGGGGAAACTTCTGAGCTGACAAGGACAAATGAAATGTCCCACCATCTGGAAAAGCATCTGTCAAGAAACATGTAAAGCGGGGAGGTGGCAGCAGACAGGGTAGGCAGGACATCTCCCATCTCCTGGACGTGAACCTAGACTGCACAAGGGCAGTGGTGTCATTTATTGTCCTGTGTAAAAATTCAAGTGTCTCCAACAGGTAAACACTAGTGTCTCCCTCCTGCCCCAGCCCCCATTCAGTTCCCCACCTGGACAGCCAGCTCGGTTCCTGGTGTCCTCTGTCTCCCTCTGGGGAAGCAGCAGCACAGTCAGGTGGCCGGTGTATAGAGCACCCCAGGATGAGTGCGCTGGGCAAGATCTCCAGGGAGGCCAGAGGGAAACCAGTGTGTGGTGGTCTGATGAGTAAAGTGTCAGGAGGACGATGAGGGCCAGATGCTGAGCAGCCCACATACACCTGGGCACAGGCTTCCCAGGCACACAGCAGGTGACAGGAGCCTGCCCTGAGGGTATGGATGCATTCAGGGTGACTGCTTGAGGTTGGGTTTTAATTTTTTTATTTGTATAGTACAGTCTCTGTAGTAGCAGAAATATATACACGCACACACACAAAATCCTCAAAAAGGAGTTAAAAAAAAAAAAGAGGCTAAGAACGTATCCCATTGGACATTTACTACATACAGATTTCACAGCTACAGTCTGCCGGAGCCCCACACTCCAAAGAGGGGCTGCTGACTCCCCTAGAATGACGGCAACACGGAGAAGGGAGCAAGGCGATGGTGGGGATGCCGGCCCCCAGCAAAGCCACGGCCAGGGCAGGAGGCAGCTTAAGCCCAGGATCCTACGCTCCGGGCTGCATGGAGGAAGTCAGAAAGGCTGTGGGAGCTGCCCATCGGCCCCTCCACATGGAGGGGAGGAGCCAGGGAGGCCCGCACTGTGCAAAGCTGGAGTCGTGAAACACACAGGCATTTCGGTGCAGTCTGTCTGTACCAGCACGTGTATGATGGGTACAGGGCACGCACATCTGTCCATCTGCCCATCCTCCACGGACAGAGTTCCTGACAGCACGTGTCTAGCCCTGCAGCTCCGGAAGGCCTGCGCTGGGTGCCGCTGCAGGATACATGGCTGGAACTCAGCTGGGAGGGCCACTTCACAGTGCGTCTTGTAGTGCCTGGGAGCAAGGAGTGCCTACGACACGTCAGCGCCCACAGGGAGCCTGGTCACAAGGTCAACTGGCATGTAAATGAGAGGATTTTTAAAAACCAGCATTAACCGAAGTACCCGCAGTAACACTGGTCACTCCTGCTGCTGACCATGTCTGAATGAAAGTCTTACGCCCCAAAGAGAAACCACCTCCTCTAGATTAAAAAAGTTCTGAGATATTGCACTATTGTACTATATTTCTGCCTCCCAATCTCATTTCAGAGTCCTAGTGAGATTGTAAACAAGATAGGGAAGAAATGTTACTGCACTTTAATACAGTCCTCAGTATCATATCATACACATCGGTGCGGTGCAGATGCCGAGGCCTCCGCACGCAAAGGGAGAGGCTGCAGAGGCCCCTAGGCCGCTTCCCGGCAGTGCCGCGGTGCAAGGGGCGGGGTGCTCCCAGTCACACCTCAAGCTTCCTCTTCTGCTCGAAGTACGCATCAAACCTGGCTTGGGCATATTCCTGGGAGACAGTCAATAAAGAGAAGGCTTTACCAAGGGCTCCTGTGGCCCCCACCTTGCCCATACACCCAGCCCAGCACTTTGGAAACAGCAAGGACTCCCTGAACCCAGGCAGGATGGTGCGAGACATTATCTGCCTAGCTTCTGGCAGTGTCCCTTGCAGCTGTATTTTAAAGCTACCAGCCAAGCAGCCAACTCAGGTAGAATTTCTGTCTCTGTATCTGGTGCCCTGACTGTTCCTGGGCTTGCTCACCAGACCACCACCCACACCCCCCCCCACACACACACACAATCACCAGTTACCCTTTGAAAGCCAAAGATCCGTGATGAGAGCAGATACAGAGCAAAGGTGAGCCACAGCACTTCTCCGGGATCATTGGCAGCCCCACCACGACAGAGGACGTGGGGAAGACAGACTGCCCTGTATGCTCCCTCCCTGCCCCACCAGCGCAGGCATCAGTAAGAACCTGCTCCAAATATGCCTTAGGAGTCTGTACTCTAAATTCCAGAAGATTACCCTGTCAGTTTTTGAGAAATTAACTTGGAGGCCTAATTTCTATCCCACAAACACAACCCATTTTAAAGGTACACTGTGAAGTTTCCACAGATGCACCTGCTATGGTAAGGGAAGTCCCCAAGCCCCTGGCCCTGGGAAATCACCCTCCACCCCACAGCAGGCTGCTGACCTGGGTCACTAGACGGCCTTCTCTAACGCACCTCACACCTGGGCACACAGTGCGCACCTGTCCACGCAGCACGCTTCTCAGAGGCAGCTGTGCTGCATGTGGCACTGGTGGCCAGCTGCCTCCCACTGCTGAGTAGTTTCCTGTGACGCGGCTCTAACATCCTATTTATGTAAGAGCACACCCTCTGGCTGGCTCCATCTTGGGAGCATGCAAAAAAAAAAAAAAAAAAAAGCTACTATACGCATCTAAAGAGGAGCCTTGGTGTAGAAATGTGTGCTCAGCTCCATGGGATTCTGATCAAGGAGAGGGACAGTGGGGACTGTGTCTGCAGATTTTGTGCCCATGGACTAAAAACATTTAGGGAAAAAGTTGTCTGCATACTGAACATGTAGGTGGTTTTGTCATATCCTAAACTGGATATAGTAACTGTTTGCATAGCGTTACACCGGAGTGGCAAGGTATGACGGGCAGCCTGCAGATGACTTGATGCAGGGTTATTTTAATTTGTATTTCATTAACGGCCAGATATACTGAACATTTTTCCACATGTTGCTGGCACAACTGACTTTCGTTTTTGGCCCTGATATCCTGCGAATAGCTCATTAAACTGGCTAGTTCTGTTGAACTCTAGTTTTAAATGTACTCCATGTACATTTAAATGTACATGACACAGGTGAGGATGTGCACCATCCATAGAGTAAAGGCAGTGCCCTCCTCCTTCCCAGCATGCCTGCTCAGGAGGAGCTCCAATGCGCTGAGAGGCAGGGAGGGCAGGAGCACCTAGCCCTGCGGTGCGTGGGGCGGGGAGGGGCATGCAGTTCTTCACCAACAATTGTGTCAGCGGAGAGCTCCTCGCATGCACCCTCTATCTGGTTAAGCGTCCCTCCATTGCTAGTCTGCTGAGATGTTTTATCATGACTGAGTATTGAGCTTTGTCAGTTCCTGAATTCACTGAGACAATCATGTGATTCTTCATCTTGACTCTGTTAATATGAAGAATCACATTCGATTTTTAGCTGACCATGCCTTCCAGGAATAAATGCCACTAAGTCATGATGTAGTCTCCTTTTGTATAAGATAGTGTTTTAATTTGGGCTCATGTTTATATACATATATTTTTATGCAATGTTCATGAAAGACACCGACCTAATTTTTTTTTCCTTTTTCTCCATGAAATAAAATGAATTTGATCTAATTTCCTTGACATGGCCTTGTCTACATTTGGTATCAAGATAATGCTGGTCTCACCAAATGATGGGCAACATACCATAGTTTGTGCAGGATTAGTGTTTCCTCCTTAAATGTTTTGATGACACTCACCAAGGAAACCATCTGAGCCTGATTTTATTCCATAGAAAGAACCCATTATGAATTTAGTTTATTTAACTAATACATGCTATTTCTGTCAGTTTTGGTCATCTCTACCCCTAGCCACGTACACTCAGCTGTGTGTTGCCGAATGTATAAAGCTGTCCCTAAATGGCTACTGTTCCACGTCCACAGGACCTACAGGAGGTCTTCTCTTTGACTCGCAGTACTGTTTATGTGTGTCTTCCTTTCCATTTGTTCCTTTTAATTGTATAGCTAGAAGTTTATAAATTTTTACTGGTATTTTCAAAGGACCAACTTTGTTTTCACCAATTTTCTCTAGATTTTGGTCTATTACTCTTGTTTTGATCATATTATTTACCTTTAGCTTAATTTGGGTTTTCTTTGGATACTTAAGGTAGAAACTTAAGTCATGTGAAGTCTGAGAACTTCACTCTTTTGTGGTGTCTATCTAAGTAAACATTCATTTTATAAAGCTGTAAGTTTCTAAACATCGCTTTAGCTAAACCCCAACAATTCTGATACATTATGTATGCAGTTGTTGGGAATTTGATAAATGTCAAGTCAGTTGAGTAAGTGTTATTCCCGTTGTCTGTCACTGTCACTGCTTGGTGACACTGTGCATTTGCCCATGTCTTCCTTCAGTCTCACTGGGTTTTGTTCCATGCCCTTAGCAGCAAGACAGCTACACATACATGTAGGATTTTATGCTTTTTTGATGACTTGATACCTTTATCAGAAAACATGCTTATCTCTGGTAATATTCCTTATCTTGAAGTCTGCTTTGTCTTACAATATTATTTGACCATGACTTCAAATCTGCTTTAAAAATTTAACTTTTCAAGCTGGGCATGGTAATTGCAGCACTCTAGGAGGCAAAGGTTGAGAAAAATCTCAAGTTTAAGCAGAATCTGGGCAACTTAATAATTTGGCAAAACTCTTTTTCAAAATATGGACAGATAGACAGGGCTGGAGATATACCTAAGTACAAAGGCCCTGGCTCCAATCCCCAGCACTGCAAACAGAAAAAAACTTTTAAACTGTAAATTTCCTCATTTCTTTGCCTAATGGTGTGTCTGCATTATAAACCTGCCTAGAACTAGAATTCCTAGGACTGAGACGGACAAAATGAACTGGTAATTTCTCACTATGTGTTTTAAAGAAAGGGAACTCACTAGATGCCAGACCTTCATGTTATGCCCCATCTTTACCCAAACCCTCACGCCCCTGATATGACAGTTTATCTACAGGTTAAAAATGGGTCTATGTCAAGGACAGTTCTTTTTTTTTCAAGGACAGTTCTTAACACAGAATACAATGACAGCCTAGTTTGGTTACAAATGTGCTTGTGTCAACAGTGGTAAAGTGCCCTTTGCACTGCCTACAAAATCATTTAATGTCCCCTCTGTCAGAAAGGGCTCACTTCAAGGACTGCACTTTCCAGACCCAATCCCACCATGCCTCACTCAGACTGCAGGCCTATCTAGCATTTCTCTGAGAGGCTGAAAAAGAGGTGACTTCCACAGGCAACCACAGGGTCAGTGAGAAGGGCTCAAAGAGCTATGGTGTCCCGGTGCAGGCAGGTTATCACATTTGATCAGTTGCCACCAAGAACTGACGCATATTGTAGTATTCTATTCCTGAAAGTAGAAGAGAACTGTCCCTCAAACATACCATGTACCCAAATTCAATGGATGAAATCTTGGCCTGTACAATGGACCAAAGTCCCCAGAAGAAATGGGAAGCAAGGGCGAACCTGTAATTACAAAATGAGAAACACACATGAGTGTCAGCCACAGATGTGCAGTGATTTCATGCAGGCCAGGCCCCTGTGACTCAGAAGTCAGCTCTGGGGCACCCTCTGCCTTACCAACTGCATGGGACTATGTGGGGACTGAGACCAGGGGAGACCACTCCTGGCCTCTTCCCACCTCTGGCCTGGAGCTAGTGGGCTTGCGGTGTGAGCACAATGACAAGTCACAGAGTGACACTCTCAGGACATGGCAGGGTTGCGGTGGCCTTGTTGAGAGAATCCATCTTTGCTGCAAGTGCACAGCCTCAGCAACCAAGTGGCAGCTCTGAAAACCCACGACCTTTTGCAGGAGACCAGAGGGAGGCCGCTCCTGAGTAGAGGCTTCTCAAATCCATCCTCGCCTCACACAAGGAGAAGCATGTGAGACTCGTCACCACACCCTGTCCCCCGCTCCATCCCATCACTGGGAGCCCCAGTTCCTCTTCAAACAGTCCTCTGGGGTAAAGCTCTGCCCTAGCACCCTTGCCAGCCTTCCTCCAGCTCCTGGTGGTCCCTGGGTGCTGCCCTTCACGTAGGGTTCTCTACCAGTGCGTTTTTCTGTTTCCACCCATTCAAGAAAGAGGACAGCAGACTCTGTGTGCCACTGGAACCTAGGGGCAGGATGGGAGCAGCAGGCTCAGTGAGAGGGGTGAACAGGCTGAGGACCCCGAAGAGACAACTTGTGATGGGAAAGCAGAAAAGGTGGCCCAAAGGTGTTCAAACTGTCACAACCACTGCAACAATGGGAACAACCCACTAAAAAGAAGCATAAATAAACTATGACCTAGAACTTTGCAAAATCTGATGTTTTAGGTCCCTGCTTTGAGAGCTATTGAGAAAAAGCTCAAAATAGTTCATAAAGGCCAGGGATTTAGCTCAGTGGCACAGCGCCTGCCTGGTAAGCATGAGGCTCTGAGTTCGATTCCGAGTATCCGGAATAGTTCACAACGCAGTATGGTGCTACCTTTAGAAATTAAAAAAGGGAAAAAGTTACCTATTGACTTCAAGCAACATTTCTTCTTCTATAGTGAATTTTTCTTCACTACTGAGGTTTTCAAAGTCGTTTTGGAATGTAGCCAAGTAACTGGAAATAAAATGGAGCTTAAAAAAGAAGCAACTGTGTTAGGTTCTATGTTGGTTTAAAGCACACACTATCAACAGCTGCCACAAAGCAGACACACACACACACACACACACACACACACCCTGTGACTGACCAGACTCCGCCATCACAGGGAGGTCTGTGGTGAGTCTGGCTGTTATGTGCCAGAGCTGAACCAGGGCTGCGCCCTGCAGTAAGCACCTACAGGTCCCTGCTAGCTTGGTGCACAGAAGTCCTTGGTGTGACATGCTTGCTACCACCAGCACTTCTGGAGAATGTGACTTGGCTAAGACCATTTTTTTCCTAATCAAATCCACATGTTTTTCACTGTCTGATCTCAAAGCAGGGCAGGCTGACATTGAACTTTTTGCCATACTGGCCACTATGCCACATAGGGTTGCCACAAACATGCAGTCATGGGACTCCAGAGTGGCCTGGTATTCACTGCAGGCGTTTCCTTAGTGGACACTGGACTACACAAGGCAAAGTACCTTCCTACCCTGAGATGTCACGATTATTTTCACATTTAATAAACTGGCAAAGTTACATTTAAATTTGGAGAGAAAACAGTTACCTACAACTCTACCAGAGTATTACAAAATAATACAGTTCATTCAAACACTGAGCTCCAGAATGGTTAAAACATTTAAAGATATTTCATAACAGACTAAAGAAAGATATGAGATTACTTCAACAAATGAAGGAAGACATCTGATAAAGCCCCACACCCATCTTCAGAACTTTCCAGAAACCAACATGAGAAGGGAAGGTCCTAAAATTTACAGGTTGCTGTCCAGGTTATAAAGCTCTAGCTTTCACTGAGATGGACTCTGCTCTGACCAACATTCACTCTTGCCTTCTGAGTCTGACAGTTCTCACCCGTTTCAGCACACCTGCTTTATAATCTCTCTCCCACCTGCAACAACTCAAATACTCAAAGATGGCAGCTGTGCTCTTCCCCCAAGCTGAGTAGTCCCATCTTCCCCTACCTTTCCATCTCATGGAATCCTGACCCCTGGTTTTCAACATGTTCAAGTTTATCTCAATTAGCTTTAAAATGTGGTCAGAAGAGAGAAGTTACAAATTCTAGCCCTCAGCAAGTCCACACGCAAACAGCCATCCCTGAAGACTCCTTATCCAGGCAGCTGGCTCCAATCCGTGTGTGTGACACAGGCTGAGATCCTGTGGCTAGCACTGTGGTGCAGCAGCGGGGGATCTGCAGGCAGCCCAGCAGCTCTTCCCCTCAGTGCTGAGGCAGCCCTGGCACACACTCACACTGACCCACTGTACCACTACCCAGAGCCTCAGCAGTGGCCAAGAGCATTCACACAAGAAATGAGTGTCCACATAATCACCAGCCTCCAGAAACTGAGGACAGGAAGGGAACTGTTCACACCAAAGGCATTTCCCTTTGGCTAATAAATCATGGTGCCCAGGTTTGCTTCTCTTTGCAGTGTGAAATGCACAGAGGAAGGGCAATGACCAAAATAAACCCGGAAAGCAGTGATGGCAGGACTTCTGGAAAAAGCTGGAGGGACTACAAAGAAGGCCATGTCTCTGGCACAGGGATTAAGAAAAAACTAGACTCAAGTGTTATAGATATAGATAGATACCTTAGATATAGACAGATATATCTATATCTCTATCTCTATCTATCTATCTATCTATCTATATTTTTGTCTTTTTGAGACAGGGTCTTCATATGCAGTTCAGGCTGGTCTTGAGCTCACTTTGTAGCCCAGACTGGTCTTGAACGCGCAAAAATCCTCCTGCCTCACTCAGCCTCCTGAGTGCCGATTACAGGCGTGAGCCACCACACCCAGCTCTTGAATCAATATTTATCGGGGGGAAAAAATTTAAACTTGGCAGAAGGGTTACCTAATCAAGAGTACAATTTTAAAGAAGTATTTTTGAAAATGAAGTACTAGCTTAGGAATGCTGACTGAGGTAGGAAGATCAAAAAGTTTAAGACCAATCTGAGCAACTTAGTGAGACCCTATCTCACAATAAAATACAAAAGGGCTGAGGGCATAGCTCAGAGGTAAAGTAACTTGTGAGCAAAGAAGTCCTGGGTTCAGTACCACAAAAACAATAAAAACCAAAACCACAAGTAATTCTGCCTGTCTAAAATTGATTTGAGTATAGAGCTAACTCATCAAGTCTATCAAAAATTAATCTCCTACCTGCTGTTTCTTGGTGGGATACTTCTGAACATTTGCTGTGAAAAAAGGATACTTTTCATAGGTATAATCATACATCCATTCACAGAAGTGATTCCCAATGTCGAATCCTCTGAAAGAGAAGAGGACAGAGCATGAGGCACGCTGCCAGCTCCCCGACCAGGAGAAAAATGATCAGGCCAGACCACTGGACTTCCTGAGCACACAGGGGTGTGGCAGCTTTAGTCACAGGGAGACACAATTAGGACATTCTCAGAACTGCAGCTGACTGAAGCTATACAGAGGCTGCCGGAACCGCTGCTCGAGCGTGCACGTCTCCTGTAGCCAGTACTTCTGCAGCCCAAAGACAAGGACAAAACTGGATGTGAATGACACTGCAGCTCCTGACTACACAGCCAGCCAGGGTAAAGCAGGCCTGTGCCATGGCTTCTCTGGACAGGTGCCTTCGCTTCCAGGAGAAGATGCTTTCAACTTGGTACACTGTTTTCACTTTTTTTCTCCAGGACTTGTTTCATAAATGTTTCAGAAAACAGTACTGAAAGATATGCCTCTGACTGTAATATATTACCTGTAATTATAACTGCTGTACTCAAAGTCAATCAGCATCAGTTTTTGCTTTTCAGAATTTTCTCGGCCTTCCAGCAATAAGATATTACCTGCAAAGAAGTTGGGGTAGCAAGACTTAGATTTCACAACAGAAAAATCAAGTCCTCAGAGGGCAAAGCTGAGAGTTCTTCAGGCCCTGCGGGGGCCCTTGACGGACTCTGGCATTAGGTCTCACCGATACCATGAGCATAGGACATGGACATGCTACATGGGTCGGCCCCTGGTAGGCAGATAGCAAACCCACCCTGCCCATGGCC
This sequence comes from Cavia porcellus, assembly GCF_034190915.1. Lineage (NCBI taxonomy): Eukaryota > Metazoa > Chordata > Mammalia > Rodentia > Caviidae > Cavia > Cavia porcellus. The sequence goes on from NW_026947500.1 coordinate 26,257,229, forward strand.
CTGGTCCTTTTGGGAGCCCTCATTCACGGTGGAACAATGCCCAACCTCTCATTCACTGTCTGAGGAATGTTTTTTCTGATCGTTTCCTACAGGGTACAATGGAGCTCTCTGGTCCCACACCCCTCCTTATCTGCAGCCTTGAGATTCGGCTGCTAGCAGGGCTGGCTGGGCACACCAGCGCCAAGCTGTCATGGTGTCCTCCCTACTGAGGATGCCACGGAAGTACAGTCACAACAGAGCCCCACTGTGCTGCTCTGCCTGGTGTTCCCTCCCAAGGAGGCTCCAGCAGTAGCACTGTGACGCCCATGCTCCCCAGATCCCCACAATCTTCACTGCTCAGTATCTCAGCACCACAAAAGGGGCAGGTGGGCACCAGGAAGGGAACCTCCGCTGAATGTTTGGCTCTCTCCCTCTCAGGGTTTCTGAGAAGAGGTTATGCTCCCAGGCTCAGAAGCATAGTTTTCCTGTTTTCAACAGCAATGAAAAGAACTAGAAGCAGATATTCAAAGCAGCAAATCAAAATGAATGTACACCTCCCATATCTGTCCCTTCACACACTTCTCCGTCACTAAGCCAGATGACCTCCTCCTCGTTTATCTCTGGTGATGTCTATGCTGTTCATCACTCCATCACTACCATAAAGGTATGGCTAACACCCAAAGCTGTAGCTGCAATTTCTGGTCCTGCTCCATTTGAGACAGCCAGCAAGAGTCAACTATAAAGTATATATATACATATTATATATAATCTATAGTATACTTTATATAATGTCTCATATATATTATACTTTATATAGTGTAAAGAAGTTAGGCTCAAACCAAGGACTCATTGATGACGAGCCTTCACAAGGGACTATTCTGGAACTAAAAGCAAGTTTGCCAGGCAGGAAGATCAGTTGGGCTCAAGGGTTTGGAGCCAGCCAGAGCAACATAGCAAGATCCTGTCTCAGTAAAAAATAGAACAAATCAAGAGCCAGGCACAGTGGTGCATGCCTACAGTCCAGGTACCTGGAATGCTGAGGCTAAAGGAACACTTAGGCCCAAGACCAGTCTGAGCAACACAGTGAAACACTATCTCAAAAACACAACGAGGATAGACACTGGGAAGCAGCAAGAACGTGTTCAAATGGGAAGGGGAGTGGGGAAGGGGGCGGGTAGGAAGGGAAAAAGATTAAAAATAAAGAATGGGTGGGAAAAAATGGAAGCAAAGCTTTTGTAAATGTGAAGGGGATGAAGGGTTGAAGGGAGGTGATGGGGATGGAGGGAAAAAGACAAATTAAGGTGTATTATAAATTCTGTATGATGAATGTGATCATTATGTATGGCAAAAGTACTAATAACATTTTTTAATGGCACACACACACACACACACACACACACACGCACACGCACACGACTGTTGAGCTAGCCAAGCAGGGCCTGAGGAAGAAGCACAGCTGTCATGACTAAGCAATGTTGGTGGCCTCAGTAGGAGCTGCATAATTACATGCAACTCTGATTAAACTATGAAACTGGAAATCACATTGGGTAACATTCTGTTACAGTAAGGCACATGTGGCATTGTTGTTTTCTGAGCAGAGCAACTGAAATCATTCACGGTGTACACACCAATATTAACAGAGAAAGCAAGCTGATAAGCTTCCTGTGCTGCTCGGTGTGGGAGGAAGGGCCCACGTGACTAGGGAGATGACCTTGGTCTTTTACTGCTTCTGCTTGATGAAGCCATCTTTCAGGAGTTAAACACAATTCATAACATATGACTTACAAAAAGCGTTAAGTCCTTGGTCCTAAATCCCTGGTTTAGTGACTATTATCTCAGAGTTTCCCCATGTAAATATTTGCTGTTAGTAGAAATGGAATGACTCTCCACTATGTGTTTCTTTCCTGAAATTTGCTTCTCCTATTAACATATCCTGGAGATTTTTCTGATATGTGTATAAGTCTCGGTCTTTTTAAAAACTCATTTGTGATACTAGGGACTCATGCATGCTCTAAGGCAAGTGCTCACAAGTAAGGTACACCGTCAGCCCTTATTTTTTCTGAAAAGGCATCTCAAAAGATTGTCTAAGATGGTCTTAAATTTGTGTCCCTCCTGCATCAGTCATCCAAGCAGCCGGGATTATAGGCATGTCCCCTGGCACCCAGTTTCTCTCATTCTTTCGGGAAGTTACACAATAGCTGTCTGGGTGCATCACAAACTGATACATCTAACACTCCCGACAATCATCTGGCATCTATGGCACACCTGAATCCTATCTTCGGCATGTGGCCATTCTTACCTTCTTGACAGTCATTATGACAAAACACAACTGGAGACAAAGTAGATTCAAGCAATAATCTGAAAAAGGAAGGAAGGTTTCACTTGTAGCTGTCAACTTTTAAGTCAGAAGCCACTGCCCTACTCTTAGCATGGCCAACACAGTGTTAGTGCTTCAATGCAACACACAGTCTCACAAAGAAGTTTTCATGTGAATTCTGAAACACATGTGACCATGTGGTAATAGCTCTACCACAGTTCCCAGCACCAAGTCACACAAGCCTCTCTGTACTCGAAGTTCCTTCTGCAGCAGGACCTTTCCACACACTGTTCTCCTCAGCAGCCACCCTGCATGGTCCCTCCTCAGACAGCCCTTCTCTCACCACTGATGCAAAGCAGACTCATCTGTCGGTCTGCTTTGGTCTATGTTCCCTTCCCAGCATGTATCACAATTTGACATCTGTTTTCTGTCCTAATAAAATGTCTTGCTCACATTTCCTCACCATCAACACACTGGCCTGCACAGCAGACTCTGAGAGAGCCAAGTAATTGGAGGTGTAACTGCTGGTTAGAAGTGTAAGTGCCTGCCCCAGCCGCGCCCTGAGAACACCACAGTGGATCAGTCTCAAGAGCTGTCACCCCAAGGTTAGGTTGAACCACACCTCTCATCCATTTTCGTCCCCTAGTCTGTGCTAATGTCCCACAGACTGTCTTGCTCTATGCAGCAGACATTTCTCTGAGAGACTGCCTCCTCCACACAGTGTTCCTGGACTGAGAGATGAAGTGACAGCATACATGGAACACATGAGATGACAAAACTCACATGCTAAACCATCCTGCAAAAGTGGCGTGAGGTGCCAGGCTTGGAGTAAGCTTATTCAACTGACAACTTTAACGACTAAGAATATTTACTCTTCTGGAAAGATGTGCCTACTCAGCAAATAGAAGCAAACACTCACCTCAGTGTTTCCAGTTCCAAAGGCAGGTTGTAACTGAGGAACTTCTGGAGTGTTTTTACTCTGAATTCTTCAGTAAACTTAATTTTCAGCACTTGATCTAGGTATCTATGTAAACAAAGGAGGGCAAAGGACCACTGCTCAGTTCAAGGTGCAGTCTGAGCCTCAGTTACCCACCTGACACCTACCAACACAGTCACAAGTCAGGAATGCTCCTGTCCACAGGAGGGAAAGGGAATAGCTGGGAACCATAGCACTCAAAGCCACCGCCCCCACCAGCATTTCTGCAAACTGCACTTCCTTCTTGGTCCAAAAGTTGATGGCTTCATGCATTTATACAAGACAGACTTATTCAGGAGACAAACACCAGAACCAAAACCTGCACATCAATGAACCAAGAGAGGGCCTCTCCTACCCTGCAGGCAGTTCATACTGACCACTTACTTTTCCATTGTTCCAAAAAGCCATTTGGGTTCCTTATTGAATGGCATTTTCATACCATGAAATGTAGCCATTTTTTCAGCTATTTCTGCAGAAATATCTGGCAAACTTAATTCATCAGTGTCTAATCGTCTGCTCTGCAATTAAAAAAATAAATAAAAAATCGATGTTTAATCAGCAAAGTTGGCAGTCTGAGATTACACCTTCCTAAGAATGAGAAGCCAGTCTCTGTAGGGCATTTAAGTGTTACCAAAGCCCTAAGTTCCCTTAAGAATTGACATTGTTGGGGCTGGGGATTTAGCTCAGCGGCATAAGCGCCTGCCTTGCAAGCAGGCAGTCGTGAGTTCGATCTCGGGTACCAATAAAAAGGAAAAAGACAAAAAAAAAAAAAAAAAAAGAATTGACATTGTTGGGGCGGGGATGTAGCTCAGCAGCAAAGTGCCTGCCTGATCCTGAGTTTAATTCCTGTTACAAAACAAAGAATTGACACTGTATTCCCACAGACAGTGACCCAGCAACTGCCATGGCACTTCTACAGTGAAAATCCTCCTTCCAGGGTCTGCTGCATGAGAAATCCTTTTTAATCATGAATAAGTTGTCTGTAAATTTTAATAGAAGGTTCTCTTCTATAAGCTATGATTCTGCCCTTTAAAGTTACAGTGTGTTCACTGGACCCAAGTTGGCAAGTCTGTGCGCAGCACAGCACAGCCCAGCCCCTCGCTCCTCCCTCAGCCGGAGGCCCTGCTCTGCCACTTGGCAGGGAAGTAGAGTCCTGAGCAGGAGGCCTTCCAGCCAGCTGCTCAGTGTTTCTTGCATCTGGCCTGGCATACAGAGGGCTTCAAGGGGCCACATTGGACAAGCACACAGTGACTTATTTTTTAGTTTTCGTTTCATTGGAAGTGTTGGGAACTGAACAAAGGGTTTTGTGTGTGCCAGGGAAGGATTCTGCCACTGAGTTATACTGGGTCCCCTGCCCTTTTTTAAAACTTTAATTTGTGGCACTATTTTTGTTTGTGCAGAGTCTTTATGGTTGGCAGGTGCTAGGGACTGAATTCAGAGTTCTCTGCATGCCAGGCAAGCACTCCACTGCTGAGTCAGCCTCCGCCAGCCCTCTAGCATTAGGCTGTATACACTGAGCCCCAGAGGTGGACAATAAAGTGTAAAAGGAAAGGCTCAGGGGATGGTGAAATAGTGAATCTCACATGTACTTTAATTTGGATGACTCTGTCTTTGTAGGAGAAAAAAAAATTCTGGTATGTATTTTAAAAAAATGTTTTTCTGATTTTTCTGATCCAGTTTAGCAACACAGGTCACATTTATCATTTCATACCATAGCATTTCAGGGTTCTGTCAAAGTAAGACAAGGAACCCAGCTTCTATCTGTGGTTCTTGTCAACTGACAGTTTATATACACATCTTACCGGGATGAACTGCTCCAGTCGGCCTTGAGGAAATATGCCATAGAGTTTTGGCCCAAGCGACCTTTCTGCGAGAATGGCAAACATAACACTTTCCAGAACCATGGCTTCAGCCCCCTAAAACAGAAGGCAACAAACAAGGTGTTTTCTGAGGCAGCAGAAGCACTTTCCCATAAGCAGTTTCTTTCAGTCCTCACTGACACTCTAATGTGGGCATCACCCTACTGTAAATATGAAATAAGAGGATCGAGAATTATACATTTTACAATCTGCAGGATCCATGCTTGCAAGCATTATACTACATGGATAAGACTTAAAATTTAAGTTTATTTTAGGTCAGCTGATTCCAAAATTAGAACCACCATCTATTGAAGCTCGCATTGCTTCTCTCTCTTACAACCTACATAAGTTTCACTGCTGGCCACGTACAAAGACCACAGTCCCAGGCACTGTGGTGTAGTTGACCTGCCTTTGCACCGGCACTGCCTGTTGAAAGTCAAGGATCCAAAGGCCTCTGCCTATCACATTGGCCTGTGGCTCTAGTAAGTTTGACAACTACTGATTTAGGCCTGGGGCCTATGACTTTTTGGTTCAAAGTGCCCTGGCATGTAGCATTCATGCTAGGTTTCCAATTTCAACTTTGTATTTTCAATCTTTCCCCTTCTACTGTTTGGATTCCTGCTGAAGTCTCTACAAGGCTCCTATGTTGTATCTTCAGTCCTGATAACTAAAATCATTCTGCCTTCAAAGTCCATCCTTTTGTCTCAATTCGAATTCCTTAGTCTTTTGTCCTTGAATAGTAAATTATAGCTTATGAGTTTCCATGTGTTGGGAGTCAATGCATGGAAAAAGTCATTCTTAACCAGGTGCCCTGAATCTCTTGCAGACAAAAGACCTTCCTTGGTCCAGATCCTGAGTTTCTTTCTTCTTTTAATTTAAATAAGTTATTTATTTTTGATCCTAAGTTTCTAAACTGATACATGTAAGGAAGGAACAATAGGTGTATTCTGAAAACATTTCTTTTTTTTTCATTGGTACCAGGGATCGAACTCATGACTGCACACTTGCAAGGCTGGCGCTTATGCCACTGAGCTAAATCCCCAGCCCCTTCTGAAAACATTTCTGATGACCCCAATGCACCCCTTAAGAAATATTCTATAAGGCACATGATCCCAACAGAATATTTTTTTTTTTTTGTCTTTTTCCTTTTTATCGGTACCCGAGATCGAACTCACGATTGCCTGCTTGCAAGGCAGGCGCTTATGCCGCTGAGCTAAATCCCCAGCCCCCAGAACACTTTTTAAAGCACTCACATTACCAAAAAACTGAGAAACTAGGAGGAGAACCATTAGGCAATGACAGAATGCCAGACTTAGTAGGAACAAAAAGAAGCTACTTCCAAGGGACACTGGACCACATTAAGGTAAAAAGCAATTCAGTTACATTGCATTTTTAGGGGCAAATGTTTTCTTCAGTAATCTCCCACAATTATAACCTAATCATCATCTGTGTAATCCCCACAATTATGGTCTAACCATTATTTTCTGAGGCTTAATCTTTATTTACTATTTTCGAGCTATGTGTTTTGTTTGTTTTTTGAGAGGTCTCGCTGTGTATTTCAGGCTGAATTTGAACTCACTTTGCAGCCAAGACTGGCCTCAAACTTACAGCAATCCTCCCACTTCAGCCTCCCAAGTGCTGGGATTAAAGATATGCGCCACAACATCAGGCCAGTTAGGTGTTTTTGATAGTGTACAAATAGTATTGATTTGATTAAGTTAATGAATTTTAGAGCTGTTTTGATCAGCTTTCACTTTTTATACTCTTAAAGAATGACAGCACCTAACATCTTCACATGGTTGGTGAAATGCTTCCCACCACTCACAAGTCCCCAGGCTGGTCCCAGCTGCCTTCATGCCCAGCACGGGAAACTGCCGGGAAGCTCACCAGAGGGTTTATGAAGCATCCTCTGCTTCCCCGAACACGCCCTGCCTTGGAGGGCAGCACACGCTAGCACTCTGGAGACCGCTGCACCTCCTGAACTGTACAAACTGCAAAACTGAGGGAGCCTAAATACCTCACCAGGACAGGAGAATAGTAGTCTCAGCCTCTAGACCAGGCTGCCACTGTCTCTTCACAGCCATTCACCTCATGTGTAGAATCGCTCACAAAATTATAATTCTCTCCCATATCCAAAGGGTAGACTGAGCATTTATTTTATCTAGGTATCCCGAATTTTATAAGAATTCAAGCAAATTTTCTAATTTTCTACATGATAGAATAACACTGGAGCATTAAGGGGGTGCACTGTATACAACACACACATACATCTAACCTAAAATACCCTCTAACATTTGAAATTCAAGAGTTTTACATATAAGGTAAAGCCCTGCTTTATTATTTCAATAGGGTCAGCATTTTGCACATCATGTCCACTCAACAGAGGACTCCTAGATGGGCATGCCTGTAATCCTAGCACTTGGGAGACTAAGGCAGGAGGACTATGGCAAGTTCAAGGCCAGCTTGGGCTACAAAGTGAATTCAAGGCCAGCCTAAACTACATAGTGAGACCCTGTTTTTAAACAAACAAATAAAACATGATTCCTGGAACTGACTGATTTACATGTGGCAGCACTATTGTTATACTGTCCAGACTCCTCTCCAGAGCAGAGCCATGCTCACAAACAGTGCCAAGCAGGTGTGGAGACTTAGTCTTCTAGTTCTCTTCCTGCTGTTTTGAACACTGTAAATAAAACATTCTTATGCAACACTGCAGTTCAGTATTTAGGAAGAAAAGAGGGCATGTAGAGGATAGAATCTGGAGTTAAAAAACAAATGCAAATACCAAAGACACAAGCATGACAGGTTAGGAAGAATGATCAACTCCTAATCACTTTTTTGTGATCACAAAGCCTTTTCAGCTCCATACTGAAATCAAGTGAACAAGGTCAAGAGAGCGCTAGACAGATATGGCTCAGTCTATACCTTCACACCATGCCTGAGCTAGCCAAAGGCCATGCAACAGCAACTGGTCCTACTTCTCCAGAAAAGGGCAATACTTCAAGAATCTACTTTTGCTTCTGCTGCGTACTTAGCACTTTGCCAAGCATCAGGAAAACAAAACACAAGAGCCTACCTATCTGGGGGAAATAGACAATAAGTGAATGAATACAATGACTGACAGGGTCACTGCCACGGAAGGACAGAAGAATGGAACACGGTATGGCTACGACCTGGGACCCAAGGGTAAGCAGGAGTTGTGAGCAGTCTGAAGAGGAATGAGTGCTACATTCAAGGAGTAGAAAGGGGTGGTACACTTGGGAAAGGGGAAGCAGGACAAAGGAGAACACAGGAGCGGCTTGCAGTACAATCTGGGATCTAGGGAAAAGTTGGGGTAAAGAAACTCCAAAGTCTTCAAAATGCTGAGAGTGTTTAAAACCCTTCCTGTGGTAAGCTCTCCCAGCAACAGAAGACAAGGAGGCAGCACTGGGCTTAAGAATGTCCAACATTCAGAGCAACCACTTTCAAACCAAATGGCATCATCAGAAAGGCATTTATTATACAGCAACCATCCACACATACACCAGATGTTATACACAGTAATACCTATCCTCATGAGCAGGCAAGCTTTCTACTACATTTTTGTTTGTATATAATATAGGGGATTTAACATGGGACCTTCCCACCGAGCTACATTGTCCAGTCCTTTTGTAATTTAATTTTTCATTTGAGACAGAGTCTTGCTAAGTCACCCAGGCTGGACTTGAACTTGCAACCCTCCTGCTTTTGATCCTAGAGTGAAAGGATCACAAGTGTGTGCCACCACAACCAGTTCCTAGTATTTTCTACTGTATTTCATTTAAAATATCACTTGAGTCAGACGCTGCACAACCAGCTACTGAGGAGGCTGAGGCAAGAGGATAGCAAGTTCAAGGTCAGACTAGGCTACACAAATTCCAGCTCAAAAAAAAGAAAAAGAAAAGAAAAGCAACAAAACTATCATATTCCATTAAAGATTTACAATCCACCAGATGAACCAGTGGCTTTAATACAGGCAACAGAAAGGGGATCCAGAGGCAAAGGGAGGTAAGATAGCTGCCATCTTAAGGCATTCTGTGCAGACATTGCCCAGGGTTCAACAGGAGAAAAGAAAGAGGACACTGGATCTGACAACAGGGAAACTGTTGGTGACGAAACAAGATGTGAAGGGGACAGGTGCCAGCTGGGAGGCGAAGGGTAAACAAAAGCAGTAGAAGGATCTGAACAGGAGATAAAAGCAAGGAATGAAAATGACTTTTGTTTTGTTTTGTTTTTTGGGCATTACTGGAGCTTGAACCCAGAGCCTTCACACTGAGCTATAATCCCCAGCTTTTTTGTTGTTTTTTAATTTTGAGACAGGGTTTCGCTAAATCATCAAATTGAGCCAGGCTGGGCTCAAACTTTCAGTTCTCTTGCCTCAGGCTCCTAGAATGCCAGGATTACAGATCTATGCCACCGTACCTACTTTAAATAGCTTTCATCAGCCAGTTGTGAGAACATTAGGAAAGCTGGGTAAGGGGTACATGGGAACTCTCTATACTATTTTGCAACTTGCTCTGTAAGTCTAAAATGTGTTTGAAATGTGTTTGAAGCCAGGCCACATGACAAAACTAAGTTAGTGATTCTGTATAACAGAAAAAAATGTGTTTATTACATTTCCCTTTGTGCTTTCCTGTGCTTTTGAAACTTTTCTCCAAAAAAGGAGATTGGGACGAAAGCAGATACAGTAGACTCTGTCTCACAAAATCTTACTGGGGAAAAAAAAAAAGAAAGAAAAGAAAAGAAATCTTACTGGGGGCTGGTGGCAGAGCATTTGTTTACTGTGCAAGAGGGCCCTAGGTTTCATCCCCCTCTAAAAAAAAACCCTAAGCAATAAAAAAAAAAAGAATAAAGAAAGAAAAGAAAAAATATGTCAGCAGTGGGAGCAAAGATGGCGTGGGAGTTAAGAAGGCATAAGCCATAAGCACTATCTCACCTAGAGAAGGAAGTAGATGACAAGAATTCAGACTCAAACAAGCAAAGCCAAGGGTGACATACAAGGAAGAATGTCCTTCAAAAGGGAAGGTCCATGGAAAAGCAGACAAGAAGGGCCTGAGTAGGAAGGTGAAGGACAGAAGATAAGCAGTCATGAAGAATGTGGGGCTGGGAATGCAGCTTGGCAGGAGGGTGTCTGTCTAACAAGTTTGACCCCCTGGGTTCTATCCCCAGGATCACATTTAAAAAAAGAATGAAGTTCTATTGTCCACTAAGGGTAGTGACAGCAAATTCTGATGAGCAAATAGAAGCCTGAAATAGATTTCTAGCATCAGGAGATAAACATATTGCAGAATGCTCCCAGGCAGTGGCAAATGCCCATTGGAGGCTGCTAGCCCTAAAATGAAACTTGCCCCCCAAGTATGGAGTTCTTTTCGAGTAATGTTTAGCTCCAGATGCAGCCTAGAGGTGGCTGGGCTCAGTAAGGTAGTAGTTTACAAGGTGTTATAGTTTGTGTCTGGATGTCCTCCAAAGCCTTATCCAGTCATAGGGGGAAGATAAGCTTTTTTAAAATTTGTGATTGGTTCATTGTCTAGTGCTGGACTAGGGGTGTGAGTGCTGCAACCAGCCCTAGGGTAGGTAGCCTGCATACAACATAAGAGAGAAAAAGAGGCTTGCTCCTTGTTTTTTGGTTGTTGGGTATTTCACCTCAGCAACAAGAAAAATAACTATGACACAAGGTGAGCACAATAAGAAGTGAGCAGAAAAATGAGCTGAGAACATGTGGAAGGAAGAAAAGGCCTGTTTGTGATGGTAGAGCTGGGTGAGCAGGACTGCAGCAGGTGGTGAGGATAGCTAGTCGGTGGGGAGTGAGGGCAGTGCCTAGACTGGAGGTTTTGATGGTAACCAGCAAGTGGCAGCTGCAGATGTGCCAAGAAGAATGGGTAGTTAGTAGATGGTGGACTATTAAAGCCAGCATGGCAGAAAGGGTACAATTTCTAGAGATAAAAATCTAGGGCACAGCCAGGGAAGTGGATGACAGATGAGGAATAGAAAGAAGTGGTTGTCAGAGATGAAGCAGTCAGAATACAGAGAATCCTCATCATTTGCCCATCTCGGTGAGATAGTTCCCAATACACCAAAAGCCCTTTCTCTAGGAAAGAAACACTGCCAAACTGCAGTGCATTGAGGTTGGCTCACACCAATTTACATCTCATGCAGGTACAGAACAGACTGAATTACTTACTTGAAATTCATTTTCTTTCTGAGCTTGTTCGGATCCCTCCTTATTACAGGACCTCTATGAAATGAGAAAAACCAAACACTTCTGGTGAGATGGAGAATAATGAGTGGGTACTAACTTTGCAACCACCAAAACAGTTAGGGTTTACAGAATACCACAGATTTTTTTAACAAGGGCTTTTGAGCCCACCATGTGATCAACATAGTCTAAAGGCACCAGCATCCTCCAGTACTAGTACCAATGCCTCAGAAAGTACTTCATATGAACTTTACAACAAAGGGATATGCTGTTGAGACCAAATAGCTGCATGTCTCACAGCTGTCCCTGTGTACCTTTCACAATTTCATTGTTAGGAAAGTCACTTGAGTGCAGGCCTCAACTGGGCCTTCTAAAGACAAGCATAGGATGAGGCTCGCATCAGTTTTGCTACATGGTTCTTCCAGGTCAACCAGCTAGGACAGGAGCATCAACATGCCTGTGGACGGCCATGGTTAGCACAGAATGTGGACAGAAGAGAAAGCACCGTGCAGGCAGGAGACCAGGCACAAGCTGTAGAAATCTGCCACTTCTTGGACTAACCCTTCTAAGTTCAGTTGGTCACAGTCCAATCTGAATTTATCCTCTAGCAAAGAGAATCGTGTGATTTTAATAAAGTTCCTAAAATTATCTTATATATGAATATATTAAAGGTTACTTTTACATCACTTTCCTCAATGAAATTGCAAATTAATGGTAACCAGCACTGTAACAATAACAATATACTAAGTACCAGCTACCACAAGCAACTCTTAGCTTACATTCTTTCTTCATGGCATAGATCATGTATTTCCAAAGCAACCCCCCACCCCAAGTACTTTAAAACTCTCATACTATCTTTAACAAAGGAATAGGGAAGAGTTAAGTCAGAAACTTAAGGGTCACGTCAAAATTTTATACTCAGCTATTGCCTCTAAAAATGTTATTGTTCCAAGTAAACTAAGTCTGCTTAAACCAGACCCAAGAGGAATCCCTTAATGGAAACCTCTTTAAAAGAATTTAAGGTAAGAGATTCTTGGACATCCCGTGAAAAACATACCTTTCCATTCCACAGCTTATCAAAAATACCTGTACCAAGGGTGGAAAGTGTGGACAGGGGAAAAAATGCCATGTTAAGCAACACCAGCTACTCTAGCAGCATTCAAAAAAACCTCGTGATTTAAAGCAACCACTCTCATTCATCATACATCAAAATAACATTCCAGACATTTTAATGCATGTTTTGTATAAACAGTACATGTTTGTTATACTCTATAAACAATACCCATATTTATAAAGTTATCTGCAAAAGGCTAATGTTTCCACAGACACATATTCAATAATATCTGTAACATGTAGTTAAGTATACTTGGTACAAACTACAGAAAGCACAAATGGGGATACATGATATTTTCGGTTGTGTAATCTGCATTTTTCTGATGAAAAGATGTTACAGATTAAATCCCATTACAATGAAAGCTATTAAGAATCAAAATATTACAAAAATATGCTACACATTTGCTGATGTATGCTTTAATAAGTCCTAGGGAGAATCTGTCACTCCCTTAACTCCAAAACTCTCTCATGAGCAAATGTACCTTAGACTTATGCCTCAGTGGTCAATGAGCAGGAGCTTCTCCTTCTGCTGATGTTAGTCTTCCCGCAGAGCCCCGAGCAAATCCTGATGCTTGCATGGTAAACAAATGCTCCAGCACTGTGAAGCACAAAGCAAACAAGCCCAAGGAGCAACCTAGTAGGTGGGGGCCTGGGGTAAATTTACAGCTGTGTTCCCAGCCGTCAGAAAACTGTCTGCAGTGGTAATTAGGACACTGAATGGGGATGAAAAACCCCTTAAAATAGTCTTTGTACTCCCCACCTCAAGGCAAGTTAAGAGCAAAAAATAGTTCTATAATCTGATGTATCACATATTAATATATTGTACCAAAAGCTTTAAGACAAATAGGGAATTTAGATATTCTACTGAAATGTGTAATGGGATTTGACCTGCACCAAACGCTAAATGACTATAGTTATTCCTATGCTGTTATTGCTCTAACTGTATCTTCTTAGGGAGATACAGTTAATGGGTTATTTAGGTAACAGAAGTCCCTTTCCTTGTCTAATGGTGCTCTCAAAGGCAAATCGATTTAACCCAAAATTATAAACTGGTTTATAGTTAGTTACAAGGCTACTCATTAAAACATTAGCACTAGAAGCAAACATAAATTATTTTTCCACACCTGCTCACCCATATCCAAAATAAATGTATAACTTACATTAAAAGAGCACCATTGCAAAGGCAAGATGGACTTCTGCAATATGCAACCCTGAGTTCTGTTTCCTCAGTACAGAATGCCCAGGCTCCCTAAGGCCTGCAAACAAGAACAGTACAACCAGGAAGCCTCAAGCCAGGAAGATGTCATGAGAAAGTATGAAGAAGTCTCCTGACCTGATGCAGAGGTCTATTCACTTTGTCAAGAAATCAGAGATATTTTCTGTCCAGGAAAATAGGAAATAAAGTAGATTTTGGAGTCTCTTGGATTTTACTCAGTGATACAAATTTATTTGAAGAAGGTAGTAAAATGTATTGTAAAAATTATTTACCATTAAAAAATATTTAGTATAACTTCAAACTTTCTTCTAAGTTGCAAGCTAATAAAAATTCTTACCTATAAGTCTAAACCTATTACAAATTTGAACACTAGTTATTTTAATATTAAAGTATTATTTCATTTGTAGGGAGGTGCTGGGGACCAAACCTGGAGTCTCCTATGTGTTAAATCCCTAGTTATTTTACTGTGAACATTTTTAAAAAATCATCCAATATAGATACAGTCTGAAGTACGAATGTAAGAAACAATTTGATGTCTGGAATTTGCTTCAAAATAACCCAGAGGAAAGAGACCAGGGAAATGATGAAAGAAGACTGATCAGGTAGGAAAAATGAATTTAGGGTTCAGTCTTCTATCTACTTTTATATTTATTTGAAATTCTCCATAATAAAAAGATTTTTACACATAAACACTGAGAAATCAGAATGTCTCAAGTATACATAAGACACCCAACTCTACATGTGTGGAAAAACACTGAACTGTACAGCTTAAATGTGTTAATTTTATGTTACAAATTATCCTACCCCCACCCTATCCTGCCACTGGCTTTCTATCACTTAATTCCCTTCCAATTTTGGGCTTTGTTTTCCATCTGTTATAGTCATGCAAACATTAGCCTGTGACGTAGAAAATCAAACAGACTAAAGTAGTAGCAGTAATAAAAAGGGCATATTAACATTTTGACTTTAAAGTTACCAAAGATTTTAAAGTTGAAAGATTCTGATTATCCAAGAACTTTAAATTTCTAGAAGTCTAAATTCTGTCAGCTAGGAAGATGAAAGAATAAGAATAGAGGGTTTTATTTTTATATATTGCCTATACTTTAAAAATTGCTTAAAACCATATTACTTTCATAATACATATACTTGGATTTTTTTTTTTTTTTTTTTTGAGACAGGGTCTCACTATGTAATCCAGGCTGGCCTTGAACTAACCATAAAGCCCAGGCTGATCTTGAACTCAAGCCTGCCTCAGCCTCTTGAGTGCTGGGATTACAAATATGCACAACACACCTAGCTTACGTAATACATCTACACACTTGGTACAAGGTTTCAAATGTCATTTTTCTGATAAAAATCACATTTTAAGGCTCTGTATTTTGGTTTTGTGTTTTCAAAGAGACTGTCAAAGTAAATGACTACGTTACACAGTACTGGTTTTCAAAATATTCTATTTCAGGCCTTGAAAAGGAAAATAGACAACTTAAGGGCCTGAGACAAGATCTCATTTTATTTATCAAAAACTAATAAACTATGGGTTTTTTTCCCCCTCGGGTGCTCGGGACTGAACTCATAATCTCACACTTGCCAGGCAGTTGTAAATAAACTGTCTTAATAAAAATTTTCACTTTGGCCAATTTTTGTTTCTGTTTTGCAGCAGTAGGAATCTGATTGGCCAGTACTCAGTAAAAGATTCCTCTAAGAATGAAGGAAGTGAGTTTACGGCTAAACTAGGTTGGTAAAGTCCTATTTGTGAGATGAAACAAACAAGCATACTAATTTTCCCTAGGGGTCTATGTATAGATGGGTGTGTGGATATGAATAAATTACTACACGTGGCCTACAGAAAGTAGCTTGAAGTGGCAGGTAGTTATTTGAAACATTTAAAGTATCTTTAAAGATCCACTACTGCATAGGGACAGGCTGGGAAGTGACTTACTCAGCCCAGAAGAATGAGATACCACAAGAGTATAACAAACTAGGAATGCTATTTAAGAAATGAAATCATTATCAATTCCAGACATCGCCATAATAAGGAAATACATATATTACAAATAATAGTAGTTGTGGAATTGAACTGATACAAGTAAATGTATCTTCTGTGATACTCTCTTCTTCCCATTACCTCTTTCCTATCAAAAAGAAAAACAAAACAAAAAAACCCTGCATCAATCATTCATCTGCTATCTCTTTTAAAGGTGTTATAGAAAATACAGAGCAAACTGGGGTATGTGAGTAAGAATAATTCAATTGTTGGACAGACTCAGTTTCTAGAGCACCTAAAGTTTGGTTCTGGAAAACAGCCACCCTCTCACTAACCTCAGATTGTCTTTGGGGCAGAGTCCTGGAAATTCCCAAGTTCTTAGCACTCCTGAGAGTAGCAGCAGGAATTGCACTGTTCTCAATACCACAGTGCTGTTTAGTCCTGAAGTGGGCTTTGTTGTCATGTAGCCTGGTCTGTAGTTTTGAAGACTTCTACTATCCACCCCAGTTATCTGACCACACTTGACTCCCTAGGAGACAGGATTCTTAACAAAGGGGTGGCACCTATCATAGTCCCTGGTCTAACCCTGCCAAGTTTCTACTGATTCTGCAATTCTATCCCATCTCAGATGATGTGGGGCAAAAAAAGTCCAAGTGTCGTGACCCCATGGAATGTATGGCAGCCATGTGGGTCTCTCTTCGCAATGTTTTCTCAGTGCTATCATGATCCCTAATCTTCCTTCTCTGGATTTTTATGGAAAAAAAATCCTATGCTTATTGCTACCATGGTGTTTTTAATAGTATTCTATAAGTGTTTTACAGAACACATTAAAACATGAGATCTCAATGCAATGATTTTTATAATACAGCTTATGTGATTAGTTCGTGAGCACTTAATCACAAATATTTAAACAGACAAATGATTTCTTCTATTTTATGGTAGTTTCTACAGAATCTACCATCATCTTAAAGAACATTCTAAAGTTTCATCCTTTTGAACATTAATAATTTCAAAACAGTACAACTCAAACATGGATGAAGACTAGAACTTCTAAAAGGCTTCAGATGCCAAAAGCTGATAGCTCGTGAGCGGGAGGCTCAGGTGAAGCAGGCTCATTGCAGGACCTTCTCAAAATTTATGTCTGATCCAGACAACCTCAAGGACTTCTGGGACTTTCAAATCTAAAATACCTTCCACAGAAGCACCTGAGGGTTGTCTTGCTAGCAGCATTTTTTCAGGCCATATACAGCAGTACTGCTGAGGACCTGGGTATCCAACTAGCTAAGACACAAAAGTGCACTAATTGATAAGCACAAAGAGAAAGTTTATTGCTAACTCTGACCAAAAGAGCTACAGACACACATGGTGTTTCCTTAATGGTGAAAGTGGAATGAAAGAAGAACTTAAGTGCTTCAATTAAATTCTAAGTTGAGGCCCATAAATTTCAAAAATTACTAAATATTTGTCATTTTCTACTGAGGAAACAGAAGAAAGGCATATGATTTGCCTTGAACAAAAACCAAAACAAACCCAACCCCCCACCCCGAGGAAAAATTGATACATCTATATGTAACATTCTAAATCTTAATCACTATACTTCTTTTTAAGCACAGCACAAACTGTAGCTGGTGCTACTTAACAAGCATTACAATTTTCTTTTTTAAAAGCATTTCTTGAATCCAAGAACTAAAAGAAAGAAATTAAAGCTGTAGAGAATGCTCCAACTTCAGAGGTCTCATACTATACCGTGAATCGTGTCTGTCACCTGGAAACCAGAGTGCTCCAGGCACGATCGCATGGACAAGCCTGCAGCAGAGAACACATGCACATACAGCTAAAGTGGTACATTACCCCCATCGCCCTTCACTCCACCCAACACAAGACATTCCTTCCCAGGTTGGGGTGGCTGCGGTCAAGCCATGGTTCCAGAGACCAGAAATCTGCATTGGCTTCATGCTATGAACTCCAAACATTTAAGACCAGCAAGACAAGGACAGTTTGTATATGTCAAAATTAGACATAGTAGTCTGTGGTTTATTTAGTTATCAAAAGAAGGCACCAAGGCAGGTATGGATGGACTATGGGCAGCAATTTGCAACAATGGTGTGTATATGTGAGGGAAAATCAGCTAGGAAACATGAGGCTGGACAAAAGGGGAACACAATGAAGGAAAAAAAAGTTTTATTTCCAAGTGGGAAGTTACCCTTAAGAATCAGTATAATTATACAATATTCAGAATATGGGGAGATCATTTTCTTCATTTTATTTTGTTTTTTGGCTGCAGTAGGGATTGAACCCAGAGCCTTCTCACTAAGCTGCATCCCCAGTCCTTTTTTGAGAAAGGGACTCACTAAATTGTCCTGAGAGGGCTCAAACTTGCGATCTTTCTAACTCAGCCTCCCAGAGTGTTGGGATTACAGCTGTGTACCACTATCCCCTCCGTCAAGAAGCCTCAGTAATCCTCATTTTGCAGGGAGTGTGACCTCAGTTCACATAATTAATAAGCAATCAATTTTTCAGTAACCAATACTTTAATATTAACTACCTATGAACCACTCCATACTGTACTGTGGTTTAACTTTAATTAAACTGGAGTTAAGAGAAAATAAGGAAGAGGATATTTTGTTTCCTGGATTCAAAAAGGTCTGTATTCCAAATTTTACTCATTTGAATTACAAATACATATCTGCGTTGTGCCTTGATGTCTTCAAGTATATTATGGTTAGTACTCAAACAAGCACTAATATTAGCCTTCTATTACTCAAAAAAACAAAAACATTTTTGCAGACAACACTCAAGAGAGATCTTTGATGCGTGTTATAAACATTCATGCCTGTGAGACCGTTGGTAACGGCGAGGCCAATCTCTCCATTCATGCACAGAAAGATCTGGCTTAACACAGAGTCACTGTTCTGACAGAGGAAGAGACAAAGCACTCCTCTGAGACTTCCGCCAACTGGCACAGGTTACATTGAATGAACAATACGTACTGACATTTGTGTCTTCCACAATTCATGATAAATAAGCAAACTGGTTATTTGTAATCAGCCAAACTTGCTTCTTTGAAAAGGCTGCTACTGGACGTTGCAGTGCTCATGTTCCTTCCCAGTATTAGAAAGGAAAAAAATCAAGTTACATTTATAGCTAGTTTTATAGTTTCAAGCTCTCTTGTAGCAATTACATCTCTTTTTACAAAAGCAAAAGCTAAAGTATTCTCAAGACTTAAATTAACTACCCTACTTTAGTTCACAGTAACTTTACAGTAGTTTGGTTTTTATCATCCCTGTAACTAATGAAAATAGACTCCTATTAAATTTAAAGCTAGTTTATGTAAAACTGATAAGTTATACTGACATGTATTAATATCCAACCAACATTTTTATGTTTAATAATTTCCTACAGATTGTGTAGCTATGACTTTTGTTCATATTTTCAAAAGGACCTGCTCCTATCCTTGTTATACACAGGGCTTTTCCAAAGTGCACAAAACTAACACAAACCTTAAACAAAACTTCCAGGACAGTTAGAGTGCTTGTTTATGTCTCATCTCCCACAAAATTAAGGGTTGTAAGAGACAGATAATTGTGGGACACAAACTGTGAGTGTGAACCCACGCGGAAGGCTTTACCTTGGCTTTCTGGTACTTAACCTTTAGAGAACTGCAACAAAGAGCAGTCACTTCACTGTCACTATGGAAATAAAGGAAATTAGACATCTCACAACACCAAAAGAAATAAATATGAGAAAACGGAGAAAATTTTAAACTAAGTCACTTTAAGTACTTCTACTTAATATTTGACTGTCAGAGGTAAAAAGTTCAAGAGCTTAAAATGAGAAGAAAAGGAAAAGTAGGGATATACTAAACTGGTCTATCATATAATTAAGCAAAACAGCAAAATATTCTGAGAAAATACATTGGCCTATCATTATGTGCAGCAGTCTTCAATTAACATGTTAAGGAAAGTATAAACTGTGATCCTTAAAGGCTACAGTGGCATTTACATAGCTACTTGAGAAGACACCAACACACATGCATGTATAGAGTGTATGTGCTTTCTTATGAACTACAGTGAAAAAAAGGCAAAAAGTTTGTGTCACACTATATTTAATTGTCTTTAGCCCACACATTTATTAAAGTAGTGGGATTTATTATGGGTCTCCATTTTAATGTCACCACATCTCTTACTGAAAATCTTGACAATTTACTATCAATTTCTGCATTTTAAGAACAAAGGCCTCACTGTTGGCCATAAATATCCCCTTTCATGATAGCCTAGATTCATTTCAAACAGCTGATTATAAATCAGCAATCTGACTGCATTCGTGCCAAGAAGAAGTTACAGAAATTTGAAAACTGAGCTAAAAACCTTTGAAGAGAAATTTACTTCATATTAAAAATCCTTGGCACACTATGGTAAGAGTTCAATTTCTATTTCCCCTGGCTAACACCTTATTCTTTCTGTCTCTCCTATCACACTATTATTTCAGAGTCCCTGAATGTGGCCTCTCTCCTCATGCTACCACAAAATTCCCAATAACCAACTGTCTACAGTAGCAGTTAATATCCGAGACTCTCATGTGGCAATTAGTGAGTGACCTTGTAGACTGTAAATGAAAAAATGTTCAATTTAAAGTGATTTTACTAAGTTTAAGCTTCACCCAAAAGAGCATACTTGAACTAAAGATTCAACTAGCTATTAATAATATACATTCCTACCTGTAAAGCAAAGGAATAATTTTCCAACAAAAATAAGTTCATTTTTTAATAAAATAAGTTTTTAAGTTCAGTAAGTCGATTGTGAGACTGCTAGACATGTGCTTCTTATATCTTAGAAAAATCAGATGCTTGCAAGCATGGTCTCCACTTTTCATCAGTAAACGTAGCTTCAGTAAGGGAAACGGAAACTAATTTAAACATTTAAAAGATGAAAGATAACCAAAAAAAAAAAAGATAAAAAGATAACCAATTAGCTCAATGTAGTAGAGTATTTGCCCCCGTAGTTAGAAAGGTTTGTAAAACATAATTCACTCTATTAGTTTGGTAAGAGCTGACTCCATTTCAAGTAGCTTTGATTATTCTATTTCTTTTTCTGAGTTATCCAAGTCTTTTTCTTCTTAAAGAACATAAAATTCTGTTTAAACAAATTTTATTTGCAGACAGTTCTACTATACTTAACTACTACAAGGTAATGCCCTCCCAGACTGCTAGAATTCCCAAAGGATGAACATGAGCTGATAGTGGACCTTTATTCGAGGAAATACTGTCATGTTACAAGCTGGGTTGCGTCTGAATTTTACAAAATTATTCATATACTCACCCAGCACATCCTCCAGCTGGGCTGTTCAGTATGGCAATCACCAGCTACGTGACCTTCTATTTTAATTCACTAAAATTAAATTTTAAAGGCCGTTCAGCCACACTTGCTATACTTCAAGTGTTCAATGGTCATATGTACCTGGTGACAGCCACCCTGGACACCACAGGTGCAAAATACTTCAGAACATCATTGCAGCACTGCTCCAGAGCATCAAATTGACGGCTACTTTAGTCCATTACCTAGCAGGGCATATTCTGAGTACTTAAGAGGCTTCTATTTAAATTAGAACTAGGAAATAAAACCTTATCAGAATTAAACAGTCATATTACAATTTCAGGAGCTATTTATCATTCAAGTATTTTTAAAAGTACTGCTTAAATGCAAAATGCACAAAAAGAGCAGTAGTTGTTATACAATGTAAGTAGTCCTAAAGAAAAAAAAGTGCTAAGAAGACTGATTTCATTAAAAGGTGCCAAAAGGACATCAATTATGCTCTGAAATGGCAATTTGATTAAATAAAAGAACCAAACTGCATAATAAACACAAGAATCTTTCTATTTATGTATCTGCAGTAGAAGCCCAGTGTTTTATGTAGCACCTGCAGCCCTACTTGTGCACCGGCAATATGTACTTAATAACTGACTTCGCAGGTCCTTAGCAACAAGCACCTCCAAATATTCTAGTTTCTTAAACATTTTCACAGTTTAACATAGGCAAAGAAAAATTACCTAATGAAAAGATTCATTCACATTATGACAATTTAACAAATTAACTTCAAGATTATCAACTATATAAAATTTTTAACTACATAAGATTTAGTGATTAGTAAGGGCTGGAGATTTAGCTCAGCGGCATAAGCGCCTGCCTTGTAAAGCAGACAGTCGTGAGTTTGATCCCCAGTATTGATAAAAAGGAAAAAGACAAAAAAAAAAAAAAAAAAAAAGATTTATGTGATTAGAATCACAGACTCAAGTATCACAGACATGGACATAACCTTTTTACTTTTTAGGAGGAGGGGAGCTTTTTGGCAACAGAATCTTGCTATGTAGTTCAGGATGGCCTTGAACTCACTAGAGAGCCCAGGCTGGACTGAAATTCATGGTGGTCCTCCTGTCTCAGCCTCAGCTTTCCTAGTACTGGGACTGTAGGTGTGTGCCACCAAGTCTGGCATGATCTGAGTTTTTAGACTGAGTTGAAATAGACCAGTCTCTTTAAAAATTTCATCAGAAAACTATTCTGCTTTATTTTCTGAAGATACTATCCAAGAGCAAAATGGGTATCAACCTAACAGTGCTACAGATGTGATCAGTGAAATGGAGGAAAAAAAGAGGCATTTGGAATACACTATAATTGAATAAAAACAATTCATCAAGAGGTATATCAACTGAAAATTAAACTTGACTAATACAAAAATTTAGAAAGATTACAAATCTAATAAATTCAAATAAAGGTGTCTCAAAAGTAGTTAATAAAGGCAGCTGCATTGAGAGTATGCTTTGTTAAATGGAACTATATTCTAAAATGGTTTTGAGTTTTAACTGACATAATAATTGTACATATTCATGGTATAAAATCGTTTGATGTTATAAAACAATTCCTTCTCCACATTAGAATTTTATAATCTAACTGTGAACTGAAAGTCTCACTATAGAAAATCCAAGAATCATCAAGCACCACAAAGATTTAACTAAAATTATATTTTCTCTAGATGTAAAACTGACAATACTTGCTTACTAATATGACCTGTTTAACTAATATGCTAAATACTAATATTTACTAATATAAACATGAATTTAGAATGTGAGAAACAAACCAAGTTGTACAAACCAATTATAAAATATTTATATTTTATATAAATATAAAGATATTTTATATAAGTATAAAGATATTTAAGTATCTTCAGTATAACACTAAGGTATTTAGAATCTCTTTCCAGGAATTTTAGGAAAGAAGATCAGAAAGGTCAGCAGCCCCCCCTCCCAAGGAGCTCCTGAACTCACCATCTGTAAGATGGCTCCGTACAGCCGTAGGAGCACTTTCCGAGGTTCGTCGCCCACGGAGGCTGTGGTGTCAGGGAGGGAGCACTGGAACAGCATGTTACTGAGGCCACCCCTGTGGGAATCAGAAGATGATGAGGACTCGTACTGCAGAACTATGGCCCCTCTTGGTAAGTACTACGGATGACAAGTCAGGCTTATCAAAGAACTGTTCTCGTCTAAGCTCCATATAGTTTCTCAGGATACACGGGACATGAATGAGAAGCTCCACTTTTCACTTAATTCCATGAGCCAGATTAAAACTGAAATGCCCAATCTTTTTTCCAAGCACTGAGTTGTGGAGCTTTTTGTTTTTGTTTGTAAACAAAACTACTTGTGTATACCTAGACAATGACAAGAACTGAAGAGGAGCCTCCTCAGCACTGGGAATAGGAACATCCCATAATGCATCCCTTTAAGCTCATACTCTTATAGAATCCAAGATTTCCATTATATAAACTTGTCTCCTGGGGGTTTTGTTTGTTGTTCTGTTTTGCAGGGCTAGGTGGGAACCCAGGACCTCATGTTCATGCTTACTAGCAAGAACTCTACCAATGAGCTACACCCTCAGATCCACCATCATACACCCATAATAATCCTATAAAATCTTGGGGCAAGCCAGTGTGCTAGTGCACACCTGTAATTCCAGCCATTCAAGAGGATGAGGCAGGAGAATTTCAAGTTAAGGATATTACTGGGAGGAAAAAAAACATCTTGGGGCAATCAACCCTTTTTCATCAGGTCTTCCCACTTACTGTGTAGTTCCAAGATCTCTGCTAGTGTTTAGTAAAAATTTCTCAACTGATTTTGAGTCTCTTCAAAAATCCTGCAACATTTATTGTTACTAGAGCTCTCCATGAAGCCCAAAGAAACCTCAATAGCCTACAATCAAATTCAGCTGTCTCCCAAGACCAAAAGCACAGTTACAAAACTATTTACACAGGAAAACAGGCCTGGGACAAATTATCTGCCTGGGTTGAAAATGATCAGGCATAGAAGGTTAGTTATGCAATAAATGTAGAACACAAAATACTACACAATTAGGAATTACACATAAGAGGTACTTCAGCTGTGGTAGACTTCAAAGTCCCTAAATTCTACTCTTATCAATAAATCTTAGCAACTATTTACTACATAAGCAAGCACTGTGATAGAAAGCATAGGCAACATCAGTCAAAACATGAAGCCACACACCAATAATCCCAGCACTCTCTGGAATGCTGAGAGGAAGGGGTCTCAAGTATGAGCCCAGCCAGGGCAATTTAGTGACTCATGAGACTCTATTTCAAAAAATAAGCACCAGACATGATGGCTCAGACTTCTAATCTCGACACTCAGGAGGCTGAGGCAGGAGGATTATTTCAAGTTTGAGGCCAGACTGGACTACATATGAGTTCAAGAACAGAACCACATAGCAAGAACCAAAAATAAAAAATGGGGGGGGGGAATACAATAAAAAGGGCTAGGATATAGCTCAGAGACAAAACCCTTAGGTTTATTCCCCATACTGCAAAAAGAAAACCCAACTGAAATGTCCTCTTGTTTCTCCCTTCAAGAAATTTCTGCTCTGCCAGGTGCAGTGGTGCATACCTGTAAACCTAGCAACTGGAAAGGCTGTAAGACAGGAAGATTAAAGTTTGAGGCCAGCCCAGGCAATTTAAATTGTAAGACCATGTCTCGAAAAGGACTAGCTAGAGACGTGACTGGATATCCAGTATTTTTAAAAGAAAGAAAAAAGAAAAAAAAACCTCCTAAGGGAAATAAAAGTCAAAAATCTAAGAAATGGCACAAATCCACCTTACAGTTCTGGGGTTCTGAAATCTAAAAATAGGTTTGTTTGTTTGTTTGCTCTTTTATTTTTTTATTTTTTTATTTTTTTTTTATTTTTTTTTGTTTGCTCTTTTTGAGACAGGGTTTCTCTATGCAGCCCAGCTGGTCTTGCCCTCATGATGATTCTCCTATCTCAGCCTCCCAAGTGCTAGGATTACAGGTGTGCACCATCATGCCTGGCTTGAAAACAGGTTTTATAATGGCTAAAATTTGCACAGATCACTCATGATACTATAAATGGAAAGAGATGCTGACTGGGTCCTCATAAGAGCTACTAGTAGAAAAGAAGGATCACTGATGTTTTTTTTCTTTTGTCTCTTTGAGACAGGATCTCCCTATGAAGTTCAGGCTGGCCTTGAGCTCAGTTTGTAGCCCGGGCTGGTCTCCAACTCCCAACAATCCTCCTGCCTCAGCTTCCCAAGTGCTGGGATTACAGGTGTGAGCCACCACGCCTGGCTGGATCACTGTTTAATGGGGATGGAATTTCAGTTGAGAAGGTTCATGCATATTACAACAATGTGCATGTGTTTAACAGCATTGAACTATACACATTAAAAAAGTTTTCTGTTTTTTTTTTTTTTTTTTTTGTCTTTTTCGTTTTTTTATCGGTACCGGGGATCGAATTCACGACTACTGCCTGCTTGGAAGGCAGGCGCTTATGCCACTGAGCTAAATCCCCAGCCCTAAAAAAGTTTTAAAATGGAGTTTGAAGCCACCTTCAGCAATCCAGCAGGACTTTTTCTCTCTTGCTCACTCGCTTGCTCTCTGGAGAGACAGTGTATTTTACTAAAGATTGAACCTTTCAAGGACTTCAAATTGAGCTGTATTCATATCTCTTTTTGTTTATTTTGAGATAAGGTCTTGCCAAGTCACTAAATGGCCCAGACTAGAAGTTGAACTTGGGATCCAGTGGCCTCATCCTCCAAGAGTGCTGGGATCACAAACATGTGCAACTATGCCTGGCTCCTTGTTCTCTTTCTCTTTGTGTGGTATTAGGAATTAAATCTAGGAGTGCTGAGCTAAATCCCCATCTCTCTTACATTTTATTTTGAGCAGGAACTCAGTAAGCTGCCCCAGGCTAGCCGCACACTTGTTATCCTCATGCCTCAACCTCCTAAGTAGCTGGGACTATAGATTTGTGTTGCTACTCCTAATAAGACCTTGTCTCTTAAAAGGAATAAAGTGCTAACAGATGCTACATGCAACACTGTGAATCGTAAAAACATTACATTAACTAAAGAAACTATTCACAAAACTCCAGGTTATATGAAACACGTAACATGTGAAACATCCAGAGCAGGGAATCTATAGCAACTGAAAGTACATTAATAGTCACCAGGACTAGTATAGGGGGTGGGGAGGCAGGAGGTGGCAACTAAAAGGGACAGTGTTTTCTTTTGAGATGATGAAAATATTCTACAATCAACTATAGAGATGGCTCCACATATCTGTGAACATACTAAAAAGCACTTAATTGTATACTCTAAATGAGTGACTATAAATGGTACAGTAGTGAACTATAGCATAATAAAACTGTTTTTAAAAAAAAGAAAAAAGCAATGTGATTTGTTTCCTTAATCAGCTAAAAAATCTAAATGTGCTTCTAGACAATTTTCGCCACATTTAAGTATGTTATAATTAAGAAGTTTTCTGCTATCCTCTGGAGCAGCAATTCCTCCAAGTAGTTTATCAGAATCCCTGGCCACATCCAGCCAACAACCAAAGTGGGCTTCTGGTTACCAAGCAACAGGACGGGGATTATTTCTGAATTAAAAGCCCTTGTTTTTCTTCTTGTCACATACTCTTGAATGCTCAAATAAATGCCAGGGCAAACAGATGAGCTACTGTTCTAAACTGTGTGACGTGACCTAAAGTTTGTCCCCTACTCCCACACAGAAGGAAGGAAGGCTGATTTGGCCAAAAGAAGCTCACAACCTGGAAATCATCTATTGTGTTCGCTGCACTCTCTGTGGCTCACAGGCTTTAATGACTAAGCTGTCAATTACTATTTAGTAAAAGCCAAATTGAGTGAAGCAAGGTCTTTGGCACCAATGCCTGAAACTGTGAGATCTTAAAAAAAAAAAAAAGCCAGTGATCAGTAAGTCAAATACTATGACTGGTAACAAGAAGATCTAGGTATACCAGGGAATGTTTGTAATTCTTCTAATAATTTTGATTTTTCTTATTTAACACTTTCTCTTTGAGTATTGGTGGGGGGGGATATAGGAAAATGTCTGTGAAATTGGGCTCTAGTCAATTGAACCTTTCCTGCAAACTTCCTTGTTCTATCCAATAATATTCTGGGTATTTTCCAGGACTTTTATACCCAGGCTGCCTTTTGATTCCTGAAATGCCTGACTGAATCCTATAAAAGGCCAAAAAGTTATTCATTCATAAGAAGATACAATAGCAAAGACCAATTTACTTTTTGGTGGCTTTTCCATCCTTGATTTAAGAGAAAGTACTAGATCTAGCCAACTTGTTTTTCTCTGCCCCACTTATCTTTCCGTGTGTTGGATCCACTGTTCCAGGGTCTGTGTCACAATCCTTTCTAACCAACTAAGGAAACCCATAAAACAAAAACCTGGAAAGATGAAGGTAGTAAATTCTCTTCTTTTGCTTTTGTCCACCACCTTTCAAGTATATTACTCTGGCAAATAGCTAGGCTTAATGGCTATCTCCAGACTCTAGCAGAAGGAACAAATGAAAGCATGGCATCTGACTTCAAAGGCACAGGTCAGCCACTGGACATCACCTGGGAGACCTGCAGTGGGTCTGCTCTCCACTGAAACACAGACCATAAGCCTTTCATCCTCAGCAAAGACTAGCCTTGCCTCCTTTGAAAGCCCTTCAGGATGGGACCCCACGACACAGCCCTTAATTCATCATTCCCTCTCCAGCCATAATGTAATACCACCTTGTTTCCAGAGCACACACAGATCAGAGGCAGCCTCTCAAAGCCTTTCCCATCTTACCAAACACTATACTCTCATCAAGCTGGCTATGAAAACTACTATTCAAGACTCATTGCTCTGAAAAGCTCACATAGACTATAAATATACTCCATGTACGTAAAAAGCAGTCAAATATGAGCCAATGTCACCAAAACCTCTGCAGCCAAAAATATAATGTATTTAATCTGTTATCATATGACCCACTTTAAAACCCATTTAAACTCAAAGCATCTAAAAGTTGACAGGAAGGGCTGGAGATTTAGCTCAGTGGCATAAGTGTCTGCCTGGTAAGCACAAGGTCCTGAGCTTGATCCCTGGTACCCCGCTCCCACCAAAAAAAATTGACCTTGTGCATTTGTGCTTCTCACATCCAAGGTTAGGAACTCAGTCTGTAAGTCTATATAAGAACAAAGTTTAACTATAGGTTAGCAAGTCAATGTGTATTCTATAGTGAATGAAAAGGCAATAGGTTTTAAACTTTTCAATTCCCACAGAACGTTTTTAAAGTGTTGGCATGAAATCAACTTTACTTGATAGTGATTTACTGTATAGTTTTTATTTTACCAACATGTATTTATATAGCTTTGCAAATAGCTTACATCCTTTATCAATGTGACAGGTCCAAAGAGTACTTACTGTTACATTCTACATTCTAAGCAGGAAAATACTCATGTTCCAGTAATACAATAACCTCAAGGATCTAGAAATACACCGTTCAATACATCTATGTATTTTTCAGTAATTTGGAAAAAGTCATACAGTATTTAAGTGACCCATGCTCAAGCAAATGATAAACCCAAGGAACCTTCTGTTCCACAGAAATCCTTAACACTGGGCTGGGGTTGGGGACGGGGTTGGGCAGCCCGTAGCCTACTGATAAAGAATGCTTGCCCAGATGATCGAGGCCCTGAGCTCAATCTCTAGCATAACAAAAAAGCTTTTTAAAAAAAATTTCATCTTGGGGCTGGGGATTTAGCTCAGCGGCATAAGCGCCTGCCTTGCAAGCAGGCAGTCGTGAGTTCGATCCCTGGTACCAATAAAAAGGAAAAAGGCAAAAAAAAAAAAAAAAAAAAAAAAAAATTTCATCTGTTAGGGCTGGGGATTTAGCTCAGCGGCATAAGTACCTGCCTTGCAAGCAGGTGGTCATTAGTTCGATCCCTGGTACCGATTTAGAAAAAAAAAAATTTCATCTGTTAACTCAAAATGACAAGTTGACTGATCTACACCTAAGCATCTCTATTTTACTGAAAAACAAAAACCCCATTGAAACTCTCAACAAACTGTCCACAGACACACAGCATTCAGTTCCACATACAGAGACTATCCCCAAGGTAAGAGCCTGACTCAGGAAAACACAGTGGGCAACTTAGGAGTTTCAAGAGCATCATCCAAAAGTCAGGTTGTAACTGGCTCTGCAACCTGGAAGTTTAAAAGTTTTTTGTTTTTTTTTTTGCTTTGAGTCAAGTGGCTTCCAGACTTCCTCAGGCCTAGGGATAAATAGGTCTCCTACCTATCCACCCTCAAAGGAATGGATAAAGCATGCAGACCTGACGCCAGGAAGTCGAGCACAACTTCACCCCTTAAAGCAAGGGAGGGAAAAGTCTGCAAGTGTTCCACTACATTCCCTTCCACACTGTTCCATGTTATAAAAGACCCCGGCACACCTGTACATGGTGAGGTGGTCATCTGAGCCAAACAGGCCCCTCAATCTCCTTGGAGCTAGCTTTGAGTAAATTCTTTCTTTTTTACCAAATATATGACAAAAAAATGAAGCTTGAGCCATTGGACTGGCTACATGGAAAATAAAAAGAGAACATAGTATATATTAAAACAGTTAGTGAAGGGGCTAAGGCTTTAGCTCAGCGGCATAAACGCCTGCCTTGCAAGCAGGCAGTTGTGAGTTCAATCCCCGGTACCGATAAAAAGGAAAAAGACCAAAAAAAAAAAAAAAAACCAGTTACTGAATTAAAAGCATAAGAAAATATTAAAGAAAAAAGTGGAGTTTGAAAAATTTCTTCTAACCATTAAGGAGAAATGCACTAAAACAATTGCTTATAGGTAGGAATCAAGAACCAGTGTCCCAACCTGGAGCTCTGGGAACACACAGAACTGTTAAAACAGGTTTTGAGCCAGGGGTGGTAATCTCAGTGCTCTGAGAGGCTGTGGCAGGAGGATTACAAATTCAAGGCCAGCCTTGCCATTTTAGCACTTTAGTGAGAGATTGTCTCAAAATATAAATAAATAGGTAGGTAGATAGGCTAGGAACATAAAAGTGTGAGGCCCTGGGTTCAATGCTCCATAGGGCTCTTAGACACACACACACAACAGGCTTTAAAGTCTAGTCCAAAGGAAGTCCTGTGTCTGCACAGATGATCCCTCTGACCTTGGCCAAATCACTCAATGCCTCTAAGCCTAAAGCAGTGGAATTTAATATTGAGTCTTGAAAGGATTCCATGAGATATCAGTTGTTCATTATGAGCATCAATGCAGAGCAAAGGTTAATTTTGAGAGGTCACAGAAGAGAATAAAGCTCAGTCTTGGGTCCTCCACTCCAGGGTGGCTACCCTCAGCACTACTAACATTGGGGGCAGGACGATTCTTTGACAGAAAGATCCCTGCTCCTTACCCACTAGATGTCAGTTGTACCTCTACCACATCATGACAATCAGATCTGTGTCCAGTCATCATTCGAGTCCAGAAGAAGCAAAAATCACTCCCATTTGAAAGCTACTACTCTGACTTCAATACTTTCCCTTCAATTTTTATCTATTTTCCCCTCGTCAAAACTGATGCACCAATCCATCTCTAGCTTCACTTCCAACTCATAATTTTTTCCTGTCTCTATTTAACATAATGTTTTCTTGCTGTTCCACCTACAACAGCAGTACCTTTTTCCTATTCCCTGAGGCTCTAAACTCTTCCTATCTCCAAAGCCAGGTCCTCTCCTTATTTTCCAAGATCTTTCCTCCTTCAAAGTGTTCTTAAATGCCTCCTTTGTGTCCTACACTTACAGCAGTCTCCTCTCTAATTCCCACCTTCTTCTAGTTTCTCTCCTTTTAGTCCGCTAAGCCATCCCAAAACCATGTTCTAAAATGCAAATTTTGGGGCTGGGGATTTAGCTCAGCGACATAAGCACCTGCCTTGCAAGCAGGCAGTCGTGAGTTTAATCCCTGGTACCGATAAAAAGGAAAGACAAAAAAAAAAAAAAAGTAAAATGCAAATTTCAAGCCCTTCTCTTTAGCATCCTAGTATCTTAGTAGCCTGCCTCTGCCAACTCTTCCCAATTGAAAGGTCCTTTTACCTTTCAGGGTTCAATACTCCCACTTTCTCAAGAATGGCCCAGGCATCCCCTCTAGCCCACACTGACCTCCCAGTCTTTGCTTTGTGATTGATTTAGCATCAACCTCTGGGCTACTGCAATACTTAATAAAAGGAGTACTAAGCACATTGAAGGAGATGTGTAAACACATTGTGAAAGATGTAGACATTGCAATCTCAGTGTAGAAAGCTAAAGATAAAGGCTGTCCACAAGCATTTACTGAACGGTGCCATTCTGGAGAAATCAATTGGAGAGGAAAACCAAGAGAGAACAAGAGTCAGCTAAGGGGCTAAAGCATGTACACATGGCATAGAATAGGTACTAAAAGAGCACTCAGGCTGAGGATGTAGCTCTTCAGTACAGGATGGACATGCAGGCTTAGTATGTGTGAGGCTCTAAATTCAATTTCCAGGACCAAGAAGAAAATAATAATAATGTATCACTCGAACTTTCTTCCCCTCAGACTTCTGCTTTTTAGCCTGGTATATAAAATGCTTTCAAAGGCCCAGGCATGGTGGTACACACATATAATCCCAGCGCTCTGCAAGCGTGAGGCAGAAGAATCACAGGTTTGAGACTAGCCAGGGCAACTTGGTAACTCAGTTTCTGTCTTGAAACAAAAAATGAAAAGGATTAGGGATGCAGCTCAGTGGAAAGGCCCTAGGTTCAATCCTCAGTATCACAGGCAAAAAAACCTGGAAAAAGCTAAACAAACTAGGGAGGAAAAATCAATTATTGGATCCATTAATGAAATGAGGTCACAGAATGTACCTCTAAAACTGAACAGGCAGTCAGAGACAAAATGACACTTTTACAGCAGAAACCTCCATGGGAACCAGTGTAGGACAGGAAA
This sequence comes from Cavia porcellus, assembly GCF_034190915.1. Classification (NCBI taxonomy): domain Eukaryota; kingdom Metazoa; phylum Chordata; class Mammalia; order Rodentia; family Caviidae; genus Cavia; species Cavia porcellus. Next base: position 26,289,197 of record NW_026947500.1, read on the forward strand.
ATCTGTAAAACAACTAGAAACTTGCTGGGTGCTCAGTGTGGACAACACAGTCACAAACTTCAGGGGAGGCCAGGTTGGTGGCACCTGCAATCATAGACTCTAGGAGGCTAACTAAGGCAGAAGGACTGCAAGGCAGAGCATAATCTGGATAACTCAGTGACTTACCACCACTGTCTCAAAAATTTTGAGCCAGGAGTGGTGCCACACACTTATAATTCTGGCACTCAGTGAGCTGAGTTCAAGACCACCTTGAGCTACACAGTGAATCAAGGTCAGCCTAAAACACACACTGAGACTCTATCTCAACAAAAACCCAACAGTAGGGGCTGGGGATTTAGCTCAATGGCATAAGCGCCTGCCTTGCAAGCAGGCAGTCGTGAGTTCGGTCCCTAGTACCAATAAAAAGAAAAAAAAAACAAAAAAAAAACAGTACATCAATTTTAAGAAGGTACTGGAATAGTTCACAGCAAAAGCCCAGGATTCAGTCCCCAGTATCTAAAAACAAAACAAAACAGAAAAAAAGTAAACAACAACAAACACTTTAGGGGGGCCAATTATGGAGCCCCAATTTTTCTTTTGCCTCCTAAAGCTCCACCAGGGCTTCACAGTGACTATTGGGAGGGAAAAAAATCTTTTCATGCTCCCAGCAGACAAGAGAAAAGAAAGCAATTTTAAAATATAGCCAAGCATGAGATTGTATTCCTATAATCCCAGCATTTGGGAGGCTGAAGCAGGAGAATCAAAAATTCAGCTCTCATCTGAGCAACTAACTTAACAAGACCCCCATCAAAAAGCAAAACAAAGCATGGAGATATAGCTTTTTGCAAAGGCTCTGCCTTCACTTCCCAGTGTCAAAAAGTAACAAAACAAACAAACAAACAAAAAAAAAAAAAAAGAAAGAAAAGCACCTCCTCCTACTGGTAACACCTCTGGGGAAGCAGAGAAGGGGGACCCACAGCATCGTCCTTTTTCTTTGTATCCTCAAGCACAGCATTCTGTCTTTTTTAACTGTCTGTCTGCCCTCAGAAAAAGCTATTTTGTCAGTGCCTAATCTGCTGTGGTTTTCTCAGAGCTTAACTGGGAGAAGAGAAATATACTACTCCATACTGCCTCAGCTAAAACAAGTAAAATCTAGAAAGTACTAGTGAAGTTCCTGGTCTAGGAGCCTCACTGTTTTAGTTACTTTTCTCTCATTGCTGAGACAAAATATCTGACACCCAAAGTTAAAGGATGTAAGCTTTATTTAGCTCACGGAATGCAGAGCTTTCAGTGCAGGACTGGCTGGTTCCAAGGCAGGGTGGCTCGACAGAGGGGCAACACAGAAAAGAATCAGTTCATGGTAAGCAGAAGACAGCAAAAGCAAGCAAAGGAGGACGACCAGCCTTTTCTATCACTTATATTGTATCCAGGCTACTGGGATTAGAGTGGTGTCAAACCAATCAGTGAACTGATTTAGTAATCACACACCCTTAATGTTGCATCCTTAATCCTAGTGTTGCACTCTAGATCCAGCCACCTCTGAAAAAGCCCCACCCAGGACAGCATGAGGCTTTGGGAAGACATCTGAACACAAGCCGTAACACTCATCAAGGACTGAAACCTAATTCTTAGAACTACAAGGTCAACAATGAAAATTCAACTAAATATAATCTAACATGTCAACAAGCTGTTTTCATCACAATGAAAGAAACACTGAAAGAGCTTCTCAGAATGGAATCAGGGGACACTACAGTAACAAACATACATGGGTGGAGCTGCTGGATTACAATTGTGGTCACCTCTACCCTTTGACTGGGGTCATTTGGAACACTGGACTCTGGTCCTATAGAGATTTTTCATTCTGCTTGTCCTCATCATCTTATCAGCCATGTGGCTCCCTTCTTTTTTTTTTTTTTTTTTTTTTTTGTCTTTTTCCTTTTTATCGGTACCGGGGATCAAACTCATGACTGCCTGCTTTCAAGGCAGGCGCTTATGCCGCTGAGCTAAACCCCCAGCCCCCCTTCTTTTCAGCATGTGAGCCCCATCTTTTTCTGCCTTCCTCTGAACACTGACTCAGAGCTATCGAAACTCGTGTCTTCAAACTACGATTCCAACAATCCCAAGTAAAAGTCCTTTTTCATTTCTGCCATTTCTCATACACAAAGTGAGAAAAGTACAAAGATATAGAAAGGTATTTGACAAAAATCTAACACCCCCTGGTACCGATAAAAAGGAAAAAGACCAAAAAAAAAAAAAAAAAAAAAATCTAACACCCATTTATGATAAACAGTGAACTCTCAGAAAATAAGGAACAGACTGCAACTTCAGCTAAATAAACCTACAGAAAATACCCTACAGCTGGCCTGGGATTTAGCTCAGTGGTTTAAGTGCCTGGCAAGCATGAGGTCATAAGTTCGATTCCTGGTACAAAAAAAACCAAAAAACCCTACAGCTAGTAGCTTACCTAATAGTGACAGCGTCAAAAGTTTCCCACTGAAAACAAAAACCAATTACAATGATTTGGAAGGCGGAGGCAGGAGGATACAGGTCAGGGCCCAAAGGGGACAACTTAGTGAGAACTTACCTCAAAATAAAAAAATACAAAGGGTTAGGCATGTAACTCATGGTAAGTCACCCCTATGTCCATCCTCACTACTGTAAAAAATATAAATAAATAATAAAAACAAGAACCTGACACTGGTATCTTCTCTAACCATTCCTTTCACCATCACACTAGAAATCTCGACTGGTACATCATGTCAAGGAAAGGAAGTAAAGTGTACAGATTAGGAAGGAAGAAATAAAACTGTCTTTGTTTGCAGATGACATGATTGTCTATGCAGAAAACTAAAAGAATTGACAAAATTAAAAAACCTTCCTGGAATAAGATACTATAGCAAGATTGAAGGCTATAAGGTTAATATATAAAAGTGAATATATAAAAGTATACTTTCCTATGTAACAACAATGGGCAAGTAGAATTTGAAATTAAAAACACATTAACCTTGTGCGATAGTGCACCCCTATAATCCCAGCTACTAAAATAAGATAGTGGGATCACAAGTTCAAGGCCTGCCTAGACAGCTTAAGACATCATTTCAAAAATGTCTGGGACTAGGATTTAGCTCAGTGGCATAAGTGCCTGCCTTGCAAGTGAATGGTTGTGAGTTCGATCCCTGGTACAAAAAATAAAAATCTTTAAAAAATGTTCAGGGGTACAGCACAGTGACACAGGCTTGCCTAGCATGGGGAGGCCCTATGTTCAATTTTTGCACCAAAGCAAAAACAAAACACATTACCATTTTTTTTTTTTTTTTGGTCTTTTTTGTTTTTATCAGTACCAGGGATTGAACTCACAATTGCCTGCTTGCAAGGCAGGCGCTTATGCCACTGAGCTAAATCCCCAGCCCCTGAACACATTACCATTTACACTGAAATATTTAGATATAAATCTAAAAATATGCTCAAGGGATAACATGAGGAAAAACTATTAAATTCTTTTCTTTTTTTTTTTTTTTGGTACTAGAGATTAAACTCACAACCTTGTGTTTGCCAAGCAGTCATTTGTGCCACTGAGCTAAACCCTGGGCCCAAAACTATTAAATTCTAATGAAGGATATCAAAGATGAAGTTAAGAACAACTGCCATCCTGAAAATACTTAAGTCAGGTATGGAGGCACACACTTGTCATTCCAGGACTTGGGAGGCTGAGGCAGGAGGACTGCCACAAGTTTAAGGCCAGCCAGGGCTACATAGTAATTTCAAGGCCATTGTGAACTGCACAGTGAGATCTTGATGCAAAAAAAAAAAAAAATTCACATACTAAAATTCAAAGGATAGAAACCAATATAACATACAATAGAAACCCAAAAACCAAGAGTAGCTATCCTATTTTCAGACAAAGTGGACTTTCAAGCCACAACTGATCAGAAGAGGCAAAAAAGGTCACGACACACTGGTTAAAGCAACAATTCAACAGAAAGAGACAACAATTATAAATATATGCACTGAATACTGGCGCACTTCATTTCATAGAACAGGCTCTACTGGACATAAAAAAAAATCAGATAAACATCAACACAATTATAGTGGGGATCTCAATATCCCATAGTCACAAATAGATCAACTAGACAAAAAAAAAAAAAAAAAAAAAAAAGAAAGAAAGAAAGAAAAAAGAAGAAAAAGGCAACATAGAAGAATCAAACTTGAACCAAAACTTCAAACAAATGTACTTAATAGATACCTACAGCCAAACATGGTGGCACACCCCTGTAATCTCAGCACTCAGGAGGCTGAGGCAAAAGCATCACTTTAAGTTCAAGGCCAGCCTGGCATACATAGTGAGTTCAAGGCCAGCCTGCACTACAAACTGAGACCCCATCTCTAAAACAAAACAAAACAAGCAAAAAACCAGTTATCTACAGTGTCCCACTTAACAATAGAATACGCATTTTTCTCAGCAGCATATGAAACTTTCTCCAACACAGATCCTAGTGAATAAAGCATGCTTAAGTAAATGCAAAAGAATTAAAAATTAGCCCATGCATAACACCAGATGACAACACAGTGAAACTAGATGTCAAAAACCCCACAGAAACTTTGCAAATGCATGGAAATTAAACAATACACTCTAGAATAATCAATGAGTCACAGAAGAAATCAAGGGAAAAATAAGTTCCTAGAGTCAAACAATGCCAAACAACAAATAACAGAACTTATGGAATATACCAATAGCAGTCCTGGGAGGAAACTTCATATTCCTGAATTCCTACATTAGAAAAACAGAGTTCAAATAACTAGCGACACACCTCAAGGTCCTAGAAAGCAAGGTCAATTCAAATCCAAAGCTATCACAAGGAAGGAAATTACAAAGATCAGAGAAGAAATTAATGAAATCAAGATAAAAACACAAAATAAGAATCAGGCATGAGGCCACACATCTGTAATCCTAGCATTTGGGAGGCTCAATCAGGAAGATCACTGCAAGTCTAATGCTGGCCTGGGCTGCACAGTGAGTACAACGCCAGCCTGAACTCTACTGGAAAACCCAGTCTTAGGGGCTGGGGATTTAGCTCAGCAGCATAAACACCTGCCTTGCAAGCAGGCAGCCGTGAGTTCAATCCCTGGTACTGATAAAAAGGAAAAAGACAAAAAAAAAAAAAAAAACAAAACCAGTCTCAACCAAAATAAAACACAAAGAATCAATAGTTGAATAGTTCTTTCTTTTAAAGAAAACAACAAAATAGATCAACCATTAGCTAATCTTACCCCAAAAAAAACCTAAATCACTGCAATTACAAATGAAAAAGGTAAAATCAAAACGGATACCACCAAAATCCAGATTATTAGCAACTACAAAAATCTGTATTCCAAGGGGCTGGGGATTTAGCTTAGCGGCATAAGCACCTGCCTTGCAAATGTGTGGTTGTGAGTTCGATCCTGGTATTGATAAAAAAAGAAAAAGACAAAAAAAAAAAAAATCTGTATTCCTATACACTGAAGAATTAAGAAATGAATAGATTTCTAGATACATATGAGTTACAAAATTATAAATTATCCAACAAGCAATAAAATGGCAACAGTAATAACCTACCAACTAAGAAAAGCGCAGGTGCAGATGGATTCAATGCTGAATTCTACAAGAATTTTAGGGTCGATCTAACTGGCACTGCTCCTTAAACTAACAAAATCCAAAGGAATTCCTGGAAGATAGCCTTACCCCAATTCTAAAACCAGGTAAAGATCCAACCAAACAGAGAACATCAGGCCAATTTCTTTAATGAATATAGATACAAAAATTCCAACAAGATACAGATACAATATACTGTACTAGCAAATAGAATGAACACAACAAATCATCAAAAAGATAATGGCGGGCTGGGGATTTAGCTCAGCGGTATAGGTGCCTGCCTTGCAAGCAGGCAGTCGTGAGTTCAATCCCTGGTAGCGATAAAAAGGAAAAAAAGACAAAAAAAAAAAAAAAAAAAAGATAATGACACATCATGACAAGTAAGGTTCATTCCAGGGACCCAAGAATTGTTAATACACACAAATCGATAAATTTAATATATCACATAAACAGAAGGACAAAGATCACATAATCATCTCAATAGAAGCTGAAAAAGTCTTTGACAAAATCCAACATCCACTTATGATAAAAACCCTTAAGAAAATAGGTACAGATGGGGCTGGGGATTTAGCTCAGTGGCATAAGCACCTGCCTTGCAAGCAGGCAGTCGTAAATTCAATCCCCGGTTCCGATAAAAAGGAAAAAGACCAAAAACAAAACAACAACAACAACAAAAAATAGATACAAAAGGACCTTATGTCAATCTGATAAAAGTCATTTATGACAAACCAATGGCCAATATCATATAAATGGGGAAAAGCTGAAAGCTTTCCCTCTAATCTCAGGTACAAGACAAGGATGTCCAATGTCACCACTACTGTTCACTATAGTGTTTGAAACACTAGCCAGAGCAATCGGACAAGACAAAGAAATAAAAAGGGATACATATAGGAAAGTAAAGATCAAAGTATCATTATTTGCAGATGACATGATTCTCTACATAAAAGCCCCCCAAAATTTGGACTGGCAGTTTAGCTCAGCAGCATAAGCGCCTGACTGGCAAGTGCAAAGTCATGTGTTTGATTCCCAGTACAAAAAAAAAAAAAAAAATTCACCAAAAGACTCCTAGAGTAACCAAATTTATCAACAAGGCAGGATACAAAAATCAACACAGTACTGTTTCTGTATACCAATACTTAACTGAGAAAAAATTAGGAAAATATCATTCTCAGTAACATCAAGAAAAATACTTACGAATTAACCTAACCTAATGAAGGAAGTAAAACACCTCTACAATGAAAATGATATTGGAAAAAGCTCCAGTCTTCACCTTTGGTTTAGACCTTGTCTCCTGGCTTCTAATATAGACTCTCCAGCCTTTCATCATAGAGCCTTCGGCCTTCTGCTGGTATAAACTTACACAAGGTACTAAGATAAACGCCAGACCTTAGATTAAATCCTTCGGCCTCCAGTAATAGACACCCTCTACACGCTTCCTCATCAGATTCTGAGGCTGACCATCACAAGTCAATCTTGTTGTTTCTTTTACATCTGTATATCTCATGTTATATCTGTTCTCTCTAGTAAAATCCTAACTAATACTGATTTTGGTACCAGGAGTGGGGACAGCACTCTGAAAAAGGAGATCAAAGAGGTCATCAGAAAATGGAATGATATCTTACCCTGTTCCTAGATAGGCAGAACCAGTATTGTTAAAATAGTCAGACTCCAAAACTGACATACATATTTAACACAATCCCAACCAAACTAGGACTATAGAAAACAATGCTAAAATTCACAGTGAACCAGAAGAGACCCAGAATAGCACAAGCAATCCTGGGCAATAAGCACAAAGCAGGAAGCATCACAATCCCAGACTTCAAATTACAGTGGCACCTTAGTTTATGAATTTGTTCTATGATTTTGGAAAAAATGGCCATGTTTGTGTTTGTATGAGAAAGATGGATGCAATTGTGTTGTTATGTGAAGCAGAGTTCGCAAACAAAAACAAAATTTTGCCAGACACATTTGTTTGCAAACCAGATTGTTCAGAAACAAAGTGTTGCTGAACTGAGGTGCCACTGTATATTACACAAAGCTACAATTATGAAAACAGAACAGTACTGGCACAAAAATAGACACGGTGATCAACAGAAAAAAACAGGTTGCAGAAATGACCCCACGCACATCTGACTATCTCATCTTCAACAAGAAAGCCAAAAACACACCAGAGGAAAGACAGCCTCTCTTTTTTTCCCTCTTGGCCTTTTTTGAGACAGGGTCTCACTATGCAGTAAGGCTGGCCTTGAGCTCACTTTGTAGCCCAGGCTCGTCTCAAATTCACAATGATCCTCTTGCCCCAGCCTCCTGAGTGGTATTACAAGGGTGTGCTACCATGCCTGACTAAAATAGCCTCTCTTTAACAAATGTGTAGAGGGGCTGGGGATTTAGCTCAGCAGGCATAATAAGCGCCTGCCTTGCAAGCAGGCAGTTGTGAGTTCGAACCCTGGTACCGATAAAAACGAAAAAGACAAAAAAAAAAAAAAAAAAAGACAAATGTGTAGGCAAGAACCTTCTGAACTGAGCCCCAAATGCAACCAACAGTGTGGAGAGAGCCTACAGAATGGGAAAAAAATGTTTACCAGCTAAACCTCAGAGGACTAATATCTGAAATACACATAAAACTCAAAAAAATTAGACATACTCAAAAATAAATGACCCAATTAAAAAATGGGCAAGTGAAATGAATATACACTTCTCAGAAGTACAAATGACTGACAAACATACAAAACAAAATGTTCAACAACTCTGGCCATTACAGAAATGCAAATTAAAACACTGAGATTGGGCTGGGGATTTAGCTCAGCGGCATAAGCGCCTGCCTTGCAAGCAGGCAGTCATGAGTTCAATCCCTGGTACCGATAAAAAGGAAAAAGAAAAAAAAAAAAAAAAAAAACCACTGAGATTGCATCCCACTCCAGAAAAAAATGGTTCTCATCAAGAAATCAAACAATATCAAATGCTAATGAGGCTGTGGGAGAAAAGACCTTCCTACACTGATGGGAGTCATGTAAACTAATATAACTACTATGGAAATCAGTATGGCAATGCCTTGAAAAACTAAAAGTAGAAATTTCATTCAACCAGCTATTCCCCTTCTAGGTATCTTCCCAAAAGAGTTAAAGACATCACAATATAGTGATACATGTATACTCATAATTTATATTACTACAGTTCATAATAGCTAAAATCTTGGAAGTGGTTTATATGACCATCAACAGATGAGTGGATAAAGGAAATGTAGTATTCATATACCGAGGAGTACTACTTTGCTATAAACAATAATAAACTTGTCATCTATAGAAAAATGGATGCATCTCAGAACTATAATGTTAAATGAAATAAATCAGACACATAGTTTAAGTATCACATAATTTCTCTTATACAAGAAACTAAAAATATAAATAAAGAAGAAAATAAAAGACAGATAATAGGAAATAGGGAGCTAATGTTTTTGCAAATGGAAAGAGAACCAAGAGATAGAGGAATAGGGATGGGCTGAGAAGGGAGGAGAAAGGGATGAAAAAAGAACTAAGGTGTATTATGAACATGTACCAATGCCCCAGGAGGAATGTAATCATCATACACTGCAAACATGTACTAATAAAAAATAAAAGAGGGGGAAAAAAAAAGATTTGAAAAGTTGTCCAACACTGTATCATCAGAGAATTACAGATTAAACAAGATACCATTACACATCAATTAGAATGGCCAGAACCCAAAATGCTAACACCAAATGCTAGAGCTACAGGAGCTTTCACTGACTTTGGGAATACAAAATGCGACAACCACCTTGTCAGACAATTTGGCAATCTGTTATAAAACAAACGTAATTCTTACCATCTGACCAGCAATCAGTCCTTGATATTTATCTAAATTAACTAAAAACTTATATCCACACAAAAGCCTACACATATATTTACAGCTACTTTATTCGTAACTGCCAAAACTTAGTATCAGCCCAGATATTCTTTGGTTGATTGACTGGATGAACAAACTGGTACATCCACATAGCAGGTATTAAGATTATGATGTGAAACACAGCCTGGGCAAATGATCGACTTTTTGAGACCCTGTCTCAAAAAATTTTTAAAATGGACTGAGAATGGAATTCAGTGTAAAAACTGGGCTCATCTGAGCACTGCAGGAGAAGAAGAAAAAAACAAAAACTGGGGATTTAGCTCAGCGGCATAAGTGCCTGCCTTGCTAGCACAGTCACGAGTTCCATCCCCAGTACCCAAAAAAAAAACCCAACAACAAAAAGGCGGGTGTGTGTGTGTGTGTGTGTGTGTGTGTGTGTGTGACACGACCATAATATGAACTAATGCCTCTGAGTGCTGGTGCATTGCTCTGCTGAGAGGCTGGGAACAGGGGAGGCTATATATGCTGGGAAGAGTAGGGGATATATGGGAACTCTGTACTTATGCTCAATTTTTCTATGAACCTAAAACTACTCTAGAAAAATGATAGGCCATGCCTGAAATTCTGGCACTCGGGTAGGTTGAGGCAGGAGGACTGCAAGTTCAAGTTTGTAGTTACATAGCAAGATCAAGGCTAACCTGGACTACTATGGTGAGATCCTGTGTACAAAAAAAGAAAAAGTCAACAAAAAAAAGAATATAATACACAAAAGTAAATAAAATAAATTATTTTTTCTTAAAAAGCAGAGTGTGGACAGGGGACTTAGCTCAATGACTCAAGTGCTTGCTGCTAAGCGCAAGGATGTGAGTTCAATCCCCTGTACCCAAAAAAAGTGAAAAAAAAACTAAAAGCAGACTATATTGCTTAGCTGTGTAAGTCCTGTGATCCCTAGTACTAAAAAGAAAGATAGGCGATGGAGATATAGCTCAGGGGCACAATGCCTGCCTGGCAAGCACGAGTTCAATTCCTGGTTCCAAAAAAAAAGGAAAAACAAGTCACCCTTCTTTTTTTTTTTTTTTTTTTTTGTCTTTTTCATTTTTATCAGTACCGGGGATTGAACTCATGACCGCCTGCTTGCAAGGCAGGTGCTTATGCCACTGAGCTAAATCCCCAGCCCCACAAGTCACCCTTCTAAGTCACCTTCTAAGGAACTAAATTTTCACAGTAAATCAGTCTTACAACTTCACCTTGAAAAATAACTAAAAATTATTTCTGTTCATATGTGACAAAATTGTAGTACATACTATAAATTCAACTACGTACTTAAAACGAAAAGTAAATAAAGCAGGGAATTTTTGGCATGATTTTCCCCAAAATTTTATGATAGCACTGTAAGACACAATTTGCTTCCTGTTTCAGATTTACTGTTTAATTCTATAAAAATATCTGAGGACTTTGCAAGACTCCTCAAGGTGCTATCTTCTGATAAGTATAATTGATTTTTTTTTTTTTTTTGGTGCCAGGGATTGAACTCACAACCTTGCGCTTGCCAGGTAGGCGCTTACGCCACTGAGCTAAATCCCCAATTGTATAACTGATTTTTACAGGGCCTATGGTACCACCCTACTTACGGAGATTTTTTTCTTTGTTCAGGTTTGTCCATGCGATATAATGTGGCAAAAGATATGTGAAACTTTTTAAACCTTTTTTTCATTAAACTTCATGAATTAGGGCCAGGGATATGGCTCAGTGGCACAGCGAATGCCTGGCAAGCACAGGTCATGAGTTCAATTTCCAGTACCAAAAAAATAAACTTCATGAAATTTTACATCGACTACATTTCACTTCACAACTGACAGGGGGGTTGTTTTGTTTTGTTTGTTTTTTATGGTTCTAGGGACTGAACTCATGGCCTTTACACTCTACTATACCCCCAGCACTTAATTACTTTCTTTCTTTGTCCTTTTGAGACAGGGTCTCACTATGTGGTTCAGGCTGGCCTTAGCCTCACTTTGTAGCCCAGACTGGTCTCAAACTCACCATGATCAGCCTGCCTTTGCCTCCCGAGTGCTGGGATTACAGAAGTGTATGACCACACCCAGCTTTAAAATTTTTATTTTAGGGGGCTGGAGGTTTAGCTCAGCGGCATTTTGCAAGCAGGCAGTCGTGAGTTCGATCCCCGGTACTGATAAAAAGGAAAAAGACAAAAAAAAATTTTTATTTTAAAATAGTCTTGCTATTGCCCAGGTTGTGCTCAAACTTTCAGTCCTGCATCAGCTTCCAGAGTCCTGGGAAACAGGTGTGCTCCACCAATGCCAGGCTTTGTGACTGTTTTATCAATCAGCAATGAAAATGGTAATAACAAACCTTTGATCTGATAGACAGGCAGAGGGGTTAGCGGTATAGCTCAGTAGCAGTACCTCTGCCTAGAAGGCATGAGGCCCTGGGTTCAATGCTCAGCACTGCAAAAAACAAAACATAGCTACCTCACCATGCCCAAGCAAACCCAAACACATAGGGAGAGAAATCAGTGTGGTGATTATCTGGGCATGGACAGGCAGCCTGCTAATCAGGCACCTTGTTGTTACGTGGCAAAGAGATCAAATTACCATTTGTATAGAGTGCCAGGGTGGGCCAGAGTGTCATCTAGTTTGGAGATACAAAAATGAGCACAAAATACCTTTAGAAATTTAACATAACAAGAAAGTTATGTACCATAACAAGAAAGTTATGTTTAGAACTTTAGAAGAAAGTTCTAAATACCTTTAGAAATTTAACATAACAAGAAATAACATAACAAGAATAAGCACACACACAAACATCAAGGCTTGCTGTATCTATAAAGTGATAAGGAGAAAATACAGATAGGAAAAAAATTCATTCCGTCTCAGCCAGGCACAGTTGCACATGTCCATAATTCTGACACTCCAGGAGGCTGAAACAGAAAGACAGAAAGCTTGAACTAGACAACTTAGGTGAGACCCTGTCTCAAAAGTAAAGAATAAACAAAAGGCTGGGGATGTAGTTTTGTGAGAAAGCCCTGAGTTCAATTCACAAGATGACCAAAAAAAAAAGAAAAAAAAAGAAAAAATTTTAGTTCTGAGTTAGGCCTTGAAGGAAGAACTTTGAAAGCTGACACCAGGGGAAAGGCTGCCAAGCAGACGGTAGGCACAAGGAAAGGCCTGGTAACTGAAAACACAGAGCACATTCAGAAAATGCAAGGTTCAGTGGAACTAGCTCCATGTTAAGTCCCTCGGGTTTAGTGGAAGGTGTGACTTTAAAACAGTAACAAAGAACCCCTCAACAGCCAGGCATAGGCCCAAGTTTAGACCTTGCAAACAAGTTTGAGTTTTCTTCCCTAGAAAAAGTCCCAGACATAATGAATAATATTTGAGAAATACCTGGCAATAGGTTACAGGATGAGCTAGAGGAGAAGTACATGAAGCTCAAAGCCCCAAAGGCACCTGCTGTTACAGGATATGAACAGGAATAGCAGCCAGTTGGCACCTTCACCAGGCCTCAGTTACCACAGTGCGGGAGGGATATCTAGGGAATGCAGAGTCAGACATGATCCTGGGGCTTAGGATGGGCTGCAGCTCATAAGAAAAAGAGAAAAAAGTAGGAGCAAAACTTTGTGAGGTGGCAGGAACAGGTTTAAATCTGAGAAAGGCTGCGTGGACTGAATTAAGGTGGTAACAGATGCAGCTGAAAACCTGAAGCTCCAGCAACAGAATGGGGAAGTGTAAGTATGTGATAGCTGGAGCCACAGTACTTGCATCGGCCCACTAAGTACCACTGAATTTCAACCAGCCGCACCTCCTCCCACTCTCAATTGCCTTATTTTTCCCCCTTACTAGCAAGAATTGAACCCTGGACATGCTATAGATGTGTTCTACCACCGAGGTATAACCTAGTCCTTAGCTTTTTTGTTGTTGTTGTTGTTGTGTTTTGTTTTTTGAGACAGGGTTTCGCTATGTAGTTCAGGCTAGCCTTGAATCACTTTGTAGCCCAGGACAGCCTCAATCTCTCAGCAATTATGCCTCAGTCTCTCCAGTGCTGGGATCACAGATATGTGCTACCTTTAAAGTTATGCACCACGCATATTCCCATGTCTTAAATCATCTTTTCTCCCTATTCGGCTTACAGTGTATACCTTATTTTAAAAGGTTCTTTGACCCAAAGTAAAACTGTATTCCAAGATTATTAACTCCATGGGGTCAAAAAAAAAACTTCTCAATGCTATTTTAGTGACTTGTTGAACAAAACAGAATGGTTTAACTGATGACAGCCACTCTTTGGAAAGAATGAGGAGGTTGGGGGAGGGGGTGTCTTCAGGAGCATCCCAATGTTTTTATAGGTGAGTGTATTGGCGGAACAGGAGGCAGCACAAGAGACCACTAAGTTCAGGCTCTGTCCACAAATAGTTGACAGCAGACAAATCACTTATCTAGGTTTCTCATTTTACAGACTGACATGTACATGGCCTACAATGGTGCCTACTGCTATTCTCATTAAGAACGGTCAGGTCAGAAAAAAAAAGAACAGTCAGGTCTAAAAGAATTTAAGTTTAGAGCAAGTCTCATTCAAGTGTCATTAGGAAATTCAGGGATGATCTAAACATCTTTGGTTTTGTCTGCTCCTTCCCAACTTCTTTTTAACTCTGCTCCTAAATACATCAGAAGGGGCTGGGGATTCAGCTCAGTGGCATAAGCGCCTGACTGGCAAGCACAAGGTCATTCAATCCCAGGTACCACATAAAAATAAAAAAACAAGGGTTCCTTTAAATACATCAGGGGGACCTAAAGAACAAAGAGTGAAGTCCAAAGAGGTAATTTTGTTGCATTTGCAGCTGTGGCAAAGACTTTGGGCACAAGGAAAAGACAGACAGACAGATGGAGAGAAGGAAGGAGGAAGGGGAAAAGGAAAAAGAAAATCAAAATAACTAAAATGGGAATTGGAGATTAGAAACCAGCCAGCCCGTTACTAGACATTTTGCACTCAACCTGGTTAACCAATTAAAAGACAACTGGGATAAATGGGGCATGGCGGTGCTATAATCCCAGGACTTGGGGAGGTTGAGGCAGGAGGATCATTGCAAATTCAAGACTACCCAGGGCTATAAAGTGAGCCCAAAGCCAGTTTGAAAGCATAGCAAGATCCTGTCTCAAAAAGAAAAAGGAAAAAAAAAAAAAAAAAAAACTGGGACAAAAAGACTACATAGGTTTTTTAAGGTACAAATCGGACTCACTAAAAGCTAAATGTTTGTTACCTAGGTGCAGAGTGGCCACAGATGTCAAGGGGACAGTAACTCTTGTCTCAACATACAGACACACACTTTTTTTTTTTTTTTTTTTTTGGTACGGAGGATCGAACTCATGACCTCATGCTTGCCAGGCAGGCGTTTATGCCGCTGAGCTAAATCCCCAGCCCGTAGGCACACAGTTTTATGATTTAAGATGAAATATTTTTAAGCTTAAAAGTGGGGCTTTCTACCTCGCTCTTTCTTTTGGAGCCACGCCTCCCAACTTTGGCTAGAAACACAGCTATCTGACATCTTAACACTCGGAGGAGATGAGCAAATGTTACCAATTACTATCAAATAACTCAGAAGTGTCAGGAGAAAGGGGCCAAATCTTGGACTAGAAGGATTACAAGATACCAAGTGATTTAAAAAAAAAAAAAGTCACAACCTCCTTTCCTCATTCGAAAAGGGACTTTCTAGACACATCTTGAGCTTCTGTACATGTACAGACTTTGTGACTGAAGGGTATTGTTCTCCCAGAAGGGACCCATTTTCTTGTGAAAGCGACTTGTTTCTAAGAGCCTGCCTCTGGGCGGCGGCGGGGCGCCTTTGCGGGGTTCGGCCTGGATGCCTCCGGGGCCGGGGAAGCACGGCATGGGCAGGCCCTGGTCCCCCACCCGGCCTGGCCCGGCTCGGTCGCGTCACCTGACCCGACCGCGCATCGCGCAGCATGGCCACCGACCTGATGACACTGATGTGGAACTGGTCCTCGCGAAGGCCCCTCCAGGCGCCGGGCAGGAACTCCTTGCACCACAGATAGGCCTTGCGCCGCGTCCGGAGCTCTGGCTGCTCGTCGGCCGCGGCCGGCGGGGGCAGGGCGGGCAGGGGTAGCGGCAACGGCGGCGGGGGCAGAGCGAGCGGCGGCTGCCTGCCGCCCAGCTGCTTGGGCTCCGGGTCGCTGGCGGCGTCGCGCTGCTGTCCCATGCCGGGTGCCGGGGCGGCGCTTCCGCCGCTACAGCTCAGCAGCAGCCCCAGTGGCGAGGGCTCCGCCTCGCCCCCGGTGCAGAACTTGGTCTTCATGCCGGACAGGCGGGCGAAGAGACGCGGGCGGCCGCAGCGCGAGAGGGTAAGGTTCAGGGTCCGGCCGGGGGCCCGCCTCAGGAGACTGAGCGGGGGTCGCTCGCAGGTCCGCTGAGCAGCCAGCCGGCGGGGGGCTGCGCGCAGTGGGCGGCGGTTGGCTGGGGGCGCGCACAAGAGACTGAAGCGACAACGGTGGCGAGCGACCAGCGGCTAAGACTGCCGGCCCAGAGCGCCAGCTCTATAGAGTGCCGCACGAGGAGCTCGGCGCGTCATAGCCCGCCCCCGCGCTCGCCGCCGATTGGCCGCGGCCCGCCACCCTGCGCATCACAACCGCCGCCGCCCTCCCCACGCCGTCTTTCCATTGGCTGCAGTGCCGCCCCTCCTTGCCCCGGGCGTCCGGGCCGCCTGAGGGGGAGATGTGCAGGGGTGGGGGCGGCGCTCAGGGGGCGGGGCGCCGGCCAGGTCGCCGGGGATGCTGTAGGGGAGCGAGGGGCGGGGACGCTCGGAGTGCTGCTCTGCGTGACGCTGGGCCTGGCGGTGAGCTCCTAGCGCAGGGCTGCTGTGCCTCAGAGAGCCCCGGGAGGGTGGACTTTGGGAGAGAAACTTTCCTTGGACCCGTCGGAAGGCCAGAACTAGAGAAGCCGAGGACTGGCAGAGGCAGGCAGGATATTGGTATTTGGAAGCTGCTTCTCTCCTTCCGCGTAACCTTGGGGCGAGGCACCTCGGTGTGGGGCCCCGTGGATGTGATTTTATGGCATTTCGCAGTGCCAGCTCCACGTCCACGCCTGGCCCATCTGGGGGTGGGAGGCATTCCTATGCAGGGTTTAGAAGCCGAGGCCTGAAAAGGAAAAAGGTAACTGGTTCGAGGCTGCATAGCGGGCCCACACACTGGCTGCACTGGGACCCGCCCTCCGCACGCCTACCGCCTCAGTTTCCCTGTCCGTGGTGCTGAGGCTCTTGGGGCCCAAAGGTTCAGGGTAGGAGACACAAAAGCAGAGCCACCGCAGCCGCCCAGAACGTTGGCCAAAGGTGCCTGCCACGGGGCTGCTGGCTTTCTGGACGCTGTCACCTGCCCCTCTGCAGGAGACACCTCGTGACCATGAGTAATGCACCTTTGCCCTGGGTGTGGAGAAACAGACCAAGGGTCTCTTCTCTCGAGAAGAGACCACTCCCTCATACCGCTCTCATTTTTGGCCCCACATCCTTAATCCTTTCTAGAAGTAAGTAGGTTATAGGTAATATAAAAGCTACAAATCTAAACCAGGTGTCGTGGCTCACATCTGTAATCCCAGCACTCGGGAGGCTGAGGCAGGAGGATCATTGTGAGTTCGAGACTAGCCTGGGCTACAAAGTGAACTCAAGGCCAGCCTAAACTGCATAGTGAGGCCCTGTCTCAAAAAAAAAAAAAAACAAAACAAAAAAAAAAAAAAACCTAAAAGCTACAAATCTAATGTTGTGGAACATGAGCTGGGACAAGAAGTCTCCGTGGCTGCCAAGCATTGAGGAAATCCAGCAATCAGCTTACAGGAAATGGTTGCATTGCTGGTATTTTAGTATGCCTGAAACAAAAATCTCGGGGGGGGGGGGAGGCACACGTACTTGTCTGAACCTGCTCCAAGAAAAATGATTGTATTGAGCAAAAGAATGCAAGTGAAAAGCTTTCAACAAAACTGAGAGACTAGACTTGTGTAGTTGAAGAGGAGGGAGAAGAGGCCCAACCTTCCAGAGGTAGGAATGGATGTTTGAAAGGCTGAGGAATCCAGGTTTCCAGTTAGAGGGCAGTTAGTAAGGGGGCCAAAGACTTTACCTAAAAAACTGGCTCCTGATTTGGGGAGAAGGGAACAGTGTGCATGACCTGCCCAGGTGTCAAAGCCGTTTGTCCCTTACCAGTTTGGCAGTCGCAGAGGAATGCCAGAAACCAGGCCAAGGGAAGAAGCACTAGAACTAAGTGATGACTTCTACAATTTGAAGTCTTTCCGGCATGTATGGGTTTGGCTGTGAAAATCTACGGCATCCCTGTGGGAGTGAGATGCAGTAAAGGGTTGAAAAAGCTTCTGAGACCCAACCAATGCTTGAAAGAAAAAGCGGATGTGGGGCTCTGGGGGTGGGGTGGGCACAGATGGCATAGGGAACACAGTGTGATGCTGCTCTAGCTTTGCTTGCCCCTCTCAGGACCTTGAGTTCTGCATGCTAATTTAAGGAAAATGTCCACTCGTCCCTCAGTATCTGAGCTACAAAACAGCACAGTGTTTGCATAGAACCTGACACATGCTCCCATAGACTTTAGAGCCCTCTGGATGCCTTGTCAAACCTAATACAATGGGAATGCTATGTAGATAATTATTATACTGTATTCTTCAGAGAATAATGACAACAGGGAAAGTCTGTATGTGTTCAGACTGTTACAATTTTTTTTTTTTTTCGGTATGAGATTTTGAAACCAGGGCCTTGGAAATGAGCCTTTTATTTATTTTATTTTGAGACAGTGTCTTGCTAAATCACTGTTGTAGTCAGGATTTTCAAGGAAAATGATTACATACAGGACAAATAATTTATAGTATTATTTATAATGGCCACCCAAAGAGTCAAATACAAAGAAAGTGCAGGAAATCTGTCTACACCCTAAAGATCTAGAGAACCCAGCCGAAGGCCTGGATCCCACAGCAATGTCCTGTGTGAGTCCAGCTGAAGACCTAGAGCCCTTGCCAATGCCCTCCACGAGTCCAACCAGAGATGTAGAGTCCACAACAGTACTTCATGCAAGTCTGTTGCATGGATCAGCACTAGGAAGGCCCAAAGGTCAGTGGTGAAAGCTAGAAAGTTTATCCCAGCAGGGTAAAGGATCTGGGCCAGTAGGTTAAGGGTTCTGCACTGGAGCCAAGAACCAACGCTCAAAATAAGGACCAGTGCTCCCCCAAAAGTACCACAACCATCCTCAGCTAAAATGAGATCCTGGGGCTGGAGATTTAGCTCAGCGGCATAAGCACCTGCCCTGCAAGCAGGCAGTTGTGAGTTTGATCCCTGGTACCGATAAAAAGGAAAAAGACAAAAATAAATAAATAAATAAAAATAAAAAAATAAAATGAGATCCCTAGTTCCTCCAACAATGGGAACAGCCAAGTTCATATCAGGAAAGAAACTCAACAAACTCCTCCAGGAGAACCCATGGCAACAGTAGAACCAACAGCACCAGACAACAACAACACTGCTCTTCGTTCCAGGTCTCCTTTTTATGCTGGCAGCCTTCCTCACATGGGCCGTCTACACTAAGTACCACAGTGAGTCAGTTCAGCTGGTGTTTAAGGTAACTATCAGATTCCAATCCACCATAGTCACTGAGTTGTCCAGGCTGGACTCAAACTTTGGATCTTCCTACCTCAGCTTCCCAGAGTGTTGGAATTACAGGTTGTGTCACCACACCCGCCCTGGAATATTTTTAATCCTAAACTGGTTGAATCCACAGATGTATAACTCCTGGATACAGAGAACTGACTTAATCTGTTTTAGAAGATGACCACTGCCTGGCCTTCAAAGAGCTGAAACTGACAGGGACACCTCTGCTCAGGTTTTTCTTCTTCTCCCATCTTCAGAGGAAGTCTTGGGGTATTTGAGGAAAATACCAAATTCCTCCGAAGGAGGTGATTTGTTTCATACCAGTGGTTTGAATGCTTAGAGAAGGCTGATGTCACAAGACATGGGCAGAATTTTAAGGGTGTAGCTCATACCTCATGTCACATGTCTGGGAGAGGCTTGCCTTAATTCCCCAAAGCATTCTCTCTTAAAAGGTTTCTCCTGGCCATGGAGAGGCCCCCCTGCTGGTAGCCATATGGGGCCTACATGAAGGAAGATACTGTTCATAGGATACTGTCCAAAGTTTGTTTCTTTATCAGTAATGATAGAAACCTCAGCAGAAACCTCTCAACAATTCTGGAGTTAAGATCTGTTATCTCCATTTAACAGATCATAAAACTGAGGCTCCACGAATTAATAATCCACCCCAGACCACACACTAGTAAATGACAGAGCCTGGGTCTGGACCCAGACAATTTGCTTACACAGCTCAATTCTATATCACCTCAGCAGCTTCTACCACGTGGCTCAAACATGCAGGGTTTCCCAATTGGCTCTCCCCGTGGGGCATGACTGGCCCAGCTCCACTCTAAATGCCCTGTCTTGGGCATGCCCAGCCCCAGAACTTGTGCCCTTGAGTCAGGTCCCCCGGCCTGGATCAGCCAGTTAGAACTAACAAGCTGATGCCAGACATGAGTATCTGAACAACAGGAGCTGGAGACAAGGCAGAGCCTTCTAAGAGGTGGTCATGTTGGGAGTTCTAAAGTTAGATGCAGCTCCCATTGGGTGTCATACAAAGGTCTTTGCTTTGAAGAAGGCCCAAGTGATTCAGATCCTTTATTCATGTTACAAACACCTGAATCATAGACCCTTACCTCCAAAACCTGCAAAGTAGCATACTGGGGGAGAGAAGTGACGTACAGTGTGGCAGCCTGCGTTCAAATCCAGCCTCTAGCGGCTGGGGGTTTAGCTCAGCAGCATAAGGGCCTGCCTTGCAAGCAGGCAGTCGTGAGTTCGATCCCCAGTACCGATAAAAAGGAAAAAGACAAAAAAAAAAAAAAAAAAAAAAAAAAAAAATCCAGCCTCTACCACTTCTTGGTGTCCACTTTTAGGCAGCCTTCTGATTCTTCCACTCCAAGTTAGTGCTGGGGATAGAACACAGGACTTTGTCAAGTTCACCACCGAGCTGCATCCATAGCTCCCTTCTTAGCTTCCTTGAGCTTTGTTTTCCTCATCCGTAAAGTGGCCAAAACAGCCCACTTCTCGGCAAGGTAAAAAGATGTGAGAGTTAATGACATAAAGCATAATAAATACAGAAGCAGCATTCACTATCAGTCCCAATTGTCTAGGGCAGGCAGATCACAAGCTCACTGGAGCTCACCTAGGGCAACTTAACAAGAACCTGTCTCAAAGCAAAAGATAAAAAAAGGGTTAGGAATGTATCTCAGTGCAAAGGCCCGGGGTTCAATTCCCAGTCACACACACACACACAATCCAAAAGAGAAACCCACAGCTATAAATATGCTCAAAACCTTGAGTTAGCAATCTTCTTCTCAAGACTCCCCTACGAAGTTAGCCACGCAAAGAGCCCCACACATAAAATTGCCCATTGTCGCATTACCTGTAACTGGAAAAAACTGGAAATCACCTGAATGACTAGCACCTGGGGAACCTAGATCAATAAAGGACTCTGAGTGTCCACATGTTGGTATAGCAGAGAGAAGTCGAGCTTGACCACGTTAAGGTCAGTTGGCAAAAACAAGGAAAGTATTTTCCACATGTTTCTGGAAGATGTTCCACATGCCCGCTCTCGGGCTTGGCAGCACAGACCTGGTGAAAATAGATCGGCCTATGTCCTGCTCCAGTCTAGGTTGGTAAAGTGCCCACTGCCACCCTCTCCCTTACTTCTCACCCACTTACTGTTTGTCCATCTCCCTACCAGACTGGAGTTTCTACAAGAGTTGGGACCGTGCCTACCTTTTTCTCTACCACAGTGCCCAGAACAGGCCCCAAGGTTTGTAGACATACTAAAATCTTTTGGAATGAATGAATTATTAAAGCCTCTGCTTGGCGCATACTCACATATGCCTTTGACCTGAGCCTCAGTTTCTTCATCTGTGAAATAGGGACCCTAAGACCCAGTACACAGGGTAGCCATGAGGATGGAATGAAAAATGTATGCCAAGCATGCCTGAGCATGAAGGATGGTCCCATATTGTCACGAGTTGTGTTGCCTGGCAGAGTCTCTCTCTGTGGCCAGTGTTCACACTGGGTAATGCACACTTGTAGAAACAGCCTGGGAAGACAAGGTCATGTAGGAAAAGAAGTCAACCTGCAGCGTGCACTCTGACTACCAGACCATCAGGATCTGTGCACAATTAGAAAGAGCTTAGGATCTTGCTACACCAGGCACTGGTCCTGGGGTGGGGGTGGGTGGGTGTTCCAATTACAAAATCTTTTCTTTTGGGACAAAAGAAAAATGTTCCAAAAGCTCCTCTGTAAATGACGCTGAATTCTGACAACAGATAGAGAGCTGGTGAAGGATCTTAGGAGAGGTGGAGAAGAGGTAGGAAATCCCTGGCAGGCCTCACATTCCAGCTGACCCAGACCGGGGAGTTTCCAGGGCAACTGGGTGGAGGCCTACAGAACACAAAAGCAGCCAGTCCTGCCACCATGGGCCTGCTAGCTCTGCCACCAGCTGCAAGTCTTGTTCTTTGAAAGGGCTTTGTGATCTGCCCCAAATGGAAGGCAAACTGAACGCAGCTGATCGGAGCAGGCTTCCATCCTTTTACTCGTATCCAGCATCTCCGAAGTTTGGCAACCAGCAGCAAGGCAAGTCTAATTAGCAGCTCTTCTCCTGAGCCAGAAGGGAGTTTCCCCAGGGAGTGAAACCATCTGTCCTGAGCCAGCAGATCCTGAGGACCCCACCGAGGACCCTACCCAGAAATCTTTCTGCCCTTCATCTTTCTGCCTTTAGTGCCTGAAATATCTTTGACCTGGAAGCAGTACACACTTGGCAAACAGATGTTCCTTAGAGGGCTAAAGAAGCAGAACCCACACTGGAATGAGCTTCCCTCCCCTGCCCAGGCTTAGCCAGGACCAGGCCCCCACTCGAGTGCCTTCAAACACCCATGATAGTTCAGAGGGCAATGGGCTGCAATCCTACATGCTCAAGATTGCAGCCCTAGCTCCCACAGTGCTATGGCCTTCCCGAGCAGCCGGTTGGGCCCCAGCAGCTTATCTGGCAGCCTCCTACTGTCCACATTGCCTCTGCACCCACAGCCAAGGCCTAAGCCACAGGGCTCCAGGACCACAGGGAAATCCTGGTGATTTGGGGTTTCCCTGACATCTAGCAGGCCTGGAACCTTTTGTATTCTGTCTCTGGCTCTCTCTATCCCTCTGTTTTTTCTGTCTCTCCTTTCTCCTAGAATGGGAGGATTGAACCCAGGGCCTTCATACTGCACGTCAAGCCACATCCCCAGTCTTTTAAAATTTCTATTTAATTTACTTTTTTTTTTTTGGTACTGGGGATCGAACTCATGACCTCGTGCTTACTAGGTACGGGTTGTGCCACGAAGCTAAACCTCCAGCCCCTAAAGTCAAGATTTTTTTTTTTTTTTTTGGTACGGGGGATCAAATTCACGACCTTAGCAAATCCTTGGCCCTAATTTACTTTTTAAGAAAGGACCCCACCGAGGACCCGACCCAGAAATCTTTAAGTAGCTGACTTGCCCAAGCCGGCTCACCCTCCAGAATGCCGGGATTATAGGTATGTGCCACTATGCCCTGCTGCTTGATACTTTCAAAAGTAAAATGTTTTGACAGGATTACCAAAACTGGGTCATATTTAAAATGCTTAAATTGTAAAAATCAGTGCTTTCAACACACACAAAGTCCTATATAGGGGACTTTGATATAGGGGAATGAAACTCCTGACCTACTATGTCAGGGAGGAGCTCCTGTTCTCAAAAGTCGAAGAATGAATTTTAGACTCATGACCATGCACTTGCAAGGCAGGCACTTATGCTGCTGAGCTAAATCCCCAGCCCCAAGGGCTCTGTCTTTTCCAGGGACTTTTACAGAGTAAAACATAGGTTCAAGGTGGGATAGAACTATAGGTGTCCAATAAGATCAATAGTTCAGGTAAAATTGATTACATTAGGGACAAATGGAGAAGTCACGTAAGAAGTGGGCATTCTTATTGAGCTGTGACTTTCCTAGGGGGATGGGAACTAATTAGGGTATCAGTCCCAGGATATGGTGCATTTGTATGATCTTTTGTCTTAAGGCCTGGCCCACAGCAGGAGGTGTCAGTCTCCCCAGAAGTTGCCAGGTATCAGCACTGGCTCCATTGAAGACCTAGCCCTGTCTCACTGCCTATAGTATTTTTAACTAACTCAGCTGCCTGCAACAATATGAGATAATTTTGCTATTCTCAGAGGGATTAATTTAAGATAAGCATATTTGAGAGGGCTGGAGATTTAGCTCAGCAGTTCAAGTGCCTGCTTGGTAAGCTTAAGGTTGTAAGAAAAAAATTATATATATATATTAAATCATGTTTGTAGAACACCTTCAGTGTTGTGGCATGAAGAACACCTTTCAAACCCAGCCTTGCATCTGTGACAATCTGATGATCCCCATTTAGAGACAAGACCAACCATCAAAATCTGATGCCCTCCTCGCCCCTATGAGTAGACTCTGATGGTGATGACAGCCCCAGCACTGGCGGTGATGCTTTGGGTATCTCAAGTACACTTCTGTGTCCCCATAGCCTGTTCTGAACAAGGCCATCCAAACTCACTTTCCAAATTTGGTGAAAAGCTTCTCATGGTTTCATGGCTTAAACTTGCATTACTTTTGTAACACAAAGAGCACAATTTTTAAAACTGGGCATGGTGGCCAATACCTATAATTCTAGCTCTCTGGGAAGCTGAGGCAAGAGGATGCCAAGTAGATAATTTAGGAGATAAAGACCATGATGAAAGCAAGCAAGTGAACAAGCAGGCAGGCTGAGAATGTAGCTGAGAGGCAAAGTGCCCCTGGATTTGATTCCTGTATCTCCAGTGTTAGGTCTGAGAAGAGGAGAAAGAGGAAGAGGGGGAAGGAAGGAGAAGGAGTGGGAAAGGAAAAGAGGGCCGTGGAAGGAGTGGGCGGCGGTGGCTGCAAAGATAAGAAATATAAAATGTAAGTAACCTTTATTTTGGGAATGCGGGGAGAGACCCCCCGGCCCCCGGGGCACAGCATCTCCACCCCGGGGCCGGTGATCTCTCTCTGGAACACACACTCTTCTTCTTCTCTCGAACACGTGGAGTGAGGCCCATAAGTAGCCTCTGTCTGGGGTGGACCCCAAGGGGCGTTAGGGATGCACAGGTATTTCATTGGCACACGTTTGGAGCCAGGAACATGTTCTTAGGGATGGGGGTATAGGGTTACAGGTAAATCTATAGGGGTGGGGAGGCAGGAGCCCCCTAACTTGGCTGAGGCTTTTCCTGGTTAAAGTGTCCGGTCTGGGCCAGCAACTCTTTCATCCAGTACCACAGAAGTGGGGAGGGACAGTTATGACATTTTGGGACTGGGAGTTGAGAAAGCTGCGTTCAGACACTGCACCTTTCTGGGCTCCTGCCTGCCAACCCTGCACCCTGCAGGCCGGACCCTTGTCTGGTCTTGGGATGTCCTCCTTTCTGCAGAGGACTTCCAGTGCAGATGGTGAGCAAAGCCCAGAGGATGACCATCAGGAGTCAGTGTGCTTACCCAGGATATCATTGCCCACCCTGGGCCTATTTCTTATTCTCCCAGGCCAGATCCAGATGGTGACATCTACGACCTGGATTTTGAGAGACCCCTAAGCGACTCCTGGGCCTGTTCTTGACATGGAAGTAGGGGAGCTGCAGCCCCACCCCACCCCACCTCACCATGAAGAACCCACTGGAGGAGGGTAGGGCCCCATTTCGAATCCCTCTGTGTGACCTTGTGTGGTCCCAGGGCCTCTTAGGAGAGGGAAGAGGGACTGGTAGGGGAGGGGTGATGAGATGACCTTGGAAGATCCTGGGAGGCTTCTGCTGACCCTTCTCCCCCAAGCTCAACTGGCAAGCTGAATTTCAAGGCCAGAGCTTGCTAGAAAGAGAAAGAATCTGGTCCGACTACATTCCAGTCACCCTCCGGCCACCGTGGTGGTGTGAGGGCAGCGGAATGGGGGAGGGGAGTTCCCGGGGGCGGGGCTGGATGGGGCCAGGCCAGCGCAAAGTTCAGGACACGCTGGTGGCTTCCCCACCTCCACGTCCTCACCCCTAAACCCCCACTCCTGCACTGGCTTCAGACCGAGGAGCAGATCATCCCTTCATCAAATCCTCCAGGGGCGCCTTTGGGCTCAGCCCTGAGACCTCATCTTTTGCTGTCCTGATGGCCCGAACCCGTTAACCCCACAAGTCCCTTTTCTGTCAGTACCTGCGCATTTAACCGCTCAGAGAATTGTAATGTTAATGTTAAGGGAAGTAAATCAGACACACAAACGTGAACAATGCATGGTTTCTCTTATGTGAGAAACCCAAATTATAAATAAAGAGCAAAGTGAAAGATTACAGGAAGTAGGGAGATTGATCTTTCTCAAATGGGAGGAGGATCGAGAGACGGAGGTGTTAGGTCTGAGAAGGGAGGGATGGGGAAGGAAGGAAGGAAGGAGTGGAGTGGAATGGGAAGGAGTGGAGTGGAATGGGAAGGAGTGGAGTGGACGGCCATGAAAGGAGTGGGCGGCGGTGGCTGCAAAGATAATAAGTATAAAATATAAGTAACCTTTATTTCGGGAATTCGGGGAGAGACACCCCACCCCCACCCCGGGGCGCAGCATCTCCACCCCGGGGCTGGCGGTCTCTCTCTGGAACACACTCTCTCTAACACGTGGAGTGAGGCCCATAAGTAGCCTCTGTCTGGGGTGGACCCAAGGGGCATTAGGGATGCACAGGTATTTCATTGGCACACGTTTGGCGCCAGAGGCAGGTTCTTAGGGATGGGGGTATAGGGTTACAGGTAAATCTCTAAAGGGCGGGGGGGGGGGGGGGGGAGGGGGGGCAGGAGCTCCTTAATTTGGCTGAGGCTTCTCTTGGTTAAAGTGTCCGGTCTGGGCCAGCAACTCTTTCAGGAGGCAGGAAAGAGGGAAGAGGAGGAAAGAAGGTTGACTTGCAGCTAAGGGTTGTGAAGAGAACAATTACATACAGGACACAGAATTTATAATACTGTTTTATGGTGGTCACGCAGGTTAAATACAAGAAAGTGCAGGAAATCTGTCCACAACACTAATGACCCAGAATATTCGGCCAAAGGCCTGGATCCCATGGATAAGCACTGGGAAGGCCTAAAGGTCAGTGGTGGATGCTAGAAAGTCTATATCAGCAGGGTGAAGGAGCCATGTAGGTAGACTGAGGGTTCTATAGTGGAGTCCAGAAGTCACGCTCAAAATAAGGACCAGGGCTGCCCTGAAAAGTATCACAGTCATGCTCAGCGACAATGAAGTCCCGAGCTGCTCTGATGATGAGGACTATTGAGTACTTGCCAGGAAGCCATGTATGGGGAGCTTCTCCTGGAGATTCAACAGCACACATCTTCCCCTCCAGAGTCAGGAAGCGATGCTCAGTGTAAGGAGGAAAGCTGCCCCAATGTGAACCCAGCCATTCTCAGCGACAAAGCAATGAGCTCCTCCAATGGCCACATTCGAATTGGGAAAGCCAGCATGACAAGCTCCTCCAAGAAAACCAACAGCTCAAAACAGCAACATTTAGGAGAACCCACAATGTCTCATTCTTTTTCTCCAGATCTCTATTTATGCTGGCAATTTTCCTCAGGTGAGCCATCTACACTCAGCACCATGATAATTTGATTCACCTGGTGTTAAATTTACCACCAGTTTTTAATCCATAATAATCCACCCCTGGTCAACTTGATAACCATACACATTTCCTTAAACTGTAGTCTTTAGTGGCAGATTTGTGAAAGGTAACTAATAGAACTGTGGGGGACCGGCGGCGGCTGAAAAGATAAGAAGTATGAAATATAAATGACCTTTATTTTGAGAATGTGGGGATAGACACCACCGAGCCCCTGGGGCGCAGCATCTCCCCCAGGGGCCGATGATCTCTCTGTGGAACACATGGAGTGGAGGCATATAAATAGCCTAGGTTTGGGGTGGAACCTAAGGGGCACTAGTGATGCACAGGTATCCCATTGGCACTGGTTTGGAGCCAGAGGTAAATTCCTAGGGGTGGGAGAGATGGAGCTCCTTGGTTCTGCCTGAGGCTTTACCAGCTACAGTGTCCTGTCTGGGCCAAAACTCTTTCAGTTACATGTCTTGGTCTATTCTGATTTACATTAATGCAATAATTACATAAATACAATTCTTTTTACACTTATTGCTGCGCCAAAATATTCAGGGCCAGGGATATAGCTCAGTGGCACAAGTGCCTGCCTGGCAAGCTCAAGGTTGTGAGTTCAATCCTCAGTAGAAAAAAAAAAAAAAAAATGACCAGGCTTGGTGGTGCACTCCTGTAAGCACTCGGGAGGCTGAAGCAGGAAGATTGTTGCAAATCTGAGACCAGCTTGGGCTACAAAATGAGCTCAAGTCCAGTCTGAACTGCTAGGCCTTGTCTCAAAAAGACAAAATAAAAAAGCAGACTATTCAAAGGGTGACCAAGGTTCAACATTAAAACACAATACTTTAATCAATCTGGTTACAAACATATAAAAAACCATTAAAATCAAATTAAAAGATTACAATAACAGTCCTTACTTCCTATTAACTTTTTTTTTTTTTTTTTTTTTTTTTTTTTGGTGCTGGGGTTTGAACTCACGATCTTGTGTTTGCCAAGCAGGCGCTTATGCTGCTGAGCTAAACCCCTACCCTCCCATTAACTTTAAACATGGCATGGCAAGACTAAAAAACAAGAATGTCCTGCAATTCAAATATGCTCTTATCTTCTGGTGAAAGATTTCAGTCCATTTTTCCATTGTCCTGTTCTTCTAAACAAATATGTTCTCCTGTTTCATCTTTGCAACCCGCAGTTCCACTGGAGCCTTCTGTCTGGCCAAATGTTTTAAATTACTGTCTCTTTGCTCTCAATTTTCAATACAGATCTGGTAAAAAAAATCTCCAAAGTAACGTGCTACCATCCCAACTGTAGACTGTACTGAAATTTTCCTGCCCCCCAGGCAGTATCTCTAAACACAAGCAAAATGCAGAACAACTTTCAGCCAAAGCACAGTATTCTACTTGGACTCCCGCAGCTGATGCAGTCCTTCTCAGTAGAAGCCTCCTGAGCTTCACCTTACCAGGCAGCATTTCCAGCAGTACTGATTTTCCAGGCTCAGAGACTCCAATACAGTCTACAGCAATAACAAAAGGAATTATACTGTGTTATACACATGTACCAATTCCACACAAAGAAGGTAAACATGCATTAACAAAAAATGTTTAATGAATGCGTGCATCATGAACAGTCTGATGTTCCTGAGATTGCCTAGAAGCCGGGATGCCTGAGTTCCAAACCTTTCCTGTCCTCTGTTATCTGCTTTGACTCTGGGCACCCGCATGGAACTCAGTGTTGCACCTGCCCAACAGCGCAATGGACGCTAGAGCGACACCATGTCCCTCCAATGCTGATCTGCCTGTTCTTCTTCCAAGTCTAAATTGAACTTTCCGCTTTTTGCTTGCGTGCCAACATTCCCCCAATCAGCTGCCAATACGTCATTTGGCCCGCCCCTTCAAACTCCACCCTCTGTCAAACCAAATAAAAGCCCAGATTCTTTGTCTGCCTGGGAGAGATGTCGCGCTCTTCTGCAGCCCTCTGGTACCCACCAATAGCACTAAAGGCCTTATTTCCTTTTTCTGCTCGTTTTTTCTACTGTGCCAAGGGAAAACCTGATGGTGATGCCGCTCTGTGTGCCTCTATTCCTTGCCTGTTGAAGTGCAGACGATATTAGTACTTCTTTGCATATGGCTGTTACAGTGATATAGGAGAAAAAA
The DNA here is from genome assembly GCF_034190915.1 of Cavia porcellus. Lineage (NCBI taxonomy): Eukaryota > Metazoa > Chordata > Mammalia > Rodentia > Caviidae > Cavia > Cavia porcellus. Next base: position 26,318,567 of record NW_026947500.1, read on the forward strand.
TCTCCACCCTGCCAGCTGTCAGATGTGCTGAATTTGTGTCCCTCAAATATTGAGGGATGAGTTCCAAGGGATGACAAGGTTAAGAGTAGGAAAGGAAGGGGCTGGGAATTTAGCTCAGCAGGCATAAGCGCCTGCCTTGCAAGCAGGCAGTCGTGAGTTCGATCCCTGGTACCGATAAAAACAAAAAAGACCGAAAAAGAAAAAAGAAAAAAAAGAGTAGGAAAGGAGACTGAAGGGGTCCTGACAGTGGGTTCCACTGAGGCCACTTTTCCAGGAATGTTTTATAGAGCAAAATCACAAGGTGGGTACAATGTGAGTCAAACTACAATCAACCCAGTAAGATTACAACTAATACTGATACAATAGGGAAGGCAGGCATTCCACTACGATAGATGGCTAGCATCACTAATCTTGCCTTATCTAGGACTTACTTGTTTTTGTTTTAAATTTGATTGGGTTTTTTGAGACAGTGCCTCACTGTGTAGTTTAGGCTGGCCTTGAACTCACTTTGGAGTCCAGGCTATTCTTGAACGCACAGGGATTCTCCTGTCTCAGCCTCCTCAGTGTCAGGAGAACAGGCATGCACCACCATGCCCCGCTCAGTTTATCTATGGTTTCTATCACAGAAAGAACAGAACTGTTTTGGAGCAGGAAAAGATCCAGATGCTCTGGTCACCCACCGGGATATCCTATGCCTTTCTGGACTTCCAGTCTGAGGTGTTGCTAATTACTGTTGTCTCAAGTTGCTGTTTATCCCTTAGGCAGACATGTAAGCCTGACCCTCTTGACTTTTCCTGGAGGTCTTGCCACCTCCAATGCACCTCCAGCCACCTCCAGCCACAGTTGTAAAGCATTCGCATCTTCTGCCCCATCTCCCTCGAGGGCCTGTCCCTGTCTGTTCCCCATTGATTTTTATCTCACTTAGCAGCCTAGAATAATACAATTAAATGAGTGAACAGGCCTGGGGCTGTAGCTCAGTGCAAGCATTTGCCTAGCATTGAGAGGCCCTGGGTTCAATCTCCAGGGCCACTTCAAGCTTCTGGAAATCAGTCCCTGTGATCTCAACATCTGTCTACGCTTGTCTCTCCCAGCTCCTGGTCTATGTTACTTTGGTACCCTCACCTGTACCCTCTTCAGCTGAGCCCTACCCATGCATCCTTCATTTTCTCATCATCAGAAATAGTGCCCACCCTGCCCTTCCATGCCTTCCATGCCAGGTCCACCAGCTTTGAGCCAGGGGCCCCTTGTGCAGGAATCTCCCTGTCTACAATTTCCCCACCCTTTTCAACTTTCCTTTTACTGGCCTTGACCCTTTCTCCGCACCTCTCCCTGTCCTTGGGGTGGATTCTACCCCTCCTGAGCTCTGTGTTCCCTCTTGGCAGAGACCCCACGTGCTTATGCTCTCTGGGTGCCTTTGTCCCTCCCTGGCCTGCCTGAGGTTCCCAACCCCATGTCCTTGCAGTGAACTGGGACATGTGACTTGTTATGTGGGTCACGTCTCCCTCCAGGGAGGCTGTCTCTGCCTTCTCTCTTGCCTCCTGTCTAGTAGCAGAGGACCTGCCTGGACAGAGTTGCCATCCCAGGAAGCCTGGGCCTCTAAAGCTGATGCTCCTTTCCCACTCCTTCCTGCCGCAGTGAGCTAAGACACTGCAAGACTATGCCAGTGCAAGAGGGAAGCAGCCGAGTTCCTGTTCTTATCATTGTCTGGAGGAGGCACTGGCCCAGGAACACCTTTCTATTTATTTTTGTTTTTGAAACAGGGTCTCACTATGTGGTTCAGGCTGGCCTTAAACTCACTATGTAGCCCATCCTGGCCTCAATCTCTTGGATATCCTTCTGCTTCAGCCTCCTGAGTGTTGGCTGGGATGACAACCCTGCACCACCACATTTGACTCAGACCAGGGACACTTGTGAGGAATCCTGGTGAGCCAGAGTACTCAGACTGCGCTTGGTCTGGTCTTGCTAACATTGTGCCCTTGTTCCACTGGATTGCTGGCAAAACCCCAGCCCTGCATGAAACACTGGGTCTTTTGCCCTGCTTTTTTTAACAGCCCTTGAAAAGCTGAGTGTTTGTTCCTCACAAGTGCTTAGGACTAGTTCAACTAGTTTTACTTTCAACTGGTGACCAGAAACCAGGTGGGGTCCTGTACTACCATCCCCTTCCACGTGCACACTGCGTTACTCACAAAATAACCTGAGATAATCAGCTTAGGAGGAAGAACATTCATTCTGACTCATGGTTTCAGCACTGCTTTGCCCTGTTGCTCTCTGGTGGTACTTCACGAGGGCAGTGTGTGGCACAGGGAACCTGTTCACTTTATGCCAGGAAGTGGCCAGGGTCCCAATGTCCCATTCAAGGGCATGTCCCAGGGACATAACTTTGTTCCATGAGGCCTCACCTCCCAAAGGCACATCTCCCAGTGGTGGTGCCCCAGACTGGGGGCCATGCCTTTAACTAACTCACAGGCCTTTAGGGACATCAAACCTTAACACACTCTCATCTGTTCTAGCCCCTGCCTGTGAGTGATGAAGAAACGCAGCAGAAGGAACATATTTATATCCACTCCCACCTTTGCTGGTTTCCTTCCTGTCACATCCAAGGAAGGGACCTTCATCGTACAAAAGCTTATGCACTTGCTTGGTCTCTTTGTTGGCTTCTTTCTCACAACAGCTCAATGTCTCTCAGTAGTCTCTCTGCCTCGTTGAATGACTGACCAGGACGAGACCCTCTTCATAAAAGCCAGGACACTTGAGTCATTTGTGTAAGAAACCTGCTGCCTCAAGTCAAGGAGACCTCACAGCAATCACAAGTCAAGCACCTGAGGGGCCCAGGACCTGCAGAACATGTGATGATCAGAGCCAAACTTCTGGACCTTCAGGACAAGGTGAATTCCCACAAGGGATGGAGGAGGCCCAGGGAGATCCTGTGAGAGAGAAGTTGAAGGTTTCTAATCATCTTCTCAGGTTGAACACCAGGGATAGAAGGAGAATCACAGATGTGACTGTAGTCTGTGAGCATCTTCTGGGCCTGAACAATTGGTAGGGGCTCCTCCCAAGTGGGAAAAGTGTGGTGATTGATTAGTAATGTCTACAGTGGTGCAGGAATAGTGGATAGGGGTAAGGTGCCACTAGTTTCCACCTTGTGTGGAGGTCCTCACAGCACTCACTGCAGACACAAGGTTGGTATGAGGAATCAGGAATTCCAAATGGGTCTACTACTGAGTGTTGGGAGCTGTTGATGCTAGAAATTGATCACATATACAAGGTTGGAGCATGACCACCCCAAGAACAAAGTGTGCCCAGGGCAAGCCATGTGAAGCTGCTGCTTCAACCCAGAGAATACTTACACCAAGACAATCTGAACAATGGGTTGCTAGGGCAACAGGGTATCATGTGACATTAAGTTACTAAAAGTTATAAATAAACACCCCTGCAGTGGGGGGCCAGTTGCTTTCCTCCCATCAGGAGAGTAAGGGGTTCCACTTGATCCCAGCTTGTCTCTTCATTTTCCTCATGGTCCTTCACCTTAAGAATCTCAGGAGCCAATGGGTTGCAGCAGCTGAGGATGTGGTTCAGTAGAAAGCAACAGTAAACAGAAACATTGAAATGACACCCAGGATATGGAGGCAGATTTATTTTACATTGGCAACCACTGATTGGAATCACTACCAAAATATCAGGAGTGATTTTCTGGTGATCTAAGACTTATGTCAGATAAGCAAGCAGGAAGTACAGAAGCAGAATGGCTTGCCAGTTGAGGACTGGTTTATGCAATGTGCATCATAGTGACATCACAGTGACCAGCTATATATCATAGTGACCAGCCATTTCTAAGAGACAGAAGCAACTGGCACTGGAATGGGAGCTGTTACCTGAGTGACTAGAAACTGAAGTATACTGGCTTGGAGGCCATTTTCTGTTACAGTTCCTCACTCTTAGTTTCCCCAGAAAATCTTTGCTGGGCATACTACACGTGATCTTCTGATACAAGGTCCAACTAGAAGCAGTCAGTGATCCTAGGATGGGCCTTAGCCAAGCTCCCCAAGATTATCTTATTATAGAGTTTTCCCCCAAGTTGTTTTTAGGAAGAGACATAACCTGGGCCTGTCTGTTCTGTAACATTACTCTGGCAGAGAGTGAGGGAGTTAATCTGATCTAGGAAAATGGCCAGTGTTGGACACTCATCAGATCTTGGTCAAATATTTGATTCATTGTTCTATTCTCTTGGGGCAGTGGTCTATTGAATTTAAGGTACAAAACACAGCAGGGGTGGGGAAGCAAAGACTGGGGTAAACAGCCTGAAAAAACACAAAAATCAAGGGGAAAAGGTATGGAGCAATCCTGTGCACTGTCATTAGGCTTCAGCTGTGCGTGGACCGGTCAGCATCCAGGGTAACCAGAGCAGAACTTTGAGTGCACCATCTATTTAGACAGAGCTTCAGAGTTGCTGTCCTGGTAAATTTTTCAGTGATCTAAGGCTGGATTTCTTTCTTTCTTTTTTAATTTTTTTTAATTTTAAAGAGATAAAACAGTAAAAACAATGATATAGAATTTCAAAGCAGGATGATAGGAGATTAACAATGATTAATATGCTGTGTATTGTTATCTTCAAAGTAGTTGCTTGAGGGGCTGGAGATTTAGCTCAACGGCATAAGCACCTGCCTTGCAAGCAGGCAGTCGTGGGTTCGATCACCGGTACCGATTAAAAAAAAAAAAAAAGCCAAAGTAGTTTCTTGGATTATAAGATAGAGGCATGAAAAACAGAGCAAACAATGTAAGCACAGCTCATTCTTTTCAGTGAGGGATTTCTGAAACTCGTAAAGGAAGTTAATATGCACCTGGGTTATATGTGTGTGAATTACAAGCTGTTTTTTTTAAACTTTTCTACAGCTTTGTGGCTTGTATGCTGTATGTAATTTTAATTTAATCTAGTTTTTGAAGTAATCTATTACAAATGCAGGCCCATTGTTGCTGCCAATGATCAAGGGAAGGTCATGTCTAGGGGTGATTTGTATAACAGGACCCTGCAAACTTTTATAGTCTTCTCAGTATGAGTAGGGAATGGGAGCTCAAGGCTGGTGACATAGATGCTGAAGCCTGAGCTGGTTGCAGGGGTGTACATGCCGGCACAGCAGCTCAAGCTTGTAGGACATACAGTGCAGGCAGGTCTGGTGGCTAGGATTGATGTTTAAGTGAGTAGGATTCCTGGAGAGGGCCTAAGCCACTGGACCAGATTATTTTGTGTCACTGGTGGCAGGTTTACAACAGCAGTAAGAATCAATTTGCTGGGCAGACCATCCCTGCAAAAGAATTTTGGCCAAAATAATTTTGGTCAAGGTGACCACAGCCTATAGCCTGTTGGACTTCATTCCTATCAGAGCTACTTTTGTCCACAAAGAGGGTGTACTCAGCATCTGCCAGGGGTCCAATTTTAGGACAGTTCGCCTCAGGAGAGCATGCTGCACCTGGACAGGTAGGTCTCAGTCTAAGGTGAGCTTATGGGCTTTCTTGATCAGAAGGACAGTGACTGTTGGACATGGAGGGGAAGGAGGAGGCAGCCTTTACTGACCAGGTCTATGTATTTACACAGGCAGGCCACTGGACACTCCCAGAGGCTGATGGTCTGAGAAAGCATGTTTGCTTTTGTGAACCAGAAGATCTAAGTTAAAAAAAAAAAAAAAATCCAAGTTTTATACAAGCCAGCAGTTCCAAGAGATTCATGGTTTTTTGTTTTTTCTTGTAACCAATTTCTGCCAGATATTGCAATAGTGCTTTTGTGTCTTCCCAGCAGGCAGCTTGGAAGTGTCGGTAATCAGAAGTGCTTTTTAGAGGGGCCAAGTTTTTGAGCCTTTGGGAGGCTGAGTCCAGTCAGTTAACCTTTGAGTCCAAAACTGGAGTGTTTGCAAAAAGGGGCTGGCTGGTAGGAGCCAATCAAAGGCAGAAAGCTTTTTCTTTTAAATCCAGGCAGGTGTGGGCTGTGGATGGCTGAAGTCTGAGGCAGTGTATATGGGGGCAATCATGGTGGCATTGGCAGGTGGGAGGTCTTGAAGTGGCTTTGGAGGCAGGAGAGAGATATTTTAGCATTTTGCCAGCCATTTCTAAAAGACAAAAGCAACTGGACCTAGAACAGGAGCTGTTACCTGGGCAGCTGAAAAACTGAAGTCCGTTGGCTGGGGTGGGGGGCATTTTCTGTTACAAGAACACTTTCCTGGCACAAAAGGGCCTGGGTTCAATCTCTAGCACTACCCAATGGAAAAACAAAGTATGAAATAAGTCTACGGCTCTAAAGTCTTTGTTCTTTCAACTGTGTCGCTGCCTGCCAGATATCCTGTGAGGATCCTACCTTTTGTCCTGTATAATTCAAGTCCCTCACTTTGTTTTTTATGGTGGTGGGGGTTGAACCATGATCTGGAATGTACTAAGTCGCATTCCCCACTCAACCCTTTGAAACCTTCAAAGTTGTGGTAATACACGTGAGACATAAAATTTACCATTTCTTTTGTTGTTTGCTTTTTTCTGAAACAGGGTCTCACTCTTGAGCTCAGGCTGGTCTTGAATTTACTATGTAGCCCAGGCTGGCCTCATACTCAGAGCAACATTTCTGCCTCAGTCTCCTGAGTGTTGGGATTCCTGGCGCATGCCACCACATCTAGTCATTTTCTACCCTAAGTGTACAGATCTGTGACTTTAAGTTTGTCTCCATGACTTTTTTTCTTTCCAAACTAGAATGCTGTACATATTAACCAAGAGCTGCTCATCCTTGAATCTCCCCATTGGTAACCAACATTCCCTTTCCTGTCTCTATGAATTTGATGACTCTAGGAACTTCATGGAAGTGGAGCTACATGGTATCTGACCTTCTGTGTCTGCTGGTTCCCTGTGCACAATTTCCTTAAGGTTCATCCATGTTTCAGTGTGCATCAGGATTTCCTTCCCTCTTAAGCCTGAATGCCCTTCCATTCCATTTTCCTTTTACCTGTCAAAGAACCCTGAGTGGCTTTCAGATCGGGGTTTGGATGATGAGCAATGTTGCCATGAACTCAGGTGGGCATATAATTTGTGTGGGTATATAATGATAGACAGAGCCAGAGTGGAATTGCTGGGTGACATGGTAATTCTGTGTTTCTATTCTTGTCTGCTTTATTTTGTATTTTTTCTTTTTTTGGTCTTTTTCCTTTTTATCGGTACCGGGGATCGAACTCACGACTGCCTGCTTGCAAGGCAAGTGCTTATGCTGCTGAGCTAAATCCCCAGCCCCTTTGTCTTTGTTTTTTGAGACAGGATCTTGTTCTGTAATTCAGGCCGGCCTTGAACTCACTACCCAGCTCAGGCTCCTCCCATACTCGTGGCAAGCCTCCTGCCTCAGCATCCTCCCATGTGCTGAGACTGTGGGCATACCCTCCATGCCGGGCTGTGGAACCGCCCTGCTGTTTTCCACAGCCACGACATCCTTTTACATTCTTTCCCACAGTGACATCCATCACAGTCCCACTGTAAGCATTCCAGTTTCTCCACGTCTAATGACACCCACTATGCTCTGCTTCTGTTTCTTTAAACAATACTCATCTGCTATGGCTGGAATATGATGTGTGCCTCCTCACTCAGGCAGGAGTTTGACCCCCAAACTCGTATGGCTTTTTTTAGTTTTTGTTTTGTGGTGTTGTGCTATATTGTGTTGTATTATAATACTGGAGATTAAGCCCAGGGCCTTTTTATTTTGAAGCAGTCTTGATAAGTCACTAAAATTGCTCAGACTGGACTCAAACTTCCAGTCCTTCTACCTCAGCCTTCCAGTGTGCTGGAATTACAGGCATGGGCCCCCCACACTCAGTTTCAACCTCTTATTTGTATAAAGCAGGCACCTTCAGGTATAGGAAAAGAATGTACTAACATACTATAGTAAGGACTTACTGGCCATCATACATTCATAGGAATAAATGCAGAGGAGTATTCTAGGGCCTTTGTTTTTTATCTTTTACTCTTCCTCCATTACTTTAGCTCAAATTTCTTTTCCTTTTATTTTGTTTGTTTGTTGTTTTGTTTCCTACGTAGTTCAGGCTGGCCACTCACCTTATAGCTCTGCTGGTTTCCAACTCAAGGTGATCTTCCTGCTTCAGCCTCCCAAGTGCTGGGATCACAGGCCTGTGCCACCATGCTTGGCTGCCTCCTCTCATTTTAGATTCCGTGGGTGGAATTTCCCTCTCTTGACCATCCTATTCCGTTCTGGGGTGGAACCCTCAGAGCCATCACTTACTCACATCTGGGCGAGGGACCTCAGGGTAGTCACCTGGCTCTTCCCATCATTACTCTGCCTCTTTTTCTTCAGCCAATAGGAGCCCCGTTTCCAGTCCTGAGCACCATCTGTCCCCTTCCGAGAGCCCCAGCCAGACTTGACATCCGCCAGCTGACTGAATCCCTTTAGGGCTCTGCATCAGTCTGGGCACAATGCCCCCTGTAGCTGCAAAGCCCGGGAACCCAGCGCTGTCTTCCAGGAGGGAGGTTGGGACTGATCCAGAATTATAGTCAACCCCGTCTTCTCCTCCTCATCTCCTTTCTCCAATGGAGCCCAGTTCTCCCCACCTCCTTCTCTGAGGGGGACACAGCTTTTCCCTCCTATTTCTCACCCTCATTGGTCTCCTCACCACTGCATCTCTTCCCCCAGAGAAATTTCATGTGTGCCTAGTAGTGAAGTATCACACTGAGCCACATAAATAAGCACCAATTGTCACATGTTAATAAAATCTGTAACATACGGGTATGGCAGTGCACACCTATAATCCCAGGACTTGGGAGACTGAGGCAGGAGGGTCTTCTCGAGTCTGAGACCAGCTTAGCTTGGGGTGCTGGCAAGACTGTCTTAAAATAAAAAACAAAGACAGAGGCTGATGATGTAGCTTTGTGTTGCAGCGCCTGCCTGGTATTATGAGGTCCCGGGTTTGATTCCTGGTACCCAAAAAGTTTGAGGAGTTGGAAATGTAGATTTGATCATTATGTTTTGTATGTATCTAGTGAGTTATCACAGAGTACCAGCTAAAGGAAAAATTCTAATTCTATAAAAGGCAATGTGAAAAAAAGAAAAAGAAAAAGAAAAAAATTTTTTAATAAAAGGCAATATGGGTTTGTTCTGTTTTGTTTGAGATACTGGGCACTGAATCCGAATCTTATACTGAGCTGACATTCTTTTCTTATTTTTTATTTTGAGACAGGATCTCTCTGACTGGGTTTCCATATGGAATCTGCCTGTCTCAGGCTCCCAGGGGACTGGGATTACAGACATACACACGCCCCACCTAAAAATTATTTTCTTGACCCAAAAGATTAATAGAAACTCACTGCAGAAAAGTGTGGGAAATGCTAAACAGAAAAGTGAAAATTTCTGCCAGTAAGCCAGGCATGGTGGCACATGCCTCCAGCACCTGAGAGGCTGAGGCAGAAGGATCATGAGTTCAAGGCCATCCTGGGCTAAATAGTGAGTTCAAGGCCTGCCTGAACTGCATAGTGGACTCAGTAAAATAAACAAACAAACAAATAAATAAATAAATTTCTGCTAGTCAGAGGCCAGTGTGATCACTCAGAGTTTCCTTCACTTTCTCTCAAAACTTCTGAGCCTGTGGCTTTCTCATAATTTGTTATCTTCTTTTTCTTCTTAAAATTATAGTGCTGCATTAAAAAAACAAAAGGTGGGTAGATGAACAGATTCAGGGATGATTGTGTATGGACACAAGACAGGAAGTGAGGGCAGAACGATGGATTTTGAGACTGCGGGTCTGGGTTTCCCAGCGCAGGGCTAGAACAGGGCCCCCCACGCGCTGGGTGCCTCCTGCGTGGCTGGGCCCGGTGGGCGGAGGGAGCTTGGTGGCAGCTCCAGGTGGAGATGCGCGGTTCACTGTGCCAATCTTTCAAGTTCTCTGTGAGTGTGAAGGTTTGGAATTTCACTTTGCAAATTTTATGCATGATTTTTTTAAATCAAAGCTATTGGAAGCTTTGGATTGTTAATACACACGTGTTTTTTGAACCTGCCTTTGGCAGTGCAGAGGCCTTTTTCCAGATCTGCACAGTGGGGAGGCTCAGGAGCTCCCCTTGTTTGACCTCGTGTGTGCGAGGTTGGAGAGAAGCAAAACCTGCAGCGCTTAGAGGTTAGAATTCAGTGGCTGGTTTCCACCGGGGAAGGACTGTGCTGGAGAAGCACTGCGGAAGTCAGACCCCAAAACGGTCTCTCCCTTAGGTGAGCCTTGGTGGGTGGTACTTCGAGATAGAGCTTATCAAAAATTACTGAAGTGCAGGGGCCTGGGGATTTAGCTCAGCGGCATAAGCACCTGCCTTGCAAGCAGGCGGTCATGAGTTCGATCCCTGGTACCGATAAAAAACGAAAAAGACAAAAAATTACTGAAGTGCATCACGAATATATTTAATGCCACTGAATTTACATTTACAAATTTGTAATCCTAAGACTCTGGGAGGAAGGATCCCAAATTCAAACCCCAGCCTGGGTCACTTAGCAGTTTAGCATGACTCTGTCACTAAATCAAAAGTAAAAAAGGCTGGGACCTAGGTGGTGGCACAAGCTTGTAATCCCAGCACAACTCAGGAGGCTGAGGCAGGAGAACTGATGCAAGTTCAAGGCCAGCCTGGGATACATAGTAAGTTTAAAGCCAACCTGGACTACATAGGGAGACCCTGTTTGGAAAGACCAAAACCAAGGGAGAGGGTGGGGGGTTGGGGACGTAGTATGGTATAAAGGCCCGGGGTTCAAAACCCAGCCTAAGTAGAAAAAACAAAAAACAAAACAAGACAAAAAACTAAGGTGGCAAATTTTACTTTATGTAGATTTTACAATACAAAAAAAATTGAGTTGTTGGGGCTGGAGATTTAGCTCAGCGGCATAAAAAGACAAAAAAAAAAATTTGAGTTGTTATATGTTAGAAAACACAGTTTATTTTTCCTTTGCTCTCACATCACAAGAATCAACCCAGAAGACACCTGTGACCCCATGAAAAGCCCGCACCAACGGGCTAGCCAGCATTTAGTTCTGACACTGACCTGAGACCAAAGGTGGCAACTTCATCCCCAAGATTCCCCTCCTGTCTTTGATGTTGCTTCCAGGCGTCAGGTTGTGACCTGTGCCTCTGACCGCAGCTACAAATCGGGGTTCCTACTGCCCTGGCTTCAGGGTTCCTTCATTTGTTGAAGTGGCCCAGAACTTGGGAAAGCAGGTGTGGTTGTATATGCTTGTTAGCCCAGCACTCTGGGAGGCTGAGGCAGGAAGATCTCAAGTTCAGACCTAGCTGGGCAACTTAGTGACTTAGTGAGATCTTGTTTCAAAATTTAAAAAGGACTGGGGATGGAGACCAGGGTAACCCCCAGGAGAGAGAGAGAGAGAAAGAGAGAGAGAGAGAGAGAGACTGATTCAGGGAAACACGCTGGCTTAATATTAAGTACAGAAGGCATGGAGGATGAGGCATAGGGAAGGGGTGCAGAGCTCCCAAGCCCTCTAGGAGTCCCCATATGTCCTGCGAAGCAGGAGCCCTCCCGCCTGCCTCTCTGGGTTTGTGGGGGCCTCACTGCACAAGTGCATGCAGTGAGGTTGCATGTGTCAGGTTGGGGAGCGCAGCGAGGCGGCCCTGGTTCTGCTTGGCCTTTCTGAGCTGCACGGTTCCCCTAGGGCCAGGACAGGACCCCCCCTCAGGAAAAAGGAGGTCTTCCACTTGCTGTTAGACAAACAGGTCAGAGAATCCCTTGATGGCCAGCTGAAGACAGGGGAGGTCAGAGTCTCCATGACCTATGTTGGGGATGAAGTCATAAACTACAGTCAAAATATAGGCTGATAAAAAATGCTGTGCATTTGAATTTTTTAAAATGTATCAGTAAAAACAAAATACATTGCCACTTTCTGAAGCAGTTTGGTTTCTGAGACAGGATCTTGCTTTGTAGTCTAGGCTGGTCTCAAATTACCTGGGATCTTCCTGCCTCAGCCTCCTGAGTTCTGGGATTACAGGCTCACACCACCATGCCCAGTTTAATGCCATTCTGAAAATTCCCTTTCATGAGAGTCTTTACAAAGTAGGACAGAAAAATATTGTGAATGTCTCCACTGAATACCATCCAACAGAAAGATAGACATAAACACATCATGGTGCGTTCTCATCCCCCTCGTTCACTGGATCTGGAGTGCTGCGACTCCTGGCTCTTCCCCAAAATCCAAATGACCGTGAAAGGTCAATGTTTTAAGTCAATTGAAGACATGAAGGTAGCTGCAACAGCCTAACTAAAGACATTCACAAAAGAGGACTTTCAGAGCTGCTCCAGAGAGTGGCAGGAACCATGGGAGAGATGTGTACAAAGACAAGGGAAGGGTTTTTAGGGGAGAATAGTGACAATTTGTCTTCTACTGTAATACATTTTTAAAATCCAAACACTGTCCTTTTTGATCATTCCTCTTGTGTGTGCATGTGTATGTGTGTGTGTGTGTGTGTGTGTGTGTGAGAGAGAGAGAGAGAGAGAGAGAGAGAGAGAGAGAGAGAGAGAGAGAGAATCATTACATCAGTGTTTTCTATTAAGCTTTGTGGACTTTATCAGCATTTTCTGTGAATGTCTCCATTCCCATCTTTCCCTGTATCAGGAGAGGCTCAGCCCTGGACTGTAGTCAGCACACTAACTGGAGAAGCAGAAGTAGAGTAGAAAGGTGCTGGCTGGGGAAGCTGGTTTGGAAAGGAGCAGCTAGAGGAGGTGGGAAGCTGCCCGCAGCCTGGGATCCCCATGTAATAGGCTGATGGCATGGACGTGACTGCCAGGCACAGTGGCACTGCCACCAGGAGGAACTTCAGGGAGGGGGTGATGCTTTCTTTCTTTCTTTTTATTTTTTGGGTACTGGGGATTGAATTCATGACCTTGTGCTTACCAGGCAAGCATTTGAGCCACTGAGCTAAATCCCTGAGCGCAGGAGGGTGATTCTTTCTGAAGGAATGTGTGGGCCTGAGCTGGAAAGTTGGGGGTTGGAGGAGCAGCAGGCATGTGGACCCCAGCCTCTCCAAACCCCCAGAGTCCGCAGTCTCAGTGGAAAGAGGACTTCTGGAGCTGCTTCAGAAAGTGGCAGGAACAGTGAGCGGGATGGACCCCGTGTAGGGCAGATAAAGCAGCTGGCGCTTCTCCCCAAAGAAAATCCTTCACCCAGCATCAGAGTGGCTCGCAAGTGCTGAGGTGCACTGGGTCCCAGGCCCTGTGCTAAGCTTTCTACGTGGATCACTGCGCAGAATCTTCACCCTCGTCCTGTGGGTGGGCACTGTTAGTATCCCTATTGGCAGGTAAGGAGGCAACCACAGAGATATTTGGCCATCTGCCTGGGACCACACAGGTGTGACGAGGAGCAACATGCTATGCTTCACTAGAGAACGCTGATGTGTCGGGTTTGTTCAGGACATTTTGCAGATCTTGTAGGCCCGAGTGGCCTGTTGCCAAGGCAAGCATGGCTTCCTGGTGCCGCAGGGGCTGGAAGCCTGAGAAGCACATTTCCCAGAATCCTCTACAGCCAGGATCTGAGTGGAGCCTGTCAATCACAGACACTTGTCCAAGACTTGGAAGGAGGCAATGGCATCTTGCCAGGGCCCTGAGATTGCTCAATTGTGATTTGGGAAGCCAGACATGGCTGCCCTAACCTTACTTCCCATTTTGAAAGTCAAGTTTCCAGTATCCAATCCCCTTCTGTTTAGTATCTTGTTTTCCCAGTTGATGAAACAGAACCTAGGAGGTATTCATTGGCAGCTGACAGTTATCGTCATTCTCATTTAGCAAAAGGGGAAAGTGAGGTCCAGATAGGTGATGTCATTTATCCCAAATCACAGTCAGGAGGTGGTAGGATTTGAATTGTAACCTAGGGACCATGAGGCTTCCAGTTCCCCATTCCTCCACTGGCTTCAATGCTTATAACACTCAGGGAGTTAGACTATGGGTCAGTGACTTGCAGAGCCTGAGCGTTCAGTCAAGGGCCACTGTCTAGGCTAAGGGGCGGCCAGCTGCCTCTCCCGCTCTTCCAGGCTGCCCAGCGGAGTTGTGGACTGCTGTAACCCTAGCTGTTCACTGTGTCAGCTCACTGGGGCTGGCCAGCCGCGCTATGCTCCACAGGGCAAGAGTGAGAGCTTGCTGGTGACAGAAACTCAGAGCAGAGCATGCCTGGCTCTGGCTTGTGCAGCAAGTCAGTGACCCGCCTGGCCTTGGCCAGAGCTCAGGCCTCCCAATCCTACTACCCTGACCCGGCTCACCCGTGCTGTAAATATCGGTCTAGTCAAACTGTTTCTCTTGGCAGCCTCTCCCCTTGGTGGCAATGTGGCAGCCAGCAACTCTTGGCCTACATCCTACTGATGAGGCCACTCCGATGCAGAGAAAGCATCTTGTCTCAAAGACCCAACTTTAGGTCCCAAGATTGCATTAGTTGGTTCCATCTTGGTCACGTGTTTATTACTGGACCAATCACAGTACCTGGGGGATGCAAGCCCTGATTGGGCAGTGCTAGAGTGGGACTCAGTGAGGTGAGTGAGGAGGTCTGTGCATCCCAGGTGACGTGAACTGAGAGTGGAATGCCACCATCTTCACAGAAGAGGCATGGATTTGGGGAAGAGGAAATGACCAGGGAAGCCAGGACCTGAGCCTGTGACCTGTCTCCAGCATGGGGACAGTGTTCATCCTTGTTTTCTGGACCACCTTGGCAGTAGGGGTGGATGGATCCTGGGGGAGGTGGTGGGGACATGTCAGAATTCAGAGTCCAGGAAGCAGAGGAGAAAAGAATGCTCCTTTGGGGAAAAACCTGTCCTCCCTCATGTGAGCACCAAGTTTCTTCACCTACTGGCCAATTAGGTGTCGGACCTTGCATTTAATGTGGGGGTGCACATTAATGATGTCATTTAATCGTCACCCAGGTGGCATGAGCACCTGTTCCCCGGATGATGATATGGAGGCTCAGGAAGGCAAACATTGCAGGGGGCCGGGGTGCAGCGCCCTGTTAGATGTGTTTAGCATGGTGAAGCCCTGGGCCCAACCCCCAGCACTGAAAAACTAAGTTGTGCTGCCCCTAGGCACAAACCCTGGCTGTCTGCTGCCAGCCTGAGTGCTTGCTAAGCAACCCTCTGTATTTTCTTCTAAAAATACCATAATAGATTGTTGAGTATTTCAGTTATAATATAAAGCAGGGGAAGGTCAGGGACCCTATCTGAGGCCTTGGCTCTCAGCTCAGGGCAGAAGCCTGTGTGGAAGCCATGCTTGGTGACACATACCTGTAATCCCAGATTCTTGGGAGGCTGAGGCAGAAGGAGCTCAGGTAACCCGGGCAACTTAGCAAGGCCCAGTATCAAAATAAAAAATAAAATAAGCTAAGGATGTAGCTCAGTGATAGCATGTTCGCCTAGCATACGTGAGGTCCTGGATTCAATGTAACAACAATTGAATTTGTTTGCTTGTGTTGTTGTTACACAACAACACAAGCAAACAAAGATGTGCTGTGAGTGAGCTGGGGAGCCCTTTCTTACCTCCGCTGTGCAGTTCTTTCTCCCTAAAAACTCAACTCAACCACAAGTGGTGATGTGCACCTGTAATCCCAACACTCTGGGAGCCTGAGGCACAAAGGTTCCAAGTTTGAGCCCCAGCATGGGCATCTTAGTGTCTTGGTAAGAATCTGATCCAGGGGCTGGGGATTTAGCTCAGAGGCATAAGCACCTGCCTTGTAAGCAGGCAGTTGTGAGTTCGATCCCCGCTACCGATGAAAGGAAAAAGACAAAAAAAAAAAAAAAAAAAAAAGAATCTGATCCAAAGGAAAAAATATGGTTGAGACTGTAGCTTAGCGCAGAAGTCCCCGGTTCAGTCCCCCACACTGTGCACAAAACCCAGCTCAGAACCCCAGTCCTCTGAACTTTCTCTGTTGTGCTTAGCACTTTTCCCTGGCTGCTTCCCTGCTTCTCCTTCCCTTGGCCTCCCTGTCCAAGCACCCACTGAAGTGTCTGTCTGTCTGTCTGTCATCTCTCTCCCCCTGCCAGACCACAGACCAGGAGTGCAGACCAGGAGAAAGGATTCACCAGTGCCCAGTGTCTCCTGTGTCCCCTGCCCTGTCCCCAGGGCAGAGTGAGTGCATGGCAGATGCTGCACAAATGAAGAAATGAATGATGCCTCAAATCCAGGGGTGGGGTGGGGGTGTCCCTGTGGCTGTACAGGAAGAAGCTGGGGGAGGGAAAGAGCCAAGGCATCCGTAGCGCCTGAGGAGGAGTCCAGAGTCAGCCTGTCCTGACGGGGCTCCTGTCAGCCCAGCCCCTGGAGGTCTTTGTGAGCTGTGAGGCCAGCCGCACACTGCCACCTTGCTGCAGTCTGTGTGTCTGACCTATGGCTGGGACCCCCAAGAATGGGGCCCCACCCCTGGATAGCCGCCTGCCATGGAATGCCAGGGCACCTGTGTTCTGCCCCTGGATGGAGCGTGCTTTCCCCTCTGCCCACAGGGGAGGGAGTCAGCCTATGGGCGAGAGACTTGCCTCTCTGCCAGCTCTGCCATGCCTAGTGCACACCCTCACTAGGCCTCAGTTTCCTTCCCTGTATTTCTCAGCCCTACAGAAGCAGGTCCAGAAGGTTCTCTGCAGCTAGATTAGGCTAGGTTTCCTAGCTCACAGAGGATGCCCTTTCCCTGGCAGCCTGCCCCCTACCTCAGCCTCCCTAGGCTCAACCACTGTCCAGCCCAAAGTATCCCATGTGGCTGGGGAGGATCAGGGCTAAGTGGAGAGAAGCTGGGGTGCAACTGGGATATTAAGGGAAGATGTGGGAGGTGTCACTTTCCTTCCCAGAGACCTGAGGGATGACAGGCAGTGAGTCCAAGAGGGTCCCACGTGGAGGGAGAAGCAGGTGCAAAGCTCTTCATGACCCGGAAGTGTTTAGGCCCTGTTCCACCACTCAACATACTGAACCATAACCCACCAGGGCCCTTCACTGGTCCCCAGGCCCCGGCCCACAGCAGCACAATGTGTGTGACCCGTATCCTGGGTGATACCGGGTGACAGCTCATTTGGAGCTTGGCCTCCTCCTTCCTGGAACAGTGATGAGGAATCCAGCCTGTTGGCATGTGTTCCCATGGCCCTGAGAGAGACTCATGTGAGCTTTGAGACAGGCACTCAAGAAGGCGAGGCGAACTCCTGTGGCTGCTGGGGAGGGAGGCCCCACTGCCAGGTGCCAGGGCCAGCGGGAGTTGAACATTAACTCCTTTTGTGAGTGGCTATAGCTAAACACACAGCATTATCACCTGTCAACAGTAGCTGCCTCTGCTGACCGGCAGCCAATGACTCAGAGCCCACAGCACCCAGTGGGTGCCAGGCAGCATGGGGTGGGGGGCTGTGGGCACCGGCAGGGCAGGGCAGGGCAGGTACAGCCTGGGTCCAAGCCTCGTCCACCTCTGCCTTCCGTTTGCTGTGTGCCCTCCCTGCCACCCCCGCACATCGCTGTCCTTGGCTCTCTGTACAGCGAGAACCTGACCCGCTCTGCTTCGGCCTCTTGGGAACAGCTGGGCCGTGGTTGGGGCTCAGGGCTGGAGAAGGGGGGCCGATTCAGGGAAGCCCGAGTCAAAGCACAGGCTTTGGCATTTGACGCCAGGAAGCAGCAAAAGCAGCCATGGCCGCACTCGCCGGGTGGCAGGTGTGGCACTGCTCACCTTCCCGTTGTTTTCCTTTTCCTTAGGAGGTGGACACTGCGGTCACCCCACTTTCACGGACGGGAAACTAAGGCTGGATCGGCCAAGCTGCTCAGCCTGGAGCCCACAGAGATGGAATTTGCTCAGAGGCTCTCCCAGGGCCCTCTGGAAGCCCAGAGTCCCATCTCCCTCCCACACCCCACGTCTTCTGACTCCGCCATCCCCTTGTAAACCCCTGCGTCAGCCACACCGGGCAGCACCATCTTTCCCAGAAGCCACCCTGTCCTCACTTGTCTCCAAGACTGTGAACACATTCACTGTTTTTCTGACCCTGTTTCCAAGCTCCTGTTCACCACATCCTTTTTTCTATTTTAAAGAGAAAAAAATAAAAACAAAATTTCAAAACAAGATAAATGGAGGGTAACAATGGTTAAAACATCATGTATTGTTATCTTTAAATTAGTTACTCAGAGGATAAGATATTTTCATTTAATTATCCAAACAATATTAGCACAAACCCTTCTTTTCAATGAACTAAGAGAAATTAGTAGTATAACTCTTAACTATCATATATATATATATATATATATATATATATATATAAAATTTCTTTCAGCTTCTCACACTAGGGAGACAATGTGATGTTTACACATGTGAGTCTGTTTTATTTCACTTATGAGCATGGCCTCAAGTTGTATCCATTTACTTATAAAAGTCTCCAGTTTATCCTTCTTTGTGGCTGAGTGATACATCATTGTATAAAAATACCACATCTTTTTTATCCATTCCTCAGTTGATGGACATTTAGGTTGTTTCTAGGATCTGGCTATTACAAATTGTGCTGCTATAAACATGGGTGCACATATATCACTGTGGTATGATGTTTTTAATTCTTCTGGGAAGACACCCAGAAGGGGAAGAGCTGGGTCAAATGAGATCTCCAATCCTGTTTTGTAAAAATTTTTTTTTATTGGGGCTAGAGATTTAGCTCAGCGGCATAAGCGCCTGCCTTGCAAGCAGGCAGTCGTGAGTTCGATCCCCAGTACTGATAAAAAGGAAAAAGACAAAAAAAAAATTTTTTTTATTTATTATTATTATTTTTCCAATCCTGGTTTTTGAGGAATCTGCACGCTGCTTTCCAGAGCGGTTGTAGCTGTCTACTCTCCACCAACAGAGGAGAAGTGTTCCTTTTCTCCCACAGTCCCACCAGCATTTGCTATTGGTCAATTTCTTTTTTAATTTCTTGGTCATAGCATTCTTTCTGCATCCCATCCTTCTTAATCTCTGCTCCTCCCTGAAGACTGCTTTGCTGCCTCTGAAGAAAGAGAGGTACCTTGCTCATACTCCTACTTTATGTTTGTTTTTTGAGACAGTCTTGCTGTGTCGTTCAGGCTGGTCTTGAACTCCCTGTGTAGCCCATGCTGGTCTTGAACTTGTGGCGATTCTCCTGCCTCAGCCTCCTAGTGTTGGGACTACAGGTGTGTGCCGTCGTGTTCCACTCCTCCTTATATTCCACGACACTTCACACGTTGACGTAGCGATGCATTTGTCATTCCTGGCTGTGTACCTGCCTCCCTCCAAGGGCCCAGCCCAGGCCCTTGAAGAAAGGGTTGGGTTGAAGTCATCCCGGTTGCTTCTGTGCCTTCTGCGTGCCCAGCACCTCGTTGGCGTTCGAAAAAAGAAGGGTGTAGAGAAAGCAGGTGGATTCAGAGAGGCGCATGGTAGCCGGAGAGGGCGGGGGACGGCACTGTGTCTTCAGGTGCTGGGCGGGCAGAAGCCTGGCCTGGGGAAGAAAGGACTGAAATGGTTTTGCGCTCAGGAAACGCGATGCCCAGCAGGGGGCGCCTGGAAGCTGGGGTGGAGAAGGCTGTCATCCAGATGTCAGCTGCTGCACAGCAGAACCGGGAGGCGGAGAGGAAGCCCACCCCGCTAGGTGTCCTCAAGCTGGACACGCTGCTGGCCGAGGGCACAGGCCAGGCGAGGGGTCCCCTGGCACGCTGTCACTCGACCCTCAGCAGCCATCGCGGGCGAGATCCCAGCAGCGCCCCAGGCTCAGCCCCTCAGTTGCACCTGGAGGTTGGCAAGACCCTGGCCTGTCCACTCACCCACCCCATTCCCCCCAGCCCTGTAGGAAAATGCCGTGTGACCCGAAAGAGGACCAGCTCGCCCTGGAGAGAGGCGGCCCTCCAGCCTCCCACGGCTGGGAAAAGCACTAGTCCAAGATTCTCGTGGCCTGTTGTTCCTGTCAGTGTCTGGCTCCCAGCCCAGCGAGGCTGCTGTGACGCAGTCAGGGTTCTCAGGGGAGCAAACACACAGCCTCAGTGGTGAAAGCGACCAGCTTGACAGCCGGGGTTCCGTGAGTTCCAGCCACGTTTGCAGAGTCCTGCTTCCCATTCGTGTGACATGGGTTCCATATCCGCCCCGTGAGGGAAAACCATGGTCCAAGGGGTGAAAGTTACATCTGGGAGGCTCACCCGTACATCCTCTCTGACCAGACATCTATTCCTTTGTCCTGTGGTGCATCCGTGCCAGGTCAGCATTGAAATCATGAGTTCAGGAGCCGGTCAGCCAGAGGAAACCTTGGATTTGTCTGAGTCCCCGCTGCTGCTGATCCACTCACTCCCTTCCAGGGGAGCCTGGGCTTGCTGGCTCTCAGGACAGGAGCTGAGCTCCGCTCCCCCTTCCCGGGTGCTCTGAATAGTCTGCAGAGAGCATGAGCCACCTGGATTACCTGCACCACAACCTGACCCTCCCTAACCGCATGGAACCAGGTAAACTGTGTATGGTGGCGCATACTGGTAATCTCAGTAGTTTGGAGGCTGAGGCAGGAGTTACTTCAAGGTCAGCCTGGCTACACAGCAAGAATTTATCTGCAAACTAAGTAAAACGCCATGATTCCTATTTATTACCAAGGTAATTTTTAGAGAGAGGTTTCGGAACTGCCTAGGCAGAGGTGGGGCTCCCCCTGGACTCCCCAGGGCTGCTCTGACAGAGCCTAGACCTTGAGTGACTCCGCCACTGACTACTCACTATGCAGCCTTGGGCATGCTGTCAAGTCCTTGAATATTACAAAAGTAGACAGGCGGAGCACAGTGGTGCACATCTGTAATCCAGCATCCTGGAAGGCTGAGGCAGGGAGATCCTTGGGTAACTTAGTAAGACCGTCTTGGGGTGGGATATAGCTCAGTGACGCAGCGCCTGCCTGACAACTGTGAGGTCCTGGGTTTGATTCCCATAACAAAAAGAAAAAAAAAAAAAAAAAAAAGAGGGGCTGGGGATTTAGCTCAGCGGCATAAGCACCTGCCTTGCAAGCAGGCAGTCGTGAGTTCCATCCCAGGTACCGATAAAAAAAGAAAAAGACAAAAAAAAAAAAAAAAGAAAAGAAAAGAAAAAAAAGTGACTGTCTCAAAAAATAATTTAAAGGGGCCTGGGAATTTAGCTCAGCGGCATAAGCGCCTGCCTTGAAAACAGGCAGTCGTGAGTTTGATCCCCGGTACCGATAAAAAGGAAAAAGACAAAAAAAAAAAAAAAAAAAAAAAAATTAAAGAAGAGTAGGGGGTATTAAGGAGTAGCTCAGTTTGAAGCCTTGGGCTCAAGTCCCACAACCACAAAAACAAAAATGAAACTAGATGCCGCTTCCCCCCAAAACCCCAAAAGACACTGACACAGGTGGCCACTCTCACGCCACCTCCTGTGCCTGTCACACACATGCCCAGCTTGTCTGGCTGGAGGTGAGGGGATGGTGCCAAATGCCCTGGAGGTTCCCATGGAGAGTGGCTGGGTCACACAGTGCCCTGTTCTCAGAACCATGACCACGGCATTGCTAGAGGCATACTCAGGACATGCAGCCCTTTCAGAGCTGTGGAGCTGTCCTCTGACCCCATCTTCTCCCTTCGCTCATCCCAGGATTGCTTGGAGATTCTCTACCAACAGAGAGCTTCCCACCTTGCACCACTGCCTTTCCAGCAGCCTACTGAGGTCACAAACTCACCTGGTTTCCTGACCTGTTTGCATGCACGGATCTCCGTGGAACCCTTCGCCTACCAAACTCACCTGCACTCCCTCCTCCCTCCTCACCTCCCGTGGCGCCTTGTCTGACCAGACAGGCTCACATCTGTCTAGCCCAGCCTGAGCCCCTTAGCCACCCAGCACATGATACTGAAAGGTGGTGGGTAAGCATTTCCTTATACTAGGTTTCTAATGTTGGCTCGCTTTCCCGGTCTTGATTTCACGTCTCCATCCTCATCTTGGGGCCCTCTTCTGACTCTCCAATGACATCCGTAATTATAGATACAGCTTCATGTGGACTGGGTTCTCCACCACACTTAGAAACCTCTTTTCCTCCTGGAAGATGGGTTGATACTCCGAAGACCCGTAGGACCCCCAACTCTAACTCCTCCTTCCCTTCAGGGATACCTGACCTGCCACAGAAGCGTCTCATCTCCCAGGATGTACTATTGTCCTTTTGATAAAATCACCTGCCTCTGTCCTCTCTCCCGACTACTGGCTGTGCTCTGAACTCTCCAAGGACCAGTGGCCTCACACCGCCCACCCTCCTGCCCCCGGTGCCAGTGTGGGAGGCCCAGGCTGTCTGCAGCTGTCCCTCCCTCAGGGGCCTCTGATATTGGAGACTGAACCTAGGGCCTCAAGCCGAGCTACATCCTTATCCTTTTTAAAACATTTTTGAGACAAGTGTCTTGCTAAGTTACCCAGGCTGAACCTGAACTTGTGATTTTTCTGCCTTGGTCTCCTGAGTAGCTGGGTTTACAGTGTGTACCACCAGGATTGGCTCCCCTTGGGTTTGAGTCACATTCTGCCTTCTCAACTCCAAATATCTAAGACGTGTTCCACACATGCTGGAGAATGTGACTCCTAGAACTCCGTGCTGCATGCTCAGTGCCCTAGGCAGAGAGGTGACAGAGTGCTGCTTCCTCTTAGAGAACACACCATCTGGGCCAGGGTGCTCAGAGGACAGATGTCACTGTTCATCAGCTGGGCAGGAAAACTCAGATTTAATGAGGTGAGGACATAGGACCTGGTAATGGAGTAACTACTTCAGAATGTGACCAAAGCCATCTTGACAAGCCGGTGGGCTGTCCTCTTCCCCTCAGCAGCTTTCCAGCTCTCCCTATGAATTTACAGGTGTGAAAGGGGGAGCAGGGATCACTGGTTCTCAATCTGGCTGTTACACACCTGCCCCTTTCTACCAACCGTACTGCTCTCTGAGGAATCTAAACTTGGCGCCATCACTGGCAAACGCAAGCAACACCCAGGTGCTCAGAATGCAGGAGGGAGTAGGAAGCTGGAAACCTTGCCTTCCTTGCACATTAAGATCCAGCTTGCCTTCCTCATAGGACCACAAAAGTGCCAGAGGTCAGTAGCTTATTGGTACCTTGCTCTGCCACTGTCAGGCACCTGACAGACTGTGTTTGCTAACAGCTGACCTGTGAGAAACAAGTTGCACAGGGGTTCTGGGCAGCATGTTGCAAACTAACTGCCCCTGACCCCTGGCCAGGAGAGAAAATCTGAGCTGCCACCTAAGCCAGTGGAGTGGTCAGCAGCACGCACGTGTTGGCCTTTTCCAGACGGAAGACCCACCACTGGGTGGGAGTGTCACCAGCTTGGCCTATACCACCACTGCCCTTAACCTCAACGGGCTCCCACCAACTGGTCATCCAGAAGAGAGCAGCGTGCTAGAAAGAAGTTTGGAACCCAGAGCTTGCTCAGGGCTATGCAGATTTGCCATGCTGGGAAAATTAATGATTCTTATGTCAGTCTAATTTCAAGTAGGTTTTTGCAATAGTAAATGAGAAAGGATGCAGGACCATGCTGAGTCCACTGTTCTACCCATATGTTGAGGAAAAATCCAAACAACCAGAAAAACAACCAGGCTGCAAAGACCCAAATGTCTTTTTGCTTTTGTTTTTTGGTACCAGGGATTGAACTCATGACCTCATGCTTGCCAGGCAGGTGCTTATGCCGCTGAGCTAAATCCCCAGCCCCCCAAATATCTTTTAGTCAGGCTTTTCTGGCTGCCTCCAACCTGCAACAATCCTCCTGCCTCAGCCTGCCCAGAGGCTGAGATTACAGGAGTGCACCATTATGCCTGAAAGGAGCCTCCTTGTCCTCTCTCACAGCGAGTGGCCCAGGCAGGAACCCAGGGGACAGAGAACTCAATAGCTACAGCTACTGAGAAGTTGAGAAAGCTCCAGTCCACAGCCTGCTTCACATGAACACTTTGTGGACAAAGTCACCACATTTCTTAGATACAGTGAACACCGGCCAAACTGTTTTAATTTCCGAATTTATTAAAATGATTAACCTCAATACTGCAAGTGCATGTACAAAATATTTGTAAAAAATGTTTTTAATGAAACGTTAAAGAACTTACCTCAAATGCTGAAAAAGTCCTTTTTCATTCTTTCAGTACAAGGAATACATTATATCTCAAAAGTATTACAACTCAGCAAAACAATTTAAAACAGTAATTTGAAAAATGATTGAAAATTGAATACTTTACATATATTTCTATGATCATTTCCTAATTCTTACAATGCCAAAAATGTTACCAATCATTGCATAAGCTCAAGCTAAAGTTTTATTGAATGCCACCTCTTCCAAACTGATCAAGAGTGTGTGAGCCTCACCACTCTCGCATGGTGAGGTTCTACAGCAGATCAAGAAGTCCCGAGGCCCCTAGCTTTAGAAACGGAAGTTAATTTCCCTAGAAGGCATCAGCAGTGGCTGCTGAGTGCTTGTGCATACCGACTCCTGAGAGGCAGTGACTTGTCACCAAATGTCACTGCTCCTGAGACCCATGGGAAGGTCAGCCCCAAAAGATGAGGCCACAATAAAATTTAAAAAAATCATAAATAAGTTACTAAAATTAGGCTTAAAAGTGGAGCAAAAATGGGAAATGTGTTATTCTTGCCTTAAGACTGAAATTCCTGAAATGGCTATTGTTGGTGTTCAAAGAAAATCAAGATTTAGTCTCTGAACAATTTCAAAACACCCTCGAGCAAACGTGGGAATCAGCGGCGACCCATGGCCTTTGGGCACACGTGAGTGTCCACCTTCATTTCTAGCGGTGTCTCATGCTTCCGGGAGGGGGCCCCATGAGGATGCCATGTGTCTGCAAGTGCTCAGGACAGGAGCTCCTGAGACCCCCCCAGGGCTGCCCCACTTCATAAGCTGCAGCAAAAAGGAGTGTGTGGGGGGTCTGCCTATACCTGCTTCCAAATTAATACCTGAGGATCAGACTGCACCATAACATACAAGCATGAGACTGCACAGGACTACAGAGGGAACTCCTTACAGAACCTAACAAGCTTTTATGAACCTTAGTACTTCTTATTCGGAACCTACTGGTAATACTTTTAAGGAACTTAATTTAAATAACGTCCCCCAAACCTTAAGCCTTGAGATTTTTTCCACTGGACTTTTCATTACCTGCAGATTCCTTTTAAGATTATAAGACACAGGCTACTTTTCTACAGACATTATATGGACCCCTAAACTGATGTTATTTAGGGGCACTGTATATCCCAACATACAAGTACACATCTCCCAGTAAATAAAGAGACCTACTGGTGTCAAACACCTGTTACAGATTTATAGATCCAAATTGAGTTGTAAAGTAATCCAGAAAAATGAAAGAGCCTGGTATTGAACATAAAGTAGTAATCAAATGCTCATTAAAAAAAATTTGCTCATTAAGTTACTTAAAATTTCTCTTCTCAAAGTGCTTAAAAAAACAAATTAAATCTGACTCCTCTTTTTAACTGACAATATAATCAAAACATCTTTGATATTTTCTTAATAAACTAACATAAGCCAAGAACTCCCACTGATGCAGTGCTTAAAACTATATATTTATAATTTCCTATTTTATTGGCATGAATATTTCTAAACTTAAAACCTTCCTGGTAAGTTCTTTTAATTTCTTATGACAAAAATTTCTCACAACACACAAATATTTACAACATATACATCGTTTTCAGCTCTTTACATTGAATTCCAAAGACAAACAGTTTTATAGGTTACCACAGAACAAAAGCTGTGACTCATGTTTTTATTTCATAAACTATTATAAGTTAAAGTGAATAGATTTTTAATATTCCTTGTAGCATTTTACAAGTGCAACAGAAAACTTGAAGAACCAAATTTAAGATATAGCTGTAGTTCATTAGGTCAATGTTGCTTGTTGTCATCACATTGTTCACAGCAAATTTTTGAAAAAATAAGCACCAATCATTCTTGCAAAGAACAATTTTATCTAAAAGGGTTGAAAAGTGTTAAATACAGGGTCTTTAATTTACGACAAGCAATAAATACGCTGCTCTGAAACTCGTCCTGCACACTGCTAACCTCATACATACAAGCTACTGAAAAGTAAGCTGTCACGCATGTCATTTCGTTTTTAAAGAAACCAATTTGACTTCCAACTGAACATTTTCCTGTGTTAACAAAGGCCACAAACAGTACACCTGGGCCAGCAACAGTGTGAAACTGACAAAACTCTGAGGGGAAACATCTAGCAAATAAATCAAAAAGCCAAAGATAATTGCTGGTGATATTAGCATATACTCGAAACCTTAATATGCTGCTACTATGATCTGTTTTAAATTATTGTTTAGTCATATATTAAAGAGCCAGCAGATGCCTCAGTTTTTAAAAAAGTGTGTAGCCACATTATTGTTTCAGCGTCCCATGTGGAAAGTTGCTATCACTGTACAATTTTGCTGGAGCCTTTATTTTACAACAGGGCTTTAACTCTAGCTCAGAATTGCACATAAGAAGGCTATTTAAAAAGTACGATAAAAATTTGCACAAATCAGACTTAGGAAGAGTCAGTATGCTGTACACTTTCTACAATATTATGCTGATAAGTGAAGAGACAATAGAAGTGCTGCCACTAAAATGGTTCAGTTGAGGAATCATCGACTGGAATTTTTTTTTAAAGTAGTTATCCCAGGTCAAACTAAGACCAAGGGCTTATGCATTAAGTCTTAATGACTGGTCTTCTCTTCTTCTTGAAGAAATGTCAATATCTATAGAGTCTTTCCCAACTATCAGCCTTAGTCGCTTAGCTGGAGGAAGAGGGATAAAGTCGTCTTCGAAGTCGTCCTCATAGTCCTCCTCCTCCTCATCGCCCTCTGAAGAGGAGGACTCGTCTGTACTTTCCTCCTCGTATTGACTGTAGTCGTCCACTTCCATCTGTGACTCCAGGAGAGTAAGTGGGTCACTGCAGCACACGCCATTCTCATGTAGCCCTTCTACATAGGACCCCCTGCTTTCCTCGTCCCGTTTCAGCTGGATTTTTAATTTTGTAGAGCTACTACCTGATCCTGAGTTAAATCCATTATTAAGCTTTGCTACATAGAGATTACTGTCATTTTCATGGTCTTTACTTAATTTGATGCTTATTTTTGAAGAATTCATCCCATCATTCTCTTGGTCGTTTGTCTTGCTGCTGCTATCGTGACGCCTACGAAGAGTCAATTTGGGAATCCCAGAATTATTTTCTAGGATGAGCTGTGCATCATATCTTGTGATTCGCCTCTTCTTTTTAGTTTTTGCAGTTCTAAAGCCATCTTTTGCTTTGAAGCAGTCGGATGTGACAACTGAACAACCAACAGGGGAAGGAGCACAGTCTGCATAGCTCCCAGGAGCTCCGACAGTGCCACTGGGCTCACCCTGGTCAGAAAGGGGCCCCACCAACTCTGGCACCCCGCCATCTCTTTCAGGGGAATCATGTCCTGGTGTGGAGTCCTCTAGCTTTGAGAACTGTTTCATGAGTTTTCCTTGTCGTGACTTCTTTCTGGACACACTGGGGTCGCTCTTAGGACACGTGGCTTCCCCCTTCAGCATGGGCTCATGAGCCAGTTCTTCCTGCGCTGTGGGAGCTGGTTGCTCACCGCTGTCTGGGCAAGGCTCGGTCATGCTGTTTTTATAGCCATCTACCATGTTTGGTTCCAGCTTGGGGTCAGAGGTTTCCTTCAGACTGGTCCTCGTCCTCACTGAGCGCCTGGTTATGTGGGTGCAGGGCGAGCTGTCGCCCTGCAAGTGAGCACCTCTCCCAGGATTCTGCCTGTGTTCTCTGGCTGCGTGTCTCGTCAAGCACCCGCTGGCAGCTGCAGCTTGGACTGGGCCCTCGGCCTCCTTGTCTTTGTTAATGGGCAAATTTTTATACAGGACAACTTTAGGCTCCTTAAGTACTAAGTTTCCCATTTCGAGTTTTCTTGAATTATTCTTTTGCTCCAGTCGCTTGCAGTGATTTCTTAGTTTTATTTTTGAAAGTAAAGGCTTTACAGGCTTTTTCAGTTTCTTTGGTACCCTGGAATTATTCATATGAGTTAGCTTAGATGAGGTAGAGTTGGAAGAAGCAGGAATTCTCGGTATGGATTGCCTTGTTAACGTTCTGTTCTTGCTATTCTTTTTCACACCAACTGTAGATTTTCGGTTAGAAGCTGTAAGGTGCAGGAGGGGAAAAGGGTGAAAAATAGTTTGGTAATATGATAGTGTTCAACAAAACACCACCCCAAGAGCAGTATCAGCTGTGAAATGTTTACACTGTACACACACGGGGGAACAGACCCAGTTCTAATTCTGCCAGCACACAAATCTTTTCCATTACCTCTACGTCCTCTCCCTCTTGAGGGATTTTTAAAAAAATTTTTTCTCTTTCTCAAGTTGACAGGGGACCTATTTATGTTTCAGATAAATTTTTTTGTTGTTGTTTCTTCTGAGACAGGGCCAGGCTGGCCTCAAACTCACAGGGATTCACCTGCTTCAGCCTCCTGAGTGCTGGGATTATTGGTGTGTGCCACAATGCTTTTTTTTTTTTGAGACAGGGTCTTTTATGCAATTCAGGCTGAACTTGCAGTGATCCTCCTGTCTCAGCCTCCTGAGTGCTGAGATTACAGGAATGCATCCCCATGCTTGCTACCCAGGAAAATAATCTTGTGGTTAAAGAGCTCTCATCACAGCAGGGAGTTTCTTTCTTTCTTTTTTTTTTTTTTTTTTCTGAGTTTCATTTTTAAACTTCTTCAGTTATCAGGATGTTGGCCTACATTAAGTATTTTTCTTGATTTATGAATTTTCTTATGTAAAAGATTAGGAGATGGGTGTGAGACCACACATCTATAATCCTAGCATTCTGGGAGGCTGAGGCAGGAGGCTAAATTTGAGACCAGCCTGGGGAATTCAGTAACTTAGCAAGACTGTCTCAAAAATTTAAAAAAATTTTTTTAAAGGGTTGGGGATATAGCCCACTGAAAAGGCCTTGTGTTCCCAGTATCAATCAATCAATTGAAGGAATAATAAGTAACAAGTTTTTTCTTTCACAAATTCTTAAAATCATTTTCTTTTTATTCTATTGCTGTCATTATCGTCATCACCACCACCATTTTTGAGATGCAGGGGATTGAAGTAGGGCCCTTCCCATAGTAGGCAAGTGCTCTTTTACCGAGCCACCCCCAGCTCTCAAATCATTTTAAATATGCTACTAAAACCCTCACTCATTTACTCCAACTATGTTATTTGGCCAGGAATGTAGGAGAGAAACATACTCCTGAAGATTATAGGAGATAAATTCTATCATGATGGCTTAAAACAAGAAAAACATTTCCAGTGAATCATATACTGTCATTTCCAGTAACTATTTACAAAAAAACAAAAACAAAACAAAAAACCCCATGAACTATTTTGTTTGTTCACTTTATTGTAAGGACCAGAAGAGATAATGGGCTGGCTGCCACCTAGGAAAGATGCACAACCAACATGACCTCGTCCCTTTCTGATGCCAGGTGCACTGCACAAAGAGGGAAGAGGCATGCAGCCAGAAACACATGTTCCCATGACAGTGCAGGGTCCAACTGCTTCCCTCTAGGACAGGAATACAAAAAGGTGGCATGGCCCCAGATGGCAACAAAACCTGAGGACTGAGGGACTACTGAATGGCTTTTCAGAAGGCTGACTACATGGCTCTGGGTTACACTGCTCCTGTCGTGTCTGACCTTGCTGCTCATTTTCCATTGCCTTTTTCTCTCTACACTTAGCATTCTGAACTATAATTTATAGCATTTTATATCGGTCAATTTTTAAGTCAGTTTTCTCATCTCTCAGCCCAAAAGCAAAAACAAGAAACACTCTCCCTGATTAAAAATACACAAATATACAAACAGTAACAACAAAAACAACTTTAAAAATCTAGGAGATGGAAAAGGGATTGAAGGGATGATACAGGAATGGGGGCAAAAAAACCCCAAAATACAAGTTGTATCATGTTCAGGTACAAATTCTATATGAAGAATGTGATCACTTATGTATATAATCTAAAATGTACTAATAAAATCTGTTTAAAAAATTTAAAAATCATTTAATAGGCAAGCTGTGATCACCAATCTCTATCCTAAGCAGAAGGCAGGGATGAAAACCCCGGTCATGAGTGAGAGCCACACACAAGTTTGCCCAGCTGGGCACTGAAGCCTTCTCACATGCCCGAGGGATGCCCGGGCAACTGCCATCTCTTCTGCACAGCTAAGCAAGAAAGTTATCATTAGTTCTTATTGAGAGGAACAAGAATGTAAAACAAGCGTTCCAGAATGATTATACTACCAAGAATAGAAGGCTCTGTACTTAGGCTGTTCATAAATAACCTCAGGCCACCCAAACTAGCAGAATTCACAGCAATGAGCTCCACTGACTGAACTAAGAATAAATACACTGATTCATGTGGGCTGTTACCAAGGAGGCAACTCACTTTTAGAACAGCAGGAGAAATGAAGTTAGAATACTATTCAAGCACTTTATTGTGATCTGGAGTTATACAGAACTACTTGCTCAGATTATTCTTCAAAATGTAAGGACATCTAGGGATTTTTTTCCTTCAGTACTGAGGATTAAACACAGGAGCTTATGCATGCTAGGCAAACACTATCACTGAACTATATTTCACCCTTTTATATTTTTCTAAATTTTGAGATGGGGTCTTGCCAAGTTGCCCAGGCTGGTGTCAAACCTGAGATCTTTCTGTGTAGCTGGAATTACAGGGGTCTCACTGTGGTCAGCCTTGGGAATTCCTTAGAGAATTCTCTAACTTGTCTACAAGGTGGACTAAGTAGAGGTGTTGTTCATTTAAATGCATATTAACATTCTGATCGTGGCCTGACCCAGTGGAGGACTGCACCTGTCTGGTTGTCGTCTGCCTCTCTGACCGTAGAGGTCCTTTGCTTATCTTACGCCTCTTGATGCTCAGTTGTTCCTGACCTTTGGTTTCCCTCTCCACACCACTGATGGCACACACCTGCTGCCATCCCACTCCACGCTCACACATTGTGCATCTTCTCAGCACATCCCTATGCAATCTGGATCCAGCCTCTCCAATCTGACCACCTCATCAGGAAATCCAGTGTACTTTTTACACTGTGCCTGTTCTTTTCTTCATTTCTTTGACTGTGACACTAACAGTCCATTCTCTTGAGAAATTCCTTCTTCCCTGGGTCATCAGAGAGCACTCTCTTGGTTTTCAGTCTCCCTACCCAGCACTCCTCCAACTGCCTGAGACTGCCAATCCTTTAAGCTCCGTTGCTGAGACCCCTTGGAAACAATTATCCAGGTGCTAAACATTTACAGCTCTTACCATTTACGCTAACAGTTTCCTAGCCACTTTCTCTAGCACAATTCACCCCTAAAGTACAGCTCTTATCACCAAATGCCAACTTCTCATGCATCTGCCTACCCAATGTGCCTGTACTGAGCTATCAAACCCCTGGCAGCTTCTGAGTTCTTCACCTCATGGGTAACACAACAGATCCCCTCTGATCAGCTCCCAAGAGGCCCAAGGCCAGCCTTGACTCCTCATCTGTCTCATCCATTCCATTGCCAGGTACCTGTCTTAGGAAGCCTTGCAACGTCACTGGAATCCATCTGCTTCTACCCCAAATGTCACCACCTCCTGCCTAAACTATGGCATTTTCCCTATCCCCATTGCTTCTCCAACAGCTTGTTCTCATCCAGAATGATTTCCTTCCAGTGTCACTTTTGAGCTTAATCCATTCAATTAGCCTAATGATCTCAGGGTAAAGTCCAAAAAGTAAACCGCGGGCACATCCCTCCTTCATCCACTGCAGGTATGAGCTTTACTGATTCAAGGCCTTAATTGCACACAGGTGTAAGTTCCTCTGCTTTGAATTATGCTCCACCTGGCCAACTTTTCATCCCAGTGGAGCTTCAGCTTGGCCAGTCCCTGTCTCAGGGAGCCTTTCACAACTGCCTCTTGGAATGTGAGGTGCACTTCCTGTTATTCTCACAGTACCCAAGATTCTCCTGAATAGCGCTTGTTTTAACCCAGGCTTTCTTCCCAAAGATCCACTGTTGACAGCAACACCAATCACTAACAAAGCATTTCTTGTGTTTTGTGTTCTAAACTCACCAGAAAATGGACTGTATTTGATGCCTCATGAGATTTCATTTCCACATTTGTATAATTATCAATGTATTGTTTTTATTTGGAAGCACTTATCTCATCAAAAGCCCAGCCAAAAGGTAAGCTCATCAAATTAAAGGAAGAACAATCAGGTGAACCAGGCAAGAGAAACACAAGATGTATAAAGACGAGGGTTCACTAAAGTGTTACAAGTCTTTTACTGTCCAAAACAAAGTACATTTTTTGTGCATGGATAGGGTTGAATATTTCTATGACAGGAAGACTAAAGGAGGAAGACAGTGACCACAAAGGCAAACTAAAAGTCCACTGTGTATTTAAAAAGTTTACCAAGAGACTAAGGGTTCTGTCATCAGTGAAGGTAAGATATGCCTTACGTCTGCACTAACACCCTATGGAACTACCTTCCTTTAGCAGCCTGAACAAGCTCCAGAGAATAAGCCTGGGTCAGCAGTGGAGGTGGACACACATTCTTAGCAACTCCTATACGCTAGGTACTATATAATGGCAGGTTGGCCTGGAAATGTGTGCTGTTTCACCTGTGTGAAAAATAAGTCCTCGGGGACTAGTGTGCCCAGAATTATCTATTTGCTGGGTAGTAGGGATGCTATTCGACTTAGGTTTATGGCTTAAGATCATGAGTTATTACTGTGTGATGCCACTTGAAGGCTTATCACTGAATTACAGTGCCAGTTCTAACTCAGGAATGACAGACCCACTGAATGGCTATCACGGTCATTTCAAGATATCAGAATCATCAGGCAGTGTAGCATCTAGATTTACAGTCAAGATGAAACAGCAGCAAAAAGACACCGAAACCTTCCTGAGCACTCAGGCTGCACTGAGTGAGCAAACTACATGAACTGAGATAATACAAGGCTCATATAGCTTAGCACCTTCAGAACTCGAGCATCCAGAAAAGCCCAACAGGAGTTAGCTGGGCAGGTACAAGCAGCTTTCATCTGATGTGACATACTGGCAATAGCTAACCAGAGCATGGTGCTAAGGCAGCTTTCAAGTCAGTCCATAAGCTTGCAGAAGGCAGCACAGATCAGCTATAGATGGCAGAGCCAGGAGAGTGAGAAAGGGCAGCCTAGCCTCCACATCTAGGATAGCTGCTCCTCAGTTAGGACAAACTGAATCTACCGGCCACATCATTTGGATCCTGTGCTGCTGTGACACTTTCAGTGACTGTGTCCACACATTCAGGTACTGCCTGAGCCTTCAGGTCTCACATCCTGTATCACAGCATTAACTACAGGAAGCTGCTGAGCCAGTGAGGCAAAGAGACTGAAAAACAAGAATCTTCTAAAAGTGACACTATAATTGAGACATGTGGACTGAGCTGGGTTTGTCAGCACTCTTGGATGCTAAAGAGTCAAGATAGCACTCTCAGTATATCTTCCAGAACAGAAAAAGGGCCTGCATGGCAGAAATGATATCTTTTCATACTAGACAGAAATATTTCTTTATACATACTTTTCAAAGAAAGTACTTTCTCCATTGGCTGCTAAATTCTAAATGCAATGAAAAAAAAAGCATCAAGCAAATAAGTAGTTTGACCTACATATATAGTAAGTGCCCATCTCCCCTGGAAGAAGGGCTCTGGCAACTTGAGCTTTTCTCTGGCTGTGGTTTCGGAAAACCTTTCTTTTTAAAAAATGGGTATGGTTCAGACAAAAAAACCAAAAGAAAGATAGCTTAAAAACACTTGTAAGACCTAGAGAAAACCCTGTGTAAACATGATTTAACACACAATGGTTTCAGAGACTGGTGAAAGCTGAGTCCCCTCCTGGTACTGAGCCATGTCTATCAAATCTGTTCCATGACCTCAGTTAGTTACACCAACCTCCGATTACCGCAGAGTCACAATGCAGAAAGGTAGTGAGTGACAAAGCAAGCCCTCCAACATAAGCAGTCACCGGAAAGTGGTGGCTTTCTGTTTTCTAGTGCTCAGACTACAGCTCAAAGGGATTATTCCTTCTCCCTAATTATGAGAAAACAGTATGTCCATCTGCTCTGCAATTATCTGTGCACTTGCTAGACCTAAGTTCCCTAAGGGAGGGGCCTGAACCTCAGACATTTCTGTATCTCTCCAATGGTTAGCAGATTTTTAGTAAGTAGCTGGTTTAGTAATAAATATTTCCTTGACAGTTACATATTAGTTTACTCAACATCTTCCAAAAAGTATTTGTATTTTGACCTTTTCAAATCAGTGGTGTACTGAATTCAGGATCTAGTAAATACAGTTAATGCATGAAAACGTGAAAGTCTCTCCTGTACAGCATAGAGCTATCTCTTGGGGGCAGCTCTGTCACTTTCTCCATGTAGTACGGTTGGCAGCGGGCATCTAAGTGTTTTATGTAAGCATTTGTAAAATGGGCTTCACAAGTCTCCAGTTTCACCAAGGAACCAGACTCAGAAAGCAAATGTTCATTACGCTGCATTTATTATCAGAATCAACAGTAAAACAGTGAAAGGTGGACTAACTTTTTTGTTGTTCACTTTGGACATTAACTAAAAGTTTAGGCTAGAACTATACTATTACTTTTACACTAGAAGTCACACCTGGCCTCTGACTCCCAGGAGCAGGTAGATTCAGGGATCCACAGCAGTGACATTCACCATCATGTGAGACACCTTTCTTCAGGATTTTCTGCAGGGGAAGGGAGCACCCAATACTGGGTTGACACATAAAGGCAGGAGAGCCTAAAATAACCAGCACCTTGACAGTTTTACCAACATTAGAGTGCCAGCCTGTGCAGAGCCGGGGGACCATCGGGTTAACCTTTCTAACAACCGTCTTTGTCAGAGACAGGCAGAGAGCAGAGCCTGCCCCTGCAGTGGCACCTAAAGAGCACTGGTGTTACCCAGATGAATGACTGTGGCATCAGGAGTCTCAGTACTTC
Source organism: Cavia porcellus (assembly GCF_034190915.1). NCBI lineage: Eukaryota > Metazoa > Chordata > Mammalia > Rodentia > Caviidae > Cavia > Cavia porcellus. Next base: position 26,353,569 of record NW_026947500.1, read on the forward strand.
AAAGCTCCATGAACATGATGTGCTGTTCTTTGCCCGCTTAGCTTTTCTTCTCTTCCTTTTGTTTATTCTTCATTTTCGTTCTCCAGTTTCCATTCGATCTTGCCCTTCCCTAGTCCTCCACCCCCTGGTACCTCAATGCTGCTTTCTCATCTTTCTGGCTGCTTTCTGCTGTGGTTAACAGACTATGCCGTAACACAGACACATAACCAAATGTTCCTCTAGCATAATTCTGAGTCTACAAACCAGTGGTTTGGTGAATTGGGTCAGCTCATTTTAAACAATAAGCAAACAATAAAAAGGAGAAGACTTGAACCCAGAGGCTATGAAATCCTCAATCTATCATCTGTTCCTAATAGACTGGCTGGACACTGGACACATGTAAGCCTGTGTAATTCTACCTAGTTCCCTGCCTCATGGCAGGGCTTGCTGACACCATTATAAGTGTCACTAACACCTTAAAAATACTTTCCTTTAACAGATGACGATCCTGGAATATAGCATGAAGAATTCAAGTCCAGTTACCAAGTATTCAAAATATCTAAAGTATGGCATTGAATGTGGAGGTGGAATGCACACTGTGCTCTGTACTCAAAGCATTTCTAGAACCTTGTAGTGCTATTGAAGCTCATAAGTCCCAGTTTCTCTCAATATTTAGAAGTTCACGACTACTGAAGCATGCTTTAGAAAGCAAATTGTGTGAAAATACTTTTAAAAAAGTATCTTATCAAACTCCCTTACTTACTTGCATTGTTTTTTTCCTGAGTGGTATCTGCATCAGTGTTAGAGCTGACAGACTGACTGTCTGAATTTTTGCTGCTGTCACCTAACTTTTTAAGCCTATTTAAGCGTTTATCTGTTTCTCTGAGTCCATATTTACTATTGATAACAGGAGCAGGCGCAGGCAGTCCTACTCTGGATTTAAAAGCACCAGTTCCCCGTCTGAAAGAGAAAACACCACAGGTTAAACAAACAGAGTATGTGCATTTACTCACAATAAACGTGGACTCAGCCACTGGAGGTTAATGGTGATGAGGTCTCAATTACCACCGCCAGGTCTAGAATTCTCAAAAGAAACCAAGAATGTATCTGATAAAAATAATTCTGCCTATGAAAAATTGCAATTTCATATGTAAATAAAAGCATGTAACAAATTGTTTGATTTAAAAAATTACTGGCTGAGTAAGTTAGGTCTAAACTGTAACTTTAAAAAATCCACATGTTAATTACATTTCTGCTTTGTCCTGCACAATTTAACAGTATATTGCTGAATATTAAGAATTAAGGAATTTTTTTAAAAGCACAGAATTTGTATATATTAAATTATTACCTAGAGGGCTGGGGATTTAGGTCAGCAGTATTAGTGCCTGCCTTGCAAGCATGCAGTCATAAGTTCAATCCCTAGTACCAAAAATATTACCCCCCAAGTATTACCTAGAGCTTAATGTTATAAACAAATTATAACTGAAATTCTATGTAAAACAGAGAAACTATTATTAGTGAAAATCTCTCTCTTGGAACAATAAGAAATGTTAAATTCTTCCTCTAAATTCTGAAATAAGCATAAATGTTCATAATTATAAAGTATTACTGAATACAAAATACTTTAAAGATCTGCTTTTTTTTTTTTTTTTTTTGTCTTTTTCCTTTTTATCGGTATCAGGGATCGAACTTACAACTGCCTGCTTGCAAGGCAGGCACTATGCACTGAGCTAAATCCCCAGCCCTTAAAGATCTGCTTTTATATTAGGAAGAATGATCTGTACCTGACCTTAACTGTATACATAATGAAGTAAATGAGGGTACTTAAGAAATTTTCTTCTATTTCCCTGATGAATCTAGCTTTGCTTAGCTTTGCTTAGCTTTGCTTTAGTGTATACCAGTAAAAAGTTTTACTCAGCTTTATTAAAGAGAATAAATTATGAATGAGGTTAAAGAAAAGCACATGTATTAAAAAAAAAAAAACACAAAGAAATCTCTTTGAACAAAACTGTCTTGCTTATTTCTGGCCCTAGATTTTCTTCTTTTTTTTCTCGTCTTGGCTTTTTAACACAAATCCATATAATATAGTTTCCAAATGTGTGGCAAAATTGTGGATGCCCTTCACCGTGAAAGCACTGTTACTACCGCCAAGTCCCATGTGATTTCTTTCTTTTAGAATTTGGATAAGGAAGTACTTTTCTCTCTTTTTAAGCAAACAAAACCAAGGAATTACTGTGTTTTGCCTAACAGTACAGGACAATATAAATTTTCTTTCTTTTTCTATCACTTATTCTTAAAAGCTAAGCAGCACAGATTTAAATCTAACGCAGAAATTATTTTTGGTACATAAAAATTCTTACTTTTTTCACCTTCCTAAAATAGATTTAAAATTGCTTCAGTTCTTTTTTTCAAAAGTGGGACAAAAATCACTGTAAAAAAGAATCGTCAATTTTTAAGCAAGCAATCAGAATTAATTCTAAGATACACTTGAACACAAATGTGTAAATCCCAAAGGCTTATTCCATAGTGATCAAGAAAAAAATTATCTTGATATGCTCATGTTTTTTAATCTTTTTTTTTTTTTTTTAAACAGTAACTTGTAACATTTCTGCAAAGGCTGGCCATATTTAATGTACATCAAACACAAATGCCAGTAGGACCATGAACTGGTATAACCCTAACAGAAAGCAATCTGGCAGTATTTATTAAAAATAAGCATATCCTTTTCCCTGGCAGTCCTATGTGAGGAGAAATCTATCTGATAGAAATAAAAGCACCGGTTAGTAAGGATTTGGTTTTAAGAGGAGTATAACAGTAGTGCTGGAATTTTCAGGAATCAGAATCTTTAAAACTCCTTCCATTTTTTTTTTCTTTTATATTCAATGGGAAAGGATCTTGCTATGTAGCCCAGGTCGCCTCTGAACTCATTAGGTAGCCCAGGCTTGCCTCAAACTTGTGACCCTCCTTTCTTAGCCCCAAGTGCTGCTCATGACAGGTATGTGCTACTACATCTTCTGGCTCGTCTCTATTTATCATTTTCCACTTACGACAGTTAACATGTGCTCATGTTTGCTGCAATATGAGAGATAATCCTAGGATATATATATCCAAAAGCAAAAGTTAACAGTATTTCCCAACTGTCTCTGGTGTCAGAGTCATGAATACCAGCTCTAACCACTTGCAGGCGACAACGCCTTCTTCCACTTACATCACTGGTTTTTTTTGGGTTGCTGTTTCTTTTTAAGCAAACAAAAACAAAATATAATAATATTAAGCATTCTATGCAACAGTAGTTTTCTTCTTACATCACGGACAAGTAGCTCCACACTGCACATGTGCTTTGAAAGCTGCGTCTCCACAGAATGGACACGCCCTTGTTCACTCGCTCACTCCCCACTGGTGATTACTGAAACCTATGTTTTAGATTTTTTTCTAGCAAAAATACTTGCTGTTAGGCTGCTCTTAAAATCAAATACTTATTTACTGGTGTTTTACTTCTACAGGAAAGATTTCCTCTTCCACATGGAACTGCCAAGGAAAAGCATATGCTTATTTTTAATGAACACTGACAGCTTACTTTCCCTAAGGGGTACAGTAATTCGTGGCCCCATTAGCAAGGCAGGGGGGTGTGTTTTCACAATCTCACCAGCAACACACTGTGCTTATATTTTCCCAGGTTGATAAATGAAAATAAGTACTTGTATTTAATTTTGTCTTAATTTCTTTGTTAATGGATATTTTTTCTCTGATGTATCTCTTCCTCCTTTACCTTTTTTCTACTTTTGTCTCTTGAGTTTATAGGAGTTTTTTAAAAATTAGGTTGTGAGTTCTTTGCCATATATGTACTTTTATTTTCCTTCAATAAATCATTTACCTTTGACAAGTTAAACATTTTAGGATTTATCATTTCTTGCCTTAAGGAAGATCTACATTATACCACGATTACACAGATTCTAAATTTTTTTCTAGTAGTTTCACATTATTTATTTTAGTTCTTTATCCAAAAGGTCTTTATTTTGTCTATGTTACATGAGAATCCAGCTTTTCTCCCCAGAAGCATAATGAATTATACTAACTCATTTATTAAATAATTTCCTAGTACGTATTATGATTTCACACACACTTGCCTTTATTCTAGGATTCTACTCATGTTTTCTTTTTTTTGCCTACTTCTGGGCCAGTATCAAGTTTTTTCACAAATATTTTATAACATTTTAGTATCTATTAAGTCTCTAACAGTCTTTAAAAGTTTTTTTCTTGGCTATCACAAAGATGTAGTTTCATGATTTTAAAAATAATACTGGAGACTGAGCTGATAATTTTCACTCTCAGCCACTCCCCAGGCTTGCTTCTTTCTCATTTTGAGACAGGGTCTCCCTAAGTCACTAAGTTGACCAGGATGGGCTGAAACATGCAATTGTCTTGCCTCAGCCTTCCAAAGAGGGATTACAGGTGTGTCCCACCATGCCAAGCTAACCTGAAAATAATTCTGACCATTCTAAAAAATAAAATATTTAAGTCCTAAAGAATTTATATATTTATTAGGGAAGAAATAATATTTTTATAATTTTAAAGTCTCCATAGCAGGCATTTTTATTTAGGTCTTTTTTTGTGTGGATTATCATTAGATTTCATTTTTCAAATTAAGAGTGAAATGTGCAACATTTTTTAAGAACGGATGTTGGTATAGTTATGACTCACAAACAGATTTCCAGTATCTCCTGAATACTACCCTCTTAGGATCTCAGTCACATTCTATTCATTCTCTTTCCTCAGAGCCAGCTGTTTTCCCCTTTCAGGTCTCAGAACACAGTGTGTGGCTAGGTGTGATGGCACACGCCTGGAACCCCAGGACTCAGCAGGCTGAGGCAGGAGAACTGCTGACAGTTACAAGCTAGTCAGTCTGGGCTACACAGTGAGTTCAAAGCCTGTCTGAACTACACAGTGAGACTGTCTCAAAAAACACACACACTCTGTGTGTCCTTGCTCTTTCACTGCTCTGTTCCGACAGCTGGCACTGTGACGGTCTTGGCTATCCTGCACTACTGGGCCTATACAAAGTAACTTTTCAGTTAATATCTGAAGCATAACTGAATGAGCTCTTTTGATTAGTCTTACCCTCCCAGGCTACTACTGTGTATAAAGACACAAACAATTTGGTGGACCTGAGAATTTCCAGAAAAAACGCAGTTTTCAACAAACTGCTCAAACAGTCTGACAATAGCTACACCTACTGTTCTGTGATATACCATTCCATTTACATTGGACTTGAACAAGCAATTTCTATGTTGGTCTGAAATCCTGGGTATGTTAGTTTTTAAGGAGAGTTTCTAAAAGTTTATTCATTATATTTATTTACTATATTCATTCACTCTCAAACATTCATTAAACATTTACTACTTTGTTACTGTTTTGTATGCTGGGATAAAAAAATCAGTCTTTGCCTTCATGAAGCTCTTATCCTAAGGGGAATAAAACCAGAAACAAAATAATTTTATAGCTAACATTTCTGTGTTAACTATGTGCTGTCATGCTTCATGTGAAATAACAAATTTAATCTCTACAATAACCCTATAGAATGTTGTTATTCCCATTTTACAGATACGGAAATTAAGGCATTAAGTAGCTATATAACTTGCCAACATTGCCTAACGAATGAAATAGAGGTGTGAGGGCTGGGGATTTAGCTCAGTAGTGTAAGTGCTTGCCTGGCAGGAGCAAGGTCATAAATTCAATCCCTGGTTCCAAAAACCAAAAAAGAAATAGAGGTATGGGATTCTGACATTGGTAGTCTGACTCCAGATTATAGGCACTTAATGTTTTCACTGTTCTCTATACAATGATTTTAATCCATTACTGAACTATAATTAAAATTTAATGAATTAAAGGGCCTTTTTATAGGCTGGTCTAAGATCTAAGCAAAAACTCTGTCATTTGGCTTCTAAAATCTCAGCAGCACCAGAAGGGAGTTACTTTTCTGTCATCCCTGGGTGGCAAAGAGCTTAAAGCTGGCAAAGAACCTGTAAGAGTGACACTGTGGCTTTTTCTTCTCTCACTATAGTTGGAGATCCCTAACTATCCAGAAAGGAGGGAAATGGCATCTGGGGAATCTGCTCATCTCTCCTACAAGCTAGCTGTTTTAAGCAGCAGCAGTGGCTTTAAATGATAAATGTGCTCACATTTATAAAAGCAATAGAAGGCTGGGCATGGTGGTCTACTCGGAAGAATCACAAGTATGAGATTAGCCTGGGCAACTTGGTGGGGTCTGGTCTAAAATTTAAAAAGTATTGCAGTTGTACCTGAGCAGTAGAGTACTTGCCTAGCAGGTGTGAAGTCTGAGGTAACCGGGCTAAATCCTCAGTAACACACACACACACACACACACACACACACACACACACACACACACACACACCCCTACACACAAAAAGGAAGTACCATGAATGAGGACACTGAAGTGAGGCCAAGTGGTTAAATTTCCAGCACAAAGCAAGATAGCAAAATGGGCTTAATTAAGGCAAGCTTGTTCCCTGTGTGGCCTGTGACATCTGTACCATTTGCCACTGTCAGAGGAGCCTTTCTGCAGTCCCGATTTGCACTACCTTGTGATGCTGCCCTCAAGGAGGTGGTATTCACAGAAGTCACTCCATTGAGTAGTGGGAACTGACACTCTGTCGAAGCTTGGAAATTTGTGGAAGGGCTAGAATCTTTTCTTTCTTTTTCTCCTGTACTGGGGTATGACTTAGGGCCTTGTGCACGCTAGGCAAGTGCTTCACCACTCAGCCACATCTCTAGTCCAGGACCCAGAATCTAGATATGCAACAAACAGGCTCCATGCTGAATGTCAACAGGGGACTTAGAAACTGTCCAAAGTATATACATGAAAATGCAAGTTTCAGAAGACACAGTTTGATGATATGTAAGAAAACATCAAGGTTTTTACATGACTATCAGAAACTTCACTAGCCACTTCAAGGGCAGTGTATGAGGCATTGGTATGTATGCACATGTAGGCATGTACATGAACTATTATCCATTCTGTCCTAGCACTTTTTTCATCCTGACCCACACATAATTGTTGGTAATAGTAAGATTTTATAAAGGGAAAGTACCAGTGCCTCTAAAATAGTTGCATACTATTTGATTTTGATTATGTACATTGCACTGGAATGCAGTGCTACAGAACTTAAAAACCATCCTGTGTTTAAATGATCTGAGTTAATACCCATAACCATCAGTTGTTAAGACTGTGTAAGCTGAAAATCTCAGTATCTTACCTTTCACAAGTGTAACACTCGCAGAACTCATTATTTTCACCAAAAAATCCATCTCCATAATAACAAGAAATTTCTTCTCCAGGTTCAATATCTCTTAGAGCCTTTACACAAGCTGTATCTCGACCAGTTGACACAAACTGGGAAAAAAAAAAAAAAAAGTAACTCATTAAGTGTCTGATAGCTGAGGCAGAAACAAAATAGTTGAGAATTTTTTTTAATGCTCACCTTACAGTTAGGTCTGCAATCTGAAAAATGCCCAAAAGAAAGAGTTAATTGCTGTTAAGATCTGAAAAGTGAACAATTAAAAAATTTGAAAATGCTTTTCAGACAATTTTACGAGTTCTGATAGAATTTATGTTAAACTAGAAATATCTAATAAATTTGTGGGGGAAAAATCCTATTTCAAATCCTCTTAAAAAGAAAACAGATTTTATTGACTCCAACAAGACTACTGCTCAACACCAGTGCAGTCACCCTAGAAATGTAGCTTACCATGGTTTATAAATGCAGCAGGACCCAGCCAGAGTTGTGCACAGTTTTTCCTTGTGGAATACATGACACTGAAGTCGTTTTCTCCATGTCTCAGTAGCATGTTCTCCTCAATTTCTGAAAGTTCGGCAATACAACCCACCAGTAATTCTATTTTGTCATTTCGTTTCCTATTTAAAACATGTGGTGTTAAAAATTACTGGAAATTGTAAGTATGGCTTCCTTTTAATAATAAAATAAACCTCAGTAACAGAAATTGAGAAACCCTACCTGGGTAGACTAGGATCCCACCTGGGTGTCTCCCCTTCCTCCTTGGAGCCCCACTGCCTGATACTATGGCTACCTGTTTCCTATTTTACTTATACAAGAGAATGAAAGCTCCTCCAGGACAGAAACCAGGTAGCTGTGTCTCTTAATGTCCTGCAGCTAGCCTTGTTTTTCACAGGTGGAAAGAGTTCAAACAGTTCCTGCACTGCATTAAACTTGCTGACCACTAGCTGAACCAGACAGGGACTAGCAACATTTAAGGGTCATGAAGACCCAGAACTGTGGTGTCACCAGCTAGAGTACACGGTCTACTGGGAATGTGATGCAAAAGCAACTTGCAGTCTTTTTTGGTGCTAAAAACTGAACCTATGCTCTACCACTGAACTGTATTCCCAGCCCCCTGCTCACCAATTTTACTTTGAATTAGACTGTTGCAAAGTTGCCAAGCTGGGCTCAAACTTTTGTTCCTCCTGTCTCAGCCTCTTGAGCCACTGGGATAAGTGCTTGCCCCTGTGACTGGACTCAAATTGAAATCTTAAGTTTTCTAGTAACTACATTGAGAAAGTCAAAATACTTTATTTTTGTTTATTACTTATGCTCCAGTTCAGGTTGGCCTCAAACTCTTGGTGATTCTCTTGCCTTAGCCTTTCCAGTGCTGGGATTACAGGAATGTGTCACCATGGCCAGATGCCATTATTTTTAAATAATATTTTTAAATCCAATATACCCAATATACTATTTCAGCAAGTAATCAATATGGAAACTATTAATGAGAAACAATGCAACTTGAAACAGTGCAACTTGTGTGTATCAGACAGCACTTAATTCAGATTGGTCACATTTCAAGGACTCAGTGTAGCAGACAGCTACTATACTGCATAGTGCAGCTCTAGAATGCTAGAACTCAAACTTGCTTGAGCCTGCTGTGGTGGTGCATGCTTATAATTCCAGTCACTTGGGAGACTGAGGTAGGACGAATACAAGTCTAAGGCCAGCCTGGGCAACTCAGTGAGATCCCTACCTTAAAGTAGAAATTATAAAAAAGCTGCAGAGGTAGCTTGGTACACTGCTTGCTTACCATGCATGAGGCCTGGGTTTGATCAAAATCCCCAGTATTAAAAAACAAACAAACAAGGTAAAGCAAAGCAGAACTTGAGAGGCTTTCTTCTTGGAGGAAAAACAGAAGAGGCATTATAGGAAAGACACAGCCACACACACTGTCTTTCATCTACGGATTTTAACTCTTGTAGTAGGCTCAACTCCACCACTTTTAACCAAACTGACACATGTACATATACATACATTTTTTGTTTTTCGGTATCAGGAATTGGAACTCAGGACCTTGTGCTTGCCAGGCAGACACTTATGCCACTGAGCTATATCCCCTGCCCTACATGTATATTTTTTAAGCAGGTTATATTTTGGGGTGTTTCTACCCATAAATGACCTACAGCCCTTACAACTTCGCCATCAACCTTTCATCTAGGACACTAGAAGATGGACTGGAAGCCAGGTCATCCATCCTGGAATCTCTAGTCTTCCAGCAGGTTAAACACTAAATAGGCTCAATACCAGAAAAACAACATGTAGGTCCACAGATGGGACCTGGTTCACTCCAACTTCAGCCATGGGCCATAACAATGGCACCAGGCTAGCTCCTTTGGAGTAATGCTAGCTTCAACCTTTATCAGAAATTTACTTTATAGATTTAGAACAGTATAATTACCACTCTTTTGTTGCAACTATTTTGGCTCCATTTTGTTCTGATGAATATCTATTACAAGGCAATATTTCAAATCCACTGTCAGTTGCAAACATTCGCAAGTAAATAAATACCTAAAAGAATAGAAAAAAATGACTGTAAACTGTTTACCCTGCTAGAATGTCTCCGTACTGTAAAAGCACACCACCAGCAATACCATAAGAAACGTAAGATGATTAAATGACAAACTTTATTACTGTTACATTTCAGTACCTAATGCCTGATCTATGTTTCTCTAAATATCTTTTTTTAAAACAGGACAGGCTCATTACGCAGTTCAGGATGGTCTTGAATTCACTATGTGGCCCAGCCTGCCCTTGAACTTTGTAGCAATCATCTGGCTTCTGCTTCCCACATGCTGACATTATAGAAATATGCCACCATGGACAGCTGACAATTTTCTCTTAATCATCCAAACAATTGCCTATGTTCTAAGATCTTCACACGTTCACTAGTCTATGAAAAATGGACTTAAATTTCAGTGTTTAATATCCAGGCTTTAGTTTATTATACAATCTTATGCAAACTGGTCAACAATTTTAATCTTAATAAACTTACATGCTCCTTGAATAATTTCTCCTGCATTTTGTTCTTGTTAAGAAAATAGTGCCGTGCCCATTCACCTGAAGTTAAACATTTGAAGGCTTTCTCCAAGTGTTCATCTTTTTTAAAACGTTCAATTACTTCCTTTAGTTCTTCTTGCCTTCCTTTAATAGGCCGAAATCTGAAAGAAAAACTCCAGAGTTTAGTTATCTACCACAATTCTTGGGCTATTAATCCACTGTAAAGATCTTGAAAAAGAACTTATACCCTAAAAATAGCCATAGTTATGTTAAGGAAGACCTAACAAAACAATCAATAATCTTAATAATTACTATTTAACTATAATGGCAATGATCTGAAAATGCGATTTTCTTCAAACTATAGTTTAATAATTTTATTTCATTGTTATTTAACTATGTAATGACTTAGATGATTCAAACAAAAGCTGCCTGCTTCAGGCATACACTAGTCATCTATTTGGGAAGAAACAAAATGTAAAGATCTAGAATGAAGCATGCCTGACTCAAAGTTAGAATGACAAGAATTTTTAAAAACACGCGGAATGACTGGGGAGTCAGCTCAGCGGTCTAAACACCTGCCTGGCAAGTGTGAGGTCTTGAGTTTGATCCCTGGTGCCAAAAAAACCCCAACCCAAACCAAACCAACCCCCCCCCCAAAAAAAAACCATGTAGAATCAATCTGGAAGACTGTAATGAATGTGTTTCAAAAGTATGGTGAAGCAAACAAAATCACACTATAAATGAAAACCTCAACCAGTCTTCAGATATACTTTGATGTTATCACCACTCCCATGAAACAGGTACCTGACAAGTACATTCAGAAGAGGATGCAGGAAGTTTATGCTGCCAGTGAAACTGCTGCAACATTAAAAACTGTTGCAGTAACATTTAAAAAGGCTTCTAATATAAAATCAGCCATAATTAGGGATTGAGCCCAGGGCCTTCAGGCTGAGCTACATCCTAGGACCCCTCCCCACTTTTTGACAGGGTCTCACGGTGAAGTTCAGCCTGATCTTGAACTCATGGCAATTCTCCTGCCTCAGCCTCCCAAGTGCTAGGATTATAGATGTGTGTAACCATGCTCAATGCCTTTTTTTTAGACAGGGTCTTGTTTGGGCTTGAACTAGTGATCCTCCTGTCTTTGCCTTCCAGAGTGGGGGGAATGTAGTATACGCTACTGTACCTGGAAATACTTAAGACTTCAATTTCAAAGTCTCTTTATGTGTCAATTTGTCTAATTTTCTGAAATATGGGTTTTATTTTTTTAAAAAACTATGCAACAGAAAAAGGAGTTGCAGACTGTTCAAAAAAAATAAAGAAAAAAATATTACTGGCTCAGGAAAAACACTTGAGCTATGCACTTAATATTTAAAAATGCACATTTCATGAGTCTGAATGTTACAAGTGAGATGAGGTCTAGCACAAGCTCCAGTACAGGCAGCATTCAGCAGAGTTCTTTTTCCAACACAAATGGAAACATTTCAGCAAGATTTTAAGCTGAGGTATTTCTTTCGCAGGATTATTTACAAAGTGTTTTATACATACTAGCACACAAAATACTGTGAGAAATAGCAGAGAAAGAAGATTGTTCTTGAACGGAAAATTTAACTGGGAATAAAAGATAAACATACACTTGCATCAAGTATTTGGGCAAGGCATTGACATGCAAAAATATAATATGGTGAAAATTCAAAAGTGTAGAGACTATTCCTAAGTCGTAAGAATTGCTTGGAAAGAGTTTTGAAGTTGACAGTAAATTCAGTCATGAAGGTAGTAAATTTAGCTTGCTTTCTTTTTTTGGTATTGGGGATTGAACTCCCGACCTCATACTTGCCAAGAAGGTGCTTGTGCTGCTGAATTAAACCCCTGGCCTTGTAAATTTAGCTTTCTAAAAAAGCATAATGTTATAGGCAGGAAAGAATTACAGGGAAGGCAGAGTGAGAGGAAATCTAAGCAAAGGACAATATACGCTTGATTCAAGTAGTTGACCACAGTAGAGGGTTAGCAATAGTAAAAGAAAGTACTACAACCAGGAAGAGGTAAGAAATGAGGTAAAGAGCAGGTATGATACTGTTCACTGGACAAGAATTCTACAAAATTTCACATGCATTAATACATAGGGATACCACTAGAAACTTACTAGTTACAGATACTCGTTAACTCTGGATTCTCACAATTCTTAAGCAGAGCTATCTAAGAATTCAAACACATTTTAGAGGTACATGAGGGAATGCACTAAGCATTTATTTCCATTTTCAGCCAGGAAATCCTTAACCTGACATAACAGGCCTATTTACATATGAAGAACACATAAGCCAAGAGAAAGAAGTTGTTGGCTAAGAACACTTCAAGCAATATAAAATGTGAAATGGTGGAAAATAGAGAAGCTGTATCTTATATAGTAATCAGAAAAGCATAGATCACTTTGAGTAAAGGTAATAATTATCCACAATATTGTGTGGTAGGACTACAAATGACAGAGTCAAGCTATCTTTAGATGTCTGATGTGGAACTGACTAATCATGACACTCCATTTAAAAATAATTACATGTGGTTGGGGACACAGCATAGTGGTAGAGCACAGCATGTGTTTAATTCCCAGTATAGCATAAAGCCAAATCAAATCAAAACCAACCAACCAAACAAACACAAAACAAGAAAAAACACCTCCCCCAAGTAAAATTACATGTCTCAACATACAATAAACCGAGTTAAGGCTAAACTCACCTAAAAGGTCTTAAGAGCATTTCAGAAAAACAAGCTACTGATCTGGAATCAATCTTGGATATCTATAACAGGCTTTATGTGTAACCTACGCTTTTTGAAACACATTTCTTCCTATCTAAAAACATCTTTCACGTATCCTTAGTTTACAATTTGTTCATGATGCCAAATAACTTACATACTAAAACAACAAAAAATAATAACTAGTAATATTTTTACTTCACTCCTGATCTTATTTCCACTTTTCTGACTTGTATTTGTATAAACTAAACTCATGAAACTATCCCCTGCTACTCACTAGTAAGCACCTCTATTGCATGACAATTTTTTTTTTTTTTGGTCTCCAAAATGTTAAAACCTATTATCACAGTTGGCTGTGACAGGCATGAAATGATAGTGAGGGGAAAGAGGAAGAAAATGGTTATATGGTACAGACAGGCAGAAAACACTTGTTTTCAATTACCTTGTAAATATATATAAAAAATCACTGGGTTACAGTGGACATCAAAACCCATCTATAAAAAATACTGTGAGAAATAAAATTGGTTTTAATAACGTAAGACTATTATAGCTGGTAGGGCCAGAGCAAAGCCACTGAGGATCTTAAAAGAAAATAATCTTCTAGTCCTCCCCATGCCATCTTTTTAAAAAAAATTCTGCGAAAGACTCTTGCTAAGTTGTCCAGCTGCCTTTGAAGTTGTGATCCTTCTCCTCAGTCTCCTGAGTGATGATATTAAGGAATGTGCTATCACCCTGACTTTAGTATGTGAGCTTGAGATCTAGGATTCTAGATTTTTTTTTTTTTGTCTTTTTCATTTTTATCGGTACCAAGGATCGAACTCACGACTGCCTGCTTGCAAGGCAGGTGCTTATGCTGCTGAGCTAAATCCCCAGCCCCGGATTCTAGATTTTTAAACTTAGTACTGAGGTGACCTGTTGGGTGGCACAAGAAGTTTTGGCATTTCTAAAACAGTATGTCCTACCTTGCTTTCTATTAACACAATATCTGCTACTTTAAAAAAACCAAATATTTTTTTTTCTTCCTATGCCTCTGATCAATGGTTGGTATAAAAAATTTAAAAAAAATCTGTAGTTTACAATCAGCTTTTACTAGAAGGGGCAGGAAAAAACATCCAAATTCATGTTCCCACACACCTGTTCCCCTCTCTCTCCAGAGACTGACTTCCCAGGTTTGCTTGCTATTTGGTTTTTCTGTGTCCAAACCCAAGAGACCACTGTGGCAATGAAGAAAAGCTGCAGATTGGTATTAGCTGACTACTGTGCCCTTCATTAGTATGTACCACCAAGAGTTGACTGGAGTAGGCGGGGGGGGGGGGGGACAAAAAAGGAAGAAAGAGGAGAAAGGAAGAGAAAGACAATGCTCAAATATTTAAGATACAAAAATAGAAAACCGTAAGGAAACATAGTAAACACATTTCCCCCATCTGAATGAAGTTTCACGCAAACTGGGTTTGTAGATACGCAGAGAAGTCATAGAACCAGAGCTCTCCATTCCTTTTTGACCTGCAAAGAAATAAGAACCCAAACCATACCTGGCTGAGCCTTGCAATCAGTGCTTAACTAATCTGCTGTTCTTTTAAAATTACCCTGTTATAAAGTACGAGTTTTGTTTTTAAGTATAACTAAGACCAAACTATTTTAAAAGGTTACAAGTCATGTTTCTGCTTACATCTCAAATTAACATTAAAGAGCACTACACAGGTTGGAACACATTAATTTGTATCTTATTACTGGTTTGTATTGCACTCTACCTACCTCAGAGGGTTGTTATGAGGAAAACTTTCAGATTTTGAAAAATGCCTTGAGCTCCTCGAAGGAAAGGCGCTATATAAATGCAAAAACAAATAACGATAAAAACTACTTATACGATTTGTATTGTAATTTCTAAACAAGACTTACAATGTTTATTGTAGCAAAACTCTTAAAAAAAAAAAAAAAACACTGGTATTTAAGAACTTCATGAAGCCACAGGCAGGCTCAGAAGGATAACAATGCCAGGTTCTTATAGAATTCTATTCCTTATTTATTAAGTTAGGGAAGGTCTCCAAATTTTCTTTACACATTCTACTCAAGTTCCTAATTTTAAAGTGATTAAAGTCATTCATAAACTCATACCCCATAGATACAAAAGCAAAATAAAAGTTAGTTACAATGGTGGAAGGTAGGTAACTATATAAGCTGACACTTGTATAATATCATCTCCTGAGCTTACTGCCTGAGTTTCCCCTGTACATAGTTTATCGTCAAAGCTCAGGGTCACACTGCCTAAACAAGGAGGCATTACTGAAAACATACATCTCATCTTTATAACATCTTGTCTCCAACTTCTTTTAAAACAGAGGTAACATTTCTTCTCTTGCTAAAAAGAATTTTTATGTTGCACAATTGACTACAAGTTTTTCCTAGTAAAATTAGTATTGTGTTATACTATGTATTCATTCTACAACTCTTACTTGTTGGTAAATATAGCAATATATTGAAATTACAACATAAGCACTCAGGCAAATCATTAAACATCTTACTGTTTTAAAACTATTCCTGGAGGTCCACTGAAAGAAGGGAATCAAAAGGGTTAAAATGAGAAACTAACAACAAATTATAGGTGTATAAACATGAACAAAGAGAACCACTTAACAATTAGCAAAGAACACGCAGAAAATTCAAGATCTATAACATTTACCAGTCATTTCTTTTGTGCCTCAAAGATTGAAGTTCAAGAATTAACAATTTACAAGTATTTTTATACTCTAGTATTGATACTCCTTATTTTCTATAAAATACTATCTTCGAAAATGATTTTAGTCAGCATTTCAGTAAATTGTTGCTCTCCATTCCTTTTTGACCTGCAAATAAATAAGAACCCAAACCATACCTGGCTTGCTAGTTTTATTTTGAAGTAAGTCCACTAAGATGAAATAAGTATGTGTACCTTTCATTAAGACAAACAAACTTATTAATAAAGGGGAACAGTAGGTATGGCTTCACCATCACTGGCTATTTAAGGAACTGTGTAATTAAATATTGCCCTTAAAAAGATGAGTAAAAGTCATGTGAAAGTTTACTTTGTTTAACCGTCTTTGATTGTAGATGCTTCAATTTCTGTAGAAACAGAATGTGGTTATGAGTCCTGAGATACAGTAGTATCTTTAGTGTTAGCATCTGTGTGGAATCCTTTAGTTCACACTTTATTCATCTACTTCTTGCAGGGGATAATGAACCCCAGGGCCTTGCATATGTTGAGTAAGCACTCTGCCACTGAGCTACACCTTTGGCCCCTCTGAACTTGACATTTATGACTATCACGTTTTAACTGAGTCTTCAGAAACAAAAGGTAAAAACTTTTTAACTCATTTATCACATCACCATGGAACTCATAGGCCTGATGGGTCAAGAACTAATAATTTCAAATATAGCCTGGGAGCTGTTAGAATTGCTGACTCCTAGGACCTACCCTGAAGCCACTGACTCAATGTACTTTTTAACAAGATTCTCAACCACTAATGGGTAAACTAATTGTGACCAACAGTGGTCTAGGAGGACTTTTATAGAAAATTGGAGGGTTTCTTTCTTACAGAAGTCATTAACAGTTATTCTTGGGAATAAAGCACAGGGGTTTCAGAATGCAAGAAGTTCTTTCATAAACCATTAGAACTTTTTTTTTTTTTTTATCAGTACCGGGGATCAAACTCACGACTGCCTGCTTGCAGGGCAGGCGCTTATGCTGCTGAACTAAATCCCCAGCCCAGGACTTGTAATTTTAATGGAATAATCTTTTTCTTTTTTTGTGTACCGGGGATCGAACTCACGACCTTGCACATGCCATGCAGGCGCTTGTGCCACTGAGCCAAATTCCCCCTCTAAAATGTTTTTATACATTTGTTTATCTCAATCTATGAAGTACAATCAGCAGAACTTTCTCAAAGACTCCAGGCTAACATCATGATTCTCTGCAGTGGTATCCAGCGGGCTACCAGACTTGCGTCAAAACATGATTCACATATTCACATTCCTTAACTCAGGGAGGAAAAAAAAAAAAAGAGTGAGGGCTAACAGGTGATTAAAATTCTTCACTGGGGATTCAATCCAGGATCTCTGCATTGAGCTACATCTTCATCTCCCCACCCTTTTGAAAAACTTTTGAGGTTAGGGTCATGCTAAGTAGTCCACATTGGGCTTGATCTTGCTGGGATCACAGGTAAGTGCCACTGCATGCAGCTGAAATTCTATAAATGTCTTCTAGGTTTAGAAGGTAGAGAATGAGCACTGGTCTTTGATGTTAACAAAGGAAAAAGGGGAAATATACTTAAGTAATAATGTAAATTTAATCTTAGTTGGATCAGAGCATCAATCTTATTAATTTCCCAGAGAATAGGCAGTTACCTGGTAGGAAACTTTAGATAATCTCTCACTTCTATTCCAATGTTTCAGTTCATTTTACCAAGTAAAGGTATGTGATGACAGCAAATTACACAAAAATACCCAAACTACTCCTTTCTGAACTTAAAATTGATAAGTGAAGTATAGTGCACATTATTTTAATGAGAGCAAAGGAAAATTAGGATGAAAAAGGCACGCAAGGCTTTTCTTCCAGTCACCTGTAGTAATCAATTCTTCCATCTTCAACTGTCAGTGTCCATATACCTTGAATTCTCTTCCTGGCTTGTCATAGGAACTGGGCTACAAAATGCCAGTGAGTGTGATGGAATGAGAAGGAGCTCTAATCCTAACCCCTAACCCCAGGCCAGACTGGCTCTCCACTCTAAATCTCTGCTGGCATGCTCTTCATTCAACTCAAAACCCTTTGCCTCAGATGCAAAAAAGTAAAGCTGCAAACCTATGACCTCCTGTTTGATGGCAGAAACAATTACAAAATGATCTAGGGATCCTTTCTAAGAGGTAATGTTTAAGAGAGTATTTGAGGCCTTAAATGTTAAAGGTTGAGAGACTAAGATGAATGCACTTATATTTTATACATACAGCAAATGATACTGAATAAGTGGCAATTATTTTAAAGTATATAATAAAATTATGGGGAAAATGCATCTTAAGTTAAAAAATGCATTTTCAAGGTTTTACAGGATGTCTATAAGACTTTGCACTTAAGTAAAATAATTATAAATACTGAAAACAAAACAAGCAGCTATTCCACCAGTTTAATATTTAAACAGAAATATTCTCAGGTAAAATAGAATTAAAATTGATGAGACTCTTAGTAGCTTGCTTTATTTGTCTTGACTCAAGAGAAATCCTTCTGTAGCAAAGAATCTTCTTTTAATGTCATTTAAAATTTTGAAAAGTAAAATTCATTTTTTTTCCTGTAGTACTTGGAGTCTGAACCTGGGATGTTCACAGTGAGCTATATCCTCAGCGATTTTTTATCTTTTGAGATAGTATCTTGCTAAATTATTAAACTTTACATCTGAAAGCCTGTAATCCTAACTCAGCCTCCTCCAGTGCTGGGATTACAGGTGTCTACCACCATACCTGCCAACCATCTATTTTGTTAAATCTGTTCTATTCAGGATAAAGACTTAAAATTACCTAGTATTCATTTTGTGTGTCTGAAAACCTAAATAGGGATCAAGAACCAAACTGGTTGCTAGGTCGTCATTTTCACAGAGTTCCTTGGCAGACATTCCAGAAGATGGCACATAGCGACTCTGTCCTTCAAATCCTGAATTACCATTACCTGTGAAAAGCAAAAAAAAAGTAATTTAAACTGTAAAATACTTAAATTTATCTTTACAACTCTTAAAAATCACTGCCCATTCAAGCTAATAACCAAAAATAAGAATACTTATTTCCATCAGTTTTAATAATTAGGAAAATAATATGCTTGCTTAAAAAAGAAAACCAAATGCAGTAAACTGAGCCAATTACTGAGAGTATTTTGGGCAGCAAATATCAGATTTACAAAGAATGGGCTCTGAGAAGTTGGAAGACTCTGGTTCTAGTGATTTACTCTCTCCTTAAAGAACAGCCAGGAAACAAGATAGCAGGATGGCATTATTCTAATGAGATGGCCTATGGAGCCATTACATAAGGATGGGGTGAGAAGGAAACAAGAACTCAAGATAGTTTCTGAAGTTTCTGCAAGAAGTGCCAAAACTGTGAATCTCAAGAACCAACACAAGCCTCAAGGAGTTCAGTTTCTTGCTTTTGTGAAGGGCAGCTAAGTGACTACTATCCCACTTTGAAGGCAACTTAGGTCAAAAGGTTCAAAAACTTGCTTGTCATCACAGAGCTAGGTAGCAGAAGAAAGGGAAAAAAGTGTAGAGTGATAGTTCTATTTATTTTAAATAATTTTCAATGAATAGATAAAAATACAGACTGAAATATGTAACTGAAGTAATTGAGTTTAACTGTGAAAATCAATGTTAAGAAATTCACATTTACACAGATTAAGACTTGTTATTGCTGCTAAAGTTTGATGCACACATCATTGACAGTCTTTTCATGGAATTAGCATATATAATTTATAGGGCATCATCATACTTTTATGGCTCTCAAAACTAAAATATAAAAGAATTAGAGGGCTGGGGATTTAGCTCAGCGGCATAAGCGCCTGCCTTGCAAGCAGGCAGTCATGAGTTCGATCCCCGGTACCAATAGAAAGGAAAAAGACCAAAAAAAAAAAAGAATTAGAGACACAGAGGTTTAACCTTCATCTACTTTTTCACAAAAACAAAATAAACACATACAGGGCCCTGCCAAGTACAGGTACATGATTTTACAATAAAATTAGCTACATGTCTGCCATCAAAATTTTTTTTGTTCTTTTAGACAGATGTAGTAGTCCAGGATGGTGCTGAACTCACTATGTAGCCCAATCTCCCATGATCTCATAATCTTTCTGCTTCAGCTTCCTGAATGTTGGCATTATCAATATGCACTACTACGGCTCTGAAATTGTTACATTTTCATAAAAGCTTCACTGAAGGGGCTTAGCTCAGTGGTATAAGCGCCTGCCTTGCAAGTGTGTGGTTGTGAGTTCGATCTCTGGTACCGATAAAAAAAGAAAAAGACAAAAAAAAAAAAAGCTTCACTGAAACATATTTCACCTACTATACAAATCATTCACTTAAAGTATGTAATTTTTTTAAACATACTCACAAGAGTTGTTTTGAGTTCCTGAGATAAGAATCTCACTCTGTAATGCAAATTAGCCTTGAATGCCAAGAGCAATTCTCCAGCTTCAGCCTCCCAAGTGCTGGGATTACGACATGCGTCACCATACCCTGCCCTTTTACATTATGACTCTATGTGACAGGTTTCTTTCACTTCGCATTATTTCAAAAGTTTATTCACATTACTCCATGCGTATTTCATCCTTTATTATGATTAAATAATGATCCATCGCATGTGTATGCTTCATATTTTGTCCACCCACGTGCCAGTTGGTGGATCTGGTTATTACAAATCATACTGCTGTGAACATTCATAATATTACTGTGTGTACATTATGTTTCTAATTCTATCTAGGAGTAGAAATGCTGGGTTAAGTGATAACTGTATGTTTGACTGCTGAGGAACTGCCAGACTCTTTAAAACTAGGAGTTACATTCCCACCAACAGTGCTCCAAATTCTCCACAACACCTGTTACTACCTTTTAAATTTGAGATGTCCTATTGATTATAAATTAGTACCTTATAGTTTTGACTTTTCTTGATGACTAATATTAGAATGTTTCCTGTGCTTACTGCCCACAATAAAATCTTTTCCTGTGCTTATTTGTCTATTCAGATCATTTGCCCATTTTAAAACTGGATTTTGTCTTTCATAGTTGGTTTTGAAGAGTTTGTATGTATTCTGGCTACTAGTTCCTTATCAGATTTGATTTGAAAATATTTCCTCTCATTCTGTGGTTGTTTAATGATGCTAGCAGTGTCTCCTGAAGAAAGTTGCAATTTTGATCAATTTTTTGTTGTTGTTCCTTACCATTACTGAATCTCAAGTCAGGAAAAATTATGCTTGTTTTCTTATGATTTTTATAGGTTTCACTTTTACTCTGGGGTCTCTGATTCATCTTATCTTTAATTAGTTTCTACATGTGGCAGAAGCTTAGCTTTAGTCTTTGCACATGGATACCTAATTTTCCTAACACCATCTGCTGAAAAAAGACTATTGTTTCTCCACTGAATTCTCTTGGCATTCTTGTCAGAAATCAGTCGGTCAAAATGTGAGGATTTGGGGCTGGGGATTTAGATCTGTGGCACAAGTACTTGCCTGAAAAATGTGAAGTCATAAATTCAATCCCCAATAGTTCAATCCCTTTAAATTCAACCCCCTCCCAAAAGTGATTTCTGGACTCTTAATTCTATTCTGTAGATCTATGTTTATGCCAAATCATTAACTCCCCTGATTACCGCAACTTTATAGTTAGTTTTTAAACTGGGAAGTATGAGTTCTCTAACTCTGTTCTTTTTCAAAATGATTTCGCTATTCTGAGTTCCTTGAATTTTCATAAGTATTTTAGGATCAGTTTGTTATTTGAAGCCACTTAGGACATTAATAGGTATTATGTCAAATCTACAGATTATTAAAGCAATGTGGCCATCTGAACAATATTAAATCTGCTAGTCAATGAACATACAGTGTTTTCCCATTTAGGTCTTACTCATTTTTCAATGGTTTATAATTTTCAGAGTTCACACTTCTGTAAAACTTCTTTTACTTCTCTTCTCTCTCTTGTTTGGCATGCCACTGTAAATGAGATTTTCTTTTTCTTTTTTTGTTTTGGTACCGGGGATTGAACTCATGACCTCACACTTGCCAGGCAGGCACTTATGCCATTGAGCTAAATCCCCGGCCTGTAAATGAGATTTTCTTAATTTCATTTTTTTTTTTTTTTGTCTTTTTTTCCTTTTTATTGGTACTGGGGATCGAACTCACGACTGCCTGCTTGCAAGGCAGGCGCTTATGCCACTGAGCTAAATCCCCAGCGCCCTTAACTTCATTTTTGGATTGCTCATTCCAAGTTTACAAAACATGATATATTTCTGCAGACTGATATTGTATCCTCTAAGCTTACTTAACTTTTTATTAACTCTAATAGTTTTTTTCAGTGGATCCCTTAGAATTTTGTTTCTGAGGTAAAGTCTCACTATGTAGTCTAGATTGGCCTTGAACTTGTGATTCTCCTGCCTCAACTTCCCTAGTGTTGGGATTAACAGGCATGTGCTATCATGTCTGGCCTCCTCAAGGTTTTCTACATATGTAATCATGTTATCTGCAAAACAGAGATTGTTTTATTTCTTCCTATCCAATCTAGATTCCTTTTAGTCCATTTTCTTGCATAACGGCTTGGTTAGAACCTCTAGTAGAATGCTGAAGAAAAGTGTTGACAGGATACCCCAGTCTTGGTGGATCTTAGGGGAAAGCAGTATTTCACCATCACATATTATAATAACTGTGATTTTTATTTTTTTTATAACTGTAATTTTTAAATAGATGTTCTTTATCCAGTAGTGGTATTCCCTTCTATTCCTAGTTCAGTATTTCCCGTCCTGAAAGTATGTTGGATTTTGTTAAATGCTTCTTTTGAATCTACTGAGATGATCATATAATTGTTTTTTGTCCTTCACTCTATTAATGTGGCTTATTACACTAATTGATTTTCAGATGTTTAATCAATCCTGCATGCCTCAAATAAACCCCTCTAGGTCATGCTACAGAATTCTTTTTATATGCTGTTGGACTTCACTGAGGACTTTTACGTTCGTGTTCATAAGAGATACTGGTCTGTAGTTTCCTTGTGATATGTGATTTTAGAAGCAGGATAATGAGTAAGAAGTATTCCTTTCTCTTTTATCTTTTAGAGCTGTGTGTGGTAAGTTGTTAATTCTACAAATTGGTAGAAATCTTGAAGAATTCACCAATGAAGTCATCCGGGATTTTCTTTTTAGGTACCAGGGACTGAACTCACAATCTTGTGCTTGCTAGGCATGTGCCTCCTGAGATTTTCTTTGTGGGGAGAATTTTTTTTTTTGGTAGTTTTAATTACTGAATCTCTTTATCTGCCAAACAGGTTTATTCAGGTTTTCAAAAATTCCTTCAATTATTTTCAGTTGTTTGTTTCTAGGAATTTGTCCGTTTTATCTGTTACCTAATTTATTCATATACAATTATTCATAGTATTATTATATCAACTTTTATTTCTGTAAGGCAGTTAACGTCTCCTTTCTTTCATTCTTGAGTTTAGGAATCTCAGTTCTCTTTTCTTGGTCTTTGCTTTTTTTTTGGTACAGGGGATCAAACTCACCAACTCACACTTACCAGGCAAGCACTTGAACCACTGAACAGCCCTGGGTTTTGCTTAAAGTCTGTCAATTTTGTTGATCTTTTTAAAAAATTAACTTTGGTTCCACATTTTCCGTACTTTTTCCTCTTGTATTTCATTCATTTCAACCCTAATTTTTATTATTTTCTTCCTTCTACTAGTTTTGGGTTTAGTTCTTTTTAATTTTTTTTCCCTTGTGTTCTATAGTGAAAGTTAGGCTAACAACATGAAAATTTTTTTCTTTTTAATATAGGCTTTTATATCTACTCTATATTTTCATGTATGTTACTGCTTTTTAGCTTCATTCTATAAGTTTTATCCTCATTTTCATTCATAAGTGTTTTTTAGTTTCTTATTTTTTTCTTTGATCCACTGATTATTTTGTAGCACACTGTTTAATTTCCATGTATTTAGTTAACTCTCCCAATTTCTTTGTATTATTAATTTCTAATTTTATTCCATTGTAGAAAACATACTTTTACTATTTCAATTTTTTAAGTTTATTGGGACTTGTCATGTATCTTGTCCTGGAGAAATGTTCCATGTGTACTTCAGAATAATGAGCATTCATTCTGCTATTGTTGAGTAGAACAGTACTCTACCAATGTAGAGTAGCATGCTACAGATGTCCACAAGTCTACCTGCTGTATTTGGTTAAATGCACTCTTTTCTTATTGATATTTTGCCTAGTTGTTCTATTATGAACTAAAGGATCCAAATTATTGCTGAGTTGTCTATTTTTCCCTTCAATTTGGTCACATTTGGTCACATTTTTGAAGTGTTAAGTGTTCCCACTAAATGCTTAAAATAAGACAGGAATATGGCACATGATGATAGCAGCTTCAGGGGTGAGGTGGTGTCCACGGAGAGGACAGCATATTCAGTCTTGGGCTCTTTCCTCTTCTTTTTTGTTTTATTTTTGCAGAACTGGGAATTAAACCTAGGGTCTTAGGCAAGTCACTCCCCTATACTCCCAAATCCTTTCTGTTTTTCAGACAGGATCTGGCTAAGTTGTCCAGGCTGTCTCCAAATGTGCAATCTTCCCCACCTCAGTCTCCCAAGTAGCTGAAGATATAGACACAAGTCATCATACCCAATGGGCTCTCTGCTATTCTTATACTCTGCAGGAAATGGGACTGGTTTTCCACAGAAACAGGGACATGATCTGATATGAAAAGTGGCAGTCTGGGTGAATGAATAATACAATCCATAAATGGTAAGAAGGAAATGAATTAGAACTGTGCAATATATTTGGAAATGCAGAAAACCATTGACTAATCCAAACCACTGGGCACTGGCAATCTCAACACAAACTGGGAATATTCAGCAGTGCGTAGATTATTGTTAGGAATAGCAGGAATTGAAAGTGTGTCCTCTTTAACTCTTAAAAATGTTGTCAAGAATATACTCTCTTGCCCCGTGTGGTGATGCATGCTTATAATCACAGAACTTAGGAGGCTCAGGCAGGAGGATCACTGTGAGTTCAAGACCTGCCTGAGCTACAAAGTGAGCTCAAGGCCAGCCTGAACTGCACAGCAAGACCCTGTCTAAAAAAAGAAATAAAGAAAGAAAACCACAAAGAATATACAGTGTTAGACAACCTTTATAAAATGCCTATTTGTATTTACACTTACTCCTAGGCATCTCATTACTCCGACAGAACTACTGTAACAAGCCTCAAAGAAATACATGGTAATAAAGCAACTTATTAGCACTGTCAGGATAAATGGCTCTCCTGTATAAGTAGACTTAACTGTGATCTGCAAAGATGCCCTCCAATAGTCAGTTTTTTTCTGTCCTGCATTCTACTCACCATCTAAATTACAGTGACTTCATTATTTATATTGCTCTATGGAAGTTACCAAAAAAGTATATACTTACACAGAATATTAAAAATGCAATTTAAACTTACAAAAATTCAGCTGTGTGGTACCTTTATATTTTTATAGAACACATGAACTATTCAGGTATAAAGTCTATAAAATATGAAGTTATCAAATACAAACATAATTATATATAGAATTTACTTGTTTCACATATGGTTTGATTAAAAAAACTGATGAGAATAAATAAAACTATACCGTTAACTATGAGAATGTACAAAACTGTTTTGACGATAAAACACGAATTACATACTGGGTGGAATTACTGTCCCACATCACAATCAAAAGACTGAGTTTAAAAGTGTACATACATCTGCTTGACCTCCTCTCGACTGTGGTTCTGCCAGTCTTCAAGGCGTCCTTGCCAGTGTGCTGTAATTTTGATTGGTTCTGCTGATGATCATTAGACAACTTGCCTCCATTTCTCCTGCCATTCACCACCATGTTCTTGGATTCTCCCAACCACTTCATACCCACAGCCAGCCTGACCCAGGTGCATTTAGTCACTCTCTTCAAATAGCTTAGAAAATAATTTCAATGTTCTCTCCTAATGAAAACAAAACATGAACAAAGTAGGAGGTAAATACATGAAAACCATGCTAACCAGAAGCCTAAGTTCCTAAGAAAGATACATATAATTGAGATTAATTTAGTAATTAATGTCTCCACTCTTTTAAAGGCCACCTTGCTATGATCCCTCTACCCTCCCCCCTTGCCATACCATGCCAAGCTCAGGACTACAGTTCTTCCAGGCTCTTCAGCAACACAGGGACTTGTTCACTCCTTGTGCTTAAATAGCTGACTGACAAATAGTAGGTGGTCATTAAATATTCACCCTTTTCAGTTACTAATTAATAAGAATCATCTTTGCTTCTTATTATGCTGATATCTAGGTAGAGATCTATAATCTGTTCAGATTACATGTTTTGGTAAGGCTCTATGAACCCTTGGAGTAAACTGTAAGGCAATTACTCTATCTACTTTGTCTCAAGGAAAGTTCATGACTACCAGGATAAGGGACAACTGTTAGGTTAACTACTACTTTTTTTTTGGTACTAAGAATCAAACTCAGGACTTTGCACTTGCCAGGCAGGTGCTGTGCCATTGAATTACTCACTACTTATAGCATAAAGAAACCTACAAACAAAATTTAGCAGAGGAGCCAGAATAATAAAAGATGTACATCTTACATCTTTTTTGCTGTTAGTCTGAAGTCACTTTCAAAGTATTTAAAGAACCAATATTCAGATATCAAAGTAGTACATGCTTGAAAATATTTACCTTACTGTTACTTTACAATGGTCACAAAATTGAGAGTCTGTATATATTTGGCAATATACAGTTATACTTCATCTGAATTTTAAATGCCCAAGTCTGAAAAAAGAATGGCATAGGTAGTGAGAGGATTCTTATAATTTCAAATGAGGATTGAGCAGATTGTTCATAATGGAATGGGAAAAATGTTGTTTCTGATATTATTCCACTATGGAATTATGCCCTAGTCCTTTAAGACAGGATCTCACTAGCAGTACAGGCTGGGCCAGTACAGATGTAGTCCAGGCTGCTCTCAAGCGTTCAACAATCCTCCCAACTCAGCCTCCCAAGTGTGGGATTATAGGCACCACTATGCCTGGCTTATGCTCTAGTCTTTTTTTTTTTTTCTTTCTTTCTTTCTTTTTTTTTTTTTTTTTTTTGTCTTTTTCCTTTTTATCGGTACCGGGGATCGAACTCATGACTGCCTGCTTGCAAGGCAGGCGCTTATGCCGCTGAGCTAAATCCCCAGCCCTTATGCTCTAGTCTTGTATCAGAATAATGACATCCTAAAATATGAACATATAGAACCTGTGAGGTAAAGGGATCTTCGGATTACAAGCACACCTTCCAATTTACAAATGAAATTGGGACCACATTCCCATTGCTACATGATCCGCCTGCTGCAGAGGTAAATACATGAGATATAAAAGATAAAAGTAGAATCCAGCACTTTGGATCTTCCAATTACAACAGTTAAGGGTTAATCACAATCACATGGGAAAGTACAAATGATAAGCTTTTTAGTGCTGAGGATTGAACCAGGGCCTCACACATGCAAACCATATTCAACCACTGAGTTATACTCCAATTCCATAAGGTAAAATTATTGTGAAATACTCCAAGAAATGCATACCCAAACATAAGTGTAATGATACGCAGCACAGATACAAAATACCTATTTTTTACTTGACCTCAGGACTGTATGAACTTACTGTGGGATAAAAATGTGCACCGAGCGACATGATGAAAGGTTAAAGATACCTGAATAGTGTTCAGCATAGTTTTAACAGTTTTTCTTTAATATGTACTTTTCTCCTAGGTCCTTCTCTATTTAAATTTGATTAGTACTCAACTTTGTCTTTTGATTATCTTAATCCTATGGATATGTTGCTATTTAATGTATAGGAAAGGTTAAGAACAACTGTATCACATATAAGCTAAAGATTATTCAAATATTAAATTTTGCCAAATTTAATAAATGATCTCTTGTTGATGATCAAATACTCTATATGTATTTACACTTAGGAAAAAAAGGCACAGTACTGAAAAGCACTATACTTTTGAAGCATCTAGACATAGCAAGGTTGTGAAAAAACACACCAATACCCTCTCACACTTTTTCCCTTCACCTAGACTACTATAATTTGTCTTTTGTCTGGCTAATTACTTTAAGCCCTAGCTCAGTATTTGAGCTCTAAAGTTTTCCTTGATGCTCACTACCAAACCCAGTTGCACATTCCTACTGTAAAACTTAGGTAAAAGCCCTTAAGGTCATTATATTTTATTAACTAATCATCTGCTTTCTTAATTCATAGGAGTGTCTCAGAGCAAAAATCCGTTTTTCTTACCTTAGTATGACACATATCAGACACACTCAACTAATGAAAGAGTAAGTATATTAAGTTGAAGTTTAAACTATATCACAGAAACTCGATTTATTTTTCTTGAAACTAAATTAAAGTTACTGCCTGACCACTTCAAGTTCTCTTTCTCGAGACGCTCATGGTGCTAAGGGCAGCAAGAGAAATTCCTGCATGGGTAGAAAACAGGCAGGACTCACAGCTGCTACCACCAATAACTCCCCTACCAGTAGCTTGCTATTATGCTCTTGCCACAGTTCCTAGTTCTAGACTTCTAAAGAAAAAGTACAAGGAGAAGAAGGTAAAGTGTTTCCTGTCTTTAGGGAACACATATCATCCTTAGAATGCCCCATTATGAGACACCCTCATGGATAATGACTGATGGTATTTTTTTTTCCAATGGTATTTTTTAATCTCTTATGAGTACTAATTTCCCTCAACATAAAACATACAGTAGAACTATCTGGAATAAAAAAGAGAAACTCAGCTTTAGGTAGAAGTAAGAGACGTAAGAAATAGCCATCTATGGAGAATCTTTAAGTTCAACCAAGATTCCCACTCAGCAGACACAAAGCAGAAAATATAGAAATCAATGAGACCTGTATGTAGTGCAAAGTCCAGTCTGAGAACAATTACTCTAAATTACTTATTCATTCATTTTGTTATCTGGCAGGGAAAAGAACAGATGCCAATATTTTAAGAAAGATTACTTTGAGGAAGTTATAGCTATCAAGCTATCATTTTTTTCTGAGGATTAGAAGTTCATCAATAAATCTTTTCAGCAGTAGCACATGTAAGACCAGTTCATAGAACACAGACTGAGATCTGCTTAAATTTATCCTTTAATTTCAATTAAATGTGGATTAATGATCCAAACTATGTCTTTTATTTTATCTTTTTTTAGTACCAGGGATCAAACTCATGACCTTGTGCTTACCAGGGAAGCACTTAAGCCACTGAGCTAACTCCTCAGCCCTATTCAAACTATGTCTTGAGTGTCTTTTATAATATGGTCAAATGGCTATCGTTTGAACTGAAGACCTCTTAGTGTAGTGTGGCAAACCTAAGGCCCATGTGCCACAGCCAGGTGTGTGTTATCACTGCAGGTTCTATAAGGTTCACCATCGCTGCCTTAGTGCAGTAGACACTTCTGTCAATCATGAAATGAGGCTGACTTTCACTAGCATGAGTGTAATTTACATGTGTCCAGATACAGCCTAGTAAACACTGATTCTCCACATGACCATAAAACAACAGCAGCTAAGAAAAAAAATTATGTAAGCTCACAAATGAAAATTCTATAAAAGCAGTTCTAATAAAGTTAAGTAATTTTGGGGCTACTGATAAAATTGTACCTCAAAATGAACATACACTATATTAACAAGCAGATCACTTGTTCTATCCAGATGAGGGTGGACATGTTTTGCTAGGATGATCTTTTCTCATAGCATTACAAAAGCTGGCCTAAGTCTGTACTAATGTAGGCTAAAGAGAAGCAGGAGTGGGGCTAGAGGTTTAGCTCAGCTGCATAAGCGCCTGCCTTGCAAGCAGGCAGTCGTGAGTTCGATCCCCGGTACCGATAAAAAAGGAAAAAGACAAAAAAAAAAAGAGAAGCAGGAGTCAAAGACATCTGTGGGTAGCAAAACCTAAAGGTTTCCAGGCCACCACGGTGCCCCGTCCTACCCAGCAGTGCAGTCCTCTTGCCAAGGAACACAGGAGATTCACACGGAAATGTCCCCAGGGTCTTGGCTTGGTTGATAGTATGTGAACTAATTAGCCACTGGCTATATTTAAATGTAAAAATTACTTCAAATTTATGCAAAAACTGGCCGTTATTCATTCACTGGTTTGGTAATATTAGGGAATGAACTAGGGCCTTTGTAGTGAGCTACAGCCTGAGTTTATTTTAAATTACAGACTTGGTCTTGTTAAGTCACTGATTTGCCCAGGCTGGTTTTGAACATCAGATCTTCCTATCTCTGTCTTGCAGAGTACTGGGAGTTTCTACTATTTGCCACCATTTCCAGCTAGAAAAAAAATAAAGCAGTACTGGCCACTCCAAGTGGCACAGTAACTACAAATTTTTCTCTATTTTTGATTTCCCAATTTACAAGTGTCAGGAAAATCGTTAGCTATCTACTATATTCCAGATACTACTGAAAAGCACGAAGGCTCCAGGGTTCTCATCTGTGCTTATACAGGTATTCTAATGGGAGACAGTACTAGCAAATAGTAAGTTAAGCAACTTATTAATAAACGATATCAGAAAAAAGTAATTTATAGAGGCAGAAAATGTTTTCATGTAAGGGTTGATGGTGGCTCTTTTCTAAGAGCACTAAGAAAGGTAATGGAATCAGAACTCTGGAACACATGTACTAGGCATAAAGAGGCTAAGCACCAAGTCTAGGGACAGCAATGCCCTTCATGTGGCTGAAATGGATTGGTGGGAGGCTAGTTAGGCTGCAAGAAGAAAACATACAACAGAGAGTTTCAGAAGCCAGTGTTGAAACCATGGTATTTATTTCCAGTGACATGGAAAACAGAAATGACAGGATCCAACTCAGTGTTAAAGAAAGGACCATAGGGGCTGGGGATTTAGCTCAGCGGCATAAGTGCCTACTTGGCAAACACAAAGTCGTGAGTTTGATACCTGGTTCCGCGAGGAAAAAAAAAAAAAAGTACCATATTGGCAGCTTACAAACAGACTTTAAAAAAGTAGCTTCAATGAAGCTGCTAATAACCTCCAGGAATAAGAGAATCAAGGAAACTACTTAAGCGAATGCAATAAACTACAGAAAAACTACTGTCCTACATCAGCAAAGGTAAAAGGAGTGGCTGGTTTCAGGGTCTTTTCTGAAGGTTTTACTCACAGACAGCATTTACTGATAGATTGTAGAGTTAAGAGGAAAGAGGACTCAAATGTGCCTCCAAATGAAAAGAATGAAATTAATACTTTGGCTGGTAACAATGACTACAGAAGTTTAGATAGGAGTAGGGATATGAGAATTTGGCTTTGGTCATTGCTGACATGTTCATTAGTGATCCAACTGAAGTAGGCAGTTAGCTGTAAGGGCCTAGTCTACAGTTCAAGGTCAGATACTCTATAGTAATCTAGAATCACAGCAGTCATACTGTTTCACATCACAGGACCAGATGGAATCATTTAGGAGTATGGACAAAACAGGTCCAAGAACTAAGGGTACTCACTAATAATCACAGTTCAAATAAAGAAAAAGCAGCACAAGACAATGAAAAGAAGCAACTAGTGAGGGGGAAGGGCAAGCAAAACAGGTAGAGTGCTCCAAGGAAGAAGCAGACAACTTGGACAAAGACTGCAGAGCCCCAAAAGCTAATACATGTTTATGAGCCTAAACTCCAGGACAAGACATACCACTGATGAAATCTGCAAGCCCTGCTTACACCACAAAAAACCTCCAAAATGGACACCTTGCCTCGAAATATGAACTGACAAAGTCAGAGGGGGCTTTTTTTTGGTTTTGTTTTTATGAAATGGAGGAGAGGAGGAATAGCCAGAAACAAAAAAGAAAAACAAAACAAGAAGGTGGTTCATATGCCAGAAAAGACAAATGTAAATTAAATTCAAGGGGTAGGAGATAAAGGGAGTAGGTTATGATCAGTATACTCTGCTGTTGTTCTTTGTGTTACTGGGAATTGAACCGACAGCTTTACATAAACTAGGCAAGGGCTCTGCCATGAACTGTATCCCCAGCTCCTTACGTTTTTTGAGACAGGATCTTGCTAAATTGTCCAGGCTGACTGCAAACTTGACCCTTATGCCTTGGCCTCTGAAATAGCTGACCCGCAAAGATGCACAAGTATGCTAGGCCTCATTGAGGGTTTTTTAGGATTTGTAGTAAAATTTTTTAAATAATTTCCCAGATTGGAACAACAAAGATCACCTGAGAGAAACAAGAGAGGAAATTTCTCAGGGCAACTGTGCAAGGCTTTGCTGCTTCTATTTTTGTCATTGTTCATAAAAGTGACGCAACCAGATTGTAAGAAAATGCAATTATGACTGTGTTCCAAGATAGGTAGCACCATTCCTGAGAGATTTACCAGCACTGATGCCAGCCAGAAAGCTACTTTCCATGGTTTCAATGGATGTGGGGGAAACACATTTCAGATTCTAGAACTGTGCTAGTTAATCTTCATTGTCAACTTGACTGGATTAAGAGATTCATGCAGAGGTGATTAGATTGCAAGAGTATTAAATCCCACAGATGAGATTATAGCTGAATGGCTATAATGAGGTGGGGTCTAGTTGGAGGAAGTGAGATATGGGATATGACACTAGAGACTCAATTCAGTCCTTGCTCCTCACCTCTCTGGCTCTTCACTGCTCTCTGCTTCCTGGCTGCCATGGGTTGGGCACTTTACCTGTGCCACAATCTTGAGTCACGCTGTTTCTGACTTGGAGCTAGCCAACCATGGACTGGCTAAATCCTCTGAAACTGTAAACCAAAATAAACCTCTCCTCCTTTAAGCTGAGGAAATCAGGTATTTTGTCATCAACCGGCAACTAACCAATACAAATGCAAACCAAACACACAAAGGGAAGGCAATTTAGGATCAATGCAAAATACATTTGAAAACTGCTAAAATAAGAATTACATTTGGAGGTGAAAGAGTTTAAGAAATTAAAGAGGAAGCCAGATATGTATACAAATGCCTATAATGCCTACACTCTGGGAGCCTGAGACAG
The DNA here is from genome assembly GCF_034190915.1 of Cavia porcellus. NCBI lineage: Eukaryota > Metazoa > Chordata > Mammalia > Rodentia > Caviidae > Cavia > Cavia porcellus. Next base: position 26,386,431 of record NW_026947500.1, read on the forward strand.
GAGAATCCTGTATCTGAACCTAGTTTGAGCAATTTAGCAATTTCATGAGACTGTATCAAAATAAAAAAGGGGTAGGGATATAGCTCAGTGCAAAGGGCCCGAGTTCAATTCCAACTACCACAAAAACACAAAAAAGAATTAAAGAGGAAACTCTTAATCATATAATATCACTTAGGTTAAAAAAATGTACCACACTCCACCACCAGGATACATTCCCAATCAGTAACACTAGTAGCTTTGAAGGGATGAGATAATGTAGAAATATTTTCCCCCAGAACATCTCTTTATAATCAGGAAATCTATACTGGGGGGGACTTTCAATATTTTAACAAGTTTCAAAAGAAAGCACAACTGTCTCATAGGAAATGTGCTTAGGTCACATATGCCTGCTCTATGATTGGCAGTGACAGCTCTTCCACAAACATCAATATCTATCTTTTCATAACCACTTTATAGGATTATAAATTAATGAGGGAAGAAGGGAGACAGACAGAAGGAGGGAGACAGGGGTGAGGGAGGAAGAAAAGAGGGAGGGGGGAAGGAGGTAGAAGGGGGTAAGGGAGGGAGGGAGAAGAGAAAAGAGAGAGAGAGGCGCACAGACACAGACACACACAGGGACAGGGATGCAGATACAGAGAGACAGACACATACAGCCAGCCAGAGACATACATACATGGACAGACGGACCAGACTAGAGACTGCACCCAGTGTCTTCACTCTAAACTACATTTTTTGAGACTGAGTCTCATTAAATTGTCCAGGTTGGCCTTGAACTTGCAATCCTCTTGCCTCAACTTCCTTAGTTTACAGGGGTATTACACATGTGCCACCATGTGTGGCAGTAACTTTTGTTTAATGTCCTACACAAACCAGGATTTTAAAAATCTGACAGAAAAATTAAAATAATGATTCTGAATGTCTACCAAGAATTTTAACATAATTCCTGAGACACTACCAAGAACTCTCTCACTAGATTTGCAACAGCAAGCAGAACCACTAAAATATCCAGGATTTGGAGACAGATTTATCTACATTGATAGGCACTAATCAGATCATTCCCAGAATATTAGGCCCTGGTTTCCGCTGGTCTACGGCCTCTTTTTTTTTTGTAGTGGTGCTGGGGATCCAACCCAAAGCCCCGTGCATGCAAAGAACTCTACCACTAAGCCATATTCCCAGCCTTTAGGGCTTCTACATGATGCACAAGCAGGAAGTACAAAGGCAGTATAAAGGCGAGACACAACAGCCTGGCAGTTCTTCTGATTAGCTAGCAAGGTCAGTTACAAAGGTAGACTAATAACCATCAGCTTATGAAGCTTGGTACAATGTACGATCTGGCATCCTGTATGTTCAGTTATGCTCTTGTGCTTATAGGGGTTAAGAAAATAATTAGGAAGCCATAAAGCAGTTATAGAAATAAGCAGTTTCAAAAAAACAAAGTTTTTAAAAGGAAAATTCCTCTTACAGTTTTTTCCTTTTATTTTAACATGTTGGACTTACACAGATAGTTTACAGTTTATCTTTAAGAAGTTACCAGTGGAACTACTTTTATGTCGGGATTATCCTGTGGTGAGACACTATTTTGCTTAAATGGTTATGTTTTGATCTGTGCTGTTTTGTTGTTATGCCCTGTTTTGTCTCAATCTCCATTTTATTATTTTTTTATTTTTATCCTTTTAATTAAGGGAAAAACAAATAAAAAAATAGTAGGATATATTATAGTAACCCACTTTGATTTACTATTAACTTGATTTGAAGCCCTGTATTGCTCTCACCATCTTGTTTTAACTGATGTTCCTCTATTCTGTTTTGCTTGATAGTACCAGGTTTGAAAGGTTAGGCAACAGCTGTGAAGATAGTGGGATTCATTATGATGCCCATTCTGGTTGACTATTATCTACTTTTGAAGACCTGTAATGTCTCCAATGTTTTTGGTTTTGTTGGTTTCGTTCTTTACTGTTTTGCTCAATTTTATTATAACTGATGATATAGGCAACTCTATTAGAGATAGCGGGAGGCATTATGGTAACCATTGTTGATCACCTTGTATTATGTTTTTGCATTATCTATTATGTCCACCCTTTTGATTTGACTGACTCTGTTCTGTTGTGTCACATTTGGTTTTACTCTCTTCCAAAAAAAGCAGTAAGAACTGTGGGAGCAATAAAACCCAAAATGTGTAATAGTCATTGTACAAAAGAGAGGAAAAGAAAGTGCTCTGAACAATATAACTGCATGTATATTTAAGTGTATAAGATAGACAATGATATTACAGAGTTTTGTTGGATCATTGAACAGAACTGTGTGAATGTTCACTATATAAGCTTTAATTTTGTAACTTGAACAAATATTTCTAAGATGACAATATGTAATCTATTAACTAGTGATTTCCTACTGTTTTTTTTTCTGAAATTCTGTATAACTTGTACCCTTTCTTTTTTTCTTTTTCTCCTTAAATAAAATTTTTTTTAAAAGACAAAAAAAAAAAAAAAAAAAAAAGAAGTTACCAGTGGGAGAGAAGTAATTTCCCAAGTGGCTAAAAAAGAAAAGTTAACACAAAATTTTAAAAAGCAAGTACTAACCTGTTAAAGGACTTATGGAACGCTTTATTCAGAAGTGTGTATTTTTTAAGTGATTCTGCTACAATTTGTCAAGAAAGCAATTCAATATGTCAAACAGTTAACAATGCTCTCTCTGGAGGCTGAGATCATAAGCAATTTTTACCTGGGATATGTTCAACTTTTCAAAATGAACATTTATTACTTTTATCACAGAAAAATAAAGATGTATGTATGAAAAGGAAAAGTAAAGCAGACTGAAAGCTTTCAGCACAGGCCCTTGCACTTGGAATGCTGCCAACCTCCTCTACAACCCCACTTTCCAAACCTCACGTAATGTCCTTTTTATTCATGTTAACCCTTTATGTTTCTTATCATGGTGCTTATCAAAGCCATACTCATTTCTTTGTGCTATTATTTCATAACACCTGCTTCCCCACCATAGTGTAAATTAGCTAAGGTATACTTTCCACATCACTAGAACCCAGCACAAGGTCTGAAGTACTACAGGTCCACTGGTACCATACCCTCCTCCTAGTCCCAAACCTAACTACTGTTTATGAATTCACCTGGTTATTAGAGCTTTCCCCCAAATTTAAAATTACAAAAGAATTCTAGAGTATATCGAAGAATTCCAAGTCAGTCTACAATGGTTATTCTAAGTCCATCTGTACTCAATACATAGCCAAGGCTCTATGGAATTCTAAAGTAGTACTTTTAGGGATTAGGTTAAAATAAGAAGCCCTGTAAAGCTGTCAGAAGCACGTGTGATCAATATTTCAATATAAGACTATAATACAGTTTGAAAGGGCAATTGGTTATTTGCCAATTTGTTAGAAAACTACCATGACTTTATGTTCATACCTGAAACCTTACAACTTACAAATATTGCTAGAAATAGGTCTCACTTGAAAAGCTAGACGACTTGATAGAATGTTTAACTAGCTCTAGTGATAGGAGAAAAGCTGTAGGGATTTTTGTTTCTCTAAATTCACAATTATTTCTCTATGTAAGATAGAGCTGTCAGTATACACAGAAGCTGTCATATGAATTCAAATGCTAATTGGGTATCAAATCATCAGTTCAGTAGCAAAGAATAGGTCCCTCCACACTTGTAAAATAACGGCAAATGTCTATGTTAGTATTAGGTATCATCCCTAGTTTCTTTCTCTAGCTTCTGTAGAGTCTATCTCAGATGTATTTTGCTTAACAGCTCTCCCAAGTATCCTCAGAGAGTGGTGATGCCCTCATTTGGACCAGCAAGGGAATGGAATCAACAAAGGACACGCCTTTTCTTCCCTATGGGGCTCAGGACTGGGCCCGTGGCCTCAAGCATACTAAGTGTTCTGCAACTGACTGACTTCTCCAGCCCTTTTTATTTTTTGAAATACAGTCACACTAAGTTGCTCAGGGTGGCCTCAAATTTACCATCCTCCTGCAGCTGGGATTACAGGTATGCATCACTGCACTCAACTGACAGCAAAAGTACTTCATAGTGCTTCACTCACAATCCTTTCAGGATAAAGACAGAGATGCCATCAATAAATTTTGAAAAACACTGACCATGGTAAATTGGTTAATTACGCTAAAGGAGACTGTAAGTAGGCTGAAAAATGGCCCCAAATTAATCAGGTTCTAATCTCTGGAACCTGTGTCACTTTATAAGGAAAAAGGCCTTTGAAGCGCTATTCAACCAAGGATTTTTTTTTTTTTTTAACTCATTCCTTGAATAAACAACAACCAAGGATTTTATGAGAAAAAAGAATATCCTGGTATTATAGTTTGTGTCTAGATGTCCCCTCAAAGTCTCATGCAGTCATAGTGGGGGGAAGGCTTTTTAGAGGTGGTTGAATCTAAAGTTTGTAACTGATTTATGGGCCAATCTTGAAATTAAGGGTGTAAGGACTACATATGCCCTAGGGAGGTTAGCCTGCATAACTTTTGCTGTTTTCTGCCACAATCAACTGTTGTCCCTCTGCCATATGCCACTCTGCCTTGGAGCCAGCCTTATGGACTGAAATCTCTACAAAACCTTCCTCCTTACCTGGGTGTTGAGTATGTTTGTCTTGACAAGAGAAAACTAAAAAAAACACCAACAGGCCTTCAACACCCTCAAAAATGCCAATAAAAGAAAGGAAGGAGGAGACAGGACACTAAACAGCAGTAGAAAAGCAGAGAATAGAGTGATGTGGTCACAGGTAAAGGGATGCTGCAGTCACTGGAAGCTGAAGGTGGCAAAGAAAGATTCTCTCCTAGACAGCAGCCTTTCTCACACCTTGATATGGACCCAGTGAAACTGATGGTGAATTTCTGGTCTCCAGAACTGAGAGACAATACATTCATACTGCTTTAAGCACCATCAATATGGTAATTAATAACAGCAGCCACAGGAAACTAATACACAGGCCATGAAAACATGAACTATAGAAGTGCTTTACAACTACCAGACTACTGAAATACAAAAAAATTCCAACATAAACATGAAAAGATTTAATATATCTTTTAAACAGGCCATTTAGGGGCTGAGGATTTAGCTCAGTGGCATAAGCACCTGCCTTGCAAGCGTGTGGTTGTGAGTTTGATCCCTGGTACCAAAAAAAAAAAAAAAAAAAGAAACAGACTATTTAAAACAACTTTTAAATTATTCTTCCTTTTCAATTGCAGGTAACAGTTATAGACTAATACAGATTTTTGAAAATAAAGCTGGTCTCTCAATTACAAAATGAATTACTGTAGTAAGCCAAATAACCACAATCTTCCTTAGAAGTGCTATGATTGGACATTTTCCATTTACATAAAAAGTTACAATAAAAGCTATCTGGTAGAATTTTTCATTTAGCATTTTAAACAGCAAAACATCCACTACTTTTATGATCAAACATCCGCAATATCCGCCATAAATCTACAGTTGGACATGTGGTGAATTCCTCTCTAACTGCCTCACTTTGGAAAATATTGATTCTTGTGTGTACCCACATTCAGTTTGTTTTACAATGAAGGATTTTATAGAAGAAAGACTTCACATCTCCAGCAGTGCCAGGGATTGAACTCAGGGCTTTGTGAATACTAGGCAAGTGGTCTACCACTAAACCACATCCCCAGTCCTTTTATTTTACTGTGAGACAGGATCTCACTATGTCACCAAATTGTAGAGGTTAGGGTATAATTTGTGATCTTTCCGCTTTAGCCTCTTGAGTAGATGAACAAGCATACCCCACCTCCTTGGCTCAGTAGGTATTTTTTTATATTTCTTTGGTACTGGGAATTGAACTCAGGACCTCATGCTTGCCAGGAAGTCAATGTGTTGCTGAGATAAATCTCTGGCCAGTAGATATTTTTAAAATAGTTTTTTAGTTGATGTGGTTATATGGAGAAAAAGCAAAAGCAAAATCACAACAGGTCCACTACATAAAACAACAAAAACACCTACTTACCCCCATCTCTATACCTGACACCTAGTAGCCACCTATAAATTAAAAAAATAAAATTCCTTTTCCTTTGTTACTATCTCCTGAGAGCCAAACGTTTCACTTTTCTAAAAACCTATGCCACCTAGTGCCAAATGTGTGTAAGTACAACCCTAAGAGCCCACGGTTCCTCAGAACAGTCATTCCTACTGGAAAGAGGCTGAAGGGAAACTTCCAAAGATGATTCTTCTTGTACCCTCCAGCAGGATAACCAAGCACACGTCTTTAATCTTACTGACACTCTAGGTTTGGCACACTGACTGAATTAACAGCAGGTGCTAATAAAGGTCTCCAACAGCCTCTTTTCAAGTAACTAGGCAAAAGCAAAGAAGGCCAAATACACTTGCTCCATTCCTCATCTTACAACTCCCACAAGGGAAAAATAAACCATCACTAATTTTTAAAAGCATACAAATTTTCAAGAGAATGAAAAAGGGAATGGGGCACTAATTATGATAAATAAACATCAGTTTTCCCTTTCCTATCTCTCCTGAAGAAAGGAATGTGATTTCAACAATGTACATAAAGATTATACCAAATTACACTGTGCATATAACAAAGACTACAGATTTCGTTACAGTAGAATTTTGTTTGTTGTGTACCTGTTAAAAGATTTTTCTCGTATTGTAACTCCATCTATAAAACAATTAATAAATCAGAGTAGCTCCATTCTTAATGCTTCCTATGTTCATTCTATCATTTAATTCTTGTACTCTATAAAATAGTTTGTTCCTGTTTATATAGATAAGAGGTTGCAAATTTTCCTTAACTGTGCTGTAGAAAAGACTCCTCTGGTGGAAGGCTGTGAGCCTAAAGGCAGACAAAGCAGTTAAAGTACATTTAATAGTACCAGTGGATGGAGAGAAAAGCTCTGGTGTTTAAGATAAAACGTGTGATAAAATGTGTCTTTCATGAGGGCAAAAGTTTTGGTTTAAAAGATAAGATTGCCATTAAAGAAATTTGGGAGTACAGAAAGAATGATGAAAAAGTTTGCACTGAACTGTGGGAAGAAGGGCACTACTCAGGGGAAGCTGTCCTGAAATGCTGGAACTCAGGAAAAAAGTGCAGACTGTGAAGATTTTAACATTATGTTATTCACTGTAAAAAGAAACAGAGTCAGGGAAGTAACTTACTTGCCCAAAGTAATTCACTTCTGATAAGATACTGTGTCATCACTAATAAAAGGAACCTAAAATATTCTGAGCTTTATTATGGGCAGTTAAATAAAAGGGAAAAGGGGACAGACTACAGAAGAAAATAAAAGGAGAAGCAAGAGACAACACTGGCACTGGGAAGGCAGCCCTGTCTTGCAAAGCAGCACTCCTGTCTACACTATGTGGGTATATGTACTGCTAACTATCCAGCTGTGTCCAACACATGATTGTCTGCCTACATCATCAACAGGATCTGAATGCCCGAGGCCTGGCAACAAGGAGAAACTACCTCCTAGCTCTAACATTCTGAGTACTATTGCACAGTATTGCTTTCAATTCAGGAACTGTGAAAATCACTTCACCTGTATCTTATCAATTACCACAGGCCCTTAATATGTACACAATATTACTATTACCACCCCAACTTTACCAACAAGGAGAACAGGCCTTAAAGAACTAGGAAAAAAAATTAGCTAAGGCTAGGCTGACAGACTGTACATTTTCAACATCGTGTAAGTACAGGAAAGTAGTACAACTCCAACTCAAAATTTTAAGTACACTTTGTCCCATTTTTGAAGAGTAAAACTCTAGAATTGAGAGTTTCTGCTTTTCTGGGGGTTTTGGTACAGTGTGGGAAGAGAGACAATTCGATAGGCATGTAACTTTAAATTCTGGTAAGATCTATAAGAGAAACAGTGAAGGAGACAGAATTATGCAGCAATAGTCTCTGGATTGGAAGACCAGGGGAAATAAGCCAAAAAGGATTTAATATGCATTTTTGTAAACATATAAAGGGAACACCTTTTTTGGGTAAAAAAAATTCTTGCTATCATATATTTCCATCTACTAAGCGAATATTTGCAGAGGCAACTGGATTTGTCTGAACCTTCCAAGGACCCTGAATGAATGAGGTTGGGCTGTCTGTCTCTCTTTCTTAAAGGACAGAGAGTTTTCTGTGGCTTCTCTACCCTAGTCTCCAGGGGCTGAAAAATCAAACTTCCCTTTACTTCTCAGCGGGAGTGTGTATGTGTTCAACTTCCCAAGAGCAGGCTGGTTTTCTTGTTAAAAATACATACTCACATGGTGCAACATAACCATTACTTTTAAAACAGAAATACTCTTTGAAGATCATTTATACATTTCAGATACTTCACCTTTTACATAAATCCGACAATGATTTATTCTATAAACCTAGAATCCACTCCAACATTTATCAAGAGCCTGTTGGGAGCCACTGGGCACTGTTCATGGTGCTGGAAGAGATTCTGCAAACACCCAACACCAGAGGGCGCACAAGAGCTTCTGCTGTCAGAATAATCAGGCAGAACTACTACTATACTTGGAAAGGGAGGGATCAAAAGCATGTTTTTTTGTTTTGTTTTGTTTTTTTAAAAGGGTATCTAAAGAACAAGGCAGATGTGTGCAGAACAGGAAGCAGAAGGGCCCTTCAGTGAAGGAACCTTTTGCATAAAGCCCAAGGCAATCCCACGCCCTTTAGCAATCAGCAATCTGCTGACCAAGTTCTCCTGTAAAAGGAGGCACAAGTTAGAATATGGGTGCCCTAACATCTGTATTAGGAGGGGCTGGGGATTTAGCTCAGCGGCATAAGCGCCTGCCTTGCAAGCAGGCAGTCCTGAGTTCAATCCCTGGTACCGATAAAAACGAAAAAGACAAAAAACAAACAAACAAAAAAAACATCTGTATTAGGTGTTGCACTGTTTCATATCAACATGCATAACTAAGGACTCCTTAGTTCAGCAGCCCTATAATGTAGATGAGTATTGTATATTACTTAGAAATGAAAAGGCTAAAGCTCAGAGATGAGTAGCCTTTCTGAAACTCTTGTGCTAAAACTGAAGTGTGGAGTTCACTACAATAGTTGAGTGCCCCCCCCCAAAAATAGCTGAATGTCTCGTCCTTAAATAAAAAGGTTATCACTGGCATTTCCCTAGGTCTATTTACTTTTTTCTTTAGGATAATACAGAAACTAAGACATCTTACCAAGATTCAACTGGCAATAGAGATCTTAAGAATTAAGCATTTTTATCTAGAAACAATGACATAAGCCAGTAATTCTACTTACTCAGAAAGGTGAGGCAGGAGAATCACAAGTTTGAGGCAAGCTCAAGCAAATTACCAAGAGCCCGTATCAAAAAATAAAGAGTGGGGGCTGGGGATTTAGCTCAGCGGCATAAGCGCCTGCCTTGCAAGCAGGCAGTCGTGAGTTTAATCCCCGGTAACGATAAAAAGGAAAAAGACCAAAAAATAAAAAATAAAGAGTGGGAGACAGTGTTCAGTGGTATAGTGTTTGCCTAGCATGCATGGGGCCTTGGGTTCAATCTTCAACTGCACTCCCCCCATCAAGCTCGAGACCACTGATACATTCTAAAACCCAACCAATTATAAAATATCCCTCTTAATTGTTTTTCAGGGTTTTTAAAAATTAGTACATATTTGCAGTATATAACAGTTACACTCCTCTTGGGGAGTTGGTACAAACATATCTTAATTCTTTAAGTATCCATCTCACCAATGTGATGTTTCAAAAGAGAAGTAAACTACATAAAACATGTAGATAAACTAAGTAAACCAATTACAAAGATGTCAAACTATGATTAAAACGGTTCTTAGAAGCAAGAAAACAGGTGGAGAAAAGACAAAGTATGATTTAGGATTGGAAGTGGCTTCAAAAGGTTGGTCATTTTATAGAAATTGAAACTTGGCCTTATTAATGTCTTTTGCAACTAGTGGCAGCAGACTGGAAGACAGATGATTCCTATTCCAAAGATTTCTCAATTATTCTGCAAATTATACTTATATACAGCAGTAAGTATTTATATATAGCCCTACGTCTCCAAAGTGTTTTGAGTTTGTCTGGTATGGACACCAGACAGCCCCAACTCAGGCTGCCTGAGGCAGGAGACAGTGTGTGACCAAACTGGTTTGGATAGCCTAAGAATGCTTTGGCACCTTAGCAAAAAAAAAAAAAAAAAAGAAAAGAAAAAGAAAGAAAGAAAGAAAGAAAGAAGAAAAAGAAAAGAAAAGAAAAAGAAAAAAGAAAAAAACCCGACAAAACAAAATACAGTTTATAAGATCAATAACTGTGGAAACTAGTGAGTTTTTCTGCCATTTGTGAGAAAACATTTTAGAGATAAGAAATGTCAATACTGTAATGTAAATAAGTTTCTGGTTCCATTGTCAGCTACACGAATGAAATATATCCTCTCTAACTGACTGAATAATATGGGGCTCAAAAACAAAAAGTTTAAAGAAAAATGTTATTGTTAGAAGTTAAAGTGGATTTACAAAAATAAACTGGATTGAGTCTACTGTACAGATGGATTCTCTCTATAGCACGTGTTTAAAACAGTAAAACTGTAATGCATTCACAATAAGATGTGCACAACTAAAATCTGGGAGCATATCTTTTGAATAGAAAAAGTCATGCTTTTAGTGAAAAGCATTTAATTTGATCAGGACAAAATAAAGTTCAGATCATACTCATAAGATAAGCACAGGGTTAGATACTCGTCAGGCAAAACTTTTCCTCTCAACTGACACTTCTAATACAAAAAACATCAAATTATGGAGAAGAAAAGTGAGAGAGAGAGAGAGAACGTGAACATACAGTTGGTAGAATTCAAAGAAAGCTGTTAAACCCACCCCAATTAAAAATTTGATGATTAGGAGCCCTTCTTTGTACAGCATGTTCCATGAAACCTGGACACTAAAAATGCAGGTTTTTATTTTACATTTCAAACTTAGGAGCTCTGAACAGAAAGCATTTTTTAATATTTCAAAACTGTGAGCCTAAGAAAGAAGTTACATTTTAAGTTCACCAGATACTCATATCCTGCAGAAACTGTGTTTTGTGCTTTTTTTTTGGGGGGGGGGGTCTTTTTCCTTTTTATTGGTACCGGGATCGAACTCAGGACTGCCTGCTTACAAGGCAGGCACTTATGCCATTGGGCTAAATCCCCAGCCCCTGTTTTATGCTTCTTATAGCAATTTAAAACCATTGTTCTACACCAAGACAAGTCAGTAAAACAAGTTTTAAAGTTACATTTTACACATAAAACATCTCTTGCACAAAGTTAGTTATGTTTGAAATAGAACCCCAACTCAAAAACCAACAACCTCTTTTGTGTTTATTTTATACTATGTAGCCAACAGTGTGACCTACTGCAGGGAAGACACACAGTTCATTCTTTTATTACACTGGGGAGGAAAGACATGGTTGGTTTTGCGGTATCAGGGTCTGAACCCAGGGCCTTCACAGAGTTACAATCCCACCTTTTTCTTGAGACAAGAGACTTGCCAAATCACTAAGTTCCTGAGGCTGGCCTAAAACTTGCAATCCTCCTCACACTGCCACAGTGTTAAGATTACAGGTATGCACTACCACGCCTGGCTGATGGTCTCTATCTTTAAAAATCTGTAGAATATGCTTAACAATTCCCATGTTAGGTATGACATAGTCCTGAAGTCCTTACCATGGAGGATTCTGGTGAGTGGAGAAAGTAGAGCTCATATATAGTGCACAAAAGCAAAAAACAGAATCACAGTTAATTTACGTGAAAAAATTTGCTCCGGAAGTCATGGGAACATTCCTGAACACAGGGTTCTTTTTTCTATCTGTCTGTCTGTCTTTCTCTCTCTCTCACACACACACACATACACACACAAATCTTTGTCACACAACCCAGCCACATTCTTGGCCAGATAAACCCACAAATTGATAGTCAAGTAAAGAGAATCAAATTTAATCCCAGATTTATATGACCCAAGGGAAAAGTTACAAACCAATACTCCCTGTCCACACAACACTCAAAGACACACAAACACCCAAGACACTTCACGCAGCTCCTCATCCTTCATGTGCTTCTGCCACCCTCCCCCCACTTTCCCAGTATGGTCCATTGACATCTGCTACGGGGAAAGACTTCAGAGCACAGCAGTCCAGCATGTCCAAAGCAGCTGAACATACAGGTGTAGGAATGGTTGGGAGAAGAAAAGAGAAATGATTTTGAGTTTGGTTTCAAAGATTATGGGTAATGTCTGGCTTGGTGGCACACACCTGAAATCCCAGCTACTCAGGAGGCTGAGACAAGAAGAATGAAAATGAAAATTCCAGTCAGGTGTGTTGGTATGAACCTGTTAACCTAGCACTCAGGAGACTGAGGCAGGACAGCTGAGAGTTCAAGGCCAGCCTGGACTATATTGTGAGTTCCAGCCTACATTACGTAGTAAGATCTTCGATGCTTTAAAAAAAAAAAAAAATGAAGTCAAACAGAGCAACTCAGCAAGACCTTGTCTCAACAATAAAGAAGCCAGGGATGTAGCTCAGTGCTCCCTGGGTTCACTCACGCATTTTGGAAAATAAAATAAAGTTAACAAAACAAAACAAAAAAACCCCACAAAACACAACAAACTCTACTTTCAAGAATGCTGTATTATTTCCACTCTCAAGCTAAATTGCTTAAATAACAATGTTTTCACATAATACTAGAATGGATACATTTTGAAAAACTACAAACTATTAAATTTGACAATTTGAAGGCTAACAAATTATTAATAGATAATGCATGATCTGTTGGGCCCCTAATATGCACCTGCTTCTGGGCAGACAAGCCAACTAAAACCCAATAAGCTCACAAGAAAGCTAACTGAGGGGGCACATAAACCAGCCAATATAATACGGTAATAACTGCTCAGCGAGCTCACAGGAAGATGCATTTTACAGGATGGACGAGACTGGAATGCAAGAGAAGGTGCCGTCAACCAGCAGGCAACATTCTTGGAGGGCCTCTCTGAAGCGCCTGTGTATACTATGGAAAGAAATGGGCACATGAATGCTGGACCAAACGTGGCCAAAAGACGATATGCACGAGAAACTAGCAGAGCTGGAGCTTGGGAGAGGAAGCAGAATGTAGAATGCTCAAACTAAACTCAAACTAAACTCTCAAAAATGGGCTAGAAGTCCTCACACTTTGCGAGATTAAACTGTTCGTGAACTTTAACCCTAGAAGACAGGTAGCTCCAACAACGGCAGGGTCACACCTGCGGTTGAAGTTGCTAAATCTTCAGCTGCACAACAAACGTGTATGTTTAGCAAGTAACTTCAAGTGTGTACTTCACAAATCATCTTTGATTCCAGGCTAAAATTACTTCCTCCTGCCTTTAAAAATGATTTATGTTTCTGCTACTAATTACAGTACAAAAATTACAGGTGTGTTCTCAATAAATATCAAAGACTGAAGGGAAAAAGTTACAGTTGGCAATAGCTTCAACCAAGGATACAAACCAAAGCCTTCATACCCGTGAGGCCACGCTTGATTAAAGTTTGTATCACAATCATGTCCAGATGAAAAGAATCACAGCCAATCCGATTAATTCCTCTGCCTACTACTTCTTTAAGTTCTTAAAACTAACTTCAAAGAACAAGTTTCCACTGTCCAGTATTTCTAAAGTTTCACCACTTCCAGGGATCGTAAACTGCAGCTCCGGAACCGGCCCAAGGAATTTCTTGGCGCCCCGCTAGTGTCCACCTCGGTCTAGCAAGGAGGATCGAGTTGTCACTTTGAACACACGTTCGTTCCTCCTCCTGGAGGTAGGGGTGACCCTGGGCACATCTCCTCTGGGGGTGTGTGTGCTAGGTCCCACGGCGCCGGAGACCAGGGGAACGGACAGCAGAGACAGCACGAGGGGGAAGGAGCGACGCGGGGACGCTAGGCCGGGGGAGGGGACGCGGCCCGGCGCAGGACACGCTCGGAGGACACTCAAAAGGAGGCTCGTGCCAAAACAAAAACAACCGAAAGTTCAGCGCGGCGGCGGTAGCAGATTGGGCGAGCCCGTTCACGGCTGCCCATTGGAGAAGAGGAAAAACAGAGTCCCCCAATCGCAAGCGGCGCGGCTGCTCCCCTCGTGCGGCCGCGGCCCGGCCCCGACGCTGCCCGGCGGCCGCTATCGCTCCCTTCCGGCCGCGGCCACCACTGCAGGCCGCCTGCCCCGCAGCCCCGCCCCGCAGGCCACTCGCCCCGGCCCGGCCCAGTACCTGCCCGGCCACCGCGGCCCCTCACGCCCCCGCCCGGCCGCCCGGCGCCGCAGCCGCCCGCCTTCCCCGGCTCACCGCGGCCGGCCGATGCCGCTCGGGCGCGTTCGAGGCCCCGTTGCCCGGCCACTGCGACGGGAAAGGGGGACCCACGCTGCCGGGCCACTCTTTCCCGTCCCCTCAGAAAATTAATCACCAAAAAATAATTCCACAGAAAAATGGAGAGTAAAATTCAAGATGGCGGCGCGAACCGCAGCACCGCTCGCTCCATCCGCAGTGGGGGAAAAAGGAGTCCCGCCAGCCCCGGGCCTCCCGCCCCGACTCGGCTGCTGCTGCCGCTGCCTCCACTGCGCCCCCGCGCCTGCGCCCCCGGCCTCGGTCCGCCGCGCTCGGCCGCCCTCGCCCTTCCGCTCCAGGCCTCACCTCCACCTGGCGCGCCGCCGCGCGGTCCGAAAAGCATCCGCCGCCCTCGGGGACCGCGTCCCGTGTCCTCGCGCCGCGCGGTGCCTCCTCCGGTCCCCGGGTGTTCTCAGCTCATAGCCCCGGAGCCTCGCCGTCCGCGCCACAGACGCGTCGCCGCCCCCGGTGAGCTACCCGGACACCGCCCGGGCCCGGTGGAAGGACACGAAAAAGAGTCCGTGACCGACGGCGGAGGGACACCACGTCGGCAGCAAACGTGTGCGCCCCTATGTGGCGCTGGCCGCCGCGGTGGCTTCGACGGGATTTTGTGAGATGAGGTGGAGGAACGCCAGGGAGAAAAAAGTTCCTCGCCGGCGTCTCCCGACGGCGGAGGCACAAGAGCGACTTTCGAGAGAACGAGCCGCGTCGTTGCCGTCGCTTCGTCTCGCAGCGGAGGAATCGCGCGAGCGTCGGTACGGGAATCCCTCCGCCTCGCTGCCCTTTAAATCGCGGTGGAGGCGGCGCCGCCGCGCGTCCCGCGGGCGCCACCTAGTTCCCGAGTCGTCTCCGCCGTCCGCCCTGCGGGGCCCCGCGCCCGCCCCCGGCCCTTGAACACCTGCACCTACCAGGGACAGCTCCCGAGCCTCGACTCTGGGGGGCAGCCCGGGACGCGAGGGACGCTTCTCGCTTTCTGCTGCCTCCTGATTGCTTCGAGGGGAGGCGGCCCCGGGAAGCTGAGTTTCTTTGTTGTGGGAATGGGTGTCGCTGGGAGCAGATACACCCTTAAAGACCATGTGGGCAGCCCGAGCATTACAACACGGGAGGAGGGGAGGGAGGGAGCCTGCGTTGGTCAGGCCGCTCCGTGCTGTGTCAGCCGGCCGTTTCTTAAGCACCTACTGGGCGCCAATCTCTCGATGACACCGTGTAATTCCCACCTCTCTTCTTGCGCTCTTTGAGCACCAGAAAGACAGCTGAGTCCTCCAGGAGTTTAGGCAATGAAAGAAGATACCGGGTAGCTTGCAGTCCCGGGATCTTGCAGAGCCCTGCGCCTTAGGTCTTGCAGTGGGGCCATAGTGTACAGACTGACAATAATGAAAAGTAGCATGTGTTCAGCCCTTCCCAGGCACTGATCCCGGACTCTCTTATTTCTTATACCAACCATCACCACCACCACCCTCCACGCACAAGGTAGGAAGCATTGTGTGTCCCAGTTTACACAACAGGGAAACCGAGGCACAACTGGTCACGGTCTGAGGATGAGTCCTTATTCAGTAGTCTGGTGAAAAATGCAGACAGCAAATAAATATTGTAATAAAGCATGTTGTGGTGGCAACCCACTCGGAACCCCTTCTGTGTCTCTCTCAGATTGAAGCTTTTAACCTCAAAAAAAAAAAAAAAAAAATTGTGGATTTCCAAGAAGTTAAGGTTGCCGGTGGATGGTCTCCATGCAGGTATCTTAAAGTCCAACTCACACCAGCTTACCTCCTCTTCCCTCTTCCTTGACCTTGGTAACAGACACGATGTTTCTTATTCCACCAATGGGAAACAGTGACTTGCAGAGGGCACATAGCAGCAGGGAAAATAGGTCTCCATCTTCAAAACCAGAATTCCCTCAACAGCCCTCCCCCGTCAGCTCCAGATGGGCCTCCTTCCTCCACAGGCTACCTTGGGGTAGCAGTGGATCACAGATCCTGGCATCTTTTGTATGCTTCCAACTTCCACTCTGAGACAGCAGGTCATCTGTGGTTTCAGAATCCACCTTGTCAGTCCCAAGTAACTAGTGATTGTTCCAGTCTTGTTCATTCCTGGGTTATCACTAAACTCTTCTTTCCAAGATTTTTGTAATGCTTGACTTCAGATACTTGCATTCCAGAGACACTGCCTCTGCATCCACTCTCATTGCTGAATGCCATGGGAGGTGGGCATACCTTTGGGCACTTACTACCTTATGACACACTTCCACTGTCTTAGTGCCCAGGCTCCAAGTGAAGCCATACCTTGGCAGCCCTTCCTAGCTCCAAATGTCAGTGTCCTCCCCACTCCAATCTTTCCAGAGCCCCACCCCACCACAGCAGTGGATTCCATCGATCCTTCTGACTGACCCAAGCCTCCAAACTCCCAAATGCTGGCACCTCCATTTGTTCCCTGACCAACATCAGTCCTAGTGTTCTGAACATTGCATTGCAAGGGGCAGGGTGGGCCTCCAGTCTGGCAGGTTGAACAGATGAGTGAACTCAGCCCAACCCTGCAGTTCCCATCAGGCTCTGCAGTTCTGGACCACCCTTCCACCAACCCCCTCCATGCTGGAGCAGCCCTGAGCACACAGCTATTGCTTGGGGGCTTTGAGGATCCTGATCCAGGGAGGCCATGGCTGAGCTGAGCAGAGAGCACAGCTAGGAGCCACGCTTCAGGGATGGACCGGAAATTGCACTTCTCTACAGTGAGAGAGGCCAGCTGGAGGAGTCTCCTGCCAGCTGGTGAGGGCGGAGGAGGGGGGACAGGAAATAGGTAGCCAGGCACCTGTCCAGTCCCCATGTGACAGGAGCCACTGGCACTTACACTGTGGAGCCTCTAGGTGCCCCACAAAGCGGAGGCTGAGCCCCAGAGGCCCAGTCAGCCTGGCCAAACTGAAGAAGATTAACAACACTGAAGAAAGACCCCGTTGGAGGAAGGGGTTCAACAAGATTTCCAGAAAGACCCTGAGGTCATTAGACATAACCCAGTCCAGAGTTGGCCCAGGAGCAGTGTCCTTGCCAGGGCACTGACAGAGGCCCCAGTGTCAATTCCAGTCTCCCTAGCCAGGCCAGCTCTGGAGTGCTCAGAGCTCCTCCAGCCACCTAGCCTGGTGCCACCAACCTGCTTTGCTCTCTTAACTCCTCTTTCCAAATGTCAGGTTCACCTAGTGACCAACTCTCAGGGTTTCACTTGCTGGGCATGACTACTGTTCACACAGATGCTGGTTCTGGGCAGGGGGCAGGTTGCTTCTTGTTGGAAAGTGGTATTTAGCTTCTGGACTCTGTATACATCTTTCTCAGCCCCTTGCCCCAAGGGAAGCACTGCTCTCCCATAATCAAGTGTCTAACAGTGGTAGGACATTCTCCTGACCCTCTGGATGGTCAGCTGACTTCCTGGCCATATACTCGAACATCACTAACTCTCTGTAGCATCTTTGCCCTCCGTCTGCTCCTCAGCCACTACCTTCTTTTGACAGATGAAGAAACCGTCTCTGAAATGTGTAGCACATGCCTAAGGCTCCCAGTCAACAGCAGCAAAAATCTACAGCAGCTTCCAGTAGGGCCTGGCACAAGTCTGACCCAGGTTTGAATCCCTGGTGTGCAATTTACTAGCTGCATATTTTGAGGCAAATGATATTGGTTGTTTATTTGTCATTCCCTCTACTGCGGAAAGCCACCAGTTGTGGGACCCGCCTAAATTATCTCATTGAGAGTTTCAAGATCATTTGTAGGGCTGGCTCTGTAGCTCAGCAGCAGTGTGCTTGCCTACCATGTGCAAGACTGTGAACCAGCATCACACACACAGAAAGAGAAAGAGAAAGAGAGAGAGAGAGAGAGAGAGAGAGAGAGAGAGATCATTCATACACTAAAGATGTCCAAAGGTGTCTGTAGCCTGGACTTCTCTGAACTTCAGACACTACTGTGTGGATGTATAATAGGCATGTCAACTGCAGCGTGGCTAAAATTGAACACAGGCACACACAAAAGCTAAGCCCCTCCTCCTGCAAACTGCTGCTTCTTAGCCAGATGTTCTTCCTGTCTCCCAGCTCCAATACCTCAGCCCCTTTCTCCCTTCACGGCAGTCAGGCTTTTTCTTCTCAGCCCATATCATTGCCTGCGCCCTGTGTCTTTGACTTATTTGCAAGCCTGCCAGCTGCCTCTCTTTCTTTTCTAGCCCAAGAGCTTCTCAAGAGAGGGGTCTTTGTCTATCTTGTCTCTCTAGCTTCTAAAACAGCCCCGGAGGCACCAGGGCAGAGGCTTGATTTGTATTCAGGGAAATAGGAAAGGGAGGGAGAGAGGGAGGAGAGAGAGGGTAGTGGACAGGAGGGACCCCATTAACCTTCCTGGATTGCTACAAGGATAAGAGGAGGTGCAAGGGGCCCACTATGCCCTCTCCCAGCTCTGGGGACTGAAGCTTATTCAGTCAATGCACTTCTCTACCACTCACCCAGCAAAATGTGTGACTTTCAAGCTCATAGGAGCCCTGGTATTTGGGTGTGAAGTGCCTACCAGGGGCATTCAGGTGGGCACTAGGTTAAGTCCTGTGGCACTGATAGTGCACTCTTAGGGGTTCCTGTTGCATGCCCATTAAACCCAGTTCTAACCAGCCCTGTAAACACATGAGCATGTAAACAAAGAGGAAGGGCAGTCTTAATCCATTTTCTGTTGTCATAACAGAATACCCAAGGGCTGGGAAATTCATGAAGAATAGGAGTTTATTGGCTCACAATTCTGAAGTTCTGGAATCTGAGAAGTCTAAGACTGTGGCACGGGGATTTGGTGACTGCCTTCTGACTGGGTCATCCCTTCCTATAAAGGCTCTCATAGCATCATGGGTGCCCACCCCCATGACCACATCTAACCCTCATTCCCTTCCCGCACAATCAGCACATGACTTTGGGGGTTCAGTTTTCCATATATGAACTGTGGGGACACATTCAAATCATAGCAAGGACTGGTAGCAGTGTTACCAGGTAGTTACTTTAAAAACAGCTCACCAAACAGCAGTGTTCTGGGTCTCTCTCATCTCAAACAAGGAATTGCACAAGACAAACTAAGCATGTTGCCAAAATCTATTTTAAAATGTGAGGTGAAGGGGAAAAGGAAGACTTAGTTCTGCGGAGCAAACCCAGGACAAGCAGAGAGATAGAAAGCAACAAAGGTAGATCTTGGTATGGCAGACCCAGGGCCATTGTGGGAGGTCGCACAGCAAGGCCCTCTACTGTCCAGATCCTGTGGGAACTGGGAGAAGTCCCTGAGAGTGATTCTGCCACCCGCCCACTTCTCCAGCCTGGGGTCTTGTGATTGACAGGTTCTGCTATTTCTCCAGCCAGCTGTGCCACGCCCTGCCTTCTAACATGGGCAGCTGAACCAGTTTCCTCAGGAAGATCTGACCCTGACCCTGACCCTAACCCTAAATATTGATTGGTTTCTGCCATTTAATCTTCCGACTTCAAGTTTTTCCAATGATCTTAATCACATCCTTTAACGCAACGCAGCTTGCCGGGAATCCTGCCCTGCCTTGAGTTATGCTCCCTTCCTGGGTCAGCTCCTCATTCTTTTCTTGACTTGTGTGACCTTGGCACTTTGGAAGTGACAGGTCAGTTACTTTGTGGGACATCCTTCAGTTTGGATTTTCTGGTGTTTCCTCCTGATTCTATCAAGGTCGTGGGTCTTGGCTGGAATGTCACATAAGTGATGCTGTGTTCTTATGCATGCTGGTTCCTGGAGGAAGGTTCCAGTTTGATTCACTACAGAGTGCATCTCTTGAATCACTTTCATTCGGGCTGTTGGCCAAACTCTTCCATCAGAAAATCATTGGTTTTCCCTTAGTTCCAGTGGGGAGCTGCTTTGAAAGTGTATAGCTATTCCATTCCTCACCACCCTATCAACTTATTAATATGACCTACAAGTAAGATCTGGAATATTCTCCACAGGGCTCCATGTGTTAAAAGACTGGTACCCTCACTGGGTTTGGTGGCGTACTCCTATAATCCTACCACTTGGGAGGCTGAGGCAGGAGAGTCATTTGCAAACTTGAGATCAGTCTGGGCAACAAAGTGAGCCCAAGGCCAGCCTGAACTGCATAGTAAAACCTGGTCTCAGGGGATGGGGATTTAGTTCAGTGGCATAAGCGCCTGCCTTGCAAGTGTGTGGTTGTGAGTTCAATCCCCAGTACGGATAAAAAAGAAAAAGACAAAAAAAAAAAACCTGGTCTCAAAAAGACACAAAAATAAAGACTGATCCCCAGCCCATAGAAGCTATTGGGAGGTAAAAGCTTTAAAAGGTGAGGCCGAGGGAGGCGGGAAGTCGTTGGACCTGTGTACTTACAGGGAACCCACATGGGGCCTCAGCCTCTTCCTCCGCCCATTTCACATCCCTGCTATAGGATGAACAGCTCTGCACTGCCATTGACTAGTTCAGGTATTTTTGTTACAGTAATGGAAAGTTAAATTAAAAAAAAGATATCAGTATGGATTTATAGGTTTCTGTTTTGCTCAACAAATTTCTGTTCCTTTCTTCATCCCTCTCTTCTTTTTCTTTCTTCCTCTTTTCTTTCCTTTCTTCCTTCCTTTTTCTTTCTTTTTTCTTCTTCTTCTTCGTCTTTTTTTTTTTTTTTTTGAGACAGGGTCTTGCTATGTAGTGCAGCCTACCCCTTGTATTCGCTGTGTGCCCCAAGTTGGCCTCAAACTCGTGGTGATCCTTCTGCCTCAGCCTCCTGAGTGCTGGGACTACACCCTGACAACATTTTTGTTTTTCTTTCTCCTTTCCCTTTTGCTTTGTTTCATCCTTCCTTCCCGCCTTTTTTCTTTTTTTTTTCTTTCTCAATATTTTTAGTAACTATATTTATAGTAACTTCAAACTGAAGACAGTCCTAATACCAGTCAACTAAAGAATGGATAGCTTGGCATTAGGGCACACACCTGTAATCCCAGCATTTGGGAGGCTGAGGCAGGAGAATCATTGCAAGTTCAAGACCATCCTGGGCCACAAAGTGAGCTCGAGTTCAGACTGAATTGCATAGCAAGACCCTGTTTCAAAAAATATATATATAAATATAAGAATGGATGAACAGGGCTGGGGATTTAGCTCAGTGGCATAAGTACCTGCCTTGAAAGCATGTGGTCATGAGTTCTCTCCCCGGTACCGATTAAAAAAAAAACAAAAGAAAAAAATTTAAATAATGGATGAACAAATTATATCCTAACTACCCTAACCCTAACCTTGCTCAGAAATACAAAGGTATGAGCTACTATAACAAACAATGATGTGGAAGAATTTTAAAAAACATTATGTTGAGGAAAAAGAAGCTGCAAACCATGAACTAAAAATTGTTTGATTGCCAGGGATATAGCTAGCTCAGTGGCACAAGCACCTGCCTGGCAAGCACAAGGTCATGAATTCAATCCCCAGTACCAAAAATAAAAACAAAACAACAACAAAAACCACTCAGGGCAAAAATTGATTTCAACTATATGACGTCCTATAACCAAAAACACCTACTCTATAGGGATAGAAACCTGAGAAATCATTTGCTCCTGGATTGCCCAAATAGTAACATAAGACATTTCCTGATGACATAGAATTGTCTCTGGGATCTGTTTCCCCAGATATGCATGTTGTGAGAACTCATCAACTTTAAGTCTAAATTCTGTGCAAATTATTGACCGTGAATTATGCTGTGAAAAAGGAGAGAAATCTAAAAAAAAACAACCAAACAAACAAAAAAACCCACACAAAGTGGCCTTGGCTACTATTCAGAGAAAAGTTCAATTTTTCCATGACTTGTCTTTGACCAAGGGAGTTCTGTTTTTGTTTTTGTTTTCAATTGGATCTTACGATATGTTTTCAGTATAAATAATGATCACATTCACCATAGAGAATTTGTGCCTGTACATGATATAATTTGATTGTTTCTTCCCACTCTCTTCCCCTCATTTCATTCCCTCCCCATTTACAGAACCTTTGCTCCCATTTTTTCCTTTTCTCATTTTAAAAATATTTTCTCTTTTTTCCTTTCCCTCTCCCTCCTCTCTTGTTCCTCTCCCCATGTGAACAATTCCTTCCTGTTTCACAATACCTAGTATACATTTTGGTCCTTATTTACACTTTTGATTTCTCAGAGAAACACTGTGGTATTTTCGTGTGTGTCCAATATATTTCACTTAAGAGAGCAGAGTCAAGTCTTGGGCTGGGATTAAGCTCAGTGGCATAAGCACCTGCCTGGCAAGCATGAGGTCATGAGTTTGATCGATGGTACAGAGAGAGAGAGAGAGAGAGAGAGAGAGAGAGAGAGAGAGAAAGAGAGAGAGGGAGAATAGTCTAAAGGTGCATCCATTTACCTAGGTCTGTCTCAAGATTATCTCTTTATGGCAGAGTAGTACTCCATTACATAAAAAACCCACATCTTCTTTATCCATTCAGCAGTTGGTATTCACCAGTTGATGGGCATTTGTGTTGTTTCCAAGGGTTAGCTATTACAAATCATGCTGCTATAAACATAGGTATGCATATATTGCTGTGGTATGATGCTTTTAATTTTGGGGGGAAGATACTCAGAAGTGGAATAGCTGGGTCAAATGGGACCGATAGTCCTATTTTTTTCTTGACATTTTGATATAGGGTCTCACAGTGCAGTTCCGACTGACCTTGAGCTCACTTTGTAGCCTAGAACTTTGGCCTGGAACTCCCAGGAGTCCTCCTGCCTCAGCCTCTCAAGTGCTGGGATTACAGACATGTGCCACTGCACCTGGTTTAGTCCTAGCTTTTTGGAGAATCTCCACACTGATTTACACAGTGGGTACACCAGTCTGCACTCCTACCAACAGTGTAAAAGGATTGATTTTTCTCCACAGCCCTGCCAGCCCTTGTTACTGGTTGATTTCTTGATAATAGTTGTTCTTTCTAGAGTGAAATGGTATCTCAGTGTTGTTTTAATTTGCATCTCTTGCATGACCAGTGACAGTGAACATTTTTTCATATATTTTGCTGTTGTTACATTTTCCTCTAAGATGTGTGCATTCATCTCAGCTTTTGGATTGAGTTTTTAAATTCAGAGGTTTGGATTTTTTTTTTTTTTTTTAGTTCTTTATATGTTCTCAATAGTAGTCCTTTGTCTGGTAAACATTTTTTCCCATGTTGTGGGTTATCTCTTCACTCCGTTGGTTTCTCTTGCTGTGCAGAAACTGTTTAATAAAATGAGAAGCCCCATTGTTGATTCTTTGTGATAGTTCCTGTGTGATCAGGATTTTGGTCAAAAGTCTCCTTACACCAGTGTCAAAGAGTTCTAACTACTCTATCTCACAGCAGGTTTAATGTTTCTGTTTTAATATTTACATCTTTGATCCATTTCAACTTTAGTTTAGTGCATGGTGAAAGATATGCGTCCAATTTTAACCTTTGGCATGTGGAAAGCCAATTTTTCCAGTACCATTTATTAAAGAGGTTCTCTTTCTTCCAGTGAATGTATTTGGCATCTTTGTCCAAGATAAGGTGGCTAAGTATGTTTCTGCATCTTTCAATCTGTTTGATTGATCCTTAGGTCTGGTTTTTGTTTTGTTTTTTTCTGTTTGGTTTGGTTTGGGTTTGCCAGTACCATGCTGTTTTTATCACAGTAACTTTGTAGTATAATTTCAAGTCAAGAATTATAATGCCACTGGCCTTACCTTTCTGGCAATTACCAGAATTGCCTTTGCTCTTTTAGGTCTCTTCTGGTTCCAAATGAGTTTTAGAATTGTTTACTCTAATTCTGTGACATAAACTGTTAGAATTTTGATCAGAATTGCATTAAATGTGTATAAAAAGTTGACCAAGGGAATTTTGTAACATGTTTTTTTCCTTCAGTGTTTCCCAAACTGCTCTGGAAATGATCTGGGTTCACAGTACAAGTTCCAGGTTCAAGATAAGAAGCCTGGAGATTCTTGTTCCTTTAGCTGGGCACTAATGGTGCCAGTCATCACTGAGTGATATTTAAGGGGAGGAGAAACAAACTGGCCCCACATCTGTTACAGCTAAAAGCTTCTAGTAGCATGTGAGCCTCAGATACAGACTCCTGGGCTGCCACCCAGCTACCATTGGTCTGCACCACACCTGGGTCTTCTCTGGCCAGGATGTATTTGCTTTGTGTGGAATCAGCCTTCTGGTGAATCTCATAGCCATTCTTCCCTTAAATCAGACCTCATTCATACACTTTGGGTTGTTGGCTCATCCTTTGCTAAATTCCAAGGGGTGGCACTTCTTACTCACAAATTGAGATGACTTCTTCTGCAGTATGCTGGGGGACCAGGCAGAGAGAGTGACCAGCGACCTTGGTTCTGCATTCACAGTGGATATGGCCTCAGGGAGGGGCCACTAGGGATCCGAGAAACTTACCAAAAAAAGCAGAAAAGACAGGCTTAGGCTCTGTGCATGTAATGTTCAGTTTTAGGTGTCGATGTGAATGAGCCACAGGATGCCCAGAGAGTTACATAAACTTTATGACCTGGTACGTGAGTGGAGGTGTCTCTGGAAGAGACTGGCCATTGAGTCCGTGGGCAAAGAACAGTGCATGCAAAAAGCCACCATCTAGTCTTCGAGAGTCCCAGACAGAGCATTTGAACTTAAATCCAAATGGGAAGGGGAGTCAGTCTATGTCTGAAAGGAAAAGAGAGAGGAAGAGCAGAGTTTAATATTTAAACCCTTCCTGGAGGTGAGAAAATTTTAATTGCAGCAAAAACAACAACAGCAAAAAGATAGTCTGTCTAGGTCCAGGCAGGTAAAGCACTCCTGTCTGCATTCCACCTGGAGCTGCCCGGAAACCAGGGTCTTTCCAGGTGGACCGGGGGCTGCTGTGGTCAGGCGAGGCTCTGGCACGTATTCTGACACCCCGTGCTTCCTCTTCATTCCCTCCCTCTGGGAACAGAGTTTCCAGGGAAGGAACAGAGGGTAAGGGCCAAGCTGTTCGGCAGAAGCCCACCATCACCCTTATCCATTTCACTGTCAGATTTCAGTGACCCATGGTCCGGTGCAATCTGAAAATGTTAAATAAAAATTGTACACAGTGTATTATTATAATCATTCTATTTTATTTGTAGTTTTTGTTGTTACTCTCTTAATGTGCCTAATTTACAAATTAAAGTTCATCATGAGTTTGTACAAATAGGAAAAACACAGTATGTATAGGGTTTTATACTGTCTGAGGATGGGGGTCCTGGAATGTATCCCCCATCAATAAGGGGAAACAACTGTACCAGGACTGGGCTCCAATCTGCATTCTTCAAACAACTACTTAAAAATATAACACCACATACCCATGTCCATAAGACATTATTTTTTATTATTATTATTATTATTATTATTATTATTATTTTTGTCTTTTTCGTTTTTATCGGTACCAGGGATCGAACTCACGATCGCACACTTGCAAGGCAGGCGCTTATGCCACTGAGCTAAATCCCCAGCCCCAAGACATTATTTATAATAAGCAAAAAGCAAACGCAATCTGATTGTCCACCCACAGATAAATGGCTAAACAAATGGGGCACTGCACGTGATGCCAGGGCTGTGACTCCAACCTCTTTTGCAGCAGTGACACCCTTGCCGTTGGTACCATCTGATTTTTGTCCTATGCTATGGCTAGAAGATGGGTTTCTCATTCAGGGCTGGGGTCACATCCGGGTCCTCATGGTTACCAGCCAGGTGCTCTACCATTGAGCTACATCCCCAGTCCTAGATGGATTTTTAAATAATGCACTCCTGGCCTTTCTGGCTCCCAGTCCTGACAGCTGGTGGCTGGACCTCTGGCCCTCGTCCAATGGCTGTGACCATCAGTGCACTATCGCCTGTTACCGCCACAGTTCTAGGAGCTTCTGCTGCCTGTGTTCTGCTCAGGCTGGAGCCTGCCCAGACCAGGGCCCCTCTTCAACCTGTGTCCCTAACACCCTCAGCATGGGAGCAGGTCAGCCACTGTGGGGCTACTGCAGGACCTACCACCCTGCTCATCCTCAGCAGAGGGCAGCAAATGATCCCTGCACTAGGGGCTGCTTTCTAGGACCATGCCTGGCATCACCTCTCTCAGGCTGGGGCCCAGAGCTAGATCCCAGGAAGACTTGAGAAGGAATCGCAGGGAACACCGAGGTTGCAGAGAGGCAGGAAGCCAGAGAGCTGGGTGCATAATGGTCTGATTACTACTATAGGTAACTGTGGCTCAGTCCTGCTGGACCTCTGGACACTGCGTGGAACATGTCCTAGTTACACCCCCCCCCCCCGCCCCGCAGGGCTACAGGCTGCAGAGACAGGAGAAACCCTGGGTCAGAGGCTGGCTGCTGCTGTAGGGAAGGCCAGTGGACATGGACTAGGGGGACAAGAGAAGGAGGTGGGATTACTGATGTCTGTTATTAGGTGGAAAAAGTGACCCTGCACTTCACCTTCAGAGTCCTCTTCTGTGTCATTCACTTCCGCATTTCCCACACAACATTCTCTCCGAGGGTGGAAATTGAGGGTGGAAGCACCACTCAAGAGCACCTGCTGCAGGCTGAGGTTTTGGGAAAGGCTCTGAGGCCGACCAGACGTGCAAGAGGCTAGTCAGAGAGTGCTCTCCGGACAGAGGCTCGTGGAAAAGGGCTGAAGTGGAAGAAGGAGAATGGGTGGGAGGAGACCTGAGATGCAGGTCCTTTTGGGAACTGTGAAACTGGGAGAGACGGAGCTGGGGATTTAGCTCAGCGGCGTAAGCGCCTGCCTTGCAAGCAGGCAGTCGTGAGTTCGATCCCTGGTACCAAAAAAAGACAAAAAATAAAAAAATTTAAAAAAAGAAAGAAAGAAAGAAACTGGGAGAGAGCTAGGAGCCTTTATCCCACCATCCAAGACTGTCACTGGATGGAGGCCACCCCAGGAAGTAGCTGTGCACCGGGGCAGGCAGAGTGTGGGGCCTGTAGCTGAGTAAAGAGCTTCTGCCTCTGGAGGGGATCTAAGGGATGCAGCAGTGCACACAACAGAGCAGCCTTCCTACCACATGGGCTCCTCCCCCATCCGTGTATGGGAGCGGCTTCTCCAGGATCTAGGTGGACCCCTCTTCCCAGAAGAAACCCAAAAGCAAAGAGGAGGCGGAGGAAATCAGCAATGGTGAAGCGACTGCACCTGGTCTCAGGACCCCGCTGATACTCTGCTTCTCTCCTTTTCTAGCTATTCTAGTTCCCTCCCTCTCAGCCAGAAGTTCTGGTCTGCTGTTCTCGGTGGTTTACATAATGGTGTGGCCAAGTCCTTTGTTCGTGGCCACTATGTCCTGAGGCTGGGGATCTGCATGCAGCTATTTACCAGAAAATGAGAAGGGACAAGAGAGTACCAAGAGATGCCCAGCTGAATGGCATGGACATGGAACACATCCTTCCCTGCCCTGCATGCAGCCATGGCTCAGACTCCTAATGTTCAGGGAAAATTGCTCCTGCAGAGGTGGCGATGCCTCTCCTGATCTGCTGGTCCCGGGACATTAGGAGCCCCAAATGCCCAGGTGACCCCTGTTATTAGGTCAGTGAACCTCTTGCTGTCACCTGATAGAAGCTTTTCCCCTTTGCGAACTGGAACCAGTACCTCTGCAGAGCTCAGAGAGGTAGAGGTTAGAAGACAGGATTCCCCAAGTGGATCAATGAATATCATTTCTTTTTCCTATGCTTGGGAAGTTTAGAAGCATTGGTCATTCTGGGTAAGAGTAACGTCTCTCTCTTTCTCAGAGTGGTGTCCAGAAGACCACTCCTACTTCCACTTCATATCTTCTTCCTACTGCCATATCAAAGTCACTGATTTGAAGTACAGACTGGGGCTGAGGATTTAGCTCAGTGGCACAAGTGCGTGCCTTGCAAGCGCGTAGTCATGAGTTTGATCCCTGGTACCAAAATAAATAAATAAAGTGCAGACTATTCTGGAGTGTAGCATCCCATCTTCAAAAAGTGTATCAGTCTGTTTTGCATTACTAAAACAAAATAACTGAGGCTCAGTAGGTATAAAGTAAAGAGGTTTATTTGACTTATCATTCCAGTAGAAAGGGAGCTAGAGACATAGAGAAGGGGGCAAGAATGTAGGGTGTCCTTTCTTTATAACACCTCACTGTCTCAAAAACTTAACTCATTTTGCAAGGCCAGCACTCATCCTTACCAAGGACAGCAATCCCGTGGCCTAATTACCTTGCACCAGGCCCACTTCTTCAAGCTTAGGGAAAACATCTTATTTCCATATAATTCCAAGCTTACAGAAAAAAACTGCAAAACTTGTTCAAGAAATTCCCATATACCCATTATTCCATTTTACCGATTATTTACATCCTCCTCATTCGTGGTAGTTACAGAGTTATAGCAAGTAGTAAATCACTTCTCTTAGAGGAAAGGGGATCAACCCATAACCTTGCATTCCGTATGTTTCTGCTGAAAGACGTCCTATTTGATCTGTGTCGTTGATTCATTAACATTGAGTCTACAGCCAACACATCGTACTTCCTGCCTTAGTGAAGCTCATCTATGCATGTCCCTATAAGGCACCGTGCCACCTTCTGGCACCAGGGGACACCAGGCAGCACTTCAGCACTGCATGTGGGAGCCATTTTAAATGACGACGTCAACAAAAAAGCACAAAACTGAAAAGAATGTGGCAGTAAATGGACCATGAGAAGGACACTGGTTTGCAGCAGGAGAGTTGAGACACAAAGGCAGAGTGTCACCTGTTGCAGCGGGGGGTGGGCAGCAGCAGTCTCAGCTCCAGCAAAGATGACCAAACTTTTTGCCACCCTGCACATGCACATGGTTTTCAAGGTCTGCAGAAGTGCCCCTGGTATTGATTTTTCAAGTTATGAATAAATTTTAGCTAGGGATGAACCTTTAAACACAGAATCCAAGCTGAGTATATTGCTGTACACCTGTAATCTCAGCTCTCAGGGAGGCTGAGAGGCAGGAAGATCCCAAGTTTGAGCCCAGCGTGAAAAGTTAGTGAGACTTAGTGAGACCTTGTACACAAATAAAAAAGTGAAAAGGGCTGGGAATATAGCTCAGTGCAAAAGCTCCAGCATTAGGAAAAAACAAAACAAAACAGAATCCAAGAATAATAAGGATCACACACATATAAAGGTTTGACATGTTAGATAAAAGGATGTATCTTTGGCAATACAAAAATATCTCTGAACAAAAAATGAGATAAAAATCTGAAGCCAGGTACAGTGGTACCCACCTATAATCCTAGCACTCAGAAGGCTGAGGTAAGAGGATTGCCAAGAATTTGAGCTGAACCTGGGATACATAATGAATTCAAGGCCACACTGAGCTATATAGCAAGACATTGTCTCAAAAAAAAATAATATATATATATATATATAAAGACTATCTCAAAAAAAATATAAAGGTCTAGGGATATAGCTTGGTGCAAAGATCCTAGGTTCAATCTCCTGTAACAAACCTGTACACATACACACACACACACACATACATACACAAAATAAGTATAATTCACCACACTTATGTAATGAGGAGGAAAAACTATGCCATCATAATAAATATATTTAATATGGCACTTGACAGAATTCAACAGAAAGAAATATGAAATATATTCAGTCTTCAAAAGCTCATCTTTAAAACTCACAGGTAATATTCTTTTTTTCTTTTCTTTGGAACAGTGTCTCATTATGTGTGCAGGCTGCCCTTGAACGCACTCATGTAGCTCAGGCTGGCCTTGAACTCATGGCAATGAAAGACTAGACGTTTGCTTTTTTTTTTTGAGACAGGAACTTGTGAGTGCAAGTGATGGCTTCTCTTGTCTGGTTTGCTTCTGCTGTTCGGTACTGGGGATGAAGTCCACAGCCATCTATTAGGCCAATTGCTCCATACTCTTATCACTGAGCCACACCCCGGCCCCACACTGGGTAGTTTTGTCCTAGCAAGATAAGAGTGTTTGATCTCACTGGTCCTGCTCATCACTCTGCAGGGCAGCCTAACCAGGGTGGCAAGGAAAGAAAAAAACATAAGCATGGAAATTAGAACATAGGGCGTAGAATGGTCCCCATGAGTGGACAACCTGATCTTTACATAGACTATCATGTACACACACAGGGGAATAATGAATTTAACAACTCACAGGATACAAGGTTACTATAAAAAATCAGTGCTGGGCATGCTGTCTTATTCTTGTAATCTCAACACACAGGAGGCTAAGGCAGGAGAATCACAAGTTTGAGGGCAGCCTGGGCTACCCTATAAGCTCATACCCCACCCTGGCCTATATAGTAACACCCTTCACAAAAAACAAATAAACAAAAAAATCACGTATATTTCTCTAGAAACTATCGTGAAAATAAATTTAAAATTTTTTCACTTATGTGTCTTAGTTACTTTTCTTTTTGCTGAGACAAAATACTCACCCACCAAAATTAAGGGAAGAAAGGTTTATTGTCGCTCATACATTGTAGAGGTTTCAGTTCATACCTGGCTGGCTCCAAGGCAGGGCAACATGGCTGAGGGGCATCAAGAGGAGAAACAGTTCATGGTGGGCAGAAGGCAGCAAAGCGGCTAAGTGGTGAAGCCCCAGCAAGCAATGAACGACAAGCAAGGACCCTCTTTCTGTCCCTTACACCCTGTCTGGGCTACCCACTCTTGTCCACAGAAGGCTTTGGGGGAGGACATCTGCAAGCCCTAACATTATAACACTAAGTGACGTGAAATATTTAGGACTAAATTAACAAAGCTAAGTAAGGCTGTCTACTGAAAAGTACAAAAATCCTGACAAAAGTCAAAGAATAAGTACAGTAAATGGAGAGACATAGCATATTTATGGCTCAGAAGAAAACAAACTATTTATTTGGAATCAAACTAATAGCCACTCTACAACTGGACTATATCCCAGTCCTTTGTTTACTTCTGATTTTGAGGCAGAGTCCTCCTGCGTCAGTCACTGAGCCACACCCCGTGTCAGTCCTCCTGTGTCACACACTGAGCCTCAAAGTTGTGATCTTCCTGGCTCAGCCTCGTGAGTAACTGGGGTTACCGGTGTAACTGGTAGCGAGTCCCTGTCCAAACAATTTAATGTTTTTTAAATGAGCAAAAGATCTGAACAGAGACTTCATCAGAGAAAACATACACATGGCAAAGAAGCACACGAAAAACAATTTGACATTCTGTGTCCTTAGAGGAATTGGAAATTAAAAAATAAAAAAGAATAGAAACCACTACATGTTTGCTGGAAAAGCTAAACCCCCAAACCCTGACAGTATAAAATGCTGATGTGCGAGGGCAGCGATAGCAGCTCTCAGTCATTGCTAATGGGAATGCAAAATGGTACGGCCACTTTGGTAAACAGTTTCTTCCAATGCTAACCATAGTCTTACTATAACTCAGGCTATCACATTCCTTCATATTTACCCAAATTGAATTGAAACGTAGGTGCACAAAAAATAAAACCCTGGAAATGAAAGCTTATAGCAACATTATTTATAATCACCAAAAATGGAAGTGACCCACGTGTCTTTCAATAGGTGAAAAGATAAAGAAGCTGTGGTGGAATACACTTCACCAATCAAAGGAAATGAGCTACCGAGTCACAAATAGATGTGGTGTGGACACTTAGATGTGTACTGCTGAGCGAAAGAAGTGAGTCCGAAGAGGCCACCTACCACATGGCCCCAATAATTGACACTCTAGAAAAGGTGGTCTATGGAGGCAGGGAGGTCAGTGGTTGCTGGGGACTTGAGGGGAGCAGGGGATACGCAGGGGGACTGTGGAGAGCTTTTAGGGCAGTGTGGGCTGTGTAACACTGCATCAGTGGGTTCAGAGACCTGAGAGTGATCCTCAGGGTAAA
Organism: Cavia porcellus; assembly: GCF_034190915.1. Lineage (NCBI taxonomy): Eukaryota > Metazoa > Chordata > Mammalia > Rodentia > Caviidae > Cavia > Cavia porcellus. The sequence continues at coordinate 26,418,597 of NW_026947500.1, forward strand.
CCATGTACTTCAGGTAATCAGAGGCAGCAGCAGGGGAAACTGAGGGAGAGTGCACTTGGGAAAAGAGACAAGGAAAATTATACTTTTAAAATTAAAAACTGCAGTTTCTGGACACAAGTCCAGTAGAAAAAATTTTTTCTTTTCCAAAGACTCAAAAAGACTGGGAAGGGGGCTGGGGATTTAGCTCAGCTGCATAAGCACCTGCCTTGCAAGCAAAGACTGGGAAATTTCCTTTCACTTCCAACAATTTTTTTTCTTTTCTTTTTTTTTTTTTTTTTTCTTCTTTTAATCAGTACCAGGGATCAAACTCACAACTGCCTGCTTGTAAGACAGGTGCTTATGCCGCTGAGCTAAATCCCCAGTCCCTGCTTCCAACAATTTTTAGCCATTCCCTGTACCAGCACTGGGCCTCTTTTATCTGTGAAGAGACCACCTCGTTTCTCCTGTAAAGTCGGGCTTTTCCTGAGTGGGCCACCACCTGTCCCCCCATAGAAAGTACTGCCACCATTCATCTGTAATCAAATTCCCTCTCTCCATAGAGTCACAAATTCTCTGCAGATTTCCACACCCCAACCCCTCATAAATATCCCCAGCCCTTACTATGATTCGTCTCATGTCTCTGAATGTCTTTTTTGAGTGCATACTTTTAAAATTCTGCCTAATCCCTTTATGCCTCTTTCTATCTTCTTTTTCTGTGATGGGCAGCAGTGAATCTACAACTTACCCCACCGGTAGGGTGAGTTGGATTCCCCCACTGCTACTTCAGGAGCCAAAGTGTTCTAAAAATACTCTATATAAAAAAAACTCCAAACAAACAAAAACAATAAGGATTTGAATTTGCAGCTCAGAAACAACATTGCATCCCGCTGGTCACCTGAGTCAGAGTTATGCAAGTCAGGCAGCCCTCAGCATAATGCTAGGTCCCAGGGGAAACATACCAATCTGGGCTGCAGAGAGGGGACAGCAGCTCTGAGGAAAAGGGGCTCTGGAGACAGCTCAGGAGGACAACTGGTTCTTTTTGTACTATTTCTTTCTAGTTTCAAAGTCCAGAGCAGCTAGCTCAGCAGCCCTTCTCACCTGTGGGTGCCACGTGATGTCCGTAGTACTGTCTTCACAGGCTGACTGAAGGTTAGGGAGAATCTGGAAATATACATTGCATGTGAGCTGTATTAGCTGTGATTGCTTTACCTCTGAGCTCTGGTGTGCCGGGATCAAGCCCTCACTGTGAGTCTTTGGAGGATGCTTCATAGTTAAACCGTGACCCATATCCTCTCCCCATCTGGCCTCCACCTAAGACAAAAAAAAAAAAAAAAAAAGATTCTAGGCATTGCCTGGGCCCAGAGTGGGGTGCAGGGAAGCATCACCATGGCTGAAGGACCATTGCTGGCTTAGAGAACCGTTTGCCTGAGTTCTGATATATTTTGGAGGTCACATACTTCCTGGCAGCTGAAGGGCCCAGGGTGTGGACCTGGGTGTGGGAGGCAGAACTGGAGGGGGAAGAGGTCCCTGGAGATGCAAAGTTCAAAGTCTCAGGAAGCTGAGCGGCTCTGCCATGAAGCAGTGGGACAGAACCTAAAAGGGTCTCTGCTGCGCACACCTGGAAATGTTGCGTAAAATGTAATGCAAACCACTTCTAACGTGTGACAGATTTTAAAGATTAGATGCAGAAGGCACTGGCTTAGTGGTGAGCCCTTGCCTAGCGTGTGCAAGGCCCTGGGCTTCATCCCAAGTGCCACAGGGGAAGAGGAAAAAAACTAATGAACGCATGAATAAATAACTAAGTTTTAAAAATTAAATGCAGCATCAAGCCTTCCTTCCTGTCTCCCTACCTTCCTTGCTTCCTTCTTTTCTTCCTCCCTCTTTTCTTCCTTCCTCCCTCCCTCTCTCCTTCCCTTCCTTCCTCTCCTCTTTCTGCATAGATTTCCATGACCACCACCCAGGTGAGGATATAGGACTGTCCCATCATTTTTGCTCCATAAAAATCACCCTTCACGCAGCCTCTTTGTATTCAAGCCATTCTCTTTTCTTCTGATTTATCTCACTTAAGAGTGTGGTTTCAAGGTACATCCATTTACTTGGGACTGTCTCAGGATTATTGTTTTTAATAGCAGAGTAGTACTCTTTGTATGAAAGAAATCCACCTCTTTATCCATTCCTCAGTTGATGAGCATTTGGGCTGATTCCAAGACTTGGCTCCAAACTGTGCTGTTATATCACTGTGGTCTGATGCTTTTAATTTAGGGGAGAAGACACCCCAAAGGAAAATACCTGGTCAAATAGGACTTCTAGGCCTAGTTCTCTGAGGAATTTCCACACTGATTTTCATAGTGAGGGCACCAGTCTATATGGTACCCCCAACAGTGAAGAAGGTTTCCTTTTCCCCCACGGCCTTATTAGCATTTGTTATTGGTTGATTTCTTGATACTAGCCATTCTTTCTGGGGTGAGATGGAATCTTAATGTTTTAATTTGCATCTCTTGAATGCCCAGTGATATAGAATATTTTTTCACATGTCTACAAAATTCAAGCTATTCTTAACCATAAACTCTATTCTCCACCCATTCTTAGAATGTCCTATGATTGGAATTATTCAGTGCATAGCTTTTGAGACTGGCTGCTTCTCTTAACATGATGTTTTGAGGGGTTGAGGATTTAGCTCAGCGGCATAAGTGCCTGCCTTACAAGCAGGCGGTCCTGAGTTTGATCCCTGGTACCGATTTAAAAAAAAAAAACTGGATAAAAAAACATGATGTTTTGGAAGTCTTCCTGCTACTGTCTACACCCACAGCCCATGGCTTTATACTGCTGTATCTCCATTTATACCCATTCTCCTGTTGAAGGACATTCCAACTGTTTACAGTTTGGCCCTGCCATGTACAATGCTTTTATAAACATTCACATATAGATATGGGTGTGAATTTAAGTCCTTGTTTCCCTTGAGTAACTAATAAGGAGAGAAATTACTAGACCAAATGGTATATGTTTGATTTTATAAGTATTACTTTCCAAAGTGTCAATGCCATTTTGAATTTCTAACCAGGACCTGAAACTCTTGAAACTGTGATGTAAATATTTCTGCCTTTTAGGTGTTATTTTCAGGTTATTTTGTCACAGCTACAGAAAGCTGACTAATACAACTTCTTATTTTATGTTAATTTATAATTGTATCTTCTTACTGTATAGCTTTTTTTTTTTTTTTTGCTGTATAGTTATTAATTGTTCTCTTTGCAGTGTGTGATTTTTTTTTAATCAATACCGGGATCAAACTCATGACTATGCACTTGCAAGGCAGGCATTTATGCCGCTGAGCTAAATTCCCAGCCCCAGTGTGTGATCTTTTTTAACTGAATGTCTGGTTTGGAGCTGAGGCTTTAACTCAGTGATAGAAAAATTGCCTAGCATATGCAAGGTCCTGGTTTAGCACCAATATTGGAATGGCCACCGCTGTACCAGTGGGAATGTCTCAAAATTACTCATGGTTAGTGTTTGCACAGATATTTTTCCCTTCCTTTCACTTTCAGTCTGTGTCTTTGGATCTAAAACAAGTCTCTTGTGGATAGCACATAGTTGGATCATGTGTTCTTATCTGTTCTGCCAATATCTGTCTTTTGATTGCAGAGTTTAATCCAAAATGCATTAGTGTTTTAAGTTATGTAGAAAACAAAGTGTGGAATTACAAACCAAAGTTATAATAACACTGGCTTTTATACTGATTCTTTTGAAAGTATATTAATCAGGGGCTGGGGATTTAGCTCAGCGGCATAAGCGCCTGCCTTGAAGCAGGCGGTCGAGAGTTCGATCCCCGGTACCGATAAAAAGGAAAAAGACAAAAAAAAAAAAAAAAAGTATATTAATCGCTTATATCATGTGGAAAATAAAAAATGGAATTACACTCATTACAAAACTGACTTTTCACCTATTTACCTTTGTAGAGGTCTTTATTTCTTCTCTCAGCCTCCAGTTATTATCTGCTGCCCTCTTATCTTACCTTGCAGGACTCTCAGAAGCCCACCTGGCCGGGCTAATCTATAGGTATTGAACACTTTCTGCTTTTATCTGGTAATGTCTTAATGTTTTCCTTCTCTTTTGAAGGAAAGTGTTGGCTGACAGTTTTTTTTTTCCTTTCATATTTTAAATATATCATCTCATTACCTTCTAGCCTCTAAAGTTTCTGATGAGAAATATGCTAGTAATGTTACTGAGAATCCCTTGTATGTGACAAGTTGCTTCTTTATGGCTGCTTTCAGGATTCTTTCTTTGTCTTTGTCTTTTAAAAGTTTAATTTTAAACTGAGTGTTATGATGCCCACCTGTCATTTCAGTACTTGGGAGGCTGAGGCAGAAGGATTGATAAAAATCTGAGGCCAGGGCTAGGGATTTAGCTCAGCAGCATAAGCGCCTGCCTTGCAAGCAGGCAGTCGTGAGTTCGATCCCCGGTACCGATAAAAACGAAAAAGACAAAAAAAAAAAAAAAATCTGAGGCCAGCCTGGATTACGAAAGACCCTATCTCAAAAAAAAGTTTGATTGTAATATGTCTTGGGGTGGGTCTGTGTGTGTTCATCTTTCCTTGGTGTCCATTGAACTTCTTATGTCTATCCAATTTGAGAAGTGTTTGGCCAGTACTTCTTCAAATATTCTGTCTGTTCCTTTCTCCTTCCTCCTTCAGGAACTCCAATAACGCATCTGCTGGTCCACCTGCTTGACGGCGTCTATACTCTCTCAGACTCTGTCAATTTTTCTAAACCTGGATAATTTTCATTGTCCTGTTTTTAAGTTTATGGGTTCTTTCTTCTCCCTGCTCAAATGTGCCTTTCAGATTCTCCAGAAAATTTTCATTTTAATTATTGTACTTTTCAGCACCAGAATTTCTTTTTGGTTTCTTGTCACATTTTCAGTATCTTTATCGATAGCTCCATTTTGTTCATACATCATTTTTTGGCTTTTCCCCACATGTTCTTTTAGTTTTGGGGCATCTTGAAGAAAACTGTTTTAAAGTCTTTTTCTTTTTCTTTTTTTTTTTTTTTGTACTAGGATGGACCCTAGTGTCTCACTATGCTAAACAAATGCTATGAGTTATACCCCCAGCCCTAAATTCTTAGGTTTTTAAAAAAACTCCTGGTTCCATTATCACAATTTACAGAACAATATACCTAATGTAATGAAAACAAGCAAGCAAGCAAGCAAGCCAGCAAACCAGGCCTGGTGGCTCACACCTGCAATCCCAGATGGTGGGAATCTGAGGCAGGAAGATTGTTCTAGGGCAGCCAAGGCAATTTGGCAATTTAGGGGGACCTTGTCTCAAAATTTTTTTTAAAAAGGTTGGCAATGTAACTCATGCGAAGGCCCTGTATTCTATTCCCCCCCGCCAAAAAAAGGAAAAATAAACAAGCTAGTTTCTATAGACAGATGACCTCAGGGATGTACAACCAATGACATTACACTGAATTAATCAATTCATATGCTTTTTGTGAACCGTGGTTATAAAAACGCTGAACAAGAATGGTATTCTGTTTAGGTCGCAATGACTTTCCTGACTATGGATCGTTGTTCCTTTTGTGGCAGAGTTTTACAATTCCTCTAATACATCTTGGATGATGTCTCAAAGTAGCCTGCAGCTTGCCTGAAAATTCCTTGCTCTATCTCCTGCTAAGAACCATAACCCTAGGGCTGAGGATTTAGCTTGGTGGTATAAGCACCTGCCTGGTAAACGCGAGGTTGTGAGTTTGATTCCCGGTATAAAAAAAAACAAAAAAAAAAACCAGCCCTCTTCTGCCACATTTAAATCATCCACTGTCACACCCACCCCTTCTACCACAGATCATAGCCACCTCTGGGGACTGTCCGAGCTTCCCCACCAACAGTGCCCCCCTCCATGAGTTCAAAATTTGGCTGCTGTTATCCACTATAATTTCCAAGATTATGTTATTTCATGGCACCACCATCAAAATTTCCTCTTTCATGTGTAACCTTCATATCCCCCACCACCATCACTGTGTCTGTCATTTGGTGTCCCAATCTTGTTCCACCACCACCTCAGCCTACTCTGCTACTACAACCAGGACCATTGTCATAGTGCCACTGTCACCCCCAAATCCATTATGTCCACCGCTACCTTCTCCATAACTATCTCTGCTGCCATCCCCTCCACCATCACTGCTTCCTCTTCCAGCAGTTTCCATCATGGCCATAATTACCTCCACCACCTCCCAAGAGTCCTGCACAGCTCATAAAGTCGTCAGAGTCACTGCACAGCCTCTTGGGACCCTGTAGAACACATCTCTTGTTTTCACTGCTCAGTTCTGCCTGCTAACAGTGCATCGTTTCTGAACAACTTTATCATAACCATCAAAAGTAACAAAAGCAAATCTCTTTTTTCCCCACTGCCTGCCTTCCATGACTTCTGTGTCTTCAATTGTGCCATACTTTTTGGAGATGTGTCTGCTGTCCAGAGATGAAGAAGGAAGGGGAAGGGGAGACTGAGGCTGACAGCTGCTCCAGAGGCCCTCCAAATCCTCGATTGTGGAATACTTGGCTTGTGTTGGTGCAGTCCTCTTGGCTGCTGGAGTTGCCCGTGGCATGCTCCTGGGGCAGGGCTCTGTATCCATCTGACACAGCCCCCTAAAACTCAACAGGTGAGACAGACTGGATTGGAAGCAAGCACCTTAGGAGAGCATGAGGAATACATGATTCCTAGGGCTTGAAATGACTTGAAGAGGGGAAATTCTGGTTTGCCTAAAAGCAAATTCAAAGGAAAACCCCTAAAGTGCTCAAACAGTGGGAGAACTGTGGCAGCCCAAAGTGCTGGTCAAAGCCCCTGATGAAGAAACACTGAATTATGACCCATTCAAAAATGCCGGGGCTGACTATATGCTTAACCGAAGATAGTGGACACACTGGCATTGAACCTGGCTCTCAAGCTGCCCTAGGAACTGGGCTGACACCAGCATCAAACTGATGAAATTACCAAAACTTTACCAGATGGCCTTTTGGAGGATAATGAGTCTATCACAAGTGTTTGAAGCCTGTCAAATTCTAATAATAAAAGCTGAATTTTGCCTCGCTCAGTCAACCCCCCCAATCTTACTTTACTCTTCAAAGTAGTCTTTTAAATTATATTCTGTATCTTCCTTAATACCATCAACAAAAAGTTTTTCCATTGTTATCAGGACACATCTTTACATCGTGTCTTCCAGAAACATCTCTCTTTGGTTCTATCACATACCCGCCAACCTTCTGTGGACCAGTAAGATTGCTGTAACCATCTCGTTCTTTAAATCTCAGGACTCAAGCCCCTAGATAGTTTGTTTTAGGGGTCATTTATTATATAGGATTGGGAAAAGGGATGGATAGCTGCTGTCATATGCCGAGACTAAAATTGACCAAAATTAACTTCACTTCATTGGTTCAAGCCTTCCCTTGGACTTTGCAAACCTCCAATAGAGCCACAGTCTTGAAAATAGTTACATCAGACATGCTCTGCTGGGTGATTGCTGTCAGTGGACAGGAAGATTCCTACTGTTTCCTACACTGCCATTTACTCTAAATCTTTTTTTTTGTATCAGGGATTGAATTTATGACCTTGCACTTGCCAGGCAGGTGCTTGCACCACTGAGCTAAATCTCCGGCCCTATTTTTGAGACACAATTTTGTTATGCAGTTCAGGCTGGTGTTGAACTAATTCTGGAGTCCAGGCTATAGCAGCAACCCTCCTGTCTCAGCTTCCCACATGCTGGGATAATAGGCATATGTGCTACCACACCCAGCTATGGGTAGGTGATTTATAACCATTTTCCAAGTGTAATGCTTTATCTTCCCATTGTCTTAACAGTGTCTTTTGCACAGCAAAAGTTTTTAATTTTGGTGAAGTCCCAAACGTTAAAAAAAGTCTTCTTAAAGATTGTGAACTGTTGTCATATGTATGAATTCTTTGCCTAGCCTGAGGTCATGTTCTCTTGTTTTTTTCCAAGAATTGTATAGCTTTGTTATATAAGTCATTTCATGCTTAATGTTTGTTGAAATTTTATATAGGGTATAATGGAGAGATGGAGAACATTTTATTCATTGTTTTCTGTTTTTGCATGTGGATGTTCAATTGTTCCAGTACCACTTACTGAAAGACTATTTATTCTTCATCCATCTGGTCTCTTATCTTTGTTTTAAAAACCTAACTAGGATCCCAGGTGGTGACAGAGCCCAGCCTGGGTGAGAGGGGAGCATGTTGGCCGGGCAGTCCAAGACCCATTCCTACAGGAGCCCAAACAGATGCTCTGGAATGCCTTCCCCGCTTCAGGAGGAGAATTCAGTTGCACATCACTGAATCAACCATTAGCCAGGATCCACAGGAAAGGAAAAGAGAAAAAGAAACTCTGGGAACGCGATAAGAAGCGCTGTGAAATCCGAGGAACGAAGCGCAAAGATGCCAGGAAAGGTAACTGGTCCCTTTCCAAACCAAAAATCTGACACAGCAGAACCTCCAAAAACTCCAGCCTCTTGTGATTGCGCCAGTGCGGCCATCGCCAGGAAGTCCCTGAAAGGTCTCTCAAGGACAAAGTGGGGGTGGGGGCTCAAGGGAAAACAGAACGGAATCGCAAACCACGGACCTGGCCCAGAGAAGCTTCGGGAAGAAAGAGCAAGGCCGAGTTGCAGTGGGAAGGAAGGAAAGGAGTCGATGATTGCTCGGAGCCGGAAGGAGGAAGGCGTGAAGACTGACCTCATGGACGGCAAAGGTAGGGGCGCGATCGCCACCAAGCAGCCCTCCGGGGCCCCCTCGTGGTGGAGGACCACAGGGACCCCATCGAGGTCACCGGTGCCAAGAAACGAGGGGCTCTGTGCGCACAGGACCCCGCCACGGGCTGCTGCATGTGCTGCTTTCAGCATCTCAGCAAAACCTACTGCGCGGACGCGGCAAGGGAGATGAACCAGGAACCGCTGGGCCCTGGACGGCCCGCACCTTCATCTGTCACTTCCCGCGACATCGCAGAGCAAGGCATCCATCGAGGCCTGAAGCACTGATTGCCACTCTGCAAAGTGCCCTCAAAGGGAAATGGGTGTTTCTGTTTTACACACTTAATCGTAGCAGATTGCTTCAGATTTTCTTTAAAAGTATATTAAGATGCCTTTGTACTGTAGTATTTAAATTTCTGTCCAAGCCGGACTTGAACAGATGGCCTTATTTTACCCAAACTTTTAGATCCTAGTTGATTTTGTACCTTTTTTGCATACAAATCGAGCATCTGTATTCCGTGCATGCAGAGGCTCGGCACAGACGTTAGAAGGAAGGGTCAAACATGAAGTAGGGAGCTGGGCCAGGGCCTCCTGCCCGGGCTTCAGAGCCAGGACCTGCCCCACCCTACACCGAAGGACCAGCAAGGCTGGGGGACCATGCTGCCCGCCACAGCCTACCCGGGATATCTCCAAGCTCTTGTTCTTCTCATATCTGACAGGCACACTGGGAAGCCTATGAATCTTTTTTGAAAGAAGGGTTTGCGGTAAACTTGTCTCTCCCTCTGCTTTCTCGAAAGCTTCCTGAGCCCAGGTGCATGGCCCAGGCATGAACTCGCTCTTCCATAGGCTGCTGCCTTTTGGGGTTCCTTAGAGGACTGGGGGGGGGGGGGACTCACACTAGAGGCTGGCAGGGCTGCCCAAATCTGGGTTTATTCTTTACAGAAACGAGAACACTGAATTTATTTTAAATTAAAAAAAAAAAAAAAAACACCTAACTAGTGTCTGTGAGCTCTCCAAGTTTTTCTCTTTTAAATTTGTTTTGACTATACTACAACTTTTGTCTTTTCATATAAAATTTTAAATAAGCTTTTAAAAAATCCTGCTGGGATTTTGATTAGAAATGAATGAAATCTGTAGCTCAATTCAGAGAGAATCATCATCTCAATCACACATGCACCACTGACACACACATCAAAACACACTAAATGTGTGTGGAAAGTCTTCCAAACCAGGAGCACAGTACATCTGTCTATTATTTAGGTTTTGTTTATTTCATTAGTATTTCACAGTTTGCTACCAATAGTCCTATACATATGTAGTTAGACATAAACTGAACTATTTAAAACTTGTAAGAGCTATGATGCACAGCACTGGTGGTTGGTTTTGGTTCTAGTGATCCCTGAGGGAGCGGAAGCAAACAAGCTGAGCTCTGATTAAGGCGGTATCTGGCGAGTTTCCAGGCTGCAGTAAACGAGGAAGGACTGAGGTACAGTGGCACAGCTGTCCTCAGTGGAGGAGGAGCCCCGCCTGGAGTTTAGAGGGCAGAGGAGCAGAAATCAGAAAGGGCAGAGAGACTGAGACTGCATTCTGAAAATCTGCATGGCTTGCATCATAATTAATCTGGGTAACAATCAGTGCCTACCTACACCGGGAGAAAACGCTGAGGCCGGGGAAAGAACCACTTGGAAGGATCAGAGGGAAGCATCGCGATAAGACCTATGGGGCTGGGAATCTATTTCCTTCCTCATCAGCAGAGCAGAAATCTCGCAGCACATTGGTTGGGTCAAGAGCTCAGGAGGGTTCTGCCTCAGTAACTGGGAAAATGAGCCAAGGATAAATACTTTCCTGGTCCTGCCCAAAAAGTGAGGCCAGGAAGGCTCAACTAGTTTCAAGGAATTTAACTGTGTCCCAAAACAAAGTTCAATAATATATAGATGAGTATAATAACACACAATGAAGTAAACTTATTTTAAAAACTAGCAAAAAATGATGTATGACAGCTACAATGTGGTTTCCAGACATGCAAAAATTGCAAAAACTAGGAGCCATAATGAAGAAAAATTGAAAACAACAGAAACCAGACCCAAAATGACACCAATGATAGAAGGAATAGACAAGGACCTTAAATGATTTATAAGAACTGTACTGTACTCTGTCCACTGAGGAAAGAAAGGGGAAGATTAGGAACGGTAAATAGAGGACAGGCACGGTGGGGCACACCTATAATTCCAGCTGCTCAGAAGGCTGAGGTAGGAGGATCATAAATTGAAGCCTAGCCCAGGCAAACGAAACAGATCCTGTCCTAAAATTTTAATTTTCTTTTCTTTTCTTTTTTTTTTATCAGTACCGGGGATCAAACTCATGACCACACACTTGCAAGGAAGGCGCTTATGCCACTGAGCTAATCCCCAGTCCCCTGTCCTAAAATTTTAAAAAATAATAATTAAAAAGATTGAGGTGCAGCTCAGTGGCAGAGCACTTGCCTAGACTACGTGGGCTCCTGGGTTTGATCTACAGTGCTGAAAAAAAAAAAAAAGAAAAGAAAAGAGATACATGAAGAATATTTTTAAATACCCCACCCCATTTATTAAAACTACAAGGTATGAGTCAGATGTGGTCATGTATGTAATCTCAGTGCTCTGGGAGGCTGAAGCAGGAGAATTGCAAATTCAGTCTCAGCCTGGACAATTTATTAACTTTGGGAGACCCTGTTTCAAAATTAAAAAGAAGCTTAAATGAGTAAATAAATAAATAAGTAAATGAGTAAAGAGGGCTGGGAAGGGAGCAAAAGTGCAAAGTCTTGGGTTCAATCCCTAGTACTACAAATACAATGTGTGAAGTGAAATGTACTGGATAGGATTACCCACCGATTAGACATGTGGGAGAAAAGATTTAGCAAATAATATGTCAACTGAGTCTTTCAGGCAGAAGGAAAATGTGTACCAGAGATCTATGGCTTACCTGAAGGAAGGAAAAGTACTGAAAATAATGGTGTGGACAGATGCATAGCACCATAACATCGTCTCTTTCTTTTCTTTCTTTTTAAAATCTTTTTTTTTTTTATTGGTACCAGAGATCGAACTCACGACCACACGCTTACAAGGCAGGCGCTTATGCCGCTGAGCTAAATCCCCAGCCCCTTAAAACCTTTTTGAGACAGGATCTAGGGCTGCAATTCAGGCTGGCTTTGAACTGGCAGTGATTCTCCTGCCTCAGCCTCCTGGAGTGCTGGGATTACAGGCGCCTGCCTGGTTTAACATCTCTCTTGCTATTTAAATCTCTTTATAAGGTCATTAGCTACTTAAACAAAAGCAGCAAGAGTTTGTGAGTGTCCCTCTTGGCCTCACAGGGCTGTGTTCTTGCATCAGACTGGGAACTTGACTTGGTCTGCTCTGTACAAGACCTCTGAGTGCCCACCCCATTCCCAGCACAGCCCCATTGCAACAAGACAGGAAAACTGTCAGGGACCAGAAAGGACTGGCTGAACTGCAGGCATGCACACAAGTCGGCAGGGAAGGGGCTGCTCACAGAAGGGAGGCGATTTGGAGAAGAGCTGGGGCTGATGGTTGAACAAACAAACCCACTTGGTTCCTGCTAAAGGAATTAGGGTGCCAGGCATGGTGGCCCATGCATGTAGTCTCTGAGACAAGAGGATTGCAAATTCAAGCTCGACCCTGGCAGTTAGGAGCTATTGAGACCTTGTCTCAAAATTTTAAAATGACTGGATGTAGCACAGTGCAAAGGGCCAGGGGTCCAAGCCCCAGAAGTGGAAAAGATAAAGAAGACAGAAAAAGTGGAGTGAGGAGAAGGAATTGTCAAAGAAGTTGTTGTTAAGGGGAAACCCTGTCTCTATAGTGAAGAGGTGAATGTGATCAAGTGACTCATTAGGACGTCCCCAAAGCTCGGGCATCCCAGGAGCAGAGGCAGGTGGCCACTGTCACAGACCAATCAGAGACGAAGCAGGTGATAGAACTGCCAGCTGCCCAGCGTCTTGGCCCAACTGTGAACGGACAGCTGGACTCCTTTAAGGAGCCCGCAAAGCATGTGCGTGGAAAAGTTCCCATCGAACTTCAAGGATGACGAAGGTGAAGCCTCAGACCCCCTGGGAAGCACTGACTCAGCTCCTAAGATGAAGCAATCTGAACGGCCGCCATAACACTCAAAGAAGTTTCAGAGAGCTGTTATTTTATGCAGTGACTGCTTTTAAAAATTGTTGTGTGAGGTCTGATAAAATCTAGATCTCTGATGTTTTCTAGCCCACACGTTTTAGACACTGTTTCTGTTCAGCTTTTGCTTATATAGAATTCTTTCTTTGTAGTTAATTGAGCTGAAAAGCCTGGGAATAAGATTCAAAGTAAGGTTAGTAAAGTTCTTTGCCTGGTTAAAAATATTTTATGAAGTAGATGTACAAGTAACTGTAGAGGCCAGGGATATAGCTCAGCAGCACAGTGCCTGCCTGGCAAGCACAAGGTGCTGAGTTTGATTCTCAGTACAAAAAAAAAAAAAAGGAAATGTATTATAAGTTTATGGTAGCACTTGAAGGTAGACTATGCTAAGTTAATGATGGACACTATAAAGGAACAACAGAAAATAAATTCAAGCAGATCAGCCAGTGAGGAAATAAAATGGAACCCTTAAAAATAATCAAGCTGGGCATGGTGGCATGTGCCTGGAACCCCAGCACTTGGGAGGCTGAGGCAGGAAGATTGCCTTAGCTCAACAGTCTGAGCTACATTGTGAGACTTGGTCTCAAAAAAAAAAAAAAAAAAAAAAAAAGGTTGAATTACTGGAGAAGTAGATCGGTATGGAGGCCCTGTGCAAACCCAGTACTGAAATAAACTATAAAACGGACCCAGTTAGTACACAGATGGCAGAAAAAGTCAAAGAGTAGATAGTAATGTTAAAATTTCAACCTAACCATATTGATAGCCACAATGAACTTCAATGGTCTAAAGATTTTAACTGGAAGACAAATATTGTTAAACTATGTTTTGTTGGTTTATTTTGGTACTGGGGATCAAATTTGTGACCTCACGCTTTCCAGGCAGGTGCTTATGCCACTGAGCTAAATCCCTGACTAAACTGTTTTTGAAAGCAATCCATCTATATACTCTCTAAGAAATAAATTTTTAAAAAAAGACAGGTAATTAAAAGCAAAAGATAGAAAAAATGATACTATGCTAACACTAGTCAGAAAAAATCTAGGATGGCTAAGCTAGTATCAAACCAAGTAGGTTTTAGGGAAAAGAATAGTATAAGGTACCAAAAAGATTATATCATAGTGAAAAATAAGTCAGTTCATTGAGGGAACAGAACAGTCCTAAATGTTTATGCATCTGATAACAGAGCTTTGAAATACATGAAGCAAGAAATAAAAGAACTAGAAGAATGAATAACCTACAACTTTTGCCAGAGACTCCACGTGGCTCTTAATAAATGATAGGACAAAGAGACTGAAAATCAGTAAGGAGACTGAAAACTTGAACAGTACTACCAAAACTCAATTCTATCAAATAGCTCAACTTTTAGAAAATATCATTTGATTATAGCAAAGTACATTCTTTTTTTAAGAGTCACGTGGTACATTTAAACTAGACCATAGTCTGAATTATCAGACAAATATCAGCAAATTTAAAATAATTCATTCTCCAGTTACAATGGAATTAAATTAGAAATGAGAAACAAAAATAAATCAGGAAATTTGCCAAATATTTGGAAGCTAAGTAATGTACTTCTAAATAATCAATGTGTCAAAAACATCAGGATGTAAATTAGAGAATATTTTGAATTGAGTGAAAGTGAATACCACCTAGGAGAGGTGGCATGTGCCTGTAATCCCAGTGCTCTGGAAGGGTGAGGCAGGAGGATCACAAACTGGAACCCAGATTGGGAAATTTAGCATGACCCTGTCACCAAATAAAATATAAGAAAAAGGGCTAGGGGGCTGGGGATTTAGCTCAGCGGCATAAGCAACTGCCTTGCAAGCAGGCGGTGAGTTCGATCCCCGGTACTGATTTTAAAAAAAAAAAAATGGCTGGAAATATAGCTCAGTACAAAGTCCCTGGGTTCAGTCTGCAGTACTGAAGAATAAAAAAGTATGCGATAAAGCTACATTGTCTTCGTTGAGGAGAAATTCACATCTATCCACCTAAAAATGAGAAAAAGTGAGGCTCAAAGAACTCAATTTTCATCAAAAATCTGTAAGGTTAAACTGAAAGAAAAAAGGAATTAATGAAGACAAAATTGGAAATCAACAAAGTACAAAACAGCAAAGAAACAATAAAGAAAAATCGGTTAATCAAAAACAATAAAGTAAAATCAATTAATCAAAAAGTAATTCTTTGAAATCAATAAGATTTCTAAATTTCTAGCCATACTGGTTAGAAATAGAGAAGTTACAAATAATGAATTTCAGACACAAAAGAGGTAATGATAGACACTGAAAAGCTGATACAGAAAACCAGGAATAACTTGCCATAGATTCAATGACATAGATAAATTGGACACATTCCTTAAAAAAATACAAGCTATGACAGCATACTCAAAAAAGAAACACAACTTAAATAGCCATATGTCCATTAAATAAATTGGAATTGTAGTAGTTCACTTTCCTACAAAGAAACTAGGCCCAGGTGGTTTCGCTACTGAGTTCTCACAAGAAAAAAGAAGAAAAACAACAATTCCACAAAAATTCTTCCATACAAATGACAAGGAGATTTCCCAACTCATTCTTTGAGGCCTTGATTGCCCTGATAACAAAATCGGACAGAACTATTACAGAGAGAAAAATACAACTGCAGACCAATAGTCTACATTTCCTCACATATTTTACCATTCTTAACGTAGTTTTAGCAAGCCAAACTGAAGGATATATTAAAAGGTTAACAAATCCTGACCTGGCCCTGTTATTCTAACACAGCATTAGTTTAATATTAGAAAATTAACATAATTTACCATATGAATGAACCATAAAACAAAATTTATGTTTCTATCTCTAAGAGGCATTAAAAGCATTAACAGTATCCATTTTTTTTTTTTTTTTTGAGTCAGCATATAGTGATGCTCTTGAACTCATAGGGATCCTCCTGCCTCGGCCTCCCAGGTGCTGGGATTACAAGCGTGCACCACCACGCCCAAATCAACAGATGAATTTCTTGTTGGTCTCAATGCTTCCGGCAGGTAAATTCTGATGTCTGTCCAGAAGGCCAATAAAATGTTTTCAGTGAAATGTTAAAGAAGAAAAAGAAATAAAGGAAAAAAGGAAGGAAGGAGGAGAAGATGAAATGAGAATAGATGTGAAAAGACTTTCTATATCAAAAACTGTAAAACGTTAAGAGAATGGAAAAACAAATACAGTGGAGAGGCACATCTTATTTTGCAGTTGGAAGTTTCAATACTGGTAAGATGTTGACTGCTTTCCAAATTTACTTGTAGATTCAACATAATCTCAACCAAAATCATACTAGACTGTTCTGTAAGAAATGGACAAGCTGATCCTAAAATCCACATGAAAATTCAAAGAATTTTGCCGGGCATGGTAGTGCCCACCTGTAATCCCAGCACTTGGGAGGCTGAGATAGGATCACCCCGAGTTCAGTGTCAATACGGGCTGTACAGTGAGTTCAAGGCCAGTCTGAACCACACAGGAGACCCTGTCTCAAAACAAACAAACCCCAAAGACTGGAGATCGCAAATGGCCAAATCGGTGACCATATTTGAAGCCAAGCAGCAAAGAGCAGGAGAAAATAAAAGCAGGTGTGGTGTGCCCACCCATGACCCTGGCACTGGAGGGGCTAGGGCAGGAGGAGTCCGGGTTCTCCCATCAGCTCACCAAACTCGAGACTCTGTCTCAAAGGGAAAACCAGCTAAGAGACAGGCGCGCAGCAGCTCCCAGTGCCCAGTGCTATACAGCTCCTGACTCCGCGGGCCCTGACACCCCAGGATGCCCCTCAAATGCTTTCTTGAAGGATCAGTAACAGTGCTGATGGTTGTCCTGAGTTATACTAAACTCTGATGAAAAACTATAAATATATATTTTATATATAAAACACTAAACTATACTTTAATATTTTGCTCATTGGGGGTTATTTGCATTCATTTTGATTTTTTTTTTTTTGTCTTTTTTCCTTTTTATCGGTACCAAGGATTGAACTCACGACTGTCTGCTTCCAAGGCAGGAGCTTATGCCACTGAGCTAAATCCCCAGCCCCCTCATTTTGATTTTTAAATGTGTTCCATGACTTTTTTTCGGTACTGGAAGTTGAACCTAAGGGTACTGTACTCTGAGCTACATCCGAGCCTTTTCCATGTCTTATCTTCAGACAGGGTCTCAATAAATTGCCCAAGTGGGACTCAGACTTGTGAGCCTCTGGCTCAGCCTCCCAGAGTGCTTGGTTTATAGGTATATGCCACTGTACTCAGCTTATTTAGTTACTGAGTTTTGGGGTGTCCTAGTAATTTTTTTTTTTGAGACAGGGTCTTGAACTCGCTTATGTAGCCCAGGCTACCCTCGAGCTCATGGTGATCCTCCTGCCTCAGCCTCCTGAATGCTGGGATTATAAGCATGTGCCACCATGCCCACCCGGTATATCCTAGTAAATTCTGCCCGCGTTGTCTCACTCTCTGCCCCCTAATTCTGGCTCTGTCCCCTCCCCCAGCTCTAGGGCACCACAGTGCCTTCTCTGCCTACACAAACACTGAACACCTATATTTTCTGCCCAGCTACTGGTTTGAGAACAAAGTTTTTCAGAACAGGAAAGGCATAAGTAGGAAAGTAGAAGGGGTTCCTGACCAAGTAGTTAGCTACGTGGTCTCTCTGCCTCCATTTCTGCTCTTGCTCTGGGCTCTGCAATGCTGGGGAGAGAGGCTGCCACAGGCCAAAGGGACTCACTACGAATTCTTCAGCTAACAGATGTTTTCTTCTTTCAAAAGAACTGCAGACTCAGCTCATATATTAATGTTTATTTCTTTTCTGAAGGAGGTACAATTCTCTGGCTATTTTTTAGTGCTTGCATTTTTTTTTTTTTTTTAGAAAATTAAAACTTTACTTCCATTCCCTCTTTCCATTCCCTGTGAACAATTCCTGTCTCTCTCTCACTGTTAAGAGCTTCATGCACCTGCTTCCGGAACTTACCCCATCCTTCCATAGACATGTTTGTTTTTTAGAAATAAAAAATATTTAATGCCTTTGATCCCAGTCTAAGGCAGGAGGACTGCAAATGGGAGCCCATAGTCAGACCATGTTTCAAAATAAAAAGGGCTGGGGATGTAGCTCAGTGCAAGTCCTGGATTTGAGCCTCAGTACTCCCCAAAAAAGAAAAGAAGGAGGAGGAGGAGGAGGCAGAGAAGAAGGAGGAGGAGGAGGAAAAGAAGAAGAAGAAGAAGAAGAAGAAGAAGAAGAAGAAGAAGAAGAAGAAGAAGAAGAAGAAGAAGAAGAAGAAGAAGAAGAAGAAGAAGAAGAAGAAGAAGAAGAAGAAGAAGAAGAAGAAGAAGAAGAAGAAGAAGAAGAAGAAGAAGAAGAAGAAGAAGAAGAAGAAGAAAGGAATGTATGATACAGGCTTTATGCAAGTTTAATGTGGCTACCATGATCCCTGCTTTCTGATATTTATGAAACTGAGTAATTCTCCTTGAGCGTAGGCCTGACTTATGACTTGCTTCTCTTTCCTCCTTTCCCTTCCTTTTTATTATTATTAATATTAATTTTTCTCAGACAGGGCTTCCCTATGTAGCCCCGGCTGACCTTGAATTTGTGATCCTCCTGTCTCAGCCTCCTGAGTGCTGGGAATCCAGGCATGTAGCATCATACCCAGCCCTTTTAATTTGTTTCTAACCAAAGGAATGCAGCAAAAGTGACAAAATGTCCATGATAGCATGTATGTGATTATATTATGTGACCATTGAAGTGTCAGCCAGAAGCTCTAGGAGTTCCTCCCCAGACAACCATGGAGCCATTTTAAACCGCTAGAGCCTGAGCGGACATTTAAAACCCTCGGGGAGGGATTTAATGAAGGCGAGGCTGCTGCTGTTTAGTGAGACAGAGCCAGCTATCTGTCCCTGTGCCACAGCTGTCAGGACAGTGGCTCGGGCTCCAGAGACGCTGTTACCCAGACACAGGAGGCGGTAGAGGGGGCTGTGCTTTTTGGTTGATGGTCAGCACCCCGCGGGCTGCCCTGGTATCAGCCCGCTGGGCTGTAATCGGCAGCTTCCCTCTGGCAGGATTTACTAGGATATTTAAAGAGACAGAACTTTACCCGGTTATATATTTTGGAGCCAGACATTTAAGGAAACCTTCATCAGGTTACTGGTTGACCACCAAGATAGTAGGAAAGAAATTTCAGCAGCCATGAACAACAAGGCATATTTTGCAAGCATGGTTTGGAAAAGTGACAGAAGGACTATTTCAACTCTTTAAGAAGAAAAACCCACAATCGCTCAATAGTGGGAGAACCAGATTTACAGAGTTACTACATTATAATATCCAGAATGTCCAGTTCTCAATGAAAATAAGGAAACATCCAAGTAAACAGGAAAGAATAGCCCATTCATAAGATTAAAAAAAAGAGAGAGAGATCCTGATGGAAAGCATATCTGAAAAAGTCCAGATATTGGAATTATGAGCCAAGAGTGTTAAACAGATTGTTTTAAATATGCTCAGTGAGCTAATGGGAGAACTACAGACAATGAGCTAAAGGAAATCAGGAAAGCAACATCTGAAGAAAATAAAAATATCCACAGAGATAGAAATCATAAAAATAACTGGACAAATTCGGGAACTGAAAATTACAATAACAAATGAAAAATTCACTAAAAAAGTTTAACAGTAGATTTTAGCAGGCAGAAGAAAAGATAGGCAAAATTGAAGACACTACAGTTAAAACTGTCCTAAGGAGCAAGAAAAAAAGAAAAAAAAGAATGAAGAAAAAGAAACAGAAGCTAAGGGACCTGTTGGCTACAGCTGAGCATACCAGCATATGCTTTGTGGGGTTGTCAGAAGAAGAGAAAGCGGAGGGAGCAGGAAAAGTATTTGAAAAAATAATGACTAAAAACTCCCCAGGTTTGATGAAAACGTGAATTTACTGCTGTGGCTTTATATCTAGATGTTCCCCAAAGCCTCATGCCCTTGTAGGTGGGGCTTTTGGGGGAGTGGCTGGATCATCAGTATGTTATACCAGATTAAGATGTGTAATGACTAAATTAGTCCCCGGATCAGTTTAGCATAGTTCTGGGTGTGAATAAGGGGAAGGCCCACCCTGGGTGTGGGTGACAACCAACCAAAAGGCTTGTAGATTGAATGGAATAAAAAAGCCAAAGAAAAACTTGCGGCTTCCTGCTTCCTGGTTCTCCTCTGCCATGCCATCCTGCCTTGCACCCAGCCAACTATGGACTGAAACCTCTACAAACTGTGAGCTAAATAAACCTTTGCTGCTTTAATTTGTGTGTCCCAAACTAAGACATTTACATACCCCAAAAGCTCAACCAATCTCAATCAGGATAAGCTAAGAGATCCATACTAAGGTACATTGAAGTCAAATAGTTCAACCTAAAGACAAAGAGAATTTTAAAAGCAGCAAATGAGAAGTGACTTGTAACACATTGGAACCTCCATAATATCAAGAGCAGACTTCTTAGAAACCATAGAGGTCAGAAGGTAGTAGGGTATATATTTAAAGTTATGAAAGAAAAACAAATCTGTCAATTAAATCTTACATCCAACAAAACTATCCTTGATGAAGAATAAATTATGATATTTCCAAATAAACAAAAGCAAAGGGAATTTATCATCAGTAGACTTTCCCTACAAGAAATGCTAAGGAACCGCAGTCATTAAGTTTGAAAGGAAAAGACATTAAGGGCCAGGGACATAGCTCAGTGACACAGCACCTGCCTGGCAAGCACAAGGTCCTGAGCTCAATTCCCATTACCATAAAAAAAAAAAAAGGACTTAAACATACTCAAAGCCATAAGAATAAATGAAGAGCTGTGAGTTGGCCATGTTGGTGCTTTCCTGTAATCCGAGGCCTCTGGGAAGCTGAGGAAGGAAGGCCTGAAGTTGGAGCTCAGCATGGGCAATTTAGCAGGACTCTGTCTCAGAAATTTCAAACCAAAGTTAAAGCACTGGGAATATAGTTCATCAAGAAGGCCGCGAGTTCAGCCAGGTGTGGTGGTTCATGCTTGTAATGCCAGCACTTGGGAGGCTGAGGCAGGAGGATCATTGCGAGTTCGAGACCAGCCTGGGCTACAAAGTGAGCTCAAGGCCTGAACTGTATAGCGAGACCCTGTCTCAGAAAGACAAAATAAAAAAAGAAGGCCCTGAGTTCAATCCCCAGTAACAAAATAAAACAAAACATTGGTAAATGCAGAAACCAGATTCACTATACTTTTGATTTATAAGTCCTCTTTTGTTCTTTCTTTCTTTTATTTTATTTTCACTACTGTAAATCAAGCCCAGGAAGCGCTGAATTATATCTCCAGCTCTTTGTCAGTATTTTGATAGCTGTCCCAGTTTGCCTTGACCTATCCTCCTGTCTCAGCCTCCTGAGTAGCTGGGATTACAGGTAAGTGCCACCACAACTGATTTTCTCTCTTTTTTTTTTCTTTTTAATTTAAAAGACAAGTATATAAAACAAAAATTACAAATTATTGCAAGATGTAATATGTGAAAATAACAATATAAAGGAGAAGGTATAGGGAGGTATGAGAGTAGAATTTTGTATATTATTTTTTAAAAGTTGGTATTCACACTGTCTTGTTGTAAGCTTAAAACCTTAATTGTAATCCATAAACTAACCACTAAGAAAATAAAAATCATACAGAAAAGGAAAAAGCAAAAAAAAAAAAAAAAAAAGTTTCCTGTAAAAATCAACTAAATTTAAAAACAAGTAGTAATGGAGGAACCAAAAAATAAAAACCAGGCCGGGGATATAGCTCAGTGGCACAGGGCCTGTCTGGCAAGCATGAGCCCTGAGCAGCGGTGAAAAAAAGAAAAACCATACGACATGCAGAAAAATAAACAGTGAAAAGAAGTAACATCTTCCTTATCAGTAATAACCTTAAATGAAAATTTGTTAGATTCTCCAATTAAAAGGCAGAGATCGGATTGGCAGACTGCATTGAAAAGCTATGATTTGGCTGGGTATTTAGCTCAGCGGCATAAGCGCCTGCTTTGCGCATGCGCGGCCATGAGTTTGCTCCCTGGTACCGCCAAAAAAAAAAAAAAAAAAGCTATGATTCAACTGTATACAATTGTGCCTGTCATGGTGCTGTACACCTCTAATCCCAGCACTTGGGAGACTGAAGCAAGAGGATTGCCGTGAGTTCAAGGCCAGTCTGGGCTACATAGTGAGTTCAAGGCTAATCTGTAATATGTAATGAGACCCTGTCTCAAAAATAAAAACAATGCTGTAGACTGTCTTTAAAGGAATCATTTCAGATATAAAAACACAAAGAAGTTAAAAGTAGGAGGATGAAAAAGACTATTCCATGAAAATGGTAAACAAAAATGAAACAAGGATAGGCATTATTGTTGGACAAAATGGACTGTAAATAAAAAAGATTATAAGGAATGAGAAGGACATCATATACTGATAAATGATTCAATCCATCAAGATATAACAGTTACAAATATACACACCTAACACAAGAGCCCCAA
This sequence comes from Cavia porcellus, assembly GCF_034190915.1. Lineage (NCBI taxonomy): Eukaryota > Metazoa > Chordata > Mammalia > Rodentia > Caviidae > Cavia > Cavia porcellus. Next base: position 26,440,969 of record NW_026947500.1, read on the forward strand.
AATATATGAAGTACAAATCGACAGAATTGAAGGAAGGGATAGGCATTTCTGCAGTAGAGGAAATTTCAACACATCATTTTCAAGAATGGATAGAATGGGGCCGGGGGTTTAGCTCAGCGGCATAGGCGCCTTGCCTTGCAAGTGTGTGGTCATGAATTCGATCCCCGGTACCGATAAAAAAGAAAAAGACCAAAAAAAAAAAAGAAAGAAAGAAAACAATGGATAGACAACAAAACAAAACTCAATTATGAAACAGGCTTTTAGATATTACAAACTAATTAGACCTACCAGACGTATACAGAATACTCCATTCAACATGGTCAGAATACACATTCTTCTTGAAGAGACATGGAACATTCCCCAAGATAGGTCATACGTTAGGCCACAAAACGAATCTTATTAAAATTTAAAATACATAAATAATACAGAATATCTTTTGCCAATTGTGGTAGAATAAAATTAAAAATCAGTAACAAAAGAACTAGAAAACTTATGGATATATGGAAATCAAACAATACAAACAATGGAATGAAAAAACAAATCACGGGGGAAATTAGAAAATATGTTTAGAGGAAAGAAAACTAAAATAGAAAAAACAAAGCCTAAGAGAAATCAAGACAGCAGTACTAGAGAAACATGTAGAGCTGTAAAAACCAATATTAAAAAGGAAGAACGGGCTGGGCTCTAGCTCAGTGGTGGAACATTTGCCTGGCATGTGTCAAGCCCTGGGCTCCATCCCTAGCTCACCACGCCCTCCAAGAATAAAAAGAAAGAAAGAAAAAGAAAAAGATCTCAAATCGACAAGTTAACTGTAAATGTTAAAGAATTAGAAAAGAGGGGTTGGGGATTTAGCTCAGCGGCATAAGCGCCTGCCTTGCAAGCAGACAGTCATGAGTACCGATAAAAAGGAAAAAGACAAAAAAAAAAAAAAAAGAATTAGAAAAGAGCAGACGAGTAACAGGAGCCAGGCCAGCAGGGCCAAGGTTTTCCTCTTTCACATGTCTCCATATACTGGGACTCTGGGACTCACACACTGGGGCCACTTTTGTCACCCGGACATCTGTGGCCGTGACAGCTTCCTTCATATGGTGTCCTGACTTATCCAGGATGCTGAGCTTGTGTGTTGAGAACCCCAGATGGGCCACACGGCCGTGGCAGCCCACCTGAGCAAGCCATGTTTAAATTTGACTCCACACACATACCCTGCCCAAAGGGCAACAGGAAGCGGTGATTTAGAAGCAGGGAGACCGGACTCATAGCTTGGCCATGTCCCTTGTGCAACTGACCTCCCTGTTAGCTGTTTGTACATCTAGAATTGGACGTAGTAAGTTCCCGCCACATGGGGAATCTGTGAAGCTTGCTGCTCAGCGGTGGAGGCATTTTCTGAACTTCCAACTCACATCTAATGGGCATCTCTGTCTAACACACCCACTGCAGAGCCCCGGATTTCACCCACCTGCCCCCCCCCCAAGCCTTTCCAACTACCCCCCAGTCAAAAGGCAATGTAGCCTGCTGGCAAGAATGCAGGGGCTGGGGCTGGATCCCCAGCGGTGAATCCACTGGCTGTGTGGTGTGTGTGATGCTAGGTAGATTCATGAATTCTCCAGGCCTCAGTTTCCCCCTTGGGCACTGAGTGGCCGTGATGATGATGATGATATCCACGTAGGGCTGAGGTAAGGGTGAAATGGTGTAATGTGTGAAGAACTGAGAACAAGGAGTCATTCTTACCTTCCTGGAAAAAGCCCCCACCATCCCAATCCTTCAAGCCAAAAGCACAAGTGTCGTGCTGGTGCTGGCCCAGCTGTATGCTGTATGCGAGGTGTGTGTAAAAAGGGGAGCAGAGGTCATGGGAAGAGTAGTGCGGAATGCCCAGCATTGCAAGGCCCAAGGTTCCATCTGGGGAGGGGACAGACACACACACACACACACACACACACACACACACACACACACACACACACAGAGGACCGGAAGTCCTACTGTGAAACGCACCAGGTTCGTAGCTGCTCTCCATCTGTGTGAACACACCCTGGTCCAAATCAGGACCGTGCCCCTCCCATGGCAACCCGAGTGATCACTGACTTAAGAAACTGAAGTCAGGACTCCACCCTTCCCTTCCCTTCCCTCCCTTCCTTTCCCTTTTTCTTTCAACCGGTCATCATGGAAATTTCCACACAGGCAAACCCAGAGAGGATGGGAAACGGCCCCTCCCCAGGACCCCACCCCGTCTTGGTGGCCCACAGCCACAGGCTTTCTGGCTGTGCCACTCACCGCTCTCCCCTGTGCTGAAGGCTTTGTGTCGCTTCATTTGTAAACACTTATGTGCAACAAGAAAATTGTTTAAACCCTAAATCCACTACATGATTTCTCTGTTGAAAACCTCCCTGAGCCCCCTCACCCTGACCGTGTCCCCTAGCTTGGGCCGTCCCTTCCACTCGGCCCTGTCCTTCCCACCCTCACCAGCTTCGCGACCATCCTGGGGGCTCTGCCTATGCGGGCTCTGCCTGAAGCACCCCCATTTCCCTGGGTTTTCAAGAACACCCCTTATCCCCAGGTACATTTTTAGTTCCAATGTTTGCATTTCTTTGCTAATCGCAGCAGGAGGCCACTAGAGGGAGCTGAGCTGGGGAGTTGCAATCTGAGTTGTTTTAAAAATATCCTCCCGGCTGTTGAGTGGAGGATGAGTTGGGGGTGGGGTGTGGGAACGGGAGGGCCATGATCTGGGATAATTAAGGGAGATGGCAGCAGAAGAGCCTAGCATACATTCAGTGCTCACAAACTAGGGGTTATTAACATCGCTGTACTAACATCCCCTCTTTATTTTTACTCTTTGTAGCGGTGCAGATTGAAACCCAGGCCCTTGCACCAAGCCACACCCCCAGCCCTTTTTAAATTTAAATCTTGTTAAATTGCCCAAGCTAGGCTCAAATTTGTAATCCCCTTGCCTCAGCTTCCCACAGTGCTAGGATCATAGGTGTGGGTTACATGCCCAGCTAGTTCCCCTCTTATTTTTTTTAAATTTTTTTGTTAAATGTAGATATAAGAACTGTGGTTAAGGACTGGGGATTTAGCTCAGTGGTTCAAGTGCCGGCCTGGTTAAGTGTGAGGTCTTGAGTTTGATCCCTAGTACCAAAAAAAAAAAAAAAAAAAAAAAAAAAAAAAAATTGTGGTTGAAGCCAGATGTGGTGGCACATTCCTGTTATCCCAACTACTTGGAAGGCTGAGGCAGGAGGATGTCAAATTTGAGGCTACCCTGGGCAACTTATCAAGACTTCATTTCAAATTTAAAAACTAAAAATAGTGATGTATTCTACTGCTCCCTGGGTTCAAAAAAGTACTGAAGGAAAGAAAAGAATCATGACCGAATGTGGACATGGTTTGCCCCAAATGACCCAGTTGTCTGGTTCCAGGACAGAGGTTGAGGGCAGCGAGTTTACTACTGTCTCTGGGAACGCAGACCCCCATCTGTGAGGAGACAGTTGCAGGCATAATTACACCTAGAACACCTAGAACCCTCTGGGAGACAAAACCCCTTGGTCTTGGGGGATTCTTGGGGGTGAGGGCTCTTGGGGGATGGCGCTGGAAGAGCCAGCCAGAGCAGGCCAACTGGACCTGGGGTGGGCTGAACAGGAAAGGGCAGCAGCGTGTAGGTGGAAAGCTGTGACAAAGTTTAACCACCAGGGGGCCCCCTTGCACCTCCTCTGCTAGGGGACACTAAACTCCTCCTCAAAGAAATGGGCAGCTCTGTGCCCCACCCCAGTACTGGAGACACGGGCTTCGCTCCTCGTGACCACCTTCAGACAGACTTGTCCTGCTAATTGCCTGGCGGGGCTTGACCATTCTGTGCCTCAGTTTCCCCACTGAGTCTCTTTAAGGGCCAAACCCAAATCAATCTCTAGCTTTCACCTTGGCCTGATGCTTTTTTTTTTTTTTTTTTTTTTTTTGTCTTTTTCGTTTTTATCGGTACCAGGGATCGAACTCACAACTGCTTGCTTACAAGGCAGGCGCTTATGCCGCTGAGCTAAATCCCCAGCCCCAGCCTGATGCTTTGCATGCACTCATCAAACAGGGACAGCATCTGTGTGTGGCCCCAGAGGGGCTAGGCAGGGAGGCACCTCCTCTGTTCTTCCCCCGTGAGGCGTGGTGGGGCTGGGCTCGCCATGCTGAAGGCTCCTCGCTGTTGGCTGACAGTGATTGGCTGCTCAGTAGCACCTAAGGAGCCTGAGGCCCGGCTCACCACATTCTGCTGTCTTCTGAAGCATTCAGCGCAGCCCTGAACCTGCACAGTCCTGCAAAGCAGAGGTCTTCATCCACTCTGCCGTGGGCCTTCATGAGACTGGCTCTTCCTCTGGTGCTTTGCTGGGCAGGATGCCCTAGAGCATAAAAGGGCCTAGTCTTTCCCCAGGAAAGGTGGCTTATTTTGAGGGTGGAGGTGGACAGTGGTGGGGCCGGGGAGCAGAGGGGGCAGGCAGTGCTGGAGGCTGCAGTCTGCCAGATTACAGGATATTCAGGATGAAGGGTCAGATTGAAGGGGTACACACAGGACTCTAGCTCAGGTAAGCAGGGATGTATTAGGTACGAGGTGGACCCTTGGGGCTCAACACTTGCAGCCTTGGATGTCATGGGTCTGGGTCACCTGTGACCCTCCAAGAGTGCCATCCATGAGAAAAGGATAGGGCAGCCGGGAACTGTCTCCAGCATGATGCTGTGAGCAGCCCAGGAGCTCAGGATAATGACAGTGACAAACAGGTTTTGGTTGCTGTTCAGGACAGGGCCTGGGTTTCAGGCTGGTCCTGCGGAGGCAGAGGCTCAGTGGCCAGGATGACCTGCAGCATGGGCCTCAGCCTCTCTAGTACTAGTAGTAACTGTCATTAGTTGTGTAGAACCAGGATTCTGGGCCGAATGGATCCAGGCAGGGCCAGGTAAGCCACATAGACTGAGGGCGGGATTCAGCCCTTCCATGGCCAAGTAAGATTTCAAGAGACTCAGCACCTAGGGAGGGCCACAGGATACCAGTGGGGAGACGCCTGCCAAGTGCCCAGGCAGGTTTGGACATTAAGAAAGTTCAAGGAAGTGGCTTAGACAATGCAGACCTCCAGGGCCTCATGTTGCATTAAACATTTACAACAAAAGCAAACCAACTCCACCAGGAATACCAAAAAAGCTCTGGTGGCTCTGGGGCTCAGTGGTTAGCACCTGCCTAACTCTGTGGTTAGCACCTGCCTAAAGTGCATGGAGCACTGGTTCAGTCTCACAGTGAAACACACACACACACACACACACAGTCTCATAGACTCCAGTGGGACCAACCATGAGCAGGACATACACAAATGCAGCAAGAGGGTCTGAGTGGAGACAGTCACTGTTTTAATTCTGGTTAAGATCTGATACACCAGGGGCCAAGAGGTCCAGGGCTTCTGCCCACTCTGGCCCACCCTGCGGCAGATGGTGCACCTCTGGTCACCATCTGCTCCTGGCTCATGATCTGTTACAAAAATAAATATGAAAAAGCAGCAACTCTTTCATGATCATGGAATTAATCTGACGTGGTTAAATGTGTCTAAGCATCTGGCGTATCTCCAAAATTGCACCAAAAAGATTTGGAAGCACTTGGTTTGGTCTCTGAGGCGAAATGGAAGGTGGAGGAAGAGGCTGGCCTTGCCCCGAGCCGTGGTGGTCCCAGGCTGGCCCCAGCCTCTGGTCACATCTCCGAGTCTGCGTACATGCCATTGATGAGATAGTCCACCTGTGTGTAGTCCTTCTTCTTGTAGCTCTCGTAGGCTTGCAGGGCAAACAAAACCAAGACCGTGGCAAAAAGGGTCACCCCAAGTATAAGCACCACCAGAAGGGGCGTTTTGTCCACTGAGGATGGAGACAAGGGCTCAGTGGTGACCACTAGGTACTGGCCTTCAGTGCTGGGCTGGCACAAATCTGTACCTGGCACCTTGGGTTCCCCTGAGCTCCTGGGTGTCACCCCAGGAGTGGCAGAGGCAGTTCCAGGTGTGGCTTTGGTTTCCATCTGTTCTGATGTCTGGGGGGTGGCTGGTCCTCCAGCCCCATGGGTGGATGACACAGGTGGTGGTGTTGTGGGGGATGTGGCTTCCACCTGGGGGGTCGGACTGGAGGGAGGCGCTGGCACTGTGCTGGTAGTTGACTCCTCAGCTTGAGCTTGGGTGGTGGTCACTGCCGTGGAGGACACGGGAGCCATGGAAGGGGGTGTGGTGACCTCTGGGGTGATGTTAGAGGGGGCAGATGTAGACCTGCCTGCTGTGCTGAGCACCGGCTGGGCCTGTGACACCGGGCTGGTGGGGCCTTGTGCTTGGGTACCCACGGTGGATGTGGGGCTCGCTGTGGAGCTAGTGGGTGTGGGCTCTGAGGAACTGAGCGTGCTAGAGGAGCTGTTTGCATTGGCAGCAGCGGTCTGGTTACTCGTGGTCAGTGTCCTTACCGTCGCTGCTGTACTTTGAGACGTGCTGGTACTTGGCACTTGTGCACGGGGGGTGCTGAGAGACGGAAGCCCAGGGACGGTGGCGGCTGGGGTCTGCCACACAGATGTGGGGATGGGTGATATGAATGGAGTGGCAGCTCCAGAGCTTACAGTCTCAGGCACACCTTCTACAGCTGCTAGGGTACTCACATTTGTCCTGTGCGTTGTCTCTGCTGTGACTTTGGTAGGGCTGAGGGTGGCTGTCAAAGTTCCTTCGGTGAATTTGACCAGAGAAGGAGTCACTGTGGTTGTTTTCTCAAGTCTCTTACTAGGAACCTTTGTTTCCAAAGCATTATTTTTCTTGACTACTCTAACCAACACCTCATTTGGGATTAAGTATCCTTAAAGTGAGAAAAAAAGAAGAAGAAAAAAAAGGCAATCACTTTCAGTCAAAGCAGGCAGAACATTCAGCAATGGTTTTAACTCTCAGTCCTAGGGGTCGCTTTGTGGTGCCGGCTCTGCCCAGCCCAGTGACTTGAGGGAGGCGACCCATGACCACGGCTCTTTCTCTTCTCCCTGCCCATGTCCAGTGTGCAGCCCACCAGAGAGACCACTGATGCTCTGCTTTTAAAAGTCCTTTGCCCTGTGACTCCTCAGCCCACTGGAGGCTTAAGAGCTTCACTATTTGATCTGATTCCCGAAATATCAGAGTGAAAGTTTCACACTATGGCGTGATGCACCATAAAAAAGAAACCAGGACCACTACACACACACCCAGATGTACACGGCAGATGGTAGAAGGCATGGACATTCACATCCCAGAGTGCTCTGTGCTGCAGGAATCCCTGACATCAGTGGGAGTGCAGTTAAATACCAGATGCAGAATGAATGAACTCCTCAAAGACAAGGAGTTCGAAGGGCCAAATGAGGGAACCGTCAGGGCTCTGCTGCCCAGTTGTCGGGGTTTCCTCACCCACTCTGGGCCCCACAAATGCACCAGGGCACCTCTCTCATGCGCCTGAGGGTGCTTTGGGACCACTGTGGACTTGTCCAACAATCACACAGCTCTCTTATCACTTACGTGGCTTGTCAGATGCCACCTGGCTTGCAGATAAGGACAAGGAGAAAATCCAAACCAGCATGAGGGCTGTCCACATCTTGCGGGTAAGCTGGGAGCAGGGTGGTGTGGTCCCTGTGACCGCCAGCTGGCCGGCTCCTCAGGCAGTTAATGTTTCCTTTCTGCCTACCTGAGGGATCTGGGGACAAGAAAGCACACTGGTCAGAAGCCACCTGGTCAGAGACATATATCTTTATCTGAGGGACAGGGCTAAGCAGGATCCAAGGTGCAAATTGAGTCTTAGGAAGAAAAAGTGTTGTGGTTAAGGTGGTAATGGCACTCTCACTAAAGCACTTGACCTGATTTCCTGACAGCTCTCATCTTCTGCAAGTCTTACTCTCTCATCCCAGAGGCCAGAGTTGGAGAGAGCAGGAGGAATAGCTGAGACCTGAACACGTGGACAGGACTAAAACCTTCTCGTGGCCGTGACTGGCCATATCATCTTCTTTTCCCATAGTATGAAGGATACTGTGTGCACCTTATGACAGCTATGACACTTACATCCCTCACTGTCTTCTATCCAACCATCCACTCATTCATTACCTGTCCAACCATCCATCCATCCATCCATCCATCCATCCATCCATCCATCCATCCATCCAGTATTTATTTACGGAGTGTCTATTCATGTGCCAGTGAAAAAACATAACTTTCCACCCAGCGGCCTGCAACCCAGTGAGTCACAGGAAAGAGGTCACTGCAAGCTGTCACAGCACTAAATGGGACCTGTGCCAGGCATAACAGCTGGTTAGGACTTCAAGTGTGAAGTGGGATGGTCCTCTGGGGAGAGGTCCTGAGTGTGGCTGGGCTAGGCTGGCAGAGGATGGGGCACCAGAGGGAGTGGGAGGTGCTGATTCAGCCTGTGGTGGCTACAGGTGTGTCAAGGAAGGTTTCCTGGGAAAGTGACACTCAGGTAACACTGTGAAAGTCAGATGGGGATCCATCTGGGAGGGAAGGTGAGCAGAGGGAGCGCTGATGACAACAGCAGGGTCAGTAGTCAGGAAAGAACAAGGAGATGCAGATGAGTCCAGAGAGAAGCTGCTGACCTCATAGCCATGGGGCAGTTTGGATATCACAGCAGAGGGATGGGACCCCTGCCCACCTGCACACAGTGGTCATGTGAAATACCCACAGGCCTTATGCCCCGGCAGCAATGAGCCATGGGCTCAGCGGCTTATCTGATAAAGATCCCACCCACATGACATCCTTGGAGAACCACCTCCTACCTGAGCCACCCTCTGCCCAGATGTGCCCTCCTCTCATTTCCAATGTTACTTTTCTTCCCATCTGTCTCATCGTAATGAAGACAGGGCTGTCCGTTTCACCCCTAGCACTCTGGGGACCACACATCTGACACACAGATGTTCCTGAATGAATTGCTGAGGAGAGGGGCGAATCTCAGCTCCTGAGCTGGCCAAGTGACCCAGACATGTCACGTAACTTCTCTTAAGCTTCGCTCGGCTGTATGAGAGTGATCCAGGGTCATACAAGCAGCAACTCAGCATGACACCTAACTCAGCCCTCAGGCCACCCAAGAAGCATGTCCAACTGTGCAGAGAGCCACAGGCAAGCAATCCCTATGCAATACAAAGGGATGTCTGGGGGTGGGGTGTCTTTCTCTACCTGCATCAGTGGGTTCTGTTGGAAAGCCTCTTCCAGAAGGCTGGGACCTATACCCTAGTCAGTAGCTTTTCTAGCTGTAAATGGCACTTTCCTTCAAAATGGTCATAAAGGCTCCTGGTGTTTTACAGGCATAGGAAAACTACCCACCCTTACAAACCACAGATTTGCATTTGTTTTCTAGTGTGCAGAAAGTGTTCTTTGTGCTGACAGAAAAAAAAAGTCAGGGTAGGTTGGTGGAGAAGAGGCAGAGCAACATGCTGACAGGGGAAGGATTGAAACCGGAAGGTTTCAGCACAAAGAGCTCACAATCAGCTGTGAACTGAGGCGATGCAGCTGAGCACTCTGTAAACAGTGTATTTCTGCAGCTCTCGGGCCACAAGGAAAGTCTTGGCTCCCTGAATGCACTCCAGGTCTTAGGCACTTTTCTGTCCTTTGGAAGATAAATTTTTTCTATAAAGCAAATATTTTAAAGCTTTATGGATCATAAAGTTTGTGTCTCAGCTACTCATCTGCCATTGCAGAGCAAAGACAGCCATGGGTGATATGAGAGTGGATGGGCACGGCTGCATCCCAATAAAACTTTATTGACACAGACAGTCTGTAGAACTAGCCCACAGGCTGTAGTTTGCCAACCACTGCTCTAGCACTTTACTTCAGGGCTGCAGCTCCAGCTACGTAAGGCACAGAGGAACTGACTCGGTTTACCGAAGGATTTCCTCCTGTCTGGCTGGCTTCTCACTTTGGAACAGACACAAACATCCACTGCTAGGGTCTCTACTTGGGCTTTTGGCGCCTCCCCTATGCTCCAGCACTGGTGAAAACAGAATCCCCCATGCATTGAGGGCCCCAGAGGTGTTGTGGTATTGTAACGCTAAGCCGTGCAGTAACTTTGCATCTGTGTCACAAGGGCAGCCCACAGGGGACTGCATGGTCTCTGTCCCCTAGATCCCTTCCTGCCCATGGACCACATCCCAGTCTACTTCGAAGGCAGGCTCTCCAAATGTGAAGGACCGCCTACTGGGGCCCCAGTTGTGACTGGGTGCTCCTTCCTTTCCCTGTGGCCCTCTGCTTACCCTGAAAAGCCTCCTCAGGATCCTCTCCAGCCTTACTACTCTGTCCCCAAATGGGCAAGCCCACTGTGCAGGGTGTGGTACACTCACCAGAGGCAGCTGCTCAGGGCCGGCTCGCAGGCTGGGCCAGCTTCCTCCGTGGGGAGCTGTGGGCTTGGCACTGTGGGCTCGCCAGGTAAGGTCTGGCTTGGCAGGTGAGGGCAGCTTGGCAGGGCACTCCCAGGCCATGGCATGTTTTGTGGCACAAGTGGGACTGAGGCAGGTGCTCCACTGTGGTAAAAGACGCATCTAGAGTTTAAAAGAGAGTCAAGCATGCTTAGGAAAAGCATGGAGGGAAAAGAGACAGTAAGCAGGCTAGCAGGAAAGAACAACACTCAACAGACCATGTGCGACAAAGTAACAATATGTGTCACAGTTTTCAAAGTCAAAACTTCTGATGTGGCATTTTCTAAGGCAGGAATGTCTTCTAAGGAAGCAACTGAACTGACTGTCCAAAGATAGAAATCTACCAAGATATTCACCAGAGCATTATTTTCAATAGCAAAAATCTGCAAAAACATTATAAGTATTGTCCCATTCACATAAACTATGACTATGATGGCAGCTTTAAAAATGCACAAATTTCTATTTCTTGGCAGAGATGATACACAGTATACAAAATGAAGTGAAAAAGCAGGCTATGTAATAGGATGTATACAATGATCAAATTTTTGCTTAAACAGACATATATTAAAGGGTCTGAAAAGATTTACACTGGAGTGTAATTAAAATTATCCCTACATACTAGATTTACATGTGATTTTTAAATTTTTAAAAGATTTTTAGCTTCTGGGAATTGAACCCAGGGCTCATGCATGCTAGGCAAGTATTCTATACTAACCTGCATCACCAACTTCATTTTTTCCTTGATATCTTGGTTCTTTTATTTGTTTTTCTACATGCATGTACAAATTTTGGAAAACATTTCTGAAAGGCTCCAGAGATAGAAAACAATTTTGCTTCAAGTACTCTGAGCTAACAAGCAGCAAAACAGAGTAATCCACTTGATACAATTTCACATGGAGATTTTAATAATTTAGTGAACTGTGATTTACATATGAAGAAGTACATTTTTCTAGGAGCAACCAAAAACTTCAGTGGACTCTAGGAGTACAGCTGTAATGTAAAAATATTAAGTAGCATAAAGGACTCTCTCATTGATAAACATTGAATGTAATCTGGGAAATTATAGAAACAGTGCATCATCTTCCACAATGGACAGAGATCAGTAGGTGGTCATGCCTAAGGACAACCATGCACCTGCTCCCCAAAACAAATGCCCATGCATGCAGACACAGCCACACACCCATACTGATGCATGCAACTCACAGCTGCACAATTTCCTATTTGTACGCCACTGCACATACACAAACATTGCTACACATGTGCAAGCAGCCACAGAGGCAGTCACACACTCCTGTCCTAAGTCGCACACACAAAGGTTAATGTGCATCCACAAAACATCTCCACGAGGCTATCTTCACAAATTCCACAAGCTTCCCAGAAAATTTTGCTGGATTCTCCCCTTGCTTATTCACTTCCACCCAGCCAAGCTGATGGGCCAATCCCACAGAAACAAAAACTGGTCACCGTGCAGAGTGAAGAACAGGCCTTCACTGTACCATGACTTCATCTCTCCGGTATGGTCCTGCCTCCACTTTCCAACAGAATATTCTCAGTGTCGAGATCACATGTGGAGACTCGTACTGAGCTTTACAAGTTGGCTCACAATGGATCAACCATTAATATTTAAAATAATACTTAAATGAGAATCTAGCCATCAGGACCTATTATTATTTTCACTGTTATCTAGAGGAAGAGTTACGTAAGCATTCAGTAGGAGACTGGGGCAGATGTAAAGCTGGTGGTGCTGGGAATCCCCCATCTGCGGGGCGCAGCTCCCCATAGGATATGTAAGAAAAGGACAGCAGGGACCCCTTTGAGCCAGATGACAGCCCACAAGGAAGAGACTTCCATACTGTGCCCCCGAATGTCAACTTTTCCATCCTCTGCTGGTCCATGACTTTTTTTTAGGCCAGGATCTTGCTACATCACTGGCCTTGAATTCACTATGTAGCTCAGCTTGGCCTTCTAATTCATGGCCATCCTTCTGCCTCAACCTTGTGATGCTTCGTAAATCCTCTTGTCTCTGATCTCTTGTGCTGTCATCCTTGGCTTGATTTTTAACTCTTTTATGAAGCTGTGATACATAAGTCACTACATGCAAGTTACGTGAAATTGGTCTCCAAACTGGTTATTTTTGTTTTGTGGAACAGACAGATGCAGCACAAGTAATCCTCAGGTTTGTTAAAGGACTACTAGTATTATCCTCACACTCTAACATGCTATTAATACTTATTTATCAGCAGGAACATGGCCCAGGTCCCTATTCTCAGCTGGGAAATCTATACACGCAAACCAAGCTGTAGGGATTTTAAAGCAAATAGAGGGCAAACCACAGACACCCAATTCTGACACGTCACCTGGCTGAACTTTGGTAACAGAAGCCCAAGAGACACGTGAAGTTTCATGTATATTGACACTGTCCTGTGGTCCAAAGGATATGCCCATGTGGCAGATGAGAACTTGGGACATTGGATATTACCTAAATTACAGTTTGATATTATCTAAATTACACTACTTGCTGCCAGATCACTAGAAGTGCCTGTATCATAGCTAAATGCAACATAGCTATGTGAGTAGACTTGACATTCTTTTGCCTATTAGGCAGGTCCAACATATAAGTGAAGATTTTGTATTTTAAGTATTTCCCTGCATTTTATTGGAATTTGAGATGCTTCTTGGGGGAGGGAAGTTGTTAAAGTTAGGTTTTTACGTTTCTTTCTTGTAGTAAACCATGTGGCTGTGGATTCCTCTTTGCACAACATATAGGCGCAGAGGCCAAGCAGCCCCATGAGGGAGGCCGGTAAATAGATGGACGTGTGGAAAACTTGATGGAAACCCACAACCCCCTCCCAGGTAGAGGGTCTCCGGGAGAGAGAGGCCTGGGTCACCCAAAAGGTCAACTGTTTTTCTGAGACCAACACTTTTGGAGCCCAGTATGGTTAGGGACTTGACCCAAGACTTCCGACCTCTACCCTCGGGGGTGTCTCAACTGCGTTCCCAAACTGGAACCACCCGGCCTCTCCTCTGCAGTCTGCGACCCCCTTCGGTCCTCCTTCCTCCTTGGCCCCATCCACGCTCCTCCGGAGTTCCGACCCATCCTTCCTTTCTCTCTCCTCCAATTCCTCTTCTTCATCATCTTGCACGCTGTATACCCATTCACTCTTCTTGTCCCCTTTCTCCTGCCCCTTGTGCCCTCATTCATCCTCCTCCTGCCCCCAATCCCCTTTTCTCAGTCCCAAGCCGGTTCGGGGGGCCCTAACAACAGTTCCCTAGACAGCAGCGCGAGCGCCTTACCCGGGCGCGGCAGGCCCGCGCCGGCCGGCGGCCCTCAGACAGCGGGAAAGCACCGGTGGTCAGGCGCGGGACGTGGCGACCAGCAGAGCCAAGCCTGATCCCAGCAGCAGCCCTAGCTCGGGCCCCGCCCGGGCAGCTCCGGAAGTGACGTCACGAAAGGCGGGCCTGGGGCGGGGCCTGGCGCTCCCAGAGGAGAGCCGGAAACGAGGGGCGGGGCTACACTCCGGCTAGTTAACGGGCGCGGTGGGCGGGGTCTGGTGCGGCGCCTGCCCGGAAGAAGCTATTTTTGGGCTGTCCCTGGCGGAACTGGGCGTTCCTGAAGCTCTGCAGTCCGGTTGTGCGCGTGGCTGTTCCGGAGAGCCCGGAGTGGTCAGGCTGGCCCTCACGGTGGTTTTGAAGCGACTTGTGAGGACCTGACGTCTGCTCACTCCAGCTTGGTTCCTGAGCTCGCCAGCTCACGTTATTACGGCCCCTGGGGGCAGCGCTGGTGTTTCCCAAAAGTAATAGTGGGGACTTGGGCAGCTAACGATTTTTGAGCGCCTGCAACCTGCCGGGCCTGTGCTAATTACCTTCAGAGCCACTAATTGAATTTTGCAACAGTACGGTGGGGAGCTTTACCCCCATTTTACTGGTGCAGAAATTGAGACTCTCAAAGAGCTTTGCAATTGTAAGATGTGGAATCCAAATGAGACGAAACTGAGAATCCATAGGATTTGACTTTAATTAGAAATAGGCTTTTCAAATCATTGGTTCTGTCACTGAATTTCACTGTATGTGAAACCCTGTTAGAGCCCCCCCACCCCACCCCATTCAAACCAAAGCCTGAAGGATGACCTCATAGGAACAAAGTGGAAAGTGCTTACAGTTTTAGAACCTATTTTGAGCTTCTGGGCTAGGAAATTTAAAAGCTGAGGTTGTATAACCACAGTATCAACTATCCAGTTTCAGGTTCTGGGAGCCCTGGAACGTGATGTCACATCTCATCTCCAGTAACCTCACAGCTTGTGTGGAATTTACCTGGAGAATTTACTTGGACAAGACACAAGTTTGCCATGACCCAGGCCAGCTGTGGGAGAGCATGTGAAGACAAGATCCTTCTGCTTTGTTTGCTTTAATTTCCTAACTAGCTTAGTTCTAACAAGTCCAGAACTCTAGCTCCATTCACCTGTGAAAATACACCTGACCAGCTAATTGTAGTTCTGTACCTGCACTCTTTAAAAATCAGTGTCTGGAGTGCCAGACGCTGAAATAAGACAGAGCCCCCTGGACCTGAGAGCCCTCCTCTAGACTTGAGGTTCCTGAGTCTGAGCGACAAGCTTTCCCTAGTTAAAGGTGGAATTTTCCTTGGTATTGTTGTTTCAGCTGGGATGCTAGCTGGTACGTCATACAGTTATCAATGGCTAAAGTAAAAAACCATGAATGGTTCAAGAAGGTCCGTAGGCCAGAGCTGCCTTCTGGCAGAGTGGGTCTTCCTTTGCCATGTGAGCTCTGGGGTGGTCTCACTTTATGCCTCCTGTATTGTTGGTGTGCTCAACTTTGCAGTCTGGAAAGCTCTAGGAGTGCACAGTAGCTTGTATCGTCCCAGAAGTGTCTGGTCCCTGCCGGCTTGGAAAGTGCAAAAACAAAGCAAGTCACACTGAACAGGACCAAAGGAACTCCTAATCCCCACATTTACCTCGACTCCTCCCAATGCCTTTGCTTATTGTTCCTGTCTTCCAGTACTATATTTCAGTGACAGCAAGAATGACAGTCGCTTTTCAGATAATTTTGTTGGTATTTTAAAACTGAAGCCTTTCTTTTCTTGATGATTATGAAAGGGCTGTATGCACTAGACAACCCCATTATGAGAGAACGTATTTTGTCTGAGAATAAGAGGGAAGTGCCTTGAGCTATCATTACAGTCCAAATGATTTATAAGTGAAGAGAAAGTGTCTTGCTTTTATTGGGGCTTTTATAGTTTATTAGGGTGTGCATTGCACGGGTGCAATGTTTATGTCTCCTGAGAAATTTGAAAGGAAATTAGTTCATGAGACTTCCCAGAAAAATGCAGAGGAGGCAGGTAATGCTCCTGCCGCCATTCTGAAGTTAGTGAACATGAGATAGTTGGTAGGAGATTATACATGGCAAAGTTTTGGATAAACTTGAATTTCTAAAATTTAATGGACACCTCTGTCTATTTAACCCTTCAGCTCTGTTATTTAGCATTCAGATGCAGGATGGTTTTTATTTTTACAATTTCTAAGGGACTGCATTCAAGATGGTGTCTTTTATGTCTCTGTTATATCAGTACTTGTATTATAAATATATATACCAGTAATTGCCATCTGACCTAAAAACAGGTAGGATATTAGGACTTAATATGTTTTAGAAATTATTTTTATTATGGGCTTGGGATGTAGCTCGGTGGTAGAATGCTTGCCTAGAAATTATTATTTTCTTTAAATAAGTGCTAATTCATTCTAGTCAATTTATACTTCTGTTTATTTATATACCGGTACCACTTTTAAAAGTTGTGATTTCTTCCACAATTTAGGAATAAAAGTACACACAGAAATATTTTTTTTTTTGTCTTTTTGAGACAGGGTCTTGCTATACAATTCAGGCTAGCCTTGGGCTCACTTTGTAGCCCAGGCTGGTCTCAAACTTGCCACAATCTGCCTGCCTCAGCCTCCCAAGTGCTGGATTACAGGAGTGCGC
Organism: Cavia porcellus; assembly: GCF_034190915.1. NCBI lineage: Eukaryota > Metazoa > Chordata > Mammalia > Rodentia > Caviidae > Cavia > Cavia porcellus. The sequence goes on from NW_026947500.1 coordinate 26,457,362, forward strand.
CACCACCCGGCTCAGAAATACTTTTGTAATTAAAAAAAAGTAAAAAAAAAAAAAGGTCTATGACTGTTTTATGTATTTATTGGAAAAATGAGGATGGTTTTTAGTTCTAGTGCTGAAATTACAAAAGGTAAGACGCGGACTTTCTTGGCCCTCCATCCCCGCTTTTGTAAATAAAACTTTATTGGAGCACAGTTGTGCTTGTTCATTAGGCATTGTCTGTGGCTGCTCCATCAGTAAATGGGCTGAGCTGAGAAGTTACAGTGGACTGTAAGGCTCACAAAACCTAAACTATTTACTCCTTGGCTTTTTACAGGGAAGACAGTGAAATCCTGGTTGTCGAACTCAATTCGTTCCAGACTCATGTCTGAGCACAGAAAACGTTAGAGAACTGAAAGTATTTTTTCCATAAGAAATAATGGAAAACCAAATAATTGGTTCTGTGATCCAAAAACTACACAAACTCTGTGTGTCGTCTGGGTGAGGGTGGAGCTCAGACTGACATGTCACACCCTTTGTGTCCCTGGTGAGATACAACTGTGATTTACTGTCATCCTGTAGAGATTTGAGTCAGATGTTCGGTTTGACTATTGAGCAAAGTTACAAACACCAACCAGAGTTGTTTTTAAACTCTGTGTTCAAGTAGTAGAATTTGGAGCAGTTCAACAACCAAGGTATCACTGTATTCTCTGATTCCTAGCTCAGAGTGTCACTAAAATGGAGATTTCAGACAACAGCAGAAATACCTACTAAAAATGGCCCAGCATACAAGGAGTCATTTTCTCAAACAGGAATTTCACAGCTACCAACCAAGAAGTCATAAATGAGGCTAAAATAAAAGACAGTTTTATTGAGTGTGCAATAGGTTTGTTAACTGGGAAAACATTAGGTTGTTTTAGAAGCAGAACAAGTGATCCTTGAATATAAGCAGAACAAAAGCTTTTTAACAAAATGATTCTTTGGAGAAAATAAATAGCACTGAGGTAAATTTGGTGTTCGGAAATAGATGAGCTGACATAAACCGGCATGGTCATGAATTTTGTAAGTCCATTGGACATAGGCAAATGGATCAATCTAGTATTTCTCAGAGCTTCTAAAGTATTGGTAGCCTAGAAAATTACTGCCTTGGTGGGTTCTGTTCTGGATGTAATATCTGTGTCACAACTTACCCTGTCACAAAAATCTCTAAGGCTTAGAACATCTCTTTCTGCTCTTTTTTATTTTACTTCACTCTTTTTTTTTGAGACAGGGTCTCGTGATGTAGTTCAGGCTGCTCTTTAACTCACTACGTGGCCTCAAACTTGTTGCAGTCCTCCTGCCTCGACTTCCCCAAATGCTAAGATTATAGGTGTGCACCATCATGCCTGGCTTTTCTTTTAGATTACGGTAATTTTTATGTTATCACACTTTACAGTGGATCAGAGTCACTTGAAACGTGGCATCCTCTGAGGGCAGAGCTGGGAGAATTGGATACCTGCTGCTGAGGGTAAAAAGGAAGGCGAGACAGACACGTTCTTCCCTGTTCTTCCCGCTGCAGCACATGGAACAGAGAAGGGCAGTTTTTGTTTTGTTCTGTTTTATTTTCCTTGTGTCATTGGTTCAAGTGCCTTCTGAGCAAAAATACCCAAATTTAAGGCTTGATTATCTAAGTTGTTAAACATCTCCCTTCTGCCCTCCTTTCTTTTTTCCTGTTTTCTTTCTCTTTTATTTTGCAGCAGTGGGAATTGAAACCCACACATTTGTTTGTTTGTTTGTCTGTTTATAAGCAGGATCTCCCTAAGTTGCTGAGACTGGGCTCAAATCTGTGATTCTCCTACCACAGCCTCTGTAATAACTGGGAGCGGGTGCCACCATGGCCAGGAATAGTTTCTTGACATACCAGCTAGCTGTCACATTTGAAAGTCAAGGCTCTGGAGTGACCCTGCTGGCATTGAATTCTGATTCCTTCCCTTTTTTTTAAAAATTGGTACCAGGGATTGAACTCACGACCACACACTTGCAAGGCAGGCGCTTATGCTGCTGAGCTAAATCCCCAGCCCCTGATTCCTTCCCTTTTTACTTGACTGGTTTCAGGAGGCTGAGACTTGTGTTCAGTTTCATCAGTCAGTTCTTCTTAATTGTGATAGTTACATGTAAAATACTGACTTAGCAAAAGCTGAGCTATTACTCGTAGAGAAAATACAAGGTTAGGTTCCTGTGAGCCTCTGATTACAATTTTATTGATCAATCGATATGTGATTTTTTCTTCTCTATTTTTTTTAAAAGACATTTTAAAAGGTAAGCACTCCACTAAGGTAAGAACTTATTGAAATTAAAAACGTGCTTTCAAAAAATTAAAATTAAAAACAGGGTGTGGTGACATAGGCTGGCACTGTCAGTTTGAAGCCTTCTTAGGCTGCAAAGTGAGTTCAGGACCAGCCTAAACTACATAGCGAGACACACTCTCAAATGTCTCCTCCAGAACATTAAATAAAAAACCTCACTATTCATCCATAGTAAACTATTTTCATAACCCTTAGAGCTGTTCTTCAGCTGTGTGTCTGAATACCTGAAAGCCAAGTTGATATTTCTGCTCATTGTAAATGACAAGCCAAGTAGATCAATCCAAAATTATATGGCATCCTATTCCTACGCTCAAAATTTCCCTTTCATTCTCAAAAACATCCCCTCTGATGAAGTGATCATTATGTATATCTGAATTGTACCAATAGCCAGGTGAGGTGGCACACACCTGTAATCCCAGCACTTGGGAGGCTGAGGCAGAAGGGATCATTGTGTGTTTGAGGCCAGTCTGTGCTACATAATGATGTCTTTTGTTGGTGTTGTTCGTTTGTTTGTTTGTTTGGTCTTTTTGAGGCAGGATCTCGATATGCAGTTCAGGCTGGCCCTGAGCCCATTTTTTAGCCCAGGCTGGTCTCCAATCGTCCTGCCTTAGCCTTCTGGGTGCTGAGATTACAGGCATGTACCGCCATTCCCGGCTTACATAATGAGTTTGAGACCATTCTCAACTACACAGTAAGACCTTGTCTAAAAAACACCAAAAAAACAAAACAAAAAACCCCATTATGCTAAAAGAAAGAAGTCTGCCATCAGAGACGATATAAGTGTGTTTCTATGTAGTATTTGAAGAACTCAAGACAAACAAAACCCATCATTGCCAGGGGATAAGGAAGGGCAGGGAAGGGCTGACTTAGGGTTGCCAGATAAAATGTAGGCCACCCAGCTAAACTTGCACCCCTCGAATCATTATAAAGGAGCACAAGGAAACTTTGGAAAGTTGGGAATGTTCTATATGTGGATTGTTAGGATGGCTCTGCAACTGTGTTATATTTACCACATCTATCTCATGGAAGTGTGAATTTCACTACACATAATTTTTTTCTTTGAATACCAGCAATTGACCCCAGGGCCTTGCACATGCGAGGCAAGGACTTCAGCGCCAAACTCATGTAAATTTTTCTTCAATAAATTCGATAAGCATTCAGCCATAAAGAAATTAAAATTCCAAAAGAGATTATGAAGGCAGTTACTACTATAAATGTACGTGGAACTGACCTTTTAAAAGGAGTGCATTTTATTGTAAGTAAAATTCACCCAATAAACTTCACTTAAAAAAAAAGTAATACTACAGATAAAGAGGCTCACCAGATAATGACACAAAATCCAACACCAGGAAGATGTAATCACCCTACATATTCTAAATTGGAATGCACCAATAAGATCCCAAAATAGGAAAAGTAAAATTGGCAGAAGTACAAAGGGAAATAGAAAAATCCCCGAACATAAGGGGGAATTTTAATGTTTCCTTTAGAAATGTAAGAACAACCAGTCAGAAATAAAAACCAGTGAGCTTACAGACTCTTCAGTGACACCTGTAACCAGTCCTGGCCAAGGAACATGTATAGACCATTCCACCTAACAACTGACCGAAGGGAGTGTCAACATTACAGATAACACTAAGTTAGACAAAGCTACACCCAAGGTACCCTGGCTCACCATCAGGCCTTGGGTAGCCCTTGAGTTGAACTTATCCAGGTTACTCTGGTAGAACAAGCAGAGGCTGAACCTCGGAGGTCCCTAGGCAGAGACAGGCACCCGTGGCTTGATGGCTGCTGGGGGCTCAGGGTTTGTTTGCAGTATCCGCAAAACATGAGGCTGCTCGAACTAAGAATCAAGAGGCCCAGTTTAGAATCCAAGAGGTGCCAAGTTGAGGATGGCAGAAATGGTTGTTTCAAAATGGTTTGAAGATGTATATCGCTTATTTCTGTGAACACAGTATCTTGCATAACTCAGTTAACAAAATTTTGAAGACGTCGTATCCTGTGCAGGCTTTGTACATCAGGTATGATCAACATATATGGAGAAGGTTTAAATGTTTTAAATTAGAGACACTGGCTGCCCCTTCTCAAGGTGAGGAAGCAGGTCCACAGCAGATGCACTGTGTCCTCCTGACTTAACAACTGCCCACCAACCCCCAGCTGGCTCTGTATTTTCCTTCACCTTGGCGTGGGCAGGAGAGGTGAGGACTGACTGACCGACCAACCTGATCCTGGATGAAGACAGATCGGGGGAGAAAAGGGAACAAGCAGATCCCACGGCCGTCAGCACTGAGTCCAGCAGTCCATTGGACCTCTGCCCAGTGGCCTACATCCAGCAGGGGCCAGAGGGCTGATAGCATGGCCCATCTGTCAATGGGGGAAGGACACACCTTGGGTTGGATGGCAATCTGTCAGGTGAACAGACAGACAGGCCTCAGGTGCAGGGAGGGCAGCTCAGGAACTCATAGGCCCTGAAGCTAGGCAGAGGAAATCAGGACTGGCTGGGTCCCAAGCTTGTGGATCTTGGAAACAAATTACTCACTCAAAAACACTGGATTTTTTTCCCTTTTGATTCGGTTTTTTTAAACTTTTCTATTTTTTAAAATTATTTTTCTTAGAGCCATGCGTGTGGCTCATACCTGTAATCCTAACACTCGGGAGGCTGAGGCAGGAGGATCGTTGCAAGTTCGAGACCAGCCTGGGCTACAAAGTGAGCTCACGGCCAGCCTGAACTGCATAGAGAGAACCCTGTCTCAAAAAAAAAATTATTTTTCATTTTCCTTCATCAGGTCCTTTGGGGGCTTAGGACAGTTTCTCCCCACCCAGTGTTTTATCCCTTTTCTTATTCCTTTTTTTTCTCTAGTTGATTATCTTTCATTTCCTGCATTTTGCTTTCTGTTTAAAATCTTTTTCTTGTTTGTTTTTTTTGTTTCTGTAAAGATGTTAATTTCCTTTTACTGCTCAACAGGACCCCCAATTGCACTTTTTGCCTCATATTTCATTGGTTAATTTTTCAAATTTTGCTTTTCTTATTCCCCAGGTCCCTACTCCTTCCACCTTTACAAGTATAACCAGGAAGCTTTGTGAATCTCCAGGTAGCTCGCTGACTTTGTGCTACTGAGGTTGCATACTGTTCTATTTTTAGTAAAGTTGTTCCATTTAGTAGATATTGACTATATATCAACAGTAGGTCAATATTTGTGTTGAGTTAAAGTGTTCATACTATAATTATAGATCTCTTTTCTGTAGTTAAAGGGGATACATTATTGACCCTTGGGGTTTATCAATATTAATTTGTATTTGACATTATAATGGATGCTGACTTTACTATTATAGTCAAGTTTACATAGCTGTTACTATTATTTGATTTTCCTAGGATGCCAATATCTGGGCTGCTTTGAGGTCATTAATAAATAATACTGTGGCCATTCCTGGAGAACTGGATACTAAATAAAATATGCTGCAACCTCCCATGTAAAATAAATGAAGGTGACTGCTTAGCTGGACATGGTGACACACACCTGTAATTCCAACACTGAGGAGGCTGAGGCAGGAGGATCCTTTCAAGTTTGAGGCCAGCCTGGACTGCATAGTGAATTTGAGGTCAGATTGAGCCACATAGCAATACCCTGTCTCAAAAAACAAAAACATAAAAAAAGAAGGTGATTGGGTTTTGGGACAGAGGCAAAGGCCTATACTCACCCACAGCAGACGATACCACTGAAAAGTAAACATTAAAGAGGTCTCCATAGTATAAACAAAGCTTTCTACTAGATCAGCATGCAAATATCAACACAGCAAACAAACAAACACACAAACAGTAGAAACTTAAGAATAGAAGGCAGCAAAACGCCCGCAAAACTTGCCCCCAAGTAGGTCCACGGGGCATCAAAGAGAGGACACCAAACGCCACATACTCAGATCATTCAAAATAGTGTCAGAGGAAGTAACAAAACAGATCAAAAGGCACTTGACAAAAAATGTAAGTGAACCAATACTGGCCAAGTGAAATGATCTGTGAGTTTGCAGAAAACATGAATAAAAAGCTGCCAGAGCTAAACAAAATGATGCAAAACGTGATTGACCAATAGAGAAAAGGTTAAAGTCTGTAAAAAGGCCCCAAACAGGAATCCTAGAGACTGGGCGGGGTTACAGCTCAGTGAGATAAGTGCCTGCCCAGCAAGCACAAGGTCCTGAGTTCAAGTCCAGATACCCCACCCCTAAAAAAAGAAAGAAATTCTAGAGATTGAAAATTCTATCAAAAGTAGAGGAGACAGAAGTGACCAATGTGAGCACAGAATTTTAGAGGACAGGGTTGTTGTCAATGACCAACTGACAACAAGTGAGTGAGAAGTTCCTTAAAAACAAGAGAACGTGAAAAAACGGATCCAACAACTCCTAGATGATACGAAGAAGACTATTCTAAGATTAATTGGATCAATCTAGGATTGATGAAAAATTAGAAGACAGCAGAAATGCCATAACAAAAACCTGCTCATGAAATAGTAGCAAAACCTTTCCAAATAAAGGGAAATAATTAAATATATAGATAAGTGACACTTAGAGAAGCTCAAATATGCACCATCAGAAAGGAACCTCTCAGGCCAGGGATTTAGCTCGGTGGTGCAATGCCTGCCTGGCAGGCATGAAGTCCTGAGTCTGATTCCTGGTACCAAAAACCAAACAAACAAAAAAGAAAGAAAAGGAAAAAAACTTCTCTATGGCACATCATAGTTCAAATCCTGAAAGTTCAACACAAGAACAGAACTTTAAAGGCATTAAAGAAATGTAAAAAATTACTTATCAAAGTAAACCCATTAGAATTACAGCAGGCAGCTGGGCATGGTAGTACATGCTTATAATCCTAGCACTCAGGAAGCTGAGGCAGGAGAATGGTTGTGAATTCAAAACCAGCCTAGGGTACGAAGAATGCTCAAGGCCATCCTGAAACGCATAGTGAGACCCTGTCTCAAAAAAACAATTTTTTTTTTAAAAAAGACTGCATTACTGCAGGAACACAGACTTTAAAGATCATAAGACCTGGAAGTGAAGCGTTTCAAGCCGTAAAAGAAAATGATTTCCAATCAAAGCAGTTCATCCTACAAAACCATCTTTTAATCTGATCGAGAAAAAGATATTTCCATGATAAAGAACAGTGAAAGAAATGCATGATCACTAAATCAGCACTCCTAGGCATGGTGATTCATGCTTTTAATTCCAGCACTCAGGAAGCTGAGACAGGAGGATCACTCTGAGTTCAAAGCCAGTCTGGGCTACATAATGAGTTCAAGGTCAGCCTGGACTATATAGTGAGACTCTGTCTTAAAAAACAAAAACCAAACCAAAAAAATCAATACTACCCAATAAAACACACTTAAGTAAACATAAAAGAATTGAAATTAAGCCATGCACATTATCAAATCATAGCACAATGATATTAGAAATCAACAGCAAAATAAAACACAGAAATCATGGAAATTCACAGACATTAATCAATAACTCTTAAACAATGAGTTACAGAAGCAATCAAGGAGAAAGAAAACAGTTTCTAAAATTAAACAACGTCAGTACAACATACCAGAATTAATAGGACACAATGAAAGCGGTCCTAACTGGGAAATTTGCAGCTGTAAATGTCCATTTAACAAGAACAGAGCATGCATGAATAAATAACATAATGATTCTGCTCAAAGTCCTAGAAAAACTAGAAGAATCTAAATTCAAAGCTGTACAAGGGAAAAAACCATAAAGATCAGAGCAGAAATCAATGAAATTGAGACCAAAAAAACAACAAACAAAAAAACAAGAAACAACGCCAGTATAAAGAATCAATGATTTGAAGAGCCAATTGCTTTTTTTTTGGTTTTTTTTGTTTGTTTGTTTGTTTTGTTTTTTTGTCTTTTTCCTTTTTATCGGTACCAGGGATCAAACTCACGACTGCCTGCTTACAAGGCTGGCGCTTATGCCGCTGAGCTAAATCCCCAGCCCCTAAAGAGCCAGTTCTTGATGGAATAAATAAAATAGACAAATCCTTAGCCAATGTAATGTAGGAAAGACCCAAATCAATGCAATTAAAAATGAAAAATGCAATTAGAAATCACAAAATTCAAAAGATTATTAACAACTACTTCTCAAACTTGCACTGTCAAAAAATTGGAGAATTCAGAAGAAATGAATAGATTCATAGATACACATGAATGACTAAAACTGAGAAAACTTGAACAATCCAATAGCATGCAATGAAATTTAAGCAGTAATAAAAATTCTTCCAACAAAAAAGTTCATCTATCTATCTATCTATCTATCTATCTATCTATCTATCTAATCTACCTGTCTATCTATGTCTATCTATGATACTGAGATTGAACCCAGAACCTTCTCACATTCCCTAAAACTTACATTTTTTAAATTTTTACTTTTTTTTTTTTTTTGAGACAAGGTTTTGCTGTGTAGTTCAGGTGGAATTTGATCTTATTGTGTAGCCCAGGTTGCCTTGAACTCATAGTAATCCTCCTGCCCCAGTCTCCCAGAGTGCTTGGATTACAATCATGCACCACCACACCCAGCTAATGAAATTTTAATACAGAACTCATTTGTATACCTTCAGAATTTGAGAAAATAATTCTAATTTCTAATAATTTCTAAATTCTAAATTCTAATAATAATTTGTCTATAATACTAGTCAAAAATGGCAAAGAAACTATGATACTTTTCTGTATCTCTCAAAGTATTTATAATATGTATTACTGTGAGTGTGTGTGTGTGTGTGTGTGTGTGTGTGTACCGGGGATCAAACTCTTTTTTTTTTTTTTTTTTTTTTGGCTTTTTTGTTTGTCTTTTTCCTTTTTATCGGTACCGGGGATCGAACTCACGACTGCCTTCTTCCAAGGCAGGCACTTATGCCGCTGAGCTAAATCCCTGGCTTATGTATTACTTTTGTAATAGAAAAATGTTTTTTATTATAAAACCCCTACTTTTTATGAGAAACGCTCATTATTAATAAAAGACAGTTTAACCCCAAATCGCACATGCAGGTAGCAGAGCCCGCAATGACCAAGGCAGCTAACGTCCCAGCTCACCTTTGTAAATTACTGTTACAAATTTGAGTCTCTCCACCCAAAGTGACAAAGGAGTGGAATGCTAGTTTTTTGAAAAGAATAAATTTGGTATCAGTTTGCTTAGACACAAAACAAATAAACAGCCCAGTATATCTCCTTATTCCAGGCGAGGTATCAATCGGGGCTGGGGGCACAGCTCCATGCTAGAGCACTTGCCTAGCGTGTGCAAGGCCCTGGGTCCCATCCCCAGCATCAGGAAATAAACAGAGACGATTGTGTGATTGCACATCAGACCAAAGAGAAAGAGCTCCCAGTTTGAAGGATCGGATGTTTAAGAAGTAAAGAAATGGTTTGTTTCCTGCTCTTTGAGATCTTTACAGCAACACAGCCTTATCTTTTTTTAGATATAACTGTTAAATTTTATTAGTACACGTCTGCAATTTATGCAGTTTACAGTCACCTTGAGGCATGTTTAGCTGTACACAGTGCAGCTTGTTTTTCTTTAATCTCCTTTCTCCCCCCACCTCCTCCCTCCGCTGCCCCCTTTTCATGCTTACTGATATTATTTGTCTTAGCTCAGGTGCCGTCTTACAGTGTTTACAATAACTGGGGCTATTAGGTTCCTGTTCAGGGTACATCTTGTCCCTGTTATTTCTTCTTTCCCTCCTCTTTACCCCTCGCCCTTGTTCCCTTGGACCCCTCCCTGCTGCAAAAGATCCCCTTGTACCTTTCCACTCGCCTTTTGTCATTTTCTTTGTTCTTCTTTGCCACATTCAAATGAGGGATACCATATAGTATTTAAGCCTGTGTGTCTGATTTATTCCATGCAACATTGTATTTTTCAGGGGCGTCCATTTCCCAATAGATCTTTCACACCTGTCATTCTTTTTTTTTTTTTTTTTTTTTTTGTCTTTTTGAGGGAGGATCTCTCTATGCAGTTCAGGCTGGTCTCGAACTTGCAATGATCCTCCTGCCTCAGCCTCCCAAGTGCTGGGATTACAGGTGTGAGCACCACGCCCAGCTACATGTCATTCTTTTTAGCTGAGTAGTATTCCATTGCATATAGCTAGCACATTGTGTTTATCTAATCCAGGATTTAGTTACTATGAACTGTGCTGCTATACACATTGATATGCATATATTGCTGGGTATGATGACTTAAACCCTATGGAACAAGATACCTAGCAGGATCCTATGGAATTCCTAACTTCAGCTCTTTGCGAAATCTCCATACTGATTCCCGCAGGGGTTGTACTAATTTGAATTCTCACCAGCAATGAAGGGGCTTCCATTTTCACCACAGCCACACCAGCATTTCTTATTGTTTGATTTCCCAGTGACTGCCATTCTTTGGGGAGTAACATGGAATCTTAGTATTGTTTGAATTTGCATTTCTCTAAGGGCCCTTTGGTCCACAAACATTTTTTTAACATTTTGAACACTGCTGAACATTTTTCCACATATTTGTTGCCTCTTTGTATTTCTTCCTCTGTGAAGTGTCCGTTCACTTCTCTTGGCCATTCACTTCTTTGGAGTTGTATATTCTAGGTATTACTCCTCTGTCTGAGGAGTAGCTCCCAAAATCCTTCCCATATTGTAGGTTGTTTCTTCACTCTACTGATTGATTCTATTTTTTGGTACTGGGGATCGAACTCAGGACCTTGTACTTGCCAGGCAGGCGCTTATGCCGCTGAGCTAAATCCCCAGCCCCTGGTGATTGATGCTTTGGCTGTACAGAGCTTTTTAGTCTGATATAATCCCATTTGTTGATTCTTGCTGCTGTTCCTTGTGTGATGGAGGTTCTGTTTAGAAAATCCTTTCCTACACCTATGTCTTCAAGAGTTTTACTAATTTTCTCTTCCAGAAGGTTTAATGTTTAGATCTTTGATCCACTTTAATTTTAATTTAGTATGTGGTGAGAGGTAAGAGTCCAGTTTAATTCTTCTGCAAACAGGTGATCAGTTTTACCAACACTATTTGTTGAATAGGCTATCTTGCCTCCATTGTATGCTCTTGGCCTCTTTTTAAAATATTAAATAGTTGAGAAAACCACGCCTTCCCATGAGGCAGCTGGTGTGCAGGCTGGGAAACCCAAACATGTTCCCCCTGCCTTCTGGTAAGCAGCTGGCTGATTTGAAGGACTCGGGGTGAGATGGTAGCAGCTGAGGGGAGAGGAATAGCTTGATGCCTATATTGTCTGATTGACTCTGCAGACCTGGGACTGGGGGCCTGGGCATCTACCTGGAGGATGGCTGTGTGCATTGTGGCAACTGGGGGGAATTTCCTCTTGTATTGTTTTTGAAATCCAATGTTTTGTTCCATTTTACAGGTTTGTTTTAGTCCTATACCTGGAAACCTGAGCAACTATCCTGAAGATGACAATGTGCAATATAACAACCATTGTTAAATTTGCATCATCTTGTTCCAAAAGCCTAGATAGCTATTGTTTTGTGATTGTTGTCATTTTGCTTTTGTTGTAATGCTTTAAGTTTGTTTGCTTCTTGATTTATCTGTTTTTTCTTTTTGCTCTTTAAAATAAAAATGTTTTTAAAAGATTAAATAGTTGAATATGTCTGGGGAGGTTTCTATATCCTCAGTTCTGTTCCACTGAGCCATGTTCCTATTTTTGTTCTAGTACCATGCTGTTTTTATCACTACTGCTTTGTGATATAGTTTGAAGTTAGGTATGGCTATGTTACCTGCTTTGCTCTCATTGGCCAAAATTACTTTTTCTATTCTGAGTTTCTTCTGTTGCTATGTGAAATTCAGGATTGTTTTCTCTATATCTCTGAAGTATGCTGTTGATATTTTGATGGGGACTGCCCTGAATCTGCCTTAGAGTTTTGGAAGTATAGCCATTTTGACAATCTTGGTTCTGCCTATCTGGGCATAGGGGACATCTTTCCATTCTCTGTCGTCCTCTCCAATCTCCTTCAGAGCACTATAGCTTTCTTTGCAGAGGTCTTTCACTGCCTTCATTAGGTTAACTCTTAGATGGGTCATTTTTCTTGAATGCTGTTGTTTTCATAATTTCCTTCTTACCCCCTGCATTGTTCTTGTACATAAAAACCCTATCTCATCAATTGCATTGATGAAGTCTTTTATTTCCAGCCAGTCGAGTTGGGATGCCCAGGTATATTTGATGGACTCTAAATGCTAAACCTCCGATGGTGCATGACGCCTGGCCCAAGTCCTACGGGTATCCCCTCACAGTGGACCGCGACCAGGAGCCCTGGGAAACTGCCCCCTGCTTCCTTCATCTAAGTTGCTGATCTCACTTAGGTTTCCCTGTAACCTTCCCTGCTCCTCCCACTCCGCGATGCCGTCTCCCGAGGACTGCACACATTTTGGAGAACTTCCTGCTTGCTGTTTCCGGGAAGGCAGTCTGCATGAAGTGCCAGGGAAAATATTTCATGTTTTGCAAGAAAATACATTCAGAGGTGTTTCTCATCCAGCTTGAGCAGGACTACGCCACCCTCTGTATTCCCTGGCACAGCCTCCTGCCAGGCTCCCCATCCAGCTCCGATGGCATTGCATGGCATCCTGGTCTGAAGCCTTGAGGCCATGAAGGATGCCGCCATCTGTGTGTGCCTCTGGCTTTCTTCACCTCATGCCCAGCGACCTTCCTGGCTTTTCCTCAGCCCAGTGTCCTCTGGCCACACTTGGGATTCTGTCATCATTCCTGAGAAGAGGTTCCTTCCCTTGGAGGCCTCTGCTCTGGGGCCCCCTGCGCAGCCACCCTCTGGGCAGCTGTCCCACACTGTCACCCTCCTGTACCCGTTCCTGGGCCTCAGTCTACCCGGATCCCCTGGCCTCTCTGTGTTTTCTTCTACTTGGATGCTGCGATCCAACATGAAGCTCACTCTCTCGCTGACATAGTGTCCTCCTGATGCAACTTGACGGTGCCACACCTCAGAGGACTCTGCTGTCCCCTTGTTGGTGCCTGCACCAGAGCACCCATGGCTTCCTGCCCGCCTTCTTGGTAGGCTCCTGCTATGCTCTGGTTGAAGTCACAGTGTCTCCCAAAGGTCCCTGTGTTGGAGGTGTGGTCCCCTAGGTGACAGTGAGGCTGACAGGAGACCCCGAGGTCATGGAGGACCTTCTCCTCTGAAAGGCTTGAAGTGATTCTTCTGACAGTAAGATGTTATAAAAACCCAAACTCCGTTCAGGTCTCTGGGTCTCCCAGTTTGAGCTAGGACAGCTCACTGCGCATGCTCCTATCAGAATGCCTGGCTGTGACACCGTCCAGCCACACTAGTGGCAGAATCCATGGGGCCAGCTGATCTTGGCCTTTCAACCTCCAAAGCTGGGAGCTAAATAACCTCTTTTGCTCATAAAGTTAACTGCCTCTGGTATATCATTATTAACTAACCCAGTGCACACACCCCTCCTCTTTCTCTCCTCGAGCTCCACCTCCTCTCAGCAGCCCAGCTTGCCTCTTTCTTCAGAGAGACAGTGGCTGTGCCAGGGGAGCCCCTGAACTCCCCCCTGCTCCAGACCTCCATCCACACCTCTGCTTTTCTCCTCCCTTCCTGCCGGATTGGAAGAGATGCCTCTCTGGTAAAGGTCTCCCCACCTGGAATCCTGGGGTCATTCCCTGCTGTTACCTTAAGAACTTTGTCCTGCTGATTAACCACCCCACCCCTTCCCCTCCAGCTACCCCTGCTTCCCCCCTCCCCCCACACTCACCAACACCTCACTTCCCATTCGGTTTTCTCCAGGGTTAGGAAAATAAAGTAGAGCAAAAAGGACTTAAGGTATGAATGCGCAAGAATAATTAACATTTGCAAACCATCCATTCAATCTCATCAGAAACACCTGTACAGACACCACACCTAGAATAATATTTGATTAAATGTCCAGGCACCCATGACTCAATAAAACCAATCTATGTGTGTGCGTGCACACACATTGGAGATTAAACCCAGCATTTCACACAAGCGAGGCAAGTGCTCCACCACTGAGCTACATCCCCAGACACTTTTTAAAAAAAGTTATATTGACATAAGGTCTTGCTAAGTTGCCCAGGTTGGTCTTGAATTTGCAGTCCTCCTGCCTCTGCCCCCTGTACTGGCGGGATTACAGGCATGTACCACCGTATCACCATACCTGGCTCCCCATTTATGCTCAGTGCTTCACTCAGATACGGCTCTTTTTAATAACATGCAATTAGAGTTTTCAAAAATGTAACCGCAACATTTGTCTACATGCCAGCCCCAATTTTGTATAACTTAATGTAATATAATAACGGATTAAATGGATTACATTAAATGTAATTATGGATTTAGTCAGTTTTAAATCTACCACCTTATTTTTCTATGTGCTTTCTATGTGTCCCACTTATGTGTTACTTTTTCTCTCCTTTCTCGCTTTCTTTTGAAGTGATTTTTTTCAGAATTATTCCGTTTCCTTTTTTTTACTAATTTAGAAATTACCTTGTTTCATATCTACTTTTTCAGTGGTTACCTAGTCTCAAAATGAAAACATATTCAGGCGCTGGGGGTGGAGCTCATGGTAGAACATTTGCTTTGAGTGGATAAGGCATGAAATTCAACCCCAGCCAAAAACAAACAAATAAATCCCACAACTTTCTACAGGAAGTCTCATCAACATCTAAACTTAATCATTACATTTACTCTGCTGCCAAATGACATAGGAATCAGAATGTTTAACTTTATTAATCCTCTGAGTTTATGTGTTATTATTTTATTTTATTGTTGCTTTTTTTCCCCTTTTGAGCTGCTGGGGAATGAACCCAGGGGCCCTCAGTGTTATGCACACAGCCTACCACTGAGCTGCCCTGCAGCCCCCCATCATGATCTTTTTCTGCGTGTTGTTTTTGGAATTGAGGGGTGATGTGCCTTTACATCTGCCCTCTGTTTAATTTCCCTTCCTTCTTGCTTCCCAGGCCTCCCATCTGTGGTCAGTTTGCTTCTTCATAGTGAGGATCTCCGTGACTTTTCCCTGCTTTATTAAATTAATTCACGTTTTTTGTCTAAAAATGTCTATACTTCTTCCTTATTCTTGAAACACATTTTCCTTAGGTATAAAATTCGAGATCGGCAGTGTCTCTTAGCGCACTGGAAATACCCTCATCTCCGTCTCCTCGTCTCCTCCCTCGGACTGCCTTGCGTTGGAGCTGCTGAGACCCTGGTTACAGTCGACTGTGGCTTCCCTGAGGCCGTAAATCTTCTTCCCTGCAGCTTTCAGGAAAGTTTTCCTTGTCTGCTGTGACTGTGCTGTATCTCAGCGAGCATTTCTTTTTCTTTTCTGCTCGCTGCCCCCTGGGCTGCCTTCTTGACCCAATTTGCAGTCATGGAAAGGTGGCAGCAAAAAATTCCATTCAGAAGAGGAAATAATGAAAGCTACCAGGGGGCTGGGGGAAGAATGACCACCAGCTCGGGAGCCAGCGATCACTGTGATGATGAAGTCCTGCCAGCAGGCTCCATGAGGTTCCTTTGCCCTGAAGGAGACTCTGGTGCTGCTCTTTGGCAGCCTCTTGTCTGCTGTCTTCTGTCCCGGATTTCTTCTGAGAGACTGAATAGAGAGACAATGCGCAGACCATCTATGAACACAGACCCGCACCCCACAGCTCCTGTAAGCCACCCTATTATCTACAGTAAAGAGCCCAGGAAGCCAGCTTGCTGTGTATCAGACTTGCAGGAAACCACACAGTTCTTGCCAGTAAAAATCCAAGAAGCTAAACGATAACTTCTATAACAACCAGCCCAATATACCAGGCCCTGATTAGAAACTGATGGCTTCCCGAAAAGAGTGCCAAATAGGAACTCCTACCTAGCCACACAAGATACTCCATTTCTAGCGAGCCTGCCTATAGCTCCCTATGCCAATACGGCCTACCTGGAGCCTAGTTTTCTGTCCAATATAAAACTTTCCCAGTCCTCTCTATCAAAATATGAGTGAGTGTGGGTGTTGACTTCCGGTGATAGCAAGTTCTGATTTCACAATTTCCGGTCACTTCTTAGATTGCAGTGGAAATGACCCTCCTTGGGAAATACAGAGTACTTGTCCCCATGACATTACAGCTTGCACTTGAGAAAGGACCACACCCCACCTGACTTTCCCAGCTTTATAGGGGGTCTCAACTGCTGAGTGTCTTCCCACCAGCCCCTACGACCAAAACACCATGTCTTCTACTCCCTGAGAACTATTGACCGAGAGACATTTGGCAGGTGGGTTTCCTGGAGCTCAGCCTCTGTGCTGAGACCTATGTGCAGGTGGTTTACTGGGATTGATGCCTGTGGGAAAGTGAAGAACTTGAACTGAGATGTGTCACAGCCAAACTTCACATATCCTACGGTGATCCCAAGCCAGGACAGAGGGGTTGGGCCTCTGTACCCCAAATCAAACACTATCAGATGTGGGCTGCTCTGGGCAGAGCCCTGACCTTGGCAGAGGCAGCTTTTGTCATCCAAGGACACGTCCAGGAGAGGAGCCCGCATTGCCACCAGCCGGCGGATGATTGCTTTGGTCCTGGGTCAGATGCAGAGCAGCCAGGCACCATGGCACTCCTGAGTCTGTCATACCCAAAAGCCAAGGAATCTGCATGTTTGGGTTTGCAGGAAAGAAAAAACCATGACAACCCCTTTGCAGAGAATCAGTACCTTGAGGGAAAGAGATGGAGCTCAACAGGTTGCTCTTACTAAGTCATAATTAACAGAAGAGACTTTGAAGAGAAAAAAAAAAAAATTGAAATCCCACACAGGATGCAAATAGGCCATAACCAGTTTTTGGAAACTAAAAAGACACACTTTCCAAAACTGAAAAGAGGAAGTTAAAAAAAAAAAAAAGTCACTGTTGAGATCCCTTTGAAAGATTAGACAGAAAGAATCTGACAACATAGGGTAAAATTATGTTGGAAATAGAAACCAAGATAAAAGACATAAGCGTCTGGGAGCCAGAAGATCCACGGTGTAAACACTGAGACTCCCAGGAGAGAGAACGGAGGAGCTGAAATAACAGAGGAGCACCAAAGCTCAGTCCCCGTTCCTGGGGTCCTCCCGTGTCCGCTGCTGTCTGAGGCCACGACTGAAATGAACGTTAGACCACCCAGAGGGTGTACAGCCCTGCCAACCCATCCCTGCCCATGGAAGTTAGGGGCCTGAAGGTCAGGGTTTGGGGTGTTGTTTACTGTAGGGCTGAGAATGGAACCCAGAGCCCTGCACATGCCAGGAAGTGCTCTACCGCTGAGCTACATTTCCCAGCCCAACTTTTGTTTTCATGTCTGAGCAATACAGAGTTTTATAGTCTGGTCCCACAACTTCTTTGGCAACTCAGTTCCCTCAAAGAAGTACCAGGTTTCTTTCTGGTCTGTTTGCTCCCGGTCTGTTGGTACAGGTAACCACCCGAAATTCCTTCCTAAATGAAGTTCTCGGCTCTGTTGTGTAATGGTTAGCGCATTGGACTTCTAAATGAAGTTCTCAGGCAGGGTTTTCTTTCCCTGCCTCCTCAACGTGTTCCCCTCACCCTCTGTGGGTCAGCCATCTGATTGCTGTGACTGACTTGAGACTTCACGGGCCTTTGCCACTCCCAGCCATGCGGTGTGCAGGGACCATTGGATTTTCTTAATGTGCAAGGTCATGTATCTAGGATTGGAGGGGGCACTGGGGATGGAATTCAGGGCCTGTGCACCAAACTACATTCCCAGCCCTTAAAAAACTTTTTCCTTTTAATTTTAAGACAGGGTGTCCCCAAGTCACTAAACTGCCCAGGTTAGGCTCAAACTTGCCATCCTTCTGCCTCAGCTCCCCAGAGTGCTGGGATTACAGGCATTTGATACCAAGTCCAGATGAATTTTGGAGCTCTCTTAATCTCTTTCACTTTTGCTTGGAAACTGGCCTGGTTTTTTTGTTTTGTTTTTCTTTTCTTTTCCCCTGAGAATATCTCTCTTCTAACGCTTGGCTAATTGTAACTGCTAAGAGCCAACTTCCACTATTAAGTTCTATTTAGAGTGTCTTCCCCCAGACCTATCCGCCCAGTATTGCGTCACCCAGGGACAGGTGAATCAAATGTCTGCCCCTGCATTACATGGCTCTGACATTGGTTTCTACCCTTCCTGGTGGCTGAGACAGTGTCAGATAGTTTAGTTTTTTTCTTTTTCATGTTTAACAGCAGCACCACACATTTGTCTTTGATTCTTTTTCCAGTGCTGAGGATTTAACCCAGAGCCTTTCAACTGAGCTATATCCCCAACCTCTTTTATTTTTTATTTGAAGACAGGATCCACTAAGTTGCTGAGTGGATGGGCTGGGTTATGCAGGCTGGGTTTCAATTTGCAATATTCCTGCCTCAGCCTCCCAGAGTGCTGGGGTAACAGGCATGGCCCATACATCCAGCTAACAAACTGAACTTTAATGTTACAAAGTTCAAAGAGTACCCATACTTTCAGTTCCAATACTGTAAGGAAAGCTACAAATAGAAATCTACTACTAAAAATCTACAAATTGTTGAGTTCTGGTCTAGTAACCAAATCATTTGCAATGATTTGAAGAGGTAACCAAATGACTCCTAAATCCACACTTGTGTGAAGTCACATTTTCTTATGGACTTCAACAAAACATTTTACAGTAAGCTGAATGTAGAAGCCAGACATTAAAGAGCATTTAATAGTAAGCCGCTTTTCTCACTGATTTTTGTTTAGATGAATATAGTTGTTTTTCATAAAATATATTATTTATATTAGCATCTAATAGATTTCATTATTTTTCAATCAATAGATAATCTTTACAATTTTGCTTCGATTTCTAATATGAGAAATATAGAGCTCTTTGAGATTATGAAAAATTTTAAGGGGGCCGGGGAGATAGCTCAGTGGCACTGTGCCTGCCGGGCAAGTGGGAGGTTGTGAATTCAATTCTTGGTATATATTAAAAAAAAAAAAACAGAATGAAAGGGTTCTTGGAACCAAAAAGTTTAGGAACAGGTGCTTTAAACAATTGGTGTTCCAAGAAGAACCACGCTTTCCTGTGAGCCAGCCAGTGTACAGGCTGGGAAACCAGGAGAGAAGCCCTCTCCCCTGTGGAAAGCAGCTGGCCGATTCGGAGGACTCGGGGTGAGATGGTAGCAGCTGAGGGGAGAGGAATAGCTTGATGCCTATATTGTCTGATTGACTCTGCAGGCCTTGGGCTGGGGGCCTGGGCATCTACCTGGAGGATGGCTGTGTGCATTGTGGCAACTGGGGGGAATTTCCTCTTGTCTTGTTTTTGAAATCCAATGTTTTGTTCCATTTTACTGTTTTGTCTTATTCCTGTATCTGGTAACCTGAGCAACTATTTTGAAGATGACAATGTATAGTGTCACAACCATTGTTAAATTCCTAACATCTTGTTTTGGAAACCTATATCGCTATTGTTGTTTTCTTCCGTTGTTGTCATTTTGCTCTTGTTGTTTTTTAGGTTTGTTTGCTTCTTGATTTATTTGTTTTTTTTTCCTTTTTCTTTTTAAGACTTAGAAAAATTGGCTGGGGACTTAGCTCAGTGGCATGAGCACCTGCCTTGCAAGCGCATGGTCCTGAGTTTGATCCCTGGTATCATCCTAAGTCCATGGTCAAGACCACATGTGCCAATCACTTCCCTGCACTTAGTGCCTCTTCTCTGAGCCATAAAGTTCTGTTTAGCAACTCCAAAGCTAAGAATAAACTTTTGTCTTGTTGGCATCCTGCTGCATCTGCTGGAATTAGCTTAGTGTACAGAGACACCCTTCCCAGGCGCTGTCTTGTGGCCCTGAGGCACACAGAGAGCAGCGTGAGGAAGTGACAGCTCTTCTTTCATTATTTTGGCATAGAAAATGCATCTGACTTCCTTGTTCTTCATGGAGTTCAGGAACCAGTTCTGCAGCTGGGCGTAGTGGCACACACTGCAATCCTAGCTCCTGGGGAAGCTGAGGCAAAGGGCTCACAAATTGGAGGCACGCTTAGGCAACTTAGCAAGACCCTGTCTCGGAATGAAAGAGAAAAAATGGGGCTAAGTAACTAAGTAGTAGAGCTTTTGCTTAGCATGCGTGACTCCCTGGATGCAAATGCCAGTGTGCGGACAGGAAAAAACAAAGAAAACCATTTTGCAACATTAAATGCATTAAGGTTTGGATCTGAAACGTTCCTGAAAGCTCTTGTGTGGAAGGCTTGGTCTTTGACGCAGTGGTTTTCAGAGATGGGGCGCTGGGAGGGAATCAGGTTGTGGGGACTCCCACCTTACCAGTGGAGCAGTCCACTGACACATTCATAGCCCCAGTGGACACTGGGAGGGAGCGGAAACTTTAGAAACCGGGCTCCATTGGAAGAAGTGGGTCACTGGGTGTCACCTGGGAAGGGGTGTTTTGTCCCCAATCCCCTCCCCATTTCTTCACTTGCTGGCTACCATGATGTGAGCAGCTTTGCTCTAGTCCCTGCTCCCCACCATGATGTTTGGGACAGAAACGACAAGACCAATGACTGTGTACTAAAACCTCTTAAACCGTGAGCCAAAATAAGGCTTTCCCCTTTTAAGGGGATTTTCCCAGGCACTGACTAACACAGAATGATACGAAAATGTTTTTGTGCTTGCAAAAACCAAAAGCAAACTGATTCTCCAGCCAGGAACTTTGCCCTGGCTCTCCCTTCTGTCTGGAGCGTCCTTCCCCCAGACATCCTCCTGGTCAGGGGCTCCCTCCCTTCTGAACTTCACTTGCATCTTACTGTCTCCACCAGAACTTTCTAACCATCCTGTGCTCCCCTGATTCCCACTACCCTGCCCTGCATTTTCCTTTCTTTATCAAATAAGACTTCTAACGTATTGTGCAATTATTTACTACATTTCTTACTTATTGTCTGTCTCCCCACTCTAAAGTAAAAGTTCCACAGGGTAGAGATCTTTATTTGGTTTTCACAGCTGGAGGAACAGTGCCTGGCACATAGTAGATGCTCAGTGGATGTTTGTGGAATGAATTGATGACTAAAGAATGCTGCAGTTCTGGCTTGGTTTGCCCTTCTAGAAAGTCATGATGAGGTTTGGTTTCTCAGTGTGATAGTGTTAGGAGGGGTCTCCGTAAGGCACTCAGATCACAAAAGATCTGCCCATTTCAAGGGATTGTGTCCTGCAAGGACACAGGAACAAATAGTTATAAACGAGTTCAGTTTCCTTGAGGTTTTTTTTTTTTTTTTTTTTTTTTGCCCCTTTCAGCATGTGACCCCTGCACCATGACACCCTTATCAGGAGCCTTGCTGATGCCTGGCAGTGTAATCTTAGACACCAGAGCTGTGAGCTAAATAAGCCTCTTTTCCTTATCTATTTTCCAGCTACAGATACTTTGTTACAGCAACAGAAAGTGGACTGAGACAGTGAATAAATACCAGGCTGATGTTAAAGAAGAAACAAGGGCTTCTTTAAGTGCTTGAGTGTTTCATCTTTAAGTGGTAGTGTGCTTGCCTAGCAGGCTCCCCTTCACACCCAGAATGCAATAATGAGGAGCAGGAGGAAGAGGAGGGGAAAAAAGAGGAGGGAGAAGGGAAAGGGGGAGGGGAGGAGAGAAATAGAAGAAGGAAAAGAGGAAAAAGGGAAAAACAAGAGGGAAGGAGGAGGAGGAGATGGGGAGGATTTGGAGGTGGGAGGAAAGGGAAGGAGGAAGGGAGAAGCAGGAGGAGGAAGAGGAGGAGGAGGTGACAGCATCCCAGTTCTACCCGCACAGGAATTGGGAAGTGCGATGTCGCCTCGTGCCTCGGCTCTAATTTGAGCCCTGACCTGTGAATCTTTCTCCACTCCTGGTCCTGTGCTATGGCTCTGTATCTGGAGTCTGAATACAGTGTGGCCCAGGGTTTGGTGAAACACTGGTAAATGCTCTGTTGCTTTAAATAGTTGTTTTAAAATTAGTTCACATTATTTAAAATAATTAAATAAATTATGGTATAATCTAAGAGAAATTATTAGACAGCTATGAAAAACATGCTCAGATTTCTTTCTTTCTTTCAACTCGGGGCTTTTTGTATGTTAAGCTTGTGTTCTATATGAAGCCATATCCCTGACCCAAAAGTGATATTTTTGAAGAACCCTAAGCATTTGGGAAGATGCTGAAGATATAATATTAGGTAATAAAAAACAACATAAAGCCAGGGATGTAGCTCAGTGGTGCAAGTGTGTACCTGGCAAGTGCAAGGTCCTGAGTTTGGTTCCTAGTATCAGGAAAGAAAGAAACAAAAACAAACAAACAAAAATTACATTTAGATCTAGGGATGCAGCTCAGTGGCAGAGCACTTACCTGGTATATGCAAAACCCTGGGTTCCATCCCCAACGCCAGTATTCTTTTGTAGCGCCTGAATTTTGTGTGGCTATGCTGCCTGATTAAAAATATAGAAAACAGGTGTGGTGGTGCATCCCTATAATCTTAGCGCTCAGGAAGCTGAGGCAGAAGGATTGCTGTAACTTTGAGGCCTGGGCTACATAGTAAATTCAGGGACAGATTGGATTACATAATGAGACCCTGACTCAAAACAAAACAAAACATATATAAAATGTAAAATGTAGAAAAAATAATAAATATGTATAAATA
Source organism: Cavia porcellus (assembly GCF_034190915.1). Taxonomy (NCBI): domain Eukaryota; kingdom Metazoa; phylum Chordata; class Mammalia; order Rodentia; family Caviidae; genus Cavia; species Cavia porcellus. The sequence continues at coordinate 26,480,275 of NW_026947500.1, forward strand.
TTGTACAGAAAGTGATTAAATCATCGTCTTGTTTGTTTGTCTTATTTTCTGAGACAAGCTCTCACTGTGTAGTTCCAGCTGGACTTGAATTCACTATTATGTAATCCAGGATGGCTTCAAACCCATGGGAATCTTCCCGCCTCATCCTCCAGAGTGCTGGAATTACAGGGTGTGCCACCATGCCTGACAAAAATCATCACTTTAAAAAATTAACCATTGTGATATCTAGAAAGCCCAACATAGTCAATTTATTTATACTTATTTTTCAAGATATACCTGCCATCCAGATTTTGGTTTTAAATGCCATACTTTAGTAAAAGAAAGCAGAGCTCCCTAAAGAGCAACATAACTGCCTTGTTCCTAGGACTGGGACAGAGAGTACAAAAGAGTCTTTTACAAAAAAGTTTGACAAGGAGCACCTTGAGGACCTGGAAATTAAGGAAGGGCTAAGAAACAAAAAGGTACCCACAGAGGTACCCTTGACACAGGTGACACAGAAGCCAGCTGAAAAAGCTCCTAATGGCCATAGCTGGGACAGTCTGGGAATGAAGTAAGCACAAGTATTGAAATGGATCCAAAGGATAAAATAAGTATCCAGACTAGGTGCAAGAGCGGATGCCTATAATCCCAGCCCTCGGGGAGGTCCAGGCAGAAGGATCACAAGTTCAAGCCCCCTTGGGCAATTGAGTGACTTGGCCAGATCCTGCCTCTAAACAAGCAAATGAACAAATAAAGGACTAGAGGAGTAAGTCAGTGTGAAGGTCCTGGGCTCAATCAAAGCACCACTAAATAAATAAGTAAATATCCATGAGTCCATGCTGATGTAAGCAAGTGGTTTAATAAGTAAATGAAAAGAGACTAGACTAACCCCTGTGCAGAAGAATTCTCAAACATTTGGCTGTATTAGGGGCTGGAGATTTAGCTCAGCCTCACAGATGCCTGTTTGGCAAGCACAAGGTTGTGAGTTCAATCCCCAGTACCAAAAAAAAAAGATTAATCCATATATACCTCAAGGAAGGGACATAACTCTCTCCCATATGTCTAGATAGTTCTTAGTGACTTCCTTCCAAAGACTACAGCGTATTGTAGAGAGGAGGGGAAAGAGTAACCTCCCAGCAGACAAGCCGGATAAGCCTGCCTCAGCCAGGTGATCTCGGTCACCACCAACAGCAGCCAGTCTGTCACTCATGTGCTTGTCTTACACAACGTGTGACCAAGCGTGCACTTTACCTCTGGATCCACGTCCTCAAACCCACCACACAGCTTCTCTACTAAATATTCTACTAAACTAGTTCATTCCCAGATAGTTTAGTTATTCTACTAAATAGCTGACCAGTTAGAGTGGACAGAATGTGTCCCTGAGTCAGGGTCTCACTGTGCAGTTCAGGCTGGCCTTGAACTTGCAGGGATCCATGCTGGCAGTCTAGGCATGAGCCACCCGACTGGCTTTCTGTTGAAAATTTAATCCCCAATGTGGCAGTATTGAGAGAGGTGGCCTATGGGCATGTTTAGGTGACCTCACAGGAACGCCACGCTCATACATGGGTTACTGCTGTTACAAAGGGTTTGACAAGTTCCTCCCTTTTGGTCTTTCCACCTTGTGTCACATGAAGACATGGTGTTCCTTCTCTTTCCGGGATGCAGCATCCAGGCACCATCTTGAAAGCAATGATCAAATCTGTTAGTGCCTTGACCTTGGGCTTCCTGGTTTCCAAAATGATGTGGAAAACAGTTCTATTCTTTATAAATCATCCAGTCTCAGCTATTCTGTGATAGCTACACACCATGGACCAAGTCACCAAGCTTTAAAACTACTGAGGTCAGCAAAAACAAGGAAAGTCTGAGAACTGGCCCATTTATCAGGAGCCTACAAGGGAGGACATGAGGAAAAATGAGGTGCAGTATTCTGGGTGCGATCCTGGAGCAGGAGAAGGACATCAGGTCAAAACGAAGGAAATCTGAATATAAACTACAACCTGTATCTAGTAATAATGTTTTTAGTTCAGTAATCATGTATCAGATCAATGTAAGATATTAATTATAGGGGAAACGATGTAAAGTATTCAAAGCTACTTTTTCAGCTTTTTCTGTAAATGTGAAACTATTCTAAAGATAAAAGTTTATTTAATGGTGCAGGTTGATGAAAGACAAAAAATGTGTAGAAATACTGGAGGTAGCAGAACCTTCTTGTTTTGGTAGTTAATATGATTAAGTTGCTAAAAAAAAACCCAAGATAAGAGTTATAAATTTTTTTTTTGTCTTTTTGAGACAAGGTCTCACTATGCAGTCTAGGCTGGCCTTTGTAGCCCAGGCTGGTCTCAAACTCGCAATGATCCTCCTGCCTCAGCCTCCCGCCCGAGAGCTGGGATTACAGGCATGCACCACCACATCCGGCAAGAGTTATAAATTTTTTTAAAAAGAGAAGAGACACTTGGCATATCGAGCATGTCTTCTTTCCTGCTTTCTCTGTTTCTTTCTTCCTCCTTCTCCTCCTTCCTCTTCTTTTGTGGTACTAGAGACTTCACACTGGGCCTTCGTGTGTGCTAGTTAAATGTTCTACCGCTGATCCACCTGTAAATCCCTACTGTTTAAAAAATTTTTTGAGATAGGGCCCTGCTAAAGTACTGAATTGCCCCAACTGGGTTTATGCTTGTGCTATACCTGCCTCAGTCTCCCAGAGTGTAGGCTGGGATTACAGGTGTGTACCACCTGGCCCAACCAATCTCCTATAAAAGGAAGCAGGGATCCTCAGAGAACTGATTGCTCCTAAAATCCCAGGGAAAATATAAGATGATCCTGGAATATCTTACAGTGCCAGAAAAGTAAGGTGGAAAAGAAGAGAGGAGAGATGTTAAAAGGTCACAGAGCCAAACTACAAGGGCCCAGGGCACCAAATTGGAACAACCTGCATAACCAAATCACAATCATATTCAATTAAAACCAGTGAATAAAACTAATATCCAGGCATGCATTTAAATGGGAGAGAAGTTACCACTCTTCCTTAGAGAAGCATCTCGATTAACAAAGGTGGAAGGAATGAGGGGACAGGAATTGCCATCGGGATATCACATCAGTCTCTGTTACAGACAAGCTCCGTGGGTGATATTAATTAACATTGGTGAGCAAAAGCTGAAGCAGAAACAGGATATTTGCAGCCTCCAGGAACCTTCTCTAAGACATCTGGTAATTAAAAAGGGACAAATAGTCTCTTAAGAGTGGAGACCCCTGGCAGACACCATCTTAACCAAATGCTCAAGGTCCAGGTGAGTGTCCTGTGCAATATTAACCCACCCCAAGGACCCCAGTGCAGCTTGTTAGGAAGACACATTGTGTCTGTGATACCCTTCCCAATGACAGTAACCTTGACCTAATTACAAAAAAGCTTCAAACCCAAACTGAGAGTGTTTTATGAAACAATGTACTAGTGTTCTTTAAAAGTATCAAAAATGAAAGGGTGAGGAAAGATCCTGTAACATCACAGACTGAAGGAGCCCAAAGAGCAGTGCCTGTGGATGCAGCGTGCGGCTCAGGACTGGGGTCTGAATGAGCTCGAGAGTCCCTGGGAAAACTAAGGACTGCTAAAGCCTGGAGTTTGATACTCTTTTCGACAATTATATAAAATGTTAACATAAGGGGGAAACTGTGTTAACACAGAGGAAATAGAAACTCTCTGTACTATTTTTACAAGTCTTCTGTAAATCAAAATTAGCTCAGAGCCGGGGATGGAGGCACATGCCTGTAATCCCAGCACTCAGGAGGCTGAGGCAGGAGGACCATTGCACGGTCACAAAAGGAGCTCAAGGCCAGCGTGAACTGCATAGTGAGGTCCTGTATCAAAAAGAAATTTTAAAAATTTTGTTTAAAATAGAAAGTGAAAGAATATGCAACCGAATGGCAGTTTTTAAAGTAGTAACAAGCCCAATAGATGTCCTAAATATACACATATCAGCCTAGTAGGGAGATGGGGAACGAGCCAGGGCTGGTGGCCTGCACTGCAGTCCCTGCTGCTTGGGAGGCTGAGGCTTGAGCTCACGAGTTTGGGGTCAGCCTGGGCAACACAGCAAGACCCAGTCTCAGAAAAAAAAAAAAAAATGAAAAATATGTATGAACAACTATCTAGAAAGCATGTAGAATAACCAGGCATAAATTTTACAGGAAACTATTTTACAGGTCAGCTATGAAGAAAACTATAAAATGCTGTTGATATTTTGAAAAATATTTGAGTAAATGAAAAGTGGTTTTGTGTTCTTAAACAGAAAGGCCTCACTGTGTAAGTCTTGATCCTTCCTAAATGCACCTAACACTTCAGTATTATTTGATCAAAATCCAATAGGGCTTTTTGGGAAGGAAACTTAAGAAAATGATTCTGATCTTAGCGAACTGTCCCTCAGACAAAGAACTTCTATCTAAAACATATAAAGAATTTTTAAAAAATCAAACCCCTGAAATTCAAAGACCCAATCCAAAAATGGGCATCTGAGATAAATACACAGTTATCAGATGAAGAAATACAAATGGAAAATAAATACATGAAAAAATGTTCAGCATCATTAGTCATTAGAGAAATGCAAATTAAAATCACACTGAGATTCCATCTCACTCCAGAAAGAATGGCCAGGATCAAGAAAACTACCAACAACAAATGCTGGAGAGGCTGTGGGGAAAAAAGAACTCTCCTACACTGTTGGTGGGAGTGCAGACTGGTGCAACCACTGCGGAGGTCAGTCTGGAGATTTCTCAAAAAGAGGGGATTGGAAGTCCTATTTGTTCTAGCTATTCCACTTCTAGGCATATTCCCAGAAGAACTGAAAACATCATACCACAGTGATATATGCGCACCCATGTTTATAGCAGCATAATTTGTAATAGTCAGATCTTGGAAACAACCTAAGTGTCCATCAACTGAGGAATGGATAAAAAAGTTGTGGTATTTTTGTATGATGGAGCACTACTCAGCTATAAAGAATGATCACGTTGAGATATTTATAAATAAATGCATGCAACTTGAGTCCATACTCATGAGCGAAATAACTCAAACTCATATATATAAATACCATATAGTCTCCCTAGTGCAAAAAATGTTAAGAGTACCTAAGATTTTATGGTAATCATGATTTCCCAGTACATTGCTTTGAATGAAGCCTTATAATATTTTCATTCATTAATTGGAATGGTGTTATTCTGTTTTGTTTGATTTTATTATGTGTGATGGTATGAACAGCTATTTTGAAGAAAACAAGACATTATGATAGCCATTGCTGATTTAATATCATCGTGCTTTGAAGCCCCACCATGCTTTTGTTTCTCTGTTTCCATTGGTTCTATCATGTTGTATCTTATTGGATTTTATTATGTGTGATAGTATAAACAAATTTTTATGGAAAATGACATAATACAGTAGCCATTATTCATTTTTGGTTATTTGGTTCTGAATGCCCTGTAATACTTTCATTCTCTTGAATAAATACTATTTTGTTATGTTTGATACTATTGTATATGAAGGTATGCTCAGCTATTTCAAAGAAGGATACATTATGGTAGCTACTGTTAATATTGGGTTGTCTTGTGGTGGAGTACTGTGATGTTTGCATTGTTCTGTTCTGATCTGCTTTGTTCTGTCCTCTTTAAAATAAAAAAATTTTAAAAAGAAAATGATTCTGAAATTCATTCAAAAGAATACACATAGGAGACAGGTTAGAAGCAGGATAATTTTGATGTTAAAATGTGTCATCACAGGGGCTGGGGATTTAGCTCAGTGGCATAAGTGCCTGCCTTGGAAGCAGGCAGTCATGAGTTCAATCCCCGGTACCAGTAAAAATGAAAAAAAAAAATGTGTCATCACATACAACCACAATACTAAAAACTACAATAATGTCAGTGCAAACAGATCAATGGACTCGAGACAGGTCAAACTGTCTGTGGAATTTTAGAGATATTTAGTGATAAAAAGTGACTTTTCAAGTCAGTAGAGGAAAAAACAGATCATTCAGTATATAGTGACCCTAACTAAATGGTCAACTGGAAAAAATAAAATAAAATTAGATGCCTACTCCTTACTCCAAAACACAGCAGGCTGAAGATGTAAGTGTGAAAATGGAAACATTGAAAATTCTGTGAGTGGTCCCTGTGTAACTATTTTGCTACACTTGGGATATGGAAAGCCCTTCTAAGCATGGAAAGAAACTCAAAAGACAAAGAAGGCAAAATATTTATCTGTGTAAAAATGAAAAGCATTACACGGTTAAATGCAAAATAAGTATCACTTATCCACAATGCTTGGGACCAGGTAGGTTTTCAATTTTGATTGTTTTAAAATTTTGGAATATTTGCATACAGATGATGAAGGACCCAAGTGTGAACATAAAATTTATTTATGTTTTGTATGTGTTTTTATACATATACTCTGACAGTGATTTATTACATAATTTTAGGGCACTTGCATTTTGACCGTGACAGTCAGGTGAGATCAAAGGTGGAATTTTCCACTTGGTTGCATTGACCCTGAAAAAGTAGCAGCTTTTGGGACATCTCAGACTGAACTTGCTGACTAAGGATGTTCCTCCTATCTATATTAGGAGATGTTTTGTAGTGTATGGGATGAACAGAGGCCTTATTCCTTTAAGTTCCAGAGAGACTGTTCAAATATTTGGGATGCTCAATAGAAAAACTGGCAAAGGGTAGCCCACCAGTTTGTAGGCACCTCTGATAGTCAGTCACAGACTGGGCTCGTGCAATCTGCCTGCTTCCTGGACCCCTCAGTGCCTGCCCAGCTCATAGAGGCCGCAAAGTCTGTGCCAGAGAGCTAGGACTTAGCTTTGCAGACAGTCCATTGCCATGAGTGGAGTATTTATTCCTGTGCAGCAGGGCCAGGCCTGCGGAGGGACTTCCCCTCACCATGCTGAGCCAGTGTGTTTGCTATCCGGTTGTCTCACTGACCTCCTTCACACCCAAGTGAAGGGCCTACCCCCGCCCACTAGCACCAATTAAAACAAAACCAACAGGCTGGGATATAGCTCAGTAGCACAGCGCCTGCCTGGCAAGTGCAAGGTCCTGAGCTTGATTCCCAGTACAGAAAAAAAAGACCAACAACAAACTCAAGGTCCCCCTGGGTTCAATAACTTGCCCAAGGTCACCACGATAGACAGTAAGGTTCCAAACCTGTCTGGTGATCGCTGAGATCATGCTACTTCCTTTCCATGCATTCAGTTACTGTGTCTCCAGACAGGTCTCTAACTTCACTGTGCCTCCTCCTGTTCCTATTTAGACAACAGAGATGTTCTTTGTCCACTGCCGAGATTGGCTCTTCGTGCTGAGAGCCAGCAGGGCAGGATGCTGCTGCCCCCTCGTGGCCATATGGCCACTCAAGAACCTGGCAAGCAAGTGACACCTTGGCCTTATCCCCCAGAACACTGCTGTGGTGGGGATCAGAAGCAAGGGGACCTTCACTGCTGCTCATTCTGTGCGCTGAGGAGCCTCAGCTCCCCACTACTCTGTAGAACAAGCATCAGTTGCGACCTTCCCGATGGGCCAACAGGAGAATTGAATGAGCAAACCGAGGTTCCGTGATGCGTCTCATAGCCTCTGGCTCAGTCTTTCCTGGGGAAGAGAACTGTGACGTGTCCCTCCCTTGTGTGGGGAACAATCATGGTGCAAAGTCCTCTGCCATTTGTTGACTGAGAGGCGGGTGCCCCACATCAAAGGTACCAGTGCCCTGCCCACTGTTCCCAAAACCTTGGCCAGCGCTGTGCCCTTTGATCACTGTGACCTTGGTAATTCTTGCTTTACCCGCCAGCAGGGAAAGGCATGAGATCCTAACCAGTAGTGGGAAGGGGGCCCTGGCAGGAGGCAGGTCCCCATTGCCTGGCACCCCTGAGCAGTGGGCTCTTGGCTTTCCTGCTGAGCCTCAAGCTCTGAGAGTTGCTAGCTAGCTCAGGGTCCTCCTGGCCTGCTTTGGTGAAGACTGCAGGGCCCCACTGTTCAAATCCCCCAACAAGGGTGTCTTCAGGCTCACTCAGCTCAAGCTATTCTGCAGGGCCCAGACGCCAGAAAAGTCACTCCTCCCTCCCACCTGAGTGGGGCTGCTGCTGCTTCCAAGGCAGGAGCAGATAGAAAGAGGGAACGTCATGAGGCCAGCAGAGACCCTGTCTGGTGTAGCCTGAGCCACAGCCTGAGGCCTACATCTCTCCCACACACAAACTTCCAAGTGGGATCTCCTCCTTGACCTCTCTTCCCATCGCTGCTGCTGCGTGTCCAAGGGGAGAGTACATAACACTCCACCGAACTGGAGTCCCCTGTCCCCTTCTCTGTCCATACCTGACCAGCTAACTGGCCCCAGACCTGGGAGTCACCAGTCTGTGTACATCCACTTCCCCCCACCCCTGAAGCACCCCCACTTGCTGGCCACCAACTGAGCATGAGCATTTAGGACCATCAGGCTGGACACAGCAGGGGACCATGTGTGGCCGGAGGACCCAGAGCAGGGTGGGACCTGGAAGAGATTGGCAGTGGCTCAGGGGGGCAGGGGAGGTAAGGGGTGCTGGAAGCTGCAGATTCTACAAGCACCATGTGGCGGGGGCAGGAGGTGGCGATAGGAGGTTGCAAGTGTAGACAGTGATGTGACACTGACTGAGGGAAGAATGGAAGGGGGTGGGCAGGATTTGGGTTTTATTTTTGGTTTTTGCAGAAGGGAGACTCTTTCTGCACACAGCTGAGGAGTCGGGTAGCAGAGAGAGTGCTGGAGGGCTCCTTACGGTGTGAGGAGCTGGGGACCGTGAAGGGGCTTAATCTGGGCCTGAATCCCGGCCTGGCCAATGTCTAGCCTCTGACCCCGGGCAGGTGACACCCCCTCCCTGAGCCATTTGTCACTTTTCAAATGATTTGGACTAATCAGAGGTGTTAGGATGGGATTTTCTCCCTTAATTCTGCCTAAAGCATTGAAAGCCTCAATGGAAACACAGATGCCCTCCTGCCGGGCTGAGGCTTTAGCATCTCTGCAGCCTGCCCATCCCCACAGCGCCTCAGGCTTGGACCTGAATCATGTTCTGTCCAAAGGACACGCAGCCATGTGGGTGTCTCCTCCAATTCTACCCCCGGAGGGCGGGGCAGTCCGGGCTCTGTCTCTTCTTGTCACCATGCGCCAGCACAGAGCTCCAAGGAGTCCCAAGAGCTCTACCTGAAGTCACCTTCCGGTCTTACGAGCTATACTTATCTAGCCAGGAGGATGGGCCTGCGGCTCCTTATCTATGGCTCATTGGCTTATATACATCTTTTTTTTTTTTTTTTTTGGCTGTGATCATCCATACTTTTATTATCTAGGTTTGAAATAAGTTAATGTTTTTGCCATACTAGCAAAATATAAATACGGAAAGTATTGTAAACCTCGGATGTTTCTCCATGCCATAGTGTAGAAGAGCTCTCCTAAAGACATTTTACTAATTTTTTTTTCTTTTTATTGGTACCAGGGATCGAACTCATGACCGCCTGCTTGCAAGGCAGGTGCTTATGCCACTGAGCTAAATCCCCAGCCCCTCCTAAAGACATTTTATGTAATTATTTTGCCATATCTACAAAGACATTAATAATTCTTAGTATCATCACAGTTATTTTCTAAGCAGGATATGGTTGGTTAGACTATCTCCTTTGTCTCTTTTTGTCTAGAAAAAATGTCATTTAAAATGGCATTGATCAGACTGGTGCAACCACTGTGGAAATCAGTGTGGAGATTCTTCAAAAAAATAGGACCAGAGGTGCTATTCAAAAACTCAGCTATTCCCCTTCTGGGTATCTTCCCAAAAGAATTAAAAACATCATACCACAGTGATATATGTGCACCCACATTTATAGCAGCACAATTTGTAAAGGCCAGATCTTGGAAACAACCTAAATGCCCATCCACTGAGGAATGGATAAAAAAGATGTGTTTTTATACAATGGAGTACTACTCAGCCATAAAGAAGAATAAACTGGAGACTTTTATAGGTAAATGGATGCAACTTGAGACCATATTCATAAGTGAAATACGTAAGACACACATGTGTAAACTTCATATTGTTTCATTAATGTGAGAGTTGAAAGAAAAAACATGTATATATGTATGTATATAAAAAAGTTGATTTATATTTTTAAAAATGGCATTGAGTTGTGATTTATAAGTTGTGTAGGTGTAGTTTTTTCCCTCCTTGGTACTGGAAATGAAACCCAGGACCTTCTCACTGAACTGTATCTCCTGACCTTTTTTATTTCTTATTTTTGAGAAAGAGTTTTGCCTCAGAATCCCAGAGTGCTGAGATCACAGGCCTGTATCATTCTACGTGGCTATGATTGATAACTTTTAAGTAGTAGGCCCGGGACTGGGGTCCCTCATGTGCTCAGGCCCCACGATGACTAATTACTTCTTTTTGATGGAGACATCCCAGTTTTAGCTCCTAACATCCAATGTCCTGAGAACCTCTCAGTTTCAGGCAAACCCCAGTTAGTCCACGGTCTACCTCATGATCTCAAGTCTGACGGGAATGGCTTTCAGGGGCTGCGTGTCCCTTAGGGCTATGCTGAAGGTAGGTGGACGGCACACACACCTGGAGGCCAAGTCTATGGCCGTAGCAGCCTGGCTGTCTGCAGAGCTGGACAAATGGCCTTGCTGGGCTCGCCGCAATGATCTGCATGATAATCAGGCAAACCCCACTGTTCAGAGGGAGTAGACACTTCACATCCACAATCCTGCAGCATCCTGGGGCACCAGTCTCAGCAGCCCTTTCCTGTCCCCTCCGTCCCTCCCTGGGTCAGTTCCAGCCTAGAGAGCTGGGGGAGAAGGGTGTGGAAAAACAGGAGGGGCCCAGCAGCATCTGGTCACTGCAGCTTTCCTGCCTAGATCCCAGGCCTGCTGGGCCGAAGTTTTTAGCACACTTGAAAGTTTGCTTGTTGGAACTGGAACTGCAGCTCTTGAGCTGAGTGACTCAAGGACACGGTGGCACTTGAGAGTAACTAAGAGCCCTGGCAACTTCCCAAGTTGCCATCTAGAGACAGGGAAAGGTGGGTGCCTTGTGTCTTGCCTCTGTGGGGGTCCCGTGCAGCCTGCTATGCCCCCATCACAGCCCTAGTGCCCCAATTTCCAAACAGTTGTTCTCAAGGTCTAGGTTTCATGGGCAAGTCTCACACTATCTCTCTGGCCAGGACAGCAGCAGCCCACACACCTACCATGGGTCGTCCTCCTCACACCTCCTTTCTCCGCTGGCCACCTCTCACTCCTGGTCTCCCTGCTGACCTCTGAGTTTGGTGAGCCCCAAGGTTCAGCCCGTGAATACCTTCATAGCTGCTTCTCTGGGATCATGACCTTAAATACTGAGGAATCTCACATGCCACACCCAGCCCTGCCCACGGGACCCCTCCAGTGCAAGTCTAATGGGATCTCAACTAAAGCTCAGGTTGAGACCCCACCTCCCACCCCACAGAAGCCAAGCTCATTCTCCAACTCCTCTCCCCTTCCCTTCAGGGCACCTGTCACCTCAGAGCTCTGGCTGCACTGTGTGAGGTCCTCCTCCTCTCAGCCTTGATCCTGCTCTCCTGTCCTCTCCACCCTCACAGAGAACCTGACTGCAATCACTTCCTGCCATCTCTGTGGCTGCCATCTGACCACGATCTTTATTTTATTTTTAAATAGTACTGGAGATTGAGCCCTGGGCTTTTACATGAGCTACATCTCCCTCCATCACCTTTTAAATTTTTTGAGACAGGGCTTAAGTCACCAAATTGCCCAGTTGGGCATTCCTCATGTCTTAGCCTCCCAGAGTGCAATTCTGTCTCTTCATGGAGCACTTGGCCATTGCTAGGCTCCTCACGGGCCTTCCTGGTTCCTCTCCTGTCCTTTCTATTGCCCACAAAGGAGCAGAGTCTAGAAAATAAAGATCAAGTCACATTCTCACGCTGTACCTGGCTGTCCCATGGAGCACTGGCTCTGCTTCTCTTGACCTTGGCTTTCTCTGCTTCAACTGTGCCAGCCCTTCTCTGTGCCTCTGGGTCTTTGCACTGGCCCTCCCTTCTGGCTGAAAGACTTGCTCTCTCCCCTTGCGTCAGGCCCTGGAAGAAACACTGCCTAACTGGTGAGGCCTCTTCATCCCTTGAACCTCTCACCCCGCTTTCTGTTTTTCCAAAATGGATATTGTCTTCTACCCCGCTGGAGCAGGGAGTGAGCAGATGTTTCTGTAAAGAGCTAAAAAGTAAATATTTTAGGCTTCACAGGCCGTACAGTATCTTGCAGCTACTCAACATTGCTCTGCCAGTGTGAAACAGAGACGGTGCCATGGGCAAGTCCCTATCTTTCCGATTTCAGTTTCTTTCACTCTAAATAGGACCACAGGCCAAATCCCCACTACTGTGATGGCTTAGGACAATAGATATTTCTCTCACAGTGCCGGAGACCCAGGATCCAACCTCAAGGCGTGTCCAGGCCAGGATGTCTCTAAAGACTCAGGTGGCACTGGGTCCTTCCTGCTTTTGGTGGCGGCGTGTGGTGGCCCCAGGTGTCCTTGGGTTACGATTTCATCGTTCTGATCTCCACCTCCTCTTCAGTGACCTTTTCCCCTTTTCAACCTGCCTCTTCTGTCTCAAATCTCCCTCTGCCTTTTTTATTGTTGTTTTTTGGTGTTTTGAGATGCCAGGCTCACTCTTACCCAGGCTGGCTCTGGACTCCTAGACTCATGTGATCTTCCTGCCTCAGCCTCTCGAGCCCGGAACTAAGGGTGTGTACACCACATCTGGTTTGGGTTTTTTTTTTTTTGTTGCTGTTGTTGATTTTTTTTTTTTTTTTTTTTTGAGACAGGTCTTGCCATATAGTCCAGGCTGGCCTCAAATTCACTCAGTAGCCAGACTGACCATAAACTCATGGAGCTCCTCCTGCCTCAGCCTCCCAAATACTAGGATTACAGGAGTATGCTGCCATGCCTGCTTTGCCTTTCATTTATTAGGGCATTTGCCTTTGGATTTGGGGCCCAAGTGTATAATCCAGGATTACCTCTTCATCTCTAAGTCTTTACCTTAATTCTACTTCCAAAGATTCTTTTTCCAAATCATAAACATTTACAAGTCTCAGGGATTAGGATGTGAATCTATCTGTTTTGGAGCTATCATTCAACCCACTACAGGAGTTTTGAAGACATTTAAAAAACACAATGATAAGTGAATGTCCACTCCCTGAAACGAAAAATAAAACCCTGAGTGGAGCAGACACTGCTGTGGCCTGTCTACTCATACCCCTAGGGCCACCACAACTGGCTACAGACTCACAAAGGACAGACGACCATTTCTGCAAGGAGAGGTAGGGGGTGTCTGCTGAGGGGTGCCTGGTACACCCCATTCTCCCATCCTCTCTTGGGTCCCCATTTAAGTGAGTGGAGCACTCTAAAGCAGATGGGCATTTCTGCAAGTCTCCTCTGAGGTTAGCATCTGCACTAAGAGACAGAGACCAATGCCATGTCTGCTTGTAATCCCAGGACTCTGGGAGGCTGAAGCAGGGAAGATCAAAAGTTCAAACCCAGTTTGGTCCAAGCAGTTTAGTAATTTAGCAAGACCTTGTCTCAGAATAAGAGATAAAGAGTTGGTGGGCAGGGAGGTGCATGCCTGTAATCCCAGCATTCAGGAGGTTGAGACAGGAGGATCACTGCTAATTTGAGGCCAGCCTGGGCTACACAGTGAGATTCTGTCTCAAAAAAAAAAGCGGGAGGGGGAGAGGAGAGGTGCAGGGGGAAGAGGCTCCTGGGACGTAGCTCAGTGTGAAGTCTGGGTTCAGCGTCTCTCGGGAGCCTCGCCTTGCTGCAGATCCGGCCCTCCAGCCTCCAGAGGTCTCCGTGCACCACCAGTGCGGGCCTCTGGCGCAGGTCGCTGGGAGGCGGTGCCTGGCTGGGGGTGGGCCGCGTGCGTTCCCGGCGGCGGAGCCTCCGGAGCTGCTGGGGCTCCGCCGCCGGGGGCTCAGCACAGGGCACACCTCTGGCCGCCCAGGCAGGCCTGCCAGGTGGGCGGGACTCTAGCGCCCAGAATAACTCTCCCGAGTCAGCGTGTTCCAGCTTGGGAAGGAACCCAAGCTGCGCTTTCCACTAAGTGTCATGGGCCCTACTTGGACCCCAGTTGCGCCCCTGTCCCCGGAAGCGATTAGATGGGACAGGTGCTGGGCCCTGGTTACTTCCCTCGGCTGGAACTTGCATCTGAGGAACTGGGTGAGAGCCTAAGAAAAGTTCCTCACATCACTGGAACAGGCGACCTTCGGGGAAGTGGAGGCTTAGCACTTTCTCTGGTTGTTTATGACATTACTGAAGGGCCTAAAAATGATTGTCCTTGTATGTTCTTTGCAAAGAATGGCTTTTCTAGAAAGTTCTGATGGGAGTCTGATAGCGACCTGGGTTCTTACATTGATGTCTTTCAGGACCTGGGCCTAATCCTTCTCCCCCAGGGATCTCTGGTGGCTCCTTCATTATGGCATTTAAAAAAAATTTTTTTTTTTGCATTCTCAGTAAATTTTCCTTTTAATCATAAACATAACTAACTCTAAGGGGCAAGGAAGTAAGTCAAGTGGGTAAGTGGGGTAAAAGAGTCCCATCACAGAACAGTAAATGCAAAGGCCCTGAGGCAAGATCAGGTCTAGTATGGTGGAAGGCCAGTGTGGAGGCCACTGAGGCTGGAGCAGGTGAGGTGCTTCAGTCCCTGCAATGGCTCCCCAGACTTTCCATTGCTCTTGGGATCCTTTTCCTGCTGACATGTGCTGGCTCCAGGTGGTTTCTCCTCTCCCATGGCTAGAAACCTTCCACCCCACCTTCAGCTTCTTCAACCTTGCTTTTCTTGGTCTCCTACAGATCCTGCAGCCAGGCTCCTGCCCTGGGGCCTTTACCCTAGCTTTTCTCTGCTTGGCTACTGTTCTCAAGCACAGCCACTCCTCTGTCCTCAAACGTCCTAAGTCAGAATCTCCTGTTGTTGGTGCAGCCCAACATCCCTCACCGTGTGTTAGTGGGACTTTTGCTTTCTGTTTTGTCTTCTTGTGTTTGTGTTCCTTCCTGGCATATAAACATTGCAAGGGTGGGATGCTCGGCCTGACCACGAGCTTTGCAAAGCTGCTGCAAGTGTGTGAGGAAGGCACACATCAGTGTACCCAGTATAGAATGTGTGCATGGGTAGACTGGGTGTGAATATGCACGAGTCCCCACTACACTTGCCAGGTCGGCAAAGCCACTGTCATTACACAGGGGAATTAAGAATGTTGAGGAGCATTCATCCAGACAACCCAGAGCTCAGTGGTTCTAGAAGCAGCAGAGCTGGGCTTTGAACTTTGGCCCACAGGTTCCACAGTCCCTTCCCAGTTCTGGTGGGTGATTTTTCCTTTCCAGAGCTCCTTGCCCCAGGCACGAAGCTGAAGCTGGAGTTCAGTATCTGCTTGCTGAGTATCAGAATTTTGGAAATCTCTTGGTGGGGCCTGCAGCTCAGGGGTGCTTGCTCCCCCAGCCAGCGGTGGAAAAGCACTGTTAGGGCAGTGAATCTGCTGATCTGTTTTCGTGGGTCACAGGCATGGAGAGGGCAGACATTTAGGTTAGAGTAAACTGTCATCTCACCCCTGCTCCCAGCCAGGCTCAGAAGCTACAGTCCTCTCAACGCTTCCCAACTGAGGCCAGAAGGCCAGGGACATTTCATGGGACCTTGCCATACTCAGGAAAGTGCAGAAACCTGGACTGTGTCCCTGACTTCCAGCCTGAAACTGACTCCCACTGTGTCCTTGAACAACCCCGCTCCCTGCCTCAGTTTCCCCCCAGGAAAGGGCCAAGTCCTCGCAGGTGGCTCTACAGGTGACACACCTGCTTCAGGGGCTCCCAGGCAGCCGGGCCTCAAGGGTGGAAATCCAGCGCCGGCCCCGCGTCCACTTTCCCCGGCGGGCGCCCCCAGGCGGGGTGGGCGGGGGGCGCCGGAGGGCGGCGGGCCCAGGCCGCAGTGTCCGCTTCGCCGCCAGCTGGCTCCGGGGGGCGCCCGCGGGAGGGCGCGGCCGGCGCGGGGGGCGCGGGAGGCCGTGGCGGCGGGGGGCGGAGACCGGCGCGGCTTCCGCTCCCGCGCGCCCTGCTCCCTCCTCCCCCGTCGTCCTGGTCGGCGGCGCCCGAGGGGGAGGCGGGAGGCGCCGGGAGCCGCGCGAGGAGCTGCGGCCGCCGCGCCATGGAGCCCGAGTGAGCGCGCGCGGGCTCGTCCGGCCGCCGGACAACATGGGCGCGGCGCCGCCCCGGCCGCCGCTGCTGCTCCTGGTGCTGTGCTGCAGCCTGGCCCCCGCCGCGGGTAGGTGGGCGCGGGCCGCGCGTGGGGCGGCGGGCGGGGACGGGCGCGCGGGCGGCGGGGACAATGGCCCGGGTGCCCCGCGGCCAAGTGCGCGGGCGCGCGCCGCCTCTTCAGGAGCCACTTTGCAAGTTGAGGGAGAGTTGGGGCGCGCACCCCGGACCCCCGCCGTCCCTGCCGCCCCGGGGCCGCGCGCGGGCCCTTTGTCTCGCCGGCCGGGGCCCTCCCCGGGGACGCCGCGTCCCGGGCCGGTGAGCGGGGCGCGCGGGCGGCGCCATCCGCGCCAGGTGCGCCGCGGGCGGGTCCTCACCTGCCCGCCGCCCGGGGCGCGCTCGGAAACGCGCTGCGGGCTTTCGGGCTGCCGGGCAGCCCTGGCGGGCGGTGCGCGGAGCGTGTGGCCTGGGGCTGGCGCAGCGTGGGGACATTCGGCCAAGGCAGGCCTTGCCTGCCGGGAACTAATTGGGAAACTTTCGCGAGCTTGCTTCCAACGGCCGCGCGGCCGGCCTATGAGCTCAGGAAAGTTGAGAGTGAAGTTGAGACAAGAAAGTTATGAGTCCCGGCGCGGGGCGGCCTGGTCTGTGTGGCTGCCCCTTTGATCTGCGCGACTGTCGGTTTCAAAACGGACTGACACCTGCCAGGTGCCCCGGCGACCCAAGTGACCCATCGGCTGCCGGAGGGGGGGGGCCCTAAATGGTGCCTCCCAGTTGCCTCCGAACAGCGTCCAACCCCTGGGTCAGATGAAGTGACCCCAGAGTGTGGGAAGGTGTGCTTCTGCCTCAGTTGTACCCATCGGTGGGGAGGTGGGGGCTGAGGAACTGACTCCAACCTTTAGTATGTCCCAAGGGGTGGAGTTGAGGTCAGGAGGACTCGAGAAATCTAAGCGGTTGGAAATGCTACACATGTTCTTTTAATTTGGAGATTACCATGTGGTTTTTGAAGCAGGCTTCTTGCTACCTAAATCATTCTACTCGCATGTACGTGTTTTTGTTTTTCTGGAGCGTGGCTGTGCAAATGGGCATAGCTAGCAAGTGCCTGTGCACCCCTAGCTGTTCTGTTGGTGGCAGTTTTTTTTGGGGGGGGGCTCAGGTCCCTTTGTCTGGGTTTCATTAAGGCAAACAGCTGTCTCCCTGAATATCTCCAGTGTGGACAATGCAGGGAGGTGGCCGGGCCTGGCTCTGTGCTCAGAATCGCTGTTTTGCAGCCCCTCCATGGAGGGTTAGAGGATGGTGTGGAGCCGAGACAGCTCGATGCTGGCTTCTTGGAGTCCTGCTGCTGAGCCGAAGCCTAGAGTTCTGTGGGAGTTTCACCCCCAAAGTGTCTCTCTAGGGAGTATATTTACATATTTGGGCCCAGTCTGGTGCTAGCAAAAACAAGGTGAAGACAAAACAATGACAATCTCTGGATAGTTGCAGCCAATGCAGCTCCTTTTCTTTCCGGAAATTCTTGGTTCAGGACTGCAAAAGGGGTTTTTTGGGAAGCTGTTTGTTTTAAAGGTGGGGTTTCTAAAGCAGCTGCGTTGTGTCTCACCTTGTTGTAGTTTTAGATTTCCTGTGCATTTTGGGACGGCGTGGCTGGAATCCAATGCCTGTTGTCGTGGGATTAGAGATCCTAAGGAGAGTTACGTGTGTGGAGTTCAGTTGTATATGAGGCAAAAATAGAGTTGATTATTTTAACATTAGGAAGCCAGGCCTGGGAACACCAGGCTAATGTGGTAATCGAGTCCTAAAATGGAAGGAAAGGGAGGAATCTTTTCGGCACTATTTTGACTGTTGTCAGTGTCTCGATTTTCTGTGTTAGATCCATGCTTCGTCAAGTTTGGAGTGAAGGCAGTAAGTCGGCAGCTAATTATTTTTCCTGATTGCTTCCTGTTGCAATTTGAAGCTGTGAGCCCACGGAAATGCCTTTGTTCTAGTGGTCCCGGTGTAGAGAGTGGCATTCCCCAGCTCTCAAGCCCAGGCCTCCCTCCTTGTTCTGGGGCCAGCCTGTCCCCTGGGGGAGGGGGGTTACTACAAATGTCATACTGTTTGCCCTCTGGGAGGGCCCAGTGGGCATGTGTTAGGTTAACTCAGTGCTGCATGGTCCCCTCCAAAGCATGGCTCACGAGCCTTGATCCTCCCAGTTCATGAAGTTACCTAATCAATTAGTATGGTCCAGCATTGGCTGAGGGTTTCTTGGGGGAGATCTGCCTCCTTGTTCCCGTAGTAGTTGAACTGTTAAATTTCTGGCTACACAGAGTCACTGCTCAGTTATTAGCAGAATTCATATAGGGGAGTGCGTTTGGGTAAGGGCTGGCCACTTCTCTCTGCCTTGCAGCAAGGGGCTTTGGAGGCAGCTAGAACACAGTTGCTGAGTTACAGACAGTTGCTGTTTGACTTTGGGCTACTTGTTAGCTTCTCTTTGGTATCCCCCTCCTCTCCAGGTGGTGGGGAGCAGGAAATGCTGCTGTCCTGGAGCCTGGCCCAGGTGGTGGTGGTAGTAGAACTGCAGAGACTTGGTGGTTTTGGTCCTGAAGGTCCACAGGCTGTTGCAGCAGGCTGGGCTTTTCTTCTGGGCGCCACCATGGGTATGCAGTCCACCTTCCAGTGTGTCTCCCCACTGTCTCTGGGAGGGAGTGAGTGAGTGAGTGAGCACAAAGCTGAGCCGGCCTTGTCTTCAGCCCTTGTTATTGTGGCTGATTCTTTTCCTTCTCTGGTACCATGGTAAGTGCTGGAGGCAGAATGGGGTAGGGGCAGTATGAGCTGGGAAACAGGCTAAAGTGCCCTCATCCACAGCGTGTCCTGCCAGAGGTCCGAGAGGTCTGTCCTCAAGTGCAGGGTGGTCTCTGCTGAAAGAGACCAGCTCATGTAGCAGTCTGGCTGTGACCCAGAAAGTGATGGAAGCTTCTAGAACTCTTCAGGCAAGGATAATTGGAGGTAAGCTAGATGACTGTCCTAGGTGAAAAGTATGAATAGAATTCTTGGTTTTTGAAGTTGAGAACCCTGCGTAATACAGATCAGCCATTTGAAAGAAGGCAGTCCATAGGCAGTTAGTATATTTACAAGGTCTCCATTGCCTCAAAAGAAAACTGTGGAACCATTAAGCAGTGATTTCCCTTCCTCCTCTAGACTCTGTCTTCTGTCTCTGTGAATCTGTTCTGAGCGTGTCTTATAAATTGGGTGGATGAATGGGTGCATGGATTGATTGACTGGTTGGTTGATTTTGAGATGACCCCTCCCTGTCATGTTGCCCAGGCTGATTTCAAACTCTTGGGCACACGTGATTTTCCTGCCTCAGCCTCCCAAATAGCTGAGCTAAAAGGCATGTACTATAGTTCTTGGCTGCTTTTCCTATACATGGATCATGCAATACTTTGTTTGTTTGTTGTTCAGGGGATTGAACCCAGAGAATTCACAATGAATTACATCACCAGCTATTTTTATTTTATTTCTGTATGTATGTATTTGAGATGGGGTCTTGCTAAATCCTGGAGTTGGCCAGGTTGACCTCAAACTTTCAATCCTCCTGCCTCCACCTCCCACAGTGTTGGGATTTTAGGCATGCACCACTCTGTCTGGCAGTGTGTCTGACTTCTTTATTGGGCATACTGTTTGGCCTGTATCAGTATTCCCACCCTTTTTGTGACTGAATAATATTCCATTGTGTGAATGTACCCCACTTTGCTTATCCATTAATCCTCCAGTTGAACCCATCACCGTTGGTTCTTTCCTTTACCAACAGGACATGAGGACCCGAATATCCTAGTAGAATAGGACAGAGGCAGGGTTTGGTCTTAAATCCTGCTGAGGTTCAGAGACATGACAGGCAGTGGGAACAAGCTAGAGAGCCAGGGGCCAGGGCCTGGAGAGGAATGAATGCTCTGAGATTCAGATGCCCAGAAATCCCAAGGGTGCTGGATATTGTGGCACAGGAGGCGTCATGGAAGATCGCTTAACACAGTCTCAAAATGGGGAGTCTGGCGGGTAGGCCCTGGGGACCCGGGGACTGTGTCCCCGCCTTGGCTTCATGGCTGTGTTCACACATTTGTTCAGAAGACGGCGGCATGTGGGCTCCAAGCCAGCTGCCCTGAGGGCCGTTCTGGGAAGGAGGACAGCATGGGTCCAAATGTGATGGGTAGAGGCAGCTGTGGGGCACACTGGGGAGGGGGGTGTGGCCCCAGGGCACCCCGGCAAGTTGGTCTCTGTTTGCTCTTCAGCTCGGGAAGCCAGTTCCCGGCTCTCAGCCTCAGTTCCTGCATCCATAGAGTTGGGACTGTGGTGTCCGCCTTGCCAGCAGTGCTGGTGGGAATCAGGGGAGGGATGTGGAGCCCCTTCCTTGAAGACTATTGTGGGAAAATGCCAGTTAGACCAGTTTTGGGCATCCAGGTTTCTTTTGAAAGGGGCCTGGAGGACATGATGGAGAGCCAGAGTTCCTAGTATCCTTGTCCATTTGGGGGCCAGGAGGTGGGTAAAAGGTGTCTGGGTTCTATGCTGGATGAGGGGTGGCCTCCGAGGAGTGGCTGGAGCCAGCTGCTGGCCTGAGTGGGGGCTGCTTCCCAGGGCCGGAGCAAGGGGTCCCCGTGCCCCTAAAAGGTGTAGAGGTGGGCATGGACGGGCCTACTTTGTCCACATGGCCGGGCCACAGTGGTCCTTGCCCATTCTTGGACCTTGCATAGTTTGTCCTGTAGTTCCAGGCCTGCCCTTTGGTTTCTGGTTTGTCTGGCTTTGCCTGCCACCACCTAGGGACAGTACACACTTTGCTGGCCTTGCGTGGGCCCCAGGTGTGCCGAGCCTGTGGCCTGCGGGGTGGCAGCAGCCCTGTGGTGTAAGTGTCACGCTTGGATGGAGCATGCAGAGTAGCAGACGTGTCACGTGTCTCCTGCTCTCTGACTCCGGTGTTCGGGGTCTCTGTCATGGACTTCTTGTGAAGTTCCCGCTGAGCCTGTTTTGGGGACTGTCCTTTCTGAATACTCTCTTACCTCCTGTCTTGGCTGTTTAATTCAGTGTAGGTTCTTGTTTTTCGGAGCATTTGCTTTCATTTTTCCCAGGTGCAGTTTTTCCTGTGGTTATGCAAAGGCAGGTTTTCCAGGGGAGGAGAGGTTTTAGCTTTTGGGGGGCCTCAGGTGTCCTCCGGAGAATCCACTGACAGCTGCTGCCCCAGGAGGGTGCCAGAAAGGGCCTTGAACACACTCAGTACACATCACTGCAGGGGTCTGGGCCCTCGAGGGACCCTGGAACCACTGCCCCTGCTGTGTGTAATGAAACCAGCTGGCCACAATCTCTGTCCTCTTCAGCCTGAGGCTTTATTTTTTCTTTCTTTGGGAATTTGAGGCATCTGAACCACTAGATCCTAAGGTATGCCCTGAAGAGGGTGCCTCCTCTGCCGCTCCCCGGCCCTGCCCCTCATGCTTCAGTTGGACTGGGTGGGTCCCCAGGATGCTGTCTGACCCTACCTCAGCCCTCAGATCTGGCTGGTCACCATAGTTCCAGCACCTGGGACCTCCCACTCCCACCCTGCATCTCATCTCTGTCACAGAGTCTGTCCTTTTCCTTGGGGACATTAGGCCATGCAGCCTCCAGGGTGCCGTCAGCGTGGGAGGTGATGGCACAGGCAGGCTAGTGACCGGCATGGTTGGCTGGCCTGGACCTGAGCCATCTGCCCTCCCAGCCTCCTGCGGAGTTCCCCCTCCCCCCGGCATGGGACTCAGTCAGGACTCCGCTGTGTCCCTCCACTCCCAAGTGCTGCACTGTGCTGCTGGAGGCTCAGCCAGTGCGACATCTGTGCCCCAGGCCTTTGCTGGGTCTCAACATGTCTTCTCAGAGGTGGTCTACTTGGGTTGAGCGGCTGTGCGACCAGGCTGCCTGACGTGGGCCCTGCCACCAGCTGCCCATGTGACCGTAGCAGGACCATCCAGCTGCTGTGGTACTCTCCATCTGTAGCTGGATGAGGATTAAGGGGCCATTCCAAGCTGGTGGCCGAATGTTTGTACATTCCCTTTGGCACAGCTGGGTAGTAAAGATGTGCCCGCGGGGGCTGCTCCAGGCCTGTGGCAGGCTGGCCTGGCCACAGAGGATCTGCGTGGTGCCATCACCATCTCTAGTGCTAAGGCCTGGTACTGTCCCATAACCCTGTGGTGGGGACGGAGCCCAGGTTCTCACACATGCTAAGCATGTGGTCGATCTACCATTGAGCTGCATCCTGTGATGGATTAGTTTCCATTTGGAACCACTTTTTGTTTATTGTTGTAAAATATATACTGCATAAAATTTTGTCACTTTGACCAGATTTTTTTTTTCACCAGTTTTAACTGTACAGCTCAACGGCACGAACCCATTCTCAGCGTTATACAATCATCACCATAATCTATTCCAAAAAATTTTTATCACCCCCAACGTAAACATTGGACCATTAAAACACTCACTTTCCGTCCTCTTTCTCCCCAAGTGCTGGTAGCCTCTGTTCTGCTTTAGTTTGTCTGGGCCGGGTACCTTGTATTTGTGGACTCACATAATACTTGTCTGGCTTATTTATATAATGTTTAGCATAAACACTTAGCATGATGTTTTACAGGTTCATCTGACTTGTACCATGTGTTGGAATTTCCTTTTAAAGGCTGAGTAATACTCCCTCGCAGGGCTGGACCACAGTTTACTTCCCCTGACCCTTGCATGGTTTCTGCCGTTGACAGTTGGGAACCAGGCTGCAGTGAGCCTCGAGGTCCAAGTGTCTGTCTGAGCTGCCGCTTTCACTTCTTTGGGGTGCGTACCCAGAAGTGGCATGACTGAATCCCATGGTAATTCTGTTTTTAAATTCCAGAGAACTATCAGACTGTCTCCCAGGGCAGCTGTGCCTTTTGTATCCCCCAGCAGTGTTTCAGAGTTCAGCTTTCCTGGGCCGGGGATATGGCTCAGTGGCACACTGCAAGGTTCTGAGTTCGAGTCCCAGTCCCCCCCTAAAAAGAGTTCAGCTTCTCCCCATGGTGACCAACATTTAGTTTTCCTTCCCTTTCCTTTTATTGTTTTTAAAGTATTCTAGTATCCTAGTAGGTGTGAAATATTATTGTATTGTGGTTTGGATCTGCATTTTCTTAGTGAGTATGTTGAATATCTTGTACTGTTTGGCCATTTTTGTTTTTTTTACAAATACCTGCATTTTTAAATGTGAGAAATACATGAATATATATAAATGAACACTTGCCATGGTGTTCTTTTTGTGCATATGGACATCTTTCATTATTGCCTGCTCCCCCCCCCAGAGATCACCAGACCTTTCACACATAATTTAACATTAATTTTTTTAAGCATGTAGTTATTTTTTGTGTAAATCTAATTATGCGCTACCAGTCACTTGACCCAGACTTTCCTCTGTCTATTGCCTGTCTTTTCTACTTGTTGATGTATCTTACACAGTTTTCTTCCTTGTTGGCTTCTCTGGAGATTAAATCCAGGACTGCCCCACCCTTGAGCTCCATTTTTAGACAAGGTCTCGATAAGTTGCCCAGGTGGAACCAAACTTGTGATTCCCCTGCCTCAGCCTTCCTCAGTGCTGTGATTATAGGCCACCTAGCTATTTTATATATTGTTATACCTTTATTCTTGGATCTTCATTTTTCTTTCCTTTATTTGGGAGGGGTGGTTTGAGGCAAGGTCAACCAGGCTGAACTTGAACTTGTGGGGATTCTCCTGCCTCAGCCTCTCCGCGCTGGGATTTCAGGCATGTGCCACAATGCCTGGCTGGATCTTTATTCTTCTTAAAAGCCAGATGGTATTTTGTCTACCATACTTTGTGAGATCCATGCAGTCGAGGAGCATTTGAACTTTTCTAGGCTTTGATTCTGTTCAGGGCATATACACGGAGCACCTTGCTTACCTGTCTACCCACTGGGTATAAACGTTTCTGATGGGTATATTCAGAATCAGAGTATGGCCACTGGTTTTTTTTTTGTCTTTTTTTTCGTTTTTATCGGTACCAGGGATCGAACTCACGACTGCCTGCTTTCAATGCAGGTGCTTATGCCGCTGAGCTAAATCCCTAGCCCCGTCCACTGTTTTTTTAAAAAAAAATTGATGCATTCTTTAAAAAAAACACTGCACCAATTTATGCTATACAAAGCATCTATAAGAACACATGCTTTGCCTTATCTTCTCCAATGTTAGCATTTAATAGGCTGTAAGTGTTTTAAAGTTAGTATCAATGTTTGCACTTCCCTCGCCATGGAGGCCATTTATATTTATTTTTCTGCACATCACCCACTGTTATCCTCGGTCTGTTTTTCTCTTATTTATCTTTCTCTTAATGATTTGTAGGAACTTCTTATTGGTGCTGGCACTAATTTGGTACATTTGTCCCAGACTTTCCTTCTGGTTTGTAGCTTGTCCTTACCCTTTTTTCCCAGCATTGTATTATCATAATGACATTAAAAAGTTTCATGAAGTAAAAATTCTCAGTCTTTTCCCTCCTGGCTGTTGGGTTGTATGTCTTATTTTTCTGTCCTAGATTATAACTACATTCTTTGTTTTCTTTTCAGACTGTTACTGTTTTGTGTTTTACTTTCAGATGTTAGTATACCTGATTTTTAAACATATGATCTGAGGGGCTGGGGATTTAGCTCAGCGGCATAAGTGCCTGCCTTGCAAGCAGGCAGTCGTGAGTTCGATCCCTGGTACCGATAAAAACGAAAAAGACAAAAAAAACCCCAACAACAACAACAAAAAAAACCATATAATCTGAGGTAGGGATAGAGTGGATAGAGAGTTGTGCCAAAACCTTGATGCAATTGACCCAGCCTGGCCCTGTTCACTTAAAAACCACTCCTTCATGTGTGCATGGTACCAACAGATGCCTGGTTCTTAATTCTGGATACATTTGTCATGTGGCCTGTGGGTGTCTCTACCACTATGCGGCTTCTTTAATCTCTGTATCATCAGAACATCTCTGGAGATCAATTGTGCAAATTCTCTCCTGGTTGTTCTTTTAATGAACTGTTGATTCTTCTAGCAGCATTTACTCTTTTGTGATAAACTTCAGAGCCAGCCTATCATGATCTGTCTTTGATCTTTTAGTCCAGGAACAATAAATGGTGACATGCAACAGGTGTCAGTGGGCTGGATTTTGAGTGGTTTCCGACAAGCTAGCTGGTCCCTGACTGTGGAAATCAATTCATCTGCTGCCTGCCAAGGAGCCAGTCTTGACATTTGCGGTTTTTGTGACTCTGTAGAGTGCCTTCAGGGCGCTGATCGTACTGAGTAGCCTGCTGCCACACTCACACCAGTGTGTGCCCAGGAAGCGAGTGCCAGTGCAAACTAATTTCAGCATTAGCCCAAGGCAAATGTAATTACTGAGTCAATTATTGCTCCCCTTCCCTAGTTCATTCCAGAATAAAATGTGAGCACTTTAATTTCTTCCCCAGGCTGTACCCCTCTATTAGCCCAGATGGGGAGGTGGTACCTGCCTGGCAGAACTCTCAGGAAATTGCTCAATGGGGCATTAATAACTGCCTGAGCACGTGGCCCTGGCCAGCACTTGCCAATCTGGGTGCCCTCCAGTCTTTGTCTACTCTCGGGCCGCTGCTACCACTTGGATCTGCCTGGGAAGGGGTTCCCAATCTTGCTGATAGGAGCTGAAACGGCTTGTGATGTGCTTCCTATGGCTAGGTGGTCTCAGCAAGACATATTGGTACTGTTGCTTTCTAGAACCTTCTCCATACCAACTTACCCTCAGGCCTGAATAATTTTTCCCTAAACTGTTGTCCCATCCTTCCCCTTTTCAGTAAATCATAGTAGTTCTTCAGCATCTAAAGCTAAGACTCCCAGGCACACCGTCAGGCCCCTGCTGTAGCACTTCTGCAGCCAGATGCATCCCCTCAGGGTCTGGAACCTTCTGAGGCCCGCCTCCCACCAGGGAGGGTCTTGAAGGCAGTCCTGTCCTTCTACCTCTGGCATCAGATACACCCTCAGCATCTGCTTCGAGATTCCTGATGCCTTGACTGTCCAAGGCCTGGATCTTACCCATCCTGCCCCTCCGTCCCCAAACTGCGTCATGGACTTCCTCCACACTCACAAGGTCTGTGGGACACCTGTCCTGTCACATGTCTGAGGCTTCTGGGGCCACACGTAGGGACTCCCTCCCCTCAGTAGTAGCCTGTATTTCCAAGGTGTGATTCAGGGCACCTGCCACAAACAGTACTGTTTTACTCTGGAGAACCTGGTGTGTCCCAGACAGACTTGACCATGAAGTCCTATGTTTATGTGACACTGACTGACCTTGCACCACCTGGGCTCTGAGATGTTGTGGTGGGGCTTGTCGCCTGCATCCTTGACTGTGCACGTCACTGTTTCAAAATTTTTATGTACACGTTTTTAATTGTGGAAGAGTGAAATAATGAAACTGAGAGTTTTTGTGCTGAAAAGTTTTAGTGCTTTTGTGTTAAAGCTGCAGGGTAAGTGGCCAAGTGAGGGATGAGAGTGTTGTCCTTCCCAAGTCGTGCCCTTGAGAGTCTGTGTGCTTGTTCTGGTCTCATTGTCACTGCCAGGCTGACTCCCTGAGGCCCCGACACACTGATATCCTGGGAGAAAAGCCTCGCCTGCCACAGCCATTCTGCTGCTTCAGGAGGCTGCTTATGCTGCTGTGGCCACTGCAGTGCCAGGTTTCTGCCTTCGTCTCTGCTGTGGCAACCTGCATAAGTAGCCTGAGCTGGTGGCTTGCTGTTGGGCCCACCAGGGTCTGTAGTTGGGTTTGGTAGTGATACTGGTGTTGACCTCCTTAGGGCTGAGGTTCCGTGCCGCTCATGCTGCTTTGGAGCAGCCCCTGGTTAGGGACCATTTAAATACATGTGCATGCATCACTGTTATCTCCCTGTAGACAGGTGGTCTTTGGGTGGGATAGGAGCAGCGGGCCATTGCCTCTGGTAATGGTCTGTGAACAGCATGTTGTTCTGATGGACAGGAACACAGGGAGCTGTGTCAGAGATGGGCAGGGCCCCATGTGGCCGGGTCTGCTGATCAGGATGTTGTCTGTACTACATGGTCCTGGGGCCCCCCCAGCCTGTGTCCCCCAGATGATGTCATGCAGAGCTGGTGGAATAGCTGGCTGAAGATCTGCACATTCTCAGCAGGTCTTCCACCTTCTGGCAGATGGCTCTTAAACAGTGGACCTTCGAGAAGGTTTGCTCAAAATGAGAGCAGAACTGACAGCTTCTGTCCATTTTATTTATTTATTTATTTATTGGTGGTAATGGGGGTTGAGCACTAAGAGGCCTTTGCACTAAGGTACATCTCTAGCTTTTTTTGAATTTTTAGTTTGAAACACGTTTTTGCTAAATCACTAAGTTGCCCAGGTAGGGCTTGCACTCCTGCTTTAACCTCCTAAAATCCTAGGGTGAGAGGTATGTGCTACCGTAATCAGGGCATTGTAGCTATTGAAAAATGTTCTGTTTTTAAAGATTCTCTCCTCTCAGGAATGCTGTGCTTGCTAAGTAGTTGCTAAGTAGCAACTTTTCCTGCCTGGGTCCAGCATGGCTGATGACTGACCAGGGTCAGTCCAGCCAGGGGCAGGAGCTCATGGACATTTGTTTTTCAGAGCATGGAGAGCCCTCAGCTGCCAGGACTGCTTCATGGCTCTTGACTGGGAGTAACTGATGTGGAGGGGATGTGGATCTGCTTTAAGACACAGGAATCGGTGACTACAAGATAGACACCAGCCTCTGAGTGGTCTCCCCACCCATCTCTGAGGATCCACGCAGCACTGCTCCAGGCTCCCTCTGGTGGACTGGGCTCCTGCCCTTCCTTGGAGACCACAGACCTTAGCAATTTTCTCTGAACTCAAGTCCTTCCCAGTGCTTTTCCCACTGGGGTGAGACGTGGCTGAGATTGGGTCCCCACCATGCCTGCTGGTCTCACTCCTAGGACAGTTGCAAGGTAGCTAAGGGAACTGCTTAGGAAACCTTACAAGCATCTCCTGGCCTTTGATCAATGATCTGGTCTTAGCAAAATGAGATTTTAAGGCCTCATGGGGGTAGAACTCTTAGGGGACAGTGTGGGTTAGATAGGAAACGAACGGTTCAAGGTTTTCCAAGCCTCTCTGGTTTGCACAGTGGAGCAGGGTGTGGAAGTAGGAGGAAGGCTCAGTTAGGAGCATGTTCCCAACCCTGCCCCACAGGGCGCTCCAGCAAGAGGAGGTGTACAGTTAGTGGCCCCTCTTGCTCTTTGTAAATGTGCAGAGTTCCTTTCTTGCTCTCAGTAGTACTTAAGGGGGCACTCCAGCAGGCCACCCCACTGGGGCACAGGTGGCTTGGTGTGCCTGTCCATCCAGCAGCCTGGTGCTCACTGTCTGGGGCACCCCTGCCCCGAGGAAGTGCTGCTCTCTCCCCCTAGATTTGCTGTGAACAGCTGAGGAGGCAGCAGCAAGCCACAGGGGTCCTGGGGCTGCCCTCCCTGGAATCTGGGACACTACTGGCCTCCTCCAACTGTTCTGCCCAATTCACATTCCTGCTCCATGCACAGCTCTCTGGTCTTGGCCCTTCCCCTTAACTCTGGGCCTCAGTTTCCTCTCCTATAATGAGGGATCATCATTATCCCCACTCTTGCATCTCCAAGAAGATGCAGAGAGGCGGTATGGAGAAACATTTATTACAGGGATTTATTGTAGGGCTTGATAATTGTTGGCTATTAGGATTCTTATTGCCATTGTAATTGTTCCTGTTGCGGGGGAGGACTTTCAGGATTGTGGGCTCAGGATCACAGCACTCTGCTCCACAGTTCAGCCCATCAGTTTCATCAAGGGGCACAGGGGTGCCACTTGCAAGAATCAGTGAACCTGTTCACTACTCATCTTGGGCTCTGCAGAGGTGGAGCCACATTTATTTAGTAGTGAGAATCCTGTTGGGTTGGGCGCAGGGTCCCAGGGGAGCCCGTGCAGGTGTCCAAGATGTCCCTGTCCTGTGGCCAGTGTGTGGCGTTTTGGAGGCTGGCCAGGCCCTGGCAGGTGTTGCCATATAGTCCCTGCCCGTTCTCCCGTGGCAGCTGTCTGGGAGATCCTGTGCTCTCCCCTTCTGCTGTCTTTCTTGTGACCCCTGATGCAAGGTGCTGGTGGCCTGGCTGGCTTCCTCTCTGGTGGGCTTCCCCCACTGACTGAAGCCCAGAGGTTTTCTTCCCTCTGTTAGCCTGCCTGCTTTCCCCTCTCCACACTGCCAGCTTCCGCAGGGTCTTCACCCTCAGTCCAAGGTCCCTGCTTATCACTTCCCATGCCTGGGATGGCCGGTGCCGTTTCTCTGGACTGCTGGCCGACCCCGAGCCTGGTGGGTTCTCTGTGATCAGTGAGGGATGCTTGCCCATGTGCCTGGATGACTCTCTGTAGTAGAAGGAAGAGCGTACTACCTTCTGTTCTGAAGCCTTTTGTGGCTCCCTGGTGCCTGCCAAAGCCCTGAGAGTCTGAGCTGGAACTCTGGGCTGACCTCTGTAGTTCACACCCAAGCCCGTTAAGAACTTAAAGTAAATATTCCCTGAAGGATGTTAATGCTTACAGAAGCTTTGACCAAAACCAGAGAGCAAGGGGTTAAACAGAAACCATGCCATCTCCAAAGTTTTTCCTTTGATTGTTTTCATCTGTCCACTCAGTTGCACACAGGACACAAGTGTCATTGGAGTCAGTGGTGGTGTCTCATTGGGTTCCAGGCGGCAGCCCTGGGGGGCCTTGGCACCCATTTCGCCACTATTTTCCAGGAACAGTAGATTATTTGAAAGCTCAGCCTCCAAATTTTGCTCAATAAACAGATTTTGTAGAGTGATGATACATTTGGCAAGTCTTTATTATTACTATTTTTTTCGACACTTAAAGAAAATAAGAGCTGGTACAAAGGTATGTTTGTTTCTGAAATGTGTTTCCTTCCCCAGATGTTCCTTTCTGCCAATTCCAAAATGCGTTCTGAGCTCAGTTCTCCAGTTTCCTCTCTGCAGGGCAGAACAATGAGATCTTTGTGACCACACGGGAACCGCTTCCCTCCCCAGTGGCCGTGGGGGAGGGGCTCAAGCCATCCCACCTTCTCTCACCTCTGTGGAAAGCAGTCTGTGCCAGCACAGGCGGGCGAGGGTCTGGCTCCGTGGCGGTCTCCTTTCCCATGGTGGTAATTTGCAAGGTTGAGGCTTAAGGCCACCTCCGTCTGCACCTCCGTTCTCAGATCGTTGAGTCTGAAGAGAGGCCTCTCAACAGTTCTTACATCTTTCCATTTTCAGGCACTGGGACTTGGTCCTGTCTTTGTTACCTGGAGTCAAACTGAGCCTTTTCCTTGGCTGTGTTTTTCTTGTGTCTGTGCTGGTTCCTGCCCAGAGGGCTCTCCAGTCTCCAGGATTCTGCACAGATGCAGAGCTGGCGGGAGGCCAGGGAGAACCTGATGGGAGTCACCGGAGTGCAGCAACTCAAGCTGCAGACTTGGCCACTAGTCACTTCTTGTGCTGGGGACTGAACCCCAGGATTCGTTCATGCTAGACAAGTGCTTTGTCACTGAGCTACATCCCGTCCCCTGCTTGTCACTTCTTTACTTAAGATGAGTGGTTTTTGGGTGGGAGGGGGGGCTCCCTGGGGGAGGCATGAGTCTTACACAGGTGCACACATACATGTGCTCACATATACGAGCACACATACACGAGCACACGGCACATTAGGGGTGTATCCTTGTTTCATTTCAAAGGACTGCTAACAGTCTTGCATAATGCTTGTACTTTGGGTGGTTGTGATATTAGCCTGAAGTAAGAGCAGTCTGTGGGGGGTTGCTTTATTTGGGGTGTGTATTTAATGAAAATCTGTATTTTTAAATAAGTGCATCCTGCTTTAGAACACCCAAGATTAAAAAATTAGATAAAAGCAGCTGACGTTGATTGCACATTCTTAGTATACCAGGCAGCTTCTGAGAGACACTGGGTGGGTTCCTTTACTGCCTCCACTGCCCTGTGGGTGGGGCATCACCACCGTTGTGGCATAGAAACTCATGCTGAGATCAGTGGAGTAATTTGCAGGATCCATGGAGGTGACTAGAGACCAGAAGGTGGTGGCTCTGTGCATAAGGCTGTTTGCATTATGTATTTTTTTGCAATCAGCCCAGTGCTGAGCCGCCCTTGCCAGCCAAGTGGTTGGCTTCTTTGATCTCATTTTAATACATGGGGAAACTGAGGCAAGGGAGATGCAGCAGTGTTAGAACTGTCTCCTGGTGTTGGTGGAGCTGGTCCTCCCATTCATGAAATGAATGCCTGTGTGGATGGGGCCTCCTGACCTTGGCTGAAAGCTGTGATCATCCCAGGCGGAGAGTGATCAGGATTCACCTCCTACCACAATGGCCAGGGTCCAAGACCATAAATCCAACTTCAGGATCTGAGAACAAGGGTGCAGATGGAGGTGGCCCCCCACAGCCTGGAGTGCGTGTCTGTCCCAGGATCCTTTCTCTTGCTCTCTGCCGTGGTTGTGGGCCACTTCCGGGAGCCTGGCAGGCTGGGAGCCATGGAACTAAGATGGTATGTAATCAGAATGCTATATTTTGTCGAAAATAAGAATGTTAGTAATGGGCTGGTTTCTGGCAAGTCAAACTGGGACTCTGAAATACATATTTTTCTCTTCTTTGCCCTAAACCTTCTAATTAGTGAAAACGCACATTCGCAGACATAAATCAAATGTCATATTCTCTCATGACTTGTCCTGGACATCACTGAATTGGTAACATTCCATGGTTGCTAAATTAGGGCTTATAGAGTATGTGTGCACGAGAGTGAGAGAGAATGAGAGAGAGGGAGAGACATAGAGGACACTGGGAGTCCATCCACATGAGCATGGACTCAACACTGAGACACCCACCCAATTAAAACGTAATTTTCAGGGGAAATAGCTTTCAGGGAAAAGCATTCTTAAAGGAACATCTCTGCTGTGCAGTGTCCCCCAGCTGACCCTCTCTGCAGTGGGCTCCATGAACAGACTCAATTTTGGGAAAGGTAATTTGTTTCTGGTCCGGCAGTGGACATTTCCTTTTTCCTCACCAGTGTTCTGGCTGGATGCAGACAATGTATATGAACCGGCTCTGGTGGGATGTGGGGTTCTGGGGCTGGGGCAGGAGGTGAGGTGCCGGTCAGCTGGGGTTGCCTGTCCAGTGCTGGGTTAGTGGGGCTGGCAGGGATCACTTGTATCCGTATCTTGTCATTTGTGCTGGGGACACTTAGTTGCACAGTCTTGACAGTGATCAGATCAAGAAAGTTATTGCCCTTTGCAGGAGCCATGCGGTGGGGTGTGGGTGAGTGGACATCGGTCTCCTGGTCTGTGAAAGGAAGAGGAGGTGTGAAGCAAGCCATGCTGGGCATTGCCACCGTACATGCTGCTGCCACCTCACCGGGGCCTCCCATCCAGTTTGACTTTGGTCTTTTCCATCTCCCCTCTGCTTCTGGACTAGTGTTTTTCACAATGTTTCCTCTGGGTCAAGACTAAAAAAAAAAAAAGCTCCAGGAAATCCTGGGGGCAAAGGAAATGGACTGGATTTCCCCACTGTGGGACTTCTCAGAGCCTTTAAAATGGTCACTAGTCTCCAGGCTGTCTCTCCTGATCCCTAGACAGGTTGGGAGGAGGGGGCAGATGCCAGACCAACCCCTGATACCACCAGTGCTGTTCCTTAACATCACCTTCGTTTTACTGTGGCTTTGTCAGGGTTGTCATGCCTGGGCTGTGTGCAGTGACCTGTGTCTGAGTCTGATGTCAGAGTAAGCTCCTGGTCACTTGTGTTGAGAGATTCATGTACTTTCTTTCCCATTCTCTGAGACACTTTCTCTCTTGAATGGATGGTGTGTGTCCGGGGGCCTGGTGGGAGGTCATGGAGAAAGAAGGAAGCAGCCTAGGGTTGGAGAGCAGGGCTCAAGCTGGGCTTCCTTGTGGTGCTCAGCATATGCGCCTTGGATCCTCATCTGTGGAGAGAATTGGAGGATCTGGATTCACCCTCCTGGGTAGCTGTGAGGCTCAACTTGACTAAGACAATGCCAAGCGAGCGGTAGACCCACGCACCACGAGCTGCTGTACTCCTCTGCCCCTTTGTGTCTCTAGGTTTGCTGTCCCTGTGGGTGTTGGGCCAAGGGCCACATGTAGAGGAATGTGTGTCCACTGAGAACAGATAGCTGGGACTTTGAAGGGCAGGTGTCTCCATAGCAATCTGATGGTCACTCCTCGGAGTGGCCTGGCTGAGAGTGACCCTCTGCTGGGTAGGAATTGGGACACACACACTCATGGAAGAGGCCAGGTGACCTGGGAGGTGGCTCCTAGAGTTGGCACCCTCATAGTGCAGCCTGTGATGGGAAACTCAGCTTGCAGTGGGGGCCCAACCGTCGCCCTGGCAGGCGCACAGTAGACCTGTTTCTGGCTCAAGACCTTTGCTTGCCTCCCAGGACTTCCTAGAGTGGTTGACCAGAGCCTGGGACCTGAGCCCAGGCTATCCCCAGAACAGATGTCTGGGGACAGCTGCCTATTGTCCTTGGCCCAAGGCTGCATATCCTACCTACCCTAACGCCTTGGTTCAGGGCACAGCCTCAGCTCTGCGTAGTGGGGTCCTGCAGCCTGTCTGTGGCCAGCGAAGATCTGGAGTCCCTGTCTTGCTTCCCTGTGCTCTAAGGGGCGTGAAACACGTCACCTCGTTTTCGTTTTATCTTTTGCAAGTGATTTCTTATTTCCTGCTCCACCGGCAGACCTGCCCCTGTATGTTTCCTGTGCGCCTGCTTCCCTGACCTTTGAGATGTGGTCCCTGCTCGGGAAACTTCCCTGGACCTCAGAGTTAATTACGGCCTTCCTCTGGGGTCATGTGTATGTGCATGCATTTTTGGGTGTGTGAGTTGGAGTGTGATGTGAGTTACAGGAGTGTGTTAGGACTGGAGAGACTGAAGTGCAGGCCCTGGCAGGCAGTGCTGGCTGCAGCAGAAATCGGGGTGTCTAGGTGAGAGGCACAGGGTGAGCTCGAAGCTTAAAGTGTGGGTGTGAGATGTGAGTATGGGGAGCAGGGTAGGAGAGAAAAGGTGGGGACCCAGCATGAAGAGGTGGCGTTGTTCTGCAGCCCTTCATAAGCACCACACCCTGGAGTGCAGCTCCATGAATGAGCCTATGTCACATGTTAGCTAGGTCGGGGGAGAGCTTGGGGTGCTCTGGCAGCTTCCTTGCTGCCTTCCCGCCCTCACCTTCCTCCAGCACCCCAGAAGGCTCTGCTTTTCTGACTTCTGCAGCCAGGCTTGGTTTCACACGCTCCTGAGCTCCGACCTTTGTGGCTGTTGTAAGAAATGCCTTTTTTTTTTTTTTTCAAAGTAATTCCTGCAGTCTGGATTCAGCAAGAGAAAAACTGCCCTTCAGAATGGGTTGCAGTCAGATACTGCCCGCCTTGGCTTTGTCTGCTGCAGACTTGCAGCAACTGATGGTATTTATTCACTGTTGTGATGCAAATGTCAGCAGCTCTCCGGATCCATCCCTCAGCCCATCAACTGCTGGGTCTTGATTGTGGCAGAAACTGGCATGGGAAGGACAGATGGGGTCAGGGCTCAAAGTGCTCATCTGGCCTTTTTGCAGCTGGGCCTGCATCAGCCACACCTGCCCTGAGCCTGCCTTCTGGGGTCTGCTCAGTGAAAGTGCCGGATCCTCATGCAGAGGATGCCGGCAGGAGGGGCTGTGCAGGACCGTAGGGGACACAGGCTTCCCTTGGGCCCCAGGGGCTTCTCTTTTTTCAGCCAGGTACTCATTAGTCACGCAGCTGTAGAAGCCAGAGAGGGCTGTCCAGGGTGAGAATGGCTAAGAGCTTGGAGGTGGCCAGCATAGAGTCTGTCAGTGCCTTGGTCTGCTTGATAGGCATGGGACTGGAGGTGAGGTCGGGCTTGGGGAGAGGAATTTCAGGGTGTGTTCAAGCTTCCTGGGTCCCCAGGAAAGAGGCCGCCGGGTGGATGAGTGGGTGGATGGATGGGCGGACGGATGGACAGACAGATGGATAGATGAGGGAGTGTGAGGAGAGCCATTCCCAGGGTGCTTAGAGATGCTCTCTGGGATCCCACTCCAGCTGAATTTACTAAGCTTCCCATAGAAGGTGGAACATCTGTTCCATTAAAGGAAGCCTAAAATTTCATTATTGTTGTAATGTCTGTCCTTCATTTAGAATAGACAGCGGCAGAGTCGTGTCATCCGGGCGAGCGTGTCTTCACTGAGTTGGCCCGAGAAGATGTGATGTTCTGTACCTGGCATTGTGGTCAGAGTGGCTGCTGGTGGGTTTAAGTGGCACTGTCACCGCAGGGTGAGAGAAGCACAGTCACTCAGCCTGCTGCGTGCCACTTGCAGGGCATGGGGACGTGGGGACAGGAAGGCCCTAGTCTTCACGGAACAGTCTGTAAGAGTGAGTTTGCTTCTCCCTCCATTCAGGAAGTTCCGGGCCAGGATGGAGCCCCACGGTAGAGTACTTGCCTGGCAGGTATGAGGCCCTGGGTTCCATCCTCAGCACTGTGTCACAAAAGAAGAAAAGACCCATGAGAAGCCAATTTTTGCTGAGAATGTTGTTAATGGCACAGCGATGAAAATTTTTAGCTGCTTAAGGATGCCTGATCTCTGCTTTTGGAAAATGACTTGGACTTGGATTTGGAGAGGAGGGACTCGGCTTTATGTGTCACTCGTGCTTTAAGGGACTTTATTGACATTTCCTTGGTCCTTGTCACGTAGCCTGATTAGTCCTTGTCCCATATTTCCTTTTAGAGGGAAAGTGAGGTGGAACATTGCCCCACCCCACCACAATCCAAGTGTCGCTGAAGTTTCATGTTTTATCACAGATTTCATGGGGCTTTTGCAGACTCTGTCATAATCACTCTCTTTTTACTTTTGAAAGCTATGGTTTGAATTTTAAATAGGTAATATATTTAGTAAAGTATGCAGGATTGTATCTGAGAAATAATGTGCAAGATCTATGTTCAAAAAATAAATGAAACTCCACAGAAGGACCTGACAGAGGACTGAATGCGTGTTGGGGAGGGGAGGCAGCATCACGGGGTCCCTTTCACATCTTCACAGTCTGCGCTTCCCACGTGGAAATGCTGGTGTTTGGTTTGAAGAAATGGAACAGTGAGGGGGTGCTGCGTGGAGCTCCTGGGGGCCGTGGGCTAGTACACCCTGCGTCTGGGAGCAGGGTAAGATGGAGCACAGAGGTGGCAGCAGCAGAGGCCACCAGCAGGATGGAGGTGGTGGCCATGTCAGCAAATACAAACAGAAATGACCAAAAAGATGAGGAAGACCAGGCGTGTTTAAAGTTCCAAACACTACAGGCAGGTGTGCTGGCACACGCCTGTGATCCCAGCAGCTGGGACACTGCGGCAGGACTGCTGTGAGTTTGAAGCCAGCCTGGGCTACATAGTGAGATCAGGGCTGGTCTGAACTACATAGTGAGACCCTGTTTCAAAAAGCCAATACTTACAGGCAAACATACATACAAAATTGTAAACACTGCTGTGGACATACATATTGCATACCCAGTGTGGTTTCTGTAAGCCTGTAGTCTCAGGTTTTTTTGTGGGGGGGAATACAAGAAATTGAACCTGAGACCCTTGAACTGAACCACGTCCCAAGCCTTTTCTTTTAATTAATTAATTAATTAATTAATTTTTTGAGACAGGGTTTTTGCTAAGGTGTTAAGTTGCCCAGGCAGAGGTCAAACTTGCAGTCTCCCTGCCTCGGCCTTCCAGGATCTTAGATTACAAGTATGCACCACCACACCCAGCATCTGCTCACAACAGTTTAATCTGCCGGTACGTGACCCTGTCGCATGTATTTCCATTTAGAAATACCTAACTACTGATTAGCACTGATTCTAATGAGACTGGGACGCTGTGTTCTGCACTGAAAGGAAGCTCATCCCATATCTGTATTTCGGCTGAGTGTGGTGGTGCATGCCTGTAATCCCAGCACTCTGGAGGCTGAGGCAGGAGAATCATTGCAAGCTCAAGACCAGCCTGGGCTACAAAGTGAGCTCAATGCCAACCTGAACTGCATAGGAAATCCTGTCTCAAAAAGACAAAAACAAACAGACAAACTAAACTAAAACAAAACCAGTATCTGTATTTCTCCCAGAGGCACAGCATGGGCTCTTGCACTTGGGAGCACAGATAGTACTTCAACACCAGGAATGGGGGATGTTTTAAATAGCTAAAGTAAAAAACACAGTAATAACCAGACTGAGGAAAGGCCTTTGGGGATAACACAGAGACAGTCCAGGAGTTGAAACAAGCAGGCTGCCTCCTTCGGCCTCACCTGGTAACATGTATCGGTGACTGGTTTTCCACTTCCCTGCTCATGTCTGGAAGTGGTGTTGAAAGGGCCACGAGTTTTAGGTAAGTGTCACAGAGAAGCAGGCTCTCCACAGTGAAGCCTTCGAGTCCTGAGTCTGGCGCTGCCTTTACCTCCGGACTCTGTCGGCGCATGGTCCCGCTGCAGCAGCAAGAGCCCCGGTGTCTAGGTGTGGTACTGAACTGAACCACAGTCCTTCCAGAAGGAGCCAGCGCTCTGAGGCTGAGGCAGGGAAACCTACAAAGTGAGCAGGGACTTCCTTGCACCAGAAACTGAAGATGTCCTCCAGGCATGGTGGGGCCACCACAGCTTGCGGTGGCAGCTTATGGGGACCTCGATGTCTAGATCCGGAGAGATTTGGACAAATCTTGAAAATTTGAATATCAAAACAAGTGAGAAAATGCTGTATTCTAACCTGTTTAACAAAATAGGAGTAGTGGTGTTTATACTGCCTAGAGGAGTAAGCAGATCTTCCTGTGTGATCAGCCCCCCACCATACACCCCCATGCGAGGGGTGCAGCCAGGGTTCTGAGTCATTTGAGTAGCTCATAAAATCCCACAATATGACGTCATAAGTTTGTATTTATTTGCATTATTATTTTAAAAACTTCCATTGTAATGTTTTGTTCATTTGTTTTTGGAGGTGCGGAGGGTGGGACCCGGGGCTTTATATCTGCCACCCAAGTGCTCTGCCAGCGCCCTCTTTAAGGGTACAGTTGGGTGGCATTAAGAGCATTTGCATTGCTTTACAGCCACACTGCCATCAACCTGCCACCACAATTTAATGATCTGTTAATTTAATAAACTATTAAAACCAGATCTTCACTGCCCCAAACTAGAATGCAGTCTTTTCCAGTGACTGTGACAGTTTGCTTTTTCTTTCTGTAAAACCTTTGACTAAAATGCCGTGGAAGTCCTGACGGTGACCCGTGTAGCACATGCGAGGCTGCGTGGGAGGGCATAAGGGGTCCAGGCAGTTAGGGAGGTACCCGGGGGCTGCATCAGAGCCGAGGTCACTTAGCCTATACGGAAGTGTGGGTGAGGGGCGGACAGATGGAGTGCAGAGCAGGATTGAAACCTGGGAGGGGTCTAGGGAGGTGCACAGGTGGTAGTGTGGATGCCCAGTTTGAGAAATGCATGCTAGGAGGTAGCTGGAGCCATGGTGGGTGTTGGGGAAGCTGGGTGTGCACGCTGTGAATGGAACCGATAAACATACGCACGTAGCTTGGTGTCCAGCCTGGGCACCCTCCGAGTGTGCTAAATCATGTTCTGCTTTCAGGGCTCCAGTCTGCCCTCCTCTAGGAAGCCTGCCACGGCCAGCGCTTCCTCCCCAGGACTCCAGGTGTCCACTGTCCATGTCACCCGCCTTTTCTGCTATAGGTGGTGGTTTAGCTCTGTGTGTATATGTGTGTGGGCACGTGCACACGTGCATGCAAGCCCGTGTGTCCCACAACCTTGATTTCTCCCATTCCTTGGCCTCTCTTGTTGGCTGACAGTAGACAAAAGATCATTCCTGCCTGATAAGTCCACAGTGTGTGTCCAGGCTCCAGCAAGCCATTGGAGACCCAATATAACGCTTGGTGAATATAAATAAGGCGTGTACTAAGAATGTTGCTTATTTTGGTGTAGTAGCAGGGGATTGGATTACCTCGAATTGGGCCTTGTTTGGTGTAACCATGTAAACAGTGTAAAATATAGGCTATCGGCATGGAAGCCCCGACATCTGTTATGAATTCTATATATAAATATTGGATATGCTTACATGGTTTAAAATGGGATTGTTGGCGCTTGGGTCTTCAAACTCCTGATTCTGCTGTGACGGGGACTGTAAACTGACCGTGGGGCTGACTCTCTACAGCTGGTGGGCGCCAGAGTGGGCCTTTCTCCAACTCCAATTTTCTGGGGTCCTGGGAGCAGCAGGTGCATGTCCTTCCAGAGATAGGGCTGGGGCAGGGGCTGGGACTCCGTAGCAGGACACTTGCCTTGCAGGGACAAGGCCCTGGGTTTGCTCCTCAGCACTGCAAAATGAAACAAAGCAGAGATAAGCCTGAGCTGTCTGGTCTTTCTTCTTGATCAGGAGATGCTGAGAATCCCAGGGGAAAATGGGAGTCCTGAGTTACTGCCGGGAAGAGCTGTATTAGGTCAAATCACCCAGGACATCAGGTTGGACAAAGGAAGTGTGAATTCGGCCTTTTTTTTTTGTGAGCTGTGATGCTTAAAGATATCATTTATGTTCTAGTTCTAGAGTATTTCTATTGCCCAAAAGGAAACCTTGTTCTCGTTAAGCAATTATTCCACATCCCCCAACCCCAGCCCCAGCCACCACTGATCTACTTTCTGGGTCCACGTTTCATATAAAGGGAGCTATCCATCGTGGTCTTCATGTCTGGCTCCTTTCACTGAGCTTGATAGCTTCAGGGTTCATCTACACCGTAGCCCCTGTCAGCGCTTCCTCCCTTTTTGTGGCTGAGTAATATTCTACTACACCGCTAGACCACATTTTGTCAATCTGCTCATCAGCAGATGGGCGCTTGGGCTGTTCTGTTTTGACCATGTAGTACCACACTGAGCATGTGTGAACATGTAACATAAATGGAGTTCGCACTAGCAGTTTTACCTTGTTTGAGTATATCCTTAAGTATGGAATGGCTGATTCATAAAATTTTTATGCGCTAGCTTTTTGAAGACCTGCCGCTTTCCCACAGCCTCCAGAGGTGACTTTCGTCACTGTCATTTCCTGCTTTCAGGATGAGTAAACTGAAGCTCAGAGGGGAGTGAAACATCTTGCCCAAACTCTCAGAGCTGGAGGCCTGGTCAGGATTCGAACCCAGGCTCTCCAGTTTGAGCTGCTGTGTGTTACGGGAACTGGCTCCGGACTGGGTAAATGAAACATTTAATTGACACAAACTGCTACCATCACCTGGCGGTTATTTATCGAGCCCTTAAAATGCACCGGCCCTAGACTTGAGCCTCTGTGTGGCTTGTCCGGTTGGGCCTCACAGTCTCTGATGTGGCCATGTGGTCACGAACCCTGTTGCGCTGGGAGGATGTCAAGGCCAGGTGTGGCCAGGCTGTGGCCCCTGGAGTCCTGCTCAGAGCGGTCATCCTGAGTGGCCGCAGGGCCTCCGCTCCAGAGGGCTGAGCTGTCCTTTTGTCCTTGGCATCAACTGTGCTGAAAAAAATATTTGCACAAATAGCTTCATAGCAACATAAATGGAATTTGGAGCATAGACTGTTTACAGGAATGTGCTTGCTGGTTGTACCTAAGACTTGTTATCTGCAGAAAGGTCACTGCCCTCTATCAACCTTTGTCCCCAGCCAGCGCTGTCTTAGGACCGCAGCTCTGGTACCTGCTGCCGTGGCTGCAGCGAGCGGGTGCTGTTTCTGTCTCTGCCCGCCAGGGGTTTCCTGACATCATCACTGCACTGGTGACTTCGCCACCAGGGCCATGGTCCAGGTACTCCAGCAATCATCTTTAGTTTTTGCTGTTCCATATAAAGTCCAAGGCAGATACTGCATCGAAGACTGCTCCTTCTCTTGAGTGCTCCATCGGTTAAGCCCAGCAGCAAGGCCCCTGGGGAGGTTGAAACAGTGAGTGGATGGTGGGTGGTTTGAGTGTCTGTCCCCAGCTATCCAGTGACAGTCTGTGTCTCTCCCAGTGACTTCAAGGAGGTCCTGGGGCATAGTGCAGCCAGGCCCAGGGGTCCAGCCCCTACCTGTTGCTTCCCCCAGGCTGGATACTCTCAAAAGCAGCCTCAGGGGCCATGTACCCCTCCTGGCACCCTCCCTCTTCTTCTTTCCCAAATATTCCTAAGATTCCTTCTTGTCTCTGCCTGAAGCTCAGACCAGAAGCCAACATGTCATTACTAGGTATGTGGCCCCGAGCAGGTGGAGGGCTGAGGGCTGTGTCTCAACTCTGGCTTGCATAGCTGTGACCTGTGAGTCACAGGGCAAGTCATCTGTCAGGGGAGGAGCCCAGAGCACAGCATCTGCCATGTTCTCCTCACATACTCTATCCTTACAACCTTCCACCCCAGGATCTTTGCACCTGCCCACTGGCTCCCCTGCTTCCCAGTGAGGTCTCCTCTGACCATGTTCAT
Organism: Cavia porcellus; assembly: GCF_034190915.1. Taxonomy (NCBI): domain Eukaryota; kingdom Metazoa; phylum Chordata; class Mammalia; order Rodentia; family Caviidae; genus Cavia; species Cavia porcellus. Next base: position 26,521,950 of record NW_026947500.1, read on the forward strand.
AGAATGTAGCTACATGTATTGTGGCTTGTGCTTGTCTCATCCTCCCACTGGAACACAGCACCTCGAAGCCAGGCTCTAGTTCAGATAGATGTCAGATGGAACCATGGTTTGTTCTTAGCCCTGTGCTTCTTCTCCCCCAGTGCCGGGTTCTCTGCTTCGAGTCTTCCATTTCTGCTCTGCTCTCTGCTCTCTCCTCTCATCCAGCTTCTCTTTGTCTGTGCTGCTTCCACCTCGGAGAGGACGGGGTTGTGTTGCCCAGGGCAGGGCCCCACCAGGTCCCTGGATGGCAAGGTGCCTGTGTAAGCTGGGCTCCCCCAGGCGGGCAGAGGGGCTGTGGTGCCAGCTGGGCGGGGGGCCACCCACGCAGACACCCGACTCCATGTTGTCCCCAGGGAAAGGCAGTTAGTTCCCCAGGTGACGTGAATGGGATGTGGACTCCTCTTAAAACTTAGGTATCAGCTCATGGCTGGGAGCGGCTCCCGGGGAGCACATGCCTGCTGCCGTTCCACCCTGCCTCTGTCCGGCTCCGCAGTCAGTCGTAGGTTGGGAAAAGTCACGAGAAATTAAAACACACCCCACTCTGCCTTTGAAGAGCACACCTGAGCTGTAAACCGTGGTGAAATGTGAAATGTGGTCTTTCTGGTTTGGGAAGAGAGAGGAGAACAGGACCACACTGGGGTTCTGTGTGCCTGGGGCAGCTTCCGGGGGCTTCTGCAGCCTTCCCTGCCATCCCAGTCCCCAGGACCCCTTTCCCTGCTTTGGGGAGGGGTAATTTGTCCCTGGCCAGCTGTCCACTTGCCCCTCAGGGTATCACTCAGAAGCTGCCTCCTGCCCAGCGGAAGCACAGCTGGCCACCTGTGGGGGTCTCCCCTGGCCCCTGGCCCCTCCAAGTCTCAACGTCACTTGGCCATGTCCTCGATGCTGCTCACACTCCAGGAGCCTTCACCTGCTGTTCCTTCCTCTTCCATGACACAGCTCCTTTTGTGGTCGCCCAGAGGAGCTGGCTTCACGCAGAAAGTGCCACGTCCAGTCGTTTTTTTCCCTGCTTGTGTTAGCAGGGGGTTCCCAGGCTGGTGCAGGGCCCACTTTGGGAAGGGCACGTTTCCACAGGACTCGGCAGTAGGACCGGGTATGTTATGTGTTGGGGGAGGATCAACTTCTCAGAGGCTTTTGTGACGCCCAGGGTGTCAGGAAGCAGGGGGTGAAATTTCAGCCAGCCTGGGCAGATCACATCCTCACTGGCTGCGTGGGGACCGGACGTGAGAGCCATGGGACGGGCACCCTGACACATGAAATGGGAGTATTGGTATTCCCTGCACTGAGGCTGGGTGATGAATGGAGCACCCAGTTGCCCGGGGAGCACAGGTGTCTTTGTTGCTGGTGGCTTCCCCCACCAGCCCTCTGCCCTGGGAAGAAGCCCCCACCCCAGTCTCTAGTTTTCTTGGCTGCTTCTCTGAAGATTCCAGACCCTTCCTGATCCTGGGTATGAGTCCCTCATCCCGTGTGCTCCACAGGGTTAGCATCTCACCCCTCCCTCGGGTGATCCTTGTCTGCACAGCCACCTAATGCACCCAGGGCCTGGGGCAGGGCTGGGCCTGAGGGACCCTTCTATCACAGCTTCCCTGCACATTTTTTTTGGGGGGGTACCGGGAATCGAACTCAGGATCTTGCACTTGCCAGGCAGGCGCTTATGCTGCTGAGCTATGCCCATGCCCCACGCTCTGCACTTTTATTTCACAGGTGGGGGTAATTCAGTGTCCTGAAGTTGGGTATCTGCAGGGTGGGGCAAGTGGCTTTCAGACAACAGCTGCAATGTACAGTCCTGGGCAGCGGTGCTGAGACAGGAGAAGGGCTCCCCAGGAGGGTACAGTCCCCTGGGGTCCTTGGCACATTGAGGAGCATTGTCATGAGCAGCCGGAGGGTGGTCTTCAAGCACAGAACAGGAAGGTTCTGTCTGAAACATTCGGTACGTATAAGGTGTGTATAAGTGGAAAAACACTGTCCTCCTGCAAATTGGACATAACATGGCACATTTCCTGCGCCCAGGCCTCTGACCTTCACTGTCTTTTGTGGGGTTTTTTGGTACCGGGAATTGAACTCATAACTTTGTGTTTACCAGGCAGGCACTTGCCCTTCACTGTTGAGGCTCCTCTCTGAGCCTCATCCTCTCCTGTGTCCAGAGGGTCCCCATCACCCCCGGCCTGGCATGTGTAGGACCAGGTGGCATCCCAGTGTGACTGCAGAGAGCTGCTGACTCTGCCGGAAGGTTTCTTTCTTCCGCCTGGGATGTGAGAGGTCAGAACGCCAGATTCAGCTGTAGTTGTCACACTGCATCATCTGATTTTTTTAACTTTATAACAGTAAAATATACAGAACACAAAATTCACCACTGTAGCCGTGTTTCAGTGCATAGCTCAGTGGCATGAAGCCCACATTCACTATTCACAGCCATCACCCCCAGCCACTTCTGAAACACTTTTCACATCCCAGACAGACGTGCTGACTCCCTACCCCTCTCTCCAGCCCCTGGCAACCACCTTTCTCCTCTCTGTAGCTATGATTTTGATGATCTAGAGACCTGGTGTGTGTGAAATCCTACAGTATTTATTCTTTCGTGAGCAACTTATTTTTCTTTTTTTGTCTTTTTTTTTTTTTCCGTTTTTATCGGTACCAGGGATCGAACTCACAACTGCCTGCTTGCAAGGCAGGCACTTATGCCACTAAGCTAAATCCCCAGCCCCGCAACTTATTTTTCTTAATGTGGTACACTCAGGATTCAGCTATATTGCAGCAAGAATCAGAGTTCCCTTTTTCATGGCTGAATTATATTCCATTCCATTATAGTCCATTCTCATTTTGTTTATTCATTGACCCCATCAGCGGACACTTGGGTTGCTTCCACTTGTTAGCCATTGGGAGTAATGCTGCTATGAACATAGGTGTGTGTGAATCTCTTTGAGATCCTGTGTTCAGTAACTTCGGATGTAGTTATAGAAATGTAGTTGCTGAGTGAGATGGTGATTTTCTTTTACGATTTGGGGAACCACCCCATGCTGTTTTCCAGTGCCTCTCCACCAATAGTGCATTTCCACCAGTAGAATTCAGGGCTTCCGTTTCTTTGCATCAGGGGTAAAGCTTTCTTGTTCTTGATAGCAGCCATCTAATGCATATGAGCTGACGTTTCAGTGTGATTATGATTTGTGTTTCCCTAATTAATTAGTGTGGTCCAGTGTTGTTCATGTGCTTTTTGGTCATTTTGTAGGTCATCTTCAGATGAATGTCTCTTCAAATCCCTTGCTTTTTTTTTGGGGTTAAGTTGAGGACTTTATGTTGTTGATTTTTAGGCATTCTCTATAAATTCTGGACATTAATTCTGTATCAGAGATTGATTTGCAAGTATTTTCTCCTATTCTGTAAGCTTTTTATGCTCCTTTTTATGCTGTAGATGGTGTCTTGCACCCTGCCCCTGTTCTTGAGATTGAACTCTGAGGTGCCAAGTTAGGTTCCCTAGCCCCTTTTATTTTGTTTTAAGACAGGGTCTTTGTTAAATTGCCCAGGCTGGGCTTGAACTGGGAATCCTCTACCTCAGCCCCCTGAGTAGCTGAGATTCTAGGCGTGCAGCACTGTGTCTGACTGTAGATAGGGTCTTTAGAGGCACAAGTTTAAAAATTTTTGTAGTCTGATTCGTTTTCATTTATATTTATTTATTTAGTTTTTGCTTGCCTGTGCCTTCCCGTGGTTTGGTCTTCACTGTGTCCCCTCCTGCCTTAGTGAGCCATAGACCAAATGTAGTGAAGATGGTCGTAGTGGGGTTGGGGGAGCCCCTGCTGTAGGTGGTCACGCCAAGGGTGAAATCCTGGTCATGGAGCCTGAGCTCTGAACCCTGCTGCCTGGCTGGCGCTCGTCCAGTGTCCTGGGCCTGGGTGATCTCAGAGGAGCAAACCCTCCGTCTGCTGAAACAGAAGCCGCTGAACTAACTGATCACCACTTAGGTGGTTTCCAGCGCCTGAGTCTGGTTTTATGGATGCCAGCAGACCCCACCTGGTGGAGCAGGAATGTGGCTGACTGGGTCCCCCCACCCCCTCACCGTGCAGGAGAGCCTCATGAGAGCCCCTGTGAGAAAGGCCCCTATTTCTAGCCAGGTCCCAAGATGGTATTTTGGGGTGCTTATGGCCAGTGCAGCCTGTCTCTGCTGACTGTTGAGCTACAGAACTGTCTGGAGGCCTCTGCCTCTTCACACGCAGAACCTTCTGTGATTTTTCTCCTGGACTCCTGGGCTGGCCTCTGAGGTGTCTCGTGGGTGATACTCTACCGACCCTCCCGTTTCAGGGAGGGCTGTTGAAAAGTCAGACGAGGCTGAGGGCCGTAGGCAATAAGAGGTGAGGGAAACAGCCCAGCTGTGGGCAGATCAGGATCCCTGGGGATGGGGATGGGGAGGAGAAGAGAACAAGGGAGGCTGGGGGCTGGGGCACTGCCACAGGGTGCCATGGAAGGTTTTGGGCTGAGGGGTGGGCTCCAGTGTGCCCCTTTAAGATCGTTCTTTGTAGGGGCATCTAGGACCAGGGTGGCGGAACCTAGAAGTGAATGGAAAGGCCAGGCCATAGTGACTAGAAGGGGCCTGAGCTTGGGCAGTGGCGCAGGCTGGGAAGGAAGTCTTGAGGCGCTGTCCAGCCCAGGCTCCCTGTGAGCCACCTCTCAAAGCTTGGTCTTCTGCTGGACATTGTGTCCAGGGCTGAGCCTTCCAGTCTCTGCCCTGGCCTTGGGCTGACAAAGGGATGTGGCTTATTCGTAGAGCAGAGCAAGGCCCCTGCAGCATCTAGAGGACTCCATGGCCTCCTCTATTTAGCATGTGTGTGTGCAAGGGGTGTTGCCCATACCCAGAAGGATGAAGACAGCAATTGGTAGCCGTTACTGAGTCTAGAAATAAGATCATTTGTGGTTCTGGAGCTGTCTGGGCAGCAGGCGGGGGACGGAAGGAAGGGAGGGTACAGGTGGGATAGGTGGCAGGTCGTGCACACCCTCCCCTCATCCTAGAGCCCTGTGCCCCACCTGCTTGATCCTCATGGTTTGCTTCCACCCCTCAGCCTCGCCGCTCCTGCTGTTTGCCAACCGCCGGGATGTGCGGCTGGTGGACGCCGGCGGAGTCAAGCTGGAGTCCACCATCGTGGTCAGCGGCCTGGAGGATGCAGCTGCCGTGGACTTCCAGTTCTCCAAGGGTACCGTGTACTGGACAGACGTGAGTGAGGAGGCCATCAAGCAGACCTACCTGAACCAGACGGGGGTGGCTACGCAGAATGTCATTGTCTCCGGCCTGGTCTCACCTGACGGCCTGGCCTGTGACTGGGTGGGCAAAAAGCTGTACTGGACTGACTCGGAGACCAACCGCATCGAGGTGGCCAACCTCAATGGCACGTCACGGAAGGTGCTGTTCTGGCAGGACCTGGACCAGCCGAGGGCCATCGCCCTGGACCCTGCTCATGGGTAAGCATGCCACTTCCCTCCTGGTTCCTTGGGAGGAGGGAGGACAGGGTTTCCCTCTCCAATTTCCTTAATCCTAAACCCTGGCTCCTTCTTCACAGAACATGTGGCAATCTGAAAATGAACTCACCTTTTGGGATTTGCCATTGCTGGAAATTATGGCCCCTCTATCCCATACATACGCAGGTTTTTGGTTTTGTTTTCCATTGCTAGGGGTTGTACCCAAAAGTGTTAACTCAAAGGTGCTGTACCTAAGAGCATGTAACACCCTCATTCCTTTCTTTTGTTGTTTTTTGGTACCAGGGTCTGAACTTGCAACCTCACACTTGCTAGGCAGGTGCTTACATGGCTGAGCTAAATCCCTAGCCCTCCTTCTTTATTTTTTACTTTTTTCAGCTAGGGTCTCACTAAGTTGCCCAGGTTGGTCTTGAACTCGCAGTCCTGTCTCAGCTTCTTAAGTGGCTGGTTTGGACCTATACCACCATCCCAAATCTTATGTGTCTTTTTAAACTTGCTGTGTCAACCCATGCCGTAGGCCAGAGAGCGGAAGGTTAAATGTCCTTGTTGTGGGGAGGCCCAGGAAGTGTGGACCTCACGGGTGGAAGGTGCATCTCCTTCCTGTTTTGTGACTGCACTGGCTGCCCCAGCTAGCTCCTGTTGTCTGGAGCAAAGCCTGCTGGGATGGTTTCTCTGTGTACTGTGGAAGCAGCACCATCTGCTTGCACATCTGGCTGAGCTCAGTTTGGCCCTTGGCGCCTCAGGGCAGCTGCCATGGCAGGGCAGAGTATGAGTGGTGGCAAAGCTGAGGGCATCCATGGGGCTCCAGGCTGGGATGCAGAGTGGCAGGAAGGTGGCCTGCTTGTTCCAGATTGCCAAACAGGAATAGTTTCCACAGTTGCCCCTTCACCCTCTCTTGTCTCTCCTCTTTTGGGAGTAACACTGGAGCATGGTACACACACTCGTACTTAGGCTGCCAGAGCCTGGCCCCGCTGGGCCATGTCTGTCCCATTCAGAACGGCCAGTTGTTTTGAGCAGTACACTCAAGCACTTTCTTCTGTGTGATTAGCTCATTTAATGTCACCAAAGCTTCTGAGACATTCTGTCCTGGGGACTGCAGGTGAGGAGCACAGTGTGGAGGTTCTGCGTCACTCACCCGGCTCCCCTGAGTTAGAAATCCTGGAGATGGGCTGAGCAGTGTGCTAGTGTGGGAGCCGATTGCCTCTGCTCCACTCCACCTTCCTCCCCTAAGTCTGGGTCTGGCACCCTTGCCCCTCTGCCCTGCGGTTGGATGAGGGCTGAGAGGTGGGGCTTGTCCCCTCCAGGTCTCACATCTGGGGGTTTTAGGAATAGGTCAGGTGAGGGGTACGTGATGGCTGAGTTAATCTGTTACCTCTGAGACTCCTGGACAGGTTTCTGAGTGAATGGGAAGAGCTGGGGCCTTTGGAATTGGCTGCTTTATGAAAACCCTGTGTGTGTGTGTGTGTGTGTGTGTGTGTGTGTGTGTGTGTGTGTGTGTCTGCCTGTCTGTCTGTCTCTGGGTGCATATGAGAACATATGTATGTGTGAATGACAGCAGGGGTATGGGAGCTGTGTGCGTATGAATATGTTAGCATTTACTCACGTGAATGTACACACGTGTGATGTATCTGTACCAGCACTTATTCACATGAATGTACACACATGTGATGTATGTGTACCAGTTTGCACGTGCCTTGCATGAGCATATGTTTATGTGCATGAGAACAAGAATGCATGACAAGCATATATATTCATATTCATGGGCGTGTTTACCAGTGAGTGTGTGTTGGTATTGCATGAAATTGTGAGTATGCAGTATTGTGTTGTAAATAGGCACGTGTGTATGTGTGGCTGAGACATACACAGGTAGAAAGGGCGTGTGTGTCCATATTCATGTTCATACCCCCAAGGGGAGGGGAGGGTGCAGTTTTCTACCTAAGTATTTTGACTGCCTGAGACCAGGCCAGAGCAACTAACTCCCTGCCCCAACGACACCCCTAGCCCTCGTCTCTGGGATGCCATGTTGGGTGGCCACCTGTCCCTGTGGGCCCCTTGCCCCCTCCAAATGAGCTGGCCACCCATCACTGCCTAGGGCTGAGGCGAACCTACCAGGGTGGTCTCTGTGCAGCCAGAACAGTCTCTGTAGACCTCTCCAGGGTGACAGTGTGGCTCCAGAAGCCTTGGAATCGCTGACTCCCTTCCTGGGGGCTGATGGCTGAGGTGGCAGCCCCCTTGGTTCAGAGGGGCATCTGTCTGTAATGAGCAAGGCTGAGTGAGCGGTCATCTGGAGAGCCCTAGCCCCGGGCTGGCACATGGTCTGCCCAACACTGGATGCCATGGTCATCTTGTCTTCAGTGACCCTGCTCTCCTCCTCCCTAGCCACTTCCCTGCCACACACACACTGAATGTGGCAGCTCTGTCTTCTCCCAGCTGGAGTTTTAGCAAGCGTTCACAATGCCCAGGTCCAGTCCCATGCTGCAGGTGCAACCACTCCCTGCCTTTGGGGCCCGCATGGTACACCTAGGAGAAGATGGTAGATGGCTGGGTGACTTTTGAGCAGACCCAAAGCAGAAGAGGGCAAGAACCACCTGGTCCTTTGGAAGAGCATTCTAGGTAAGGGGAACAGACAATGAGCAGGCTTTGGGGTAGCTGGAAGCCAAAGCTCATGGAAGGCTATAGCAGAGTTTGAATGGTTTGTTCCTGCTCAAAGGAGTTATGACCTGTGGGGAGGGGTAGGGCAAGCCTTGAGTTGAGTCACCTGGTCTGACCCAAACTGAAGGGGTTCCCCTGAGCCAGTGGAGTAATAGTGGGCTTTGCGGTAGGCATGGGGCTGGAATCACGACAGCAGTTACTGTGATCCTGGCATTCGAGGGCAGTGGCTTGGACCAGGGAGGAAGTGGACCAGTGATAAAAAGTGACCAGCTTTGGGATCTGCTGTGGCTTGTATATGTAGATGTCCCTCCAAGCCTCATGCAGTCACAAGTGGCTGAATCTAGCTTGTGTGATAGTGGAATTGATTCATGGTGCAATGCTAGGATTAGAGGCACGAGCATTAAGGACTTGAGTGCAATAAGTACCCGGATAAGATGTGAGGGTAGAAAGAGCTGTGCTTGTCTCTTGCTTGCTCTGCTATCTTCTGCCTGCCATGAACTGTTTCTCCTCTGCAATGCCTGTCCGCCATGCCACCCTGCTTAGTGCCAGCTGATGATGGACAGAAACCTCTACAAACTGTGAGCTAAATAAACCTGTCTTCTCTTAACTTGTGGGTGTTGGTATTTTGTCTCAACAATGAGAAAAATAACTAAGAAACTGTTCTGAGAGAAGAAACACTGGATTTGCTAGCCTTCTTCCTGTGAGTTAAAGGGAGGGACAGGCAAGGATGGTGTGTTGCTGCTCTGGGCCTTGGCATTCTAATTTGTACAGAGCTGTGACTGAGTTGTGTGTCATAGGGAAAATACTTCACAGTTCATGGGCTCAATAAATGCAGCAGTTACTATAAAAATGCCTTCCTCCACTGCATGAAATACATGCTCTGCATCTATTCTCTCTTTTTTAATTCTCACGGTCTGGGCAAGTCTGATGGGGTTGCAGTGATGGCGCGGTCTCTGGTTAAGCCAGGGAGAACCACACTGCCTCTTTAAAACAGTTCATGGCAGGCAGCCCTGCCTCAGGACAGCACAGCCACCCTAGTGGTTCCTCCTCTGTGCCTCATGGAAGTATGGGCATGTGGACCTTGTGCAGGCTCGTCCACAGACAGCCACATCACATAGCTCTGGAGACAGCCACTTGCAGATTCCCCATCTAAGGAAAGCAGAGGCCTTGGCCATGTGACTTGGGGGATATGAAGTAGGCGCCATGCAGAGCTGGGGCTTTTCTGGGTTTGTCACTGGGTCACAGTGCAGTATTTGAGGAATACTGCGTGAATCACACTGAGATCCTTCTCCTGATACCTTTGAGCAGGAAGGCAGGGGGCTGGGTACAGAGGGAAGTGGGGGAGCCAGGGAAGTAGGGGATTGCACTCCTACACCAGCCTCTGCCAAACTGGCCATCAGCACCTTCAAGCCTCAGACTGCCAGGAAAAGTACCCCCACCCAATGCCCTGGCCGTGCTGCTGAAGAGCTGAGTCACACTTGGCCTGGTGCAGGCCCTCAGCAGACAGCCACGTGGTGCTCCCAGCGCTGCCACTCAGTGCTGTGACCCACCCAGGTCAGCCTTCCAAGGCCTCACCGTCCGCATCCATCTATTGGAAACAGCATTTTCGGCTTTCTTTGTGTTGGTTGGGCCTTTTCTAGTTGCAAGAAGGTCAGCATGAAGGCGCTATTTGAAGAGATGTTGTGTGAATGTGCCCTCTTCTGTCCCCCTGGGGCTGGAGAATAGGGCTGGGTGATAACAATCAGGTACAATCAGCCCCTGGCCCTGGTGCAGAGACAACATTTTATATGAATGTTTTATACCCTCATGGTCATTGGTATCATCACAACCTCTCTGGAAGGCAGTGGTTTTCCTGGCTTGGAAATGACTCCCCTGGGAAGCTGAGGTTGGTGACCCACAGTAGGGGTGCCTCCTTGGAGTGACTGAAGCCGTGTGTCTGTCCATTTCCGTCCTCTGATGGAGATCCCCAGGGCCACAGCTTGGTCCTTAGCATCAGCTCAGAGGTTGGTGAAATGAATGAAGTTTCACCTCTGAAGAAATGGGGACCAACGATGAGGACAACTTCCCAGACCCTGGAGAAAATGGGCTAGAGAAAAGCTTTGTGGATGTGGTGAATTCTTGAGGATGCGTGGCCTCTGACCCTTGCTGGAATCTTGGGGATGTGGATGGGCAAAGCCAGCTCGCCCGCCAGCGCTCAGGAGTAGCTGCTGTTATTTTTGTGTGCGTCCCACCCACATGTGTTGTTCTTTTTAAAACAGATTTTAGTTTTCAGATACACAGAAAAATGGAGCAGAAGGTAGAAAGATTATCCATATGGCCCTAAACCCCCATCTCAGCCTCCCCCTCTGGAGCACTATGTTTGTTAAAGTCAGTGGACCCCCACCAGTGTGTCACTGTCTCTGAGAATCTGTGGATTCTATTGCAGTTCATTACTGGTGAGCGCATTTTGTAGGTTTGGACAGATGTATAATGTGCTGTATCCGTGTCACAGCATTGTACAGGAGAGTGTCACTGCCCTGACCTCTGCAGAGTGATCCACCTACCTGCCTCTCCCACTTCCTCACCCCTGGCAACTGCTGATCTCTGTGCCATCTCTGTATTTTGCCTTCTCCAGATGTCACACAGTCAGAATCATGTAATGCACAGCCTTCCCAGACTGGCTTACTTTGCTGTGTAATAAGCATTTATGGTTCTTGTGTGTCTTTTCGTGGCCTGATAGCTCACTGTGTCTTAGCACCAAATATAGCCCATTCTGCATGCCTTTAATTGCCTTTTAGAGGTGTGTTTGCAACATTTTCATAATAGCAAAAAATCGAAAATAACCTAAACATTGAACACCGAGCTGTTTAGGTAACTCCTGGGACAGCATGCTGTACCACTGTTAAAAGGACGAGAAGTTTTCCCTTTCTGAAAGAGGAAGATACTCAGAGCATATTGCTAACCGAGGGCAATTGGGAAATGTAGTCATGGGCCACATAATGGGGTTCAGGTCAGTGAGGGCCCATCTGTAGACTGTTGCCTAGTGACATTGTAGCCATCTTAGTCTGTGGAAGTCTACTCTGATACTGGTCTAACTGAATGATGTTTTTCTCCTCATTTTGAGGAGTGCTTGTTATGTTCTTAGCAATATGTTTCTAGCTGGGCATGGTGGTGACTCCTATAATCCCAGCACTAGGGAGGCTGAAGCAGGAACATGACAAGTTCAAGCCCAGCTTGGACAGCTTAGATTCTATCCATCCCTCCTCCCGCTAGAAAAGAGCTGGGGATGTAGTTCATTTGTGGAATGCTCCTAGATTCCGTCCACCAAAGCAAACAAATAAACAAACGTACAAAATTCCTGTCGTAAGCCTCATGTGACTCTGTTCCTGAAACCCTGAATACTCTGATGGGTACACTTTCATTTAGGGTGCATGGCAGAAGTGGAAACCAGTGGAAACCCAGATCTGTTGGCTCTCTGTGTTTTCACCCTTACCCCGCTTGTTAGGTACATGTACTGGACAGACTGGGGAGAGACGCCCCGGATTGAGCGAGCTGGCATGGACGGCAGCACCCGGAAGATCATTGTGGACTCAGAAATTTACTGGCCCAACGGGCTGACCATCGACCTGGAGGAGCAGAAACTCTACTGGGCTGACGCAAAGCTCAGCTTCATCCATCGCGCCAACCTAGACGGCTCATTCAGGTAAGTGCCCAGCGACCCCAGGGCACCCTCTCCTTCTGCACGCAGTTGTCCACATGACATTTTAAAGTCACCCTTCTCTTTTTTTTCTTTTTTTGTACTGGGATTTGAACTCAGGACACTGCATTTGCCAAACAGGCACTGTGCAACTGAGCTATATTCTTGGCCCTGAAGGCCAACCTTAACTCAGGCCCTCGGACTCTAATCTGAAAGCTTAGAGATCTGAGAACTGGACTCCTCAGTACCTGCAGGTGACATAGAGTGTGTGTGCCATACCTGAAATCGTGCTGGGTTTGAGGGTCTTCCTCAGAGGGCAAACCCCATTGTTTTGCTGGTGGAGTTCCTGGCCTAGGATAAGGGGTGTGGTGGGAACAGATGCCACAGGCTTGGGTGACATCACCCAGCAGAATCCCATGGTGAATATCTGCAAGGACAGGTGCCCATTTGACACTGGCAGGTTTGTTCCCTGTCACCCGGGGTGATATATTAAGTATTTATTGCTGCCTTATTAAATACCCCCAAGCTTTGCTGTGACAGTAGATAGGCTTCGCCAGCAACTCTGGCTCATGGTGTGTCCTAAGGTTATGATCAAGCTCTGTAGGGCTTTAGTTCCCTGGAGACTGAGGCAGAATGGTCTGACCCTGAGCTCTCTCCTAGCATTTGGGGCTGCTCGGGAACACACTGTCCCACTGTCCCTAAGAACAGACTCCCCAGGTCAGGGCCTGCTCTGAAATTTGGAAACAGCCACCTCAGAGACTGTGGTTCTTGGGAGCGAGTGGACCTAGCAGTTGTGAAGGAGGAGTTAGGGGCTGGAAAGGCTGTTGGGAGCTCAGAGGATCATGACAACATGAAGGCAGCTAAACAGTGACAGAGATGGTTGCCATCACTGACCATTTGCAGAGACATTTGGCACTTCACGCAGTGCTCCCAACAACCCTGTGAAGTGTGAATTATCATCCCCTATTATGAACGTGCACAGAGGGGTGTGTCAGCTTGTCCAAAGGAACACAGCTAGTCAGATCCTCTTGGTGAGCTGGATTGTTAAATTGTCGCATGTTGTCAGCCACGCCAGATTAGAATCCTACTGCCAGTGTCTGTAATCTCACTAAAGTATGGCTTCTCCCCTGCTGGACTTTGTAAGCACATCTAAAAGGCAAGCTTTGTCTGGCTGGGAATACAGTTCAGTGTTAGTGCACTCGCCTGGCATGTTTGAGACCCTGTATCCCATCTCCAGTACCACAATCCATCAGTCAGTGCAGGCTTTTTTCTCTTGTTGGTGCCAAGTTTAATTCACTCTGAAATATAAACTGTGGGCTCTATAGGAAGCAGCATGTGTATGTGGTCAGATTTCCATTAAGTCGTTAGAGTATCCAGAGGGAGAGCCGGCGCTACTCAGCAGCTCTTTGTACCTAGATGTGGCTCTTCCTTGGCCTTTGCTTCCTCCTGTTTTCTCACTGTGAGGGGTGTAGTGTCTGCCTCTTTGCCTGGAAACATAGGCAGTAGGAGCTGGCTGGGTTTGAGAAGTGTCCATTATGTGCCAGGAAAGGATGGCCGGAGAGGGCCGAGCAGCATGAACACTGATGGTCCTCAAGCCCTCTGAGCGCCCCCAAGCCCTCCTGATGACTTCATCCTTGGTCTCCTGCTGCAGGCAGAAGGTGGTGGAAGGCAGCCTGACGCACCCCTTCGCTCTGACGCTGTCTGGAGACACGTTATACTGGACAGACTGGCAAACCCGCTCCATTCACGCCTGTAACAAGAGGACTGGGGAGAAGAGGAAGGAGATCCTCAGTGCCCTCTACTCGCCCATGGACATCCAGGTGCTCAGCCAGGAGCGTCAGCCTTCCTGTGAGTGCCCAGCAGGTGTCCACCTCTCCACTAGAGACCTGCCATCTGAGCCTTCAGACCAGACAGAGCCCTTGCCTGCAGAACCCCTTGGGTGGGGGGAGGCAGTGGTGCTGGTTGGCCTTGAGGGATGTGTGTGCAGCCAGCCAGGCTGGGGGTGGCAGGCACAGAGCCCCTCGAGGGTCTCGTATAGTTCCACTTCTGGGCCCAGAGGCAGGTGACCCTGGGGCCCCAGGGAAAGCTGCCCCATCTCTGTGGCCCAGGAGAGTTTTTATGAATGAAAAATCATTCTGAGTAGTGGTTCTCACAAGGTCCTGGCCCGAGTCTCTGATGGTGATGCGCAGGCTTCTGTGACAAATAACCAGTGGGTCAGGGTTTTGTGGGCCCTGGAGTTAGAGACTTCTGGCTAAGCCATTGTAGGAGGTTTGAACTTGGAACTTCAAGGTGGGGGCCGAGGGCAAGACAGAGGGGAGAGTGAGCTCTCTGGAGTAGTTTTTAGGCAGAAGTATCATGGTCCTTGCCCCTGCCTTCCCTTGGGACCACACATGCTCCTCAGCCAGCATTACGAGGGCAGAGGTTCACTGCATTGAAGCTGTCCTTCAGCCAACTGTGTTCTGACTGGGGAGGTGCTGAGCCCCGTGTTTGCCTGGGCAGAAGGGGGCAGTTGGCACCTGTAGTGGCTTATTGATTATAGAAAGGTGGGTTCGGGAGGTACCCAGCCCACCTTGAGGCCCCACCAAGGCCCATTCATGGTCACCTGGTGCAGAGCCTGTAGGACCCCAGCACACTGAAGAGAAAGACAGTCTGGGTGACATGCTGTGTGCACCGGAGCCTGCTGTCTTGGGTCCCTGTCACTGCCATACAGCCAGATCCTGAGATTCCGCCATGAGTATGTGAGGGTGGATGTGTTCCTGAAGAAGGTGGAGGTTTTCTTGTTGGAGGAACACAGTATGGAAGGGCATCTGCTTAGGACAGGGCTCATCAGGGCTGGCAAGGTCATGGTTGGTTTTAGAGAAATTGCAGACCAGCTGGAAAGGCCCAAGATGGTGGGTGGTCAGTGGGGAGGTGAGACTGAGGAGAGCCTGTGGAGCAAGGTCCTGGGCCCACCAGAGGGTGGCATTTGGGCACAGGGACATACTAGGGGTTCTCTTGGAGGACAGATGCGACAGGAGGCTGGCCCATTTAGAAACAAAGGGCAGGGAAGTGATGGGGTTGTTGGGTGATGGTGGCATCATGGACCCTGTTTCAGAACTTTTTCTAATGCTGTCCTGTTTTCTGTAGTCCATACACAATGCGAGGAGGACAACGGTGGCTGCTCACACCTATGCCTGCTGTCCCCGAGGGAGCCTTTCTATACCTGTGCCTGCCCCACCGGCGTGCAGCTCCAGGACAATGGCAGGACGTGTAAGGCAGGTGAGGCAGAGGGTGCTAAGATGGAGTGGGGCCCTAGCTGCTGCTCAGTGGCCTGTTCACAATCTTGTGCTCACTACAGCCAGGGAGGCTTCGGGTGTTAGCCGGCCTGTTACCAGTTATCTAGCAGAGAGTAGCTGGGTTTTACAGTCAGATCTGGGCTCTGTTGCCTGGCAGGTGAACAGTCTGAGGCCCAGTCCTAGCTTAGTTGGAGCCTTGTAATGACCAAGTTATGCCACCAAAGTTTCAATAAACACACCCTGAGCACATAGCAATCAAACCCTGAAGGCTCACTGTCACCTGCTTTTAACTGAAACTTACGTTGATTATAAAAACAAGGTGGCATCAGAGGACCCTGTGGGCAGGGAGTGACCCTGGAATCCCGCCTGTGCTCCCTCCTTGTCTGTATTTTCTCCTCAGCTTGCCTGTTTTTCTGCATGTTCACCATCTATGTTGCTTTGAGAGCCCTGCAGGGTGGTTTGTCTTTTGCTTTCCTGCCTTTTGGTATGCATTTTTCCCCGTTGGATGGGGATTTATAATTCATTTTTATCCTTGTATCTCATTTCCGTGGAGTCTTCAGAGTCTTCAGGCCAGAATAACTCCTCTGTGGAAATTTAGGCCCCAAGCGCATCTTTCAAGGGAGTTTCCTTTTGGATGCCCGGAGCTGAGTTGGTCTCCCTCTCCATAAGCAGTGATTTTCCTTGCTTCAGATGTTCGACACCTCGTAGCTGCCTGCGCTGGTCCTTGGGCACTTGCTGTCTGGGCTCCTATCCCTATTACTCTGCAGTGAGGCATCTTTTCTTCCTCTGCGGTGCCAGCTGAGAACTTTGATTTTGGGGTGTCAGGCTGAGGGTGGGCTCTTATGCACACGCATGACCAGGGACAACCTATAGTCTGGGGTGCCCCAGAGCCCAGGGAGGCTGGTCTGGCTGCGGGGCTGGGCCAGTGAGAGCTCAGTAGGAGGTGCCAGGAAAGCAGCCAGTCCTGGGACCGTCCTCCATTTTATGGGGGCAACAGGGCCTCACTAGTAAAATGTGGTTCCTGTATCATCATCCCACTTGGAGGAAGAAGGAGGAAGCCAGGGCTGGCTTCTCAGGCTTCCAACATGGGACGGGCCAGAGGCCGGGATTCTAGTGAGCAGACTGCCAGAAGCACTGTCGAAGCATCCATGTGGGTGGAGGGATTTTCTCCCTTGGCCCCAGCTGCTGCCCAAGCATCCAGGGTCCTGACTCCGGGGTGGTTTCCTGGTCTTTCTGCTCTCAGCAGGTCACGGTCTGTATTTGTGTGCAGCGTCTGGAGACTGTGCGGGTCATGGTGGTAATGGGATCTCTTTTCTGCTCTGTGACAGAGCTTCTGCTTTGGGGGAGGACTCTCCAGCTCTGGATTCGCTGTTTCTCTTTCCCAGAACAGAGTCTTTAGTGAAAGGGGAGTTGGCTATTTTGCCAAAGGAGCTGTCAGCTGCATTGGCTGCTCGGGAAACAGTTGGGAAGTCTGTCCCTCACGGCAGGCTGTACTTTCCCCATAGGGAGAGGGAAAAGCACTATCATTTGGGGCACAGTTGACCCTGTCTTTGTGGTTTTTTCAAAGTAGGACCTTAGCAGCACAGAGTGAGGGGCTTGCTCAAGAAGCCACTTAGACTGAGCCACATTTGCTCATCTGCTCAATCAGTCATCCAGCTATCCAGTGGTTTACTGAGTACCTGCTGTGTCCTGCACTATTCCAGGCACTAGGGTCCCTATGAAGAGCAGTACGGGCACTGTTCCTGCATTTAGAGCTCATAGGCTAGGGCAGGGGTAGGTGGGGAGAGGTGGACAGCCTGCACCACTGAGTGATTTAGAACATGTTGGAGGTCTGGCTCCTCGGTCACCTCGGGCCATCTACAGTTTACCCCTCACCTTACTGGGCAGGCAGGGCTGAGGGAGAAGCTGCCTCCCGGGGGTCTAAGCCAGCTTACCTCATGAGTGACTCAGGCACACCAGGAATTTAGACTGAGCAGGTTAAGGAAGGGTTGAGGCACTGGCTTGATCAGATTAGATGAACCCTCTTATTTCTACATATGAGAAAACTAAAGGCAAGTCTCTAGCCTGCGGTCACTCAGCAGATGGCAGAGTAGGTTCAGGAGGGTGGACTCTCCTAGCTCTCCCAGGACATTGGTGGCTGCTGCCTCTGGTATATATAGAGAGATGATCTGGCTGCCAATGCCTTGTGCCCTGCTAGAGCAAGGCCCAGGCCTCCCACCACACTCCTCAGGGGAGGATGGTTGGCTTGACCTTCTTAGAATTTGACTTCTCTCCTTTCTGCCACCTTCCTGTCCTTCATTGTGAGAGGAGTGGGCTTCAGGGGCAGAGCTGGACCCTGTGTTCTCTAGCCTGTTAGTCAAGATCTCAGTGGGGAAGAGATGGTCTTATTGTTTGGTGATGCCTGGTTGAACCCTGTATTGGATTGGTTGGTGATGTCTGCTCTGGAACAGAGATGGACCTGGCTGGATTAGACGTAGTTGCCATCTCTGCTGCTTAAGGTATCTCAAGCCAGGCTGCACGTGGACGTTTGTGGAAGGAGTCAGCATGTTCAGGGATCCCCCAGAGGCAGATCATACTGTTGTTCCCTGACAGGCACTCATGTGGGCCCTAAGGATGAGCAGAAAGAGTGCAAGCCCTGATAAATTCCAGAGGCACAGCTCAGTAAAGTTGTAAGCTAGAGGATCCTGGAATTTTCCTAGAAGCTTGCTGAGGCTGTCTTGAGTTGCTGCTGGTCCTTCAGGGGTAGACAGAGTCTGGGACTTGCTGTATCTGTTCCCTTGTCTGTGAGGCTGGAGTCACAGACCCCACTCTGCCTGGGGGACCATGAAGGACCCAGTATATTAGAAATAGGGTCCTCAGGGCAGGTTTGTGGCACACAGTTGGTGCATGATATGTAGCACTACATCTACCATCCATTCCCCATTGTCACCATGACCTGGTACTGTGGCTGGCACTGGGCTTGTGAGAGCTGGAGTGGCATTGCTGGAGGCCTGGCTTTGCCTCTTCGAGGAGTCCTGGCAGAGGGACTGTCACTGGGGAACCCTGCAGAGGTACTGATTTCTTTTCTTTTCTCATCCAAAGAAGCACGGCTTTGTGGCTAATATAGTGCCCTGCCCACTCTTTGATTGATGGGGTTCCCACAGCTGAAACCCTGGGGACTGGCCACCTGTAGCTGTGCTCTTTGATGACATGGTGTTCTTTCTGGCCACCAAATTTCAACTCCTTGACCCTAGGTCCAGGCCTAGAGCAGTCCTAGGAAGTCCTGGGAACTCACTGGCCTTTAAGGGATGGTCCAGGGACTAGCCTGTATGATGAGCAGAGGAAAGGAAGTCCTGCTGTGGCAGCCAGAGTTGGGGTAGGAGGGCTCCCCAGAGGAGGTAGCATGGAGGCTGGCAGTGACCTGGAGTCTCTGGCACAGCCCTGGTGGCTCTGCAGTGTGGCACTGACACCACGAACACCTGTGGGGTGGAAGCAGTGGATTAGCAGCATGCCCTGCCCTTCCTGCTGGGAGCTTCTCCCGGCCAGAGCTAACCTGAGCTGATAGCATGGCTTCCGGCCTCCATGAGCAAGGACAGCCAGCTATGGACCAGAATCCCTCAGGATGGCACCCTTCCCTGCTTTCCTAAACACTGTTCTTGCCCCTAGCTGTGCAAGGCACTTTTACAAAGACCCTGTTGGAAAATGCCAAGCATATAAGGGAAAAAAGAGTTTTTGTTGTCATTCAGAGGCCCTGCTTGCTTGGGTGGGAGTGCGTGCCCAGCCAGGCGTCTGCAGTGTGGAGACTTTTGTCCCCAGAGCCTGGGTTTCTCTGCTTTGGCTGCAGACGCCCAGCCTAGGGTGTTATGCCAAAAGAAGGAAAAGTGGGTAGATGAGACAAAAGGGGTGGGCTGGAGTCTCTTTCTGCATGAGAATGGGACTGTTTGCTACCAGCTGATCCCAAGCTGCCTTCGCTGTGGGCTTCCCCTTGATTGGCTGTTTGGGCTGGGTGCTGACCAGGCCTCTCTGCCTCCCTGCCTGGGATACACTTGAAGTTTGAAGTGTTGCCCAGCAGCAGGGATGGGACAGGATAAACAGAGTTTCCTGAAAGTTTCAGAGCTGAGAAGAAACCTGAAATAAACGGTTTGCTACCAAATGCCTTTCTGTAAAATATGCCTCTGAAATATCTTTTTGTTTTTTTTCTAATCCAGAAATCTAGGGTGATTAAGAAAAGGTCTGTCCTGGGGATCTTTGGATCCACTTAGAAGGCAGATGAGTCCCCGAGACCAAGTTGTGAGCAAGAACTTAGAGATTGGGGGTTTCAGATGTTACAAAGAAGACAAGACCATGCTGGCAAAGTGGGGGTTGAGGGTAAAGATTTCTTTCTCCACCACTTTTATTTCTTGCCACAAAATAGCGTGTTAAAGGAAGATTTTTTTTACTGAAAGACGGTAATTCCATCACCTGAGCCCTGTGCTGGGTGGTTTCCTTTCCTCCCCTGGCTGCGTGTCCCCAGGGTATATGTGGTTTTGTGCCCCTGGGGACAGAAACCTCTGTTCAGGACTTGAGTGCTGACTCCACGCTGTGCATCAGTTATGAAAGCTGTCTGGAGACAGGAGCTGGTTACGCTGGGGCACACGGAAGAAACCACTAAATCCTCTCGTCTGTCATGGACGGCGGGGTGGCTTGAAGTCCTGGGGAGCAGAGACCCCGTGTAGGCGCCCTGCCAGGGGAGATGTCAGGAGATTGCCGGAAGGGAGTGGTGCCAGTGGCAGGCTGCCAGTGCTTGGGGAGGCTTCTGAGGAATCCAGTTGGAAGATGGCATCTAGGGCGGGCAGAGGAGGCAAGAGGTCACTTGGGAATGTCCTCTTGGCCATAGGATCCATGAGATCCAGCATCCTGGGTGTGAAGAACAGAGACTGTGGGGCTGGGAATTTAGCTCAGCGGCATAAGCACCTGCCTTGTAAGCAGGCGGTTGTGAGTTCGATCCCTGGTACCAATTAAAAAAAAAAAAAAAAAAGAACAGAGGCCGTGTGTAAGGGCCCTGGAAGTGGCCATAGATGGGAACAGAGACCACAGGGAGATAAAAATGGAGGTGATGGAGAAGGCTGCTGTGCTCATGGGCTTGCTAGTACTCCCTAAAGGAGTCTTGGAAAGGATGGACATTTAGGCCAGGACTAGGAGGGACTTGCTCTGTCATGACTTGCTCTGTTGTTGGGAGCCTGCCAGAGACTGGTAGTGAGGAAACTCTGTCAGGCACACCCAGAATTCAGGGTACCTTCTTTTCTTTTCTTTTTTTGCTTTTGGTACTGGGGCTCAAACTCGTGACATCACACTTGCCAGGCAGATACTTATGCCACTGAGCTAAATCCCCAGCCCCTCATTTTCAGGTGTATAACAGATTTCAGCTTCCAGGCCATTGTGTTATTTTATGATGTTTTAATCCGTGTCCTGGCTGTGTGGTCAGTGAAAACAGTTTAGCCTCTCTGTGTGTAGCGTTCTCGTTTATAGAAAAGGGACAGTAACAGTGCTCACTCTGTGGGGCTACTTTAAAGAAGGCCTGGCTGCTCAGCAAATATGAGCTGCACTTGGACTTGAACTCCAGCTTGGAACCCAGCAGGCAATCTGATGTGATGCCAAGAGAGAAATTCTTCCCTGAACATTTGGAATCAAGTAGATGGCAAGGCCGGGTGGTGTGATGAGTTGGGCTAGGGTGAAGGGGACAAGGAGTCCTGCTCAGGAGTAGGTGGCAACTGACTTGGCCAAGGACGGTGTCTGTCCTGGGACTCTGGGGCATGTGTGGCGGTCTTTTGCACTAGATAGAAGGCCAACTTGTCCTGGGGTGGGGCAGGGGCCTGGCCTGCCTAAATCCCATGGCTTGTGATGTCACATCCGGGTTTGCTGGTCTACCCCAGACCCACTGATGGGCATTTCCCAGAGAATGGTTAGAGTGGTACAGCAGGTAAGGGTCCTTGGCACAGCTGGAAACATCAGCCTCTAAAGCCGGAACCCCAGGCATTACTTGAATTCCTGGGCTCTTGCTCCAGGCATCTGACCTTTTATGCTTCATGGAGTTGGAGATGAAGAAATTTGTGCACTGTTGTAAATTCTGCTTTTTCCTAATTTTGAACAAATGAAAGCCAGCCTGGTGTTAGGAAGTTAGGTGCCCTCCTCAAGGAAAGAGCTGACATGATGGCCCTGTCAGGAGCCTACTGAACTGGGCAGAGCTGTTCTGGGGTGCACAAGCACCCACTTAGACTCTGCGAAGTGTAAGGCATGGCTCCTCATGCTGCGTGCACAGAGGAACCGTGCTCCTCACATTACCTGAGCTGTGACTTTCTCTTATGACACGAGAAGGCAGAATGACCCCTCCTCTTAGCATGATTGGAGTCAGGAGAGGCCTTGTGGTGACAGCTCACAGTGCCTGATGGCTGAGTGCAGAGTGGATGCTGTATGTGACTCTGCCCGCGAGGGGCTTCCTCCATGTCCGTATTCGTGGGCTCAAGAGTGGCTTGGGTGCTGAGGATTTATGTCTCCTGTTCCCCAGCCCTTCTTGAAGTAGTCCCAGTGAGAGTAGGAAAGGATGTCACTCCCTTTTGTGCCCAGCTCTGCCCAGTCTCAGTTGAGCCCTGGGGTGGCTGCATTGTGGGTCTCTGTGTCCTGGGAAGCAAGGAGACCGAGCACCCTTTACAGACTGGCCATCAGTGCTGGACCAGCTCCCTCCCTGCCCCCTCCGAGGCAGCCTCCAGGCTCCACAAGCAGCTGGCTTTGGTTTTCCCCATGTTTTTCCAATTATGTGGATTGGGCTAAAAACAGCAGTAGCGGGGCCTTATTTGGGAGTTGCCGCCATCCTCCGGAGCTGCTGCTCTCTTGCTGCCAGCACCTCAGCAGCCTGCTCCTCGTGGACCGAGCTCTGCTGTTTTGACCTGTCACCCATCCACAGCTTCTTTGTGGTCTGGTCCTGCATGTCTGCTGCTGTTTGAGGCCACAGATGACTAGGCCAGGTGACTTGTGGGATTCTCAAGGCCCCAGGTCATGTCCAGAGTGTGACAAGGCAGAGCTAGTTGCCAGGCCCAGTGCCTTCCATCCAGGCTGTCCCTCTGTAGACAAGGTCAAGGCTGAGCAACAGGGCAGGCAGTGGGTGCAGACTTAGGATTTACAGTCTCTGCTGTACTTCGCCAAGATGGTTTAACAGATGTTTGTCCGTCAGGGACCGGAAACAAGGAGAGGGTTGGGCAGGACAGTGAGAGTAACAGAGGACCTCACTGTTGGGTCTGACAGGCAGGCGAGCAGGCCAGCCGCCGTCTCCCAGCCCCTCACGTCCATCCGTCTGTCTGGGTGGATTAGTTGAGGTAGTGGGGCCTGAAGCTCCAGGCCTAGAATAATGGGCCTGTTTGTTCCCAGAGTCTGGGCAGCTCGTCACTTATCGGGGAAGTAGGTCAAAGGGAAAAGAAAGGAGGCCCTTTGGGGAAGTCTGCGTGCTGGCGCTGATTGGCAGTGACTTTGCAAACAGAAGGCAGCTGCTGTTCTCAGCCACGGACCGTGAATTTTTAATAGCAAGAAAATAGGATCGCCCGGTGCAGGAAACTGGGGCCAGCCTGAGTGCCGACATTTTTCTTTGTGACCAAGGTACAACTTGTAGACAATAATAACACACATTTTAAGTATATATTTTGATTGGTTTTGACAGTTGTATACATCTGCATAACCACTGCCCTAAACCAGATATAGAACATTTCCACCTCCTGGAAAATTCTCTGGTGTCCCTTGGCACCCGCCCCTTCCCCACAGAGGCAGCCCCGTCCTGACTTCTGTCACGGGAGATTAGTTTTGCCTGTTCTGGAAGGACACAGAAACAGAACCACACAGCATGTACTCTTTCTGAACACTTCAAAAGCCAGAAGAGGAGAGGAAGCACTTATGTTCTTAGAGAGAAAAACCCCAGCCTCCTGGGTGCAGTGAGCTCTGTAGAGTTCTGCATGGTCACCCCCAGCCACCAGCCTTGTCCTCGTCTGGCTAGTGTTCCCCTTACTCCTGCAACCCAAGCCCAGCTCCAGCCCCAGACCTTTCTGGAACTCAGATGGTTCCGCTTTTCTTCAGAGTCCAGTTCAAGGATCACAGGATCTAGACTGGAGGGAGCCCCCCATAGGCCACAAGCCCCTCTGTCCTCCCTCCCAGGACCAAGTGCATTGGGGTAGCAATCACAGGTCCTCTTGCTGGACTCCGGATGTGCTCAGCTGATGTCTTGGGCCACCAGCTTGTCTTTCAGAGAGCAACTAGAAGGTTCCAGCCTTCCGCCCTGCCTCTCCTCTGCTTACCTTTCCTAGTCATTCCATGGACTGGGCCACGTGCTCTTCTCTGGTCCACCACCAAGCTCTTTCCTCCGTGGTGCTGTGCCCACTGCTTGCAGCACCTCCTAGGCCTCCTCTCCTGTGTACCCCAGACCCCTCTGCATGTGTCAACTCATGCACTGGGACTCTGGCTCCTGCCCTGGCCCCTCCAAGAAGGGTGGCATTGCAGAGGAGGGCGGGATTCCGGTCTCCTCTGCCACTGGGCCAGGGTCGGACCCAGAAGGGCTGGATACTGTTAAGAGAGACCTCCTTTGTCCCTCTGTGTCCCCAAGACCTGGTGGCTATTGCAGAACCTAAGTTCTGGCCTTACTCTTCACCCTGTGGCTGTGAGTAGAGGTTTTTTGTGTCTTGTTCACATGGGAGTATTGAGTGGGGTCCTTCTCATAAGGGCCTTAGAAACGGTGAAGGTGCCTTATAAACCACAGAGTGGTCTGTACTTGAGGTTGAGCCAGGTGAGCCATTGATTGTCAGTCATCATTGACCTGAAAATGGTGTTTTCATGTGGCTCTGCCTAATCCATTACTTGGGCTGCGGGCAGCCAGAGACAGGGCAGGTGATGGTGTGAAAGTATCTGTTGGCTTCTGTGGTGGGCACAGCCCTGAGTCCTGTCCTGGCTCATGCCTTGCAGAGGCTGTATGGAGTTCATCTAGGGTGGCCTTGTTTCCCTAATGGGGGACTTGCAGCTTGCAGTGTGGAAAGCACATCACAGCCACAGATGCGGGGGTACAGCTGAAATTTGGGGCTAGGTGTCTGGGCCTTGGTGCTGTCTATCTTTTTTCAGACAGGATCTCTATGTAGTTCAGGCTGGACTTGAACTCACTTTGTAGCCCAGGCTGGTCTCGAATTCCCAGTGATCCTCCTGCCTCAGCTGGGATTACAGGCGTGAGCCACCATGCCCGGCTTGGATGCTGTCTATCTTAACCCCTGTTCCCACTACTGGGGTTCCCTCCTGAAGAGAGATTCCAAGGGCCTCAGCGCAGAGGGACCTGGGTATTGTAGAACAGCTTTGGGTGCTGCAGAACAAGAATGCTCAGTGTGATCTGTTCAGCACCTACTGTATGCCTCAGCAGAAGGGAACCCTGTGCTGGCTTTTTAAGGAATCGAACATGTATTCCATTGGTTCGGACAAAGCTTCCTGCTGCACTGCAGCTGTTTTGTGGCCTCCCCCATACCCTAATCCCTAAGTTTTAGAAACTTGGGCTGCCCGTCTGTAATTTCCTGCATGCTTCTGTTATCACCTCCTGGTAGGGTCCCGGAGGTATGCGTTTGTGTCATAGCCAGGGAGCCCTGCACGGAGGCTGACATCACAGGATTTATCATGGGGTCATCATCCCTACCGGAGGGTCTTGTCTACCTTAGCCCTACATGTGAAAACAGGTCAAGTTGCTTGCTCAGGATAATTCAGGGAGGGAGAGGGGCTAGGAACTGAAGTTAGGGTGTCTGCTCTGGGAGCTGCTGTGCTGGCCGTTGGATGGGCCTTGGGTAAGCATCAGCCAGTGGCCTGAGAGTGGTGGTAGGGGTATGGGAAGGGCAATGGCAAGCAGCGAAGACTGTGTGGGTGCAGAGAGGAGGGGCCAGCCTGCAGGAGGGCCCCAAGGATGACCTCCATGTTGCCACTCACTGGCTGCCTCAGGCCTCTGGCCCGAGGAATGACCTCATTATTTTAGAGCTAAGCAGACAGGACCTAGACTTTCAGTCAGGTGTCTGTGGGTCCCTCCTGTGAGCCTTCCTGCTCATGCTTGCTGGGCAGCTTGGCTGAACAGCTGCTTAGGCCTCGGATTGCAAGCAGAGCCAGTGGTGGGCCTGGCCACTTCCTCTGTGCCTTGTGACCCTGTGGTCACTTGCCGCGGTTTCCTGGGCCAAGGTGCTGGGCTGTGGTCTCAGCATTTGTCCAACCACTCACCCCAGGGGGGCAATGGAGAAACTTAATCAATTGCTTAAAAAACAAAAATAATCTGGCTTCCATCCAGATGGGAAGCCGCCCGGCCAGGCTGTTTACGGCCTTAGCAACTGCAGGGTGGATGGCGGCCTGCACTGTGACCTGGCTCTGCCCACGCAGCCCCAGGCTTGGGAGGTGGCAGCAGTTGGCTGTACGTCCTGTGGGGGCAGCTGAGCAGGAGACCCCGGAGCCAGGAGCAGAGTGGAGCAGGCGTCAGGGAGGCGGCGAGGGCTGGCTCTCAGCTTTCCACCAGATCTCAGCCTGCCATCGCCAGCAGGGAAAGAAGTCAGGGAACAGCCAGGCTGGGGCGATGCCTGCTGTGGTGGGAGCCCCGGTGGGGACCCAGGCCTTCTTGGGACAGTCTGTGGCCATGGGGCTGCAGTTGGTTCCATGTGGGAGGGTCATGATGTTGACTGTGGCTGCTCAGATGACCAGGCCCCTGCTGTGCAGCGTTAGGGGGTTGGAGGCCCTGGTTCCTAGTCAGGATACACCCTTGGATATGTTGTTTTGCTTGTTGTGAAAAAACCCTTTTACCACATTGGGGCATGGAGAGAGTTTACCCATGGTGGCCTTACCCTTCCTGTGCGTCCAATGGCATGTCGGAGAATCTCCTCCTGGACTTGAGCAGCGGCTGCAGAAGCTGCCAAGCTTGGTTCTGGGACTACAAGTGGGTTGTTGGCTTGTCCTTCTCTTCCTCGTGATCTTCCGTCCCTCACGCTCAGAGCCTGGAAGCCACATAGCCTGCCCAGCCCCAACTCCAGCCCAGTGCCACGAGCAGAGTGGGCAGGTCCTTTCCCAGGAGGCAAACGCTGACCCGCATGCCTGCCTAGAGAGTTCTGTCACCCGAGTTTGAAAGCCTTGTTGTTTTTGTATTGCAAAGTAAAATTATGTTTACTGTAGAAAGGCAAAAGTAAGGAGGAAAATGAAATGACCCATAGGTCCGCCACCAGGTGGCTGCTCTTGACACATTGTTTGTTCTCATTTCTAATCTGTATGTTCAAATCTGCTTGTGTGTGGTTCGCTCCCATGATGTGAACCTGTGTGCTGTTTGGTGTCGGGTGCTTCCCCACTTACCGTTGCAAGCATTTTCTGTGACGTGAACTCTTCTCTGGAGCTTGGTGTGCTGTGCCTGTGTAGTGACAGGGAGCCTGAGTGCCCTTGTTTATTTAAATGAACTTTTCCTTTTCTCTTCGCTTCCTTCCCTTCCCCGCTTTTTCCTCTTCTCCTTTTCCCCCTTTTCCTTTCTCGCTCTCTCCCTTTTTTCTCCTTTTCTCTTTTCTTTCCTCCTTCGCTTCTCTCTCTCCTTCCTTCCTTCCTTCCCTGCCTGCCTGCCTGCTTGCTTTCTGTGTTTTGTGGGGCAGCTACACTGTTCACAAGTTCTTTTCTTTGGCCATGGTTTATGCTTTTGTCCTGACCCGTGGTGACTGTGTGTGGACCTGTGTGGCTTTCAGCTCTTCCTCAGCCTGTGCCCTCAGAGGTGAAGTGACATAGCCAGAAGGTCCCCGTGTCCATGCAGCTGGCGCTAAGTTACAGTGCTTGGGGAAGCAGAGCTGTCCCTGCCTTGTGACTCGAAGCTGCCCACCTGTGTAGTGACCATGGGGCTGCTCACTCTACCTGCATATTACCTGTTTTTCATGTTTATTGTCTGCATTTTTGCTTCTGTTAATTTGTTTATGATCTTTGCCTATTTATTACTGGAATGTAGTGGAGTTTTTTTTTCATAGTGTATCTTCAATTTTTTTGAAAACTAATAAGACAGTAAACCTTTTTAGATTTCCAGGAAAAACCGAGTGGCAAGTACTGCAAGTTCCCTGCGCTGCTCTTTCCTGCCATCCCCTTATTGCTATAATTTACTTTGTAGTACATAAGAGTCTGTCCTTCTTGTACAGTGGTTCACGCTCTGCAGCCCATGGGCCCCGGGTGCACCGCCTGGTTTTGTATAGCCCAAGAACTCAGGATGGTGTTTACCTTTTCACACAGTACAGAAGAAAACCAGAAGAAGAATGTTTTGTGCTACATGAAAATGATACGAAGCTCACATGGCAGTGTCTGTACATCAAGTTTTGTTTGTACCTAGCCTTGTGCACTTGTTTATGTGTTGTCTGCGACCAGCTTCTTGATTGCTATGTGGCGGTCTCCACAGAGACTGTCATGGCCTCCTGCACCAAAAGTATTTACACTCTGGCCCTTTATAGGAAATGTTTGCTGGTCCAGTTCAAGGACTAGAAGGCAGGATCGCTCATATGGGCTTGGAGAACATCCTCTATTGGGCTTTTATTTAGTGGTGGAGTCTTGCTGTGTATGTGGCATGTTCATTGCGTGGAGCTTGGGGACAGAATGCTCTGGCAGGGGGCTGGGGATTTAGCTCAGCGGCATAAGCACCTGCCTTGCAAGCAGGCGGTCATGAGTTCGATCCCCGGTACCGATAAAAAGAAAAAAAAAAAAAAAAATAGAACTGCTCTGGCATCCTGCACATGGTCTGTCCTCAGCCAAGAGTAGTAGCTCATGGAACTGTACCCTAGCCTCCAGGCCCAGATCAGACTGGCACCTCATTAGGGCCCCATTCCTGCCTGCCTAGCTGCAGACTGACTCTGAGCATCACTGGTCTCTATGCTTGGAGTTCCTGCCCTGCACCAGCCTGGTAAATTGTCCCTGGTCGTTCTATCCACGCTTTCCTTACGTCCTCACCCTGCCAGCCGGTTGCTGGTGGAATTGTGCTCCTCAAAAACATCTGCTGAATTCCCAATCAGGAATTGAGGTTTGCAGATGTGAAAAGGTAGACCTGAGGTGTACTGCAGCACTGCGGTGTGGGCTGTTTATGGGAGACACACAAGGGAGGGGCTTTGTGAAGCCAGAGCAGAGGTGGAGTAATGCAACCACAAGCTGAGAGATGCCAAGTATTTCCAGCAACACCAGGAGCGGAAAAGGCGGAAAGGATCCTCCCCAGTCCCTTTAGAGAGAGCTCACCCCTGCCATACTTGACCCTTCACTTCTGGGCTGCAGAACTGTGAGGGAGTGAATTCCTGTAGTTAAAAGCCACCCAGCTTTGGCTAACACCCCTCGGGAGCCTCCCCGATGTTCCACCGTATCTGCATGATCGGAGTTGAAAACAGCATGGCTGGGACAGAGGGTGGCATGGAGGGACAGTGTGGAGCCGGATGTGTCTGTGACGTTGGACCATCCCTCTCTCAGGACAGTCCTTATGTGTTGGAAAGATGCTCCTTGGGGAGGCTGTGCCTCAGCCTAGCCTGTACTCTGTGCTCTGTTCCTGGCATTGCAGCAGGGTGCTGCTGTTGGTCCCCTGTGCATGCAGGAGGGAGGAGAGATCCAGGAGCTACCCCAGGAGACTGCAGGGACTGCTGGGGCCAGCAGGGAAACCTTACTTTCTTTGGCAACGCTGTGAGGCCATGGGACAGGCTATTTGTTGAAACAACCCCAAAGAAAACCATTTGGCCAAACTGTGAGATTCTAAACAGTTTAATTCCATGGTGTTTAAACAAACTCCTATCTAGGCTTTGAAGCCAGTCCCATGGAGAGGGCCAGCCTCTCCTCTCCATTGCAAGCACTGTCTCCTGCCTCCACCATTCCCACCCCATCCCTGCAGGCCCACAATCAGGGCTGCTGCTCAGACTTTGTCATCAAAGAGCCATCGGTCTGTGGCTTGGCCTAAGATAGCCACCTGCAGAAGTATTGGTGATTGAGCCAGCCAGGCAGCAAGTAAGAAACATGCATCCTGCCCGGATGGAGCAGTGTTCAAGGGACCTTATTTTCCCACTTGTGCTGTCATTTTAGGTGATGAGTCTCCATCAGGGAGCAGTCTCCTGTGGAGTCATGATGAGACCTTCTACTGACACTGAAACCCTGTCCTTGGCTCAGAGCCTGACAGCCTCTTGGGAAATCTTGCAGGCACCCTTTTGGTCAGGGACCTTCCTAGCTGGGCCCTGGGTACCCTTGAGTACTTCTCTTCCTGTCACATTGACTGATTAAGCTGGAACCTGATGTGACGTTTGGTGTATGGTGCCCTTGATGTCAGAGCTAGACAGGGACTCAGCTGTATTGCGTCTAGGTGAGTCTTCACTGTAGATGAGGAAATAAGCTCAGAGAGGACCAGGACCCTGCCCAAGGTCACGCGGTGGCAACAGGCCAGGTTTCCGTCCTCCTTCTGCCTGCTTATTCTGGGATGTAGAGATGCCTCTGAGCAGGCAAGCTTGGCGCCCACTCTGGGGCACATGCCAGGATCCCAGGAGTCTGTAGGGGTGGCACACTGGCAGGGGGCCAGCTAGAAGGGGCGGGATCAGCCTGTCCACTGGGGTAGAGGTGACAGGACTAACTTCCCAGAAGAGTAGGAAATGGCCTGTGACCTGGCCTTGAAGGACAAGTCAGATGTCGACACAGCATTTTGGGAATGAAGCCCAGGGAATAGATTTTGTTGAAATTCAGAAGTCGCTTCCCTGACCAGCAGATACCAAGTCAGAACTTACAGGTTCACCTCTCACTAAATCAAATTTGCATCTCGGTAGGCTCCATTGTAGTTGGGCACTGGGGGTATCTTCGGAGTGGTGTGTGTGTCTCACTGGCCCTGCCTGACTGCCTTGGTTTCCCCAGTCCTGAGTTCAAGAAGCTGTTACATATGCGCCCTCTAGTGGAAGAATCAGATTGGGAATTTGGGTTTGCAGTAGGCATCAGGAGCCGCCCTGCACTTGCTCTAAGAGCAGGGTATTACTAGATCCTTGGAAGAACCTTCACTCAGGTTCTAGCTCCTGTGGAAGGCTTCAGCTTGGCCAGGCACCAGGGAGTCTGGGAAGTGGGTCTGGGACCAAGGTGTGAGGGTGGACCTTCTGCTTCTGCTTTGTGACTGGAGGCAAATGACCCCAGATTGCTGACTGTCGTCTCTGGCCCTGATCTTGGTTCTGTGGGTTCTTTAAGACCAGACTGGGCAGGAATAAGCAAGTGGACGGTGATTCAGTTGTATAGGACAGGACCAAGTCCTGATCCTGGGGGTGGAGGGGACCATACTGGAGTCCTCAAGAATGCACAAGGCTCCATGAGGCTCAATGTGCGTCTGCTGCTGGGGGTTTTGATAAATCTCTGTGGAGGGGGCCTGGGACAGGGTTAGCAGTGTTCACGTGCTGTGTGGGAGCTGCTGTAGACAAGGTGAGTCTCAGCCTTGGCTTTTATGGTGTTTTTACCTTAAGCCCTAAGGATTGGGAGTTTGTGGGGAACGCACAGGGCTCAGAAGAGGCTCTTGTACCACTCAGGTCCAGCTGCAGCGATCTGAGCAGCCCCTGCAGCTGGAGTGAGTGGGAGGCTCCTGAGAGGGTCTGGAGATTTGCTAATCACTGGACCAGAGATGCAGGATGATGGGTCCAGCTTGTCTTGATTACTTTTCTCATTGCTGAGACAAACTACCTGACGCCCAAAGTTAAAGGAGGAAAGGTTTATTTTGGCTCATAGTTTGTGAGGCTTCAATTCATAAACTGAAATCATACTGAGGCGAATTGTTGTAAATTTAAGACCAGCTTGGGTTGCAAAGTGAGCCCAAGGCCAACCTGAAATGCATAGCAAGACCCTGTCTCAAAAATACATAAAACAAAATAAAATCAAAATTGAGCTGAGACTGTAGAGGCTTCACTTCATAATCGGCTGTCTCTAAGGCAGGGTGGCATGACAGTGGGGCAGGTAGCACTCACATCCCTAATGCTAGCATTGCACTCTGAATCAGTCCCAGCATCCCATCCTCAATCCCAGCATTCCGTACTTTACTTTTGGGACACTCCCCAAAGTCCCACCTATGACCCCGTGAGGCAGTGGGGGCACATCTAGATATGAATCATAACACAGCTGATGTCTCTGGATTTTGCTCTCCTTGCTGGTGTGTGTTCTTAAGCTGCTCTGGTGCATTAGGCCAGGCACAGGCACCTACAGCAGAAATGACTTCAAGGATGCAGCACACAGATCTTAGGGCTGGCAGATCCTGCGCTCAGGTAGAGGAGCGGGCTTTTGCTTGAGACCAGACTCCTCCCAGCCTCCTCCTGTGCCCAGCTAGTGCCCCATGCTGGGTGGCCTGGGCTCTCCCCTTGCTCACCTGCCTAAGTGTTCCCCTGAGCCCCATCCACTTACATTACAAGAATCTCAGTATCAAAGTTGCCTGGCTCCTTGGGCTTGGCTCTAAAGTAGAGTGAAAATCCAGGTGGCCTGGGGTGGGGTGGGGTGGGGATGTCATGGTGTGGTTCTAAAATTTTATTGGTAGTGTGTGGACGGAGCCTTGACTGTCCCTCCTGGATTCCCTACCTGCAGGGTCCTATTTAGTCCCCAGATCCAAGTCCCCAGGGTTATCAAGGCCCCACTGTGCAGAGTCCACAGAGTACCTGCTGAATCATGACCATTGCCTCAGAGTCCTTGGGTCGAGTCCTGGCTCAGATCGAAACACATCTGATACCAGGGATATTAGTTGTCTCTGCCTTGGCCGCCTTGTGTGTTGAGTGGGCCCTAAACTCTGTGTAAGTGTTTGATACAGCTGAAAGTGCCCCACTGGTCTCTCAGAGCCAGGGTTCTCTCCCGATCAGTGCACCATTCATGCCTTGGGAGGATAAAGAGTTTAATTTGCTGGATGGGCTGTGCTTGTCCTACTTGGGAGCCAGGCTGCAGAGCAGCTATAAGGTGGGAACCTATGGGGACTTTGAGGAGTGGGGCTGACACATAGGGTCTGGCCCCCTACATCCCAGCAGGACTTGTGCTTTGGGCTGAGGCTGACTTGTGACCGGCAGAGAATTTGCAGGGGATAAGGGAGCTGAATGAGGCAGCTCTCAAAGTTGATTGAAGCCACCAATAATAAGTAAATGGTGCCAGCCTCACTGAGCTCTCAGGAAAATGAACAAGAGACCACAGGAAGAGTTTGGTGCGTGTCACCTGTTGTACCAAGAGACCCAGGCACCTGGCTGGGAGCCTCCTCTGCTGCGTTGTCCTCAGTCCCAGTCTCGTGTGTCTCCCCAGGAGCTGAGGAGGTGCTGCTGCTGGCCCGACGCACGGACCTGCGGCGGATCTCTCTGGACACGCCAGACTTCACGGACATCGTGCTCCAGGTGGATGACATCCGGCACGCCATAGCTATTGACTATGATCCACTAGAGGGCCATGTCTACTGGACAGACGATGAGGTGCGGGCCATCCGCAGGGCACGGCTGGATGGGTCGGGGGCACAGACGCTGGTGAACACTGAGATCAATGACCCCGATGGCATCGCCGTGGACTGGGTGGCCCGCAACCTCTACTGGACCGACACAGGAACTGACCGCATCGAGGTGACGCGGCTCAATGGAACCTCCCGCAAGATCCTGGTGTCCGAGGACCTGGACGAGCCCCGGGCTATTGTGCTGCACCCTGTGATGGGGTAAGGCTGGACAGGGCCACCTGGGTTCCAGGGTCACTCAAATATGCTGCCTTGGAGTTTCCCTGGCATCCAGATCCCAGGGGAGGCTCATTAATGGCAGAGGTGTGCAGCCCTGAGTTCAGCCAGTTGAGAACTTGCATTTGTTAAGCCAGTGCTGCTGCTGCTGCTGGTCCTCGGGCAGACTGAGAAACCAACACAAGCTGTGGGCAGTACATAGAAAACCCCAGAGACTGAAATGAGTCACCGCCTCCCTCAGTGTTCATTTGCTCATCCTATATTGCATCAGTCTACCTGGGTGACTTCTGTGACACAGTGACAGTGGGCCTGGTGGTTTTGTGGTGCCTACCATAGCCCAGCCTCTTCCAAATACATAGTGACTTTTTATCTTCTTAGTGGGATAGGCACAGTTGTATACTGAAGCTCAGAGAGGTAAGGGACTTTCCCTAGGTCACACAGCTGAGGCAGCAGACTGAGGACTGGACCCAGCATTCAGGTTCCAACTTTCCATCTTAAGAGTATGTGAACAGAGAGCTTGCCCATGAGTGAGGGGGCCTACAGAGACCCCAGAAGCTCAGAGAATAGGGGCTAAGTGCCTGTCTGAGAGCTCCTAATTGAAACACTTAACGGGTAGACCCTGAAAGAGGAGGTGGGCTTGGGCTGGGGTGCCGGGGACGCTGCCTGTCTTTGGTGCGGGATGTGGTCTGTGTCCTGACATGCACTGAGGTGGCTGAAGGATAGTAGTGGTGGCTGCCATCTATGGAACACCTCTTGGCACTGAGAGTGGTGTTCTTTTTTCATGGCCTGGGGCCGAGGTTCTAAAGCCAAAATGACTTTCCTTCTGGTGCCTATGGGTGATGGCTGCCAGTTCAAGCTTGTCTGGCTATGGAGTTTTTCCTACCATAGGGCTCAAGTGTAGAGGCCGAGCAGGTCAGACAGGTTATACCCTGGATGCAGGCTGTAGCAGTCAGAATGGAGGGCTGGGCAAAAAAGGGTTGGTGCTTCAGCAGCCTCCTGTGACTTTGAGGCACAGCAGTAGGTGAGCACAGCAGCTCCATGTTGGTGGCTAAAGATAGAATTGTCACCCAAGGAGGATGAATAGGATAAGGCCTAGGGCCCCTTAGGGCTTTGGGACTGAGAGGGAAGAGAGCCTGGTAGTCAGCTCAGGTGGAGAGGATGTGGCCCTGAGGTCAGGAGGCTTTGCCACCTATATACTTGGTCAAGCCACAGTCCCATGGATGTCAGTGTCCTCATCTGAGAAATGGACTGGGTCCTTCCCAGCCTTCGCTTGGAGTCTTAGGATCCCTAGCTATGTAGGTTTGGCAGTCAGGTGTGGAAGATCGTGGGATCTGGGAAAGTGGCCGAGAAGGAAGGGTGCCAAGGGACCAATCAAATGCAGCAGCAGCCAAGGCTCAGCTTGGACCGATTATCCCTGTACTGAAACCACCATCCCCTGCTGCCACTCAGGACATAGCTGCCCTCCCCAGGCCACAGGTGATCCATGGTCTTTGGCACACAGGAGCCCCTTCTGTGTTGAAGAAGATTCCATTTGGCCCCCATCTGGTAGCTAGCTCCCTGGTGCAGTAAAAGCTGCCCCAGACCCTTGGCAGGTGGTCTCCTGTCAGCCTGTGGGCCAGGAGATGAGCCCAAGGCCCCTGCAAGTCCAAGAGTACCTGTGGTGTCACCTGGAGCCACCACGATTTCCGTGGAGTGCAGGGCACACACACCAGCCATGGCTCTTCTGGCTTAGCCTACCAGCCATTCCTGAGCCCTCACGTGTGATGAGTGGGCTGGGGGAGGGGTCATGCTTGGAACCAGGGAGGTGACAGAGGTGAGACAGATGCTGTCACGGGCACTTACTTCTTCTGCAGCCTAATGTACTGGACAGACTGGGGGGAGAACCCCAAAATCGAGTGTGCCAACCTAGACGGGCGGGAGCGGCATGTCCTGGTGAATACCTCTCTCGGGTGGCCCAACGGCTTGGCCCTGGACCTGCAGGAGGGCAAGCTGTACTGGGGAGATGCCAAGACGGACAAAATTGAGGTGAGTCCTGCTACTGGGAAGCTGCAAGGATGGAGGGGGAAACCGTGAAGTTGGGGTGCTTCATGCAGCCACTGGGCCGAGCCCCAGCCTACTTTCTGATGCACGGAGAGGCCTTGAGAAGGTCTGTGTCAGTTGATGGCCTTGCACTACTGCCCTGATGTCATCATGGGAAGGGGGTGGAGCCCCGCCCCCCTCGTACCTTTGCTGCTTAACCCGTTTCAAAACAGAGTTACCCGGCCTGGGATTTTGCTCAGTGGCACAAGTACCTGCCTGCTAAGTGCAAGGTCGCAGGCAAGGTCATGAGTTCAGTCCCGGCACAAGAGAAAAAAACCAAAACACATTTACTATACACACACAGAATTATCAGAACAAAGCTAGTGACAGATCCTCACATAGCCAGCCTGCTGCGTAAGACATAAAACTGGTTGTTAGAGCCAGAGGCCACCACTGTGCTGAATTCAGTGATTCCCTCCCAAGTGGTAAAAGGCAGGCTGGGGTTTTATAGATGACATGGGTGTTCCCCCCGCCTGAGCAGCATGTAATCTTGTTCCGTGTGGTTTGTATGGTTTCATTGGCGTCATCCTATATGGGTTCTTTGGCAACTTGCTTTTTGCTCACCATGGAGCCTCTTCTGCAGGCGTTGTGGGTTTTTTGAGGTGCAACCAGTGACAGTGACACGGCAGTTCTACTTGCTTTTGTCCCAGGTGTGTGCCTGCTGTTGGTTCCCTTCCTCTGGGTGGATCCCTCCCTCTGTTTCTAGTAACTTCCAGATAATCCCAGAGCACGAGTGTGTTCATATCAGCCCCTGGTGATGTCATCATGGGGGCTGTCACTGGGTCCCCCTCTTCTGGCTTCTGAAGGAGACTTCTGAGCCAGGCAGCTTGCAGGGGAAGGTGTGGGCAATGTGTCTGTTGCAGGGTTTCAGACCCTGCTTCTCGGTGGGAGGAGCTTTGACGCCCTTACAGACAAGAATGTTGGACTTCGGGGTTCTTGTCCCCAAAGACATGAAAACCCAAGGGGCTGTGACTGTAGCCATTTCCTGGTGGCACTCCTTATAAATGATCTTTCCTGCTGTTTAACAAAGAGGGATTTTGTGCAGGACTTGGTAGCACATATCTATAGTCTATTAGGGAGCTATAATCTACTACAGCTGCTAGGAAAGCTGAGGCAGAAGGGTCTCAAGTTCAAGGCCAGCCTGGGCAATTTAGTGAGACCCTGCCTCAAAAAAAAGACAAAAGATTTTGTTGCTAACAGGATTTCGGAGACAGCTGTCCCCTGGTCTCCTGGGCCTGTGAGCCACAAGGTGGACGTGACTTCGGAGGCAGCCGAGGATGCTTTGGCTTCATGTGCCTGCTGCCCAGGAGCCTGTGAGGGATGGGTGCGGCCAGAGACCCTGCAGGACCCATCACGGGTGCTCACCTGCTCCCACAGCGAGGTGGCATGGCGTGCTTCCACAGGGCTGCGCAGCTTTCTCTGCGCTCTCTTTTCTGAGCCCTCTCCTCACCCCGGAAGGAAGCACTGTGCCTGTTCTCAGTCACTCCTGTCCTCCCCCAGCCCCTTGGCCTCTGGCAGCCATGAATCCACTTCCTGTCTCTGGATTCGTCTTTTCTGGACGTTTCCTGTGATTGGAATCCTGCGTCTATGGCTTTTTGTGTCTGGCTTCTTTGGTTGCATAACATTCCCAAGGCTCACGGTGCCTCACACACACATCCATACCTCCTTTCTTTCTGTGGCTGGATACTATTCCGTGCTTTCTTCATCTGTTCATCAGGTGACAGACCTTTGTTTTGTTTCTGCCTTTTTCTAGGAGTGATGCTGCTATGAATGTTTGCGTATAAGTGCCTGTTTAAATGCGGAATTGCGGGATCCTATGGTCATTTCACGCTAGACTGACTGAGGACCCATGAAAGCATTTTCCTCAGCAGCTGTACCATTAACATCCCCTCGGCAGGGTACGAGGATTTGTTCTGAGTTCTACCTCAGTGCCAACCCTTGTTCTTTTCTGTTTTTTTTTTTTTTTTAAGTTTTATTTTTATACTAATCATCGTAGTGGTGCCCACATGGTTGGATTTGTGTTTCCCTATGGCTAATGATATCAGCGGTCTTGTCATGAGTTTGTCCCATAGCAGAATTTTGAGAAATGCTTTATAGTTTGGATTTGCAGAGGAAAAACTGAGGTGCGGGGAAAGTGATCTATGCAGGGACTCTAGGTTAGAATCCATTAAGCCCAGCCTTCTCCTAAAACCCTTCCCACATAGCTTCCCAAGGTCAGGGGCAGGGCCTCAATCATGTCCCACATTTCAGATGACAGATTACAGCTCAAAACAGGAACATTTAGCTCATATTGGATAGATACATAGACATGTGGGTTGATCTTAAAATCAGCCCACATCTGGAAGTCCTGAGTGGAGCGGGACAGAAGGCCTAGGGCAGTGGACACTATCTTCAAGAAAGAAGTCCGGAATTTTTTCTTGTTGTTTCCTCTTCCTCCCTCTCCCGCTTCTGTTCCTCCTCTTGCATGCTGGGGATGGAACTTGGGCTCTTGCACATGTTAGGCAAGCACTGTGCCACTGAACTGTGCCCCTAGTCCTGAAGCCCAGGTTCTTGATGCTGTGGTTGGGGAGTTAGAGATGTCAGAAGGGTTGGTGAAGTCAGAAAATATGAAGAGAAATGCATCCTGGAAGAATCAAAGATGTCATGGAAAAGGGGCATCCCTGAAAGTCATTACTTGACTGGTGTCTTTACTGTCACAGTGTCATGAGCGTGATCTTTTGATTTCCCGGTCTTAGAAGGAGGAGTCCATATATCAACAATGCCCTGTAGATGGTGATTTGGGCCACTGTGGTGGTAATGGACAGAAGTTGGGGGAGAGAAGAAGAGGCAGGGATGACACCCTCCCATGAGCAAGTAGACAGGTGAGAGATTCCCTGAACAGGGGAGGCAGGAAAAGTCAGGGGACAGTAGAGTTTCATTAGCCACCAGAGGAGCTGAAAATGCTGACTTTGGGTCATGGAAGGGTGGGGAACAAGGAGTGAGTGGTGGACCCAGGTCTCCCTGCAGAGTGGCCATGGGCAGTGCTGGCGCAGCTCACTCGGGACGTTGTGCTGGAAGCGCTTGACCTAACTTACTGCCAGGCACACAAAAGGAGCAGGGAGGCATGAGGGTTGGGGTAGGGGCCGGAGCGCACTCCCCGTGGGCCTCCCCTTCGGAGCCTGCACTGTGGCTCAGCGTGGTTCAGAGAGGAGCGTCAGCCACAGAAACATTCCCAGTGCACACCTGAAGGTCCTTGTCTTTCCCTGCCATGACGCTGGGTTGTACTTTGGGAATGCTGACCCAGGCTAGGGGCTCGGAGCCATTGACTGAACTGAGAGCTCTTGCTGGACACTCACTGGCCCCAGGGAAGCTGTCCATGTGACATGAATGTGGAGACCATATGTTCCTTGTTTTCTGCTGGAACTCAATACAACTGCCTTCCTTTCCTGAGAGCAGGAGCCAAACCTGGGTATGTTGGCAGGTGCCCTAGGGTTGTGGCTCTTTCTAGGGTCCAGCCCAGATCCTGGAACAAACTTTATGGTGTCTCTAAGTGGAGAGACACCCAAGGTCCACACTACTGTCCACGCTTTGGGAATTCGCCCACAGATTTGTGCCGTGGACACCCACCTTTCAGGCAGGAGCTGTGGACTTGCCACTAGTCAGGCAGTAAACAGCTCCTGAACATTTAATGTGCGGCAGGTGTGTTCCAGGCCTTCATAAACACTCCTGATAGATGCTCCTGCCAGGTGCCCTTTGGCTGCCTCTTACATAGACTGTTGCAGTATGCTGCTCCCAAGGCACAGTGGCTGCTGCTGGCTGGGGGGTCTCAGAACTGTTCAGGGCGCCTGAGGGGCCAGGACACATGCTTACCCTTCTGGGAATGTCATTAGACTCTCCAGATGGGAGAGATGATCGGGAAGGGTGTGAGGTCAGGAAAGAGACGGGGCAGGCTTTGAACCATGGTGACATTTCTGAGAGGTTATGTCAGAAAAGAATGACATGGCCAAGCCACATTTTAGTAAACCCAGCACCAGCCTGAGGCATATGTTGTCCCTGGACTTTGAGAGAGAGGAAGGGTTCCTTTCAGCACAGCTGTGTGACTGTCCTGGCATCGAAGGCAGAGTGCAGGTGCTGAATGAAAGGCACTGTTCACAGGGATAAACTGGCTGTGCCTCTAAAGAGGCACCAGGGTACCAGGTGTCCCAACTTTCGTCCCCAAGGATGGAAAGCCATGCTTTACAGACAGCATGGCTGATCTTTCAATGAACTGGAAGAAGGACATAGGTCGCAAAGTGTCAAGCTGATGAATTGGGTTCCATCTGGATGGCATTAGTGTGCTGATCAGGTTGACTGAGTAGAGGGTGTGAGTAGATCCAGGCAGCCTCCTGCCGGCCTTTTATGTGACTGCTATCCTGAAAATCAGATTTGAGGGATCAGCACAGTTTACGCACATGGTAGTGGCCGCCCTACCTGGTGATCAGCTAGCTGTCATCATTGGCGATGGCTGAGATTCACAGGGTAAGGGCTGAGGCCACTGAGGCCTCACTGCCTCCTTGTGGGAGCCATCGGGTCTGCTGCTGGGGCCATCCAGGTCCTTTGTGCAGGTTGTAGTTATGTTCAGGACCTGCCTTGTCTGGATGGGCATGGGCTAGGGCCGCATGGGGGCTCCGCATGTTTGCTCTGGTTCCCTGGAGTGGCTGCTTCTGGCCTCTTGGGCTAGGAATTCCAGCCTGACACTGGCTTTGCCAGTGCGTTGCCTCCTCAACCTTCTTCCCAAGTCTGGAGCCTTTGGGATTGGAATTTCCTGCCACATGATGCCCTTAGCCATTTTAGCCCATTCAGGGACCCTCCAGTGTGTGACTTGGACTCTGCCTCCCACACTCCTGTCTCCCTGCCCGCGGGGCTTCCAGAGCCAGCTGGAGGCTTCTGTTATGACCTGCTATGGGCTTAGTCATGTGCTACCTGATGCAGCTTCCTTTGTAAAAGTAACCATGGTCTTTTGTCCCCTTCAGGAGTCCCTGGTTGATGACACATGGATCCTGTTCTTCTCTCTCTAAATGTGCTTTTCAGTGGATATCAGACCCCTGACAGCCCCTCTGGGGTCTCTCCAATCCATTCCTCTTGTCCAGAACACCTTGCTGATTCTCAGCTGCTCCCTGGCCCTTCCCCAGGAAGCTTGGTTCATCTCCAGCCATGCACTGTGAGCTTCTGTATGGAGACCATGCATGGCCACTTGGTGAGGGTCTTCCTTTCCATAGCCTCTATCTATCCAGGCTTGTGTGTTCACTTTGCCCAGTAGAGGTATTGCCGTTCCACCTATCTGTGGATAGACCTTGTCTCAAAGCAAAGGTCTGAGACCCACCTTGAGTTGGCTTTGTGCTGTCCCCTGAAGGGCACATAGGACAGTTCTGTGTCAGGAGTGATGTTATTCCCACTCATGCTCCCTTGGTGGCCCTATCTGCTTCTTACTAGGGATTTGTCCCTGCCCTGATATTTTTTTGAGGAGGTGACATAGGGCATAGCCATAATAAACACTCATCGGGGTGCCTAGTGACCAGAGAGGGCTGAAGGAGAAATCAGTGAGCTGGCTGTTCACTAATTAGTGATTCAGGCTGCAGAGCTGGGTATGCAGAATCTTTCTCTTTATATGACACAGTCACCATACTCCTCCCATCTCCTCTCCTCTCCTCTCCTTCTGCAGCTTGAACCCAGGGCCTTTGTACTGAGCTCCAGCCCCAATCATTTCCTTTTTTGTTTATTTTTGACAGAGGTTGCTAAGTTGCTCAGACCAGGCTTAGGCTATGATCTTCCCACCTTAGCCTCCCACAGTGCCATGTACTGCCCTGCCCAGCCACTGTGCTGGATTTCATTCAGGGTTTGTGTCTGACCATGATCACCGTTTCCTCAGGAGCAGGACTCTCTTCCCTTTAAACATGTGCTGCCAGAGAACTGGACTTGGGCTTGGAGTTCTGCACAGCCTCTTCACAGGAAATTGAGGATCACTGTCAGGAACTGGCACATCTGGTGACTGCCTGGTGCCCAGTGTTGGATAGTCCAACTTGTAGGCAGTCAAGAGCTGGCTTCTCTGGGGTTTGCCCACCCTTCCTTCCCATCTCCTGGCTGCTGGTCTGCCAGCTCTGGATATACTGGTTGGGAAGGCAGAGGTCCACTTGGGGAGAGGCAGAGCAGAAGGCTGTGGGAGGCAGGCTGGCCCTGGCACCGGGGCATCTAGCTGTCTCCAGATGTAGCCTCTGGGGTTTAATTTCCTTTTCTGAAAAACCAGAGCATTGGAGCTCCTGGGGCAGGGGCCAGCAAGCCCAACCCATAGACACACCCAGCCTGCTGCCTGTTTTAAAACCACATTCAAGCTGAGAGTGGTTGTCATTTTTAATGGATTTTGTGACCTATAGAAAGTTATGGAAGGGCCGGGGATATAGGTCTGCGGCACAGCACAGTGCCCGCCTGGCAAACGTGTGGTAGTGAGTTTGATCCCTGGTACAAAAAAAAAAAAAGTTATATGAAATTCAAAGTTCAGTCTCCAAATATCATCCACAAAGTTTCACTGGAACTCAGCCGTTATTCTGTGTGCTGTCCACAGCTGCCGTGGCCCTGCCACTGTCACGGCCTCAAAACTGGAAGTATTTCTGTCCTGTGCAGAAAATGTTTGCTCCCCTGTTGTAGAACCTCTGACTCCGTGTTCCCTCCTGGCTCCTGTGCTCATCGGTGTCCGAGATTGGACCCTGCTATTCTGAGTTCCACTTTGACTTGTCACCTCCCAGAAGGGGAGACAGTACATTCTGTGTCTCATCTCATACTTGCTGGGAGCACAGCCTGGCTCAGGGATCCTGAAAGAGTCCCGCCCCAGAGTAGGTGGAGGCTGCTAACTTGAGTGCAGAGGCAGCATGAAGGACCACCCCAACCCTTCATGTTCCAGATATGGGAAAGCCCTGATGTGGCAGAGCTGATTTTACAGATGCATTGCAACTGGCTAAGGGGTGCTGAAAATTGTCATTAAGAGGCTACTCCGGAGCCAGGAGCAATGGTGCACATTAGTTAGGCTGAGGCAGGAGGACAGCCTGGAAAAATTTAGCAGGGCCCTATCTCAAACTAAAAATAAAAAGGGGTGTAGCTCAGTCGTAGAGCTTGTGCTTGGCATGCACGGGCTCCAGGTTCCATCCTCAGAACAGCAAAAAGTCTACCATGGGATCCTCTCTGTTCCTCTAGGATAAAGCAGCTAGGAACGACTCACCTGCAGGCCTTCTGTTCTTCTAGGCCAGTGGTGGCAAACCTGTGGCACACTTGCTACAGTGGGCTGCTTGTTATCACTGAAAAGCTCTAAAAAGTTTTGCCATCACTGTTCCAGGCTGTCAAGAGATTGTGTGATCTGTGTGCAAAGGAGTGGGGTGGGATGTGACTTCCCAGTCACTGTAGAGTCACAGGAAGCTCTCCCTACCCAGGCTGCCCTGCGCCAGTCGGAGCTGCATCCTGAGCTTCCTGTGACTGTGACTCAACCCCACCCAGCAGGAGAGCCCAGCCTCTTCCCACTTTGTTTTGGCACAAGAAGGAAGGCAGGGGAGCAAAGGTGAAGAGAGGAAGTGGCTGCCAACCAGTGCCATCACCTTCGGTCTTCCTGGGTTCTCTGCAGGGTTCTTTTCATTGTTTTGAATGAGGCCAGGACAAATATACTCTTCACCTCAGTTCAGTTTAACAGATTTGGGAATTTATGTTAAAAATTTAAAAAGTGTGGAAATAGAAAAGTATCTTATAGACCAAATACTGATCTCCAGGTAGATTTAAACTTTGAGGCCTTTGTTTTTCTTGGTGGGAGTTGTTTTCTTCCCAATGTGCATGCAGTGCATCCCTGGTCCCTTCCTTGGCCCTGGTATCTTGAGTCCAGGGGAGCCAGGTCCCCAGGCTGGTCAGAACCTACCTCTAACTGGCTGTCTGTCTTCTACTTGCACTGCCTGGCTTTAACCTGGGCAAGACCCCTCCCCAGCCTTCTCTTTGTTGGGGTACTATGTCTGCATGATCTTTATGTGCCTTGTTGTGGGGGTGAGGCCGGGGATTTAGCAGCCTAAGCGCCTGTCTGGCAAGTGCGAGGTTGTGAGTTCAATCTCTGGTACCAAAAAAAAAAAAACAAAAAAAACAAAACAAAACAAAAAAACAAAACAGGAGTTGCGGGGCAAAATGCAGGCAAAAACCTTAGACAGTCTGGACTGAGCCATCCATCACCACCTGCTGGTGCAGCCTGAGCTCCCACCTCCAGGTGCGACTGCAGTTGGCACCTGGCCTGCTTGGGAGCAGCATTAATAAGCCTCTGGTTGTGAGTTAGGCTGTGGCCCAGCCTTTGTCCTTTGTTTTGTTACATTCCTTGGGTAACTTAGCTACTACTGGCCAGTCTGTTCCTCTCAGTTACAGGTGGAGAAACAGAGGCTGTGCTTGGGGTGCAAGGACCAGCCCAAGTATGCTGAATACCATGGAGCCCCAAACTGAGGCATCAGAGCTGCCAGTTCTCCCCAGTTGACCAAACAGTGGTGCCCCTGCTGTCCAGCCACACAGAACCAGTCTTTTTTGTTCAGCACATGTTTGTCCAGCCTTGCATTTGTGCTGCCTGTAAAATAGCATTTGTAGCTTTTCTAATGAGCCAGAAGTGGACCCTGGTGCCGAGGCCTGTGGAGACGTGCCTCTCATTACCTCATGTTTCATCACGTCCAGAGAGCCTGAGCGCCTCGTGTTGCTTCTGCAGGACCCTCAGATCCCTGCCTATCCAGACTGTAGCCAGCAGCTTGTTAAGGCAGTTTATGTTTGATGGTGTCCCTCTGCTGCTTTTGCACTGATTGCTTTTCATCAGCATTCACCTTTCGGGTAAACAATTTAGCTTTGCTATCTCAGAGTTAACAAAGAGGACAAGGCCTTAGGTCTGCAGGCCTGGACTTTGAACAGGCAGCACCTTCGGAGTTCATCTGTGCCTGAGTTCATTAGTGCACCGAGAAGCAGGAGGAACTTGCCCAGGTCTCGTGGCTGCACAGACTTTTGGAGCTCTGTGCTGGAGTTGTGGACTCTGGGCCTCCCCCACTGTACCTGGAAAGCACTGATGAGTCTTGAGGGTCCTCCTGGTTGAGGCTCACCCCTTGGTACCCCAGGCAGCCACACCCAGGTAGAGAGGCTGTGAAAAGACCCCTGAGGTGGGCCCGGTCCTGCTGCATGAGCTGAGGACGTGCTGTGATGCAAATGTCACTTGTTTCCCTGTGGGTTGTAGCTCTCAGCAGTTTCCCATACCTGGCGAGGTACAGGCAAAGCAGAGGCTCCTGGGAGTCAACACTGTCTCTTTTGGGACAGCTCAGACCCAAGGCAAGGTCAGGGCTGGCTCTCAGTGGCCCAGCTCCGTCCCCCAACCCCCAGACTTTGTCCCTATCTCACAGGTGATCAACATGGATGGGACAAAGAGGCGGACCCTCCTGGAAGACAAGCTCCCACACATTTTTGGGTTCACACTGCTGGGGGACTTCATCTACTGGACTGACTGGCAGCGGCGCAGCATTGAGCGGGTGCACAAGGTCAAGGCCAGCCGAGATGTCATCATCGATCAGCTGCCCGACCTGATGGGGC
This sequence comes from Cavia porcellus, assembly GCF_034190915.1. NCBI lineage: Eukaryota > Metazoa > Chordata > Mammalia > Rodentia > Caviidae > Cavia > Cavia porcellus. The sequence goes on from NW_026947500.1 coordinate 26,566,387, forward strand.
TCAAAGCCGTGAATGTAGCCAAGGTCATTGGTGAGTCTGGGGAGAAACCAAGGAAGATATAACAGATATAGACCTTGGCGTGAGTGTCCAGTGAGGTTCACACTCAAGGTGGACAGGACAGGATAAGGTGATTATACATTCATGGTCCAGGACAGATAGGAACAGGGGCAGCATTTTGGACATGGACTGGGTAGTGATTATGGACTGAGAGTGTTGTAATAATTGTGATTAACACTGCTGAGCACCAAGTGTACCAGGCCCAGGCTAAGGGTCAGAGTGCCCATTAGCCTGTGTGGTCTTTCCTATTGACACCAGGGAGAAGGAGGCAAGGCCATGCACCTGGCGAGTGACCAGGCTCAGGGCTCATCTGGATCTGCCGTGTTCTTGTCACCAGGGTGACTGTGACTGTTGTCCACTCTGACCAGGTTGGGACCCTCGAAATATACCTTTTGTCTGAAAACCAGGATCACTAAAAGCCATCTTAGGAGCCCATTGCTTGACATGACCGTTTGTCTCTGAGAAGGATTCCAAGTGCAGGCCCGCAGGTTAAGTTGGAGAGAGCTATATCCAGGTATAGGAGAGATGGGGCTGAGTTCTCCCCAAACACTCAGGAAAGCTTTGTCGGAGGGGAGAATGAAAGAGAAGATCCAGCTTGTAGTTGAGCTGTTACAGCCTAGCAATGGGGCACCCCTGATTGGCTCTGTCACCGGGCTGGTGGCTGCAGCTGTGTGTTAGAAAGGTGCCTGGCTCTAAGATAGGAGACAGTGACCTGAACTGGAAACAAGGGTGCACATGGGTGGGCCAGGTAGGAAGGACAGCTAAGCGAACACCGAAGGGAGGTGATGTGGATGACCTCAGGGTCAGCTGTGCTTCTTGTCACTGTGGCCAGGTCTTTATCCAATCTGTGCTCCTGAATCCAAGGCTGTGGATGGGACAGGTTTAGTTTTAACAGCCACCTTCTAAAACACGCTCATTACCACTGTGGAAGGTGAGCCTGCCTGTGGGTGAGTGTTCTGAGAGCCTGAAATAGAATGTGAGAGACAAGAAGAAAGTCTCTGGGGGACTGTGATTTAAAGTTGAGAAGCCGCCTCCCCCTTTCTCTAAATCTCATGATTTTTTAAGAGATGTGACAAAAAGGATTCTTTTTTTAAAATGTAAACATTAAATTAAAACTAATTTTAACAACATGTCAATGGCAGAGTGAGAAAACAGGCAGCCCTAAAGTAAGTGAGCACGCTGCTTACCATTTGCTTTTTAAAACAGAAGAAGAGAAACCCCTTTGAGTTTTTATGCGGATGCCTTGCCTTTGATGTGGCCTCTCCACCTTTTTGTTAAAAAGAACTATCCTATTTCCATAGCTATAAACCTGAGATCTGGGGGTCTCTGAGATGCAGTGTCTGGGAGAATCCCAGGGGCCAGGCTGTTAGCAGGCCAGGAGTCCAGACCCTGGGTGGGGCGGTTTGGCCAGTCACTGGCCCGAGGCATCCCTGCACCCTTGCTGGACTGTTCAGAGCTCAGGTCAGGAGGCTGGACCCCCTGGGTTCTCACCGAACTGCTCCCCGACTTCCTGACTACGTTACTTCAGAGCCTGTCTGTGCTTCAGTTTTCTTTACTGGAAAACTGAGATGAAATTGGGTGTGCAGGGATGCATACCAGTAATCCCAGCACTCTGGGAGGCTGCGGCAGGAAGATCATAAGTTCACGGCCAACTGGGCAACTTAGTTTCTCATTGAGACCTGTCTCAAAAGGAAAACTAAAAGAAAGAAAGCTGGGATGTAGTTAGTGGGAAACCCGGGGTTCAATGCCCAGTCCTTCAAAACAAAACAAAATAGACATGTGGGAGTAGCTCCTTCTCCTAGGGCAATGGAGTGAGTTACAACAGGGTCCACCCTGGGTTCAGGATCTGGTGCATTGCAAGGCCCTGTGCTTGTCACTGGCACTCAGCCATGAGGAGGAGAGCTCTGGTTGACCAGAGCTTTCTTCCACGCACCTCTACCCTCCCTTTTCCCTGTATCCCCTCGCCCGGCCATGTCCCCATCTGACATGTGACAGGCATAGCTGTGGAGTGTGTGTCCCTGTCTTTGTGGCTGTAGCTCTCTAGAGCTCTTTATTTGCCCCCAGGAACCAACCCTTGTGCTGATGGGAATGGGGGGTGCAGCCACCTGTGCTTCTTCACACCCCATGCCACCAAGTGTGGCTGCCCCATCGGCCTGGAGCTGCTGAGTGACATGAAGACCTGCATAGTCCCCGAGGCCTTCCTGGTGTTCACCAGCCGGGCCGCCATCCACAGGATCTCCCTGGAGACCAACAACAATGACGTGGCCATCCCTCTCACTGGCGTCAAGGAGGCCTCCGCGCTTGACTTTGACGTGTCCAACAACCACATCTACTGGACAGATGTCAGCCTGAAGGTACTGTGCACTACACTGCGAGGCTGCAGCTTTTATGCGGATGCCTTGCCTTTGATGTGGCCCCTCCACCTTTTTTTAAAAAGAACTATCTTATTTCCGGGTGCATACCTATAATCCCACCGCTCAATAGACTGAGGCCAAAGGATCAAAAGTTTGAGGCCAGTCTGTCTCAAAATAAAAACAAAAAAGCTTGGGAGTATAACTTGGCGGTAGAGCTCTTGCCTAGCGTGCCTGAAGCCCTGGGCTCAAGCCCCAGGACCACCACAAAGAAAAAAATTATCATATTCAGTGTCACATGATCCTAGCTAATAAAAGACAAGGGCACTCATTTTAATAAGCAGGCGTGGGTGATCATAAGGAACAGAGCCAGGGGACACACCCAGGGGCTTTTGCAGAATACTGTGTAACGCATTGGCATGAACTTCAGACTTGCCCCACCTGCTTTCACGCCGGTTCCTATTTGCATAGCAGACTCTTTCTGCATTCACAGTGAATATGGAAACAGTGCAGATACATCCAGAGAAAGTGAGCTCTTCATCTTCTAAAGTTTGACAAACTGGCCCTAGGCTGTCCTGACTTTGTAAATAAAGTTTTATTGGAACATGACATGTTTACAGTTGTTGGCCACTGCTTTTGGGCTACCAAATGGAAGAGTCCTGCCAAGTCCAGGGGTTATGCCAAATCCTAGCGCCTGGGAAGCCTAGGGTACTGTCTGCTACTTTCTAGAAAAAGTTTCCTCATGCCTGTTCTGAAGTACTGGACAACAAACCCACTTTAATCATCTTTCTCTTATCCCACTATTTGTATGACATATCTTGGTTTTCCTTTTCTATTTTATTTTTTATTGGTACATCCATGTAGTATATAGCAGTTATATTCATTGTGGAGAGTTTCACACCTATATATAGCACATCTTCTTCTTTTTTAATCCCCTTCTCACCATCCCACTTTTCTCCATCTCTTGGGCCCCTTCCCTTTTGTAAAAGTTCTGTCTCCCTGTTTGCTTTTAGTCTGATTTAAAGTCACAAGGATTTTTTTTTTTGGTAGAAGAGGAAATACTGCCCCCCAAAAGGGTAAAGAGAGTAAAAGTCACCTATGAGCTCACCAGCCACAGTCACGCGGCATGGATCCCTCTCTGGATTTCCTTCTGATCAGTCTGTCTCTCTGCTTCTCTCTCATCGTCACAATCACGTGCTGCCCAGAGTCCCTATTCTGATTTTTTTTTCCCAGTTAACATAGCAGGTGTTAAGCTATTTCAGCCTCTTTAATATTGTTGTTTCAGTACATGAAACACTCTCTTCCCTCAGCAGTCCTTATTACACTTAAGGTGGGCATTGTCTTCAGTAAACATTTTGCTTGCTTTGTCCTAATTCTAAACAATCCCACAGTAAAACCTTTTCGGAAGTTTGAATAGCTCTCTGTCTTTTGCATTGTTAGCCCCTTGGGATAAAGTTTCAAGCAGAAGATACTGGGTGAAAATATATAAGTGTCTTTAGGAGTGCAAATAAATATATACCTAGATTGTACAAATGTAAAAGTACATCTATATATATTTTACATATATGTTCTTCGGAGTGGTTTTTGTAAAAGGTTGTATTTTGCTGCGTTTCAAATTTGGGTTTTAAAACTCTGGAATGCTGGCAGTCTGATCCCAGATGTGGCCAGGCTTCTCTTGCTCAGATGTCTGTGGATGATGCTGGTTCCTAAGATGTGTCCCTTTTTGTCCTCCCTTGCCACAGACCATCAGTCGAGCCTTCATGAACGGGAGCTCTGTGGAGCATGTGATCGAGTTTGGCCTGGACTACCCCGAAGGCATGGCTGTGGACTGGATGGGCAAAAACCTCTACTGGGCTGACACTGGGACCAACAGGATCGAGGTGGCCCGGCTGGATGGGCAGTTCCGGCAGGTCTTGGTGTGGAAGGACTTGGACAACCCGAGGTCCCTGGCCCTGGATCCCACCAAAGGGTGAGGGCTGTTTTGCCTACCATGTGCATTTATGTCCCCGCGCACCTCCTCTCTGAACCAGCCAGTGCAGTGGTGCCCATGGGGCCCAAGTGGCAGCTGTCCGCCTGGTCCTCTGTGGTTGGAGTTGCACTGCTAGTCTTGATGGTAGCCCGTGGAGACCATCTTAGTTCATTCTCAGAGGAGAAACTGATGCCAGAGTGGAGGGAAGGCATGGAAGCTGCATCCCTAGGTTGGTCATTCATTCATTCACAAGTCCCAGGTTCAATCTCCAGTACCCCTACCCCACCCCCAAAAGAACAAAATGACCCCTGGTTGGGTATCTTATTGATTGATTGTCTATGCACCTGTTTTATGGCTGCAGCTGGGTGTTCACCAGCCTGGCAGGTGAGCTGTGGGGGAATTCAGGGAGGGAACACTTATGTCAGGAGCTCGGGCAGAGTCTCACTCTGTCCTGCTTCCCGGAAGGACGTCACTGACCTTGCTTCCTCCCAGAAAGAGAGGACTAGTCGAGGAAGTAGTGGTGGTCATGTCCTCCCTACTGTCCCCTGCCCTATGTTGAGCCTGGAGTCACAGCCTGCTTTTCCCTTCTCCCTGGTGCTTTCCAGCTACATCTACTGGACGGAGTGGGGCGGCAAGCCAAGGATCGTGCGGGCCTTCATGGATGGGACCAACTGCATGACACTGGTGAACAAGGTGGGCCGGGCCAATGACCTCACCATTGACTATGCCGACCAGCGTCTCTACTGGACCGACCTGGACACCAACATGATCGAGTCTTCCAACATGTTGGGTGAGCGCTGGGGGTGGCAGGGAGTTGGTTTCCTCCAGCCCACTTCACTGGTTTGCAGGCGGTATGGACGCAGCCATGAGTGCTTGCTGGCTTCCCTATCTCTGGGGGCTTGTTCCTGGCATAGCTACTGGTGCTCTCTCCGTGTGGGAGAGGCACTAGTGACAGCTGTTTCCGGACATCAGGTCCCTCCAAACCCTAATTTGATCCCTCATATTTGGCAGGGGAAAGTGAGACATGGGGGATCATATGACTTTCCTCCAGTACCCAAGGTCCTACTTCCCATCTGTCAGGTTTGGCTCTTCCCTTAATTAGGACTGTTATATTTACTTGCATCCCTGCTGGATAACCCAGCATAATCTCTCTGTCGCACACTTTCTAGTCACATCTGCAAAGTTCCTTTGGGATAAGGTGATTTATTTGTAACCTCTGGAAGTGAGGATGTGGACTTGGTGGTGTAGAGGGCTATGGCTCTGTCAAAGTGTTGTAGAAATATCCAGTGACTGTTCAAATAAAGAAATGATTACAGTAAAAGACACACTGCCATCAGTCCCCACCCCACCTCACCCCCAGTACTCCCTCTTGCTTCAGACATACATACATCATCCCTGCTATTTTCTGAAGCATTTCTGGAAGTCCTCTTTCGGGCCTTTACATGATGCGATCAGAACCAGCTGAGGGCCGTCGGGTGGGAGACAGGCGCGTAAAACCATCACAGAGCACCCTCATCTGCTTCAGAAAGTGGCAAGAGCGGTGGGGAATGTGCTTGAAGTGAGGGCCAGTTCTTTGAGGAAAGTGAATAGCAGTGTATCTTTTTACGATAGTCAGCTTTTTAAAAAGTTAAACATTCACCATGTGTTTGATCACATCGCATCATTTGTGAGTCTGTCAGCCATGTGGACACTTCACCTGCATCACCCTGAATCTGTGCCACAGTGACATGAGTCTCTTTGACTGCATGTCACGGTTTATTATAGGTCAGTATCATGGGTACACCAGAAGGGGCTCTTCAGACCACCTGTTTTGGAGTTAAGGCTGTGGCTCAGAGTGCTTGCTAAGCATGTGAGGCTCTGGGTTTTTATCCTCAGCACTAAAAAAAAAAAAAAAAAAAAAGCTGGAGAAAAAGTGTCCAGGTCTGGAGACTGAGGGCCAAGGAGTTGACTTGGCTTTCTCAGATCACATGCTCATCAGCAGAGGAATAGGGGTCTCAGGCTAAGTCACTGCAGAGATTGTTTTTTTTAATAAAAAAAACGATGGATTTTGCTGCGTGTGGTGATGCACGCCCATAATCCCAGCACTCGAAAGGCTGAGGCAGGGGTGCCGATGTGAGTTTGAGGCCAGCGCATAGTAAAACTCTGTCTCCAAAGGAAGAAAAAAAGTGGGTTTTAAAATTTTTAATAAAGGACCCGGCAGCTGGGAATTTAGGTCAGTGGCATAAGTGCCTGTCTGGGAAGCATAAGGTTGTGAGTTTCAATCCCCGTACCAAAAATAAATAAATGAATAAATAAAATAAAGGGCCCAGCATGGTGGCACTTGCCTGTAATCCCAGCACTTGGGAGGCTGAGGCAAGAGGATCTCTGTAAATTCAAGGCCAGCCTGGGCTATGTTGTGAGTTTAAATCCAGCTTAAACTACACCCCTGGCTCAAAAAAATAAAATAAAAATTTTAATAAAGGATAACACATATGGATAAAGCAGCAGTCCCTGGCCTCTTTGGCACCAGGAACCAGGTTTGTGGAAGACAGTTTTTCTGTGGATGGGGGAAATGATTTGAGTGTCAGAGTCTCATAATGTGGGCATAGTGTCGCCCCTGGCGGGTGCAGTCCACAGAAAGGCTAAGTGCCACTGCATCTCACAGGAGGCAGAACTCAGGCGGCAGCACCAAGATGGGGATTGGCTGTAAACAGGTGGTGGCTCGCCTGCCACCTCCTGCTGGGCGGCCCGGTTCCTAATAGGCCATGGACTGATCCCAGTCCACTGCCTGTGGTAAAGCAGGAAAACCTAAAATGGACAAGTTGGTGAATGCTTAAGTGTGGATACTGATACAGGCTCACAAGCATAATCCATGCAGCTCCCACCCGGAGTGAGGCAGGGACTTCTCTGACCCACTAAGAGTGTCCCACTGGCTCCTTCCAGTCCCTCCCACAAACCTTCTGGGGATGGTGTACAGCCCTGACTTCCTCGTGTATTATTTCTGCTGTTCTAGAACCTTGTGTGGTCTGTTTTTCCTCAACCTGATGGCTGTGCAGGGCAGTTACTCTCCATCGTCCTGGCCTTTCCATCCTGTGGCAAGGCCTCTGGGTGCAGACTCCAGCTGTCTTCAGCTGTGGCTGTCCTAAGTCCCTACTGCCTCGAGCCATCTTGTGCCTTTGTCCTGGTGGAGATCACATGAGTTTTTCTTGCACAGCTGCCCTGGAGTGGGGTCACTGGCTGGGTGGGCATTTAGCTGTGGTCAGTTGGTCTTGATGTCCAGCACCAGGGTAGCTCTAAGGCTTGGACAAACGGCAGGCCATGAGCTGCCTGCCTTGCTCACTATGCCTGTTCTGAGCCACCACCTCGGTGTGTCCCCGTGCAGGCCAGGAGCGGGTGGTGATTGCTGATGACCTGCCACATCCTTTCGGCCTGACGCAGTACAGCGATTACATCTACTGGACTGACTGGAACCTGCACAGCATTGAGCGAGCCGACAAGACGAGTGGCCAGAACCGCACCCTTGTCCAGGGCCACCTAGACTTTGTGATGGACATCCTCGTGTTCCATTCCTCCCGCCAGGACGGCCTCAATGACTGCGTGCACAACAATGGCCAGTGCGGGCAGCTCTGCCTTGCCATCCCTGGTGGCCACCGCTGTGGCTGTGCCTCGCACTACACCCTGGACCCCAGCAGTCGTAATTGCAGCCGTGAGTGCCTCAACTTCCCCTCTGTACCTTAGCCCTGTGTTAGAGCTGGTGACCCAGTGGATTGAAGGAAGGGAGATTCATGGCTAGAGCATCTTGGCCTATGTGGAGGTTGGGGAGGTTGTGTACTGCGTAAGCTTCATAATGCCACCCAGTGGCCCAGACTGGGTAAAGGACCCATGGCTTTATCAACACGCAAATCAACAGACACAGGGCCTCTGCTGGAAGATTCCATGAGAGGATCTTGGGATGTGAAAACCAGTAACTGGATGAGAGTCTTGCTTATCTAGGGAGCACAGGTCTAAGTGCTTTACACATCACTCTTGATCCCCAAGCCTATGGGGTAGGATATGTCCCAGTCCGCAGGGCTGAGGGTTCACCTGTCCAAGGCCACACAGCTGGGAGATTAGAGCTGATTCCAGGAAGGCCAACTCTAGAGCCCCTGCTTTTTGCCCCTTGCATGACCTCACAGCAGCTTCTGTGACTCCTGGCCTCTGAACCAGGCAGGGCCTCTCTCCTCATGCCGGTAATAACTTATCTTCCCACAGTCCGTAGGTGGGCACAGGTGCCTGTTGGCAGGTCTTCTGTGACAGTAGCAGTGAGCCAAGTTTAATCCAGCCCCTGCGCAGCACTTGGCAGTATACAAAGCTTCACAGTGCCCAGACTCTGTCTGAGCTTTGGGCAGACCTGGACAGAGGCAGGGCTGATCTCCCCAGTCCTGAGGCTTTGGGAGTGGAGGAGGCTGATGTGCAGTGAGCCTGTCCCCCATCCCTTGTCAAACCTGTGCTCCCTTGGGCCATGATTATTGACGAGGTGCAGGGAGGGCTGTGTTCCTTGCTGTCCCATTCCTGTTGGTGGCAGACTTAGGGTGGTGACTTGGATTCAGATCACCCTCTTTGACCCCCATCTGTGGCTGTAGCTGGTGGCTCCACATATCTGGGCTCTGAATCCCACCACTGGCCTTGGGTCCCTCCCACCTCTGGTTTCTTCGACCCTATTTTATGGTCCCTCTGAAAACGATTTCCTCGGGCCGTCGCACCAGTGAGCTCATAGAAATCCCAGGAACATTGTAGGCCCTCCCAGCCTGCCTTCTTTGGAAACCATAGAACCCAGGCCGCAGGCCTAGCCTGGTTCTTGGCTCTCTGTACCATGTTGCCTGCAGCTTCCGCATAGTCCCCTGTCCAGTGTCCCTCCTGGTGTTACCATTCTCTTTACATGGCTTCTGGCTCTTCCACTGGGCACATACAGGCAGGTAGCAAATTACAGGATCATCCCAGCCTTAGGTACTCTTGTGGGTGTGAGTTTGCTGTTTACTGTAATTATCTTCCTTGCATCTTCAGTCTTGATAAAATTTGTGTGTCTGTGTGTCTGTGTGTGTGTGGCGCTGAGGATGGATACCAGGATCTCATGTGTACTAGGCAAATGGTCAGTCTACCACTGAGCCATTCCCCCAGCTTAATAACTTAAAAATAAGTGTATATTTTAAAACTAACGCATGCACTTATCAGAGAACACAAAAGGCAGAGAGCAAAATTCCATCCTCCACTCTGAGAGGCAACAGTGTGTCTGTCCGCCTTCTCCATGGATGTGTGATGGATGTACATGCTGGGCCACTTTCTTGAGGAGATGGGATGCCATCCCCTCCAGTTACCTCCCCTATGGCTTCTTGATGCTGACACACAGCCCTCTGGTCTGTTTGCCCCACTCCAGCGCCCTCCACCTTCTTGCTATTCAGCCAGAAATGTGCAATCAGCCGGATGATCCCTGATGATCAGCACAGCCCAGACCTCATCTTGCCCTTGCACGGGCTGAGGAATGTCAAGGCCATCGACTACGACCCACTGGACAAGTTCATCTACTGGGTGGATGGGCGTCAGAACATCAAGCGAGCCAAGGATGATGGATCCCAGGCAGGTTCACGCACAAGATGGGTGGCACTTGGCTGGTGACTGGAGGCTGCTACCTCCTTTGGCAGGGGTGGGGCGCCTGAGCAAGGTTCGGGGTTCAGGGTTCTGCTTATGTAATTGCAGGGTGTGAGTTCGGGCAGGTGGACTGTGATCGGTTAAGTGCAGAAACTGGATTTCCCCATGGTTGAGGTAGTCATGGCGGTGGGGAGGGGTAGGTCAAGTGCTCCAGAATTGTTTTCTTTTTCACGGTGGTTTTGTACCATGCAGGGGGAGCCAACAGTGGTTTCTGCAGATGTCCCCTTTGTTTCATCGGAAATGTATAATCAGTTCTGCTGTAATGCAGTCCATGTGTTCCTTGTCACCACATTGCTAAAATCACGCAGCAGAAACAGCAGGGTTCAGAGAGGAAAGAGGGAGTTGGGCATGACCTTCACAGACACCAGCCGTGACGCAGGAAAAACAGACCGGGAAGGTGCCAGATACGGGAGTTTGGTACCCACGGTAAAGCACACATGGGGACTGCAGTAAGCCCGTCGAGCAGAGACCTGAAACTGGCTTCCACAGGCGGGTGTTGGAGGCTGCAGCTTGTGAGCTGCTTGTGAAATGGTGGGAGGAGGATCGTGTGGAATGGACTGGAAGGTTCCTGCCCCAGGTGTGGATGGGTGTGGCTCGCAGCCCATGACTGCAGGTGTGGGTGTTACCGGCTTCCTGCCAGGTGAGGGTTTCTGTGCTTATTTGTGTTTCTCATGAATGGAACCCTGCATCAGCGAATGGGAACTCCGAACTCCGGGTGGTGCTCAGATCATCCCTTGATGTCATACTGCCTTGAGACAAATTTGCATGCTCAAAACAAGCTGCTAGCTGAACTGTCTGCTCTACCGTGGCAAGTGACCTGTCCCAGGAAGGGCTGCCTCACATCTGCAGACATCCCTGGCTCCTAGTGCTCATTTCCAGTGACTCCTACAAAATCTGCAGAACCAAATGGTTCTTTTCTTGATGCAGCAGTCAGTATAGAGGCTTATGTCATGATGGTGAAATCTTGGTGGCCTTACAGCAGCAGTGCATATAGTATTGCTTGGGCACAGGATTTTCTGATGATTCTGTGTCATCAGTTTCTCCTCTTGCACCCTGAGCTGGAAGCCAGCCCCACCCACATAGGCTGGGTCTCCCTTTTGACAAAACACCTCACCTGGCAAATTTCTGGCTCCGGCTCTGAGGAGGAGGCCTGTGTCCTGTTGTGGGTAAAGACAGTGAGTTGAATCCCACACCCGGCCAGCCCTTTCCTCGTGAGCAGCTGTGATGATCAGCTCTGCGGAAATGGTGGAAATGGTCCTTCATGTGGCTGGGCGCAGGTCACTTGAGTGCCAATTGCAGGACTGTGGCTTCCTTACTGAGAAAGCTAGGCACAAATTGTATTAAAAGTCTCCATAAAGAGAAGTTCTTTGTAGTGTCCATGCAGCAGTAGGTGAGTGACAGGCAGGTGACAAGCTTTGAAGAGGAAGTGTAAGGGGAATGATTTCTGGGCCTGCTTCATTTGGCATTGCCTGTCCTTTCCTGGGCCTTTGCTGGTACTGCCAGCCCCACTGGGGCCCTGACTTAGACTTTTTTAGTTGGGGTACCCCTAAGGATGATGTTAAATTGTTATCCACTTAAGTTTTGTCTTGCTTTCCCTTAATTTTTACTTTTTATTGTGGTAAATATGCATAGCATAAATTATCATTTTGCTAGGTTTGGTGGTGCAGGTCTGTAATCCCAGCACTCAGGAAACTGAGGCAGGGGGATTGCCATGAGTTAAAGGCGCTACATGGCAAGACCCTGTCTCAAGGAAAAAAAACAAAACAAAAAAAACCCCTCATAGGTTGTATCATTTAAACTGAGTGTAAGTGCACATTTCAGGGTGAAGCACATTCATGCTGCTGTGCAACCGTCACCAGCGTCCACCTCCGAAACTTCCATTTCTTCTAAACTGTAGTTCCGTCTCCATTAGACACTGGCTGCCATCCCCCTCCCCAGCCCCTGACACTGCCATCCTGCTTCCTGTCTCTGTGGACCTGGTAACTCTAAGGACTTGCAGAGTCGTGTCCCTGTAACTGGCTTATTTCACTTAGCATACGGTCCCCAAGCTCCATGAGCCATGGAGCAAGGCCAGAGCTTCTTCTCCTAAGGCCAAGTAGCACCCAGGCATGGAAGGATCATATTTGCAATCCATTCATCCACCTGTGCTCTCTGGGCTGCTTCCGCCTCTTGTTTCTTATCAGCCCTGCTGCTGTGCATATTTCTTCTTGGCTTTTTCATACCACTGAGGAAAAGGAAAAGTAACTGCAGTATTGACTAGGATTCTGGTAAGAAATTGTACAATAGCCTCGGTATTCTTTCTTTCTTTTTTTGGGTTTGGTACTAGGAATCGAACTCAGGACCTGGCACTTGCCAGGCAGGCACTGTGCCTTCGAGGCAGGCACCATTCTTGCTTCTTACACTAAAAGTGAAGCTGAGTAGAGAACCAGTTAGCTGTGTGATGTTTGCTGCTTCTGTTTTGTCTGCCTGGGGAGGGTGAGGGCAGGGTGTCACTCATCCCTGCACATTTTGCAGATGGTTGTTTTGATGACCCGGGTCCTCAAGTCTAGTTGTACCCTGGGCCCTGACTCTGGCCAAGACTAGCTGGGATTGTGCTTCCCTTCTGGCCATCAGCTGTAGGAGGATGAGGGCCCCGGCTGGAAAGCTCTGTGGCTTTGGGGAAGGGATGTGCCCACCAGAGTGGAACTGGGAAGTGTGGCGAGGGAGAGAGGCATCAGGAGTTGCCTCCTTGCAGGAGGCGCTGTGGGTCACCCCACACGTGTCTCACACTTGTCCCTGCTTCACACACCTCTCTTGCCCTATGCCTTAACCCGCCCTGCATGCTCACCTGGCCATGCACCCCTGGGGAAATGGGAGTTGGACCTCTGGTCTCCATACCTACTGTCCCAGCTTTCTTAGAAGAAGTATAAAATTTGAAGGTTTTAAACCAAAGCCACAAGTCCTAGAAAATGGAAAAGAAGAGCAAAGCACCTTGAGAGAGGTCCAGTGCCTTTTCTGCTGACAGACAGCTGTGATCTGGTGATGGTCTGGGGGTACACAGCCGGAGCCCTCTGCCCACTCACTCATGGGGGATTGAGTCCAGGGTCATGCCATGACCTCTGGAGACTGCTTCTGGGTCAGGCTCTGCACTCTCTGGTATGCACCCAGTTAAGAGAGGAACTGAGAGAAAACGACCCAAACCAGAGCTGGAGTTTTGACTTTCAGACTAAACTCAGGACCATGTCTTCTCTAGAGCTGTCTCTGGCCAGTTTGCAGAGTTTCACAGATCTGAATTTTGGTCTTTTCCTGTCTCACAGGCCTTTGTTCTCACCTCTCTGGGCCAAAGTCCAGACAGGCAGCCACACGACCTCAGCATCGACATCTATAGCCGGACCTTGTTCTGGACATGTGAGGCCACCAACACCATCAATGTCCACCGGCTAGATGGGGACGCCATGGGCGTGGTGCTCCGGGGGGACCGAGACAGACCAAGAGCCATCACGGTGAACGCCGAGCGAGGGTAGGAGGCTGCCACAGTGACTGTGTGGGCCCTGTGGGGGGCATGCGGCCCTTCCAGGAACACTGGCTTTCCAGAGCGTTTTCTGCTCTAGTGTTCCATCAGCATCTCAGCAGTCTGAGTAGGGACAGAAGCATGCATTCAGCACAGCTGCAGCCAGTAGTAGGAACAGCTGGGGCAGGCTTAGCGGAAAGTAGGCGTACAGTGGAAGGTGGGTAGTTTTGCTAAGAGATACAGGGAAAAGGAAAACTAAGAAGACTGTCAGAAAGGTGTGAGATCTGATTTGTGGGTTTTGTAGAAATCTCTGCATGCTAGAGACTGGTCGTTTACGCATGTCCCACCATAGGAGCTCATGGCAGCTGCTTCCTTCCTGGAAGGCTCTGTTGGTCCCCAGAACCTTTGCTAGATGGAAAGGAATTCAGGACATCATAAGAGGCTTAAAGGTTTCTTAAGCTGGGATCCAGCCTAGGATGCCTAAGTATGTGATAGACATATACTCTACTACACCCTCAGCCCAGGTTTGAAGGTTCCTAATGGGACTAACCTAATAGTCACATGCTATGCAGCTCAGAAACAAAACTCAACGAGAAAGAGTTGGGACAGGAGCTTCTAACTCTGTTGGCTGATGTTCAGGACCATTAGGCTTAGACTTACTGAGGCCCTGCATGATGGAGCTCGTGCCCATCATCAGTGGAGTAAGCACCGGTCCTGGGGCAGGGACACCTGAGTTCAGGTCCAGACTCTGGCACTTACTACCTTGTGACTTAGGTGGATAACACAGCCCCTCAGTGCCTGGGTTTCTTTGTCTTTAATAGCATGGATGGAAGTAGTGCCAGGCCCAGTGGCACACGGAGGGTGCTAAGTGAAAGCCCATTGCAGCTGGAGCAAAGTGATCTGGCCCCGGGGAGGCAGGGACTCCTTAGCAGGATTGCGCCAGGCATGGATTAGTGTTCCCTGGCTGCCATAAGAAAGCAGAAATATCCGGGGCATGGGGGTTAGGACAACAGGCATTTATTCTTTCATAGTTCCAAAAGCTAGAAGCGGGGCTCCACTCTCTCTGAAGCATCAGGAGACAGTCTTCCTCCCAGCTTCGGTGGCACCAGGCATTCTTTGATTTGTGCCACTTCACTTTAGTCTCTGCCTTTGGCTGCACATTGTCTTCTGCATTTCTGCGTGGCCTTCCCTGTCTTTTGCAGGACATGCATTAGAGTTAGGGCCCGCCCTAAATAAGCATGGTCTTATCTTGATCCTTAATTACATTTTCAAAGATGCTATTTACAATTTAACTCACATTCTGAGGCTCTAGAACCGACATGAATTTTGGGAGAACACTGGTCACCCTCCCTAGAATAGGACTGACTTCTCATCCTCTGGGGCCAACCCTGAGAAGCCAAGCCTATTTGCCCAGATGCCTGCAGGGCCAGGGACTGTTTTGGCACCTTCATACACTTAGGTACTGGCTGAGGACATGAGGAAGGGTGGTGGCAGGAGCTCCCAGTCCTGCCTGTCACCTGCCTGTCACCTCTGCCTGTTGTCTCCCCTAGGTATCTATACTTCACCAACATGCAGGACCGTGCACCTAAGATCGAGCGCGCATCCTTGGATGGCACAGAGCGCGAGGTCCTCTTCACCACAGGTCTCATCCGCCCTGTGGCTCTCGTGGTGGACAACTCTCTGGGCAAGCTTTTCTGGGTGGACGCAGACCTGAAGCGCATTGAGAGCTGCGACCTGTCAGGTGTGTGCTCAGGGGCCTTCCTGGTCATTGGATGCCTCAGCAACCCACAAGGTGACCATCCTGTGAATGGCCAGGCTGCTTTATTACTCAGGGACAGCAGATACTGCCTTGTCCTGGACCTGCTGGAGCCTGACATTGTGCCATAGTCCTTACATATCACATACAATCCTAACCCCATGAGTTCTCAATTGTGGGTCCCAAATGAGCCCCAGAGCAGGGCAAGTCAATGCTTGGAGGGGGGCTGAGGTCCAAACAATGTTTCTTCTAAAAAGTAGGGGGGCTGAGGTAGGAGGATACCATGCTTGCAGAGGCCAATGACCAGGACCCAGTTTGGGGGTCCTATGGCCCTGACCCCAAGGCCAGCCCTGAAGGAGCAGCCTGCTTCCAGGAGATCTACCCCAGCTTTTTCAGACCATCACCCCATCCTGCCTCAGGCTCCCTGTGGCTCTCTCCCTGGTGGGCTCAGCTCCTAAGGCAGCTGCCACTCAGAGACCCATGTCCTGCTTGCAGGGGCCAACCGCCTGACCCTGGAGGATGCAAGCATCGTGCAGCCTGTGGGCCTGACAGTGCTCGGCCGGCATCTCTACTGGATAGACCGCCAACAGCAGATGATCGAGCGTGTGGAGAAGACCACAGGGGACAAGCGGACTCGCATCCAAGGCCGTGTTGCCCACCTCACAGGCATCCATGCCGTAGAGGAAGTCAACCTGGAGGAGTTCTGTATGTCAGGATGGGCAGCGGGATGGACAGGTCCCCATAGGGAGGGCGGCATCTGCTCAGAGCACAATGACTTCAGAGGGACCCTTTGGTGACAGAGCCTGCATGACCCTGAGGAGGCGTGGGCTCAGCTGGACACTGAATATTGTCCTTGGGGCTCAGCAATGAAGGCCAGCATCTATCACATGTCCCAGCCTCTGCAATCATGTTCATTTGCTACAAAACAGTGACCCCATGCTTAGTATTTCAGACTCTCTCAGTATCTCAGTTCCATTGATCAAAAGTCTGGGCACAGCATAGCTCCTTGGGGTCACTGCCTGGCATCTTGGGATATAATCTTAATCTATTACCACACACCCAGGTTGTCGACACTCAAAGGACTGGCCCTGTTTTCTTTCTGCCTGTTTACTGGGTCTACACTCCACTCCTGGATGCCACCTTCCCATTTGGCTTCTGTTAGTCAGCTGTCTGTCACTTTAACAGATACCTGGGATAAAGTATAAAGAGAGAAGCTTCATTTCAGTTTGTAGTTTGAGAGGTTTGGCCCCATCACTTGGGGGTCTGGTGAACCCCACCCACATCCTAGAGGGAGCAGAGGCAGAGCAGAGGAAAACAGCAAGGAATCCCAAAGAGATATGAAGAGGCTGGGGGTTTCACTATCCCCTTCATGGGTGCACCCCAGTAACCTCAAGACCTCCCACTAGGCCCCACCTCTTAAAAGCTTCTACCACTCTCTAGTTGCACCATGGACACATGAGCCCTTAGCAAACCAGAGCAACTCTGCCCTCTCCCCACCATCAGCAAGGGACCTGTCGGTCCCTGTCATGCACTGAATCTCTCATTCTCTCTTCTACACATTGGGAAGCTGCTTTGCTTGCAGAGGGCTCTATGATCAGATTTGCCCAACTTTAGATTAGTCTCCCCTTCAAAGAACAGAGTCAACTGATTAGTAACCTTAATCACATCTACAGAATCCTTTTTGCCATGAAACCATGGGGTCGGGGTGAGAAATTTGGAGACATCTCAAGATCTTGCCTCCCACTGCCTCACTTTGACCACAGGCTTGGGAGAAAAGAAGACCCCAGCTGGGGCGTCTTGAGTCTCTCCTCTAGTTACATAGCTCTGTGTGTCTGTAGGTGTGCATCTAGGGCTCTAGGTGGCTACCTGTTTCTCTGTCATACCTTTTCACCATGCATATGGTCTCCCACTTGGCTGCTTGGCACTAAGGATACAGCAGTGTCCGTGGTCTGGCCATGTGGTGGACATGACCTGTCACCAGTGAGAGTGCCATCCTTTGCATCTGCCTTATTCTCACTGTATTCTTACCCTTCTCCAATCTGATGGCTTCTGGCTCCTGAGTCCAGCAGAGATCCATTCACTGTTCTCCACCTGGTTCCAACGCTGTCTGCCGTCACTACAGTCTACCTCCTGCCTCGCCACTCCCTCTGTTGTCCACTTAGTCCTAATGTCCATGCAAATGGTGAATGGTCTTGTCTAAGATGCCTTCCTGTTCTAGGGGTGCAGTTACTGCCGTTTTACCCCTCTAGCCTCAGAGGTACTGCATGCCCCAGGATCAAAGCTGTCCTATTACTGCTAATTCCAGCCCCTCGGTGCTGTGCTGTGTTCCCTAGAGTCCTTCTCATTTTCTTTCCCTCTCCTCCCCTGAGTACCTATTGCTAAGGCTTTACCTCTTAGTCTGAGCTCTTACCCTTGCTCCACTTCTCCAGTAATGTGATTTTTTACTCCTGTGCCTCAGGCAACTTAAGGTGTCCATGGATGTCTGTGGCTATGGGAGTCTTATTGGCATTGTACTGGCCTCTTATACCCTATTCAGCAGAGTCACAGATTCCTGTGCATCATGGGCCTTCAGAACTAATAGATGAGCTCAGAGCAGTGAATGTCGAGCTCACAAATATCTAAGCTCATTGCCTGCTGGTTTTAAATGAGGGCCCGGCCCACTGACCAGCAGCTCTTTGGAGAGGAGGGGACATGAAACCCAGTAGACCTTGAGCGAGCAGTGATCAGATTGAGCACTGGGATGCCCTGCGTGACTCACGTGCGATGTCCAGGTGACAGGAGAGTCTCCTTGTTGGGGACAAGAGCAGGAAATACTTAGATGACTCTTCTGTGCTGTCTTGGGGTGCAGGTTCTCAGCCTACTTCTTCATGAGCTCCCACAGCTGAGCTGTAAGCCATGACTGAGCTGACTGCAGCCCACAGGCCAAATCCAGTTCTGTGGTCTGGTTTTGTAAATGAATTGGCACCCAGCCCTGTCCATCCATGCATGCCATCTGTGGCTGAGACAGGTTGGCCTGGGAAGTGAAAATGTCTTTACAGCTTTGCAGCTCTTTTCAGAAGAAGTTTGCTGATCTCTGCTTTGAACCTGAAACCCTGTTGTTTTTAACACCTAATCCTCAAGGTAAAGGTGTGTTTATGTCACTTTTCTTGTTGCTGAGACAAAATACTATATCTGATACCCACACCTAAAAGGAGGAGAGATTTATTTTTTGGCCCATGTTTCAGTCTGTGGTCAACAAGCTGCTGGGAATACACAGCATGGCAGAGGGGAGGTTGCCTACCCCATGGAAGACAGGAAGCTAAGTGAACGGAGGAAGGAGCCCGAAGGGAGTTATATCTTTCCGGTCATGCCCCCAGTCACATCCTCTCTTCCAATCAGACTTCACTGCCTAACAAGTCAGCTATACATCCCATAATGCCTTGAGTTTCCGAAAGTCCTACCTATGAGTGCATGAGATTGTAGGAATATGTAGGTATAAACCATAAAAGGATGGACATTGTGGTATGTTTTGGGGAGATTTAGGAAGGGAGAAGCAGGCTCCCTGTCATTCCTTCTCTCCTTCCTGTGGTCACCTAACCTCCAGCTGCTGCTTCTCTTTGTGGTTCAAGTGTTGAACACAACTACTTCATTGCATAGATTTGTGAGTTCCTTGGGGCCCTGGGATTTGACCCCAAGTCATTTTAGTGTGCAGTAGCACCTTCTGGCTGCTGTAAAAAAATCCCACAAATTGAGTGACCTAAATACCCAGTCAACATTTATTTGAGTTCTGCAGGCCAGAATTCAAAGATCGAGGTCCTGGCAGGACCTTATTCCCTCAGGAGATTCTTGGGGAAAATCTGTGCCTCCCCCTGCAGTGCCAGGAACTGCAGGTGTTCTCTAGTCTTTGACCTTCTCCACTGTCTTCCTGTGGCTCTGTTCTCTCCCTTCGTCTCTTCTGTCACCTCTTCTTTTCTCCCTAGTACTAGGAACTAAACCCAGGGCCTTCAAGCCGAGCTACATCCGTAGCCCTCTTTATTTGATTTGACTTCTAAGTTTTAAGTTTGAGACAGTCTCACTAAGTTGCAGAGTTGCTCATACTGGGTTCAAACTTGCAATTTTCATGCCTCTACCTTCTGAGTGCCACAACACCCAGTCACCTCTCACAGGAACCCTTGTCATTGGATTTAGGACTCGTCCAGATAATCCAGAAGGACATTGTCTGGAGAGCCTTTTCCTCAGTTACACCTGCAAAGACTGCTTTCCAAATGAGAGCATACTCCCAGGTTCTAGGGGTTAGCTCATGGGCATATCTTTTGTGGAGCACCATTTAACCCGCCAAGCCTGAGGGTGTGACCAATGGGCAGTGGAGAGTGACTTAGGGACTGGTGTAGATGAGCCGCCTGGTGGCATTGGTCACAATCTGTAACTACGTCCCAACTCCATTTTTACGTCAGTTTCTGCATCAGTAGAAATAACTGTGTTGGCTGCTGGCTGGATCAAGTGAGAGAACCTCCTGGAGAATGCCCCGTCCCTTCCACCCTTCACACCGTGGTCCTCACCCACCCACCCTTCGTTTCATTTCTGCAGCTGCCCATCCGTGTGCCCGGGACAACGGCGGCTGCTCCCACATCTGCATTGCCAAGGGCGACGGGACACCACGGTGCTCATGCCCAGTCCACCTTGTGCTCCTGCAGAACCTGCTCACCTGTGGCGGTAGGTGTGGCACTGGTGCCTTCCACTGGGACTTGGGATCGGGACCTGATACTGTCTGCCAGGTTGCTGCCCTGCATCCTTTTAAAATTGTTCCTGTGGAATCCAGGGCCTACCGTGTATCATCTCCTCATTTTTGTATCCATCTGTAAAGCTCACTCATGCATATGTATGCATACACACATGGATATGTACTTAGTGCTCTGAATTGGCCTCTAAGCATGGTTCTTTCTGCATCCTACACGTTTTAATGTTACTTTCTTATTTTCATATCATTCCAATATTTTTAAAATTCCTGCTGAGACAATTTTTCCATTCCATGTATGATTCAGAAGTGTGTTGCTTAATCTCCAAACAGGTTGGGAATGTTCTAGCCATTCTTTTTTTTACCGATTTCTATTGACTTTCTCCTTGGGGAGAGCTTACTCTGTATGACTTACATTCTTTGAAGTTCATGGCCTGTCTTTGCGAATGTTCCAGGGAGCACTTGAGAGTCTGTGGCTCCTGCGTTGTTGGGTGGGGTGTTCTGAAAGCCCCATTAGATCCAGGTGAACGAGAGTGCTGAGCAGTCATCCGGATCCTTCCTGCTGAGTTCCCAGTTGCTGGCAGGGGGGTTGAAGTCTCTAACTCTTGAGAGTGGCTTTGTCTGTCTCTTCCTAGCTCTTTTTCCTTCCTCCTACCTTCTGTACCCTTCTGTCCCTGGGGCACATTGTAGTGTTGGTGGTGGATAATCAAGCACACTTTAGGGTGCATGGACTTGGGGTCAAATCCCAGTTCTGGGGCTTCCCAGCTGAGCACACCCGGTTTGGTCACTTGCCCCCTCTGAGTCTTCACTTTCTCCTCTGAAACTGAGAGCTTACCTGGCACGTTGTTGTCAGTTTTAAGTAACAGAGCAGTCTGTGTGGCCCCTGACATGTGGCATGTGGGAATGCCAGATGTTACGACATGGAGGTGGCACTAGTAATAAAAGTGTCAGTCTTCAGCTCCACCAGGATGAAGCTGACTCCCACGTGGCCCTGGTTGTGCCGTTTCTGTGCTGACTTGTTTCTTTTGTCCTCTCTGAGCTCCTGGGAGTGAGGCTTCAATTGCAGCTCAGCCTTACCCCAAACTCAGGGCACTCTGCCTCATTATGGGGACACCTACTCTTTTAGCAGCTCATTCTTCTCCTGAGGAGACTGCCATTGCCCATGTGTTTGGGGATGAGACCATACACAGGGCCTGGCCTTCTGGAGATTTCTTGCACCCTACTGTACACCTGGAACCTACAAAGAACTTGGTGCAGTGCAGAGGGGACACTGTGGCTGAGCACCCTCTGAGCTTGGGCAGCTCTTCCCCAAGGTCCAGCCTAGGGTTCATTTACATTCATTAGTGGCCTAAGTGCATCATAATGTGCAGCTCCCACAAATCCCTGAGTCCCTGCAGCAGCGGTGGAGAGAGCCATGCTGACCCCGTGTGGGGGGATGCAGCCCTCTGCCCTCCTGCACCGATTCGAGGTCTGTACATTTACTAGGCACTTCTCAGTGTTCTGTGGCCACCTCTCTAAGAAGATCACAGGAAGAGAAGGGCCTGCCATGATTCTCGGATGTGAACCTTGCAAAGTGGCCGGAGCCCGCTCAGCAGGGTGTGGCCCGTGTCACATCAGTGCCCTGTTAGCACCAGTGTTCTTGCTGGGTGAGCCCTTCCCCAGCCAGGTGACTTTGCCTCCCCGCCCCCAGTTTCTCCTCATGTGGTGCCTGCAACATACAGTGGCCATTTGGGTTTGAGAGATGAGGAAAGGGAGGTTCTGGAAGATCAGGAGTGTCCTGTCCTGTCCTGTCCTGCCTTTACCCTTCAGTCATTGCCACCTGGACTGTGGGTCCCCGGGCTTTTTCTGGCCAGCATCTGTGGAAGCAGCAGCATCCCCAGGCTTCTGCTGATCCTGGCAGGTTCTACCTTGGCTGAGTCTGGTGAGGACAGCCAGAATTTTGACTTTTGGGATCTCTTGTCCTTGTTCAGGTCCCCTCATCGCCCCCATCTCTCATCCCTGGATGAACCCAGTGCTTCTGGGGCAGCACGTGGGGTCTGGATGTATAACTTGTATGCATCATGGCTGCTTGAAGTTCTGTTCTTTCTTTGCTCAGATTTCAGACATGTTGTTCAACATTAAAGTAACACTCAGACTCTCTCTGCCTTCCCTTGCCCCAGGCCACTCTCAGCTAATTTTCTGTGTAGAGGAGCGGGATCCTGGGAACTGGGGGCATGCTCTCTGCTGGTGCTGTGCCACTGTGCCTTGTCTGTGCACAGTGCTATTCACTGTGTCCCTAACTTGCTCTTAGCCTGATCTGAGCATGTTGTTTTAATTCAAGGTAGTAAACTGGAGTGCATCCCCCAACACTTAGGAAAGAAGAAAGGGCTGGGGCGCAGCTCAGTGGTGGAGTGCCTGTCCAGTGTGCTATGCGGAAGGCTGTGGGTTCCATCCCAGCACCATACAAAGAAAGGAATGGAGGGCGGGGAGATGAAGGAGGGTTTAAGTACTTACACATCCTGAGGGAGTATCCCTTCTACCACACAAAGGTCAGGAGCGCAGGAGAAGAGAGAGACAAAAAAAGAGAAAGGGGACCCACAGGCCAGTAGCTTTCTTGGATTCAGGGCATTATCTAAACAGTTTTCCCTTGGGGAGTCTAATTGGTGGGTTTAAAGCAAGGAGGCATGGGGACCAGAAGGTCACACAGAGGGAGAGACCGTCACAGTCGCCTATCCGCGCAGTCATGCAGGATATGGGGTCAGTGGGGCCAGCCAAACAGGCTGCATGTAACTGTCCCGGAGGGAGGTGGTCATTAGTGGGGGCGGGGGGGGGGCAGAATTCTATAGGACAGACATCCGAGTTGCTGACAGTGACAAATGGAGCCAGGGCCCACTTGGAGCCAAATCAAGGTCCACTCCTGGTGTGACAAAGTTCAGGTCCTATTCAGACAGACACCATGGCAACATACAATGATGACTTCACTCTATTGGTGAGTCCTGAAGGTTAGGTTAGAGCAACTTCCATGGTTGTTACCAGGAGGAAGTGGCCCTTTGTCCCCCCCCCCCAGCACCACCCTCAGTGATCTCTGGCAGGGTGTTCCCAGGCCATTCCCCCACCTCTCATCCCCTGTGACTGTGCTGACACAGTGCTGGCAGTGGTGTGGGTACTCAACCTGGCAGCTCAGGGACCGGGGAGCCTGAGATGCTCCCCAGCGCTGCAGCCCACTCACACCCTCCCTAGGTTTAACAGACAGCGCTGGGTGACCTTTTCTGTGTCCCACCCCCAGAGCCTCCCACCTGCTCCCCCGACCAGTTCGCATGTGCCACTGGCGAGATCGACTGCATCCCAGGGGCCTGGCGCTGTGACGGCTTCCCTGAGTGCGACGACCAGAGTGATGAGGAGGGCTGCCCTGTGTGCTCGGCCTCCCAGTTCCCCTGCGCACGGGGTCAGTGTGTGGACCTGCGTCTGCGCTGTGACGGCGAGGTGGACTGCCAGGACCGCTCTGACGAGGCTGACTGTGACGGTGAGGCCCCACCTTGGCTGCCTGCCATCTGCGTGAATGGCTGCCACACCCAGGCCGTGCCAAGGCCACTTGCCCTGCCCTCCTGGACAGGGAGCTTGGGGCTCCATCCTGTCTCCCCTGAATAGGAGCTCTGCAAAGCCTCCACCTGGAGGGAGATCTCCAGGAAGGCAATATTAGGCTTAGGTTCACCAAGGGCCCATCTGTTCAGTGGCATTTGACTCGAAGGCAGATCGAACATGTCTCACCTCCCTGCATTCAGTCAAGAATTCTGCAGAAGCCCAAGCTCAGTCCCGTAGTTGGCTGCTGCTTTTTATGATTCACACTCTGGCAAGCTCCATCCTAAACGGCAGTGCCACGTCCCACCGAGCAGTCTGTGGAATAATGCTTATTACCTGGACCTACTTTCACCGGCAGGGTCTTCTTTTAGCTCTTGAAAACTGTGCTCTTCTGTACTTGCTCTGAATTTCCCTTTGCTAGGGAACCCGCCTCTTAGCACCATGGTCCCAGAACTGCCAGGGAACTCTGGTCACTTTTCCTGCCTCTCCAAAGACCACCAGGTCCTGTCCTTAGCTAACTCAGATGCTCTCCTCTGTGATAAGCAAATGTTTCATAGATGAGAGCCTAGGAGTAATCTGTAAAGCCACAATTAAGTTTCTGCAGCTCCCTGACCATCTGACAATTTAGTAGAGGCTGTAGACCACAGGCCAAATCTAGCCTGCTGCTTACTTCTGTAAATAAAGCTTCACTGGCATCAGCCAGGCCCACTCACTCATTTACATAGCGGCTGCTCTCATGCTAAATCAGGAGGGCTGAGTAATTGTCGACAGAGCCCAGGAATCCACTACAGGTCCTATATGGGAGGGTATGCCCAGGAGCCCTGGCCCAGCAGCAGTTTTTGGTCAGGGTGTCGGGATCATAGGAGCTCCTTTTAGAAGCCATGTCTTTCTTGTCACCTTCCTATACTCTTCCTGGTGTGGGATGTGGCAAAAATGACAGGCCTCCTGCAAGCTCAGGCTCAACGCTCCTCCCCTTTCATTCATCAGCAAATCACCCCTTTCACAAGGGGACAGCACCGCTGTCTCCCATTCCCAGGGTGGACACCTGGAGCAGGACAGGTGGGGAGTCACTGTGCTGGATGTTGCTCGAGCCCTAGCAGCTGCCTTCCTGGCAGTGCCAATAGGTACTGCTGGCCAGCATCTGGGTACCATGAAGGAGGCTGCTGTTGGTGCCCGTCCTGCTCACTTTCCTTCTCCCAGGAGCAGGGCTGGGGCTGCACAGCTCCCTGCTTGGGCCGCTTCTGCCTTTTCAGAACTCTGCTGTGTGTCCCACCCTATCTGTACTAGGAAGGCAGAGCCCTGTCAGGAGACATATCAGGAACCCCTGGCACCACCTCCCCAGGCGCCTGGGAAGACCTAGGGGCAAGGGCTGTCATCTTTGCTCTGTGCAGGCCTGACCCAGGGTAGTGCCTAACAAGTGCATCCTGGGGCCAGGTAGGCCTTTGAGGTCTCCCTATCGGTCCCCACACTGGCACTGCACAGAACTTGGTATTGCAACATGGGGTGGTAAGATTGGGTTTGCCATGACCAGTTTGGTCCTGTCCTTGAAAGGGGTCTGTCTGTTGGCTGTTTGTGGCTAGGCCTTGGGGGTGCAGGGCGGGGGGTGCAACCGACCCTGCGGCCTTCCTGACCTTGCTTTGCCTCCTTACAGCTGTCTGCCTGCCCAACCAGTTCCGGTGCGCCAGTGGCCAGTGTGTCCTCATCAAGCAGCAGTGCGACTCCTTCCCTGACTGCGTGGATGGCTCCGATGAGCTCATGTGTGGTGAGCCAACTTCTGGCAGGGGTGGGGTTGCCCCGCACAAGGGAGTCCCCCCAACAGTGTGGCATCTGGAGAGCGGACGTGTGTTCTGGGCAGGCCTGGGCCATTGGGTGTTCTTGGCCTTGAAGAGGCAGTAACCAGAGGGGAGACAGCTGTGGGCACAGAGGGCCTATAGGGACAGAGGCACAGTGGCTGGGCCCGCCGGGGAGTCCACCTAGGTGGGGACCTCCCATGCAGAGGGCGGCCCACCAGCCACGATTCTGCCGTGGGGAACTCACTTCGTAGAATCTGTCCTGAGGGAGGTTGTGCCCCACAGTTTGAGAAGGAGCAATGTATGCATGCCTGCACACACACACACACACACACACACACACACACACACGCACGCACACCCCACAGGACACGTGTAACATCCATTTGTGTCACATATACCCCTTGAATGGCATGTCCTGTGTAGTGGAGAGTAGAGGGGGCAGAAGACAGGTGGCCAGGGCAGTCAGGGAAGGCTTCCTGGAGTTCTCTCTCTTGACAGTCTGATTTGGAGAGGATGAGAGGTGGAGTTGTAGACAGGAACTAGGAGTCTGTGGCCACGTCTGGGCACATGGCTACTCCGTCTGCTCCAGGGGACCTGGGAGGAGAGCTCTGAAGCAGGAGGGAGGGAAGCGTGGGGTTGGGATGCAGGTTTCCTGGTGGAGTTCACTGAGCACTGAGGGCCCTTTCAAACCAGCCTAGGGCAGACACCTTGGGCCTCCATGTCTAGAGCCATGGCCTGGGCCAGGTGGCAGAGCCAGGGTGACTGGTGTCCCCACTTGGAAGCTTTCCAGTCTGGGGACTGGGGGGGAATCTGTGCTCAGGTCTGATGAGTGGGCTCTGGTGTGACTGTGAGCTCCACTGTGCCAGCTGATTCATGTCCCCAGAGCCAGCAGCCCTCCTCTCACTAGGTCTGCAGAGAGGGACATAGCTGATGTCCTCAGGGTCTCTGGGCCACCCGATGGGAAGGTGAATACAAATTTGCCAGTTGATCCTGGACTCTGCACATGCCTTCCATGCTCTGGAGACCTCAGTGGTGGACTGGCCACGAGCTCATCCAGCAGACCCCTGCCGCGCACCTGCAGCCCAGTGGCCGCTCTGCTCCAGGGGCCTCCTGGCTGACCACTGTCACATCCTTGACACCTAGACTACCTGGGCAAGTTATTTCTGGCTACCACCGAGGGCCCCTGACAAAGATGTGTGTCTTAGTTACTTTTCCTTCACTGTTGAGACAAAATACCTGACACCCACAGTTAAAGGGGGAGAGGTTTATTTAGCTCATAGTTGAGGTTTCAGTCCGTAATCTGGAGGCACTAAGGCAGGGTGACACATGGCAGAGGGGCAAGATTCACGGCAGGAGAAGATAGCAAAACCAAGAGATCTTAACAGCATCTTTCTGCCCCTGTTATCTTATCCAGACTACTGGGATTAGAGCGGTCCCAAGCTGATCAGTGGACTGATTTAATAATCCCACACACTTAACCCCAGCATCACATACTCTCAACTCAGGCACCTCTAAAAAAGCCCTGTGACCACATGAGGATTGGGGAGGACCTCTGAACAGAAGTCCTAACAGTGTGTGCGTGTGTTCACGACCATCAGGAAGGAGGGTGGGGCAGCCAGGCGGGAAGGGGGTGGGCATTCTAGCAGGCTGAGGAGCAAAAGTCCTGGGTGACTGTTGTCCCCAGGCCTACCCCTGCCTCCTTTCTCCCACCCTTTCCCGTGGGTGCTAGGCAGGGTGCCCTGCAAAAGGGCCCATCCTTTGGGAGTTGAGACAGGTCATCTCTTCCCCTCCTCCTCTGGCAGAAATTACCAAGCCGCCCTCTGATGAGACCCCCGCCCACAGCAGTGCCATCGGGCCCGTCATCGGCATCATCCTGTCACTCTTCGTCATGGGTGGGGTTTATTTCGTGTGCCAGCGTGTGGTGTGCCAGCGCTATGCAGGGGCCAATGGACCCTTCCCACACGAGTATGTCAGCGGGACCCCCCACGTGCCCCTCAACTTCATAGCCCCGGGTGGCTCACAGCATGGTCCTTTCCCAGGTAAGGAGCCCCTGGTTTGCACAGGCCTGGGCAGAGGTGGGTGACTTGTCTGGGCAGGATGCAGGAGAGGGGCGTAGCTCTCGCGCTCCCCCTTGGGTATGTGACAGACATTGCCACCGCTCAGTCACTGCACTCAAGCTTTCTGCAAGCCCCTGCTTAGCAGCAGGTCCTTCTCGGTGCAAAGCCTGCGTGCTGCAGCCTGTCCTTTGGCATCAGAAGCGTAGAGCAAACTCCTTGGACTTGGCCTTCAACATTCTTGTGGGATGTTCCCTGAGTTGTCCTCAGCAGCACATGTCCCCTAGAAATGAAGACAGGCTGCAGCTGGGCCCTCTCTAGAGCCAAGGAGCTGCTCTGCATGCCAGGCAGTTTTGCCTGGTGTGCAGTGTGGATGGTGGCGGGGCAGTTACACTTGTGAGCCGTCTCCTCATCGGGAATACAGGCTATGTGCACAGGTGCCCAGAGGGCCACACCACAAGGCCGGGGCCTGTCGGTTCCTGTTGGCGGCCATGGTGTCCAAGCAGGTTGGGTCAGTTGGTGCTGTGCTCCATGGCGCCCCTATGAGGGAAAGTCTGCCTGCAGCTCCAGGGCCACCATGGGCATTGCTCTGGACCTGTGCATCCCTGGGTTCCCTCATCTTGTTCTATTTTACCACCCCCCAACACCAGGACTCTGGCGTCTGGGTGTAGGTATGATCCAGGTCTTCTTGGGGTAGTGCGTATGGCGTGGCAGGGGCGTAGCAAGAGCTCCTGGAAGCTTGTGTTGGTGACAGCCAGCAGTCCCCAGAGAAGAGAACATGCCCCTGTCTGTGCCTGGCATGCTCTGTGCCAAGCCCCTACTAGGGTCCCTCCTGAAGGCCCATATGCTCCTCTGGCAAGGTACTGTGCATCTCCCCATCTTACATAGGAGATTCAGCCCAAACTGGTGTGGCCCAAGTGGCCTGCGGCAAGCAGGAACATGTGTCAGATAGAATTTACCACCCAATCTGGATCTCTTGAGGAGCAAGAACAGAGCTGGGGGTTATATCTGACCCACCTTGTCCCCTCTCCTGGCAGGCATCTCCTGCAGCAAGTCCATGATGAGCTCCGTGAGCCTGATGGGGGGCCGAAGTGGGGTGCCCCTCTATGACCGGAACCATGTCACTGGGGCTTCATCCAGCAGCTCATCCAGCACCAAAGCCACACTGTACCCACCGGTGAGTTGGGGAGGGGGATTAGGAGGGTTGTGGAGGCTCTGGCCTTTGCATTGGTGCAGGCTGGGGAGCGTCCTGGGACTTCACAATTTATATACCTAGTCACCCACAGAAAGGAATGGTGGGGTGTTTGGTTTCCCTATGCCTGCCCTCTTGGCTTTTTCTTTAATGATACTGCTTTGTTTAGATAATCCTTGTAGGGCTGGGGATTTAGCTCAGCCAAACAAGTGCCTGCCTGACAAGCACAAGGTTGTGAAAAAAAAAGAAATCAATCAATCAATCAATCAATCAATCAATCAATCCTTGTTTGAGCCAGGCATGGTGGTGCATGCATGCCTGTATTCCCAGCACTCAGGAAGCTGAAGTAGAAGTATCTCGGCAAATTCGAGGCTAGCTTTGACTACATAGTGAGTTCAAGGCCAACCAGAATTACACAGCAAGACCCAGTCTTTAAGAATGAGGGAGAAAAAAAAAAAGGAAAAAGTCCTTGTTGTGGACAGTCTGGAAACCCCTAGCAATACGCAGAGCTGAAAGCTTGTCTCTGCTTTTGCCTCAGAGGGCTCCTGTGAGTGTCATCTTGGTGTCTGGGGTGGTGGTCTTGCTTTGTGCCTTGGTCTCCCTTCTGTAGGGTCCAAGCCCTCTCGGCTGCCTTCCTGGGTCTATGTAACCTCTGAGCTTCCTGTCAGCCTCCCCGCCAGGATAACCCTGGATTCCCTCCCTCACCTTGCTACTTCCCCGAGATGGGCTGGATTGCTTCCTCATTGGTAGACCCACGGTGATTTTTATGGCTAAAACACTCCCTGGAAGTGTTGGCCACCCAGGTCAGTGAGGGACTAATTATAGAGTAAAGCATTAACAATTTCCTGGTTCCTGCAAAGGGCCCCTTCCTGAGGCCGACTGAGAGAAGCCCATTTCTGAGAGCACAGCTTGAGGGTCCCCAAATAAGCTTGCTGCGCCTGAGGAAATGTGTGTACTGTAGTCTCCCACCACCCCCCGGTGTGTGCCTGAAGCCATGGGTAGTACCAGACACACATACACTGTTTTTCCTGTACACACGAACCTATATGATAAAGGGAGTTTATACGTTAAGTGCAATAAGAAATTAGCAGTGACTAATAATAAACCAGAACAATTACAGCAATGTGCTATAATAAGTTATGTGAATGTGGTCTCTGTCTCTTAAGAGAGTCAAGACAAATACTAATATTTTCAGACTGTGGTTAACCGCAGGTAGCTGAAACCACAGGAAGCAAAACCACAGTGTTGGGGGCCTCTTGTGTTTGAACACTGGGGTCAGACTTTGCATGCCCTGTAAGCCCTTTAGCTTCCCCAACCCCAATGCTTGCAGCCAAATGTTCTAAGGTGAGAACAGCTCCCCTGAGTTCCTCTGGGATGCCCCCCGGGGAGCCCACCTTGCCAGGGCTGCCCTTCCTGCCTCTAAGGATCCTTCATCTTCCTGTTGGCACCTCCTGATCTCCAGGGCAGGCCCTGGGGGAGGGGATGGAGGATCATGTTATCTCCGGGCTGCAGGCAGGAACTGAGGCTTCTGGAAGCTCCAGGGCCTATTTTTAGGGGCAAAGGAAGCACAGAGCCAGAAGCCTGGAGTTGCAGAGGTCAGGGGTACTCCTGTCACCCTCAGTGGATGGATAGACAGCTCCGGAAGTCACATTCTGTCTCCCCAGACTCAGCTGACTGGCAAGCTGTTTCATTTAAACACTTTATTAAATACTTCATTGTTTAACTGTATGGTTCACTCACTCAAAATGGGTTTAGCATATTCACGGATGTGTACAACCATACTGCAGCTGATTTTTTGTTTGCTTGTGTTTTGAGATATGCAGTTCAGGGCTGGCCTTGAACTCATTATGTCACCAAAGCTGGCTTCGAATTTGCATTGATCCTCCTGCTTCAGCCTCCTGAGTGCTGGGATTACGGCATGTGTCCCCATACCCAGCTTCACAGTTGATTTTTAGAACACTTCTGTCCCTCACCAGAGAAACTCTGTATGGAGCCAGTTCTTTTACATTAGTTAGTTTATTTTGCATGAGTAATAGGAGTTTATGGTACAGAATTTAAAAGGGTACAAAAGAATGTATAGACTAGAGAGCCCCCCACTTCCTCCAAGGACACCCTCAGAGGCATATCTTGTGGCAGGTTCCTTGGACACACCCTTCTATCTCTATGTATGCAGGGTATGGACTTTATTTCCCCAGCAAAAAGGGTGTTTTTTTTCTTTTAACTTTTTATCTTGAGATAATTATAGACATGTGCAGTTGCAGGAAATGAAAGGGGTCCCCTCCACCGTGTGCCTATTTCCTCAGCAGTAACATCGTTCGTAACTGACCCCCAATACCACGAGATACCCCATATAGTCAGGATATGGATATGATCCTTTGGCCCAGTTCACATTTCACGTTGTTTGTCATTGTTGTCATTTTCAGGCAGAGTCTCCCTAAGTTGCTAAGTTATCCACACTGGGCTCAAATTTGGGATTCTCCTCCCTCAGCCTCCCGGAGTACTGGGATTACTGCACAGATACTCCTATGAACCCAGAAGACAGCACCTACACTGTGCCCTGAGCTCAGCCTGCCGCTAGTAGCAGCATCTTCGGAGCACTTCCGAGGCCACTGCTGCAGTGCGCGCTCAGCCGTCCTGGGTCCTGGGAGAGGCATCACCCTTGCCCTCATCTCCCCCAGGAGGCCAGGGGCTCCGCGGAACCCTCAGCCTGTGGCACGCCTCCTTTGGTGGGAGAGCCAGGCTGTCCCAGTACTCCCGGCTCTGCCTCCTGATTCTGCCACCCCTGTTTTCCTGTGTCACAGGCAGGATGGTACCGTTCTGTGTGCCTCTACCCGGCAAGTCCCCCCAAGGGTGTGGAGGGAACACTTCCTCTTCCTGCCTGCAGAGGGCCACCCCAGCAAGCCCAGCAAGTCAAACTTTCTGCTCATGTAACCTAAGGGAAAATCTTAATTTATATTTCTTTCATCACAAATAACCCCAAACATCTTGTGTTTAAGAACCTTTCTAGAGCCAAATGTATTGGTATTGTGTGCCTGTAATCCCAGAACTCAGGAGTCTGAGGCAAGAGGATTGCTACAAGTTTGAAGCCAGCCTGAACTGTATAGTGAATCCCTGCTTCAAAAAAGACCAAAAAAAAAAAAAAAACAAAAAAGCCTCTCTAGGTTTATTTTCTTAGTACAATGTGTTCATATCGAGGTTTTTTTTGGTACCGGGAATCAAACTCAGGACCTTATACTTGCCAGGCAGGTGCTTGTGTAGTATCCCCTGCCCTGTTTGTATCCTTTGATACCGTATTGCTCATAATGATTTCTAAGGTCATCAGGTATTTGAAGGACATTAGTCCATGGCCTGGGATATGTGTTGAAAATATTTGTTCTTAGTTTTTTGTCTTTTGGTTTGGGTTCTAGTATTTTTGCCATATGTACAATGAAATGATTGATCTTTTGTTCTATGGTATCTACTTTTGGGAGTCATACTCAGAAAGGCCTTCTCTCCTCTGAACAGAAAAATGAATGTCTTAGTGGATGTGGTGATGCAAACCTGTAATCTCAGGATTCTAAGAGGCTGATTACAAACTGAACTCAGCCTAAGCCGCTTAGTGATTTAACAAGGCCCTGTCTCAAAAGAATCTCATCAACTCTGGCCAGAACCCAAAAGGTGGAGGGGAGGCATGGCCAGAGCCTCCTCCCTGCCGGCCATACTTGAGGCAGGTGGGTGGGTGGCGCTGCTTGGCCCTGGGAGGCTGGAATGATCATGCCGGGCTCTCTGCAGATCCTGAACCCGCCGCCGTCCCCGGCCACGGACCCCTCCCTGTATAACATGGACATGTTCTACTCTTCAAACATTCCAGCCACCACCAGACCATACAGGTAGGAGTCTTCCCAGTCTTCCTGCGCTGAGGAAGGGGCCTTGTCCTCATTTTATAGGGTCAGGCCTAGTCCTTCCTTTGGCTTTCCTGGACACCCTAGGCCATCTCCTGTGTGAGCCCCATGGGGCCAGTGTTGTGTGAGTGTAGAAACCAGCTAAACCCCACATTCTTCCCTGGGTAGCCCTGGGGAACTCTGTTAGCCAGGACAATGCTCTAGAGCTGCAGGCCTTGAAGGATGTCATCAGGGGTGTTCCTACTCCTCCCACTGTCCCTTCAACGGACATGTGGCACAGGGCTTAAGCGCTAGGGTCTGACTGTGCTTGTCAGACCTAGCTGTGGGCCTGTCAGACCTAGTCAGAACTAGCTGTGGGCCTGATCATGCTGCCACCTCTTGGGGCCACAGCCCTCCAGAGGGTCAAATATGTGTTTGGGGGCAGGTGTGTTGTTGGCCCAGGCCAGAGACCGACCCAGTACATGTACTTTCTTACTTGTTGTGGCCTTGGCCTGTCTGAGCCCAGAAACCCCACAGGCCTGCTCAGCCTGATCCCAACTCCCAAGTTTCCTGTGTCAGGGTCACAGACCTGTGTCCCACATGAGGAGGGCTCTCATGAGAATACCAAGGAGAAGCAGGTCTAGGCACGGTGATCTGTGGGCAGGGTGGGCCCCTTGACCTTTAACCCTGTGGATCCAGCCAAGAGGGCCAGCCCCCGAGCAATCCCAGGTCTCACCACCAGGGAGCACCTGATGGGGTCAGTGGAGCCAGGCCAGGCCAGGCCAGTCCTCTGGCTTACCTAACCTTGAGTCTTTGGTGCCTGTGACCCTGAAACAGCAGGGTCTTCTGAGGTGGTGCTGCCTGCCATCTAGTGGCCAGTTTTGGGAACTCCTGGACTAGAAAACAATCTCCCGGGCCCAGCACTGGAGCTGGGAACTGCGGCCTTAGGCAAAGACCCACCTCCACTTCCAGCCCCCTCTGTATTAGGTCACCTCCCTGCTCAAGGACATGCAGTGGCTTCCTAGTGCTGTGTCATCATATCCGGTCTCCACGGCTCATCTCAAACTGTCTCCCACAATGATAGCCCTGCATGCACTGTCCCCAGAGTTATCATATTTGTGGCAGGCAAGCCAGTCCTCCCAGTCTCCTGTCCCACCTTGTGCCTTTGCTCATGCCATCCTGCTCTGGGCCCCAGCTCTAAGACGTCTTCCTGCTACCTGCCTGGGTGTGTGTTCTGCCTTCCTGCCTACTGTGAGTTCCTGCCACCGTGGGACAAGGGCTCTGAAATACCACAATCCCTTCTCTGGACTTGGGTCTTGCAGTGTGTTACTGACTTTCTGGGCTATCACTGGATGCAGGGAGGCTGGAAGATACCACCAGGGTCCAGCTACTGCAGTCTGAAGTAGAACCATTTGAGGCCCATGCATCTCCAACAGTTACAGAAATGATGCTGTGGCCACGTACTGCTTCCAGCACCTTCTTTGCAGCATCTCATTTAACCCTCACAAGCCAAGCCCCTCATAGGGCTGTTTCATCCTCTCTTGTGTATCTGTGAGAAACTGAAACTCAGGAGAGCTTAAGAAATTAGTTACTGCCCAAGGCCAGCCCGGCAGGTTCTGCAGGCCTCATGCAGCCTAGGGTTCCAGGTTTTGCCAGGGACCCGGGCTCAACAGCCCTGCGATGATGTAGGTGCAGGCCTGCCTCTCGGTGTGGGGCTGCTGAGGCTCAGAGAGGGCCACCCAGCTGGACTGAATGCTGAGTCAGGCCTGCCTCCCCCAGAGCCTGCTGATGGACAGGCAAGCCTGGAGCCCCAGTGCATGCTGGGGCAGATGTGCACAAGGGACTTCCTTGTCTTTATCTGTTCTCCTCAGGCCCTATATCATTCGAGGCATGGCACCTCCGACAACGCCCTGCAGCACAGATGTGTGTGACAGTGACTACAGTGCCAGCCGTTGGAAGGCCAGCAAGTACTATCTGGATTTGAACTCAGACTCAGACCCCTACCCTCCTCCACCCACACCACACAGCCAGTACCTGTCGGCAGAGGACAGCTGCCCACCCTCACCTGTCACTGAGCGGAGCTACTGCCACCTCTTCCCACCCCCGCCGTCCCCCTGCACGGACTCCTCCTGACCTCGGCCGGCCCACCCCGACCTCTCTGCGCCCCTGTAAATATTTTTAAATATGAACAAAGAAAAAAATATATTTTATGATTTTAAAAAATAAATATAATTGGGATTTTAAAAACACAAGAAATATGAACAGTGATGGGGGTGGGCAGGGCTGGGAAAACTTTGTACAGTGGAGAAAATATTTATAAATTTAATTTTTTTTAAAAATGTAACTACCGTTCTTTAATGTCCTGTGTGCATTTGAGTTGAGTGACCCCCGTGGAGTGAAGGCCAACCCCCTAGATGGCTGTTGTGTGCTTGTCTTCCAGTGTGCCTGTGTCCCATGGGGAAGGGCTGAGACCTCAGGTGGAGTCTTCCCTGGGTGGCATCCCTGTCCCCAAACGTGACTTGCTCAGTCATGGAGGGCTTTGAGCTTGATTGTAGTTTATTTTCAAATTCTCAAGTGTTGCGACCAGTGCCCTGCGTGTTCTCTCTACACCGGGTCCTGTAGGTGTTACACCTGGGCTTTGGGCCGTCCCTCGGTCTGCATTAGCTTCCATCTGTCCTCTTGTGCTGGCTGAGGGATGCTGCCTAGTGATGACGAGGGAACCAGAGTTCTCCCCTTGGCCCCTCCGTTTGCTCGGACGGGGCTGCCCAGCTCACTCTGCTGACCTGCATTTGTCTTGTGGCAGGGAAGGATCCTCTTGTCCCCAGAGACAATTGGCAAAACAAAGCCTGAGGTCCTAGCGTGTGCACTTGGGTGCTGCTGAAGGAGAGAAAGAATGCGTGGTGCCTGTGGGAGCAGGTGTGTGTGCGTGTCCCAGATATCGGGAAGAGACAGAGAAGTAATCTAGTGATGGTGTGCATCTTCAACAGGAATGCCTACCACGGCTCCAGGAAGGGCCTGATCCCAACCAGGGTGCTGGGAAAAGGAGATCAGAGCAAGGGCACACTTGGCGCTAGTGTAGCTCCGCTTAAGAACTGAAATAGTCCGGTATGGTGGTGCATGTCTGTAATTCCAGCACTGGGGAGACTGAGATGGGAGGATTGTGGTGAGTTCAAGGCCAGCCTAAACTACATAGGGAGACCCTGTCTCAACAAAACACCACCAAAAGAACCAAAACACAAAGACACTAAGTGCCCGAGCAAATCTCCTGGCCTCCCAAGAGAACCTCAGAGTGAACCCTTGACTTCTGCCAAGTGGGCTTCAGTTATAGACAAAGGTAAGAACAGCTAAGGAAGGCAGACTCCTGCAGGACCAGCTGCTGGACAGCATTCCCACTGAGGACACTGGAACACAGTTGGTACCCAAAGCCTGCAGCACCTGAACCTCTGGGGGCTGGCTCCCTGATCCTGACTGCCCAGGCATTCCTGGAGGTGATGGGCAGCATCATAGTCAGGGGGCAGGCCAGCTTGTGGATGCTGCCATCAAGTCAGAGCTGGGACATAGAGCAGGACTCAGCATCCAAGCGCTGTATAAGCAGCATGTGGGATCTTCCTCAGGGGCTGGCTGCGCCTTTCTGGTCAGGCCATGTGCCCTGAGGTGATCGTCAGTGTGAGTCACCCAAGCATTTGGCAAGGCCTCTGCTGCCTTAGAGACACTGGGTGTCTCATGGATTTCTTTCAGGTTCATTCTCCTACCTATCCATCCATGTATTTAGTCTGGGGGGTCCCTGTGGAGGACCGCCAGGATGGCTCTCCTTGAAAGACCATTTGTCTCCATTTTGGCTAAACCTCGCCCAGCTTCCTGTGTTGATATGTACTAGGCTGAGCTGACTAGGTTAACACTCCACCCTCTCAACGGGTTTTCAGCGATGCAAATGGGTCAAGCCCATGCGATGTGTAGACTTTGAGGCAGTGCACATATCGGTGATGTCTCTGACTGCTAAGCCCAAGCTAGCTCCAGACACTCCGAGCCGGCTGGGATTGAGCCTCAAGAAAGATGGAAAACGGCTGTGAAGTTCCAGGGAGGGGAAACCAGACATCAGAGCTGGGGTAACCAACTAAAAGCACAAGATACTTCCTCAAAGTGTGTCATGCAGATTCCTCCGAACTTAGAGGCTACCCGAATCCAGTACTTTCTGCATATGTTCTCTGCATATTGCAGAGGTGCCATTGTGTCTCCTACCTGGCCCAGCTCACAGGACTCATGTACTTCCCACCATTCTCACAGTCACTCAACCCCGAGCCTCTCCTCTCATCACGAATTAATAAAACTCCACGTTTGGCTCTGGGTTGTGGCCTTTGTTCCGGTCAGCCGTTATTCTGACTGGACTTAGGACCCCCTTGACTCCCTACAACTGCAGATTATGTGTTTGTCTCTTTACTCTCATCTTGGGTTGCATTGGAAGTGGTAGAGTAGAATTTACTTATTAGAACCACAGTAACTTTCCCGTGGGGTTACCAATCGGAGGTCAGGCAAGCAGTAGGAGGGAGTGGCCTGGTACCCTGTGCTGCTGGGGAGAGGGGTTCACTATTCACAGCCCTTTTCATCTCAGCATCCTGGGTGTTACCTCCACAGAGCCATTGCAAGACTAGCAGTACCATTTGGTACCAGATACTAGAGGGCTCTCCACACCCTTTCCAGCCTGTGCAGTCAGCTGGGGGAGCCATATGTCAGCCCACTGCCACCTGTTATGTGGCAAGTCAATCTGTCACCCTTCAGTAGGCACCTACCGTACGTAGAGCCCTGCACATGTCACCCACTGGCTCCCCAAATCCAATGATCCAGAGCAGTTTGCAAAGCTGTCAGTAGAGCACAGTGCAGAGATGTCCCAGGGTCACTGTGTTCGAATGGGGGGGGCTGGCAGTGCTTCCCCAGGGGTAAGGTGAACTTGGGCAGCTCAGCCACATGGATGATGCTTCCAATTCATACTTTTAAACAGGCTTGGGTAAGAAGCAGCAAAGCCAGGGCTGTTTTCATCTATTTGTTTAATTATTCCTATGTCTGCCAAATATGACTAACCAGCTTCTCAATGTGGCCAGAGAGACTTCTACTCTTCCTCCAAACCCTGTCATCTCCATGTGGCCAGGTTGTGGCCATTTCTGCTTGCAGGCAGGCAAACCACCTGCTCAGGGGGACCAGAAACTTGGGTGAGATTTGGTACAACTCCTGGGAAGACACTGGAGCAATCAGACCTCAGACCAGGGGCTAGTGTCCCCTCTGGAAGTCCCCTGCTGGCTCCTCCCTTGTGGCCTCTGCCAGAGTCCCACACCTCTACTTCTTTCTCCCCACTCAAATGTCTTCCTTCTCACTCCAGAAGCTTGCTGGCATCTAGGCGATTAACAAGCCCAGTAGTTCCCTTCCTCCCTGCTCTGGCTATCAAGAGTACTCTGTAGAAAAGGAAGCATTTCCTCCCCAGCCGGGCTGAACTCCCTGTACTGATACCAGAGAAGTAGGGGTGTCTGACTCCCAGGGGAATCTGATCGCATCTCCCACCAGAGCCCATCTGGTTCTTTCCTTGCAGGTTCAGCACCTCTCGGCCTGACCCAGCACAAGCTAGACACCAGGCCATTGGACACCAGTCTCAGCTCTTCTGGAGTATGTCTGCTTCAAGATGGTTCTGCTCCAGCCCCTTGACTCTGGGCCAGTCCAGGGGAATGGTGGGGCGGGGGGGGGGGGGAATCTGTACCCTGGAGACAGAAGGAAATGAAAGACAATATAGAGTCTTTTTCTTCAAGTTGAATTTAAAGACTTTCTTCAGAGTTTGTCTTTTCTTCTCTGAGTGCACATGTGAATTAAAATGAGATCATGGAGTTTTTTCTATAAACGTTACTCGAGAGAGTTACTTAACGTTAGGCAGCTCTGTGTCTGTTAGAAGAGTTTATGAAGTAATAGCTGGGTGGTGGGTACAAGGGCATCATTATATTCTTCTCTACTCTGGGCATGTTTGGAAGTATTAAGTATATGTGTGTGTGTTCTTAAGTCTAGACAGACTGAACCAAGTTAAACATTAAAGACTAAACTACAAAACGACTAGGGGGAAAGGGTGAGGTTGGTGATCCATGAAATCTAGACATTTTAGGATGCAGAGGCTGATCCATGTCATTGCACGTCATCCCCTGCTCCCTCCCTGTCCCTTGCTCCCCCAACCCACAGGAGATAGGGGCAGCTCTGACACTTGCTACCCCAGAAAGCTCTCTCTCCCTGATTCCAGCCCCTTTACCTAGGTTAGTGGTGCACAAACCAGTGACCTATGGAGCCTGCTTACCTTGGATAAGATTGGATCATCTCATTTAATTATAGCACACATGTTCCTGTGACTTACTTGGGTTTGGGATGAAGGAGCCTGAAGCAGAAACTGGCAAATCCTTTGATGATGAATTGAATAAAAGAACGCATGCAGCCCTTCCCAGATAGCACACAGATGGCAGGTAGCATCCTATGGCTGTCCCTTCTGTCCTTGGGTCACTCAAGCACCAACCTTTGCCTGGGGGTTCCTGGAAGTCTCTCTCATGCTACCTTGGGAGCTGTGATACTCTTAACATTTGCTGGTCATGTTTCACTGTGTTCTTCTAAAGTATGGGCAGTCCTTCTCCTGCTCAAAGCTTGCCCTGGCTCCCACTGTCTGGGTCTAAACTCCAAGTTCCTTTCCTGTGTTGTGAAACTTCAGCCCCTGTGCTCTATCTCCTGTTTCCCTGTAGATCTGTGACCACCCCAATCTGTTTGCCACCAAATGAACTGGCACCTCTTCTTTGGTTCCTTTCCCTGGCATGCCCACCCTATTTGCCTATTTGTCTCTCTCTCTAACTCTGAATCAACTGGCCTGATTGTTAGCTGTGTGCCTCTTGCTAGCTGTGTGCCTCTGAATAGCAGGGTCAATGTAGCATCTGCCCTGGTTTGCTGTCTCCCTGGCTGCCCAGCACCACTCAGGGTATGGACCCAAATTGGTAGGTATTATTACTTGCAGTGCACAGGGAAGAACTGGAGTGATTAGCCACGATTGCTCTGCCAATATGGCTGTGCAGGGCATCTGAATGCTTTCTGGACTTGTGAACTAATCAGTAAATGGGGATGATAATACTGTTATTGGTGGAGCTATCACCAATAACTTCTTTTCAGAAAGTCTGCCTTGAGTCTAGGTTTTTCTGGAAGGGTGGACTGAAGGCTCTGGGATATGTTTGCATGGCCAGAGACCCAGCTCCCCGGTGGTTACTCCAACCCAAGACGCATAAATTGCACATGCTGAGTGAGAGATATTGGAACTCAAGAATCTGAGTCATTGAGGCAGCTGGAGGCCATGCAAAGAACAAGGGTGGGTACAGAGAGATGCTGCACTTAGGAAAGGCAGCCAGTGTTCAGATCAGTAGTGGCCAAGCTCTGCTGTTATCCCCACAGGCCAGAATTCTCAAAAGCGACTTAAAAAAGCCACACAGTAACTTCACTCACTGTGTCCTCTTTGAGCCAGACTGCCCATTCTTGATCAAGCCAGCATCACTGGGCAGCTGATGGATTTGCTGACTGTCCCTCAGAATCCTTCATGAGCCATCTCTGTCTCTCATCTCCCACCCTGCTGGGGCAAGCCTGCCTCCCCAGTACTACAAAACCCCCCGATGGGGTGTTGGAGAGGTTGTTCTTCCTGCCACCTACACCCAAGACGGGATTAGTCCTCCATGTCCTGTGGGGTGAAATGCCGCTTCCCCAGGGAGGGTCTGCACCGCAGTCTGCTCACCTTAAGGTCACCTGCTGTTTTCAGATGGGACCAACCCCATCAGGCCCTAAGAGCCGCAGGATTCTCACCAGTGGGGACTGTACTGGTCCCCCCAGGCAGCTCCAGCACACCTAACTTCACGGTCCTGGCAGCCTCGTTTCCGCCCTGCGTTGGAGTAGATTGTTCCTAGGGGCATAAAGTGGGCAATCCTGGGTGCCCTGGGTGGTGTGAAGCGTGAGTCTCGAGGTTCTAAGATCTTGCCTATCCAAGAGGAGAGATGGCAGTGGAAGGGTCCGGCCTAGCATTTTGGGAAAAGTTCAGGTGTCAATCCTTCCTGCAGACAAACATGACAATTACACCTTCTTTTATAGAGGATCTCTAACTTAGTGATGGGTCACAGCTGGAGACTCTTAGCAACACCCTGTCATCTTGACCCCATTTCCCGGGTTGTCATTTTATTAAGGGTCAAACAGTTATGAGAAAATAGTACCTCGTTCATAAAAATCTAAAGATGGAGAATGCGGGCATCGATCCCGCTACCTCTCACATGCTAAGCGAGCGCTCTACCACTTGAGCTAATTCCCCAGATTGGGAATACTTCCGCCCCGATACATATTGTGGTACACGTCATCACGGGTCTCCCCCTCCCCGCTACAAACCCATCTGACTGCAGTCACCTCGTCACCCTATTGGTTCCCTTGCACGCCGCGTTCCACGACCAAGACTGGTTTGGCTCAATTTAGTTTTAAAAGACATTCACCCCTCGGATTGGCGGTGCAAAGTGTCCATCAAGCGGAGGACCTGCTGTTGCTACGGCGTAGGGAGACCCAGCCAGGGTTCCCCAGATTTCTGATTTGTTTCTCAGACTCCAGGGTCCTAAAGATTCCGGATCCGTCTAGTCCTTGGGAAAAGAATGCTCCTCTCGAGCTTGAGTGACAAAACCTATCAGCCAATCGGAGTAGAGGTAAGGGAATCGCCAGGCTATCCAATAGGCTGCGGGGGGCGTGAGAGGAAGGCCAATGAGCACAGATGAGGGGCGGTGTCAGGATTACGATTGGCTGCCAGGAGGCCGGAGGGAGGGCGGGGGAACTCAAGGCCTGCTTGATACGTCCGCCATTTTGGGCGCTTCGCTGATGGTGTCGGTGAGCGCGTTTCCCGCCTGAGCGCAACTAGCGGCGGGTCTTGGGCACCTTCAGGTAATGGGGGAGGGGGGCAGCGGAGCGGGCTGCGGCGCGGGTGCGCTAGCCGCGCGGGTGGGCGGGCGGCAGGGCCCCTGGCCTGGACCTGGGCGGCGCGGGGAGGGAGCGTCCCGGCCCCTCTTCCCCTCCCCCCCGGAATTCGCTGCTCCGCGGGCCCGGGAGGCGCGGCACCGAGTCCTTTCCGACCGCTCCCGCCCGCTCCTGTCAGCCGGGCCCCGCGGGCTGGGCGCCGGGGGCGGGACGCCCGGACAGCGAACTTTGCGCCTCCTTGATGTTCATGGCCTTGCACGGCGGGCAGGCGAGGCGCGCCGGAACCGGGTCCAGCTCAGGTCCGGTTCTGGCCCGATTCCCTGGCTCGCGGTGTCGCACGCTGCCCGACCCCGCTCCCGCACCTGCGGGGCCTCCTGGCCGCGGGCTCCTTGTAAACTTCTGGGGGCCTTCGGGAGCGTGTCAAGTTGAGGCAGCAACTCACAGAAAAGATTCGCTAAAGGCCTTTGTTGGACTCTGCTCTCCGTGAAACAAGTTTTGTGGGTTTCTGTTAATTCGCCGCAGAGTCATCGAAACACACAAAACCCCGCTCGGAGTCTCCCAGTAGCCTTTCGAGTGGTTTTCCGGCTCTGATGTTGTGACTCTGGTGCGGACCTGGGCACAATCGCCTCCCCGGCGTCTCCGAGCCAGGGGGTGGTCCTTCTTGTGGCTCCGGGGACCTCCCTCTTAAAGAAGCCCACTCCCTGTTAACTTGGAGATGTCGCCTCTTCGGGTCCTGCCCGCTTTGATCCGAAATTGGCCTTGTAGTTGTAGGTGGAGCGAATGAGTTCTCGGGGGTGTGTGTCTTTGTGCTGTGACGTCTCCACCTCCTGACTTACTGTCATTTGTCTGGCACTTTCACGTCGAACTGTGTTTATGTTTGGCTTTTGTGGGAGGGGGCACGTGGTAGTTTCCTTTAGTCCTTGTAGCACTGTTTATGTTGATACTGTCTCACTTTGTTCAGTGGGGTTTACTTAGATTTTACTCTCAAGGTCACGTTGCGGA
Organism: Cavia porcellus; assembly: GCF_034190915.1. Taxonomy (NCBI): domain Eukaryota; kingdom Metazoa; phylum Chordata; class Mammalia; order Rodentia; family Caviidae; genus Cavia; species Cavia porcellus. The sequence goes on from NW_026947500.1 coordinate 26,608,838, forward strand.
TAGGCAGCAGGTGAAAAGGGACTCCTGGTTTCCAGCCACTCGAGTATGACTTAAGTGGCAAACGTTAAGATACCGGTTTAGTGATGGTGTTTGAGCTTCGTTCTCCCTGGATTTGAAAACGGCCTAGGCTTAACTACTTTCTAACTCTGTGACCTTGGGCAAGTTACTTAACCTCTCTTTTCTCCGTAATTTGGGAATAATAATAGTATCTCTGATAAGTTTGTTCCAACAAGTGTATGTGATATACATGTGACCAAGTGTATGTGTAAATGAGTTAATACACTCTAAGCGCCTAGAAACGTGCTTCACAAACAGAATCAATCAGCTCAGTAATCAGTGGTTATTAGTTTTAATTTAAATTTGATTTTAAATGTTTAGATATAATTCCGAAGTGAAATAACTGTTTAAGATCTGACTGTTAGTGTCTGTAGAGAGCTCTGTGGATTTTGCTTTTTTGGTACTGGGAATTGAACTCACGACCTCGCACTTGCCAGGCAGGCACTTCACTCTGTTTTTTAAGGGTCAGTTGGACTGATTTATTTTTTCAGGACAGGAGTCGATGAAATTTAAATTACATACATTTTCTGGAATTAATGGTCTGCAGAGTATTTTGTTTGAGAGATGGTTAAATACAGAAAAATCATCAAGAGTTTAAACAGGACTGTTGTTCATGTACTTCTGGATACTGCTCCTGGGTGCTCTGAAAGTTGAAACTTTGAGTGCCTTATTTGATGCTCAAAAGATTTGGATTTTAGACCATTTTTGATTTTAGGTTTTTGGGTGGTTAGATTTTTAGAGCTGAAAAGCTTAGATTTTATGTATATATGTATTTATTTTTGTGGTTTTAAACAGGGTCTTCACCATGACTATATCCTGAGCTGGCCCCATCATCATCATTTGTAGTACTTGGGATTGAACTTTCAGGGCTTTTGCCCTAAGCTCCATCCTCAGCTTGCTAATTTTTTTTTTTTTTTTTTTAAGTTTGAGACAGGGTCGTCTTTTGTATAGTCCAGGCTGGCCTTGACTCACAGCAATCCTCTTACCTCAGCCTTCTGAGTACTGGGATTACAGATGTGTACCACCATGCCCTATTTAAAACATTTTTTGTAGTTTTTTTTTTTCTGGGAACCATACTCAACCTCACGCTTGCCAGGCAGGTGCTTGTGCCACTGAGCATATCACTGGCCCCTAAAATTTTTTCTTTCGTGACAGGCTCTCACTAGGTTGCTAAATTGGTGGTCTGGAATTAAGCTTCCAGTCCTTCTTGCCTCAGCCTTTTAGATTGCTGGAGATTATAATCGTGTGCCATGTGCCACCATACCTAGCAAAGTTACAGATTTTAAAGCATTTTGAATTTTTGGATTAGGAATCCTATACTGGTAAAGTTTGTCATATACTCTTTTTTTTGTCTTTTTCCTTTTTATTGGTACCAGAGATTGAACTCACGACTGCCTGCTTGCAAGGCAGGCGCTTATGCCGCTGAGCTAAACCTCCAGCCCTGTCATATACTCTTAAATTCAAAATTTTAAGATCTCAAACTCTTCTGGTCCCAAGCATTTTGGATAAAAGACTATTCACCCTGAAGTTTGAGAAATAGCTGTTACCCTAGATCTGTGCTTTGGAAGCTTATTTGCACCTCATCTTGTCTTTTCGAAGAATGTAGAATATTTAGTAAACTGTCATCCCCAAGTTTACAGTAATACCTAAACTCAGTCATTTAATACCCCATCTGTGCTCTTCACCATGGTACTTTAAAATGTTCCCTCCTCCCTTGTTGTGGTTTGTTATGTTGCACTGGGGAAGTGTATTTTGATAGACTTGGACTTAGGGTAGAGATGAACATCTTGCTGGTGTAACTTACTAAATGACAGGAAGAACATTGTTTTGGGTTTCTAAGACATTTGCTTTTGTATAAAGTATAGCACACCAAACCAAACAACACACACACACAAAGCAGCTTATTAGTTTCATTTAATTAATTGAGAATTTGAGAATCAGATATAACTGGACAGAAATTAGTAATAAAATTAAGACTTGACAGGGTAAGATTTGCTGATGCTTCTTTAAAATAAAGTTTTTGTGTCAGTTTAATCCAAAAGATAATGCACTTCATATAAGTAAACATCTCTTCCTTAAGATGGCTCTGGCAGAATTGATCATCAGTTTGTTTCTATGAGAAGCTTGTATCTTGTGATTGCATATTTTAGGCATCTGAGAAGTCTAAAACTTTATGATTATATATAGGTCTAAAATTTTATATTTTACTATTCTTCAGAAGAGTAAGTACGTGATTGTGATGATGAAACTCTTCTAATCATCTGCCAAACTAAAACCAGCAGAGTTTTATTTTATACAAAGTACAAGTGTAGTCTAATTCTTATATAAGACCTGAGCCCCAGTGTAGGTTGAATAGTGTTAGCTAGGAGGCACTGAAAAAAATAGTCCTTCTTATTGGCTTTAAGCAGCTTTCATATTTCTGTCCTTAAGAAAATCTCAGGTTTTTTTTTTTTTTTGGATGGCAGTACTGAAGCTTTCTCATTGAGCTACTGCCCCACCTCTTTTTAATTCTTTGAGGCAGCGTCTTGCTAACTCACTAAGTTGCCCAGGTTGAGCTTCAATTGTGATCCTCCTGCCTCAGCTTCCAAGAGTGGTGGAATTCTAGGAGTGTATGACCACATCTGGCTTTTCTTTTTAATTATGGAATAATAATAGTACATATTCACTATTATTATGGGGTGCAGCATAATATTTCAATGTATGCAATGTGCTGATCATATGGGGCAGTTACATTTCCATCTCCTTATGTTTTCTTTACATCTGGCCACCTTCAGGTGTCTGTTCTAAAATGATTGGGTTTGGGGCTGGGTAGCCCAGTGTAGAGCACTGAATGATAGAGCACTTGCCTTGCTTTCATGAGGCTCTGGGTTTCATTCTAGTATTGAGAAGAAAAGGAAAATTCAGTAAAATGATTGCTTTTTAAAAATTTAGTTTACATCAGGGCTTCTTAATTTGGAGTGATTCTGCTCCCTAGAAAACATTTGAGAATTTCTGAAACACTTTTGCTTTGTCACATTTGTGGTGTGCTTCTAGAGGGTGGAGGCTAAGGCTATTGCTAAACACTTCAGCTTGACAAGTCCCCCCGCCCCCAACAGATTCGTCCAGCCTCAAATTGTAGTGGTGCAGAGGTTGAGAAGTCTTGCTCTAGAAGATGCTAGACTGGCCTACATTAGTCATTTGGGACATTTTAACACCATGGATATTGGACTTCACCTTTTGGAAACTTATGATGAGATTGAGAATCTAATTTTAAAAAGTTTTCTTGACAATACGGAAGTGATGCTGGGTTTTGGAACCACTGTTAGGGACCACAGATTTGAGATCTGTGAGTACAAGCTTCTTTGAGTGGTCTGTGAGCTCTGACTTTGCAGAACATAGATCCCATCTTAGAAGTTACTATGTATTGGGGAAAGATGAGATTTATACATCATTTTTCAGGTGGCTGAAGACAGAACTTTAAGATAAATACCAAATGAATTGTCATTTGGTCGTTCTGATGCATGGCTGTAATTTTAGCACTCTGGGAGGATGAGGTAGGGAAATCCTGAATTTGAGCCCAGCCTGTGCATTTCAGTGATTTCATGAGATCCTATTTCAAAATAAAAAAGAGCCATAGATGCAGCTCACTGCTAAGGCCCTTGATTTGATCCCCAGTACCTCTGAAATGCTTACATCCATCCATCCATCCATACATACATATAGATATTTGCATGCAAACATATGTACATATAAACAAAAACAAACTGTATGTACATGCTAGGTAAATACAGTTGAGCTACATCCCCAGCCTTTGCAGATTTTTTTTTTTTTTTTGGCCTATAAATACAATCTCAAACTTGAGGCTGGCCTCAAATTTGAGATTCTCTTGCTTCAGCTTCTCAGTGAATTGGGATTACAAGGGAGTACTATTATGCCCAGCTGAATGATTTTTCTAAGATGATTTGGCAACTTTTTTTCCCCCTTTACATCATGAAAATACATTATCATATTGTACTGAAACTTAACAGAACTCTTAGATTAGGATTTGCACCTACATTGAATAAAGTTATACTGTACTTTTTTTTTTTTTTTGTCTTTTTGAGACAGGATCTCACTATGTAGTTCAGGCTGGCCTTGAGCTCACTTTGTAGTTAGCCCAGGCTGTTCTTGAACTTGCAACAATTCTGCAAAAGAGACAGTGTAGGGAATGCCTATTCCTTGTGCTTTGAATTCTGACCCAAATGGAGGAGGAGTAGTTTTTTCCCCCCTTGGAGAGGAGGTGCAGTATTAAAGGTAGATTTTTTTTTTTTTTTAAACAGAATTTCACTCTATAATCCAGACTGTCCTTGAACTGATTTTGTAACCCAGGCTGACCTTGAATTCACGGGAATCCTGCCTCAGCCTCCTGAATGCTGGGATTGCAGGTGTGTGCCATCTTGCCTGGCAAGAGATACTTTTCTTGTCCATACTTAACATTTAGATTATGCAGTTGATTGGTTGAAAGAATGTTAGGTTGAAAATGATAAGAGTTTTATTAACTAAATGTTAAGGTCATGGGGCACTTTGTCATTCTTCAGGCTGAATTTTTTTTTTTTTTTTTTTGTACCAAGGATCGAACTTACAACCTTGCACTTGCTAGGCAGGTGCTTATGCTGCTGAGCTAAATCCCTGGCCCTTCAAGCTGAAATTTGACCTGTGTTGAGAACTATAAGTGACTACATCTACTTTTGATCAGCAAATACTTTAAGTTCTTACCCTGCCAGCAATGTATTAGGAATTCAAGGGCTCATGGAGTCGTTTTCTAGAGGGAGAGGCAAGTAATTACAAAGGAGACTAATTAACAAAAGTTGGTAGAATTAGCATAGCTGGCTATGTATATCACAGAGTTCTGTATTTCTCAAGTTCCTCGTCCCCTCGTCCCCTCGTCCGTAGGTTAATCCAGCTGTGGAATGAAAATGTTAAGAAAAATTTCCCAAAAGTTCTAAAAGATAAAACTTGAATTGACCACAGGGATTGTGCATTAAATGGAAGCCACATGAATGAAATGATACATAGACATACTTTGCTGTAGCCACCAACCGTTTCATAGGCCTCAGTCTCTACAACACTTGTTTGAGCATTGTTTTTCCGTCTTGAGTACAAGGTCTTGGATGGTTGCTGGTTTTGTTATACTGAACTTACACTGACTTTTTTCTGGTAATTTCTTAAACAATATAAAAACTATTTACATAGCATTTCTACTGTGTTAGATATAAATAACATAGACATAATTTAAATTATGCAGGACGATATCTGTAGGTCACATGCGAACACTATAATAACATTTTATGTAAGGAACTCCAGCGTCTTTATATTTGGTGTTCACACTGAAGGTGGGAGGGTACTGGAACCAATCTCGAAAGATGCTGAGGAACAACTGCATATGGTCTAAGTAGGCTGACAGTGAGAGGCACTGGAGAGCCCAGAGGAAAAACCTCTACTGGTTGGTTGGGTTATTCGTTTAAACTTTGTGTGGTTGAGGTTGCACAAGAAAGATGGGTATGTCTTTTTCATTTATATTAATGGTTACTGTGATGGATCTGCTTGATTTGGCTTTCTTAAAAAGCAGTGCCAGTCCTTCTGTGCTGAAGAAGCTGCTTAGTAATGACAAATAGAATTGATGTTTATTGTTCCATACATGTTGGTTGACCTGTAATCTAACTTGAAACACTGACTTGTCATTCCAGAATCATCATAGATTTCTTGTAGTTTCTTGCTAAATATTCTTGAGGTAGATGGTGCTGGGAGTGTGGATGAGGTGTTTGTATTTGGTTTTGCTTTTCTGTTGTAGTGTGACTCTGGGCTAATTAGAGATTTGTTTTTTGATTTATAGTTGTTATGAAGTCCTATTTCTTCCTCCTGCTTCCCTTTATTTTTCTTTACTGGGAGAGAAGTAGTTACTGTCTCTACGAAAAGTAACTTTAATTCAGATTTTGAAAGATCACAGACCACCCTGAACGCATCTCATCTTGTCTGAAAGATCACAGATTGATACTTGGAGACTGGTTAGATTGGCTAGATGGTGAAGAAACAGTTAAAAGGATATTTGTACTAAAATGCTTCATGTCACTGAGTTGACAAATAGCTGGCTTTACCCTGAGTAGGGGTTCTTGGCTACTTGTCACTTATAGCCAGCTGATGCTGATCTATTGTAAAGTTAATACAAACAACACATTTGACTGAATTTATGCAAAAGAAAGTTTTGTTTTGTTTTTTAGTACCAGAAATTGAAGTCAGGACCTTGGGCTTGCCAGGCAGGTACTGTGCCACTGAGCTATATCCCCGGCCCAAAAGAAAGTTTGATAGGTTCTGAATATGTAATAGATATAAGGAACCTGCTGATGTACTCAGTAACTCTGAAAAACTAGGATATTATTAGCTCCAAGATTACTGACTAGAAATATTTATTGACTAGAAATAATTTATACACTCAAGTCTATTGTTATGAAAGATTAGTTTTTGGACCATTAGAAAGCAGAACTATAAAGGTTGCAGAAATAAGATGCTGAGTCAGACTTTGAGAAAGTTGTAGATTGTTAGTTGGAGTTCTGAGTTTTCTGTGGCTGGATGTAAATCTGAGCAAGAATACTGGTGGCATAGACACCCTTTGAGAAGAGAATTTGCCTCAGAACTGGGGAAGTCATGGTTTCCACTGAGGTGGTGCGCTCTTTGTTACCTAGTTAGGTGGAGCTGGGCCCTTGAAGTTGCCTAGGCTTTCAGTCCCCAGATAGGGGGAATTATGGGAAGATTATTGACATTTGATTGGCTGTTGGGAGTTGCCTTTCATGAGAATCATGATTTTGTACTGGAACAGAATTTAAAAATTGAAACTTACAGAAAAATTTAGACCAACTGAAGAATGAATCCAAAGGCAGTGGAGAAATCTCTATTCCTTGGTGATTCCATGGGGTTGTGGCAGTCCCACTGCATCACCATTTTAGGTGCCATTTGTTTCAAGAATGAATTTATAGCTAGGTTTCACTGAGAGTTAATAAATGCCAACTTTTGAATTTTTCCTTTTGATGCTAGTACATGTTGGTTTTCTTGTCATGTAATAGATGAGGGCACAGAGACTTGTTGATAATAGAGTCTCTACTATCTTTGCACAGAGAGCAGTTCTCATCTGCCTCTGTTGTCTGAGAGCGAGACCCCTGCTTCTTCTGATTAGACAACACTCTTTAAATGACACCCCTTTATACCATGGGTTTCTCATCATTACAATTTAGATGGATTCAACAACTATGCATTTGGTACACATCATAGACTTAGGATTTTGCTGTTAAAATACTACCTGGGTTCTACTTTCAATTCAGAATATATTGTGATTATTAGAAGTACACAGGCCCTTAAATACTTGGGTTTGAGTTCTGGCTCATAAAATTTTCTGGCTGTCTGATCCTGGCATTATTTAACATTTCTTCCTTAATTGTCTTACCTGTGAAATGAATATTAAGTGTTAACTGTTTAGCACAGTGCCCAGTAGAATTATTAATACTGCTCTTCTTTTAATAATAGGAGAAATACAGAAACAACTCTAAGGTGCAGCGAATGGTCTAAAGGAGAGAAATGGACTATTATGGGTCTGAGAGAAGCATTGAGGTCTAACTGGCAGGTCTGGGGAAATACAGAAGGTTGTGCTTATGTCTAGATGTCTCCCCAGAGCCTCATATGGACATAAGTGGGGCTTTTGCAGAGGTGGCTGGGACGTAGAGTATGCGATGCTGGAATTAATAGTGTGTGATTACTGAATTAGTCCACTGATTGGTCTGGCATAGTTCTGGGTGAGAATACTGCAAGAGTGAGTAGCTTAGGTAGAATATAAAGGGGCAAAAAGAAGCTGCTTGTTGCTTGTAGCTTGGTGCTTGCTGTCTTCTGCCTGCCATGAACTGTTTCTCTGCTCTGATGCCCCGCTGCCATGCCACAATGGCTTGAGGCCAGCCTGTTGTAGACTGAAACATCTGCAAACTGTAAGCTGAATGAACCTTTCCTCCTTTAACTTTGAGTGTCAAGTATTTTGTCTCAGCAGCAGAAAAGTAACTAAGACACAGGGTGATGGTAATTTTGGTTAGGGGAAGTTTTGAAGTGAGCATTTAAATGCAATTTTTTTTTCTTCAAGTTGGAATTGCGTAACAGACTTGTTTTATTTCACATATAAACATGTGGATGTAACATAATCCTTTCTTTAGCTAGAGTAGAAAGCATAAATTTGACATTTTGCAGTTTGCTTTCTAAAATATTTTTTAAGGTCTCTGACACTTGATGTTATAAAGGTAACTCCTATGTTGCATAGAACTGTATTTTTTTCAGTGTTTTGTGGACAATGACATGTCTTGAAATATTAATATATGCTAACAGATGGTTATTTCTAATTTTTCATTTAATTTCTTTACAAATTACATATCATAGTCAGATACTTCTATTAGATGTCTATAAAATTCTTCTGTAAAAGGCTACTTAGTAAATATTTTAGGCTTTATATAGGCTGAGTGGTCCAGCAACTACTCATCTTTGTATGTGCAAGCAGCCATAGCCAATACCTAAACAAAGAAGGTGAAAGTGTCTATTTTCCTATAGATTTTTAACTTTTTTTAGTACTGAGGATTGAACTCATGACCTTGTGCTTGCCAGGTAGGCACTTACTCAGCTGAGCTAAATCACCAGCCCTTGTTTTCCTATAGAACTTTCACTAAACAAACACATGGTGGGCTGTGTTTTTTTGCCCATGGACCATTGTTTGCTACTGCTTATCTTATTTTTATTTTAATTTCTAATGACTTCATATATTCAAAGAGTGTAGTGTGGTATATAAAGATATTAAAAATTAAAACTAACAGTTGTGTATTCACTAACTAGCTTAAGAAATAGAATGTCCTTACTACCTTTGGTTCCCTGTGTCCCCCCCCCCCACCCTTCTGAGCTTCTCATAGCATTTTATTGCTTTTATGGTATTGCCATCTGTGAATGTATCCTTATATAATGTAACTTAATTTTTGCATGTCATTAAACTATATACATTTAAACATTTTGTTCTGGGACTCTTCTTTTCCAACATTATTTTCCAGAGCCAAAATGTGAGTGGTTAATTATGTCTCAGGGTTTTTTAGGCATTGTTCTAGTACTGGGTGTGTTAGCAGTGAACAAAGCAGCTAAGTTCTTGGCCTCATAGAGCATATATTTTAGTGGGAGGAGGTTAACAGTTGCATAAAACCTTATGATACCAGGAGAAATGTAAAGCAAGAGACATAGGTAAGTTGCAGGTTTGAAATACAGGCTTCAGGGTAGGCCTTGCTGAAAAGGGGCCTTTTGCAGAAGAGTAGGGGGTCCAGCCTGAGGCCATGGGTATGGACGGGTCCAGCATGATGAACAAGATGCTGCATAGGGGATGTAGCTGCTGTGATTTGCAGACAGTAGGCCGATATGGCTGGAGGCAAGAGCTGAGGTAGAGTGGAGGCAATCTTTTTAAGATTTTTTTCCTTTCAGTGAGATGGGAGCAGTCAGATAGTGTTTTGGGCACAGATGTGACATGATCTGGTTTCTAAAAGGTCCCCCTGAAGCTATGTTAAGAATATCCTTCCTTCCCTGTGGCCAGGACAGTGATCCAGAAGAGCAGTCATTGCAGTTTAGACTGATGGAGAACAGGCGTGGTAGTGAGAAGTGGTTGGATTCTGGATTATCCTTAAAGGGGGAGCATATAGGCTCTGCTGGCAGATTGGATGTGGGTGTGAGAGAAGTGAAAGAAGGTAGCAGAGATTTTTTTGCTTGCAGCAGGAGTAGCCATTTATGAAGAAAGGGAAGACTGGAAGGAGCAGGTGTGTGAGTCATATCAGGAGTTGGGTTTGAATGTGTGCAGTTTGTGAAGTTTTTAGAGACCAGACCAGAGATTAGATAGGACGAAGGCATGTGAAGTGCAAGGGAGAGGTCTGGGCTGCCAATTGCAATGTGCTGTTTAGATGGCACTGCAGAATCATAAGGCTGAGCAAGCACACTGAAGGAGGGAGGGCCAGAGGAGCAGTCTCTCAGGTGGCAGTAGCCCGGTGAGGGTGCTGGCTATGAAGCCAAGGGAACATGTTGCTGTGGAGGGGGACTTGGGAACCTGTGCAACATGCTGCTGCGATGAGGACGAGTGTGATGAGGGCTGGGTAGCAGGGAAGTCATGGTTGACCTTGATGAGCAGTTTGAGGAAGTCTGGAAGGACTGCACGAAGGGGAACCCAAATAGAATGCTTTGTTGTGTGCATTTGCTAGAGATGAGGAAAGATTTGGAATTCTGAGCTTCTGTTGAGATGGGAGAAGCCATAGTGTTTTTGTAATGTTGATGGGAAATGATTCTATAAAGAAGACGCAGCTTGATGGAATAAGAGAGGCTTCATTGCTAGAGCCTCCATCAGGGAGTTGGCTTGCACCCATGTGGAGAGTTGGAGTCTGTAGGCTCCTCCTCATGATAGGAGGGAGAGCAGATGAGGAGAAATGGGCTATGGAAGCATGTGGACATTTTCTTTGGCTTTAGGAAAGCCCCTCCATCTTTTTTTTCTTAGTGAGAGGAAAGTTCTCAGACCCAGTGAGAACCAGGAGGAGTTAAGGGGTTATGAGGAGAGAGAAGAAGGGATGAAATATTCTTGGGGGAAGTAAGAATGTGAGTGGTTTAGCAGCATGGTATGGCCTACTGGTGGAGAGTGTCCTGAGTTGAAATGGAAACAGTAACTGTTACTTGCTGAAGCCTGGTGGGCAGTGCTTCCTTTAAGCAGAGCTGTGATTTTCTAAGAAAGAATGGCAAAGCAACAGAGGGCCAGGAAGTGATTATAGTGGTGGGAAATGGCATTAAAGCTGGGATGGGAAGGGAAGATGTAGATATATAGAGAGGTTTGTCCACGTTGAAACACGTAGCTGTAGTTTATTCCTTTTATCTGCCGTGTTATATTTTGAACTAAGTCTCATTTTATTCATAGTCCTGTCATTGGAGAGTAGAACTGTTTCCAGGGAGAAAGAAAATTGCTTTCAACAATTGCAGAAAACATCTCTCCAGAATGTAGACTGTGGAGAGAATTACAGGATAGTGAGACATGTACAACTCTAAATTTAGGAGGGGCTGCCAATTGTTTCCAAAGTAGTTTACCCTGCTACCAGGGTTGCTGTTCTACAGCCTTGGCAGCTATTGGGGTTGTGAGACTTTTGTTTTTATAGTTAGTACTGGACGTTGCACCTAGGGCCTCGCATGCCGCAGGCAAGCACTCTGTTGCTGAACTACATTCTAAGCCCCGTGTAAACTTTTTTATTTTGAGACAGGGTCTTACTGTGTTGCCCACAGTTATCTTGAATTTGGGATACTCCTGCCTCAGCTTCCCAAGTAATTGGGACTGTGGGTATGTACCACCATGCCTGGCTCAGGATTTTTTTTTTTTTTTCATTTTTATCGGTACCAGGGATTGAACTCACGACCATCTGCTTGCAAGGCAGGTGCTTATGCCGCTGAGCTAACTCCCCAGCCCCAGGATTTTTTAAATAATAACTTCGAACTATAGTTCACATGCCCTACAGTTTACCTATTTAAAGGGTTTTAATATATTTGTAGCATTACATAATCATCACCACAATCTAATTTTAAGATGTTTTCATTTTCTAAAGAAACTTTGTCCCCATTTGCATATTCTAGACATTTCGTAAATAGAACCATAGAATGGTCTTTTGTGACTGTCTTCTTTTACTCTCATAATATTTTTTATGTTTATATGTTTTATGTTTTAGTGTCAGTGCTTCTTTCTTTGTAATTGCCAGTGACATTCTGGAGTATAGATATGCAACATTTATTCATTCATTATTTGATGGACATTTGTGCTGTTTTTGCCTTTTGGCTGTCAAGTGTCATTCTGTGAACCTACGTGTATAAGACTTTGGGTAGACATGTTTTATTTTTCTTGGTATATACTTGGGGGTAATGCAGTAAACTCTGGTTAACATTTTGAAGAACTGCTGAAGTATTTTCCAGAGTGACTCTGTGTGTGTGTGTGTGTGTGTATTTTGTCTTTTTGAGAGAGTGTCTCACTACGTAGTTTAGGCTGACTGGGTTCACTTTGTAGCCTGTGCTGGAATTACAAGAGTGCACCACCATGTTCCACTATTTTTTTGTTTGTTTGTTTCTTTCTTTCTTTGGTCTTTTTGAGACAGTTGCTAGGCAGTTCAGGCTGGCCTTGAGCTTACTTTGTAGCCCAGGCTGGTCTTGAACTTGCAACAATCCTCCTGCCTCAGCCTCAGGAGTGCCGGCATTAATTACAGTTCTATAACTTTATGTTTTTTACTTTGTTTTTGTGTTTTGGTACCACGGATCGAACTAACAACCTTGTGCTTACCAGGCAACCAGTTGAGCCACTGACCTAAATCTCCAACCTAAGCATATAATATTTCTGATAGTACTACATTAGTGTTCCAAGTTCTCCATGTCTTCATCCACACTTATTTTCTGTTCTTGTTTGCTGTGTATAGCCATTCTAGTGTTATCAAATATTTTGTTATAATTTTGATTTAATGTTTGCTTAATGGTTAGTGTTGAGCATCTTTTAAATATAAGTTGTTGGCTATTTGCATATCAGAATGTAATTATCCTTTTTATAGCTTGTCAACTATATATAGTAATCTTTGGAGAAGAGTTACTCAAATCCTTTCTCCATTTTTATTACTTGGGACTATGTTCTGTTCTGATTATTAGTAAAGTTGAATGTCTTTGAGTTCTTGACCATTTGGATTTGGTTTTTGAAATGTTAGTTTACCTGTTTTTTTTTTCTCTTTTATCAGGCTTTAAAATTTTTTTTCTTATTTGTATGAATTGTTATATGTTCTGATTAATGCTCTTTTTTTGGTAGCGGAACTTGAACTCATGACCTTGCTCTAATCAGGCAGGTGCTTATGCTGCTGAGCTAAATCTCTGGCCCTATGTTCTGATTAATACTGTGATGAATCTTTTTCCAGTTTGTGGCTTGAATTTCTCCTGTGTATGAGATCTAAACAAGTAGATGTTTACTGAAAGTGTAGAATATAATAAGGACAAAAAAGGAACTGTAGTTTCTTTCAGTGTTTTAGACCTTGTACAACCCATTTAGATGTTAAAGAAACAGGTTTTGTTTTTGTTTTTTGAGATAGATCTTGCTGTGTAGTGCAGACTGGCCTTGAATAGCCATCGTCTTGCCTCAGCCTCCTCCTAAGTGCTGGGATTATAGGCCTGCACTACCATGCCAGGACTTCAGATTTTTTTTTCCTACCAAATTAGTTTTTTTTTTTTTTTTTTTTTTTTTGTCTTTTTCCTTTTTATCGGTACCGGGGATCGAACTCACTACTGCCTGCTTGCAAGCAGACGCTTATGCCACTGAGCTAAATCCCCAGCCCCGTTTTTTTTTGACACAAGGTCTCACCGTGTAGTTCAGGATGGTCCTTCAACTCCTGGAGAGCCTCCTGCTCAGCTTCCTGTGTGCCACCATGCCCAGCCAGTTTTATGCTTTTTGTCCTTACAGATCTTGTATATCTTTCATTAGATTTATTCCTTAGGTACATCATAGTTTCTGTTATTTTTGTAAGTGATGTTTTTTAAAATAAAATATTCTGTTTGCTGCTAACGGAAATGCAGATGGCTTTTATATATAGCCCTTACCTGTTGTAACTTAATAAAAATGGCCTGTGTGCTCTCCTTAGGATTTAGTGTAGGTAATCTCATCTTTGAATACTAATACTTCTTGTTTAACCACTGAGTCATAGTCCTGAGACTAGGCTTTTAAATGAGTCGGTTACTAAATGAGGAATTGTATATAGTATGTACATTACAGTAGTCAGAACAAAGAAATGGTCAAAGGAAACTCCAGCTTCATAACTTTGCTTTTATTTACATATACAGTACAATCAGCAAAAATTGCAGTTCTGTATAAATAAGGTACACCATACAAAAAAAGACATTGAGGCTCTATAAACAGAACTGTATAAAAAAAGAGATGGATTGTAAGTTCTGTGGTAAGCCTGAGTAGTGCACCTTGGAAGAAGAATATCTGTGATGACAATTTTTTTTGCAATATTTTTATCATAATTGATCTTATTCTAGTCTTACTGTACTGTTAAGACAATGATGGTAAACCTTTTATAGCTTTTAGTGATACAAACAGCCCACTGTGACATGTGTGCCATAGGTTTGCCACCCTGGCTGAGGACAACCTTTACAGTGGCACATATGCCACACATGCACATATGATGATGGTGGGTGTCATTTTCAGCAGTTTTCAAGGAAATGCTTTTGTCTTTCACCGTTAAATGTATGGGTACATTTTTTTTTTTTTTAATGAGTAAGGAAGAAGCCTACTGTAGTGCATGCCTATAATTCTAGGAGGCTGAGGCAGGCAGATCACTGCAATTTTGAGACCAGTACTTAGCAAGACCCTTTCTCAGAAAACCAATGATAAGAGCTGGGTGTGGTGACACATACCTGTAATCCCAGGACTTGAGAGACTGAGGTAGGAGAATTGTTGCAAGTTCCACACCAGTCTGGGTTACAAAGTGAGCTGAAAGCTAGCCTGAACTGCATAGCCAGACACTGCCTCAAAAAGACAACAAAACAAAACACCCACCAATAACAACAAAAATAAGAATGATAAAAGTTAACTTATCACTTGCTTCCAGTGATTTACCCACTTGATAATGACTTATTTTTGTTTAATAAATACTTTGTTTTTTAGTTTTTGACTTGTTAATGTATAAGGATTTATGTTACCAGTATTTACTGGTTACTTTCGCCTTGATGAGTTTTACTGTCATTATTCTAGTTTAATAAAATGAATTATTGTTGTCCTTTTTTGGGGGGATGGATGAAGATCAGGGTTTTACTCTTTAATTCAGGCTGGTCTTGAATGTACTTTGTAGCCCAGGCTGCCCTTGAGCTCACAAGTCTCATATCTCAGCCGCCTGAGTACTGGGATTACAGGCATGCGCAACCCTACTTGGCTTTTGAAGATTTTTCTTCAGTGGCTGGTTTATGACAAATTTCTGTAATATTTCATGTGTGTTTAAAAAGAACTTGTTTTTAATTTTTGGTGGCAGTTTTCCATGTCTCTTAGCAGAAACATATTCATTAATTGAATTCACATTTATTCTTAATAGTTTTGTCTGCTTTTCTATCAGTTTTGGGGTTTGTTAAAATACTTTATATGATGGAAGATTTGTTAATTTCCAGTAGTTCTCAGGTTTTGGTTTACATTTGTAAGTTTAAATTTTTAAGTTGCCAGTGCCTCCCACAGATTATCATTCCATACATTTTTATCTCTAGGAATTTTTTTCTGTTAAAGTATATTTTGTCAGATACTGCATCAGTATGCCAGTGACTTTTTATAGTGTTTACCTGATGTATCATTTTCTGACCATTTACTTTCAGGCTTTTTGTGACCTTAATATTTCACATGAGCCTTTTGAAAGCATATAAATAGTAGACCATGGTTTATAAATTGATGAGTCTATTTGCACTATGACAAAAGACTTGGTTTGTTTCTACTTTCTTATCTTGTACCATTTAACTTGGCCCTATTTTTCTTTTCTTTTCTTTCTTTTTTTTTTGGTATCAGGGATCAAACTCATGACCTTGCACTTACTAATAAGTAAGCAAGCACTTGAACTGCTGAGTAAAATCCCTAGACCTTTGTGGTATTTTTTTCCCACAAAGAAATTACACTTTTTTTTGTTGGTAATCTTAGATATTTCATATTTAATGTAGAGCATAAAGGTAATTAGTATCTTTACCTTTATAAGAATCTTACAATACTCTTACCTTCCCAATTTGTATTCTGATATATCTGATTTTCCTTTTGCTGGTCTTAAAATCCCACATTATTAGGCAATTTACATCATCATTCTTGAAAGATAGTCTGGTCTAATACCTAATTTTAGGTTGATGATTGTTTTCCTAAGCATTTGAAAATATTTTACATCTTTTTTTCTGTTGTTGCTTTTGAGGTCAGTTAGAAGTTAGTTGTCAGTTACTCTTCTGTAGATAATCCCTCACTTCTGTTCTCTTTTTTAAAGCTCCCCTACTCTTCAGTTTTACTAAGAATTACTTTTGTAAGGATTTATTTGTTACGCTTTCTCTATTTGAGGAATTGTATATTTTTTTGTGTTAAAAAATGTTTTTAGCCGTTATTGTTTTGATGTCATGCTTGCTTTTTTTCTGTTACTACTTTCTTCTACTATTAAAACTTTCTTGGACTTTTACTTCATATTTTGTATTCTTTTTAATAGTTTTTTTTTTTTTTATGTGCGTGTAGAGAACGGTGTGGTTGGCATTGAATCCAGGGCTTTCGTACTGAGCTATCTCATCCTTTTTTAAATTTTATTTTCTATTTTGAGGCACACTCCTGTTTAGTCTCAAAATGCTCCAAACTGGGCTCAAACTTGTAATTCTCCTGCCTCAGTGTCGTAAGTAGCCAGCGTTCTAATCCAGGATGTTAAGGTGTTTTGTGCTAAATTGCTCCTTGGCCAGGGTAGTGGATGTGTTTAATCTTTTATTTTTAGGTTACTGGTGATGTATGCCAGTTTAGGTTACTCCTTTGGCATCTTGCTGATGAGATACCAAGTACCAGATAACACATTTTGAATAAGTATCAGTATTTAAACAACTTTAAAAATTATAATAGAGAATTTTCATTTTATTAAGAGCTAGCATGTGTGATTCCCTCTCTTAATATGGATTGTTTAATGTCAGTGAGGAATTTTTTAGATTTCTCTCTCTCTCTCTCTCTTTTTTTTTTTTTCCTGTTTTGGAGACAAGATCTCACTGTGTGTTTCGGGTTGGCTTTGAACTCACAAGGTATCCTAGGCTGGTCTTGATTTTGTGGCAGTCCTCCTTCTACCTCGGCCTTCCCAGGACTGGGATTACAGGCATGTGCCACCATGCTCAGCCTTAGATTTTCTGTTCATGGAAAAGATCTCAAGGATAACTACTGTTTTGAAATGGGATCTTTTGATTGCTGGAAAATGTCATTATGATCTTCATGTGTGTGACTCTAGTCAAGTAAAGAACACCAAAAACAATCTAGAAAAAGAAGATGAAAATAGGTTATGAGCCAACTCTGTCTTCAAAAGAAAGAGTATAGTTCAGCATTTCCTAAGGGAGAAAGGAGCCTATTGTGCAATTATTTTTTTACCTTCAAAAGTCTTACCTTAATTGGGGTGTGGTAGAGTGCTTACCTAACATATGTGAATCCCTAAGTTTGATCCCCAAGACTGTAAAAAACAAGGAAGAAAAATTCTAAGCATGGTGGTGCAGATTCAGTGATCCTGAGGCAAAAGGACCATCAGTTTGAGCCCAGCTTGGACAGTTTACAGGACTGTCTCAAACAAACAAACAAACAAACCCATAGAGGCGTGGGACTGAGATGTAGCTCAGTACAAAGGGCCTGGGACCCCCTTCTTTTTTTTTTTTTTTTTTTTTTTTTTTTAAGTTTGACTAGCAAATTCAAAAGAGGGAATCAGAAGTAAGAGTACATTGAGGGACCTAAAGACATGTAGACTGAGGATAGTGTTGGAGTTCATTTTGTGACACTGTTATAGCAGAGCCTGTGTATTCAGCTGCTGCCTGGCTTCAGCCTCTTTTAGAAAGGTAGGATTCGGGGTTGTTGCCAGCAGGAACAGTGTTGTGATTCCAGAAGCACAGTTAATTAACTGCATTGGATCCTGTCTTAGATATTTCCAGTGAAGCCTAAGAAATTGAAATGCATAAGAAACATAACTCTTGTTTTCATAATCATCAAAAAGTAAAGCTTGCTAATCTTCCAGGGTGATGAGAAAATGAGAAAGGATTGTAGGGAGCATGGATTAGAGAGATCTGGTTTAGCAGAAGTGCTGTGAGACTTGAAACAGTACTGGACACATTTATACTTGTTCCCAGAAAAAGTTGAGTGTCCATTCCTGCTGTTATATATCAGGACTACTTTTCCATTGTTGGTATCAGTTACTACTTAAGTGCCTCCTGGTTATTGTGAACCTTCAGTAAGTTTTTCATGATCAAGTACTTACGGTTTTGGCCAGGGGTAAACATCTCTTCTCTGTTTTAATTGTTCATGCTACTAAATTGTTATTTGTGATTGATTCTCTGTGTGTGTTAATTTTAACTTTTTATTCCACCAAGATGAGTGTGGAGTCTTGATCTTTTTTGTTTGTTTTATTCTTTTTAAAAAAAATTTTAAACTTTGTATTTTCTTTCTTTCTTTTTGTATTTTCATTTTAAAAGATGAACTAGCAGTAGCCAGGTGTGATGGCATGTGCCTCTAATTCCAGCCCTCCAGAGATGGTTGAGATAGGAGAATCATTTAGTTCAAGGCCACCCTGGGCTACATAGTGAGTTTAAGGTCCACTTGAAATATGAGGTGAGGCCCTGTCTTAAAAAGCAAAACACTAAAAACAAAACAAAACAAAAAAAGCAAAACACAGCAAAAACAGAACAGTGAAGTGGCAGCCTGAGGGAGGGAAACAGCCTAATATAGTGGTTATGAGGAAAGGTTCTGGGCTGGAGATTTAGCTCAGCAGCACAAGCGCCTGCATGGCAAGCATGAGGTTGTGATTTTGAGCCCTGGTACCACAAAAAAACAAACAAGCAAAAAAAAGAAGCATTCTTTAAAACTGAATTGAAGACCTGAAGATTTACATATTTATTTTTATTTTAAAGAGATTAAGACAAAACAGGAAATAACAAAGCAGATCAGAACAATGTAAGCAGGGGCTGGGGATTTAGCTCAGCGGCATAAGCACCTGCCTTGCAAGCAGGCGGTCATGAGTTCGATCCCCAGTACCAGAAAAAAGAAAAAAAGAACAATGTACGCAACATGGTATTTCACCAGAAGACAACCCGTAATTAACAGTAACTACCATAATGTCTCTTTCTTTGAAGTAGTTGAGCATCACTTCATATACAATAGTATCAAACATAACAAAATAGTATAAAACCATTAAAGAGAATGAAAGTATTACAGGGTATTCAGAACCAAATAACAGAAAATGAACAATGGCTACTATATTATCTCATTTTCCATAGAAAATTTGTTTATACTATTACACATAACACAATCCAATAAGATACAACATGAGAGAATCAATGGAAACAGAAGAGCAAAAGCATGGTAGGACTTCAGAGTAAGATGATATTAAATCAGCACTGGCTATTGTAATGACTTGTTTTCTTCAAAATAGCTGTTCATACCATCACAGATAATAAAAATGCAACAAACCAGGATAAACCCATTCCAACTAATGAATGTAATCATTATTACGCTTCAAAGCAATGTAATGGAGAATCATGATTACAATAAACTCTTATATTCTCTTTACCATTTCTTACACTAGGGAGACTATATGGTATTTATACATGTGAGTTTGATTTATTTCGCTTACGAGTATGGTCTCAAATTGCATCCATTTATTTATAAATATGTCAATGTGCTCATTCTTTATAGCTGAGTAGTACTCTATGGTATAAAAATATCACAACTTTTTTATCCATTCCTCAGTTGATGGACACTTAGGTTGTTTCCAAGATCTGGCTTTTACAAATTGTGCTGCTATAAACATGGGTGCACATATATCACTGTGGTATCATGTTTTCAGTTCTTCTGGGAATATGCCAAGAAGTAGAATAGCTGGGCCAAATGGAACTGCCAATCCCAGGTTTTTGAGGAATCTCCAGACTGACCTCCACAGTAGTTGCACCTGTCTGCACTCCCACCAACAGTGCAGGAGAGTTCCTTTTCCCTACAGCCTCTCCAGCATTTGTTGTTGGTAGTTTTCTTGATCCTGACCATTCTTTCTGAAGTGAGATGGAATCTCAGTGTGGTTTTAATTTCCATTTCTCTAATGAGTAATGATGCTGAACATTTTTTCATGTATTTATTTGTCATTTGTATTTCTTCATCTGAGAATTGTGTATTCATCTCAGATGACCATTTTTGGATTGGGTCCTTGAATTTCGGGGGTCTGATTTTTTAAAATTCTTTATGTTTTAGACAGAAGTCCTTTGCCTGAGGGACAGTTCACTTAAGATTTTGTCCCAGTTAGAAATAGTTGTTCAAGTTACAAAATTAAAGCATATAAAGTAGACATTCAAACAGTGAGACTGCAAACAGTTCTGTTCAGTGATCCAACAAAACTCAGTAATATGGTTATCTACCTTATACACTTAAATATACCTGCAGTTATCCTTTAGAGCACTTTCTTTTCCTCTATTTTTTACAATGACAATTACACATTTTGGGTTTTATTACTCCCACAATTATTACTTTTTTTGAAGAGAGTAAAACCAAATGTGACAGAACAAAACAGAGTCAGTCAAATCAAAAGACTGTACATAATACATAATGTAAAAACAGAATACAAGGTGATCAACAATGGTTACCATAATGCCTCTTGCTATCTTAAAAAGAATTGCCTATATCTTCAGTTATAATAAAATTGAACAAAACAGTAAAGAACAAAACCAATAAAACCAAAACATTGGCGACATTACAGGACTTCAAAAGAAGATAATAGTCAAACCAGAGTGGGCGTCATAATGAATCTTATTGTCTTCACAGTTGCTGCCTATACTCTCAAACTTGGTACTATCAAGCAAAACAATAGAGGAAAACCAGTCAAAACAAGATGGTGAGAGCAATACAGGGTTTCAAATCAAGTTAATAGGAAATCAAAGTGGGTTACTATAATATATCCTGCTATTTTTTATTTATTTTTTCCCTTAAAAAGATAAAAATAAAAAAGTAAATAATAAAAAAAGGAGATTGAGATAAAAGAGGACATAACAACAAAACAGCACAGGTCAGAACATAACCATTTAAGCAAAATAGTGTTTCACCACAAGATATCCCGACATAAAAGTAGTTACCATAGTGTCTCTTTCCTTGAAATATTTGAGTATAACTTCATATACTGTAGCATCAAAATATCAAGACATTCCATTCAAGAATGGACAAAACCATTCAAGAGAATGACAGTATTACAGGGTATTTAGAACCAACTATCAGAAAATGAACAATGGTTTCTGTATAATCTCCTTGTCTATAAAAGTTTTTGTTTATATTATCACATATAATAAAATCCAATAAGATACAACTTGTTAAGACTGATGGAGACACAAGAATAAAAGCTTGATGGGACTTCAAAACAAGATGATAAGGGATAGAACTCACAACTGCCTGCTTGCAAGGCAGGCGCTTATGTCGCTGAGCTAAATCCCCAGCCAAGTGATCTGTTTCTTATCTCTGATTGCTTTTAATATTCTGTTCTTATATTGGATTTCTGGAATTTTGATTATTATATGCCTGGGTGTAGTTCTGTTTGGGTTGTAGGTGGCTGGGGTCCTGTATGCCTCATACATCTGAGTATCTTTACCTTTTGCTAAATTAGGGAAATTCTCCTGGATTATTTCTGTGAATAGCCTTTGTAGTTCCTCTGTTTGTGTCCCTACTTCTTCCTTTACATTCTTAATTCTTAAGTTATAGAGTCTCTTATCATCTTCTAGCCTTTGTATTATTGCTGTTTGTTTCCTTGTTATTTTTAAGAAGTTTTTCATTTCATGCTCCCACCTTACAAATCTGTCCTCCAGTTCTGATAATCTATCCTTAGTTTCTTTCAAGCTGTTATGCCAGCTTTTGATAAAAGAGTTTTTAGTTTCCTGGTAATCTCTTTGAACCTACTTCACGTATTCTGTGTTTTCTCTATTTTCTCCATCAAACAATTCTCCCCTTTTTTTCTGTTCTTCTATTCCACCATCTGTTTTTTCTTGGGTGGTGTTTAGCATTTCTCTAACTATTCTGCTTATATCTTGCTTTACTTCATTAAATACTTCACTGTTGAACTTGTCTATGAGGCTCCGGAGATATTGCTTTATGTCTGTTGGTGCCGGGTCTGATATTGCATGTTTTCTGTTCTCATTCTCCTTTGCATTTACCTTTCCTGGATCAGTGTTCTCAGGATTGGGGACTGAGGACCCTTTCTTGTTGCCTCCTCTTCTCATATGTTTTGTTTCTTCCATACAGGAGTATATAGGAGGCCCAGTTTCTTTCTTTGTGGGTTAGAGTTTGTTGAATCTGCTGGCTAGGTGTTCCTGCCCACTGCAGTATACTAGGGAGACACAGACCAGGGCAGCCTCTGCTGTGCCTGCCCCTCCAGGTCAGCCTACTGAAGGCTTCACTGCTAGGGTGCACCGCCAGGAGCTGGGACTTGGTTTGGGCCAGCCTACTGGGTTTTAGTCCGTGGCTTCACCGAGGTCAGGCGCTCCCCACCAATCCTGCTTGAGAGGGGAACATGCGACTAAAGTCACTGCAGCCTCCTGTTCCGGCTTGTCTGCCCAGTCCCAGAATGTCCTCTGTTGGAGCCTCCTTATCTATGGAGGGGTCCCCGTTCCTCTCACTCACTGCAGGTCAATGCAGGGCTCCCTGCCAGTCCTGCTCTCAACTCTGCCGATTTCGCTTTCAGAGCTTTCGCGTCTCTATCCCTGCTGTGCCAATTCAGACACAGCAGCAGCGTCGGCAGGAAATTCAAATCACAGTTTCCAGAGGCACGGGTTCCAGCTTTGGCGCTGAGATTTTATCTGTTCTGGTCATAACATCGGGATTGCATTTCCAGTTGGTTTCTCTCAGCTTTGTTTGTTCCTGGGTTGGCAGGGTATATCTCCTTTTGCTTAGGACTCATCACACCGCACCATTCCTGGATTCTAAGCTGGCTATCTCAGCCTCCATAGCTGCTGTTATCTATCCGCCATGTTCTCCCGAAAGTCGAGCAAAGGCAATTCTGAAGTTATCTGTCAGTTTTGCCTCTAGGACAATCTTCCCAACAGTCACCACACATTTTCATTTGTTCATTGAAAAACAACAGTCTAGGGCAACCCACTCTGGCCCAGCTTTCTTTCCACAATAAATATTTTCTGCTCCATTTGGACTTGGGAAATCCCAGGCACCTTCGATGCAGAGCTGATGGCCGGAGAGGAGCTACCTTGGGCCAGCCCAGACCGTGAGCTCCCTTCATGGCTTTTAATGGCTCCATTTTAGCACTAATACACTATTGTCTGGATGTACCAAAATTTATTCATTTTCCTACTGAAGGACATCTTGGTTACTCACAGGTTTTGACTGTTGAGAATAGAGATGCTGTAAATACCTCTTCAGGTCTCCAAAGTAATTATTTGGTGGTGTCCTTTGGATTTTGATCATTTTAATGAAAGTGAAGTCACATCTTATTGTTTTAATTTGCAGTTTCCTAATGATGTTGGGCATGTTTTTATATGCTTACTTCCATCTCTGTATCTTACTCAGGTGTTTTGCCTCTGTGTCTGTCTCTCTGCCCCGCTGTCTGTGCCTCACCTGCCCATTGCGGGGAATCTAACCCCACTGAGCTGCATTCCCAGCTCCTCTGTCCTTAGTTTGTCTGTCTGTCTGTCTTTCTTTCTTTTTAGGTACTAGGGATCGAACTCATGACTCACACTTTCCAGGCAAGTGCTTGAGGTACTGAGCTAAATCCTTGGCTCTATCCTTAGTTTCCTTAAAGTTTTTATTGTAAATAATGATTTGATTTTGTCATATGATTTTTATGCATCTATTGATGCAATATGTGACTTTTCTTCTCTGGTCTGTTTATGTGATGGATTACATTAATTGGTTTTCAGATGGTAAACCAACCTCCTCTTCTCTTAGCCTCTCAGGGTATTGGAGATATAACCATGAACCAGCATATCTGGTTGTTCCCTTTAAGTCTGTATTATATTCCATTGTATTTATACATGCCACATTTCACCTAGCCATTCATTCATCCATCAGTGGATACTACATAGTCTTTGTCTTTTTGGCTGTTACAATAATTGTACTATGAACATGGAGGTACATGTATCCCTGCTTTCCGTTCTTTTAGGTATATACTCAGAAGTGGAATGGCTGGATTTCTGTTCTTACTTTTTAAAAGAAGTGACATACTATTTTCTATAATGACTGCATCACATACTGTTTTACATAATAATGACTGCACTATTTTCCCTTACCACCCACAGTGCACTGGGGTGCCAATTTATGTACATTTGCACATCTTGAGCACATACACACGAGCTGTGCAAAGGTACTCATAGCACTGTTTGTTGCCTAAATGTTTCTGGCAGCAAATGATAGGAAAGCTTCCTTATAGAAATTAAAATTTTCTGATGCTTTATTCCCCACCCCCATTCTGTGCTTTTTTTCTTTTTTTAATTCTTTGCTTTTAAAAATTATTCAAGGCCACTTTCTCATTTTGTTCTTTAGTCTTTCTTATTTCCAGACTGCTCCTTGGGTAATCTCTACTTTCAGGTTCTTATGTGTGGTTATGGTGCTCACATATTTTTCTAGCCCTGCTGGTCTCTTAAGAGTGTTTATTAGATATATCCACATATACTTTTTCTGCCCCCAAATCAGTTTTGAACTGAGTAAGTGCTCCCAAGCTTGAATCCTACTATTCCTAAATACTAGTTGTTTGATCTCTGAGTTTCATTTTCC
This sequence comes from Cavia porcellus, assembly GCF_034190915.1. Classification (NCBI taxonomy): domain Eukaryota; kingdom Metazoa; phylum Chordata; class Mammalia; order Rodentia; family Caviidae; genus Cavia; species Cavia porcellus. The sequence goes on from NW_026947500.1 coordinate 26,633,427, forward strand.
TTATTGTATTATGGGAATGAAAACAGTTCATGCAATGTTTGTATTGCATCATACATGAATTATAGATGTGATAAAGCCAGTCTAGTGTGATGGCACATGCTTGTAAGGAGAATTGCTGTGTGTTAGAGGCCAGCCTGGGCTACACAGTGAGTCCAAGGCCAGCTTGAACTGCATAACAAGACCCTGTCTTACAAAATAAACAACAACCCACAAAAAGATGCAGTAGAGCCCCAATTACTGTTATCTTTTGAAGCACCTGCCCACCACCACCCCATGGTGCTAAGAAATGAACCTAGGGTGTTGTCACACATGCTAGGCAAGTGCTCTACCACTGAGTTATTTCCCTGTTTCTCTTTATTTTTTGAGAAAGGGCTTAGCTAGCCTTGAACTTGGATCTTCCAATTTCAGCCTCCTGAGAATCTCAGATTACAGACATGCTCCCACAACGTCTGGCTTCTCCCCTGATACGGTAAATTTCTTCTTGTCTGAGGTACTGTCATTTTAAAATCATTTAAAATATTGTGATACTCTTTAAAAAACCTAGTACCCATGTGTGGTATATCAATAATAGATGAATGTACCTGTTAACTGATGTTCTCCTCTCAATGTTAATTAGTTTTAGTTATTTGTGATTTGTTTGCTGATTCTCTGGATGTACAGTGATACTTATAGATTATTCATTAAGAAAATTTATGAAAAGTTAATAAAATGCTAAACATTTCTCAGATGTTGACTTGCAGTTTGGTTTCTTCTTTGTCGTTGTCTTCGTCTTCGAGAAAGAGTTTCACTATGCAGTTTAGGCTGGCCTTCAACTCGTAGTAATCCTCCTGCCGCTCAGCCTCTCCAGTTTGGTTTCTTTTTGAATGAGTGATCTGTTTAGGTTGTTGGACCATTAACTTTATATTTCTTTGGCTGCCACTGGACATTGTACAGGTGTAAAATGATCCTCTGGTGTTCTGAGTTCTGCCCAGTGTTCTTTTAAAAGGACTTCCTTTGCCAAAGCCCAGAATCCTTTCGTGAAAAAGTACTGAAGAAAGTAGATACAGAAGGACCTTATGTAAGTTCAGTAAAAGCCATTTATGACAAACCTACTGCCATTATCATAATAAATAGGGACATCCTAAGAACTTTCCCTCTAAAATCAGGAGTAAGACAGGGTTGTCCACTATCACTACTCCTCTTCAACACAGTACTCAAAAGCTATGAGGCAGGAAAAAGAAATAGGAGATAGTCATAGGCAGAGTAGAAGTCAAATTACTGTTATTTGCAGCTGACATGGTCCTTTACGTAGAAGACTCAAAAAATCCACAAAAAGACTTTTAGAACCAAATTCAGAAATGTAGCACAATACAAAATCAACACACAAAAACAATAGTGTGCCTGTGCAGTAATAATGAACTCATCAAAAAAAATTACCATTCACAATTACAAGAAAAATTAAATACTTACAAATTAAGGAAGTAAAAGACCTCTCTATATTATGTTGAAACTGTAGTACATTGAAAAAGGAAATTAAAGTGACATCTAGAAATGGATATGGATATTCCCTTGTTTCAAGATAGAACCAGTATAGTCAAAATGGTCATATACATCCAAAATAGATTATATACATCCAAAATTTATACACAGATTTAAGAATCTCAATCAAAATAGCAATACTTTTTTTTTTTTTTTTTTGGAAACAGGGTCTCACTGTGCAGTTCAAAATGACCTTGAACTCCCTTTGTAGCCAGGCTGGCATGGAACTCATGTTGATCCTCCTGTCTCAACTTCCCAGGATGCCGGCTGTATGCCACTGTGCCCTATGTGATAATACTGTTCTTAGCAGTACAGAAAAAAAAAAATCCTAAAATTCTTATGGAACCAGAGGAGACCCAGAATAGCAAATCAGTCCTAAATAAAAGGAGCAAAGTAGGAAGCATCACACACAATCCTGAATGTATGAATTACACAAAACTTTAGTGATAAGAACAGGGTGGTAAGAGCACAGATGTGGATCAGTGATACAGAAGATGTAGAACACCCATTCAGCTACCTGGTCTTCGATAAAGGATCCAGAGACACACACTGGAAGAAAGATAGGCTCTTTAATAGATGATGTTGTGAAAACTGGTTATCCCCTTAGAGATTGACTGTAGACCCATATCTCTCATCATGTACTTAGATAAAATGGAATCAAGGTCTAAATGTTAAAACAGAATCTTCTGGAAGATGAAATACCTAAAACTCTTGAAAACAAGGGCGTAGACAATGACTTTTTGAACAGAACTCCAGCTGCATACAAAATAGTACCAGAAACCAGCAAATGGAATCCTATGAAATTACAGTATTTCTACATGGCAAAAAGAATGAACAGAGTGACAAGAATGCCTACAGAATGGGAAACAATTTTTGGCAGCCTTCCTCAACAGAGGGCTAATAGCTAGAGTGTATAAAGAATTAAAAAAATTAGAAACCCCCCCCCCCCATAAAAGACTTGGTCAAAACATGACCAAGTGAATGAATAGACACTTCACAGAAGAATGGCTGGTAAATTCATGAAGTAATGCTGAACATTGCTGACCATTAGAGAAATGCAAATAAAGAAACACTGAAATTCAATCTTAAAATGACCATCATGAGTAAATCAGATAATAACATGTTAAGGGTGGGGGCCCTCTACACTGGGAATTTAAACTAGTATAACCACTATGAAAATGAGTATGAAGACTCTTCAAAACCTAAAACTAGGAACTCTGTTTGACATAGCGGTTTCCTTTTTAGGTATCTGCCCAAAAATTAAACACATCATATTGCAGTGATAACACGCATACCCATGTTTATAGCAATACAATTCATAATAACTGCTCCTTGGAAGTGGCCTACAAGTCCATCAGCAGATGAATGCATAAAGAAAACTTGGTGTTTACACACAGTGGAGTACCTCTTTGCCTTAATAACAAAGTTGTGTCGTTTGTAGGGAAATGGATTGACCTTGAGAGCATAATGTTGAGTGAAAAAAATCAAATACACAAGCGTAATTATTGCATGGTTTCTCTTATATGAGAAACTCAGTAAAAAGGAGCAAAATAAAAATCATAGGAAGTAGGGAGATATTTTTTACAAATGGTAAGGGGATCAGGAGATGATGGGAAGGGAGAGGGGTTGAAAGGGGATGAAAAAAAGAACTAAGATGTGTTACGTGTACATGTATTAACTCTACCCAAGGATGTAAATATGTACTGCAAACATGTAGTAAAAAATACTGAAAAAAAAGGACTTCATCTTTTGTTTTTATTCCTATACTTAATTACTGCTCTTTTATTGTATGTGTTAAGCCTTCTCACACTCTTGTCTTTGAGAACCATGCTTAAAACAAGGCTTCCACAACAAATTTGATATAAATTTATTATAATAATTAGATTGGTTAATTTATTAGTTCTTGAACTATATATGGAGTTACAAGCAGTAAATGAGATGTATTAGGCAGATAGTTGAGTGCCTAGGAATTGCCAGGCATGATAATAAGACTTGCCTGAGGGCCGGGGATTTAGCTCAGTAGTGTAAGCACCTGCCTGGCAAGTGTAAGGTCACGAGTTTGAGCCCGGTACCAAAAAAAAAAAAAAAAAAAAAAATCCTGAAACACACACATTAGGTCCTCTACAGAGTATTCCATACGGTGTACTTCTGATGGTTTAGTCGCAGCATGGGGGGAGAAATGGGTGGCATTTCTGAATTCTAGACTAGCTAGTTTCTAATCATGATATCTGGGTCAGTTATTGTTATTTGTAAAAATAATATAATTTGCCGTGTAGGATTGTGATGAGGTTTAAATTAAAATATGTGAATACTTTTGATAAAGTGCAGGTGTTAAATCCTTTAAAAATAATCTTTTCTTAACATCTTCCTTTGCAAATATAGATATCCTCTTTTGTTTTTTTCTTTTCCTTTTTCTGAGACAGGGTCTTGATATGTAGTTCAGGCTGGCTTTGAACTTGCCTTAATCCTATTGCCTGAAACTCTTGAGGGCACAGGGATTACAGCATATGACACCTTTAAAAAATTTTTTTTTAAGAATATTTTGCCACCTCTTTAGCAACTCTATTGAACTATAACATACATCATAGAGTTCATGTACTTAAAGCAATTTAATGTTTTTTAGTAGGTTAACAGAATTTAACTGTCATGTGTCACTTAGAATATTTTCATTACTTGAAAAAGGTAATGCTCTTTAGTGTTCTCCACTTCTCTCCCATCTTCTCAGTTCTAAGCAACCACTAATGTACTTTGTTTTTATAGATTTGTCTGTTTTGGCTATTTGTGACCAGCTTATTAATTTTAGCCATGTTTCCAATATTCACCTGCATTTAACATGTATTGGTATTTTCTTTTGCCAAGTAATACCCTTTGTATAGAGATACTGCCTTCTGTGTATTCACTTATCAGTTTGTGGATATTTGTGTTTTAAATTTTTAATGTTTATGAATATTGTTGATGTGAATGCTTGTATACAAGTCATAATTTTTTATTTCTATACATATGAGTTGAATTGTTGGGAAAATATGGTAATTCTGTGTTTAACCTTTTGAGAATCTGTCAAACTGTTCTTTAACGTGTAAAGCTTTTTTTTGGGGGGGGGGGGTGTACCGGGGATCAAACTCATGACTTTGCATTTGCCAAGCAGGCTCTTACGCCTCTGAGCTAAACCCCTGGCCCAGTGCAAAGCTTACAACAGTTATCAGCAGTATGTGAGGATTCTTTTCTCTCCATATCTGTACCAACACTTATAACAGTATTTTGTGTCTTTTTTTATTATGCTGGGTTTGAAGTGGTTTGATTTGCATTTCCCTTATGGCTAATGGCTGAATTCTTTTCGTATGATTATTGGCCATTTGTCTATATTTGGAGAATGATTATTGTTCAGATTATTGGATTATTTTTAAATTGGGTTGTCTTGATTGTTGTTATGAATTTCTTGGGATACTGGTTTCTTCTAAGAGTTTGACATTTTTAATGACCATTTCATTAGTTAGGTAAAAGATACAGCATTATAAGATAATCATTGTTGGATATGAAGATATCATGTGTTTGTGGACAAGCTGGATTGTTTTTTCTGTGGTGTTCCCCACAGTGTCCTGTGTCCTCTGTGTTAAGACCTTTTTCTGTTTTTCTATTATGAACTGTATGCTCAGCATAAATACCTTAGGATAAATTCAGAGAAAGTAAGATAACGGTGTCAGAAAATCTGTAGCTGTGAACACCTTTTGATATCCATAACCAGAAAAGTTATCTGATTTATAATTTTACTTTGACCTGCATTTCTGGCAAGTTTAATGTTAAATTTTGAAACTTCTTTTTTAATTTAAAGGAAAAATTTGAACATACATAAACAGGGAGCAATATAACCCTTAGTTACCCTGCTTGAACAACTATTCCCGAGGTCAATCTTGTGCCTATTTACTCCCCATTCTTCTGTGTTATTACTTTTTAAGAATTCTGTGGAAATACTATGGAAATACAGAAAAATGTACACATATACACATACAAATAAGTTTTCATAACCTGAAAACCACCTGAGTAGTTATCCCTTTGTATTCATTTCCAATTATGCTTATCCCTCAAGCGCAACTGGTATTCTGTTATATGATTAGTTTTGCCCAATTTTGTTCCTTAAATAGAGTCTTATTGGGTCTGATTTTTTTCTCTTGGCATTATTTGTGAGATTTTGTGTATCATTACCTGTAGTTGTTGATTGTTCTTATTGCTATATGTAGTTTCACTGTATGAAGTTATTGTCTTGATGGTGAACTATGACTTGATAGGAGTTTTAAGTTATTACAAATAGTATGACTCAGAATAATCAAAGTTTGTGTAGTTTGGCAATCGTATGTATGCATTTCGCTTGGGAATATACCTAAGAGTGAAATTGCTAGGTTATAGGGGGATGTTTATAGTCAGTGTTGGAAAAATGGCAAAATCTACAAAAGTAGTTGTACCTAGGTACACTTTGACCAACACTTTATGAAAAGTTCCTTTCCAATATTTTATACTCTTAACGCTTTATTCTTATTGATAGCCATATAGTGATATTTTATGGTAACTTAAATCTGTAGAATTGGATTTAAGTGCCTTTTCATACTTTTTTTGTTTTTTCAGACAGGGTCTAGCCGTGTAATCTAGGCTGGCTTTGAGTCCGTGTAGCCCAGGCTGATCTCAAACTTGTGGTGATCCTCCTGTGTCAGCCTCCCAAGTGCTGGGATTACAGGCATATGCTGTATGCTTCCCACCTTTTCATACTTTTGTTAGTCAAGTGGATACCCATTTTTTTACGAAAAGTGTACTTGACTCTTTCTCTGTTGCTTTGTCTGTTTTACTGTATTTGTGCTTTATTTATTGTTGCATAATTTCCAAATGTAGTGACTTGAACAGCAGTAAACATTAATCATCTCAGAGTTTTCTGTGGAACTTGGAGTGGTGTGACAAGACAGTTTTGATTTTGGTATGATCATTCTTCTGAAGGCTGGAAGGATCGCTGGAGGCTCGTTTCTAAGGTGACTTATTCACCTGCCTGGCAAGTTAATTCTGTGAGTGGTAGGCCTCAAGTCCTTTTTTCACCTGAGCCTTTGGCAGAGATACCTAAGTATCCTGATGTCAGTACATGACTTCTCATGAAGCAGTGATTCAAGAGAAGGAGCATCATGGAAGATAGCTTCCATTTTTATGACTTTGCTTTGGAAGTCACATAGCATTCAGTTTTGTCTGTAGAAGAGAGTACTCAAGGCATGCTTGACATTCAGGGAGAGGGGAATGGGCCCTGTAGTTTGAAGGCAAGGAGAGGGGAATGGGCTCTGTTGTTTGAAGGGAGTGTCATCAGAGAATTTGTGGGCATATTTTAAAATGCAGCTCTTGGTAGGAGTCTTTTATTTTTAAATACATAACTTATGACAGAGATATAGATACAGATAATATCTTTGCCTGTTCCTGTGGGTTGTTACCATGTCTTTTGAGGACAGCAACTTCTGTCATACTTGTCTATATTGTTTTGAAGAGAATCTCCAAATAATTATTTTTTCTTTTATAAATATATCAGTTTATATTTTTAAACAAGAAGTCTTAGTATAGCAGTTAAAAGACTATCACAACTTTTTTATTTATAGTAGTCTCATATTGTGGAATTTTCTATGACTCTTATTTTGGCAAGTCAGGATCCAAATTTTTTTAATTTATAGGTTTCCCCGATCTTGCCCCTCACTCCACCCTACTGTTACTAGTGGGAGACTTGAATTGTTCTGTGGTGTTCCCCATAGTGTCTTATAACCTCTTTTTGTTATACATTGATAGTTGGGTCTTTTAAAAACTGTTTTGGATTCTTTGGTTATGATCTATTTTAGAGATAGATTATAGAGCCAGCTGAAAAAATTTTTTTAATTGAAATTTATCCAGATTTGGGTTCTTCTGTGTTAAAATGTTATCATGTCACTTGGGAATGCACTTTTACGCCATTTTCTGTCTGTGTTTTCAAGGCTGTATGACAGCACATTTTCTGTTCTCTGCAGGATGATAGTACAATTACTGACTGAGCTCTGTCATTTTGAATGGACCACATCTTTTCTGGTAATTTAGAGTGCTGTAAGACACAGTCACCATGGATCCAACTCTTAATAACTAGATTTCAGTATTATTTGTATTCTCCTTGTACTGTCTACTAGTTTTCTTTCCCTTGTGGCTGTTCTTTGAGTTGTGGTGACTGACAAGTATTTTAAGAGCTGATGACTCAAAATTCTGAAGTTTTCTTTTGGCCACTTTGAATTTGTAAATCTTTCACAGTCTGTCTGAGCAGAAATGTTTATGTGAAATTAGTTAGGTGAGGTGATTAGCATGAACATGAAAAACATTTCTTACAACTATTTTTCAATTTAAATAGCAAGTTTTTTTTTTTGTGGTTTGTTTTTAAGTGGTTACATGTAAATGGCACCAGTGTTTGGCCAGTAATTCCAACAGTAAGTATTTGAGTGTCTGCCCCTGTGCCAGAGTTAGAGCTTTTTATACTTTGATCATAAAATGTTTTAAGAGGATAAACATGGTGCTGGTGCCTGGAGTGAAATGCTCCAATAGTGTCTTGATAGGAATATAATGCAAGCTACTTGTGTAACCCACGTGAAAAAGTTAAAAAGGGGTAAAATTAATTGTAATTACATATTTTATTTAACCCACTATGTAACAATTTTCAACATGTAATTGATATGAACAGTAATGTTCTTTCTCTCTCTTTTTAACCCTTGGTCTTTGAAATATGCTATGCAGTGGATTTTTATATTCCTAGCACATCTTAGATGAAACTAGTCACATTCAAGTGTTCAAAAACCTCCTGCGGCTGCCATATTGGGAGGATGGAGTAGATCAGAATTACTACTATTATCATCGTTTTTGCAGGGAGATGTGAGTGCCCGTTGTGTAGTTCAGGCTAGCCTTGAACTCACAATGTTGCTAAGGCTGGCCTCAAACTCATGGCGATCCTCCTGTTTCAACCTCTCAAGTGCTAGGATTACAGGCATATGCCACCATGCTAGTTGCATCATTATTGCTTACCTGAGTAGCAGGAACTCTGACCAAGAACCCAAGTAGAAAATAGCTTGGAGCAAGACAGAGATAAGGCGAAATGAATTGGGAAACTTTGTCAATCTCCTGGGCAGTGTCAGAAGATAGAAGGAAAGGGGAGATAAGGTAGAAATGATAAGATGTTGATGAATTGGTTTGAAGGGCAAAGGAGAGCTGAGCTAGTCTCCAGTTTCCGTTTTTCATATCTGGAGTGTTCCTTTTATTGAAACAGGGAAAACTTGAGGGGAAGGAAAGGTTTGGTAGGATGGCCAACTTATGATGGCAGGCTTAAATCTCTGTTTTGGTGTTACTACAGTGTGCATATAACACATTCAAGGGGAGATGTCTGCTAGTAGTTGGGTAATTGGGTTTGAAGTGCCAAGATGGCTTCATTGAGTTTATAAATTTGGACCATAGCTGTTTATTATGTTATTTTTAAAATTCATGAAAATAACTTGGTTTATTTGAATAAACTTGTTTTGAATCTCCCCAGCCTTTGTTTCATTTGCTGGGAAACATTGTGAATAAAATAAACATGAATATACTTTCAGTAAATGTGGCTAACCAGGAGAATGTAATAGAAAATGTCCATAGCCTGAGCTCTTCAGGAAATTATGTCCTCAGGAGAAAGGAAAGATGGAAATCCTCTTCTCCCCAGGTAAGGAGATTAGAAGTAGCCAGGGAGAACCTAAAAGTGTATACTATCAAAGAAGGAAGAGAACCTCTGATAAGGCCAGTCTGCTGTTGCATACTGCTGAGAACAAGGTTAAAATGACCAAAGAATTTCATTTGGATTTATCTCCATTTGGAGAGCAGTTTTGAGTTGAGTGGTACAGATAAGAATGAGCTGAAGAGGGTATGCTATCACACAAAGGGCTCATTTTCTGATTTTTAAATAACCACTACAAATTATGGAGAAGACCAGCCCAATAGAAAAATGGACAAAGGATATAAACAGACACTTGACAGAAAAGTGAAGTATAAATGGCTCTCATGTACAATGCCCAGCCTCACTTATGAGAGAAAGGCAAACATGTTGTTGACAAGAGTGTGGGGAAACAGACATTCATACATTGCTATTGGGAAATGTGGTAGATGTGGTCTCTGTGGAGAGCTATTTAGCCATATGTACCTTATTAAAAGTACATTTTCTTTGATCCAGCAATTCCTCCTCTGGGGACTGTCACTTTTGTGTAATAGTAAAGATTGAAAACTAAGTGGTCATCATTGGTGGCCTAAAATCAGCAGTAAAACAAAAGAGAGAGAGTATCTATACCTGATAAAACATTTTGCAAGAAACATTTTTTGAGGCCTTCTCGATTATGATAGAAATGAAGTTCTTTGAGAGTTTTTGTTCTCTCATTTTTATTTTTTCCATGTTTGATTCTACTGGTTGAGAATCAGTACAGACAGTTCACTTGCGCACAATTCTTAACACAGGTACTAGATAAAGCCATGTATTGTTTCTTTTTCAGTTATTCCAGTGACTTTCCAGCTTCAAATTTGGAGGCAAATTTTCTGTAAGAAGATTAAGTACCGTACCAGTATCTTCCAGTGCTGATAAAGTGTTACTTAAGTTGAACTGATTCACAGTTTCATATTAATGTACATACTCAAATTTTCAATCGTTCATAGCTCATTAACAAAATTAGGCATACTGGATTATTGTGACTAAAGATGTTACAGAGTGCACACAATTTTGACAGGGCAGTGATCAGAAAATAGTTTTCTTTAGGAAATAATTCTACTGAAAACAGCATGGTAATAAAATTCATTTAAAACATCTAAGACATATTGAAGGTGTGGCTGTGATTCCAAATTGCCATTTAGTATTATTTGTATTGCATCATATAAAACTAATCCCCACTGATGGAATGTTAAACTGACAATATCCTGCTTTCTGGTTGTACCAAAAAATAAACCAGCAAATGAGTCCACTTCTAAAAAAATCATTTAATTTTCACCTCTAAAAAATTGCATGTGGTGGGATTCCCTCCTATTAAAAATGCTTCTAGAACAACTAAAACACTGTGTTTAAAAAATAGTTGATAAAATATTCCTCTGAATTGTTCAAGAAGGGAGACAGGGACTACTGATATGACATGATGTGTGATTAATCAGATTTGGCTTCTTTCTCTTCTGCTTCATCAGAGATTGCACTCTCCTCATTTTTAGTTTCTCTGTTCTCACAGGTAAGGCTTCCTTGGTTTCTTTTTAAAAAGAGATTAAAAGAAAACAAAACAATAAAAAACAATATAGGATTTCAAAATAATTTGATAGAAAATTAATAGTGATCACTATATTGCATATTGTTTATCTTTGAGCTAGTTGCTCAGATTATAAGGTAAAGGCATGCAAAACAGATCAAACAATATAAGCACTCACAGTTTCTCTCCATAAACTAACAGAATTAATAATAACAGTTATCTTAGCTATCTTGTTTATATATATACATATATCTATTTTCCCCCCTCCTTTATTTTCTCTTTTCTCCCATCCCAGTTGTTCTTTCCTTTTGAGCAGTTTCTTTCCCTTTCAGAATATCTATTATACCTTTAGGATCTTACTTACTCTTTCAGTTTCTTACACAATATGATATTTACACATGTGAGACTGATAGGTGTCAATGAGACCTGTCTTTATGTCAGTTGGTGACATAAAGACTGTTTGCAGAAGTAATAGAAAATTTCTCAAGCGTCATGTCTTGGTTACTTTTCTCTCATTGCTGGGGCAAAATACCCTGACACCCAAAAAGAAGAAAGGAAAGATTTATTTAGCTTACAGTTTTTAGAGGTTTCAGTCCATACTCAGCTGTGGGGCTGGAAGTGTAGCTCATTGGTACAGCAAATGTCTGGCAAAATGTGAGGTGGTGAGTTTAATTACTAGTATCAGAGTGGGGGGAAATACAAAACCAGGGTGTTTAGTCCATGCTCAGCTGGCTCCAAGATAAGAGTGGCATAGCTAAGGGGCAACATGGTGGCTGCAACACATACCAAAAGCAACAAGAGCAAAAGGGAAAAGCGTGCCTTCTTTATATTGTATGTTAGCATTTGCCTCTGGGCAGGTACAGCACTCACACTGCCAATCCCAGTGTTAGACAACAAACCAATCACAAATTCTAGATTTTGCCCTGTCTGTGACTACATGTGGCTTTAGCAGAACACCCAAACACAAACTGTAACACGCGTGAAAAGAACATGACATACTGAAAAGTGAGGCATATAGAACTCTTAACTACCCATAACCAAAATAAATGTACACCTAGACATACAATGATCAAGATCCCAGAAATTCAGCATAAGAACAGAAGCATTAAAAGCTGTTAGAGAAAAAAAAAACAAAAAAAACCCAAACAGATCATTTATCAGAATCATAGCAGACTTCTCAGCACAATCAGCAAGTCAAAAAGAGCATGGAGTGAAATACTTTAGGTCCTTGTTTGTCATCTAGGGATTTTTTGTTTTGTTTTTTGGTACCGGGGATCAAACTCACGGCTACACGCTTACAAGGCAGGTGCTACTGCCACTGAGCTAAAACCCCAGCCCTCAAGTCCTTGTTTCTTGATTAGCCACTTTGGCCTGTTTTCCTTTTGCTCCCGTTTACCGTTTTGCTTGTACTTTTTTTATTGGCTTTGTTTTTGCTTTTGCAAGAGCCAGTCTCTTGGCTCCACCTTCGTTGCCCCTTCTGTAGAACTGACCTTCCTATTGGACAGGTTGGCAGCACTGGGGTGTGTGCAGAAGCTGCAGGCTGCGGTGCATGGGAGCGTCATGGAGCTGTGCTGCTGGGCCACTGCTGGGCTGCTGCCACTCCTCCCGTTGCTAGAGGTGTGGGCTTCTCTCTCATTTTAGAGATTGAGAAACATTCCAGTGGGTTTGGTGTAGGCCATAGAAGGTTTGAAGAAATACGCCTTTGGAAAGAACTCTATTAAGCATGTCATTTCTGTTTGATCTGCCTTTTTATGTTTCTTACAGGAGACTTTAGTTCATTACTGTCTTTTTCATGGGACTCTGGATTAGGAGTCTTTTTGTGGAACTCTTTCCTGTTTAATGTACATACTGGATGATACAACACAGGAAAGACTGATATGACAGGTTTTACAAACTTTATGGATGAATTCATGCTCCATTTTGCCGTACTGCACCTAAAATAATCATAGCTTCTATCAAGAGAGCATCAGATTTTTACTTGATCTGATATTTCCCCAAATTAAGCAACCATCTAATGTGATGTGAGAACCCTAAATATATCCATGGGGTTTTACTGTAGTTAGCTGATGTAAAAGGAAGACTTCACTGGTCAACTTATGAGCTTTAAGTTCTCATGCTACCCATGTGAACCTGACTTTGGTAAAGTTATTGCACTTTTTTTTTCTTTGAAGATAGTGTGTTTTTTAAACTAAAGCAGAGCTAGGCAGATCCAAGCAGGCCAAATATCCCAGCAAAGTACATTGATCTTACACAATTTTGAATTCTTTGTTATTGAGACTTTCTACTTTTTTGTTATTATTTATATTTACATAATTATCATTTCTGGATCCTCTGACCAAGGTCAAATACATAATTTTGTTCTCAACAATCCAATATTTGATACTTTATTGAAGTGTAATTTTCACTTAATGGATGTTTTGACTGAGGAGATGGAGAGGGGGCCATGCTTTGTCTACTCCACATACTGAATTGGTATTGTAGTATCTCTAGATCCATGAACCCTATCTCAAAAAAAAAAAAAAAAAAAAAAAAAACTTGTTAAGAATTTGAGTTTGGTATTCACTGATTTGTGTTTTCTTTGAGTGTCCTTGTTTCATTTACATTTCTTTTTTTTGGTGGTGGTGGGAACTAGGAATTTGAACTCAGGACCTCCTGTTTATCAGGCAAATACCTAATGCCTCTGAGCTATATCCCCAGCTGTACATTTCTTAAATCCATTGAAATGAAAGATTTTAGAATCTGAGTGTGCTAAATAATCATTTAGCTCAAATCATCCATTTTGCAGATAGGAAAACAAGCTCTGAGAGATGAGGTGACTTGGTCAGATACTGACTGAACTGAATATGTGGGTGATGCAGAGGGATAAAAGGATACCTTTGGATCGTCAGGTTAGGATACCTGCCACAATTTTAAGCAGTTATTTGTGGCTTGAGTCTGTCTTCATTCACATTTTATATATATATTTAAAGGACAGTAATAAGAACCTATGTGAAGTTTAAAATTTTTTTCAAACTATATATTGACAAATTATAATTGTATATATTTGTGGGGACAAAATGATATCATTTATGGAAACAGTTTGGAGTAAATACTAGACTCATGTATTCCTCATTAGCTTAAATATTTTCGTGTGAATATTTGAAATTTACTCTTAGCAATTTTGAGATATACTTTCACTGTATCCATCATACTGTATAATATCTCAGAGAAAAACATTATTTCTCTGTTGAGGCTTTGTTCCTTATTATTACCTCCCCCATTCTCTCTACTTCCCATAGTCTCTCTTTTTATCTTAAATATTAACCATTTGGTTATCATATAAAATGATTGGTGTCTTTCTTGCCACTATACTGTGAACTATGACAAAGAATTAAAAATTGTGCACTCTTTTGGGAAGATTGATTTGGTCTGTTTAGATGTCCCTCATTCTTTACTTTTTGCTTTGGCATCAAATAAAGCTTGGTGTATTTCAGCAGGGTCAACTTAACTTTAAATTGGTAACTGGAGTTGGGCATCCTTGCTCACTATTACAGCAGGCATGGATTGTTCTCTGGGCTTTATTGTGGACGCTTATACCAGTTTGTGACATGGCTTCATATTAATGTCGATTTAGATCGGGTTAGCTTCATGTATGACTATAGTGATTTGAATGTCCATGAGTGTACATAGTTAGACAGTGGTGTCAATCAGGTGTCAAGGTCTTTTAAACAAAAAATACTTTACATATATAAAGAGTGCCTTTAGAAGGTGGTATTATGGATTTCTCTTGCCCTGTTTTATGCTTCACACCTGATAGTTTTACATGTGCTTTACATTTGTGGTATGATTTTTTGATTAATGATTTAGAAACTCAGGCATGCTAACCTTGGCTTGTGTTAAAATTATTGATGTTAACTGAAATTAGTTGATAGAATTTCCAATATATGTGTTTTTGTTTGTTTGCTTGCTTGCTTTTGGAAATGTCTCTGAAGACATAGACATAATTTATATAGGTTGTTTCTACCAATTATGGGTGTTTGTGCGGTTATATTTAAGATTCTGTTGGTGAGTTTTTATTTACAGTGTGCTAGGCATTGAAGTAAAATGATGAACAAGCCATTGTAGATGTGGATTATCATCCCATGTCATTATTTTTATACTCTTTAGACTTAATTGTTAAAAAGAGCTTGTTTGCGGATACGTGGAGCAATATGATCCTTGAGATGCATATTAGAATGACATAGATTGAGATGGTCTGCCTTAGGACTTTCTAATGCTAGTAAGAAGTGGGGTTCCTTACTTTTATATGCAGACTTTGAGCTGTCATCTTTCTGTAATTTATTGTGAATCTCAGTGAGCTTGCTGATGCAAAAATCCTCATATACTTTCTCACTTTTGTCCTTTGGTTATGATATAGAAATAGTGGTTTCTTAGAAATTACTTGGTGAGAATTCCCTTTTTCTTTTTTCAAATGTTGTTTGGGGAGACTCTTTTCATTATCCTCATGAATTTTCCACCATTTGACCATTTAAAACAAACATGTCTTTTTGTCTTAGCTTTTTTTCCAGTGGTCTAGTATCATAGTTTGGATACCTTCAGCTAAATTCTTTACAGGCCAGGAATGAGAAAACTTTGGCTTCATTTCCTAAATGAACCTGTCTGAATTCTGTTACCATCAGCACCCTCTCAGTCTTCATAGACTTAAGCCAGATTTCCTTTTCATTGTACCTTTTTTCTATTCTTCTACCATGACCTGCTTAAATTTTTCTATGATTGAATTTGTTCAGGGTTTGTAGCCACAAGCCAATCTATCATATTTAGAGCTTTAATTACTTTGTTTTTATATTAGATTTATAAATTGCTGAAGTAATTTTTTTTTTTTGATCTTTTTCGTTTTTTATCGGTACCAGGGATCGAACTCACGACTGCCTGCTTGCAAGGCAGGCGCTTATGCCGCTGAGCTAAATCCCCAGCGGCCCCCCTCCCCCTTTTTTTAAAGACAGGGTCTTGCTGTATAGCCCACACTGGCCGTAAGCTCACAGCCGTCCTGCTTGCCTCATAGTCTCCCAAGTGTTGGGATTATGGGCATGTACCACCATTTAAAGCGTCGGCTTTTATATTTGAAGATATGGATGCTTAGGTTAAATTGTCTTCAGTCTCTCACCAGAAAATAGCTGATATTGTCAAACCTGCTAGCATAGATCATCATCTGCATGTAAGATAGAAATCACACATGGATTAGTTCAGCTGTGCTGGCCAACATCTATAAGGCAGGTCTGCAGTAGTCATTACCAGTGTCCTACTTCTTCCCTAGGGCCCACTTGGGAGAGCCATTAATATGTTACCAATTGGTTAAGGTCTCTTCTGCTTCATTTATATAGAAATTGCACGTAGACAAAGTGTAACTCCTTTAGTGTTAACAGTTCTGAGCTTTGAATGGCAGTGGCTATCAGCTGTTGGTGTTAGCACCCCTCCTTCTTTGGAGCCACCAGCTACTGGCAAGCCTCAGGAACTATTTCAGGAGAAAATGACTTACCAATTCTGTGTTGTTTTCTCACTCGAGGTTACCCTCAATGTTACCACTCCCTGCTTCTGGCCACTTTGGTCATCGTTGATTGGTAAGGTTTATATTTAGATGTTCCCCTAAAGCCTTCTGGGATCATATTATTGGGACTTTAGGGAAGTGATTGTATCATGTGAGCACTATACTTATTGGTGGATTAGTCCTTTAATGATGTTATAGCTAAGTGGCTGGTGGGGCCTGGCCTGAAGAGGTAGGTCATTGGAGGTGTGGTCTGGAAGAGTGTATCTTCCTTCCCTGGGTCCTTCTTTCATTCTCTGCTTTCTGGTTGCCATGAAGTAAGCAACTTGCTTCCACCAGACCCCTTTATCATTCCTCCATACCTTGGAGCAAGCCAACTATGGACCAGAAACATGAGGCAAAATAAATCTCTCCTCCTTGTAAGTTGCATCTGGTGGATATTATTTCCCAGTGGTGAGGAAAGTGACTAAGACATCAGCTTTTCCTGAACTAGCTCAGCATGCTGTTCTCAAGATAGAAATCATGAATAGACAAAAATATACCATCTGAAAGTGGAATATTTGTTTAGACTTGTGTTGCAGCATAAGGGAGAATGGTACATGCACTGACCTGCTAAGGACTTTGGAGAAGTTGCTTACATAGAAGAAATAGAAAAGTCTTCTGTTGAGTCAAGGGAATGGGAGGGGTTTCTTGGAGACCTCATTGAGGATGGCTACAGGAAAAGGTAGTCTGTCCAGGGAGGCTGTTGGGGTAGGGAATTTCATGTAGTATGGTCCTCTGACTGAATTCTGCTACAGATAAAGTAAAAGTAAATACCTCCTGGAGACCCCATGGGTTCCTGTTGTAGTCGCAGTTGACTGCAAGGCATTTAGGGTAGCTACAGAAAAAAAGAAAGGAAAAAATTAAAAGTACCTCTTGTAGGGGTGTTGGGGCCTTTGCTGTGTCATTGACATCTCTCTGGCCTCAACATATAGTACCCCTTGCCAGTCTAGCTTTAAGAATGCAATTTTTAAAAATTTTATGTCAAAATTTTAATATTTCTACACTTAGTAGCAGCTCTTAACCATTCACTCAAGACAACTGTAATACTTGAGACTCTTTTAGCCAATTTAAGTAGCATATTTGAAGAGTTTGTACTTACGTGCATACTTGTTGATTTGTTTTTTAGATATAAACTTGATTTCCTGCTATGGAAATATATAGAAGATATATATTCGGGTTTTTTTTTTTTTTTTTTTCCTTTCTTTCTTTTTCGTTTTCGTAGGTACCGGGGATCGAACTCATGACCGCACACACTTGCAAGGCAGGTGCTTATGCCGCTGAGCAAATCTCCAGCCCCTTTTTTTTGGTTTCTTAATCGTACCCTTTTTACCTCATTTTAAATCTTTGATCTTCTTACACAGATTTATTATAGTTTTATTTATTAAAGTTATTACAGTATTTAGTTTTATCATCATGCCCACTTAAGCTATTTATAGCTATTAGCTGGTAAAGCACAAATACTTTCCTAAACCACTTTTGATATTCTCTGAAAATGTGTTACTTTCTCTTTAAAAAAAAAAAAAATCTATTTAACACTCATTCCAGTTGACACTTTTAGGCCTGTTACAGATTCGGTTAGAAGAGTCCTGTCTTTTTGAACTTTCCATGCTTTAGTTTGACTGTCTCATGCTTTCTGCTTGGTGCACAATTGTCTTCCCTGCTCTTCCTTTACCCTGAATGTGGAGAGTCTTTTCACCTTTTTCCTAGGGATCACCTGTTTTCTGTTTGTCTTTTTTGTAGATCTTCTTTTACTATAGTCTCCAGTAGTTTTCTACGAAAAAGTGTTTAGCAGGTAAACCTTTTGAGACTTTCTGTGTCTCTTTGTGTAACCTCGATTAATTGGGCTCATACGTTAGGATTGGAAATCATCCTCCTTTTGGCCTAGCTGGCATGGGCAGCTATTAGAAAATGCAATAGACTAAAGAAAATGGGTAGATTAAGCACCCAAAGTTTCTGTGTTAACAGTCTTGAAAGGTGAAAGTCTAGATTTAAGTCTGGTCAATTTGGTTTCTAGTGAAGGCCCTCTATTGGTTTACATACACCATCTCTTGCTATATCCTCTGCTGTCCTTTCCTCAGAATATATGTACAGAAAGAGCAAGCTCTCTGATGTCTCTTACAAAAACACTAATCCTGTCAAATCAAGCCTCATTCTATGCCTTAATTAACCTTAAATACTTCTTTACTACAAATACAAGGCACACTGGGACTAGACCAACATACAAATTTTGAGAAGGTAACCTTCAGTCCATAACCCTGCCTTTAGAATTGTTTAGGTATTGTTCCATTATCTTTTTTTATTGTGGAAAACTTATGCTATATATCGTGAAATTTTGTGTCTTAATCTATTTTTAATTGTACAGTTCTGTGATATTAAATACATTCATAATGTTGTGCAGCCATTACCACCTTCCATCTGTATAACTTATCATCTTGTAGAACTGAAGTGCTGTATACCCATTAAACCATAACTCTCCGTTCCACCTCTTTTTCTCTCCCTTGGGCTTTTGGCAACCATCATTCTTTCTGATTTTGACTATTTTAAGTACTAGTCCCATTTTGTCTGTTTTGGGATATGTTCCAAGACCCTTTATGGAATTCCAGAAACCTCAGATAGTACTGATTCCTATTTATACCATGTTTTTTCCTATGCATACATACTCAGGATAAGCTGTAACTTATAAATTAGACACAGTAAGAGATTAACAGCAATAATAAAATAGTTATACTGTAATAAAAGTTGTATGTCATATGTCTCTCTCTTTTTTTTTTTTTGATTTGGTACCGGGGATCGAACTCACGACTGCCTGCTTGCAAGCAGGTGCTTATGTTGCTGAGCTAAATCCCCAGCCCCTGTCATATGTCTCTTATAAAAACTGTCTTTTTTTGTGTGTATTCACCTCTTTTTCTTGACCATAAGCACCAGAAAACAGAGGAGACACACTGAAATTAAAAGGAGACCACTGGACTTGTACTGAAGTTGCCATTCTTCTTGATCATAAACAACAGAAACTAGAGAAAACAAAACTGAGATTAAGAGGGAACCACTGGACTTTATACTGAACAAAATTATAGTCTCTGTCAAAAGACATTTTTGTTGTTTTGTGATGAGCTTATTTCATTTAGCATGCCCTTAGGGTTTATCCATGTAGTAGCATATGCCAAAATTTCCTTCCTTCTTTAGGCTGAATAACAGTTCATTGTATGTATGTACCATGTTTTGTTTATCTGTTATGCTGTTGATAATTGGGTTGTTCTGTGTTTTAGCTCTGGTATGTAATGGGTGAACATGAGTGTATAAATACCTTGCTGAGACTCTGCTTCAGTTGTTTTTGTTGTTGTTGTTGTTTGTTTGTTTTAAAGTATAGAACCAGAAGTATAATTACAAGGTCAGAACTGTGCCATTTTACACTCTTGCCAACACAGCACAGGGTTCTACTTTTTCTACATTCTTGCAGATACTTATTTTCTGTTTTTTTTTTTTTTTTTTTTTTTTTTTTTTGTCTTTTTCCTTTTTATCGGTACCAGGGATCAAACTCACGACTGCCTGCTTTCAAGGCAGGCGCTTATGCCGCTGAGCCAAACCCTCAGCCCCTTTGTTTTGTTTTTAATAGTAGCTATCCTAATGCACATGAGGTTGATGTATCATTATCATTATTGTTACTTAATTCTGGGAATAGAACCTAAGGCTTTGTATATATGAGACAGGTGCTTTATCACTAAACTCAGTTTTCAGCCCTTCATTTTCCTTTTGTTTTTGAAAAATCTGGCACTATTTAAATTTTTGATCCTTTATAGAAGTTCTGTGTGTTGAGGGTTGTGATATTTCTGGTGATGTTTCTTGGTGTGGGTCTATTTCAGGAATTCTTTAAGAAGTTGTTTCTCTGAGATTCTCCCCTCTGTTCTTGTTCTCCTTTTTAACCTTCTGTTATGGTTTGTGTCTGGCTGTGCACCCAAAACCAAATGTGGTCTTGGGCACAGGCTTGTTAGAGGCAGCTGAATCTAGAGTTTGTGATTGGTTCATTGTCTAGTGCTGGGATTGGGGGTGTGAGAGCTACAACAGGCAGGTAGCCTACATACTATGTAAGAGAGCAGAAGAGGCCTGCTGCTTTCCTTGTTTGTTGTTTTTGCTGTTTGCTGCTGCCATGAACAGTGGCCCTTCTACCATGTGGCACTCTGCTTTGGCGTGTACCAAGTATGTATTGAAACCAGGTGTCGGGTATTTTGTCTCAGCAACGAAAAAGTAACTAAGACACCTTCCAACTTTCTATGTAGTTCTAATTTCTGCTGTGAAGTTTTAAATTTTTCATGAGCTATTTTTCTTCTGGACATTTTGAAATAGTGTCATCTGTAATGGATAGATTATCTTCTCTCAGGTTATTATTATTTTTCATGCTCTCTAGTTTTGTACAGTTTTCATTTCATTTTTATTCTTGTATTTTGTTTTGCTGCTTTTCATGATGCTTTCTTGAGGTGTTTGGTATTCTTGATTTTTTAATTCATACTTAAAAGTCAGGAAAAAAGTGAGAGATACATAACACAAAATTGAATCATGTGATATTGACATTCTTTCCCAGTTTTATCCACAATAAAAAAGAGGCAGTGAGGATGCCTCATTGTCTATGAACATAAGTATATTCTATCTTTTATGGTGGTTAGGGTAAAGTGTCACCTTGAGGGACTTTGGACTATGTTCAGGGAACTGGGGGAACACACTTCTGGGTGTGTCTGAATTGTTAATGGAGGTGTGGCCTTGAAGTCTGTGTGTGGTCCTTCTTCCTTGTCTGTCTGGTACTATTCCACTGATATGCTTCCCATCCACCATAAGCAAAACATCTTTACTTTGTCATGTCCTTCCACCATGATGTTTCTGCCTTGGAGCCAGCCAGTCATGGACTGAATTCCCCTACCATGAGCCAAATTAAACCTCCCTTCAAATTGTGGGTGTCAGTTATGTTCCAGTGATTTTTTTTTTTTTAACTCACTTCTAAATAATATCCTTTGTTTTAAAAAACAACAACAACAACAACAAAAAACAAGATTTCTTGGAGAAATGGCTGCAACACTGCTGTTTCAGGAGAAAAGAAAATTAGGAGACATCACATCTGTTGTGATATGAGATCCGGAATTGAAGGGAAGGGGTATTGCTATAAAGAATGTTATAGAGCAGTTGGCAGAATTGGAGTATAAACTATATAATCCCCATTCAACAATTTATATGTCAAATTTTTAATTTTGTCATGTGTTCTATGGTTGTGGAAGAGAATACCTTGTTCTTAGGAAAGGCACTGAAGAACTTGAGTATAAACAGATCGAGAATATGACTCCAGGGTAGATAGTATGCTTAGAGTTCATGAGGCCCTATCTCCAGCCTCTAACACCACAAATAAAGGTAAAGGCCTGTGCTAGTACAGATATTTGAGTGGGTGCATGGAGATACATGGGGTGGAGGTGGGAAGGTGAAAATGACACAGTGATAACAGCTGCTGAGTCTTGGTAAAGACTTTGAGGGAGTTTTTTTTTTGTACTGATCTTGAAATTATTCTGCCAGTTTAAAGAATTTTTAAGGTTGAAGCAAAAGTTGCTGATAGCAAGCTTTAGTCTTGGTTAGAGCTCATTGGCGTGCACAGTATAGCAGGTTGCCTAGTGTTATTTGTTACACTCATAAGGCAGTTTCAGTCTTCAGTTTGTATAGCAAAGGTCTTGCTTACTGGCCAGAAGGAGAGCCCATAAGGGAAATGTGCCTGCTGTGGTGCACAGTGTGATGTATTTGTGTTTGAGTATTCATTCTTCAGTTTTCACAGTCCTCGTGTGCATAGTGTGGCAAGCCCGACTGTATCTGTGCTGTCCTAGGGTCTCCCAGTTCAGAGAATGATCCTTTTATTTGTTTTTTGTTTTTTGTTTTGAGACATCTCTCTGTGTAGTTCAAATTGGCCTTGAACTCACTTATGTAGCCCAGGCTGACCTCGAACTCATGGTGATCCTCTTACCTTGGCTTCCCAAGTGCTTGAATTACAGACCAAACCTAGCAGAACAGCATCTTTTTAGCATGTGGTTATTTGCTGGTTGTAGGAACGGCAGGAAATGCGATTTAAGGATCTAAATGTTCATTGAATGATTTTAACAGTATTGCTATTTCTGTTCCTTTTTAGCAACCTTTTAACTTTATTCTTTTCTAGGTCATTGTGGACTGTGACTTCAACTTGCCCTTTTACTCCAGTTTTAGACCTCATTTCAGTATATGTTTATTATTCATTCTTTACCCAGAAGTCCCAGTCCTGTGCTTGCACTCCTCTCCATTCTTTCGTCTTGTTTTTCATATTCTTAGACCTTAGAATAACACGGGTTCTTAGCATAACAGTATAATCCCATTGTTGCTCTTTATTGGTTTAGGTGAAAAAAACCAGATCAAACCAAAACTGTATGCAATTAAACAGACCCCTTTCTAGACAGAGTAGATTATGTTTTCATGTACTTGCTAGAGTTTAGGTGAGCCTTGGATTCCCAATGTTCTGAGCACATTTGATAGTCATGTTTTCTTTTGGTGTCATGGATGGAGTGCAGGAATGGGGCTGGCTTCACTCTGTTGTAACATGCTTCTGGGAGCCTGTGATTAGACCATCCTGCAAGCGGGTGATTGTGGGTATTGTGAAAAATCATTGTATATGTTCAGAAAAGCACTTCAATGGCAATATGATTTTATTTTTAGAATTAAATATTCTTTTTATTTTCATCTAGGTTTGTTACTATTTTTGTTCATTTTGTTTGATTCTCTTATTTGAGAGGAGGTATTGAGTTGGTAACAATATAGTTTATGGAAGAAAGGCATTACATAAACAGTATTTTTTGTAGGTGCCTTGTAGACTGCATTCTTAAGAGGTTTTCAAATGAGTATTGTATCTACTGTTTTCTGTAGTATTTTCTGTAATATTAATATGCGAAGTGCCTTGGAAGGTAATTTATATTCCCTTCATGTGCAACATACGATTAAATAGATGTTAGAGACTGAATTTGGCTGTCACTAGTACTTCAGTGAACTTAAATATTTTACTCAGAGTTCCTGGTAAAAGTTACAGTTGTTAAAGCTCTTACCTAGGGGACATGAAAAAGTATGGATAAGAATATTATTGATGTTTTCTTTTTATAAAGAATGAATCTTTTTCTCCATTCAACTACTAGTGCTATTTTGTCTGTATTTAGTTTAGGGGGTTATTGTTTAGTGCCAGATAAAAGCTTGGGTAGAATGATGACAGTTCCTTTTTTTTCTGTGTTCACATTTTTAAAAAAGTCTCAGTTAACTAAAACTTTTTGTAGTTCCCTGGGTCTCAGGATCCTGATAAAAAGGTATCTTTTTACTGTAGCTTTCATCAGAACAAAAAAGAACATACCTAATTATCTGCTTTTTTTTTTTCCTTTTAATAGGCGAACTTATTTTAAATCACATCCCACTTTATTCCTGCTAATCTGCCAATGTGGTAAATTGGAAGATAACGGTCACCAGGATAACCTGTAATGGGCAAGGAGCCACAGAGAAGAAAATATTTCTTTTAATTTTTAACCTTGGTTTGAAAGGTAAGACCATTAAATTATCAGGAGTTCTTTTCTATGAATTACACCAGGAGAAGCTGCAGTCTCTCGTGAGATCTTGGAGCCCAGGTAAAACAGGTTTAGAGCAATTTCAAGATAGGAACAGTGTTTTACTGTGCTGGTTGTAGGAAATTAGACAGCAGCCTTTGTGGTCTGCTTTTGGTTTATCTAGTCTACAGAACTGAAAGGAACCCAAAAAATTCTTAGTTTTCAGGAGGAATTGAGCTGAGCACTAAGGACCAGCAGGACCTAGCAAGCTGAAGTAGCTGCATAGAGAAAGAATGTGAATAGAGACCTGTGACCCAGCCACCACTTCCACAGTTAGGTTATTTGATGTTGTGTGTGTGTGTGTGTTGTTGTGGTGGTTGTTGTTTTACATCAACCAAAGAACATTTGGCTTCTACCTAGTTACCTGTCTTCTCTTCAGTTCTTATTGCTATACTCTGAAACACTTTGCTGGAACTTTTTATTAAAGATCAGAGATTGTTTCAGAAGCCTGGGCTTTTTTTTTTTTTCCTTGATACTGGGGATTGAACTCATGACCTTGCGTTTGCCAAGCAGGCACTTAAGCTGCTGAGCTAAACCCCCAGCCCCAAAGATCAGAGATTGTGCTGGCATATTTGACTTTTTGCTTGGTTGGCATTTAATAGGAAGTCACGTAGTGGTGTCTTTTAGGGGAGTCACAAAAACGCTTAATCTAGATGTATTTTGAGGAGAGGATAGGCATAAAACCATTTGATCATCTACCTTTGTCAACTGGTGCTTACCCTAGGACTTGATGTTTTAGTTACTTCTTGCTTCCTTTTCTTCTTGATCAGTTTTTGCCTCTACCCTCATTAGTAATCTTTGCAGCTCTTTTTCTTTTCATTTCCACTGCTGTGTGGCTAGACCACGCTTTCTTACCTTAGCAGAGCCTATAGTAGTTTCGTTATGAGGGTCTCTCCTAATCCTGAGCATCTAGAATACTGCTTTGTATATGACCTCTTAGGCACCCAAGAATGGTCCTTTTCAACCTTAGGAGGCCCCCTTTGCACTTAGACAGTGGTGCTCTAAGTGTTGCCCTGATATTTGGGTTCTAGTATGAATCTGCCAGTTTTTTCTAGCTGTTACCATTTTATTCTCCTGCAAGGATCTTAAGTGGGAAGTTCTCTCCATGTTTTCAATCTCCCTTTTCCCATTTGTCTCATTCAGTTTTCTTATTCTGTGTAGTATTTAATTCCACATCTTCTAGTATTCAACTTTCCTCTTACCCTTTTTTTGTCAGATATTTCTGGATTATTTTATGTCCTTTGCTATCATTTCCTTGTTAACTCAGAATATTTCATTAAGTTATTTTAGGATTTGCTTTTTTGCTTTAAATTTTAAGTATTTGGTAAACAAGAAATTTTGAATTTTACTTTATACCTTAATTACTTTTCACATAATAGGAATCACTAATGGGTTGGTAGTAAGTTCTAAAATTTCAGGCTCCCTTCCCAGGATATTTTGAGACTTTCTGTCTCTCTTTCTCCCCTTCCAACTCCCTCTCTCTGTCTCCCATTTTTTTCTTTGTTAACAGAGAGCTTTGGCACCTTAGAGAACAATTCTTAACCCTTAGCTCTTCTTTTTTGTTCTTTTACTTGTCTCTGCTCATCAGCATGCCTTGCCATATTACAATGAGGAAGCTCTTCTTAAAAGAAGTTACTCAGGGCTGTGGATTTAGCTCGGTAACGCAAGTGTCTGCCTGGCAAGTGCGAGGTCGTGAGTTTAATCCCTGGTACCAAAAACAAACAAACAAACAAAAAAAAAGCAAGAAAAAACAAAAAAAACGAAGCAAAAAAGAAAAGTTACTCAGATGTTTCCAGGAGTCCCAGAATCAGTGCCAGATGGGTAGGAAGAATTCCTAGAATGGAGCATCACTAGAGGTATAGATTAAACCTGTGTTGCAAAGGGCCAGATAGGAAATATCTTGGTAGTTTGATTTTTTTTTTTTTTTTTTTTGGTATGGGGGACTGAACTCACGATCGTGCGCTTGCAAGGCAGGTGCTTATGCCACTGAACTAAACCCTCAGCCCAATATTTTAGATTTTGTAGATAAAAGGGGTGATATGAAGATAAGGGGAACAAATTTTCACAGGCTATTATTGATGAGATTCAAAATTCAACAATTGGTTGGAGTGTTCTACAATACAGATCTGTAAACAAAGAGATGCAGTTCTTTTCCAAGAGGGATAAAATTTCACCTAATCAATATTTAAAGTTATAGTTACTCTGCTCTGTCTTTAAAATTTATTGCAAGTCTTTTACGCAGATAAGACATCCACATTTTGTTATAGGTCCCTAAGCATAGATAACTTCAGGTGAGTATGTTCATTCCTTTGGGAGCTTGTATAGAGTTCTGCATTTTGTTTTGTTTAGGGTTTTATCATGCACTTTAAGCTGGCCTTGAACTCACTGTGTAGCTCTGACTGGCCTCAAACTCAACAATCCTGCCTCAGCCTCCCAAGTGCTGTTATTACATGTGTGTGCCACCACGCTCAACCTAAACTTTTTATATTTGCTATGTAGCATGTTTAATACACTGTGAATTAATCACTTCCAGTTGAAGGTTAGATAAAAACTCCTGTTGAACAACTAGATGAAGTTTGAAACAGGGAAATTTTCTTTGGGCATTATATTAGTGGCTGGAAAATGCTAAGTAACTGTACATTGAGCTGAGAAAATACATCTACAGTAAGTCCCCACCTTAAGTTCTGTTTTGGGAGAATGTTTAAAAGTCAGATTTCATTATCTTACACAGTACACTTGTGAAAATTTGAAACTTAAATGTTCGTAAGTCAGCAACTTACTATACTGCAAATTTATATAAGAGTGGGAAATCTCACTTCTTTAACTTCTGATAGCATTCAAAGTATGTGGCACAGTTTAACTCTTTTTACAATCTGAACAAGTTAGTTTTTGAAATGATATTACTGTAGTGTAGGGTATGAATTTCAGCAGTGTTGTATTTTTTTGTACTTTAAGATTGAATGCAGTAAAAAATACGAATACCATGTGAAGGTGAATTTTCATACCTCTCCAGTGTTCAGTAATTGTGCTAAAAAATTGCAGTCAAGGCACTGTAGAAGCCATCAAGCTCCTGTGTGATGGTAGAGCAAATCAAAAGCTAATGGTAAAGTCCACAAAAGTGAATGTTCAGTGTTGACACCATTGGTTCAATACAGTGTGGTGGATTAAAAAGTCTTCCCAAGTACCTGCTGATAAATAATAGAATAGCTATAAGCTTTAAACATCTTACATTTTTACCAGTTTTGTAAAAAATCTGCCCAACTCATCCTTTTTTGGTTCTATACATAATTCTGCTAGTCAGTTGTAGCATATCATACTAAATTTAGCTTTAGGTTGTCTTATCTCAGTTTCTTTGAAAGTGTTCAACTATAGTTGTTTTGTGAGGAATAGGCTCAAGTTATGTCATGCCTTTACAACAAAAATAACAGTCCTGTTTCATCTTTTGCGTCTCTGGCTCTTACGTGGGACTGCTACCTCTGTCTTTTATTTATTCCTACATTTCCAGCTCATATGCAGCTATTTCTAATCTGTTCTACTTCTAACTACAAAGAAAAAGTTTCGCTCTTACCTGTGGAAAGTTCTTTTTTCCTGCATCTTCTAACATGTAGCACAACCCCCCCCCCAATAAAATAAGTACTAAAGTATGTATGCTCTGTTTAATTATTTCCTAAATCTCTGATTTATTTGTAAAGTTCTCGTCAGTTGCATTCAGTATTCCATCAGCTCCATCATCATCTTGGATGCATCCTTTTCTGAATCCCTATCCTTTTGCCATGCTCTGGGCTATTTTGTTTTTGACCTTCTCTATAGCTGGTAAGGTTTCCTCTCACTATTGTTCCGGGAGTTGTCTTTGCTTCTCCATGTCAGATCCCTGGTTTCTTGTATTTTTGCCTTATTTTGGTAAATCATGTACTCAATAGAGTCCTGAGAAAATTTGAATAAATCTTGCGGACCTTCCTTGTCTGAAAGTGTTTTTTTCTAGGATTGTTTTTGGAGGAATTTGGTGTCATTCTGATTTTCTGTCCTGTGAGTGTTCTTGTTTATGTGGGATTTTCTTCCCTCATTAGAAAAGTTTAGATACTATCTTTCTGCTGGCATGGAATTTCACGTGGTGCTCAAGAAAACTTGTCTTTGTGATGGTGATGACCGATGCTAAGGAGAGCCACATTTGTTAAATTCTGGAAAATTTTCTTTTTACTTTTTTGGCGGGGAGGTTGTCATTAGAATATAGTCTTATAAAACTTTTAATTAAACATTTGACTTCCCAAATGGTTTCTATTAGGGTTTTTCTTTCTTCACAAATTTTTTGGTGGTTTTCTTGGAAGATCATTCCGTTTTCTTTATCCCTTATAGTATTGTTGTTTTATTTTTTCCATATACTTAGTAGAATATTATGTAGTGCTCAACTCACCTAAGCCTCTGGAAGATTCTGTAATCCTTTCCATTTCACTATTGAGGCTCCACATCATCCCAGATGTAGCTGTGTATTGTACCTTTTATATCCTATGGACTTGGAGAAGTAGCATAGAAATAATTTATTTTACCTTCTCAACAAAAGTTTCTGCTCTCAAGTTTGGTCAGGGCATCTCTCGCTGAAAGGGCTTGTTTGTGGCTGCGGTTTTCATTTTTAGCAAGTTCTTGCTATGTTACTCATAAATAGTCTTTACTTTCACCCACTGGTTCTCATTTTATCCTTGTGTGCTATATATGATACATTTTCTCTTATACATAATAGTATAAAAGAACTTTAACATGTTCAAAGCTAATTACTTTGTCTTGCAAGAGATGAGTCTTCTAGAGTCACCCTGGTTGTCTCTTTGTGATAGATACCATACCATTTGCCAGTTTTCTTAAGTTTCTCTTGGAACAGGAAATGGTATTGCCTGATATGTTATTATCCAGTATGTGAATTACCTAGGATGGGCTACAATGGGATTAATACCTTTGTTTTAGATATGGTTCACTTAATGCCACGTTGCAAGTTTTTATCTAAAATGAACTTTATATTTATCTATATTCAGGAAATTTTTCCTGGTCTCATGATGTGAGAGATGATTTGAATATTAAATCTGTCTTCTAATATTAGCTGTCCTGACGGACTGTGTGTTTGCTGTGCATTTTGATAAGCCTGCAGCATCCTGTGGTTCAATACCAGTAGAATGACTGGTCATAAGAACAGAATTCCTCCGGAACTACCATCCAAGCTCTTCAGGTTGAGCTGCCCAGCCACCTTGTTTGTGGAATGATTCCTCATCCTGTGTTTATAATTATGCAGTTCCCTTCAGGACTTTGTTTCCAAAGCCTTTAGATTATAGGCTTGTCCCTATGGTTGCTTTCTGTAGACTTGAGTGTATGTGCAGGCCAAACTCTGGCTGAGTTGTACTCTTAGTTGTGGCTGGTTGGAGTCAGGTTGGTGTGATTCAAAGACTGCACACTTTGGAGCTCTTTAGACCTGAATTTGAGTCCTGGTCTAAAAATTGGAAGCCTAGCCAGACTTGGTAGCACATATCTGTAATCCCAACATTTGGGAAGCTGAGACAGGAGGACTGCATGAGTTTGAGGCTAGTCTGGGTTACATAATGAGTTCAAGGCCAACCTGAACTAGGTAGTGAGATCCTGTCTAAAAGAAAATAAACTGGAAGCCCAGAGTCTGATACTATGTACGTGATAATTTGTAGCCACTGTTAATCATGTTTTCGCTTTTAATAGAAAGTGGCAATGTCAAGACTTAATGTTACTGTGGGATAACTAAAGGAGACTGAAGATTATTTTTCATAATGAGCTTTAGAGACCATAGGAACTATTGAGCTGTCATGTTCTGCACTCAACTTTTATTCTCAAGCAACTTCACCAGCTCACGATTTGTCTTAAATTTGCTTATGGATTAGGTTGCATCCTGTTCAGCTGTCACGTTACTTTCTGTAGGTCAACATTTCTTTACTATTTTAGCCTAGGGACTTTGAGATAGCCCAAGTAATTAATGCTTCTATATTAGCTCATCACAGTTTGTTAGGCAAGGAAGATTGACAATAACCAGTCAAGGTAAGAAAAGGAGAAGAAGATTTTTAAAAGATTTTTGACTCAATTGAGCATGGTAGCACATGCCTGTAATTGGGAGGCTGAGGTAGGAGGATCTCCGTTAGTTTGAGACCAGCTTGGGCTTCACAGTGAGTTTAAAGACCAGCCTGAATTACAGAGCAAGATCTTTTTCTTTTCCTAATATTGTCTTCTCTTACCAGACTGGTGATGATTCCAAAATACATTTGAGAATTAGCTCATTCATTTTTGTTCTTCTTTTATTGGATGGTACTCAAACCCAGGACCTTATTCTACCACTGAGCTAAACCCCTGTACTTTCAATAGGTCATTCATAACCTGATACTAGCTTATTAACCATTTTTTGAAAGCATTGCGGTATGCACTAGAATTATTCTTGATTAAGAAAGGCTTTTTTCTTTGGCCATCTTGTCTATAACTGACATGAATAATAAGGTGACTGCTGTTACATGCTTAAAAGTTGGGTGATTCACAAACTGCGTGTCATTTGGCTTTACATTGTGAAACTTGGTGAGTTGGAATTTCTAAGTCTTTCTTCCATCTCAAGGTAGTATATAGCATTCTCTTTCTAGCTGGGTAGTTTCATATCATTTCTCATTTGCTCAGGAACATTTTCTGTACAGTTGCAGAGACTTGTGAACTTTTTTTGTGTTGTTGCAAATAAGAGCTGTGCTAATTATAATTGTTTCTTCTTGTACTTCAGTTGTGTGTCATTTTCTTTGTAATGTTTGATTGATACTGATTCTCAGGGTCCTGCCTGTTTTCAGAGATTTGGAAACTCTAGGATTCTTTAGAATGGAAAATGCCCGTTTATATATTCTATAGGAATTTACTGATTTGACTTTGGCATCCTCTCTTACCTATATTCACATACTCTTCGCTGTGCACACACACCACACACATAATAGACAACTAGATTCAGCTAGATTTCCTTGCTTTTGTTCCTCTCATATTTAACAAAGCTTTCAGCAAAAACTTGATTACCATTATGTCATCCCTATTACTTGCCTTTTCCTTTCAACTCCTCAGTTTTCACTTCAAAACAAACAAACATACATCAAAAAAACTTCTTATTTGTAGTATAATTTTCATGCTTTGCATATACTTTGACTGAAGTCTTTGAAATTGTGGAAAGTAGGGACAGATTTATGCGCAGTCATGTGCTATATAACAGTTTCCATCAGTGACAAATTGTGTATACAACAGTGGTTCCAGAAGATCATACTGCCTAGGGATACTGTCTTATATAGGCATATGCTCTGATGGTCACACAGCAAAATTACCTCATAAAATGCTTCAGACGCATCCCCATGGGAGGGGTGTGCAATCATAAATTCATGCTTTTTGTAATAAGCATTTGTAGAGGGACATATACTGAACTTGGCTAAATATGAACTAGTTGACAGAGGTAAGTCTGAGTTTTTCTTGGTTGACAGTTGACTTTTTGTTTCTTTTGTTAGAGAGATGGAGTCTGTTGCCTAGCCTGGCACTGAACTTCTGTACTCAAGAGAGCCTCTTTTCTCAGCCTCCTGATTACTGAGACTATGCATGTGCACTAACATGCCTAGCTTTGACTTTTTAGTAAAAAGTGAAGTGGATAGTAAGATTGTACCTTCTGCCTTACTTTTAACATCTTACAGTATATTCGTACTGTGGTACTGTAGACATTTGCTTTTTGAGTGTTGTGTCAGCCTCTCTATCTTCTTTTTTTCTCCCCCTTTGAGACCATTTCTTGCTATGCAGCCCAGGATGGCCTTGAATTCCCTCTGTAGCCCAGGATGGCTTGAGACTCACAGTGATCCTCCTGTCTCAGGCTCCCAAGTACTGGGATTACAGGTGTGTGCTTTCCACCATGAATTTCCTGAAGCTCCTGGGTTTTCCTCCTCTCTACTTTTATGCAGATTCTGGGATACTTTTCTGCTTCTTCTTAAACCCTGTCATCTTTTGAGGTTTCGCTTAAGGTTCATGTATGATAAGGTCTTTCCTGGCTAGGTTCTCCATGGAAATTTCTTGTTCTGGACCAGGTTTAGAGTCTGTACTTCCTTTTTCTGTGCTTTCCTGTTGTCTATTTTTATTATGTTTGTTAAGGTAATAGAGACCATTTATCTTATTACTTTGGTACTTTCATCTGCAGTACAAATTAATGCTTTTAAGGTACTAAAGTACCTGTTGATTAGTATAGCACAAATATATAGAGTTGAATCTTTACAGTGTGCTAGTGGGGCAGAAGCAGCTGCTTCTATTTTTGTACTATTTATATTTCATACATTTAGATAATTGCAACTATTTAAACTACAAATACCTTATGGACATTTATTACAAGTCTAGAATATGATACCAGATACATACTCTGGATTTGCATTCTTATGTTTCCAGTGGGACTGGTTATGAAATGATTTAGGTAGATTTGACTTCACAGGTATGTGACCTGTGCAATCTCATAGGGCCCTATGTTCGGAAGCACTTGCTTTAATGCTTTGCTGTTGCTATTTTAAAATTATTACTTTTTTTTTCTTCAAATCTTTGAACATTTTTGCACTGGGTCCAGCCAATCCTGGATTCTGCTTTTTCTACATTTGGTGGAGTATAGACAGAGGGCTTAGCAGAATACTGTTTTTTCCTACTCAGATAGAAAATTGCTAAGTTAGGCTGAGTCAGTACATGTGATTGAGAATTTGAACTTCAAATTAGTTAAAGTTCTTAATTGTCGTTCCTACAGTTCACTGTTTCTAATAGTGTATCTTTAGCAGATAGTACTAAAAGTGTTTGTGATCTCTTTTTTCCTCTGGGTTCCTATTATTATACTATGCTGTACCTCTCTGTCTTGTTGGGAAGAAAACTGTTAATATTTTGTCCAGAGAGAGTTGTTGAAGTGACATAGTTACATGTTTGTAGTAATAAGTTTTACCTGGTTATACACTTATTTGAATATTATGTATTACAATTTGTGAAGATGTAAATTCACAAATATGATTTAAACTTGCAACATCAACAGCATCAAAATCTTAGGCTACAGCTCTGCTTTACTGAGTCAGGATCTGAGACGTGTTTTAACAAGACCCCGAGATGGCTCCGATGCCCATGAAAGTTGAGAAACACTCCTTTAAGCTCCCTGGTTGTGATGTTGAGTGTTTGCTGTGTAGCAACTGCTGTTTTCTGGTTGCCTGTAGGTTCTTGTTGCTTAGCCAGCAAACATGCAACCAGTTTATTTTGTGAGGATACCGAGGCTTACAGGAGTGATGTTAGCTTTCTCAGAGCCTCAGGGCTAGCCCCAGTGGAGGTGACAGTAAAATCCAAATCTGCTTACGTGTTGAATAGTCCTGAAAAGATTTTGGAAGACATGGTTATTTGATGAAAACAAGTGGTTTGTACTTGGTTCCCGTGAACCATAGTTGGACAACTCCTGTTGAATGTAGTAGTAGAATTCCATTAGGGGTTACTTGACAGTTCCTATGGATGGGCTAGTATTCTTGTCAAATCTCTTGCCAAATGGTTTACCCACATTTCAGTCCAGTCAGTGGTAGGGGTGTCCTCTTTCTCCCAAAGGCATTATCACTGTTTGAATGCTTTGTAGAAGATCATGGCCCTGATGGGAAGGCTTTGGTACTTTGATGGTATTTTAATGATTTCAGAGGATCTTTAATTAAAACACTTGATCTGAGATGAATAAATTTAGTCACAATTTATTTTGTGTTTATGACAGTATTCACTTGTCCTAAGTTATAGGAAAGATAATAGTTGAACTCCCTATTTAGCTCTCTTTTAATCTCAGGCCTTTTGGGAGAAGACTGATTTTGAAGAAAGATGGAGGTTTGTTTGGTTTTACCACTGTTTGTCTCACTGATAGATTTACTATAAGAAATTTTCTTCTTCTTTAAATCCTGTTTAACTACAGTCTAGGGTGTGAATAAAATACATTTATGTTTACTAAAAACTAGTTGTTGAAGTACTTAGTCCTTTTAGTTTTTCTTTGAGTCTTAAGAGTATTTACATTTTTATTTATTTATTTTTAAATGTGAAGGTCACACTTTGTTTTTTCAATAAGATTTTATTAGTGCATTTTAGATAAATATAATGATCACATTCATTGTAATTTGCACCTTACATGATATAACTTATTTTTTCCCATTCCCCAACTTCCCACCAACCCTTCTTCCCCTTCCCATTTACAAAAGCTTTGTTTCCATTTTTCCTTTTTTTTTTTTTTAAACTTTTGTCTTCTTTCCTGTGATGTTTTTTAATACAATGGAATGCTACTCTACCATAAAGAAGGATAAACTTGAGACATTTCTAGGTAAATGGATGCACCTTGAGACCATACTGTTAAATAAAATAAATAGGATTTATGTGTAAACACCATTGTTTCGGGTGCTGGGGATTTGGCTCAGTGGCATAAGCACCTGCCTTGCAAGCAGGCGTACTGATAAAAATGAAAAAGACAAAAAAAAAAAAAATACCATTGTTTCTCTGGTGTGAGAAACTGAAAGTGTAAATAAGTGTAAATACCAAAATATATAAAAGGTATTGTAAATAGGATGAAAATGTTCAAATGGGAAGGGGAACTAGGGACAGGGGAAATAGTTACATTTTTAAAAGGATACCATTTTACCTTTGTGCAGGCAATTGTACTTACTTCTACTTTCAAGGGCACAGATAGAGGCAAGGCAGTTTGCAGTTTGGCTAGCTGGTAACATGCCAAAAAAAAAACCACACACACACACACACACACATAAGACAGTTACAGTAAATCTGTGTGCACTTTTAAATACATTTGCCATGCTGAGTCTCTGTCTCCACCCTCCCCCTTATTTTGCACTTTATTCATTCATTGAGTTTTCTCATATAAGAGAAACCATGTGATATTTAAGTGTGTGTTTGATTTGTTACTTAACATTATGTTCTCAAGGTGCACCCATTTTCTTACAAGTGACTCATGTTTATCCTGTTGTGTCTAACAAGAAACAATGTGTTTGTCCATATTTTTCATGTCATCTTTGATTTCCTTTTTTAAGAGCACTGTAGTAGATCTCATTGTGGAAGTCTTTCACTTGATTGGTTAACCAGTTAATCAAATTCCTAAGAATTTCAATCTTTTTCATGCTATTGTGAAAGATACTGGTTCCCCAATCTCTCTCTCTCTGTGAGTTTATTGGTGGGATACAGGAACACTTGCTTTTTGAGTATTGATATCGTATCCTGTTATGTTACTGAATTTGGTTATCAAAAGTAAGACTTGGTGAGGAGTCTTTCTGGTGGAAATTTTGGAGCCTTCTGAAAATAATGATAATTTTAACTTCTTCCTTTCCTATTCATGTCCATTTTCTTTCTCTTGTTTAATTGCTCTGGCTAATTTTTCTAGAACTATATTGAATAGGTATGGTGATATCAGCCATCCTTATCTTGCTCCTGATTTTAGAGGGACAGCTTTCGGCTTCTGTCCATTTAGTATGATGTTGTCTTTTATCAGATTGAGATAAAGATCTTTTATACCTATTTTCTTCAAGGTTTTTATCATGAATAGATGGTAAAGTGTCAAAAGACACTTGACAAAGTGCCTTTTCTGATTCTATTCAAATGACCATGTGTTTTTTGTCCTTCTATTTATGTGATGTATAAGGATTACTGATTTATGTATGTTGAACCATTCTTTCAGCCCTGGAATGAATCTTGTTTGGTCACATCATATGATCTTTGTGATGATTTGCTGCATTCTGTTTGCCAGTATCTTATTGAAGATCTTTTCATCTATGTCCCTAAATAGACTGGCCTATAGTTTTCTTTTTGGTTGGGTCCTTTTGTGGTTTTGGAATTGGTAGTGTTTGTGTCCAGGAATGACTTTGGGAGTACTGCTTTCTTTTTGGTTTCATTAAGGAGTTTGAGGAGTATTGGAGTTAGATCATCACTAAAGTTCTTGCAGAATTCACCAGTGAATCCATTGGAACCTAGGTTTTTTTTTTTTTTAAATTGGTCCCGGAGATCGAACTCACAACCACACACTTGCAAGGCAGGTGCTTATGCTGCTGAGCTAAATCCCCAGCCCCTCTAGATTATTTTTTAATATCATTGACTGATCTTGGATTGTTCAGGATTTTTGTATTTTCTTGGTTCAGTTTTGATAGTTTTTTTTTTTTTGGTCTTTTTCCTTTTTATCGGTACCGGGGATCGAACTCACGACCGCCTGCTTGCAAGGCAGGTGCTTATGCCACTGAGCTAAATCCCCAGCCCCCCAGTTTTGATAGTTCACATGTATCTAAGAATCTATCCGTCTCTTTTGACTTTTCCATTGTATTAGAGTCAGTTTGTAAAGATGTTATCAGTGATCTTTTGGATTTCAGCAGAATCTATTGTGATTTCACCTTTTTCGTTTCTAATTGCATGGATTTGCGGCTTTTCTTATTTTAGTAATACTTACTGAAAGTTTGTATATTTTGTTTATTCTCCCAAAGAACTACCTCTTCAATTCATTACTTTCTGATTTTTATTGTTGTTTTCATTTCAGTTTCATTTATTTATGCTCTGGTCTTTATAATTTGCTTCTTCATACAAGCTTTGGATTTTAATTGTTCTTTTTTTCCCCCCAGGACCTTGAAGTGTATCATTAAGTTAATTTATCTGAGCTTGCTCTGTTTTTCTGATGTGAGAATTGACTGCTATAAATTTTCCACTTAGGACTGCTTTCATTGTGTCCCATTTGTTCTGGTATATAGTACTTGCATTATTGTTCAATTCTAGGAAGTATCTATAATTTCTTTAGTGACACATTGATTTTCAAGAAGGTATTTAATTTCCATGTGTTTTTGTAGTTTCTTTTGCCATTGATTTCTAGTTTCATTGCATTATGATTTGGTAATATGCATGGATGGGGTAGTTTCATTTCTTTTGCATTTACTTAAGCATGCTTTATGGGCTAGTATGTGATCTGTTTGGAGAAAGTCCCATGTGCTGTTGAGAAGAATGGGTGGAACACTGTGGATGTCTAATATGTAAGTAGCCTTTCTTGTTTCTTTTTTGGCTTGGAGTCTATTTTGTTTGAAATTAGGACAGTTACTTCTGCTTTTTCTTGGTTCCTGTTGCGTAGAATATTGTTTTCCATCTTTTGATATTTAATTTGTAATTTTTTGCATTAAATGTGTTTCTTGTATATTGTATCATTGATTTTTGTTTCTTGATCCATTCTGCTAATCTGTCTGTGTCTTTTGATCAAAGAATTGAGACCATTCACATTGAGAGTTGTTACTAATAGGTATTGAGTTGTTCCGATCACTGTGTTATTTTCCTGTTGCTCATTTCTTTATTTTTCATTTTGTTAACGATTCATGCTGCCAAGTATATTATTCTTTTCGACTTATTGGCATTGTTGGCTTCATTATTTCTAAGGTATCATTGAGAATTTTTGTAAAATTCATGGTGGTCATGAATTTCTTGGTGCTTCTGTCGTGGAAATACCTTATTTCTCTGTCAATTTTGAAGGAAAGTTTTGCAGGATATCTTAAGTCAGGGTTGAAAGTTGTTATCTTAGGGCATGAAACACTTCGCTGCAAGCTCTTCTGGCTTTTATTTAGGGTTTGCATTGAGAAGTCTGCTGTAAGTCTAATAGATTTGCATATAGATGTGATGTGTTAGTTGTTTTGTTTTTGTTTTTCCTTTTTTGCTGTGTAATTCAGGCTGGCCTTCAACTTCAACTGTGGAGCCCAGGCTGGCCTTGAACTTGTAGTTGATCCTCCTGCCTCAACCTCCCTAATGCTGGGATTACGGGCATACATGACTGCACCCAGCTTATGTTCCCTTTTAATGGCCTTGAAGATTTTGTCTCTGTGATAGACTGTGGTACTTTGAGTATAATGTGGCACAGTGGGTTCTCTTTTCATCATGTCTATTTGAGGTTTTGTATGTCTCTTAACTTGTCTGTACATTTATTTCTTTCTGTACATTTGGGAAGTTTTCCGCCCTTACTTCTGTGAACAGGTTTCATGTCATTTGTGTTGTCTTCTGATTTTTTTCACTTATTCCAGTTACTCTTTCATTAGTCTTGTGTCATCTTACAGCTGTTGGATCCATTTTTATGTTTTCTTGTTGTTAAGATGTCTTTGAAGGCTTTTGGTATCTTAATTCTGAATTTTGTCCTCACATTGGTTGCTTCTGCTGCCCATACCTTCGATTTTTAATCTCTTGGATTTCTGATTGAAACTTTTTCATGAAGTCTACTTCTTTGCTAAACTGATCATTTATGTTTTGTATTGTTATTTAGCTCATCTAGTTTTTTATCAGCGCTATCTTAAAACTTGTGGGTCCTTTTGTTATTACTTCCATTATATAGTTAAATCTCCTGTGATCTCACTTAGTACCTCTTTGATCTATTTTCTAACCTCTGTTAGCCTTTTTTGTAACTCAGTCGATCGTGTCTTGTGGTATTATCTCCCTTGATTCCTACTGAATGGGCTTTAGGGGTAGTGGGGCGTTAGGAAGTCATAAAATGATTCTGTTGCCTTGTCTGCTCTTATTTCTACTGTTTTTATGTTACTTTTATTTTGTCTTATTCTAGGGTTTATGAAAGCTTATAGTGTAAAAACTTTGTCAGTGTAGAGATCTCTTTTGTGGATTTTGTTCATTTATAATTTGGGTTTCTCATATGAGATTAAACCATACAACATTTAAGCTTGGGTATCGTGATTTATTTCAGTTAGTTAGCATTATGGTCTCAAGGTGCTTCCATTTGCTTACAAATAACTCAAGCTTGTCTTTTTTATGGCAGAGTGGTACTCCACTGTGTGCACCACATTTTTATCTGCTCATCTGACATAGAAGTCACTTTCAAGATTTAGCTGTTACGAATTGTGCTACTGTAAACATGGGGATGTATGAATCACTATAATATGATGTTCTTAACTGTTTGGGGGAGAAACCTAGATGTGGAATAGCTGAGCCTCATGGAATTTCTAGTTTTAACTTTTTGAGGAATCTCTGTACTGGTTTCCCTAGTGATTGTACTGAAATTCAAATTATGGAAAATTAATGTGTGCAACTGAAACTTTATAAAATACTCTCTGCATTTTGTTTAGACCAGCATGTTTTGGAAATTCGATCTTCATTCATCATCCCACATAGACACACTTCTAGAAAGAGAAGATGTAACACTGAAGGAGTTAATGGATGAGGAAGATGTTTTACAGGAATGTAAAGCTCAGAACCGCAAACTTATAGAGTTTCTGTTAAAAGCAGAATGTCTGGAAGATTTAGTCTCATTCATTATAGAAGAACCACCTCAAGACATGGATGAAAAGATCAGATACAAGTAAGAAAATTCAATCTTCTCTGTAGGGTGGGACAAAGTGAAGTGGGAATAGACGATGCTAGTCCTTGCTAAGACTTAGACTGCCCTAGGGTCCCTGTAACTGCTGACAGAATGTTAAGATGTTCAAGAGTGACAGTCTCAGTGGGGCATGTAGTCTGTTTGAGAATTAAGTCCAACAAATCACAGGAGTCTAAAAGTGACTTCTGCATTTCAGTCGGAATGTTTTGTGGGAAGCCTGCATATTTTAAATAGTGATAACCAGTTTCTTTAAAATAGTAACACCCTTTAGATATCTTCACCACTTTACCGATAGGAAGATGTTATGTGATTGCCCAAGATAGCACTGCATACCTGACTTGGAGCTTGGGTTGTGAAGAGTTTTTTTTTTGTTGTTGTTGTTTTGTTTTTTTGTACTAGGGATTGAACTCACGATCTTGCACTTTCCAGGCAGGCTCTTACCTTGCTGAGCTAAATCCTGGCCTATGAAGAGCATTTTTGATACAGTAACTAACTTCTGTTACTTGAAAAACATTAAAGCATGTGTCTTGGAAAACTTTAGTGAAGCTATATTTAAACAGGTGACACCATGCATAATTATTGCAGATATATCTATTCATTACTAATTTAATATGCTTACAAACAGAATGACACAGTACAATGAGAATCTTTTATCACCATCACTTATAACACTTTTTTTGTATGTACTCCTAGAAGCCCTTTGTTGTGATTGCTCTATTGGTATGTTAAGTGTCAGTTGTTTGGTTAGTTCTCCATATCTAACTGTTGAAATAGCTGATATACCTGCCCCCTCATCAAGAAAATAGAACAACTTCTGAACAAAAGTTTGTTGATGCATTAAGTATACTTAATGGAATAGAAGAATCATGGCCTTTTAATTGTTTTTCCTTTCTCCTTCCTCCCCTGTCTCTTTTTAGATTTCTTTTTTTTTCTCTTGGGAAGAATTATGCTGTCAAGGAATTAATATTTGTTAATACCTTCAGATTACCGTTAGCTTGCATGTTCAAGGGTGCCATAGTCTCTGCTAGCCCTTAATATCGATGCCTTAGGAAAGAAGGAAGAAAGAAATTTGACCATAAATATACTAACATGTTTCTATTCTCCAAAGATAAGATACCCCGCTGCTTTGGAATTCCATCCACAGTGAAGTAGCATATGTATGAGTGCATGAGTCTAGCCATCTGGAACGGGTATATACATCCTGTTGTGCGGAATCTGAGAACTTGGGCAAACGACTTACTTTTCCTCATGTGCTGAATGAAGCCAAGAGTTCTGTAACTGGGAAAGAGTAGATAGGTATACTTAATGTGAAGTGCTTGTTTTATCAAGAAGAAATGACCCCCCCCATAGCCCCCTCCCCCTATTATGACACATGATGCATTCTGCATGTTTGGCAGTTATGTTGTTTATTAGTGTTTTTGTGCTGCCCTGAGTGCATAGCATCTGAGACTTCTGGACGGCAACTTTTGGAAGGGTCATGATTTGAGTTGGACTGAGAAGTATTCTGCATCTAGCCCAGGTAGAGTCACCAGCAGAATGTAAACTACCTTGGATGACCTGAATACCTAATTAGCACAGAGACATTTTTCAGATGGAATTTGAAGCCTTTTCAGGATTAAGATTGACCATAGTCATTCAAAAACATTAAAGATTTTATAGTTTTGAGATGATGGCGTAGTGGCTATATTGGGGTGAATCAGGGTGAAAAATAAACCCATAGTTTATCAGTTAAGTCCTCTGGAGAAAATAGGAAATGAGAGGTACTGCTGAAGGTGGTGGGATGGGAAGAGGGAATTTAGGAAAAGGTCTTATTAGAAGGCCCCATTTGTCAGAGCCATGCAGGAAATGAGGGGGCACCATGTGGGTACTTGGTGGGTACTTCAAGCCAGAGGAAAGAGCAAGTGTAGAAGCCTTCAGTTTTTGCCTTGGAACAACAGAACAGCCAGAGAAAAGTCAGCCTCATGAATGGAGGAAAACAGGAGACAGGACCAGGGATGAGGTCAGAGTGGCTCAGAACAGGTCACACAGGGCCTGGTTGGCTCAGTTAGGACCTTCTCAGGATGAAGTAGTAAGTCGTCAGAGGATTTTGTGGGGGGAGGATACCAGCAGTTGAACTGAGGGCCTCAGGCTTGCCAGGCAGGAACTATGCCACTGACCTGTATCCACACCCCCATCAGAGGGTTTTGAGCAGTGGGTAACTTTGCCTGGCTTTGTTTTTCAAGGTCATTTGATCTGTTCTAGGGCTCTCAACATGAAGGGTGGGAGGAGAAATGTCTGCAGTGAGTGTTAGTGAAAAAGAAGAGTTGAGTGGCCTGACAGATGACAGATGTGTTAGATGAAGTTAGAAAGGGTATGGCCTAAGAGAGGAATTGGTCAAGAATGAGTGCCAGGGTTTGGCCTGAGCAGTTGAGGGGTACAGTGGCTTTATAGCACTAAGGATAGATGCCAGAGAAAGATCAGGTGTTTGGCTTTGGCTCTGTCCATTTTGAGATTTCTGATTGGTGTCAAATGGAGATGAGAAATAGCAGAAGGTAGATAGGGGCACGTGATGCCTTTAGGCGGGGTGAGATCACTTCCAGAGAGTTTAGTCAGGTGACATCTGGAAGCAAAGGTCTCAGAGGCTGGAGAGCTGTGACTGGACAGTGTTCCATACAGGGATTGAGGACTGGCCAGAGTTAAAAGCACAGCCAGGAGGTGTTGCCACCTTGAAAGTCACAGAAGACAGGCTTCAGGGATGAGAATGGGACAGTGCTTAGGCTCTGCTCCCAGGAAACCCCTGGGTTTACTGTATAGAATTATGGGTATGGTCATTGCAGGTCCTTTGGAGTGCTCAAGGGAAAGGCCTGGCTGTACAAGGAGGAATATAAAACGAGGAGAAATTACACCTTTATGTATTTTCTGTAAAGGACCACAGAACAAGTGTTCAATCAAAGCAGATGTGGAATCTGTGGAATTCATTTTGTTTTGCTAAACAGAAGAGATGATGGTCTGTGTATATGCTGGTCAAGTGGTACCCACCGAGGTTGTGGCTATGGTACTGTGGTACTGTGCATTGGAGCAAGTGAAAGTGAATACAACTGAGAAGACAAGTAGAGTGTGGTTTGGGAGCAAGGAAATGAGGGTCCCAGGAGCAAGTCAGAGTAGGGTAGGGCTGGGTTCTCTTGTTGCTTTTTTTTTTTTTTAAGCCAGTCAAATTTAGCAGTTATATGTATACCAACTTTAGTGACACTAACGTTAATAAGTTCTGATAACGCATTGCCATCGGGCCAGCCTCTCTCGTTGCTTTTGTCTCCTCAGTATAAGGAGTGCATGATGAGGAGAGAGGTCTTGGTGAAGGTTAGGGTGGAGGGCACCTTTGGGTGCTTGAGATTTACTGATTTCTATAGAGGGAGGGAGAGACACTAGCTCTAACCTGTCTGGAACCTAAGTCAGCCTTCTATATAGTGTCTAGCTAGATCCCACAATATCTGCTTCTTTAGTAGATCATATCTACAACTCATCCATGAATTGTAAACAGTTTTAAAAAATGTTCTGTCTTGCTGTGGAGCTTTTACTAACAAATCAGAACACACTTGTGCACTGGGATCGAGTTGTCTGCCATTTACTAATCCTTTATTTGCTGACAATTTTCACACTGATACGATTAGGGCATTGTGTCACCTTGGTCCTTTACAGCGACAGTTCTGCATTTTGATAGTAGAAAATATAAAAAGGAATGCAAATAGCTATCATTCATTAAAACACTTTTTGCCAAGCCCTCTTCCTAGTGTTTTTCCCAGTCCCTTTTCCAGAAAGCAGGGACTGTTGTCCTTTTTATGAAACTGGAAACCAAAGTACAGAGAGGTTAAATGACTTGCCCAAAATGTACATCTTGAAAATGGTAGAGGAGGATTTAATCTAGATAATGTGATTCCCTGTACATCTAAACCTGTATACTCCCATCTCTGGGATAATGGCTGTTTTGCAGTTTATATTATGGCATTTTTGAGCAGGTAAGTTGCATAAAGTGAGAAAGGCTTTAATTAAGCCAGAAGCCTCCAGAAGATAGGTATTTGGTAATGTGATCTTCATGCCTACAGATTTGCCAGATCTGTTTTCTTTCTTTGTAGTCCTGCTTCTATAGGTTCATTTTGGGACATTCTCATACTGTGGTCTCATCCCAGACCCTCTCAAGTGCTGTGATATTCTGTATGTTGTTAATTGCCCCTGTGTGAGCTAGAGGTTTCATACCAGGCAGCCACCTGCTTGCCTTGGCTGTCTCCAGGTGTGTTGTACGCATTTTTGCTTACAGTCTTCTCTTGTCATTGGGCTGTTTTATTACTACCCTGTCCTGGTTAGCATTTCAGCTTGCCACTCCTGGTGACTGGGAATGTGGCTTATGGCTGCCTGATAAGGAGTTGGCTCAGTAAAGTGAATTATGGTGAGATTGAGTATCATCTGGGTTGACGTAGATCTCTACTGTGACTGTTGAAATAATGAGAAATAGTTGGCGATAAAATGAGTCACTGGGAAAATGGAGCTGCTGTCTGTTTTTTAGAGTGGATAGTCTCGTTGTCAGAGGAACATGAGTTTGGATGGATATAGGTATTTCTAAAACTGAGGGGTCTCTAGAAGAGCCAGCGTACGCATCCAGAGCAGATACCCTGCTGCTTTCTGTGGGCCTATCTCCTACAGAGTGAAATGTTAGTGAATAAGGACAGTGGACTGATGTCCCTACCAGTCCCAAAAGATGAACAGTGTAGAGAGCATGGTGTTTTGTATATAGCTTTCCCCCAGGATAACTAAGACTCATGACCTTTTTCAGTCCTTTAATTATACTAGGATATTTATTCTGCTAAGGTACAATGTAGACTGGACATTTGATAGCATATCAAAACAACTTTGTAGTACTGTTTGAAAGCAGCCTAAAAATAGTAGCCAGTCTAGGTGCCTGCAATATGGCAGTGTACAGTGCAGTTTCCTGGAAACCAGTGTCCCTTCTCAGTTGCCTTGTATACTGTGTCACTGCCGTGCCAAAGTAGGTGGCTAATAACCTTTTCCTCCAGCCTCTGCCCTCCTTGGTAATTGCGAAGGCCCATCTCTGTGGCAGGAGCTCCTTGGGCTCCTTGGTGTATTCTAGTTTCACTTGGAAAATATTATTAAAAAAATTTTTAGGTAAAATAGACAATTCATTAGTCCACAGCATGGATTTTAATGATTATCTATCTAATCCCTAGTAGATTATTTTGTTGGTTTAACAAAAGTTTAGGAATCCTTTCTGACTTGTATTTTACATTGTGTAATTAAACTGTCACTATAGATGATGATACTGTCTTGTTCTTCTAGGTATCCA
The DNA here is from genome assembly GCF_034190915.1 of Cavia porcellus. Lineage (NCBI taxonomy): Eukaryota > Metazoa > Chordata > Mammalia > Rodentia > Caviidae > Cavia > Cavia porcellus. The sequence continues at coordinate 26,678,107 of NW_026947500.1, forward strand.
AATATATCTTGTGAGTTGCTCACTTCTGATGTCTCCCAGATGAATGATAGATTGGGGGAAGATGAATCCTTGCTAATGAAATTATATAGCTTCCTCCTAAATGATTCCCCTTTGAACCCACTACTTGCCAGTTTCTTCAGCAAGGTGCTAAGTATTCTTATCAGCAGAAAACCAGAACAGGTAAATATTGTTTACCAGAAGGTAAGTATCAGGGCTGATCATCCTCAAGGTGGTCCCCAAGAATGTTGTTGTGTTCAGAGTTTACTTGAAGTTCAGGTTCTGTAATGTAATGTATTTCAATCCTTAAACATTTGAAGTACTCACATATTTACCAGATTTGTGCATTAATGAATATTTTTCATATGGCATATTTTAAGTGCCTCAAATCTCAAATTTGTTAGCACACTTCAGTTTCCTTGTTTGACATGTAATTTGAAGCATGAGCATTTTGGTTACCCATTGGTAAAGATAGCTCTGGGAGCAGTTGAGTGTGTGAGCAGAGTCTAAATGACCCTGGGTATCAAACAAATGCTTTGGTTTGTACAAAATGATTCTATTTTGAATCTACTCTGAAACTTAAGTGTTAGCTTGAGATATCTAGATATAGAGGATCATATCTATGTGTAGCTCTGCAGTCCTCTCCAGGAGTACCTGTCAGAAATCCATACTTCACTGTTCTGGTTGCAGCTTCCTCTTTCTTCTTGTTTCTCTTCCTACTCTTGTCTGTCTGTCTCTGTCTCTTTTTTTTGGTACTGAGGATCGAACTCAACGACCTTGTGCTTGCAAAGCAGGCGCTTACGTTGCTGAACTAAATCCCTGGCCCATCTCTCTCTCTCTTCCCCCGTCTGTCTTGTCTCTGTCTCTCTGCTTTGTTTTGTTCTTAATTCAGGTGTACTCAGGAGGGCAATTTCCCAGATATGATTTATATGCATGTTTGTTGCTGCCTCAGTACACCTGCAAATTGTGCACATTCTTGAGTCTCCCCCAGACGTAGCAAATCAGAAATTCTGAGGATGAGGTTCACAAATCTAATTCACTGTGATGCATACCAAAATTCAAAAACCACTGTTGCAGTGGATACTGGTGTAAAGAAAGATCTACTTACTAGAAGATTTTGGTCTGTTTATAGAAATAGGTACCTAAGGAACAACTTGAGCCTCAGATAGTGAAGTACAGTCTATAACAGACTTGTCAGAGATATGGTAAGCAGAGGTGTGTTGACTGAGGGTGGCAGAGTTCAAACCCTAGGGCCTGGCATACTTTGTGGTGGAAAATAGGCTTCTGTGACCTGCCCTTGCTGTCAGTACAGCAGACTAGAACTGTTTGGGGTCAGTATGTTCTGTCTTATGCCAAGGCGAAGTGGATGCATACTTTATTTTAGAAGGATGATGCCGTTCTTTTATGCTTGTAATCAAGTAGGTAATTTCCCTGTTTTACAAATAAGATTCTTCTCTCTTAGGTAATAATACCCAATTCTTGGTTTTTAAAAATAATTGCCTGCCAGGTGTGTTGGTCCATGCCTATAATTTCCAGCACTCGGAAGACTGAGACAGGAGTGTAGCTGCAAGTTCAAGGACAGCCTGTACTACATTGTGAGGCCCTGTCTCAAAAAAAAAAAAAAGATTGTCTTCTGTTTTTTTCCTTTTGCTGAGAAATAAACGTATTAGTAGCTATTTTAGGAGCATGTAAGTCATCCCATCGTCCCAGTACCAGTTAGATCTGAGATGGTTGTGGCCATCATTTGAGACATGTATAATTATGCTTCACATCTGTGCTATTGGAACCCACTTAAGACTTCTGAAGCTCTGAGTATTTGTCTTGGACCTAAAAGTCAGAGTGTGTCACAGTGGTGACACGTGTCATTTGAACATTCAAGACAAGAGCCCTGTGAGCCTGTTGCTCATTATACTTCTCTATTCTGATGGTAATAGGAGGATATACCCCTTTCTCTTTTAGCTACAGAGAAAGGCCAGACTTGGCACCCCTATATTCTTTGAGTTGTAAGTATAAATAATAATATTTCCTATTGTATGCTAGAGAGGCAACGACCAACTAATGACAGAAATTCAGTTTTAAGTGGCTTAGCCAGTGAAGATATCTTTTATCCCAAAAGAGTAGGGAGTTTAGCTGTAAGGCTTCTTCAGTGTTACATGGTTTAGTCCCTCAGCAGTATCATCTGTAGTACAGGGCTTGTCCTTATTGTACTGTACACAGCACTGGCTGATGTTTGTACCTTTAGGCTCTGGATTCAGTGTTTCTGCTATTGAATTGTGAAATATTTTGATCACATGTGGCTTTTTCCTCTTTTTTGTCCTTTCAATTGTGAGTGGAATAATTATGTCAGTTCTTTTTTTTTTTTTTTTTTTTTTGGTCTTTTTCGTTTTTATCAGTACCAGGGATCAAACTCACGACTGCCTGCTTGCAAGGCAGGCGCTTATGCTGCTGAGCTAAATCTCCAGCTCCAATTATGTCAGTTCTTAATGGCTATGTCATAATATTTAGCCTCATTGTCTAGAGAAGCAGTATATGATGGTTAGTCCTATATTTATACCCAATTATGTGAAGCAGTTCTAAGTTGTCATTTTTGATTGTTGAACTTTTTGTATGGGATAAAGGAAAGCCCATGGCTTTTGAAACATCTGAGTAGATCTGAGTTTAAATTCCAAGGCAACCCTTTTAACTCTAGAAGATATGTAACTATGTGAGCCTTAGTTTCTCATCTGTAACATTGGTTTATTCAGTCCCCATCTTTCGGGGCATGGTGAGATTCTGTGACAGCAGCTGCCACACTGGCCGTGCTGCTTTTTGGGACAAGTGGGGTTTTGATAGTTGATGAGTACACACAGACAAATCAGAAGGCACACAAAACTGTGCAGCAGAGCAATCACCCTCTTCTTCCAGTGCAGAGGAGATCCAGGACAGAGTTCTCATTTCCATTGCTATTTCACCCTCCCTCAGCGTGGCTCTCAGCCTCTTCTTGCACCAGTACCCTTCTTGTGTTACTCAGGTGAATTGCTGAAATGAAATCCAACTCACCTGTGGCTAGCAGGTGAGTTAGTTACTTTGAAGTAGAACTCTTTATGTTTTGAATTTTTTTCTTAGTTGCTAGAGCATTATTAGGATTTTGAATATTCTATTATCTAATGGAATTGTTTTATGTCCATGAACTATAAAATAGTGTAGTCTCTTATTCTTTATAGGTTTGCTAAATTTTTGACTCCCATTTCTTGGGAATTAACTATGAAAAAGAAAAAATATTGTCATGTTGTATTTCTTAGGGATGTGTGCTCTTTGGGGAGATTTTATGCATATTGTAACTATTAGCCAGACTTTTCAGTTTAACATCTAATTACTAATTCAGCACTTGCCTTTCCTCAGCTTGAAGTAGTGATGAAATTTTGAGGGGGTAGTGATCAGGATTTGAAACATTCTAAAATTTTTAGTTTACAAGTTGCATATCTTTCAGTTTTTAATTTTTTCTCCTCTAGATTGTGGATTTCTTAAAGAAGAAACATGATTTTGTAGACCTTATAATAAAGCATATAGGAACTTCTGCTATTATGGATTTGTTGCTCAGGCTTCTGACATGTATTGAGCCTCCACAGCCCAGGCAAGATGTGCTGAATGTGAGTAGAGCTTTGACTTGTTGTTGAGAGGTGGGGCTGCTGGGGTGTGGGCTACTGGGCTACTGTGTGTTGGGGGTCGGGTGGGGGAGTAGGTAGAGAGGTTGAGATCTCATGGGATTTTGGTTCATATCAAAGGGTTGTCTAGGGGATTTAGGAGTAAGGGGAGAGTTGTTCAAATTTAGAACAGTGTCAGTTTTCCAGAACTAGGATTCAGGATGTGTACATTCCTAGATCTGTAGGATAGTGTAAACAGTTCCTTCCTCTTTGCTGGTTACTGTTTTTTGGAGATGGAGGTAGAATGGATTGAGGATTTGTCATAAAGCAGTAGGTCTGCTAGTAAGTTACTGCAAAAGTAAAAAGGCTGGCACTTTTAAATGTCATCTGAATATGCTCTAAAGCTTTCCTCAGAGGAAAAGACTGCCTCTGAAATTCAGAATAGAGAATGGTACTTAGGAGTAAAAAAAGTACATAGAAAGAGACATTTTAAAGTTCAGGGAGATTGTGATTTTAGGATGTATGATGTGTGCCTTTAGAGTAGAGGGTTATGCTATGTATTGCTCTTCGCAGTTTTGTTGAAGCTCAGAGAACAGCACACTTGTTACCCAAAGTATATACATTAGGTAAAATTGGTCCTGGAAGGCAGGAGCAGGTGACTATCCTGAAAATAGGATTTCTCATCTGTACCTTTTCTTTTTGTTGTGTCCCTTCTTATCCTACTTCCTCCTTATCTTCCTCCTTATCCTACTTCCTCCTTATGGAACCAGTCCATATCTTTTCTGTCTGTAACTCAGGAACCTTGAAATCTACTCATCTCTTTGCAAATGAGTTTTGTTAAAAATGCTACCTGTGACGACCTAAGATAGCAGGAGAGACAGGAGGCCTGTCAGGTGGTATCCAGACTAAGCTGAGCTGGGCAGGCCTGTGTTTGTGTGACCCATTTTGAAGAATCCAGCTGAATATACCTACTGGTCTTTGACTAGAGTCCCTTAAATTGGGACACCCGATTCTGTTTAGGTGTTTCTGTAGAGTTGAGTCTTTTCTCAAAAGGTTCAGAATTCTGGGAGACTTGTTGAGGACAAATAGGTGGTGGGTCCCCTTTATTTTGGATTATTATGGGAAGGCTTATTCAGTATGTTTTAGTGTAACAATTTTATTCCTTTGGTTGCCTCTGGGTTGAGTTTTAGAGCCCATTTCCAAGGAAGTAGATGTGCTTCTGGAAAGAAAATGGTGACTAAGAAAGGGATAGGTTAGAAGAAGTTAATTAGAAATTCTCATGTCTTACTTTCATTTGGGGGGTCCACAATGAGGAATTAGCTCAAAAGTAGGCTTGGAATGTGGGTCCTTGTCAGTAGCTGTAGATGGGGTAAAGCTCCAGAGACCTGTCAGTTCATTACTCACACAGTTTTCTGACTTCTCCCATGTTGGTCAGGAGTACCCACTCCTATACACAGATATCTATATTATTTTCTCTTTTAGGATACTGTTACTCAAAGTGTGATCTCAAACCTTACTTGTGGGTTTGTTATAATTTCAGATCTCACCCGTTGCCTATGAATCAGAATTTATACCTTAACAAAAATTCTAAGTGATTGATGCTCACATTTAAAACTTTTTTGTTTTAAGTGGTTTTTTTTTTTTTTTTTTTTTTTTTTGGTATCAGGGATTGCACTTGCCAGGCAGGTGCTTATGCTACTGAGCTAAATCCCCAGCCACCACATTTAAAAAATTTTTAAATCATAGTTGATATATTTCACTTAAGGAGCCAGAGACAGCATCAGGTTTTCTCTGTGCCTGTAGCAAATTGTGTTTGATCTTCCCACTTGCCATCCAGTTTCTTATCTTCTCTTACCTTTGAGATTTTTTTTTTAATGTCCTTTTTGTATAGCAACTTATCTTGTTTATTATGGTGCTTCAGTCCCTTTAGAACTAATACTAAGCCAACTGATTTTTCCTTAATTTTTCTTATGCCAGTTCCCTTGATAGTTTTATTCACTGCATTTCACAAAGATCTAAAAGAGATTGCTGTATTTATGATAATAACTTTTTGCCAGTATGGCTGAGCAGGTGTGTTCTGTTTCTAACATAATTTCCTGCAGGGGGGATTGTTTTTGGAGTCTACAAATTCCTTTTTGTTTGTCTTGTGCCTGCTGGATTTTCTTTTTTCTTTTTTTTTAATCCAGGGATTATGTTACATATTGCTCTTCTCAGTTCTATTGAAGCTCAGAGAACTACATACTGTTACCCAAAATATATACATTCTTTCCTTCTGAATGCCTCTTCCCCATCCTAAGTCAGATCTTAGAGTGCTGAATATCTGGGAGTTAGTCTGTGGCTGAGTAACTGTTGTATAGAAATTTAGTATGTGTGTACTGTAATTTGGGGGAGTTGTTGGTTCCTTGGTTACTGTTAATATATTCACTGGAATTTTCCTTGGGGGACTTTTAATTTTCTGTAGTGTTCAAAGTCCAGAGAAACGTGTAACATTCTACTTAAAATGTGATGGATATTTCCAAGTATGTTAATCTTCATTGGGGCTTGAACAAGAGCCACTCATTGCTATGATTGCTTCTACAATGTGTTTTACAGTGGTTAAATGAGGAGAAAATTATCCAGAGGCTTGTGGAAATAGTTCATCCATCGCAAGAAGAAGATGTAAGTTGTCCTGTGTAACTATAAGTTTTATTTTAAGAAAGAACTATGTTTATTCAAGCACTGACATACTTGTGTAAATGTGCAGGTGGTCAGAGAAGATATGTAGAACAGTGATAATCTGTGTTCTTGAGTTGGCAGTCTTCTAAACAGTATTACATATCCAGGAAGTTTCCAGAAATGCAAGGCAGGAGGTGCCTGAGTTCTACACTGTCTCCTCCCAGAGCTAGGGTTTCATGCTGACCTTGCCTGCCTTCTCTACAGATTTTTGCACACACTTATGATGTGGCCATGTCTACATTTTTTTTTTCCTGCTTTGGTGAAACCTTTGCAGTTTGCACAGCAGGATCTTGGTCACCGCAGAGCCCCTGTAGTTTCTTGGTTGTATACTTCCAGATCCTACTCTTTAAGTTCCAGCAGGCTTGGCCTTTGTCATGGGTATTTTGAATAGTACAATGGTATTGAAGCTGAAGTTAGAGGTTATAGCCTGAGCCTTGTGCTAAGGGGTTAGCTATCAGGACAAATGAGTATGTGTTTCTGAGGTCTATAATGTTATCACTTCAAGTGCCAGGCCAAGCCTTGGTAAATCTTTTTATCTACAGACATGGCAGTTCTGTGCTCAATCTCATGTCTACAAAGAAGGTGATTTAATAGTGAAAAGGATGTGTTTTGCAGCCTGAGGTTCTCTTTCCACGCCTCTTGGTTACAGGTTAGAATGAAGAGTTAAGCATGGTAGAGGAGCAGAGCAAAAGAAGTGTGTAGCCAGAAGATACTCACTTTCCAAGTATGAATTTTCTGTGGAGGTTGATCTAGTCTCTTTCCCTCAGGCCCATTCAAAAGCTTTTGGTACCTGGCATGTATTTAAATTGGGCTTTTAAAGGGAGCTTTAAAGGGTATCACTTTTTCCTTGTTCCTTTTGGAACAATGCAGTACATACTTCCTTGCAACAGTTACTACAGTTGCCAGAGCTTCTTGCATCCCATGGTATGTCTGTACTGGGTGCACTTGTCTAGAAAGAGCTCTCAGGCTAGTTGAGATGTTAAGTCCTCCCTCAGTGGAGAACGCTGTCATTCTAGTAGCACAGTACCCATATGCTACATGTTTGGCCAGTGCAGAGTATGGTGACCAACAATGTGAGCAAGGCTTACCCCATGTGTGAGTGATAAATGTCTGCAGACAAGGCTTGCTCCTCATTAGGTTCATGTTCTATAGCACAGCTTGATTGCATAACAAAATATTAGGCCTCTCTGCAAGGTCTAGAAGAATCAGTAAAGGAGAAGCCTAATTTTGAAGCAGGATTTTTGAGGAAGTAAAGCATTATGAATCAACCTTTCTCTATGTGACTTACAAGAAACTTAACTTAGCCTTTTGGAATGAAGTCCTATTGATACTACTACTTTGTATTAAATGATAAATTATGTGGTAAAACTGTACTGACCAGTGACATTTATTAAGGAAATGTTAGGCTCCTGATTCTCGTCTGTGGATGTGGATACTCTGGTTTGTGTTGCTGCCTCTGCTGGAGTATGCTTTTGCTCAGCTTTGAATGCAGCTGTTTGACATGGCACAAAATATAATGAACATGGATGGTGAGGTTTCTAAGCTGTCCTGTGATAGCTTACAAATACAACCAGAGGACACAGTTTCTTAGCTTTGCTATCTTTTACTAAAGCTGTATGTGCTGAGGAGGTAGGGTAGCGGTTTGTTTATTTAAAGTCAGTTTGTCTGTCTGTGCTAAGAAGAGTATGTTTTGGGGCTATGTTCAAGTATTGTAGAAATTTTTCCTTATCAGAATTTTGATCACATTTCCCTACACATAGTAAGATATACTGTACACTGTTATGAAGTAAAGTTCATTATTAAACTGGTAAAATAAAATGCTTCTTCCTTGTTTTGGGTATAACTGCTCACTGGTATTTATAGCCACTATTAATTTGTATTAGGTTTTTAGCACTTTCCCCCTTCCTTTCTTTTTATAAAGGTAACTTTTAACAAACTTTATAGCTGAAATTGTTTTTTTTCTTTAGCGACATTCAAATGCCTCACAGTCACTTTGTGAAATTGTTCGCCTGAGCAGAGACCAGATGTTACAAGTTCAGAACAGTACAGAACCAGATCCTCTGCTAGCCACTCTCGAAAAGTATGTTTTAAGTTCAGTTCTTGTTTTTCTCATTAATACCGTTTGCTGTGTTACTTTAATGAATGATTGCTAAGTGATATTCCCAGTATGAATGTCCTGCAAACACCTGTGGGTGGTGTGGATGTGGGAAACCTGTTTCCCGTCTCACAGCATTTGTGATATTCAGGGGAGACCGGTGGAAAGAAGATGAGTAACACTGATGCTTAGACAGAATCTCTCACTCACCCATAGAGTGGAATTGTGTGGAATGATCCTAAGGTGTGATTGGCCCATCACAGCTATGTCAAACACCTGCAAGGAACTCTTGATGGAGACTAGTCTTGTGCACGTATGAAATTGACCTATTTTGGTTGGCATTGTTTTTTGGAAGATCTTCCTAGGGTTTGTTTATTTTTGCGTCTACAAGGGGCAACCTAAACAGATCATATTGAAAGGAAGACACTTGAGAAATGGGATGCTATTTTTTCCTAGATCCACATATTGTCAGAAAGAATGTTTACTGTCAACATGAGCATGCATTTGACTAGCATCTAAACAGCTAAAAATTGCTTAACATGTTCCAGGTGGCTTGTGCAACTAGAGCTGGAAGTGGTACAGTCATGAGTGTATCACTGATTATTTAAGCTGCCCGGCAGTGAAAGATACAAATTATGGCCCTGTTGTGAATGTGCTAATAGACAAAATTGAGACATTACCCCACTTTGAATGTATAATTGGAGAGTACATATTAGGTCAGCATGAAGTATGAATGGTAGTCTTGCTGCATTTTACTTCAGTTGGTTTTCCTTTTTAGTCTTCCTATCTAGTGAGGCTTTTTTTTTTTGGTGCTGGAGATTACTTTTTTGTCAAAGTAAAACACTAGTCTGTCTTATTGCTTTGCTAAGACTGAGATAAGTAAGGAACAAGTTAGAGATGATGTAGCTTATTTTAAACCGTGAACAGTAAAGTTACTATTGCCAGCATGCATTGCAGAAAAGCATAGATTTGATCCATTTCCTGAAGTAGCAAAACTGCAACAGATTACAAGCTGCTAAGTAAAATGGCATATATACTCCTTTTAATCATACAAGATCTTCTGCATTCACATGCTAATTATATTAGGTTGAACCTTATAAAATTTCCATTTGAGTAACGTAAAAAAACAAAATATTAGCAATTTCATATGGTTTAGCACAATGCTATCCAACACAGATAAGAGTTACATGTAGTTTAATTTGGGGGGGGGGTACAATGTCTTGAAATCCGGTCTGTATTTATACTTCGAACAGGTCAAATCAGATAAGTTATATTTTGACTGTTGATTGGTAGCTGCATGTGTAAAGTGGTCAGTATGCTTTACATTATTCAGTAGTAATCTCTTGAGTTCATTTGGGCCACCACCACCATCCACACACCCTTATTTGAACCAAATGTGGGAGCCACAGAGCCATTAAGACTGTGTATGTGCTTGAGTTAATATTTCAAAACAATATCTGTAGTCCTGAGTCAGACAACTGTAATTTTGGAAACAAAGACAAGTATATGTGTGTAACGTATGTCATAAAGTATTAGAGTGAATTTCTTCAAATACATGAACCTCATGAATCACTAGCCCTGCAATATCACTGAATATAAAACCTTCCCTGCACTTCGTAGTGGGGAGACTTTGTAACAATGCTTCCTCATCCCCCCCCCCCCCCATCTTTTAAAGCGAAAACCAACAGGGATTTATCTTAGTGGCATAAATGCACCTGCCAAGTGCAAGGTCAGGAGTTTGGTCTCCAGCCCCCCCGACCCCCCAAAAAAAAAATTTTAAAAAGTGAGAAAACCAAACCTAATACCTGACACACTCCTATGTTGTGGCAGTTTTTTTTTAGTGTCTGTTGATTGAGAAAACAGTGACGGGGCTTCTATGAATTTGGAAAACTTTTACTAATCATGATAGCATCTGTATGTATTGAACAAATACATTACATTCTAATGACATCTTTAATAAATAATGTAATTGTTGTACAATATAGTAAGAACTTTCTGGCAACACATAGTGCACCGTTAAATTACCTGTGTCAACCCACAAATGTGCATCGCTGTATATGTATGTAAACATCACTTTTACAGATAGGTGTAGGCTAGCATGTAAGGGTGTTTCAAATAGGTAAGATTAAAGAGCATGGTAGAATATCAGTGGTATCAGGAAATTTTCATTAAATGTTCTGAAGTATTTGATAATGAATATTTACCTTAGGATGCAATCTGGACCTAAATTGGATATATTCCGTGTATTTACTCTGGAAGAATTTAAAATTTGAAAGTACATGAAATTGTTATATAAGAATTGGATTGTGTGCCTCTTCATTCTGGATACTGAGTTTACAAGTTAGATTTGAGCTAGTTAGTTGTGTGAGCCATCATCCCAAAGATATGGATAAAGAACTTGCATACTTCATGCATAAACAATCTATCATAAATTTTACTAATACCTGTCTAGTACTCTTTGTTTTTAATAATAGGAAAGTAAATACAGAGTCTGCCAAAAATATATACATACACTTCAGGATTAAAAAAAATGTAAATATTTTAATACTAAATTTATTAAGACATCATGAGAGTAATACAAGTTACCTTTGGCCTCTATAATTATAAGAGTGCCCAAAGTGGTACCCATTAGCTTTTAGACTTTTATTTCTGCAATGAACTGCTGTTTGGATAACCTTGGTCATTGAGATTGCTGCACATGCATTTTCAATTTCTTCTCTAAGGGCTGGCAATGTAGTGGGTTTTCTGTGATATATGACATCCTCTAGGGTCCTCCATATGAGCATAATACCATCTGTTGACAAAATATATAATTTTCTTTTCCTGGAATATGTGTACATTTTTCTGGCAGACTGTGTGTTTTCTCTATCATGTAAATAAGTGCTTTTTTATCTAAAGAATTTGAAACCATTCCTTTGATCTTATTTGATAAGCTCACTGCTTCATTTTATAATTTCCTCTGTGTTTGATGGAAGTTGTATGTCTAGGTAGGACTGAGAATGTGTTGTTGAATCTTCTAAGTTTTTGCTGGTTATTTTGTTCTTCATTAGTAGAATTTCATTCATGAGTATGGCAGAAGTTTCAGTTTGTAGCCATGAAATAACTTGGGCCAGTTAGGCATTGCCTTCAGGCATCATTAGTTATAATACTGTGATTTTACGCTCTGATAGTAAGAATATTACAGTTGAATGAGGATATTATTACAGTTGTATGGTACGTACAGTTAGTTGCCTGTTGTGTCAGCCCCCTTACATTAAGGCTAGCCACCACCTCAAGAATATCCATAGTTGGGATCAGGGATATAGCTTAGTGGCATAAGTGCCTGCCTGGACCAAGTGCAAGGTCCTGAGTTTGATTCCTAGTACCACCAAAACCAAAACAAGCATACTTAGTAAAAGTCTGTTTTCCAGAGCTCAGTTCCAGATTTAATATTTATCCTGTAGATAAATGTATACTGTGCCTAATACAGCACTCTTTGGACTGGTGGTCTCATAGATAGTTTTAGTGCTGTTCTTGGAGTACTTGGAAACTACAAGATCTTTTAAAGTTAGGTTAAATACCTGATTTTTTACTTTTCTTCCAATAGAACAGTTCTCTGTTCCTTGTTGCTCTTGGGTTAAGGGAGATGATGTGCAAAACAGTATGGTTGTACCTTGGGGTTGATTGGCATCTTTGCCAGGTGAGCAACCAGGAGCAACCTAGCTGGCTTTGCACTGAGCTACTACCCCTATTTAAATTTTTTTATTTTGAGACAGGTTTTTCCTAAATTGCTCAAGCTGGGCTCAGAGTTGAGGTCTTCTTTCCTCAGCCTGCCAGAATACTGAGGTTACAGATGTGTGCTACCGTACTGACTAAGATTCTTTTTAATTTACATGCATTTGGAAAGTCACTGAGATCCAGAGAAACTGAGGTTTCCCTAGAGAATGTCCATATAAATTTAAGTACTGTACTTTGTTATTTGTGATCTTGTATGCATGTGAGAGAAGTGTAATGGAAGAGTCTGTAGAGAATGCTTTTTGGCAGTAGATTAGTCAGATCTATTTCACTGTACCATATTATTTTGACTTATCAAATTTTAATTGCAGACTAAAAGGTAACCATTGATGTTTGCCTTTTTGTCTGCTTTAAATCTTTGTTAATTATAATTCATACATTTGTAAGGCAACATTTATGGTTTCTAATTGGCCTTATCGACAATTTTATCTCCTTCTGTGGGGATGAAAGATTTTAAGTCCTACCAACCCTTAGCCATAATCACTACCACCACCTTGGTCTCAGGAAGAGGTAATTTCAAGCCTTTAAATTTGTTGGCTATCAATCAGCAAGATTGGCAAATGCATTCAGGGTCCAGATTATTTGACTGAGAGGAAGCAGGTTCTGTGTGTACATGCGTGTATGTATGGTGTGTATTGTCTGAGTTGCATTTAAAATAATCAGAAATTACTTACTTTCATAAGTATACTAAAATAAATTCTTAAGCAAAGTAAATGTGCCCATGAGTAGATGAACTCATATATATTGTTAGTGTTAAATGATCTTGCAATTAGTGCTTGACTATTTATTTCCCTAGGCAAGAAATTATAGAGCAGCTTCTATCAAATATTTTCCACAAGGAGAAAAATGAATCAGCCATAGTCAGTGCAATCCAGATTTTGCTGACTTTACTTGAGACACGACGACCAACGTAAGCTTTCCTTTAATTTTGTCAAACAATCCATGTTGTTTTTCTTTTAGATTTTGTTTTAATGCTAAGAGTTGAAACAGCTTTACTTAGCCCCACCTGCCCAGATTTCTGTTGTGTTGCTGGTTCATTTAATCTTGGATCAATAATAATGGAAGGGCCATTTGTTGGCACTGCTTCAAGTATGTTGTAATTTGGAGATTTTATCTGCAGTTTTGTATGTCTTCCTTGGAAAATCATATTTTAAGTAAGTTAAGCAATTTATTATACAGGTGGTGGTATATATCTTGATGGTTTTGCTTCAAAACCATTGAGATTACTATGATTAGTTGCAAAATTTGAAAGCAGGTTAGGTAGTCCGGTAGGCTGTAGGCTTATGGGGAGTACTGTGATTTATTTTATTGTATTATATTTTATATTTTAATTTTAATTTTTAATTTTTTTGGTACTGGGGATTGAAGTCACAATCTCACTCTTACCAGACAGGTGCTTGTGGCGCTGTATCTACAGCGCTGGACTACTGTGATTTATTTATTTATTTTTTCCTCTCTTTTTTAAAAAAAAAATTTATTTAAAGAATAAACAAAACACAAAATGGGTAGAAATAATACATACTTTCAAAGAAAGAATAAATAGTAAGAAATCAGTAGTTGATATTTACATATTTTCCTCTTACAAATAGTTATTCAAGTTACAAAAGTGGAACATACAAAGTGGGGTTTACTGTGATTTAATAAAGAAATAAATCTAAGAAAAAACAAAGTTTTACCTATGGGAAAAAAATTCCCATAATTATGTAATCTAGTCAGAAAAGACAATTTGAAAAAAAGAATAATACAGGGAAATTTCTGGCCAGAATTTTTCCTCTCAAACCAGAAAGGTTTATAGAAAAACAAGCAAGATTAAATGTTTACAATTTAGATTTTAGCCTTATCCTATAAGATTTCAGAGTCCCAGGTATCCATCTTAAAAGTATCTAGATAAAAATGGGTCCTTTGAGAAACTGGTAGGACAATAAATAGTCTTAACAGTGCCAGATGTGAAGGAAATACTCAAATTATACACACACGCGCACACACACACACACACACACACACACACACACACACACACACACAAATACAAATGATAGCATCTGTCCAAAAAGGACACTGGAGCCACAAGGCAGAGCTTCCTGTGGCCAAAGCTGAGATAATTTGCATAACAAAATAAATTAGTATTATAACCAGTATTATAAAATACACATCTTTAAGTCCATAGCAATGTAACTAAATGATTGAAAGAATAGATAAAATACCTGTCATGTAGAATTGTAAATGGATTGTGTAGATACTCTACCCTCAAGGAGTTAAACTATATCTCCCTACTTTTTAGACATGGTTTGCCTTTAGTGATGTCCTTCCACACAGTACAGTATGAGAAAAGAGAATAAGAAGAGTAACTTCTCAATGGAGAAACCTTACACATTGTCAGTCAGGTAATTAGCAGCAGTGATAAGGCATGCCATTAATGCATGCCTTTGATATGATATATTAGTGATAGAGCTTTAGCCCTATGGTCTTTTTCCCAAAGAGTTCAAATCATTAAGAAAACGCCAGCATGCCCCAGTAGAAGGATATCCTGCAAAATACCTGACCAGACCAGTACTCAGCTGTAAGGTAATAAAAAAAACAGTCTGTCAGTTAAAAAGTGGCTAAGAAGACGTGACAGCTAAATATGATGTAGGTTCTTTGATGGGATTCTGGAACAGAAAATGCTTTAGGTAAAAATAAATGAAAATCTGAATAAATTATGAATTTTATGTGTCAGTATTTGTTTATGATGACAAGTACAATATTAATATAAGGTATTAGTAGAGGAAATGGTATGGGTTAATGTGGACTATGTACTATCTTTGTCTTTTTTCTGTGTAGAAATAGAACTTGGCAGAACATTTAAGCAGAAAATCTTAAGAATACAAACATCTTGAACAATACTGTCAGTCAACTCAACCCGATTGACACTTGCAAAAATTCCCCAGAGGAACAGCAAAATATTCTTTTGAAGTACACATGGAATTTTTACACATATCCTGGTTTGTGCTGCTGTAACAGATTATCATAGACTGGAGGGCTTAAATAACACATACTTAATTCTCAATCTGTAGACTAAGAAGTGTAATATCAATGAACTGGCAGATCCAGTGTTTGGTGTGGTGTCAGGTGGCTACCTTTATACGGTGTCTTCACATTGCAGAGAAGCAGCAAACACTGCTCTCTTTTTGTAAGGGCACTAATCCCATTCATGAGGTCTCAGTATATGACCTACTTTACTACCTCCCGAAAGCTCTACTTCTAGTACCTTCATGTTGAAGGTTAGCATATCAACATAAGAATTTTAAGGAAAGTGCACCACTGTTCCCCCTAGCCAACACGAGAGAGTGGATTCCCCCTACCCCCAACACACATGAAAGAGCAGCAGCCCCCTCAACATCATGGGAGAGACCAGACTTGAGACCCAGGAGCAGTGCCTAGCCTCCAGAGGAACACAGCTCGCTGCAGCAGAGACAGAAAGTAACCAGCCAGCCAGGTCCTCGACAGATATAACACATGGGGAGAAGGGGAGCAAGCGGACCCCCTGCCTGTTGACATTAAGTCCAATAGCCCACTTGAACCTATGCCTTGGCAGCCTGCATCCAGTAAAGAACAGATTTATGTTGTTCTTTTTTTTCCAGGACCCTGAGGTACAACATTAGGTTATTTATTTGCACTTGCTCTGTTTTTCTGATATGGGCATTCATAACTATAAACTTCGCCTTTTAGGACTGCTTTAGGTGTGTCCCATAGATGCTGGTATATTTCACTAGCATTATTGTTTGACTCTAAGAACGATGTTCTTTGATTTCATCTATGACTCATCAATTATTCAAGAATGTATTGTTTAATTTCCTGTAGTCATTGATTACTTTTGTGACCTGTCAGTTATTCAAAGTTGTTTTGTTTAATATTCCTTTGTTTGCATAATGTCTGTGATTTCTTTTGCCATTGATTTATAGTTTCATTGCACTATGACTTAATAATATTCATGAATTAATTTTAATTCTTCTGCATTTCTTAAACATGCTGTATGTGCTAGCATGTGGTCTATTTTGGAGAAAGTTCCATGTCTGCTGAGAATATGTATTGTGTTGTCATTGATGGAAACACTCTGTAAAAATCTATTAAATCCATGTGTTTGAAGGTTTTATTTTTCTTTGTTTACCTCTTTATCTAGTTATCTGTCCATTTGTAACAGTTGGGTATTGAGATCTTCTATTTTAATTGTGTTGGTGTTTTGTGAATTTTTAATATCCAGTTTTTAATGTTTGTTTTATGAAGTTGAGCACACTGTTTGGTGCATTCATGTTTATAATTTTTTTATATTTTATTTTAAAGAGAATAAAACCAAATAAAATAAAACAGAACAAAGCCAATCAAAACAGTGAAAGTGATACAGGACTTTAAAGCAGGATAATAGGAAATCATCAATGGTTACCATAATGCCTCTTCTTATCTTCACAGTTGCTTCCCATGTCATCAGTTATAAGAAAATCAAACAAAACAGAACAGAATAAAACGAATCAAAACAAAACTTTGAAGAAAATAAAACAGCAAAGCAAAACAATGAGAACAATGTCCACAGTTACTGTATTGCATATTGCTATCCTCTAAATAGATGCTCAGATTACCAGCTTTAGGCCTGCAAAGTCAATCAAACAAATACAAGCATTAAGTTGTTTTTGTACCTCAGTTGCTATCAACTCAGCCTGTGGCCCTCTGAATCAGTTGCTTGTGGAGGTGGGTTGGGCTCTTTTGTCTCCCAGCCCACTTGTTGGCTGGCTCACAAAAGGGACAAACTAGCTTCTTGTTTCTCTTCATGGCCCCTCATGGCCACTGCTGGCTCATGGGAGGGGTAGTTTGGCTTCTTGTTTCTCTTCCTGGCTCCCCACTGCTTGCTCATGGGAAGGGCAGATTGGCTTCTTGTTTTTTTTCCTGGCCCCTCCTGGCCACTGCTGGCTCATGGGAAGGGTGGATTAGCTGTATATATTCATGGCATCTAACTCCTTATGTTCATAAACATTATCTTTTTCCATTGAATTGTTCTTGTAACCAGTATATAGTGGCTTTTTTTTTTTTTTTTTTTTGGTCTTTTTGAGACAGGGTCTCATTATGCACTTCAGGCTGGCCTTGGGGTCACTTCGTAGATCTTAAAAAAAACATTTCACTGCAAGTTTTCCTAACTTTGAAGGTTTTATGTTGAGAAGTCTCCTGCAGTTCTGATGGCTTGACATTTTAAGGGATTTGTTCATTTTCTTTAATACATTTTAATTGAACTTTAGGGATTTTTTACTATATAATATATCATGGTGGGTTTCTCTTTTGATCATGGCTATTGAGGTTGTGTATGTTTTATTCCTTGTATTTGAAACATTTTCTTCTGTGATGTCATAAACAGGTTTTTGTGCTCTTGATTTTTCACTTATTCTACTTCATCTTGAGTTGTTTTCTTTGCATGATCTAGCTACTGTTGGATCCATTCTTCATATTTTCGTTTTTAAGGTTTTTCTGAATAATATGGTTCCTGACAGCAGCAGTGTCTTTTTAAGTCTGATGCTGTGTCTTCGTGTTGGTCATTTGTGTTGCCCACACACACATACACGCTAGTTTGTATTTTTTTTTTTCTTTTGTATCAAGGATTGAATTTATGACCTTGCATTTACCCGGCAAGCACTTGAGCCACTGAGCTAAATCCTCAGCCCTTAATTCTTAATCTCCTAGATTTGTTTGAAGTCTTTTTATGGACTCCAATTCTTTACTAAATAAACTATGTTTTGTATCATTTTGTCTAGCTCAACTACCTTTTTACTAGTGTCTTCTGTAAGCTACCTGATCATTTTATTATATCTACTGTCTGTTTAGTATCTTGTGTGAGTCCACTGAGTACCTTATATATATGATTTTAATCTCATGTCTTATCCTTTTTTAATGATCTGCCTGTGTGGCTTTTCTTTCTTCCCCCTCGATATAGCCTTGGGAAAGCTGGAATTTGGGAAGCATTTCATTGCTCTACCTTATGCTTATAGTGGAAAGATTTTATTTCTAGTGTGGAAGTGTCTTTATTTAATATCTGCTTTCTATTGATACAATCTGGGTATGGCTAACAATAATCCTTTGCCTATGTTCATGAGTCCCCCACCTCTATTAATTTGTTGATGGAGGGTAAAGTGTAATTGATCCCTACCCATTTTCCATGAATGGACCACAGTATTGTTAAAGGCACAAAATGTAATCTAGATAGTGGCATACAGAGGAAACCTATTAATTGAAATTACTATGCAATCCTGGCAATACCAAGTAAATCATCTATGATAATATTGTTCAAGACAAACTGAATATTGACATTCCTTAAGGACCAGTAATGTGGACTCAGGGATATGAGTCAGTAGCACAGCACCTGCCTGGCAAGTACAAGATTCTGAGTTTGATTCCTGGTACCAACAAAACAAAACAAAACAAAAACACCTAATAATATTCCACCCTAAACCATAGACATGATATCTATAATAATATAAACACTAAGACAAAATATTTACATATAGTAAATATCTACTAAGTTTAACAACTGTATGTCTTCTAGCAATAGAAAAGAATTCAACATTAGTAACATACAGTTAACTATTTAAACATTGATAAAATTTAATGGTTTTGCTAGTATTGATATAGGACAGTGATAGTATACCTTTTAGAACTTTCAGTAAAACAGACAACCCACTGTGGCATGCATGCTTACAGGCTTGCCACCATTAAAATGGGGGATTGAAAACAGGAGAAAGAAAGGAAATTTGAAAATTAGGCAGTGGGAG
Organism: Cavia porcellus; assembly: GCF_034190915.1. Taxonomy (NCBI): domain Eukaryota; kingdom Metazoa; phylum Chordata; class Mammalia; order Rodentia; family Caviidae; genus Cavia; species Cavia porcellus. Next base: position 26,697,099 of record NW_026947500.1, read on the forward strand.
ATGAGTGAGTAGAATTTAACAGTGAAACGAAGTACTACTAACAAGTAGAGGGGTATTTATAGAGTTAGATAATAGTTAACAAGGAAAAAGAAGATAAAATAAGAAAAAAAGCACACCAAGAGGATCACTGTGAGTTTGAGGCCAGCCTGGGCTACAAAGTGAGTTCGAGGCCAGCAGTGTAAAAAAAAAAAAAAATTAGAAAAGGAGAAGGTAAAATTCATCAAATCCCTATAAACCAGCGAAGGAAGAAAAAGAAAGTAATTATCTCCAAAAACATGACAAAAGCTTTTTCCTGTAATTTTGAATGCATGACTTTTTTTCAGGATCTGCAGGTTTGGAATCCAGGATGGCGTGCTTTTTTTTTGCCTCACTTTATGATCTTTGCATTTATGAGATGCTTCCTCCCCTTTCAGATGCCTCTATTTACCCTAGACTGCAGCAGCCTTCTAAACCAAGGCATGTTCTTGCTTATTTTTGTAGACGATGGATGCTGTCAGATCTCAAATCTGTTGTGGATGTAGGCAGCGGGGAAGTTGTTCAAGTACTTAAAGCCAGCACTGTGAGGCTTTTCTGTGCAGAGCACAAGTCTGGCTTGGCTTTTCACCTTGGAGGGTGGAGTTCATGTCTTTCAGGGCCTAAGTTTAAGTTTCTCAAGGGTTCGCTTTACTTGCTTCCCTGTCAACCACTGTCTCCCATGGCTGACCTCTCACTCAGTCACTGTGTGTGTGTGGTGGGGTGGTTACGCCAAGACCCTGCCTGAAGTGAAGCTTTCTGTTCATCTGAGTCTCACACTTAAATAATCCAGTGCTTCCTGAAACAGTGCCTGACTAAGCTCTCTGGCAGTACGGTGGCAGTACGTAATTGAATCTTTCTCTAGCTATTTGCCACCATGCAGAAGGAACTTGGGGGGAAACCCTGCACTACTGTTGCAGTTCACAGTAGCTGTGGCCTCCACCTCTTCTGAGCCCTTGTCCCCGGCCCAGTCTATCATTGAGCTCCCAGCATTGGGGGCTTACCCTGAGTCTGCAGAAGCAGCTTTCTCTCCTTCACAGAAGCTGGGGGGACTTCCAACTGCTTTACTCTTTTCTCTCCATTGTAGTCCATTGCTCCAACTTCTTTGTAGCTTCTAATTTTCCTGTCAGTTCCTTCCTGTTTCCTGCTAGTCTCCTTTTTTTCCCCTCTTCATCAAGTTGATAATTTTTAGTGTCTAGATTCCAGATCTTCAGGGCTGAATTTGGCCACTGATCACAAGTCTACCACTTTTCAGTCCTCTTTTTTGTGGGGTAAAGTATGTGCATGTCTGCATGCACATACTAGTAACAACTTTACCACTGAGCTATATCCCCAGCCCTGCTGTGGGTCAAATACAGTTTATCTTGGAAATGCAAGGTAATGTCTCTTGATCCTTCACAAATCAGTGTATCAGCAGACAAATGAAGAAAACCTTATTTTAAATTCTTTCATGCTAAAATGTTGTCAAATTAATAAAGGAAAAAGGAACTTCAAAAATGAGAAAGACTAAAATAATTTCTTCCAAAATTAGGGGATGTTGCACAGATATTCACCATTACAATGTCAACTCACCCTTTTTTGAGGAGATCCTGGCAATACAGTGGGCTGGAAAGGAAAAAGGTGTCCAGAGAAAGGACAACATAAAACTGTCTGTTCACAGATGTCAGTATTGTTTTTGTAGAAAATCCCTAACTAGTATTTTTGAATAAATCTCATAGATAACAAACAAGTTTAGCAAGATTGTAGGAGACAAATTCAGTATTTAAAGATTAATTGCATTTCTCTACTAGCAGTGAATATTTGAAATTTATAATGTACCCTTTTGTCTACCACAGAGAAAAGAAAATTTGAGATATACTCCACATTATGTGAAAAGTTTAATGCGGAAATTCTTAAAATCAATGATGAATCAGTGTTGAAATCAATGATGACCTAAATGCAGATACTGTGTTCATAGATTAAAAGAGTAAATACTGTTGTCATTTCTACCCAAACTGATTTGTAGATTCATAGCAATTCCAATCAAAATCTAAATATAAGTTTTAATAGAAAGGGAGTTAATTCTAAAAGTTATATGAAAATAAAGAGCAAATACAATAGCCAACAGTTTTGTAAGAAAAAAAGAAAAGTAGAAGCTCATGCTGTATGTTTGCAGGACTTCTTACAAATGGGTAGTGTGGTGAAAGCATGAACTGGAACAGAATAGAATGGGTTTTTGAACAAAAATGTGCAGGCAGTTCAGTAGAGAAAGGAAAGCATTTTCAACAAATGGTCATGGATCTATTTTATGGGCCGATGCCTCCCCCATTGGAATTCCTAATGTATTATACAGATTATATAAAAATTAACTTCAGGATCAGATAACTAAACTTATAAAGCTGAAAGTTCCAGAAAGCAGGAGACAATCTTTGACACAAAGCTTGGCAGATTTTTCTTATATACACTGTCAAAACTTGATCACGAAAGAAAATTTTTATAGTGTGACCTGGGTTAAGACCTTGAGAGGCATGTGTGAGGACCTGGATTCAGTCCCAAAGACTACAGAAGAAAAGTTGACAACTCAGACTACATTAAAAATATGAAATTATGTTCATTGAAAGACTATTAAAAAGATAAAAGGCACGGTGACACAGGTCTGTAATGCCAGCACTTGGGAGGCTGAGGCAGGAGGATCTCTGTGTTCAAGACCAGTTAGAACTACATAGGGAGACCAAGTCTTTAAAAAAAAAGTGACAGGTTTATACTATCTGAAGAAAAGACTGACCACAAGTTGTCAGAAAACATTTCCAAATCATGTGTGAGAAAGAAATTGTATACGTAAGGAATAAGAAGATTCAGTTTTAAGATGGAAAGATACATATATATTTATTTCAAATAAATACATGAAAAATTAACCAGTTTCATTTGAAATTAAAGTCACATTGTGATACCACTATAACCTTTCAAAGAAACTGTATTTGTGGCTATAAATAAATTACCCCTAAACTTCATTGCTTAAAATGGTAGTGATTTTCTCAGTATTCTGATCCTAGAAGTCTAAGATCAAGATGTCGGCAGTGCTGCTTCCTCCCCGAGCTGCTAAGAGAAAATTGTTTTTGTCTTTTCCAGTTTCTAGTGACCTGTGCATACTTCTCTCATGGCCACACACTTTGTGGTAGCATCTTGCCTGTGTCTCTGTCTTACCTCCTAAGGACACTTGTGATGACATGTAGGGCCACCTGCATAATGCAAGATACTGTTTCATCTCAATATCCTAAATTAATTACATCTTCAAAGAACTTTTCCCAAATAAATTGGTATTTACAGTCTGAGGATTAAAATGTAGGCATTCCTTTGGGGAGCCACCATTTGGACTACTATGTGGCTAAACCGCAAGGACAAAATGGACAGCACTCACTGTAATAATTTGGAGCAATTAGAACCTCACACATTACTGTTGGAAATACAAAGGCTCCAGCCACTTTGTAAAAAATGCTTGCCAGTTTCTTAAAAACAGACACATTGGTCAGAAATTTGCCTACTGCATATTGAAGTGCATTGCTTTTATAGTAAATATAGCACTTCTGTGCCAGTGTATTATAAAAACACCATGAGTATTGACTATAGTACTTAGGTCAGGGTAGGTACATAAAATGAGAGCAACTAAAAGCATGTATTAAAAACCAGTGAGTAAAACATAAATGATTAAGAGGTTTTAGTGTGTAGTTTATTTTTTTGTACATATAGTAAAGGGCCAGTTCTAGGACAATGGTTAAGTGGCACAAATAGGCTACACTGTCTATTTTACAAAAAAGTAAATTCAGGTGAGATAAATTGAAAACTACTAGGAAAAAAACCATGCAAATACTCTAGCATTATGGAGTTATAAAGAACTTTTTTTTTTTTTTTTTTTTTGGTATCAGGGATCAAACTCATGAGTTTTCCAGGCAAGCGCTTTTGCTGCTGAGCAGAATCCCTGGCCCTTAAAGAACTTTTAAGCATGGCTGCCTTGATAGAAACTTACATGAAGAGAGTTTGGCTACATGAATTATTAGAAGCCCTACACATTTTTAAAAGTACTCTATTTAAAGCCAGAGGCTTTTTCTGTTCTCCTTTCCCAGTAGTTCTTGGGGTTGGAAATCATTCATGCTTGGAGATGTTTTACAGCCACAGTCACTGGTCAGCACTCTTCAGGAACTCACTGTGAGCAGCCTTTTGTCTGCATTAGCCTGGTTCTGACAGCAGTCAAGGAGCGGTGGTCTGGGGTGGCCCCATTTTTTATATTACAGTTAATAAATAGTAAGTTAAAAGGCTGGATTTGGGCTCAGGCAGTCTTGCTTCAGCAGCAATACTATTAACCTCTAGTTTGCACTACTTTGGAGTCAACACAGCATTTTGAGGTATATCTTTTGATTTAAACGTCATCTCTCATTTTTAGAGCTTAACCTTGATGTGTTCTTCCCCTTCTGGTCTCTTTCCTGCCCCCACCTTGAGAACCACAGTACCCTTGTAGTCTCTAGTACTGGCTGACACCTAGTAGTGGATCTCATTCCACTGGAATAGTTTCCTTCCAAGTCATGGATCATAATAACTGGGCTTCATGTACAACATTTATTACCCAGGAGCGATTTTATGGAACTGTTATGCATGGACGCATTTGTTACTAGCATCCCAAACTGATAGACTGTACGATGTATCCTGTAATTTAGGAATTGTGTCTCCATTTTTGTTTTCCAAGTTTTCTTGTTAGAGACTTGCTATTAGTATAATAGCAAGTTATAAGGAGTTAAGAGGTTTAAAAGAAATCATATGGGGCCAGGATTTAGCTCAGTGGCGTAAGTGCCTGCCTAGCAAGTGTGAGGTCATGGGTTCGATCCCTGGCACCCCCACACCCCTTTCCAAAAAAGAGAAATCATGTAATTTCTTACCAGATACTGTAGCCCTTCTGGATTTCAGATCATGTTGGCTGGTCCCCATGAAGATTTTATTATACCATCTTTGTGGATGTATGTGTTGAGAGAAAGGGGTGGATACAGGGGATTCAATCCAGGGACTTTGTACTAAGCTATATCACAGGCGACCCTCGCCCCCACACACACACCAGATTTTTTTTTTTTTCCTTTGTCTTTTTCCTTTTTATCGGTACTGGGGAATCGAACCCACAGCTGCCTACTTGCCAGGCAGGCGCTTATGCCGCTGAGCTAAATCCCCAGCCCCCACACACCAGATTTTGCTAAGTTGCTGAATTGTACTGATTGGCCTTGAACTCACAGTCCTCCTGCCTCAGTCCTCCCAGTGTGTCACCTTGCCCAGCTCCCTCTTTTATTATACACTCTGTGTTCCTTATTGATGCTATTGTTATATAATCGTTGAGGATTTGCCTGCATGGTTAGTAGGGAGCATACTGATTTATTCTGAAATTATAATAACTAAAGTTACCTTTGTTTCAAGATTTGAAGGCCATATAGAGATATGCCCACCTGGCATGAGTCATTCGGTATGTTCAGTCAACAAGAGTGTTCTAGAAGCCATCAGAGGAAGACTTCGATCTTTTCATGAACTCCTGCTTGAGCCACCCAAGGTAGGTGGGCTGTACCAAGGCATGGCTGACCAGCCAGGGATTTGGTGTGAGCAGTTGCTGGAAAGTATATGAGTTTTATAACAGAGTTAGCTATAGTTAGTGTGTGCAGAATATACTAAAAAGACACACTGCCAATGTTCTTACTGCTTTTAAGATAATTTTAAATGAGCTTTTGTCTATATAAATGTTGTTTAAACTGATGAGATAGAATTACACAAAATATCTGCTTAGAAAACAGCATCTTGTTCTTTTCTTCTTCAAATTCATAGGTACATAGGTATACTAGTAAAACAAGCAGTTTTCTTCTTATAGTACATTCTTTGCACTTCTTTAAAGGGTGGTTTTGTTCTTGTCTTTTGAGGGTGCGGGGGTTGGTACCAGAAATCAAACTCAAGATTGTATGCTGGCTAGGCAGTTGCTTATGCTGCTGAGCTATATCCCCAGCCAATAAAGTTAATTTTTTGATTTTGATCTTTGAAATTGTATTTTCTTATTGAGAGTAGAAGTAGTCTGGTAGACACATGAGCTACTTAAGAGATATAAGGTTGGGGTTTTAGTGTACAGTGCAGAAAAGCCATGGCTTGGGGCACTAGATTTTCAGTGGGGAGCATCTGCCTGCAAATTGTGGAATGCATGTGGACATTACAAAGACTAGGAAAGAGGATGTCAGCAGTCTGTAAGTGGGAATCTTCCTTACACTTGGTAAAGCTCTAGTGGAAAGGGTGTCTGTCACCTGCCTGTGAGTGGGTTTTCCTATGCTCCATGCCACTTGGCTTGAGACAGAGATGTAAGTCAGGATGAAATTCTGTGCAGCTCTGTGAGAGTTCTGCTCCTGTACCAGTTTTCCCATGTTGCTCTTTGATTTTGCCTTGTATAATTAGATCCACTTTCCTTGTAGTATGTATCTCCATGACTATCTACTTTATGGGTTACTGAAAATTTAATATACTGGTTTCTTCTACATGAGATGTTTTCTGTTTAACCACTTGGAAGATGGATAGCACAGAATAATTTGCATTTGTACTCCAGAGAGTCTAGTTCAGCTTCCAGGTTGTCTTTGCAGGTGCTGAGCACTGTCAGTGAGCCACAGGCAAGGATCTCCTCTCCATGTGTTGATGCTTACCTCAGGGAAAGTGCTCCTGTTGGTGTTTAATGGTTTATCAGTGGTATCTTTTATGCCAGTTCTAGAAACAAGAATGGGAGGTAAACAAGGAAAAATATATAGGACAAAAGGAAAGACTGTCACAAATGGAAGATTGAGGTGGGAGAAAGATCTAAGAGAGGAGGTACATGATGAAGATGCCCACCTGTGTTGTAAGGTGGTCTACCTCACTTCTCCCTGGTAGCAAGAAACAAGGCAGCAGTCAGTTCTTTTCCCAGGCAGTATCTCCTTGGAACTTCTTCTTTAGTCCAAGAATGAGCCTTTGTTCTTAGTTTTACTATGTAATGAGGTGTGTGCGTAGATCCATGAAGATTTTTTTTTTTTTTTGTCGTGTTCCTTTTTATTGGTACCGGGGATCGAACTCACGACTGTCTACTTCCAAGGCAGGCACTTATGCCGCTGAGCTAAACCTCCAGCCCCAAGATTTTTTTTTTTTTTTTTAATTTTACCTTTTCTTTCTCTTGCTTTCTTATCCCCCTCCCCCGAATGGTGCTTTTCCTTTCTTTCTTTTTCTGTTTCTTTTTTCTTTCTCCCAGCCCCCCTTTCTTTCTATATGACAGTGGAGCTCAAAGCCTTATGCATGCTAGGCAAGCACTTACCACTGAACTATGTCCCCAGCTATTATGAAGCTTTTTAGAAAGTCACAGCTGTCTCACATACAGCAGTAAGGCTGTAAATTTACAATCCCTTTGGGCCTCAGGAGGGAGGGGGCCAGAGGGTATGGAAAGGGTGATGTGAGTGGACTTTCTAAAGGGGAAGTGTCACTGCTGTACTGTAATTTACTACTTTTTTTCTGCCAGACGTTGAAACTTTGCAATGTTGTACTTCTGTCTGTTGTGATTTCAAACTATAGAAACCTTCTTTATAGATAGCAGTAGGTTTGAGTTGATGACGCTTCAGGGTTGTAACCCCAGGGCAGCATCTGAGATTGTATTTGTATCATGGATTTGGCAGAGACTGAGGACTGTTTTCCAAAATCACTGTAACTCCTTTTAGTTTGTTAAACTTCTGATTTGAATTTGAAATATTCTAGCTCCTCTCCCCCATGGAGTTATACAACTTCTTCCTTCTCTGCTTGACAACTTCGAGTGTTAGGGCAGGGGTACACTTGATTTCTTATCTAGGGTAGTTATTTGATCTTTTTGCCCCCTCCCCCCTGTATTTTTCATCATCTCTTAAACATTACAGCAAGCGCTTTAGATTTGCTTTTAGGCATAACATTCAGGCCAGAATTTTTGTGGGGTTAGTTTGCCTAGTGGTGTATCTCAAAACATAAGCTTTTGCTTGTTTGTTTCTTTAACTGAATTTAATTGGAAGTTTTTCTTCCTCAGAAAAGTGTGATGAAGACTACATGGGGTGTGTTAGATCCTCCCGTGGGGAACACTCGGTTGAACGTGATTAGGTTGATATCCAGCCTGCTTCAAACCAATACCAGCAGTATAAATGGGGACCTTATGGAGCTGAACAGCATTGGAGTTATATTGGTGAGATGATCCCTTGCAGACATTTGAATACATTTATTATAAATTTTGGATGCTGATAATCGTTCAGGAGTTTCTTATTGTTGCTGTATATAAAGCATTTCGATGAAGATTAATCAGATTTTCCCTCAAGAAGCCCAGATCCATGTCAGCAGTACTTGCCAGCTGCAGTGTTGGGTTTCTATTCAGAATTGGCAGGAAGATATGCCTTGATCTCCTTTTCATAGGAGTACATCTGATGAATTTAAGGCTGCCTGATGTTAAGATTTGAGCCTCCATTCTTCTTTCAGACAGCAGTGGTCTGCTTGTCAGTGGAAAGGAAAAAGAAAAGCCCAGGAATAATCTGCCCTGCATTTTTCCTTGATCATGGTTTGTGCTTGAAATGTACTGACTCAGCTCTGGATCTCATGCTTGCTCTGTCTGTCCTGCCATCCCCAGCACAGGGAATCATGAGGATTAACACTCCACAGTTTTTACAAGACATCTCGTCACATCATACATTTGGAAAGATTTTGGGATGTTTCAGAGGACATCTTTGCTTAGTATAAGATGGGCATTAAAACATGTATTTTAGATACACTTTTCTTGGGATAGTGTAAAAGTGCTATGTATGATAGTAATCTGTTTTTTAAGTCATTTCTGGAGAGGTAATGCATTGTCTGGATACCGAACAAGAAAGTCAAGATTTGAACTCGCCTAATTTCAAACCTATATATACGATCATCTATGCTGCTATTCTTACTAACATCACTGAGATGTTTTGAGTTACATTTCAGCTTCTGTTTAGGTGGCATACCCATCTACAGAATGGAATGATTTGGAACAAATTATGTCAAGTGTAACTTGAAAAACCTTTGTCCTTCTAGAAGATGTGCATGTCACCATCTTTTACATCTCATTTGTTTTTGCTGCTGTTCTAGAAATTTTCAAATGCTATAGTAATTATTCTTTGTTAAATTACAAGCACTTCCAGATGGGAAACCACATTTTTGTCTAACTCTGCTTCCCACATTGCACCTAGCACATTGCTCTGAACAAAAACCATTAGTAAATATTGTTAAATCAAAGTGGAATTCTTGGGCCAGGGACATGGCTCGATGGCTCAGTGCCTGCCAGGCAAGCATGAGGTTGTGAGTTTGTTTTCTGGCACCACTCCACCCCCACCCATGACCCTGCAAAAAAAGAAAAAGAAAAAGAAATTCTTAAGTTTCTTTGAAAATTAACTGAACTTAATATTTGCATTAGTTGCTTTGAAAACAAAGATATTTCCCTATCTCTTCTTTGTAATTTTTTATTGGTTTCTATTAGATTCTGTGCAAATTCTGGCATGTTGAATGGGGGGATAGGTTGTTTAATGTGTGAAGTGGTATTATACTTTCTTTCTTTCTGTTTAAAATCAGTACCGGAGATGGAACTCAGGACCACAAGCTTGCAGCAGGTGCTTAGGCCACTGAGCTAAATCCCCAGCTCCGTGAAGTGGTACTTCAAACCACGTTCTTTTAATTAGCCCTCTTGGTCTACGAACACATCGTTCTTAGTTTATTAAATCGCCCTGTAAATGTAGTGAAGTAGTGGCTTGAACATTGAGGTAACTGAAGAAAACATTTTTCTTTTGTAGGACATGTTCTTTAAATATACATGGAATAATTTTTTGCATACACAAGTGGAAATTTGTATTGCACTGATTCTTGCCAGTCCTTTTGAAAACACAGAAAATGGCACAATTACTGATCAAGACTCTGCTGGTGACAATATGTTATTGAAACATGTAAGCTTAATCAGTTTTATTTTGTTTCTACTGTTTCCTAGTGTTAGTAGCTTTGCGCTTTAGTATGGAATGCTGTAAAGGGCAGATTAAGTTACATTGCAGAGTACTAAAATTTAACTGTCATATGTTTATTGCATTTTTAACCTATTGTTGTAAATCAAATCCTAACTAGATAATCATTGTGTGAACTGACTTTTTAAAAAACTGAGTATCATGGCACATGCCTATAATCCCAGCTACTCAAGAGGCTAAGCCAGGAGAATTACAAGGTCAAGGCCAGCAGGGGCAATTTAGCAAATCTCTTTTCTCAAAAACTAAAAGAGAGCTGAGAGTGTAGTTTAGCATTCTTTGGGTTCAGTCTTCAGTAATGATGATGATAATAATGATGATGATTAAAAAATGTAAGTAACCACTTTGGTACATCAATGTATCGAAAAATATATATTTTACACTTTTTATATTTAAATGGTACAGAGAACATTGGAACAGTTCTTGGGGACACTAGAATTTAATTTCTAGCGCTAAATAGATGACTGAAAGTTTGGAGATGTGCGTTCTATTGATGTTAATGAGGCTATTTTTAGCATCTTTTTTTGGTAAAATACAGAGTGATTTTACTAAGCCTTCACATTTTCTTCTGAAGGTTTTTAATTTTAGGCAATTTCTAGCTTACATTTGATTTATTCTAAAACATAGAAGGTACAAAAGACTAGGATGGAATAGCCCAAGTAGTTAGAGAAAATTAAAGACATCTGAAATAAACTGGCGTTACGTATTCCAAGATTACAGTCCCCAGCAGTTGTCACTGATTGGCAGGATTTTGGCAAGGCATACCTGTTTTTAATATTGACATAATAGTAGGGCACAGAGAAGTGTTTCTGACATTTAAAAATTGTAGCTATTTCTTTGAATTCTGAGTTGTTTTGCCGAGGCATAATTTTATTTCATTTTCATGTTGGTCAGGCTCTGTACGTCTGACCAAATTTACCAGCTGATAAATTCTGGCTTTGCCTCAGGTCAGCTGCTCACTTGTAGCAGAGCAGTACTTGTCTTCCCGGTGGATGCTGGGAGGCATGAGTCTTTTTCTGAATCGCTGTAGTGTTCATAGGGTCTGAAGTAACCTTACCCCACTGCATTGCATTTCGGTTGGCCAGTATCTCAGAACCACATGTAGCTTGCTGTGTTATGCATACCACTGTTCTGTTTAACTAGAGCTGTATTTCACTTCAAAGTTTTGACACTTTGATGTTTATATAAATGTTAACTGGAGTATTCTTTCTGATTCAGCTTTTTCAAAAGTGTCAATTAATAGAAAGAATACTTGAAGCCTGGGAAATGAATGAGAAGAAACAGTAAGTAAACTTTCATGAAAAGAATTCACTTTGATTTAGAATTTGATTTAGAATTTGTATTCCCCATACTCACAGGCCTTAGTTTGAAAAAATTAAAATAAGTTACGATAGACATTTTTCTATATATATTGGGATATTTAGATACTAGAGTGAACAATGTAACAATTCTTGGGCATATAGAATTTAATTTCTCTTTTCTCCTTCCCTTGGGTGGAAATTTCTGTCTTGCCTTTGGAACTCCCTGGTGTTTATGAAAGGCTGTTTTTCTGAGAATGATCTGGAATGGAATGAAAAACAATCATAAAGTTAAGTCCTCCTTGATGATGGTTTCACTTGGCTTATTTGTCATGATCAGTCTACTTAGAATGGAATATATCGGGGACATGCTTTCAATGTAGAGAAGAGTTGCTACATGCATGGAACGAAAGGGAAATTTTACTTAATATTTTGTGTAGACAATTTGTTAGCTGATAAACTTACATGAAACATTAGTTGATACAGTACATGTAAGTAGCTTTGTTATGTAGGCCTCCTTCATTTGTGATTGTCTATTGCAGGCATTCTTTAATGCCCAGGGAAAATGCATGCCCACCTCATAAATTCTGCAACAAGTGGCATAGGGTAGATTTGGGGAAACACTTTCAAAGTACATTTCTTGCATGAGTATGAGGTTTCTGTTTTTAAATTGGCAAACGTGTGTATGTATTCATGGAATATGTGTAATAATTTGATTTAGATATATAATACATGAAGAGCATATTGGGGTAGTTAGCTTGTGTTTGTTGGGAACATTCAAATTCTTCTAGTTATTTTAAGATATGTAAGTTACTATACTCTGTAAGTGTCCTGCTGTGCACTAACCACTAGGACTCATTCCTTCTAACTTCTGTTCTTTCTTCCTCTACCCTCCTATCTAGTAACTATTATTCTACTCTTTACTTCTTGAGACCAACTTTTTTAGCTCCCACATAAGAACATTGCACTATTTGTCTTTCTGTACTTTGCTCTTGTTTCAATTACTGTTCTCTATTTCTGTCATGTTAGCAAAATGACAGGATTTCATCTTTTTTATGGCTGAGTAACATTTTCGTTTCCATTCATCTGTTAATGGACTTATATGTTGATCCATATCTTGACTGTTGCAAGCAGTGCTACAATAAAATGTATCTCTGTTTAGATTCATTTGTAGTCCCCTAAAGGACTGGGTGGCTCATGACAGATGTCAGCTTTATTTTATGAGGTTTTAAAAAAAACTGTAGGGTTTTCATTTAATTCTTTCTGGGAAATTGGCTTTTAGTTTGTGTGGCTGTACACCTCAAACATGCTTTTCTAAGTGTAGCTTCTTCGGGGACACTGTCTCTGGCCCATTTGACATGTCTGTCAGATCCCATCTTAGCCCCTTTCTCTCCCTACCTCATTGGGCCAGCATTTAAATGGCCTGCCATATGCAGATGAGTGGCATTCTCTTAAGCTAGAGGGTTCAGAAAAGGAATTTCTTAATGTGTTCTTACACTGAAAGCTAAAGCAGGTTGGAAACCCTGGGCTGAAAGCTTGCACACATGAGCCTTTGTTTTCGTTTGTGGGCTTGGGAACGCCAGAAGTCAGAAGTTGCCCACAGGAACACCTGGGTCTTCTAACCTTACTATGAAAGTGAGAAAGACTCTTGGTGATGTAGTTGAAATCACTCCCATGTGACCTCAGACCCTCTGAGATTATCCAGCAGATATTTTCCAGCCGAGCGTCGAAGCATAGTGTGAGTGATGGATTGACTAAGTTAATGGTTCCTGGAAGGATTTTTTTCTCTCCTTAAGTAAAAATCTGTTTTACTAGTATTCTGCTGTTTATAGTTAAAAATCTTTGTGTCATGAAGTTAAAGTCTCCCCACTTTGTAAAGTGAGAAGTCAACATTGACATAAAAAGTTTGTCTAAATGAAAGCGTGCTTATGGAAGTCTAGATTCTCCATAATGGAAAGGAGTGAGACTTACGTTTATTTGCCCTTGTTTAAAATGGTTTGTTGGCTGGTGCAAGTTTACTGTCTTTGCCAACTCCTCAGATCAACAATTTGAATAATGCTGTTGAAGGCCAAGAGTGGTGGCTCATGCCTATGCTACTGACACTCGGAAGGCTGAGGCAGGATTGCAGAAGTTTGAGGCCAGGCTGGGCTATCTAGGGAGTTCTAGAACAGCCTGAACTACATAGTGGGACCCTGTCTCAAAAAACCAACAAGAAAAATGCTGTTGGTAGGTAATTATCTCCATCAATTAATGTAACTATGATATCTTTTAGAAAACAAATGAGCAGGATTCTGCCCTTAGTTCCCTGCAGTCTAATTAAAGTCTGAAAAATAGTTTTACAAAAAGATCCAAAGAAGATTATAGTAATAGGCATCAATGAATGGTTAAGTTGCTGTGTTAAAATCAATTCATAATTTTTTTTTTTTTAGCATTTTGGTAAACTATCCTCCTAAATGAAACTGCCGTGTAATCTTTCAGTGAGCAGTTTCAGTCTAGTCCTGCTGGCTGCCTGATGGTGTGCTGGTTCCCTCTCTTTATTGTTTCTCCTTTGTTTTCTGTCCATTGTAATCTTTAGTGCCCTCAGTTTTCAGAATCAGTTTAAATATCCACAGTATTTACCAAGTGTCCCCCACTGGGGATCTGAGGATTTGTCCTTCTTCCTTACCAGAGCTGAAGGAGGCAGACGGCATGGTTACATGGGACACCTCACAAGGATAGCGAACTGTATTGTACACAGCACAGACAAGGGGCCTAATAGTGCACTGGTGCAGCAGCTTATCAAAGGTAAGTTGGTTTAACTATATTTCTTTTGGATTGTAGCATTTTTAATAGCTTGTTTAATAGTAAAATAAAATTATAACATTTTTAATAACTTGCTTGTCGAGTTTCTTTCTGTTTGCAGATTGTCTGGAGATCTGAATGTGGCTCTCGACTGTATTTCTGCTATCCTTTTAATAGTTGCTGGCCAACGTTAGCATCTTGGGGTGCACACGATTGTTAAAAGGCATTGCTTGCTAATTTGTTAAGGATTTTGAGCTTTGAACATTTCTCTGCTGGCAGTAAAGCCACTTGAGCTATAGTTACTCTTGATTTATTTTACTTTTCTTCTGAAGCCCTCTGTCTCACTTGTGCATTCATTGCCTTTAAATTGGGCTTCTAAGGTATTTGTGACCATTTCCTTTAGTATCTCTATCACTAAAAGGGAGAGGGGTCTTGGCTTCCCAAAGAGAGTCTCTCTCTCTCTCTTTTTTTTTAACTAGCATTTCACTTTTAATTTGCCCAAGGTTACCTGGAAAAAACTGAATGTCTTTTACACAGAGGCCCAGGCCACAAGTCCATCTCTTCTGGAATGAGAGCATCAGTTTGAGTTTCTGCCCAGTGGGGATTACTACTAGACATAAGAGTTCTCTGAGTGTGAGGAATCTGTAACATCCCTGAAGCAGAGTTCCTTCAGAGTTAGCTTGCTGAAAATTGTTTCCTGACATATCTATTTTTCTCCTAAGAATGTTTGGTCAAGAGGCTGCTACATGTTGAATGTACAGACATTGCTCATTTAACAACCTACCTGTTTAACGACCTTCCTGATTAAACTGTTTGGACTTACTGCCAAGGCACGCTTTTGGAACTAGAACCTATTGTTCAGAATTACAACACAGGAACATGAGCAGCAGTGTGGCTGTAGGGTAGCTTCTTACACAGTATGCTATTGCAATTTTCAGTGATTGTACTAATCAGTTCAGTACTGTAGTTTAGTGTTCTGTTATGTATTATAGTACCACATAAAGAGTTATGCAAATAAAAGCAGTCATCAAGGTGGAGTTTCCTTTGACCACTTCGTTGTTATGAATATTGTAGTGTACATACTATATACAACTCCTCATTTAGTGACCAAGTCATGTTAACAACCTAGTCGCAGGGAATGAAACTGTCTTTAAACAAGTAATATCGGTATGTTACAAACCTAGTTGTCAGTCACCCAGTGGGTAAAAACTTACGGTTGCCCACCCTGAGTTTTGCTTCTTGAGAGTTGTCTCTTTTGTAAATTCTTTCTCACCAGATTTCATGTACTTACCAAGGAGAAATGGCTGTATAATGTGATTTAAATTTTGGGGGCTGGGGATTTAGCTCAGCGGCATAAGCGCCTGCCTTGCAAGCAGGCAGTCGTGAGTTCGATCCCCGGTACCAATAAAAAGGAAAAAGACAAAAAAAAAAAAAAAGAAAGAAAAAAAATTTTGTAGATCACCTTTCTTTTATGGAAGTTGTTTGTCTGGCAGTATGTGTGCTTGTGTGAGAATGCACCTATGCCTGGATATTTAAGCCATAATTGTCAATTTCTCACATAGGCCTCTAACATTATAGCCATTGTTTCATTTTCTCAGAAAACCTAGTTATGTGTCCTTTGCTTTAAAAGTTTTCTAGAAGATAGACTTTCATTATATATATCTCCTGTATGTTGGTTCATGAGGCAGGAATTTAAGAGATATTATCTTAGAGAAGTTTGAGAAGACAAATGAGGTTCCATGAAACGTTACTGGCCAGGAACCATCACAATGTCTTGCAAAAGTGTAAGAGCTGTCATTTGTAACATTTCCTAAACCTTCTTGCCTATGGGAAAAGTTGACTCCCCACCTGTGTGAGGTTTCCTGACTTCTTTCTGTCAGAGCAAAGGGCTGGCTGTTGCTAGCTCCTCAGCTGACAGGTTTGCTCATAGCATCAGTGAAAGAGGCAGGCTGCTCTGCATGACCATCCACTCCAGTCTGTTCATGGCCACTATAGTGATAACGCTTTTCTCCTTTTCTTACTCTGAAGATCTTCCCGACGAAGTCAGGGAGCGATGGGAGACGTTCTGCACAAGCTCCTTAGGAGAAACGAACAAGAGGAACACGGTAGATCTAGTAGGTTTTACGAGGTTACATTTCTGTTGTTTTCAATGCTCTGAGACTTTACCCATTTATTCAGAAAAATGTAAAAAGGTCTTCTGTTTGGCCCAGTAAATGGGCCAAGGATCACTCCACATCTGTTTCTCAGGAAGAGAGGTCAATATTCATAATACTCTTGGTAAGTTGTCTGGTCAACTCCTGATTACCTGCCATGGATGTCAAAAGGTACTGAAAAGCCACAGATTTCTAGTTTATGCCATACTAGTTTCTGTTCCCCTGATGCTCTGCTCCCTAAGTACCTCAACAACAGCCTTCCTCTTACTGTGTGGGGTTTATTGCCTCATGCCTCAGATAACCCCACGTGCTTAAAAAAAATCCCAAATAATCCTATATTGTCCAGTATTATTGGGTTGAGTTCCTGTTGTTTTAGATCATTTTCAGTGAGGGAAAATTTTGTAGATGACTTTGAAATTCTAGTTTAAAAATCTTTAACAGAATTGGTACTTTCAGCCAGGGAATAATGGCATTGATAATTTTTTAAAAATTATATTGGACTTTGGAATGTATTTTTGTTTTTTAACACATTAAGGTTGAGGTAAGTATTGTTTGGTTTTGCTTTTAAAGATAGGGAATCATTTTCTTTTATAAGGATATGCCAGCTGATAAAGTGAGAGCCTTGGTTTAGAAATAGTGCTATCCACATTTAATTTGTTATTTGAAATCTAGCAGCTGTACTGTTGAATTTCTAGAGTATAGTAACAGTATACTATATCATTTACCTGGCAGCCTTATCTGTTTAGTACATAACTTTAAAAAAAGAGTGAAGCAGGTTTTGGAAGATAGAGTGTCCCTGAAACAGTGGTGGTGAACCTGTGGCATATGTGGTGCAGTGGGCTGTTTGTATCCTTGAACACTCTAAAAGATTTACCTATTACCCTAGGACATCTATATCACACTCTGTTGAGGGCCTCCTACCTGATAGACTAACAGATTTGGTTCTTTTTCCAGTCAGGACAGAGTAGTGGCATGTGATGCCTTTTTAAACTGACTTAGAAAGCATGAAGAGTTGGGAGAATTATGAAACAGAGGTAACTATTGAAAGGGAAACTTTATGGGGACATTTAATTAAAATGGGTCTATGTGTCCCACGTACTTCTTTGTTACAGCCCAATAGAGAAACTAACATTCTTACTAACCACTGTGGGTCATCAGGAAAGCCTAAATCATTTTTTCAACATACTACCCATTGTAAGTAGTTTTTAGGGGTTTGTTTTTATATTAACAAAATTAGTTAAAATATTAAGCAGGGTTAAATATTACCCAAAATATCTTGGATTGGTTTTTTGTTGTTGTTGTTTTGTTTTGTCTTTATACATTGAACTTGTCTTCTCCCATACTGTGAGATTTAACCATTTAATTTTAGAGGTTCTGTATTAATTCCTTGTTAAGAAAGCAGACCATATAGTCTCATAAAAGGGAATTTTTTTCATTGTTTCTTATATATAAAGGAATATTTAAGAATATTCTGCTTTTGTTTGGGAAATTTATATTAAAATTACCCTTTGATTTCCAAAGTAGATGTCAAAAATTTATCCAGCTGTCCTGAGTGCTGGGACTACAGGCATGTGCCACCACATCTAGCAGCATGCATTGAATTCTTGTGTTCATATTTGGTCTTTTAAATATGGTATATTTTACTTGTTTATATTCTATGATAACAAGCTAAATGAATATTTTTAATTAAAACATTTTTGAAATATAAAAAACAAAACTTACCAGGCTTTTAAAAATCTTAGGTAACTCAAGCAGACCTTATGAACAGCTATGCAGTAAAGGATCTCACTGCAATTCAGACAACACTTAGTTCCTTTTAATATACTCCCAGTAAACTTGTCACCTGACTGTGTAAATATCTTTATATACCTTGTGGAGAGGTGTGGCATACAGTGAAGAATGCGTGTCCAGTCCCCTTTGAGCCAGATGCTTGAAGACATTCATACTTGTGTTAAAATGAAAGTCCTCATGAGCTCCATCTGTCGCCCAGTGTGGAGCTCAATTCCTTTGTAGTACCATACGTGGACTATAGACATAATGAGGAGAAGGTGTATATAGCAAAAGATTTATAGAAACCTATTTACACTGCTGACTTCCCATTGAATTAGCACCACTCCTTAATTTTGCTTCCTACTGAGGTTTTCAGGTTGATCTGAAGACTTAATTTTCTATTCCCCGAACTTTTGTTAAATACTGTCTCCATTTAGTTGGAAGTCCTTCCAGTGGGGAATTTTGCATTGTAGCTTTTTTGGTTTTTTGTTTTTGGTTATTTCGTTTTGTTTTGATTTGTTGTTTTTTGTGACAAGAATTTGTTATGTAGTTCAAGTCTGGCCTTGAACTCATTATGTAGCCAAGGCTAACCTCAAACTTGAGATAATCCTTTTGCCTTAGCTTCCCAAGTACTAGAATAACAGGCTTGTCCTACCATGTGCAGCTCTGTATTGTAGTATTTAAGGGCTGCAGATCACTCGGGTTTTTAAGGATGCTTATACATTAATCCCAGGCCACCTAGAGATTTTAATTGAGTTTCATCCTTGAATTTCTGTCTCTGGTCAGGGAAATGCATTTTAAAAGTGTTGTTTGCCGCCCCCCCCCCCCCCTGCCGCCGCCATTGGCAGAGAGTATATGAAGGGGATATACAATGGCAAGAACATTGCTCATAGCAAATGCCTGGGGGTGGAAGTGAAAGTTAAGTGTTGTCAGCCCTAGGGTAGGCAGGGACCGGGGGTCAGCATGGAACAACACCGGAAGAAGCAGTGAGACCAACTAAGCAGTAGGACTAAGAGTCCGCTTCTCCTTCTCAGTGGGTTTCATAGTCACATCGTGCTCAGGGTTTTCTTTGGCATGCTACGTGAAGAAATCACCTATTTGCTTTTTCCTCTAACAGTAGTAGTTAGTAACCAAAAACTAAAGTAGGTAAAGTCTCAGAAGCTTTTTTTCCCACAATAATAACATCAAGAGTACTGTATATTTCACTTAGAATACATTGAGTTTGGCAAAAATGTTCTTAATATACACATTTTTTGTTATGTCTGTTCCCATTGAATGACTTATTAGTATTCATTAATTTAGTGTTTGAGTGCTTTCTCTGAGCTAGACACAAAAGGTAATAGTACTAAACAATACTGGCAAAAAATCCCCAGCACCAAAAAAAAAAAAAAAACTGGCAAAAATCCGTACTTTCAAGGAAAGGCTAAACAGATGAGTAACACTCTGAAGGGAGTTACAGAACGATTTGAGCAAAGTGCAGGATAAAACTAGGTGGTCCAGGAGAACCTCACTGAGGAGATAACATGTGGAGACTTGAAAGGAGATAAGGACCAAAGTACAGGAGCCCCAAAATTGGGTTGTTCTTAGTGTGTCCAGTCTGGCTGTAATCAGGCAAGGGAGGAGGCAGGAAAACATGAGGCCACAGAGGCACTGAACAGCCGGAATTTATACTCCTGTGTAGTCCATGGGGGAGCATCTTGGTTTTTTATCTTAGTGAGATTAGGTTTTAAACTAAAACAGTGACATAATTTGATGTCCATTTTTGAAAGATCTCTCTGGCTTAAGCAAGAGCCTTGCAGGCTGCTTCGTGAGTATTAATCAAGGCTTGCTTGCACTAGTGAGCTCTAGTAGTAGACGTGGTGAAGACTAATGGTAGTTTAAGTTACATTTTGAAGGTGGAGTGGATAAAAGAGATGTAGCACCTAAGAGATTTAGCTGAAGAAGAGAGAAAGTGGCATTTCCTGAGCTGGAGATGGCTCAGAAGGAGCGTGTTTGAAAATATGTATCAGGAATTTGACTTTGTATACATTGGAGTGATAAACAGGTTGGAATTCTGTTTAGTGAGTTTCTCTCATGGGTAAATTACTCTTGTTAGCTCATTTTATTAATGTTTTCAACCTGGAGCCACAAAGGTAGAATCAGAATCATTCTCTGTCAACACAGCTGTGAAAGTAAGTGTACATGCATTGTTATTTTTAATAGTAATTTGCTAAAAGTAGTTTATTTTTAAAGAAAAAGCATTGTAAATACCTCCTGGATTGCTTTTGAGGAAACAGTTAAGTAGAACTCCCTGAAGAAGTCACAACATCTGGCACATAGTAGTTGCTTAGCAGGCTTCCTCCTCACCTTAACTAATGAAGTGATAAACACTTATAGGAAAAAGTAAAAATCTGAGGACATACTGTACCCCATTATATAAGGCTGTGCTAGGAGCAGCCAACCCTATTTTATTCTCTTTTGTTCTGTTCTAGCTTGCACTTTGAATTTTCCCCTCTCCCTATACCCTACCGTGATGTTGCACCCTTACATTGCACACTGGCTCAGTGTAACGTATACTGCTGCTTCTTAGGCAAATACCCCAAGACTCTTCAAAATTCATTTGGATGTAGTTGTTCCGGAAGATGTCAGCCTTGGCCACCACGCATAACCACACCCTGGTAGAGCTTTCCTGGGCCATCCCCAAAGATTGCTTGGAAGGAAAAGATATTAATCTTACTTACACAGTGATTTATTGAGAACTTCACAAAGCATACTTCAGAC
Organism: Cavia porcellus; assembly: GCF_034190915.1. Taxonomy (NCBI): domain Eukaryota; kingdom Metazoa; phylum Chordata; class Mammalia; order Rodentia; family Caviidae; genus Cavia; species Cavia porcellus. Next base: position 26,717,913 of record NW_026947500.1, read on the forward strand.
AGCCCTATTCGGGTTGTACTCTGGGCTGCTTGAACCAATGTCACAACAGCTTCCAAAGCAGGCCAGGCCAGTCCCAGAAGGCCTTGCTGTTAGGTATTCATAACAGTCAATAGGTGGCAGATGCTTGTGTCTTCCCTTATGGACCATATTCTCTGCCCAAAACACTTCTACAAAAAGTAAAGCATAAAACCTCAGAGAATACAGTACAAGTTACCCTCAAGTATACTGCTTGCTTCTAAAATTTTACAAGCTGCTTATATTTATCACTTGCTATATACTAGTTACTATTAGTAGTACTTTATCTTTTGTGTATATTGGTTCCTAATTACTAATGCATTTCCCTTTCCCCAGTATGATGTGAAATGTATGAGTACTTCATGTCTGTATTTTTTTAATTATTGAGAGTTGGCTATACATCATGGGTGTGGAAGGGTACATCTTCCTGGGCAGAGTTGGGGTGTTTTGGGAGCAGGAGACTATTGGATCAAATCATATTTACTGCTCATGGCCAATGTGGGAAGAAAACTCAAGAATTGTAGGTGAAATGGTTATATTTCAACGTGACCTTTCTTGTGCCTGTTGGTAATCCCTGGGGGAGTTGCAGTTTTGTCCCTATAAGTCTGGCATATACCAGCTGTTATTGTTTCAGACACACTACTCCTTCAACCTGTGCCCCCTTGTAAATGTTTAATTGGTGATAATTACAAAAATAATAATTTCAGTGGAATAACTCATCTCTTTTTTTTAAAAAAATCTGGTTTCTAGTGGTGGTAGTACTGAGGAGTGAAATAACCAGAAAAGGACAGCAGAAGGGCCAGTAGCCAGACTGAGGGGAGTGTACCCTTGATGCTTGGGTGGGTTTGACAATTTAACTGTTACTTTTTTTTTCTGTTACACATTGAGAGAAAAACTGAATGTGATTTTTTTCCATAAAAATGCTGATACAAATGTCCAAAACTTTTTCTATGTTAAATAGTTCTTTACATTTTTATGCATATAGGTTACAACCTGCCATATTCATTCATCCAGTGATGATGAAATTGACTTTAAAGAAACGGGTTTCTCACAGGATTCCTCTTTGCAGCAAGTGAGTCATGCCTAAAGCTTTGCTCTTTGTTTTCATTTTAAATGCTTAGTTTAGTTGCCATTTGTCAATCAGCTTTGGAGTCAGATTATGTATTAGAATGTGATTTGGGGTTACTTACTGTAGGGCCAAAGACTTAAAACAGTGATCGTTGGGTACTGCAGAGGTAGGTTTATACTGATACATTTCCAGGGGATATTTTGTCAAGTAAGTTTTCAGGGGAGTTGAAGTGGTTGGCAAGTCACCTGACACATGTCTGTTATGTAGATCTTTACCACAATTGAGTTGTTTAAATAGATTGGTATAGTAAAAACATGTAAGAATAATAGAAATAAGATTTTTAAAACATAACAGTAAACTTTTACCAACATCCTGAACCCAATGGCTTATTACAGTAACCCTTTCCCTATTAATGGTATGTTTCTAGTATCTTGAAAGTTCTATTACAGTGACATATATATTTAGTTTTAGTTGAAATAATGCATTGCCACCTGTACTTCTCTGCCCCAAATTTATCTCCTTTATCAGCTGTTTTTGTTGAGGGAATGATAGAACTAGTAAGTGTATTGATTTATCATCCGTTGAATTTTACTATTCTTCTAAGTGTCAAATTTGGGAGCTAAAGAGAAGGCCTGTAGCAAATGATCTGCAGTTTATATGGAAGTTGTCCTTAACCAGGACCAGAAGGTGTTGGCATATATATTGCTTCAGTGTGATAGTAGAATTAGACCATGCCTTCCCACCCAACACTGAACATTGCGTGGCTTCTTTTTACTCAGTCTTTAAGCCTCATCTTTTACTGGGACTTGGACAAAGCTCCAGATACTTAATGCTGACTGGTCTTTGGCTTCCAGGTTATTTATCTGTCAACTTGGGGCTAAGCAGTTGCTTGGTTTTGGTAGACAGATTAGCATCTACCTTTTCCAGATAGGTCCCAACTGGCATTTCATCTTGGCTGGCCTCCTCTTGATTCCTGACACTGCTGCCACTTGACATCTGGCTCCCAAGTACTGTACAGTTAGGGAGTAGCCAACTCATAGGGAGTGCTGTCAGAGAATCAGTGCCTTCTTGAAGATTAGACACTTTCTTGGTTTGTGGTAGTACTGGCCACCCAGGTGGCCCACCTGGCATATTGTGAGCCCTTGTGTCTACAAGTTACCCTTTTTTGTTCCTAGAACTCTCTGGTATTGTCCTAGGAAGCACAATGACAGTAGCTTCTCCACTGAAGCACCTGTGGATAGTGAAACAGTCAACTCCCTTAAGAATAAACTCAAATCCTACACGTTGCTTTGCCCCTGAGCTTGGTAGTAACAGATATAAATTATCAAGATGATTCAATACCTATTGAAATCTAGCATTGAGAGACAAAATATTCTAAACATCTGCTTGTAAATATGGTAGTAAACTTGAAGTTTTCTGCTTTTTCCTTTTTCTTTTACTTTTGATGGTGTTAGACATTGACCCAAAGCAATGCATGGTTACACTTTTTTTTTTTTTTAATCGGTACCGGGGATCGAACTCAGGACTGCCTGCTTGCAAGGTGCTTATGCCGCTGAGCTAAATCCCCAGCTCCACATAGGTTATACTTGTACCCTACCAATGGGTTATCTTGTCAGGCCCAAAATTCCAATAATAAATCAGTCAATTTTAGGGCATCTAGAAAGTGGATCCCCTTATTTCTCATGGTATAACGTTCAAGGGACTTTTCTTACTTTTTTTTTTTTTTTTTTTTTTAAGTTTGACTGACTGCTGGTAATGGGTATAAAACAATTCCAAGTCATAAACTGATTTAGTAATAGAGCCCTCACCAAGCTTTTAGTATTGTGAATTTTATCCACTTGCTGAAGAAGTATAGAAGGAAAAATACTCTTTTTTAATCAACAGGCTTCCAGTAAACTTTTCTTGGCATATTTAAGCTTACCAGGGATTGTTTTAAAAACAAACATGATGCAAAGGTTTTTTTAAAAGAAAGTTTAACAGTTTCATCGTAATCTGGTATAATCAGAATATTAATCGCAGATACCAATTTTTCATTCACATTTGAAATTGGGCTTCCTGTTGAGCAGTCCCCTAATAATAGCGCTCAGGGCAGCTCATTTAACCAGGTAACCATGTTACTAGTGGGGCCATGTGCGGTGCGGGTAGTGTCCTACCACATCTATACCCCTGTACATTTTGTTCTGGACTCCTGGTCCTTTGTGGTTTCCTAACACCTGGTGCTGACGCCGCATTCTAATTCTGCTCCCAGAAGCTTGGAAACAAGAGAGCTCTTTTACCTGCAGTGTCAAGAATTGAGGCCAGCCTCTCAGATGGGTGCTGGTTGTCTAACGCCTCTACCACCCTACCTCATGAGTAGGCTTGAAATAGACAGTCAGATCAATTTAATTCGCTAGTTGTTTCTGTGCCCTGGCGTAGTAGGACTGCCAAAGAGACTTGCTTAGTAAAGTGGTTAGCTCACTTCTCATCACAGCCTTGAATAGTCTCTGGTGTTGACCAGAGTGATAGTACTGGAAAGTGTGGTTTATAATTGCATGGCCTATGGTGCTTTCCAGATTTGGATATCTTGGACATTCAAAGCACTTTTGATATAACTTTTAAATAAAAGAATAGTTAAGAGTATTCATTTGTGTGGGTCTGTAAGCTTTGCTAGCTTTATTAATAAAAGTTCAGTTTGAAACATGAAGTTGTTTACTGGTTTGTGTATCCCTGAAAGTTAAAACAGACCTAGAAATTAAAGCTTTTATCGTTTTTTTTCCTTTTTAATTACTTCATGAAGTTACTAGTGTCTGACAGTTGCTGTATACAGATTCCTAGGTGGGAAGAATGAATGCAGAAATGTGTGTGTGCATGTAGATGTCATCTGTACATGTATATCTGTATATACATGTGATATACTTCCTATTTATGAAGATTATAGAAACACTTTAGGGAACACTTCTTTGCAGTGACTCAAAACAGTCATAATGTGATCGATCATTAAAATACAAAAACATTGAAGAAAAGTAGGGGAAAAACCCCACAACTAAGAATGACCCTTCCCCTCATAGCAGATTTCTAGTGTATAAGCTCGGAGCTTGGCTTCTGCTGCTTGTTCAACTAATGACTGCATAATTCTTTAGCACATCTTGAAAGTACCACACATCCTTATCAAACATAGGACTGCCATTCAGAGAAATTGGTTTCTTTCTTTTTTATTTAATGAGTGTGAATGCTGCCTGTCATGTTTTTTATTCATATTTTCCAAACTCAGCTCATAACAGAATTTCTCCTGCTCTTCTATTTTCAATCAAATCTCATGACTCAGCTTATTTTGTACTCTGTGCCTTACCCAGTGTCCTGCAAAGTTGCCTTTGCAGATATATCGTAAATGACCATCTGGCAGAAAGCTGCCTGCTGGTCTCCATGTACTCATATAATACCGTCTCTGTGAGCCAGAAGAGGAACAGCACAGCATGGAGGTGTGAATGAACTCAGGGTGGTGGGTGTGCACTGTCTTGCATTAGAGGAAAGTGAGATTGGGATTCTTTTCATGTATCCAAACTAGATACAGCTTATTTCAGATCTAAGCAAAAGATACCTTCCAAAGCCAAATATATAAGGTTTATTTTTTAATTACTAGAGTATGGATTATCCATGCCATAATTCCCTGCCACCAGAATGAGTCATTAGGAATTAATGGTAAAGGTATTTCTGCGTTGTGCATCTTCAGGATGAAATCTGTGGGCTCTCCTCAGTGTGGACCTAAGGAGAAGTCACTTTGACTTGGGGATCAAGTGTGGGAGTTGCCTGCTTCCCAGCAAGGGGCTACAGAAGTGCCACAGTTCAGCTGACAGTTTCTCCTGCTGCTCTCATGGGGCTGCTTTCGGGAAACAGCAGTGCTGACCAAGGGCAGCACACACACTGCTGTGTGGTCTTATGTTTAGTGTTGGGTTAGTATGACGAGGTGGCAAGTGCTTGTCTTTATGTATTCTTTACTACTTCTAATTAATCAGCATATTCCCTAATTTTACTTGTTCCTTGAGCCCATTTGTTCAGACTTAAGAATATCAACATTTTTGTGGAGTCTACAACATTCCCCCATTTTTTAAATGAGAAAACCCAGGTGAATCTTGCACTCACTAGATAATGATGAAAAGAAACAACTGGCTTTTCCATGGGCCTGCTAGTGTTCTAGGCTTTCTTGAATGATTTCAAAGGGTTAAAACCTTTGGTTTTCTACTTAAGGTAGGTAGTGTAGAAGTTACTTCTGTCTTACATTCTTTCCAGCCTGTAAGACTTAAGTCTTTTTCTGAGTTTTTTTGTTTTGTTTTTTGTTTTTTATTGAAGAAGATGAGCTGTTCCTAAATGTTTTATTTTTAGGATCATGATTGTGTTTGTTAGTCATTTTTCCTCTTACATTGTTTTGCTGTGGTGAATCGGGTGGAAGATGGCAAGGAGGGAGGGGGAGTTGGTACATGTTGGACCTTAGGATAAAGTTGGTTGTGTCTGTAAGGTGACTGACACCTCATAATTTCAGACTGCTACATGTCACTCAGTCATGTCTTCAGACAAGGCTTAATTTAAATCTGTCTCTAAACAATAGAGGACAATGGCCACTTAATATTTTTTTCAGTGATATGTGTCTTAGAACAATTTTTGGACCAAATTTCAAGCATTACCCCCTTTTTTGGCAAAATGTGTCTGAAATTATTTGATTTTTTTTTTAGAAAAACACACCAACTTTTAAAGCCATAAGGCTACATAAATAAGATGATTTCTGGAACACAAATGGGCAAATAGTGTGTAGAATGTCATTAGAATCATGATATCACTGTCACTGGTCCTGGGGTTGCCAGGCCTTTTCTGATTATCAGATGCAACAAATGACGTCCAATTTTATTGACCAGTTTGGCTTCAACGATGAGAAGTTTGCAGATCAAGATGACATTGGCAAGTAAGTATGTTTTCCTATTTCTGTGATTGCGCTCACATAGTGCTGCTTTTTCACTTGATCTTAGCCAAAAGGCCGAGAAGCGACATAGTGCTGCTTTTTGTGAGACTTTTTTTTTTTTTTTTTTTTTTTTAATTCTGCTGGGTTCTTGGGCCTCTCTAGTGGCATTCTTGAGTTGGAAAGAATATTCCCTTTTTGTGGCCCTGTAAGTCCAGCCTTGAGGCTGACTAGTTAAGAACAGTTAGGACTTAAAGTATCTCAAGGAAAAATGCAGTCACCATAGAATTTGATGTCTTTCTTAGAAGTTTGTTTTTGTTAGATTAACCTTACCCAAGTCATCATTTGCTCATCTAGGTGGTGTTAAATAGCATTATCTGAAGTACTTAGCTCCTGTGCTGTTCGTTACTTAGTTTGAGGTGTATTCACTTATAGAATGTGCAGTAGGATTTTATATTCCAGCAGATGACCAGGTTGACAGGAGTGGCTCTGCTGTGTATGTATTTAGTCTTGTAGGAGTCTTATTGTAAGGGAAATTTGGGCTTTGAGGGGAGTCATATAGTGAAATTATTCATTCTGCAATCAAGTAACAGAGGCACAGAGCAGGAATCACAGATGCATAGTATCAGTGAATAGAAATTGTATAAGTGATTCATAGAAATGAACACCAGTGATCTAACACCTGACCTTGGAAGAGAGATACATATAAATATAGTGTTTTTGAAATGAGCATTATAACTCATAGAGAACAGAGTTGAAGAAAAATTGGCAGCTGGACATTCAAATACTATACTGGATGTCATCTCTCACAGAAGATCACAGTTAGGAGGCCCATGGATTCCTGGTATCCCCTGTGGTGCCTTAGCAGCAATCAGTTCTCAATAATTTTGTTGAACGACAGCCAGTCGGGAATTTTGTTTACTACAAATTGCAGTTTATAGTATGTGAGAAATTAAAATATTTTTTAAAGCACACAGTGATATTAACATGCTGTACTGGTGTAATAGAGACTCCACTGTAAATATCAGGAGGTGAAGTCTGTCAGCTGCCTTAAGATTAGTTTGTCTCAGTCCAGAAGGAGCAGGACTATTCCATGAGGTTACCCATTACCCTGGGAGCAAGATCTCCGCAGCCCCCACTTGATGTCTCAGCATGGACCTGTCTGGAATTGATGGAATGTTATAGTCAGGAATCTGTCTTCTCAATAAAACATGGTTCTTAGAATAGTGACTATTAGAACAGATCTTAAGTTTGAGATAGTCTTACCTGCTAAAAATACTAGTTTCATAGGTTATAAATTATTTTATTCCCCATGGTTTTCCTGGACTACACCTTGTTACAAGATTTGGAGCATTCCTGTGTATAAATTCAGCTATCACAGGAGAAAGCTCAGTGCCTGCTGATACTTTTGTACATTTTTGTAGTTTGACTTGATTCTTTTTTGCAAGTAATTTCTTTCTTGGGCATATTAGTATGGTCAGTGGAACCTTAGTAGTTTTGGTGGTGCTATAAATCCTTTATAGGAAGGCTTTCAGCGTGTTTCAGAGGCTTATGTCTCAAAAGACTTCATCTGATCCCTTCCCTCCTGAATGCATTTCTTAATACCATGGGAAGTGACATCATTTAATGCAAGAGAACTGTTTTTGCTTTCTGTGTATAGAGATTTTTATAATGTAAATATTTTAAAGAAAATTTTGTGAATACTGTTCTAGGAGCCTCTAGGTAATTAACAAGTCTTAAACTTACGTTTGTTTGCAGTGTTTCTTTTGATCGGGTATCAGACATCAACTTCACTCTCAACACAAATGAAAGCGTAAGTATAAATATTTTCTGTCATGAATAACATGGCATATAGGTGGAGTTGGCGTCTATGAAGGTCCAGGTTTAGTTGCCTTGGTCTCTGGGCGCCCACATCTTAGCTGACATTTCACGTGTTACCCATCCCTAATGCCTACCTTGCAGCTATGGGCATGAGTTTGCAACCCTGACTTAAATGTGACTGGGCTGATAACACCAAGGTCACTGGCGATGGCAGCATAGACCTTCAGCTCTAAGGGGAAGACTGCAGGTTGTCTCTCGTCTGTTTCCGGGGTCAGAGCCAGCCTCTCACTATCATGCTGCTCTGAAACACTGAGACCGTCACAGTATTTGAATAGGTACAGTCTTGAATTTAGTTTTGTTAAGCACGAGAGACCACTGGTTTATTTGCTGATTGGATGTTATAGAAACAACTGAATGGGGCCGCGCAGCTCATTGCTGTTCAGCTAAACAGGTGAAATCAGAGAGAACACAGCTTTCTTTTCTTTGTTGACCAGATCTGGGATTGCATCTCCAGGACAGAGCAAGTTCTTGGTCTCATACCGTGGTTCTTACTAGGTGATGTAAGCTAGTGAGGGGAGGGTTGTGTAGGCCTCCTGTGTGCTGGTTTTGAACCTAGTCTTTTAGAGGACCTTCTCATTACATACACAGAAGCTAATGTTAGATGCATACATTTTATTTTGGTATGATAGCTACTGGGTTTTTTTCAAGCAATAGAAAAATTAATTTGTTTTGGTAACTTTGGGGAGAAAATAGCTTAAATTTGTTTTGTTTCCCTCATTCTTGTTTTAATTTAGGGAAATATCGCCTTGTTTGAAGCATGTTGTAAGGAAAGAATACAACAGTTTGATGATGGTGGTTCCGATGAGGAGGATATCTGGGAGGAAAAGCACATTGCATTTACACCAGAATCCCAAAGAAGATCCAGGTGAAAGACAGTTCATTACTCTCAAAATTGTACATAGCAGATGTTATGATGAGACACATAATATATCCTCACCAAACATAGGTTTAACCTAGAGATAAGTGTTTTTATCAAGGTCAGAGGAAATGTCGTGCTGAAATAAATGGTGGGCCAGTTCTCTGGTCTGCAGTGCCCCAGCCACGGCAAGCTGTTTAAACGTGCTGCAGATGTGTATCCATTGTTGTGGCCCAGAAACTGCATGGGGGAAAAGATGCTCTTGTGCCATGTCCTTAACTGGATTAATGTTCCCTTAAGTGTGGTAACAGTAGCCCACTTATGAATTGCCTCAAATTCTTTCTAAAGTTTATCTTATTTTATTTTATTTTGGTACCAGGGATTGAACTCATGACCTTGTGCTTGCCAGGCAAGTGCTTTTGTTGCTGAGCTAAATCTCTGGCCCAGAGAATTCACTTCTGGTTCCTGGAATGAGAGTGAGGTTCTTTTTTTCTGTCTGCCTACCTGCCTGCAGTTTCCTCTTTCTCTCTTTTGTTCTTGCTCTCTTTCTTTCTCTCTCTTGCTTGCTTTCTCTCTCTCTCTCTCTTTCTTTCTTTCGTCTTTTTGAGGCAGGGTCTCTCTATGCAGTTTAGTCTGGCCTTGAACTCACTCTGTAGCCCAGCTGGTCTCAAAACTCATGATGATCCTCCTGCCTTAGCTTCCTGAGTGCTAGGGTTATAGGCGTGAGCCACTGTGCCCAGCTTAATCTAATTTTAAATGATGGGGATCTTGTCAGTTCACATCATCTGGGTCAACCCTGAACCTTTTCTTAAATCACTTTTTAAAATTTCTTTTTTAAATATATACTAGTACATGTTTACAGTACATAGTAATTAGATTCAAATTGTGGAGAATATATACATTATGCGTCTTAATTCTTTTTACTTTTTCATTTTTTTAAATAGAAAGTTATTTTATTTATTTACTTATGTATTTATTTTAGTACCAGGGATGAAACAGTGCTTATGCCACTGAGCTAAATCCTTGCCCCTACTTATTCATTTTTAAGTCATTCACAACCCTCTTTCGCTTCAAGAGTTCTTGTTATATGAATATTCAATATTGGAATCTTCATAGTTCAGAGAGAATGATGACTAGTTGAATTTTCATTTTTATTTTAAATGAAGTTTTTACATGGCATAAAATCCAAAGAGAACAAGAAGGGTGTAAATGAAAGGTAAAATCCTTCCTATCTGTGAAGCATCCTGTTCCTCTTGCTGGGTGGCCTATCAGGGTTGCCTGTTCTCTCAGTGTGATGATAGTTAAGTTGTTCTCTTAAGAATGCTCTTGCCACAGGTTACTAAAAACTTGGCAGTGGCTTCAACAAAAAACGGTGTATTTTTTTTTATGACAGTTTAATAGTTTATTCCTACTCTTTCATCTACATGACAAGTTAGCCCCGCATGTGGATGGCAAGATAGCTGCTGCAGCTCCTGAGGCCAGACAGCCAGAGCCAGATATCTTAATCTTCATGGTTACTTGTTAAAGACAAAGATCAGTCAGATCTGTTTGTCACCATTTACTATAAGATTTTGTTCTCATAGTGTGTGGATTCACTAAAGAGCCATTGTGTATTGCTGTTTCTCCTCTGGAGGCAAACTGGCCTCAGTGTTCTAACAGCGATACAGTACATTCTTCAGGAGCAGCATGTGTAGAGAACACAGAGGATCAAGTGTGGAAGGGGTTCCTAGGGGTGATGGCACTCAATATCAAAAAGAACACAAGATGATGAAATTTTTTTGTTTCTGTAACAATTCTCCTGAGGTATAATAGACATATAATAAACTATTTAAAAAGTTATACAGGGTGGTAAGTTTCAACATGTAGTCCATGAAACTCATCCTAATAAAGACCACAGACTAACTCTTCAGCCCCAAAAGTTGTCCCATGTCCGTTTGTAAAGCCTTAACCCTTTCCTGTCCTCTCCTACATTTTCTTCATTTATATAAGTTCGTGGTTTCTAGAGTTACAAAAATGAAATTATGTTTGTTATGTACTTTTAATGTTTATTCCATATAATTACTTTGAGAACCAGATGTATTACTAGCTCATTCCTTTTAATTGCTGAGTAATAAGTATTGTGTATTTATTTTCCTGTTACTGGACATTTGGATTGTTTCTAGGTTTGGCTGTGAATCACTAGAAGATAGGCTATGACAAAACCTAAAGCAGTCACTAAAACAACAACGCTGGGAGCTAATGTTAACAAACCAAAAAGGAAGTAAAATCAAATCATAAAAATGCCAGAAGAAGACAGAAAAACACAACAAAGGGCAACTGGGGAAAAGTGTACTAACAGCAAGATAATAGTACTAATCCTAAATAACTATAAAATAAACAGTCCACTACCCTCTTTCAAAGGCAGATGGGCTGACTGGGCCGTAGCTCAGGGGTAAGAACACTTGGGGAAGCTCCTGGGTTCAACATACACTCAAGTGTGAGCAGATGGGTGGGTGGGTAGATGGATGAATGAACAGACAGAAGGGAGGAATGCAGAATGGCAGAGATTGCCCTATTGGAAAAACACATACAACTTCATACATATACATAAATGTATGAAACATTTAAAAGAATGAACGAAAATGTTAAAAGTGCAGAAAACACTGATTTTTAAAAACTAGAATTTAAGTTTAAAAGTTTAAAAACTTAAGAACAAAAAGAACAGTCATACAATAAAAGGTTAATTCATTCAGAGGACATAGCTTTTTTTTTTTTTTTTTTTGGGTATCAGGGATTAAACTCATGACCTTGCACTTGCCAGGCAGGCTCTTATGCCACTGAGCTAAATCCCTGGCCAGACATAGCTATCTTAAATACCTACACCTAATGACAGCTTCAATGGAGCAGAAACTAGTACACTTGCGAGAGATGTGGAGAGTCCACAGTTATGGGCAAATAGTTGTCTCTGTCAGTAACTGGTGAAATAGGCAAGCATCATAATGCTATAGAATACTTGAGCAGCACTATCCACTGGGTTTCTCCTACATTTATAAAACACTGCACCCAACAACAGCAGAAGACACTTTAAGTTTATAAAGCTCATAAAGTGAATCTCAATAAATTCTATAGGGTTCAAGCCATTTTCTAATGAAGATGGAATGAAATTAGAATCTGTAGCAGGGTCAGGGGTTTAGCTTAGTGGCATAAGTGCCTGCCTGGCAAACGTGAGGTCATGAGTACGAGCCTTGGTACGGGGTGGGGAAGGAGAGTGTAGGGCTAGAATTAGTAGCAGCAAGATCTTTGGGAAATCTCCAAATGTTTCTCAGTTTGAGTAAACACATGAGTCAGAAAAAGAGATCAAAGAAGCACAAATTCACAATACATATTTCAAATTGAAAGAAAATGAAAACATTATATCTAAAAATTTGGGAAATAATACTTACAGAATTCTTTTTAGCACTAACTGAATATATTAAAAAGGCAGAAAACCAGTAGCCTTAGTGTGTACTTCAAAAAAACTAAAAAAACCTAGGTGTTGTGGCACACACCTATAATCCCAGCATTTCTGAGGCTGAGGTCAGAAGATTGCCAGGAGTTCGAAGGCAGCATAATGGGCTACATAATATGTTCAAGGCCAGCTTGAATAACAAGCAGAATTAAAGAGCAGATTAAACTTAAGCAGAAATAAGTAATTCAAAGAGTCTAGTAGAATTCAGTGAAATACAAAATAGAAAAGCAGAAGAGGAAATTAAATCCAGACATTGTTCTTTGAGAAGATCAGTAAGAATGTTAAATTTCTAGCTAAAAATGATCAGGAAAAAGTAGATACAGATGATTGTCTTCAAGATTGAGAGATGATACCATTATAGATTCTGGACATCAGATTTAACAGGCTAGACGAACTTATGAACAACTCTATGCCAATTAACCTGACAACATAAATGATCTTCAAAAGACAAAACTACAAAAATGCACACAAGAGAAAGATAACCTGAATAGTCTTAAATCTAGTGAAAAAGTTGAGTTTCTAGTTTAGAACTTCCTATCACATACAAACATAGACATACACTAAAAATCTCAAGCCAGATGTGACACATGCCTATAATCCCAGCACTTGGGAAGCTGAGGCAGGAGGATCACTGCAAGTTTGAGGTCAGCCCAGGCTACATAGCACAACCCTGTCTCAAAAAAAATAAAAGTAAAAATTTCAGGCCATAGCATTACTGATGAATTCTCTCAGGCATTTGTGAAGAAATGACACCAGTTTTATTATAAAGGCTTTGAGAAAATTGATGAAACAAATGTTACCCATGCATCTAATTGTATGAAACACAGGGTAGCTGGCTACCAAAACTTGATATTAGAAGAAAACTGGCAGACTCTCTTGATGTTTAAGCAGGTCAAATACAGTAATATGTCATGACCAAGACTTAAGAGGACAGAATTGCTTTAACTTAAGATCTGTCAATGAAGGGCTGCGGATTTAGCTAAGCAGCATAAGTGCCTGCCTGACAAGTGCAAGGTCAATCCCCAGTACCGCCCAAAAACAAAAAAAAAAGGATCTGTCAATGAGTATGTGACCAAATCCAGTGTCCATTTGTAATAGAAATTTAGCAAACTAGAAATGGAAGGAAATTTCTTCAACCCAATTAAGGTATGTATAAAAATTACAGTTACTATCATACTTAATAGTAAAAATTCTTAAGATCAGAAACAAGGCAAGGATGTCTTTTCATATAGTCTCTTTTAAGTATGGTACTGGATTTTTAACTAATGCAATAAGTAAAGAAAAGACAACTAGATTATAAGTAGAACTAGTCTCTGACACAACCATTGGTATAGGAAATTTGCTAAAATATGCAAAGAGACTAGTTAGAGATACATTTAGCAATGTTGTACAGTATAAAATCCACGATTGTCTTTCTGCCTACTGAAACTAACAATTGGGATGGAAATTACTGAACACTTAACAAAAGCATCGAAAATGCTAAGGATATCAGGGTAAATTTTACAAAAAAGGTACAAGACCGGTACACTGAAGTCCATAAAATAGAAGTTGTAGCTTGCAGTATTGATTTTCTAGAGAAACTACAAATGTGACAAATGTTTCTGGGTTGGAAGACGATATCAATAAAATGCCAGTTCTCCTAGACCGATCTCTAGAGTTGGCGTAGCCCCCAATACAATTTTAAAAGAGGCTTTTTGGGTAGCTATTAACACTTTGTAACTAAGTTCACATGAAAATATAAAGGACCTAGAACAATCAAAGTGATTTTTCATAAAGAACAATGGACTTGGAGGACTAATGTTGCTTGAATAAAGATATACAGTAAATTGAGACAACATAAACAGTGGATCAGTGGGACAGAATAGAGAACCGAAGAATAGGCTGACTGCTGTGAACTGATTTTTAGTAGAGATTTAAAGTTGATTAAATGGAGAAAGAATAGTCTATTTCAACACGTGGTGAAAATCTGATAAAAACGTGTTCATAAATGAAATTTCTACCTGTTTTTTTTTAAAGCCCCATTTCTAAAATATTAGAATGTGAGAAGGTAATTAAGATACAAGATAACAAAATAAGTGCACAAAAAGATCACTGGCATCTTTGGCTGTTAGGGAAATGTAGCTTTCTAGATGGTGGCTTCGGGCAGAGCCCAGGCAAGGGCATCATTGCTGGTTTCACAGGTTTGACAGCACGTACCAAAGTCTTCCTGAGTCCTGACCGCACTACATCGTAACGGTGTGATCCAGTGGAAGCACATTATGATTTATGTTTGGGGTGAATTTTAAGCTTTTCTGAATTTAGCTGTAGGTAGTAAACAGCATCAAATATCTCAGTCTCTTTTTTTCATAGCTCGGGAAGTACAGACAGCGAAGAAAGTACAGATTCTGAAGAAGAAGATGGAACAAAACAAGACTTGTTTGAATCTAGTAGTGCCAACACGGAAGATAAGATGGAGGTAGACCTTAATGAACGTAAGTTGCAAATTAATTGTAAGATGTTAAAAGTTGAGCATTCTGAAAAATAAGCAGAACACTAACATCTAAGGTGGCTCCTGAAGGAATAGTTGAAATTAAACACACATTGTAGTGCAAGTCCTTGGCAGATTTGAGTTTTTGGATTAGGCTCAGGGAAGGAGTAAGTTAGGCTTTCATGTTAAATAAGAACATCATTGGTGTCAGTTTGGCTAGAGAACATGGCCCACTAGGGTTACCCATTCTGGCTCCAGATAACAGTGCTGTAGCAGAAAGAGACAGACCAGATGCAAAAATGAGAAATTATTTATGTTTTATGGACTCATGAATGGAACAAACCAGAGGAAGTAACTTAAAACATAAGCAGTTTTTAAATGTATTCTTCTTAATTTACTTAAGGAATTTATAACCCTAAAATTTGTTCAGGTAAGAGCTTGTTGCTTGCAAAAAACACTTATCTTCACTGATTCTTTAAAAAATGCTGCGGAGTCTGAAGTCTTGGGAAAGCCATTATCGGTTGTTAGGGGACTTTTTCCAAGCCTGACCTCCTGACCCTAGGAAGCTCTTTATGTCCTTAATCTCTAGAGAGGACCTCAGCAGTCATCTGTACAACCAACACCACCACCCTACTCTCATGGTAGGTAAGAAATCTGGGCCTAAGAAGAAAAAAGAACCACTATCTTTCCCTCCGCAGTGCAGTTCAAGTCAGTGTACCTTTGTCTAGTTCTTTCTGTATGCCGCGTGTCAGGCATGTGACTGGAAACAGTCACAGGCTACACCTGCAGGTCTCAAGGCCTGCTGGGGAAATATGGAGGTTGGCAGTGCCAGGTTCTGAGAGAGAGCACTGGAGGAGCTGGAGTGTAGTGCTGCCTGACCATGTAGCATTCTCTGATGGTGTAGTGCTCAAAGACAGCTGAAGACTAGTCAGTTTGACAGAGAAAACAAATGATGAATAGGCACGGAGAACCACAGCCTGTGTACGGTGTCTCAGGAATTGGCCGGGATGATGTTGGGAGGGGAATAAAGCCAGGTGACAGGTCTAGACTTGGATTCTGAAGGTTATAGGGAGGCTCTGAGGGCCGTTTGACAGGCTCTTGGCAACAGTGAGAACTGGACTACGGTATCCCTGCTGAAGACAGGAAAACTTGACTGTTAACAAAGAAATACAAGGGCCAAAAGGATAGTTTCTGGCAGCAGGGAGACAGGAGCAGAACACGGCAACTGGGCCTTCGTTTTTGGCTCTAGAATCTGTGGGGCTGTTTTTTCCTTTAGGTTCAATTCAACAGATTATGTGTTTTCACACTGTGCAACAGATAGCTAGATGGATTTCTCATCTAGCCAAACTGAAACTCAGTACCCACTGAACAGCTAACTCCCTATTGCCCCCTGCCTTGGTGTTCACCATGGCCCCTGGTGTTCACCATCCTACCAAAGCTATGAAGTTGACTAAGTACCTCATGTAAGTGGAATTGTACACATTTGTGACTGGCGTATTTCACTTAGTACAGTATCGTTCAGGTTCATTCATGTTGTAGCATGTATTGGATTTCTTCCTTTTTTAGGAATGAAGAATATTTCAAAACTCTGGTACTTTGAGGGGGCTGAGTGTATGATAAATGTGTTTGGAGGGGACACCCCAAGAAGTTCATTAGGACATTGCATAGCACTGCTGCTGGGACTCTGGAAGTGCCATTAGGGAGAGAGGAAAGGAAGGCCCTGAGTGACAGTTACTGTTATCCTGCTTTTCTGCTGCTTGAGAAAAGCTTATTTTCATTCTCAGATCTCTAAGGCATAGGGATGGGGTGACTGGGAGAAAAGCTGCTACATCCTCATCACCTGGCGTCTTTCATGTTTCTGAGGACTGATTACAGCAGTTTCTCATGTTACACTGACTAGGGCACCATCTAGGAAGAGTTGTACACAGGGTAATAGCAGTGGCGAAGTCCTGTTTGTGTCATCTGAGTGAATTGTTAGGTGTAACTCTGATTCCAGAACTTTGCATGTGGTGAGCAGACACAGGTGCCTGCCAGGTTGACTTTTGACAGATTTCAGGTGGAAATGTTCAACCTTTTTTGCTGTCAGTGGAGCTCTGCGTCACAACACATTAAAGCAGAAGATGCACAGAGCAAATCCTCAGTGAGAGGCCTTAGCTAGGTAGACAGTCAGGATCTGAATTGAACAGATGGAGGAGTTTGAGGAAGCTCAAAGTTACGGTAAGGTTAGTGTCTGAAATTAGAATCTTTCTGCTGGGCACAGGTACTTTTATGCCTAGGGTAAACCTCCTAGTAGTTAGCAGTTCCCTAGTCTCCCTTTTTTATGGCCAGAGATTCCTGATGGACGTAGAAAATACCTGGCAGAAAGCACTGGCTCCCACCAGCTTTGAGGATTTGCATAATGTCAAGGAAAACATTGTATGCGAGCAGAGCAGAAACCTGATTGCACTGAAGGGGCACATTTGGAGGAGGGGACATTTTCCAGAGAGCTGTCAAGTCTTATACCCATACTTCGCCCATAAGGAGCAGAGGCACAAGGAGTTCAGCCCAGCAGTCTTGCCTCTCACATCCCCAAGCACAAGACAAGACAGCCTGAGCAGCTGCAGTTGACACCAGGGAGCAGTGGGGAGAAGCAGTGTAGCCAGCTCTTGATTGGGAACCATCCAGAGTGTTTATAGTTGTTGCCATATATTCTTTTTATATAAGCTTTTATTTTGGAATAATTTAGACTCTCAGAAAAGTTTCAGAGGTACTATAAGAAGTTTATAGCTGAATATAATGGCAAATACCTGTAATCCCAGCACTGTGGGAGGCTAAAAAAGAATGGCAAATTCAAGCCCCACCTGAGCAGTGTAATGACTTTGAGAGACTTTGTCTCAAAATAAAAAAAGACTGGAATATAGCTCAGTGTAAAAGCCGTGCTTCAATCCCTAGTACTGCAAAAAAAAGAAAAAGTTAGCATATGTATATACCCTTCAATTGACTTCCCCCAATGCTGCTATAACCTTGGAACATTTGTCAGAAATTAGAAATTAGCATTAACACATTGTTTTGTTTTGTTTCATTTTATTTTTAAGTCAAAGTCTCACTTTGTAGTTCAGGCTGACCCTGAACACTGTGTAGTCTAAATGGGCCTTGAACTCTTGGCAGTTCTTTTACCTGAGCTTGCAGAGTGAATCCTGAGAACTATAGGCATGCACCATCTTGTCCAGTGTAACACATCTTTTTTATTGTAGTTCTGTATTCTTGTATAGTATTTTTATTGGAAAAAATTCTTAGAATTGGAATTGCTGATGAAAGAAAATTCAGTTTTTAATGTCATATTGTTAATTGTCCTCCAGGTGATTGTCTGCTTCCTGTTGCTACCAGTAGTCCATTAGAAAAACCTTTTCTCCACAATTCCATTCTTTTTTTTTTAGGTCATTACTAATCTCTTTTTTAAAAAATAACTTTCTTGATTTTCTTTTTTTGTTTGTTTGTGAGATGCACTGTGACCATGCTGGCCCTGAACTCAACTCCTACGTCAAGCAATCTTCCTGCCTTAGCGTCCCAGAGTATAGGCACATGCCACCATGCTCAACATAAAAACTACCTTGTGTTACACACTAAATCACTGAAATGTTCCTTATGAAATTCCTCCCCTTTTTTTAGCACCCACTTGGTCAGCCAACTTTGACGTTCCAATGGAGACCACCCATGGCACTCCGCTAGACTCAGTGGGGTCTGATGTATGGAGCACAGAGGAGCCAATGCCGACTAAAGAGACGGGTTGGGCTTCTTTTTCAGAGTTTACATCATCTCTGAGGTGAGTGAGTGTGTGCGGTCCACACTTTCCAAAGGTAACTGGGAATGGTAGGTGTTAACTACCAATACTGGTTGTGTACCTTAGCTGTGGGTTGAATGTGGTGCCTTAAATCAGATGAAAAATCAAAATGGCGAGATACTGACACAGCTGTGCATAATATAGCAGAATAGGCACCATTTTCCTTTGCTCCAAGACAGTTGGGGAAAAGGACAGTTCGTAAACAGAGTAGCCTGGGAGGATTGATCCCAAGATGTTAGCAAGACACAGTACCAGGTGAGCTCAGCCATCAGCACAGGCTTGAGAACAGGCATGAGCTCCTGAAAGACACCTCTCTGTGGCAGGTTGCAGAGAAACACACAGTATATGTGAATTCACTAATTAATAGAAACTTTTCTTTCACTGATAACTAGTATTCTAAGAGTTGTGACACATATAACTGTCAGTCTTGTTACTTGTATTATTCTCTGCAACAGAGCTGTTACAATTTTTCTGAAGAGTATCAGCACTTCAGTATTGGATTTCATGTCTCAGTAGACCTACAGAACTTTGATATACTAAATATTTTATTTTGTCTACCAAAACAAGTTAATCTGTACCACCCTAGTTAGAAGGCTTTATTGCTTTCCCTGTCATAACGTGTAGTAATTTTTAAAAGTCACTAGGAGTACAGAAGACAGGAATACAAAACTTGGAAGCTGACAGTCACCATGTTAGACAGACTGACCTGAAACGCATGTTACTTGATAATAACTTGTAACAGCACTGAGCTCTTCAGAGGTACAAATTAGAGTTTTTAAAAATGTCTTCAAAACATTATCAAATATTTCATCAGCTCTGCTTCAGTACAAGACTGTCAGGTTTCCACCTCTTGCCTTTTTCTTTTTGTGATTAGAAGATAGGAGGTTACTTGAGAAATGTTATTGAGGCCAGTTGGTTCTCTTGAGCTGCACACGCACGTTTCTGGGTGCACTGGGGGTGTTAGCCATGGGAGTGGGGATAAAAGAGGAAATGGATCACCTCTCTTAGTCACATGGTGTTTCGTCTCACAATCTCAGTAGTGGGCAGCACTCAGGGCCAGTGCCTTCAGGCAGTTGGCTCAGGTAAGTCAGGATTTGGGTAGGACTAGTCCAGTAGACACAGTTACTACTCTGTGATGTAGATCTCTGCTTGCCAGATGCCGGATAATTGCAGAGAAGACAGGTGGGGCATTTGAACTTGGCCCGAATGCCCTGAGGTACCCAACCTATTGGCCCAGATTTAGAAGAGCTTTGCCATCCACCCTCATGTCTACTTCCAGGTTGCACATAGACCCCTGTGTCCATGGAATGTGTGACCAAGCTGCTCTTATACAGACAACTAATGTCTCCCAGCAAAAACTGGATTTATTTTCAAAGGGTTTTTATGAATAATGGGGCATTGTAGTCTATTTCCTACTGCTGACATCTAAATTTTCTCTTTTCTGAAGCACAAAAGATTCTTTAAGGAGTAATTCTCCAGTGGAAATGGAAACCAGCACTGAAGCGGTGGACCCACTGACTCCCAGTGTTGCTGCTTTGGCAGCACAGCCAGAGGGTGAGCCAGTATGGGCTGGCAGGGAGCAGGCTTAGGAAATCAGACCTCTCTCAGGCACAGGTGCTGAAAGGAGCCAGGGAACTGAGATGTTGGCTCTGATGTCCAGAGGGCACCTGGTGGGAGGGGAGGGGAGGGGAGGGGAGGGGAGGAGAAGATCCTTTCAGAGACAGTATACTGATTCTGAAAGAAGTAAAAAGTCCCAACGTATCATTCCTGTTAATATGTGCATCAGGAAACTGAGGCCCAGAAAGGAGGAATGCCTTTACCCACAGTACTCAGGTGGATAAAACCAGAACTAGACCTGTATATTCCAGACCTGCCCAGTTATCCTGTCCTCTGCTGAAGTACATGGATATTTATGGGCCTGTTTCAGACTATCAGATTGTTTTCTTCTCACCTTTATGAGATGAAATTCTCATGATTGTCTAAAATCTCAGTGAGTTGTCTTACTACTCAGAATAGTCACGTATGTTCCTTGCATTGGCCCTGGTGGATAGAGCTTTGGGTAGCTGGGGTGTGTGCTGGGAAATGGGTATCACAAGGGGTAGTGATGCCTCAGTTCACAAACTCCATTCATCCCATGATTCTGGAAAGATGGCCAGGTTCATGTTGGTTCAGAAAGATGGCTGTAATGATACTTGTTACCCAGTGCAGAGTTCACGAATAAGTAAAATCAACAGACTGTCTTGCTCTTGCCTTCTTTTAAGTAATAAATGTGATGTGGGTGGAGTGGGCTGCACAGCAGTAGATGCCAGTTCCTCCTTGAATTTGGTGTGTGTAACCATCGGCTGCGTGCTCTTTCAGCGCCAGGCAGTGTGGCCATGGAAGCCAGCTCCGATGGAGAGGAGGATGCGGAAAGTACAGACAAGGTAACTGAGACAGTGATGAATGGCGGCGTGAAGGAAACACTCAGCCTCACTGTAGATGCCAAGACAGAGACTGCCGTCTTCAAAAGGTAACCAGGGATAGCTCTTCCTGCATCCTCAGGCAGTCGGGATCATGGTGGGGAGACACTTCAAATATGAAAAATTGTAGCTTGATTGAAATGGGTATTGAGACACTCACTCAACATCTCACATTGTCATGAATGCAGTAAATCTTATTAAGAGGTGGAGAGTTTAGGTCCCAAAAGTGTGTTTTTCTCATATGCTTATATGTGTTCAAAAGACTTTATTTTCAGTCTAGCCAGTTGACAGAATGATGAAAATAGACACACCTTTACTCATAGTAAAAATGGACTTGTATCAAGAACCATCAAAATCGGGGCTGGAGGTTTAGCTCAGCGGCATAAGCGCCTGCCTTGCAAGCAGGCAGTCATGAGTTTGATCCCCGGTACCGATAAAAAGGAAAAAGACCAAAAAAAGAAAAGAACCATCAAAATCAAAGGCCTACTATCACACACATGCATCATTATTGCCAGACAGTTGTTATTGTAATTCAGTAGCAAAATGATAGCTTTAAGAAGAAAACCAAATGTGTATTTGGAAATTAGCAACCGCATGGATCAAAAAGGGATCATAAGAGGAATCTGAAAGTTAAAATTGAGGAAGCAGTGAAAAAATTTCTAACAAAACGTATAGACTAAAGTAAACCAGTGCTTAGAGATTTAGTCTTCTTCTGTTACAGAGCCTTTCAGAGATCACAGATGGAATACTTCCCATGCTATGATAAGGTCCCCACAAATTTATGGGCTAAGATCATCTCTGGGTTTATATAAATAAACAGAAGTTTTCATTTAAGATCTAGCAAACCAACCCCAGCAGTGTAATTGGAAGTTAGGACCATGACTGGATACACTGATGTGACACTTAGTAATTATTCTTAATAGTGTAACATTAGAAGTGGTCCCTTCATAGACTCATCAGACAGTGAGACCTATTACTGTTTTTCTTCAGTACTGTGCTGTTGTCTTAGCGAACACTGCAAAAAGATGCAGAGATGGGAAATCATCATTGTGTATAGACTGATTTTTTTACGTAGAAAATTCCAGTTAAATCCATAAGCCAGTATTAGAATTAACAGGGAAATTTAGCAAGTTTATTGAATGCATAGAAAAATCACTTTGTCTTAAAAATCTCTGCAAGGTATTCTAAATGTCCCTGCTTGTTTTTTTTAATAAAAATGTTAAAACTTCTCTAGAATTTAAAACCTTATTGAACAACATAGTGAAGACCTAAATGTAAATGTGATTTGCCATGTTTATTAATGGACAGATTGCTTTGGCATATCTCTATAAAGTTACTGTATATTACTCTATAAGGTTAATAAAGTTCCTGTTAAAGCTGATCATAATATTTATGATCATTTTGAAGAAAAAGTAAGGGCTTCCCTATACTTAGCTGTCAAGACTGACTAGTAAGCTATTACCGTGAAGCTGATTTGGTCCAGCTAAGAGTTATGTCACATCCCTTCCACTGCGTGACCTTAGCACATGGTAAAATGAGGCACAATTCAGTGAGTAAACAGGGACTACTGAATGATTATCCATGTGGGAGAAAAATAACATTAGATCTCTTATTTGAAAATAAATATAATAGATCTAGTCACACAACTCTTAGAAAACAACGTAAGAGGAAATCTTTATTACTTGGCAGAGGAGGTATTTTTTAAGCCATTAAAAAGCCAAGTCAGTGGGAAATAAGTTCCTGATATTACAAAAGGAAAAGCAAGCCATAACCAACAAAGAATCAATAGCCAGGACATAAGAAAAACCTACTATCAATAAGAAAGAGATAGTTTTTTAAAGGTGGACTAAGGATGCAAACACAGAGCAAGTCAAATTAGAGTAACAGCCTTGTAAGTAAACAGGACCTGTCAGTAATTGTAGTGTTATGTTATGTACATTAGTCCATTAATTCCTGTCATAAGTTGTTGCAAAAAACAGAAAAAGTACAAAACCTGCCCAAATTGTTTTTGTCTTGGGGTGGATGAGTGGATGAGTGGGTGGGTGGGTGGGTTGGTTTTATCCCAGTACTGAGGATTGAGCTCAGGCCTTCACACTGAGCTATACCTCTAGCCCATTTTTTATTTTTTGTTTTGAGATAGGTTCCCAAGTCACCAAGTTTCCCAGGCTGGCTCTAGGTTTTTTTTTTTTTTTTAGTACAATGAAGTTTTCATTCCAAAACTAGGTAAGAATAATCGCAGTAAACAATCAACTAGCTAGGCATGGTGGTGTATTGTATAATCCCAGAACTCAGGTGGCTGAGACAGGAAAATCGCTCTGAGTTTAAGGCCAGCCTGGGCTACATACTGTGTTCAAGCCCAGCTTGAACTACTTAGTGAGTTCAAACCCAGCTTGAACTGCATAGCGCAACACTGTCTCAAAAAAAAGATCAGATTTATGTCACTAACAAGCAGAGTACCTGCAGAGGTCCATATAAGATATTTACTGACTAAATCCAAAATAATTTATGATTGCATTATAGTTGCACTTTTATCTTGGAATGCAAAAATTATTCAGTGTCAGTATAATCTCCAAATATTTGACTGGAAGAAAATTATTTTTTGATAAGTTTCCGTAATTCTGAATAATTAAAACTGAGCAAATCATTAAGAGAAGTGAATTTGTTTAACTAGGTAAAAGCTAAACACCGACATGGTACAGCAGGAATGATTCTTATTGAAGAAATTCTAGGGGCATTCATTTCTAGTTAGAGAAAGGCTGTCCATTATTTCTAAACTTCTATAAGAAGTTCTGGAAAGAAAAAGAAGTAGGAGTGCGGGTAATGATTAGAAGAGAAACAAAGAGACTCATTATTTGCAGATAGTAATGATCAGTTGCAACAAAGTCAGTAACAAACTTTGTAATTAATAAGACTTCAGCCAGTACTGTTGATTACTTTTAAAAATCAGTAACTTTTCTCTAATAGGCAATTAGAACATAAAATACAAAGCATAGTACCATTCTCAAAATACATTAGCTTGTAAGTTTAGGAGAGGAAAGGCATAGGTGACCTGGACAGATGGACAGTCCATGCTGGAATTTGACTGCTGCAAACATTTGCTGCCGTCAGCTTAGCCTCGATGTTTAATGGAATCCTAATAAAGCTTCAGTAGAATTTTTAGAGAAAACCTGATAAACATACTATGAAACTATGTGGGAAAAAGAGGTTCCCAAATTGATTTGATAACCAGAAGGGACAATTAAAGTAAGAATTGGAAGTCATAATCATTAAAACAGTGTGGTATTGATGTGCACACAGAGCAGGCTCATGTGTTGTAAAAGAAACATTAAAAGGGGCTGGCAATTTTGCTCAGCGGCATAAATGCTTGCCTGGTGAGCATGAAGTGGTGAGTTCAATCCCTGGTACCAAAAAAATAAAAAAGGGAAGGAGGCTCGGCTAAAAAAGTCAAGCCACATCCTTTCTCATCTGACTCCTAAAGCAAATCCAGGGGAACTAAGAAGACAGAGCAGACGTACATGATTCCTTCATGCGAGGCCCTATTCTCCAAACCTCTCGTGTATAGTAACTCATTTCTCTTGGGAACTGTATGAGATGAAACTGAGTGTCATCCCCACTTTCCAGGTTTGAAACTGGGACACCAGAGTTAAATGATGTGGCCAAAGTCTCATGGTATTAATAAAAGAAAATTAAATTATAATGCAAATGGCTGAATTCCATTAAAATGAACATTGGAGTTGTAAACTTCACAGACATGAATGGGCCTTGCCTTCCGGATGCTGTTATAGTCATGCTGTGTGTGCGTACTGTACAGTATAATATTGCACAGCCCAGGATGTTTGGGAGCAAGAGGAAAAGCAGCAGAGGGGACTGTGAGGAAGCACACAGCAATATACGTTATATGTCTCTATCAAAAGTGTGTAAGACTCACTTCATTGGACTTACAAAGAAATCTGACTTTTGATGGTTCTGGAATGGCACTCCTTTTAAGTCAGGAACTTACTGTGTAGGGAAGTTGAGAATTTGTTGCTGGTGTGGTACAGTGGTACCTCAGTTATTTGTTCCGTGATCTTGGAAGAGATAGCCACATTTGTGTTTGTGTGGGAAAGACGGCTACCATCGTCTTTGTCACTCGACGGACAGTTTCCAGACAAAAACAAAATTTTGCCAAGTGCTTCTGTTAACAAATTGTTGTTAACAAACAAAAGCATTAGTGAACACAGGCACCATTGTACTGCAGATAAATCTAAGAGGCAGATGGCAAATTGAGAGAAGAAATGTATGACACTGACATTGAATAAGGAATTCCAATAATAATAAAAATTAAAGCTAAATTAGAAAATAAGCAAAGAAGAACAGTTTACAAATAAACCAAAAAAGTCATTTTAAAAAATGAAGACATACTCAGCTCATTCATCATCAGAGGACTGTGAGTAATGATAACATACCCCCTGACTCTTCTTATTAGACTACCAAGTTAGAAAGGTGGCACATTTCACGTGGGCTCTTGGAACCTGCTGCCCACTGGTGGAAAGGCAGCCCAGACAGCCATTCCAGATAATTAGGGGGGTTCTTTGTCAGTAGAAGGATGGCCCAGAATTTTCCTCTATTGAGTACAGACCCCTTGAGAAATGCCAAGACCAGCTTGTTAGCCGTGGACAATGATAGTCATTGCAACATGGGAAGGAGGCCTGGAGACAGAGAACAGTTTGGATATTCAGTGCTGTGGGACACCTGGCAGGTGTACCGGCAAGTAACATGGACACAGTGCCACACTCAGGAGGAGAAGGTAAATACTCCAGATATGCAGGCTCAAGAGCCAAGAACACAGGCTTGTGACTCTCCTAGTTATGTGACTTGGAATGTACTAGGTAATGAGTGTACATTTTACCAGACTTACCGATGAACGTAGTAGAGCAGTTGATTTGAAGGGCAAGGAGTAGAAAAGGAGTGGAGGAATGAGTTTAAAAATCAGTCCCGGGAGTAGGAATGTGGCTTGGTACTGGAGCATGTGCTTACCTGAGACCCTGGGACCTCAAAAAAAGAGTTATTTTAGGTAATCACTAAATTATTAAATTTAATTTTAATTCTTCTAGTTAGAAATTGGAACTGTCTAGAAACCACTTGAGAAATTGTCGTAAAATTAGGTGGTTGTTTATAAGCAAATCCAGGAAAGGACTTGGCTTTAAGAATGTGGAACCTAGGGGCTGAGAATGTAGCTCAGCGGCATAAGTGCCTGCCTGGCATGCAGGCAATCGTGAGTTCAATCCCCGGTACGGATAAAAAGGAAAAAGACAAAAAAAAAAAAAGAGAATGTGGGACCTTCTCTAAGGGAGCCTTCATCTGCTGCCAAAGTTGATGACAAGTCTAAAATTTTAGTCCCGAGTAAGCAGAGTCTGCTGCTCTCTTTGCCTCAAGAGCCACTTGAAGGGCAAACTGTCCCTTGTGTCCCATTCTCTGCAGACCCCATACCCGTGAAATCAGTTCTCTCTTTCCTTCATGGTGTTCATGCTTTGCACCCACTGTGGTAGAGCAGCCTGAGAAGTGTTTTAAGTCTGGCTCAAACGACGGGTTCCCATCTTCTGCTGACCCAGTTTCCATCCATCAGTTGGAAGGGAATACAACCTCTGCAGCATTGTTAATGGTGGGCGTGGCCCAAGAGCGAGGCTTCCACTAAAGACTTGTTCCTTTAAACAGGTTCACTTGACACCTTCACCGACTCTGCAGTTTTGCTTATGTGCAGTCATGGACATGTTTCCCCCCCAATTCCTCATTTCTAGGAGTATTCTGAAACTCTTGTACATTTCTTTTTCTGTTTTGCACACTTGGCCTCAGAGTGTTGAAATCCTACCGGTATGTACGGTAATGCAAGACCATTCTTTATCAGACACCAGCTACATTACCTCATCCCTCTTTCAGTTCCCATCTGTGTGGCTTTTTCCTTTCGTGGTTCCCCAGTCACTGTCTATGTCCCTGTGATCCTTCTGCCCTGAGCATGCTCAGCCCCAGGGCTTGCGTCCATGGTAGCCATGACTTCAGAGCCATTTGCATGTGACCTCATCCTCTGACACCCAGATGTGATACCTGGGGTATGTGACATGCCTGTCATCTTCTCTCTTGCAGTGAGGAAGGAAAACTGTCTACCTCTCAAGATGCTGCTTGTAAAGAAGTAGAAGAGAGCCCTGAGCCAGCAGAGGCAAAGTCCATGACCCCCCGGACCCCTAGCAGTAGTCCAGAGCAGAGGTAACTGCCCTGCCCTTACATCCTTCCTGGGCCCTGCTCTGGCTTTGCCTGTGGTTTCCTGGGACTTGATGGTAGTGGGGTTGGGGGTGGGGGTGCCACCTGGGAGTGGGGGCCTAGAGTTTGCTTACAGCTATGCCCAAGCCTTTAGCTATGCATTTGACACAGTGCCATTTTCTGAGTCCTTCAAATAATCAGAAGTCTCAGCTCAGATCTTCACAATATCACTGTCTCCTTATCCTGGAAGCCGGGAAGGGACTGGCTGGGTCCCAAGATCGGATATAATTCTTGGCTCTTTTAAGAGCTTGTGAGGAGGGGGAGTGAGTCTTACTCAAACCCACCTGCCCTTTCTTGTGAGGCCCTAAGTTTAGAAACTTTGAGCCTCTCCAGGAGTGGAATCCTTCATGGCCCCTGTAAAGTCTCTCAGATACCAGACACAAGCAGATCTTGATGCCTTTATCCCCATAATCATGCCCACAAGAGATGCAGGGAATTTGGCTGAATCACTTTCATATATTAGGCCAAATAGGCCTTAAATGAGATCTTGTGTGCTTGATCTTACTTTAAGTATGAAAATCCCACTGATACAGCCATGTGATTGGAATGTGGTCTTTTCTTTCTAGGCGCCTTTTGGTTAGACAGAGCCAGTAGTCTGAAGGGACAGGCCAACCCAAAGCCCCAACCACGGAGCACTGGTGCCCTGGCCAATGCACATGGCCTTGCAGGTAGAGCCAAAGCTCCCACCAAAAGCTAAATGAGGAACTTTGTTTGACACCTCCTCAAGTTAACATTTTTGATACCTGAGATTGTACATTCCTTGTGTAGGGAATGAAGTGACCTTACCGCAGTTCTGGAGAAGTTGTGCTTTCCCCCTGGTCAGACTGCCCCTAGTCTTCTGGTAGAGAACACGGGAACCAGCAGGGGGCCCTCTCCATTAGCTTACTGAAGACCTGTATTCATGGCTTAGCAAGCCCAGTTTTTTGTTCCTTTCATAGAAATTCTAGCCAGAATAAAAAGGTTTTGTGATTTTTAAAAACATTATATTAATAATTACTGTATGAGTATGTGAAGAGAAGGCAAGGTGTTCCTCTGACATGGAGGAATCAGGCCCAGGTGCTTCAAAGAGCTGAGGAACTCTCTCATCCGGGTTTTTCAAGGCATGCTTTTAAGATGATCCTTTGAGCTGGTGGCACACACTGTTAATCTTAGCACTTGAGAGGCAGAGGCATGAGGATCACCATGAGTTTGAGGCCAGCTTGTAGCACATAGGGAGACACTGTCTTAAAAGGTGATTCTCTGTAGATGTAGTTCCCAGTTATGTCGTCTCCCCAATTTCTGCCTGTCCAGTTTCTTTATATTGAGGGCTGCCTACAAGGAAGAATAATCCAAGTCTTTCCCAGTTTGCAGTAGTGGCTTCTGGAGTTTTTTTCTAGTTACCCGTAAATGTTACAGGAGACTGGAGACCTTAGACAAACGTGTGTGTGATATGAAGAACTCCACCCTTCATGGACTGAGGTGGTGGAGGTAGCGTTGGGGTGAGACATGGAAGAAGAAGGGTACCATTTGCCTCTCTGCATTCCGCCACCCAGCCTTCCTTTATCCAGCATACACTAGAATGGCCATCATTGGTGACTGGTACCAAAGCAGCAGCAGATGGACCACTCATAACCTAGGGGCACACGTTGGGAGGAAGCTGTAAAGCTAGAACAGGAATGGGATACACGAGTCCGTGTCAGGTAGAGTGGGGAGGTCTCCAGTTGGCATCAAGCTGGAACTGTGCACAAGTAAGGAAGAGACCCAACACCTCACAGTTGAGCGGTACTGTGGCAGTGTGAAGACTGAAGATCCTAGCTTCACCAAGTGCTTTCTGGCCACAGCCTGATACTGCTATTGTCCTTTAGAAGCCAGGAATGCTCCCTTCTCTGAGCTTGCAGGTGCACGTTACCCCAGATCTTGCTTCACTGCTGTTGATGAAACCTGCTCTGTGTCAGCCAGCATTTTAGATGTGTCCTGTATATCCAGCCTGTGGGGTGGGTCATTAGTGTCCCCCTTTTACAGGGGTGAAAAGCAGACTGAGAATGGTTAAGAAATTTACATAAGAGCACAGAGCTGGAATAGGTAAAGGCAGGATGTGTATGCTGGGCTCCGGAACACCATTCCCATGTCTCTGGTGCACTGAGACATCATCACATGTAAGTAGAGTGTAGTATGTGAAGCCGACTTCTGGTTCTCTGCTATAACTTGAAGGTCTCAGGAACTGGAAATGTCCTTGTTACAAAGTTTAGAATGCTAAGTAAAAAGTACTTGTGCTGGGTCTGGTGGTGTAACATCTGGATACTCTCGAAGGTTGAGGCAGGAAAATGGCAAGTTTCAGCCTCTTCTGGGCAACTTTGTGACTTAGTGAGACCCTGTCCCTAACTAAAAAATAAAGAATAGCTGAGAGTATAACTCAGAGCAAAGGCTCTGGGTTCAGTCCCCAGTATTGACAAAAGTAAAAAGTAATTTTGTTCTTCCGACCTATAGCTCTGAGCTTGCTTTTCTGCTTTATAAAACTTTGCTTGAAAGCTCTATGAGTATCAACACAGATGATAATTTTGGCAGAAACACAGCACTTAGTTGCTGGTATACTGTTCCACCTTTCTTTTCCTTCCAGTTTTTTGCCTGGCATTTACTTTGTAGGAGCATATTGTTCACATAGACTTTGCAACAGTTTGTCATATTTACAAAAAAAGTTTCCTTTTATTTTCCTTTCCCAATAACCCCTACTTTTTGAGAAAAATTCTGTGTGACAGAACAACTTCTTGAAGGAGGGATGAGCACGTAGCTCCTACAGGCTTGGGAACAACAGTGCAAAAGCCACTGACCTCTCAGATGGTCTTGGTGCTTCTGGGAGGGTAACTTCTGCTGGGCGTCGCCACTCTGCAGCCCTTGCTAACAAGTACTCCCTGCTCGTGGGGCCGAGCGAAGTTCGCTCTCTTCCTCCAGTTTCTACCTCCAGTGCTTCAAGTCCCTGTCTGTTACCCCTAGGACTGACCAGCCAAGTGTGCCAGGCGACACGTCAGTTAATGGCCCTGTATGATGAGTGATGTCTGCTGCTGCTGACTGAAGACTGCAGACCACCACCACCCAGGGCTCCAGAGGGCCATCTGGAGCCACCAAGCTATCACTGCTGCACTCACTCTGCAAGGGATCAGGACCAGCAACCTTTATATTCTAGATTCTAAGACATTGTACAGAGAAATTCAGAAGTGTAAAAATATTGCACATTGACAAATACCAAGAATTTTTGCGTATGTTTATATTGTATTGTTCTAAATAATGGGTAGCCTGTGAAATAAGATCTTGCCACCCATGTGATGATAGTAGTAATACTATAGGTAAAATGGCTGTAAGAATAGTTTTATAAAAGTGAATACACAGATCTATTGTATTTGAAACATAACTATTTGACAATTATTAGTGTGACCAAAGTATTAGGCAGTTTTCATACATTTTTCACCTTGTACAAAATTCTGAATTCATTTTTCTTCCAGGTTGGCAAGGAGTTGTAGAATTGAAATGCCCTCTAAGTGTTATTTTGGTTGTTCTAACTTACAAAAGTGATTTTGAATAAGAAATATTTGGTGTTCTTTTTATAACCAGTTTTTGATTGGTAATTGTTTTCTGTATTGTTTAAAACGAATCAAAATGTAAGTCTATTGGTAGAGATTAAGTATTTATTGCTACAACTTAGTTGATAAATTGATGTTAATGTAAAGCCATATGTTCTGTTAAAGTCTTGTTTGCTTGAAATGATCTTCCTACAGGTGAAACACTAGAATATTTGGAGTGTACATGACTGTGGTTTGGGGTTTTTTGGGGGGTTCTGTTTTTGTTTTTTGTTTTGTTTTGATAGTTCATCTGCCTTTTAACCCATTCACCAAAATTTACCTTGTTAACAAGCATCACCAATGACCATTTCAAAGCAGTCTGCATATTTAACATACTTAAGTCATATTAGGCAAGTCAATTGAAAAATGCTCGTGCTGCTAATGGAATTAGAGTACGTTCATTTTACAGGCTAGTATTTTAAAAGTAGAAATCAAAATCTGGCACCTAAGCATGTTACTTGTTTTACTGTACCTTGTGAGATTTTCACTCGTAAATTCTAAACCAGTATATCTTTTTTAGAACTGGTTTGTGTATATATATAGTGATTATGGATACTAATTCAATGTAATTTATAATTTTCTATGTCAATATAAAAAATACATCACAGCCTTCTCCAACAGCTGAAGCAATATATTGTATATTGCCATATCGTCTGGTGAAAGGGTTAAATCACTTCACCTCTTGCACTTTTAGATGCAAATCAGTTTTTCATTTCTGTAATAGAAGATTATTCATGTATTTTTACATCATTTGTTTTTCCTGACCAGTATTTAAAACCAAAAGGATATTCTGAAAAATGGCCAACGAGTTTTTTAGAAACAGCATCCCAAGCAGCGTGCCTAAACATTACATTGCATATGGAAATAAAAGAATCAAATGTCTAATGCCTTATTCCTTATTTCCCTTTCATTTTAGATAGTGTAGAAACTTCCTGCAGCTCCTAAGGTGTACCTAGCACCTCGAGGACAAGGGGTAGCAGGAAGCCTGGACTGGTGGTGAGGGGCTGGTGTGGCCTTCATGCTGCCTCAGGACCCTCTTCTCTTGGGAGCTCCTCTCAGAAGACACCGCCCTCACGTGTTCTCTGGAACCTGGCGCCACCAGACAGCAGGGCTCCTCTGCTTGTCTCAGGGATCCCTGGCGCCGGGGGTTGCAGGGCTGCTGACGGACGGTGCGCTGTTGTCTCACTTGCTGGTGAGCTTTGGAGCTGTGGCCAGAGTTTGACGCTATAGTCTTGTTGCCTGTAAGGTTTAGATTTGATTGTCTTTTTCATCCCAACCAAGGTAACTGGTGTTTTACTTCATCCCGCCTCCTGCTAGGGAAAGAGCGCTTAGGGTGTTCCTTTGGGGTAGGGTTGTGGTTTGCTGCTCATATGTGGTGGGGAACAAAAAGAACTGGCCAGTTGGGGTTAGGGGGCACCAGCCTGCGGACAGTAGCGATTTCACTCTCCTCAAGTTCCTACTTTCAATTCTGTGTATTGGCCATATGAATGCAAGACTAACAGATGTCTATAATACAATACCTGTATCTAAACTAAAAATAAAGCCTGATTCTGTTTCTAGACATTTTCTCTTGTATCTTGTGTGGCCTTTAATAACCAGGTAAGATGTGGGGCTGCAGCAAGGAAACCTGTGCCATCTCTACATTCTGTGCCAGCTGCCATGGAAAGAGGCTGAGCTATGCTGAAGTGTGATACCTGTGGGATTGAGACTCATCTACCCACTGCTTGGCCCACACCAGAAACTCAGTTGTACCATGCATTCTCATTAAGAAGGAAACTGCTCTTGTTTCCCAGCCCAAGACTCTTCTCTGCTGCTCTGTCATATTACCTTCTCCATGTGTCACACTCCCCTACCCCAGTTCTTGGCTCTCACCCCAATCGATGCCACTAGGTTGATAAAATTTCTCAGGTGTTCAATCCTGACTGTTGCTAGGCTGTTTTCGCAGCATGCACAATGGTGTGACTTAGCCAGGTTCAGCTGTTTCTTCTATCAGATGAAAAAGATCTCAGTGTTGCGTTCATAGACTAAACTAGATGGTCCTATCTGCTCACTTCTTTTTTTTTTTTTTTAGTTTTATTTAAGGAGAAAAAAAAAGCAGAGAAAGGGTACAAGTTACACGGATCTACAGAAAAAAATTAACAGTAGGAATTCACTAGTTAATGGATTACATATTGTCATCTTAGAAATAATTGTTCAAGTCACAAAATTAAAGCTTGTAAAGTGGACATTCCAACAGTGAGACTGCAAACAGTTCTGTTCAATGATCCAACAAAACTCAGTGATATCATTATCTATCTTATACACTTAAATATACATGTAGTTATATCATTTAGAGCACTTTCTTTTCCTCTCTTTTGTACAATGACAATTACACATTTTGGGTTTTGTTACTCCCACAGTTCTTATTACTTTTTTGAAAGGGAGTAGAACCAAATGTGACAGAACAGTCAATCAAATCAAAAGGGTGGACATAATAGATAATGTAAAAGCATAATACAAGGTGCTCAACAATGGTTATCATAGTGCCTCCCGCTATCTCTAATAGAATTGCCTATATCATCAGTTATAATAAAATTGAATAAAACAGTAAAGAACAAAACTGACAAAACCAAAACATTGGAGACATTATAGGTCTTCAAAAGTAGATAATAATCAACGAGAATGGGCGTCATAATGAATCTCACTATCTTCACAGCTGTTGCCTAAACTTTCGAACCTGGTACTATCAAGCAAAACAGAATAGGGGGACATCAGTCAAAAACAAAATGGTGAGAGTAATACAGGGCTTTAAATCAAGATAATGGAAAGTCAAGGTGGGTTACTATAATATATCCTGCTATTTTTTATTTTTCCCTTAATTAAAAGGATAAAAATAAAGTAAAAAATGAAGTGGAGATTGAGATAAAAGAGGGCATAACAGCAAAACAGCGCAGATCAAAACATAACCATTTAAGCAGAATAGTGTTTCACCACAAGATAATCCTGACATAAAAGTAGTTACCATATTGTCTCTTTCCTTGAAATCTTTGAGTATAACTTCGTATACTGTAGCATCAAATATATCAAAACAATGTAAAACCATTTAAGAGAATGACAGCATTACAGGGTATTTAGAATCAACTAACAGAAAATGAACAATGGTTTCTGTATAATCTCCTTGTCTTTAAAAGTTTTTGCTTATACTATCATACATAATAAAATCCAATAAGATAACAACCTGTTTAGACCAATGGAGACAGAACAAAAGCTTGATGAGACTTCAAAACACGATGATACTAAATCAGTATTACCTATTAAAACGTCATTTTCTCCAAAATAGCTGTTCCTATCATCCAGTCTTCTCTGCCTCATTTCTGTTGAGCTCTTTTTCTGTGATTAGTTGTCAGTTTGTCTTCTTCATTTTGTTTTCTGCTCCATTCATTGTGCCCTCTCTGCCACTATTTCTGGGTTCTTTGTATTTTTCTTTTTTAAAATATCCTGCAGTATTCTCTGTAGAGTTGGGTTGCATATTCCCCTAGTTCCTCTTTATCCTGGAACCACCTTGTTTTCCCATCAATTTCCAGGGATAGTTGTGCAGGATATATCAATCTTGGCTGGAGATTATTATCTTTCAAAGCTTGAATTATTTCCCCCCACGCTCTTCGTGATTTGATGGTTTGTGCAGAGAAATCTGCTGTAATTCTGATGGGTGTTCCCTTGTAAGTGGTCTGTTTCTTGTCTCTGACAGCTTTTAGTATTCTGTTCTTGTATTGAATTTCTGGAATTTTGATTATTATATGCCTGGGTGTTGCTCTGTTTGGGTTGTAGGTGGCTGGGGTCCTGTATGCTTCATACAACTGAGTATCTTTACCTTTTGCTAAATTAGGAAAATTCTCCTGGATTACTTCTGTGAGTAGCTTTTGTAGTTCATTTGTTTGTGTCCCTACTTCTTCTTTTATGTTCTTAATTCTTAAGTTATGGATCCTCTTATCATCTTCTAGTCTTTGTATTATTGCTGTTTGTTTCTTTGTTACTTTTAAGAAGTTTTTCATTTCATTCTCCTATATTACAAATCTGCCCTCCAGTTCAGATAGTCTGTCCTTAGTTTCTTTCAAGCTGTTATGCCAGTTTTTGATAGAGTTTTTAGTTTCCTGGTAGTCTCTTTGAACCTACTTCACGTATTCTATGCTTTCTCTATTTTCTCCATCAAACACTTCTCCCCTCTTTTTCTGTTCTTCCATTCCACCATCTGTTTTTTCTTGGGTGGTGCTTAGCATTTCTCTAACTATTCTGCTTATTTCTAGCTTCAGGTCATTAATAACTTCATTCCTGAACTCATCTATGAGGCTCTCTAGATGGCGCTTTATGTCTATTGGTGCAGTGTCCACTATTGCCTGATTCTCAGGATTGGGGGCCAAAGGGCCTTTCTTGTTGCTCCCTCTTCCCATATTCTTTGTTCCTTATATATGCAAGTGTATATAGGAGGCCCAGCTTCCCTCCCTGTCAGCCACAGCCTGATCGAATTGCGCCGGCTAGGTGTTCCTGCCCACCGCAGCAGACCAGGTAGCCTACTCGGGGCCCGCCCCTCCAGGCCACCCTCAGGCTCTGGGATCTGGGTTGTGCTAGCCTACTGGGTCTCAGCCAGCAGCGTCACGTAGGCTAGGCACTTCTCACCAATCCCACTTGAGAGGGGGATACGTGGCTGAAGTCTCTGCAGCGCCCCACTCCCGCAAGTCTGCCCAGTCCCAGAATGACTTCCGCTGGAGTCTCCTAAACTGTGGAAGAGTGTCAGTTTCTCTCACTCACCTCATCACAAGTCAATGCACAGCTCCCCGCCCGTCCTGTTTTCAACTCCGTTCACCGATTCCTGTTCTCAGAGCTTCTGCGCGTCTCTCTCCCTGCCGAGCCGACGAATAGGCAGCTGCCGCGTGGTGGGAAACCCAAATCGTGGCTTCCAATGGTGCGGGCTCCAGCTTCCACACTGAGGCTTTTCTGTTCCTGTTCTAGCACCAGGATTGCATTCCAAGTTGGTTTCTCTCAGCCCAGTTCGTTCTTGTGTCAGCAGGGCATATCTCCTCCTGCTTATGATTCCTTACTCCGCACCATTCCTGAATTCTAAGCTGAGTCTTTTAGAGAGCCTCCGTAGCTGCTGTTATCTGTCCGCCATGTTCTCCTGGAAGTCCTCTATCTGCTCACTTCTTAACCTTAAAATTTCACCTGGTAACCTTCCCGACTACTAACTCACCCCGCAGTTCTATTCAGAGTTCACCTCCAGAAAAATCAAGTATCTTCAGTGAGGTGTAAGATCCTGCTTCAGGAGTCAGGCAGTGTACCACATCTATCCCCCTACATCTGTGTGCAAGCAAAACTGGATGGATGTGTGGAAAGAAAGGAACCTTGATTCTTAATATGTGCATCCTGGTAAAAGATTAACCCAACATGATTGTAGATGTTCACAAGCACTTAGTGAAGATTCTACAAGAAAAACATCTAATCTTCAGCAGGGTAAGGATTGTTCAGAACAGCACAAACCATGGAAGAGAGAAATGGAGTGTCCACCAAAGTGACGATTTCTCTGCTTTTCAAAATAGACAAGTGATGGACTTCCAGGGGAAAAAATAAAGTGTGTCCTGATGGGACTCATTGGCATACAGGAAAAAATGCAACTCAAAGGTGAAAAGCCCAATTTAACAAGGGACTTAAAAGGTCCACAAGAAAGATCCATGAGTGGTCAATAAGAACAAGAGAAGTCCTTCACCTTAGTGTCAAGATAAGTTACAACTGAAAACCTACACCATCCCCGCCTCACTTGCTAACATTGAAAAGACAAGGTTCAGATACGAGACTATGGACTCACTGGAACTCACATATTGCACCTGAAATGAGATCCAGTTTTGAAAATTGTTGGTCAAGTGTTTTGTTTTTCCAGTCAAAATTAGGCAAACTCCTGCCTTGTGACTTAATTCTGCTAGATGTTCAATATAATGGAAATGTGTGTCCACAAAAGATTAGTCCGACGATGTTTATTGTCATTTTATTCATAATTTTTTAAAGAATGAATAGGCAGATTGCAATTTTGGGATTATACTACAGTTTGTCCTGCAGTAATCGGGAATGAACTGTGACAAGACAAGATACAGACTAAGAATGTGTTAGGTGAAAGACAACAGAAGCACATACACAGCCACCTGCACTCAGGGTTTTAGAATCTGCATTAAACTATAGTACTAGAGGTCAACACAGTGTGTTCGCCCTGTGTTCAGTTTTCTGTTGTAATACCACAGGCTGGATAAGTTTTAAAGCAGGGTGACATTGGTTCACAGTCCTGAGGAGGCCCGTGGTGTTAGATGAGAATCCATGTGTGTTCTAATTGTCTCTTTTTGAGACAGAGTCTCACTATTTGGTTTAGGCTGACCTTGGGCTCACTTCGTATCCTAGGCTGGTCTTGAACTTGCAACAATCTGCCTGCTTCAGCCTCCCAAGAGCTGGGATTACAAGAGTGCGCCACCACTCCTGGCCTAATTGCCTCTTTTAAAGCTGCAAATATTCCATTGTGGAGGCTCCAGCCTGATGACCCTTACTCTAGTCACCTCCCCAAAGCACCATCTCTGAGTAACCGTAGTCATATTACTTCTTTACCTGCTTAAATCTTGTAATTGGACTAAATTCCAACTGGAGTTTGGGAGAAGACAAGGAATGTGGGTTAGGGCTGACTTCCCTGTGATTGTGTGCGTGAAGTCAACACTGAAAACCTTTGTCCCATGTCATTTGTACCTTAATGTTTTAGAAGACAGATAAGGACAAAAGCACCTGACAACAAACTATTAGAACTCATTACCCACAATACATGTAGCAATCAAGGAACCGCCTTCTTCCTACGGGGAGGGCAGTCTGTCGAAGCTGTTAGAGCTCTCTGTGATGGAAACCATGGCATGCGTGCCGGAGGTCACTTGATTTAGTGGGTATGGGAGCAGGTTCGTTCGTCCTTGGGCAGTCAGCCTGGATTTGCCTGCCTGAAGAATCACATCCTGGACTGCCATCTTCTACCCAGGAGACCAGTTCTCCACAGGGAGAGGGGAGCACTGGCCCAGTGCTGCCAGGAACTGGCCACATGATTTGTCATGGAAATAAGACTGCAATGGGCAGAAAAATGAGGTTCAAGCCTAAAAACATAAGTATTAATATTAGGCAAGGCCAAATTTAAAGCTAAAAGTGTTATGCACACATAGTTTACATCAAGCTAGAAGTATTCTGACAGTAAAACAGACTGAAAAAATTAGCTTAAAAACTTTAATAACTAAATGGAGGCGTAGAATGCAAACAAGGCTGCCAGCATTCAGGCAGGGAGAAGGGCCCTGCTCTGAAGGGAATGTGCTGCTCAGTGTGACTTCCTTCCCCTTGCCATTCTTGCTAACTGGCATGAGGCCACACAGCCTGCTGGGAAGGTGAGTGTTGGGATCAAGTGCTAAGAAGGAGGTGAAGACTAAGGAGTCATAATCCTGGAGAAATCCAGTGAGAAGGGGCCCTAGCAGCCGCTACTTTTCCTGGTAAGCATTTGAAGATTCCTAAGCTATGCAGGGAGGGAAGCTAAAAGCCAAGCAGAGATCAGCAGCCGAGTGGCGAAAAGGACTTGAAGATCATTTTGTAAAGGCAGAAGTGGGAGTTTAAGGACCACTGAGGAGGGAGAACTGTGGTAATCAAGCCACAGTGAAGCAAAAACCTCTGGGGGAGCAAGAGCACACCAGAGAGCACAGCCGTGCCACAGGAAGAAATGTCTCTCGAGGAAAATGATGCCATTCAGAACCTCTCGTTTTTCATTCACAGTGTTGGCACTGAATAAAAGTTACTTACACATGCCGAGAGACAGTACCAAGTGATTGACACCCAAAGAGGAAAATATGCCCAACTGACCCACATACTGGATATTTCAGACTTAAAATATGATTAATACATTCAAGACAATAGATATCCAATCGGAGGTTTGGGGATTTTGTTGTTGCTTTGTTTTGTTATGTACACAAACACAATTGGAAATTCTAGATCTGAAACATAATAGCATTAGGAACCCAATAGATGAGTCTAAAAAGCAGCATGGATAGGGCAGAAGAAAAGATTTATAAACTTAAAACGAGTTACTAGAAGACATTCAGGCTGAAGTATGGATGGAAAAAAGAAAGAGAATGCAGGAAGCGACGGGAGAGCAATTATACATAGCACAAACGTGTAACCTACATGGATTCGGAGCCCCAGAAAACCAGAGCCAGGATGGACGAGAGACATTGACAAGAGACTTCCAAAAGTAATCAAGAGACATAAAGCTACAGAGTAAAAACCATGAATGCCAAGGAGGAGAAATACAAAGAGGACCATACCCACCAGCATCATAGTAAAGCTGCCAGACTCCAGGGAGTAAACCTGGAAGCTGCTGAGGAAAAGGTACAGCTTCCGCAGACTTGTTACTTTTCAGTAGAAATGATAAAAGGCAGTGGAATGTCATTTGATATGTTGGGGGGAAAAGTGCTAACCTAGAATTATATATCTGCAAGTTATCTTACTAAAGTAACTGTTGGGAGCCGCAGCCCCGAGCCCGGTCGCCTCACTTGGCGGACGTGAGGCCTGTAGTAAAGAGTAAAGCCTGAGGTAGATTACCCCTCCCATCGAGCACGTTAGTTTCCTGCTTACCGCGTAAGCAACCCGCTCAACAATATAGTCTGCCTGGCAACTGATGATGTTAGCCAATCAGCTTGCCTTGCTTACTTTAACATGATTGGACACTGTATCCGTATATATACTGGTGCCACCCCTGGGGGGAAAAAAGAAGCCCGGAAGTAGAAGCCCAGAAGGAGCCGCGGGGAGCGGACCAAAGGAGGCTTCGGCTGGGAGCGATCCCAGGGCAGGCTGTATGGAGAAGGAAAATAAAAGAAAAGGTTGTCCACTGCCAGGCTTTGTCGTGTGTCCTTCCTGCCGGCCGGGAGCGACATCGACATTTGGTGGCCCGCACGGGGACTGATCACCCCCGAGACGTGACAGCGGACAACGCTCCAGTACAAAGCTGCGAGACAGGTGAGTTGGGGATAAGGCTGGGCTCTGGGTGGCGCGCACCTACAGGGCTTTTAGACTCCCCTCAGGCTCACGCGTAAGTGGCGGATTCCTTGGGCCTCACGCGGTGAGTAACATATTAAAAGATGGGAAACATGCTAGGTAGCAACACTAAGAGCGAGGGTGGTTGTGGAGAAAGCTCTCAAGAGCTTACAAAAGTACGCAGTGTATTTGAGCAGGCCCAGTCGGGGAGCTCCCGAGAGGGGCCCGTCAAGGGGAACAAAGATGCTAAGGAGAAGGACGGGGCTCTAGCCTCGGAGTCGTCTGACTCCGAGGACGAGGGAAAGTTGAATGGCAAGGA
Organism: Cavia porcellus; assembly: GCF_034190915.1. NCBI lineage: Eukaryota > Metazoa > Chordata > Mammalia > Rodentia > Caviidae > Cavia > Cavia porcellus. Next base: position 26,758,160 of record NW_026947500.1, read on the forward strand.
GGCCAAAGAGACCAGCTGTCAGGAGCCTAAGTCGCTCGATAAGGATTCGCAGGGTTCTTTCCCAGCGTTGCGCCGTGAATTGCGCTCCGCTCAACTTGGTCTGCGGAGGAGTAGAGAGCTCCTGAGCGCTCCCCGGCGCGAGAGGGAGGCGAAGCCTTCCGCCCCACCTTGGGGGCTGTTCCTGGAAGCGATCCCTCGCCACGAGGCGGCCGCCCGGGAGCTCCCTTCCTCTTCGCCAGAACAGGAAGTGATGCACGGGCCCCCATTTTCCGCCCAATCACGGCCGCCATCTTATGCTCCGCCGCCGGCGGGTCGGTATTTTTACAGGCGGCTTTGGCAGGGGGGACGTTTGTCTCATGAGGTACATCCACCACCTGGGATAGATAGTGGCCCCTACGGGATATTTCCTGTACAAGTAGCTATGGGCCAGGGACGTAATGCATGGGAGCCTTTTGAGATAAAGCAGATTAGAGAACTTAAAAATGCAGTTACAACCTTTGGGCCGACTGCGCCTTACACCATTGCCATGCTGGAGAACCTGTCTTCTGGGCCCCTCACCCCCGAGGACTGGATTCAGCTGGCAAAGGCGTGTCTGCCCTCGGGTAGTTACCTGGATTGGCGAGCCTGGTACGCAGAGTTCTCTGCAGAGCAGGCTGAGAGAAACGCCAGTCGGGGAAACCGGGGGTGGAACAAGGAAATGCTTATGGGAGAAGGTCGGCACGCTGATGATCAGACTCAGTTCCCCGGCGCTGTCTATGAACAAATCAATGCCATAGGGCTCCGCGCCTGGAAGCAGGTAAGTGGTGCCGGAACAGCCTCCTTGTGTCTTTCAAAAATAATTCAGGGTACCACAGAGCCATTTGTTGACTTTGTGGCCCGAATGCAAGATGCTGCCGATAAGATATTTTCTGATCCGGGAGTGGCTCGACCGCTGGTAAGGCAGCTGATTTTTGAGCAATGTACAAAGGAGTGCAAGGCAGCGATAGCTCCTCATAAGAACAAGGACCTCAACGCCTGGATTAGGATATGTAGCGAGATAGGGGGGCCGCTCTCCAACTCGGGAGTGGCTGCTCTCCTGGCCGCGGCTGTACAGCAGAGGGGACCTCGCGGGTTAGAAGGGGAATGTAAGGTTAAAGGGTGTTTTGCCTGCGGGGAGCCAGGACACATTAAACGTCATTGCCCAAACAATACAGATGCTAGGCCTCGCCCTAGGAATGAAGAACCATATGTTTGTGGGCGATGCAAGAGGGGATCACACAAAGCTGAGGAGTGTAGGTCGGTCTTTGATGCTCAGGGCAACCGTATTTGTGGACAAGATGCTAGAGGGCCAAAAAACGGCCAGAGGGGGCCCCCTTCACAGGCGGGCCCCCGCCCCAGAGACAGGACAGCTCAGGATGGCAGCCTTCAACAAGGGCCACCCCTGGGTCAGCAGGTGTGGACCTCAGTGTCGCCTCCAGACTTATATTAGTGCCTGATATGGGTGTTCAAGTGGTTGAAACCACCTTTAAGGGACCGTTACCCGAAAATTCCGTGGGTCTGGTGATCGGGAGATCCTCCACGGCCCTTCGGGGTCTCATAGTAGTCCCGGGGGTCATAGACTCAGACTACACAGGACACATTAAAATTATGGTTCAATCTCTTGTGGGTACTATGGTAATCAATAAAGGAGACAAGATAGCGCAGCTCTTGCTGCTCCCCAGTCTCCACAAGAGATTCCCCTCAAAGCAGAAAATTAGAGAAAGTCAAGGTTTCGGTTCCTCAGGGGAAGTCTTCGAGGGACTCCATATGACACTTGATAAAAGGCCCATGCTCTCACTTAAGGTCAATGGCAAGAATATAACAGGGCTCCTAGACACAGGAGCTGACCGTTCCATTATCTCTAGAAAGGATTGGCCCTCCAACTGGCCCACCAACACTGCAGATAACACGCTGCAGGGCCTGGGGATAGTGTCAGCTCCTCAGGTTAGTGCTTCAACCCTGTTCTGGTGCGATGAGGAGGGTCATCAGGGCCATTTCCAACCATTTGTGTTGCAGTTGCCAGTGTCTCTATGGGGAAGGGACATCCTCACTCAGATGGATGTCACGCTTACGTCAAACTGCTCCCCCCAGGCTAAGAATATACTCAGGAACCAGGGATATACCCCCGGCAAAGGCTTGGGCAATGCCCTACAGGGTCGGACATCCCCAATACCAGTAGAGAACAAAAAAGGTAGGCAAGGGCTGGGTTTTTCTTAGGGGCCGCTGAAGAAGCTCTCCTACCCACTTCGATCAAAATCACCTGGAGGTCAAATGATCCAGTTTGGGTACCTCAGTGGCCCCTGCCTAAGGAGAAGCTATTAGCCTTGTCAGAAATAGTCAGTACACAACTTAGATTAGGACACATTAAGCCGTCAACCTCCCCATGGAACACCCCCATTTTTATAATTAAGAAAAAGTCTGGCAAATGGAGGCTGCTCCATGATCTAAGGGCGGTCAACGCGCAGATGCAGTCCCTGGGGGCGGTCCAGAGGGGGCTGCCAGCTCTCTCAGCCATCCCTCAGTCCTGGCCAGTTTATGTTATAGATCTTAGAGACTGTTTCTTCTCAATCCCCCTGCATCCAGAGGACACTCATAGGTTCGCCTTTACTTTACCCACCATTAACCAAGAAAGCCCTGATCTCAGATACGAGTGGATAACGCTGCCCCAAGGTATGGCCAACAGTCCCACTATGTGTCAGATTTACCTTGATTCCCTACTGGCCCCCCTACGGAAATCCTTTCCCAAGATAAGATGTGTGCATTACATGGACGACCTTTTGCTCAGCGGCAGGGACCCAGACATGCTAAATAATATGCTCGGCCAGTTGGTCGAGGCCCTGAGACAAGCTAATCTGCATGTTGCCCCCGACAAGATTCAGGGAGGAGAAATGGTGACCTACTTAGGCGCGAGAATCTCCCCTATGCTAGTCTCTCCGCAGAAGGTCACCATTAGGACGGATGGCGTTAGGACCCTAAATGACATGCAAAAGCTATTGGGAGACATTAATTGGATTAGGCCATATTTACATATACCAAATTCAGATCTCAAACCCCTGTTCGACCTTCTGAAGGGAGACCCAGATATAGCCTCCCACAGGAGGCTCACTCCTGAGGCAAGAGCTGCCTTACAGAGAGTGGAAAAAGCCTTAGGTGGGGCTACCTTACACAGAATTGAACCAGGGCGACCCTTTGATGTCTGTTTGCTACAGACTAGTCTACAGCCCACAGCGGTGATTTGGCAGAAAGGACCATTACTGTGGATACACCCTAAGGTCTCACCTGCAAAAGTCATAGAGCATTACCCGGAGGCAGTCGCTTCATTGGCCCTTGAGGCGCATGATAGAGCTGTCCAACATTTTGGCTCAGGACCACAAGCCATCCGAGTACCCTATACCGCCAGCCAGATCAAGACCCTGGCTGCCTGCATAGATACATGGGCCATTCTGAGATGTGTTTTCCATGGGGATATAAACAATCAATACCCTAAAGACCCTATCTTGTCATTTGTCACTCAGCACCCTATAATTTTTCCAAAGGTTACTGCCTCTGAGCCATTAGTCCCAGCAACTACAATATACACAGATGGCTCCAAGACGGGGATAGGTGCCTATGTGATCCTAGGCAAGCCCCCGGTTACCATACAATTTGAACCTGATCAGCCTCAGGTGGTGGAACTGCAGATCGTTAAAATGATTCTTGAACGGTTCTCAGAAGCCATTAATATTGTCTCCGATTCTAGGTATGTGGTCAATGCTATGCAAGTGCTTGAGACTGCCGGTTTAATTAGATCCACTTCCACAGTGGCTGGGCTGTTCCTGTCTATCCAGACATTGCTTCAGAACAGACACCATAAGGTCTTCACCACCCACATAAGAGCACATACATCCCTGCCGGGGCCCATGGCACAGGGGAATGCAGCTGCTGATACTGCCACTCGCCCGTTATGGATTTTTACCTTACTAACACCAATCGAGCGAGCCCGTGCCTTCCATGATAAGTTTCATGTCAATGCCAGGACACTAGCAAACCATTTCCATGTTTCCAGAGCAGATGCACGAGATATCGTGCGACTATGTGGCTCCTGTGCCACATACAAACCTGCCATACCGATGGGAGTAAACCCTCGAGGTTTGATCCCTGGTGATGTTTGGCAGATGGACATCACACATATACAGGAGTTTGAGACTCTTAAATATGTTCATGTTTCCACAGACACCTGTTCTCACGTCATATTCGCAACAGCAGAAACAGGTAAAAAAGTGTCTAATGTGATCAATCATTGCCTGGCGGCTTGGGCCGCATGGGGCAAACCAAAAATATTAAAAACTGATAATGGACCAGCCTATATAGGCAAAGCCTTCAATGAGTTCTACAAAATGATGGAGGTTCAATTAAAACATGGTATCCCATACAATCCCCAAGGTCAAGAAATCATTGAGAGGGCTCATAAAAGCCTCAAAAAAAATTTTACAAAAACAAAAAGGGGGAGATGTTGGGAGCCACAGCCCCGAGCCCGGTCGCCTCACTTGGCGGACGTGAGGCCTGTAGTAAAGAGTAAAGCCTGAGGTAGATTACCCCTCCCATCGAGCACGTTAGTTTCCTGCTTACCGCGTAAGCAACCCGCTCAACAATATAGTCTGCCTGGCAACTGATGATGTTAGCCAATCAGCTTGCCTTGCTTTACTTTAACATGATTGGACACTGTATCCGTATATATACTGGTGCCACCCCTGGGGGGAAAAAAGAAGCCCGGAAGTAGAAGCCCAGAAGGAGCCGCGGGGAGCGGACCAAAGGAGGCTTCGGCTGGGAGCGATCCCAGGGCAGGCTGTACGGAGAAGGAAAATAAAAGAAAAGGTTGTCCACTGCCAGGCTTTGTCGTGTGTCCTTCCTGCCGGCCGGGAGCGACATCGACAAGTAACCAAAAAGAATGTGCTCTGAAAATTAAAAATAGATTTCAGCCAGGCGTGGTGGCTTACGCCTGTAAGCCAACACTCTGGAGGCTGAGGCAGGAGGATCACAGTGAGTTTGAGACCAGCCTGGGCTACACAGTGGGCTGAAGGCCAGCCTGAACTGCATAGCAAGACCCTATCTCAAAAAGACGAAAAAAATAGATTTCAACACTAGCAGACTTGCACCAATGAAGCAAGAACTGAGACCCCTGGGTAGAAAATTACGTAGGTAAAGTAAATTAACATGGGATGTATAAGGTAATATCTTATGGGATTAAAAATATGCTTGAACTAACAGAACTAATAACAGGACAAAGGTCAGAAGTAAACAGTACCTTTTAGGGCCCGGGCATCATCCAGTCAGTGTTGAAAGTAGGAATAATCTTGTAAGAAAGACACAAGTTGCACTCCATAGATGTCCACTAAAAGAAAGTGTACCTAGCAAGCTGATAGAGCGAGATTAAACTTCACTGTAGCAGAAAAGCATTTCTCGGGTCTCCTTTGAGAAAAGGACTTGATGTCTGCCTTCAAGGAATGAGTAAGTTCACAGTCACCAGCTCCTTTGAGGTCTGCTTTGGAGCCTCGGTCACTCTCCACTGGTCTGCAGCCAGTGAATGAGCAAGATGGTGATGGTAGGGTGATAACCATCTCTGCCAAATGTGGGACTTCTCTAAATCACTGTCTGTTCCAGAGCTTAGCTGCTCAGTGAGCTCAAAGAGACCCTTTGGGCCTATAGCACCGTCACCTGCTCCCACCACGCTCTTTCGGTTGCCATTGTGCAGTGTGATAACTGCAAAACAGGAAGGGGATATAAAAAGTAATCAAGAAAGCTTGTAATCCCAGTAATTTGGCAGGAGGATTGCCATGAGTTCAAGGCCAGCTGCCTGGGCTACCTCTGAAAGCTAGCCTGAGCTACACAGCGAGACCCTATCTCAAAAACAGAACACCATAAAAATAAGAAAATACATATGTACCAATTCCCCAAAATGAATGTAACATATATTACAAACATACAGAAGAAAAAAAAAAAAAAGCTACTTAGGGCCCAGGGATTTGGCTCAGTGGCGTAAGCACCTGCCTGGCAATTGCAAGGTCGTCAGTTCAGTTCCCAGTACCAAAAAGGAAAAAAAAAAGCTTTGTAAATAAAGACTTGAACAAATGAAAACACATCCCATGCTCATGGATTGAAAACTTAATATTGCCAAACTATCACATACATTTAATGCAAAGCTTATCAAAATCCCAATGAGAGTAAGAAGATCTTACTCTAAATTAAAAAAAAACAAAAACAAAAACAAAAACTGTGTGTGGAATCTCAAGGGATTCTAAATAGCCAAGGCAGTCTGTGTGGCTCATCACCTAGTGGCTTCACCAAAGCCCTCCATCCTGAGGGCAGGGGGCATTTGGGTGGGTTGTGCAGAAGGAGATGAAAAGGACCTTTGAATTCCTGCGTGACTGCCCTGATGGGGCTACACTTTCTCCTTTGTGTTTCCCCCTTCCCAGTTTCCCACACAGAGGGCGCCCTGGGGGAGCTGCTTCCCACGGGCGTATGGAAAAGTGTAACCCTAATAGAGTCAGACCCCACAGCAATGAGGATGGGCCATCTGACCAGCAGCTGCAAGGAACGTGGCCAGGTGACAGCCTCCGGCTGTGGGCTCCTTTGAAGTCTGACTCTGCTTCGCAGTGAAATCAAGGGTGAGATGAAGCAGTGGGAGTCAAGGTCACACTGTCGGGCCACGTGCCTGCCCCAGGACAAGCCAGAGTGTGGCCCAGTCTGCCCCGCTGGTGTGGGACGCACTCTTGGCTTGCTGTGTGCTGGGCTCCTGGCTGAGCTGGAGCTTAGATCAGGATCAAGCTCCACCCTTTCCCTGCCCCATCCTGTTTCATCTTGCTTTTCAGTCTCCCTCCCCAAGGACCCTTTGCACTCCTCCTGGCATCTTGGCACCTGGTGCTCAGCAAACTGGGGAAGGGAAAAAAAGGCAAACCAAGGAGATACACAGCAGACGGTAGATTCAAACCCAAAAGCATTTCACTAAATATAAATGGGCTAAATACTCCAATGAAAACAAATATTGTATGATTCAAGCTCAGTGGCATAAGCACTTGCTTCGCAAGCATGCTGTCATGAGTTTGATCCCCAGTAACAAAAAAAACTCCTCAAAAAAACAAAAACAAAAAACCATTGAGCTCAATCACAGACTGTTTGCAAGAGATAAACAAATATAAGGCCCTTAAATATAAGATTTAAAGAGAGCTGAAAATAAAATTCTGTGCCAACACAAAAGAGCCAGCCATGGTGGCTCACACCTGTAATCCCAGCATTTAGGAGTCTAAAGCAGGAGGATCATTGCAAGTACAAGACCAGCCTGGGCTACAAAGTGAGCTCAAGGCCAGCCTGAACTGCATAGCAAGACCCTGTCTCAAAAAGACAAAAAAAAAAAAAAAGAAAAAAAAAGTGTAGCTCTATTCCTATCACACAAAGCTGCTTCAGGGGGAAGAAGGACTGCTAAAGAGAATACAGACATTTCATTTTTTTATAAAAGAGATCAGTCCATAAGGAAGATGTAAAATTCTGCTATGGCAAGCAGATATTCCAAAATGGCACCCAGGATTTGGCGGCAGATTTATATACACCAATGGGTACTGATTGAGATCATCCCCAAATATCAGGACCTGATCTCTGGTGGTCTAGGGCTTATACAGAATAAGCAAGCAGGAAGTACAGAGGCAGAATGGCTTGCCAATTGGGGTGTTGGTTCTTATAACATGCATCACAGTGATCAGCTGTTTCTAGGAAACAGAAGCAACCAGAACTGCAACAGGAACCATTACTTGGGCTACTAAGAAACTGAAGTGGGACTTCTGGGAGAACATGGCAGATAGATAGCAGCAGCTACGGAGGCTCTCTGAGATACCCCACTTAAAATCCAGGAATGGTGTGGGGCTAGAAGTCCTAAGCAAGGGGAGATGTACCCTGCCAACCCAGGAATGAACTAAACTGAGAGAAACCAACTGGAAATGCAATCCTGGTGCTATAACAGGAACAGATAAGGTCTCAGCACGGAAGCTGGAGCCCGCACCACTGGAAGCCGTGATTTGAATTTCCTGCAGCCACTGCTGTGTCCCAATCAGCATGGCAAAGAGAGAGGCATGAAAGCTCTAAGAGTGGGAAGCAGTGAATAGAGTTGAGAGTGGGATTGACCCGGAGCCCTGCATTGACCTGCAGTGAGTGAGCAGATCAGGGACTCTTCCATAGAGCAGGAGGCTTCAGCAAATGACATACTGGGACTGGGCAGATTAGCCAGAACAGGATGCTGCAGTGTCCTTAGTCAGATATTCCCCTCTCAAGCGGGATTGGTGGGGAGTCCCTGGCCTGGGTGTTGCTGCTGACTTAAGACCCAGTAGGCTAGCTCAAACCAGGTCCCAGCACCTGGAGATGCACCCTAGCAGTGAAGCCTTCGGTAGGTTGACCTGGAGGGGCGGGCCCAGCAGAGGCTGCCCAGGTCTGTGTCTCCCTAGTACACTGCAGTGGGCAGGAACACCTAGCCAGCACAATTCAAACAAACTGTAAACAACAAAGAAAGAAACTGGGCCTCCTATATACACTTGTATGGAAGGAACAAAAAATATGGGAAGAGGGAGCAACAAGAAAGAGTCCTTGGCCCCCAATCCTGAGAAACATGCCATATCAGACATGGCACCAATAGACGTAAAGCGATATCTCCAGATCCTCATAGGCCAGTTCAAAAATGAAGTTATTAACAACCTAAAGCAAGATATAAGTAGAATAATTAGAGAAATGCTAAGCAACGCCCAAGAAAAAACAGATGGTGGAATGGAAGAACAGAAAAAAAGGGGAGAATTGTTTGATGGAGAAAATAGAGAAAACAGAATACGTGAAGCAGGTTCAAAGAGATTACCAGGAAACTAAAAACTCTATTGAAAACTGGCATAACAGCTTGAAAGAACTAAGGATAGATTATCTGAACTGGAGGACAGATTTGTAATACGGGAGCATGAAATGAAAAACTTCTTAAAAATAACAAAAAAACAAACAGCAACAATACAAAGGCTAGAAGATGATAAGAGGATCTATAACTTAAGAATTAAGAATATAAAAGAAGAAGTAGGGACACAAACAAATGGACTACAAAAGCTATTCACAGAAATAATCCAGGAGAGCTGGGGATTTAGCTCAGCGGCATAAGCACCTGCCTTGCAAGCAGGCGGTCGTGAGCTCGATCCCCAGTACCAATAAAAAAAAATGAAAAAGACAAAAAAAAAGAAAAATAAATAATCCAGGAGAATTTCCCTAATTTAGCAAAAGGTAAAGATACTCAGATATATGAGGCACACAGGACCCCAGCCACCTACAACCCAAACAGAGCTACACCCAGGCATATAATATTCAAAATTCCAGAAATCCAATATAAGAACAGAATATTAAAAGCCATCAGAGACAAGAAACAGACCACTTACAAGGGAACACCCATCAGAATTACAGCAGACTTCTCAGCACAAACCATCAAATCACGAAGAGCGTGGGGGGAAATAATTCAAGCTTTGAAAGATAATAACCTCCAGCCAAGATTGATATATCCTGCACAACTGTCCCTGGAAATTGATGGAAATACAAAGTGCTTCCAGGATAAAGAGGAACTAGGGGAATTTGCAACCACTAATTCAACTCTAAATAGAATATTGCAGGATAGTCTAAAAAAGGAAAATACCAAGATTCCAGAAATAGTGGCAGACAGGGCACAATGAATGGAGCAGAAAACGAAATGAAGAAGACAAACTGACAACAAATGACAGAAAAATAGCTCAACAGAAATGAGGCAGAGAAGATTGGATGGTAGGAACAGCTATTTTGGAGAAAACAAGACATCATAATAGCTAGTGCTGATTTAGTATCATCTTGTTTTGAAGTCCCATGAAGCTTTTATTCTTCTGTCTCCATTGGTCTTAACAGGTTGTATCTTATTGGATTTTATTATGTGAGATAATATAAGCAAAAACTTTTATAGACAAGAAGATTATACAGAAACCATTGTTCATTTTCTGTTAGTTGGTTCTAAATACCCTGTAATAATGTTATTCTCTTGAATGGTTTTACATTGTCTGGATATGTTTGGTGCTACAGTATACAAAGTTATACTCAAAGATTTTAAGGAAAGAGACACTATGGTAACTACTTTTATGTCAGGATATCTTGTGGTGACACTATTTTGCTTAAATGGTTATGTTTTGACCTGCGCTGTTTTGTTGTTATGCCCTCTTTTATCTCAGTCTCCTTTTTTTAATTATTTACTTTTTAATTTTTATCTTTTTAATTAAGGGAAAAATAAATTTAAAATAGCAGGATACATTATAGTAACCTACTTTGATTTCCTATTAACTTGATTTAAAGCCCTGTATTGCTCTCACCATCTTGTTTTGACTGATTTTCCCCTATTCTGCTTAGCTTGATAGTACCAAGTTCGAAAGTATAGGCAACAACTGTGAAGACAGTAAGATTCATTATGACACCCATTCTGGTTGACTAGTATCTTCTTTTAAAGTCCTGTAACGTCTCCAATTTTTTGGTTTTATTCTTCACTGTTTTGTTCAATTTTATTATAACTGATCATATAGGCAATTCTTCCTAAGATAGCAAGAGGCAGTATGGTAACCATTGTTGATCACCTTGTATTTTGTTTTTACATTATCTATTATGTCCATCCTTTTGATTTGACTCTGTTCTGATATGTCACATTTGGTTTTACTCTCTTCAAAAAAAGTAATAAGAACTGTGGGAGTAATAAAACCCAAAATGTGTAATTGTCATTGTACAAAAGAAAAGAAAAGAAAGTACTCTAAAGAATATAACCGCATATATATTTAAGTGTATAAGATAGATAACCATATTACTGAGTTTTGTTGGATCATTGAACAAAACTGTTTGCAGTCTCACTGTTTGAAAGTCCACTTTATATGCTTTAATTTTGTAACTTGAACAACTATTTCTAAGATGAGAATATGTAATCTATTAACTAGTGATTTCTTACTGTTTATTTTTTAAATTTTGTATTACTTGTACCTTTTTTCTGTTTTTTTTTTCTCCTAAATAAAATTTTTTAAAAAAGAGTAGATGAAAAAAAAGAAAGAAACTGAAGTGTACTGGCAAGGGAAGGGGACATTTTCTGTAGACACCTGTGACATGTTCCCCCAAAAGTGCAGTGTTGAAGGTTTGGTCTCCAGTGCAGCAAAATTCAGAGACAGAACCTCAAGAGGTAATTGGATGAGGAGGGTCCATTGATCCATTGCAGAGTTCATAGCTGACATGACTGATAGAAGGCAAGGCCCAGTTGAAAAAAGTAGGTCACTGGGGACATAACCTGGAAGGGTACAAGTTGTCCCCAGCTCTTTGCTCTCTGCTTCTCAGCTACCACGAGGCAAGGAGCTTTCCTTCTATCAGGCTGTTTGGACCCAGCAAAATCTGACAGATCAAACAAGACGGGATGGCGCAAGCCATGCAGGGCCCAGGAAAGAGAAGCCAGATTGCCCCTCCCATGAGCTGAGGGCATTAAGGGACCTCCCCCAACCCTGTAATTGACTGGTTTGGAGGACAGGCTGAGTTGATAGCAACTGAGGTACAAAATCAACTGAATACTTGTATTGTTTGATTAATATTGCAGGCCTGGGACCAGTAGTCTGAACATATATAGGCAGATAACAGTAGGCAATATAGCAAATACGGGGGATTTTCTTCTGTCTTGTTTTTGAAATTCAGTACTGTTTCACAGTTTTGTTTTTTTCTGATTTATTGTTTTTTGCTTTCCTCAATGTTCTGTTTTGATTGGTTTTATTCTGTTTTGATTTATTTGATTTTACTATGTCTGATGGAATGGATAGCTATTGCAAAGATAACAAGATATACTCTAGTATCCATTGCTGATTTCCTATTTCCTTCAAAGTTCTGTACCACTTTCACTGTTTTGTTTTGACTGGCTTTATTCTGTTTTGTTTGGTTTGAGTTTTTTTATTTTTAAAATAAATTTTTAAAAAAAGGAAGGGATACCTTGGGTGGGGGAATTGTTTTACCTACAAGTTCCCCTAAAAATGCCATTTGGGTTAGTTTTATTGTATTCAAATCACACTGCAAAAAAGTTTTGTGGTTTAAGTGACCCAAATTATCTTGGGGATGTAAAAACTTCTCTGAATAGCCCTTACCATAAACCACAAGCATTAAGAAGAAACAGTTCTTAACAAGGACACAGTGTATAGCAGGACCAGTCCCCAGAGGACATGGTGGCCTTGCCATCTGCCTTCTCCAGGGACATTTTTAACCCAGTCAGGCATTTTAGCAAATTAGAAAAACAACAGCAAAATATATCAAATGAAACTCAGAAGAGACAATAAAAATAAAAAGCTGAAAAATACCAGAAAAATAAAAGATAATCAAATGACTTTAAAAATTGCATGAAAGTAAAGGATCTGATACCAAAGGCTGTTTGTCGGGGGTGAGCATTGTGGTGTTACGATTTATGGAAAAATCCGTGAGACAAAAGTGCCCACCCCCTGAGGAGCGCTGATGCCATGGAGTTTTATGTAGCTTTAAAAGAGAATGATTTGAATGTCTAGTGACACTGGGCATTCACATGTGCACTTGTCACCTGGACAGACAAGATAAACTCAGCACATTAGACACAGTCTGGAGGAATGATACATGGCGTGGAGAAAGAGAGCTGCAAAGATGTCGCCGCACTGAACAGGAAGGAAGGTTTCTCCAGGGATCGGAGCCATAGCAGCCTAGAATGAGAGGAAGAGCTGAGATCCTGGCCTCGAGGGAGGCAGCTCGGCAGAGGCCAGCACAGGACCTGGGAGGACAGCGGGAGCCTGGGCCCTGTGGCCTCACTGCTCATGAACCAAGCAGAAAAAAGATGCCAGCTGCCACCTTTACAGAGCAACCAATGAGACAGTGACCTGAATGTGGCGCTCAGAGCCTGGCCAGCCTTCCCCACTAGTTCCCCAAGTAGTATAGTGAATACTTCCAGAATATTCTCAGGGTCTCCACAGGCGACCACGGAGTGGCATCCCAGGAGATGGGTCAGTCCGAGAGCCACAGAGCTGTGAGCTGTGGACACAGAAAAAGACAGAAAAAGGAAATCATGCCACTCTGAAGAGCCAGCAAACAGCAATTCCAAAGCCTCTGCAAAATTCCCCAGGTAACAAAGAGTCAACTCAATCGTTAGAACCCAATTCTGATCAACAGTCAAGTAAGTCTAAAGGAGAGAAATAAAGAGTCCCCAGAAGAAACATAGAATTGTAAATAAACTGGGGAGGGGGGCAGGCAAAAAATAACAATAAAAACAAACAAACGGAAATCCTGGAAGTGAAAAAGAGCCAGTGAAGTACTAAGTCAACACCTCAATGGAGGGCTTACCTTGGGGATGTCGCTGAGACGAAGAGTCATTTTCCAGAGAGGGTATGAAGTGTGGTCCCATTAAGCAGGGAGTATTTGACCTTTGGCCTTTGACCTGACCCCTTACACTGTTCAGCAGTACTTAGCTGTTTCCCTAGAGAATACTGAGTATACCACAAATCTTTAATTTACCAAAATCCTCTTCACATGAATGTTGAGTTCCTTCACGCATTTTATGCATCTTGCAACTGTGTGGCCCTGCTTTCCCCCACCCTGTCATGCGATGGTCATGCATTGTATATTTGTAGAAGTTATACACCTTGAGATCATTTTTTTGTTTTAAAAATCATATATCTTTTGTAGTGGTGCACAGCCACCCTCTACTTGTGGGATGTTTCAGGCACTGCCATTCTGCCCTCCCCCAGCCCCTGGCTACCACTGGTCCTGCCTCTAAGAAGTTAGCTGTTTCAGATGTTTCTATAGATGGAATCAGACAATAGGTGGTTGCGTACTCATGTGTGGTTTTGTTCACTGCACGTATTTTCCACGTTCACCCGTGGAACGTGCCTTAGTATTTTCCTGGCTGAGCTTATTCCACTGAACAGAGACCAAAATTTTGTCCATATATCTGGACACATGTTGTCTACTGTTATATTTTCATATTTTATTCATTGTAAATAGTATATCATAGTCACAAAAAAATTAAGAAAAAAAAATCTAAGCAGAAGGCATGCTAGCAAACTGCCCTTTCTGAGCCTCTTCGTGCCTTTCAGGGGCGGCTCCTGGGCCCATCACTCTGGCTGGCCAGGAGACCATCCTGGAGCATCTGAGGAATGCAGCAGCTGGCAAAGGTTCAGAAGGCTGCAACCTGCAGTGCCTGGCACAGTCTGTCATCTGAGGTGGCTTCCATCAGCTGTGGCCGCTCAAACAGGGGTCCCAGAGGTGCAGAGGCACCACCCACCCCCGGGAGAAATGCGCCTTCCACTTCCGTCTCCTGACTCCAAGTCTTTCAGCTAGGAGGGAAGAGGCTCAGGGGCTTTCTCAGTAGTGTAAATTTTTTTTTTTTATTGGTACCGGGGATCGAACTCACGACCATCTGCTTGCAAGGCAGGTGCTTATGCTGCTGAGTTAAATCCCCAGCCCTTTCTGACCTCCCCAGAGCCTCTAGACCTCAGGTCTACAGTAATCTCTCTACAGAACTTATCCCGGGATCTGCCCTGCTCACTTCTGAAGTCCCGAGGACCTGTTTCAGAAAGGAAAGGTCCTGTTCAGCTTTGGTTTCCCAAGGCCCAGCCATACTTGTCCCAAGGACACACTGAACCCTCTAGTATGAAGATGTTATGTTCATAGAATTTCTTAGGATATAAAAAATATAAATGTTTGGTTGTTTTGTTTTGTTTGGGCACTGGGTATCGAACTCAGAGCCTTCACACCGAGCTACATTCCCAGCCCGTTTTTAATTTTTGATTTTGAGACAGGATCTCCTAAATTGTTAAATCGCCCAAACTGAGCTCAATTCTGCTTCAGCCTCCCAGAGTGCTGGGATTATGGTCAGATGTCACCGTGCCCAGTTTGTTTTGCTTATTTTTCAAAACCAGGTTGCCTGTTAATGGCCTCTTTCGTCAGTTGATTGTGATGTTTCTGAATGAATCCTTCTCGAGCCTCACCCACCCCCCACCCCACCCCCGACACGGCAGCGCGTCCCTCTTAATAAATGCTGAGCCCTACATTAGCACCCATCGTCCTCTCTATCCTAAAAACAACCCCACACGAGATATTCTGTGTTCTTTACCGTTTAGGAGAGAACGTGACTGATTACCCAACCTCAGAAAACCGTGGGCCCTGTTTTGAGAGGTGCATAACCAACAGTCCAAATCCTGGGAGCAGCCCTGGGCTGCAGACGGATGTGACTATGACCCCCCCCCCCATGCCAGAAAAATCATAGGCACCACCAAGGCCATTAGATGCATCTGACTAATCACAGCTAATGCTCACTGTTGTCAATTAGCCTCATTAGCCAGGCAATTTGAGCACAGGATGATATTACGTTAATTAACATAAGCAGCTTGCTTCTGTGTGGAGGGGATGCGTTTCCAAAAGGTTACGCTCCCCGGAATTTAAGCATGACCCCTAAATTGTTAGGGATGGCGGGAAAGCCAGGGAGGAAAAGACCGTAAGTGAGCAGATAAAAAAATAAAGGTGAGGAAAGTTGCACAGTAATTTCTACTATCATTTTTCTACTATTTTATTTTCTCTGCTAAAGTGGACTAGGGCCATTGTACCTTTTTTTTTCCTGAAATCTGTGCGTGGGAGGCAAAATTACCCGCATTAGAGTTCAGCCTAGACATTAGGCCCATTAAGAGAGGCAATGCAAAGGAGCTTTTGTTCAGCTCACTCTGGGGTGCAGCGGAGGGGCCCCCCAAGTGAGCTACCACCCAGCCAGCCCCTCCCACTCTGGTTGCCTCACCCCTCCAGACCTCCTGTCACCCCTGCTGCAGCCTTTGCTCCGCAGCTGGAAAGCTGAGGTGGACACCACTCGCTGGTGCCCTGCCTGGGGGCAAGCATGTCCTCCGGTTGGGTTTGCATGTGCCCAGAGCACGCAGCTGGCCAGGACAGTAGCACCCTGTACCCCAGACTCCATTCTCCCTGCCCAGCCCAGTTTAATTAATGCTCAATTTCAGTCCAGCAGCTTTTGGGGGCTCAACTGTGTCCCTTTTCTGCATCCCTACCAGTGCTTATCACAGCTCCCCAGGGACATGCCACCATCCGTGTCAGATTGCTGCCACCTCTCCTCTCTGAGGCGGCCTCACACGCTCAGGGGCAGGGTGAGGGTCACACTTTCACCTCACATCCCTTCATGCTGCAGGTGCCCCTTGCCTCCAGGGATACAGGGACCACGACCCTTCGGGAGTGATGCTTGGGAGACGGTGACAGGCCCTGAATACTGAAGAGGTAAAGTAAAAACACTGTGGGCTTTGTCATCAGCCAGAGTTACAGGCTCCAGTACAAGAAGTCAGAGGAGTCGCATTTTTAAAGGGTGCGTTTCTCTCCAGTCACACTCAGAACATCAAGGGTCCTTGGAGCCCTGCGCCCTGTCCCTTTCCGGTGACAACCTCCCAAAGGAAGACAAGTAGGCTTCAGGCAGCAGTGCCCGCTCCCCCGCCCAGGAAGCTCAAGAGGCCATGCTGCCTGGTGACCATGGAGGCCGGGGTACACATTTCTGGTCTTTCGTTGATCAGAGGACAGCAGCTGACTTGTCCGTTCTGGTGGAGGTGAATATTTGAGTTGCAGAAACAACAAGAACCCTGTATTTTCATCCAAAGCTGACTTTCTTGTTTATTTGTTTATTTATTGGGACGCTGCCAGAACGGAAGGGAACTCTTCTGAGTAGGACCTGTCCCTGTCCTGGCCCTTGCCTGGCCAGGTAGGGGAGGACACTGGCTCCTGGTGCCCGTGAGGCTATGAAGCCCCCACGGGCCCCAACTCCACATTCGAGATCCCTGGAGGACACACGGGGCCAGCGAGTGCCAGGCCCTGTGCTCCCGGCTGACAGACTCCTCCTGACCACAGTCGTCCTGCATGGGACATTTGAGGCCCAGACGTACTTTATCCAGCAAGCAGCAGAGCACTTAATGGGACCCTTGCCGTTGTTACCTGCTGCTGTTCCTGCTGGGGACACCAAGCCCCAGAACAAATTGCTTTGTTCCCTGCCAGTTCTCGCCTCGTAGAACATCTTTGGGCGAGTCTCCTCTGAGAACAGACTGCTCAGAACCCCAGGGGGGCTTCCTGGGCAGCAGTGTCCCTGTAGGTGAGCACCATGTGCCCTGCAAGGAAACGCTCTACCAGCTGGGACCCCTGGGGGGCAGCAGCCCAGGACCCCAGCTGGAGCCTAGGTCTTCAAAGGGCCTCTGCCTCTATCCGGCTGTGTACTTCAGGCCTGAAAGGTGAGTCTGCCCCAAAGCAGGGACAAGTGACATGGTCCCCAAACTCTGCCTGAGGGCAATTGGTCTCTCCAGGGAAGGACAGTTGAGAGGGTTCAAATCCCAGCCCTAAGACCTGAGGATGGAACTTTATTTGGAGACAGGGTTCCTGCGGATGGAGTTGATTAGGTCACACTGGGTTAGTGTGGGCCCCGAATGTGACACCTGCTGTCCTTTCATGAGCAGGGGCATTCTGGTGCAAGGACAGAGACACAGGAGGAGGGAAGACAGGGGCAGAGGCTGGAGAAGGCAGTCACAAGCCAAGAGGTGCTGGGGGGGTGGTCAGTGACCCGCAGCGGGTGGCAGAGGCAGGAGGGGCCCCCATGAGGCTCTGGAGAGGCACAGCCCTGCTGACACCTCGGCCTTGGACTACGGTCTCCATGCTGCGGGAGAATCAAGGACTTTGTGTTGGCTACTGTGTTTGCAGCCATTTGTCACATGAGTCCCAAGAAACTAACTCAGGTGCCTAATCACACTGAAGGTGCCCTGGGCTCAATCTCCCCTAGCTGACCCCATGTGTCCCCACCCCCAGTGCCACCACGGGGGACCGCAGAGGGCAGAGCTGCAATCTTCAAGAAATCTTCTGATTGTGACCGGATGAACACACTGCCAGGCAGCTGCTAGAGGACACGCTGCTGTGGACTGTGGTTTTAGGACTTGGCTTAGGGCCTCCCCAAGCTTTCTTCAGGGCACTGCGGCCCTGCCACTTCCTGTCTCTCTCTGAGTTGGCTGAAGGGGTCGCTCTCAGTCTCCCCAGCTGGAGGCCAGTTCTTTCCTCTGGGTTCCCAGTGACGCAGGGCCAGGACCCGTAGGGTGGCAGGGCCAATGAGTTACAGGACCAGGTTGGGCTGCTGTGTGGTGGTCACAGCGGAACACGAGTGGCTCCTGGTACAGACACAGCCCCTGCTTGACTCCAAAAGCCAGGTCCAGCCCGGCTAAGCCAGGGGCAGGGAATCTGGCTGTGAGAAGCCCCCACAACTACAGAGGCCAGGGGTTCCCAGGAGAATGGAACCCTCTCTGAAGTGGGCCCAGGACACCCTCAGCATGGCCTGAGGACTTCAGAACAAGGGCAGGGCACCAGTGACTGGGCCTGAGCAGCCTCTGAGCTGCGGCAGGTGTGTGAGGCCTGCATGTGGCTTCGAGGCTCGGGCTACCTGTGGCTTGAGCGGGCCGTGGGCGGAAGTGTTCATGCTCTGGCCCTTTGCAGGAAAACACTTAACTTTTGCTTTTACAGCCTGTGGTCATCGCCTCATGGACTGCTTGCCCCTCAGGCCTTGCTGGGGATGGAAGATTGGGTCCTTCACTAGGTAGAGGTGAAGGGTGGGAGTGTCACCTGATGGTCACCTTCAGACTGACCCTGGTGACCTAGGATATCTCTGCACCCCGAGCCCTTTCTGTGTTTAAAATAAAACCATGACTCCTCCTGCCACCCACCACAGGCTGGCTGGCCCTCAGAAGCCTTTCCTCAGAAGGTCTAGAATGCTCTCTGCTCGAGTTCTTAATCTGGACAAATCACTTTCAAATATCTTTTTAATAGCTTCAGATGAAATTCAAATCTTGTTAGGTGAAGCCAAAGCAAATTCTGATGTAAATCTCCACTCGCCTTGAACATTTTCAAATATTAAAGTTATCAACAGAGAGGCGAGTAAAGAAATAAAAACGCAAATGAAATGGGCAGACGCATTGCTAGGCAGTGTGCCGAGGTCCCTCCCTGCAGGGGCTGGGGCACGGGCTCATCGTCCTCGGCCCAGGAGCCTGTGGTGGGCACTGAGTCTGTAGCTCCTCGCTGGAAGGTCGGGCTCACGGCCAGAGACAGAAGCGATGGCTCAGCTCCAGATGCCGGGAAGGAGAAACCCAAGCGCCAAAACCCAAGCACAGCACCACCAGGGGAGGAGGTTTTCATTTTCTGTTCTGAAAAGCACACAGCTACCGGCCCGTGTGTTTCAATGGTCCAAATTACTGATAATTTCGACACAAATTAGACCATTACCACTGCCGCAAGGGAGCTTTTCCCAGGCTGATGAGAGCGAGAGCTGAGTCTCATTGTCTCTCCAGACCAAGAGCAGGGCGGTGGGACATATGCCTGACCTGTGCCCTCACCCTGCTTTGTGGAGAGGCTACTGTCACTGGGCCTGCTGTCTTCTGAGTTCTGGCCTGAGCCCATCGGGCCCAGGTGAATCCCACTGACAAGACTCACTGTGCTCGAGGCAGGTGCAGGGGCTCCGGGAGGCAGGGTGAACCAACACAGTGTGGGGACCTGTGTGACCAGAGGGGACAGAATGCAAGGACAGGAGTAGGGGAATCTTGTAGCTGAGTGTCAGGGACTGGAGGTTTGCTCCCCAGATTCTGACGTGGAGCCCTTAACCACTGTGTACCAGCAGGAAGAGGTTGAGACTTTGGGGCCATTAGGGTTAGATGAGGTCATGTGGGTGGGGCCCTAGTCTGATAGG
Source organism: Cavia porcellus (assembly GCF_034190915.1). Classification (NCBI taxonomy): domain Eukaryota; kingdom Metazoa; phylum Chordata; class Mammalia; order Rodentia; family Caviidae; genus Cavia; species Cavia porcellus. Next base: position 26,777,961 of record NW_026947500.1, read on the forward strand.
ATCAGTGCCCTTGCAAGAAATGATGCTACTTCTCTCTCTTTCTCTCCCCAAAATTTCTCCCCAAATTCATAAAGAGATTGTGTAAATCTCTATATGGTGACACATGCCTCTATAATCCCAGCACTCTGGGAACCTGAGGTAGAAGGATTACAATTTGAGTCCAGCCTGGGCAATTTACTGAGACCCTGTCTCAAAACAAAGAATACAAAGGACTATAGATGTAGCTCGGGGTAAAGACCCCGGGATCAATCCTCAGCACTGTTAGACAAATAAATGCATAGGGCTGGGGATATAGCCCAGCAGCGCAGCACCTGCCTAGCAAGTGCAAACTCCTGGGTTTGATTCCTGGTACCAAATATTAGTTAATTAATTAATTTAAAAAGCCATGTGAACAAGCACAGAATAAGATGACAGCCACCTCAGCCAAAAGAAGTCTCTGAATAAAACCAACTCTGAGCAACGAAATCTTGGACTTCCGGCCTTCAGATGCAAGAGCGCTGCTCAAGACATGAGGTCTGTGGTATTTTGTGCACAGAGGGTCTCTAGGCCAGCGACCAACAGTTGGAAGGGCATCACATGAAGGGAACAGAATGAGCAAAGCACACGGCAGGCAGAGGCAAGCTAAGTTAGCAGGAGTGCTCGTGAGATTTCGGGTGACCTACAAGGGCTCTGGTTTCATTTACTCTGTGGGTAATGAGAGCCTTGGAAAGTTGGTTTTTAGAAGAAACCGCAGGGACTGGGGTGAACTTCAGGATACTCACAGAGCAAGTCTCATGTGCATGGCGCCCTCGCTAGAATGCTGTCTCTCCACAGGCTGAGGCAGGACTGTGCAACCCCGGGACCCCAGGCCATCAGCCATACCACGGATGTTCCGGCTGGTGCCAGGCACTGCAGGAAGCTCAGCCGCCCCCTGGGCTCTACCAGTGTGACAACCAGCGTCTCCAGATGTGGCCTCAGGCCCCACAGCAGAGTTCTGGTTGAACCCCTGCGCACCTGGGGACACTGTTCCCCAGCAAAGCACTTGGGTTTCAGGCAGCAAAGCCCCTGCTCTGCTGGGCACGGAGGCGCTGGGATGGCTGGCCTGTTATACTTGTCCGGGGGCAAAGCGCGTGGGTACAAACTCACCCTCCAGATGGCATCGGCCTCCCAACCTGGGTGCAGTGTGGCTTCAGGAGATGGGAGGGTGAAGTGTTTTAGCTGTGCCTGCGACCTGGTCGCGTTGCCAGACACCGTGTCCTAAGGCTGTCCTGTCCAGGTGCCGAGGGAGGCTGGCAGCAGTGATTCCAGTGCTGCTCCTGTTCCTTGCAACTCGCCCTAAATTGGATCATTTTCTCAGCCCCAGGGGAGGGAGGAGGCTCCACTGGCTGCGCTGCACCTGACAGCAATGCACCTGAGGCCACCCTCGGAGTCCCAGGACACCCAAGCAGGGCCCCCCTGAGTGAGAGCCACCTGGCCTCTCTGTGCCTGACACCCCAGTCCAGCCATAGCCCCCGCTCTGTTAAGAGAACAAATTTTGGCCCACTGGGAGGGACACAAGCCTCTCCCTGGGATTCCCAATCCTGCCACGTACCCATTTGGGTTCCATTTATCTGGGAGAGGAACTGGGTGTCTGGGAAGGCACTCCAGACTCCAGAGGGAGAGCCTTGGCCTGTCCCTTCCTGGGTGTGGGGAGCTTCTGCCAGGACCTCGGCTCACCTGTGCCCAGGGGAGCAACCCGGTCAGGGCTCTGAGGAGCACTTGGTGACTGTAGCTACTGAGAAGCGCCTGGCCAGAAGTGACAAGAGGACAGAAGTGTCAACCCACGCATGTTTTCAGGGCACGGGCGGGGGTGGTGGTGGTTGTTTTGTTTTAAGAAAAGTTCATTTGTGATCGATTATTCAATTAGGAATACTGCCAGGCATGGTGGCGCTTTTTTTAAAGGGCAACAATAACCTAATAAGTCAAATTTGATTTGGCAAACTGGCGTCTGTAGGTTCTCAGGGTGACCACACTGCGATGTGGCTGAGATGGGAGAAGCGTGAAAGGGCAGGTGACAGGGCTGGGACAGGAAAGGTGGTGGGGTCAGGTCTCATGTGGGTACGGGTCCTGCCAGGTCCCACCCCAGGCAGTGCAGCCCAAGTGCCCAGTCCTGGGGAGAAGCAAGCCACTCCTGCCCAGAGTCAGCACACAGCAAGCAACCTCCTGTCCCGGGGATGGAGACCAGAGTCTGTCTTCGTTAACAGGAGGCCAGTCACCCCCACTAAGCATGCAGGGACGACTCTTGGGGCACAGCCTAGGACAGGGACCCTCTGCTCACCCGAGCCCTGGCTGCTTGGATGTGCTGGCCCTGGGGAATAATGAGAGACTCCCCAGTGGGAGCAGGCAGAGAACAACTCTTGGAGTCACCTGCAGGACAGGAGATGGGATGGGTAGCAGCTGTGTCTTTCTTTATTTGGAAATGGGGGCAGAAGTGGCTGGGGTCGCCCCCCAGGCTCCCAGTGGGCATCTCACTTGAGCTCGGAGCAGCTGCCTCCCACCTGGTGTCTTCCTGAGAGGCCACTGGCCAGGAGAGAAACTGAATTCAAACTCTGTGTCCCAGGGCAGTGTGCAAGCTGGGCCTCAGTTTCCCCGCCTGTAACACATCGCACAAGCAGCTCCCAAGGGCCTCTCAGCCCGGCCCTATCAGCAAGATGGGGGGGGGGTGTGACTTTCTGGACTCAGGGACCCGTGGCTGGAAGGGGCACAGATTCCCAGACAGAGCCACGGCCAGGGCAAGACTAAGCACCTCAGGGCAGGGCGGCCTGGGGCGGCCTGCAGACCAGCGCCCCCTAGTGTGAGGACACATCTCCAGCGCTTCCCAGACCTGGGCTCAAGTCTAATTCTAGTCCTTTCTGGCTGGGTCACCTGGAGCCCATTGCTTAGCTGCTCTGAGCCTCTGTTTCCCCATCACTGAGGGTGGGACAGGCTGCCAGCTTGGGTTAGCTAGAAACTCGAATTATGGAAGAGGATTGAGTTGAAATAACTTAAGCTGAAAAGGAGAATCCATCCAGCCTCTGGGGGACAGGAGGCAGATGGGTCTGAGGGTGTCCCTGGAACACAGAACAAAAGCCCCCTGCACGTTCTCTGTCCCCGTCTCTCAGTTTCTGGCTTGCAACTCCATTACCCTCTCTTCTACCTGTCTGGAAGGCAGGAGGTGACCGCCCAGCTACAGTGGGCTTTCACTCTTCACTCCCACCATGGGAACTCTTTCTTAGTCCCAATCCCAAATCTCCATGGGTTCTAATTGACCCATTTTTGAGTCCTTCTAGTACCATCTGGTGACAACTGTGTGGGAATATAGGGGACTTCATGGCACAATAGGGCTGCCAGGTACCTGCCTGTGCAAATGAAGAGAAGTAGTTGTGGGAATTAGTGAGCTTACAGAAGCTGGGACTTGTGTCCAGGTCTGACTAGTTCCTGACCCTTGGCTTTGAACCATGTCCTAGATTGGATTCCCACCAGCAGAGGTAGGGACAGAGATTCTTGTGTAGGTGGATTATTGCAGGTGAGTCCTAGTGAGAGAGTTGCAGAGCATTCAGGCAGCTGCAGGCTGAAGAGAAAGCCAGGGAAGCCTTGGCCTGGTCCCTGCAGATCTCTGGGGCCCCTGTGAGGTCCTCATTCATAAGGGGCCGCAAGGGGAGGGATGACCGCCAGGCAGCCCAAGACCGCTGCAGTGTGGGCACTGTGCTGAGCCCAGAGCCCCTAAACCAGTCGGGGGCTGCGGCGGAATCCTCAGGACTTCTACTCCTGGCCAACCTGGTGACGAGCCACCCCCAAAATAAAGACCCAAACAGCAGGACGTGGGTCTGTGTGAACCTGGGGTTAAGCTCCATCTTCAGATCGGCTCCTGGAGTGAAGCCAAGCAGAGAGTGGGCCGGGATTTTCAGAGCTGAACTCCGACATCCATTTAAGAAGCTGTCTATCACCATGACCTAGAAATGCAACCAAGGAGTTGGGATAATGCCACCAAAGGGTCGCGATGCCCTGATGAGTCTCCCGACAGGCGCGAATTTATATAATAATCCAGAAGCATTTTCGGTGCTAAGTGGCCCTGCAGCCCTGGCCAGGCCCCTGGGATGACGCCAGTGTTACTCACGTCTGATGCTTCTGCGTAATGCACTGGAACAGAAGGAATTGTGGGAGCTGGGCTCTGAATTTCATAAGAAGTTTTTTTTTCTTTTCCGAATGACATTTTTGTGGCGTTTGTAAAATCCCAACACTTGGACTTTGAGAATTATTCCTTCCAGCCATTCTTCGCTTTATAAAAACAGTGAAACATATATAACATAAAATGCATTGTTACATACACATGTATATATATTTTTCTCATTTTTTGAGACATATCTTGCTGAGTAGCTCAGGTTAGCGTTGAATTTACAGATCTTCCTGCCTCAGCTTCCAAGGTGCGGGGATTACAGGTGCAAGTCACCACTGTGCTGGGCTGTTTCATACACTTTTAAGTTCAAGATTCCCTGGCACTAAATACATCCACACTGTTGCATAAACACCACCACTGTCTGATTCTAGGCCTTTTCCATCTTCTGTCTCCACTGAACACTGACTCCGCATTCTTCCTTTCCCAGGTCTGGCCAGACCCCGTTACAGTTCCTGTTTCTATGAATCCAGCTATTCAGCTGCCTCCTGTAAGTGTGATCAGAGGAGATGACAGACAGAGGTGTCCTTATGCCCCTTAATATGACGTCATCAAGATTCCTCCAGCTTGTAGCCTATTTCAGGATGCCTGCGTGCGTTCCTTCTTTCCTCTCTCTCTCTCACGCACCCTCTCTTCTTTCTTCCTTTTCCTCTTCTATCTATCTATCTATCTATCTATCTATCTATCTATCTATCTATCATCTAAGCACTAGTTGAGCTCAGGGGCTTGAGCAAGCATACCACACGCACTCTACCACTGAACTATATTTCCAGCCCTTTTAAAAGAAGTTTTATTTTGAGAAGGTCTTCATAAATTGTCCAGATTGGCCTTAAACTTGCAATCCTCTGGCCTCAGCCTCCCAAGTGGCTGTGCTCCTGCAGCTGGTAGAACATCTTTCCTCTCTAAGGTTGAAAAATCACCCACTGTCCGCATGCCCACGTGCAGGCACACTCAGGTTGTCCCCACCCTTTGGGGTGTTATGACCAATGCTGTTAATGTGGGGCTCCACCTCCAGTCATTCTGGACAATGTCCAGGGCTAGAATTGGAAGCTGGGAGTCCAGGGATGTGATTTCCTGCGGTGGCTGAAGCCCGGCCCTGCAGGGCTGGGAGGGGAAGCCAGCTTCCTCCGGGTACACTGGCTGATTAACGAGTTTACTTGCATATTTCAGGAATTTTCAAGGTGTTCACAGCTCTGCTTAGACCGGAGATAAAGGAGTCCCCAGATGGTTACCCAAAAGATGGCTTGGGTGCTGATCACAGTCCCTGGAGACCAGCAGAGGCTACAGAGGCTGCACCCTGACATTCCCTCCTGGGCCTTGAGGCCACCCCAGCAGCAAGGAATTGGCCACCATCTGTCCCTCTGGGATCTTAGTGACCATTTCAGGAATAGAGACCCAGAACTGTGCCCACAGCTGAACTTGCCAGAAGATAACATCTGTCCCTGCCTCTCTCAGATCTCCAAGGGCACAGTTTACAACTAATGCTGCTTTTGGCCCCGTCAGTATCCCTTATTTGCTAGCCCCTGAAGTGCCCCCGGTAAGGAGGGATCGCTCAGAGCCTCCCCTCCGCCCCCTCCCGGAGCCTTGCTTGGTGTCTGGCTCGGTGGCGAGCACAGGTGCCTTTTGCCCCTTCGATCTACCTGTGTTCAGCTTGTCTCAGCACGTGCAGCGACGGGCCTTCAGGGACTAAGTCTGCCCAGGGACGTGGCCTTGCACCTGGCTGGTGAGAGGACATTAAATAGGTGAAATAAAAGCCTTTTCTCTCCACAGCTGTCTGGGAAAGTCGATCAAGTTTGCTACCCGGCGCACCTGCTATGATGCAGTTTATAAACCAGAACATATCTGGCTATGTAGTGATTCCTCAGAGGAAGGCATTCGCTGAAGATGGCCACGCCAGGGACCTGCTAAGAGCCTGAAGACCCCAGCCCCGGCCCTCACCGCCAGGACCTGCTTTGTCACTTGAAAAAAAATTTATCCAACAAACTTCACATTGGCCATAGGTCTTTGCAGTGGGATAAACACACCCCCATGTTTGGGGTCTGAATTGACATGCACACTTCCCAGGAGACTGGAAAGCAAGCCTCACCTATACCGTCACACACCTGCCTCCTCCCTGTACCCCCAAGGCCCAGACTGGCTTGAAGTCCACACACAGCCTCTGCCTGGCACCAGCTGGGCTTTGGGAGGTCTGGATTGAGAAAGGAGGGGACACATGAGGGTCCTTGTAATGAACTGGTCACATCTGTAGAGAGGTAGGGAAAGGAAAATCAAACCAAACAGTGCCCAGAGGATTGTTATTTCAAACCTGTTGCTGGAGGTCAGTCCTCCTGGGATCCCAGGGGGCTTCACAGGACCATTGGCACAGGGCCTGGCCGTTGTTTTTGCAATGGCCACTTACTGGCCACTGCACAGCGCCCTGGGTTTGGAATTCTGCAGTGAAGCCCCAGGAAGGGCCTGGTCCCCTGCTGGGCCTCCAGGCCTCCAGTCCCCGCTGGTCACACAGGCATTCAGGTAGTTTTGAGCTGCTCATAATAACAATGTTTTGTGCTCGCTCTGGCAGCTCATTTACCACTAATAACATTTGATAGGCCCTGGCCACTTTTTTCCTGTGTGACATTTTCTTTTTTAAAAACACTGAGCTAAACACATAGAACATGTATTTCTTCAGATCTGAGCCAAGCCTTTGAGACGCTGATTACCCTGAAAAACACTGAGGCCATTTAGAGCGCATTTGAAAAGGTATATTAAATACTTGCTGTGTACTTCAGAATGTCTGGGGCAGCCACTAATGCTCAAAGGAAAGAGCATTTCATTAGAGGCTGCCCGGAGTTTCTGTGTCCGTTCTGACTTGGCATAGCCCCCTCCAAGGGATCCTTACATTGGGGACAAGCAGGTGGGGGGTGGCTCAGCGGCAGATGCTTGCCTAGCACGAGCGAGGCCCTGGGTTCTGCCCCCGGCATTACACAAAACAAAACTGTGCTCTTGGAAAGAAAGTGGAACGCTCAGGCCAAACAGGCTCTGCTATTTTATAGATTCTTTTGTTCAGGGCACAACTCCCTGCTCTGGACTGGAGGTGGCCACAGAGGTTGAAGCCCCGGATGTTGGCTTTCGAAGGGAGCAGCATGGTTAGATTCACAGCAACGCCCTGGAAGCATCGGAAGTGGAGCTGGAGATGGTGGTGTTCACCTGCCCGGAGCCCCAGAAACACGTTTTGCTTAAAAGAAAGGAAACATAGTTCAATTGTGCAGTGCCAACAGCTGTCAAAGCCATGTCTTTCTATAAGGATCATTGCCTGTCAACCAATGTTAGTACACTGGCTCCAAATTCTGATCAGTTCTCTCAGTATTTTCTTTTCTTTTTGGTTTTTTGAGATTTCGAGACAAGGTCTCACTGTGGGTTTCGGGCTGAGCTTGGATTCACTGGCTTTACACTCTTGGCGATCCTCCTGCCTCAGCTTCCTGAGTGCTGAGATTACAGGTGTGGGCTATTGTGCCTGGCTTTTTCATATTATTAATAAATCACATAAACTACTCAGGCATGGTGCCACTTGCCTGTAATCTCAGCTACTTGGAAGGGTGAAGCAGGAGGGTTGCAAGTTACTGATTCAAACAATAAAATAAATGCTCAAGGAGCTCAGGCTGGAGCACTCGCCTAGCACGAGGGCCGCGGTGATGCCTGGTTGCTCTGCCCTTCATCCCAGCACCTCATGGCGGAGTCCCTCCACCCCCTGGTGAGGACGCAGAACTGCATGATTGGAGAGCCTCGGAGATCTTATAAATTCCCTGAGTGCTCCCATGGGGGCGAGGGCAGGCGGGCCCTCTTGGAGGAGGCGGGGACCTGGGGACCTGGCGGAGACCTGAGAGTGTGTCTCTGCTGGCACTTTCCCCGTCCTCTGCTTCCGGGCACTGTGAGGTGAGCAGCTTCCTCCCTGGAGCCTTTCTGCCATGATGCTCCCACCCAGAGCCAGCTTGCTGTGGACTGAACCCCCTGAAACCAAGGAAGAATGAAACCTCTCCTCCTTCAAGTTGTGGGTGTCAGGCATTTTATCCACCCATGGGAAAGCTGACCAGTAAACCTGTTTCACTGGTCCACTATGCAGATGGCCTCTTCAATGGCACAGACTTTAACAGGGGTGAGGACCTGTAAGGCCATGCTGCCCGCCATTCCGTCACTGCTGCCCTTCGGGTAGAGGCGAGCTTCGAAAAGCTTTAGAGCTGTGGCCTCTCCTTGCTGCAGGCAGGAGCCCCCCTGCCCTTGTGGGGCTGGCTTTAGCTCCCGCCACCATCTACCCTGTCCCTGACACTGTTCTCCTAGCACTTGTTCACGTGCACCTTCGGGAAGCAGCCGGGGATAGTTCTGCAGTGTCCCCGGTCCAGGCTGGTGGCAGCTGGGCCAGCCTATCCCAGGACCCAGTGACCGACACCTGATTTGTGACCCAGTTGTGCTCTGGACCCCCTACTTCCATTTTTTAAAAAATGTTTGTTGTTTGTTTTGAGACAGGGCCTCACTATGCAGTTCAGGCAGGCTTTGAACTCCCTGTGATCCTTCTGCCTCAGCCTCCCGAGTGTTGGAATTACAGGTGTGGTACGCCACACACAGCTCCCATTCTGTTTTTGTTTGTTTGTTTTTGTTTTTGGTACCAGGGATCAAACTCTTGAACTTGCACTTGCCAGGCAGGCACTTTTGCTGCTGAGCTAAATCCCCAGCCCTTCCATTCTATTTTTTTTTTTTAATCTTTTTCCTTTTTATTGGTACCAGGGATCGAACTCACGACTGCCTGCTTGCAAGGCAGGCGCTTATGCCGCCGAGCTAAATCCCCAGCCCCTTCTTCCATTCTATTTTTAAGGACTTTCTTTCTCAACATTTCACTCTTGGTGAAAAAAAGTATTTATCACTAAATACTGTTTCTTGGGAAACGAAACATTTTAAGGTAATTTTGAAATCTCTTAATAGGACAAAAAATGCATAAGAGCCATCTTCACATCAGAACTGTTTGCCCAAAGGGGAAATTAAAGCTTTCTTTTATTCTCTCCCTGGTCACAGTTAAGATTTTAAGCCCAACTAAATCATCTGCAGATTGCCTTGGATTGGTCTTAGTTATAAAACTGATTGCTGTTCTTAGGAACAGTCTGAGGTCCAAACTGAAGGCCAGCTGTGGTGGTGCACAATTGTAATCCCAGCACTGGGGAGGATGAGACAGGATTGCCACAAGCTCAAGGCCAGCCTGAGCTACATGGTGAGACTGTGTCTCAAAAAAAAAAAAAAAAAAAAAAAAAATCCAAACTGACAGGGTTCAATGAGCATAAATACCCCAAATTTCTTTAATCTGTCCCTGGTTCAATGAAGATGAGCCCCAAAACATAAAACAGACCGTTCCTATGACCACAGACTCAGAGTGGATGTGGATCCGGACAGTGGTGACGCAGTGTGATCTGGGTGACAGGTCCCCCTCCCCAGGGGCTGTGCAACAGGAAACCGCAGCTTCCCATCATGCGAGGGCCCAGATTCTGCTTGTGCTGGGCGGGTTGCCTGCAGCCTTGGGGGGCTTCCCAGAGCCTTGAACTGCCACTCCAGGGATACCCATGGTGCTGTGTCTTGCTTGTTATTTCCCTCATACTGTCCCCACCTGCCTTGAGAAGCTGGCTCTCCACCTCGAGGGCACACTGGCCCTCACTCTTCTGCCCCACGTGCTCACAGCAGAGCTAACATCCTGATTCCGTGACTTATTCTGATCCATGCTGAAGTCACTAGGGGCTGAGGATGGCCAACTGGGGCCAGCCAGGAGCTGGGGCTACTTCTGCTCTTACCCCGCTGACATTTTTCTGCACCCTGGATCCCCAGCTGAGCCTCTTTCCTCAGTGGTGCCAAGTCCCTTCACCTTGCCTGACCAGTGGCCTCAGGACATTGGTACCTCCACAGGCCCATTTCTTTACCTGAAACCGAGGAGAGGACCTTTACCCAGCTAGTGGCCTCTGTGATATGTTTTAGATGAGAATTCAAACTTTCTTCTTGTAGTGGGGAGAAGAGGGGTGCCTCAGGCTAGGGGTCGACAAATGATCTTCTCAGCCCAGGCTCTGAGAACTGCAGAGGTCCAATTGCTACTTGAAGGTTTGGGGCATAAGGGACACGTGGTAAAGGTGGGGGAAACGTGGTAAAGGCATCCAAGGGCGGGTAAGAAACCCCTCGGCTTCTCCAGGAAGGAGCTTCAGCAGAGGCTGAGACCACAAAGGACAACCAGAGGCACCCAGGCTCTGTGGCAGGGTCAGACAGAGACATTGCCCCCCCCCCCCCCCCCGCATCCTCCTGGCTGATTCCTGACTGCCTGGATGAAAGAAGCGGTGGTCCAGGGGCCTTTATCTGGGAGATGCTTCAGGCACTGCACTGCTCGCCTGGAACATGAAAGCCGCGAGCGTCCAGGCAGCCAGGGCCGGGCGGCCTTGCGTCCTTTCATCTTCGGAGAATCCGCTCATTAGGGCTCTGAGTGGTGCTGAGCGCCCTGCCTGCCTCTGGCCGTGGCCCCAGAAGATATGCCTTGAGTCCTGGTGCTGTGAGCCCGCGAGGGCAGCAAGCACCTCCTTGTGTCAGCCAGCGGTGCTTAAGGCAGAGCCGAACCCCTCAGGGACCCAGCTTACCGGGACCTCTTCCACCCGGGCCCTGTGTGAATGCAGGGGGTCCTCGATCCATCCACCTCTGACCTAGTGGATTTGGGAATGGGGGGCATGGAAGGCCTTGCATCCCACTGACCTGATCTCTCTGCTGGCTTCCACTCCCGTTCTGAGCCATCTTTGGGCTAAAGTGACCACCTGGACCCTCGAGGGGTCGACTGCTGTGTTTGTGCCTTCTAGAAACCATCGCCCTGTGTGGCCCTTTTGGGACTGACCCCACCCTCCGTGCACCCCTTGGGGGCCTGCCCTGCGGGGCCAGTTACCATCTTCCCTTCCCTTGGGACCTACATCGGAGTGAACCCTGGATCTCAAGTGCAACGCGTGCGTGAAAGCTTGTTTCCAGAACGAGGGGAAATGTATCTGTGGGGGAGTGAGCAGGCCGGGGCAGCCGGAAGGTGGAGAGGCAGGTAAGGGGCAGCCTTGGGAAGCCTGGAATGCTGTGATGGGACATACGAGCTGGGTCCTTGCAGAAGGCTCTTTGCAGAGGGCTTCCCCGTAAGGCAGTTATGCAGCTCTGTGTTCAGAAAACTCAAAGCATTGACTGCCTGCCTTTCAGCCGGCCTGAGCCCACAGCTGCTTTGACCAATAGAACATGACAGAGGTGACGTGCCTTTCGGAGGCTGCTTTTACTTCTCCTGCTTACAACTCAGTCACCATACTGTGAGGAAGCCCAAGCAGCCACAGGCAGGATAATGAAGGACCTGGCCACTGTCCCCGGCACTCCAGGTCTCCAGACAGCACTGACTCACCAGCCACAGGATTTCCTCCAAGGTGGACCCACCAACCCAAGCCCAACCACTCCCTTGACACTGCTATCCCTGCCAGTGTTGCAAAACTGAGCAAATAAATGCTTTAAACCATGAAGCTTTGGGCTAATTTGTTACAGGGCAATAGGTACAACAGATACCTGAGACACTGGGCTTGGAAGGCTGAGATCATTTCCTGGACTTATTGATGGGGGACAAGCCCTTGACAGGGCTGAGCAGGATCCAGGACTGGGGAGATCCTGAACATACTTGACACAGTCTCCATGCCATTTCCTGTGGAATCCACAGCAGCCTCCTTCCCACTATTACTCCCATGACCAACGGTTTGCAGTTTCCTTGGTGACATGGCCCAACATAAGGGACCAGCTGTAGGGCAGGGGCTGCCGTCTGGACAGCTTGCAGGACAGCTGTGCTCCCCGGAAAAGCTGGCCCTAACAATGGTAATTGGTAATGTCCTTCCTTTTGGAAGTCAGCCTGACTCTCCAAATATAATAACAGAGTTTGAGAATTAAATTTTTGCCCCCTAGAGTCACTTTAATTTTTCCTCTCAGGGTCACAGTGTTTCCTGGTGTCTTTGCATCACTGGGGAGTGGAAAGCTCTTGTCACTAAGAATGCATCAAATGTGTTTCCCATTCATTAGTGTTTATGCTCATTTTTTTAAAGCCAGATCTATGTCTTTAAAAAAAATATTCTAGAGGACGGACCTCCCCACCGTCCACCTGCCACAGCGTACACACACAGCTTTGGTTTAATTTGAGCTGCAGATAAAGAACAAAGAACTTTGTAATATAATCCATCCCATATATGGCACAGGACATTCTGTGCTCAAAACTTACTCTGTTTATCTGAAATTCAATGTAACGGCACAGCTTGTGTTGGTATCTGTCTTAGCATACCTGAGGCATCTGGGGTGAGACTTGCTGTGTAACAGGGGGGACTGGTGGAGGATTGGGGGGTTGCTCTTAGGGAAGACCGCAGAATAAGATGGGGTGTTGCTCCACAGAGCCAGGCTTGGGCAGTCAGCAAAACCAAGTTCTCCGAGTGGGAAGCAGCCGGCCCCGGCGTGTGGGAATGGGGTGACCAAGCGTCCCAGGTTACCTGGAATGTCTTGGTTTTCTCACAAGAAATTCCATGTGCTGGAACCCACCGGTCCTCGGAACCTGGGATGACTGGTCCCTCCCCACAAGCAAGGAGCACATTCCAGATCCAGGAAGCACTCAGCACAAAGCTGCTGTGGTGTGTGCGCTTCCTCCCCGGTTCGGCTCTCCTCCCGGGGCTGTGCGCTCCCGGCCATTCGCTGCTGGCAGAGATGAGGTGGCTCTGCCCACAAAGCTCCAGCTGGGGATGAGCCTGGGCAACACTGTCCCTCCTGGTCCTGGACCTGCAGTGACACAAAGCAGCGTGACGTGACAGAGCTGCCAGAGAGCAGGGAGGGGAGGGGAGCACGCCATGCAGGGACGGCCTGGGCCAGCTACCAAAGTGTGAGGACAGGTGAAAAGAATCTTACAGGCTGATGGTGGTGGACAGTGACAGAAGGGGCCTGGGGTTCCTGGGGAATCAGTGCACCACCCTAGAAGGGGAGCTGGGGACACAGTGTGGCTGTGAACCTGGAGCCCGCTTGGCCCTTACTCACGACCTTTGTGTAGTTAGATTGCAATTTGACAGAAGGCTTTGTAAGTGTCCCCGGCTTCCGAAATCCCTGAGGAGCAGATAGGAGCAAGACTGTGGATGGCTTCCCTGCCCAGGTCAGGGCCCAGGTGGACAGGACCCCGTAATTCTAACACTGCCCCCCCCCCCACCTTTCTGCTCTTTTTCGCTCTCCTGAGGCACCAAATCCTGAATCTCATTAGCCAGATGGGCTCCCAGATGGCTTGGGGAGCTGCGACGGGGCCTGAGTCAGGACCAGGAAACAGGTGTGGCTTTACAAGGCAGCTCTGAGTCACCTGCTGCACCTGCCCCCACCTCAGGCAATTGAAGGCCAGGCCATCACCAACTCCCGTCCCTCCAGACAGCACTGCCCATAAACTGCATGCATCATCCCAGGGCACAGACGCAGCCCCCCAACTCCTAGAGAGGACTTGTGCCTCTGAGAGAGCTCACTGCACGGGTGGGACTGCAGGGTGGACACCCGAAAGGGAGATCTGAGGTAGGCGGGGCCACAGTAGGCAGGGCCGCAGTGGACAGGGAATGAAGATTTTCTAGGCCTTGAGTCCATGGCAGTGGAGGAGAGGCTGGGGGAGCTCGGCTAAGGGTGGGTTTGGGAGAAGAGTACAGTGCTTCCAGGCAAGGACAGCGCAAGCCAAAGAGCCCAGGGCTTGTACAATGACCAAGGCAAGACCATCAGAACAACAGCCCCATTCCACTCACTGTAGGATATTAGGGGAGACCTGAGCTTGCTTGGGAGCTGTGTCCAGGTTGGATGGTGGAGGAGAGGCCTTACTGACCACCATGACACTGGTGGAGGGTGTCCGCTAGTGAGGAGCTAAGGACCTTTTTTTTTTGGTGCTGGGGATCGAACTCACCACCTTGTACTTGCCAGGCAGGTGCTTATGCTGCTGAGCTAAATCCCCAGCCCTGACTAAGCACTTTAGAAGATGCAGATCTCAGCGTGGCTCTAGTGGCCCCAGGCTGGCCTCAAGCCACTTCCCTGGGGACGGGGGGGAGGGGTGTTGCAGTGTGAAACCTGGGCTCTGTACCCACTGTTCTGCAGGGCGCATTCATGTCCTCCGTCTCAGCGCCACAGGAGTAGGCAGTAGGCAGCGAGGTGCCTCGGATGGCCAGCAGCAACTCCAGGTACCTGTGACATAAAAACATTTCCTCACTCTCCCAGTAGTCATGAGGCCACGGTGGGGACCCGCAGGCTGTGTGCATTGGCCACTGTCCCCAGCCATGCCCTTTAAGAGCGCATCTTACCGACACCAACTCCTTGCCTGCATCTGCAGTGATTCGGACTTGCATCTGTTTGTTGCCTAATTTACTCACCGAAGATTTGCTGGGCGTCTGCATGAGACTCTGATTATAATAATCCCAACTACAGCTCATAGAAAACCCTCTAACAATACCGGCTTAAAGAAGAAAGACAAGCAATTGGGAAAGAAGCCCAAAGCAGGAGCTCAGGGACCCAGACCGAGGGTGACCTGGCACCTAGGGCCCTTGGGTCTCACTTTCTTTCATCTGAAGCCATCATGCTATGGTCCAAAATAGTCCCCACCTCCAGCTCTCGCATCCACCTTCTAGGCAGTGGGAAGAAAGGAGGACAGGAAAGAGCCGCCCATGTGTCCCCCCTCTTGGAATGCTCAGGGGTCCCTGCTACCCCACCACCCATCGGCTCCGGCTCCCTGAACTCACGGGCCTCTTTCTCGTGATCCGTGCATGTTTGAGTCTCCCCTAGAATGTCACCCCCCACCCCATGAGCTTGGGGACTTCTGCAGTTCACGTCCCTGCTGCAGCCCCAGTGCCAGGTCGGTGGGAGCACAGGTTCCCAGTGGGTTGCAGTGCAGATGGCCTCAGGCCCCTTGCTTTTGGGGGTTGTCAGATTTGGGTTGTTTTTCTGGGTGGTGCTGAGCAGAACTTCTAAGGAAAGATGAGCCAGCTCAGCAGGGTGAGTGGGGTGAAATGCGGCTTTCAGCTTGATTTCCATTATTCTAATGGTGACCCATTTTGTCTGCCACACACTGGGCCATCTTGAAGATGACAAGTTGACAATGACTCTCAATGGGTCATCGCTGAGAGTGGAGCCCATTAGAACACTGGCCGTGGTTCCAGCACAGCTTGTACTGGGAAGCAGGGCTGTCAGCCCAGTCACGCTGCGCTCATCTACCTGATGGCCCTGCTGACTGTGGGAAGCCCAGGCTTCCCGTTCCCGCCTGTGCGGGGTGGAGGGAGGGTGCGGGGGACAGTGTGAGGCACCAAGTATTTCAGGGCTGGGGTCCCCGCCATGCTCAGTGTTGATACAGTTCCCCTCACCTAGACAAGGTGGAGCAGCAAGTGCTGCGCCCCATGGAGGAGGACCCTGGACCCTGGAGGAGCCAGGCAGCAGTGTGTTTACAGCGTAGAGGAACCTAGCTATCCACTGGAACCTTTTTTTTTGGTACTGGGAAATGAACTCAGGACCTTGCACTTGCCAGGCAGACACTGTACTACTGAACTGTATTCCTGTGTCATTGTTGCTTATGGTTTTTTCATGAGACGATGTGAAAAATATGGCCAAAGGGTGGTTTCAGGTTCTGTTTCATTTTTGTTTGTGTGTCTGTCTGTTTATGTGTTGAACAAGAGTCCTCTATATTGACCAGGCTGGGTTTCGACTCTTGGGCTTAAGTGAGCCTCCTGCCTTAGCCTTCTGAATAGCTGAGACCTGATTTTTGACTCTTTTAAAATTAAATGTTCTTAGCTGGGCATGGTGGGGCACAGCCTCTGGGTGGCCGAGGCCAGACGATCTCCAAGTTTGATCTCAGCCTGGGTGATTTAGCTACTTAGCAAAACCCTGTCTCAAAAAAGAGGGTGTTGCTAAGGACGTAGCTCAGTGCAAAGGTTCTTGGTTCAATCGCTGTCTGTTAATAAATAAATAAATACTTGTTTCCTTTCGTTGGTTTGTGGTGCTGATGCCTCCTGCGACCCCGCTGGCTGCTCCAAGCCTGTAGACGAGGGCTCTGTTCCTCAGGAAAGCTGGGGGGCTATGGAGAGATAGTCCCACTTGGGGACAGCAGGAGGCTGTGCAGTGTGCCTGCAGGGGCCACCTTGTCCCCACTGGGAGACCCCAGTCCTGGCTCCGTGGCTGAATTCTCCTGAGGACCTTGGGAACATGAGAGAGCAACAGAGGTGACCAGCAGTGTTGGTTTCCAACATTTGCAAGAAAGCGAGAGACTTAGAGAGAGGCCCTGTAAGTACTGCAGGTGGAACCCAGGGCCACACACATGCTAGGCAAGTGCTTACTACTGAGCTAGAGCCCCATCCCTTTTAAAAATTTTTAAACAGAGTTTTGCTAAGTTGCTTACGCTGGCCTCAAACAGGATCTTCCTGCCTCAGCCTCCTGAATAGCTGACATCATAAACTAGGCCACAGATCATGAGCCAGGGTGTAAGGGCCTGTAAAGGAGGTTCTTACAGGTAAACTCCATGAAGTTTCCTTTAAAGCAGAACAAGAAAACAAGACCGTCCACTGACCCAAGTGAAAGCTTATTAGAACACACCTCGTTTTCCAGCTCAGGACCAAGGGACAGGCTGTTGTCTAGTTTTTAATTTATTGTGAAGATTTAGGTTCAGAATTTATGCTTTTTCAAACAGACCAGGACCTGCTTGACAAGGGTGATTGAAAACAATGTGTGCCCTGGCTCTGGAAGAGGGCCTTGTAGCAGAAAGGAGAGGGCTGAGACTGACCGGGATGTCCCATGTGCCTGAATGGACTTGTTCTCAGAAGAAAAGCAGGAGTTCCCAAGGACAGCAGGACTCACCAGGAACCAGCAGTTGCCAAAGCAGTGGCTTCCCCAGGTCACCCGGGCACAGTGGTCCCAGCCCCTGGCAGCTCCTCAGTGGCATTTACATACAAGGACATGGGCATGAAAGATGTCCCTGTCACTTCTGGCTGAGTCCCGGGGGAGGATTCTTTCTCTTCCACATCTCAACTGGTCTCTCCTCCCTCCACTGTCCAGGTTGCCATGGGGATAGCCCCTCACCCCTCTTCCCTCCCAAGCAGGCATTCACTTTGGGCTTCACCACTCGGGGTCTACCCCTTGCCCCCTCCTACCCAGGCTGCAGGAAACAGAAGTGACCCTAAGTCAAACCGAGTCCCTGAGAACTCTCTGCCCCTCAGCCCACTGTGGCCAGGACTCTGCTCCTGAGGCCCCTCACCATCTGCTTTCTCTCCCAAGGCCCAGAGTGGGCACTCAGCACACGGGCCAGGGCCCTGTGCCCCCTCACCAATGCAGAGGCAGATGGGTCTCGGAGGTGCCCACCCATCTGCACAAAGAACCTGTGACTGAAATATGGGAGACATTGCCATTTGTCCTGTATCCTGGGGATACTGGGGTCCCAGATAGCCCATCTAAAATTCAGCACAGTGAGTTGAAGACTGTGGGGGACTTGGGTTGCACCCGGCCAGGTAAAAAGGCTCAGTCAGGTACCTGGTCAGCTGACGGTCCCCTCCCTCCACAGAAGCCTGGAGATGCCACTGCATTCCTCTGATGTCCCAGGTGGGGTGCCACCATGCATGTGGTAGAACCCGAGCTCAGGAGGTATCTGGGGATAAGTCGAGGGTCTCCTCCTGCTGCGGTCTTCGTGGCCTCTGAGAGTCAGAGCAGGTATCCAGCAGGGTTGCCAAGTGGGGGACAGGCCAGTGCCGCTGTGTCGGGAAGGAAGGGCCCACAGCTGTCCCGCATTAGCCGCATTAGCCCTTTTAGCAAAGCAAGACAGCGGAGCCCCCCCATCCCCCGACCCCCCGCCAAGGACGTTCCGGGGTCTGACCCCCACTCCAGCCCCGGGAAGAGGGTGCTCCGCAGTGGGGATGGAGGAGGGCCGCCTGGACCCGGGGCCGGGTTGGGTGGGGAGGGGTTCACTCTCCAGACCCGAGGTGACGGGCTGCGGAGGGTGCGGGGCTCCCCGCTGCGACGCGCACCCCGGGGGAGCGGGGTTCCGGTGGCCGCGGGCAGGAGGCGGCGCTGAGCCCGGTGACGCATAAATAGCGGTGGCAGCGACGTCTCGGGCCGCGGACTCGTCGAAGGAGCCCGGCCGCCGCTTCCCTCTGCAGCCGCGCCATGCAGTGAGCGCCGCCGACCCGACCCGACCCGACCCGACCCGACCCGACCCGACCCGACCCGGCCCGGCCCGGCCCGGCCCCCGACACCGCCGCCCGCATCCCGGCGCAGCCGCTCCGGGTCCCCGCGCGGTGCCGTCCGCGCTCTCGCCCCGGCCACCCGCGGGCTCCGGGCCTCCCGCATTTCCCGGCCCGCCGCCGGCTGCCCCAGATGGCCAGGCCCGGCGCCCTCCTGCTCCTCTCGCTCCTGCTCGTCGTCGCGCTGTCGGCCTCCTCGACGCTCGGGTTCCCGGTGAGTGCGGGACGGCGCCTCCGCGAAGGGGAGAAAGCGCACCCGCCGGGGTGCAGGCTGAGGCGCAGGCCGAGCTCCGCCGCCTGGGGGGGGGGGGAAGGGGTCGGGGGACCCGTGGCCGAGGCGCTGGGGCCCACGGGACGCTTTCTCCCGCCGGGCGCCCGGCCACCGCAGCACCCCGGGGACGGCCGCACCCCAGGCAGCCCCTGGGGGGAGTTAACGCCAGCCGGTGCTTTCTCCCGCATCTGTGGGTCCTGCAAAAGCCCGGGTGCAACAGCGCCTGTCACTTGGAGAAGGTGAACGAGGACTTTCTCAGGCTTCACGCCTTGCTGTGCCTGAACGCCCTGGGCGCCCCCCACTCTGGGCACCCCCTCTCTGACTCTCTGACCCCCTTTTCTCCACCGAAGGCAAAGGAGAAGAGAGGCTGGACCCTGAACAGCGCCGGCTACCTCCTGGGCCCGTGTAAGTGACGCAGAGTGCAAGGTGGCTGCCCCCGCTCCTCAGTTTAGTTCCAGTCGGGGCGAGGAAGGGGCGTTTCCCTGAGACTGAGCCAGCTCGGAGCGTCACCTGCCTGTCCTATCCACAGCAGATCCTTCCTCCTCCTCTCCTACCCGTTCCCCTCACTGGGATTCTCCGGAAGCTACACACCCCAGCTTTGAGGTTCCTCATTCTCGGGGAGCCTGAGGGTGCCCTTTTGCGTTGCATCTCACCCGCAGTCCTGAGGCCTTCCTCTGCCTGGCTCCCTTCTTTCCTTCATCTCCCGAGGGAGCCTCCCCGCTCCAGCACCTCCTCAGGCCACCTGGAAATCTCGGCATCCCTTGGGGTCCTGCACATCCACCCGAGCAGAAGCTTCTTTCTCTGGCTCCCACACTGCACCCTCCCACCCCCAGAGTGACCCCTACCCCAGGCTTTGCCCCAGCTTTCTGGGGCTTTCCTGTGCTCCTGAGGGCTCCTCGGAGCTCTGTTTGGGGGAGCCTCCCTGGATACCCTCACCCACTCTGTGGTTTTCAGAGTACCCCAAAACCAGCTGGCCTCAGGTGCCAGCTCCATCTCAGGTCTGTAAGCTCATCGTGGAAACTGCCACTAATCTTGCCCGAGGCCCCAACACCTCCTCTCAGAATTAAATTCAGAGTGCTTCCACCCTGCTCAAGCTGGTCCCTTCTCCCCTCTGTCCCCAGCCGCCCTGCCTCCAGGGCCTTGCCCTACTGTCCCTCTCCTGGCTGCTATTCTGCAGTCAGAGTCTGTGTCTCACACACCCTCGCGGCTTTGACAGGTGTAAGCGGGACTCACAATACCGAGAGCCCCCACAGCCGCTGCCACCAGCACTCACTCTGCTTTGAAAGCTGAGTTTGGGGTGATGTAGAATCAAGAGGGCTTTGGTCAGTTACAGCGAGTGTCAGTCAGGCCTTGCCACGGTGGTGGCAGCAGTGGTGGTGATGGTGTAGACATCTCTGAAGTGTTGTTTTGAGCCACATCCATCAGTATCCAGCTTCTGCCACCCTCGGGTGGACTAACATGGTGTCTGTCCTCCTGTCTGTCATTGTGTGGAGCAGCATGAGGTGCTGTTAGGGAACCCCTGCTGAAGACTCTCCTTGTCAAGGAGCTGTTGGGGACTTTGGAGATCCCCTACTTTGATGGAGGCCAGAGAGAGGCATGCACCGGGGAGCCAGGCCCTAAGTGCACCCTGCCCTCCCCTCGCCACCCGCCCCTGGTCTCTGCCCCTTGCATGCCCTTGGTCTTTGCCGTGCTGCCTTTGCACTTGGGTTATTCCAAGGGAGGTGATGAGGGGAGACCGTGGCACCTCCTCCCACTCAATTCCCTGCTCATCTCTTACCTAGGGTGGTGTTCAGTTCGTAGGCATGATCAGATTTGGGCCAACTGTCTACCTTTAAAAATATCCCTATTTCCTGCCCCTAACCTCAGAGCAGGAGATGAACAGTGCATTCCGCAAATTCCAGGCCCACCAGAGGGAGAGGGACGTGTGGTGTGGTTTTAAAACCCTCAGGAGAGGAGGGCCCTGCATCCCAGTGTTAGGAGTGGGTGGCTTCTCCTCCTGCAGGCGTTTGTTTTCGAGGAAGGCAAGCGTAGAGCTGACAGAAAATGCCTGGGTCAGGACCACACGTAGTCACCTGTACCATGTCCTGGGACCCCTTCCCTGACACCCAGAGGAGTGGTTCAGGGCATCTCCTGTCCTCAAGCCTGTGCCACCCTGAGTTCCACTCCTTGCTAGGCCCAAGAGAAAGGAAGAACCCTCAGGAGAGTACTCAGCCCTCCTGTGGGGTGTGGAAGATGTATTTCTCAGATGGCATTTTGAATCATGACTAGAAAACAAACTCGTGGTCACTGTTAAGGTCGTGTGGCTGCCGGGCTGGGTCTGCAGATGTGCGAGTGTGGGGGATGAGCAGCTGTGGGGTGCGCTCTGTGTCTGTGAGGTCCCATAGCTCTGAGCTGACTCTGAAATCAGGCTGCCTCATTCCTCTGTCCGTTTAGCACTGAGCACTCTGTCTCTGGGAAAGTGGATAAATATCCCTTCTCCTGGTCTTGTGGATGGTGCAGCCCACCCAGGCCAAGTAGCCAGGAACTCTGAGCCTCGACCTCATTCTCCTTTTCTATTTTATCTCTGAAATGCACCCCATCTATCTCAGCCACTCCTCCCAGTGCCACTGGGGGGCTTAGTGTCCTTGTCATTCTGACCTAGATCAGAGCTCTCTGCTGCAGTCACAACACCCCCCCCCCCGCCTCCATTTTCACACACCACACACACACACACACACACACACGCACTTGCCTTGTCTCCCTCCTTCCCTTCCCCAGCCCTTCTTCCTGCTGGGACCCAGCACCTGTCTGAGAACCGTGCAGATGGTCACATTTCCCCAGGGCCCACCTCCTTACATAGGGTGCCGAGGAGATGACCTGCCCTCTCCTGCAGTTTCAGACCTTGGCTTATTTTCATAGTCCAGCTGTTCATGTGTTTCAGTTGTGAGCAGCTGTGTGTCCCTGGAGGGTGGGGAGGCTATGTGTCACAGTCATGGCAATCGGTGCCTCCCCCTCTGATCCATGAGCAGATGCCATCGACAACCACAGATCGTTTAGCGACAAGCATGGCCTTGCCGGCAAGCGGGAGCTCCAGCCAGATGGCGATGTTCAGACAGGTGAGTGTCTGGGTCCCCTTCAGCCCCTCACCTCCTAGGTTATGCCGTGGGCACTGCCATGGCCTCAGCCCGGCCTGGCTGTGACTTGACTAGGACCACGTGACCTCATCACATCTGTCATTTGCCAGAGATCAAAGCAGTGAGGCCAAGAGTAAGGATGCGGTGCAGCTGCAGGGACAGCAAAGGAGGTGGCCGGCCAGGGCACTAGGCCAGGCAGGGGCTGGCCTGGCTTGTGTCCCCCGTGGAGCTGGCAGGAACCAGCCCTGGAAATGCAGAGGGCCCCTGGCTGGCTCCCTGGCCTTGAAGACCCCAGCTCCTCCCTAGGATGGCTGACGAGAGAGGGGGACAGGGGTAGAGGTCCCCACGGTGCCGGTGCTGAGTGTTGGTCTTTCCTGCCTTCTAGGGAGCTCCGACAGGCTGTTGCCTGAGAGCAGCATCGTGCGCACTGTAATTGAGTTTCTGACTTTCTTACATCTCAAAGGTATGTGAGGCACCACTGATTTAAAATGCCACTTGGGGCATTTGGGGGAGTTGTAGCTTACGGAAGAGCATTTATTTGTTCTATCCCCAGCACACACGCACACGCACAGAAAGAAAGAACATGTCATCTTTTAGAACCTTGGCCACACAGAGTCCATCAAGAAAGGATCTGTAAGTTGGATGTGGGATCCCTTAGCCTGAGATTTCATTATCAGGCTGGTCAACATAGCAGAAATCTCAATTCAAAACAAACAAGCAAGCCAGCCAGACCTGATGGGGCAGGCCTATAATCCTAGCACTTTGGGGAGGCTGAGTCAGGATTGCTAATCTGAGCCCAGCCTCGACAATTTATGTCTTAGCATAAGAAAATGTCCTGGTTCAGTTTCCACTACTGAAAAGAAGAACGCAAAAAAAGAGAAAGGGTCTGTAGAATGCCCCTGGGAAGCAATGAGTTCCACTGATCATCACGGGAAGTGTCCTGCACAGCCGTTGCTAGGATCACAGGCACGTGACCGGTGTGCTGGGGCCAGGATTTCACCACAGCTGCAGCACCATCACCACAAGAGTCAGCAAACCAGCGCTGCTTCCACAAAAAGAGTGGGGCTTCGGGCGCCCATATTTATTGGCATTGTGACAGTTGCTGTGCCCGTGAGGACAATGCTCGGCCACAAGCCTGGGGTCTTTAAGAGGCCATCTGAGCCATGTTCCGTGGGCATGGGAACTAAGGGGCCTGCAGGGTTCCTCATGCAGCTTTCTTGCAAGCCAGGCTGCCTTTGAATCCACAGCCTTCTCGGTTGGTCCCTGGGTCAGAACTGCAGAGAGGCCCACGTGGCCAGCAAGGAGGGGACTGACTTTCCAGACTCATTTGGGTGTCCCATTGTCCCATTGTCATTAAGTTTGGCAAGGTCCAGGCTAACACTTGGATTCTCCTATTGATTTTGTTTGTTATAAGTGCCCTGGTTGCAGGACCCGGAGGATTTGGGGAGGGGCTGGAGGGTTTAGGGGCTATAGCTCAGTCCTTAGACCCATCCCAGGCAGGAAGTGTGGGAGGGGGACTTGGAAACCACGGTGTTTGCTCTACAACCCTAAACTGAGGGGTCCCATCCCTCTGTGGGGGCCTCCGGGAGCCTTTTCCTGTGAGGAGCTGATTGGTGCTGCTGGGCATCTATGTATTTTAGTCTTAAATTTTGAGACGTGGAAATTCTCTGATTAGGAAACACGAGTTTTTCTAAGCAGCAGTTCTTGAAAGCATTAATGCAAAAGCCTGACAGCGTCCAACACTCAGTGCGTGAGTTAAGTCATCAAAAGGACAGAAATGCAAGGTGCTGAGCCTAAGTCAGGGTGTTGTCCTGAATCCTGGAGGGCAAGCCCATGTCCCTCCCAGGTGACACCGTGTGGAGCGCTTTTCTGTAGGCCTTGCTACCTGTGGTTCTTTCCTCTGCAGAGGCCGGGCTCCTAGGCAACCTGCCGGGCATCCCCTTGGCAGGGTCCCCCGAAGATATGGAGCAGTCCTGAGCTGACACCTTTCCCAGTGTGGTCGTCTGTGCTGTGTTTAAAGTCACCTTAAGATGAGGATAAACTTATGCCAACTTCCGTGATTCATTTCTGTTCTCTGCTTTGACTCTGTGTCGTCACCATCGAAGCCTCTTCTTTTGTAATTATTTTGAGTGACAAAATAAAAAATAGCAACCACTTGGGATTTTCTGATTCTTCCACCCTTTAATCTTAAGGCTGTCATCCCCAGTGCATCTTAAAAGGTGAATCTAGATGAGAGTCATGGATAAATCCCATACCGAGGGCTGAGTCACCGCTTGCTTTGTGTTTAAGGAACATAGAGTTCTGTCACTATGAGGCTGAGTTACATGTGCTCGGAGGGTAAGTGTGTCACTGAGCTGAACAAACACACAAGCTGACCGACCTCCCTGCCCCTGCCCCTGCCCCAGAGCAGCTGCTCTTTAGGGGACCGAGTACCCCGGGTCCAGGGGGTAACTTGTACAGATGTGTGCACGAGGAGGCTGCAGAGGAGAGCGGGCGGGTAGAAGGCAGAGACAGGGGCAGAAAGGACACACGTGAGATCTATTGTTCCAGCTATTTGGGAGGCCGAGGCAGGAGAATCATTTGAACACAAGAGGTCTAGGCCAGTTTGAAGAACATAGTAAGACCCCATCTCAGAAGAAGGAAAATTCAGAAAACAGGCCCAAAAAAAGGAGCCAGAGATCATTCTGGTAAGTGGACAGGTGACATGCAAGCTGGCCCCTGCTTACCAAGCACACCCTTCTCTTGGGTGTCCCCAACAGTAGGACTCAGGAACCTGAGCCCCAGGAGGCCCACTGACCTCTGCAGTCAGTCTGGGGACAGCTTCCCTGGGTGATGGCCAGGGCAGTCACACCCAAGGGTGAATCCTGCACCAAGGGACACATAGCCCTTGTTTCCCTGTCCCTGCTCAGTGAGACTCTGGACAGCTCCGCTGACCTTTCACCAGCCCCGCTGCTCTCCCCTGCCTGCCCCTGCTTCCACTCACAAACCTTAGCCACTCTGGCAGCCACCAGACATCCGGGTCCCTGAGGCCTGTCAGAGCCAGGAGGCTGCACGGGCCACACTGAGTCCCTCGCAGCTGCTGCTGCTGCTGCTGCTGCTGCTGGTTGGAGACAAGGCCTGGGCTCCTCTCCCCAGCCCTGTGGCCTGCAGCCTTCCGGTCAGCAGAGTCTCTCACACCATGCTGACGCCCTGAGGACCCAGCAGCCTGTGCCAATTGCTCCAAGCCCTGGTTCCTGCAGGGCCTGTGCCCCCAGGCCTGGGGGTGTTGGGGGCACTGCCCTGGCCTTCCAGCCTCCAGACAGATGTGCAGGGCCTCCCTGGCTCCAGCAGCTACTCCTTTTCCAGGCCTTTCCTTCCTTTCGGGAATAAACAGGACGGGAGGCAGTGGCAGGTGGCAGCCAGGGGAAGAAAGAAACAGCTGGGGGACAGCTGTGGTGCCATTTGCTGCCCAGCCAAGAGATTGGTGAGGTGACAGTTCTCAGAAAAAGCCTCAGAAGGTGACTGCTTCCC
Source organism: Cavia porcellus (assembly GCF_034190915.1). Classification (NCBI taxonomy): domain Eukaryota; kingdom Metazoa; phylum Chordata; class Mammalia; order Rodentia; family Caviidae; genus Cavia; species Cavia porcellus. Next base: position 26,803,284 of record NW_026947500.1, read on the forward strand.
AGAGAGAATACACTAGAGCTGGTGACAGCTCTACTGGACCATTTCACACACGATCGTGCTGTAAAGTAACTGTTCTGCATGATGTCACGCACAGTGACCATCTGTACAGTGGCCATTCCGCATAGGGACAGTACAGCTGGTCACTGGTATTCACAGTTTCTGTGTCTTCTTGACTCACAATGGCAAATCAGAAATAATCAAAAAATAGAAAACTACAGCCAGGCTTCGTGGCACACGCCTGTAATCTCAGCTACTCGGGAAGCCGAAGTAGGAGGCCTACAAGTTCAAGGCCAGCCGGAAACTTAGCAAGATTCTATCTGAAGATAAAAATCTTTTAGAAGAGAGTAGATGTGGTGTAGTGGCTAGCGATGTGAGGCCCAGCACCACAAAAAATAATTTTTAAAAACCCTACAAATACAAGTACCTACAAGGGCCGGAGATTTAGCTCAGCAGCATGAGTATCTGCCTGGCAAACACAAGGTTGTGACTTCGAACCCCCGTACCAAAAAGTAAAAAAAATTACATAGCACATTGTATTAGGCATTAACTATGGAAATCAATATGGAGATTCCTTAAAAAAGTGCAGAATAGAAATTCCACTGACCCAGCTGCTCCCCTTCTAGGAATCTGTGCAAAAGAGTTAAAGGCACCCTATCACAGTGGTTTACCCAGGTACGTAGAGCACAATTCCTGTCAGCAGCGGGTGTACACAATGGAGATGGCTCTGCTCTAGGGAAGGGCAGATCTGAGGCACCTGTAGGACACAGGATGCACCTTGAGACCATAGTGCTACGTGAACTAAATGCGAGACAGACAGTTAAATACTGCACGGTTTCTCTTACGTTAGAAATCAGAATTATTGGTGCTTAGCGGCATCAGCGCCTGCCTGGCAAGAGCATCTTGAATTCAATTCCTAGAACCAAAGGAAAAAACATAAAAAATTATAATTTAGAGAGAAAAATAAAAAATAATAGGGAGCTGAGTGCTAAGATTGTGTAGAGATGGGAACGGGCTTGTGGGATGGGGAAGATGAGAGCGCGGGCAGGGATACACACAAACGCCCCAAACCAGGGCACTCATTATGTGTTGGAAGCATGGACCACTGAAAAGGGAAATGTATTTGGTGTTAAAGCAATCACAGATGGCTGACGGCACACAGGAGGATGTGTGTACGTTATGGGCAGACCCCACGCTGTCTTCCCTGTGGGACCTGAGCATGAGGAATTCAGTGCTGAGGGGCGGGGGAGGGACCCTGGAGCCACCTCTCGCTGGCACTGGGGGACACTGGATGGCTTTTACCTCTGACTTTCGGCCACAGAAGCTGCATCCCCAAAGTCAAGAGGGGATTGCAAAGGCCAAGACTGGAGCCTCTCTTTCCCCTCTCTGGCTGCAAGGCTGTTCTAGACTCAGCGCTAAGATGCGTCACGCTGTCTCGGCCTCCCGGCGTGGCCAGCGCTGGCTGCCCCTGGGTGAGGCCCTAGTGCTCTGTCATCTGTTAGTGGCTGAGACATTAACAAACCCAGACACATGAAAGAACACTTTTAATCTATTTCAGGGTGGGTATTAACAAGACAAACACATTTTCAGTTATCATGTTAATTTTAACAACTAAAGGCCTTGGAAATTTGTATTCTCTTTCACTTTTTCAATAGAACCTAAAGATACCACAAGCAGCCTTCCCTGCTGGTTTGTGCGGGCTACTCACTCTGACATTTCTTACAAGGAATAGGATCGTAACGATCATTATGGATAAATGAAGCGAATAACAAGCTTTCCCACAATTTAAGTAGAAACACATAAGAAACTGAACACAATTTGAACTCCATGACCGAAGACTCTTGATGTCATCCTGGCCTTCACTGTGCCCTGTGATTCTGGGGACTATCTCCACTGCAGAAATCCTAGGGTATTTAGTGGACCGATGTACAGACTTAAATTGTATCAAAGCAGCCCCTCTGGAGAATATATTTTAAATAATTTGAAAAAAACAAACAAACACAACCAAGAACCACCCCACTTCCTGACATGGGCAGGCCCGGAGGACCATGCTCTGGACCGATGGCAGGAAGCCAAGCTCGCCGCTGTGCAGATGCAGGGCGCATAGCACACCTCCTCACACAAGGCCGCCCTCCCTCCGAGCGCCTGCGTGAACCCACAGCCTCCCATGCGAGAGCTGGGTCCCAGCCAGACAACTGTCCAGGCGCCTCGTGCTACTCTAATGACAGCGCTAGGTCACGCTTGACTACAGCGTATTCGGCTCGATTTTCAGCCCCTTGCACTTGAACTCAGTGTGAAGAATCTGTGATAAGCATCGCCCGAACTCCTCCAGGATCATTTGCTCGGCCAGGCACTGTGAGCAATGGTCCTTCTCGGCCTCCTCGCCCTGGGCCAGCAGGCAGGCGCACGCAGCCTCCACCACCTCCCAGGAGATGCAGGAGAAAGGCCGCCTGGGGAAGAGACCAGAAGACTGGTTAGGACTGCGCCGGGAACCTGCTTTCTCTGAGTACTTTTTCTCCTTCTACTTGTCCCCCCCCCCCGCCCCCGCCCTTCCATCCCCTTTCTCTTCTTTCCCTCTGGTGGCATTGGGAACTAAACCCAGGACCACTACACTGAACTGCATCCCCAGTCCTTTTTAAATTTTGAGGACCCTATAAATACCAGAAGCCAGCGTCATGAAGGCTCTTTCTCCTTTTGCCTGGTCTCCAAGTCAGCATCTCCGGAGAATCAGCCAAGCTGGAATTTGGGGGACCAACCAAGAAAGCAATGAGCTCTCCTTCCTGGTCAACAGTCTTATTCTGTAGCTTGAGAATAAACTGTAAAGTCACAGAGTAAAATTACCACCTTTGGTCTACCCCCAGCCCTGTCCTATTTTAGTTGGGTGATATTAGTGCCAAGATGAAAAATCCAAGGCCTTGATTTCTGGCAAAGAGGGCAGATAGATAAGAGCAGAATACAGAGGCTCCCTGAGACAGACAACTCAGATGCCAAAATTGAACATCATGGGGAGGTTCAGAGAGAGGAAGATGGATCCTCTTGACTTAGGAAGGGAGCTAAACAAAAGGGAAAAAATCCCATCAAACATGCGGTCCCGGGCTACTATTGGAGCAACTAAGATTCGGTGCTCCTGCTGCAGTGCTCGAACTCACAAGGCCACGATTCATCAAGCCGCCCGAATTCCCGCTGCTTTGACTCCCTGGAACCGCAGTGTTGCAATGAAGTGTAGTCACACTGGTCTGAGGGAGAACGGAGCTGGCAAGGGACCTGGACTGACCTGCGGTGAGTGCTGAGAATAAGACCCTTCCACGGGAAAGGGGCACCAACAAGACAACGTTTTGGAATCGGGCAGGAAGGGCAGAAACAAGGAACAGCAGAGACTTCAGTCAGTTGTTCCCTTCCCAGACCAGATTGGAGGGGTATACTTGGCCTGGGTCACACCCCTGGCTGAGACCAAATAAGTTGTCCCACACCAATTTCCTATGTGGTGCACACTACCACAGTGAAGGCCTCAGCAGGTTGACTGGCCCAGAGGGGAGGGGCCAGCACACGCTGCCCCTGTTTGTACCCCAATAGCACACTGGAGTGGGCAGAGAGCCCTAGCCAACGCACTTCAGAAGAACCATAACTAACAAGGAAAGGGACTGGGACCTCCTCTATATGCCTGTATGAAAGAAACCAAAAACATGACAAGAGGAAGAAACAAGAAAAAGTCCCCAGTTCCCAACCCTGAGAACATTGATCCAGGAGAGGTAAATACAAAAAAGACTGAGGGCAGCAAACATGCAATATCAGACAGGGCATCAGTGGACATAAAAAGGTATCTTCAGGACCTCATAAACAAGCTCAAAAGTGAAATATTTAATCAAGTAAAGATAGATATAAGTAGATTAATTTAAAAATGCTAAGCACTTCTCAAGAAGACACAGATGGAAGAATGGAGGAACACACAAAAAAGAGAGAAATGTTCAATGAATAATAAAAAGAAAACATGAAGCAGGTTCAAAAACATTACCAGGAAATAAAAAGCTCCATTGAAAGCTGGCAAAACTGCTTGAAAGAAACTAAGGATAGATTATCCAAACTGGAGGACAGGTTTGCAATGTGGGATCATGAAAGGAAAAATCTCTTGGGGCTGGGGATTTAGCTCAGCGGCATAAGCGCCTGCCTTGCAAGCAGGCAGTCGTGAGTTCCACCCCCGGTACTGATAAAAATGAAAAAGACAAAAAAAAAAAAAAAAAAAAACCACACACACACAAAAGCAAGGAAACAGACAGTAACAATACAAAGGCTAGAACATGACAAGAGAATCTATAACTTAAGAATAAAGAATGTGAATGAAGAAGCAGGGGTGCAAACAAAGAAACTACAAAGGCTATTCACAGAAATAATTAAGGAAAACTTCCCAAATATAGGAAAAGGAAATGATATGCAGATGTATGTAGCACACAGAACTCCAGCTACCTACAACCAAAACAGAATTACACCCAGGCATATAATAATCAAGATCTCAGAAATCCAATATAAAAACAGAATATTAAAAGCTATTAGAGACTTCCGGGAGAACATGGCGGACAAATAACAGCAGCCACAGAGGCTCTCTGAGATTACCAGTTTAGAATCCAGGAGTGGTGCCATGTGAGGAGTCCTACGTGAGGGGAGATGTACCCTGCCGACCCAGGAACAAACTAAGCTGAGAGAAACCAACTGGAAATGCAATCCTGATGCTATAACAGCAACAGATAAAATTTCAGTGCCGGAGCTGGATCCTGCACCATTGGAAGCCGCGATTTGAATTTCCTGCTGTTGATGCTACGTCCCAATCCGCATGGCAGAGAGAGAGGCATGTGAAAGCTCTGAGAGCTGAAATCGGCGAACCAAACGGCATTGAGAGTGGGACTGGCAGGGAGCCCTGCATCGACCTGCAGTGAGTGAGACAAATGGGGACCCTTTCATAGACTAGGAGGCTCCAACAGAGGACATTCTGGGACTGGGCAGACTAGCCAGAACAAGGCCCTGCAGTGACTTTAGTTGCATATTCTCCTCTCAAGAGGGAGTGGTGGGGAAGGCTTGGCCTGGTGACGCCGCAGACTAAGATCCAGTAGGCTAGCCCAATTCAGGTCCCTGCGCCTGGCGGTGCACCCTAGCAGTGAAGAATTCAGTAGGTTGACCTGGAGGGGCGGGCCCATCAGAGGCTGCCCAGGTCTGTGTCTCCCTAGTACACTGCAGTGAGCAGGAACACCTAGCCGGCAGATTCAAACAAACTGTAACAGACAAAGAGAAAAAAACAGGGCCTCCTACATACGCTGTATGAAAGGAGCATGAAAGGGAAAAGGGAGCAACAAGAAAGGGTCCTCAGTCCCCAATCCTGAGAACACTGATGCAGGAAAGATAAATGCAAAAGAGAATGAAGACAGAAAACATGCAATATCAAACACGGCACCTATAGACATAAAGCAGTATCTCGGGAGCCTCATAAATGAGTTCAAAAATGAAGTATTTAATGAAATAAAGCAAGAAATAAGTAGAATAGTTAGAGAAATGCTAAGTACCGCCCAAGAAAAAACAGATGGTGGCATGGAAGAACAGAAAAAAAGGGGAGAATTGTTTGAGGGAGAAAATAGAGAAAACATAGAATACGTGAAACAGAGAGTTCAAAGAGATTACCAGGAAACTAAAAACTCTATTGAAAGCTGGCATAACAGCTTGAAAGAAACTAAGGATAGATTATCAGAACTGGAGGACAGATTTGTAAGGTGGGAGCATGAAATGAAAAACTTCTTAAAAATAACAAGAAAACAAACAGCAACAATACAAAGGCTAGAAGATGATAAGAGGATCTATAACTTAAGAATTAAGAACATAAAGGAAGAAGTAGGGACTCAAACAAATGAACTACAAAAGCTATTCACAGAAATAATCCAGGAGAATTTCCCTAATTTAGCAAAAGGTAAAGATACCCAGATGTATGAGGCATACAGGACCCCAGCCACCTACAACCCAAACAGAGCTACACCCAGGCATATAATAATCAAAATTCCAGAAATCCAATATAAGAACAGAATATTAAAAGCCATCAGGGACAAAAAAACAGTTAACTTACAAGGGAACACCCATCAGAATTACAGCAGACTTCTCGGCACAAACCATCAAATCACAAAGAGTGTGGGGGGAAATAATTCAAGCTTTGAAAGATAATAACCTCCAGCCAAGATTGATATATCCTGCACAACTGTCCCTAGAAATTAATGGAGAAACAAGGTGCTTCCAGGATAAAGAGGAACTAGGGGAATTTGCAACCACCAATTCAATTCTACAGAGATTACTGCAGGATATTCTAAAAATGAAAAATACCAAGATTCCAGAAATAGTGGCAGAGCGGCCACAATGAATGGAACAGAAAGCGAAATGAAGAGGACAAACTGACAACTAATGACAGAAAAAGAGCTCAACAGAAACGAGGCAGAGAAGGTTGGATGGTAGGATGGAGAAAACAAGACATCATAATAGGTAGTGCTGATATAATATCCTCTTGTTTTGAAGTCCCGTCAAGCTTTTGTTCTTCTGTCTCCATTGGTTTTAACGTGTTGAATCTTATTGGATTTTATTATATGTGATAATATAAACAAAAACTTTTATAGACAAGGAGATTATACAGAAGGCATTGTTCATTTTCTGTTAGTTGATTCTAAATACCCTGTAATACTGTCATTCTCTTGAATGGTTTTACATTGTCTTGATATGTTTGATGCTACAGTATACGAAGTTATACCCAAAGATTTTAAGGGAAGAGACACTATGGTAACTACTATTATGTTGAGATTATCTTGTGGTGAAACACTATTTTGCTTAAATGGCTATGTTTTAACCTAACTTAATCTGGGGCCCTGTGTAAGTTATACTGTTTTACCATGACTGATCTTACTTAAATCTGGTTTGCTTGATTGCTGTTTGGTATGGACAGATTTCATTCTAAAGTGTTATGATTGACAGTATCATGACTGAGAGTATAGGCAACTACACTGAAGATGACAACATTTACTAGGATACCCATTCTGGTTTGATTACTACCTGCTTTTGAAGTTTTACACTATCTACAAAGTTGTGTTTTATTAATATTGTTATGTACTGCTATATTCAATTATACTATGTCTGATGATATAGACAATTCTATACCAGATAACAAGAGACAACACAGTAACCATGGTAGAACACCTTGTACAGTGGTTTTATATGACTTTTTCGTTTCATGTGTTTATAGGAATATGTTTTGTTTTGTATTGCTTTGTTTTGCTTCTCCCTCTAATATAGAAAGGATAGAAATACATGTTAAGACTCATGCATGTGTAGAATCTATAAACAGTTTATGAGAACTGATCTTATGACAGTTGATGAAATGAACAGATACTCTGAAGAAAAGGAGACACTAAAACGCCCAGTGCTGATTCTGGAGTGTCATAATGGGAAACCCAGCAATAGTGTTATTCTTTGTTCAGAGTGATATTAGCCTGCTTTGGTTTGTTTAATCTCAACATAATTGAAGATATGGATAACTGCATGTGTGTTTAAGTGCATAGGATTGACAACCATGTTACTAAGTTTTTGTTGGACAGCTGAACAGAACTGTTTGCAGTCTTGCTTTTGAATTCCCACTTTACATGTTCCATTCTTGTATCCTGAACAACTATTTGTAAAATGACAGTATATAATCATCAACTAGCGATTTCTTTCTGTTTATTTTTTTCTCTGAATGTATGTATTATTTCTACCTATTTTCTGTTTTGTTTAATCTTTCTTTAAATAAAATTTAAAAAAAAAATTTTTTTTGAGACAGGGTCTTGCTTTTAAATTTCGCAGCATGGGCTCAAACTTGCAATCTTGCTGCCTCAGCCCCCCAGAGTGCTAGGGTTAACAGTCCTGTGCCACCATACCATCTTCTAAGAACACTTTCTACTCTGCAGAACATTGCTTTTCCATGCCATGAAGAACGCAGTCATGGGCATGACGTCTTCCGTCAACATAAAGGGTTGTGATGGGAAGAATAACACAGAGGACAGGCCAGTCTCTCAGCTGCTGGACACTCGCCTCCAAGAAAGGTCTGACCTTACAATTGTACCCACCCACCAACCCGGGGACTCCTAGGAAACGGTGTCACTCCTTGGGCCAGGCAGAAGCAAGTCCAGGATCCAGTGTGGGGGATCTCGGTTGCCTGCTGGCCCTTCTACCATTGTCCATCATTAGGGCTGTGAGAGCACCCCACACACCCCCATGATACTGGGTATTTTATCAGGATATGACCTATTACATGGAACTCAAATTTTTAAGTGAATGAATCAAGTCTAATATATAGTAAAATTATTACTCAGCTGTCAAGACCTGCTAGATTATAGTATGGCTCCAAACTCAGGAAATGGGGGCTGCGGATGTAACTCAGTGGTAGAGTGCTTGCTTAGCATGCACAAGGCCCTGAGTTCAATCCCCGGTACCACCAAAAAGAAAAGAAATCATTAAATGGGAAATAGCCAAGAGTCTGGAACCCATAATCGGCACATGAGAGAGCAGTGTGTGTGTGAGGAGCACGGGTCAGTTCTTCGCCCATATGCCCGGCCTAGCTATGTGAGGCAGTGGGCTCCCACTCCCAGGCAGCGCAGGAGCGTGGGAGCGTGGCCCCGGCCAGCTGGTAGCACTTTGGTATCTTAGACAAAGCAGATGAAAAGGCCAGGCCAGGATGAGCAGGGCACAGCTGTTCCACAGCAGTGTCCCTAATGATCCCAGCGTCTCATAAGCAGGGAAGAGCAGCTTCCCTTCCTCCTGTCCCCTGCCACTTGGAAATGGTTTTCAGCTCTCCTCCCATAACCCCGGCAGTTTTGAGCACCTACCTATCTTTTCTGAATTGTGGTAGTTCTGAAATTTTAACTGGTGACAAATGATGGCTGCCTTCAAATTCTCCAGTTTCCATAGATTTCGGCAGATTCATCAGTGTTTTTCGTTCTGGGCTTTCTTCATAGTTTTTGCAACCAATGCATTTGCATATAGAAGAGCACATAATTTTGGCCTGGTAACATAAAATATTTCAATAAAATTAGGTTGCTCTATAAGCCATTGGAAATGACAGCTTCAGGGGCTGGGGGTTTAGCTCAGCGGCATAAGCGCCTGCCTTGAAAGCAGGCAGTCGTGAGTTCGATCCCCGGTACCGATAAAAAGGAAAAAGACAAAAAAAAAAAAAAAAAAAAAAAAAGAAAATGACAGCTTCCACTGAGATTTCAAGTTATTACTTGTGCAACCTGCGATTTTTTTTTTTTTTTTTTTTTTTTGAGACGGGGTCTCACTGTATAGTTCAGACTGGCCTTGAACTCACTTATTTAGCCCAAGCTGGCCTCACAGTCACAGTGATCCTCCTGCCTCAGCTTCCTGAGTGCTGGGATTAGAGGCCTGCACCACCATACCCGGCACGTGATTTTCTTACAGGAAGACAGACAGAAGCAGATGCCAAGAGAAGTGAACGGTGGCAGCATGGAGAGGGGGTGCATTCATACCCCTTGCCAACAGCCAAGGCCGGGGGTGAGATGAGCCTCAAGTGGTGAAGGTGGGGAATCAGCCAACTGCTGGATCAGCCTCTCAGTTTAAAGTAAGCCCCACCTGGCCACGCCACACCAGTGCAGTGGGGACACACGCAGGACACCTGTGGCTGGGAGTTTTCAGGAGACCCTTCCTCTCCTGGGATGCACCTGGAGTCTAGTATTGTAGGGGCCGCAGGACACCTGTGGCTGGGAGTTTTCAGGAGACCCTTCCTCTCCTGGGATGCACCTGGAGTCTAGTATTGTAGGGGCCTCAGCGCACCAGCCTTGGGGCAGCTTAAAGCCGGCACTGCCGACCACATGGGTTTTCCATTTGACCTTTGCTTCTGCCCCAGGATTGCCCTGCATAAGGACAAGGCTGCAGCCCCAAGGTCATCTGCAAGGGCCCAAGGGAACCCGGCACTGCCAGGTGTTCTAACTCAGACGTTGCTCGGGATGTCTAGTCTGCACCAGTGACAGACACTAAAGGACAGTGCTGTCCTCTTCTCTTTGCCTCACACTCTGGCAGTCACTGCCTGGCACAGGCTTAGCCCATGGAAGGGGGCTGGGTCACTGATGGGGGGTTGCCAGAGAGGACGCCCGTGTTGGGAGTGGTTCCCCTGGGTGAGGCCACCCACTGTCGGGATTCTCCATCTCTGCGATAGTTTGGCTATGCTCCTATTCTAGCTGGGCGCTGGAAGGTCTATGTGCCCTGATCTCAGCGTATATTTCTGGGACCAGAAAGTTTAGCCTAAAGCTGACCTTCAGGTACAACCATTTAAAATGAAATTCACAAGTCCCGCAGACCTCAGACAAGCAGAGAGGCTTGTGAGGATGTTTTTCTCACTGCCTCCCTTAGGGACGGCAGTTCCCTCCTGTTCTCTTCCTTCTCTCAACACGGGATAGGAAAAAGCAGGAAAAGAGGCCAAACCTAAAGCGGATGGCGAGTTCATCCATTCCATGAAATCCTGGAGAAAAAGGAAAGGTGCCATCTAGGAAAAGGTCTGCACCTTGCTGTGGGCCCACTGTATCTCTGGTCTCTGAGGCGACTGCAAGCCCAGGAAGAGCCACCTCTGGGCAAGGCTCCCCAGCAGTGGACAGCTGGGGCCCCTAAGGCCCCAGTCAGGAGCATCCTGGCTCTACTCAGCGGGGAGGAGGCATGGTCACCCTCTGGGAGCCACTAAATTGGTGGCCACACGGTCAGCCCACTGTGTGGACCACCAGCTGGAGAGGGCCCAGCCACGGCGGTGGGCATCCCTGGTGGACACCCAGGGTGAAGTACGGGATGGCACCTGGTCCATGGGAGTCCTCGCTTCCATGACTTGATTCATAAAGTCAGCGGCAGCTGAGAAATTAACTCAGGCTGACAGGCGAGCTCCTTTAGAGACCCTGGGAAAGGAGACTGTATTTCTCTTTTTAAACCACAAGCGTGACTGGTTTCTGTTTTTCATGTGCCAGTGCTAGGACCGGCCACTGACCTCATAGCACTCACAGTAATTCTTCAGGCAGCCGGACCGCTTACAGTTGCAGCCTTTGTTGTGACGCGGTTTAACGTCTCCCGACCTGCCTTTGCCAATTTTTGGTTGGAAAGCTTCTGGATTTCTGTCGAGACATACCTACGGTAGGAAACGGAAGCTCCATGAAGCATGTGCTTTGTGCTGAGCACGGTGGTGCAGGCCTCTGTTCCCACACTCGGGGAGACTGAGGCAGGAGGAAGGCAAGTTTGAGCCAAGCCGGGGCAACTTAGTGACTTAGCGAGACCCCGTCTCAAAGTAAAAACATTTAAAAAGAGCTTGAGATGTAGCCCTGGGTCCAATCCCCATACTGCAGGAACAAACAAAAGTCCCCAAAACAAAGACTATGCTTCGTGACTCAGGTGTCTCAGGGGAGGCCATTGGTGAATCCACCGTGATTGGGCCCGGTGGCTGAGTTCCGTCTGGCTCCTGGTCACCAGTGGGCCTCCACAAAGGAGGATGCTGCAATCATGTTCTCTTAGGTTGGGCTCTTTCTCTGCATTTCAAACTCACACATAACTTTGTATAGAAAATTAGTGGACAATAAAGATGAAAAGAAAATCATTGCTTCCATGTGGAGAGACCCTAGACTCCCTTCCAGCATTTCCTGCCCCTTTTCTTAAGCTAACTGATTTTGGGGGAGTAGGGGGTGCACCCAGGGTCTCACCCATGCTAGGCAGCTGCTCCCGAGAGGGATCCCCAGCCTGCCGAGACAGTGAGACCACGGTGCTATGCTCGCAGTATGGGAACACGATTGAATGAACCCCATCTCAAGTGTCTTTCTAGGTGATGTGCACACTTTTTCCTCCCGTGATCCTCTCCTACAAGCTGTTCCTTATAGATAAAGAAACTGAGGCCCAAGAGGCAAAATGAGATAGCAGGCAGCAGACTCTCAAGTCCAGATCCTCAGGCTGACTCCAGAGGCCAGGTCTCGCCTTTCCCACACGATGCTCATGACCTTTGATCCTCATTTGCTCTTACTTTTTAATCTACCTGTCCTGTATCTATCTACACATGCAATTGCATATCTATTTTCAGATAAAAAGTGATTTGTACTCATCCTAGCAATTAAAGCATCACAGAATCACATTGGAGGTCCTGTCTCCCGCCCTCCTGCAGTTACTTAGGAGCCAGGATTCAGATCTGTGCATCCAGCACCGAGGCACTTGCATGTGGCCACAACAGACCACTGTCCCGCTGCATGGCACTGGTCTCCAGTGGGTGGCTTGACCTACAGGTCCTACCATGGAACCGCTTGCATCTGCAAGTGCAGGGTGACAGTCTTGTGCCTGGGCACCACTCCCCAGGGCTATCGAGGGACTCCTTTGTGGCTCCTCCCCATCGTGAAACCCCCAAGAGAGCCACTGTTCAGACTCAGACTCTGACGCTCTACCTCTGCCCTGCTGGGACTTCACCTGGGTGGGGCTCTGCTTCTTTCCTCAGCAGGGTCTGTGACAGTCATTCACACTGCTGTGCTAAGCTGTGCTTCCTTCTGCTCTGTGACACGGAATGTCCCATCAGACCACACACCTGCCATTGTACCAATGATGTGTCCCTTGGATTGGTGGGCTTGTGGTGTTTGGCTATTTCAAATAAAGCTGCTGTGAACATTCTTATACAAATCTTCTGTGGACATTTACATTCACTTTCATTGGCTGTGTTTTTAGAAAAGACATTGCTGGGGCAGAGCACATGCAAGGCTTAGCTGTAGTAGCCATCATCAAACAATTTCCCAAATGTCTGTACCGATTTATATTTCCATTAGCGATACACAAGAATTCCAATGTTTATAATTTTGTACTTTTAGTTGTAGATAATACCCTTTGCTCTAAATAAAATGTAGCTGAACAGTTTAATTTTCTCCTGTCCATGGATCTGGTCATATCAAAATTAATAAGCTATTTCTAAGTGATTTATCCATAATTCAAAAGGGAATTAGTTTATCTAATAAAAATAAAATGAACAGACCAAGCACAGCACAGGATCGCTTGGTTCCACTTGCATCGGGCTGATGGCCTCTCTTTCCTTTGTAAAGTAGAGGCCAGGAAGCGCCTCCCTGCAGCGGGCTGACAGCCCAGCCTAATTGTCCTCCCCTCCCTGATGGCCTCTGTGCTGGAGAGGGCAAAAGCACACACTCCTGCATTTAGCCCACAGCAGAGAGGCCTTAGGCCATCAGAGGTGGTGCCTCCTCCTCCCCCCAGGATTCCTCCTTCCTCCTGGAAGCAGGGATGAAAAACTTCAAATTCCATGAGGGCTGAGCACCCTCCCCAGCCTCTTCACAGACTGTACTCTGCCAGCTCTTTTCACACTATACTCTGCGAACTCAAGCTCACTTGTTACACAGCATTCCCCAAATTTCCAACCCCCAAACCCAAACCAAGTGGACCTGGGCACATCCTTGCAGCAGCTGTCTGGTTTTTCTACACCCCGGAACCATCCCTCATGGGGCAGACAGAGGTCGTCTGCCTGCCATGGTCGTCAGCAGCACCTCTGCTGCAGAAATAGTCACAGTCAGCACACGTATCCTTCTTCCCTTGGGTTTTGCCACTATTGACGTTAGGAATCTCTGGAGATCGTTCTGTGAACCTCTCAAACACTTTTAAATGCCTTTAAAATTGATTACCTTAATGGCGTTAAACCGTTCCATTTCATGGTGTAAATTGTTGCAGCAGTTGTTACAGTTACAGTTGTTGCAAAAGTCCCCACTGGCGAAGCAGTCGCAGTACCTGGGAAGAGACGCACAGTGTGAGCCTGAGTGCAGGTGGCACAGCCAGGCGGTGACAGGAAAGGCAGGTGTGCAGGAAAAGGGTGGCCACAGGGCCTCAGCTAGGATGACTCTGATTTAGGGATTCTGACCACATCACCTGGATGGCGTTCTACAAAGGGAAGCTAGTTATTAAAGCTTGCGTTTGGTGACATGCGATCTTACAAAGTAAAACAGTTTCTTGGAAGTCATTCATTGCTGCCAATTGTCTCCAGCCCCCAAATGCCCTCCGCCATTTTGCCACCAATCTTCCCGATCCATCCAGTTGCCAAAGGGTTGCTCCCCTGTTGACCAGAACTTGACCATGACTGACACAGAGAGAGGGACCTAGCCTTGGCTTCATCTTACTCTCAAATCCATGAGCAGAGGAAACAAGGGAATGCTAGAAAACATAAATGCATAAACACCCGCTATGACGCTTTCTTGTATGAGAGGGTCCTTGGCACATCCTGCATTTGAGTCCTGCACAAGAGAGAATGTCTGGGGCACCCTGTGATCCTTGGGCACGGCTGTGAGCTTCCTTCTATTCACAGCCATGGGCTGCTTCAGATGTCCAGCTGTGCTGTGCGCAGTGGCATCCGCAGGCCTACGCTTCCATTCTCTCCATGTGGACAAGTGACATCCAAGCCAGACTGAGATCCTATATCCCCCCACCCCAAGAGGTGCTGGCAACCTGGTGGCCACTCTGCAGCTTCTGTTTGTGACACCTTGGTTTTTTGTGTCAGTTCTACCACCAACTCTCACCTTCTCTACCATAGGTTGTGTCTGTCAGAATTGCAAGTTGAGGAATGGAAATCATGGCACTTAGCCTGCCAGCCTCAGTGGCCACGCACACTGGATGCTGTCTCAAGGCTGCAAGAGCAGTGTGGGACCAGGTATCTGCAGCAGGCCCTGGCATTAGAAGCCTGAGCACAATTCTTTTCATATTTATTACTTTTGTATTGCTAAGTAATATTTTCCGACTTGGCTCTAGCACATTGCAGAGAGTACTCTATCTGGACAGGCTGCTAAGTGTGAACTTTACAAGCTACAGTCTGTATAAGAAAGGCCCCAGGAGATCCTCAAGCTGTGCAATGGATCTCACTTTGTAGTACAGGCTGGCTTCAAATTCATAAAAACTCGTGGCTGGGGATTTAGCTCAGCGGCATAAGTGCCTGCCTTGCAAGCAGGCAGTCATGAGTTCAATCCCTGGTACTGATAAAAATGAAAAAGACAAAACAAAACAAACTGACTTCCGGGAGAACATGGCAGATAGATAACAGCAGCTATGGAGGCTCTCTGAATAGCCAGCTAAGAATCCAGGAATGGTGCGGTGTGAGGAGTCCTAAGCAAGGGGAGCTATACCCTGCCAACCCAGGAAAGAACTAAGCTGAGAAAAACCAACTGGAAATGCAACCCTGGTGCTATGACCAGAACAGATAAAATCTCAGCGCCAAAGCTGGAACCTGCGCTTCCATTCAGGTTCAAATCTGGAAACCGCTTTCAAATCTGGAAACCACGATTTGAATTTCCTGCCGCTACTGCTGCTGCATCTGAATTGGCACAGCAGGGACAGAGACACAAAAGCTCTGAGAGCAGGAATCGGCGAATGGAGTTAAGAGCAGGACTGGCGGGGAGCACTGCATCAACCTGTGGTGAGTGAGAGGAATGGGGACCCTTTCGTAGACTAGGAGGCTCCAACAGAGAACATTCTGGCACCGGGCAGACTAGCTGGAACAGGACACTGCAGTGACTTTAGTTGCATATTCCCCTCTCAAGTGGGATTGGTGAGGAGCACTTGGCCTGGGTGACGCTGTGGACTAAGACCTAGTAGGCTAGCCCAAACCAGGTCCCAGTGCCTGGCAGTGTACCCTACCAGTGAAGCTTTCAGTAAGTTGACCTGGAGGGGTGGGCACAGCAGAGGCTGCCCAGGTCTGTGTCTCCCTAGTACACTGCAATGGGTGGGAATACCTAGTCGGTGGATTAAAACAAACTGTAACTGACAAAGAAACTGGACCTCCTATATACGCTTGTATGGAAGGAACAAAAAATATTGGAAGAAGCAGCAACAAGAAAGGGTCCTCAGCCCTGAATCCTGAGACACTGATCCAGGAAAGGTAAATGCAAAAGAGAATGAAGACAGAAAACATGCAATATCAGACATGGCACCAATAAACTCAAAGTGCTATCTCCGGAGCCTCCTAGACGAGTTCAAAAGTGAAGTATTTAACAAAGTAAAGCAAGATATAAGTAGAGAGATATAAGTTAGAGAAATACTAAGCACCGCCCAGGAAAAAACAGATGGTGGAATGGAAGAACAGAAAAAAAGGGGAGAATTGTTTGATGGAGAAAATAGAGAAAACATAGACTACGTGAAGCAGGTTCAAAGAGATTACCAGGAAACCAAAAACTCTATTGAAAGCTGGCATAACAGCTTGAAAGAAACTAAGGATAGATTATCAGAACTGGAAGACAGATTTGTAATGTGAGAGCATGAAATGAAAAACTTCTTAAAAATAATAAGGAAACAAACGGCAATAATACAAAGGCTAGAAGATGGTAAGAGGATCTATAACTTAAGAATTAAGAACGTAAAGGAAGAAGTAGGGACTCAAACAAATGAACTACAAAAGCTATTCACAGAAATAATCCAGGAGAATTTCCCTAATTTAGCAAAAGGTAAAGATACTTAGATGTATGAGGCATACAGGACCCCAGCCACCTACAACCCAAACAGAACTATACCCAGGCATATAATAATCAAAATTCCAGAAATCCAATATAAGAACAGAATATTAAAAGCCATCAGAGACAAGAAACAGATCACTTACAAGGGAACACCCATCAGAATTACAGCAGACTTCTCGGCACAAACCATCAAATCACAAAGAGTGTGGGGGGAAATAATTCAAGCTTTGTAAGATAATAACCTCCAGCCATGATTGATATATCCTGCACAACTGTCCCTAGAAATTAATGGAGAAACAAGGTGCTTCCAGGATAAAGAGGAACTAGGGGAATTTGCAACCACCAATTCAATTCTACAGAGATTACTGCAGGATATTCTAAAAATGAAAAATACCAAGATTCCAGAAATAGTGGCAGAGCGGCCACAATGAATGGAGCAGAAAGCGAAATGAAGAGGACAAATTAACAACTAGTGACAGAAAAAGAGCTCAACAGAAATGAGGCAGAGAAGGTTGGATGGCAGGAACAGCCATTTTGGAGAAAACAAGACATCATAATAGGTAGTGCTGATTTAATATCCTCTTGTTTTGAAGTCCCGTCAAGCTTTTGTTCTTCAGCCTTCATCGGTTTTAACGTGTTGAATCTTATTGGATTTTATTATATGTGATAATATAAAACAAAAACTTTCATAGACAAGGAGATTATACAGAAGCCATTGTTCATTTTCTGTTAGTTGGTTATAAATACCCTGTAATACTGTCATTCTCTTGAATGATTTTACATTGTCTTGATATGTTTTATGCTACAGTATAGGAAGTTATACTCAAAGATTTCAAGGAAAGAGACACTATGGTAACTACTTTTATGTCGGAATATCTTGTGGTGAAACACTATTTTGCTTAAATGGTTATGTTTTGACCTGTGCTGTTTTGTTGTTATATCCTCTTTTATCTCAATCTCCTTTTTTATTATTTATTTTTTTATTTTTATGTTTTTAATTAAGGGGAAAAATAAATAAAAAATAGCAGGATATATTACAGTAACCCACTTTGATTTCCTATTAACTTGATTTGAAACCCTGTATTGCTCTCACCATCTTGTTTTGACTGATTTTCCTCTATTCTGTTTTGCTTGATAGTACCAAGTTTGAGGGTATAGGCAACAACTGTAAAGACTCATTATGACTCCTAAGATTCATTATGATGCCCATTCTGATTTGACTATCATCTGCTTTTGAAGTCCTGTAATGTCTCCAATGTTTTGGTTTTATTGGTTCTTCACTGTTTTGTTCAATTTTATTATAACTGGTGATATAGGCAATTCTTTTTAAGATAGCAAGAGGCATTATGGTAATCATTGTTGATCACCTTGTATTTTGTTTGTACATTATGTATTATGTCCATCCTTTTGATTTGACTGACTGTTTTGTTATGTCACATTTGGTTTTATTCTCTTCAAAAAAAGTAATAAGAACTGTAGGAGTAATAAAACCCAAAATGTGTAATTGTCATTGTAAAAAAGAGAGGAAAAGAAAGTGCTCTAAAGGATATAACTGCATGTATATTTCAGTGTATAAGATAACCATATTACTGAGTTTTGTTGGATCATTGAACAGAACTGTTTGCAGTCTCACTGTTTGAATGTCCACTTTATATGCTTTAATTTTGTAACTTGAACAATGATTTCTAAGATGACAATATGTAATCTATTAACTAGTGATTTCCTACTGTTTATTTTTTGTGAAATTCTGTATAACTTGTACCCTTTTTTTTCTCCTTAAAATTTAAAAATTAAATTTTCCAATGCATGTGAAACCACCAAGAGTACAGGAGATCATCAGAGGCCAAAATGACAAGAATTGTGAAGCCAGAGAGGTGCATCTATAGCAACTAAAGATTGTCCTGAGGTACCTGCTGTCCCTGGGGACCCGGAGTTTGGGCTCCCACAGGCTGCTCATGCAAAAGACGGGTGACAAAGTCAAGATGACAGAAGGTGTCAGTTAGTCTGGGGACCCCCCACCTAAATAAGGATCCCTGCAAGACAACACCCCAGTGGGCAAACAGACCAGCTCCTTGAGGGAAGAGTACTGACATCTCCCTTTGGGGAACAGGAGAAACAGGCGGGCCTCTCCTGAGCCCTCTTGGCCACAGGATGGAGGCCAGGGAGGGACACAGTGGCAGAGGGTTCCCAAGAAGCCAGCAGGGAGTGGGACCAAGGATCCCACACCCACAGGAAGAGCTGAGACGTGGCTTCTGGAGACCTGGGAGGTGCTGGCCCAGACCCTTCCAGGTGGAGGATGGGAGAGGGCGAGAGGAGCAGGGGTTGCAATTCTGTCCAGCAGGCCCTGAGTGCTGGGGCCCCTTCCTATTTCCCAGGTCCTATTTCCCCATCACTGTGACAAAATACTGGAATCCCTCTCAGGATAAAACTACTGTGAGAACTGGGGTGTCAGTTTCTTTTCCTACTCAGCTTCTAGAATTCTAGCAGGGGATGGAAAAAGCCTTTTGGTACATTCTGCCTTGTAGAAAAGGAAAGAACTGGGCAAAGTGACACAGAGTCCTCACAAAAAGTGGGGCGTGGTCACATTGCGCTAGGTAAAGACGCAGAGACAGCCCTGTTAGGGCACAAAGGATCACTCAGTCAGCTCATGGCTCCTTACCACACCCCGAGACTCAGCAGACTGTGAGGAGCAGATAGGCTGCAGAAGCCAACACTGCGGGGGAGGGAAAACCAGTGGGAGTGGACCCGCGGCCTTAAGGAGAGTGAGCAAAGTTACTGGATGCATCAAAGAAGAAAACGATGCTGAAGAAAATGGAGCATAATGAAGCTGTTCTAGCTTATGAAAAAGTAATCACAGAGATGAAAAGCGTAACAGACGCTAAACACTGGAACGACGACATGAATCACATGAAGAACACAGAAGCCAGGAAACCAAACATGACAGAGAAGCACTCAGGCCCCCAGCGTTTCAGTAGAGGGTCCAAGATGGGGGCCCAGCTCCGCTGGACCGACAGATACATCCGCAAAGCCTTCCTCCAGCCTCACCTGCTGCATCCTCGCAGTGGGGGCAGCGTGACCACAGGGGTAAACAGAGCTGAGTGCACAGAAAACTGAGCGCTAAGCGACAACCAGAAGGCAAGGGTGAAGAAGACAGAGAAGGAAAATCAAGCCTCAGCAAAGGTCGGGAGTTTTCACAGTCATACAACACGCATGCTCAGTGGTGACTGAACCACGTACATCTGCGGTCCTGGATTTGAGCAAAGCTGGGAGACGTTTGTGCCTGAGAGAGGAGGGAAACCCAGCCAAATCACATCTCCCGTGGCGCACAATGATGGCACGGAAACTGAAAAGTGGAGATGTAGCAATTCAGTGCTGCTCCTTACATTTACGCAGGCAAACACTAAAAGATCAGTTAAGACAGCTGAAAGTTCTTGAAGACAGGAAATAAGGAACAATCATCAGAGGAAACTGTGATACTTTTATCATAGTCTTCTATAATAATTTGGTTCTTTAAATCTATATAGAATTTGGATAAAAATTAAGAGAGGAAGAATAAAATAAAAAATTAGATTGAGATGCAGTACAAAAAAGTAAAGAGATTAAAAATATTTAATCCCAGTACTCTGAAAGACCAAGGCAGAAGGACTGCAAATTCAAGCCCAGCATAGCCATTTAAGTGACTTAGCAAGATCCTATCTTGAAATTTAAAAAATTTACAGGGTGGGGATGTAGCTTAGCGCAAAAGTCCTGGTAGTAACGTCACACACAGAGACACTTACACACATACACACATACACACACATTAAGAGGAAGTGAATCGGTATAATGGCTCATGTCTGTAGCTCAAGCTATTTGGGAGGCAGAGGCAAGAAGATTGTAAGTTCAAGGTCAACGTGAGCAATTTAGCAAGAACCTGTCTAAAAATACATAAAAATGCATAAATTTGGGGGGATGTAGCTAAGGGATAGCTACATGGATTGACATAACTGTTCTAAACAGTGTTGGTGCTGATAATCCGTGAAGCCTAGCATGTCCAAGAGCCCAAGTTTGATCCCCTGTTCTGGTTGGGGGTGATATGGAGGAGAAAAAAGTGAGGGGAGGAGAAATGGTCTCTGCTTGGAGGGTTAATCTATGCTGCGAATGTTTCAGAGAAGAGGAGAGGGAGGCATCTTTAAAGGGAGGGACGAGAGAAATAAATTTTCCCTAAGCTACGCATCCTATATTTAACACACCTAATAAACCCCAAGAAAGAAAATCCAAAGGCAAAAAGAAAATGTTAAGAGCAACTGAAAGAAAAGATACAATACAAAGACGGACACCGACTTGTTAGAAATAATCAAAGACAGTAAAATATCTTCCAAGCACTGAGAACACCTGGCAATCTAGAATTTTACTCACCAAGATCCAGGCAAGGCACGCGTCTTGCTCTACGTGTCTGTGTGTGGTTTTGTTAGCTGTCACCACTCTGCTTTTAACTTTATGTTGAAGATTTTTAATCCTGTTTCCCCTAAACTGCCCTTTCCAGTAGACTGTAAAACCCCATCACAGAGAGCTTCCCCAGCACCACACCAGGGTAGGTACCCACATCTGCCCTTTGTACTTTTCCTTTCCCAGGCACTCAAGAACCTTCAGCAGCGCCCAGCTGGGCACAGACCCATGGAAACTGCTTGGACTGCAGCGAGCCCAGAGTCCGATCTCGGGGCAGGCCTGCTGAGCTTATCCCCTACTCCGCCATAAAGCAACTGCTGGCTTGCTGGGATGGAGTGGCATGGTTCAGGACTCTCCACAGGCTGCCTGCTGGTGAAACCAGAGAGAATCCTGGAAGTGGACTATTTGTTTTTTTTTTTTTTTCTTGTTTGTTTGTTTTGTGTTGTGTTATACAGTTTGTTTTTTATTTCTCTTTCTCTTTGGCTGTTTTTTTCTGAGTGTGAGAGTGGTTCCTAACCTCTGCGTGGGTGTGTTTCTGTTCTGTTCTTCTTTTATCTCTCCACCTCTCTTTTCCTTCAGTCTTCTGCACCAGTTTCCCAAAGTTGGTGGGACCCATCTTTGTCCTCCAACTTTACTGGTAATCTCTTTCTCTTTTTCCACTTCTCTATTTTCTCCTTAATCCATTTTAAATTTAGCCCTGAGGGCAAAATTGACACATTACAGATTATATATTTGCATGTAATTATCTGGTTCATTTTACACTTTGTTATATAATCACAAATCTAGTTCATATGGTTCAAAGTTGCAAATTAAGGATTAGTTCAGTTTGTTGGTTTTTAGGCCGTGTTTGATGGTACTGGTAACACCACAGCCACAGTTGACATAACTGTTCTAAACAGTGTTGGCGCTGATGATCCATGACTGAGATTAACAGAGGGTCACAAAAAATACTGTGGCACAGTGCCAAAGAACCAGGGACTGGGCCAGACAAACAACAACTGCTCATCCCCAACAAACTGAAAAGGTAAGATCTTCCAACAGATTCAAAACCTCAAAACCAGCTGCACCTGGAAGATCCCTCAGAGTAATCATCACTGAAGTGCCCTAAATACCACCAATAAAGCAACTCACCACAGGCAACTTATTAGCATCACCCAGAAATTAAACTAACAAAAGAAAAGAAGTGAGAGGACACTTAGGCAAGATGCAACCTCAGATATCCAGTTCACCAAAGACAAACCCAGGAGGGGCAGTGAGGTGGGACAATCCGAAAGCCCCACACCAGGTGTCTCTGAAGTGGTAACAACAAAACAACTGAATGAGGCTCTGGAAAAAATGAAATCAGAAATAATCTCCCAGATAACTGCAGAGTTTACCAAAATGCACACCATGCTTAATGATGTTAGAGCAAACACAGACAAAAAAATAGATGAGCTTAAGCAAATTATGGAAGCACAGCATAGGAAACAAATGGAATCCATAAAGCAGATTCAAGCAGATACTCAGGAGAATAAAAACTCCATTAGAAATATTCAAAGCAGCTTAGGCCAGTGTGAGGACAGGATCTCAGATACTGAAGACAGACTTGCAGTTAGTTACCAGGAAAAGAAAGATTTCTCAAAACTAGCAAGAAATCATGAAATATCAATCAGCAGCTGTTGGATGAGACAAAGAATAATAATTTGAGGTTAATTAGAGCCAATGAACAAGCAGGAGATCCCACACATGATATTAAAAACATGTTCACAGACACCATGATGGAAACTTTTCCTGGTAGAGAAAAAGAATTTGACATACAAATAACTGAGGCATAGAGAACTACAATTAGCAATGATAAAAAATCCCACTACATTCAGGCATATCATAGTGAAGATTCCAGAAACTCAACATAAGAATAAAATCTTAAAAGCTGTTAGGGAAAAAAACAAATCACCTATAAAGGAAAGCCCATCAGAGTCACAGCTGACTTCTCAGCACACTCTCTCAAGTCAAGGAGAGCTTGGAGTGCAGTTCTCCAGATTCTAAAGGAAAACAACTTTCAACCCAGATTGATGTATCCCGCAAAACTATCTTTCAAAACTGATGGAGATATAAGATACTGCCATGACAAAGAACATCTGAGGAAATTTATTTATTTATTATCGGTATGAGGGATCGAGCTCAGGACTGCGCGCTTGTGAGGCAGGCGCTTATGCCGCTGAGCTAAATCCCCAGCCCCCTGAGAAAATCAATGACCACCAAACCAACATTCCAGAATCTTCTGAAGGACATTCTAGAAAGAGATAATAAAGACTACAGCTCCATAAACCCCAAAAGAAGGAATATACCAGGGAAGGCAAACAATTATAGAGAAGGAAAAAAGGGAGAGCCAACAACAGGAAAATAACATGACAAGAATAAGTCAATACATATCAGTTATATCCATCAATGTTAAGGGTCTCAATTCACCAATCAAAAGACACAGACTAGCAGAATGGACTAAGAAGCAAGATCCAACAATTTGCTGCATGCAAAAAACACATTTAATTCAAAAAGAAATTCACGGACCGAAAGTCAAAGGATGGAAAACAATACTCCATGCAATAGGAATCCAAAAAAATGCAAGGGTATCTATTCTATTTGTAAACAAAGTGAATTTCAAGCCAAAACTGATTAAGAAAGATAAAGAAGGTCACTATATCCTCATAAAGGGAAAAGTCCAACAGGAAGAGATAACAATCATAAATATATATGTACCAAATGTCAGTGCACCCAGCTATATAAAACAATTACTAATGGACATGAAAATCAAATAAGCTCTAATACAATTGTATTGGGAGACCTCAAAACCCCACCATCACAAAAAGACAGATAGATCAACTAGACAAAAACTCAATAATGAAATATTAGAACTAAGTCAGACTTTTAAGCAAATGGACTTAGTAGATGTCTACAGAGTGTTCCACCCCACAACATCAGATTATACAGTGTTCTCAGCAGCACATGGGACATTCTCCAAAATAGATCACATACTGGCCCAAAGAACAAGTAAATGTAAAGGAACTGAAATTATCCCATGCATACTATCAGACCACAGTGCAATGAAATTGGAAATCGATGCCAGGGGAAACCACAAGAACTTCATAAACACATGGAAATTAAATAGCACCCTACTGAACAACCAATGGGTCACAGATGAGATTAAGGAAGAAATTAGACAGTTTTTTACAACTGAATGATAATGACCATACAACATACTGGAACTTGTGGGACACAATGAAAGCAGTCTTAGGAGGGAAATTTATAGCAGTAAGTACTCATATGAGGAAAACAAGCAAGTGCATATAAACAATTTAATGCTGAACCTCAAACTTCTAGAAAAAGAAAATCAGGCTAAACCAAAAGCTTGTACAAGGAAGGAAATTATAAAGAGCAGAAATTAACACACTGGAGACTAAAAAAAAAAAAATACAAAAATCAATGAATCGAAGAGTTGGTTCTTTGAAAGATTAAATACAATTGGTAAACCATTATCCAACCTTATCAAAAAAAGGAAAGACTCAAAACCACACAATTAGTAATGAAAAGGGCAAAATCACAACAGTCCCTGCAGAAATTCAGAAAATCATCTATACTTTCTTTGAAAACTTATATTCTAATACAATGGAAAATAGAGAAGAAATGGACAGATTTTTTAGACACATATGAATTACCAAAGCTGAATCAAGCAAATGTAAAAATCTTAAATAGCCCAATATCAATAAATGAAATTGAAGATGTAATTAAAAGCCTATCAACAAAGCCCAGGCCCTGATAGATTCACTGAATCCGTTCTTGAATTCTTCAAGAAATTTAGTAAAGACCTAACACCACTACTTTTCAAACTCTTTAATGAAGTTGAAAGGGAAACAATATTCCCAAATTCATTCCTAGAATCAAACATTACTCTGATTCCAAAACCAGAGAAGGACTCAAATAAAAAAGAGAATTAGAGGCCAATCTCCCTAATATATGTAGATTCAAAAATCCTCAAAAAGATACTGGGCGAACAGAATGCAGCAAATCATCAAGATTATACACCATGACCACGTGGGACTCATCCCAAGGATGCAGGGATGGTTCAACATATATAAATCCATAAATGTAACCCACCATATTAACAGGGCCATGGACAAAAATCATATGATCATCTCAATAGATGCAGCAAAAGCTTTTAACAAAGTCCAGCATCAGTTCATGATAAAAATCCTACAGAAGATTGGAATAGATGGTTTTTATCTCAATCTGATAAAGGCCATCTATGGCAAATCAACAGTCAGCATCATATTAAATGGACAAAAACTGAATGCTTTCCCTCTAAAATAAGAAACAACACAAGGATGTCCACTGTCACCACTCTTATTCAACAGAGTTCTGGAAACTTTAGCTAGAGCAATTAGACAAGAGAAAGAAAAGGAATAAAGATAGGAAAGGGAAAAATTAAACTATCATTATTTGTAGATGACATGATACTCTACTTAGAAGATCCCAAAACCTCCACCAAAAGATGTCTAGATTTAATAAGTAAATTCAGTAATGAAGCTGGTTACAAAGTCAACACTCAAAAATCAACAGCTTTCTTGTGCACAAATAACAGACTCACTGAGAGAAAAATCAGGGAAACAATACATTTTATAATAGCATCCAAAAAATGAAATACCTAGGAATCAATCTAACAAAGGACATAAAAAACTTCTACTTTGAAGACCACAGTACTCTGAAAAAGGAGATTCAAGAGGATATTAGAAAATGGAGAGATATACTGTGCTCTTGTGCGGGAAGAACCAATATAGTGAAAATGGCTACTCTTCCAAAACTGTTATACAGATTCAATACAATACCAATCAAAATTTCAATAGCATATCTCACAGCATTAGAGGAGACAATCCTAAAGTGCATCTGGAACTAGAAAAGACCTAGAACAGCAAAGGCAATCCTAGACAACAAAAACATGACAGGGAGCATCACAATCCCTGACTTGAAATTATACTATAAAGCTGCAGTGGTAAAAACAATGTGGTAATGGCAAAAAAAAAAAAAAAAAAAAAAAAAGATGCAAATATCAATGGAATAGATAACAAAATGCATAAACAACTCCAGACACATTAAGCCACTTTATTTTGACAAAAGTGCCAAACACATTCAGTGGAAGAGAGATAGCCTCTTTAATAAATGGTGCTGGAAAAACTGGCTCTGCACATGCAGATCAAAACTGGACCTGTATCTTTCATCATGTACTAAGCTAAAGTCAGAATGTATCAAAGATCTTAATATTAAAACAGAAACATTAAACTGCTGGAAGATAGAGTAGGTAAAACTCTTGGAGACATCGGTGTAAGTAAAGACTTTATGAACAAAATCCAGATTTCACGGGAGCTATCTCAAAGAATCAACAGCTAGGATCTCACCTTGCGGAAAAGCTTTTTCACAGCAAGAAACCACCAACAGAGTGAAGAGACAACTCACAACATGAGGGAAAATGTTTGCCAGCTGTTTCTCAGGCAAAGGATTACTGTCAAGAACATATAAAGAACTCAAAAAAGCAATCCTCCCAGATTTAAGAACCCAATCCAAAATGGGCATCTGAGATGAATACACACTTCTCAGGTGAAGACATTCAAACAGCAAATAAATACATAAAAAATGTTTAACATCACTGGTCATTCAAGAGATGCAAATTAAACCAGCACTGAGATTCCACTCCACCCCAGAAAAAATGGCTACTATCAAGAAATCAACCAATAACAAATGCTGTAGGGGCTGTAGGGAAAAGGAACCCCTTTCCACTCTTGGTGGGGATGCAGACTGGTGCAACCACTGTGGAAATCAGTGTGGAGATTCCTCAAAAAAAACTGGGACTAGTGGTCCCATTCAACCCAGCTATTCCCCTTCTGGCTATCTTCCTAAAGGAATTAAAAACATTATACCATGTTTATAGCAGCACAGTCTATAATAGCCAGATCTTGGAAACAACCTAAATGCCAATCAACTGAGGAACTGATAAAAAATGTATTTTTATACAATGGAGTGCTATTCAGCTATAAATAATAATAAACTGGACACTTTTACAGGTAAATGGATGCACCTTGAGACCATACTCATTAATGAAATAAATAGGACACACGTGTAAACTTCATATTGTTTCATTAATGTGAAAGCTGAAACAACATATGTATATGTGTATGTATATGTATATAAAAAGTTAAGATAGCTATGCTTCTGATTTCTCTGAACTTGCTAAACAGAAGGGTTTGTACTAGTTTGTTCAGACAACTGTAGGTGTCTTGTGCTCTGGGTGAATGATTTGGAGATGACAATGTGCAATGTGTGTACCATTGTTGCGCCCTGATTGACATGCTTTGAAATTTTATTGTGTTTTTTTCTTTTTCTTTCTTTTTATATTTGAATAAAATGGATTTGAAAAAAATTTTGATTCAGTTCTCATCCAATTTGATTTGCTACCAGAATCATGGAATTAAGTTCATGAACTGAGATACCACTGTACAACAGCTGTGGCTTCTCCGGATGTTACTCGCGGAGTTAGCACAGAACCCATCAATCCCACTTCTGCACACATCCCCAGAGAACTAAGAGAGACTCAAGACAGCTTTTACCAGTATCACACAGCAGTCAAAAGTGAAAGCCACCCAAGGGTCCATGGACAGATAAACACATTAACAAGTGGAATACACATACAAAAGAATATTATTCAGCCTGAAAAAAACGAACAAAGAACCAACATGTTACAATAAACACCTTAAAAACATGCTAAGTGAAATAAGCCAGTCACAGAGGGACAGATGCTTATGAGCTCCCTTCCACGAGGCTGCTGAAGTAGACAAATTCAGAAACAGAATGTAGCACAGAAGTGCCAAAGGCTGGAAGGGAGAAGGGGAGGATTTAACGGGTAGACAGTTTCTTCTTGGGATGATGAAAAAGTTCTGGAGTGGTGATGGTCACACCACTTGTCAATGTACATAGTAACACTGAATCATACACGTAAAAGGGGTAAAATGGTAAATTCTGTTAGCATACATTGTACTACATTTTCAAAAACAAGGTACAGAACAGGACATATGGAATGCTACCATTCGAGTGGAAAATAATTATACAAGATTTAAAACTTTAAAAATTGCACAGATAAATCTTTCATGTATCAATAATCAGAAAAAGAACCAAGTGGATTAAAGATACCTATTAACAGACGTGGCTTATTAGACTTGATTTTTAAAAACCCACTTAGAGCAGGAGCACACCTGAAACAAAACTAGCACGTTCCAAAAGAGAAGTAAACAATGCTCAAAGCACACCCTGCTAATACTTCCCAGAGAAAACAGTGTCACACCATCGACACCCGGGTAAGAAAGAATTGAAGCCAAAAGCATGAAGATATGGAGGCCTGGTGATTAACAGCCGAAGGGAGAATTCACCAAAAAAAGACTTAAGAGTCATGAATTTATATGCTCTTTGTTCTACAGGTTCAAATCATACAAACCAAAATGGAATTTTATGGAAAAAATCAACAAATTTGCAATTTAACAGAAATTTTAACACAATTCTATCAAAAATAAATTTTAATAAGCATTTATCAGATTTAAACACAAAATTAACAAACTTGATAGTGGATAGATAACTGTACCCAACAAATAAAGAATATATAAACTTTCAAGTTAAATAGTAAATATTGTCCAAGTGCATCAAGCATTAGATCAGAAAGAAAATCTTCATTAATTTCAATGATTTGATTTACAGATCACATAATCTGATCACAGTGTAATTAAGTATAAAAATTAACAAGAATGTAGTTTTCTAAAGTATATATAGTTAATACACATATATGCATACATACAAGTTTGAATACTTTGAAGCATACACCTGAATAACTCATTAGTAGAGAACATTATAATGGAAATTACAAAATATTTCCCGTGAATGACAATGGAAATTCCTTTTACTAACTCATAGTATGCGGTAGAGCGGTACATAACTTGAAGTGCATTTAAAAAAAAGATTTAAAATAAATAAGCAGTTAATGAAAATGCTAGCAAAATAACAGAATGAAATAATAGAGTCCGACATGATGGTACATGCTTATAATCCCAGCACTCTGGGAGGCTGAGGCAGGAGGCTGAGGCAGGAGGGCTACAAATTCAAATCCAGCCTGGGGAAGTTAGTGAGACCCTATTTTAAAATTAAAAAATCAAAAGAAGGTTAAGCATGTGTCTCAGTGGGAAAGCCCTGGGTTCAGTTCTCAGTATCCCTTCACACACACACACACACACACACACACACACACACACATGCTAAAAAGATAGAAAAAATAGTAAAGAGCAAAAATTAATGTAATTCATGAAACAGGAAAAAGAAATCAATTTTAAAAAGCTGGTGGTATTTTGTCTATAAAATAGACAAAACACAGGTGAGGGGATCAAGCAAGAGAAAAACACATACAGAAAATAGTGGAAATTAAAATGAGACAATTTAGAAGGCTACAACTTTAGAACAGAACTAGTTTTTAAATAATATAAATTTGCAAAATTAAAGACGAATAATTTTTTAAATATAAAAATAGGTTCAAGGAGCAACCCATTTAGGACCTCTCCTATCTCTCATTCCCCATTCCTTTTCCCAAGTAAATTTTCCTACTCTTAAAAACATAGGGTCAAGAAGAAATATAAAGCTTTAAAGAAACAACAGCTAGTCAAGAAAGTGAAGAGGTAGTCCATCGTTTTCTACTCCAACCCCAAAAGGCACTGGGCCCTGACAGTTGTATAGGCAAGTTTTTTCTTTGTTTTGTTTATTTTTGAGGTACTGGGGATTGAACTCAGAGACTTCCTCAGCTCTTTTCTTAATCTATTTTGAGGACAAGTCTGGCCATGTTGCTAAAGTGCCTGTGTTGGGGTCCAACTTGTGATCCTCTTGCTTCAGCCTCCAAGAGCACTGGGATTATAGACATGTACCACTATGCTCAGCTTATAAGCAAGTCTTATAAAAATTTTGACAAACAAATCCTTTCTTACTCAAGCTATTTCGGATAACAGAGGAAAAAAAGAAATTGATGGGGATGAGGTCTACTACTGCATATATCAGGGGATACAACATCAATGAAATAAACATAAAGACAATATAAGAAAGAAAAATTACATGTCTCATGAACAAAAACATAAAAGTCCTAGAGAACAAAATTTCAGCATGACAGGATCAAGTTAGTCCAATTCTTGGCATACAAGGGTAGATTAACATTGGAAAGTTCATAGCATTGGATGATAAGATTAAAAAGGCAAAACAGTCTGTTTCAACAATGCATTTAAAAGGCATTTGATAAAATTCATCTTTTTAATGATTACAGTACAATAACAAAGCAAATTCCTTAAGAAACAAGAACTGGAAGGAAACATCTTTAGGTAGCAGAGAAGCCGGTGGTTCCTGCAATGTCTGCCTCCCTCTTATTCTGCACTGCAGCAATCTCAGCTAAGCACTGTGGTAGGTCTAATCCATGCTTCCATTTCCCAGCTTCCTACATTCAGCCTGACCACAGGACCAGGCTCAGGACAATGGGTGTGAATGAACATGATTATGGTAACTTCCGAGTATGTCTTCAGCTTCTCCTTTGTCTGCTCCAACTGCTGGAAAGTGAGTGTGAGGGTGGAGCCAGGACAGCCTTCTCAGGTCACATAAACCTACTGAGGATGTCACAGTGACTGACAAAGTGCTCTGAGACACTCACACTAAGTAGCTGCTACATGTATTAGTGCTCAAAAATCCGTGGTTTAAAGTCACTGCTGCATTTGCTGAGCGTGTATGCTCCCAAATACAGACGATCTATCAACAGCCTACAGCATATCTTATTTAGGGAAGGACTAGCAATTACAGAAGTATTTCTATTACAACCAGGAGTGAGCCAACTACGGTTAATACCGGTATTTACACTATCACTGGGATGTGAGGGAGGTCCCACCCAAAACAGGGCAAAGGAAAGAATACAAAGATGGAAGACATATCATTGCCCTTATTTGCAGACATGATCATTGTTTAAATACAGCAGTGAGAAAAACTCACAGATGAATCATGACAATTACCAAATGAGACCCATGCATGGGGCAGGGACCAGACCCACGAGTACATCCAATTTGAAAGCTGACAAGAGTTATACAGATCAACTAGGACTACATTCACAGTTTTACAATACATGGTACTTGACAATGAATTGCCCATATGGAAAAAAATAAAACAAAATTGAGTCCTTGCCTAACACCATTCAGAGACAAACAAACAAAAAAACAACTACAAGTATGCATTAAGTTTCAACAGCAAAAGCAAACTTTAAAGACCTTTAGGAATGAGATATGGCCAAATTTCTTGAACAAGACACAAAAAAGAACAATAAAGGCAAGTCTGCATTGGGACTGCATTAAATTAAAAACTCCGGAGCCGTGTGTCTCAAGTGCTTCACTAGACACTGCAGATGCGGTAATGAGCAAGTCATAGTTCTTATCTTCGTGAGACTTAAGAGTCTTGCACAGGTGCCTATTTTTCGGGGTTAAATTTTCAGCTGGATACAGACCTGGGTCTCTTATCAAACCTCCACTCTCTCCTCACCGCTGATGTAGACTTCCCTTCGTAGGCGGCACTGCTCCCTCTGCTAAAAGCCCCAACCTGTTCTACTCAAGTCGGTCACAGCAACAGTGGTGTCATCAAGAAGACAGCTGGAGAGGCAGCCATCATCTCTAGGCTTAGGCGCTTCCAGTGGCAGTCAGCACGACGGAAGAGTTCCACCTCTTCTTCTGCCTGTGGTAGACGAGTGCCTGCACACGGTGTTTCAGAGCAAGCTGTCTCCTACGTTATTGGCACCAGTGAGTCCGGGTATTTTTGTACAAAGTGTTTGCATTGCCCCCTTCGTCAGTCTATTCTTGCTGTTGCCCAGAAAATCCCACCTAGAGCCATTATTTGAAGTTTGGTGACTCCACTTTGGGTTGTGAAGCACCAAATAGGTGTTGTTCCATTATAAATAACGTCCTTGAGGTCCAGATTGTTTCAGTGCTGGCAACATGCAGCACCCTCTGAGTAATCCTGCCCTGTTGCTTGTCAAGAGGTGACAGTACAGTCCAAGGAAATGCTGGAGATCCTGGTGCCAAGTTCACCTCCATGGTACATCATATCCTGGAAATGCAGTGTCTTGATGGTCAAAAAGACACACAGTGACATTTATTCTAAACTCATTAACCATTCTGACAAATTGCCTGCTATAAAACACTTCAAAAAGCTGGGTTAAATATTAAAAACATTTTAGATGCACATTTGAGTTGATAAAAATTAAAGAAAAAATTTTAATTTACATTTTAAATGAAGTAAACCCCTCAGAGGTCAAAAAACAAAACAAAGTAAAAAAAATCCAGAAGCAAAAATCCAGAGAACCAAGCTAAAAAGCTAAAACCCACCCCATCTTAGGGTATCTGCTCCTCTCAACAACTGCAGGCTTTGGTTTTAACTACTTGGAGGAAGGAAGGGAAAGACCACCATCATAATGGCAAACACATATAAGGACGTGCTTTACAATATATATATTATCCCAAAGCTGGGGTACACTCAGGGTGGGGAGTCAGCTCTAAGATCTATACATACAGCAAAAAAGAGTCCTGGGGCTCCACACAGAGCAAGGGTGACCTTAAAAAATGTCCTGGGAAATACGTCTGCAAGTGTGCAATGGGGGTGGGGTGCTTGTTGCAGTTTAAAATCTGAATTCATGCTGTACTGACGATGAAGGAAACAATGGAAAACCTTTTAAACTGTCCAAATGGGAAGTGCCACCAAATTTCGGGAAGACTCAGGCAAGACTCTCTTTAAAGGTTATGCATCCACAAGTCAAAGTGTAAAGAATTCCCAAGTGGGAAGTTCTCATTATCATGATTTACAATTTTAAAAGTCACAAAAAAAAAAAAACACGAGGTAGTATGCCACAATGAGTGAAAACTCAAGAGAAGGAACAAACAGCAGCATCAGATACGCAGGAATTTAAAAATTAACTTTAACAGCTATAGAATATAACTTATTAAATATTTTAAAATATTTAATAAAACTAAGACACTAAGTGTGAGTAAGCAACAGAGACTGTAAAAACGATCATCCAGACTTGACCTTGTATTCCACAGAATGCTGGTGGCAATAATTAATTTGGTTAATCAGAGACAAAGGTCATGCAACGAAGCACTAGTGGAAATTGCCCAGGCAGTTACTGAAATCTCAGAGTTAAGAAAAATGCAGACCTTCTAATGGCTCCCACCCAGTTCCATTCAACAGCTCAGCAAAAATGGAACAGGAATGAAGGTTGCTTAAAAATGAATTTGGATTTGTTTGAAGTCAGTATATGAAAGGGCTAATCAAAACTGTCCTGAAAAAAATAAATCTATTCCTATAATACAGAATCAACTGCTACTTTCAGAGTACTCAAGAAAGAACAGCCCATTCTCCAACTAGTAGAAAGAGCTCTTTCAAATATTCAAAAACTTAAAATTGACCATTTTCATTGCTACCTACTTAAAAAAATACTATTATAAAATTGGGTTTACAATTAATGTTTTAATAAGCTAATTGTAAAGCAAGCCAGGCCTCAGTTCCAGTTTATACCTTGCTGCAGGCTTCATGAGCATTTGATCCACCCAGACCCCAACCCAGCCAGTGGCTGAGCAGCCCTATCCCTGTTCACAGAAGCCCACCACCCCGCAGGCTCCATCCACCAGAGACAGGGCCATCATGCTGCTCCTCCTCGTCACAGCTGCACTGTTAGCTTCCTGATCACTGGTCTCACGTTGCTTCCAGTGTTCAGAGAGGACACGCCCTGCATTTACAGACTAAACCCGGAGCAGTGCAAGTATTTTCAGTCAACCTGATTTTTGCATTACTAATAAAAATCCAATTTTTTTGCAGGTTTGTCTTGTGAGCTAAGTTTCAGACTTCCAGGTTTTACCCATGTGGGCCCCACATCTCTGTCCCTTCAGTGGGGGGCTCTCAGCAACTTCAGCAGGATTTCTGCAATGGAAAGTCATGTGGAGATTGCGGTTAGGGTTGCCAGACACGGGAATCATGGAAGGCTCTCCCCTTCCCACTTGGAACTAAGGCTAAGCAGTAAAAAGCTCAGGAAGCAGCAGCCTCTGGCAAGAGCTGAGTGACAGATTGTGGTCTGACAGGATGGACGGGTCAAGTGCTATTAACACAGCTATCAAGGCCACCTCTTGTAGTAGCCATTACTATCTACTTCCAGCCTGTAGCTTTCTACTGGATCAGCAGCCCTACCACCTCTTCCACCGAGCTTCACGGAAGTTTGATATCCTGGTGGGCAGAAATTATATAAGAGAATTTCACTACAGTCGTGGTGGTGAGGGTGAAGTGTCAACTTGATTTGCTTTGGAGTCTGACTGTGGGGTTGGTGGAGCCTACATCTAGGTGTGTCTGGTAGGTTACAGAGGCATGGACTTGGGTGCTATGTCTGGTCTCCTTCCTGTTCCTGTCTGGCATTGGTCCCCTACTCTACTTCCTGGCCACCATGAACTAAACAGCTTTGCATCATCACATCTTTCCCCCATGATATTTTTACCTTGGAGTCAGCCATGAACTGAAGCTTCCTAAAACATGACCCAAGGACTGGGGATTTAACTCAGCGGCATAAGTGCCTGCCTTGCAAGCAGGCAGTCGTGAGTTCGATCCCCGGTACCGATAAAAAGGAAAAAGAACAACAACAACAAAAAAACATGACCCAAATTAAAATTCTCCAGCTTTAAAGTTTTGGGTATTATGTCCAGTAACAATAAAGCTAATACAGAAAATCTGTGGCAAAAAAATGTGATTATTATTGTACTATTGTACCTGACTATAGTTTGGAAGCCTTTGGAACTGATCTGCAGAAAGAGTTTGGAAAGGTTTGGAGATGCAGGCTAGAGAAGCTATAATAGACTTGATAGGTGATTTTTATTACAGCTCAGAAGACCACAATGCTGCTAGGAATGTAGACAGTAACAGCCAGACTGAGGAAGTTTCACTTGGGAACAAAGACTTCATTGGAAAATGTACTAGAAGCCATCTGTGTTACACTCTGACAGAAAATTTGTCTACAACTTGCCCATGTTCTCAGACACTGCAGGAGATTGATAATAGCAATGAATTAATCTGGTGGAGAAAATTCAAAGGCAACTTGACATTCAGGCTGTGGCATGGGCAATGCTGGTGGTTTTTAGCCAGGTTTATAGCGTGAATTGCAGGCAAAAGGTAGAGCAGAAAAATTTGGGAAAAAAACAGTTTTTGCCCAGATGGAACAATGTAAAAGTTGGGGCAAAAGGAAGTATCGTTGGTGAAAATATTTATGCTATTAAAAAGAAATCAAGTATGTTGTACAGGGATAAGAAGAAACATGCCTTGAAGGCATCTCAAAAACCAGAAAGAGTTTATTCATTGCAGCTCGAAGGGTATAAAACTATAAATATTTTGTTCAAGAAGAGAGTCCTTGGGACCCCTACTCAAGAAAGGAATTAGATTCATTTCACTGTGCTCCAGGCACTCAGTGGCCACTGCAGCCATAGTCCAAGGGGGCCTAGCTATTGCTCCTGCTGACACAGACCTTGGGTCGTCCATATAGTACTGCTTTTCTGGTGTGCATAATACAAGATATATGAGGCAAGAAAGGTTCTACCCAGGTTCTAAAGAAAGGCCTGGGAGGTAAGGCAAGGGTCCCTGAGAGGGCGGTACATGAATTTGTGGGAATGAACCTAGGTACAGTGGAGATCTCAGAAAGCTGGAGACACCAGAAACACGGAATACCTGCAGAAAAAAGTTGCAGTCTAAGAGCAAAGCCAACTCAAGAGGAAACCATGTGGACTTCAATGGGCAAAGTCACAGGGATGGGTCTGCTCAAGCCCTTTGGAACCCATATTTTACCATTGTGTGTCCCAGAGTCCAGATACAAAGATATAGAGCTTAATGTTTGCCCAGATGGGTTTAAGTCTTGCTTTGGCCTGATTTTTTCTATCCCCCATCCTGTCCTTTTGGAATGGGATTATTTACCCCATGCCATTGCAGCATGAGATTATATAACTAGTTTTATTTTATTTTTTTTTTCAGAGGTTCACAGCTCTGAGTTTCCTCTGAGTTTCAGAAGAGACTGGGCTTGGACCTTTGAGAAAGGCTGAAGCTGCAGAGACCCTGGGGAAGGAGCTGCTGCCTTTCTGGTTGTGCGCAGGATAGCTGTCTTATATGGTAGGTGGAACTATGTACTCACATCGCCTTTATTTAGAGGTTAAGCATTGTCTAAGAAAACATGTTTGGACAGGAAACTGACAAGGGGCGGGATGAGGTGGTCAGGGTGGAATATCAATTTCATTGGGCTTGGGATCTACTCACTCCCTCCGTGTACGTTTGGGTGGGTCACAAAGGCAGGACCTTGGGTTCTACATTCAGTGCCGGGTCCCTTCCTCTTCGGCACTGTTTCCCTGCCCTGCTTCTCAGCTAGTCAGCTTCACTTCACCACACCGTCTGTCACAATGCTTCTGCTCTGGAGCCAGCCAACCATGTACTGAATCCCTTCTCCTCCTTTAAGCTGTGGATGTCAGGTATTGTGTCCCAGGAGAGCAAAAGCTAATTGCAAACCAATGCATCAGACTTTTATAAAACAGGGTGTGAAAATGCTACAGTTAATCCTCAACAATGATGACACGTTTAGCACTGCCAGAGGGACTAGATTAGAGAATGTAAACCAAAATCAAGAAAATTGTATCCCTTGAGGTGTGGGAAGTGCCACTTTTTAAAATCAATAGGTCAAGATAACACCATCAGATCTAAACCAGGTTCCTGCCGAAAGCTTGGCTTTTGCTCTTTCTGGTTTACAAGGAATGTCAAGGTGCAGCCTTGAGAATTAACTACGGCCTGCACCCTGCTAAACTGGTCTCGTTTGCCTACACTGTGCTCCGCTTACTGACTGCTAAACAACCTTATTGCATATTTAATAACGAAGGATTTGTGGTTACTTACAATTTCAGACACTGGGATTTGGTACAGTTACATGGCTTTTTAGACTTTGTGTCCCATGAACTAAGAGTTACTCTATAAAGATTAAAAAAGAAAATGTATTCAGATGGTTACCTGGAAAAAGTGAGTTAGCTAAGTAGCTGGTGTCTTGAGCAAATACTAAGAATCAAACACCATTTACAGGAATTATTTCTAGGTGCTGGGGCATGTCCTGGGGGTGGCAGCACAGTCACACGTGATGTGACTGGCCTTGCCTGACCCCCAGCGCATGGCTGGCCACCCACAGGGTGGGGAAGGGGGTGCCTATTGCAGTATACACTTCCAGAAAGCTTCCTGGAGTTTCTCTCTGCCCGCTTTAAACATCTATTCTTTTTCTACTGTCTGTGCTCTCGCCCACCAAGTACCCCCTGAATACTAATGGGAAGTAGGCATTGAGGATAAACCATTGTCCAAACAGTATACCAATGTTAAGGCTGCCCACACTGCAACGTTACCCACACTACTGGGGTGTGTTTCGAGTGTATCATGTGATTTTGGGGGCTCTCCTTCAGTTTGGAAGGGATTATTACAGCTGCCTCTGTGATTTGCTGGGCTGCCATCTGCAGAGGAGAAGGAAGAATGCCGCGGCTCAGGTGTTAAATGTGGGCATTGTTCAGACGTGATACTCAGTGTGAGACCTCACGACAGAAGTGGGACTAGTGGCCGTGAAAGGAGGGACATGGGGAAACTCAAGAGTACGAGCAGGGCCTGGCAGATGAGCAGCTACTGCACTGGGCAAAGTCTCCTGGAGATCGGGCATTTGGCTTTGTCTCTGCAGGGCACTGCTGCTTCTGGCCAAGAGCACACTGAGTCCTAAATCTCTTTCTTTTTTAAGACAGGATCTCACTATGTAGTTCAGGCTGATCTTGAATACACTATGTGGCCTCAAACTCATGGCACTCTGCCTGCCTCAGCCTCTCAAGTGCTGGGATTACAGGTGTGCACCACTATGCCCCAGCCTAAAATTTTTAAGGATCTAGAACAGCACTTGGTGCAGGATGAATGCTGTGTGGTTTGCTTTATGGTTATAATTCAGGCTCTTATGCCCAAGGGAGCCAAGCATTTCTTCTGTCCCTGGGTCTGAGCCCCCTGGTTAGCAGTCTCTCTGCGGCCAGTTCTAAGACACCGAGGCAGTAAGGGTTCAGTGAGTTTCTACAGCCAGCATGCTTGGATTAAGGGCCTGTGTCACATGGTCAGGACAGAGGTGAGGGCTTCAAAGGATATGAGAAATAAGTATCTTTTCAATTTATAGCATCTCTCATGGAAGAATCAACCAGATATAATTGAGACATTAGATAGAAAACTCAAAGTGCAGAGAGCATAACATAGTACATAATTCACTGTTAATGACAATGTTGTTTTATGATAATTGTAAATGCTGTAATTCAGGCCCAGGGTAATTTAATACATATGAAAAAATTAAACTACTACTGAAGGAAGTAGAACCGATTATGTTTAAGGTTGCAGTTTCTTTATTATGGGTCAAAAGATGCCTCATGTGAAAAAGCACCACAAGTGGACACCATGTTAGCCGCGAGTAAACGGTATGCAGGGGACAGGAAGGGACGCGCCCACCGTAACGGCAATGAGGTGTGAAAGACTTCCACTTGCCATCTCTTGGGCCAGCCTAAAAGTCAGAACTCTATACCGCCTCAGAGCAGCATTATAATGACCCAGCCCACCAGGAGAGGTCGCCTCATCGTTAGGACAAACTTCCAGAGACTCAGGCTCTGAATAGTCTTCATCATGAAGTTCGGCATCACCAGAAATGAAAGCATCAGCTATGGGTCAGGATTCACATTTATAACCTGTCTGAGGATCACATTATTAATGCGATATAATAATAGTGGAACATCATTTTTTTGCCAGTCTATAAAAATCATCAACGTCATTGCTATTAGAGTAAAAAGGGCCAACAAAAGCAGAAAATTCACCTTCATGAGACCTGCAGGACTTTAATTACGGCTTTAATTAAGAGAGTTTTTAGTACTATGATAACCAAAGATTAATGAGCTAGCCAGGTCAGTAACCAGCTCTGAGAACGACATTGGGTCAGTTCTGCATCTGCATCGCCAGCTCAGCTAGATAGGTTGGAACCGTATCAGGCTGACAGAGCTTCTTTTCTGATATCTGAAGACCTAGGCTGACCCTGGTATCTTGTGGAAGTCACAAGAAGGCCCTCAAGGCGTATGCAGGGGCGAAGAATGTAGTCAATCGGTAGCTGGGGACATACAGAACAAAACTACCAGCAACAGCTCTCTGAGCGCTCCCTTCTTACTAATGAGAAACTGGCAGAGTCCTGAACAGCATTACTGCTGCGGGTGTTGAGACGAAAATCATCAGAGATGGTTCAGAACACTGATGGTGATTTGAGTAATTATTACAGCAAAGAAAAAAAAAAGCTCATATTGCTCCTGTTACATCACTTATAATGAGAACAGCTTTTGTATCTTGCATAAGTACTTCAAAATAAAGAAAGACACATGGCTGAGAAAATCTAATATAGACTGCCCACGCAGTTCCAGACACTCAGGAGCACACGATGGCACAGTATCATTGACCAGATGGACCCAGAGCACACAAAGCTCCCATGAGCACCTCAAGGCTCGTGGAATCTCAGGTTACATCATGCAACTGAAGATGCAGTGCTATCAGCAGAAGCTAGAAGGTTCTTAAGAAGTTTTTGCTTCTCCCAGAAATGTTAATGACAACATGACCAATGACAATACCAACTGTGTCCTGATGACCCATCACAGCAGACAGTGAAGCAAGGACAGTGCCACCACATAGTTCCTGTCCATCACAGTCACTGGCAGCCCTCGGCTGAAGGAAAACCTGCTTAAACCGAGTCAGCAAGTCCCACATACTGCCACCTCCCAGCGCCAAAGCAGAGCTCTAAGGGCAGACCGGACTCTGTCTGTCTTTAGGGACCCCAAGGGACTTCATTCAACAGTCTTTCAGTCCTGGCTTCCTACAACAGCTCTCTTAGCACTTACCAAGGCTATGTTGTGCCCATGGATGGACCCTGCAGGAGCTGGCCATTCCCAGATGCCAGTTTGCCTTTCCCAAGGTGTTGGTGTCCTCCAGGCCTCAGACTCATGACAACACAGACTCAGCCACAATGCCCTCAGGGGCAAGGACAGACTGATCTCACCGATTCACTTCAGGACTCAGGAGAAAGGGCGACCCAGACCAAGGTCAGCACACAAATGTGAACCTGACGAAGCATTTCAACCAGCTTGGTTAGTTGAATTAGTTATGGTCAAAAACACTACTTTAAAATGGCAAGACAAGGTCCCAGCTCAGAGCAGCCCACATCCATCAGAGGCATGGATAGGCTCTCCAGGACCCTACCACAGAGGTGGCACTGGCTTAGCATGGGAGGCGGCGGACAGAGGCAGCTCTGCAGTCTGCAGTCACCACCTGTGTGATGTGGCTGCCACTGGATTACTTGCATGGATGGCAACAAAAAAGAAATAGAACAGCACATCTTGCAACTATGTGAAACTGAGACCAAGCTAGAAATGGCAACGAGCCCCGAAGCCTGGGCGCAGAACAGGGGACAGTGGAGCGGGAATCAAGGGCTGCTCTAGACCAGGCTTTACAGCAACACCAACCAACCACATGTGCACGGCCAGGTTGTCAGGGGCTCTGGTCAGGTCGGAGCTAAACTTTCTGAAGCTAACTCTGTGGTATAACAGCAAACCCCAACAGTATGTGAAAACCTCTGTGACTCTTACATTAAAGGAAGTGATAATGCATTGCTTTTAATCCTTACCCAGCCAAGGTTATTTTCGGTGGCCCTGGAAGAGTTGGTTCCGAAGGGAAAGCAGGCCCGCTACTGGCTGTCGACGGGAGGGCACCATTGTCAAGCTGTCCAAAGGCAAAGGGAAAATGTTTCGCATTAGCGCTCCAGCCAGCTGGCCTCTGTGCATAGATAAACATCCTTCTCCCTCAGCGGGCTGTGGGTATCATTGAAATCCCTACCCTCACCACTCTGGGTCCATATCACAGTCTGTTTTGAACCATGTCCAGGCCTTATTACCACAAAGAATCCACTACCACCTGAGCACACCAGGTCAAGGCTATCTCCAGGGAAGCCTGCTCTGGGGGAGCCCGGGGTTTCCACTCCACTGTCCCCTGTGCTGTGCCCAAGCTTTGGGGCTTGTTGCCATTTCTAGCTTGGCCTCAGTTTCACATAGTTGCAAGATATGCGAGTTTACTTCTTTTTTTTGGTTATCATCAATGCAAGTAATCCAGTGGCAACCATTTAACATAGCCACAGGACTCCAGAACACAGAGAGACAGAAGTGGGGCTGCAGGGCCACAGTGGGAGGCTGGCTGCTGGGGTGGGGGTACTGCAATAGAACTCTAGCTCCTTTTTATGAATTAGCAATTGTGAAATAAAGGCAATTACAACTTTCCATAAACTAAAAGCATTCTTGTTATGCTCTTAGAGATTTTGACATTTGATGTTTTTTGGTAGTCACTATTTTTCATCTATTAAAAAAATTGGAATTTTAACACATTCCAAAGCAGCCCCTCCAGCTGTGCACCACCTAGGTCCTCTGCTTTCTCAGGCTTAATTTCCCTTCTATCGCCGAGGTGCAGGAAAAGGGGTGGGGAGCCAAGTAACACTGGCCTAACTTTCTTCTGAGTATGGGATAAAATTAGATTTGAAATGCTTTGCAGATATCATAGCTAAACATGCTATCCTTGTCCTTCTACCCCCCAAAAATGGAAATTAAAGTGAGCTTTATCCCAGAAGTGTGGGAAAAGCACCCGTTATCCGTTCTCTTCACTTCCTGTCTCCTGTCCCTCCTGCGGTCTGGTGTCATCACCACCTGTGAGGCTGGAAGGCCCTGGGAAACTGCCCAGGGGGTGCCTGTCTGAGGACCCATCAGAATCCTGAGGCCCGCGAGGCTTCCTCCCAAGGTCCCCACTCTTTTCTGGCTTGAGCTGTGGGCATTCCTTGCCATATCCAAACAGCAGCCTGAGGGTTTTGCATCCTTTCGGGAGAGGGAATTTCACAGTTCTCAGTTCACAGTTCCTTTTTGGATAAACTAGGTAAAGTGACTTCTCCTCCCATTTTGCTTATTTAGCCTCACAGTAAGGCAGGAAACACAGATGCCTCTTAGGTACTGCATAGGTTATTAATCTAGGACAACTTTATGCCAGAACCTGTGGGTTCCCTCAGCGATGTCTGGCTCCCAGGAGTGAACCCTAAGGTGTTGCTTCTAGCTGATCCTTGTTCCTGTGTGCACAAACCACCTTGGGGGTGTTAACATGCACGTTCTCATTCATAATGTCTGTCTAAGGCCAGGGTGAGCCCTGAGACTCTGCATTTCTAACAGGCTCCAAGGGAATGCCAGTCTTTGTCATTGGGCACCATGCTTTGAATGGAGTGGTTCTAAGAAACACAGAACTTGGGGTCTGACAGGGAAGCAAGGCATCCTTGGGATGTGACAACTGCAGTGTTAAAAGAACTGTCCGTGCTGTGAAAGGAGAGGCGGCGACGGCAGGAGGCTGTGCTCACTGGCTTTCCTCATGCTGCATCTTAGAGGTGGCAGCGCAAGTGTGAGGACGCCTTCCTGGACGGTGGCTCACACAGAGAGGTGTGTGTGGACAAAGCCACAGAACGAGGTATCTACGCAGCACGAGCAGGCTCCAGAGTGGTTGCTCACCAATTGTGGCCTAGACCATCTGTCTCTTGCACCCCTTAGCATAGTTTTCCTCCTGGCTGACGTCTAACTTGAGAAATAATAGATCCCATCTATGCACACCTGCTGTCTCCTAGACTGTTCACACCTGCCGTCTGTCTCCCAGACTCCTCTGCTCACACTGCTTTCATTACCCTCTCTGTGCCGGTGAGCTCAGCTTCACTCTTGCTCAGACCTTCCCCTCTCACCTCCTCACTCCTGCAGGGGGCGCCAGAGACCCCTCCGCCTGCTAGCTCAGGCAGAACTGGAACTCCTGCACTCCCCTGAAACAGTGACACTAGTGCATCTCTCGGATGCGGACTCCACCTTTTCATTTGTTCAGGCTGAAAATCAGCAAAAGGGGTGCCATCAAGGTCTGCAGGTTGTGTGGCTTCACAGAGCTGCTGAGAAGCTGTGCCTCCAACTTACTCCACCCTTGACTCCTCCATCTCTAT
This sequence comes from Cavia porcellus, assembly GCF_034190915.1. Classification (NCBI taxonomy): domain Eukaryota; kingdom Metazoa; phylum Chordata; class Mammalia; order Rodentia; family Caviidae; genus Cavia; species Cavia porcellus. Next base: position 26,846,430 of record NW_026947500.1, read on the forward strand.
ATCCTTCATCCAGTCTAATAGCCACAAATCCTGTTGGCTCAACTACAAAGTCCTGAGAAGCCACCTCCTGCCACTCCTGTTGCTACTACTTGGTCTGAGCCACCATCATCTTGCATGGAGGTTACAATGGCCGCAGGTCCATCTGCCTCCACTTTGATCCTCCTCCAGCAGCGCCCCCCCCCCCCATTTGGTACCCAACTCACGACCTAGTGCCTGCCAGGCAGGTGCTTATGCTGCTGAGCTAAATCCCCAGTCCAAGCAGCAGCTCCTTTCTAAGCAGAGTGAAAGCCACAGTCTTGCCCTCCACCTGCATTCCCTCCCTACTGCCCCCCCCAGCCATGTCGCCTTGCTGTCACTTGCAGTCTCCTTGAGACCTGTGCTGTTCCCTCTCCCTGGAATGCTCTTCCTGTGATAACCACATGCTCACTCACCACTTCCAAGACTTCCTCAGACGTCACCTGGAGACATAGAGCTGGTTTAAAGGTGACCACCCTGTTTAAACCTAAAAGCCACCTCTCTCACTGAGCCCCCAGACCCCTAATCCTCCTCCTCTGCTCTCCTGACACACTGTCATTTACTTATTAAGTTTGTTTGTTGCCTGCCTCCTGCACTAAACTGTAAGCTGCAGGAGAGTAGTTATATGCTTTGCTTTGTTTCATTTGTGAGTGCGTAATGTCTCAGGCCAGCACCTGTTCTGATGCAAGTGAGCAAAGTTCCCACACCCGACGGGCCTTCTGCCAGGTCTCAGTTTACAGAAATGAATGACACACGTGGACTCTGAGCCTATGCAGACAACAGAAGACAGTCACAGTACTGTACAGAGCAAGAAACCAGCTGTTCCAGTGACTGGCTGGCTGTGCCAGGGGAATTCGAGAAGGCTCTTGTGGGGAGGAACACCCTTTGGCAGATCTTAAGAGACAAAAGCATGGGTCTCCTAATTATATGCAATATGTGGGTAGTATGGTGCCATCACAATTGAAATAAGGAGCTCCACAGCTCTGAGGCATGGTGGGACTGCAAAACACAAGGTTAGCAAGGGGACATGGTGAGGGTCAGCAGGCTGCAGAGAAGGGCAACTCGGGTCCCCCTGGACTGGCAAGGAATCGTGTCTCCTCACTCCATCCTGCCCATGTTACAGGCAGCTGAGCTGGTTGGAAATATTATAGGCAGTCAGACAAGGCTAGGCCCTCCAAGAAGCTGGCACAGAGGACCAGATGTCTGGTGACCTTGGAGGAGACACACAACCTCTTGCTGTGGGCCAGATCTCAGGACAGAAAGCAAAATAAATGCAACCACACTCGTAAGTATAAATTTTAGGGATTAGGTGTGGATCACCTTGAGAAGCCAGGAGTCACCATCCCAACCCCCTACAGGAAGAGACACTGATCCCTAAGAATGCTCTCTTGCTTTGTGACTCGCTTCCCAATTTGTCCCTGATTTGGTCAGTTTTACCTAAACAGTTAAACTTCTTGGTTGACCACTGGTTGACCATAGCTCGGTCCCACCTCACGCCCATCTACCTCACAAGTTCCTAGTTTCCCCACTTTACACCCGCCTCACCTCATGGTTTTACTGTATAAAAGTCCCTAGAAAATACAGAATCTTTGGCAACCCACTCAGGACCCCTTCTGTCTCTCTCTGACAGAAGCTTTCTTTCTCAATCTTTCTGCTCTTAACCTCCGTTATTCCTAAAATTCCATCTTCAACTTTAGAGAACACAAACATATAGTAGGTCAGGAGTTTTGTTCCCCTGTATCACCCATGCCTGCCCTGGGACTAAAGGGATCCAATACTTGATAACTGTTTCACTCCTGATTTTTAACTGGAGGATAAATTCTATTCCTGAGTTCAACTGCAACAACTGAAATTTCAAGACACAATAATGCCCAATCGTATTTTTGAATTAAAACAATGACTCTGTCATGAATGGTAAAAACTAGCCGATTGCTGGCCATTGGCACATGCCTCTGTCCTTCTCAACTCTGGCCTTCCTTCCAGGCATCATACCTCAATGAAACAGTCTCCAAAAAAATATCTTACTTAAGCTGTACTGTAACTAGGATAACTTTCTCTTCACACATTCCTTTTAGCTATGCCTAAAAGCTCAGCCCCCACCCCTGGAGAAATTTTATCCTGTCTAAATACTATAATATATATATCCAGCTTGCCAATTAATCAGCAAGGCTGAGATTAGTCTTTCAAATACAGTACATATTGTTCATATACAAACTTTAAGAGAGTTTTTCATTGGTCAAAATAATGTATTAATCTGGTTCTCATATATTATCAAAAATTTAGAGGGATTATTAAAAAATTTCAGACTCATCAGTAAAGGGACCTAATAGCCAATGGTCCCCTTAAAAGCAGTTTTTAAAACTTGTCAGCTCTAGGGGCTGGGGATTTAGCTCAGCGGCATAAGCACCTGCCTTGGAAGCAGGCAGTTGTGAGTTTGATCCCCGGTACCGATAAAAAAGACAAAAAAAAAAAACAAAAAAACTTGTCAGCTCTAATGCTTACACTTTGATTACACACGACTTTGGATACATAGTGTGATTATACATGCTTTACTTACAACTTTTTCTAGCCTAAAGGGTGTCAAACCCCAAGTAATGATACAGATAAAACCAATAATATACTAGATACCTTTTAAATTCTTTTTACTAGAATCTATCAGATCTTGCCCAAACAGTTATATGATACCTATCAAGTCCTTAACTATACTCAACAGGCCTAAATGACACCACAGCTGGTCTCTCCTAAATAAAGAAGTAAAATTAATGAGACAGGCTGTCCTCCAAAAATCAGATGGCATTGATGTTCTAGCAGCAGCACAGCGGGGTACTTATGCAACTGTAAAAACCGAATGCTGTGTGTACGTTCCTCATCCTTCTGCTAATATCTCAATGACACTTCAGACTCTGAAATTCCCTGGACCTTATCCTATCCTCCTTATGGGAAGCCATTACTAGCTCCTCTTGGTGAAAATCTTTATTAACTGTACTTGTAATTATCCTGTTGATTCTATTATTTGGCCCATGCATACTTAACTGTTTCTCTGGCTTTGTCTCCTCCAGACTTAAATCTGCATGCGTACCCAAGATGAAAGTGCCTGCTGTCTATCGCAGAGTGTCTCTGACTGCCAACAATTACGACCCCCGGAAGAAGCCACGTGGGTGATCGCCCATTTCTCCCTCAGGGCAGTTAGGGGTATTTCCTCAGAAAGGGGAATGTTATAGGATATTGAGTTAGGTAGAAATATTATAGGCAGCCAGACAGGACTAGGCTCTTGAAGGAGCCAGTGCAAAAGATCAGATATTTTACAACGTTGGAAGAGATAAGATACCTCTGCTGCCAGCCAGATCTCAAGACAAAAGGCAAAACAAACGCAACCACATCCTAAGTATAAATGTCAAGAACTAAACTTCTAAATAGGTATCAATCACCTTGAGGAAGCCAGAAGGAGCCATTAACCCAGCCTTTACCAGCAAATATCCTATCCTATATTCATGCCCTCTTGCTATGTGACTCGACTTCCTATCGGATCCTGATTTAATCAATTTCACCTTGAGTAACTACACTCAGAATCTGATTGGTTGACCATGGACCCACCTCACCTCATGATTTCACTCTATAAACACCCCTGAAAAGGTAGGATCTTCGGCAACCCACTTGGGACCCCTTCTGTCTTTCTTGGACAGAAGCTTCCTTTCTTTCAATAAATATATTCTGCTTTAAAAAAAATGACTCACTTGTGTAATGAGATTTAATTTTGCTGGTACTGGCAAGAATCTTCCTACTAAAGTAGTCAGTGGTTTGGGGCCATCTGTAAGGAATACAATTAAAATTAATTGGTAGCATACATTATTCTCCTTACACTTGTACATGGATGAAAGTACCAAAATACATTCTGAATTTATCATATACAAAGTTACTTAATCTACTCGTATTTTTATTTGATAAAACCTTTTAAAGCAGGATTTTTTTTCACTTATAACCTTCAGTTGTTGTTTCTTTGTCATAAAGTTACTTGATCTCAGTCCCCAAGAGATAGTTCACTATGGTAAGAGAACATTATTACTGCACGGGTTCCCCAGCTGTGACAGGCTTTACAAGGGCTGCAGCAAATTCACCAAGGCGGCACAGGGTAGGTTTACATTTTCGATGAAAGATCAGTGACACCTATGGGACACCCCCTGAAACACAGGAGGCTGCAGACTGGTGCTCTGGAGTGCCCACCCCTGCTAACTGAGCAAACTTCCTTCTCTGGGCTTCTATCCATTGAGTGAGCACGATCTGAGGTTCAAGGATGCACTATTTTATGGTGATGTTTAATATACAAGTAGCATATTTCATATATGCAAGGAGCCTAGGGAGGGACCGGTACCACCTTCCAAAGAGGCTGAACTGGAAAATATTATATGAACCTTCTCTTTCTGTCAATTGAAGGAGTTAGGATTTTGCCATAGGAAAAAATATCTTTCTGCATGCAGAGAATATTATAGATGCTGCTGTGTGTGACCTACAAGGATCAGAGAACCGAGGCTTGAGATTCCCGGGATCAGAGAACCGAGGCTTGAGATTCCTGCGTAGCCAGGGGCCTTTTCGGGGAAGGCCCAGCCCCAGCTCACCCACCACAGGAAAGTGAATGTCATGGAGACATTTGCCTGTCCCCAGAGGAGGGAATGTGGAGATTAGCAGTCACATTTTCTATTCTTGCTCTAGACTTCACAGGCCAACATAAACTATCCGGGTTTGACCCTGGTTTTAGATTGCTGGAATGCCAAGAAGCCTGGTGATGGGACATGCGAGGCAGTTCAACATCTACTGTGGCCTGAGTGTGTGGGGACCACACGGAGATGCTCCTTCCCAGAATCGGGGGTGGATACTGTCAGACACCGTCCTAAGAGTATGTCACTCACTACTGTGGCCCAGGAGGTGTGCCAAACCATCTGCTTACTATTATGTCTCTTCCATTTGTACTCTGTACTTAAAGCCAACCATATTCCCTTCCCAGCTCACACAGGACACAAGACAGTCTTTCCATTCATTTACTCTGTACCTGACTGTAGACAGTGGTTTTGGTCTTGATACTGAGGAACCAGATGAAGGGCTTTTAGTTCTCTTGTGCCAGCATTGTCTATACACAGCACCTGTGTGCCCCCTTTCAACTGACAGATCACCTAAAATGAGAAACAGCAGTCAGGTCTCATCCCTGCAGTCATCTGAACCGAAGCAAACTCAAATCTGAAAAAAAGCACTTTCAGCCAGAATTTAGGGGAAGTTGGCAAACTATGGATCCATCCTCCATTTCTTCCTCTAGGGTACCCATTCCCTACACCTCCCAGAGACGTTTCCTGCACTGTGCTCTGTGGACACTGGTCCTTCTCCTGTCTTCCCGCACAGGGGTCCGGCCACTGAGGCTGTGTGAGGACCGGGTGACCACATGCAGAGCTTCCTGCACCTTGCGCTCTATTCTGCAGCCTGCACTGGTAGGAGTGGGCTGCTTGTGGGCCCTGGCACCTTTCAGACCTAGCTGGGTTCCCTTCCCAGCTCACACAGGACACAAGATATTCTTTCCATTCATTTACTATGTACCTGACTGGGCACATATGAAGACTAAATTTCAGTTTTACTGTGTTGTTCTCTCCTGCCACACACATTATTATTTAATACATTTTATACATCTGTTTATTTCTGACAGTTTAGAAAAGTTAATCCAAGAACTAGACAGTTTTAAGAAGCCACATCAACCCTGCTGGCCCTGCCACTCACCATCAGATTCCCTATTTGGCTTTTGACTACTAACAAATTCTCAGCGAGTCTGTCAGTCCCTCCTATCAGTCAAGCAAAAGCACTGATGGAGCTTTCGGTGTGACATAAAACATGGACACAATGGCCAAATGAGCCACGATCTCTTTCCCCACAGAGTTCCCAATTCCAATGACAACACCACTGGTGTTGGACAGGAAAATTCAGATGAGCATAAAGGTCAATGTCATCAAAATAATAGAGAGCCGAGAGGGTAGGAAGGGTAGGTCCCTGCCCCTGACAATCCATGAAAGGCCAATGCTCATATCTAGTGGTATTTTCTTTGTATTTGATGGACACAGTTGTAGCAATGCACACACATGTGTAATAAACTAGGGAAACCTGAGGACAGGCCGCTCTGTATTGTGCACTCCTGGGTGGACCCTTCAGAGCCTCTACCAACATCCACTTGCAGCCTGGGGAAGTCAGGGGGCAGTTTTAAGAAGCCACATCAACTCAGTCATCCTGCAGGTCTTCAGGCCCCAGAAAATCTCCACTGTCAGACCCAGGACCTGAGCAGAATCACAGTCAGAGGGGGGTGCAAGTGTGTGCAATAGCTAAGCCAAATTTCACGGGGAGCTCATTTGCAAGTATTTCCTGGACACTGTCTATACCTGTGGCCTAAGTGTGTGGGGACCACACAGAGATGCTCCTTCCCAGAATCACGGGTGTACACTGGAGCTGGAGTCTCATCCGTTTTGTTTTGTTTTGTTTTGTTTTTTTGGTACTGTGGATCAAACTCACGACTTCGTGCTTGCAAGGCAGGCACTTATGCCGCTGAGCTAAATCCCCAGCCTGGGGTCTCATTCTAGAAAGCTGCTGGAGGGATGACAGTCACTGAGCACTTTGCTAAAGGACATCCCCTGGGGACCCCAGGCCTGGTCTTCACTGCGTAAGATCAGAACTTCTAGGCACATCACTTATGACGACAATGGTGAAGATTAATGGAGACAGTGTCAGTAATGTCTCTATTGTCCATGAAACAAGGATAAAAGTCATGTTCGCCCTAGAGTTTTAGGAGGATGAAATGAAACAGCAGAGGTGTAAACTCCAGGAGTGACAGATTGGATTCCTACACAAGTGCTAACTGTTGTCATCAGAATTCTGAAAGGAGGCTGGCTCTGGTGGCACACGCTTGTAGTCCCAGTACTTGGGATGCTGAGGCAGGAAGACTGCCATGAGTTTGGGGCCAGCCTGGCTACATAGTGGGTTCAAGGCCAGCCTGAACTATACACTGTATATCAAGACCTTGTCTCAAAAAAATACATATAAATAAATTTAAAAAGAAAAAAACAAAGATATTTGGAGGAAGGAAGGGAGGAAGGAAGGAAGAAAGGAAAGAAGGAAGGAAGGAAAAAAGGAAGGAAGAAAGGAAGGAACCAAAGGGGGGCCCTCTGCCTTGAAGCTATAGCATCCCCACCAGCATGCCAAAACATGGGGCTCAACTGTTCCCACCCAGTGCCCAATGCCCAGCTCATGGTGGATGGAAATCACTTGTGGTTACTCTCCTTAAGGACACAGCAACATCCCATTCTTGTTTGATTGGCTAAGATCAAGTACAAAGGAGAATCTCAGAGGTAAAAGGTAAAATGTCCAAGGCTATCATGACAGTCCCCCCTTTGCAGATGGACCCCCTACTGAAGTGCTGACCCAACAAGTAAATAAGTTGAGAAGTAACAGATGGGTATCTGTCTGCTTGGTGACATCGGGTTGACACAGGGAACACCCACGGTAGTTACCATCGGGCTGGAGTCTTTCTTAGGAGAGGAGCTGGCCACGTCCTCCGCTTCCTGGGATGATAGAAACTTACAACAGGATTCCTGCACAAGAGGGTTTGGGAAAGCTGCTTCCTCCAGATTACTTGTCACAGTGCTACCTGCTTCCTTTATTTCGACCTAGGAAAAGCAATCTTTATTTCAGAGAACACTTGTGGACACATTGTACAATACAGAGCAAACGTGAGATCCATATGTAAGTTTGAGTTAAAGTACAGTACTGTGCCGTCCTCCCTCCCCCTCTCCCCAAGTGTGTCTGAAGCCTTTATCCTCCCTAAATCACCTCCCTAGAAAAGGTGACAAGTCATTTCTGCAGCCCCAGGGGACGGAGAACACTTCAGGACCAAAACTGTGAGATAAGGAAAAGAAATTTGTATGTGGTGCTTGTGACATTCCACAGTTGGTGACATATCTCTTGTACTGGGTAACAGCCCCTGCTCCACCGGAGTGGGGAACCTGGTGACACCTCTAGAGCATCCCCTTTACCATACACCCTTTAAATTTGCTCAGTGGGTTGTGTTCAAACAGTCATCAATTATTCTGCTTTTACCTTAGGAGTGCCCTGATCTTTTTTTTTTTTCTTGTCTTTTTTTTATTAGATTTTTTTAAAATTTTATTTAAGGAGAAAAAGAAAAAAAACACAAAAAGGGTACAAGTTATACAGAATTTCAGAAAGAATAAACAGTAGGGAATCGCTAGTTAATAGATTACAGATTGTTATCTTAGAAATAGTTGTTCAAGTTACAAAATTAAAGCACACAAAATGGAGTTCCCTGATCTTCAGTGATATCTTAGTGGTATTTATAATTTATCATTGCAGATGTATTTAAAGTAATATTTATACCATTGGTAGTAGTCCTTTCCTGACAAAATAGGACAGTAATTAACATGAAACAGCGAGTGACGGGATAATCACCAGCTTCATCTGTAAGCACTCTTCTGTGACAACTCTCAACTCAAAGACACTCTAGCAAAACAACAAAAAGCAGGAAGAAACAAAATGACATTACTGAAAAATCAGTGGAACCGTAAATACTGAAAGGTCCCCAGTGGTTAAGAAAAATCATCATCAGAATTGAGAGTCTGAAAATCAGGATGCTTCCTTCGAGCGTCTGCTAAGAGTGTAAGGAAGGTCCCCACCAGCTCAGCCCTACCGACCTGGGCTGCCTGTCGGAACATAGGTGAGCCTCCTAGAAGGCCAGGAGGCCGGTCAGGGTCCTTCAGAGTGGGTGCTGACCCCAAGGTAACATCCCAAAGCCTCACAGGAAATCACAGAATAGGGACTACCTTACCAAACACGGGGGTAACTCAAACACAGAGGCCCAGAGAGTAGCAACTACCACGGACTGGCAAATCCTTACCCTGGCAGATTAGCACCTGGGAATAAATCTAGAGGAGACAGAAAAATTTACCTAGCTCTCAAGCTATAGCTTTAAACATTCCAAATCTGATAAAATGCAGAAATCTTGAACTTTCCTCCTGCTTGCTCCTTCTAGTCACATTCCATCAAAGTTCAGATTTCACTTGTCTCCCTATAACCAACAAATGCTGTATCAATGTCCTGGAGTCCATGCAAATATTGTCTCAACCATTTACACTACAATAAAATTCTGCTTTAAATCTAAATGAAGGGCAATAGTGCACATAAATGTCCAGGAGGGGTTAAAAGACAATAGCAATTCATCTGGATATTTACTTTAAAATAATGGCACTGTGTAAATGCTAACATGCCCAAGTTGTATATTTAGCAAACAGTCCATAAAAATTCAAAAGGCAAAGTCTCTCTTTTGTCAGACCAGCAATCTGTCAAACCTGGATGACATCAGGAAGAACTGTGCTGTCTTTAACATCAGCTAGTTCCTTGCCCTGTTCCAACCCTCTGAGGGACAAGAGCTGGGACCAGACAGGCAGGACATGCTGGGACCCCAGCTCCGCCTGGTGGCAAGACGGGTTTCTCAGGTCTGGAGTCAGCTGGAAAGGTTCTTAGGGAGGTCTTTTCCCTGGAAAAGGCTGCAACTCTGAGGTTCCTCTAAGGTCAAGGGGAGACTGGCAGAGGCCCCATGCTCTACCCCACCTTTTCCTGTGCACTAGAGCATAGATTAGGGCAAAAGAGAACCAGAAAAGCAGAAATCTGAGCTTGTGCAGCCATGGCGTATGCCATACAGAGTAAAGCTCCAATCTAAAAATATTACACAAAGGCTTATTAGACCCTAAAATTCTTGAATGGATGTAAAATCTAGCGTTCTAAGCTGGACCTTTGGTGGTGGTGGAGGAGGTCACATTTTGCTTCCTTGGGAATCTGATTCATTTCATAAAAAGAAAGAGGTGGGGGGGACCTGATTCTTTTAGTTTCAACAAGAAGAAAGCAAAGAATTAGCAGTGACTCTCTGTAGCCAAAGAAGGCAATCAGCTAAAACAGCAAAATTTATTCAGGCTCTGATTTTTATTGCAAGAACTTGAAGAACTAGCTCTTACTGCCTGAGGGCCCATCTAACAACACCGTAATTTCAACAAACACAAGCACGGAGTCCTTGGTGTGAATAACAAGCCTGATATATTTAAAGAAAAAAAAAAAGAGTGAGATGGGCTGGAGAGGTAGCTTAGTGGTAGAGAGCGCCCTTTCCTGGGATGAGCGAGGCTCTGGTCTCCAACCCTAGCAGCAAAACCAAAAAACTAGAAGCTAAGATGCGAACACCTGACCCTTCACTATGCTACCACTGAGGGGCTTCCTCCCCAGGGCCGCGGTGACAACAGGGCCCGAGCCAACACACTTGCTTCCGAGCTGCCAGCTCCGAAGTCGGGGCAAGGTCGCCTCGGCAGGGAGCAGGGCAGGGCCCCCTGTCCCCACCGCGGACCCGCCGGCTACGCGACCCGGGACTCCCGCCCGCCCGCCCGCCCGCGAGGCGGCGCCTGTCACCGACCCCGGCGGGCGCGACGCCCGCGGAAGCCGCGCTTACTGGGATCACCCGCACCCCGGCGCCCAGCGGCGCAGGCAGCAGCGACGACAGGACGCGCAGGCTGTAGGCGGGCGGCGGCGCGGCGTCCTCCGCGGCGGGTGGCTCCTCGCCGGGGGCGGTGGCGGCGACTCCCAGGTAGGCGTCCCTCAGCACCGGCAGCTCGTCCGGCTCCGGCGGCACCGCCGTGGCGGGGCTCCGGGCGCGGCACTCCGCCTCCGACGCGCGCTCGGGGCCGAACAGGTCGGCGGCCGTCTCATCGTCGGGGCCCGTCAGGGCGCCCAGCAGAGGGGCTTCTTCCATGGGGGTGGCACCGGGACGCGGCGCCGGGCATCGCCCCGCGCACCTGCTCCGAGCGGCTGCGTGAGGGGCGCCGGTCCACGCCCGCTGGGCAAGGGTCCCGTCGCCTCCTCCCCGCCTGCAGCCCCGGGGACTTGGCCTGTCAAGGGGAAGCGGGAGGCCCGACGACGGCCGAAGTCAGTGAACCTCCTGCTGATGGCCTCCAGCGCGGGTGCCGTTGGCAGTTGAAGGGGCGGGGTCTCCGGAGAGGGGGCGGAGCCTGAGTCCGAATGGGGGCGCGGTCGGAGACTACTGGGTGGGCACGGCCTGGAGGGGAGGGGCGGGGCCCCAGTCGCTTCTTCACTTAGGAGAATGGAGGAGCACTACCGGGATCAGCGGCTTCGGGCTCAAATTGGGAAACTGAGGCCACCCAGTAAGTCTGAAGCAGCTCTACCTAAGACGCTATCTTGATAACTGACCTCAATCAAGATAATCCTTTCTACGCTTTGAGCTCTCAAGACAAAGCATCGCCAGTGGACAGAAGAACAGGTTTGCTGGTACAACCTTTGTAACCTCCATGCTCTTCCGATCCTCGATGCTGCAGCATGGAATGGGAGCAACACAACACTGGTGTTTGGAGTGGGGTTGCACTCTTGTAAATCCAGTAGCCCAGGAGGCTGGATTAGGAAGTTCACCAGTTCAAGCCCAGCCTGACAGTCTCAAAATAAACACTAAGTGTGAGTCTGATTTATTTCACTTATGAAGACAGTCTCAAGTTGCCTCCATTTACCTATAAAAGCCTTAAGATCATCCTTTTTCATAGCTGAGTAGTATTCCATTGTATTAAAATACCACATGTTTTTCATCCATTCTGTGGTTGATGGACATTTGGGTTGTTTCCAAGGTTTAGCTATTATCAATTGTGCTGCTCTAAACATGGGTGCACATATATTGCTGTGACATGACTTTTTCAGTTTTTCTGGGAAAATACCCAGGAGGGGAATAGCTGGATTGAATGGAACTTCCAATCCTAGTTTTTTGAGGAATCTTCATACTGATTTCTATAGTGGCTGTACCAGTCTACACTTCTACTAACAGTGGAGGTGTTTGTTTTTCCCCACAGCTTCACCATTTGTTACTGGCTGATTTCTTGATGGCAGCCATTCTTTTCTGAGTGAGATGAAGTCTCAGTGCTGTTTTTTTTTTTTTTTAATCGGTACCAGGGATCAAACTCACAACTGCCTGCTTGCAAGGCAGGCGCTTATGCTGCTGAGCTAAATCCCCAGCCCCCTCAGCGCTGTTTTAATTTGCATTTCTCAAATGACCAGTGATGGTGAACATTTCATGTATTTGTCATTTGTGTATCTTCATCTGTGAACTGTGTGTTCATCTCAGATGCCCACTTTTGGAAATAAATCACTCATATTTGCAAATATAATATTGTGTCTCTAGTATAAAAAGTAATAAAAAACAAAGTAATAAGGTCCAAAATGCACAATAGATATTGTAATATTGAAAGAGAAAGTGTTCTCAAGACTGTAACTGTATGGTTAAGTATGCAAGATAGATAATCATACTACTGTTTTTGTTAGTTCAAACAGAATAGTCTGTACTGTCATTGTTTGATTCTCCATTTTTTATACCTTGATTTTGTAACTTCAACAACTACTTCTAAGATAACAGTATGTCATTTATCAACTAGTGATTTCTTCCTTTTTTTTGAAACTCTTCGTTGTTTCTGCCCTTTTTTTGTTTTTCTTTTTTTCTCTAAAAAAGCACTAAAAACATCGTGGATGTAGCTCAATGAGAAGGTTCTGGGTTCAACCCCCAGTACAAACAAATTTCTCACTGTTTTGGTGTTCCTACCTCATGAATCACCTACAATATAGTCCAGACTAGTTAATTAATTACAGATGTACTGGACTCGAAGCCATTTGCTTGGTGGTGTAGCTGCCATGTGGGGCAGAATTTGGTAAGACTTCCCCGGCACTTGCACTGTTTCCATGGGTGGGGCAGCGTACCACAGGAAGTTCTAATGCTTTTCTCAGATGAAAATTGGGGCAGCCTCTCCTTATAAATGGCATCACTGCCCTACTGAAGAATTTCAACATGACAGATAATGCCGCCATTCTCCAGAACCTGTTACCTATCTCATTGCCTTTCAGCCCTCATTTCCCGGATCTGCACATGTGGGATGGCCTTCCTCCCATTTTACAGCTGGAATAATCCCAGTGTGCAAACGTGAGAAGCCAGCTGGGGTTTCCCAAACCTTGGGGATGTAAAGGAAGCTGCACGCAGTCAGAGCCCAAGGAAAGCCCGAGCAAGATCCCAACTGACGAGAGTTGACATGCACTCTCCAGCTGGGCGTGGACTGAACAGTATCATGCGGTGTTGCACAGCCACTCGTACCTGTTCCTAGATGTTCTGATGGCTCTGCATCTCTCCAACCCACTCTCCGTCAGGTGTGTTCCTCGCTCTTCCACCCGGCCCCCCCAGGGTCTTCTTGTGTGTCCCACACACGGTACCTAAGGTCCTTGCCACTGGCTGGCTCTATCTTCTAGCTCTTCCCCAGAGCTGGAGCCCACAGCTGCAACCTGGCAGGGCTGCTGGGGGGTTCCCAGTGCCTTGCACAGATGTTCATGAAATCTGAAGATACCGAAATTCATCACTGGACACGTATTCGCTGAGCACCTGCTATGTGCCAGGCACTGGGCAAAGGAACAGAGGAATGCAAATGCAAATCAGCAGGCTCTGCCTGAACGTTTTTCCTCCCAGCTGTCCACTCTGCTCCTCTGGGGTCCTACGTGATATATAATCCACCCCCCTTATCAGTGTAACAAAGGAGACAGAAACACATACTGTAGTGGACAGGAATTAATGTTTTATTAATGATAACCTACATGCACATCATGCATTTCTAAGACTTACATCCACAGAGCATATGGTATTTACACGCCAAGGACAGATTACAGTAACAAATTCAAACAGTGGCTGAGTTAAGACTATCATTTGTTCCAAATTAAATTAAATACATAATACTCTTACCTCCCCCTTTTGACATGTATAATAAAAACCCACTCTTCTTTCCTTTAAAGAATATAAAACTGCATTGATAACTGCACTGATTAGCAACAATTACATTTGAAACATTTAAAACCTGAGAAGGAAGCCCAAACACTTTGAGCACTAATTCATGTGTGAACGCATGGTGATAGACTGGTCAGTGGTCATTACTTCACGATCCAGGTGGCCCAGATAGAAACTGCTGCTGGCCACTGCCTCTTGGCCAGAAGTTACACTTTGCCTGGGCAGAGGCAGTGATTTCTCCCCAAACCTGCCTCACTGTGTACACCACAGAAGATCTGGGGGGAATGTTACTGTTGTTTTTTTCCTTTTGTTTTTAATTCCTTAATTTTAAGAGGAAAAAATCTTTGGCCCATTTAAGTGGGAATTTTACACTGCAAAATATACACAAATAAGTATGCATCTGTTCATTAGTGAGGGCCTTGTGTGTACTCCTGTACCACACCTGCACTTTTGTTCCACCAGAGCACAGAAGTGGGGCAAAGCCGGTGAGGACAAAGTGGTCAGAGAAATAAATACACAGCTTAAAAACTGGACATGTAAGTTTGTCACAACAGGCCAGACAGGGGCAGTGGGAATGTTATTCCATGATCTTTACATCTACAGTAAATACAGACGATGATTAACTGCTTTGTGGTCAATCAGGCGCTTTCGGTAAAGGCACTCCTATCTAAGGACAGGCTGTGTGCACCTAGTACCCATCAGCTGTGACACTTGGCTGTGTCACCCAGAGGATCCAGCCTGCCACTTCCAGCCACCTCCAGCTCCTTTAGAAAGAGAACCAAGTCCTCTCTGACCAGGTGGGATCAGAAGGAAATCTGCTGGTGTCCAGGAAGACCTCCATCTCCAGGCCATGGCGAGGTGGACCTGCCCTCCCTCAAACTCCGCTGCTGTCCCGGTGGCCAGAGCCTGGCTCTCCTCACTTGTAAGCAAGGGGACACGTTCATCCTGAGGCATGCACAGCATTGTATTCTTCAGCCACATCTCCAAATAGGTAGCAGCTGGCCATTGTGTCCTTTGTTCCCCTTTCTGACACAACTGGTCTAGTTTGCTGCCTAACAGTGACAGAAAGCCAAGGAGCGGAACCCAGCAGCACTACCCCTGGCAGGGGGAATGGTCTTGTAGGGAAGGGGAGCCATAGCAAACAGTTATTTCGGGTTAGCTACACTCATCGAACTGAGAAGGGGGCAACGACCCCCCGACTCCAGTGCCACACAAAGATGACACAAAATAAACATTTCCTATGCCTCTCCCCCACCCGCCTTCACAAAGATGACACAAAATAAACATTTCCTATGCCTCTCCCCCACCCGCCTTCACGTTTAAGGCACTGGGTTTGAAGACACGCAGGCTAAGGAACTCTAAGGCTGAGGTCTACGACCCGCTTCAAGCATGGAGACGCAGTCACAGGCTACCAAACCGAGGACTGTCACACCCGGTGACAAACCCCAGGCACAGCATTTTCAGCTAGTGCACTGTGTCAGCTGTAACTGTTACACTGCCAATGGAAACAGCGCTTCTTTTTCATGAAGCCAAGCTTACATCGCTGTGACCGGCAAGTACCAGGTACCTGGTCATCTTGGAGGAAGCATGTCATTTACATTTCCAATACATGTGAAGCCACAACCCTGCTAATTCCTTTGTTAACCCAGTAATACTCTAATCCCTTAAGAAGTACAATAGGGGGTGCTAAGTCCAGGGCCAACCCAGAAGTAGCAGGGTCGCCTTTCACAGTGTACCAACAGCTCCAGGGAGACAGAAACAACGAGATCTTGCTGGAAGGAAAACTTGCGACTTTTCTAAGGGCAACTTTCATCCTGAACGACACCCAGGATTGATACCTATTCTTCATTTGGTTTGTTTCAGAAGAGTCCATTTCCCTTCACTGTGGCGCCAGGTCAATTACTTTCTGGAATTCTCTGTGAGCCCAAACAAGGCAATGATGTCGCCCATGGCTTCTCTCAGGTGCTTCCCAAAGCGGTGAGAATCCTTCAGTTCAAAAACAAAAGGCAAAGCACATTAGCGTGTTGGAAAGACTGTGTCTCAAACCTTCACATTTCTAATGACTCGGAATTTAATCCAAATGCCTTTCTCCCAGTACTCTACACCCTGGCTGAAGCAAACAGAGGGCACGGGGGTAACAGGTGATGGGTTGGTGAGAGACCCTGGCATCACTGCATTCCATAGAACACAGCAGACAAGTGAATCCCAGCGTCCCAGTGGTGACCATTTCCCTGCCCCCTGTTCCCATTACCTATATCCTTCTTGATAAACTATCTTTAAGGATTTCCTCTTATTTTAGTTAAAAAAAAAACAAACTTGGCACTGCTCAAGGCTAAGTACAAGGTGGGACGGAGAATAAAAATAAGGGCAAAGTGTGCCATACGAAAGAGGTCCCTTGTCCCATCCATGAAGGACACCGTGCAGCCCCTGCTCCATCACGTGTATTTCGTGGCTTGTGCACATTATTCTTTGCCCACCTTCCGAAAGGTATAGAGTTGGAAAGCTCCAGAAGCACACGAAGGTTAAGATTTCAAGTTACCTCTCCTAGCACAGGTAAGCAAGTGATGCCAAATAAAATATATTTCTCTAAAATCAGATTAGGAGAATTTCTGAAAATGTTCAAACCAATACATGCAGATAATGAAATTGAAAATTTCTGATAAACTAACTGTGTGCTTCCTTCAAAAGTAAAACCAATAGGGCCTGGAGATTTAGCTCAGCAGCATAAGCACCTGCCTTGCAAGCTCGAGGTCGTGAGTTCAATCCCCAGTACCGATTAAAAAAAAGAAAAATGAAAAAAAAAAAAAAAAAAAGTAAAAACACAGCGAGGCATGGTGGCAGGCCTGTAATCTCAGCACTTGGGAGGCAGAGGCAGGAGGATTGTTTCACGTTCAAGACCGGCCTGGGCTACAAAGTGAGCTCAAGGCCAGCCTGAACTGTTTCCAAAAAAGGGGCAAAAAATAAAAAAGAAATTTTTGCATACTCACTGTTTCGGGGCTGGAGAATTTGGAAGAAATGTGGAAGTGGATGAAGTGCTCTCCGATAAGGATGTAAGACACACCATAGCCATCATCAGCAACCTGCAGAGCCAGGAAGTTTACATGAGTCACCGGAGGGCACCACCCAGCAGGTCTCCCCATGAACATGGATCACAGCCCCAGCTGCACTTACCGGTCCAAAGCCCCCTCCGCCAGACACGTAGTTTGGGTACTTGGAGAAGTCAAAGAGCTCTACCTGCTGCTGTGGGGTCTGGCTTGTAGACAATCGCCAAGGCTCTGATAAAACCTGGTGAATTAAACAGAAAATGAAGTTGGGGACGGCAGTACATACCTACGATGCTTGCACTCGGGAGGCTGAGGCAGGAGGATCACCAAGTTTGAATGCAGTCTGAGCATCTTGGTGACTGCAGAACCAGGGAAGGCCCGTGGGATGGGGCTAACACAACACACAGTATCTCAGACAGAGAAAGTGGCAGATGTGTCTTGATATGATTTGGATTGGGGACGCTGGCATCAGACTTGTACCAGCTCCTGCTAAATTTTCAGTGCCTCTAACACCATTACTCAGGAGGTAGAATTGTGAGTTCAAGGTCAGCCTGGACTATTAGCAAGACCCTGTCTCAAACGTACAGTAGCAAAACAAAAACTGTTTTGGCTTGTGTCTAGATGTCCCCCAAAGCTTCACATAGTCAGAGGCTTTTCTAGAGGTGGCTGAATCTAGATTGTGTGATGCTAGAATTGACTCCTGCTGCACTGCAGGGCTCTAGGGCACTAGGATTAAGGGTGTGAGTGCTGCCCACTCCACATGCCCTAAGAGATAAGGGGCAGAGAGAACTGTGGCTGTCCTTTTTGTTTTGCTAATTTCTGCTTGACAAGAACTGTTTCTCCTCTGCAAAGGCACTCTGCCTTGGAGCCATCTGACAATGGACTGAAATTTCTACAAATCATAAGCTAAGTAAACCTTTCCCTTTTTAACTATAGATGTAAAGTATTTTGTCTCAGCAATGAGGGAAAATTAACTAAGACAAAAACAAAAGGTGATAGATACTCAAACCCTCTCTAACTTACTGTCATCTAAGCTTGTGGGCTTGTTCACATCTACTAAGCCCAGGGAGTGATTATGACAGCAAAGCATCGCCAGTCATTGAAAAACTGCACCAAGACAGCTGCCACTCAAATCTTTCATTTTTGAGACAGCTCCGCCCACAGGCCCACTTTCTCTGGGCCTCTTCTGATATGCAAGTCCACGCGCTAAGCCACTGGGCTCTGCCCCAGAAGACAGCTGACCTCTTTCAGGAAAGGGGACTCCACGGCAAGGTACTTGGAGACCACATAGAGGCAGAAGAGGTGGCGGTCGATGCCAGCGCCGGTCATGGCCAGGCGGTACATGTGCTGATGCTTCTCACACGCTGCCTTAAACAACCTGAGCTTCTGCTCCGCCTAAAGGACAAAGGTCAGGAAGGACACGCGTTAGACATTTTGGGTCGCACAGTATGGATCCATGTTTCCAATGAAGGGTGACAGCCACTTTCCCTCCAGCACCCTGACAGAACACTGGCCGACAAGGTCCCCATGAGATGTGCCAGGGTGGGCAGCAGACAAGGCATCCCCAACTAATCACCCTGTCTGTCCCCAGATTCCTGCCTGCACAACACTGGTGGCAGGGTGTGTCTGTTGGCAAAGCATTTTCAAGGTCCCATGTCACCTTCTCTGTGAAACTGAGATAATTGCTAAACAGGCAACATATGTGCTCTCTCCATGTCAGAACAGAGACCTATTCCTCAGGTCACCTTGGATCCGGCTAGTAATTATGCTAAACAGGCCTGAGCTCAGGCCTGTAGATGGGACCCCAAGAGGTTTTTCTGAGTTCTGCCGCGGGACCACCCCGTGCCCTTTACATGGAGGTCCAGGAAGGTTGTGGCCTGCCCAAGAAGCCTCAGCCTTCCAGGCTCCTCCTGAAGGCTTCCAAAAGGGACAAGCAGAGCCACCTGTCTGTCCTCTGGCTTCTTTCCTCAGAAGTGAGTATCTTTCCACAATGAAGTTGGCTGGATAGCCAGAAAGCCCTGATCCAGGCTTCCCAGCCTGCTGCAGGAAAATACTTGTGGGGTCAGAATCCCAGGCACAGACCTGACCCCAGCCGCCTGCCAGTCAGGAACCCAGCAGGTGGCAGAATCCATCGGAGTCTGCTCCTTTATCTATGAAGGTGATTGGATCATGGCACACGGGGCTCCAACAAGGCTAACAGCCAGATAGGCAAGGCTTCCATGTGACAGCCACCACGTTCTCACCCTGACTCTTTAGGGGCTGGGGATTTAGCTCAGTGGCATAAGCACCTGCCTTGCAAGTGTGTGGTCGTGAGGTCAATCCCTGGTACTGATAAAAAAAGAAAAAGACAAAAAAAAAAAAAAAGGATGCATAATCTGATTTCCAGTGTATAAACAGTGTCCACACTGTCACCACCCTTGGCTCTTTCAATACTTTTTGTTCCCTAACAAGAGGGAGGGAGCAGTAGCTGGGGCAGGCAGGACTCACACGACACACAGGAGTTCCCTGAGGAGAACACGCTCAACTGTGTCCTTGGCGGAGGGCACCTACCGTCTGAGTGGGGTCCACCATGGCCAGGACGAACTTGCAGGACTCTGAGGTGCAGGAGCGCACAGTCTCGGTCCTCCCCTCTCGGAAGAGTCGCGTCATGGAGGCCTCGTATGTGAGGCAGAACTTGCCCATATCCTGGGGAAGAGAATGCATCTTAGAAGTGCAGAGGGTACAGCGAGGGGACCACAAGCAACTGGCACAGTGGGTCTACAGGGAGACAGGGGCCCTCCGTGTGGGCAGCTGGCGACAGCAGGGTTGTTACTGGCTTCAGGAAGGGCTGGGGGGAAATGGGATCAGTGTCTGGGCAACCCAGGTTTCTGGTGCATTTTGAGATGCAGCAGTGGCATGGCGCCTGCCTGGCATATACAAGATTATGAGTTCGAACCTAATACCCCCCACCAAGCAGCTGACAAAGTGTCACACATAACCTTGACTGAGCTCTCTCTGTGCTGACCTTCCAGTTTCAATTTAGGGGAGGGACACCATGCAAAAGATTTGCCTATGACAGCCAGAAGGGACCCAGGGGCATAAGGAAGTGCACAGGAAGTGAGAAAGGGCAAGGGACAGAATGGTGGGGGGGTCCCTCAGCGGGAGGGCAGGAAGTACAGCCAGTAGGCAGGTGGGTGCCCACAGACGGTCCCTTCATGACTGCCATGATGTGCTCAGTGGTCATCAGTTCTGACCCTCTGGTGTCTGAGGTTTCTTTTATTTTCCTGCATTTGCTCATTTTCTTTACTACTGCAAGAAGTCAAGCAACCAAGCTCAAAGTCCAGATCTGCCACTTAGCTTCTTCCCTGCTGTGCAGTGTCGCCTTACCAAGTCATCTGACCCCTCTCACCTCAGGTCCCTCACCTGTGAAGCTGAAGAACAGAAGTGCCCCCTGCTGGGAGCCCACAAAGCATGAAGGGTGTGAAGCTCAGACCCCAGCCAGATGCAGTGGCATCACTGTCCCCCTCCCAACATGGACACAGCCCTCACACTTTACAGTGGAAGATGCCAGTTAAACACAGGGCACTGTTGGGCGGGAATGTAGCTCAGTGGTGCAGTGCCTGCCTGGCAAGCATGAGGCCTTGAGTTTGATTCCTGGGACCAAAAAAGAAAAGAAAAAAAACCACCCTCCCCTCAAAGAAGCCCCTAAAGAAAAAGAAAAATCAGGGCACTGTCAGCCATGGTGGAATGTGCCTATAATCCCAGCACTTGGGAGGCTGAGGCAGGATTGCCATGAGTCCAAGGCCAGCCTGGGCTACACAATAACTCCAAAACCAGCCTGAGACCCTGTCTCAAAAACCCAAAAACATAAAATGAAAACAAACAGGGCACACAGCTGGGTGTGGTGACACACACCTGTAATCCCAGCATTCTAGGAGGCTCGTGCAGGAGGACAGCAGGTTTGAGCCCAGCCCGGGCAACTCAGCAAGACCGTGTTCTCACAAAATAAAAAATGGGGTGAGGATGCAGGGCAGTGCAAAGGCCGGGGGTTCAATCCTCAACACCATGGGGGCGGGAAGAAAAGTACAGCTTGGGCTGAAGCCATGATTTATAATATCCTGCTGTCAAGGCAACCTTGGGGTGGATACCTCTGCCACAGGACAAGGAGCCCCTGTCCCATCCTTCCACAGGCCACTTTTGTGACGGGGGCTGCTGTGTGCAAGCTGACACACGGGCAGGTGCTGGGGGGAAGGAAGTGGAAATGTCAGGCATCCTGCATGTACCCAGGAATCCTGCCCTTTGGAGGAAGATCAGAGGCGTGAAGCAATCTGCCATGACTGCATCTTCTCTCCCGCATTCCAGGATCTGGGCTTGTGATAGGGTGTACCTCTCCCCTTAGCAGAGTAATAAGATCTCACTCGCCCCACCCCTCAAACTCTCTCTCCCACACAGGAACACATATGCTGTCCCTCTGGGACACCACTGAACCTGCACTTGGTACCTGGCAGGAACTTTACAAGCTGAACCCTCCATCTTTAGAAGGCTGAGCTTCCCTTGCTGACAGCTCCTCTCCTGTGCCAGGCTTTGGGCCTCCTCAACCCCACACAGTCTTGGCACATGTGTGGCACCTCCCAAGTACCCCAACAGGACCCTGGTTCTCGGGCCCTACCTTGTAGTGGGCCAGTTGCAGGGCGAGCTGGATGAACGCATCTGGGCTGGTGCGGCACTTCTTGATGAGTCCTTTCCCGAAGGTGTGGAAGGGGAAAGAGTTCATGTCCACATTGTCTGCCAGAAGGGTCGCAGTGTTCAGGGAGGCCTGTATCACCTCCTGGCACTGGAGAGGAGAGAAAGATGCTCCTCAGCACGAGAAAGGGTGGACTCTCCAGAAGAAAACATCCCCTAGGAGGCCCAGAAAGTCAGCGCCATGGTGGCTCTTGAGCACCCCAGAGGAGTATGGGACCCAAGCAGCAGGAGCACAGGAGGGGTCCTGGTTCCCAGTGAGGTCCCTAAGGGCATTCCAAACAGTCCAGGGTTTGTGCTATGACGCCCACTCTTGATACACAGTGGCTGTGAGGAATAAGCTTTAGAAAGTAAAAGATAGTCAACCCATGGAATACTATTTAACACTAAAAAAACCCACGATCAAGCCATGAAGACATGGAGGAGCTAACAGGCACACTGCTGATTTGAAAGAAGCTGTCAGAAAAGGTTCCCACGATCCCCCACTGTACAGCTTCTGGGGAAGCTACTCCAGGTGATGCTGACAGTGGGACGTATACCCCACCAGTGTAATACATAAGGCGCCATCTTGGAGATGTCTCAAAGGTGTCACAATGTGCCACTCTGGTAGAGATCACAGGTAGTGGGGTACATCGCTGGAGTGACGGTGAACGGAAAAGGCATCAGGGAAATCCCTGCACCTTCCTCAATTCTGCTGTGAAACTGACCGCTCCAAAAAGTAAAGTCTCGGGGCTGGGGATGTAGCTCAGAGGTACAGTGCTTGCCTAGCATGCACGAGGTCCTAGGTTCCATCCCCAGTACCACAAATAAATAAATAGTAATTTATTGCAGTGATTATTAAGACAAAAAGTAAAGTCTCTTTGGAAAAATGTTGAGTACCCTGGTGGAATCCTAGGACCCTGTGCCCCTGAGGGCACACTGCCAGAGCTCAGCCTGTCTGCAAACTCCGAGCCGGCCCTGGACCTGCAGCACGCCATGAAAATGACTTCTGAAGCCCAGGGGCTCCAGCCTCATCCAATGAGCTGGGCCTGATGTTTCCTTCCCCAAAAGGCTTCTGCTGAGTGGGTAGTGCCTGAGAATCTTTAAAGGAACAAAGATACATTATGTTGCAGAGATTATAAAGTAGCCACCTGGAGTATTTGGACCCTTTGAGATTTGGGTTTTTCTTCTCCACTGTGAAGTTTACAGCTACCCAGTTATTTCTGAGCTGGAACACTGTCGCCTTGGCCAAAAGCTTCAAGTGCAGGAGGAGTGACTAGGGGGGCACAGCAGCAGCCCTGGGCAAACAGGCTGCAGACTCTATGGACAGCAGCAGAGCCTGGGGACACTCAGAAGTACCACTGGAGGATCTGGGTGCTGAGAGTTCAAACTTGCCTCCCACAGGGCTAAGTCAATATCTGGGTTTACATCTGGAATACCTCTAAAACTTCAGAGATAAGACTTTGGTAAGTTGGTGGAATCACAGGCTCAGAGCTGAATGCGCTGCTAGATGAAGGCGCCTGGTCAGAAGTGCACTGCTGGGGGTGACCTGCTAGAGTGTATGTCCCTCCCCTGCTCCTCCCTCTTCTCTGATTTCTGGTCACCACGACACTTCCTGCCTTGGAGCCAGTCAATCAGTAAGAAAATTCTCTAGAAACTCTTACTCCAAATAAACCCTCCGCTAAGTCAAGTTTTGGGTGTCCAGTATTGATCTCAGTAATCAGAAAATGAGACAGTGACAATCACTGGGTCACTGGGACTTACTGCTTCTGGGATGTCCCACTGCAGCCTGGTGGGGCAGGGGAGGCTGGGGTTGGTGCTCCCTTTACAGTGGCCGTCCTCCTCGTAGCCCAGCTGAAACCAGTCCGTGGCCATGATATACTGTGGAAAACAGGAGGATGTGGATTGAATGGAAAACCCAAATTTGGCTTCTTACTGTCCTCTCTGCACAGAATGCCACTGGGCTGAACAAGGGGGTCTCCACACACCAGGCAAGGACACACTGCACATACCACAGCTGACCCCTTCCACAATGCCACCCCTCACTTCTGGTGTCAGGCACAAGCACCTTCAGTAGCAGGTGTGACCCATGCTACTGACCAACTGCCAAAAATTGGGGTTTCCTTAACTCTCTCCTAGGGCCTGATTATATTTCCTAAAGCATCTCATAAAAGAACTCTAAATGTAAGCACCAGCTTACATTTTTCTTTTATTACACAGTTTATCCCAAGGGATAGAGAGGTACAGGGTGAGAAGTATGGTCCCCAAGTATCCCACCCTCCAGATGCCTCTCTCAATTCAGGGGTCTGGGAGCTCCCCCAGACCCTGTCCTTTTGTTTCCTATGGCAACATCATGGTGGAAGCGCTACTGATCATGTCACTGGCCACTGATGACCAACCCAACCTCAGCCCTCCCTGGAGGCTGGGATTGGGACTGTCAGTCAGAACCCTCTAGTCCTGCCTTATTGTCACCAGCCCCGATCTAAAGCCACCTGGGGGGCTCCAGCGCCCCCAAAAAGACATTATCATCTAGAGGATTCTGAGGGTTTTTAGAAGTTGTGTGCCAGGGAACAAGGACAAAAATCAAACATATGAGGCAGAGAATGCATCCAGTAGTGTCACACAAAATGTGTGGCCTCCAAGGTGGACAAAGCCATGTTCTTTTCAGAGCTATGTCAAGATCAGACCACTGCCACCTACTTGCTGAGTTGCTTATACTATGTTTGGTACCTGGTGTTCTCACAGACCTGGTCAGTGTGCCATTTTCCATCCCAGAGGTGGGAAAGGAGGCAGTCGAGGTCAGAAGCTCTCTCAAGGTCACACAACGGGTCAGGAGCAGAGCCAGGCTTTGCTCTGATGCCCGCTGCAAGGTGCACGGGGCCTACTTCTAGGCCTGGGCTCTAGATGCCGCCGTCACTGGACTGCTTGTGTCCAGCCTGGAGGTACCAACCACCAACCCATGTGTGCAAAGGGGAAGACTGCACCCAAGTGAGGCGAGGCCTTCACCCAAGTCCACGTCCTCCTGGGATGCACCATGAGCCCGCTATGGCCAACACAGCAGCATGGGCACAGCAGGCTAGGACTGTGCAATGTGAATGTTGCTTTCTGTCAACACACACAGGGACAGGGGTGTCCGCCCTTCCTCAAGGAATGGAACGGCCACAGGACATGTGCACTCCACGAGGCGAAGTGTACCCACACACAAGCTGGCACTCGAAAGTCCACTGCAGCATTATTCCTGACAGCCAGAAAGTACCAGCAACCCAAGACCCAAACTGATGAACACACAGACAGAAAGTGCTCCGGCCACACAACAGAAGGTTCCATGGCTATGAAAAGGCGAAGCCCTGGAACATGCTCCGACCTGCCTGGACCTCAAAATCATTATGCTGTGGGAAAGTCAGACGCGAGAGGCCTCAGACTGCCTGATTTCATCTCTGAAACATCTAGAACATCCACTGAGGCAGAAGGTAGGTCAGCAGTTCTCAGGGGCAGGGAGAGGTGATAAAAATGTCTAGAACTGTACGGTGGAGATCACAGCACAAACACCTGGTGAATATACCAGGAACCATAGACCTGTGGTAACCTTAACAGGGTGGGCGTCACACTAGTGCAGTGTATCAGCTCTGAAACACAATGACAGGGAGACTCCTCCTCAGGGTCTCTGGCCCAGCCCCAGCTCAGGCTGACACCTTCAGGCAGAGGGAGGGAAAAGTCATTCAGGCTTGGCCTGCAGTCCCCAGGGAGCAGGGCCAGCTTGCTCAGTCATGGCTGCATGGAGTCAGGATGCTTGGATCCAGAACACCTGAACATGGAAAATACAAGGGGACTTCCGCACCCCAACATGCCTGAACATGGGGAACACAACAGGGCTCCCAGGCCCAACATGCCTAAAAGGAAAAGGCACTGGGCTCGTGGACCAACACAACTGAAGGATGAAGCAAAGGTATGCGCGGTCCCAACACCCCCCAAACATGGGGAACACACTGGGACCTCCAGATCTCAGCATGGCTAACACTTCTGGGAGCCAGGTGCGGTGGTGCACACCTGTAACCCCAGCACTGGAGAGCACAGCTGTGAGTCTGAGACCAGTCTGAGCTGCATGGTGAGACTGTCTCAAAAAACAGAAACAACACATTGAGGACTCTCAGGCTGGCGCCTCAATCAGACCTGCTTCTGGCTGGCATCCCACCCCGTGCCATTCAGTGCATACGAGGCCCCAGGAGGGGACATCAGATCAGTCCCCACCAACACGCACAGGTCCTGGGCTCCACTCTATGTCTCTGGAGTGCCAGGGCGCCAGTCAGCCAGACGGTTAACACCTAACACAGCTTCTCATCAGTCACCTTCATTTAAGAAAAAAATCCCCTTATCCTTATCCAAATTACTTTTTAAAAAATCAGCCTGACCCTGCACATAGCCCTAGATTTCTCTCTGATAAATATACCCAGCGTGGGATTCAGAGTCTTTTACCGGAAAGCCCTTGGGCATGTGTTACCCAGAATGTCCTCAGAACAGTATGTGCCTAGCTTGTGCCTATACCTGCTGCTGTCCAGACACACCCGAGCTTGACCTCTGCTGGGTGCGGAGCTGAAATGCTCGCTTGCTAAAGACTGCCTACATCAGTAAAGGAATCCATGTGGCCCTCACTGCTCAGGGCCACATCGAGTTCTTAAAACCTAGAGAGCTTCGTGTTTTCTTCCTCTACCAAAAACAGCAGCTACTGGGGCTTCGCCAAGCCCCCACCAGAAATGAGATGTGGAGGAGTCGAGACAGGAGCTCCTCCCCTCACTTGGGAGAGGGTCAGACCAGAGCAGATGGTTCCGCTGGGATCCATAGAACTCCCCTCCCCTCCAGGCAGAGGATGACTTGTGTGGGATCCTGACAGACAGGGCCCTGCTCTACAGAATAAAATAGATTGATACAATATTATAAAAAAAAGTACTGAGCTGGGTGTGGTGGTCCATGCCTATAATCCCACCATTCAGAAGGCTGAGGCAGGAGGATGGCATGAATTCAAGGCTTGTCTAGGCTGCAGTGAGTCCAAGGTCAGCCTGAGCTGCACAGCAAGGCCATGTCTTTAAGAAAAAAAGAATCCCCAAATTCAAAGCCTTCACAGGTGTCTGCAGAAAAAACAGTAAGATAAGAGTATCCCTAATCTGAAAATCTAAAATTCATAATGCTCTAAAATCTGAAATTTTTAGAGCATCATGTTGGTAAAGAGCGTCAGATTTCTGAGCTTTTCAGAGTTCAGATATTGTGTTCAACCAGTAAAGTATATACAAACGTTCCCAAATTTAAGTCTGATCTCGAACATATTAGAGAAAGGACATTCATCCTACTGTGTCCTCAGACTCCTCACAAGTTTACTGTGGGAATGGTAACCATTATTGATCACCTTATACTATGCTTTTACATTATCTATTATGTCCACCCTTTTGATTTGATTGACTCTGTTCTGTTAGGTCACATTTGGTTTTACTCCCTTCCAAAAAAGTAATAAGAACTGTGGGAGCAACAAAACCCAAAATGGGTAACTGTCATTGTACAAAAGAGAGGAAAAGAAAGTTCTCTAAACAATATAACTGCATGTATATTTAAGTGTATAAGATTAGAAAATGATATCACTGAGTTTTATTGGTTCATTGAACAGAACTGTTTGCAGTCTCACTGTTGGAATGTCCACTTTACAAGCTTTAATTCTGTGACCTGAACAATTATTTCTAAGATGACAATATGTAATCCATTAACTAGTGATTTCCTACTGTTTATTTTTTTCTGTAAATCTGTATAACTTGTACCCTTTCTCTGCTTTTTTTTTTTCTCCTTAAATAAAATAAAAAAAAAAGTTTACTGTGGGAATTCCAGATACACACTGGGCTCTGCACACTGGGGCTATGTGGAGGTGAGGGGATCCTCCCCGCAGCGCCCTGACTCTGACTCCCTCCCAGGCTCAGACTTTAAGGTCATTTTACTCTGCTTCCTTTCTTAGAGCAGCAGGGAAATAAAAACGGCAAAAATGTAGTTTTGTATTCAACACGAATCTCAAGGGGTTTGGTGCTTTCAAAATAACTACCAAGTCTCATCTAAGTGAGTGAAGACAGAACTTTCTGTGCCGGGTCCACTGCTATGAGCTCTGAGTTTTGGCGACAACAAGAACCTAACAGGTAAGTTAAGAAAGCAAAACCTTCATTCAGCTTTTCATGCCTTTCATGCCCAACATGAATCAAGTCAAACAGTTCAAGAGAGTAGGCAAATAAAACATGGTGGCAGCAGTAGCTCTGCAGCGTTGTAGGTTTTTTCTCCTTTCTTTCCAGTGCTGGGGACTCAGTCTCGGCGGGGTCTCTACTACTGAGCTGTGCCACGGCCCACCTTGTGTATTTAAATGCTGGGTTGGGAAAAGGGGATAGGTGTTGGTGGTACCCTCTGCTGGGGCAGGAGCATCAAAAGGTAAGGTTGGCCTGGGCAATTTAGGGAGACTGTCTCAAAATAAGATTAAAAATTGGGCTGAAGGGATAGCTCAGGGGCAGAGTGATTGCCTAGTGTGTGTGAGATCCTGCGTTCAGTCTCATTTACTGCAAAGGCAAAAAAAAAAAAAAAAAGTAACAGAGGTTTCAGGCTTTTTAAATAACTTGTTAATTTTAAGAATTAATGTTTTCAGTAAAAGATATACTGGCTTTTTATGAACCAGGATTTTAACAAGCTTGATTATATTTTGTCTAAGACCAGGTAGGCAGAAAAGAAAAAAACTTATGAAATCCAGCAATCAGGCAATTCTTTCAGAGTAAGCTGTGTTCACTTTTGCCCTAAAGCTGCTACGTAAGAGCTGACAGCCACTTGGTGATGGCAGCCTCCGAAAGGAGGTGGCAGTGTATGTGCCCGCTCCTTCAGGGTCCTAAGAGACAGGAAAGGAACCCGTGGGTGCCCTTCCTTAGTGATATAACTTTATACATAACAGCGCATGTGTTAAAAAGTCATATTCTAATTGTGTGTGGTGGTGCATGTTATAATCCCAGCACTTGGGAGGCTGAGGCAGGAGGACTGCAGCAAGTTCAAGACCAGCCTGGGCTACAAAGTGAGCTCAAGGCCAGCCTGAACTGCTTAGCAAAACCCTGTCTCAAAAAGACAAAAAAAAAAGTCACATTCTAGGACCAACACCAAGTCAAAGGCAGTCCGGGGTGTCAGCCTTTGAAAACAGTGTCCACCCTGAACAATAGCAGGACACTTACCTCCCACAGGTGGGCCACGATGGGGGCGTCTGCCCAGGAGTGCTCTGCATTCATCCCTATCTTGCCGTTCTTGAAGACGATATACGTGAGGGACTTGTCAAACCACCTGAGAGAAACACATGTGATCATGGAGCTTTGCTGTCCAACTAACATACATGGCCTGAAGCCATCTGCCTCCTTCTGGAAGGGCCTGACGCTCTGCTGCCCACCCCTCACAACTGGCCAGAAACTGGTCACAGAGTCATTCATTCCTTCCTGTGCCAGAAGTGAAGATGAGCACGTGTGTCCTGGGAACTAGAGCAGGACAGGTCACTGGAGCGCAAGGCGGCCGGGGAGAACAGAAGCTGTCCCCATGGGCACAACCACCCTTGCAGCCCCACGCAGCCATGGTCCCCGGCCTGCAGGGGAGCCCTCACCTTACAGTGACCAAAGGGAGATCCCACCAAGCACCATCCCTGTGGGCATGAGCAAGGCCAAAGCTGACTCCTGGGCCTAACCCATGCTCAGCCCTGTCTCCCCCTTCCATCTGGGACCAGGTACCCAGAGACCACTGCATCTGAGCATCTCCAAGCAGAGGTGATTGGGCACAGCAAAGGGACGAATCTCAGAGATGCCTGGCTCCAGTTGTATGTGTGACAGTTTGGATGGAGGGAAGAAAGCGAGAAGTTATTTTCACACTAAGTTTGTTCCTCAACTGCAAAAATACCTGGGGGTAGGCATCAGCCTCAGGCAGGAAACTCCTTCCTTTGGAAAGGAGAGGGCAGTACCTGTCGTAACACTGGCCGTGCAGGAGGGACTTGGCATAGCTGTCCAAGGACGCTTCTGGGTCTTCCGTTCTGTATCCCTGCTCGGTTTCGTCTAGTGTCACGAAGAATGCTGCTTTTTCCACGGCATCTAGAGACTGCTTATTTTTTCCACGTGCAAAGTAGGTCTTGCGACATTTGGCCCAGGGTATTCTGTGGTAAGGAGCACAGACAGTTAAACACAGTGGCACCCATACCAGCTTTGTGAGGGCTCACGGCACCTGTCTGAAATGACACAATATATCCCTTTACGAATTTTCAGGAGATAAAAATTGTTTTTGATACTAGGAACTGAACCCAGGGCCTGAGGCATGCCAGGTAAGTGCTCTACCACTGAGCTCCATCCCCAGCTGTTCTGATTTTGAAACAAGGTCTCTCTAAGTTGCTCAGGCTGGCCTCAAACTTGCCACCCTCCTGCCTTAGCCTTCTGACTATTTAGCACTACTGCGGCTGGCAGGCATTTTTTTTTAGCATTATAAAATACATTTATTGGGGCTGGAGGTTTAGCTCAGCGGCATAAGCACCTGCCTTGCAAGCAGGCGGTCATGAGTTCGATCCCCGGTACCGGTAAAAATGAAAAAGACAAAAAAAAAAAAAAAAAAAAAAAAAACAACAAAAAAAATAAAATACATTTATTATTATTATTACCAAAGTGCAATGATTGTCAAATCTTAAACTGTGAAAAACATACTTCACAAAATAAAATACAAATGGAAAATCTAACCACTAGATTGCCTTTGTAATATTACCCTAACCCTATATTTAAATTAAGAAACAAAAACACCTGAATTGTTACTAACGTGAGAACTGAATCATTTCAGCGTAAATCTAGCACATGCATTTCAAAGTTCCACTTCTACAAATTGTGTTGATCGGTTTAATCGTGAACACTACACAACAGAGCAAAAGGGACACAAATGTAGAAGTGACCCTTGCCCCGCACCCTCTGATTATGTCACAGCAAAGCTCCTAATTCTGTCAGGCTCTGAATCCCCTCCTGTCACTCCAACCCAAAACTTGGAAGCAAATCTATCACACAACTTTGCACGAGCTGCAATACACTAAGTTTTATCCTTCTATAGGAAATGCTGTTGTTTGATAAACATTAAAACACTGCCAGCAATCAAGCATTTTCTGAGTTTGTTCAAACACCTAATGTAAGAACCAGCTACTCAAAAAGGTTCTTTAAAATTTTGTCCATAAATTCACTTAACGGGTTAAAATTTGAAATCTGCAAGACAAGGAAGTGGGAATCCGTAACCCTAACATGCTGTAATTATATTTTTTGTTTTGTTCTGTGTTTTGCAGACAGGGTCTCACTGCGTAGCTAAGGTTAGCCTTGAACTCGCACCCATCCTCCTCTGGCAGATTTCTGAAGGGAAACATGTTATGTTTATCTGTCCACCTGCCGTTTTGCATCATTTGCCCAAATGGGCCTCTCATCCACTCACCCTGCTGTTCCTCAAGCAGGGCACATGGCATAGCACCTTATTTTCACTGAACCACAGCCAATGCAGGCTGGCCCCATGGGCACAGCTGCCGGGGAGCAGCAACGACACAGAGAAGGTGCACACCCCTTCCTTGCCCTCCCTGTCCTCCCGGGAGGCAGCCTAGACCACTTCTGATAGCAGAAGTCACAGCCAGCACAGAGACCTCTGCCCTCAAGCCAGGATCTGCTCATGGCCTTCTCCTCGTGCGACTCTCTGATCATCTCCCCGCCCCACACGCATCTTTCAAGTGAGGATACTGAGGCACAGGGACAGGAGGTTGCAGCTCTACTGAGGCAGGGACGGATTCAACCCTCAGCCACCTGGCTCTCATGTCCAGGGTACAGGAATGGCAGAACACCTCTGGGACCAGGTCCTCTGTACTCTCCACACTCAGAGGAATGCAGTTCCCACCCTGCCACCTCCTGCTGTAACCCGGACTGCCCCCACGCACCCTTCCTGATCAGGCCTGCCAGGCCTCTTGTCACCCACCTCTTCTCTGGCTCAGTGCTCACTCATGGTGCCCACAAGTCTATACCCTCCATGGTCCCCAACACAGGCCCCCGCCCAGAGGACAAAGGCCACAACAAAAGGGCTGACACGAATGCAGCCCTCAGTTGTAAGGCTCGGGGAACACTGGCTCTGGCCCATTCCGAGAGGAGCTGGTGCATCTTAGGGCACCTATCAATCATGGGGCTTGGGAGAAGGAGATCCTGGTCCCCTAGCTGTGCCATCTCCCAGGCCTGCTGTCAGGAGTTTCCAGTCCTTCAGATGAGCACATCCAAAATGAGCCAGGTATGGTGACGCACACCTGTAACCCCAGCACTCAGGAGGCTGAGGCAGGAGGATCCCTGCAAATTCAAGGCCAGCCTGAACTGCATAGCGACACTGTCTCAAAAAAAAAAAAGAAAAAAAGCAAAGGAACAAATCCTTCCTAACACTGCCCTGTCCTCCACCATCGCAGATGCCGAGCAACCCCGGCTTCTTCTAACTCAGCCCTTCAACCCTTCCCACACGGTCCTCTCTCTGGTCCTAACTGCTCTGACCGCTGAACTGTTCCCCCTGCTTCCCTGGACCCCATCTCTAAAGGCCCCCTCCCTCCTCAACCACAGAAAAGCTATCTACTTGTGTCACCCATGCCGGAACTGGTCCATGTAATGACAGCTGGCAGCAGCAAAGCCAAAAGCAGCTGTCACTGTCACAGCTCTTCAGCCTGGTGGCGCAATCTGCCTGCCCTGGCCCACTCTGGACACTCATGGTCCTCCTAGCCCACTGCCACCGTCTGTAAGACTCAGCCAGCTGCCGGCCCGGACGCCCAGTGCTAAGCCCTCGAGTGTCTGCAGACAGTGGCCTGGCTCCCACTCCAGCCTGACTCTGAAGCTCTCCCAGCAGCACGGGGACATCTCGAGATCACCATGGTTGTCACAACAAGGGGGCCACTGGCATCCAGCAGGGACGGGGCAGGGGTGCTGCTCACCAGCCCACACTGCACAGCTCACGGACACCCAGCCAGGGCTGGTATACACAGAGCCAAGGCTAGGTGCCCTGCGGGCCTCAGAGTGGTTCTGCCCTTGGACAATGCCCTTGTTCCATGGTTCCTGGCTTCTGACTCCCCGTTCATGTTATTTCCTCACGCCTAGGGCACCAAGCATGTCTTACAGTATTTTGGCCCACTTGTCTTTAGCTGCTGTAGCAGACGGGATAGCTCAAGGGCAATGGCGGGGAAAGCAGTCCTTCTTTTCAGCCTTGGAACGCAGGCTCTCTAACTTCTCCTACTTCCCTGAGCTGGACAGAAACAAAATTTTTCTTTAAAAGTACTTCACGTTTGCTTTGTTTATGGATCTTTATCTGTCTGCAACTTTTCTACCCAAGAGGCGTCAGATACTCTAATTCTCCGCATGTTTGTCTTGGAGCTGGAAGTTCTCTGAGCTACTTGGTGTGCTAGACACAACCAATGACAATGGCCCCATAGCCGCTGCCCAGACAGGACAAGAAGAGCGTGAACAGAGAGGCCTGCTAGCATCAGAGCACACCCTTTTCGTCCAGTACAATTTCGACACACTTGTCCATGCTTCGGACATCCCCATGCAAGGGACTCTACCTAAAACCCCAAAAGGAGTTGGGCATGGTGGTGTACCTGTCATCTCAGCACTCCGGACGCTGAGGCCAGAGGATTGCCATGAGTTTGAGGACAGCCTGCATTACACAGTGAGATCCTGTCTCCAAAAAAAGTTTTTAAAATAAATAAAAACCCCAAAGACAACAGGTAGCACACCCTGACTCCACTGAATTCTGGGAGGTACCTTTGCCATCCCTCCACGTGACCACACGTGTGTGGAGGAGACACGAGCACGTGTGCCTGAGAGAAATGAAGTTCAGATCCTGTATTTGGGACTCTTGCACACCTTGTTCTGTGCATCACTTCCCCTCACTGCTTACTATCTTTGCAGGTAAACCCAGGGCCTCTGCACTGAGCCATGTTCCCAGTCCTTTTTTTGTTTTTTGAGATAGGCTCTTACTAAGTTTCTGAGGTGCCCTAGCTGGGCTCAAACTCTCGACCCTCCTGCCTGCCTCAGCTTCCCAGAGTGTCTGGAATACACGAGAGTACCATCATGTCCAGCTCCCTAACAAATCAATGGAGCCTACAGAGAACATTGCGGGAATGTGTGACCGATCAGTCAGAAGTTCTAGAGGCTCAGCTTTGCCCCTGGGTGTGAAGAGAGATAGTCTTGGGGACTCAGTTCACAACCCATTGGGAACTGACACTACCTCCAG
The DNA here is from genome assembly GCF_034190915.1 of Cavia porcellus. Lineage (NCBI taxonomy): Eukaryota > Metazoa > Chordata > Mammalia > Rodentia > Caviidae > Cavia > Cavia porcellus. The sequence goes on from NW_026947500.1 coordinate 26,880,369, forward strand.
AAGTGACCAAGAGGTGGCCTCGCTGGGGTCCACTGCAGGGCTGTTCATTTGCTGGTGTGGAGAATCACCACCTCCACACCTTTGGGGACCACAGAAAATACCTGTGCTGTCAGCAGAAGGTCCAACTGAACTTGTTCTTTTCCTGTATCCTGAAAACTTACACCAGGGCCTTGGTTTAAGTTAATTCTGTTTCCACATTAATAAACAAGCCCGTAGCCCTGTGAGTAAGCCTGCTCCCTGTCCTGTCCTCTCAGTCACATGCTCTACATGCTGTGTCTCCATTTGCCTGTCATGTGCAGAGGTGACCATGGGACTGCACCAAAGCCAACTATTTATGCAATGGCCTTGCTTTCATAGAACACAGAGCAACAGTGGCTGGGACCCACTTGGGGTCCCACAGGGACGACTGCAGGGCTGGAAGGTGCTGTGACAGTGCTGCCCAGGGGCCACGCACCTGTCTCCGGCGGTGAGGGCGGCCAGCTTGGCCTCCCCGGGCTGAGGCTCCGACGGGTGATCCAGGATCCACTGTATCTGCTGCTCCAGCTCGCGGGGCTTCAGGAGCCGCCCATTGTGATAGAGCCAAACCTTGAAGAAGCGGCCCCTGTGGTACACCACGATGTGCCGGCTGTCCTTGAGGTGCTGGATGGTGTCTGAGGTGGACGTGCAGTGGGGACACAAAATCCAGAGGGACAAGGTTAGAGAGTGAGAGGACCGCACCCCCCTCCAAATGACACAGTTCCTAACCCTGTGCCAGTCTGTTCAGTTTAATGAGCCCACGATTCTGAAAGAAACAGAAGAGATTCAAGAGCCCTGGAATGAGACGGGACTGGTTTCCAAGCACACCTTGGCCACTCGATGAGTCAGTAATTAGGGCAGGGCACTACCCTCTCCAAGCCTCAATTTTCTCAAAGGTAAAATGAAGCCAGGGCTGAGGAAGGTGGTGCACACCTGTAATCCCAGCACTCTGGAAGGCTGAGGCAGGAGTATTTCAAGTTTAAGCCCAGCCTAGGCAACTTAGCAAAACTCTCTCATGATTTAAAAAACAAAAATGTACAAGAGGTTGAGGCTGTAGTTCGGCACTCCCAGGCTTCAAACTCTAGCACTACAGATAAATCGGTAGACAGACAGACAGATAGCCAAATGGGAAAGGCAAGTGCTACAAGGGGATAAAAAGCAGGTGACAGTGGTCCAGCCTGACTTGGGGATGAGACGACCCTGCCACCACCATAAGGGATGTGACATTTAAGGACCTAGTCGGATAAAGCCCAGCTTTACCCCATCCACACTAGATATCATTTAAAAGCTACTTCCAGCACCCCAGGATGGAGGAGAGCCTTCTTCACCTGCTGAAGGCTGCTATCAGGAACACACATTTGACACTTTCACTTGAAAGCCAGAGATAACAAAAGAACATGGGTGTGGTCACTTATCCCGAAGCCCTGGCTGGGGCATAAAAAACCCAAAAAACAAAAAAAGCTAAACTAGGGCCAGGGATATAGCTCAGTGGCACACCCCTTGCCTGGCAAGTACAAGATTGTGAGTTCAATTCCTGGTACTAAAACAAAGAAAGAAACCAAAGATAAAGGAGATGCATGGGGAATATAGGAGCTGGCTTGTGCAGCTAGGATTAGTCATGGCACAGCCAAGAAAATCTATAGTTTAAATTAGCAAGCACGCTAGGGATATAGCTCAGCAGCACCAGTGCCTGTCTGGCAAAACACAAGGTCCTGAGTTCAAATCTTGGCAAAAGAAAAACAAAAACCAACAACAACAACTTGAAAAAAAGCTTCCGTAAATAAGCACGAGTACACATAAGTGTAAACTCAATGATAAATAATTGTTTACCCAGTGTGCGGTAGAATTGTGCACACCGCGTACCCCACTAGTGGCTGAAGTCATAACCTTCAATATCTAAGAAGGTGGCCTGATTCAGAGACAGGTTTATAAAGAGGTCATTAAGATTAAACAAGGTCACTACGGTGGGCTATCCGCCTGTATCATTGGTGTCCCTACAGTGAGGACACGACTCATGCACTGACAACCAGGTAAGGACACAGAGGCCAGGGAGAAGATGCTCTCTGCAGGCCAAAGACAGAGGCGGGAGCAGGGACCACCTGTGACACCTGAATCTCGACTTGCAGCCTCCAGGATGCTAAGAAAATCCCTGCCGTTGATTTCTTAGGCTGGGCTATTTGCTGGGCTCAACCCTGAGAGAACAGTCCGGGTTCTCCTGGTCTCTGCATTTCCAGCAGGAATCTGATGGACCCGATGCAGATCCCAAAGCACACGAGGAAGTGCAGAGCCATAACAGGTCTTACAAGAGAGGCCTCCCTTAGCAAACACCGCGAGTTCTCCCAGAACTTATAGTTTATAACTTGACCACTCAACTAAGGGAAGGGAAAAAAGAAAGCCCCTGGGATAGAAAAGAGCCTGAAGGCAGCCCCACAGGGCCTGGAACCTGTGTGCATCAGCGGAGCAGGGCAAACTGCTGCTGTTTTCCTGGGGCCAGACAGGGGCCATCCATGCGCAAAGTACGAGGCCAATCTGTAACACTAAATGTAAAAACCAACTCCAGGCAGACCGAAGATCCATAAACAAAGAAGTAATTAGATGCTGTTAAAGAGAAAAGAATTTCTCAAACAAGATGTAAACATGCACAAGAAGCCGGGCATTGTGGCTCACACCTGTAATCCCAGCACTCAGGAGGCTGAGACAGGAGGATTGTTGTGAGTTTGAGACCAGCCTAGGCTACAAAGCGAGCTCAAGGCCAGCCTGAACTGCACAGAGAGAACCTGTCTCAAAAAGACAAAAAAAAAAAAAAAAAAAAGCATACAAAGCAATGGATAAATTGGATGTTACCCCCAAGTTTTACTATTGATGCCCATTACCATTAAAGACTGAGACAGAAGAGCAACAGGAAGAACTCAGACATCTGGTGCACTGGGTCCACAAACCCGAGGAGCTGCTAAAGGCTGAGCATCCAGGATGCACAGAGATTCGCCACAAAGTGCTAAGAGAAAGCAGCATCACCCTCTTTTCAAAAGGGCCCGAGATACAAGAAGGGAAGTTCTCGGTGTAAGAAACCCAAAATGTCCAACTAACACTGAAGAATTTGCTTTCCTTGGCGAGCCCAGTGTTAGCAATGGAAGGACTAAAGGTCCCTTACTGTTGTGGTTTATGTCTAGATGTCCCCCCAAAGCCTCATGCAGTCACAGGTGGGGCTTTTCAGAGGTAGCTAGATCTGGAGTGTGTGAGGCTGGGATCGAGGGTGTGTAATTACTAATTACTAAATCGGTCCGCTGACTGGCTTGGCATCATCCTGATGCGAGTGCTACCCAGTGGACTGGAATGGACTGTAAGGGACAGGAAGAGGGTCACTGCTTGCTGCTTGGCTTCCTTACTGGCTTGCTGTCTTCTGCCCGCCGAGAGCTGTTTCTTCTTTGTGATGCTTCACTGCCAGGCCACCCTACCTTGGAGCCAGCGAACTATGAATTGAAATCTCTACAAACTGTGGGCAAAGTAAACCTTTCCTTCTTTACTGTGGCTGTTGGGTACTTTGTCTCAGCCATGAGAAGGGGAACTATGACACTTACAGACCGGTGGGGTCACGCTGCTAAAATTGCTGAGAGCAATTTGTCAGTGTCAATCAAGTTGAAAATGTCCACGGTAAGGCCCAGCAAGTTAACCACATAAACTGGCTAATCTACGACATAGGAGAGGTCCAAGATGGTCACTGTGGCACCCCTTATAAAGGTAAAGAGACGAGCCAGAAATGGCACACTGGAATTGTGATGATACTATATATCAAAGTACACCAAAAATGCAGACAATGACTATACTAGAGTACTAAAATACATTAGTATTTTATCTTCTGTCTAAATCTTCTCAATTTCAGTAGTAATTCCACTAAATAAAATTTATTGGGTTTTTTTTTTTTGCTTGTTTGTTTGAGACAAGGTCTCTCGATACAATTCAGGTTGGTCTAGCGCTCACTTTGTAGCCCGAGATGATCTTGAACTCGCTGTGATCCTGCTGCTTCAGCCTCCCCAGTGCTGAGATTACAGGTGTGTGCCACCATGCCTGATCAAATCAAAGTCACTGAATGGAAAAAGGTTACCATGAGACAGTGACCGCTGGGAGTGATTATAATCCCAGCACTCTGGGAGGCTGAGGCAGGAGGACTGCAAGTTTGAATCTTAGCCTAAGCATTATAGCAAGAGCCCATCTCAAAATTAAAGGAAAAGAAAAAAAGAAAGAAAAGCTGGTGATGTAGCTCAGTGTAAAAGTTCTAGATTAAATCCTTAGTATTAAAAAAGAAAAAGAAAAGGAAAAAGCACTAAGTTTAGACAGTTTGGCCTTGTTATTGAAGGACTGGCCCCAAAATCCCAGATTTTCAAATTGCCTAATTAAAAACCTTGCCAATTTACAATTCCCTCTGCATGTGCTCCGTTGCATGCTAAATCATCTCCAGATATTTACACAGCCCAGGGGAAAACCCATGCAAGTGTGACAGCTTCGGGGCAGGGACAGAGGGACCATGAAACCTCTGCAGGAAAGCTCAGCTGCGGCTAAGCACTAGAGGCTGGACGGGCAGGGCACCTTCCCTGGGCACTGCAAAGCAGCCATGGGCTCCAAGAGCCTAGGACGCGGTCTCAGACAGACTCTGCTGGCCAATCAAGCGTCTCCGTGTTTCTACCTGCACAGACATCTCTGGGGCCCTGTGCCATCCCAGCAGACAGAGGCTGTCCCTCCCTGCCATTCTCTAGGATGTCTTAAACAGACAGACTATGTGGTCACCTGGCAGCTACAAGCCAACAGCTGGCCCACGATCGGGCTTCTCCAGTACAATCCATTTTGCATTTTACAATCAACCTTACTTAAGGGCCAGAGAGAAATGCCCTGGGAACCCAGAGGAAGTAACAGAAATGTTTCAGCAGACATGGGAAAAACACTGAAGAGAAATTGAAATGTGGAAATAGGCCCGCTGTCCAGGCCTAATAAAGACAAAGGAAATCCAACAGGCGTGCTCATGACCCCACACTCTCAGGAAAGACCCCAAAATCAGCGTGGTCCCCTTGGCTGACCCCACTCACTAAGAGCTGGAAGATGGAAAGCGCTGGTTGCCCAAGGGGCCTGGAGGAGGCCACTCACCTGTCTCCTCCCCCGGGATCCGGCAGGTGTTAAACAGCCGCTCCCACTGCGCCGAGCAGAGGGGAATCGTAGAAGCAAGACGGGTCTGTAATAAAAATGTGTTTCAGATGGACAATCTGCTTTTGCAGCTCCACAGGACAATAAAAAGGAGGAAATGAAGACGACACATCACAGCCTGTTCCCTGTGCTGGACTCCGGGTTCTCTAGCTGCACCCTGGGATGGTTCACGGGGGACCTGGCTGAACCATGGCAGCATTCGCCGTCCGGCAGTTACCTCCAGAATAAAGCACTTGAATCCATTTTTTACAATCTGACACGTAAACCAAAGGGAGAATTTAAGAGAGAAATGAGCCAGCCAGAGTGACATGTGCTGTAATCCCAGCTACTCAGCCAGGCTGAGGCAGGAAGACTGTAAGTTCAAGGCTGGGCTGGGAAAGTTAGTGACACTCTCTCACCATAAAAAATAAAAGGGTCAGTGGGGAGGGCTCAGGGGTAAAGTGCCCCTGGGTTTGATTCCCAGAATCACCAAACAAAACAAAAACAAAAATATATTTTTTTCCAAGAGAAAATTCTAGAATTCAATGCAATTAACCAAACATATATCCCTTTAGAATATAAAGTCTCAAAATAATACTGGGTAGATACATACCACTTACACAGAGGTTTTCTCATGACAAACTAAGCAGGATGACAGTAGATCAGGGGTTATCTTAGAGGGAGAGATTGTGAAGAAGCAGAAGGACTTTTAGGGTGACAGATGCAGTACCCTGATCATGGTGGTGAACCACATCAGATCTTGCACTTTTAGCATGTGCAGTGTCAATTTCCCTCCGTAAAGCTATTGTGCAGGAATCTGGTGAAAGCTTGGTGTTTGCGTACCGGCTGAATTTCCTCCCGGTCCAGCTTGCGTCTGTACAGCATGATGGAGTGGATGGTGTTGCCTGCTCTTGCGGCCTGGATGGGAGTCGGGGTGACATACAGCAGCTCCTGGAAAGAGAGGGTTTGACATCAGAGAGAGTGTGCATGGGAGAGGGCACTGACTCGAACACATTGTAAAGCCTGACCCCACTGTAAAGCTCTGTCTACTTATGCATTCGAATGTCCAAGGTCTGGCTGAAATACACGGCAAATATTTTAAGTTAAAAAATTATAGTAAAAGGCACACTGCCATCAATCCCCCTCAAAATCCTCCCCTTTGTTTTGAAGGCACTTATCCCATCATTCCTGCCACTTTCTGAAACAGTTCCGGAAATTCTTTTTTGTGGGTATCTTTACAAAACGCGTGATGAGAAATAAGGTGAACGCCGCTACTGTGTGCCACCAGGGCAGGGCAGCTCCCAGAAGCAGCACCGTGCCCTCCACCACTCGTTCACGTCTGGCACCATGTGACTTCTGTCCTGAAGTCAAGATGACCACATTCTGCAGCAATTCAGGACACCAAGGCAGGCACAATGGTGCAACCAAAGACACTCAGAAAAGGCTTCTAAAGCCACGTCAGAAAGTTACAAGAATGAAGAGCTATAAAAAATAACAATGATGAGCTGAGTGTGTTCAAATATATATTTATACATTGTACTGGGACTCCGACTCAGAATCTTCTACTTGTCAGGCAGGTGTTTATGCCACTGAGCTATATCCCTGCCTGAGGGGGTGGACTCTGACGTGTTACAAAACAAACTATAATTTTTTTTTTTATTTTGGTCACTTTCACTGTTAATGCAGAACACAAGTCCCCAGGTATTCCTGCACTACTAAAAGATAACCATATTCCTTTCCAGATAGCCTCCTAGAATGCACAGGAAATTAGGTAAAGAAAATTTTCTAAATGAGAAGTAACCCAAAACAACCTAAAACAACCATTCATATAGACTTCTGCCTGCAACGAAGTTGTCATATACACTTGTAAAAGCCTCCTGTTCCACGGCTGGAAAAAGACCAGCAACAACACAGATCTGAGCATCCTGGAAAGTTCAAAGTACAGAGCACATTCTGGCTGCACAAGAAAAGCCCTTCTGTCTGTAGGAGATGCACGTGGGTGCTCCAGGGGAAAGGACAGAGGTGGCCACTGTCGCATCATGCAGCAAAAGCAGCTCCACGTACTACACTGACAACTTTTTTTCTCAGGCTGAGACAGTTTCAGCCAAGAGTAGAAAAAAAACCTTTTTTTGAAACAAGAAAAAGAGAAAAAAGCAAATGATAAAGAGGAGGAAATCAAGGCAGAGAAGAAGGAAGGGACAGGAGAAGCCTAACTAGTCTGCTGTTGTCAGTTGCTGACAACAAAACTGGGGACTTCTGATCAATGTCAATGTTTCAAAAGACAAAGAAAGGCCAATGATGGGCAGGGAAGTGGCGCCACATGCAGCCCCTCTCCAGGCTGGGAGGGCACAGGAGCCCTTAGGACACAGCTGGTGGGAACACAGCACAGAACAAGGGCGACAGCAATGGAGGTTTCCAGACCTCAGGCTGAGTGTGCCACAGGGTGGTTTCCCAATTCACATTCTGGTATGGTGCCCCTGTGCCCCTATACAAACATAAAAGGACACGCATTTGGGCCTCTGGTGAGGAATGCAGGCCTGGGCCAGCGCCCTCCTGACCCAAAGCCTTGGATAAGAGGAAACAGGAGCACAGGTCCGGTGATCAAGCCCCTGCGCTGTCTGCAGTCCTGAAGATGTCACCAGCGCAGAACAGGGCCTCCGCCCCAGACAGCCGGCCCAGCCCAGGGACTCACCATAGCATAGTAGTTGCTGTTTACCATCAGTGGCCCGCGGCCCCGGAGGTAGATGTACTCCTCCCACCAGTCGCTCACCTAGTGGAAGGAAACAGGAGACAAGCCAGAGGGTTAGACTCACCAGGAGCCAAGCAGACTGTGAGCATGTGCAGGTCACTCTGCCGGGGGCGGGCAGGGAGACTGCGCATGTGCTCTGGGCAGACACCAGCGAAGGATGGGGCCTCTCTAGAACTGGTGGCCCTGAGCACACACAATTGAGAAAGCGGTAAATATAAAGTGTTTTACGGTGAGACATAGCTGGAAGGTATGTTCATCACATAGGTGGTAAAACAAAACAAAACAAAACAAAACCTTAAGTGGCCAGGCGTGATGGTGCACATCTATAACCCTAGCACTCTAGGGAGGCTGAGGCAGAAGCATTGCAAGTTTGAGCCCAGCCTGGGCAACTCAGCAACTCGGCAAAGTCATGTCTCAAAACGGAAAAATATTTTTAAAGGCTAGGGATGTAGCTCAGGGCAAAGGCGCTGGCTGAGATCCACAGCACTGAAAAAAATAAAATAAAAATGACGAATGGTTGTTAACATGTTTCAATAACCAACACCCAGGGCTGGTTGGTAGCTCAGTGCCAGGGTACTGTTGGAGGCCTTGGACTCAAATTCTCTGCAACAAAAAATTGATCCAGAAGTACCTCACAGACTGTCTCCTTTTTCTATTTCCCAGGTCCTGAAAAAGCCAGTCTCAGCCCCATTCCATGTTAGAGCTGTGGCACTAACACAGGGGCCAGCGTGTGCCAAGTCACACTCCACAGCAGCATCCCTAACACCACAGAGGCAGCACCATCTCAATCAAGCACCAAGCACTGCCTCTGCCAGTCGTCCTTAACCTCTTCTTCCACATGAGCTGTGCCCCGAAAGTCAAGACTCTCCCCACACTGTGCGGCCCCGAGTGCTGTCTCTGGTCCCAACCCAACATGCACTGGAGCTGATGCTGAGGTGACCCTGGGCCAGAGCAGCCCTGGAGGTGATCAGCCCTGGGCTGCAGGTGCCTCTCTGACCAGAGGACTCAAAACAATGCTCTTGGAGCCCAAACGATCCAAACTAGTGGACAGAACAGGAGGCAAAGATGGCACACTCATGACTGCTGGCAGGAGTAAGAGCACAACTACCTTCCAGCCTGAAGACAAGATTCACACAGAAGAGCAGCTTCAGCCAGGGCAGGGTGCAAACGCTCCTTCCTGCCTGGGGAAACCCATCACTGATCACCAGTCTGCACATGGGGACTCACAGGTGATGGTGTTTGATCTCAACTCCAGTTCCAGCTCTGTTATGCCTGTCCTCTGTTTAATTTCATACAGTAAAACTGCATCAAGGAAAGTTATGCAGCCAGGCATTGTGGTGCACACTTGTCATCCCAGCACTAAGGGAGGCCAAGGCAGGAGGGTTGCAAGTTCGAATCCTGCCTGGGCAACTTAGTGAGACTCAAAAAATTAAAAGAGCTGGAGGGCCAGGAGTTTAGCTCAGTGGTGTAAGTGCCTGCCCTACAAGAGCAAGGTTACAAGTTCAACCCCCAGTACAAAAAAAAAGTGGGGGGACCTGGGGATTTAGCTCAGCGGCATAAGCGCCTGCCTTGCAAGTGCGCAGTCATGAGTTCGATCCCCAGTACCAAAGGGGGGGGGAGGAGCTGGGTTTAACCCTCAATACCACAAAAAAAGATTATATCTATCAATACTTACATAATTTGTGGCCCACCAGGACTTTAACTTCAAATACCACTGAAGTCTTGGTCCAAGAGTAACAGCAAAATCCTGGGCAAGCACTGTCATCCGCTTAAATTCCTCCTCCTTCATGAGCGGCTTCACTGATTCCAGATACTGGGGTGAGTGAAAACACATCAAGTGCCATAAACACATGGGCTGCAGCCGAGGCTCCCTGCCCTGGGCCTCAGAGTGGTCATTCCACACTGAGAAGATGAAACCTGCCCAAGCTGGTCTTGCCAGTCTGTAGCCAGGTTAGTTCACACCAATGCTAAAAGACACTGCAGATTGATAATTAAACATTATGACCTTGTTGGGGTTTATATCTGGACGTCCCCCCAAAGCCTCATGCACTCAAAGGTGGGGCTCTTGAAAGGTGATGAGATTATGGGATGCTATGGATAAAAGTGATAATAGGGGTGAGTGGGGCGCTGGTCACAAGAGGCAGATCCGTGGGCTAGGAAGGTGGCATCTTCCTCAGGCTCTTCCCCTGAGGTCTTTCCACCAGGTCACCAACCATGCAACGACTGAGACTTCCAAAACTGAGCCAAAATAAACCTCTCCTCCTTTAAGCTATGGGTGTTGGGGAGCAGTAGTGGAGGAGGGGGGGACACGTCAGTGACAAAAGAACACAGGACAGCAACCCACGCTAGACAACCGGGCTTGGGCAGTCAAAACCTGCAGAGAGCAGTTCACACGTGGGACATGTGAGAGCTTTTGCCCTACTCCTAAGAGAGAGTTTACGACAAATACAACTGCTGCCACCTCTGGATTCATCATGAAACATTTTATTCCCACAAGTTATTTGCTGGAAAAACAGCTTTGGGGCAGCAGTAATCTCTGTGGTCAGCCCTGCAACGTGAAGGGTAGGACCCTGCTCCCTGGCCAGCGCCAGCTGCAGTGCTTTCTGGGGCTTATTCACGGTAAAATGTGCACCCCTGAAATAGAAAAACCCCCACGCGCTGCACTCACTGTCACAAGTTACACAGGTGGGTGGTGCTCAGTGAACGCTGGCCTCAGGGTCACCCTTGTGCCACCCTCTTGGAGATGAGGAGGAACTTGCCAAGGGAATAGGGACTAAACCACTGAGACTAGATTCAAGTCCTGAAACCTAGAAGTGTTCTGCTTAGAGTTTCCAAAAATGGGCAAAAGACTGGAACCCACATACATCGCTGGTTAAAATGCAGAACAGTGCAGTTGTTTCAGAGTCTGCTGGTTCTTCAGCAAGTGAAAAGCATTATTATCTCTCATGGTGCAACAACCCACTCCTAGACACATGCCCCAAATGAGGGCCAACAGTTGTTTGAACAAAAACCTGTGCATGGGATGAAGATGTAACTCAGCAGCACAGCATCTGCCTAGCAAGTGAGAGATGGTGAGTTTGATCCCTGGTACCAAAAATCAAACAAACAAACAAAAAAAAACCTGTGCATGAATATTCACAGCAGCATGACTCAAAATGACCGAAAGTTGGTAACAGCTCAATGGCCATCAGAGGATGGATAAATGCACAGGGGTCTTTCCAGTCAGAAAAAAGGCAGAAGTACATGCAGGTTCGGGGAAGTGAGCCTTAAAATCATTATGCTCAAACCAGGGTTTGGTGGTGCACACCTATGATCCCAGTACCTGGAAGGCAGACAGGAGGATCACATGTTCAAGGCCAGCCCCGGCTACATAAGTGAGTTGAAGGCCAGCCTGAACAGAGCAAGATTATCTTAAAAAAAAAAAAACATCATCACACAAACACCCTAAAATGCAATGATAACATTAGAAAAAAAATCACAAAAACCCTACAAGGTACACTGCTGAGCCAATAAAAGCAAATGACAGCCAGTGGCACAGGCCTATATTTCCAGCACTTGGGGGACCTAGGCAGAAATGCTGTGAGTTTGAGGTCAGCCTGAACTCAAAAAAAAAAAAAGAAAGAAAGAATAAAGAGAGTGACGGACAGACAGAAAATTAACTTACAGTCATAACTGGGCACCAACCTTAATCTGAAAGCCTCCTGGCATCCCCAAATACAGGGAGCACACACACTTACCCTGTTCACGGTGTCTTTGACCGCTGGCACAGGCAGGCGGGGCAGGGAGGTCTGGAAGCTGTACAGCATGGGTTTCCGACCTGAAAAGATCCTGACCATGGCCTGGAAAAAAAGGTCACAGTTTCAAAGATGAGGCTAAGTTCAAGACCCAAAGCCAGTTCTCCACTGGGCCCACTTGACAGCTACTTACTAGATCACCTCTGCCAAGTTATTTTCCTGAGGACTCATTCTCTGCCCCCATACTTATGGGACTTAGCATACTTGCATGCATGTGTACATGCACACGCATGCACACACACACACAGGCACACCAAAGAAAACCAGTCTGCCGGGGATTTAGCTCAGTTGCATAAGTGCCAGTCTTGCAAGAATGCAGTTGTGAGTTCGATGCCCGGTACCGGGGCGGGGGGGAAGAAAACCAGGCTGCATAAAAGCTGCATCTCACAGATGCTCTGAGATGCTGCTACCCTGATTCATTCCTGGCCTTAAGTTCTGGGGCCTGTGACGTTGCTGCCTGACACAGCCTTCACCTGGGGGGTTTTGTATGAGGCCCTTGGTTTTGGAACTGGTTCAAGGCTCTGGGGATGAAGCAAAGTCAGCCCAGGTGCCTGGTCCTGGAGCACAATGTCCCTGGGTCAGGTCGGGCCTGTGGAAGGCACAGTCATCCCCTCGGGCCCTGGGTGCAGGCTGGCTGACCTAGACCTGCTTCAGTAACTAATCATCCTTGCTGCCTGGACAAATGCACTCTATGGGCCCTGGGACAGAGACACCCTAGGCTATGTCACAGAGGTGTTTTCCATGGGAACCTTCTCCTAGTCATCTAGGTGTCAAACTGCTTCTGTAGAAATGAAAACACCAATGTGACTACAGCAGTGGATGGTCTGGGAGACAGCAGAGCCCTGAGATGTGTGGTAGCACCTAGGAGACTCTCAGGAGGCCTGGGGCAGCAGGCCAGCCCACAGCTGAGGTACCCATGTGGTCACTGAGCACAGGGGCTCAACCTCAGGTTCAGACAAGGGCACCAAAGCTACCACATTGCTTCACGAACACTAATAAAACCAAGTGAGCCCAGGTTGGTGGGGAAAAGGATTTTAAGGAAAATCTCCCCAGGACCAGGTTCATAAAGATCACTAGGCCACTCCATAAAATACAAGTTAACAAAGCTGTTATTTCTTAAACATCCAGCTCCAAAGAGCCAACAAGATCTTTCTTACTGTTATGTTTATTTTTTTTTTGTAGTTCTGTATTATGTGTAACCTTACACTGCTTTGTCTTGTTTTGTGTTTTTCTCTTTTTCCTCTTAAATAAAAAAAAAAAAAAAAAAAAAAAAAAAAAAGAGCCAACAAGAGTGGAAGGCAGCAAGGACAGGTGGGCAGGGGTAAACGGGACACTGAGGCCAGAGGCCAGTAGTGCTCACAGGGCCCAGCCCTGATGGCAGAGGCCTCAAGAGCCGGGAAGATCCTCACTTTGGACAGGCTGGTGTTTCAGGAAACAGGAGCTCATTAAAGCAAAGATTTACTGTGAGTCGGACATCAGACCCTCCGTTTCACATAGGAATCTTGGGCTCAGGGCCACAGCAAGCAGACAGAGTGTGTGGGAAGGCACTGGTCATGCCATCTAGCCGCTGGATCAGCCAGCATGGCCACTGAATGGCCGTGTGCAAGGTTCCCATAAAAGCTACAAAGACCTGGGGGTGGGGTGGTGGCACATTTGTCTGATCAATGGTCTGAGCAGGCGCAAGACTGAATGTCACAAAGGTCACCAACATCCTCAAAGAAAATGCCCTCTGGTCCATATCCATGGGTCAAGGCAAATCCGGTCTTTGTAACAACCAGAGGGTGAGACCGAGCTGCCTGCCATATGTCCAAGGAGAAATGGTCTAGGAGGACCTGTCCTTGAACACCAAAGACCATCCCCCACTGCGAGTGGCGCTTGGTTACCATCCAGATCTTGGTGCTGCGGCTCATCTTGCCGTGTTCCTCAAACAGCCAGCCGTGGTAGGACAGAAGCACCCTCAAGGAGTAGCGCATAGTGAAGATGAGCGCCACCCACAGGCCCGTGCCGAACAGGAAGCAGCTGACCACATCCTTCGTCTGGGTGGACATGTAGCCGCTGTGGGACAAATCAAGACGAGTTACAAATGCACAGGCATGGGAAGAAGGCTGTGGGTAACACCCAACCCGGCATGCTACATACAGGACAAATCGCCTTTGAGGAACCCAAAGGAGAGAAGGCCCTCCCGTCCCAAAGCAGAACTGGCCACAGCAGACACTCAGGAATGCCTGCAGTCCCTTAGGATGCTGGGGCAGGAGGATCTCTGGGGTCCAGCCTGAGCAACACAGCGAGACTATCTTTAAAAATCAATAAAGAAATGGAGCCAGGCATCATGGTGCCCATCTGTAATCCTAGCACTTGGAAGGGAGAGGCCAGCCTGAGCTACATAGTGAGACCCTGTCTCAAAAAAAAAAAAGAAAAACAGAATGAACCAGCCAATATGCTTTCGTGGGAAAAATACACAACGATCTCCAGGGTCCAATGAAGCTTGGTGAGAGGCTATCATTAGGTGGAGACCTGCTTGCAGAGATGCCCAGGCCCTGGTGGTGGGGACCACCCTGCCTGGTGCTCACTGGGATTCGGGGTCATTCCCTTCTGCTCTTGCTGAATTCGTCCATCTCAAATCTACTTCTGGATGTCACATTTATTACCTGAACTACTTTATATTAAAAGAGTTTGTGATCTAGACAAGAATACTTACTATGAATGAACAGTCTGCTCACATAAAATAATCACTGAAGCACTCAGGAGGCCAAGCAGAAGGATCACAGGTTCAAGGCCAGCCTGATCTACTTTATTAGAAAGGCCTTGTGACTTGGAAGTAGGATATTTTATGACAAAATATGAATATGTAAAAATAAGACCTCACTGGCTCATTATAGGATTAAGCTCAAGGACCTTAGTCACCTACATAAATCTATATAACCCTGTAAATTATGTGACCATAAGGTTTAAGACAAAGACAAAATCATAGATTATGACACATTAAGAAAGTATAAAATGAGGCAAAATGCAGTCATTTTTCTGGTTTGGGGTTTCAGCTCTTTTGGAAACTGCAAAGTATTTTAAAATTAAAAACTATTTTAGTGTCCTTCAAATGGTTAACACAACAAACAGTTTTAGAAACCATCCATTTACCATCTCATGATACTTAACTAACATGGAAACAAATTAAAGAAAACTAGTTTAGCTTCAAAACTTTTTTTTTTTGTACCCAGGATTGAACTCACAATCACGTGCTTGCAAGGTAGGCACTTATGCCACTGAGCTAAATCCCTATCCCCCAAAACTAGTATTTTTTATAACATGTTAACTCTAGTGCTGAAACGTTGCCTCTAGGATTAGGGTTAGTGATCTCTCCTGACAATCTAACCTGAAAGCAATGAGCTGGAAATGGTGGTGCACACCTGTAATCCCAGCACTCAGGAGGCTGAGGCAGGAGGATTGTTTTGAGTCTAAGGCCAGCCTAGGCTACAGTGAACTCAAGGCCAGCCTGAACTGCACAGCGAGATCATGTCTCAAAAAAAAAAAAAAAATCTAACCTGCAAGCAAACTTGGATTTAGGGTCTGAAGAAGTTATTATTAGGATAATCTACATTTTAGATTTCTAAGTACTCTAACACTACAGTACAATGTAACTCACAAAATCAGACAAATACGGCCAGAGATTTAGCTCAGTGGCATAAGCACCTACCTGGCAAGCATAGGGCCATGAATTTGATCATCCAGTAGCCAAAAAAAAAAAAAAAAATCAGACAAATAAATGACACACTTGGGGCTTTATTCATTCATTTATTTTTTGAAACAGGGTCTCCCTGTGTAGTTCAGGCTGGATTTGAGTTCACTATGTAGCCCAGGCTGGCCTCTAACTCACTACAACCCATCTGCTTCAGTCTCCTGAGTGCTGGGATTACAGGTGTGCACCACCGTGCCCAGCTATAAGGCTTTTATAACATATACAAAAGCACCTAGATGGCTAGGAGGTCTCTTTTAAAAAGAACGTCCTCCTTCTGGATGTGGGGGCCCATGCCTGTAATCTCAGCACTCAGGACGCTGAGGCAGGCAGACAGTAGTGGTTCAAGGCCAGCCTGGGCTACAGAGTGAGACCCTGTCTCAAAACAGAACAAAACAAGAACATGCTCCTTCCGAAGCTGCAGGGATGGTCAGAAGCAGAAAGGGACCCACGAAGGGCCACCCTGACAGCAGCAACCTATGCCTAGGGTTAGCGGGAAGCTCAGTGTGACAGCACTAGTCTCATATTCCTGAGGCCCTGGGCTCTATTCCAAGTACTAAAACAAAACTAAACTAAACCCTCTACAGTCCAGGAGCCCAGGAAATTGGAGCACCTTCCTCCCCAGGAGAAGGTACCAGAGGCCCTGAGCCTGGAAGACACTGAGCCTTAACCTGACCTTTCTAAATATGGGCCCCAGATGGCCCCGTTTACCAAAATAGGTTCAGAGTGACAAGGAAACAAATCTTATAAACACCCAGATTACAAAAGGCTTTAAATAGCCAACCTGTCTGAAGAGAATCCAGTTTTCAGTGACAGCCGAGGGTTAGAGAGTGAATCACAAGTCTGCATTTAAATTCAAGAGGCTGAAGCAGGAATTTGAGGCTTGCTGAGAGAACTTAGCAAGATTCTGCCTTGAAACAAAATTTATGGAGTTTAAGCTGCCCCCAAAAGGACACAAACCCAACTCAACATGGAAAATGTGGCTGGTGTGGCAGTGCACACCTTCCAGAAGGCTGAGGCAGAAGGATTAAAAAAACTCAGGCCCAGCCTGGGAAATTTAGCAACACTCTGTGTGAAAATAAAATTTTCTGAAAAAGAATAGAGGATACAGTTTAAAGCAAGGTGCCTGGGTTCTAACTCCATCATCACAAGAGAAAAAAAAAAGGAATAATGTACAGGGAAAGCCGGGTGTGGTGGTACATGCCTGTAATCCCAGTACTCGGGAAGCTGAGGCAGGAAGAACACTGCAAATTAGAGACCAGCCTGGACTACAAAGTGAGCTCCAGACCAGTCTGAAGTGCACAGTGAGACCCTGTCTCAATAAATAAAATAAAATAAAAAGTACAGGGAAATACTGTCCCCAGGAACAGCTTGAGGCTCTCAAGACCTTAGGTAGAAAAGAGGCAGCCTAGGCCAAGTGGCCAGGCCTGCCAGCTGCACTGACAGAAATGACAGCAGTGTTTGCCACACTGTCCCCACTCGCAGGAAGACAAGAACACTGGCAGGAGGTGCTTATAAAAGCCAGGGCCACTACTGTTGGGTTGGCCTGGCCTCTCCTTCACACTTAAACATCCTGTTTAGGGGCCAGGGTGTGGAGGATACCACCCCATCCCTGAAAAAGTCCAGGAGTCAGGGCCACCCCTCCTACTCGAATATCCATTCATTCAGTTAAATCTACTTCATTACTTGAGCCATCAGAGCCAAATATAGCTATTAGCTATGAGTAGACTCTGTACTACACATTTGCCTCTTTCTTTCTCTCTCCCTCCATTTATTTATTTGCAGTACTGGATGTGGAAAAATCTAGAAGTGCAGGCACAGGAGTGCTAGGAGATCCCCAGAGGGTCCAAACCACTCTGAAGAGAACTCAAGGTGGACACAACCCCAGACCTCGGATCCCTAGCAAGTCAGTTCAAGGGGCTCAGAGTTCTGGGGTGCACCAACTCCAGGGTAAAGAAGCAGTCACACTGGTAACCAGCCTTCCAGGAGAAATGCCCGGCAGACCACTGTGAGCTCCATGCACTGCCACTGCTGGGTCAGAGGCACAGGGACACCTTCTGGTGGGCGCCCCAGGTCCCTAACCTTCTTCTCATCTGGCTTACAAACTCCCATGGGACCTTGACACCAGCCTGGGGATGGGAGGAAAGCCCGCACGGGGACAGAAATAGCCTCAAAGAAAACCTAGAACAGTGACAGTCACAGTACTTGAAGAGACACAACACTGGCAGTTAGAATATCAGCAAATGCCTGGACAGCAGGAGACGTCAGGACAGGACTACTCACGTGTTGTCAAGGGCCCGGCTGATCCTCGCGATCATCCCCAAGGAAGGGTCCACCTTGGTGTACATGGATGACATCACACCCACCACCACGATGAACCAGCTGGAAGGACTGGCCGGGAACACGCCAGTGATGATCCCATTCTAGACAAAGACATGTGGACTGTGAACCATGTGCTGCCTGAGGCTGTACCGCGTGGACCCTGGCATATGTGAGGCAGTGGAGCGAAGGTATGGGCAGGTGACCATACCACCCCCACCAGCTGGGTCTCCATTATGTACAACCTGCTCCCTTCCCAACAAACCCTACCATGAGATTGGCATCCTTCAAGTGCAACCCTGGCACATGAAGATTACCCAGGTACCAGTTCACTGTACAGACTCCTAACGGCTGCTGATGAAGGGTATCCCTGGGCCACCAGAAGTCCTACCCCAAACTTGCTACTGCCCAGGACACCTAAGACCTGACACTGCAGTACTGGTCCTGTAGGGTCCCCCAAATCAAGATGCTTTGGAGGTCCTCTGTATTTACAGGTTCCATGGTCCATGTGAGAATTTGCTGGGAAATACTCCAGGAGGAGAAAAAAGAAGGAGCCCTATAAAAAGCAAAACTGGCAAAATGTGGGTCACTGTTAAAATCAGGAGGGAAAACAGTAAGACACTAGTGTGAAGGGCGCAATGGCACACACCTGTCACCCCAGGACTGGTTTACCAAAGAACAGACAACAAAGCCATCAAAGCTTTGCCAGATTTCTCTTAGCAGGTATTCTCACCTCTACAAGTCTGCCCCCTATGCTCTGAAATAAACTTTTTAACAATAAATCAGTTTAGTGTAATTAAATTTTAAAAAATAAAACACACCTGTAATTGCCAAGTCTTCCCTGGCCTCAAATCCACACCAAAGCCTGTGCCCTGCAGCAGCTCTGGCAGCCTGGAGGCCTCTCCTCCTACAGGCCATGGCACTGTCCCCTAATGAGGCATGGCCACACTGTTTATTCTAAGAGCCTTGCCTCCAGCTCTGGGCAAGATTCTAGTGGGTTGAACAGTTTCTACCCTATAGGGGGCGCCCTCCTTTTACTCCCCACAATGATGAACATAACAGCAGCTGGTAACCTGGGCTTAGGAAGCCACCAGGTGAGCCCCAGGACACCTGAGCAGGAAGCTCGCTCTGAGGACTCAACCACCACCACCTTCTTTAGCCCAGGGGCCTTTCCAACTGCCTTCCTGGGCCACCGCCATTCTCCACAGTGACACTGGCATGCAGTGGGCTGGGGCAGGTGCCTCCTGAATCAATAAAACAGTCTGAATGTTTTCAAGCACCCCTTGAATCCTGCGGGGGTCTTTATTTTTTTGAAGAAACTAAAATTGGGCCAGAGGATATAGCTCATCACGCCTCAGGCTCAGGCTTCAGTCTACCACTGGGCTACACCCTCTGTCCCAGTGAGGCAGTTATTAGACATCCTCGCTCAAATTCGGAGACAATCTTTTTCAACAAAGTGCAGAATGGACATGTGTTCTGCTTTTGATGACACCTCTTGCTAACTAGGTCACCTGCCCTGGAGCCATGGCTTCCACGCTGTTTTACAATGAGTCAATGTGCTCTACCTGCCTTTTGGAACCTTCCAGAACTCAATAGCCAGGGTATGTCTGAAGGTGCCCATGAGCCTCCAGTACCATGGAAACATAAATTCTATGCTGCTTCTAATAAACACTAACTCCTCAGTGGCATCAAGAAAGCCCTTCTTAGATGGCCAAGTGAACGCTGCAGAGATTAAGACAAATTTGGGAGAACCTTGAATCGGATGAACTTCTTTTTCCAGGAGTGCAGGCCAGAGAGACAGATCTGTTTCAGGGCTTCATGGCTCAGCTGGAGATCGATCCCGTCTGGAGTGACGGTGAACTGAAAGGCCACAGCTTGGTGAGCTTCTGCCATCTCACGCGGTTACCTAGGAGATGGGGAACCAGAAGGCAGTGGGTCAGTCTCCCAGGAAAATCCTTCCTCGCACTGCAGATTCTCCTGTATAGATGCAGTTCCTCCTTGCTGAACACATTTTCTGTGTTCACGCACATATCGAAGTTTGTCCTCTCATTCATACTCCTGTCCTGCACACACAGACAGTCATGACCCCTCTTTAAAGGGCTGGGGTGGTTGCAGAAGCCAATTCCATGGAAGCCCAGTGTCCCCAGGCCCTTGTGCCGTGACCAATTCCCCCAAGCCACACCCCCAGCCAGTACCCCAAGCCCACCCAGCAGGTACAGGGAGCTGGCGTCTGCTGAGGGACCACCACTGAAGTGGGGATTCTCTTTCTCACCGCCAGACATCAGAGGGCCACACAGAAGAAACCCTGAGCGTCTGCATCTTCCTGCAGGCTCTCAGTGCCTCTGCTGCTATGCTGCGGGCTGATCTGGGAAACCTCCCTCGACTCTTGCATTGCACCAGAGACAGCTAGCAAATCCCACTGGGGAGCCAGTGCGCCTCCTACCAGGTAACATCTGATGGCTTCAGTCCCTCCCTGCCCTGCCACAGGTGTTTCACAGGCACCTGTGCTGAGTAAGCCAAGGAAATGGACCTTCGGGTCCCTGGCTGGAACCATCTGCTTGGTGCCATTTCCTGTTTGGAGCCATCTGTTTGGCAGGGCCGTTTCCTGATGGGGAAAGAGTCTGGGTGTGGCCTGGGGGTCAAGCTGGGACCAGGAGCTGAAGTTTAAGTCTGGACTCCCACATGTAAGGTGAAATGTCACCAGGAGTTCTAGGTAGAGAATATTTAGTGTCCTTTCCGGGGTAAAATGTCTTTGGCAAAAGTACTTCAATTTAAGGAAGAGTTGTGGGTTTTGTTTTTTAAGGTGCTGGGAACTGAACCCAGCCAGGCCTTACATACACTAGACAAGACTTCCACTGCGGAGTTGGAGATTTAGCTCAGGGGCATAAGCACCTCGCCTTGCAAGCAGACAGTCGTGAGTTCAATCCCTGGTACCAATAAAAATGAAAAAGACAAAAAAAAAAAAAAAAAAAAAAAGACTTCCACCGCTACGTACAACCTCAGACCTTTTTATTTTAAGTCAGGATC
Organism: Cavia porcellus; assembly: GCF_034190915.1. NCBI lineage: Eukaryota > Metazoa > Chordata > Mammalia > Rodentia > Caviidae > Cavia > Cavia porcellus. The sequence continues at coordinate 26,901,175 of NW_026947500.1, forward strand.
TTGGCTAAATTTCCCAGGCTGGCCTTGAATTTTACAACCTTCCTGCCCCAACCTCTGACAGTGCTTGGATTACAGGTATGCACCTCCACGGCCAGCGGGTCTCCTTATTTGACAGTTTTAGGATAATTATAAAGTATTTGAGCTGGCCCAGCAATGAACAGCCCTTTCACTAAAAGATTCGGGGCAGGACAGTGAGCTGCTGCTCTTTTCTCCCTAATCTGAACACAGCGCTCTCTTCACGTGAAGGATTCATTCAAAACAATTGTTACTTCATATCAATAAAGAAGTAAGCCAATATTTGTTTAGGTATACTATGATGTGATTTTTTCTAGAAGACGTCTTACTTGGGGCTGAGGATTTAGCTCAGCCTCATAAGCACCTGCCTTGCTTATGAGTCGTGAGTTTGATCCCCGGTACTGATAAAAAAAAAAAAAAAAGATCTCTTACTTGTCAGTAATACTTGGGAAGATATTTGCAATGCAGTTTTATTGTGCCTGGGATTTGATGTGAGGTGGGTGAGGCAGAGATTTCTGTAAGAACTAAGACACTAGGGGCTGGGGATTTAGCTCAGCGGCATAAGCACCTGCCTTGAAAGCAGGCAGTCGTGAGTTTGATCCCTGGTACTGATAAAAACGAAAAAAAAAGCCAAAAAAAAAAAAAAAAAAGAACTAAGACACTGGATGACCAATGGCCACATGGCGATCCAGTCTGTCTAACGGTGCTTCAGCACCTGTCTGCCACCGGAGGTGCCAGATCCCTGAAGTGCAGAGAAGGCTTTTGGGGGCACACTCACAGTGGAATGGCCACAGAGAATGCTTTTCAGAGCTTTGCCCCAGGATGGTTCTAAGTGGTCCTAGATGCTGCCTGTGTCCCTAAGGCAGGCACAGGCATCCACCTAACCACCGCTCCATAGGGGCAGCCCCAAGGGAGCCCAACGACACAGCCAGAAACAAGAAAACTCAAATCAAGGAGACCAGGATGAGTGGAGGAGGGGCATTTGTCTACACCCAAGCCCCCCGCCCACCCACCGCATGGAGTCCACACAGCCCACAGCATGGAATCACCTGACCATTCACAACCAGTGGCCAGTCACCAGCTACTGGCCCCACTCTCGTCTACTATCAAAACAACAAAAAAGGTCCTGGCCCGAAAGCTACATCCCTTCCCCGGCAGGGACTTCCACCTGCACCTTAAGTTCCTACCTTTCACCTCAATAGGTGTGGGTGCAGCTCAAAAGCCTCTGCCACCTCGGGTCACTCAGAACAGCAGTCACAGTGACTGATGACACAGCCATCAGGGCTCTGCGGAGTCAAAGTGACCCCAGGGTGGGGCAGGAGGGCAAGGCCTTCATTCCTGACCCTGAGCCAGGGGTTCGCCAGAGTCACTAAAGCTAAGGGAATTACACAAATGCAGGAAAGCTAACATAAAACCAGCCATCGCCCTCACTTCCCAAGCCAAGAAGGGCAGAGCGTTCCCAGACCAGCATCTGAAAGCCAACCGTAAGAATGACAGTCACCCTGTTCCCTGTCTGGTGCATCTCTGCCAAAAGAAAGCCAACCTGTGCCCTGGAGTGGCGCTCTGTAATCTTCTTAACACAAATGAACCAGCAGCCCCAAAGCAAATCAGATCCTCCAAACCAGGCCACTGGCTTATGAGCCCAGGCTTCAGGCGGGAGAGCCATCCTGGTATGCACACATACCTCACCAGGGAGGTATCGAGGGGATGGGGCAGACCAGCCACGATACAGAACTCAATGTGTGGGGCGAAGGGCGGGGTGAGGGCGTCCAGTGGAAGGCAGCAAGTCATTAATAAATCCAAGGACAGCAGAAGAGCTGCCCAGGTCCCTCTGGGAACTTGACTGGGTTCTTCAACAAGAGACGCTGCAAACATACGGGAGCTCAGAGCTGCACCTATGTTAACCCTTCTTCCGGAAATGGAGTGAATATTCTCCGATACTCGTGGGGGAGGGGTGCATCAACTCCATTTGTTTATTTGTCTTTTTTTCTGGAGTGCAGGGGAGAGTTTTTACTATGCAGTTCAGGCTGGCCTGTGAACTCACTTTGTAGCCCAGGCTGGCCTCAAACTCATGGTGATCCTCCCTGCCTCAGCCTCCTGAGAACTGGGATTGCAGGTGTACGCTACCATCAATGCTTTTTAAAGAAATAAAAGAAACATTAGACCTGACACTGCACACTTTCCTCAAAATGTGAGATTTGCCTTTTCCATCCACGTTCAGGTATCTCTGAACTGTGCCACCCTGTGTATATGAATGTGTGCACACACGCACATGTGAGACCTACAAATGCCACACTCTTGAGCCTTCCCACAGCTTGCTTCTGCCCTGGAGATGCCCCTGTGTCTGTCCACAGGGCCCTGTCCCTCCCAGACCCCCATGCTGGGACTGGCCAGTATACATCTGGGTCCCCGTCAAGCCTGGTGTCCAGATGCAGGCTACCTATACCAGGCACCTCTTCCTTATACCACTACACTTCTCCAAGCTACAGCAAAGAGCCACCAACAGAAGCCCCTGCCATAACCCCCAATAGTAATCACTAAACCGCTGGTTTCCGTGGACCAGCTCCACTGCCTATTCCTGCTTCTTCCAAAGGTCACCAGCTGCGCAAATATGGCCTTCCAATTTGTCTGTGGCCCCTTACCCTGGCACCTGGCTTCTGCACTGGTGGGGTCCTAACTTCCACCCATGTGTGTGACCCTTGTCTTCACTGCTCCCAAACTCCTCGCAATGAAAATTACTCTCCCACCTTCCCAAACATGACCATGTCCTCCCCCCCACCTTTTCTCCTACTTGGCCCAAGGCCGCTGCCTACCTTGCTGGGGCATGAGAGGACTCGACCTGCCCCGACTCGTCTCCCCTAATCTGTGCGCAATTTAGGCAAAGGCACCGCGTGCGGGGGTTGCTCACCCCCCCGCCCCCGCTCACCCCACCTGGGCACCTCTGGGCCTCCACCACCCCTCCAGACTCCCCACCCAAGAGCCCTGCTAAGCTCTGCTAGTCTGGGTCACCCGGGGGGTGGCCTATTTGTGGCCCTTTTGGTTCTGACACAACACAGCGGCGGGTGGAGAGCAGTAGTGTCCCTGGGGACAAGCTCTACACATCATGACCACAAGGATCCAAAAGTATGGCAGAGTGTGCACCTGTTCATAGGTGGCTGTGGGAGAAAGCAGGAAAGAGAAAAGGGCGGAGATGCTGAGAAATAGATGGTGAGAAGCAGCTTAACCTTCCCTCTGCCATTCCCTCCCTCCCTCACACTCACTGGGCAACCAGGCAAGCATTACTCGAGCCTTTGAACTACAACCCCACACCAGAGGAGCAGAGTAATGGTGATCACACCCTCTAGGCAAACAGGCTGGCTGCTCCTCCCAGAAAGCAGGTCTAGCCAGGTGGCACAGGGGTGACCACTCAAGGAGTCTTCCTGACGCGAGGCCACTTCCCCTGGGCCCTCGGGCTGGCGGAGGACAAATCCAGAAGGAGCTTTGACCCACCAGCTGTTTTGAGAGATGTCCAGAAACATACCCAGCACTGTGGAGATGGAAAACCCTCTGTCCGTATGGTCCACCATCATCGTGGGATTGCAGACACATTTATTTTCATGGGTAGTATTCATTTCTGAAGTCTGGGCCTGGCCCTCACCTCTGCCCGGGACAGATGCCAATCCTGAGTGGTTATGTGTGTGACGATCACCTACCTAGAGTGCAACCTGGCAGGAGCCTGTGGGGAAACCCCTGCCTGGAACCTACTCCAGGTACCTGCTCAGCCCCGGGCTGAGCAGAGAAATGGAGACATCATGCAAGGGACTCTTTATGAGTTACAGCAACGCTGCTATGGGAGAGGCACTCATGGTGCTTAAGCACCTTATGCTAATCCGCTCTGAGAACACCACCGCGTACAGACTAAGGCGCCCAAGCTGAGAAATGCGCCCTATTTATCGCAGTTTTAAAAATTCCCACCATCAGTCTACAGTTCACTTTCCACAGTGCTCCCTACACGTTCCCAATCAGCTCCTCCAGCTCCCCACTTTGGCCAGGCCTGCGGGCCACATGCCACCACTGGGCCACCTGCTCCTGTCCATCTCCTGTTGCCTCACACTTAGCTAGGAGTCCCCCTCTCTCTGGCACCTTCTCTGGTTGACTCCTGAACCCTAAAATACACATTTTCAAAGCACAGGAATCTTCAGCGCATACTTAGTGATCTTACTTGGTCTTCCTGGCCAAGATTCACTTCTAAATTATGTAATCTCCCAAAATATATTATAAGCACCAGGTGTGGTGGTGCACACCTGTAACTTTGGCCCTCAGGAGGCTGAGGCATAAGGACTACTACATATTCTAGGCCAGCCTGGGCTACACAGTGAGTTTCAGGCCAGCCTCAACTACATAGTAAGACCCTGTCTCAAAATTATACCATAGAAGCATCTCAAGAACATGGATCCTTGCTTAATTCTGAAAACTAAGTAATGAGAACTCTGCAGACTGTATCTTATTAAATTTTAGTAAAATCCTTTTACCCAACTACTTGCCTTATGTGGACAATGTCATATATATATAATCTTGTTTTGTTTTTATTTTGATCTTTTTGAGCAAAATTAGATTTTGCTTTTTTTTTTCTTTTCTTCACTATATGGTTCAGGCTGGCCTTAAACTGACCTTGTAGCCCAGACTGGCCTGGAACTTTTATCAATCCTCCTGTCTCGGCTTCCAAGTGCTGGAATTACAGGTGTGTTTCACTGAACCCAGCTAAAATTGCTTTGCTTTAGTAATTTTGCTCAAGGCTCCACCAAATTCTTGGCCAATAAATTGCTCTGTACTTTGTCACTGGAAAGAGTCCACTTGGTTCCCTTTCTCTATAATCAATTGCTTCACACCCAAATTTTTTCACCTTGGAGATCAGCGGCCCACAAATCCTATCACTAGACAAGTTGTCACACAGCCCCGGCACGGGCATCCCTCCAAAAGTCCTGGTGCTCTCGGAGCAGCCTCCTGCCTTCCTTGAAGGTCCCCGGGTTGAGCCAGACAGCTGATTAGGAAATCAGGACAAAGGTCGGCATGAGACAGAGTATACTGCCAGAATTCAAAACATGCCCCAGGAAACAGAGATGTGGAAGCCGGCTCCGTCACATAAATTAAACAGTAAAATGTGCTGTGTGACGATGGGCTTCTGAGAAAATGGGTCTGTACGAAAGCTAGAGTTACGTACATAAATAAATGTGGTGATGACAGAATGTGTCTCAACCAGATAAAGAGACAGAGATGGACACGTACGTGTGTGTGTGTGTGTGTGTGTGTGTGTGTACTTATATATGGCACACAGATTCAATATTTTGTGCTTTTTACAATGAAATACAGAATATTCCTTTTACCCAGCTACTTGCCTTAGTGGACAATGCCATATATATGTTTTTTTGTTTGTTTGTTTTGTTGTTTGTTTTTATTTTGGTCTTTTTGAAACAGAGTCTCACTATGTGGTTGAGGCTGGCCTTGAGTTCACTTTGTAGCTCAGGCTGATCTCAAACTCAATGATCCTTCTGCCCCAGCCTTCCAAGTGCTAGTATTACAAGTATGCCCTTGTTAATGTATCTGACCTCTAGGAAATGAATACCATGCTGTCCCCACTAACATGCAAAAACCCAAGACACCGATGTGCGAAGCCTGCTCAAGGTGACAGCCAGCGAACCATGGAATGGGGACTCCACCCCAGGTCCAAATCCAAGGGCTCACCCTTACTACCTGGAATACTACACAGAATGACCCACTTAAGATTCCTGAAGTGATGACACATGCAGATTAAGATCATTGCTGTAACCAAAATGACATGATCCCAGCCAGCAATAAGTTACAGTAACTATACACACCATCAATGCCAACTCTACTCACAGGCTCCAGTCTCCCCCGCTGCAATTGCATAATTCATGGGAGCAACTTCTGCCTTCTATTAAAATTCTGTCACTCATCTCCACTAGCAGTAAACAAGTGTGTTATAAAGCCTCTGGGGAAAGGTTACCTGCAGGAAGTGACAGCCTAGCTCAGTGTGAAACCAGGCAGGGGCTCCAGGAACACAGCCAGTGTCCCTCTCTCGGGAGGCTGAAAGACACCTGGGCCCTGCTCCAAGGCTTCTAGGAGACACAGCAGGTGGGGTCTCTGCTGAAAGGCAAGCAGTCAGCCATGGCACATTCTTCTGCTGGGGGGGCGGGGTCTGATCTGCTAGACAAGGCTGGCTCTGGCCCCCAGCACAGCCCCAGCTCAGGAAAATCACATGACTTCCATGCTTGGTGACTCAGGCTGGCCTCTTCAATGCCACTCAAAACCCTTCATGCAAAGTCCCAGGAAGGTTCCAGAGGGGCAGCACCAGTCCAGAGGTTTCCCTAGAATTGGCACACACGTGCAGCAAAGGCCACGAGTCTTCTAAAGGCAGATGCAGGTAAAAACTGGCAATAAGGAAAAAAAAAATAAACAGTAGTCCCGTTGCAACTGACGTGTGCAGGCACCCAGATACTGCATTCTTAAGCATGTCAGCATTCACCCCCAGCTTTCCCTCTAACAGTGTGCCTTTTCAGTAAACAAGTACATATATAAATATATGTATGATTTCTAGAAGCTGCTGGGAGCACCTTAGAAACAAGAATGGCACAGGCCAGGTGGTACACACCTGTGATCCCAGCTCCTTGGGAGGCTGAGGCAGGGGATCAAAAGTTACAGGCCAGGGGCTGGGGATTTAGCTCAGCGACATAAGCACCTGCCTTGCAAGCAAGCGGTTGTGAGTTCGATCCCTGGTGCCGATAAAAATGAAAAAGAAAAAAAAAGTTACAGGCCAGCTTGGGCAACTTAGTGACACCCTGTCTCAAAATTTAAAAAGGACTCTGGGACAGATCACTAATGGAGCATTTGCCCAGCACACATGAGCCCCTGAGAAGGTATGGAGGGAAGAAGGTGGGAGGGGGAGAGGGGTGGGGAGGGGAGGGGAGCAGAGGGGAGAGGAAGACAGAGGCAACGGGTAATTGCAGCAAGCAATATGAGATCTCAAACTCCACTTACGTTTTTGAGTGGATCTCAGGTACAAAAAAAAGGTGCAAATCTATTTCAGCCTGTTCGCTGTTGCTGTAACAGAACTCTTGCAATGCGATTAATTTATAAAGAGATTTGGCCCATGGTTCTAAAGGCAGCCGGTCCAAGATGAGGTGGCCTCTCTGGCAAGGGCCTCAGGCTATATCATGGCATCACAGGGTCTAAGTGTGTGTGTGCAAGAGTGGCCCTGGCCCCGATGTGCAAGACAGTGAGGTGACATCACCCTGCTCAGAAGGCTCCATCTCCCAATGCTATCACACTGATGACCAAATTTCACTGAGTTTTGGCAGGGACAAACCGCATCCAAACCATACCAAGGAACTTTCAGCACGAAAGGTGAAGCCTGAATTCACGAAAGAGCAGTCAACAGCTGCCCTATTTAAACTGGCCACACAGTAGACTTCCCGCAGGGGTCAATATGATGGGTTAGGTCAGGTTAGAAAAGAAATGTTGAACTGCTACACATCTTTTCTTTACAGCTCTCAAAAACAATAGATTCTACCTATCTTGGCACTATGAAATTACAGCAAATTCAAATTTGCCGAGCAGGATGGCTCACAGTTGAAATCCTAGCACTTTGGATACTGAGGCAGGAAGATCCCAAGTTGCAAGCCTAGGCTATTTAGCAACTTCGTGAGACCTTGCCTAGAATAAGACATAAAGAAGGACTAGGGGTGATATTGCACAACATCAATAGGAAATAGTCAATCAGATAAATGCAGAGATGCAATCTTAACAGTAAAGAAGCAGGGAAAGCCACTGAGGATCCCTGTGTGTGTGGTACTACTGGACCTGTCATGGGGTAAGCAAGCACTCTACACTGAGTGCCACACTGCCAGAACACCACGCTTTTATTCTGACACAGGCTCTTGCCAAATTTCCCAGGCTGGCCTTGAACCTGTGATCCTCCTGCCTCGGCCACCTGAATAGCTGGGATGGCAGGCATGTACCACGTCTGGCTGGATCTTCCATAGAGAAAGTATCTAATGCGTTGACAGGCCCAATTATCTGTCAGAATAGGACAGAATAGGATAGGATTATCTATCCTACTCTGAGGCTCGCCCCGAGTTAAAGAGCTGACCTTCACTGCCTAGGGCCTGACCTGCCCCCAGCCTATCCACAATCCATGGAGGAAGCAAGCTTGGGGATCTCCTTTGCTGTTCATCTTTGCTCCCAGAGCTTAACTGAGCTTGTCCCACCACAAGATGCAATTTGGGGATTGAAGAACAGGTGATATCAATGAAATCCGCCTGTCACCCCGACCTTGACTGCCAGAATCTATATTTTCAGATGCTTCAATTTCTGGTGGGGAGAAGAGAGATCATATCCGAAGGACAAGGCTGAAAACAGACTGCATTCTCCTGCCCCACCAAACCCCGCAGCTTGCTGTAGAGCATCGGCTCTTCCCCCGAACCGTGGCTCGCTGGAAGCTGTGGCTACAGCCCAGCATCAAGAGGATCGCACCACTTAACACTAGTCAGGGGAAAGAGCCAAACTCAACATCTGAAGAGCACTCCCTCCTAAATGTGTTTGGGTGGGTTCACTGCATCTTAAAGCAGGGTAGTGGTAAGCCCGGGACCATCTATATCTTGCAGCTCAAAACTTTTTTCACAGCTAACTTTTTATGGGGCATAAAACGGCAGGTATCAGAGCCACCATCCTATAGATGAGGAAATGAAAACCCAGAAATGCTCACATCCCATTCAGCAGTGCATCCCTTTTGAGTCAGAGTGAAAGTGATGTGTGTGTGTGTACCACAAAACACAGGCTCTCTAGCTGTCCAGAAATCCAAGCAGCCTAGAAATCAGAGATAGCTCAGATCTGTGTTCAGACTCCAGCTCTGTCACTTACTCATACATCAGACCTAGTACAAAGGTCACTTGTTTTCATACAGTGAGAGGAGCTGAAGGACAACCCCGCTGCAGTACCTTAGGTCTTTAATGCATGAACACACACTGTCCTTCTCCAGCTGGAGCCACGTCCTGCCAGCATGAGTTCTCCAGGAGCATAGGTGTTATGTCCCTGCTCTGCTTAGCCTCCCATGCAAGATCGAAATGCCAGCATTTAGTACTTTGGCCCCTCTTCTAACTTTGACACTTAACTTTCAACAATCTGTTCATTTCTTGCCGGCAAAACTCTGACACGACACAAAGACCCCAACCTCTGGTTAGTAAAATACTTTCAGGGCGCTAAAAGATGCTGACCCTTGCAGAATTAGGGTTGAAGAATCATCTTATTAAAAGCCAACTTTGGGTTACAGCATATGATAACTTCTTAAAAGAAAGGCAACTTCATGTTAATATAAAATGCATTACCCGCTTAATCTGGGGGGAAGAGACAGAGTCCAAAGAGAAAGAATTACCAATGTCCCTGGTCTTTGCCATTTACTCCCCAGCACAGGAGTATGACATGGCCAAGAGCCACAAACCTCAGAGGAAGACAGTACCACACCAGTGGGCAAAGAGGAGCTCACTGCAGGAAGCCAAGGACTGTGGTGTGGGGGAAGGCACAGTGTGGGGCCCAGAGTCCTGACTGCCGTATGGCATGAAGGCCATGCCCTGAGAGGAGGGAGCCACTGGGCTCCTCTGCTCCCTGCTTCCCTCTGTGGACTTCCTCAAACCATGCCCCTCAAAGGGCCTCACCATGTCAGGAGGCTGCAGCAACCCAAGGGAGACAGGGAGTCTTAATACACTGTCCTTCCTCTAACAAACAATCCGCATGCCTGCTGGGGTTATGGAGACAGTGAGGACCTCCAGGTTACCAAGCAGCTCGGGAAGTAGAAAGAACAAGACTTAGCCCCAACCCTACTATGCATGGTGACGTTAGGGGACAGGAAAAATCCAGAAGACCCTCAGGTCCCTGAGACAAGTGCTACAAACCACCTTCCTTTCCTTTCCACCTATAAAGCTCTTTGGCCCCTGATGAGCTGGTGATCTTCAGGGAACAGAGAATTAGCGCTCCTCTTTCAACTTTCTAAGGTAAAGATTACCCTGGGCGGGCAGCCTCACCCAGCAACATAATTTCTTTCATTATTAACTTTCGAAAACATTCATGGACTTCAGAACCCACACAAAAAGAAAGACAAAGGTGGACATTTCTCAGAACTGATGCTGCCACCTGTTACCCAATCAGGGCAACACGGCCTCAGCCAGGCCCTGTGGGGACCCAATGTCCACTCAATATTTGCATGCGGTGAAAGTTGAAGGTAAAAAAAAAAAGTTGAACGTCACAAAAAACAACGAACAGTTGAAAACACCAGTTGAAATCAACACACAGAAAGTATTCATCACGTGGGTTAATGGATTTTTTAAAAAATCAATGTCCAAGGGCTGGGGACTTAGCTCAGCGGCAAAAGCGCCTGCCTTGCAAGCACATGGTCGTGAGTTCAATTCCCAGTACCGGAAAAAAAAAAAGAAGAAGAAGAAAAAAAATCAATGTCCTCAGCACCCAGAAATTTGTTTAAAAAAATCCCTGCAGTTTCAGCGACTTAAAAGTCCAAGAAACTGTTAACAGCGGTGGCCTCCACAGAAGGGTGGTGGAGGGAGGCTGGGACACTGTTTCCATTTACACCTTTTGAACTTTGCACTGTGTGCCTGCACTGCTAATTTTCAACACAAAGAAGTCCTTCCAAGTAAAGCTCAAGACTGGCACACATGATCCTAAGACAACCGAGGCTTCCATTTAAGGGTGAGATAACCTATTTTTTTAGTCTTGAGCATGCTAAGCACGCACTCGACTACTTAACTACACCCAGCCCCTCCCGTTTTCAGGAGTAGGCGGGTTGGCGGGGTCTTGCAGTGCAGTACCCTGCAGGCTGGCCCTGAACCCCGAGGTTCTTGCGAACCTCCCGCCAGAGCCTCTCAAGTGACTGGGACAACAGGCAGCTAAAAAGCTCTTAAACAGACTTTGAATATTCCCATCGTGAACCACTACCTTATTCTTAAAGCACCAATTCAGGAATTCAACTTTGGTCTTCCACCAGCCGCAGCACTCCGGCCTGCTAATAATAACAGCTGTGACTAAACAGTTCTACCCTCCCTCTAAAAGTGCAAACAGTTCTTCCTCCTCCAAAAATGCAAACGACAAAGTGCAGAAGCAGCCTTGGGCTGAGCCGTTTCCACTTTTTCCACTTCTCAACGCCGGTCGCCACCCTCTCGTCGCCCTTACGACCCAGGGCAGCCCTTTCAACCGCGCGCTTGGAGCGCGTCCTGGAACCACAACTGCAGCTTCCGCGCCCCGCCCCTTCCCCCAGCCGCGGGCGGGCATCACGTGACGGCTGAGAAAAGTAGGGGAAAGGTTACAGGGAGCCCCGCCTCCTGGCTGGCTGGTCCCCGGAGCTCAGATCCTGTTCCACTGGCGGCGTCCACAGAGACTTTCCGGAGCGAGCTGGCGCGCAGCGCCGCTGCCACTCCTGCAACTGCGGAAGAAATGCAGTGCGCCTCTCCGTAGGAAGGAAAGACAAGCCCTGCGGTGCTCAATCTTGGGGACAGTTACAAGCTCAGTTTGCCCAATGACAGACGCTGCATGTAACCGGCAGCCTGGGACTGCGTCCACGCGAGCCCAGGGCGGGACTGAAAGCAGTTCATTGCGAAGACCAAGTAAAGATTAAGTGTTTTTATGAATGGGCATGCGGGCCTAAAATTGGGCAAGTACAGGCCGGTGCCCCAAGACTCCCCCGAGACCTGGACCCGAGGACTGTGAGGTCATTCACTGTTCCCGGGCAGTGTCGGAGGCAGTGACGACAGTTTAATTCCATCTCCAGCTTGTTTCTAGTAGTACGGGTTGGCCTGTGCGTGATCCCAGATTGTGGCACAGAAGTTATGAGCACTCCTACACCTGACCTCGTCTGGGACCAGCCACTGTGAGAAGGATTTCAAGTGCAAGGTCAAGTCCACCAGTGCTTCACGCAAAGTAAACTAGTAATTTACATAAGAGCCACTGCCTCGGGGTACCGAGGCAAAACCCGCCCAAAGAACCAATTCAGTCAATTTCAAACTAGCTACTCGCCTGGACTACAGCATCTTCCCGTGCACTAATGCCCACGTGTCTGTGGCTTCCTCAGCATGTTAACTCAGTGTCACCTTAAATACTTCGGAGGGGGGAGGAGGTGCTTGCTAGCTAGAATAAAAGGCCAGTGCTTCGACCCTCTTTTAATCCTTTGGTTTGTGGTTTTGGCAGAAATAAACAGCATGCTTGAATATCTGGAATGACGAGAAACCAGATGCCTGTTCAAGAAAATGGTGTAACAAAATACTTGTTTCCAAAGATTAAACTGATTTGCTTCATTCAGTAACTTAAAAATTACCAGTTTCGTACTAAAATCTGCTCCAGAATAGTTTACTGTATGAAGCAAAGAGAAACCGAAAGTCTGCCCTAGAAGTGGAAATATTGGATTTGTTTTGTATATAACCTGGTAATCCTAACTTTTAATTCTTGAAGTTAAAAAAAAAAATAAGTGGGATCAGCCTCCCTTCCTCCAGTTTTGACGAAAGGCAGACGCCGATTTCCTTTAGAAAGACGCTGATCTACTGCCTTCCTGAACAAAGCCAAGGGAAGCGGTTGCTGGTGGCGGCGCGGAATCCGGGCTGTACCCAGGTTCGACCGCACCTTCGGGCTCGCGGGCCAAGTTCGCCGAGGCTTGCTCACGTGAGCGCCCCCCCCCCTGCAGAGCCTGCCAGGTGCGACCTTGGACAGCCTCTCCGCACCCTCCACTGTCCTTGACCCCGCGTCACGCAGCGGAGGGGGGGGGCGTTTACACGCAGGGGCCCGAAACCCACCTCCACCGAACCCCCTACCGCTGCTCTGCGCCAAGGGCGTGACCCGCAGCTGCACTGCGGGGGCAGACTGAGGAGGGGGCTTCAGGGACGGCGACCGACCACGTCTAAGAAGCACAGCATCTTTCCCGCGACTGTACAGTACCTGTCCGTGTGCCGATGACACTCGGGTGGCCCCAGACCCAATGCACTCGCTGACGGGAGGTGGGTTGGGGTTCACTGGGTGGAGCAAGGAATCGTTCCTACAGGCTCGGAGCAGAGAAGTCCTGCCAGGGCCCGAAGACAGAGCATCCCTCCAGCTGCGGCTCAAGCCTTGCCCCTCCCCACCGACAGACAGCCCCAGAAGGACCCCCAAGCCCAGCCCACTCACGGCGGGCTGGAGGGACCCCGACCGGAGATCGGAGCCCGCGCCCTACTGGTTTCCCCCGTGTGAAGCGGGGAAGGGAGGCGTCCGGCCAAGTAAAAACACCAAGCATCCTTCCGCGGATCCCAGGTCCCATCCCTGCGGAGCTAGGGCTCCCTGCGAGTTCCGCCGCGCGAAGGTAGCGCTTGGGTCCTCTAAGCCCGACTGGGTGGTCACAAACTCGGAACCCCTTCCTGGGTTTCAGAAGCCTCGCGGTCCCCGCCCGGCCCGCAGATCGTCTTCCCCACGCGCGGCCGTGGACGGGCCTTACCGAGTCGGCGGACTGCAGTTCGGCGGCGGCGGAGTGAGCGAGCTGCGGGAGAGCGCCAGGGGCGGGAGGACCGCGGGCGAGGCTGGAGCGCACCGACGCCGGTCGCAGCCGATTGGCTGAGTCTCGCCGGTCTGCGGAGCGAGCTGGCAGGCGACTCTGAGTGAGCGCTGGATGGGGCGGGGCCTGGGCGGGGCGGGGCCTGTATGGGGCGGGGTTAGGTGAGGAAACTGAGGCTCGCCAGCGAGCTTAGCAATGCATCTTGGGGGACATGGGATCTAGGGCGGGATTCCTGTCTTCTTGGGAACTTCTATTTCTCCATCTGTAAAATGTGCCAACGTATTGGCACTGTACCTGATTTATGCTGCGTTTATAGACCAGGCTGATGCTACTTATGCTCCACTCTCCCTTTACAAAACGAGGAACCCCGTGGGGGAAAGCATGACTAACTTGCTAATATCGCACAGCTAAGAAGGGTAAGTGAGCCTACGCCCCAACTCGGATCTTGTCCCCCCGAGTGACAGCTGTTGTAATCGGAGTGGCTGGCGGGGCTAATATGCTAAGGGGGCTCTTCTCATCTAACTGGAATGCCTTCTTTGAGGAGCTTTGGGGGGATCTGGTAAAATAGTAAGGGGCTGGACTGTAGCTCCGTGGTAGAACGCACATTTGGCGTGCAAGAGGCTCTGGGTTCGATCCCTAAAACTGAAAAAAAAAAAAAAAAAGATTCCAGCGGCATCAAGAATATAAAAGGTGCTAAGAATGGGGACTGTAGCCCAGTGCGAGAGGAGTACAAGGATAGAGAGAGCGCGCATAGGTCAACCCCGGGGGAAGCCGCCTCCTCTGCCTTTACCCGCCAGCTTTTTTTACTCCCAAGCTCCTGGCAGCGCACAGAGGTTGCACTAATTCGGTGGACAAGACCAGGCACCCTTAGCGGTCCAGCACTCCTGCTTGCCTCCATCTTTTCCCATTTATTTGATTATTCCAGAAGAAGACTTTAGAAGAGAAAATGAAAGTTCTCCGTCGATCTCTCTCACCCTGGGCCACCAGGGCAGTCAAACGTTGCTGGGTTACCCCATGGTCTCAAGTGAAGAAGGGCGACACCTGTTTGTCACTCTTGCTTATGGCGTGAGCGTTGTTCTCCGGGGGGGGGGGGGGACACAGGAACCCCAGCATCTTAGACGATCTGCTGCGATTTCAACCCTCCTCACAGGACATTAGGGGCTCGCTTTGCACCAGGGCAGGTATAATAAAGAGGGCGGTGGCCGTGGACACCTTCCCCGAGAGCCTACCTCTGCAAAACTGATCCTAGAAGTCAAGCAGTCAGGCACGTGGCTTTTTGGTGCCATCTGCCAAGCTGCCATACGGAAATGCCGCGAAGATCCTCCCCCTCCCCACGCGTGGGCTTCGCCTCGGGTCGATTCTTTAAATCTTTGTCAATCCTGAAAGCGGGGAGGGACAGGAAGAACCTCTCCTCGGTTTCACAGCCCTTGAATTGGAGGTCTCACCCTACACTAGCTGTTGCCTGGCCCCGCCCATTCGTGCCCTGGGAGGTAGGTGGCGTGGACCAAGACACCAGGGCTGCCTGCACCTGCCCTGGCCACTCGCGCACCGTCTTCCCGCCTGCCCCTACTCGTGAGCCTTCCCGGCTTGCGTCGCGGAGGCTGGACTGTCACGCTCACCTCAGAAGCCCTTCCCAGCTCTCCCTGGAACCCCCAGAGCTGGCAGGTCCCCGCCCCAAGGTCACTTCCTTGTTTAATCAGTGCCCTGTTGTGCGCCCAGCTCGGATTGGCCCTGCGTCTTGTCTGTTGCCAAGCTGGGTGGCCTTGACCGCGCGCCGCTCCCTGCGCGCCACCTGCGTGCCACCTGCAGGCGGGGCGGGGCGGGAACCCAAGAGCGTCAGCGCCTCGCTCGCTCCTCTGCGCCTCCCAGGTGCCAGGCGCTGAGGCGCCCACGCCCGCCCGCCAGCGTCTCGCGTCGGGTCTACACCGCGCTTCTGCATCAAGAACTGTAGCTCCCAGGAGTGACTATTAATAAAAGGCGAGAGCCAGGCCCCTGGGGAACTCCGAGCCCGATTTAAAATTCCCTGGGGCCAAAAATAGCCCAGAATCCAACTCAGAAACTAGGATACTCTTTCTCAAGCTGTTTGATTTTTATTCTTCAAATTCTTTCCCAGATTTTTTTCCTTTCCCAGTTTTAATAAAATATGAGGCAGCTGCTTACTGCAGAGACCTTTTCAAGAATAAGAAAACTTTGAAAAATGCATGTCATGTTTTTATCACAGATTTGGAGGGGTATTACTTTTTCTTTTTTTGAGACAGGGTCTCTGCTGTATAGTTCAGGCTGGCCTTGAACTCACTACATAATCTAGGCTAGCCTTGAACTCACAGTGATCTTCCTGTCTCAGCCTCCAGACTCCTAGGATTATAGGTGTGTGCCACCATCTCCGACAAGATTTTTTTTTTAATTCTAAAAACACCTTTTAGTGAGAAATTTAAACCTTTAAAAAGTTAATGAGATTAGGCTTTTTCTTTTTATCAGGACAGGGGATCGAACTCAGGACTGCCTGTTTGCAAGTCAGGCGCTTATGCCGCTGAGCTAAATCCTCAACCCCAGTTAATGAGATTAGGAAAACATGACAATACCTACAACCTAAACTCGAACTCAGCAATTATAAAGGCAGGGCCAGGACCACTCTTCCTCCACTGCAACTGATTATTTTATTTATATTCTGTGGCCCTGAGAGTCAACCAAGGACCTCAACTGAGCTATATCCCCAGCACTTTTTATATTTCTAAATTTTTATTTAATTTTTTGGGGTAGTACTGGGGATTGGACCCAAGGCCTTCACACTGAACTATATCCCAAGCACCCACCACCACTTTTTTTGAGGGAAGGGAATAGAGTCTTGCTGTATTACTAAGATACTCAAATTTGTAGACTTCCTGCCTCAGCCTCCCAAGTAGCTGGAATGACAGATGTGTATCACTGAGCCCAGATTGTTTTATTTTGATTGTGTGTATTTATTTATTATTTGACACAAGAACTCACCATGTTTCCTAGGTGGGCCTTGAACTCCTAGACTGAGGAGAATCTCCTACCTCAGCTTTGCAAGTACCCAAGACCTCAGGTGCACAGCACCTGAACCACATCATGCCTAGCCTCGTGGGAACTACTGTAAAGTAAATTCCAGAGTCCTGTCTTTGTCTGCTTTGTCTCACAATTCTTTCATTTGCCTTGGGGAATGGGCCCAGGGCCTTGCCAATGCTAGGCAACCACTCTATCACCAAGCTCCTCCCTGACCCTTTAAATTTTGAAACAGGATCTGGCTAAATTGCCCTGCCTGGCCTTAAACTTCTGACTCCCCCAGCCTCAGATTTCTGAGTAGCTAGGTTTAGAGGTGGGTTCCATGTGCCTCGCTTAGATCTACCAATTCTTGAGTACAGAGCTCTAAAAGATAAGTTTTTTTTTTTTTCTCGTCTTTTTGAGATGGGTCTCACTATGCAGTTTAGGCTGGCTTTGAGCTCACTTTGTAGCCCAGGCTGGTCTCGAACTCACAATGATCCTCCCACCTCAGCCTCCCGAGTGCTGCGATTACAGGCATGAGCCACCATGCCCAGCTAAAAGATAAATTTTGTGTGCATGTACATCTATTGGTGTGTAGTGGAGGTTAGTTGTTTTGGTTTTTGAGGGAAGGTATTTGCTTTCTTTTTGCAGGTGTTTTTTTGGTTTTTTGTTTGTTTGTTTGACAGTGATGCGGATGGAACCCTGGCCCTGTACATGCTAGGGAAATGCTCTACCCGTGAGGTAGAGCATATCCTCAGCTGCAAGTATTCTTTAAAAAAAAAAATAAGGCAACATAAACTGCAAGAAAAAAATAAAGCAGGAAGAGCAAGAGGAGAAACTAAGAACTAAGACCCCCCAAAAAATTTTTTTTTAATTTTAAGAAAAGGAAAGGAAAAAAAGCCAAAACGCCATTGTTCTACCTGAATAGACAGCACAGAGTCTGGAAAGCCAGTGGCCTGCCGGGAGGATGACAGCTGAGCCCTGCCGTCCCCCCAGCTGCCTCTGTCCAGCTGCGCCCAGAAGGCTCTGATCCAAAGCATGTAAGATCTATTGGAATTCAGCTCCCACTCCTGTAGAAAACAGTGTCGTAATCTCAGAGCCCTGCGCTTCCTCCCACCTGCCCACAGCCTGGAGTCCCCTGAAGAATTCTGAGTAAATAGCAGAGGTGATGTTTGCCCAGCCAGCATCATCGAGGGTGAGGACTAGGACAAAGAGGTAACTAATGCAAGGATAGCAAACGGGGGAAAGGCTCTCAGAACAAGCTGTGTGCGTAATCCAGCCGGCTTGCCCTGTGACCCGGTAACCTGTGAACGCTGGGTTTACACCCAAGGGGCATCAGAGCACATGTCCCTGGCCAGCCTTTCCTCAGTCTGTCCAGGCGAGGACTGAGCTGTTCCCTCTGCTCTCCCAGGGCCCGGACTACAAGGAGGTCACTGGAGGATGCCTTCCAGGGGCCGCCATGGTGCAGAAGCCTGGAGTGGCTGCCTGGATGCTGGGCATGGTGGTGCACACCTGTAATCGTAGTACACTGAGTGACTCAGGCAGGAGGATTGAAAGGAAGAAGGAAGGAAAAAAGAAAACAATAAATCAGGGAACACTGCAAGGACAAGCAAGCAGCCTTTTCTTCGTCATTTCCTTTTTCTTTTACTTCATCTGTGTATTTGGAGAAGCAGTCTTGGGAGGCGGAACTCCAGAGCCACTCGGCCTGAGTTCAGTTCTGACTCTGCCACCTCCTATCAGAGCAAATGGGAGACCTCTGCATGCCCGGCTTCCTCATCTGTAAAATGAGAAAGCAGAAGTAATCCTGGAGAACGGTACATGGAAAGTGCTAGGAGGAGAGCCAGGCATCCCTCAGGTACAGTGCAGGTGCCATACAGGCACCAGCTGCAATTGTATTTCCTCTATGAGTCCACATTTTAAAGATTTCTGTCTATCTTCAAGTACTCTGAGAGACTGAGGCAGGAGGGTTGTAGGTTCGAGCCCAGCATGGGCAACTTAGCAACCTACTGAGATCTTGTCTCAAAAAATAAAAGAAGTGTGGACACATCTTGGTGCAAAAGGCTCTGCGTTCGATCTCCAGTAATACACACACACAAAACCAAAACACTTCTAACTGTAACCAGTTCAATTAGTGGCAACTAACTCATTTCATTGCTTATTAATCAGCAACATGGCACAATTGTTATCATCAGGAGGTTCAAAATGGTGACAAGTATGGTGACTGCTACCACGTGATGTCTCACCAGCCAAGGGCAAAAACATTGGACATTTTGATTTGTACCAGTCAATTTCGGATATGTATGAGATCTCTTTGATGCTTTTAAATTTTATGCATTTGCTTGACTGATTGACTGATGGATTGATTGACTTCTGGGGACCAAACCCAGAGCCTTCACGCTGAGTATATACCAACCCCACCCCCCCTTTTTTGAGACAGGGTCTCTGTAAATCAAGTTACTCAGGTGGACTCTAACTTGCAATTCTTCCGCCTCAGCCTCCCAGCATATGAGGGTTTTTTAAATTGGTCTCAATAACTCAAAGGTCACTTCGAACCCCAAACCACGTTGAGGCCCTCCGCTGGCACAGCCCACTGGGGAGTGCTTGTTCAGGTTAGGCCTTGAGCTCCCTACTTTCCTCTTACGGTGGGCAGAGCACAGCAGGAAATGACTTAGTGGATCCTATTAGAAAGCCATCTTGCTGAGCATCTGTAATCCAGCACTTGGGAGGCTGAGGCGGGAGAATTCCAGTAACTTCGAGGCAAGTCTGAGCTACATGGTGAGTTCAAGGCCAGCCTGAGCTACACAGAAAAGCCTTGTCTCAAAAAAACAGAAAGAGAAGTTGGCATCCTGCCTTGCTCAAAGCCAGGTCAGGCCAGCCTTATTTCTGTCTGTACTGCCAGTGCCTGGTCATAGGGACGTCAGGACTGGGAGGGGAGGAGGATTTATATCAGTCAGTTTGTGGTGTCAGGAAGCCAGCCTGTCCCGCTGCAGGAGATGGGAAAGAAGGTGACACCTTGAGTTATACAGGGAGGGGTCACTGAGCCCTGACAGCCTTGTGACAGCTCTGAGTCCCCTCCCCCTGAACAGGCACACACACACACCAAGGGTGTCGAGTTCAGGCCCAGGCCTCCCAAATCCGTTTGTAGACTCTTGCCCCACACAGGTTAAGAAAAATTGTCTAGAATTTGGAAACAAGGCAAAAGGCTGTCTGAATGTCCTTTCAGAGTCACACTGGCTCACAGGCCCATCCAAGGATTCGCTCTTTTCTAGGCAAGTGTGTCTTTGGGCAGAACCCAGAGGTGACATGGGAACTGGCAGACTCTAGCCCAACAGAAACATCAAGGGTTTGGTGCTCATCCCCAGGGTCATGGTTTCACTGCCCTTTGGGCGAAGGCAGCTCCCAAGCCGATTTCTCCCAGCTTCCCCTCCTTCGAAGCTTCTAGACACTTACTTTGACCTGCGTTGCCTCCTGTTGTGCCCCATCAAAGTAAAACCTTTGATATGCATTCATGTTGAGGAACATTTTTTTTTTTTTTGTCTTTTAGAGACAGGGTCTCCCCATGCAGTTCAGGCTGGTCTCGGGCTTGCTTTGTAGCCCAGGCTGGTCTACTCACAACAATTCTCCTGCCTCAGCCTCCTGAGTGCTGGGATTACTGATGTGCACACCACGCCCGCACGGTTTAAGTAATGAATATTTTTACCTTGCTGAAAACCATATTAGGGAGCCAAGTGGTGGCCCACGCCTGTGATCCTAGTGACTCGGAGGGCTGAGGCAAGAGGATGGCAAACTAAAGGCCAGCCTGGGTATGTAGCAAGCCCCTGTCTTAAAATAACATTTTAAAAGGGTGTAGGGATGTGCCTTGTGGTAGGTTGCCTGCTTGGATGTGTGTGGTCCTCAGTTTAATTTTCAGTACCACAAAATAGAAAAAAAAAAAATCAGGTTTGGGGCATTGCCGTGCATGAGAGGAGGTAACCCTTGTGTGTGGGTGTCGGTGAGTGCGGACAGAGGTGTGCAGGGCTGAAGACGGCACCCAGAGAGCTCTGTTCCCAGCATGTCTGCAGCAGACCTGGGAAGGAGGAGCTGTGAGACAAGGCATTGGGAGATTTCAGGCCAGCCTTGAATTTGTAATTCCTGCCTCCACTTCCCAAATAGCTGGGATTATCAGTGTACAGCACCACACCTCTTCGTAATCCTTTCTAGAGCTGAGCGTGGTAGTGATATAGGGGAAATGCTAGGTTTCAGGTACTCCGAGTTCATATTCCCCAAGGTCTAAGAATGAGAAAGGTCAGAGCAATGAGTAGGAGGTTAAAAGCAGGAAAACGTTTTGGGGAACAGGAATGCGGACTAGGGATGGGGAATCAGGAGTAGGAAGAGCTCCTGAGACAGGAGGGGTCCTGAGTGGGTTGTCAATGAGCCCACCTTCAAAGGAAAATCATGAGTCGGGTACAACATGGGTCAACATTACGATCAAACAGTAAGATTACAAGTATAATGGTTGCTAAGGTAATATTGATCAATAGCAAGGGCACATGGGTGACATCATTAACTTTGGTTGATTGTTTATAGAGTTAGTTTTGTCTTTAGTCTTAGTCTGGGTGGTTTTAGTCTTAGTGGGTGGGACAGGATGGCCCACCCCTAATGAGATAATCTGAAGAGGGTGATAGGAATAATCCCAAATCTCCACTCATTCCTTAGGGAAGTATGAGACGTTAATCTTCCTCAGAGGTGTCTTATTTCTACCTAATTTAGCTGTCTAAAATAATGGAACATCTGCAAGTATAGAGGCCTGAGATTAAGAGAGGAAGGATCTTGGAAGTGACTTGGAAATCCCGGGCTTTATCTTAAAAGTCAGCTTGTTTCCCAGGTCACAGGGGACTCAGGAGGACTGAACTGGTCTCTGGGTCCGGGGCAGCCTGGCATTTCTGCAGCACACCTGGCAAGGAGGAGCTGTGAAAGCAAAGTATGGGGGGGGGGGGTTCCACAAGCTCCCAGGATACCACAGGTCATTCTGGGGACCAGGGGCCGGTGTTTCATGAGATACATAGTTTGCACAATGCCTTTCCGTTTGCAAAAGCTGTGGTCCTTAGATTTGACATGCATTTGAGTATTTACCTTTTCCTTCAAACAAATATGTGGCACCTAGAAATATCAAGGGCTGAGAAAGACCCAGAATGACCACAATTCTCTTTCATCCTAACCCCAAGCAGGAAGCACCTGGGTCCTGGCCTCGAGATCCAGCGTGAATACTGCTTTCCACGTTCCCAGGTGCCCACTGCTGCCAGCTGGGAGTCGAGGGCTCGGAGTTCTGCTTCTCTCACCCTCCCTGCTGGCCGTGGTGGGCCCTCCTTGTTTATAAAGGGAGAGCTGTGCAGGGTCAAATCAATGAATGCATGGGGAGGGTGCTTTCTCCCAAGGGTAGACGTTTTAAGTCGCAATTTTCCTCTTGTTTTGCTAAGAAGTTCTACATCAGCCAAAATTCCTTCCCCAAACTTTATTATTATTTTTTTTTAACTTTGTAGAGATTGAACCCAGGGCCTTTGCACTGAGCAACCTCTCAGCTCTTTTATTTTTATTTTGAAACATAATCAGTCGACCAGGCTGAGAAGAACTTGCAATCCTCCTCCCTCAGCCTACCAGAGTGCCAACACCTGACTCCCTTCCTGCCCGCTGTTGGTGGCACCCACCTAGAATCTCAGCTACCCCGGAGGCCCAGGCCAGCCAATGGCAAGCTGGAGGCCAACCTGAGCAATTCTACGTCTGTGTTGTATCTTTTATTCATTTGTTTATTTCGATGCAGGGTCTGGTGTGTAGTTCAGACTGGCCCCGAACTCACTGTGTAGCCCAGACTAACCTCTAACTTGCCTAACTTGCGTTAATTTTCTTGTCTCAGCTTCCAAATGCTGGGATCATAGGCGTGCGCCACCATGCCAAGATGAGGGATGTTTTTTCTACAATAAAATATTATTTGGGAAAAAATTAACAAAAAGAGATAGGACCACAGCTCAGAAGTAGAGTGCTTGCCTAGCATGGGCAAGGCCCTGGGTTCAAGAACCAGCCCCAATCCTGTCTGTTGTACGTTGCAAACACTTGAAAGGCTGCACCCTGACCTCTCCTCTTAGCTTAAGTCTTCGTAGGATGCCCGCTATGTTCTGGCCGGGCTCTGCCGTCTCCATCACTGTCCTCCAACTTCACTCCGACCCTGAGTCCCCAGGCTGACTCCTGGCACCTCTGGCCTTCCCGAGGGCCGTCCTGTTGGAACTCCCTGCCGCACTTAGTCACGGCTGTGCCCTGGGAGTCACTGCTGTCCTTTTCGTCTGTCCTGGACCTGCTCCCAGGACGCTTCCCAGTGCCCCTCATCTGCCCCTGCCTGACCAGACCCTAGAGGCCTGAGTGCCGGCCTTGTGCTGCCTCTGCCTGCCCCGCTGATGGCTCCAAACCCATCTTCCTCAGCTTGGCGAGGATAGCCCAGCGCCCGGGGAAGTGTCGCCATCCCATTGCTTCTCCCAGCAAGCAGAACTGCAAAGAAGTGGATCTGCGTGTATGTGTGCGTGTGCGTGCGTGTGTGTGTGTGTGTGTGTGTGTGTGTGTGTGTGTGTGTGTGTGTTTAAAAACAGCAAGTGACGGTTAGGGAAAATCAGAACTTTGGTAGTCTCTCTCTCTCTCTCTCTCACACACACACACACACACACACACAAACACTCTCAGTACTTGGAATTGAACCCAGGACCTTTGCACTGAACTGCCATCCCCAGCCCTTAAAAAAAAATTTTTTTTTAAACAAGACCTCTCTAAGTCACTTAGCCCAGGCTGGGCTCGAATTTGTGATCCTCCTGCCTTGGCCTCCCAAAGTGCTGAAATTGCAGGCATGCACCACCACATCCAGCTATTTTTTTCTTCTTTTGCCTGATACTGGTGATTAATCCCAGAGACACTTTTCCACTGAGCTATAACCCCAGCCCTTATTTATGTAATTTCAAATCAAGGTCTCACTAAATTGCTCAAGCTGGCCTAGGACATCTTTTTTTTTTTTTTTTTTTTTTTTTTGAGGTTAATGGGAATTGAACTCACAACTCTGCACTTACCAGGCAGTTGTTTATGCCACTGAGATGTATCTCCAGCCCCAGGCCTAGGACTGCCTCAGCCTCCTGAGTATTTGGGATTACAGGCACTGATGGTATCTCCTGTACTCCTTTTGCTGTTTAGTTCGCATCTTTCCTATTACAATGGAGAAGCTGCTGTAGCCCTTATAACATGTGAGTCTAGGAAGATCTGAATCCAGCCTTGGTTTTACTCTCACTCAGTCATTCAGCAAATATGTCTTAAGCATCTCTGGTTATGCCCATACTGTCCTAGAAACTGGAACTTACAGGAAACAGAACATCAGACCAGAGCCATTGTGAGCCAGATATAGTGGGTCACATCTGTCATCCTAGCACTTGGAAGGCTGAGACAGGAGAATCACAAAGAGTTTGAGGCCAGCCTGGGCTACATAGTGACTTCAAGGCCAGCCTGTACTACATAGCGAGACCTGTCTCAACAAACAACAAACTGACCAGAGCCATCCTCAGAAGCCCACGATGCAGTAGAAATCCAGGCACAGCATAAATGGACTCCTGTGAAAAGGTCAAAGGAGAAATACAAATCAGGGAAAGGGACAGAGCGTGGGTGGGCACGGGGGCTACAAAGGACAGTTTCTATATTCACGATACCAGAAGCTCCTAACAACAGGAGCGCCCCAAAGCAGGACCTGGTATCCTGTAAAGCCTCAGAAATGTTAACTGAGTGACTGGCCAATGGATGGGCAGGTGGGTGGGGGATAGGTGGATGGATAGGTGGGTGCATGGATGGCTTTGCTGCCTGCTGTCTGGTGTTTCTGTCCCAGGCTCTTACCCTGACTCCTGCAAGCACAAAGCACCTCTAAGCTCTTCTCCAGAAATCCCTTTCCCTCAGTACTGGGGACTGAACCCAGAGCCTTCATGCTGAGCTGCATCCCCAGCCCTTTTATTTTTATTTTGAGACACGGTCTAGCAATTTGCCCCATCTGGGTTTGAGCTTTGTATCCTCCTGCCTCGGCCTCCCAGAGTGCCTGATCCCAGGTGGGAACCACCACTCCTGGCTCCGGCTGGTGCTTACCAGCCTTGAGCTCTGCACTGCCGCCACTTGAGTCAACTTCCAGCCTCGGGGCATCTCTTGTTTCTGCTCCCCCACCCTAAGTGTCTTCCGATTTGTCTCTTCCTGTCTGTGTGCATCACCTTGGGCCAGATGTCAGGAGCGGAGGTGGGTGCGAACCAGACCCCGTCCTGGCTGGGCAGAGAGGATGTACTCAGATAGCTCACGGATTCTGACCCGGCACCCAGTAAGGCCTCAGGGGATGGGTCTGCTCTGATACAGCATGGAGCCACAGTAAGACCAGCCGTGGCCAGCGCACCCCAGTACTGCTCAGCTTTAAAAACAAAACAAAACAAAACAAAGTACTGTGATATGACTCACATTATAAAAGTCATTATTTTAAGTGGATATTCAACAGGTCATAATCCCAGCATCCTAGAAGCTGAGGCAGGAGACTGTTGTAGGTTTGAGGCCAGCCTGGACTATACAGTGAGTTCAAGGTCAGCTTGTACCTCAGAGGGAGACACTTTCAAAAAAAAAAGCGCACCAATCAGGAGCTTTTCCAGTATGTCCACGGCTGTGTGAGCATCGCCATGATGGGGTCCCAGAACGCTGTCCTCAACCTTCTCCCCAGAAAGACTCAGCAGCAGTCCTTCTTTCCGTGCAGCCCCTCTCCTGTTTCACCAAATCCAAAGCCTTGGTTTGTCTGTTCTGCACATTTTCAAATAAATAGGACCCTACATGTCATCGGCTTCTCTCGCTGAGTAGGCCCCGTTCTTTTCTTTCTTTTGTGGTACTTGGGGTTGAACCCAGGGCCTTCACCTTGAGCTACCTCCCAGCCCCAGCCTTTTATAAACTTTGAAACAAGTTCTCATTGAATCTCTCAGTTGCCCAGGCTGGACTTGAACTTGCGATTCTCCTGCCTCAGCCTCCCAAAATACTAGGATTACTGGTGAGTACCACCATGCCCGTAGAGGAGACAGTTTCAAGGGTCCTCACTGAAGTATCAGTGCTTCATTCTTTTTCTGTCTTAGTAACTTTGCTCGCTGACACCCACAGTCCTGAGGAGGAAAGGGTTATTTCAGCTCACAGCTCATAGGTCTGTAGTTGACCGGCTCCAAGGCAGATAGCATGGCAGAAAAACACACATCACAGGAAGCACAGTAAGATCAGTGGAAGGAAGGAGACTGACCCTGCCAGGCCACGGTTCCAGTGACCGTCCTCCACCAGATTCCACCCCTTCCATATCACATTTAGCTATAAACTCCTCAGTGGACTAGATTACTACTGATGAGTGTCAAACACCCCCATGTTCTAATCACTTCCCAAGGCCCCATCTATGAGCGCAAGAGGTTTTGGGGCAACAGTTAGATATAGATGGCTGTAATATTTTTCATGGCTAAATAATAGTCCACGTGTATGGATGTAGCACATCTTGTTTTTCCATTCTTCAGTTGATGGGCATCCGCCCTCGGCTCCCAACTTACTTGTGTTGTGTGTGTGCACACCCACTTCCCATCTTGACCATGACCAGTGGCTGTCCCCTTCCAGACCTAGGAAATCATCTCACGGCACCCAAGGTCCAGCTCAAGAATCCACCTGCTCCAGGGAGCCTCCCCAGATTATCTCAGCTACATTAACAATAATCCCTCTCGTCCCTGTGTCTGCAGGACACTGCCTTCCCTAGGCCTCTACTCTCTTCCTCACCCTCTTCTGAGTCATTCCTTAGTTCCTGGGCGCTTCCGCCGGCCAGGATCTGTGGAATGGGAAGAGGGCAATGATTGGGGGATAATCAGCCCCTAGATAAGCTAATTGTGCACCTGAGGACAGCGACCTTTGCCGTGAGGAGGGAGGAGTCGAGGGTTTCGGGGGTCAGGAGTAGAGGAGTGGGCCCCCGGCATGAAGGAGGTGGGCAGGAGCGGCCAGTCCCCACACAGGGTGAGGTTCAAAACAAAAACAAAACAAATCGGTCCTTCACCCGGCCTGGGAGCGCACGCCTACAAACCCAGCACTTGGGCAAGTTGAGGCAGGAGGATCGCTGTGAGTTCGAGGCCAGTCTGGGCTACATAATGAGTTCAAAGCCCGCCTGGATACATAATAAGACCCCCGTCTAAAAAACAAAACAACAAAACGAAGTCCCCGGAACGTGTGCGTGGACAAAATTGCAGCTCGGCGCCCTCTCTGGGGGCCGGTGGCTCCGCGCAGCCGCAGATCCCTCCCGAGGAGGGGGTGGCGGGCGGCACCCCCACTTCCCCGCCCCGCTTCCGCTGCGGTGTAGCACGTGGCGCGACCGGGAGGCGGGGTGGGGGCGGAGGGCGGCCCCTGCAGGCGCGCGGCGGGCGTCCCAGCCGCCCAGCGCGGGGTCAGCCGGGGACAGGCGGCCGGGCGCGCCCCGGGCCGCGGGGTCAGGCGAGGCCGCGCGCGGCGGCGCAGTACCCGGGAAGGACCGGCGGCGCGGGGCGGCGTGGATCGCCTCCGGAGCGCGGGACAGCCGGGTCCCGAGCGCCCTGCGCGCCTTGCATCGTGCGCGGCTCGCGGTCTGCACTGCGGCCCGGCACCGCACCGGACGGCCCGGCCCTGCAGACTCGCCGGGCTCCAGGGCCGGCTGGCTGGCTGCCCTTTATTACAAAGTGAGCATGTTCTTCTCATGGAAAAACAAGAAACACGAGACCATAAAGCAGAAAAAGGTTTTTAAAATTGCCTGAACTCTCCTTATCTGATTAACATTCTACTGTATTTCCTTTTTTTTGGCCCGTGCTTCTTAAAATAGCCTTTTTTTGGAAACAGTTTCACTATGCAGTTCAGGCTGGCCTGGGGCTCGATTTGTAGCCCAGGCTGCTCTCAAACTCACAAAGGTCCTCCTGCCTCAGCCTTCTGAATGCTGGGATTACAGATGTGCGCCACACTTCTAACTCTCCTTTTGTATGTATTTACAAAACAGAAAGCACGTGAGATATAAATAAGCAAGAAGATTCTTTTTCAACTTTTAGCATTTTTTTCCCAGCGCTGGAGATGGAAGCCCAGCCTAGAGCATGCAGCGAAAAGCTCCTACAGTTGAGCTCCAGCCTAGACCCCAAGGTGTTTACAGCCTCCAGGCCCCCATCGCCTGCCAGTGCTGAGCCAACATCCCCAAGGTGCAGGTCAGCCAGTGTCAGTCACCGCTGCCCTTTAGAGAGCCTGGTGTCGCCCACTTTCTCAAGGCCTCTACTGCTCCATTTCTCCCCACGCAACCAATTTAACGAATTGAGGTTATTCCTGACTTTTGAGGTTCCAGACCCTGATCTCAGGGATGATAAATTGAGCACACACAGCAGGAGTGAGTGGGGGTAGGGGACGTGAGTGCTCTAATCTCTTAGGGTGACAAAATTCACCATTAGTTGCTTGGGACCCAACTCTGGTATTCCTTTCTTTCTCACAAAAAACAAAAACTCACAAAATCATTGAAAGGATAATTCAAGCCAACTGAGGCATCCACCTGTAACCCTAGAACTCAGGAGGCTGAGGCAGGAGGATCAGAGCGAGTTTGAGGCCAGCCTGGGCTTGCAGTGAGTAAAAAACCAGCCTCAATTACATAGCAAGACTGCCTCAAAAAGTCAAAAAACTTGAATGAAGAAATGGACAAAAACTCCCTGAACACACAAAATAAGGATAGCTGAAATGACACATGTAATTTCGTGGCATTAGCGTTGAGTACATTGAAGGTGATTGAAGAGGGGCGTTTTACTTTTTTGAGTGTTTGGGTCATTAATAGGTTTGGATCATTAATAGGTTCAAACATCAAATCTTTCAAAAAAGGGTCCAGATGCCGAGCGTAGTGGTGCACACCTGTAATCACACCTGGGAGGCTGAGGCAGGAGGAGGACCACAAGTTCAAGTCCAGCCTGGCAACTTAGGAATTCAGGAAGATCGTGTCTAAAATAAATACATTAATAAATAAAAAGGGCTGTGGTTGTAGCTCAGTGGAAGAGCGCTTGTCTAGCATGCATGAGGCCTTGGGTTCAATCTCCAATACCATCTGCCTCTCCCTCCAAAATTATCAGAGCAAAGTCTTACTTGTACCTTTCTCCCGTCTGACAGAGGCTCTTGTACATCCTTTCAAAATCTACTTTCCCCCCTCCTTCTTCCTATGTAGTCCAGGCTGGCCCTGAACTTGCTATGCAGTCTAGGCCTTTATCTCATGGCAATCCTCCTGCCTTAGCCTCCCGCTGAGTCCTGGGTTTACAGGCAAGCACCATTACAGAATTTGCTTTTTGAAAATGTGTATCTTTTTTCTCCTTTCTCATATAGAAGGAAGTATGTCTGAGCTCCCTGCTTTGTCCTTGACTTCTCAGATTTATCTATTTATCTTGGAGCTATTTCCCTGTTAGTCACTAGACAGCTTCCTGGTCATTTGACTTTATATGTAGCTTAAAGGAGTGTGTTCTGACTTATGGCTTTATTTTGTTGTAATGAATTTATCCCCAAGGACAGGTGGATGTTTCCAGTGTTTTGTTCCAGTAAACACTGGTGAATAACTGTACAAAGGTCAGCTGCTCCACCCTGCCCCTCTATAGGGTGGATTCTGGGGGTTGTGACTGCTGGCTCGGGTCGGTGCCATGTGCAGTTTATTACTGAGCTGACATCTGTATTGATTAGGAGCCCTGGAGAAATGGACCAGGAGGAGAGAGACAGAGACAGAGACAGAGACAGAGACAGACTGAGACACACAGAGAGAGAGAGAGAGAGACAGAGAGAAAGAGACATACAGAGAGACAGAAACTGAGACAGAGAGACACACAGAGAGAGAGACTGAGACAGAGAGAGAGACAGAGACAGAGAAAGACAGAGAGACTGAGAGACAGAGAAAGAGAAACAGAGAGAGAGAGAGAGAGAGAGAGAGAGAGAGAGACTGAGACAGAGACAGAGAGAGAGACAGAAACACAGAGAGAGAGACCGAGAGAGAGAGAGAGACAGAGACAGAGAGAGAGAGAGAGAGAGAGAGAGAGAAATGTCTTAAGGAATTTGTGGAGGCTGCCAAGTCCCAAGGTCTGCGGTCTGCAGCAGTCTGATACTGCAGGGTCTGAAGGTTGGCAGAGGGAGAGGCGGTGCGGTCAGATGCTTCAGCTCCATCCAAAGCCTGGGGAGCGGCCAGCGTGTTCTATTGAGACCTTCAGCTGATTGTGTGAATCCCAAAGATGTAAGAGATGAGCATGGGCTTTACTTGTTTTATTGATTTACATGTTAATCTCAGCAGAAATACCCTACAGACACACTCTGAATAGTGTTGGCCCAAGTATCTGTGCACCAGGCAGCCTGGTCAGCTGCTGCTGACATTAACCCTTACACCCGCAAAGGGGATCTAGAGGGGGTACCAGGGCAGGGCTCACCTCGGAGGTAGGGTGCTCCTGCAGTCTGCAAAGCCCTGGGTCCCACGCCCAGCCCTGGAAACAAACAAACCAACAAAAACAGTGTGTGCCAAAATGTTGGCTTTTGCCGAGTCTGAGAAGTGGAAAATTAGGCATTTCAGGACAGTTTTAATTTGAGTGTCTTTCCATTATAAGTAAGGCTGAGCATCTTCTTGTAAGGTTGAGGCCCACTTGAATTTCCTTTTTAGCAAACTGCTCATTTACTGGGCCTACTTTTTCTGTTAGGCTGTTAATTTTTTTTTTTATGGATTAAGCTCAAAAAAATTACCAGTATGTCCTTAAAGCAAACAATGTGGCTCTACACATTTAAGCACAAGCTTTTCGTGAACAAATATTTCCTGGTGACTAACCAGTTTTCCCTTGACTTTATTTTTTTAAGATATGGAGCCTCACCATGGTGGTCAGGCTGTTTTGAACTCCTGGGCTCAAGTGATCCTCCTAGCTTACTCCTGTCTCTCAGTCTCTGTGTCTCTCTGTCTCTGTGACATCCTCTGTCTCTCTGTCTCTGTCTGTGGAGACAGAACCCAGCAAGGCCTTACCCGTGCTAGGCAAGTGCTGACCACTGAGCTACTTTCCCAGCCCTGCTTTTTTCTTCTAGAACTTCTGTGCCTTCCGATCTTATATTTAAAAGTTGGATACACTTGAGTTTCACTCTAGCATATGATATGGATTATGTATCAACTTCTCTTTTCCAAAACCTGTATCACATATGTCTGGTACTCAGGGTAGGAGGAGGGATTGATTTTGATCAGAGCCTCAGGAAACCCAGTGTGAGGAGGTGACGTTTGCACAGAGACTGGAACAAATGAAGGAACAGAGCACACAAGACTGTTACAGACCGTAGACAAGGAGAACTGCAGGTGCCCAAATCCAGAGGCCAAGAGGCGTGGCTGGTTCCTAGAACAGCAAGAACACCACTTATCAGTCCATTTTCAATTGCTGTAACAAAATACTTGAGGCGGGGTGTTTTATAAAGAGAAGCGGTTAATTCAGCTCACAGTTTTGGAGCTGAAACCCCAAGATCAGGCTGCCTCATCTGTTAACCCTCTAGAGACACCCCCTGGGCTGTATTCCAACATGGTGCAGAAGCAGGCAGGGGAACAACTGTGTAAGAAAGGGGTGCAGCTGGGTGTTTCTTAGTGGTGCAGGTTTATCTGGCATGCACAAGGCCAGGGTTTGGTCCTCAGTACCTGAAAATAAGAGGAAGGAGCAAGCTTGTGGGATGGCCGTGCTTTATAACCCTCCCCCCAGGTAGGACATCTCCTAAGGGCAATGGCCCCAGAGACTTCGCCACCTCCCTTTAGACCTCACCCGTTAAAGGTTCCACTGCCTCTTACATCACAGCAGCGGGAACCAAGCGTCCAACACAGGACCTTTAGGGACCCTCTCAAACCATCCCCAAACCATAGTGACCGGCATGGCTACAGCAGCTGGAGGCACAGAGGACTGGGATGGTTCCGAAACGTAACCAGGTCATGAGAGGCCTTGGAGATAACTGTGGACTCTGGATTGTTCTGGGTTTTGTGGCCTGCAGGGCAGCTGGTGCCCCGATGTGAGAGAATGCAGACAGGAGACCTGCAGGCCTGAGGGGAAGGCCGCCTCCAATACTTCTGAGAATTGCTAAATGGGTCCCCTAGAAGGCTGTGTAATAATATTCCTCTCTGCTTTCATTTTATGGGATTGAAATAATACCACCTGCTGCTTTATTAAATATTTTTGACGTGTGCATTTTTGTTTGCTGTGCATTTTTGTTTGATTGCCTTGTGGTGCTAGAGATAGAACCTGGGGTCGCGCATATTTGTTTTTGTTTGTCTTTTTCCTTTTTTATCGGTACCAGGGATCGAACTCACGACTGCCTGCTTGCAAGGCAGGTGCTGATGCCTCTGAGCTATAAATCTTGCATATTTGGTTTTGCCTGTTTTGTTCTTTACTGTTTTGTTCTTTACTGTTTTGTTCAATTTTATTATAACTGATGATATAGGCAATTCTATTAGAGGTCTCGCATATTTGAAGCAGATGCTCTACCACCGAGCTGTACCCCAGCCTGCTACTTGGTTTTAAAAAAAACCTTTAGGGAGTATAGTTAACATACAATGAAGTAAACGTATTTACTGGTAAGTTTCGACCTCTGTGCACACCTGTGGGTCCCTCACCACAGTCAGCACAGTGAGCGTCTCCACCAAGCCCAGGCGTTCTCATGCCCTTTACTTTTGTTTTTCCAAATCCATTATTTTCAGACATAGAAAGAAAGAAAAACAGAAGGAGAAAAAAACTATAATAAGATTTCAAAGCATATCAGTCAGGGGCAACCATGGCACATACATTACACGTTGTCACCCCAAATTCACCCAGAGCACAAGCTCTCCTGCCCTCTCCTTTTCCTCCCCTGGGCCTCTGCTTGTGCTGGTGTTTGCTGTCCTGTGTTTGCACATGTGTGCTTGTGCACTTATGCACATGCACGTGCGTGTGGAGAAAAGGTCTCATTGTGCAACCCTAGCTGGTTTTGAACTTACCCTCCTGCCTCAGCCTCCTGAGTGCTGGGGTTATAGGCAGGTGCCATCATGCCTGGCTTTTGCCATTTCTTGATCCAGTTAGGATGGGGATATTCACACATCAATATTTCTCCATCTATCTCTTTATTTCCTTTAGAGAAAGTCCAAGAACTGATATTCCTGGACCAAAGTTTAGGAATGTTTAGATTTTTAATTGATATGTTTTTTTAATTTTATTTAAGGAGAAAAAGAAAAAAAGCAGAGAAAAGTTACAAGTTATACAGATTTACAGAAAAAAATAAACAGGAGGAAATCACTAGTTAATGGATTACATATTGTCATCTTAGAAATAATTGTTCAGGTTACAAAATTAAAGCTTATAAAGTGGACATTCCAACAGTGAGACTGCAAACAGTTCTGTTCAATGATCCAACAAAACTCAGTAATATCATTATCTATCTTATACACTTAAATATACATGCAGTTATATCGTTTAGAGCACTTTCTTTTCCTCTCTTTTGTACAATGACAATTACCCATTTTGGGTTTTGTTGCTCCCACAGTTCTTATTACTTTTTTGGAAGGGAGTAAAACCAAATGTGACATAACAGAACAGAGTCAATCAAATCAAAAGGGTGGACATAATAGATTACGTAAAAGCATAATACAAGGTGATCAACAATGGTTACCATAATGCCTCTTGCTATCTCTAATAGAATTGCCTATATCACCAGTTATAATAAAATTGAACAAAGCAGTAAAGAACAAAACAGGCAAAACCAAAACATTGGAGACATTATAGGTCTTCAAAAGTAGATAATAGTCAACCAGAATGGGTGTCATAATGAATTTCACTATCTTCACAGCTGTTGCCTAAACTTTCGAACCTGATACTATCAAGCAAAACAGAACAGAGGAACATCAGTCAAAAACAAGATGGTGAGAGCAATACAGGGCTTTAAATCAAGATAATGGAAAGTCAAAGTGGGTTACTATAATATATCCTGCTATTTTTTATTTATTTTTCCCTTGATTAAAAGGATAAAAATAAAAAAGTAAATAATAAAATGGAGATTGAGATAAAAGAGGGCATAACAGCAAAACAGCGCAGATCAAAACATAACCAGTTAAGCAGAATAGTGTTTCACCACAAGATAATCCTGACATAAAAGTAGTTACCATATTGTCTCTTTCCTTGAAATCTTTGAGTATAACTTCGTATACTGTAGCATCAAATATATCAGAACAATGTAAAACCATTTAAGAGAATGACAGTATTACAGGGTATTTAGAATCAACTAACAGAAAATGAACAATGGTTTCTGTATAATCTCCTTATCTATAAAAGTTTTTGCTTATACTATCATACATAATAAAATCCAATAAGATAACAACCTGTTTAGACCAATCGAGACAGAAGAACAAAAGCTTGATGAGACTTAAAAAAAAGATGATACTAAATCAGTATTGCCTATTAAGACGTCATTTTCTCCAAAATAGCTGTTCCTATCATCCAACCTTCTCTGCCTCATTTCTGTTGAGCTCTTTTTCTGTCATTAGTTGTCAGTTTGTCTTCTTCATTTTGTTTTCTGCTCCATTCATTGTGGCCTTTCTGCCACTATTTCTGGATTCTTCGTATTTTTCTTTTTTAGAATATCCTGCAGTATTCTCTGTAGAGTTGAATTGGTGGTTGCATATTCCCCTAGTTCCTCTTTATCCTGGAAGCACCTTGTTTTTCCATCAATTTCCAGGGATAGTTGTGCAGGATATATCAATCTTGGCTGGAGATTATTATCTTTCAAAGCTTGAATTATTTTCCCCCACGCTCTTCATGATTTGATGGTTTGTGCTGAGAAGTCTGCTGTAATTCTGATGGGTGTTCCCTTGTAAGTGATCTGTTTCTTGTCTCTGACGGCTTTTAATATTCTGTTCTTGTATTGGATTTCTGGAATTTTAATTATTATATGCCTGGGTGTAGCTCTGTTTGGGTTGTAGGTGGCTGGGGTCCTGTATGCTTCATACAACTGAGTATCTTTCCCTTTTGCTAAATTAGGAAAATTCTCCTGGATTATTTCGTGAGTAGCTTTTGTAGTTCATTTGTTTGTGTCCCTACTTCTTTTATGTTCTTAATTCTTAAGTTATAGATCCTCTTATCATTTTTTAGTCTTTGTATTATTGCTGTTTGTTTCTTTGTTATTTTTAAGAAGTTTTTCATTTCATGCTCCCATATTACAAATCTGCCCTCCAGTTCAGATAATCTGTCCTTAGTTTCTTTCAAGCTGTTATGCCAGTTTTCGATAGAGTTTTTAGTTTCCTGGTAATCTCTTTGAACCTGCTTCACGTATTCCATGCTTTCCCTATTTTCTCCATCAAACAATTCTCCCCTTTTTTTCTGTTCTTCCATTCCACCATCTGTTTTTTCTTGGGTGGTGCTTAGCATTTCTCTAACTATTCTGCTTATATCTAGCTTCAGGACATTAATAACTTCATTCCTGAACTTGTCTATGAGGCTCTGGAGATAGCGCTTTATATCTACTGGTGCTGTGTCTGCTATTGCCTCTTTCTCAGGATTGGGGGCCGAGGACCCTTACTTGTTGCTGCCTCTTCCCATATTCCTTGTTCCTTATATATGCAAGCATATATAGGTGGCCCAGCTTCCTTCCCTGTCAGCCACAGTCTGATTGAATTGTGCCGGCTAGGTGTTCCTGCCCACCGCAGCGCACCAGGAAGTTGCAGACCAGGCAGCCTATGTGGGCCTACCTTTCCAGGTCAATCTACCTTCATGCGCTGGGACCTGGGTTGTGCTAGCTTACTGGATCTCAGCCAGCAGGGTCACGTAGGCTAGGCACTGCTCATCAATCCCGCTTGAGAGGGGGATATGTGACTGAAGTCACTGCAGCGCCCTGTTCCCGCAAGTCTGCCCAGTCCCAGAATGTCTTCTGTTGGAGTCTCAACCGTGGAAGAGTCTCAGTTTCTCTCACTCACCGCAGGTCAATGCACAGCTCCCCGCTCGTCCTGCTTCCAACTCCGTTCACTGATTCCCATTCTCAGAGCTTTCACTCGTCTCTCTCCCTGCCGAGCACATGTAGATGCAGCAGCAGCGGCGGGAAACCCAAATCGCGGCTTCCAATGGCGCAGGCTCCAGCTTTCACACTGAGGCTTTTCTGTTCCTGTTATAGCACCAGGACTGTGTTCCCAGTTGGTTTCTCTCAGCTCAGTTCGTTCTTGGGTCAGCAGGGCATATCTCCACTTGCTTATGTTTCCTTACTCTGCACCATTCCTGAATTCTAAGCTGGGTCTTTCAGAGAGCCTCCAAGGCTGCTGCTATCTGTCCGCCATGTTCTCCCCGATTTTTGCAATAATTTGTCAAAGCCTCATCACAAGGCTTGCTGGCTATGACAGTCGCTTCCTCTGATTCTTTCCACAAAAACTGATTTGTTTGTTTGGTTGGTTTTGTTTTGGTACTGGTTGTGGTCCTGAGAGAAGGAACCCCCTTCCTGGGGTGAAGCTGTGGGTCAGCTGCACAGGGGAGCTGCTTTGGGCACTGAGCTCCCTGGGGCTCCCTGAGGAGATGATGCTTTTGACCCCGGCCAACATCAGTGGGGCACAGCAGGCTTGGAAAGCCCATCTGAAGTTCTTGCCTCTGGAACCACTGTTCCTGTCCTTATTTGTTGTTGTTGTTGTTGTTATTATTATTATTATTGTTTTTGGTCTCTTTTGAGATAGGATTTCGTTATGCAGTTCATGCTGGCTTTAAACTCACTTTGTAACCCAGGCTGCAATGATTCTCCTGCCTCAGCCTCCCAAGTGCTGGGATTACAGGCGTGCACCACCTCACTGGCCATGTCCTTTTAACCATTGCTTTTGCTTCTGTCAATTTGCTTCATGCTGACTTTCAGTGAAAAATGTCTCCCTAGGATAGAGACAATAGAAAAGTGGGAACAGGGCTTTGTTCTGGGCTCTCAGATGGACACTGGTCACCGAGGAATGCTGGCTCTAGGTCTTGTTGGTTCTGTCGGAGACTCCGTGCAGTCTCCTGCTTCAGTACCTGTAATCCCTATCTCAGTTCCTCGGGAGGCTGAGGCAGGAGGATCACAGCCTGAGGCCATCCTGGCAGCTTGGTGTGACTGTTTCAAAGTGAAAAGGGGTGAAAGGGCAGCTCTGTGCTGGAGTGTCCCTGGGTTTGGTATGTATCCCCAGCACGAGCACCTCTGGCTGTTGGTGCAGTCTCTAGAGGGGATGTCCCAGCGGTAGGCTGTCTGCTTCGTGAGAGATGGAGCTGGGATCCTGCTCAGGAATTTTGGTTTCATATGTAGTCAAAGAGTTTTCTTTTCTTTTTTCTTTTCTCCCATGATACTGGAAATTAAACTGAGGGCCTTTACACTGAATTATATCCCCAGCCTTTAAAATTTTTTGCCCAGGCTAGGTTTGAACTTTAGATCCTCCTGCCTCAGCCTTCCAGAGTGTAGGATTAGAGATGTGTTATGGCTTGTGTCTAGAAGTCCCCCAAAGCCTTATGCAGTCATAGGTGTTTTTTCTTTAAGAGCTGACTGCTCTTCACATGCTCTAGCGCATGTGATGCTGGGATTAAGTGTGATATGCTGTCGTCAAGGGTGTGTGATTACTAAATTAGTCCATTGATTTGTCTGACATAGTTCTGGGAGTGGACAGTGGAAGGCCCTCCCTGGGTGTGGGTGCTACCGGCCTAAGGGCAAGTAGCCTGGATAGACTATACTGGACGTGAACTCCACCAACAATGAAAGACAGTTGCCCTACTTGGGGGAGTCCCAGGATTCCCCTGTCGTGTCCCCAGAACCACCCCCAACAATACTTTCTTTATTCACTTTATTTCCAAATGTCCTTGGACTCTCCCCTCTAGCTTTGCCCATTCCCTTGTCAGTGACTTTTTTATTCATTCAGTGATTCATTCATTAATTTTTGTGGTATTGGGGTTTGGACCCATGACCTTTGCACTGAACTATCTCCCTGTCCCATTTTGTTCATTTATTTATTTATTTATTGGTCGTGTTCAAACTCACGACCTCACACTTGCCAGGCAGGCACTTGTGATACATCCCTGTCCGCCTATTTTTTTATTTCTTAGATGAGGTCTCATCAAGTCTCTAAGTTGTCCAAGGTTGGGCTTATGCTTTTGATCCTCCTGCCTCGGCCTCCCAGAATTACAGGTGTGCACCACCACACCTGGCTGTTTGTATTGTTTTGGTGTCACTCATGAGGGAAAGCACAGAGTGAATTTGATGAGGCTTTCTTTTTGTTTTGTTTTATCAGTACCAGGGATCCAATTCATGACTGTGCACTTCCAAGACAGGTGTTTATGCCGCTGAGCAAAATCCCCAGTTTGATGAGGCTTTTTTTTTTTTCCCCTTGTGCTTTGTCATTATGATGAGGCTTTTTGACTGTTGTTTGACTCTGCAGTAGTGAATTCACATGGGAGCCCCTGCAAAGGAGTCCACAACCACAAGGCCCACCGTGGCCTAGGTAACAGGCTGTTCAGCCCTGGGGATGCCCTGTGGCACCATGCAACCCGGCCTGCACGGCTAGTGTGGGAAACCAGTACTTGTCTTGGTGTTGAGGTGGCAAGGGACAGTGCCTTGTAAGGGGATAATGCATGCTGCATGGCGTCTGTCCAGCTCATGGGGCAGGACACTTCCCTGGGGACAACCAGGATTGTCCAGAGTAAGCTGCGGGTCCTGCACCTCCCTCATCTCCCGCTGCCACCCAGCAGTGCCATTTTGTGGGGACTGCCTGCTAGCACACACTGTAGCACTGAGCTACGCCCCAGCTACGGCTGGTCTTAATAAAGGAGTCTCAGGATGCTAGCAGTGTCCAGAATGAAATGACTCCCCCTGCCCCGTGCCTCTGTTTCCTCAGTTTTCCCTGCAAGGCCACCTGCCTGGTGACTGGACATTAGAGCTTGGTCTAGTACCAAGGCTGGGCCCAGTGGTGTCCTTTACTTTTATTTCAGTTATTCCAGGCAATGGTAACCAAAGGACAAGATGCTTTTGATTCCTTTTTTCCTTCCTCTTCCTCTTCCCTCCCTCCCTTCTTTCTCTTCTTCTCCTTCTTGTGCTGAATATGGAACCCAGGGTCACATGCATGAGAGGCAAGAGCTGAGTCACTGAGCCATAACTTTTTGGTTTTTTAGGTTTGAGACAGGGCCTTGCTAAGTTTCCCAGGCTGGCTTCGAACTTGCGATCTGCAAGCTCCTGCCTCCATCTTCCTAATAGGTGGGACTGCAGTGCTGTGTCGCCACACCTGACTACCACTTTGCACTTCTCATGTGCCCTGCCCAGGAGCCTGCGCTGTCCTCGCTCCCACCGATGACTCTCACCTTCAGCAGTGGCATCAGCGTAGTTGTTGTGCACACAGGGTGACTACGTGCCACCCAGGAGTCAAAGTTCCCTACTCTTTTATCTTTTTCTTCCCAAACCTCACAAGTCCATGAGCCAGGCCATGCAAGCAAATCTCAAGGCTGAGCAATCACTGTGTTCCTTTACATATGCGGACCCTGGGTGTCTGGGGTTCCAGGCCTAGCAGTCCCCAACCCCAGCAGGTGCACCGTGGTTTAGCTAGGCACACCAGGCCCCTGGCCTCACACAGGCCCATGGGACCGCCCCACTGCAGGTGCTAGTGGGCAGTTTGGTCCTCAGTATTCCTGACCCATCACTACACACTAAAGCGTGCACGGCTCTCTTGAGGTTAGATCATTTGCTCCAGAGGCTCACAGAACTCAGGGCAGGATTTCACTTATGTTTCCATTTATTGCAAAGCAGACAACTTGGGAACAGCCAAGTCATGCCCAGAGCATCTTGGGCTGCCAGATCCAGGACCTCTGTGGCCTTGACCTCCTGGGGCTCCTCATATCCGGCTGTACAAGAGTTTCTCTAGTGTTCCCTAGAGCTCTGTCTCCAGCCCTGTCCTTCCCCGAGGTCAGTGAGTGGGACCAAAAGTCCCAGGCTTCTGATCACCTGATCTTTCTGGTGTCAGGGCCCATTGCTC
The DNA here is from genome assembly GCF_034190915.1 of Cavia porcellus. Lineage (NCBI taxonomy): Eukaryota > Metazoa > Chordata > Mammalia > Rodentia > Caviidae > Cavia > Cavia porcellus. The sequence goes on from NW_026947500.1 coordinate 26,940,789, forward strand.
AGGGTGTCTGGGGGCAAGGCTGTCCCATCAGCATAAACCCAGGTGTGGTCAAAAGGGACTCATGATGGAAAACGAAACACACTCCTTAGGAAATCCCATGGGTTTCAGGAGTTCTGTGCCAGGAGCCAGGGACAAACAATTCCCTAACCTGCGCCTAGGGAGTTGGATTTGTTTGCTGTGGTAGCTGGTGTGCCTGACCCTGACAGGCATGTCAGAGGGTTCCAAAGTGCAGCCACAGTGCCACTGAGCTGGGCTGGCACCTCTCCATGGTACAATCTTTCCGTATCTAGAACAGAACAGATAGCATTTGTGGGAGTTTGCTGTCCCGGTCCAGGTCCCGAGCCCAGGACACACTTGGCAAGCTTTACTGGGAACCTGGGGGGATGGAGAAAGCCCCACAGTGCACAGCCTCCCTGCTCAGGCGCTAAGCCCCTGGGCCCAGGCCCCCCACTGCTTCTGCCTTGGTATGCCAGGCATCCCAAGCTGTCATTCCACCTTAAACCCCTGAGGAAATGATCTTTGCACCTCAGAGATCATTTCCACAGGCAATCTGATATGGCGCTGCCAGCCTGATGATTATAAGCTGCCTGGTGCAGGGCAGGCCTCTCACACCTTCCTCTATACATCACATCTGGGTTCTCAGCACTGGCCAGGGTCCAGGGCCTCCATGTCCTCCTGCAGCCAGGGTAAGAGGAGAGAGGGAAGAGAGGGAACCCAGGCGTGTCTTCTTGGAACACTAGGCAGCCTAGGCTTCTGCACCAACCCGTTTCTGTGCTGGGAACGGGGCGTCGGCCCTACTGGGCTGTCATGGGACAAGGCATGTGGCCAGGGGCTGGGTCAAAGGGCACCCAGCCTTCCAAGTGTGCTCACTTAGCTATGGGCCACTGCAGGTAGGTGGCTCAGGAGCCAGAGGCCTGGGGCACGCAGATGCCAAAAGCAAATGCTGTGGAGCAGCTGCTGTGCTGACCGCTGGGTCCCCTGGAGCCACATGCCAATGGGGAGGGTGGCCCTTTTGCTGATCACCAAGCCCTGCTGCCTCATGGTGCAAATTACACACTGGGTGCTTCCAGAGCCAGGTCTGGCCCTAGGCACATAGGACTTTGTCTTCTGCAAGACTCCTGGGCCACTACTAGCTCACAAGGGAGTACCCCACCTGTGAGTGCCCCGGATTGCACTGACAGCTGCACTTCACTGAAGGAGCCAATCTGCCCTCACCACGTCTAGCCTCACTGGCTCCCAGCTGCCTGGACTTGGGGATCTTGAGGGGAAGTTCATTCACTCAGAGAGCTGCACATGCCTGGTGAGGAGTTGCTGCTGGGTAGACATTAGCAAGTAAAACAGCTGGCAGGCAGCTGAGCGGTCAAGAGAATGCCAGGCATTCATGGGGCCCTCAGTTTCATCCTTAGCACCATAAAACGAAACCCCAAACAAATGGGTATGTGCGCCCTCGCCGCTGTCAGCCCAGCTGTGCAGGGAGCAGAGGAGGAACCATGGACACACCAATACACATGTGCAGATGGCAAGGTCAGGCGAAGGGGGCATGGGGGGCCCAAAACAGGAGGGACCACTGAGGCAGGACGGCCCGGGCAGGCCCACACGAGCTGGTGACACAGATCAATACCGCTGACCGCCTCTTTCTCACCCTGATTGTTACATAGCTGTTCAGATTAATCAAGGATAATTAAGGTCATGCTGATAAACGTGTTTGAAAATCAGCCAGACATAGCAGCACAGGCTTGTAATCCTAGCCTCCTGGGAGCCTGCAACAGAAAAACTGCCAAATTCAAGCCCAACCTGGGCAGCAGGGCAACTTAATGAGATTGTCTCTCACTGCTCAGCTCTTTTCTTTGTGAGCTGACTAGGCTGTGCCACCCCAGACACTTGCATCAGATCATGAGGAAGCAGGACAAGTGACAAGCTGGCAGGCATGTTCCCTCTGCAACAGGGACCCGTGGGCAGGGAGGTGTTGGGCTGGGAGTGGCTCATGTCATCAGCACAGCACACTGGGAGCTTCCACAATCTCTTCCCTTGGGCAGGTGGGGGACGCACATGGGGAGGCATGTGGGGAGACATTGGTGAGTGACAGGGGTGGAGGTCTGATCCTACGCCCATGTGCTCAGCTGCTGGGCTATCCTCATTTCTCGTGTCCTTTACTGCTCTCCTTGCGCCTGACCTGAGGTTTTGGGGTGGCAGGGGCTGGGGAAGCCCATGTGCAGTCTGGGGAGCAAGTGGGTGGCGACCTGCCTAGTGCAGGCAGATGCTGTGGGCACTCATTCTGTGGCTGGGCACAGTATGGAGCATGGGTAAGCACAGTGAAAAGGATTTGGAGTGCGCACCCCTGAGACCGTGCAGGGCTGCTGAGAGGGAACCCCAGGGATGAGGTTGGGGCACAGGCCGGCGCTTAGGCTCTGGAGCAGGGCTGGCACACAATATTAGATGCAGACCAGAAATCTGTCAGAACCTGCAGAGTGTGAGCTACACCCCAGGCTCCGTCCACAGCCTTCCCACAGCCAAAGTGGAGCCCTGGGGCTTGAGGATCCTCCCTTTAGGCTGTTGGGGTCCTGGGGCCAGCTGGACACTGCCCTCTGCTGCACACAGAGGGCACAGCAGGGGAGCCAGGCCAGCATTCTGCAGCGCCCACTGCAGAGGTCCCCTGGCAGGTCTTCTAGATCTCAGGGGGCTCTCAGGTGCTGCTGGGTCATGTGGAGGAACTCACCCTGCAGCTTCTGCTCTCACTCGAGGGCCCTTAAGCTTTTCCCTTGGTGGACAGCATGTCTGCCATTGCTCCCGCCCAGGTGCCTGGCTCAGTTGAGTCCTCCGTCTGGCTTCCTTTCCTCTGGGGTGCTGCCTTGGTCACTTTGGGCCTGCAACCTTGTCCCTTCTTCCCTGCATTAGTATCCCAGAGGGGCCTCCCCACGGCCTGCCTGACCCATATAGCTGCCTGCGCTGCTAGACAAATTCACAACTCATGGGAACCCTCTGCTGTCCCTGGGCTGCTGCATCCGGTGCCCAGGACGTGTGCGCCTTGCCCCAGGCCATCCACCTCCATCCTGGGCCTTGGCCTCCCCTGCCCTTCTGGCTGCTGGCTATGCTGCTTTGCCTGTATGTCCGCAGCTCTGTAATGACCCCTCCCTGCTGGACCAACGGAAGCCAAAAGACAATGGAGGACTCAGCACTGCCTGGCTGGCTGTGCTGGGGGTCTGAGGTGGAGTTCGCTCCTGGTTTTTCCCCTCATCCTCAAGTAGAATCCAGGTTGTGCCTCTCCTGACATCCACCCTCCAGCCCCGATAGGTCCCCAGCTGCCCCAGGCTGGAGGCTGCCAAGAACAGCATTTTGTCTCTTACACAAGCATCCACTCAGGCCAGGGGGACATGCCTGCCATTCTTCCTGGGCTCTTCTCCCTGGCTCAGAAATCGGCTACACATAGACCTGGTGCTTAAATTAACCACCCTCTCCCAGGAATGCATGGCTTTTTCTGTTAAACACAGAAGAGCAACCATCTTGGAAAATAAGAATTTACTTTTGTTCCCCCAGACCTCTGCTACTGAGGAATGAACCCAGGGTCTTCACACTGACAGGGTGGGCTCAGACTTTCCATCTTCCCACCTTAGTCTCCCAGTGCAGGGGTCACCGGCATGTGCGGTCGTGCCCAGCTATTTTTTCTTCTTAGTGTTGGCTCGGTGATCACTGCAAACACGGAGCGATCTCAATGGTGTTAATCCGGAGGACAGTCTGGGGGTGCACAATAACTGAAAAGAAAGAAAACTCGGTCACGGGCCTGACAGCTCCGGTCCGCTGTGAATACACTATAGCCAGGGCTGATACCTGGCGCTGCTGGCCGAGTCCAGAGACCTTGCCTTGGCGCCAGCTTGCTGACAGTGCAGTCCCCACCCAGACAACACAGTCCCCTTCCAGTGTCCCTCATCCCATGTCACCAAGGTATGCACTGCTTACCTGGCTCACTGGTTCTACACCTCTGGAGGCTGAAAGGCCAGTGGCCTCCATGCAAGGTGCCCAGTCCTGTCCATGCTCACTTACGCCTCTGGGTTTCGACGGGCAGGAGCTGAGCGCTTACTCCAAAGCCCTCTGGGAAAGCCGAGGACAGGAAAGGGTCCTGCCCCCAGCCTGAGCTGTTCCTTGTGGGGTCCATGTAACCACACCTCACTGCTAGTGGCCAGTTGGTGACAACTGTTGGAACCTAGAGCTGAGTGACACAAATCACCAGGGACAGGATTCTGCAGCTGCTTCATGGCCCGAGGTCCTGCCTAAGACACTGCTGCTTTGTGGGTAACTGGTGTCTTATGCAGGCCTCTGGGAGGACATTCCTCATGTGCTTTGCTGCTCTGGGGGCAATGCCAGGTGTCTGACATTGGGGCATGGCAGGGTGGCATGTGGCAGGTCAAGGACAATGGGGAAAGTGAGGCCAGACCCATCAGTGAGCCCTCCACGATGAGACAGGGAGTAGGGCTGTTTGTCCCGACTGAGGCCCTGGATGCAGCTGCCCCTCTGATGAGCCACCTTGCTCCCTCCTGCCAGAAGCCAGCACTTACTGTCTCCCACCCCCACCAGTACTTCTCAAATTGCAGGCACCAGGGGCACCAGCTCCAAGCATGGCATCACCTCACCACAGCTCTGACCATCAGAGGATCCTGAGTGAGCCTGGGCCGGCCACCAACCTGCCTGTACCTTGGGCCTGTTCCCCTCACTGACCTGTCACTCGGCCTCCATCTGTGCACCCAATGTGTGTAGCCCCCCAGGACTGAGGCCTGCCTGCCCTGAGGAGGCAGCCTCCTGGGCTCCTCCCCCTCTGCAGCTGGGCTCACTGCCCGTCACCTGTGGGACTGTGGGGTGCTGCTCCTCCCCTCCCTCTAGGTCTGCACTGGGCCCTCCTTCAGGCCCCTCCTACAGCACCCAGGTGCCTCCGGCTGCGCCCTGTGTGTGGCCCACTGAATGCTGTTGGCCTTGGGCTTCTGCCCAGGGGCGACTCCCCACACTGGCCCTGTGGCCTCCTCTGCTTCCGCTTCCTCCAGCCTCTGACCAAAGGCCCCACTAGTCCATTTTGGCACCACTGATGGTCTGGGCCCGTACCCTCCTGCCCCCCTGTCTGTAAGCCCCCTCAGAGGGCGCTACGCTTGGCTGCCTCCACCCACTGCATTCTGCCTGTTGTTATTCCTGGAACTCAGTGCAGGCTGGGATGGAGCCCAGAGAGGGGACCTGCCCAGCAGGCACAAGGCTCTGAGATGACAACAGTCATGCAGGAAGATTCCATGTAACATCTGTAAGGTTAAATGGCACCGGACTGCCTGTCACCTGACTAGGAAATGAGGGCTCATCGGCTGCGTTCCTCAGGTTCCTGTTCCACTGCTGCCCTGCAGAGGTCACCACAGCCAAGGACTCTGGGCTTAATCGGCTCCCTTTGAGACAGCTATTATGCATGGACACATATATGTGTGTGTGCTCAAAAGTGTAGGGTCTGCTTATCATTAAGCTTTGTTTTTTTCCTTTTTGCAGTACTGAAGTTTGACCCCAGGACCCTTGCACTGAGCTGCATCTCATCGTTTTTTAAGACAGGGTCCCACTAAGTTGCCTAGGCTGGCCTCAAACTTGAGATCCTCCTGCCTCAGTCTTCCTAGTAATGTTGGGGGCACTATTAGGCAAGAACAATATGAGCTACACCCCAATCCAGGCATCTGGCACTGTTATTTATATCTAGGTCCCCCTAGAATCAGAGCTTTTGATAGGTGACTGAATCATGGGACGCCATACCTGAATGTGCCATTAAGAGGCGGGGCTGGGGAAAGGGCAGCTCACTGCAGGGGTGACCTGGAAGGGTGCAGCTCCTTCCCTGCTCCCTTAGCCCTGCGCTTCCTGGCTCTGAGCAGAGAGCAGCTCTCCTCCACCATGCGCTTCTGCCAGATCCTCCTGCCCTGGAGCCAGTGGACTACAGATCACGGTAGTGGGCCAAAATGAACCTTTTCCCCCCACAGCTGTGGGTGTCAGGGCTCAGTCCTAGCAGCAAGGAAAGGGGACGAAGAGAGCCACCGCAACTGGCTTCACCTCTAAACTCTGTCAGACAGCACTGTCCTGGCTGCAGCTGTGGCATGGGGCAGCCCCCCTCTGCTGTGCCGGACACTGCTCCCCTGAGAGCATCCCGGCTGATGGTCTGGTCCGGTCCTGTGTGTGTGTGTGGTCTGAATCACTTCACTTCCTGTCATGGCCCGAGGCTGCCGATGCCTGTATTCCTCTAGTGGGGGCCTGCACGCCGTGCTGAGTCACAGCAATCTCTGCAGGGACTGGCAGTCCAGGCAGGAGCCCCACCAGGGACCCCTGCAGTACAGGACACAGGACCCACAGCCTCTCACTCACTTTTTTTCTTCTTGTAGTTTTTCCTCTTCTTAAATTTCATGTTGACTTTGGGCCATGATTCTGTCTTCTCAATGACTGTGGCTTCGACTCGAACAAGATCCTTTCTGGAAGTAAGAAAGAGAAACAATGATCAATCTTCTTATTTTCCAATTTCCTTTACTTTTTTCCAGTGCTGGAGACTGAACTCAGGCAGTCTGGCATTCTAGGTAAGCACTTCACAACTGTGCTAGACCTGGTCTAGTAATGGCTTGCTAAAATTCCTGCAAGGATTCTTAAAATGAACTTTTTTGCTGATTATACAGTACAAACAATATGTCCTCATTGTAAATATTTTGAAAATTATAAAAAAGTGCAACAAAGAATGGTTCTTTGCCAAAAAATTCTTAAAGGCTGTAACACAGTAAATTAGCACAGACCAAAGGTCTGGACTGCTTGACTCCTCGCAGGACACTCAATATCCACCACTGTAACGCAGGACACCCTGGTGCTCAGTGCCGGTCGGGAATGTGTACGTCTGCCCTCCGCCCGCCCAACCGCACCGCTGCAGCCTGCACATCCCGGCCCTGATAATCCTGGCATCCGGCGATGCATTACCCAAGGAGTGGCTTGCCAAGAAGTGTGAAGTTGTCCGCGCCGACCAGCAGCACCTGAAAAACACACAAGGGGTGTTTCATCAATGGCTCATTACTAGAGTTACATACCAGCCACCAAGACCAGGGAGTGAGGTGAGCACACCTCAAGGTCTCCTGGTTGCCTGAGTGTCACACACTGTGGCGGGGGGCTGATCTGCCATGTAAGGACTTATTCAGCATTGAAGAGGGGGGGTCCCGCCAACAGGAGAGGGGGCTATCTTATGCAAATACCCAGGCCCTCAGAGGAAGGATAAGTATGTTTTGATCCTGGATGCTACAGTTGTGCAGCTAGAATTACTACTTCTGATTTAAATTGTACTTTACTAAAAAAAAAAAAAAAAAAAAAAAGCTCAAAAAACAAAACCCTCTCTTCATACTGGTAATTGAACTCGGGGCCTTCCTGAGCTATAACCCCATTCTGATTTTTAAAAAACTTATTGAAGCATAACATGCACAAAGAAAATCAGTAAATCCTACTATGGCGTCTTTGGAAGAGCTCTCAGTACGGCCAACAGTGCAAAGATACAGGTCCAGCTGTGTGGCTTGTTTTTGGGGGTGGGGGTGGCACTGGGGATTGAACCCAGACCTCCTGCAGACCAGCCCGTGCTCTACCTTCACTGTCCCTTTTAAAACAGATTTAAAGACTGGGTCTTGCTAACTCATCCAGGCTGGCTTCAAACTTGTGATTTTCCTGCCTCAGGTTTCCACACAGGGTTACACGCATGTACTATGCCATGCCTGGCAACTGTATTTGTTCATTCATCCATCTACCCACCCACCCATCTATCTATGATCTATCCACCCATCCATACATCCACCCACCCATCCACCCACCCATCCACCCACCTATCCACTCACATCCATCCATCCATCCATCCACCCACCCATCCATTCACCTATCCATCCACCCACTCACCCATCCATTCACCCACTCATCCATCCATCCATCCATTTATTCATTTATTTTTTTTTAGACAGGGTCTCACTGTGCAGTTCAGGCTGGCCTTCAACTCACTATGCAGCATAGCCTGGCCTCAAACTTACAGCGATCCTGCCTCGCCCTCCCGAGCGCTGGGATCATAGGGTGTGTCACTAGGCCCAGCTTGTATTTTTTTTTTTTTTGTCTTTTTCCTTTTTATCGGTACCAGGGATCGAACTCCCGACTCCTTGCTTGCAAGACAGGTGCTTATCCGCTGAGCTAAATCCCCAGCCCCCCAGCTTGTATTTTTTCAATGACTGAATTCCATGCAAGCAGGCAAACATTCGGAGCCAGGGCACACTGCAGTGCTAACTGCTTCCACAGTGGTTGGTAAGACTGTCTCAACATAAAAAGCGCTGGGGGTGTTGCCAGGGGAGAGCACTTGCTCAGCATGCGTGAGGTCCCGAGTTCCATCTTCAGAACTGCAAACACCAGCATCAGCACCAGCAACAAACCGAATGTTATGGCCAAGATGCAGACATTTGTGTGCTGCAAGTGCGGTAATAACGCTTTCCTTAGGGGTCAGGAGACTTCCTCACACTTTACTGGGAAGAAAAAATCCAGTTCCACTAAACTGAACTGTGTAAAGAACATCAAGGAACAAGGCATATTAGCTAGGAAGAGTAATTATTTGGGGGGGACAAGGATGGGGATAGAACCCAGGTCTTCAGGCACACTAGGCCAAAGTACATCTATAAATAGATACATTAGAGTTAATTTGAGCATGAAATATTTTATACTTCACGATTTCCTTAAGTTATACAAAAATGTACATTAGGTGAGACATTCTATAATTTTTAATGGAAATGTTTTAAAATACAGTACCCTTGGGTTTGTGTTTAAGATTGAACCACAGACTCAACCAAGTGTGGAATGAAAGTATTTGGAAAAAACAAAAGAAAACAAAAACAAAACAACAAAACAAAACTTCAACCATACTTGTTCAACCAACAAGTCTTTTATTCTCAGAACACAGTACCATGACTACTTACACAGCACTTAGCTGTTAGGAGCTGGGGATCCCTGGGGCATGTGAAGACGTGTGTGGGTGCTATGCAAATGCTATACCATCTTACAGAGGGAACTGTGGGCATCCTGGGGTCCTGGAAACCATCTCCTCTCAGATACATACTGAGAAGAGGCCATAATGTCTTTTTTTTTTTTTTTTTTTCTGCTTTTTTCCGGTACTGGGGATTGAACTCACGACTGCCTGCTTGCAAGGCAGGTGCATAATGTCTTTTGAAAAATCTTCACAGGCAAACTCAGTCCCCAAGGTGAATATACTCATTATGTATAGCAGACATGTACAAACACAAAATCAAAAAGTAAAAGAGAAAAATGCACTTCTGTGTCCCACTAATTTTGCTGGTTTTTTGGTGCTGGAGACCTAGGGTCTTGAGCACGCCATGCACGTACCCTTCCACTGATCCACACCCCCAGTCTGAGCATGTTCATTTCTTCAGCTCTGTTATGGTTTGTTTAAATGTCCCCCTAAAGCTCCATGCAGTCATGGAGGCAGCTGAATCTACCCCTTGTGATTGGTTTGTTGCCTGGTGCTGGGATTGGGGGTGTGAGTGCTGCACCCGCCACGGCAGGTGTTGGCATCCAATATACGGGAAGGTAGGAGCTGTGCATTCTCTCTTTGCCCCTTTCCTTTTGTGGCTTCTGGTATCTACTGCACCTGCCATGTTGCCCCTTAGCCACACCACCTTATCTTGGAGCCAGCTAAGTATGGACTGAAATCTTCAAAAACTCTGAGCTAAATAAACCTTTTCTTTCCTTATTTTGAGTGTCAGTTAGTTTGTCTCAGCAACGAGAAGAAAAGTAACCAAGATAAGGTCTCAAATAAGGACTAGGCATCATGGTACATGCCTGTAATCTTGGTACTCTGGAGGCTGAAAAAGGAGGTTTTCAAGTTTTTGGGTTTTTTTGATACTGGGGATCGAACTCACAACCTCACACTTGCCAGGCAAGCCTCTTATGCCACTGGGCTAAATCCCCAGCCTGAGAATTTCAAGTTTGTGGCTGGCCTGAGACACACAGTAAGGCAATGAATGGTCAATTCAGGGGTCTACGTCTGACTGCAGTACCCGCCAACACAAATAAATTTTTTTAAAAGTGGGAAGAATTATATATATTGCTTTTTCTTTTGAGACAGGGTGTCACTATGCAGGCAGGCTGGCCTTGAACTCACTTTGTAGCCCAGGCTGGTCTCAAACTTGCAATGATCCCCCTGCTTCAGCTTCCTGACCACTGAGATTATAGACGTGCCATCGTTCCCAGCTACACTGCTTTTATAATCTGTCCTAGAAAAACTGCAGGGGCCATTATAATGTTATAAATAAATAAAGGCAAAAATTAAACAGGCCTCCAAACACAGCATCAGATTTCTAGCTGAAGGCCAGGGCTGGTCAGCTAACCTGAGACCAGCAGCTCTGCATGGCTGGTGAGCACCTGGGAAAAGCCCCAAGCTGCCCCCACAGATTAACCAGTGCAGCTGTAAATCCGATGCAGGAGCAGTGTTTTACCAGGAACTTCCTGCCTTCCCTTCCTCATCTGGGAGCTCACTATACCCGTGACCGAACAATGTACTGTGGGAACTGACACATCTACAGGCAAAGCCACGGACCTATTTTCATCCTCAGAGAAACTGCTGTTCCCTTCCAAGAGCCGATCTGCGGGCCCAGCTACCGTCTGTCCTTGAAGAGCAGCCTGTCCCCAGCCAGGCAGCCTCAACTGGAGTTGGGGACACCTCCTTGGTGATAGAGGGGGAGTGGAGCCCCTTGTTTGGTTGCTGGGCCCCTGTGTGGACACAGACATGTGACAGCCTTACCTTCTCCAGCCGGATCCTCTCTCCACACATGACGTCTAATTCATTTTCAATTAGGATCAGGTCTTCGGCGGTCACTTTCCACTGGTGGCTGGCGAAGTGCACCACGGCAAAGAGCCGGCCGTACTGGCCCGAGGCGATCAGCTCGTTCACCTTCTTTACAACCTCTGCGAGGGAAGCGGGTGGCAGTCGGCCAGGCGAAATGGCACTGCCACCTCACCCTAGCCCTTTGGCTGCCCCGCTGCAGGGCTCCAGCCTCCGCAGCTCATGCACCCGGCATGGGTCAGGCTATCCTCTCAGGGACAGTGGCAGCCAGGCATGTGGGGCTTGACAGACGGCAGCCCCGTCAGCCTTCAGAGCAAGCCCAAATCACCTTGTGGGACCTCCTGGCCTAAGCATTCAGTGTGCCTGGCTTTTTCCTACAGCGCTGGGGGAAGAGCCCCCCCACTCAGCTAATGATGTTGGTTACTAATAAGGAGCCAGCAGGTTGGAAGTGCACACCCTGAGGGATGGGCAGAGACACCCCAGCACCCAGCCTTATATCCTGATGACCTCAGGCGGATGCTCTTGTACGGTCTCCCACACGGCGCCCACATGGAGCCTTCTCTGCTTCTGTCATCACTGCCTCCTTTGGGTCTCAGCTCCTTCTATCCAGCACCCTTTGCTCTGAACAGGCACCCTCTGTGCACCAAACCTCGGCCTGGCCTGGGGCCTGGCATACATGAGGGACCCCACAGTTCCCGCCAGGAAATGGAGTCAGAGCCAGAAACCACAGTGGACCGTGAGGGCCCAACTCCTAAAACACAGCTGGCTGCCCATGTCCCTGGGTTCTGCGCCACAGGTCCAACCACCGTCAGACTGAAGGTACCAGATTCATGAATACACTGTGCCCGTGTTGAGCATGTGACAGACATTTTCTTGTCATTATCCTCTAAACAGTACAGGAGAACAGCTATTATACAGCATGTCCATTATATTAGCAATCTAGAGATGATTTCAAGGCTTTAGGAGGATGCATATAGGTTATTTGCAAATACTTTGGTTTTTAAAATGTTTCTTTCTTTCTTTTGTTTTGCAGTACTGGGATCGAACCACAGGGGCTCATGCATGGTAGGCAAGCACTCTACAACTGATCTATCCCAAATTACTTTTTTATTGAAAGAAAGGGGCTCACTAAACTATTCAAGCTGGGCTTGAACTTGTGATCCTCTTGCCCACCCTCCTGAGTGGCTGGGTTACAGGTGTGCACCACTGTGCTCAGCTACTTAGCCATTCTGTGCACCTGCTTGAGTTTGAGCACCTGCTGATTTTGTATCCTGATTTTGCATCAGCAATTCCTGGTGCCATCCTCCATGGGTACTGTGTATCTTGAACAATATCTGAAACAGTTTCTTAATACTAGAAGATCCTATTCCCTAGTGTGGAATTCCAGATTTCTGGGAAAAGTGAGCTCCTGGCTCTCCCACGTGGCAGTGGTGGCCAAACACTGCCCCTCCTCCTCACACGGCTCCAGGTCTGACGATTTTCAGCACCAGAACACTTCTCCAGGGTCGTGGGCAGGGCTGTTTCCTCCACTAGCAAGTTCCACAATCTGCCTGACAGGCCAAGCTCTGTCTCTGAGCAGCATGCCCACCCACCAACAAGGGGAGAGGAGATGGGTGGAGCCCTACCTGTCCCACCCCATCACCACCTACTCTTTGCATTTTAACTGTTGGTGTTACAATATGAAATGCTGGATAGGCTGAGGGGGAAAAAGGAACCCTTCTCCACTGTTGGTGGGAATGCAGACTGGTGTAACCACTGTGGGAATCAGTGTGGAGATTCCTCAAAAAACTAGAACTAGAGGTCCCATTTGACCCAGCTATTCCCCTTCTGGGCATCTTCCCAAAAGAATTAAAAACATCATACCACAGTGATATATGTGCACCCATATTTATAGCATCATAATTTGTAATAGCTAGATCTTGGAAACAACCTAAGTGCCCATTGAGTGAGAAATGGATAAAACAGATGTGGTATTTCTATATAATGGAGTAACAGTCTTAAAGGATACACTGGACACTTTTATAGGTAAATGGATGCACCTTGAGACCATACTCATAAGTGAAATAAATCAGACATACATATGTAAACATTGTATTCTCTCCCTAGTGTGAGAAGCTAAAAGAAACAACATATATGTGTGTGTGTGTGTGTGTGTGTATATGTGTGTAGTTAAGATATTTACACTACTGATTTCGAAGGATTTGTACTGATACTGTTCAGACAATTGAATGCAGATGTCCTGTGCTCTGGGTGAATGATTTGGGGATGACAGTGTACACTGTATGTACCATTGTTGCTCCCTGGTTGGTGCAATTTGCAATTTTGTTTTCTCTTTTTTTTTCCTCTTTGAAAAAAACTGGATTTGAAAATAAACAAAAGTGGCTAAAATTAATTAATTGACTAATTAATTTGGTGCTGGGCTAAAGATACAGCTCAGTGGCACAACACCTGCCTGGCATGCATGAGATTATGAGTTTGATCCCCAGAACCAAAAAAAAAAAAAGTTTTTGGTGTTTACTGAATAAATGAACACAGGGGTTTACACAATACTATACCGCCCAGCACCCAGGAAGATGCAGTCCTGTCGTGTGGGAGTCACTGCCAAGGCGGCTGGCTGCAGCAGGGTGCAGGTGGCACCCTCTTGTCACCACTCCCTGAAAAGTCTTTACCTGTGTGGTGTCTGGTCTCCTCAGCTGGGTCTGGCAGAACGATTTCTGGCCAAGGTGGCGAACTCAGGGATGTTTTAGGAACATATCTGTAAAACAAAAAACACGTCATAAACACATGTCACATGCATGTGAAAGACAGTCCAAAGTCCCTAAGACATAGTTTGCACTAAGTGTCTGAAGGGAAAGGTCTGAGGCCCAGCTCAGACTCTGTGTGTCCAGCACACCTGCCAGGATGCTGCCTTACAGCCGAGGTGAGCCGTCCTCACATACCCAGAACAGGCCTGGTACTGGGGGATGCGGCGTGAGTGTGTGCGTATGTGTGTGCAGTGGGGGCTTGGGGCTGCTAGGGTGAGGGGCTGGGGCAAAGCCGCAGCTGGCTCTTTAGACCTGGCCTTCCTTTGGTGTCGTCCTGGGGGCATATGATGCCCTAGAACTGCAATGCATTCCAAGACGAGAAGCTAAATGGCTACTAGTAATAGGTGCTCTCGGCACCATGTGGCACCTCCCATGCCTGAGGCTGGGCCGTGTGTGGCGCTCACAGGCATGCAGATGTGCGCTGCCACACCTGTGTAATGAACAGCCCTCTCCTACCCTGCTGGGCTTGAGAGCCCCTAAGAACATAAAGGTCCGCTGCCCAGCAGTGACGATGAGAGACAGTGAGGCCAGAAGGCCCAGCTGACATCTCTGTCCCATGTACTGAACTGTCTCCTTGACTGGGTGCCACAAGGCCCCAGTGAAGACCACAGAAACAACCATGCAAAGAACCTGGGAGAATGGCGCCTGGCGGAGAGCTGGGGCCTTCTCACTTGGGAAATGAGAAAAAGGTCACAGGATTTCTGCTTACTTTCACACTCAGTTTTTCAACTTCTCTTTTTTGAAGCAAAGAGCTTCTTATGCCCCCAGCGCTTAGACTCCTGGTGTAGCCACAATTTTTTTGCTGGAGCTGTATACCAGGTCCTAAACTCAGCTCATTTACTTACTGCTTTTGCAGTGCTGGGGACTGAACCTAGGGCCTGCTTGCTGGACAGGAGGTCCACCCACCAAACCATCTGCCCGGCCCTTGTGGCCTTTAAACATCTGCCTTTGCTGAATTCTTACCAGGCGGCCATACTGCCTCGCCTGGCAGGGGCTGAGCGAGGGCCGTGCCGGGCTGGGTGGCCTTGGCCGCCTGCTTCTTCCTACTGGTGGTGTTTTGTCCAATGCACTTCCTGCAGTTTATATTAAAAATTACTGTTTGAAATTTTAACAACGCATATGCTCTTTTGAATCATACAAGTTTTCCCTAGAGATTCTTGCAACTCAGGCTGCTTGGTCTGAAATTCTGAATTCAGACCTAAAGCTGTCTGTGATGAGAGCTGGGGATGTAGGCCAGGAACACATTTCTGTTTAGTTTTGCCTATACTTAAGGGTCTGAGAAAAATACTGTCAAAGAGCTGTAAGAAAATTTAAACATCTTCAAACTCCCAAATGCAGAGCCAGGCATGGTGGTGTACATCTGTAATTCTAGCTACTCAGGAGCCTGAGGCAGGAGACCGCAAGTTTGTGGGCAAGTTAGAGAGACCTTGTCTCAAAATAAAAAATAAAAAGGCTGGAGGAATAGCTTGGTGGTTGAGTACCCCGGGCCTGACCCCCAGTACTGTAAAGCAAAACAGAACACACAAAACTCAAATATGGGAAGTTTTAGATTAAGATAGCTCTACAGATGAAAAGAGTCACCAAACCCACATTTTGATATTACCCAGGCGAAAATGAAGCGCTCTGCGAACTGAACCTTTGAGCAGCAGACCAGAGGGAAGCTGAGGGAAGAGAGAAACATGGTCATTACTACCACAAAATGCAGACTGTTTCTCCTGATGGTGACATGCAAAGTCTGTTAGATGGCTTGCTTAATAAAAATCCAGGCGAACGGAACAAAAGAAAAGCTTTACTTAGAGTCACTGGTTGTGTGTGTCAGGGTTGTGTACACATCATCCAACAGTGTCTACAGCCAGAGCCACCCCACACATTCCCTCAGGACCACAAGCACGCACTAGGTCCAGACCCTGTTAGTGGTGTCCGAGTGTGGGTACAGCATGCAAGACAACCTAGAGAGCCCTGCCCTCATGTTATCAGGAGTGAGCCATCCCTGTAGCGAGCTGGTCTCCCTGACCAACAGCTTATGGCAGAAGCCATGGTAGAAATCTTCCAGGACTAGGTTTTGAAAGACTGCAACTTCCATTTTGGCTACATTCCTTCTGATCTGGCTGTCAGCACTGCCGTAGTATGAACAGCCCTATACACAGCCCCGTGTGGTGAGGAACTGGGTCATGGGCAGCCCCATGGGTGAGCTTACAGGTTGGTTCTCAGTCCTTGTGGAGCCTCGAGGTGACCATAGCCCCAGCTGACCTGCTCAACTACAATCTAATGAGAGACCTGAGCCAGAAGTGTCTAGCATGACCCTCAGAAAAGGTGTGCGTGGGCTAAGAAATGGTTGTTGTCTTAATCTGCTAAATTTTGGGGCAATTGGTTATGTAGCAGTAGATAACTACCATAGAGACAAAAAAAGTCCCTATTCTACTGAGAAAGGCTCAGAGAGAAAATGCATAGTACACAGGTGAAAACAGCAAAACGCAGATTTCCCAATAATTACTGTTTTTATGAAAAGTTGAGCTGTAATTTCTCTACTAGGAAACTCATCGTTTTAAAGCTCACTCTTTAGCAGTTAGTTCCCATTCTATCTCTGTGGCTGGCCTCTCCTTTCCTTCTCCAAAGCCTGCAACTTAGCCCCTAGGCTCCACCTCTAACTATGGTGATTTCCCTGATGACTGTGTTATCAGACGGGTCCTTTTTATGCTGGTGACTTCTGAGTTTATTCTCCAGCCTGGACTCCATTCCTGGCCCTCCCCATCACCTATGCGCCATTGTCACTTCTGTCTGTTGAGTGTTGCACACTAAACAAAGGCCTAGATCCGTTCCCACACATGCTTTTCCCACGCTCCTCCCCATCATGCTTGATGCCAAATCTGATTACCTGCACCTCAGGCCCCAAACTGCCATCACTTACGATTACTCTCTTTCACACTCCTACTGGCGACCTATCAGCAAACCTGGTGGCTCTCCCTTCAGGGAGCCCAGAAGCTAATCACTGATTTAAGAAAGGCCATCACCTTTTCTCACCTGGATTAAGACAAATACCCTGCTCTCGCCCTCATCTTCTTGCCTCACACAGCAGCTAATGATTCTGTCGCAGCTTAGGTCAGATCGTGCTACTATCCTGCGGGAATGACGCAGGCACCGCTTCACTCAGTGAAATCACCACGACCTTACAGAGGCCTGCGGGGCGGGGCCGCACGGACGGAACTACGGGGACGCACATTGGGTGCGGAGATGCAGAGCTTTCAGCAGTGTAAGGCTGAGGTCCTGGAGTGTTTCAACAGAGGCTTCATCTGATGCCTTAGAAAGGCTTCATTCACTCACCATTCACTGAGCACCTGCTACGTGTAAAACACCCGCCCAGGGGTGAGAATACACCAGCAGTAAATATAAAACAAAAACCCTGCTTTTAGTGAACCTAACGTTCTGGTGGTTGGACGTAGACAAACACGTGGCGGGCGGCTGGGAAACCGCTCTTCTCACTTCTTCCCGTTACCGACTGCCCTGCTCTCACCTGTGCCGGGCACCGACGGTGTCAAGATGCTGCGGCTGCAAGCACACACCAGCCGCCCCAAGGTGCCCCATAGGGCCGAGGATGCTGCGGCCGCCGCCATCTTCCCGAACCGGAAGCGGAAGCAACACGAACCTTGTGCGTCGGCGTCGCGTACCGACGGGAGCGCGGGAGCACCGGGAACACTGGTCCGCCAGACACACGGCTCTGCAGCTGGGATGGCTTCGGCTGCTGTGGAGACCTTCGTGGCCAAGCACTTGTACCTGCTGGAACTCGAGAGGGACGCGGAGGTGGAGGAGCGCAGGTATGCGCTGCCGCGGGCGCCTTCCTCTCGGGGGCCGTCATTCCGAAGGGTGTCCGCTCTCCAGTCCTGCTACATGGTCACCTGCAAGACTGCAGCTCACCGCCTGTGGGCAGCTGGTTCTGATGAGGCCAGGAAGCGTCTGCTCTCTGCCTTCGACCCGAAACCCTGCTCGGATCTTCACCCCCGGGTGCCAGGCTTTCCCAGCCAGGTGCCCGCAGTGTTCAGGCCCTCTCCCTTAATCACCAGGCACTTGCGCCTGCCTACTCACTGCCAGACCCCGGCAAGACGAGTGAGGTACAGGGGCTGCCGTTGACAAGGTCGAGTGGAGGCCGGGTCTGAGCAGAGAGAGTGCCTGGCGCCGCACCGGTGCCAGCTGAGGGAACGTGGGGGAGAACTTGCTCCTTGGAGCAGTCGGGAGGGCTTCCTAGAGCAGGTGGTGCCTGACCTCAGCCTGAGAGAGGTAGTTTAGCCTGTGGACTGGTGGGCAACATTTCCTCAAGGAAACAAGAGATCGAGACAGCTGGGCTTGTTTCTGGTGACTATCCATTGACCTGGAGCAAGAAGAGCTGGCACTTCATGCTTTAGTTGTATTAATGCTTTTCAACCTCTTTGGCTGCCCTACAAAGTAGGTCACTGTCTTATTTCCTGTCTAAAGAGAGACCGAGAGAACAGGAGCTAAGAAACTTGCCCGGGGGGCTGGGGATTTAGCTCAGCGGCATAAGCACCTGCCTTGCAAGCAGGCGGTCGTGAGTTCAATCCCTGGTACCGATAAAAATGAAAAAGACAAAAAAAAAAGGAAGAAAGAAACTTGCCCGAGGTAACACAAGTGGTCAGGATTTGAATTTAGGCGGACTCCCGACTCAGCCATTGATTGTTTGAGAGGCTTTTGAAGAAGACAGTAAAAGATTTGCCATCACCTGGACCTTAGTAGAACCCCAGCCCCTGTGTTTGTGACTGTGCAGGCGCCTTAGCCTTATTTTATCTGCAAAAAATCAGGTGATTCCCACCCCAAAGGTTTGCTCTGAAAATGAAATAATCAGTCTGAGTCCTGTGCTCAGCACAGTGCCAAGGGGGCAGAGAAGCCCCTGAGTCTTGGTCTACTTGCTTATCTATTTCTGACCATGAAGAATAGGTAGGGCAGGGCCAGGCTGAGAAGGGCCTTGCTGAGGAGCTGGTGCCCTATTCTGAGCAAAACAAGATTAAGTAGAGAGGGAAGTAACTAGATTGGCTACTTATTTGTTAATTTATTTATTTGTGACAAAGTTCACTACGAAGTCCAGGCTGGCCTTGAACTCACTATGTAGCCCAGGCTGGCCTCAAACCACAGTGATTCTCCTGTCTCAGCCTCCTGAGTGCTGGAATTACAGGCATGCACCACCATGCCCAGCTAGATTGGCATTTTAGGAGGACTTTCAGACTGCTGTTGCTGGCAGTTAGGCTGTGTTTAGGCCAGGTGAACAGTGTCCAGGATGAGAGGCAGAGGAGTCAGGGTCTAAGGGGACTGTGAGGACTTGGCCACAGATCCTCACCTTTCTTCCCCAGTTTCCTTTCCTGTGTGGGTAGAGGAAGGTAGAAATCCTGAGGTATCAGTCCTGGGTGTCTTCCAGGTCCTGGCAGGAGAACATCTCTCTGAAGGAGCTGCAGAGCCGGGGCGTGTGTTTGCTGAAGCTGCAAGTGTCCAGCCAGCGCACGGGGCTGTACGGACGGCTGCTGGTCACCTTCGAGCCCAGGAGATGTGGGCCTGTGGCAGTGCTTCCCAGCAACAGCTTCACTTCCGGTGTGTGTATTTTCCACTGTCATCCGTTGGACATTGCTGGGGATTGTGCTGTGCTGAAGGCTGGATGGCAGGCCCATTGGGAGAGTAAAGCATGGCGCTGGAGGCCTCTTCCTAAGAAGTCCAGAAATATGTAGGCCATTTGGTTGTTCAGATCAAAGCTGTCCAGAAGTGGGAGCTCGAGCTGTGTGGGGTTATAGAACACTTGGCATGAGTGGCTGTTGCGGGTATAAAATACACACTTGATTTTGAAGATTTAGTTAACAAAACAGTTGCTAGTATCACAAGTGTGATTTTTTTTTTTCCTCCTTGATTTTGCAGTATCTTGAGTTAAACCCAGGGCTCAGACATGGTAGGCATGTGCTCTAGTGCTGAGCTACATCCCAGTCCTTTTAAAATTTTTATTTTTGAGGCAAGGCCTTGCTAACGTTGCCCAGGCTGGCCATGAACTTGTGATCTTTCTGCTTCAGCCTCCTGAGTAGCTGAGATTTGGGGTATATGCCACTACCCTTAGCTCATGAATCATTTTTGAATACTGTTGAAGTGATAATATTTTTCACATGTTGGGTAGGTAAAATTATGACTGAAAAGAATTTGCGTGGTTCTTTTAACTCTGTGTGACTCCCAGAAAAATGAAAATTGCAGGCAACTCTCATTATATTTCTATATAAACTGACAGACTGAGCACACAGTATGTGCAGCTCTGGATCTCAAATGTTTCTTTGTCGAGCATCCTTTGACTAAGCTCACATCAACCCTATTGGAAAAAAGGGAGAGAGAGAGAAAGTGAGTGTGTGGGCATGCTGTTTGGGGTGAACCCAGGGCCTTGAACATGCAGAGAGAGCACTGTGCCCCTGAGCTACACCCTTAGCCCAAAAGCAGCTTCTGGACCACACACACATTTGGGATGCTGTGTGGCTGCCTAGGGCCAGCAATGTTGCCCATGCTGTCCTTTTCACAGTACAAGTCTCTGCCTTGTTGGTGGCGATGGAGTTTTTGATTTCCTGTTTGGTGTAGCAGCTTCTTGCCAGCAATCACTGGGATTCTGGCTGAACTTGGAGCAAACGAAGTGAGAGAGGGGTGAAGTAACGAGGGGAAGCTGCTGGCGGGAGTCTGATCTAACCTTGGGCTCTGAGGCCTTCTTGTCATGTGAGCTGGAGTCAGTGTCTCCCTTTCCCGAGGCCGGGTACAGTAGCACCTGTGGCGTCACTGTCAGCATGAATCCACAGGAGGCGGGCACATTCTGGAGATGCCCAGGTGACGTACACACTCGTGTGGCTAGCACTGTGCAGTGAGGAACCCACAGGACCAATGAGCGGTGGGGAAACAGGAAGTCAGGGGAGGCAGCCCTGGTGTGGGAAGGCAGCAGCCCGAAACTTTACTGATTTTTTTTTTTTTTTTGGTACCAGGAATTAAAATCAGAGTCTCACTTTTAGCAGGCAGGTGCTGTGTGCTGAGCCACATTCCGGGCCCACATCTGAAATTTTGATCCATTCAGGGGCTTGATTATCGGTCCATCTTCTGGGTGCAGTCTTCGGTCTCAGCAGACCGGCATAAACCCGGAGATGCCATGTGTTTCCATCTTTGCCTTTTGTACCCAGGCCTGGGTCAGGTCGCAGGATCCGCTGCCCACCCACCAGGACCATGGTTGCCGTATACTGTTGGTCTTTGTGAAGCTGGATCAAGAGGTGGGGCAGGGGAGCCAAGGTGCAGGTGAGACTTGCTGCATGGATTGCAGAGCAGGGGTGTACATAGATGTGCAGCCCTGGCTTCTATCTCGGCGTGGCTCAGGAGTCAGGTGGCAGGACAGGAACGTGGTGGTGGTTGTGATGTGAAGCCTGGCTGCACAGCCCGAGGAGGATGCCCAAGGAGGATGCCCAAGGAGGATGCCAGGGCTTAATGTCTTGCCTTTTCTTGGTTCTGCCGTCTTCTGGTTGGGTTTCCTGTCAGACGCAGCATGGGGGCAGTGTTGGTCCTACTCACTCTCAACTTTCTCTCTAGCTGGGAGGGAGAGATGCCCGGAAAAAATCTCATTGCAATTCAGGCTCTGATTTGGCCACATGCTCATCCCTCAACCCACACTGTGGCCACGGGCTGGAGAGCGTGGATTGGCCAAGGCATGGTCAGGGGAAGCCCTCTAGACTCCCCTCGTGGGGGGTGACAGTGCAACTGTCACAAGCAGAAGGGAGTGCGGGCGTGTCCCCTGTTCAGATGCTTGTTGCTGCCTGGAGTTGTTCTCCCTTGGGCTCCTGGCCTTGCTTCCTTCAGTGTCCACCCTGCTGTACCCCCTCCCAAGGGGCCCTTCTCACTAGAGCTTTGGAAAATAGCATGTTGTCCCTACCTGTGTCATTGCTCCTTGGAGCCCTTGGCACCGAGCTCTGGCAGATGGTGACATTTGTTGTTTCTCTCCTTCCTAATCTCAAGGCCAGGTGGGTTTTATTCATGTCCTTGAAGCGGCGAGTTTACTGTCTTTCTTATTTTGACCAGTTCATGGACCTCAGGTGGATTTGCACATGTGATCTAGTGGTCACTATTTTGTCTTATGCCTACTGGTTTCGTGGACTATGGAAAGTAACAGGACGGCCTGGACGTAACAGGACGTTACCAGTTCAGTGGTAGTGAGGCCCTGGGCTTGCCCCTCAGCACTGTAAAAAAGAAAAAAACCCCGAACAAACAAAAAACAAAACCAACCTAGAATGAATCTTTTTCAGTGTTTTATGGAACTGGGCTTTGGGTTTTGCAGGTGATATCGTGGGTCTGTATGACACTGCTAACGAAGGCAGGCAGCTGGCCACTGGGATCCTGACCCGCATCACCCAGAAATCCGTCTCAGTGGCCTTTGATGAGTCCCATGACTTCCAGTTGACATTGGACCGGGAGAACTTCTACAGACTCTTAAAGCTTGCCAATGACGTTACTTACAAGCGCCTGAAGAAGTAAGTGTGTGTGGCTGGGGTCAGACGGGACGCTTTCCTTAAACGTAAACCCTTGGCTCCCTCTGCACAAGAGAATGACACCTTTCCTGCTCAGCAAAAGATCTTGCACTGTCGTGTGACCCTGTAAGATGGTGACCCTGAACTGCTAGCCACCTGCCCCTCACTATGGCTTTCTCCCCTCACAGAGCCCTGGTTACCCTGAAGAAGTACCATTCGGGGCCCGCGTCCTCGCTCATCGAGGTCCTCTTCGGTGGATCTGACCCCAGCCCTGCCCAGGAAATACGTGAGAACTTCTAGATTTTTAATTTTTTTTTTTTTTAGTAGAAATTATCAAGAACAATGTGACCTTGAGCTGTTTTGGCAAGAGTCTGAAAAGGTACAATGAGAAAGACACTGACTTTTGTCTCTGGATACATGTCTGAGTGCCTTCCTGCTGGTGTTTGTGTGTATTTTTGTAGCATTTTTTCCTACAGCATTTTTTATGACACCTGGCTGTCACACTCCAGTGCGGAGTCAGTGTTCAGCATGCTGCTTTGAGCGCTTTTCAGTGGTTATTGTTTTGTAAATACTCATTTTCTCTCTGTTTTCCTGAGGATCTTGTGAAAGCACTCACATTACAGTAATCTCTTTGCCAAGTATTGGTTTGCAGGGCTACTGTGAGCTGGAACCTGAGTTAGAACCGTGTTTCAGGACAGTGGCGTGTATTGGGTGTAGCTGCCGTCCAGGGAAAAGCATGCAGTGTGGAGTAGCAGGACGTGGCTGGGAACTTCGGGTTCCCTGCACATTTGTCCCCCTAATCCTGCTCTTAGGACTGTTACCCACCGGCTTTGGTCTCCCGTGTCTGGATTAGCGCCTTTTGCTGCTGAGCTCAGTGTCTCCTTCGTGGGTGTCTCTGTGGAGCAGGCGCGTGACAATGCCTGCTCTCTACAGAGCATCGTGGCCATGCTGTTTGTCATTCCCGTATTTCATGATCCAAATAGAAAGGCCCTGGAATTTCTAGTTGTCATTTTATGGGCACTTAAAAGGGACAAAATGGTTCCAAGAGACAGTTCTTTCATCTAGAGGATGTGCTGGCAAGCTTTTTCCGTAAAGGGACAGGTTGTAAATATTTAGCCTTTGGGGACATAGAGTCTGTTTGCAGCTCTTCCCTTCCGAAGCAGCCAGACAATGTGGAACCCGAACGGGCCTGGCTGTGTTCTGGTACAACCTAGGAAAAAGGGCAGCAGACGTTTGGCTGTTCGTTGACCACTGTTCCAGAAGTCTTCTGAAGACAGAGCAGGCTGGCTCTGTCCTGGGGAGGCCCAGCATGCTCTGTGTGCTCCGCTTATTTCCGTCTGTGCCTCCCCTATGGGGAGAAAGCAGGTGACAAAATGCAAGGGTCTAATGCTGGCGCTTTTCCTGCAGCCCCACTAAAGTTCTACAACACTGCCTTGGATGCCTCTCAGAAAGAAGCAGTTTCCTTTGCCCTGTCCCAGAAAGAACTCGCCATCATCCATGGACCTCCTGGCACTGGGAAAACCACGACCGTGGTGGAAGTTATTCTGCAAGCTGTGAAGCAAGGCTTAAAGGTGGGCGGCAGATGCTACTTCATCGACCCTACGGGCTGCTATCTGTAGTATCCATTGGGTACCCCATAGCATCCCAGCTGCAGGTGAGGTGGGTTTGGTTACAGACCCGGCGGGTGTTTGTAGATGAGTGTGCAGCCAGGTGCTTTTTGATTTCCACTAGTCCCATGAGGCCTGGGAGCTGTGTGAGGTCCTCTGTCTGAGCACGTGAGAGGGAGAAGTTACGTAAGCCTTTGTTGAGGACTGAGGCCTGCCTGGGCTTATTGCCCCCTGCCCACGGGTCTCCTGCTCGGTGTTCAGGCCCAGGCTGGGGCCGTGGCTTTTGCCAGGGCCCGATCTGCCCTCTGGCGAGCCCTGCCCCTGGGTGAGGAAGAGGGTGGAGCCGCAGTTCACCGGGTAGCCTGCTTAGTGACACAGTTCACATGTGTGGTGCAGATTGCTGACCTAAGATGGGGATTTTAACATTCTGCATTTTTTCAACTTTTATTTTTCTTAATATGTTTTCAATATTCAGTAACAGTTACTTCCCCGCAGGGAGTCGGTTCATGTACGCATACATGTTAATTCTTTTTACATCCCCTGGCCCCATCTCTTGGGCCTCTTCCCAGAACATTTTGCATTGTTGTCTGCTTACATTTGTAATGGTTGAGGAAAGATCTGTGCTCATTGGCGTCAGTGCAAGGCATTATAGATCTGAGCATATGGGAACTTTAAAGATGAGAACTGTGGGTTCACTGAGGGTCTGAGTTGTGACATGTGGCGATGGTAGGCTGTACCCCGCCTAGTGCTGTGCACAAGTCCGCTCATTACCCCTGATGGAAGCTGCGTGTGCTGGGACCGCAGGCCTTCCCAGTTCACGGCAGAGGAGACCAAGAAACAGGCCCAGGTGCTCAGCAGTGAGTGGCAGAGGCAGGGGCTGATTATGCAGAGCCCTGGAAACCTGTCGCTCATTGAAAAGCTTTGTCCGAGTGTTTTCCACTAGGGAGTGTCCTTTTGGCTGTTTGAAAATTTGCAAGAAAAGATGTGTTACAGCCAGCAAGCAGATTTGATACTTTAGTCAGGTGTTTCCTCTGTCTGTGCACAGAGTGCAACAGGTCGCACTTGTTTAAGAATTTATGTGTCCAGCTGCCTGTGACTACGTCAGTGGGCTGGTGGCAGCAAGCAGGAAGAGGTCCAGGATACACAGGGACTTTCCCTTCTGCTATTGCATCTTCTTCTTGGCAGTGGGACTGCAGTTCTGGGAATGATCTGGAGCTCAGCAGAGAGATGCCCCTCATTTGTTCTTATCAGATGACAGTGCAGTTTGATTAGTGAGATGAGAGGATCCCCAGCTCCCGACTATTTTGAGGCACTTGACTCTTCTGGGTCTTCTGTCCAGTTCCACGTCATAGCTTGTTTTGGTGCTTTGGTGACTAAGAGGCTTTGAAGATAGAAGTTCTGTTTGTGCAGGTGTGGTGTGGGTGTGCGGTGATGTATGTCTCTGGGCTGTCCCCACTCTGCAAATGCTGTCTTTTTACCCTGGAACACTGACATCCGTGCACGCTCTGCCCTTTCTCTTTACCTTTAAAAGCTCTCTGTTTAGCGTAGTGTAAACTTAGGTGGTGCAGTTAGGAAGGAAGTTACTAAACCCTAACTTGAGCTTGTGTTTCCCAGGTTCTGTGCTGCGCTCCCTCTAACGTTGCCGTGGACAATCTGGTGGAGCGGCTGGCTCTGCGCAAGCTGCGGATTCTGCGCCTTGGCCACCCTGCCCGCCTCCTGGAACCCATTCAGCAGCATTCCCTGGATGCAGTTTTAGCTCGAAGTGACAGCGCCCAGATTGTCGCAGACATCAGAAAGGACATCGATCAGATCTTTGTAGGTATCACAGAGCTGTTGTCCGCAAGGCTTATATTTTCTGGTCTACAGTCTTTAAAGAAGAAATGGTGTCTGTATTCCTCTTCTTCCACGATTGAATAATGAAAAACCAGTGAACTGTCATTTGGCAAGGGACGGCTCATTCTTGGTAGAGAGCTGTATTCAGCATTTTGTAGAGACTCAGCTGCTTTAAAGTACTTGAGTATTGGTGAGGAATAATATTGGCAAGAGGGGAAAAGCAGCCTGGAGAGAGAGATTTGAAACACGAGCCCCTTCCCACATCCTTTGGGGCCACTTCACACTGTTCTTGTGGAGGGAGATGGCAGTAGCTGCCGAACCGGGCAGAAGTTCAGGGTGCAGTGGTGTCTCCCATGTTGCCTAGTGCTTTTGAACCCTCGGGTCCTGTAGATTACAGATTTGCCCTCATAAACTGTCCTCACAACGGAGTGGTGACAGCAGTGGGGATACTGGGAGTCCCTCCTCCCTTGGCCTGCGACATGAAGGCTTCCCAGTATGCACAGCTCTGGGTGCCAGCTGGGGGTAGGAGATGGCACCAAGGAGAAACACATGCAGGAACATGCAGTGCTACTATCTGCTTGGTCACGAGTATGGACAATTTCATTTTCTCCTTCCTGTTCAAATCATTGCTCTTTAGGATTTTCTTATAAATTAGATACAATAAAATAACTTCCCCTCACTCCTGCAAAAACCCCACCCTCCAAAGCAGAAATCAGAAGTAAAAGGCTGCATATCTTCCTGGGGTATAAAAGTAAACTGGGGGTTAGGGAAACCTTTTATGGATGGGGACATTTAATTTCTAGGGATGTGTGGAATGATTGTGGAGGTGTCCTGTCCATAGCTTGTGAGCTCTTGCAACCCAGATCCTGGGATCCAGTGGTCCTCCCCAGGAGTGCAGGTGGCCCTGCGGGGCAGGCGGGTCCCAGCCTGGCTTCATCTGGCTTCGGTTAAAACCCTGACTCTGCTCCGGACTGGGTACTCCCTTTCCGGCTGGCCCTGTGCAGGTGACTTGACTGTGAGGCATTGGGATGTGACATGCTTAGTCACGTGCCCCCGTGGCTCCTTCCAGAAAGATCTTTGGATTTTTAGTGCTTTTCAGGAGCTTATTGAACTGGACCAACTGAGGTTAATAAACAGTACTCTCTGAATATACAAGAATTACAAAACTGTGTTAGAAGAGTTATGACTTTCTTCATTCTCTTCTTAGGTGAAAAACAAAAAGACCCAGGAGAAGAAGGATAAAAGTAACTTTCGCAGTGAAATCAAGCAGTTGAGAAAAGAGCTCAAGGAGAGAGAAGAGGCAGCCATGGTGGAAAGCCTCACCGCGGCCAGCGTGGTCCTCGCAACAAACACAGGTGAGCGGTGACCCCACCTGCCGGCGTGGCCTTGAACAGGGCATATGTGTGTGTGTGTGTGTGTGTGTCGGGGAGGGGCTTCTTTAGCAAACACTATTCGGGTCATCTCTCCGTGGGTAAACTTGTGTAGTTTAAGAAATTTGTCCTTCTCTACGTGGTTGAATTTAGAGACAGCAAGTTATTGGTGGTGCTCCTCTATGACCGTTTTAGCATCTGGGAATCTGTACAGACATAGTCAGCTCTCTTGTTCCTGATATTGGTGATTTGTTCTTTTTTTCCTCCTGATCTTCTGGCTAGAGGTTTTGTTATCAAAGAACCTGATGCTTTCTTTCTATTTTTCTTCTGTTTTCTATTTCATTCTATTTAATGATCTTTATTGTTTTTGTGTACTTACTTAGTTCTGATTTTCTCTTCTTTTTCTTGAGGTAGACACCGAGATCGTGAATTAGAGCCGTTCTTTTCTGGCACATAGCTCTGTGAATGGCCCCCTAAGTACTGCTTCTGTGGCTCCCCTAAGTTTTGGTGTTTTGTGTTTTTATTTTCATTTGTTTCAGAATGCTGATTTCCTTTTAGGCTTCTTTTTCTTTTCTTTCCTGAAATCTTGGTTGCTTTTTAAACGAACTGTTTGTTTTGTTTTGTTTTTTTGAGGCAGAGTCTCCTTCGTAGTTGAGGCTGACCTTGAATTCACTGTATAGATTATGCTGGACTCAAAATTATGGTGATGCCTCTGCCTCAGCCTCCAACATGCTGGGACTACAGGTGTACATCACTGATTTTTAGAATGTGTTGCATAGTTTCCGAATAGTTGGGGTTTGCCCAGATGTCATCCTGACCTCTTTATTTCCATGAATGTTCAGGCTTTCTATCATTTGAATCATTTCCTTGAGACTTATCTTAGGGTCCAGCAAATGGACACCTTTTGTGTGTGTCCATTTACACTGAAAAGAGCCTGCATCTTGGTATTGCTGGTGGGCTCTTTGTTATGTTGGTCAGATTGTGATTGGTTGTGTTAAGTTTTTTATATTCTTGTTGACTTTCTTTCCTGCTCCATTCCTGTTGAGAGAAGGGTGCTGAAGCCTTTTGATTATAAAGTATACTTTTATACTTTTTTTTCTACCAGTTTTTGCTTTAAATTGTTAGAAGCTTTTCTCTCAGGGACCTAAATGTTCACCAGTTTATCATTATGAAATGACTTTTATCCTTGGTAATGATATTTTTAAAATTTTACTTTGATAATAAAATAATATCCTGAATTTTTCTTTCTTTTTAATAATTGTAAAATTTTTATTATTACATGTCCACAGTTCATAATGATTACATTCATCATGGGGAGTTTTTGTTTTCGGGTTTTTTTTTTTAAACTATAGTTAGAAACACAAAATAGCCAGGTTTGGTGACACGTGACTGTAATCCCAGCACTGGTGAGGCTGAGGCAGGAGGATTGCTGCCAGTTCAAGTCCATCCTAGGCTACATAGTGAGACCCTATCTCAAAAACCAAAGCAAAACAAAGCAAAAAACCTCCCATAAATAAAATTTACCACCTTAATGCTATTTAAGGTAAAGGTATATTAACCACACACATTTTTATATAACAGATCTCTAGAGCAGATGTCTGTAACTAATTTGTTTTGTGGTGCAGCACCACAAATGGAACCTGTGTTAGTTGCTTTTTTCTTTTTTTGGTACCAGAAATTGGATGCAGGACCTCACACTTGCCAGGCAGACACTGTGCCACTAAGCAAAACCCTCAGCCCTGTGTTAGTTTCTTTTCTCATTTGCTGGGACAAAATACCCAACACTCAAAGTTAAAGGGTGACAGGTTTACTTAGCTCATAGTTTGTAGAGGTTTCAGTTCATAGTCAGCGGGCTCCAAAGCAGGGTGCCATGGCAGAGGGGTATTGCAGAGGAGAAACAGTCCATAGCAGGCAGAAGACAGCAAGAGCAAGCCAGCAACCCACAAGCAACAACAGCAGCTTCTTTCTGCCCCTTTTGTATTCTATCTAGGTTACCTAGCTTAGGGCAGGTGCCAACCAATCATGGGCTAATTTAGTAATCACAACCTTAATCCTAGCACGCTTGATCCTGGCATTGCACCATGAATCTTCCCAGCATAATGCTTTCCATCCAGCCACCTCTGCAAAGCCTCACCTATGAGTGCATGAGGCATTGGGGGACACCACAGCCATAACAGAACTCAAGGCTTTGTCCATGCTCTATGACTAAGCTACACCCCCAGCTCTTTCTATTATATTTTACTTTGTTTTTAGTTTTTTGAGCAGTGTCCTGCTAAATCACCCAGGCTGGTCTCAAACTTATGATCTACCTGTCTCAGCCTCCTGAGTACTGTACATCAGCGTACCCAGATTTCTTCATGCTTTTTGTGCTTGATATTTGTTGAGTTTCATGTTTTCTTTTTTTCCGTTACTTTAAAGAGTGGGTTTGTGGTGCTAAGTGCAGTCCCTGCTGCTATGTTGGCCAGTGCGCAGGATTCTGTCTCCCTGATAGCTGGCACAGTGCTGTGTACCTCAGGATGGTCTCGAGGATGCTGGCAGCCCCTGGCTCTGGGACTCATGCAGGTCCTTGGTGTCCGTGAGGCCTCTTTTGTGCAATAGCTTCACCAGCTCACATTTATTACCACCTGCTCTCTGTGAGTCGGCTGTCCAGGTGTGGCCTAGTCAGATTCTCGGCTCAGGGTGTCACCGGCTGCCACCCAGGGTCAGCTGGGGCTCTGGTCCAGTCAAAGCCTTGCCCAGGGAGAATCTGCCTCCAAGCTCATGTGGCTGTGGGCAGCACCCAATTTCTTGTGGGCTGTTGGACTGAGTTTCTTGCTGATCTTTGGCTAGAGGCCATCCTTAGCTACCTGCCACTTCACCAGGGCCAGCAAGGGACTGAGTCTCATAGAGGGACCATGATCTTGTGTAATGTTATTAAGCATGTGATATTCTATCACATTTGCCTTATTATTGCTATTCGTGGTGCTGGGGATCATACCCAGGGCTATGTGCATCCCAGACAAATGCTTTCCACTGAGCTACACCCTACTTTTGTATTATTCTATGGGCTAGAAGCCAGTCTCAGCCCACCCACACCCAACGGGGAGAATTATACAAGGTGTGAGTGTCATCAGGCCAGGACTCCAGAGCCCACTCAAGTCTCTCCACATCGTCTTGGGTGGTGGGCTACTTTAAGGAACAGAGTCTGGGCTCTGGTAGGCTTTATAATTACACCTTTATCTGGGTATCTGGTGTTTATTTATTTGTTTGTTTGAGACAGGGTTTTGCTATGTAGCCCAGGTTGGCTTTGAACTCATGGCAGTCCTCCTGCCTCAGCCTCCTGAGTGCTGGGATTATAGGCATGTGCTACCACATCTGGCTATCCAGTCTGTTTTTTTCTTTTTTTTTTTTGTACAGGGATTGAACTCATGACTTTGCGTTTTCCCAGCAGGTGCTTATGCCATTGAGCTAAATCCCCAGCATTTTGTTTTTTTCTTTTTCTTTCTTTCTTTCTTTTTTTTTGGTCTTTTTGAGACAGGGTCTTCCTATAGAATCCAAACTGGCCTTGAACTCACTATATAGCCAAGGCTGGTAATTTGACCAGTTGTCTTTAAAATTAGGAAGGAGAATACAGACATGAGCACAAACTCCCTGAATTACCTGTGCAGTTTCCTTTGTTGGCATTCTTGGTTTCTTCTGTGTGAATCTAGGTCCTTTCACTACCTGAATAGCTCTGGTTCTTGAAGGACAGGTTGGCCAGCAGGGAATTTGCTTGAGTCTTTTTTAGCTGGAGAGATCTAACTTCTCCTGTGTTTTGGAAGGACGTTTTGCCGGTTTGAGAAATCTTGGTCATCAGTCACCTTTCAGCAGTCAGGCTGTGGTGGCTGCCTGCAGCCTGTGGTTTGTTTCTTTTCCTGCTTGTGGTATTGAGGGCTGAACGCAGGACTCCACGCGTGCTCTGCTGCTGAGCTAATTCCCTAGCCCTTTCTATTCTTTTGGTTCGAGATGAGTCATGCTATGTTGCTCATGCTGGCCTCAAACTTGAGACCTCAGCCTCCCCAGAGCTGGGATTACAGGTGTGTGCCAGCATGCCCAGATAATATCTCTTGTTCTTGGCCTCACTGAAGTCTGTCCACAGCTTAGTGCCCACTTGGGATCAGAGGTTTCTGTGAAGCCCCGGAACCAGTCAGTCTGGCTCTGCAAGCAGCGGAGCGTGCACACTGGCCCGCTTTTAGCACATAGCCAGGCCGTCTATAAGTCTGGGCCTCTGCTTCCTGTTTGCACAGAACCTCAGGGTGGGCCGGTGGCGAGAGCCGAGCATCCTCTGATGTCCCGCCTGGGCTCATGCACAGCCCTGTTTGTGTGCGATGTTCCGGAGCTTCTCAGAGCCCTAGGATGCCCCATTCCCCAGCTTTCCTTTCGATTTTGGTTATCCTGGTGCTCACCCCAGCTGTTGTCCAGTGCCCCAGAGAGCCCCAATGCTGCCTCTCTTGCTGTCTGCAAATACCAGGGGGAGGAGGTTGGGTGGGCCCTGAGTCATTCGGGTCAGGCGGTCCTGCCAGCAGGGTCCACTGTGTAGAGGGTCAGTCTTTGGGAATGGGACACTTCAAGGGCACTGGCTGCTCTGGTTTCTCGGTGGCTGCCAGGCTACTGGCTTCAAATGTCGACATGGGGTGGGGTGGTGTCAGGGGGTGACAGGGTGAGTTTAAAGGCTGCAGTGCTTGCTTGGATTTGGCCTTTTTTCTTGAATAAATTCTCCTCAAAGTGTGGTGAGGACTGGTGAGTGTCCAGGGTTGCGAACAGGTTGGCTATGACTGGTCTGCTTGAGTGGAGGAGACTTTCCTAAGGTCGGCACTGCCGTTTCCACCGACATCTCTCACTTTATTTTTATTTTATTTATTTATTTTTTGGGTAATACTAGGAATTGAACCCAGGCCTGCACTGAACTACCTCCCCATCTTTTT
Source organism: Cavia porcellus (assembly GCF_034190915.1). Classification (NCBI taxonomy): domain Eukaryota; kingdom Metazoa; phylum Chordata; class Mammalia; order Rodentia; family Caviidae; genus Cavia; species Cavia porcellus. The sequence goes on from NW_026947500.1 coordinate 26,972,717, forward strand.
TTTTTGGAGACAGGTTCTAAGTTGCTAAGAGATTTCTAAGTTGTTCAGTGATCCTTGAACCTGAAATCTTTCTGCCTCAGCCTCCCAGGCGCCACACCTGGCTCTTATTTCCCTTTAAGTGCAGCCCTGGCTGGCGATCAGAAGGGGACCTCTCTCCTCTGCATCCAGAGAGCCACTGGCGGTCCCTCCTCCTTGGCTGGGGAACTGGGTGATTTCTTAGAAGTGTTTGCACCAGGAGTTAGAGTGTAACTCGGTGGTAGAGTGCTGGCCTGGCATGTCAGGTGCTGGGTTTCATCCCCAGCTATGTCAAAAAACAAGACAAAACAAGAACAAACGAAGTCTGGTTTCTCTTTGTGCTATGAAGTCTCATCTATACTCAGGACCCTTTTCTATGTCCTCTGTGGCACTTTCCCTAGTCACCTCTGACAAGTCTGTCTTGGGACTTTTCTTGAGATACATACATCATCATAAACACACATGCATCTTCAGCGTAGTTCACTGGGGTGGGGGTGAAAAGGGCAGGATTTCTTTTTCTTTTTATGGTGCTCGGGCTGGGGCCCAGGCCCCTCCCAGGCCAGGCAAGCGCTGCACCCCCGACCCGCATCCCCAGCCCGCACCTGCCGTCTTGAGCCAGGCCTTTACTTCGGTGCTCATCCAGTTGCCTGTGGTTCCAGTGTGGTGCACAGGGGAGCTAGCTGCTCACCTTGCACTCTCTGCAGTTTGCCAGGGCCGCCTGGGCCCAGGCTCTCTCCCAGCTGTGCTGTCTCCGCTGCGCTGCTTCGGGTTAGCAGGGATGTCCGGTGCAGTGGTTTGTGTTGTCAGGTACCATGACCTCTTTACTGTCCTTTCCAAGTCTTCATCCCAGATGCAGATTTATGTCACAGTTATGGTGTGAGACCGGCTCCGGCAGCTGGCGTGGTGTGTGTCTCCAGGTGATTGCAGGTGCAGCTGAAGTGGATCAGCCAGTGCCTCTAGACTGAGTCCCCTGTCCCCCAGGTGCTTCTCCTGACGGCCCTCTCAAGTTGCTTCCTGAGAGCTACTTCGACGTGGTGGTCATTGATGAGTGTGGCCAGGCCCTGGAAGCCAGCTGCTGGATCCCCCTGCTGAAGGCCAGGAAGTGCATCCTGGCTGGAGACCACAAGCAGCTGCCGCCCACCACAGTCTCGCACCAGTAAGCCCCTTAGAGTCTCTCTGGCCCCTTACCCATCAGCCCCCGGGTGTCCCCATTACCTCCTGTGCCCTCCTGTGCACCTGTCCCAGGGACTGCTCCTGCCAAGTGCTGTTGTCTGCTCCTGTAAATGACCGTGTGCTACTTGAGGGTGGGGTCACGTTGCCCTCAGCCCTCACCCTGTGCCTGGTGCATCCCCTAGTGAGGCAGGCGAGCAGGCAGGCTCAGTGGGGTAGGGTTAGAGCTGCTCTGGCTGGACTCATTCCAATAAGCTCAGTTTCAGTTCCCCCATAGTCTCAGGTGGGCTCTGTGGTCCCCTAGACAGAGGACTTAGGGAGATTCAGGAGTCCCTGTGGTGCACCATGGTGTCCCCTGTGTCTTGGTGGTGACCCAATACAATCTTTCTGAGGTGACACAGCCTGTCCGAGTCGGAGGAAGTGCTGTGGCCCACAGCCTCTGTTACCACCTCATTTCCCATCCCTCCCTTCACTGGCCCGCAGTGGCCACCTCAAACTTCCAGGGCTACTGTCTCTAACCCCCAGACTGGGCAGCACCACCTTTCCTGTCTTGGTCACATTCTTCGATGCTGAGACAATACCTAACACCATAACTTTAGGCTCGAGTTTTAGTCCCTAGTGGGCTTGCTGCAAGGCAAGCCAGCTTAGCACAGGGGCATGGCAGAGAAATAACTGCCCACCTCACGGTAGAAAGGAAGCAAAGAGTCAAGGGAGGAGCTGGGTAGGGAGAGAGAACCTTCTAGATGATGCCCGCTGTGACGCGCCTGTTCCAGCCAGCCCCTACCTCCCAACTTCAATGAGATGGATGCCTCGTGGTCCAGTCAGCTCCTAGAGGGCCCGCCTGTGGTCATCTGAGGCTCTAGGGGGACATGTGGACATAAACTCTAACATGCCCTTCAGATGAGAGTCCGCCTGGCCCCAGCCTGGCTGTCTAAACAGAAGCCTTCTGTCCCTGTGTGACTCAGTTTTGTCAGTAGAAATTCCCACCTTCACCCTGTGTTTTTTCGTTTACTTACCTTCCATCCGGAGTCAGCTGCAGGAGCCCAAGGGCAGGGCTGGCACAGGGGTGATGTTTGAACACACATAGCTCCAGGTCCAGAACGGCAGCCTCAAGGAATAGGGCTCCCCTGGACTCCATGTCACGGCCCTTGCTGCCCTCGGGATGGTGACTTCCTCCTGGCTTCTCTCGGCTCTTTGACATTGTCTACTCTGTGTGTAAGCAGAAGTCAGGGTGGAACCTGGAGCTCTGGTCATTTTCTTAGGACCAGAAAGAGATGAGGAGGGTGTCCCCAAAGAAAGTAGAGTCTGTGGTTCCTCAGGTGAGGATTTGGGAGGAAATGTCTGGGGTGGGCTGGAGCAGGGAGCTGGGGAGGTTGTCTTGTTGGATTGAAGGGAAGTCACAGGTGTCTGTTCCCTTGCTTCTCCGGGGAAGTGTTCTCAAGGGCTCCTCAGAAAGGCTCATAGTCTCAGGTCCGGGAAATAGGGACATCTTGGGGACCGTGACTCAGCTGACTCAGCTCAACCCTGCTTTCACATCTGCACCTCGGCACTCAGGCCATTTCCCCTCCTCCCTTGTCGCAGGGCGGCGCAGGAGGGGCTGTCACTCAGCCTGATGGAGCGCCTTGCTGAGGAGCACGGTGACAAGGTGGTGCGGACGCTGACCGTGCAGTACCGTATGCACCAGGCCATCATGCACTGGGCCTCGGAGGCCATGTATGGCGGTCAGCTCACAGCCCATTCCTCGGTGGCGGGGCAGCTCCTGAGGTGAGTGATCTGCCCTGCCCCAGCCTCCCCTCCCATCCCAAGCGAAGTGTGTCCCATCAAGATTTTAGCACATAAGTCCCCTCAGATTGGTTTTCTGGAAGGGAGTGCAGCTGGTGTGTTGGGCGCCCCCCGGCAGGGAGACCCCTCTCCTCTCCTGATGTTGTGCAGTTTAGCTTTTTGCCTGTGTGTAGGGACCTGCCAGGTGTAACTGCTACAGAGGAGACGGGCATCCCCCTGCTGCTCGTGGACACCGCCAGCTGTGGGCTGTTCGAGCTGGAGGAAGAGGATGACCAGTCCAAGGGAAACCCGGGTGAGCCCCTCCCACGGACTTGGGTGCCCCTGTGGACCTGGCTGCTTCAGGTTACTCCACCATCAGGGTGGCACTGGGAGGAGGGAGAGGCTGAGGGCTGGCTCAGAGGTCGGGGGCCGGGCTCGGAGGGACTGTCACCCAGGTGTTGGGGGTGGCAGGGCAGTGGTTCCTGGCCATCTCACGATCGCACAGCCTCATGGCCTGGTTAGCCAGCCTCGAGTCAAGTTTTCTAGCCTTGACAGCTCTGGATGGTCATCCCCATTTTGGTGAACCCACATTCTCTGGCTCCTGTGTGCAAGGCCTGGTGCCTCTGACCCTGGCCACACAGGTCAGCACAGCCTGTCCCCGTGCTGACAGCCTGCCCTCTCTCCACCCCAGGTGAAGTCCGCCTTGTCAGTCTGCACATCCAGGCTCTGGTGGATGCTGGTGTCCAAGCAAGTGACATTGCTGTCATCACGCCCTACAATCTCCAGGTGTGAGGTACCCCCCTTTAGATCCCCTTTCGTCCTCTGTACCAGTGAGACTTGGTCAGCCCAAAGAGTTTAAAGAAAAAGGTGGGCATGGTTGCACATGCCTGTAATCCCAGCACTTGGGAGGCTGAGGCAGGAGGATCACCCTGACTTTAAAGCCAGCCTGAATAGTAGTGAGTTCAGGGCCAGTCTGAACAGTATAGTGAAACCCTGTCACAAACAAAACAACAACAAAAAGAATGTAAAACACTATTTGTTATGGTGACCAAAAACCCAAGGGTGGAGTTGACTTCATCATGGCTAGATTGATTAGCTGTCTGTGTGTCCATCTCACACTGCCCTGTCCTGATGTACAGCTGATTTCAGGCCAGGGACCCCCGGTGGCCTGGCAGCCTCAGGGTGGAATGGCCTGGGCTTTGGCTCTCACTGTGTTGGCCCAGGTCAGGTCTCTGTCGCGGCTTGGCTGGGTAGGTGCACACTGCTGGGGTGCTGTGTCCTCCAGTGTCACCTGTCCTGGCTCACGGTGTCACACACGGGTGTCTGGGAGTGGTGGCTGTCAGGAGCCAGAAGCTCACATTTGACAGCTTTGTGTTCTCTGCTGTCCCCACGTGCCTGGGAGAAGGGCAGTGACGGGGACTGAGCCTGTGGGCTCCTTTTAGGGGCTAAAGGAGGGCAGGGTCTCAGTGCCACCCTGGCTTGCGGGGCTGACGAGGCCGTGGCTGTGCTCGGGTTTCAGGTGGACCTGCTTAGACAGAGCCTCGAGCACAAGCACCCTGAGCTGGAGATTAAGTCTGTTGATGGCTTCCAGGGCCGCGAGAAGGAGGCTGTGGTGTTGTCCTTCGTCAGGTCGAACAGGAAGGGTAAGAGGCCTGCACAGAGCTCTCCGGGGCTCACAAAAGTGCTGATTCTGAAGGTGTCGAGTTCTGCTCGTCCCTGCCAGGGTGGCTCGGGGTGCAGCCTGTGTCCTCCATAAGTCACTCGCAGCAAATGACTAAGGCGACTAAGGTGACCAGGACCCCTTGGGATCAGCAGAGCCTGGGCAGGCCAGCAGTGTCCTGGGGGTGACGTCCCAGCAGCTCCGCTGAGGCCGAGCTCTCCTTGGCCCAGTGAATTGAGGAGAGGAAGGCACACGTTTCAGACAGAGGAAATAGAATCTCGAGGTTCGGTGGCACGAGTGTGCACTCAGCTGGTGGTTGGGGAGTGGGCTAGAAATGGCCAGGTCACCCCACTGAGCTTAGAGCTTGTCTTATGGCCTTAAAGCACAGCTGTGACAATAAGAAAATCATTCCCAGAGACTCAGCTTTAGCTCATGGGCTTGGGAAACGTCCTCTGGGAAAGATTGGAAACAGATAAGGAGGTGGGAAGGTCCTTTACCTTCCCCTGGGGAGCCGGCTGCTGCCTCCCCTTTCTGGATGTTCGTCTGTTGGCTCAGGCAGGTGGAGTCTGTCTGCACTTGGGCCCAGCAATAGCTTGGGAGCCTCCAGCCCGTTTCTGTGCCCACAGACACACTCAGTGGTGACTGAGTGCTGAGCAGATGCTCATCAGACATCACAGCCAGGCCACATGGGCATGCGTGTGGAGGGCACCCACAGGTGTGGGCCACAGGCTGGGGTCTCCAAGCCGTGAGGGTGCTGAGGACACCCCAGATGAGGGTGCAAGGGGCTGTTTCCTGTTTCTCCCTCTTAGATCTGCTCCCCTCTCCCCTGGCTCTTTAGGTGAGGTTGGTTTTCTGGCCGAGGACCGGCGGATCAATGTTGCTGTCACCCGAGCACGGCGCCATGTGGCACTCGTTTGTGATTCCCGCACTGTCAACAACCACCCCTTTTTGAAGACCCTGGTGGACTATGTCACCCAGCATGGGGAAGTGCGCACAGCCTTTGAGTATCTTGATGATATTGTCCCTGTAAACTATGCTCATGAGGGCCCACAGGGCCACAGCCAGGCTGCTGCAAAGCCTCGAGGCCCCACTTCCTCGGCCAGGAAGCTGCCCAGAAGTGGACGGCCAGAGGGTGGCCAGGAGGCTGGAGCAGCTGCCAGGCAGCACCAGAAGAAGCCAGGCACGAAGCCTTTGGCCTCTGAAGTCCCTTCCCAACCCCGATTCAATGGGGACAGCCAGGAGGGCCCGAGAGTTGCAGATGGCACAGAGCGCTTCAGGGCCATGATCGAGGAGTTTGTGGCCAGTGAGGAGATGCAGTTGCGGTTTCCTGCGTCCTTGAATTCTCACGACAGGCTTCGGGTCCACCAGATAGCCGAGGAGTACGGGCTGCGGCATGACAGTGCTGGGGAGGGCAAGGCGAGGTGCATTACTGTGAGCAAGAGGGGCCACGGGGTCAGCAGCAGAGCTCCCCTCCCCGCTGTGGCCTCCAGCCCTGGGCAGCCAGAGCGGCCCCCTGAGGAGCAGTGCACCCAGGCTGGGGTGGACCTGAAGGTACTGCACCTAGAGAGGCTGCAGAGGGTGCAGGGCACCCAGGAACAGCCAGCCAAGAAGGAGCAGCCAGTCCTGGGCTCAGGGCTGCAGAAGTTTCCAGAAAAGAAAAAGAAAAAAGAAGCCAAGGGTAAGTTGTATTAACTGTGGGAGCACAAGTGTCGGGTGCCTTACCTGAAACCTGCCACCCTCAAAAAGAATTATGGATTTTGGTGGGTGGCACTGCCACTGGTCATGTTGCACTGTATTTTTAATCATGTCACTTGCTCCTGGCTCTGTCTGGTCTCCCCTGGATCCCCTGAGTGACAGCTCCCTCCTGGCCCCAGAGCCTTGGCTAGGGCCTGGCAGGTGGGACGGCTCCCACCGCAGGAGTCCTGCTCAGCCTGGCACGGTGCTCTGTTGAGCTTGTTGTACACCGTCATGCTGGACCAAATGCTTCTCCCCGGGATCTGGTGTGTGCGCACTGATGCGGAGTGTGCCCCCATGGGCCACAGCCTGGACTTGCTGGACACTTGTGGAGGTCCCTGTTAGAACCCCATCCCTGTCTCCAAGATCACAGGAGGTCAGCTCGCTCTCTTTCATCAGCTCCTGGAAAGCAGAGCAGTGCAGGCCTCCAGCCCAGCCCTGTGGGCATGAGATTCCAGCAGAGGAAAGCGACCTTCTCAGTTTTTAAGCTGAGAGTGGGGATACGATTCCCGCCCCAAAGAGGAAGGTTCCAAGCCCGTGTGCCGCTGGGGTGGGACCCACTCCTCCTTGTACCCATCTCCTCCTCTTCCCATGAGGTGCAGTAGGTGCTCACCTGTGCTTTGGTGTCGGAGGACTGGGCATCCTGGAGATCCCTGCCCCACTCAGGGAAGCTGGCACCATCCCCTGTGAAAGTGCTCCTTTGGCAGCCACCTTCTGGGTGCCTTTTGCCACTCCCGCTTCGGATGTGGCCTGTCTGCAGGGCATCAGGCTCTGTGCTGGTGTCCTAGGGAGTGGCTGAGATGTGGATCCCTTTGTAACAAAGGCTGCCCAAGCAGCTTTCTGTCCTAGCCCTTCCTTTGGGGGTTGGGGTGGCCCTGCCATCCCACGGCAGCACAGCTGGGTCACATGAGCTTCCCAGGTCAGGTGGTGAGTGATGGAGGCTGGTCTTGTGTTTGCCAGATTTCCCAGTGTGCTCTGCCTGCTTGCCCCCCGCCGCCTGAGCATGCCGTGCCTGGGCCCTGGGTCCCCGTTTCCTGAGGATGCTTGCTGTCCTGTGCTGCGGTGGCGCCTCCCCCAGGCCTCCAGGCCACCTGGTTCCACCCTGGGTCGGGGGAAGGTTAGCCTCTTCCTTTCCTCCTCTCTGTCGAAAGTGCCTGCTTAGGTTTGAAGCAGCCACCGCAGACCAGGGCCTTTGAGGGTGTTCTGGGGCACACGGGAGGGAGCCCCTGGGCTGTGTCACAGGCTTCCTTGTGACCACACATGTGAGGCTTCCTGTTCTGACGCATGTGGCCAGTTCCCATGCACGCGCCTGCACCTAGGAACAGGCTAGTCCTGCCTGAGTGCATCCTGGGGCTCACCTGTGTCACCACTTGGGGCTCCCCACCCACCTGTGTCCTGCGTGTCTGCACTTGTGTGTGGATGGGCATTTGTGGTCCACCTGCGTTTTACTGTATGGAACCTTGCAGCTCTTCCCACCTGAGCCTTTCTTATACCTTAAAATATTTTCTTGCTTCTGTTGGGGAGCCAGAGGTCCCCCAGAGGGAGCCATTTCCCAAAACTGGGCTCCTTTGTTGGTCTGGGGTTTTGTTTTTGCAGCTGATGCCATGTGCACATCCCATGTGTAAATGTGTTCTGGATATGGGGGGCACCTGCATGCTGCCAGTCCTGTTCCGGAGGTCTTGCCATCCGCCTCCCAGGGAGCAGAGCTACCCTGGCTTTAGTGAGGAATTGGGGGTCAGTGGCCTAGTGAAGATGAGGGTGAGTTGGCGGTGATGGAGCCCAGACAGACAGTGAGTCCCTCTGAGTGTCCCTTCTGGGGCCCAGAAGCAGGAACTGGAAGGGATGCTTTGGGGCCGTGGCCCGGCTGCAGCTTGCTGTGACGCCAGGGGGAACCCGGTCTCCGTGTTCCCCTCTTACCCGAATGGCGCTTTCTCCCCAGGCCGCCCCGCCAGGGATCAACCTACTGAGGAGGACTTCGATGCCTTAGTGTCAGCTGCCGTGAAGGCCGACAACACCTGCAGCTTTGCCAAATGTTCAGCCAGTGTCGTGACTTTGGGACAGTTCTGCCAGTTCTGTGGCCACCGCTACTGCCTCAGCCACCACCTCCCCGAGGTACTTGGGCCCCGCCCTGGCTGGATGTTAGGGCCGTACATGCCGGAAGCCCTGCCCCATCAGCAGGCGCCCTGCTGTCCTAAGGGGTGTGCTCTCTAAAGACAAAAGAGGTGGGGGCTGGGGATTTAGCTCAGCGGCATAAGCGCCTGCCTTGCAAGCAGGCAGTCATGAGTTCAATCCCCAGGACTGATAAAAAGGAAAAAGACTGAAAAAAAAAAAAAAAAAGAAGAGACACTGACTTGGGGTTTGTCCCAAATCCTGGGCTGTGGGGAAGTAAGATGCCATCTCAGCTGAGTCCGAGCCACGTTGGGAGTGTGGGCATTGAGACTGTCCCAGTGTCCCGGGCTCGGTCAGTGGGTGATCTGGCCTAGTGCAGGGCCATGGAATCTATGGATCCAGGTGGCAGCAGCCTGATGGTCTTTTCATTCACCCCTTGACTGAGCATGTGCCAGTGAGACCTGTGGGCTGGAGCAGGCCCTGCCTCTGCATAGGACATCCGGGCCTGGTGGGATCAGGGTCGGAGACCAGCTTAGGGTACTGGTCTGGTGCAGTGGGCACCCCAAGGAAGGAACCCAGGAGCCAGGGCAGCATCAAGAGACCTGTCCACCCAGGGTGGGCTGACACCTGAGGGGTGGGAGGTGGGGAGCCATGGGGAGATAGGCTGAGGCAGGAAGGCAGCCCCTCCAGCCTGCGGAAGCCATGGGTGTAGTGTAGTGGGTGGAGCAGAGTGGATGCAGAGACAGTAGAGGCTGGGTAGGGCGTAGCTGCATCAGGCTTGAGGTGGGGGTGGCGCTGAGGTGTCACCAGGGCCATGATGTCACCATACCAGCTGCAGCATGGGGGAGCTTGAGCCTGGGGTGTAGTGGGAGTGTGGTCCATTGGTGTGTGTCCTCCACCCCACCCCGTGCAGCCCACCTGACTGTCCTGTCCTCCCCAGGTCCACGGCTGCGGTGAGAAGGCTCGAGTCCATGCCCGGCAGAGAATCAGCCGGGAGGGGGTCCTCTATGCTGGCAGCGGGACCAAGGACAGGTCTCTGGACCCTGCCAAGAGGGCCCAGCTCCAGAGGAGGCTGGACAAGAAGCTGGGGGAGCTCAGCAGCCAGAGGGCGAGCAAGAGGAAGGAGAAGGGGACATGATGGTGGTTGCCCAGAGTGGGAGACTGCAGCTGCTGCCAAGCCCGGGGCACAGGGGCACACGGGCATCCTCAGGGATGACCTGTTCCCTGCTGCCTCCATCACTCCTAGCGAGACCGGAAATCTCACATGTGGGCCTCAGGGAAGATCCTGTTTCCCTGGAGATGTGCCTGGCATCGGCCTCTGTCACGGCAGCTGCCTGGGTGAGGCACCAGGAAGAACCAAGAGGCCCGGAAGCCCTGAACGCCCCAGAAAGCGGGTCCCGAAAGGGGCTTTCTGCCCGTGTGTGCCGTCTCGCCAGCTGCGGCCGCCTTCCTGTGTTCCCAGTGCCTGCTCCGGCTCTTGCCCTGGGGGCCATGGATGCAGCCTGACCTCTGCTTAGGGAAGCTTCTGGTGGGTGCTGGTCCTCCCTCTGTAACGGGTTGGACGACAGCTGAAGTGGCCGTTCTGTAGTGGCCCTCCTGGGAGAGAGCCGTCCCGGAGCGTCCGTGTTGCTGACGCTTATGGTTCCAAGACTCCCTAAGCACTCTGCCAAATATTTATAAGAACCTCACAGAGGTATTTTAGTCTGAGGCTCTTATTTCAAAAGGACATAAATTATTTTAAAGTGCAATAAAAGACATGCATACAATCCATAGTCTTTTTACGGTGACTCAGGTGACCTTCTTGCCCTTTCTTCCTCCAGTGACCCTTTCCTGGAGTGGGCGCTGGACACAGAATGAGCTCGAGTTTGCTGTCAACCTTCAGGGCATCTGAGAGCATAGTATAGGTGGCAAGCAGGTGTGGGTGTGTAGGGCTACTGCTGGGGACATCTGTCCTGCCAGCCATGATGAGGGGAAGCGGAAGATAACTTTCACTTGATTTTTTTACAATTTTTTTTGCAGCTAGGGTGCTGCTATGTAGTTCAGGCTGGCCTTGAACTCAAGGCAATCCTGCCTCCGCCTCCCAAGTGCTGGGATTGCAGGCCTGTGCCACCACTCTCAGCCTTGCTTGGCTTTTCTATCCATGAGAAAGGGGTTTTTAATTGGAATGTTTAGCGCTGTGAAATTGGCAGGGCAGAAAGAGGGAGAGGCTGTTTTGTGGGGATGGGACTGGCTGAATGGGACATGCTTTTCTCGGTCCCCACCATGGGTTCCCATTAATGAGAAGGAAGAGGCCTCCCTGCGCTCCCTCTGTGTCCTCCCAACTGCAGGGCCCCAGGCAGACCCCACTCTTCTCCCTGCTGCCCCCTCTGACCCAGGCCCTGGCCCACTGTCCTGCATCTCTGTGTCAGTTATGTCTACCATAGCCCCAGAGTGCGGCCTAACCTCTCTGACCTGTGTCCAGATGCCCCTGCCTCTGGCCTCAGCCTCCTCTGGAGCGTTTGCTCTGTGACCACAACCGTGTCCCCCAGGTGCCTTTTCCGCAGCACCTCTTGGAACGTGTCCTCTGCCAGGTTGCACATGTTGGTCATTGCTTTTGCCAGGCCAGGCCTCTCCCTCTGGATGTCTTGCTTGCTTGCTCCTGTAAGTGGCTTTGTTTATTCGTGGTCCTGGGAATTGAACCCAAGGCCTCATGCATACTAGACAAGCTCTCTGCTACTGTTATACTCCAGCCCTTTTATTTTGAGATAGTCTTGGCTAAATTGCCCAGGCTGGCATTGAATTTGTGACCCTCCTGATTCAACTTCACAAGCAGTTGGGATTATAGACATGTGCCACTGCACCCAGCCCGAGCGTGGCTTTGAAATGAACTAGTAGGAAAGGGAAGGGGACAGGATCTTGCATTTTGTACCTGAGTGCCATGCAGAGCTCATTCAAACATTAACAGCCAGTGAGTGCTGGCAGGGGCAGAGCCGTGGTGGCTGTGCTCCTGGGTCCCTGAGACGCAGCAGGAGCTGCAAGAAATGGATGCTTTAGAGGGAGCATGGTTCGCTGTTGGTGGGGAGTGGGGGAAAGTGGCGCTTTGACTGTTGCGGACCCATGCTTTGTCTTCCTGACTTGCTTCTCAGCCTGGCCCCCTGGGTCAAGCAGAGGGCGGCTGCGTATCTCCAGCAGGATGCTGTGTCACCATGCTTTTGGCCACTGCGAGGTCAGGGGTTCTGCCTGGGATCCACACACGGATGCTAGAAGAGAGATGTTCGCTCTTCCTCCACTGGAGGAGGCCAGCAGCCAGCCAGCCTCCCGGCCTTCTCAAGGATGCCGTCTCCAGCACAGGAGGAGGCTGAAGAGAGACCAGGACGCCAGCATCAGGGCATCTGGATCCAGGCACACTTGGCCTCCACTCTCCTTCCCAGTGTCCTGGATTAGTAAATCAGTTTTAGGTGAAGAAAGTCTGCCCCGGGGTTTTGTCACTTGCTCTGAAGGATCTTTGCTGGCCCAGCCATGCCTACATCTGCACACCTTGTTGGATATCTGCACTGTGGGCAGGGAGACAGTGTGGATCCCTCCCCCACCCCTAGAAAAAGTAGGATTGGAATCCAAGCCCCTGTTGCTGTCCAGAATGAGAAATGGCCATATGCCATGCCACTAGGAAAGGCTTAGGTACCGGAAAGCAGCCAGTGTGGGCTGGGACGAGAGTCTCTAGCCCCGGCAGGGTGCACATGAGTGCCAGCACCACCACCCCTAGTGACACCTGTGTGTTCACCTTTAAAGCAGAAGGGAGCAGTCGCCACCTGCAGGCTGTGCAGATCCGTCGTTGTGCTGACCAGTAGGCAGCATTGTGGCCTGACGTGGTCTGTGACCAGGTGTGTGGTCTCCGTGACACTGTCCCATACCGTGTCTAGCTGTGACCACTGCACCCCACTTCCCTCCTTCCCTTCACTGCTGACCACTGCTTATCCGTTGGTGATGTTCTGTTAAAATGTCAGAGTTGACAGGGGCGACGTGCAGTTTCCATTTCTCATCCTAGAGAGACTTCACTAGGAAAATGTGTGTAGTTGGTGGCTTGAAAAACCTTCTCCAGTCTGGCTGGGCAGTTTCTCCCGAAGGAGGGAAAACAGTACCCTAGAGCCGGATGGCTCCCTGGCCAGCAGATGTGATCTTGGTGACAGTGTCCTGCAGGCTGCAGCCCTTCCCGGAGGGGAGCACCTCAGCGGGGCCTCAGGGGAGTTGAGGAGTCCTTCAGTGGTGGGGGACCAGCCTCAGAGATGGGGACTGGCCTTTGCCTTTAAGGCTGCAAGGAGGAGGTCTTGCCCTTTGCTCCCCAGGGCTGAGAAGCCACAGGGCCAGCTGCGGCACCTGGCTTTGGAGATGATCAGCCCTGACGTGCGTCCCCAGGTTAACCCTCCGTGCCTGTCCCCTCATCTGTAAGAGGGGCTCATAGGGTTGCCGTGGTAAATGTCTCAAGGTCCTTGCAGTGTCTGATTTTCTGTCCTCTTCCTCATCTTGCAGAGCTACAGTGACAAGAGATAGAAGCACCTGCAGTAAATGACTACACCTGTTCAGATAGCAGGGCCAGCAAATAGTCCTCAGGGTCCCTGGCAGAGGTGAGATCCTCCGGGAGCCCAGGAGCCAGTTACAGCTGTGAAGGTTGTTGGTCCGCAGCCCTGCCCAGGGCGGGGCCCCAGCTTCCTTTCAGGTGACACAGAGCACTCTGCTCCCTGCCAGGCGGGCCGAGCCCTGCAGTGGGCCAGCCACACACAGTGTTTACCTTGGTTTGTTTAGAGTGCTGCCCAGGGGGACGGGGCCAGTGCGTTGCTGGGCACCGTGCTGCGTTGGGAAGTTTTGAGCCCGAGTTACAACCTTGGCAATTGAAATCACATTCTGTGCCAGGGGCATGGCAAAAGTGCAGCCTTATTTGGGCTGGAAACTTCTTTGTACGGAGAGGATTGGAGCAAGCGAGCCAGTTCCACATGGGCGATGAGTGCTCAGCGTCCCAGGTCGGACCGTCCAGTTTGTAAATTGTTTCAGCCTCTTGGTGCAGCTCAGTGCTCTGCTGCCCTCAGCTGCCAGAGGGGCTCAGCTGTATAATTGTCACCCCCGAAAACTCACCCACTGTAAGCATACAGTTCCACAAAATATAGGAAATGTGGGGCCGTGCCGCCTGCTACCTGGCAGAGCTCCAGCCGCTCTGTGTGTGAATGTGGGTTTCATTTTCTTGGGTGGATTCTTAGATGTGCAAGGTCTTATGGTGAGTGTCTGGCAGGTATTTTGTTTGTGTTTGTGCTTGTTTTGGTTGTACTGGGGATCAAATTCAAGGGTGCTCTACCACTCAGCTCCAGCCCCAGCCCTTTTTATTTTTCATTTTGGGGCAGGGTCTCCCCTAAGGTGCCCAGGTTGGCCTTGAACTTGCCATGTTACATCCCTGCCACCTGTTAAGGAGGGTTTCGAGTTTGCTACCTTCCTGCCAACACTTGGTATTGTCTGGTTGTTGTTGTAGCCATCCCAGCGCTTTCCGGACTCTCACTGTAGCTTCACGCTGCACTTCTTTAAAGACTAATACATTTGAGCATCTTGGTTTGTGCTGTGACACATTCTGAATCTTTTCAGATAAAATGCTTAATCCTGCATCGTTTTATTTTAAGGAGAATAAAACCAAACCAAACAGAGTAAGGCCAATCAAAATAAACAGTGAATGTGATACAGATCTTCAAAACAAGACAATAGGAAATCAACAGTGGCTACCAAAATGCCTGTTGTTATCTTCAGAGTAGCTGCCCATTCCATCAGACATAACAAATTGAAACAAAACAACAAAGCAATACAGGGAGACAGAGAGAAAGAGAGAGAGAGAGAGAGAGAGAGAGAGAGAGAGAGAGAGAGATTAATGCTTGTAGTATTTAGTGTTTGACTTCAAAACAAGATAATAAGAAATCACTAGTGGCTACCATAATATATCTTCTTGTCTTTGAAAAAGCTGTCTATGCCATCAGATATAGGCTTTTGGGGGCCCTCTTTTTGAGGCAGGATATCACTATGCAATTTAGGCTGGCCTTGAGCTCACTTTGTACCCTAGGCTGGTATCAAATGTGCAGTGATCCTCCTGCCTCAGCCTCCTGAGCACAGGGATTACAGGCATGTGCCACCACATCCAGCTGTCAGATATAATAATAAAATAATAAAACTGAACAAAAGAAAACAATGAAAATAATACAGGACTTTAAAACAAGATAATGTGGAATTAACAATGGCTACCACCTTCAGAAGGCAATCCCTATAATTGCTATATTGTATCTAAATAGGTGCTCAGACTACCAGCTTTAGGCCTACAAAGTAAATCAAACACTAAATACTGCAAGCATTAAACTCTCTCTCTCTCTTTCTCTCTCTCTCTCTTTTACTTCAGTAACTATCATCTTAGCCTGTGTTTTTCCGAATCAGCCAGTTACTTATGGGGGTGGGCTTGGTTCTTCTTGTCTCTAACTAAGCCTGAGTGCTGGCTGGCTCACAGGAAGGGGCTGGCTTCTTGTTTCTCCTCCTGGAAGCCCATGACTGCCTCGTACATCTTTATTTCACCGAGGGGAAACAGAACCCAGGGCCTTGTGCATGGCAGTCATGTGCTCTCCCCCTGAGCTGCATCCTCAGTCTTTGGCCTGGTCTTTGAGGTGGGTTGTTTGCTACGTGTGGTGACACCACATCTGTTATCCCACCATTCTGGGAGACTGAGGCAGGATCACTAGGTCGACTCGGGCAACTTGGTAAGACGGTCTCAAAAGAAAACATACATGAGCTGCATAGTAAGTTCAAGGCCAGCCTAAATTTAGTGAGCTCTTGCCTCAAAAAACCCAACTAACTAAAATAAAACTAAGGGCTGGGCTATAGATTGGTGCAAAAACATGGATTCAGTGCCTAGTACTGAAAAAAAAAGTCTGTCTTATTGAGATATATGGTGTCTTCATATATTCTGGGTAGAAATCTTTTACCAAATGTGTGATACACAAGTCTATCTCCCATTCTTGTTCTGTGATTTTTTTTTTTTAAGTATCGGGGATCAAATTCATGACCTCACACTTACCAGGTAGGCATGTATGCCACTGAGTTAAATCCCAGGTCCCTGTGATTTTCTTTTCATTTTCTTCTTCTTCGTCTTTTTTTTTTTTTTGTCTTTTTCCTTTTTACCGGGGATCGAACTCATGCCTGCCTGCTTGCAAGGAAGGCGCTTATGCCACTGAGCTAAATCCCCAGCCCTTTTTCTTTTCTTTTCTTTTCTTTCTTTCTTTTTTTTTTTTTTTTTTTTTTTTTTTTTTTTTTTTTTTGAGACAAGCTCTTTCCATGTAGTTCGGCCTGGCCTTGAACTCAAATATGTAGTCCAGGCTGGCTTTGAACTTGCTGTGATCTTCCTGCTTCAGCCTCCTGAGTGCTGAGACTACAAGTGTGTGCCACCATCCCTGGCTTGATTTTTTTTTTTTGATACAAGGTCTTGATATGTAATGCAGGTTGGCTTCAAACTCATGACAATTCTCCTGCTTCTGCCTCCCAAGTGCTGGGATTATAGGCATGTACCACTACGTCCAGCTGGCTTGATTTTCTTTTTTTTTGTCTTTTTCCTTTTTATCGGTACCAGGGATCGAACCCACGACTGCCTGCTTGCAAGGCAGGCGCTTATGCCGCTGAGCTAAATCCCCAGCCCCTGGCTTGATTTTCTTGATACTCTTTATTTTAATGAAGTCCAAATTACCAGATTTTTATTTTATGGCTGGGCTTTTATTTGTTCTTATTTATATTTTTTCAGATTTTTGAGACAAAGTCTTGTTATTTATCCAGGCTAGCCTTGAACTCTAGGTGACCCTCCTCCCTCAGCCTCCTGAGTGCTAGAATTACTGGCATACACCACCATGCCTGGTTGTGCTTTTATTGATTTGCTTAAGATCTTTTTACCTAAGATCTCAAAGATCTTCTATAGTTTCTTCGGAGCATTTTGTAAGTTTAACTGTTATGCTCAGGTTTGTGATCTATTCAAAGTGGACTTTGGTGAGTTGTGTTTGTTGCTATCTGTTTGTGTGGGTTGTTAACCATTTGTCATTGTGACATGATGCCTAAGAAGAGCAGTTTAAAGGAAGAAAGAGTTGTTTGGCTCATGATTTCAGAGGGTTCAGTCCTTGGTCCCACTGTTTCTGGGATTGTCAGGGCAGAAGGGTGTGGCAGAAGGAAGCCATTCACTTCATGGCAGCCAGGAAGCAGAGAGCGAGCCAAAGACCTGGGGACAGGATGCACCCCTTGGAGCCCTGCTCCGTGGTAATTTCTTCCTCAGTGAGGCGCTGCCTCCTGGTAAACCCAAGCTCCAACATGAGAGCCTCAGTCTATGATCATTTTCTCAGAGCTATCAGCTGGAGACCAAGCCTTTGGCATGTGGGATCTGGGGCATTTCAACTCCAGACCATAACACATGCACCCCGTGTGCCCAGCATCCTGTAGTGAAGGGCTTTCTTTCCCTCGGAAGTGCTGGGCAACTTGTTGACCCATTTGAGCACGAATGCAGGGCCTTGGTTCCAGATTCTCAATCTTATTCTGTCCATCTCTATGTCCTATGGCAGTTCCACAGGCCTCACCTGGACACTCCGGTCCCTGTCATGGAGGGAGGGCAGCTCCTCCTGCAGGAGGGACAGCAGGGAGACTTCCCATCAAGGCACCATGACAAGCTCATGACCCAGCCTCGGAATTCTACAGAAAGGAGAGTTTTAAAGGCGTGTGGTCACTCTCAGAAAAGGAATGTGCCTGTCCTGTGTTCCAGAGCTGGACAGAAACATGGCCCATAGGGAGCTGTGGTCCTGGCCTGGTCAGCAGCAGGGATGGCCAGAGCCTGTTCCTGTGAGTAATCGGGGTGAGAAGGGCCAGCCTGGGGGTTCCCAGGGAGGAGCTGGATGCTGGGACAGGGCTGCCTGACTCATGCAGGAGGGCAGCCGTACAGTTACCATGGCTGCAAAACATCCCTCCCCAGCGCGCTGTGGACAGAGCTCCCATTTATCATGGTCTTGCCTTCTATGGCTCAGGAATTTGCATAGAGCTCAGCGGAAAACAAGATTGAAAAGGCCGGCACTGCCTGGAGTGGGGGCACTAACCATGAGGGGAAGTTCGTCCCCAGAGCTGCTTGTGGGTCAGGCTGGCCCTTGTCTCCAGCTGAGCTCTGCCCAGTACCTACGCTGAGGTCGTCCCCCCGCGGGTCACACCTAGGTCCCATCTCAGGCCCTGCCTTTGGACACCAGGCTGAGCACACTCCTAGTCTTGTGGCCTTAGCTGCTGGCCATTTGCTGGCCACCTGGAATATTTAGTAGACAAGCTCAACCTCCAGACTGCCCAGTGCAACGTCCGATTTGCCCTCTCAGTTGGGGCCTGAGAATACCCCCCAAGATATATCCACCTGCTACCCCCAGAATTCATGAATGTGACCTTATTTAACACTGCAGATGCAGTTAAAGGGTCTGGAGATGAGACCATTACCTGTGTGGTCCCAAGTTCCACACCAAGTATCCTTAGGGGACACACAGAGGGGATGGGGGGGACCATGTGCAGACAGAGATGGGGTGATGGGGTCACAAGCCAAGGCCCCCCAGGAGCTGGGAGGGGCAGGAAGGCTCCTCCAGGGATCCTGTACCTTGAAGTCTCCACGCCCATGGACTCTGTGACACTGCTCAAGACTTGAGAGCAGGTTCCGCTGTGTCAGATCCCCAGTGTGTGATGATTTTTGTGTCAGCCATGGAACATGGAAGACCCACAGCCTACCTCCTAGGCTGCTCCCTCCTTGGTCTTGGGGTTCTCCTGGGTGCCTCTCTCTCCCCATCCTATCCTGCCAGTGTATCATCTGCTCTGCCCTCCAGGCATAGTGGAATCCACCTGTGTCTGTACCCCACTGCTGTGCTCCGGCCCAGACCCCCACCCCTCTGCCCTGGGCCCATGCAGCCTCCTTGTATCAGTCAGTGTTTCATTGCTGTGACGGAATAGCTGATGTCCATAACTTCCAGGAGGAGAGGTTTGTTTCGGTGCGTGGTTTCAGAAGGGTTAGTCCATGGCGGCCAGACTCCAAGGCAGGAGCAGCATGGCAGAGGGGAACTGGGGAGGAAAGCTCCTCACAGGAGCCAGGAGACCCTGGGGAAGGCCCAAGAGGAAGGGGTAGGGCCAGATACAGCCTCCAAGACTACATCCCCAGGGAGCCCTAGAGACATCCAGAAATGTACTTTATTGATTTCTTTGGAGTCTCTCAAGTCAGTACACTAGACGTCAAGATAAACCATCACTCTCATGCCCTGCCTGGCCTTTGCCCGTGATCTCTACTGCACATATTTCTTCTTTCTGCTCCAAACCCCATGCTCTGTGCTCTGCACCTGTGACTCTGGGCAGATGCTCTGCAAGCCGTGTCCTCAGGCATAGCTCCAGAGGGACTGGGAGGCAGGAGGGGAGACTTTGGCTGTGTCTTCCTGTCCTCCTAATGTTGCTCCAGCAATGACAGCTGCTCCTGTCACAGCTTCTTTCGGTGCTCTCCTGCAGGCCCTTGGGGCTTCAGCAGTGCCCTCCTTGGAGAAGCCCACCCTGGGCCCCTCCTGCACCAGCAGCTTGAGGGCCATCACCTCTGAGGGAAGAGCCTCCGTTCCTGACCCGCTGGCACCCAGGAACTCCAGCTTCCAGCCCTGGCTCCTGTAAGGGAGTCACAGCCCCGTGCAGCCAGGGACCCTCAGAAACACAATCCATGCTCTTTGGGCTCAGGCTGCTGGTGCTCCCCAGCCACAGGAGCAGGGATTTAGTCTCTTGCTGGGAAAGGAAGGACTGGAGTCCAAGGTGAAGTTTGGAATGATGGCAAAGGGAGCACGTGAAATTACTGCAGCCCCTGCCACAACATCCACCACCCCTTAGCTCAGTGACCTGTTTTTTACACCTGAGATTAGAACTCTGGGCCTGGCCTGTAGCTAGGCAAGCACTCTACTGCAGCCCTTGTTTTCTTTTTCACTCTTTTCTTTCCTCTCCTTCCTCCTTTCCATCCTCCACTCCTCTTCCTTTTGCTGGCTGAGTAGTATTCCACTATTTCTGTGTACCATATCTTCTTTACCCAGTCACCTGTTGGGGAGCATGGGTTGTTCCCATCTTTGCCTATTGTGAACAGGTGTGGCGAACACAGGGTGCAGGTGTCTCTTCCACATCCTGAGACCCTCTTCTTTGGGTACACAACTAGGGCTGGGTGTGCTGGGTCATGCGGCAGTCCTAGTTTTAGTCTGTTGAGGAGCTCCATCCTAATGGCTGTCTCATTTACCTGTTCCCACCAAGCGTGTAAGGAGGTTCCTTTCCCACAGCAACTTCGCCAGCACTTAGCATTGTTGTCTTTTTGCCATTTCATTGTGATTTCTGTTTGCATTTTCAGTTAGCAAGGTCAGGCTTTTTTCCCTAATTGTCTTCTTTTGAGATGTGCCAAATCATTTACCTACTGTGTAGTTAATATTTCCTTCTTTCCTATTTCCCCCTCCCCTTCTCCTGAGAGTCTTCTCATTTGAATGGCTAATCTTCACCCTTTCCTAGTTTATTTTAAATCTCTTTTCTCCTAATTTGTGTCTCTTGCTTTCTTTTCTTTCTCCTCTCCCTTCTCTTCCCTTCTCTCTTTTTTCTTTTTTTATTTTTTTTGCAATGCTGGGGGATTTAACTCAGGGAGTGCTGAGCTACATTGCTGGCCACTATTTTTCTAAATAAAAAAATTTTTTTGAGACAGAATCTCGCTAAGTTATCCAGGCTGACCTCAAACTTGGGCTCCTCCTGTCTCAGTCTCCTGAGTAGCTGAGATTAAAGTGCCATGTGCCATGGAGCTTGGTGGTCTTTTGCTTTCTTTGTATGAAGCGTTCCTCAGCTTTATATCCCAAGTCTGACATTTAGCTTTCAGTGTTCCAGAACCAACCCTTCAGCGTGGTCTTAGTAATTATGGTGATGTCACTTTCTCTTTCCTTCTTTCTGTGCCCTCCGCGTGTTCTTTCTCCTGCAGCATCTTTATTCCAGGATGATACACTGGGTGTGGTGGCACATGCTTGAAATCCCGGCACTCTGGGAGGCTGAGGCAGGAGGAGGCCCACAAGTTTGAGGTCAGCCTGGGCTACATGAGTTCAAGGCCAGCCTGAGCTACACAGTGAGACCTTGTCTCAAAAAACAAACAAAACAAACAACTCCCATGTTGCATCTCTCTGCCTCCTGCACCAACACGAGGAGTTGTCCTTTGGAATCTGCTGCTGCCTAAGCAGGGCCGATGCTCTGGCTGCCCAGGGCTGCTGACTGTGACTCCGCTATGCTGTGTGAGTCATCCTGTCTCTGACCTGATGAGGGTTGCAGGTCTGCATCTTTGTCTTTCTCCCGGATGCGTCCAGTTCCCCACGTCCTGGGGTCCTTGGGAGTCAGGCGGCATCTGTCTCTCTACCCCTACTCGCCCTTCTCCTAGAAATGCTGCCAGGCTGCAGGGGGCAGACCTGCTCGTTCACTCTCTGCAGAGTCCAGGCCTGGGTTTCATCTTTTCTCAGAGCTGAGGACGCCTCCCTGGGGTTTGATCACTTGTGTGCTGCTGCTTTTTAAAATTGTAAACATGCATTACATAAAGTGCCACCTGTCCACTGTTGTAACAGCTCCGTGGCCTCAGGTCCATTGCTGCCGTTACGTAGCCTGCACCACCATCTGGTGCCAGAGATTTCTCCTCTTCCCAGCCAGAAACTGCCCCCTTGCACACCCTTCCGTTCTGCGTTCCCTCTCTGACTCCACACTCCCTGGACTGGCCTTGCTGTCCACTCTCCATGAGCACCTGGCCTGGTCCTTGAGTGAGCAGAGAGCTGAGTGCGTCCAAGCCTCACACAGACGTCGCTATTTAAGAATCTTTCCACAGATGCACGGTAAACCTCAGCCAGCAGATCCTCTTACAGCGACCGTTACATGACATGGTCACTTTTTATTTTGCAAGAGGAAATTAGAGTTTTATTACCATGAGTTACAAGATCTTGTTGTATGTGTGTATGTGGAGGAATGGCTGCATCTCATTTGACTTGCATTCACTTGGAAAACAGTGTTTTGAGCATGTTCCTAGGTCACCAAACCAGAGCTGTATCAGCTGTTCAGACCGTTAGGCTGGGAGTGGTGGTGCATACCTGTAACCCCAGCACTTAGGGAGGCTGAGGCAGAAGGATTGCCAAGAGTTCAAGGCCAGTCTGGGCTACATAGTGAGATCCTATCTAAAACAATAAGATAAAGAAGAAAGGAGAGACCGTCAGGTTCTCCATATCTATTCAGAACAGAGTGAGCAAATCAGAACTCCAACTTGACACAGTTTGTCACATTGGGGATTAATCTCCTTAGTATGCTTCAAGATGTTTGTCATCTGTTTGCCCCCATCTGCAAGTATCAAAAAAGCCTGAATGTGGGCTGCCACATTCTTTCCTTATAATCTTTATGGGTGAATCAGTGATTCCCATTACATTGTGTCATTATATTACAGTCATTTGGCTGTGAATTTATGATCCTCCTTTCTCAGGAATAGCAGGGTCACAGGCGTGTGCCACCAACCTTCCTTGATATTGATATTTGTAAAAGCAAGATACCAAGCTGTGTATTCAGGAAGCTTTAACTTATACAAAACACGCATATATGCGTAAAGAAACAGAAAGACATTGGGCCAACATAAAAACACCTCTGATCTTCGGGACTCGACGTGATTCTTGTTGTCTTATTTGTGCTCTGTTCTTTCATTATGTGAGGTTTCCTGCAGCGGCAGCTCTGGTCCCGTAATTAGGGTAGAACAGTCTCAGTTTCCCAGTTAGGCGGTTGACAGAGTCACAGCTGCTCCAGTTTTGAGGGCCACCAAGGGCAGTCCTATTCCTCCCTAGCTGGGCCTCGGGTGGTCCTGGAACTGGGTGGGGCTGGGACTCGGGCCGGAGGAGGGGGAGATGGGGCTCCATGTGTGTTTAGAAAAGTGCCCCGGGGGCCACCTGTGGCGAGAGATGGTACCGTTGTCGCTCACAGACCCCTGGGGGCCACAGCAAGAGTGGGCTGCGCTGGCGCCAGGTGGGGCAGCGATCCATCTGTGGAAGGTCGTGAATCAGAGCGTTAGAACTTGCTGACTAAGAGGAACGCGGAGCTCAGCTGGTTTCCGGCTCGGGGACGCTGACTTACAGCTGCGGAAGCGCCTGACAGCGTTGGGCTTTCTTTCATGCGCTGTTCACATATGCTGTGCAGACGGTTGGAGGTCTCTGGATTTTCCAGTGATGTCAGGCAGATTGGCATCTGCCAGCCACGCTGGCTGCCCAACTCCCTGGAGACCCTTCCTGGGGACCTGGCTAGGAGCCCTTATGAAAGATTTTCCTTCTTCCTAAAAGGAAAGAGTCAGTTAAGGGGTACTGTGGTTACCCTAGTCTCACCGACGCTTACAACCTTTGCATGCAGTTGTGTGGAGGTGTGATGTCCAGAGCTCTGCAGCCTTTCTGGGACTATGAATACGCTTTTGGACAGAAGCCAATTTCCTAAGAAGAGTCCAATGCTTGATGGCATTGCACGGCTGCCAAACCCACCCCCGGTCAGTTAGCTCCCTTTGGACCCTATTTTGTTGTTGTGTTGAAATAAAATTCGTGTAACAAAATTAACCACTTAAAAATGAACAATTCAGGACCAGGAGTGTAGCTCAGTGGTGGAGTGCCTGCCTGGCGAGCATGAGGCCCTGAGTTCAACTCCTGGTACCAAAAAAGAAAAAAAGACCCCCAAAAAAGCCTTGAGGAAAAAAAAAAAAAACAATCCTAGCCAGTCATGGTGGTACATGCTTCCCAGAATTTGGGAGGCTGAAGCAAGAGAAATCCTCACAAGTTTGAGGACATCCTGGAATGTGTGGTGAGTTCAAAAACAGACTGAACTACACAGCAAGACCCTGTCTCAAAAAACCAAAACAAGAAAGCAATTCAGTGACGATTAATGCACTCACAGTGCGGCCCAGCCATGACCTCTAGAGAGCTCCAGCCTTCCATTTTCCCCAGAGGAAACCCCACGCCCTCACCCTCCCTTCTGTCCCTTCTCTAGCTCCCAGCAGCCCTGCGTTTACTTTCTATCTCACAGGAGGTGTGTGCTCTGGACAGGTCATACCAATAATTTGTTTTTCAATACTGGAGACTGAGCCCAGGGCCTTCATATGGAGCCTTCTCCACAGCCCTTTATTATTTTTTCTTTTGAGTCTCATTAAATATCTAGTCACCTGGGCTGGGCTCAAACATTCGATCCTCCTGCCTCAGCCTTCCCAGAGTGCTGGGGTTACAGGTGTACACTACCATGCCTGTCTCGGGCACATCATATAAATGGAATTCTGTAACACGTGACCTTTGGGACTGGCTTCTTCCACAAAGCATAACATCCTTGAGGGCCTTCCATGGTGCAGCCTGCCTTAGCCTCCCAGGGTGCTGGATTACAGGTATGAGACACCACGTCTGGTTCCATGAGTGGCTTTCTGGGAAAGAGTGAATGGAATGTAAAATGCAAGAGCTTTTCTCTGCCCAGCCCTGGTGTTCGGGCTGGTGGTGTGGGTCCTTCGGGAACTGGAAGGTGCTGTCTCCTACCACCCACTGTGCTCCTGTGCACCCGCCCAGCTCCTTTCTCCTCTTCCCTGGCACCTCGTCTCCCTGCCTAAACGTTCCCTCTGTCTCTGCATGTGCTCAGCTCATCACTGACTAGTGCACACCAGGGCTGAGGGAAATCTCCAGGTGTCCAGGCAGAGTAGTGGGTGAGTGGCTTCACTGTAGTTCTCCAGGACAGACCTTTGTGTCACTCTCTCAGGCCTCTTGTTTTGGGCAGATTCCCTTGGATGGTAGACAGAATGGTGGCCTCCAGCCATGTCCACCTCCTAGGCTCCAGGACCTGGGAACACATCCCTTACCTGGCTGTGGTGCACGAATGTGATGTGAACAGCTGTGAATACAAATGTGATGGAGTGAGGGGTCCCGAGATGGGGAGTTAGTTCCGGATTCTCCCCACTGGACCCAGTGCAGTCCTTAAAAGAGGAGGCAAAGATGCAAGAGACAGAAAACGTGTCATATTGATAAAAGGAGAGAGAGGAGAGGAGATGGCTGGCTTTGAAGATGGAGTCAGGGGCCACCTCTAAGGACTGTGAGTGGCCTCTAGAAATGGAAAGCCAGGAAGCAATTCTTCCCAGAAAGCCTCCAGGGGAACACAGCCAGCCAGTCCACTTTAGACTTTAGACATCTAGAGTTACAAGACAGTGCATTTGTGTTGTATTAAACCGTGGAGTTAGTGGTCTTTTGTTACGTGGGAAATAAAAAACAACACACTCAGTAATGGATTTTTCAGCCTTTGTCTAGGGGGTCTGGCATCCCCCAACCAGAGCACACTCTCCCTGGCATCCCCCATGTAGCCCTCAGGTGGGCTGGTCCATTCAAGACAGAGAGCTCTAAGCATGCGGCCATTTGTCCATGTTTGCCAGTGCCGACCTTGGGCTCTGGGCTGGCTGAGGTGTAAGATGGGGAAGCAGACTGCTGCCAGCCCAGTGACCACCCTCCATCAGGACAGCATGTTGAGCTCACAGACTCTGGAGTCTGTGTCTGGCCTCTCAGTCCACTTCTGCTGCCTCCCAGCTTTAGGACAAACCACTCAGCTGTCCCTCCATGGCCGTCCCTGTCAGGTGAGGTACTGATGAGAGTGATTATGGGCTATGGGGAGCTAAGGGGTTGACTCCTGTGCGAGGCCAGGAACCACCTCACCCCTAGTGAGGACTTGTGTATTAGCTTTACAGCTGGGGCAAAATACCTGGCACCCACAACTAAAGGAGAAGAGGTTTAATCTGGCTCGCGGTTTTGGGGTGTCAGTTCATGGTTCCAAGGTGGAAACAGCATGGTGGAAGGGCCTGGCAGAGAAGAGCTGCTCAGTCATGGAACCAGAAGGGAGAGAAGGGAGGTGCTAAGGAGGGAGATGTGGCCTCCAAAGCACGCTCCAGGAGCTCGATGCATTCAACCACACTCCACACCTACCAGCACATTTGCCTAAGAACTCACCCGTGGATTAACCCACTAATGACTGTAATGCCCCCGTAACCAAGTCACCTTCCAAAAGCCCCTTCTCTGTGCCCATGAGGTTTTGAAAGGGACATTCTAGATCTGGAATCCTGGCTGGATAAAAGTTACCAACTGTTAATAGTCACACTTTGAGTGTGTACTGCAAGGCCGAATCCAGTCCCTCTCATCCCTCATTTAACCCTCGTTCCAACATGATGGGGTCAGTGTGGCATAATCTTTCCTTAGGAGATATCCTGGAGACTGGGAGTATGCCAGGTCACTTTTGTGGCTTGTCGTTGGTGGAACTCTTAATGCAGTGGTGGCTTTAGTGGGCCCAAGGTCTTCCCCATGCAGCCTGGGACATTGGTGGAGGTCTTAGAATCTTTTGCTGTCATCACTGGATCTTTCCCCCAATTCAAAGATAACTTTTGGGGTCTGGAGATATAGCCCCAGCCTGGCAAGTGCAAGGTTGTGAGTTTGATCCCTAGTACAAAAAAAAAAAAAAGATAAATACTAGATAGATCAAAGATACTATCCAGTGACATTAGAGTTTTGCTCATTTTGGCTAGGGTTGCTTGTGGACTTACACAAACTGTGCCTGAGAAACTTCACAGCAGAAAATGGGTGCAGATGAATGTGCTAAATAAAATCATGAGCAGGCCATGCACAGACCAAAAGAATGTTGGATTCTGACTTGAAGTCTGCCACCAGATGCATCTTGTTACTTGTCACTCACTGATACAGTTTTGATACGAGTCTGCAGTCAGCTGACTTATTGTGGTCTTTGTGCAGTCAAATCTTTCTGCTGATGTGAACCTGTATTTGCAGTCAGTCCCCAGCACTAGTATCACTGCCTCTGCTCCACTTCAGATCATCAGGCATTAGATTCTTCTGAGAAGTGCACAGCCTAAATCTCTCACATTCCCAGTTCACAGCAGGGTTCAATCTCTTGTGAGAAGATAATGCTGCCCCTGACCTGCCATACTCCCATTTGCTGCCCCTACATTCTCAAACTCATAAAGATTCCACTGTCTCAGCCTGATGGATGATGTGATTCCTTTCTTTGAAACCCCCTGCTGTCCCCATCTGACAGTGTACACCGGCCTGAGTAAATGCTTATCTTCTTTCCTTGTCCGGGTGAATTCTTTTTACTATCACTGACCCTCTGTACTGTCTCACATGACAGAAACATTCAGTGTACGTGCACTGGGGAAACTGAGGTGGAATGGACTGAGTCAGGAGCATATGTGCGCTGCAGTGTGTTGTTTCATGGAAGGCAGGTGGAAAGGCATCTTTGAAGAGCTGACATCTGAGCAGCGACCTGGAAAAAGCAGTGAGCACTCTGAGAGAAGTGTGTTCTGAGCAGGGGAACAGCTGCTGCAAAGGCCTGGTGGAGAGCAGGAGTGGGGCATGATGGTAAAAGTGGGGGAGAGACGCTGACCATGTGAGATCATGTAGGGCAGGGGCCTGATCGCTGCTGTTCAGGAGTCCATGCAGGGGGAGGCAGGGAGAGGATGAGGTGCAGTCCTGGCATGAGAGGCATCAGGCCCCATAAGGAGTCTTATTCTTACATCAGCACCTAGTAGGTGCCTGCTGTATGCATGGTCTGTGCAGGGTGCTGGGTGCCCACCAGGGTTAGAGGGTCACCCGAGGGGAGTGACCCAGTGGGGTAACAATAGCTCTGGGGCTGTGCACGCTGCAGCTGCCATGGGCCTGGCTTGCAGGCCTCTGGGTGAGCAGCACTGACCGAGAGGAGCGTAGTTTGATAGATTGCATGGCCCCAAAGGTCCCTCCTCTCCCAGCCACTCTTATACCTCAGCAGGTTCTCTAGGAGATGCTCCCAGATCTCATCCTGCTTCCCCATTCCTGCCATGTAAGGCTGGGAGAAGCAGCCACGCCCCTCCCAGTGCACCCCGTTCTAGGCGCTGTGCAGCCATCTGTGTAGCTATTGGCCCCTTGTCTGTGCTGATGTTCAAGTAGGGCCCTGGAGGGCCCTACACAGACTGACCCTGTGCTGGGTGATCACTGGCCCTTGCCCTGATGGCCCTGGCCCAGTTTCTCCCCCTGCACCCCGGGAGCCGCTCTCTTTTTCTCTTAGGGGCCCAGCACCTGCCCAGGGTGGTGGCAGCAGTGGGGGTTGGGTGGGTCAGTTTCAGGTGCTCAGCCTGTGCACCTCACAGGCAGTCAGAGTTTAATTGGTTAATTAATTTGCAGGGTTGGGGATCCACCGCAGGGCCTCATGCGAGCTAGGCGAGAGCTCTACCCTGGAGCTACAGCTTCGGCCTTTCTGACTTTTGCCTCCCAGGACTGGGGATGGAACCCTAGGAATGCTACTTTTTAAAATTTTGAGACAAGGTCTCGCTAAGTTGCCCAGGTTGGTCTTGAACTTGTGAGCCTGTCGCTTCAGCCTCTAGAAGAGCTCGGGCTACATGTGTGTGCATCACCAGGCCCAGCATGTCAGGACTTTAAATATGATTTTGTCCGAGGCACTTGTCCAGCTCTTCACTGG
This sequence comes from Cavia porcellus, assembly GCF_034190915.1. Lineage (NCBI taxonomy): Eukaryota > Metazoa > Chordata > Mammalia > Rodentia > Caviidae > Cavia > Cavia porcellus. The sequence goes on from NW_026947500.1 coordinate 27,000,720, forward strand.
CTCTTTCTTGTCCTCTGTTTACCAGTTAAGTGACCACTAGATGCCAGGACAGGAGAGTAGGGAGCCAGGAAGCAGGGCCCTCTGTGGTCAGCCATGGACTTAGGGCTCCAAAGCAGCTGGGAGGGAGAGCTTGGGGCTGGGGTGCTGGGGATGTAATCCAGATGATAGGTTTGGCACGGTGTCTGGAGTTGTCCAGCGGAGCCCACATCTCTTGGGACAAGGTTACCCAGCAGAGGGTGAGCTTGGCCACTGAGGGTCAGGGTACAGATGAGGAATGAGAAGATGGACATCTAGATGACCACATACAAGTGTGGGAACCACTGCTGCCACTATGGCGAGGAGCCTCCAGCAGCCATCCAGCTGGACAGGGTCACAGTGGGCGTGAAGGCCAGCGATGTGGGGGCGTGGAAGATGGAGTCCACTGTGGAGCCGGGTTCATCACAGAAGTACAGGTCGGCCTGAAAAGATCAGGCAGCAGCCAGAGCCTGGGATAGGACCAGTATTTTCCACGCATCCTTCCAGGGCCATCTGGGTTGTTCTAGCCACTGGGAACCATGCGGCTGTCAACACCATGCACAGGCTCCACAGAGGACGAGCTCCGTTCCTCAGGGAGGACACCCGTGGCTCTTCTCTCTCCCACTTGCATTTCCTGGCTGCTTGTCCTGGGGAGTCTGGCTGGTCTCCCTCGGGGAGCAGGGGACAGAACACAGGTGTGACAGCGGGAAGGGCCTGGCCCTGGCTCCTGTCCCTGGGGAGGCCATAGGACTCTGATGCCTTCCTTGTCCTGGAGCTGTGTTTTCAGTGTACTGGAGCCACCCGCTGCTGATGGACACCTCCTTGTTGCACAGCTGAGTCACCTGGAGGTGGATGACAGGCTGTTTGGTTGCTGGGGACGGGATACTCTTTGGGCTTGAACTGGAAAGCCCTCACCTGGACTGGGGATGCCTAGGGCAAGCCCTACCCATCCACTCACAATTCCAGCAGGGATGTCCCTAACCCCTTAGAGCTTTGTTACTAGGGACACGAGCCTCTTTAGCCCCTGCCTGACTCCTGGTGTGCTCAACAGACAGACAGACAGGGCCCGAGGAAGAGCGAGAAGGCCTGGGCTGAGCTCATGTGAAAAGGTGAACCTCTCTGGCCCTGCATGCAGGCCTTGGCGCATGATGGGCGACCAGGGCCCTCATCCAACCTGGCCCTGCTTCCAGGTGCTGAGGCCCCCGGATGGCACAGGATGGACTGTGGGTGCTGCCAGCCCTCGGCCAGCTCTGGGCTAGGGCCCTGGTGGCACTTCTGGTCACTGCTGCTCAGTACAGCCCCGCGGGCAGCTCACCTTCATCCCTTCCCAGCCAGCTCTCCTGCGCCTTTCCTTCCCTCCCAGACTGGCCTCAAACCTGCTGTTGTCTGGCCTCAACCTCCCAGAGGGCTGGGGTGACCGCTGCGGCCGGGCAGTCCCAGGTTATCCTGCCTTGTGTTTTCACTGAGGATGTTAACACCCATGCACAAAAATAGAGATGGTATGACAAACCAGCAGCCCTTTCTAGTTCAACAGTGACCACTCCCCTTCACTGTATCATTTGTACCCTTCTTATTCTTTTCTTCTGGAATATTCTAAAGCAATTCCCAGTATTCTTTTACCCTAGATATGTTTAAAAGCTTGTCTTTGATTCAACATGGTGTGATTATCTAATGTCATTAATCACACCCAACACACAAACATTGATTCCTCCAGTTCTCTCTCACTGGGTTCCAGCCCATTTCTGTTTCTGTTCCCTGGTGGAACTTGGACCCATCAGGCCCACCCTGGTGTCTGCCTGGGGCCTCTTCCCCTGCCTCTGCCCTTGGCTGAGAGTTTGTGGGGCCTCAGATGATCTCAGCTGGTCCATGACTTCATTAGTGGCTGTGCATGTGGGCGCCCGAGTTTAATCACCCCTCTGTGGCTGTTAGGTTCACACCACTAGCAGGAACTCCTCCATGCCTGGAACCTGGCCCGCACAGGACAAAGGCATAAACACCCATTCCTTCCTCTTCTCACTGGGGGTTGAGGGCATGGAGCTGGCCTCCAGCCCCTGCCCAGGACCAGGGGTCGTTCCCCATCCCCATCCCCATTACTGTGACAGGCTTGGTGTGAGATGCTCTCAGCCGGCCGCAGGCTAGCTTACCAAAGTGTTTGGAGCATAGTTGAGGAGCGGCTAAGTGAGGGGGTTCTGGGTGTATCAAACACATTCTCAATACCCCCCACCCTGTTTTTTTGTATTTTTGTCTTTTTGAGACAAGATCTCATTATGCAGTTCAGGCTGGCCTTGAGCTCACTTTGTAACCCAGGCTGGTCTCAAACTAGCAATTATCCTCCTGCCTCAGCCTCCTAATTGCTGGGACCATCTTTTAAAGAAACAATACTGCAGACTGAACTCAGGGCCTTCACACTGAGCTACATCTCCAGCTGTTTTTTAATTTTAATTTTTAAAATTCGATATAGGTTCTTGCTAAGTCACTAAGTTGCCCAGTCTGAGCTCAAAGTTGCAATGCTCCTGCCTCAGCCTCCTGGAATGCTGGGGTTACAGGTATGCTCCACCACACTTGGTCTAAAGATCCCCCTCTTGCAAATCAAAATTCTTGGTTTGCTTCAAGAGTCCAGTTTGAAACTTCTGGGGCTCAGGATCATCACCTTTGTAAGGCTCTATTCCAGGCTGGGGCATCAAGGGGATCAGATGACAGGTAGATGCTCCCAGTTCAGAGTGATTGGTCTGAGTGACACATCCCTGGAGCCAGCATTGCCCTGTGCCGGTGCCGGGCTCTCTGTGGGCCCAGAGGTGGCAATAGACAACAGTTAAGGGTCAGTGAGCAGAGGTGCACAGGAGGGAGACCCAGGGACCTTGCTGAGCACTGCCACCTCCTGGGTCTGAGCCAGCAGGGGTCCTCAGTATCCCACAGGGCCCAACATCTGACTCTGGAACTCAGCTCTATTTCTCAACTGGTTCTTTGCCCCATGAAATAACTTCCTTCTGCCTCAATTTCCTCCTTTACAACATGGAACAGTAGCAAGGCTGAGAGAAGCACCTGATTCCTCGGCAGGCACCGGAGCCATGTGGCTGTGGCAGGTGTGGCTTTACCTGCTCCACCCTCAGAGCAGCCAGGGCTCGGGGTGCTGCGGGCACGGGTCTATACAGGTGAGTCAGTCAAGGATAATCAGAGGTCAAGAGCTTGCCCAGCCTTGGAATGGAGGTGCCTGGGCATGGACAGGCGGATGCCCAGTTCCATCTATTGCTGGGGTTCATGATCTCCACACAAACTGAAGGGGGTGTTAGGAGCTGTCTGTCACTGACTTTGCAATGGAATTCTGGGGGAAAGGTTTCCCTCGGGATGCACTCCTTCCCTCTGGTCCTGAAGCTGAGAATTTTGTGAGTTACACACTCCTGACACTTCTGTGCTCAGTGGATTTCCCACAGACACAGATTCGGGTAAAAACAAATGACTGGAAATAACAAATCCCAAAGCATCCAAGGAGGCAAACACTTGTCAAAGTGAACAGAAATCAGAGCCACAACATCAGTCCACTTGAGGACCCTGGACTAGAGGATTCTCCATCTCCTGAGCTTCCTGTGCAAACCTGGGCTGGCTGACCGAGGTCAAGAAAAGGCCGCCAGATTGAAAAAGTTTTTTATGCATTTCACAAAATAAAAGAGAGGGTTAAATTACCAGCATACACCAAAGGATTTTGTTAAGAGGCCAAATGGAGCACCTGTAAAGTAGATATTTAAGGAAATTTAAAATATAACTTCAATAGATGGGTTCAATAGCCAATCAGACATAGCCAAAGAGCAGATTAGCATTGTGAATGACAGGGCAGAAGAAAATACTGAGGATTAGCTTTATGTTTCTGTTTCTATAATCTAATATCCTAGACTGAGTAATTTTTGGTGAATAAAGGTTTATGCAGCTCATGTAGCTATAGGTTGAGATGCTTAAGATCTTGCTGGTAGAACTTTTCAGAGTCCTGAGGTGGGGCAGGGCATCCCATGTCAGGTCTCTGTCCATTTTGAAAGCCAAAAAACCATCAAATCGGGGCTCCACCCCTATGGCCTCAGTGGAACTTACACACTTCCCTAAAGCCTCTCCTCCAAGAATCGTAATTGATTAAATTTCTCCCCTCTACATCTCACAATGGGGATTACATTCCAACGTGAGTTTTGGTGCATGCATTTAAACTCCAGCAGAAGTGTAGCTGGGGAGAGGAGCAGGCCATTCTGAGAGGACTTAGAGCATGAGAAACAGAGCAGAAAACCCCACCTCCAGGATTCGGGAAAGCTGTGGGAGGGAGGCAGGACTAGGCCAAAGACAAAATTGTGAAGATTTGCAGGATGGTGACTGCCAAGCACTAAGCCCCGTTTGCACCCTCTGCCGGGCACTGGTGGCAGCAGTGTCCCTTTCGGGGTCCATCTTGGCTATGGAGTCACTGTGACAGACTTGAAGACATCAACCTCTAGTGGGCGGGAACGGAAACTTCATCCCAGGGAGGGCAGGGCTGCTTTGGATGAGATCAGGAGTGGGGGAGGGGATTGCCCTGGAAGAGGCAGCTGCTGACTGTGAGTCCTGTCCCCTCTAGGCGAGTATGGGATGGGGACCAGCTTTAATCTAAGTGACCAGGGGCTCAGGGGAGATGAGAAGAGCTAGGGACTGTGTTTCTAGGAAAGGCTGGATCTGACTCACACGAGGGATGCCAGAATGAGAGCAGACTTTGCTAGGGCCCAGGGTGGCTGTGGGAAGGGAGGGGGCTAGAGTGGAAAAACTTTTGGTTGTGTCCAGTGGGAGGAGGCTGGAGATTGAAAAAATCTCCCACTGGATGGAGATACCTGACCTGGGAAAGCCTGTGGGAGTCTATGTTCACCATCTGACAGGCTGCTGGGGGCAGTGGTGGGCGCCAAGCTTGAGATGGGGAGCTCTGGGGCTGCTGTATCTGTCCATTTTGTGTGCCTATAAGAAAATGCCTGAGGCAGGATACTTTTGTTGTTATACTGAAGGTTGAACTGAGGGCTATTCACCCGGAGCTACATCGTCAGTCCTCTTCATTTTTTATTTTGAGTCAGGGTTGTGCTAAGTCACTAAGTTAGTTGCCCAGGCTGGGCTGGAGCTTGCAGTTCTCCTGCCTCAGCCTCCCAGAGTGCTGGGATTACAGGTGTGTGCCACCATGTCCAGTCAAGGTGGGATACTTTCTGAACAGAAGACATTTATGGAGCTCATGGTTTCTGAGGCCAAGGGTCCAAAGACACCAGTGAGAGTCCCCATGCCATGGCAGACAGCATCTCTTCAGGAAGGCCTTTGAGAGGCAGAGATGGCTTGACCAGACAGGGAGCCACACAGAATGGGGAGTGGCCGGTTTGGAGGCCACGCCCCACCACGAGGACCCTTAGAGCACACACTCAAGACACACCCAAGCACAGCAACTGTGTCCCTAACTATCCCTGGGCCTTGGGAGCTTACAGCCACCCTGGCCCCTTGCCTCCCCTCCCCTGATCTGCGAGGCTGTGCTAGGACAGAACAGAATGTCACGTTAAGGTTGCTGTACTGACCATTACCTGGTACCAGACCTTTCAGTTTGGGGATCAAAACTGACTGGCTCCCACCTGGGGCTCATCTGACCCCCGGGCCTGGGGCAGGAGGGTGTGCTGGGCTCAGCCTCCAGGGCCAGTGGGGAATTCTCCCACCCTGACACAGCTGCCTGGCTCTCATGGCGCCCACCCCTTCACCAGGGGAGCTATCAGAGGGGGGTTACCAGGATCCACTCGGGAGACTCTGGGTGTTACTCAGTGGAGTGCCCTGGGGAGCCCAGGACCCTCCTGGCTTTGTAGGAGGCTGGGAGCAGACACAAGGGCAGTAAATTCTGTTCCTACCCTTGCCCCGGAGAACAGGCCCTGAAAAACGGAAGTCCCAGAGAGGCCAAGGCCCAGAAGGGCTTCTCCTTCTTCTCTGTGGGGTGGCCTCTACTGCCTCTATTTATTCATATTTAAATTAAATGAAACTAATTATTTACAGCGCTGGGGATTAAACCCAGGGCCTCATACTGTAGTAAGCTCTATACCCCTGAACCACATCCCTGCTTGGTTTTTATTTTGAAACAGGCCTCGGGCTTGTGAGCCTGTGCCTCGTTCCCCAGAGGAGCTAGGATTACAGGCATGTGCCACCATGCCCACTTTTATTTAATCTTTAATTGTGGTCACAAGTATATAGTATAAAACTGACCATGGGAACCGTTTCTGGGAGCCGTTACCAGGCAGCCAGCACCAAACACAAGGAAGCCCTGACACAGCAGGAACTAGCAACGCATGTTGATTCTTTGTGTCTTTGATAAAAGGTTTCACCCCAGACCATAGGCTGTGTACAGAGTTTATTGCAAAATAATCAGTTTTTCAGAGTGCCAACCTCAGCCCCTCCTACCTCCCCACAGAGAGAGAGAGAGAAGGGGAGAGAAAGAGAGAGAGAGAGAGAGAGAGAGAGAGAGAGAGAGAGAGAGAGAGACAGGTTACATTTGTGTGATTGACTGGGTCTTCAAGGAATGTCTTTCCCTTCCTCCCAGCTCACTGCTCTTGTACAAAGTGAGCTGTGTCACTTGCTTCAGAGGGAAGGAGGTTCCCCTTTACACTTCAGGTGATGTCTTCCTTTAGTTTGTGTTGGGACCTTGAGTTTTTTCTCAGCCTCTTCACCCACCATCTGGACTTTGTACAGGCCCTGAACTTTATCCTTGCAAGCTAATGTTTGAAGCCACACGAGGGTGTGGGTTTTGTCTAGAGCTAATGATTGAGAACGTGGTGGGGGAATCACATCTCCTTTGCTTTTAGTTAGCTCCCAGCTGCCTGTCTCCAGCCTGCTAATAACTGACCTGCCTAATAGGATCGGCATTCCAGTGCACAGGGCAGGAGCATCGGACACTTCCACACGGTCACACAGCCATCACTGCCGTCTGCCTCCAGAACTATCTCACCTCCCCAGACTGAAGCTCTGTCCCTCATAGGTCCAGACACCCCCCCCACACACACCGCCCAGCCCCTGTCCCCACCCCGGTTCTATGATCTGACACCTCCAGGCCCACTGTCCCATCTTAGCTGCTGACCTTACCTGCCATCTCTGGTAACAAACAACCTGTCCTACACAACTGCTAAGCTGTCCACTCAGCAGTGGCTCCCACTGCTCCCTGCTCCCCCTCTGACCTCTGTCACCTTCTGTGATTCGCTCCCCGTGCTCAGCTGCTTCACCTTGTTACCAGGTCGGGGGAATCCTGGTGCTGCTGGGCCCGATCTTTCCCAACTGCCAAGGCAGCTGGAAAGTAAGCACCCGGTTCTAATGCCCTGTGCTGTCTTGCTTTTACAGTCAAAGACGGCAACTTGCAGGCCTGATGCAAAATGAAACTTCAGGTCTCTTGTTCAAAATGATTAGGGGCCATCTGCATTGGGTCCAGCACTTTTCCAGCAGTCCTGTTTGCCTGCCTGTTATCCTGTGAGCTCCTGTTCCTCACCTGCCACCCAAATGCTGCGCCGGGGAAGGTCAGAAGTGTGAGCTGCTGAGATCTGCAGAGCCGCCTCCCGCCTGGAGCCAGCTCCCTGCCCTGCAGGGCGCGTGGGGTTGTGGGTACAGAATCCGGTCTTTTTCAGTCTGCAAGTTGGAGACCCAAAAAATCTAATGTGGAGCTCTGAGGTCTAAGGGCAGGAGAGAGGGGGATCCACTCTGCCTCTACTTTTTGGTACTGTCCAGGTCTCTGAGGATTCATTTGACCTCCATACCTTGATGGGGGTGATCACCTTTACTCCATCCCCTGATTCAAACTCTCATCTCTCTAAAACACCCTTGCACTTGCACCCACAAACCATGTGTGTCCACCTCCCAGGGGTTCCCTTTGCCCACCCAAGCTGACGCCTAAAACGAATCATCACAGTCAGCAAAATCCCCTTTTCCAGATAAGGTCACATTCATAGGTCCCAGGGGCTGGGAGGTGCCATTGCTCAGCCACGGACAGTAAGCATCACCCCTGAGGCCGAGGACACCTGTGAACTGCGAGCCTGCAGCTGTGAAGCAGGGTGGGGCAGAGGGTCACCGTTCACCTGCTGAGGGCAGATCCACAGCTCCATTGGGAAGTCATGGGCAGGGCCTGGACTGGCTCGGGCCCCTTTGTGATTGTCCTCATCCCTACCCTACCTGTGTCTCTCCCCACAAAGATGAGTGACCATGTATGTGTGTGACCCAAGTGACATCCCGCTCACTCCTGAGAGAGAGAGTGGGCACGGAGCCTCATGCACGGACCTGCGCAGCGGACATCTACTGAGTGAACAAAAGGAACACAGGCTGTGGGTACCTGCTGGGAGGCCTCTCCTGCCCCTGAGCCCTGTGCTGGCTCTGGAGTGATATTCTTGGCTTCCATGCATGCCCAATGCAGGGAGCACCTTTGAGCCTCTCTACCACTCTGTAAGCCACCTCGGGAGGGCCCTGGGACAGGATGGCATCGTGTGTCTGGTGTGCTGAGGAACAGCCACGTTTGAAAGAAAGAGTAAAAATCACCCCAAATCAGCATTTTGAGATCATTTCCCATTAGTCTGTTTTCTTCATCTATTTTGTTCCATTAATGTAGATGAAAAAGTATTTCATTCTTTCACTTTAGCTTTCTTCTTCTGAATAAATATGTTGTAGTTGATGCCTTGTGTCAATTTGAGTTTAGAAATTTAGCTAAGAGACTCAGCAGGGAGCCAGGATCCTTACTTTGTAAACATCCTCAGCCTGTGCAAGAAGAGGGCACAGCGGTGGTGTGAGTGCTACACCTCCCACCCTGGAGTGCCGGGGTGGAGTAGCCTGCTTACACTACTAAGGAAAAGAAGCTTGTTCTTCCCCCTTTATTGCTCTTGCTGCTTCTTTTGGCTTCTGTCTAGAACTGTCGCCCCTGTGCCATGCCACCCTGTCTTGGAGCCAGCTGATTATGGACTGAAACCTCCACAAACTGTGAGCTAAATAAACCTTTCCTTCTTTAATTCCAGGTGTTGGGTATTTTGTCTCAGCAACAAGAGAAAAGTAACTAAGACAAAATAGAAGTTCGTTGTGTTCTCAAAGTTGGAGACAAACAGGGCAAGCCACCATTTATAAGACTGATTTGTCTTTAACACTCAGCAGCATAGACAGATGGACCAGCCCTCAAGGGCTGCAGTGCAGAGGCCTTCTCAGCTTCTCTCCTTGGTTCACAGATGATGTCTGCTCTCTGTGACCCCATGTGGTCCTCATCTCTTTTGATAATGATTCCAGTCAGATGGGACCAGGGCTGTTAGCTTTCTGTCACTTGACAAAATACTGGAGAATAACAACTTAAAGGAGGGAGCCATCATGGCTCATGGTTTCAGAGGCATGGTCTGTGGTTGGCTGGCTCCATCACTGTAGGCCTGAGGTGAGGCAGAACATCATGGTGGAAGGATGTGGAGGAAGAAAGCAACCTCATGGTGGCCAGCAATCACCTCTGAACCCTGATGTCATGGGGATCAAGTCCTCCGTGGGGACGTGTCATACTTAAACTATAACAATAACCCTCTCCAGCGGTCCCCTGCTAATGTAATTACTTCTTTAAGACCAATACAGTTGCACTCTGAGGTTCTGGGGAGGTCAGAACTTCAGCATATTATTTTTGGGGGCCCAACACAGCCCATGAAAGAGCCTTGGAAGACTGGGTAGAAAAAGATCAGGATTTCAGAGCTTCTCCTTGGTAAGGGAGACCCCAAGAACAGACTCTGTCCTAGATGGCACACTGTGATAGAAGGGAATGATGGCCCTGTACAGAGGCCCCTCTGCTGGTGTCAAGGATTCAAGGGGGCTCAGGATGAAGTGACCCCAGCCCTGTGGGGAGCCAAGATTCCTTGGCTTCACAACAAAGTTTCGGCAAAGGCAGGGTCACGCTGACCTGAGAGGGGCCCTCCAGGACACACTTCCTGCCTGAGGAGTTGGGCAGTGTCCCAAGCAATGAGCCATCTGTCCCCTCTGCTGGGACCTGGAGATGAGGACAAAGCAAACGAGACATCATAAGGACATAAAAACAGAGATTCAACAGAACACACCGATTCATAAACACAGAGTTAGCAAAGTTTATTTCTGAGCGGCTCCCATAGCAATCAAGGGCCCTGCCCAACACACAGGGAGGTGGCCCGCCGACTTTGAGACAGAAAAGGATTTGCAGCTCTGTTTATCTGGAGTGAAAGCGATGGCCGGCCATCACCCAGGCTCTGGCCATTCTTACTCTTACCTGCTGCTGTCATTTCCACTAGTGCTGGTGGGTATTCCAAGTGACTTCCCGGTTCCTCTCACTTCCGATGCTCCTGTCCTCTCAGTCTATGTGTGGTTCAACAGGGATGAGACAAGGGTGACGGTTTATGTCCTTCCATCTTGCTCAGAAAGGCGAGTTCACCCAGCTCCCTGGAGCTCATCTTGAAATAGCGCATAGCGGAGGAAAAGCTGGGCTCAACTCCCCCTGTAGGCCCCTCCCTCGGGGCGGCCGTGGCTTTGCTGTGGGAGTTGATAAACGGCACATGCTCTTCAAAGCACCCCGGGTTGGAGGGGAATTGACAGCCAGCCACACCCCATGCCTGGCCAGCCAAGGCCTCACTCCCAGGGACCAGCTCCAGGTGTCCCTCGCTGGGAGATTCTGACCTTGATGCTGGCTGCACACCAGTATAACATATTTTAGGCTGCAGGAATCAGCATCTCCCACCCCAGCTCTGGATTAACTTGGGAAAAACCACCTGAGCCTCATCCAAGATGATTGGAGGCCAATTTCTCCAGCAAGTCAATTGCAGGAGTTTTATGAGAAGTACGGAGGGGGGAATGCACCCTTCTTTTGGGGCCCTGAGTTAGGGAATGAGATCGGAGAGTGGAAGCCCATTAGGCCAGCGACGTGGTGTAGCTGGCTGAAAGTCCAGTCCATGGGGAGAGCCGACTGCGAGCCGAGCTCCAGGAAGGAGAAACTGTTCCACATGCTGCTGTCTGATCACCTGGATACTCTCCTGCCTGAAGCCATGCTCAGAGTTTTTAGTCCTGGAATCAATAAGCTCCTTTTCCCTTTTCAGTCATTTGATTGCAGTTCCTTTTGGTTGCTGCCCAAAGCATGCAGTTTTACTGAAAGGGCAGGAACCTGTTTGCGTTTGGGCGCCTTGGCTAAAGACTCTGCCTGTTGTAAGGCAAAAATCAAAAGGCAGACAGACAGACAGCTGTTCACGAGAAACATTGCAGGGAGCTGCTGAACTGCTGGGGCCTAGAGCAGGCTGGAGATGCTCCGGGGTAAGAAGTAGCCAAGGCTCTTCTGTCCTGGGTCCTTTGTGTCCAGTGCAGTTCTGGGGAATGAAGGTATAAGCAGCAATCTCAAGCCTATCAGCGTCCCAAGGGCTTGGGGGCTCAGAGGATGATTCATTCTTTCAGAGCTGGAGACCGGAAGCCCGAGGTGGAATTGTGGCAGGGCTGGCTCCCCCTGGAGGTTCTGAGGTGGATTAGGCAAAGGGCAGGGCAATTGGGCGTGATCTGTCAAGCACAAAAGCAGGTCGAATCACCACCAAGATGTGTACAGAGAGCAGTTGGGGAGTCCTGCCTGGGACAGTCGGATCTGACGTCAGAAGGGGGCCATAAAAGATGGCAGCCATTGGCCTGCGGCCACTTTCTTGCTCTTGCAGTGACTGTTTATGCACGCAGGGTGTATTTTCTCTTCAGAGAACTTCTTTTCTTCTTTCACTTTTTTTTCTTTTACCTGTAATAAAAGTTAAATTTTAAAATTCTTCAGTTGTTCTACCCGCATCTTTGAGAGCAGGACAAGAGTGTGGAAAGGACCCCTGGGCACCCCGCCGTCCAGTCACTGTTCTAGGGGAAAGTGTTTCCGGCTCGTTCATGGCTCCTGGTGGCCCTGGCGCCCTCACCCCACAGGTGCATCATTGTGTCCCTCCTTTGGTTGTCACACAGCACTCTTCTTCTTTGTGCCTGTGATATGACTTTTGAAAAGACCCCAGTCAACTAACCCACCACGATTTCATCTGGTTACAGCTGCAAAGACCTTGCCTGAGAAGGTCATTTTGTAGTGGTGGGGTTGCTGTTTTTTAAGGCAAATTGTCCTTGAACTTGCAATCCTCCTGCCTCTGCCTTCTGAGTACTGGGATTATAGCTGTGCATCATCATGCTCAGGCAAGTAAAGTCATATTTACTTACAGGTGAATGTGAATTTGGGGGAGACAACTTTCCACTCATGAGAGGCCATGTGCAAACCCTTTGTTGCAAGAACTGATGAGAAATGTGTTGGGGAAATAGGTCTTTGGCTTCACAGGCAAAGGTACCAGATTTACCCTCCCATCAACCTTGGGAGGCCATTTCTGCTGAGGATGCTCTGATTCTTCTAGACAGGGGCTGGGGTATTAGACCTCCCTGTCACAAGCCTGCCCCCACACAGCCTTTTCCTCCATGCACACATTTCCAAATGTCCATCCCTCTGCCCGGGGCTGGAGCATCTGAGCAGGGGGATTGCACGTTCAAGGCCGGACTGGGCAATTTAGCCAGAACCTGTCTCGAAGTAAAAGAAAAGAAAAAGAGCTGAGAGTCTGGCTTGGTTTTAAGGCCCTGCGTTTAATCCCTAATAGTAAAACAAAATCACTGCCCTCTCCAAACAGCCCTGAGTGATCCCAGAGAGGAATTCCTCCTGACATGAGCAGAGTGGGGCAGAGCCAGCAAGCAAGCCTGGTCGTTTGGAAGTAGGTGGCATCTAGATTATAACCCTTACACTTGAGCGCCTTCCAGGGCCACCATGCAGGGACCAAAAACACAAGGCTCTGCATTTTTCTTTTTTTGGTTGTCATTTTATTTTGATTTTTAATTGACATATACTAATTATACAAATTTATACAGTCCCACACAATGTTTTAATACCTACATTCATAGTGGAATGATCAAATCAATGTAAATAGCATTTCTATCACCCCAAACACTAATTATTCCTTTGCGGTGAGACTCAAAACCTTCTCCCCTATTTTAAAATGTGCAGCACATCGTTACTGACACAGCCAGCCTGCTGTGCATCTGAACCCCAGAACAGAGCCTCCCATCAAACTGTGATTTTGTACCTGTTGATCAGCCTTTCCTCCAACCCTGCCAGCCCCAGGCTCCAGTAAAGTGTCCGACTCTCTACTTCTACGAGATCAACAATTTTAGGTTCTGAGTATAAGGAAGATCATGCAGCTCTGTCTCCTCGTACCTGGCTTATTTCACTGAACCAAGTGTCCTTTTTTCTGCTGTCACAAATGCCAGGATTTCATCACTTCTGACGGCTGAGTAGTATTCCTCTGTGTATGTACAGGGCGTTGCTGCTACCCATTGCCCCGGTGATGGATAGTTGGGCTCATCCCACCCATTGCTTAGCTATTGTAGCATGGCTGCCCTGAGCATGTCCCATTTTATTCTTTGGGTACACCCCGAGGGGGACAGCTGGGTCATACCGTAGTTCTAGTTTGAGTTTTTTGAGGTCCTCCATCCTGTTTTTCCTAACTTACTTTCCCACCAATAGTGTGTGAGTTCCCCTCTCCACTGGTGTGGGGGATGAGGAGTCACTTTGAAGGCCCTAGGCCCCTCGGGACCTGCAGTAAACAATAGCCCCCGGTATGCGAGACAGAGGCGGGACAGGAATGCCTGTTCTCAGTGGGGATCTTCTCACCCTCTGAAACCATGCTGTGTGACTTGGCTTTGTTTACAGAGTCATGAGGAAGAGGCTGACCACCTTTGTGACACTAGCAACAAACATAATTAACAACATTCTTGGGCTAATGAATTTCCTCCTGGGTTAGAGGGGCTAGAAAAACTGATTGTGCTTGTTTACTTCACTTAGATAATTTAGATAAACATTGTAGTCTGTCACATTGTAGCTTGTCACAAGGAATGCTTTTTCACTAGTTAATTTTCTGTGCTCTATAAATTGATCTGGTTTACTATATAAGAATCCTAGAATAAAGCACAGTGTACAGTGCAGTGCGATGCATTTGCAATTGCTGTTTCTCTCTACTGCTTTTTTTCTTCGCGCTGCACCCCCCGTGTCCCGACTTGGTGTGTGTGTGCCTCTTCCCGGGGTCCAGAGTGCACTAGACACTCGCGACAAGTGGCGCCCGAACAGGGACCCCGACAGTCGCTTAGGAGAGGTGAGTGTATATATTTATTATGGGGAAATGGGACAATCTTTCTCTTCTTCTTGCTTAAAAATTCTTAAGCATTTACTTTCTATGTATGGCATATCACTCAGGTCGGCTGACTTGGATATGTGTGTTCATACAATTAAAGAATATAATCCTTGGTTCCTGGATGAAGGAACTTTGGATGTAGAATTATGGAGAAGGGCGAGAGTTAATATAGAGAAGGCTATACAACAGGATAAAAAAATTCCTTTACGTTTTTGGGCTATTTGGTCGGTTGTGTACTCTTTATTAAAAGCTATGGAAGATGAACATATTGTAGAAAATCTCCAACAAGAAATTAAACCGGTTATTCAGGAATTACCCCTCACAGAGGAGGAGCAAACTGTAGTCCAAAATGATGCTATCGCTTTAACTAGTGAAAAAGCGTCCAAACCGAAAGTAAAACTCGCCACAGCTGATTCGGCTTTAGCTGCCACAGCAATGTCAACTTCTGATGATCGCCCACTATTACAGGCTGTACAACGCCTAACACAGGCGGTAGAACAGCTTTCCATTAAGCAGAGCCTTCCTATATATCCCTCCGCACCTTCCCCATCTAACCCTGACTGGAAGAAGGCTAAACTAGCTTTGGCCAATATGCCAGGAACAGGGGACTCTAAAGATGATGAAACGTCTGTCCTTGCTTTTCCTGTTATTAGGCCACAACCTGTGGATGGAGTGGCACTTCCCCCTAGATGGGAAGTATTTAATATGGATGATTTAGCAAAATTAAAAAAGGCCGTGACCCTTTATGGCCTTCAGGCTCATTATACTAAAGAGATGTTATTAGTGGCGTCAGAGCATTATAAAAATTTTGCTCCTCATGACTGGGGAACATTGTATTCTAAGAAAATAGCTTCATTATATGTGTATTACAACAAACCTGTGAAGTGGCTTACTAAATGTGTTTGTTTTACCCTAACTGATATGTTAAGTGACCTAATTGATATGTTAAACAACACTCTCCTCTGTAAAGAATTGCAAAAATCTCACCTAATTGATATGTTAACCATTGTTGTCCTCTACAAATAACAGTTGTAGTGCTAAAGTAAGGTAACTAAGGTTGTTAATTGCTGTTAGACTTCTCTATTCTTTGCTAAGAAAAACAAGATTTCTTCTTATCTAAACTTGCTAGTATGCAGGGAGACTTACAATTGCCATTTCTGCTTTGTAGTGCATCACACCCCCATCCCCCTCCTTACATTGTGTGACCAGCAGCTGTTTGTAGATTTACAAGATAAAAAGTCCTGACTTTTAGCTGTGAGGTGCACAGTCTCCAAATGGGCTCCCGGAGACTCGTCACCAGGCCTGGATTTTACCTAATAAAGCCTTTGCTCCCCAAATTTCAAAAAAAAAAAAAAAAAACCAAACAAACAAACAAACAAAAAAACTAAAATGACAATTAATTTACATTTGTTTAAAGTAACCTGGTTGTGTACAAAGAGATTTGCGTGTGAGTTTGGCCCTTTACCCTGACCATTCAAAGAGATAAATTATCTACTTTAAATGATTTTCAACATTTACTAGGGGACATTAATTGGCTCCGTCCCACACTAGGTATTCCTACTCATACATTACAGCATTTGTTTGCTACTTTACAGGGCTCTTCAGACCCATCTAGCCCTCGTACATTAACAGCAAAAGCAGAGCAAAAATTACAGTTTGTAGAACAACAAATTAAGGATGCATTTTTAATTAGGATTGATCCTCAATTGCCTCTAACTTTATATATTATTAATACCTTTCAATATCCCTCTGCAGTTTTGGGTCAAAATGCTATGCCAGTAGAATGGGTATTCGCTAAAACTAAACAATCTAAAAATGTTATGCCTTATATTGATATGGTTGCCTCTTTAATTATAAATGGTAGGGCTCGTTCTATAACTTTGATAGGAAAAGATATAAATAATATAGTTATCCCCTTAACTAAGGAACAATGGGAATATTTGTTATCAATTACTAAAACCTTACAAATTGCCTTAGCAGATTTCATGGGAACCTTTTCATATCATTTTCCTAAAAGTAAATTATGAGACTTTTTTAGACGTCAACAATTTGTGGTTAATACTTTATTAGCTGTACAACCAATTCCACAAGCTTTGACTATATTTACAGATGGATCTAAAAATAAAGCTGCATATTAGACTCAAAAATCTTATTGGGTACATCAAGCAAATTTTAATTCTGTGCAACAAAATGAACTTTTTGCTATATTCAAGTGTTTTTAGATTTTCCTGACCAACCTATTAATATTATAGCTGATTCAGCCTAATCTGTTGGAGTAGTGACAAATATCTATTCAGCTGTGTTATATTCTAATAAACCTACCTTATTGTCTTTATTTCAAAAATTACAAATACATGTTCAAAAAAGAAATCATTCTTATTTTATTACTCATTTACGTTCTCATTCTCAGTTACCTAGACCATTAGTATCAGGTAATAAAACAATAGATTCTTTAGTTATGTTTACTACACCTGTTAAAGAACATCAATTTAATCATGCTAATGCTGGACATTTACATTTTAAATATAAGATACCCTTTACAGAAGCTAAACAAATTATAAAAGCCTGCCCTATTTGCAGGCCATTATACTTTAAAATTACCCCCTCAGATGTTAATCCTAGAGGAATTCAACCTAATGAGTTATGGCAAATGGATGTTACACATGTGCCTTCTTTTGGCCGGCTTTCTTATGTACATGTATGTTGGGAGCCGCAGCCCCGAGCCCGGTCGCCTCACTTGGCGGACGTGAGGCCTGTAGTAAAGAGTAAAGCCTGAGGTAGATTACCCCTCCCATCGAGCACGTTAGTTTCCTGCTTACCGCGTAAGCAACCCGCTCAACAATATAGTCTGCCTGGCAACTGATGATGTTAGCCAATCAGCTTGCCTTGCTTACTTTAACATGATTGGACACTGTATCCGTATATATACTGGTGCCACCCCTGGGGGGGAAAAAAGAAGCCCGGAAGTAGAAGCCCAGAAGGAGCCGCGGGGAGCGGACCAAAGGAGGCTTCGGCTGGGAGCGATCCCAGGGCAGGCTGTACGGAGAAGGAAAATAAAAGAAAAGGTTGTCCACTGCCAGGCTTTGTCGTGTGTCCTTCCTGCCAGCCGGGAGTGACATCGACATTTGGAGGCCCGCACGGGGACTGATCACCCCCGAGACGTGACAGCGGACAACGCTCCAGTACAGAGCTGCGAGACAGGTGAGTTGGGGATAAGCCTGGGCTCTGGGTGGCGCGCACCTACAGGGCTTTTAGACTCCCCTCAGGCTCACGCGTAAGTGGCGGATTCCTTGGGCCTCACGCGGTGAGTAACATATTAAAAGATGGGAAACATGCTAGGTAGCAACACTAAGAGCGAGGGTGGTTGTGGAGAAAGCTCTCAAGAGCTTACAAAAGTACGCAGGGTATTTGAGCAGGCCCAGTCGGGGAGCTCCCGAGAGGGGCCCGTCAAGGGGAACAAAGATGCTAAGGAGAAGGACGGGGCTCTAGCCTCGGAGTCGTCTGACTCCGAGGACGAGGGAAAGTTGAATGGCAAGGAGGCCAAAGAGACCAGCTGTCAGGAGCCTAAGTCGCTCGATAAGGAGTCGCAGGGTTCTTTCCCAGCGTTGCGCCGTGAATTGCGCTCCGCTCAACTTGGTCTGCGGAGGAGTAGAGAGCTCCTAAGCGCTCCCCGGCGCGAGAGGGAGGCGAAGCCTTCCGCCCCACCTTGGGGGCTGTTCCCGGAAGCGATCCCTCGCCACGAGGCGGCCGCCCGGGAGCTCCCTTCCTCTTCGCCAGAACAGGAAGTGATGCACGGGCCCCCATTTTCCGCCCAATCGCGGCCGCCGTCTTATGCTCCGCCGCCGGCGGGTCGGTATTTTTACAGGCAGCTTTGGCGGGGGGGACGTTTGTCTCATGAGGTACATCCACCACCTGGGATGGATGGTGGCCCCTACGGGATATTTCCTGTACAAGTAGCTATGGGCCAGGGACGTAATGCATGGGAGCCTTTTGAGATAAAGCAGATTAGAGAACTTAAAAATGCAGTTACAACCTTTGGGCCGACTGCGCCTTGCACCATTGCCATGCTGGAGAGCCTGTCTTCTGGGCCCCTCACCCCCGCGGACTGGATTCAGCTGGCAAAGGCGTGTCTGCCCTCGGGTAGTTACCTGGATTGGCGAGCCTGGTACGCAGAGTTCTCTGCAGAGCAGGCTGAGAGAAACGCCAGTCGGGGAAACCGGGGGTGGAACAAGGAAATGCTTATGGGAGAAGGTCGGCACGCTGATGATCAGACTCAGTTCCCCGGCGCTGTCTATGAACAAATCAACGCCATAGGGCTCCGCGCCTGGAAGCAGGTAAGTGGTGCCGGAACAGCCTCCTTGTGTCTTTCAAAAATAATTCAGGGTACCACAGAGCCATTTGTTGACTTTGTGGCCCGAATGCAAGATGCTGCCGATAAGATATTTTCTGATCCGGGAGTGGCTCGACCGCTGGTAAGGCAGCTGATTTTTGAGCAATGTACAAAGGAGTGCAAGGCAGCGATAGCTCCTCATAAGAACAAGGACCTCAACGCCTGGATTAGGATATGTAGAGAGATAGGGGGGCCGCTCTCCAACTCGGGAGTGGCTGCTCTCCTGGGCGCGGCTGTACAGCAGAGGGGACCTCGCGGGTTAGAAGGGGAATGTAAGGCTAAAGGGTGTTTTGCCTGCGGGGAGCCAGGACACATTAAACGTCATTGCCCAAACAATACAGATGCTAAGCCTCGCCCTAGGAATGAAGAACCATATGTTTGTGGGCGATGCAAGAGGGGATCACACAAAGCTGAGGAGTGTAGGTCGGTCTTTGATGCTCAGGGCAACCGTATTTGTGGACGAGATGCTAGAGGGCCAAAAAACGGCCAGAGGGGGCCCCCTTCACAGGCGGGCCCCCGCCCCAGAGACAGGACAGCTCAGGATGGCAGCCTTCAACAAGGGCCACCCCTGGGTCAGCAGGTGTGGACCTCAGTGTCGCCTCCAGACTTATATTAGTGCCTGATATGGGTGTTCAAGTGGTTGAAACCACCTTTAAGGGACCGTTACCCGAAAATTCCGTGGGTCTGATGATCGGGAGATCCTCCACGGCCCTTCGGGGTCTCATAGTAGTCCCGGGGGTCATAGACTCAGACTACACAGGACACATTAAAATTATGGTTCAATCTCTTGTGGGTACTATGGTAATCAATAAAAGAGACAAGATAGCGCAGCTCTTGCTGCTCCCCAGTCTCCACAAGAGATTCCCCTCAAAGCAGAAAATTAGAGAAAGTCAAGGTTTCGGTTCCTCAGGGGAAGTCTTCGAGGGACTCCATATGACACTTGATAAAAGGCCCATGCTCTCACTTAAGGTCAATGGCAAGAATATAACAGGGCTCCTAGACACAGGAGCTGACCGTTCCATTATCTCTAGAAAGGATTGGCCCTCCAACTGGCCCACCAACACTGCAGATAACACGCTGCAGGGCCTGGGGATGGTGTCAGCTCCTCAGGTTAGTGCTTCAACCCTGCTCTGGTGCGATGAGGAGGGTCATCAGGGCCATTTCCAACCATTTGTGTTGCAGTTGCCAGTGTCTCTATGGGGAAGGGACGTCCTCACTCAGATGGATGTCACGCTTACGTCAAACTGCTCCCCCCAGGCTAAGAATATACTCAGGAACCAGGGATATACCCCCGGCAAAGGCTTGGGCAATGCCCTACAGGGTCGAACATCCCCAATACCAGTAGAGAACAAAAAAGGTAGGCAAGGGCTGGGTTTTTCTTGGGGGCCGCTAAAGAAGCTCTCCTACCCACTTCGATCAAAATCACCTGGAGGTCAAATGATCCGGTCTGGGTACCTCAGTGGCCCCTGCCTAAGGAGAAGCTATTAGCCTTGTCAGAAATAGTCAGTACACAACTTAGATTAGGACACATTAAGCCGTCAACCTCCCCATGGAACACCCCCATTTTTATAATTAAGAAAAAGTCTGGCAAATGGAGGCTGCTCCATGATCTAAGGGCGGTCAACGCGCAGATGCAGTCCCTGGGGGCGGTCCAGAGGGGGCTGCCAGCTCTCTCAGCCATCCCTCAGTCCTGGCCAGTTTATGTTATAGATCTTAGAGACTGTTTCTTCTCAATCCCCCTGCATCCAGAGGACACTCATAGGTTCGCCTTTACTTTACCCACCATTAACCAAGAAAGCCCTGATCTCAGATACGAGTGGATAACGCTTCCCCAAGGTATGGCCAACAGTCCCACTATGTGTCAGATTTACCTTGATTCCCTACTGGCCCCCCTACGGAAATCCTTTCCCAAGATAAGATGTGTGCATTACATGGACGACCTTTTGCTCAGCGGCAGGGACCCAGACATGCTAAATAATATGCTCGGCCAGTTGGTCGAGGCCCTGAGACAAGCTAATCTGCATGTTGCCCCCGACAAGATTCAGGGAGGAGAAATGGTGACCTACTTAGGCGCGAGAATCTCCCCTATGCTAGTCTCTCCGCAGAAGGTCACCATTAGGACGGATGGCGTTAGGACCCTAAATGACATGCAAAAGCTATTAGGAGACATTAATTGGATTAGGCCATATTTACATATACCAAATTCAGATCTCAAACCCCTGTTCGACCTTCTGAAGGGAGACCCAGATATAGCCTCCCACAGGAGGCTCACTCCTGAGGCAAGAGCTGCCTTACAGAGAGTGGAAAAAGCCTTAGGTGGGGCTACCTTACACAGAATTGAACCAGGGCGACCCTTTGATGTCTGTTTGCTACAGACTAGTCTACAGCCCACAGCGGTGATTTGGCAGAAAGGACCATTACTGTGGATACACCCTAAGGTCTCACCTACAAAAGTCATAGAGCATTACCTGGAGGCAGTCGCTTCATTGGCCCTTGAGGCGCATGATAGAGCTGTCCAACATTTTGGCTCAGGACCACAAGCCATCCGAGTACCCTATACCGCCAGCCAGATCAAGACCCTGGCTGCCTGCATAGATACATGGGCCATTCTGAGATGTGTTTTCCATGGGGATATAAACAATCAATACCCTAAAGACCCTATCTTGTCATTTGTCACTCAGCACCCTATAATTTTTCCAAAGGTTACTGCCTCTGAGCCATTAGTCCCAGCAACTACAATATACACAGATGGCTCCAAGACGGGGATAGGCGCCTATGTGATCCTAGGCAAGCCCCCGGTTACCATACAATTTGAACCTGATCAGCCTCAGGTGGTGGAACTGCAGATCGTTAAAATGATTCTTGAACGGTTCTCAGAAGCCATTAATATTGTCTCCGATTCTAGGTATGTGGTCAATGCTATGCAAGTGCTTGAGACTGCCGGTTTAATTAGATCCACTTCCACAGTGGCTGGGCTGTTCCTGTCTATCCAGACATTGCTTCAGAACAGACACCATAAGGTCTTCACCACCCACATAAGAGCACATACATCCCTGCCGGGGCCCATGACACAGGGGAATGCAGCTGCTGATACTGCCGCTCGCCCGTTATGGATTTTTACCTTACTAACACCAATCGAGCGAGCCCGTGCCTTCCATGATAAGTTTCATGTCAATGCCAGGACACTAGCAAACCATTTCCATGTTTCCAGAGCAGATGCACGAGATATAGTGCGACTATGTGGCTCCTGTGCCACATACAAACCTGCCATACCGATGGGAGTAAACCCTCGAGGTTTGATCCCTGGTGATGTTTGGCAGATGGACATCACACATATACAGGAGTTTGGGACTCTTAAATATGTTCATGTTTCCACAGACACCTGTTCTCACGTCATATTCGCAACAGCAGAAACAGGTGAAAAAGTGTCTAATGTGATCAATCATTGCCTGGCGGCTTGGGCCGCATGGGGCAAACCAAAAATATTAAAAACTGATAATGGACCAGCCTATATAGGCAAAGCCTTCAATGAGTTCTGCAAAATGATGGAGGTTCAATTAAAACATGGTATCCCATACAATCCCCAAGGTCAAGGAATCATTGAGAGGGCTCATAGAAGCCTCAAAGAAATTTTACAAAAACAAAAAGGGGGAGTAGGCCAAGGCCTGGCCCCAAAGGCGCGATTATCCATGGCACTATTCACACACAATTTTTTAAATTTAAATAATGATAATTGCTCCCCAGCCGTGGAGCACTGCAACCCTTCCCCCAACCATAAAGGGTGGGTGAAGTGGAAAGATGTCCTGACAGGACAATAGATGGGCCCGGATCCAGTGGTCAGCTGGAACCGAGGCGCGGTTTGTGTTTTCCCACAGAAATCGGGACGAGAACCACTGTGGGTACCGGAGAGACTGACACGGGCGACAAAGCCCTCGACTGAAGATCAGACCTGCCCTACCGGAGATCCATCACAGACCGACCAACAAGATGAATAGAAATAGCGGTAGCCCAAAATGGACAAGAAGATCCTCAGGCATATACATGGCTCGCTCGCCTAGCCTACGACCGAGTCTAGGGGTGGTGAGCTTCCCACACTCCTCCTCTAAAAAATTATGACATAGCTGGGTAGGAGAGTCAATGACGGGTAAGAGCGTACTCCCCCGGTGCGACTCAACCTAAGCCAGGCCCTACCCCATCCTGCACGTAAGCCGCTGGACTGTTAGATTCTGCCCAGGTCTAAATTTCTCTCCGAGGGGATTTCTTTACGGAGAGGAAATGAGTGCAAGCTTGTGTGCATCCAGGTTCCGTCCAGTTTGTGCCTGGCCCTAGAAAAAGGACGAGGGCCTCAGGGCCTTGGCAGACCATGGGACGGCCGACCAGGGTCTAAGCCAAGGACCTACGGTGGGCCTACGCATAGGGCATAAGCCTCTGCACCCAGTCCAGAAAGGGCTACGATGCGCACATTCATAAAAAATAAAAAAGGGGGAGATGTTGGGAGCCGCAGCCCCGAGCCCGGTCGCCTCACTTGGCGGACGTGAGGCCTGTAGTAAAGAGTAAAGCCTGAGGTAGATTACCCCTCCCATCGAGCACGTTAGTTTCCTGCTTACCGCGTAAGCAACCCGCTCAACAATATAGTCTGCCTGGCAACTGATGATGTTAGCCAATCAGCTTGCCTTGCTTACTTTAACATGATTGGACACTGTATCCGTATATATACTGGTGCCACCCCTGGGGGGGAAAAAAGAAGCCCGGAAGTAGAAGCCCAGAAGGAGCCGCGGGGAGCGGACCAAAGGAGGCTTCGGCTGGGAGCGATCCCAGGGCAGGCTGTACGGAGAAGGAAAATAAAAGAAAAGGTTGTCCACTGCCAGGCTTTGTCGTGTGTCCTTCCTGCCGGCCGGGAGCGACATCGACACATGTAACTATTGATACTTATTCTTCATTTCTATGGGCCACTGCCCAACAGGGAGAATCCACTAAAAATGTTATTATACATTTATTCGAAACTTTTGCAGTTATGGGAATTCCCTCTAAAATCAAAACAGATAATGGACCCGCTTATACTAGCAAAACATTTAAACAATTTTGTGATCTCCATAATATCATTCATGTTACAGGGATTAAATATAACCCCCAGGGTCAAGCTATTGTTAAAAGAGCACATGACACTCTTAAGTTACAAATTAAAAAATTAAAAAGGAGGAGTCAGGAGGATATTCAGATACCAATACTGTTTAAATTGCAAAACAGTGCAAAAACATTGCTGCATCAGGTACTGTTTATTTTAAATTTTCTCAATTTACCACAAGGTGAAATATTAACAAGGGCTGAAAGACATTTTGAACAGCAGCAACAACCATATGTGATTAATGAGCCTATTTAGACTAAAACAGCCCCAGAGGCAGAATGGGAGAAGGGTACATTGCTTTATAAGGGGAGAGGTTTTGGTTATATCTCCACAGAACATGGAATTCAACAATGGGTCCCTGGACTATGGATCAAGATCTGCGCCTCGAGGCCCTGTTCACCAATCCCGGAGACAACTCCCCGAGGAACCGTATCCTCCGAGGCGAGCTCGAAACCAGCTAGAGGATAAAGATGATAAACCTGTCCCTATTGCTGCCATGGCCAGATTACAGCTAAGAAATTCCCGCCGCCATTCACGGCAACCAAATTTAAACCTTCTCCCTACATGGGGACAAATAAAGAAATTGACCCAACAAGGGCAACGGCTTGTCCTTCAAACAGGGAAGCCTTTAAACCCTGAAAACTTGTTTTTAGCTTTATGTGCCTTGCTCACCGTTGAATCGGGGACTGAGGTACCCCAGCATTCTTATTGGGCTTATATTCCAAATCCCCCTTTACTAGAACCTGTAGTATGGGGAACTATTGATATATCACTATATACAACACCAAGGGAGATTTTGTCAGCACCGTGGGCTGATTTAACCCCCCATAATCAAGATGATAAAACATTATTCAATTTTACTTATTATGGTAATCAAAGGCCTATTTACATTGGGGAACCGCCTTACATCCCTCTGGGATGGCAGTATTGGATTCAACATAGAATAAAAGCAGGCAGCAAAAGGACAAGGCTTCAAGCTTTGGCTGCTCAAACTTTTAATGTTACCTGGAAAAATTTAACAGCGCCTGATAAAAACACATATCCTGTATGCCCTGATTTCACTTATAATAATATTTCTTATAATCCCATAATTTGGCAACAGTGTATGGGGAAGTTTGCTAAAAATATTGATGGATATATTATTTGGGGACCATTTAAAAAATTTGTTAATGGATGTGCTGAATGAAATGAGACAAGATGTAATCTCTCTGTTATATATAGTCTTCCAGATCCAAAGAACATAACTAATAGAGCTCCCGTCTTCCCTCAAAAGACACATCTCCTGTGGTGGGGAGACGGTGGAATCGCCAATCCTGCTGTTGCAGCCGAAGAGTACCCTCATAATCTCCAAAATCACATTTGGAAGATTCCAGCCGCTATGCAACCTATAACCTTATACAATGTTTCCTATTCAGGAACTAGTCAATCTGTATCTACTACTTATAATTTTACTAAGTTTATGATATATAATGTTACTGTTTGTGCACCTCTGCCTTATGTCTTTTTAGTGGGGACTTTTAATTTTACACATTTTTCTTGTACTTGTTTAAATTGTCAATTGTTTACCTGTTTAAATAGCACATTAAATTTCACTAAGCCTTACACAGTTATGCTTTTGCAACAAAAAACTCATATTTGGTTACCTATAAATCTAACTCGACCATGGTCTCAGGACCCATAATCTCTGTTACTACTAAATTTTTTCAACATCTGTTAAAACGTACAAAAAGATTTATTAAAATAGTGGTTGCTATACTGTTAAGTCTGATAACTGTGGCATCTTTAGCAGCAGTCTCAGAAATAGCTTTACAAACCTCTTTGCAAGAAAAACATGTTATAAAACAATGACATGAGAATTCTCATAAACTTTGGTTAACCCAATGGCAAATAAATGCTAAACTACAGCAGCAAATAGACCTTCTTAAACAAACAGTTGAATAGATGGGAAAAAAAATATTGGCTCTTCAGCATTAAGCGTTTTTAAAATGTGATTGGAATTCAACTACTTTCTGTATAACACAACGACCTTATAATCAAACAAAACATGAATGGGAAGTGATTAAAATGTATCTAAATGGAAACACTTCTGCCTAGGAGGAAATAAAATCTTTGCATAATCAAATTGACCAAGATTTTACAAAGCACAATGATGATAAATCTCTGGCACAGTTTGCTCAATTGCTTGCTCATTCCTTAAAAGGGCTAGACCCTAAAGGAATCTGGCAAAGCCTTACCCACACTTTAAGCGGCATGGGACTTAGCTTAATTATAGCTCTCATTGCCATAGTTCTTGTGTATTTTTACTACATAAGACAAAATGCTACAAATAATCTGGTCTTATAGAAATTGTTCTTAAAAAATAAAAAGGATGGAAGTGGGGGGGGGGGATGAGGAGTCACTTTGAAGGCCCTAGGCTCCCTCGGGACCTGCAGTAAACAATAGCCCCCGGTATGCGAGACAGAGGCGGGACAGGAATGCCTGTTCTCAGTGGGGATCTTCTCACCCTCTGAAACCATGCTGTGTGACTTGGCTTTGTTTACACAGTCATGAGGAAGTGGCCGACCACCTTTGTGACACTAGCAACAAACATAATTAACAACATTTTTGGGCTAATGAATTTCCTCCTGGGTTAGAGGGGCTAGAAAAACTGTGCTTGTTTGCTTCACTTAGATAATTTAGATAAACATTGTAGTCTGTCACATTGTAGCTTGTCCAAAGGAATGCTTTTTCACTAGTTAATCGTCTGTGCTCTATAAATTGATCCGGTTTACTATGTAAGAATCCTAAAATAAAGCACAGTGTACAGTGCAGTGCGGTGCAGTTACAATTGCTGTTTCTCTCTACTGCTTCTTTTCTTCGCGCTGCACCCCCCCGTGTCCCGACTTGGTGTGTGTGTGTCTCTTCCCGGAGTCCAGAGTGCACTAGACACTCGCGACACCTGGCACCAGGCATCTTCTGTCTTTTTGGTCTGAGTTCCTCTAATCAGAGTGAGGCAGCACCTGGTGGGATGTGCTTTATCTGGAGGCCCCACAGGGCTCTTTGCAGAGATCCTGCGTGGCCATCGCAGGGAGGCCAGGTCACCTGTGAGTCCTGCCTCTGCTTCTCCAGTAGTCGCCTTTCGTTTGTGTCCTCACACTGACTGGACATTGACTCCCGGGTCTCTGGTCATCTGTTCTCCCTGGTGTGCACTGTCCGGCCCCTGTCAGAGTGTGGTGTGGTCTCTCGAGGAGGAAAGTGAACAGGTCTGGCAGGGTGCGGGAATAGGGGTGGAGGGAGCAAGGTGACCTCAGTGTCCACTCCAGGGATCAGGTGGAAA
Organism: Cavia porcellus; assembly: GCF_034190915.1. Taxonomy (NCBI): domain Eukaryota; kingdom Metazoa; phylum Chordata; class Mammalia; order Rodentia; family Caviidae; genus Cavia; species Cavia porcellus. Next base: position 27,027,764 of record NW_026947500.1, read on the forward strand.
CAAGGAGGAATGAGCTTTCGCATCCCGGCCAGATTCCCGTGACCCATCTCTAGAGACCATTTCCACAGCAGCTTTAAACAGGGTCTGGCTGATGGCTGACTAGGTGATCTGCTATAAGAGAAGAAATTACACTGAATCTTCCAGTTAGATCGGGGATGCAATGAGGTGGCTGTGGTGGAGGGGGTGGCATGCAGGAGAGAGACTCAAACCCTGTGAGTGCAAAGCCTTTGGAGCTTCCTGCAGCAGAAGAGCCAGGACCTTGCAGGGAAGGGATGGGAGCGACTGTCACCCCCAGGATGTGGCCTGTAAGGTAAGCAGCTCAGTGGGTCACCTCAGATGCGCTCCTGAATGCCCGTGGAGGGTGTCTCCCTTCCCTCCAGCTCGGGCTCCTCCTGCAGTGCCCGGTTCAGAATGGCCCCCATGGACTCCTTCAGCTTCCGGTGCCTCTGGTTACCCACCAGGAAGTAGATGACCGGGTTGGCGCTGCTGCTCACGGAGGAGGAGAAGCGTGATACGCAGAGCCACAGGAGCTTTACCTGCGGCTTCGGGTCCGTCCAGAGCACGACATACCAGTAGATGCCCAGGGGCAGGGAACAGACAAGGAACACAAAGACAGTGGTTAAGATGACCACATACAGCCGCCGGGGCCGCTGCACGATGCTCTTCCGCACTTGGACAAAGAGGATGGCACTCGATATGGCCATCACAGGCATGAAGACCCCCAGGATGAGGGTGCCTATGGCCATGTCCACCTTGAAGCAGTGTTGCTTATGGAAGTGCAAGTACGTGGTGCAGAAGTAGGAAGCCAGCATGTTCATGCTGAAGGACAGGGCCCAGAGCAGGGCAGTCACTATAGTGGACAGGTGCTGGGGCTGGTGGCACTTATACCAGATGGGGCAGAGGACTGAGAGGCAGCGCTGGGTGCTGATGGCTGTGAGCAGGCTTAGGCCGGTGGTATAGGCGAAGTACTTCACCCTCCACATCGCCTCGTAGGCTATGGCGTAGGGAGTGAAGTCTGGGGTGGCGTCGTTACTGATACTGTCCAATTCGGGGTGGGGCTGGGTCTCCAGGCTCAGCACAGCGGCCATGCAGAGGAGGAAGAGGAGGTCAGCCACCGCCAGGTTGAGCATGTAGACGGTGAAGGGAGTATGCTGTGAGCGGCAGCTCAGCAGCCAGATCACCACGCTGTTGCCCACTGCCCCGCACACAGAGGTGACCATGGTCAGGAAGATCAGAGTAAAATAGGCCCAGGTCATCGCGTCCAGCCTGGAGCTGCTGGGGGAAGGTGCTGAGGTCATCCTGGGAAGGCAAACAGACCAGTGTGAGACTCCAAGTCACTTGGACTCCAGAGGGCTTTCTGGGAGCCTCCCAGATTTCTAGCTTCGGGGTTATTATGCCAATTCCCCTGGCTTCCGATATGATCCTCTCCCTAGGGCTGTCGCTCACCCTGACTCTGCCATTGTGGACACCAGCTTGCAGCTGATGTCCCTTTTCAGGCTAAGGTCTCTTCTATTCTGAGCTTCTTTTCCAAATTACAGAGAAGTATCAAATGCCTTTTCTACATCTCTTGAGATTATCATTTTTTCCGTCATCTTCAAATCCTATGAAATCATTTTCTGAAAATTAGACCTCAAAGGGAAATAGATAATTAATTACATCCCTCAATTTGAGGCACACCGTGACCATGAATCCAAATAAACATTCCTCACATATATCTCCCTTCAGCATCCCAGTCTCGCTTCTGTGTCCTCTCCAACTTGTTTCTGTCCTGATCTAATTAACCCTGGTCCTGGGACATTGACACATTATGCAGTGTGGCTGTTGTTAGAGTCTGGGGCATCCTTAGGAAGGAAAATGGACCAACGTAAAATTCGGTGTTGCATGGACCAGCAAGACTTTTCACTATCTTTTCAAAAGCAGAGAGGCTGTCCCTCAGCATTTCCAATCATCTAAACATTGCAATTTAGAAGTCACACTGTTTTTATTTCACTCCACAATATGTGCTTAGGGTAGGTTTGCTGGCTGTAAGGAAAGGTAGTTTGTTGTGACATTTCATGATGTCCACTGACCCCATTTTCCTTGTCTATTTCTTCACCATGGATTCCAGCTATTAGATTTCCCAGTGCTGTTATCCTAAAAACATGACAGTGAACACCCTCATGCAGGTCCCTTTTGCACTAGACTCAGGACTTTTCTGGTGTGTGTTCCGGAAGTGGGGTTGTCAGGCCGCGGACTAAGCACTATTGGGTTAATTTTGTGAATAGCAGCTGCAGACTTCACTCTCGCGCTGGGGCAGGGAGATTCCCACACCCACGTTCCCTCACTCACACGAGGCTTCATGCATTCTCCTCATTTTTGCCAATTCAATGTTTGCAAAGTGACCCCAGGAGTTCCAGCGTGCATTTCTCTGGCTCTCGGCCTCAGCTCACACATCTGGGATGGCCACTGGGGCCTCCCCTACTGAACAGCCTGGCCACATCTGCTGTTCATTTGTTTTTCAACTGAGTTTCCCTTCTCCTCTTTCCTTGTGTGCAGTCACTGTTCATATTTTTAGGTGGTGATCCTTCCTGGGTTGAGACATTGCCGGTTTTTGTCTCTGAGAATTTTCTTTCATGACAGTTTTCTCCATTCTGGTAGGGCCACTCTCCTGTAAGTTTTTAACCTTAAATGGTGAGCCTTTTGGATCCTGTTATTTCATATCCCTGGGTGAGAGAAACATTGCTTATATTTGCCTCTATTAATTGTATAGTTTTCCCCCTTCAGTTTCGGTCCTGGCTCCAACTGGAATCTACTTTTTCTGAGGGAGGAAGTGAGGAGACAGCTCGATTTTTTCCTTCTTCGTGTGGGCCAGGTTTCCTAAGGCCACCCCCCACCCAGCCTGTGTTCCATCCACTTTGACACGGGCTATTTTTGAACTTGTTCTGGATCAGTGGTTTATCTGTTCCTACAGCATCAGCACAGCATTGTCTAATACATGGGGTTTCGTGCTGTACCATTTATGGTATATAGTGAATCACCCCCTTTTTAAACTGAAGTAGCCGTTTGTGAATCCTTACACATCTTAGAGTAATGCTTTGGAATTCCTTTAAGGAAAAAGCCCCTAAGTTTTCATAGAACTTACAGATTGCAGTAGGGCAGCCCGATAGCCTTTATAATGTGAAATCATGGTGCCCACGCCATGAAATGTCTCTCCAGCCTCAAGTCCTTTCTCACGTCCTTTAATATAATTAATAAGGGCTTTGGAATTTTCCTTACAAAGGTTCTACACATTCTGTATTGTGTTAATGTTGCAATACTGCTAGAGTCCCTTGTTGACACTGTAAATGGTATTTTATTGCATCTAAAAAGATTTTATTTATAATTTTTAACTTGACTTCTGATGCAGAGAATTAGATTTTTATTTTATTTTCTTTTCACTTTTTTTTTTTATTGGTACCAGGGATCAAACTCACAACTGCCTGCTTGCAAGGCAGGCGCTTATGCCACTGAGCTAAATCCCCAGCCCTTTTTTTTCACTTTGAGACAGGGACTCACTCTGTAGTGCAGGCTGGCTTTAAACTCACTGTGTAGCCTAGGCTGGCCTCAACTTTGCAGTGATTCTCCTGCCTCAGCCTCCTGGCTCAGGAATTGGATTTGTTGTTTTACTTGTTTTGTGATATCCTCCCGATATTGGTCCAGGGATGGCCCCTTTCCTTTTTTTGTGTGCATGTGTTTGTTTGTGTTTATGCTAAAGTTATGTAGGAGCTCACCATCCAAAAGAACAATTACAATCTTGACAATAGCTGATTTAATTTTGGCTACTGTGTGGAGAATAAACACATAGTCAATAGAGGCTGAGCTTGATATGACACTGCATGCCTATAGTCCCAGCACTCAGGAGGCTGAGGCAGGAGGATTATTGTGAGTTCAAGGCCAGTCTGGGCTACACATTGAGTTCAAGATCAGCCTGAACTACATAGCAAAACCTTGTCTTTAAGAAAAAAAAAAACCCTTAAAATTTTTAGAAGAAAACACAGAGACCAATCTTTGCAACTGGAATTTGGCAATAGAGTCTTAGATATGACACTGACAGCATAAAAAATGGATAAACTGGATTTCTTCAAAATTAAGATCTTTCATCTCTTGATGGGTATCAAGAAAGCAAAATAGCTACTTACTAAGTAGGCAAAAATATCTGCATTGTATTTCCTAGGGGTTTAGTGTACAGTTTATAAAGAACTCTAATTCAACGATAAAACAGCAACCCAATTTAAAAGTGGGAAAAAAGCTTTGGACAGACATTTCTCCACAGACGTACAAATGACCCCCAACTGCCACTAGCTCCTCTGGTGTCTGCATCGGCCTCCTTACTGGCCTCCGAGCCTCTCTCTCTCTCTCTCTGTCTTTCTGCCTCTCTGATTCTCTCTGTGTCTCTGTCTCTGTCTCTCTGTCTCTCTGTCTCTCTGTCTCTCTGTCTCTCTCTCTCTCTCTCTATCTCTCTCAGCAGTGGTACTGTGCTGGGAACTGAAACCAGGGCTCACACTGAGCTACATCCCAGTACTTTTTCCTTTTTTTTTTTTTTTTTGTTTTGAGACAGAGTTTTATAAGTTGTCCAGACTGAGCTCAAACTTACAATCCTCCTGCCTCAGTCTGGGAGTGTGGGATCACAGACATGCACCACCATGCCTGGCTACAGTTTTTAGCTCTTTTTCTAAGGATTTCACGACTTTAGCTCCTGGTTTGTTTTTGTTTTTTGAGACAGGATCTAATTATATTTCCAGGCTGGTCTCAATCTCCTGGGCTCCTCCCATTGCAGTTTTTCAAGTAAATACCTGGAACTATAGGTGTGCATTGGCTGGTTTTAGCTCTAATATTTAGATCATTGAATTAGCTTGATTTATTTTTATTTTTTATTTTTTATTTTTGAGACAGAGTCTCACTATGTAACTTAGGCTGGCCTTGGACTGTCTGTGTAACCCAAACTGGCCTTGAACTCACGGTGATCCTCCTGCCTCAGCCTCCTGAGTGCTGGGATTACAGGCATGTGGTACCATGGTCAGCTGCTCACTTTGAGTTAATTTTTGTGTATGTGTGTTATATTTATTTTTGAAGGACATTTTTTCTGAATAAGGAATTCTATGTTAGGGCCTGTGATGTAGCTCAGTGGCACAACTGCCTGCCTGGCAAGTGTAAGGTCCTGAGTTCAATTTCCTGGTATAAAAAATTCTATGTTGACAAATTTTTCTCTCTGTTTCTTTGCCTTTTGTCTCTGTCTCTCTCTCCCCCTGAACCATGCTAAACCATTCTGTGTACTAATCCAGTGTACTGATCATACCCTTAATCCCATATCACACACTCATGATCTATTTACCTCCCCAAATCCCACTTCTCAGCACAAGAGGCTGTGAGGGGGGACATCCAGATGTAAGATGTAACACAGGATATTGTGAGTTTGTCATTGCCGAGTGTCTGATTTTTTTTTAAATCTCTCTTAAGACTGATGGGTTTCTAGTGGGCATTTGATTTACTGGCAGATAAGCACGATTCAATAGATTCTTAGATAGGACACCATGACAAAAGAGGCAAATAGATAAGTTGCATTTGGTAAACAGATTTAAAGAGGATCTGAAGCTGTTCGAGCTTTATTAGGCCTGGTTTTGGGCAGCTGCTGAGAGGCCTCTGTAGATCGTCCAGGAGACCGATGGAGTGGCTGGGCTCTGGCGTCTCCCAACCTGACCCAATTCCGTGTGACCTCTGTGTGAGCTCAGCTGACAGCACGTCGGTAGCTGGTTTTGCCCAGCTTCTTCCTGATGATTCACCCTGCAGGTGCGCAGGGCTCCCTACCCAGAATTTTGGAGTCCATTCTCCGAGGTGCTCACTGCCTCTGGTCTGCTTCTCCACCTCCCAAATTCCAGCCGCCTCCATCTCCCCCGAGGGTGATGAAGCCTGCATCTTCAGCTCCCACTTCGCTTGGCTTCCCCTACTTCCCATGGTACTGTCCAAAAGGCTTCTCCGGGCTGGGAGCCAGCGTGACCACAGGACGCGCCTCTTACCGCTCTCCTCTCTGCGATCGCAGCGCGGGGCTGTCTCTGGTCCAATTTTTTTGTCCAGTGCTGGGAATCAAACTCAGGCCCTTGAGCATGCCAGGCAGGCACCGCACCACTGAGCTACATCCCTGGGCCCCTCTTGTCCAATATCTGCAAACAATTTTTTCATATGTTTTCTTTGGTTTCCAGTTGTTTACGATGGGAGGGTTTGTCCAGTAGCAATTTTTCCATTACGGCCAGAAACAGCAGTGCCTCACTGTATTTTCCTCCTGATTATTGCCAGTGTAGAAGAGCACAGTTAATGGTTGTAATTTTTACTAATCAGGCAAATAGCCTGAGTTATTTTATATCTGTCAGTTTGTTGAATATTTTGATATTCTTCGGAGCTATTGTGCCTGCAATTTCTTTTTCTCTTTCTTTCTTTTTCTTGTTTTGAGACAAGGTTTCACTATGCTGTTCAGGCTGGGCTTGAACTCACTATGTAGCTCAGGCTGGCCCTGAAATTATGGCGACCCTAACTGCCTCAGCCTCCCGAGTGCTGGGATTACAGGCGCGTGCCACCACACCAGGCTAATTTCTTTTCCATTTCTTATATCATAGCCCAAAAATCTAGCCCAAACTGAACAGAGAATTACTAATCACACTTATCTTTTTCCTAATCTCAAAGAAATTATGTCTAAAATCTCCGTTAGGTATGATGTTCACTCTTTAAATTTTTGGTATTCTCATTTATCAAGATAAGAAAATTCCCTCCTAGTTCTCTGATCTTATCATTCGTGTATGATGAAACTTATGACAAACACTTCTCTAAAATCTACTGATTTTCCTTTTTCTCCCTTTCTTTATGTCGTAAATATATATTGATAGATTTTCTGGTATTTAGTCATTCGTCTGTTTCCAGGAGAAACTACGTATGTTCTCCTCTTTTTGGTTTTCTGGCTTGCTCTGACTTGGTTTAGAATATTTTCCTCGATGTTCATAAGTGAGCTTGCCCCTTAACTTTCTCTTTAGATGCTGTCTTTAACTCCCCATCTCTGTGTGTCTGTCTCTCTGTTTCTATCGCTGTCTGTCTGTCTCTCTACAACCCTCTACTTCCCTTTTTCCGCCTCCCTCCCCTCCCCTCCTCTTCACGGTGGTGCGAGGATTAAACCCAGACCTTTGCCCATGGCAGGGAAGTGCACAAGCCCCAGCCCTCCTTGTCTGTTTTTTAATTCAAAATTGTGTAGTGATCCTGGCTTCATAAAATTAATTGGAGAGATTTCCCTTTCCCTCTCCTCGCTAGAACAATTTGTATCATGTAAGGATTATCTTTCTTTCAAGATTTGGCAGCCAGTAAAACCATCTGGCTGATAATTTATGTGAGTGGGAGTGGATTTGCATGATTTTAAAAGAGAACAACAAATCCACTTAGTTTAATGTTTTAGATCTATTCAGATGCTTTTATTGAGTAAAAGTAGGCAATATTTTTTCTTGCTTTCTGGAGTCACGCTTATCACTGTAAAACTATGTAGTATTCTTTTACACTTACACAGTATTTTTAAAACCTCAATGCTATCTGTCTTTATTTGTGCCTTCTCTTCTTTCTCTTCCTTCTTTCTTAACTGGCCAGAGATTTGTTTTTCAGGAACCAGTTTTCTCTTCTTATCTAATTAAAAATCACATCTACTGTATCTTTATTTCCTGTTTCTTTAATTTGTGTTTTTATTGCTTTTAGCTTCTTTGGGTAGCCTTTGTGGTTCTTTTTTTCAGTGTCTTGGTTTGACTACCTAAAGAATTAATTTTCAAATTTTCTTTTTTTCATAACAGATATTTCGGGTTATAAGACAACCACTATGTATTTCTGTGGCTTAGTGTTTTGTTAGGTAGTATTTTTATTGTTAATTATGTCTAAATATTTTTAAATGTAAAATTATTTTAAATATTTAAATTTTTGAATATTAACTTCCCAAAATGACATAGCTAAGTGCGGTGGCACACACCTGTAATCCCAGCACTCTAGGGGCTAAAGCTGGAGGGTCACAAGTTCAACACTAGACTGGACAATTTAGCAAGATTGGGTTTCAAGCGGAAAAAAAAGGTTTGGGATGTAGTTCTGTGGCACCCTGGGCCGTTGTGTCACCTCCAGTGTCCCTTCTGGTCTTGCACCCTGCTGCTCTGTGTTTTATTTGGGGAGATCAGGAGGGGGGTGGTGTTTTCTCTAATACCTGCTTTATAGTCATGGTGGGGTGCAGTGCAGGGTCCCCTCCTCCACAGCGCCCCATCGTGACAATGTGAAGCCTCACCTTTGCGGTCAGTGTAACTGTTGGTGGGTTTCAGCGCAGGTGTCACATGTCTGGCTCTCTCCTGCAAGTTGGAAACATACAGTAAAGTCTTGCTGATGGATAAGTAGAGAAGAGATTCTGTGCAGGCAGGGGCTGCTCCTGCAGTGGTTCCCTGAAACATACGGGAACTCACTGAGAAACAGGGTCTTCGCTGATGTAACTGAGTTATGGATCTCAACATAAGATCAGCCTGGATTATTCAGTAGGAGATTCCCAGGGAGTGGAGGGGAGGGGACATAAGGTTGGAAAATTGTGACCGCAAATCCCATGATGGCCTGGAGCCAGTGGCATCCAGAGGAGCAGGAAGGATCTTCCCACAGGGCCCTGACACCCAGTTCTGGGCTTGGACCTTCAGACTTTGTGTCTTAAGCCCCTTGGTTTGTGGTCATTTGTTATGGTGACCACAGGAGGCTCACACTATAGAGTGCAATGTGCCACTGGCCACACGGATGCCCTGTTGGCAGTTGACCTTGGACTTGGGAGAGAAGTGTGCAAAGCATGGTGTGTGCTCTCACTGCTGAGCTCTGCGCAGCAGGACAGAGTGGACCTACGCCGGGCAGCTTTGCTCTTAGCAGCCTCCTCTTCCCAGTGAGAATGTGAGTGTGCAGTCAGTGGCGGGTTCTAGGCCTGGCACAAGGGGGCACCCAGAGTTCATTTAGTGGGTGCCTGGTACACCTCTGTGGGGTCACCCAATGCTCAGGAGTCACTGGGTTTCCCAGGCTGGCTTTGGGCTCCACGTAGGGCTTTGCACTTGGGGTTTGGCCCCTGCCTCTTTCAGAGCTGGGAGAGTCCTCATGGACTCTGGGTGCTGTCCACAGCTCTAATCCATGCTGGGAACCTTGGGGTGGTTCTGGAATCAGAGGGAAGTGACCATAGCTCATACTGTGGAAGTGTCACCCATGGTCCCTGGCACAGCTGCTTCCTGGCCTGGGAATGGGCCTCTCAAACCTTCGGGATATGATGGCGTTTCTGTTCCTTTAGGAGACAGAGAACTGGATGTTGAACCCAGGGCCTTCACAATGAGCCACATCCCCAGCCTGTTTTTTAAAACAAAATTTTTAAAAAATTGCCAAGCCTGCCTCAGCCTACCGGAGTGCTGGATAGTTATAAGTGTATACTATCCTACGCTGCTGCCCTGGGTGTTGAGTTTAAAACATTTCAGATTTTTAAAAGCATTTTAAATATTTCCACTGCCTTGCAGTCAAGAAATAACCTGATTTTAGACTTTGTGTGTGTGAGAGAGTGAAAAATGGTAGAAAAGGTGAAGGGTGAGGGAGAAAGTGGCTCTGCGGAGCAGGTTGGGGTCAAATAAAGCAGAATATGGTGGCAAAAACTCAGTGTGGACTGAGTTTTTACATCACCCATGCTCAGGCTGACTAATTTTAGATTTTAGCTTTTATTACAGTTTCTCTGTCTCTGTCTCTGTCTCTGTCTGTCTGTCTGTCTGTCTCTCTCTCATAGACTTGATCTTGTCACGCTTGGGGTCTTCTCTAAGGCCTCATTGGGATGTTTGTCTGTTGCACTAAGGACAGTGAAATGTACTTTTTCCTATGGCTACTAAGGCACTCTTTCTCCTTGAACATTAAAGATCTTTAGATTTTAACGCAGATATCTCTACAAATATAGTTTTATTTCGAGGGAAGACATAATATTTTCCCTTATGCTCACCCTGCAGTATCATTATACACCCTTGAAGGGGTCTTTATGTGTATACTTATGTATAAGTCTATCTTTTTTTTTTTTTTGTCTTTTTCCTTTTTATCGGTACCAGGAATCGAACTCATGACTGCCTGCTTGCAAGGCAGGCGCTTATGCTGCTGAGCTAAATCCCCAGCCCTGAGCCTATCTTTTTCTACATAAATGAACATATATTGCCCACGTGTTTCATAAGCTATTTTTTAAAAAATTAATTGTATATCTTTTTCTTCTTCTTCTTCTATTTTTTTGGTATGCATATCTTCTTAAAACTTTGCTCCCGGCATTCCTTGGTTGTCATCTTTGTCCCTGCTCTGCCATTGCCTCTGAGATGGTAGGCACTGAGGTCGGTCTCATGAACTCATCAGGCTTGTAAATGCTTGTGAGGCAAGTTCTGCTACCCCGCCCTGCCCACGGGAGGGATGGAGCTCGGAGGGGCTGGCACACTTGCCCCAGTGCTTCAGTGGCCTCAGCAGAGCGAGTCTCCCACAGGGTCCATAGGTGGCATAGCATCTACCTCTAACCAGCGTGCCTCTACCCAGACTGTAGAAAACAGGCATCTCACCTGGCCTTGGACGTGATGCTTATCCCTCAGAGTAAGGTGCCAGTTCCTGGTGGCTCTTCTCCTGGGAGGCCTGGACAACTCTGGGTCCCCTGAGAGGCTCCTGCCTGTGACTGTCTCACCAGGTAGGGCTGCACCCTCCTAGCTGACTTTGCTATCCCAGCCTCAAAGAAGTCCTTTCCCCAGGACCCTGGAGGATCTCAGCTCTGCTTCCTCTGAGAGCAGAAAGGGAAGCGGAGGCTTAAATGCAGGCAGGTTGCTGTCTCACTCAGGTGGCTCCCCCTACCCAGGAGACTGTGGAGCAGGGCCTGGAGGAGCCAGAGGGGCTAATGGACTTCCCAGGTGTGGCCCTACCACTGCCTTCCCAGGGGAGCTGGAGGATGAGGCTGAGGGCCTGAGAGGAGGAGGGGCACCCCTTCCTGAGACACCCTGGCAGCATCAATGCTCCTGAAGGCCTCAGAACATTAGTGGCTCCATTGCTGGGGAGCTGGGGTGGGGCCGCAGACGGAATGGAGGCTCTTATGGGAAAAGCATTGCAGCTGCCTCTGCTGCCTTCGAGAAAAGGTGCTCTGGCTAATGCGCTTGCCGGACTCTGCTTCCCAAAAACCAGAGGCTGGAGCAGTAGACCCAGGATCTGGGATCTTTCACCAATCCAAGTTCTGCCATCTGCAGGTTGGGTGACTGAGCAGCATGGGTGACCATTCTGAAGCCCCAAGTCCTCACTAGAAGGCTTGTAATTCCTCTCTGCCCTCGGGAATCAGAGATCACACACACGCTGTGAGAGACAGAGGGGAAGACAGTTTTCCCCCTCTGTTCACATCCACTGCCCTGTAGGCAGGATGGAGGCTGAAGTCTTACCTGTGCCACCTGGCCGGTGAGGGGCAGGTGGGGCAGGCAGTGACACATTAGGAAGGTTCAGAGCCATCATGGTTAATTTCCTGCCTGCACGCTTAGGACGTGCGGGTATGGGAGATGTTAGGCATCTCTTTAACAAAAAGAGTGGAGAAAGAAAAGTGGCCCTTGGTGCCCTCAGCTGCTTGGACGTAGCCAGCTAGGATGCCCGTGGGCTCATTTATTCTATTCCCATGGTACTGTTGCTTCCAGGAGGTGGGACAAAGCTGATACCTGGCCAAAAGAGGGGCCTTGATAGCATCCTTTAAGGCTTTAGGTCTGGCAGTGCCTGAAGCCAGAATCCCTTCTGGAACCTTCTGAGTGCGTGGGTTAATACGTTCCCTTCCATATGCACATACCCACCCCTGCCCGTGCCAAGTTCAATGAAGCCTGGGATTCTGTTTCTTGCCCCCAGGAACCCTGGCTGACATGGGTACAGTCTGACTGGGTCGCAGGTCAACACAGCACGGAGCAGAGATGTTGCCGTGGGCGGTGGTGCTGGATTGACGGTTGATGACAGCAGGAAGCTTTGAAGGGGAGAGATGGAAACATTCTTTGGGAAGCTGAAAACACCCTGTGTATTGATTCGGTGACTACATGGGCATATAAACACTGATCAAAGATCACTGGACCATATATTAAATGGGTGCCTTACAAAGACTTTTCAACGAATCTGCCAAAGTAGGTGAGCCTGCCTTTGAGTTGCCAGGAAACTCTGCGCTGGCTTTCTGAGTCATCAGAGCAGTTTTTCCATAAGTTTTAATTTTGTGACCCATACCCTGTTATTTCCAGCTTCAACTTTTGAGTCTCTCCTGGCATAGGATATTGTTCTTTTTGCAGTGGTGCTCTTGGTGGGTTTGATTCGGGAAGCCCTCTGAAAGGTTTGCCTCAATTTCTGGGTCAGACACTGACAAGCCGCAGGGCGCATTTCCCCACGCTCCTCCTGGGATAGTGACTGGGTGGGTCCATCTCTCCACCCACCTCCTCAATGAGCCCAAGATTCCTGGGAAGGAGGAATTGTCTTGGCTGGCGACTCAGAACCAAGGGCGCAGATACGAATAGGTCTTGAGCTTAAATTTTCTGGCATGGATTCTGAAACCCAAGTTATCTGAAAACCACAGCTGGCAGGACATCCCGGAGTGCTGGGCTGATGCCAGAGGCATCTGTGCCTTTGGCTGGGATGGAGAATAGAGGGAGGAGAGGCCCGGGCCTGTGGGCCACTTGCTGTCTCCCGAGCACCCACCTCCTGTTCCCACTTTGTGTCTTCTAGAGGTAGAAATGGACCCACTTCCTCCTTTGGCCTTGACAAACTGTAGACACTACCTAGGTTGTGATGGGCACATTCACCCCATCAGCTCCCTGAGTCCAAGTCTCAGTGCTTTGCTGGTGGGACACACTGCGGTCAGCGGCCACAAGATGGCCACCATAGGGAGACTTTGGGTGCTGATGTGGGGCTCCGACGAGGACTGGACCTGGGTGACTGATCCCGGACAGGAAACTCCCTTTGTGAGCACTGAATTCCATAGCGAGTACTAACAGATCCTGCCTGGATGCCTGGCCAGGGCCCTTGGGTGTGCTGGGCACAGCCTGCAGGTACTTTATACAACACTGTGAGGTCTGCACAGTACCGTATGGGGAAACCGAGGCACGGCAAGGCTCAGGTCCCAGCAGCAGAGCAGCCTTCTGCCTCCCTGGGGCTCACTCTTGACTTTCCATATTTGGTCTTGTTTATCCCTTGCATGATCCAGAAGAGTGTGTGTCTCTTCTTGCTTATTTTTGTAGAGCTAGCATGCGACAGGAAGTAAGAGAAACCGTAGGGTGCTGCCCTGTGCTGTGCCCTGCACCCTGCTCCATGTCACAGCTGGAAGAAAGTCAGGCTCAGTAATAACCAACCCAGTGCAGTCCAGCAGCTCCTTAATAGGACTTGCAATCTCTGCTGTGTCACAGAGCAAAGCTGTGCCTCAGAGTTTCAGGACAGAGCTCTGTGGTCCTTAGGTCACCCAGCTCCTTGCCTGTACCAAATGCCCAGAAAGGAGGAGGCTGGGGGTCCACTGGGAGCCAGTTGTGCGGCCAGGGGAGGGGGTGGGGTGTAGACAGTGAGGGGCACACATCAGGCTCCTGCAGCCCACTCTTCCCCAGCCCACTTTATCTAGTAACATTGCAGGAGAGAGGAAAGTGGCCTTCGGTTTGTGTTACTTAGCCCTAAAGCTGTCTTGCCTTCATTAGAATGGAATGTGGGGGTGGGGCTGGGATGGACAGAAAGGCTGGCTCCCTTGGGCAGCAGTGATCTGCACAGCAGAAAGCTCCAGAGGCCAATCCCAGAGAGAGGCCAATCCCTGAAGCTCACACTATTATCTACTTCAGCATCCTTCTTGGACAGCCCCATCCTGACCTCTGGGATCTGCCTAGCTCTGACAGTCTGTCTGCGGACTGAATCCAGGAAGTCCTTTGTTCTGACAGTGGACTCAGGGCTGGAGGCCTGGGGGCGCCTAAGAAGAAGGCGACTTCCCAGGAATTGAGATGCATGCGCCCTAGGCAGCCAGAACACCCATTGGCCCCTCGGCCACTTTCAGAGCTAGGAGGTGTTTCTGTCCATGTGGAGTCCGGGATCTTGCAGCCAGGATATCTGAGCTGTGGCAATTTCACCACTGGGCGCCAGGCACAGCCTTCATGTGTGTCACCAATGCCATGCCTGCAAGGTTGGAGACCACCACATCCAACCCCATGTCTCTGGGACTCTCTAAGTGGCACTGGGGAGGCCAGGAAAACTAGCACTGGACATGGGACAGGTGGCACTGAAATCCTGTCATCACCAGAAGCTCTTGGAACCGGCACCTCCCACTGAGCCCACAGGGTCCTTCTTTTCATCGAGCAGTGGCCTTGCTGGGAGGACTAGCTGGGACCATTAGAAATCAGAGCACAGAAGGGCTGTGGCCTGGAGTGAACAGGAGGGGCATGTCAGGCTGGCTGAGAAATGGGACATCAGGGCCATGGATTTGGACCCCTGCCTTGGGTCATTATGCAGGGCAAAGCTGGGCAGGCTCACGGAGTGCAGGCTGCATGCCAGGCACTGAATGCCAGGGATGCTGCTCCTACCTTCCCTGCCTTCCTTGTCTGCTCCAGCTCTCTCCAGGGACAGGCCCACCCCATCCGCCTCTGGCCTGGCCTCTCCCCAAGAGCTCCCTGCAAAGGGGCTGGGAGCCTGGGCCAGGCTGGACAGCAGGTACCCAGGATGGGCCTCTGTGGGGCTGAGCAGAGGCGTGGCTGGGGGGTGGGAAGCTGTCAGAAACTTCTCTGGCTCAGACCCACACCAGCCTATGAATGGCATATAGAGAGATGTCAGGGGCCAGCCTGTGCTTGGGGGCTCCAGGACAGAGAGGTAACAGAGAGGCAGCTACCTGCTCCAGGCAGCCCCTCTGGGCTCTGTGTCTTTTCTACAGAGCAGGGCACAGAGATGAGGACCAAGCTTCCTGGGATGGAGGCCCAAGGACATAAGCCAACAGAGGACAGCCTAGCAACCATCGCTTCTTCCGGCATAGGAGTGGATGCCACCAGGAAAGGGGTGGGCAGGACTGGGTGTACACAGAGCCAGTTGGAGAGGGAGGAAGGCTGGAGGTGTGGGCACAGCCAGCCAGAGGAGGCAGCGTCAGAGCTGAGGAAAAGAGCAGATGGCTCAGGAGAGATGGTGGGGAGTGGCTGCTGCCATCCTCACCGTGAAAGAGCACAGAGAGGGTGTACGCGGTCAGCTGCCTCACCGCCAGACAGCAAATGTTTACTGATATACATTTTATTGCCTTTTATAAAACTTCCTTTGGCAACACAGGGTCACTGTGTTTGTTGACGGGTACCACAGTGTCAGTCCTCAGGTGGTCAAGGTAGAGCCGGAGCCCACTGTCATATGGGTGCTGGAGCCCAAGGACTCTGTCCAGGAGCTTCCCAGATGGTCCATAGTGACCTGGGGGATACACAGAATGCCCAGGACTGGCCGAGCACAGAAGCAGGAAGGCAGTCAGCCACCCAAGATGTCCGAAGAGTCCAGCCTCCAGCAGGGCCAGTCATTTTGGCCATGTCACCGATGATTCATCAGGGGTAGCTGGATGTTGTTTCTGGAAAGACTCGGTTACATGGCAGGTTAGCAGGACCCTCTGCCAGAGAGCTCCACACCACCTGGGTTTGTTTTGCTGCTGCCTTGTAGAGATGGACTCCCTTTTCCTGTGGGGGGTGGCACTGGCTGGGTAACCTTCAACAAGAGCTCACAAAGGGGCAGAAGCTGGACGGGGCCAGGTGACCATGTATTCTTACTGACCAGCTTGAGGCACAAGGGACCTCACCTCATAGAGGCAACTCTGGTACTGTGAGTCACTGAAGCAGACTGGCTGGTGGGCCCAGGGCCACTGGTTCTCTTTGCAGATAGTTGTTTGGCCTCTCAGTCACTGCCTGAGCCCACAGCCCAGGGAGAAGGAGGCATAAGGGGCTGGAGACAGACCTTTCCCCTCCACCCAAGCATGAAGGCTGCCGCCTTGTTTCTGTCTTGTGGCACAGCATGTTTGGAGGCCACTGGTCACTTCCTGTCCCATCCTTCCCCGAATGCTGGCTGCTCAGGAGGCATTCCCAGAGGGGCACTGCATCTCCATGGTGACTGTGTTGGGCGTGCTGCCCGCGGCCTCCCCCAGCTCGGCACCATCCCGCAGGGCCCGCTGGAAGACCACCCTGAGGGGTTCCCATAGCCGCTGTGACTTGTCCCTCCCAGCCAGGAAGTAGACGATGGGCTTGGCACAGCTGTTGATGCAGATGCAGAGGTCGGTGACATACTCAGGGAAGGGGGCTGGGATCTGGAAGACCCAGAAGAGAAACCAGTCAATCTCCAAGTAGATGGAGGATACGAGGAAGACAGAGATGATGGCCAGGATGACATGGTTGAGCTTGGCAGACCGCTGGCGCTGCCGGGCACGACACTCCACGTGCAGGATGAGGGCCAGGCAGGGCAGCACCATGAGTGGGCAGAAGAGGAGGAAGAGCAGGATGCCCAGGAAGATGTCCATGTGCCTGCAGGGCGCCCCGGAGGCCTCGCGGCCCAGGAACACACAGAAGTAGTTGTGAATGCCGGTGACCAGGAGGGCGAGGAGCCAGAGTAGGGTGCACACAACAGCTGACAGATGCTTGGGCCTCTGGCGCCAGTACCAGGAGGGAAAGATGACTGACACACAGCGCTCTGTGCTGATGGCAGGCAGGAGGCTCACACTGGTGACAAACGTGCAGAGCCCCAGGATCCGGCATACACTGCGGATGTAGTCGGCGAAGGGACCCAGGAAGCCACCTGTGTTGAGCAGGGAGAACACGGCCTTGCTGAACAGGTAGGCACCGTCGGCGCTGGCCAGGTGCAGGAAGTAGATAGAAAAGGGGGTCCTCTTGATGGAGAAGCCGAAGAACCAGAGGACCAGCGCGTTGCCCACCAGGCCACACAGGCAAAGCAGCAGGAAAATGTAGTCCATGATGGCCGGGGGCGGCGGCTTGACGATCTGCTCAATGGTCAGGAAGCCTCGACTGTAGAGTTCTGAGACCTCATGCCCACTGGGACACATCTGTGCAGGTGCAGAAGGGAGACACCTGGTTATGTGGCTACCCTCCCCGAACCACCAGGCTGGCATCTGCAGCTGGGCCTGGCTCCCCTGCCCTGGTGGGGCAGGGTTTGTAGGGTCACTGACTGTGGCCGAGCAGACAATGGCCCCTTTGTCACCTGACACACTATTTCCCAGGGACTTGAGCTAGCAGCACAGAGCACCCTCCCTACAGCAGCCAGCCCCTCAGGGTCCACCAGTCAGAATAGACTCGGTCTCATGACGCCCCCGTCATGCAAAATTAGGGAGAACTGAGGAGCCTTGTGGGTTGAGGGAGACCAAACAGACAGGACTAAGGAACCCAGTGTTACATACTGGACCTGAGCAATTGCCAACAAAGGGTGGCGGGCCCCAGGAGAAGGAGAGCAGGGTGTGCGTGCAGACAAGGGTATTGCTTCCATGTTATGTTGTAGGAAAGTGGAAGTGGACTCAGGTTATGCATGGGAGTGTCCTTGTTCGAGACAGATTCGGGTTATTTGGAGGTAAAGGAGTTTGGGGTCTGTGATTTACTTTTAAGTGATTCTAGCAAAAAATTCTATCTATTGAACGATACATAGAAAATACACATAAGGAAAGGTTGACAAGTGAAGGGAGGAGAGAGGGATAGGGATTTTCACCTCCTGTGCTTGCAAATGACTTGCAAATTGTTTTCTCAGTGTTTCAAAACCAATACACAGCCAGGGATTTAGCTCAGGGCATAGCTCCCACTTTGCAAACTCATGGTCATGAGTTGATCTCGGTACCACAAAACACACAACAACAAAATATTTACTTCTAGAGAAATACAATACAACTGGGCATGGTGACTCAGGCCTATAAGCCCAGATCCTGAGGAGGCTGAGGCAGGAAGACTGCCAGTTTGAGCCTAGCCTGGACAATTGAGTAAGATGCTGTCTCAAAATAAAAAGGGTTGGGGATGTATCTCAGTGTTCCTTGGATTCACTCTCCAATACTAGAAGAAAAGAAAACTGGACTCTGGCATAGCTAGGGTAGGAGGACTCTGTTCCATAGTAAGGTCAGAGAGAATTGGGATCGGAGGCAGTGTCAGGATTCTGGGTTATAGGAAAGCCCAGGGGATCTCTGGGGAGGGGGAAAGGCTTGTGACATCTGCGATTCATCTGGCCATAGAAAGCTGTAAAGACAAAACCCAGCTGAACGCCAGTCCTGCCTGTAAGGTCTGGGCAGGTATATAAATGCACGAAGCTTGGCCAGGGGCCAGAGACTGGAAAGCGGCAAACCCAAGGGCACCATTCTGAATGAGGTGGACAGCCTGCCCTGCTCTGGTGGGTGGGTGCCAGCCATAGCTGCAAGTAGAGCTGGATCCTCCTCCCTGCTCCCCAGAGTGGTCAGAAATCTATATTGTAGTGTGTGTGCAGGGTCCTGAGTTTTCAGTGTTAACATTTAAAAGACACTGCAGGCAAACACAACCCATCTCAGGTGACTCCATCCTCAGGTTGTTTTGGCCCTCATATTCCTCCTGGCAAAGGCTGCCCGTAGCACCTTACTGCCCTTCCCACACCTCTGCAGACATCACTAATGCATCCCAGCCCATGGTCCCCAAGGATGGTCCATTCCATTGCTCAGGGCTTTTGAATGAAACAACAGAAAAGGAAACCTCCACTATGCCTGTGCACATAGAAAGGTCCTAGAGGCAAGATCCTTTCTGCTCCCTGCAGATGGCCCTGACAGAAGGCTGCTCCTGAGAAACCACTCTTTGAGAGGGATCTTTTTTTGGTACCAGGAATCAAACTCAGGACCTCACGCCCGTCAGGCAGGCACTCTGCCACTGAGCTAGACCCCTGGCCCAGTCAGGGATCTTCTGGGCTGGCTTAGATCGAGGGGATCTGTACACAGGAACTGGAGATGACAGCTACACACTGGGGACACTGTGTTGCTCAAAATAAGCTTTTTATGGGGTGCTGCTCACACCTGTCGTTCACAGGCACCTCTAAACATATTCATTAGCTCAACATCTCTTTCTACTTTGTTGATTCCCCAAATCCAAATGCCTAACTTGATCTCCACTTCCTTTGAGGCGGGAGGTTGGGGATTTGATTATTCCAGGACTCCTGGGGCTCCACTAGTGGGGATAGACCCTGGGGAGGAAGCAAGATGGCACAGCACTCTAGGGCTCTCAAAGGCTGGAAAAAACTTGCATAGGAGAAGGAGGCTGGGTGAGTCACTGGGCGGGGGCTGCTATTCCTAGACACTGGCCACCTCATAAAGCACCCACTCTGGAGCCTGCCCTCTCCCTGATCGTGCTGTCCATGCTCTGGGGACTTCTGGAGATGCCCCCAGTGCATCCAACCTCTGCCTCCTGGGACAGGCTCCCCCCATTCCACAGTGGGCACCCTGGGGAAGAGGGAAAGAATCAAGGGTATATTGGGTGGGGAATCCTGGGGGCTGGGCAGGAGTCCAGTTACTCTGGTGATGCTAGCCTCAAGGTCGAGAATTTGGAATAGGTAAATCCGAGGGGTCCTTTCCACCTGAGTGCTCTGCTGGGACTCACAAGGGATGCTTGACTCTTTAGCAAGTGCAGAGATATGAGTGGAGAGAAGGAGGGCAGGAGGCAGGGTCACTCTGGAGGGCTTGTCTGTAGCTCAGGCAGGGCTGGTGCCTGCAGAGGGAGGTGAATCCCTGACCAGCGGGCAGCCTACAGTGGGTATGGCTCTGGCAGCTCATGCTATCAGGGCCACCCTAGAGGCAGGTGACAACTGCCCACCTCTGCAGGGAGAGAGGAGATGAGACCATTCACGGCTGGTAAAAGACAATGAAGGACAGCATGGAAGGCGATTTTTAGGGTGGCCAAGCTTGCTTCACTAACAAGGACACCGGATCTAAGGAACCAGGTAACCAGGAGCAGACCATATGGTCCATGGCTAGAGGGTGGGGCAGGAAGGCGGGCAGGGGAGGAGGATATTCAGCTCTGTCTGCTCCTCCCATATACTCCTCGGACAGCCAGGGACTCCTCCGCCTCATGACACTTGCCTTGTTCCCGTTGGTGGGATGGGCCTCCCAGGAGCAGTTTCCAGCCATCTTTAGGCCTGGTGAGTCCAGATTCCTGCTCACGCTCACCAGCCTGCACACCCACCTGGCAAGAATGCAGAGAGGGTGGAGCCAGGGCACAGGGGTCCCACCCCCACTAGACCCCCAACCCCAGGGCTTTCTGCCCCCATGGCAATCTCCTTCTGCCTCTGAGCCCAGGGCCCTGTGGGACTGTCCTGTTGGAATTTGCAGCAAGTCACCTTGGGCTGTGCACCCCTCATTTTGATCCTTGCTGGCCCTTTGGAGCTCCATGGACACTCACTGGGAAGGCCTTTCTGTTCTCTGATGTGCAAGGTTAGTAAAGCTGGACCGCTTCTGTTCACACACATGCATTTACCCCCGCCCCGTCTTTGTGTCCTGGCTCAATATAAAGGCAGGGTTCCAGTCATCTGCCCTAGCAGTTGGAGGTAGAGGAGGAGGGTACCCCTCAGATTTGGCTGAGGGGACTTCCTGGAGGAGGAGGCCTCTGGCTGGGCCTCTGGTTTGTAACATGCTAAAGCATCTAGTCTCTCTCCCTCCTGCACGTGCTTGGAGGGGCAGACCCACCCAGTCATCTGGCTCATTGTGGTTAGCACCAAGCCAGTGCCAGCTAAGCACCTGCCTGCCCACTTCTATACATCCTCAAGCATGGCCCTCACACCGGCCACGGGGCAGGCTCTTTCTTATGCTTTGACAGGTGTAGGAGGCTCAGGCAGCAAGGTCACCTGGGCAGAGACACTCACAATCCCCGCACACCCTGAAGCTGTGCAGATCTGTCCATTATCAGGGTGCTTGTAGCGGGGTGGGGATGTATCTGGGTTGCACAACACTTGCCAGGCAAGCCCAAGACCCTGGGTTTGATTCCTCATTCCAAAAAAAAAAAAAAAAAGATTGTAGGGAGCGAGCCTGGAGGCCCACGGTGGCCCTGATTCTCTTGAAATTGGGGAAACTGAGGCTTGCACACAAGGGGCTCACGGGGCACAGCCGGCCGCAGGCTGCTGACCCTCCCCCTCCCCCGCGGGAGTGCGGAACAGCCCTTTCGCTCCATTCCGCTGAAATTCCTTCTTCTGCCTAGCCCGCTGCCTCCTCCCGTCCGGGGGCGGAGCCGTAGCAGCGACACCTATCATTGGCTGCAAGGGATGTCGGTCCACGAGAGTAACCCGCCTCCTCTTTAACCCTTGGCGTCCTGGAGGCCTGGGCTCCATTGCAGCTGGAGAGGTCTAGGCAGGGTCGGGGTCTCTGAGACCCGACAGCCCTACGTCAGCCTTGGGTCCCCTCCCAATGCGGCTTTGCTGCTTTCCCGCCCCCTGCCTGCCTGACACACCTTTGGGTGCTGTACAGCCCTGAGGCCTGCGAGCATCTGCACCCCTCTATACCCCGGGGTGCATCCCGGTCCTGTGTGAGTGTGTGAACTGGATGTTATGTGTGTGAGCTTGCCGAGTGCTGGTGTCCCAGAGTGCAGGTCTTTACTTCCTCTGCCCTCCCTCAGCCATCTTGGCTCTGGGCCACCTTCCTGGCCAGGTGCACAGAGCTTCCCGCTCCCTGGGGCTGGCTCAATCCTTCCCAGTGTCCTATACCCCCAGACCCACCTGGATGCCCATAAATGTCCTCAGCCCACTCCACTGCCTCCACTCTTCTTGGTGTCCCTTCTTAGAAGCCCATGAGCCCAAGGTTTGGGCCCCAAACTTTGCCTCCAGGGCTGTTGGACTCAGGAAAGCCCCTCACCCCAGCCAGACTAGACCCTAGCTATGGGTGCTCCTTTGGCAAGGGACTGCCCAGCCCTGTCCGAAGTGGACACACATTGTAGATTCCTGCTCACCTTTCCGATCAGTTTGATCCGTGTCTCTGAATCCTCTCCTGGTCCTGGTCCTGTTGGAGACAATCTGAAAAGATTTCACTCCTGCACAGAGAGATCTAGAAGCCAAGTGGATCCCAGATGGGCCGCATTAAAGACGTGTGTGATGCATATGGGATGTGTGTGCTCCCCTGAGGGGATCAGGGCTGTGACAGTGCTGGTTCCCTCTAAAGCTGACCCACAAAGCTACCTCCTCCATCCCCACTGGCAAACCAAGGATGGCATGGCCACCTGTCTTCCTCCTCCTCTCCTCCTCACACTCCTCCTCCGGCTGTCCCCTTGTTCACACCCTACTCTCCACAACACAGCCTCTTTCCTCACTCCCACTCTGGGGCCAACTGTGCTGGCTGGGCCTCAGGCCACTGGCCATGGGAGATGCGTGTCTGCTGCTCCCCTACATGCATAGTGAACCTGTACTCTCTCATTCTAGGTCCCGGTTCTCTGTTAACAACACAGCTGGAAAAGGACCAAGACCTGACCAGCAAATGGTCTCATCAGCTGCTGATTCTGTCTCAGCGCGGCGAGCCAGGGAAAACATGAGACCACAGCTGCCCAGTGTCCCGGGCTGTGCAGGCTGATCCCCAGGTGTCCCTCTGGGGCTGCCTCTACTGCTTTCCTGAGTGGAGCGGGGCTCAGTCCTCATGGTAGTGGGAGCGAGGGAGAGTAACAGAGCCTCTCCCCGGGCTTGGGATGCTGCCCACTGGGTGTTCCCTTCCAGGCCTTCCAGAAAGCACACTTGGATGTGAAGCTGGAGGAGGGATGGGGCAGCCTCCACCCGCAGAACGACAGAACAGGGACTGGCCATGGAGGACAGCTAGGGGCTGGGGAGACGCCAGATGGGGTTGGGGGTCCAGACCGGGGCCTGCTACCCAGAAGGGGGACTCTCAAAGTCCTCCAGTGTCTTTGGGAGTCCTCGAGGCTTGGAAGTGGTAAAAGTCTTCTGGCAGGCATCAGCCCTAATCTTTGGGGTTCCTGCTTTCAGAGGGGTGGGATTTCTGTTAGTTGCCTTCCCTAGCAGTGCCCGTTCCCAGTGCTGAGAATGTCCACCTGATTTTCCTGCTGTGCCTGGCCTTCACCCTGCAGTCCCATCCCAGGACAGCCCTCCCCTGGTCCCCGGGCCCCAGAGAGCTACCTGCAGCTGTCCTGGTCCAAGGAGGCCTTCCCTGTGGAGGGTTCCTCCTGGGACTCCTGGTAGCCGACCCACCAGGGCAGCAGGCCAGTCCAAGTACTGCCCAGAGCCTCGGAAAAATGAGAGGGAGCTCGGGGCGGAGGACGGAGCCTGCAGGAGGAGATGGCTTTGGAAGCAGAACCCGCCCCAAACCCAATTCCAAACCCGGCAGGAGAGGGAGGGCAGGGGAGGAGGAGAAGGGGCTGAGCCTGATGAGGCTTCAGGAAGGAATGCCCTGCTCAGGAGCCCCCCCAGAGCTCCACTGGAAACTCATCTCTCCGCCTGGTGACGTCGCATTGGCCCGAACACTGCCAGCCAAGTCCAGCTGCTAATCTCCCGCGCACCCCGTGGCTCCTCCAGACGGCCCCATAGAGGGAGCCCTGGGCTGTCCACTTTCCTGATACTTTGCTCTTCCCCGCAGTGGGCATTTTGGGCTAGAGGGGCCATCTCCATCCTGTTGTTTCCATTGACCAAGGGACTGACACTGGGAAACTGAGAAATAGCAGGAGAGGGCTCTGCGGGAGGCAGTGCAGAATGGGCAGAGGGACAGTGGCAGTACCCCAATGCACCCTACTCTTTCTCCCCACCCCGGAACCAGCCTAAGGCCCCCATGGGCTTAAGGAATCAGGAATTCCCTTTCTTCAGCTCTAATAGCAATCAGATGGTGCAAGTGGAAAATCACAGCGCTCTCCTGGCCCAAGCAGGCAAGCTGGCGGCGATGGTGCCTGGTGCCTTGAGTGTGCACTGCTCTGTGGAGGGTGAGTCAGTCTCCCCATCCAGGGGTCCTGGAACAAGTTAGTGGCCAGGGCGTGGGGTTTGGCCCTGAGATAGGGTATGTGGGTAGGGTGCAGGACTCAGGGCTGTGCCCTAGAGTGTGGGGCAGGGAGCTACTCAAGGAAGAGCCCTGCCTGGGCCAACTTTCTCATGACCCAGGAGCTGGAGGGAATTCACACTTTCCCTGTGGGAGCAAATGGTGCCAGGACTGGGGGAAGGGGGACCTCTGGCAGCATCCAAGAGACTGCAGAAATAGCCCTTCCCTGCACCTGCCTGCCGCCTCCCGCCTCCCGACACTGTCTGTGGAGGAAGCTGTGGCCCCTTCCCCTACCCAACCGCCCAAGAGCAGGAGGGAGCCCTGGACTGTGCAACAAGCTGGGGCTTCTGAGAGGAGAGGGCTCTGGGTTGCTGGAGGCTGGGGCCACTCCCTGCAGAGAGAGGCTGGCCTGGCGGCAGGGGGGTGGTGACCAACTGGCCGCCTCCTCTGGGGACAGGCAGCTGGGGCCCAGCTGGACTGTTTGTTTATACCAGGAGACTGGGGGAGGCCTAATCCAGGCAAGTTCCAAGTTTGATTGGATTTGGACACTTAAAAGGAATTGTGTGAAGTGGGCAGTGGCTCTGGAGTCCACCGCCTTATTTGGTATGGAAATTTGTTTCTCTCAAAATAAGAGAGAGGTGTTTGTAAGTGGGAACTTAGTCCTTTGCTTGAGCTGGTGGAGTCCTCTTGCCACTGTCCGGGTCCGTTTGGGCGACTATTAACAGAAAACCACAGGCCTGGGCCGGGGCTGGGGTTCATAAACCGGAACTTCACACCTCATCGTGCTGAAGGCCAAGGCCCCAAGCAAGGAGCTGGCGGATTTGGTGGTGGGTGAGGGCCCCACGCGTGGTTTGCAGGTGGTATCTTCTTGCTGTGTTCTTGCATGGGGGAAGGAATTAGGAGCTCTCCGGAGTCCCTTTTACAAGGGCACTAACCCCACTCATGAGGGGGCACCCTTGCCATCTAATTGCCTCTCAAAACGAACCTTTCTAACACCATCATCTTGAGGGTGAGCATTTCAACATGTGAATTTCGGGACGCACAGGAATATAGTCTGTACCCGACACTGTGTGGGGCCACACGGCCACCAGGGAGCTGGGGCCCTGGGGCGAGTGCAGAAGCCTGGATGCTGCAGGGACAGCAGAGGGAGCCCCGCAGCTGGCAGGTGGGAGTGGTGTCACTCACTGGCTCACTCACCAGGGCTCTGGGCTCAGCTGTGAGGTGACTTGCTTAGGTGGCCACTGACACATGATCCCTGCTCTCCCAGCCCTCATATTGTGAGTGCTCAGAATGGCCACCACCTACCATCAGGGGTCCTCCTCTGTCCCTCCCAGTGGAAAAGAACTTTGTGCCCCGTCAGGGGCTTCACAGATTTACTCAGCTGTCTGCACTCCTCTCTGTAACCTCTCCCAAGGGTGTAGGCCTGGACCTTCCTCTGCTAGGGTCCCCAGGGGTGGCAGTCTGGTTCTGAGCAGAGCTGTCTCTGCCTGGTCCTGGGGTCGGTGGTTGCAATGTTGCCCACCATCCGTGAGCTCTGCCTGCGAGTCCCAGTAGGTTAGCATTTGCTGATCATCTCCCAATGTCTAGTGAGCAGCGGGGTGTACGTCTGAGATTCTGTCCTGGACGTTTCACCACTTACTGAGTCTGTATGGTGACATCTACCCATGTTTACGTGGTGTCTGCAGAGCACGTGGAACAAGTGTGAAGCCTGTGGTCAGAAGAGACTCCCTGTGACATCATGTGGATGGACTGTGGGTGAGGAGCCACGAAGTAACAAAAGTGCCAGGCGGGCCTGAGTCATCCACCCTTGCCTTCAGGACCTGCTGCAGTCTGATGTCGTCTGTCCCATTGGCATTGATAAGGAACCGTGGTATACATTTAATTGAAGATGGGCACCTGGAGGCACTTGGTAACTTGTGCCCCATGGTCCACATGGGTCCTGCCTGGCGCTCAACACCAAAGCTGCTAGAAACTAGGTCTCAAAAGCAGTTGTCTTCAGAGGTCAGTTCCCGAACTCCAACAGTCGGTCCAGGGACAGCTACAGGAGCCTGCTGGGGGCACCATGCAGAACCTCACATGGCCAGATTTTCCAAGTCCCTTGGTCCTGCTGGGAAGACAGGATGGAGGAGGACGGCACCTGAACGTCATACAGAACCTTCTCCCTGCTCTCTCTGCTCACTCTGGAGGCCGTGCCGGGTAGCAGGATCCAGCCGAGGAGCATCCTAAGGGAGCTGTATGCCACGCCCAAATCCTGGGCACCGGTGTGCTGCTGGTGGTCCTCTCAAAGAGGACACCTCTGCCTGCCCTAAAGCTCCACGGAGATGTCAGGCATCCTCTGCCAGGCCTGGGGCTGCAGGCCTAGGGAGTTTACTGTTTCTCTCATGTCAGGGCCAGCCCGCAAGGTGCTGTCAGTGCGGTCTCTACCTTATCTAAAACCCCCAGTGGATACCTGAAATGGCAGAGTGTGGAACTCTGGATATATTATCTTTCTTCTCTGGGAAATGTTTAATTTATAAACTGGGAATGGTGGTTCATGTCCATGGTCCCGGCGTTCAGTAGGCTGAGGCCAGAGGGTCCCTGTGCCGATGCCAGCCTAAACCACATAGTGAGTTCAAGTCCAGCCTAAACTATACAGTGAGTTCCTGTCTCATAAAGAACAAAAGAAGTGAGCCAAGTATGGAGGCTCACACCTGTAATACCAGCACTCGGGAAACTGAGGCACAAGCCACATACTGAGTTCAAGGCCAGTCTGATCTATATAGTGAGACCTTGTCTCAAACCAAAACAGAACAGAACAAAACAACAAAACGACTGGGAACGTGACCCAATGTGAAGACTGTAGCCCTTCCAAAGAAGACAGAAGCAGTCTTTCCTTCTTCCTGTTTTATTTCTCTTTTCTAGCATTTTCCCTAGGGCAGGTCTTCTACACTCAGAACTATGTGAGCCAATTTAGTTGGGTGCTACTTATTTAAGTTGACACAATGAATTAAGTATCACAGTCTACACTTTGTTAACTTGACTATGGTTCTTTAAACCATTGTCTCCAGATACAAAAATAAGATCATTATTATTATTTTTTCTTTTTGAGACAGGGTCTCGCTATGCAGTTTAGGCTGGCCTTGAGCTCACTTTGTAGACTAGGCTGGTCTCGAACTCGCAATGATCCTCCTGCCTCAGCCTCCCGAGTGCTGGGATTACAGGCTGGAGCCACCATGCCCAGCAAAAACAAGTTCATTAATAAGCCTAATATGTTATAAGCATCCTGTGTACAAACAGAAAAACACTAATTCTTTCCCTAGAACAGAAGGCAAGGTTTCTTCAGACAATGCTTTCTCTTAACATTTCATAACTTGAAGATTATAGCATAGGTTTAACAGTATTTAAGAATCAATATTAAATTTGTCAACATTTTATTACATTGGAATCATTAGGAGCAACTATTACAATCCTCATTGCCATGACTCTACCTGACCGTGTGGTCCAGCAGCCTTTCGGACTGGCCTGTGGGAAGGGTTTGGAAAGGTTTGCAGACTGAGGCTGTGCTTGATGAGAGACTCTGGCCAGAACTCAGAAGGCCGGAAGGCTGCTAGAAACACTGCTGGGAAAGACCAGGCTGGGCAGAAGGACTGCATTGGCTGTTGGACTCCAGGTCATGTGTGGGCTTTTTTTTTTTTTCATTTAAAAAACTTTATTGGTACATAGTGATCACATTCACCATAGGGAGTTTGTACCTGTACAGGTTGTATCTTGCTTCTTCTTTTCTTACTCTCCTCCTCTCCCTTCCACTCCTTATTTACAGAAGCTTCATTTCCATTTTTCCTTAGTCTTTTTTTCTTTTCTTTTCTTTTTTTTTTTTTGCTTTTTCCTTCTTTCCTCCCCTCCCTGATTCCCCTTATCATTGGAACAGTTTCTGCCCATTTCTCAGTATCTGTTTTTATATTTTGATCCTTATTTACACTTTTAATTTCTCACACCAAATGGTATTTAAACATGTGTCCAATTTATTTCACTTAAGAGTATGGTTCTGAGGTGCATCCATTCAGCTAGCAATGTCTCAAGCATATGCTTCTTTATGGCAAAGCAGTACAACTCCATTGTATAAAAACCACACCTTCCTTATCCATTCTTCAGTTGATGGACATTTGGGCTGCTTCCAAGATTTAGCTATTGCACACTGTGCCATCATAAACATGGGTGTGCATATATTGCTGTGATATGGTGCTTGTAATTGTTTTGGGAAAATACCAAAGAGGGCAACAGTCGTGTTGAATGGATCTCTAGTTTTAGTTTTGAGCAATCTCCACACTGGTTTCCATATTGGTTGCAGCCGTCTGTATTCCCACCAACAGTGGAGAAGGGTTTCTTTCCCCCCACAGCTCTGCCAGCATTTGTTATTGGTTGATTTTTTGATAATAGCCATTCTTTCTGGAGAAAGATGGAGTCTCAGCATTGTTTTAATTTTCATGGCTCAAATGATCAATGAGTTGAACATTTTTTTTCATATATTTCTACTTCTTCATCTGAGAAGTGTCTATTCATTATAGATGTCAATTTTTGAATTGTGTCTTTAAGTTTGGGGAGTGTGTGATTTTTTGAGTTTTTTTTATATTCTAGATATTTGTCTTTTGTCTCAGGAACAGCTGGCAAATTTTTTTACAACTCTGTGGGTTGTTTCTTCGCTCCATTGGTGATTTCTTCTGCTGTATGGAAGCTTTCTAATAAGATCTCAGTTGTTGATTCTTTCTGACATTTCTTGTGGAATTGAGTCTTTTTCATAAAGTCTTTGAGAGTTCCAGCGATTCTATCTTCCAGCAGATTTAGTATTTCTGTTTTAATATTTAGATCTTTGATCTATTTTGCTTTTATCTTAGTACGTGGTAAAAGACATGGATCTATTTTTAATTTTTGGTATGTGGAAAACTATTTTTTTTTTGGCCAGTACCATTCTGTTTTTAATCAAATAGCTTTGCAGTGTAATTTCAAGTCAGGGATTGTGAGGTCCCCTACCTTGCCTTTGTTGCCCAGAATTGCTTCTGCTATTCTAGGTCTCTTTTGGTTCCAAATGAGCTTTAGGATTGTTTTTTTCTAATTCTATGAGATATGCTATTGGTATTTTGATCAGGAATGCATTACATCTGTATAACAAGTTTGAAAGTATAACCATTTTTTACTATATTGGCCTCTTCCTACCCAAGAACAAGGAATATCTTTCCATTTTCTGATATCTTCTTCAATATTTGTTTTTTAGAGTACTGTAGTTTTATTTTTTTCAAATCCATTTTATTTCAAGGAGAAAAAGTAAAAGGAAGAAAGAAAAAAAAGAGCAAAATTTCAAAACACATTAACCAGGTACACACATTGCTCATTGTCATCCCCAAATCATTCACCCAGAGCAAAGACACCTGCATTCAATTGTCCGAACAGTACCAGCACAAATCTTTCTCTTCAGTGAATTCAGAGAAATCAGCAGCATAACTATCTTAACTATTTCTATATACATATACATACTCATATATATACGTTGTTTATAGTTTCCAATGGAGAGGTCTTTTACTTCCTTTGTTAGATTGATTCCTAGGTATTTCTCTCTCTCTCTCTCTCTCTCTTTTTTTTTTTTTTTTTGGATGCTATTGTGAAAGGTTTTGTTTTCCTGATGTCTCTCTCAGTGAGTTTGTTATTTGTGTACAGGAATGCTATTCACTTTTGAGTGTTGACTTTGTATCCAGCTATGCTACTGAATTTTGTTATTAAATCTAGAAGTCTTTGGTGGAGTTTTTGAAGTCTTCTATGTAGAGTATCACATTATCTGCAAATAATGATAATTTAAATTCTTCCTTTCCTATCCTTATTCCTTTTGTTTCATTTTCTTGCCTCGTTGCTCTGGTAATGTTTCCAGGACTGTATTGAATAAGAGTGGAGACAGTGGACATCCTTGAATTGTTCCTGATTTTAGAGTGAAAGCTTTCAGTTTTTGTCCATTTAATATGATGATGGCTGTGGGTTGTTCATAGGTTGCTTTTATCAAGTAGAGATAAAGGCCATCTATTTCAGTTTTCTGCAGGTTTTTTTTCTTTTTCATTTTCTCTCTCTTTCTGTCTTTCTCTTGGTACCAGAGATTGAACTCATGACCTTGTGCTTGCCAGGCTGAGCTTGATTGAACTCATGACCTTGTGCCACTGAGCTCTATCCCCAAAGTTTTGTTTCCTGTTGTTTTTTTTAAATCATGAATGAGTGTTGGACTTTGTCAAATACTTCTCCTGCACCTTTTGAGATGACCATATGGTCTTTGTGCTCGGCTTGGTTAATATGCTGTATTACAGTTATTGATTGACATGTGTTGAACCATTCCTGCATTCCACTTGATTATGGTCTTGATGATTTGCCTCATTTTGTTTACCAGTATTTTATTGAGGATTTTTACATCTATGTTCATTAGGCAGATTGGCTATAGTATTCTTTTTTGGTTGGATTCTTTTCAGGGTAATGCTTGTTTCCAGAAATGAATTTGGAGTATTGCTTCCCTTTCACTTGCATTAAAGTTTGAGAATTAGCAGCATTAGGTCTTCTCTAAATTTCTTACAGAATTCAGCAATGAGTCCATCAGGATTTTTCTTTTTAGTAGGTGGTTTTCAGTTATATCTTCAATTTCATTGACTAATATCAATTTATTTAGAATTTTTATATCTTTTTTATTCAACTTTGGTAATTCATATATATTTAGGAACCTGTCCATTTCTTGTTTTCCTTTGTATTAGAATGCATGTTCTTGAAATAGATTTTGATGATCTTCTGGATTTCTGTAGGCTCTGTTGTGGTTTCACCTTTTTCTTTCCTAATTGCATGGACTTGAGTATTTTCTTTCTTTTTTAAAATAAGGTTGATGTCTTGGTTACTTCTGTTGCTGGGATGAAATACCCAACACCCAAACTTAAAGAAGGAAAAGTTTGCTTAGCTTACAGTTTGTGGAGGTTTCAGTCCATAGTCAGTAGGCTCCCAGGCAGAGTGGTGCAGCAGAGTGGAAACAGTTATGGCTGCAGAAGACAACAAAGCAACAGGAGCAAAAAAGAAGAGAACAAGTCTCTCTTCCTCCCTTATATTGTAAAGCAGGCTCCCCACAAGGCTTGTATCGCACCCCTACCACCTCCAAGCCTTCCTCTTGCACAGGAGGAGGGTGTTTACAAAGTGAGGACCGTGGTCCTCAGCTGAGTTTCCTAGTTAAACTTCTAAACTTCTTAAATTGACAAAGAACAACATCTTGGAGCAGTAAAGGCATGTCCTCTATACCCGAAAAGGTGGAACTGCTGAGTTACTTAGTCAAGCTTTTCCATCTTATTAGAATGCACATTTTTGAAATAGGTTTTCATGATCTTCTAGGTCTATGTAGGATCTAGTGTGTTTCACCCTTTTCATTTCTAATTACATGGGCTTGAGTTTTTCCTTTTTTGATAATATTGGCTACTGGTTTGTCAATTTTACTTAATCTTTCACAAAACCAACCAATTCATTGATTCTTTGAATTGTTTTCTTAGACTCTATTATATTAATTTCTGCTCTGATCTTTATAATTTCCTCCCTCATTTGAGATTTGGGCTTGACTTGCTTAAGGTTCAACATTAAGTTGTTTATTTGAGCTTGGTCTGTTTTTTCGATATGGGAATTCACCACTATAAATTTCCTTCATAAGACTGCTTACATTATGTCCCATAAATTCCAGTATGTTGTATTGACATTATTGTTTACTTGTAGAAATTGTCTAATTTTTTTTTTTTGAGATATGGCCTCCCTTGGTAGCCAAGGATAACTCTGAACATGTGTGCTGGGATCACAGGCATGCACCACCACACCCGGCTTCCAATTTCTTCCATTTCATCTGTGACCAATGATTGTTCAGGAGGGTCATACTTAGTTTCCTTGTGTTTATGAAGTTTTTATGGTTTCTTTTGCCATTGGTTTCAAATTTTACAGCACTATGGTCTGATAATATGTATGAGGTAATTTAAATTCCTTTGCATTTACTTAAACATTTTCTATGAGCTAGTATGTGGTCTATTTTGGAGACTGTCCCATGTGCAGATAAGAAGAATGTGTATTTTGACTTTGTGAGGTGGAACGATCTTAGATATTTACTAAGTCCATTTGTTCAAAAGTTTGGTTGGGTTCTGATATTTCTTTGTTGATTTTTTTGACTAGTTGATCTATTTGTGACAGTGTGATATTGAGGTCTCCCATTACAATTGTAGTGTTTATTTGATTTTTCAAATATTTTTGATATTTGTTTTGTATTTGGGTGAGCTAGTATGCATATATATATATATGCATTTTGATGCATATATATTTATGATTGTTATCTCTTCCTCTTGGATTATTCACTTTACCAGGATGTAGTGACTTTTTTTTGTCTCTCTCTCTCTCTTTTTTTTTTTTTATTGGTACCAGGATTGAACTCACAACCGCCTGCTTGCAAGGAAGGTGCTTATGCCGCTGAGCTAAATCCCCAACCCCTTTTTTCTCTCTCTTAGTCTTGTCTTGTAATCCTCTTTGTCTGAAAATAAAATTGTTACTCCTGCTTTTTTCTGAGTCCCTGTTGCATGGGGTGTGGTTTTCCATCCTTTAACTTTCAGTCTATGAATTTCTTTTTGAATTAAATGTTTCTCCTGTGGAGCATATTGTTGGATCTTGCTTCTTGCTCCATTCTGCCAGTCTGTGTCTTTTGATTGGTGCGTTGAGACCATTAACATTGATGGTTCTAACTGATACGCACTGAGTGATCCTTGTTGTGTTATTTTCCTGTTGGTTCCCTTTCCCCCTGTTTAACTGCTTGCCTTTCCTGGTGGATTCATTCTGTTGGGATTTGTGGAGTTGTAGTCCTTGTTATCTTTTTCTAGCAGGTCTTCAGAATCTTTCTTAGTGCCAGTTTGGTAATCATGAATTTCCTCAGGTGTTCTTTGACATGGAATTATCTTATTTCTCCATCCATTCTGAAAGATAGTTTTGTGGGGAACACCAATTTGGGTTGGAGGTTAGAACATACACATTATGCCTTGGCAGAAAGTTTGTCATGTCCATAGACTTTGCCTGAGGCTGAGATTAAGGGCAAATGACTAATTAATCTTGCAGAAGAAATTTCAAGACAGTCTAATATTGGGGAACAGGAATGGCTACTGTTTGGGGCTATTAACCAGACTTACACTGAGAATTAAGAGCAAAGAACCCAGAAGAATGATTTTAAGCACTGTGAGTTTGGCCATAAATGAAGCACCAGTAAAATTGTAGACTGCAAAGAAAGAGCAGATAACTTAGTTGCTGAAAAGGAAGAGGACAGCAGAAAAGAGGGCATGAGAACATCACAAAACCCAGCAGGACTCCACCCTCGGCAGCCTTAAAATTGCAAGAGTGAAAGACTGCTTTGAGAAGAGAGCCCCAGAGAACCATATTCCAGAATGGTGGTGGCCTGTGGAAGCTGTTTCTTGGGATTTTGTTTATAGGCCCTTGACCCTTACAGCCAATGTCAGCTGGCGGCTGACATTTGGGTCATTCACACGGTGCTGGTTATAAGTGCATGAAAAATTCAAGAGTTATGGGATCAGGAAGGCCAGGCAGAAGGCCTTCAGATTCAGAAGGAGGCCTGGAAGGCCATACAATGTGCCCCTGAAAGGGCAGTGTGATCCTAACGGTGCAGTGGAGACCCCAGAAGTTTGGAGAAGCCAGGGATGTGGATCATCTGAGGGAAAGTGCAATGGGGGATCAGAGCTGACCCGAGAGAGAAGCCATGGAAGCTACAACCACTAGCAGTGTTGTAAGGGCAGTGGCACCCAGGGCAGTGCCACCCGAGCCCTTTGAAGTTCACATCTTGCCACAAATTTCCTCAGATGCTGGACATGGAACTACAAGACTTAAAGTTTACCCTGCTGGATTTTGGTCTTACTTTATTTCCATTCCTTCTTTCCACCTCTTTGTACCTTTTAGAATGGAAATGTCTGTCTTGTGCCATTGGATGTGTTTAATTTTCATTTGTACATCAGTTTATAGCTAAGAGTCTGCCTTCAATCTCAGAGGAGACTTTGGACTTGGACTTTTCAACAATGCTGAAACAGAATTCTGGCAACTTTAGGCAATGGATTAAATGCCTTTTGCACAAAGAAATGTATATAAGTCTTCAGGAGCTGGGGCAGAATGTTAAGGTTTGTGTCTGGATCCTCCCCCCCCATCAAGTCTCATGTAGTGATGTGAGGATTTCTTAGGGTGGCTTGAGCTAGAGAATGTGTGCTTCTGGGCTTATGAGTGTGTGACTAGTAAATTAGTCCACTAGTAGGTTTAGCACACACCCTAAGCCAGGTAGCCTAGATAGAAAAAGTGGGACAGAAAGGAGCTGCTCTTGTTCCCTTGCTGGGTTGCTATTCACCTGCTTGCTTTTTCTGTCTATTTCCTGTCGTGAACTGTTTGTCCTCTGCAATCCTCCTCTGCATGCCACCCTGCCTTGGAACCAGCTGACTATGAGGCAAATAAGCCTCTCCCCCTTTAACTTTGAGTGTCTGTTATTTTGTCTCAGCAACAAGAAAACAAAGACACATGGTGAGATGAAGTGTAGTGATGCAGTGATCCTGAGACAGTGTTAGGTTGTTGTGGCAGCCGTAATTGACACAATCAGTGTAACACTGTGATAGTCAGTCTAACACTGAACACTGCTAAGAGCTTTTGTTTGTTTTTCATCACCGTAACAAAACACCTGAGGCAAATACTTTAAATGGAAGGAAGGTTTATTTTAGCTTACAATTTCAGATGTTTCAGCCATGGTGGCTTGCCTCTGCTGCAGCATAGTACATTAGAGTGGGAGCACCTGGTTGAGGAGGCTCACCTCATGGGACCCAGGAAGTCAAACAGAGAGGCAAGTAGGGACTAGGGTTCCCACATCTCCTTCCAAGGCCACCCCCAAATACCTCACTTCCACTAGGACCTACTAAAGATTCCTCTGCCTCCCATATAGGGACATTCAAGATCCCAATGATGGCAGGTACAAATGGGCAGGTGATGTACACAGGAGGTTTACACAACACAGAGTATATTCATGTCTTGGGCAGGACAGAGAGGTGTGAGATGTCTTCATGCTGTGCAGAAGGGCCTGTTATTTAAAAACTTGGGAATTGTTTACTTCTGGATTTTTCCATTTAATATTTTCAGCTCATGGTTAAGGGTGAAGGAAACTACTGTATATTGGATCATTTGTCATCCTGTGGAATGGCAAGGTAATCATGAGAACTAATTGGTGGTGGAGACTGGAGAGTGCTGCTGCCACTATTGAGTGAAAACAAACTTCTCATTTTAAGTAATGAGTATGGAGGAAGAAATGACTCTCTAGGTATTGCTGACTTTCTGCAGTAAAAACACCATATCCAAGCCAGGTATGATAGTGTAGGTAGTTTTGAGAGGTAGAGCCTCTCAAAACTCTGAGAGGTGGAAGCAGGAGGATTCCAAGTTGGAGCCTCAGCATGGGCAATGTAAAGACTCAGTGAATCATTAGGTCAAATTTTATGCCAAAATAAAAGTTTAAGAAAAAACTTACTGGAGATGTAGCTTAATGCAAAGGCCCTGGCTCGATCTCCAGTACTTGGGGAGAAAAAGAAAAGAAAAGGAAAAAAAGCAATTTTCAGATGCCACATCTAGAAGTGTCTTGGTAACTTTTTTCTCATTGTTGAGACAAAATACCTGACACCCCAATTAAGGGAGGAAAGGTAGCTTACAGTTTTTAGAGGTTTCAGTCCATACTCAGCTGGCTCTAAGGCAGGGTGGCATGGCTGAGGGACAGCAGTTCATGGCAGCTGCAAGCAAGGATAGCAAAAAGGACAAAAAGGGAAAAGCCCACCTCCTTCCCTCCCCTATATTGTATGCTGGCTCCCTGCCCCTGGGCAGGTGCAGCATTCACACCACCAATCCCAGCACTAGACAATGAACCAATCACAAACGCTAGATTCAGCCACTTCCATGACTGCATGAGGCTTTAGTGGGGCACTTAAACAAGTCATAGCAAGAAGACCACCATGAAGTTGGAGTCCACTTGATTAAAT
Organism: Cavia porcellus; assembly: GCF_034190915.1. NCBI lineage: Eukaryota > Metazoa > Chordata > Mammalia > Rodentia > Caviidae > Cavia > Cavia porcellus. Next base: position 27,063,797 of record NW_026947500.1, read on the forward strand.
TTGTAATATGAATTTTGCTTTTTATTTTGGGAAAGAAAGAGAGGCAGATCTGGTGATTGTGCTTGGCCATGTCTATGAAGTAATCCTCCCACTGTCACAGGGAGCTGCTGAGAGCGCCTGGCCCAGCTGCCTTAGGCGTCTGGGGAGAGGACTATGTGTGACCCCTAGGGCCACCAAGCTGCCTGTAGATAAGTCAGAGCCAAAGCCATTCATTTTTTTTATCTTTTAAAAATTTTTATTGGTACATTTTAGATACATATAATGATCATGTTCATCATAGGGAGCTTGTACCTGTGCATGTTACATCCTGTTTATCTCCCCCCACATTCTCCTCCTCTGTGTCACCCTCTTCCCTCCTTATTTAACATAAGGTTTGTTTCCACTTTTTTTTCCTAGTCTTTTTTCTTGTCCCTTCTTTTGTTTTCCCTCAGCCTTCTTGTTCCCCTTCTCATTTGAACATTTTCTTCCCATTTCCCAATATCTCTTTCACATTTTGGTCCTTATTTACATTGCCGGTTTCTCACATCACAGAAACTGTGTGGTATTTGAATGTGTGTGTCTGGTTTATCTCACTTAAGGGTATGATCTTGGAGCAGGGATACAGCTCAGTGGTGGAGCGCTTGTCTGGCAAGCCCAGGGCCCTGAGTTTGATGCCTGGTACACTCCCACCCCGCCAAAAAGAAGTGTATGATCTCAAAGCCCATCCATTTAGGGAGCAATGTCTCAGTCTTCTCCTTCTTTATGGCCAAGCACCACTATATTATATAAAACAAAAAAACCTCTTCTTTATCCATTCATCAGTTGATGGGCATTTGAGCTGTTTTCAGGACTTGGCTAGTGCACACTGTCTTGCTATAAAAAACCCCATTCATCTCATGACCTCCAGGAGCCCCTACTCCAGCTGGAGGCCACAGTAATGATTGTGTCGGGCAGAGTCCGCGTCAGGACAGCGGATCTAAGCTGATCAAATCTCAGTGTTTCCTTTTCTCTCTCTCCCCTTTGCTCTCCCACATTAATGGTTCCAGGTCTCTTTAGGGAAGGCCAGGAGGAACATTGTAAAATTTTGTGGTAGCGTAGCAGGGTTCTTCCTCCAAGGTATTCAGCCTCTCCATCATTTGTGAAGTACAGGGTAGTCTCTGGGGCTGGTGAAATTTCCACCACAGTGATCCTAGTCCAGCTCGAGTCATCAAATCCACTGTTCTTCTTATTCAGAGCAATCAAGAGCTTGGAGGGTTGCCTATCTTTCAGGATGAGGCATGTTAAATTGTAGTTTTTCAAGTCAAAATAGTGGATTACCAGTACGTGGCTAAACCAGTATTTCACTCCTGGATGCTTCATGAGCCCTTGGCCTGTGTGAGTCAAGCCGTCCTGGTCATCACTCTGGCTCTTGCTGTGGCAGTGGCTACACTCTCCTGTGTCTAAGGGCTCCTAGACTCCAGCCACTTCAGAGTTCCAACAGCCTCTAAGTTAGCAACGCTGAATCCAGAACTACGGTAAGTACATTGACATGGAAATCAAAGCTTGGCCCAACACAACGTTTCTCCTCCCTGGGCTTGCAATTCTTTTGCTACTTGTATACATCTTCATGGGTCAGATTTTACGTCTGGGTGTGGGGTAGGGGATGGGCTGTCCTGGCCAGAGATTCTATGGGATGTAGAGGTTCAACATTATTGCTTCATTGGAGTCTTTAAAGGAACCCCTGTCCATATTCTGAGTTCTTTTCTTTCCCATCTGTGCCCTGATTCTGACCACAGAGAACTGAGTGGCCATGAGTTCAAATCTAGGGGTCCTCCATATCCCCGGGCTCCACATATTGGATTCAACCAACTTTGGATAAAAATACCTGTAAATGAGGACGGGTGGGGAGGAGAAGGGGAGAGAAGGAGAATTAAGATGTGTTTTGTGTATATCCCAACTCACCATGGAGCATGTAATCATTGTGTATTGTAAAGTTATACTAATAAAATTTAAAAATAGGTCAAAAAGGAAAATATGTGTAAAATATATTAAGTGAAAGCTAGACCATGCTGTATAAACATAATATGTATAAATACAAGTGGATATAGGGAAAATACTGAAGCCATTGTACAAACATAGCTGGGTTGGCACTAGTCTTCCTAGTTTTACTGATTTTGTTTATTATTGATGTTACATTATTTAAAATGAACACATTATTTGAAGCCATTGCTTGATTCCTCCCTAAAACTCAATTCTTCAATAAACCCCACTGCAGATAGATAAAAAAGTCTGGAAAAATCCTGCATCTGGACTGGGTATGTTCAGACTTTTCTTGTCACTACACCCAAAACAATACAGAAGAACAGTTATGGTAGCTCAATAGTGTTTATATTGTATTATGTGTTATAAGTAATCTAGTGATAATTTAAAGAATGTAGGAGGATTCATATAATTTATATGCAAATACCATGCATCATGATGATGATGATGGTGTGTTTCTGAGACAGTTTTATGAGGTCAGTCTTGAATTCCTGAGCTCAAGCAACCTCCAGCCTCAGCCTCCTGAGTGCTGGAATTACGAGTATGCTCTACTTCCCCTGGAACCTTGTTATTTTATAGAAGAAACTTGAGCCTCTGGAGATTTTGGTATCTCTGGGGATTCTGGTACCAATCTCTTCTTTCCTGGATTGAGGATTAACTGTAGTTGTATGATTGTAATTTAGCCACTTGCAAGACCAGAATTGGTTTGGATTTTCCAAAATCTCAACTTTGCTTATGGCAGGTGTCTGCAAGAGCTATGGGCTTCTCTTTGGGCAGAAGAAGATGTTTTCTGATACTTTAGGGCCTGTAGTCGGTATTTGAAGCCTGGAGATCACAGTATTTTGTTTCCAGTGCAATGGGAGGCGCCGACCCACTTCACGGCGTGTGAACTCTTCCCTCTCAGCACCACGAGTTGTCCCAACAGCTCGGCCCTGAGCGACTGTTCGGACTGCACGCATCGGGGAAGACGTGTGCCCCATTTACTGGTGACGATGAGGTCATGAATGCCGTTGCCAGTAATCAGGGTGGACAACAGCTTTCAGAATCTCCTCTTTAAGGTTCTGTTCTCCCAGCACCCGCGTCTGCAATTCATAACAAAATATAACTATGTCCATTTGAGCTGGGGCCAGACACAGAGCTCCTCTATGTGTTCCTGGAATAAGGGGTTTGCCGTACAAGAAGGGGCACACATGCCTGCAGGAGAAGCAGAGCACGCATGCGTGCTCGTGTGCGCACCTGTGTGTGTGTGTGTGTGTGTGTGTGTGTGTGTGTGTGTGTGCCGGCGCGCATGCGTGGTGTCTCACATCTGGGCGGCTGCAGCCAGAGGACCTGAGGCAGCTGTGGCCGGCTCTCTCCCGAGGTACCCCAGCAGGTGGCAAAGCAGAAGCTGGAGACTGACCCAAAAGCACCACCCCTGGGCATCAGGAACCGCACGGGTGTTCAGAGGACGGAGCAGCTCTGCGCAGCTGCCGCACTCATCGTGCATCATGACTTCCAGGCCACGCAGGTTTCAAACTCCAGGAAATCCCTCTCCATTCCCCTCTTTCCGGGAGCCACACAGCGAGGGCTCCGCAGTTGCGGATTTGTGTGTTTCAAGGTTGTGCACGGGGTGGGCCCCTGCGACCCTTCTTTTCCACGCTCTTCTGCTTCCCATAGTCTGCTTCTCTTAATTTGGGATACTTACATGTGCTTATGTTCCTTCTCATTTTAGTCTGCGTTTCCTAATTTGTTTCTTCTTTTGTTGAAATTCCTGAATTTCATCACTTCTTCTCAAATTCTTTTCTCTAATTTCATTTCTGAGGTTTTCTTTCTTTCTTTCTTTCTTTCTTCCTTTCTTTTTATCGGTACCAGGGATCGAACTCACGACCATACGCTTGCAAGGCAGGCGCTTATGCCACGAGCTAAATCCCCAGGCCTGGTTTTCTAATTTTGATTCATGCTACTTTCATAAATTCTATTAGCTGTTCCTTCTCCTTCCTCTTCCTCTTTTTCCTCTTTGTTCTTTCCTTCTCCTTTTCCCTCTCCTCTTTCTCCTTCTCCTTCTTCTCTTTCTTTTCTCCAGCACTGGAAGTCAAACTAAGGTGTAGTCTACCCCTGAGCTCTACCTCCAGCCCTTTTTTACTTTCAGGAGAGTCTCTCAAGTCACTGAGTTGTTGGAATTTATGGTCCTCCTGCCTCAGCCTCCCAGAGTGCCGGGATAACAGCTGTATCCTGCCTCAGCTGGACTTTGCTTAATTTTGAGAAGAGATCAGGAATGTGACCCCCTGTGTCCTGTACCCCTGGTTTCTGGTCCCCGCTTGCTCCCATCTTCTGCCCCTGTTGCTGAGGACAGAAGCCTGCAGGGCTCCTCACAGCTTTGACTCCCTCCCTCTGTAGGGACCATCTTGCTTTTTGGCGAGCAGTGCTGGTGACTGGGGACTCCAGTTCCACAAACCCTCCGAGTTGCTGCCATGTGGGTCATGTAGCTGTCTGTGACTTATCCCGGCCTGTTTGTATGCTGCAGATGCCCTGTCACCCTGTTCCCTTACGGCTGGCCTAGGTGTTCTGTCAACTGTTGGAGAATTTCAGATTGAAACAGTATAGCATCACTGCCCCATCGTCTCCAAAACCAGCTAAAAGGAGCAGGAAAGGGTGTTTTAAAAGCCAAAGCATTGATGACAGCCCTCAGGGAGCTGCTTTTCAGTGGACACCTAAGAGCATAGCAATCTTGAGGGGTCTGTGCCTTTCCAGGCCCCTGTTGCCCACTATAGAGGCCCGGTGAACAGAGCTGGAAGTCAGGTCACCATGTTCTGTTGCTGGGTTGCACATTTTTGGAGTGTGCCCAGCTGAGAGAGAATGAATTCCCGCCGCTCATGCTGACGGTTAAGCCTGGTGCTTGGCATAAGCTCCAGGCTTTCCTGACCAGAGGGGTGGGTGGGCTGCATCCTCCTTCTGCAGCGGGAGGGCTGCCCAGTTGGCCGGGTCTCCCTTAGATGGTGAGAGCTGGCACCGGGAACTGAGGTGTGTGCCATGACTCCTGGCTCAGTTCCTGCTTTTTATTTCTCTGGGTACCAACTTTTCTTTCTCCGTCCCTGGGATGGGACCTAATCTTCCACAAGCGATAGGGCTGTGGGTTCCGGGCACTTGGGGAGTGCTGTGAACAGCGCATGCAGGAAAGGCCTGAGTATGTCATGCCCTCACTCATGAATCCCGAGCCAACCAGGACAGGGCAGGGGCCCCTCTACAGGGGGATTCATGCTTAGGAGCAGCCTGCATTGACGGGAGTGGACCAAACACTCCAGCTTGCTCCCCTAGATGGGGAGCTCTCCACAGAGCCCCCTGAGATTCCTGCACTCCAGCTCCCAGAGATTCTCCTGAGGAATCATATCAGTTACCAGCAGTTGGAAAAAAAACCTTTTTTGGATTCCATGCTTGTTTCCTGACACCCTAGCCCCCTTCTTAGTCCCGCCCCACAACACGCATCTGAAGCTCTCGTTTGTCATTACAGGTGCTTGGGACCCCAGAACACATTTGTGCCTGGGCCGGTTCCACCTAGCAGCCCCCAAGTTGGCCCCTGCAGCCTGCTCTTCACCGCCCCATGGAGCCACTGCTGGCTGCACCCCAGTCTCACCCCCGGCTGCCCATCCCTTGGCTGCCACAGTGGAGCAATGCATTTCCCAACATAACACGCCACCCGGGGCTCCCCACATTCCTGCTGCTTGTGTCATGGGTAGCAGAACTCAGAATAGTAAGTGCAGCCCAGCCCGGCCTGGGAAGCATCTGGCTTTGCCAGGGGTCGGTCCCAGGGCAGGGCACAGGGGCTTTGTGCTGGCATCCAGTGTTTGGTTCCGGGCCCAGCCTCCAGGCTCTGCTTCCAGACTCAGGCCAGGCTTGGGATCTGCTGGGCTGTCACTTGCTGTGTGGCTACAGATGGAGCACAGGGCCTCTCTGAGTTTCCCTGAATGCAATCGAAGGGTAACTGCTGGGCTGTTCTTGGTGGCAGTTTTAGGGCCAAAGTATGACAAAGACTGGAGAATGCTTGATGATTTAAAACAGCTTATCTTGGGCTGGGGATTTAGCTCAGTGGCACAGCACCTGCCTGGCAGATATGAAATCCTGAGTTTGAGTCCCAGTACCAAAAAAAAAAAAAAAAAAAAAAAGTTCATCCTTGTTCTCTAGGGATGAGGGTACAAGGAAGGGATGGATGGGACAACAGGAACTGAGACTGGGGCCCTGTTGTACCTTGATCTGCTAGCTCCACTTTATGGATGCAAAAATTGAGGCTCCACAAGTCTGAGACTGGCAGCAGGTGTGACTTGGGCCCATGGTTTGCCCTCTTAACCACAAGGTTTGGTGGTGTTTGTTTTCTTCTGTGTGATTTGTGTCACTTGTTTTAGACAAGGTCTCACTGTGTAGCCCAGGTGGGCTTCAAACTCATACTAATCCTCCTGCTTCAGCCTCCCCAGTGCAGGGATTTCAGACATGCATCACCACAGCTGGCTCTTCCATGTGATTTTAGAAATCATTTGAAACCGCTCCAGGGAGCACCTGGCCAGGGGCCTGAGGAAGAGCGACTCCCTGCTTTGGGCTGCAGAGGAGGAGAATGAAGAGGAGGAGAAGGAGGAGGAGGAGGGTGAGCAGGGTTGTAGGGTAGAAGAGAAGACAAGGGGGTGGTGGTGGGGATCAGGGATGTCTCTCAGTCTAGGCGACCAGAAAGATCAACTCGCAGGCAGGCAGGAGGTCCACAGTTGCAAAAGGGGAGGGCTTGGAGGAGTCTTGGCCTCAGTTTCCCTAGCCCTGCAGCAAGAGGGGGAGCTTCCAGCCTGAGCAGACTTGTGGGGGTGTGGGTACAGATATCTTCACCTCTTCCTTCCGGGCTGGGAAACGCTGCCACAGCCCCGTTGCTCCTGGTTCAGTCCATCTCCCCTATTGGACCAGGCAGGCAGACAGGAGGTCTGGAGGGTGGGAGGCTTGTACTTGAGGTGCTCCTGCTAAGAGGGTGCCTGGCTCATGGATCAGCTGTCTCTGCCCCACAGTGGATGTATGGATCATGTTTGAACCCTTCCATCAGTGTTGAGAGGCACATGCAATCTCTCCCCACTTTGTAGATGGGGAATATTGTAACCCAAATGTTATAATCCCTTTTCCATTTCCAATCCTCCTCACAATCCAGAAAGTTGTATTTGTAATCCCATTGAAACATATTTGGAATTCCTGCAAATTAGTTCCAATCTACTACCTCCAATGCAACCCCTGGTGAGAGTAAAGACACCAAGACATATTCAAAGCCATGGGAAGGAAGGGGTCCTAAGTGTGATCCAAGTGGGGATATAAGGACACAGGCCTTAATCCAGGGTCTCTCCCAGAATGTATTACCTCGTGAAGAAGGGAGTGGTTCCAAGATGAGAGACAGCGAGGATGGTGGGAATTATGTGAGTAACCTGAGCTGGGGAGCCAGGTGGGGAGGAAAGCTGTCTGTAATTCACAGTGAGAATGCTATACGAAAGGACCGGTCTGCATAACTCAGTGAGGGTAGCATTTGAGGCTGTTGCTTCAGTTTCTGATAGGTAAACATTTGTACGCTGGGAAGTCACGGCCTTTTATTTTGAAACTCATTCCCAGCTGACATTCCTGGAGCTGACTGGCTCTGCCACCCCGCTGTTCAACCTTTAAACAGGGAACAGGATGTGCGGAAACAGGAAAATGTCAGCTGGCCTTAAAGACCACACATCAGTACCTGGGCTAGGCTTATTTGCATTGCTTAGAGCCAGTCAAGGGGAGAAGGAAATATAGCCAGCTCTGTACAAAGCAGTGCATGAAAACAACACTCCATTTAACTAATGCTGAAACAATTGTTCTGCATTCAATTGTTCCTACAGGGAAACTGGGGCTCAGAGGTGGGTGGGCCATGCTCAGGGGCTCAAAGTAGGGAATAGAAGCTATGGACCCAACTGCAGGCCCACTTGTTCCCTGTGGTACCCACAGGATCTGGAGTGGGGTCTAGCACATAGTAGGTGCCCAATAAATACTTGTTGGCAACGGTTAGCTGGACTGACCCTGCAGACAACTGGACAGAAGGAGGCAGTCTGAGCCAGGGCCTGGCCTCCAGCCTTGGCCCCTGGATGGGAGTTGGCTATAAGTAACCTGAGCTTCCTAAGTGCCAGGCGAGGTTCCTTCTGCTATCCTGGGTCCTTGGGTTCATTTTGTTCCCATCTCACAGACTGGGAGACTGTGGCCTGGAGAATGGTGCCTGAGGGTCCACAGGGGCTGGGCTCGCATTTTGTTTCACTGTGGTGCCAGCATTGGGCCATGCCCCAAGTCCAGGCCAGGAGATCCATAAATGGGGCTGGAAGGATACTGCAAAGAAAGGGTCACCTGGAGCTCTCCAATAGCCGTTTCCCTCCTTGCTGGCACCCATACGACGTTGATGACAGACTTACTGGATGCGAGGGGAAGACACAGCCCAGAGGCTCTCAGTTTGCACAGTGGGGACATTCTGTTAAAATGAGGACAGGCCAAACTGGGCATGGTGGCTCATGATTGTAATCCCAGCACGTGGGAGGCTGAGGCAGGAAGACTGCCACGAGTTCAAGGCCAGCCTGGGCTACATAGTGAGTTCAAGGTCACCCTTAACTGCAAAGTGGGACCCTGTCTAAAAAAAACCAAAAACAAAACAAAAAACCCCCAAACCAAACCAAACCAAACCAAACATAATAAAAAAAAAGGGGTCAGGGATATAGTTCAGTGGCACAGCACTTGCCTGTAAGTGCAAGGTCCTGAGTTCCATTCCTGGTACTAAAAACAAAACAAAACAAAACAAAAAACCAAAACAAAACCAGAAACCATAACAACAAAATAAACGGAGACAGGACTTTGCATGTGAGAATCAGCGCCCCCTTGTGGGATCATACTGCCCTTGCCCTGAAGTTTATTTGTGTTTCTTTCATGAGGAATCCCGGCAACCCAAAACAGTTTGACAGGAAATCAGCCTACAGATGTAGTGTAAATCACATTCTGCTCTGACCTCTAGAGTCTGCCCCAGATATTCAAGGAATTCTTTAGTTGCAATAAAGATATTTCACTGGGGATGTTTCTTCGTTTTGGAGATACCGTCTCACTATGTAGTTCAGGCTGTCTGTGAACTCACTGTGTAGCCTAGGCTGGCCTTGAACTCGCAGTGATCTTCCTGCCTCAGCTTCCTAAATATTGGGACTACACGATGTCCACCACCATGCCCAGTATGCATCCTTTTCAAAATAAAAACATCTTACTTTTGTCAGATTTTAAAATGCATGCTCTTTGTTTAACTAAACAAACATACTTGAACTTTTTTTTTTTATCGGTACCGGGGATTGAACTCATGACCACCTGCTTGCAAGGAAGGTGCTTATGGCACTGAGCTAAATCCCCAGCCCCTTGAACTCCTAACTGTGGCTTGTGATTTTTCTTTACCCTCTGGGATAACTATACTCTTGTGCTTTTCAGAGCTTTTAAATATTTGCTGACTAATGTTCTCAGTGATTTATGATGATTTTAATTTGCTTCTCTATACTTTTGTGGCTACATAGTGAGTTCAAGGTCACCCTCAGCTGCATAGTAGGACCCTGTGTTCAAAACAAAACAAAACAAAACAAAACAAAACAAAACAAAGCAAAACAACCTGTGAGGTACAGCTTTGTTTCCAGAACTCCTTGTTGACATCTCTGGTTGTTCCTTCCCACCTATGGTGAATTTAATTTTTTCCTTACTGACCTTTTGTGAGAGTTGACCCCCCTGCTATAACCCCCTCCCCAGAGCGGGGAATGAAAGGGTTAACTCCCTAACTCCCCAGAGCTATCAGAGCAGAGCAGAAAGAAATGCCTAACTCCCCAGAGCTATCAGAGCAGAGGAAAAAAAAAAAGAAAAAATGCACCTGCAAGGTTGTTCTGTCTCAAGGAGATAAGTAAGACAAGTAACTGTTCTGTTCTGGGCACATAGTGACTGGGCTAGGACCCCCAGTCTCCATGGTTACTCAACCCCAAACCCCTCCAATCAACTTCTGCCAAGTCCTATCCTGCTCAAAATTAACCAATGCAATCTGCTTCTGTAAATTCGCTTGCCTCCCTGCGCCCTTAAAAACCCTACACAATTCCCCTTCGGGGCCCCTCCGCACTTGTTTGCCTGGGGGACCCCATGCGCATGGAAATAAACTTTTTTCCCTCACCAAGAATTGAGTCCTTGGGGTCTCTTTCCCTGCGGCGTCGGCCCTAACATCTTGGAGGCCCCACCGAGATAGCACGTCTCACGGGAGGTGACCTCAACGGCTCTGCGGTGGGTGAGTACGACCGGTCGCTTCTTATTTTTACTCTGAGGATCAATCTACCGGTATTTTACGCCCCGAGCCAACCGGGCAATTTTTGTTACCTGTTTTTGTTATCTGTTCTCTGTTCTCTGGTGACCGGGGGACGCCCCACACGGTTTTCCGTGACTCACCGTCTGCGATAGGGTTTTCCTGTCGGTCTGGGGAATTTCATTCCCAATCTGTGGTCCTTCTGGGCCAATCTGGGGAATTTCATTCCCAATCAGTGGTCCTTCTGGGCCAATCTGGGGAATTTCATTCCCAATCTGTGGTCCTTCTGGGCCGATCTGGGGAATTTCATTCCCAATCTGTGGTCCTTCTGGGCCAATCTGGGGAATTTCATTCCCAATCTGTGGTCCGTCTGGGCCAATCTGGGGAATTTCATTCCCAATCTGTGGTCCGTCCGGGCCAATCTGGAGGCACCCCCTAAGGTGACTCATTTGATGTGAAACTCATGCGTGAGAGTGAGGTGGCCGGCCTGTTTGTCCTGTGTGTTGTGACTGTTGTGATCGGTTATTTGTTGTGTCACGCGTACGCTAACCACTCTTTGTCTTCAGAACACCATGGGACAAACGACATCGTCCCCATTGTCCCTCACCCTCGACCATTGGTCAGAGGTTTGAGAGAGGGCTCACAATCTCTCCTTACAGGTTAAAAAAGTAAATGGCAGACTTTCTGCTTGTCTGAGTGGCCCACATTCTCCGTGGGTTGGCCACCGGAGGGGACTTTCCACCTTCCCCTCATCTTAGCAGTTAAGAACATCATCTTCTGCCCTGGACGAGAGGGCCACCCCGACCGGATTGCCTACATCTTGGTATGACAGGACCTCAGGGAGGAGCCCCCACCGTGGGTAAAACCCTTCCTTCCTCCGCCCTCTCCTTGATTGCCTGTTTAAACTTGTTACTAACTTAGGGGCTTCTTGCCCATTTCTGTTGTAGGATCCATATGGCTTATTAGATTAAAGGTTCATGATAAAAAAATTATTTCCTTTAGCTGACCAAACTGTACAAAAAGCTCCCTTTGTTTGTGTCTTTAATGTTGTGGCGCCTTGTTTAATATGTAAGACTTCAATTGATTGCTTGCAACCTCAGCATACCTTTTAAAAGGAGTATTTTTTCCTCTCTGGTAAAAATGTAAACATGTGCACATATATATGTATATCTATGGTTATTAAAAATCATATCAACTTTACCAAGTAAAAACCAGATGGTAATATATTTGAGCCAGTTAAAAGGTTACAGTTTTGTTTTTAAAATACAACATTTTTATGTGGTAAAAAGACATAAAATAATTAAATATGATTTAGACTACTAGAAGGTGACTTCAAGGGTTCTGTTGTGAGTTTTAATGTTGTCTGAGAAACGAGAAAAAAGGTAATTGACTGGTAATAGTAAAAAGAGGGACAAAGAGAGTGGTCTTCAAGTAAAGGTGTCTGGCTATGCCAGAATGTAAAAAAAGATTAAAGCTTAGTTTGAGAGATATTATTGTAAGTTGTAGAAGACTCAAGAGGATGTAAATTTTATTTGTCTTGTATTTGTCTTGATTTATAGTACTACAAATAACAGGTTTGACAAAAAGTAAATGTGTTCAGAATTTGACAGTATTAGATCAGTTTTGATAAAAGTATACATAAGATTGTACTTTGCTGCAAAATGTTTCCATTAAAATGAGATTATAGGTGATACTACAAATAAGATACAAGTTCTTACATGTACTGTAAACATCTGGGAGATTATGCAGCACAATTTTGTTACCTATAAAAAAGCCCTTTTTGTTAAAAATATAATTTTAGTAAAATGATGGCCTGTCACGTGACACCCTTGGACAAAAAAACAGTGTGCCATCCAGATGAAGCCGGCTCTCTGATCCGGAATGCCAAAACCATGTTCTCCTTTTGTGCTACCCTGACTGGACATCCAGAGGTAAGGAGGTTTCCCAGTATCGCCAGTTGTTCTCTTTGTAACTCAGTCGGCCCCACATGTTAGACAAAAATTACAAAGGTTTGAGAGGTTTAAAAAAATGCCCCTCAGCCAGTTAATAGAGATAGCACAAAAAGGTCTTTAAAAACTAAAAAATTTACAAAAAGATAGCCAAGGTGTTATTAAAAAAAAAAAAAAAACTTTAAAAAAACAGACGAGAGTTTCTAGGGACAATTGGATACTGTAGGCTAAATTTTACTAAAAAGCTTGCCTCTATATGACTCCCATAAGGGAGAAACTCAAAATTCGCTGAACTGGACTGATAAATATAAACAGGCCTTCCAACAGCTCAAGCGGGCCTTGACAGAGGCCCCAGCCCTGGGACTCCCTGACGTTACCAAGCCTTTCACCTTGTTCATAGATAAACTCAGGGACATTGCCAAAGGAGTCCTAACTCAGGACATTGGCCCTTAAAAGAGGCCCATAGCCTACCTCTCCAAAAGACTTAATCCAGTAACAGGAGTATGGCCCCCTGCCTAAAAATACTAGCTACTGTGACAATGCTACTTAAGGAGACAAAGAAACTCGCTTTAGGCAAGTGATTTCTGTGGTAACCTCTCACAGTTTAGAGACTCTTATCAAAACCCCTCCTAAAAAAAGGCTCTCCAATGCCAAAATTCTACTGTCAAGCCCTGCTTCTAGACCCAGAGTCAGTGATATTCAAGACTTCTTCAGCTTTAAACCCAGCCACCCTTATGCCTGATGATGACCTGGAGGAACAAAGGACACCTCTCCATGAGTGTGCTGACATCCTCAAACTACAGCGGAACCTACAGGCTGATCTTACTGACCAGCTTTTAAAAAATGCCGACAACTGTTCGATGGAAGCAGCTTCATCCAAAACGGCAGAGACAGATGAGTGGCCGGGACAGCAGTGACCACCAAAAAGGAGGTACTCTGGGTTAAAGGGTTAGAGCCTGGCACCTCTGCCCAAAAGGCGGAGCTCATTGCTTTGACTGATGTACTAAAACTAGCCACAAAAAAGAGGGTAAACATCTATACTGATAGTAAATATGCTTTTGCTACTATACATATACATAGAGCCATCTATTAAGAGCGAGGTCTCTTAACCTTGGCCAGAGCTAAGATTAAAAAAAAAAAAAAAAAAAAAGAGGACTCCACAAATCCTAAATTTGCTGACAGCAGTCTGGCTGTCCGCAGATTACTGCTATTCACCTGAGGAAACAATTTGGCAGATCAGGCCGCTGAAAGAGTAACAATCACATGAGAGAGGCCAGCCGAAAAAGTAACTGCTCTGATGCGAGTCCCCCCCGACCTTATCAGAACCAGTCTACACAAAAAAAGACTACACTGGTTGTTGTGAGCCATCTAACGGATTCCAGTCCCTGTGACTAAAAGACAAGTACAAAATTTCTAAGAGCCACAGGACTGATCCAGAGTTTGGGACCCTGGCAGAGGCCTGTTGTCTACCTTTCCAAGAGACTTGGTTCTGTGGCAACCAGATGGCCACCCTGTCTGCGGTGATTTCTTCAATGGCCCCCTCATAAAGGAGGCTTAAAAATTGACTTTTGGACACAAACTCTTAATTGTTTCCTCCTATTCACTGGAGACTCTCATCAAGGTCCCACCAGACTGATGAATGTCTAATTTTGGAGCCATACATTATCAGGCACTATTTCTGAAAACAGCAGCTTCAAACTCGGCTACTTTGCTGCCTGAGGATGACCCCTCGTTGCCTCATTGATCACCTCACGGAACATCGACCTTATCTAGTTGATAAGCTACTGTCTACAGTTCCATCCTACTTCTCTGATGAAAACAGTTATGTCTCTCAAGAGCCCATTTACACTTAAAAAGACCAACATCTGACAGCTCAGCTTCCAAGAGATTCCGGGGGCTAATATCAAGCTAGCCCAGTCTGTGAGCTTCAGATGCCCTCAGTGCCAATTGATAAATCTAAAAGTACTACAACAAATAAAAACCACTGGTTATCGTGGGACTATGCCTAAAAACACTAAAAAATAGATTTTACAAAAATAAAAAGCCTAAACTTCAAAAATATAAGTGTTTTCTACTTAGTCTGAGTCAGCTCTGATAACAGTTTCTCTGATTTGGTCTCCCTTTTTATCCGTGGGGTCCAACAATGGCCTGGCTTTTATAGCCTAGTAACTCAAATTAACCTAAGCTTTACAGATCAATTAAAAAAAAAACTCAATTGGGCTTACCAGCCTCAGAGTTCAGGAGAGGTAAAAAGATAAGTTAGATTTTAAAGACTATAATTACTAATGGCCTTAAAAACTGGCAAAAACTGGGTGAGTCTCTTTTCCTTCTGCCCCTTTACATGCGTGATACACCCCCTATGTTACAGATATTTCCTCTTTTGAGGTTTTATGTGAGGTTTCTAAAAATTAGCTAATTTAACTAATCAAGATCTTATTAAGTCTCCCCAGACTTTTCAGCTAGCTGTGACTTCCATCCACTGGTTACTTCGCTGCTGCCCACTGCAGCTAAAGAGCCTAGACACCTAGACAAGCGACCTCACCGTAAATCTCTTGAGAGCGACCTCACCGTAAATCTCTTAAGCCGCAATAGATTGTCAAAATAGCTAAAAGCCTGCCTAAATTCAACGTTCCCAATACAGACAAGTCCCAACTTCAAAAGACCGTCAGCCTACAAATAAGTAAACTGTCATTTCTTCCAAAGACACTTTAAAGCTTAAGATTGTCTAATATAACTGATAATTTTGTGTTCTCCTCCTTTATAGAGACCCCAAAGAGGCCTCTGTCTGACTTAAAAATTGTTACTTGTATGATAAAACAGAGTAAATTTAAATGTTGGTTTTCTTTCTCCTTTTGGTTAACAGCTTTAATGACAGCTACAAGACCTTTGTTAATCCTCCTACTGGGCCTTATGTTGTAAACAAGTTGATAAACTATGTCAACGTTCTTAAAAGCTTGTGATTTTAAAGACACATACAAGGTTATAAACAGATGCAATAAAAAAGCTAAGAGAAAAAAATTAAATCTCAAGAGCCCCCTTCAAATAAAGCCAAAATGTTCTCCTTCTGGAAATCAATCCTGCCCTATATTCTCCCTTTACTGGGACCCCTGGCTGGATTCATTATAGTCATGGCTATAGCCCCTTACCTCATTAACCGAGTAACCCAGTTTGTGAGGGCTCAGATCTCTCAAGTAAAGGTTATGATGCTACGTCAACAGTATGACCCCTTACCAATACAGGACCTTTAAGATTAAAAGTCATCAAAAAAGAAAAGGGGGGAATGTGAGAGTTGACCCCCCTGCTATAACCCCCTCCCCAGAGCGGGGAATGAAAGGGTTAACTCCCTAACTCCCCAGAGCGGGGAATAAAAGGGTTAACTCCCTAACTCCCCAGAGCTATCAGAGCAGAGCAGAAAGAAATGCCTAACTCCCCAGAGCTATCAGAGCAGAGGAAAAAAAAAAAGAAAAAATGCACCTGCAAGGTTGTTCTGTCTCAAGGAGATAAGTAAGACAAGTAACTGTTCTGTTCTGGGCACATAGTGACTGGGCTAGGACCCCCAGTCTCCATGGTTACTCAACCCCAAACCCCTCCAATCAACTTCTGCCAAGTCCTATCCTGCTCAAAATTAACCAATGCAATCTGCTTCTGTAAATTCGCTTGCCTCCCTGCGCCCTTAAAAACCCTACACAATTCCCCTTCGGGGCCCCTCCGCACTTGTTTGCCTGGGGGACCCCATGCGCATGGAAATAAACTTTTTTCCCTCACCAAGAATTGAGTCCTTGGGGTCTCTTTCCCTGCGGCGTCGGCCCTAACACTTTGACCACTAGCATTGTGCCCCTGGTTAGGTTAGATTAGATGGCAAAGAAGTTCTGCAGGAAGAAAGCTACAGATCAGCTGTTTTTAAAATAGCGAGATTGTCTGGAATTATCCAGTAAGCTAAATACAGTCACATGAGCCATTAAAAACAAAGAGATCTTAGAAGAGGTTGGGGCAAAGGCTTCCTGACAACAGACCTGACAATGATTTTTCTGGCTATGACATCAAAATCACAAGCAGCGGAACAGACCTACTGGACTTACTGACAATGACAAAATTTGCACATAAAGGGCTTAGTGGTCGCTTTCTTGCTTCACATGCACAAAGCCCTGAAATTTCATTCCCAGCACCATACACACACACACGCACACACTCGCGCATGGTACACTTCAAAGACAATGGGATCTGGGCACAGTGTACACGGCTGTAATCCCAGCACTTGGGAGGCTGAGGCAGGGAGATGGCTGCAAGTTTGAGACCAGCCTGGGCTACAGGGTGAGTTCAAGGCCTGAACTGCATTCTCAAAACAAAGCACCAACCCCCTCAAAAGACACTAATTTTACCCTTCATCCTGGGAACAAGTATTTGTAAATCATACATCTAATGTATGATTTTTTGCACAGAATAGGGAACTAAAACTCAACAAGAGCAAAACAAAAAGCCTCTAACACCTGATTCAAAACTGGACAAAAGTGCTAAACTGACGTTTTCCCAAAGAGTGATCTTTTATCCTGAAGGACACATTCCATCCTGGAAGAGGGTAGGCGGACTTTCAATTACAGAACAAAAGAAAGACACAGATCACTAAGTTTTCCAATCATGTGGGTGGGGGCGTCAGACTAGGGGCCACACCAGGTAAGGACACGCTTTCCACGGGCTTCAGATGTTACTGTAGTGCATTCTTAGCTTTAAGCGTGGGGGAGCTAGAGGTCTGCTAAGCTTGGAGATGCATTCCAAGTTTATTTATGAGTCATAGGAATGTTAGGTCAGATACAGAAGTCAAAGTAACGGACTGCACTGCAGCCCAGGACAGTGCTGGTTCCCGACTACAGCATTCCATCTGACCTATAGTGCCTCCTCAGTTTTGATGTTCGCAACCCAGATCAAGCCATATGGTGCAGTTTCTGATGCAGCCTCATCCAAGAATTTCAGTTCAAACTCTCCTGGGTCCATGGTCCTCAAAAATGAAAGCAAGGTCTCAAAAGGACGCGCATACCTTTCTGTTCATGGCAGTGTCCCTCACTACAGGCAGGAGACGGGAGCTGCTCGGGGGTGGATGATGCATCAGCAAAATGAAATGTTATTCAGTTGGAAAAAAGGGACGTAATTCTGCCACTCTAACAAGGATGAATCTTGAGGTCATGATGCTAAGGGAAGGAAGCAAGTCATAAAAGGACAAATGGTGTGCACACTTAAGGGAGGTGCTTAGAATAGGACGTGGTCAAAATCCTAGAAACAAACTGGAATGGGGTTGCCAGGGAGGAGGGATTTAGTGTTCAGTGGTGTTAAATAATAATGACAGGAGGCTACTCCTCTGGCTAAAGCCCTGTGCTGGATCCCATGAGCCCCTCTAAAGTTCACTTCACCAACCTGAAATTAAACTATTTGACCTTTTGGGGAAATTGGGATTAGATAGACAGCAGCCAAATCTCCCAAACAGGCCAGTTGCAATTGGTAAGTAACGAAGTTCTCTTAGTTATTTTTCCTATGGCTCTCTCTTTCCCTGCCCTCTCCTCACAAAGCAAGCAACTTTGAAATGACCTATCTCATCTGCTTTCTTCAGCTCTTTTCTGTCCACAAACCCAATCTCTTCTACTCAGCTCACTGAAACATATATTGGGAATGTCTTATGAAATGCAGTGTTGCCTGATTCCAGAATTGAAGTTGAAGCCATTTAAGATCATTAAACCAAGCCAGGTCTGTGCTCCAGTACTTGGGAGGCGGAGGCAGGAGGTCACAGTACATTCGAGGCCAGCCTGGGCTACATGGTGAGTTTGAGGACAGCTTGAACTACATAGTGAGACCCTGTCTTGAAAAAAATATCATGAAACTAAATTGCAATTTTGAGGATGGTACAGTTTCAGTTTTTCAAAAGAGTTCTGGAGACAGATGATGGTGTCAGTTGCATAATATCCCTGAGCCTCACACTTAAAATCTTATCGCTCTGACAGGCTGAGGCAGGAGGATTACAAGTTTGGGCCTAACTTGGAAAATTTAATGACTTAACAAGATCCTGTCTCAAAAAATTAAAAAAGACCTTAGTGTGGGGCCCTAGGATCATCCTCACTACCATACATACAAAAAAAGAGGAGAATATGATAAATGTATGTTTTAAACCCCTCCTCTTCCCCAAATGAGAGGAAAAGATGCAGAGATGCAGCAGGAGGGGAAGCCAGAGGATCTGAGTGCCTGGCTGCACCTTGCAGCATCTCATTTGAAGACAAAGGATTCAGTCTGTTCTTGCTGACAGTGATGATGGACGGGGCCCCTGAGAACCACCCAGACCAACATCCAGCAGCAAGTGAATGTGCACCTCTGCCCCGTGGAAACCAGTTCTGCTAGCAGCTGGGTGAGCCTGGAACTGGATTTTCCTGACTGCAGACAAGAACCCAAAGTGGCCACACTTAAAAGTTCAGCTGCTGGACTTCTGACCCTCAAGACTGACCGGCGCAGCCCCAATGAAACAGGAGACGCTTCAGGTGGTAACAGGAACTGCCAACTTTATTGTTGCGGGTTCTGGCTTATATATCTGACTGTGGCCAATCAGGCTGCCACGAGGGCTGCCACGAGGAGGAAGGGCTGGAATGAGATGCGGGCTCTGGCTAATATACTCAGCTGTGATGAATACGAAGTGAGCACAGGGTGGCTAATTTGGAGAGGGACGTTAGCGCATTGCGGAAGCTGACGTGGTCCTTAGTCCCGGGCGGGGTGTGTTGAGCGCCTGCGCCCAACAAAGACTAACAGCGGATGGGAATTATTCAGTGCTGTTTTATTTTTTTATTAGTTTGCAGTACATAATGGTCCAATCGAGGGGAGTTGGTTCGTGTACATAACATATCTTCTTTTTTCATCCGCCACACTTCCCCTCTCTTTCTCATTCCCCTTTCCCTTTACAAAAGATCTCCCTATTTCCTATTATCTTTTATCTTGCTCTTTATATTTTGGGTTTCTCATGTAAGAGAAACGGTGGGCTATTTAAACTTGAGTCTGATTTATTTCACTTAATATAAATATAACGGTCTCAAGGTGCATAGCACGGGGCACTTTAAGAGTTTGTGATCATCCTTTTGAGGCGCCACGCAAATTTCCTATTGTCCCAGTATTAGTACACGTGCTGTTCTATGCTGTTGGCGGAAATTTGTCATCGCAGCAATAGAAGAGCATCACAAGCTTTTTAAATTAACGTAGAAAACATCTATTATGTGTGTAAATATTTTTCAGCTTGTCGTTTGTGTTTTAAAATTTTACCCTCCTAATTATATTTAGTTTCCCTAATTTCATTACCTGTAGATAAATTCAAGGTCCATTTTGGAACCACGCACTCAAAACTTACATGCAACTTAATCACCCAGAATGCAGGTTAAAATCAAGCATGGTGACAAGGTGATGGACGCCTGTAAGCCCAGCACTAAGGAGGCAGAGGCAGGGTTTGGGGTGCTACCAAGTTTGAGGCCAGCCTACCATACACGGTGAGTTCACAGTCAGTCTGAACTGCATAGTGAGAACCTGTCTCAAAAAAACGAGTAACAATAATAACAACAACAAAAATCCACAAAAAAAATCAATCAAAACCAAAACAAATGACCTCAGGGTTTCGGATTCAGTGGGTCGGGGAGGACTCAAATCAGGTTTCAGCCCCAGACTTTGGCGGGTCCTAACCTCCGCTGTCTGTAGAGAATGCGGAGCCCCGCCCCACGCACGAACTCTTTGTTCTCATTGGCCGGCAGTTAAGCACTTCGCTTGCGTTATAGTGTGGTCGCTCTGCCTCCCGGGTCAGTCGCGCGCCTGCGCAGTGGAGCAGTGGACCCGCAGTGGAGGCTTGCCGGTCGCGTGCCGCTGCCGGCCACCTGATGGCGGAGTCCCAGGACGAGTCGGAGCCCCTTCTGGGCCGGGCCCGCGGGAGCAGCGGCCGCGACTCCCCGCCGCGTGGGCTGCTTACTTGCAGTAGCGTCCAAGTCGGCCCCGGTGAGCACCTTGGGCTGGGGGCGGGCCGGGCTGGCGGGGCTTTTAGTTCTCCTAGTTTCTTAGACGAGGAAACCAAAGCTCAAAAAAAAAGATATTATCTTACCCAGGGCCACCTGAATTGCTTGGGGAGATTCCACCCTTAGCAGTCCTGGTCCCATTTTGGGGCGGGTGGGGGACATGGGACAGGTCTCCTGGGACCAGAGCAGCTTCCTCCCCTTACCCCTTGCAGCTGCCTGCGGGGCCCTCTATCCCTAGCTCCTTCCTGCCCTTCCTGTTTATGGTTCGGGAGGTTGCTGAGTCCAGCGAGGGTGGAGTCTGTCTGTCTTCAGCTGACTCCAGGGAATTAGGTGCTGGATCAGAGGCGCCAGGACTTTGGCTCATTTTATAGATGAGGAAACTGAGGTTTGGAGAGGCTAGGAGCCAAGCCCAAGGTCACAGCCCTGGCTTCTGGTGTGACCACTGCTAGTACTGTACTGAGTTCATGCTGGCCACTTCCCTCTCTGGACCTCACTGTGTTCCCTCTGTCCAGGAGGCAGCTGGGTCAGATCTGACCTGTGTGTGACTATTTGTGACATAATGGGGAAACTTGAGTCTACCGACCTCAGGGAGGTACTTCAGTTGCTTCCTGGGACCAGGCCTCTTGCAGTCTGGGCTGGGTCTTCTTGCAGGTCTCAAGAGGTCAAGACAAGGCATAGGAATATGATTCGGTGGGCACAGACTTTGTATCTGAAGGCCTGGGTGCCTTCTGGGGCTGGTACTCTGGGCTGTGTGACTTTGGCAGGTTACTGAACCTCCCGAGTCTCAGTAAAGGGAAGCAGTAACAGGGTCTGGTAGGGGTGAGTTTGAAGATTTAGAGATAATTGGGTCAGGGTAAGAATACCATGGTGCTTGCAGGTCCCTGCAGAATGGCATCTGGCAGGTGCCACCCGCTCTGTTGAGACAGGAGCCTGGGCTGGGCAGTGTGGGACAGAGGCTCTCTGGGAGGATTCTTTGACTTGGCATCATGGTCTTGGCGAGAGCTGCTGAGAATGTGGACAGGATGCCTTGTGTTCGCATTTCTTTGGCCAAGGTTGGGGTGGGGTGGGGTGGCTCTTTCAGCTTATGCGCCTGTGCCTGTGGCTCTGAGGTGGACCTTGTGCCCAGATTTGCATGTCCTGTGGTTGGACTCCTGCTAACAAGAAAGGAGGGTGCTACTGGGTCAGAAATCTGAGGCTCCTAGGTGACCCTCCTGACTTCCACCTGCCAGGCTCTGGCCCAAGGTTAAGAGTTTTTTTTTTCTTTCTGGTTGCAAGAGTCACTCTTCTGTCTGTGAAAATGTCAGATGCAAGGATTACTGGGCTGTGGACGAGTTCAGGGTATTGACACAGGGCTTCTTTGCAAAGCACTGTGGCTCAGTAACCCATTCAGTGTGTAAGTTACATTGGGAAGGGGTCTGTGTGGAACTGAGACACAGAGAAATTAAGGGTTCCCCTGGGGTTGCACAGGACAGGTCAGGGCCCTACATATCTCTTGGGTTCTACAGGAAGGAGCCCAGAGTAAGAGAGGGAATGAGTTTGACCTGGAGCAGAGGCTGAGGGCAAGGAGATGGGTCCAGGGCTGAAGTGTACTGCTCCCCTCCCCTCTGCAGCTTTAGTCTCACCTGGTGAGTCTGATACAACCCCCAGCCTAGTGGGATGAAGGGAAGTGGACCAGCGATTTCAGCCCAGGGTGAGGATCTCAGGGCTAGGTGAGCTGCCCACAGGGAGTACCTGAACGAGAGGCAGTGCTTCTAGCCCTGTGCAAAGCCTTGGAGGATTTGGAGAGCGTGGCCCTGGCAGGGCCAAATTCAGAATGAGTGATTTGAGAAGGTGGGTGGGGAAGCAACAGGAAGGCTGGGGGTGGCTGGGATGGGACCTGCAGATCTCTCAGGTTGCTGTAGGGTGGGATGGTTTGCCTGAGGTTTGGCAGGCTGAGGGGTGATGAGCTCAGGGGGCCTGACCCAGAGTTTTATAAACCAGCAGCCAGAAAGCCAAGCAAAGGGGAACCCCAGGGATGCTGCATGGAGGCTCCATCTCTTGTGCTGTGAGAACCAAGTCATGAGTGATGGCAGTGGTTGCCCTTTGCCAAGGAGGATCTGGCGGAGGATGGGGTTGGGAGATGGCACTGGGCAGCAGAAGGGGGACTTGTGTGGGACATAGCATCCCCATGCTGCCCCTGACTGATCCTCTTGGAAGCCAGGCAAGGTAGCCGTGAGCACTCACTCTTGGTTGAGGAGAACCCCAAGTCTGATATCAGCAGTGCAGAATGCTCCACTGGTGTGGGCTTCGCTGGGTGTCAAGTGTCCTTTGTATCTTGTCCTGTGGACAGTGGCAGTTGTGGGTGTCAGAACTGCTTCTCATCTGGGCTGTGCCCTGAGCAGGCCCTTCTTTGCTCCTTGCCTGGGTAGGACACCATCCCATTCCCCAGGACAGGTGTTGCACCCCAGCTCACCCCAGAGTGAGGGGTGTCCTGTTACAGAGCAGGGGAAGGACACAGCTGGCTTCTCTTCTTCTTCTGACCTATTTTCTCTGCCTGCAGGTGCTGTGGCCTTGCAGGATCTCTGCATCAACCAAGCTGTGGTCTTCATTGAAGATGCTGTTCAGGTGGGTAGGATTACGTGGTGGCTGCTCTGCTGGCTAAGTGTCTCCCTGCCGTCATCCCTTAACTGTCCTGGGCTGAGGGCCTAGCTGCTGGCCTGTGGGTTATGTTAACCGAGACCAGGTGCAGACTCTGCGGAGGGAGGCAGACTTCTGAGTACTAGAATCACTGCATTGTTCATTTAGCCCATATGTGCTGGGTCACTCTACCCTACGTCCTGGGAATGACACAGTTATGCTGGGGGCAGGGGACCGCCCTTGCATGGAGAAGAGAGAGCCTCACAGATGCACAGCTGTGTCTGCTACAAACACTGCCAAGCGTCCCCTGGTGCCCCTGCTGGGCCCTATGTCTGGCCTTTGGAGAGCGCTTGGTCTGCTGGATAAGCCTTACTCTGTGTGACTGGCTGAGCCTGCAGGGTTGTGGGGTGGGGGTGGGGTGTTGTCCACATGCCAGTGCTGACCCTGCTGTCTATAGTCCGTCTACCCAGTGGGGCCAGTCTCCATGGGAGATGTGCCCGGCATGGGGACAGGTCTGTGTGTAGATATGTGCAGCACCAGGGAGACGCTGTTCACGCCCCTCCATGTGACCCTTTGCTTCTAGTACCGCTCCATCTACCACCGAATGGATGCCCGCTCGATGTGGCTCTACCGATGGTATTACTCAAACCTGTGCCAACGGTGAGAATGCGCCTTGTGGAACTTGGGCTTGCCGCTGGCCTGATTGGTGGGGGGAGGCTGGCCTGCAAGGACTGCCCCTGTCCAGGTGGGCTCCTCACCAGTGAGTCTGGGTGGATCAGTGTTACCTGGGCAGGCTGCAGTGGCCGTGTCCCAGGAAGGGTCCTCCTGTGCGTGTAGGTATTCACCTGACCGTCAGTGTCCTGGCCTGGAGGGCAGCTGCTTCTTGCCCTTTGACCAGCTTTGTTTTCTTTCCAGGACTCTGAGCTTTACTATCTTCTTGATCCTGTTTTTGGCTTTTTTCGAGACCCCGTCCTCACTCACGAGGACTGCAGACGTGCGCTATCGCTCCCTGCCATGGGAGCCACCCTGCGGCCTCACGGAGGCTGTGGAGCTGCTCTGCCTGCTGGTCTTTGCAGCTGACGTCTCTGTGAAGGTGAGGCAGGCAGTGGGTGGTACAAGAATGTCCACTCTTCTTCCTCCCCAGGGTGGAGGCTCGGGCTGGCTGTGCTGCTGGGGTTGGGCGGCCCAGAGGGCTCTGGGAGCTGGCGAGGGACTGGCTTTTGGGAGGGGAGACCCCCAACTACACAAGAGGACCCATGGGCTCTTCTCACAGTCCACCCTGCCATCCCTAAAGAGGAGACGGTGTGAGGTAGAAAGACAGACAGCAGCTAGGGGGCATCTGATCCTGGCTTCTGTCTGAGACCGAATCCTGTCAGGAGGTGAGTATGGGACTTTTCAGCTCATAGAAGCTTGGGGCCCACATTAGCATGGAGCCTTGGTGACTTTACTGTGGAGTGCGGAGAGGCTGGGTCCCACTGGGGCTGCACATCCTATTTTTGTTAGTGATTCTAACACCATAGCCTCCAGGGGCATCCATGTCCACAGTGTTAGGTGGCACCTGCAGTGGCAGCCCAGCACTCTTCCACCTGGGCTGTGAGCTCATGTGGCTTCTGGATCCCCGCAGTCTGTAGCTCGGGCAGGGTGCTTGTGTGCTCCTGGAGGGGCGTGGCTAGGTGCGGCCATGTAGTTTCTCAGTTCTTCGTGTTTTAGCTCCTACTGGACTAGCAGGTCAGTGGGTTTTAAAGCTGGACCAAAACTGGTGAGAAATTATCACTAGTGTTTGTGGAATGATCACTGTGTGTGGGGATTGTGTTGTGGGAGAGCACATGCCTTTAGGTGTAGGCTGTGATCTCTAGCAGCTCTGTGGTTGAAACTGGAACCGAAACTGGTGCGAAGTTGTCATGAGTGTTTGCGGAATGATTAGTGTGTGTGGTGATCGTGTTGTGGGAGAGCGTGTGCAGGCCGTGGCCCCTGGAGACTGTCCTGGTAGGAAGTGGTTAGGAGGAGGAGGAACGGACAGAACCTGCCTCCTCTCTGCCTTCAGGATCGGCTGGGCACATTCCCCTTCACCCCTCCCATTCTCATCCATTCTGGTACATCTTGTGCCTCCCTCTGATGCTGCATAGGCTGAGCAGGTGTTGGAAGCCCTGATGCTGAGGCGAAGGCCAGAGGTGCTAAGCGCCTGCCTGAGGTTTCAGCTGGCCTTCTGACAGCTGCTCAGCGTCCTGTCCCCTGAGTGTCACATGGAGACCCCACTGTTGGGCAGAGGTCTTCCTGTGTACACTGAGGCTCTCTCCCTGGCTCAGGCCTGTCTCTGTGAGTGCGTTGTTCACCCTGTCCCCATGTCTTGCAGGGCTATCTGGTCGGGTGGTCCCAGTTCCAGAAGAACCTGTGGTTGCTGGCCTACCTCACGGTGCTGGCTGTGTCCCTGGTGGACTGGACTGTGTCCCTGAGTCTCCTTTGCCAGGAGGTAGGTGGTGAGGTGATTCTGTGGGATGTGGGGTGCAGGAGCAGCTACCAAGGACAGTAGGTGGCAGGGGTCCTGAGCCCTGTAGCCCCATAGCACTTTGGGCTCCTCTTGTCCAAGAGCCCTGGTCCCATCTCACAGATGATGCACATAGGCCTAGAGAAGGCACGAGGTTTCCCTGGGGTGTCTTGTAGTCGAGAGGAGGAGTGGGCAGCAGGTCCTGGGGCTGCTCAAGCTCCTGGCCTCAGTGCACTTGGCATCTGAACTCCACCAGGCTGAGTCCCCCATGGCAGTGCCATCCAGGATCTTACCAGGCACACATTGCATGCCTGCAGCATTGAGGCCTGGCAGTGAGAAGACCCCTTCCTATCCACTTTCTGACCTCCCATGGTCTGGAAGGACAGAGCAGGGACAGGGTCAGCAGTATCTGTCAGGATCTGTTGGGGAGACAGAAGCCCATCTGTGAGTTGGTAGACTTGAATTGAGAGACTCACACAGCTTCTGGGGAACCCAGAACCCCAAAGGGGAGCCAGTGCAACCCAGAGAGAAGAAACAGAAGAAGTAGGGTTATGGGCATCCAGAAGCACAGGGGAGGCCTGCAGAGCGGGGGCCCTGCCCTTGACCTCTGGTAGGGTGCTGCCTGGCGGTGCAGATGGAGTGGGGCCCCACCAGCAGGAATCCTGGGAGCAGCTGCTGAGGGACAGATGTGAGTGGTGGGCCCCTACCCTTGCATCCTGCTCTCCCTGCTAAAGTGCAACCCTCCTTCCTACTAAGGAAGAGGTCCCCAGGTCCTCAGAACATGGAAGGGTAGTGGACCAACAGCCACCATTTCCTGGTGACAGTCACAGATCTGTCACATTGGCCAGCAAGTATCCCATAACTCACAGGTTAACTTGCATCACTAACCTCCACCAGGATGCATATGTGAGAGGAGGAACAGAGGTTCATTCATACACATGGACACACCGACACGTAGACACATGTCCGCCTCACAGGCCGGCAGGGACCCTTGTGCAGCTATAGAAGAGGCCTTGATTTTCACTGTCTAAGTGCTGCCCTTCCTTCCCAAGGACCAAGTCTTTGATGGTCTTGGGTTTTTGAATTTTTATTTATTTATTTATTTTTTGATGGTTGGAGGTTTTCTGATGATTTTTCCTGTTGAACCCTGGGATACTTCTAGGTGCCCCACAGGACCCCAGTCTAGCCTGAGTAACAGTGCCCTGGCCTATCCTCACTCATGGGATCATCCACCCTGCAGGCACATCTGTCCCTTGGACAAGTGGGGCAAGTGTGTGTCCCAGGTGGACCCTTCTCCCTTGGGTATGGATACTTCCAGAACAGCAGTGCCAGGAATGGGGATGAGAAGTAGAAGTGTGGTCACGCTTAATACCTCAGTCCCCTGAATCCCACTATGGTGGAACTGGTCCCTTGAAGCCTGTGCTTTGCCCTAGAAGCCCCAGCCTGGTGTCCTGCATCTTCTGAGGCTCCGGACCTCTCTGGCAGGCTGGGTCTCCTATGTTATAGTTTTCTTGTTGCTGAGATAAAATCTCCAACACCCAAAGTTAAAGGGAGAAAGGTTTATTTAGCTCACAGTTTGTAGAGGTTTCATTCCGTAATCGGCTGGCTCCAAGCCAGGGTGGCAGAGGAGCATTCGTGAGGAGGACCAGTTCATGGCAGACAGGAGGTAGCAAAGCAACAAGGGACTTTAATGGTGTCTTTCTACACCTTTTATTTTATCTAGACTACTTAGATTGGGTAGTGCTCACACCCTTAATCCTAGTGCCCTTGAACCTAGCATTGCACCATGAATCAATCCTAGTGTCAGTCACATGATGTGGATTCAGCCACCTCTGAAAAAGTCCCACCTGTGGCTACACGAGGCTTTGGGGAGACATGTGAACATCATGCAGAATATCCTGGATGACCTTGACCTCAGCAGTGAGTGCTGCAGTAGGTCGTGGGTGCCCTCCACTGAGTCGCTCCTGAGGTCCTCGGACGTGGAGTTGGTGTCCAGGATTGTTAGCAGGGAGCCATGTGAAGTCTGGTGCTGGGCTCTGCTTCAAGCAGGATGGATGTGTTGCTGGCTTCAGGCAGAGGCTCTGTTCTGTACTGGTGGTGTAGCTGAGGAAGGAGGCTTGGAGCCCATAGAACATGCTGTCTTGCTGAGTGATACCCCTGCTGCGCATTCTAAGGGACAGGAGCTCTGGTTATCCTGCCCCCAGTCTTGCAGTCCTGCCCTTGCCATGTC
This sequence comes from Cavia porcellus, assembly GCF_034190915.1. Taxonomy (NCBI): domain Eukaryota; kingdom Metazoa; phylum Chordata; class Mammalia; order Rodentia; family Caviidae; genus Cavia; species Cavia porcellus. The sequence goes on from NW_026947500.1 coordinate 27,091,401, forward strand.
CCAGTCCGCCCCAGGGGAGTTGTTTTCTTTTTCGTCTAGAGGGGCCGCTGACCCTGCCTGCACAGAGCTCTCCCTTGGCCCTGTCTCTGGAGAATCTGGAGTAAGGCTCTGACACACTAGGTCCTTTTCTGCCTGGGCTGGCCATCCTCAGCACATCTGCAACCACACCAGCTGTTCCTCTGTGGTGAGCTGCTCAGTTGCAAAGCTCCCACTGACATCAGGTGGCTCACGAGGACCAGGCACTCCTACCTGCTTGTACCTGCCGCTCTTGTGCTGGGTTCTGCCTGGTCCAGCACCACTGCCTCAGGGCCTGGGCCTCAGCCACTTGCTTCGTCTCAGCGTAGCTGTTTGAGTGTGGTGTTTCTCCAAGCACCGGGAGTCTGGGCCTTGCCAACGCTTACCTGACTCAGCGGCCAGTTCTCAGGGGAGGATCACCTAGGTGTGCCATCGTGTTCTCTTGGTCCTGTGTGCATGTGATGCTGATGGTCTGATCACAGAGTGGGTAGGGAGGCTGCCTGGCTCTCAGTCTCCTGAGTGCTGGGAGCAGAGGCCAGCGCGTGAGGACTCTAGGATAGTTTGGGTGCTGCTTCCTCTAATGGGGCCAGAGTCCTGAGCAGTTAGTGGTCTGGTCATCGTTGGGCTTTTGTGAGGATGGCGAGCACAGCCCAGGGCAGCGCCATATGACGTCCCGAGGGTCACCCTGAGGGCTTGCTGTGTGAGCTGTTGGCAGGAACAAGACAGGTAGAACCTCTGTCTCCGGCACTCATGTTCTGGAGTGAAGGAATGGCCTGACACACCAGGAGTGCCAGTCTCAGATATAATGCCACGCGTGGTAGGATGGAGAGGAGCCAGGGTGGCATGAGAGGGCAGGAAAGGCCATGGGTGACCTTTTGGCTAAAATTGCCAGCCCAGCCTGTGGCCAGCAGGGCCTGCTTCCATCCCTAGGACCCAAGCTCATTTGCGCCCCATAGTGGCAGGCGCGGGGTAGTGCTGTGTGCAGGCACAGTTTCCAGCCTGTCCGCTCTGCGTCTGTTGTAGCCGCTGCGCATGCGCCGCCTCCTGCGCCCCTTCTTCCTGCTGCAGAACTCCTCCATGATGAAGAAGACCTTGAAGTGCATCCGGTGGTCACTGCCGGACATGGCCAGGTAGGTCTCAGACCCAGTGGGACTCTCAGCTAGTGCTCAGCCCAAGGGGCTCAATACAACCCGTGAGGCCCATGAACGCTCCTAGCCCGGTACCCTGGAGAGGTCAGCGTGCAGGAGTCTTGGGGCCCCTTAAGAGGCCCCGCTGCAGACCCGCCTGTCCTCCATTGCTGAGTCCAAAGGGTCCCCGGCTCATGGGTTCTTGCCTGTCCCTGTGTTGCCCCATGGCCGGGTTCTTGCCTGGTTTGTTGTGTCCTGGTGGCCCACTGCCTCTGAGACCTTATAGAGCTAAGCTACTGTGGACATCACCCTTGCTGGAAGCCTGCAAAGTTCCTTCACTCTCAGAAATGTGGGGTCTTGGGCCCATTCTCAGCCCACACCACTGGAAATGGTGTCCCACCATTGGAAATGGCACCTGTGTCTTGTGTCCCTGCCCTGGTGGCCCACCTGGCTGTCTCCCCTTCAGCCCAGAAGGATGGAAGTGGCCTTTCCCTTCCAGGGTCCTGGGTTCAGTCCCTCCTGAGGTTGCCTGTCTTTGTCTCAGCCAGAAAGCGGGCTCCACAGGTGGATGCGGGCCTGACCTGCAGGGCCCTGGTGCCTACATGGCCCCTGGGCACGTCTGGGGTCCCCGACTCACCCTTCCTGGGTGTGGGGCCCACACTGTACCTGTCCCTGTCCCTCCCCAGTGTCGGGCTGCTGCTGGCCATTCACCTGTGCCTCTTCACCATGCTCGGGATGCTGCTCTTCACCGTCGGCGAGAAGGTGAGGTGAGGCCGTGGCCCAGGCAGTCGCCCTGCCCCTGGGCAGGATGTCACTAGATTGGCAGAGGGCAAGGGCCAGGCTAGGCCACCTGCCCTAGACATGTAACCAGGAAGTCATTGGTGCCCCTGGAGGCCAGGGGGTACCCGCATGGCCACAGCAGCCCCACTACCCCCTCTGGCATTGTCTGCTCCATTTTCTGGCCCTGGGGCCACTGCCCTCCTCCCTGGCTGCTTCCTTCCCTCCTGGGCCAGGAATGGGGAACTCTGCAGGATCACCCCCAGCCCATTCATGCTGTGCCATGGTGATGCCTGCCATGGCATCCACATCTTGTTTCTCTATACCTTTCCTCACATGGGCCCCTCAGACCTGCACTACCTTGTGGGGGTGCCTCCAACATCCTCATCTCCGGCCCTGACTCGAGGTCTCCTGCCCATCCAAGGCTTTGGCCCCCAGTGACTTGTTGCTGTGTGGAAGTGCCCCCTGCCTGGACTGACCCTGGCCTTTGCTCCTTTTTGTTGGTCCTACATCCTAGCCAGGTCACTGTCTGGCTGGGCCATCTGCTTGTCTACTGCCTTGTTCTGGGATGTCGCCTTGGCCAGGGCTGGTTTTCATGTTTGGGGCAATTTCGGATCAGGCTGTGGCTCTCAGGAGGGGAAGGCAGGCCTGAGCCTTCTGACCCAGGAGGAAGAGCCCAGTGCCCTCTCTGTTCCTCTGTCTGTCTGCCCGTGTGTGTCTACGTAGGTAGCTTGATGTGTTGGTGAGTGTGTCTGTGGGTGTTTCCGTGTGTGTGTGTGTGTCTGGCAGTTGCCAGGCTGCTGACCCTGGTGACAGGGCCTCCTGTGACTGTCCTGTGATGGCTGAAGTCCACTTTTTCCCAGGGCCAGCTCAGGCTGACGGTCAGCATGGGGGACTGGAGGTGGCCCCAGCATTAGGATGGGGGTGGTGGGTTCCAACCCCCGAGTACTGAGTCTTTTTTTTTTTTGTCTTTTTCGTTTTTATCGGTACCAGGGTTCGAACTCACGACTGCCTGCTTGCAAGGCAGGCACTTATGCCGCTGGGCTAAATCCCCAGCCGCCCCGAGTACTGAGAGTCCCTGGGTTCCAGTAGGTTGGCACCTCCTCCGGGCTGGGTGTTTACCCCACAAAGAGGAACTAGGTTGAGTTAGTGAGTGTTGTGTAACTGTGTGGGAAGTTTTATTTGCTGTGGTCTCAGCAAGAATGGCCCCCAGCCTTTGGTTGCAGTGGGAGGAGGCCTGATGGTGGCTGACCTGTCCCAAGGTCCTTTGCTCAGCCTTCAAGCCCCTTGCCAGTTGCTCAGAAGCTGATTTGCAGAGGCTCAGCTCATCCCCAGACCTCAGTCCTTGTCTGTAAACTGGCGCAGATGCTAGAGTATCCTTCAGACAGTAGGACGCCGGGGCTCCACTCAGCAGGCAGTGGGTTGTTTCAGCCCTAGGAGGACTGGGTGTCACCCCTGATCCTGCCATCCCTGGATGCGTCCCTGGAGTAACCTCCAGGCCCTTTGGCCAAGCTGTCCCTGGGGGACAAATCCTCCGGGCTGCATGAGGCTGGGACCCCCAGAAGGATGGAGGGTGGACAGCTCAGGATGTGTATGCCCTCTGCTGGCTGCTGTGATGAGCCACAGGCCTTTTGGGACCTCTCAGGGGGTGCTGGGTGCCGATGCTCAGCCTGGGAGCAGTGGGACCTCTCGGGGTTCACATCCCCAGTCCCTTTACATCTGGCCTGCTTGAGGCCACACACTCCAGCCTGGGCTCCTGTGCCCCTCTTGCTCCTTGCTCCTGGCCTTGCTGTGCATACAACATGGCCGAGGCAGGCAGCCGCAGACTGGCTGGGCCCTGTGTGGGTGGGCAGGCCTGTCGCCATGGTTGGTAGCTATAGGGATGTTCCATCTCCTGGGTGCCTGCTCATGGGCCTGGGGCCCTGAGTACTGTCCTGTCTGGCCATGAATTCAGAGCCTTCTGGGAAATGACAGGGAGATGCAGGCTGCAGTGACTGGTCCCCATAGCCTGGAGTGTCGCCTTCCTAAAGGCTGTGAGGTCTGATGGCTCCTGGAGCCTCACCTCTTCTCAGCAGGATGCAGAACTGAACAGGGAGAGACTGACCTACTTCCGGAGCCTGCCGGAGGCTCTGACCTCCCTCCTGGTGCTGCTGACCACTGCCAACAACCCTGACGGTGCGTGAGGGCAGGACCTGGGGGCAGCGAACTGCCCTGAGGGGGTCCGCTGGGGCCGCTGGGCTTTGCAGTCGGGCGGGAGTTAAGGTCTTTCCTTTTTATCACGGCGAGGGTGACATTTCCTTCCCTTCTTCCTTTGCCTTCTCTCTTTTCCCTTGTTTTTCATTTTCTTTTTCCCCCTTTTTTTCTTTTCTTGTCCTTTTTCTTTCTTTCTCCTTTGCCTTGGCACTCGTTTTTCTCTTGGTTCCTTGCCTCTTCTTACTCCTCGGAGAAGCCGAAAGTGAGCAGTGTCCTTTATGTGGTGACAAGTGATGGAGATCAGTGGCCCTTCTAGTGGCCTCTGGGGCTCAGCCACTTTCCTCGTTGCCACCCAGGCCAAGCCGGAGGTGCGTGCTGCTCCGGAGCGTCAAGTGTGAGAGACCCCGGGGCTCGGCTGACTGCAGGGGCCGCTGACCGGTCCTCCAGCTGCTCCCATGTGGGCTGGCCAGGGGCGGCCAGTCGGGGAGGCTGCAGTCCTTCTGGGCTTGACCATGACCTGGTCACCATGGCTGGTACCTCTCATTCTGGGCTCAGGGATGCTCACGACCAGAACGACCTTCTGTGGGTGCAGCCTGCGAGTGTCCTCAGTGGGCAGTGAGCTCCCCATCCCTAGGAGAGCCAGCAGGTGTGAGGTTACCTTCTGGACAGGAAGTCCTCGGCTCTCCCAGCCCAGGGCCCTCCTGAGGTGAGGAAGCAGGTGTTAGAAGTCCTGCAGGAAGGCACTGAGGCTGGCGTCGCGGTTTCAGGGGTTTCTTCTTTGCCTCAGTGATGATTCCTGCGTATTCCAAGAACCGGGCCTACGCCATCTTCTTCATAGTCTTCACCCTGATAGGTGAGTGCAGCCGGGTCTGTGTGGACCGCCAGGCCAGGGGTCATCCTGGTGTGACAGGGTCCAGTGCTCCCAGCCTGTAACTTCTTTTGGCATGCCCCCAACCCTGTGGCTGGTGATCCGTAGTCTGTGACTGCCAGTGACCCAATCTGTCCTCCCATGCCTGGGAGGCTCCGTGGTGGCCCACTGAGTAGTGAGGATGTGGAGGCCGGGGGGTGGTGATGGGTCCCTGGCTGGGTGGAGGGAATGATGGGCACTCTGTGACCACGGCTGACCATCCAGGCCGGTGGCCTCTCCTCTGGGTCTGCGCTGCCTCGATGCTCCAGGACAGCAGTGGAGGCTGTGCTTCCCCTCTGCCCCACTGCCTCTGATCGCCTCCTCTCCTCCTGCAGGAAGCCTGTTCCTCATGAACCTGCTCACCGCCATCATCTACAACCAGTTCCGAGGCTACCTGATGGTGAGCCACCTGCCCCGCTGTGCCTGGGTGTGGCCTGAGTGACAGGGAGAGGCCCTTGCTGAAGGGTGGTAAGGGGGCCCTCTGCCTCTCAAGATACACCGTCTCATTTTGGGGAGGATGGTGCCAGTGCCCTGCCACTCAGGGTCCCTTTTCCTTCCTGCACACCTTTGGAGGGAAGCCGCCTGTAATTGCAGTTCTTTGGTGGGCACTGACCCGAACCCTCTTGTGGGAAGTAAGGACCCCACACATGCAGGCCTTTGTGGATTGCACAGGAGCTGCTGTCTGCTTGGTCGGACTGAGCTTCTGTGGGCCTCCTGCCCTTTGAAGACCCCCCGAGGGGCTTGTGCAGCTGTCCTCTGTGCCGGGTGGTGAGGGTGGGCTGAGTGCCCTTGGAGGCGGCTCCCATCCCATTTTACCCTCTCCTCTCCTGAGAGGGCGGGTCGGGTTGAATGTGTGGCAGCCTGCACTCAGGGCACCTTCCTTGCAGAAATCTCTGCAGACCTCGCTGTTCCGGCGGCGCCTGGGCACCCGTGCTGCCTATGAGGTCCTCTCCTCCATGCAGGCGGGAGCCGCTCCTGAGACGTGAGTGCTGGCTGGGGCCCTCTTCTCAGGGACAGATTCCCGGGCTCCTGCTGGCTGCTGCCAGACCTCTTGCTCCTCATGAATCCTGAAGCCCACCCTGTCTCAGTGCCCTGGCACCTGTCACTCTTGCTGAGTCTGTTCCCCTTGGGTCAGGTGTACCATGCCAAGTATAGGTGGTGACAGAACTCAGTGCTGTGTCCTTGGCAGGTTCTGATCTCAACTGCTGGGTGATGGTGGAGTCTGCCTGTTCCTCCTCAAAGTGGGACAGAGTGACTTTTTGGGGACTTTAGTTGGTGACCATAGGACACCTGCAGTTCCTGCTACAGTAGATGCTTGCTGATGGAGGTCCTTGCCAGGCAGCAGGGTGGATTTGAGCCAAGCGCAGGCTGGGGGCCGGGCTGTGTTGCCTGGTGGGACACCAGGTGGCCTGGCTGGCTGTGTTCTCTGACAAGCGGTTTCCTTCCCAGAGCTGGAGTGCGGCCTCACACCTTACTGCAGGTGCTCCAGAAAGTGCAGATGAGCGGTTCTCACAAACAGGCCATCATGGAGGTAGCTGCTTTCCCGTGTCTGCCCGGCCTCCGGGCCCCTGGGAGTGAGGACAGGTGGGGTCGGTGAGCCCAGCACTCACAGCTGGTGAGGTCAGCGGCCCCCGTTGGCTGCCCAACGTCTGCTGACCCGGGCTTCTCTCCCCAGAAAGTGCGATCCTACAATGATGTCCTGCTGTCAGCTGACGAATTCCAGAAACTCTTCGATGAACTTGACAAAAGTGTGATTAAAGAGGTAAGGGAGTGGGCATGTGCCGCCTGCCCAACCCAGGGCCACCAGGGCTCGCAGCAACTCTGCGCAGTCCCTGTCACTCATCACCCGTCCCGGGCACCGCAGTGCATTGTAGGTGGAGCTCTGCTTGGCTCCTGGTGACTGGGGAGGCTTTGCTGACCTGGAGAAGTTCACCCACCCTGGGACCTGGCATCTCCATCTCCAGTGTCTCCATCTCTGTGACAAGCTCTTTTCTTCTGTGTGGCCCTCTGTGGGGGGTCCTTCAGCAGTGACTCTGCAACAGTGACAGCAGTCCCTAGCTCAGTCCCCTTCAGAGCTCCCAGCTGCCCACATTTTCCTGGGTGGGTTCCTGGGTAGGTGGGGTGCTGCAAGCAGCTCAGGTGTCCCATGCAGCATGGTGGCAGCAGAGAAACCTTCCAGCCAGTCAGCCTTGGGAGGATGCAGGGGGTCCTGAACAGGGACAGGGCAGAGGGGTGAAGTCACATATGTCCTGTGGGTCCCACTCCTGCCAGTCCGTGTTCCTCCTTTCCATACCAGCCTATTCAAGGTGCCAGCTGGCGTGTCCATGCTGCGTTTCCCTAGTTGTCGCGTGCCAGCCTGGCATACTCTAGTACGGCATCATTCAGGGTGGCAGACACAGCACATGTGTATACCTGCTGTACTTACGGAACCAGTGGATATTTCCTTAGGCATTACTGCTGCTCCTCAGGTTGTGAAGACCACTGTGACAAACCACTTGTTTGTGAAACTATTTCTGCATTCAGGAGTACTTCCTTAGGCTGGAGGCTTGGATGGGTACTGAGATAGGAGAATGTTGAATCCCAGAATAAGGGCAGAGCCGCCAGCTGATACGATTCTGAGCAAGTGGGTTCTTTCCAGCACCCGCCGAGGCCCCAGTACCAGTCTCCGTTTCTCCAGACCGCCCAGTTCCTCTTCAGCCACCGCTACTTTGACTACCTGGGGAACGGCATCGCCCTGAGCAACCTTGTGTCCATTTGCGTGAGTGCAGCCTTGCCCCGAGTAGACACGGGAGGCCTGTCCTTCCAATCCCATCCTCCTGATACCCGGCCTAGTGACAGTAACTAGTGCGACCTTGCTGTGTGGCTCTGTGCTGTGCTCTGCTGGCTCAGTGAGCCGCCCTCTGTGTGGCCTTACAGGTGTTCCTGGTGCTGGACGCTGATGTGCTGCCCAGGAACCGTGATGACTTTGTCCTGGGGGTGAGTTCCAGAATCACGGTGGGGGGAGGTATGGAGGGTGGCTGTCCTCCCTCAGGGAGCAGCCTGGCTCAGTGGGTGGGGACAGGCTGGTGGGGTCAGCGGTGGGCACAGGCCCTGGCCTACTGGGTGGCAGTGGAGAGGCCTGAGGGGGCAGCAGCTATGACCTCAGGGTCTTTCTGGCTTTCTGGCTCCAGGATGCGAGCTTTGTCTTCTTGGTTGTTTCCCAGCCTTTAAAAAAGAAATTCTGAATTTCTTATCTCGTATGGAAAGATCTGGTCAAATACCTTAGGAATTCACAGTTTTTCTGCATGGATATTAAGCTATACCACAGCACCACCCCCATGGTATTTTCTGCCAGTGCTCTGACAAAGAGTGTCTTTTAAAGTCTGCTAAATTACATGTTGAAAGATATTAAGTTGACCAAAAGCATGAGATTTTTCTTACTTAAGAAACATTTTGATCTGTCACATTTAAAAATGATACGTTGTATGAAGAGATGTGACTAAAAAATTTGGTGAACATTTGAATATAAACATTTATTACAGCAAGACACCTTGCCATGACTCCTGTTCAAGATACTCCCCCTCACTTTATTCGTTATTTTTTAAAATTTAATATAATTTAATTTAATTTTATTTTATTTTTTGGTACCGGGGATCAAACTCTCGAGCTTGAGCTTGCCAGGCAGGCGCTTGTCTCCCTCTCTCTTTAAACGCTCTCCCATCACCCTGGCCACTTTCCGAAGCAGTTCTGGGAGTCTTCTTTCACAAGTGTCTTTAGTTGTGCTGTCTGGCTGCTGCCACATCCTAAATCAATTCAAGGCATTTACCTTTTGTGGTCTTTTGGGCTGTGGGAAGAGCTGGACGTTGCGTGGTGTCAGATCTGGTGAGGAAGGTAAATGAGGACGCTGGCGTGGCTTTTGGAGCCCACCTTTCTAGCAGAAAGCACGTTGCAGCAGTGTTCACTATATTTTTGATCACACCTCACCAAAAAGCCAGTTAGACTGTGGTGGACACCAAAGATGGGGGATGTGCTGAGCACAGTGGGGGCCCCTCTGGGAGGAGCGGCTCAGAGCAGGGAGGAGCGGGGATGAGTTGCCCGGCGTGGCTCCATGATGCCCCTCCTTCCCCAGATCCTGGACTGCATCTTTATCCTGTACTACGTGCTGGAGCTGCTGCTCAAGGTCTTCGCTTTGGGCCCGAGGGGCTACCTGTCCTACCCCAGCAACGTGTGTGATGGCCTGCTCACCTCCATCTTGCTGGTAAAGTGGGAGGAGCTGACCTCGCCCGGGCTCCCTCTGCATCCCTGAGACCCAAGGACCCCGGCCCTGGGCCGCCTGCCTCCGGGACAGGGCTGACTCTGCTCCCGCCCAGCTTAGTGTCCAGGGCCGGGGGCTTGCTGTGTCCTGTGCAGTTGGCTGCTGCTTGCACCCTGAGGGTGGTCAGGGAGGCTCAGCCACTGGTTCCACGTGCTCTCGGTGGGGGTGGAAGGAGAGTGGGGGTCTCAGGCACCCTTCTCCCTAAGTTCTGAGAGTGAGGGGACATACGCAGCGTGTGACATTTACCTCATCTGAACCCTTAGAGCCAGGCAGCCCTTTTGAGCTGAGGGCCTCTCACCGAGCAGCTTCTCTGAGTCCTGACTCAGAGGCCGGGGTGACCTTCAGTTCATGGCAGTTCCAACGTGGGAGCTGAGGTCACGGGCTCAGACAGTGGGCTCTGGTTTCTTTTCCCCAAAAGCCCCTCTGGGGAGACTGTCAGAAGTGAGCTCTGGCATGTGCCCGGAAGCTCCCTGAGTTAGTGTTGCTGTACGATGCCTGCTTTTCTTTTGCCATCGAAGGTTTTGGAGATCTCTACTCTGGCTGTGTACGGATTCCCACATCCACACTGGTATGTGACAGGAAGCCAGGAGCCACACAGCAGCATCCCCAAATCCTCCAGGGGGCCTCTGGCAGTCTCGGGCTGTCCCAGGGCACCCTGGGTGGTGGCTGAACTTCAACAAGTCCTGCCTGGTGGAGGGTGGTGTGAGAGCCCAGGCCACTCCTGGCTCTGCAGCGCTGAGGTCCACAGGGCTAGCAACAGTGGTGGTGGCAGTGGCCCCTCCCTCTTTCCCCAGGTGCCCTCCCCATGCCAATGGGCTCCCTCACCTGGTACCCTGAAGGAACGTGGGTTTGGGGACCTGCATGTGCTGGGACCCCAACTTTGCATCTGGGATTTATGCAGCCTCCTTTGAGAAATGGGGGTCCTCTGGCCCTGCACTCCCATGAGACCATGCTGAGACATAGGGCAGTGATCTGGGCATCCTGGGGTGGTCAGTGTGACCTGCCTAGTGTAGCAGTGGACTGAGCTCCTGTGGCACCGTTTTCCCTCTGTGTCTCAACCACACGTCTGCTGACCTCTGGGCCTCTCCCCACCCACTGGTCCCTTGCAGGAAGCCAGAGACACTGGGGCTGCTGTCTCTGTGGGACATGACGCGACTGGTGAACATGCTCATTGTCTTCCGCTTCCTGCGCATCATACCCAACATGAAGGTGCGTGGGCGTCTGGGCCGCCCTGCCCTGCACTGTGCTCTGGGCGGGTGAGCTGGGCAGCGGGGGAGGAACTCAGGACTGTCCCTGTCACCTTGGGTCTCTCAGCCTCCCATCCCTGAGTGCTAGGTGGGTGTTTAGGAGGTGAGCCCAACCCCGTGTCTGGGTGAGGAGACCAACTGGGATGGTAGGGGCAGTCCCTTGGCCGCCCCAGGAGGGCATTGGTGCTGCTGGAGGGTAGGTCCTGCGAGGGTAGGGTGTGGCCAGCCAGTTGCTCATTCTCAGGCCCCTGGATGAGGGCTCATTGACAGTGTCTCTGAGGCTCAGTTTCCCCAGTACCCACCAGGGGCAGTGTGCACAGGGCGGGGAGGGCAGAGGAGGCAAGCGGGGCGGTGTGTCCAGGCCCAGCCCCCGATTGTGTCCATGTTTCTAAACAACTTGGGAAACAAAACCCGAGGACATGGGGGCCGTTTCTGAAGGCCCAGGTCCTTTCAAGCGCTCCTCTCTACCACCGTGGTCCCCTTGGCCCAGTGGTACTGCCCATGTGAAGGAGGCCAGGGCTCCTGAGCCTTTGCACACATCTTTGCACATAGTCACATACAACCAAAGGGCACACGTATATATGCAATTGCAAACTCGCGATTGCTCATGTAAATGGCCAGATACCCACACACCGTCAGCAGCCGTGATCACATGCACGCACACAGCCACACATGCAGATGACGTATGCACCATGTAGGTTCCTGTAGATGTGTACACACTTGCCTCACCTGCCAGGGTTTGCCTTGTTGCTTGCAGCACTGAGTGGGTGAATGGGGAGGCTGGAGGCCTTTCTTGGGGTCTGAGTGTGTGGGGAAAGTGGCCCGTGGGGACAGGGTCCTGGCCAGCTCTCCGAGACTGTAGGGGCTCACCCAGCCTCGGCGGGTGGGTGGGCAGAGGGGCATCCGAGGCCCTGGGCTCCACCCGCAGCACTGGGTGGACGTGGGGAGTGTGGGAGTGGAGGTGTGTGGCGTTGGGGTGAGGATGTGGATGGGAGGATGTGGGGTGTGTGTGCCCAGGCGTGGTGCATACTTGCCCGTCCTTCGTGCCTTCTCAGTTGTAGTCAGGGCAGTGGCTCTGGTGTCCCCAGTAGGGCAGGATGAGTGAGGTTGGGCTTTTTCCTGCCTGCAGCCCATGGCCATGGTGGTCAGTACCATCCTGGGCCTGATCCAGAACTTGCGGGCCTTCGGTGGGATCCTGGTGGTAAGTCCTGGGATGTTGCTGTTAGGGGACCCTGGGGGTGGGCTCCAGTGCTCCAAGGCAGGCCACACAAGCTGGCTCACCACGGGGGTGGGGTCCCTGGGGGTGACGGAGAGCAGCAGGCAAGGCTCGGAGGCCCTGGGAGCAAGAAGCCAGGCTGTCCCCTCCTTCCAGAGAGGCCCCCAGGCAGCTGCAGCTGTCCCATCCTGTTCCATGCTGGGGTTCTCCTGACCTCTGGGTGCTGGGTCCCGGAGAACCTTACCTCCTTTAGAGCCCAGGGAGGGGACTTAGTGTATGCTTCTTCCTTAGAGGATCTGAGGGACTTGGTCACATTTGATGATTGAAAGCCACATTGTGCCTGACCCTTCCCCTATACCCACTGTCCCCTGTGGGCTGCACCTGGGCAGGAGGGGGAGCCTATGACCAGGGGAACCTGGGAGTAGCAGCCTGTTCTTCAAAGAGCTTTGAGGTCACAGCTGCCTAGGCCCCAAAGGCGTCTGTAGCCCAGGTGTGGTGGGGCAGCAGTGGTCGGGCCCTGGGCTGCAGCCGTGCTGACGGCCTGGCCACCCCATAGGTGGTGTACTACGTGTTTGCCATCGTCGGGATCAGCCTGTTCCGAGGTACCATCGTGGCTCCTTTCGGAAACAGCAGGTGGGGTGGGGTCTCAGTGCCAAAGGAAGTTTCAGGGGGTCCTGGGTGGGACTGAGCTGCTCAGAAGAGGGGTACCCTCAGCTATGCCCCTGGGCCTCTCCTAGGAGCCCCGCCCTGCCCCCCCACCGCAGCGTTGGGGTCCAGGCTATGGAAGTTGGAGGGTGGGGGTACAGAGCAGCATCAGAGCCTGGCGCCCCAGGAGCCTCACCATCGCTGCTGAATTGGTGGACTTTTCTGTCCCCTTAACCCCAGGGCCATAGAGAGGTCCCCAGGGGCCCAGGGCTGGGGCAGTGCTAGGTGCTGCTTCCCCGGCTATACAGATCCTGGGCCCTGACACTGACCCAGCGGTGCTGTGTCCCCCAGCCTGGCCCCTGCCAATGGCTCTGTATCCTGTGGGAGCTTCGAGCAGCTGGAGTACTGGGCCAACAACTTCGATGACTTTGCGGTGAGGCCTGGGTTTGTCCCCGGACCTTCTCCCACTCCCCGCTGTCTCTTGGACCCGGCCGGACCCTCTGTGTGCTCCCCCCACAGGCTGCCCTGGTCACTCTGTGGAACGTGATGGTGGTGAACAACTGGCAGGTGATCCTGGACGCGTATGCACGCTACGTGGGCCCGTGAGTCACCCTCTCCCCGACAGCGGAGGTTCCATGAGCAGATGGGGGCTCTGCCTGCTGGCTGGGAGCACCCGATGTCCAGGTCTGGCCAGAGTAGGGGACAGGTCCCTGTCAGGGACAGGCGGCAGGGCAGGTGGCATCATGGCAGGCAGCCCCCACTGGTTCCCACACTGCACCCAGGGCGAGGACTCTGGCTTTACCTCTGGGGCCACTGGCGTGGGAGGAGTGAGAGGGTCTGACTGGAGCTTCTGGGGAATCCTGCAGGGTCAGGTGCTCTAGGGAGGCTGAGGCGGGAGACTGGAGAGCTCAGACTGGCTGCAGTATAGGGCCTGGCTGGAATCCAGCTCTGTCTCCACTGCCTGCACTTGAACACTTTGCAGCCTGGCTGCGACCTCATGGATGGGGACAGTAACTGGGCTCCAGGGAGTTGCCAGCAGTCTGAGGAGCGCCCTCCCCACTGAGGGGTGCTGGTATGTCAGGGAGGATCTCGCTCTGCTCAGTGTGTGGGGGCCTCCCTGTCTTCCACAGGTGGTCCAAGGTCTACTTCGTGCTGTGGTGGCTAGTGTCATCCGTCATCTGGGTCAACCTCTTTCTGGCTCTGCTCCTGGAGGTATCAGCAGTCCCTTCCTAGGCCTTTCTGGGGCCTCCATGAGGCTCAGGCCAGGACATCTGGGTGCCTGGTGGGGGAGGAGCTGGCTGAGTGTGGGTGGGAAGCCCCCTGCCCTGGGGCTTGGTGCTGCTTTCCTGGCTGCTGGGTCCCTTGCATGGGGGAGGACTCCTGTCTTGCTTGTAGGGAGGGAGCTGTATTGGGCCCTGTGGAGACCTGGGGCTGGAGAGGGGGGCGAGGTTGATTCCCCATGGTGTGTCCACTAACTTCCTTTCCTGCTTGCCAGAACTTCCTCCACAGGTGGGACCCCCAGAATCATGAGCAGCCCTCCGCGGGGACCCCAGAGGCTGTCTACCTGGTGTCGGAGGAGCTCATGTTCAGGTGCATGGTTGGGAGGCACATTCGCGGCCTCCTGGACCAGTGGGGCGGACAGCAGCCATAGGCCCTGTGACAGCAGCCCCTAGCAGGCAGACAGGGGTGAGAAGCTCAGAGCCCGGGTTGAGGTCGAGGTTGAGATATGGGCGTGGCTGGCCCTGGCCCTGCCCCTACCCCTACCACTGGGGTTGCAGGTTCAGGTCCAGCGTAGACGGGACCATCCCTCAGCCCTGGGTCCTGTCAGATAAAGCAAGTGGCCTCAGGAAGCTGCCCCTGTGTGTTCTTCTGGTCCAGAAGCGTGACTGGTCACCCCTGATGCTGCCTGCTGTGGGTCTCCTTTGCCTCCACAGTGGTGGCTGTGTGTCATGACTACTGCTTTGAGGTCCTGAGCTAGCCAGTGTGAGACTCACTGTCCAGACTGTGGGCTTTTATTTATCTATTTTCTAGTACTGGGGCTGGAACCCAGGGCCTTAGCCTGCTGGGCAAGTGCTGTCCCTCTGAACTGCCCTGTTACCCTTCTCTGGGCCCTGATAAACCTTTATAGTGGCTACCTCCGTCCTGAAGCTGGATCTGTCCCCATGTCCCTGACATGTTCGCTTTTGCACGTGTCCCTAGTGGCTTCAAGGACCCCGGAGCCTGGCACTGCCAGGCCTCCCTGTGGCTGTGGCCGTGTGTTCTGAGCGACCTGGGTCAATTCCTCCTGAGCGCCTGTGTGTCTTCTCCGCAGGGACATCTTGGAGGAGCCTGGGGACGAGGAGCTGACGGACAAGCTGCGTTGTCACCCCCACCTGTGGCTGTGCAGGTGACATCCAGGTGGCCTTTGCGCCTGGGGCCGATGCGTCATGGAATAGGCAGGGGCAACCATGCCTTTGACAGACCACGTCTCGGGACAGGTGGAGGTGGGGCGAGGACGGTCCGGGTTCTGCCCTGCCACGGTCCAGCCCTGAGCTGTGCTGCTGTCTCCTCCAAGCTGCTTTCGGGAGCTGAGATGGTCACTTCCCTAAAGAGATGGTGACTTCACAGGGACCTTGAAGACAGCTGGCAAGGAGGGAGTAGAGGCCTTCCCCTCGGGCCCTGCAGCCTCCATGGTGCCTTAGCTGCTGGTGGCCTTCGGGGCCGGAACCCTGCACAGGGCCTGCACAGGGTAACTCCCAGATTCCAGGCTGAAGTGGGGATGCTGGGTGTTTCACACGAAGGGAATGTTGACTATTTTATTATTTCATGGATTGTGTGTGTGTGATTGGGTGTGTTTATGGGTCCAAATGCCACTTCTTTTCACCACTAAGTTTTGTAAACAAGGAGATTGTTATTCTGACTTCAGCATGACTCTGGTCCTACTTTTCTGAAGCAAGCTGCTGGGTAAAGTTGCTTAGGTTGTGCACTGTGCAAGGGCACCTGGCCTTGAGGGTGTATCCTGGCAGTTGGGTTTCTACCTGTTGTGAAGAGCACCTTTTAGTAATTTGCTCAAAAGGCTTATAAGCCTGCAGTAGGGTCCAGGGTATATGGTAGTCGGGGCTGGATTGGCAAATGGAGGAAGTGAATGGTGTGTGACAGGCCATGTTGTCACTATTTGCCCTAGTACAGGTTGATTAGTGGTTGTCACACTTCATGTGCTGGCTACAGTGACTGGGTGTGTGGTTAATGGAGGTCTCCATGGAAGGGAATGTGGAGATCGTGAATGATGCCTACCAGAATCAGTGTGTGATGCATGCTAGGATCGATGAGTGATGTCTGCTGCGGGCTGCAAGGGGATCAAGGGCACAGGTGCCAACCCACTACTGGAAGTAAGCTCCTCTCTAGTCTGCCCCAGTGGGTCTGGAAGTGGGATTCAAGGATGACATGACTGAAAAAGGACTAAAGTGCCATGTGACATGCTGCTTGGCTGTGGTGCAGATGCTGGTGAGGCTGTTAGGTCCTAGGCACAGCGTCTGTATGGCCCTGGGTCTTGTCTGAAGTCCTGGGCGTTTGCCTCACCCTTGAGTTTGGGGCCTTTGCAGTTGTGGGGCACTCCTAGGCCCTTTCTCCCCAAGCCACCTTCCTGGAAGCTGGTGGGCGGAGAGGATTTAGAGGAGCATTCGGCTGGAGTCTGTACCCACCGGTCTGCACCGCTGCCTGCGGTCAAGTGAGGACTTGCTGCTCCTGGCACTGGCTCTGTTTTGATGTCCTTTCTGCTGAGGTTTGGGCGCCACCTAGTGGAAGAGAGGGTTCTGCTGACTCCTAATGCTTCACGAGCCTGTGACCGCTAAAAGCGCTGACTGCGCTTCCCAGGCTGACTTGAAGCTGCTTTCTCTGTGGATCTGTCTCTGTCAGGTCCCCTGGGAATGAGGCTGGGGCTCAGTGTGAGCCTCCTTGGCACTCATGGGGTATGGAATGACGTTTGTGCCCTGGCCTGCCCCACAGGGACTTTGGTGGGGGTCAGATGGTTGATGGCGGGGCACCCTGACCTGGACTCAGCAGTGGAACAGATGGGGGCTGCTGGCCCTGGTGGACACTGGGGGCAGGTCAGGGAGTGAGGGCACAGCGGAGCTGTAGAGGGGCTCCAGTGGCTGTGCAGACGCCTGTGGCCTCAATGCTGCATGCCCTGAAAAGAAACCACTGCAGTCTAAGTGGTCCACAGGCTGGGGACAAATATGGTCAGCCAGGGTGTTGGCCAGGCACCAAGGTCTCTGCCTGCCTGGATGCCACTTGCCACCCGATTGGCACTTGAGCTTGGTCTTGTTTCCCAGCCTGGAGCCTTCCTGGAAGCCTGGCCTGGGCCCTGGTGTCTACTGTTACCTGTGACCCCAAAGGTGGGCACTAGGTGGCTGGTTCCACCCCTGCGCTTGGCCGACTGGCTGCCCTTCCTGAGGAGGTGCTGGCCCCCCACCAGCTCCTGCTGAGATGGGGTGGAGTGGGTCCAAGAGAGTGCTTGCTGAGGTTTGTTCGTATTTGATACTGATAGTAATAGGGGGACAGCCTGGAGGACAGTTGTCAGGGGAGTGACTTCAGGGTCACCGGATGGAGTGGGGGTCTGTGCCTGTGCTCTCTGTACAGAGGTTTCCAGCACACAGGGGCAGCTGCCTGCAGCCCATGCCCTGTGGACCCTTCCCGAGGTCACTGCAGGTCGCTGCCGCCTGTTCAGGGTGCTGTGTCCCCATCAGGAGCAGGGCTCTGGACCTGCATGGCCTGCAGGGTGTTGCTGTAACTTTCCGACAGTGGCTCAGTCTTCTGGGCCTTCCCAATGGCAACACTGTGAAGAAAGTCAGTGATTTTGGAAGATGACCTCCAGGCTAGGCCCCCTGGTGGTTTGACTCAGATCCCACTGCTGGGCAGGGCTGGTGTAGGCTCAGGGTCCCCAGGGTGGATGCCCAGTCCTCGAGTGGTGAGGTGGCCAGTGGCCCCCACTGCCTGTCCCCTGTGGACTGGGGTGGAGGCTGGAGACCTCAGACCCTTACTCCTCCTCAGTCTTCATGCCTTCTCTTTCCTGCCTCCTCCTTTCCTCTGTTTTCTTGCTCCCATTAGTGTGGATCAGGGCTTTCCTCATTCAGTGGGTCCCGGCTGGAAGGAGCCCCTTTGCCTGGTGATGGAGCTGCTTCTGAAGTGCCTCGCTCCTTCCCAAGAAGACGAGTGTCTGGGAACCACAGTGCGGCTGTGGGACCTGCTGGCAGCTGCAGGCCCTGCTGCCCAGCCAGAGGACAGAGCTAGGGAACGTGCACCTGCCTACACCCGTGCCTTGGGGTCCCCAGCCCTGGGTGCCTTCCAGGTCTCCCCTTCTCCATGGCTGTGAGGCTTTTCTCTGACTGGTTCTCCTTCTCAGTATGCTACTTGCTCAGTTTCCCTGCAAACAGGCATCTTTGCATTACTGCCCTCTTGCAGATGCCCTTCCCGGGCTTGGCTGAGTCCCCACAGAGCCACTGAGCCCGGCTGCCTGACGGAGCTTTCTCGAGGAGGATATGTCTGCTGATCCTTAAGTGGAAGCAGACAGGTGTGGCAGGTGATAAAGCCGCACTGAAGGACATGTGACCTCTTATTCACAAGTAACATGATGTTCTACATACAAAAACCAGTTAAGAAAAGTAGTAAGAATTTAGCGAAATAGCTTACTAGTAAGAGCACCCTAAAAGCAGTTTTTGTAAATATTAGCTGAAAATTGCTAGAAGCTCTATGTTATTTAAATAGTAAAATATAATAAATATGAATGAAAGACATTGAAGGTCGTTAACAGGAAACTCCAAGGCCAGGGCAAGTGGCATCCTGGTAGAGCGCTTGCCTAGCATGCAGAAGATTGGGTTCACTGTTCACCACTGCAAATCTACCCCCAAGCCCTCAAAACTTGAAACATGAAAATCAACCATTGTGGACTGGAATGAACAGAGGATATATTAGTCACCTCTGCTGCGTAACAAGTCACCACATATTTACCAGCTTAACATATTGCCATCTGGGGCTCACAGCTTTGGGTCACTCACCCTCAGGGGCTCAGCAGCTTTTTTGTTTGGGGTTTCAGAGGCCAGACCAAGGTGTTGGGGCTGCATCCCTTTTGGGTGCTCTGGGCATGTGTTAGCCTCTCGTCTCCTTTGAGTTACTGGTCGCATTCAGCTGTGTGTGCCTTTGTCTGTTGCTCCTGTGCCCTTCCTGGATGTCAGCTGGGGCCACTTAGAGCCCTCTGCATTCCTTTGCCATGCGGGTCCCTGGTCTTCACAGCAGCAGACAGCATGCCTTGCCTCAAATGCCCCTTACCTCCAGGAGACCAGCTGGGCATGGTGGCATACACCTGTAATCCTAGCACATGGCAGGAGGATCGCAGTGAGTTCAAGAGCAGCTTGAATTGCGTAGTGAAACCTTATCTCAAAAAAAGTTAAAACAAATTTTTTTTAATTAACAAAAATTGAACCCACAAGCTTTTAAGGTCAGGCCCACTGAGATGCTCACCTCTTTTTACGGTCGGCTACGCCCCATAACATGAGTGACATCACATCCCCAAAACCCACCACACCCACCAGGAGGAGACTACAGCTGAGGGTCACGCGGTCCTGTTAGAATCAGGCCCCCCAGTGTTTCTGTCTGGAGGATGGGAGTGGATTCTGTGAAGATGTCTGTCTTCCCCAGAGGAGTCTCTGTCCATTACAGTTCTACCAGGCTTTTAGGAATCCTGCAAGTGGATTGAAAGACGTATGTGAAGGCGCAGAAGGAGGGCAAGTTACGTCCTTCCTGCAGATCGCCTGGACGCGAGGGGAAGGTGCCCAGCCTCAGTGGGGTGGGAGGCACTGTGGGCGCCGAGGTGAGGCTCGCTCACCAGACACTCTGGCCCTGGGCACTTCTGTGCCTTCTCGGGGACCTGGATAGACGCAGCCTTGGCCGGGAGTCTGCGGCCCCGCTGTTGACATGGAGTCTGCCTTGCGTGTGCAGTGCCTTCACACGTTGGCCCCGTACGTTCACGCTTGTTCCTGACTCAGCTCAGGTTGAGGTGCGAACAGGCACAGGCTCCCAGCTGACATGGCACTCTTCTCCGGGTCAGCCGTCGCGTGTCATTGGCGGTGTCTCGGTGTGCAGGAGGAGCGAGCGTCAGCTTCTGTGTGGTCACTGCATCGTTGCATGAGAGACTCAGAGTTGGGTGCCTCGGTTGGGGTCAGAGGCCCTGGAACCAGTCCCCACGATGCCGAGGGACAACTGCCAGCGCTTCATGGGGTCCAGTCTCACCAGTGTCCCTACGCCTGTGCAGCAAGGGACCAATCCAGGGGACTGGTCACCTCTGGGGAGACAGGGACGGGAAGGAATGCAGGGGCTGCGTGTGTTCAGGGCTGGGTAGGACACATGGTCCTGTGTTGGTCAGCTTTGTGGTGCACATGTATGTCACAGCGTGTGCCAGGTAGCAAAATAGCAGGAAGGAGACTAGGAGGGGACAGAGGTGGCCCGCTCCCCGAGGGAGTTTTGCTTGAAGGGACCAGTGCCGTGTGGGAAGGTGGGGGAGGTTGTGTTGCTGTGTGGCACGTGGGCGAGTTGTGCAGACGGATGGGTAGGTGCAGGGCACCGTGGGGAGTGACATATGTGGGCGAGGGGGCCGGTGTGCCAGCTGGTGGGAGGGGTATGGGCGGCTGTAGAGGAGCAGGGGGGTCGGATGTGGTGGCAGGAGGCGTAGCAGTAGGGGCTGCAGAGGGTGGGGAGGGGCGTGCTCCGTAGTGGGGTCAGGTGCACAGCTGGCCATGGCGGGGGTTCTGCCAGCCCGGTGGCCTCGTGTCTGCCCCGAGTTGTCTGTCAATGGCAGTGGCCATCAGGTCCTCCTGGGTGCCCTCCCACCGACCATCCCTGGCACAGACAGCTGGATGGAGTCCAGGACCCATGGCCAATCTGTCGCTGGGACCTCAGCAGGATCTCGGGGAGCGGCCTGGGCCCTTTCATGTGGTCTCGGCCTGCTCCGCACAGCAGGAGGGCTGGTCCTTCCCCCCCATCGGTCTGGATTGGATTTCCGGCCCTGGAGATAATTGGTAGTTCTTATTCAAAGGTTAGAACAATTCCTTGCTTTAAGAAGAAAAAGAGTAGGAACCCGGGCACACCACACCACTCTTAAAAATTAAAGAAGGGGGCGTGGGGCTCAGACGATGCCCCTCACATCAAAGTGGCCAGCAGACGGCCGTGGGCAGAGTGCGGGTGCCACCCCCCCACACACTTCGGGGAGCCGAGCTATTCTTCTGGGTCACTCAGTTGGAGCCACATGAGGGCAGCAGGGCCCACACCTGGGGGGGACCTGGGCGGGCCCCACTGCCTCCTGGTTCCAACAGCAGTTGGTTAATCCATGCCCGGTCCGGCCCCAGCAGCAACACCTGTCGCCAGGTGAGCCAGGCCCACCTCCCTGTCCCCTGGGCCCTGCAGCTGTGGCTGTGAGGAGACGGCAGCCCCTAGCAGCCGGGAACACAGTGAAGCCTGTTCTGAAGTCCAGCACCTCCCAAGTGCCAGGCCGAGGTCTCAGCAGGCACCTGGGCATCAGGGTCCCCTGGAAGCCTTGCTGGAGCACGGGTTCCCAGTACCAGCCCAAGTCTCTGAGCAGGATGGCCTGGAGGGCTGGGAATTGGTTTCTATGAAGTACCATGCTGCTAGGTAGGAGGTGACACTCCAGTGAAGCTGACTGAGACAGGTTACCATCTGCCATCCCTGGCCTTCTGCTTTTCTGGTTTTCTTTCGGCCAAAGCTGCTGATGGAGAGCTCTGAAAACAGCCCTTGGTGCGGGGCAGTTCCAGAGAGGCTCTTTCCAGCAGTCGGGACCCAGGTGTGTGCTGGCTCCCTGCTGTCCCCTGCTCCACTGTGGCAGGACATGTCGCTTGACCCTGGTTCTGGCCAGGATGTCGTTCCACCTCCTGTTGCAAACAACCCACCTGGATGTGGTGAACCTGGTGGGACCCTGTCATGCATGCCTGGGGGCAGCAGCCATCCCTGAGCACAAAAGCCAGAGACTGGGACACTCTTCCTGCTCTCGATCCAGGATAACATGGGGCACTGAGTCTAGAGTCTGGGCCCCACCTGGGAGGTGCAGCATATCCCCCTTCTCTCTTCCGGGGAAGGCGGTGGTAGGCTGGTAGGCAGAATGGGGTGCAGAGCATGCGTGTCGCTCTCCCACCTGGCCAGCGACCTGGGCTCCTGGGTTCTAGGCTTGGCTGAGCCCTGGTGAGTGGTTTTAGTGGAATACCAGTCTCCTTGCATTTGATCTTCAGCCAAATGGGGAGGCTGAGGCAGGGAGGGCCCTGTGCCAGCTGGCCATAGAATGACAGCATCTTCATCAGGCTCTCCCTGCCCAGGACCTGTTGCCAGTGCACCCAGGGAGGCCTCTTCTGGGTCTCATAGTCCAGTCCTGGCAGAGGGGGTTCTGCAGAGGGAGGCAAAGGCCGGAGACTGGAAAATTCCATTCCTGCCAT
The DNA here is from genome assembly GCF_034190915.1 of Cavia porcellus. Classification (NCBI taxonomy): domain Eukaryota; kingdom Metazoa; phylum Chordata; class Mammalia; order Rodentia; family Caviidae; genus Cavia; species Cavia porcellus. Next base: position 27,113,292 of record NW_026947500.1, read on the forward strand.
CAGGTCACCATAGAGATCACCCAACCAGCACCCTTGTACAGGTAGGGAAACTGAGGCTGGGAGCACAGGCTGTGTTGCTGCAATGTGGGCAGTGTAGACCCAGGCTCCTATGTCATTTGGGGCTGCCCTGCCCTGGTCCCTGGAATGGGAGGAGAACACCTCCTCCTCCACCCTTCTGTATGAGCCTGGTTGGCTCTGTGCAGGGAGCTCGTTTTAAGTTTATTTTGTTATTTTGTGGTGCTGGGGTTCGAAGCAGGAACCTCGTGCATGCTAGGCATGTGTCCCCCCTCAAGAAGCCCCTTGTTTATTTTGTAAACAGCAAGTGTCCTTGAGGGCAGCTCACCCACAGCCCGGTGCATGGCTACTCCAGCTCTCCAGGCTCCCACGGGGACCAGGGAAGAGCCGAGGTGAGATTCCTTACTATGTTGGTCAGAGCTGGAAGCTTTCGTATAGTGCCTGCTGTTGACAAAAATGAAAGAAAAGACAGCGGGGAAACAAGACTTCCTGCTCGCCTCACTTCCTTCTTCCGGTCTTAGGAAATGACCTTAACCATAAGAACTGCGGACCATGTGGGGTGATGCGTGCCTGACATCCCAGCACTCTGGGAGACTGACGCACGAGGACTGCAAGCTTGAGCCCAACCCAGGCAACTTAGCAAGTTGCCCTGTCTCAAAATTAAAAATACAAGAAAGGGCTAAGGATGTAGCTTAGTGTTTAATCCCCAGTACCTCTAAGCAAAATAAGACACCCCAAACACTTAGGTGCAATGCTTGATAAAACAGAAGAGAGAAGAGGAGGGCACTGGTCCTGGTAGGTAGGACTTTAGTGATGTCGGCTGGGGTCTGTGGCTGATGTCCTGCGCACTGGCCCTGTCACCAGGATAGGCCTCAGTGCAGCAGGGGCCTGTCTCACTTTCAGGTGGGTATGGGGACAGGGGAGGCAGACAGGCAGGACTCCTGTGTCTCCTGCATCACCCCACCCCTTCCAGATCAACTGCGGAGGACAGGGGGGCAGAGGAGAGCCTTTCTCCTGGGGGCCACACTGCCAGCTGTTTCTGGGGCTCTGCAGCTGGCTCCTTCCTCCTGCTGTTACTTCTCTGGTGCTGTGTGGTACTGTCTTCAGGGCTGCTGTTCCCTGCTGGAGTCCCGTGTCCTATCGGGGTCTTTTGACAGGTGCACCAGTGCACTCTTCCTCCCGTCACCCCACCTGGCCCTGGAAGCCACAGGTGCCCCTTGGACTGTCTAACCCCTCTCTCCTAATCCACCCCCCACCCCCAGCCTCTACGTTGCGGGGCTTTGACAGAGGTTACCATTGCCTTTGACCCTGGGCTTGGTATCAGGTGTGGGGGTGGCCACACTCCAAAGCACAAACCCACCCTCCAGCTTCTGGTGTTCTCTGACCCCATATGGGTGAGGGTCCTTAAAAATCAGGGCTGGTTGTTACACATAAACATTCTATGTCAAAACAGGTCCCTGCTTTAGCTGCACATGGTGATGCAACCTGTAATCCCAGCATGCTGTGGGGCTGAGGCAGGACGATGGGAAGTTTGAGCCCCGCCTGGGCAATGTAGCAATTTATTGAGACCTTATCACAGCAGAAAAAGGCTAGGACATAGCTCTGTGCAAAGGCCCTGGGGTCAATCCCTAGTACTTTTGGGGTGTGGGGGCTGACTCCCGTCCTTGATGACACGTGCCTTGTGTTCAGGTAGAAACATCTGATTTGGCAAGCGGCCAAATAAATGCATGAACCCATGGGTCTTTTCAGAGCTTCTGGAGCTGCAGACTGGGAGTTCCTGGTAGGGCTGTGATCCCCACTGAACACTGCCCTTGCCCCAAGTCTGCACATAGCTGAGTCCCAATGCCCACCTGTCACAGAGGTGAAGGTACCCAGGCAGCAGCGCCTGCTTGCAGACCCAGCAGCCAAGGATGGCCTTGGTAGCCAGGCTGGTTCCAGCTGGGTCTGGAGTGTGCTGGTGTCGCCCCACCTTCAAACCCATGAGATGCCTGTAGAGCTGCTTAGGTAACTGGAAGTACAAGTGGTGTCCTGCTGGTGGTGGGCTGGGCTCCCAGAGGCGATTTGCATATAGGTGATTTGCATATGGGTGGTTTGCATACAGGTCACAGGGTTCCAGTGTGTCCAGAGGCAGGGCCAGGTAGATGGCCTACCAGGTAAGAGAAACGCTTGAGTCACTGCCCAGTTTGCATGCAGTTCCTGGTCAAGCCAGTGGAGGGCAGCAGTACTCCAGCAGCGTCTTGAAGGCATTCTGGTTCCCCCAGCCTCGCCAGCACTGGTGCCAGGCCTGGAACTCTCTTTGCCTTCTCTGCTAGACACCTCTCCCTTGAGACCCCTTGTTGGCCTCAAGGCCAGTGCATGAGCATCCTCCATGAGTCTCAGCCTTGGCTCCCTCTTGGCATTCACTCTGCTGGTTTCCCTGGCCCCAGGGACCCCAGGGGCTCTGTGGTGGCAGGGATGTGTGCCCTTTGTTAACATGGTATCCACAGCTGGCCCTGAGTTCTAGGGTCCTTGCCTCTGTGGGGAGAGGCTGTCATGAGGAGAGCTGCTTCCTGACATCCTTGTGGCTCAGAGATTCCCAGGTGGGCCTGTCTGTCTACCACCATGATGAGGGAGCACCCACGTGGAGGCTCTCCTGTCCCCCTGGGACAGGACTTGAGGTCTCTGACCTGACACCTGCAGTGGGAATCGGGATGCTGGAGAGAGTGTGGGCATCCGTCCTGGATGACCTGTGTGGTCCAAGGTCCTTCTGTGGATATTCACTTCACTCCATTGTATTGCCAGAAATCTGGGTGTGGGGGGCTGCCCCAGGGACCCCTTGTGCAGTGTCAGGTACATGCTTGGGAAAAGCCATTTGTCAGGACAAAGAAATGCTCCACACTAGGGTGCTGCAGGCCTCAGCCAGGGACCCCACTTTGCAGACAGCCAAAGTCCTATGAGGGGGAACATGGTAGGCAGAGGGGAAACTGAGGCCTAGGTGAGCTGGGCAGTGGTGGGTGCTGGCTCTGCCTGGGCCTGTGCAGTGTGACCTCCACTGTCCCAAGAGTACTGGCTGCTTCTGTCTCCCTGGCAATGTGACACGCAGTGTCGTGGGCTGTGTCATGGGACCTCCCTGTGGTTTGCTTCCTCTCAAGGATGAGGGCTTTATTTGATTCATGGTGGAGTCCCTTGTGCCCAGTGTAGAGCTGAGCGTGGTCCCCACACTGCTGTGAGTGGGGCCACATGTGGCTCTAGCACACTGTTGTGTTTTCTGGGGATGTTGACAAAAAAGGGCAAGAGGCCCTGGTCCATGGTGGGCAAACGCCAAGTGACCTTCAGTGCCAGGCCAAGATCGAGTGGCCTCTGGGCACCCTCAGCTGCCGTTCCAGTGCCATTCCAGTGTGACCCGTTCCAGGTCGTGCTTTGTGTGTGGGTGTCCTGGACACTTGCGCTCCTCATTTCTTATAGCACAGTACGTTCTAGTCGTATCTCCGCCCACCCCCCAGCTTAACACCCACCCTGTGCACCGCTGGACTGGCGCCTCCAGAAACCAGGCCATTCATACTGGCCACTGTCACGGACATGGATATTGCAGACCCTCCAAGGTTAGGGCCACGTCAGTGAGGACAGGGACAGGCAGGATTTGTCATCGTAGGGGAGTGTGAAGGTGGAGAGTTGCAGGGAGTGAGAGGAGGAAGGAAAGACGAGTGGGTCCTGGCCTCAGCTCTGCTGCATGGATGACAGGTGGCAGGACTAGGTTCTTGTGGGGGACGTGCACCTGGTGCAGGCGTAGGGCCGGAATGCCAGGTGCCTCCTTCAGGCTTGATGCAGGGTCACCGCCTAGCCTAGTCCCCTCTGGGAAGCACTTACTTTCAGCGGATGCCTTTGGCATTTTTGTGAGGTGCCAGGAATGCGTTTGGGGTGCTTGGGACCGTGTGGTCCGGCTCTCCACCTGGAAGGTCATTGTGCTGCATAACTAAGACGCAGGTACTGCGTGTGACCACGGGTATGCAGGATGAGGATTTCTGTTCCAGCCGGCCGGCGGCGGCCAGTGGAGGGGACCTCCGAGCCAGGCAAGGGGAGTGGGGAACTGAAGCTGGCAGAGGGCAGAGGGGGCCATGCCCAGCTGGCATGAGCAGGAAATGGTTCTAGGAGGCCGAGGACTGATGCTGTTGGTAGAGAACGCTGGCTGCTGTTTCGGTATTTCCCCCCTTGAGCAGAATCACCCCCTCCTGTTGACTGATAGGGTGGCAGACTCCGATGATGCCCTTGGTTCTGTGGCAGTGGACCCACTTGCCTCCCCCAAGCCCTGGGCATTGTCCTGACCTGCTGGCCACTGTCGTGGAGCACTGTGGGCTGGGGCTTCAGACAGTACATGTGTTTCCTCTCACAGCCCTGGAGGCGAGATTTCCAGGTCAAGATGTGGACGGGGCTGTGGCCTGCGAGAGTGCTGGGAGGGTCCTTTTCCTCCCGGCTTCTGGCTCCTGGTGGCCTTTGTTGCTTCCTTGGCTTACTGCTGCGTCACTCTGACCTCTGCCTGCTCTCGCCTGGCTGTCCTCCGTGTGTGCCTTGGTCCACATTCCTGCCTCTCACCCGGGGCCCGTTATGTTGGACTTAGAGTCCACCTACTCCTGCATGACCTCATCTTAGTTTCATTGGAACCGGGCACCCCCTGTTTTTCCAGGCACAGTGGCACACAGCTGTAATCCCACCCGTTTGGGAGGCTGAGGCACGAGAAACATGCATTTTCCCTGTTATTCTTTTGTTTTCCCCTATCAGATTTTATTGGTACACTTTAGGCCTGCATAATGATTATATTCATCATAGAGCATGTGTATCTGTGTGGGATGTAACTAGCTGCTTTCTTTTGCCCATTCCCTTACCCTCGCTTCTTTCCTCCCCTCTCCATTTACAAAAGCTTTGAGAAACCTGAATTTGTGGGCCAGCTCGGGCACCTGTGTGAGCCTCTGTCAAAAATAAAGAGGGGCTGGGGATGTAGCTCAGGGGTGGATCCCTTGCAAAGCCTGTGTGATGCCCTGGATTCCATCCCCATCCTTACAAAAACAAACAAGCACCCCGTTGCCCCGTAAGTTTATATTCTGAAGGAATTTGGGGAACACTTTATCCTGTGCAGCGCTTTTCTCTGACCAGCTGGCTTCCTTTCTTTACGTGGTGAGGGCTTTTCCTCCTTGGATGCGTGTTAGACACCAGGAGGAAGAGGGTCAGGCAGCGGGTAAGGGGTCAAGGGTAAGGTAGGTTTGGCGTCAGCTCTCTGGTCCATTTCCGGCCCCACAGGTAGCCGTTTGGCTGTACGCATGTCACTGTATTCTCAGATCCTCAGTTCCAGGTCTGTAAGGTGGATCTGCACCTCTGTCTGCTGCAGCCACATTAGTTGATGATTCTGAAGCAAATGGGGACAGCAGAGGTGGTTTGTGCAGGACCAGGAGCTGCTTGTTCTGCCTGTGACCTGTTTTGCTGGAGTCCCATTTTGCTGGTGGCCCGTTGGCTGTGCGTACTTTTGTGTCTTGGTATCTTTGTCAGCCAGTCCCTCCATCACCACCTTGTGGTAAGGATGAGGAGAAGCAGGGGGTCCTCCCTGGGCCCTGCACAGACTGTCCTTGACGAGGGTGGCCTCTGGGTCTTGGGTGGCAGGACACAGCCCTGGGATCTTGATCCATGTACAGATCTCATCCCTTCCCAGAGACTTGCTCTAAACCAGGTTCTCTTGCCATTATTCATGGTGAAACCGGGTCACTGTCACCATTGCCAGCCACATGGAGGAGATGGGGCTGTCTTGACCTGGCAGCTTGTATGGAGTTGGCAGTGGCAAATGTGGGGGCTTTGTACGTGAGTGGTATCCAGGAGCCTGTCTAGCGCTGGCCATCAGAACACCAGGGCTGGCAGCAGTCATGCCCAAGGAGGCCACCAGTTTGTGTGTGGTGAGAAGACAGCCCTGCGAAACTGTGAGCCAGGTGGCTGACACATCACATCATTGGGAGCGTGCATCTCCTCCCATCCGGCCCTCCTGTGACCCGGAAGGAGACCCTGTGTGGGTAAAGGTGCTGCCACTTCTATAAGACTCCCTGTTAACACAGCGACTGCCATGTCAGCTGGCAGGGCCGAGAACCCTCCGGCTTTGCATGTCCTTGTCCTTGGTCTGGGCCTCTCTCTGTCAAATAGCTAATGATCCCTGAACAAACAGCACAGTGTCCTCGGGGAGCCTCTGTCTGAACGGCCCCACCGTGGGTCCTTTGTAACGTGAGCCCAGGCCTGTTGGGTTGGGGTTTCCATGGATCGCCAGGGCACACCTGTGGTCAGCCCCTACCCCCATCTTTTAGTCTGGGGAAGACAACTCCAGGCTTGCTGAGCCTCTGGCGCCCCCACGGCTCATTCACCTGGCACCAAGAGGGAGCGAGTAACCAAGAGAGGCACTTTTGATCTCAGGAGGCTGCTGCTTTTGCCAAGAGCCCTGACATCTCTGCCTGGCTCCAGCCCAAGCCAGCTTCTCAGCGCCCTTCTTCTGGGAGACACTACTGGGAAACACCTTTGAAAAATGGCTTTCGGCAGAGGGCTGGAGGGTGGGAGACCCAGCCCCAGGCTCCTCCTTGGCTACCAGCCTGGGTCCCAGGACACAGGGCCATATGGCAGGTTCAGAGATTAAGCCAGGCCTTGACATTCCAGCACAGGGGCCCTGGAGGCCCCGATTCCTGCAGCCACTCCCTGGGTCTGCCAGCCGTGTCCTCATGAACGTGGGTGTGGGTGGTGGTGGTGGTGGTGGTGGGGGGATTCTGTGCTCAGCTGACCTGGAAACCTCCACAAGCATTAAGAACCAAATGTGGAATGGTGGAGTCTTGCCCGCCACCAGTCCCTGCTTTAGTGATGCTCTATTGGGCCACTTCTCGGGCTCACAGGGCCTGCATAGGGACTTAATTTAATTTTGTCCTGTTCAGCCAGGGTGATTATCTTTAATAAGGCCATCTTGAACATTTCCTTGTATGCTCGTTTTAAGGAAATGTTTGTGCATTAAGCATTTTCCCACAGCTGAGAGACAATGTGCTGTCCCTTGCCAAAGCTCACATTTGTGTCCTCGGTGTCCCTGATGCTGGAAGGTGAGTCTGGAGCGTGGCCAGGCCAGTGCTGCCAAGCCCCTCCATCGATCACCATCAGGGTGGGCTTGATTAATATCTGGCATGGAGCGAGGCCTGTGCTTGGCTGGCCCAGGGCTTCCCGCTGTGGAGGGGCTCAGCCATGCAGGGGCTGGGGGTGGTGGCTGGCGGTGGTGGGGCTGGTGTGCAGGCCTCGGGCAGGTGGTTTCAGAGGTGGGGCTGGGCATGACCGATGCCCTGTGAACGGCCGCCTGGGCCTGTGCTCAGCGCTTTGCAGCACTTCCTTTGCCAGGCTCGGTGCCCAGGGCGGCCCTTTTGCTTTTCCAGTTTATCCAGATCCACAAGGCCAAAGCAAACTGTCCAGGCCTCGGGCCCTGCCAGCTCTGCCACCCAGACCCTCGTGGGAAGGTGCCTCCTGGCGGTTCTCTGAGCCCGCAGGCGCGGCCCAGTAGGAGATGAGTCTCTTGTCCTCCATGAACTCCCCCGCCCCAGGGTGGGGGGTGGATAAGCCCCAGGCTTTAGTAGTTGGCCCAGGGTTCAGCAGTGGGGTCTGGCTACACCCACAAAGGAGAACAGCAAGTGTCAAGTGGGGCGTAGAACTCTAGCATCTAGATCGGAGGAGGAAGAGCTCAACCATGAGCCACTGCAAAGAGGACCTCGGGTGGGAAAGCTGGTCCTGATCAAGCAGGAGAGTTGGGCCAAGTGGCTCTGGCGAGGTGGCCGTGATGCCTGGTCCATACCTGAGAGGCCAGGAGGCTGATGCCCAGAAAGGGTGAACAGTCTGGGGGTGCTGCCTGCTCAGAAGTGTGACCACATGGGTAGGGCCATTTGGGGAGTGTTTTCCTACATGGTCCAGTCCTGGAGATTTTAGGGACTGGAGAACTTTGAAGCTCAAAGGGCCTATGGGGACTGAGGCATGGGACCCCTTGTGTTGTAGTGCGGAGCTCCCCAGCTCAGGCCACACTGCTGGGAGGGAACCTAGCCAGTGGCTCACACCCGGAAGTTCATCTGGGGCAAGTCTGAGGTCTCTTACGGTCCAGGGCCCAGGGCCCAGTGTGCAGCATTTGAGCCAGCAGCAAGAGGAAGGGCCCGACATGCAGGCTCTTCAGGGGGCATTTGCTGAGCCGCGCATCAGCCCTGGGACGCTGCAGTGAACATGGCAGGCACCACCCAGGTGCCGCCTGGGGTGACCCAGCCTCTCCTGCTGCTTGGTTATGTATCTGGATGATCAGAGCCCTGTGTCCTGACTCAGAGCTGCTGGCAGGATCCCACCAGGTCCCACCTCCTACCCATCTTGGAAGAAGGACCTTTCGCCCACCCCTCCCCTAAGTGAGGCTCCCCTCCCGCATCATGCTCACCAGCATGGAGGCTCCGGACCTCAGTGCTTTTAGATCTCACCTCTTCCCCTCTCTTCCCTGCCTGAGTCCCCCCAGCCCAAGGTCCCTGTGGAACGGAAGCAGCGCCTGTGTTGTACCCACTTCTCCACCCTGTCCCCGCTGCAGCTCCACAGCACCTGTCAGGTCACGTGCCTTCCCAGTGGGACTCCAGCCATGGCCCTCATCACCTGCAGCCACAGCCCCATGGGAACCAGCCCTTCCCGTTATCCTTTAGGCTCACACCGCACCACCGGCCCTGGCACCTTTGGCCAGAACACTTGTCCTGCGCTGAGTGGGGGTCCCAAAATGATGCGTGCAAATCCTGATGTCCCCCCAGGACTTCTGCGTGTAGCCCTTTTTAATAAAAGACTGCAGAAATACTTTGCAGGGGAAGTGGAAGTAGGGTGTATGATCTGAATCTGGCTTGTTCTCCCAGAGTCCTGTTGAAATTGAATCTCCACTGTGAGGTATTAGCAGGGTGGGACCGGAATCTGATTTGGTGTTAAGAGGTGGGGCCTTTGGCAGCGGATTAGGATTAGATGAGATCACCAGGGTGGAGCCCTGGGAGTGAATCCTGACAGCTCTGCAGGAGAGAGAGACCAAACAGATACCAACACGTGTGTCTCTCACCATGCGGTGCCACCCCGGGTCTCTACCAGCAAGAAGATCTCACCAAATGTGGCCCTTTGCCCTTTCCCCAGCCTTGTGTGCCAAAATAAACCTCTTTTCTTTGTAACTCACCCAACCTGTGGTATCGAGTTATTGGCAAGAGAAAATGGACCAATAACATCATTTCAAGATCATCCCGGATTATCTACTGGGCCTGAAGTTCAAGGGCAAATCCTGGAAAAGAGCAGACCTGGGAGAGAGGAGGAGGTATGAGGCTGGAGGCAGAAACAGGAGGGATGCTGCCATGTGCCAAGGAGCCCGTGGGGCTGCCAGAGCCTGGAACAGGCAGGAGGGGAGCTCCCCTGGGGCCTCTGGAGTGCCCCTTGTCCTGGCTACATTTTTATCTCAGATTTCCACATCTACAGCTGTGGAGGAACGCGTGTCCTCTGCTTGGGGCCACCCGGTTTGGGGTGGTTTGTTACAGTAGCCTCTGGAGACTCATATACCCCTCAGGCCTGACCTGCCTTCCCCAGTGGTACGTGTCTTTCAGGCCACTGTGAGACCCATTTCCTAGGGGGAGGCCCCTCATGCCCAGCTGAGTGCCTGCTTCTGTCCCTTTGGGAGCCTCATCCTAACCCAGGACATTGCATTTATCATATATTGATCAGTATATATTTATCACTAGTTTTATTTATTATCAGGGACCATCTTCATTTTCTGTCTCAGCCCCTTGGGCAGAGTCTGACCCTTGGTGGTTGCTGGGCTGTGCTGTGATTAGCACTGTATTTAGCGTATCAGATTGTGTAATTCATACAGTGTTGAATGAATGGTGAGGGAACAGATACCTCCTCATTCATTCATTGTCCATTCATCCACCGTGTCACCATTTGCCAAAGAAAGGTCCATTAGGATCCAGCGTTGGGATATGACTGAGCAGAGGAACCTAAGGGCTCTCTGGTGGGCAAGAGGCAGGAAGCAGAGAAAGTTTGCAGCTTGACGTGACCAGTGGTCATAGTGATTTAGGCTAGGCTGGGGAAGGCCTGGCTGATGATGAGATTGCTCAGCACAGACCTGAGGTGAAGGAACGGAGACAGGCGGAGATCTGATGCCACAGCAGCACAGGCAAAGGGCCTGAGGTAGAGCCTGTTTACTTTGGAGAGTCTGGGAAGGGAACCAATACTGGCTGCATCCTGCAGATGTCAGGCCGGTGTGGGCTCTACCCTGTGAACTGCAAGAAGTGGGGAGCCTTGGGTGGTCAAAATGAAGAAGGACTAAGTATTTTTGAGTCTCATTCTCATGTTTGGGACACTTGTGGCTTTGATATGAGGCCAATAGAGAGTAAGGATTTCCCCACCCTCCACCCCAGGCTGCTCCAGAACAGTTCTAGGTCTGCAGGGACCAGAGAGATGCGGGCATTTGGCAGTGATTTACTGTATACCCCATGCCCTGTACACATCACAGGATTGAATCCTTCACACCCTGCATGATGCCCTTTTCCAGATGTGGAAACTGAGGCTCAGAGAGGAAGGTCTCTGGCTCCAGGTCTCAGTGTGGACAGAGGCTGAGCCTGGCCTTGAGCTGTGTGAGTCTGAGGGTGTCACCAGTGTCCGCGTGCATGTCCTTGCCCTCAGTGTGTCCTGGTAGGGAGGGGAGAGCATAGACTATGTGGTGGCCTGATGCTGGACTGGATGGAGATCAGGGTCCCGGTGCTGGAGGGCATGACCTGGAGGTGGTTTGCACTGGGCCATGTGCCCTCAGAGGGAAATGTGAGCAGTGCCAAAGGAAGGGAGAACATACTGCCGAGAGGCTGACCTGGTAGGGTTCTGTCTCCAGTACTAGGGGAGATACGTGGCCACTGATGGTCCTTTGACTGAGATCTTTGTTCAACTCTAGGGAGAGGAGATAAAGGCAAGGTTGCAGATTACTCTACCAAGACAAATGGATCTGTGGGTAATCATCACTGTCCATCCTTCTAACCATCTACCCATCCATCTACCCAACTGTCTACCCATATATTCATCGTCCATCCATCCACCCGTCTGTCCACTCCACATCTGTATATAAATACCTGTCCACCTGTCCATCCATGCATTCATGCATGCATGCATCCATCCATCTGCTTGCACATCCATACACAAATACATCTGTCCATCTGTCTGTCCATCCATCCTTCCATCCATCCATCCATTCATCCATCCAGTCCACACAGACATCCATTCATCTAAGCATCACTCTTATGTCCCTCCCTCCAGACTCTCCCCACCGCTTGCGGTCTGTGACAAGCATTGTTCTGAGTCTGGGGGATATAGTGTCCTGGTAGACTCTGGTCCTTGCTCTCAGAAAGCTCACCATCAGCTGGCGATGATAGACACCTAGAAAGACATTGCACAGCAAATAATTTCACTGGACTCTTGAAGTGCCCCGGGAAGGAAGGTACAGTGCTCAGAGATCATGAACTGGAATGTGCCCCGCCTGGTGCACAAGTGGGCTTCCCTGCAGATGTGGTTTCTAGGCTAAGAAGAACCAGATGGGTCAGGGGGACCTGGGTAGGAGATAAGAAGATTCGTCCTGGTGGCGGGAAGCCGCTGAAGAAGGCAGGTGTTGGTGCGATGGGGACAGTGAGAAAGCCTGCATATGTGTGGTCAGTGGGGAGCATGCAGGTGCAGAGGAGCTGGGTCATGCCTCGGGAGAAGAGGGTGACGTTCTGGTGGCACTGAGCATACTCTGAGTCAGTGGAGCACTGGGATAGAGGGGCTGGGCTGAGCACAAAGCCCCGGCTCTGTTCTACACTCTTTGTGTTCTGCAAAGCTTCTTGGGAAAGGGGACCTCAAGGTCAAGATGGGCACTTGCAGGTTTTTGATGCCCAAGCAGTTTTACTTTGGCGAGTCAGCTGCAGGGGCACGTGGGCCACAAATAGGCCGGGGGGCAGAGCTGGGAGTGTGTCACCTGCCCGGGACTCCGTGGGTAGAGCTGCGCTACATTCCCTGTCTGTTAATGGTACAATCTGTTCGGACCTTTGGAACATTCCTTAGCTTTTATTGAATGTAGGAAGAATCATTTCTGGAATTAGCATATAAATTGGCAGCTGTCAGCAGCTCTCACAGAAAGCCTTTCCTCAGTGTCAGGGCAGGATAGCTGGAGGAGGAGTCGCTGTCCCATCCCATCCCATCCCATCCCATCCCATCCCATCCCATCCCATCCCATCCCATCTCTTTTCCTCCATGGGGCAAAGCCATGCGTTGCTTAAACAATTCCTGACCTCATTCCCAAATATGCAATTTGGGAAAGAATACGTGTCCCTTCAGTGATGGCTGCAAGGGGACAAGGTCTCAGACGCGGAGGGGGCCTGGGTTCGTTCTCCAGCCCCGTGGTTCATGGTGGGAGAATCTTCCCATGAATGGCTCCTACAATGCCCACCTGTGTGCAGACCCGGGAAGGTGTGCCGCCCTTGCTGGCATGTCCGGTCTGGTCAGGGGCAGATCTTTTACACATTTTATAGCCCTATTAGCTCTGGGTCTTTTGGATAAGGGTGACCGGTTGATCATTAACCATTTGCTACATGTGGCATTCCAAATTCTGGCCCAAGATAGCTCAGGCCAGCACGCTGATTCCATGTACCCATTGGGCCATGGCTGGGTGGGCCTGGCTTCCTTGGCTGGTGGGGTGAATTCTCCTGATGCCAGGGCCGGGGCGTTCACCGCAGCCCTTGTAGCTCCCCTAGGCCCTGGCGGGAATGCTTAATGATCATTTTTGGAAGTCCTGCTGCCCGTGCAGTCTGCACTCCAGTTGTCTTCCCAAGGCTGTGGGCAGCCAGCCCTGAGAGGGCATAGGAGCTTCGTCCCTATCCCTGGCAGCAAGACAGCTCCCTGGCCTGCCTGGGGTCCTTCTCCCCTAGCTGGCCTCCACGCCTGTCCTGTATAAGATATCGTTCCTTCATCATCGAGTTTTTATTTATCAGACTTCCAGAAACATTTTTTTTATTGTTTTTTTGAGACAGGCACTCACTATGCAGTTCAGACATGTTTTGAATTCACTTTGTAGCCCAAGGCTGGTCTTGAACTTGCAGTGATTTTTCCTGTCTCAGCTTCCCAAGTGCTATGATTACAGGTGTGTATCACCTCGCCTGGCCCAGAAACATCTTACATTTTGCAGAATCAAAAGGCAGTTGTGAAGCACTAAGAAAACAAGATACCTGTAACCTGCAGGCCTGGGTCCCACACCAGCTGGTCCCACCCTCGTCCTGGCAGCAGGGTCTGGAAGACAGTGTCTGCTCTGTTTGTATGGCAGGCTCCTGTGACCCCAGAGCAGGCTGCACACTTGAATCATGACCACCAGCTCCTAGGGTGTCTCAGACGCCTCTTCTAGAAGCCCTTTAACTGCGCCAGTGCTGGTGTGGACAGATTCAAACCACCTATGCCTTCTGTGCTAGACTTCGCTGAGGGGAGAAAATGCCAAATCGCAAAGGCTTCTGTCTCCAGGTTGGGTCCCACCTGTGACCAGGAAATAGGCTGATTGATGATGGCTGCAGCAAGCTGCCCTTGGCCTGGCCTTGAAGTCTCACTCCTGTGACCCTGGGGAAGCTGGTGACAGGCCTATGGGCACGTGGCACAACTGGGACACCCTGGAGCATGTGGCCCACTGCCCGTGTTTACTGAGGCCTCCCTAGGAGCCTGCTCCAAATGTGTTATCTTAATGTACATGGTGGTGCTGAGTCCAAGCCTGCTAATTGTGCCAGCCTGCCCTGGAGTCCCGGCTGGCACCTGTCACTCTGGGGCCATTATTTATAACTGCACCCCCCAAGCAAAAATTCTCTGAAGCACCAGTATGCATAATAAAGTACAGGGCTCTCCAGTTCAGGTCTCTGAAGAGCCCCAAGGAAAACCCCCAGTTTATGGGTGCACAGACTCAGGCTCAGGGAGCACAGGAGTTACCCAAGGAAGGTCACCAGTGAGAGCACAGATTTAAACCCTCAGAGGTGGAGTGGGAAGCCACAGCCCTCACATCCTTCCCATGCAGGTGGGGGCCTCGGAGGGCACTTGCGGGATCAGGGAGCACCTTGGGAGGAAGGGCAGGGCGGAGGTCCTTGCAGAGGCCTGACCTTCCCAGGACCCCTTGCCGGCGGCCAGCAGCCGGGATCCCAGGAAGAATTCTGCCGAGAGAGAGCTTTTTCCCCTTCAAGGAATAAAAAGCACACACACACATTCCTCTGAATCAAAGGTGTGTCGAGGGGAAGAGGGCAGATCCCCTGGGCAGGCCAGCTGCCAACAGCCCCGGGACGTGACAGCCCCTGAATGCTGCTGGCACCAACTCTGACCAGGCATTTGCAGTGAATGTCGGTGCCAGGAGAGGGAGGGTGGCCTTCCACCAGCTTGGCACCTCTACCATGTGATGGCTACCTCCCCTGGGGGAGGGTGGAGTCACTCCTCTCAGGCCAGGGGGTACAGACCCAGGGCATTCAGCTCTGTGGAGTCCTCTGTGAGGGCAGTACACAGCTGACCCTGTCTGGATTGGCAGGTGGGAGGCAGGTGGGCAGGGGCTCATGAACTGCGTCCCAATCAGGACAGAGGAGAGTGTGCCTTTGAATGGTTCCCAGCATTCCTCCTGGACAGGCACCCTGCAGTTTGCAAAGCCCTGCCCTGTTAGGGGTCCCCACAGCTGCCCATGAGGCAGGTGCTGTCACTTCTTGGATTCAGCAGAGAGCCACTTGTGGCTTCTGGAGGTGGCTTGTGCCTCCCCAGTACCCCTGGACTCTACTACAGTCCTGAGAGCAAGCCCCAGGCCCTGCTGGCCAGGACTCCTATGTGTGTTTTGCAATAAGGAAGGAAGCCTTCACCTAGAAGCTGGGAGGTGTGGGTTTGCTAAGGGTGCTGTGACAGGCGACCGCAAGGTTGGAGGCTTAAAACAGTGGAAATTTATTCTGTCAATGGATCTGAAGGCTAGGAGTCTAAGGTCAGGTGTTGGCAGGGCCACCCTCCTCCCCCAAGGACTCAGGAGAGTCTCCTTCCTGCCTGATCCAGCCCCTGGATCCCCAGGTGTCCCCTAGCTCATGATTATCTCACTGCAGCCTGCCTGGATTCCATCTGGCCTCCTCCTCCTCCATGCAGCCTGCTCTTAGGATCTTTGGCTTTGGGTTGAGGCCCCTCCAGGGTGATCTTACCTCAGTGTCCCCCTTGATTATGTGTGCAAAGTTGCTATTTGCAGATAATGTCATGCTCACAGGTTTGGGGATCGCATGTATCTTCATGGGGCCTACCACACAGCCCGCTATGGGAGCTCTCACAAATGAGTCTGGTTTTCCATTTTCTCTGGAGGCCCTGGAATCACTGACTGTTATACCTCCTGTGGCATCAGAGGGGGCTGGATGGCAGAAGCTGTGCCCAGCAGGCGGGGCTGGCACCAGTTGGCCATAACCGTCATTTCACAGAGAGGGAACTGAGGTAGCTGAAATCGAGTTCTCGCCAGGGTACCCAGCCCATGATTTAAATCCCGCTGAACTTTTGCTTTATCATAGAGAAAGTGGGCTCGGGGCTGGGGGGTCCTTTGACACAGGGAAGCCACCTGGGGCAGCTGCTTGCTTTTTGTTTTCAGATCGATGTTTCTTCTCCCTCCCCCGAATAAGGCTTGCTGGGCCTTTCCTGGGCAACATCACTTTGAAGGTTAAGAGAAAGAATGCGGACATGGGTTGGAACCCAGAGAATAGGACAAGAGAGAAACTTTTAAGTGGCTAATAGTACAGTGGCTGCCTCGAGCCACATCGCAAGCGTGTTAGAAGCTCAAAGAACTCACCTCTGATTCCCTCCTTTGTGCATCTAGTATGTTCTTGACCCCAAGTGAGGCCTTGAGGTCAGGAATGGAGGAGAGGGGTTCTGCCTCTGAATCTTGGGGGCACAGGGGATGCTGGGAGCTGGTTAATGCATGCCCTAGGCAGGGGTGTGTACAAAGGTGTGTGGATGCAGTTGCCTGTGGGTGCTGGGACAGGAGCTGAGCCCAGCCCAGAGGGTTGGGCTGTACAGATATCTGCTCCAACCTGTCCATTTCACAGTCAGGCAAATTGAGATGGCTCAGGGTGAGACACTGCTCAGATCCCTGGCATGCCGAGGGCAGGCTAGGAGGACGGTCCTAGAGTGTCAGGCAGCTCTTGTGGGTGCCTTGGAGCTGGGAGGCTGCAGGGTCACCTTTGGCTGCCCTATGTGCAAACACCCAGTGCTACTGTGGCTCTGGTCACCTGGAGGATTAGTGGCAAGGTCTCAGGTCATAGTCACCCAGGAGCCAAGTCTCACAGCAAGCTGGGGAGGAAGATTGTGCTTCCCTTCTGGATTCTAGGGCAAGGATAGAGGAGGAACTTGAACTCTGGGTAAAAGGAGAGTTGTTAGAGTCCCATCCTGAGGTTATGTTCCTCTTCTTGTTGGACATACAAATCAAGGGTGGGGATGGCCATTGTGACCTGGTTAGTAGACCACATTTTCCACACATCCAGTAGCTGGAGAAGTGTATCAGCTAGCTTTTGCTGTGTAACAAACAGTCTCAAAGCTTTGGGCTTGAAATGAACATGGACTTGCTCACGTGGGAACAGAGGTGTCCAGTTCCTGGATGGCAGCCTAGATACACAAAAGCTTTTCAAGATTCTTCTTGCATCCTGCTTGTTCTTGTCTTTTTGGCCAAAGCAAAGGTTCAAGGGTGGAGCATTTCTGAGTGAGTCACATCATCATGTGTATAGGGAAGCATGAACAAATTAGGGTCATCATGGCCACGATCTCTTTATGTTACTTAGTTCAGTAAGCTCTAAGCAGAGTGGGCCTTTTAGAAGTTTCCTTCAAGAGTCTAACCATACTCCTTTCCTTCATCCTGCTGCTTGGAATGTGGATATGATCACTGGTGCCTCAGCAGCCATTTTAGACTATAAAGACAAGGGCCATTCCTTGGAGGTGGTGAATCAGTAATTTAGAAAGAAACTTCTTGGGGCCTTGGATGGCATAATCCTGGACATCATCTCTTACATAAGGGAAGTTACATGGGGTCACTTTGCATTCTGGTTCACACGTTTGGCAAATCTTGTCTCCCTGAACATGAGAATTTGGGTGGTCTCTTAATGTACACAGGGTAGCAGAGCACTGAGTTTGAAGCAGTGAAGAGAGGGCTTCTAAGGGAAGAGCTTCTAAGCCTGGAAGAGCTCTCTGTGGCTTCTTGCATGGTTATGGTTTATTTGAAGGACTCCTGAACTCTCCTGTGCTCATGAAAGGTGACCAGGTCATGGGGGCGCTGTCTCAGCGGCTGAGCCTGATGTCAGGAGGTAGGGTCTGGCCGGAAGAGGTGGTCTCCAGGTTGTGACCTGGAAGGGCGCATCTCCTCCTGCCTCCTCTCTCTCATCCTGGCCACCAGGACCCGAGCAGCTGTCCCGTTCTGCCCCTTCACTGTGCTGTTTGTGTGCAGGAGCCAGAGGCTCTGAACTGTGCTGTGAGCACAAATACACCTCTCCTCCTCTGAGCTGGGAGTGTTGGGTATTTGTCCTGGCCAAGACGGGTACCTCTGAGGTCAGCATGTCAGGGCCAATCCTTGGGAAGTTGGGCATCTGGGGCTTGCATGCCCTTTAAGGAGGTGGCGGTGGGAACCATTGTATTCCATGGTGGCTTTGCCACCCACTGTCCCAGCAGGCCTTACAGCAGCTCTGTCGCTGTTTTGCGGATTTAGTTTAGTTTAGTTTAGTTTAGTAACCTGTCAAGGTCATGTTACTAGCCATGAAGACTTGAACCCAGAGCACAAGACTCATCGGACAGCTTCTGAACACCTGCCATTGCCTGACATGCACCACTGAGTGGCAGGAACAGACCCGGCTTGTGGCGTGGATCCTTCTCGTGGAACCAGGAACACATCGGTCAGAAGAGTTCTTCTTGGCCACATGGGATGAGACCCTCTGGGGTCCATGTGTCTGAGGGGATGCTGCAGCCCAGCTGTGCAATTTTTTTTGAGCCAGGGTCTCACTATGTAGTAGTGCAGACTGGTCTTGTTCTCACCAGGAGGTCCAGGCTCGCAGGACCTCACAGTGATCCTCCCGCCTCAGCCTCCCGAGTCTAGGATTACAGGCATGTATTATCATGCTCACCCTAACTCTGTGACCTTGAACTGTGAGCCTGGCAGACAGGACACTGACCTTCTGCTTGTGGTGGCGGTGGGAGGATGGGAGGCATCGCACAGGGGCTACTCCTCTGCGGGAGGTTCTCTCAGTTCCCGTGGGGACTCCAGCCCCAGGCTGGTTTTCTCCTTGGCTTCCAGCTGGAGTTGGGGGAGGGTACAGGAAGTAGACAATCTTAGTTTTGGGCTCAGGGTTCAGCCAGTTCCTGGCGGCTGGGCAAGGCTGGGCAAGGCTGAGTCAAAAACAGGCAGGGTGCACAGGGTCGTCGCGTGTGCGTGGTGTCATGAGGGTGGCTCAGAGTCCAGCACACGTGCTCAAGCGCTCTGCTGTAGAGGCCTTGGGTCAGGCGGCCACTCTCGCTCCTGTCCACTGGATCCCTGGCATGCCGAGGGCGGGCTAGGAGGACGGTCCTAGAGTGTGAGGCAGCTCTTGTGGGTGCCTTGGAGCTGGGAGGCTGCAGGGGGCCCATCCTATTCCGGAGCCCAGGCGCTGCCATGTTGAGCTGCAGGCACAGGGTTGCCAGGAGGGGCCGGCAGGGGTCTCTTCAGCAGGTTGGCAGCATGAGGGAGAGGGTTGTGTCCCCCACTGGCCCGGGTGCTGTTGTATCAAAGCCTACAGCCCAGTGACTTCTACAGCAGACATTTACTGTCACTGTCCTGTAGCTGGAAGTCCAGGTGTCACAGGGCTGGGCCTCCTGATGCCTCCCCCTTGGCTTGCAGGTGGCTTCTCCTCTCTGGGTCCCCGTAAGGTCATCTCCATGTGTGTGGGTGCCTCAGTCTCTTTATAAGGACAGAATAAACTGGAGCCACCCTAGTGACACTTAGTTTGGTCAGGATTTTACTATATGAATTTGGGAGTGTGTAGCTCAGCCTGTGATGTCCTGGAAGGGAGGTGCCAGTGTAGAGAGGGAGACCTTGTCATCAGCCGTGGGTGACCTTGCTCCAGCATAGGGCACTGGACACGATCTATGTCTTCTCTGGGGTTTAAGGGGTCCTGCTTGGGGGACACACAGAGCTGGGGGCTCTCAAGCTGTGGGCCCTCTGTGCTCCCTCCAGCCACCAGCTAGCCCACCAGTCCTGATCCGGGCCTGGCCTCTGCCACTTCCGGAGAAGTCTTGGAGCCCCTGGGTGGGCAGCACACCCGTGGACAAGCGCCCGCTCACAGCTTGGCAGGTGTGCGGCAGCCTTTCCAGGCCCACTGCAGCAAGGGGCGCAGATGCGGCCACTTGCTGGCCATATGAAATCAAGTGAGCCGATTTCCCTCTGCCTCAGTTTCCTTGTTGGTCAAATAAGCTCACAGCAAACCATTGCAGGGCTCAGGGGCAGTGACGTGAAATCCCAGAGCATGGCCTGTCCTGGGAGCTGACAGCAGTGAGTAAGGGGGACAAGGACACAGAGTAAGGTCAGGCCCTGTGTGACTGATCAAGGAACTCAAAGTGGGCTACAGTGTCATTATTCCTACTGCCTAGCTGGTGGGAAACAGGCCTGGCTGGGTGAAGCACCTCGTCCAGCGATATGAGGTCATTTCCCCCAGAGGCCAGGCATCCTGTGTGTCCTCACTGTCTCTGTCTTGGCCCATGGCTCCCGAGGAGCAGCCAGCTCTGGTCTCAGGGCAGGCGCTCCTGCAAGGTGTGGTGACTGGGCCTCCTTGTTCATGTAGTCAGCAGTGGCCTCCGTCTCCTTTGGAGGTGACTCCAACAGCGTCCTTGGGGACATGGTGGCAGCCCCTGTATCTCACAGCCAGTCCTCCAAGCTCACCCTGTCCCTCCTCACAGCCTTTCCTCTCTGGACCCCTGGCCACCCCTCCCTCACCACTAGGGTCTCCCCAGGGCAGTGGCCCTCACAGCCTTCTAGGTGGTAGTGACTTCTGAGTTTGGCTTGATGATCTCTGCTGGCCACTGACCATATCTCTGTTCCCTCTTGGACCTTCAGGACCTCTGCATCTCAGGTACCTGGGCCCAGGTCTCTCCCCGCACTGCCCCCACCCCAGCTTCTGTCCATGTCCCTGGCTGCTGTGTCTTCCCTGTGACCTTGAAACTTTGCCCTTGACCTCTTACTTTGCCCTTACCCTTTGCTGGTTTGGGGGTGCACTGCCTGAGGTGTGGGCTCTTCCTCCCCAGCCTCCTGCTCCTTTCGTGCTACTCTCCATGGGGTTCAGGCTTCAGAGCTGTGTCTCTTTCTTGGTGGCCTTTCTCTTCCTGCCCTGGGCACCTGCTCAATGCTGTTCTCTGCCCAAATCAATGCTGTTCCCTGCTATTCAGACCCTAACACACTCCAGTTGGGAAGCTGTGAGCAGAGGCCCAGGCAGAGATGGAGAAGGGTTACCCCTTGTACCCTGCCACACAACCTGCCCTGCACCTGTGCCTGAGAGTCACAGGCAAGCCACGATACTTATCAAAGGTGTATTTTGTACCAGGCACATGTCCTTGGCACTTCCTCTGGCTTCTTCCTGAAACAGAAGATGTCATTGTCATAGATGTGGGACCATATGTGTGGAGGGTGCTGGCCTTGGATTCAAGAGAAGTGTTCCCAGAAACCCAGAGAATGCAGCCCCTCACTGTGCTGGGGTTAAGGTAGGGAGAGGAGATCAGCAAATGTGCCTTACAGGAGATGGCTTGAGGCTTTGAAGCTTAGGTAGGAGTTCACCAGAGGTGAACATTGGAGGAGGGTTTTCCTGGTGGAGTGAGTAGGTGGAAGAGTGATGCTGGGTGGGTGGGGGGCTGTGTGCTGGTTACCTCCATGTCCTGCAGTCTTGTGGAGGCCAACAGATGTGCAGGACACTGGGCCCTGGTCCTGACCATTCCAGAGCTGCCCTTCCTGTTGGTCGGGGAGGTGGCCCTGTGGTCCTGTCCTCAGCTCAAGTCCCTTGCTGTGGCTTGTGTCTTGTGTGTCACAGTGGCGCTAGTGACAGGTGGTAGAGACTCTTGAGAGGTGTGGCCTGAGGGGAGGTCTAGTGGTCACGGGGGTGGCCCTCAAAGGGGCAGCTGCACTCCTCCCCTTCCTCTCTTTGGACCTGCTATGTGTTACGGTCAGCTGCACACACTTCTCCAGGAGGCATCGCTTTACCACTATTCTAGGGCACCAGGGCCACCTCACCGGGGACCAGAGCCTCCTCTCAGCGAGCCAGGGGAAGCCTGAGTCTAAGCAGATCATCGCAGTGTCAGTCACCGTGACATGCGTCTGACAGGAGCCCTGTCACTGCCACGCAGGGAGGCCCGAGGCAGGACGCACACCCCAGCAGCACTAATCCCGGGTGCTGTGCAAAGGCAGCACTTTCAGCTTTCCCGTCTCCCCAGGGTGCCCTCTGTCACCTCCAGTCCTATGGGTGCCCGCTTGGAGCACCTGTGAAGGATGAAAAAAAAGATTTAGCGCAAAGACACCCAGGTGTGTATGCATACGTGTGTATTATAGAAATGCATTGTGCATGTGTTCACGTGTGTCCATGCATGTGTCAGCATGCAAGAAATATTGGTGTGCAAGTTTACATGCATGTGTGTGAATGGATAAATGTGTTCCATGTGTCTGCTCACATTAATACCTTAAGTTATAACAACTGGGTGCCTGTCACATCTGTGTTGCGATAGCTGTGACAGTGTAAGCTCTCTAGGGGCTCAGAAGTACCAGGTGAGTACCAGACGTACCTGGAACGGTCCTATGACGTGGCCACCGTGTGAGGGGTGAAGAAGCTGAGGCTCAGGGAGGTGCAGGTCTGATCCTGCAGGGGTTCCAGCTGGGCCTCTGTCTGGCCTTCATGGCTCCAGAGTCTATGGGCATCTGTCCACCCCTCCCAGCCTCAGTGTGGGAAGAGGGTCCATGGCTTGGCTGCCCCCTCCTCCATGCAGCCTCAGATCATACCTGACCTCTTGTGGATGTCCTGCTCACAGTTGTCCCCCAGCTCCTGAGGAGTCCTGAGGGATCATGGGCAAGGCTGGGGTCACTGGCTTCCCATTGGCACTTGAGGCTGCTGGTTGGCACATGGTGGGGGGTCAATGTGGACCTCAAAGAGTGGCACTTGCCGGCTCAGGGTCCTCAGGGCATAGCTGTGGCATGCTGGCCTCTCCAAGCTCGAGGTTCCACATCTGTAACTTGAGGGTCAGGTGGTGGCTGTCTCTTCAGGCAGATGGTATGTGCAGACCCCTGACTTGGTGCCTGGCACACAGTGGGGCCTCTGTTGTCGCCTGCTTCGGGAGATGGGAATTACCATTCTGTTTTCCAGGACAGTGCCCCTGGCAGCAGCCCTCTTGGGCAGTTGGAACACTGTTTAAATGAACAAAGTTCAGTTTACATTCTGGGACGGCTGTGCTCGGGCAGCACTTGGCCGAGAGCACTGTGTGGGGAGTCCAGAGCCCCAGACTTGAGTCCCCAGGAGACCTAGGTCCAGTGTCTTCCCCTGCTGGAGTGTGCGCCTCCTCACCTGGGCGTGGTTCTGACCACGTTGCGGGGCTGGCTGTGGAGGGCACCACCCAGGGCAGGACGCAGGCGGCTGTTTACCCGATTCTGCGTGGAGGGCTTGACCTCGGGCCATTCCCCCTGGCTGGCCCTGCTGCAGGCCTCCTCCAGCCGGCCTGGCCGCACTGACTCACAGCTTTGCTATGTGTCCCCCGAGCACTCCCATTCCGCAGCCCTTGCCTTGTGGCAGGCTCTCCGTGTGGGCAGCAAGCGGGCAGTGCTCTGTACCTGGGGGAAGCAGTCGAGTGCCCTGAGCAGCATCTGTCACCCTGTCCCCGTGGCTTTTGGTGGTGAGGACAACACGTTCCTCCCCTAGTCAGTTTCCTAGGGAAACGCTTTGATCCCGTTCAGACCCACGGAGGGCAGGGGAACCTGATCGCTGCCTGACCACTCCTGTCGCTCAGGGACCTGGGCACACAGAATGTACTGCCTGCAAGAGACGAGGTAGACTCGGTAGTTTGCAGAAGTGGCGCTTAAGGGTTCTGCTCGCCAGCGGAATCTTGTGCGCACCCCAGTGCAGCCGATCAGGGCCACTTGCATGGCGCCTGGTTCATTCTGCTGCTATCGGGCTGAACTGGCTTCTCTGCCTGCAGTGCTGGGCCTCGGCATCTTCCCACTCATGCGGAGCTGCAGGATTCACTACAGTCCTCCAGGGGAACCCCACACCGACCTTCTGCACCCTGCTGTAGCCCAGGGTTACGCCCGTTTGGAATCTGGACCTGGGTTTCATGACCCACATTCTCCAGCGGTTCCACTTCACCTCAGAGTTGTTTGGCACAGTTGCCCTGTGCGAGGTCAGGGACCCAGGATGTCCACTGTGTTCTGCACCCCATGGGTGAGCATGCGTGGTGTACACAAGACACCCTCAAACCCTTTGTTAGATGAGTTGGTGTATCAAGGATCCTTGGCCTCCTCCTGCATCTCCTCCCACATAAGCCGGCCCCCCTCAACCCCCCTGGCTGCCCCTCCTGCCGCTCATCTGCCCTGGCCTCTCAGTTCCTCTCTAGGACTCCTGGGACCCTGGCCTCACCTCTGCTTCCTGCATCGCTACAGGGGCAGGAGGAGGCGCTGCTGTGTTCCGGTTGGTGCTTGGTTTTAGGAACCCAGGCTCAGCTGGAAGCCAGGTGGTGGGGGGCAGAGGATTGAGGGGGAGGTGCCCTTCACCATGACCTTGCCTCAGCCCAGGTGTGACTCTCAGGCGCCCTTGCTCTCCTGTCTTGCGACTTGAGGCCAATTCCTTCATCCCTTGGGCCCTGTGAGGTTATCCGTGGAGGCTCACAAGACGGGACAGCGTGGCAGGAGCTGCAGTCGCTCCTGCAGCCCCAGGGGCCCCTCCGTTTCTCTGGAGCAGCCCTGCCCAATACACATATATTGCAAATCACGTAGGGAATTTAACAATTTTTGAGCAGCCATGTTAAAAAAAGTAAGGAGCAGTGGGAAAGACGGATTTTAATATTTCATTCTACTCAGTCTCCCCAAGAGATACACAGAGTGTGATCAGTATAAGGGGATCAACGAGATGGTCAGTGTTCTCGGTGTGCGCGGGCTCAGAGTCCAGTGCGCGTGCGCACCGTTGGAGCGTGTCACTTTCTCCCACATCAAGGGTTGAACTCTTCTTCTTCCTGGAGCCGTGGAGGTGGAAACTCTCTCTCTTCAGGGTTGTTTTTTTTTAAATTTTAAAGAGATTAAAAAAAAAACAAAACAATGCAAAGCAAAATAATAGAACCGATATAGGATTCTGAAACAAACTTATAGGGAATTAACTATATCTTTATATTGTACATCGTTATCTTCAAGACAGTTGCTTAAATTGCAAGATTCAGGCATGCATGATACAGATCGAGCAATACAAGCAATCCCAGTTTCTCTCCCTGAACTAATAGGATCAATAGTACAACTCTCTTAAACTATCTTGTACATGTATGTATATATACATATATAGTATATATGTAAATATATATATTTATATTCGTATATGTGTATTTTTGCCCTCTCTTCTTTTCTCTTTTTCCCCATCCCACTATCCCAGTTGTTCTTTCCTTTTAAGCAGTTTCATTTCCTTCCACAATGTCTGTGGTACCTTTTAAACCGTATCTAATCTTTCAGTTTCTCACATGAAGGAGACAATGTGATATTTACACATGTGAGTCTGATTTATCTCACTTAGGACTATGTTCTCAAGTTGTATCTATTTACCTACAAAACAAAGTTTATCCTTCTTTCTAGCTGAGTAATACTTCATTGTATAAAAATACCACCTCTTTTTTATCCATTCCTCAGTTGATGGGCATTTATGTTGTTTCCAAGATCTGGCTATTGCAAATTGTGCTGCTATATGTGCATCAGTGAGAACCAGGTGAGATGCTGCACATGGCCATGACTGTCCACCGTGACACAACGTTCTCTGGGACCACTGCCCATGGGAAAGAGCCATAGGTACACATATATCACTGTGGTATTATGATTTTAATTTTTCTGGGAAGATGCCCAGAAAGGGAATAGCTGCATCAAATGGGACCTCTAATTCTAGTTTTCTGGGGAATCTCCACACTGAATTCCATAGTGGTTTCACCAGTCTACATTCCCACCAACAGTGGAGAAGGGCTCCTTTTTCCCCACAGCCCCTCCAGCATGTTATTGATTGATTTCTTGATGACAGCCATGCTTTCTGGAGTGAGATGGAATCTCAGTGTAGTTTTAACTTGCATTTCTCGAATGACCAGTGATGTTGAACACTTTTTAGTGTATTTATTTGCCTTTTGTACGAAGTGTGTATTCATCTCAGATGCCCATTTTTGACGGTTTCAGTTTTTAAATGTAAACTAATTAAGCTGAAATATATCTTAAAGACACATCCTCTGGACCCCAGGGTCACAATATCAAGTGCTCAAGGCCACACATAGCTGGGGACTTCTGTATTGGATGGCGCCGGTCCAGACAATGTGTGACCGTCCTCACTTATTAGATCAGCTGGCTAAGTTCCCTCCCCTGTGGCCTGTGGCCTTGGGTTCATTTGAAACACTCACACAGCACTTGCTGGAGGCCGAGTCCTCCTGCTGTTCATAGGCATGCAGAGGACACTGGGGCCATGAGATGGGGCCTCTGGGCTTTTGGGGAGCAGACAGGTGAGGGGCTGTAGTTATGTCCCTTGCATTCTCTGAAGCTGCACTGGTATGCTGGACAGGGCATAGCTGAGTGGGGATAGGTCCGTGGGTTGCTCATGTTTCTTCTCTAAGCCTCCTCAAGTCCCCTGCAGCTGTCACCTCTTTGTCTGGCACGATTGCATACACTACCCCTTTCCTTGAGGTGCAGACACATGAAGCATTGCCTGGCAGACAGATGGTGCTCCTGAGTGGCTCGGGGCACAGACAGAGCATGGGCTCTCTAGGCCGAGTTGCCACATATTGCCTCTTCTCATTGGCCACAGGGTCCTAGCTCTGACTGCTTTCAGGGGACCACACTATTTGGGGGTTCGGTGCCCCACTCCAGGGTAACTGATAATAGCTCCGAGAAGCAGGTGCTGCCCTGCGCCCACTCTGTGGATGGCACCCTGGCTTCTCTTCCCGAGAGCTGCTGAGCCGAGGTGCTCCATGCCTGGGTTCTAGTCTCGGCTCTGCATCTTCCCAGTCCCAGCCAAATTTTCCCAACTGTCCTATGAGTAGATTGAACCCTCTGGTGGCCTAGTGTCTCCTACCTGTCAGAGACACAGTATCTGCCATCTAAATGATTTTGCTTTGGGGATGGCGTTGAGAGAGGGCTAAGTTGATGCGGGGAGGGAGAACTACTTTGAACTGCCTGGTTCAGGCCTTCCTGCAGCCCATCCCTAATGAGAGGAGGAGAGGGGGAAGAGGAGGAGAAGGTAAGGCCTGTACAGCCCCCAGAGGCTGGGCCAGGATGCCCTCCGGGGTGACCGGGACACTGGGAGAAGCCAGCTCTGCATCTTGGCACTTAGGCCTCGCAGCTGCTAGGGGCTGGCTGCCTGCAGTCCGTGGACTGGCATGGAGGTGGCCCGCGGCTGGGACAGGTGGGGGTATGTGGAGGGGCATCCATCACTGCCAGTAGCTCACGCCGGCCCTGCCAAGTGGTGGTGGAACTGGGCCCAGGTGTCAGTGTGCCTGCTAACTGGATTGCTATTTGAAAAATTGCAGCAGGGTCAAGAAAGTCTAACCTCCACCTTTATATCAGGAGTCTGGAGCCCGGCGGGTGTTGGCCAGAGCAGGGCTGTTTGTGTAGGGCGGCCAGTGGGAAGGTGCCCTGGACGGGACAGATTGCAGCAAAGGACGTGATCTGCCCAGTGTGGGGAGAAGGGAGCAGCACAGGTCAGGGGACAGAGAACGTGCAGCTGGCTCCAGCATGGGAGGGTTAACTGGTGCCTGCTGAGTGCCAGGCAATAGTGCCAGGTGCCAGGGGGTGCAGAGATAGAGGTGGCGTCTCCAGGACGCATAGCACAGCAAAGGACAGGACAGTACCTTGGGAACCAAGGTACTTTTATGGTCTCACTATGATTTGTTCTTTTAAAATCGGAAGACAAAAATAGACTTTCATGTTGAATTTTTTCTATTATGATTAAATAGTGTTTGCACAAAACTCACGTGCTCTCAGCATGAGACTTGGTGGAGAGTGGGGTTTCTTGTGGTTGTAAGCAGAGGGGAGCTCACACTGCAGCTTGGTGAGCTGAAAGAGACACTCAGAGACACAGGACCCAATTGTGTGACATTCGAGGAAAGGGTAGTGTGATGTAGCCACTGGCCAAAGACACCACAGCCCCCAGAAGGTGGAAGAGGCAGGAAGGAGCCTCCTCTGCACCCATGGAAGAAATCAGCCTGCTGACACCTTGAATTTGGACTTTGGCCCCCAGAACTGTGGCAGAATAAATTTCAATTGTTTTAACTCACTTGGGTCATGGCTGTGAATTATGGTGCCTTGTCAGGACGCAGGAGAATACGTAATCTTAATTGGCCTCTATTCTAGAACCCAGTTGCAAGGTCTACATTCTATCACTGTTATTATTAATTTTTTTAGTGGAAGTGGGAACTCTGGAAAGCAGAGGAGCCCAGGACCCAGGAAAGTCTTCCTGGGAGGTGACACGATCTCCGTTGTCTAGTTCAGCTTTGGCACTGGACCAGGCTGGGCCATGCTGGGTGATGGGGTTGGGAGGGTGTCCTGGGCAGATGGAGCTCTGACCCCTGTAGAGGTGAGGTATAGGGAAATATGGGGGCCCTTTGGGTCAGAGTCTTGGTTCTGGTTCTGGTCCTGCCATTTCCTAGCTGTGTCATCTTGAGAGGAGATGTGACCTTGTAAGTCCTCTGTGGCCTGATCTGCTAAAGTGAGGGCCCCTATTTTAGGGGGTACCCCTGAGAATCTAGGGAAAAAGTACTGTGTGCCCTGGTGGGAGCAAAGTCTCTGCAGAACTTGGTCAAAGCTGGGGACTCAGTGCCTCGTCTACAATGCATTTGTCACCTATCGATACTTAGTGACTTCCTCTGTGGGCCAAAGATGGCCCCACGGCTGTCAGAGGGCACCAGAGCATCGTAAACAAGGATGCTACAGCCTTCCAGAGTTTTTCATCCAACCAGGGTTCAAAGAGCTGAGCTCTTTGTGTCATTATGGGTCTGAGGGACCATCCTGGCCAGGGACCCAGGGGTGCCTGAGGGTCTTGTCCCTGCAGTAAGCCAGTACTCTGCCGTCCTTCACAGGCCCAGGGGGCCACTCCAGCCTCTGCCACCCCGAAACCCTTACCTTTCAGGGTATCTGGACATGGGGGCCACTTTTGACCAAAGGCCCTCAACTGGCCAGCAGTGGAGTCAGGGTGGGTAGCAGGGCAGAGGCTTTCCCTGCATGAGCTGGGCGAGGCCTGGCCTTGTCCTGGCTGCCCAGGGGTGGCCCACAAAGGCTTCGAGACTGGGACTTCTGATGAGCCATCGAGTTTCAGCACTGGTTGCTCTGATCTCCACAGGAGATGTCCAACTCTAGCGCCACCTACTTACAGGTGGAGACTGTCCCCCCTTCCAGGGACAGGTGCCACATGGCACGCTGAGGCAGCCAGGGCTGCATCTGAGTACTGTGCACATGTCACCCCAGCTAGACTCCTGGGAGGGCCTGAAGGATAGACAGGATTGCAACCCTTCCCTTGTGGAAGAGGGAAGGAGGCACAGGGTGGCTGAGACTCTTGCTTCTGGCCAGCTTGTGGCTGGCCTGGGAGAGACTCAGGAGGGAACGCTTTCCTCCCCAGGAGTCCCGAGGGCTGGAAGCAGCCCTGCATTCCTGCCTGTAGGTGGGGCCCTGTTCACAGGTTGCTCCCGGGCTGCATCCCCTTGAAGGGCTCTGTGCTTGTTTTCTGACTCCAAACTGGCATCTCTGCAAGAGTCCTTGGCCAGTGCAGAGGGGAATGGGGTGTAAGGCCCAGTCCCCCAAACTCAGCCCCTTCCTGCAGAAGCCTTCAGGCTGTGGAATGCAGTGTAGACTCAGCTTGGGAGCAACCCTTTTCCCTGCAGCAGGCGGAATCCAACTGGGCAGGCCTGGATGTACCATGAGTCCTCTACCCTGTCCCCTCCAGCCCACTGCCTAATGAAGGAAGGACTCTGTCCTCCATCACTGTACCAAAGGTTCCCCAGGGTGGCTCTATGGAGGATCCCTGGAGAGGTGTTTGCTCTCGTGGGCCTAAGTGACCTTGGGCCAGAGGCAAGTGAGTGCTGACAAGTGAGACCTGGTACTCTGTAGAATCTCCGCGCTCCTGTGATCTCTAGCTGGTCAGTTCCCCAGGCCTTGGTTCACTCCCTGGAAAATGGGCCGAAGGGGTGGTTGATTTGGTGACCCCTATGGTGTCCCCTAGGAGTCACAGCAGAGTGAGGGTCCTGATTTCACCACAGCATTGCTGGGTAACACTGGTCACCTGGCATCTCTAGGCTTCAGGTTGCTCGTCTGTGAAATGGAGAGAACACAAGGCCCACTGGCCACCAGACTACAGGGACACAACCACCAGCCACTTAGCATATGTCTGACACATGGAATGCCCTGTCCCTGAGCCTCCAACTTGATTACTTTCAATGATGAGGATGATTATTTGGGGGGGGGTACTTATTGAGCTATAAACAACCTGCCCCTCCCCCTACAAACTGCAGATCGGTGCTCTGTGCTCATGGTCTTGCCTTTTCTAGAATGTTCTGTAAAGGAACCATGCAAGTGTGACTGACTCCCGTCATTTCCCACAATGCACTGGGTTCTGTCCTGTTGTTTTGCATGTCTGCAACTCGCTCCTTTTTGTGGCTCACTATGCTTGACAATTGCAAGGATGCTGGGGCATCTGAGTGCCATCCACCAGTTCCTGGACAGTCCAGTTGCCTCCTATGAATACAGCTGCTGTGAATGTTTGCATCCGGGTCTTTGTGTGGATGTAGGTTTTCATTTCTCCTGGTACCCAGTAGCAGGGGACTGTTGCTGGATTGTAGGTTAAGTGTATATTAAGTGAAGTAACTGCTAGCCCCTTTGCCAAAGGGACCGCACCATTTTGCGTTTTGAGCAGCCACGTCTGAGTGTCCGTTGTTTCACGCCTTTGCTCACACTTGCTACTGGGAACTTAAAATCTTAGCCACCTTAATACGTGTGTAGCGGTTTTTATTTGCATTTGCCTGGGGTCTGATAACCTTCAACATCTTTCCATTTGCTGCTCTTGCCGTCAAATTGGGTTTATCTTGCTGAGTTGTAAGAGCTCTTTCTGCATTCTGGATGTATTTACCAGGTATGTATTTCAGCCATATTTTCTCCTAGGACATGGGTTTTCTTTTCATTTTTTAAACAGTGTCTTTGTTTCAGTTTGATGGGCCACATTGATAATTTTTATACTTTTTTGACTCCTAAGAGCACTTTGCCTAACCCAAAGTCACAGAATTTCTCCTTGTGGCTTTTTTTTTTTTTTTTTTTTTTTTTTTTTTTTTGCCTTTGGGTTGTAGGTCTTGCTCTAAAGGTTAATGACCTACTCTAGGTTGGTTCTGTCCATAGTGCCCAGGGTGACCTTACCTGGCCCAGCCAGCTGGCCAGGTCTATCTTGTCATGGCCACCTCTGTCCACCTGGCAGCTGTTGGCTGAGTCTCCTGTGCCAGCTGTAACCATTGCAAGTACCACCATTGGGCCACTCTGGGAATGTGGTGCTGGATTCAGCTCATCCTGTCCTGTTTGTCCTCAGATCTAAGGGTGGCCTTGTCTGGTGGAAGCCTAGGCAGGGTCCTACCTGCTTACTGGATGTGATTACCAGGTGATGACCTTTGCCTTCCTTCTTTCCCGGCTAGCTGCTGCCTCTGTGGGCTGCAGGACATTTCCCCTTTACTTCCTGTGTCCAAGCTGGTACACCTGTCCTATCAGTGCCCACCCCTGGACCTATTACCAGACTTACTGCTTCTCTCCCCCAGTGGGTCACGGGCCCCATTTTTGGGGAAACTGAGTTTGCAAGAGATCCAGTTGTGATGTGAGGTTGAACATACGTCGTGAGTAGCAGACCCTGGAACCCATTTGGAACTTTAGGGTCCCTGTAATCCCCCATGCTCGGGTGCATTTCTAGGACAGCCCTCTGCTTGTTGAGCTGCATAAATCTGTGTGCATGGGGAGCATGGACTGACCGACCCAGTGATGGTCAGTGTAAGGTTACTTCAGGGTAAGGTTACTTCTGCCCTCCTGCCTACTCACTGCCAATTTCTTGAGGATTTGTCTTCTCCTTTACCAGAGACTTGGTACTTGCTGGTATAAAATACTGGGCAGCCCAGCTGACCCCATGCACTTCAGGTGAAACTGTCCCAGGGTAACTTGGAGTCCAGAATGGATTGGGGGCAGCAGCTGGCTGTGACCTTTGCCAGCTGTGACCATCCCAGATAGAGCCCACAGGGCTGGTTGTCCCATGTCTCTGCCATGGATCCCTGCTATGGCAAGGGCTTTGTTGCTGATGAAGGTCATGTTTGCCTGGGCACAGTGTGGCCCGTATGCACGGACCATCATAGGCTCTATGTCTGATGCAGGTGATCATGGCTCCTTTGGGCTGCAGTCAGGGAGATGGCACTTGTCCTGTGCTTCAGTGTCCCCAACCCCCAGTAATGGTGGGTTCTCATTCTTTCCAGATAGAGGACTTTGCTGATGACCCTCAGTTTTGTTCTCTTTGTGCAGTTCCTTTGGTTGCTGAAATAACTTTACCAGAGCCTCACCCCTCACCTGTCTCAGTGGCCCAGGGAGGAAGCCAGTAGGATCCTGTCCCCTCTGGCGGGACTGCAGAGGTCCTCAGAGGCCACAGGAGTGGACACCACACCATGGGATACATCAAGTTTAATGAACACAGCCCAAGGCAGGGTAAACCCATGGCCAGACAGCCAGCATGGGGTTTCAAGTAGTGGAGGGAATGAAGACAGGCTTGACCTCAGATTCAAGAAGGAGACTTCTAGAAAAACAGGGGCAGTCTACTGGTTAAGGGGGAGCATATCAGGTATCTCTGACTGCATAACCAGTAGCCCCATCAATGGCTTAGGACAATGAGAAACAGCCCATAGCACCGTGGCTGTGGGGCAGGATGTTAGCAGTAGCTGAGCTCATCTGACCTGGCTCTTGGTCTTGCACGGGATGGGGTTCAGGGTGTTGGCCAGCTGCACCCTCAGGCTGCCTGGGATCCAGACCTACCTCCAAGGTAGCTGCCCCTATGTCGGGTCTTGATTGTGCGTGTTTGTCTCAGTCCCTCCCACACGAACTTTGCACAGGGTTGCCTGGTCTTTTGTAACCTAGCTTCCAAAAGCACACATGAGCTGGGGTGGTGGCGCACGCCTGTAATCCCAGCACTTGGGAAGCTGAGGCAGGAGGATCGTTATGAGTTTGAGATCAGCCTGGGCTACAAAGTGAGCTCAAGTTCAGCCTGAACTACAATAGTGAGATCCTGTCTCAAACCACACACACACACACACACACACACACACACTCACACACACACACACTCATACACACACACATGCGCACACACACACACACACACACACACACACACACACACCTAAAACGAAAGCACACATAGCCATAGCTACACAGTCCTGCCTGTTCTGGGGGAGGGGATCATATGAGTGCATGGAAGGTTCTAGAGGTGAGGATTGTCACAGCTGGTGCCAACCAGGAAGGAGGAGACTCCAGGGAGCCAGGAGAGCCGTCTGATTTGAAAGAGTGGGATGCAGGGTATGAAAGGAACAGATAAAGGGTGATGAGGAGCAGAGACGGCGCTGGTGAGTGACCCAACCTCTCTGAGCCTTCACCCTCTGTCTGCAGGATGGAGAGGGCAGCGATGCCAGATGGGGTGATGGGAAGCCCCGATGTGGGGGTGTGATAAGGAGCGTCCCAGGGGCCCTGCTAGATGGAGAGTGTGCAGGGACACCTGGCAGGTCTGGAGGGTGGAAATGTGTGTGCATGTGTGTGTGTGTGGGGGTGTGTGTGAGACAGGAGTGGCCTGTGGCTGTGTTGTCAGGAAGATGTTGAGGTAGGGCAGGAAGAGACTCCGGCATCCAGTGCCCCACACGAGAGCAGGAGGGGAGGAGAGGTGCTGTGGCCCTGAGCAGCAGTGTACACATGGGCACCCTTGGCCTGGGCAACTCTGGGATACCCCAGGTCTCACAAGCCTCCCAGCAGGAGGGGCCTGATACCTATCCTGGACAGCGGGTCTCCGTGCGGAGTGGGCAGCTACTCAAGGGACTGGATCCCAGGGGATGGCGCGAGTATTGTGCCACCCCTCACCCAGCAGCCCGACTCTCAGCCTCAGCCTCTGTCCCCACCAGTGTGTTCTCTTGGTGAGGCACCTCCAGCTCCTCCCGTGACTTTGTAGCCACCTCAGACCGTGCTGGGCCTGGGACCTCCCTGGCACTCCTCTGGCTCCCACTGCCCTGTGGGGCTTGGAGCCCCTGCAGGTCCCAGCATTCACCTGGCAGGAAGGACCACGGCCTCCATAGGGAGCTTTCTTGAACTATCTTAATCCCTGTTTCCTTTCCTTCCCAGGTGCTCCCCTCCTGCTCCCGAAACAGAATTCGGTGCTCCAGAAAGCCAGGGCACCTTAGGAGCTGGAAGACTGCTCTATGGCCGCACAGGCTCACTCCTGCTTGACGGAGAATGTCCCCACGGCTTATGCAACACAGCTTGGCCAGGGTGTTACCATTGTCCTGTGCTCCTGGCTGCAGAAAAGGACATTAGAGGGTGGATTTCCTTGGAAACACTAGACGGAGCCTGGCTCCCAGTGTGACACCAGCTTACCTGGGTAGGACGGGGTGGGCAGGTGGGCGGGGTGCTCAGCTGGGGCAAGGGTTGGCGTAGGGAGGCCGAGGAGAAGCAGAAATTCCTCCTGGCTGCCCTCCACCCTGGATATGGCCAGACTCCCAAATGCAAGATGGGACCAAAGCGACTGGTACCCACCTGTCATGCTGCACAGCCGTGGGCAGTGGGTACTTTCCGGGGGAAAGGGACTAGGGGATGTCAGGGCTGGCCACGAGGTCTGGGTGTCTTGCTTACACACAGGGGTCAAAGCCAAGGACAGGAGCTTCTTGTGGGCACAGAGTAGCCCAAGCCGCAGCCCTCAGGCTGTGGGGCTGAGCACAGGCAGGATGGAGCCTGCGGGCTGCATTGGGCTCTGTCAGCGTCATGTGAGGTGGACAGGTGCTTCTGAAGAGCAGTTCACGAGAAACTCTTAAAAGCAACTTTAAAAAGGAAAGTTTGGCGAAGAGAAGCCAGTGGCTTGAAGAAAGCCACTTTTCCCACCCTGACTCGGGTTCAGATGTCAGAGCTCAGCACCCGGTCCAAGTCCCTGACCCTCTTTTGCTACAGTTTGTGACAAAACAAAACCCTGTCCCTTAGGAATAAATGTGGAGCCATTTCACGTGAGGGGGTGAGGCTGCACTGCGGGTTACTCACCTCCTCATTTCCTGAAAGAACCTTCAAGGAGGTATTAGAAACGCACCCGGTGAAGCTTCCTCAGCTCCCAGCTGCCGCAGAATCCAGGGCCGTGGCGACCCTGTTCTGGCTAAAGGAATGTTCAGCTAAAGTCCAAGGGTCTGCTCTGAGAGCCTTGCTTTCCTAATACAGGTATCGCCTCCCCTCCTGGGCTCTGTGTTGATTTTTCTCTTGGAGCTGAGGTTGAGGTCTGGAGTCCATACTGAGCCATAAGAATGCATCTGTGAACTCAAAAAGATGAAACGCTTTGACACTGAAAGCGACAGGAAAATACTGCCCCATTGTTAGCTGAGAAAACTAAAAACCACATGATGAAGTCTTTGAAGGGGATTCAGATACCTCCAAACTGATGCATTCGGTGTTTGGCATGTATAGATGCTCAATAAAAGCTAACCATACTCACTTTTTTTTGGCAAGCTTCTGCGGTGCGACAGGAATGCTGCTTGCCATAACATGTCCAGGAAGGGAGTGACTGGTTCTCAAACCTAGAACCCTGGGCATTCAGGCCAGTGTACTGTCCAGTGTTTCCTGGCCTGAGACAGGGCATGAATCTGGTGACCATGGTTCTAGGACCAGGAGGTTCTGTGCATGGGCTCAGGTACCTGATGATCTCATTCCCTTAGCAACTATCACTGAGCATCTGGATACCAGCTCAGGGCAGGCCTGTCCCTGCCCTTGGGGAACTTAAGAGTGTGTGTGGAGATAATGACAGATGGATGCAGAAGGAAATGTGGCCCATTGTGGTTGTTCAGTAGGTACAAAGTCACCACAGACACTGGGTTAAGAAAGATGAACAGAAGTATAGGGAAGGTTCCCATGGGCCTCTGGCTATGACATTTTTATCAGGTGACATCGTATCAGCACAAAGCCCTGTCTATGTGTGTTCCCATTTAAAGACACTTTATTCAGGTTTGTTAACATTGAAGTTATGGCCACGGCATTGTCCCTCACACCGGTGTGAAGGTCGCCCCCCACATGTGCTTCCTCCACAAGGCACAGCAGGTCCTCCTGCCCTTCAGAGCATGAGCAGCATCAGCACATCAGTGCTGGGCTCAGGGCCACTTTAAGTGCAAAATCACCAACAGAAAGCACAGAAATATGGAAAATAGGACACTGACTAGATGCAGAAAGACTCCCTGGGGGACGAGGGAAGAGGGCAATGAGCAGGGTTTGAGAACCCAGTATAGGGGCTGTGAGTGTGGGTTCTGTACTGAGGTGACCATGGGGTTGGGTGCACCCACAGCTTGAGTCTCATCTGACCCTGGCTAAGGTCCTCTTCTAGCACCATAATATGGAGGACAAAGCCACAGTTGATATAGTTGTATTCGTCCTAGAGGAATAGAACACAGCTAGGCTCATGGAATCAGAGAGTCTGCAAGGTCACCTGCATCCCAGAGAGCTGGAGGATCCAGTAGCTGCTCAGTCTGAGAAGTTGGAAGCTGCAGCAGTCTGAGGCTGAAGGCCTGGAAGCTCCCCGCAGGGCTCATGTGGAATGGTCAAAGAAGCTGGAATCTGATGTCCACAGGTGATGGCAGTAGCAAAGGAGGAACTGAGCTTGCAAGTGCAGGACAACTTCCTCTTTCTTCCCCTTTTCATTCCATCTGGTTGCAAGCTTATTGGATGGAACCACACACAAGGGCGGGACTTCCCCTTCTGTTTGCTGGCCCATATGCCAATCATCTCTGGAACCTCTAGGTTCACCTGGATGTGTTCTTCACTCATCTCTTAGGCCTCAGTCCAGTCAAGGTGGCAGTCAAGATCATCTGTCATAGAAGTGAAGAACCCAGAAACAGCCCAGCAGGCCAAGACCCCACTGCTACTTCACAGGACAGGAAAGCACAGCTCTATCCAGCCCTCAGAAGCCAGAGTTGCCATGATGATAGAAACTTTTGGAAGTGTCACTCGGGGCCACTACTTTAAAAATAAATGAACATTTTCCTTACAAAGCTGAAGACATGTGTTCCCTTCAACCAGTCATGTACTGTCTTAGTCACTTTCTTATTCTTGCAACTCAATTTCTGACGCCCACAATTTCAGGGAGGAGAGGCTTATTTTGACTCACAGATTCAGAAGTTTCAGTCAGTAGTCTGCAGGGCTAACTGTAGAAACGTCTAGATAGAAGGGCCTGTCTGGGAGGAGAGCTGCTCATGCCATAGCTGTCAGGAAGCAGAGAGAGAAAGCAGGGGCCAGAAAGGCAGATACACCCTTCCCGGCCACCCCCCAGTGACCTGCCTCTTGTGGTCAGGCCCTGCTCCTTAGCAGCAGCTCGGCTCTGAGCTTGTTGGTAGACAAATCCCCTGATACGACAGCACCCCAGGATCCAATCACCTTCCCAACACATGAGGCTTTGGGGGGATACTTTAGATCTAACCCATGACACAAGCATGTATGAACAGGTTCCTGAGAGAGAACTCCAGCATGGGCCTGCATTTCAGCAGTTTTGGTAGAGCATATGGTTCAAGGTTATCCTCCTACTCTAGCACCTTAATAGTGTAATCTCACTTTATTCTGCACCGCTAGCTTGATGAGAGCTTGGCTGTGGGTCTGGCTGGTGGTCACTGCAGCCCTTCCTCGATTCTCCAGCTCCTCCTAAGGCTTTCTTTTCTGTACTAACCATTCTTCTGTCGTTGACCATTTGACATCTGAAAATCATGGGCAACCCAAAGCCCAGCATTGTTTATGGCCACATCATCTCTGGTTTTCATGAACAGGAAGCAAAATCACATGACAAACCCTCCAACCACCCAATATCTGTGCTGTGTGTCTTGCTCCAAAGGGAACGTTTCCACCTTATCCCTCTGCCTCTCTTGTGAAGCAGGCTCTGGTCTGTGCTGTCCCCTTGCCCCTCTTGCATCCTGACTGTCCCTGCTGCTCCCCGCCAGGGTCCTTTGTGGCCTGACCTACTGCCTCCTCTTGGGGTCAGTGAGTAATAAATTCTTCTTTCAAGGCACCTGTCTTTCATTCTGTCATCTTAGAAGACCTGACAAAAACAAAAGCCTGCGTACAACTCAGAGTGTCATCTTGGGATCAGGTATCTTCACGCCTCTAGTCCCATGTCCCCGGGTGTGGGTTCCCTGTCACTCATATCGTGCTGACCATTTGGGATGCCTGGATCTGGGGTGGGTGTCCTTCATCACTCCTGAAGTTTCCCCTCCAGTGGCACCCTTGCCCCTCTGCCCACTCCCCTGGACCTCTGCACTGTTATCCCTCTTGCCGCCTCTCTTGTGCCCTGTAGCATTTCTTCCAGATTTTCCCCGGATCTGCCTTCCTGTTCATCAATGTTCTTTTCAGCCATGTCTAATTTGTTAATGAATATAATTTCTGTTTTTGGATGTTATATTTAGCTCTCTTCACATTGGCTTGGCATTGTGTTCTTCCTTTTTTATTTTCTTTTTTCTTTTTGAGACAAGGTCTTGCTAAGTAGCCCACTTTAACTTTTAACTGATGGAGGTCTTTCTGTCTCGGCCTCCTGAGTGCTGGGATTCCAGGCATGCACCACCATGCCCAACTTACTTTCATTTTAAATGCTTACTCTTAATCCTCTCATCACACTTATTTTATGTTAGATCCTGGTAATTCCCATAGGCTTTCTGGGTCTAACTCTGCTCTTTATCATTTCTTCTGGCAGCTGGCATCTTTAGGTAGATGGATGTTCTCTCCTAGCAGAAGGCTTTTTTTGCATAGTGAAATGTCCATGCCAACTTCTCTGACAGAGCAGTGATGGTCCTGGGTGTGCTAATTTCTGTCACCTTCAGTTCCATCACCTGACATGGGATGGACAGTCCCGGGCACATGGCCACTTGTAGTTTGAATGCTGCCTCCTGCTGCAGTGTTTTGAAGTTAAGTGAAAACTCATTACTCAAGTTTATATCTCAGGTTCATGAGTTCAGATCTCTGTGGAGGTGAACAGATCACGGGCTGTGCTTAGCTGAGTTTACACAGAAGCAGATGCCAGCTCTATTTCTGCCCCCTCCTTTCCCCAGAGGGTGGAAACTAACTTTGATCTCTAATAGAAGGTATCATTTGATTTCAGAATTAGCAAAGCATAAGCCTGCCATGTCTTCGCACCGAGGAATACAGCATTGCACCTGTGCCGTGTCGTGGCGTGTCCTGTGTACCAGCGACCTCTAGCCCCATGCCAAGTGGGTGGCAGCGGCTGTTCAGAAGGATCTCAGTGCCTCATTCCGAAGTGACAGGAGTCAGACTCGCACGTGTAAATACCGTGTTGTCTTCCTGAAAGAGCAAATAAGATTCCAAATGTACAATAGATATTGTAGAAGAGACAGGGAAACTGCTCAGAAGGAAAGAACACCTGGGATGGGGGAAAAGAGAAAAGAAAGAAGGGAAAATATCGCACACACCTGATACACGATAGGTCACGATACCACTAATCTCTGTTAGTTCATCAAAAAGAACAGTTTGTGCTTTCTTTGTTGGATTGTTTGATCATTTTTATGCCTATATCTTGTAATCTAAACTACTACTTTGAAGATAACACTATGTAATATATTAACCAGTATTAATCTCCTATTATTTTTGTTTTGAAATTCTGTATCATCGTTTTTATTCTCTTTTCATTTTTAAAAACATTTTTAAGAAAAGAGAAAGATCTCAGGGCTCAGCTTTTGAATCCGCAGAGACATCCACGAGTGTGAGTGTGTTCTCAGACAGTTGAGGCTGAGTTACCATGTGGTCATGGGGACCCCATGTCCCCGTGCATCTCTGCAGCAAAGGTGTAATTCTCTGTCATGTTACCTGTCCTACTTCGGTGGGCTGGAACTTGATTCTAGGCTCTGTTTACTCCAGAAACCAGGCTGGTGGGGCAGCCTCTTTCTGGGATAGCAAGTGTGCATGTGTGAGTGTGTGTGTGTGTGTGTGTGTGTGTGTGAGTGTGCGTGAGCTAGAGGTGGGAGAGCCATGTGTGCCCAGCCCCTCATCCACCTTTCCTGGGTCCCTGCAGCCCTACTGAAGCCTCAGCCCTCTCCCCACTGACTGCTCAGGATGGACACACAACTAGGGATCTGGCCAGAGACCGCTGACCCTTCAGATTCTGTGGGGAGCCTGAGGCTGGGAGACTGAGACAGTAGCTGTGGTGCCCGACTTTGTCATGGGTGAGGCAGAGGCTGAGGGTGTTTTTGGGGACAGCCATCATGGGGCAGGTCCAGCAATATAGGGGTGGCTGGTAAGGTGGAGCCACCAGGCTGAGAAAATCCATGTCCAGGAGTCTGTGTCGGCTCAGGGAAAGGTGAGGTTTGATCACTGGGTTTCCTAGCAGGGTTGTAGCCCATGTGCCATGAGGTCATTTCTGTGCAGGAGGTTCCTGAGTGGGCTCCTGTCCAGGGCGTGTGTCTGAGCTGCCTACCATACAGGCCCTGTTTGAGCCCGCCTGAGTGTCCTTCTTTTTGATGAATTATCACTGTCGCCCATCAGTGACCATGGAGACTCCTAAATCCCTCAGGTTGGCTGTGAGATGGTGATTTTTTGAGGGGACAGGTGATGCTCCCCTTAGCCACATTTGGCAACAACGGGGCACCTTCCTGTGGCTCAGTCCACTTGGAGAGCCCGGGAGCTGTGAAAAGTC
Organism: Cavia porcellus; assembly: GCF_034190915.1. Lineage (NCBI taxonomy): Eukaryota > Metazoa > Chordata > Mammalia > Rodentia > Caviidae > Cavia > Cavia porcellus. The sequence continues at coordinate 27,153,482 of NW_026947500.1, forward strand.
CCCAGATCCACTGTCAGGTGCCAGCCCGTTCTGCAGGATGCTCCCAGTGCTGTCAGAGGTGCCTGGATGGGGGCGGCAGTGCCCATCCCATTGCTTGCCCACCTCACTGTTTAGAGAGGAAGAACCTGGCTTAAAAATGCCTGCGAGCCCCTCTCCTCTAAGTGCTTCTCTTTTTTAAAATTTAGTACTACTAGGTCAGCGCCTTAAATATTTTCCAGGAAATCTTTATATTTTGGATCCCTCAAGCATCACGATATTAGGTCTTGGAGGAACAGGAGCAGCCTAGCCTCTTCCTTTCAGGTCCTCTCAAAACTCCCCTTGGCTTTGTGTCTTGCAAACAGCTCCAGGCTCGGTGCTGCAAATTCCCCTCCCCACCTCTCCACTGTCTCTCTGGGGACAAAGAAAGGGCTGCGCTCTCACTGAGGCCCTTGGGCAAAGCAGATACATCATCACAGTCTCGGAGGAGGAGGAGGCTGAGGCCCAGAGAGGCTTCAAAGGTGCCCGTGCAAAGCCGCTCAAACCTCTGCCTATTAACACTTTGAAAGAGCCCCTGTAGGCGTGTGAAAGCCGTCTGGGTTCATTGATAAAAAAAAAAAAAAAAAAAAAAAAAAAAAAAGGTATTGTTTTAGGACTGTTGAGTATATTAATGAGTTGTAACTGAGAAGAGATGCTGTTTGCAAAGGGCCATGGTTGCATTTCACGTCCTTGCTGCTTCCAGGATCCAGTGATGCCCAGGTAGCCACAGAGATGCAGGCAGCTGCAGCCGGGCCAGAACACTGGGCTAAGAGCCTGCGGGATGCAGCCCTTCCTCCAGCCCCAAGCTCAGGCGTGTGGTTAATATTCCTCTCTCTGGCCCCCACATCCTGTATTCTTATGTATGAACCAGTCTATTCAGACACAAGGAGCCGCATATGTCCCTGGGACTTTGTGACAGCTTGTCTCTCCCGCAGGATTGCGTATGGGCTCTGCTGAAATGTTCCTAAAAGCACGATTTTGTAAACACTTAAGCACAACTGGCCGTGGGTATCCCCTGCACATCTGAGTATGTGTAGTCCAAGTTCCAAGAGGGGTTCACTTTGTCTCTTCCCACCCCAGGGCTCTCAGCCTGAGGTGAGAAACGCAAAGGGAGGTTATTAAGAATTCTGACAAGGTAGGCTGAATAAATTGTGTTTTCTTTGTGAGCCTTAATCCGGTGTTGTGTTGGCTTCTTGGACATGGCTAATTTATTTGGAATTTCATTCTGCTCCTGACAGCGTCCCTGACTAGCTGTTTGATCACCGGGGCAAAGTTACATAGCAGCTTTCAACCGCAGCAAGGGCACAGCGAAGTGCATTCTTCTGGCTGGGGCTTTATCGGAGGAGCAGGGCATTTCAAATAGCTGGGGCCATCCCTTGGGCGGGAGAGAGGGCCAGCCGCGGGGGTCTCCTTCAATGAGGAAGCTCTCCACTTCTCCCACTCGTCCTACTGTTGGCGATTTTAATCTGCTTTTGTGGGGAAGGAAGAAAGAAAATTAATTTTCACCCATCTGCAAGTGGAGAGCAGTTTGCAATGCGTGTTCTGCTGATCTCAGCTGCTGGGTTTTGATATGCAGGATTCCCAGGGCAAGAAGGAAGTGGTCCACAAACCTTCCTGGGGTGCAGCTCCCAGGGGCTGCAGTGGCTGTGTGGAGTCCCCGCCGTCTCACTCTCCATCTCAGCAAAACGCGTTCACATTTTACTCTCATAAATCACACACTTCTATGATGTTGGATTTTTTTTTTTTTTTTTGGTATCAGCAAGCATCCTTTTGCAAGAAGGAAAAAAAATGTATCAGTAAGAGCCGGCATTTCTGAGAATCCTCACTACTTAGCATACTTGTAGCTGGTGGTTTTGCCATTTTGGCAGAATTTGCTCTAATGGAAACATAAGTTTCTGTTAGTTTGGCCTGGGGACCCCAACGGTGTGGCATATTCCTACTGAATGCCTTGGGGGTGACTGGAACCACACTGGGTGGGATGGGGCGGGGGGGGGGGATTGGACAAGAGCTCAGTTTAGAAAAAATGAAAGGGGTCTCGGGACCTCAGTGCTCTGATGAGAACAAAAAGCAAAGCTGACCGGCGAAGCAGGTGATAGATAGTCCCTGTGATCCCAGGGAGGGGCCTGGCCGCGGACGTGGATGGCGTGGTCCAGCTTGTCTCATAGCGCTTTAGAAGGAGTCTGCTTTGCCCTGGACAGTCCTCAGCCCAGCCTGGTTGCAGAGCTGGTGGGTGGTGGGTTCCTTTCATGGATGAGGAAGCAGAGGCCCAGAGCGCTCCGGTGATACCATGGTCAGGAGCTGCCACTTCAGTGGCACCCTCATTGCCAGTGTTGTCACCACGGCAAGAGTGGGTCCAGGAACTTGTGTCTCCTCTTTGCTTCAAGCCCCATTTGCCACGCATTTAGTGAGAGATGCTGCGTGTGGACTGTTCCCTTGTCACTGCTTACATGCTCCGACACTTGGGGGCAGGAGGCACCTTGGCTCTTCAGAGTCCTGAAGGTACCGAGTACCCCAGTCTGCCCTCTGTGACCAGAAGCTCCCACCACTCAGCTCTGTAGAGTGGGACAAACTCAAAGGTCCGGATCTGGAGACACTGGGCACCCTTGTCTTGGACTCTGCAAGTTGAAAAGTCACAAAAGGGAGCAACTTTGGGTACAGTCCCTGTGCCCTGTGATCCTGGGGCTAAGGGCCTTAAGCATTTGTCCAGCGCCAGGCAGGGCACACAGGTCTCTTTCTCCCCATGGTCAGCCTGTGCCTAGGAGCTGTTGGGGTGGGGGACTCAGCTGCTGAATTCCAGGATGTCCCCTGGAGGACGGTTGAGTTGGAAGCCAAAGGACACTGGGGTGGGGGCAGGGTAAAGGACAGAGGACAGGTTACATCTCCAGCTACCCCCACCGCTAACCGTGGGGGACCTGAGGAGTTTCCCCTCTGGGAATGGGGAGCATTGTGGGGCTCCCCACCGCAACACCCACAGGTACAGAGTGAGCTAATTCATGTCCACTGGACTTTCATTATCACTTTCTTCCCTTTCCTGTGGCACTGGCCACCTTATCCATCCTTATCCATCTTTGGGTCTCCCAGTGGGCACCCAGTGCCGCTCCATCAGGAGCTGTCCTGGGAGTGGCCGAGACACTGCCCAGGGTAGGATGTCTACCTGTTTCTCCCCTGAAGGACACACTGTCCGCGTCTCTACTCATGCCTGGGAGCCCAGGAGTGTCTGAGTGGGGAGGGCCAAGCCTCCTTGACCCCAGAGAGTCTCCAGTGCAGGGATGCCATGTGACCATGGGCGGTGTTGATTCTGCATGTCTGATTGTGTGCTCGGTAAATACGGGGACTTTTGTCCAAGGCCAGTGTGTCCCCACCTGCCCGGTGGGCCTGAGCTGGTGGCTGGGACAGGACAGGCAGCTCCGGCTGTGCAGAACACCTCACCTACGAACTTGACCCTCCCAGGTAAGTGAAATGCTTCTCCTTCCTGCATGCATGGCTGTGCCCTCTGGGGACCCTTACCCAGATGCATGAGGTCTTTTCCCAGAGGCCAGCAGGGTCCTCTGGACTCTCCAGAGGCCTTTTTCAAGCAAATGCTCTGATTTCTGCTGCATGGGCTCCTGATAGCTGAACCGTCTCCTATGTCTGAGGTGTGGAAAAGAAACCCGGAGTTTACTGTCCCCTGAGCATGGCATTCTGCCAAGCCTGGACAGCCTGGCAGGCGCACTGGCCGATGCTGGCAGTGGGCAGCCTCCCCCAGACAGCAGAGAGCAGGCAGCCTCCATTAGCCTGAGTGGTGCTTGAGCTGTGGGCGAGTGGTGAGGGATGAGGCCGATGGTGAGCTCCAGTGGGGCCTGCTGGGGTGAGCACTCGGTCCATGGATGAAGAAGCTCGGGGGCTGGTGACAGGTGACTGCTCACTGGGCCCAGACGCTCTCAAACTCAGAAGGGCCCCTTTGCCTGTCTCCATGAGATGGTTTCCTGCTGAGAATATGATTGGACACCTAGAACACCTCGGCTAAAGACACCTGTTTCTCCTGCTGGACCCCATTACTATGGGACACAGAGCAGGAGCTAGACAGGAAGCATAGGCCGGCTGTCCCCTCTCCTGTGGGGAATCTCAGCTGCCACTAAAGGCCAGAGGTGGCTGTGTGCGTGCAATGTGCGTGGGGGGCAGATGGAGGAGGCTGGGCAGATGTCATTATTTCAGAAAGGCGTGGGATGCTCTTGGGGTGTCACTCTGGGGACAGGGGTTGGGCCCCTGGAAAGGCTCCCATGATCCTCTCAGCAGGTGGTCTCTGCCTCACTTTAAACCTCGGTCCCCCACGGTCCTCCACGGTCCTCCACGGCCATCCATCCAGAGGCTGAGTGGCTCCTCCAAGGCTACCAGGTGAGTAAGAAGGACCCTGTGAGGGATGTGAGGGGACCCGCAGAGTGTCCTGTCCCCCACCCCCCAGAGCCTCCTAATTACTGAGATGAGGGGAAGGAGGTGCTGGGCCACCTGGCTGCCCCCCGGGGGGTTAAGCGGATTTCCCGGTCCGGGCCCTTTCTGGGAGTCTGGCCGCAGCCACCCGACGCCTCCCCTCCGGGATGTGGATGCATGGCCCATGTGCTAAGTGAGCCAAGTCTGGGGTCGTCACTGTTCTCTCTTCTCCCCCTCCCCTCCCTTTTCATTTCTGCAGCCTCCCCGCCAAGCTCCCGGCCCCCGGCTGGCCAGGCCTGCTGCAAAGCCCGCCGAGGGGCTCGGACAGTGCCGGGCTCCAGAAGTGATAGCTAATTGGGGAGAGAAAGGGCCCGATTGTCTCGCGGCGGCCGGAAGAGCGGCGTGGGCCGCTGAAAGGGCCGGGAGGAGGTGGCCGCTTCGCCCAGCAGCTGCCGCCTGGAGATGTTTGGGGATTACGTCAGCGCTGGCGGGTAGGGGCAGCAGGGCCAGCGGAGGAGGCGGGCTCGCGGCGGCCTCCCGCCCCCCGGGCCCCTGGACAATGCCCGCATTGTCGGTGCCGAGAGTGGTTAATTCTGGCTGAATGGTACACGGGCCTCTTGACCAAGGAGGCTGCTTGTCGCCCCGATCTGTCCTCTCAGGAGGGCCTGCCTGCCTGGGGGGCTGCGGACAGCGGGGGTCAGTCCCTGCGAGGGGCCGTGTGTCCAGCCTGGGGAGGCAGTTGTCACCAGGGGTTGGGGGTGGCAGCTTCTCAGCATGGGCTCCTGGCTGGGGGGTGGTGTGGGCCCTGACCCACTCATGGTGCTGCTGGTGGTCATCCTGCTGGTGCGTTTCATCTTGTGGTCCTGCCTGGGGACCTACATTGACCACAGGCTGGCCCGGCCGCCGCTGCAGCCCCGAAAAGCCAAGCGGGACTAGGGTTTTGTGCTGACATGGTTGTTCCCTGGGGAGGGGTCAGGGGACTGGGGAGCACACACCTGAGCTTACTGGTTTTGCTTCCAGCTAATGCTCCTCCCCCTCTTCTCTCCAAGTGTCCACTCCTTGGAGTTGACCACTCTGGCCCCTTCACACCTGACCAGGCAGCTGACTCCTATGTCCTAAGGGTTATGGAAGAGACCTGGGATGCATGGTGACTGCCCAGACTGATCCTATGGGTATGACCACCCACCTGGGGTATGGGAGGGATTGTGGCCAGCTTTCTGTCACCAGGTCCTGAATCCCCAGCTGTAGTGAGTGCTCTGGGTAGGTATCTAACTCTAAGCCTGTCTCAGCCTCCAATTCTTCATAAATACATTTGCAGGAAGTGGCTGGAGGGGACCAGGGATGTTGGCAGAGAGGCCAGCCACAAGGACACCTGTGACTCCATCATGAGCTAGCCCTGTTGGGGTCCCTTCCTTCCTAACCAGTCATTTCTGGCTTCCCAAGTGTCTGGGCTCACAGAGCAGACCTTGGGAAAGTTCTCAAGACAGACCTGGGACACCTAAGCTCAGGTCCAGCCATCCTTTGTCATGTGCGAACTCTGCCCATCAGCCTACTCTAAGATGGGCTGTGTGCCTCCCTCCTTTAGCAGGTCAGGGTATAGGGGAAAGCCCCAGGAGCCTGCAGATTCCCATGCTTTGTGGAGAGTCGGTGAGTGGAGAAGCCAAGGGGCCTGCCAGGGTCCCCTGAGCACCTGTGGTTAATCTGGGCAGCTGGGATGCATCTGGAAAGACTGACAGGGCAGGGAAGTTGAGTTGTGGCCACACAGCAATCGTCCCCTCTTTACCATCACATGGGTAGAGACGCCACCAATTTAACTACCAGGATGGGGTAGCTTGGTGGCTTCTGCCCAGCACAGACTTACAGCACTCCGGGAGACCTTGGCAAATGCTGGCGCCCGCTCCACCCCAGACCAGCTGATGTGTCACCTCTGGGAATCTGTATGTACGATCCCAGGAGCAGTTTCCAGACCACAGCAAGAATCACCTCTCTGATCACCTCATGAGGAACAAAGAACTTGGCGAGGGAAGGTTGACTCTTTTGCAGTGGCTCTGAGAAGCACTGGCCCAGTATCTTCTGAGAGGAGATAGTGACAGGGACACTGGCTGTGCCTCACTCCTGGAACAGTAAGGAGGTGCAAAGATGCTGGCCTGGGAAACATGAACTGAGTTGTGTGGACACAGGTTTCTCCAAGCACTGGTCCACGGGTCCTGGATGTCTTTTGTTGGTCAAGAGCAGGGTCACAGGTGGCCACGAGAAGGCTGGAGTCACTTGGTCTGGATCAGGAGACATTCAGGACCTCCTGACTCAGGAGAACTAAGGATTGGAGAGCAGTGACTGTCCAGGCCAGAGCTGACCAGCTGGAGCGAGTGTGACAGTGACAGTCCAGGGAACAATGTGAGGCAACCTAGATGAAGGTTGCATCTTGTTGAGGGCAGTGTTCAGGGGTACAGTCCCTGAGATTTGTCCCCTGGCTGGTTGGATTAACGGGCAGAGTTCTAGGGTCCCGTCTCCTCATCAAGGACAGTTAGCCAGGCCGAGGACTCTGCATGAACATTTTTGCTGCCCTAGGAGAAGGATGTTTACATTGCTGTTTAAGAAAAGTGTTATCTAATTTTCTTTGCAATTATCATGCATGATTTGACTGATCTCTTTAAGGAAGGAAAATCGCATTTGCTGTCATGATCTAAAGCTGGTGGAGCTGGAGGGGGCAGCGTTCCCAGGCTGCCATCCTGGATTTAGAACGAGAAGCCCCAGACACACCAGGCATCCGTGGAGGTGGGGAAGGTTTGCAGTTTGAGCAGCGTGCGGCTCACACCCTGTGGTGGTCCAGTGACATGTGACTCCCGTGTCACCGGGCTGTCTCTTTGATTGTACAGAACCGGCTGAATTTACCTTTTGCTCCAGGGAGCCAGAATTCATGGGCTTCTTCTAGAATAGAGACGAGGACACACTCTTCTGCCTCAGGGGTCCACCAGATACGACAGAGGCTGAGGCTGGCTGCCACCACAAGGGCCCACCAGAGACAGGGTTCTGCCAACCTATAAGTGCCTCCCTGTTTCAGTTACCCTGGTCAGTGATTTCCTCTTATTTCTTGAGGTAGTTTATGTTCATTTCTGTTACCATCCAATGAAAGAACTTTCTGGAAGCACAGTCAGCACCCACTGCCTCCTGACAGTGCCTGGCTCGGAGCAGGTGCTTGGGAAGTAATGGCCGATTGAGCTCAGGAGGCATCTGGTCATCTCAGGTAGCACTTCGAGTAACAGATAAGTGGACACCAGTGACTCAAACAGCGAGAATTTCTTTTTTAATTTCAGTTTTTGTTTCACTTATAGAAAGTCAGCTAGCACTTGGCATTCCCAGGCTGTGGTATGGTAGCTCCCTGACTTTACTGTAGATTCAGTCCCTGCCATATGTTTGTACTACTGTCCTTTTGTCTTTGTATGACAAGAAGGCTACTGCTGCTCCGGGCATCTTACATGAGTTCTAGGCAGGAAAAGAAAAGACAGAGCGATGGAGATGAATAGCAATGTCCTGGAAGCCTTTAGTTTTCTATCTCATGTGCCTGAAGGATGCCCCACGGCATCTCTAGGGGAAGACATGGCCGAGAAGTGGCATTTGTTAGCTGTGCACATTGTCTCCCTGGGTAACACTGAGCCTCTGTTCCAAGGGAAGGATGGCAAACTGGCACTCAGGTAGTTAGCTTTTTTGTCTATGCCACTGGCCCCTTGGTCACTCTTTGCAGTGGCGGTCTTTAACTGGGTATTTTGGTGTCTTTTGTAACTCCATTAGGTTCTGATTTTGCCCTGCTGATCACTGGGAATACTGCATGTGCCCACTTCCCTTGGCAGTACCACGCCAGTGTCAGACATTGAAATCTTCCATGGCTTCCCATGGGCTCCTAAGATAGTGTCCCAGGGCTCTCTAGGACAGAGTGATATTCCCCTGCTACACAAGCAGGGAGGTACCCCTCCTAGCTGGCAGCCTTTTCGGCAGATTGGCAGGAGGGAGGCAGACAGTGAATAGCTGATGGGCAGCAGGTGGAAAGGTGCACCCCAATGTCCCTACAACATCCAGTCTCTTAGAGTGAGGCTGAGTTTGGACCTCGGCCCTTTAAAGAGGCGATTACAGTAAAAGAAGTCACATGGGCTGGGCCCTAATCCCAGATGACTGGTGTTAGGACACAGCCATGTGCATGCACAGAGACAGACCTTGCAGAGATGTGGCAAGATGATGACCACCTGTAAGCCAAGGAGCGAGATCTCCAAAGGAGCCTTGGACTTCTGATTTCCAGAACTCCAGTAAATATATGTTGTTGAAGCCGCTCGCTGTGGTACCTTGTTAGGGTGGTGGGAGCTGACGGATAACATGGCTAAATAAAGTAGTCATTAACTCAGGAGGTATACCCCAGGAAGATCAGGAAACACACATCGCTCTGCTGGGCAAAGGTGGCCACTGAGCACAGGAAGTAGGCTGGTGCAAATGAAGATATTCTGTGAGCAGAAAGTCAGCACTAGTTATTCAAGACACTGCAAAAGAGTGGACAGTCTCACTGACGATGGTTTTGAATTTGATTATGCATCAAAATGATCACAATGTTTTGGACACGTTGATTTAAATAAAACATTAACTTTTTCTCTTTCTTTTAATGGGTGTTAATTGGCTATGTTGGGCAGTGCTGTGCTTGAGGCTGCAGTAGATGCAGCTAATGCAGTTGCTGCTGGAGGAATCATAGCCTTAAACGCTTATGTTCACATGCATGAAAGACTATAAAGGTGTTTCCATTAATCCCCATTACAAGTGTAGCAATGTTAAGTTGAATACTGAAAACACAGTTTTGGAGAGCAGTGGTTCATGGGGCATTCCAGAAAGTTTGAGACTCCAAGTTTCCGAAGGGCATTATTAAGAAGGAAAGAAAGAGACAAAGAGAGAGAGAGAGAGAGAGAGAGAGAGAGAGAGAGAGAGAGAGAGAGAAAGAGAGAGAAAGAGAGAGAAAGAGAGAGAGAGAGATAGAGGTGTTAAAGATCATATTTGCTTTAAAAGGTTGAACATAACAGTGAGAAAGCAGTTCTTAATATTGAAAAATATTCTTTATATACCAAATACAACTTTATTGCATTTTGCATCAGACTCTTAAAAACCAAACAAAACAAAATGACATGGATTTAGCACATGACTCAATAATCGGAAGAGCAATAGAATGATAATACAAACCTAAGAACAGAAGGAAGAAATAAAAGAGAAAATGGGTATATTAAAAGGTGATAGACAGCATAAGCGCCTACCTGGCAAGTGCAAGGTCCTGAGTTTGATTCCTACTACAAGAAAAAAAAGTGATAGAATTAACAATTGTATTCAAGGGATGGGTTTTTGAGGGAAAGAAAAAGGAAAAACCCATATAAATGTCTGAAAAAAAACAACTAGACATAAAAGGCAAATAACCATAGGAAACTGATGCTAGTGCATATAAATGTTAGAGACTTTGAAAGCACAGAAAATATGATTTATAAAAAAATGACTCCCACATAGATGTAAATTCTAAGCAACTTATCCATCCTTGAAGAAACAGGAAATTATCCAAGCCTATTTTCCTTTAAAATAATAATAATAGCTGGGTCTGGTGGCTCGTGTCTGTAATCCCACCATTTAAGAGGCTGAGGCAGGAGGATCACAGTGAGTTTAGAGACAGCCTGGGGTACATAGTGAGTTCAAGGCCAGCCTGAACTACATAGCAAGATTATCCGCCCCCCCCAAATGATGATAATAATTTACAAAGAGCATTGGATTCTTCATGGGAGGGTCCTATCACACCAAAATGGAACGGGCCCTTCAACATTATTTAATCTGCTGTAGAACATAAAAGAAGGAAAAGTTTCCAAAATTTTTTTATATAGCAAGCATATTAGTGTTGCCAAACTCCCTCAAAGATGGCATGGAAGGAGAAAACACATGCCAGGGTTGCTTAGGAACGCTGATGCAAAAACACTAAATCTCCAAATGAAACGGCACGTCACAGCCATAAATCATCCTGCCCTCGCGAATCGGGTTCCAAAAAGGCAAGAATGGTAATGCTAGAAAGTCAATTCATGGCACCACAAGGACAGGGGAAGAAGTCAGAGGTGCGGTGGTGTCGCTGGGGGAGCAGATGATTCTTTACAGCCGGGCGGATGATTATCTTGGCAAATGGAAGAGAATTGATTGCAAATGAGGACAACAACAGATTTAAGTCACATTGGTGGGTCCAAGTCACTAAATAGAACCTGTAGCAGCTGTGATTAAAAAATAGGGCGAGTAATAATAAAAGACACATTGTCGTCAATCACATTCAAAGTATGAAAAATTCTCTGTTACTTTGAATACATTTATATCATCATTTTTTTTTTCTCGACTTTTTGAGACAAGGTTTCACTTTGTGGTTCAGACTGACCTTGAACTCACTTTGCAGCCCAGTCTGGCCTCAACTTGCAGCCATCCTCCTGCCTTAGTTTCCCAAGTACGAGGGTTACAGGCATGTGCCACCATACCTGGCTGATCCCATCATTCTTGACGATGTATCTTTTACTGTAATGAGTTTTATAAAGTCTAAACATTTATTGTGTTTTTTCGATCCCTTCTTGCATACGTGGTCATTTATTAGGGGAGGTGTGTTAGTCTGTTTCCTGAAATGAAATGCATGGGGCGAAAGTGGGGACTTTATGGGTGTCTCATTTAGCTCGTCATTCCAGGGATTCCAGAGTTGGTGTGGACTTTTTTTTTACACTGGGGTCCAAGTTTCCAGCATAGGAGCCTTTCTTTAGGGGCTCAAATATCTGCAAAGCACAGCTGGAGGGGTGCTTGAACCATCCCACATCAGGATCACCGAGAACAGAATACCTGGGCGTAAATGTCACGGAAAGAAAACACCTAGAATGAAACAGAACAGAGAGCACATGAGCAGCCAGCAGGAAGCTGGAGGAGCGGCTCCGGGTGGCTGTGGGTGGGAGCCAGGCTCTGGCTGGTCCCTTTCGTCCGCTAGGTGCTGTCTGCTTGGGCAGCGTGGATGCAATCAGTGAGGGCCGGAGTGGGGAGGCTGGGCCTTGAGTCTCAGCCCAGCCTTGGGCCCCAGGGTGCAGGGGAGCAGCTGTCCTCTGTGGGCCTCTCCCCTGGGCCTGGCCCCTGAGAGCAGCCCACAGCCCTGATGGAGATGAGTCACTGGTTCTAAAAATAAGACAGGGTAAGTCGTGAAATAGTGTATTTCCTTTTTAAGCCAGATGAGCCCGCCGAGGGATCCCCAGCAGTTTGGTGCAGGCGGCGGGGAGCCTCGCGGGTGACTGGTGACCACCAGGGGCTGTGTCCTTGTTCACACCACTTGCCTGCACTGGCACCAGCATACGCCCAGGGGGCAGCGCTGGATGGGAGAGGGGGTCTCTGCCCATTCTATCTCCCCATGGAGTGAACAGGCACCATGGGTGGACAGTGCATGGACAGAAGCCCTAGGAGGAGCAGGACACACAGAGGGTTGGGGTTAGGGTAAGGGGGGCTCTGAGAGGCAGGAGGAGCAAGAAGAACAAGAGCCTGGAGGCCAGAAAGCTCACAGTGGGAGCCCGGGGTGCCTCCTCAGCAGGATTTCTTAGAGCCCTGGGGAGCCCTGGGGCAGACTCCCAGCCCCCCTGGCCTGCTGGCTTGGCTCTCTGATGGTGCAGTCCAGGCCCTCCTTGAGGCACAGAATCCTGACTCTCGCAGGCCGCCTCCAACTGGGACATCCATGAAAGAGAGAGGTGAATTCCTGTCTTAGGTGCACTGCTGTGTGGTGGGGCTGTTACCCCAGCTTTGTGTTGCCTAATGCAGCAGGGAGCCATCTGGGGGACACCTGCAGCGGGCAGAGTCTGTGGGTGGAGCCTCAGGGCAGGACCCAAGGATACGCAGGAGATCCTCCAGAGCCCAGCCACAGAGCCCACTCAGGTCAGGGCACGTTGCACATACCAGTGCCCCTTGTTCACAGTACCCTGTCCAAGTACCAGAGGTTCATCCCATCTCCATCTGTCCTTCCAGGTCCCAATCCCTGGAGAAGAGAGACCAGCAGCAGCTGAGTGACAGAGGAAGAAGGGAGAGGACAGTTGGAAGTCCTTAGCCACTTCCTGAGCCATGTTCCAGGACTGAAGGTGGGCAGAGAGATGACAAAAGAGTGTAGAATTCAATGCAAGAACGCAGTTAGAGCTGAGTTGAGTTAGAGTTGACTGGACTCATTGATTACTCAGGATTAAGTCTTAATTATTGAAATGAAATAGGGAACTATGGGATCCTGAAAGCAATGGGTAGAGGGAGACAAAGCCATTGTCTGTGCTGGGGCTCCTTGTTACACAGCTCTCTCTGGGTACTAACCAGTACACTCCCCTATAAGTCTGTTGTATTCAGCCTACCCATTCATAGCATAGATGCAGCTGGTTCTGCCTTCAACACAGAGAGTCTGGAAGTGCCCAGGGATGGCAAGCTCCCTCTTCAATGTCTGCAGGGCTGTTCCTTTCTCCAAATGCCTGTTCTTTTCTTTCCAAGATGTCCTCCAAGGACAGGACCCAGGGTGGTAGCCCAAAAAGCACTTGCTACCTATCAGAAAAGAAAAACTCCTGGCTTTTAGAGGGACATAAATTAGCAGGGGGGTGAGGCACAGAGGAAAGGCTACATCCTTCTCCTGAGCACTAGTAGGGCAGCTGTGTGTGGTGGGAAGACACACACAGGAGGACTAAGGGCTAATTCTGTCCTCTGTCCCCAATCCTACTGGCCACAGCAACTAAGGAGGGCATCGTGGGGGCACATCCGTCCCTGGATTCACCTTCTTTACTTCTCTTCTTTGTTCCCTTGATCCTGACTGCGCCTTTCTGGCTGGTACCACTTGTGGGAGGCACACGTTTTAGAACCCACCTGTCACAGCGCCTCCTGCTGGAGGGAGGCCAGCTGAGGTAGGCAGGCTCATCGGTTCCTGGAGTTGGGAGGGGAGCATTTCTGAGTTCTTGGGTCCGGTGAGCTGTCTCTAGCCGGCCTTGCATTCTGGGATTCTCTTCAGCTTCCTTCAGACCCCCAAGGATGCCAGCTTCCCTGCCATCTTCACCACATTTCTGGCCCTCTAGGCATCACGAGTGCACGACCGTGAGGACAGCTGCTGGGGCTCCTCCCTGATCTTGGTGCCCCTCAGCCTGTACCTCCCTAGAAGGCTGCCAGGGGCTCGTGCCAGGGCAAAGATGCTCTGACACGGGCCCTGGGTGGCTGTCCATCCTCAGTTCCCATGCAGGAAGAGGTGACATCTGCAAAACAGGCACAGTAAGGTCAAAGAAAGAAAGGTAACACGAATCCAAGGACAGACCTGTCACCCATCTCCTCCGTGCTTGCCACCAGCCAGAGGTATCTGGGGTGGAGGAGAGGCTTGGCGTTCTCGTGGCCAGTGGAGAAAATATGTGGGCTCCTCAGGGGTGATCCGAGTCTCTTTGTGCTGACAGTAAAGGACATTCATCACAAGGGCTTCATGTAGAGGTCACTGGCAGCGCTGGTGCTCAGAGTCCTCAGGCTTCTGCAGGGAAATGGAGCCAGTATCATGTGCAAATCAGTATGGAAAGGGATTTACGGAAGGGGTTGGTGGCAGTCATTGTGGCGGCTGGCAGATCCCAAGCCTGAGGGGTGAGCTCTGGGGAGCTGATACTGAAGTCCAGTCTGCTGGGCTTTGCTTCTGTTTGGGCTTTCACCTGATGGGCTGAGCCCTACCCACAGTAGGGAGGCTACGCTACTAATTCCACTGGTATAGTTGTTAACCCCACTCTTTTTTATTTGGAGGCAAGGTCTTGCTAAATTGCTAACTTCTCAGGCTGGGCTTGAATTTGCCATCCTCCTGCCTTGGCCTCTCAGAGTGCTGGGATTAATTCCCTGCTGCACTTTTTCCCAGTGTAATTTTACACCGGACCCAAGATCTCAGTGTGTATCACCACGACCTGCTGTACTTTTTCTTGATTGAAGTGTGTAGACTGCAGACCTGTGAGGGCAGGCAGGACTCCCATTTCCACTGCTGTGCTGACTTGAAAACTCCAGACACTCAGTGGGTGCCCAGCCCTGTCCCTTGGCTGCCTGCCTCTTCTTCCTTGTCTGTGCCCGTCACACTGATTGATCCTAGCTTTCTCAGCTACTCCCTGGGACCTGATTTCCAGCTGATTCCCACACTAGGTGGCTTCTAGTAGCCCAGTTTTCTGGGTGGGGCTGGACCAAATCGTAAGGATGATCTCCAGGTTCCAGGTAATCCTGTCTCTAATCCAGAGCCAAATTTGCGACACTAGAGGCTGTGGAATTCTACCCTGGTGACGCTGAACGTGGGGCTGCACAGAATGCTTATGAGGGGTGGGGGTGAGGCGGCTTCCTGGAGAGGCAGGGTCAAGGTCCTTGTGCTGAAAGGCTTTAGGGGCACTGTGGGCATGGATATTTCTATGCATGACGTATATATATATGGGAGACACTGACTTCACATTTTCTATGTACTTATTGAAAAATAACCTTACCCTAATCATAACAGGAGACATTTTGCCCACGACCTGCTACCCTAACAAATCAACTGTCCACTATATTCACATTGCCCTCCTGGCCAGGTCTTTGCAGACATGACCTCGAAGCTACCAAGAACATCCTTGTTTATTCCTTTATTTCCTCAGAAAATGCTAGGTATTTATGTAGTTGGCATCAGGAAATCTGCTCCTACTAATAACTTCTTAGCTTTTCTTTTAGAGTGTTACCATCTATGTAAATAACCTGTATTAATCTGATTACATTAATTGTAAGAATCAGCCTCCTATGTTAGCAGCCTGGCCCAACTTGTGTATTCTTGTTCATGACTCCAAAGAGCAGGAGATTAAGGCTGTGTCCCACATTATCATGCAGGGACCCAGCCTCTTTGTCTGGGGCTCTGCTGATCCCCACAGCTGTAGAATCTTCCGTGGTGGACTTCGCAGGCAGCAGAGGAGGAGTAGCTGGACTGTGTGGGGCCTGGAGATGGCATACACCGTTCCCCTCTTGTTCCCTTGGGTGGAGCTCAGTCCTAGACTTGCTATTAGACAGCAATTATATATTAGTCACCTTCCTGTTGCTGGGACAAAAACACCCAACACTTGAAACTTAAGGGAAGAGAGATTTATTTTGGCTCACGGTTTTAGAGGGTTCAGTCCATGTAAGGTGACTTCAAGGCAGAAACCACAAGGTGGAAGGACATGGTATACAAAAGCTTCTTCTCATGGAGCTAGAACACAGAGAGAAGGGAAGAGTGGAGCAAGGTGGGCAGGGGTGTCAGAAGTCCTGAGTCAAACAGCTCTTACTGGGCTGGGGGTGCTCTGCTGAGTGCAGGGCCATCACTGGGTTGTCTTCTCCAGGACTTCTCTTCCCTCTACTGTGTGGGGTGGGGCTGCCTTTTGCCCCTCCCCTCTCGTCTCGATTTATTCCCTTGTTTGGGGGGAGCACATCCTTCCACAGCTCCTTGAGAAAGTGTGTCTTCTGGTTTTGTTTTTTTGAGACCTTGCATGTAGATTCACCCCACCCTTACTTTTGCTTAACAGTGTGGCTGACCATGGAATTTTTTTTTTTATCGGTACCGGGGATCGAACTCATGACCGCCTGCTTGCAAGGCAGGTGCTTATGCCGCTGAGCTAAATCCCCAGTCCTGACCATGGAATTTTAGGTCAGAAAATAATTTTCCAGTGGAAGTTTGAAGGGGTTGCTCCACTATTTTCTTGCTCCTTAGAGCATTTATCTATATCACCCTCAATTATAGTTCAAGTTATACAACTTTGTACCAGCCTCTCTTAGGGACCTCCCAGTCACCACCGAGCCCTCCTTCCCCTAGGTTCTGCCATCCTGACCTCTACTGCTTTAGGTGGGGTTGAGTTTCTAAAAGAGATACATCAGCATGCGTCTTTTTCTCACGCCTGATGCTGTGTTAACGTGCTTTTCCATTGTGTGGGCAGGCGTCTCAGTCTGTTTATCCTCTACTGGGGAAGACACTGTGGTCGTTAAGTGCTGTGACCCTGCGAGTGAAGCTCCGCGTGGCACTAGTGCTCAGGTCTTGGATGGATGTGCTGAGTGTTGTAGGTGTCTGCTCACAGGTAGGTTGCTGGGACACCACACCCAACAGCCACAGTGTGAAGGAGGAGAGCTTTAATTTGCTCGGTCCATGGCGGGCTGGCTCTGAGGCAGAGACGTCATGGCAGAAGGGCGTGGTGGAGCACGGCAGGTTAGGTCAGGTGGCCAGGAAGCAGAGGGGAGCAGGCGACCGGGGATGGTGTGAAGTGAGTGCCCAAGGTCATGCCCCCGCGCCCTACCCAGCACGCCCCAAAGGGTGCTGGGTCCCGGGCTGTAGGTCCTCTCTTTTTTGTTTTTCCTCCCTCTTTCCTTCACCTCCTTCCCTTTCTTCTTCTTGCTTTTCTTTTCCCTTCCTTCTCTCCCTCTTTCCCTCCTGTCTTTTCTTTCTTTCTTTCTTCTTCTCCTCTCTCCTCTTTTCCCTTATTTTTTTCTTCTATTTCCCCCCTTCTGCCTTCTCTCTTCTCTCCCAACTTCTACATTGTCTCCAATTCCTACCTCTTTAATCAGTTTGAAATTCCACTCTGACCCCCACATGGGAAGCTGCGTGCTCCTCTCCGCCAGAAGCTGCTTTGCAGTTCGAAGAGAGGCTGTCACACTGCCCCTGGCAGTTCCAGTGGGAACCGGTAGGGCCTCCCACCACAGTCCAGATGGGTTCTGATCAATGACACAGTGTGGATCGAACTCTGATCATGTAACATCTCCTTCCTGGGGTTGAGAGCATGTCGCCTTCCCAGGAAGCTGGCCTTGGCTGCTGGCTGGAGCAGGTGACCTGTGGCTCCGTAGGCCCTGGGGCCCATCACGTCTTGCACTGTCATTTGTGGCTGAACTTTTGCTCTGGTCTGTGATCACCCTGTGGCCCAAGGTGGAGTTGACTGCTGAAGTCCAGCTGGGTGGCCTGGTCTGAGGCACTGGGAAATCGCTTGGAGAAGAAGCAGGAAGGCAGAGGACGGCAAAGGAGCAAGGAGGGAGGAGGGTGGAGAGGAGGGAAGAGAGGGGGAGGAAAGGAGGACGCCACGAAGGGAAGGAAGGCCAGAAGGATAAAACGAAGGGAGGAGAGAAGGGCGCAAGGGAAGAAGAGAGGGAGGGGAGTGAAGGAAGGAAGCGAGGAGGAAGCGAGGAGGGAGGTGCCGCGGCTGGTGAGCAGAGGCGCAGCCCTCGGGCCACCTGCCCATGCAGACACCCGAGCCGGAGCGGTGCCCAGCCTCCTTGTGTCAGCCCAGCCGCCCTCTGCTGCGGCCCCTTCTCCATCCCTGCCTTCGCCTCGCCGTGGAAACCCAAGATCCAGCTAGGGACCAGGTTAGCAGATGTCTGTGAAAAGGGCCGTCTGCCTTCGCCGATAAGAGATTTCAGACAATGCATGGTGTGATTGGGGAATTCCCAGCGGGCAGGGGGCCACCAGACCTGGGTCACTGCTCTTTTGCCTCTGGGTGCCATCTCTAGGTGGGGGCCTCGGTGCAGGGCAGTCACCTGGTGCTGGTGGGTGTGTGCTCACCACCTAGTGCTCACCCTTGCTGGGCATCTACCATGATCCAACCACAATGGGAACAGGATGTGTGGACTTTGTCTTCATTTTCATGCACTGGGGCGCCAAGTTCCTCTAATACGGCCATCGGAAGTGGAGATACTGAAGCCAGGGAATACCAGTAACACAGCCCAAGCCCACAGGATGTCCTAGAGATGGCCTCTGGGCCCATGGGAGTCCAGCTCCCAGCTGGGCATTGCTCCCTGTGACGGCTTGGACCCCAAGGGTGGCACAGGGCAGTGTCTATGGAGCATGTGGCCACGGGGAGCCTGGGGACACATACGCCTGCCTCACATGGCACTTGCATCTCTGGTCTTGGACTCTGGTGGAGCCACCACCCCAGGGTGCCCGAGGAAGGGATTCTGAGTTGCGGAGCACCTTGGGGGCCAGCCCATCTCATCTCATGGCTACTACAGCGTTATTACCCCGTTTACACATGAGACATGGCGGGGGTATGTGTTCCTGCCTGGAGGCCAAAGTGGGTGGCAGTGGCACTGCTGGGTGTCAGAGGCCTGGCTCTCTCTCTCTGCTCATTGGATCAAGGACCACATCTTTCCCTGGGGGATGGGAGAGGCCAGAAAACTCCAGCAGGGTGACTGTCTGTTTGCTCCTCTGTGCCCCAAAACTGCCCTGCACACTTGAGCCAGCCTTAGAGAGGAGACCAGAGAGACAGCTGGAGCCATCCAGCTCTGCGAGCTCTGGCCACTGCAGCTTCCCGGGCCCACCCTGCACAGGGCACAGCTCCATGCCTCAACTCAGGGTGGGGATGCTTCTTTCCAAGTGCTCCCATCTGCTAAGGCCCCTCTGTCCCTCCCTGCCTGTCCTCTTCTCTTCCCTCTCAATCCCTGTGCAAGCCCACTTCAGGCTCTGGGACAGAGTCACATGTGACTTTGCAGGGAAGTTTACCCTTCCTTTCTCCAGTGTGACTTTTTCCAAGTGCTTTGCCACAAACACCCACCTCGCTCCATGTTAAGAACCCCTGTATCACGATCAATGACAAGTGTGTCCAGTTGGGGTAAGGAGAAGATGGGTTTCCGGTGGTTTGAAGCAGTGAGGGTGAAAGGGAAAGGTCAGCTCTCACCAGTGCCATCTTGGCCTTGAAGACAGGCTGCTCACGGGGGACAAGGCAGCTGGGGTTCACCAGGGGAAGCTCCTCCGTGCCTGAGCAGAGCTGTGTGTTTCTGCCATCCTGTTGGGTTCTCCAGAGAGACAGAACCAAAGGGAATTGTTGTACCCACGCTGTCTCTGACAGACAGATAAAAAGTTAGGTAGTCTGTAGGTAGGCAGGTAGATGGGTTAGGGTTAGGGATGTGTTACAGGAACCGGTTCCTGCAAGTGTGGCAGCTGAGACATTCCATGGCAGGCCAGAGGTTCATTTGGAGTATGCATTTGCATAGAAGGCCCTTCCCAAACCTTGGTGCAGTCTGGGAAGCTTATATTTGTAATCCCAAAGGTGAATTCCAGCCTACACTTCTAGTGCAATCTAGGTGTAAGGACACAACTATATATCCAAGATGGTGGAGAGCCCAAGGTGTCCTGAGTCCAGCTAAGATGATGACTAACCAGAACAAAGGTCCAACTCAAGGCTGAACCCAAGTTTTATTAATTTGCAATGAGGTGAGTGGCTCAGAGACGAGTGACTGAGAGAGTAGCCGGAAGGACACGAGTGCTACAAGCTGGGCTCCGTAGGTGGCCTGAAATCACCCCTGCAGTATGCACAGAGAAGGATGTGCAGACGGAGTCATCTGCATAGCACAATCTGAGGTGATGTCTAATGTTTTGGGGTTGGTGCTTCAGCTCTGATGCATAATTTTTTATGCCCTGGGAAGTCATAGCCTCTTATCTCGAGGCTTAATCCCAGCCAACAGTGTAGAGCATGGGTCTCCCTCCAGCCTGGCTTGCACATGTATTTTGGGAGCTATGGAGCAGGGCAACACTTACCTGTCGTCTTGCTTCAAAGACGATATATCAGCGCTTTGGCTAGACTGATTTGCATTGCATGAAATCAACTGAAGGGACAAGGAGAAGGCCTAGCCAGCTCGGCACACAGCCATACTTGTAAACAGGGCCAGGTTTAACCAAGACGGAGCTATGTGCTCTTCTTTCAGGGAGAGTCATCCAGGTGGTCCTCTGCACATTTGTAGACAGGTAAGCAGTGGGGAGAGAAAGTCCTCCATGCAGAAGAATGGCAGCTAAAGGAACGACCAAGGTGGTGGCCATCAGAAGCACAGATGGTTTAGGGGAGCACTGCAGCCATACCTGATGTGACATGTGTTGGGGAAAAGCATGGGAAGGAACAGATGGCTTAGGATGACCCAGGGGAAGCACGGAGCTTCACAGTGGAGACCACAGTCGGCCAGGTCATCACAAACAGCCAAAGGACATGGCATCGCGGGTCAGTGTCATCCTCACACAGAACACAGGACTTCCATCTGATCTCAAGGGGACAGCAGGGAGGCACAACTGTCAAATCATTCCACCTGTCCTGTCAAGATGCTGGCCTCGCCAAGACAAAAAGAACAGAAGGGGTGCTCAGGATAAAGAAAACTATAGGAACAGGGAACCAAATGCAGTGGGGGATATTTTGAACCAAAATGCCATGAAGAACATCATTAGGACAGTTGGACCACTTTGAGCAGGGGATTTCCATGAGATATTGATATTGCTTCTTGAGCTCATTTTCTGAATTGATAATGAATCTGTGGTTGTGTAAGCCAATGCCCTTGTGCTTAAGAAGATACACGCTGGGATATTTAGGGACCGCTGTGGACTGAGCTGGGCACCCCACATTTATATGTTGCAGCTACACCACCTGAATTCTTGTATTGCTGGTGTTTGAAGGTGGGGCCTTTGGAGGCAATTAGGGTGCGGCGGCGAGGTGTGTGACACTGTAAATGAAGGATGAGGGTTTTATGATCAGGTCCCACTAGCACGAAACAGCTGTGTTCCTTATCACCATGCCAGCTGCTTCCTGGCTCCTCTGAAATAGAGTAGCCCCCTCCAGCTACTTACCTAATACAACCTTCTCCCTCCACTTTGGCCACCGCACAAGTTCCCACTGTGCCTTCTGCACCCCTTCTCCACCCAGCATTCCCTGCCCGCTGGGTATCCCAACGCACGATCCGTGAGGTTCCCACCAGTGCCCCAGCAGCCTCTCTGACAGCCTTGGCTGTGCTCACAGGGTGGGGGAAAGTGGCCCCACTGTGCAGAGACACACTGGGGTCCTTCCCAATCCTTCATAGGATGTCCCCATCACAGGCGCCCCCCAGGGACACAGGTGCCTGGAAGGCACCGTCAAAATTCTCTTTGTCAAAGTTGATTAAAACTCAACCACCTTCTCTGTCCACCAGCAGGATGGTGGTCAGTGATGTGAAACCCCATTTTACTCAGCCGCTGAGTAAACCACAGACTGCCTCCTGATTTACTGTGGGTAATTTTAATGTCCATATCTTGCACTTTGAATAAGTAAACATAACAATATGCCGCATGTTAACTATCGTTATTCTCCTATTGTTATGAAAATGTGTTTTACCTTTTCCCCCTACTAAAATAAAATAAAATAAAAATTTAGTGCAGGTAGATTTTCTTCCAGCCCCCAGCAAGCGACCCCTGTCACATGTGCAGCTTTGGGGAGGCCGGTGGGCGACGCTGGGCTGGGCAGCTGTCCACGCTGGCCACTCACTGCCCGAGAGACAGCCGGCCTGGTATTGTGTTATCAGCGGGCTCATCACATCTCACGGTGGGGCTGGGACACATGATGTCACCCACCCTGTCCTGTAATCCTTCAATCTGTGTTTGCTTACTGATTTATTTCAAATCTCTGCATTTTTTACAGGAATCAGCTGGTGAACTCATACGTCTAAATCTACTTCCCCTCTTATCTTTCACTCTAATAAATCCAGGGTCTCCCTAAATTGCCTTTATTCATGGCTAAAACAGGCCATTTCCCCCTCTTAACAGTAAACAGTGTTTGCTTAGAAATGAAATATTTTCGGCTCTGAATTTCAGCTATTTTCCATCTTCCTGCCCCTAATTGAATGAGCAGACGCATTATCTGCAGCGGTGCACGACGACAAAGTGGGTGCTCACTCCCAAATTGCAGTGATGCCAAATGCATTTTGCTTTGCTGGTCTTCAGGGTTTGCTGATTGTTTCCAGACCCGCCTTTGTCCTGAGAGGCTCCGTGGGTTACCGGTGACTTTTCTCAGTCACCATCTTTTGTTCCCAGGATGGGGAGCTGTGCTGGTGGAACTGGGTGGTCATTTTGACTTTGAGGAAGAACCGGAAGTCACATGGCCCCGGACCCAGCATGTAAGGTGGGCAAGACACGCTATATGTTTTTACAATTCTGCCTTTCTGCTGGATGACACTCAAAGGTGACACTGACTGTGTCTTTTGTCATCCCTTATAGAGACACTCACGAGAGAAGACTTGCAGAACTGCTTCAGAAAGTGCCAGGAGCAATGGGACGAGCATGTTCAAAGCAAAGGAGGAACATTTTGAGAGGAATTAATGGCAACGTGTCCTTTAATACAATAATATTTTTAATTTCAACACTCACCGCTTGATAATTCTCCATGTGTGCAAAAATGAGATGTTTCAATGGCACCAGGAGAGACTGCTATCTCTCTTTGCTCTCATTTTTCCTGGGTTGGGCAGGGGAGGAGCTGTTGCCTGGGCCCAGGTGGGGTGAAGTAGGCCCATGAGATGTCTTTGAGGGGTTCCAGTGCGTTGAGCTGCCACCTGCCCCAGACACAGGTTGATTTTAAGAACGTACCCATTTAAGGGACAGCATCCTGGTATGGTCCCATAAATGGGCCATTCGTGCTGCGATGTGAGTTAGGCTGGAGGAAATTCAGCTGCAGTGAAGGTCCGGGTGAGTGATTCAGTTCTCCTGGAAGACTGGCCAGAATGGAACATCTCTGTCTCAGAACTGCGCATGGTGGTGTCACATCCTGATAAGCCCGTTGTATTTTGAAAACATGGTGAATGAAAAATGCCTTGAATACCCCTAATCTACCGCGCATCAGAGCTGAGCCACATAGTGCACGCGGTGTACCAGTGTCCTCCCCTCGTGATCTCGGGGCCGCCTGGGAACTGTTTCTCTCTGCAGTGGCCCAGGTCTTCGGGGAGTCTTAGATTGCATGCAACTAACAGAGAAGAAAATCAGCGTTCAAAATCGGAAATATTCTCTCTACTGAGTATGCATCACATCTGCACCCCCAGAAGTCCAGGGACATCTCTAATCCATAATGCAAGAGACATGATTGCAAACACATCATGTTTTGTATCATATATGATTATTTCTTCTCCCTCTCTCTTTCTTTCTCCCTCTCTACCACTTCCTCTTTCTTTTGTTTTTCTTTCTTTCCCTTCTTTCCTTTCCTTTCCCTCCCTCCCTCGTCTCTTTTCTTCCTTCCATAGGAATCACATGAAGTTGAACTTTGGAGAACTCTTGTGTTTGCAGAGCACAAGCATAGACATCTAAGAAGAGCCCGAAGCATGGGTGTGTCTCTCAGGGTCCTGGACACTTCTCAGAGTGTGTGGTGCATCGTATGGGGACCCAGGAGGGTGGTTTCAGACGCGAGCTACAAAGTGGTCCCATGCAGGATAAGGGCTAGGGAGAGACCTACTACGATGTAGCCCCCAACCAATTGCTGTGCTGAGCATAGAGGGCTTCAGTGCTACAACCGTGGGGCTCAGTGCCAAAGGGAACAAGGGAAAAAGGCCGAGTGACTTCTGCCTGCATCTTGGTTCCACATCCATCACGTATGTTTTTCAGAATTATTGATTACTCTAAAACTAAATGTGATGGAGGAGTGTCTCGATGGAAGCCCAAATAAGACAAAAGGAGAAAGGTTGGGAGAAGCTTCAAAATATCAATATCTCTCTTCTTGAATCAAAATGGAATTGAAAACTCTGAAAATCACAATCATGAGAGGCACTCTGCTGACTCATCTTTGGGATACATTTCCACCTTTTAAATTTAAATTAAAAAATTTTTTGGAGGCAGAGTCTCTCTCTGTAATTCAGGCTGGCCTTGAACTCACAGCAATCCTGCTTCAGCTTCCTGAGTGCCGGGATTCAGGCCTATACCACCACATCCGGCTGTAAGAATACATTTCCATCCCAGGTGCTGGAGCAAGATAGAATCATCTATTTTTTTTTTTTAAAGAAAATAAATAATTGAGGAAGGATTGCCATGACAAGAGGTGGTAATATCATATGCAACCTGAAATATAGAAAAATTGCGGGGGGGGGGAGCTGGGGATTTAGCTCAGCGGCATAAGCACAAGCAGGCAGTCATGATTTCGATCCCCGGTAACGATTAAAAAAAAAGTGAAAAATGGTATTACAAAAAAGGATTGGATCCGCCGGGGATTTAGCTCAGTGGCATAAGTGTCTGCTTTGCAAGTGCGCAGTCATGAGTTCGATTTCTGGTACAAAAAAAAAAAAAAAAAGGATTGGGTGGCTCAGAAATAAAAACACCTAGACTTTTCTGTTCTGTGGTGTTCTTGATAACTGGGAACTTTAACATTTGAATTTTTTTTTGTCTTTTTGAGGCAGGGTCTCCCTATTCAGTTCAGGCTGGCCTTGAGCTCATTTTGTAGCCCAGGCTGATTTCAGCTCACAACGATCCTCCTGCCTCAACCTCCCGAGTGCTGGGATTATAGTCGTGTGCCACCATGCCCGACTTTGAATTGTTTTTTCCTGTTAGTTTTTCTCACGTTGGCAGGAATTACGTATTTGCAGTTCTGTGTTGTATTTCTTGGAGAACCCTCCTACTGTCCAAGCGCCAGCCCCCCTTGCACCAGGCCTCACCCCCTTTTCAGCATCCCCTCCCCCAGGTCTCTTCTTCCTTGTACCAGGGAGAAATTCCCCCGGGATGTGCCCCTGGATGGCACTGCTCTCTTGGGGGCTGGACCCTCTCTCCTCCTGACCTCTGCCTGTGTGAGTCAGGTCTGACCCTACCTATGGCATCCTTCAGGTGCTGGCACCAGCTTTACACTTGTCACTGACTTCCTATCAGTGGGAGGAAGAGGGGGTGACAGCTACTTATAGAAAACATAGAGTAGGGATGGGGAGCATTTTGCCTGAGGCCCGGCCAATGGGTAGCCTTGCTAAGATATGAAACCAGAGTTCTAGCTTCAGGACCCCCAGAGTCCAGTGCTCTCATATCTCCCCTAGTTATCCATTCTCCTGTGCCCAGGATTGCACCACACTTTGGAAGGTGGTCACAGCGGTCACCCCATTGTACAGATGAGCAAACTGAGTTTCAGCACCCTCAAGGAGTACCATCACGGTGGCATAGCTTATAGGCATCGAGCACTGGTCTGAGTTTTGAACTCAGACCTATGGACTCCTTTCTAGTGACTGATGACCCCAGAAAGGCCGTTCCTGCCAGCCTTTCTTGGTGGAATATTCCAGAATGTTGTCTCCTGGGAAAACTGACTGCTCTGAATGGCTGACAAACCCCTCATCTCCATCACTTTCCTTAAATCTATTTGTGAAAGGTACCACTACGATATGGGAGGACCAGGAAGATCCTTTATCTGCCCTCAGGCAAATCCATTAGGATTAGCAGCCCCTCTGAAGCCCCTCCGAGGGCTGACGTCAGCCTGTTTCTGGTGATTTGTGGAGGGGCAGGGCGATAAGGACTCCTGGCCACTGTTAGCGGTGGCAGAGCCTCCTTCCCCACTGCACCCAGGAATTAGCAGCCTATCTCTCCATTTATCAAAGTCCTCTGGGGAGATGAGGCAATCAGCAAAGAAGCACCACCGTGTCTCCTTCTCCTGTGATGCTCCTGCTTCCTGCCAGCCAGCAGGGACATGCAGCCACTGTGGACCCCAGGATGGGGCAGTCCCCATGGGAAGGACCAGTGGTCTTCGGCCACCCACAGCTCCATTCCCTCCGCTGTCCAGCCTACGTGGTCTGCAGGCCTCTGCCCAGAAGCACTGAGCAGATGGGACTCTCGATACCTGACACGCACAGTCAGGAATGGGGAACCTTTGATAGTAACTCCTGGGCCAGGCCAGGCTGGTAGCAAGGGCAGGTGGCAGCTGCTGCCCTGGGCTCCTCTCCTCTGTTCCTGCACTCATGTGGCGTCCACACTGTCCCACTGAGGAGAGGTCTCTGTCCCTTCCTTGAGCCCCCCATCACTCCATAGGGCGTGTCACAGAAGTGATATTTGGGAAGACAACGTGGCTTCTCTTTGGCCCTCTCTTCTATCATGCTGTGAGGACATAGCTCAACAGCTTCAGCCACAGATTGGAAGTGAGGGAGTCTTTAGGGATGCTGCCCTGGCCTCTGCACCTCCCCAGTGGGGACCCAATGTCTCAGAGCGGATGTTACCCTTACCTGTCAGATCCCAGACCCCCAGACATCACGGTGGGGATAAGTGTGGTGACTGCCTTGATCCACTGTGCTCTCAGCAGTTTGTGACTCAAACAGAATAATCCGCCAGGGGAGGATTAATAGATAACAGGAAATTTGTGCTGGAGGCTTCCTCTGTTTTCAGGTTTGAGTTCTTGTGCAAAGGGACAATGTCAGAGTCACCATCAGAGCCACTGTTATAACCAAGACCCTAACCAGGGAAAGCCCTTGGAGACTTGGCCTTCAGGAGAGAGCAGTTCTCCATGGTTGTGGCCCCCTGGCTTAGTTCAGCTCTCTCCAGGGACACAAAGGCCAAGGGATTGGAACACAGGGGCAGACAGGGCATTTTGGATTTAGGGGACCAGAGTTCATGAGGACAGGGTCGCTCCACCTCAGCAAGAGGCAGCGTTTGTCCAGATCAGTGGTGGCAGTATTTCCTCTCTGGCTTTTTCTGTCTCTGGGGGAAGCTGGTCTTTCCTGGTTCTGGGAGACAGTTGGCAGGAACTACAGCTGCAGGGTTGCGTGTCCCCAGGGCCAGCTTTCTCAGGCACCCTGGCTTGGGTGCCTGAGACTGTGAGGTTGAATTAGCCTGATACCACTTCGAGCCATGGCAGGCACATGGTGAGGTCCATAGTGTTGGCAATGTCACTGTGGCCCTTTCGCCTCTGATGTTGTGACCTCCTTGGTCAGTCCCAGCAGGACAAGGCTGCAGAGGACACAGGTGCTCATGCCTGGGTTTGGAATGGTTTGGAGCCAGTGCCAGGAGACCTCAGACTCCACCAGGGACTTCATGCCCCTGGTCCCCAGCCCAGTTCCAATATCCCCAAGGTTGGGGAGGTGAAAAGATGCTGGCACCAGCTCTATGCACATGGCAGCAGTGATGGATGGTGGCTGGCTGACCCAGTCCCAGGGGCTGCTGTAGAGCCTGGCCTGGCTTGGGGATTGGGTTTCTCAGGAACTAGGGAGAAGCCAACTTCAGCCCATCAGGTGGAGGATCCAACACTGGCCACCATCTTCCCTGTGTGGCCACGGTACAGGCAGAGGCGGGGTGGGACTGTTTGTTCTAGAAGCATTTTCCTGGCTTTCATTGGGCTTATCAAGAAAACATTCTAACGTGAAAACCTGTGTTGTTTATTACAGCAAATGTAAACATAATTAATTAAAATCAATGTACTACAAAAGATTTTGTGGAATGGAATATTTTTACAGAAAAACCATTTTTTAAATTTTAAAAGGAAATCAAAAAGGATAAAAATGATGCAGAATTTTAAAAAAAAAGGAAATTCATACTAGTGAATACATTGCACATTGTTATCTTGAGAGTAGTTGTTCAGATTACAAGATTTAGCTGTGTTATGGCCACAGAAAGCCCAATATTTAGAAAAAGATAAAAATGGGAGTTCCCTCCAGAGACGCAGACCTCTGTGTGCAGCTAGGTGACACCAGGCAGTGGCATCTTTCTGAGCCTCGGTTTTCTCCTTCTGTGAAGAAAGAAGGTCTGGGGATTTGCGATACCTTGCTGCTCTGGGTGGGGAGACGGGAAGAGAGTGGCCGGGTAGGGGACTTAGGGTGAATTCACCTCGGGTGCCACCTGCGTTGTCCTTTTCTGTCTTCTGTGTTGAAATTCTCTCTGGGATGTGGGAGTGGCCTTTTCCAGGTCACTGCTTGTAATCAGCTGGGACAATCGTTTGGCACCCAAGGTGCCCTCTGCTAGGGTTCCGGTGGCCTTGTGACATGGCTTTGTCTCCGCCATGTCTCAGATGTCCCTCAGAAGTGTCCACAGAACCAGTCCCTGGTTGTGGGAGCCACCACTTTCTCATCTCGCTCTCTAAGCCTCAGTCCCCCACATCTGTAAAGTGGGGGTACAGGTGACGTGCATGCTGGTATAGAAGTGAGGGGACCTAGCAGATGGCCCTCCCTCAGCACTGCAGCATGAAGAAAGGCCAGCACATCAGTGTCAAACCAGGGGGAGGACGCCGTCACAGTCCCCAACCTTGTGCTTATCTCCCGGACAGTGCAGGCTCCTGGATGTGGCTTGGAAGTTTTATCCCTGGTTGAGGACGGACCTGTAGTGCCCTTGGCCTTGAGCAGGGGTGACATTTCTGAGTGGTCTTTAATTTACCTTCAATCAGGCACGAGTCCTTTGCAAGACAGGAAGATGGGAAGCTGTCTCTTTGGGCCCGACATGAAATAGCATTGCCTTTGCCTTGAAGGAGAGTCAGCCATGTCTTTGAGGTGTGGCATATTGAAATCCCCAGAGGGGCTGGCCCAGCCCGGGGAGCCTTTGATAGCACGGTTGATACCAGACCCTGGGCCATCAATACCCAGAATCAATCACCGGGCCGTGCTGCTGACAGCCGCCGTGTTCCCGTCACAGCAGATGGGAGGGAGGAGGGACAGTGATTTGTCTGGCCCCTCGGATAGATTTCCTGTTTTCATAGGGAGGTGGAAAGGGCCCATCTGGTCATCCGATTGTAGGCCAAGATAGCCGCCTCTGGGTCACAGGCCCTCACTTTACGTATCCCACCGGCCATGTGGTCCCAGTGTAGTGGCAGCTCTGGTGTCCAGGCCTCCTTAGACGGAGCCACGGGAGGTTACCTGGCTGCAGAAGCTCCGGAGGCAGTGGGGGACACCATCTTTCATCCTCCCCCTCAGCTTCCTTTCCAGGCTTTGCTCACAGCCTGTTGTCAAGTTTTTCTTCCTTCCAAGGTTCTTCCTAACTGGTACACATACGTGCAAATGTCCCCAGACCCTTGTACCTGTGCGTGTGCACCAGGGCTCTGAGTGCCTTGGCTGCCTCTCCTGGCTTCCTGGCCAGTCTGCAGCTCAGGTGGGGACAAGGGCAAGGAAGACCCCTTGGCGGGTGCTCTGCCTGGCTCAGAGCCATCTTTTCTGTCCCCCTGCTGTGTCCTTGGTCACTTGTTCAGTGCTCCCGACTTCTGACACACTGACATTGCCTCTCCCAGCTGTTTGAGAAGTTTTTATAGAGCGTTCTGTTTCCAAAGGACACTGCCCAGCAGTCACATTACTATATCCACAGCGTTGTCTGAGGCCAGCTGTGGCTCTGCCACCTTTTGGCCTTGGGCAAAGTGCCTCAAGGATGGAGAAGCTACGGTCTTCTTGGAACTTCCAACTGTTGCTGTGTCTCCGTCCCCTCCCACCCTTCTACCCACAGGTATTCACAGAGTGTTTCCTGTGCGTGAACAGTGCATGAGCACTTCTCTGGGGCCTCTGCTTCTGCCCCATCACATCTCAGACGTGCCCCCTCCCCCTTGCACGAAGTCTCCTGTCCCCTCCTCCCGAGCTGCACGCAGGCAGTGGCGGTAGTGGGCATTCCGCTCCTGCAGCCCGGGGCCCACCAGCCGGCTAAATGGGGCGTTTAATTGGAAGGAGACGCTGGCAGGCTGCCCGGAAATCCTGAAGAAAGACACCAGAGTGGCCGTGCTTTTACAACTGCACCACACACCTTTGCGGCGAATTTCTGTTTTAAATACTTGAAGGGGTGCTCGGAGCCACCTGAGAATTAGAAGTGCCACCAAAGCTATGCAGCCGAAGACCCCAAACCCGAGAGGGCACTGCTTGGGGGTAGAATCCCATTGCTCGTGTAAATGGGGAAATGGGGCTACTCAGAGGTGGAGGGAAATGTCCAGTTCAGTTTGGCTCAGGTCTCCAGAGGCTGGCTGAGGAGAGTGAATACATACCCCATTACTGACCTGACAGCCTCCCCCACATCCTGAGGTCCTGGCTTCCTCACGGGCTCCCGCTGCAGTGCCATCCTAGGTCTTGCAGGATGATTCCTGAACCTGTGGGCAGGAGGGTGTGAGCCAGGAAACGGGCTGATGGGAGGAGGAAGCCTGCGTGTCAGGGTGAGAGAGACTCATCCCAGAGGGCCCATGGTGTATCTGCCAAGCAGCGAGGCTCTCATTTCAGAGCTGAGATTGGGGTCCACCCCGCTGGAGACAGGCAAGGAATGCAAGGTCAGGGATGAGTGAGGAGAGGACCACTGTGCCAAAAGGCAGTGGAGGTCATGGTCAGCAGGCCAGAGCCTGAGCCCTATGTGGACAGCAGGCCCCATTTTCCTCTGAGACCACAGTGGCCAGGAATCTCATCTTGAGGGTTTTATGTCCATGGGAGGTCATGCAACTTGGTGACCCAAGTCGAAAAGCTGGAGCTCTTCTCACCCCAATCCCTTCCTTTGTGTTACGGGAATGGAAAGAGATACTCTCTCAGGGGAGGAAATGAGACATGAGGGCAGGGCTGGCCCCTGTGCCTCAGGGTCCTCACCTGTGAAATGGGACAGTAAGATTCCTAATTATAGGCTTAGTGGGTTCAATGGGCTATGCCTCCTAGGTACCTGCTAAAGGGTTTGGTTGGTACTGAACGTGGGTTGTTCGTTGGCATTTTCATGGTAATGGTGATGGTGATGGTGATGGTGGTGGCGATGGTGGTGCCGATGATGCCCAGGGGTCCTTCCTGGGTCAAGGCCTCAGGAGGTGAACAGTTCACTTCACAGTAGGTCGCCGTTGCTTACCTGGGATGGAGCTGGCTCCAGGAGCAATTTCCCCTGGATGAAACAATCTGTGGAATCCACCGTAGATCATTCGCCATGACGTCTTCTGTTTAAACAGCGGCCGGCCAGGGAGGGTAAGCGCAGGCTGTGTCTTGGAGGAGGGGCCCGTGTCCCAGCCTCCTGCCCCAGCCTCTTAGAAGGCCCTGCCTGGGGGGAGCGCAGGCATATGGAACCCATTTGGGACATTCTTTCTGTATAAACCACTTTTTCCAGGTAAGACACATGCTCGTATTGACTGTGAAAGATGAAATAGCTCGCATGCTTTGCTGGCTACGTTTTATAGATCTTAATTAAACACATGGCCTCCCCGGGTGGGAAATTAAGCGCTCTCTGTGCGGCTGCTTCTCAAGAGGTGCTGTTGGCCCAGGGGAGGCCAATTATAACCCCCGTTTTCCCCAGACCTCACAGACCCTCTGAGTGCTTGGAAAATGTGTGCCTGCCCCACAGAGGGGCTTTGATTCGGCCGCCTGGACAGCATCAGGGTGTTTCCGGCCTGAGGCGAGCCGTGGGCAGGGTCCCAGGTGGCAGCGGGGAGGCCTCGGAGACCAGGTTTCAACTTCCCAAAGAATCAGAGCCCTCCTTCATCAGCCACACATGGACACCCGATCGGAACCAGATGTGCCTGCTCCGGGGAGGGAGGCCAAACAGAGGTGCGCTGGAGCCTTGAGCTACACCCCCAGCCCTCTCAAACGTTTCTTACATTTTGAGACAAGGTCTCACTAAATTGCCCAGGTTGGACTTGACCTTGTGATCTTCCTGCCTTAGCCTCCCTGAGTACTGGGCTGCAGGACTGGTCAGAGAGTTTTTAATATGCACCTGGTTCATTGTGTTTGTTTCTCTGTGAACCATCACAGAATGCCACACAACACGTGCTGTGGCACTGCCATTTCATCTTTGGGGACCCCAGCCCAGAGCAACCTGCCCAGGGTTGTCTCACAAGGGCAAGAGGGTCAGTGGTATTTGAGTTCCTAAACCCAGTGAGCTTGGCCACCAGTCTGGACCTCTTGGTTGGGGAGCTGCCAATGGGGGTACAAGGAGGTCATCTCTGGTCCCTGTAGTCCCCACAGCACAGTCCTCTACTCATGTCCAGCAATGGTCTGAATCCCTAGGTGCCCAGGCTCATGGATTGAGGGGTCCCCTCCACAGCAGGGCCTCTGTGATGTGCTTTGTGTGCCAGTGTGCCAGTTCCCAAGGCCCCAAGATTTCTCTAGGCTGCTTGGCTGTGGTAAGATGGAATCTTTGCTTTGGTTCTGTTTATACTTTGAGTTTCTGCTGATATTCATGTTAAAGGCTAACACGCACTGTCAAAAAGTGTGCTGGTCTCAGGCTTTGTCCCTGGTGAGGGCTGCCCTGAACTCCCAGATGCTGCCCAGGGCTTCACCAAGCAGGGCACTTCACCATGTCAGGTGGACAGTGCTGTTATGTACACACAGGGTCACAATTGTTGTAGGTGGACAGTTGCGCAGATTGGATCGACCCTTACAGTCACATGGCCACCACCACCATCAAGCACTTCTGCCTGTCCCACCCCAGGCTACCAATCCACATGTCCCCTAGCACTGCCTTTTCCAGAAAAATCCTATCACCAGAACATATGGCTGAGTGGTCACTTGGATCATGTTTACTTTGGGTTTAAGGCACAACTGAAAGCCAGTTTGTGTTCACTGGGGCAGGGCCGGTCTCTTGCAAATTGGGTGATTGGGGAAGAGAGTGCTGGGCTGTCCCTGGCGATCATGGAGCTGGACTCGTTCACAGTTACAGGGAGGCAGGTCCAGCAACTCAGCCATTCTCAGCTTCCTCATTAATTTTGGGGTAAGAATCTGATTGTCTTCATGGGGCTGACGGCAGGTGATGGCCATCGGGGTGCTCCACCAGGCATATAACAGAGACCTGACCAGGGAGGACACAGCAAGCACCCGGAGGAAGAGGGATCCATGCCTTACAGATCTGTGGGTCCCTGGACTGCAAGATAGTGGCAGCCTCTTACAGGACAATGTCCCTGCGGGGAAAGGGCACTTCCCCATGGTCCCTCCCTTTGCTGTGATCCCCCTCCCTCCCCACAGTGCTTCCAGGGTCTCATCAGTCACTGTGTGTTCAGGTGTGTGTCTAAGTTACTTCCTGGCTACCAGAGCATGAAGACCAAGCAGGCTTTGCTCCAGGCTGGGAGGGATTTAGAAGCCCAGGGTTGGCCAGAAAGGAGGTGCTTGGACGCAGGCACCAGGGGGATCTATGTGATGTGTGTGAGGCTGCTGGTAAGGGGCACTCTGTACAAGGGACACAGGCAGGAGTCACAGAAATCGGTGCCAGGGCCAGCTGGCTCTGGGGGCCTCACCGGCAGCTGGGGTGTAGGTGGGACCAGCCTTGTCTTTGCACGCTCCTCAAAGGACCAGAACAGAGGAGCAATGGGTGACCACTGCAGTCCATCCCTCCATCCTTCTTCCCCCCACCTCTCCATTCTTCTATCTTTTCACCCTCTACCTCTCCACTCTCCATCCTTCTGCCTTTCTACGTGTCTCTCCATGTCTCCATCTTCCTGTTTCATCCTCACTCTGTCCATCCATCCATCTCTCTATCCTGCCCCATCCTTTCATCTCTCCATG
The DNA here is from genome assembly GCF_034190915.1 of Cavia porcellus. Lineage (NCBI taxonomy): Eukaryota > Metazoa > Chordata > Mammalia > Rodentia > Caviidae > Cavia > Cavia porcellus. Next base: position 27,187,046 of record NW_026947500.1, read on the forward strand.
TCTCCATTACTATATTCATCCACCCATCCACTCATCCATCCGTCACCTCTCTATTCCTCCTGCCCACCATCTTTACATCTGTCTATCCTTCCACTCTTCCACCTCTCCATTTCTACCTCCATCCTCCCATCACCCCGCCACCCTACCATCTTCCATCTTTTGCTTTGTCCCTTGCCCATTCACCCCTCCTCTCCTCCATTCCTTCTTCTGGGTAAAACTGAGCACTTGCTCTGGGTGGCTCCTGAGCTTCCTCCTGGGGAGCAGGATAGGGGCTGGGCCTGGGCTTGGGGACCTCGGCAGGGCCATGTCCTAGTTAGTGTGGAAGTGTGTCCTGTCTTAGGGCTCTATCTTTAATCAACTTGTGGCACTACCAGGCCAAGCTGTCTTTTAGTTTTCTTCTTGAGTCAGCTTTCCCCTTCCTTCACGCCCACCTTCAACAGAGTTCTGTGTTCGGCCAACTTTCTTTCTTTTCTGTGTTTCATTCAATCCTATAACACGACCCAGGGTTATAGGGCGTCCCTGGGGCTCTGAGTCTTTGGTCCGTGGCAGTGCAGGCCATGGGTGACTCAGCTTTCACTAGTGAATAAATTCACTTAGCTGCCTCTTCTTCTTCTTCTTCTTCTTCTTCTTCTTCTTCTTCTTCTTCTTCTTCTTCTTCTTCTTCTTCTTCTTCTTCTCTGCTCAAAGCCTCCAGCCTTGGCCCAAGATTGTCTGGGTTGATATTATTTGAGGATTTCAAGGCTAATTTGTATGCCAGATTGGCTAATCTCCTGGTCAGCAGCATTTGTTAAACAAAATGGAGATTTGGGGTTTTGTTTGTTTGTATTTTCTTTTGACTGTAGTGGAATTTTCAAGACTTACAAGGAAGCTGCCTTTGCTACTTCCAACACAGCCCCTTCCACCTGGCGGAAGACAGCAGCAGCAGCAACGGGCTCCCCACGGTGGTGACAGGTGACGACAGGGAGAGATGGGAAGAGAGTGGGCAAGAAGTCACATTACATCACGTGGGAATCAGCAGTCCTGGCGCCGTGACTCCCCTGGTGTCCACCAGTTCCAACAGACTTAGATTCCAGCGGGTTTAGGTTGTTAAATGTCTCCTTGATGCTGGAACATTATCAGCAGGAGTCACAAAAGGCTCAGGGGACATAGACTCTGGTTTTAGCTTTTTTTTGTAGTGGTGGAGACTGGGATTAAACCCAGGACCTTCTCATGAACAATGTCTCCAGCCCTTTTACAATCGTTTTAAATTTTGAGAAAGAGTCTCTCTAAGTTGCCCAGGCTGGGGTTGAACCTGTGAGCCTCCTGCCAGAGGGATCAGCCCCCCAGGGTGCAGGTGTGCACCGCCATGTCCAGCTGAATTTTTACATTTTAAGAATGAATGGAGCAAAGGACAAAGGATAGCCAGCTCTCAGTCTAGGAGGGGCAGAGTGTTGTGGGCAGGTCTGGCCTGTGTTTCCTGACTGTGCGCTGGGCTGCGTCCCCTTCTTAGAGAACGTGGGAGGCAGGAGTGTGGCAGATTGCTTTGCACAATGGTCCCCTCTCCTGCCAGGTGGAGGTGGGTACAGAAGTCCGGACAATAGGCCTGCCCAGCCCTGTTCCTGCTTCCTGCTGCCTGAGACAGAGGCTCCGAACCCCTGTGAGTGCTCCCAGGGTGATCTTGGGGGTTGCCCTATCCCTTTGTGGAGGACCCCAGAAACAAAGAGAGGCAGACAATGAGAGAATCATGCCAGGCACTTGGTCTCTCTGGAGGGAGCGTGGCCAGGCAGGGCTGAGATTGTCCTAAGGCATGGGGACCTCTCCTGAGGGTCTCCTGGCTGGAGGCAGGACACTGGTCAGCTCAGGCACAGGCCCAACCCAGCACTGGTTGGCTTGGGGCCAAACCTCTCGTTCTCAGGGGAGAATCGCAAAACTTGATTCTGTGAGCACCATTCAGTCCTAAAGGCCCAGGCCGGCCCCATACGTGGCCCCTAAATCTGTCATTCAGAAAATCAGTGAACACTGACGGCCACCAAAGTCCTTGGGACTCTGGGTATCAGATTTTACAATCAAGCCTGCCCTTGGACAGTCCAATTCCAATTGAACATTCACTCTTGAGTAGAGCTTTCTTAGAAGGCCGAGGGAAGTCCTGACATCCTGACCTGGGAAAGAGTCCACATAGGGGACTAGGAGCCTTTTAAGTACGCAGACAGGATCCCATCCCAGGAGGACAGTCCCAAATGTGTCTGTGCATGTGCATTTTTATGTGCATGTTTTCATGTATACACACACATCTGCACATGTGTACACGGTAAGCGTGCCTGTGTGGCCATGTATGTACTGTAGGTGTGTATGTGCATATGCAGGCAGGGCACGTGTGTGTGTATGTGTGCAGAGATGCAGGTGCCTGTGTGTGCGCGTGTGAATGTGTCTCAGGGACTTCTGCCAGTGTTCAGATTGCTGATCTTATGTCCAGCTGGGGATAGGTGTCTTGACCCTGACTTTAGATAGATAAGTAGAACCCTGGGACTCCAGTTCCTTGAATCCAGAGTAAGACTTCACAGTTCTGCCCTTCCTCTGGCTGCTCATCTGAAGTCCCAGGTCCTCCATCCTGCCACATCGGTGACCCGGGACCCACGACGGGGCCCAGCTTTGCACCTTGCTTGCGTTTCTTGGGTTATGATCACAATGACCTCAGTGTCGGAGCCACTGTCCTGGCTGAGCCCAGGCAGATCCATCCTGTGGCCGGTAGTCGCCTCCCAGCCCAGTTCTCAGCACTGATAGCAAGTGCCCTTGACCTGCTCTCTTGGAGCTGTGGTTTGTAGGCTAGGTTTGCGCTCTGGGTCTCTTGGTTGTTCACAAACACACTTAGTGGATATTTATGAGTCTGCTTAAGTGCTTGACACTGTCCTGGTCTGTAAGGGAAGGGAGGGACAAAGCCCCAGCTGATGGATACTTGACCCTCTGCTGAGCACATTTGTAAAATGGCCCTTACACTGACCACAGTTTTCATCTGTAAAATGGGACACATGACAGAAGGTCCGGGTCAGTGCACACAGTGCCTTGGATGTGACATCCAGTCTGTGTCTTTCATAAGACACAGGCCAGTGGCCCACTAATGTCCAGGATGCAGCTGCCGTGTCAGTGGACAGAGGAGTCACTCCAGCCCCGAAGCAGGCCGTCCTCACCCAGCCTTTCTTTCCTTTTGTGGTGGGCACAGAAACACTCGGAGACCCCAGCTTTGTGGACTGTGAGGTGCTAGGCTCCTCTTTGGTGGCTTCCCCAGCAGCTCTTGCTCTTAAAATATGGAGCTCGGCTGTCCAGGAGGTCTTGCTTGGTCCAGTGTCTTCCTTGCCACCAAGTTCTGCTCCTGATGATTTCAGGCCTCCTGCCTGTCCCCTGGGCTTTGGGGGACTCAGGTTAGCCCCAGGCTTGGACTGGTGAATGGGGCGTGGCCCATGTCGCAGTGTTCTTGAAGCATCCTGAGTGGGCTTCCCCATTCACATTCAGAAAGACCCTTTCCTTTGGAGTGCTGTTTCTTGTGGGGGAGACCCCTGGGCATTTTGAGGGCATCTACAAGCTGGGAGGCACACAGGATTCATCTGTCTTAAAAAGCTGGGGTGAAGTCAGCCATGACATCAGTCTTTGGAGACCCATGGGTCTGGAATCAGACTTCTAAAGTAGCCAATGCTGTCAGAAATGACTGCCTTAGCACACAAATGCTGCCCCAGGGGTCCAGGGACAGGGGCTGGCCAGGGGTCACTCTGGGCTCTGGGGTCCATGTACAGGCAGCACTGCTTGTACCTGGTAACCCCCAGTAATTTTCTAGGCATTTCTTTCCCCTTTGCCTGCTTAGGATCACAATGACTTATGGGGTGACCGCACATGGGCGTGTGGCTCATTTTGTAGCTGGTGAGACAGAGGCCCAGGAGGAGGGGAGGCTTTCCTGACACTGTGTGTTTGTCCTGGGCAGAGCTGGGTCCCTGGTTTGAGTCCTGGATATTTGGCCCCTCAAGGGTCTCAAGTGGGAGGCTGACGCTGGGCAGGTGGCTGGACACACAGCTACCCTGGGCTGTGCAGGGGGCTCTGCTCTGCTGGGCCCGTGCCGGGCAGAGGCCAGGACGGGAAGAAACATCTTCACCTCCTCCAGGCCCCATTGGTGGTGTTGTGGCATTGCGGGGAGCACTGTTTAATTGGCTGTCACAGGGGATTTCAACAGGTTAACAGGCTGGCTGGTGGGGTGTCTCGGAGTGGGGGTAGTTCATGTGCTGAGGCACTGGAAGCTGCCATTTGGGCTGCTACTGGGAGGGGGAAGGCGGTTGGGTTTGCAGGCAGCCTTAGTGTCAGAGGACGCCCTCTCCTCCAGGCATCGGTGAGGCTCGAACTGCTTCCTTTGACCTGGCTGCTCAAAGGCAGGTGAGACCTCAGGGTCTCAGAGGATAAAAGATGAAAAATTAGCCTTGGATGGAGAATGGTTTCATCTAACTCCCTGGGAAAGTGCAGGGGAACCAGCTGGGGACTCAGGTCTCTGAGCCAAACCCCAGAGTAACAGACTGATCACTTAGTTTCCCTGAACCTTGGCCTTCTTATCTAATGATGGGGCGCTGATGAGTCCCTCAGGAGGGAGGCAGCACTGGGGCCCCCCCGGCACACTCCAAGTGTCCTCTCCTCTTGGGAGAGTAATTGGGCTATGCTGTGCTGGAGCAGCCTGTGTTGGGAAGATTGCTTTGAACCTGGTGAGACAGAGCCACCCTCTGGACTGTGATTCTAGGTGAAGGGGGTGGGGGCGGGAGTGTTAAAGTAGGGGTAGGGGACAGTGACCCTGGCATTAAGGGATGAAAGATGTGCTTTTGGGGACTGCAGGTTCCCCGTGGCCTCCTTTCTGATGAGGGAGAAACTGAATGTGGAGCCCAGTGTGCTGGGGGCTTGGAGAGAACTAGCTGGCTCGGTGTCCCTGCTCTAAGGATGACTAAGACATACTGTCCCCTCTCCCTCCATCTCCCAAGCCTGGCATCTCATGGGGATAATGATAATCGTAATAATGGTGACAGTGGCCATGTCTAGCGATGTCCCTTGTACTTCCAGATGGACACAGGCACAGAGACAGGGGCTACCTGCTCAAGGCTGCAGGGCCTGGGGGCAGGGGGTGGGAAGCCAGGCTGCGCTGCCCTCTCTTGCCCCTCTGGGCCCTCGGCACGTCAGGCCTGAGGAAAGAGCTGGCAAGGGGTGACCAGACAAAGCCCAGCTGGGGCCAACAGGGCAGTGCAGTGCGTCCACATGGCCCTGCAGTCCGGGCAGTGCCAGGCCAGCGCCAAGCAGCCGGCCTCAGAGGAGTGAGCCCATTTGGCGGCCGTTCTGGGCTTGGTGGCGAGATGTTTGTCCCCCTCCTGCCCCATCCAGCTATGACAAGTGGGCCTTCAGCAGATATGACAGCCGCGGGTGGGGGGTCCCTGGCCCCTGTCCACGTCTCCACACTTGACTTGCTCGGAGTCCACTGGCCCGAGATAATGCCCCCAATGGAAGTCGGCGGCCGGAACATCGGTGGACGCTTTGCTTTTTTTCCCTTCCTTTTTAATACATTAAACATGCATTACTGGATTTCTACCCAGTTCCTCTGACAGCTGTGGAAAAATAAAGAAAATTCAGTTTGAACTTAAAAAGCCGGGGCTTAATTTATGTTCCGCACCTTTGTCTGCCAGAGCCTTTCCCTCTCGGGAGGAAGGGCCCCAGGGAGCGGGAGACGGAGGCCCGGCCACCCCACATGGCCCCGCGGTGCCCGGACCTTAATAGGGGCGCCCAGTGGCCAGCACGGAGGCCAGTTTTCAGATGGAAATAGGACAAACAATGCAATCATCTGTCCCGCAATCTGTTTTGAAGGGGAAAGAAAGAGCGGCGGAGAGGAGAGAGCCGTTTTCTGCCGGGGGAGGTTTCATTCAGGGCGTTTTATAGGGAAAGACAGATGTCATGAATACTGATACAGGCTCCGGGTCTGGGGGCTCCTAATTTTCAGGGCTATAAAGACAAAGGGGTTTAATAACACAGGGAAGCACATGTTGATGGGTGTGTCTTGTAACCCATTCTGGTGTCGCTGTGTCTGTCTCTATCTCTCCCTCTCTCTCTCTGTCTCTCTCACACTTTTGGGGGACACTGGGGATTGAACCCAGAGACTTTACACTGACTTACTTCCCCAGCCCACTTTTTATTATTTTGAGATAGAGACTCACTAAGTTGCTAAGATGCTCAGAGTCTTCACGCTAAGTCACATTCCCAGCCCTTAAAAAATATTTTTTTCTTTCTTTGTTTTTTTGTTTCTTTTTTTTTTTTTTTTTTTTTTTTTCAAGACAAGGTCTTGCTAAGTTGCTCAGGCTGGGCTTGAACTTACGATCTTCCTGCCTCAGCCTCCCACAGTGCTGGAATCACAGGTGTGCACCTTTCTTTCTGAGACTGAGGAAGAGTATGGGTGAGCCTCATTTTGCTCACTTGTGCACCTGAGGAAGGCAGTTTTCTTGATATCTATGCTCACGTGTGTGTCCAGGACCCTGGAAGCTGCAGAGGGAGCACCTCCCCTACCTATGACTGCACGGAAGGCCCTGTGTCCAGGCCAGTGGTTATTGGCCACTGGACAATGTAGCAGTGAATTAGTTGCCATCACTTAGCAGAGTAGGAGGGCAGGCACAGCCAACCCTCACCTTACTCCACGTGCAACTATTGAGTGCTTGCTGCATGCAGTCCTGCCACTGGTGCAGTGGCTGAGCCTTGTATCTGGCACCTGCCCCGTGGTGGCGGGTCCAGTTACCTCCCCTCCTGTGCTGTGGGGGACCCCTGCATTCAGACATGCCTTGTACACACAGTAACCCACAGTCGAGTTAGCTCCAATCAGTCACCGAATAATTATTAAACACCCACGGTGTCCCCAGGTTTGTGCCCCAGAACCGCAGCCCCTTGGCAGGCTTCCTGACCGGGGGCTATCAGGAACCGGAGCTTCCTGAGGGTTGGGGCATGAAGTCAGGAGACAAGGGCACAGGTGTGTCTTACTCCAAGCCTGGACCGGCGGCCACTGAGCACACTGGGATGCCACTTTAGGTAGGGACAGGGATGACAAGGCAGGGATCAGGGTGGAGACAACTCTCTGGGAGAACAGGGATCCTTCCTACCTCTCCTTCCTGGCAGATGTCTTTGTGCCTTGGGCCTCAGTCTCCACATCTGTGAAATTGGTCTGATGAGCCCATGAAGATGAAGGCAAGGATCCCCAGTGCCTGGCTCCCTGCAAGCATGCCATGGTGCAGCTGCTGGGGGACTAGGCTCAGAGGTGTGCACGGAGAGCTCCCTTCACCCTCACATCCTCCCTCCTTGCCCTTCTCATGTGCACCGGCCTCCTCTTCCTCCAGGAAGCCTACCCCACCCCTGCCACCAGGGTAGCCCCTCACCAGGCTCTGCTGTTCCAACCGGGCACCTTTCCCCAGGGGAAGCCTGTCTGTGCCCCAGTGCTCCACGCTCCTGACTTGCAGAGTGTAGTGGTGGGGACTGTCACATTCCTGAGACCACCAAGGTCCCAATGGGGAGTGGCTCAGTGCTTGAGAGTGCCCGTCAACAGCTGCAACCTCGCTTCCCCCACTGTCAACCAGGGCCTGGGTAGGGCACACTGAGACCGAGGGGTGACCACATGGGGCTGCTGCAGTCTCTAGGGAGCAAATTTGCAAGATTTAAAGAGAAGGCTAGGGCTCACAGGAGACCAAGGTCGCCCCCTGTGTACCCCCAGCAGTGGGGCTGACAGCAGCCCACCGCCCCAACTTCCTTCTGGAGCCCTGGCTCCCTTGGGTGGCCACACCCGGCTTCCTGCATGTATTTCTGCTTCTGGGAGTGGAGCAGATCCACAGCTCAGAATGCAGGGCTGGCTGAGCGAGGCCAGGGCGGCCTCTGAGGGATGGGCACGGAGGCTGGGTTACCATTCGTTTGCGTTTGGCCAACTTACTAATTGCAAAGTGATATTTCCATTGTTTACGCTTTAAGCTGTGTTTCCTTGATGACTGGTAGAATTAAACATTCTGTTATCTGTGTCTACTGCCTCTACATTCCTTTCATGATTTACCCAGCTGTGTCTCCTTCTCATCTTTCTATTACCAGGTTTTCTTATTGATTCACAAGAGCTCTTTGTATATTAAGGCTATGAAGAGGGTGAGAGTTTGTTTGTGGATGACATTTCTGTTTTCTGAAGGGAGCAAGCTGGTGATTGAAATTCTTAGGGTGCATTTTTCCTCACCAAGCTTTATAATTTTCTTTGCATTTTGCAGCTGCCTGAACACAGAGAGTCCTGGAGCCAAGGGCCCCAGTGTGCAAGGGAGGATGTCTGAGTTCATGTTCTTGGCCAGTAGATCACAAGGAAGAACCGAACCACAGCCTCCTCCCAGGCACCAGCCCCTGCTCCCCACCCAACACACAGCCACCTCTTTGGGGACAAGGAGATTTTTCAAACAAAGTTTGCCAAATATGCACATTTTTTTTCCCCTCCAGGGCAGATGCAAACGGTCTTTTCAAATCAGTTTGGAGGAAAATAAATGAGCCCATGCTGGGGCTTCCATAAATCTTTGCACAGCCACAAGGGTGAGTTTTGAACCTGATGAAGGGCCCAGTGTGTGGCGAATGAATGACACTTAGTGGCCGCACTCCCGTCCCGTCTTCCTTTCTTTCCCTCCCCCGGCTCCCAACCCAATTTAAAATTGAACGTTAGTGCTCGAAGACAAAGGGACCTTTGGCATCTCTCCCCTCCTGGAGGAAGTCTCCCGGTGAAATATGGGTCGTGGCTGTGCTCCACATGTGACTGGGACCTGTGTCTCCTGGCCAGCTCTGTGTCCAGAAGATGATCCACGTGCCGATCTTCTGCCCAGGGGCTCGGCCCCCCAAGAGCACGCTCCTTCCCGGCCTGCCATCCCTGAGCGACACCACAGCGCCACAGCGGCTTGGCTGGGCTGGCATGGGCTCTGCCTTCTGCCCGCTCCCCTTATCCCTGTCCCAACCACTGTCCCAAATGTGACAGGCTGAATGCGGAGGTGAGGGGCTCTGTGCTCATCTCTCTCACCAGAACCCCGAGGGTTCAGGCTCCGGCCCCACTCTGCTCCGAATCCTAGACAATCCCTGATTCCTTTCCTGCTGTGCCCTGCCCATCTGTCTCACTGTGAAGCCCTGAACTGGTGGTTCAGGCAGGGGCCTGACAGGGGAGGACAGTCATGTGTAATGTCAAGAATTTCCAATTGTAGTCTCGTGGGCGTGTGTGTACGTATTTTGAATTTCATATAGACTGATTTTTTCCCCCAGTAAAAATGACGTGATGATCGTGTTCCTAGTATCCTGACATATTTCTTGCAAATGTGATTTTTGTTTTACAAGCAGTATTCAAATGCATGTGAGTGGAGGGGAGGACATGTGGGTTGAGGGGACCGAGTGGGTGGGGCCGGCAGAGAGACATTCTCCAGGATGGCTGGAGAAGGGGTGGTCCCAGAGCCTGGGCCCAGGGAATGTGGGCTCCATGGCAGGAAGATGTGATAATCCAGGCGAGGCCACTGGACCTTGCTCGTGGGTAGTGGAGATCACTGGGGTCTCTGAATGTGGCAGAATGTGGCCTGGGAAGGATGAATCCAAGCAGACCGTGGGAGGTGGGATCTTAGGTGAGGACTGTCATTGTTCCAACTGCCAGGTGTGGCATGCTGCAAGCTGGTCACTTACTGACAACTTAGCAACCAACTAATGGACCAGTTAAATGAGCATCCAGTCAACCACCCAACCAAACGAATTCATGCCTCCTTCGCCCTCTTCTGCCTCAGTGGAGGAAGGGTTTTGTTCCCTTGTCTGTAGGGCTTTTGTGTATTACCTTTGGGAGTGGAGAGCTCAGCCCATTTTCTGAGAATGCCCCCGATTATATGTCTTGTCACCTTCCACCCACAGATGGTTGATGTTTGGAGGTGTTTTCAGAACCCAAGAGGAGCTGAGTCTTTCATTTTTTTGTACCAGGGATCGAACTCATGACCTCACGCTTGCCAGGCAGGCGCTTATGCCACTGAGCTAAATTCCTGGTTAGGAGCTGAATCTTACAGAAGGCTTCCTAAAGACCCCACGTGTGCCTTGGAGCAATGTGCATCCTTTCAGGAGTCACAGCTGGGCACATATCCTGCTCCCTAGCCATGATTTCTGTCACTATGAGCCGACATTCTAACCCAGATGAGACCTTGGGATCTCAGAGACTTTCCTGTGCTTTGAGACCTGGTTTCCCCACCCAGGTTTACCCCAGGTCGACAGTTTCCCCCTAGGAGGACACCACTGCTGCAGGGATGGCTGAGGGGGGAGCGCCCATGGATTTCATTTATATATGAGACAACAAAGACTTGGAGAAGCTGAGTGACCTGCCCAGGGCCATCAGCAGACAGCTCGTGTGTCCGGTCAGGAGCCAACCACCTCCCAGCCTCCCCAAGACATCAGCCACAAAGGCTTGTGTCAGAGTGTCAGGCTGGTTTTCCAGCTCCAGCCTGGCTCAGAGCTTAGCTGGTTTGTTGGACCTGTTCCCAGAACAGAGGTGGCTGGGGTACTAGCAACAAAAGCAATCTGGGATCCACTGCCCACCTACACATCCATTCATCCATTTATCCATCATGCACGTACCTACCACCTCCTCATCCATCCATCCACCTAGTCACTTACCCATCTATCCATTCATATATAATATATATATATACACACAAATACACACATGCTCATTATATATATATATATATATATATATATATATATATATATCCACTCACACATTCATTCACCCATCCATCCAAATATTTACACTGACATAAGCTTCAAGAAATATTTGTTGCATGCATGAATGAATGAATGAATGTGTACAGTTTTTGGATGAAGGTGTAGCTCAACTGAAAGAAAATCCTGCAAGGGGGAAAATAAAAGAATAAATGAAAAAAAAAAAAACAAATATTTACACTGAGACCACATAAGCAGATGCACCCGTGAGACCTGTGTTGGCCCGTGAGACCTTGTGACCTGCCCACATTGTCTCATTCACCAACACTGTAGTCCTTTCCTGTGAGCCCAGATTCAGGTGACATCTGGCCAAGGGCAGGTACAGTCTGGTAGCACCTCCTGCACCGCCGTGGTGGAGCTGGTGGGTAAAGATTCCTTTTTCCCCTTGGGCAGACACCTGGGAGGGGTTATGGACATGGCAGCCCCAGACGCCCACAGCAGTACCAGCTTGGTACTCCTGCCCTGTCTTGCCCCATTCTTTTCCTTTTTCTGGTCCTGGTCTCCAAAATGTACCATCTGCCCAAGTCTTTTCCTCAGCCTTAGGCAGACCCAAAGCACGTAGAGACATTTTCAAGATTCTGCTGATTTAGAACAAGTAGGAATATAAACCAGGAAAAAACAACCAATCAATTTACAGTCAGAGTCTCCTCATGCATTTGTTCATTCATTGATTCAATCCTTCATTCAAGTTCTTAGACCTCAGTTCCATCAGAACCGGGATTATGGGCCAGGGATTTAGCTCAGCAGCTTACGTGCCAGCCTGGTGAGTGCGAGGTCATGAATTCGATCCCTGGTGCCAAACAAAACAAAACAACAAAACAAAACAAAAGAACTGGGACCACGCTTGGGCTGTGCTTTATGCGCCAGCCTTGTGGCCAACGTTGTTTTGGTGATTCATGACAAAGAGGCAGGAGACTGATTTAGCTCCGGGTTTAAATCCAGGCTCTCCCTCTTTGCAGAAGTGAGATTTGGGTTAGTTGTTTCATCCCCCCAGCACCAGATTCCCCATCTGCAAACAGGCATCAGAGTTCTTCTTGGAGGTGGCAGCGAGCTCTCCACCAAGCTTTGGAGGCTGAGCTAACCACTGCCACGCTGTTGAGTGGGCAAAAGCGGTCTCAAGCTGCCTGGCTGCTCCCGGGGCCTGCCACAGTCCCTGAGGTTGCCCAAGGCGTCCCTCGGCCTTGAAAATGGCCAAGAAAATCAGCCGCCTGCAGCGTGTTGGTTAGGAACCCAGAGAAACAAACACCTTGGCCACCAGGAGGGGACGGGCACCCTCCCCTTCCTCCCTGCGGGGCCTGACAGCAGGCCCCATGTGGGATCAAAGGCGTTTGTGGGGCGATTAGCCTCGCCCTGGCTGGGTGAGACGTTTCCTTGGGAAAAATGTCGCTCCTTTATGCTCTCCTCAGCTGGTTATGAAATGAGGACCTTTGAGCGGCTTAAAGAAACCCACCGGGCCTTTGGAAATCCCTGCCCGCCCGCCCTCATTCAAGTCCCAACAGCATCTCCCTGTCTACGGCTGGGCTCGTGACTCACAGAGCCTAAATTTGGGACTTTCATACCCCCAGAATCGGATTTAAAGATAATGAAAACTTTCCAATAGGAAAACTGCCTGGATTCTGCAAGCCTCTCATGGCGGGGCTGCCCTGCGGGGGCCCTGTGCAGGGATGTGTGTCACATCTCCCACAGGCCAGGGGAGGGTCAGAGATTGGCATCTTTCTGGGGGCCCAGAGTGGGCTCCAGTTCTTGCAGAAACAGGTCTTATCTGCTTTTCTTTTTCTTTTCATATCATCAGTTCGTGTTGGTTTTCTTTTAGACACGGCTTCCTGGATCTCATCTCTGTAGGCAGAGCTCCCATGATCTATAAGAGCAGGATGCAGGCATCATACCCACTTTAAAGATGGAGAAAGTGAGGCCTGGGAAGAGGAAATACCTTGCTGAAAATAACTCGGGGGAGTTGAGAGCTGGGACTTGAACCTGCAAGGCCCGTGCATCACCGTCTTTCTCTAATCCCCTCTGTTCCCTGAGTCCTGTCCCCAGCCCACGAAGTCTGAGGTTCAGGCTGAGTGCAGTGGGCATGGGGGAGGCTGGCTGGTGGCCGCGTTGGCCTCCACAGATCTGCACCCCGCCGCGCGCTTTCATGAGCTGCCAGCTCTCACAGCCCTGGTGATGAGCCTGGCAGGGTCGCTCAGGGACATGGGCCCTTGTTCCTGGAGAGGGAGCCTGAGGCGGAGGCAGAGGGGTTCCCCAGCTCACCTCGTTCTGCAGATGCTTCCCTGCCACCCAGGCCGACCAGGGGCCGTCCCGCCTGGTGCCAGCCAGCCCAGCCTCGTCTGGCCTGCCCATGCCAAGCAGTCCATTTGACCGTGCCCATCTGTTTGCCCACAGAGTCCTGTGGTGTCCACTGGCCCAGGGCCCCGCTGTAGCTCAGGAATCCTCGGGCTCCATCCATGGTGCTTGGTTCCTTTTTTCCATCCAGCCCGGAAAGTGCGGGTCAGTAAAGACCTCAGGGGGTGTCAGGTCTGGACCTCCCGCTCTGCACAGATGGGGAAACGGAGGCACAGGAGAAGGAGGATGGAGGGGAGTCCGGTGCTCTTCCAAGTCCCTGCTGACTAAGCAGTTTTCCCCAGCGACTTTTGTCCATGCAAGCTGCATCACACAGGGCCTTGGGCTCTGCCATGGTCCCCTAGCCCAGCGAGTTGGGGTGGTGAGAATCAGAGCTCGGGATCCTTTAGGGGCCTGGTGTTGGTCTCCCACACAGGAAGCTCTCTGTCTCTGTCTTAGTCTCTTTGGGCTGCAGGACAAAATACCCTGTGCTGGGGGCTCACGAATGGCAGATGTCTGGTCGTCTCAGGCCAGAGGCTGGACGTCAAGATCAAGGCACCAACAGATTCGGAGCCGAGGAGGCTGCTTCCTGGTTCTAGAAGGCAACTTCCGCCCAGCCTGTGTGTGTTTCCAGGTGGATGGGGCCGGAAGCTGTCAGAGTACTCATCCTATTCACAGGGGTCCCCCCTCAAGACCTCATCACCTCCCAAACGCTGCACCTCCTAATACCCTCATGGGCAGGGCAAAGATTTCAACCTATGCGTTTGGGGTGGGCAATACATTTGATCCGTTGACACCTTCCTGTGCTTGATTTCTGTACCTGGCACATTGATGGTGCCCCCTGGTATGTGTAAGGTGCCTGTAGGAAAGGGCCCACTGTTGTCCTGGACCTCCATTCACAGAAGCCAAGAGGAAGGCTCAGAGAGGGAAGGGTGTCTCCTAAGATCACACAGCATGTGTCCAGGTAGCACCCGCATTTCATGCTGAGTGGATGGAGATTTTCTTTCAGATGTGAGCTGGGGTGGAGTATGATAAAGATGGAGGGGACGTGAGTCTCGGAGTCTAGGTGGTACCCGGGGGTCTGGTCCCCTGGTGTTTATATCCTGTATAATCTTTTACCCTTAAGGGTGTTTGAGGCCTGTGACTTCTTTGGACAAACAGAGCTGGCAGAGGTGACAGATGTGCTGTGCTGTGTGGGAGCCTGTCCTACAGCCAGACTCACCTGGAGTTGCAGAAGCCACACAGTAAACAATCACAAGCTGCCTCAAATAGCTACAGGGGGTGCCCAGTCACTGGCTACCGAGAAGCTGGGGTCCTCTGTCTCACGAGCACAGGGAGATAAATCCTGCCAACAGCCGGTGTGCACGTGGAGCAGATTCTTCCATGGCCAAGCCTCAGGATGAAGATGCAGCCTGCAGACCCTCACATCTGGTCCACACAGGCGAAACTATGTGCATGCAGCCTAAGCTGCTGAGCTTGGGCCATTTGTTACACAGCATGGGCGACTAGTACAGGAATTGTGATAAGAACTTTGGGTGCTTGTGATCCAGTGGAGAGTGTCATGGACGAGCCTCAAAAACACCAGGCAGGACAGTAACAGCTAATCTTTTTGGGCCTTCTGGTCCACTGACTCCACTGGTGTGCTGGTTCATCTGATCTCTTTCCTCTCCTGCTCCCACACCCTCCTTCCTGAATGACAGCCCGTTACTACCAGAAATGGGGCAGCTAGATGCCAACGATAAGAATGGAGGAGGTGGGAGCAGCTCCAGAGTTGGGTTTCTTATGGGCAAGAGAAAGGATCCGGAAGGGGCAAACCAGAAGTTACAGTCCCAGGGGAGCCAGGATGTCAAAGACGGGTGTGCGTGGCTGAGCTGTGCCTCGGAACGTAAGGTGCCAATGCAAACTGCCAGGATGGCGTCACAGCTTCCTGGGGTTGTATTAAAAAGAAAAAAAGCTGGGGCTGTAGCACATATAACCCCAGCACTCAGGAGGCTGAGGCAGGAGGATTGCAAGTTTGAGACAGTTTGGGTGACTTATTGAGACCCTGGGTCAAAATAGAAACGAAAAAGGGCTCAGGCTAATGGGTATGTGTGTGTGTGTGTAGCACATGCCTAGTGTGTATGTGACCTTGGATAAAATAGTCTTCGTCATCTAATGCATCTCGATTTAAAATTCAATACATTGTAAGCACTCAGATGCCACAGGTGACCAGTGGCTGCTGTAGTGGATGGGATTGCCTGACAGTTCTGGGTCAGACTCAGAGAGTGCTGAGCCCGCCTCGTTCACTAACTGCGCTGTGACTTAGCTATGGCGGCCCAGGCACTGACCTTTATGCACAGAAATGCATCCAGTCTTAGGAAGCAGAGTGAGTTCCATCCTTACTCTTTTTTTTGTTGATGAAAAGCAGGCTCAGAGAGGTTAAGTAATTTGCTCACAGTCACACAGCCTGGCGGAGCCAGGATCTGCACCCTGAGTTTCATTTGTTGGAGGTGCTCTGTCAGTTCTTTCACAGTCCGCACATTAATCAATCTGAGAGTCAATTCCCAGGGCAGCTCCCCAGGAATGGAGCCGAGCCATGGAATATCTCCTGCCCTGGGAATTCACTGCTCTGCAGCCAGCGTTTATTAGCTGTCAGCTCTGTGCCAGCCAAAGGGCAGCCCAGGGCAGCCGTGGAGTTTTCTTCTTAGGACTGGCTTTTCCTCACCTTCCCGTGGTGCCCCTTCCCACGGGCAGGGCCATCCAGGGCCTCAGGGTGTCCTCCTGCTCCACCTGCACTCCCTCAGCTTCATCCTGGTGTGCAAGCTTGGATCCAGCTGCAGGGCTGCCTGGGCCTTGCTGGGGATGGGGGAGCTGGGCCCTGACCCCGCAGGGCTGCAGGCGAGTTTTACCCAGAATCCTCAGGGTGCCGCCTCCTCTGTGCAGCCTCTGGGCCCCAGAAGTGGTGTGTTTTCAAGCGCTGAGACCATCCTGTCCCATTCAAGTCTCTTAACCACAGAACTCAGCCTCCGCCTCTGCTCCCTTTCCAATTTTAAACATTAACCAGGGTACACATGAGTTTCTGAAGCAGAGTTTAAATGTACACCTAAGCAATGTGTTCACACCTAAAGCTCCATGGATCTGCAGAGGTCCACATCCCGCCATCATCGCCGGCATCCTGGTACCCAACGGTGTCAGCCCAGGTAATGTGCTAGGTCCTACCTGATCTCAGATTGCTCCAACATGTCCTTCTTCAGCATGGGCCCCTTTCTGTCGGCTTCTTTCAAGCAACACAACCTTTGTGAGACTCACTCATATCGTGGTAAATAGCACAAATCTGTTCCTGTTTCTAAAACTGCTAAGTGCTAGCCCACTTTGTACGAATTTACCACCATGAGTTTATCTATTTACTTGCTAGGCAGACATCCGATGTGCTCTTAGACCTGGGTGATTTTTGTTTTGACGGTACTGGAGACAGAACCCAGGACTTTGTACTGAGCTACATTCCCAGCCCTTTTTAATTTTTATTTTGAGACAGAGTCTTATTAAGTTGCCTGGGCTGAACTTGAATTTGCCATCCTCCTGCCTCAGCCTCCCACAGTACCGAGATTATGAGCGTATGCCACTGTACCCCGATGAACTGGGCTGTTTTTAATGAAGTATCTGACAGTCCCTGCACCCATCTCAGGTGGCACAAGGGTCCCCCTTCAGGGCTGGGAAGGTGGGGGTCTGGACTGTTGAGCGATGGTTCAGATGGCCCTGAATTGCAAAGAACTCTGTCTCCCGCCTCTTTTTACCTTTCCAGCTCTGGGCCTGAGAGTTCTGGCTCCCTGCCCACCAATGTCTGCTGTGGTCAGCGCTTACCATTTTGGCCATTCTGGTGGTTACACTGCAAATACCTGTGTTTCCTGACGTGAGCGGTGTCCCCTGTTGTTGGCTGCGGAGACATCACTGCAGGAGGTGCCTGGCCAAGCTTCCAAAAACATTCTAACCAGCAGGCGTCCGTCTTGCTCTCAGTGACCTTTGGAAGTTGTTTCTGGACCCTGGTCACAGGTCTTTAGCTGGTTGGCGTGTCACGGATCTCTCCATCCTGTGGCTTGCCCTTTCAAGCTTTGAATTACCTTTTGTGGTTTCTTCTAATTTCTTTGCCTTCTAAAAAATGAAGCTTTTTATTCTGAGATCAGCAGAGCCTCACATATGGTTGTAAGAAATAATGCGAAGATACCCTGTGCACTCTTTACCCCGGTCCCCGCCACGGTAACGTCCGACAGCGGCTGCTTCCCACTTTCTCTCCCCGCCCCGCCTCCTCCTTCTCCCCCCCTGCCGTCCCTCCTTCCTTCTTTTTGGTGCCAGCGGTTGGCGAGTGCTCTACCACTGAGCCCCGTCCCTAACGATGAGACAACATTGCCCCCGAGGTACCGGCAGCTGGATCCTCACCACGAGGATCCCTCACTCTGAGTTTTCCTAGTTGGAAAGATTTCCCGTCCCCACCTCATCTCATCCTTAACCTCTGGCAAAGACATCGATTTTCCGCTTCTATGAATTTGCCATTTCAAGGCTGTTATGGAGGTGGAATAATATATTACTTTTTTTTCCCCTAGCATCAACCTTCAGAAATTCATCCAGGTTGTTGTATGTATCAATAGCTTCTTTTTTGTGACTGAGTAATACTCCATAGCATGGGTATACCAGAGTTTGTTTAATAATTCGCTGGGGAAGAACATTTGGGTTGGGTTTCAGTTTGTTTCTAACACAAGTAAAACTCTTAGAAACACTTGTGTGTGGGTTTTGCTGTGAATGTACATCTTTATTTCTGTTGAGTTCGATGCTCACAAATTCAATTGTTGGCTTAAATAGTTTTTGATGTTTGTGGATTGATTGATGATTGATTGAGCTGAGGGTTAATCCCAGGCCCTCATGAATGCTCAGCAGGTTCTGTGTCATTGAGCTACAACCCCAGCCCTCACATTTTGTTTTTAAAACATTGCCAAACTGGTGGGGCCATCTTCCACCAGCCCCTCACCAGCTGCAGATGAAGGACCCTATTCCGTCACACACTGGCAGACAGCTGGTGTCCTTATGTCTTATTCTAGCTGTTCCAGTGGGTAATGAGTGGGATTACCTCATTGTGGATCTAAGCTGCACTTCCCCAGTGGTCCACCACGCCGAGATCCTCCTCTGCACACCTTTGCTGTCAGGAGATTCCCTTGGAGAAAGTGTTGCTTCCTGTCTTTTGCCCAGCTTCTAATGGGATTGCTGGCTTTTCCAGTGCTGGGTGCTGAGAGCTCATCCCAGAGCCTAAGTGCTTGTCCTTGTTGCATACATATGTCACAGATATTTTCTCCCAGCCTATAGCTTGTTAGAGTTCATGGGCAGAGAAAAGGTTTTTATGTTTTTAAAGTCAGTTTAATACTCTGGTTTCTCTGCAGATCTCATAAATCTTTCCCCTAATGTCAGTTTATCCAGCTTTGTTTTGATGGATGGTCCTCTGGGTGCCATCTAGACAGTCTGCCTGGCTCTGGCACCTGAAGATTTTCACCAGTATGTTTTCTAAAAGTTACGTCGTTCATGTGCAAGTGCTCCCTTAATGAGTTAATTCTGTACAGAGGATGACGCTTAGGTTGGGGCTCCCTGGGTTTGCCCATGGGGTCATTATGGGTGTTGCTGCTCCCCCATGGAGTTGCTTTTGTTTCTTAAGTAATTAGGGGGGCACACGTGTGTGGGTTTATTTCCGAACCTCTGTGTGGGAATTTTCCTTGATGGATGTGCACACCCTTCTGCCGACACCAGGCAGCTCTAGTTCCTGTGTTGGGTGTTACTGGATTGCACATAGGAAGTTGGGTTCCGAGTGTTGTGGGGTTCAGAAGACCCACCCACAAGAGCCAGAGGATGGCGCTGTGGCTGGCCCATCTCAGCTGAGGAAGGCCCAGCTCAGCCAGGCTAGGCCGGGACACCGCTCCAGGGTCTGCTTGCAGGGAAGGGAGCTATGTTTGCCCAAAACCAGGGTCAGGGACCTGGGGCAGCCAGGCCAACAGCTGGGGCCTTGGGGCCAGAGCCCCGACTGAGCCTCCAGGCTGTGGGTGCCGCGTGGAGGTTTGGAGACGACACCCCATTTCTGAGCTGGGGAGGGGGCAGTTCACAAATGTGAGCTCCACCAACAGTGCCATCCCCCTCCCTTGCCCTGGCTGGCCATGCTGGGCGCTGGGTGTCTGTGAATTTCTCAGTCTCCAGTCCTCCAGACTGGCAGCCCTGAGGCTCCCAGGGGAATTCAGCCTCGAGGGGCCCAGATTCGAATTGTCTTTGGGAGACAAGAATGAGACAAGCCACTTTGAAAGCTGTCAGGGGGCCTCCGAGGGCTCTCAGACCTCCTTCCTCCTCTGATTGTTCTCACAAGGCAGGACCCTTCCATCTGCAGTGCTGGGCTCTGGCTTTGCCAATGCCGTCGCCCGCCCCCCATGGCGCTGGCCGGGCCCAGCCCGCTTAATGCAGCTCTGCCGGGCCCTATCAACAGACCTTTCCCAGCTGGTAGGAGCTGTTTCCCCCCCCCCCCCAAGAGGTTTGTTCCTGGTCATAAATTCTGCAGGCCCAGTCGGCCAGGCTGGGCTGGGAAGTACACATTGGTAAACACTGTAGTTAAAACCACACTTCACACTGGAAAAGGCAGGCCTGACAATGGGGCCTTGTCCTCGGCAGCAAATCTGACAGCCACCTTCTTTGATTCCTTAACCTTGCTGCAGGCTTGTATGAAATTGGACCCATTCTCTGGGGTCCATCAAACGTGCATTTAAACGACTTCATTAGTATCTCCCTCTGATCCCCAACCGCCGGGCAGATCCAACAGGCGTTTGGGTGAGGCCGGTGCGGTTTTCTATCTGGTGGGCATCTAAAACTCCTTGACAAAGTTCCTTTTAAAATTTACTTCCTTTGTTCCGTCTTCGTCTTCTGTTGAGATCTTTAGTGGCCAATGTACTCCGAGATGACTTGAGGACAAAAATCCCGTCTAGCCCAGACAGTAAATCTAGGCTCCATTCAGACCGGTTAAATGCATGCTTTATGCCTATTGTCACGGGCTCTCCAAAAGCGCCTACGCCTTTAAGGGTTTCCTACAATAAATTAAACCCATCACCCAGCAGTGGAAGGAAAGAGGGACAGCTTGCCTGCAATGTGGAGGACCGGCGTCTGCCATTAATGGGCAGCCTGCACCACGGCCACCGGGGACAGGCACCTAGCATCCTGCACCTTGGTCTTGTAATGTTTGGGAGTCATTACCAGGGGTAGAAAACCAACTCAGAGCAGACTGAGTAAAAAGTGTATTGACTTGTGAACAGGAAGTTTGGAGGTAAAGCCTTGTTCTGGACCAGGGCCTCAGAGCCCAGGACCTGGTCCCTCTGTCTCCATGTCCTCAGGGTCTCCTGGGATCTGTCAGCTCCCTGCTCAGCTCTCTACCTGAGCTGGCAAAATGGTGTCCAGCAAGGAAGAGCAAGAGTCTTTTCCCAGCATTCCCTAGCAAAAGCCTCCTGGGGTGGGATTGGGTCATATGACCAACCCTGACCAATCAGTGAGACCTCGTGGATTGGTTTGTTTGATCACATGATCTGTCTCTGGCCAATAGAATGAACCCACACCCCAAGGGTCTCTCCTCAGAACAGTGGCTTATGGTGCCTAGAGCGGGGTGAATGGATGCTGGGTATAGAACAACAGGCACTAGTTTTGGTCTGACCCAGGCCTGAGACTGAGGCCCTGGCCTGAGACACAGGACCATTCTGTGCTCTTCCCTATAGGCTTCTTTGCTCCAGCTTGTGATTTTGTCACGGTGTTGTTACCACAAGGCCTCCCCATCATGTGCAACTCTGCCGGATCCCTGATGCCTCCCTGGCATTTCCCCAGGAGGAATTGAATGTGCAGAGGAAGTATGGAGCTCCCTGGTGTGGAGATAGCCAAGAACTGGAGGGTCGCAGCTCCAGCAGGAATGGGGACCAAGGAGACCAATGCCTACGAAGGGCATTATGAGGTGCGGCAGAGATGGAATCCCCGGCTTTCTTATTGCCAAAAGCATGACTTGGGCAATCTGTGGACCCAGCTAAAAAATGATGTGCCCAGCCTCCTTTGCAGGTATGGTGCCAATGTGACACATGGTGGCCAATGGGATATAATAGAAGTCACGGACAGGGATTCTGCAGAAACCCCTTCATAAGCTGACAGAAGGCTTTGGCCTTGCCCTGGTCTTCCCGCGCCCTGTGCAAAGGAGATGGAAGAGGTGCCGGCGTCGTGTAAGAATTCCTGCTCGCCAGCACTGCCCGTGTTTAACACTTGCAGACTTTTTCTTTTGCTAATTTGAGGCTTTTTGCTTCTATTTGCTGCTTGCAGTTTCATTTCCTTGATTCCTAAGGAGGTCCTGATGTCTGTTCTGGTGTCTTGTTCTGTCTTTCGACTCTTGGAACTGACTGTTCATTTCTCGCCTTTGTTGTTGATTTGTAAGAGTTCTTTACGCGGTGCAGCTCCGCACCCTTTGCCAGTGATCATCGTGACACAGATCTCTTTCTCTGTGCCCTGTGACAAAATCACACGCTCTTCCTTTGCCTGTGGTATCTTCTGTGATAAAGCTTCAGTAAACTTTAACGATCTCGCTGGTGCTTTTCGTGTTGCTTTAATACATCTTTCCCTGTTTCTGTGTCATAAGGACATTCTTTAGGTTTTATTTAAGAAATTAATGGATTCTTTGTGCTTATTTAGATCTTTGATTCCATTGGAATTCACCTCTTTTTGCAGACGTGAAGAAAGGATTTTGATTTTTTTTGTTTTCCTCTCTAAGTTGTTTGTCCCAGATCCACACGTTGAATATTCGTCTGTTTGTTTCCGTTTTCTAGGGGTGTGCAAGCCTTGATCAAAATATACGGTAAATACTAATTTCTTTTAAAAAAATATTGCAGTAAAGACACAGTGTGCTTAATCACCCTTAAACCTCTCCCCTTTACTTGGAACACACTTATCGCTCCTGCCACTTACTGAAGCAGATATGGAAATCTTATTTCATGAATATCTTTATGAGGTGTGAGCCCCCCAAAAATACAGTAAATGTGGTTGCTGAGAGCCATTCGAGGGAAAGATGAGCACATAAAAGCATCAGATGCATCCACATCCTCCTTAATCACCGGATCTGGCACCGTGTGACTTCAGAGCCAAGTGGCCATCACAGGTAAATGTTTTGAATCCATTCAGAACTGTGAGGCAGCCATGACAAGGACAGTAAAGACACCCAACAAAAGAACTTTCAAAACTGCTTCAGAAAGAGCCCCGACATGATGGGCCAAGTGTGCTGAAAGCTAGGGGAAGTATTGCTGAGGGGATCTGTGGCGAGGTGACTTTTACTGTCATAAAGTCTTCAAAGAATTAAAGCAGTCTCTGTATTTTCCAATCGCACCTAGTATTCTTATGATGCCCATAAAATTCGTATCTGTCCTCTGTCCCACACTTGTCATCCTGCGCTCACGTCACACAATCTTAATGACAGTGGTTCTGTGGCAAATCTTTTTTTCTAGTGTGATCTTTTTTCTCTCGACTTTTTCCTACCTCCTCTTCTTTTCTATTTAATCTTTCTTGCTTTTGATCGTCTGGTGTGTTTAGGACTCTGTTATGCTCTGCTCTTCTCATACATGTCAGGATCGCCACATCAAATTTCACAAGATAGCCTCTGGGACTGTTGATGAGATTTGCCTTGAGTTCCTAACTGGCCCAGAGCAGAACTGCCGTCCGCAGGACACTGAGGCCTGCTGCCCACCGGCACAGGGAGCCACCTGACTTTGCATCTTCCAGCGAAGAGCTAGAACTTTCTCCATAAAGAACTTCCCTTCCCTTCCCTTAGACTTATTCTGAGGTACTGACTGGTTCATAAACTGACGCTATTTTAAATATTGTCTTTTTCATGTTGAATACTTTATTTTTTTAAAATTAATTTTATTGGTGCATTTTAGATATACATAATGATCACATTCTTCTAGGGAATTTTGCCTGTCCATAATGTACTTGCTCCGTCCTTTCCTCAGTCCCCTTCCTTCCCTTCATCCCCTCTTCCCCTCCTTATTTACAAAAGCTTTGTTTCCATTTTATCCCTCCTGTTCTCTTTTTTCTTTTCTCTTCCTTCCTCTCCCCCTCTCACGTTCCCCTTTAAGTACTGTGTTTTAAAGTGACTTTGTTTTATTGTCGTTGATGAATGAGAATAAGATTTAATCTCTCAGAGTTTCTCAGAAGAAAACAATTTGTTCACAAAGAAGGCAAATGGGCATCGTTAGATGTTTGGTCATAAAAAATTCAATTAAACAGAACACACACACAAAATGGAAAGGTGGAGGGGCAAAGAAATATGTAGAACAAGGAAAATAAGACAGAATCCAATTATATAATATTAAGAAGTTGGAGACAGAGAGAGTGATCCAATCTGCTATTAACAAGAGATGCACTTTATTTTATTTTTATTTTTTGGTACCAGGGATCGAACTCACGACCTCACGCCTGCACGCTTGCCAGGCAGGTGATTATGCCGCCGAGCTAAATCCCCAGCCCCAAGAGATGCACTTTAAATATAAAGACACAAAGAGATTGAAATGATAGAGAAGCCCATATTCCATGGAAACTATAGCACAAGAGAGTGGAAGTAAGGCTGGGGTTAGCTCAGTGGTGTAAGAGCCTGCCTAGCAAGCGTGAGGTTGTGAGTTCAATCCCCCCTACCAAAAAAAAAAAAAAAAAAAAAAAAAAAAAAGTGGAACTTGTATTAAAATTGACTAAAATTAGCTTCTAGACAATTTGTAATAACTGAGATGAAAAGGAAAATTTCATGATAACATAAAAATAGTCATTGTAATAAGTTTTATTTACTAAGCGGGCATGGTGGTGCATACCTGTAATGCCGTATTTGGGAGGCTGAGACAGGAGGATCACCATGCAGTTGAGGCCGGCCTGCATTACATAGCAAGACACTATCTCAACGCCTCCTCCAATTTTTTTTTAATTTTAAAAAACTCCTCAAAAAATTTTTAAAAGACATTTAATAAATGGTAAAGGTATATTTGTAAGGAAGAAAAATGATCAAAACATGCATCTGCCTATTAATGGAAACAATTTTTGCTTCAACATAAACGAAACAAAATAATAGGGAGAAAAATAAATTTATAAACATCACCAGAAATTTTAACACTCATCTATTATACATTCATATAATGAGACCAAAGCTGAGAAAAGAATGGGCAACATTTTCAGCCACCTTGATTGAACTGATATTTATAGGAATCTATACCCCAAGAAAGAAAGAATGTACACTTATTACTATTCTCTATGAAGGCTACCCATTTCTATACACCACATGGGACCATAAATGAAAAGTTTTTACTATCCTTAGCTTTCTTCCTCTGTATGTGACATTTTTACTGGTCTGATTATGAAGTCCGTAGCATTGCTGTCTTCAAATTTACCTTGCTTGGAGTTTGTTAAGCTTCTTGGCTTTGTGGGTTTATGGTTTACATCGTGTCTGGACATTTGAGCCATTGTCCCTTCCAATATTTTTTCTGTTTCCTTTGAATGAATGAATGACCTTTTGCTATGTATATATTTAACCCCAAATGTAGTGGCTTAAAAATAATAAGCAGATCATCTCACATGGCCACTGGGGGATGGAATCTGGGAGCAGCTGAGCCAAAATTGCCACAGCATGTCCTGTGTCCATTTCTTCAGAGCCTCAGAGGTGAGTCACCTTCTCCTTCATGGTCTCAGAGCCATGCTTGGGCCGCTGCTGGGGCCACTGGAGGCCAGGGCAGACCTTCTGACCACAGCCAACCCTCCTTTAACCCCCTAGCGGGAACCAGGGCCACCCTGGACTGATCCAGGGCTGGCAAGGAGACCCCTGCTTCCCCTGGAGGAATTTTTCCTTCTTTATAAACTCAACCAGCATGATACGGTCCATGCTGCCTCCCAGATGGATCAACCAGGAACTATTTAACCAAGCACGTCAGAGGGAACATTTCCCCTCTTGAAATCAAAGTGAATGTCCCGGAAACTATAGGAGGGAATTTGTCCTTGAATTAGTTGGCAGCTTGTACCTATTGTTAAAAAAATAATAAAAGTACAAAATCCCATGCGCCCCTCCCCGCATCATCACTACTAGCAGGATGGCACAACGAAAAGAGCTTCGGAAATGTTTCAGAGCGGTAAACCCTCACGGCCTTCTGCCCGGGGTAAGGCTGAAAGGGGCAAAAGAGGAGACCGCGCCTGAGCCCAGGAGTAGAATATCAAAGGCCGCGCACCTCCCTCTCCTGCCACCCGCAGTGCTTGAGGGCCCCATCTGTACCCCTGGCCGTCCCCCAGGAAACCTCCCCAGCAGCGGGCAGGGAGGAGCGGGTGGGAGGGTCCCCTTTCACGGGTCACACGATCCGCCCCTGCCCGCCCATCCTCTGCTTGCTTGAGTTGGCCTTGGTGCTGCCCACGTCTGTGAGTGACTTATCTGTCCGGAGAAGTCAGCGGGGGACAGACAGGCTGTGGGGTTTCACAGGGAGACATGGAGGGAGGCACACTGTAACCCTCTAGGGACCTCAGAGGGGCCCTTCTTCCTGGGCCACCCCTTGTTGAGTGTGTAGAAACACAGTGTGAGTGTGAGATCGAGGTCGGCCACGAGATGTGTCAGCTTATTCATTGTTAGGTGACAGTAGAGACAGCCATCTGGGGTGGCCATGGGGTAAGAGGAGGGATTTGGGGTAGGACCCAAGACACCAATGAGGCCAGTACGGTGGGGTCTCATGGCACAGGTTTGCCCAAGGACAAGGGAGGGGGCAGCTTGTAAGCATCTTGCTACTTCTCTGACATAGGATTGCATGGGACAGCGTAGGCCAGGTTCTTCGGCATTTGCAATCTCTGTGATCATCTCGTGGCACCCTAGGAAGATCACATGGCTCCCACTTTACTGTGGAGGAAACTGAGCCAAGGTCCCTCCGAGCACAGAAAGAGCTCTGGAGTCCACAGCCATACCACCTGAGTGCGCCTGATCTTGTCTGATCTCAGGAGCTGAGCAGGATCCGGCCTGGTTAGTACCTGGACAGGAGAAAGGGCTCTGGGAGGAGGAAGTCTGTTTCTGGCAGTCAGGTGGCCCAAGCTTCTGCACGGGTAGGAAAGAGTGATCACCGGCTGTGGGCTGTCCTCAAACCTGCTGGGGTACAGCGCGGAGCCCGATGGTGACCACAGCTAGACAGACAGTGAGCCACCGCCTGAGGATGGCCGGGCCAGGTCAGGACTTGGAGCTTTAGACCGAAGGTGTGGCCTGAGCGGCCACAGGGAGCAGGCCTTGCTGTCTTCTGACAAGGTCTTGGCTGTGTTTTTGTTAACCTCGGTTTTGTCACAGCTTGCAGAATTGAGAGCAGAGATGATTTTTTTTTCCTGCCTGCTTATTTTACAGGTGAAGAAACTGAAGCTTTGAGGGAAGTGGGGGAATTTTCCAGAAGCACAGAGTGGCTAACCCAGGGCGAGGCTCCCAGGCTCCTCCCTGCAGCCCAGGGTCTCACACCCACGGGTGGTCCAGCAGCAAACCTTGAACCTGAACTTGGTCTGGGTGCCTGGGCTGTCACCACATGATGAATTTGTGGGGTCAGCATGTGGTTGCCAGGGCTGGCCAGCTGAGACAGGGTGCTGGGAGGACCAACTTCTACTCCCTGAGCTCTTCCTATCTCACACTCAGAGAAAGCCCGTTCCCCACGGTGCTCAGTGCCTGGGTGCTGTGCACCTCCATCTCACATCTTTGTCCTAAAGACTCCAGGATAGAGATCTCCGTGTCTTCAACCATAGGACCGAGCACCTCCCCGTGGCACTGTCTGGAATTGCAGGTTTGGAAAGCCTACTGTTAGGAATGACTTCTCCAAAATCTCAGGGGCTGTTGTCGAGGATGTACCCCTCAACATCCCCTTGCCTTTCCTCTCTCCTCCTTCTGCCCAAGAACCAGCCTGATCTGAGCTAACTGCCTAGCTGTGGTCACTGGGGCCATGAGTAAAGCCAAAGGACTGGTATGTCCCCTACCAATACACCTCTCTTGCAAGAAAGCATAGAGGACATTTCAGATATGGTTTGGCCAATAAAAGCCATGGTGTTTGAAAACAACTCTCCGAAGCCATCAAACATAAGCAAATTGCTGTACTGTTTCTGGCGGTTCTGGGAGTGGAACCCAGGGCTCCACACATGCTTGTCAAATGCTCTACCACTGAGCTGCTCACGCAGCCTTTACTCTTTTTCTTTAAAAACCAACACATTTCAGGGACTGGGGATTTAGCTCAGCGGCATAAGCACCTGCCTTGCAAGCAAGTAGTCATGAGTTTGATCTCCGGTACTGATAAAAAACAAAACCAACACATTTCAATCTATCACATCACAAGATTGATTGGAAATCCTGTTACAAAACTTGTAGGAAGAGCCAGTCCAAGAACGCGTAGGCAGACAGGATACAGAGCAGGGCTCTCGAGGAGGGAGGGCAGTTTAATGAATTGAATCTGATGCTGTTTTTCTGCATTTGGGGTGAATGCTTTGGTCAGCTTTTAACATTTGTCATTTGCGGTGATTTCTTCTTTATTCTAAATGATGATTATTTTTGCACTCAATTTGTGTTTGTAATTTGGCATCCATTTTCTCAA
Source organism: Cavia porcellus (assembly GCF_034190915.1). Taxonomy (NCBI): domain Eukaryota; kingdom Metazoa; phylum Chordata; class Mammalia; order Rodentia; family Caviidae; genus Cavia; species Cavia porcellus. Next base: position 27,214,774 of record NW_026947500.1, read on the forward strand.
ACGGGCCTTCCAGGTTGTATAAATTTAGGCTTCAAAATCCAACCACCCTAGGCCTAATGTCTTCAAAACATGAGCTGCCTCCTGCTGCACTCCCGTAAGAGCTCCAGTGGGGCAGAGACCGGGGCTCCTGCGCTTCCCATGAGGGGATCTGGTTCAGAGAGCCGTCCCCATCCTGAAAGGAGCAAAAGCTGTCACAGGTATTCAATTCCCCGGCTGACCGCAGGGTTTGTAGGGATCTCGGGTCCCCAGGGAGCCCCTGGTGAGCAAGGAGGGAGGGGGCCAAGGACGGGGCGGGGTTCTGTGGGAGCCTGGGGGAGACCAGATGGCAGGAGCAGGTGAGTGGGTGAGCGGGACTCAGGGCACCTCCCTCTGTTTCTCCAGGGAGCCCCAGGCCCTGCCCTGCACCAGCCTGAATGATGCCAGAAGAAGCAGGCCTTGTGCTGTATTGCTAGCCGCAGTGGGGACTGATCAGGTTACCAGCTTCCCTGGGCAAGGTCCTGGTGTGCGGGCTTGTGGGCCTCCTGTGGGCATGCTTCCACGTACACAGGTGAGAGAAGGAGGGTGGAGGCCTTCTGCTGAAGCAAGGGTCTCTTCTCACCAGCCCTGAACCTGCCTCATTCAGGAACTGGTGGCTTCTGGTTACTGATGGCTCTTCTTGGCCTGGGATTTAGAAGAGTCCCAAGAAGTTACCTTGCAGGGGAAATGCTGGAAAATCCACCCATGGACAGATGGATCCATGAATCAGTTGGTCAGTCTATCTACCCTCCTGTCCCTTTAGTCACTGATTCAGCCAGCTGTCTGTCTGTCCATCCATCCACCCACTTAACCCTCTGTCTACTTACTCCTTCACCCATCCATCCGGTCAAATGTTCACCTGTGCACCTTCCCATCCATCCACTCACTCACTCAAGCATCTGTTCATCTACTCATTCACTTATATATCCATCTAATCAACCATTTGTTTGTCCATCCATCCATCCATCCATCCATCCATCCATCCCATCCATCCATCCATCCATCCCATCCCATCCATCAATCCATCCATCCATCCATCCATCCATCCATCCATCCATCCATCCCATGCATCCATCCATCTATCCATCCATTCCAGGATGAACTCGTCACGCTGCTTCCTGGCATGTACCCAACTGTGCTAGTCACAGGAGGAGCTCAGAGCCTCCGTGTCGCTGAGGACAGCTGTGGCGCTGTTCAGGATAGCCTTGGTCTTTGTTGTAAGTGTGACTTCTCGGCTCCAGCATAGAACCCTCATCCCACTAGCACAGCTCCTTCATCCTGCTGGCATAGACATTCTGGCTTCCACTGCTGACCCTGGGGACTTCCCGGCACAGATGTGTAAAAGAGACTGGCGTGAGTCCTTGTAGGCTCTGGACCTCCAGGTGGACTCATGGGAAGCATTGTCCTGAGCTCTGGATTTTTGTCTGGACTTATGTCGGACATTGCTGTGGGGTTTAAGCTATTGACTAAATGATCTATGTCTTTGGTGTTATGGATAGATTTCCTGCATTTTTTTGTGTTAACTCCCGATGACCATGTGGTTCATCCATGTTCTGATCTGAATTGTTCTATGTGTACAACCCCTAACTACAATACCATTCATCTATTTATCCCTCCATCTATCCCTCCATCTATCTATCCATCCATCCATCCATCCATCCATCCATCCATCTATCCATCCATCCACTCATCTGATGCTCACTGAGCCACAAGTGATTCTGGGATGAACTCTGGATGCTGAGTGCTGGACCACAGGACCATCAGGAGGGCTTTTGCCAGGAGTGGCTCTGTCACTGTCCTAAGAAAGACCTGCGGGTGATGAGTGCCGCAGGACAGGACCCTGTCCGGCTGAGGCTGAAGCAGTGTGACTTTGGTGGGCTCTTACTCAGCCCGTTGCAGACCTGGGAAGTGACACAGAAAGGAGCTCCTGAAGACGGGTCTTGAAAGGGAAGGTGGACTTCGGGTAGGGAGAGAGAGAAGGACAGTGCAGACCGAGGGGTCACTCAGCCTCAGGCTTCAGGGCAAGTGCAGTGCATGACAGCCAGCTTGCTTTTATCCGTGTTCCTCCCTGCTGAGCTCAGCACGTTGGTCTGGCGGGCAGGGTGCTGTGGAGGCAAGGCCGCAAGGGACTCTGGGCTTCTGCTGTGGCTTCACAAATCCCTGGCTCCCAGGGAAGCCAGCTGCCACGACTTGGTGACACCTTAGCTTTGGGGAAAGTCTTTGGAATCCTCAGTACAGACCAGCGGGGAGGACCTTTATGACTCAGCCTCCAGCCCAGGGGGAAGCCACTGTGTTGGACCTCAGACCCAGCCCAGGCCTTCCTTCATGGACACCACATGCTCTGTCAAGGAATGTCACCACCACGTGCATTTCTATCCAACAGTGAAGGAGAGATAGGAGGGTTACAAAGAAGGCTAGAGAATGGGGTGTGAGGGGGGTGCTGTTTCAGGCAGAGTGGTCAGCACAGGCTCCAGGAATGAAGGACACTGAGCAGAGGCCTGAAAGGCCTGACAGTGAGCCCCATGGATACCTGGGAAGGAGTGTTCCAGGTGGATAGTAGCATGTGCAACGGCCCCGAGGCAGGATTGCCTCATAGACCAGAGACACAGCAAAGGGTGGTGTAGCTGGAATGAAGCGAGGAACAGGCTGAGCAGGGGGTGGCTGGAGAAGGAATGGTGCTGTTCTGGTGAGTGCATTTATCTCACCCACTGTGGCAGCCATAGAAAGGGTGCTGTGGGGCAGAAATGGGTGCAGCGAGGGCCCAACTGAGTTACGGCAGCACGAAGCCGCTCCAGCTGGAGGGAGGAGGAAGCACCGCTTCTGCCTCTTGTCCTCAAAACCAACTTCTTTGGCCTAGAGTTTGAGGCCTTCTGAGAAACTCCAGCCCCCTTTTCGGCCCTGCAGGCCGCAGCTTGTCTTCTTTCCAGCATGGTGCGTGCTGAGGTCTAGGCTGTTGATTCCCTCCTCCCTCCCCTCTGTTCTTCCTTGGAGACTGAGCCGGGGTCTTTGCTCTGAGCTACATCCCAAGCCTGTCTTTAATTTTTTTACTTTGTTAAGTTACCCATGCTGGGCTCTAACTTGTGATCTTCCCGCCTCAGCCTCCCAGAGTGCTAGACTACAGCTGTGCTCCACCACCCTGTGGCCGCGGCCGCCTCCTTCCTCGGATGCTTGTCCTGGCTGTGACCCCTCCTCCCCGCACCGTGTGGAGGCCGTGGCACCTCCTCGTGCCACTTCCCGGCACCCAGCCTGTACAGGTGGCGGCTCCCAGGCCCGCCCCAGAGCTCTCACCGCACCCTGAAGTTTCTTCTGGCTGGTACTGTGTTCCCGACGATTTGTCTTTGGCATTCTTATCCTTGTGATACTGATTTTCTCTTGGCTGCTTCGCTGAAGTATAATTTATGTGCTATACAGAGCATGATTTTCAGTGCATCATTCTGGGAATTTTGACCCAGTGCTGTCAAAGACACAGTCAAGGTACCAAACACTCCCATCACCCCAGGATGCCCCTTGCTGGCCAGTACCTACCCCAGCTGCACTCTGGGGAGCCCCTTACGTTCATCATCTGGGCTGCTGTGACAGGGAACCACAGATGGGGCTCAAGCCACAGATTCCAGGCTCCGTGCAGGTCTGGAGGCTGGAAGTCCAGGACCAAGGTGTTGTGAGCCTACCTTTCCTAGAGACAGATTCGAGTCCGTTTCTCTTCTCATAAGAGCACCAGTCCTTGTGAACTCATTTTTCCCTAATTACCTCTTCAAGACCCTTTCTCCAAATAAGCTTGCATTGGGAATTTGAGCTTTTGTATTCGGGAGAGATAACTTGGTCTACAACACTACCCATCTGTCCTCTGTTCCTGTCATTTGGAGCTTTCCCTAATGTCACATGATGGAATCTCATAGCACATAGCCCCTGGTACCTGCAGTTTCCCTATGGTCTAACGCACAGCAGCATTTCCATGAGCAGTGAGTTTTTCACAGCTGAGTAATATTCCATTGTGTGCTAGGGCTATCATCTGTTACCCGTCATACACTGAGGGACACTTGGGTCGTTCCTCAGTTTGGACAATTTTGTTTAAAGTTGTAGATTTATGGGAACACAAGCATTCATTTCTTTTGGGTAAAATCCTTGGGGTCCTAAATGCATATATTTATTACAAAAATTGCCAAACCATTTTCTTGAGGGGCTATACCATTTTGTCCCACAGTATGTGAGATTTGCTATTACTGTGTCCTCCAATCCCCTAAGCAGGTTGCATTCTGAGGGGTTTTTCTTCCTAAAGTAAATCAATAGTTAATTATTGCTTTCCATTCTGCAGTTGCATACAGGAATATCTGACTATAGCTTTAATCTCATAGGTGAAATGCTTCAAATATTTAGCTCAATTTTTGTTATGTAGTTTGTATTCTTATTACTGAATTTTGATCGTTCTTTAAATATTTTGGATACAAGTTCTTTGTCAGTTTGCAAATATTTTCTCCCAGGATGGGGCTTATCTTTTCATTTTTAGCAGACTGTATTTTCGTGAAGAGAATTTTTTATTTAGATTTGGTGAAGTCTTGTTTATTAATTTCTTCTTTTAGAGACTTCTGACATCAATCTTTTAATAGATGGTGTTTAAGATGTCACATAAAAGGAATCTTTCCCTAAAGAGTTTATTTTTAAAAATTAGCTGTTTCTTCCTGAATTTTATATGTTTTGGTTACAGATTATACATTCAGATCCATGAATATTTTGGGGTTTAATATATGAATGTATAATTTTCATCAAATTTAGAAAATCGTTTCTTTAAATATTTTTACTATTCTATTTTTTTTCCATTTAGGACTTTAGAAACATAAGTATGTTTGATCATGGAATAATTTGGTCTGTTCTGTGCTTCTGTAATGGAGCACCTGACACTGGGTAATTTATAATGAACGGAAATGTATGGCACACAGTTCTGGAGGCTTGGAGCTCAGGATCATGGTGCTGGAGTCAGGTGAGGGCTGTCACACTGCACTGTCATGCGGCGAAGGCAGAGAGACCAGCACACAAGAGGGAACCCACTCCAAAACTCTATCTTTGCTGACTGGGTTCTTTCTCCACCCTTGTGATGAAACACTTCCCATTAGGCCCCGCCTCCCACCATGGTGACCTTGGAGATTAGTTTTTCAGTGATGAGTTCTGGAGTGCACGCTCCTACCATGCTGAGTCTCCATCCAGTCTGTGTTCTTCAATCGGGATGGTTTCGATATTGTTATGTCTCTGAGCTTGCTGGCCTTTTATTCTGCAATATTTAGTCTGCTGCTAATCTATGTATAAAGTTTTCATCTTAGATTTTGTGATTTTCATTTCTAGAAGCACTTGATTTTTTAAGAAATGTATAGTCTCTTTTTCTTGTGGTGTTTGTGTGTTTGTTTCATCTGAATGCATTGCAATAGATCTTTTAAAGTCACCAACAATTAACCCCATCATCCCTACTCTGTCTAGATCTGTGTCTTCTGATGGGTTTTTCTCCTCATTGTGGGTTGACTTTCCCTAGCTGCTGACATATCCAGTAATTTTTGTTAGGATGCTGGACATTGTGTCTCCTTGCTCTGAGTCTGATTATTCTTGTCTTTCTGTCTGTCTGTCTGTCTGTCTGTCTCTCTGTCTTTCTTTTTGAGACAGGGTCTCTCTATGCAGTTCAGGCTGGCCTTGAGCTCACTTTGTAGCCCAGGCTGGTCTCACAACGATCCTCCTGCCTTAGCCTCCCGAGGGCTGGGATTACAGACGTGCACCACCACACCCGGCTCTGATTCTTGTCTTTCTTTATGGCATCACTGAAATTTGTTTGGGTAGACTATAGGGTTCCTTCATCCCTTTGAAGTTTATTTTAAAGCGTTCTGGGGGAGTTCTTGAGTAGCTTATGCGATAGAACTAGATCTTCTCCATGAGCCCTCTGGAACCCACTGGACGCCCCAGGTATTTCACGGTGTCTCTGCTGTGGCCGCGGGGACCTGCCTGTGTCTCAGCCCTGTCCTTTGGGTCTCAGCTCTCCGTCAGTTCTGCTCTGCCTGCTGGGCAGTCTCCCCCAGATGCGTGCAGGTCAGTCTCAGCTAGACTCCAGGGGATCTTGAGAAGGCTCCTGGGATTCTTTCTCTGCACAGTTCCTTCCGTCTTTGCACTCTGCCTCGCCAGTCCTGGCTGTCTTGACCTCCCAGCTCTTATCTGTGTTTCTTAACTTGGTGGGGCTGCCGAGCACCCCTCCCTTCCGGCTGGCCTGAAAACTGTTCCCACCCAGAAAGTCAAGGTGATTAGAAGGTTCAGTTCTTTCTTCTCTGGGCCGCACAGTCCTGGAGATTGCAATACTGCTGTACAGTACTGGAAAAGAGGTTTTCTTCGTATATTTTGTTCATCTTTATGATTTTTTTAATATAGGAAGGCAGGGCCTGTGCCGGCTGCTCCTTGTGGCTGGCAGTCGCACTTCCACGGCTCCCCCTAAGGCTCGGGAGGGCCAGCACCTCACTCACCTGCTGTCTCACTCCTGCTGCCACTGACTGCGTGGAGCCCTTTTTATACAGCCTCCCATGCGCTTCACTCTGATCGAGCAGAGCCCTGGTCCCCAGGCAGGATGACTGGGAGCACCTTCTGGGTAGAGTTTGGATCTGGGATGTTCCCCAGAGGACGTGCGTTAAAGCCTCGGGTCCCGGCCTACGTGTTGTTGAGGGGTAGCAAACCTTCAGGAGGCAGGGCCCAGACAGAGGGAGTGAGGTCACTGGGGCGCGCCTTGGGAAGGGGATCCTGGAACCCCAACTCCTGCCTCTCTCTTTGCTTTCTAATTGCCACAGGGTGATCAGCTTCTCCACCACATGCTCCTGCCGCCATGTCCCAAAGCAACAGGGACAAGTGACCATGAACTGAACCTCCGAAATCATGAGCCAAAACAAACCTTTCCTTCTTTAAGCTGTTTGTCTCAAGTCTCTCATCACAGCGACAGCATGTACTCCTTGAGCATATAAACCATCTCGGTGGGTTCTCCTTTCTCTTGATAGTTTCAAGCAGCCAGTTCATCTTTTACCCTTTGTTTCCTGATTCCAGCCTGCAGCTACACTTTATTACTCATGTTGCTACCTGGGCCGGGCTAGACACGCAGGCTGTGTCTGTACTGTGGGCTCTGTCATCGGAAGCTTCTGCCCTGCTTCTTGATGGACACGGAGCTGTGTGCTTCTTACAGCACTGCCAGGCCTCAGTATATTCCTCTGTACAATGGGAATAGCAGCATCCCAAACAGACTTCTCATGTGACCCTGGTGGCAAACTTTGGCACCAGGCAGGTAGATACCTAATCCTCTTCCTGCTGCTTTTTCTGCCGCTGACCCAAGCCTGGTTCTTGTGTGGGTTCCGTTGCAGGAGGTTTATGCCTTTGTGGGGTGGCAGGCAGCCAGGGCTCTGGGTCAGTCGGTGGGGAGCATGTGAATCAAAGGAACCGGCCACAGCTGAAGAACCTCGCCCGGATTCTTGAAGGCAGCGTCCTGACAAACCGATTGTGTAACCGCATTCCTGTAGGGAACCGGCTGCCCCAGGAAGGGCTGAGAGCCCACCTCCCCCCACCCTGGGCACTGACGGTCCCCCCTGGGTGGACTGATTCTTCACTATTACAGTTCCAAGGCTCTCAGGTTGGTCCTGTGCCTGGTATCGAGACACCAGCCCACTGCCTGTGCACAGGAGTCCAGACTTGGCCATCCAGATTTCAGGTAGTCCCTGGGGTCCCTCCCTGAGAATGCACTCAGGTAAGCAAGTTCCCAGGCGGGCCTGTCCCCTCCACTGGGCACAAAGGACCTGTTGCTATTGTGCAACTTGAGTGTGTCCCTGCCTAGGACACGCACTTCGGCACCTGATAGCAGCTTCGCCCAGCTTCTCTCTCACACTGCACATCTCATTGTCACCTAAACATGAAACCCAGAGATGGGGCGCAGGCTTAGGCCTCCCAGATGTTGGAGAGAGGTAGCCATAGCTACCAAGTGCCCCATGGAGAGCGCACTGGGGCATAGCATCTGAGTGACCCGTGCCTTCTTCTTTCTTTCCTGCTATCCTCTTTTCTTCTTGCAGCACAGAAGCAAAAGCTCAGTGACTAACACTGAGCTGGACACCTCCTGTCAGCCTCAGTTTTCTTATCTGTGAAATGGCCACAGCAACCTCGCTTCTACCCCTTCTAGTGTCATCAAAGTTAGAGGTGGGTGGAGTGAGCTGTGGAGGAGAAGGTGGGAGACATCACAGACACAGGCACGAGGTATTTCCAGGAATTCACAGCCCAGGCTGTCTGCTACCAGATGTGTACTCTTGCCTCTCTGAGCCTCAGTTTCCCCAAATGTGGAACCACTGCGATGCAGATGAAAGCTTTACATGGGGTCATGGAGAGGATGAAACATTTGAGTGTTTGTATAGTGCCTGGCATGAGTGGCCTGGGTGCTTCTTAAATATATGACTGGCTCCACCCCTAGGGGCTGACCTTGTGGTACAGAGTGATGGACACTATGGACACTAGCAGAGCTCGATGGGAGTTTCATCCCAGGTTGGCCTGGATGTCAGGATTGCTAAGGGACGGGTCTTCCAGGGAGCCGACGCAGGCAGGATGCCAGTATGAGCAGGAGGGAAGACACGCAGGATGTCACTGGACATCCTGCCCACTGGACCCTGGGCTGCAGAAAAGCCAGGCTGTCCCAGCCTGCCACCCCGTTATCTGTTGGGGCTGCTTGTACATCCTGCCGGGCCATGGGGAGTGAGGGGTGGAGCCACCAGGGAAACAGGAGCTGCCGGCAGGGAGCGAGGGCCTTTCATCCTCTGCTGGGACACTGCGTTACAGGTGTGACCATTGTTCCTGTGCACAGAAGGGATAATGCATCCTGACAGCCTGAGGACAGGCCCTGGCAGCCTCGTGGGCCCCTGAGTTACAAAGCGTGCTGTGAACCGTCCCACGGCCCAGGCCTCTTCATGGGCTTCCAGGGCCCGAAGCTTGGACGCACCTGGGTGCAGACGCAGCCCATTCACTAAGTGCTTTGGCGAAGGTCACCATCAGCCAGGGACAGAGTGTGTATTGTGAAAGACGCCAGCAAGGCCTTTGTGCACAGCCGGCTGCCCCTGACCACAGGAATTCCACGTGTGCGCCCGTGCTCACTCCAGGAGAGCGCCCGCTCCCGAGGAGGGCAACCTCATCCGCCCCTCCTCCTCCTGACGCTGCCCTCGGGGCTGAAGGCTGGAGCCCTGGCCAACCCGACCTCACCCACTGTTTTCCGAAACCTAATTGCTGGGGCTGTGTCTGGGATGGGCACGGCCCCAGGGGCAGGGCTGCCAAGAACCTCCCCATGTGAATACCTGCACAGGCCACTCCTGTGGGAACCAGGAATCACACAGGGCCTGGCGCTTGTCCCCAGCCTGTCTTGTGACATTAGGCAGATCAAAGCCCCATTGTAAAAAGTCATGTTCAGTCTGTTCATCCGTCCGCTTGGAACGGTGTCCTAGGACGGCTCTGGCTTGCATTGGACAAGGGAGGGAGCTAATGGCTAGGACGGGGGCTCCGGTCTGGACCCTAGGTCCTGCTGGGAAGCCCCATGAAAGAGACATCCATGTTGTGGACACTGGGAGGGACCTGGGAAGAAGGAAAGAAAAACTGATGCCTCCAGGCGTCTTCTGAGAGCAAGTGGCTACTTGGTTTTCCTAAGTAGCAGCTAACAGTCAGACGCAGAAGTCATGGAGGTTGTTGGTGAGCAGGGAGAGTGGGGGACTGGCCAGGGATGGGGAAGGAGGTGGCCTGCACCCAGCAGCCTCTCTGAGGCAAGGCAGAGACATGACAAGGGAAGAGGCTTTGGGGACCCTGAATAATCAGTGGATTAATAATCAGTGGAATAAGCATTAGATAAGGACACAACCCTTCTTGGGTCCCAAGTCTGATTACTGTGTGCCAAATGAGGGATGAGGGGAGGATGAAATTGCTCAACCACCTGAGAGGCCGTTGTGGGCGGGCAACATCTTTACCAACTTACCACTCATGGATCCATTGGTAAGGGCTGCCTGGAGCCTGGGACAGAGATAGGAAGGAGAATGCCAAGGTGGATTAGTCATGTCTGTTTGGGTGCAAGTCTCATAGGGATGGTGTGTGTGCTATGCATTTGGTGCCCTCTCTTAGCTATGTTAGACAGGTAAGCGAGGTTTGCTCTCATGTCAACAGCTTCATTAGTGCAAGAATTTATCACCTCACTCAAAGACCAGCAAAATGGATAACATGTCAGGGCAAGTGTCCTCTGTGTGGTGATTCAGAGATCCAGACTGCCTGCCAGGGAGTCATGTGAGGCTTTTCATCGCTGTTATTTTGAAGTATGTTCTCCAAATTCATACGCTGAGGTCTTGACCCCCAGTCTCTCAGAACAAGACTGTGTTTGGAGACAGGGCCTTTAAAAAGGAGACTGAGTTAAAGTGAAGCCTCAGAGGTGAGGCAGTCTACCCAGGTCCTTATAAGAAGAGGAGGCCAAGACACAGACACACTCAGATGACCGTGGAAGGACGCAGGGAGAAGCTGGTATCAGCAAACAGCAGGGAGGGACCCGCCCTGTGACACCTGGTCTTGGCCTTCTAGGCTCCAGGATGCAGGAAGTGGTTGCTACTGAAGCCTCCTGGTCATGGTTCATACTCTTCAGATGCCTGGAGGCGTCTGTGAGGAGGACACCAGGCAGGAGCCCAAGTCAACTTGGACCCTCATGGATGGCCAGGCCATGTAACCACTCTGTACTACCAGCCTGGCAGGGCCTGAACTGCTCCCCCAGGAGGGCATCGCCATGAGGTGGTAGGGCTAATACTTCTCCTAGGTCTGGGCACCTCAGAACCAAAGCTCCTGGCCCACAGCAGTTCTGACTCGGGGCCGCGGGGCTGTGTCTGGGCCCAGGCAGGCAGCTCCAGTCCTCTCCAAGCAATGGTTAAGACCCCAGTAAAGTCCCCTTGTGTGTTTCTGTGTTCTGGGGCCACAAAAAGGTGAGACAATATCTTGGTAAGTCTAGGAATCTGATACTTAAAGGAAAGCTCCTTTCCTGCAAGGGACTTGTATCTCTAGACCCTGCACACCTGCCAATCCCTATTTACCTGCTAGAGATTAAACATTTTTTAAAAACCAGCAACTTGTATGCAAATCCCAGCAGAACTGGCTCTTGTGATTTGCATGTGAACAAAAGCTGTCCTAGGGCTTGGTCTTCAAGGTAACCTCACCTTCTGAAGCAGACACAGCCTCCAAGCCAGGACTGGGTGGGTCCTCCCAGTGGGGTCCCTGGACCAGTGGTATTCTTGTCACCTGGGCACTAGATAGAAAACCAATGGCTCAGGCCCCTCCTCGGCCCTGCTGGGTCAGAAACTTGAGGAGTCAGTGGAGAGAGGGTAGCCCATGTTTGTGGCCTGGCCGATTCCATACTGGTGAGATATCAGCTCTGCCAGCTGCACCCCTGGTCTCAACGCAAATCCCTGCAAGCTCTTTTGCAGTTCCCTAGAAAAGGATTCTCCTGTTTGTGCATCAGCACAAGGGCAAAAGCCAATGTCAGTTTTTCAAAAAGAAGCTCTGGGGGCCTGAGCAATCTGTGTTCTACCAAGGCCTCCAGGGAGGCCCGGGAGCGAGTGGGGCAGCCAGGAGGTTCTGGGTTGGCAGGGGAGGAGCCTGTCCAGAGACTGCCACTCCCAGAGACTCTCCCTGTGTGAGTCCAGTGCCCCTTCTTCTGCTTTCTGTTATTTTTCGTTGACACAAAAATTGTACATATTTGTAGGATACCATGTGATCAGTTGATGCATGTGTATAATCTGCAATGATCAAATCAGGGTAATTAGCATTTTAATCTCCTTGCAGATTTATTATTTCTCTGTGTTGGAAACTCTGAACTCTTCCAGTTCTTTATAAACTATGTCATGAGTCATGGTTACTATACTCACCCTACTGTGCTGCAGAGGATCAGAGTGTATCCCTCCTGTGTAACTGTATTTTGGTTCCCATTATCCAGCCTCCCTCTGTCTCCCTTCCTTCCTCCCTGTCCCAGCAGCTCTGACCTCTCCTCCACCGTCCGTGCTATGAGGTTAACTTGTTTGGCTTCCACGAAGGAATGTGAATATGTGATATCTGTCTTTCCATGCCTGGCTCCTTGTACTTCACACAGTATCCTCCCAGCTCTGACCCTGTTGCCTTTGTGGAAGACGGTGTGGTGTTTGCACACTTCCTTGTGTGCTTTAAATCACCCCGAGACGACTTAGAATACCTGACAGTTACAAATGCTATATAAATAGTTGCTATCCTGTGTGGCTTAGGGAATAATGAAAAGAAAAATATCTGCGCATGCTCAGTGTGGACACTGTGCCCCCTTCCCTAAATATTTTCAGTCTGAGCTGGGCTGGATCTTTGAGAGCACAACCAGAGCGTTGGATTTTAGATTCCAAGGTAATCTTGGCCTTTGCTCCAGTCGACAGCCTGTTGATAGTTCAGGAAACTCCTGTTCATTTCCCCTGTATCCCTGCTGGCCTCTGTCCTGACACATCCTGGCGCCTCCTCACGGGACCTTGGCCACCACCTTCCCTGGACTCCACTAGGCTTCTGCACGGTGCCTTTCATCAGTCCTCCCCGCGGTGGGACCTTCACAGTGGCTTCTGAACACGAGCTCGCACGACTTTCTGTGTGTCTCACGCAGTCAGTTCTATTGTTTGGGTTTTTATTTCCCTTTCATTAATGGCTTCTGGTTCCTGTCTTGCTTTGGAAGACTTCCTGCCCCGTGGATTTATAAGAATATTTTCCTTTCCTAACCTCCATATCCTGATAGTCTTTTTTAAACCCTCTTCTGAATCACTTAGAAGTCACTTTGTATATAGTATGAGGCAAGTTTCTAACTTTGACTTTTTCCGAATGGATGATCCATCATTCCGGCTCACATCAACAAAGAATCTGTCCTTTGTCCAATTTTAAACTCGTGTGTGTGTGTGTGTGTGTGTGTGTGTGTGTGTGTGTGTGCGCATAGCTGGAGGAATTTCTGGACTCTCTGTTTCCTTCCACAGATGGGTTTTTTGGTACCAAGAGCACACTGTCAAATGACTGTGGCTGCAGAGTGGGTGTTAATATCTGGCTGGTTAAGTTTCCTCCTTGTGTCCCTTTCCAAGGCCAGCTCAACAATATTTAAAACTTAACTTTTCCACAAGAGCATCAGATTCCTATGGTGCATTTTTAAAGTGAAGATTTCATCTCCTTTTAAATCAGATGACACAACCTAGAACCCTGTTAGAGCTACAGCAGTAGAACAGAGAACTACTCATCTTTGAAAGGCAGCCAGTGGTGATGAGAAGGTCTTCTTAAAGACCGTGTCATTTGCTTACTCAGGACTTGGTTTATGTTCTTCTGTGACAGTTCATCACTGTCATCATGGAGACCTTATGCTGCCTCTTCAAACGTATTTTTGAATATTTCGTGGCAATCCCTCCCCCACCCCAAGAGTGCAGGAGCAGGGATGCGGAGTGCAATCAGTCCCACACCTCCGGAAGGTGTCCAGAGAGCGTGTGTGCTGTGGGGCCAGCAGCCACGCTGGTTTCCAAGCACTTTCTGGAAATTTCCACAATCAGGTTAAGCTCTCAGCAAGACATCCTCTTTACACCCCTTCTTCCTATAAGTTGTTATGATACTATGTTTTAGGAATCTTCTGGAATTTTCCAGGTTTCTAGTGGCAATGAGGTGGGTTTCAGACCTGTGTGCTCCATTCCACTGCTTTGCACAGCCCATTCAGGGCTCCGGGAGCCCTTTAAGATTTAAAGGACCAGAGCACAATGGCTTTGGCTGGGATGACTCTGAGAATTATAGAATGTGAGCGGGGTAGGTGTTCTTGGACTGCTGCCTCCTGCTCCCTCCTTCTGCGAAGGAGGAGATTGTTCTCTGGACCCTGGATGCTCTTCAGGACAGCTCCCACATCTCACCACGATGCTTGGTCAAGCCTTATCCTTATCATCAATCCTGAGAGGCAGGGAGCTTTGGGTCTTCTGAAGCTGCAGCTGGAGGACTGAGCCTTAACTAACTGCATCCTCCTCCTCTTGGCCCACTGAGCATGTACTAGAAGCAGGGACCCTGTCCTGCAGGATGATGAAGTTAGCTGTTCCCACAGGCCTCTTGCCTCCGAAATAGCTCTCCCTGAAATAGTCCCAGGGCTGCAGAGGTGCCTGGGCTATCCCTTTCCTCTCCTTCTCCCTCTTTCTGTGCAGTTTGTGGTACAGGTCTGTAGCTCTCCTCTCTTTCTGTAGAGTCATGTGCTGTGTGCCAACAGCTTGATCCACAACAGACTGCGCAAGCTATGGTGGTCCTATCAGGTCATCCTGTGAGATCTCCATATAATGATTCCTTTCAAGTGTGCTCTTGTTGGGGAATACATGACTGAATTAACCAACAGTCCCATTCTTGAAGAGGAGCAGATTGAGTTCAAACTTCCATCTTTTGCTAATTTGCAGCCCCTTACTCTTCAGGGCTCCCCACCCCTCTTGGGGGTGCTGGGTGAGGCAGGTCTCTAAGTTTCTGAGTGCCTGTTATGGTTTGTGTCTAGATGTCCCCCAAAGCCTCATGCTGTCCTAGGTGGGGCTTCTTCAGAGGTGGCTGGATCTAGAGTATGTAATTGATTCATGGTGCAATGCTAGGATTAAGGATGCAAGATTAAGGGTGTGTGATTACTAAATCAGTCCACTGATTGGTTTGACACCACTGTAATCCCAGTAGCCTGGATACAATATAAGGGACAGAAAGAGGCTCGTCTTGTCTTCTTGCTTCCTTTGCTAACTTTTGTCCTCCATGAGCTGTCCCTCTCTGCCACGCTACCCTGCCTGGGAGCCAGCCCATTATGGGCTCAAACCTCTACAACTGTGAGCCAAATAAATCTTTTCCCCTTTAACTTTGGGCATCAAATATTTTGTCTCAGCAGAAGAGAAAAGTAACTAAGATGGCATCCTCCCCCTTCCCTCCTGGGGGCTGGAGCTCTAGCCTGTGCTGTCCCTCTCTGGGGTCACCCTGGCATGAATGCCTGGCCCTGCGAAGCACCAGCTAAACATTGCAATGACTCATCACTCTGTGCTCTTCCTGGGGATGTGCTCTTCCCCACAGGTGATGAGAGTGGCCCATGTCTCCCTTGGGTGTGCACAGGTGTTGCTCCCGAGAACTAAAAACAGAGATGCAGACAGTTGTGTACAAATGTCTACATTAAGATCACTCAATAGTCAGAGGTGGAAACAACTCAAAGGCCACCAACCAATGAATGGATAAAAGATGTAATCTACCCATGTGGTGGAATATTATTCAGCCATAAAAAGCATGAAGTACATGCTGTAATACTGATGAACCTTGAAAACATTACGCTGAGTGAAAGAAGCCAGTCACAAGAGATCATATCTTGTGTAATTCCATTTATATGAAAAACTCAGAATAAGTAAATTGTGGAAACAGGAAGAAGAGTAGTGCTTGCTAGGGGTAGGGAGATAGGGGTACAGAGGGAATAATAGCTGTCAGTTGCTTTGGGGGTAGCTAAAATGTTCTAAAAGTGATAATGGTCATGGATTCATAACTCTAAATATTCTAACACTTAATATGTGTAGTGTACAGTATATCTCTACAAAGCTGTCATTAATAATAAAGAGCAATCTCTCCACTGTCTACCTTTCCGAAATAAATTGGCTAAGGACAAAGAGGGGTGCTCTCTGCAGAGCCTATCTTCACCCCGGTTCAGGAATCACCTGCTTCCCCTGGTGCTCTGGGGTGCTCCTGTCTGGCTGTGGTCCCCTCAGCTCCTTGCTTTCCATAGTCCTTGCCCCTCAAAATTTTGGGGGAGAAAGTTCTGCTGACACTGCCTGTAGTCCACACCAAGCTTCCCCTGTTGTCCATAGCAAGACCTCAGTAGTGATGGACTCAGCACCATATCTTCTGTATAGCTTATTTGCTATCGATGTCCACTCCCGGCCGGCAGGAAGGACACACGACAAAGTCTGGCAGTGGACAACCTTTTATTTTTCTTCTCCGTACAGCCTGCCCTGGGATCGCTCCCAGCCGAAGCCTCCTTTGGTCCGCTCCCCGCGGCTCCTTCTGGGCTTCTACTTCCGGGCTTCTTCTTCCCCCCCAGGGGTGGCACCAGTATATATACGGATACAGTGTCCAATCATGTTAAAGTAAGCAAGGCAAGCTGATTGGCTAACATCATCAGTTGCCAGGCAGACTATATTGTTGAGCGGGTTGCTTACGCGGTAAGCAGGAAACTAACGTGCTCGATGGGAGGGGTAATCTACCTCAGGCTTTACTCTTTACTACAGGCCTCACGTCCGCCAAGTAAGGCGACCGGGCTCGGGGCTGCGGCTCCCAACAATTTGCTCTTGATTTCTTGCATCCATCCATCTGTCTGTCCATCCATCTGTCTATCCATCTGTCCATCCATCCATCCATCCATCCATCCAATCTGTCCATCCATCCATCTGTCTATCCATCTGTCCATCCATCCATCCATTCATCCATCCATCCATCCATCCAATCTGTCCATCCATCCATCCATCCATCCATCCATCCATCCGTCTGTCCATCCACCTGTCCATCCATCCGTCTATCCATCTGGCCATCCATCCATCCATCCATCTGTCCGTCCATCCATCTGCCATTCAACCATCCATCCATCCATCCATCCATCCATCCATCCATCCAATCTGTCCATCCATCCATCCATCCATCCATCCATCCATCCATCCATCCAATCTGTCCATCCATCCATCTAACCACCCACTTTTCTGTCACCAACCCATCCATCCTTCCATCCATCTCTCCATTTTTCTTCCCACCTCTTTGTCCACCCACCCATTTGTCCATCTGTCAGTACATCCACCCATCTGTCCCCATCTTCTGCTCACCCAGATGCCCCTTCACCCATTCCCTAGAAACTCAGTCCGGGGAGAAGGCAGCTGAGTAAACAGGCAACAGCTTAGTGCCCAGGCAGGGATAGAGAAGCATTTCCCACTTGAGTTCTGTAACTCTTAGTCCAACACTTGGGAAGAAGAGGAGTGACCAGTCCGGGGTTGCGGGGAGTGACCTTCAGAACAAAGGACAGCCAGGCTGGGGGTAGCAGGGTTTAGAAGGTGGGGAGAGGAGCTAGAGACTGGGCTACCCCTGGATCCAGGTGTGCAGCTCAGGGTACAGGGAATGACAGTGGATTCCATTCTGGAGCCTTGTTGGAGCCCTGCCCTGGCCCTGCTTTGTGGATGAGTAACCTGTGCCATGCCCCCGCCACTGATCAGGAGGGCCCTTGCTGGGCTCAGAGCGCTGCAGTTGCTATCCTGACATTTGTAATTCTTGAATGTGAGCTACTGCGTGCTCATTTTGCACTGGGACCTGCCTGGAGCCATCAGGCCCTGTGTGGCCAGGGCCTGATGTGGGTCCCTGGTTCCCCTCTCACCTCCACCTCCTGTGAGGGGAGGAGGGCTGCAGGTTGCCCTCTTCACTGGGCAGGAACAGAGGTTTGCCACTCTCAGGCTTTCTGTACCTGCCCCTTCCAGATAGCTGCCAGAGGACAATGCGATCTTTGATTCCCACGTGGGCATCTTGCTGGATGCCCCAGGACAAAGGGGAGGTGAGGGGCCCGGGCCTGCCTTCCTGTGGGGTGTGCTTCCTAGCGGCCTGTGGTCAGGGCACAAGTGTTTCAAGCCAGAACATGGCAGCCTGGCCCACGTTCTATCAAGTGAGGCTGTCTGTAGCTGGTCAGTGGGGACGGTGGCCGGTGGAACATGAGGGTCCTTATGACAATCAGTGCAGCCTTCCGCAAGTGAGTCAGAAGAGCAGATGTCCTGCTCCGACACTCACAGCTGTGTGATCAGGATGACAGAGGACGACTCCCAGCCTCAGTTTGCCTATTTGCAGGTGCATGTGTCCTCTCATCTTCCAGATGGTGGGCAAGCAGCTCCATGCCTTGGAATGTGAGCCCCAGCAATGCTGGGGGATGTCCTCTCTCCTTCATGCTCTGTCCCCAGACAGGATCTCTGTGTCTAGACAGGGCCCCTGGTGTCAGGAGGCCCCTGCATCTGTGCAGAGAATGTGCTTGATACGAACAAGTTGGTTAAGTGAACGAAGGCGGTCAGAACTGTGTCTCAGACTCAAGGTTGCCCAGCTCAGGTCTCCGTGAGGCAAGGCCATGACCAGCAGGAGGGAGGGAGGGGACAGGCAGGAATGTTAAGGGGAGAAGGAGGAGCTGGCCAGTCCTCCGGGAGGCCTCGATAAGTAAGCAGGGCTGAGGATTAGGAAAACACAGAGCGGAAAGAGGCGTGGAGGGCTCTCCCAGATCAGATGGGAACCCAGATTAGATGTGAATCAATAGGAAAGGATCCCAGTGCGGATCAAAGGTGCACTGGGGAATATGAAGGGCTATTCAGGGTCAGCAGGCGGGTGCAGGGGAGGCCCAGGGACAGGGGCCAGAGAAAGTTCATTGGGGGCCTACTTGCAGGGTTCTGGGTGCTGTGTTGGGCCACCTCTGGGCAGCTGGGCCTCCCAGGTTCAGAGGCTGTGGTGCTGGAGGAGAGAGAGAGCAGAGATCGGAGGGGTGGGGCCAGGCAGCATCCTTTGCTCTTCTGGGGGAGGCCACCAAGGCCACCAGGCAAGCCCTTCTGGTGGCTCCTTCACAACCAACACTGTTGGCAGGGATGGAAAGCCGTAAGCTGCCTGCAGAACAGATGGGTGCTGTCTGACTCCACTCATCCAGTGGCTTCACAGGCTTCTGTAACTGTAACCCAGGCAGCAATGCCAGGCAGCCCAGGACCTTCCTCCATCCCTTGTCCTCAGTATGTTTCAAGCTCCCTTCCCTGACCTCAGCCACAGACTAGCTCTGGCCAGAGCTCTGGGAGCAGTGCAGGCTGTTTCTCAAAGAAGGTTCCAGGGCACATCAGTCCTAAATGAAGTCCCAGAAAAAGGACTTCCGTAGTCACCTTAGTCTAAGAAATGCTGCTTGTTCTTTGCCCTTGGAAAGGCATAGCAAAGGCTCTGGTAAAGTCTGCTGTGATTCCTAAGCCTCTTGGATTCCTGTAGTGTGTGGTGGAACTGGAGCTAGGACACACTTGGGAAATGACGAGCCAGTGCAGCCATGCTTTCTCCACGCTGTGGGGCACCCGTGGAGCTGGGAGCTTGGTCTCTGGGTCCTCGGACTCCTGAGCCAATGCTGCTGGTAAATGACGAAGAGCTTCTGGCAGCTCTGCCTCCAGCATGACCTAGATGCCCTGATTCCTCCAGGCAAGTGACGGAGTCTCCTTCAGAGGAGGCCTCACTTGCACGTGGGGGCTGCTGAGTCTCAACAGGACAGCAGAGGGGCCTGTTTTCTGGAACCACTGGGGCAAGGGAACCTGGATGGGGCTGCAGCTCTCCCTGCCCCGCTTCCTGTTACCCCAGGCTAGGAGCCAGCTGTTCCAGCCCCAGTTCTTGGGCATGCTTGGTACATCATCTCCTCCATGCTCTGACCCTTGTCAGATCCAGGACCTCCCAGACTTCTGTCCAGTAAGAACTGTCAGAGTTCTGTCTCAGCCAGCTTCCAAAAGGGCTCAGTCAAGGATGGGAACATGGAAACTGGGGCAGGAGGTGGCCGGGTTCAGCCAAGCTCTCATCCAAGGATACAGCCCTGGCCCGCTGAGATTAGGAGCCTGGACAAACCAAGCTTCTTGTCTTTACCCAGTTACCTTTCTTTCATCCTGTGGGGTTCTGCTTCTGGTGGAGCCACACAGGTTAAAAGAAAATCAGCCTTGGGTGGTTGAAGCTGGAAGGGCCCTTGGAGAAAGTCCCAGGTGATGGGGGCCCCTGGACTAGAGGGGAGCAGCAGAAATCATGGCCAGGTGGGGGCGGGGTCCGTCCAGCTGCAGTGGTGACTTCACACTTGCCCACCTGTGTCTTCACCTCGGTTGCACTGACCACCAGGAGCAGAGACCCAAAGACGGGTGGTGCCCTCACATGGCAGCCTGGTGTCAGAGCTGGGGTTGTCCCCAGCCGGCCCTCTCTCCTCTGGCCTTTTTAGTGATCTCACTCAGTGAGGAGAGAGAAAAGAGCAGTTTCTACACTTTGGCCTTGGACCTGCCTGGGTCCAGTGCATCTGCCACAGGCTTATGTATATAACAGAGGGACACCGATTTCATGAGGTGACCTGATCATTGCCAGCCAGCACCTGGACCTCAAAGCTGGACCAACTTGGCTCAGGTTGGCAATGGCAGTTTCAGAAAGAGGCTTTTTGCAAATACAGTTGGACAGAAAGGGTGTTTGCCAGCCACTGATCCGCTTACCCTACTCTGTCTCTCCGTTCAGCCTCTATCTGTTGCATATACAGATGTGTAGCCCTACAATCCACATGTCCTCCACGTAGCTCATTGATCCATTTATTTACTTATAGTTCCATATTTTCATTGACTATCTGGCTTATCTATTAAAGGTCCATCTACCATCTCTCCACCCCCCCCATCAACCCATCCATCCACCCACCCACTTGTCTATCCACCTTGCTACCCACCACTCATCCATCATCTACCCATCCACCTAGTCACCCTTACCCATTCAATTAAATACCCACTCACCTACTTATCTGTATGTATTCCCCACGCATGCACTAACTTACCTATCCAACATCTACCCATCACTGTCCATTAATCTATGCATTGGTCTATCTACTACTGGTCATCCCTCTGTCCACCTGTCCACTCCCCTACCTTCCCACTTTACTCACAAATATGGCACATTTTTCTAACCATCCTTGTGTCTGCACAGCTGTCTGTCTGCCTGTCCACCCACTGATGCAACTGAGTGTCCGTGGACAGAAGGCTGTCACAGAGCCAAGTGATGTACTGCCTCGGTGGTATGATTTACCTCTGTCACGTAGATAAGGACTCTGAGCCATAGAGGGCAGCATATCTTTTGGAAATAACCACTTATGCTTGGACATACAGGAGTTCAAATCTCAGCTTTCCCATCTCATTAGCTGTGTGGTCTTGGGCTGTTATTACCTCTCTATGCCTCAGTTTCTTCTTAAAATGAGAATCCAAGCATCTGGGTTCTTATGGGAATTAAGACAAAGCATGTATGGTTACCATATGCACAGGGTTCTTAATAAATGTGACAGCCTGGCAGGGAGACTGTTGCAGAAGGGCTGTGCCCAGCTGTGTCCCTGTGGCCACTGGTACCACACCCTGACTGTGCCACTCATCCATCCTGTACCACTGGGAGGCATCTGTGGCCATCAGATTCTTGTCACTGTGGTGTGGCCTGGCCTCCCTCACTAGTAAACAAGCTCTGCCCCAACCCAGGGCAATTGCAGCTGCCTGAGCTACGCCCAGGCTCTGGAAGCCCTTAGGATTCAGTCTTCTTTTGTGCCCCGTGGGTGTTACACTTGCAGCATGACAGAGATCAGAGCCAGAGGCCTCTGAGCACATCTCTCCCCACCCACCTGGCCGCTGGTCCCTTCCCCACATAAGTAAACACAGGGCTCTGTTTACGTGGCAACCTGGCGTGGCCTGTGGTGGCAGATAGGTGGCTTATGTAATGGCAGCTCTGGTGCTAAAGACCCAGGGCCTCCTTCATGACATGACTTGCGCTGGTACTTTCTCCTGAGGGTGACACTCCATTGGACCTTGAGCCACAGAACCAGAAGCAGTCTAGGATGCCATGGATAAGGCCTACCTGCTACCTGTCCCCAAGATCCCCAGCTCACCAGGCAGCCCCTTGGCTAAGATGAATGTCATCAGTGGCTGCAGTGACAGTGGTCACCAATGATACAGGGGCTCAGCGCAGCATGGACAAATTATCCTCTTGTGTCTCTGTCACGGCTTTCACTTTACAGTGTTGTTGGGGTTGGGTGTCCCCAGCACTCAGGGGAGATAGCACTAGCCCATGGCCATGCCTAGGGCTCAAGTAGCTGATCTGGCTCCAAGGCCCGGGTGGCCTTTCAGCTCCCTTGGCCCCAGAGCTCCCAACCAGACTGTCCTTTGGTCTCCTGCTGGGAGCCAGCAGGACTCTCTTCCCGCTTTCCTTTGGGGCTCCTGGGCCCCTGCCCAGGCCAGTTCTAGTCTGTCTTCTGTAGAGTGCTTCCCAATCTGGATGCTAAAGCAGAGGCTCCCAGGACACTCTGAGCCCAGCTCTCCATGTCTATTCTGAGCCCAGGCTGGGTGGTGCTCTGAATTCCTCTTGAAGATTAACAGAGAGAGTGATGCTTCTACATATGGAGAAGGCGTTCCGTGTGGAGACCTTTTTACTTGTTACTGAACAGTGGGACACGGCTTGTGAATTCTGGATGCTTCTCTTGGTCCTTCTCCAGATGCCTGGCCCACTGGGTGGTGGGTGGGTGATGGGCAGATGACTGGAGATACAGATAGACTGGGATCCAATGGAGCAGAGGGAGGGAGGGAAGAGAGAGAAGGAAGGGATGGAGGGGTGGTGGGAGAAGGGGAGAAGGGAGGGAGGGAGGTCAGAAGGTGGTCGCAGGTGGCTGGTCACGGAGCTCGGCTCACCGCACAGACTCTTGAGCCACGCCAGGCCTATATCCTGCTCCCCTACATTGGCCACATGGACTTGATTCCTGGCCACAAATCACCATGTCTCATTTTCATTTTTCCTCTAGAAATCGGAACACACTACTCTTCCACCCACCCTAGTGCTGCTGTGAAGACCAAAGGAAGTGATCACCACGAAGTCGCTCGTGGTGTGAGAGGACCGTGCAGGGGACCATGCCTCCCTCCCCAAATGACCTGGCTCCTGTTCCCAGTGAGGCGGGAGCCGCACAGCTTTCCTGCCCGGGTCACCCCACCTTCCTTCTCCCCTTGGCTTGTCAGGACCCCTGGCTCAGCGCCTCTCTCAGGTAGTCTGCTTATGTAATCCCTGCCCAGCAGCCACACACCCTCTGGTCCTCTTTGCTCACTGTTTACTCTTTGGCTCGGCTGAGTCCCATTCAGAAGAACCTGCTATTGTTCCTCAGCCTTCCCATGGGAAAGCAGCCTCAGGGAGGAGCTGGGGAGCCAGCAGGAGGGGGAGGGAATGGGTCCTCCCACAGCCCAGGGCTTCCTTGGCATGTTCCTCTTGCCAAGGGCTTTATCTCTCTAAAAACAAGGCTGCAAAGAATTTTTTTTCTTTTTTGCATAGCCTGGTGTTCAATATACCTGGAAATGGTTAAAAGAGAAGGTGAACCATTATCTTTTCATCCACCTCCCTGCAGGGACTTTCACCTCCCTGCTTACCAGGTTCTCTGGCCTTCCCATTCATGCATGCCTGCGTCCTTTCATCCGTCCACACCCACACCACTGACCCATTCATCCGCTCATCCAGCCATACCTCCCTCCCTCCATTCATCCATCTGTCCACCATCCACCTCCCCACTCACCTCCCCATCCACCCACTCACCCGTCTATCTAACCGTCCTTCAGGCCACATATCCATCCATCCACCCATCTTCTACCTTCTATCTCCATTTCATCCACTTGCTTATCTACCTACCCATCCATCCCTCCTCACATCCTCTACTATCTCCGCACACATCCAAGTATCCACTCATCCAGATGAAGACTGGCTCAGTTTTTGCATCGACCTGACTATTACACATAAGGTCCCATTTAAAGGAACAAAGACCTTCCATCCATCCATCCATCCATCCATCCATCCATCCATCCATCCATCCACTCAGGACTCCATCTGTTACCGGGTTTTGGAGTGCTGGGGCCTCCTTCTGGAGATGATTTCTAGGTTCTTTCTGTCCTGAGCCAAGAATTAGTCAAGACAAGTGCAGATGGTAGTAAAGTTTTGTCAAATCTAGGGATAAACAGGCTTGCAGAGTGAATTTGGGCCAAGTAAGGTAGGAAAAGAAGTACACTCTGCAGTGTGAGGGTGGGCTGACCGTGCAAAAGAAAACACGGTGGCAAAAACCCAGTGAGCATTGTCCCCTCCTCAGGCTGACGTCAGGTCTGGACTATCCTACTGAAAACCTGCTTGAGTCCTCATGAGAAGTCCACTTGCTGGGCTTTGGGAATTGTTCTGTACACGTGTCCTGGGATTTTGTAATTAACAGGTGACACTTACTCCCTCAGACAGCTTGGCCTCGCTCTAATCTCCTGTCTCATGTCCACCTGTTTATCCATCTTCTTCCCACCCACCCCACTGCCCATCCACGCCTCCACCCACCCACCCCACCCATCTCCTTACCCACCCATCTGTTTCTCCACTACCACGTGACATTTGCTGAGTCAGCAGGGGAACAGTGGAAGAAACACCGGACTTTGTGTCTTGGGACCCATCTTTCATTCTCATCCCAGCCACGGTGCTGAAACAAGGGCTGGGGGCCTTTACCCAGGCTTAGGTCTTAGATGGGTTATTTTCTTTCCTGTCCTCGGGCAGATCCTTCCCTTCTTTCAGTCTTAGTGTTCTCATCTGCAAAACGGGGTCATAATGATCCTCATCACTGTGAGGGTACCATGGCAAGCCATAAGGCTTCCTGCACTCAGTTCAGGGCCTCAGCTGGAGGACCCAGAGCGGGCAGAGAGGGCCCCTGCCTTCGGGGTGCCAGGCTCTGTGCTGGAACGGAAGTGGAGAAGGAAGGGAGTGAGGTCAGAGATGCATGGTTAGTGAACGGTCTTGGTGGCCCAGATGGGGGTGTAGTTGGGGTTTCCAGCAAGGTAGAAACATGGCAGGTTTGGTATTTTGGAAGGAACCTTCCGCCTGCTGTCTAAAGATCAAGAGATTGAAGAGTGGAACCTGTTACCAAGTGTAGCAGACACTTGTTCTAAACTCTAAAGCTGTGTGGACAGTGTAATCACTCTAAGCCTCAGGTCAGCTGGATCCCACTATACCTGCTGGCCAATCAGTGATGATAGCCTTCACACCACATCCTCCACCCTCCATCCAGGGCAGACACAACCAATCAATCGCCATTCTCTTCCCTGTGGGCCTAAAACAATGCTGTCCAACACTGCAGCCACAGCTGGCACCTCCGTACAGCTCCTTAAGTCTAAATTGATTAAAATAAAAAGAAGTTAAAAATTCCATTGTTCAATTTATGGTCTCATTCTAAATGTTCGATAGTTCCTTGCAGCCCCCGGGTATCTGATTGGACAGAACAGACATGAGGAATTTCTGTCATTTCAAAAGTGCTACCGGGCTGCGTCAGCCTCCACCAGGCTGCCCAGCCACTGTGGGAGACCTGGGTGCACCCTGGCACACCCTTGGCTATTTGGAAGGTGAGTCGGCAAAGCAGGCCCTTTGCATGGCAAGATCGCCCTGCAGCTGCTGCACGGCCCCTTCTCAAGCTCACCTTTTTCTGTCTCTTAAGGAACTGGAAGGTAAAGGTCCCGCCCTGACCCAGTGGCCAGTGCATTCCGCCCTCGGCTCACCTCCGCAGCCCCTGGAGGCTCCCAGCTGAGGTTTTGCTTCTATTTTTAGGCTTCCTGGGTGAATGTCATTGCTGCCGGAGCTGACATTTTATATGCTGGGAACCTTGACCTGCTGCTTTTGCAGTTGTGAACTGAACCTGCTTTCTTCATGGCCCACAAGGAAAGAACAATGATCATTAATAAATCAGCATCTTTTCGCAAATCGGAAATGGAACCTCCGTGATCCGAGGCCGCCCTTAACCCCGGCTGTGCCGCCCGCGGCAGCCACCACGTGACCCATCTCAGGAAGATTCTGCCGCTGCCAGGCCAAAGGGTTATGCCCTAGGGCTGCCAGCCTCGCTGAAGCAGAGGAGGTGGGCAGTGGGCTGGGGGAGGGCAGAACTGGCCCTTGCCCCCATGACCAGCGGGTGGAGGAGACAGAGGAGGAGTGATGTAACTTGATGGAAAAAGGGTGTCCACTTGGGTACAGACCTGGGCACCCTCTCCGGACACGGCTCCAGGGCAGGGTGGGTCGGGTGGAGGGGAAGGGCACCTCACCCTGGCTGCATGGGGATCTCATTCGGGGGAACAGAGCCCCTAATCCTGACTGGGTCCTGTGCCGGACGCTGGGGTCTCGGAGCAGAATGAGAACCAGGTAAATGGTGGCAGTTAGTGGGACGTGGAAGAGCCCTGCCTGGCTGCTGGCTTGGCTGGTGGGGACCAGGCTGTAGGTTCTCCCAGCACAGGTGAACTCCTGCAGGTTCTTGAAGGGTAAGTGACCCCGCCTGGCCCGTTCTTTAGGGAAGAGGACTGTCCTTCTGTCTAGGGCCCATGTCACCTTTGACAAGGGAAGCAGAGGTCACGAGAACAATTCCTCCCTTTCACGCTGGGCTGACAGAGGGTGGCAGCCCCTCCCAAGCAGCCCAAGACAAACACAGCAGTAGGAAGTTCCCACGCTCTGGCTGGAGGCTGGGCGGTGTGTGGGGGGCTCAGCCACTCACAGGTGAGCTGGAGTCCTGCCTCCTGGGTGCACCTGGTATGCGTGGACTCTGGGTCACATGGCTTACAAACACCGGCTTGCTGAATTCTTGCAGGGATCCCACCACGCTTGTATTATGATCTGCATTCCACAGAACACAACCTGAAACTCAGAGAGGTTAAGTGACTTGCCTTGGGTCACACATCAGTGAAAAGAGGAGGTGGGACTCGGGCATGCCCGATAATACTAGACTTGTAGGTGGCAGAGTGAATTCACCTACTGTATGCAGGGCACATGCCAAGTGCTAGGGCATGGACACCATGAGACAGGGTTCTCATGTTGCATTGTCTAGCAAGACCCCAACAGTGACCTGGGCCTAATTCTACCTGCAAAATGGGCCAGGAGGTCCCTGACCTGACCTCTGGGGGATCTGCCCAAAGCAGCAGAATAGGCACACAGCTTTGGAGCAAAGGCTCCCAACCGCTGTTTCCAGTTCCCAATGCTTGTTTTGGTGTTATGTTGGGGGAACTGTGGTCTGGCATGAGTAGGGTGGGGGTAGCCAGCATCCTGGCTCACGCAACATCAGGGGCCAATAGTCAGGGGCATTCTTTTCAAAGAGGGACATCCATGAAAACCAGGGGTCCCTAAACCACTGGCATCAGGTTCACCTCCCCTGGGTGCGGGCCGGAGCTCCTGGAGCAGGGTTATCGCTTTCCTGCGAGCAGCTCTGATAGAACTCCAGCTGTGCCAATGGCAATAACCCAGCCCTCCTTGCAAAGGAAATGCCAGCCTGGGGACAGGCCATACTATTAGTCACCAGTGGTCCCTGCATGGCTCCTGAGGGTCCTGGGGGCTTTCAGGATGTTAGAGGATCGCTGGTATTGGCCACATGCTGCTTTGCAGGGACCACTCATGACCAGCGTCCCCCTGGGGTAGGGGCCAGATACTGTTATGGCCGTTTCAGGTCCTCTTTGGTACCCACAGCTCTTTTGTCCTCAGCCTCCCCTGTGACCACTGGGGAGCTGTGACCAGACCCAGGGCAGTGCAGCCTCAGCTGAAGACTGGGCAAGAATAGCTGCCAGAGCCCAAATGAAGCCCAGAGACAGGGCAAAGGCCTGGGCCAAGGGTGGGACCTTTGCATGGTCCTGGTTGTGTGGCTCTTGGCAAGCCAAGCCTCTCCTTGCTATGCGTCCCCTGCTGTGAGTACAGTACAGGCCTCTGGCTCCTCCTTCCTCCCAGATTGTAGATTTCAAGGTAACAGGCATTTGAGAAAGGCCTATCCTCTAGGGTGGGTCTCTGATCAAGTCCTCCTTTGGCCAATTTCCCCTCCCTCCCTGCTCATTGGCTGTAGTTAGAGGCCTCATTCTGTGTCCTGACAATGGGACAGCCCTGGCCACTCATTAGTTCTACTGCCCATCTAGGGCTGCCTACCCATGCATCTTCCTTTCTAGCCAACAATCTTCATCAACCACACTCATCCACTCATCCTATCATACCACCCACCAGCCATCCACACACAAGGTTTCCACCATCCATTCTCCAAAAACTCATTCACCCATCCATTTATTTCATCCACCAACTGTCCATTATATATCTATTGTCAATCCACACAAATTCATCAATTCATCCACCCACCCTATCCCATCCACCATCCCATCTCTCCATCCATCCTTACCATCTCATCCAGCCGTCCATCCATCTATTCAGCCATCTATCCATGCCATCCATCCATCCATCCACCCACCATACCATCCATCCGTCCCTCACTATCCCATCCATCCATCCATCCATCCATCCATCCCTCACCATCCCATCCATCCCATCCATCCATCCATCCATATCTATCCAACATCTATCTATCTCATCCATCCATCCACCTACTATACCATCCATCCATCCATCCATCCATCCATCCATCTTATCCATCTATCCATCCAGCCATCTATCCATCCATCCACCCATCCATCTCTCCCTCCCTCCCATCCATCCATCCACCCATCTCATCTACCCATCTATCTACCCACCATGCCATCCACCCATCCATCCATCCCTCCATCCCATCCATCCATCTCATCCACCCATCCATCCATCCATCCATCCATCCATCCATCCATCCACCTCAGCATCCCCCGGCCATCCAGGCATGCAGCATCCATTCATTCATCTCACCACTGGTCCACCTCTTCTTAGCCAGCACCCTCCCCTGATTATTCACCTCCCCACTTAAGCTCCCCCCATCCATTCAGTTGCCCACCTCCCCACCTACTGAGTTACCTACCTACACACCTACTGCTCCATCATATTCCCGGTGCCAGGCCTGAAGTTACAGAGTAACTTGCAATGCGAAGGTGCTAAAAGTGATGAAAACCCAGTGGGTTAAAAGCAAATCTTTCCGCTCCCTGGCTGTATAACTTCCCGACCGGAGTGCCTGGCTCTCCTTGCCTGGGAGAAGAATGGCATGGGTTGGGAAGCCTGGGCTTTGTGGTCCCGCTGGACTGCAATCGAGGGTCG
This sequence comes from Cavia porcellus, assembly GCF_034190915.1. Classification (NCBI taxonomy): domain Eukaryota; kingdom Metazoa; phylum Chordata; class Mammalia; order Rodentia; family Caviidae; genus Cavia; species Cavia porcellus. Next base: position 27,243,613 of record NW_026947500.1, read on the forward strand.
TCAGCAATTTATTAGGTGGTGAGCTTGGACAAGTGACCGATTTCTCCGTGTCACCTGGAGCATAAACAGTAACATCCGCACTTCTGTGCTGAGTCACTGCATGATGAAAGACCCACAATAAACAATCCATTTATTGATTATTAATTCTTATGGGAGAGGCCACACTATCTAATTGGTCTGATTGTGCATAGGGCAAAAGGCTTATTTTGACTATTATTTCTGGATGCCAAATTATTGAGAAATGATCGTTTATGCAATTTTTCATTCCTTCAAGCTCCCTTTTGCCTACCTGGCCATGTCCCTGCCTGTCTATCTTTTATAGGTGAGCAGCTCCCACCTTCTCAGTGAACGGAGAACAAGACTTCCAACCATGGTGCAGGCAGGACCCCACCTCCCCAGCTGGCCCCAGGAGGGCAATGCTTGATGGCATTTTCCCACAGTGGCATGCAGGAAGCTGTGGGAAGGATTTGTTCAGCTTGTCCCTGAGCACCACAAGCTGTTCTGTCCTGGCCCCCAAGCATGCCTGGGAGAGGACTGAGACACCGTGGGTATGAAACGCTCCTCGCTCTCTGGCTGACAGGGACACTCACGATCCTCTGGGGCAATGTGTCTGGTTCAAGTGTATTACTCAGTTTATCATTGCTGGGGCCAGATTCCCAACACCTGCAACACAAAGGAGGAGAAATTTATTTTCACTCATGATCTCCGAAGTTTCAGTCCATGCCGGTTCCAAGGCAGAGACATCATGACGCCAGGGCCAGGTGGGGCGAAGTTGCTCGGGTCATGGCAGCGGGGAAGCAGAGCATAGGAAAAGAACACTGATGGATCTGCACCCTCCAAAGCCACACCCCACAGGACCCCGTGGAGAGTGGCTCCTTTCCCCAGCCGTGAGGTGGCCGAGGCCCAGCCTGGGTCTTGTTTGTTCATTCTTTGACCCTGTCTTGAAACCAACCCCAAGGGAGCTGGACTCAAGATATGGAAGTTGCAATAAAAAAATAATAAAGTGAATATCTAAAGGAAATTTTTATATGTATTATATTGTATTAAAAGACGTGTCGCCATTAATTCCCTTCAAAGTACCCTTCCCTTTCTTCAAACATACCCACACCATCTGAAGCAGTTCCGGAAGTCCTGTTTCATGAACGTCCGGCATGGCTTCCTTGCTGTCCTGAATCGATGCAAAATGTTCACAGCAATTCCTGTCAAATGGACACGTTGCAGTCTGTCCTTGTCCACCGTATTCACCGGATCTGGCACTGGGCACCTTCTGGCTCTTTCCCAGAGTCAAAATGACCATGAATGGTAAATGTTTTGCTTGATTCAGGACATCAAGGTAGTCACTGCAGTGCAGCTAAGACATGAAAGAGGACTCCAGGTCTGCTTTGGAAAGTAGCGAGAACAATGGGCGAGTTTGTGCAAAGCGAGGGAGAGTGTTCGGACAGAGATTCACGGCAGCCAGTCTTTACTGTAATAAATTTTTAAAAAATTAAATATATACCTTATCTTGTGAATATACCTCACCATTTTGGACAAAGGACATGAGTCCAAATATCTGGGTCTGTGTCCTGGTTCTGCTGTGTCCTGGCTGAGTGGCCCCAGACAGGTGGCTTGCTCTCTCTGGGTCGAATTACCCTGGAGATGGTGGCCTCCTCATGGGGGCCACCTGACAGCCATGCTTGGCATAGTGGAGTCTCTGGGGGACTCAGACTCGCCTTGATTCGCCCCTTGAGGCTCAACACGATGGCACTTCTCTGCCCAACCCAGGCCCGCCCCGTCTGCCACTCAGCGGGGGACCAGGTGTGGGGCTCATGGCTGTCATTTCAATATGGTGGCAGGGCTGCTTTAATTACCACCTGTCTCTGGAGATAAGGTCGGGGGCATAGGTATAATTCCACCACTAAGACCCTGGGGCACGTGGAGATGCTTAACCCAGGCGTGCCAGGGAAGGTGACAGCAGGTAAGAATTTAGTCCAAGCTCGCTTTGCACAGCTGTAATTTCAGATAGGAGCTGATAACTCCTCTGGGGTGAAAGGCTCCGCAATCTCCAGGAGCCTCCAGGAGTGGGTGAGGAAGGAGCATGGGGTCAGGAGAGCCGGCTTCGTGCCCAGCCTGGCAGTTATGTGACCTTCTCCAGGTCACCTGGTATGAGGACATGGGCTGTGGGCCCTGCAGCGGACAACGTGATTTCAACCTCAGATGGCCTTAGGGACTGAGCCGCATTCCACAGTTTGCCCATGTGGAAAATGGGAGAATGGCGGTTGCCGCTATTTCCTCTTGCTGAGGGGGGCTTACCCTCGGGGTGCTGGGACACATGCTCAGCGTGCATTTTGGGGGTGGCCTCAGCTTACCTGCTCTTGCTCTTCTGTTACCCCAGCTGTGCAGCAGGTGTGTTTCTAACCTGACCCTCGCTCTGACTGAGTCTGACTGCTGTGTAGACATAGAGGCGAAGGCAGCTTCCTTGGCACCATCCCCAGAGGCCTCGCCACGTTGGGAAGGTGACTTCCGGCAGGGCTCATCAGCAGCCTCTGCCCGCATCTGCAGCCACCCCTTCTCCATGCAAGTCGCTTTGAAGCACTGAAATCCAACCCTGCAGTGGGCCTCTCTGCACAAATTACTCCTGGTTCTTGGAGCGCCAGCTCTGCCGCATTCCTTCTTATATCCCAACAACTCTATCCCTTCGGGCCCTGGGGCCTTTGCACTTGCTGTGTCCTCAGATTAGAATGTCTTCCCTCTACTCCTTATGCTGCTGGGTCCTTTTTAGCCTGTAGACCTCTTCCTCAGGGTACCCTGCTTCGAGATCCTTCCTTACCACATTTCCTAAGTGGGTCTCTGTCATTTTCACCCACTGGTCTGTTTCTTTCATTTGTTACACTTTGTCACCACTGATTTACTCTCTTACTTGTCCACAGTCTGCTCCTCCCAGTGGGTTAAGCTCCACAAAGAGCTCTGTGCATCACTGTGTTCTTTGGGGTCAGCGGAAGAGCCTACCTGGCACTGAGTGGGTAATGAATGGTGGATGAGAGCTGAGGTGATGATTCTGCCCTGGAGGGAACATGGTTTCTTCGGCCAGGGCCCAGCCAGGCCTCACAATTTTCCTTAGCTACCATGGAACCAAGGAGATTTGGGCTGCGGTGGGGCGGGGTATCCTAGCGGGCTGAGTCCAAGGAACATCCTCTCCACCCTGTCTCCCATGAGGCTCTGGAGGGGCCTCTGTGAACCCTGTTGAACCCCACTTGTCCCCCCCAAGGCCTTAGCTGGCCTAGCAGGTGCTGCCTACCATCAGCTGGGCTCACCAGTTCTGGCCTTTGCTGCAGAACCCTGTCCTGCCTGGCTGAGAGCCCCCACCCACTCCAGCACAGTCCCAGGCTGCCCAGTGCCCTCCTGCTCCCTCTCTGCCAGCCAAGCCTGCCCAGCCACTGCACTTGGCAGGGACCCAGAGCCCCCGCACGCATTCTTCTAAGCAGAGGAATGTCCGGGCCCAGGTTCCCACAGGGGTGCCCGCCCCAGGGGTGTGACTCTGGTCTCTGGCTGCTGCTGGGCAGCAGTAAAAGTTGTTGTGAACTCCGCTGAGTGAGCCGTGAGCGGGCGGGTGCAGACAGGACGCGGGAATTCCCGGGTCAGTGCGCATCCACGGGGCGGGCAGGGCTGCTCGCTGTCAGAGGAGACTCATTCTAATTAAAGGGAACATTAAGCAGCGCCCTTTAAGCATGGCCATTTCCTAAAATCCTCTCGGATACCCATGATTTCCTAGAGGAAGGAGTGGAGCTTAAGGGGCCCAGGGCAGCCCACACACCCCTCTGGCAGCCCACTCTGTGCTTATCTGCAATACCATCTACCAGCGATTTAAAGACTCCAGGAAAACTTCTCCAGGACTCCATTCCTTAGCTGTTTAGTGGCAACGCTGCCTCTCACCCTACACTGCATGCCTGGGAGAAGATTTGCCCAGAGCTGGCAGAGAATTGAACCAGCTAGAGACGGTGTCAGTGAGGGTCTGCCTGGTTAGCAGGGTCTTGGATCATAGATGCCAAAGTAATGTCAATTGACAGACATTAAATGAGCACCCTCCAGGCCAGGGTTGGAGCACACACTTCTTCACCATGTGGTTTGTGCTTTACTTTGCTCCAGATTAGAAATGGTACATGTGGTCTTGCTCTGTCTTTTTTCCTGTGTGCACCTGTACCTCTGCAATGAAGACAGAATGACACGTTAGAGAGACTTCTGTCCCATCCTTGCCCTATACTGCTTTTTGTAATTGTCAACTGTTTAGGCTAAAAGTAGCCAAAGGGCATAGTTGGATCTAATGAGCCCTGCATTGATTTCATGATAAAGCTGGGGCTCCAATCCCCAACCTCTCCAAGGATCAGTTGCCTAAGACCTGGACCAAGGACTCTGTGATCAATTAGTTGTGTCTGCCTTGTACAGTGCAGAAGAACCGTGGCACTGAATGCTCTTGCCTGAGCTGGCTGTGCTCTAAAGGCTGAAATGAAGTGGCGTTTGAGGAAAAATCTTGAGAGCAACTGGAAAAATCTATTGAACTTTCTTATCTCAAGGGCCTGGAGTAGCTTGTGACATTTCCTGAGATAAAATCCTGCATTGACCCCACCCATTGCTCAGAGCCACCTGATGTCATCTGCCACCTGTGAGATCTAAAGCCAGACTTGCTGTGCCCCTCTGGGCTGTCTTGGCCACCTGCTCTCAGCTCAGAGTCCGTAGAGGATTTCTCATTATTGGCATCTCTCAGTGCTTCCCTCCGACCACCTGGAAAGAAGGTTCTGCTTTTAACAGGCTCTCATGATGAGGTCATCCCGCCCCTAGTTAGCGTCCTTTCCTTAAAGTGGACAGGTCAGCTGCACCATCCTCTCTACAGGCATGCAATCTGGTCACAGTCCCAGTGGCAGGGACTAGGGAGGGTGTGCACGCCAAGATGGGATCTAGGGGTCTCGTAGAATTCTGCCATCCACAGTAGGTATTAATAATTGATTTAGTGTCAGTGTTTCTGTTCCCCAAGGGGTCACAGAGGGTTGTAAAGAGTAGGGATGGGAAGGACCTTTGGTCTTGGGAAGCCCCGAGTTACATCTTGGCTGATGGCCTCAAGGAAGCCATTTGATTGCTCAAGGTCTCAGTTTACTCCTCTGTAAAATGAAACAATACTGGGAGCATAGGTGAAATTGTGTGGGTAAAGTTTTCAGCTGAGGCTGGCTTTGAGTCTGGGCAGTAGAAGCTGCTGTGTCACAGTGTCTTCAAACAGTGCGGCTTCCATGCTGATCTGTGCAGGGTCATCCATGCAAGAGAGGCTTTCCTGCTCAGGTGCCTCTGAAGCCACCTTGGGCACTTCCTGGAGTCCAGTTTGACCAATAAGGGGCCCAAGGACTGGAAAGAGTCCCTGGGAGCCATGCTGCATGCTGGTCAGTGCCCATTTCTGCAGGTGGCTACAGCTGGTCCTGCAGCTGGCCATCTGCTCAGAAGGCACAGGGGGTCAGGGCCCAGGTCAGGGCGACGGCAGTGGAGCACACGTACTCCTGTGCTAGCAGGCCTGCGGTTCCTCCTTGGCAGTGCCCTGGTTTCCTGCACTCTGGAGCCTTGACTTTCTCCAGGTAACTTGCTGGGGAAGAACTGCTGGAGTGCTATGGATAATGAAGCATGTGGCTTTTGTGGGGAGACAAAACATGTCAGGAGAGGGGCCACAGACAGGTGGCTGTGAAGGGTAAACCAAGGGGGCATAGGAAACAGTGTGTAGGGTCTCTTATTGCTGTCTGATGTACCTCTAGGTTCCCTGGCTTCCTAGTTAGGTGACTAAACCACTCAGTGCCTCAGTTTCCTCTTGTGTAAACTGAGGTAGTAATCGACCTATATATCATATAGTTGTCATGAGATGTATACTTAGTAAAAGTCATTGTCACCAGTAACATCATCACTATGATCATCAGTCATCAGTGCCACTATCATCACCATCAGTATCATCATTATCCCCTTCATCACCACTACGTCATCATCATCATCACTGTCATCATCCCCATGGTCATTACCATGGTCATCAGTTTTCACCATCATCACCGTTTCACCATCGATATCATCACCACCACGATCATCACCACCATCACCATCACCATCACCATCACCATCACCACCATTACCACCATCACCATCACTGTCATCACCATCACCACCATCACCATCATCACCACCATCACCGTCACCGTCATCACCATCACCACCATCACCATCACCACCATCACCATCATCACCACCATCACTGTCACTGTTATCACCATCACCACCATCACCATCACCATCACCACCATTACCACCATCACCGTCACTGTCATCACCATCACCATCATCACTATCACCGTCATCACCATCACCATTACCATCAACATTACCATCACCACCATCACCACCATCACCATCCCTGTCATCACCATCATCATTACCATCAACATTACCATCACCACCATCACCGTCACTGTCATCACGATCACCATCATCATCACCACCATCACCATCACTGTTACCATCACCAGTATCATCACCATGGTCATCAGTCACCACCGTCCCCCTCTTATCATCATCACCACCATCACTACTGCCATCAAAGGCTGATCAGCATCGTCACCAAAACTATCATTACCATGATTGTGTCACATAGCTTAGCGGGTAGGCTGCACCCTAAGTGTTAGAGATTTTATATTTCTCCTCCAGCACAAGCCAGAAGGGCTGTTGGGTGGGGGGTGACTCAGAGCAGACATTAGCCCACAGCAATGAGCTCTGCAGACCTGAGGTGGACCATGGTCAGTGGAGGGGAGCAGGAAGGATCTAGGACTGCTGGGACATCAGCAGCAGACATGGTGTGGAGGTGGGGATGAGACGTCCCCCGGGATAGCCCTCTCCAAAAGTCTGCTCCTCAGAGGGCCTCCCAGGAGAGGAGCTAAAGGTGCGACTGCTGAGGTCTCAGGCCACTTCCATGTCTCCCGGCCAGAGTGACCTCATACAACCTGACTCCTAATCAGAAAATGAAGACCCAAGTGACATCAGGATCTGCTTCAGCCTGTCCTCGGCATCCAGTGGGTGGCGCTGGTGGGCAGGTGGGAAGGGTAGAGGACACCTCAGCAGGGATCAAGAGTCAAGTGTCCGTTGGAGCAGTCCCAGTGGGCACAGTGAGCCCCCCGAGGTGCCAGTTTAAGGTGGGGGACTTCTGTGTGTGGGCTGCACCCCGGCCTTAGCCCTGAGGAAGAGGGAGGAATGTTGGCTGGCGGAAAGCCCGGGAGAGGTAGCCCCGCCCTCCTGTGGTCTGACCTCCTCTCTCTTGCTGTTACTGCCCCGCAGATCCCCACCCCCATGGCAGCAGAACAAACCTGGGAAGAGCCAAGTGTGTCAGAGAGCCAGCCTAGGTGTGAACCAGAAGTTGAGTGTCCAGGGGTCTCCTCACCTGGACAAGCAAGGAGATGCCGTCACCACGGACCAGGTGCTTTCCACAGCTACCCCAGCCTTGGAGGGGTTGGCTGTCCTACTTGCAGGGGCTGAGGGGCTCATGACCTCGGAGAGAGCCGTGTGGCATCTGGGCCCAGATCAGGGAGTCCTAGTGAGTGCTGAGGCCACAGTCTGATTTGGAGACAGTTCTGCTTGTTGCCTGGGGCTTAGCTCAGGATACCCCCTGGACCTCACCATGATGCTATCCTGGGATCATAGCAGCATCTCCCGGACAGAGGGCCCTGTCTGGTGGTGGAGCTATGGAAGGGCATATCCCTGTGTCTTCTTGGTCTGTGCTGGGGCTTCCTTTGAGGACAGCTGCTGGCCAGTAGAGAAGACAGAGAGAAGACACTGTTACTAGATAGGTATTTGATTCCCTACAGAAAGGGTCTCCTAGGAAACAATCTGCTGCTGTTGGAGCTCAGAACAAAAGAGAAATGAGAGGGATATGAAAGCATCCAATGAGGTGTGGGCTCAGCTCTGCAGGAGGAAGTGGACATGCCATGGGCTGGGAGGTCAGGGAGCCACCAAGAACGTGTTACTCTGGGACAGGGCACTTGCAGGACAGCCTGGTGGTGCCCCAGAGCTGAGCCTCTAAGTGGAAGCTGGGAAAGCCATTAGCTGCCAAGGTGGGGCACACTTAAAGGCCTGGCTTTTGGTAGAAATGACACAGCCGTCCTGTATGATGTGGGCCTGCACACCCCTCAGCAGGACGTGGCCAGCGCCAGGGGACACTTCATGGGGTCCTGTGCAGTCCTGACCTCAACAAGATGGCAGCCTTGATGTGCCCACCATGGCTCCAGCCTCACAGCTCTGCTGGGCTCAGTCAAGAGCTTAAACTGGGTTGGGAGGACCAGCCAGCCTGGCCTCCTTGCTCCCAGCTCAACATCAGCACCCCTCCCATCCTCAGAGGAATGGTGTCACTCCATCATCGTCGAGTTCTCCTGAGCACAGGGCATCTGCAGGAGGCCTGTGTGCGCTCTTCACATGCTGGCCTCCCCTGACCCTTGGAGCAACCCCATTTAGCCCAGGAGGAGACTCAGGCCGAGAAGTTCACCACCTTGCCCGGAGTGCAAGTCCCTCCTTCCTCTTTCCCTCCCCCACCCAATTCCCCTCCCTGCCTTCACCAGACGCTACTGAGGGCCATATGCCAGCCTGAGCCAGGCATGGGCATACTCCCATATCCACCACCCATCCTCAGCTGGTCACAGGCCAGGCTGGGAAGCTGTTGCAGGCCCATGCTGGCCTGTTGGTGGGGGTCCTAGAGGACTGTGTGGAATGGGACACGGAGGCGGAATCTGCTGGGGGGAAAAGGTGCTGGGATCTCATGCTGTCCACCTGCAGATTCCAGCCCAGCATGGCTACCAGTGGGCGTCCAGCAACCCCTGGGCATGGTGCATGATTGCCCAACCAACTCAACTTTCTCTGCTCCATTTACCATCGAGAAAGTGGAATCCTAGGTGCGGGGACTGGTTTCCTGTGATGTCACAGTACAGCACTCTATTCCCCTCTTTGCCTTGGCCTCTGGGGAGCTCAAAGCGGAGCCCGAGGCTTGCTTTTGTGCCAGTGGAACCCAGAGACCTGGGCGTTTCTGTTGCCTGCTCCTGTGAGTTCTTCATCCTCCCGCTGTGCCTCCCGTGAAGCAAGCCGGACACAAGTTATCAACTATAAATAAACCCGAGGCTTCCGTTCTGGCTCGCACTTGGGTTTCCTGGTGCATTTTTTTTAAGTCCTTAATCAACAGAGTTGGGGGGTAAAGGGGGGGAGTCCTAACGGAAGATGACATCACCATCAGCTGGCCCCAGGAGCAGGCCCCCAGCCCCGCAGGCGCGGGTGGGCCTTGAATGCCCCCATTATGAGGGGTAACCTCATTACACAATTTGCTGCACGGTGGAATTTCAAATGGGGTTTTGTGGTTTTTGCCCTTCGCTGCAGCGCACACACAGGCAGCTGCGGTCACCCCGCTTCCTCTCCCGCCGCAGCCCTGGCACCCAGCCAGCCTGGTGACCATCCCTCCTGTCATGAGTCATTTTCATTCTTAACTCTGATTCAGGTCCCTTTAAAGAGACAGCAGGGCTGACTGGTCCAGGGCCAGGAGGCAGAGGCCTCACAGGGGAAGAGCCTTCCTCAGGCAGGGTGCAGGGCAAGAGGGAGCTTGGGGGCTCTCTGGAGACAGCAGCCTCTGTACCCTGCATCACCCAGTGCCCACGATGCAGGAGGCCTCCAGCCTGCTTTCAGGAAGGCAAGCCTGTTACTTCCCCAAAGCCAACCGTCTGTAGGGCAGAAGCTACAGGGATTCTGGGCTTTTCTTTTGGCCTGGCTAGACACTCCCTGGCCAGGTCCGGGCCCAAGGGTGAGTCAGGTTTGCCAGCTGCTCATGTCCTGTCTTTCTCATACCCTTTGTCCACTTCTCCTTGAGCACTGGCTACAGCAACTGGCCATGGTTCCAGGAGTGACCCAAGCCGCTTCTCTGGCAGCCCTTTCTGCTACCTGGAATGCACGTGCAATCCTCTGCTGGTTGGGTGGCCCTGTCTCCTCCTTTTGGGCTCCTTGTCACCTCCTCCCTGATTGTCCCTGTCACTCTGTTGTTGCAGTTTTGACAAAAACTCAAGACTGTTTAATTTGCACCTTCCCCCTGGAACCAGCTCCATAAAGGCAGGGACCGTTGAGGCTTGGCACATAGTAGGTGTTCAATAAATATTGGTTGAATGAAGAAATACACAGGGAGTAAAACTTTCTGTCAAGGCCCAGACAGGGAGAGTGGGGTCCCTTCCAGATAGAGCAGGAGGAGACTGAGGACTGAGCATGGTGAGCAGCCCAGTTTGCAGGTGGACAATCACAGGGTGGGTATGTCCTGGGGGGCAGTACTGAAAATCCAGCCTGGGCCCCACCTCAGTCTTGAGATTCAGAAAAACCAAAGAAAAATGTCTTCCCCCTCAGCCTGTTTGACTCACCCTCTAGCTGTGCAGCTCCATCTTTCTGTCTGCACTGCTCCTGGGGTGGCGGAGTGGTCAGGCCAGACTAGTGGGGTGTGGCAGCAGCAGGAAGTTGGCTGCGGCTCCATTCACAAAAACAGTACACCTGGCTCCTGCACCTGGCCGGGCTCTGTGGTTTCCAGCGCCGTGACCCGGTCCTGGGGGTTGGAGGTTTGCAGGGGCAGTGGGGGGCTCACGGGAGCTTAAATGGCTGGATTTGTGTATCCATGTGACCGGGGTCCAGCGGCCTCTTTTTATAGCTTCCAGCCTCTGCTCACCATGCTGCAGCCAGGGGGCCTGTGATAGGGAGGGGTGGGACACAGAGGTCCTTGGTCCTCGTTCTTACCCCACTAGTTGACCCTTGTCCCCTCACAGAGCTGGGGAGCTCAGGGTTGAGATGGACAGCTGGCCTCCTGCTGGGTGTGCTCAGTCCTCCATGGCTTCCACCTCCCAGGATGAAGATTTAGGGGATGAGGAAAAAATGATGCCCACTGGGCACAAACTCCTAAGCCCAGCCCTGTGCCTCCTCCCAGGTGTGATTTCCTAAGTGTCTCAGGGAACCTGGGTGTCATCACCACCAAGCAGACTGGCCACACCAGTGACTTCAGTGGGGCCCCGCCCTCGCAAACTGCTGTCTGACGGGGGAGCCAGATGGGCAGCCAGACGGCGAGACAGCAGACTGCCAAGTGCTTCCCTAATGCTGGCTGCACATCAGAGGAGACCGCCTGGAGGAGGGGGCATCTGAGAAGACCCCCAGTGGGTGAGGCGCTCTTAGCTAGGGGAAGGAATTTGGGGGAGCAGAGGGCAGGAGGGGCTCTGGGCAGAGGAACAGCGCATGTTGAGGCTAAGTGCATACAAGGTTTTTGGTGCACTGGAGCCTTGAGGCTGTGTGGGGCTGGAGGGGAAGGTGAGGCTGGGGTGGGCAGCGTGGAGGGGGAGATGGGGCTGGGCAGAGGGTTCAGGTGTTTGCTTGTGGATGGAGAGGGACTCTAGTAGGTTTGGTTTGCTTTTGCAGGCCTTTATGGACAAGAATCTGGGGCAGGGAGTGTCCCTTTTTGCCAAAGACCTGCCTGAGTTTGAGGGCTGCCCTGGGAGGGTCACAAGGTCGCCCTTAGGCTTGATAGGAGGGGAAGCCAAGGACAGCAGGGAACCATTGCTGGAGGGATATTCAAGACCTGCCTCACCTTGGCCAATTTGGAAGAACAGAAGTCTCAGTTCTGAGCTTGAGGTGGGCCTCAGGTTTGGATGCGTTCTTGGGCAGGAGCAGTGTCCAAGGACTTTCCCCTCTCCTGGAGATATTGCAGAAGATCCCCGGGGCCTGATGGCATTGTCTCCAGACTCTAGCTGACTTAAAGACGCAGAGAAATGGGGACTAAGGTGGCCCAGAGCAGCCATCAGTGCCTTTCCTCAGTCAGTAGTGCTGGGTCCTTGGCCACGTTCATTGCCAGCTGTGTTTGCAGGTTTTTATGTGAGCCGCAGCCCTCAGTTACCTGGGAGACCATCTCATATTTTATAGTCAGTGATGGGGAGTGACACTAAGGAGAGAAAACAGAAGGTGATCTGCAGGGCATGGAGGGAAAAGCAAGGTGCCGGGGTCACCAAGGAGCCTCTTATCTGTGACCCCACCGGGATCCCATGGGGACAGTTCTGATACTCCTGCAGCCTCAGCCATGTTCATCACAGAGGGATCTGCAGTGGGGATCCCTCTACAGCTGGGGAAGCTGAAGCCCCAGAGGCCAGTTTGTCCTGGGCCACACTGCAGGTGCCCATAGGTGGCCTCGACTGTGGGCAAGCTGTCTCCCCGCCTCCTTCCCTGACCAGCTGTGGCTGCTGCGGGCATCCAATCCAGTCATATGGACAAAACACTTTGAAATGCAAAAGCTGTTAGGTATTACTGTGATTATAGGAACCTAACAGGAAGAACATGACCAATTGCGGTTTTATGAGGCTGCACTGCCCCTCTGGAATTCCCTCTTATCCTATAATCTCAAAGCACAGGCTGGGCTAGAATTAATGAGGCCCTAAAGCCAAGGACCACAGAATGCTCCCAGAGGTGCAAGAAGGCACGTTCTGTCTGTCCAGGTGGGAAAGAACGAGGGACAAGCCCTGCTCATCCACTTGGATGTCCCCTCCCAGCATGGCTGCACCTTCCCAGAGCCAGCTGGTGGGAGAATTCGGACCTTTGGGCCTTCCCCTGCCCCAGGGGATGCGGATGAAGACCGAGAGCAGAAAGGAGAGGGCAGTTCTGCCTGGCTTACAGTTTTCTGGGTGCAGATCCCGGTGCATCTCCTGAGATCACGGGATACGAAGGTCACCGCCGCGTCTGCTGAAATGAACAAGGCTTAAAGACTGAGGAGGGAGCAGCAGGACGTGGAAGACTGAGGGGTCAGAGAAAACCAGGGGATCTGCCATCTTGTCAAGACTTCCTAATTACCCAGGATGAATGAAGACAGTGTGCATTACAAACATGTATTAAGAAAAGTTAAAATTTTTTAAAAAGCTGAGTTACTAATACGTATGTGATGGGAGAATGGTTGGGTAGACACATGGAAGAATGGACGGGCCAATGAGTCTATAGATGGTCTGTGGGAGGATGGATGAGAGGGTGGATGGGTAATGGATGTGGAATGAAGGCATGCGTAGATGGTGAGTGGATAGTAGATGGATGGGCAGAGGATAGATGGATGGGCGGACGGATGGATATACAGATGGAAAGACAGAAGGATGAGGAGAGGGGTAGATTTGTAGATAGAGGGGTGGATGGATGGATAGTAGGATGGACTGATGGGTAGATGGTAAGATGGAAGGATGGATGGATGGATGGTTGTTTGGTAGACAATGGAACAAGCACCAAGGTCTATCTCCAGCAGAGCATGCAGGTCCTATGAGTTGGCCTTGGGGGAATAAGCAGGACCTTATGGGTAGAAGTTTGGCAGGCATCATATTTGCCCAGGCCTTCTACTAACTGGGAGAGCGATGACCCATGCTAGGACCTGGACTTGGATCCTTTTCTTGGTTCACATCCCTTAGCACGTGGACCTTGGCCAGCCTTTTCTCCTTTAGGCCTCAGTTTCCCTCTCAGGAACATGATTTCATATAGCATAAGATGGGTTTCAAGGAACACAAGTCCTTGGTTCTCTGGGGAGAAGGATCTGCCTCCCACTCACGGCTTCCCTTTTTCCACTCGTGCTCTGTCCAGATCCCTGCCATGCATCCTCGTCCCAGCATTTGCCGTAGATTGGCCAGAGAGATGAGCCCTGGGGAAGGGGCTGGCCTTGTCCCAAGGTGGGCAGCCTGAAGGCTTACTGTACCCGCAGGCAGCTGCTCCTCAGGCCCCTGGAAGGCTCTGGACTGAGTCACTCTGAGTCACCACACACATTCCTTCGTTCACCCCGCATCTACCCCTGGGAACACTTCCCTGGAATCTCCTTGGGCATGTGCCAAGGGCGTGGGGGCAACTAAGCCTGCCCCACCCGGATTGCAAAGAGCCCAGGCCCTGGCAAGCTGGCAGGAACAGAGGGCTGGACAGGTGCCCTCCCAGGAAAGAATGGGCAGTCTCTGAGCTCCTCCTGCAGTAGGGCTCTGGGTCTCAATAGCCAGGTACCCCAAATGGGTATGGAGGGTTGCTGCCTCTCTGAGGCAGCATCTCTTCCACTTTAAGACATAGGGGGATGCTGCCAAGGGTCTGCTGACATTCCCTGGAAAGTGACTCACCTGTCCCCACCCCTCACTCTTCTCACCAGGCATGCCCTGCTGGGCTCTGCCCTGACCAGCTCTGGGGTGGCAGCCTGGCTCCCTGTCCCTGCTGCTTCCCGGATGTGAGATGTGGGCCCTGTCACATATGGTTCTCACCTTTAACAGGGCTGCTGTGTGGCACCACCTGCTCAAATGGTGTGACAGTCACATTCCTCTTTCCCTCCTGGAACCAGGGGTGACCCCCAACCCTTGGACCTGTTGGACTCTCCCTTCTGCCCTGGCAAGTGCTAAGACCTGGCATCAGACAACAAGGGAAGACAGATTTAGCCTGGGAGGACAGCAGCTCTGGGAGTTTGAGGACACAGGAAGGTGACTCCAAGGCAGGGCTTCCAGGGTTGAGCCGAAAGGAACCCGGTGGGTGTCTGGTGTGCCGGACTCAGGGTCAGCCAGGGCTGTGGGCTCTGTGTCCAGTAGGCCTAGATCTCAGCCCTCAGGATCTTCCATAGCTGGACCTGAGTATCAGGAGGCCAGCTGCCCATGGGCTCCTTCTTCCCCTGTCCTGAGGCCCTGGCGATGGGATGAAAGTACATGGACAGACCTGGACCCGGCGCTTGGGGGATGGAAGGAGGATAGTGACCAGTGAGAGGGTGCAGGGAAGGCAGGGCTCGGCTGGGACGCTCACCAAAGGCTCTTGCGTGAGCTGGAGCTTCTTGATAATCCTGACTCTGCTGAAGAACATACAGGAGCACACAGAGGGGACTGAGCGTGCAATTGTTTCTCCAGTTGCCTGGGACAGTCCCATGTGCTCCAGGTGATGATTCCTGGGCCCTGTGGGGATGATGGCTCATCAGTGCCATGTTCCCAGGGCTTTGTAAGGACTTTTCCTTTTACTGGAGTGCACTGGGAGGAACAGGGAGGCATCTGGCTTAGGCTTCTAGACTGGAGAGGACAGGAAAGGGCTTCAAACACTGCATCAGTCTCCAGCCTTGGGATCCACGTCCCTCCCGGGGCTAGGGACATGGTGACGGGGCAGGTGAGGTCCTTTGCAGAGGTGCTGTGACCGAGGAGGGGGCACACAAGTGTGAAGATTGAGGAAAGGCCTATAGAAGACAGCTAACTTAGGGAGAATTTAGGGAGAAAATCACAGTCTTTCCAGAGGAGAGGATGCTTGAGGCTCCTCTGGAGGGCTGAGCAGCAGCTTCCCAGGCAAAGGCAGAAGGAAGAAGGCATTGCATGTGGAGGGCAGAGCAGATGAACAGGCTCTGCTGAGCAAGCAGGCACTAAGCACTGTGCACTGCTCATTCAGTCACTCATCCACCCATTCATTCATTCATTCATCCATTCATTCATTCATTCATTCATCCATCCATTCATTCATTCTCCAGTACTGCTGTGCACACTCAGTGTGGCTGGTGCACCCCGGCCCTGGAGGAACCCTGGGCCTCCTCTTAGCTGCTCTCCGCCATCTTGCTCAGCTGGGGCACCCCCTCCAGAACCTCACTTGAGTTCAGATGCCTGGCCAGGGCCTCCTCCACATACCTGTGTCCCGGCAAGGCTCCGCTGGAAATTCCACTAATTTTTTCACGTCTTTGCATTGGCAATTCCTCCTCAAACATCAAAAGGAGCCGAAGGATATTTTCACCCCTAACAGTTCTGTACACAAGGCGGCTGATCATGATCCCACAGCTCCAATGATAGGCTGCGCTCCCTTTGGATTCCCAAGATTACAAAAGGAAATTCGGCTAATTATAGTTTGATGGAAATTATAGTCCTGCCGAATGCCGAGGGATGGATGGGTTGGCAGGCATCACCACGTTCTTTGATAAGATTTTTATTAATCTCTCTCAGCAATCTCATGAGTATTTTACTGCAGGAGAAATGTCTTTTGTGTTCCTCTCCCACGAAGACCATGCCTGCCTTGCACCTGGAAGATACAGATATCTGGTTTATGGGGCTCAAGAGAAGCAAGAATAGAAGCCTGAGAGACAGGAATGCTGAGTTGCATGCAGGTGGGGACTTGCTCTGTGATTGCTACTAGTACCCATACCCCTCTGGGAAGCTGCTACTTTGCTGGAAGGGAAGCAGCATGCATTGAGCACTAGCTATGAGCTCAGGGGATCGTGCCCTTGGGTGACCTCCGTGAGCCTCAGTTTCTGCATCTACAGAATGGGTTGATAATAAAATCTCCCTTCTCACAGTTGTTCTAAGAACTAAATGAACTAAAATATGTAAACTCATAAATAAGTTGAGAGGGAAATCAGCATTTGAGAGCTCAACAAGGCACTGTCTATTTCATTGTCATAGTGGTTTACCCAAAAGAAGGGCAGCCAAGGCCCTGGCAGAGGCTGCACTCCTACTATTCCGTATCCAGGAGAGACCCTCACAGTGGGGCTCAGGGCTCAGGGCTCAGAGGGGACTGTGGGCACTGAGGCAGATTTGGGACAGTGCACTGTCACATGGGCAGGCGGCAGCAGGCCCCAGAGGTCCTGGACGCTCCCGTTCTCAGCACAGAGGCTGGCAGCCCTTCAGCACCGATCTTTCCAGGAAGCACTCAGGACCTTCTGGAGGGCGTCAGCTCAGCCGGACGCTGGAGACCAGGCTCCCATGCTCTGGGCGTGGGGAACCCGGGCCTCTGAGATTGAAGGTGGGGAAAAGCTCGCTGAGGCTGGAAGAGACCCTGCTAGCCAGAGGCGACTAGCAGTCAGAGCTCCACTCCTCCTATGCACGCCCCCCTACCTGCTCCCAGATCTGCCTCTCGGTGTGATGCGTCACAGTGGGACACCGTCACTACACTGGTCCCAGCGATGGCCCCCCCATCCTGCCTTCTCTGTCACCCACACCCGGGTATTAGGTGGCATTTGGATGACCTTAGACCTGTCGGGTTCATTCAGAAGAGACAGAGTTGGAGTCTTAGCCACATCGTTGGGGAAAAACACCCGACCCTCGTACCTGAAAGAGGAGAGGGTTATTTTGACTCACATTTCAGTCCCTAATTGGCTGGCTCCATGGAAGGGCAGCGTGGCAGGAAGGCGTGGTGCTGCTCGGGGCATGGCGGACAGGAAGCAGACAGTGGAGAGGAGTGGGGCAGGGAGATCAGCCCTTCCGGGCCGTGCCCACCGGGACCCACCACTTCTGACCAGACGCCAGATCTGAACAGCCATCAGCTGTGAAGCCCCATGACCTAATCACCTCCTAAAAGTTCACCGATGGTCCCACGAACCTCTAGGGGATACATAGATGTAAACCATAATAGGACGCATTAGTTTGGGTCTCTGGGATCTCTTTATGGTGTTTGTGGGCACATTTGTGTGTGGCTGAGTGTCTCCATCTGTTCTCAGGGTCACTAAAAGGACTCACGGGGGCTGGGAGGGACTTGGAAGCACAGAGTACAGAGAGGATGCAGTCCTGTGTGGGGACAACCATGGGGCATTTGCTGCAGGGTCCAGAGGATGCAGAACACAGGGGCTCAGTGGGCACCTAGATCCAGCAGCAGGCCCTTGGGTGAGGCCATAGCCGTGTCTCCTGACAACTGTGGGTCTGGGCCCTGAGACCACATCTATCAGCAAATCACCTGCCCCAAGCCGTCCAGCAGCTGCCTTGGAGAGGCCTGACCTTCTCTGGCCTCCTCACCATCCTCCCAGACTCCTGTACCCCACAATGATACAGGGTTGAGATTTCCCTCTCAACAGATTTCCCCAACGGGGCAAGAACCATCTCTCATCTGGAGGAGTCTTGCCCTGTCCCCCAAACCAGACCCAAACCATCAGTGTCTGAAGAGGAAGAAATCAGACTGAAACCAGAGTTAGCAGAAGGGGAAACTGAGGATGGTGCCTTCAACTCCCCTGCAGCGTCCACCCTCCTCTGCCCAGGGGCGGGACCAGCCTGTCCGTTCACCTCAGTTCCATTTTCCCTAAAATGCAGTGAACAGTGGCGGCCACCCAGGGAAGCTGCTGAGGAGTCCCCAGCATCCCTTCTCAGCAGCACGCAGTGAGCGCCCAGGTCTCCGCTGCCCCCGGGGGCTCCTCTTGAGCCATGAGAGCACCTGTACCGCTCCCTTCCCTGGCCCCTGCCTGGAAACTCCTAACCAGATTCCGGCAGCTCCGATAGGCTTCTGGTCACAGCTCACCTACACACCTGTGCCTGGAGAGAGCTGGGTTCCCAGGGCAAGCAGGGAGCAACCCCACAGCAGTGACCAGCTCCAGCCCCCACCCTAAACCCCGAAAGTGACTGAATAGTGCACAGAGCACCTGCGTTCTCTGCTGGGACAGCCTGAGGCTCAGAGAGCTGGTCTGTCGTGTCACTTCTGCATCTCAGGGTGTGCTGGGCAGACCTGTGCCTGTGATCATGGGCTCCAAGCTGTGCCTGAGGCCGGTGTGGGTGATAGGACATCCTGAATGAGCTGGGGCCACCCCTAGGGGGACACCCGCACAGTCACCACGTGCCTGGTGGTGGGGAGACTGCCACTGCTCCAAGCACTGGGGACTGCCAGCTGGGCGAGGAGTGGGCTGCATAGGCGGCTTCCCTGGCTGCTCCCATTGGCCTCGTTGCCTTCTCGGCTTCAGCTGCCTGAGCCACATGACCCCACACCCAGCAGGCAATCCCTGGAGAATCGTTTTCTGCAATGGCTGCATGGTGCATGCCATCAGGAACCTGACCCCTCTGGCCACCTCCGAGGAAGCAGCAGCGTCCTCACCACCTTCCTATCCCGCTGGCCCCTTCCTCAACTCCATCTTTTCCTTTTCCCCACATTTCCTTTGCACCAACCACAGTAACCTCACTTCAAGAAGCATCTGACCCCAGGGCCTTTGCATTGGCTGTACCCTCTTCAGGGACACTCTACCCAGACATCATTTGATTCTTCCCCTTTAAGTTTTAGCTCAGTTGAAAACGTCTCATGAGCCCCTGTGACCCCTTATTTATACTTGCCCCCCAGTGGACTGAAGCACATACCTCAGTGACAAGTTGACATATTTGTCTTGTTGATCACTGCCGTGTCTGACAGCAGTGAGCATCCGGGCAGCAGGGATGTCTGTTATTTGTTTGCTGTACCCACACCCCACAGCCACGCTGGGCACATCGCAGGAGCTCGGTGGCTGTGTACTGAATGAGGGTGCAGTGTTCCTGTGGCGTGGATCACACTGTCGCTTGCAGACTTCCTTCCTCCTGCTCACCTGTGTGCACCAGAACCCAGCCCCATGTGGCAGTGACACCCAGCTATGACCGAGGCCTCCCTGTGTCTCCTGCATACCAATGTCCTGCCTGGAAGCTCCAGGACAGCTGCTCCTGGAGCCCAGGGGTCGGGGCAGCCAGTTGAGCTTGAGGAAGTGACAGGGAGGGATGTCCTGGCCTCCTAGGGGTGGGAGGGACATCCCAGCAGGGGAATACCACAGGGAAAGGCAGCCGGGGGGGGGGGGGGAGATCAAGGCTTGGCACTGTCACCCTTGGGCCTGTGTGAGGTGTTCTGGGGTCCTGGAGGGCAAGAGGCTACTGTGGGCATCTCACAGGCTCTGGAGGAAGCCAGCAGGATCAGGGTGGTGATGTCACCAGGGTCCTACTGGAATGATTCTGTGACAGGTGAGGGAGGACCAAGCTCGGGTGAGGAGCCAGCATGGGGCTGGAGGCACGGACCACGCCAGAGCTCAGGGGCAGAGGAGGACCCAGGGCAAGCAGGGCGAAGGCATGGTCTCACTGGGGTCCCCAAGCTGCTGTGCAGCCCCAAGAGTAACCAGGAACCGTGGCTTCCCGGTGAGGGTGTGGCTTCTGGGCTCACCTAAGCCAGAGTAAAAGATGGGGTGGGAGGTCCCCAGTGCCTACATGACTCAGCAGCAGGGGGACAAAGTCCTTCCAGAGGAATGCCGGAGACAGAGGGCTGCGGATGACGGGTCAGGCCTCCTGCCCAGCACTTGCCATTCTGGACACAGAGGGCTGCTGGCTCCGGTCCCTTCAGATGCAGGAGGCAGAGATGTCTCAAGGTTCCTTCTTGTCCTGCTGCCTCTGACTTCACAGCACAGCTGACCAGGGCCGGGTTGCTATTATTTTGTCAGCAAGAGAAAACGCACAGGTTTTAGGCACTCACCAAAGGACTCTGGAAGAAATCGGTGGACAGGTTGTGTTCTCAGGACCCTCCTTGTCGGACTCTGTCCACTTGGGACCCTCTGGGGAATGACAGTGAGGGCTGGGAGGTGACTGGGGACTGGCAGGGGCCGTGGGGACCTGGGGGCGGGCGTCACTCTCTGTGTGATCCTGCCTGATGGTAGGCTCGGGTCTCCCTCTGCTCCCCCACCAAGCGCTTGCTCAGTGTCACCAAGCAGAGCTCTAAGGGAGCCCGACTCCATGTGTCCTGAATAAACTGGGGATGGCCCTCGAGCTCCAGCCTGGCCCTCAGCTAGGCCACCGGGGGAGTCGGGCTGACGTCGTGCAGCGTCACCCTTCCAGAGTCCATGGGGGTGTCTGGTCCCCGAAGCCCTCCTCCCCTTCTCTGTGCCCTTCTGCTGCCCGTGGTGTTTGCCACTGTCACTTCCTGGGGTGGCAGCAGGTGTTCCCTGGTCCCCATGTGCTCTGTCCTCACTGGAGTCTTTGGCTCTAAGACATGTTCCCGCTCAGCCTCGGTGCCCAGGGAGGGGACTCAGCGTGAAGTCCACTGTCTCTGCACTCCAGGGTTCAAGGCCTGCAGGACACCAGAGTCAGTATGACAAAGGAGGAAAGTGGAGAAATCAGGGCACAGGAGGACATGGGACAGCCTGGAGCAGTGGAGGGCCACGCTATTGGAAATGGGCCCCAGGACAAGTGTGTCCAGGATGTGGGGACAGGAGAGGAAATCAGTCAGAGAAACAATGTCCTGACCCCTGCCCAGGGTGTACAGTGGTAACGAGGTTACCTTCCCACCAGCTTTAGGACCACCCAGGCTGGCCCTGAGCTTGAGAATGAATGATTGACAGCCTCGGACGCATGCTGGCATTTATTTAGTGCCCTCTGAGGCTGGGCCTTGGGTGATACTGGGTCAGTATTAAGTCACCCATTGCTCTAGCAAACTGGCTGCTAAGCCCAGTTTGCAGTGTGGAGGAGGAGGCTCAGAGAGGTTTAGTACACTGCAGGGAAGTTCAAACCATGCTGCCTGGCTCTAGAGCCCTGATGTGTGTGTGTGTGTGTGTGTGTGTGTGTGTGTGCACAGAGGATAGTTCTATGCTAGTGAAAGCTGCAGCTAATGCTGAGTAGGGTGGACATGTAGGCTCCGGCCTGCGGTGGTCCTGGCTAAGAGCTCCCATCCTTGGCTGTAGCTGTTTTCTGCAGAGAGACCTTCTTGATCCCCCTTTCTAGGGGCCGGGGGCTGCCACTCTCTATTAAGGATAAGCCACCACCCACTTCAGGGCTGGCCCAACCTGAGCACCTCCACACCTGCTGTGTGCTGGGGTACAAACATGCACAAAATTAGGTGACTGTCCCAAGCCCACGAGCACCCAGGCTGGAACTTGTGTCCGTCTAGTTCTAGAGCCCATGCAGCCAGCTGTAGAGTGACCCGTGGGACTGCTGCTGCCCCCTGTGAGCCTTTCCCTGGGTCTCCGTCTGCTCACGCCTTGCCGGGGACTCCAGTCCACGAAGTCTCAAACCCACCTGGTGACGTGCAGGGCGGAGACGGCTCCCTCCTGCACACCTGGGAACCCAGCGGGCTCCCCAGGCCTCCTGCTCTGGTTGCTGGGGCCAGGCTGGTCTTGGCACCAAGGCTCCAGGGTGTCGTTTCTCGTCGGCACTGCACAGCTAGAGAGTTGGAACTGGGGGACCTGGCTACAGAGAGGGAGATGAGGTTCCCTGGGGTGATACGGATTCCCCTGATCTGGGACCCCAACCCTCCCTGGAGAAGCCCTGAGCAGGCTGCGTGTTCTCCAAGTCCGGCCCCTGCGGGAGGCTGGCTCCCACCTCGGCAGGCTGCCTCCTTCCTTCTCCCGCCTTCCCGCCTGAGAGAATTAAGTGGTAAACGTTTCAAAGTCAACTGTCAAAAGAAAATGGTTGGAGGAAGGAAATGTGCAATTAGGAGCTTCAGAGTAATTTCCATCCATCGTGTGGTTTGAACTGCACATAAACACTCAGGAAGAAGCAGGCTGGTCCTCCACCCCCACCCCCACCCTGCTGCAGGTCCTGCCAGCCCTCGGGGCCCCAGGCCGGGTGGGTCCAGCAGAGGCCCCAGCAGGGAGGCCAGGGACAGGCAGCCTTGGATGGGAGGTGCTGGGGGCTGTGGGAAGTTCCCGTTCCCCAGAGAAGCATCTTCTAGCAGCATGTGCCGGCATTACAAAAAGGAAATATTAACATTATAATTATAATTCTGTTTATTTAATTAAGTTATTAAACAGGCCTAGCCTTGGAGGAGGAGAAAAAAAAGGCCCGTAGTTTCATTCTAATTGTTTCTCCCAGGATGTAATTAGAGCCTCATAGAAGGAACGGGAGCCAGAAGGAGTGGGCCTTGCCAGGCCCAGGGTCTGGGACTGGTTCATGGGCTTAGGGAAGGCGGTCTGGACCTTGGTGACAGGCAGAGGGCTGTGCTCTGGGGACATGGCCCCTGCTAAGGGTGGCTCAGGACTGACTACGGCCCCATGCCTGGCCCATGCTCAGGAAATCACTGCAGAGCAGCTGCCCTGTGGGCACAGGACCTGACTTCTCAGCTGCCCTGGAGGCCACAGTCCTGCTCTGGCCTTCCTGCTGGTGGATGTGACATCCGCCCTGGCTGTGGGTGGTTATACCAAGCTGCCTATCATAGCATTTGACCTTTTCCACTCCCATCAGTCTCTGCCTAAGTCACTGATGGCTGACCCCCGGGGTGGGGCCAGCAAATGTCACCGGTCCCCAGACTCCAAGGAAGCTCCTAAAAGGCATGTTTCCCAAGGGACAGAAACGTCACTGAAGCAGCTGAAGACCTTGCCCCAGCTGAGTCAATGGTGGACCCCAAGGCTGGGCCCAGGGGAGCCTCTGCTGAGGAGAGGGAGGGCACTGGCCCGGAGTGGCTCCGGATCCGGTTTTGGCCCCTGAACTGACAGCTGCCTGCAGGCTCCGTGCAGAACCTCCCGTCAGACGGGAAGTGCCTCGTTCCAGCTGGCACTGTCTTATCGAACAGGCCAGGCTTTGTAAGCGTGGACAGCTGCAGCGGGTGACAGCACTGGCTCTGGGCAGGGGCAGTGGCAGTTGGGGGGCCTGGGTTTGGGAGACTGAGTGGGGGCCGCCAAAGCCAGCAGCATCTGCAAATGGAAAGGGGGCAGAGGACCCTGAAGTTTGGTCCAGTGGAGGCTCCTGGAAAGCTGAGCCCTTCGGTGGGATGATGGGGTATGGTGGTTCATTGGAGAACGACCACGAGGAAGACAGGAACATACACGGGGATGGCGGAGGGCTGTGCTTACCCTCCAGGGTCTGGCTCAACCCTGCTTCATTAAGAAAAGTTATCTTTACATGGGCTACATTGAGACAGTTATGAAACTAAGTTTTTAGTAATTGAGAGGCCTGGGTGAGTGTGGAACCCTTCCACACTCCACTTACTGTCCCTCATCTACTCATCCATCAACCCTTCATCCACTCATCCAGCCTATCATCTGTCTACTTACTCATCCATCCATCCATCTCCAGCTATCCACTCATCCATCCATCCATCCATTCATTCATCCATGCATTCACCCATCCATCTATCTATCCACTCATCTATCCATCCATGCATCCATCCATCCATCCATCTTCCCTTCCATCATCTATCTATCCATTCATCCATCCACTCATCCATCCCATCCATTCACCCATCCATGTATCCACTCATCTATCTATCTATCTATCTATCTATCTATCTATCTATCTATCTATTCATCCATCCATCCCTCTATATATCCATTCATCCATTAATCCATCTATCCTTTCACATCATCCATCCATCCATCCATCCATCCATCCATCCATCCAACATCTATCCCAGGATTACACTAAGCTACCTCCTTTGCAGGAGAGATCCAGGAACTGATCAGGCTGTCCCTGCCCTTGGTAGTATTCTCATTGTGTGTCTACGAAAGGACAGAAGGCAGACAGGAGACAAATACATTCCTGTGATAGCTCTGGAAACTTGCATAACTAGGAAGGTATAAACCACACTTTGGGGTCCCTAGGATTCATCCCAAGCCTCAGTTTCTCACTTAACAAGTAAGAGTAAGGTCATACAGTGGTCAACCGATGTGGCACAGAGGCGACAGTGCCAAGGTGCTCAGCGTCCGCCTGGCCTGGAGGGTGCTGGATAACTGTTACAGTTATCAGCATCACCAGCCTCACCATTATCTGTCTGCCATGAAAGCTGGCAGGTTAGGGAAGCTGGGTATTAAAGGGTGAAGAAGAGCTCGCCCGGCACCAGCTCTGCACCTCCTTCCTCACCAGCCTCATCCGTACTACACTCCTTCCTGCTCTGCATCGGGCTTCTCCCCATCCTCATCCCCACAGCCCCTATCCTTGGAGGCTGGCTCCGTCTTCCTCCTCCTGGAAGGCTCCCTGCACGCTCAAGGCACTGCATGGCCGTAGCACACAGATCGCGTTCACCTCAAGCCCACAGAAATTCCCCGAGAGCTTAGTAACACATCTGTCCATTCCAGGTGGGAGAGAGTCTTCTTGAGTCGCTCAGTAGCCCAAGCGTGTGGACCTACCCACGAGCAGGAGTGGCCTCCTTAGACTCAGTCCAGGTCTGTCTACTAGGATGATGTGACTCCTGCCTACTGCAGCTCACAGTATGGGAACAAGGAACAATGAGATGAGTGTAATGTTTCATCTGAGACCTGAAGGACAAGGAATATGCTGTGTGGAGAACTGGAGAGACATAATGCGTGCAAGGGTCCTGAGGCAGGAACAACACAGGGCTTGATCAGGGATTTTAAAACGCCTGTGTACTTGGAGCAGAATAAAGGAGATTGTGGCATAAGATGATGGAGGAGAAACAGGACAGGGTCACACGGGTCACACAGAGCCTTGGTGGCCATGGTGTAAACTATGACATTTGTTCTGAGCAGGACAGAAACCAAGAGAAGCTCTCCAGTAGGAATGTGAAGGGTCAGGTTAGGTTTCCAAAGCACTGCACTGCTGGCTGGCGTGAGAGTGGAAACCAGGAAGGGACAAGAGGGCGTCGCAGCAGCCAGGCGAGGGGAGCAGAGCAGCCGGAGAGACAGCAGGACGGGATCACGGGAAGACAGAGGTCATGGCTGAGTTGGGTCTCGGCTGATGGCTGGGACTTTGGTCTGAGCAACTGGAATACACTGAACCTTGGGCAGCTGTTCACAGAGACTCTGGAAGAAACATGGTGATAGGAGATGGACACACACCCGGCCCAGAGCCTGCAGGGTCAGCACATAGACCGGGGTGTCCCTCTGAGTGCCCTCCACAGTCGCTTGAGTCCTCCAGATCTGTGCATCCTCACCTGAAGGCAGAGTTGTCCACTGCCTCAGAATGTTCTGGTGATTCACGCTTGATGAGCACAGCACCGGTGCAGGGTGAGAGCTCCCATGTCCACAAATGGGGGTGGACACCTTCTCCCAGCTGCCCCGTTCCTCTCCTGTGTCCCAAAGCTCCCCCCTCCCCCGCCAAGGATCCAATAGCAGCCCCTCTTCTCAGACTCCAGAGCCTTGGGGATAAGGGGCCTTGCTGGTGCCAGCACCCAGCAAGATCACAGGGCACCTTTGGCACGAGCAGGAGGGAGTGGGGGACCTTGACTGCTTGGCACTCAGCAAGAGGCCCGATTCTCAGCAAGTTTCCCAAATCAGCTCTAATTGACAGAGAACAAACATCTCCAGGGCCCCTTCCTGCTCCTCTGGGAGTTGTAATTATAGCTGGAATCCTGAAGGGCAAGGTTAGCAGAGGCTCGCATAGGGGATAGGTCTCTCTGCGAGGTGGACTGGAGGGGTGACTTTCCTAGGCTTTTTTCTCCTGAAATACCTGACGTCTACAAAGTGAAGGAAGAGAGGTTCATTTTGACTCCTGGTTGCAGTGGGTTGAGTCCATGTTGGCTGATTCCAAGGCACAATTTGGTTTGGTGGAAAGATCATGGCAACGAAATCTGTTGATGTCATGGTGCCCTGGGTTCAGAGAGTGAAGGCAGGAGCCAGGGAGGGAAATACCCACTTCCAAGTCCCACTCCATGACCTGCTTCCTCCAGCCAGACCCCACTTCCTAATAGCCAGTCGGCTATGAACTGCTCAGTGCACTAACCCTCAGCGAATACAACACCCCCAAGATCCAATCACCTTCCAAATGCATGAGGCTTTTGGAGGTCCCCCAGATCTAAATCGTAACAAGTTCTGTTGAGAGTTACCAACCCCTGAAGAGCTGAGTGCTTGTTTCATTATTATTTTGGGTTGTTTTATCTGGGAGTGAAGGCATTAGCTGAAGTGTGAACCTCACATTCCTTGCATCTGGGTGAGCTCACAGACTCCCCTGGAAGGCTTTCAGTTCTCCATCTCTGGGCCCTCAGTCCCCTCCTGCATTTCAGACCCAGATCTCCAGCTGTGTCTCTCCTGGGATATCCCACAGGCATCCTGTAAGCAACATAGTATGTTTTAATTTGGGTAACCCATCCTTATTGGAATTCTTCATTTAAGTTCCTTTCTGTTCTAGAATATTTAGTTCTTTATCATAATTTGCATTCCTCTATCTGTATTCTTTATCTGTTTCCTTATGAACACCATATTTTCCATTAATTCTTCGAGTATATTTTTTCTTTAAGTTTTTGAAACATTTACAGAAGCTGCTCAGGCTTGGTTTCTACTGAATGCTTTTTCTCATCTCCTGACAATGAATCACATTTTCTTGTTTCTGTGTATTTGGTAATGGTTGATTATATATTTGACATCATGGATGATATGTTATAGAAGCTCTAGTTTCTGATCTCATTCTCTAGAAACAGTTGGTTTTTGTTTTGGTAGATGGTTTGTCTTGATTTTTATTATTGGTGATGGCAGATATGTGGAAAGTAGATGCCTCCCAATTTCTCTAACTTGGCGAGAATCAAGCCCCAGACTGCAAATCTTACTGAGCTTTGGCTTTGGGTTGTGTTAAGGAAGGTCTAGAGTTACCTTTACTCTACAATGCGATCTTCATTAAAACATGATTCACTATGGGGCTGCAGCCAGATGCCCATGAGGCCTCTTGACTCTGGTTGGCCAGAGCTTGCAGGACCTGTATTCTGCCCGGGATCTCCAGAGTGGTCGCCTCTTGGCATCATGGCGGGCGCTCTCTGGTAAGTGACTCCCACATGGATCTCCTGACTCTCCTCCACAAGCAGCTTCTCAAGGACCTGCCCTGCAGGTTCTAGGTACATCAGCAACCCCATGCTCTTGTCCCTGAGCCTTCAGTTCTATGGGATCACTGTTTTCTACTGGAGCTCAGCTTACTGCACTGCAATTGAGAAACTGTCCCCAAATCCACATCCAGGGAGGTCAGTGGATTCATCTCAGGTTTGTCTTCTCTTCAGGGCTGCAGGTTTGTCCTGTTTGGCACAGTGCTAGCCTTATAGCTTCTGTCCACTCTCATGGCTGTGCATAGCACAGAGGGACCAGTCCAGTCCCAGGCAATGGGCCATGACGAGAAATGAGAGATTCACTCTCGTATCCCAAACTTCCTCTCCCACACCCTTCCTTGGGGTGCACACTAGGACCCACTCACTGATCCGAAGCAGAGAACTGCAGGCCATCTTTGCTGCCACCCTTCCTGGTCCTCCTTGTAGGTGACTTATCAGCAAAAGCGACTCAGTTGACTTCATCAGACACGCTGGGCCTGCCACCTCCTCCCTGGGACCACGCCAGCAGCTCCCTGGATGCCCGCTCACCTTTGGTCTACCCTGGTCTTGGTGTTCTCCACCCAGCAGAACTTTTCCAGACTGTACCCCTGAACTTGATGCCACTTGGAGCAAACCTTGCAGCTGACATTTTGTCTGGAAAAATTTGTGAGCTCTGTCCCCTTCCAGTCCCACCCCTCACTTATTTCCCTGTCTCCTGTCACACAGGTGGTGTCTTATGTCATTCCTGTCACATTCCTGTCACACGGGTGGTGTCTTATGTCTGCAGCACTTCCATGGTGGCAGATTACTGTGGTTCTGGGGTAACTGGTGTGTTGTCTCCTAGATACTCTGTCCAGCATTCCTTCAGATCTTAGCTCATCATCATCCTTTTTAGGTGGTCCGCTTGGCCTAAGAGGGACACTTCTTCCACCTGCAAAAAGTAGGCCCATCCATCATGGCGACTCAGCGCCTTCAAAGCAGAAAGTGGGACAGGTTCCGCTCCCCCAAGTCCCTAGAGCCAGGCCTCCAGGACGCACCTCCTACCATGAAGCCATTGATGTCACAGGCCACTGGCAGGTGGGAAGGCACAGGGCTTAGGCACTGTGACACTGGAGGGGGACCCTGGGGACTTCCTCACAGGATTGCAATCCCACAAAGGGCGAGGGTGTTTCCAGGGGTGATTGCCATTGGTGATAATTCTGAGACTTCGGTAGTCTCTCCCAGAGAGGTGACACTGAGGATGCCTTGTGGGACCAGTGGACACACCTACGAGGACAGCTGTGTGCACACAGCTTC
Organism: Cavia porcellus; assembly: GCF_034190915.1. Taxonomy (NCBI): domain Eukaryota; kingdom Metazoa; phylum Chordata; class Mammalia; order Rodentia; family Caviidae; genus Cavia; species Cavia porcellus. Next base: position 27,272,323 of record NW_026947500.1, read on the forward strand.
CCAGACGGTGCCCCCGGGGCCACCTGCAGCCTCCCAGGGGGCTTAGGCCTGGCAGGAAGCCCGGGGTGACTCCGATGTTCTGCTCCTCCTGCCGCCCCTATTCATACCTTGCCATTTGTCACTCCACTGATGTCCCCCCACTTGCCATGGGGACTCCATGTCCGTAGAACTCTCATGTCCCATGGCACTGGCCTCTGGCCTCAGCACATTGCTGGATCCCCAAGCCAAGGACGCTTTTCCTCCTCACCTCGACTTCCCACTCCCAGGAGAGTCCATGTTCCTGAGCCAGGTGCTGACTCAGGGAGGGTGGGCTCTGACTCCTTCAGGGGACACCAGGAAAGTGCCCTCCTTTCTAGCAACCAGAGTGCTGGGGCTGAGTCCTCCAGCAGTGCTGGGCAGAGTCTTTACTGTGACTCTGGTCTGCCCTCTTATTCCATTGTTCCACATTCCATTGCCAACGCAAGTCAGGTGGGATAAGCAGGCATGGGTGGCGGTGGGGCTTTGGGAGGGAGGGAAAGCAATGGAGAGAAAGAGAGAAGAAAGATGAGGAGCATGGTCAGGAAAGAAGACCCCAGAGTGGCCTGGGAGTCACAAGGCAGAAGGTGGCAGCCCAGAGAGCACCCAGCCATGGCTGTGCAGACTCCCAAGAGGCCACCTCACAGTAGACACTGGCTTGCCTGCTTTGGCCCCCCTTTGTCTGCTATCTGGGTTGTGGCTGAGCCCACTGAACCTCGTTCTTCAGGCCCCTGTACTCCCTGGCTTCCTATGAGCCAGCCCTGGCTGCGAGGAGAGGGAGAGATTTCTGTCCAAATGTCACATCCTAATATCTTCCTTTTGGGGGCAACTCTGAGCAGGTTGTGCCCCTGGGTGGAAGGACCAGCTTCCTTAGGCAGCCTGTTCTCCAGGACAACCTCCTTCCCAGGGTCTGGCATGGGTCCTGCCCAATTCCTGCAGCCAAAGGGTGGCAACGGCCCTGGGCACCAGGCACTCCCTGCCTCGGGTTTCCCTGTACCCCGTACTGTTCCAGCTTGGGCCCTCCCTTTCTTAGGGGAGCCCTGACAGACCATGCCTCCCAAAAAGCCATCCATACCTGGAGAAGCCTTGTGCCTCCCTGTGTCACTACTTCCTGGGAAGGTAACTTTGAAAGGACATCTCAGGCTGCCTCACCAGTCTCTCAGAAAAGGTGGGACAGATCCACAGACGGCCGTCTCAGAACCAGCATTTCAGGTTCAGGAGGGATGGCGGGGCCAAAAGCCATCCTGGTGACAGTGCCTTGGCAGCATGGGCAGTGGTGGCTGTGGGTTCAGTGTGCACCCCGGATGTGCCACCTCATCCTCAGTTCCATGCCAAGTCCCATTAGGGATCCCACAGGAGACCAGCACAAAGTTCAGGTCAGCTCCAGCTCTCCGAGGGCCCACAAATGGTGACCCAGGGTATGTGTTCCTGTTTGCTGAGGCGGGTGAGCAGGTCCCCAGAGTAGAAACCTCGTCAGATTCCAAAGAATGTCAGCCTCAGTGACTCACGTGTGTTTGTCCCAAAACACTACTGCAGGCCTTTGGGGCCAGCTCAGCCACCTTTGAATGACATTTCAATGCTGTGAGCAGGTTCCTGGGTCCCAGCCACATAGAAGCCGAGTCCAAGCCTGGCATCCGAGGAAGGAGTTGAACATGGCAAGTAATTCAGGCCACTTGTCCTTCCCAGCTCCTTGGCTCTGTCTCTAGCTAAGAACTTTGCTCCGTGCATGACCAGCCATGTGGCAGACGAAGGTAGTGATGTTTTTGTGGTTGCTATGGTGATGGTGTGGTGGTGCTGGTGAGTCTGGTGGTCATGGTAGCGTTGGGGTGGTGATAGTGATGGATGTATGAGGGCGGGGGAGTGGCGATGGGATATTTTGGGGGTGGCGATGGGGATGAAGCTAACGACAGTGGTAACATGGTGGTGATGGTAATCATGCTGTTCTGGTGATGACCATGATGAGCAGGTGGTGGTACTGGAAACCCTAGACACTGATGGTGGTGGCTGTGATGGGACCTTGATAGTAGTGGTGTTGGGATGTTGGTGGTGGGGACATAGCGGGACAACGATGATGAGACTGATGATGATGGTGTGACATGGATGTCATGGTCATGGGATGTCGATGGCGTTGGTGATGGGATATTGATGGTGGGATGCTGGTGGTGTGGTGAATGGTGGCATCATCAGGGAGGACATGGTAGCAGCTGAAGATGGCGGTGATGGTGGTAAAGATGAAGGGTGTCAAGGGTGGCAAAGTGTGGTTGTGGTGACAGATGCCGATGGCGGTGGCAATCACACAGCGGGTGATGACACCTCATCTTTGGAGCCTGAACACAGAGCAGCAAGGAAAGGTTGGACACAGAGGAACTAACGGCAGGTCCCTCTTCTGATTTACTGTCTGGTGACCAGGGTGGCTTTCTCTCTTGGGACTCAGCTTCCCATCTGAGGAAGGATGCTGTCTCCTCAGTCTGGGGATCTGAGTGATCAGGGTAGGGGAAGCCGTGATCAGGCTTGGAAGCTGCAGGTCTTTGAGGCTGGCTGGCCGTGGCTACCCTTGTGTCTTGTGGCATCTGTGACTTTCTGAGGAGTGGCATCAACTTCGTACACTTCCCTTCCTCTCAGTGTGGGTTGGAGAGACTGGCAACCCAAGGGACTTCTTCCTTGGTCACAGGAATGGGCATGTGACACGGGCCAGGGCGAGCTGAGTTCTCCCTGGGACTTTCCTGCTGGGCCAGCAGAGGGTGCTGTCACTTGGCCCAAGAGTCTCACAGTAGCCTGAGGTAGCCAGCTGTCATTTCTCTTAACCTAGACAGGTATCTTCCTCAATGGGAGGTCTAGGAGTAACTCGCTAGGAGAGGAGACAGAAGATCTGAAAGAACATATGGAGAAAGAGGAAGATGAGTGGAAGATAATGGTAGGCAAGAACCCCCAGGGGTTTTGTTGAAGCACCTGGATCCAACTGTGCCTGAAGACAGCGCAGTCCACTCCTGAACTTCCAAGTTAAAGGACCGTATCATAACTTCAGGGAGAGAGTCTGGCTTCTGTGTCTTGAAAGCCAGAGACTTGGCCCACACCTCAAACCTCAAGTTCCTAGAGTCCTAGAACCTTCCCGAGAAAGAACAATTTATAACAAGGCTGACCTCCTAGTTTGGGGACAAAGGTTCTTGTCTCACCACACCCATATGTGGTTCCTTTGCTCCGTCTTTCCATGGGACAGAATGGGACTGACCCAGAACCCAGGTCTAATGTCAGGGGCCAGGTCTGTTGCTCTCCCACGGCCCCAGATGGCTTCTTTATTGGGAAACTTTGTGATAAGCAATGTGACACCACAACTGCATTCATAAACCCCGTAAGGTCTCATTCCAAAAAACACAAGTAACACAGAGGAGCAAGAGGAGAAGAAAAGCTAAAAAGTCACCTATCAGCCACCCTTGCATCAGGAAAGAACCCTGGAAGACCCCTCAGACCCTGCTCCGCTGGTCTCCTGGGTGCAAATCTTCTGTTTCTGGCCAGTGGGACAGTGGCCCACAACTCTCAGCCTGGCTGTACCCAGGGACCAGCATGTCCTGCAGTCCTCAGGGTCTGGGTGCAGCCCCTGTGGACGGTGTTCCACAAATCTGTTCTGAACCCAGCGATGCCGCTGTAGGTTGCCACCAGCTTTTTATGACTTTAAATGTCGCGTTGCAGACCTTCTCTGTTCAGGTCCACATCTGTCTGGTCCTTTCTGCAGCATGGACACTGCGGAAGGGACAGTGTTGAGTCTGACGTGTGAGTGTGAGGTGTCCACTGTGTTCTGCTCTTCTCCGAGGTGTCGAGGCCCACAGGCGAGCAGGATGGTGACGAATTCCACATCTGTGACTACTCTGAATTTTGTTTGTTTGAAAGAAGTTGGGAGGTGAGGTTAGCTGGAGAAGCAGGCAGCGTGGCGTGTGGGGCTTTGTTCGGGCGGCCTTTCAAGGATCCCTGGGACTTTTCCAGTCGGTTGTTAACACTGAAAGTCTCCTGTCATGGGAATCTCCTCTGTGTGAACAAACCAGGACAGCTGGCTGTCACCCACTTCTACCTTCTGAGACACCCATCTCCTGAGCCTGGTGGCACTGTGGGTATGTTCTGTGCCCGTCTCCGGGACAGTGGGTGCCAGGTTGCCTCCTACACCAGCTTCTGGGAAAGCATGTGCTGAGAAGTGGCCAGGCCGAGTGCCCGCAGGCGTGGCCTCTGGTGACCACAGGCTGGCTGCACACACTGGCTCAGCTTTCTGGAGTCTGGGAACTCGAGGGAGGCTATGCCCACTCTCAGGAGCAGCCTCTGCCTTGGCCCACCTGGGAAGGCCACGGAAGGGCTGTAAACCTGCTGTGAGATGCTAGAGACCCCACGCACCCCTACCTCAGAGGAAAGTGAGCTATAGGGGAGCAGGGGACTGGTGTGCCCGGAGTCACGTAGCTCTGTGTGGTTGAGATGGGGCTAGAATCTGGGTCGCCCAACTCTAAACGGGCCACTCCCTCTGCTCTGCCTCTGTGGACAGTGCGTGCTACTTCGGCAAAGCCACCTGGGACAGGACTCTGGGGTGAGTACCACCCCGTCCTGTGGCCACACAGCCTGTGGCTTCTTTCTGAGGGCCAGGGTGTCTGAGGTTCAACCAGCCAGAACCCAAGGTGAGGCTGGCTCAGGGACAGGCGTGACCATCCCAGCTCCTCGGAGGTGGTGAGTGAGCTCTGCAGCCTCTCTCCTCTCTCCATCTGTACTTGTCCCTGTGGCTTGATGATGAGAACGGGAGTCAGAAATGCCACATGCCCAGCCACCAGGAGAGAGAGAGAGGCTAGGACTGAGTTCCAGGCCCTCAGCTCCCAAGTGCCAGGCTCCTGGGCTGCACCTGGATTTTACCCAGGTGTCACAGTCTGCCCTGCTGCTGCCCCCACCTCACTTTCCATTTTTAAATGGTTTTGCAGTGATTCAATTGACATACATAAGCTGCCTGTATTTACAGTGTACAATTTGATATTTTAATGTGTGCACGCACCCAAGAAAATAGCATCACCATGCAGAATAACTCTCCAGGCTCCCCCATCCTCTCCCAACCCTCTCTGGTCCCCAGGCAAACACTGATCCTGTTTCTGTCACTGAATTATTTGCATTTGCTAGACTTTCATAATAAGCAGAAGCACACGGCATGTGCTTTTCTTTTGCTGAGCTTCTTTTGCTCCATGTAACGGTCTCCAGCCTCGACTGCACTGGGCAGCCTAGGCTGCAAACCTTTCGGGACCCGGGCTTCCATTCTTCCTGAGCACACATCAGCCTGAAAGGACCAGGCTGCCGCTCCCCGTGTTTTGATCAAGATTGTTCTGAATCTGTGGACTCGTTTGAGAGAGTTGGCATCTCTCAGCCTCTGAGCTCAGTCTCTCTTCTTGTTTAATTTCCCTCAGCAAGGTTTGCTCTTACACATCTCTCTGTCCGATTGTCCAATTATGTATGGATTAGCTAGCTATCTAGTTGTTTGTGAATTTCACATTTTTTATTCTATTGTGCATGATTTTATTTCAGTTGTGTTGTTTTGCTGTTATCCAAAATGCCACATGCAGGTCAGTGTCACATGTGAGTTTTCTATGATGCAACCTTGTTCAAGTCAGTAAGTTTCAATGGCATTTTAAATAGATCCCGTGACTTTTCTCTATTGCCAGTAAGGATGGATTTGCCTACTGTTTGCCAACCTATAACACATGTGGAAAGCCTCCAATAATGAGTTCTTTTCTCTTTCTCTCTCCCCCTTCCCTTCTGTCTTCCTTTTTGTCTTAAAGTCTCAAGGAAGCAGCAGGCATCTCTAGCACTTAGTAGAAGTGGTGACAGAGGACACTCTTGCCTTATCCTGATCTTAGGTGGGCACATTCAGTCTTTCAGCGCTAATAATATTAGTTATATGCTTTTGAAAGCTGTCCTTGATCAGATTAGGAAGTTATCTCCTATCCTTTGTTTGTAAGACTTTTTGAAAAATCAGCAATGGATGCTGGAATTGGTAAAATGCTTTTTTTTTAAAAAAAAAATTAATCTATGATCATATGTGGGTTTTTTTCTGCTGATTCTGTGCATGAAAATTTTTACCTTTAAATGTTAAACCAATTTTGAACTTGAGAGTAAACTACACTTAGCCACTTGCATTATCATTTTAAAATATTGCTGAACTTGGTTGTTAAAATTTGATGTAAATTTTGGCATCTGTTTCGTGAGGAATATTTATCTGTAGTTTTCTCTTCTTGATGCTACAGTGATGCTGGATCCCTACAATAAGTTGGAACACTTAGCTCCTCTACATTTTCTAGAAAATTTCATGTAGAATTATCATTATTATTATTTCCTTAGGTGTTTGATAAAATTCACTTGTGAGAACATCTAGGGCTAGAACTTTTTTGGTGGAACAATTTAAAATTTCCTTAGAAGGGCATGGAAAGTTACAGTTATCTGTTTCTTCTGGACTGAGATTTCTCATGTGTGTCTTTCAAAAAATTTGACCTTTACATCTGAACTTTCAAACCTCTTGGGGTAAAATGATGACAGTCCCTTTAGAAGGTGCACAATCAACAGTGATGTCAGATCTCTCATTTCTTATATTAGTTATTTCTGTCTTTGTTTTTTCTATTTCTCATATTGATAGGGCTTGCTTATTTATGCATTGTCTTAATTTGCTTAATGACCAACTTTTATTTGGGTTCATTGATTCTCTCTAGGGCTTCTCCGTTCTCTATTGTATTGCTTTCCACTCCAATCTTATTTTCTTTTTTCCATTTTCTTTGGTTAGATTTTTTCCTTTGCCTTTTCCTTTCTTTGCCTCCTAAGGGTACGAGCTGGGGACTTCAGAGCTATAGCTTTCCCTCTGACTACTGTTTTGACAAAATTCTACACATTTTGACAGAGTGTGCTTTCATTTTTATATCATTCAAAACATTTTCTGATTTCTATTTGTAGTAACCTTTTTGATTTTTTTCTCCAACCCCTGGGTTATTGAGAAGTCTTATTTAGTTTCTAACTATTTCAGAATTTGCCAGATACCTTTCTAATACTTGTGCCTAATTTAATACAATTTTGGCTAGGGAACATACACTGAAATGACTTGAATCCTTTCAAATCTTTTGCGATGTGTGGGGATGGACCAGGTGTGTGCACTTGAAGAGAATGGGCCTTGTGCTCTTGTTGAATAAAATGTTCTAACTATGCCAGTAGGGTCCTGGTGGGTGACAGTACTCCTCAAGACTTCTGTATCCTTATGGACTTGTGCATTTATTCTGTTATTTGAGAGAGGTTGTGTAGTCTACAACTGTAAGTGTGGATATGCCTATTTCTTTTTGTGGTTCTATCTTTTTTGCGTCATGTGGTCTGAAGATCTCTCCCTCTCTCTCTTTTTCTTCCCGGTACTGAGATGGTGGTTGTCTGTAAAGGCCCTGAGTTCCATTGTGGTTCTCTGTGGCCTGGAAATAGAAATGAACTCCTGTTAATTTAGGCAGAGGCAGCATTTACTGGATGGCGATGGGGTGGCTCAGAGAGTCCCAGGAAGAGCCCACCCCTGCAGCTGGAGCACAGAGGGCCATCCAGGAGCACTGGAACTGTGGCTATGCTGGAGATGTTCCCCAGTGGCGTATCAGGGGTTACACGGAGGACAATTACATACAGGACACATAATTTATAGTGTTGTTTATAATGGTCACCAAGGTGTCAAATGCAAAGAAAGTGCAGGAAATCTGTCTACAACACTAAAGACCTGGAAAATCCAGCCGAGCACCTGGGTCCCATGGCAATAACCTGCATGAATTCAGCTGAAAACCTAGGATCCACAGCAAGGACTTATACAAGTCTATTTCACGGATCTGTGCTAGAAAGTCTATGCCAGTGGGGTGAAGGATGTGTATCTTAGGGGTTCTACACTAGAGGGTTCTACACTAGAGCCAAGAAACAATGCTTAAAATAAGGACCAGGGCTCCCCTGAAAAGTACCACCGCCATCCTCAGTGGCAATGAAGTCCTGAGCTCCTCCAACAATGAGAACAGTCGAGCTCCCATGAGGAAGCCAGTGTGACAGGCTTCTCCTGGAGATTAAACAGCGCACATCTTCCCCCCCAGAGCCAGGAAGCAATACTCAGAGTAAGTACCAGAGCTCCCCCAAAGTGAATCGCAGCCACTCTCATTGACAAGGTCTCAAGCTCCTCCAATGATAACAGACAAGTTTATTGTAATCCCAAATATTGAGTTCAGTCATTTAAGTATTGTAATCATCTTTTTAGTTTTTTTTTTACAGTCTAAAAAGTTAGATTTGTAATACCATTGAGATGTTATTGGAATCCCAGCAAGTTAATTTTAATCTACCCCCTCCAATGCGACTCACAGCGAGAGTAAAGACACCAAGACATATTCCAAATTAAGGGCAGCCAAGGGGTCCTAAATCCAATCCCAGTGAGGATGTGCGGACAAAGGCCCTGATCCTAGGCCTCTCCCAGAATTTATTATCTTGTGCAGAAGAAGGGTGGCTCAGGGATGAATGACAGTGAGGATGGTGGGAATTACCTGAGTAACTTGAGCTGGCTCGCCAGGTGAGAGAAAGGCATCTCTGTAAATTGCAGAGATAAAGATATGCAGAAGGATCAATTTACATAATCTAATTAAGGTAGCAACTGAGTTGTTTTGGGGCACTGTCGCTTTGGTTTTTGATATGCAAACTCTTGTGCCCTGGGGAGTCATAGTCTTTACCTTGAGGCTCCTACTCAGTTGACATTCCGGGAGTTATTGGCTCTAACATCCCGCTGTGTTCATATCTTTTACACAGAGAACACTGAGAGGAAACAGGACTGTCTGTTGGCTTTAGAGATTATTTACCAGCACCTCAGCTGGCCTTTTTTTTAATGCTTAGAGCCAATTGAAGAGAGAAGGAAATACCCTAGCCAGCTCTCTATGCATCAGTATAATGAAATATCTCCAAATAATCAAAGTCACAGTAATTGTTTTGCATTCAAGGGGAGTCATTGGAGTTGTCTCCCCCAAAGTTCTTATCAGGGGAACCAGCAGGACAAACTCCTCTAGGAGAACCAATGGCTCCACCAACAATGCTTAGGAGAACCCACAATTTTACTCTTCCTCTCCAGGTTTCCTTTTTATGCTGGCTACAGATCTCAGGTGGGCCATCCACACTCAGCACCACCCTGATTAAATTCAGCTGGTGTTTAAGTTGACTCCCAGCCACACCATATGCCCCTCACCTCCCAGGTCCAGCGTTTGAGCTCTTCATGCTGTAGACATTGAGCCTAAGACTCGGTCCCAGCTTTATCTCACCTCTTTGTGTCCAGTGTCAGCCAGTGGCCTTCCTTTAGAGTGGGTTGTAAGGCTCTCCGCCATGGACAATGTACTCTGCTTGCTGGAGACTGCTACACCATTGAGAGAGGCAGAACTGTTGGACGCGTGAATTCCTTTCCTACAGCAGCAGTGGTGTGGCTTAAAGGCCAGACATTTATTCTCTTCCCCTTTTGGACTCTGCGGACACCCTATGTGATGCACTTGGGCGTCCCATCAAGCATGTGAACCGTGAACCCCCATGGTCGGGAGCCTGATCAGTGTGGCGGTGGTTTGTCACCACGGCAAGATTTCCACAGAGTGTGGCTTTTTGTGGGTGACTCTATTGGCCCCTGGCTTCACGCTTGCTCTCTCCACCTGTCCCCAGAAACAGTGCTGGTTGGCCCTCCATGGATAGGGTAGGAGGGTCAGGATTTGGACCCTCAGACTTACCAGTATACCTAGGCTGGAACACAGAGAGTGGAAAAGACACCTACCCTGTGTCTGGGGCCTTTTGAAAACAATGCAACTACACAGAGGTATAATGTAAATTATACCTCAATTCAATACATCGTATACCTTTTAAGTGTTCGGTTGATGACTTTTTAAAAGTCAGCTTTATGGAGGTGTAAATTACATACAGTTTCATTCACTGGCTTACGGGTATGATTCACAGTTGATAAATGGGCGGCCACCACTTTCACCAAGATAGCAAATACTTGCAGAAAGTTCGGTCCTCATTCATTGCACTTAGTCAGCGGCCCCATCTATAGGAGGCTGCCCGTCTGCTTCCTGTAGCTGCAGTACGGAGCTGCCTGCTGCGGGAGGCTGTGCCAAGGGAATTCTGCACACCTCCTCCTGCTGCTCAGGGAAGCAGGGACACCGCAGGCGCCTGTGTGCATCTTGACTTTGTTCTTTTTATTGCAAACGTACACTCGATGTTGCTCCACTTGTCTGCTGATAAGCAGTGAGTTCATTCCCAGTTCCTGCTGCTATGAACGTTTGTGTGTGAGCCCTTTGTGGGCAGATGTTATCTCTCTTGGGAAGATACCGGAAATGGGTTGTTGGTAAAGTTAACTTCATAAGCCACAGTCACATTATTCCCATGGGGCTGCACAGTTTCCCTCCGGGTTCCCCCTCCCCCAGCTCTGTGTGGACGTTGCGTGTGGTGCTCCTTAGTATTGCCCGACATTTCCGTGAACCTCTTTTCTATCTGTGTAATGCTCGCTCACCGTGGTTTTAAATTGTGTTTCCAGGGGCTGGGGATTTAGCTCAGCGGCATAAGCACCTGCCTTGCAAGCAGGCGGTCATGAGTTCGATCCCCGGTACCGATAAAAAGAAAAAAAGAATTGTGTTTCCAAATGCAGTTGTCAGTTGTGATTGTCAAGTTGACTGGCCTAAGAAATGCCCTTAAAGCTAAGAGTGGTGGCTGCACGTCTGTAATTCCGGCACTCTGGAAGGCTGAGGCAGGAGGATCACAAGTTTGAGCCTAGCCTGGACACCTTAGCGATTTAGAGAGATTGTGTCTCAAAAAATTAAGGGCTGGTATGTAGCTTCTGGATTCAATCTCCAGCAGAAAAAGAAAGAGAGAGAGAGAGACAGAGAGACAGAAGGGGAGGGGAAGTCAGGCTCCCTAGATTAGTGCAGCACACTTCTGGGTGTGTGTGTGGAGTGGTTCCAGATGACTGGCATTAGGCCGCACTGAGGGAAGACAGGAGCCCTGGTTATACACAGGGGCACCACCCATGCAACAGTCAGAGGGGAAGCAGGAGGAAGTCAGCCTGCATTTGGAAAGCTCAGTTTGCTTGAGCAGGGGCATCTTTCGCTGCTGTCATCTGTGTGCTCATGAGACTCCAGCTCCTTCAGCCTGCGGCAGACTCACGCCGATGACTCTGCAGACAGCTCCGGCCCCCGGTCCCACACCGGAGCAACACTCCTGCTCCCTCTTACCCTGTGGCTTCCAACTTCTTGGACTGAGCAGCTACTGGGTTCAGGATGCAGATGATGATGATCAAGTCTGCCGCCTCTGATTCTGTGAGTCTCACTAATGAATCCTCCTGTGTAACTGCACGATGCACATTTTTGTCTTGATTTTATTTCTCAAAGAACCCTAACCGGTACACTTTGTTACTAATGATGGTAACCTTCCTCCTGTGCCTGCTGGCCAGGTAGAAACCTTCTCCGTGGTGTGTGTGCTCAGATTCTTCACCCATGCTCTTCTTGGGTCGTCTTCATGATGGAGCTGCAGGCCACCAAGGAGAAGCCATGGCAGACGGTCACTCCAGCCTGAGGGAGGAGACCAATTTTAAGGGACGTATGGACGAGAAGTGGGGAGGAGAGGTGGCTCTAAAGACATCTGATTTATTCTGCAGATCCCTGAGAGGATGACACTGGGGTAGGGAGCTGTTCTGGGGCTGAATGGTGGGTACCCCAGTCCATGCTGAGGCCCTAACCCTGGTGGCTAAAACTGTGGCTTCTTATGAAGGTCATCAGGTTAAAGTGAGACCGTGCCATGGGTCTTCATTCAGCTGAAAACTTCAGGATTCACGGACAGGACTGCACTGAGGGAAGACGATGTGTGGTGAATTGACAACTGGTACACCCAGTGACACCCAGTGACACCCAGTTGAACTGAATCAGCCTGGTGCCGGGTGTGGAGGGCCCACCTGAGGACTGCTGCCGGCAGCATAAAGAAAAAGAACCGGAGAGGCAGAGGTGGCGCTGTTGGTTCTCCCAGAGGAGCGTGTTGTACTGGCTTTCCTGATGTGAGCTCAGCTGTTCTCATCGTTGAAGGAGCTCAGGACCTCATTGTTGCTGAAAATCTCTGTGGTAGTTTTCGGGGGATCTCTGGTCCTTACTTTGAGCACTGCTTCCTGGATCTAGTGCAGATCTTTCATCCCACTGGTGCAGACTTTCTAACTTCTACCACTGACCATTGGGCCCTCCCAAAGTGCAGATCCCAAAGTGAAGCAGACTGCATGAAACATCGTCATGGGCTCTAGGCCTCCAGTCGGACTCATAGGGAACATTGTCTTGGGCTCTAGGTATTCAGCTGGTCTCATGCAGGACGTTGTCATTGGATCCAGGTCCTCAGCTGGATTATTTGGGTCTTCAGTATGTGGACAGACCCGCTATGACTTGCACAGCTTTTGGTTTCTAAGTGACAAGACTGCAAGAGGATGAAAAAAATAAAGAAAAGACAAAAGTTGGGGTCAGATGAAGACCTCTCTCTCCTGACAGGAGGAAAGGAGCTGCTCCTCACTGTAGGGGCATTTATTTACACATTTAGCAACTCATTGTCACATGACACTCTATTGCCTAATAATCTGCATGCATAGCAAATCAAGGACCTGATTTTGGGAGCCCAAAAATCACTGTTTTTGTGGCTTGCTCTGGGTGGTCTTTTTTCTCAGACTTGGCTGGCCAGCTCTCACAGGTGTGCTCAGTTCTCAGCTCTAAGGGTTCCATTACACAGATCTCTTGCACTCTTTTTTTTTTTTTTTTTGGTCTTTTTCATTTTTATCGGTACCAGGGATCGAACTCACAACTGCCTGCTTGCAAGGCAGGCGCTTATGCTGCTGAGCTAAATCCCCAGCCCCATCTCTTGCACTCTTGTACTTGACTTTTTGGGTGACCATTATAAAATAATACTATAAATTGTGTCCTGTATTGAATTGTTTCCCTTGCAAACCCTGAATACAGCACAAAGTCAGAACACAAGGACACATGAACAGCAAGGTCTCAGAAGAAACCACCCTGGTAACGCCTGGTCCTGTGCTTCCAGCCTCCAGAGCTGGGAGACTGGAAGTGTCAGTGGTGTGGCACCATCAGTGGTGCTTTGTCATGGCAGCCAGAGCAGGTAGGTGATAGAAGACCTGGAGGACAGAGGGTCAAGAAGGGGCACATGTGTGCCTAGCAGGTGACCTGCATGAGCAGTGTCCTCTTCCCACAGGGGTCAGCCGTGCACAGAGGATCCAATGGGACATGAGGCTGATTATGGGCCAGGACTGCATGCCATGGGTTCTTCTTGGGATCTGGGGCACAGCAAGGAACAGGGCCTGCTCCTGTTATGGGGGATCAGCCCCTCAAACACAGTGTGCTGGTGTGTAATGAGAGGGAACATTTCTCTCTTGGAGAAGGGGAAGTCGTTCCCGCTATGGGAACGCAATTTCAATTGCTTACACCAACAGCATAGACTGTGATCTGTCCCTCAGCCACCGTTCATCTCTCTACTGACTTGTGAACATGGAGAAGCTGTGAGAGTCCTTGGTGTGCAGAGGGGTTTTGAAGGGGGTGGCTTGCTAGCTCTTGGGACCCTTCCAGGTACCCTCCCTCTGTAGGATGCACCTGTGACCTTGATGAGTCCCCAGCTTCTATCCCCTACTAAGGACCCAGAATCAAGCTCTGAGCATCTGCTACTGTGTCTACACCTCACAGAAGTCCTGTGCCCTGGGGTCACTTCTGTCCCTAAGTAAGGAAACTGAGGCTCTAGAAGATCATGTACCCTGACTGGGTCCACCTGGCTGCTCCCTTGGGCCCACTCCAAGGCTTCCAATGCCATCGATCATGGGGCTTTTCCTAGTGCAGCCCTGCTCCCACAAGGAGAATGGGCAGAGGCGTGGCCTTGACCGTACACTAGCCACAAGGCAACCAGATCAGCCCTCAGACCCAGGAGAGTGAGGCTCCTGCTCTAGGCCTTGTGTCTTTGGGGACCTCTGTTTGGGGTGCCTTCTTGGAAATTGCCTAAGTGATGCTCCTATGGTCAGATTGTTAGGGCCACCAGGTGATCCAAAAGCCACATGCCCAGGACTGAGCCCGGTGACCACAGTTGCTGTTGTTCACCTTCCTCCTCCCTCCCTGGCGAAATCTTCTCACATACGAGGTGCAGTGGGCTGAGTGGTTTCCCCCTAAAGATGCCCATGTCCAGGGGGGACCTAAATCCAAAGCGTTCTTAGAGGAGGAAGGCAAGGGGGATTCTTCTCTGCAAAGGAGGCCATGGGACCACAGAAGCAGCACCAAAGGGTGCCTGGAGCCCCCAAAAGCTGAAGGAGGCACAAAGGACCTCCCTGGAGGTTCTGGACAGAGCCTTGTCCGGCAGGCGCCTTGGTCTTGGACTCCTGCCTCAGGCTGTAAGGAACAAATGCCTCTGGCTTGAGTGGCTCTGTGTGTGGTCATTTGCTGCAGCAGCTCTAGGGGGTGGTGTTAACCAGATGTTGTGACGGCCCGGGGGTCGCCCTGAGCTCAGTGCAGGACAACCTGTTGACTAGTGGCCGCCTCAACAGCTGTGGTATTTCTCCTGAGGCTTCTGGTAGGTCTGGGCTAGAATAATCCCAGCTCTGGGGACTCAGATTATCATCCTGTGAAATATCACCCCCCAGGGTCCTAGCAAATCCCACCTTGCCCCTGGGTTGGGGACAGCCTAGCACTGGCCCTTGGGCATTCATTCTTTCATCGAATGTACAGTTCACACCACTGTCTTCAGAGGAGACTCTGTCAGCTCACTTTACAGATGAGGCTACAGGGTGCAGAGTGGAAGGCTCCAGGTCAGGCTCTAGATCACTATACCATGTGTCATCCACAGTCAAACATCCCACAGGTGGTCCACACTGAGGCACCTGTGTCCTGCCACCTGCACTAATCTAAAGCATCACTGGCCACCTACCCTGGGAAGGACCCCAGGGCAGATCTCGAGAGGACTCCTGTGAAGGGGACTGGTTAGGAAGTAACCCAGCACAGACCAGACAGGGCAGGAGCACAGGGAATTGGGGAACCACAATGGGGCCATTTTAAGCAGGGTTATTGGCCTCTGTCATACAAGGAGCTGGAAGGCACATGGCCCAGCCAAGAGGGGGAAACTGACCCCCACAGCCCCCACATCCTGCATCACTCTGCCTGGGCTTTTCTACCATGTCGGCTGCTAGGGACCAAGAGTTTCCACTTCCCCTAGTTCCCATGATGATGATGTAGAGGATTTTGGTGGGATTAGATCATCAAGGTGGAGCCTTCGTGCATGAAATTTGTGCTTTTATAAAAGGGCCCCAGAAAAAAGGCCCCCAGAAAGCTCTGTCTCTCTCTCTCTCTCTCCCTTCTCTCTCTCTCTGTCTGTCTGTCTCAGTCACAGGGAGGAGGTGGCTGTCATAGCTGAGAGGAGGCCCAGATCTGGCCATGCCAGCCTGAATCTTCTGCCTTCTGGAGCCATGAGCAGCACACCCACTGCTGCTGTGCCCTCCAGTGCCACAGCCCAAGCTGACTGTGACATGGTGCCTGGTGCCAGCAAACCAAGGCCGGCCTTCCTACAGGAGACCAGGAGTAGCTGCTGGGCCCGGAAGGCCGGGACTCCAGTGTGCTGGGTCAGAACACTCGCAGTGAGGACTCCAGCCCTCATGCCCCACACAGGAGAGGGGCTACTTCTCAGGTTCAGCAGTGCTAGACAGGTCATCCAGGGATCCACCCAGGCAGGGCCAGCTCTCAGTGCCCTGGCCACTGGATGGAGAATAGCGCACTGTCTCTCACTGTCCAGATGCGCACCCACAAGTGTCCCAGCCCTCGCTGTCCCAGGAAGAGGGACAAGTGGGACACTGATACTGACAGCTTCTCTGGACCCTGTGCCTGGCCTGTAGCCAGGTGTCCTGCTTCCCTTGTCCCCATGGCTCAGGAGTCAGGGCCCAGGGCCTCTGATCACACAGGCTGGGGCTCGCTCACGGGGCCCTGCCCACCAGGAGGGGGCCAGGCAGGGGGAGATGGACTGAGGCTGCAGGAGGGCCCAGGAAGCTGAGGCCCATCCAAGGACCCCAGGAATGCAGGCTCCACTGCCGGCAGTGGCCTCTCGCCAACGTCGCTGCTCAGCGCAAGCCTGTGATCTGCTTCCAGCCCAGGAAGGCGCAAACAGCAATTTCCGGCTCCCCGAGGGGCCTCCTCACCCCAAGCTGCTCAGCCAAAGCAGCGGCCAAGCAGCGTGGTCCCTGCATAGGAGCCCAGCGCGCTCTGAGGCCTAAGGGAGGTGGAGCAGCAGGAGGTTCGTTCATTGCTTCGTTCCCTTATTTCTCTGCACCACTTTGAGAACGTTTAGAGCCCCTGCCAGGTCCTCACTGGAATCCAGATCAACACGGTGCCTGCCAGGGAGCCACCGCAGCTCGTGCCAAAGCTACATACCCAGGGTGTCTTCTCCCAGGGAGCTTCTGGCCCAAAATGCTTTTTGGTGAAAGAATGAGTTGAAAAGGTTCAACATCGCTGAGGAAGGATCGGAGTTTCAGAAGGAGGTGGGTTTTGGGGTCAAATCATCCACCTCTATTCATATGTTGCATAGAGAACCTCCAGTAGCTACGGTGTGGCCTTGTTTGGACACGGAGTCTGAACAGAGGACCAGGATAAGATGAGGCCATCAGAGTGGGCCCTAATTCAGTCCGACTGTGTCCGTATATCAGGAGGAGATCTGATCAGGGACACACACAGAGGACCATGGAAGACACAGGGCCGTGGTGCCGTCTGTGAACAGGAGAGAGACCAGCGGGTGGCACCTGGATCTGAGACCTCCAGCCCCCAGGGTGCAGGCCTATGACTGCTACTGCCGCTCCTGGCTGTGGTGCTTGGCTGGGATGTCTGTAATCAGCAAAAACGCAGGGTTCCAAGGGTTCACGTGAGCAGGGGCTGGGGTGCAGCACAGGATGTTCACAGGCGTGGAAGGCAGGCCGTGAGGGAGGGGCCCAGCTTCCAGACCAGCAGTGATCCAAAGATTTAAGGGGTAGGGACAGGCAGGAGTCACGTGATTAGGTAAGCATTTACAATTTCGATTTACCTTTTTTTAAATTAAAATACAACTTATTTAAGTACACGACTAGGGTAGATTTGTGCTTTGGATTTTAGTGAGGTGTTAGGGAAACAGAAGAGGCCTTAGACCCAGTTAAGGTCATAAACACATCCATGACCCCCAGTGCGATGTTCTGGCTCTCTATCACCCACCCCTCTCTCCAACCTTGTCACCAGGAATCCCCTGCTCTGCTTTCTCTCACAGTAGCTTAGTCTGCCCTTCCCATAATTTGGTACAAATAGAATCCAACTGGCTGGCTTCTTGCACAGAGCATCATTATTTCGCGAGTCATTCACAATGTAGTTCGCCTCAGCTTCGTTCCCTTTTACTGTCTAGTGGTGGTTCATGGTTCTCGTTCAGGTGAATCCCAGTGTTTGGGGGTCATTTACTGATTGGCGCTAGGGCTGGTTTCAGCCTGGGGATGTTGCCAGTGAAACTGCTACAAACATTTATGCACATGGCGTTGTGTGGACAGAGTTCCATTTCTCTGTAATGAAATCTCTGGAGTGCAAGTCCTGGGTGGCCTGACAGGTGTGTACTCCACTGCCACCATTCTGCAGAAATGGCTGTGCACTTTAACTTCTTCCCAGGATGCGTGTGAGTTTCTGTCCAAGCTTTCTATCCATGCCAAGCCTGAGGAGCTGTCATCTCTCTAGCTGTCACCCTCCTAATGGGTGAGAATGGAGACCTCCCATAGCTTCAGCTCATTCTGTAATGGCTGGTGGTGTCCACGACTTTCTTGCCTCTATCCGCTCTGGGTGACTGGTTATGCAGGTCTGTTACCTTTGCTTATTTTATTTTATTTTTGTCTTTTTCTTTTTTTTATCAGTACCAGGGATCGAACTCACGACTGCCTGCTTGCAAGGCAGGCACTTATGCTGCTGAGCTAAATCCTCAGCTCCCAGCCTTTGCTTATTGAGTTGTGTGCTTCGGTGTTTTGTATGTTTGTCCTCTCACCAGTACATTTCCACTCGAGCCTTTACTGCCTTCCTTTCTTCTTGGTGTCTTTCACAGAACAAAAGTCTTTAGTTTTGGTGAGATCAGTGAATCAGTTCTTTTGCTTTAGGCATTTGTGCTTTCTTTAGGGCGTCAGGAAAATGGAGCAGTCCTTAGAACAGCAGACTCAACTGAATGATCCCAGCAAGGTCCCAGGAAAGCTTGGCCTTCCCTGAGGTCACAAATATTTTCTGTTTTGCTCCCAACCAGAAGTCTTTTAGTTTCAAGTGGGAGTGACTCAGTGTTCACGATTTCTTCTGTTTTGGAAATCTAGTTAATCCGAATCATTCTTGGAAAAGATTTGCTTTTTCCTGCCAAAGAATTTCCAGAGCACCTTTGTCAAAACTCAATGGACAGATGTGTGGGGCACCTTTCTGGGCTCTGTTCTGTCCCACTGATGTGTATGTTTGTCCTCTCACCAGTACCAAGCTGTCTCACTTCCTGTGGCTTCCCCAGGGAGTCCTGACTTCAGGTAAGTCCCCAGCTTTGTTCTTCTCTCCTAAAAAAATTTGAATCGTTTTCTGTCTTGCCATTTCCACGTAAATTAGACAATGAGCTTGGCTGTGTTCACTATAATTGTGTTGGATCTGCACATTTGAGGGCAGTGTCTGTTTTTATTTTGTCTTCTAATCTGTGAATACGATACAGGTCATCACTTACTTAACTCTGAAAGCCCTCTCAGTAGTGTTCTACAGTTTTCAGTATCATCTCCCTGTTGTCTTGTGTTAGATTATTCCTAAGTATTCGATGTGCTTTTTCTTTTGGTGCTACTCTAAGTGAAACGGTTATTTTTTTTTTTTTTCATTTTTCCAACTGCTTACTGCTCTTTGTATAAGAATATGATTGATAGTGGATGACTAACTTCACACCCTGTGACCTTGCTGGGGATCTTCAGCTGATTCTCTTGTTTTAAGGGTTGCTTTGCAGGTTTCCTGGAACTTTCTGTGTTAATAATCTCACCGGCTTTAAGGAGAACAGGTTTGCTTCTTGCTCTTCAGTTTTTATTTCTCATATATAGCATAGCTCGATCTTCCTTCCTTCCTTCCTTCCTTTCTCCCCCTCCCTCCCTTTCCTGTTCTTTCTCCTCCAGCTTCTCCTCCTTCGTCTTCTTGTCTCTCTCCCCACTTTTTTTCCTCCTAGGTCTATGCCATGGCAGAGCTCATCAGAACAGTGCTTTACCTTTTCTGAGATCCTAAGGGGGAGAGGTTTGATCAGCACCACAATTTCCATCTTGTCCAGCGTACAGTGTGGTTGGTGGGAGGAGCAGAAGGAAGCAGAAGTGGAGGGCGGCCCCGGGCCCCTCTGTGAGCCTCACACATGTGTGCATCCTTGGGCTGCTGCTGTATCTGAGTAATTCAGAGAACCAAAACCAATAGGCGATACTGATGGACGCTGCTGTGTCACCATTTCAAAGTCCAGTCTGGTCTGTTGCAACCAGAAGCCAAATCTGACCAGCTCCTTGGAGACTCCATGGCCCATCCAGGTGGGACCGCACAGCTGACCACATGCCACCTGGATCTAGCCGGGAGCACCTCTGCCCTCTGGGATGCACCCTCCAGGTGCAGCCCACTCTCAAAGGCAGCTGTCCCCTGTCTCATCTACCCATCCACTAGTTCCTCTGTCCCTGGACGTCAGCTCAGCAGAACCGCACAGAGGGGACGTCTTTTTTAAACATATTCCTGTGACATGTGACACTGTTGCCACAGAGACAGCACCTTCATTTCCAGCCTGGGTGATGACACTTCACCCGTTTGTCTCTTCTGCTGTTGGTCACTGGCCTGTTCCCAGGAAACAGCATCAGGCATGGCATTTTTGCAGCAGCACAGGACTGAGGGGTGACAAACACATTTTCCTGTGCGAGCTTGGGCAAGGGAGTCGCCTCTCTGAGCCACAGCTTCCTCTTGTGTGGAGTGGGGAGCAGGATGGTGGGATCCACTCGGAACGCCATCAGGGGGCCAGGTGGGGCGAGGACAGAGACCACCCACACTCCTGGGCCAGCATGGATCGGATGACAGCTGCGTGGGGGTATCATGGTGGGAGGAGAAAGCTGTGGGCCAGCTCTGGAAACTGACCCACATTCAGGTTTTGGTGCCAGTGAAGCAATGGACCCTGGACACCTGCACAGGGCTGAGCAGGGCGGAGGCTCCCGACCCTCCTCGGTCCTGGTCCCTGGCAGGTAAAGGACCAAGAGTTCTGGGATGTTGTTACCAAGAGCGTGGCCATTCAGGCGAGGCAGGGGCGGCGTGCAGAGGCAGGGAAGCATCCTTTGGCTTTGGCTGCAGCCCCTAGTCCCTATGAGTCCCCAGATGTCTTCACTCAGCCATTCCTTGAATGTCACAGGAAGGTCGGGTGGAGGCCCCGCTCCTGTGTTAACCTCAGCTGCCTTCTAGGCCCTTTTGGTTTCTCCCTGGATTTCTCCCTCTATCGCTCGCCACTAGGGTGTCACAGAGTCCAAAGCTATAGCTTCTCTCCTGGATCTGGCCCATGAGTCTGCAGGGTGCTTGTGCTTGCGCTGGGCCTCTCACAGTTACGCACAATTCTAGGGAGCATCATCCTTGTGGTCACAGGGCTCCTGGAGTTCCTCAAGGCTGAATTCTCTGTGCCTCTCTCCAGCTTTCCCTGCCATCTTATTAATACAGGACGCCCCTGCTGCACTGGGGGCCCGAGGCTGGGTCTGATGGACAGACACCTAGAGCCTGGGAGTTCTCTGTGGGGCTCTGGCTTCCCTGAGCACAGAAGGCTGACTGAGTAGTGGTATATGACTGGGGGACTGACCCAGCTGAGAGCTCCATAGGTCACAGTAGATAAAGGTCAGTTGGGATCTGAGAAGGAGAGGTGGCCCTGGCATCACTGGGCCTGGGTTCAAATCATCCCACATGTGCTTTGATTTCTTTGCCCATAAAGTGAGGTTCATAGAGGAACTATCCTCTGCCCCTTCCAGGGTCCTCATGGGTACTGAGTCTGATGGCCCAGGTGAGGTCATACCCTGGTGGCCAGGGTCAAGGCAGGGCCACCAGGAGTGTCCAGGGGCCACTCGGGCCTTTGAGAGGTGCCGAAGGCCTTGGGTTCACATACCAACTGCCACCCACACAGGCCGCGTCCTCTCCAACCATGCAGTCGGACTAAGGTCATTTGGACTCGCAGAGAGGAGCGAATGACCTGGGGATGGCCAGGAGCCTGCGTCGGGACGGGCCAGGGAGCAGGCGACAGCTGCAGACCCCTGGGGTCCCTGGGCTGCTCTAGCTCAGGCACAGCCTCTGCCATGTGGGGAGAGAGCTGAGGGCTGTGTGATGTGTCCCATCATTCCAGGCCTGGGGACCCTTGGCACTGGGGCAGTGGGCCAGGCCTGGGAGCGGGGGACAGATACCTCCCTGCCTCTCTCCCTCCTCACTGCTCTCTGGGTTCCTCCCAGCCTGCCTTGTGTCCAGTGGGTCTTGCTGTGGGCCAGGTGAGTACCGCAGAACCCTGAGAAGGAGGATTCTCACCAGCAACTTGCACAGGCAGGCTCTGTGCTGGCCTGACACCTGCCCATCTTCCCCAGTCAGGCCAACCTGAACCTAAAGGTACAGAGTGACTGCATGAACCAGTGGTCTCATGCAGGGAGCACCTGCCACCTCTCACCACCTCTCCTCCAGGCCACTCATGGTACTCAGAGTGGAGACCAAGCAGGTGGCACAGTGACTAGTGAAATGCGGGTGGGTCTGTGCTGGTGAGTGTCATGCAGTGCTAGAGAGGGGCGCGTGGGGACACACGCAGAGATCTGGGTGATCTCCAAGCATGACACAGGTGACAAAGCCAGCCACCACGGCCTGTGTGTGTACCATACAGTTCCAGTTGCTGAGACGCCAGACGGATGAGGGGACAGAAGGCCGGGTGGGGTGGGGGAGGGCAGGTGTGGCTATTTTGGGGAGGAAAGACACTGACTTCAGAGAGAGCATAGTTCTGAGCTCACTGGAGACCCAGGACCACCCATGGGTGCAGTGTGAGGGGTGTAGGTGACATCTCAGTAAATCAGCCCAGGATTAACCACACAACATGGAAAGCGTCGGCCCAGAGACCTGCCTAGGAGGGGCCCGACAGACACACGGGCCACCAGAGAGGTGCCTGGCCCAAGGTGTGCTCCTTAGCCCTAAGGCAATGCCAGTCTCTCCCTGCCAGCCTCCCATAGCCCCTACCAGGTCCATCTGGGGACTCTCAGACTATGACAGCTACCTACGGCCCAGGCTTGTTCTTAGGTGACCAAATCACCACGCCTGGTGGCCTGTGCTGGCTCACACTGCTGAGACCCCTCTGCATGCTGAGACCCCAAGGGAGACAGAGAAGGTTGTTGCCAGGAAGCAGGAGCTGCCAGCTCCAAGCTCTGGGCAACTCCCTTCCAGTCAGTCAGTGGTCAGTCAGTCAGCTGGTTACTTAGTTATGCAGCTGTGTAACAAAGAGATCAGAAAGTACAGTGGCTCAGTCTCCAAACCATCTTCTCACAGGAAAGGCCAAGTAGGTAGCCCAGGCTGTCATAGCTCCGGCTCCCATCTGACTTCAGTCATAGTGTCTTCTCTGCCATGATTTGCTGCACTGGATTCTGGGAAATGCGTTCTTCAGCTGGGAGGCCATGTTCCCAGCTGAGCATTCTCCATTGGGCAGTGGAGTGGGGGAAAGAGAAAGGGAAGGAAGGAGAGAAGGAAGGAGGGAGGGAGCCAGGGAGGGAGGGAAGAAGCAGAGGAGGAGAGGAGGGAGTCAAAGAAGGAGGGTAAGAGGGGAGGACAGAAGGAGAGAAAGAGGAGACCAGGCCCACAGCAGTGGCAGCGGGCACGTGAACCTCAGTTTCTTCATTTGTAAAGGAAGGAAATAGCTTCTCAGGGCGCTGGGAAGGTTAGTGAGTGTCACAGACACACCGTGGGGCACCCCGGCTGCAGGGAGGCTGGCGTCGGGGTCTGCCCAGGAGCAGGCTGGTAGCTGGGTGCAGACCCTTGCTGGAGGCCCGACCCCACCAGGAGAGGCCTCCCCTCCGAGGACAGGCCAGCCGGCTGTGACTCAGCACAGGAGCGCCTGCAGTTTCCCTGCGATCGCTCGGGCCCTGGCCCGCTGGCTGGGGACGCTCGATACATTCTGTTGTGAAAGAAAACAAACTCTTTTGAAACTGCTGCCCGGAGTCTCGCCCCCTCACCCCCTCCCTTGGAGCTGGTGGGTGTCTGCGGATCGGGGAATCTTCAGAGTGAGGCCGCGTGTGGGCCAGACGCCCTGTCCCTGCCCTCGGAGGCGGCAGAGCAGGACCCTGGTCCCGGCAAATGTGGTAACAGCAAATGTGGAGACAGACTGGGTTTAGCCTGAGGGCAACAGGCAGCCGCGGAGGGGTCGAGAGGAAGAGCAGCCAGGGCAGAGGAGCGTTTCAGGAAGTTAGGTCAGTGAGCTCCCGCTAGGAGGAAGCTGCAGATGACAGGAGGGCTGAACTAGTGACAAGATGAGAGTTGCAGATGTTAAGTGACCTTTTAAAACAAGAATCTGAGGGTTTTCAGCTCCCAAAGGCGCCCGAGGGCCATGCCCACAGCTTCTCAGGCCCGGCTCAGCCTCAGTCTTCATGGCAGGAATCTGGGAGGTTCCTCCTAATTAGGAGGTTCAGGGCCCTGGAAGGGCACGGGCTGAGCAGACTGGACAGGAAAGGGACCAGCACAGTCTGCCGGGTCTCTGGTCCTGTGGGAACCTGGGGGGTAGGAAGGCCTGGCCCAGCAGCCTGCAGTGGCATTCTCTCCTGGCCCCTCCAAGGGGACACCAGCAGACATAGACTCCATGGGGCAAGGTCACGGGGCAGAGAAACAGAGGTAACCCCTGAGCTGTGCTCTGGGCTGGGAACTCAGCCCCGAGCCTGACCTACCTGGGGCTGTCCATCCTCCGTCAAGCATCCAGGAGGTGACACTGAGGTGATCACACCACAGAGGGGGCCCTGGGGCCCCAGAAAAGAAGACACTGTGGAGGGAACACAGCTGGGGTGCAAGTTGATTGGCTCCCATCAACCTACCCCCAGCCGGTACTGACTGTGAGCCCACAGGGCGCCAGCACAGGGTACAGGGTATGTGCATGTGCGTGTGTGCTTCAGTGTTGTATGTATGTGTGTGTGTGTGCGCGCGCATGGGAAGCCACACATGGGAGTGGCACTAGATGACTTTCTCTCTCTCTGCCACCCCTGCCCTCCTCACCCAGGACTGGAGTGGCAGCAGCAGAAGCGGAACCCATGTGCGCCGGAGCTGTGCACCTACACCGGCCCAAGGCCTGTGTTTCTCCTTGAAGAAAGGGAGTACTGACACCTTTTTCTCGTGGTACTGGATCTCCACAGTGAGCCAGGAGGTGGATCCCCTAGGCCCTGCCCAGAATGTCCCTGGGGGTGCTGGAGAGCTGGAAGGTGGAGGGCCCGGCCTGCTCCTTCCTGGGCTGGAGCACAGTCAGAGGTCCCTGGGGAGGCGACTCACTTGAGCAGTGTGAGGTCTCCAGCTCGGGGAGGACACCAGCCGTGGGACATGGAGGGTGGGCATGCTGTGCTGCCTGGTGAGTTCCCCTGTCACAGTGCCTTTGCAGGTGCCTGTCTCTAGTGAGCAGATCTCAACTCTCCACACACCCCACTTAGCACTCGTCTTAGCTGCAGGATGCTGGGCCCTTCCCTTAACCTCCCTGGCCAGGTCCCATGTGATTCACAAGAGGTTATCCCAGGAGATAATGCTACAGGGCTGGTCCAGGCCTTCTCATTCAGCCCTGTGTGCAGTGCCCAGAGAGGAATAGGTGTCAACTGTCAGCCTTGACATCCCACAGTGGAAGCCTAGCATGTGAGCCTCAGGGGACAGAGGAGGAGAGGCTGGGTGGGGCCAGGGGCTTGCTGTGATCCAGATCCTGGACTCAGTGGCCAGGCTGCCCGTTGACTGCCATCTACCAGCTGAGTGGCTGTGGGTATGTGTCTCAACTGCACTGTGCCTCAGTTTCCCCTCTCTAAAATGAAGATGATACCATGGCTCACTGGACGGTTTCAAGGACTAAAGACAAAGTCTCCAGACCAGTGGCTGGCACATACTGGAACTTGAGAATCTGTTGGATTTCTCTCTTGCTTGCTTTGAAATGAAGGTATTTTTAAACGTTGCATACATGATAGATAAATGTTCAAGGTTTAAGAGTAAAGTAAACTGAAATACCAATAAAAGGAAACCCAAATCCCCAGAAATCGCAGCAGCCAACAAAACTATTTGTATTAGTTAGGATTAGGTTCTTCCATGAGTAACAGACCAACGACCTAGACAACAGGAAAACCGATTTCTAGTCTATGTAAAAGTCAAGAAATGCAACCGCGCTGTCACCCTGGAAGTGTAGTTCTCACCTCTTGGTCCAGGATGGCAGCCAGAGCACCAGTCTTCACATCTGGTTTCCAGCCAGCAAGGATGCACAAAGAGATGAAGACAGTGGATACCATTTGGCTTTTAAGGATGTTTTCTGGAAATGGCACTAAGTCCTTCCTTCTTCTTTCTCGCTCTCCTTCCCTCCTGTCTTTCTTCTTTCCTTCCTCCTTGTATATCTTGACAACACCCAGCTGCAAGACAATTGTGGGCAGATGGTGTCTTGTGTGCAGGTGGTCACGTGCCTTTTTCATTCCAAATCTGATCACAGAATTTACCCGTGTCTGCAAGTAGTCACAAGATCAGTGTCAAAGATTTCGATTCATCACTGTGAAGATTCCAAAGACACCTAGAGTGCCTCCAACGTTCCTGCTGGAGATGGGTGGCATCCGGAGCATACAGGGTTGCACCTGACACCGGACAGGAGCTGGGGTCACAGCGCCCTCCCTGTCCTGTGGTGAACACACATCAGGCTGAGGCTGGCCCATCCTGGCTCCCTCTGATGATAGTGGGGTTGCCCCATGCTCGCTTCAGATCTTAGTGTCTCTCCTCTGTCCTACCCAGCAGAGGGTACCCATTTGTCCCCCAGTTTCCCAAGCCCTGCCCAGGACAAAGCCAATCAAAGACCCACCTTCTCCAGGGAGCGGTAGGAGCGGGCATTTCCACAGATGCCCAAGCGGGCAGCTGGTTTCTGATGAAGCAGGAGCAGCAACCTGGAGCCTGGACAAGCAGTGAGGCAGGTGGCCTGTGGCAATCACCTGGGCCTCCGTCAGGTGGAGGGTTACAGCCGCCAAGCTGAGATGCTGCCCCTGAGCGTGCTGGGAAGTGTGCATCAGCCTGTCTGGGATCCAGCCCAAAACTCCCAGCTTCAGCTGGCAGAAAGAGCCCAGGATCTAGCAAATAAACAGCTTCTCCCATTTAATCTGACTTCTGACAAATATGTCTTCTTGAGTTGGTACCAAATATTGCGTGGGACACATGCAGTATTTTAAGGAAGCGCCCTACAATGTGTGACACGTCCTCTCTCAGACACGGGTGACATGGCACAGCCTGCTGCAGCCTTTATTCTACTTGGCAGCCTTGGCTGGCAGCACCCCAGGGGCCTGGAAGCCGTACGTCCAGGGGACAAAATCTGGGTTCAACCCTGGCTGCTTTGGTCTCTGCTGGCTGTGGACTTCGTGACAAGGTACTTAACCTTTCTGTTCCCTGGCTTCCTCCTCCACAAACGTGGGGCCTGGCCAACACCCCATCAGGGAGACTGATGAGTAAAGAATCAACTTCTGCTTCCGGCCGCATAGAGGTTCAGGTTAGCTCCAGGGCCTTCCGCTAGCTGCTGTTTAGAATGTTGTACAAATTATAACGAATGTCCTTGTGGGTGTGTGGCTGAAGGGCACAGTAAAACCAGGGAAATCCCAGCTGGGCTGAAGCCCAGGAAGAACTGAAACTGGGGGCCTGTGAGGTCTCCCTGCGGAGGCCTGGAGGGCAGCTGGTGGCGATGAAGCAGCCGGAGCTGAGGTTCAGGCTCCCCTGGACTGAGCTGGGGTTATGCACACACTGTGTGCAGCTGGCACCTCAGAGTGCTCCCCTCCCAAGAAAGGGAGTCTGCCCACTGGCTCACGAAGGAAAGCGGGGTCCCTCTGCTCCAGGCTGCCCCCAGGCCTCAGACTGAAACACATGCATTCACCCCATGGCCTGGAACCCACAACTACTACAGAGTGAGCCCGAGGACAGTCAGTGCCTCACCTGGTAGACTTCAGGGCCATCTGGGATTTCTGTGCATGAAGCCCTGGGACAATGAGCTCACAATCCAGAATTATAAAGCCAGAGGCCTTGATGGTCCAGGAGAGGAATCCGCCCATGTGGATGAGCTTAAAACCCTAAAGGCACGGATATTTCCAGGTGGACACTTGAAAGTGATAGCTTTTGAATGTTCAAGGAGCTACAAGAAGGAATCAAAAATTTAAGGAAATGACCAACTCACCATGAAAACAAAACAGAGCCATTTCAAAAAGTTATGTGGGAGCTCGATGGTTTAGGACATCTCTGTTTTGACCAAAATGGTGAAAACAGTTGTATTTGTTCACCTATTACAAACAACCAGAAAACTAGCAAAATTTTATGAAGCAGTGGCTTCTAACTCATCACCAGCGTGGGTACAGGACAGGTTGCCTCAGGGAAGGGACTCAGAGAGGGACCACTGTGGGCATTCTGGTTTCTTCTGTTGCAAAATCTTGGAGAGGAAGAGTGGAGGGGAGAAGGGAACTGAGCATGGGGGTCTTGCTGAGCAGAAGCGACACACTTCAGGCACCAGGCAGGCCTGGATCTCTGTGATTAAAGTCATCTGATAGGTACAAAAGATCCCACAGAGGCTGATCATGACAGTAGAAAGTGGAAAACAGAAGCCATGCAAATAAACCCTGTGTGCAGACACACTTTGTTCCTGAGAAAGGTGACCTGACAGTATGCTGGGTATTACACAATCACAATGGAGGTGTTAGAATTTGCCACTGACATTGATAGATGAGTGGATGTTTAAAATATCATATAGCTACCCATTCAATGGAATATCATTCAGCCTAAGGACAGAAGAAGGAATTCCTGCTATATGAGGCAAGAAGGGTGCGCCCAGGTGACATCGTGGGAGTCGGCTAGGGCAGGTGCAGCACACACACTGCATGGGTGAGGTACAGTTCCAAACTCATAGAGGGTTGGTGGGGCTGGGGTGGGACAGGGAGTGGGGGCTGAGGTTCAACCTACAGATGTGGATCTCATTAAACAAATGAATTCAAGACATCTACAGTGGACACTGTGTTGTCGATGACAATCCTGCCTCATATCGTACACTTCTAGGTCTATTATGGAAGTGGCCTGCGTGTTAAATGTTCCTAACACAAAGAGTGGAATAGAATTTGCCACTTACAGAGGTATCAATCTATAGAAATCGGAAAGAATCTAGTGAACATGTGAGTAAGTCTAAACAAGCATGGGCAATACAAAGCATTATTATAATAAAATATGTAATTTGAGGGCCGCAGATTTAGCTCAGAGGCATAAGCAAGCACACAGTCGTGAATTTGATCCCTAGTACCAAAAAAAAAAAAAAAAAAAAGTAATTTGAAAGAAATGAACAGTGCTGGAATTTTAAAAAATGGAATAAGAGGAAGCTCATCAGAGTTTAGCATTTTGAGGTCCCTATATTCTTCAGTAGCAGAATGGAGATGTTTATTTTACACTTAAGTTAAATATACATGTTAAAAATAGTAAATTAATCCCCAAAGATAAGAAGCATGTTTTACAATTTCCATGCATGTAAGGGGTAAAAAAGGAATAAATACAATTCAGTAAATCCAATATAAGGGAAAAGAAAAATTAACCAAGGAAATATACCAAAAATGGGAAGTCCAAAAGGATAATGAGAGACCATCCCTACCATACTATAGATTACAATAAAAATAAATTTCCTGAAATCACAAAGATAGAGCTTATAAAACCTGGTTACAAACAAGCTACCTACATATTATTTGCAAAAGACATCTCTAATACACATGGACATGGTGGCAGAGTTAAAGGATAAAAAACATGTATCCGGGAAAAATCAACTAAAGAGAATCTAATATTGCTGTGTTAATGTCTGTTATGGTTTGTGCCTAGATGTCCCCCCAAAGCTTCATGCAGTCATCGGGTTTTTTCAGAGGTGGTTGAATCTAGAGCGTGTGATTGATTTGTAGCACAGTGCTGGCATCAAGGGTGAGAGACTGCTGGATCAGTCCACTGATTGAATCGGCACCGTCCTCATCCTGGTGGACTGGATACAATGCAAGGGACAGAACGAAGTCTGACTTGCTTTCTCCTGTTGCTTTTGCTGTCTTCTTTCACTGTGAACCGTCGCCCCTCTGCCATGTACCACCCTGCCTTGCAGCTGGCGTGGACTGAAACCTGTACAAACTGTGAGCTAAATAAATTTCTCCCTCCTTTAACTTTGGGTGTGGAGTATTACGTCTCAGCAACAAAAGGAAAGTAACTAAGACCATGTCAAACTAAATTACTCCTATGCAACAATTTTAAACTTGTTTGCATTCCATAGCCTTTAAAAAATGCAAAAATGATGTAATTATAAAGCAAAAATGATGTAATTGCAAAGAGGAACAAATTCATGATAGCAGAGTCATATTCAAATGGTCTGATTTTAATGTTTTGATAACATTAAAATTACAGGAGGCTGTTGCTTTGGACTAAGCTTCTTTGTGTCACAAAATTAAAATGGAGTTGCTCTTGTTAAATTTCCTTGACACTGGGCCAGGGATATAGTTTAGTGGTGGCACAGTGCCTGGCAAAGCACAAGGGCATGAGTTCAATTCCTGGTACCAAAAGAAGAAAGAAAGAAAGAAAGAAATTTCCTTGTCACCAGACTGTTTATTTGGTTTTCTGAGAAAGAAGGATTGAAGAGCAAACAGGCAAATCTCCTCTGCCTCCACCCTCACATGGAGCTCACTTCAGACACTGGTGTTAACCAGTAAGTTATTTTCATTGTTCCCTCTGATAAAGAAAGAGATGGAATGGGTCAACGTGCTCCTTGTATTTTGTTTCTTCCTTTCTTCCTTCCCTCCTACCTTCCCTCCCTCTCTGCTTTCTCTCTCTGTGTCTGTCTGTCTCTTTTTCTTTTACAATACTAGGGACTGAGCTCAGGACCTTTGCACTGAGCTACATTCCCCAGGTCTTAAAATTTTTTATTTTTAATTTTTTTCGGTCAGGGTCTTGCTAAATTGCCCAGGCCAAGCCTGAACTTCCGATCCCCCCACTTCAGCCTCCCAGAGCCGTGGGATGCAGGAATGTACACCATGCCCAGCTTATTCCTGCTTTCTTCAGCTCTTTTCTGTCTATAAAACAAATCCACTTTTCTTGATTTATTATACCGTGATTATACCTTACATGTTGCCAAGTTCCAAACCTGAAAATGAAAGCGATTAAGATCATGAAACTAAGTTTTTGTAAAGAATAGAATTTGGAGCGTCAGAGCATAAAACAGCATTTAAGACTACTAAAATACTACCAAAGCACTTTACTCAAACACAAGTCGCGTCACTTACTGGTGATTTGAGCTCAGGAAAGTCACTTCACTCCTCTATGCGTCAGTGTCCTTATCTCCAACATTCTGGTGACAGCTGCGTTGCCCTCCCAAGGGAGCTCTGAGGAGTCAGTGATTCAGTCTTTATAAACCACTCCAGCCAAAGTCTGGTCCATTGTTAGCATTCTCGATGTGATTGTTAAAGAAAATGAGCTACCTAGGGCTTACGGACATAGCATATCCTACCTCTGAGAACAAAAGAATAGCATTCTTGCATTTAAAGATGTACATGATGTCAGGGAAATCGGCCAGGCCACAGAGCAAGTCCAGCAACTTCCAGTGGATGGAATAATGTATAGAACAGGTCATCTGATTCCAGTGAAATGAAGTTAGAAATCAATCATTTGGTGATAACTCAGAATACTAACACATTTGCAAATGCTGGAGCACTTTTCTAAATGACGAGCGAAGAAATGATTATGGACATTATATGAGGTTAATACCTGAAAGGTGACAAAAACTATATATCAGCAATTTGTGGGGTGCCTTAAAAGTTATATTTAAAGAAAAATTAAAGTCTAAAATGCCCATATTAGAAAAAAAAAAAACATGTTGAGTTTTTACAAAACTAAATGACTAATTCCAACAAACTGGAAAAAAAATTTAACCCGAAAATAAAAGGAAGGGAATAACAGTAACCAGAGAAGATCTTAATAAGGTAGGAGGGAGGAGGAATCACCAGAGAGGGTTGGCCAATAACTGGTTTCACTTGTTTGTTTTTATTTTTGTTCTACTGATTAACCTAGGGATGGTGAAACAAGAAACAAAGAGGAATAGAAGGGCATAGAAGTCAGGCACTTTAGAGAATATTTTAAAAGATCACATACCAAGAGAAACTATATGCTTGATAAACTTGGAAAAGTACATGAAATGGCCAGTGTGTCACAAAAATACAATATACATAGAACTGACTCAAGAAGAAATAGAAAACCTTACAAGCCCTTTACCCTTAAATAAATTGAGTTGGTAGATTTATCAAACATCTTGTTATTTTTCATTCCCATGTTTACATGGATTTGCTAAGACTTTATACCATATTTATGTGAGAAGTACACGTACACACATTAAAATAAATAAATGTTTATCTTATTGGAGATGCAGCCTCAAATTTTTTCCTGCTGGTAGAATGCAGGGAGAGAGGTTCAGAGATGCCTGGATTAAAACATTTAAGGCCATTGCTGGAATTTGCCCCATTACTTCTCTTGCTAGTTCCTCATAATAGCCCTGTGAGGTAGGGACTGTTTGTCCTTTTTTATTGACCAGGTCAGTTGAGGCTTGGAGCTGGGCTGCCAGGACACTGTCTCCAGCCTGCTGGTGCTGCTTGCCCCTGCCGCCCACCAGGATAGCAGCTGCCCACCCCACAACCAGGACTGGGCGTACCAAAGGGCCTTGGAATGCGGGGATCCCTCTCTGGACTCTCAGGCTACCCGTGAGCATATTTGCTTCTCATGAGACTCCTAATTCAGGACCCTGGAAGCTTCTTCAGTCCATCATCTGTGGAGTCATTTGGTCATCAGCAAGTGGTCTCTGCCAAGAAAACGACTTGTGAACCTGTTTGTATAGCAGATTGGCGTATGGAAAAAGTAAAGTCTACAGTAAAATCTGCCACCTGCCACCTCTAAGCTGGAGCTCACCTCTTTGGAGGTGAGGACCGGCAGGGCTGAGGAAATGATCATAATCTTAGAACATGTGATGGGCCACTGGGCAAAGTGACTCTGGTCAAATACTGCATGATACCATCCAACAGAAAGTAAAGTTGAGCTACAAAAGTGGTCCCGTCCTTTCACATAGGAAGGTATGCTGTTGAGGGGAGGGAGGTTTCGGTTACTATGATAAAATGCCTGTGATAAACAACTTAGAGAAGAAAGGTTGAGCTCGGCTCACCATTCAAAGGCTTCAGTCTATGGTCAGCTGGCCTGTGATGAGGCAGGAGACCACGACAGAAGGGTGTGGCAGAGGAAATCTGGCTTCATGGCTATTGGAAAGCAGACAAAGACAGGCATGACCCCAGTGACCTAACTTTCTCCTCCCTGGCCCAACCTCCCAAGTGCTTCCCCAGCCTTCTACCAGTAGCACCACAGCTTGGCAATCACGCCTTGAACACCGGGCCCCTGGGGGACATTTAAGATCCCAACCATGACAATGTGTTTACCAAAGGTCAGGCCTTTGGTAGCCCACATCAGGCACCTTTAGCTATTTGCTGACCGTAATCTAGTAATTGCGTTTCAGGAAATACAAGCAAAACTCAGGCTTTGAGTGACAGGAAAGCGGGTGTGTGGTTTGTTTTTGAATTTTAAATTTTAAAGTTTTCATTTTTTGTGCATGTCTCAGGTTTTCTGTACTATGATGCCAAACTGGAATAAGAACAACACTTCACACGCGAGAAGCTCTTGCCTGTCCCACCCCTTAAGTACACCCGGATTCCCTCTTCTCTGGGTTTCAGTGATCACACACACACACACACACACACACACACACACACACAGAGGGATCATCCCTTGCCCCTTCCTGCCTACCATCCTCATGCTGCAGTGGCTGCTTTTCGCCTTGTTTAGTTGTGAAAATCAAGGCAAAGCATGGAAACTTGGATATGGGACTAGGGATAGCAAAGATCTTGAGCCAAGGCCAAAGGGATGGGGAGACAGGCTGTGCCTTTGCTCCAGGCAGGTTGCGGGGAACTGAACTGCTTGGCCCCAAGGGCCTCCCTAAGATACAGATTTGTTAGAAGAGTGACCAGCTCCTGCCCACGCCCAGACAACCTGCCCAGCAAGAGCCCGCTGCAGGATGCCAGATTCCCAGACAGAACTGGATCCCAGCACCTCGGTGATGGTAATTTCCTGGCATTCTCCTGAGCATTGAAGGGCTGGCATTGCACAGGCTTATAGGAGCCTAAAAGATGATCACAAGGTGTTCTGGGTGCTCAGAGGCACAGTAAATCATGGGGTGCACTCCTGGCTGCAAGCAGTTGAAAACCCCGAGTCGCTCCTCTCCCCACCCGTGCCGTCCCCACTCCCCTACATCCACATTTCTGCTTCTCACCTTGACATCTCTGTACTGTTGCTTCTAAGCCTTCCCCAGACCACACATAAAGCCATTTTCTGTAAATGTCTCTGTAATACATGCAGTCTAGTGTCCTATACGTTTGCCTGTAACTTGGGCCCATTTCTCTTCTCTTTGGAAGGATGACAGAGGTACAGGGCAGTGGCAGAGATGGCTGACCCTGCACACCCCTTCTTCGCTACTGGCATTCTCCTGAGCATTGGGTGGTGGAGCCCCGTCCTGCTCCACCACTCGTCTGTGTGCCCAGGGTGCTGTGAGGAGTCGGGCTCCTCAGTCCCAGCACCCCATCAGTGGGTCAGCCGTGGCAATACGTGTCCTGCTCCTGTGTTCCTTCACTGTCCACAGCTTCTCGTCCTGTGAGAACAGCACCTGTCCCCATCTAGTTCCAGCTGGGGGACAGATTGGATGTTTCCAAATTTGCTGCCAGAAATGCTGGGACCTTTCTTGGGCATCTGCCAGGAGCACTGGGGATAGTCTGGCCTGAAAGCAGAGCCCAGCACCCGGGAAGGGAGAGGTCCTGCTCCCTGAGGAAGGCCACCATGCCCCCAAAGAGTGGGGCTTTATCCCATGGGTGCTTTATCCCATGGGAGTCTGCATTCCTGCCACACTGCTATCATTAGATCTCTAAAGTGTCATAGAGGAAAGGAAGGAGGGGCTGACTGACGACACACACTGTGTGACTCTGCATTCCCTGCTCAGCTGGAAATCTAAATTTTGTCAAGGTTTCCTCATTTTTCTAAGCGTGGCATTTTATTAGTTTGTTCAGTGCTGCTGAACAAACTATAGGATGGTTGTGTCCTCTAGGAAAGCAGTGTGTGGGGACAGACAGATGCGGCGTGAGTGCCCACTCTGCTGTGTGGTGATGGCACAAATGTCACTTCTCTGAATCTCAGCCTCCCTGCTGCGGTGGGAAAGGTAGCTGTCTCTGGAGTACCCCTTGGGGGCAGGCTGGAGGAGCAGCAGAGGTCCAGCTGACGTGCCTACATTCTTGCTTGTGGCTCTGTGTAATCTCCATCCTGGTAGCAGAGCTGGGCCCTTGAAATAGCCTCAGCACCAGGCAGGTCTGGTCAGCACTGTTCAAGAGGCCAAGGGGTGTGGCAGACATTCATTCCTGAGTCTGCTATTTCTTTTGATGTTTCTTAGATGTTCTGGGAACCAGCACTGCCCCCCGCCATCAGGACAACATGAACAGGCAAAGCAGACTCAGGGTACCAAGAAGTGCAGATCAGATGGCTCAGGTGAATTCCAGGGGACAGTGGCCAACGTGGTGTCAGGGTAAAAGGGGACAGATGGTGTAATTTGCCTAGAAAATAGGGTGGGGACAGGAGTAGGAGGCAGGCAGGGCTCTCACCATGCTGCTGTGGCCCGTGAGCCTGTGGGCTTTGGGGGGGCCCATCTTTTGCTACCTGTTAACCCTGGATTTTGGGCCCACCCACCTCCTGCTCCTCAGAGACCTGAAAGACATGGAAAGAGGCCAGCACTGTGAAAGACCTCGTGGCCTCGGGAAATTCTGCCTAGCACAGAGTAGACATCGGGGACCAGCATGCCCAGCACACAGAGAGCTCAGGTTCCAGAAGGTTCTGGGGCCAACCTCGCCACACTCACACATCAGATGCCAGTAGTGAGGGAAGAAGGGCATCGGGGTGTCTCGCACCTCCAGCAGGAGAGCATCTTTCTCCTGATTGCCATGTTCTTTGCTCCACACTGGAGGTCTCTGAGCCCCGTGAGATGCGGGCCCTCAAACCTGCCCATACCACATCCTCCTCCATTGGCACTGGATGGCATCCAGCTGCATCCACAGAGCACATAATGAATTGGGGAAGTGGTACTGTTTTCTCCTTCCTTGGGGACCATAGTGGGCTGTTATGTGCCCCCCAAGTTTATGAGCTGAAGTCCTGGTTCCCCAGTCCCTCAGAACAGGACATCTTTGGGGCTGGGGTCTTTGCAGTGATGATTATGTATGTTAAGGACGGGCCTCCAGCGAGGCCCTGATCCTGGGTGACTGGAGTCCTATCTTTGATCTTAACTAGAAGGCTGAGAAGCAATGACTGGGGTCCTATGAGAAAAGATCGGGACACAGACACACACTGAGACAAGGGCGTGAGGATGCAGGGAGGAAAAGCCATCTGCACAGCACAGGACAAGGCCTCAGGAGGAAGCGACCTTGTGACACCCGGACCCTTGACTTTTAGCCTCCAGGGTGAGAGAGAGGATAAAGGCCTGCTTTGGGAAGCCGACAGGCTGTGCTGCTCCTCACAGAGGGCACAGCCAAAGGTCACAGGGTGCCCCTGATGTAGACCTGCAGCCTCCCACCCCTGCCCCAGGGAGGAAACAGATTCTCTGCAGGCGCCTTGCCAGTCCGGCACCCGGAAGTTGGAGGCCGATCAGGGCAGAACCTGACCCCGTGGGCCCACACCCACTGCAGAGCCACAAGGCCATGCAGCAGACAGCATGCATGTGGCCCCTGGGGGTGTCCTGGGGACCATACCCTGGAAGGATGGGAACTCCAGCTGTCACCTGTTTGCTTAGCAGCCACCAAGGCCAGCATTTTATGACTTCAGAGGAAGCCGGGCTGAGCACATGGCCTCCTCTCCAGCAGTCCCACATACCCAGGCAAGGCCACTTCAGGCCACTGAGGCTCCTCCCTCGCAGAGCACCGGCTGCTCATCTACTGCCACTTCCTCTGGGTGCGTCCCTTGCTTCCGGGAGCTCCAAGCCTGGCTGAGCACAGAGGGCTCCACTCCTGTCCTATGCTAGCTGCTGGACAGGTGGACCCTGTGAGGGAGGAAGTCCCTGCTACCCCCAGGCCACCCAGGGTAGTGGAGGGAGGGCTGAGCCCCTGGGACCCCAGGAGGATGCTGCTACTCTCAGCTGTTTTGCGTTCCCGCCCGCTGTCCTCTGGAGCTGGAGGGCAGGAAGCACGTTCCCAGCACAATCTGCTGGCCAGTGGCCGAGCTGCCCCATGAGGGATGAGGTAATGTCCTGCAGAGGCCATGCGGAAAGGGCGGTGGCGGTCCTGGGCCTACAGGACCTCCCACGGCCCCAGCCTTTTCCCAGAGACCCTTGGGAGAGGACGGTTCAGGGTGAGGCCAGGCTGGGGGCTATCAAGGCTCATAGTGGCCTCAGGCAGGCAGGGAGAATCAATTGGCACTCCTAGGGTGGGGTGGTGGGGTGCAGGCTACACCCAGAAACCACATGTCATGTGTGGGTAGGGGTCACTTGCAGACTCACTCCAGAAAAGCGTGGGCTGAGCCTTAAGCAGGAGTAGGAGGAGTCTCCATCCTGAGACAGGGGAAGCTCTCTGCCCTCAGCGATCTGATCGGATGGTACCTCAGCCTGGCAAGTATCAGGGCACCTGGGCATAGGGCTTCTGCCACCAGCCCTGCGCTGGGCACTTGGTTCTCCTCAGGAGGAGGGTTCAGCACCCTTCTCCTCCTCCTGGTGTGAGGAAGGGAGTGAAGGCCTTGAGGGCCTGGCAAGACTCTGTTCTGAGCACAGCCTTTGGAGGGTCACAGATCCAGGTTCAGCTTCTGATTCCTCCCTTCTTGCACTGGGGCCTTGGGCTGCTCTGGGCCTTTGCAGGGGAACAGTGTTATCCTGCCTGCTGGACTGCAAAGCGGACGGTGTTACACACTTGCGCCACCCTCAGCAGGTCATTATGAGCCTCCAAAGGCCCTAGAAGATTAGGTGACCCCTCCTCCAAACCTGGGCTAACAGTCACAGATAATGGTGTGGGCAGCAGTTACAGAGAATATTGGCAGCTGGGGAGCTGGAGTCCCGGCTGCACAGGGAAGCGGATTTCCGTCCTCAGCGTGGGGTTCTCCAAAGTGTCAGGGTCGTGAAGATGAGGAGTCTCCAGGAGCAGAAATGTAGCTACAGGAGAGGGCGTGAGGAGAACGGGGGACCCTGGAACACTGGGCGGGCAGAGATAGCGCTGCGCCCACGGAGACTCCTGATTTCAGCCACTGTCCTTGCTCTTAGAAAGGCTCAG
This sequence comes from Cavia porcellus, assembly GCF_034190915.1. Classification (NCBI taxonomy): domain Eukaryota; kingdom Metazoa; phylum Chordata; class Mammalia; order Rodentia; family Caviidae; genus Cavia; species Cavia porcellus. The sequence continues at coordinate 27,309,986 of NW_026947500.1, forward strand.
TCAACTGTCTATGGTAAGGAGGCAGCGGGCTCCAACTTGGTCTCCAAAGAGTCAGGAAAAATTTGCACATGTGTGTTACATGCATGTGTGTCTATGTGTGCACATGTGTGTACATATGTATAAAGATACCTGTGGAGAGAAATGAACACTGTGTGTGTGTGTGTGTGTGTGTGTGTGTGTGCAGAGAATGTGGTTGTGCAGATGAACTGGAGGTATCTGAAGTAAGATCTGGTGCTGGGGTAAATCACTGAGTACCTCCAGCAGGACCCAGCCTCTCAGAGAACATAGGATTGGGGTGGCAGCCCATTGAGGGGCCTGGGGGGGGGTGTCCCAGGGTATGATGCTGTCCCAAGCCGGCCAGGACTAGCTGGTCACCCTATAGGAAGAGCAAAGTCACCCTGAGGAGACAAGGACCTTGCTCCCGCCCTGCAGGCTCCCTTCTGTAGCTCCCAGTGAGAGGACAGATAGTGCTTGGTGAACTTGGCGCCAGCAGGTGCAGGTCCAGGCACCAGCAGTTGTTCTGGGATGGGGAGCATCCTTTACTATCCCCTGGGTGGCTGGGGGTCACAAGAGGGGACAAGTATAAAGGACACAGAGCCCCAGCTTCAAAAATGAGCTGCTTCTATCAAACAGAAGCCTGCACCTACCCCGGCTCCTCCTAGATACTGGGCTTCACAGAGGTCCATGGGGGAGTCCAGGGAGAAAGAGAAGCAGCTGGGGTTCTAGAATGCCAGGAACCTTGGGGCAGGGGTGGGCTGGAGGCCTCCCTAAGAACATGTTCTCTTCAATGGCATTGCTGGGTGGGGAGGACCCTCGATGGGCATGGGAGCCTTGAGTTCTGTACATGTCCTGCTGTCTGGGCTGGGGCTTCCCTATCCACCTGTAGGTGAGGAGGGCAACCCTGCCTGCCTGACGCCTACGCGGCTTCCAGTGCACTCCCAGAAGTCCTAGGTCTGCAAAGGAACCTGCCCTGACTTTGGCTAGACTCCCTCCATCCCCTGCTCTTCCCCTTCCCCCAAGGGGCGGAGCCTTCAGCAGCTCAGGTATGGGGGGCAGTACCCACTAATGAGCCTGGTCCCTGGCCTGCATTAATTGAGCACCTACTGTGTTCAGAGGCCTGGGCCAGCAACTCTAGCAGCCAAGATGACCACACCCTCCTGCTGAGCTCTGAGCACAGGGCACGGCTATGCCCTGGGGGAGTACCCGTACTGCTACACCAAGGCCATGGCCACCTTGGGGTTGATGTTCACCCTCCTCACTTCCAAGCGCCACCTGCAGACAGGTCCCTGTGGACAAGGTGTGGGGAAGAGACCCCTCCCCAGCAGAGGAGGTGGAAACAGGTCTCCCTCACCGACTTCACTGCCCCCCTCCCTTCTGTGCTTGCTGCAAAGCCCGATGGACACAGCGGACACAGTGCAGCCCCTCTCTCCTCCTCTGTGAACCCCGTAAAGCCCCTCAGCTGCAGTGCCTCAGGGAGGTGAAATGGGACCGGCCGCTCAGGACGCTGGGGTCACAGCCCGCATCCCGGAGAAGCCAGGAACTGCGAGCTGAGAAGGATGAGTCTGGCAAAGCAGGGGGTGCTGAGGTGTTAGGGGGACTGAAGGTGCTGGGGCTTTAGGGCGGCTGGGGGTGCTCATGGTGCCAGGGTGATCTGTGGGCAGTAAAGGAAGAGAATCATGGACCGGTACATGGCCCATACTCATTAGATGCATTCTCTTTTAACTTCACAGAACACTTCTCCTTCCTTCCTGTTAAGACACTATGCTGAGAAATTATCAGACTCCTCAGACAGAGCCATCCCCGAGTGTACCCACCCCCCGCAAGGGCACCACCAAGGTGGAAAGTTGGGGCCAGAGACCTGATTTCTGTCTATAGCTGCCACAGAGCCTTCATTGTGCCTCAGTTTCCCCCTCTAAAGTGGAAATCATCGTCGAGACTAACATGTCATAGGCTGTCAGGGGATCAGCACCACAACACTGCAGGAGTGGCCTGGAGCATGTGTCTGACACTCACTACCGAGCATGGTGGCTCCACTGCTCCAGGCTTGAGACCGAGGCTGGAGTCTCGGCAGAGAAAGCCCACCCCACCTCCTCGCTGCGCTCCACTGTCTGCGCAGTGAGGACCCCAGTGTGGGGAGAGCAGGGGTGGGCTGGGTCAAGCATGGACGTGGTGGGGCAGGTCTCCTTACTCCGGGCTCTCCTGCCTCTGCTGGCCTTGCAGCGCAGGGCCCTAGGCCACTGAGCACAGATGCCATCTGTCTCCTCGGTGTCCCAGTGGTCGAGGGCAGCTGGGCAGCTCCCGGCACACAGGCGGCAGCTTGTTCTCCACAGTGGTGACCCATTTGGGGGTTCTCTGTCCCGACCCAGTCTGTCTGGACTCAGAGATGCAGGGATGCTTTCACCACTGGGCTGTTTGTTTGTCTTTCCAGAGCCCACAGAGGAGCCCTGGGGGGCTCTGCCTGGAACCCAGGGTGATGTGGGGACTGACCTTAGCCAGAGGACCAGACCACACTCAGGCTGCGGGACAAGACCACAGGCTCTGGCCTCTGCCTCACTCTGGGGGCCATGCAGAGTGGCCACTCCCAGATAATGAAGCCACTGGACACTTCTGGGGCACCTTCCCAGCTTGGGACCCTTTTGGCTCTCAAAGTGGCCTTCTCAGGGCCAGGAGAAGCTGGCAGCCCTTCCAGGAGGAATCAGGGCTTTGGGAACAGTGGCCCTGGCAGCTCTCAGGCCAAAGGTCTAAGGGCCAGTCAGGGTGTCTGGAGGTTTCAGCCACTGGCATGCCCTGGCCTGAGGGCATCAAACTTCAGATCCCATGGAGAACCACCCAGCAAGGCGTGGCTGGTGCCAGGCCACGGATGCTCCACTGCCATCTTGGAATCTTGGAGCTCATAAACAGCCAGGCTTAGGGGCTCCAGCGACCACAAACACAAGCCATTGCCCTACAGGATTGAGGGGCTTTGGATTCTTGGCTTGTGAGTGCTTCAAATTATCTTCATCCCAAACCGTCCCCAGACACCCAGACACCAGGAGGTAGACATGAGCCCCCAAGCCCCATGGGTGGTCTCAGAGTCTGTTGGGACCATCCTACCCTGAGTATTTCATTCATTCCAAGTCCCTGAGACTCATCCCAGGTCATCCCAGAAGTAAGGGCCAGGGTGGGGTGCAGAGGGGACTCAACTGTGGGTGACAGAGAGGAAGGTACATGCTAGTACGGGGTCCAGCCCTGGAGGCAGAGGTCCACCTGCCAGAGATGAAGAGGAAAGATAGTCACGGCTGCCCAACGAGGGCTCAGTCATCTGCAGAATGGGGTACTTCCCTACCAGGCCCCTCTAGAGAGATCATCTGCCTCATGGTCCAGGACTTTGGTCAGAGCTGCTGGGCTGGGACAGGGGCTGGGGTGCAGCCACCAGCAAGCAGCCTTTCCCTTAGCATGCCAGGAAGGAAGCATATGGAAGGCTGGAGGGAGGCCAGAGGAGGACGAGCAGAGCGTGCTGCAGTGCACAGCAGGGGGCTCACGGGCCCTCTGGCCCTTGGTCCTGCAGGGGTTGGGAAGGTAGATGCCTATTCATTCCCAACAGTGGCTCCTTTTGGCCCAGTCAGTGGGTTTTGCCTCTGAGATATTCCCCTGGGGACATTCCAGACCAACCAAGTTGGTGCTCTGGTCTGTTCTTTCCAGAGCAGCCCCCACGGATGGAGTGGGTTGGGGATTCTGCAGAGAAAGTTTGGGAGTGTTAATCCTCAAACAAGAAACTATGGGTGACTTAGCGCTCCACTAGGAAAGGTGTTACCCACACTGCATTCCAACTATTCCTTGCAAATAGCACCTACCTGACAGATGGCCACTCTGGAGATTCCAGCTTGCAGAGGGAAACTGAGGCATGGCTTAGCACAGAGTCTCCCCAAGCTGTTGGGCTGTTACTGCTGCAAGGTCAGAGCTCAGAGCTGCAGGTGTCCACTTCCCACCCTCCCTTGCCCACCGGCCCCGTACTGGGGCCACAGTAGTGGGTTCAAGCGGGGACAATTCCAGAGCCCCTCACTGGTCTCTGATGGCTTACGCTTTCCTCTGTGCTGGCAATGGTGTGCAGGGCCCTGACGTCGGTGCTAAAACAGGCCTCTGTTTTCACCAGGAAAGCTCTGACTGCTCCCTTTCTTCCTGTCCTTGATTTGTGCGCTTCCTGGCGTGTATTGGAGCCATTGTGCTACAGAGGGGACAAGTGCCGTCAGGGGAGGACCGGCCTGGCGCCCTGGCAGGAGGAGGGAGCCAGCAACACTGCTGGGTGATGGGTGGGACCCCTTTCAGCAAAATAGTGGCGCCATGCTTCCAAATGAGGGCCTCTGTCAGCACCATGGCGGCCAGGCCTGAGCCACGCTGGGCCTTCAACTTGACTGCAGCACATGCCCAGCCTGACCGGAAGCTGGGAAGCTGATGGCTAGGACAGTGGGTATGTCCACTCTGGCCACCGTGCCCATGGCTGTAGATAGGATCATGAGTGCCCATCCCAGAGTCAGCCTCTCCTCACCCTGTTAGGTATAGTCCCAGAGGAGAGCCTTGTCCCAGCATGCCCCGGTACTGGCTTGGCACCTCTGCACAGTGAGAATGGCCCCTCTTGGAGAGTAATCTATCTGTTACAGACACAGGGGACATGGTGGACAAGGAGGACTTGGATACCTGGGATGGTCCTGGGAATGTGGCTAGGGACCATCCAGGTCACATGAAATAACCAAGTGTTTTGGAAATGAACATGGCTTGATGCCTGAGAATGGAAGGTCTCATTCATTCATTCAAAACTCATGAAGCACCTGCTGAGTGGGGAGCTGTATGGACCCCACACATCAGTCAGGGTGCCAGGGTGGGGCTGTCCCCAGCTCACCTCATTGGCTCTCCACTGGTCCTTCACTGGCTAGCTTCATGGCTCTGGGCTTAAACCAAGCAGCTGCCCCTTTTGTCCATCTGATAGCCTCCATACCTGGACCCCCGAGTACTGCTCATCCCCCACCCTCATTCTCCTCTGCTCCCCAACCCTGCTCCTTGCTTCCCAGCTCTGACCCTTGTCTCACCCTGTGTCTTCTACGTCCAAGTCTCCCTCCAGCCTCCTCCACCCTATCTACCACCCTTGAAGGTTCAGGACAGGGCCCTCTCTGAACTCTGATCTCTCTCCCTTCCTTCTAGTCTCCTGTTCCTCCCTATGGCCTCCACCAATCCCTGGAAGGTCCAGGAGGAGCACAGCTCTTTACCTAACACCAGACTCTCCAGTGCCCACTGTGCCCTCCTTCCACTGCTCAGGTCACAAGAACTCACATGGGTCCCAAATGCACCAGATTCTTTCACACCCCCAGGGCCCTTGCACATGCTCTTCCTTCAGCTTACAGTGACCATCTCTTCTCCATTCTAAAAACTTATGTTTACCCTTATTGTAGACTAGGCTGATATGGGAGTTAGGGACAAGTGCAGAGGCAGTTGTAGTCTCAGTACTTAGCATAGCACCTGGGACGTAAGAAGCACATGGTGATAGTCATGGAATGATGAATGAATGAATATACATTTGCTCTCCACTTCTACTCTGTGCTCTTGGGGTGGTCACCCTGCTCCAGCCTCCAGGATCTCATCAGTGACACACAGCTAGACTAAGGTCTGTCCTCCAGGAATGCAGCCTATATGAACGTACCTGGGCATGGAACCTATGCAGGGAACACAGCAGCGGCTAAATACTGTTTGAATGAGGTGATTTCCTCTTCCTGAAACATGCTCTGCCTCACTCCCATGTTTTCCTGGCAAAGCCTGTCTTGTTGGACACTAACAGATGAGTTTCCAAGATCCACGGGAAACTGGCCAAGAGCAGCCAAGCCACCTTGATGAGGAACAAAACAGGCGGCTGATTCATACCTGACACTCAGGCCAGAGCAATTTACACAAGACAGCACTGACCCAGGACCCAAGTGGACCAAGGATACAGAAAGCCATCAACACAAAGCCACATGCAATGACAAAGGTGCCAAGGCAGGACTCTTCAGTGAGTGGGTCTGAGTCCACAGGGCATCCCCAAAAGAAGAGCGTGTCTTGAACTCAGGCTGGAAATTCAACTGCTGACAGATCACAGATCTACATAAGAAAGCTGGAGAAGAAGCAGAGGAGACATCTTCACAATGTCCCAGGGGTAATGATCTCTTCAACAGGACGTGAAAAGTGCCAACCCCATAAAGGAAGCCTTTGTCACGACACTACTGTGGATTTGCAGAATGCAGCTCACAGAGCAGGGAGACACACAATCGAGGTGTCTGAAGTGCACACAGGGGTATGTCAGGCATAGAGAGGATTCCTCCACTCCAGGAGTCTCTAAAGGACTCCTTTCCATCAGCCACACTCCTGGGAAAATGGGCAACAGACTTGCACACTTTAACCAGGATCTCCAGATGGCCACTCAGAGTGTGAGCGTGCTTGATTTTATTGGCCACCAAGGAAATCCAAATTAAAACCACAATGAAGCACCATATGCGCTCACCAGAACTCCTAGAGTGAAAGAAGGCAGATAATAGCCAGGAGGGTTACATCCTTGTCACAGCACAGCGCTGGTGGACTGTGCCTTGGTCCAAAACTTGGACATGGTTTTGCAGAATCCACTAAGTTGAACAGAGGATGTCCCTAGACTCAGCGACCTGGCTCCTCCATACACACCCTGCGTGGACGCTTATGTGCGTTTACTCACGGACCTTCACCCAACGCAGAAGCACCCCAAGTGTCCACTGACAGCAGAGAGGGCAGTAGAGTGAGAAGGAAAAACCAACACTACGGCTGAGAGTCTCCTACACAGGCTTAAACGGAAGAGGCCAGACACACAGGAAGGCCGTCTTAAGGCAAAGTCAGGGAAACCCACCCATGGGGTTCAAGAAGGACATTTACCCCTGGGGAAGGGTTCCCAGAAAGGCTGGCGGTGTCGGGTGTTTAGTTTCTTGGTGTGGGAACTGGTAGTGACCATGTGGCTGGCTGCCCGGAAGTCATGGAGCTGTGCCCCTGGATTTGATCAGTTTCTAATGCGATTTCAATTCATGACCTGTTCTGCTGGGAAGCCCTTCCTGAAGCCCAATAACTCAGCGCTCTCTCTAGTAAATGCCACATAGCCCAGTGCTTCTCTCTAGCTGCTTTTGTCGATTTTGCCGGACTCGATATCCGTAGGCCACAGACAGATGTCATTTAGGGACAGGTGTGGCCCTCCTGACGGACATTTTCATTTGCGGGCAGGAGTAACATCTAAATGTAAACTAGCAGAGACATAACATCAAAACTCGACTCATTCGTCAACCACGAGAGATAATTCTTTGCTGAACAGGGTAACAACCCTTAAATACCGGAAGAAATTGTCCTCAATCTTCTCCGCTGTTCACAGTGCAACAATGACAGAACCACATACTTTTGAATTAATCTACCTTATTAACATTTTTCCCAGCACTTTCCTGAGTCTAGACGGTCAACAAGGCAATCAATCAACATTTGCCAATTTCTGTGGTGCAAATACTCCTTTCAATCACAAGCCCCGAAAGCCGCTGAGGATCTGGGAAGTCGCAGAACAATTTTCACACCCCTGGCTGCGTCTCTACCAGGTAAGCACAAGAGACCAAGTGACCTCAGAACACCAATGATAGTGGAACACAGCAGCAAGTAACTAGAAAGGGGTGGGATTTGAGACCTTGCTCCATTGAGTTGAATCTAATTTATGTAACTTTAAGTTTGCATGACTTACTTTTTACTAATGGTCCACTTGCAAACTTTCTGAGCACCTCGTATCCAACTCCGGGGAGCGGGTGCGAGCCTGTCCCGTCCCTGCGGCCCATGGGCCTCTATGAATTCAGTTCAATGCAGTGAGTCGATGCTTTTCTACCTCCTTAGTGCAGTCTGCTCGAGCAGAAAGTGGGACAAGCCATGTCCGCTGCCCTCTCACCAGCTAATGAGCTCGGGGGCAGCAGATGTGGTGAAGCGCTTTCCTTACAGGGAGACTGAGCCCAGAGGGGAAATATTTGTCCAGAGCTGCACAGAGAGTAATGGCCAAGCTGTCCAGGCCTCTGATTCTCCTGGTTCCAAGGCCTATAAGGCCTGTCCTCTACCCCTGCCCTCCTTTGCAGGAAACTGAGGTGGGACAGGTGACCTGGCCATCTACACTGAGCTGTCCTGCAGGGTCTGGGGTAGCTGGGAAGTGGTTAATATCATTACCTCTCCCACAGACACAGGAAAATGACAGCCAGTGTGACCTGGATGGTGACGCTGGTGTGCAGTGGAAGGGACCACAGAACAGGCGTTGAGAGGTTAGAGGTAGAGGAGGCAGGATGAGGGTGGTAAAAGTGGCATTTTCAGCAGGCTGGCAAACAACCCGGAACTCAGGCTGGGGACAGAGAGAGGGTAATGTGCCCTTGTCAGGGATGACAAGGTACATTTTGGCCCACCAGGTCCAAGGATCTCAAGACTCTCCGAGGAAGCGGAGTGTGGGTTTGTATCCTCGGGGAAGGTGGGGAGCCAGGTGTCCACAGCCCTGGGCTGCAGCTGAGCGTGGGCAGAGAAACACATGTCTACTTCAAACATCGGGTCCTGCCCAGAGACTGGTCTGGGCATGACTCAGGGGTTTGTACCTCCCTTCCTGCCCCTCACCTCCTTCCATGTGGGGGTGGCAGGAGTGGGGAGCAAGCTTCAAAGGAAGACCCGAGGGGAGGGGGAAGCACGTGATGGAGATAAATAGAGATTGTGTGCCGCGTGCAGGAGAGTGTTTGGGATTCCTCAGGCTGGGGGAGAACTGCTGGGGGCTGGGGAGGGCTGGGCATACAGGAAGTACAGGCCAAGATGCCATGGGGAGTCATTTGAGAGCAACAAGGGATGCTGGGAATATCTCTTGGTACCTGAGGCACAGGGAGGATGCTCAACTGTTCGTGTCTTCCTGGATACCTTGGACATGCTTGGTGGCTAACAGCACCCAGGGACCAAAAGGGGCTAGGACAGGGCTAGAAGGAGACCCCAGGGGCTGCAGGGAGCTGCCTGGTGGTCTGTCTCCTAGCAACAGCCTGCCCCTCCACCCCCTCAAGGGCCCCTTGCTCTGGGCACTGCCCACCCTGACACTAGCCGCAAGCACTTTTCCCTGCTGTTCTGCATGAATAAGCGCCAGGCCTCCTGCCAATTGTCCCCTCTTAAAAGGCAGCCCCAGCGAAAGGCCTTTTCAAGTGGGACTGCGTGGTGCCACCCAGGCTGGCTGGGCATTGTTGGGGGGCCAAGGTCCCAGCTCAGCAGCTGAGGTCGGGGGCCACACAAAGCATTTCAACGGAGGCTTCGTGCACCCGCAGGGCTGCCACAGCCCTGCTTATTAATCTGCAGAACTGAAGCCACCATCTTTGGAAGGGACGTTGAGTGAAATCACCGTCTTTTGAGGGGCAGCTTTGACAGCACAGTCCTGGTTCTCAGTTACACCGCTTTTCTTTTTTCTCTCATGCTACTGAGAATTGAACCCAGCGTCTCTGCACTGAGCGATATTCCCAACTCTTTTACAAGTCTCATTTTGCTTTGTTTTGCTTTATTTTGTTGAGACAGGGTCTTGCTAAGCTGCTAAGATGCCCAGGCTGGGCCCAAAGTTGCAATCCTCCTGCCTCAGCCTTCTAGGGCTGGGATTACACGGTACACATGGTGCCTGATTTTTTACGGCTATTAAAACACTGCAGATCTATGGGTGCCCAGAGGACCCCGGAAGACCCAGGGCTGGTTAGGACAGACATCAGTGAGGAGGCTGGTAGATACCTGGCTAGGGTGATGGCATGAATCTGGCTAGGGTTTGGGAGAGCAGTCTTCAGCAAACGTGTGCTTACACGCACAGTACCCTCATCACTACACACTCACACTCTGGGGCCCAGTGCAGCCTGAGAAACCACTGGCATGGACCAACAGGTGAGGAACACTGGGACAGACGGGCAGGAGCCGAGGTCTGGGCAGAGAAACTGAGGCAGGCCTTGGCCTCCTGGGCCATAGGAGAGGAGTCCTAGCCCAGGATGGGGCTCCCCATCACATGGTATTCAGCCCTATGTCCCAGAACAAGGTCCCCCTCCATGACCTCTCAGCAGGGAGATAGTTCCCAAAAGATCTGAGGGTCCTCCAGGCCGAGGGCTCCAGTGGGTCCCAAAGGCTCTTCCTGTGCACCCCTGTTCAGAGAAACACCTGCAGAGGGATGTAGCTCCGAGGTTTTGCTCCCAGAATCCCGGAGCCAGGCAGGTTCCCAGAGCTCCTCCTCCTCTTTTTGCTGCTTCTGTCGACCTTCTCAATTTACCACAGTAATTTTCTTCTTTTATTTTCAAAATATCATTTAGTATTCTAGTACGGTTATTCTAATCCTATACAAATTTTTAAAGAAATTCTTATGTGTCCAGATTTGCAGCATGGTGATGCTGTTCACCCCAGGGAACTGTTGCGTGGACAGACAAGTCTTCATTTTACTCCTCCCTTCCTTCCCCTCCTCCTCTTCCCATCTCTTAGTCCCCTTCCTGTTTGCAAGAGGTCTAGCTTCCTGTTTCCTAGTATCTGTCTTTTATTTTGCTCTTTAAATGATTTACACCTTGAGTTTCTCAAATAAGAGAAGCCATGTGGCTTTTAAGCTTGTGTGTCTGATGTATTTCTTTTTATTTATTTAAAGAAGAAAACAAAACAAAACAGTAAAAGGGTACAAGTAATACAAAATTTCAAAAACATAAACAGTAAGAAATCACTAGCTAATAAATTACATATTGTCATCTTAGAAATAGTTGATCAAGTTACAAAATTAAGCATACTAAGTGGACAGTCAGTGAGCCTGCAAACAGTTGTGTTCAATGATCCAACAAAAACTTAGTAATATGGTCATCTGTCTTACACACCTAAACACACTTGCAGTTGTGTCCTTTAGAGCACTTTCTTTTCCTCTCTTTTTTACAATAACATTTAGACATTTTGGGTTTTATTACTCCCACAGTTCTTATTACTTTTTTTGGAAGAGAATAAAACCAAATGTGACAAAACAAAGCAGTCAGTCAAAACAAAGGATGGACATAGTACATGACGTAAAAACAGAATACAAGGCAATCAACAGTGTTTACCGTAATGCCTCTTGCTACCTTAAAAAGAATTGCCTATATCATTAGGTATAATAAAATTGAACAAAACAGTACAGAACAAAACCAATAAAACCTAAACATTGGAGACATTACTGAACTTCAAAAGAAGATAATAGTCAAACCAGAATGGGCATCATAGTGAATCTTATTGCTTTCAAAGTAGTTGCCTATACCCTCAAAATTGATAATATCAAACAGAACAGAACAGGGTAAAATCACTCAAAACAAGATGGTGAGAGAAATACGGGGCTTCAAATCAAGTTAATAAGAAATCAAAAAAGTTACTATACTATATCCTGCTAATTTTTAAAAATTTTTTTCCCTTAATTAAAAAAAATAATAAAATAAAATATTTTTTTAAAAAAATGGGAGAGATTGAGATAAAAGAGGACATAACAGCATAACAATACAAGTCAGAACAGAACAATTTAAGCAACATAGTGTTTCACCGCAAGATAACTTGACTTAATAGTAGTTACCATAGTGTCTCTTTCCTTGAAATATTTGAGTATAACTTTGTGTACTGTAGCATCAAACATATCAAGACAGTGTGAAACCATTCAGGAGGATGAAAGTATTACAAGGTATTTAGAACCAGCTAACAGAAAATGAACAATGGTTTCTATATTGTCTATTTGCCTATAAAAATTTTTGTTTATACTATCATATATAATAAATCCAGTAAGATACAACATGGTAAAAGCAATGGAGACAGAAAAACAACAATTTGATGGGACCTCAAAACAAGATGATATTAAATCTGCACTAGCTATTATGGTGTCTTGTTTCTTCAAAATAACTGTTCATATCATCACAGACAATAATTATCAAACAGCCCAGAATAAAACCATTCCAATTAGTGAGTGAAAACTTTATGTATTTCACTCTGCCTTTTTTATAGGTATTTAGATCGCAGTGTCCTGTAAAGTTAACCTTGGTTTCTCCTATGACCAGCAAACCCCTCTGGCTCATCACCTCAGAGAAAAGAAGGCCAGGCATCCCCCAGAGCCACCCATCTGAACGGCTCCTGGTGGCTGCATTCATCACGGCCCTGGATGGCATGCTCCTCATGTCCGTCCCTGGGCAGAGGCAGGAGGTGAGGGGTAGACTTCCAGCATTCAGAGTGAGTGTCAGTCCCCACCATGAGCAGCTGGGCAAGCTGCTCTCCCTCTCTGGGCCTCTCTTCCCACATCAGGGTGGGTGAGGTGGGAGGAGCCCTGTCTCCAGGGTGACATACACAGCTTGCTCTGTGAGCCCCCAGCCCTTGCTCTGCCATTGCCCCCCTTGGTCTTCTCACCCTTTGTCACAGCCTGTCAGGTGTCACCTCCCTCCTCTGCACGTCTTGGTGGCTGGTCTTTGCTCCATCTCTGAGCTCATTCAGGTTCCCAGGCCCCCTGAACTTCTGGGGTTCGTGTCCATGCATCCTTCCAAAGGGAAGTCCACCTGCAGACCTCTGGACACCCCGAAGGTGACAGATGCTGGATCCACAGTGGGGTCCCAGCTACGGGATGAAGATGAGGGTTTCCAAACTGTGAGTTCCACGGGAGGAGAATCAGGGCACCCACCTCCTGCACCAGCCCCGGCCGGCTGTGAGGGCAGGGCACGGCAGGGAGCCCTCTCGGACGTCATCAAGTGTCCATGGGTCCAGCAGCTGGCAGGACACAAGGTGGCAACAGTGGAGCCCTCCATGGGGCAATGGGGCTGGAGAGGGAGGGTCCTGGGCACCGCAGGGAGCTCAGCACCTCGGACTGTTCTGCCACCAGATACTCTGATGGAGTGAAAAACTCCACAAGTCTTTCTGCAAGAAGTGCATGCAGTATGATTGAAAAATCCAGCCTGGGTTTAAATTCTAAAAACTTATTACAGTGAAAGACACACAGCTGTTGATTTCCCTCAAAATACTCCCCTTGGACTCGAATGTACCCAGCCCTTTATTCTTGCTGTTTCTGGAAGCCCTTTCTCTGTGATCAAAATTTGGGCTGCCACTGCCCACCGCTGTCCAGTGGAAAGCAAGCTCATGAAAATGTCAGGGCTCAGCCTTACCCACCCCATGCAGCGAATCGGTCACTGTGTGTCTTCCGACCCCACCCTGAAGTCAAAATGACTGGGAAAGGCAAGGTTTTTCATTGATTTAGGACACTGACGTGGTCACAACGAAGCAACTAAAGACACTCAGGAAAGATTACTTCCAGAGGCTGCTTCCAAAAGTGGCAGGAACGATGGGTTAAGGTGTCTGGAGAGAAGGGCGTAGCGATGTGTCTTTCACTATAAGGCATTTTAAAATTTTTAATATTCATCCTATTTTTAATCAGTTCTTATAAGTGACAAGATGTGACTCTCCCCATCTGTAGCCAGAGTCTTACCCCTCCTCCTTCCTTGACAGATGTTTAGTGAGCACCTTCTGTACGCCAGACCCCAGGAATACACTGCTGCTTGAAAAAAGAGAAGTCCCTCACCGCATAGAATATAATCTGAGTAGGTAGGAAGGCACCAATCAAATGCTCAATAAAGACTGTAAATAAGTATGAAGTGGTGACCCGCTTAGTCCTGTCTGGGAGGGTAGTGTGCAGTACTGAGAGGCTGGAGGAGGTAGATTTGTCTGGGAGGAATGCAGGGAAGACTTTGCCCAACAACATGACTCTGGAGCCAAGATCTAAAGGATGACAATGAGGGAATCAGGAGGGGCAGCCTGTGCAAAGGACCTGGGGTGGTTCGTTTACGAAGTTGCCAGAAAGACCCATGTAAATGGGAAGATGGGTATGGCCATGCAGGGTCATGTGGCTGACATGTTCCTATGTCAGAGGGTGGGAGGGCCTTGTGTGCATTAACCGTGGGCAATGACAGAGTCCCACTACCTCTAATCACAACTAGTGTCCTGTCACTGGAGAGTGGCATGTGCACAGAGCCCCACACTCCCCAGTCACTGTGAAAAGGCTGCCTCAGAACCCTGCAGTGTCACCTCTCAGAACGGCAGCCATGTCCCAGCATCATCCCCAGCGCTGGGCTCGGCTTGAAAGGACATATGGTGATGGGGTCAGCAACAACATTATGCAGGACAGGAGGAGGGGAGGCAGCTTGCCAGACAGGCGGTGACCCCCCAAAGGCCCCTAGGGCTGATAGACACAGCTCCCAGAGCCCAAGGCAGGTCAGGGGACCACCCAGTGTCCATCATGCTGGCAATGGGTGACATCCATGCCCAGCGGCCACCCCACCCGCTCTTCACATGCCCACAGAGGGCAGGTCATGGACAGCACCACACCAGGTTCACACTGTGCTGGGATGCTTAAATTATGGGGTGCGAGCACCTGCGCCTTTGCCTCCTCTGCCCGGCCTTCCTGAGGCCAGGCCCGGATTTGGTAACCGGGTCTGAGGCCATCACCTGCATCCTGGTGGGAGGCAGCAGTGCTAGCAGCTCCTTAACTGCAATTAAGCAAGTTTCAACTGGTGACCAGTTGGCAGCGAGAAATGTGGAACCCCCCAGGCTGCTTTGGGGTGATGTAGGTGTATGTGAGCGTCTGATAGAGTGTGTGTGCGGGTGTGTAGGCGTGTTTGTGTGCCTGTGACCTGCCTGTGGCGCTCGACACATTAGCCAGCAGACCTGTGGAAGTTCATGAATATATGCACATGCATGTGAGCACATGTGTGTTTGGTGTGATCTAGCTTGCAGGACGAGTACCTCTGTACTTACACTGGCTCGGTCCCCAGCCTCTGGCATCCTGGCATCTCTGTGCGTATCTGGGAGCACATGAGTGTGCGTCTCTACGCAGGGCACAGAGGCCTGTGAACTGCCCGCACCCTTGTGGCCTGCATGCCTGGGCAAATCCACATGCTGTGTCTAAACACGGTTCTCATGACCCTGAGTCTGGGGGTGAGGAATTTCCCTACTGCAGCCAGAGTCCCAGCATCCGCTAGGAGCCAGGGATGTGGAGAAATGGGAGGGCAGGTAGCCAGCGTCCAGGAGGGTGTGGCGTGGCCCTGGACAAATAGTGTCCTAGTCCAAGTCCAAAGATGGGAGAAGCCGAGTCCCCGCTCTGTGGTCAGGCAGGCATCCTCCCACCCAGGTCCTGCATTCTGCTCTGGACCATGACTGACCTTACCAGGTACCCACATAACAATGCCTGCCTAAGTGTGTGGGCACCAGGGCCCAGGCAGGTTGGCTTGTAGAATTAACCACCACAGACTGCTGCGGATTGGATGTATTTTGTCCCCCAAGGGTTCATGTGCTGGAGTCTTGGTCCACAGTGAGGTGACATGGGAGGGGTAGGACCGTTAAGAGATAGAGCCCAAGGAAAAGTCCTTGGGCCACTGGGGAAGCTACCCTTAGAGAGGATTAAGATAGCTTTCCTGGGACCCCTGAGTTCCACTGAAGGCAAATTGCTGTAAGAGAGAGGCTGACACCTGAGTTGCTTTCTGGCTTCCTCTTTCACCATGTGATCTCTCCCTTCGACACAAGGGTCCACCATCGTGACACCATGAAAATCCCAGCCAAGGCTGGTGTCATGCTCTTGAACTAAATAAGCCTCTGCTCTTTATAAAGTTAGCCTAGTAAAGTTATATATTTTTATAGTAATGCACAATGGGCTAATGCACAGATAGGTAGATGGGGGATGAATGAGGATGAACAGATGGGTGAATGCATGGGGAGGTAGGTGTAATAGTGAGTGAGTGTGTGGGTAAATAAGTGGGGTAGAGATGAGAGGATGGATGGATGGATGGATGGATGGATGGATGGTAGGGTAGGTGGGTGGGTGAGTGGATGGGTGGATGGATGGATGGATGGATGAATGGATGAATGGATGGATGGATGGTAGGGTAGGTGGGTGGGTGAGTGGATGGATTGGTGGATGGATGGATGGATAGATGGATGACTATATGGATGGATAGTAGGGCAAGTGGATGAGTGGCTGGTTGGATGGGTAGGTAGATGGATGGATGAATGGATGATGGACGGACAGATGGATGGATGGGAATAGATGCCTGAGGGTGGCGTAAAGGGTAAGTCAGTGGCAGCTCAGAAAATCCGTACCCACTGGGCTCTCTGAGGAAGAGGAGGGATGGCAGGAAAAAGGGACAGGTCCGACCAGGGCAGTGATGGCAAAACCTTCAGAGACTGAGGGCCCAAATTGCAACCCAAAACCCATTTATTTATTACAAAGTTCCAACACTGCAATTACACCTGAATGCTGAGGTTTTAATTTAGGAAAATAACTGTTATCCAGTGCTTGGCTGCTGGGGTGACTTGGCTTGTGTGCCCATAGAGAGGGCTCTGCATGTCTGCTGCAGCGCACATGCCAGAGGCTTGCATCGCTGATCTAGGGGATTTAAAGAGGAATGTTCCCTATCTTCATTCATCCAAAGCCTAAGAACATTCTAGGTCCCTATGATGTGATTAGTAGCTCACTGCATGCAGCAAGAAGACCTGAAAGGGTCCCCCAGTGTGGCCCTGGAGCCCCATCAAGCTGCTTTCCTCTCCTCCTAGGGGCCAAACCGCCCTCATCTCCAGGAGTCTGCACGTGTGGTTGTCCCCGCCAGGAGGTTTGTTCCACTTCCTGACTGTTGCTTATCCCGACTGTACCTCGGGTCCCGCAGGCTATGGCTAACCAGTTCCCCTGGGAAGCCAGCCTGGCTCTCAGGCTGGACTAGGTGCCCTCTCTAGGGGCTACCTCTGTGTCTCCCTACAGCAAGACAGGGTAGCACAAGACCCCAGAGCCTTGGGCACAGTTTACTATTGCTTGAGGCTGGCTCCATCTCTGAGCCAACAGAATCCCTGTACCTTGGTTTCCTTCCTTGTAAACTGAGGGCAAAAACAGCTGGTCAGTCCGTTTGAGGGGTTGCCTCGAAGATCGCCCAAGGTCACATGAGAATGGGCTTGACACGGTCCCCGTGGAAAAGCACGAGAAACCCACTGTCTTGAGTGAGGCCCTTCTCAAGCTGAACTTCAGCAGAATGTGAGATGCTGTCTCCTCTGCTTGGGTCACGTGGAATGTAGACCTTCAAGGGGACAGGGACAGCAGTGAGGTGACCCATGCTGCCTCCATCCAGGAGGCAAGTGCTGGGAGCTTATCTTGGTCAGGGTGAGCTCTGTGTGGGGTGTCACATTTCCCCTGAACTTCCACCTGGGGTGGAGGGCCTCTTGGCAGCTAGCAGGCAAGCCAGCTTCACCAAGTCAGAGAAGAGATTCTAAGAAAAATAAGGGCAGGAGACACCTAGAGATCACACTGAAAGCTCAGAGACAAGGACTCAGAAATTCAGACCTCATGAGGGAGAAGTCACACTGGGGTGGCAGGGACGAGGAGTGAGCAGATCCCACAACAGCCACAGCCACACCATACCCACTGGGGCCATGGCTTGTTCCCTGACTCCAGCCTACCTAGAGCACGTCCAAGAAAGATGACAGTAATCCATGCTTGTTGGGCTTTTGCAGTCATCAAAGCTACATGACCCTCCTTCAGTCTGAGAGATCACATGTAGGGGTCTAGCACCTCATCTGGCAAGGAGGAGGTGGGCCAGAGGTGGGCTGGAGGAGGCAGGTGTTACCTGTGAGCTCCTGGTATCCTGGTATCCTGCAGAAGCTGGCAGCTGAGTTCAGTCTTCTTGCAGGGTCAATGGCTCTAGGCTGTATTTGTCAACTTTCTTCCACAGTGACAAAATACTTGAGAGAATCAAACTTAAAGGAAGAAAGGTCTGTCTGTTCTAAGGACGTCATATTCATATAAGTATGTCTAATATCTTTCACTAAATACAACGTGTTCAGAGTCCACCCAGGTATCAGGGCATGTGTCAGAGTCTCACTCCTTTTTATGATTGAAAAAATGCTTCTGTGTGGTCACATTTTATATTTCCATCAATAATGCAAATTTCTCTACATCTTCACCAATAACTGTTATTTTTCCTTTTGCTCTGTTTTTGTTTGTTGGTTTGCTTGTTTGAAGTAATAACCATCCCAGTAGGTATGAGATTGTGGCATTTGATTTGCATTTTTCTGACACCGTCTGTCTTCCTGAGTGCGTTTTGGCCATTTGTACATTGCCTTGCAAGAAACATCTATTCATAATCTTTGCCCATTTTGAGTGATATTGTTTGTTTTAGTTACTAAATCACAAGAGTTCTTAGTATACTCAGATTTTAAGTTCATGTCATATATTTGATTTGCAAATATTTTCTCCTATTCTTAGGTTATCTTTTCACCTTCTTAATTAGTGCTTTGATGAAAAAAACTTTAGGTTTTCTTTTGTTGCCTGTGGCTTTGATGCTATAGCTGTGGAGTTACTGTGGAATCTATTATCACGAAGATTTCCCTAGGCCTCTGACACTCCGAGTTAACCTTTGTATATGGTGTGAGGTAAGGGTCCACCTTCACTCTTTTGTGAGTGGATATCAGGTTTTTCCAGTGCCACTGGTTGCAGACTGTCTTGCACCGTGAAGGGGCCTTGGCATCCTTGTTGAAATCAACTGACCATATACTGAGGATTTATTTCTAAGCTCTCTGTTTCATTCCGTTGTTTTGTATGTCTGTTCTTACCTCAGTGCCATTTTGTTTTGACACTGGAAAATATAAACTCTTCAACTTTATTCCTCTTGGGTATTATTTTGGGGTTTGGGGGCCCCTGAAGTTTATATGAATTTAAGGATTGATTTTTCCATTTCAGTGAAAAGGACTCCTGGAATTTTAATGGAAATTGTGGTATCTGAGGGTCGTCATGTTTAGTATTAACATCTTAACAACGTTAAATCTTTGCCCATTTTGAGTTGTATTGTTTGTTTTAGTCCTTCCCACCAGGCTTGTCCTCCTGCTGTGCAGAACCTTGCCATCCTGTGTGGTGATTGGGCTCATCTGAGCAGAAGGCACCCTGCTCCGGAGGTCAGCTTTCCTCAGGGATGTACCTGGGGGACCTCTGGGACCATGTGGGTGAGGCAAGGGTAAAATGCTTGTTCTTTTCAGGAATTACTATATAGCTCGGACCACCAAGAACTGGCCATTACAGCCACATGGGCTAAGAGCGAGCAGGGCTGAGTTTCTAGGCATGCTGCCTACAGGACGGGGACCTCAGGAAGCCAAAGACACTTCTTCATGGCTTCCCCAAGGCCCAGCCCTGTCTCTTTTCCTCCACCTCCCCCCGATGGTTCTTCAGCCAGAATCCCACATGGACCTTGGCGTAACGTCCCAGAACATGCTGCTACATGCATTCTCATGTAGTGTGTTAGGGAGGGGATGCTGCAAATCGAAAGGGATATGGAACAGTTTAACAAGGCGGCTGGGATCCATTAAAGCAAAGTCCCAGCCTCATCATGATTCCATAATAAATTGCCGGGGCCACTTCCCACATGGCCTGCAGCACGGACTCCCAAACACTGTGGTTTGGCCACTTTGGCCAGACCCTTCCTCAAATGCTTCTGTTCCAACACACCTTCTCCTCCTTCTTCCCCCACATCTAAAACATGAGGCACCACCACCACCCCACCCGGTCCCCTGCAGGCTTTGCCGCCTTACCCCCAGCTGGGATTGCACACTACATTTATCGATGGTTGATTCTTCTCTAGCTCAAAAGTCCATCCATTCCTGGGTCTTCAGTCCTGGCACATGAATGAATGAGTGAATGAATGAATGAATGAACAACTGTGAAATATAGAACTATAAGACAGGAGGAATGTCCTCCAGGACTCATCTGACTCTAGATATGAATGAGACCGCATGTCCACCTAAATTTCAGGGACAAGTCACCCTCCCTGTTCCTACCAGTCTGGCTACCCAGTCACCTAATCAAAGCCTCCATTCCTGAATATCTCCCTTGGGCATAAAGAGGGCCTCTGGTTGTACCATCCAGAGGAAACCACATCTCAGGGCCAGGAGAGAAAGGGCCTGGATACCGCCTCGCCTGCCCTTGTCCTGCCCACATGGTCACTCAGGACCCTCTGTGCTCTCAGGACGCAGGGTCCACGGAGTCTGCTGAGTCAGGCCACCTCTGCACAGAAACAGGGAAGGCCCTTCTGTCTGCAGGCTCTAGAGTGGACTCTGTGGTGGGGCCAGCTGTTGGGCCATTTGTGTCCCTTGATAGCCATGCCCATCTGACCCATCCCTCCCTCCTTTTACAGCAGGAAAGAAAGGTGCAGGTGACCAATGCCTGGGCAAAGGGAATCTTTCTGAGCTTAGAGAAGAAAGTATTGACCATAAAGGAGTTTGAGCCGGGGATGCAGCTCAGTGACACAAGCACCTGCCTGGCAAGTGTGAGGTCGTGAGTTCAAACCTTGGTACCAAAAAAGAGTCTGAGACACTTAGTCACACACAACTGATTTTACATTAAGAAATATCAATAAATGGGTTACTCCAAATATACTGAGAAAATATCATAACATATTTTTTAAAAGACAGGTATATTGTTAATATACAGAAAGCTCTTACAGATTACTAAGATCAACAAACCACTAGATTAGTGGCTAAAAGACAAGGCTTTCCATAATTGATGTCCAAATAGCCAATAATTCCATAAGAAGGTATTCATTCTCACTAGTAAGTGTGCACACACACACATACACACACACACACACACACACACACACACACACACACACCCACTGCATTTGCGGTCATCATGGGCAGAAAATCCATTACTCACGATGTTGGTGGCGATATTCCCTTATGATGCTGTGTGAATGTAATTGCCACAAGCTTTCTAGAGGAAAATTTGGCAATAAGTAGCTAGTTAGTCTTCCTATCAAGCTTCTAGGAATTAACCCCACAAAGATCTATGCATGGGGTGCATCTGTAACCCCTGCAAGCTACGAGCAGCAAACCCAGATCATTTATAAGCATCTGCACTCCAAAATACTATTCAGCCCTTAAAAGTCATGCTTCCAGGAACTACTGCATGAAAAAAGCCAAGAAGGCAGGGCTGGAAAGTATCACGATCCTAATTATGTAAAATTAAATAGGTCTGCACACACGTGACGAATCAGAGGAATGTCACAGGCCAGCATTACAGGGGGACACTGGTTCCAGTGAGCTTTCTCTTGCCCTGGATTTCCCAAGTTTCTTATCTCGAGCACGGGTTATAGCACGGTTGGCTTCATGACTTTTAAAAGGCTGTCTCACAATGCACTGCTAGGCTTGCCACAGGACATTTAATGAAGCGAGCGATAATTAGATAAATAGATGGGCTGATCAATCGTTAATGAAGACATTATCTATGGGTAGCATGCAGGAGCCATTTCATTTGCTTCATTAGATTTTTCCCTACTTCCTGGATTTCCTGCATGGATCACTATGATAATCAGCTAAAGGAAATAAAAGATTTTTAGTATAAAACAAGGTCCTCACTGCTCTGTGGATTTTTTTCAGAACTCCACAGGCACTTCTCTAAGAGACCTACTTCACCAATGTGCAAATCCTTCTACCCAGATCCCCTCTCTGGGACTGTGTCCCTTGGGGATGTGGAAGGTGCACCCAAGAGTGTTACACACGCAGTCGGCTGCACCAGGAACACCGGAAACCGTGCTCGTGCCATCAGATGAAACTATGCTGCACCCACACAGGGGGATCCTATAGGGAGCTGGGGGGATGGTGCCCATCTGTGTTGACAGATGATAGACGATAGATGTCTGGCTGTTCCACTCTGCAGGGAAAACAGGTTCCAGAGAAACACAGCTGGACCAGTCCCAGTTTTAAACAACCTGCACACACCTTTGTGTGTTTCCTGGCAGAAATGATGGGAGGACAGCTGGGGAAATGGTCAAGGCCTCGTTTCTGAGTGGTGGGATTCGAAGTATTTGTATTCTTTCCATGGCTTTTTTTATTTACAATGAGTTCTCGTTATTTTTGCATAGCGTAATAAAGCTGCTTTACAAAGCGGTTAATTTTTAAACACATAAAAGCTATAATTTAATTTAGATTCAACAAACGAATTGGGAGCCACTTCCAGGAGAGCAGGTGGGCAGCCACCAGGCCTTGAGAAGTGAGAGACAGGAAGGCCCGCCCTCCTTATCCACTGGGGTGGGCTGCCAGCCAGGCCCACCAATGGAGCCACTTGGCTGGCCTTGCCCCCGCCCAGTGGGGACCAGCTGCTCCTCCCGTGGCTGACAGTTGGGGATCCACATTGGCTCACTGTCTGTGGCCAGGGTGCAGATGCGGATCCAGCTTGGCTCTGCACTTAGCACACCCTTGACTCCACCACACCTGCTATGACCAAACCTGCTGTGCCTGGCCACACCTGAGCTGTCTCACCTGAGCCCTGAGCCTGGCTGGAGGTGGAGGAACAAATGCACACCCAAGCACAGGAATGCCAAACTTTTCAAAAACATCTTCTGCAATTCAGATTTCCAGTAACTCCACCTCCCATTTCCCTCTCTCTGTCTCCGTCTGTCTCTCTTTCCTCACTCGCCGTCTTTGTCGCTCTCTGTTACTCTTCCTCTCTGTCCATCTGGTCTTTGCGGCTTGTCTTTCTCCTGTCTGACTTTGTCTTTCCTTCACGCACACTCACCTGCCTAATGGAGGAGCTGGCAAACCGCAGAAACCTGGCTTCTGCCCTGTGCTGGACCCGGAGTTGCCTCAGCTGTGTGGATTTGGACAACACACAAGACTTTCTCCCCGATGAAAGAGCTGCGGGCCACCTTGGGCAGTGGCACAAATATAATAAGTGTGCTTGTCCCTCCTGCTGTCCCCAGAGTCTAGATAGTACCCGGTGTGCATGAGGTGCATAATACATATCACAGACCTGCTGAGTAACGAACTGAAGGGAGCAGCTATGCCTTCCTGTCTGTGACATGCCCGGCAGCCCCCGGCACACAGTGACACGGCTCTGCTTGAGCTGTTGAGCTTTCTCTCCTTCAGCTGCTCGTTGGTCACAGCACCCCTGACACGCAGATCTGGTGTTGCTGAGGAGGAGGAAATACAAGGCCCCACATCCTGCCCTGGGTCCAGATGGCCTTGTGGATTCCAGAACTTTCTACCGTGGCCAGCCAGCCACTGGCCAGGAAGCGGAAGGTGCAGAAATAGAAATGCACGGAGTGGCAGTTGCTCTTTTTACCCTGCAAGGAAGGGAAGTGGGGGGCTGGAGCTGGGGAGGAAGCTGGGGTGGGACAAAGGAGAGGATAAGGGCAGAGTCTGGATAGGTGGGCCTGGGGTCCCAGCGTCCCCCATCCCCCAGCCCTATCTACCCCAACACTCAGTGGTCCCAGCAGGAGTTGGGGTACAGCTCCTAACACCCCTTTCCTCATGACAAAGTTTCAGTGCAAGAAAGTCTGCTTTGCTCTGGATGTGACCCCAGGCCCGGATGCCAGGCCCTGCAAAAGTATTTACAGCCACTTCCAAGGACTAACTGAGCCCGGGGCCCGGGGCGGGGCAGTGCCTGCAGTGGGCCAAGGGTTGACAGTCATGACTTCATGCACCCCATTAGGCAGGCACTGAGATGAAACCGAGGCCCAGAGAAGTGGTGCAGTGATTAGAACCCAGGTCTGCTGACTCCCAAACTCGGAGCTCCCTAACCACACCCACCAGACTGGGGCTGGATTTGGGGACAGTGGCTGGCCAGGGCCTGGGGTCTCCAGACCAGTCCAATAGCCCGGAACTTATGGGTGGTTTAGCCTCTGGCACCTCACTGGGTGCCTCCCCAGATTAGGGCTTGTTCAGAACAGCTGCCCATATCCCTATCCCCCCACTACCCCAAACTTCCTGTTTTCACAGGAAGTGGCAGGGCTAAGGGTCCACACTTGGTCCTGCCCCGAAGACACCCAGGAGAAATGAGCCTTCTTCCTGCCTCTCCCAGGCAACCTGAACTCCAGCTGCCCAGCTGACTTCCAAGCCTCTGGTGCCTTCCCAGGGTGTGGAGATGCAGATCCATGTGGCCCAGGAGGTCCTGTCCCTGCTGTTGCCACCTTGATCTCTAACAGCTCTACAGGGGGCTGCAGCCCTGGCAGATGGTAACGGGGCACCAGACAGGTGGAGTGGCACTGTCCTGCCCTCTTCCCCCACATTCACAGCACCCCCAGGAGAGCCAAGGCCCTGGAGACCACTTCCACATGAAATATTTCACCAGAGAGAGCTGCATGGGGCAGATGGGCTACCTGGGCCTCCTAGGTCTCTACTCAGAAACTTCTGGGCCAAAACAGAGGAGGAGCCTGCATTGAAGACCTTTCTTCTCCAGACGGTGTTAGTATCAGAGAATGGGGCTTGTTCCCCATCTGTGCCTCCTGCTCTCCTTGGCTGTGTGGCCTCGGACAAGCAAATCAACCTCTCTGGGCCTCCCTTTCCTGGTCTGTAAAAGCTGGAAATATATCTACCTCTCACAGAAGATAACTGAGCTCCAGTGCTTGGCCAGAGACAAAGATTTGCAAGATCTGAGTCAGATGATTTCCTTCTGTGACCCCTTTGGAGGTCTCTGGCACTGCTTCCCAGTCCACTGTGCAGTTCTGTGAATTCCTCCACCTGCAACTTCATCACTGTTTTTCAACATGAACCGAGATGCTATGCTGTGGGCCCAGCCCTGGTGACAGAGGCCCCTCCTCTTGGGAGCTGAGGGCACCTGTGAGGTTCATCTTTCTTATTAACTTGGCTGGTTTGAAGGATTCCTAGGAAATTGGTAAAAGGTACTTTCAGGGATATCTGGACAAGTCATGGAACTATGATTTTAGAGACCAAATCTGGCCTATGATGCCTTCCTTGCTGACTCTTTTCTTGCTCTCTGATTTCCAGCTGCATAACATGAGGAATTTTGTCCTATCAGGGCCTTCTGCCATGGTGTTCCTGCCTTGGAGCCGGCCCACGATGGACTGAACCTTCTGAACCCATGAGTCATAATAAATCTCTCCTTTCGATAGTTGCTGGCGGGCTGGGGATTTAGCTCAGTGGCATAAGTGCCTGCCTGCCAAGCACAAGGTCGTGACTTCTATCCCTGGTACCCCAGAATAAATAAGTAAATAAAAATAAGTTGCTGATGTTGGTTTTTTATTCCAGCAACGGAAGGGTAACCAATACAGAGGTGGCGGAAAGACAGAGCAGAACACAGCTCACGTCAAAATGCAGACCAAGGCTCGGGGGTGCACATCAAAACACTTGGGTTCCAAATTAGATGCTCAGCCCATCAAATATTCCCAAAGGGGTCTCTCTCTCTGTGTGTGTGTGTCTCTCTCTCAAATGCTAAAAAAGAAAAAATTATGTGATGCATCTTTTTAAATAGCATATGCTTTTCCACTAATCAAGAAAGCCCAAGCCCATGGTTGGCTGGAGTGGTTCGTTTTCCCTTGTCTTATTGTACAAAGGAATTTGAGACAGGCTGCCACATCCAGAGGCAGGAAGGGAGCATGAAAAGTTCAAAATTAGCATTTCCCCAGACTCCTTTTCAGATTTAAGGATGAAAACAAACTCTGTCTCATAGTTCCATTTTTTCCCTGGGATCAAGGGATTTTATTTGTACAAGTCCAATTTCATGGCCTTATTTCTCAGAAAGTTGGAAGACCACGGTTTGATTTCACCCGAGAATCCAGTTCTGAGTGGACCCCTTTACCTCCCCCCCACCCGCAGGCTGTGTCTTAGGGCCTGGCTTCCCCAAGGCGCCCACTGCTAGACCAATGTACCAGCCCAAGAGAGCCGAAGGAGTCCAGCACGTCACAGGTGATTTATAGCGCCAGTGCCGGTGGGTGGTAATGCTTCGTGGGGCTTCATTTAACCTGAACACAGCCGTTTCCTCTGCCTCCACCACTGGGGACAGGCCACCCTCCCTCCTGGCCACTGGCCTCCTCCAAGCCCCAGACAAAAGGGTCTCTCAGCCGCTTACATATTTTCCCACATGTGAGCTAGCAATTGGAAACTTCCTCCCGATCACTGCAAACTTCAGAATGGGGATTTATGAGAAGGGCTTCGTGTCACATTGCGGGTGGCTGAGGCCCAGCCAGGCACACAAGGCAAGTCTTTCATGGGGAGCCACCTGGGTGGTGAGTATGTGCTGATCAGAGGTACCCCCGAGGCCCACCTGCAGATCAAGGTGGACCAGTGGGCAGGAAGACAGTCTGGAAGCACACAGGTACAGGGCCCGTGTTTAGCCATAGAAGGGACAGCCAGTGCCACTTTGTCACAATGCGAGCTGTCTATTATGTGGGTTTGGGGGCCAGGATACTCCCCATGATGGGTCCGCCTGCTGCAGCCTGTGTTGGGGTTCTCTCAAGGATGTACCTGCTATTTCTGGCCCCCTGGTTTCCTTTCCCTTCTGCCTGGGAGAAGTGTGGAGAATGGATAGTGCTCAGCAGAGCTGGAATTGTCCCACCTTTGCTGTGGGACAGGAAACTGCAGAGGGTTTTGTCATCTAATGCTGGAGCCACTGGCTACAAGTGGTTGCCGAACACTTGAAACATGACCGGTCCCCATGAGAAGGAGCCAGAAAGCAAAATGTGCCCGGATCGTAAAGACCTAGTAGGGTTAGGGTTAGGATTAAAGGAGCTCACTCAGGTTACAGTGTGATTACCCATCGCGTTTCATTTGTTCTTGTAACTTTTTTTACTCTTTGGAGACAGGGTATCTCTGTGATGTGCAGGCTGGCCTTGAACTCACTAGGTAGCCCAAAGCTGACCTCAAACTCACAGCGATCCTCCTGTTTCAGCCTTCTGATTGCTGAGATTCCAGTCATATGCCACCACACCCAGGGCTGCTTTTCCCACTGTGGCTACTGGAAGTTTAAAATTCTAGATGAGGTCGGTGTAATGGTCCTGCTGTACGCGCTGGTCTACAGGAAATGGTACCAGGCCAGGGTCTGCATCCATCCCTTACTCCAGCTCCAAGGGCAGGTCCAGCCCTCCCATGGGCCTGGCTGCTGCAGAGATGAGGACAGGAGAAGAAAGCCCACACTCCTGGGCTGGGCACTTTCCCTGTCCTTGATGACAACTCTGAAGACATGAACCACCATTGGCCCATTTTGTAGATGCAGAGATTGAGGGTTCTTGGAATAATGAACTTGCCAATGTCACAGATTTTCTCCACTCAGTGACTGATCTGAGCTCCTCCTCCACCATCAGGCCCCACTGCGTCATCCACCCTTGGCCTCTTACAAACAGGGATGCACTGACGGTAAACACCAGTATGGGTACCTCTGAGGGCATTTTGCCCTGGCGTCCAAGGCAGAACCCCCTACACAGCTCACTGAGGAAGATTGTCCAGCCGCAGTTCTCATGTCTGAGTGCTTACTTCTGAGCCATGCATTTCAAGATCAAGGAAGATTCTGCACCAAGAGGCTGTCACACCCCTCCCACAGCCCTGCCTCTGTCAGGTCTCCAGCAGACATAGCATGAAGGGATGACCCAGGTGGTCTGACACACAGTAGGTCTCCAATTGACACAGCACAAGGGCCAGCCCTCTACCACAGCCCCGGCACACAGTAGTCACCAGGTGACATGGTATGAAGAAATAACCTTTGACCGTAGCCCTGGGACACAGTAGCTGGATACAACACAAAAGAATGTGGCCAGGGCCACGCTGTACCTTGGAAGCGACTCCTTTCATTAAGTGTCCTTCAAGGATAGTGCTCAGGTTCTTAATACAGCTGTTGGGAACCGACACACAGCTGTAGATGAGTGCAAGGGTCATGGTGTGCTCATCCTGGACACTTCGGGGTGCTCACCTCTGGAGGAAGCAGACAGGACCCAGGAGGGGATGGTGGAGGTCAGGACTGCAGCACTTCTCAGAGGACCATAGTTGTTAGCTCCCCATTCAGCTAATGTACCCGTTCTCTGCTTGAAGACTGTTGCTTAACAGGAAGGATCAGGACTTTTGTGGCAAAATCGTATTGCCTTAGGCCACAGACATGGTTGGCCCCCCTCAGTGCAGCCATGACCCCTAATCCGGGGCTCAACTTGTGTCTGCCATGCTGTCCACGTGTGCATTGCCCACTCCTCCTGCCTCTGTGCACATAGGTCAGTGGTCCAGCCTAAGACCCCCAGGGCTAAGTCCTGTGATGCTCCGTGCACCGGGACAGCTTACGGGCCCTCCAGATGACAGGTTCAGTCAGTGCGTTCTTCCTGTCTCCGCTTTTAGGGGTCAGTGTTGCTCCTCATGCTGTCCTGTCCCTCAGCGTGGACACTAAGCACAGCAGGGTTAGGGCTTGGGAATTACCAAGCAGGCAGCCAGCTCCTACCCTGGGCATCTATGTCAGCTCAAGTCCATGGTCACACGAAGGGTTCTATCCACCTTTTGGGGTTCTGGAGACTCCCTGACAATGTCCCACATGATCTTCCCCAGTAACCTCCCTCCTCTGTCACTCAAACAGGGAGAGCTTTCTGGGAGCTAAATCCAACAGATGCCTTTGTCACAGGACAAAGATATACTTCTCTGGGATAATAGAACACATGTGCATACATACACATGCTTGTGCTAAGGCACATATGTATGCATGTGCACACATTCATGCCTTTGCACAGACGCGCATGGGAGACTGTTTTGTGCACACACCAAATATCACCACATAGAAATGAGGTAAACTGAGAACACTTGTCTGCAAGGATGGAGACTAGAGCCTGGGGGATGAGAATAAGAAATATTTTTTTAGCCGGGCATGGTGGCTCACGCCTGTAATCCCAGCACTCTGGAGGCTGAGGCAGGAGGATCGTTGCAAGCTCTAGACCAGCCTGGGCTACAAAGTGAGCTCAAGGCCAGCCTGAACTGCATAGTGAGACCCTGTTTCAAAAGACAAAAAAAAGAAAAACAAAAAAACTTTAAAAAACAATCACACATGGTCTCATGCTTTTTGAATTTTAAAACGTGTAAATGAATTATTGTATAGTAATGTTTTCTTTTTTTTAGGAGGTTATTCTACTTGGAGAAAATTCAGAGATATGTAAGAGGGTTTTCGGCTCAGCTCTGCCTGCCCCCACCTCGCACCCCCAGGCCTGAAGTCCTGCTGTGAGCGCTCCAGGGTGTCTCTCCACCCCTGCACTGTAGGCCCAGGCCCTGGGGTGTCACATGACATTGCCCACCCCAGCCCGGCTGAGGAAGCAACAAGAGGGTGCCACCCAAGCTAGGGCCCACCCTGCCTGCCTTCCCTGTTCCCAGGCCTCTGGTCCCCAGGGCCTTCTCCACCCCACAAGGCTGCCATCCAGGCTGGGTGAAGGCCGAGCTGCCACAGGGCCACCGCCTGCCACTGCGGAGCCAGCCTTGGAATCTCAGAAATGTCCTGTGGTCAGGCCTGAGCTGGTTAGTGACTCAGCAGAAAGGTCTCAGCTCCACAAGCGCTCACCAAGGCTGTGTTTAAAGAGTCAGATATTAGTTCTTTGTCCGAGCAACAGCTGGCAGAAATGTTTCTCACTCTGTGGGGTGTCTCTTCGCTCTGCTGGTGATTTCTTTTGCTGTGCAAAAGCTTTTTAATAAGATGAGATCCCAGTTGCTCATTCCCAGTTGTGGTATTTCCCCGGTGATCAGGATTTGTTCATGAAACCTTTGCATCCCTCTATGTCTTCAGGACTTTTACCTATTCTCTCTTCCAGCATTTCTGTTTCAATATTTAGAACTTTGGACCATTTTGATTTTAGTTCAGTGCATGGTGAGGGACATGGGTCTAGTGTTAGTCTTTGGCATCTGGAAAGCCAGTTTTCCGGCACCATTTATTACAGAGGCCGTCTTTCCTCCCGTGAAGCTGTCTGGCCCCTTAGTTGGTGGCTGAGCGTTTCCATATCTTCTAATCTGTTCCACTGCTTCTCAGTCCGATGTGTTTTGTGTTGTTTGTTTGCTTGCTTGCTTTTTGCTAGTTCTGTGCTGTTTTTATCACACTGCCTCGCCTTTGTTGCTCAGAATTGCCTTTGCAATTCTAGGTCTCTTCAGGTTCCAAGTGTATTTTAGGATTATTTTTTCTAATTCTGTGAGATATGCTATTGGTATTTTGACCAGGATTCTATTAAATCTGTATAACAATGTTGGTGTAGGGCCGTTTTCACTATGTTGGTTCTCCCTACCTAAGAGCAAGACATATGTTTCCACTTTCTGATACCCTCTTCAATCTCTCTCTTTTAGAGTACTGTAGTTTTCAACATGAAGATCTTTTACTTCCTGTGTTAGATTGAATTGGAAGTATTTCGTTTTTTGATGTTATTATGGAAGGTGTGATTTTCCTACTTTTCTCTCAATGAGTTTGTTATTTGTATACAGGAATGCTATTGATCTTTATTGATTTTATATCCAGCTATTCAACTGAATTTGGTTATTAAATCTCAAAGTGTTTTGGGGGTCTTTTATGAAGAGTATCATGTTATCTGAAAATAATGATAATTTAACTTCTTTTTCTCTTATCTTTATTCCTTTTATTTCTTTCTCCTAATTGCTCTGGCTAATGTTTCCAGAACCTTGTTAGCTGTTTCTCAAACAAAGTACTAATATCAGGAGTATATAAACAACTCAAAAAACTCGTACTCCCCAAATTTAAAGGCTCAAAATAAAATAAAATACGAATTAGGCAGTTCAAAAAAAAATTTAAAGACTCAGTCCAAAAATAGGCATCTGAAATGAATACACACTTCTTGAATGAAGTGAAAATGGTAAATAAATATATGAAAAATTGTTCATCGTTGGTCGTCAAGAGATCCAAATTAAAACAATGCTGAGATTCTTACTCTTGAAAGAATAGCTACTATCAAGGAATCAACCAATAAAAAATGCTGGTAAGGCTGTGGGGGGAAAGTTACGCTTGTCCACTGTTGGTGGAAATACAGACTGGTGTAACCAGTGTGGAAATCAGTGTGGAGATTCTAAAAAAAACCAGAACTAGAGGTCCCATTTGACTCAGCTCTTCCCCTTCTGGGTATCTTCCCAATAGAATTAAAAGCATCATACCACAGTGATATATGTGCACCCATGTTTATACAAGCACAGTTTGTAATAGTTAAAGTTTGGAAACAGCCCAAAAGCCTAATTAATAGATTAGGAAGATGTAAAAATACAGTGCAGTACTATTCACTCATACCCTTAAGTGAAATAAATCAGACACACATGTGGTGTAAATATTGCATCGTTTCTGGGTATGAGAAACTGAAAGTGCAAATAAGGACCAGAATGTCTAATAGATATTATGAAATGGGAAGAAAATATTCAAACGGGAAAGGGAAGAAAGGAGAGGGGAAGGGGAAAGGAGGAAACGGGAAAGAATAAAAGTGAGAAAAGAAGGAAAAAATGGAAACAAAGCTTTTATAAATGAGGAGAGGAAGCGGGGTTAAAGGAAGGGAAGGGGAGTGGGAAAAAAAGAAGAATCAACATACGTCGTGTATAGGTACAAATTCCTGTGACGAGCGTGGTTATTGTGTATATTGAAATTATACCAATAAGCTTAATTAATTAAAAAATCAATAGAGTCAGATGCTGGTAAGGACATGGGCGCTGTGACTCTGGTGATGTGTGTGGCACACGCTGTGGACCCTGTGCTTTCTGTAGCTCTTGTCCTTATGGAGCCTCTGCTGGGACAGCCCGCAAAATGGGAAGGGAGGCTTCAGGTCACAAGTATAAGGGAAATGAGCCTCCTGGAGAACGAGGCAGAGACACACACCTCGTAATGCACACGGCCCCCTGCAGAGAACCCTGCCCAACCTTGCCTGGGCTCCTGTCACTGCTTCCCACCCTGTCCACCCACCGTGTCCATCAGAACTGCTGCACTGCAGGACCGGCCAAGCTCCCAGCTCAGGAGCTTTGCACCTTCTCAGTGTGTCTCCCCTACCTGGCACCCGCACGTCCCCTGCATGCTCCCGGTCTCTGCTCCAATGCCCTCTCCTTCGAAAGGTGGTCTCTAGCTCAGCATCTGCAGTCCCCCACCTCCTTTGCGTGCCTGGTTTTGAGTACTTAGTGCCACCTACCATGGTTTGGAGTTCTGTCTGCTGGGTGGGTTACCATTCACCTCCCTGCACCAGCTGCATCCCAGCAGCCAAAAGAGAGAAAAGCAGATGGGAACCAGTGGGTGTCTGTCAAAGGACTGAGTGTTGGTAACAGTGAAAAGCACCTTAATCTAAACCAAGTGAGGGAGCAGACACTCAGTAGACACTCACCATGCAGAACATGAAACACCATTTCAGGAGGACAAGTGAGCCAAGATCTGTCTGTGGTGATTAATTAATTATGTGTAGACATGTTGTGTGTCAGGGGCCAGTAGGGAGCTCAGAGAGGGGCAGAAGCTTGGTCTGGAGTGAGACAGGATAGTGGACATGTTGTCCCTCCCTCATCCACATCTGGAAAGGTTGAAGACTCTGCTTTTGACCTTTCCTGCTGTAGGTAAATGTGTGTAGCCCCTTTGACCCCTTTTCTCCAACCCTGGGAAGAGTTCTGATGTCTCTCAGCTGGGAACAGATGACACGCTGTGGTACATCCATTCCATGGAGTATTACTTAGCCACGAAGGTCAGAGAGGACACAGGTGACCTTCAGGTGCATCATGCTAAGAGAACACGGCTGCATTTGGGACCTGTATGCTGCACGATTCTGCTTATGGAACATTCTGGAAAGGCAAGGCCTGGGGACAGGGCAGGACCCCATGCTTCCCAGGGGGTTCAGTGGGAGAAACCTGACCACAGAGAGGTAGCAGGAGACAATGTCCTGTACCTTGATTGTCACATGACTGTTTGTTAAATTCACACAGCTTTATATTTTAACAGGGCAAAGTTTACTGTATCCAAATTTTTTACCCCAAGAAAAATCTTTTAAATGGGCTACTTTATTTTTAAAATATTGTTAAGCACACAAATGTTTGACAGGTAAAAACATCTGTCTTAGTTTTGACTGCAAGGGACAGAAACCCTCATTCTTAAGTAAGAATGACAGCACACCAGTGCATGTAACCAGATAGCCCAGCTGCAGACCCTGGGTGCCACATGACAGAAAGAATGTCAGTAATGCCATCGGAACTCATCTCTTTCCGTCCATCCACCTGCTTTCTCCCTGTTGACATCACTGGCAGGACAGCTGCAGGTTTTCTGCCACTTAGTTTAGCAATCCCAGTGGGAACAGGCTGTTCTGTGCAGACTATTCTGCCAAAATCCCAAGGCAAACTCCCATTGGCTCAACTTGGATCATGTGACTATTGCTGAGCCAGTTAATACGGTTGGAGGGAACTTGCCCTCTCATTGGCTGGACATGTATTCCATGGCTGCCTCTGAAGCCTGGGCCAGAGTTGGTCCAACTCAGCATTTTGGGCCGAGACTGGAAGAGGCAGAAAGAAGCCTGGTGGTGGCAGTTTTGCAGAATTTTACAAAGCTAAACACACCTCACGCGATCCGGCAGGGGCACTCTCTGTATTTGCCCAAAGAGCTGAACATTTTTACCTGCACAAAACCCACACAATCGGGCAGCTAAGTTCAGAATCTCCAAAACACAGAAGCAATCGACAATCCCTTCTTGGTAGGTGAAGGAGGTGACTGATTGAGGTGCCTTTAGACAAAGGGGCACTTTTCTGTGATTAAAAAAAAAAATGAGCTGTCAAGTGTTGTAAAAACACGGAGGAAGCAGAAATGCATACTGCTGAGTGAAAGAAGCCATCTGGGCAAGCTGCACGCTGGAATTCCACCTCTGGGACATTCTGGAAAAGGCGAAAGTAATGAAGACAGTACAAAAACCAGCGCTTGCCAGGGCCCAGGGAGTGGAGGGATGGGATGGCAGCGCACAGGGGGACTTTAGGGCAGCATAATGCTGTAGGCGTCCTGCGATGGTGGACACAGGACACTGTACACCTGCCAGACCTACAGACGGTGCAGTATTGCTGTCTGTAGTTAATAATAAAGTATGGGGCTGGGGATTTAGCTCAGTGGTGCAAGCGCCTGCCTGGCAAGCGTGAGGTTGTGAGTTTGATCCCTGGTACCAAAATAATAATAATACTAATAATGTATCGATACTGAGTCATCCGCTGCCACACTCTTGCATGATGTTAATAAGAAGGGGAAACGGGGTGGCAATACGGATAGAAACTCTCTGGACTTCATTTACAACTTTTTCATGAGCCTAAAATTGCTCCAGGAAAAGCTTAATTTTAAAAAGGGGAAGAAGAAGAAGGAGGTGGGGGAGGGGAAGGGGTACCGGGCAAGGAAAGAACCAAAGTTCACTACAAGAACTGGGTGAAAAACAGCAAGTCACAAACAATGTCCACAGGACGTGCTACATTATGTAAACACACACACACTCATGCACACACACACGCAGGCACACGCACCATGCACCAGAGAAAAGAACCTAAGAGCACAGACGTACTCTTCCCTGTGGGAGAGCCGTTAGGACCAGGGGAGTTGCAAGTGATTTTCTTCCTTTGTGATTTTCTACTTTTCTTAGAAAGTTTTTACCTTCTGCAGATAGTATGTGTATAACAAACACAAATGATCAGGTGCATGATGCACACGGACCGCAGGGAAGAGGCCTGTTTGGCAGCCCTCTCACCCTGCAGTTCTTCGGGGCAGCCCTGACCCACTAGAGTTGGAGGTGCAATTGCAGATGCTTCAAAGTCAAAGGCAAGGCGCTACTTCTGTAAAAAGCTTATGCAAAAAATTTTAACCTCATGCGTTTTGCCTCCCTATGAAGATGAAGCAGGTGGCACTGTGCATTGGTCTGGGGCTGTAGGGTGACAGGCAGCCAGGAGGAGCTTTCTTTTCTGCTTTCAGAGGAAAGAGGTTCTGCTTT
This sequence comes from Cavia porcellus, assembly GCF_034190915.1. Classification (NCBI taxonomy): domain Eukaryota; kingdom Metazoa; phylum Chordata; class Mammalia; order Rodentia; family Caviidae; genus Cavia; species Cavia porcellus. The sequence goes on from NW_026947500.1 coordinate 27,344,704, forward strand.
CAAAGAAACCACTTTTGGAGGCTGGTGCTGATCACAGCTGCTCCCAGGGTGAGCTACAGTGTGGCCCACCAGTTTGGACGGTCCCCTCACTGCCCTTTCTGAGATGCACATTAGCCACACACACTGGACTTTGACCCTTTTCCTGTCTGGCATTCAGAAAAATAAATCCCAGGGCAAAGAATCAATGCATGAAACTGTGATCGGGGAGAAAGAAGAGTGATGGATCAGCCCAAGGCCATAGGCCAGGGTGGCCAGGACCTCCCAAGAGGGAGCGTCCAGCTAAACCTGGGACGTGGGATTGCTGGACCCAGGAAGCAAACTTACAGTTCTATCAAGGACACCAGCTGGTACTGCAAAGCACAAACTACTCCTCCCATTCCCTTTTCAAGGAGGGAGCATGGAGTAACATGAGCATGAAGGCAGCCATGACTGACCTGGGAAAAATCTTTCTGCCATGACCCAGGGAGGAACCGACCCTGCCAACCCTTGACTATGAACTTCCAACCTCCAGGACTATGAGACAATACATCTCTGTTCATTAAGCCGCACAGTCTATGGGCATTTGTGACAGCAGCAATAGAACATCATGACAGCGGCCAGAACAGAGATGCCTGGTGCTTGCTGAAAGTCACACAACATACACATGTGGAGCTTCGAGGTGTCAGCTCACCACTCCCAGCCCAGGGACTCCAGTGATGGTGGTCAGAGAGGCCCCTTGAATACATGTAGGTCCAGTCCCAAGCTTTGTACAGATGATTTGGCCTCTGTGTCTCCCTTTACCAGGCCACAAAATGGTTGCAATGGCAGCACCTGCCTCGTAACCTTCTTGTAAGAATAAAAAATGAGACTTGTGGGCATCTGAAGGTCGCCAGTCATTGTTATAAGTGCTGCCAGGCAGTGCTGTGCTTGAGCCTCATGGCAAGTGGTATCCTCACTGCTGTATTACAGATGGGGACACAAAGGGCAGGGAAGGAGACCTTGCCAAAGACCTCACAGCCAGGAGCCAGGTCTCAGGTCTCTGGGCCTTGCTGCCATGTGACATGGGGACAGCGGATGGAGGGGTGAGAGTCTTGGTCCAGACCTTGACAATGGGGATGGACAGACACACCACCTTCTCCTCGCTCCTTCAAGTGGGCATTAAAGCATCGTAGGAACCACTAATTGCCCTGGCAACTCTTCAGCGATGAGTCTGACATGGGCCTGGCCCTAGAATGGTCACAGAGGGATGTAAGATGCCACACTCCCATTCTCACTCCTTCTGTGATTGAGTGGGCCCACGCAGCTCGACCCATCAGCAGGACTCAGACTCAGAGCCAAGGAGGGCGTGGCGGGTGGAAATCTAAGGTGACGTCTCTGCCCCAGGTATCCTCTCCCCGATGTGTGGGCAGGACCCTGACTGTGTTTAGGTTTCCTTCATGGCAAAGATGGAGATGTGACCAAGGCCCTCTGTCAGTTGGCTTTAAATCAGTTGACTCTGAGACAACCAAAAAGCAAAGTGGGGACCCTGAGATAATCAGATGAGTCCTTTCAAAACAGTCCAGAAGGCAGATACCCTCCCTCCTGCCAGCCTTGGAGTGGCGGTGCTCCTGAGTCCTACAAAGGAAACACTGTACTGTAACTCTGTAGTCAGGAGAGAACCCCAGACCTGAGGTGGGACTCAGCCCTTCAGACAGGTAATTGCAGCTTCAAGAGGCTGAAGACATGGTTAACGCAATACGTGCTCTGCCTTTACGCTGTGGACCAGCTGCCCTCCATATCTGTGGTTCCGTGTTGGCAGATTCCATCAACAATGAATGGACAATATTTTTTAAAAATGACATCTGCATAAGCATGCATAGACTTTCTCTTGTCATCATTAGTCCCTCAGTGACACAGTAGAACAATGATGTGCCTAGCATTTACGTTGCGTCCAGTATTATGTCATCGAGAGATTATGTACAGTACCAGAAGGGGGTATGTGGGTTTGGGGCAAACCTGGCACCATTTTATAGAAGCAACTTGAAGATCTGCACTTGGGTATCTGCAGGGACCATAGAGGCAGCAAGAGGACAAAGGACGCAGACTCCCAGGGGAGGGAACAGATTCCAATGTGGGGAGAGAGCTGCTGCTCTCAATGGTCCCCACCATTCTCCGTCCCTGCGCAGTGCATGGTGGCTAGGCTCCTGTACACACTTGATTCGGGGCTTCTCAGTGGATGAAGTTTGACCCCAGGATCTCAGAGTGTGGCTGGTAGAAGTCACAAGGTCTGTGCAGATATCACTGAGGCTGGTGTGAGGTCGCATGTGAAGTGGAGACTCTCAGAGACACTGGTGGCTTCTGCCCTGACTGTAGAGCCAAAGGGGACCTGGCCACCAGGTAGGGCACAGGAGCTGTGGCTGGCCAGCTGGCCCTCTCCCACTCATATCCATGTACAGGGCACTCAGTTGCCTATCTGTACTCCATCCCAGGTTTTGGGGGTCTCCATTAAGTTACCCCAAGTCCCTGTCCCCTTTCTCTGTCCTCTTAGAGGACAGTGACTGGTCAGGTGAGTGACCAGGGCCTTGTCATTCTGTCCCAGCAGCATCCAAGGGACCGCCCGCCCACACTACTTGCTCAGCCTTGTAGCCAGGAGGCTCCCTCACATTTAAACATGACCTCTGACCCTGCCTGCTGCTCCGATATCCGGACCTTTCCAGGGCAGGGCCACAACCGCAGGCCCTGCTACTGCCTGTGGCCTCCCTGAGAGTCCAGCTAACTCAGGTTCTGCTGGGCTTCCAGGGCAGGGCATGTAGAATTGGTCCCATCATGGTCAGTGTTGAGGCCCCTGAGGCTGCTTGGATCCTGGCACCTCCCTGCCCTTGGTCATGTTTTGCTGGGAGCTTTCGTGGTGATGCCACATAGAGAGCCTGCCCACATCCTGGACGAGCTGGAAGAATCCCTAGACTCACATCACAAAAAAGGAAACCAAGGCTCCAAGTGGGAATACTGATTGCAAAAGGATACTCAGAGGAACAGGAGAAGGAACTAGACCAAAACTGGGGTCTCAGTGTCCCCAGGACCTGTCTTTCTCCTGCAGCTGGACAACTGTGACCCCCGGGCTTTTGTTCCCTGCGCCTGTTGATGGACATCCGTGTGGTCTATGGCTCTGGGCTGTCACAGCCAAAGCTGCTCTAAACACTCATGTGCAAGATTTGGGAGGTTTCTGACTTCCTGCTGATGAAACCAGCGGTGGCCGAGCACCAGCAGCCTGTGAACAGCCTGCCCCAGGGTTTCCCAGTGTTCTGTTCGATGTTTGGGTTTACAGGCAGCACGCAGGGTAAGAGAGCTCCAGGTACTGCAGGCCCCTGCCAGCCCTGAGCAGGCTTGTGGATGCGCTTGAGGCCAGGGATGGACTCCCTTTGGTATGTGTCATCAGGGTCTCCAAGCCCGGGCTGATGCTCCAGGGCTCACTGCTGCTCTATCTCCTTCCTTTCGTTTTTTGAAGTCCTTCTGGAGGATTTCTCTAGTTACATTGTCATTTCTCCAACAGCAGCTGGTCATCACCTGCCCCTTCTGTTCTTTTCCTTGTGGGAGTGGGCCTTCCCCAGGAGTCCCTCCTCACTCACCTGGGCAGGTACAGTGTAGGGCTGGGCTGGGCCTTCTGGTCTCCTCGCTGGCTGCTCCCCGTGGCAGGCAGGGAAATTTTCTTTTGCTAACCCCAGGGAAGTCCCGCCAGCAACTCACTTTGCCTTTTGAATGAAGTTCAGGCTCTGCACCCTGCACCTTAGGGCTCTCGGTTCCTGGCCTCCAGCACCTTCTCTGCCCTCCAGCACCCCACTGACTTGACCCTGCCCCTCTTTGTCCTAAGTCTCATCACGTCACATCCATCTGCCTTCGAGCTCTTGTCCAGTGCCAGCACCTTTGGGGAGTCACACACACATGTCCACGCAGGCACAGGGACATACAAGCACAGTGCTGTGGCTCGGATGCACTAGAAGGGTGCATCCCCTAGGGTCCATGCACTAGAAGGTCAGTCCTCAGTAGTGCTGCGAACTTTAAGAGGTGAGCCCAGAGCGAGGCATTGGGTCACGGGGTGCTGCCCTCCAAAAGGGTTCCTGTATTTCTCCTGGGGACCCGGGTAGCTCTTCCAAGAGCAGTGAGTTACAGTGCCAGGCCTCAGCACATGTTGCATCCTGTTGGGCATCACCATTGCCCCTTGTACTGCTCTGCCATGTTGTGACCCGAATGAAGAGGCTGCACCAGAGACTAAATTCAGCTGATCTCAGACTTTAAACTCCCAAACTAGGAACATTATATAAGTGTCCAGCTTCAGCATCTTGTTAAGGCCACAGAAGTTGGGCCCACACACATGCATACACTCTTACATGTGTACTCACACATGTGCACAGGATATGTTTGTGTGTGCCCACACGATGCACATGCAGGCACACCAACATGTATGCACATATTCGTGCCCACAGCTAACTATGTGCATGCATATACCACATGGCTGCACACATGAATACATATGCATGTGGCTGGCTTTTTCTCCTCACCCAGGTGATCCCAGGTCATTTCTATAATTCTGTGTCACCTGATAAACCTGGAGGACTTCCTTCTTCCCTGAAACAATGTGACCACTCTGAGGGCAGGGACTGTTCCTTTTGTTCTCTATTTCAATCCCAACTCCTAGCATAGTACCGAATATATACAGGTGCTGAGTATATGAATAAATGCACACACAGACGGAAGGAGGGAGAAAGTGACAGACAGAATACAGGGAAGGTCCCTGGCACTGACCCCTGCACCTTCCATCTTTGCTCTGTAGCCATGTAAGTTACTTAACTTCTTGTTGGGAGAATAAGCATTTTGGACAGAGTCCTGTGAGCTGTGTTTTGCTACTGGGCTACACATTCTTCAGTCCTGGGGGGTCTTGCTCCCAGATCCCTGCGTTTCACCTGGCTCAGTACCTAGCAGGTAGTAGCATCTCACTAAATACCTCACTGAAAGGAAAACCTTCCTAAAAGTTTAAATTAAAGTAGCTGTAACCCCAGCTGTCCCTCCTCTTCCCAGAACGTTTACCTCATCCCTCTTTATTCTTTGTTCAGAGCTGTGACTTGGTTTCCCAAGGGGAAAGGGTCATCCAGAGACCAGAAGGGTGCTGGGGAGCCTGAGAAGCCAGAAGGAGCTCATTGTTAGTGGCTGGGAAAGTTGTGCAAGTCCCCAAGGGGCCCAGGACTTTGCAACGTCCACTGGGGCTGGTCCCCGGGGAGCACCACTGTGTGACATGGAGGACCAAGGCCTTGCTGTCTTCTCCAGAGAGCAACCAGGAGCCCCACTGTGGGAGCTGGACTCCCGGAGGGCTCTGGATCTCTGCATCTTCATGTGGGGAGGTCTCCCGCATTCTATGTTGGTGGACCATGCTAGCAAGCTGCAGAGCTATAGGGCAGAAAGTTCACTAGATGAGATCTGGAGAGTGGATAAGGAAAACCAAGAGATGGTGGAGGTTTCTGGAGAGAGCTCGGGGCAGGAGGTGGGGAGGTCTGAGATGGGGAAGAAGGGGTGGGGGTAGTGGGAAAGGCCTGGGGATAACCAATGGCCCAGCTTGGACATGATCGGTGCGACATGGCTGTGAGACCCCAAAGGGAACCACCAAGTGGACAGCCGGATACACGGGTCTGGAGTTCAGACGGGAGGTCATGACTGGAAAGACAAATTTGGAAGTCATCAGCCTGAGGATATTTCGATCCATGGGAACCAGTGAGATCACTCAGGGAAAGTGGAGAAAGAGAAGGCACCAAGGAGCCCCCAAGCCCCATGAGATTGCAGCCCCAGGGGACCTCAATTTCAGGCACTGCCCCCACCCAAAAATAGCACCCTAAATCCTCACTATTGGGGAAGGAGGAAGGTCTGTGCAGTGTGCGAAGCTGCAGTGGGACTTGGAGAAGGCCCCAAGTCCAGCTGGCAATGCAGGCCCCCAAAGGGGACGTGTGGAGGAGAGGGGAAGGCAGTTAGGCCCAGGACCAGCGGGGGGGGGGGGCACTGCAGGGGCTGTGTCCTGATTCAAGTGAGGTGACAGGATGAGCTATGGAAGGAGGGCAAGAAGTCCTTGGGAAAGAGAGCAAAACTGGGTCTGAGCACCAGGAAGAGAAGAGGCCCATTTGACATGGCCTCTGTGATCTCATTTTACAGATGAGGATACGGAGGCCAGGGAGGTGAGAGGAGCTGAGATTTGTACCGACAGCAGAGGCCAAAGCCTAGACTAACCACTAGGCATCTACCAGGATCCACTAAGGCTCTCCGGTATTCTTTCTTTCTATTTTCAGAATTAAAATGAAAGGATCAAGCAGGTCCAGTTCCCTGGGGACCTGGACTGGGTCTCCAGTCCCTGTTCTCCAAGGATAGTGATGCCTAGAGTCCAGCTCACCAGCCCACTCTGGCTGGGCCCCCAGATGACAGGGGGACCTGGCTCAGGCCTGAACTTCCACCCCATAAAGCAGGATGGGAGGGCCCACCTCTTGGGAGGTCACTGGTTCATGAATTCAAAGGACCCTCCCAGCTAGAGGGGAAACCTGAGATCTTCCACAGAAAGACCAGTGACTTCAAAACCCCAGGCTGGACAAAGGCAGCCCTGGCTCAGGCAAGGGGGTGGGGGAAGAACACCGGAGGGGGGACGGGTAGGGGGAGAACCAGGCCCAGGGGAGGGGGCAGAACCAGCCTCTAGCTTAGATTCCAGAGAACTGCCTATCCCTGTGGACCCTGGGTCCCAAATGCATCTTCTCCTGCACTTCTCAGAGGAAGGAGCAGGGAGAACACATCAGATGTCACCCCAAGAATCAGGACCTGGAGCCACTGGCTGTGTGGACCACTGCTCAGAGGCTGGGGCCCCTGCACTGAATGTGAGGGGGGTGCTCACCAATGGGGGGCCACAGACCCCCTGAGCCTGGCTCTCCGTCCTGAATTCCACTCCCTTGCCTGGCATTTAGCAGGGAATGTGGGCGTCAGACAGCCCCTGGCACTTGGACTGCTGCTATGTAGCTGTGGGCAGCTCACTGTGCCCCATCTCTGGGTCTCAGTGTCTGGCCTGAGATACGCAGATGCTGCTGAGGAAGTGCAGGCTCAGCACCCAGCTAGGGCACACTCCACACTTTTCCCAGGCCAGATGTTAGGAATTCAGGCTGCGGGCACAGGTCAGGGGCCGCTCCCACCACTCGCTGGGGTGGGCAGCGGCGGGGGGGCCCGTCCAGGAGCAAGCCGCATTCCTGGAGGTTTTCTTTCCAGTCTGCCCTCTTGTCCTGCCCCTTTTGTGTGGGGCTCTTTCTTCTGCCGCTCTCTTCCGAGGCCTTTCGGACCTTCGAATTAGCTAAACACTGCGCCCGACAACAGAGTTGGGAAACACACAAGGCAACTTTTAATTTGATCCTGCACATTTGGACGAAGAGAAGGCCTTTGTCCCCCAGGCAGGTCCAGGGCCGCCTTTGGAAGTCTTCAAACAACCCCAAATTCTTGGCAAGCCTCTTTTGCATAATCCACTGGAATCTGCCAGACAAAGGCGCTGGGAAGTCAGTTTGAGAAATAGGTGAGGAAACCAGAGTTGTCAGTGTCAGAGAAGGGGCGGCTAAAATGAGGACTCGTGGGTGATGTGGGTGTCTCCCACCGAGGCTCCAACGCCAACCCCCGCAGCCACTCTAATGATACCGTGACCCAGCCTCCTTGTCTCTTGGGTGCTCTGGACTTTTCTAGATGGGCAGGCAGGGAGTCTCAGGGCTATTTTTCCTGAACAGAGCACAGAACTGAGTGGCCGAGGTGACTTCCCTTTGCAAAGGTGCTGGGCTATCAATCTGCCCAGCCAGGGGCTTGGACCTGCTATGTCACCCAGGGACTGAGTCTCAGCCAAGGAACTTTCCCAGGTGTGTTTCCCAGGCGTGTAACACAACCCGTCACCTGGCCCTGCACTCTGGGCACTGTGCACTGTGCCGTGAGCTCCTTAGTTTTTCAGCGATGATCTCTCCCCTGACTCAGGCAAGCTGCCACACTAGAAATTGCAGACTGGGTAGCAGGAAGATAGGCAGGTGGGGGGGGGGGGACACTCTGCCCTCCTGCTGGAGAAAATAGGACGAAAGAAAGTATTAGCAAACCATGGCCAACAAAATTCTTAATGCAGAGACCTGGGACGTGCTTTATTTGGAGGCCACAGACCCTCAGCCAAAGACCGGTGTCCTTGTGAAAGGGGAAATAGGGTACACAGGGGTTGTGGGGTGGGATAAGGCCCAGCAAGCAAGGGGGAGAGGACAGCCCCTTCTCTGGGGTCACCCTGCTGACACTTTCCCTTTGTCCAGCGTCCAGGGGCCAGAGGCAACAAATCACTGTTTAAGGCCGGGCCTTTGTCTCAACAATTCTGGCAGATCGACAAGAGGAACAGTGATGGGGTGGTGAGCAGACTAGGTGGTCTAAGATGCCCCTTAAATGAGACCCAAGTGAAGAGATCCGAACTAAAGAAATTGGGGAGCACCTAAGTAGGGAAGAGCTGGGCCTGTCCCCTAACTCCCTGAGGAAGCTGGGCTGAGCAAGCAGGGTTAAGAGAGGTGGAGGTGTCACCCACAAGCAGGTGACTCCAGATACACAGGGCTGGCTGCACAGGCCTTGGGGACTGACCCCCAGGGGCCCATGCATCCTGTCTTCTTGAGACGAGATAGAAGAAATAAAAAGTGAAAAGGAGACCAGGAAATCATAACCTAAAAATTATACTTTTAAGAAGCCTACAACTTCTGGGCCTCAGTCAAAGTTACCCAAGGCTATCCCTCTGGGTTTCCTCAGTTCATTTAGCTCCTTTCCTCTCAGACCCATCACACCCCGAATTCCTCAAGAATACTGGAAGTCCATAAATTGGCTTAATTGAGAAAGTAAAGAGGAGAAACCTGATCCCAAGATAAAGGATCCAGTTGAGAGAATCTAAAAAATGTTTAAATTACCTATTCAAAAAAAGAAAGAGATGGAGACAGAGACAGAGAGAGAGAGAGAAAAACTGGGCCCATATATATGGAATGAGTTGCTCCCCTTCTGGAGGTTGGCTGCACTTTCCCGGGGTTCCACCCTCAAGCGACACGTAAATGGTCCTTGTTCTGCAGTAAGCACATCTCTCTCTTATTTCTGCCCAGTAAAACCCTTCCCATGCCTTTTATTGGCTAGTCATGAAAGTTCTTTTTCCACAATGGAAGTCGGCAAACAAGAAAACTATTCTACAAAAAGGATGGGTCACTTCAGCTTCGGGAACCTTCTGAGACCAGATCTGGTAACATTCTCACCCCTGCCCCAAGATGCCCAGCATTGAGCTGCGTGCAGGGCGGGGCATGAAGAGAGCACGGGGCAAGTGGGCACAGGTCCCTGTAGGTCATCAGAAGCTGTGTGCCAAGCAGGGGATGTGTGCAGCCCTGTCCAGGGCACTCTCCTCCAGCCCAAGGGTCCTAGCCACCCTGCCTTCTGTGGGTGCTCAGTGTACCCAGTGGGGACTTCCAGGCAGCAATGAGACCACTTGAAACCTGCACAGGGCCTTGGGAGCTGTCTTAGTTACTTTTCTCTCATTGCTGACACAAAATACCAAATGCCCAGATTAAGGAAGGAGAGGTTTCAGTCCGTACTCAGGCAGGATAGCAAAAGCAACAAGACTCCAAAGGAGAGGAGAGAGAGACCAAGCCTCTTTTCCTCCCTTATACTGATGCAGGTTATCGGCCCTAGCACGGGTGTAGCACTCATACCCATAATCCCAGCAATGGACCATGAATCAATCACAAATTTTCAAAGCCTGCCCTCATGATTGTTTGAGGCTTTGGGAGGACATCTAGACGCAAACCATAATAGGAGCCCGTCCGTGTCCCGCGGCATTTCAGCCATGGGGACTTCCTACCGTCTCGATTCCATGGTGGAAAAGGGGTTGAATCAGAAACCCCTTCACAGAAGTAGAATACTCAGAACTTGTTTGGTATTCCCATCCTTGAAATGTTAGGCAAGAAGTGGTGACAGACTATATTAATCACCTCCATGTGTCTACGTGTTCAGAACTCCCAGTCCCTTGAGGTAAGTTCTCTTGACCCATTTTATAGACAGGAAAAAAAAGAAAACCCAAATCCTGGGTGATAGGCCTGGGCCAAAACCCTTTCACTGAGGCTCAAAAAGGAAAAGCAATCTGTCTGGTCCCTTTGCTGGCCAGCAAGCAGGGAAGCAAGGGGGTCTTAGGGACGGCTGGCTTGTGGCAGACTTTCTCCTCCTCCTCTCCTCGTGGGTGAACATCCCTCCACAGCTCCCACGGAGGCCTTTTAGATTTGCGGAGAAAAACAAAACCCCAAGCACTTCCTATCTCAGGCTTGTCTACTATGCTCCCAAGGCTTTTGACTGCTGGGACCCCACTTTGGGTACTGTTCTTGGGCACATTTACGCCTCTGCAGGAAGCTGACTGTTTCTGAAGGGCTCTGCTGCGGTCATTCTGGGTTCCAAGTGCTCTTGAAACAACTACTCAGGGTTTCTACCCTGTTGACCTGGCCCAGCACAAGGGACCCAGGCGGTCATCAGAGCACGGCCATAGAGCTGTCATTAGAGCAGGGTCAGCCAAGGCTGCAGCTGCTCAAGCTGTTCCCCTCAGCCAGCAGCTCACAGCATCACCTTGAGGAGCCCCCCCCCCCGCATGATGTTCACTTTCCAGGGGGAAACTGAGGCTCTCCAAGGTGAAGTCACTCAGAGGAGTGAACTCCACAGGTTGTGCCCAGGCCTGCCAAATTCTAAAGACAGTGGCTTTCCCTACCACCTCTCAGGGAAGACAGAGCTGGTGAGGCGTAGAGGGCACAGGCTCATGACAGGACGTCCACTAGGCTGGTCTCCGGCAGGCTCTCTCTCAACCCACCAGGACCCACAGGTGGAGACACATGGTGGCCTGGCATCCCAGGAATGTGGCCAGCCGGGCTTATTATGTCTGCCTGGCTCTCCTGGCCTTGCTTCCAGTCCCTCGGCTCTGCCCTGTTCCCAGGCAGCACAGTCACTGTTAATTAACCAGAGGGAGAAAGCCCCAGATCAGGAGCCTGGAAAGGGAGAACTTCCCAGGGCTCCCACTCTACCAGGCTGGGGCAGAAACCCGGCCCTGGGAGGGGGAGCGGGAGGAGAGGGACCAGAGGCAGGATGATGGAGACAGAGACACAGGCAGAGACAGAGAGAGACAGAGACAGAGACAGAGACAGATGGAGACTCTAATTCAGACACAGAGACACAGTGGGCATCAGAGAGAGATATACAGAGAGAGGTGGACAGAAACCGTCCCGCCAGACATTCTGTCCCAGGTTAGGGCCCAGCTTGGAGCATCCCCAGTGAGCCCAGCCTCTGACGTGTCAGGTTTCTTAGTGAACGGTTCCCAAACCCCCTTGGAAAACTGTGGGTGCTTCTACCCTCCTCGTCAAAGCCAGGCCCTGTGCTAAGGGCCAGCCTGGCTTCTCAACAGGCCTAAGGAGAGGAATAGAAGCAGAAAGACGCAGAGGCTAGTGACTCTGGGGACCAGCCTTTGCCACCAGAGTGACCCTGGAGCTGGCAGAGGGAGGCCATGTAGGCCTCTTTTGAAAGCTGGAGGCCATTGGGTGACAGGGGCTCCCCAAGCACCACCCAACCCTTGCTGCCTGAACCTGGGCCCCTCTCTTCACCTAATCCAGACTTTGCAGCCTGACCCACCTGCAAGACCCCAAGATGAGCTAGAAAGCTGGCTGGGGTTTCTAAGGAGAGTGCAGAGGGGCTCCAGCTTCCGGTACAGGGAGCAGTGTTGTCTAAGGATCCAAGCTCAGCATTGGATCACAGAGGGACACACTCCTGTTAATTCTTCCCCCGCCCTACAAAAGCAGCTCACTGTAGTAAGGGTCCCTCAGTGCCTGGCTCCTCCACCACCTTCATCCTGCACATACTGGGCTGAACACCACCCCAAGATGGACTATTGCTGCCCATGGACTGAGCCTCAGACCCACATCTGAACAGGGGTCCCACTTAGAGGTGCTCAGCCTTCCATCCCCAAGGTCCTCCAGGCTTCCCATCTCCCCACCCTAGGACCCCCACACTATGTAGGCCTCAGCATTCTAGGTCTCCCCAACTCTTCCTTCCTCCCAGGTACACCTTCCAGGCTCCCCTCAAGACCCAAGTGCCTCTCTTCTGGGAAGCCTTCCAGGTGTTCTGGGGGTACACTCGGCCCCTTGTCTTTCTCTGAGAGCTCTATAGGGGTTGGATACTGCTGTCTATCTAAATCACATTCACAGAGCCTACAGATACCCCCACGCATCTCTGCAGCAGGTCGTCCCCAAAGGTCAATGAGTTCCCTTTGGAGTGATATTGCATGCCCTGGTGAACTTGTGTGCATTCAAGAGCTTAGGGAAAGATTTTAGAACCAAAAAGTGGAGGATAGTCCAAACTAGTCTGACATAATAATCCTGGGCCCCAAAAACTAATACAGAGGCTGTTTAAGGACCAGTAGTTCATGGGTGAACTGTTGAGGTCACACGTCCTTGAAGACATGTTCTTTGCACAAGTTGTGGGTTCTGGCAGAGTCTTCTGTGAGAGTTCTTGTGATTAGCACCCTTGTGTGAGAACACTTCCTTCATACTCTCCTGTTATTATTATTTCTTATTTTTCTTTTTGGTTAGGGCTTGACACAAGCGACTCCATCTCGATCCCATTAACTTTCATAGACTTATTTGCAAAAGGCGTCTTTGCACACATAATTGTGTTGAGGGTCTCTGCATGGAGTCACCCTGGACTAGGGTGGATCCTAAATCTAACAACAGATGTCCCCGTGAGAAGCAGAGAGAGACTGGGACGAGGATCTGTCACACAAAACTTGCACAGTGGCTGGGAAAGGAGCCAGCGAATCTGGATGCTTCGGTTGTGACTCTGGCCCAGGGATCACTGCCCACCTTTTGATGTCCCTAAAAAGACTCATGAAGGCTACACAACACTGAAGGCAGAGCTCGGAGTCATGTGTCAGCAGGTCACTGATCGCCGAGGATGCCTGGCAGCCACGTGGGTGGGAAATGTGGGTGATTCTTCCTGACAGCCTCATAAGGAGTCCATTTCTCACACCTTGATCTTGGGCTCAGTTTCCTGAGCTGCGGGAGAGTAAATGTCGGTGGAGACGTGTACTGCAGTAGCAGGACAGGAGTTCCCCTGCTCCCCATCAGCTGTGACCTCAGTGTCCTCTCCTGGGCTCCGCTTTGAGGCAATGGCAGCACCATAAGCAGGTGTTAAAGGAGCTCATCTGTCCTGGGTGTCACACCCACCTACAGATTCTAGCCATGGGCTCAACTCTCTGTGGGCTTGGGTAGGGGGTACAACCGAACTCTCCTAGACACGATGGAAACAGAAACTGAGGCTCAGTCCTGACTTGCAGATCAGGATTCAGACAAGAAAGCTGTAACAAGGGATCCCTAGATAGATGCATAAACCAGAGGCACTGGTTTCTCTTTTTCACGGAAGGCTAGGTGACCCCAGGACTAACATGGCAACAAGATATTAGGGACCAAGGCCATCTAGCCTCAAGGGTGGCCTTCATCTACAAGGTCTCAGAGGCAGGTCATGGCCACTATACCTGCTATCTCATGCAGATGATGGCCTTTAAGCACCACAGAGGATGATTCATATCCTAGGGTTGGGATACCATCTGGCCAGACTTAGCCACAGCCAGGCTAGCGTACGGCCCAGCTCTGGCTTCTCCATCCCTTCTTCAAGTGTAGTTTCAGATCTAAGAGATGGAAACTATGTTTTAATCAGTTTTCTGTTACTCTAACAGAATGCCTGAGGCTGGGAAGTTTATAAAGGAAAGCAGCTTGTTTGGCTCATGGTTCTAGGGGCTAAGAAGTCTCAGAACGGTGCCAGGCTCTCCTGGGCCCTGGGTGAAGCCACGTGCTGCATGGAAGGCATCACATGGTGGGCCAGCAAGAGCTCACTTTTATAACAAAGTCATTTCCCACAAGTGGACTGATTCGTTTCTTCATGTAGACAGAACCATACAGACCTGGTCACCTCTCAAAGACCCCCACTTCCCAATATATTACATTGGGAACCAAGTTTCCAATACATGAACTCTAAGGAACATATTCAAACCATTGTCAACTATTTCTATGAGAACACTGGCACACGGATTGCCTTTTTTCTTCCTTTCTCCAGGAGGATACCACAGAGTTGCTCAGAGGCCTCCTAACATGGAGCAACTCTGCCTCCCTGATACCTAATGGATCAGTGCTGGTGGAACTGTTCATTTCTCTGTTTCTAAGGTTCCACATCTTGTACAATAAATGCCCACAGAGAAAACCAGTATCACCAAAGTCTCTTTTAAGGTCCTCGATAATCTTTAAGATGCAAATAGGCCTCCAGACCAAGAACTGGACAAACAACTAAACTCGATGTCACAGGAAAATGTGCAACAACAGAAAATGACTAGACTTATCAGGCCAGCCCTGGCACACATTTATGACCTTCCATGACTGCTTGGGAGGCAAGGGTCTGGTGTTTAGGAATTTGGGGGCAGAGACATTCCTTGCTGGTCCCTGCAGCAACACCTCAGTGTCAGCTTAGAGCTCAGAGACCCATCTGAGCTTTGTGACTGTCGCCGTGTGGCTGGGACTTAGCTCTAAATTCCAAGACCCTTGGCTGACGACTCTGAACCTCCGTTTGCTCATCTTTCAAATGAAGCAACACCTCAGGAGCTTTTCAAGAAGAGCAGCCAGGGGTCGCAGGAAGCAGCGTGCATAGTTCTTAAGCGGAAGTTCTGCAGAGTCAGCCCGGGCCACACACAGGGTGGACGGATTGGCAGAGAAATCCCTACAGGGTGCACGTTTGGGGTGTGAGGGAAGGCCAGCTCCAAGAAGCCACTCTCTGTCTGCCCAACCTCCTGTGACTCCCCTCCTGCAATTGGCATTCAAAGGCCTCCTCCATCCTGGCCTCCACTCACTTTGCAAGAGAACTTTCTGTACATCGTTTGGATTGTGGATTCCTTTGAGTCCAGTTTTCCTGAGCCAGGGGTCCCCCATGAAGAGCAGGCCTTCTCTGTCAGCTGCACAAATCCTTCTGCTTTGGGAGGAGAGGCCGGAAGCAGGCACACTCACAACCAGCATTTGTAAACACATGCCTGCTTTATAACATCAGCAAACAGAGCATGTTTTCCTACTTAACAGGAAATGGGGCCCAACGCCTGGACTCCCCACCGGGGCCCCAGGGTTCACATGCACGTGGCACATGAAAATGGGAGAAAGTCAGTGACCAGGGTGGGGGGGGGGGTGGAGCTCTCTGTTTTGCAGAAGAAATTCCCAGCACACACACACATCCAGGGACCCGGCCTCTGTCCCGCCTCTGTGCCCAGTAGCACTGCCTACTCACACTGGAGGGCTGCAGCCCGTTCCCTGGAACTCCAGGTCAGGCTGAGACAAAGGCAAAGAAATGCATTTCTAACCAGCAAGTCTTTCCCCCGTCACAAGACCTTGAATGTCAACCCTGAGGGCAACAGGGAAGCTCCAGGCTATTGTCAGGAGCTGCAGCCAAGCCTCGGAATGACACAATTGCACCAGAACCCTGAACAGCCTGAGGAATTAAAAAAAAAAAAAAAAAAAACAATCCCCTTCCCCTCCGCCTCCTTCCTTGGGGGTGGGGCCGGCTGGCGGCGGCGGCCACGGCAGGCTGCTAGACTGCGCCATTCATGGCTTAGGGGCGCAGGCCCCACGCGGAGACAGGAAGGCCCGGGCCGCTGATTGGGCCTCGCCGCCCGGGGCTCAGCCAATCCGCAGCCTGGGAAGCCGGGCCATTCATGAAAGCGCCGGGAGAAAGCTCGGGGGTGGGGCTCGCCGGGTTATCTCTGGGCCTCGCGGGCAGCTCTAGGGCCACCGGCCTTCTGTCCTGGCCACGCTGCGTCCAGCCCCTCGTAGGGAAGACCCCGGCCGGCGGCTGAGGAACAGGCCAGGCTTTCTTCAAGGCCTCCTGGACAGGGCCTGGCAGCCAAACGCAGCCTCCTTCAGTCACAGTGGCCATGAAGTCATTTTTTTTTCCTCCTGCTGATTGAAATCATCTGTTTTCAGTTCCCTAACAAATTCATTGAGTTCCCTCTGAGGCTGGGGCCCCTCGGCTGCCTGCCGAGTCGGAGCCTATAGCTGTGGCCCAGACTCACACAATTTCATCTTCTTGGATTTACAGGGCTCTGGTTTCCAGAGATCCCGTGAAAGACGCATTTGTGCGGGTCATCGGTGGGCCTCAGCCAGGATCTTTATAAATGGCGTTTGCCTGCCTGCGTCCCCAAGCCATGGCCCCCAAATCTCCCAATTTCTGGGGCCCCAGATGACAGGAGACCAAGGGGTACCCAGAATCCCACACTCCTGCTCCCTGAAAAATGGACCGATGTCGTGGTATCCAGGCAGGATAGGACCCTCCTTTCTTCCTGAGGAAGAGGAGGCTCCTTAAGCCAGGACCTTAGAAACCTGCACGGGGAACCTGTCGTGATCTTTTTGGGGAGTGGCCCCCTGAGCCTTGGAGATAGGGGAGGGCTCTGCCTCTGCACTTTCCCCAGGGTGGTGTGGGTGAGTACCTGACAGTTGGCTTGGCAGCCTGCCTGCTCTCTGGGCCCCAGGGCCCTCTTCTAGAAAGTGGCACGAGAACACACAGCTGCGGTCACGTGAGCACCGGGTGAAGTGCCCAGCACGGGGCCTGGCACGTGGTGAGAACTTGGTCACCAACTTGTTGTTGGTGATGTCAGCAGGACACAGAGGACAAAAGAGAGGGTCGCATTCCACTTCCGGGCACCAGGAGCACAACACAGAGCCAACAGTGGGTAATGGGCTTGAGATCCCCGGGGACCCCCTTCTCACGCCACGGTCAGGCAACCCCTGCAGTGGCACAAACGAGCCACTGAGCGTGAGTGCCAGGGGAATTTTTCTCAATGGAAAGTTTCTTCATAGCAAGAGTTTCACCAACCCCTTGGGGGCCGTCGATAAGGAGGCCCGGCTTCTTGACTTCCAAGTGTGTTACGTAAGCCCAAGAGGCTGATCAAAAGGGAAGCATGTGGCTCCGGAGAGTGGGCGGGCAGCTCTGCAGCTGTTCCAACTTTCGGCTGCCTTCCCAGGCTGCGAAGACTCGGGCTCATGGGCTTGTCCGAACCGGACTGGGGAATGTGAGGTATGGAATCAGCAGAGAGGTGCCAAGGACGCTGGCTGCAGGGAAGGCTGAGGGTGGGTCCCTCTCTGCCTTTCCAAGCAGCCGGCGCCTCCCCCACAGCAGTCTCTGTGTTTAGGGTGGGCAGAGAAGGCTGCCCCCACTCCTGGGCCTTCTTGTATGAGGTCCCTCCTATAGGTGCACCGGGCAGGGCAAGGAAACCACTGCCAGAGCCCAAGGCCAGTGCTCCCCCAGGCCACGCGAGGCTGGGAGGTGAGGCCCGCTGAGCACCAATAAAGGAAGCAGGAAGCAGAGCCAGCAGATGGAGGGAGTTAGACCCTACCACGTCTCACTTCTGCTTTGGGCCAAATGGGCCTTTTTTTTGTCGATTTTCTTAAGCCGAAGGTGTTGGGTGTAGAAAGGCTCATGAGTTTCTCAAGCTGGCTCTGCATTCTGGCTTCAGCAATGGAGAGAAAATTTAAAGATACTCAAGGACCCATTGTAACGTGGGTCAGTGGCATAGAGGAGCCTTGAGTAACTTCCAAACTGGCCACATACCTCCCTGGAGCTTCCTTTCCTTTCATACAAAATGGAGACTATGAGAGAGGCTCGGGAGTAGGCACAGTTAGAAAAACTTTCCATGCCACACAATTATAGTGTGTTTAAAATAACGTATGCATGACATGGCATTCCGAAGTTGTGGGCATAATTGAAAGTGTATTGGTCAGTATGGGTCAGGTTGTGCTGCAGTAACAAACAGTCCCCCAGATCACAATGGCTTGAAACAGAGCTAGCAATTGTTTCTGTAAAGGGCTGGATAATAAATATTTTAGGCTTTGCAAGCCATTCAGTCTGGGTTGTAACTTCTATATTCTGTCCCTGTGGCAACTCTAGAGTACAGACATACATAGGCTGTGTTCTGATAAAACTTTATTTATAAAAACAAGTGATGGTGGCTGGGTGTGGTGTAGTGGCACACCTCTGCAATCCCAGCACTTGGAAGGCTGAGGTGGGAGGATCGTTGTGAGTTTGAGACCAGCCTGGGTTACAAAGTGAGCTCAAGGCCAGCCTGAACTGCATAGCGAGACCCTGTCTCAGAAAGACAAAAAAAAGTGACAAGCCAGGTTCAGGCTGGAATTAGCTGACCTGGGGCGTCAGATAACACAGACTTTTGACTTACACCACATATCTAAGGAGGTCTGGGAATCCGCTCAAAGCATGCTCCCAGGACTCATGTTGATGGAGAATTCATGTCTACACATGCTTCCATCAGCACAAAGACAGACTCGTGTCTGGTTCTTGAAACTTCTTCCGTAGTTACCCAGATCCCTTCTGTTCACACTGTGAACATGAGACTGCACCTGACTTCAGCGAGGGTAAGAAAGACAGTCCCTCTATTTGCCTAGAAAGCAGTGGGCTGGACCTATTTGTAAACAGCCTTGAGGTCCTGACCTCACAAGCTAGAAGGCCTGGTGTCGGGAGCCCTCCATGGGGCCCTGGGAAGCCCCCTGAAACACCTGGGTGTCACCACCTGTTTTGAGCAGGGATGAGCAGGTATGAGCAGGTATGTCCAGGTCCCTTCCAGGCTCTCCGTTTTGATTCCGCTTCTCCCCGCTTGGAATCATGTGTTTACTTCTGCTGCTTACCCGAAGAACAGGACAATGTCTTCCGGAACCAGGGTGGGTCACGGGAGAACCCAGCACAGGGAGGGTTTCCCACACATTCAGGCCTCCATATTCAGCCATCATTCTGGGATGGGGTGGTGGGTGGTGCTAGCTTTCAGAAACTGGTCCGGGATGTGGGATGGATGAGACCCCCAGGTAGAGGAGGAGAAGAGAGAAATTTGCTTAACAATGAACAGAACACAGGGCCAATGGAACAGCTGGCCCAGCTGCTGTCCAGACCCACTCAGACCACCAAAGGGAGGGAAGGGAGGGGTTCTAGTGAGACTGAACCCACCCGCGGGCCCAGCCTGTCTGCCTTGGCACTGCTTAGACATCTTGCTACAGGGCTTTTGCATGTTTTGTGCCACCCCCTTATGTGTCTGTGCATCCCTACTTCAGGCCCTTTTCCACATCCGGGGCCTTGCCTCAACATTGTTCTAAAACTCTAGCCCCAGCCTTGCACAGCTTTCTATGCATCCGCTGATGGATTGTCCCTGAAGCTTACATCTCCTTTCAAACGACTTGGAGTTTTGTTTTGACTATGAGGCTAGGCGTCTGCTGTTCGGGGTATCAGCCCCCTCAGGACAGGGTTTGGTGTTCTGTGGCATCCCCTGTGCTGGGCAGCTGTCATGCATATAGTAGGTATGCCACACACATTCGCCAAGTGAAGGACTCTGTATCCCTGAAGCCAGACAGTCACAAGTACCAGTTTCAAAGGAAGAAATAACACATAAACACCCAGAACCATTGCACTGAGCTTTGGCCTTCGAAGCACCCATGGCTGCTCGTGGAAACTGAGCACAGCCCGGTAAGATGAGCAAGGGCTGTGTCATCAGCTCAGGATCTCCTTGTAGCCCATGAGCCACCTAGGCCGCAGCAACAGTTGGGAAGCAGAAGGAGCCCAGCTGGGGTCAGGATCGGCTTCCCTGCCTGCACCTCCAGCCGAGGATCCTCCAGCTTCGCAGATGTGCAGATGCCTCCGTGGTGAGCTGGGCCCTGTGGAAACATCCTGCATGGAAAAAAAAAAACTTTAAAACAGAATAAAATGATCAAGAAAGGTCCCCTGTTAAGCCTGAAGAGATTTATCTATTACAGGAGAAATTTGGATGCATGAGGCAGGGTGTGGGAACAGCACAAAAACCAGGAATTCTGCAGACGATCGCCTGCCAGAAAAAGGAGAATCTCTTCCAGTGGAAAGTGGACATTCTAAAATTAGGAGCCTGAAGATGAGGAAGTGAAAAACCCCTCCAGATCTTCCCCCAACTGCAGCTTTCAGCTCTACCTCACCCCATCTCTTCTGCCTCTGACTTCTGGGTCTTCAGGAGGAAGCAGAATGAGTGGAGCCAAGCAAGGAACACACACATGGACACTGCATCTTGTTTGGAAGAAATCACATCAAAATGTGCGACTTTATTCAGCTGGCTGGTGTGCATCAGGTGGGACCCAGAGTGTACGCCCCCCAGCCAGCTCCATCTTCCAAGACCTCAGCTGGGCCTCGTGGGCTCTGGGAGGCACTAGATGGCATATGTGCCCAGGCCACAGAGACCCGGTAGCTCCATCCAGAGAAAAATGGCCAGACTACCCTCTTTAGCTTCCTGCAGGCTCCGAAGGGCCTAGGCTGCTCCCTGAGCTGTGAGCGTCACTATGCACATTGAGAAACGGTCTGTCCATTCCGGGCTTGTGGCTTTGGGGAGACATGGAAACTGTCACATGATGCACCCAACCCAGCAGTGGAAGGCTCCTAATGCAATGACACTAGCCGTCTTCCACAGGCAGCAGGGCAAGAGGTGTGGGGCCAGCCCTAAGGTGACTGATGGTGCAGTCAGTTCTCCTAGCACGAGGTCAGAGTTTATCTCCAGACCTGCCTGCCAGCAAATCAAGTGATTCCGACAACTCTTCTATGGGAGCTGGAGGGCAGGAGGGGCTGGGGTCATCCGGGCCCTACCTCTGTAGGCTTGCCTCCAAAAATAGCCCTTTCTTCCTGTGCTGGGGGCGCTGGGCCATGGGCCCTACAGGAAAATGTTAGTTTCCAAGGCAGACAGACATCTGGAAACGCCAATCGGCCACACACGGCTGGTCAGACCATGGCTAAGTATCACGTGGCTTTGGGTGACATCTGGCCCTGGAACGCTCTCAATCTTGTCCCCCTCATCCAGCAAATCAAGCACATGTTTAAGGGCCAAGTCACAAAAGGGCCTGTGAGCATGCTGGGAGTCAAAGATGTGCACCCCAAGAACACTGAGGTGGGAACTGTCATTCCGCTGCTCCAGGGACCCCGTAGCTACCACCCCGTGAACGAGGCTGTCCCCTCAGCTGCTGTTATATTCCCACCAAGGAGGCTTGTCCGGCTGCCTGGAGTGAGTCATGGGCCTGCTGTCAGGATTCAGAAGCTTGAGCCGTTTCCTGCAGATAAGGGCTGAGTGCAAGGGAAACCTGGTGGGAGGTCACCCTACTGCCAGAGAGCGCTTCCTCCGGAGCACCCCCAGTGCTAATTAGCCATTCCAAGCATAGTTTCAAAAACATTTAGGGATTTCCTCATCAGAATAAACTTCCTCCTGTGTTATCTTCATTTTTGGCATCTGATAGGAACCCTTTATGTCTTATTTATTTATTTTCTTTTGCTCCAAGATTCAGGGTGGACAGTGCTTAGCCCTGCAGCAGGCGGATGGGCAGGTGAGGACAGGGACAGGCAGCCTTCCTCCTGCACCCAGCTGGCTTTCGCTACTTCTCTGGCAGGCCACAAACTGAAGCCCCTCAAGGCAAATTAAACCTGGGAGTGTCCAGGTGAGCTTGGGACAGATAAGGGAACACAGGGGCCTTCCCTTGAGCACAGGCAGAATTGCAGAGGACTGGATGCAAGCTGCAGCCAGAAACATTGCAGCCCAGCTGTTGCTCCTTTCTGGAAATGAGTCTCTGGGCCTTGCCTGTGGGCTGGAGGCTCCCTGGTGCCCACATTGATCTGTGTACCCCTGTCTCCAGGCCAGTTGCATCCTGTGACAGCCCACATGCCTCCTGGGTAGTTTGATCACAATAGGCGATTTCCTGCAAGATCGGCCAATGCCCGGGGGCCCGGGCCTCTCTGTGATGGAGCTGATGGGATGAGCTTGTTTGGAGCTGGACGTTTTGTCTGGAAATGAGTTAGATTCTGGCAATGGAACTAATGCTACTGTATGCTGTTTGTGGAGGAAGTGTCCCTGCAAGCACCCCACCAGCCCTCTGAACATGGCCAACTGGCCTTGCTCCTGGGAGCAGTTGATGCCTGCTCTGGGAGAGGCTGTTGGTGTCTGTTGGAGCGCTCATGTGCATCTCACCAAAGGACCATGGTCCAGACCAGAGCCCAGCCTGTGGTGGGTGAGGATGTTTACACAGCGTCAGGGCCACTTTCTCTGCAGCCCAGGGTGATTGTGTCCCTGATCCCGGGCTGGGTGGACGGAGCTAAAGCACTCGTGCTCGCATCCCAGCAGGGGACTGGGCCATCAAAAGCCAAGTGGGGGAAGGATGGGGGAAAGAAAAGAAGGAAGAGAGGAAGGGAGGCGGGAAATGAGTGGGTGGTAAGACAGATGCGTGGGTGGATGGGTTGGTGCACAGACAGTAGAAAGGAAGAGTGGGTAAATGGATGCTGATGGATGGACAGAAGGAAGAAAGGAGGGAGGGGAAGAGTAGGAGTTTATATGTAGATGGGGGGTGAAAGGAGATGAACTGATGGATGGGTAGGTGGGTGAGCAGACGGGGAATAGAGATGAGTGGATGGAAAGAAGCTAAGGAGGGAGAAAAGGAAGAAGGGAGGAAGGAAGAAAGGAGAGAGAGAAGAGCAGAAGTAAGGAAGATGGAGGATGCCAGGAAGCACCAAGCTGGTTTCAACCGTGTCACCGCATGGGGTGCTTTGTATCCGCCCCCATCAAGAAGAAAGTAGGGAACAGATCCTGTAGAAAACTCTGGACCCTTGTTAGCTGCTGCACTCACAGCAGTTCACGAAGCTGCTTCCCAGACGCCCTTGCGGTCTTGCCATCCCAAGACGCGGTGCATGGCTTGGCCCCCGAAACAAGTCTGCATGCCGTCCTCGGCCCCGCCTCCTCCCCAGCCACGCCCCGCCTCCTCCCCAGCCACGCCCCGCCTCCTCCTCAGCCACGGCCCCGCCTCCTCCCCAGCCACGCCCCGCCTCCCAAGCCCGGGGTCCAACCCTGCACCTGCTCTCCACGGAGGCCCAGGCAGCCCGTCTACAAGTCCAGCCTTGGGCCCAGTGACAGCAGACCCCACGTGGGCACCGCTGTCCACAGGCCAGGCCCCCACCTTCACGTTTCATCTCCTGTCTTGATGGCTGCCGAGCAGAGGCAGAGCCCGGGGACTCTCAGCCTGGGTCCAGAGTCTTCATTTACAGGAAGACAGTCCCTGGGCAAGAAGGGAAAGTGAGAGAGGAAAGCATGGGGCTGAGGCCAGTCATGGCTGAAGTGTCGGGGAGGCTGTCATGGTCTGGAAAGCAACTCTGAGGGAAAGCAGACCAGGTGAAAGGATATTTTAAACACATTTTCTGTGTCACAGTTGCTCTCATTTAGATCTTAAATGTCTCCCAAAGGTCCCTGTACCAAGGGATTCATCTCAGAAAAGCACTATTAGGAGGTGACAGAGACCTTAAAAGGAGGTGTCTAGGGGGAGGACTTCAGGTCATTAGCAGGATTTCCCGAATAGGACTGTAGCACCCTCACCTCCTCCTCATCCTCTTTTGCTTCCTGGAGATGAGGTGAGAAGCTTTGCTTCACCACAAGTCCCAAAGTAATAGGACCAATCAATCATGGACTGCAGCTTCCTAAACTACAGCCTTTTCTCTTTATAAGTTAGTTGTCTCATGTATTTTGTTACAGTAATGGAAAGCTGACCAACAAAATGGCCAGTGACACTGTTTCCTGATCACATAATAAAATCTATGTGAGAAACTGAAGCAGAAATGACTAACTGCCTCCTCAAAGTTCCTCTGTCTACTGACAGAATGCAGATGGTGTTCAGCCTGACATCACGACCTGCTGAAACATTCTCCTTTCTAGCTTTCTTGGCATTTGGGGTGGTCATGAGGCTAACTGTACATAAAGCTATGAAGGAATATGCTGGGACTCCTGGGGAGGGTCCATATTTTTCATCTAGTATTCCTCTTCATTCCTTCCACGTTTCTCTTCCTGCAAGGAAAGCTGAAATGATGCCCAAAGCACAGCAGCCATCTTGCAACCATGAGGACAGAAGTCACGGGCCAAGGATGGTAAGAAGCAGAAGCTGGCCCAGCAGGAGCTGCCATACCAGCCCTTGACAGACAGGTCACCTGTTATGCTGCCATGTGTGGCTTCCTGCTTCCTGCATCCACGTGCAGCTCTGTATGACATGACCATTGGTGAGAACCCGAAGGCACACACTGATTTTCCTGCAGATAAACCAAGAGGAGGCCATCTTAACATCACAGAGGCCTCGGGGATGGGTCCTGCTCCCTGACAGCTCCCTGACCGATGTGGTACCCAAGAACCAAATCTCCGTATGTCCCATGAGATCATTAGCCTTGCCCTCTGTTCCCACATCTGCTCACTCACAGCACTTAGCAAGGACAGCCTCTTTGCTTGACCTTGGGCCCATTTGTGCCCATCCTCTGGCCAGATCATGACTTTGCCCTGCCAGTGAGGTCAGAGAGCACCAGGAGACACTGGAGAGGGCTAGATTAGTCCAAGTTCTCCAGGGAAACAGAACAAATTAGTGTGTGCTTGTGTGTATACATGTGTGTGAAGAAAGAGATGGATATGAAGAACTTGGCTTGTGCACCAGTGGAAGCTGCAGGGCTGAAATCTGCAGTGCACAGGGACCCTGAGAGACTAACACGGACCCTCACTGCAGGCATCTGCCTGTTCTCAGAACCACTTCCTCTAGGGACCTCGGGCTTTCTCTAAAACCTCCTGCTTGCTGCATGAGCCCACCGTGCCCTGAAGGGTCACCTGCTTTCCCAAAGCCCACTGAAGAAATGTTACTGTCATCTGAAAACACATTCACAATGACCTCAGCCTGGGTGTGTCACCTCGTACTACGTATGGCAGCCTGATCCAAGAGCCAGCACGAGGTCCTGCCCAGGTGTGTGTCTGTCGTTGGGTGAGTCCCGTCTTCCAGATCACAGAATCACAAGTTTCATGGGGCCTTGGGCATCCTCTTGTCCAGGCGTCTACCTGAAACATGAATGTTCCTTCCCAAGTCTCATGACCAGGTAGGTGGGGCTTTAGACTCCTGCCTGACTTTCCCAACAACCCTTCAAAAGCCACATTAATATGTACCGTATGCGCCCACATGTGCACTCACATACATGTGAACACAGAGGCAATACATGTGCGTGCATACACATGTGCACACTTTTATACATCACAGGCAAGCATAGTGTTCACACACAAAGCCTGCACATTTCTGCAAATGCACATGTGCGTACATACAAATACAAACTGACACACACACATATGTGCACACACACACAGCCCTTAGACAACTCAGTCTCCCTTGGGACAAAAGTCTCTGACACCAATTTAAAGCACCTGCCCATCTGCCACACAAAAGGCAAGTTACTTTTGCTACTGCTATGTTATTTACATGCAAATTTGTGCTGCCAGAGTCCTTTCTTGAAAGGTGCCTACTGCCACTGCAGTGCAGACATCCTGGAGCAGATCTTCACAGGAAAAGCAGAAACGCTGCAGCCACCTGGCTGCAGGAGCTCAGCGCTGCTTAGGGAACCGGGGCTCCCGATGCCATAGCCCCAGGAGGGGACAGCCAGCGGTACTCTGCAGGGGGTGGCCTCAGTGGATGGGCGGAGCCCCCTCCAACCTGCATCTCCTCAGGCAAGATGCAGTTCACGAGGAGATCCTGGCACAGTGGGTCTGGGTCTGTGCTTCTGTGAATTCTCAGGTGATGCCCAGGTGGCCGAACTGGGCCCTGCTTTGTGAAGCTTTATGTGGAAACCATGCCACGCCCAGGTTTGGATCTTAGGTAATTCAGGAACAGGAGATGGGCCCCCCCTAGACTCCCTCCTCTGGAGGATAGGTCTTCCACATTTGGTCCCATCTTCAGGCACAGCACAAGAGCATAAAGTAGGGAAAGGGCCACTAGTGACAATAACTGGGGTGGCCATGGGTGGCTCTGAGGTCAATGTCACCCCTTGATCAGTTAGGCAGGCACTCCTGGGGCTCCTGTCCAGAGACAGCATTGGGGAGGAAGCCGGTATCCAGTGTGAGGGGCCAGACAGACCACAGGCCTGCACTATCCCAGGAGGGAGAGCCAATCTGAGCAGATCGCACAGGCTGGTCAGTGTCCAGGGCAGACACACACACACAAACCACCTCAACCATTCCTGGGGAAAAAGGAAGCCATCACTGAGAGCCCCATGCTGATATCTTGTCCCAGGTCCTGCACCTGCTAGGATGGATGGCCCCTGGTTCTAGGCAGGAGAGAACCTCTCAAACAGCACCACCACTCCCTGGAGACAGTGGCCTTGAGAGACAAGCAGGGCTGTGGGGGCTTCACCTGTTTATGCAGAGGCCTGGGCCGTAATCGACACTGGCTCTCCACGCCAATCTCAGCTCATGTTACTCCGATGAGATATCTATCCTGATGACCAGGCCAGGAGCTCAGACCCTGGCCCTCTATCACACTTTCTCTAGAGACTCACAGTGAATCCAGGTCAGGCCAGATGCCACCCAAGTTCCAACTCCAGCCCAGGACAGACAAGGATCAGAGGAATCTTTCTCTGCCTCAGTTTCCCATACTGTACCACCCACCACTCATGCTTATCCTGAGGGTGAGCGATTGTGAGAGATTGACCATAACACAAAATCACATAACCGAGGCAAAGAAAAATGACGTTTCCACATCCTCACAGTCACGAATTCCCCACACTTGTCTGCTCCTAAAAAACTCCCAAGAGGCTCATATGAAATGCAAGTTCCTTAGCCCTATCCCTACTGCACGGAGCCTAGAAGTCTGCATTTTTACAAAACAACCCCCACCCCCGGCCATGGTTTTTCTAAGATGGGAATCTTCGGAAATCTGTCCCTGTTTAACAATCTGCATACAGGCATAGCCAGCCTTTGCAGGAGGTTTGGATGGAGTACAAGACAAAGCCAGGTGTTAGGAATGTCAAGGGCAAAAGGTCTCACATAGGTTGGACATGTCACCAGGCTAGCTCTGATACCAGGAAACAGGTGTCCTGGGTCGCACTCCCAGTTTGCTGGGGTACAGCATTACATCCTGCAATCACCCATTTCAACATGTGACCAAAAAAAAAGCAGGTTGGCTTCTGGCCATTCCAAGGGTGTGGTGGACAAAAAATGGGTTTGAAGTCAGGTGGACCTTTGTGCACAGCCTGGCTGTGTTACTCACAGCTATGTGGCTTTGGGCTCATTCTGTACCCTCTTGCTACTCAAGGCTGGCAGCAATGCCATGACAGGGATGTGTTAGGTGTGCAGGACCCCACTAGCATCACCACCACCAGCACACAGACACACAGACACACACACACACAGACACACACACACACACACACACACACACTTACTTAGACTCTGCATTCTAGTGAGATCTCCAGGGCTTTCTCGCGTACTTGAATGTTTGGAAGCGTTGTGTTCCCCTCTCCGAGACTTGATATTCTGAGCTGCAAAACCATGAAAAACGACGTCAGTAAGAATTTCTACAGCTCTGAATACCATAAAGCCTGTTGAGTGCTAGCTTAAACAATCAGGAAATGTGCTGGCTGCTGTCACAGTCCAGGGCCAGACGGGTATCAGCGTCAGTGCAATCCGGGGTATGGTGCCTGCTTCTGGCTCTGCCCTGCTCCACCTTCAGTCTCAGTCTGGGGCAAGAGACCTGCAGCTCACCGTGCCTCACATCTATGCAAGACAATGTCCACATCTGCACTTGGCGGTGCCAGAAGGAAGGGACAGGACATTGGGGTTTCGGGGATGTCTCCTCCTAATGCACTCTTTTAAGAGAAAGGAAATACATCTCTCCAGAAAACTCAAAGGATCTTTCCCATGCATCTCACTGGTCTGTGTCAACCCATGGCTAGTCACTGAATTGATTTAAGCCTGAGTTTCTGGGCTGAGTACAGGGTCATTCTCAGGTCTAGCTATGAAGCTGATGGCAGGACTGCCTGCCATGTCCATCTTGCTGCATGAACCCAGCTCAGGACCTTATAGAAGAGGGAAGCAGGGCTTGGGTCCATACCTCAGGCTGGTCACTACAAACCTCTCTGCCTCATGAGTGGCTGCCAAATGACCACAATCCCTGGAACACGGTAATTCTTATAAGAAGGCAGCAATCTTTCATCTCAATAGCACTTCTGGGAGATCACATTCTCCACAGACAGCCGTAGCTCTATCCTTGGTCCTGTGTGCTCTGCCACTCCCCATTAAAAGGCACAGTCTATTTTTGACTCCCCAGATCCTGGAGAGGACTTTGTGCCCACCATGATCAATAGAGCGTCTCAAATGAGATGCTTCCGAACTTCAAATAGTGACTCAGGTTCCTCCTTGTGCTCTCTGTTAGAACCACCTCCTTTGATACCTAGCTGCCATATCATAAGGAAGTCCAGGCCACGGAGGAGGCTGGGTGTAGATGTCCCAGCTGATAGCCCCAGCAGAACCCGTGTCACCCACCAGACATGACAGTGCATGCATTTCAGCTGATTTTTTTTTTCGTCTTTTTCCTTTTTATCGGTACCAGGGATTGAACTCATGACTGTCTGCTTGCAAGGCAGGCGCTTATGCCGCTGAGCTAAATCCCCAGCCCCCATTTCAGCTGATTTTAACACCTGCCTCTGACCTCCCAGCTGACTTCCCAGATACCATGGAGGAAAAATAAGCTATTCCCACTGCACTCTGTCAGGATCCTGACCGGCAGAATTGATAAGCATTTAGAAAGTATTGTCACTGTGGCACACAAATTAATGATCCCCTGATGTTCTAAATGCTGATGCTCTAAACCCTACCCCTGTGACTGTGTGACCTTAGGGGACAAAAGGGGCTTTGCAGGCACGAAGAAGCTGAAGATCTTGTAATCTGGAGATAATCCTGTATTAGTGTGGTGAGCACAATGTAATCAAAAGGACCTCGAGGGTCAGAGTGAGCAGCAGTGGGAGACAGAATGTCAGAAGCAAGAGATTCAGGTGATGCTGGAAAGAGTCCCCAGGACCAGGTGATCTCTGATGGCAGAAAAGGAAAGGAACAATCCTCTCTGAAGCCTGCGGAAAAATACAGCCCTGGGGCCACCTTGATTTTAGACTTCTGATTGCTGGAAGCACCAAAGAATAAATCTCTGGGGTTTTTTTTAACCATAGAATTGACACTAACTTGTTAATAGTAGCCAATCAAATCTTATGTAGGTTTTTAATAATGATTTTAATTTTCAAAGTAGATGTAGGACTCTTCAGACTCTGTTTCCTCGTGTGTCAGTTTTGTTAACGTATCTTTTGAGAGTTTTTTTTGTCTATTTTTTAAAATTAAGCTTATTGTTGTAATTTAGATACACATACTTGAGAAAGTTTTAAATTCCATCATAGTTGTCAAGCTTTTGGTTCAACTTGTTGATCATGTTCTTATCTAAGTCTGTAAAAGTCAGGATGATGGCTCTTTCTGTTCTTGACATTTGTGATTTGTGTTCTCTCTCTTTTTGATCAATTACCTTGATCAGGTTTTGATTGATAGTTGTTTGTCTTTTCAAAGAGCCAGCTTTTCACTTTGTCAGTGTTCTGTGCTATCTCTCCGCTTTGTGTCTCATTGGTTTCTGCCCTTCTCTTTACTCTTTCTGTCCTCTTCCTTTCCTGGGGTTTATTTTCCTCCTGCTTCTCTAGCAATGGTGGCCATTCGTCTCAGACTTTCTTGTTTTTGAATAGAAGTCCTTAAAGCTGTAATTCCCCTTTAGCACTGCTTTGACTGCCTCCCACATTTTGGTATACTCTTGTTATTATTCAGTATTCTAATACTTTTATGGAGACTTACTTTATAGGCCAATGTAGTATCTGTCTTGGTGAATGTATCATGTATACTTAAAAAGAATGCTTATTCTGTCATAATTCTAAAAAGCAATTTCTATAAATGTCGATGGATGATTAATAATGTTTTCCAAATCTCCTATATGTTTATTTTTTGCCTAGTTCTTCTATCAATTGCTGGGGGAGGTGGAATTTGATAGTTTATTATGATTGTGGAGTTATCTTTAAGTTTTTGCTCATGTGTTATGAGTTTCTGTCAGACACATGCATATTTAAAATCGCTGTGAATTCCCAGTAAAATGTCTGTTTTGTTACTAAAAAATGACCCTTTTTATCTGACTTCATTTTGAAGACTATTTTATCTGACATTAATACAGCCACTCTAGCATTTGTATGTTTACTTCTGGTACGGTAGATCTCCATATTTATTTTATGTTTAAAATGCATTTCTCTTATAGATACATAGTTGAGCTTTACATTTTTATGCAGATGGTCCCTTCTTTCTAATTAAATTTTTATACTACTAATATTTAGTGTAATCATTGATATGGTTAGATTTAGGTTTCCTAGGCTGTTATTTGTTTACTGTTTGTTCTCTCTGTTTTTATTTTTCCATTTTCTCCTTCTACTCCATTTTGGAATATTTGAAATTTTTTTTAGTATGTTATATTACATTAACTGTATTCCCTTTAACACTTTAATAATTTAATAGTATTCCCTTCTGGTCATTTTTATATTTCTTATCTACTGAGATTGGTGGTTTTTTCATTCATCCTTGGTATATCTTCCTTCATATCTTTATACCTAATTACGATTTAGTTCTTTTAAAGTTCTTGCCTGGCCAATTCCAGCATGTGAGTCACTGGGGTGAAAATGTGTTGGTTGTTAATGGGTCACATTTTTCTCAATTCTTCGTGTGCCAGGTAATTTATTTATGTCCTAGACACAGTTACTATTATACTGTGTGGACTCTGGCTTTCTTTTATCCCACTGAGCAAGATTTTTGATCTAGCAATCACCTGGTAAGACTCACACTGTCAGATCAGCAGTTCCTCCCTAACTTCTGAGAGCAATGCTCGAATCTCAGTTTGATTTTTCAGCCTCTGCTAAGCTGTTCCGAGTCTGCCATGCGCGTGTGAGGTTCTGGGTAACCTGAGGTGTGTGAGAGGGCTCGCGTGGAATTAGGAAATCCTGTCTCTCACCTCCTTGGCTTTTCCTTCACTTCAGGCCCATGGCTTCCTGGACTCACACCTCTGCTTCCTCCTGCTAGAAAGATGGCGGGGATTCTGCGGGCATCATAGCCACCTGCCCCACATGTGCTGCTGTGACTTCGCGGCCCACACTGTTGGCAGAGGCACAAGCAGCGACAGCTGCCTCCAGGTTTTAACTACCTTTGGCATAACCTCCTGCTTTCTGTTGTTTCTTTTCAGAATCTTCAGGTGCTGCTAATTTTTATCAGTATCAATGGGACAGTCAACCGCAGCAGAGCCTGGCCGTGGTCCTGCAAGGCCACTGCCAGACAGAGGTGAGGAGCTGGCAAGCTTCCTGCCGCCCGGGTAACAGTGAGTGAAAAGAGACGAATCAGAGAAACAACCGCTGCACAAAAAGGGGTCAGATCTTTTTGAGTATGAAAACTAAGCTGTCCCTCCATTCTAGTGTGTCCAGTATTCCCAGGTGAAGCAGAGGCGGAGTAAAAAGCAAACTCAAATCAAACTAGTAAGAGCTTTGCTGAGATCCCAGGAAGAGCTGAGGTGGTGCCGTGCTGTGCGGCCCAGCAAACCAGGCCCTTGTGGGGACCTCAGATGCAGACCCTGAGAGCGACTTCCCACGGCACTCTCCAGGAAACCCAAGGCAGAGAACAAGTACCTTGAAAAGTCGTGGGTGG
This sequence comes from Cavia porcellus, assembly GCF_034190915.1. NCBI lineage: Eukaryota > Metazoa > Chordata > Mammalia > Rodentia > Caviidae > Cavia > Cavia porcellus. The sequence goes on from NW_026947500.1 coordinate 27,376,352, forward strand.
GGCTCCCATCTGCCAAAGTCTATTATATCCTGATGCATTAAAAAGCCCACAAAGTTTCTGAAGACTTGTATCAGCTTGGACTGACAGGGACCAACAGCACAGAGTGAAAAGAGGCCTTTGAACTCCAAACTTCCATGGGCAGGAGCCAGGCTGTGACAATGACTTGTCAGCCAACATAGGCTATATATTTCTGCAAAGGAAGGCTGACTCAGAGGGTGGAACCAAGAGCTCAGAGGACAGAGCCAAAACCTTCTGTGACTCATTCCCCGACAGAGGGACTGAGCCCCCAGCAGGGATCGGGCCTCGAATGCCCACTGGATTTCAGAATGGCCCTGGGCCATTACGTCTGGGCGTTCGGTGTACTCACGCATTCTGACGGGGTACTGCGGAGGCCTCCTCTGCCCACCCACCCCTGCACTGGGGTGCAGGCAGATAACTTGCTTTGCCCTCATACTTGGTACAAAGGAGCATCCTGTGCCACATTTTGTGGTGCTTCACGGACACTGCATCTTAGCAGGGAAAGCATCTCTTGGCTGCTCCCATGACTGTTAGTCCTGATTTTTCAACTGCATTGGGATAAGAAATACCTAGCACGTTGGTTGAGTCTGCCCTTGGGTGCGTACCTCAGTGGGTCATAAAGGCGCAGCCTTGGCTTCTGTATGCAGCCCCCAGTCCCTTACTACCCAGCACTGTTCCCTTCTCTGCTTCCTGGTGGCCATGAGGTAAGCAGCATTCGTGCTCCAGGCCCTTCCACCCTGCCGATTCTGCTTTGGAGTCTGCCAGCCATGGACTGAACCCCGAACCTCACAAACCATAAGCTGGACTAAACCTCTCTTCCTTTAAGCTGTAGGTGTCAGGAATTTTGTAGGTGTCAGGAATGCTAATAGACTTCCCATCCAGTCAAACTTTGAGCCTTGGCTCAAGGCGCCATTCTCTTACGTTCCTCCCCTTCCATCCTTGTTGCTGTTTGGTGATTTCAGTGTGGTCTGTCCCCTGGCCACTCCTGCTGTGGTCCTCCAGCCAGCACCACTGGCCAAGCCTGGGGAGCTGGTTAGAGAAGTGATCTCTAGGGCTAACCCCAAACCTGCTGAGTCAAAATTCATAGGGTTCCCTGATGACTCCCAGGCACTATAGACTTTAAGAACAGCTGCTGTGTGCTGGCTCATGGCAAGTCCTGCCAGCTGGGACAGCAGAGAGACTTGCAGCCCCAGGAAAGGCCAGGGCACGTGGGGCCTGGGCAGCAAGACTGCTGCCAATCAGGGTGGGCACCACACTGCACCTGCCACAGGCTAGGTAGCCTCTGTAGATGTAGCTACCCAGGGACATCTCACCCATGACCTGGCACAGGGAGGGCACAAGAGTTTGTCTCCTGAGCTGACAACTAGTGGGTGTCAGTGGGCTTGGCCAGGCTGAGGTGCATCTGGGAGGGGGAGTCTAGACTGCAGGAAATGATGCTGTGATCAATTAGAGACGTCCGTGGCGCCCGAGAGGGGAGTGGCGCCTCATATGTGACTTGTTCTCCTTAGCCAGAATGTGCAGAATTACTTTTGTGCCATTTAAAAGCTTCCCTCCCTTCCTCCCGCTGGAAACTTTTCCAAAAAGATGTCACCGCTCATAAGCCCTTGGCCACCCGTGCCAGCCACCATCAAGCAGTGCTCGATTGGTGTGGATGGGTCTGATGTGGGGACCATGGCGTCCGGCCAGGAGCTGGCCTGCAGCCCCTCATGGCCACTTTGGTTGGTCAGGATCCAAAGAGTCTTCCAGACCAGCTGCATGGGGCCCCCTCCAGTCTGCTTGTTCATATAGCTGTGCCTTTTGTGGCCCCTGCTTACCAAGCTGTGGAGCAGGTGCCCATCTTCCATCAGCCTGATTCAAGTTCCCTTCTTACCATTAAAGCAGCTACCATTCTTGATTCTGGGAATGCCGCACAATTTCCTTATCTTCAAACTCCTGCTCTCATTCCCAGCCCCTGTGTGGTATCCCCCAGCCTCTCAGAAAACTCAGTTTCTTGATTTTCAGAACCCCTTAACTCAGCTTCTTTTGCCTGATCCCAGGCTGGGCAAGGGATACTGCTGTTCCCATTTTGCAGATGAGCAAACTGAGGCTCTGAGTAACACCAGTAGCTGCCGCTCACATGGGCGATCTAGGAAGCACTGGGCTGGACAGATGAGGATGGATAAGAGCATCCATGGCCCTGCAGCCTGAATGTGGGCTGAGGGCTCCATGGGGCTTCATGGGCACAGGCAGCAGCCAGGCGGGTGGTGTGGGGATCCTCCCCATCCCCTGGTAAGGAGCACATTGGTCCCAGGCGCCCCCACAGAAGCTCTTTTGGATGCAAACCTGATGGTCTCAGCACATTTTTTCCAAACACACCCTTCCTCCTCTCCCAGCATCTCGGTGTCTTTGGACCATTTCCCTGAGGAGAGGCCCAGGCAGGGTGAGGGCCCTGGAAGGGGACTCACTCCTTGGGGCTGCTCCACCACCCCCACCCCTCCCAGCCACCATCCTGGCCTGTGAGGCTGGGACATTCGACAGAGAAACCACAAAGAACTGAGCTGTTTAAGAGAACATCAGCCTGGGTTTCCACAGCAACAGCCTCTGGAGCCAGCCTCCCGGCAGGCAGCCCCAACCATGAAGCCAGGGCCAAGCGTCCCCAGCTGGGCGGGGGACACAGGTCCACTCCAGCTCCTGGGAGTCCAGGCTGGGATCCCACGTCCTCCATGCTGCAGGCCTGCAGCATGAGGAGGGGAGGCCTGGAGGGTGGAGCCAGAAATCCCCAGCAAACCCCTCACTCTCAAACTGTCACACACCCACCAGCCCCAGCGGCTTCCCCACCCATTCTGGCCTCAGCCTCACCTCCCCAAAGGCAAGTCCGCCAAGGCCACACCCAGTTACCTGAGTCCATGTCTTAGTCCACGGCTATCCCTGAGCCTGGCATGCTGCCCCCAAGGAGCTGAGGAGCTTCTTCCCCCAAGAAGTCCCCTGTAACAGAACCTAAGGTCTGCTGAGCGCTGTTCTCTGAACAATATAAGCCACTATCTTTCCCTACAGGACTATTCTCACCCATTTTGTTGATGAGAAAAGTGAGGCAGAGAGATGGTAAAGGAGTCGCTCAGAGTCATGCTGCCTAAGCAGTGGGTGCCAGGTGGGAGCCAGGCTGACTTATAACCTGTGCCAAACACACCCTAAGGGTGACCCTGGAGGCACTATTGTGACCCCATGCCATCTTCTGGGGCACCTCAGCTCCTGTGACGTCCAGGGTTGTCTAGGAACCCATGGAGCCCATCTGAACAGAGCTGAAGTTTGGTCTGCAGCCTTCCAGAGACCCTGGAACAGCCCCTGGAAGCCCCCACAGCCAGTGCCTGGTGTCCATAGGCTGGGCCCTATTCTGGGCACCCCGCCCTGGCACATCAGGGAAACAGAAGTGAGCACTGCCCTCTGGGGCCCACTGTCAGGTGGAGGGGAGCAGTGTGTGAAGCGATGGCCCCAGAATCCTCCCAGCAACACCGAGAGTCTATGGCTGGCTGCGAGATGTATCCGGTGAGGCGCCTGAGAAGAGAGGCTTGGGAATCCAGCTGTGTGGAGTCCTCAGCGTGCTGAGACCAACACCAAGGAGCCCAGCTCGAGGAGCGTGGGCAGAGAAGTGTGGTGAAGTCACCAAGCAGTGGGTGAGGCCAGAGCCTGCACAGCCCCCAAAGAGGTGAGAGCCAGGAACTCTGCCTGAAGCAGCCAGAGGAAAAGGAGACTGTGTCTTTGATTTGGCACACTGCGTCCCTGCTTCACCACAAAAAGAGGATTTGAAGTGGCTTGCAAGCATACACAAAGTGCTATATGATTTTTAGATGATGAAGAAAATGTGGGAAAGAAACATAAGATGAAGCAGAAGTCCAACTGCATGCCATAATATCTTCTATGCTTGTGTTGGTTGTCATGGCAAATTCAACTCTGAGTTCCCTGGCAGCCAATGCAAAAAAGAAAACATGCCCTTCCATTTGATTTATAGGGAGCAAAGGATAAAATGCACAAGCACCTGGGAGATGCTGGACTATGGCTACTTCTGAAAAAGCAGAGGAATTTCCCGTGAAGTGTTATAAATGCAGTGATTCTCCAGACTGCCTTCCTTTGTGGCATTCTTGGGGACAGGAGTGTGGATTGGGCTCCTTGCAGGGGATAAACTCAGGGAGAGGGGCCTGTGGCTGTCTGGGGGCTGGTGCTGATGAAGCTAGAGCCATGTCTTCTGGGGCTGGAGCAAACCTTGTATCTCATTTTACCCACACCCCTGCAGATTGGATCCAGGAAGAGCCAACATCTTCAAGCGTAGTGCTCAAACTTGGCTGTGTGCTGGAACAAGCTGTGATCTCCCCTGCTCTGGGCTCATGAGAGCTCTGATCTAGCCTACAGAACACTTAAGGGGTGACTCCTGAAGCTGCACGGGGGAACACGCCCTCGGGAGCTGGGGCATCTGTCACCATGCAGAGTATAGGAGTTGCAATCTGGTGAGTTCCAGCAGCAGGGAAACTAGGTGCCCCTTGGGGGACCCCAGGTCCCTAGAGGTAGAGGGGAGGGAGAGGCCCCTGCAAACTACAGGTTGAAGGGAAACCCCATCTTGTATTGGGATGGGGACCCTGAAAGCCCTGAGCATCCTCAACAAATAATTTGGGCTCCTCATCCAAGCTCCAGCCACATGGACCCCTGAACATTTGCCTTTACTTCTCAGATAAATTTCCCAAAGATTCTCACTGTGCAGCATTTATTTCATGATGTCTGTGTCAGTGGTGCCACTCAGAGCTCCACGGCCACAGTGGTTGCCCACAGTGAAGCCAGTGATGCCCACCAAGCCCTGGTCATCACACTCTGATTGCAAGATCTACCATTTTCAGAAACAGCTGTCAAGGAGCTGTGGTCTCCAGCACATTGGCTGAGAAAATGTGCTGTCCTAATTTGAGCCAAACCTGGTGATTTTCAAAAACTCCTTGGAACCCCCAGGGCCAGGACAAATGGGACCATAAGCTCTGAGCTGGGTGACTTCCTGAAGAGAGCTGCTGAGACACAGACCCTTGGTTGCCTCCCAGTCAAAGGAGCATGCTAGAAACAGTGCTTGGATTCTGGAACTATTGCGTCTATGCCATTCTTTCTGACTGTTGTTAAACACCAAGGTCAGTCATCTCTGTAAGAGGATTTTCAGGCAATGGTCAGATAATCAGATCATTTAAGGGTTAATATTTTAAAGAATTCTGAAAAGTAAGTGTTGAAAAAAATACTGCAAATCCACAGAGGATGCAAGGGTCAAGAAAAAATTAATTAAAAAGATAAGAAATACAGGTATCTGACAGATACATGACAAACAGGCTGGTTTTTCTGCAGCGACAAATATCCCAGAACTCGTGTGGTTTAAAACTATGAGGTTTTCATCTTGCTTGTATCCCACAGCACGTGCTCAGCAGGAATTTCTCACTGGGCGAGAGCTGAGGATTTTGGAGGCTTCTAAGATTCCTGGGGGACAGAGGGCAGCAGAAGGGTGAGCGCACTCTGGATCCTTGGTTTCCCAGGGATGGCCCCTGCGGGAGCCCCGGCAGATGTGGGCGAGACTGGACCTCGCTTCCTGCAGGATAACCAGGAATAAGGCTGAGGCCACCTTGGCACCTGTCCTGATGTGCTTGGGAGATGGCAGTGGGGCTGGGTGACAGGGCAGAATGTGGAGCCCAAGCTCCAGGTCTCAGCCCCACCCTTACCCAACTCTTTACTCCAAACCGCTGTGAGACCCAGGATTTCCTAGGCTCTTATTTGGCACCCAATACCTGACCTGATCTGATGTGACCTGTCCTGGAGTTGTCATGACAGGACTCTCACTCCTTTAGGTGAATGCTGGTGGGTTTTGTGCTGTGGCCCCATGGGGAGGGTCAATCACACATTTTGCTTGTGCCTGATGACCTTCCTAAAAACTCAAACCTCTGCCCTTCATGGTCTTGGCCTTTTGAGGTTGGCCCTGTTATCAGTCAAGGGCTAGGAGCCCCAGTTCTGGCCCTGCCTCTCCCTATCAATGTGTCTCCAAAGAAGGGCAGGTGGCAGCTTCTGCAGCATGAAACAGGCCCCTGGAAGGCAGGTAAGTGAGAAGCCCCTCAGGCAGAGGAAGCAGGGGGCAATCCCATTTCTGGAGCAGAAGCCCTCGAGGAAGTCCAGTCTCACTAGCCGTGCAAGCAGGTTTGGGTCTAGGAGGTTGGGTCCTTGCCCTGCCTTGTGCCACCATTGAACCACGTGTGACCCTCAGCAGGTCTCTGCCTCTCTTTGGGCTTCATCTTTTGCTTTGTAAACCATGCTCGGAAGCACTGGGTGGGCACTTGGCATTTTCCTGACCCCAAGTTTCAGGGTGTAATCTCTGGGATGAGCAGGCCCTGGGCCTCTTATTGAGACCCTGCTTTGGGGGATGGAAATCAGATAACCTTCCCAGGGATGGGGTCTGGGGCGGTCTCAGCAGGCATCAAGTAGGCCCGAACTGGGGCCCCAAACTTCAGTTAGACCCAGAAGAGGCCTTGGTAGCCAGGGTCTCATGCTTTGCTCCTGCTCTGAGGCACCCTGCTGAACTCCCAGGCGAGGAGGGGGACCATGGGCTTGGGGGGATTTAGCATGGGAAGCCTCACTCAGCCAGGACACTGTTGTTCCTGACAGAGTGAAGAAAGAGGTCCTAAACCTTCCCTCATCCAGACGATGCTGAAGGCCCAGTGCCCCACCCATGCCTCCATGGCCACAGAACAAAACTTTCAGCCCCGTGCAGGGCCAGTGCCTCCTGCAATTGCTGTCTTCACCACCCGTGTGCAACAATGTTTCTGCCTGTGTAATGCAGCTTCTGTGCTTTTCAGGGGCTTGGTCCCCTCCCCACAGCCAGGATCAAGCCCCCCACAACCATCTCTCACTTTCTCAGGCCCGTTCTCTGGGGATGAAAGGCAGCAGGTGACAGCCACCATGCTCCCTGGCTGTGGCAGTCCTCCCAGGGAGGACTGGGCAGGGTTGGTGGCTGTTGGTCTCTCCGATGAGGCAGGGTGGGCAGGGCTCAAGGGAGTCTGGCTTTGGGGAGCTGGCAACTCTCAGGAACCAAGAGGAACCAGATGGGACCTAAGCCTACCATGGTCCTGGGGCAGCCAGACCCCAGCCCAGTCTAGGCTCAGCTGCAATTGAGAGGCAGAGCTCCCAGCAGGGTGGGCTACAGGGTGCTTTTAAGGAGTCATCACTCCTTCCTGCCAATGCTTCACGGAGAAGGACACAGGCTGTTTGCTGCCGGAACCTTGTGAGGAGTAAAGGTGTGTGTGTGGGGGGGGATAGGGCTGAGTCCCTAACAGGGGATCCCAGCTGACACTGAGCTCAGGAGCAGCCCCAGTTTTGTACACTTCAGGGCCCAGGGAATTGTGAAAAGTGAGGCCCTGAGCACACAAAGGTGGATTCCCAACAGGGACAGCGGGGTCTGGAGCCAAACCCAGACCCTTCGGAAGTGCTGGCCCTGAGTGACCACTCGGCCACTGCCAGAGATACTGCCTCTGCTCTCAGTAACTCTCCCTCTGCCCCGGGGTGCCGGAGCACCCACTGAGTGGGGAGGTAACAGACATGCGGGTAGTCTGGCCTTGCGCCCCACGACTTCTACTTGATGCTTTGGGGGAAACGGGTGTTCAACCAGATAACCTCGCACCCCCCATCTTGCCATATCTGCTCCCCAAGGACCCTCATAGTTCTCTCATTTCAATCGCTCTCCAGAGCTACAGAGCTGCCAAGGGTTCCCAGGGACCAGGGCCGTGGATGGTCAGCAGTTGATGACGTCAACATGCCAGGCAGCAAAGGGCTCTCCTTCTCACTTTTCTCCAGGGTTGATCCTGTCCCCACTCCACAGCTCAGCTCAGTGGCCATCCCTCATCCTCTCCTTCCCACGCCAGCTCACACAGCAGACGCACTGCTGGGTCACACAAGGACCTCCGCAGGGACGTGGGTCCGGGGAAGCCTCTTGGATGAGGGGGCTTGAGGGCAGGGAGGATGACAGGATTTGGCTGGCTGGACACTCAGGAAAGCAGGGCTGGAGCTGCCCACGAGCCAGAAAGCCTGTGGCTGAGGAGCCTGAGGCCTGAAGTGGGTAGGGAGGAAGCAGGGGGCAGAGGTCACGCGTGGGTCCCCATCCCTCACCTCCATGTCCATGTTCTCAGCCATGGGACTTGTGACGGTCTTCCTGCCCTTGCTGGGCTCTGATCCATGGGATATGGCCGCAGTGACAGAGTGGAGGCCACTTGCACAATGCTCTGCAACTCCTTAAGAAGTTGCCCAGAGGCTAGCTGGGCCCAGTTCCACGGAAGTCCCATCCTACCCTCCTTCTCATGCCCAGCACTCTCCTCCTCTGTTCAGGCTGCTGAGACAGAAGTCTGGCTGGGCAGCTTCAGCAACAAACCCATTTCTCACAGTCGCAGGCGTTGGACATTCAAGATCGAGGCGCAGTAGATTCCGTGGCCTATGAGGCCCCTTCCTTGTTTTCCGAGGGTGAACTTTTCCTGATGTCTTCACACAGAAGAGGACAGAGAGAGCCAGCTCTGGGGGTCTCTCCTTTCAAGGGCACTAATCCCATCTTGGGATCACGTCATCTAGACCCAACCACCTCCCAGAGCTCCCACCTCCAATGGCATCACCTTGAGATTGGGGACAGGGTCATAAATGTCCAGTCCACAGCAAACACAGGGTCAAACCCTTGCCTCAGGCTCTGCTTCAGGCACAGTCCAACTAAACCAGCAGGCACAGGCAGGGAGGCCTGGAGAGCTTGGTGAACACCTGGAATAAGGACAGACCCTGCAGGGCTCAGGAGCTGCTCCCTGGTGTCTTTCCAGCCCTGTGACCTCAGGTGGGCCCTTGTCTCAGCATGTAGGAACCTTGGTACTGCTACTGACTAGGCATTTGGCACCAGTGCCCAGAAGTTCTGTTGGGGTATCACTGGTCATTCCTGCGAATTCATGCCACAGGGATTTCACAGGGCCAACCAAATGCTTCCACTGTCACCTTCCCTGAGGAGAGAGTGGATGGGCCCCGGCTGGCAGAGAGAGGGCCCTGAGCCAGTCCCGTGGCTTCTGCTGGGCTCCTCATGGGAGGCCAGGCTGTGCCAGAATTCCCACCCAGCTGCTGGTACTCACAGCCAACGGACGCTTGCAGGTGGGTGGCCGAAAACGTGTCCAGGGAAGTGGCCTCTGTATCGCTTCAGGCCCAAGCTAACCACTACCCCGCTCCTCCTGGACCCTGCTGGGGCCCCATCTTCACCCTGAGCTCCCCCAAGCCATGGATAGCTCCTCTCCTCCGCCTTCCCCAGCCCACCAGGGTGGCCCCTGGGATGAAGCCTATCTCCAACATGGACGCTTCATCCAGGCAGTGGCGGGCCTGTCAGGTTGGGTCACTGGGATCTCTAGTGACGATAAGACCTGTCCCTGCAAATTAGGCCAGAGCCTGGGGAGCCTTGCTGATTACAGCCTGTGCGCCGCAGTGCGCCGCAGACAAAGGCACCGAAAGGGGTCACTTGAGGGTCATTAACATGGATGGGGCCCATTGTTCCCTCAAATTAGGCCACCAGGAGCGCTGCTTGGGGAAGCCCCTCACAGCCATCAGCATGTCAGGGGATCCTGGGATCCCGCTAGGCTAGGCTGTGGGGCTGAAGCAAAGGAGTCCAGGCCACTCCCCAGCTCGAGGCACAGAAGATACAGGACAAGGCTGGGCCCCACAACATCCAGGGCTCACCTGAAGAACATTCTACAAAATGAGAACATTCCACAAAATGAGAACATTCCTCCCTCTAAGTGACTGTAGGAACAAAGTGAGAATCTGTAGCTCACGTGGAAAATTTTGTTCTTGGCTCTTTGCAAAGCACTGTAGATTTTTGGTGCCCCATCCCCGACCACCTGTACCCCCTAGGATGTGAGCAGAGCAGGAATTTACAGAGGGGAAACTGAGGCTCTGGAGGGCTCAGAAGCACATAAGTGGCTGTCTAGGTGGCCCATGAGCCCCCTCCTCCGGTCTCTGTGAGACCCCGGCCCATACCACAGGTGTGTCCCACAAACACGTGACTGTGTGGGCCGTCATGGGTTAGACAACCTGAGGCCTGTCTGTCAGCAGCGTCACCTCTGCCATCAGATCGCACTCCTCGCCTGCTGGCCCAGGGCTTTCCTGGTCTTGAACTCTTCCTTGTTTGTGTGATCACTGTGCTTTACAGTTCACACTGCATCTTTCATCCACTTCATGTGAGCTTTACCAAAGCTCATGTTTTTCAGGATTAAATTCAATGATTTGCTCTAGATCACGGCATATTAAGTCATACGGAGCCTTGAACACAGGGCTTTGGACACCCTCACCTTCCCGGCATGGTGGCATTTCTATCCTGGGGAGGAGGAAACCTGGAGAGGCCTAGGTCTCCCAAGCTGTCACAGTTGGATGTTCATGCTCCAAACCTGTAGGGCTTCCCCAAGACCCCGAACCAGGAGAGGGGCACGCTGACTGTATTAGGCTGCTCTGTGTGACTCTCTAAATACCCAAGGCAAGTTAATTTATAAAGAAGAGGAGTTTATGGAGCACACAGTGGGAGGTTGCGTGTCTAAACCCCACAGTGCTGGCCTGTTAAGTGTTCCCTTAGCTGCCTTACCCCAGGGAGAACAGCAAAGGACAGAGTGAATGCTGGGAGTCAAGGAAACAGGAAGCCAGAGGGAATGGGGTCCCCATTACTCTCCCAGGCACATTCAAATGACCTAATCACTTCCTACTAGGCCCCGACACTTAATGGTCCTACCGCCCCACAAAGCCACCTAGCTGCCAGCATGCGAATCTGGAGGATGCAGCCAAACCATAGCACTGACCTCACCTGTGTGCCCATGGCCCCCACCCACCTCACCCGGGTCACAAACACTGGTGATGGCCTCCCCAGGACCCCATGGGGTAACACCACACCCAGCCAAGGACAGCTGGAGGACTGGCCTCTGAGCCGCCCAGAACACCAAGGGAGACTGCGGGCAGCTCCATTTGTGGAGTACTGTGCTAAGTGCAAACGTGAGACCTTTGTTCCAAAACAGTTGCAGTAAATCCCAGCACTCTGGGAGACTGAGGCAGGAGGATCAAAAGTTCCAGCCCGGCATGGGGTACCCAGCCATTTAGTGAGACCCTGTCTCAAGACAAAAGATAAAAATAAAAATGGGCTGGAGATGTAACACAGAGTGGAAGCCCTGGGTGCAGCCTCCAGTACAGCAAATGGTCAGAGCAGTGATGGTAGCGGGGCCTCCTGCGGGCAAACCACGTGCCTTCCTAGGGGTGGTGAGAAATGACAGGTGGCAATTAGCTTGGTGCTGGACATGGAAGTCCACACACTGTCCTTTCTTGGGGTACTCACTCCGGGAAGAGGGTGATGGCAAAGAGCCCACAGGCTCCCTGGGCCACGGGAGGGTATCATGAGAGGGTAGCAGGAGGGATGCCACCGTGGATGGGTGACCAGGTGGCTGAAGCTCTGTGAATGGTGACAGCTACCTGCAGACCGTGCACCTGGGAGAAGGGCCAGCCCCTTCCTGGCTTGGGTCCCTCCTGCTGGTTTCTTTCACAGCCAAGGGCTAACTGAAACCCAGGCCTCCCAGGTACTGCTCCCCGGCATCCCCCGGAGCTGAGCCCAGGGGTTGTGGGTACCTCAGCAGCCACCTCCTAACCACCCCTGACTTCTCTCTCGCTCTCTGGCTTTGGGTTGGATAGAAAGCTTTTCACATTCCCAAAAAATGCTGGTCACAGAGGCACACTCCTGTAATTCCAGCATCTGGGAGGCTGAGACCAGAGGATCAAAGCTTTCAGTTCAGCCTGGGCAAATTAGCCACTTAACAAGACACTGTCTCAAAAAATGTTTTCAAGTGAAAATATACCTGAGTATGTGTAGCTCAGTGCAAAGGCCCTGGGTTCCCCAGGACCCACCCCCCATGAAGAAATGACTTGTAAAAAGTGCTGTGTGTGAAAATGAGAAGTTTATGGAACAATGCAGTGATAGGATCTTTTACAAGGAATCAGGAGAGAATGTGTGGGAAGGAACAGGAAAAATCCAGGCAGGGCAGAGCTGTCCTGAAGCCATCAGCTGTGGTCGTCCTGGGAGGTGGGGGCAGAGACAGGGATGGTCCTTTGCTTTGCAATAAATACGTGATCTTCTTACCCAGAAAAATGTCCTGTCATGCACACTGGCCTCCTCAGCTCTGGGCAGGGAATCGCTGACCCTTCCCTGAATGTCCCTCTGGCTCACCGGGGTCTGTGCTCCATAACCACTCACTAAACTCCTCAGTTCCCTTGAGGCTAGGGGCTGAGGGGCAGTTATTTGGCAGCCAGCACATCCTGGGTACCACTTGCAGATGGACTAACAGCATCTACGGCCATAGGAAGCACCGGACAGAGAGGTCATCCTCAGCATTGCTAACTCCCAGGGCTGGCAGGCGAGGGGAGCGGTGGAGGGGCAAGGGGTGGAGGGTGACACAGTGTGCGGGGGTACCACACAGCAAGCACAGGCAGGAACCGGCAGTTGGTTCCCACCACAGCTCTGGTCCTTCCTCAGGCCTGACCCTGAGTGTGTCCCAGGACCCCATCGGCTTCCCAGGGAGTGTTCCCAGGAGTCTGCAGCAGCCTGGAGAGTCGCCCAGGCCCCTGGGATGTGGATGCGGTCCTCATGGGCACCCAGGGCTCCGGCGGAGTCTGGCGTCATTCCCTTGGTATGCCAGAAAGGGCTCTTAGGTCGGGTGGCAGGTCTCCCCTTGGACCCTTTGTTTCCTCTGCTCTGAATCCTGGGAGCGTGGAAATCCTCTGAGTGCCTCCCTTGACCTGACGCTCCTGCTCCAGCTCTGCTGGGAACCCAGTCCATATCCCTAAACCCACCAGGTAGAGAGCAGAGTCTTCAAGAGATGCAGCCCCAATCAGCCAGACACCAGGCAGGCTGGGGCTCAGCCTCCAGGCCAAGCTTCCCTGCTGGTGATGGGACCCAGAGGCCCAGAGGAGGGGCAGGACGGGGCCCACGCCCAGCACTGACGCAGACAGGCTGGGTGGGAGAGCTGACTGCCCACTGCCGTGGAGACTGCGCCCTCCCAGGCCCCAACGTCTGCTTCTTGTCCACTGCTGGAAGGGTTTTGCTCTCTGGGTATGCTTGTGATGGATTGATGGATGGATGGATGGATGGAAGGATGGACAGATGGATAGGTAAGACAACCCAGCAATATATTAGAATGACCTGACCCATGGTCCTCACTGAAGTCTGAGTTGTCACTGACCTCTGATGACTCCCCTGCCTCCTGAGAATCTGTACTAGAAGGATTTTCACCAAGGTCTCATCATCCTGGAAGAGGTTTCAGGGTCTTTAGTGGAGACCTATCAATAGAAAAGGCCCACTGATGTCTAACACATGAGGAGGACCTTTTGGAGGGTTCTAGGCTAGCCAGGCCTGAGTGAGGCTGACACTCAGTGGGGCCGCGCCTGGAGGCCCCAAGGCCTGGCTCCAAGGAGTTCTCTGTCCCCAAGGTCTCTGCAGTCTGTGCTTAGCTTTCCCTGTAATCAACCCCAGTACTCTGGGCCACCTGCAGGACGTCTCTTCGAAAAGCCCCCCACAATTTAGAAGCCGTCATAGACTCTTTGCACTGAGTTCAGAGAATCTTGTAATGTGTGTGATTTCTAATTATTTGCATCTGGGTTTTATTCCCCTGTGGCTGATCAGCAGCTCCTTGAGAAAAGAAGTAGTGGCCAAGTCCTTGGGCTCAGCTTGGGGTATGGAGCGGGGCCCAGCATGCGCAGGCCATCTGAGAACCAAACTGATTTGACATCACCATGCAAGCAGGTAATGCAGGGTGCAGCCCACTGATAACGATGTCAGAGAGGTGAAGGACCTCTCCCAAGGGCATACAGCATGCAGTGGAGCCAGTAGTTGGCCCTGACCCTCCAGGTTCCCGTTCTCCTCACCCCCTCTGTCAAAGTGGACAGATGGCAGGAGGAGAGGAATGGTGGCATAGGTGCATAGTCTTGCAGCTGGGACTGGGGACACTACCAATGCCACAGATATTTATGCCGAACACCAGAAGACTCAGAGGGAGGCTACACCCCTCATCTCAGGCCCCAGCTCAGGAACAGTGACTTTGGTGCTGTTGATGAGGTGGGGCCCTCAGGAGGTATCTACTGCCATTGTGCCTGATGCAGAGGTGTTCCTGCTCCCCAGGTGAATGGGGGGGACAAGGCTGGCCCGCAGGCACCTCTGTCGTGGCACCTCAGGGCAGATGGGCTGGCACCTGCAGCCCAGCCCTTACCTCTGACCCCTCTGCCTGCCAGAACAAATATTTGAGGTCAGGGGGCAAGCAGGCTCCTGTGACCAGGCCCCAGGCGCTGAGGCCTCTCTGTCTCCTGGAGTCAGCAGGCCTGATCGCAGAGCCCAGCCAGCACTTTCCTGGGCAAGCCTGGGGGGCTGGGATGGGGAAGCCCCTCCTTCAGCCTCCATCTTGAGCTGCATCGAGATGGACAGGCAGGTGAGAGTGGGCCTCTCACTGAGGACCCTTGGTCCTCCTGCATCCAAGCGGTACCATCTGAGGTCCTTCTCTTCTGGGTTCCTCTCCTTAGTCACAGGCAGGATAACCCTAATCTTCCCATGTGACAGATCAGGAAACTGAGGTCCAGAGGGATATAGAACTTCACCCAGGGTTATGCAGCCCTGAGCCTCCTGGGAACACACTTCCTCCCATGGTAATCACTGGGTACCTTTGGCCTGCTGCTGGGACCCGAGGTCTCCTGCAACCCGCACCTCCAGTGACTTAGGTGAGGGTGCAGATACTGACAGGTAGAGATGCCTGGGGCAGCACTGGAGCTGGGCCACCCTGCTTAGCTGTGTCTGGACAGCGCGGGGCATCCATCTGCACTTCGGGCCTCACGCATGTCCTTCGAGTGCTGCTGGAGAGTGGCCCACACTCCTGGAACCTTATGGTGGAACAGAGACCTGCACCTCTGCAGAGGGGATTCCTAGCTGAGGGGCACTCAGCCTGGCAGCTCTAGTAGGGGCCCAGAGGAGTGTCTGCCCTTACCCTGCCCAGTTTGGGAAGGCGTCCTGGAGGAGGGTCATCTTTCCAGAGAGAAGATGGAACAGCCTGTGGAGATCAGGGAGGGCTCCTCCCAGAGCAGGAGGTCACAATCAGGGAAGACCCGGTCCATCTACAGGGCTCCCCAAGCTGCAGGGATGGATGGGACGGTAGGCTGGGGCTCCTAACTTGCAGCCAGGCCTATGAGCTGCACCACCATCCCAGAGCCCAGAGCGGGGAGCCGGGCAAGCAGGAAAATGTGGATGTCAGCACTGAGCCGCCACATTCCTGAGGTTGCCTCCTGGCCTCAAGCTGCCCTGTCTCCTCCTCCAGGCTAACCCCAAAAGCCCAAAGCCACATTGGGGGTACCAGCCTTTTCCTGGCCACAACCCCTGTGCTGCCCAGCTTTCATCCTGGGGACCCTGCTGCCACTGCTGCTGTGCCCAAGCTTTTAAGTGCATTCCCAGGAGCCTAGCCAGCCGCCTCCTCCCACAGGCTGGGTATTTTGGGGGCGGCCCCTAAATGAAAACAGGGCAGGAATGCTGGAGTCCAGCAAGTCCCCAAGGCTTGGGTGCGGTACTTGGAGCTGGCAGAGGAGGAAAGGGGGAGGGAGAGGAGGCGGAAGATGAGAGGAAGGAGGGACGAGGAGCCCCCGGGAGCCAGCAGGGGTGGGCCTGGGGGAGGGAGGAGTCCAGAGCAGACCCAGGCCCCAGGGGTGTCAGAAAGTGCTGAGGCAGCTGTCCCCTGTGGAGCTGGGCACCCGCTCTGCGTCCACTCTGTCCTCCGTGGAAGATCCTACGCAGGGCATGGTCAGCACTGGGGTGCTGGGCTCAGCCCCAGCCTCTTCTTCAGGAAGGTTGCGTGGTGACTGTGTGCGCTGGCCTTAGCCCGCTTCCTAAGGTCTCTCTGGCCCTGGTCACTGTACAGGCCTCCTGTGCCTGACATCTCATGGAGTGTGGGATTCCCAGGGGCCCCAAGGGACCGGTATGGTCTGTGAGGAGTGGGAAGGGTGCCATCCAGGTGCAAAGGGGACCTTGTCAAAGTTCCCAGCCCCACCCTGCAGAGAGAATCTCCTGCGGCTGTGCCTCTGCACCCCTTGTCTGAGTCCTAACACGGTTCAAGAAGGAGGCGTCCTCAGAGACCATCACTCCACAGAGCGCTGAAGCACCAGTGTGGAGGGGATTTGCCTCAAGCCCCTTGGCCTTCCAGGGAGGACACCCGACTCAGGCAGGGGAGTCCCTCCTTCCTCCCGGGTCTGCCTTCCTCTCCCTGGCTGGGCCCTCCCTAGCAGCCTGGTGGCAGAAGCTCCTTCCTGTCCCACTGTTCTCATGGACTCCACCAGCATCACAACGCATCACACACCTCTGTCCCTAGGCCACAGAAGACTTCCCTGGGCACAACCACTCCAACACCCCGGCCCTGATCACACTCCTTACTGGGAGATACGAAGATGCAAACCGAAACTCAGAGAAGTTCGCCAACTACCCAAGCTGGCCATGACCCCCGTCTGGGCCCCTTGGGCCACAGAGGCCATGATGGGGAGTCTGCCAGGGCAACCTCGAGCCATCCCCCACTTCACCCCTGCGAGTGGCTCCTCTGACCCCCTGAGGTGGGCACCATACCCACGCCTCTCCAGGGGCAACAGGAGGGCACAGAGAAGGGGCCTTTGTCCGGCACCAAAGAGGGCCCCAGAGACCCCCGGTGCCGTCCACAGCATCGCCTGGGCCCTGGCTGCAGGCAGAGGCGGTTAATGAACCGCCTGGCGGCCCCACACAATGGCACGTTGTTCAGCCTGTCGAGGCGATCACCGTGCTCACCCATCAGGCTCTTTTGCGGGAAACACATGGCCAACAGGCACAGATGCAGGGCCCACCCGTGGCAGGTCAGTCTCCAGACCCTCAGGAGCACCAGCCTCCCATCTGGGAACACGGAGTCCCCCTTGAGGCTTAGGGATCCTGGACACGGCAACATTGAGGTCCCTGGGCACTGCCAGCATCCCTAAATTGCAGCGGGTGCGGAGATCAAGGCTGGGGTTCTTAGTGAGCTGGGTCTTGGTCTTGGTGTCTGCACAGTGGGGCCACGGGCTGCCCTGCCTCCTCCGCTGAGCCCGGGAGAGCATGGGAAGCAGCAAGAAAAGCTCGTGGGAGCCTGGAGAGCAGGGAGGAGGAGGATGGATGTGAAGCCGCTTAGAACCCAACCTCAGGACGGCCCCCAAGTGTCCCAGACCTCGAGAGCTGGGCCTGGCTCTGTGATGCAGGGCTTTTGTCACTGACCATGCTGTGACCCCAGGGACCTCTCTTCCCTTTTTGGAGCCACTCATTCTGAAGCCAAAATAATGGAGTTTGAGACTCCCAAGATCTTCCAGCCTCCCAGACATTGATCATCACGGCAGCCTGGCACTGAGGACCCGTGCGATGGATAGGAACCCTGGTGATACCCTCTCTGCCATGGTGGTGTACAGGGACCCCGGCCCTGAACACCAAGCAGCGGAAATAGCCAGGGTAGCTTTCCCACAGGCCACTGGACGGTATTTTTAGCCCTGGAGCCCGAGGCTTGTTAAGAATAGCCTCGGGCAGTGGGAAAGTGCTCCAACCACAGCACCCCAGTCCTCTGCGCCTGCTGGGCGGCTGGGGATGCTCTAAGGGGCCCAGAGGCGTCCACACAGGGGCCACCCTCAGGGCCAGGGGTTGAATCTCACTTGCAAAATCAAAAAGGCACAATCAGGCCCCTGAGGTTTCTATGGTCTGGAAGGAAGGACTGTCTTTTCCATGTCAGGCGGGGTTTCTGCCTATTCTCAGCACCCAGCATGCACCTGGAGGCTACACTGGGGTACCTAAGAGTACTTGATCCTTAGGGAACCCAGCCCTGGGGACGGGAGCATCATCATCCCAGGTAGCCCTGCCAGTGCCTGTTGAGATAGTGGCCCCTCCACCCTGCTTCCTGCCAGTGTGGGACAATTCCACCCAAGGCCACGCTCCACCCGCCACAGGTCAGAAGGAGGCTTGCACTTCTGTCTCCGCAGCCCCCGTCCCTTATCCCTGCCCAATAGGGACTTTGTCCCATCCCCAGGGACAGAATGAAGCTGCCCCACTCCCACCCCGAGCTTGTGTGTCTTGTGGAGGAGAAAAGCATCTTTTACCTGGTCCTCAGCCTCATTTGCACAGGTTCCCCTGCACAGCCATCTGAGGCAGCCAGTCGTGCTCAGACATGGGTCTTGGGATGCCCAGTCAAGAGTTGGTACACAGCGAAGACAAAGAACCCCCAAAGCTAATGATGTATCACAGTTGACAGAGTCAGCCTTTCATCCAGTTCCTCTTCTGCTATAAAAACATTCTATGGCTCCCTAGTACCTAACTTACAGCAGCTAAAAAGATAGCTAATAAATTCTTGTCTCCTCTCAGCTGAAAATTCATCTAGGAACATAAGGAAATTGCAATCGACACTATTAGCTTCGGGGAACAGCAAAGGGCCAGCTTGGAAGGGCAGTCCCGTAGGCACTGGGAACACAGCTGGAAGACAGTCTGGACACCCCTCCTGGGTATCTCAGGTTTGGGTGGCCACTGCTGTGGAGGCCCAACTCTGCCACCTCCTCAGGTGCAGGGGGAGCCCCCAGAGGCCCAGGTCTTGGGACACAGCTAGGGCTCAGCCAGGGCAGCCAGGACTGCCTCCCCCACCCTTCTGGACTGCTATCTGGAGACTTTGCAGCCCTCCCTGGAGAGGGGTGAGGGGCCTCCCCTGCCTCTCAACCCTGCCTCTCCCCGTTAACCCAAGCTCGGCTCCCCCCCCCTCCACCGAATTCATTCATTTACCAGCTCATTATGCAGCCAGCCCGCCATCCGCTTTTTACCCGAGTTTTCTGAGCACCTGCTGTGCGCCAGCTGCCTGGGATGTGAAGACATCGAAGACCCCAGCCCTGACCTCCAAGAGCCCCCGGTTTGGGGGGAAGAGACAAATGAGGAGCCTGGGAGGGGCCCTCATCCTGGGGAGGGTTGCTGTCTATGAGAACAGAAGAGCTGTTGGCTAGGCAGGATGGCGGGTATCTGGAGGCCTGAAGGCGGCGCCCAGGGACCCATCCCATTGGCACCTGAGGAGATGGGGGTGGGTGGGAGAGTGGCAGCCCAGGGGACAGAGCAGGGCCTGGAACATGCACCTTCCTGAGTCTCTCCACCTTGAACTTAGACTCCAAAGCCTGGGTCCTATCCCAGCACCCACAAACCCAGACCAGTCCCCATAAACTCCAACTGAGTAAACAGATGGTGAGCAGTTTGCTGTCAAAAATTCTTCAACAGAAGAGCTGGACTGAGAGAAGAGAAGGGTTCTGACTTCCCAGTGAGCTAGGTGGGGGTCTCTCTACGCGGCCCAGAGCCAGCCTCAGATCCCCACACCAGGGCCCCCAAGACGCGGCCCGCTTAGTGTTCTGTTCTCCCGGCCGCCCTGCCTCTGCTCACTTCAGCTCGTGTCCTGATACACGCTCCGCAGGTCTTTCCGGAGCAACCCGGAGCCAGACACTGTGGTCAGCACACAGGCAAACCCAGTCCTCAACACCACTCTGGTGGGGGAACAGAGCAGCTAAGAAGAACACAGCTAAAAGGCAGGGCTGTGCAAAGTGATATGAAGGAAGTGAGCAGACCACGGAGTGCCCAGAACATGGTGGAGTCTGGTCCAGTGGACACCGCTGCGGGATGCCCCAGAGAGCGGCTGGCCCGAGACAGATGTATCAGAGAGCAGCAAGCAGGCCCTGAGGCTGCAGCAGAGGCAGCCAGGAAGATGGAGAGATGGGGCTGGACCGCAGCAGCCATCGAAGCTGGAAACAACAGAGGAGCGATCCCCTGGGGGTCTCCCAGAGCCAGCCATACTACACCTTTCCGTAGCCCAGCAAGACTGGAGGCCAGAGGTCTGTCCTGGAGAATCCCAGAGAATGGACGTGTGTTTTAACTCACTGCGATGGAGGCCTGGGCCGCCATGGCCACCCTGGGACATTCCCTTCACTGTGCACTGAGAATGGAGACGAGAGCTAAGCAGCCAGGGAAACCACCAGGAGTCCCAGCAGCATCACAGGCTCGGCCCAGGTCTCCTCCTCGCGGGTCCCCCTCACTTCCCTTGCACACTGGATCCTGAAAAAAAAGCCCCACTGTCTCATTTACAGTGGAAATTGTCTTGCTTTTCCGGACTTTATGATTTGTCTCCTCATTCTGGTTCTAGGGCTCTATCGGAGCTGCCAAGGGTGTAGTTGTGTCCCAACTCTGTGCTCACACTGTTCTGCAAACTTAGAATAAAAAGATTTCAGCAAACAGCCAGAACCCGTGTAAACGTCCCCTTCCCCGGGGTCTATCCTGAAAGGAGACGCAGGAGCTCTCTCCTCCAGAGACGGGATCTGTCATGGGCCCCACTCGGGGCACCACCCACTCAGCTCCATTTGGTCTTTTTAAGTAATGCATTACTTCTTAAAACAGTTTTAGGTTCACTGCAAAACTGAATCAGAACTACATCACTCCCACACCTGCCTTCCCAGACACATGCTCACAGTGCCCAGTGGCATTAGCAGCTTGGCATTTATAGAGGTGTTTTTCACAATCCATGAACAATATTAATACCTTCTTATTAATGCCAATGACCACGCCTTCCTCTGTATGTCTGCATATTTGGACAACTGTATGATATCCCACATCAACCATCACAGTATCACACAGAACCCAGGAACCCTAAGCAGCACCCCCTCCTCCACACTGCTCCAGCTATTCCTCCCTCCCTCCCTCCCCACAGCCCCTGGAATCACGGAAGTGTTTCTGTCTCCCTATTTCTTCCTTTTCCAGAGTGTCACGGAGGTGAATGCACGCAGCTCATGCATTTGCAAACCGGCTTCTTGTTATTTGTCAGCACACATTTCCGGCTCTCCCACATCTTCCCCTGGCTTGCAACTCAGCTGTTTTCCGTGCTGAATGCCATCCCATTGTCCAGGTGGGCCACAGCCTCTTCATCCGGTCACCTACTAAAGGACATCTGGGTTACCCTCCAAGCTTAGGTGATTATAAATAAAGGAAACTTGCTGAAGACGGCCAAAACCCTCTGAAGCCAAAGGGCATTGGTGCAGAGGAGGGGAGCAGGAGGTCCAGGGTACCTGGGGCAGCTTGAGGCTTGAGGCCAAGAGAAGGCCTTGGTGAGCTGTCATGGGATGGAGGGACAGAGGCTCAGGCCCTTGAGGAGGATTTCTTGACATTTCAGCCTCCCCTACGAGGCCAGGAACACCAGATAGCAGTGCCCCCAGCAGCCTCTGCTCTGGTGTGGAAACTGAAGACCCCCCTGTCCTAGGACTCTGCGCTTCTCTTAAGGAAAAACCGCTCTAGCCCCACCTACAGAGCTCAGCTCTCTCCGTATGGCTGTCACCTGTGTGCCATCACCTTGATAGCTTCCCAGTGATAGGAAGTGGGGTCCTTCAGCCTAGCCCCCACTCTACCCTACCTAGAGTAGGTGTCCCTCAACTGCTCCTTTGGCTCTATATGGAGCCGGCACCCCGCTCCAGGGCCACCTCCCATCTGCCATCTCCGAGGCATTATCAGTGACATCTGGGTCACCAGTGCATCAAAACAGGAAGCACTGGGACAAGATCCTCCACCTTCCTTCCATTGTCATCCTCCAATTGTTCCCTGTGCGACGCCATCCGGCATTCACTGATGTCCCTCTCTGGTGTAGCAGGGCCTGATCCACCCACACCAAGGAAGTGAGAGGCTGGGGAGCCGGACTTTCTACAGAGCATGGTGTGGGCCACAGGCCTCAGGGACACCAGATCTGCAGAAGCCTTTGAGCAAGCAGCAGATTTTTTGAGACCGTCAGACAAAGCCAGCCCTGATGGGGAAATGGCCATCCGACCAGCATTGACAGAGGAAAAGCTTTGACAGGGTCCAGAGTCCTAGACCCCAGGGCCCTGTGGAACTGCGGTGACTCTAAACAATCAGATTTCATTCAGAGGAAAGCAGCCAGAAGTTCCCCAGGTCTGCGCATCAGTGAGAACCAGGTGAAATGCTGCACATGGCCGTGACTGTCCACCGTGACACAATGTCCTCTGGTACCACCGCCCCTGGGAAAGAGCCATGCGGACAGTAGCTGGGTCCTCAGCATTCCCAGCAGGGCTGGAAGCTCCAGGCACTTCTGAAAAGCTTCTCCAGTGTTCCTGTGTCCATGTGGGGAGATTTGCTGTGCCCTGGGGCTACTGGAAGCCATTTGCCAGGATGGGACAGTAGAGGCCAGGATGCCGGTAGAGGGAGGGTGACATCTGAGACCACCCAGGTCCTTCCCTGGAGTCTAGAGGATAGAAGCTGCCCTCACCATGCCCATTAGACCTAGTGCATATACATGTACACACGTGTGCACGTACACACACAGGGACACCTTCCCTGTAGGTGTTCTTGCCCCCTGTGGGGCCAGCTGGGCTCTGTGTGTCTTTCCCACCTGCAGAGGTGCTCTCTGCAGATCTGGTGACACCACCAGCATCTTACCCAGCCCCACCAGTGGGAGGGGAACCGTGCTGATCCTAGGCCCACACATCCACTGTAGAAACCGAGGCAGGAAGAGTAGAGGCCCGAGTCCTAGCTTCTGCATCTCAACGTCCACCATTTGTACCTGCAAAGCGGCAGAAAGACCCCTGTCCTGAGACCTCTGGGTGCTGGGAAGAAGGGATGAGACAGTGCTGAGTGTCAGGGACTCCTGAGAGCAGGCAGGAGCAGCAAGGGTGACAGCACACTTTGAGGAGGACAGGACACCTGCCTCTCCCTGGCTGCCAGGGCTTTGACCATATCCAATCAGCTGGCACTAGTCCGGGCAGCTACGCAGTTCCCTGCAGCACCTTCCGGCCTGACCGCAAGAGGCTGGAGGGACACAGCAGCTGGCTGCTGGGTGGAGAAGCTGGGCTTCACCAGAGTCTTCCAGCTGTGAGTGACCAAGTTTAACTGGCTATAGCTAAGGGGGCTTCAGGGAGGTACGGCAGCTTCAGGCTTACCTGGCTCCAGGCATCCAGCACCAGACCGTGATGTTCCCCCTCTGCTCTCACAGCTCTGCTTTCCTTGTCACTCCGTGTGGTTTTGAGATAGACCCTTTCCTTCCGGTCCACACAATCAGGAGTCTCTGTTCCTCCCAAGAATTCGAACCCAAGTCTTGGCCTGACATTGGCTCTTGCTGCCCCGGCTTGAGTCAGCTGTTCTCTGGATGCAGGGGCAGAGCCAGCCCCACTGGCCTCTGGCACTGACGGTTAGCAGGCGCAACACGGCTGCCCTTGGAAAAATCAGAGAGCTGCGGCCAGAGGCACTGGAACAGACGCTGGGCAGGGCACATCGCAGACGCCTGCAGCTTCAGGGGAACTTCTTAGAAGACATTTTTAGATTCTTCAAGGCTGTCCCTGGATCTCTCTGCTAATGCAGGCTCACAGACCCTCCCAGACTACCCTGGGCTTACTGCGAGGTTCATGCTAGGCCCTGCTCCTAGAGGGGCTGCCCATTCTCCCTCTCAGATGCCTTAGTTTGGGAATGGGCAGGCACAGCACAGTGGATAGAACACCTCTATTCTAGGATGTCGGGCTTCAGCTGGGCACAGGACCTTCTGTGCCCAGGCTGGGTCTTGGTTGGATATGGACCAGAACACCACCCTGTGGCCTCCAGAGCACCTGCCTGGGGAACAATTCAGGACCCAAAAGCAAGCCTTTTAGGAGGCGGCTTTGGAAGTCACATGGTATCAACTGTCACTGCTCTTCACTGATCAAGGTGACCATGAGTCCACACGTATGCCAGCACGAGGACATAGACCTTACATCGCAGAGGGCAGAGTGCCAAAGAGCTGCTAACCATGCTTCCAACTTCCTTAGTCCCTACAGGATAAGCTGGTGGCTCCTATCATGGGGTGACTGCTCCCCTAGGGACATCAATAATGCCTAGACATGTTCTGTATGATCACAAGGGAGAAGGGTTACTAGTACACCCAGGGGTAAAGTTGGGGAGAAGTGCTAAGCACTCTCCAGGGTGTAACCCCACGGCAGAATGACCTGGCTCCCAAGACAACAGAGCCACAGTGGAGATGCCCCAGAACAATGACCAAGGATCAGCATGCCCAGCTGGTTTTCCAAGCTTTTTGCTAAGGCTAGGGCATAGCAGGGCTGTGCTGAGGGATAGGGTGGCCCTGCCTGCACTGGGCACAGGGCCAGGTATTGATTAGAGTCCCCTTCCCCACTGTGTCTCCCAAAGCACTTCATTTATTCAATCAATGCGGGCAGGTAAACCACATGGCGGTCAGAGCTGGTGTAGACAGCATGATTCGCTTTGCTTCAGTCCTGAGACAACTTCAGTGCAGGCACTGTGTGGCTAGAGGGGTGCAGAGATGAGGTGCCCTCCATTTCCACTTTGCCCCCATCCCGCCCCTGGTTCCTATAGAAATGCCCACCAAATGCTCAGCTACAGAGCAGCACCAGGCAGAGGGCCACAGCCTTCCGGGGACGCCCTGGGCAGCTGCCCGAGAATCCCAGGACACACGTACATTGTTCCATTTTTGGAATTCTTCAGGAGTGAGAGCAGCCCCGGCTGTCAGCTGAGCTCAGCTCACGGAGGCCAGCCCCGAGCAGGGAGAGGGCAGCTATTGTCCAGGCTGCAGGCTGCGAAACTGCTCCGGAATGTGGACCGCCTGGCACAGCCCCAGAGCCTAGCTTAGTGTGCCAACAGCACCCGCAGCCCAGCCACTCCATGAATGATGATGACCACCTCCCAGGAGCTGGGCTGGGGGCCCTGTCTCAGCAGGGAGGCATGGGGCAGCTGTTCTGCCCCATGGGGTGATGCCTTGACTGTTCGGACAGCTGATGCCTGTCTGAACTCCACACCATGGCTCAGGACTTCAGTCCTGAGGGTCCACTGTGCAAACGCTAATCTAGATGTAGATGCAAGAGGGTGAGATCTGCTCTGTCTTCAGCCAAGCAATAACCTGGGGTCACCATGTGTGAAGATCAAGGCCAGCATCTCAGTAACGAGGACGTCAACAGCGTGGACCCTTGACAGAAGCAGTGTGCAGAGCAATTTGCCACCTGGGTCGTCCTTCCAAAGCCCACAGTGTGGGTCTCATCATGTGGTCAGCCTCAGACAGATCCCAGCCAAGGAGCATGCTGCAGAGTACCTGACCATGCTCCACAAAACTGCCAGCAAAAGCAAGGGGCCCCTGTGACACTGTCACAGCCAAGAAGAGCCCAAGGTGACAGAGCCACAGGACGTCATATGGGATGCAGGGACAGAGGCAAGTTATACCATGGCCATAGAAATCTGCACAAAGGATGGGTTTGGGATAACAGTGACGTGTTGATACCAGATCATTCCTGCGCCTGTAGCTCCATGCTAACGTTAGATGATAATAGTCTGCCCTATGCCTGCTTCTTTTCAATGAATCTAAAATTGTTCTAAATTTAACAGTGCAGGGCTGGAGATTTAGCTCAGCAGTATAAGCACTTGCCTGGCAAGTGCAAGGTCGTGAGTTCGATACCTACTAACAAAAAAGTAAATAAATAAATAAAATAAAATTAACAGTGCAAATTTAAAATGCATACTGATGACCCAGTCACCCTGGGACATGCCACAGGTGGTCAGCACCTTCATCACGGGTCAGCCGCTGGTCCCTCTCTAGAGACTTGGACACAATCAATGTGGGGTAGCCTGTGTTTGGGGTGACCTAGAAATGCTCTGTGGTAAAGATTGAGTGAGGGAAGGTTCAGGGGTACACTGTGGAACCATCCTGCTCCATCACTTCTTCGTGGCAGGGCCTTGTGGGCAGGAATCCCCTTCTCATAGGTGGAGGTAGATCCTCTGCCTCTTGGGTTTGTGGGGCAACTGGAGGCCCCTGTATCTTCAAAGTTAGGCTCCCCTGCTCCCTTCCTGATCCTGAGGCTTCTCCTGGGTCCTCCTGCTGGCCTAGCTCCTCTCACCCTGTAGTTTCCCCCACTACGCAGGCCTTAAATTACAGAGCGCACTGCAGTGCAGCACCAGGAGCCCTGAAAAACACCCAGCATAGCCTACTAAGCCCTGGCCATGGCCATCACTGCCATGTGCATGCACGTGGGAGTGCCACCGAGCCATTTTACAGGACAAGGATCCAAGGACCAGAGGGCACATCATTCATCTGAGGTCACAGCCAAATGTCAACCTGCAACTTGAAATCTTTGCCTTCAGCTACCATGTCCACTCTGCCAGGACAGCTTCCCAGAGAGGGCAGGGGTCTCCCTGAGGCCACACAGAATGTTAGCCAGCACGGGGACTGGTTCTCCCCAGGTCAGGAGGCCTCATCCCTGCAGCCATGGAGGGCCTTCCACCTAGAGAGCTGGCACTGCCTGCAGCCTGGTCACAGGGGAGTTCAATCTGGCCACATATCGGCAATGTCCCGTCTGCTGCTCAGTCCCCACTCCACCTTATACCAGATCAAAAAGGGGTCAGGGAGGATGAGCAGTTTGTGCACCAGCTCACCCCTGCTGGGCAGCAGGCCAGGTGGGCACACTGTCCTTGCAGGCAATGCCTGAGCCCCTGCACACGCATGGATGGGGGCCATGTACAGAGTCCGGCCCACCTGGCCCTGCCCCTGATCAGTCAAGACCCTGCCTCACACTCCCGTGCAGCCTCCCCGCCTGCCACCCACAGGCAGATGGGTTGTTTCTGTTCTGAGCAATCTTCCCACCCTCCGAGCACCCCCAGCTCTAACTCTCCCTTCCCTGCCAAGCGCAGGCAGGATGTGGGGGTGTCCCACTCTTCAGGGCCTAGACCAAGTGCCCTCTTGGGGCTCCCCAGAAACTGGGCAGTCATCACCTTAGGGAAAAGCCACAATTCCCTGCCCCTGCCCAGTGAGGCTGGCGACAAACTGAAGGCAAAGTTTGGCCCCTTGGTATCTCTGGGATCTGACCAGCCTGGCAGTGGGGGGAGAGTCAGGAGGATCTGCTGGATGGAAAGAAAGAAGGGACAGAGAGAGGAAGGAAAGAGAGTGAGGAAAGAGAGAGGGAGGGAAGGAGGGAGGGAGGGAGGAGGTTGGGCAAGTGGAAGAAGTTCAGGAAAATTGGAAATATAGATGAGTAGAAAGTGAATGTGGATCGGAGGATCGATGGGAGAAAGGAAGGGAGAGAGGAAGAAAGGAAGGGAGGAAAGACGGATGCATAGATGGGCAGTGGACAGAGGGAGGAATGAAGGGAAAGGCGTGCACAGACAGAGTAGATGCCCTTGCGGGGTTCAGGGGTGGGATTGGATGGGAGCCGTCCACATCGCACCCAGGTTGCATCTTCCTCTTACAAATAAGACAGCTCCCGTCACCCCCAAGCCCAAGGCACAGGGGCTCCCTGCACCGCACTGCTCCACACTGGGGAGGGTCGGATCAGCACAAGGAGCAACTCCCGCGGGCTCCAGCCAGGACAGGACGTCTCAGTTCCTGTGCACTCTGAAATCCCCTCTGAGGATGGAAAACACCCAAATCCCAGGGACTTTTCGAGATAGGTTTTGTTTTGCCAGTGAGAAGCCCCAAGTGGTCAGAGAATTTCCAAACCTCCCGCCTCCTGGGAGGTCCTGCAGACACAGATGGACCCCTGCCCCCTGCCACAGGGGTGGTGTCACTCAGGAAGTGTTGCTGTCCAGGGTGGCATTACCACCCACACAGCTCTGACTGAGGGGTCTCAGCGTCCCTCCATCACCTGCCTGCAGGCTCCACATCACCGTGCAACAGCCCCTGAGAGCCCAGCAAGGCCACAGGCCTGTCCACCTACCCCTACCCAACCTGGACACCCTCCTCCTGACTTCACAGGTTTATTTTCTTGATGCAGACCCAGCATCTGGGGCCAGGGACAAACAGAGTCCCATGCTCCTTCTCCAACAAAACACCACATCAGGAACATAGGTGCTGACGGGGAGCTGAGTGTTATAAAACAGCACAGAAAACAGGATCACAATTTTGCAACTCCTACCTCCATAGGCAGAGAAATCAAGACTGGAAGACCCTGGCTAGTAGGTCCCCTATCTGTCCACCCGGCTGACCTGCAGTGGCAGATCTGCAGTGGGCAGGTCTACATCTGACAGATGTCCCTGCCCTGCTGACCGCTCCCACTGGCACCTCCTTTCCAGACCCCACCGCCACCCGCTGCCTCCTGTCTGACAGCTGCACACAGCTGGGTCGTCCAGCTGCAAGCGCCTCTGCATTTACTGTTGTACCTGTATCCTCTGACTGATTCCATGAATTCGTATGCGCCTCAGTGAAACCCAAATACAAAAGACAGCTACAAATTTTCTAAGAATGGATGCTTTAGAAAACACTGGAACAGATGAATTGCTTGGGAAAAAACCCCAAAATCTTCCACTTCAAAATGGTGTGGGGAGCAGCTGCTATATCAAATGAATGTCCCTGTGCAGTATTCGGGGTGAAAATCAGACGCTGACCACCAGGATCACGAGTCTTACTGCTCTTCCTCCTGCTGTCTCCCACCCCATCCTCTCATCCTTCTGCCCGCCTTGACCTTGGTAAATAAGGTGACTTCTTTCCCCCGAAAACGCTTACCATGGCTCTCCTGGGATGCCAGGCGACTTTTACTTTCCTCTTGATAATTTCCTGCATTTTCCAGATTCTCTCCAACAAGCGCATCGCACTGTTCAGTTGGAGAATGAAACGACCGTGTTTAACTCGTGTTTTCAACCACTGTCAGGCATGGCAGTCGCCAGGGTCTGCGCTCATCACCACCCACTGGGGATCACCAAGGTTGGGGGGCTCGGGAACCGAGAGGTTGACATTTTGGGCTGAATTACTCTTTGTTAGGCAGGAGGCAGGGAGCCTCTTCTGGGGTCCATATTAGGGTGTCTCATTGCATCCCATTTGCCCGGATCTCCTCATATGTTTTTTAAAAAGTAAAACTCGGTGGCTTTGAACGTTTTCACAGGGCCGTGCAATTGTTACCACCATCTATGTTCTCATCGCCCTTCAAAAGAAGCCCCACACCCATGGGTAACCAGTCTACACCAACCTTCCCAGGGGCCCCTGAACATATCACACAGGTCTCTCCTTCTGTCCCTGCATGTCTCAAAGCGCTGGGAGTGGCTCAGGGGTAGAGGGCTTATCCAGCATGCTCAAGGCCCTGGGTTCAATCTTTAGCACACACGCATACTTACGCTCACTGGCTGCTGTCACCACACATCTGCACTGCAGCACGGAGCAGTGTGTACCCCTTTTATGAGTGAGTAGCATCCCACTGTATGGCTGGTCTGCAGGCTGCTTAGACATCCTTGGTTGGTGGTGGTTGATATGTCAGGGCACTTATGCTGCTGTGAAGAGCCAGGTACAAGTTTCCAGGTGGATGTTTTCAGACCCCACAGCTGTTCCCCACAGCCTGTGTAATCATTTCAGCCCTCCAGTTAGAGACTCTGCATTTATGTCAATCTGTTCTGAATTTGCCCCAATGGCTGATAGTATTGAACAACTTTATTGCTTTTTGGTTGTTGGGTGTTTTCTTTGGAAGAAAGTCTATTTCAAGTCCTTTACCCATTTTTAATTGGGTTATATGTCTTTTTGTCATTGATTTGTAAGAGTTCCTTACATATTCTGAATACTAGGTCTTTGTAAAATATAAGGTCTGCAAATATTTGCTTCCATTCTTTGAGCTGTTTTCTCACTTTCTTGATAGTTTCCTTTGATATATATGTGTTTTTAAAAATTCTAATATAATTATTTTTTTCTTTGATTACCTTTATGTTTTGCTTTGTTTTGTTTTTTGGGTTTTGTTGTTGTTTTTGTTTTGGTTTTGGTACTGGGGATCGAACTTACAACCTCACACTTGCAAGGCAGGCACTTATGCCACTGCGCTAAATCCTCTTTATGTTTTGATGTCATGTCTAAGAAACCAAGGTCATGAAGACTTAAACCTATGGTTTCTTCTAAGATTTCTATAGTTTTGTTACTTTCAGGTACGTCTTTGGTCTGTGGTAAGCTGATTCACATATGCATTATGAGGTAGGTTCTCAATTTCATTATTTATTCACGGGCATCGAATTTGCTCCAGCACTAATTTTTTGAAAAGACCTTTCTTGCCCCCTTAAATGGTTCAGTTTATTTTTGATACATTAATCTTATGTCCTGCAACCATACTGAGTTCACTGATTAATTGTAACGGTTTTTAAGTGATCATCTTAGGACTTTCTACATGTAAGATCATCTGCAAATATATATACTTTTACTTTTTTCTTTTCAGTGCTGATGATTTTTACAATGTTTTCCTGACTAATTGTCCTGGTTTGAGCCTGTGGGATGGTGTTAGACAGAAATGGTAAAGGTGGCCCCTTGTCCTACTTCTGATCTTAGGAGAAAAGCATCTAGTCTTCACCACTAAGTATGTCAGTTTTGGGGATAGTTTGTGAAGTTTTGCTTATTTTTTGTAAGCCCTTTGTCACACTGAGAAAATACTTCTTTTTACACCTTTTTATTGAGATATAATTTGCATGCAAGGAAACTAGTAGTTCTTAAATGTACAAACAAACTTTGTGTGTGTGTGTGTGTGTGTGTGTGTGTGTGTGAGACAGGGAGGGTCTCACAATGTAGTTCAGGCTGGTCTTGAACTCACTTTGTAACCCACACTGGCCTGAAACTCACACTGATCCTCCTGCTTCAGCCTCCCGAGTCCTGGAATTACAGGCATGAGCCACCACACCAGGCAAACAAATTTTAAGCTCGGTGAATTTTTTTTTTTTTTTTTTTTTTTTTTGTACTGGGGATCGAACTCCTGACCTTGTATTTGCCAGGCAAGCACTTATGCAGCTGAGCTAAATCCCTGGCCCAAGCCTGGTGAATTTTTTTCCCCTCAGTCTTAGACATTGAATCCAAGGCTCTGTGCATGCTAAGATAGCATTCTCTTGCTGAGCCATACCTCAGTTCTCAGTAAATTTTTTACATGTATGCATAAATCCATACAACGAACACTGAGATCTGGCCATAGGACATTTTCTTACTCTCTATATATAAGCCTCCCTTCTAGCTTTCCAAAGTTTAGTACAAAAAAAAAATGAAAGAAAGAAAGAAGATGGCCGGTTACAAGTGGATTTTAAATAAAGTTTTAATGCAAGTATGTTTCATGTAATATTTGATGCCTATACCGGGACACACTGGTATCAAAATTGTTCATCATTTGCCCAAAATCCAGACTGTAACTAACCATGACATTTGATGATGCAGTTCACCCACTAGAAATGGTCACACTGGGTCAGCAGGAATCAAGGCAGCATTGGAGATAGTGACCAGTTTAGCTCATGAGAAAGGGGGCATCCCCGGAACCTCAGAAATTAGCACTGACGGAGGCTAAACAGAAGGATTGTGAGTTCAAGACCAGCCTGTGAAACTTACAGCCTTGGTGAAACTCTGTGTCACAATTCTAAAGAAGACTATAAAGAGCTAGAAATGTCGCTCAATACAAAGGCTCCAGGTTCAATCCCTGGAAGGAAAGGAGGGAGGGACAGAAGGAAGGAAAATCAGCACACCTGTCCATGTGGAGAGATGGAAGCATAAGACCCATACCTCAGCTCTGGTCCCTGGACAGGAGACAGAATCTTGGACAACTTTTCCCTTCAACAGAGGCCCAGGCAGAAAGGTGGTATCCAGGCCAGGAGCAAACTAATACAGTGTAAGAGCTCAAACCCATGGCCCTGGATTCTGTTTGGTGTCCTGGCTTCCCACGAAGAGACTTAGCACACAGGACACCAGACGCCTCATCTCTTTCACATAGGAAAGTTGTCCAACTGGAGAGCCATGGAAATGTTTAAGTCGTCACTTGGACGATACCCATCATTCTAGACGCTTCATGGCAGCTCACTTTTAAAACGCCGAGAAGCAGTGCGGCTATTCCATATTCCGAGCCAAGCTCCTGAGGTCGGGCTTATTTATGTCACATGTGGCTGGGAGGAGGATCCTGAGGTCTTCTGTCTGCTTCTTGCCAACCGCCTCATGAGATCAATGACAGAGGCGGCTCTCAATTGTCACAGCGTTATTTTTAACTGCCAAATGCAGGAAAGTGACGCATGTGTTTGCAAACACGAGACAATGTCTTCCCATGTGGGGTGGGTGTGTGTGTGTGTGTGCCAGGGCCTGGTGTCACACTGGGGGTCCCGATGCCTTCCCGGAGCCAAATGGACTCCACAGGGAGCTTTCGATTCCCTCTGATCCTTCCTACCCCACGACGCCACCGGAAGACCATGAAGGCAGACATGATGATTGTCATCCATGTCACTCCTTTCCTACTGTCACTTTACCCCATCCAGGGGAAAGTGATGCTTAGAATTAGCAGCTAACTTGCCCCTTGGATTGGCAAGGGGCAAAGTGAAAGTGTTTGTCCTCCCCTGTCTGAATCTGAAGACTCGGCCACTTAGTTATCCTGACTCATAGCAGACAGAAGGAGGCCAAGGGCCAGAAGTCAGGAGTCTGGGACCAGGAGTGAGACCCCCAGCTCACTAATCTGCCCTAGAGTCAGCTTGTTCTGCCACTCGATGTGACCATCAGCCAGGGTGGCAGTATGGGTGCCTGGTGCCCCATCCCTGGGTAATTCTTACAAACCAGCATGTTTGAGATCAATCCAAGAACCATAAAGAAGGAGACGATGGTGACTTCCAAGGCTCTTGTCACACACAGGTGTTTCCCCCGTGTGAGCCCTGGAGCATTTTTCCTGCAGATCTCCACCTGCACAGGGGCGCACCAAGGAACATTTCCCCGAGGGGTATGGTTGGCACCTGATGGGTACACTCGTGCAAGGCTGTGGTGTTGGCTTTGGCTGGATAAGCAGCAGCGGGGTATCTTTGATCTACCTGAAAATCCTGAAGCACCTGGAGCTCCAGACATCTTGTGAGCAAGCCTGGGAGATCCCCAAGATCACCCTGAAGTACAGAGACACATCTGGGAGCTGTTGGGAAGGTACAGGTGGGTGGGGTCCCAGGGTGACTTGGTCTCAAACAGACACTGCCAGTGACAGGTCCTGCCCAACACTGGGTCTCTGCTGTGAGGTGAAGCTCAGGGGCCAGAACAGCTGAGGAAGGTAGAGGCTTTCTCCTGCCAAGTGGGTGCTCAGAATCAGCAACTGAAGCAAGACACTGACCTCTCCTTCGGAGCAGCTCCCAGGAAGGCCCTCAAGGCCAGCACCCGCCAACCTTCCTGGGTCACCAAAGAAGTCGTCCTCTCACACATCACTGTCCCCATGGGCCCTGCTCCCTCCTCCCTGGAGTCTGCAGGGCTCTGAGTGATCATTCACTGCTCCTGTGTCCACCAACACAGGAGGGGTCAGCCCTGTCCTCACTGCTAGGGCTGCTATTAACATCCTGCCTACAAGTGACACTCAGGGTCCAGGGCACAACAGGTTCGCCCCACTTCTCCTGCTCCTTAGCCACATGGTGGGAACTAACCTGGTCTCCGCAGCACCCCCCAAAGTCAGCCCAGCAAGAGGCTTCCTGGGGGTGTCACGTGCATTAAAGTTGTCCCCACTGCGTGTGTTCATAGCATTGCAGAGAGGCAGAGGGAGGCTCTGGAAACTGAGTTCTCCTCCTCTGCTTCTTTCTCTTTCTTTCTTTCTTCCTCTCCTCTTCTTCCATTCTTCTCTCTCTTCCCATCCAGAGATGACTGAGTCCCAGTGAGGAAATGGGAGGAGTCCCAACAGTACGCGGAAGCCTGGGACAGAACCTCAGCTTGTTTAACCCTGGGAGTGGAAGGCTCACCCCCATACAGGCTGCAGACCCTCTGGAGACACCCAGCTGCAAGAAGCTTTCTGTGCCTACAGCTGCATCTGGCTGGCTCCTGCACACAAAGATGGGGAGCGGTGTGCCCCCCAGCACCAGCACCTGTCCACCAGCCTTGGCTTCCCAGCTTCCTACTTCTCCAACTCTTCCATCCCAGACAGCCCTGTACAGAGACTTGGTCAAACCCCAGTTGTTCGCCAACACAAGAGAAGCTCAGACGTCCTGGAAGCACCAGGGCCTGAGCGTGTGGCATGGAGTGGACACTTGCCCAGCACACATGCTGTCCGCAGCGTTCTGTCAGACATGCGCTGCAAAACGGGCAGCTTCCTCTTTCCTTTCCCCACTTCTGTATTCACCAGCTCCTGGGCCTGAGTCTCACTAGGACTTGTGCCTTGAGGAAGCTCTCAGCAGAAAGAGAGCTCAGGTCCCAGGCTGCCAAAAGGACAACAGAAAAGGGACAAATGTCCCCACAGTGTGGTCCTGTCCTCCAACACACTCAGCCCAGATGGTCACACAAAGTGGAGGACTCAGTGGGAGCTGCAGGAGTCCCAGAAAGCAGCACATCCCGTGAGTCAGCCTCAGGAAGGCAGGCCGGAGACCTGATGCGCAAGACAGAGAGGGACAAACTGGAGTTCAGAGCGGCCACAGCCAGCAGCGGAGGGACCACACCTAGAAATTGAGTCACACGGCTGCTGCATGGGGTATGGCCCGGACCCAACGCGGAGTTCATGCCATTCTGACTGAGTCCTTTCTGCACGAAATCTGTGCCACTGTGAGTGCCCTCACGACTCAGCCTATGCCCTCGAGGATCCAGGTCATCTAAAGCCACAGTTCCTGGGGGTCTCCAGTCATCCTGAGTCCCCAGAGCCGCCTCCACAAGACAGGTTCAACTTAGCGGGCAGGAGTGGCTCATCTGAGCTTCTGGGGGCTCTGGGCTGAATGGCTCCTCTAACAGGTGGCCGGGGCAGCCTGCTCCTCCCTGCACTGTCCTCCTCCTGGCCACTCTTGGTCTGGCCACAGAGGACAGGTGGGAAAAGTGCTATGGAGACACAGCAAAGGAAGCCTGGCTTCTGGAGGGGCCAGGGATGTCAAAAACTGTCCAGGCAGTGGAAGAGTTTGGCTGCATGGAACCAACCACAGGCCCACCTCCCACCCGAGTCTCTCCATCTGCATTTTCCCACTGCTGCTCCTACTCAGCCATCGCTTGGTCCAAGTGTCAACAAGTCTTCTCCCAACAACCTTCTGGTCAGCTTCCATCCTCGGGCCTCTAATCCATTCTCCTCTCTGCAGCCAGAGTGACTGTGTCCAATGTCAACCTGGGCTCCAAGATGCTCTGGGTTGCCTACCAGCCTTGCTCTGACAGCTGTTTTCTCCACAGACCCTGGTCACTGCATGGTTCCCTCTACCACTGGGCCTTTGAACATCTCCAATCTCATTAGTCCTCCAGAGCTCGGCAAAACCCAAGCCCCTTCCCTACCCACCCACTTTCAGAAATCCTGTGTGCATCCCCTTTGCAGAACTCACCAAAGTTAGAATTTTGCATTTTTTTCTCACCTCCACGAGGACGTGAATTCCATGACAATAAAGATGGTGTCTGGTTTTGCTTTTCTGGGTTTTTGTCACTGCACTCAGGCCCCAGCGCAGCTCAGAGGAGGCTGTCCACAAACAGCTGGGGAAGAAACTCCACCCCAATGCTCACCCCTGCTGTCCCCTCAGCCACCACCCTACCCAGCAAGGTGACCATGCAGGTCTCTTCCTTGGATGTGGTTTCATCTTCTCTTCCACAGAAAGCAGAATTTCAGCCAGGCCAACTTGGAGTTTCCTGTGAGGTTTAAGATTCCTCATTGGTTTCGCAGGTCTTGTGCTGGGTGTCCGGTGTGGCTGCAGGGTGGGAGCTGGTTTCCTTAGGTTCCCCTGTCCTCACACACAGCCTGTTTCTACCTCTGGTTGCTTGCAGGATTTCCTACCCATGTTGTGCTGAAATTTCACCCGAATAGACTTCCAGAAGAACATGGCAGATAGATAGCAGCCGCTATGGAGGCTCTCTGAGATACCCCACTTAGAATCCAGGAATGGTGCGGTAGGAGGAGTCCTAAGCAAGGGGAGATACACCCTGCTGACCCAGGAATGAACTAAGCTAAGAGAAACCAACTGGAAATCCAATCCTGGTGCTATAACAGGAACAGATAAAATCTCAGCACGGAAGCTAGAACCCGCGCCACTGGAAGCTGCAATCTGAATCTCCTGCTGCTGCTGCTGCTGTGTCCAAATCTGCAGGGCAGGGAGAGAGATGCGCAAAAGCTCTGAGAGTCTGCGAACGGAGTTGAGAGCAGGATTAGCAGGGAGCCCTACCACATGGACTTGCGGTGAGTGAGGGGAACGGGGACCCTTTCATAGAGTAGGAGGCTCCAGCAAAGGACATACTGGGACCAGGCAGACTTGCCAGAACGGGGCGCTGCAGTGACTTCAGTCACATATCCCCCTCTCAAGTGGGATTGGTGGGGAGTGCCTGGCATACATGATGTCACTGACTTACACCCAGTAGGCGAGCCCAACACAGGTCCCAGTGCCTGGAGGTGCACCCTAGCAGTGAAGCCTTCGGTAGATTGACCTGGAGGGGCAGGCGCAGCAGAGGCTGCCCAGGTCTGTGTCTCCCTAGTACACTGCAGTGGGCGGGAACACCTAGCTGGCGCAATTCAAACAAACTGTAACCAAAAAAGAGAAAAATATTGGGCCTCCTACATTCGCTTGTATGGAAGGAACAAAAGTATGGGAAGAGGAAGGAACAAGAAAGGGTCCTCAATCCCCAATCCTGAGAACACTGATCCAGGAAAGGGAAATGCAAAGGAAGACAGAAAGCATGCAATATCGGACACGGCACCAATAGACATAAAGTGATATCTCCAGAGCCTCACAGACGACTTTAAAAATGAAGTGTTTAACAAAATAAAGCAAGAGGTAAGTAAAATAGTTAGAGAAATGCTAAGCACCGCCCAAGAAAAAACAGATGGTGGAATGGAAGAACAGAAAAAAAGGGGAGAATTGTTTGATGGAGAAAATAGAGAAAACATAGAATACATGAAGCAGGTTCAAAGAGATTACCAGGAAACTAAAAACTCTATTGAAAGC
This sequence comes from Cavia porcellus, assembly GCF_034190915.1. NCBI lineage: Eukaryota > Metazoa > Chordata > Mammalia > Rodentia > Caviidae > Cavia > Cavia porcellus. The sequence goes on from NW_026947500.1 coordinate 27,413,277, forward strand.
TGGCATAACAGCTTGAAAGAAACTAAGGATAGATTACCTGAATTGGAGGGCAGACTTGTAATATGGGAGCATGAAATGAAAAACTTCTTAAAAATAACAAGAAAACAAACAGCAATAATACAAAAGCTAGAAGATGATAAGAGGATCTACAACCTAAGAATTAAGAACATAAAAGAAGAAGTAGGGACATAAACAAATGGACTACAAAAGCTATTCACAGAGATAATCCAAGAGAATTTCCCTAATTTAGCAAAAGGTAAAGATACTCAAATGTATGAGGCATACAGGACCCTAGCCACCTACAACCCAAACAGAGCTACACCCAGGCATATAATAATCAAAATTCCAGAAATCCAATATAAGAACACAATATTAAAAGCTGTCAGAGACAAGAAATAGATCACTTACAAGGGAACACCCATCAGATTTACAGCAGACTTCTCGGCATAAACCATCAAATCACAAAGAGCGTGGGGGGGAATAAGTCAAGCTTTGAAAGATAACAACCTCCAGCCAAGATTGATATATCCTGCACAACTGTCCCTAGAAATTGATGGAAAAACAAGGTGCTTCCAGGATAAAAAGGAACTAGGGGAATTTGCAACCACCAATTCAACTCTACAGAGAATACTGCAGGATATTCTAAAAAAGGAAAATAACAAGACTTCAGAAACAGTGGCAGAGAGGCCACAATGAATGGAGCAGAAAGCAAAATGAAGAAGACAAACTGACAACAAACAACAGAAAAATAGCTCAACAGAAATAAGGCAGAGAAAATTGGATGATAGGAACAGCTATCTTAGAGAAAACAAGACATCATTATTGCTAGTGCTGATTTAGTATCATCTTGCTTTGAAGTCCCATCAAGCTTTTATTTCTGTCTCCATTGGTCTTAACAGGTTGTATCTTATTGGATTTTATTATATGTGATAATATAAGCAAAAACTTTTATGACAAGGAGATTATACAGAAGCCATTGTTCATTTTCTGTTAGTTGGTTCTACATACCCTGTAATACTGTCATTCTCTTGAATGGTTTTACATTGTCTTGATATGTTTGGTGCTACAGTATACAAAGTTATACTCAAAGATTTCAAGGAAAGAGATATTATGGTAACTGCTTTTATGTCAGGATATCTTGTGGTGAAACACTATTTTGGTTAAATGGTTATGCTTTGACCTGCGCTGTTTTGTTGTTATGCCCTCTTTTATCTCAGTCTCCTTTTTTTAATTATTTACTTTTTAATTTTTTTCTTTTTAATTAAGGGAAAAATAAAAAAAGGATATATTATTATAGTGACCCACTTTGATTTCCTATTAACTTGATTTGAAACCCTGTATAGCCCTCACCATCTTGCTTTGACTGATTTTCCTCTATGCTGCTTTGCTTGATAGTACCAAGTTCGAAAGTATAGGCAACAATTGTAAAGACAATAAGATTCATTATGACGCCCATTCCGGTTGACTATTATCTTCTTTTAAAGCCCTGTAATGTCTCCAATGTTTTGGTTTTATTCTTTACTGTTTTGTTCAATTTTATTATAACTGAAGATATAGACAATTCTTTTTAAGATAGCAAGAGGCAGTATGGTAACTATTGTTGATCTCCTAGTATTTTGTTTTTACATTATCTATTATGTTCATCCTTCTGATTTGACTGACACTATTCTGTTATGTCACATTTGGTTTTACTCTCGTCAAAAAAAAGTAATAAGAACTGTGAGAGTAATAAAACCCAAAATGTGTAATAGTCATTGTACAAAAGAAAGGAAAATAAAGTGCTCTAAAGAATATAACCGCATATATATTTAAGTGTATAAGATAGATAACCATATTACTGAGTTTTGTTGGATCATTGAACAAAACTGTTTGCAGTCTCACTGTTTGAAAGTCCACTTTATATGCTTTAATTTTGTAACTTGAACAACTATTTCTAAGATAACAATATGTAATCTATTAACTAGTGATTTCCTATTGTTTATTTTTTCTGAAATTCTGTATAACTTGTACCGCATTTCTGGTTTTTTTGCTTTTTCTCCTTAATAAAAAAAGAAAGAAATTTCACCCGAATAAATCTGTAATGGGTGTGGCGGGAGATGGAGGTCAAAGAACACCAAGTTAGCTACAGTTAGCTAAGATAAATAAGTTCCAGGAGGGGACTGCAGATAATAATAGTGTGCTTGCATAATAGAAACTTCTCAGGGCTTTCAACTGTGCTTAGCCCCAAAGAAGAAGGTGGCTGTGTGACGTGAGAGCCCTGTCAAATTGCTTCCTTGCAAGAACCCTTCCCTTGCATTTGTACTTGTATTTACACAGGACATTTTTAGTCTTTCTTGGGAACTGTCTTTTCATTTTCTCCCAGAATCCTTTTCCCTGCCGTAACTCTGGCCTGCCTCCGTATAAACCCCGCCATCTGAGGACTCCCACCCTGCCCCTCTTGGAAAATCACCTTCCATAGTTTCTCCCATCGTCACCTTGTCTCTGTTTGCTCCTTTAGAAGATCCAGTGCAGATGCTGGAGCATCTGAATCTGGCTCTCCATTCTCTCCCTGGGCGTCCTGGGAGAATTCTTCATCTCAATGGACAAGTCACTGCCCATTAGGTTGTCTGACACACATCGTTTCTTTTCTTTTCTCTCTGTATGTTTAAGCTTCTTTTTCATTTGCTCTGTCACCTATATTTCCACAAAGCTCATTTTCTCACCTGCTGGTCCTGTGTCTGAGGTCCTGGGCTGCCCAGTGGTGCAGGGGTGGCCTGTTTCTCTGCCCACACAGTCACCAAGCCTCCTCCAGGGTGGTACTGGGTAGTGATGGAAGCCAGCTCCTTGCTTCCCAGGCAAATGTCCCTGCACTTACTGTCTGAGGACCCTGGCATGCTGGAGACAGCCACACTGCTCCCCATCCAGTCTGTTTCCAGACTGCTCCCCCCAGCTCCCTTGTCCGGTCGTGGCTCCCTGTCCTCACTCAGACCCTCTGAGAAAGCTTCAGGCTCTCCTGTGCCTGCCCTGTTTCCTTCTAACTCACAAATGCCAATCTTTCTCGGGACACTTTCATAGGTGATTTCATAGGACCTTGCCAGGAGGGAAGTTGTGGGACTGCCTGCCACCCTACTCAGATCTTCCAGAGATTGTGTGAGAACCCAAGGGACCCCAGGGGGCATTCCATCCCCATGGAAAGTGGCTCTGCACACAGCACAGGGTCTGAGGAGAGTCAGGGGAGCAGTGGACTCCGCCACTCCTCCCAGCAGGACTGAGCCGCACTTCCAGTGGGTACAAGATAGCAGGATATCTAGGCAAGTGGCAGAGTCATAGCAAGTCCAGCTCAGCCCTTTCTTAAATATCACCCTGTCCCCACCCCAGGATTCCCATGACCTATAAAGATTCAAGTGTTGGCCCAATCCATCATCCCTGGCTCTAAAACATCCCAACTCCTCTCTCCATGACTCACCTGGTCTGATGACTGACAGGCCACCAGGAGCTCAGGAGCCACACACTAAGGGTGGTGACCAAGTCACTGAGCTCTCCCTCAGTTTCCCAGCCTGCAAAAGGAGTCACGGCCCATTCACAGGTACAGCATACAGTCCACGAATGTGCACTCCCCTGCTCCTTTTGTCTCCACTGTGGATGCAAACAGGCACTGGTACTTTGGAGCTACATCCAAGAGCCTGGATTCAAGTCATCCTAAAGAGAAACCTGATAGTCTGATGGCAGGAGCACCCCACTGCCATCACAGCTTTGGGTCCTCCTCAGCTCTGGAAGTAGACTGCCCTACGCCAATAGGGCCATCTTTCAGGTTGGCCCAACCAGTAAGGTCCAAGTCTTCTCTTCAGTTAAGACTGTGAGTCTTAATTGCTCCAGCCAATAAGAAACCAGAGGCACACAGAGGACTACGAAGTCAGAGCCCTGGTTAAAATGCACCTGAAATCCACCTGCCAGCAAATCTTCCAGCTGAATGGGCCACAATGAGTTGAGTTTTCTGCCTCCTACAACAAAAGAGGTCTCGTTGGTGGCGAGTCCCTGAGTAGGTTGGCTGTCAGCTCCACTGCCAGTTCAAGAGCTGGGCATGGTAGTGTGTCATGAGTGCCCTTTCCTCAGTGTCTCAGGATTGGAAACTCAGTGTCTCTTGGAAACTTTGCCCTGTGGGTCTGCCAGTCACTCAAGTGCTCAGATGATTTTTCCACAAACTGCAGCTGAGCTAGAAAAGGGCATGGACTTACCCAAGGTCACCCAGTTGGTTAGTGCCAAATCCAGGACTCAAGCCCTGGACCTCTATGCGACATTCCTGGGTAGAAATCTGGCCAGCCCCGGCCAACTGAGCTAGCTGCTAAATTGATACTTTGCAAAACATGCATGTTTCCAATTTCAGAGCGTGGCTGGGACTTTGAAACAGCATGTAGCCGCCCCCTGATGTGGTGAGGACGGAGGTGGCTGGGTTGGGATGGAGAGGGATCTTACGAAATGCTCCGCAGAAGCCCCAGGGCACCCACAGGCTGGAAGCAGATCAGAAAGCAGCCTCCTCCCGAGGCCGCAGGCAGCCCGCTCCCCACTTTAAAAAGACCTGTATCGATTTCGCTTTTTTTCCCTCCTTGGTGCCTCCTTAATGAGATGATGTTAGAGTTGAAAATAAATAGATGAGAGGCAGGGTAAATACACAAACAGATAACCAGAGCCTGGGCTTCCTCCTTCCCTCCAGGACTGGGGGAGTCCGGCTACAGCTCTGGAAAGGGTGGGGAGAGGGTGCCCACCACCCTGCGTCCTGGCACCTACTGGACACTGGTGGAGCTCAGCACCCTCCCTCTCTCGGGCTCTTTGCAGTGACTCGTGAGACACACAGGCATCTCCCCAAAAGCGGCCAAGTACAAGAAGGGACTGGAGCAAGGTCACAGCAAAAGCCTGAGGAAGAGAACTCTCATCCTGACAGGATGCGGGTGGGTGACATTTAGGTGGGTGTTGGAATCACCAGGGCTGCACTGCAGGAAGGGCCATCCCAATACTCCCTGGGTTCCAGGAAGCATAAGACGTTCTGCAAGACCTTCCCACCAGGCTGCTTTCTGTCACACATTCGGTCAGGGCCACCCTGTCCCCATTTTGCCTCTTGCGTCCTCTCGGGAGCCAGGGATCCCAGAATGTGTTATGTTACGGCCACCGCCTCCCTCAATGTCCCCACTGCTGTTCCACAGTGCTGGGGCAGCCACGCAGGCTGTTGCATTACACACCTGCCATGGTGCCTCCCTGAAACCCCCAGGGTCTCCCCCATCATCTGGTCACTGGTCCAGCAAATGGGGTCTGAGACCTGTGTGCCGGCTCTGGTTGGTTAGATATGATGAAATTTACCTTCATTAAAATAGCACCTGCCCGTGGGGGGGGGGTCCTCAGAGCTTCTTAGGACTCCTTCCACCCATGCCAGCCTAGGGCCTTCGTGCTTCCTGGGGGATGCTGGCCTGACCCCACCCCAGGGCATTTGCCCTGCTGCTCCCATGCCAGAGATGGGCTCCTTCCCACCATGCTCAGGTCTATGCCTGCATGCCCTTGAGGATTAGGGCTCCCCAACTCCATCAGAGCAGCCCCATCCCATCTCCAGCACTCCAGTCCTCCTGCCATTGTCCAGCTGCCCAGCTCCTTGGCCTCAGCGTCTCTTTGCTGAGCCTCTCTCCAACCTGCTGAGCAAAAGGTTGCGTCTCTTCTTCCTACCAGGAGCCCTACTATACACATAGCTCTCTGCTCCAGGCTGGGACCTCACACAGAGGGAGGCAAACTTCAGACAGGTGCTGGAAGTGCAGAGCCCAGCGCTGAAGGCTGGGCTGGAGCCAGCGAGGCCTCTGTGTCCCCACGGCTACCAAAGGAGAGGAGCCTGAGTGTCTTGGATCCAGAGAAAGCTGCCCAATGTGCACTGTGATGTCGAGAGCCAGGTATTTATGAAGACCCAAGATATTCCTGTCCCCACCTTCTGTCCTTTGTGTGTGCATGTGTGTGTGGTACTGGGATTTGAACCTAGAATCTTTCTACTGGGCTACATCGTCATCCTCACCCCTCTTTTCCTTAGAGACAAGTCCTTGTTGAGCTGCTAAGTTGCTTTGGCTGGATTCAAACTTGCAATCCTTCTGCCTCAGCCTCCAAAAGTGTTAGAATTATAGGCATGCGTCTCCACATGCAACTTTTTTCTTTCTTTATCATTTTCTATATTTACTAAGTTTCTTCTGATGATCTTAAATTTTATAATCAGAGGATATTTTAATTTCAGATACGAGTTGCTGGAGAGATAAGCCTCCACCGTATGTCCATTTGTCCATCCCATTGGATGGAACAGACAGGTACCTTCAGAGGTCCCCACCTGCCATCCCACTCTGATCCCTTAGCGCACCCTAAAAGGTGCCCTAAGAAAATAATCCCATAGAGCACAACTATGCAATTTGTTAATATCTGGATTGCAGTACTCTCAACAAACTAATGGGAGGCCAATAGTCATTGTTTGGGGAAACAATGGCACATCCACAAGATAGTTACAAGTGTGACTGTTGCAAAGCATCATCAGGCTCACAGCTTAAAACTATTTTGTGTTGAAGATGAAGTAAATAGAAAGGTGTACCATTGTCCAAACCAAGACATGGTAAAATGGGAGGGTGCGGACCAGAAGGCGGCTATAAGTGACTCCTCCGAGTGTTTGACAACCCAAAGATGAGGCCTCAGCACCTGCTTGTCACAAAAGCTGCTCAGGGCACAAAGACAATGTAGTGAACATGACAAACGGGGCCCTGCTGGCCTGAACGGGGTCGTGGAGCAGACAGTTTGTAAGTGCGTATTTGTGTTTCTGTCACACGACTCGTAACTAAGCTTGGAAGTGTTCTGATGCCCATACACAGAAGAATGGATAAAGAGAACATGGTGATTATACACGGCAGAGAATTACTCTGCCATAAAGATAAATGAGTTATTTGTGGGAAAATTGATACACCTGGAGACCATAATAGTAAGACCCACAGCTTAAATATGGTATGGTTTCTCTTACATGAGAAACCCAAAATATAAATATAGAACAAATAAGATAATAGGGAATAGGGAGGTAGATCTTTCTCAGAGAGGAAGAGGATCAAGGGAGAGAGAAGGAAAGGAAGGAAAGAAAGAATGAAAAAGAAGATGTGTTATATACCTGTGCCTGCTCCATACACAGAATGTATTTATTATGTACTGCAAGCATGCAATAAGAAAATTAAAATATTTTAAAATACACAATATAAGTCAGAGGAAACTGAGACGGGGGATATTGGGGAAGAGACAGTCACACACTGTGTGTCCCTGCCACCATGGCGGTGTCCTAGTGCATCAGTCAGCTCTCTGCATCTGTGACAAAACACCCGACAAAGGCCGCATGTTATGAAGTGAAGAGAGGTGCGCGTTGGCTCACGGTTCAGATGGTTCAGTCCAAGCCCAGGGGCCGGGGGGACTTGGGCCCCTGTGCAGGTGGCATGTCATGGAGGGACACACAATAGGAATAAACACTCATGTCTCCAAAGGAGAGGGAGAGACACTGCAGCCCCCACAGTTCTTGTCATGGACATAACTGTAATGGTCAAGCTCTCCTGCTAGACTCCACCTCTCAGAGGTCCACAGCATCTCCCAGTAACGTCACCCGCAGGTCTGTCATGTAAGGACACTCAAATCACACCCAAACCATAGCACTGAGCCAGTAGCCTAGTGGTGCAGGACACACTTCCCACAGGCGTGGTCTATGGAGACCACTCATACATAACTCTGTGTCCCCTCTGCCAAACGCTGGACAGTGCACAGGATGCCAGGAGTTTGGGTATGGCATAGCCACCAGTTGGAAGGTACCTGGATCCAAGTCACCTCCTGAAATCAAGCCACTCATGGATGGGGATCAGCCATCTGAACTTGAGGTGGACAAGAAATGCATTTCTGCTGTATTGGAGACTGACTGGCATTGAAATGGGTTTCCCAGAGGCAGGGAGGGGGTTGTAGTCAGGGGTTGGGAGGAGAACAATTACAATCAGGACATGGAGTTTATAATATTGCTTTATGATGGTCACCCAGAGTTAACATAAGAAAATGCAGGAAATCTATCCACAACACGAAAGACATAGAATATTTAGCCAAGGGCCTGAATCCCACAGCAGTGTCCCACATGAGTCCAGATGAAGACCTAGAGCTCATGGCAATGCCTCCCACGAGTCCAACTGGAGGTCTACAGCCCACAAGAAGGACTCATGCCAGTCTCTTTTACAGATTCGTGCCAGGAAGGTCCAAGTCAGCAGTGGAAGCTAGAAAGTCTATGCCAGCAGGGTGAAGGAGCTATGCTCGTTGGTTGAGTATTCTACACTGGAACGAAGAAATCACACTCACAACAAAGACCAGGGCTGTCCTGAAAAGCACCACAGCCAACCTCAGTGACACAGAGGCCCCCAGCTTCTCTGAAGATAAGCACAGTCAAGTACATGCCAGGAAGCCAGCGTGATGAGTTCATCCTGGATACCAAGCAGCACACATCTTCCCCTCCAGAGCCAGGAAGCAATGCTCGATGTGAGCGCCAGAGCTTCTCCAGGAGAACCAATGGCTCAAACAGCAACATGTAGGAGAACCCACAATGCTCAACGTCTCAGTGCAATAGCTTCTCTTTCTCCATGTCTCTATGCTGGCAACTTTCTTCAGGTGGAACATGTACGCTCAGTGCCTTGCTGATGTAATCCAGCTGGCATTAAGTTGACCACCAGTTCTTAATCCATAACAGAAGGCCTGGTTTTGCAGGCAGGGAGGGGCGGTGACTGTTTGATGGGGGTGACCAGGACTGGCCCTGCTGCTAGTATGGGGAACAGAGTGAGAATGTACTTGGGGTTCCCTAAGGGGACACTTCCAAGCAGACGGGACTGTCCTGTGTAGGCTCCTGGCATGGACAATAAAGGAGATGGAAACCAGGGAGGCTGGCACAGTGGGTAGGTACAGCAAGGCTACCCATGGCTGGGGCAGAAGGGATTAGCAGCAAGGGCAGAGCCGGCTGTCAGAGGGATGGCAGGTGGGCTGGAGGGTGCAGCACCACTGGGTCATGGATAAGGATCTGTGTCCAGCAGCTTCCGGTCCCTGTAACAAAATTCCTATGAGAAACAAGTTAAGGAGGGAAAGTTGATTCCAGCTCACGGTTTCAGAGGTGTGGCTCCGTGAAAGAACACGGGAGAAGGGCAGATTGGAGGAAGCTGCTCACCTCACAGCTGCCAGAATGCAGAGAGAGGGAAAGGGCCAGAGAGGAAGGGGTCAGGGGCAAGCAGTATCCTTCTGGTTACCCCGCAAGGACTCACTTCCTCCCATCAGGCCCCGCCTCCTAACAGATGTAGCTAGGAACTCAGCACCAATAGATTAATCCACTCTGGAGCTTGGTGCCCCTTTGGTCCAATCACATTCCAGAAACCAGGCCTCTGCACACACAAGCCTTTTGCAGGACATTTTTGATCCAAACTATAACAGGGCCAAACTGTGGTTTTGTGAAGGCAGAGCTCGCAGGAGGTCTATGTGGGTGGAAATGGCTACAGAAAAGAGGAGTCCAGGCTATCCCCAACCTAGAGCCCGAGGCGGCAGAGCAGGGTGCTTAGAGCCCAGCTGGGGAGGTGGGAGACAGGGGACTGTAGCGCTGCACACTGCGTGCGGAGAAGCATCACTCAGCTGCCCAAGGACCTCTAATAGGTGGGAGGATCTTTGTATCTGGACTCCTGCGTGGAGGAAGAGAGAAGGCTGAGTCCTCCTTGGACAGCGGGTGTGGAGAACATAGGAGCAAGGGCAGGGGCTCGGAAGGCTCCGTGCATAGTGTGGGGAGCACACTGAGACAGTGGCTGACAGGCGGAGGAAGCAGAGAGCACAGGAAGAGGGAGATGACTGAGGAACTCTCTGGGGGTCACTGTGGGGGCAGGAGGGACACAGGTTGCTTGCTACAGGCTGGAAGGGGGCACAGGTGCTTGGAGTGGTAAGGGCACTGATACAACTTGCAGTTTGGCTGCAAAGGGAACAGAGACGGGGCAGTAGCCAGAGGGGAAGTGGGGTACAGGGAGGTTTCACTTGTGTTTTTGAGGTACAGGCGTGTTTACACCCATGGGAACCACAGGACAGAGCTGAGATGCTGGGACCAGGGCACTGCACTGCAGTGAGCATTTGCAGGGTATTGCGTCCCACATGCAAGGACTCTGAGCCAGAAAGTATGGCCCGGAGGGTCACTGAGGGCAGAGGAAGTGGCAGTTCTGACACCTGGCCATGGGACCTTGTTGGGGTGGCGGAGACATTCAGGGAGACGGTCAGGCTGGCTGTGCTGCACCAGCATCGGCCACACCCAAGCACAGCAGGCAGAGGTGGAGAAGGCTCCAAGTGGCACCAAGGGACCCTGGGGCAGAGGTGAGAGGCTGGAGGAAGCGGAGGTGGAGGATTGGAGTGCTAGTACGTGAGAAGGGATGCTTGAAAACAGAGCCAAAAGGCCGGGCAGTGAGAGAAGAGGGAAGTATTCCGGGGTGGGCAGGGTATTAAGTGACTGAGATATTAAATGGCTGGGCCAAGAGTGACACAGGGGGGAGTGGCAGCAAATCTAAGAACAAAATTCAGCCGGAGGGACACCCCAGATCGGGTAGCAGCCTCAGTGGCCCCAAGTCAGAGCAAGTGGTGGGGAGGGAGGAGGCGGGCAGGACTTCCCGGAAGGAGGGAGGAACAGGGGCCCTCTCCCACTGCCAGGGCTTCTCTGGCCCAGCGCACCTTGCACAGGGCCCTGGAGTTGCTCCCATTCAGCCAACAAAAGAAGGAGCCAGTGAGGGAGGACCCCGGTTTCCAGTCTTCTCACTTCCAAGGGACAAATCTGAAATATCTGATCAGCTCCCTGGAGCCTCGGGGGACCCCACTGGAATGCACCCTACACACCTCCCACCAGTGGCCCTCAGCAAATCTTGTCTTGCTCTGGCTTCCTGGAATCACCTCCCCAGTAAACTACCTGCTCTCAGACCTTATCTCAGACCCGCCTGGGAAGAGCCCTGTCCAAGCCTGGGGATGTGACTAATGCCTCCAGTAAGTTCCAAAGGCCACTGTAGGAAAGCTGCAGGAGAGGCTGAGGCTGGACAGGCGAGAAAAGAAAAGGTCCCTGAGCACAATGGGCTGGATGGCTCCCCGGGGGGTGGGGGAGTAAAATGTGCCCAGGAAGCAGGGCTTGGTGGAACAGGGTCTAAGACCCTTCTGTCCCAGAGCCCGGTGTCCCCAAGCACCTTCCTGGTTTGTACCCATTTTGGGCAAGTTCTTTGGGAACTCTAATGGCCAAGCTGCTGGAAGCCGACAGCATAATCTCATTGCTGGGATGGAAAAGGTAAGTCTTTTCCCTGATTTAAATCTATTCTTCTTCTTCTTTTTTTTTTTTTTTTTTGAGACAGGGTCTCTATGCAGTTTGGGCAGGCCTTGAGCTCACTTTGCAGCCCAGGCTGGTCTCAAACTCGCAAAAATTCTCCTGCCTCAGCCTCCCGAGTCCTGGGATTACAGGCGTGAGCCACCACACCTGGCTCTATTCTTCATTTTTCACATTAGAAAAGAAACACTTTCTCACAAAGCTAGACAGACTCACCGTAAGGTAATGTATGGCCCCATGATTGCATTGCGTTCCGTGCTATTTATCCAAAAGAACTGAAAACTTACCCGTCAGCAGGTAAGAGGAAACACAGGTAAAGGAATACGATTCTGTAATAAGGACAAACCAGCCTGCCTTCTATGATGGGGTACGGAGGACGTATGTATTGCTAAGGGGAAGCCAGCAGTCTGCAAGGCTACAGGCTTCACGATCCCATCTCCGTGACATCCTGGAAAAGGCGAAAGCACAGAGACAGGAAAGGCATCAGTAATTCCCAGGGGCTGGGAGAAGGAGGGTGAGCACAGAGGGGCTGTGGGACAGCAACATGGTCCTGAGCGTCACTGTGGCGCTGGACACAGGATGCTACACGTTTGCAGAAGGTCATGAAACTGTATAGCTGCAAGTGAGGACATAAGGAAAGCCACAGATGTTAACTGATAATAATGTTAATGATAATAATGGCCCATATTGGGCCATTGCTGGTGACAGCTGTAGCTCTCCAGACATGATGTGCACAGGATGGTGGCCGCCCTTGGAGGCAAGGTTATGATCCCCCCCCCACACACGCACACACACACTTCCCAGCTGCATGTGTCTGAGGGGCCCATTGCATCTCTGCCTCTGGGCCACACCTGAGCCTCTCTGCCTGTGAACCCCCATTTGGTCAGGCGTGAGAATAAGACCAGGAAGGCTCTACCGTGTGGCTCTTTGCCCTGCTCTGCTGTGGGGAGAACAAATCCCCCTCTCACAGTGCCTTTTTAGGACTGAGTCACATTCCCATGAGATCTGTGGCCACCGCCCTGGCCCCGATGTTGAGATACAAGTTGCCAGTGACCTGTCTCAAGGGATGTGCCACTCTGTTATCAGCCACCAGCCTGGCTTTATGGAGTTTTATCAGAGCTACTCGGGTTACCCCCGGGGAGCACCAGCCGGCTGTGGGCTCTGTTCTGCCCTCCTGCAGGCTGGCCCACGTCCCATCAGGAGTCAGGAGTCTACTCCGGCAGGGTCCCTGGCTGCTTGCAGGAACCTGCCCTGGGCATGGGGAAGTGGAAAGGATTTCCAGTCCCCAGTTCCCTTTGGAACTGCTTCCTGGGCCAGATGGTAGAGTCTCTGAATGATAGCTCTGACTACAACAGGAATGCAGCTTGAGGACATGGGGCTCAGTCAAATAAACCAGTCACAAAGAACACACAGAGCATGGTCCCACTCATGCAAAGTCCCTAAAGTCGTGAGACTCACAGAGGCAGGAAACATGATGTGGGTGCCAGGGCAGGGCAGGGGTGGGGAACCCATGTTTAGTTTGGGGAGATCTTCCGTCTGGGGAGATGAGGCAGTTCTGGAGATGGATGTGGTGTCGGCTGTACAGGGGGGCTTAACGCCCCCATCTGTGCTCCTGAACATGGTTAGGGTGGTGACTTTTCACTACAGTAGAAAAAGAAAAGATATGATAGCATAGAATGGGAGATAATCACTGTGCCCCTTGAAATGTACCCAGGGGAGGCGCAGCCACAGATTCCGTGGGACTGCCTTGTCCCAGCATTATGGAAGAATGTGTAACTTGAAAATAAAAAGTAAAAGTATTGAAGAGTGATTTTTAAGTTGTAAACAGGATTTGTTTCACAGCCTGCAGCAGCTGTGAGAATGAGATGTGAGACGGTGCCCTGAGTCTGGGAATCCGTTTGTGATGTGTCACCACTCTTCCATGGCATTGGGGCTCCTGTCACCTTGCCTCTCACTCTGCAGCCCGCAGTACCAGCTTCTGGGGTTCCAGCTCCCCAAACCCCTTGTCCCCTGATCTTGCCAGAGTCCCGTCCTCAGTCCAGGCTCAGGTTCCCACTGTGCCTTTCCTTCGTCCCACAGCCATCAGGATCCCTTGGTCCTTCCTCCTGGCCCTCCCAGCCCTCCCCTAGCAGGCAAGGAGGCCGTGTCCACTGCAGCCATCAGAGTCTATGGAAGCTAAGCACCCCTCCCGTCCCCCCAATTCAAACCCTTCTGCCTCAGACTCGACTCACAGCCCCTGGTATTTACAGGTTAGTGTCCTTCCTGCCAGTACGATGGTATTTGAAGACAGGGCCCTTGGGAGTGATTAGGGTTAGGTGAGAATGTGACAGAGTCAGCATCCTGCTAAGAAGAGTCACAGACAGACTGTCCCCTTCCCACCACAGGAGGACACAGAGAAAGAGCCGGCCACCTACACACCAGGAAAACATCCCTCCCTGGGACTGGCACCAGCCACCACCCAGCTTTGGACTCCAAGCCTCCAAGCCATGAGCAGCCGGTTTCTGGTGCCTTGGAAGCCTGAGCCGAGACACGTTCATAGGACAGACACAGACCTCTCTCACCGCCCTCCTGCCCACACTGGCTCCTGGAGGCCTGGCCAGGGCCTTCCTCTGGCTGGAGCTTCCTCCCACCTCTTGGTCCAGGATCATCTCTGGGAGCAGGCTTCTCCCAGCCTCAGCCTATACCTCAGTGATGACGGGAAGGATGCTGGCGTGGCTGAAGGTCAGGGTGACTGACAGGATGATTCCTGACTGCGTATCTGCTATGCTCTCGCTTTTCCTGGGCCACTTCCTAGAGTGTGATGTCAGGAGACCCAGCCCATCCTGTGCCCCCAGTCTTCCTTCATACACTGTTCATTCATTCACCCCTGCTTTCATTTCAGCATGTATCATCTCGAGGCAAGGGGATGATGCTCCCCCTGTATCCCAGCACTTGGGAGGCTGAGGCAGGAGGATTACAGCAATTTCCAGGCCCACTGGAGTACGTAGTGAGTTCAAGACCAGCCTGAACTCCATAGTGAGATCCTGTCTCTAAATAATAAAAATGCATCACAAAACATTGTGCGCAACCATTTTGGCAAAAAGCATTTTTATGGGACCGTAATGCTGTTTCCCATAATGCCAGTTAAATTAAGGTAACATGCATGTGTACTGTTATATAATCATACACAGATGTAGATGCAGGAGAAATACCGAAAAGTTTATCAACTGTCCCCAGGGCAGGGGTTGTTGGAAGGTCATAGGAGAGGATAATTGTGAATAGCTTTTCCTTACACCCCCTCACCTAAAGAGACCAAACCTCAATACGGCCTTGCTTGGGGTCAACCTCACCTAGAGAAAGCAGGTGTCCCCAAGGCCACTGTATTACAGACATTCCTCCTTTAACGACCTACCTGTTCAACGAATCTTTAGACTTACGAGACAGGGGCACTGTCCGGATATACCAATCCATCTGTTTTTTGTTTTTTTTTTTCTTTTGTACAGAGAGCCTCAGTATCATTTTTTTTTTTTTTTGTACAGTGGTCCTTGTTTATACGGTGCTAGAATTCCTGCTGATTGTGCCGTACAGTATTGCAGGTTTCTGTTCTGCTGTACATTACATATTGCACATAAGAGTTATGCAGATAAAAGCTGGAGTTTCCTTTGACCATTTCTTTGTCCTGAATATTGTCATGTACATACTACAAACTCTTCACTTAGTGACCAAGTCATGTAATGACCCGCTGGCAAGCACAGGACTGAGTCCATAAATGAGAAATATCTGCTGTCATATTTCTGTTGCGGGGACAAAATACCAACATGCACAATTTAAAAGAGAAAAAGTTTATTTTGGCTCATGGTTTCAGAGGGGTTCCTCTATGGTCAGCTGGCTCCAAGGCAAAAATGTGGGGATGAGAGAAAGCTGCTCACCTCAGGGCAGCTGAGAAGCCCAGGGAGAGGGAAAGACACAGGGACGGGATGTATCCTTCTGGGTCACGTCCCCCAGTGACCTCCTTCCTCCCCTGCGCCACCTCCTGATAGCGCATTCAGCCACCTCCTGATAGCGCATTCAGCCGGAGTGGAGTCCTAGGCCCAGCTCCGAACAAGCTGTGTTGGGGATCAGTCCTTCAGTACCTGAGTTTTTGGGGGACTCATCATGAGAGCCGCTGCAACCCAAAAGTCACACTTTCCCCCTTTAAATGTTATAAATCATTAAAAACAAAATCGAAATGATCTGAGGGTGCTGATGGGGTGGAAGTGCAGAGCTCCCCCGGTCCAGGCTCTAAAGCGGGAGGCCCTGGCGCAGCCCAGGAGCTGGTCAGTGTGTGGTTCCAGGATATTCTGAGTGGAGCTATGAAAACCAGTGCGGGGTAGCGGGGCTCAGCTGTCTGGCTGATCCTCGTCCCACCAGCCTCTTCCCAAGTTGATTCCTGAGGGTATCAACCTGCTACTTTCCTGTTCTTTCTTCCTCTGCTCCTCGAGAGAAAACACTCCATAGCAGGGCCCCGATTTCATCTCTGAGGACTCCGAAGTCGCTCTTTCTTCCTCGGCCTTCATGATCCAAACCTCAATACGGCCTTGCTTGGGGTCAACACCAGCGCCAGTCTTCGGCTTTGTGGCTCTCAAGTGCCAGGCTTGGGGAAGGCACAGCCAGAAAGGAGCCCTGCTGAGATGAGGCTGGAGGACCCCTCTCACGTCCTACCCACTGTCGGAGAACCATGCTGCATCCACGCTGGCCCCACTGGCTGTGCCACCCCAGCGATTCCTTCCGGTTAGCACCCAGCATCTTCAGCTGTAATGCAGGAACAAGCAGGACCAGGGCCATGAGGTAGGACTTCCAGGAAGGCCGCGAGCTGTGACACCAGGTCTGCACCGGACTGTATCCCCAAATCCGTTGTTAGTTTTTTGGGACTTGTCCAACCCTTCCTTGCTGGAGTTTGTCCTCAAGTCCCCGGGTTAGTCTACATCATCTCACCATTGCTCAGGGCCCTGGATAAAAGGCCTCCCCTGCATCTGTCCTTGTCCCTGATAGTGGACATGGCCACCCCTCCCCTCCAGAACCCTCCCCTGGGAAGAGTGCGTCATCACTGCTTCTCTGAAGCACCCAGTCCATGGGGCCACTCCATGGAGGTTAGGAAGGAAGGGAAGTGGAAGAGAAGGAGAAAAGCAGGGAAGGAGGGAGAGAGTCAGGGGTGGAGGGGGGGAAAGAAAGAATAGAGAGGGACAGAGAGAAGGAGGGAGGAAGGGAGGAATAAATGAATAAACCTCTGCTGAGCCATTAGGAAGAGGAAGGGCAGGAATGGAGATTGGGAAAGAACCCTGCAAAACATACTCAGCTGGGGCCTGCAGGAAAACAATAACCCAGCAAGGGAGCTTGGGTGGAGGAGGCAGATCGGTTGGGACACAGCGTCAAACAGGAAATTCCAAGGCACCAAAATTCCTATCCATGGGCGAGGCTTTGGGACTGAGGCATGGGTGAGCACACGGTGGCTCCAAGCCTGCGGTGGCCCCAGGAACTGGACTTTCACTTTCACCAGCAACCAGAATAGCAGCAGGGAAGGCTGCCCCTGAGTCACAGGCCACCTGCAGAGAAGAGTGGGGGCCAAGCCAGAGGCCCCAGAGGTGACTCTTGGAAGAGTCTCAAAGGGAAGAAGAAGAGGGGAGCCTCGGCCTCAGGCACCTGCTGCCCAGGAATGCACCACCCCACACATGCCAGAATCCACCCTTGCAACAGCTGCAGGCCCCGAGGTCTCGAAGCTCCAGGACCTGTCAGGCCGTATGTATGGCGTTTAAAAGGCACCGTGCCCAACGGTGACACAGCATCTGCCGGGAAGGCTAAAGGACAGGCATGTGGGGAGGGAGGGTGAGTTGTGGGGATTGTGGCTTCACTTCCACTTTTAGATTTCTTTCTCTTAAAAGACAGGGTCTTGCTATGCCACCCAGGCTGGCTCTGAACTCAAACAATCCTCTTGCCTCAACCTCCCGAATAGCTGGGAAGCCAGGCATGTGCTGGTGACCACATGAATGCACCATCCATTCAAACTCTTAAGCTCGCTCCCTCCCAAAGCCTGGGCCAGCCGCTCAGCGCACCCCTCACCACCACCACACACACACACTTAGAGGCCCTGCCCTCCTTGGACAGACTTCCCCGTCCCAGAAGGGAAGAAGTCTCCGCTAAGTGTCACCTGACCGGAACCTCAGAGGAGGAATTGAGAGTCAACGTAACCCTTCCCTGGCCTCCCTGCCACCAGCTCAGTGTCAGGCAAAAAATACCCAAGAATCCATAGGAAAGAGATGCCTTTTTTGAGTGCAGGAGGACAGGTTTTTCACATTTTTGCATCTTCCTTCCCCTTTCCAAGGATCCCGTGCCCCTTCTGGAACCCACCTTGAAAGGATCAAGCCTTGAGACAGCCCAGGGGTTGCACTGCTCCAGCCTGGGCCACAGAGGAGGCAGGGCCAATACTCTCCTCAGCACTGGCCTGCAGGAAGGTCCCGACACCCATGGTCGTCTCTCTGGGCAGTAGCATAGTCATCTCCATGGGAATTTCCTGGGGGCAGAGCACCACAGAAAGAGTCCTCCGGAGCAGGAAGTCTCACCCAGTCCCATAGTTAGCCCTCAGGGTGGCCCTCAGGGTGGCCCTATCGGACTCCTGGCAGTGCATTTAACTAGTAAGCAGGAAAAAAGCCACTGCTGTGCCGCAGGGCTGTGCAGACACAAGGGATGTCTCTGTCTCCCCACTGGTCCTTCTCCGCCCTTACCGCACACCCCAACACTGTCCCCACACTGTCACTATTCATAATGAGCTGACCACGCCAGTGCCGCCACACACCCAGGACAGCCTGCTGCAGCTCCGCAAGGTTTGGTAAAGGATCGAGTCTTGGAAACTCACTGAGGGCTGCAACAAAGACCCTGACTGGGACTCACAAGGGAAGAGCTTCCTGGGTCCCTGGGGCAAAGTGGCCAGAGGGAGACCTACCAGGTCAAACTGCATGGCTTCTGCACCCATGAAATTCCAGGGGATCCGCTTCTGTTGTCACCCTGTCACATCCTCCCAGTTAGACAGGAACAAGGCATCCTGTTCAGCATGGAGGGTCCTTATGAGAACCGCCTGTCTCCTTAAAGCATTTTTCAGTGCCTTAGTTTCTGACATATGAGTCATGGTACCACATAACTAGCGGCAGGAAGGGCCGTGTGCCAGGTCCCAACATGGACCGGAGCACCCTCCTTCTAGATTCACTGAGCAATCACATCAGACTGCACTTCAGGGATCTTCGGGTTACAGGGAGGAAAGAGAGGCCCAGGAGGCAAAGGAACCCGAGATGGGGTCCTCCAGGAGCCAGGCCTCCCGATGCCTGGTGCCCCTCAGTGTAAGGAGGGAGGCTGAGCCTCCGGACCCTGGGGAGGTGGAAGCAGACCCTGGGAAGCTGCTCGGGCCTCAAGCAGAAAAACTCTGGGATCACGGTGTTTGCACAGGTCTCAACCCCAGATCCCTGATCCCAAATCCAGATCGCCCTGGACCCCTGACCCTGGAGGCTGGTGTGACCCTTCGGAGCCCCCATCAGCCCCCACGAGCAACCTTCCTGGTCTGCTGACGCTCTGGGTTTTCCCTTCCAGCTGTCACCCTGCATGGAGATTGCTCACAACAGCAGGAAAGAGGATGTTTGGACACCTTAAGAGCCCTCTTGAAATTCCAGGGTTCAGAATTGTAGGCTGAGCTGGGTGCTCATTGCTTCAAGTTCACTCAACCCAGGAGAAAGTCAGCTTCCTGTTTACAGGGTGAGTGGGAGGGGGCTGAGGGAAGACTCTTGGGAGGTCACCAGCAATGCATCACACACAGGATCCGAACCCCTGTAGAATACACCCGGATTTAATAATTAAACAAAGAATAATCTGGCAAATAGATGTGGGGTTTTGCTGAACTCAAAACATTTAAAAGATGCCTGACTAATTCCAGCCCTGGGTGTGGCCAGTCCACTTTGGAAGGGCAGCGCATGGCGAGGAACAACTGGCGGCCACGTGCTCGCAGCCACAAGGCCCACTGGCTTTCAAAGGGGTTTTTCCTCTCCTTGAACCTCTAGGAATTAAGTTCACCTAGGGGCGGGGTTTCCAGACACCCCCAGCTTACAGGGCGGGGCCCTCGGTTCTCTGCTTCTGTGCTTCCTTCCACAGGCTCGGTAGGGGGCTGAATCCTGCGGAAATTTTGAAGACATATTTTGGATAATTCAGTCCGTCTAAAGACTACAAGGTTTTTGATTTTGATTAAAAGCCGCAACAGAGCTATCATTGTGTGCAGAAGGCTGCTCCCCATTGTCCTGAATTCCAAGAAGGCCCTGGGGGCACAATCCAAAATATCACAATGGCTTCCAGGAAATTCCCTGCCAGCTTCGGCATCAGGAGAGAGAAAGCTGCCGCACTTTCTGGGGCAAAGGCGACGCTGCTCCAGGCAGTGCTGTGGGTCTTTGCTGGAGCCTCCCTCCCTGGGGCCTCACCCTTCTTGCGGCCTGCAGGCGGCCTGGGACGTCCTGACTGCTTCCCACGCTCCCTTCCAGCAAGCCCTCTGCACTCCGGGAGAGATTTATGCCACATTTTGTTAGGCAAGCCTTGGAAACTAGCATCGCATGCCCAGATTCCTGTGCTGCGGGCCTACTATGTGCCGGAGAGGCTTGGTCAAATAAAACATGTGGTGGATTTAAGCGCGGGAGGGAGACCCACTCAGAGACTTGATGGAAAAGCTGAGTGTGCTGTGTGCCACTCTCCCCTCTGCATCATCCTTGCTTTGTCCAAGTGTTTACAGAAATGCGTGTGCACTTCCCGGAGTTGCTATAATAAATAGCACACCACGTACCTGGGTGGCTTCAAACATCCGGACTGTCCTCGCACACGGTTTGGAGGTCGGAAGCCTGAAATCAAGGTGGCTCTGGGAAAGGACTGTCCTTTGCCTCTGCCAGCTTCTAGCTGTCAGAGTTTTCTGGTGAAATACAGAAGCAGAAGAAAGGAGAAAGTGGCGTTTATTGAGGATGCGGAGAGGAGCCCACAACCCACAGGGGTTTGGCTTTCTCCTCCGATCGGGTAGGGACAGAGGGTTATATGACCTCTGGTCAGAAGCAGCGCATGGGGCGGGCATTGATGGCATACAAGGAGTTGATTGGAATTCTCTTGGCGTACAAATAGGAATCGAAGTTGCAATTAGGGCTGAAGGGAAGGACGAGGAAGTGGTTGTCAAGGTAGGCATTCTTGCTTTGGCCTTCCACCATGTTAGACCACCGCCATAACGTACAGTGATTTATACTAGGGCAAGAGCCTTTCGCCAGCCTTGCTGGAAATCACCGGTGTTCCTTGGCTTGTGGCTGCACCACTCTGCTGCCCACCTTCTCCCTGCATCCTGTGACCAAATGTTCACTGTCTAGGAACACACATTCAGACCTTCCATTACTGGATCCTATTAAGCCTGCAGTGACCACATTTGGAAACGTAGTCACATTCTGAGGCTCCGGCTCTAGACTTTGGGAGTGGGTTTTGTGAGAATGTTATCCAACCTAGTTCAAGAACATTCCAGAAGCAGGCAGGTCCGTCCCTGTCTTCACGTCCTAGTTCCTGTGTTTGCATTTCTGGTGAAGGAGATGAGTTTAAAAGTAACTAAATGAACACTCACTCGGTGTCAGGTGCGGAAGGACACTATGAAGGGAGGTGAGGTTCCTTTCAGGCTCCATTGTCTAGGGGCAGCCTGGGAAGGCATCAGGGAGGAGGTGGCCGCTGCCCTGGGATGCAGCCTGACTGTCCAGGGATCTGCCTGGAGCAGCTGGTAGGACATGCTGAGCCAAGAGTGTTCTAGACCCCCGAACGCTCAGAGGACAGGTGGGAGGCGGGCCACTACCCAGGCCAGAGGAAGGCTTTTCTTTCTGAGTGCTGAGGACGTGGGAGTTGAACTGCAGGCATCTCCACAGGGTCTGAAAAGGAAAGCGACCTGGTCTGAGTCTGGGCCAGGCCCACGCCAGCTACGCCTGGAGGAGTCAGTGGAGTCACTGGAGAAGAGCAGGGCAGACACAGAAGGGAACTGGGGCCCAGGACAGTGTGGGGCCTGGGGGCGCTGGCTTGGATGTGGGTCCAGGGCCATGCTGACAGGGAATGGAGGAACCTGGGGCTAACAGTGAAATGCCAAGGGCCACCACAAGGGCACTGCCTGAGCGCCCACTGAACAGTGGAGCTGCTAGTCAACCAGGGAGCAATAAGAGTACAGATGAACTACCCCATGGTCACAGTGGAAACCATGAGGAGCCCCACCTGGAGCTGAGATCAAGAAAGGGGATTTCTGAGATGGGTTTTGGAGTCTGACTAGGAGTACCTGAGGGCACACAAGGTGAGCTCAGGTCACTTGGGTGAGGTTATTATACCCCCACACACACCATTAGTTCTCTGATCTGGGAAGTTTCTGTGTCCATGCCTGAGTCACTGACACCAGCAGCAGCTCTGCAGATGCCAGGATGGTGTGGGTCAGATGAAAGGGGCACCCATTGTGGTGCTGACCCCTGGCTTTGTTTTCACTGGCATCATGACGTTGGACCCTGCAGGACATTGCACTGTGTCCCCCGAAATACACATCCATGTCTTGACCCTGGTGCTGACAAATGTGACATTATTTGGAAATACCGTCTTTGCAGCTGTGATCAGATTAAGATGGGATTACACTGGAGAAGCCCCAGACCCAGTGCCTGGCATCCTTATAGAACATAAGAGGCCACAAGGTAAGGAATGCCAAGACTGCCAGCAGCCACTGAACCTGGGGGAGGCAGGTGACAGTTTCTCCCCTGGAGCCTCCAGAAGGAGCCCACCTAGCCTACACTTTGGTTCTGGGTTTTCGGCTGCCAGAATTGGGAGCACATAAATGTCTGCTTCCTTGAGTCACCCAGGCTGTGCCACTATGCCCAACAGTGCCAGGACATTAGCACAACCTGGGTGCCCAGCAACCTGGAATGGCTTCAGGCACCATCCCTTCTGAATATCATCATCCTCTGCTTGTCACTTGTCCTAGCTAGGGGTTCCCACTGCACAGCATGGTTTGAGAAGTGCTGCTCTGAGACCCAGAGCCTGAGTGGCCCCAAGACTAGTCCTGTATGAGAGGGAGCAGGCAGGAAGAAAGGTATGCAACAAGGCACCAGGGCACTGGGGGAAATGCTGGTGTCTGAGCTGCATCTCTAAGCAGCCCACCTGTCAGGCCATCTGTCTCTTTATTTCTTGCCTCTTTTAGGATAGGAAGGGAGTGGTGGTGACAGAATATTGTGAATATGCTATGTGTCACAAACCGTTCACTTGAAAGCTCTGACCAACTAAGCTAACCGGCCAGCTATCGGGCTCATTTTAAAAAACCGGCCCTGTGGGATATTAAGCTCTCCTGAACTTCTAGGTGATCTTCAGAAAACAGATTCTCCACACTGCATCAAGATGCCTGGCAGCCCCTGGAGAGAGAGGAAAGGTAGGAGGAGGTGGAGTCCAACAAGGCACAGTCTAGAACCTCTTAGCATGATCATTCTCCCTGAAGGTTCCACTGTCTCTGCAGTGCACCTGGGGAGGCTCATCCTCATTCTCATTAACCAATAGCAAAGAAGGTGCATCCTCATCCACCAATAGCAAAGGACAAGGAGAACGGAAGATGAGAGCATCTAAAATCCCTGCATACAAGGGCACTTCTGAACCATCAGGATACTGTGCATCACTCCATCTCGGTGACTCCGTAGGGTTGCAACTCAGAGGTTATTCATTCCACCCTAAAGCAAAGACAAACAAAGAGGAGTCCAAAAGAGGGGTGGAGTGAGAATAGAGGCAGGACGCGTGCAGATGTGAAGAAATCCATGACAGTAAACAAAGAAAGCAATACGGACTTGAGGTGGAATCCTCAGTGCAGGTCTTCAGCCTGCCACGTCCTGTTGGGGACCTAAGTGAAATCACTTAGCCGTCCCGCATTTCAGTTTTATCCGTTAGGCAGAAATGATCTCCACCCATGTGGAGCCATAACTTCAAATCCCATCTCCTGTAGATAAAGTGCCTACAAAAATTAGTAGCTCACAATAAAAAATTATAAGACATAGAATAAAAGCCAGTAGGAATAACAGACACCAGAATCAAACTTCAAAATTAAAGTGGTCAAGCATAAAAAATAATAATATACTTAATATGTTCAAAGAAATAAAAGTGAAGTTTGAAATATGAAAGAGGAAACCTACGAATAGTAGATTTAAAAAACAGACATAGAATTTTTAGAAACAAAACATATAAT
Source organism: Cavia porcellus (assembly GCF_034190915.1). Taxonomy (NCBI): domain Eukaryota; kingdom Metazoa; phylum Chordata; class Mammalia; order Rodentia; family Caviidae; genus Cavia; species Cavia porcellus. Next base: position 27,436,895 of record NW_026947500.1, read on the forward strand.
TACTAAAATTGTAAACTCTGGATTTTGAGTAACCATATTAATTTCAGAAAAACGCACTTGAGAGCCAAGAAAATCTCTAGGATTGAAAAGGTGACACTACATCCCAATTTTTAAAAAAACATTTCACCGTGAATACAAAAACCCACATGCGTATAACCTAAAAGCAGAGCTTGAAAATACTAAGCAAAAAACTGATGAAACTAAAAATAAAAATACAAATACACAAAGCCAGATTGTAGCTGGGAACTTCAACACTCATCTCTCAACAATAGAACTAACAAAAAGTTTCAAAGAGAACTGAACAATATCGTTAACATATGGATCTAACAGGCGTTTAGAGTATTCTACCCCCAAAGCAGAAAACATGTTATTTTTAACCGAACATGGAATAGTCATTAGCATAAGCTATATCCTGGATCATAAAAACAAACCTTAATAGGACTGAAAGAATTTGAGTAATATACAGTATGCCCAATGATGCAATAAACTGCAAATTAAAAAGCTAAGAGAAATATATCTAAGGACTTAGAAATTAAAGAACACAGTTTGAAATAATCAATCATTCAAAGAGGAAACCTCTAGAAAAACTAAAAAACATTTTGGATCAAAAGGATGTATGTGTTATAAAAATTAAAAAAAAACATTTTGGAAAGTACAAAAATTAAGATTCAGTATATCAAAATTGTGACATGTAGCTAGAGAAGAACTTATAGGGAAATTTAAATTATCGGATGCTTATGTAAGAAAAACATAAGTTTCGAACAATGATCAGAATTTTTTTTCCTTAAAGAGCTAAGAAATGAGAAGCAGTATAAACCCAAAGTAAGCAGAAGGAAGAAAATAAAGAGAAGAACAGAAATCAGTGAAGCTAAAAACAGAAAAACAAGAGAAAAATCAATAAAATCAAAAACTGATGTTTCAAAAATAATAAGCTTACTGACAAAGAAAAGATAAGGCCTTATAGACATCCAAAGTGTTTAAAGAAATATTATGAATAGTCTATTTTCATAAATTCTGTACCTTAGACTAAGTGTATTCCTTGAGACAAAAACTACCAAAATTCACCCAAGATGAGGTGGATAACTTGAGTAGCCTTTTATATTAAATGTTTACTTCTTAGTTTAATAAATCCCCCCAAATAAATAGATCTTCAGTCTCAAAGAATTTCATTGGCTAATTCTACCAAATACTGAAAGACAAAATTATGGCAATTCTACACAATCTATCCCAGAAAACAAAGGAAAAGAGACCACTTTTCAACATGTTAGGAGTCTATCATTACCTCAGTACTAAAACTAGACAAGTTTATACAAAAATGGAAAACTAAAGATAGCCTACTAAACATGAACATGAGGTCCTCAAAAAGTTATTAGCAAACAAAGTCCAGTGATATGCAGAAAAGATAACACACCACCACTTAGTGGAGTTTCTCTGGAATTCAAGGCTGGTTCGATACTCAAAAATCAATGGCTCCAACACATTAAGCAGTCTATTAGAAAATCATTTCAACAGATAAAGAGTATTTGACAATACAGAGCATCCACTGGTAGACTTTCCTCAATCTGTTAAAGGTGTCTACAAAGATCCTGCAGCTAGCACAGTACTTTACAGTGAAAGACTTTCCCCAACAGTCAGGAGCAAAGCCAGGAAGTCTACTCGTTACACTCCTATTCAACATCACAGCAGAAATCTTAGCCAATCCTGTAAGGTAAGAAAAAGAATTAAGAGGTAAAGAGATTTGCAAGAAAAAAAACTTGTCCCTAGTTCTAGAGAACATGACCACGCGTGCATAGAAAATGTTGAGATTTCTACCCAAAAATCCCTCTTATAACTAAGAGGATTTAATGAAGTGATAGAATACAAGGTCCCTATAAAAATCCACCACATTTTTATCTATTAGCAGTATACAACTGGAAATCAAAATTTTAAAACAATGATTTATAGTAACCTCTATAAAGGTTTAAATACAAATCTAACATGCCATATATGAGATCTGAACACTGATAATGAAAGAAATGCTAATTTAAAAATCAGAGAAGGCCTAAATAAAAGGAAAGATGCCATGTTCATTCATTGGAACTCAACATGGTAAAGACTGCACTTTTCTCATTGATCCAGATTTCATGCAGGTCCAAGCAACAGCCTACCATGTCTTTTGTACAAACCAACTCTAAAACATAGTTGGAAAGACAGATACTATATCTAAAAACAGAAAGAAGAATTCAATGTAAGATGAAATATAAATCTACAGTAAATGAGACAGTGTAGTACTGACAACATGGATAAATGGGATAGAAGAGAAAGCCCAGAAATATGCCCACATAAAATACGAACAAGTGATTTTAACGAAGATGAAAAAGCAGTGCAATAGGTAGTCTTCTCAAGAAAGATGCTGGAGAATGAACCTCAACCAAAACTTGTATGCAGATTAACTCAAGATAGATCATAGACCTAAATGTAATAGGGAAAAATCTATCAGATGTTTGCTAGCACGTACACGACTGCATTTCTTCACCTGGAGCTAGGCAAAGAGCTGTTAGCATAATCCACAAAATAAAAAACTGATACACTGAAGTGCACTAAAAGTAAAAATATTTGCTCTGAGAATGATGATGTTAAAATAAAGAGCAAAATAAAAGATAGATAATAGAAAACAAGGAAATAAAACTTTTGCAAAAGGAAAGAGGACAGAGATGGTGGGAGGATTACTATTGAGAATATATAAAGAACTCAAAAAATCAGAGCCCGCCCAATTAAAAACCCCGATCCAAAAATGAGCGTCTGAGATGAAGATGAAATAGTAGGAACCGCCCTCAGTCTGCTAATTTGAGCAGAACTAGGAACTAGCAACCAGGAACACTGCTGGGAGATGACCCAATCTATAATGTAATCATCACTGCCCATGCTTTCATAATAATTTTCTTTATAGTTATGCCAATTATGATTGGAGGATTCGGAGGCTGACTGGTTCCCTTAATAATTGGTGCCCCAGACAGAGCCTTCCCTCGAATAAACAACGTAAGCTTCTGGCTTCTCCCCCATCATTCTGACTTGTTTCATCACCAATGGTTGAGGCTGGGGCTGGGACGCACACGCTGGAGCTTCCGTAGATCTAACCATTTTTTCACTCACGCCTTTTCATTTTTGAGTACCTGAAGTCTCCCAAGGAATCCTTCTGCTATCAGGACTTATTTTATTAACTTGACAAAAAATTTCTCCCTTAGCTATCCTTTTTCAATCCTTCTCCGTAATCAAGCAACCCTTAATTTTAACTTCAGCCATTATATCAATCCTATTAGGGGGATGAGGAGGATTAAACCAAACACAACTACGAAAAATTATAGCATATTCATCAATTGCCCACATAGGATGATGAATAGCAGCTATTCTAATCTATAATCCATCAATCATATTACTAAACTACATCATCTACATTTTCCTCACAGCGTCCATGTTCTCTATATTTCTTATATATAACAACATGACCACATCTACCCTAAGCCATACTTGAAATATTTCTCCAGTCCTAACTACTGTTATAATAATTATCCTATTATCACTAGATGGTCTTCCCCCTTTAACCAGACTTGCCCCTAAATGATTAATTATTCAAGAAATAGTAAAAAATAATAGCATCACTTTACCTACTGCAATAGCCATTATAGCTCTACTCAATCTATACTTCTATATATGGCTAATCTACTCCACATCCCTAACTCTATTCCCTTCAAAAAATAACATAAAAATAAAATGATATTATCAATCTACAAAAAACAATACACTGGGGCTGGAGGTTTAGCTCAGCGGCATAAGCGCCTGCCTTGCAAGCAGGCAGTCATGAGTTCGATCCCCGGTACCAATAAAAAGGAAACAAACAAACAAACAAACAAACAAAAAACAGTACACTACTCCCTACGATCTCAACTCTCTCCATCTTTCTCCTTCTCAGATGAAGACATAGAAACAGCAAATAAACATATGAAAAAAATGTTCAACATCGAGAGATGCAAAGTAAAACACTGAGATTCCATCTCACCGCAGAAAGAATGGCTATTGTCAAGAAATCAACCAATAACAAATGCTGGCGGGGCTGTAGGAAAAAAGGAACCCTTCTCCACTGCTGGTGGGAATGCAGACTGGTGCACCCACTGTGGAAATCAGGGTGGAGATTCCTCAGAAAACTAGGACTAGAGGCTCTATTTGACCCAGTCACCCCCCACCACACCCTGTATCTTCCCAAAAGAATTAAAAGCATCATTCCACAGTGCGATGTCCACAGTGATATATATACACCCATGGTTATAGAAGCACAGTTTGTAATACCCAAATCTTGTAAACAACCCAAGTGCCCATCAACGGTGAACAGATAAAGATGTGATTTTTTTATGCGATGGAATGCAATTCTGCAGTAAAGAAGGATGCACTCCAGACATTTCTAAGAACATGGATGCACCTAGAGTCCATACTCTTAAGTGAAATAAATTGAGCACAACTGTGTAAATACCACCTTGTTTCTCTGGTGTGAGAAACCAAAAGTGTAAATGGGAACCAATATGTACAATAGGTATTGTGAAATAGGAAGAAAAGGTTCCAATGGGGAGAGGAACAAGGGAGAGGGGAGGGAAAAGTAGAAAGGGAAAGAAAACATAAAAACAAAGCTTTTGTAAATGGGGAGGGGGAAAGGGTGGGAGGAATGGTAGGGGGATGGGGAAAGAGGAAACCAAGTTCCACCATATTGAGGTAGATTCTTCATGATGGATGTGATCATTATGAATATCTAAAATGTACCGATGAAATCTGATTAAGAATAAACAAAAGGCCTGAACAAACACTTAACCAAGTAAGATGTACAGTAGCAAGTAATCCTGGGAAATGATTAACAATCCACATTATGAGTCATTAAGGAATGGCAAATGAAAAACCCAAGCTATCAGTACACGCACAGTTAGGAACACTGACAACACCCAAGGCCGCCAGTGTGGAGCAATAGTAATTCTCAGCCATTGCTGGTCAGAATGCAAAACGCAGCCACTTTGGAAGGCGGTTTGTCAGTGTCTTACAGAACTACACGAGCTATATGTTCCAGCAGTTGCATTCCTGGTATTTGCCCAAATGAATTGAAAATCTATGTCCACATAAAAACCTGCACATAGATGTCTATAACAGCCTTTCTGTAACTGCCAAAACCTGGAAGCAAACCAGATATCATTCAGTACATGAATGGACAAATGGTGAGCCACCCTGTTGGTGGAATATGATTGTGGGTTTAAGTGAAATTAACTTATCAAGCTATGGTGAAACAGGGAGGTGCCTCCGGTGTGTATCTTTAATGGGAGGAAACCAATCTGAAAGGCTGTATATCTTATTTCCCTGGAAAAAAGACCTAACTGGAAATTAAGCTCTAGCACAATTCTCAGGATCTTTGTAACATAAGCCCTCCTCCAAACACAAGTCCCAAGTTAGCACCATCACCCAGATATTTAGAATGCCCATTGTAACATATGATGGATGTACTGAATTTTAATAATATTAATCTATAATTAGCTATCAATAATATTACTGGCAATAATGCTGAGAATAAAAGATTGCATAAATTATAATTAAGTGTCTGCAAATACCTGAGTGGGCACATTGTAAACAGATAAACTCGAAACACAATGCTGAGTGACCAGAGTGTAGACACAAATGCGTGAGCAATGCACACACTCAATAACGAAGAGACGTGGTTGTGTCCAATATAAATTTTCATAACCCAGTACATTGTGTGTTGTAACGGACGTACATACGGTACTTACATGAAATAAATGCTTCCTGAATTTTGGCACCTGCAACTTTTTTAAAAAAGATAGATAATAGGAAACAGGGAGATAAAACTTTTGCACAAAGAACGGGGACAAAGAGATGGGGGAAATCGGGAAGGGGAGAGAAAGGGGTAAAAAAGAATTAAGATATTCTATGTGCTTGGGCCAGCTCCCCACAATGAATGTGATGATCACACACTGCAAATGTGTACTAATAAAAACTAAATTTAATTAGTTAGTAAACTAATAAAACAGTGAACCACAGACTGAGAAAATCTTGCAAATCACATATTCAACAAAGGACTTGGTTCTGGAATTCGCAAAGAACTCTCAAAACTTTGTAATGACAAAATAAACAATTTTGAAATGTGCAGCAGACAACTTGAAGAGCTCACAAACGGATAGGAAGTAGCTCATGAAGGGTTGTACAACATTATTGACCCTTAAAGAAATGCAGTTTAAAACTGACAAGAAACTACCATGGATTTATAGAAGAGCTAAAACAGAGCAGGAGCAGGAGATGAAGACAGAATTAAGGTGTGTTATGTTCTTGTACAAACTCCCTGTGCTGAGTGCAACCATTATGTACTGCAAACATGTACAGATAAAAATAAAAGTTAAGAAAAATAAATATAAAAATATTAGGTGTAGAGAGCAGCTGAAACTTTCCAACATTGCTGGTAGGAAAGCACGATGATGCAATCACTCTGAAAAACATTGAATTTCTGTAAAGTGTAAACATGCAGATATCACAGTACCCAGCAATCCCACTCTGAGTATTTACCCTTGAGATTGAAAACATTCATGCATACAAATTTATATGCATATGCTCATGGCAAGGCTCTTCAGCATTGCTGAGAACTTGGGCTCTCATTTGGGGCTATTTGGGAGATGGAGCCTAACTGAAGGAAGTTAGGTCTCTGGGTGGTGCTCTTGGAGGAGAGCAGGAAAGCCAACTCCTTCTTATCTTATTCTTTGCTTCCTGATTGCCATGAGGCAAACAGGTTTCCTCCCATCTTGGGCTCCCTGCCATATATGTGCTATTTCACCACAGAACCAAAGCAATACTGCCCAGAGACCATGGACTAAAACCTCTGAAATCATAAGCCAAAAATAAACCTTCTTCTTTATTATCGATGATCTCGGGTATTTTGTCACAGGGATAGAAAGGTGACTAACACGACTGGAAACAACCAATGTGTCCATCTGCAGGTGAATGGGTGAGAAAATGGAGTGGCTAGCCAAGGCAGAAGTCAGCAGTAAAAAGGAAGAAATTTCTAGCATTTAGATAATGCTCAAGATAACTGTGCTGAGGAAAAAGAGCCTAAAAAGGTTACGCACTACCTAGGTCACTCTATAAATGAGAAAATTAGGATGGAGAACAGCAACACAGCGACATAGGGACTCTGATGGGGAAGAGAGCCATTCGGAGCCCAATGGTATTTACATGAATCTGTACACACAGCAAAACTCATAGACCTGCACATCCCTCCCCTCAGAAGCCGCTGTTGCTGTATGATCTTTTAAAAGAAAGAAAATTAAAGTGGGTGGCTGTATTGAAGAGCATATTAGGCACTGCAAAAAAAATTAGTGAAGAAATTGTTCAGAATACAGCCCAGAGGAAAACGAGTATGAAAACATGAAAGAGCTTGAAAGTCCCCGAGGACAGAGCCAGACAATCTCGTGGCCACTGCAAATCCTAACTGCAGAGCCCAAGGACAATGACACAAGGAACGGAGGCAAGGAAATAATCTGAGATGACGGCTTGTAAGCAATAAGACAAATAAAGATAAAACGTAAGCTCGTACCTGATACATCCCAGTAAAACTGAATTATAGCAAATTTAAAAGAATCAGAAACAAAAGACAGACCGTTTATGAAAGAGCTGTAATTGCACAAGTTGAGCACCCCAAATCTGAAATTCTGAAATGTGAAATACTCTGAAATGCAGAACCTCCGGAGAATGATATAAGCAACCAAAAAGTCATAGTTTTCAAAGCATTTTGGGTTTCAGAGTTTCAGATACTCAACTGGGTAAGTCCATACAGATATTCCAAGATCCGGGCACTTCTGTGCACTTTGGACAGGGGCTGTCCAGCCAGTATTCACTGCTGTCCTCCAACAGGAATGATGTAGGCAGAAGGGAGTGGACTACGCGGTGAATCACAACCACAAGGATGCCCAGTTGTGTCCCCCGCAAACTATGAACCTGTCACTGTACATCGCAGAGGGACTTTGCGGACGTGATTAAGGTTTTAAAAAAACTGAAAAGGGAGGAATATCCTGGGGTTTCTCAGCCCGGTGTAACCGAAGTGTCCTGATCAGATGAAGCAGAGGCAGCTACAGCTGCATAGGAGAGGAAGACCCACGATGGCAGGAGCAGGGGCTCAAGGGCTGTGGCTACAGGTTGGACATCGGCAGCTGGCAGAAGCTGGGAGGGTGAGGAACAACCCCTGCCTTCCTCCAAACACTCTGCTCTGTGTTGGTTTTACCCCCCTGAGCCCACGACAGACACCTGACCCCCCCAAACTGTGATAAGAAGCCCTGTGCTATTTTAAGCCACTAGCACAATTGGCAGGGGCTACAGAAACATTCTCTAATCTTCACTGTGTCAAGGGAATATAACTGGAACTCTGTACCCCAAGAAACCATCTTATAAGAACATGGACTAGCTGGGTGTGGTAGTGCGCACCTGTAATCCCAGCACTCAAGAGGCCAAGGCATGAAGATCGTTGCAAGTCTGAGACCAGCCAGGGCTACAAAGTACACTCAAGTCCAGCCTGCACCACATAGTGAGCCCCTGTCTCAAAAAACAAACAAACAAACAAACCCAAAAAGCAAAAAACAAAAAACAAGGACATGATCCAAGTGAAGACATTTTTAGACAATCAAAAACAGAATTTAAAACCAAGATGTCTTTCTGCAGAAGTTCAAAAGAGTGAACCCCAAACAGAAAAAAAATCTGGAAATAAAATTTGAGATACAATGAGAAATGCTGAGCAAATATTCCCATGCATATGTGGAAAAATTTAGGCAAATATTGTCCACATAAAGCAATATCACCTAATTTTGAGAAGGAAAATGGGATTAAGCTAAGAGACTACATAAAAATAGTAAATAAATTGGGAGACATGATTAAGATGAAAGCAAGTAGAGAAATTTGCATTATTTAGGAGGAAGATAGAAATTTGATTGATTTTAAAAATCATTAATTTAACTATACTGTGAAAATAGCTTATAAAGAAGTAAAAGAAAATCTATAAAATGTATAATTTCCAAACAAGTAGAGAGACAAAAAAATGGAACAAAAAAGAGGAAAAATTGTAAATCCAAAAGCATACAAGAAAAGAAGAAGCCAGACGTGGTGGCGCATGCCTGTAATCCCAGCACTTGGGAGGCTGAGGCAGGAGGATCATTACAAGTTCAAGACCAGCCTGGGCTACAAAGTGAGCTCAAGGTCAGCCTGAACTGCAAAGTGAGACCCTGTCTCAAAAAGACAAAAAATAAAAAAATAAAAAAAATGCCTAGACCTGAATGGATAAAAAGAGGTCTGTATATCACAGATTATGGAATGGCACATATGCAGAACTCAGAAAGAAACCTGCAGTCCTAAATAAGGAGTAGCAAATCATATTCAAGTCAAATTTATCCCAGGACTACAAGACTGGTGTAGAAAATCTAGTAACATAACTCACCACCAAACTGATTAAAGAAAAATAGTCAAATGATTATCTTAATGAAGGTAAAAAAAGATCAATCATTAAAATTCGATGCCCAATTATTGGTTAAAAACCTTAGCCACAGGAAATCTTAGTTTAGGAATACAAGGGAACATATTTAATCTATCAAAGATATCTACCAAAAGCACCTACAACTTGGAGAGATGTTGAGAGTTGTTGCTAAAACCAGACACCAAAGCCCGATGTGGTGGCACACACCTGTAATCCCAGTACTTGGGAGGCTGAGGCAGGAGGATCACTATGAATTTGAGGCGAGCCTAGGCTACAAAGTGAGTTAAAGTCCAGGCTGAACTTCAAAGAGAGACTTTGTCTCAAAAAGACACACACGGAGGAGGAGCAAAGATGGCGGATAGATAACAGCTGACTACAGAGGCTCCCTGAGATAGTCAACTTAGAATTCAACATCATACAGAGTGGGGAGCCCCAAACAGAAGGAGATGAATTCTCTCATCCCAAGAAGAAATTAAGGTGACCTGCCGACCATCTGAGGTCCCAACACCACTGGCTGAGGTCCCACTGTGACTTGCCAAGGTCCTGCCACGACTTGCCGAGCCATCCGAAGTCCCACTGCTTTGACTCACTGGAGGCGCAGTTTCATTGAGTTCGGGGGTCAGCAAGCCCAATGGAGGGCTGAATTGGCAGGGTGACTACATTGACCTGTGGTGAATGAGGGGAGTGGAGCCATTCCATAAATAGGGGGGCCCCCGGAGGATGACATTCTGGGATTGAGCAGGACTGGCAAGTACAAGGGGCAGCAGTGACTTCAGTCAGTTGTTCCCTTCCTGAATGGGATTGGTGGAGTGAGCCAGGCCTGGGTCACGTGACCCGGGTGAGACCCAATAGGTTATCTGAAATCAAGTCCCTACAGCGGTGGCACACACTAACCACACTGGCCCAGTGGAGCCTCAGAGGTTTGGCTGGTGTGGAGATGAAGCCCGCACAAAGTAATACAGTAGTGCAGGCCACAGCAGCTTGACTGATCTGGAGGGGAGGAGCCAGCATGCACTGTCCCTGTCTGCAACTCACTAGCACACTGCTGTGGAAAGGGTCACCTCGCCAGCACGCTTCAGAAGAATTGTAACCAACAAAGAAAGAAACTGGGGCCTCCTGGAAGAAGCAAAAAAGATGGGAAGAGGAAGCAACAACAAAAAGTCCCCAGGCCCCAACCCTGAGAACACTGACCCAGGATGGTAAATACAAAGGAGAATGAGAACAGAAAACATGCAATATCAGACACAGCACCAGTGGACATAAAGAGATATATTCGGGACCTCATAGATGAGCTCAAAAGTGAAATATTTAGCCAAGTAAAGCAAGATATAAAAAGATTAATGAAAGAGATACTAAGCACCCCTCAAGCAGATACAGATGGAAGAAGGAGGAAGAACTCAAAGGAGAGAACCATTTGATGAAGAATATAAAGAAAATAAAGAATACATGAAGCTGATTCAAAGAGATCACCAGGAAATTAAAAACTCTATGGAAAGATGGCAAATCAACATGAAAGAAACTAAGGATAGATTATCCAAACTGGAGGACAATTTTGCAATGTGGGAGTATGAAAGGGAAAACTTTTTTTAAAATAACAAGGAAACAAGCAGTAACAATACAAAGGCTAGAAGATGACAAAAGGATCTATAACTTGAGAATAAAGAATGTGAATGAAGAAGCAGGGGTACAAACAAAGGAACTACAAAGGTTATTCACAGAAATAATTAAGGAAAACTTCCCAAACATAGGAAAAGGAAATGATATTCTGATATATGAGGCATACAGAACTCCAGCCACCTACAACCAAAACAGAGCTACACTCAGGCACATAATAAAGATCCCAGAAACTCAATATAAGAACAGAATATTAAAAGCTGTTACAGACAAGAAACAGATAACCTATAAAGGAAGGCCTATCAGAATAATGGCATCCTTCTCGACACAAACCATTAAGTCAAGAAGAGCCTGGGAGCAAAATATTACAAGCCCTGAAAGAAAATAACCTCCATCCCAGATTGATATACCCTGCTAAACTGTCTCTAGACAGTTTAATGGAGAAACAAGTTGCTTCCAAGACAAAGAGGAACTTGGGAAATTTTCAACCACCAATCCAACCCTACAGAGAATATTGCAGGGCATTCTAGAGAGAGAGAAAAGTACTAGGATTCCAGGAACAGTGGCAGAGAGGCCTCAGTGAATGGAGCAGAAAACAGAATGAAGAAGATAAGCAGACAACTGATGGCAAACAAGAGCATAACAGAAACGAGGCAGAAGAGATTTTATTCAAAACTGATATGATTAATAGTATCAAGTCTGAGAGGATAGACAATACACTGAAGATGACAAGACTCTACGATACGTATTCTGGTTTGATAACTGCTGGGTTTTGATGTTCTATACTATATACAAAGTTGTGTTTTTATTAATACTGTTATGTACTGATATATTCAATTATACTATGTCTGGTGATATAGCCAACTCTATTGGAGATAACAAGAGACAACACAGGAACTATGGTAGAACTCTTTGTACAATGGTCTTATATGTTTATTTCATTTCATGTGTTTATAGGAATGTTTTGTTTTGCCTGGCTTTGTTTTGTTTCTCCCTCTAATATAGAAAGGATAGAAATATATGTTAAGAATGCATGTGTAGAATCTATAAACAGTTTATGAGAACTGATCTTATGACACATGATGAAATGAACAGATACTTTGAAGAAAAAGAGACACTAAAGTACCCAGTGCTGATCCTGGAGTGTCATAATGTGAAACCCAGCAATAGTATTATTCTTTGTTCAGAGTGATATTAGCCTGCTTGGGTTTATTCAATCTCAACACAATTGAAGATATGGATAACTGCATGTATGTTTAAGTGTATAAGATTGATAACCATATTTCTAAGTTTTTGTTGGATAGTTGATCAGAACTGGTTGCAGTCTCACTGTTTGAATCCCCACTTTATATGCTCCACTTTAGTATCTTGAATAACTATTTGTAAGAAGACAATCTGTAATCATCAACTAGCGATTTCTCACTGTTTTTTTTTCTTTGAAATTATGTATTATTTCCACCCATTTTCTGTTTTGTTTAGTCTTTCTTTAAATAAAAATTTTTTAAAAAGACACACATACATGCATGCACACACGAAGACCAGACACCAGATAATTCTCTAGAACACCAAGCTGGAGATTGTAACGTTTCCACAAAGATATGAAAAAAATAGAAGGAAAAAAGGGTATAGAAAAAACTCTTGTTAGTTGCAGCTGTAAATTCAACACAGAAAACTCAAAAGAACCTGTGGGAAATTATTACTAAGAAAGTTAACTCAGGTAAGTAGATACAAAACTCACTTGCATTTCTCAAAAGCATTAGCAATTAGAAAACGCAAGATTTTTTTAAAATGTCATTGACAATAGCAACAAGAAAGATTGTGGTTACCTACGCATAAGTAAGCTGGGAATATATCTAATAAAATTATATCCATGTTTTTGGATAAAAGACTGAATACCATAAAAGTACGAGTTCTCCCCCAAATTGTGTAGATTGAGCACAGTTCCAGTGTAACAGACACATGTTTTAATTCTTCTTTATCTAACTGAAAATTAAAAGGGTAGGGACAGATAGTCCCCAAAATCCCTTTCTGTGCTAACACCCTAAGATCTGCAGGGCTCTCAGGAAAGGGGAACCAGGGAAGAGGACACTTGACACTTTGCGTGGCTTCGCTGAGGGAAATAAAAGATACACCTGGCTGGGGTTAGTGTAGAACTCCAGCCAGCCACCTTGGCACCTAACGGGAGGCAAAATGCAAAGCAAATCACGACACGTCCCACACATTATGTAATCACTGTAAACAGCTTTTAAAGGATTACATAAACACGGAAAATATTCACGACGTGCTAAGTGGGAAAAAAATTGTATGCATTCTAATTACAATTCTTACAAACACGAGATGCAGGCGGCAGAGCTACTTAAACTCTGACGTTTTACCTGAAGGCCTGCCTTGTTGGCCTGGGCTTTGTTTTTAGTTGTTAACTAACAGTGAAAAGTCTGGGGCGCAGGGGAGAATGAAAAAACAAAAGCAAAAAAAAAAAAAAAAAAGTCTGGAGATTTCACATAAATATTCAGATCTCTAGGTTTTCTTGAAAAATGTAAAGAAGGACCAAACTGGGCCAAAGGTTCCACTTGGCAGCCCTGCCAGGAGCTGGTCAGTGACACCGGAGGAAGCCTGGCCCTCTGTGGCTGGCCTGTGTCCACCCATTCTTCCTCCCTCATCTTGCAAGCTTGTGGCACATGGTGGGCCACATCGCTTCAGTCTGTTGCACTGCTGTTCCATCATCTAGAACGTCTTTCCACCTCCCTCACCTGTCAAGCAACTTGACCCTCCTCAGGGCCTCCACACAAGAATTGGTTCTCATAAAATATTCCTGAAAGACAGGAGTCTGCCTGGGGAGCTGTCCCTGCATCCCATCCCCAGGAGATCACTCTATCTCTCCTTGTAACTGTCCTCTACCTGTACCAAATGACTACTCCACAACTGGAACTGCACTGTTTTGTTTTAGGAAATCCCAGCTTACGATGCAGGCTCAAGGGACTCAAGATGCTGTCACGGGTGACAGTAAAATAATTGTCAGCCCATGGTGATGAGAGTGCTCATTATATCCCTTTAATTCTGACATAAGTCCTGCAAGTGGAAACACAGGAGACAGTGGCCACAGGAAGGTGGGGCTACCTGCGCTCCCTGGGAAGGTCCTCTGGGCCACCAGCCAGCCTGGGAAGGCCCTCGGGGCCTCAGGGCTCAGGGCCCGCCACTCTCCCTACATGGCAGGCAGTTGAGGTCATGGGAATCACTGCTCAGCTTTTCGGGACCGGGGAATCAGCCTCTCGGATCTGGCTGGGAAACATAATCAGCTCAGCAGGGAGAAATAGCATGAGCAGGACTGAAGGACCAGAGTACTGGGATTCAGGGAACCTGGGGGCTTCCAGACAGGGCTCACGTGTGCGTCGAGGAGCCTGGGAGGTCTGTGGTTTTGCCTGGCTTCTGGGAGTGTCACCAGGTCCTGATCTGTCTGTAGCAAGCAAGGCTCCATTCCAGCTCTGCAGCTTCCAAACTTACGTGGCTCTGCTCCCAGGCCCCATTCACAGCCCACTCTACCTCTAGGCCCTGCTTTGTGGGTATCAGGTATGGGATGCTGCCTGCCTGAGGTTGGGGTCCCATGAATGGGAGGTGAAGGTCAAGGAGTGGCCCACAAGACTGGCTTAGGGTCCCAGGACACTGCCCTACCACCCGCTCTGCCTGAGCCGCCCCCACACGGTTAAGTTCTATCCTTAGTGGAGACACGCAGAGCTGTGGTGACTCGCAGACATGGCAGAGGGGTTTAACAGGGGTCTGCTCTTGTTCAAGCACATGCATGTGGGTGGCCTGCTAGGGCCAGAGCAGAGCCATGGCCCCTGTACTGGCACATAGCCACAAACCTCACTGGCCATCTACAGTGAACTGGGTCCCACCTGCACTTTTCGAGTCAGGAGCCGAGGCGGATGGGTGTCATCTCTGGACTTAGGCACAGAGCCCAGATGCTAGGACAGTACGTGGAAGAGCAGCACCCAGAACTGGGTCCTGGCTGGCAGTCAGCTCTGTGCACTGTGCTTTGCTCCTGCCCTCCCACAGGAAGCCAGAGGGAAGGCAACCACCTGGGCCAGCACTGAGAGATGATCAAGGCCTCTGCAGGCCTGTTCCCTGTCCTAATTGTTCCCTATTGGTGCCTCAGCTTCTGTATCCTGCCCCTACCTCAGAACGAAAGAGATGGGGTCCCAGTTATTTAGACCACCATCTGGCCTCTGGGCACCCCATTGCACTACCTAGCAAGCTCATTGGCCAGAAGAGAGCCATGTGCATCCCGCAGCCTTTAAAAATGGTGACCTCAAGAAAGCTTGCAAACCACCATGCATGTGGGTACTCTCAGGACTGTGGTACCTCCCAATACTCAGGTCATCTGGCCAGCACCCAGGGTCAGTCCAGAAGGTGTGGCTGGCTCCCTCCCTGCACAGGCTCTGGTCAAATCCCTGCCGCTCTTTGGGCCTCGATGTCCTTATATGGAAGATGGCCTGGGAGAGGGCATCTCTTACAACTTTCTGAGCTTACAAAATACTTAAGACAGCCCCTTGTCACTCACAGGGATGATCAGATGACATTTACCTGGCCATTTGGAGTTGATCTCACTGTAGATAGCAGATCCAAAAAGAGTTCTGAGACCAAGAGGCCAGGGGGCATGTGATATGGCCAAGACAAGCCAAGGAGGACGAGGCTCTGAGTTGAGTAGTCTGGAGAGCCCCATCCTCATTTCTCACTGGGAGTCTGGGGTCAGTCTGGCTTGGCTGACCAGGCCCAGGGCCCTGAGAGTGAGGCTCCAGTCCACAGCAGCCAGCTCCTCCCGCTTTGCTCCTGAGCGCAGGCTGAGGAAGCCTCCACTCCTCTGGCCCAAAGCTCTTTCCAAAAGCAGGGCCCAGGAGACAACATCCTGGGGCTCATGAAGACCCAGATGATGGCTGGATCCCAGGGGCTGGCAGGGATTGTCATTTCAGGCCTGGGCACAGAGATGCTGTGAGCTGGAGTGTGGGCCGGGAAGGAACGCCAGGTCTGCACTGTCCCCAGTGCCACCCCACTCCCTGCTGAGTTGTCCCTCCACAACCATGCACATCACTGGCACTCAGTAAACAAGGCAGTGGGGGCCTCAGAGTGACTGTGAGTGAAGATGAGTGTGTCTGGCCGTGGAGGCATCGGTGGCCAAGCCCAGGTCTACTTCGCTCGTGGGAAAGCAATGCACAGGTTGGTAGGGCAGCTTTGGTGTCCAGGATGATTGTGTGCACCTCAGGGAGAGTTCACGATCACACAGGTTTCTCTTGAAGACTCTGCCATGGTCAAGGCATCCCCCATTTCAGTCCCCCATCTGCCTATGCCCAGATCTCTCCTTGGACTCATTTATCTGTAGAAGAGAAATGCTAAGCTGCATTCCACACCACACAGTTCTATCACAGCCAGAGCACAAATGACAGTTTTTTAAAACCACTCTTTTTTTTTTTTTTTTTTTTTTTTTTTGTCTTTTTCCTTTTTATCAGTACCGGGAATCGAACTCATGACTGCCTGCTTGCAAGGCAGGAGCTTATGCCGCTAAGCTAAATCCCCAGCCCCATAAAACCACTCTTTTTATGTTACCAAAGTCTGTCTGCATTGCAGCTGCATTTGAATTCTTGTAGGGGAGCAGCGTTCCTTTATGGGGTAAACGTGGATCCTTGCAGTTACACCATGGGCGTTCCAATGGTCTGCACCTCTTGGCCGCTATGGATGGTGCTACCGTGAACATTTGATTACCAACCTTGCAGGAACAGCTGTTTGGAACTCTCTGGGGTCACATGTAGGGACGGAATTTCTGGGTCAGCTGCTTATCCTGTGTCAACCTCTGTTTTCATTGTTTTCCCTTTTTAGGCTCCCATTTCCCCAAATCTGGAGCTCTGTCTTCCCTAGTCAGATCACTTTGATACACACTCTCTGGGTCTGGGTAATCAGACCTCTTTGGGACCCTCCACCAAAGCCCAAAGATGCTGGAGCTGCCACTGCTATAAAGGAAGCCCCAGGCGCTCCCCTTGGAATACTGGGGGCCATAGCCAGGGACCCCTTCGTCCTACTGTCTTCTCATGGCTTCCCCTTGCCTTTTACTGTCAGGATAAGGTGCAAGGAAGGCCTCTCAATTTGCAGGGCCCACTGCCCATATAGATCACAGCCCAGGACAGGGGCTACTGTCCTCCTTCGGGGTCTACAGAGTGACCCTGCTGAGCCTAGGGGGAGTTCGAGATGCTGGTTAAGGCACAGACTTTCTTGCCTGTGACGTGAAGAGGAGCCCGGATGTTAACAAGCCCGAGTCCATGAGTCTGATCATAGGTTTCCTCCAAAAAATGGGATGTGCACTGATCAATGGAGAAGAAATTGGAGCCTGGAAGGTGCTGAGAGGTCTCCGTATCACCGTGGGGCTCAGCTCCAGGAGAATGGGAAAGAGATGCAACGGGGTGCCACCCCCATGCCCACTTCCAGACCACTGCCGATGGCTTGAGGGTTAAAAATGCCAAGGAACTACAGAGTGACCAGACTGGGGTAGGACTGAAAGCAGAGCCTGGTTGGAAGTCAGAGGTGGGGGAGGGAAGGCCCATCCTATGTTGCACTGACCAGGGGGACCAAGAGGCAGGATGGTGATCAGCACCCAGAAAATAGTTTAAAAGAACAAATACTGGGATACAGAAATGTGAACATCTGCAACAAGTCTTTACGGAGCCTTTCAGTGCTGGAGACACTGGGCCAAGATTGTAACGTATGTCCTGTCATTAAGTTTCCCCAGCAGTTGGGAGGCACGTAGATTGTTGTCCTTGTCATTCAGAGGCATAAACTGAGGCTCAGAGAAGTGAAGTCTCTTGCCTAAAGTCCCAGAGAGCCCAAATGCTTATGGGCACCAGGCTGTCCATAAGCCTGGGGGTCCAGAGACCCCCAGGAATCTGTCATTCACTGTGTGGTAACCAGGTGAACTGCAGACACACACAGCTGGGTCTTTTCAAGGACTGGTTGGTGTCACCAGTCATTATAAAACTAGGAACAGGAAGGACATGAGGACAGATTTTTCTCAGTATTTCATAAAGTCTGTGCTTAAAGATAGAAAATGCAGCTATGATACTGGGTTCCTGGTTACCCACAGAGAGACAGGACAACACAACTGTCACACATCCAGAACTTTGGAGTGTGAAGTCTCACCTCACTTATTAGGGAACATGGCCTTGGGGACACCTGTCACTCTGCCCAAGCCATTGATTCCTTCTCTGTCAAAAGTGACACCAGTAGATTGAACCCTGGTTTCCAAAAGCTGTGCCCAGTTCCTGTCCTGGTACCTAGTGTGGGACCTCATTTGGGAAAAAGATCTTTGCAGATATGGGTAAGTGACAAATTTTGAGATAAGACATCTTGGCCTAACACAGTGATAAGTGTCCTTATAAGAGGAGAAGAGAGGGGCCAGGGATATAGCTCAGTGGCACGAGCACCTTCCAGGTAAGTGCAACGTCCTGAGTTCGAGTTCAGGTAAAAAAAAAAAAAAGCTTGTTTAATAAAAGAGAGAGAAAGAAGAGATACCAAGGGGAAATTCATGTGACAATGGGGGCAGAAATTGGAGTGACAAGGCCACAAGCCTATGATCACCAAGGACTCCTGTTGGTCCCCAAGAGC
Organism: Cavia porcellus; assembly: GCF_034190915.1. Classification (NCBI taxonomy): domain Eukaryota; kingdom Metazoa; phylum Chordata; class Mammalia; order Rodentia; family Caviidae; genus Cavia; species Cavia porcellus. The sequence continues at coordinate 27,455,685 of NW_026947500.1, forward strand.
TGCTGGAGAGAGGCTTGGAGCACATCCTCCTCTCCAACTTTCTGAAGGACCAGACAGGCAACACCTCGACCTCAGACTCCTGGCCTCCAGAAGTGCCTGGGTCTGGGAGACACAGAGACTGTATCTACTCCAGCCTTCAACTCTGCAAGGCCTGCCTCCACTCTGACACTTCCTCTTGCAGGAACGCGTCCTGATGATATCAGCAGGTGGCATGCAAAGATGTATGTGCAAGATTGTCACGCCAGATTACTTAAAATCTGGATCCCCAGCCCCAGGCCCGGGATGTGAACTGGTCTGTACGCTCCCAGGAATGGGTCACACAGCAAGGGGTGAGTGGTGGGGAGCTAACAAACTTCATCAGCGTTACAGCTTGCATCACCACTTGAGCTCCACTTCCTGTCCAATCTGCTGCAGCACTGGGTTCTCATGGGAAGCGAAACCCCACTGTGACCTGTGAATAGGAGGGAGCTCAGTTGTGTACACCTTAGGACAACCTAGTCCTGCAAGCATCCTTCCCCCCTCCCACGGTCTGTGGGGAAATTGTCTGCCATGAAACCTATCTAGCAGAAAATACCATGAAAACTGCCTAAACGTATAGGGACGTCTCATTCAAAAGACAAAACTGAGACTTCATTTGATCGAGTAGATGGACATTTTTTACAAAGGCATTCACAATCCAACTATCTTACATTCAGGAAAGTGCTGAACTACAGAGACAGCAACAAATCAGTGGTTTCCAGGAGCCTGGGGCTTGAGAAGGATGAACAGATAGAGCCAAGGGAGATTTTAGGACAGTGACCCCACTCTGCATTGGGCAAAACCCACAGAACTGCCGTGATTGGGGAGCAGCAGGGTGACATTTTCAAACTAGCTGCGCTGTAGTGACGGCAATGTGCAAATTATCTACAAAGCAGTGCTCCTGGGATTTCTAGATTTGGCCATCAAGGTCCATGTGTTCTAGGTTGGGGACAGGGACAGTCGAATTTCCCCATGCCCTCCTCACATCTCACCTGGAACACTCTTCTTCCGTAGCAAAGGTGCTTTTGCAGACGACTCAGCAAGCTAGGGAATGTTCTCTAGAAAGCCTCTAGAGACAGTTAGGTAGAAGGTCTCTGCCACCCAGAATGCCCCTTGTCTCCTTGGCTGGAGCAGCTCCCTCAGGTTTCACAGCCCTAAGAACTCTAGGGAGCAGGGAACAAGCGGGTTACCCAGGCTCCATCGGCAGGTCCTGCTCACTGTGCTGAGCAGGGACCGGGACTCTGATTTTTAAATAAGCCTTTACCAGGCCCTTGATCCAGGTGGTCTGATGAACACTGCACCAGGGAACACGGCCTACAATTCGGAGCGTGACCACCTCTAAACAAACCCTGTCCCAAAGGGTTGTTGTCCTTGGTGGAGAACAACTGCTCTGTCGTGCTCAGTTTTACCTGTGGATCAGAGTCAAAGAATCTACAAATACTGAAGGCCTTTTATTTCATGTGATTCATTTCCAAAACCTCATAATGCTTTTTGCAAACCAGATATTTGATGTCAAGGATTTTATCTGTTGCTTACTGAAGAAAACAAAACAACAACAACAAAAACACACACACAAGAATATTGGTGGTCTTATCTGAAAACTCATGCCTGGGATAAATCACTTTATTGGCGTAGAGCATACAGATCACAAAATTCCATGATTTTGAGCATACAGTTGGAGGATGTTTAGTAAAGTTGCCAAGCTAGGCAATCATCGCAAAAAACAAAAACAGGGAACATTTTCACCAGCCTTGTAAGATCCCTCCAGGCCATTTCCTGCTAATCCCATTTCCAGCTCCTACCCCTGCTCCTGCTCAGGCACCGCTCACCTGCTCTGTCCTCCTGGATTTCCTTCCCTGGACAGCTCGCGTGGATGCAGTCACATAGTGACTTAGGCTTGGTGTCCTAAGACTGGCTTCCCTGACTCAGTGCCTTGTTTTCTAGATCTTTCTGTGCTGGGGCACCTGTCCATTGAGCGTTCCTGCATGGCCAGCCCACACTTATCTGTTCACCTGTGGAGGGACCCTTGCTTGTACCCAATCTTTGAAATCACACTTTTGTTATGCCACCCTCTGGCTGCTTCCTGGAATGGTGGCATCTCCTGGGGCCTGTCAGGATGTTAGGGTGACCGCACTGTCTGCAACCTAACTGCATGCCCATGGTTCTGTTCTCTGTACCCGCACAGGTGGTGCAGAGAGAGGTTTAATCCAGGATACGTGGCCTGGTGAGGCCAGGTCTCTAGACCCAGGTCCTGAAGAGTGGATCACAGTGCTGTGCGCGATGGACCCAGAACTTGGAAGGTGCCTGCCAGGGACGGAGGAGCAGGGTGGGGAGGAATAGAAGCCAGGCAAGGCTGTGGCCTCAGCCAAGTCCGGCTCCAGTCCAGGACTCAGGGTCTCTCCAGGTTGTATTGCCCAGTTGTTCTTTCTGAGGCTGGGCAGCCTGGTGGCCCCTGCCAGACGGTCCCTGCTGTGGGCTGCCCCTGCGGAGGGGTCACATGTATCCTGAGCAGGGAGACTTCCAACAGCATTGGCACAAGAAGCAGACAGGAGCCACCAGCAGCCCAGACTCAGCGTGGAGGGAGGGAACCTCATCTTAGGGGGAACCTGGGGGCACCAACAGCATCTGTCACAGCCTCCCACACAGCTCCTGGCAACTATGAACCTGGCAGTGACACCAGCTACAGGGTGGTTCCTGCCAGCTCTCTGGTCCCCTGCTGGCTGGTCCAGCAACCATGAGTCCATGCTCAACCCAGCTCAGTGCCGACCCAGATGCTCCTCCTACCAGGCATGCACCGAAGAAGGTGGTAGGGCCCTGCCAGGAACCTCCAAGCACTCTGGTGGCAGAGTTATCTCAAAATCCCCCCAGACTAAGGCAGCCACAGCTGCAGGGACAGAGGACAATGACAGTGCAAGAGATAGAAACGGGAAAATGCGAAACAAAGCAGCAGAGAGCCTGTACCTTTGGGGCTCCACTTGGCTAGAGCTCTGCGGAGTGAAAGGTGGGGAGCAGAGCATGAGGCCAGAAAGGACTTCGGAGTTTGTGTACTTGCCCAGGCCCGAGTAAGCCAGGGAAGGGTTCAGCCACCCTGGCAATGCAGTCGACTCTTGAGCCCTGCTTGGGGGTGGTGTTTAACGTTCACTGCCCTTGTAGCCTTTGCTGAGGGGCCAAGGGTCCGGAACGACATCACCGCTTGGGACTCAGTTGTCGCAGCCTTGGGAGGAGGCCTCAGGGAACCTTCTGGACATCACTGAGTTGTTTCTGGAGGCTGTTTAAATTCTAGGAAGGGCAGGAAAGGATGCTAGGTGTTAAAATAGTCCACAATATTCAACAAAGACAGGCTCCAGTGTCCCAGGTGAGTTCTGTGTCCCTCACTCTGGCTTCTCTGACTTCATCAGGCTACGGCCAGCTCTGTTACTCCCCCGGGCATCGGAGCACTGAGTCCCAACCACAATATGGGTGTTTACACTAGAGAGAAGGAGGAAATGGCCGTTATGTTCCTGTGAGCTCAGGAGCCACCACTGCCTGCCCAGATCTGGGCGTCCAGGGGCTCTGAAATAGAAGCCACTGCAAGGCTGGGAGAGGGCAGCTGATGGAAAGGTCCCTGGGGAGGACCAGGTGCTGGAAACCACAGACTATGCTTCTGCTAGACAGAGGGAAAATAGCACGGAAATTCAAAGACAAGATCGGGGGGAAATCCACTGGAAAGTTTCAGCTGTCCACGATGGAGATTCCAACGCTGTGTGTCTCTATCTGCTGATGCAAGTCTGGTCCCCGCTGGGTCCCCAAGCCCAGCCCAGAGACAGGCAGGCAGCAGCCTGGTGGTCAGGCTTCAGGGGGTATAAGACAGTGACTCCTGGCTGGACTCGAAGTTTGCTCCTTTTGAGCCTGGTTTCCTGTTTGTCATCTCAGCCTGCTCAGGCCTGGACCCACATGTGTGTGTGTGCTGAAGCTGAGAGGCAGTGGGCAAGTGGAAGAGTCGCCCAACTGTCCCCACTCGCCATCAGCTCAGGGTCCATCCATCTATCACTGATGCTTGCCACCAGTGATCCAGGCAGCTGCCTGGACTTGGCTGGGCCCTAGGACAACGGCCTCGTGCATTGTCACTGAGGCCTCCAGATCCGCAGCAGGCCTGAGACCAGAGTGAGAACTCAGAGCCGCCTTCACCTACCCAGGGGCCTCCCTCTGATCTCCTCTGATCTCAAGGTCAAGGTCATGCACGCTGTGTGTCCATTGTTCTGCAGGTCACGTCAAAGCCATTTGGAGTTGGGACAGGCCTTGACTGCCTCTCTGTCCACAAGGGGCGTGAGAGCATTGGGCAGGATCTGGGACCCTGGGGATAGGACACTGTCTGGATTCCATGAGTTTTTTCCTGAAATCTTAAGGGTTCCTACTCTCAGCTAATCTCCCTCACAGCCTCTCACTGCCTCTGTCTCTTCCCACAGTGCTGAGTCCTCCTAGAGCTCACTCTCCCTAGTGGACGGCCCCTTTGCCCAGAAGATCCCTGGGCACCAGGCACTGGCCACTACCCCTGGGCCAGGAGAAGGCAGCAGCAGCTCTGGGCACTACACACAGGAGAGGCTGATGCCTGGCGTGGCCTCCAGGTGCTGGGGAGAGTGGGCCAAGGGTGCAGGGAACCTGGCCTCATCCTAGCATGGACAAGGCCTACAGGACCAGCTGCTCCTGGATTAGTGACCCTGGGCGAGACACCCACAGGAAAGTGGTTGGGGAGGGAGCAGATGGCTGCAGTACCCATGAGCCTTCTTGCCTTTCCTCAGGCTGGGCTGACAGTAAACGTCCCAGGGCCCAAGGGCCCTTCCTCTTCCCGCTCCAGGAACAGAGGATGCGTGCTCACTGCAGAGCCCAGGCTGGGCCGGAACACGTCATGGTGCTAACCACGTGAGGCCTGTGGTAGGGCCTGTGGTTGGCCAAGTGGCCTCAGTCACTGTCCTCCAGGCCTGGGCCACCTGCTAGCTCAGCCTTTACAGGGGTTTGCCACCAGCCACAGGAAGAATGGGGCACAAAGTGCCCAATCTGCCAGCTGTGGCTGCAGGAGCCCAAGGCCATCAGGAAATGACACCAAGGTCAAAGTGTGGCCCTCTTGGAATGAGACCAGCCTGGAGGCCAAGCACCAAACTTTTTCTACCAAGAAGTCTGGTAAAGCCAAACATGGTGGTGCATGTCTCTAACCCCAGCACTCTAGGAGGCTGAGACAGGAGGGTCACTAAGTTTGAGACCAACCTGGACAACTGAGGGTCTTAGCACAACTCTGTCTCAAAATAAAAGATTAAAAAAGGACTAGGGAAATAGCTCAATGTGAAGCTCCTAGGTTCAACCCCCGCATACCACAAAAATAAAAGCAAAAAGAGAAGTCCGCTAGAGGGCTGGCTGGAGGCTCAGTGCAGAAGCATATGCTCACTGCTCATAGCCCATGCCAGAATATAAAACATGTGACTTTGCCACCCCACACTGCCGTGCAGCTAGCAGGATCGCCCAGCTCCCAGCAAAGCATAGCCACTGTGCCTGCCCGAGGTAAGGCAGCACCCTTCCGAGATTCCACTCACATTGCAGGCTTCTCATTCCATATTTTGTTTCAATTTTTGTGCAATTTTCAGTTCACAGAAAAATCCAGCAGGAAGTACAGACAATTCCTCGTTCCCACCGCACTGTTATCCTCATGCACGGGGTGGTGCCTTTGTGATGAGGGATGGGTAGGACACGGAGCTAAGCAAAGTCCCTAGTTTGCATGAGGGTCACTCCTGGTGCTATCTATTCCCTGGGTCTGGACAAATGTGCAATGACAGGTCACTCTGTCACGGCATCCTGCGGGACTCAGGATGACGTCACTGCCCTAAGCATGCCCTGGGCTCCACTCTGCTCATCTTTCCCTCCCCCAGCTCCCGGCCACACTGGGTTCTTCGCTGGCTCCCCAGCTCCCCTTTCCAGATCACCACAGAGCTGGAGCCATGCAGTACGCTGCCTTTCAGGTGTACCTCCCACTTTTCGACCTGCATTCACGGCTCCTCTGCGTCCTTCTGTGGTTTTGGTTTTTAGTGCTAACTGTATTCTGTTGTATGGATGGACCAGGCTTTTATCCACTCTCCCGTGGAAGAGCATCCAGGTTGCCTCCAAGTCTTGGCAATTGTTAAGGGAGCCTCACTGACACCTGTGTATGGGTGTTTGTGTGGGCACTGAGATTCCAACTCCTCTCGGTAATACCAGGATTGCTGGATCCTATGTAAGAGAACATTTAATTTTGGGGAGGGGTTAGTTTGGTCTGGTTTGCAGTACTAGGGTGTCAAAGCCAGGATCTTTATACAAGGCTTCATCTTCAGCCTGTTTATTTTTCATTTTGAGACAGGGGTTTGCTAGGTCATTAGTTAACCCAAGCGGAGGTCCAACTGGGGTGTTTCTGCCTCGTCCTCCCAGAGTGCTGGGATAACAGGCATGTGCCACCACATCCAGCTAAGCATGCTTAGTTTCACCAGAAACCAGGAAACTGCCAGTCACAATGGCTCACATTTTAAGCACTTGGAGAGGCTGAGGCAGAATTGCAGGTTTGAGCCAAGCCAAGCAACTTAGCAACTTACAGAAATTCCATCTCAAAAAATAGTAATAAGAATTGAAAAAGGCCTGGGGATATAGCTCAGTGCGAAAGCCCTGGGTTCAATTCCTAGTACCACTAAAAAAGAAAGGAGGGGAGGAAGAAGGAGGAAGAGGAAGGTAGGGAGGGAAATGAAAAGAGAGAAGAGACAGAGGGGAAGGGAAGGGAAGGGAAGGGAAGGGAAGGGAAGGGAAGGGAAGGGAAGGGAAGGGAAGGGAAGGGAAGGGAAGGGAAGGGAAGGGAAGGGAAGGGAAAAGCAAGCAAAGCTAGCAAACCGTTTCCCACAGTGGCCACGTCATGCCAAGGCTCCACAGCAGTGAGGATTCTTTTTGTACCACAACCTCACCAGCTCCCGGTGCTGGGTTTTAGCCGCTGGTGCAGAGCGATCTGGGTCCATCTCAGTCCACAAGCCCCTAATCCCACATGGTATGGAACAGCTGTTCATGTACTTGATTACCATCTTCTTCGGTGAATTTCAATTTTTTTTTTAAAACAAAGAAACAGTTTGAAGAAAACACTGAGACCAACATCCAGTTGCCTGGTAAGGATCCAACTCTTTCCTAATTCCGGAGTAGGAGAAGCCTGGCTTTATTTGGAACCACAAATTACCCTGCTAAAAGGCTTATTTCCCAGACTCCCTCTGGCCACATATGGACACACTGTCGTTCTGGCCAATGACGGGTAAATGCCGGGTGGGCTCTGGGGATGCTCTTTAAAGCCTGGGAGATAAATGGGTTGCTTCAGCCTGACTTTTTTCCTCCTTCTGGTTCCTAGGACTCAGATGTGGTGGTGAAGTTGAGCGGCTATGTCTGACCATGAAGTAACCCTGGAAATTGAAATACTGCACTAGGATTCTGGGTCAAAAAGACTGAAGGAAGAGTGAGGTCGGGTTGCCTATCGAGTTCCCATGGCAACCTGGGACCGCGTGCCCCCACACTTCCTTTACGGACAGAAAGATAAACTTCTGTACTCCATCAGGTGCATTTATTTTGGACTCTGTATTACACGCAGTCAGATGTACTCGTATGTACAGGGACACTTTAGCAGTGACAGCCTCAGTGTCCACAGGAAGAGAGGGTGAGGGCAACAGGGAGACACTGAACACGATCAAAATATCTCACATGCACACGTGAAAATACCGTATCAGAACATGATAGCTTGTAAAATTAGCATGCATTAATAAAAATATAGTTAAAATTTTTAAAAGGGGAGTGCGTTTCACGCGGGCTGAGGACGCATCCTGAGACCACAGCCTCGTCACACTTGGCATCTGATTTGTGCAGTCAGGTTTTTTCTGGACCATGCAATAATGGCGCGAGTGCTGAGAATGGATGAAGGGATGCAGAGGCAGCTGCCGTCTCTGGTTAGGAGAGGCTCCGGCAGTGGGGGACAGGCGTGCCTGCCCAGCTAGGGGAACCAGCTCTGGAAGGATCAGAGCAGTTGCAGTAAAATCGTGTCATAAAATGTGAGACTGGCAAGGAGGCCACACTTTGGCACTAAAGCTCTCTGTGTGACGAGCGGTTAAGGATGCGGGTCTGTGCTGCTGGACCGGGGAGTTCCGCTCTGTGAGCAGGAGTTTCAGGACGCCACCCCCAGACTCAGTGTTGCCGTACACTGGCTCATGAGAAGCCAGTCTTTTTCGGTCTTCTCTTGGGGAAGCGGGGTCCCACCTTGTCCATCTGGATGGTCAGACAGATTTGGGGAACCAGGCAGCGGCTGCCTCAGGGGTTGGGTGAGCAGCCTCGGTAGACCCCAGAGAATAAATTTGCAGAGGGGAGGACAGGGAAGAAGGTCATTCATGTGTCATCCACAGAGTGACCCCTGGCCACTTCTTAGACCAGCTCTGCTGGGCTTGGAAGACTCAGATCCAGCCCCATCTGTGCAGTAATGACCTGTGGCCCAGGCTTTGGGTCTCACAGAGGCACTACCCTTCAGCAAGAGTGCCCAACCCCATCAGCTCCTCGGGGGTCTTTCCCTGACTTGGTGCCATCTATGTTTCTCCCAGTCTCCCTGTGTGCCTGGGAGAGCTTGCTGAGCCATTGGGCTCTTGGGCTTTTGGGGACCTCTGGCATTGTCCTTGCCCTTGACTGTGCAGGAAGACTGGCTGCCATAGCGATTGGTCCTCTGTTGCTACAATACAAGCAAACATGGAAAAAGTAAATAGCAAAGTAATGCTTAGCTTGGACGCTGTTAGAGGCTGGCTCACGTCCCCCCAAAAGATATGCTGGAGTTTCCATCCCCAGTACCTGAGAATGGGATCTTTCGGGGGAGTAATGTCTTTGTAGTGGGAATGAGTTAAATTTAGATGAGGCCATCCTGGAACAGAGACCCAAATTTAGTGACCAGTGTCCTTGTAAGAGGAGCACACGAGGACCGGTCTGAGGGCACCTTTGGAGGACAGAGGCAGTTGTGGGAGTGATGTTTAAAGGGTCACCAAGGACACCCAATAGCCTCAGTCTTGGAAAGAGGCTGCCAGGACCCTAGAAACACTCGGACTTTAGACTTCTGTCTCCAGAACCACCAGGGAGAGCATTTTTATTGCTCTAAACCACCCAGTTTGTGGTGATTTGTTATAGCTGTCCAAATGCCTGAGATGTTTTGAACAACCTGTATATAAATTTGTCGTGAGGCAAATGATATAGGAATATAGTCAAACACTCCTTTATAATTGCGCATTTGTTTATTTAATTACACTTCATCAGGTTTTTTCCTTGCCATTTAAAGAATAAAACTTAGGTATGGTGGCCCAAACTGTAACTCCAGCTAGTGAGGAGGTTGAGGCAGGAGGATCACAAATTCGGAGCTAGGACGGATAATTAACCAAGACCCTGTCTCAAAGAGAGACAGAGAGAGGAGAAGGAGGAGGAAGAAGAACAAGAGGAGGAAGAAAAAGAAGATAAAGGGAAAGAGGCGGAGCAGGAAGGAAGGGAGAATTAAGCCTCAGTTTACACATGCTTCAATCAAGTTGTTGAAGCGCTTTTGGCCGCTGTGTTTGGATAGGCAGCTATGATGAACTAACACAGTCTGGTAATAAAATGCTTTCTGTCCCGAATATTTCAAAGCCTTCTTTTTTTCTGGTATTGGTAGAGCATCCAGGGCCAATAGATTCTTGTGAAAATGACAAGCTGTGAGAGTTGCCGGCCACTGTAGAGAGGACTTCCCAGCCTTTCATTCTCTTTAAACTCCAGAAACAGACATGAGGCTCCTTTGCAGAAGACGATGGGCAGAAAATCCATTCCCAGTGGAAGAGGGTGGCCTGGACCATGGCAACCTTTGTCAACACTGTGACCCTCTACTGTCTGATTACTGAAAAGACTGTGAAGCCTGTGTCACCGGGAAGAAAAGCCAAGTCCACTTTCCAGAAGCTAGGTCCTGCCAAGAGAGTGGACCAAGTGGCCAAAGGACTCTATTACCAGGAGAGGAAAACTTTTGATGCTCTGTTGCCCGAGGCTTTTGAATTACTGTGTCTGTGATGCATGGGACCATGACATAAAGATCCATGGCAAGCTAGAAAGACATCAGCCAACAAAGTCTGAGCACAAGACCTGGCTGGGCTCACAAGGCTATCTTGGTGACATACAGGGCAACCAGAAAGATGGCTACCGTGTATCTCAACACTCATTTGTCAAAAATTCCTGTGTTTGCTGCTAACTAGTTTGTACTTGTACCTAATTTTTAAAAACCAAAAGAGTATAAGATCATGTAGAACAATTAGAAATATAGACCAGAGGAATACGAAGAAGAAAATCTGGAGAATGTACCCTTGTCACCAATTCTGTGCACCACGGCAGATGTTTCTACAAATGCATAGAAAGTTTTTAATTATTCAAAAAGAGATCATATTATATACTCTGCCTTCTTAATTTAATGCCTGTATTGTTCATTGTGATTATTTACAATTCACTGGGATAAATTACATGGGAGATCAAGCCATAGCTATACAGTACACCTCAGAATTCCTTTTGTTTTTCCTTTTGCTTTGGTTTGTTTGTTTGTGAGTGACAGAGTCTCACCATATAGTTCAGGCTGACCTAGAGCTTACGGTGAAGCCCGATCTTCCTGCCTCAGCCTCCTGCTCCTGAGGGCTGGGGGTACAGGCTTGTGCCATCGTATCAGCAAAGGTTTTTCCAACATGATTACTTCATGCTTGCCAAGCACCTACTACCTCCCAGCTTGTGCAGAGGTGGAGGCTCCCAGCTGGCAGGGGAGCCAGCAATACATATATGACACCTGCATATTCTCTCGTGCTGCCCACAGCAATTGCAGGCTGGGTTAGGAGAAAGGATCTCGGCTGAGGGCTGGTAGAAAGTATCTGAGCCAAGGTCGTAAAAGCACGTAACTGCACACATCGCTATAAAAGGAGAAGCTTCATTTTAAGCATATTTACACAAATTAGTTTGCACACCTCCCACAGCAGCTTTATGGAACAGCTACCACTTTTTCTAATTTTTTATTTTGACAGAATGCAAATGACATGCAGGGCACCATATTAATCATCCATAGGTGCACAGTGCAGGGGCGTTTGTCTCCAGAATTTCCTCATCTCCCTGAACTGTCCCCATTAGACACTGACCCCTTGTCTCCGCCCTGGCGTCTCTTTCCTATTTGTGTCTCTTAGGTGCAGCAACTTTCAACGATAGACCCAGAGAGGTGAGTAGCTTGCCCAAGGTCACGCAGCCCACAAGAGGCAGAGCCAGGCCTTGAACCCAGGCCTCCGGGTTCCACTGCTGGCATTGTTTTCCACAATCAGGCTGTACATGTGACCGTGATGACTATCCCATTCAAGGAAGAAAAAAATGCTTAAATCCCTGTAATCATGTCAGTTAAACATTTTAAACCCACAACTATGTGTAAACACCTTATAGCTGTTATAAGACCACAAGCCAAGACAGACTACAATATTACAAACCAAATGAATTCAGTACCCAAGGCTGCTGGAACAAAGGATCAGAAGCTAAGTCGCTCAGCAGGGCCTGGTGACACACATCTGTAATCCCAGTACCCTCTGGGACGCTGAGGTGGGGGGACCTCAAGTTTGAGTCCCGCCTAAGCAATTTAGCTACTTGGGGAGAAGCTGTCCAAAAGAGTTTTTAAAAAAATAAAAAGGAGGGGGTGCAGCTCAGTGCAAAGGCTCTGGGTTCAGCCCCCAATAGCACAAAAAAATGAAAGAGGGAAGGATGAAGGGATGGAGGGATGGAGGGATGGAGGGATGGAGGGATGGAGGGATGGAGGGATGGAGGGATGGAGGGGGAGTTAAATGAGAGATGTCTATTCTCCCACAGTGCTAGAGATAGATGTCCAGAAATCCAATATCAGGTGTCCACAGGCCTAGGTGCTCTCTGCACCCCAGGGAGGGTCTTTTTGCCCATCCCAGTGGCTCCTGGTCACCTTCTGGCTGTGTCAGCCCAGCCTCCTCTTCTGACCCCATGTGTCCTCTGTCCTTCCCATGTACCCCCCTGCCCCATCTTCCTCTCACAAGGACATAGCCCTTGGAGTCGAGGCTCACCCAAAGACCAACACGACCTCATCTTGCGATCCGAAAGTGGTTACCCCTGCAAAGACCACAAGTCAGGCTCCATGTGAGGCCCCCATGGATGTGGACTCGGGGCCGCAAAGTCCAGGCACAGAGGCGGTGTGGTTCAGACCAACTCACAGCCACAGAGAGGTCACCTTCCTTTGCCCTCCCTGCTGTGGACACTGCTCCCTCTGCACCTGGCTGTCCTGTGCCACATCCAGCAGCGGGGAGACTCATACACCCAACCCAGCTCATCTGATCCACCCGGAGGCTTCAGTCTGTGGGGGTTGTGGCCCAGGCACCCTTATTTCCCCCCCCCCCAGGGGCACAAGGACCTTAAGCCCACCCCCTTCTCATCTCATCAGTCCTCAAGCACCAGAGCCCTGCTCAGTGCAGCACAGACTCTCAGGCCAGACAGGGAACCAGACCAAGTCTACCTTCTCCGACAGCCTGCAGGGCTCAGGGCACAACCCAAGAAGCAGCCTGCTTTCCTGCACCAGGAGGACCGGGCTCTGTGTCCTTCTAGCCAAGTTCATGGCCAACCTGGATCTTGAGGCAGGCAACAGTGAGTCACGACAGGGCTTCTCAGAGGACCACCTGTTGCCAACAAAGCAGTGACTCCTCCCACACACCCACCCTGTCCACAGAGGCGAGGCAAGACTCTGCTTTGCTGCATGGTCACAGTGTAACTTCCCCAAGTATCTGCACATCCTCATCCCGTCCAAGCTCTGGATGGCGCTAGACAGCGCTGAGTGTGATTTTATCAGTGCCAGCCACTGTGCTTCGTGGAGAGTGTCACTGAGTTCTTTGATGTGTGACCCTTGGATTCTAAAGCATCCAAATTTTTTCATGGGCATATGGACAATTTCTCACTTTGGGTATTGCTGATTTTTCTACTAGGTACTGATCTTTAAAAATATATATATACTAAATATAAAACTTCACATATACCAGTCCTTTCATACACATACTCCTTGAACTCTGCCATGAAATACATAAATCTTTTATTTTTTATTTTTATTTTTATTTTTATTTTTTATTGGTACTGGAGATCAAATTCACGACTGCCTGCTTGCAAGGCAGGTGCTTATGCCGCTGAGCCAAATTCCCAGCCCCTGAAATACATAAATCTTTGACAGCTGTGTTTCACATATTCTTCCTAATTTGTTTGCCTTTTCATGCGCTACTTTTTGAGGTACTGACGATTTCACTCTAACTAGTCAGAGCTCAGGACATTTACCTTCTAATTTCTCTGAAGCAGAAAAGGTTGTCTCGGTTCCAATGTTACCTACCTTACCTACGTTTTCCTATACAACCTCGGTGGTCTGGGTTCCCCTCTACCTTGCTTTTTCATTGAATTATTTAATCACCTGGAATTTATGTCAGTACAGATATGTGTAGGTATGGGTACAGATCTAAGTCTATTCTTCTCCACATACTGTCTACGGGTAGGAAGCGTAAATTACATTCTGCATGCTTTGTGTGTTTGAATCTTCTATTTCATGCCATTAATTTATAAGCTGATGGGTTTTTTAACAATAATTTCTTCACTTTTCTTGAGCATTTGTTCTTGTGGATGTGTGTGTGTGTGTGTGTGTGTGTGTGTGTGTGCATGTTACTGGGAATTAAAGGCTTTCCCCACTGTTCTATACACCCAGTTCTTTTTTTTTTTTTTAATTTTAAAGAAGGTAAAACAAAACAGAACAAAACAGAAAAAGCAGGTCAGAAAAAAACAATGTAAGTGACACAGATTTCAAAGCAAGACAACAGGAGATCTACAGTGGCTACCATAATTTCTCTTGTTTTCTTCTAAATAGTTGTATCTTCACACACAATGAATTCGTACAAAACAAAATAGTATAAAACTGATCAGAACAGAGTAATGAAGGCATTACAGGCCTTCAAAACCAGACAATAAGAAAATCAACAATGTCTTCTATAATGTCTCTTGTTCCCTTCAAAATAACTGTCCATACCTTCATGTATGTTGAAATTAAACAATACAAAACAAACTAAACCACGCTGAACAAAGAATAAAAGCATTACTGGACTTCACAGCATGACGATAGGAAATCAGCAATGGATACCATAATGTCTCTTTTTCTTCAAAGTCAGCTCTTTTTATTATGAGACAAGTTCCCACTAAGTTGTCCAGTCTGGGCTGGATCTCATGATCCTCCTGCGTCAGCCTTCCAGAATGCTAGGATTACAGCTGTGCATCACCACACCTGCCCACCTGACCTTTAAATTCTTTGTCAGCCTTTCTGAGATACCGAGGGAGGGGTTCATCTGGCACTATTCTTGATTTCCATCCTAACTTAAAGAGATATTCCTGCATTGTTTGGAGCTCTTACTGCCTTGCAGAAATCCAGGCTGAGAGTTATACTGGAGTTCGGGTCGCCCTGGAGCCTCTCCTGTCACTAACCACATCACTCCAGGGAACCTCACTGACTACACACAAACAGCCTCTTGGGAGCTGCATCATCTGATCCCAGGACTGACCGCAGCCTCATTCAGAAGCTTCTTAAACCAACCTGTCCACCACGGCTCTGTGTAACACTGATTCTGCTCTGCACTCTGTGAACATCGCCTTCCCTGGGACAAGAGAGCCCACTCAGGAGGTCTGTGGTGGTGGCCACTGGCCTGGGACATTCTGCGTATGCATGGCACCATCTCCTGTGACAAATGTGCAGGGCATGCCTGACCCACATTGCCCAGGGATCCTGAAGACAGTGGACAGGAAGAGCCTGGCGGCTGCTACTAAAAAGACTGGGACCAAGGAAGACGTTCAGTGACACTGTCAGCTCCTGAGCTCACAGCCTGATGTCACAGCCTGGTCTGAGGATGGGCAGACACCCTCCAAGCCCATTCAGTAGTGCCCAGCTGAAGACCTTGTGCCCACCTGGCCACAGAAGACTGGTCTACAGCCCTGTGTTCAAGCCACAGAATGGGTGGCAACTTTAAAATGGTCTATAGACAGTGAAGCAAAACAAAGATGAGATTGATGAGGAAGAAAATACCATTTTCTAAAAAAAAAAACTTGTCAGCTTCCTCCCAAATATCCTAGTAGAATTTTATTTGGATGGTGATAAATATGTAGATTATCTGGAGAGAGAACTGACAGCTTTAAAGTTGTAAGAATTCTACCTATTAATAGAAAGTGTTCTTTCTGCTATTTGAATCGTCTTTTATGTCCTTGGGATAGTTTGTTTTGTAACTTTCTTCTTTTACAGTTTTCTTCCTGTACATGCCTTGTTTGACTTTGCTGAGCAGCTAATAACAAAATACCTTAGACTATGTAATTTGTGAATAATAGGAATTTATTTCTCTTAATTCCGAGTCTGGGAGGACCCAGATCCAGGCGCCAGCAGAGTCTGTGTCTGGTGAGGGCTCCGTCTCTACTTTGTAGTAGAGTGTCTTGCTGGATTCTTATATGGTAGAAGGGTCAGAAGACAGCAACAGGTCTCCTCAAGTCTGGGATGGTTTAATTACTTCCTAGAGGCCTCACCCTTATCTACTATTGTACATGGGATTGCATTTCAACATAAATTCGGGATGGGCACAAACATTCAAGCCATAGCATGCTGCCCCAGTCTCCTAGAACTCATGCCTTTCTCGTATACAAATGCACATCCCATTCTTCCCCCCCCCCCAGTTGATATTCTCAATTTACAAGCAGACACCTGCAAGACTAGGCGTGCAACCCTCGAAGCCAACCACATGGCGAGGACTTGCTTTGGGTTTTCTGTGATTTCAGCTCAGGGCTGTGGGACATTCAGTTCTCCCCCTGGACACACCCAGAATCTCACCGGTCCTGTACACGCTGCTTAAGCCAGAAGTTTGGACACTTGAGTTCATCCATTTGTCACTGTGCTCAATGACGAGAAAAATTCATCACCATCACTGTGTCTCTTTGGTTTCCCACAAATGATCAGAAACATCACATGCGGAGTCACCAAGCTCCTGGGCTCTTCAAAGTAGTGGACCCAATATCCAGCACAGGCATGCTACACACCTCTGTAAACACTCCACACCAGGAAAGATCGGTGTTTTCTCCACTGTTGGAAATAGAGTTCTCAAGATTTTAAAACCTAAACAGACTCGAGATCCAGGTCTAGAAACACCAAAACCACTATAGTAAACACAAAAGTCTGTTCTTCCAGAAGCATTCTGGATACAAAATTGGTATTAGTTGGGGTTCTCCAGTAAACCAACTGGTGCCAATCTGCCTGAGGTTCTCTTGCTGAAACCAGATGGAATTCATGAATTGTCAAAGTGCAGCTCTGTTAGCAGCCCTGATGTCACCAGGTGACACCAGGTATGCTGCATGCCAGCAGTGGGCACAGCCAGATGCTACTTACTGCCACCACTGGCCGCCACCACCGACTGATGCCAGACTGTGCTGGACGCCATAGGTTGACTCTACCAAGCACCATCTCCCTGCCGCAGGTCACTGTTGCCTTCTGGTCTCTGAACACGTTGGTGTCAAGAGCTCTGTCTGGTCACTCTGCCCTCACTGCTCAGGATGAAAATTCTAGGTGGATTTATAAAACTTTTGAACCCCTCATTACTCAAGAAAGTAAGTTTACAGGAATAGGGCCTGTGTAATTATTCTGTTTGCTCCTTGCCAAAACTATATCTCTGTAGGAGCTTTTGGGACAATGTTGGAGAGCAGCAGTGACAGTAGAGTGTCCCAACTGTCCCTGACTCTAGTGAAGATGTGTATTTTATTCAATCACTGCTGAATGATTGGTGGCTGCTGGTTTCAAAAGGACATACTAGGAGAGATAAGGAGGCATACTACTGGCTTACTATCAATTTCCTTTTCAAGTCAGAAACAAATACTAAATTTTGTTAAGTGCCTCTTTGGAAATTATCAAGAGATGAGTGAACGTTTTTCTTGCTTTTGACCCAGTAGTGTGAGGAATTATTAGTTGGTTACCTTAAACTGATATCTATTTCTTTTCTCTGAATAAAATCTGTCTGGTTACATTGTGTGCTTTAAGATGTTCTGATTAAATGGGAGCCAGAGATCTGAGCATCTCTTGGGAGGTTGATCAGATGCAATATAGCAAACAAGGGGGATTTCCTTCTACCATCTCTTTGAAGGCAAATATTTTTGCCACTTTTGTTTTATTCTGATTAATGATATTGCTCTATTCAATATTCTGTTTTGATAAGTTCTATTACAATGTTCTGTATTTTGTTTTATTTTGCTATATTTGATTGAAAGAGCAACTATTATGAAGATTACAAGATATACTGTGGTGCCTATTACTGTTATCCCAGTAACCTGCTGTGAAGTTCTGTACCAATTTCACTACACTATCTAAATTGGCTTTGTTCCGTCTTATTCCGTTGTATTTTACTACCTTCAAAATAATAAAAAATGTTTTTCAAAAGATGTTCTGATTACTTGATTGTCATTATTCTCTCTAGAACTATATAAATTTGTGGATTTGTGCTTATAAATTAGATATGTTTATAGTTTCCTTTTGTGTGAGTATGGAGACATCTCATCTTGGTTTTGGTAAGTGTCTTGGTTAACTTTCCTCTTTGCTGGTACAAAATGCCTGACATTCACAAGTTAAACCAGGAAACGCTTATTTTGGATTGTAGTTTATGGAGATTCCAGTCCATAGTTAGCTGGCTCCAAGGCAGGGTAGTATGGTAGAGGGGCATCACAGAGGAGACACAGTCCATGGCAGGCAGGAGGCAGCTAAGTAGCAGCAGCCGGCTTGCTATCTTTCCCTTTACATTCCAGTCGAGCTACACGCCTATTGGTTGGACCCTCAGTTAGCCACACCCAGATCTATGCTAAACAATTTAGTTATACCCTTAATCCCTTAATCCCTTAATCCCAGTTCACACACCCTAGATCCAGCCACCTCCAAAAAGTCCCACCTACGAGTACATGAGATTTTGGGGGTACATTGAGATATAAGCCACAAGAGTAAAAGTGATCTAAACTGTTCAAAGATGACTAGAATACATACAAGGCTTTGATGAAATTCCACATTGCACCTTTAATAACTTTTCAATTTCTCTTATGGATAACTGTCTTTGCAAGTCTTCAATCCCTTCTTAATTTAATAATTAGCCATTTCTATTTATTTTAGGCTTAGTGTAATAAGCACCTAGTAAGCATACATTACTGCTGAGCTGTGAGCCTTCCGTAGGCTTCTCTATAATTGTGTAAATTATCCTCATCTCAGCAACCACATCTCTGTTCTTGTTCTTATTTGTTCTCTTTTTCATTCTTTAATAATGAAAGTATTTAATCTGTCTCTAAATACAAGCTTGACCACATCCCATAAATTTTGATGTCTGTGATTTCAGTTTTTACTTCTGCTTTGACCTAATTTAGAAGTGTTTTTAGAAACCACATTGTTGGGTTATAAATTTTTAGTTTTATCATAGAGCATGATTTATGTAAACATAAAAGTGTTATATAAAAGCCAGAAAATGTGCGCTCTCAATTTGTAGGTTACAATATTCACATACACACACACACACACCCTGTCTCTCCTTCCCCCCATCTCTGTCTCTATGTCTTGAAGACGTACATTAATTATAATTATGTTTATATTGCATGTTCTGTTTTTTGCCTGTTTCATAGGTTAAAGACTTAGAGAAGTATGTTAAACATTTCTTTATTACAGGTCCACAAACACTTATCCAAATCTACTAGAGCAGGCTATAATTCAAAACTCAGAACTTTTTAGTTTTTAGAAAGGTAATATAGGGTATTTTACATGAAACCCCCAGACAGATTAGAGAGGGGGCCATATAATCAAAACCAATGACATATCTTCAGTAAAATACACAAATACCCATACAAGATGAGACTAAAGAGCTTCACAGAAATTTAGGGCTGGTTTTGCTGCCTAATTGACTTCAGGCTTATGAAAAGGTTTGTGCCTTTTGGAGTTTCTTTGGGAATCAAAGAATGAAAAAGAAATTTCAGGCCTTGGTGGGTTTTTGTCTCTTGCTCCATTTATTCGTAACCATTTTGTATTATATTGCGGAGCATAGCTACCTATCATAAAAAGTCTGAAGTCAATATATCTTTATTGTGAAATGTACCATTTGCCAAAATAACGTGATCGTCTTTGCTCTACTTGCTTTTTTACTGTTGAATTTTACTTAAAAGCAATATTAACATAATGACCTTTCCCCTCTTCTTATTTGCATTTATTTAGTATGTATTTGCCTGTGCATTTTTTTTAACTTTTGAGTAAATATGTCTCAGAGGCATAACCTAGAAAAGGCACATAATTAGATTGTTTTATCCAAGTAGAAATTCTCCTTAAGAGAATCTATTCCATTTACATTTATTATTATAGCCAAAATATCCCACCTTGGCTTTTTCTCTATGGTTGTATACATATGCATTCTTATTTATGTTGTTTCCTGTCTTTAGTTGTATATACAGGAAATGCCTTGATTCACACACATTACTTTTGGCAAACAATGCAGCTCACAAACTCCCTTGCACACCACTTAGTGCTGGCTGAGATTTTGCCTGTTCTTCCCAACCTGAGACATGAAAGTGTCCTGATGTTGTCTGTGGCTTCCTGTACTTTCACGTTCCAGGGTGTTTGGACCCTGTGAGAATTCAGAAGAGAGTCGCCTTGGGTGGCTTCTCTGTGCTGTTACTCAACTCCTCTCCTACTAACTCCTCTCATCATCTCCCAAATTTTTGGTCTTCTGAGCATCCTGAAATTTTAGCACAAACAAACACAAAACAGTAAAGATGAGGCAGCGGAGAGCCATTAACAAAAACCACTGATCGGAAGTGAAGAACATTTACATCTGTCCTGAACATATACAGACTGGTTTCTAGTCATTTCTTCCCTAAACAACACAACTATTCCCACAGCACTGGCAACACATTAGGTATTATCAACCATCTAGAGGTGATTTAAAGTACACAGGGAGATGTGAGTGGGTCATATGCAAACGCCAAGCAATTTTGTGTAAAGAACTTGAACATTTAAAGACTTTGGAACCCAAAAGGATCCTGAGCCTAATCCCTATGGATACTGAAGACGACTGTGTTTAACGTCTCAACCTCACAGTGAAAAATCTTGCCTTGCTATTCCTGGTGAAGACTCTTGTTACAGTGACACCCATTTTTAGTCTTACAAATAATGTCCAGTGATTACCAGTTCAGTAACACTAAACAGATGTGAAGCCTTCTATGGAGGAAATAGGGTCAGATTGTTTGTTGGGAGAAGCCAGATGCCAGCAGCTGATAGTTGATGTCCTTGTCACTGAAAATGGGGCTTTGTCACCATGTTCACCACCTCACCCACTTGCAACGGTAGCACCTCTAAGCATCACACAGTGAGAGGACACTACACCATTGGGCTCATCAGGACAGGGCTCGATGACTCTACCTAGAAGAGGCTCCTGTATACAGGTGACAGAGTGCCCCCAACCTGCCCTCTCAGCTACTGTCATGATGGACCTTCTAAAATGCCACTTTATGGGACCCTACAGAGTTTTCTCGCTGGTGGGACACCAGGCAAAACCCACAGCAAAGCTCAACGAGTCCCTCCGGTAAGGTCCCCTACCCTCTCCCCTGAGGCCAGCTTCATTAGAACTTCAGCCCCGTCCTGCACTGTCCCTGAACATAGCAGGTCCTTTTGTGAGCTCTGCTCCTCCAGACAAGCTGGCCCCACTGCCTCCCTTCCCACCCTGCCCAAATCCAGGCCACCGTCACCCCGCACAGGTCTGGCACAGCCTTCCTGACTCCTAGGCAGGCTGACTCCTGGATCTGCCCTGTCTCCATCCTCCACAGGAAGTTGCCCACATGCTGTAAGCCATTGTCTCTCATCACAATGAGCTAGGGAAGGTGTGCCCCATACCGGTCACCTTTCGGAAGTGGGGTCACTCAGAGCAAGGAGAGTGCTCAGACTTCCTTCCAGGATGTGTGGCCTTAGGGGAGTATCCCAACCTGTCCAGAGCTGTCTGGAATTCTGCGTCCATCCCCTTACCTGCGACAGAGCACAAGTATCTGATTTCATTGTTGCTGGATTGTCTGGTCGGTATCCCCACCCTTTTTTGTCTGCCAGAACCAACACTAGTGCCTGATGCAAGGTAGCATCTGAAGAAGAAAAAAGCATCCTCCCTGCATCTTCTGACACTTCTCACTGCCTTCCAGCATCATTTCCATCGCACTCCGTCCTGGGACATGTGGCTTGAGGCTGGAGCAAGAGGTGAGTCTTCCAGAGACAGGGTCTTGCTAAATGGCTGAGTTGACCAGGCTAGGTTTGAACTTTCAGTCCTCCGGCACCAGCGTCCGTAAGTGCTGAGTTACAGGCATGTGCCGCAACACCTGGCTTGTTGTTTTATTTTTTAAAAAGTTTGCAAAACTGCCAAACTATGTATGGGGATTCCCACGTCAAATGACTGCCTCTGCCCTCTGCCTGCAACGGTTATCAGCTTGGGCTGGCAACCGGTCCCTGCAATTCCTGGCCTCACCCAGGGGTGGGAGCCAACAGGGAACCTTGTGAAACTTCTTTTGCACCCTGATCACATGTTTATATTTCCCTGCAGAAATCAACAAAGCAGTAAGAAGCACAGAAACCCTGGCTGAATTTTGATAGCTAACACTTGCAAATCACTCTGTTCCCTTCTTGGAATAACTAGCTGGAGACTGACCCAGGCTTCCTCTGATGAAATGAATCTTCCTATTCAGGAAATGAATTCTGATGACCAGAATTACATGAGTCCGTGGTATGTTTCCCATCATCGGGAGTTCTCTTCATGCTGGCTCATTTTTTTCCCCCAGTCCTGTAAAGAACTTGTTGGAACTAGACACGGGAAAGTTGAGTCAAGTTCTTCCAGGTAATTTTGAATGTTCAGTTGACAAGTTCAAATTCTCTGCATGATCCAAGGCTGAACTACCCACACTATTCTAGAGTGAACTTGGATATTACAGAGTTACCACTTAATTTTTATAACAAACCCATTACCAGGAAGACTCATGGCTGACTTTGGATAAAATAACCAATGGGATCCCTAATATGTAAAGAGCTCTTTAAAGGCAATTTCTAGAAAGTCAATTGGAAAGATGTAGGAAAAATATGAGCAGGGCTTTCACAGAAAAACAAACACAGTTACTAGTAAAAATACGAAAAAGATGCTCAATCTTGCTAACAGTTAAAGAAATATAAATTGAAATAAGATTTTTTGTTTTTACTTTCACTTCATATTGAAAAAGATAAAAATGGTGTCCCTGATGGTTGATCCAGCACACAAGGGTTCAGTGGGAAAGTGGGGACCAGAAGGATTGCTGATTAAACTCCGAATTATGGATGGTCTTTGATAGCAATTACACATGTGGGAATTTGGCACACTTCTGTATCAAACACAGAAGTGTGCAAGGATAGATATAATGGATATTCATTGTGACATTCATTTTTAACAGCAAATTTTAGAAACATTGCCACCACCACCAAAAAAATAAAAAAGAACCGAGCCCAGAAGTTTCCACAGAGAACCACTTCTAGACCTTTCATTCCAAAGTGTTAAACTCTTTTGAGCACAGATAAGGCAGAAAACTTTCAAATGATCTTTACAAAGCAAGGGCATTGATACCAAAATCTGGTGAAAGCTTTAGACAAACAGCTTTTACAAATATCAAGGGGAAAAATTCAAAGTCAAATATAAGCAAACAGAATCCAGAAGCACATTAAAAGACTACACTAATCAATGCCAAGAGGGCCTCAATACGAGGAAATATGTTAATATAGCTGATTATATTATTTGACCTAGGGAGAGAAATCAGATGATTGTTTCCATTTTTAAGAAAGCATTTGATAAGATGCCTAACAGGCATTGAATAAAATGAAAAGGGATGGAAATGCCTTTAAGATAACCAAATACCCATTTCATCTCTTCTCTTGCTTAATTTGGAAAATGTGAGAGGGTTTTGTGTTTTTTTGGTACTAGGAATTGAACCCAGGACCCTGGGCATGCGAAGCAAGTGTTACATCACTGAGTCTAGGTGAGAACCCAGGGAGGACAGGGAATCTGGAAGCCATGGAGAGAGGCCTCAGAAGGAGGCAGCCCTGGGTTACTTGGATCATAAACCTCCAGAATATGAGCCAGCGCTTGTCTGTCGTTCCAGCCCTCCGGCTGTGGTATTTGCTGTGGCATTTGCTGTGGCAGCCGGAGCAGACCTGTCTAGGGAGTATCTTGCAGGTATAAAGTATCTTGCTGATGGAGAGTATCTGCCTCATGAAGAGTACTGAATGTTTCTGGTGGAGAACACCTGCTCATGGAGAGTATCTCGCTATTTCCCACAGCAGGCTCCCCCAGGAGTCTCCCTACAACCCACCAAAAGCAGGTACTGCCCATAGAGCCTCCTATTGGCCCTTCCCTGGCCTCGACCCCACAAATCTCCCTTCCCCTTGCTTCATGAGTCCAAGATTCTCAGTCCAGCCCTGTCACTCCCCACTGGGCAGACCCCTACCACCTGGTCATTGTTTAGCTCCTTGCGTCTGACTTCACTGGCCACTCTCAGTCCTACATGATGTTCTGAGCTTGGCTGCCAGCCCTCCCCCAGTACCCTCCTGTCTACACTGAGTAACCAGGCCCTTCTCACCCACCACCAATACTACACGTGGGAGCCAGGCATCGGCGGTGAGCAGAGTACCTGGGGGACGAGGCAGAACTCAGGGGCTTCCTGGATGGAGGCCTGGGGCTGATGGGAGGAAGATGTGACCTGTGTCACACAGAGAAGTAGAGGCTCCTTCAGGCCACCATCTTGGAACCCAAGCAAGAAGCTGTTCTCTGGACACTTTCTTGGATATGTCTCCCACCCCAGAAAATTCTCCAAAAGCAGTCATGTACTTCACAATCCTTTCCTTCCCTGCACCATCTTAGACTCTAGAGTATTTTGGGAGAAATTTAATCCTTATGTTCCAGATTCATTTATACTGAAATCATCAAAATGCTTTTGCCGTCTAAGGGGATTTGGGTGTTCTTTTTATAGATCCATTTAAGCCATTTTTGCTTTGAATCGTGTTCCAGCAACTCCAAATGAATTCTGAAAATCTCCTGTCCCCAGCTCCTGCCTCCCTCACCCCCCATCCTGTCCTGTTTCATTGTTGAAACTCTCAGGGTTTGGGAAAGCGGGAAAAGTGACCAACTGCACTTCCCTCTCTTTTGTACCAAGCCTGACTGTGCCCACGCCCAAGGGCCTAGAGGGGCTGAGCCTACTTTGCATGGCTTCTTGGCCACCCCACGTGCATGATGTCCACTAGCCCAGATCACAGTGTACACTTTGCGCGAGTTCTCAGTGTAACCAGTATTGCATGTCCATAGGACACTGAGGCCCCTCTGCTGAGAGGGGTCCCCCATGTGGCATTTTCCACCCACCACTGGGTCCTAGTTTAAGAACCTCTACCAAGTATTCCTGAAGTCAAGAACTCCCAAGATGTGGTGGCATCGCAGAATGACTAGGAACCCATAAGAGCCAGATATTCCAGCAGAGTGGCAGAGCGTGGCCCCCATAATATTTTTAGAGCTGCCCCGGGTGTCTACCATGCAGCCAGGTGAGACACAGATTCAGCCCAGTGCTGTGCGCTCTGCTGGATGAGATGTGAGGTTGAGAACACTCAGGAAACTGAAGGGCTGGCATCCATAGACAAGTGTCCAGAGGTACTTTGCTCAAAATCTGCCCAGAGGTCATATACAGCGTCCTGCTGAGACTACCTGTAAGCTTTCCCTTAGTGGCTGGTTTTCAACTCTGTATTTCCCCAGCAGACACAAACTTCCCAGGGTTAGGACCATGTCTCACAGTCTGAGACACAACAGGAGACAGTACAGGAAAGCAGCCACTGGGAGAACCCCAGGGACAGAGTCTCTGGCCTTGAAGCTCAGCTCCACCTCACAGAAACCATGAAGAGCATGTACCAAGCCTGGCCAGGTTTGCTTCTGCCACTATGAAGCGTCAAAAGACTTTCTGCTCAGCTAAGTGTCCGGGGACTTCCTCCACATGCTAGCAGCCTGACTCACAGAGCAACTGAATGCTGCAGCGTGGCTAGATGGACGGCACAGGGTTGGGGGTGAGCAGGAAAGACACCTTGGCCACTGACATCCCACACCTGAAGGCCAGTGAGGGAAAGAAATTGCATTCCCCAGATGCACCCACAGCATCAAAGCCCAGAGGTCAGGCCCTGGATGAGAGTCGTGCCTACGGTGGCTGTCCTGCAGCTGGGCCTCCTCTGCAGTAACTCTGCAGCATGGACACCCACATCTCCGACTTCTCCTTTCTGCAGCATGTTCAGGAGACAGATGACTCAGCCAGCATCCTCCTCGTGCCAGCTGCCCATATCCCAGCAACCCCCCAGCAGGGGCAGTCGCCACTCCAAAGATGTACCGTGGGCTCCCCAAGAGTGGCTGGCTGGCTCAGCACCTCTGAGCTTCCTATCAAGCTCCTAGGAATAACGTGCTAGATGGGCTTCTCCCTGATTAGGTGCAGGGGTCACTCAGGTCTTTGAGGCCTTGGGGTCTGTGCAATAAGGAGCCAGGTGTGGAGGGTGGAATAGGCCCTGGCCTGGAATCAGAGATCTGTGTGACCCACAGTCTTAATTCTTGGGAAACGGGCACCTGGACTTGGGTCTCTTGTCATTTGTGTGCCTCAGATTCTTTAGCTCTGGACTTCATAAACTTTAAGACCACAGCAACGAGAGATCACCAGAAACCCATCATAGGGTAACAGCTATAATACATCCCACCAACACCCATATGCTGAAGCCCTAACTTATCCCTTTAACTCCAAATGTGACTGCATCCAGGAGCCCTAGAAAGAGGCAGTTACATGAAATGAGGTAATCAGGGTGGCTCCCAATCCAGTCTGACTGCACCCTTCTCACGGGGAAACTCGGTAGACACTCAGAGAGGGTGGCAAGTGAAGACACAGGGAGAAGATGCCATCTGTGAGCCTAAGAGAGGACCTTCCCTGAGATCCCTAGATCTTGGATTTCTGGCCCCCAGGACCAGAAACAGTACCTGTCCATAGTGCTTTGCTTTGGTGGCCAGAGCTGACAAGTTCGCTATGTGTTTCATCTCCACAACTTTGCTGTCTGTGCCCTCTGCCTGGGTTGGCCTTCCTTTACCCCTACCCAGACTCCAATGCCCTCCTTCAGGGGACCAGTAGGCTCTGCTCACACGTTCACACACCTACACAATCATGCACACAATTACACACCCTCTGGAAGGCTGTGGGGGCAGCAAATGCCAACCTGGCATCTCATCCTGGCCAGCCCTGTCTCTGTGGCCCTGTCCCTATGAAGAATAGCCACCAGGTGGACAGCATTCCTTGCACTCAGGATTCCAGGCCTGTCCTCCTATACACCACGGGCTCTCAAGGGCAGCAAGAGATCTCCTTGTTCCTTGTCTGTTTCAGATGCAAAGCAGAAGGAAGTGGGTAAGAAAGGGGAGAGTGGCCCCTGGGCAAACTGTCATTGGCAATCCCTTTATAGCAATCCAGTTCTTATTTCATTCTCAGAACTCATAATGCCTGTCTTAATCACTTTCCCCATTGCTGGGACAAAGCACCCAACACTCACAAGTTACAGGAGAAGTTTATTTTGATTCACAGTTTCAGTCCATGGTCAGCAGACTCTAATGTAGTAACAGGATGTAGATGGGCTGGGCAAAAGAAAAGGTGCTCAACCATGACAACCAAGGACTAGAGAGAGAAGGGAGGCACAAAGAAGAGAGACATGCCTGCCCAGGTCACACTCCCAGTGGCCCCACTGGGCCCATACCCTACATGCTACACTATAAATTCATCAGTGAATCTACCAAAGAGTAAAGCACCCCCATGATCCAATCACCATCCAAAACCCCACCTTTGAACATGTGAGACTTTGAGGGAATATTCAAGATCTAAACCACAAAAATGCTCCTGCTGTGGATTGAACTGTGTCTTCCGCTGTGGTGGGTATGTGGTCAGTGTCTCCCCAAAGCACCTTTGTTTGAAATTTAAATCCCATTATGAGCGATTAAGAGGGAGGCAGTTTAGTCAACTATGATGTTTAAAATTAGAATTCATGGGAAGTGATCAAGGTTAGTTGAGGTGACTAGGGTGAAATCTCATGATCAGAACTTGCAGCTTTGTAAGAAGAGGAAAAGATACCAGACACACACACTCCGAATCTCACCACATGGATGCCCTATGCCAACCCAGGACTGACAGCAAAAAGGCCATCATCTTGGGCCTCCAGAATCACAAACCAAGATAAACCTTTTTTTTCATAAGTCAACCTGCCTCAAGCATACCATTGTAGTAACAGAAAAGAGACTGATATACTTTCTCAACCTTGTGTGCTGAAGTCCTGACCACCAATGTGGAGCAGATAGGGCCTCTAGAAAGGCAATTTAGGCTAAAAGAGATCATAGAGGCAGAGCTCCAGATTCAACAGAACTGTTGCTTTATAAGAGAGGAAGGAACGTAGGAGAGCTTGCTCTCTCTGCATCTACTATATGAGGACACAAAGAGAAGGTGATTATATCTGTTACAGTTTGTGTCCATATATCCCCTCAATGCCTCGTACAATCATGGGGAGGGGGATGCTTCTAGAGTTTGTGATTGACTCATGGTCCAATGCTGGGACTATGGGTGTGGGTGCTACAACCACCCTAGGGTGGGTAGCTTGCATAAAATATAAGAGTCAGTGTGTCTTCTCTTGTGATCCTCCCTTTTTGCTCTTACTGCTTTTGCTGTCTTCTGCTACCATAAGCTGTTGTCCTTCTGCCACACCATCCTCGGAGCCAGCTGATTATGGACTGAAACCTCCACAAACTGTAAGCTAAATAAACCTTTCCTTCCTTCATTTTGAACTTTGGGTATTTTGTCCCAGCAATGAGAGAAAATAGCCAACACAGAATTTGGTACCAGAGAAGTGAGGTCATTTCTGTTATCACACCTGGACTTGTGGTTCAAGGATTGAGAATAGTTTGAAAGAAAAGTTTGGAAAGGTTCAGAGATGTCACCTGGAAGAGTAGCATTGTGACACCTCAGGCTGTTCCATATGGGAGATTCTGATCAGAGCTCATAATCCAGAAAACTGTACTAGTGAAGACCAGGCTCAGGAGGTTTCTGCTGGGAAGAAAGACTGCAATGGCTACTGGACTCCAGACAATGTATGTTATGACTTGGCAAAGAGTTTGTCTCCTTTTTGCTCACATCCAGAGATTTTGTCTGAGGCTAAGATTAAGGGTGGTGAACTAATTAATCTGGCAGAAGAAATTTCAAGAGAGTCAAATGCTGAGGTGGTAACGTGGCTATTCTTGGGGGGTTTTAGCCAGATTTATGGTAAGAATCAAGAGCAAAAAATCCAGCAGGATAATTTACAACATTGTGAGTTCGGAAGGGGAATAAAGCTGTGGACTGCAAAGACAGAGCTAAGGAGACCTCCACTGCTGAGAAGTAGCAGGAAAATGGAAAAGGTGACCTGAGAGCATCACAAGAAGCAGCAAGTCTCCACACTTTGCAGTCTCAAAACTGAAAAAGTGAAAGAATTTGCTTAGAGGAGAAAGCCACAGAGCTCCATGTAAATGAATGGTGGTGGCATAGAGAATTTGTCCCTCAGAATTGGATTCAGAGTGCCCAGAATTCTAGGTACTGAATCCCTTACAGCCAAGAGAGAAGGAAACCTGGCTACTGCTTTAGCTGACAGTGGACCTTGGCATCATCCACATGGCTCTGATTTTAGGTGCATGCAGAATGCAAGAGTTATGGAGTTAAGGCAGCTTTCACCCTATTTCAGAAGGCCTGGAAGGCCCGGCAGTGTGTCCCTGAGAGGGCAGTGTGTGAAGCTGTGAGTGTGAAGCCGAAGGCACAGGGGAGACCACAGAAGTTTGGAAAAGCCAGGACATGAATCATCTAAAGAAAGCTGTGGGGGCTGGAGATTTAGCTCAGCAGCATAAGTGCCTGCTTTGCAAGCAAGCAGTCGTGAGTTGGATCCCTGGTACCATTAAAAACGAAAAAGACAAAAAAAAATTTAAAAAAATAAAAAGAAAGCTGTGAAGAGAGAGCAGAGCAGCACCATGAGAGAAGTCAGGGGATCTAAAACCACTGGAAATGGTGAAGTGGTGGAGGCAACCAAGCCCTTTAGAGCTCATGTCTTGCCACAGATTGCCTCAGATGCTGGATATGGAACTATAGGATTTAATGTTTGCCTTGCTGAATTTTTGGACTTGCTTTGGTCTCAGTCCTTTGTATCCCCCTATTTGTGCCTTTTAGAACGATAATGTTTGTTTTGTGCCATTGAATGTTGGAAGTGTTTAACGTTTCATTTGTTCAAGAGCTCACAGCTAAGAGTTTGCCTTAGATCTTGGAGGAGACATAGAACTTGGACATTTCAGGAGTACTGAAACCATTACGCAACTGAAACTGTTGGCCACCCTTGCAGATGGATTCAAATGGCTTTTGCATAAATGGATGTGCATGAGACTTTAGGGGGCAGAGATAAAAATGTTAAAATTTGTATCTAGATGTCTCCACAAAGCCTCATGCAGAATTTGTGATTGATTCATGGTCCAATGCTGGACTTATGGGTGTGAATGTTACCTTCACCCGAGGGTGGGCAGCCTGCATGCAATACAAAGGACAGAAAGAGTCTTGTTTCGCACTCCTCCCTTTCTGCTCTTGTCGCTTTTGCTGCCTTCCTCGGTCATGAATTGTGACCCTCTGCCATGTACCAAGCTGCCCTGGAGCCAGCTGATTCTGTACTAAAATCTCCACAACTTGTGAGCTAAATAAAGCTATCTATCCTTAATTTTGGATGTCAGATATTTTATCTCAGAAAAATGAAAAAAGTAACTAAGACAATATTCAAGCCAAGAAGAAAACTTCATCAGGAATTTAATCCACCGGAACCTGGACCAGAGACCTCTGTAGTATTGTGTCATGGCTGCCCAAGTAGACTATGACAGATTTCCTTGTTTGGCTAATAAGAACTCACCTGTGTACAGGATGCAGGTAGGTGCTCAGAACCCTTTCCTACCTGTTCTCTTGAGCATCTATCATGACTTATAACTAGCTATCCCTTCATAATGTTCATAAGCTCATATTGGGGCTTTGATGAGTGACTGGATCATGGGTGTGTGATGCTGGATTAGTCCACTGATTGACTTAGCATAATTTGGGTGTGTGTGGTGGACTTACTGAAGAGGGAAGACCCACACTGGGCCTGGGTGGTACCAACAAACAGGCACACAGCATGGATGGAATCAAAAAGGAAAAAAGAAGGAAGATTTACTGCTCCCTGTCTGCCCTGCCATGGACTATTTCTCCACTGCCATGCCCCTGTGCCATCACCCTGCCTTCAAGCCAGCTGACTGTGAACTGAAACCTCCACAAACTGTGAGCTAAAATAAACCTTTGTGGGTATTGGGTATTTTGTCTCGGCAATGAGAAAATAACAAAGACAGCCTCTATTCCAGAAGCCAGGGCAGCTTCATACTACCCTTGTCTCCCACCAGCCACAGTTTAACATCAACTCCAGGTGTGAAATAGTAAATGAAAAAAATCCCAGAAAAATAACAATTCATAAACTTAAATGGCATGCCACTCGGAGCATCACAGTGAAAGCTTGCTGCCCTACTCCATCCCCGTGGATGTGACTCATCCCCTTGCCCAGCACATCTACAGCCCATATACTGTCCATTTGTTAACACTTAGTGGTCACTTTGGTTATTAGATCAACTGTTGAGGTGCTGCAGTGCTTGTGTGCAAATAGCTCTTATTTACTTAATAATGGCCCCAAAGTCCCAAAGTAGTGATGCTGATGACTCAGATGTGCCAAAGAGAAACAGTTAAGTGGCTCCTTGAAGTGAAGAGGTGAGAAAGTTCTTGACTTAATAGAGAAAGAGAGAAAAAGACGACAGTGAGGTTGCTGAGATCTACAATACAAAAGGTGTTTTGAGAGAGAAGCCCACATTCTCATAATTCTTACTAGATATATCATTATAATTGTTCTATATTAAAACTGTCAATCTCTCGTGGCATAATCTCTCTGCCTAATTTATAAATTAGATTTTATCATAGGCCTGTAGCCTCTGAGAATAAAGGAAGCCTACTGAATTTTCAATATACCAAAGTTACATTTAGGACCGTTTGTTATCAACACCCTGGTTCATTCCAGGTGGGCACTTGAGAATGAAGTCCATTTTACACCTTGAAAATTGAGACCAGAGCTGCTAAGCAAACAGCTAGAAGCCCAAGGATTGTTCCACTGGGACGTCCAGGTGGCCCTGGTCATCTTGCCACCAAGGAAGGAGGCAGAGTTGCCTCCAATCACAGATGCCTCACTTCCTGACTGTGGAGGGCAGCAATTGCCCTCATTTTGACCTTAATTTTCCTTCAAATATAGGTTCCCGGATAGAAGCGGGACCTGTTGAATGTGAAGTTCCAGGATCCACAGCGCACGGCCTGGGTCTGGGTTCCATCTATTTACCACAGCATAAATGAACAACTGACCAAAGGAAGTCAATGGGCTAAAAAGGCCCAAGAGGCAAAGAGAATTCCACCTTCCTGCTGCTGCCGACCTGCCACACTTTCTCAGTAGCCTCCCAGAGGGGGACCGTGCTGGGCCAGCCCAGAGGCAACCCAAGGAACAATGGATCTCTCCCTCCCAGTTCCCAGAGTCCACATACCTCGCCTGGCCTGGAGAAACTGGATCCCACAAGACAGCTAAGCCTCGGGATGCCTGTAATTCCTTGGCTAATGCTTCACTTAATTAAGACATCGACTTTAATGGCATTCTCACCGATTACTTCAAGAAATGGCAGGTCTGTAAGCTGATATTTCCTGGTGTGCACAGGTATCACGATGAAATCTCCGAGTCATCGTTTCAACACAGGAAGTTATCGGCTACCTGGGGCAGCGCTGGCCCTGCTACACAATTGGCCCGCTGTTACCAGCGATATTTAAGAGGCTGAAGCATCCATGTTTCCCAGGAGTTGGTCAGGGGGAAGAAAAGGATCAATTGAGCATTTTAGCTCTGCATATAGACTTTCTCAATGTTTGGTTTGCTTTGATGCAAAGGAAAAGTAAGCTCTATACATCTGAACTCGCTTTATCTTTTCCAGACTTCTGCCATGCATCAAAGTCAGCTAAAAAAAAAGAAGTCAGCTCAAGTTAAATTAGCATCGCTCCCTCTCCCCCTTGGTCAGCCTTTTTGCCCTTCAGTTTAAAAAATAAATAAATATTATATTTTTATGAAAGACCAGAACATCTGCCGTTCAGCAGGCCTGTGTGCCACAGCTGTCACCAAGCCCTGGCTCGCCCCCACTGAAGAAGGGGCCGAGCTCCTGGTCACATCTGCCAGTGCAGAACATCAGTGTCCATCAAGTTTTCAGGGAAGGGAGCCAAGACCCCTACTTCTGGAAGAGGGAGAACACTTCACTTTTGAAAACAACTCTTTCTTTGCAATGAGAACTGGTCTACCCCTTGGTGAGCCCTCACCCCTTGGATAGCGTGCTGCTTTGTGTTCAAAATAAACTGATAGGAACAAAGTGTCCCTTCTGGAAGGATTAGGTGATACACAGTGCATCCCTAAGCTTCCCTAAGCAGACACAAGGGAGCTTTCCAGAGGTCCTTCTCTGCCACCCACAGAGAATATCTTGGGTCCCCTCCCTGATCCTAGGGCTCCCATGGGATGAGGAGTTAGTAATTCTAGTAGCTTCCACTTACCCACTGGTCACTTAGCACCCGAAAGAGTTGTTAAAGCCAGTCCCCAGAAAGGCCCCCTACATGCATCCCATGGGGAGGACAGTGACCTGCTACACAGTGTCCACCTTGGACACCACACAATCTCCCTCCCTGCCCACAGTCCAGGACAGCACTCAGCCTCTGAAAGTCAAGAGCACTTGGAAACTAGAGGGGATCATGTTCCCCAGTGTAGAGTGACCAGGGAGAGAACGAATTGAGAAATCTTCACATAAGCTATTGTGTGTGGGGCGGGTGTAACAGGGCCACCAATGACCTAGAGACTGAAGCAACCCCACCCCAGTGCCCATGTTCCTCCTTCCTCCAAGTGGCCCCAAGTTCTGTACCCAAGAACATTCCCTTACCCCTCCCAACCATCTCAGAGCAAGAAATGCAGAAGTCCACCCAAGAGGACACAGGGCAGAGGTGCCATCTGCAACCCAAGAATAGAGATCTCAGGAGGGACCCGCTGAGTGACACCCCAGTCTTGTGGGCTACTGTCACCCCACCTATGGAACTGCATTATGGAAACCTGAGCAAATTAGCCCCATTAACACTATGCCACCCTGGAGGTCACATCTCCAGGGTCCAGCTGGACAGTGTCCATTGTGCTTCACTTCCTGGTTCTCCCAAAGGAAACCAACCAATGCCCTGGGACATTCTCGTACCTATCGCCACACACATGCTGTCCCCACTTGTTCTGTGTTGGTTGTGTATGTTCCTTCTAACTAATCGATCGCTTCCCTCCACACTGGACCTGGGAAACTATCAGTGTTTGAGAGCTGGAAATGGGATAGGATGGAATTCCTCAGCTTTCCAGGGCTGGCCACCTTCCTCCTCTCTGGCAGTTCAGTGGCAGCTCGGATGTCACAGCAGAGGATCACAGTACAGAGCAGGGACCCCTCAGGCCTCCAAGTCCAGCCCCATTTAAATGACTCTGGGGACAGAGAATAGGCACTTAAATTTCTCTCTTCGGGTCCTAGGAAGTGCTGGGTGAACACACCTGGAGGAAAAGATTACAGATGAAACCGAGCACCCCAATCAAACTCTGTGGCCCCAGGTCCTCATCTACATAGCCAGGTTCCTCTCAAATATGCCTCTGGATCATGGCTACTGAAAGGGAGTCCATCTGACCCAGGGATCAATTGTCCTATATCACTGAGCCCAAGCTATCTGTTTAACAGACAACGGATCTCAGCATCCAAATCAGCAAGCATGATCCTAGAGGTGGGGGTTTTTCTTCCGAGCTGAAATGGATCTTTTGAGAGTCAGTCAAGGGGAAAGAATGCGGAAGGCTGAGTGCTGTGGGTACCTCGGTGAGGGAGGCCCTCAACCCTAAGGGGACGGGAAAAATGGGGATTGTGCTCTTATCACACACTTCCTTGGGTAACCCCTAAACCTCTGAACCTCACTGGCCCGCAAAATCCCCACTAACCAGCAGGAACATCGGGGGCCAGCAGGCTCTGCCACAAGGTTTGTGCAGCAGGAACGGACAGAGTAATGCAGGAGCCTCTCCCTGCCCCCACCCCCGGAGCCCATGCCCAGCTGTTTTGCATGAGCTGCCTGTGGGGCAGGAGGAGAAGCAAATGCAAATATCATAGGATGGATTATGAGCCTGTGGACAATAGGTTTCCAGCCAGACCAAACATTCGCCCCAGCCAAGTTGCATTTGTAAAAGAACTTTTGTGCATGATTCTCTCTCCTAGGACTCGGAAGTCCCCTTCCAAGACATCAAAAGTGTTTTGTGCAGATATTCAAAATAAATGCACCCTTTGCCCCCAGATTTGGTTGTCTTCCTAAGAACAGTCTTCTGATTTTTTTGGATGAATATGTAACTGAAGATGAAAGACATTTTATAGCCTTCTGCAAAATAATGGGAAATGGACAGCATAACTGCAGCTCCTTTATACCTGGGCTGGAGTCGCTTTCAGGCCACGGGAAAGAGGCAGTTTGCCGCTTCTTGGGACCAACTGCTTGCTTTTCAATATTTCCATGCGGCAACTTTTCATAGACGTGTAAAAGATACCTTGGCTAATTGGTCATGATGAAAGACTGCAATAAGTCCATGGTCACAGACACCCCTTGAGGGCTTGCCCAAGAATTCTTTAAGTAATCAGTTTCAGAACAGATTTGTTTAAAATGCTCATGTCTTTCTCTGATCTGGAGACATCAACCATTTGGGCTGGAGCTGAAAACGGGAAGTTTGGAATCCAAGGCTTTGTTCATCTTTAATGAGCCTCAAATGACCCAGCTAAGAAATGGGCCTAATTCTCCCCACCATATAGGACCTCTAGAAAGTTTAATTAATGCTTGAAAAGATTTTGAGATTCTTAGATGAAAAGAGACCACAAACACAGAGTGTCATTACAGAATCTGACCAGAGGCCTTCCGTTCTGCAGTCAAACGCTGTGGGCGTTACCTGAATTTTGTCCCTTCAGGTGACTGCAATTTCTATGGTCTTCTACATGTGCTTTTGTTTTGGGATTTTTTTTAAAAAAATTTTAATTTTAAAAAGAAAAAAAGAAATCAGGAAAGAAAAACAAAAAACAAAAGAGACAGAGACAAACAACAACAAGCCCAAAACAATAACAATAGAGGTTTTCAAAGCAGAATGAAAAAAATGTTAATGCTTGCATATTGTTATCTTGTTTTTTCAAAGAAAGAAAAGAAAATTTCAAAAACTAGAAAAACAGAAAAAAAGGTAGAACAATACAGAATTCAAAAAAAAAAAATACCATAATACATGTGCTTTTGAACCTTTTAAGAAGCCTTCAAGGTGGCACATCTCTGTAATCCCAGCCTTCTGGTAGGCTGAAGCAGGAGAGTTACAGGTTTGATCCCAATCTGGGCAAGTGAGCAATTTAGGAAGGCTCAAAATAAAAAATAAAGAGGGGCTAGGGATGGGTTCAAAGGTCCTGGGTTCAATTCCCAGTAACCCCCCTACACACACACACACACACACACACACACACACACACACACACAAACCCCTTTGATTTCACAGGCCACTTATATAAACACATCCAAGATGACTCTCCTTATCAGTTCAGGTTTCAGGAAGAAAAACATCTCTTTGCTCTCTCCAGGGAATTCCAGGCAATGTCTCCCCTTCAACAGTATCATTTGAGGATGACAATGGAATTTCCTACACCTGGCTCAGACTGCTCAAAATTGAAGTGGTCTTTCCTAACAACCAGTGGAGGAGGGAGTTCCGATTCATCAACTTTGACTTATTCTTTGGTACCATAATAAAGTAGAGAGACTTAACCGATCTTCACTAAGTTGGTCTGTAATAAAAGGATTCAGGAGGCGCACAGTTCTGTTCTGCCTTTTGATGTGCCATCCTCTAAATACTGCTTTCCCGCCCAGATCGTGTGCCCGGGGTGTGGGAGGGATTGAGGACCCTGTGTGGTCTCACTGCTCTGTGAAGCTGTTGTGTCCCTGCTGGGCCACTTTCTCAGGAGCAGTATGTGAAGTTGAGTAGATACATATTTCTACATAATGAATGGGCGGGATAATGCTGACCTTTACCTCCCTGATGTGTCCACTCACCGTACCTTCTGCTCAGATGGTCCCTTGGCCATCCTCTGCCCAACTTGGGAGCCCACACAAATGCACCCACCCCACTACTCTAGCTGGTCCCCATCCCTCCAACTGCTGCCTCTCAGTTTCTCACACTATTTTCTTTATATTATTCTCCTCAAGTTACCACATATTCTCTCCTGCTCTAGAATACAGCATCCTTGGGATAGTGAGGGCAGCAGGATCTGTTTAATTCTTGGTACATCCTCTGTCCTAAAACACTACCTTGAAGTAAGCATTGTTGGGTGAATGGCTTTAGCCACCTAGGATGTGAAGCATCAGAGCCCAAGTCTGAGGCTGGAGTTTGAGTGTTCACAGAGGACGTGGTCTAGGGGTAGAGCAAGCAGGCCAGGAAGGAGAGAGCAGAGACAAAGGCTCGGCACAGAACCTGCTGTCATCACCACTGATCACTCCACCCAAGGGCTTCCCTGAGGAGCACAGGACTGCACTCCAGGACATGCATCTGGAGTAGGGGGCAATATGAACCCCACCTTCTTCTGTCACCTCCCATCCTCTACTGGACAGAGAGCCACCCATACCTCATTGACATCCACAAGTGATCAGGAGAAATGTCATTCCTGCTCCTGGAGTAAACTTGCTCCTGAATCCAGTGGCTGTGGGCTCAGTTTAATCACCACACACTGAAAGACAGGATCCCAAATACACTGGAGATTTCTCATAAGTTGATCCCAGAGGAGAGTCTTAAACTGAACATTCTAGCATTTTCTCAGCTGCCTCCTTCTGCTGATATGAGTGTATCTACTGTATAACCAGTAGATCTCATGAGCGTGTGTTCAATGCTTGTCGAAGTGCTTGATCCAGGGTTTGTGGCAACATAGTTATCCCCTCTCACTCTTGGAAAGATGTGTTCCAAGACCCGAGTGGATGCCTGTAATCACAGTTACCTAAATGAAGATTATGATAAAAATGTGCAGTGAATGTTTAAATTTTTTAAAAAAGTATTACATTAAAAGCCACACTACCGTTAATCCCTCACACTTCCAAGAGGCTTATCCAACTGTTGCAGCCACTTTCTGAAGCAGTTCTAGAAGTCCTCTTTTGTGAGCATCTTTACAAGATGTGATAAAAAATACAGTGAATGTTGCTGCTGCTGCTTGCCATCTGGCTTAGTTTTCTCTTATTGATGGGACAAAACATCAGACACCCAAAGTAAAAGAAGGAAGGGTTTATTTAGCTCACAGTTTGTGGAGGTTTCAGTTCATAATCAGCTGGCTCCAAGGTAGGGTGGCATGGCACAGGGGCAACACTTCAAGGTAATAAAAACAGCAAAGCAACAAGAGCAAAAAAGAGGGGGAAACAAGCCTCTTTTCCTCCCTTATATTGTTAGAAGGCTGCCCACCCTGAGGCAGGTGTAGTGCTCTCACCATTTACTTGCCCTCCGCTTGCATAGACTCAAGATGTTTACAAAGTGAGGACCCTGTTGAATCACTTAGTTAAACTTCTATACTTTTCAACCTGATGCAATGAATCAACCATCGTACAGCATGAACAAGCTCCCTAGGGCGCGTCCTCTAGACCCTAGGATATAGAACTGCTGAGTTACTTAATTAAACTTTTAGACTTCTCAAGTTGATACAATGTATTGACCATTACACCATCCAACAGAAAGACAGGCTTGTAAAAACATTACTGTTTATCCTTATCAGCATTATTCACCAAGTCTGACAAGGTGCTACTTCTGATGCTTCCTTAAAGTAAAAATGATAATGAAAGGTAAACACTTTTAGTCAATTCAGGACATCAAAGCAGCCATAAAAGCACAATTAGTGACACTCATAAAAGAGAACTTCCATAACATTTTCAGAAAGTGGTAAGAATAATGGTATAAATGTGTTTGAAGCAAAGAGGAATATTTTGAGGGAGATTAATGGCAACTGTATTTTCTTATAATAAATTTTTTAAAATTTCAAACTTTACTGTTTATATCTCATATACTATTTTTCTTTCTCTATATATGATAAAGTTTATAAATTAAGCACAATAAGAGATGAACAATAAGTAAAAATTTAACAATCGTAATGTTACACAATAAAAGTTATATAAATATGATATATATATATCTTATTACACTGCTTTCACCCTTCTTGTGACAATGGGAGATGATACAATGCCATATGATGAGACAAAAGGCAGTGAATGACATTGGCATTATGACACAGCATTAGGCTACTACTGACCTCGTGGCAATATCCCTGGCACAGAGTCGTCTGCTTTGGGAAATCCTGGATCATCAAATCATGATGATGTCAAGGGATAGCATATACAGCATGGATACACTGAACACAATGGTGATTCATATCCAAGGTGAAACACATCAAGATAACATAACATTTCATCTTGCAATTCAGAATGATACACAAATTTAAAATTTATGAATTGTTCATTTCTAGAAATTTCCATGAATATTATTAGATTACAACTAACTCCAGGTAACTGAAACCACATAAACTAAAATTTCACAAAAACCACAAAAACTAAATATGAGTTGGTGACAAATTTTGTTGGTCCTTTGATACTCGCTCAGCACTTTCAACAAAAAGGCAAACTGGTATCTAAAGTAACGTCAATTCCAGAAAAGATTATTGCTACCCCTTCAGACTAGAAAGAGCCCAATGAAATCACTTTGTCTTGTGTGCTTATCTGGTACTCTTAAGAAGTGGGTCCTTACATTAGGGAAACTATTCGTTATTCACACATGCGAGATTGATTTATTTCACTTATGAGTATGGTCTCAAGCTGCGCCCATTTATTGATAAATATCTCAATGTGATCCTTCTTTATAGCTGAATAATACTCCATTGTATAGAAATACCACACTATGTGCTATGTCTATCCTTGGTTTTGACTGACAGCTTTGTTTTGCCATATTTGACTGTATTCTCTCCCCCCCCCAAAAAAGTAATAAGCACTAAGGAGTAATAAAATCCAAAATGTGTTAAAAAAAAAAAAAAAAGAAGTGGGTCCTTGTATGAATCAGTTTTCCCATTACTGGGACACAATACCTGACATTCAGACGTTAAAGGGCAAGTTTAATTTGGCTTGTGGTATCAGAGGATTCAGTCCATGGTTAGCTGGCTTCAAGGGAGAAACATCATGGTGGAAGAGCACAATAGAGGAAAACTATTTCATGGTGATCAGGAAGCAGAACAGGGAATTGCACAAGAGAAAGGGGAACAGATACCATACCAAGGTCACTCCTCCATGACCCACCCAGATACACCAAGAAGCATGCTTTATTAATCTCCTAGGCAGCACTCAAGCCAATCAAGTTGACACAATTAAATTTAACTAACCACAGCCCTTCTGAAGCTTGTTTATTCCTTTGTCTCGATTGCTGAAGGCTGGGGCAAACCAGCATGACTTGCATGGTGTCAAGGTAACTGCAGACTCCATGAAACATCTTTTTTAAAATTTTTTTTAGTTTTTTTATTTTAAAGAAATACAACCCAACAAAAGAGAATAAAGCTAATCAAAACACAGCAGTGAAAGTGGCACAGAACTTAAAAACAGGACAACAGGAAATCAACAATGGTTATCATACTATATCTTGCTATCATCACAATAATTGTCCATACCATCAGACATGTCAAAATCAAACAAAACAAAACAGAATAAAACCAATCAAAACACAACATTGAATAAAATAAAACAATAAATTGGAACAAAACAAAAAAGTGAAAATACTGTAAATTGGTATTTTCAAAACAGTTGCTAAGGTTATCAGACACAGGAATAAAATGAAACAGTAAAATGGAATAAAATATTGGATCTCAAAAACAAGAGGAGGAAATCCCCCAGGTTGATACAATGCACACTGCCAGCCTCCAGGTAGATGCCCTGACCACCAGCCCCAGTCATGCAGTTAATATCAACCAAACAATACAGGAATGAAGCTATTCCCTTCCCCTCAGTTGCTATCATCTCACCCTGAGTCCTCTGAATCGTGGAGGAGGGTGCAGTGCTCCACTAGTTTTACAGCCTGCTCACTAGTTGGCTCATGGGAAGGTATAGTTTCTCTTCTAGTTGGGGCTGTTTCCTATCAGCATGACACTGCTTACTTCACAGGAATGCAGTTTCTCTCTCTATGAAGCATCTTGATTGAAGAACCAGAGGGTCAGCATTGATCTGTATCAGGACGAGCATGAACGTATACTGCCATCCTTCCCATATAGAGCCTGTTATGGTTTCTGTCTGGATATCCTCACAAAGCCTCATTTGGTCATGGGGGCAGACTTCTACAGTTCGTGATTGATTCATGATCCAATGCTGGGTGTGAGTGCTACACCCACCCTAGGGTGGGCAGCCTACATACAATATAAGGTACAGGTGCTTCTCCTTTTTTGCTCTTATTGCTTTTGCTGTCTACTGCCACCACAAATGGTTTCCCCTCAACCATGACACCCTGCTTTGGAACCAGCTGATTATGAACTGAAACCTCCACAAACTGTAACCTAAATAATCGTTTCTTTTCTTAATTCTGTGCATTGGGTATTTTGTCTCAGTAATGAGAGAGAAATGACTAAGACAAAGACAAATTATTTTTTCTCCTCACTGATGAGGATAGAAAACACATCCTCTAAAATCAATAGCTGCATAGTGTCTCACTTCCATTTCTAGCCAAAATGCAAAGATGACTGTACCTGAGACATTTTCCTCCCATGAACAGTTATAAAATTGGTGGTAGGGAATATGATTATAAAATTGGTGGGAGGCAGAAAAGAATGTGATCCTTGAAAGAAGAGAAATTCACAAGGCAAACCTGCTAATTTCTCTGCCTAAGGGATATTTTTTGGCTGTGGTGAAGAAAGCTGAAAGATAATCAGAGTATGGCAGACTCACCAAGCTGGGGAAGCTGCCCAAGAAGCTGAAATCTGTGAGCCAGGGCATGAGACAAATGAGAAGAAGTTGTGCCAACCAAGGTTCCTGAGAAATCTGTGCCTAAGTCCCTGGCCAAAAGTTGACTCTGCATGTGGAGGGAAAGATGGCCTAAAAATTAGCAGAGATCAGCTGCTGAGGGGCTGAAAGAAAATACTGAGACAATAATGACATCCATCACACCAAAGAGGAGTAATTTCATCTATATCACAGACATAGAAAACATCAGACAAGCTCATGCCTGAGGAGTTAGGGCCATAACTTAGAGAAAAAACAAGTCTGTATTTTCTCTAACATAGTCTGAACAGAATTCTTCATGTGACTGCATGGTAGAATTTTGAGCATGAGTTAAATCAACTTAGAGGATCTTAGAAAACACCAGATCAATATCTATGCAAGTTCAAGTTATTAGGATCAACCTATTTACTAGAATAAAAACCAATGCTATTCAGAAGCAAATATCAGGATCTCAAATCTGCATAAAGTATCGTGTCTGATATTCAGAATGTAGTGGAAGAAACTACAAACATGCAAAGCAATGAGAAAATGTGGCCCCTGCTCAGGGAAAATTCGGTCAACTGAGACTGACTCTGAGGTGACTTACATGTTGGACTTAGCAGACATAGACTGTAAAATTGTTGTTATAAATGGTCTTAAGGATTTAAATGAAAATATGGCCCTAAAGAGTGAATTGATAGGAAATTTACAGAGAAACTGAAACTTGGGGGAAAAAAATCAATGGAAATTCTAAAACAGAAAAAACACAATACAAGTGAAAAAGCCTAAGTGAGTTAACCTAAAAGACAATAAAAAATGACAAAAGAAATTATCTGAAGACAGATCAATAGAATCTATGCAATCTAAAAGAGAGAAAGAGAGGTTAAAATTAAAAGAAAGTTAATAGATTCCTAAGAATTTAAGGAACAAAATCAAATGGCATGAGATGTTTATAATTGAAATTCCAGAAGGGAAAGAATGGTAACAAGGTAGGAAAAAATGCTTTAGGAAACAAGGCTAAAAACTTCCCAAAGTTAATAGAAATCAGCTTGTTGATTCCCAGATAACTCAGTGAGCCCCAAACAAGGATAGTTACTAAGAAAATTCACACCTATAATATATCCTAAAAAATTGCTTTAAAATTTAAAATTAAAAACAAAGAGAAAGAGAAAATCTTGATAACATCTAGAAGAAAAATAAACACTATATACAGAGGAAAAAAATATAA
This sequence comes from Cavia porcellus, assembly GCF_034190915.1. Lineage (NCBI taxonomy): Eukaryota > Metazoa > Chordata > Mammalia > Rodentia > Caviidae > Cavia > Cavia porcellus. The sequence continues at coordinate 27,498,262 of NW_026947500.1, forward strand.
ATGACGCTGATGTCGCCTCAGAAACAAACTACCCAGAATAAAGTAGAGAGAGAGACTGAGACTGTTAAAGGACTTGTCTCCTTATAATTATGCATCAAATGGCAATATCCTTCAAAAACAAGAATGGAAGACAGAGTGAAATAAAGACATATTCAGACCAATAAAACTTCAGAGATCTATACTACCAGAATGTTCTTCAGGCTGAAGTGAAATTGTACCAATTGGAAATAAGAATCTACAAGACAAAATGAAGAATGAACTGGTGAGTCACTGGGCAAATAGCCCCAGACCACATGTCAGAGGTTGTATCGATCTGCTTTAGCAAATTCACTATATCTGGAGTTTAGTAGAAATTGAGTTTACTTGGTTACTGTTATACTAACCTCCTTACTATAACCCATCTGATTTTTGCATGGGCTAAACAGGTAAGCTGAATGGGAATACAGTGGAGAAATGCCCTATATACCTTAAGTTATTTGGGGTGATACTACATTTTTTACAGTTCCTCTTGACTTATAGTATCATTTGTGACTTACTATTTTAGCCAGGACATGACATGTTTAGGAGATTCCACCTGGCTCTTCCCACCTAAAGGCTTTCTCCTCCCAAATCAAAGAATCAAGAAAAAGATCCTTCCAGGTCTGAATTCTAACCTCTCCAGTTACACAAGGGTCCAGGAAAATGATCACAGGGCAAGTCCTTGGGTCCACTGGCTGCACGATGAGATGGACCCTGGGCAAAAACTCCATTCCTCACCTGGGCTCCATAAGTCTCCAGTGGACAGTGATGGAGTTTCAAGTCTCCTGGGATCAGACTTCATATTCAACAATCCTTGTTTTTATTTTGTTTTTGTGTTTGTGTTGTTTGTTTGTTTGAGACAAGTTCTTGCTATGTAGCCCAGGCTAGCCTGGACTCACTGTGTAGCTCAGTGTCTTGGTTACTTTTCTCTTGTTGCTGAGACAAAAATACCTGATACCCAAACTTAAGTAAGGAAAGGTTTATTTAGCTCACAGTTTGCAGAGATTTTAGTACATAATCAGCTGGCTCCAAGGAAGAGTGTCACATGGCAGAGGGCAACAGTTCATGGTTGAGGAAGGCAGCAAAAGCAACAAGAGCAAAAAGGGAAGAGCATGACAGAAGATTCTTCCTGTGCCTTATATGGAATGCAGGCTACTCACCCTAGGGTGAGTGTAGCATTCACACCCGTAATCCCAGCATTGGACCATGAATCAATCACATACTCTAGAAGCCTCTTCCATGACTGCATGAGGTTTTAGGGGAACAGCTAGATACAAACCTTAACTTTCCCTCCTTGGCACACACCCTCCCCAAAAGACTCATGCACATCCTTTATTCAAAAGACATTTAGCCATTTCCAAGAGTTGTCAAAGTCCTAACAGTTTCTGAACAGTTTCAACATTACTGAAAAGTCCAAGTCCCAAGTCTTCTCTGAGATTTAAGGCAAGCTCTTAGCAGTGAGCCCCTGTACAAATGAAAATAAAGTTAAACACTTCCAATATACAATGGCACAAGATAAACATTTCCATTCCAAAAGCTACAAACAGGGAAATACAAAGGAAAAGGACCAAAGCAAGTCCAAAATCCTAGCACGATAAATATTAAGTGTTGTAGTTTCATGTAGAACATGCAAAGCAATCTGCAGTAAATTGTGAGCTCCAAAGGATTTGTGTGGTTCCACTCCTATGCCACTGCTGGAAACTATAACTCCCATAGCTTCTCTCTTGGGTTCACTTTGCTCAATTCTTGCAGATTTCTTTAGATGATCTATGTTCCTGGCTTTTTCAGACTCCTGGGTTCCCCACTGCACCTCTGGCTTCATACTCACAGTTTCATACATTGTCCTCTCAGAGACACACTGCCTGGCCTCTCATACCATCTTCTGAAACATGGGTGGAAGCCCTTTTAACCTCAGAACTCTTGCATTTTGCATGTGCCTAAAACCAGTACCACCCAAATGATGCCAAGGTCTGTGGACAGCTGGAACAGTAGCTAGACTTTCTTCTCTCTTGGCAGTAGGGGTCAAATTTCTGGGTGGTGGGCAGTCTGAACCTGATTCTGAGGAACAAATTCTCTATGCCATTGCCATTCTGGAACATAGCATGACTGACACATTCTCCTCAAAGCAGTCTTTCACTTTTGCAGTTTTGAGGTGCAAAGGGTAGAGACTTGTTGCTTCTTGTGATCCCTCAAGTAATCTTTTCTATTCTCCTGTTACCTCTTAGCAACAGAGATCTCCTCAGCTCCATCTTTGCAGTCCACAGTTTTACTGAATCTTCCTTTCTGGCAAAACTTACAACATTTTAAATTATTCATCTGGGCTCTATGCTCTTGATTCTCAATATAAATCTGGCTAAAAGCCCCCCAACAATAGCCATGCCACTGCCTCAACATTTGACTGCCTTGAAATTTCTTCTGCCAGATTAACTAGTCCACTGCCCTTAATCTTAGTCTTAGGCAAAGTCTCTAGATGTGAGAAAAATGAAGACAAACTTTTTGCCAAGTCATAACACACATTGTCTGGAGCCCAATAGCCAATGAAGTTCTTCTTCTCCAAAGAAATCTCCTGAGCCTGAACTTTACTGGTAGGATTTCTATCAGCCTTCTGGTCTGAGCTCTGACCAGAATTTCCCCTATGGAACATCCTAAAGCGTTCCAGTGCTACTCTTTCAGGCAACATCTCAGAACCTTTCCAAACTCTTTCCTCAAACCATTCTCAAAGGCATTTGAACCACATGGTTAGGTAGTCACTGCAACCACTCCAACTCCTCTGGTACCAAATTCTGTGTTGGCTACTTTTCTCCTGTTGATGAGACAGAATACCTGATACCCAAATTTTAGGAAGCAAAGGTTTATTAGCTTACAGTTTGTGGAGGTTTCAGTCTATAATCAGCTAGCTCCAAGGCAGGGTGGCTTGGCAGAGAAGTAATTGTTCATGGCTGAGGAAGACAGCAAAATCAACAAGAGCAAAAAGGGAGGAGCACAGGAGAAGACTCTCTCTGTTCCTTATACTTTATGTAGGTCACCTACTCTAGGGTGGGTGTAGTACTCGCCCAATCCCAGCATTGGACCATGAATCAATCACAAACTCTAGAAGCCTGCCCCCATGACTGCATGAAACTTTAGGGGGACAGCTAGATAGAAACCATAACACCCAGACTGTCCTCAAACTCACAGCTCTCCTCCTGCCGCAGCCTCCCAGGTACTGGGATTACGGGCCTGTGCCATGTGCCCAGTTCAGCAATCCTTGAGAGTCTAGGTAGTACCCTTTCCTTAGTCACATGTACCCTAATAATAATATCTCTCTGTCTATTTGGGGGGAGGATTAGAAAGACAATTACCATGTAAATGGACAGATTTATTGCAGGATATTTTTCTCAGAGAGACCCAACTTCCCCTTTTAGTTAATTAATTAATGGAGGCTGGGTCTGTAGCCTGAGCTCTCTGTACTGTCACACTTCCCCAGTTCCCATTGAAACCTACTGAGCAGCTCCTGCTCTCTTCACTTGGTGAGCTATTTTCTCTCGGAGTAGAGAATGCCTTTCTCCACTCAAGCCATGCAGAGGGATGAGTTTACTCATCAGCCTTCTCAGGCTGGAAATACTGAGCGGGGACGCACACTGAGAAAGGAAAGTGTCACCTACTTGCCTTAAGTGAGGTCTTGTGGACTCTCTGGGAAGTGGAGGGATCTCTTCTCCTCTCTTTTGAGAGAGAGAAAATTGTTTCTGCTGGTATAGAAGATTCAAGGGAACCGAGCTGTGCAGGGTTTCAGGTCCATCCACCTAACGGTGGCCTTCCTGAGTCTCAGGGATCCTCTCTTTCCTATCAGGATCCTGACTTGCATAAAGCAGATCAGAGTCTTCAGTCTCCTTTGCAGTGCTGCCGATCTGATCTTACAATCAGATCTTGTGTTTGATTTTTAGCATAGTCTGTCCTATAGGAAATGCAAACCTCAAAGCTGCCAGTGTCCTCTGACCTCTATAGCACGATCTGAATCAACAATTGGCTATGACTTGCTTTTTCAAAGCTCCTTGAGCCACTTAACAAACGGCAATGGCTCCTTGCTATTAAATGCTTCAGCCCTGTGTAGCCCAAAGTATCGTTTTCCTTGAACATCTCACACCAAGCAACACAGTGAGAACCTTGCCCATTGGGTGCTTAGGTCACCCAGTTTGCCATAAGGAATGGGGTTCCCATTGATGTCTGACAAGTGGGTGACCCAGCACCAAAACCCCATCCTGAGGTTTTTGCTTTCAGAAACTATATTCTGAGAGGGTCCCAACTCTCTCAGCTAGGACTGGAGAAAAAAAAAATCGCCTAGATTTTAAACTCAGGATAAAACTTTAGGCAGATAGCAAAGTGAGGGAATTTGAGGTCTGAGTTTTTTCATCCTTGCCTTAGTTCTTTGAAATTGAAGAGAAGGTGAAAGAAAGAAAGAAAGAAAGCCCTAGCTGCAAAAGTGTGACATTGATTTTATTATTGATTCCATACACAGCTGGCCCTCCAAAGTGCTATGTCATTTATGAAAATTAACATTGTCAAGTGACAAATTAACCATACTATAAATAAAAATACTGAAACTCAAACTGCAGTCCACTTTGAATTAAAGCCCTTGCTGCTTCTACTAGACCATGCTGCAGATATTGTCTTGATAACCTGGAGACCATTGCCCCAAACAGGCCCCAAGTTATCAGAAAAATAAGTGGAGTGAGTGGAGGTTTAGAATTATTTAAGGGAAACTGTCTATTAGATCACTAGATTAATCTGCATCTGAAATCAGACAGGAGCCCATTGGAATGACAAGCCGGCCTCCATTCTTTTCCCAGATGATTGTTTTCTATAGTGCGAATACAGCTTTCTTCTTCATCTGTGTTCCGTAGGATTTTCCTCTTTGACAGTAAAACTTGCTGAAAATGTACTATTTGATAAGAAAAATATTTGGACATCTGGGGCAGGAGGGAAGTTGTGAATTCCCTGTTCACCATCCCAGAAGGAAATGGAAAGAGGAGGAATCCAGCTGGATTTCCATGCTCAGGTCACCAAAGCACTCTGCCTTTCTCATCAGATCTTCTTCCTGATAGCCATGGACCCGGCTCTTTCCCTTGGGAGACTCCTGTGCACGTGGTCACAGCCTGGCTAGAGGAAGGACCAGAGGGCCCATACTGAACACAGCCCTGGGGACCCACAGCGCACACCAGCCACAGCCCACTCCTATGTTAAGCAGTGATGGCCTTGGGATGCTTTGGAGTCTGCTCACTCTGACCCATCTTCTTCGTATGTGTCACTGCACTGTTCCTGCACCATGCAAGCTGAGGGCGGGACCTTTCCTGCACTGCTTGCCAGGCTCATAAAGGAATCCTGTACCCTCAGGGAGGTCACAGGACTCAGATGGACTCAGAAATGAAGCCAGGAATCCCTGTTCAGAAATGAGGGAGCCAAGGATATTGCTCCACGGTGGGGCACTTGCCTGGCATGGATCAATACTGAAGAGAGAGAAAGAGATTAGGGTCCTTGGTACCGTTGCACCAGGACAGCATGGGCCTGGGCAGGCAGAGTGGCTTGTCTTGGCCTCCGTGGATCCAGGTAGGCTTTCTGGAGGAGAGGAGGCTGAGCAGGGTTTTGAAGGATTGTTGGGAGCCGCAGCCCCGAGCCCGGTCGCCTCACTTGGCGGACGTGAGGCCTGTAGTAAAGAGTAAAGCCTGAGGTAGATTACCCCTCCCATCGAGCACGTTAGTTTCCTGCTTACCGCGTAAGCAACCCGCTCAACAATATAGTCTGCCTGGCAACTGATGATGTTAGCCAATCAGCTTGCCTTGCTCACTTTAACATGATTGGACACTGTATCCGTATATATACTGGTGCCACCCCTGGGGGGGAAGAAGAAGCCCAGAAGTAGAAGCCCAGAAGGAGCCGCGGGGAGCGGACCAAAGGAGGCTTCGGCTGGGAGCGATCCCAGGGCAGGCTGTACGGAGAAGGAAAATAAAAGAAAAGGTTGTCCACTGCCAGACTTTGTCGTGTGTCCTTCCTGCCGGCCGGGAGCGGACATCGACATTTGGAGGCCCGCACGGGGACTGATCACCCCCGAGACGTGACAGCGGACAACGCTCCAGTACAGAGCTGCGAGACAGGTGAGTTGGGGATAAGCCTGGGCTCTGGGTGGCGCGCACCTACAGGGCTTTTAGACTCCCCTCAGGCTCACGCGTAAGTGGCGGATTCCTTGGGCCTCACGCGGTGAGTAACATATTAAAAGATGGGAAACATGCTAGGTAGCAACACTAAGAGCGAGGGTGGTTGTGGAGAAAGCTCTCAAGAGCTCACAAAAGTACGCAGGGTATTTGAGCAGGCCCAGTCAGGGAGCTCCCGAGAGGGGCCCGTCAAGGGGAACAAAGATGCTAAGGAGAAGGACGGGGCTCTAGCCTCGGAGTCGTCTGACTCCGAGGACGAGGGAAAGTTGAATGGCAAGGAGGCCAAAGAGACCAGCTGTCAGGAGCCTAAGTCGCTCGATAAGGAGTCGCAGGGTTCTTTCCCAGCGTTGCGCCGTGAATTGTGCTCCGCTCAACTTGGTCTGCGGAGGAGTAGAGAGCTCCTGAGCGCTCCCCGGCGCGAGAGGGAGGCGAAGCCTTCCGCCCCACCTTGGGGGGTGTTCCTGGAGTCGATCCCTCGCCGCGAGGCGGCCGCCCGGGAGCTCCCTTCCCCTTCGCCAGAACAGAAAGTGATGCACGGGCCCCCATTTTCCGCCCAATCATGGCCGCCATCTTATGCTCCGCCGCCGGCGGGTCGGTATTTTTACAGGCGGCTATGGCAGGGGGGACGTTTGTCTCATGAGGTACATCCACCACCTGGGATAGATAGTGGCCCCTACGGGATATTTCCTGTACAAGTAGCTATGGGCCAGGGACGTAATGCATGGGAGCCTTTTGAGATAAAGCAGATTAGAGAACTTAAAAATGCAGTTACAACCTTTGGGCCGACTGCGCCTTACACCATTGCCATGCTGGAGAACCTGTCTTCTGGGCCCCTCACCCCCGAGGACTGGATTCAGCTGGCAAAGGCGTGTCTGCCCTCGGGCAGTTACCTGGATTGGCGAGCCTGGTACGCAGAGTTCTCTGCAGAGCAGGCTGAGAGAAACGCCAGTCGGGGAAACCGGGGGTGGAACAAGGAAATGCTTATGGGAGAAGGTCGGCACGCTGATGATCAGACTCAGTTCCCCGGCGCTGTCTATGAACAAATCAATGCCATAGGGCTCCGCGCCTGGAAGCAGGTAAGTGGTGCCGGAACAGCCTCCTTGTGTCTTTCAAAAATAATTCAGGGTACCACAGAGCCATTTGTTGACTTTGTGGCCCGAATGCAAGATGCTGCCGATAAGATATTTTCTGATCCGGGAGTGGCTCGACCGCTGGTAAGGCAGCTGATTTTTGAGCAATGTACAAAGGAGTGCAAGGCAGCGATAGCTCCTCATAAGAACAAGGACCTCAACGCCTGGATTAGGATATGCAGAGAGATAGGGGGGCCGCTCTCCAACTCGGGAGTGGCTGCTCTCCTGGCCGCGGCTGTACAGCAGAGGGGACCTCGCGGGTTAGAAGGGGAATGTAAGGCTAAAGGGTGTTTTGCCTGCGGGGAGCCAGGACACATTAAACGTCATTGCCCAAACAATACAGATGCTAGGCCTCGCCCTAGGAATGAAGAACCATATGTTTGTGGGCGATGCAAGAGGGGATCACACAAAGCTGAGGAGTGTAGGTCGGTCTTTGACGCTCAGGGCAACCGTATTTGTGGACGAGATGCTAGAGAGCCAAAAAACGGCCAGAGGGGGCCCCCTTCACAGGCGGGCCCCCGCCCCAGAGACAGGACAGCTCAGGATGGCAGCCTTCAACAAGGGCCACCCCTGGGTCAGCAGGTGTGGACCTCAGTGTCGCCTCCAGACTTATATTAGTGCCTGATATGGGTGTTCAAGTGGTTGAAACCACCTTTAAGGGACCGTTACCCGAAAATTCCGTGGGTCTGGTGATCGGGAGATCCTCCACGGCCCTTCGGGGTCTCATAGTAGTCCCGGGGGTCATAGACTCAGACTACACAGGACACATTAAAATTATGGTTCAATCTCTTGTGGGTACTATGGTAATCAATAAAGGAGACAAGATAGCGCAGCTCTTGCTGCTCCCCAGTCTCCACAGGAGATTTCCCTCAAAACAGAAAATTAAAAAAAGTCAAGGTTTCGGTTCCTCAGGGGAAGTCTTCGAGGGACTCCATATAATACTTGATAAAAGGCCCATGCTCTCACTTAAGGTCAATGGCAAGAATATTACAGGGCTCCTAGATACAGGAGCTGACCGTTCCATTATCTCCAAAAAGGATTGGCCTTCCAACTGGCCCACCAACACTGCAGATAACACGCTGCAGGGCCTGGGGATGGTGTCAGCTCCTCAGGTTAGTGCTTCAACCCTGCTCTGGTGTGATGAGGAGGGTCATCAGGGCCATTTCCAACCATTCGTGTTGCAGTTGCCAGTGTCTCTATGGGGAAGGGACATCCTCACTCAGATGGATGTCACGCTTACGTCAAACTGCTCCCCCCAGGCTAAAGATATACTCAGGAACCAGGGATATACCCCCGGCAAAGGCTTGGGCAATGCCCTACAGGGTCGGACATCCCCAATACCAGTAGAGAACAAAAAAGGTAGGCAAGGGCTGGGTTTTTCTTAGGGGCCGCTGAAGAAGCTCTCCTACCCACTTCGATCAAAATCACCTGGAGGTCAAATGATCCGGTTTGGGTACCTCAGTGGCCCCTGCCTAAGGAGAAGCTATTAGCCTTGTCAGAAATAGTCAGTGCACAACTTAGATTAGGACACATTAAGCCGTCAACCTCCCCATGGAACACCCCCATTTTTATAATTAAGAAAAAGTCTGGCAAGTGGAGGCTGCTCCATGATCTAAGGGCGGTCAACGCGCAGATGCAGTCCCTGGGGGCGGTCCAGAGGGGGCTGCCAGCTCTCTCAGCCATCCCTCAGTCCTGGCCAGTTTATGTTATAGATCTTAGAGACTGTTTCTTCTCAATCCCCCTGCATCCAGAGGACACTCATAGGTTTGCCTTTACTTTACCCACCATTAACCAAGAAAGCCCTGATCTCAGATACGAGTGGATAACGCTGCCCCAAGGTATGGCCAACAGTCCCACTATGTGTCAGATTTACCTTGATTCCCTACTGGCCCCCCTACGGAAATCCTTTCCCAAGATAAGATGTGTGCATTACATGGACGACCTTTTGCTCAGCGGCAGGGACCCAGACATGCTAAATAATATGCTCGGCCAGTTGGTCGAGGCCCTGAGACAAGCTAATCTGCATGTTGCCCCCGACAAGATTCAGGGAGGAGAAATGGTGACCTACTTAGGCGCGAAAATCTCCCCTATGCTAGTCTCTCCACAGAAGGTCACCATTAGGACGGATGGCGTTAGGACCCTAAATGACATGCAAAAGCTATTGGGAGACATTAATTGGATTAGGCCATATTTACATATACCAAATTCAGATCTCAAACCCCTGTTCGACCTTCTAAAGGGAGACCCAGATATAGCCTCCCACAGGAGGCTCACTCCTGAGGCAAGAGCTGCCTTACAGAGAGTGGAAAAAGCCTTAGGTGGGGCTACCTTACACAGAATTGAACCAGGGCGACCCTTTGATGTCTGTTTGCTACAGACTAGTCTACAGCCCACAGCGGTGATTTGGCAGAAAGGACCATTACTGTGGATACACCCTAAGGTCTCACCTGCAAAAGTCATAGAGCATTACCCGGAGGCAGTCACTTCATTGGCCCTTGAAGCGCATGATAGAGCTGTCCAACATTTTGGCTCAGGACCACAAGCCATCCGAGTACCCTATACCGCCAGCCAGATCAAGACCCTGGCTGCCTGCATAGATACGTGGGCCATTTTGAGATGTGTTTTCCATGGGGATATAAACAATCAATACCCTAAAGACCCTATCTTGTCATTTGTCACTCAGCACCCTATAATTTTTCCAAAGGTTACTGCCTCTGAGCCATTAGTCCCAGCAACTACAATATATACAGATGGCTCCAAGACGGGGATAGGCGCCTATGTGATCCTAGGCAAGCCCCCGGTTACCATACAATTTGAACCTGATCAGCCTCAGGTGGCAGAACTGCAGATCGTTAAAATGATTCTTGAACGGTTCTCAGAAGCCATTAATATTGTCTCCGATTCTAGGTATGTGGTCAATGCTATGCAAGTGCTTGAGACTGCCGGTTTAATTAGATCCACTTCCACAGTGGCTGGGCTGTTCCTGTCTATCCAGACATTGCTTCAGAACAGACACCATAAGGTCTTCACCACCCACATAAGAGCACATACATCCCTGCCAGGGCCCATGGCACAGGGGAATGCGGCTGCTGATACTGCCACTCGCCCGTTATGGATTTTTACCTTACTAACACCAATCGAGCGAGCCCGTGCCTTCCATGATAAGTTTCATGTCAATGCCAGGACACTAGCAAACCATTTCCATGTTTCCAGAGCAGATGCACGAGATATCGTGCGACTATGTGACTCCTGTGCCACATACAAACCTGCCATACCGATGGGAGTAAACCCTCGAGGTTTGATCCCTGGTGATGTTTGGCAGATGGACATCACACATATACAGGAGTTTGGGACTCTTAAATATGTTCATGTTTCCACAGACACCTGTTCTCACGTCATATTCGCAACAGCAGAAACAGGTGAAAAAGTGTCTAATGTGATCAATCATTGCCTGGCGGCTTGGGCCGCATGGGGCAAACCAAAAATATTAAAAACTGATAATGGACCAGCCTATATAGGCAAAGCCTTCAATGAGTTCTGCAAAATGATGGAGGTTCAATTAAAACATGGTATCCCATATAATCCCCAAGGTCAAGGAATCATTGAGAGGGCTCATAGAAGCCTCAAAGAAATTTTACAAAAACAAAAAGGGGGAGTAGGCCAAGGCCTGGCCCCAAAGGCACGATTATCCATGGCACTATTCACACACAATTTTTTAAATTTAAATAATGATAATTGCTCCCCAGCCGTGGAGCACTGCAACCCTTCCCCCAACCATAAAGGGTGGGTGAAGTGGAAAGATGTCCTGACAGGACAATGGATGGGCCCGGATCCAGTGGTCAGCTGGAACCGAGGCGCGGTTTGTGTTTTCCCACAGGAATCGGGACGAGAACCACTGTGGGTACCGGAGAGACTGACACGGGCGACAAAGCCCTCGACTGAAGATCAGACCTGCCCTACCGGAGATCCATCACAGACCAACCAACAAGATGAATAAAAATAGCGGTAGCCCAAAATGGACAAGAAGATCCTCAGGCATATGCATGGCTCGCTCGCCTAGCCTACGACCGAGTCTAGGGGTGGTGAGCTTCCCACACTCCTCCTCTAAAAAATTATGACATAGCTGGGTAGGAGAGTCAATGACGGGTAAGAGCGTACTCCCCCGGTGCGACTCAACCTAAGCCAGGCCCTACCCCATCCTGCACGTAAGCCGCTGGACTGTTAGATGCTGCCCAGGTCTAAATTTCTCTCCGAGGGGATTTCTTTACGGAGAGGAAATGAGTGCAAGCTTGTGTGCATCCAGGTTCCGTCCAGTTTGTGCCTGGCCCTAGAAAAAGGACGAGGGCCTCAGGGCCTTGGCAGACCATGGGACGGCCGACCAGGGTCTAAGCCAAGGACCTACGGTGGGCCTACGCATAGGGCATAAGCCTCTGCACCCAGTCCAGGAAGGGCTACGATGCGCACATTCATAAAAAATAAAAAAGGGGGAGATGTTGGGAGCCGCAGCCCCGAGCCCGGTCGCCTCACTTGGCGGACGTGAGGCCTGTAGTAAAGAGTAAAGCCTGAGGTAGATTACCCCTCCCATCGAGCACGTTAGTTTCCTGCTTACCGCGTAAGCAACCCGCTCAACAATATAGTCTGCCTGGCAACTGATGATGTTAACCAATCAGCTTGCCTTGCTCACTTTAACATGATTGGACACTGTATCCGTATATATACTGGTGCCACCCCTGGAGGGGAAGAAGAAGCCCGGAAGTAGAAGCCCAGAAGGAGCCGCGGGGAGCGGACCAAAGGAGGCTTCGGCTGGGAGCGATCCCAGGGCAGGCTGTACGGAGAAGGAAAATAAAAGAAAAGGTTGTCCACTGCCAGACTTTGTCGTGTGTCCTTCCTGCCGGCCGGGAGCGGACATCGACAAAGGATGTGAAACATTTATTTGGGTAGACAAGGAGGAGGAGCAGTGAGCTCAGAGGAGCCTCCAGTCAGCTGAGGGTCAATGACCTGGGCCTATTCTTGGGTAGGTGGGCTATCCACCAGGGCTGTAAACTGTATATTGATCCCAAGGATCATGTCCTCCACAAACCACATAAGCATAGAATCATCTGGAGTTGCCTGGATGTTTCTATTCTCCAGGGTCAGGTTTACACATCAGTGCAAAAAGTAAGCCAGTTACGAGCCCTTTCAGCAATATGGACTTTGGGGTAGTGTACTTACAAGCACAAAACATCAGCGGGTGTGATAGTACATGCCTCTAATCCCAGCCCTTAGGAGGCTAAGGCAGAAAGCAAACACCATGAGTTCAAGACCAGCCTGGGCTACATCAAGAGAAGCCATATCAAAAAAAAAAAAAAAAAAGAACAAAACATTAAATGTACAGGTGTATCCAAGAAACAGATGTATTGAGATCAGCTAACCAAACATGTTTTTAGAAAAATGTACAGAAGCAGCTGTTTCCCTGGCAATGCAATAGGCCCAGAAGCAAGGCTGGTAACTCCTGTGATTTTGAAGTGTCAGTAAATACCAATGACCCTTGAGGACACCTGCAACGACCATGAGGTGATCTGAGGATACCTGTGACTTCTGTCGGTGACAGATCCTGCTACTCTACTACTATTATCACCAATTAGCTGGGGTTCCTTTGTTCAATTTGGATAAAAAACATAAATTGACAAAATTCAACTGCCTTGATGTTTGCTGCTTTGGGCTGGGAAAGCCAGTGGCTCGCAGCCCTTAGTGTCACAGCTCTGAACGTTGAGGGCCAGCACTGCTTAGTTCCTAGCGGTGTAGATCTTGGGGTTGCAGCTATCTGGTGCTTGGTGACTTGGTGGCTCCTAGCCATTCCTATAGCACCGCAGCAGCCAGGGCTGTCCTAGCGATATCTAGGACAGTGGCACTTGGGAAACGCTGCTGCTTGATTCACAGCTTCTACCATTTCCAGTGGGGTTGAAGTTGTGGCTGCCACTGCTTTCAAGGAGATTGTGGGGAGGTATATTAATCACGGCCCGTTGGAGCTGAGGATTTCAGAAGGCGAAGGCAGTGGGCCCAGTGCTCCCCGATCTTTGCCCTGTCAGGTATGGTTTCCCAGCTTCTCCTCAGAGAGGGCAGCATCAGCTAAGAGTGGTGAGGAGGTCACGACCATTGACAGGACCCAGAGGACAACCATGGAGGCAATGCCAGAGGTGGCGGAAAGACCTGGAGGTAGTCATCGCATCCATCAGGGAGAGTGGGCAGCCAGCTGCCAGTCAGATCACGACGCTTCTGCTGTGGGAGAAAAAGGGAAGGGTTTGGGCTTCACGTTTCTATTTCACTATGACCCAGCTTATCAGTTTTTCTGTCACTGAGACCCAATCCCCACAATGTAAAGGAGAAGTTAGAAGTTAATTTTACTCATGATTTGGGAGGATTCAGTCCATCAGCAGCTGACGCCAAGGTAGAAACTGCATAGTAGGAAGATGTGCCAAAGGAAATCTGCTCAACCCAGAAAGCAGACAAAAGAAAAAGTGCCAGAGGTGAGGCAGAAGACTCAGATCCCCAAGGCCACACCTCTACAAACCACAGAGACGCAGCCAGAAGTGTTCTCCACCAGTCCCCAGAGTGGCTCCTAAGCCAGTTCAAACAGACAGTGCATCCCAACCACCACACCCAGCTTTGTCAATGAATGCCAAGTTTCAATTAGAGACAGTCATATAAAGATGTGACTCCTCCCCTCTCCAGGTTCACAGACCCCCCAGTTAGGAATCCAAGACCTGGGAGGATGAAGTGCTTCTCACATGTGTTGGGAATAGATGTCTAGATGCCATGTATTAGCAGGGGGTGGAGGCTAATTGAGCATTAACACTCTGCAAGCCTGGGAACTCAGGTGAATTACTTTACCAGCAAGAAAGGTACAGGGAAGGGAGAGAAGTATCACAGGACATAGCTCAGCAGAACATGATAATAGCAGTGGGTGGACCCACTGGCTTATGGGACACCTCAGTGACAGAGGCAACACAGTCCCACTTGATGCATAGATGACATTTTTGCTCTGTGGCAGGACACCCAGGAATGAGGCTCACTCCCTTGGGAAGGTCCCAGCAACTAAAAGACATGTGAAAGTCATGGGTACAATAGGGAAGAGCAGCCTTGCAGAGTCAGTGTCCCATCCCCAAGCAGGAATCCACACCTCTAGCCCACCCCATAAAATGTTCTTCCTGTAAAGCATCAGTTTCCTACTTGTTGGCACCATGGACCAGTTTGGTGGAAGACAATTTTTCCACGGACCCAGGGAGTGGGGTGGCTGCAGGATGATTCAAATTCATTAGTCATTGTGTGATTTATTTCTGTTATTATGGTATTACATTGTAACATACAATTAAATAATTATACACTCCTCATAATGAAGAATCAGTGGTAGCCCCAAGCCTGTTTTCCTCGCATCTGGAGATGATGCGAGAAGTGACACCCGAAGTGTGTTATGTCCAGTCTACCCTATAATCTGGTTTTGCCCTGTTGCAGATGCAGTTAAATGTCACTTGCCATTCACTTTAGTAGAACTCAGATATGACTATGTAGTCAATTGATTTATTGTGGTCTTTGTGAGGTCAAGTCTTTCTGCTAATGTGAATCTGTATTTACAGTCATATCCCAGCACTAGCATCACTGCCTCAGCTCTACTTCAAACCATCAGACATCAGATTCTCATAAGGAGTGCACAGTTTAGATTCCTTGCATGCATACTTCACAGTAGGATTCATGTCCCTGTAAAAACTCAATGCTACCATTCTTCTGACAGGAGATGGATCTCAGGTGGTAAAGCAAGCAAAGGGGGGTAGCTGTAAATACATTCTCTGCGCAGACCAGTCACTATCAACTGGCACTGGTTTGAAGCCCAGGGGTGGGAGCCTCTGATGTGTAGAACCTTCCAGTCTTTAGCCTCCCTGGAATCAAGCCAGCTTCCTGCTGTGAGTGTTCAGCTCTCTCTGGGTGGTCCTGCCCACCCCATGAAGTTAGCTTCTAGCCCCCATGCCCTCCCCATCTTGCTCTCTAGAGATCTCTTACCTTACTGTCCCAACAATGCTAGCTGAGACATCTCCACCCATCCCAAATCCACACTCCTTTGAAGCACCCATTCTGTCTCTTAAGCATGTCCAGCTATGGCCATTGGTTTGTGAAGTTTGGGGACAGGCTCAGGCCACACTCAGATGCAGGCTCCTGCAGGAGGAGCAGGTGGTCCCCAGCCCCACATAGTGCTGGGTCCAGGGGAGGCTGTCAAGTGACAGATAATCTCACATGAGCATCTGACCCAGGGTGCTGGGTTTTGCCACTGAGGTCACAGAAAAGACAAGAGAGTCACGGGACCCCTGAGCGATGCAAAAGAGAGTAGCAGGTACAGCTACCCCTGTGCAGCCTCAAGCCAAGGGACAGGAGCAGCCCGAGAATAGACCTACCCTGCCTATCTTGGAACCATCAAAACTGCAAGAGTTGCAAGACAAGATGATTTTTCCAGCTTCATGTGCCATGCCCCTTTCCCCTACACACACTCTCGACAAAATATTTTCATTTAAGAAAAAACAAAGGCTTTTGGCTAACACCTCATCTAAAGGTGAGACACAGGGGGTGGAGGTGGGGTACCGCAAGCCCAACCCTCTCCAAATGGAAACTCTGCAAGGAGGGAATGCTGTGGTCACCAGGACCTATTTGCAAATTAGCAGGTGGAATTTGTTTCTTGAAGATAAAAGCCCTGCTTTGAGAATGTTTTATTTTAAAAAGTTGTCGAAACGTGCTTAAGGATTACAAAAGCAAGAGGGAAAAAAATAAGTAAATTAATAAAATTTTTACTGAATTGAGTCAGAAACAATAGTAGTATTTTAAAGTAACTGCTTCCATTGAGATTTTTTAAACAGACTTTTATGAGCTGGTTTTTTAAAAGCTCCTCTCAGTGCAAAGCTTTCTAAATTACTGCTAACCGCATTATTTTCAATTCCTGAACCATGATTTGTCCCTGAGCTAGGGAAGGCTCTCGCTCCCAATTTACAAATGCTGAGGCCAGTTCCCCTGATGGTGGCTTCTGCAATTCGATTCCAGATCCCTTAATGAGTCTGCCGTTTAATGTTAGAGCCCTTTAATGATAACCAAATTTCCCAGGATCCCAGAAGGATCTGAAGGACGAGCCAGCACTGTTAGCCTGTGCTAACTGATTCGTGGCTCCTCTCTGCTGATCTCCCCTGCCCTAACCCGAAAACAGGGGTACAGAGTGAGAAAAATCATAGCGATGAGACCTGGATACGAGGAAGATCCTTAAGGGGAAGATGACAAATTGTCCACACATATCAAAGAGGTCAGGTTCCAAAACCAATGGATACCAGAAAGTCTTTTTGCCTTACCCACATCCCTATGATGAGTCCTAACTTATAAATTATGCATGGTAAGAAATTAGCAATAACAACTGCTAATAGTATGGGACCATTATTGCAATGCACTGTAATAAAAGCTATGTGGTTTGCTTTCTGTCTCTGTCTCTGTCTCTGTTTCTGTCTCTCTCTCTCTCTCTCTCTCTCTCTCTCTCTCTCTCTCTCTCTCTCTCTCTTTCCACCTCTCTTGGTGCTGGATTCATCTACTGTAGATCCAGTAACTGTGGCAGCTGCTAGTGAGTAACAGGAGCGGGGTAGTGTATACAGGGTGGATACACCAGGCAAAGGCATGATTCATGTTCTGGGCAAGATGAAGCACGGCAGCGTGAGATTTTGTCGCACTACATAGAACACCATTTAAACCTTGTGAATTGTTTATTTCTGGAAATTTCCATGCAGTATATTAGACCATAGTTGACCACTAGTAACTGAGACCTTAGACAGTGAAACCCCAGGTATGTGAGTTGAGTTTATGCAAACAAAATGGGGCTTATTATAAACAGACAAGAAGACTCAGCCCCTGCCTAGAGGAGCCTTAGTGAAAGGATTTAGGCAATAAATCCATGCATGAAAGAGCATGTAGGAAACATTACATACTATGCTAAGAAAGGACACAGCATGAAGGGAAGGTGCACTTCAGTGTTGGGAAGGGTGGTTCAGGAAAAGCATGACATCCACAAGGAGCTAACTATGCAACTAACTATGGAAAAGGTATCCCAGGCGAAGGCCTTTACAGTCAGTGCAAAGGCCCTGAGGCAGGAGCTCCGATGGATCAAAAGACCAGCAGAGAAGCTTATGCACGTTAGCAGATGGAGTAAGGGGGAGATGGTAGGGAGAATGCCATAGAATACAGTGGGGAAATAGAGGTAGGCAATAAACAGTGTCAGATATGGAAGTATCAAAAGGATGTTGACTCTTCTTAGTCAAAGGGGGACAGGTGGAGGAGAGCCTCAGAGTGTCTCACACTGTCCTCTCCACTCAAAGGGCAGTGAAATGTCAGCAGAGGACTCATAAGGAATTCACAAATGTCCCTTTTGAGTACACACTCTAAGAGCTCAGCCATGTTCTGTCTCTGCTAGTGCTGGGTCCCTGAGCCCACTGCCAATGCCCAACAGGTACCTAGCATGACCGGTCATAATGGCATAACCTAGTCTGACTCTGAACAGAGTGGGTGAGCTGTGGTGATGGTTACACACGGAGATGGTGGTGGCTCAGACAAGAACAGTGGCAGGAGACGTGCTGAGAAGCCATCAGGTCAAGCTGGAGGATTTGCTGAAGGACTGGACGCTGGGTAGAAGTAGGCATGGGTAGTCAGGGAACATGGATGGACTTGAGCTTAAACACCTAAAGAAATGGAGCTCATCAGTCGAAGGGGAGGAAACTCAATAGGCAGAGACCGGAGGTGCGCTGTGGACGCTGCCGTGGTGCCTGGTGATGTGAGATCTGAAATGCACACTCAGCAGCCAGGCTAAGCATCCCATACCCATGTGTGGTGGTGAGAGGAGGTGTCCAGTGGGCGATACCAGCCCACGGTGGGCAGCCTGCATGGAGACAGGATATAATCCTATGAGATGGATGCAATCCCAGAGAGAACAGGAACACACAGAAGGGAGTCCAGGTTCAAGGGTGATCCCCAGATAAACTAAGTTAGCATTGCACAAGGCTTTGGTCCCTGTTTAGAATGCAGATTTGCAGGGGCCAGTGATTTGGCTCAGTGGCATAAGCACCTGCGTGGCAAGTACAAGGTCATGACTTCAAACCCCAGTACCTAAAAAAATATCCAAATCATTATAATACACACCCCTCACCCAGTTGCTCCACCTTTATTAATATAAAATTAGAAATACTTGCAAAAACTATCTAATAAGAATAGGTATATCACATTGGGATACTGATATTGTTGTAGTCCTGATTATAAACCTAGGAAAGAAACCAGAAGTACTAAATATTTCTGGAAGATTCAGTTTGTAAGAAAGACACGTCAACCTGTGTCTTATATGAATACCATGCAAGAAGAAAGTACATGTCAAATAAAAGCAATATCAAGATGGGGAAAGAGGAGGAGAAAGAAAAGAGAGACACAAACAACAAACGAACAAAAACTGTTAGGAAGAAGCATAAAAATGACAACTGTCAAATGTTCATAACGTATGAAAACAATTTGTTAGATCAGGGGCAACTTGGAACTGGCCGTGGTGAGAATGTTTACACCACAGGAAGCAGCAGGCACACACATTAGCTTTCTGTTTCTAAAGAGCCCATTTTTCTGTGCACTATCAAATTGGGTAAAGACCAGGTTTTTTTAATTGATGATTTTAAGAATGTGATAAGTTGATTGTAAAGTTCCAAAATTCTTCTTTAAGAAGCGAGGGGAAAATGCCATGAAGAAAAATGTGTATACATACCTGTAGACGGGTCCTGGGGACGACGGTATTATTTGCTGACTTTGGTAGCTTTAGGACTATGACTAAGTCACAGCTGGAAATCATAAGACCTGGAGCTTTGAAGTAAAAAGCTGCTAGCTAGAACAAGACTGAAACTGCCATAGAAACCTAAGATACATTAAACCAATAAAAACACAGGGCATCTCAGCCCTCGTGTGGATGGGACAAGGCACTGTCCGGTCCAACACCCAGAGTCCTTCTGTGAAGCAGAGATGACAAAGTCTCCACATCTCTGTGGCTCTCGACAACCTCGGGCTCTAAGAGACCACCAGTACTCAGAAAGAGCACAGCATCTTCCAGGTATTAGAGGAGCCCAAGTGAATTCCAATGTTCAAAATACTACTATCATGACAGGATTTACTAAACCCTTTTAAATTTTTACTTGAAATCCTTCCCAGCTTTCTTGAGATACAACCGACAGATAAAAACTACCTATTTGTGGCATCCAACAGGACATTTTGATATGTATGTACATTGCAAAACAGCAAACCACAGGCAGGCTAATTAACACTCTCACCCTCTACCAAATTATCTTTTTTCTTTTGAGCTGAGGCCATATCAGAACATCTGTCTGAGCAGTCTTCATGTATATGATACAATATTATGACCTATAATCACTATACTGTACAGTGAATTTCCAGAACGTTCTCATCCTGTGGAAAAGAAGTATCATATATAAACATCCAACCAAGTCAGAAAAGAGTTATAAAAATATTACCAGTAGTCTCAATGGTGAGATCACAAGTGTTTTTCTCACTTAGTTTTGATTTTCTTTTTTTTTCTATGATAAAGATATGATAAAGTTATGCAATGAGAAAACAAAGTTTGGTTTTATTTTTTTTTCAGATTTCTCTTACCAAGCTAGAAGAAAAGAACTACATTTTTTCCCATCTGTGTAAAGGAAACAGATTGACTAAAGAAATGAGTATATCTCACTGGAGACAAAATGGAGGGTTTGAATACGTAAAACAGCAATTTTAAATTCTCACATAATCATATGTTTGATAAAAACACAGAAAAAATGGAATAAACACAAATAAAAAGTTAAGTCATCACACATACGAAATATGCATATCAAATGTACAAGCTTGATTTCCAGGTCCAAGATCATAAGTGATCCAAGAAGAAGAATATACAATTTATACTGGAAAATTCAGTTAACAAATCATCACCTAGCAAACTACAGAAACATCACAGAAATTTCAAAACAACACAAAAGCATGTTTACACACCTACTAGTGAGCTGACAGGCATAAAATGGTGATACCCTCTGCCACAGAGAGGCTGCAGAGAAATTAGATTTCTATACTCCTAGTGCCGTCTGCTGTAATTCGATGTTGTTGTGTGACGGTATTCTGACAGCCTTTTTTGTTCTTATCATGGAAAAAAAAAAGATGGGGCATTTATATTTGTTTTATATTACTTCAAAAAATATGTTGCAGCACTGTTTCCCAAGTAGATTTCCGGAACGCTGCCAAAGGATTTAAATAGATATTAAATTAAAAGAGTAATCTGATCAAAACCAACCGGGTTTCTGTTATTTCAGGACTTCTCAGGGCCTTTTACATACAAATGGGCATTATGAATCTCCAGACTGTGTGATAGTGATCCTATTAATCTCATTTCCCTCAGGACCTTTTTTATGACTTCATCAACAGCTCATTGCTGCTGGCAATTAGACCAAAAATAAGGAGAGTATTTTGTATAAAGATATTGTTGAAAACTTGAAACAACCTGGATTTCTCCCCAGCTTATCCAATTCAATTGCAATTAGGAGCAATCCTTGGATTATAAATTCTTTCTCATTCGCCAGCTAGATACACAGGCTTTTTAGAATTTTTATTGAAGTTGTTGATCTAGGACTTCAACAGGACCAGAGCTCTGTGGCTTTCTCACTAGAGATTCATTTCCTTGGAAGCCACTGTTTAGCGACCCTCGTGAAAAAAACCCACTGGGTTCCACTATCATGCAGTCCAGAGATGTTATCAAAAATCACATGCGCTGCAGAAGTCAAACCGGAAAGTATAGTTAGCACTAGATGTTTGTGTATCCTTGTTAACCTTTAGAAAGGGGAAGAAACTGAAGCCTGGTTCCCCATCCTTGGTGTCAGCTCAGCTAACTGACCTCCGATTAGATCTCGGTGAAAGTGAGAATCAGACCTCATTCATCCTCTACTCTGTGGGGCCGTTGGCCTTCACGTCCTGGGCAGCCACTCCTGTTTGAAAGCTTCTAGTCTCACACTCTTGCAGAGGGGAAGAGGCTTCACACACAGTTGGTTGGGAGGAGCTGAACCAGGGAAGTAGCAATACAGAATCAGAACCTCAGAGGCTGCATGCAGATGCTAGGGTGTCACGGATGCTCACAGAAGCAATGTGGTGAAGGGAAGTTGCAGGGGCTAGGGGACATAGGGACAGAGGAAGTGACCATAGCTGTGATGCTGACCCCTCTACCCCGTTCAGCTCCTTCCTCATCCCCATTTCCATCCCCATGTCTGTGCACCCACACACATGGTCTTCTCAGCCTCCTGTTCTTGGCAAAGCAATAACCAAAAGTGGTCACTAGCCAAGAACCCACATGTGCCCAAGTTCTACAAGACAGTGAAATGACCCTGAACAGGAGAAAGCTGCTAAGGGTAAACACCCTACTTGCGTGGCTGTCACATTTCCAACCCAAGACCTGCCCTTGTCACTTCATCCCCTTCATTTCTTACCCTCACAAAGCCCTTACAGTGTGCAGGACCCCAGGACAGCACATACGTGCTGTTCTCTCTTGCTCCAAGCCTCTGGCATCTGGGGCCCCGGAACAGTCAACACTGAGCAAACCTAAGGCTCAACGCAGGCCATGTTTGCATCTCACTGGTAAACAAGACCGATGACTTTTCTTTCCAGATTTCCCAGTGTGACCACAAAGGGCTCCTCTGAGCTGCCTTTGAAGCCTGGCAGCCCAGGAGCCAATGTTCACAGCACCCGCTTTGATGGCTACTTACAAGGCCATCCACGAAGTCTGGTCACAGGCGGAGGTTGGTGAGGTTATCACATTAATGGCTCCCTACCCCTTGCATCCAAATTACAGGCTAAAGCCACAAAATTGTCTCCCAATCAGAGGCCTCTTGCAGAATGCCCCACAGACACCAAGCCCCCTTAATCAGAGCAGAGGGGATGAGTCCACAAACTCTGCAATGGGGCCTGCGCTGATTTTTCCAATCTTGCTAAGGACCTCAGCGGTGTCCCTGTAATTTTCCTGAGCATATTCTTTTGAGGAGGTTTTGGGTATTGCGGGTCAGAATTCCACAGCAACCAGGCCAACAGCAACAAAACAGCAGGATTCAGAAAGCGGTAGAGAGCAGCCCACCAGCCCCAGGGAGACATCTCCCTAGAGCCTGGCTTCCCTCAAACCCCGGGCGCTTGAGTTGGGGGCTGCTTTCTCAGGGGGAGTCAATGGCAAGTGATCTCTCTGTTTCTCCAAGATTTGCACATGGAGCCCCGAGCTCCCTGTACCCCATCTCAGCTATCAAACTCAGAGGCAGCCCCAACTTCAGACAGGAATCCTTCCTGGACAGTCAGCTGTGCGATCCTGCTCTCCAGAGCCCTTGGGAAGGCCCAGCTGGCAGTGTGCCACCCTCGAGGTCACTGGAGACAGCAGCCTCTGTCCACCACAGGTCACTTCGTAGAGGAGTAAGTCTCCAGTCTGGCATGGAAGGCCACAGTGTCACGCGCTCCAGACTAAGTGTCCAAGGCAGGGAAAGGGCAGTGTGGGGCAGTGAGGGTGTGCAGGGGTGAAGATGACCTGCAAAGGGACAGCGACCTGAGCAGCATGGACAGAGCTGTCATCTCAAAACAAAGAGTACTGAAGAACTTGACACCAGCAGCCAAGATCAGCAACAGGAACCAACACCTGGTAGAATAAATCTACAGTGCCCAGCACAAGCCAACACGAGAAGGCTGCGGCTGACAGTGGCCGTGACCAGCAACTGGCTGTGTTCTGTCATCTGGTGACACCGGGACTGCTTCACTTTTCATCTTCTGCCTGCCTTGAAGGAAAACCTCCCCACCACACGTGTGCAGGCGTGCACACCCACTCACACATGCACGCACGCACGTGCACGCATGCCAAACGTCACTCACGCAAAGTGCCCTAAACAAACATCTTTTTTTCCTCTCGTGGGAAAGCCCAACCTGATGTGATGACACTGTCTATAACATAAAGACCCCCATCACTCTGACATTCCTCACCTGCTAAGTTCCAGATGGCTCACTGCTACCTTTATGGCACCTCAGGAAGAGAGGAAAGGAGAGGGCAGGCCTTGCCTTTCAGTCCTGTCCCCATGCCTGCTGCCTCCACTCACAGAGTGAAGATTTAGTCACATGACCACAACCAGCAGCAAGGGAGGCTGGGGAATGTAGTCTTTAGCTGAGTAGTAGGTGCCCAGTTAAAGTTCCTTTTTTTGGCAGAAGAGGGATTGCTACTGAGGACACTGATAATATCTCCCACAAATGCCCGCCCACCATGCCTCCTCCCCAGATGGTTCCTATGTGATGCTCTTGGTGGGAGACAGGGACGTACCTTCTCTACTTAGCTTATTTTCCAGCTGTCCCCATAGACAGCAGATTCCTGCTGTATCAGGTACATGTGTGTCCCAAGGATTCTGTGAATTCTTGCCAGTAAAGTAGGCCATGTTCATCTACAGTGAAAGGCAGCTGTCTCTCCCACTCCTCACACAGCGGAGAGAGTGTAGGACCCCTACGCTCCTCTCTGCCTTGACAGTTGCTTGCAGTCTACCCCTGAAGCAGAGTCCTTGTATCCTGTTCTCCTCCATGGCCACCACCAGTGACACCAAGGCCTGGTTTTGCATTTACTACAGCATCTATCTGGTGCCCAATTCAGCTCTGTGTAGAACATCAGCCGGCCACCCAGCCCTGCTCTGCCAGAAAGGAAGTCCTTGGAGGATGTAGGGTGCCCCTGAGACTGGTACCTGGGGCCTGGTTGGTATTCCTCCTCCCAGGATGAGGAGCCCTCATGTAGCTACCCCATGATACACTACAGGGGCTTTGACTCAGGTCTCCCAGGATCAGGTGGGGAGCCAGGGAGCTTGGAAATAAAACCCTGGGGTCTTTTGGAGTCGTTTCTGGTTAGAAGTATCATTTATTCATAACAGAATACAGTATATGAACACGTATGCAGTAGAAAAGGAGGGGTGCTCACTCCTATCACCCCAGAATCTCAGCTTCTTCTACTGAGTCTGCACCCTTCCAGCCAGCTGTGTGTTTCTTCTGTTTTGCTAACGCTGCATGTGCCCGCCGTGTCTGGCTCTTTTCACTCCGTGTGCCTGCATCCTATGGACATGCCCAGGCTCATCACTCCCCTCTTATCGGACCTGGGGGTATTCTAGGGTGCACTTGTAAGTGTAACGCCTGGCACTGTGCTTATACTATGCAGCCTGCAAATGTGCTCCAAGTTGGTGCCACTGTGCTAGTTCTTGGCTGCAGGTAACCCACACCTGTTTTGCATTTATATCTAGGTGCCCCTCCAGGGGCTCATGGTTGACTTGCTGTTAGGAGGTCTGGTCAGAAGAGGTGGCTTACTGGGGAGCATAGCCTAGGAGATTTTACACGCCCACCCCGCTTCCATCCACCATGATATGAGCTGTCTCCTCCACCAGGCCCCTCTGCCAATTGACCAGGGTGTGGGTGTTGGGTACTGTGTCTCAGCCATGAGAAGGTGACTAAGATAATGCCTGTGCTGGAAGTGTCAGCAGAAAGGAAAACAGATGCAAAAACAGGGAGGAGCAAGGGACGGAAGACAGCACAAACCATGACCCAAATGAGCCCAGATCCCGCCTCAGCAGGGGGCGACACTGTCCCCACAACAAGCATGCACAGCACTCCCATCATGGCCCTGTCACCAGACCCCAGGACCCTCCAATGGACACCATGGACCTCACTGCCCTGAACCTGGCCCCTGCCCCATCCTACTAACAGAGGATTTTCTATCTTCCTCTAAGTGTCCCCACCACTAGCTCCCAATCCAAAATCTGCTAAAAAAAAAAAAAAGAAAGAAAGAAAGAAAGAAATGATTTATAATGACATCTGTGGGAGGAGAGGGAAAGGGAGAAAGGAAAAAGAAAAGAATGAGAAAAAATGGAAACAAAGCTTCTTGTAAATGAGGAGAGGAAGAGGGGTTAAAGGGAGCACAGGGAAATGGAGAGGGAAAAAAGAATCAAGTTATATCATGTACAGGTACAAAATCCCTACAATGAATGGGGTCACTATGTATACCTACCGTATATCTACAATGACATCTGTGTCCATTACTTTCCTGTCTCTAGGACAAAATATCTGACATCGATATGACAGCTTACAGGAGAGGTTTAGCCGGGCTCGCATTCCAGAGGATTTGGTCCATGGTTAGCTGGTTCCCAGGCAGAAATGGCACAGAAGGAGGGCATGGTGGAACAATGCCACCAGAGGAAAGGTGCGCACACCATGACAGCCAGGAAGCACAAAGAGAAAGAAGGGAGGAGTCAGAGACAGGAGTACCCGCCTCGGGCCGGGGGTTTAGCTCAGCAGCATAAGTGCTTGCTTGGCAAATGCCAAATCTTGAGTTCGATTCCCAGTAGCCCCCCTCCCCAAAATACATCCCTCCAGGTCAGGCCTCCAGTGACCAACCTCTCGCCACACCCACCTTCTAACAGCATGTTTTGATACCAAACTCATCAATGGATTAACCCACTCATGGGTGTTGCACTCCACGAACCAATCACATTCCAGACCCTCTCCTCTGAATACCTGACACTTCTGCAGACATCATAGTTCTAAACCATAACATCACCAAAATCAAATACATAGAAAGATATCTAATAAAAGATGCACAAAACAGGTACATACAACTGCAATGAAATTAAGCAACATCTCTGTTTGTCAGCTTCCATCACTGTCATGAAATGCCTGAGATTACTGAATTCACTTATAAAGAAGAAGGGTTTATCGTGGCTCACAGTTGGAAGTCTCCAGTCTAAACCTAGCAGATTCTTTGCCTGGGGCATCAGGTTATACACTTTAAATGGGTGAATGTTATGCTCTGTAGATTATATCTTAATGAGGCTCTTTGTGGACTTGGAGGATGACAGGGGCAGAGAAAGCATGACACACAATCAACCGCTGTCCTCATGGCCAAGAAACAAAAGAGAAAGAGGAGGAGACCTGAGTACCAGCGACCTTTTGGAGAGGGCACCCTAGGGACCTGAAACCTCACCCCAGGCCCTGCTCCTGAAGGTGCCAGCACCTCACAACAGCACCTCATTGGGGACTAAGCATTTGCATACTGGCTTGGGAGGTCGTTCAAGACCCAAACTGTAGCAAGACTTAAGGAAACAGAGGGCTACATCAAAGCCTGTGTTGACAGGGTGAGAGATTTGATTAAGAAAGTGCCAATTAGCAACAAATTGATCTACAGACCCAGCATAATCCCCACCAAATCCTAGTGTCCTGTGTGTGTGTGTATACCTGTGCATGTGTGCATTCATGTGTGTGTACATGTATGCATGTGTGCATGCACGTGTGTGTATACTGAAATGCATGTGCAAATCAAAGTACCAAGAACACCCAAGACCACTGTAAAGAGCAAACAAGTCACAGGTGTAGTCAGCCTGCCATCAGGAGTTTGCCTGCAGTAATCTCAGCACTCTGGAAGGCTGAGGCAGGAGGATCAAAGGTTTGAAGCCCCATTGGCCATCGTAATGTCTTACCTAGACCCTGTCTTAAATTTTATTTATTTATTTACTTTTGGCACCAGGGATTGAATCCATGACCTCACGCTTGCCAGGCAGGAGCTTATACCACTGAGCTAAACCCCTGGCCCCCTGCCTTAATTTTTTAAAAAGGGCTGAAGATGTAGCTCACCTGGGTCCAATCGCAGTACAGAGAAAAGAAAAAAGAAATAAAAGCTTGCCTATAACCATCATAACAGCACTGGATAGGACCCAGAAACAGAGACCTGCCCTGCACCACATCTGACTTCTACCTGAATCACCACCACCCTGCTTAGAGAAAGGGTAATTCTTCCTATAAAAGGAGCTGATTTAACAGAAAATCTATGCAGCGAAAAAAATTAATCTTAACCCAACTCTTGGAACAGCTGCACTGCAGTCCACTGAGAACCTGAAAGGAAAAGAAAGACCTGGGACCATTCACCCCTCAGCCGTGGGTGCACCTGCTTGGTCTCCCTCAGGGGCAGCTGATTCTGTAGCAATAATAATTTCTCATGCGCAGCTACTGTGGTTCCAGACTGCAGAAGTACAAGGAGCAAGAGAACAGAGGAGGGGAGAGAGGTCAGCAGCAAGAAGACAGGACAAGGCAGGATGCATGAGCGTGTTTAGAAATCCTCTTGGAAAGGGTCTAGGTCTCTCCTAAGTCTCTCAGACCACAAGATGCCCTTCAGCTGGTGTTCAAGTCAAGGGTGAAGCCTGTGTACAGGAGAAAGGAAAGCAACCATCCACACCCCAGCTTGCACACCCAAGGCAGCATTGTTCTCATAGGCACAAAGTAGGAATACCCCAGATAGTTCCCAGAAGATGCAGATAAAAATGTGCTCTATCCATATGCTGGAGTATAACTCAGCCACAAAAATGAATGGAGTACAGATATGTGGATGAACCTTAAATACATCTTGCTACATGAAAGAAGGTGGGTGTGACATGTTTTCTGATTCTACTTATACAAGGTGTCCAGAATGGGAATATCCCCAGAGACAGAAGGCAGATCAGGGGCTGCCGCGGATTTAGAGAAGGGCTGGCAAACTCCTAATGGGTCCAGGATTTCTTTGGGGAAAGATTACAGTGTTTTCAAATGAGATGGTGGTGGTGTTTGTATAACCTTATCAATGGCCAAAAGTCATCAGATTATACACATCAAATGGGTAAACTTTATGCTCTGTAGATTATATCTTAATGAGGCTTCTTTGTTTGTTCTTTGAGACAGGGTCTCACTATGTAGTGGCAGCTGGTCTTGAACTCATAGTGATCGGCCTGCCTCAACCTCCCAGCTGCTGGAGCTACAGACATCCATTATCCACTACCACACTAGGTTTTACTAAGGTGTTTTTTAAAAAAGATAATTCTGCGATTTCTAGGCTCTTCATAATTCACCTCCTCCCACTTGTATTTTGGAAAGGCAGCCAGAAGCATCCAGGCTCCACTGTAGCTAAAATACCCTGGGGCCTTGTTTCCCTCATCTCTAAAATGGGAGGGCAGTGACTCCCCTGAAGGCCTCCGTGACCATCACTGAGACACCATTGGGAAAGACACTCAGCGGGTGGGGACTCCAGCCAGCCAGGCTCCCTGGGTTATCAGGACATCAGAGCGCACTGCTGGCCTCTGTGCCGAAGCTGACCAGTGCACAAGAGGCTCCCAGCTCTGCACCTCCCTCCCCTCAGGGGTTCCGACCTGGCTAACCTCCATCCTATCTTTCATCTCCTCTTTCCAAACAGCTGCCTCTATTACCTTAAAGCGCGCATGGGAATTTGCTGGTGGGTGGATTTGGGGCTTGGCCACAGCAACCAGGAATCAGAGGGCAGGAGCATCGGGGAGAGGCCCCAGGCCAGGCAGGGTCCAGGAGGATGTCCCGGGCCCGGCTCTTTTCAGGAAAGCCCAGATCCATCTTCACAGGAAGCTCCTCCGCCTCCTCACCCACTCCAGTTCAGGCTCTCTCTCCATGGCTACTTCGTCAGCTGACCTCCAAGGAATGGGTACCTCACCCACTTCTGTCAAGAAATTCAAAAGCAACGAGAAAACTGTTTTCCCAGGATGAGGCAGTGAAGGGAAACCCTCAGAGTAGATTGCAGCAAGGCAGTGCACTCCTTCGGGGACCTTGGTCCCTCACTAGCAGTTAAGAGAAGCCGCTGGTTGCTAAGGACCAGGGGAGCAACTGGTGACTAAGTCACCAAGGAGCTCCTATCCTATGCAAACTGTTTCTAGAGTGTGTGATCCACAAGGGAAGAAAAAGGAAAGTCTCTGATGGCCGTGAGGTCAACACTGTCATTGTCCCCATTTTGCAGATGAGGAAGCTGAGGCTCAGAAAAATAAAGACCACACACAGGAGATGGCAGAAGTGGGAGGACCTTCGTACCAGACCTTTGCACTGGTACGAGGGTCATCACCTACACACAGGGCTTATAGCAGGGAAGGGAGGAGCAAAGCAAAGGCACCGGGTGGCCCCTGACTGCAGCAGGCACGCGCCAATTTTGCCATAGGCTCTCATTCTTAAAAATATTTCTGGCCAGGCGTAGTGGTGCATACCTTTAAGCCCAGCATTCAGGAGGCTGAGGCAGGAGAATCACTTCAAGAACAGCCTGAACTATATAGTGAGTTCAAGACCAGCCCAGACTGCATAGTGAGACTTAATCGCAAAAAAAAAAAAAAAAAAAAAAAACATAAAACTATTTCCAGCCAGGCATGGTGATAGATACCCGTTATCCCAGCTACGGGAGAAGCCAAGATAAAAGCACCATAAGTTCAAGGCCAGCCTGGGCAATTTAGAAAGACTCTCAATTTTAAAATAAATAAAGCTAAGGAAGAGTGAGCCATGGGCATGCCAAGGAGAGAACAAGTCAGCGTCTCCCAAGAATCAGCCATGCTGGAACTTGGGGGCTGAATAAGAAAGCAAAGAGCCATCCTCCCTGGGAAGCAGCACAAGCCACAGGCCAGCGAGAGAGCAACTCAGTGTCTTCTGTGAGCCTACCAGCAGGTGGGCTAAGAATCAAACGTCCCGTGCACACACGAACACACACCATTAACAACTGGATGGTTTCAAGATCAGCCAGAGTTGATATCAACTAAGTACATAAAGCAACTAAATGCTTGTATTGTTTGGTTGACTTGGGGCCAGAGGTCTGAGCATCTCTTGGGAGGATGACAGTACGCAATATAACAAATATGGGGATTTCCTTCTATCCTCTCTTTGAAGGCAGATATTGTTTTCACTGTTCTGCTTGTTTTGCTCTATTCAATAGTTTCATAGGTTTTATAGCATTCTGTTTTTGGTTTGATTTTGCTATACCTGATTGAATGGACAACTATTGTGAAGATAAGGAGGTATACTACAGTACCTATTACTGTTATCCCGGTACCCTGCAGTGAAGTTCTGTACCAGCTTCACTGCATTGTCTTGATGGGCTTTGTTCTGTCTTGTTTTGTTGTATTTACTATTTTTAAAATTAAATAAGTAAATAAAGCTAAGGATGTAGCCTAATGGTACCATGCTCGCCTAGCATACATAAGCCGCTGGGTTCAATATCCAGTACCACAAGCACACACACAAAAAAATCTAAGCATCATTTCTCAACGTTCCCAGCAGAAAGCTCCAGGACCATACCACAGTCGTGTTTGGGCTCCTGTTCCCTGTGCCCAAGTTTAACTCACTCCAGCACAAAATCTTAGGCAGATACAAAGATCTGATCACCTGTTCCATGCAGCTACAGTGTGTCCCAGCCAAGCCCCCTCCGTAACTGTGGAAGGTAGAGCAGTGTCCTCCAGAAAGAGCTCTCTCTGGTGACCACTGGAACCTCTGAATGCAACCTCATTTGAAAATAGGGTCTTTGCCAATGTAATCAGTTAAGGGTGTTGACGTGAGATGATGGATTACCCAGGTGGGTCCTAAAGCCAAGGACAAGTGCCCCTAGAAGACTATGAGACTAGAGAGCTAGTGTGTGTGTGTGTGTGTGTGTGTGTGTGTGTGTGTGTGTGTGTCTGCGCACACACGCACGTTTTACTCACAACTGAATCCAGGGCCTTCACACTGAGTTATATGCCCAGCCCCTTTTAATTTTTATTTTGTGATGAGGTCCTGGATGGCCCAGGCAGGGCTCAAACTTGCCATCCTGCTGCCTGAGTCTCCAGGAGTTTTAGGGTTAGAGGCATGTGCCACCACACCCAGCTAAGATATTTGTTGTTTTAAAATGCCCAATGTATGGTCATTTGTCACGGCAGCCCACGCTCGGACACTCACATCACTCAGCTCCCATAGCCAAAGAAGATGGAGGCTCATGTTGAAGGGGACAAGGACCAATCTCACCCACCCAGCTCCCCTATGGACCTGGTCAGGCATGGAAGACACTTCAGATCAGGTCTTTCTTTCGGACTTAGCTCTGAGTCCTCACACCACTGGATACACATGCATGCGGACATATACATATACACACAGGGACTTAGGTCTCCTCCTCATGAACACCTCACATAACATCCCTCACTGAGGTTTCCCGTACTGTGTGCTTTTCCCTTTGGGCACAACTGTCATGCTCCCGATGTGTCCTGTCAATGCTTTGAGGGCAGGGACTAAAGCTCCTTTCTTGGTGGCAGACAGTGACACCTCACCTGTGTCAGGTGTCTTGCTCTCATGTACCAAGCACAGCAGAATCAGAGATAGCAGAGCAGATCCAGACCTGGACCCTAGGTGCTCATGCAGGGATGGTGGGTCAGCAAGCTGCCATTGCTAACGTCACACTCTGCCTAAGACTTCCTGGCTGGTACAGCCCGCTTTGGCTCTGCATTGGGTGGTGACCAGAGTCCTCAGTCCAAAGGCACAATGGAGAATGGGTACCCAGGGTCCTGAAGGAACAGGGATGACCACCAGGCTGCCAAGTCCAGTGGTCCTTGCTCTCCAAGAGTGTCCCACAGCACCTAATATTTAACTTGCAGGGACATACAACAGGAAGGCCATGTCCCTGCCCTGGGCCCATCTGCTGGCTTTGGCTTCTGTGGCTTCTTGACGAAGGTATCCCTTTGCCCTCAAATGTCACTCATTGACCCGTACCTTTGGTCAGCTTCCCTGGTGACTGTGCCCTCTCCCACCTGAGCAGAATGGCCATTATAAAGCAGGTGGCCAGCACTAGGGCAGAGATGGGGGCACAGCCTCCCGCTACTGGGCCCTTTTGACCTGCAGAGACCCCGCCCCATAATTCTGTCCCTCGTCTTCCTGGTGACATTTGGAGGCCTTAATCCATGTGCCTCTTTTTAAAATCCTTTTGCAGAGAAAGGAGATTGAAGAGTCGGGGATGAAGAAACAAAGAAAGATGAATGTGCCTGAACTTTTGTTATGATTTAAAAGTGTCTTCTAGGATGTCAATCTTCTAGGATGTCTGTAAACAGCTCAGAGGAAGTCTGCAAAGAGAAGTAAACTGATTCATCATAAAGTCATTTCAAAAATTCTCTTTCTGAATATAAAATGAAATGTTTAATTAATTCCACATACCGCATGCAGCACATGGCCTCCCTTCTGCATGAGAACAAATACATGAATGAATAAATTGAACAGGCCCTGACATATGCCAGGCCCTGCATTAAATGCCTCACACACATTACCTTAATTACTCTTGGCTGTGGTCCGGCCAGGGAAACTGTAAAATGTAACCCCATTTTACAGTTAGAGACAGAGATTTGCCCCAAGTCACTCTGCCACCAGCTGCTGAGGGCTGTGTGACACTTTGCACAGTTTGGTAAATACAGCTGCCAACTTCCTGGCGTGCTGAAAAAGAGCTTCGTTTTACATGAATTCTTAAAGAAGTCTGTTGGGATCCACAAATATCTAAGGCCCCTGGATTTGCTCTGACAGTGCCTGTGACACAAAGGGGCAGCCTGCAGGGCGCTCTCACTCGGTGAAACTAAGGCTTCTTCCGGCCCCACTGTCCTCTGTTAAATGCGTGAAAACCATGGGCCTGCTAGGAAACACCTCGCAGAAATGCAGACGTGAGGTGGTTAGTGGGCAAAGGCTTTCTCCATCCCACAGGAGTGGCCTGGGCATGCCTTCTACTGGGCACTGGTGTAGATCCAGGCTTGAGGTTGTTTTCTTTTTTCTTTTTTTTTCTTTGTACCAGGTATCCAACTCATGACCTCGGGCTTGCAAGACTAGCGCTTATGCCGCTGAACTAAATCCCCGGCTTGAGGTTGTTTTTAAGAGATATGAGAGCACTCTAGTCCCATCCAGATGCCAGCAGCTTTTACTGGCACATCCTGCCTTCCCATGATCCAGGCAGGGATTCAGACAGATGGCCCAGCAGGATTCTCAAAATCCTCTGACCCATCAAGACTGAGATATTGCGCCTAGCTAAGACCACAGAGCGTCCCAGGCACCCCTGAACAGGCAGGCAGGCATCAGCGGCTCAGAATTCGAGAATGCCCAGCGCTGCACGCACCTCTATGGTAAACTGATGGGGGGGGGGGGTACGGGGTCTAAAAAATAAGTTTATAGCAGTCTGAGGTGATGCCACAAGCCTGTAATCCAGCACTCTGGGAGGCTAAGGAAGGATTTGCAACTCTGAGCCCGGGCTGGACAATTTAACGACTTAGTGAGATATTTTTTCAAAAAAAAAAAAAAAAAAAAGGACTGGGGTGTAGCTCCAAGCAAAGGTTCAATGCCTAGTACAAAAGAAAAAAAAAAGCACACTCTGGTACACCTTCCCAATCACAAAGCACTGCAATCAGCTACCGACTGATACGAAGCAAAGGAAAAAAAACGTCTGAAAGCTGCTCCTCCTCTCCAGCCTGTACCACTGCTGGCCAGGAATAATGGTCACCGGTCCGGTTCTGTCGCGTTCCCTGGATGGCCAGTCACCCTATGACGCATAGCAGAGATTTGGCACCCTCCTTCTTGCTCGTTTTTACAAAAGAACAATTTATCAAACCCGCAGCTCAGCTCTCCTCATTACGTAAAACAGCAGACCCCACCTAAACGCCCGCGTCCGCCGCTCCCGCGCTGCTGCGGGGCCACGTGCTGCGTTCTGGGCGCTCCGCATGCGCTTGAGCGGCGCGGGTGCGCGCCAGCTCCACGCTTTACGGTAGGCGCGGCGCGCAGGGCAACCACGTGGCGGCGGAACCGAGGCCGGGCGGGAATGCGCGGAATGTGCGGCGCGGCCTCGCGCGGCTTCCAGCCACGGCCCCGGGTCCCACGGCGCGCTCCCGCCTCCTACCCCTCCCTGGGCCGCACCCCGCCGGCTCCCCCGAACTCGTCGGAACCAGTGGAGCCCCATGCCAATATCCTACGGGCCTTGGGCAGTAAGCATGATCCATCGGCCCCAGAACTTTGCAAGAGATCTGAATACGCGTCCAGCTGCCAGTTCCTATGGCGCGGGCCGAGGTGTCCCCGAGGAGGGTGTAGGACGTTGAGTGGGTGACCTTCTGCCCAAACCTGGAAAAAGTTTCCCTTCCTGTCCCCTCCTTGGCTAGGGTCCAGAGACCAAGAACTGACTAGCTCGGCATAGGAAAAGACCCTCTTCTCCCAATCTTCCCGACGGCTTGGGAAAGGACAGAGACGCTGTGGAGCTCCCAGGAAGCTAGATGGAGGGGAATGGGGATGCAGGGCGCTCTCACAGCCAGTCTTCCCCAGAAAAGGAGGGGTGACCAATCCTGGAGGCGCAGGCGCCCACGCGTGTCCGTCCCGCAGCTCCTGCGCCTTCGCTGGCGCGAGGGTCCGCTCTGCGTTAGTGGGGCGGTGATCCCATCCGGTTTCTTCTCTACCTCAGATGGTGGTAGTTTTGGCCTCCATCTGGGCGCCCACTCCGCACCACCTAGTCTGAGCCGGGCCGACGCCCGGAGCAAGGAGGTCGACTAATTCCTGAGATCTGGATTTTTATACAGCTCAGAGCACAGGCGATGCATTTTGAGGGGCAGGCTGAGGCAGTTTTAAAGTTGTGCTTTTCCCCCTCGGAATCTCAACTATTGATGGAGCCAGGGCTTCCCACCTGTTAGGTTTACTTTTAAACTCGCGTGCACTCCTGCCTGCAGCCGAGTTGGTAAAGATACCCCGACCCTCGACTGAGGAGCGAGGTAGTATTATGGTGACAAGACATCTGGGGCGAGGGCTGCGGCCACGCGTGACCGTGGCGTGTGGATTTCGGGGCTGCAATGCACCCCGCCCCCAGCTTTGGAGCACCTAAGATCCACGCCGCGTGGCCCGGGCGGAGCTGCGGCAGCACGTGGGCCGCCATGCGCGCCCCCAAAGCATGCGCTGTGGGGGAAGGGAAGCCCGAGCGCCCCCGAAACACTGGAGCCGCTTTCGGAAGCCTTTTCCAGGGCGATTTAAGGGCTTAACAATGGCAAACTCGCAAAGCCTGAGCCAAGCCCTTTCAAGTCACCGCCAGGTATGCGGCAGCAGGTGACCCCACCTGGGTGCGCCCGCCTGCCGCCTGAGTCCGCTCCGGAGGTGGGCTGCAGAAGGTCCACACCCGCTCCAGGTTGGCTCTGAGCCCGCGCTCTTCCCCAAAGCCCCCAGCGGGGGCGGCGCGCAGCCGCGCTGCGTCCTGGGGTCTGCGCCGCGGCGCGCGGGTTCTTGAATGAGCGCGCTCCCTTTGCCTGTTGAATGAAGGTTCCCACAGCCAGGGACGGTTGCAAACGCGCCTGCGGCGGAATTCGCCCTCTCTCGGCGACCGTCCGCCAGACCTCGGTCACCGGGGCGGGGGCCAAGGAAAGACAGTGGAAAGGTGGGTTGAAATTACTTGGGATTTTTCTTTCCAATCATTGCGACCCCTTTTCGACTGGACCCCTGGCTCTTTGTCTCCAAATGGTCACCGAGAAATAAGCTCAGAAAGAACTCTAAATGAGCCCAAAATGTGCAGTTCCTGCTTGATAGTGGGTTTTTAAAAGACAAGGAGAATGTTTTTTTAATGCAATACAAAAGTTTTTAAAACTTGCTTTTTCTCTTAAAAATATCAAAATCAAAGTGCGTCCTTTGGGTCTCTTGAACCAAAGGAACTTAAAGACCTGAATCTTCTGGCCCCCTCGGGGACTCCAGGGCTCGCCAAGCAGGCTTCCCCGGGGTGGGGGCTGGGCGCGAACGCTCCCCGCCGGGCCCCAAATTCCAGCGCCTCCCCCGCGGGTTCCTGGACAGCTCTTCACGCCAGCCGGCTGGGCTTGCACTTTTGCGCCCGCCCCTGGGCCGGGAAATCAACGAAGTTCCTCATCGAGATCTGCCGGGTCCGCCTAGTAACAGCGCCGCGCCCCCATTGGCTCATGCTAATTCCAGTTCCCTGTGTCTTTCCCGCGGTGGGGGACGCTCTCCTCGGGACCCGGAGCCCCTGTCGCCTGGGAGGTCGAACCCCTTTATGCCCCGCCGCCCCTCACCGGTGTGCATCGGCCTGGGCCTGTCGCACGCGGGCCTCGGACCCCTCGCCTCCGGGGACGGGCGCCGCCTGTGATAGCGCGGGGCCTCATAAATCATCCGGGCAACCGCCCGGTCGAGATTTTATGAATGAAAAAGTAGCCGGGCCGCCCTCGTGCGCGAGCTGATGCTCTGAGGCTTCCCGATGCCCACGGCCGGCATAAGCGTGGGCGCGACCTGCCTGGGCCACCATAGCCTCCCAGGTGTGAGTGGGGGTCATTGCTCTCCAAGGACCCGGAATATTAGTAACCCTACTCATTCTCCGCGGGGGAGGGGACGAAGAGGAAGACACTTCGAAGGGGTGGTCGCATCTTGCAATGTGCACCCTGGGGAGAGAGAGAGGGTTTTTGCATCCGTTTCCATTAAATCTTTATTTTGGGGGGCAACCGTGGGTTGACAACGTGAAAACACATCCACTGGGAAGTAAATGAACCTTTTTCTTAATTCGGGGCAGGTATTGTGAAAAATAAAATAAAACTGAGTAAAATGTCCTTTAATCAAAAAGCACCCAGGGAGCAAAATCTCTAATAAAAAATAATGTGTTTTATTTATGTGTCTTTAAATTTGCGAGAATAATGGGGACCCTCTCGCGTAATGACGAACGTCTACAGATGTTAAGAACATATCAATATACCCATTTGTTTAACTTCAAATTCTTTTCACTTTGCCAGTGCCTTCCATATTCAAGCTGCTGAAAGCAGCCCCGGGATAAATTCAAAAGGTGGGGGGCTTCCACGCCCCCCAAAAAACTAGTTGGGAATCCTCCGAGGGTCTCGTCCCGGGCAGAGGCAACTAATATTTCTAGCGATTTAACTTTTTAATTTAAAAAAAATGAGTCAATATAGAGATCACTATTTCTCAGCCTGCCACCCAAAATTGTGTTTCTCCAAATTGCCGGCACGGGGAGGGGGCTAATAGAGGACACCCTAACAATGGGCTGGTTAAGATAGAAAGACAGCCCGCAGATCCCTCGGGCGAGGGCAGGATGAAGGAAGTGGAAGCCACCATCTTGGGCTGCTGCTGGAATTTTCGGGCATTTATTTTATTTTATTTTATTTTTTGAGTGAATGCATGCTAGCTCAAATCACTTTAGTGCTTAAAGATATCCTCTCGGACATTTGCAACGACCCCCGTGCACCAGAGTGAATCCTGCGCCCGAGTTGTGTGCCCTGCCCCGTGTCCCTGCATATTAAATAGTTCCTGCAATTTCCACGTGTTAATGAAAATGAAAGAAAATGCAGACGCTGAGATTCCTTGGCCGTCTCGCTGCCCGTGGGTGCCCTCGTGTCGTTCTCGGAAATGCACCCATTCTCCCGGCTCGGATATAGGGTGTCGCTGGGCCCCTGTTCCCTATCTATGCTGTCTCCCAGGCTGTGTGTGGTCTCCCGCCCTCCTCGTAAGGCTCCTCTCCGGAGCCACCTCCACCCTATCCCAAGTCTTGGGGGACCCATCCAGGAAAGCCGGGGCCCCTGCACCCTCTCTTGTCTCGTGGGGAGAAAGGCAGTCGGGACGATTTGCATTTCTATAAAAACCGAACTTCGGGGACAGCTCCACCGCGGGGCAAGCGCAGCGCCTCGGGGATGGCTTTTGGGCTCAGCCCCTCGCTGCTCCCAGCGCTGCGCCCGCGTCCCCCTCCCCCTGCGCCCGCCCCGTCCCTCCCCCCCCCCTCATTCTCTGCCCCGCTTTGATCTCTGCTTAACAACAGTAACGTCACACGGGCTACAGGGGAGTTTTGTTGAAGTTGCAAAGTCCGGGAGCCTCCAGAGGGCTGTCGGCGCAGTAGCAGCAAGCAGCAGAGTCGGCGAGCTCCGGCGAGGGCCAGAAGAGCGCAAGGGAACGCGGACAGAGTCCGGACGCGTAGCCCTTTCCAGGCAGCCCAGGCAGAGCCCCAGCTATGGAACACCAGCTCCTGTGCTGCGAAGTGGAGACCATCCGCCGCGCGTACCCGGACACCAACCTCCTCAACGACCGGGTGCTGCGGGCCATGCTGAAGGCGGAGGAGACCTGCGCACCCTCCGTGTCCTACTTCAAGTGTGTGCAGAAGGAAATTCTGCCGTCCATGCGGAAGATCGTGGCCACCTGGATGCTAGAGGTGCGCGGCTTCGGGAGGCTTAGACTTTCTGCAACTTGTTGCCCAAATCCATATTTCTTTGCCCTCATTTCTCTCCCTTCTCGTCTCCCTCCCACTTTGAAGTTTGCCGAGGTGTTGCTAGGAATCAATCAGTATTTTCAAAATAAATAGCTATTCCGGCTATTTTTTTTTTTTTTTTGGACGAGGAAGGTGTGGGGGTTGGGACGTTAGAAATTCTCTTTCCTGGTAGGGGGCGGTCAGGAAGGGTTGCCTTCGAGGGAAGCTGGTGCCAGGAATACCCCAATGAGTACGAGGGTGCAGGCTGGCAGTCTGGGCGCCCTTTGTGGCCCCCGCCTGCGTCTCTGCGCCTCCTCTCTGGCTGCGGCTGACGGGAGCCGCCAGCTCTGGGGGGAGGGGGCACAGATTTGATTTTTAAATTAATATCCATGGACACGTATGCAAGGGCCGTTCGTGCCAGTATTATGCGCCATCTTTGCTTTTATTGCAAAGCAAAAGTGTTTATTAATAATTGGGGATAGGGTGGGGGTGGGGAGCGGCCGGCGGGACGCTGGGAGAGAAGCGAGGGGCCGCCGGGAGCTACCCGGAGGGACGCGGAGACGCGGCCTGAGCTAATTTGGGGGGACCCTCCGCTGGGGAAGGGGGGCCTTTTGTTTAAGCTCCGGGCCCCGGGGCGCCCCACACGGGCAGCCTGGCCCATAGAGCACGCCGGGCTGCAAGGTCGCGTGGCCCCCAAGACGCCAGGGTTGACCCCCGTCTGTGCGGGTCTCCGCTCAGGGTCCTTTCCTAGAGCAAGTCAGGGGCCCGGACCACATTTCCAGGCTTTTTGTGGGCGCCTCAGGGGCTCAAAAGTATTTTTAAATAATTTCTGAAAGTGCGGCGTGGTGCCCTTGCGAGAGGGAAACAGCGCCCGCGCCAAGGGGAAGGGGGGCCCCGGAGTTTGAGCTCCTGGGGTTCTTCCCGCAGCCCGCAACCAGCTGTCGACCCCCGACATGGATCAAGGGCCGCCCAAGGGTCATTTTCAGGCGTTTTTTAGACACCCAGTTATTTTTTAAATATTTTTAAATATTTTTTGAAAAGATGACGTCTGGGGAAATGCGGTGCGGCGGCCTGGGACGCCACCTTTGTGTCTCGAAGGGCGGCGAGCTCGGCGCCCAACCCCCGGCGGCCCCGCTGCGCGGTGGGTGTCCCCCCAACCGATGGCCCCCAGGTCCCGCGCTAGCCAGGGTCTTCACGCCGCCAGTGCCCCGCGTGCCCACCCTCGTCCATCGTGCCCGCCTTGCACAGACTTTCCCTTTCAGTTTCGGGGTGTGTGGGCTCAGGGGACTCGTGCGCATCCTGAGAAGTGCCGGTGCCCCCACCCCCACCTCTCGCCAACCCCTCCGCGCCCTCGAGGACTGGCCACCCTGTGCCTGGAGGGGTCCCGGCGGCGGCGGCGGTCACAGCCCGGTTTCCTGCAGGTTTGCGAAGAGCAGAAGTGCGAGGAGGAGGTCTTCCCGCTGGCCATGAACTACCTGGACCGCTTCCTGTCGTTGGAGCCCCTGAAGAAGAGCCGCCTGCAGCTGCTGGGGGCCACCTGCATGTTCGTGGCCTCCAAGATGAAGGAGACCATCCCCCTGACGGCCGAGAAGTTGTGCATCTACACTGACAACTCCATCCGGCCCGAAGAGCTGCTGGTAACCGCGGACCTCCGCGTGCAGACGCCCCGTTAGCAGTGAAACCTTGCTGGGGGGAGGTGTAGATGGCAGGAGGGACCGCCTGTCACGAACAGAGCTCCTGCCCCAGAGAGGGGTGCCCACACCGCTCGGTTCCAGCCCGGCTGCAGCAACAGCAGCACCCCAGGCGCCCCCCTCTTTCCCCTCCCCCGCACCCTGTCCTGGGATTCCACTCACCACTTTTTTTTTTTTTTTGCTCTCCAGTAGGGTCAAACGTGAGTGGCGCGCGCCCTCTTGCGGCGCGCAAGCCGCAATGCTGATCACGAAGGCACTCAGTACTGGCAGTGGGAGGTCTTTTTGTCTCCCAGTGCGGTCGGCTTAATAAGGAGAATGGAGCCTTTTTTACACTCACCTTTTCCATTTTGATCTGGGATCGCGTATTACCCCCACTGTTTGGAAGCCCCCAACATTCTCCACCCTCTCTCCTACCTCAAGACTAAAAACCAAGTGTGAAGGCCAGTGAGCTGGGCTTGCAGGAGAAGCCCCAGGGGCCAACCTGCCCCCTCTCTTGATGCCTCTTCCCCGTTTTCCACAGCAAATGGAGCTGCTCCTGGTAAACAAACTGAAATGGAATCTGGCTGCCATGACCCCCCATGATTTCATCGAACACTTCCTCTCCAAAATGCCGGAGGCTGAGGAGAACAAACAGATCATCCGAAAACACGCACAGACTTTTGTCGCCTTGTGTGCCACAGGTAGGGGGCCTGCTACCCAGACCTGTCCAGGAAGATGGTCCCGAGGCCTCCTCCTGCCCACAGAAGTGGCCCTCTCCCTACCACAGATATCCCACAGTGCCCACTGCTGGTGCCTCTGCTCCCCACACCTGACCCATGGCCAGTCCACGCTGTGAGAGGGTTTACCTTGCCTGGGGTCCCAACCACCTCTGGCCCTTCCCCTGTCTGTCCTCAAGGAGCCTGGGTTGCGGGAGGGGGGGCGCTCCTGGCCTCTCCTAAGCTGGGCCACCTGCCAGGGGCGCCTTCAGGGGCGAGGAGAGCAGCCAGCAGTGGCTGTACCACGTGTTCCGCGGCCAGCAGCAGCCCCAGTGCGGGGGCGGCCAGTGGAGGAGCTCTGCTTGCTGCCTGAGGCCCAGCCAGGGGCGCCACAGGCCAGCTCTGCTCAGCTGTGTCCTGGGAGGGACTCCAGAGCAGCCTGGGCTTGGGCCACCCAGCGGGCAGCAGAGGAACCCACCCTCTGTCCTCCATGGCACAGCTCCCAGAAGCCCCCTAGCACAACACTCACCCTAGACCCCAGTGGGCAGTCTGAGTCTGACCTAGGGACCAGTGTGGACAAACCCTTGTACACACTCCCACACACACATCCCACGTCACCTACTGCTCCCATGCAGCCTCTGTTGCTGTAACCTTGTGCTTCTCCACCCAACTGGGAGCTACGTCCAGGAAGCCTGGTTCCCCCAATGGGGGTGCTTCAAACCCACTCACCCCATCCCACTCTGCTCTGTTCTCTCAGTGGTCCCCCAGGCTTCAGCTGTTACATCTGCATGTGGACTCACTTTGGGTGGCCTGAGAGCCACAAGCCAACCTGGCATTAAAGAGGCCGTGTATCTTCTCCTACCTGCCCAGGGGCAGAGCCCCCCAGTCCTGGCTCCTCCATTGTGTCCCTTGCTGTGAATGTAGCGCCACTACACAACGAACTCTCCTGGGGTGAGGATGCCCAGAATGCAGCACCCTCTTGTACCTGCGGTACCCCTCCCCCAGGCCTCCCTGTGGCAGGAAGGTTGTCTGCATGGAGTTGAGGGTGGGGGCAGCGCTCAGGCAGCAGGGAGGAGTTCTCTGGCTGGGGCTCCTTCAGAGAGAGGCTCCACACAGCCTTTTATGGAGCTGAAAGTGGTTTGAGAGAAACAGTGGGGTTTCTTGAAGATAACTAGAAGAACCCTGGTTGCACAGCCTCTCTTGGGGACAACTGGAGCAGCCAGAACTCCCGTCTGGGACCCCAGGGCGCCTGCCGGCAGGGAGCCATAAGTGCTAAGCTGCTGCGGGCTCTAAGGTGGGGCTGGGGATGCCCTAATCAGAAGGTGAAGGCGGATGGACTGCCCAATGATTGGGGTTTCCCAGGCTTCTGGGGGCCGTGACATCACTTCAGGAGGGGTCAGCGGGAATCAGTGGCACCTAAGCAAGGGTGCCTATAAGGCCAGAGCTTCCAGGCCTGATGCCTACCTGCCCCAGTGGGCTCAACTGAGGTGTAGCCTGTGTCAGGCACAGAGACAGAAGAGAATCAAGGGCTATAGCCCAGTGCCTGAATTGGGTTGGAGGCGGGGAGGCATAAGCACAAGTCCAGGAAGCTGTGTTTGCCCTGTTCCCCCTACTCGGGGACCCCCAGACCCAGGTTCCTTAGCATGGATGCATAGGGCTGTGGGGTGTGTGTGGTAGTCAGTACTGAACCCCAGGACCTTCACACAGAGCTGCATCCCCAGCTTTTGTATTTTGTATCTTGAGACGGCTACCTCGGCTGGGGTTGAACTTGGCATCCTCCTGCCTCAGCCTCCCTGAGGCAGATGGGCCCCTGATTACAGAAAGGTGGGCTTTTTAACACAGTTGCCCCAGAGTCCACATCTTTAGCAAGGACATCACCAGGGTGGTTTATCACTTACAGAAGTGACTTCTGTGTG
Organism: Cavia porcellus; assembly: GCF_034190915.1. NCBI lineage: Eukaryota > Metazoa > Chordata > Mammalia > Rodentia > Caviidae > Cavia > Cavia porcellus. Next base: position 27,540,996 of record NW_026947500.1, read on the forward strand.
TGGCTAGACTTGCCTCAATGCAAAGGTCTCCATTCAGGGCTCCTGCCTCAGATTGGGTAGAATCAAAGTGGTGGCCTCCCTCTATTGCTGGGTTCTTTTTTAAGTTCCTGCAGTGGCGCCCAGAAGCCGCCTTTTGTCTCCCTTCAGGGTGGCTGCTTTTCTTCCCAGCCCCTCACCGGCACCCCCTCCCTTAATGAGACCAAAGTTGTTTATTCTCTTGGGATGAAGCCTTGCAGGAGTGTGACACCCCCAGTAGCTCTCAGGGCCCCTCTCCCTTTGTAACCATTCAGCTCACCGAGCCCCCTTGTTCCCGGGCACTCCGTGTCGAAAGATGAGGCGATGGAGACTGACAAGGTGCCACGCTGCCCTTCCCACATCGGCCTCTGGCCTGGGGCCCACAGCCATAGGTTGATTTGGTGGCTGTCCCTGCCCCTGAGTCCCCATTGGGCACGATAGGAAGGCAAGCAGTGAGCTCTGCTGGAGTAGTGGCCAGATGGAGGAGCCAGGAAGATGGGGGGCTCCCAACAAGTGGGCCCCCCCCCAGTCAGGAATTGGCCTGTGGCTTGAGGAGGAGAATGCTGATGACCCTGGAGTGACACCCCCTGCCATGTGTTGGGGGACAATGTGTCCTCCCAGCTGACAGTGCAGGCTACAGGCTGGGGGCTGTTCTTGGTTGGCACTGTCCTTGGTCTGTTTATTTGGAGGAGCCCGAGAATACCAAAGGGTCCTCCCAAGAACCTCAACTGTAGAAGGGGAGTAGCCTTCTTGGTTTGGGGCCCTACTTGGGCTAGGATTTGGGGGGCCCTGGGGGAAGTGGCACTAGGTAAGGAGAGCTGTTGTGCAGGGGACTGACCCTGCTCCCTCCCCCCACCCTTGGCTGGCTACACTGGCTCTGGGTGTCATGGATGATCATGGTGGGAACCACGCACCTCTTTAAATTTGCCAATCAGTGACTTAGAGAAACTCATCTGGCCAGGACAAAGGACAAGGAAAAGAATTGTCTGACCAGAGAAACAGCAGGGCACAGGGCTGGCATGGAGTTGGGCTTTGCTGAACGTCACCCTGAAAAGTCACATCAGGGAGAAAGGCAGGTAACTGCCAAGGGACTTGGGCAGTGACCACCTCCCTGTGGTCTTGTGAATTCTGGAAGTGTGGCTCGTTGCCTCTGTTCCCTTCCACCAGGCAGTGGCAGGTACCTAGCATCACTGTTGCAGAGACACATACAAGATTCCTGTCTTTGCGTCCTTCATTTATGACTAAGTGACACTGATGAGACTCGGCCTGCTGCAAGGGCAGGATGGTGGTGGTAGCCAGTCCCTTCAGTGTGGCCACCTTCACTGTGCACCTGGTTGATCTTGATCAGCCGGCGTTCACGGGTGGCAGTTCCCCAGGTGCCCCTGAATCACAGGACCCTGCTCACGTCCCCTCTTTGTCTCTGCTGCAGATGTGAAGTTCATTTCCAACCCACCCTCCATGGTGGCGGCTGGAAGTGTGGTGGCCGCAGTACAAGGCCTGCACCTGGGGAGCCCCAACAACTTCCTGACCTGCTACCGCCTGACACACTTCCTCTCCAGAGTGATCAAGTGTGACCCGGTAAGTGGTGGCCACAGGGGACATCTGGCACCTGGGTCCTCATGGGTGACAGGCTAAGTAGGCTCTAAGAGGCTGGGCAGGGTCCTGCACCCACCTCCTATGGTCCCCTGCTATGGGTCCCAGTAGATTCTCTTGTCTCTGGGGCACCCATGAACAGGTAAGAGCCACAACCCTCCCGACAGAAAGGGGCCCAAGCCTGCCACAGTGAGGCTCCACTGACCACAGGGTTCGCAGGCAGTGAATACCAGCTTTAAAGAGCTCCTGGGAGGTCTGAGACCCTGGTCACCGAGACCAATGGAAACAAACTTGTTTTTTATGGGCTAAGGGGGTGGGGTTCTGGGAAACACGACTTGAGTTGACCGTGACTTCATTCTTAATAGTGCCACTGTTTTATACCCACTTCTTTTCTTTTTTGTGAAGAGAGAACTTAAATGACAATTACAAGGGTTTATGGCCTTTACCAAATTAGACAGAGGTTGGCAGGTCAGCTGTTACCTGCTGTGTGTGTGGGAATGACTGATTGCCTTGACACCCCTTCCCAGGGCAGGTGGGCCCGCCCCAGAGCTTCTGAAGAGTTCTGCCCTGATGCCCATCTTCACCTGCCTGTCCCCTGCCTAGGGAGTTCTGTGTTGGCTCACAAGAGCCCTGGCCAGGCTCACCCTGGGTGGGGGAGGGGTGTCCTCCCCGGGCTGTTGGGGCAGCAGTCTCTCAGAGGGAGACGCTCTGGGGCCTCAAAGTCCAGCACTTCCTTAGCCGCCAAAGACATGGCCTAGAAAAAAAAGCCCCTCCAGCAGAGTGGCTGGCATTGGGCTCAGTGGGAGCAAGCGGCAGACCGCTGCAAAAGAAAGATGCTTTGTATCTGCACTTTTTAAAGTCCCCAGCCCCACATCCTGCACTGTTTGACCTGGTCAGCCGTGTTGATGGATTTCTGGGGGCAGTGCCACACCATGACTGTCTGCAGGCAACTGCCAAGCAGTGGCCATCTTGTCCCTTCCTTAATCAGAGACTGTTCTAATTAGATGTTAGGAAAATGCCTCCCAGCTGACAGGGAATCGAGACCAGAATGACTTTGGCTTTCCAGTGGTAAAGGTAGCTGAGCTCAGACTCAGAAAGACCCTTGACAGCAAAGTCCTCCTATTCTTTTCTGAGATGAGCAGGGCCTCAGATGTCACCTTCACTCTTCCGTTGCCTCCAGGCCACATGGGCGAAGTTCATGGCCAGACTACAGCCCATCTTCTTAGATGGAGTTTCCTCAGGGGGATGCCTTTGCCAAGGACTCTGATATGGACGAGGGTGTGTTCTAGAAATTTCTGAGGTGTGCCTCAGGCGTGCTGTGTGGCCGTGTATCAGTAATTATGTGTCCCTTTTCACCAAAAAGCATAGTTGATTCTTCTGGGGCCTTCTGGCCAGGGGTAAAGGGCACCATCTACTGGGAAGGCCTTCAGGCTAGAGCAGGGACAAGGTAGAAAGGGGCCAAAAGCCTGAATTCAACTCATGCTCCAACCTCAGCCATGGGACTTGAGTGGGTCATGGGCCCGAGCTGCTGGTCAGTGTGAAGCTTCTGAGACAAGGGAACAGATGGCCAGGGAGCTGGACCATGAGCTGGGTGGGGAGCTGCTCGGGGTGATGACAGCCCAGAAGACCCCATTCCTGCACTGCTTGGCTTCCTTCCAGCATGCAGCCCCCTCAAGAACTGACAAGTACCTGAGGGGCTTGTGGGTGGGAGCTTCTGGCCTCAAAGACATCTGAGGAGATCTGGAGTTGAGTTGTGTGTTCACACCAGGCCTCTGGGCCCTTGGCTTCCTCATCTACAAAATGGTACCTTTTGTACCAGCCCTAATACCTTCGTTCATCTTGGATCTCAACCCGAAAGGGCAGGAGACACACTTCATAAATGTGGGTCCCTGGGAAGCCCTGCTGCCCTGGGAACGTTGGCCATGCCCTCCTATAACCCCTTGTGGGGTGATGGCTAAGCCCCTTGGAGGGCAGACTGGAGACAGTGTCAGTGTGAGAAGCCCTCCCTCTGGCGAAGTCCCAGCATTGGCACCAGGAAGCAGCTGCTTTACCCAGGCCTCCCAGAGGCAAGAACAGCATGAGCTGCTGGGACACTGACCCTGGCGTGGGGCAGTCCCGGCTTCCCCTTGGCTGTGTAGATGGTCACCCCCGAGGGGAGTCCAGCCCAGCATGGATGGAGTCCCGGGTTCCCCTTGGCAGTGTAGATGGTCACCCCCGAGGGGAGTCCAGCCCAGCATGGATGGAGTCCCGGGTTCCCCTTGGCAGTGCAGATGGTCACCCCCGAGGGGAGTCCAGCCCAGCATGGATGGAGGCGCAGGGCTGCAGCACAAATGGGTGCGAGCACCCTGTGGGCCCCTGGCGTCCATCCTCAATTGATCAGAGTGTGGGCTTCACCTTCAGGGCTGCCACTGGGCAGACGTAACATCCAAAAGGGTAGGGCCCTGGGGGCCTCCCCACCTGGATTGGAGGAATGGAGTCCAGGAAGCTGGAGATTAGGGCCCATGAAGGAATTCCAAGAAGCCAGGCTCTGCTCTGGGCGAGCAGCAAGCATCTGGGGTCTGTATAGGGGCAGTGCAAGGGGCAGCAGTATCTGGTTCTGAGTCGGCTCACCAGGCCAGAAGAAAGCTGGGGGCCAAAGTAGCACATAATTCTCCTTCCCAGGCCTGTGGTGGCCATTGTGAGGGGTACTCTGAGCCAAGATCTTTCAAATCCAGCATTAAAACAGGGCACTGGCTTTGCACCTGTTTCTGAAGACCCCCACAACACCCCCTTTCCAGGACTGCCTGCGTGCCTGCCAGGAGCAGATCGAGGCTCTGCTGGAGTCCAGCCTTCGTCAGGCCCAGCAGAACTTGGACCCCAAGGCCGCAGAGGAGGAAGAAGAAGAGGAGGAAGAAGCAGACCTGGCCTGCACGCCCACTGACGTGCGGGACGTGGACATCTGAGGTGCCGCTGCCACCAGGGCACGGAGCAGTGGTTGGCAGCGCCCGCAAGGGAAGAGCCAGTCCTAACTGCTCCTCTAACCAGGTCCCTCTTCTTCGGGACATTTTGTTACCAGAAGGGAAAGTTTCATTCTCCTTGTTGGTTTTTGTTCCTTTGCTGTTTCTCCCTCCCATCTCTGACTTAAGCAAACGGAAAAAAATTATCTGAAAACCTTTAAAAAAAAAAAAAAGAGCAAAAGAGAGAGGATAGAATTTGCATAACCTGAGTGGGGGAGGTGAGTTGTACTACAAAATAGAGGCTTTTATACCGGCATAATCAACTAGTTTATGTATTAATGTGCTTGTGTCTCTGGTAAGAATAGACATTAACACACAAGAAGTCTCCAGGGGGGACTAGATTTGATTCTTCATGTTCTGTTTTGGTTTTTTTTCTTATTTTTTTTTTTCTTTTCCTTTTTTTTCTTTAAGACATAAAAGCATTTTAAAAGAGAAAAATCCCAACAGACCATTTTTTAAAGTAGAAGAGGATTTTAGCTAGAAATATGTATTCTTGTGCTCTCCTGGGTGCGCCTGTGCCCCGCTTGTTCAGCCATGTAGTCACTTGATAAGCCACATGTATGTTCATTTATCTCGTAACTAGGTAGATATGTAACCTCTTCACCTTATGGATGGTTGATGCAATCTCTCAAGTCATAGACTGTGGCAGCCCCAGTGTGCTCAGCCTGCGCCGGAGGATCCGCATCCAGGGCCAGGCCTGCGGCTACCAGCCAGTCTCAAGGGAGTGGGAAAGGCCAGCTGTCCCCCTCCTGTGACCCATTACCATAGAGAGAAAACGAAATAGCAACATAATATATTCTATTTTTATAATCTTCCTATTTTTGTAGTTAACTGTTTATGAGATGCTGGTTTTTTTGGGTTTTTTGATTTTTTTGTTTTTGTTTTTTTTGTTGTTGTTGTTGTTTTTGGTTTTGGTTTTGGTTTTTACCCAATGGCCCTGCAGCCTGCTCACAGCCAGGTCAAATTCACAGCAACTTTCTCTCTCTTTTTTTTTTTTAATTGTTGTTTTGATTTTCCTTCTCGGTATTCTGAAACCATTCCATTTCAAAGCACTTTGGGTCCAGTAGTTAGAGGCAATATTGTTGTTGATGTTGTACATGCAGGGGGGCGGGGGCGGGGCAAATTTTAATGGAATGGTTTAGGAATATTCACGTACTTGTACGCAAACAGGATTGCTAAGCAAGTGCATGTCACTGCGGGGTTAGCGAGAGGGGGATGTTTTTTGAAGGTTTTGTTCCAGTCAAGAAGAAACAGATCTGCATTCTCAGCATTGCCAGGATGATAGAGAAGTTCCTGTCCTGTAGAGAAATTAAAGTTCTTAGGAATCCTTTGGTGCCAGCTGGTGTTTGAAATTAAGGACCTCAAAGGTTTGCCTAGAGAGCAAGTAGTTTAAGGGTTACTTTTAGGTGTTTCATGATGGAAGGTTTTTAAACACTAAAATATATAATTTATAGTTAAGGCTAAAAAGAGTATTTATTGCAGAGGGTGCTCACAAGGCCAGTATGAGCTATAAAGTAATGCAATCTCCCCTTGGTTTAAACACACAAACCTTTCTGCCTTTGGTGTCACAGGCTTAATACAGTTTACGGAAGATTGGTCCCTTTGTAGACAAGGGGGAAAATCTCAAGCAAAACCACACAAGACACGGATTCAGCCTGTTTGGCATCTTCCAAAGTGGTCTGATCTGCGAATCATCCAGGAAAGTTAGGGTACTTGGATGAGTTCGATTCCAACGCACTCTTATCCCCTGCCCCCTCCTTGAAAAAAGAAGAGTTAGTGACAGGTAGACAATTTGCACATCTTGGCTCTGTAGCTTTTTATTTAGGAAGTGTTGAAGGGAGGTGGCGAGAGCGTGAGGCTGAGGCTGGAGAGAGGACGGGAGGAAGGAAGTGTGGACGGGAAGAGGGGACGGGGCAGTGACCGCGTGAGGGACAGGCTGCGGCTCCGTTTCTTAATGCGCTGCTACCCATGACTTCCCGGCACGGTTCGGAAACAAACTCACATCGCTTCTCTGTATCTCTTTCACATTGTTTTGCTGCTATCGGAGGATCAGATTTTTGTTTTGTTTTGTTTTGTTTTGTTTTGTTTTGTTTTACAATGTCATATACTGCCATGTTCCAGTTTGAATCGCCTCATAGAAAATTGTATTACAGATTCCCTTGTTTTGTAGTTGGTTTTTTTCTTTTCTTTTTTTTATGTGATCAATTTTGACTTAATGTGATTACTGCTCTATTCCAAAAAAGGTCCCTGTTCACAATACCTCATGCTTCACTTAGCCATGTGCAGACCCAACAGTTGGGCTCTGTCTGCCTCAGCAGACAGACACACAGACAGGATCCCAAGACGGGGCCTGGTAGGGGCCAGTGATGGCCTGCTCCGTGAGCCCCCCGCTGGGCCTCTGGAGACCAGACTTGGGTCTGAGATCTTTCCCCTGCGCCCGTTGTATGGGGCTGTTCACCTGATCCAGGATGTACCATCGTAGTAGTTTTGACCGCTGTATCATTCTGTATGTGTAGTTATGAACATTACATTATTATTATTATTATTATTATAACCAGTCTGTCTTACGTGCCACTGTGGTGCTGGGCCCGTAGGACTCTTGTCATTCGGGATGATTGAAATTGCTTTCTGGAATTTGTTCAAGTTTTGGGTGTGTTAATCTGTTATTGTACTAGTGTTCTGTCTGTTGTTTTGTTAATTACAGCATAATGCTAATTTAAAAGAGACTCCAAATCTCAATGGAGCCAGCTCACAATGCTGTGTGCCTGAGTCCCCTAGCAAGCTGCCGAACCAAAAGGATTTGTGCCCCCGAGGGGTGGTCTGTGCTTGGAGGCCATCGGCAGGCGCAGGGCCAGCCCTCCACCCCTCCGGATCACTGCTTTTGCTTACCTCAACCATTCTGGCTGCGGCGTCTCTGTGTCTGAACTGAGCGGGGTCCTTGGGGGACGGTGTGTCCGCGGTGGTGGGTGAGGGCAGACATCTCCAATACTGTGTGCCAAAAGGCCAAAGGCTGGTGGCAGGTCCACGGAGCACAGCAGAGTCTGTCCTGCGATGTAAAAGTCTGCGAGCGTCTCTGGTCAGTGGGCAGTTTGGGTCCGTGCTTTAGTTGACACCGCAGCGCCTCCCAGCATGGACATGTAACCGGCACGTTTCCAGCAGAAAACAAAAGACAAACGTGAAAAGTCTAGAAATAAAATCGGTAAAATCCCAGTGTGGTCCTTGCCTGTGTGTTTTCTGGGCTGGCAGGAGGTCAGAAAGAGGTCTGGACCTGGCCAGGGTTTGGCGGGGGCAGGCTGGGTTCACCAGGTACACAGGGGTGCCCTATGGGGCTAGGTCATCCTGACAGCCACTAGATGACAGCAGCCCCTCCCCTGGGTGACAGCCTAGAATGTCTCCCGACACTGCCAAATGATCCGGGGTGGAGGGTTCATGGAGAATTGGCAGGTGGCACCTCTGATGCGTAAACAGCTTCTGGCGTCAGGGACCGAAGCGGTGCCCCTTGATCAAAAGCATCTCCCAACCCTCGTGTGGCCTATTTGCCCTCCCTGTTATTTGTAGATAGAAAAATAAATAAAAGCCAGCATTTGTTCCCCCTCTTCTGGCGCACATGCTGTTTGCTCTGGGTGAATCACAGGCCTTACGCACAGCCAAGATCCAGGAGCAAAGCACAGTGCTGGGGCTGTGGTCCAGGGTGGCCTTTCATATAGCTCCCCAGGCGCATGGGGGACCTTCTTGAACTCTGTCACCCGCCTCTAGGGCTTCACTTGCCAGGCTTCCAAATCCTGGGCAAAGAGTGGGATGGGACCTGCTGCAGTTTTGTGTTCTGGGATTCAGTCTGCAGCATGGCCCAATTGTCTTCACCAGTTCTCAAGCCAAGAACAGTTTTGTCACTTGTCAGCCACCAAGGCCTCTATGCAGCACCTATTGTGTGCCCATACACTTGTGCAGAGTGATCTTGAGGGCTTAGGCTTGACCAAACTGAATCTGCATGGCGACCTACATTCTGGGAGAAAGGGAAAAGGGGACACCAGGAGCCTCCCCCAAGATGGTCTTATGCTGGGCAGGTCCGGCAGCCTGCAGGGTGCCCCAAAAGTGGCTGACAGGTGGTCTCACAGCAAGAACCCCAGGGCTCACTGAGTCTAAGGAAGCTCATGGCCACTCAAGTGGTTCCCAAGGGCCAGCTCCACGCAAGAACCAGGTGTGTGTCAGACTGGGAACCCTGAGAATCGACATCCCCAACCTCAGCCCACAGGATGACTGCAAGAGGGAGCATAGGGCCACTGTGTTTCAGGCCAAGTGGGGTGGCAGTGGGATGGCAGGATGACAAAGGGATGGAGACCCACAGCAGGATCATGTTGGGCGGAGCAATGTCCTGATCAGGAGACTGAGGACAAGGTGCCAGGGCAGGGAACCTTGGGGTACAGGCACAGAAAGGGAGGTAGGCAGAAGCCTAGAGGGATGGCATGAGCTTCACCTCCAGACCCACAGTGAGGTTCAGAGTGCACCTGGCTGAGCCCCATTGATAATCAACCCCCAATACTCTCCTTGGCTGGGCAGCAGGACGTGGGACATCCCCCGTCAAACTCAGCAGACAGGAACCTTGACCCCTCTTCGATGTCGTGATGGCTGGTCCCTTTGGGGGTTGTCTGGCTGCTCTTGGTGACAGGGTGACAATAAAAACAGGAGCTTCAGGGACCAAACCTCTGAGTGGTCCACACCCTGCTGCTCCTTTCCAGAAGCTCATTGCCTGTGCTCTCGTGGCCCCTGGCCCACCCACTCGGGGGGGGGGGTGCCCTGCCTGCATCCTGATCAGCATCCAACCATCCATCCATGCCCACCGGGCCTGCTTCTTCAGCTCATCCCCGTCTGTGGGGACTGGCCCATCCCTTTGGTCTCCTCTCTGAACCTGGGTTCTGCCCTTGGCTGGTGACTCACCAGACTGCACCAGGCTCTGTCCCTTCACCACCACCATCACCACACCCCAGCTATCCCATCTGCTTACCCCTCATGGCCTGAAAGAAAACTAGTCTCCATAATGCCTTTGCAGCCCTGTGCCTCCACAGGTGGCCTGTGTCTTCCTGCTCTGATCAGCACCCTCTTGAGGGAAGACAGAAATCCTGGGGACCCCTCAGACCTCTTCTGCACCCTGCAGATGAGTGGAAGGCAGTGTTGTCCCCAAGCCAGCAGACTCCACAGTAGAAGGATGGCGGAAACACAGGGGCCACCCCCAACTGTCAGGATAAAGGCTTGGGGTGAGAGGCTAGGCAGGGTGGACATGTGCACTCATTTCTGGAGGGAGAATGGGTGGACAGGCTGTGACAAGATGGGCAGGGGTCATGGGCTTCTAGAGGAAGGGTTCTCTGACCTGCTGTGGACCGGCCGCCTGCTCTGTGGACCTCCTTGCAGCAGCAGGACCAGAGCCCAGGTCCCACAGCTTCTGGGCCCAGGACGTGAGTGTTCAGCCTTCCGCCACTGCATTGCCACTGCGCCTCGAGAGAGGTTGATGCCAGGAACTGGGCATGTGGCGGGGCCCATGGGAGGGCAGTGATGGCGATGGCAGCGTGGGGTGGAGTGTGTGTCCTTCCCTCATGGGGGACCACATGCTGGACAGGCCCCTCGCCTGCCTCTTGCAGGGCTCTGTCATCCCAGGAATGCCTTTGATCAAGAGTTTATGCAGAGAGGGAAAGAAAGCCCAGGACCTCTAATCCGTTCCCACAGTCCCCCTGCCCGCTGGGGCCCCAGCAACCCAGCGCCACACCGCAGGCCTGGGGCAGACAATAGCCCATGGACGGGTGGGCGGGCAGGTCCAGGGCTGCCGGCCTTGGGCCCCACATCCGGGGGCATTGTCACCACGACTCCCAGGGCACATGGGGAGGATGGGGAAGGCTGTGCAGAAGGGGCCACTGTGAGCTCCAGCCTATCAAAGGCTGCGACCTCCATTAATCCTTTGGGTTTGCACCTAGCAGCAGAGGAAGGAGGGGTGCAGATCGCTCCTGTTCCAGGCCCAGGCCCTCCAGGCTGATTGTCTGGGCATCTCCTCCCCTTGTGATTCCAGAGGCCGGGGCAGCTGAAGGTCACAGTGTATGCTGTGTGCCACTATAGAACTGAACACTAAGCAGTTGCTTCCCAGGTCCCAAAACAACCCTCTGGGCTGGGGAAAGGGAGGAGACACACACACTGGTGAGGGCTGCAGATCTGGCCCTGTCCTCAGGTATGGAACAAGCGCGAGGATCCCAAGGTTATCAGACTGTTTGCTAGCACCAGACAGGAATGTGGGAGGATTTGCAGCCGCCGCACTGGTCATCTCTGCCGTAACAGCCAGGCAGCTTGGGAAATGCGGGCGTGCCCTGCGTGCTGGGGAAACTTGCTATACAAAAATAGGCAACAGGCTGAGTTTGAGATTAGAGGGGCATTTGCTGCTCCTTGTGGTAGGTAAGGAAACTGAGGCCCAGGAAGGTGTAGTGACAGTGCTGGGATCACACATGCCAGGCCTAGGGTTCAGGGCCAACACTCCTGTTCCTAGGAAACTCAGGACGCACATGCCCTCCATGTGATGGTTCCCCCCGAAAGGCTGGTGCATATATAGACCTAGTTTTTCCAGGTGACCCTGTGTCCTAGGCTTCAAGCTCCAAGCCCTATGGTCAGTGTTGTCTTGATCCCCTGGCTTGGAGTAGGACAGCCACCCAGTGGATGTCTGAAGGTGACCAGCTGTTAAAAAGGAAGGTCACATACCAATATACACACACTAACCATCATTTCCCAGTGGAGGACATGAAGTTTGGACCTCAGCTTTGTGACATCTGGGCTGTGCAGCTTGGCCTCTTGAGCCTCAGTTTCCCTCTCTATACAGTGAGAATAACCTGCAGGAACATGAGCTCATGAGAGATCCTCTCGATGCTCAGTTGGTCAGCTGGCTCCCCATCACTATGACAGATACCGCCTCATAGTTTTGGAGTTTCCGGGCCTTGGTCACATGGTCCTGCTGCTCCCAGCCTGTAGTAAGGCACCAACCACATTTTACGTGGGAGGCAAAAGAAAGTCAGGAGTCCAGAGTCCTCCTTTGGCTCCTCAGGTGGAAAGACCTTGGTCTTCTCACACCCCAATTCCCCCTCCTGATAAGAACCGCACCCAGATCATGCTCTGGGGACCCACCCATTGCCAGCTCTGTGGCTCATTTGGAACCAACCCCATCCTCAGCTCTGGGTCAAGCCTTGATAGGCTCAAACTCAACAGCCTGTTTACACCCAGAGAAGAACACAAAAGCAGAGCTGTGCATTCAAGGGTGTAGTGACATTAAAGCCAACAGCACTAAGGGACATGGGGAGAAACTTGCAAAGAGTATCCCTCATCCTCTGGACTCTGGCAGACATGTCTGCCACCTAGAAGGCAGCCTGGCATGGAGTCTGCCCTATAAGAGCAGAGAGGGGGAACAGGGCTCCAGACAAGCTGCTGGACTGAGCGGCTCCTGAAGTTATACTCCTTTTGCCACAGGAGCTCCTCATTTTTTTAAGTGAGGTCAGTTTGCTTGGGCTCTGGGCCACTTGGTTTTCAGAGACCCTTATTAACTCTTACAGCTTACATGTGCTTTCTGCCTTGCTGAGATGTAACACGTATGAGCAGTGGGAGCCACTGGCCAAGTTCTGTATTGTTGGCTGGGAGCCCCTTGGGGTCAGGGAATGACATCCTGACCAGCTGGCTGGCCCAGAGCAAGCTCAGGAGACATGTGGGGAACCACCTTACCTGATAGTCCTGGGCCAGCTCACTCTTCTGGGTGCACTGTGTGTCCTGGAGCTCACTTGGGACGAACAGATTTGAAAGTGTCCTAGGGATCCATCTCCTCCCACCTAGGACAGCTCGATGGCCTTAACTGGCTGAGAGCAAGGTGAGCTGGAGCCCTTGGGCATCATGCCTGTGTCCCATGGTGGGAAGAGAGGAGTTCCTGGGGCGGGTGACAGCGGGCCCTCAGAGGTGGCAGAGACTAGGAGCTGAATACAGTCCCTGAGGAGGCCCCGCAATGCCAGGCAGGGAGTGGTCAGGACTGTGTGTGTCCAGCTCCCTCACCCAGCAGGAGAGGCCACTTGTGTCAGATCCCGGGGGCGGCCATAACATATGACAAACGATGTGGCTGGAAACAATAAGAATTTATTCTTTTACAGTTCTGGAGTCTGGAGGGATGGCTTTTGTCTCTCCCAGCTTCTTGGTAGCTCCCTTCCGCCTCAGTGCAGCTAGCTGTAGGGTCTCTGCCTCCATCTTCACAGGACCATCTGTTTCTTGTGTCTCCTCCTCCTTAAAAGGACCCAGGCACACAGGACTGAGGTTCTGTCCTCCCCTACTACCTCTTCTTAACTCACAGCTTCACAGAATCTGCAAAGATTCCATTTCCAAATAGGGTCGCCTTTACAAGCACAGGGCTCAGACTTCAGTGCATTTGTCTCTGGGGGATAAGATTCAATAAGTAACAGATATGCCCGAGCTCTGGATGCCAGTTGGCAGGCTCATGAGCCCCTGCTGGCTCAGGGACAGACTCCCACAGGAAACAACTACATTCCATACATCCCTGCTCAGAGCGAGTCAGCTCCTCACCAGGTCTTTAGTTGACCAAGCACATGCAGGACGCTTTGGTTCCCTGGTGCAATCTTTCCAGTGGGCGAAAAGGACAGAGGATAGAGACCCTGGCCCCTGTGACCCTATGGCCAGCTGGCCCAGTGATAGCACAAGGGACAGCCAGGACAATGTCCTGATGGGGCCAGGACAGGAAGCAAGGGCTGGGATGGCTGTGGGAGTCACTAGCCCTGTGGAAAGTCATAGGGAAGGAATGAAACCCAAAATGTGTAATAGTCATTGTACAAAAGAGAGGAAAAGAAAGTGCTCTAAACTATATAACTGCATGTATATTTAAGTGTATAAGATAGAAGATGATATCACAGAGTTTTATTGGATCATTGAACAGAACTGTTTGCAGTATCATTGTTGGAATGTCCACTCTACAAGCTTTAATTTTGTGACTTGAACAATTATTTTTAAGATGGCAATATGTAATCCATTAACTAGTGATTTCCTACTGTTCATTTTTTTCTTCTGTAAATCTGTATAACTTGTACCCTTTCACTTTTTTTTTCTTTTCTCCTTAAATTAAAAAAAAAAAAAAAAAAAGAAAGTCATAGGGAAGTCTACAGGAAAGAGTGACTTTCCCAGATGAGCCAGGAGTCACCGAGCCTCTGGGGGCAGGCTCCCCATCACTACAACTCCCGTGTCTGGTGACATATAGCACCTCTTTCGTCTCATAAACCACCAAGGCTCAGTGACCTCAGTTTCCTGAGTTCCAAACCAGGCCTGCTCTTCACTTCGCCTGTGAAGGTCAGAATGGACTGTGGGCATTGGGGTGAACTCACGTGTTTGTTACAGTTTTTGTCTTCTTCAGGTCACACAGGTGTTTCCGGGTAAGGAGAGAATTCTCCAAGGCTTAGTGTGACAGTCATCCACCTCCACACATTTCTTCAATCCCTGGACTGAGCTGACCACCCACCTCACCCCTGGGCTCCAGAGTGCCACACATCCCTGCGAAAGACCTGCTCACGGGGTCTGGGCAGCTACGGGCCCATTTAGTTGCTGCTTGGCCAGATCTTTTCCATAAATGCATCTGTTTTTGCTCTCAGTGCAGGATGAGAATTAGCATGAAAAACAGGCATCACCAGCCGGGCGTGGTGGTACACTCCCATAATCCCAGCACTTGGGAGGCTGAGGCAGGAGAGCTGTTTGCAAGTTCAAGACCAGCCTGGGCTACAAAGTGAGCTCAAAGCCAGCCGGAACTACATGGCGAGACCCTGTCTCAAAGAGACCAAAAAAAAAAAGAGGCACCACCCTTGCAGAGAAGACATACCTAGTTTAAGCAAACTGCCCAAGTCCCAACATACCTCCCAACATACTGCTCCAGCCGGAGCTTAGCCACTTGCTTCGACCTCTGGGCTTATGTCCCCCACCACCACCTGTGAAGAAAGTGGCCCTACTCCATGGCATCAGTGGATGGTCCAGCGATGGGAGGAAGCCTAAGCCATCAGTAGCCACATCTGACCACTGGGTGAAAGAAAAGTGTTAAGGTGTGAATGTGAAATAAAGAAAAAGTGCAATGTAATGTGGCCTTGATTTAGGATGGCAATTTGGTCATTAATACTAGATGGTGACTGGAGAGTAGTTCTGAGGGGAAGCTTTCGTGCAGGTTTGATCCATCATGCTTCCATCTAACTGCTAATAGACCAGAAAATCCAAATGAACTGATTTCACTGTCTACACAAAATGCTTTTTGTTTTTTTTTGTTTTTGTCTTTTTCGTTTTTATCGGTACCAGGGATCGAACTCACGACTGCCTGTTTGCAAGGCAGGCGCTTATGCCGCTGAGCTAAATCCCCAGCCCCTATGCTTTTTGTTCTTATGAAGTCCCAGGCTAACAGGCTGTCCCCCCAAATTTATATGCTGAAGCCCTAAATCCTAGCACCTTAGAATGCAACCATAGTGGGGCCTTGTAGAGGTGTTTACATTAGAGGCCTTTAGGGTGGACCCTGATCCAATCTGACTAGGGCCCTTATGGGAAGAGCTGGGTTCATAGACACATCAGGGATGACCCCACAAGGACACAGGGAAACACCATGTGTAAGCCAAGGGGAGAGACCTCAAGAGGGGACACCTAAATCTTCAACTTCCAGCCCCCAGGATGTGAGCTATGAATGTCTGATATCTAAGCTGCCCACCTGCGGACTCTGCCATGGTGGCCCCAGGAAACTAACAGTGCACAAAAGCTGCCAAAGCTCTGAGAGGAAGGAATAGGTCACACCTTAGGAACCTGCAAGGAGGGATGAAATCCCACCAGAGGCTCACAAATCCTGGCAGGGCGGACAAAGGTCTTTGTCCAAGGAACCAGCTGGGTGGGATGGGTTTGGGCGGGATAAGGAGAGAGCAGGCAGAATACTTCTGTCTGCAGACAATGATAACGAACTCAACAGCCTTGGACAGCTGGGACACACAAGGTCTGCAGCATGGCTGGTCCACTCAGCAGCTCAGTGGTGACAGCAAGGACCCTGGAACCTCCCCAGTTCCTCCCAGTGTCCTGCTGTGCACTCAGGTTGGCTTATGTAGGATCTGCCTGTAAGTTGCCCCTGGCAGTTTGTCACATCCTGATGGGATTGCATCCCGGTGGGATGACGTGCAAGAGGCAGCAGCTCTCAGGAATGAGGTCCTTTCCCAGCAGATGCCACTCCTGTCTCATCAGGCACAAGAGGATGGGCACCAGTTCCTGACCCAAGCACTGGAAGTGGTGCCACCAGGGCCAAGGGACAGTTCAGCAGCTGTGTGTATGGATCCCAGGTCCACAAGTTCCAAAGGGATCCTGGGACCTGGGTCAGTGCTCTAGGAAGAACCAGGCAGACAGGGGCTGGGATTTAGCTCAGTGGCATAAGTACCTGCCTTGCAAGCAGGTGGCTGTTTGATCCCCAGTACTGACTAAAAAAAAAAACAAGAACCAGGAGGACAAAGATCCTGGTCAGCACACAGAAACCTGAGGAAGATGATTAGAAGTTGTCGTGGCTCTGTCTGACAGAAGAGGAAGGAAGAAGCATCCTGCTGCTCAGACCCCTGGAGTGGGAGAGGTGAGGTGGCCAGCAGGGTGGACATTTCCCCTCTCACAGTGACTACTTCTCCTTGGTTACTAGACACGTGGCCAGGATGTGACGGCAGCCGACCTTGGTCAGCCAGACCACTGCTTCTCCGAACCTGGACCCCAACACTCCACACGAGGCACCCAGTGGCTGGCAGGGTATTGGACACGGCACCAGACCCTGCCCCCTTCCACAGCTCAGCTAGGAGAGCAGAGGACTGCAGACCAGCAGAAATGGTGCCAGACAATATATGCCATTTATTTATTTTTCCAATTAAGAGAAACAATACATTATGAAAACAGGTAACTTAGAAAATATAAAACTCCCGTGAGGGAAACAGCCAAGGCCCTCTGGCCCAGCACTCCTAATGCTGCCAAGTTCATCCCGCCTCTGGGGATGGTGGGAAGGGCATATCAGGCTCCTCTGGGCTGGCACTGGCATCTCTTCCTCTCCCTCAGATGTCCAGGCAAAGGGGGCCCAGGAAGCCCCAGAGCTCCGCAGGGGCAGTAGGCCCTGTGCCACCTGCAGCAGCAGTGCTGAAGGCAGAGTTCCTGGTGCTCTGTGGTGCTGTGGAAGCCCTTGCTCGGTTGCTGGGCTCTCAGACCATGCAATCCCTGTCCAGTCTGTCTGCTCATCTCTAAAGGGAAAACCATCTACCACCTGGGCCACCAAAGCAATGAACAAAACCTAGGAAGGACTGACGTTCTACATGGTGCACAGAAGGCTCAACAAATGTCAAAGTACCAGTCAAGTCTTCCCACTGACCTACTTCACATCAACCCTGTCTCTTCTCCCCTGCGCTACTTGGGACTGAACATGGGGCCTTTGCACTGAGCTATCTTCCTCTCTAAGCCTTCTTGAATTTTTGCTAAGTTGCTAAATTGTCCAGGCAAATTTCCAATCCTCCTGCCTCCCCCCTGAAGAATGCTAGGATCACAGGTGTGCATCACTATATCCACTGAACACTCTTTTTTCTTTTTCTTAAGACAGGGTCTCACTGTGTAGTTCAGGCTGGCCCCGAGCTCACAGCAATCCTCTTGCTTCTGCCTCCCCCGTGCTGAGACTGCAGGTCCACACCTGGCTCAACCCTATTAAACAACAACAAAAACAACTTTTGTGTGCCCAGGCCTGGGTCAGTCCTACCCAGGGCAGCACCTAACTGGCCTGCTTGGCTAAAGCATCCGTGAAGCTGCCAACTCTAGAACTGCAAGCAGTGGGCAGCCTCTCGAGGGATCTGCAGGCTCCCTCAGACAGCACAGCAGACAGGGCCCAGCGCACTGGAGCAACCCAGGCAGAAAACCTCGGGGAAGGAGGCCAAACGGGACCCTCCCTCCGGAACAATGAATACCCTGTCATTGTTTTGCCTTTAATGACATTTTTGAACACTTAATATGCAGACATCTGTTCCTTAATGTTTCGTCTTTGTTCATCTGTCATCCTCAGAATGAAAGTCCAGGACCTTCCGCACTAATTTTAAAGTCCGGCTGAACATTGAGTAACGAACAAAACTGAAAACACAAAAGGAAAAACACAGCGTTTTAAAATCTTGCTCATTTCTGCTCACTAATGAGAACATAACCCTCTTGTGACTGCAGCTTTTCTTGTCACCAGACCTTAGTTAAGTCCCAACACCTGTCCCCCAACCATCCTCGGTTGTCCTGCAGAGACAGAAACGATTTGCTCCTAGGACTATTCACAGGCACAAAGCACACTCCCAGGACCTGCGCAGCCGCCCCGTGGAAGGCAGAAAGAGACACGCAGAGAACAAACCTGTCTAAACTTTCCTCTAATTCTGTCTAAGTCTTCGTGGAGCTTGTCGTAAGTAGGGTCATCATAGGGGAACCTCTGAATCATTCCAATCAGTGACTCCAAGACCTTCATCTTCCTGCTGCAAAGCACAGAATAAAGGCCCTTAGTCCTTTGTACACAACGAGCTTGGCTTATGCAATAACCGTGATGATCACTTAAAAGCAATGGGTGTGCTAAGAATGCCCCAGTTTGGAGCCCGAGGATTAATGTTCTCATTAAGCTACATAATATTTATTTTCCTAGCAACAGGCTTTTGCCCACACCTCGAGCTTCACAGCAGATAGACACGTGGCACCCAGATGTGCGGAGCAAGTGGCTGGGGCGACCTGCAAGGCTCTCTTGGTCACAGACACCGAAACAGACAGAACCAGGCGAGAAAGCCAGCAGCTGGGGCACGAACAAGCCTGCTCTGCTCTGGGAATTTTCCAGGAGGGCAGCATGGACTCACAGCCTTTAGGGGTTCAGCTGCAGGTAACCTGGCCCCTCCCTGTGAGGGTAGCACCACTCCCTGGTGTCACAGCTCCATTCCCCTTGCCAGGAAGCCCAGGGGCTTGAGGGAGGCTGAAGAAAGGTGCCCGCTTAGGATGTGGGTGGCTCTGGGCATGTATCCAGGACACTCAGTCACTTCACTCCTCTGAACCTCAATGTCCTCATCTGCAAAACCAGGAAGCAGAGACTCTGCGTACTTCGATCCACGGGAAATCTAAACTCTAGGAGCAAGCAGCCACTCAAAACTGCGATTCTGGGGCTGGGGATTTAGCTCAGCGGCATAAGCACCTGCCTTGCAAGCAGGCGGTCGTGAGTTCAATCCCTGGTACCGATAAAAACGAAAAAGACAAAAAAAAAAAAAAAAACTGCGATTCTCCTTGCTACCATGGATCCTGGTGATAGGGATCTCACCTAGGAGCCTTAAAAATATCCTATTTGTGTGGCCTGGGGCTTTTCAAGGTACAGGTGACTAAGGGAGCACACTTGCCCTGGACCACCTGTCCCTCAAAGGCACATCAAAGAGGTATGGTAGGTATTTGATTGATGGCAATTCAAAGCAACCATGATCTCCCGAGCGCTCCCCACAGGGTATAGTTAAACACACAGATGAGTAAATTTGCCTATGGCAAGATGGGCTGTCAGGCCTCCATGCTCTCCCTGTCCTCTCTTCGGAAACCGTCTAAGGAAGTCGTGCAAGTGCCCAGCTCCTAGCAGATGCCGAGGTGAGGGCTGCATTGTGTGCAAACAGCACCATCACTGCTGAGAAGCAGTAGCAGCATGTCAAGAGTTTACCAAGAAGCCCAGTACTCGGCTGAAAGTGCCACCTTTGCTTGGTGACAGCTCTTTGTGGCTCCTTAGGTGCCGAAATGCCCACTCCGTTTGGGCAGACCACATATGTGGCAGCTGTTTTCCCTTTAATACCCTTATCTAAAAATTCTTCACCCTTCACCTTTCACAACTAATCCTACTAGGTTAGGGGCAGAGCTCAGTGGCAGGGTACATGCTTAGCATACGTGAGGTCCTGGGTTTGATCTAAAAAAAAAACTGTACTGACTTAGAAAATCCAAACATCTACAAACATGGAGGCTTTAGATTCCAGACACCTCTGGGCCCTGCCAGGTGGCAGGTGGCACAGAAGTGGGCCATCTTGAAGGGGCTCCTTCTCTTTCTGACAGACTGCATGTGCCACTTGAAGATATTAGGAGACCCTTGCTCTGGGGTAGGGCTGGTCACTGCCTGCCCTGCACCACAGACTGATAGTGGGGAGAAGGGGAGACTACTGGAGAGTTCCCCAACAGTGCCCTTCAGGCTTCTATCCTTTCTGGACCCACTGGAGAGCCAAGCTCAGCTATGACTGCCCCCCGGTGGCAGCACAGGTACCTCACCACCAGCAGCCCAGTCCCTGCCCAGGCCCCAGGAAAACCCTTTACAGTACACCCTAGGTTAACCTAAGCAGATAGACAGAGCAGGCAGGTCACATGGACAAGCCAGACTGCAGGTAACACTGGCAGCATCACACTGTCACGAGTATCCTCATCCTTACTTTTGAATATGGGTGCGACTCGGACTGTAGAAATTCAAAATATCTCAAATAAAAGAGCAAATCATGCCATCTCCCCTGCCATGCTGCGCCAGGCACCAGGTACCAGAATGCTACACAGGGCCAGCCTTAAATCCAGCTTCTCCTGTGACCAGCAGAGTTGCCCAACTGCACACACCGGCTACTTAAGGGTTTGTTTCCAGCCTAAGGATGAAAACCAGTGAGACAGGCTCCTATGGACTGAAGGCAGGCGGGCAGGCAGAACATGGCAGGATGTTTCATGAAGGCAGAAAAATAATTCAAACGGCAGCTAACATTGCGTAGAGCTTCCAAGGACTCAAAAATGAGTCACGCACACTGGAAGGCTTCCTGGCTGGTCAGCAAAAAGCTGCCGACAATCGGGTCAGCACTTCCTAAACCTCACAGACCCCTGCAATCTGTTCATCAGCAGCTCAGGGGAGGGATGAGTAAGCCAGAAGTCACTCAGTATCACTTTACTGCCACAGTGTCCAAAAGCCCCTCGGTGCTGTAATAAATAATTCTAGGGACAAGGCAGGGAAAACAAGAACTCCTTGAGAAGTAACAGTGACCAGTGCTGACCAGATGTCCAAAATGTGCCAGCACTGTCTGGTATTTCCTTTAACTTTCCTAACAATATCCAAATTAGACATCATTATTTTCTGCATTTTATAGATGAGGAAACTGAAACAGAATAATGAGTAAGGTCACTGGGAGAAGCTGGAAAGCCAGAGCTCCCCTTGGCCCATGCATTGAGGAGAAGGAAAAAGGACAGCTCCAAGGTCACCTGTCTTTCTCACTGGCACAACTATGCAGCAGGCACTTCCACACGAGAGCAAAACCTTGATAGCACCCGATCTGCCAATTAAAAAAGATTGAACAGTGAGGTTAGCAAGCAACTAGTTACACTTTCTAATAACAAAATGCAAGGCACAAGCAAGGACAGCCAAGCTTTTTTTTTGTCTTTTTCCTTTTTATTGATACCAGGGATCGAACTCACGACTGCCTGCTTACAAGGCAGGCGCTTATGCCGCTGAGCTAAATCCCCAGCCCCAACAGCCAACCTTCTTTTCTGTTACTGTTCTGGAAGGACATACTGAACTTTGGACAACGGAAGTTATATGGTTAAGGCATCAGCGACCGAGATGGCCTCCACAATGCTTACTCCTGTCTCCATGCCCTGAGCTATCCCCTTGGCTGCCATGGAGGTGGCCTGGGTCACCAACAGAACCCAGAGAAAGGAGTGCTGACTTCTGAGGCCTCACTTAAAAGACCAATGTCACTTCTGCTTGCTCTTGGGGATCACACTCTTGTGTCAGGACCACTGAGCACACAAAAGGAAGGTCCAGGCCCTCTGTCACCTGAGTGAGGAATGCGGGGCCAGAGCCTCCAGCCCCTGGGCCTTTGGAGCAGATCATAGCTCTGGCTGACACCCTGGCTGCAGCTTCCTGAGACCCTGAACCAGAACCCCTCAGCCAGGAGGCTGCTGAATTCCCTCTCCTCATCAGAAACGCTACAGGGGAAACACAGGTGTGTGCTCTAAGCCCCTGTGCTGTGGGTACCTGCTTTGTGCCATGAAATATCTGATGTTGCCCTGACTGCCTCACCTCGGGCTCTGTCATTTAGGGCCAGGTATCTAGCTGTAAGAGAGGGCCAATCTAGGACAAAGGACAAGAGAAAAAGAAGTAGGAATTGTATGGAATTTCTGTTTTTGCTTGTTTTGTGCGATAGGGCCTTGTTATGCCGTTCAGGTTGGCTTTAAACTCACTATGTAGCCCAGGCTGTCCTTGGACTCATAACAATCCTCCTGCCTTAGCCTCTCGAGTAGAATTTCTCTGTAAACCCAGGCACCCACTCTGAGGTTGAAGATACTAGAAAGTACCATGACACACCAGTGTAAGTTGAGGTGATCAAGGACTTGTTCTTTCATCCCCCAGCTGTGTAATTTAATTATCTCCACACAGCAAGGTGCAATCAGTTCTGTACTAATACTTCTCCATCAGCATTCTGTCCAGTCCAGTAATTCCAACAAAAAGCCTTGCTATGCTCCTAGGCCTGATGCTCTGGATTGAGCTCACTGAACCTCAAAGTAAACCACAAACTGTAAAGGAACAGAGTGTTTATGAATGAGGGTTATCACATACCTCAGATCCAATTTTGGCTCCATGTAAGGTACCATATTGTCTTCCTTCAATTATACCCAAACTACTGCCTTCTTCATAGCCTTCCTGGTAACCTTCCCCATGGAACCTGAGATGGAGAAGCACACTTTATCAAACAGGAAACAGCTTTTTCTGAAGGTAACTTTCCTGTCTTGTATTATCTAGACCCCCCCCACACACACACACCCAGAATAAGACAAAATAGAGCAGAAAAAGTCTAAAATGAAGGTCCATTGGTGCGGGTTCTGGGGTCAGCTCTGGTCAGCTCTCTCTTGCTCTGAGTGTCTTTTCTGGCCAGTTATAGTGCTGTATGAGACCAGCTTTTTTGTTTTTTTTCCTTCATCTGCAGGAGGAAGATGAGCTAAATGAGTGATTTTCCAAACTGGTAAGGAGTCAGAAATACACAGTGGAAATTTTAAGTTATAAACACCAAAGCCGGGGCTGGGGATTTAGCTCAGCGGCATAAGCGCCTGCCTTGCAAGCAGGCAGTCGTGAGTTCCATCCCTGGTACCGATAAAAAGGAAAAAGAGGAAAAAAAACACCAAAACCTAATAGCACAGAAATCTGGAGTAGGGCCGGGGATTTAGATCCGTGCCTCAATGCTTGTCTGATTAAGTGCAAAGACGTGAATTAGTTCCCTAGTACCCTCAGAGAGAGAGCGAGAGAGATAGAGAGAGAGAGGGAGAGAGAAAGAGGGAGAGACAGAGAGGGAGAGAGAGAGAGGGAGAGAGAGAGAGGGAGAGAGAGAGAGGGAGAAATCTGGAGTAAAGTTCGAGAATCAACTTTTCAAATCTCCTAACTTGCACCAGTTGTCTCCAAAAATCTCTGAAATACATTCTGGTCTTTTCATCAAAACGCAGTAGAATAACAGGGAGGAATGCCATTACATCATCACAAAATGAGATAACTGGAATGTAACAAAGGGATTGACTTTAATCGTTCAATAGTGGCACTGATACTGCTTTAACTAACAGTCAGAAATATGGTGTTTTGGGGCAACCGTGGGACAGAGTGTACAGTTCCGCGCTTACTCATCATACGGCCCTGGAGTGACCTTGCCCTCTCATCTGCAAAACAAAAACAAGATCCATTGTCTAGACTGGGCTAAAACAGCTGAGAAAAACTACTCAGCTGGGTTTTCTTTCAAATTAAATCCCGAACAAATGTCAGGGACAGAGTGTTCAATGTTCACTGGCTGCGTTAACTGACATACTACCGATGTCACCAGTGGACCGGGCCTGAAGACAGCCAAAAGGCCAAAACTCACAGCTCCACCCTGTTGCATCCCTGGGAGCTCCCCAGAGGCTCTGGAGACAAAGCGATGCCGCCTGCCATATTGATCAACAGGTCCATGAATACTGCCGTATGCCTGGCAATTAAGAGACAAGAAAAGTAGCAGCTCCCAGATGGCAAAGGCCTGTGCCACTAGAGGAAGGGGCGTTCCTGGAGGAACGCAGTCCTCGGGCCGAGCAGATGCTGGAGGCAGCGAGTGACGAGAGAGGCGGGTCCCGAGCAGCTGGGCGCGTGGCGGGTCTGGGAGTGCGAGGAGCAAGCCAAAATCATTAGCATCTCGGCCCCACACTTGTTTTCAGGACCATACAGCGCGTACTCAACGCACAAGCCCGCAGGGCGCCAGACTCAAGCGAGTACTCTAGCCCGCAGCCCATCAACTCAGAAGACCAAGGCTGGAACTCCCGGCGGCCGCAGCTCAGCCGCGCCACCCACCTCTCATCCGCCATCACGATGGCGTCAAATATGTCCTGGCTCTCGGCCATTGCGGATCCAGGTCCTCCCCGCTACCTTTCGAGTGTCCTAGCTCGTAGGGGTACAGTCCCCAGCTCGTGAGCGTGAGAACAAACGTCTCGCCTCCGAGGGGGTGAAGTCTACTTCCGGAAGCAGCCGCGCGGGGCCCGCCGGGAAAGGACGGTACGCAAGATGGTCCAGAAAGAATCCAGGATCCAAGCACAACTGCGGCAGTGGGCGGGTCAGGGCTTCAATGCAGCCCCGCCCATTTTCCGCTTCTCCTCCCCCTCTGCTCCACCACTGGTGGGTCTGTCACCGCCCAGACTTTCCAGTTGTCTGAGGTTGGGGGCTGCCGACCCCGATTTTAGTTTTTGAAAAGACAGGCCGATGTGAGTGAATTGAAATGAAAAAGTTATCAAAGAACCGGCTGCTCAGGATGCTCCGGGCCCGGAAGCTCTGCCCGTGGGATTTGGGGCTGCGGGTCGGGTCGCGCAGTCCTGGAGAGCCCGCGGCGGGGTGCAGAGGGCTGGGCGCGGTGCAAGCAGCGTGAGGGTCCGCGGCCACACCGCCGGACTGCAGCAAGCGGCTGGATGTGACCAAGGAGGAAGGGCCGATTAGCACAGGGACATCCAAAACATAATAAATATTAAATGTGGCCATCTGCTCTTGGTATGTTAGAAGTTCTTTGGAAGGTAAAATACAAAAGGTTGTTTGTGTGCGCAGTTACCTTGTTTGTTTTTGGTCTTTTTTATATTTTGTGTTTTTTTATAGGGATTTTTTGTTTTTCAGGTTTGGAGCTGAGGACCGAACCCAGGGTTTCCAGCTTGCTAGGCAAGCGTTCTACCACTGAGCCAAATCCCCAACCCCGAATGTTGGCTGTTGCTCTGTGAATTTAAAGCCAATACAAGATGATTCATGTTGCATAAGAAACTTTAGAGAAGTTTGACCCCCTCCCCCTTCCCAGGTATTCCAACTGGAGGCCTCCGTTCCTATGAAAACAACAACAAAAATTCCACAGGATTGGGTTTTAGCTCTCCTAGGTCATCTTCATGAGAGATAATTTCTGAACAAGATTTTTAACAAGCTATTTGAAACTACCAACCACAAAACATACATGTGAAACACTAGAAATACTTCCTTTCAAATGAAGAATAAAACAAAAATGCCTTTATCACATATATGCTAACCGGATATTTTTCTGCTAGACCCAGATCATGCAGTAACATGACACACAAGAAGTGTAAGCATTAGAAAGAGAAAAAGTATCACTATTTCCAAGTGTCATGCCACCCACAAAAAATTATTTGAAGCCTCAGAATTCCTAAGAGTCCAGCAAATAGCAACACACATGTGTACTAAGATAAAACTGCTTGCTTTCTGCTGTTCCAACAATGATTAGCAGTTCCCTGTGCAGGAAGGTGATGGGGTATTGCTTTACAGTAGTCAGAAATTCCTTAGAAGTAACGATTTCTAACAGGACTCATGTGAAACAAGCTAGAGATAAATACACCAGGATCCTGGGTGAGAAGATTGTACAAGTCAGCACCATGCAATAATCCGGCGATCTGGGAAAATTTTGCCTAAACTCTAAGTTTCATTGGCACGACTAAGCTGTTAACAATAACAAAGGTCAAATTCCGTTTATAGCTTACACCGTTCATCAAAAATAATTCCAGATGCCAGGTGTGGTAGCCGATGTCTGTGATCCCAGCAGTGGGTCAACTGAGGCAGGAGGATCACCTCAAGTTCAAAACCATTTTGGATTACACAGTGAGATCCTGTCTCAAAAAAAAAATCCAGGTGAATTAAAGAGTCAATTGTAAAAAAAAAAAAAAGACATTAAAATCTAGATGGAACACTCAGGTGCATAAGAGGTGTGCTTTTGAACACAAGACATGGAGGAAATCACAACTGAAAAAATTGATTTGAACATATGAAAATACAAATTTCTGCATGCCACAAGTGGGAACAAAAGACAAATAAAATTAAAAACCAAAGAGCAATATGGAGAAATGCTTGTCATAAACATTATGAAGGAGTCGTATTTTTTGCCTATAAAGAATTTATTAAAGTGGATAAATAAGTATGTGTATCTTAACAGTGACATGGAAAGGACCAAAGATGGGAACAAACATAATTCAGGAGAGCAACAGGGGGCTGACCAAGGACATGCAGGCACCCTCATTGGCAGCCACAGGGACCCCCAAACAGGCAATGAAATGCTTTTCTTTTATCTTTAAAATATGTCAAAATTATTTTTTTCTTTCTCTTAGGATTAAAAGAGGTTTTCATTAAAAGGTGCATACATTCAAGCTAACTTTCGATCGCGTGGTTCAAAAAGTCAGGAAAGATACTTTATATTATACACTTTGACCTGGTCATTTTATTTCTAGTGTTTTCAACTCAAGGAAACCATCAGAGAAATGTGTGAATTTTATGCACAATGATGTACAGGGCAGTGGGCTTTGTAAAATCAACTAGAAAAGCAGCTTAAAGTGACCAAATGGCAGACTGATGGTGACTCCTGTGGCCGGATAATTCACACTGAACATTCTTAAGCAACTACACTGAAAAGTGTGCGGAAAATGCTCACAAAATTTGAAGAAAAAGAAAACTCTGCAGATACTCATGTTCCCATTATGTCAGACAGTTATTCAAAGACAGTACAATAAAGTATTACTGATGGCTGTATCTAGATTTTGAAATTATAGTACTTTTACCTTGTTTATATATTTTTAGAGCATTCTGTGTTTGTACAATCAATGTAAGGTAGTTTCATAAGCATGAACAATTCAGTACAATATCTTTCAGAACATAAAATTAAATAGAATTTACATTATTTTGTTTTAAAATTTTACTTTTTACTTCTTTTCCTAAGCAAATGAAATCACAAAAGACTTGAAATATACAAACATGGAAAAAACAAGCAAGCGGGGAAAAAAAATTCCTACAACTCTGACCAGTTGATTTTTGTTAATTTTGTTAATTTCTTCCCTTGAATTTGCACATAAGCTTTCTGTTTGTACAACTGTATATCTTCTCCTGCCCACTTAACATTATATTTCAGACCAGATCAGGCATGTTCAGGATGGTATGGGCCGTAGACAAGATTACATTTCAAACATTTCCTAACAAAAGGAACTGTCCTCTTCTTATTACCTATTTAAAATACATTTTTTCTGCATGAAGTTTGTTAGTTGAAATAAAATAACAGATAAGGGGGGCCACTTATAAAGCTTATGATCATAGAAACTTACATAGAAGAGTACAAGTCCCCCCAGTTGATGTGCTTGGAAATTTTGTTGTAGTTTTTTTTCTTCTTTTTCCTTTTTATCCTTGAAATAAAATGGATTTGGAAAAAAATGACTACAAGTCTTAATGTCAAATTTTTTAAAACTTCTGCAAAGTTTGGAAAGATTATACACCTACAATCAACAATATTTACCTAGGAATACAGATTTGGAGACATTCCTGCAACCCTAAGTGGTTTTGTCACTAAAATATGTTTTTGAACCCAAATGTGTCTTAAATATTAAAAGAGAAACGACTAATTATGTTATCTTGGGTTTTCAATATTACACTTACAGTTGATTTTTCAAATGAGGAGCAGAATTTAAGAATTGAGCTCTGAAGGATAAAGGGGAACCTGGAGATGTGGCTCAGGGGTATAGCTGTTTGCCTTGCATATTGGAGGCCTGGGTTCAATCCTCAGCTCTTTGAAAGAAAAAAGGTAAATATTATTTATTTCAAAATCCTCCCGTAAATTTAAGTTTTGATATTTTAGCAACTTAACACATTACAAACAGGAAAAATCCGAACCCCTCCCCTTGTTATGTCAGTATTTGAGAAAACGTTGATAATCTTTGCTTGTGTGTCTTTTACAAACTGAAATTTTCTCGCTGGTTGAGTGTGACAAATTCACAGTACAAATGACAAACTTGCCTGTACAATGAAAACAACAGGAAGACAGTTATTAAAGATGCAGTCCTCTCAAAAAAAATAAAATAAAGATGCAGACCTCTCTAAGCTTCCGTTTTTAATTTTCCTGAAAGTTGCTGTGACTGTTTTTATTCTTGTGGTTTCAAGAAACTGCTAAGTTGAGGCTATAGCCTAGTGGCAAAGCCTTTTGTCTAGCATGTGTGTGGTCTGGGTTCAATCCCCGGTTCTGGAAAAAAAGAAAGAGAGAGAGAGATTATCAAACAATTTTTTTTAAAAAAAGATACAAAGACTAAGAGATAACCAATTGTTGGAAGCCCATCACACTAAGAAATAAAGTACTTATTTTCATGTATCCTTTGTTCAAGTTCAATATAACTAAAATGGAAAAAGATCAAGATTTAATGTGGAAAAGTGTTCACTCACAGGAATTGATTTTTATAATTTTTTAAATATCTCTATCACCGTACTGGGTGATTTCCAAAATTAACGAAATCAAATCAAACCAAGCCAAATCTGATTATGGAGGTCTATGGTTGTTAACCTAGAAACATATCCAGTATAGTAGGTTATGTTGTTTTCTTTTGAAAGAAAAGCAAGCTAACATCAGACTATTTCATTTGTCCTTATCTGTCTCCAAGATAAGACTCAAACACATCAACATGTTTTATACATGTACAAAAGCAGTCTGCTGAGATGCGGGTCCCAGCGCTCATGTTTGAGTGACAGGATTACGAGACAACTTTTATTTTTTTCTATATCTTGTGATTTGGGTTGTGTGTGTGTTTCATGTTTTTGTAAGAAGCACATGTAACTTATGTAATGGGGATAAGCTATTTGTAACTCATAAAAGGACCTCATTAGGTAAAAATTCACTTTAAGGAAAATCTTCACGTTTCTATATTCATCAAAAGTAAAGGACAACACAGCTGGAAAAAAACAGTCAATTTGGGGATGCTTTAAATCCAAGTTTGGTGGGGAGGAGAATCCAAAGGGTGACCCCCCACACACTTTCCAGCTTGCTTTCTTTCCTGTTCTCTCCCTAAAGAAGCCTGCCAGGAAGGAAGCACAGTACCATTTTCTACCTGTCTGCTGGGGAACCCTGCTTGCCACAGCGCAGGAGGCCTGGGATGGGGGCTGGACGCTGTCACTGTGACCAGTGAGTGAAAGCCAGGCTCCTTGAGCAGCTGCCCAGCCCAGAGGGCCCTGGCTGGCAGGCCTCAGCTACACCTTGCCCAGCCTGAGAGCCAGGGGCCTGGAGCCAAGAGCTGAGATTGGGCCAGCTGTGTGACCCTGGTACCCGGATCACTCTGTTTTCTTGTCTCTGCTCTGACGAGCAGGGACAGAGCCGTGGCTTCCAACTACGGGAAGAATAAACCAGGACAACTTCCACTTTCTTTCCTTCATGGAAGATCTGGACAGCAAGGCCACCAGGATTCCCTCAGCCCAGCTGTCCCAGGAATTAAGTGGATACTTTGCAAGCTCTCATAGAAGCAGGGGGAGTTGGGAAGACAGGAGTCTTAGGGGAGACCCTCAGGTCACCACAGCCTTGAATTAGTCAGGTGAGGTTGGCGTGCTATAGAACCAAAACCCTGGCATCCTCGGGAGTCAGGAAAGCCTTTCCCCATCAGGCAAACCCCATATGGGGTGGGTAGCTCTCCTTGCTGTGCAGGAACTGAGTAGGGGACTAGTGAGGTAGGGACACTCTCGCTCCTATCTGTCCTCCCCAGAACACCCTGCTTACACCCCATCAGCAAACCTGGTCACATGGCTCTCCTCAAACGCAAGGGAATCTGGGAAACATGGTGCAGACAACTGGCCCAGTGTCACACCTGCTTCTCTGTTTCCCAGACTCCCTTGCACTCTGGGAGGCTGAGGCAGGAGGGTTGCAAGCTTTTACCCAGCCTAGGCAACTTGACACTGTCTGAAAATAAAAAATTAACCCAGGACTGGCTGGGGGCCTTTGTAGTGCAGCACAAAGGCCCTGGATTCAATATCCAGGACTGAAAGAAAGGAAGACGTCACCCACACTGAGAGGCATCATAACCATGTTCTCCCTAGAATAACAAAACACAATTCCTCCAACACCGTGACTTTCGAGGATTTAAGGTGCAAGTGTGAACAGCAGCGGATACCAGATAGCACCCGGTGCACCGTTCCGCTTTTGCTTCCTGGGGTCTTATTTGCAGCCTAGGCAGACTGGGGCCATTGGCTACCACCAATCAGAGCGCTCAAAGCGTCACGTGTGAGGGCGCAGCTCCTAGAATCCCTGCGGACAGCACCAAGCTTCCCAGCCCGGAGACCGGAGGGAGCCCAAGGAGCGAGGCTCTGCACCTGTTGGATGCGAGCCCCGGCCCGCACCTTAGGCTTCGCGCGATCTGTTCTGAGCACCGCCGCTGGAGGGCGCCCGTGCGCCGCCGACGGAGCTACCCCAAGACAGGCTGTGATGTTGGCTTCTGCTGCTGGGACTTACAAGCCTCTGTTTCCCCCAGCCCGACCCTAAAAAGGATTATATGGACCTATGATGTGTTAGACGCACTTTCATACTGTAATTACCTTTTCAGGTACCGGGAATGAACCCAGGTCCTTTGCACTAAGCTATGAACCCGCTTGCCTGCTTGTCCTTACCCTTCTCCTTTCTTTCTCTCCCCTTGTCTTTGTCTATTTATTTGCTTACCTATATATTTATTTCTATTTTGAACAGGATCTTACTAAGGTCTCTATGCCCCACTAAAAGTAAACATGTGATTCTCCTGCCTCAGCTTCCCAGGCTGCTGGGATTACTGGTGTGCACCACCGTGCCCAGTTTGCAATGTGACTCCTAAAACCACACCCTGGTGATGGGCCTTATTGGCCTCCATCAGGGCAAGACTACGGACCTGCAGGCCTCCTAAGAGCAGGAGTCCAAGCTGGCCCACACTGGCCACCCAGGTTGCCCTGCTTCCCTCCCTTGCAACCCACCAGCCTTGGACTTCCGGCCCGTTCTGTTCCAAGCCCTGGCCACTGCCATCCCGCCTGGCTGACAGGAGACTGGATTTGACCACGTACCTGTGTGTGCTGGAGCTGCCATCGCTAAAGCCCAGGGCAGGTGGCTGAGAATCAGAAAGTGATGCTCCCACAGTGGCCTGGAGTCTGAGGTCAGTGTGGGCAGGGCTGGGCCCCCTGAGCCTCTCCTGGGCTTGCAGCCAGTGTCATCTCTGTGTCTTCACACAGGGACACCAGTCATGCTGAATTTCTGCCTGCCACATGCCTGTGCGCGGCTTTACCTAACTGGAGAGCCCTGTCCCCTGGTAGAGCCATGCTGAGCTGTGGGGGTGAGGGCAGCAACGCTGTCCTGGGGGAACTCAATCCAGCCCATCGTATGTACGGGAGTTTTTTGGAGGGTGCTGAGGGTGGACTCCAGAGCCTGCACCTTTTCCCTCAGCCCCTGGACATGGATTTCAGAAAATAGAAACTCAAACTACAGTAAAGGATTATGGCAAAAGGCCTCCCTGTGTCACCTCCTCATCCTCCCTCGTCCCCCTTCTTCCCCAAGGCAGCTGGTTACCTGCTTTGAGTCCTTCCAGGAATGTTCCTGGAGTACACAATTCAACCTGCTTCACACCTGCCATGCTGTGGGCGGTTCCTGATTCACATCCTCCTCCCAGTGGAGACTGTATTCCAGGCAGGGGCAACTGCAGCCACAGAGCAACCTGAGACCTCTGAGACTCTTGTGAATGAAAGTCTCCTCCTCTTCATCTTCCCTGTTCCCTGGGCCCAAACTGTCCTGGGTTTCTGTTCCTCTGCTTCTTGTAGTCACACAGGGACCCAGCTGCTTGTTCCCAGACAGACAGCACGGTCCACTCCAAACATGCACCAGGGCAGATGATATAAGCGACCGCAGAGCCCTCACCCAGCTTCCACCCCGTCAGCTTTCTGTGGCTGGCAGCCATCCTTCTTTTTGCCCAATTACTTCACCTGTGACTACTTGGCTGTGCATTTCGAACAGATACGGACTTTTATTTCATTTGGGTATTTGGAGACAGGCTCTCCTTGTGCAGTCCAGGCTGACTCTGAACTCGAAACCCAGGCTGGGCTCAAACGTCCAGTCTTCCTGGCTCGGCCTCCAATGTGCTGAGATCATAGTCATGTACTAGCATGGTCAGCTAGATAGAGACTTTGTTATATTTCTACTTACTAATTCAGTGATACAGGGAACTAAATCCACGGCTTTTTACATTGAAACTATTCTCAGGCCTCTTTATTTTTTATTTGAGAATAAATCACTAAGTTGTCCAAATCAGACTAAACTTGAGATCCTCCTACCTCGGCCTCCTGCAGTCCTGGGATTATAGGTATGCACCACCACACCAACTTTAGATTTTCCTTTCAAGCATAGCTAAATATTATGCTTTAAAATTAACAATACTTCCGGGTGTGATGGTGCATGTCTGTTATCCCAACACTCAGGAGGCTGAGGCAGGAAGCCAGCCTGGGCTACATAATGATTTCAAGGCCGGCCTGAACTACATAGCAAGACCCTGTCCCAAAAAACAAAAGGGTAAAAAGAAATAAACATGAAAATGGCTAATAGGACCCAGTGCCCAGCAGCAGGGTGGCCCCTGGAAGGCACCCATGCCTGGCCATGTTTGCAGTGTCTCTGAGCTCCTGGTTTTCCAGCCTCATGGGTGAGAACAGGAAGAGGGCTGCGTTCGGGGGCTGCAGGGATGGGAAGAATTAGTGACCATGAAGTCCCCTGAGCTAGAGATGAGAAGAGAAAACAGGCAGGGAGGGGGCCGGGACCAAGTGGGGGGCTGGGCAGCTGGGGGGGGGCTGGGGGGGAGCGGGCAGGGCGGGGGGGGGGGCTGGGCAGCTGGGGGGGCGGGCAGGGCGGGGGAGGCTGGGCAGCTGGGGGGGGGCTGGGGGGGAGCGGGCAGGGCGGGGGGGGGGGCTGGGCAGCTGGGGGGGCGGGCAGGGCGGGGGAGGCTGGGCAGCTGGGGGGGGGGGCTGGGGGGAGGAAGGAGAAATAAGCAAAGAAGGAAGGGGAGGAAGGCAGGGAGGGAAAGAAGAACCGGGAAGGGAGGGCGAGCAGCGAAAGAGACACCACACCGAGGAAAGCGGGGTGCCGGCGGGGGCGGGGGCCAGCGTGCGGCCTCAGTGAGTAAGAACAATTCCCGCCAGGACGAATCACCGAATCACCGTGGGGCCGCAGCGTCTGACACAGATTTGAAGGCGGCCACCATTAAACGCTTCACCAAGCATAAGAAGGGGCGCTTGTCCCTTTCTCCGTCCCACGCCCTCCTCTGCGGGACCGAGCCCAGGGCCTTTGCACTGAGCTACTTTCCATCCCTTTTCTTATGTTTTATTTGTGAGACAAGGTTTTGGCCAAGTCACCAGGTTGTCCAGGCAGCGCTCAAATGTCGGACTCCTCCTGCCTCAGCCTCCCAGGGTGCTGGGTTTACAGACATGGGCTGCCGTGCTGGGTAAGGAATTCTCTTGAACTGAAATGAACCCACGGAAACTTCTTTGCCATTAAAGGAAGTTATGAAAAAGAACCAGGTAGAAAAGATGGAATTGAAAAATACAACAATTCCTCCCTCCCAACCTTTGGGGGCAAAAGGCCCACTCTTCCCCCCACCAAAAGACACAGGACTGGGGGGCAAATCTGTGACAGAAAAACACAAACAGCCTCAGTTTCTCCTGGTGTCCACTCACAAGGAAGATCACCCCTAGGGGCGTTGGTGGGGCGCCCTCTAACCGGATTTATTTCTGTGCTGCCTCCCTCAGAGGGTGCCTGCCCCCATGACTGCCCCTCCCCCTAGGATGCCTGTCACAGCCCGAGGGCTTCTGCCTGAGCTGCTGTACTCTGAAGCTCCCACAGGCCCCCACTTGAACTCCATTCCTTGCGAGGTCCAGTGGCTCACAGCACCAGGATGCACTTCCTGAATTGTTCAGCACCAAGGATGCTGATGGGGAGGTGCACGGTGTAGGGGAGCCCTCGCTCTGCACCTCCCCTTCCGGACCCCTCACTCTTTAGCAAAATGGGAAGTTTGAGTTCCCAAAGACTGCACTGCCTCGGCCTCCAGAAATCAGCTCAACCTTCAGTCCCATCTCCACCCTCCGGGGTGGAGGTGGGTGGGGCTAATTCCAGGCTTTCTTCTGGGTAACCAACCCACCCAGAAGTCCCCCGGGGCTGCCAGCCAAGGGTCAACTCATTAGCATACCAAAGGAATCCCAACTTCAGGGACTTTGGGAGCTGCGTGCCAGGAAATAGGGATTACACTTTGCAGAATGCCAGACAGTGCTCCTTCCCACCCTCCCTTCAGAACTGCTCTTCGGTCCTTCAGAACTTTCTGGCTGTCGCTTCCCAGACTGCAGAGGTGAGTTGATCCCACAATGGTGAGGTGACTCAGGGGGACCACCATTGCCCTGGGATTTCCTCCAGGCTGAAGGAAGTGATGGCATCCTGACCTCTGCTGGGATGAGAAAGGACACCCCACCCCGCGTCCTGCCCGAAGCTGGGGGTGAGAGGGCCAGGGTGCCTGTTACCTGGACAGAGCTGCCAGAAGGTACAAGATTAACTGGCAGCTGCTGGGGCCATCTTGTCACCAGAGGAGCCAGTGCCTAAAAACAGAGACCGGTAGGGTACTTCCGGGGCCCGGCCTCGCCTGTGCCTCCTCCCCTCCCCTCTTCCCTCCCCTCCCCTCTCTTCCCTCCCCTCCCCTCCCCTTCCTCCCCTCCCCTCCCCTCCCCTTCCCTTCTCTTTCCTCTCCATTCTTCCTTTGGCCCTGGGGGTTGAACCCAGGGCCTCTACACTGAGTGACCTCCCCAGGCCTTTTTCTTTTTTGCTTTGACACAGGTCTCACTAATTCACCACACTGGCCCAGGCGGGGCTTGGATTCTGGATCCTCCTGTCTCAGCCTTCCAGAGTGCTGGGATGAGCCGCTTCCTGAGGTGAGCCATACTTCCCTTTGTGCTTTTTTCCTTTAAGCCAGTTTGAGCAGCGTTTTCTGCCACTTGGAGCTGCGGGAGTCCTAATACTGGGGTCTCAGGGTCCAGCTCTCCTTGGCAGGGCCGTCACAGGGCAAGTTGCCCAGCTGGAGCCCCTCTCTTCACCACTGGGGAAGAGGAAAGCAAGCCCTTCCTAGACCTGTGCCCCTCTGCCTCCCCCCTGTCCCCTCCCCGCCCAGCTGGACTCTGCTTTGAGCCCAGACCTCATGACTGACCACCGTGTCAGTGACGCATACCTAAGGTTAGAGGGACTAGCAAAACAGGACACTTGGCTACATCTGAATTTTAGATCATAAATCATTTTTTAGCAGGCGTATATCCCAAATAGCATATGGAACATACTTAGGAGTTTAGGAAAAGAAAGCATTATTTATTTCAAATTCAAATGTAGTGGGGGTGCTGCATTTTTTTTTTTCTTTTATTGGTAACAGGGATAGAGCTCATGACCGCCTGCTTGCAAGGCAGGTGCTTATGCTGCTGAGCTAAATCCCCAGCCCCCCCTTGCTGCATTTTGATTCATGAAATTTGGCACATATCAGAGGCAGTCCATGCGGAAGCTGGGGTGGGCAGTGGGCAGAGGAAGTGGTGTTCAGATGCAAATCCTGCAGCATAGACCTGTCTGAAGTCCCACACCATCCACTGAACAAGTGGTCACTCTAAGGTCCAGTCCAAATGTGGTCTGGAGAGAAGATATATCAGACATCAACACTGCAGCATGAATTAGTTTACAGTCACATATTCATTCATTTATTTCTGTCAGCCACTCTGGAGGCAGAGGTCCCAGAGGAGGCCCTGATAACTAACCCTCCTCCCGAGTTCCTTCTCTCGAACTAGTTAATGTCACTTTGGACTGCTTGTCAGAACCCCAGCGGGCCTATAAAGGTCCCTGTATCCAGGCCACATCCTATTATTTGAAATAATGCTAGATTCCTAGGCAGTTGAAGGCTCATCCCTGTAATCCCCGCATTTGGAAGGCAGAGGCAGGAGGTTACCAGAGGTTGGAGGCCAGCTGGGGTTACATAGTTTTCCAAGCCAGCCTGGACCACATATTGAGACCCCATCGCAAAAACAGCAAAAACAAAAACCCAAGGCAGTCCAGACTGTCCTGGTCCCCTTCTCCTGGACCCCCACAATGGCAACACCTTATGATGGGCGTGGCTCTCATCACCAGTGGTGATTGTCACTGTGGTCACAGGCAGAAAGAATCAACCCCAGCACAAAGATCTGGCAGAGACCTCTGTGATCCGTGATCTCTGGGGCACCGTCCTGGACCTGGACTTCAGGACTGACCTGTGCTTGCAGCAAGGTTGTGGGGTCACACTTCACCTCTCACTGTCACTCCTGTTCCTTCCTGGCCAGCAGAGCCCTCTCTGCTCAGGAAAGCCACATGGCCTGCTTCATTTTGCTTCCCCAGCCTGCCGTGCAGCTGGCCAGTGGCCCCAGGATTCAGTCCCAGCCCTGGCGGAACTTGTCAGGTTTAAGGAAGAGCTGACTTTCCTGATGGGATCCCCCTCTAGATTGGGCCTGACAGAAGCCAGGAGTGAGAGAGGCCCCTCCCCCCACCAAGGCATTGGAGCACAGCACAGATGGGCAACACAGGCTGGGATGACCTGGATCTCTCAGGATTTGTTAATGAACAAAAAGAAATCAGTTACTCAGGGAGGGCTCATGCAGCAGAACTGCAAACTTTTGATTTTAGATTTTTTTTCCTGCATTAGTAGATTGAACCCAGAGTCTTCTCATTGAGCTGCAGTCCCAGTCCTTTTAATGTTTTATAGAGGCATTAAACTGCCCAGGCTGGGCTCAAACCTGCCATCCTTCTGCCTCTGCCTTCCGGAGCGCTGGGATTGTATACAGGGACCACCACCACTCAGGTGTGGAGGTATTTCTGACTGTCAGCGGGTGGCTGCTGTCATCTTGTGGGTATCCACTGGGGATGTTGCCAATGCCCGGCACATGTGGAGGGAGGGGACTTGCACAGCATTATGAAGTCGGTCCCAGACCTGCTAAAGGCGAGCCATCCTCGCTTATACCAGTGGTATTGTTCGTGTTTGGAGACAGGTTCTAGCTAACTACAACTATGTAATCCAGGCTGGCTTTGAATTCTCTCTTTCTCGGGGTCGGGGGAGACTGTCTTGCCTCAGCCTCCTAAATGCTGGGATTACAGGCCAGGCATGTGCCACCACAGGAGACCCCCTGCACAGAAGCAGAGTGAGGCTAAGGAATGAGATGTAACAGGGCTGTTGAGAGCACAGGGACCCCTGCCCCGGACAGCAATGCCAGCCCCGCCCCTCCTGCGGCTCCATTGGTCAGGAGCCTTTTACCACGATACCCAAATGCACAAACTTTGATACAAACCAACTCCATTTTAATGTAGAAAACAAACCTCATGTACATAAATACAATTTCGGGGTATAAATAAAGTAAGAAAATAAAAAGAGATGTACATATCAAAATAAATTACTCATAAATATCCTGTTGGAAACTTAAGTGCTGGGGAAAGAATTCTGACCCTTCTTCCCCTGCCGCGTCCACAAGTTGTTGGCAAGACTTGGGGCTCTGGAGTATTATTTTTCTTTTCTGGCTTCAAATGGGGGTGAGGCGGGGCAGGGCTGGGGCTGATAAAATGCGGTATGGTACATGGGGAGTCCCAGCTTGTGGTGACTGGGATGGGTGAAGGCTGGACAAAGAGCAGGTGGCTGGTGACTTGTCCTTCTTGAGTTGCTAATTAGCGAGCCACAGCTTTCTTTGAGGACAGCACTTTGACGTGGCTGGATCAGGAAGGAGCGAGGGGCTCACATGTGCTATTAGCATGACCCAGGCAGGCCTGACTCTTTGGGAACCCGGGTCACATGGCCAGGTTGCACTCCTGAAACTGACTGTCCTCGCCGCCCATCCCTCTTAGTGTCATCAGCCCAAGGTCACTAGACTCAAGCCTGGCCATGGCCATCTAGAAGGATGGAAGCAGGTGACCCTCTTATCTCCTCGGGGCAGA
The DNA here is from genome assembly GCF_034190915.1 of Cavia porcellus. NCBI lineage: Eukaryota > Metazoa > Chordata > Mammalia > Rodentia > Caviidae > Cavia > Cavia porcellus. The sequence goes on from NW_026947500.1 coordinate 27,578,929, forward strand.
TGGCCACACAGGTGTCCTCCTGAACATACCCACTCAGAGCCAGCCCCAGGGACAATTCAAGAGGTCCCCAGCTGGAGCAGAGCTCCAGGCTTCCCTTGCTCCCAAAGCCTGGCTGTCCCTCTGGTCAGGAGCATTTGGAGGTTCACAGTCCTGTTCGGAGTTGCGACTTGCATCAGGTCTTCATGTGGTCAAAATACCTAAGGTTTCACAGACCTAATCAGCTGAACGGGAATGTAAAAACAACTGCTTACCATCTAGCGGCCTGTGCTGCAAATGACGGAAAGAATTACAGAGGTTTGGTTCAGCATTAGGAATTTTCCCAAAGGGAATGAGTTCCCCACCAATGGAGGTATTCAAGCAGAACCACAGTAGCACAGCAGTGTGTCCAGCAATCAAGGTACGGGTGTGTGTGGGGGGGTTTGGATAGCAGCCAGGCAGGTGGAGGCTTACAATTTTATGATCAGACAAGGCTATCTGCTAGAGACTGGCACAGCCAATATAAAACCTGCAATATATACAACTTCTAAGGTTTCCTTCTAAAGCTACACCCAATGGGGTCTCGGGACCATTCCCGAGGAAGCATCCGAAAAGCCTCGGTTACTTCTGAAAGCTGGGACTCTTCACCAGCCCGATCTCACTGGCCATCCCAAAGGGGTCCATGCTGTCCGTCTTCAGGGGCAACGAGAACACGCTGGATTCCTCCTCGTCGCTGGGCTCCACAGAGGCCTTGGGCAGCATGGGCAGGAAGTAGGACAGGGGCACCACCCCCTTGCTCTGGTACTGCTGCCTCTGCTTGACACTGCTCAGCACGATGGGGAGGTGGTGCTTCTGGGAGCGGTACACGCTGTAGCCCGGGTAGCTGATCTCTTCCTTGAAGGCACAGTCCTCCTCCGAATACCAGGGCTGTGGGGGACAGGGGACGTGAGCACCCTTGGTGACAGCCCAGACAGCAGAAATCGCTGCACCCTCTGAGCCACCAAGCATCCGTGGAGGCCACCACTGGTGATTTCCACCACTTGCACTCGCTTTATAAATATGCAAATAATGTAAGTACATAGCTTGCAAGCTTTATTATATGTAGAATCCATAATCATATTAAAGCCCAATAGTATATGAATATAGTAAGTGTATTTTGTCTTTATAAATGTTTTCTAGTTTTTACATCCATATATTCCTTTTGCATAGCTACTTAATACCTGTATACCCTTAATACCGCTCCTTCATATTTCCCCCTAAATCCATTGTCTCCCTTTTTCAACTTCGCCCTGGCCTCAGCAATAAAAGCCATAGGCACAGCATAAAACTCTTTCACTATTTACATTTAAAAAGTTCATCGCATCCCACTGACGCTCTGGGAAACTGACCAAACACAGGATCATTTTAGGATCCGTCTTTTGATTCAGAATCACACCCCTCCCCATCTGGGGTCCAGATGAGGGCGTCTATTTGCCAGCATCTAGACCGGCAGTAATTGAGAGGCTTTCTAAGCATGGGCCCCCTTCATTCACTGGAGGAACTCTCCCCCCCACCTCCCCGCTCGAAGGGCAGCTCAGCAGGAACAGAGCTAATCCAGAGCCTCCTCCCCCCAACCCAAGGCAGCGCCTGCACCAGCGGGGGGCCAGAAATGTGTGGGGCGGGAAATCTCCCTTCTCCCCCAGAACATTCCTAGTCCCCAGGCTTGAGAGGTGACCATGGGTGAGTCCTGCCTCACACTGGTGTTATTACCCGGCAGGGACAAGGGGAAAGCCTAAGCGGGGAGCTGGGAAGCTGCTCAGTAAACACAGGCCCCATGTCTGCCCGAGTCTACAAAGGTCACTGAACTGCAGGTGGGTGAGTTGTGTGCTGATAAGGGACTGATAAGTCTAACTGCAAGAACCCACTGCTGCGGCCCAGGCCAATGGCACACCAGGCCATCAGGGGCAGTTTCTTTTGAATTTCTGAAAAATGCAAATTGTGAAATATTTCAATGCTATAGTGTTTTTTTGGAAGGGGGGGGCAGAGAAATTAGTATCATCATTTCTCCCTACAGAAAATGCAATCAATTTTGAATTTCTAGAAACAAAAGTATCACTTCTATTTTAAAAATTAAAAAGCATAAAGGTCTCAAATTGTGCTAGGCTATGGCCAAGATACCAAGAGGCAGAAAAGGACTTTAGTGAAAAGCTCTTCCTCCAGGCTCCCCAGTTTGGGTTAGATCTGCATGGGGGTGGATTTACACCCAAAGCCCCTGCAGGGCCCTCCCACCGAGAACGTCCTAGTAAATGTCAACATAACAAAAGTGACAATGGCAGGTTTGGAGCACTTTGGAGGGTCAGCATTTTTGGACCATCTTTTTAAGCAGATAAGCGGAGTAAGTGGATGGCACAGGCACTGAACAATTTGAGACTAAGAGGCAGTGCTCTGGGGCCATCTGCAAATGGGGGTGGGGGTCCCTGCAGGTGCCCACACATACGCCCCAGCCCTTCCCCCCTTCCTCCCAGGAGCCCCAGGCTGTGTGGGAGGCCTGGCCTCTGCGGACCTCACACAGGCTCCTCCAAGCACAGTTGCTTTGAGCTCACAGCCTTTGTTCACCAACCCCAGCATCCATTTGCGTCCAGCCTGAGCCTTCTGCGGTTACCTGGGCCTTCCCAGCCCATCCCCCAGCCCCACCAACCCACAAACCAAGGTATTTTCCGTGCAGGTGAGCTGGGGGTTGCACAGCAATGAAGTATTATTCTGATACATCTGCATCTTACCCCACACTGATTACCTGATATATAAAAAGAGGCTGAGCCAGGAAGATGGAAAGACAGTTCAAGTCCAGCCTGGGTACTGATAGAGATACCTGCCTCAAAATTTAAAATCGGGACTGGAGATGTAGCTCAGTGCAAAGACCCTGGGTTCTATTCCCAGTACCCAAACCCAAACCAACAAAAGAAAAAAAAAGAAAAGGAATCTAGCCAATCTCAGTGGGTTTTTTTGCCTTCAAATCTGCCAATTTTCTTAGAAGATACAATTTATAGCTTTTCCTTCTTAGACTTGAGAGTCAGAGAGGACCACACGCGAAGCCCAGGCTGAGAAGGGTGACCCGAGTTTTCCTGTTTAATATCAAAGGGAGCCTCACAGTGGGTCTTCTCCGCCCGCCCGCAGCCTTTAGCTCAATTTCGAATGCATGGCTGCCTTCACCCATTCTCGGACCGCAAATTTCCGTGTTGGGGGAGGCACCCGAACATTGGATTGATTAATTGGGCCTTGAAAGCTTTCCCTGGAAGCTGCATTCCAGGGAGGTGAGAGAAAACTCACGTTGGGTGCATCCTTGCCCGTGGATGTCCCCTTGCCCGGTGCGGACACTTACCAGGCCCCGCATCCTGCCGTCGGGGCCCATGCACAGGTACCGGACGCTGTTTATGTCCTTGATGGCCACGGTCTCCAGAGCGACTGCTCTGATCTCCAGCAAACCTAAGTACAAGGGAAGCAAGAAGCCGCGGCCTGGATAGGGACTCCTAACACGTGGGCGCGCACCTTGCACACCTGTGCCCCACCCCACCCCCGCCCCGTCTGGGCACCGAGGCGGGGATGGTAAAGTGAGGGTGCCAAAAGCTGGGGTTCTTAGGAGATCCCGGGGTTCCGCGGGTGCCGAGGAAGGATAAAGGGGGGGGGTGCGGCGGGGAGCGTGCCGGGACCTGCGGGCACTCACAGTGCTCGCTCTGTTCCTCGACGCAGTCCACCGCGCCGTCCGTGTGAATGCGCAGGAAGCAGCGCGAGCGGCCGTAGGGGCCCGCGGCGTACAGGTGCCGAAGGCGGATCGGCTGGTCCCAGCCGTAGTACAAGTGCGGCCCCTGGTCAGATAGCGCGAGAGACCGCCGGGCCAGGGGGCGCCCCGCCACCGCCAGCCACAGGCCAGCCAGGACCAGGGCGCGGATCACCACACATCCGCTCGGCGCACTCCACATGGCACCTCCGGGGGCTCACGGCGACTGCGATGCGCGGCAGGGCTGTGGCACCTGTGCGCGATGCCCTCGAGCTGACCGTGAGCTAAGAGCGCCTGGGCGCACTGCACGCACACTCCGACGGCGCCGTAGCGCAGGGCTACAGCCTTATATAGCTTGCCCGGCCAGCCCCGCGGGTAGGTGCCTGGGATCCCCGAGCATTTCTGATCAGAATTGCATCAAGCCTCCGCCCCCCGCACACACCCTCTCTCATCCCGCCTCCTGACCTGGCCCCGGCAGGTGGGCGGTGGCTCCTAGTCCCCGCCCTTTTGACACCGCCCACGCTGTCCTGTTGGGGGGGAAGGGGCTGCCCCGATGTACGACCCGCCCCGGAGAACAGCTCCCCAAGGCACGGCAACCGGGGGCTCTGGGTTGTGTGAGTTTAATTCCACAAAGCAGTAGACAACGGAAGCTCCTCCCTGGTTCCCCTGAGGATGCGCTTGGTGTGCGGCCTTAGCTGGGGCGAATGACGGGAACCCAGAGACTAGGGGATGTGCAGCTTGGCCTCCTTCATCCTGGGCCGGGCTTTGGTGCCTTTCTTAAAGACCACATTCCCTGCCTCCTCCAAGGGTCCCAGCCTGAGTTCTATCTCCTGTTGTCTGTTACCATTTCCTCCTGCAGCTCAGACTTTCTCACGTTCTCTGAGTTTTATCTTCTGGCGATCCCAATATTACCGCCCCCCAACCCGCGCCCCTTTATCCTGCTAAACCCCCCAACACACACGCGCACACGCACATTTGCTCGCCAGACGCGCACACACAATGAGCGCGCAGCGCGCGGGGCGGCCGCGAGGTGGCGCTTTAGCCTCTGTTTCGGCGCCGGCGCAACGCGCGCCCTCGGCGTCCCGCGCGCCTTCCCCAGTGGATGGAGGGTGGAGGGGCGGTGGCTTGAGAGAGCGGCTCTCGGGCTGGGTGGGCTGGCCCAGCTGCGGCGTCGGTGAACTCCGTTTCCCAACTCCGGCCGCAGCTCCTTTGTTTTCGAGGTGCAGTGCGTCGGAGGCTCGGCCCTGGAGGCCCTGTGCGCGGGGTCCGTGAGCGGCGCGGTCTGGGAGGTCGGGCGCGCCTGCCCCGGCGGGCGGGGAGAGGGGGGCCTGGGGGAAGCGGCGCCTGCAGAGAAGGAGAATGCCCTGGCGGGGCAAAAAGGGGGCTTGGGCTTAACTCGGGGCCTTGCCCATTGTGCCTTCAACCCCGGGCTCCTGGGTGTGGGGGGAGAGCGCACGGGCCCGCGCACAGGCGGTGGGGAGGGCAAAGCGGAGACGCCGCGGAGATGCCAGGCCTAATGAATTTCAATGAGCAAAGGCCACATTCATACCCCGTCGGTGACTGGCGTTAATGACGGAGCGCGCAGAAAATGTCACCGGGAAAGCCTTTAGAAAAAGACATCATCCCCTAGGCTTTCTGGACCGGGGACTCCCACGCTGTGCGTCTTGGTTCAGAAAGCCGTGGCTTCTGTTAAATCTAATTACTTCCCCCCTGTGGCTTTCAATCGACGGCGGCTCCTATTAAACTTAATTACCCTCCCCTGCAGCTTTCGTTTTAAAGTCCGTGATAAATGAGGGGTGCCGAGGAGGATGGCAGCGGCTGCACTGGCGGACGCTCCCCAAATCGGGCTGGGGGAGGCGAGACGGGAGCATCCAGGTCCCCCCTTTCCGCACCCAGCCCTCTCCCCCTTCTGGTGGAGCGCCGGAAAAGGATTGAGAGTGGCGTCCAGGGAGCCCCGGGCAATGCCGCAAGGGTGGTCTAAGCCCCGGGGCTATGCTTTCAGTATACATCTCCACTCGATCCCCCCAGTATTCCATTGCCTGCATTGAATGGGTGGAAAATAGGGGCCCCAGAACAGTAGGAGAGTGACCCAAGTCCGTACAATCTGCATGTAGTGGAGTTGGACTTTGAGCCGGGACAGTCTGCTCGTAAACCCGGCTGTCCTGCTTCCCGGGCAGTGAACATGGCCTTGTCTTGGGGCTCCCGGGTCAGACATGCTGCATGATGGGGTTCCTCACCTGACCACTCCCTGGGCAGGCTGGGAACCTGTGGGGCTGTGACCGCGGCCTGCGTGCAGTCCTGCGGGTCACGGAGATGAGTGGACGGAAGTGCCCGGGAGTAATTGATGAAGGCGATGCCTGCAGTCCTGAGGACCAGCTGGGTACCTGGTGTGCCATAGTCCCAGCAGTGCTATGTGCCTTGTGGCGGTGAATCCTGCCACGTGTGCGCAAAGTGAGGCTTGCAGAGATGGACAGTGAGGGATGCTGCATGCAGGGATGGCTGGTGGCAGTGCCCAGGCTGGAGCATCTGTCGGTGCCTTCCTGCGTGGGTCACAGCGGGAATATCACATTGGCCAGCAGGGGGCGCTGTGGTCACCCATCAGCTCTCTAGCTGAGTTGGGCCATGCATCAGGTGAGGACTGAGAGGGTTTTCAGAGCCCCAACAGTGGTGTCTCCTGGCGCTGATTTTTCGGGTTGCATTTACTCCACATAGCTCAGTGGGCTGATTCTCCGCGTGAGTGCATTTCATTCACTGAGCCGTGCAGCTAGCGGTCCATGCATCCTGGTCACTGCCCCCGCTCCTAGCGAGGTCCAAGGCCCACGGGGCCAGAAGGGCTTGGTTTGGTGCCTTTGCTCTAGGTCTCATGTTAGCCTAGAGAAGTGTTTTTTGGACTTTTTTTTTTTTTTTCTTCTTCTTCTTTTTTTTTTTTACGAAACTAGAGATTGAACCCAGCGCCTTCACACCTAGCAACGGCCTCAGCCTGGATTTTGTTGTTGTTGTTTGGTTTTTTTGTTTTTTAATTTTGAGTCAAGGTTTTGCTAGATTTAGTTGCCCAGGCTGGTCTCCAACTTGTCCTCCTGCCTCAACCTCCTAGAATGCTGGAATTACAGACTTGTGCCACCATGAATGGCTTCAAAGGGCTTTTTGTTTTGTTTTCTGTTTTCTGTCTTTGTTGTTGTTTTTGGTTTTTTGTCTTGTTCTTTGCAGTGCTGGAGACAGAACCCACAGTCTCGCCCAGGCTAGGCAAGCTCTCAGCCACTGAGCTACGTAAGTCTTTAACCCCACCTGAGAATTTTTTAGGTGTCACATTGAACCTTAAATTCTTTTTCTGGAGGGCTGGGGATTTAGCTCAGTGGCATAAGCACCTGCCTTGCAAGCAGGCGGTCATGAGTTCGATCCCCAGTACTGATAAAAAGGTTAAAAAAAAATTTTTTTTTTAATTCTTTTTCTGGGATTCCCCTCCTTCCACTGAGCTTGGGGAGGCAAATGTGAGGTTGTCATCATTTGTAAGCCTGCTCAGCTCTACGCACAGCCTTTGTTATGAAGGCAATTGTTTTTCTTTTAGTTTGCAGTTAGGAACCTGGGTTTTTTTCTGGTTTTTTCTAAGTATCTAAGAGTCCCCCCTACATACACACCACCCATCCTTTCCAAGCCCCCTGCCCCTTGTAACTGAAAATCATTTCATAACTGAAGAGGTCTGAGCATTGGCTTAAAAAGTCTTTATTAGAAAACAGTAGGGTTTGGGACAAAAAAAAAAAAAAAAAAGCCTAAGCATTGAACTAGACCGGCCACACCAAGTCAGAATTTAGAATCTTCTAGAAATGCATTGTTCCCACCCCCCAAGACCTTCTAATTCACGGAAACTCCCCACCATCGGGACTGTTGTCCCAAACAGGGTTCATTCGGCTGGCCTGGAAATTGACCTGGTCATAGCCAAGTAAAAAATGAAAGACTTCTCTGCAGTTCACTCTCCTCGTCTGTGAGACAGCAAAAGAAATAATCCTCATTTCATAGGGGAATTAGGAAATAATTTGAAAAATATGCTGAATACTTAAGTTTGGAAAAATTATGGCAGTAAAAGACACTTTGCCATGAGTCCCCCTCAACAGACTCACCCTCATTTCAAACACATTTCTCCCATCATCTCGCCTCTTTCTGAAGCAGTTCTGGGCATCTTTTGTGAGCGTCTTCAGTTGTACTGTCATGGCTGCCTTGATGTCCTGAACTGATTCAGATATTTACCTTTCATGGTCATTTCAACTTTGGGGAAGGGCTGGAAGTTGCACGGTGTCAGAACTGGTGAAGAAGATGGATGAGGAGGACACAAGCCTGACATTTGGTAGCGTCCATCATCATATTTTTGATCATAAAGACACTCTGGAGAGAGGACTTCCAGAATTACATCAGAAGGTGGGAAGGATGATGGGATAAATGTGTTTGAGTCAAGGGAGAAGATTTTGAGGTGGATTAGGGGCGGTGTGTCTTTTGCTGTAATACATTCTTAAAATATTTACTGTGTATGTTGATCATACTGTGTCCCTCTAGCTACGGATGGGTCTATGTCCATGTGGAGATTGCCTGGCCCATGCAGTGTATTTACTTAAATGCCATTCTCTGGCCATTCTTGCAACACTTATTATTAATTTTAAAATTTAACGTCTACTCCAGGAAACGACAAATCCATGCTAACAAAATGCTGACCAGTCATTGCCTGGGATGGAGATGAACTGCCTTCCAGGGTGGAAGAAGGCTGTTCTGGGGTGATAGAAATATTCTTTAGGGTGACTGGTGGTAAACAAACCAGGGCTGATGTTTGTCCAAACTCATCAAATTGTGCCCTTCGAATTAGGTTGCATTTTCATGGTTTCTAAATAAATTCTATTATTAAATTTTACAGTTAGAGTGCAACCATCTGAATTTCAGGCATGCACGAATATAGGCACGGTGAATATTTTTGCTTTTTCCATTTGTAAAGTTGAATTAAAGTCACACAACATGGAATTTGCCCTCTTGAGGGTTTCAAGTGTGCCACTCAGTGGGATTAATGTTGTCTTCGTGTGTAACCACCCCCCCCACCTCCACGGCCCTTTAATCTCATAAAATGAAACACTACCTACGAAGCATTTTATTTTAAATTATATCTTAAAAAACAAGGTGGACTTTAAACTTTTTAATTGCAAATGTACCAGTTGGTTATGGTTGAAAATTTGGAAAATCCAGAAAAGCGCAATGCAGCCCATTTTATTTTATTTTTTTGTTTTGTTTTTTTGGTACCAGGAATCAAACTCAGGACCTCGAGCTTGCCAGGCAGGAGCTTAAGCCACTGAGTAAAATCCCTGGCCCAGTGCAGCCCATTTTAAAACCTAGAGCATTATTCCCAACTACTGTTTCTATGTAAGTAGAATTTTTTCCCTTAGATTTTTGTTTAAAGTATGTGTGTGTCTTGAAAAAAAAAAAAGCCCATGAATTGTAATCCCTGCCCCGTGCCCCCATAAACATTTCCCTTAGCATTAACCACCTGTCTGGTATCTGCTGGTATCCATCACAGCAGCAGATCCCAGCCAGGCACCTTGAGGGTGCCATCTGGCCATGTCTGCTAATTTCCTTTCCGGACCACGCAGGGAAGGACATCCTGGGAGATGGAGCTGTCTTACGCGTGTCTGCTTTTGGAAGGGGAATTTCTGTGTCCCGTGGTGTCTTTATCCCCAGCTAGGCCCTGTCCCCCAGTGTAGATGCTGTGTCCATGGGATGAGGCTTTTGCTGTATGATGTATGGACACTCGGGGCAACATACCTCCCTCCAGATGTCTGCAGGGAAGGGACGGTGCTTAGCAACAGCCACTGACAGCCACCCAGGGGCCAGAGAAGCTGGGATGGTCTCATCTGCTGCCAGCTCAGACACGCAGGCCTGAGCCCCACTTTGTCCTCCGCGTAGGAACTGGATGTGGTTCGAGCCTCACTGTCACCCTCAGGACCACAGGAGTCAGTGGCTGCAAAGCCAACCTCCAGCATCTGGCCTCTATTCCCAGTGACTCCATCATCAAAACAGAATGAGTTCCTGGAGAAATGTTTGACCAGAGCAGAGATCTCACATGACCATGAAACCTAAAGCAGCATCTTCCGTGTCTGTATTTTTTTGTCTTTTCCTTTTTTTAAATCGGTACCAGGGATCGAACTCACGACCACCTGCTTGCAAGGCAGGCGCTTATGCCGCTGAGCTAAATCCCCAGCCCCCCATGTCTGTATTAACAGAGACTAACTTAATGAGAAACTGATAGTGACCATGTCAAAAATCCAATTCAAATAATGACCTTGAAAAGTCACCAGCTCTGGACTCTGTGGGCTACACAACCCTCCTGGGAAGACAAAAGGTTCCCCAGCGTCCACAAATTCTCTCTTCTTCAAACTTCACACCAAGTGATTTTGTTTTCGCTCTAAGGCACCTGCCACCATTTCCTGTTTCTTCTCCCAGGGCGCTGTGAGGTCCTGAGATGGGCTTGTCCATCGTGATCTCTGGAGAGTGTCACCGAGGTGGACCCCCCTGATGGTGATGGTGCTGGCCAGCTTCCTCCCTTTACGTTTTCACTGCACCTACTTCAAAGATGAAAGAAAATGCAGCTTTTCCAGAAGCACAGAGCTTGGGAGCAATACACTTGGGGTTTGAACTCAGTTCTGGCCAAAATGAAGTCACAAAGTTCCTACCAAATCAGTCCTTTTTGGAAAGTTAGCAGCCTTGGCTCTTTGCAGGACCCTGACTTCTTCCTATTGCTCAGCCCCAGGACCCACACAGGAGGACCAGGTCCCAGAGTGGTCATCACAGATCGTAGGTCAATTCCCAGTGACAGAGCCCCACCACCGTGTGAGTGCCCATTCTGCTCAGTAGCCCCAGCTTTTACTTCCCGAGTGGATGCTGCCCTCACGGTTGTTACCTTCCCAGATACAACTCTTTGGAGGTAGGATAAATGCAACAGTGTGTAGCCCTATTCCCGCTGCTTGCCCAGGACAGGGCACAGTCAGTAGTCTGGAAATAATGGATAAATCAGGAAGTGATCGTGGTCACCAGGACCCACTGTTTTCTGTGTTTGTCCATACTTCTTGTTCATTCCATCTGTTCCTGCCTCTCTTCCTTGTCTTCCATTGCTGTATTGATTATACAATCATTTGTCTGATCTGATCTGCTAACCCTTTCTGGGCACTAATGGATCACTCCTCCCTTTTTCTAGCCTTTAGGGAACTCCGGGCCAGAGGGCTGTGTCTGGGGCAGCCAGCCATGCAGGTAGGGAGGCCCTGCCCTGGTTGATGTTTGCATTGCTACTGAAGGATGATCTCAGCCAACAGGCAGCTTGAATAAGACCTGTCTTCAAAGACAAAGCAGTGCAATCCCCCAGGACTGCCCCCGTTCCAGCCCCATTCCAGGGGATGCTGTCAGATGCTGAGATACAGCCTCACAAGCCCAGCGAGAAACAAAGGGGGAGCAAGCCAGCACTGGGATGCAAAGGCAGACTTGCTCTTGGCACGAGGTGGCCACTGCTCCTCTCTAAGCCCTCACTCTGGAGTGGCCTGCAGTTGCCTGAGTCTCCATGGCAGTGTCTGGCACACATTTCACAGATGAGAGGCTGAGCCACAAAGCCTGGAGCAGTTGATGGATGAGAATTGCATGAAACACTTGTTGCCCCCCAGGGATCTTGGTCCCCTGGTCAGGGATATCGCCACTTGCCCAGCGGCCCCATGCCTGGGTGGAACCTGTCAGGTGGGACAGATGCCCCAAAAGCCAGGCTTGAGTGAGTACTCACTGTGCTGTCCGGGTCATTTGACAAAGGTCCACTCACAATTTGAGGGTTGAGTAGGTCCAGGGAGGTTTCCTCAAAGCTCCTTGTCCCCAAATAAACAAAGTAAGAGCAGAGAGGGAAAGGATTTGTCCAAAGATGCCCAGCCAGGGGGTAGCATCCCCTACCTCCCCCAAATAAACACATGAATGGTCTGGTTGTACGTCTGACTTATAATAAAATCTTTGAAGAAAAAGCCCACCTGATACGATTCCTTGCAGTGAACACCTGCCGACACAGCTGCGCTGGGGGAGGGGAGCCTGAGGACTGGCTCCTTAGAGAGGAAAGAGTTTGCATTTGGGGACAAAACATGTTTTGAAATTTGATAAAGCTGGTGGCTGTGAACGTACCAAGGTGTCACAGGGAATCGAACACTTTGACAGTTCACTTTGTGGTGTGAGCTTCACCTCAAAACAAGTCATGTAAAAGGAAGACACAATTAGAACAGACATGCCTGGGAACCTTGGGGAATTTGCATATGGACTGTGCATTGGTTCCCATCCTTGCAATGGGTGACTTTCTCAAGTTTGATGCTTGTATTGGGCGGTAGGTAGGCTGTGAGCCAGGGCTTAGGACACATGCCAAAGGCTTTAGAGAAAGCATCCTAACCTTGAGGTTAGGATGAGAACCTTTGTGTGTGTGTGTGTGTGTGTGTGTGTGTGTGCAGTGTGACACATGGTCAGATGTTGGTGCATACAGGTGAGGGGCATATAGGAGCTGCTCATACTATATTTGAGGCTTCTCAATAGGTTTGATGCGTCCCAAAATTTAAAAACCACAGCCTATCTCCTGGCCCCAGCTTGTGGCTTATCCAGCAGAGCAGTGGCCACGCTACTCCGGGAACAGTGTCCCAGCTGCCAGGAAATACATTCATCATGGTCAACAACCCAGCTTCCAGAGCAGGAAACTGAGGCCGAGGAGGTGACAGGGACCTACATCGTGGCAAGACACAGCCCCGAGAAGGGTGGGGAGGAAAAGCCTGGCTATTTTGGGTCTCTTTGGGGGCGTAGCTCCTCAGTACATGGAGCGGTGTTGCAATGCTGCACCCTGGTGTCATGCACAGGAACACACTTTCCAAGGCCACCTTCCCTGGGAAGGACACTAAACTCTTGTTGCTCCTCAGAACACTCTCCCTCCCCCATCCTGCTCTCCACGTTGCATGGCCATTCAGTCTTCTGGCTTGGCCACATCCCTTCTGGTCCGGTGTAATATAATGTGTGGAGTTTTCCTATGTGAAATTTTTACAGACTTTGGTTGTTGTGTCTTGTTCAGGTCCTGGGAGCCTGTGTTCTCTCTAAAAGGGTGGCATTCATGGCCAGGCTATGAAGAACAGAGCCTTTAGGACAGAGATCTAGGGAAGATCAATCCCACGTCCAGTGTTCCAGAACATTCGGCACTGTTTTGTTACTGATGATCATCACTGTTTAGTTGAAGTCTTGTACTGGGTCACATTGTGTGTGTACATATGCTTATACATTTGGATATAAGTGGACAAGCGTTTGAGTAAGTGTGTATATGTGGGAGTGTGTGTGTGCAAGTGTGTCATGTGCACATGCATATGATGTGAGTGTACATACACGTGAGTGTGTACTCATGCATGGATGTGTGTGCTCACGAGCACATCGTGTGTGATCTGTGGTTGGTGCAGCCGAGCTGCATCTTCTTCCTCTGCCGCTGCAGGTGATCGAGGGGGCGGCCCTGAGAGGGGACCCCATCTCCTTTGCAGCACTCTCTGTAATGGCCGAGAAATTAGTCTACCAGTTACTGCCCTCCGTGTGCCTCCGCTTCACGTCTGTGAACTGAGTGGAGTTGTGTGTCCACAGGTGTGTGTCCTGGTCATGGCTGTCCCTCCCATAGCCCCGGCCCAGGCATGGAAGGGGCGACCAATCTCTGTTAAACGAAGGAGAAACGAGGCAGGACAAGACGGTGGAGGGTAGAGGGAGGTCTTCAGCCCCAGGACCTCCAGCGCTGCACTCTGGCAGGCCAGCCAGGCCAGAGGCATTTCTGCTTTGAGGCATTTAAACAGATGCTGCAGGCAAAGTTCCGGCTTGGGTTTCTGACCGCGCATTCCACAGATCAAGGGGCTGGAGAATTCCTACCGAGGCACCCGCTGACCCGCTTCCCCATCTAGGAAAGAGCAGAGCCGGGGCTGCAGAGGTATCGCGACCCCCGACCTCTAGCTCTGCTTACTCTTTTGCAAGAGGGTACTGATTCCCAAGTCTCTGGGGACTTGCCGCCGGCTCCAAGGCCTGCCATCCTCGGCCTCGCCGCTAGGGGCTCCCTTCTCCGCCCGGTTGTAGCTGCCAGCCCTTCGCCGGGGTCTCCAGGACCGTGCGTGGCAGAAGCACCCCGGTCAGGCTATGAGCGGTGCCTTATCTCAGCCCTGTTGCTCTGATGGGGTGACTGAAGGCAGGACGGGAGCCTCCCCACTCCTCCTGTCTCCTCTCAGTCACTGCCCAGCAATGGCACTGCTGGACCCTTTGACAGGGATTCAAGCCTTGATCTTGCGTCCAGCAGCCAGGGTAGAAACACAGTCAGACTTCATTTAACGCAGTCCAGCAGCGGCCGCTTATTATTATGTGGGCAGAGGTGTCTCCCGTGGAAATGCTGCCTGGTGGAGACCTGCAAGATGGAGGATGTCACCAGGGCGGAAAACCCAGTCCTGATGAGCACTGCTTCTCCTGGCCTCAGCGTCCCAGTCCCACAGTTTCTCCTGCTGCTAAAGGTCCCGTCCACGAGCTTCCCCTCATGGCCTCCACTCCTCCTGCGCTCAACCTGGTGGCCCTGAGCGTGTTTATGACTGGATACCCGCTGTCCCTGGGGACATTTGCCTGGAACCACAGCTGGTCCATCTGTCCCCTTCCTGATACTGGGTCACTGTGGGTAATGGTGCCAGCTGAGGCCCCTCCTGCAGTGTGAAGACCCCAGAGGACCCACTCCATGCCCATGTGCCGGGCACTGTGAATGGATTCTCCCCAGAAGTGGCGAGGTAGCACTAGCTTTCGGCTCTCTTTGGCTGTGACTCACCCCACCCAGGATCAGCAGCACCCGGGGCACAGCCATGGCCATTTATGACACCTGCTGTGCATCTGCTGGACCTCACACTGACCCCAGCAGTTCAGTTTCCCGCCCGACCATATCTACATGACAGGACTGGTGTTCCAAGTGGAGCCCTGGGCTCTATACCAGTCCCTGGGCCAGGGAGGGACTACTCAGCACAGACTGGCAACTAGAAATCAATGTTATCGCAATCCTGGGGGCAGGAGGTCAGAAATTCGTGTGGTATGGCAGGCTTGGCTCTTTCTGGGCGCTGGGGGTGGACACTTCCTGCCTCTCTAGCTGCTCGAGCTGCAACACTGATGCACCTTCTCATCTCTCTTGTAGAATGTTGGATTTAACCCCCGCCCCAGCAAGGACATTCTCACTCTGAGATCCTTTGCTTAGTCATGCGTGTAAAGAACTTTTTCCCTAATGAGGTTACCTTCACAGCCTCTTGCAGAGCCGCATGCAGCCCCTCCAGACACCATCCCTCAATGCTTGCACCCACCCCCAGCATGCTGATTTCAGCCCAGGTACATCGTCCTTTGCCCGGAATAGTGGTAATAGCTTGGCGGGTCTCTTGAGTGTCCTTGGGCAGAGAGCAAAGGACGCACACCTGTGATGAGATGTGGCCCAGGCTGGACAGAGGTGGTCTGGAGGGAGATGGCAGGCTACCCCAGCAGAGAGCCAGGGGTACTCCTGGATGTTGGTTCACTGAGGGGCTCCCCTCTAGGCTCCGTAGGGGCCAATGGGCTTTTTGACTTGGTCTCCACCAACCTGTCCGACTTGAAAAACGGCCCTCCACTCCCTGGCATGGCCATCGTGCCATTGCCCCAGTGCCACTCTGGCCCATGGCCATCAAGCTGGCTCCTGTTTTTCACTACACCATTCTGTCCCTTCCTGAGTTTGGCTGGGAAGATGCAGGAGCTGTTTACACAGAAGATGTGCAAATGGCCAATAAGCATCTGAAGGTCGAAGCAGAACGGAAATGAAACTGGAAGACTTTAGCTGAGAGGTCAGGTGTGAGCAGCAGCCTCTCCTAGGACAACGAGGGGATGGTATGACCGTGGGATGGCTCCAGCAATGCCCATCAGCATCCTGCTTCTGCCGAAGCCACAGAGTCCTTAGGGTCGCACAAGGAGTCCTTGAGAGAACAGAGGAGGCCAGGCCTAACCCGTGAACCTCAACATCCAGGGCTCGGCTTTCTCAGAAGGAGCGCATGTCAGCGAGCAGGGCCTGGCTTGTGGGTCCCTCGGCTGCACCTGCCGGGACATGGCGCTTGCCACAGGGTCTGCTGGTTGCCATACTCAAAGATGGATTCAGCTTTGAACTGTCTGTACATGGCCAGGAACCTATCTTAAGGGAAGTTCTTCGAAGGACTTGCAGGGGTGCTGGCCAGAAGCCCTTTTAGGACCCAGTGGGTCAACTGGCTCTCAACAGGCAGATGATACATATTTTTAGCTCAGAGGAACACAAGGTCTCCCTCAGAACATGTTAGCTTTGCAATTATGCTTTTTGTTGTTGTTTGTTTGTCTATTTTGTGATACTAAGGGACTGAACCCAGGGTCTTTGCCTCATCAGCCCTTTTTATTTTGACATAGGCTCTAGTGTTGGGTTTAGATTACACCTGCTTCAAGCTTGCAGTTCTGAACGCAGCCTCAGAGGGCACAAGCACCAGTGTGCGTGTTCCATGTCCACAAAACTGTTTTTGTGGCACTGAAATTTATACTGCATACATTTCACATGTCACGAAATGTTATTCCTCTTTTGACCTTTTTTTGTAAAACACAAATTTACAAATACCAAAAGCATCCTCAGCTCATGGGCTGTACCCAAACAGGTGGTGGGTTGGGTTCCATCTCTAGGCCTCAGATTTCCACCCTGGGTTTCAAGTAGAGCAAAGGACCAGGTAAATCTAAATCTTTATTTTTTATTTTTATTTTTTTTATCGGTACCAGGGATTGAACTCACGACCACGCCCTTGCAAGGCAGGTGCTTATGTCACTGAGCTAAATCCCCAGCCCCTAAATCTTTAACTGTAGGTTAAACTGTGCCCTGAGGGAACATTGTCACACGGGAGAAAGAATGAAGAAAGCAGAGCACCCAGCTATTCAATAAAATTTTGATACTGTCAGCTCTCAGGAGCCTGAGGCAGGAGGATTGCAGTGAGTTTTAGGCCAGCTAAAGCTACATAGTCAGTTCCAAGCTAGCCTGTGCTATATAGTAAGACTGTCTCAAATAGCATTAAATAAATAAATAAAATAGAATATTATTTAATTTAATGTAAAAATTTTTTTCGATTTTGTAGAAGTATAAATTAGAGCCAGGCATGATGGCACACACCTGTAATCCCAGAAGGCTGAGACCAGAGAATCATTGAGTTTGGGTCAGTTTGGGCTATGTAGTAAGCTCAAGCCAATCCTGGTATACAAAAGGAGACTTTGTCTCAAAAGAATAGTATAAACTGGGAGCTAAGGGTAGTGGTGCATGTCTGTAATCATGGTACTCTGGGAAGCTGAGGCAGGAAGATCCCAAATTTGAGCCCAACCTGGGCAACTGAGGGACTTGGTGAGAACCCGTCTCAAAATAAAGAAATAAAAAAGGCTGGAGATGGTAGCTCAGAGTGAAGGCCCTGCGTTCAACTCCCAGTCACCGCCCCCCGCCCCAGCACACACACACATGCAAGGGCAAAAATTATAAAAGAACAAACATTTGAATAGAAGTCCATTTCAAAACCAGAGAATTCACCCATCTTTTACTCCCTTTCACATGACTCTTTTCCTGCCTCTTACACTGTGAAAACGGATCGCTTTTATCATTCCAACGCGAAGCTATTAGACCAGCAAAGATATTTTTAAAGACAAAGGAGCCCGGGCCTGGAACAGCGACCTCTCATCCATCAGCATGGGATGGGGGGGACGTCGGTGCAGCTCCAGTGGTCAAAGGCGCTCAGCCAGCACGGGCTCGCAGGTCCCCAAATGGCACCTTCCTCCCAAACAAATCGGCCCATGCACACAATGGCTTCTACTCAGGCTCCTCCAGCCGGAACCCAGGCGGTGTTTTCCTTAGAGGGTCAGAGGCGCCGCCCTCCGGGACGGAATCCACGCTCCCCGGCTGGCTGCCTCGCCTGCCCAGGGCTGTGACCTCGCCACCAAGCTGGGCTCTTCTTGGCCACTTTGTGCTGGAGGAGGACGCTTTTAACTTTTTGCGATGTTTTCGCCGCTCACAATGGTGTCTTCTACACTGAAGGGCTCCCTGAAATTCTCAGAGACCCGTCAAACCTGGCGAGCCCCTCAGCGCTTTGATTTACAGGACAGATGTTTGCCAGCTGACACTTGGAGGAACCGAGGGGGGCGGGGTGGAATTAAATACGAATAGGGGTGTCAGCGCCCAAAAGGTGGCATATCTCTGCTCTAATTCCTTAACGCCCAGTGTGGTTCAGAGGTCGGGGGCTGTTAATGGGCAGGGGACAAATTGGGAACTGCCACCTGTGATTCAACCAGAGGGGTGGGGACCCCCCCACACACACACACACACTTTACAGCTCAGGGCTGGTGTCCTCAGGGTCTGCAGTGTGCTGTGTTCCTCCGGGGCCTGACATTGACCTGCTCTGTGGCACCCCTTTCCCCTCTGAGCCTCGGTTTCCTCACCTGATCGGGGGCTACCCCGAAGGGCAAAGGATGGAGACGCATAAATACCCAGCACGGTCCTGGGCGCACCACACAGCTGTGCACTGCACAGTTCCACAGTCAGTGGACAGGTGGAGGATGGTGTAACTGAGGCCCCGCATAGGTAGCCAGGGACTCAGCTGATGAGTTTGGAGGGGAAAAAACAGATGCCAGGGTTCTGGCTTTTAGCCCAGCTCTGCACAGCGTGACCTTTTTAACGTGTGCTCACTGGCCACACATACCGTTCGTTTCAACTGCTACCTCTCAGGCAGTTCCAGCTGCCCCCAATTCTGCGGTCTCTCCAGCACCTACCGCAACGCTCATCCCCTCGTAAGTGTGCAATGAAACAGTGTGTGCGTGCTGCAGGAGCGAGAGGCGAGATGGGCTGATGTGAGCTTTGGGCGCAGGCGCGAGCGGAGGTCAAAGGTCAGACAGCTGCCTGGCATCTGTGGCTGGGAGAGCGCGAGACCCTGGCCGCAGCCCTGGCACTCATGCAGCACCTCAAACTAGGTCTGGGAGGTGGCTACGGGCCTTTTTTCCTTGACTCTGTGTCTGATTTCCAAGTGTCGTCTACCAGTATACAGAAACAGCGTGAAATGATAGACAAGCAGCCCCCTTTCCAAGGGCCTGCCGGTGTCTCCTCCCCTGCCTCCTGACAGGGGAACAGTCTGCAGCCTATTCACACCGCGGAATATTATACAGCACAGATAAATACTATGGGGGCTCCAGTTCCCCTATCCACATCTAAATCTAATGAATGTCCTGAGATGCACACCCCCGGGGGGCCCATAGGACATGCTGCAGAGAGCTGTCCCTAGGTTGTGAAACTGCGCAGAAGACAAGCAACACCCCAGGCAGGGTAGGCTGGGCTGGCTCAGCAAAGGCTCGAGGGGCTCCTGGGGACCTGCCAGGTGTGTGCCCCAGGTAGATGTGGTCCTGTGGGTGTTTGCTTTAGAACCACTTAAGAAACTGCATGAGCCCCACACACATTTTGCAGGGTGTACAGAGACCACCACCAAGGGGGCCAAAGGGAGGGTCCGCAGGAGGGATGATGGGAAGGTGAGATCGCGGGCCATTTCCACTTTGATGTTAAGACAGTCGCAGCCACATCAAGCCTTGAGATGCCACCACCAGGCAGCTGTCATCTCATGTCCTCGGGGCAACGTTGAAGAGTAGCTTTTATTGGCCCCTTTTCACACCTCAGGGCCTGGTGCCCTAGAAGGTGGGGTCTGGAGGGTCCTGGGCGTAGACGGCTTTATTCTAAGAATGACCACAGCACACAGAGTGTCTGGGCAGCAGGGAGGAGCCCACTACCACAGAGACCAGGAGGGCTCCACGCAGCTCCCTGGCCTGCCCCGACCTGGGTGCCAAATGGCAGGGCCACCAGGGCTCTGGGGCTGTCCCGGGGGCCTGCTCCCTCCTCCACCCTCCAAGCAGGTTGTAAAGCACTCCGGAGGCCAATTGGCACCAGGACAAGGAATGACCCCATAAACTGCCCAGAGGTGGGAGGCAGCTGGAGGACACCGAGCCCAGTTCATGGGGGGCTGTGACTTTTCAGAGGTGCAGCATTCCACAGGGTCATAGCCCTCAGCTTCGGGGAAGGACCTGATCTAAAGGTGGTTTTGGGGAGAGACCCCTTGCAGAGCCACCCGGGCAGCGGGTGCCACGCTGCCTGCAGGGTGACCAGGCCCAGCAGGCCTTCAGGGCCTCTCCGTGGAGCTGGGCCGGCCTGTAGGCCTACAGCCAAGAGATTTGCATTTCAGAGTGTGCACATCAGAGAGGCCACATCAAGCCTGCACACCGTCCAGGTGTTAGAAGCCACTGGGGGACGTCAGCACAAGGCGGGGGCCAAGAGCTGTGAGATTCTGAGGTGACCGAGCGGGTGCTGGGTAACACCTGCCCGCTGCACCTGTCAGCTACACAGACGCCCAACGCCGTCCCAACCTGCAGGGAGCCCCAGCTCTGGTTTCGGGGGTTGAGTACCTACTGTGTGCAACTTCCGTGATCCAGGAACAGGGGAAGCCTCCCAGGACCACCTGCCAGCAGAGGTGGAGGACCCTCTGTTTATGAAGGGAAACTGAGGCCCAGTGCAAAGCGAGCCCTCAGGAGGGTGCTTCTGTGATGTGACCAAACAGGGCTGGGACCCAAGTTGCCTCCTCCCACTGCAGCAGGTGCCCCTGGTTCATTCAGAGACCCTTAACTGTTCCCTCAAGGGGACACGCACTGGGCAGGGGCTCCAGGTCACATGGCCCTGGGACACACTCTGCCCCATAGTATCAGTCTAGCGTACAGACATCAAGACAGATGTACCCCCATGCCAGCTCAGGGGTCATAGGGTTCACTTCCTCTGCTGTGTCGCCAATGCTCTCATGGCAGGAAAACCTGGGATTATTGGCTTTGAGCTGGATCTTGGACTGGGCCAACCTTGTTGGCCAGGCCAGGACATGGGGACATGGCAATGCTGGGTGGCCCTGCCTGCTTCAAGGTAACATCAACCCTGCCAATCAGAGAGAGAGGTCAAGAAGGGGGCTCCGTGCCCGTGGTGACCGGTGGGAGGAGATAGGCAAGGTCAAACCTGTGAGAGTGGTGGGCGTTGGTCTAAAGGGCAGGCAAGGAAGGAACTCTGGGCAGCCCGGTGCTTGTGGTCCTGGCTGCTACCAGAAGAATCTTTGTGCAGCAGAGGAAAAGGTGCCCTTTGCTCTGGACATGCAGCAGAGCAGGCAGCCAGAAGGCTGGTCATCAGCCAGAAGGCGCTCCAGTGTAGGCTACAGCCTGAGTAACTGTGTGCTAGCCCACTCGCCCAGACACCCAGAAGCTTGTACACAGGGGCACACAGGGGCACAGGTGCCCAGAAAGAGGGCACCCCTGCATACACATGCTCTCACAAGCAAGTCCAGGGGAAGGATGCATGAACAGGGGTGTCCAGAAGCTTCCTGGCCAGCGAAGCCCCCCAAGGCCTTTCCAGTTTGGCATGTCAGGCTGGCCTGCGAGTTTGGGGGACAGCAGCTCTCCTGAGAACAGGGATTCACTCTTCCCTGTGTGCAGAAAGAGGAGTTCGGTCGTGGTGCCATGTAGCCCTTGGGACAATGCCACCACCTGCTCCCTTCTGCAGATGTGGACTGAAACTTGCCTTGTCCTGGGCAGCCAGGAGGAAGTGGCACCCGCTCTGCATTCTGACCCCAGTAGCCTCTGGCTGAGGTACCGCATCCATGGGGATCCCTGTGCCTGGAAACTGCAGAAATGGGGCACTGGCTGTGGGAGCTCTGGTGTATACCTGGTACACGCAGGGTATCTGCATACCGTGCCCCTTCCTTATGCAGAGTCCTCCGGATCTGAATTTCCAGGGTTGGAGGTCAGCCAGGCACCCATACCCAGCTAAAGGGATGACCTTTATGTGACCAAGCCAAAGGACCTCTGGACCCTGACAAGGGGCTCCAGACCCCCAGCCGCCATCTGAGAGGCTGCTTGGGGGCTGATCCTAATCACCCCCAATTTAGGGGCCAAATGGCCAATTAAGGGACCATTTGAGAGGCAGAGAAGCAGAAGGTGAGCCGAAGGGACAGATGAGAGGTGGTGGCCTCTGTCCCCACACCGTCAGCAGTCCTGGGGTGGCTGCCTCCTGTCTTGCCATCAGGAAGCCACAACCTGTCATGCTAACACCGGCAGGAGCCCTGAGGACCCCCAGAGTCTGGATGGCAGTCTTCCTGAGGTTCGCTAGGATCGAAGCACACTGCAACCTGCTCCCCCATTTCCACTCTACCTTCCAAGGGCTGGGACTCAGCAGGGCACCAAACCAAGCCCCTGCCCTCCTGCAGAGAAGAACCACATAAAAACAGATAAGTACACAACACACCTTCCCAATGCAGTGGCTGCTGACCGTTCTGTGTCCAGGAACCAAGGACCCAGCAGAGGGTCTGCTCCTTCTGCCCGGCTCCTACACATGACTTCCATGCCCAGGAGCCAGGCTGGCCAGAGGTCCCAGCGACTGTCCTGGCTCCTCTGTTGTGACTCCATGTCCCCCACACACCTCTGTCCAGCAGGGACCCAGGTCCCTGGTCACACAGAGCCACTCACCACATTTGAGGTAAATGTGTATCACTGCCAGCCCAGATGCCAGGGGAGAGAGAGAGGGCCTTGCCACCCAAAGGGACAGTGGCCTGCAGGGAAAGGGACCATGTGGGATTGTCACTGTCCACAGTGAAGCCTGGTTGGAAACCAGGACAGACCAAGAGGCCAGGTGTATGGGCCCAGGGTTTGGAGCCTACAAAGAAAAAGGGCTGTGTGTACCCACTTTCCGGATTGAAATGGCAACCACAGGTGAGATGGAGGAGAATATTCTAGAACCATCTATAGGCCTATCATGGCTCAGCAAGGTTAGATCACTTGCCCAAAGTCACACAGCAAGAGTGAGACAAGGTGTGGATTAGATTGGAGTTCACTGCCCCAGGCTGGGGTCTGTTCCTGAAGGACCCAGGCCCCTGTGCAGAGGGCCGAGGAGCCAAGGGGTGGAGGGAGGTGGAAAGCACAGATCCGCCCTTCCAGCCCACCAGGCCACAGGAGTCCCTGACTTTGCCGATAGGCACCACGTTTGTGACTGTGTGTCTCACTGGCTGATTCCTCTGCCCGGAAGCTCCTCTCTCATGGGTGCCCCTCTGACCCTGGGTTACTTTTCTGCCTCCCCATGGCCTATGAAGACTTCAATGGCAGGGCCACTGCTTGCCCTTTTGCATATATGGCCACTGGTGCTTTGCTGAGTACCAGCTGGGCAGACTAGAGAGAGCCCACCGTCCACAGAGACCCAAAGTGGAGCACAATGTGTTCCTGGGCAGGAGGCAGCCTGCTGGTGCCCTAGCAGGACACCAGTGCAGGACAAGCTCTCCTTACCTGGCAGGACCTATCACCCTGACTCAGACTGATGCTATGGGACCACCCCACCCCCACCCCTGCCCCAGTGTCAGCCATGCTTGGAGGGCAGCCCAGCTTGGGAATGGAGAATTCTGGGAGCTCATCAGAGGTCTGGTGATCTGGGCCAGCCACGTCCTCCTGAGGTGGGCCATCAGGGTCCCTCCTGTGCGTGCTTAGAGGCTCTAAGGTGCCACGGCTGCACTTGGCAAAAATGAACAGTCCAGATAAACTGAGTCACCCCGTGTGTGACTTGCCCAGTGAGCCAGGTGGTCAGCTCTTGTAGGAGATGGCTGGGGTCAAAGCATCTGTCCCAAGGGCTTCACTGAGGGATCTCTAGAAAATAACTACATCTGCATCCTCACAGCTGTGCACATGTGGAAGGGACAGCACCGTCACCCTCAGACCACAGCTTGGCTCCTGCCCTGACAAAATCCCAAACCGAACAAGCACTTCAGCCCTAGATTGCACCACTGCCCAAGGACCCTCTAGTCCTATTCTTGATCGAGGAACGGGTTCTGGCATGACCTGGGGCCTCTGGTTTCTGCTCTGTGGTCCTCCCAGTGTTCTGGGGCCATGGGCACCCTCAGCTCTCAGAAGCTCTGTGACCTTGGGTTCCTATCTGTGTTCCCTGATTGAAAGTGATTTGTTTTTGCCTGAAAGTGATTTGTTTTCCAGGCTAATTCAATTATCTCCTGGGGGCTTCCTACCTGGGGCCTCAGGACCCCAGGGGCTGCTCACCATTACCATCAATTACCATAAAGACCCTCTTCAAAGGGCAGGACCCCTAGGACCCCATTAGGGCAGGCTGGGCCCCTGGGCACAGTAAACTTCCTGATGTTGAGTGGAGGCCAAGTGTCAGACGCAGGTGTTGGGCAGCCACTGGGGCTTCAGAGTGAGAAGCCTGCTAATTGGGACCCAGGGTCTCTAGGGATTAACAGCCCCTGAGCCAGCCCAGGAGGGGTGGGCAAGATTGTCCCCCAGAAGGCAGAAGCGATTTGTGCCTATTTAACAGATAAGGAGACTGAGGCTCAGAGAGGTGAGGGGCTGTGTCCAGGTCACCCAGAAAGAAAGTGGAAGGAAAATAGTGAACAAGGCCTGACCTGCCTCCTCCTCCTCTATTAGGAGACCACTAAAGCAGGAGATTGCCTTGCGTGGGCCCTGAGGCTCCTGACCCCCAGGGGTTTGCTTCTGGGGTCTGCTATGTGGCCCCTACCAAGGCAAAAAAGGCCCAGGACTCAGCAGCTGGATCTGTCCATCCAGTGCCCACCCAGGGCACCAACAGCCAGCTACATCCTGATACCCGGTGTGGCCTGGGTTGTTACTTAGCCTGAGTAGCCACAGTCAAGGCCAGCATCTGAGTGTGGGGGAGCTGTGGCTGAGGACACAGGATAGTACCTCGGTCCCGCTGGTATGTCCCCCTCTGCAGACCTAGGGGCAGAGGGCTGACACCCACTGTGCCTTTCTAGGCCTTTGGGGACATCGTGGAGAAGTTCCAGGCTGGGGTCTGGTTGTGAGTCCGGGATGAACAGGGAACACCCATTAGGAAAAAGGCAAAGAGGAAAGAGAAAAAAGCATCTTTCTTCCGCATGGCTGAGTCTGCTGCCCAGTGCTGCCAGGGTGGACACCTTCATGGTGCTCGGGACGTGGAATGCCCGGGACTGTGACCTTTAGCAGGAGGAAGAATTCTTGCTCCGCAGAACACTCGGGGTTCTGTGCCTGCCTTCTGGTTTCCAGGCTTCCTGTGGACCCCTTCCTCCTGCACCACAGCAGCTGGGAAGGACAGGCCTGCATCTGCAATCAGTGGCCAGTCCCTGCCAGGACCCGCTCAGCTGTTCCTCCTTGGGAATGGACTCAGCCGGCATCCTGCATCAGCTCCATGCCCAAGCAGACCAAGCCCTGACTCTGCTGCTGCATGCAAAGAGGATGTCATGGTGATGGGGGCGTAGCTATAATGTGACCGAGCTGGTCTGCAGTGGACAGGAGCCAAATAGAGGTGGTGTCCAGGCCTAGCTGTGACTCACTGTGTGTTTTGATTTTGTGACCAAATTTTTGGAATGTTTGTAGCATGGCCAATATTTCTGTGATGTCTTATTACGTATCACCCTTTCCAAAATTAGGGCTTAAGATATCTACTATAGCCAGGGGTGGTGGTGCCCAATATAACCCTAGCACTTGGGAAGGCTGAGACCGTACGACTACAAGATTGCGTCCAGCCCAGGGCACTTAGTGAGGTTCTGTTCTCTGGCCATGCACTCTGCCTTTGAGCCACATCTCCAGCCCTGAGTCTGTCTCTAAATAAATAAATAAACGAAAATAAAAAAACAAGGACTAGGGACATAGCTCCGTGCAAAGGCCTGGATTCAATCCCCAGCACCCCAAAGAAATAAAGTAAAATATCCACCTTTGCTTCTTTGGCCACTCTGCACTCTGGGAAGGCTGAGCAGGGCCGTCTCATCTCTGTTGCACACGATGGGTGGGGTCCTTTCCAGAAGTTGGCTACAAACGAGGACCTCATCTGCCCCTCTGTGCTCTGAGATCTTTGATGCCTCCCTTCCCCGAAGAGCCTGACTGATTCTCCACGGTCCCCACCCACTTAGCTTCCTGTGGCTGCTGACAAATGACCAGGAAGTGTCCTACTGTCCTCCAAAGCTCCAGGGGACGAGCCTTCCTCAGTCTTCCAACTTCAAGGCAGCCAGCCATCCTTGGCACATAGAAGCAGCTCTCCGACCTCTCTGTCGACGTGTGATCTTCTCCTGCGTATCCACGTCTCTGTTTTCTCATAGAATGCAAGTTCTATGGATGGCACACCCATAGAATACACACCGTATGGCACACACCTGTAGTCCCAGCCCTCTGGAGGCTGAGGCAAGAGGACTGCTATGAGTTCAAGGCCAGCCTGGGCTACATAGCAAGATCCTGTCTCAAAACACAATGAAGCAAAGAGTACAGGTGACTGAATTAACAGCCCACCATAATTCAATAAGGCTTCCTCTTAATCTAGCAAGACTTCGGGATACCTACAAAGACTCCACTTAAAAATAAGATCTCAACCTGGCATGGTGGCTCACGCCTGTAATCGCAGCATTCAGGAGACTGAAACAGGAGGATCGATGTGTGTTCAAAACCAGCCTGGGCTACAAAGTGAGCTCAAGGCCAGCCTGAACTGCATATCGAGACCCTGTCTCCAAAAAAATGACAAAAAAAAGAGATCTCACTCAGAGAAATTAAGAGTTATGATTTATATTTTCTTCTTTTTGAGACAGGGTCTCGCTATGCAGTTCAGGCTGGCCTTGAGCTTACTTTGTAGCCCAGGCTGGTCTTGAACTCACAACTATCCTCCTGCCTCAGTTTCCCGTGTGCTGGGATTATAAGCATGTGCCACCACACCCAGCTTGCCTTGGCATTTTGAGAAGATCAGAGGGGTCAGAGCCTCGAGACTGGTGCCTTCTCTCATAGGGAGACTGAGGCTGGGGAGGGGGAGATTCCATTAGTGGTAGATTCTCAACTATTGCATCCAAATCACAAGTTCTGAGCACAGAAATCATATCTGGGCTGGGATGTGGCTGAGGGGTAGCCATTCAGGGCCTTGGGTCTAATCCCCAGCACCACAACAAAGAAGGGAATGCTGGGCCGGGGGTTTAGCTCAGCGGCACAGCGCCTGCCTGGCAAGCATCAGGCTGTGGGCTCAATCCCCAGTACCAAAAAAAGGAAGAAGAAGAAGAAGAAAGAAGAAGAAGAAGAAGAAGAAGAAGAAGAAGAAGAAGAAGAAGAAGAAGAAGAAGAAGAAGAAGAAGAGGAATAAGCAGAAGCGTGAGCCTGGGACACAGTTGTGCTCCGTAACAACATTCATTGAGTGAATGAACAGAAACCTGGCCTTGGACACCAAAGTCCTGTTCCTTCACCGTCTGGTGTGTACCGGCCTCATGCTGGAGCTGGGCTGCTGGAGGCTGTGATGTTTCTCTTTCTCAGCCAAATCTCTGACTGTGCGTCCATCACAGCTGCTCGTCTCTGAGTTGAGTCATAAGAAGAGCCACAGACAACGCTTGCACAAAGAGGCAGGCCCGATTTGACCGTGCTGGGTCAGAGTTCAGCCACAGGCCACGGCTTGCCCAACCCTGTCCTGAGACCCCAGGAGCGTCACTCGAAGCTGCAGCAGGATGAGGGTACAGAGGCCTCTATTTCTTAATCTCTGAGGCTCTTCCATTCATATAGAGTGGTAAAAAGTAGCTCTATAGGGGCTGGGGATTTAGCTCAGTGGCATAAGCACCTCCCTTGCAAGCAGGTGGTCGTGAGTTCGATCCCCAGTACAGATAAAAAGATTAAAAAAAAAAGTAGCTCTGTGGTTCTACCGAGCTCTAAGGGTGGCTAGAAGATGTGCGCCCTGGGGGACAGTTGCTCCCAAGCCTAGTTCTAGGTGGTGGCTGATGAAGCAGTCAGAAAAGTTAGGTTACACTATAGTAACAAGCATCCCCCAACCCTTAGGAGCTTGACATAGTGAACTTTTATCATTTCTTCAAGTGCATGTGCACTTGTCGGGGGGATTCATTAACTCCAAACTAAGCAGTCAGGGGTAACACTAACTTCAGGACCAGCTTGATCTGGAAATTCAAAATGTATCCCTAAAATTTAGTTTGGCCTCTCCCAGCCCAGATCCATTCCCAGATGATTACACCAAGGCGGTGGAGGAATGGTTCAGTGCCTGGGGGTCCTAGAATCCTAATAACTGCAAGGGTGACAGCGGTGACCTTCCCTGAGTGCTCAGAGCCAGCCAAACACTACCTGTGAGTGTTCTGAGATCCCCAGGCACACTCTGCACTTTCAGATGAAGCTCAGAGAGAGACCTCACCTGCCGAAGGACACACAGCATGTGAGGCCAGAGTTGCCGCAACCCCAGGGCCCTTGCACTTTCATTTGTTTTTCTGGTGACAAAATCTTTCTCTCTTGCAGTTCTGTGGACCCAAAGCCCAAAGCAAGGTATCTGTGAGTCTCACTCCCTCTGGTGCTCTAAGAGGGGCTCCTTCCAGTCACTCGTGGGACACAATGGTCACTGGGTTCAGGGCCACCCTAAGCTGCTTCATGTTTAGCTTCACTGCGTCTGCAAAGATCCTCGTTCCATGGAAGGTCACAGCCTGAGGTTCCGGGTGGACGTGGATGTGGGGGCCGTGATTCCCGGGTACACACTTGCCCTGGGTGTTACTGTTTACAAAGTGACCCTGCGTGATGACTTCACACTTTCCCCACAGACAGCTACGAAACAGCCTCAGCTAGAGCAGGGCACCTGCCTGAAGCCTCGCGACCAAGGGTGGCAGGGTACCAGGCCAGAGAGCAGGACTCTTGGCCAGGCAGGGGAGGCGAGCCAACCTGGGGCCCCGGAAGTTGTGGCCCCGACCCCCAGCCCTGTGCTGTGGCCAGCCGGGCCTCCCTGGAGCTGGCGCTGCAGGTGGCTGCCCGCGGGCCCCTCCAGGTGGGCGCCCCGGCCATCAGAGTGCGGTAATGATTGGGGACTCTCCTCGCACATTCCCTAATGGTCCATTAAAGGGGGGTTGGGGCCCCGTGATTACAGGGAAAGTGCCACCGCCTCCCCTTTGAAATCCACAAAGGCTGCACAGGTAATGGGCGTGAGCCCAGCGGCGTTTGAAGTGGCAGTGCTCGCCGGAACATCTGGCAGCCTGTGCCGCCCTCACTCCAAACACGCCGGGCACAGCTGGCCCTCAAAGGTGGCCCCGGGCCCAGAGCTGGGCCAGGCCCCTGCTTTTGGCTTGGTTTTGACTCGCCCCAAAGTCCGGGCTGCTCACTGGGCCTTTCTTTGGTGGAGAGTGGGTGAGGTTGGGGTGGGGTGGGGGGAGTCTCTCTTTTCATTTCTCTCTGAGCGAAACTTCAGAGAATATTAACACCAAAGAACTAGGGTGGCCTTGTGAATTCAGGCTCACTGCCTAGCAGAAAGTTCCTCCGCCACACCCTTGTGGCAGGATGCCAGCCTGTATTTTTCAGACCAATTACTCTTGCATGTCCATCACACATGCATTCAACAAACATTTACCAAGCACCTGATATGTGTGGAGTGGTAAGAGCAGTCACAATATTTGGTCCTTGTTGTAGTGGCTCAGTGTCTGGGAAAGAAAGCAGTACTCGAGAAGGGTACCAGTGCATAAAGTACTTTTAGAGAGTCACATACGCCTTGAAGGAAATCAAATAGAGAAACAGTCACAGATGTGTTGGGGATGTCACTTAGAAATGGGGATGAGAGAGGAGCTGACATTTCTCCTGAGACCTCCATGCAAGTGGATGCCAGTCCTGCAGAGACCTGGAGGGGAAAACATTCTGGCACATGCAAAGGCCCTGGGGTAGAAAGCACTTGGAAAAACTGGAGAAGCAACCTGAAAGGGCAGCATGGCAGCATGGGGACATGGACGGGCTTGGAGAAGGTGGCAGGGCCCTGACCCTGTAGGGCACATGGCTCTGGCTCTGCACTGGCACCACTAGAGGTCTAAGCAAGAATAACTTGGGTGTTAGGCATCTCCACTGTGAGTCTGGCTTCCCGAGCAGTGGTCCTGAAGTGCACACCATGCAGGCAGCTCCTGGGAGGCCTGGGGCTGACTCCTGGTCCTGGCCCCAGACACGACTGCCTTTAGGGGTACAGCCTGGCTTGTGGATGGGGAACAAGATACGCTGTCCAGAGCAGATGAGGGGTGGGCTCTTTGGAGAAGCCTTGGCCCCTCTCTGGAGAGAACCCGAGGCAATGCCATCTCCCCTCTGCCAGGAGTGCTTTGGGGCAGGGGTGCGGAGGGGCTCTTGCTGCTGCAAGACCAGGGCTTGCAGAGGGTGTCAGCTGGGGCAGAGGGCAAAGGGCAAAGGGCAAAGCTTCCCTTCCTGGCCAGCCCTGCTTCCAGACCTCGCCATGCTTGAGTGGGCACCTGGCAGGCGTCAGGCATAGGACAGTTCCAAATGGATGAATGCGTGCGTGAGGACTGAGTGGAAACTGAAGGTAGGCTCTCACTGGACCTGGGGGGACCCGAGCTTCCCTGCACAGCTCTTCCTGAACCCGTGCTGGCCTCCTGCAGGAAGGAGGTGGCTGGGAGCGGTGCAGACGCCCACATTGGACAGGGTTTCCTGCTGGCCCTGTGGACCGAGAGAGCCACCCACCCCATCCCAGGGCGGGCTGGGAGGAGGACTCTGGGAGAAACCCTGTTCCCCCAGTCTTTTTCCTGCTGTGAAACTTACAAAAATTGGCGGGAGAAATTTGGGAAATTACAGAACAAATGCACAAAGCAGGCAGACACCACACACACACACACACACACACACACACACACACACACACACAGAGGTGCACACGCCCACAATCTTCTGTAATTCCATCCCAGATTGACAGTGGACTTTAGCGTGGGATGTCCAGCCTTCCCTCCAGAACTTCTGTGCATGCTGACCCATATTTATGGTTTTCAAATACCTTTCCATTCAGAGTTGCTAACTGGGGGCTGGGGATTTAGCTCAGCGGCATAAGCACCTGCCTTGCAAGCAGGCGGTCGTGAGTTTGATCCCTGGTACTGATAAAAACGAAAAAGACAAAAAAAAAAAAAAAAAAAAAAGAATACAGAGTTGCTAACTTTCATTTCATATCTGTCTGCGTCTGTGACTTTCTCTTTCTTTTTCGTTTTCAATACTAGAAACGGCCTTTGCACTGAGCTGCATCCCCACCCGTTATATATTTTTGTATTCTGAGACAAAGTCTAAGTCCTTAAAGTGTCTAGGCTGGGTTTTCAACCTCTGGATCCTCCTGCCTCAGCCTCCTGCAGGCCTACGGTTACAGGTGTGCAGCGCCACATCTGGTTCTGCATTCGATTTGAAAAGTTGATCAAAATCTACCGTGTCCATCTAGCATTTCGCTCACCCCCTCAGCAGCTGGCAGACCTGGGCTGTCTCTGTCTGCCTTTGGGTTGCTGTGAACAGCCGCACGTGCGGCCCTGTTCCTTGAGGTATGCCCAGGAGACTGGCTGTGGACCCCGTGCTCAGATGTCCCTCACAGAGGAGCACCGCGCGGCCGTCGGGTGAGTGAGGGATACACCTCTCTCATGTTGCCTGGAAAGCCAGTCTTGCTCTGATTTCTACTCCAGATGGGGGTGACTTCAGCCGCTGCCAGGTCTTCTGTGGGTGCTGACCCCATGATGCCCAGGGGGTGGGTGGGGGGCTATGGATGCATTCTTTTCCTTTTTGGGACTCTTTCTACCTCTGTAGTCTGGGTTGCCCTTGCACAGCAGATGACACACATATAGTGATGAAGGCAACTTTGTGGTGTGGGCCAGTGTCCAGCTGGTGGCCCTGGGCCTTGGGTTGGAGGGGGAGGGGAGGCCTTGTCAGAGTGCCAGCTGGGCAGAGTGGGGACAGGGCAGGGGCAGCCCTGGTCATCCCTAGAACTGCTGTCCTCGTAGGCTGCTGCTGGGGGAGGCTGAGAATGGATGCGGAAGGGAGGAAAGGAGGCAGGGTGGCGGGAATCCGCTGAGCCGTGGCCCATGGTGGGCGACGCACAGGTGAGTGGTTTTGGAAGATCGCTTCCCGGTGCAGTGCAGGGGGGTTGGACCAAAAGCAGGCTGGGGAATTCCAAAGAACTGAGGAAGGGGAGTTTGCTCTTGGGCATGGTAGTGCATGCTGTAAGAGCAGAACTCGGGAGGCTGAGACAGGAGGAAATTTGAGCCCAGCCTGGGAAACTCAGTGATTTAGCATTCTGTGACTATGGGGGTGGTGGGGGTGAATGCTGGGGGTCACTTCTGGGTAGAGAAGTGCTTTATAGGCTCTGAGGCTGGGCCAGGGCAGGCCAGGGCCCAGGCAGAGCCATGCAGAGTCTGTGCTCCACAGCTGTGATGTCAGAGGGCCCCAGAGTGCAGAGACCCCCCCCCCCACACACACACACCCGAACAGGCTCTCTAAAGAGGCAGGGATCGCCATCGGGGTGATGCAGTGGGCAGGGAGCTTCCAGGGCCGGTGACCTCAGAGGACCAGCAGGGCCAGGAGGGGTGGGAGGGCTACCCGGCTGGAGCAGAGGGGCCAGGACCAGGAGGAGCCTGGCTAGGCTGGTGAGGACCCTGTCAGCTGGAGCCACAAGCCTGCACCCTAAGTGACCACTAAGATGGGCGTCCATCAGCAAGTGTGAAGAGCACAGGTCACTTACTGCCCACTTACTCCTGGGCAGATGTCTGTGTAGGAGACTAAAGAGCCTGGGACCTGGCCTGCTGGGGGACAGTGAGGGGACTGAGAGGGTGGCTGCACGGCCTGCACCTGAGAGACACTTTTCTAGGGGCCTGACACTGTCCACCTCATCCCGGTGGCCTCAGGGGGCCCTCTGAGCCAGATCGGTGGACACCGGGGCGGAGAACCTCAGCCGCCTCACACATCTTCTCTGGATGTCACGTCCTGCTCAGGACGGAGAGTTATCCAGGACAGCACTTTGTACTTCAATAACGCTTTCATCTGCAGCCTTGGGAGGACTCTGCAAACGAGGCTTAATTAGGGGTGCCAGCACCCTGAGCCTCCTAAGTACTGTTTTGCAGCTGGACGATGTGCAGAACAGAGGGATTAAGTGATTTGTTCACGATGGCAGAGCAGAGACGGAGGACCCCTCCCCTGCAGGCTGCTGCACTGCACGGGGCTCCTGCCAGCCGCTTTCTCTCCCACCTGTTGGGTCTTGTGCTCCCGATGCCTGCAGCCCCCGGGATCTACGCCGGCCTGCAGCCTGTGCCAGCCCACAGAGGAGCGAACCAGGCCAGGTCTGAGGCCGACTGCTCAGAAGGGACCTTTTCAGGGACAGGTCGGGCTGCTGGAGGCGAGGATGGATGCTGAGCTGGAATCTGCCCCACAGGCCCGCGCTGGCCTCGAGCCTCTTGGCGCTGGACTGGCAGGGGTGAGGGGCCAGGCAGAGATGCCTGTGGGCCATGCCGGGAGGGGTGAGATGGGCCTGGGCTGCTGGGAAATTCCTCACGTTCTTTCTTCGGGTCTGTGAGCTCATGAGCAAGTGTGGTGGGTGAGTGTTATAAACTGGAAAATAAATCATTCATTGAAAAAGAGAAAAACAAATGCAATTCCAATGTGAAGCTTCCATGGTCATCAAAGCCAAGCACGGGGCCTAGGCCAGCTGTCCCTGAGAGCTGGGGCAGCGGGATGCTCAGGAGGCCGGGCTGCCCACTCCCTTTCTTGCTTCCCATGGCCTGTCCCACTGCTCACCTGGGCTCCTGCTGTGCTCCCTGGGGAGCCTCGGGGCCTCTCACAGGTCTCAGCTCCCACCCACCACAGCCTGTCCCCAGCCCCACAGCCAGGGTGACACTTTGGTACCTCTTCCACTCTGGGCAGTGCCCCACTCTTGCTATGGCTCCAATGCCTCGCCCTCTGCCCTCCAGTGGCCCCCCATCACCGCCTCCCTCCGCGCTCCTTCAGGTACCCCAAGCCTCCTGATGCTGCCAGGCCTCTGTACCCCTGCCCAAACACCCGGCATTCATGTTCCAGGGCTGCTTTCTTTCTTGCCAAGGACTCGTCTGATCACCCAAGTCCTCCCCATCCTCCATCTACTGGGTCCCCACCCAAGCATCCCCCGGGGTCCCTCCCTGCTTCTCTCCTCCATTGGCCTCTTGCCCTTTCTACGATGCTGCTGCGTTTCGTTCTGTCCCTGTCTCCACCTGGAACACCGCCCCCAGGAGCAGGCTTCTGATTGCCCCTGCATTGGGGCCTGGGGATTGAGAGCAAATCTCGTGATCAGACCTACGCACCAAGACAGGTTCACTGTGTCTGTTCCTCTATCCGGGCAGCTTGTGCCCACCCTGCCAGGAGCTCAGTTCTGTGTTTCCAGAGTCAGCTCTGGGCCTGCCTACAGAGAATTCCAGACTAGAAAGGTCCCCAGGGATGCCAGGGGAGGGTGACAGAGCCAGGGCAGACAGGACTGTCAGCAGCTGGTCCTCAGAGCAAGGTGAAGGCTGGGGTGGGGAGGGGTATGCCTCTCTCACCAGATGTGGACAAAGATGTTCCAGCCAGAGAAGAGAGAACTCCAGGAGGACACAAGAGGGGCAAAGCTTTAGAGCAAAGGTCCCCACAACTGTGCTGGGTGGTGTTTGGGGACAGCAGGTGGAGATGTGGAGGTGACCTCCCCTGGGCAGAGCACCCCCGGTTGTGCCCTCCCCTGGGCAGAGCACCCCCGGTTGTGCCCACAGCATGGGACGTTTGTGATCCCTGATGAAGCTCACATTTCTCCCATGCTGCCCTTAGCAGTTCTGAGATGTCTACATAGCCCAGAGACCATGCGGAAGCGGAACCCAGAAGCACAGCTCCGCTGGGGCTGGCCCAGTTTGGAGCATCTCCGACCCTCCCAACATCTGCCCTGTGGAAGCAGTGAGGCTCCAGAAAGAAGATCTGGGGAATTCAGAATTAAGAACTGGATGCCCAGTTAAACTGAAATTTCAGACAAGCACTGACCCATCTGTCAGCAGAAGTGACTTTAAGTTACTGCTGTTTATCTGAGCCCTAGAAGGGACACCCACGCGGGTCCCCTGGGAGGACAAGTGACAAACCCAGGGTCCAGCAGGGAGCACAGAGGCCTGCTCTGTCCCTGAATCAGCTCACTGACTGGAAGTAAGACCCATCCTGGGGTACACTGGAGGATGGGGTGACAACAGAAGGAGAAAGAGGAGCTGGTCCTGGATACTGATTTCTAAGAGCCAGAAATGGACTTGAGGGCCAACTCACTCGAGGCCCACCCAGAGCCAGCAGCTGAACTGGGGCTGAACCCCTCCCCATCGCTGTTCTCTGCAAGCGACCTGTGGCCTAGAGCAAGCATGGCCAAGAGACTAGAGTGCTGGGGCCGACCCAGCACCCAGGCCCCACACCCAGCAGGTGACAGCCACCCTGGGGCCCCGAGCTGGCTGGCCAGAGCTGCCATCTTCCTGGCCTTGGCTCCTGGCCCTGGAGCTGAGCTGGACCCCTCTGGATCCCTCCCTCCCTCCGGTCAGAGTTTGTCAAGGCCTGGCCCCCGGGGACCCCAGAACTTCCATGTTTGCATATGAATATTTGGAGACTTCCTGGGGCCTTGCTGCCATGAAAATGCACATTTCTCACCAAAAGGGTCCTAGTTGGGCACCACAGACTCCAGCAAACGGCCAGGCTGCCCCTGCCCCAGGTGTTAAGCCGGGTGGACCCTCCCAAAAGCCCTCCCAACAGACAGGAAGGAGCACAGAGCCTCTCCCAGCCAAGAGCTGCCTGGGATAGAGGATCCCAGGCAGTGGGGTCCCATCCCCCTCTGCCTGTGCTCGGGAACTGGTTGCCAGTACTCGTCCTGGCTGAGTCCAGGAGGGACACAGAGCAGAGGGGAGTGGGGTCCTGCTTTAGGTGGGGTTGAGGAGCCCACCTGTGAAGATCTGGAGGAGGAACACCAGGGCACAGCAAAGGCCCTGGGGCTGGGAGCAGCCATGGCTTCCTAGGCTGGCATCATCTTTCAGCTTTCAGGGTCCCACTGTCCTTTGCAGATTCTCTGCTCTAATCACACTCACTGTTTACACAGGGCCAGCTCCTGTGTCCCCTGTGCCCAAGCCTAGACAGGATCAGTCTTGGGAAGCCCTTTACCTCTTCTATCCCGAAACCAGGAGGTGGCCTACGGTCCTGCCAGGCAGCCAGGTGGGAGCCTGATGGTCTCTCCCTGGCTCCCAGAGGAGGGGCGCAGTTGCCAAACTCACGTGGACAGGGAGGGACGAGGCCAGGCAGCCACTGTCACAGCCAGAAGCTGCCAGAGGCAGGAAGACCTGACTCCCCAGCTCCAGACTGCTGACTTCCAGAGCAGCGAGGGGACAAGTTTGTGTTTCCCAAAGGCACCAAACTGCTCTGTAGGACAGCAGCCCTGGGGGACTCAGAGTGTCCTCAGAGCGCTTTGGACTTGCTCAGTGGGGAGGCAACCTGAACACCAGGAACCATCTTTTCTGTCCAACCTGGACAGCCTCGGAGCGTCTCCTGATGTTGGGGTTCACTGTGGGCACCCTCAGCCCAGCCAGGAGAACATGAGTTAATCTGCCCAACTGGCCTCGCCTGAGTCCTCAAGGCCTCTCAGGAAGACACTAAAGCAAGGGGTTCGGCTAAACTAGGGTCACAGGCCATTCGGGGCACTGCTCAGAGGCCCTGGAGTCAGGGGACAGCAGTCCAGGCTGGGGTCCTGGTCACACCACCGTGCACCTCCACCAGGTAATTGGGGGCTATTTGTGTCCATTAACATATTCCAGTGACAAACGCATCCCTAATCATGTTAGCTCTGAAGTACAAATCAGGCTCTGGTTCTGGAGCCACTTTCAAAGGGTGTCCCCACCCCCCTGCAGATCAGACCTGTGCCCTCTGGGCTGTGTTTGCTCCTTGCTTTAAACCCGCAGCCTCCTGGGCTGGTGTCAAGCAGCTGAGAAGAGCCCGCCTGGGGCCTCCCTGGGGAGTGTGAGTGGGTTTAGAGAGTGACTGTCCCCTTGCCCGCTGCCTAGCAGCTGGGGGTCTGTGTGGTCCCCCACCCGGGCCTGAGTTTGGCCTTGGGGCCCCTGGAACACATGGTGTCCTGCAGACTATGTCCCTCGCCTTGGCACCTGCCCGTGTGCCCCAGGGTGACCCTGGCTCTGCAGAGAGAGCCAAGGGTTTTGGAAACGTGAAGCCCTGTCTCTGCGCTGCTACTGTGTGACCTCTGCCTGTCATTCCCTGTCCATGACAGTGGTAGGGAGCAGGGCAGGAGTGCAGGACAGGGCTCAGGGGTGGACTTGTAAACACCAGGTGCCCTCTTTCAGACAGGAAGAGGACTGTGATAGGCCAAACTGTGTGCCCCAAATTCACACACTCAGGGTCCACCCACCCCCCGAACATGGCCCTACTTGGAGAAAGGGCATTTAGGGAGCTGACCCCAGGATGGGCCCTAATCCACACAACTGGAGCCCTTGGGAGAGGAGATCAGGACACAGGACACATAAAGATGACCGATGAGGACAGGGAGATGATACCATGCAAGGCAGAGGAGCGGGGACTCCAGAGGGGTCAGGCTTGGGCACCTGGATCTCAGACTTAGAGACCGCAGGACTTGTGTGTGTGTGTGTGTGTGTGTGTGTGTGTGTGTGTGCGTGCATGTGGTATTAGAGATGGAACCCAGGAAGTTTGCACTAAGCTATATTCCCAGCACTTTTTTCTTCCCTAAGGTGCTAAGTTGTCCACACTGGACTTGAACTTGCAATGCTCCTGCCTCAGCCTCTCAAAGGCCACCGAGCTAGAGACTGTCTTGCTGAAGCTGCCCTGCCATGCTACTCTGCTGGATGACCTGAGCAGACTCACGAGGGACCCTTCTCCAAGCTTTCCTTTCCTTTCTGTAAAAGACACTCCAGCCTCAGACTGTGTGACAGGAAAAAGCATCACATTTCCTTCTTTTCCAGTTAAGCACTGAACACCCTCATAAGGACTAAGCACCTACACCATGAGAAAGGATTTTATTTCCCCTTCATGCTGCTGCTGGGGGACCTGGAGGTGCTGTGAGTGCGCTCTTCTGCTGTATGGTGAGTCTCTCTCTGTCTTACCCAGAGTGGCCCAGAAGTGACCTGGATTCTAGAGATAAATAGGACCCACTTGTAAACCCACTTAGGCCCCTTGGCTTTCAAAATTGTTTTGCCAGGCCAGGTATTATGTTCATGCCTGTCATCCTAACTAGCCAGGAGGCTGAGGCAGGAGGATTGTAAGTAAGCTCCAGGACATCTTGGGGAATCTAGCAAAACCTTATCTCAAAATAAAAAATAAGAACCAGGTGTGGAGGTATGTGGGAAGCTGAGGCAGGAAGATTGCCATGAGTTTGAGGCTAGCCTGGGCTGCATAGTAATTTCAAGGCCAGCCGGAGTCATAAAGAGAGACACTGCCCCAAACAAAAATAAATTAATGAATTAACTAATTTAATGAAATAAACATTTTAAAAAGGAGATTGGGCCTATAGCCCATACCTGGCATGTGCTAAGGCCCTGTGTTCAATTGCTAATACCACACCACATCAAAACAAAATAACCCTTAATTACTTGTTCCCCTTTTGCTGTGGGTCTAAGGTGGGCTTAGGTCTTATTCTGTTTAATGGTACTGGGAATCAAACTCAGGGCCT
Organism: Cavia porcellus; assembly: GCF_034190915.1. Lineage (NCBI taxonomy): Eukaryota > Metazoa > Chordata > Mammalia > Rodentia > Caviidae > Cavia > Cavia porcellus. The sequence goes on from NW_026947500.1 coordinate 27,617,220, forward strand.
CATGCTTGCCAGGTGGGAGCTGTGTCACTGAGCTACCTCCCTGGCCTTACCTCGTACTCAGTTCTGGTGTTTGGGTTTCACTGCAGAACTGTTGACTCCTTTGTACCTGCTCACGCTCGTGGGAAAGGCTGTGTTCACTGCTTTATCCTTCATCAGGGAGATGAACCTCTACGTTTATTCCTAGGCTTGTTGGTTGTGGTCACTTTCCTCTTTTCCTTAACTGGAACAGCCAGGAACTGTTTATTTCACTGTACTGACCTTTCAGGGAGCCAGCTTCTGACTTTTTTTTTTAACCTTTGGTGTTTTTGAGGGAAGGTCTCACTATGTAGTTCAGGCTGGCCTCCAAATTACAGCAATCCTCCTGTCTCAGCCTCCTGAGTTCTAGGATCACAGGCATGTTTATCCATACCTGGATAAACTTCTGACTCTATTCATGCTTTTTGCTATTTTTTATTTTCTACTTAAATAATTCTAGCTACTTAAATAATTTTAGCAAACTCACTTCTTTTAGTTTACTCTTTTTCTTACTTCTTAACTTCAGAATCTCCTAGATTTTATTTTGAATATCTTATGATTAAAAACATCTCTATCTCTGACTATAAAAGTTCCCTGTGATGGGCTTGGCAGCCCATGTCTGTAATCCTAGATCTCTGAGAGGCTGAGGCAGGTAGATCAAAAGTTTGAGTCCAATCTGGGCAGTTTAGCTACTTTTTTTGCTTTTTGTTTTGTTTGTTGGTTTGTGTTTTGCTTTTGAGACGGAGCAGAATCTCCCTATACCATTCAGGCTGGCCTTGAACTCACTATGTGGTCCCGGCTGACTTCAAATTTGCAGCAATCCTCCTGCCTCAGCCTCCCAATGGCAGGGATTACATGCATGTGCCACCATACCCAGCTTCCATTCAGCTACTTAATAAGACCCTGTCTCAAAAAAAAATTATAAGTGGTGGGGATGCAGGTCAGTATGAAAACCCTGGGTTCAATCCCTAGCACTAAAAAAAAAAAAAAAAATCTCTGTAGAAATGTCTATTGGTGCAGACACAACAGGTTTTGTTGTGAGAGATTCTTTGTCTAGCTTTCTGCATAATTTAGTGCAGATTTTACTTTGTCTTTGGTTTAGGAATTGCTGAAAAGGGCATAGGACTTAGCTTTTGCTCTGTGACAAACAGGAACAAAGTTTCTGGCTCCACAGCACAAGCTTGAGGCTGAGTCCCTACCTCAGTGGTACAGAGCCGGCCTGGCGTATGTGAGGTCATGGATTTGATTCCAAGCACTGAACAATCAAAACAAAAGCACAGATAGAATTGAGCCACAGTAGCCCAGCAGAGTGTTGGCTGTCTTCATGCGTGTGAGTATGGTTGGTGACATTCACATTCACACGGCAACGAAATTACCTGAAGATGCATTTCTCAATACGTGACCCCTGGTCAAGCCAATGCCCACCCTCACCTAGCAGCCTGGTTCAGGCTTCTTCCTGGTGATGTCACCCTCTGAGCAGCTAGAAGAGCAAATTCCAAAAGCCAAACACTTGGGGCCGGGGATATATCTCAGCAGCAAAGCGCCTGCCTAGCAAGTGCAAGGTCATGAGTTCGATCCCTGATACCAAAACAAGCAAACAAACCAAGCACTCTCAGGAATCTATTCACAGGCAAGCTCAAGGCTATAAGCCCAGCACTTTGAGAGGCTGAGGCAGGAGGACTGCAAAGTTGGAGCCCAGCCTAGATAACTTAGCAACTTAACAAGACGGTGTCTCAAAATAAAAAAATAAGGGAAAAAAAGGACTAGGGATGTAGCTGAGCATGAAGGCCTTGGTTCATTCCCCAGTACCACACACACACACACACACACACACACACACACACACACATACACACACACGCATGCACACGCACGCACCCCAATCTACTTGTATCATGTTTGTATACTGTTCCATGAACCAAAGCAAACCTATGGCCCAATCCAAATTCAAGGGGTGAAGATAGAGATCCCATCTGTTCCTGGGATGAGTGCAAAGCTACGATAATGTTAGCCACCACCCGAGTTGTTGGGTTTCCAAGCAGTAGAGAGAGTTTTAGAAGCATCTAGAACTGTTTATCATCTTATTACATCATCCCCTTTGTTGGGGCTGGGCGCTGACTTTTCTCTGCAGCTGACACCTTGTCTGTCTCAGAGATGTCCGGTGGGCATGAGCAGAGTTCTGTCCTTGGCCATCCACAGCAAATCCCTGTCCTCTCTCCCTAGCAGCCGTCTCCACTGCCTCTCCATCAGAACCTGTCCCGGCATCTCTTGGCCCATAATGAAGCGGGTTAACAAAACTCAGTGACCTCCAGCTATCAGTGTCACACTGGGTAAAGCAATGCTGTTGGGAGGAGCCGGGACAGGACACACCAGGTGGCTCGTCCTGCTCCTGCACACTTGGAGTCCCTGCTGGGACTGTCTGAGGTTTCTTGACACAGATGGTATCTAGACCGGGACTCCAGACCAGATATGAGCATTGCACAAATACCTGCTCTTGAGTTAGGGCTAGGGCTGGGATCAGGGTTAGGGTTGGGGTAGGGGCCTTGGTAGGTTGGATGTGACCTGAGCAGCAGCTCTTGGGGACCCAGCCTCAGAAGTCATGGGGTCCGCTTCTGCCAGAACTATGGATGGGAGCAGCCAGGAGCCCACCTTGGGGTGGGGATTTAGCTCAGCAGCACAGCACCTGCCTGGCAAGCACTAGGTCATGAGTTCAATTCTCAGTCTGAAAAGCCACTCTGCCTGAAGTTGAGGGGATATCGATGCCACTTCTCTGTGAGGGGACAGTCAGCAGTGCAGAGTGTCACCTGTCCTCTTACCCCACAGCCTGATGTGCATGAGTACACCAGGTGGCCCTGCAGAACAGGGTGCATGGCCTGGGACAGGGCACATTGGGTCTGAACTTGTTTTTGGTGCTATGGGCTGCTGTGAGGGTCAGAGGGAGCCCATGGAAGGAACGTGGTCACCTGCAAAGGGCAGCATCCCAGAGTCACCACCCCTTTGACCAGGGAGGCAGAGGCAACCATCTTCCTGAAGCTGACCTTCAGTCCTCCAGTGAGTCCCCAAAGGCCCATCTCACCCTCACTGAGCCACAGCTGTGCAGGGCCCTTTGTGTGTGCCAGGCTGTGGCTCTGAGGGCAGAGAGCCAGGCAGGCTGGCAGTTGGACAGCAGGGAATCTTTAACACCTCTCTAACACTTGCAAATCCATTGGGGGCGGGGTGAGCTGAGCTTCCGGCAGGTGCCTGCACCCTGAATCCGGTTTCCCTTCCTTATGATGCTTTCTATGGGTTTCTTTCCAGGGTTATCTCTGGACAAATGGGGGCTGCACAATTTTAAGAAAAAAGTACTTAAGTAAGTAAAGTAACAAGAGATGGGAAATAAAAATAGCAAGGAAGGGGCTGGGGATTTAGCTCAGCGGCATAAGTGCCTGCCTTGCAAGCAGGCAGTCGTGAGTTCGATCCCCGGTACCGATAAAAAGGAAAAAGACAAAAAAAAAAAAAAAAAAAAAAAAATAGCAAGGAAATGAAGTGCAGAGCCTGCCCAAGTGTGAGTGACACCACGCAGTGGACCCTGCGTTGACACATGGCAGCCCTGGAAGCCCGAACGGGCTGAGGTTTGGAGACTCTGACAGCTGGGAAGGCAGCAAATCACTGTCCCCACCTCGGAGCCCAAGACTCAAGCTCCATGGACTGTCTCCTGCGCAGTGCCCACAGCAGTACAGGGTAGCACAGGACTGGCTGCCACCCTGCTGCCAAGCTAGGGGTTGCCCTGAGCTAGAGAGCTGTAGGCCCATAATGCACAGGGACTTTTGGGACCCAAAAAAGGGGAACACTCTGAGACAACTGCTCGGGGCCAGTTAGCAGGTGAAAGCATGAGCCCTGGGGCTCTGTGTCTAGAAACAGCACTCCTGGGAGGTCAGCAGACATCAATAAGACACTAAGCCCTGTGACAGCCTACAGGGCAGTCCTGAAGCTCTCGGCTCCTCTATGTGTGTGTGCACCTGTGTGAATGCACGCATAGGAACGTGGAGGTCCCACAGCTCACCCCAGGGAAGAATTTTGAGGAACCCCATAAGCACAGTCCGCCCGGCCCCAGGCACTGGGAGTGTGGGAAGGGTGGAGCCCCGGCAGAGCCCTTGTCCGAGCCTTAGAAGCCAGTGCCTCTGCCCTGCGGTACACAGTGGCTCCTCTCGGGAGGCTGGCTGCGGGAATAGAAGCCATCCAGAGACGGACTCTGGCTATGACTTGGGGATGGAGGTCTAAGTATCTGAGAGCCATGGAGGGGAGAAGCCTGTCCCCACCTGCAAATGACTGAATCTTTGTGTGCCCCCAAATCGAAGTCTTCCCCGCTTTGGAGATGGTGTTAGGAGATGCAGCCTTCGGCAGGTGATAGGTCACGAAGGTGAATGGGATTTAGTGTCCTGTGAAAGGGACCCCAGAGAACTAACTCACCCCCATCTGCCATGGTGTGGCAGAGAGAAGGTGCTGTCTCTGAACCAGGCTTCGGGCCCTTACCAGACACCAATGGTAAGCCTCCTCTGGCTCGGATTTCTGGCCTCCTCCAGACTGAGCTGGAAACGCCTGTGCTTTTCAAGGGCCCCGTGCAATCTGTTACAGCAGCTGGCCCCTCAGGACTGTGCTGAGCTGGACATTTCTACAGCGCTGGGGTGGAGGCAACCCCCAAACTCACAATCACCTGTTAGCAAGGGGGGTTGGGAGGGTGCTTCTGTGATGGTGTGGGATACTGCAGAAGAAGAGGAAGAGACCAGAGCTGGCACACTCCTGCACTGGGCTTTTAGCATCCAGAACTGTGAGCTGAACTAATTGTTACTGATTATGTATCATCACCCCAGCTCGGGTATTCTGTTACAGTAATGGAAGTGGTTTAACAGCGATGTCACTGCCAGCTGAGTGTGGTGGTGCAGACTCTAATTCCAGCATTCTGGGAGGCTAAGATGGGAGGATTGGAGAAAGAGGGGAGAGGGGAGAGAGAGAGAAAAAGACCAGTAGGACACCCTTTTTACCTGCCTGAACTCAGGACCTTTCCCATGCTGGGGGCAATCTCTCTCCTACTTAGCTATGCCCACAGCTCCTATCTGATGCTTTAAACAACACCCCGGGGCAGGTAGCCAGCAGGGCCGAAGCAGCCCAGGCACCGTGGTGGAGGACTGGCACGGCGGCTGGCGTTCAGCCTGGTATGGGGATCCATTGCTCCTGGAGCTCTGGAGCGAGCCTCCTAGGAATGGGGGTGGGGGGATGGGGACAGGGAGAAGGGACCATCCCCACCAGTCCCTCCCCTCGGACTCCAGTCCTGGTTGGGAGGGCACTGAGGCGGTAGCTGCACAATTCACCAATCAACAACCACGTGCAGGTGGGAAGACCTGCCATGTGGTTCCTCTCCCTGGACGGGGTCATCACCCAAAGCTGCTGACAGCTCCCAAGGCCCAGCTCCTTAGCTGCTTGGCACCTGGTGACAGACAGACAAGGGAGTCCAAAAGCTCTGCCAGCTTTGCTCCCCATGGGACAGCTCAGAAGTGTCCTTCAGGCCCAGACCCTCCTGGGGCCATCCAATGGCTGAGACCCTTGACTGCATGCAGAGCAGCAACCCCTGCCCCCCAGACCTGCCCCATCCAGGCCCACAGTACCCGCAGATGCAAGAAAGTGGGGTGGCTTAGGTCACTAATTTGGAACAGCACCTTGGGTGCAGTGGGTGACCAGAACAGCCCAAGGCCTGGACAGGGCTGTGACCTTGAGCCTCAGACCTTGACATACAGAAGGCGTTTTAGAAGGAGATTCAGGATGGACTCTCCCTGTGGAGAGGCGAGAAGTGTGTGCTGGTCTGGAGGCAGCGAGGGCCCCTCAGGGGCAGGGACGGGGCTTGTATACGGGCCACCCTGGATGAAGAGACTGGGAAGCAAGGCCAGCCTGATGTGGGGGGCTGTGGGGTGTGTGTGGGGTGACCCTGAGGCTGACCTGTGCCCTATACAGGAGGAGGACAGGCGGGGATGGTGACGCTGGTGGTTGGACGTGGCAGACTGCCCCTCCGAGGAATGGGCTGATTCCAGATATCCAGAAGTGGAGATGGCGTCTCACTGTCTAGCGAGGGTGTCCCGGTTTTGGCATCATCTGTAGCAAAAATTCCATCCATCACAGTCCTCAGCTTCTTCCCCTTCCCTTTCCCCTTTCCAGACTCTATACCAAAAAGACATGATATCTGTCTCTCTCTGGGTCATTTTTCCTGCAAAAGACACAATTTCACTCTTCTTTATGGCTGAATAACACTTTTCTCTTTTTTTTTAATCGGTACTGAGCTAAATCCCCAGCCCAATACTTACTTTTCTCATTGCTAAGACAAAGCACTCAACTCCCAAAATTAAAGGGGAAGCCGGGCGTGGTGGCTCACACCTGTAATCCCTGCACTCGAGAGGCTGAGGCAGGAGGATCATTGGGAGTTCGAGATCAGCCTGGTCTACAAAGTGAGCTCAAGGCCAGCCTGAACTGCACAGCGAGACCCTGTCTCAAAAAAAGACAAAAAAAAAAAAAAAAAAAAAAAAAAATCCACAGAAAAACAAATAAATGGCAAAGGTTTGTCTAGCTCACAGTTTGTAGAGGCTTTAGTCCATGGTGGGCTGGTTCCAGGGCAGGATGGCACATGGCATAGAGCAACAGTTCATGGTGGCAGGAGACAGAAAAAGCAGCAAGAGCAATAAAAGGGGGGAAACAAGCCTCTTTCTGTCTCTTTTCATCTTATCCAGACCTCTGGGATTAGGGTGGATTAGGGCGGTGTCGAGCCATCAGCAGTCACTCGGCCTTGATCCCAGCACCTTTAATCCCAGCACTGCACTATGAATCCATCACAAACTCTAGATTCAGTACCTCCAAAAAAGTCTGCGCTCAGGCTTTGGGGGAACATCTAGGCATAAATCATAACACATCCCTCTGTTGTTGACAGAAACCTCTGCTCTTTCCATAGCTTAGCTCTTGTGAATGTTGTGCACAGTAACATGGGTGTATGCAGTATCTCTATAGTACACTCTAATTAATTCCTTCACGGGTACCCTGAGAAGCCCCCCTATAGCTGGATCAACAGTAGCTCTAATTTTGGGTTTTTGAGGAACATCCTGACCAATTTCCATAATGGCCGGATTAGTTGACATTCCCACCATCTGTGTGGAAGAATTCCTTTCCAGGAACTCACAAGGAAGACTTTATTGTTTTTGCATCCTTGATGGGAGCCATTCTGGCCTGGAAGAGAGGGAATCTCAGTGTAGTTTTTATATGCAGATTCCTAGTGGCTAAACGTACTGAGTATTTCCCCATATTCTCATTGGTCATTTGCACTTCTTTGGCAAGTGTCTGTTTCTTATGTTTTCCCATTTACTGATTGGGCTATTGGTATTTTCTCTCTCTCTCTCTCTCTTTCTTTTCGTTTTCCCCTTTCTTTCGGTGTTAAGCTTTTGAGTTCTTCATTATTCTGGCTGTGGTGGACTAACCAAGGGTCAGCTGAACTGAGTGAGCGTGGTTTGGTTTGGGGATCCTCAGCCAGCCGAGGATTGCTGCCAACACCATACAAGGAGAACGGGAGGGGAAGATGGTGCTGTTGATCCTCCTGGAGAAGCTTGTCTTGCTGGCTGTTCTCATCAGCAGAGGGACTTGGGTCCTCGCTGTCACCGAGGATGGCTGTGGTTCTTTTGGCGGAGCTCTGGTCCTTACTTTGAGCACATCTCTTTCTGGCTCCAGTGCAGATGCCTCAGCCTGCTGGCACAGCTCCTTCACCCCGCTGGTGCAGACTTTCTAGCTTCCACCGATGACCTTTGGGTGTTCCCAATGCAGATCCTTGATAGAGATTTGCAAGAGACGTTGCCCTGGGCTCTCGGCCTCCAGCTGGACTCCTGTGGCACATTGCCGTGGGATCCAGGTCCTCAACAGGGTTCTTTGGGTTTCTAGTGCATGGACAGGTCTCCTGTGCATCTGACTTTTTGGGTGAACTTCATAAAATAATCCTGTAAATTATGTGTCCTGTATTAAATCTATCCCCTCGCAACTCATGACTAAAACACTGGATATTAATTCTCTGTCCGAAAAGCAGCTGGCAAAGATTCTCTCCTCTCCTGGAGGCTTTTACTCTGTAAATTGTTTCCTTTGCTGTGAGGAAGTTTTTTAATTTGATATTGTCCTATTTGTTGGTCTTTGCCGTTATTTCTGTTATTTCTTATGCTGTGAAGCCCTACTCAGGAAGCCTTTGTCTGTGCCTAACGTTTCACAGTGTGTCCTTGCTTTCTTCTGGCAGTTTCAAAGTTTCAAGTCTTAGGTAGGTCCTTGACCTATTCTGAATTGATACTAGTTGCTGAGTGTGGTAGCACAGGGCTGTAATTCTAGCACATGGGAAGCTGAGGCAGGAGGATCAACATGAGTTCAAGACTAGCGTGGGCTACATAGTGAGTTCAAGGCCAATCTGAAGTCTCAAAAAAAATCAGTATTACGGGGTAAGAAGTAGAGATCTGGTTTCGTCTTCTACACTCTGATACCCAGTTTTCTCAGCACCACTTGTGAAGGGGTCTCTCTTTTCTCCAACATGTGCTGTTGGTCTCTTTGTCAAGGACCAGCTGGCCACAGGTGGATGGATTTATTGCTGTGTTCTGTGTTTTATTCCAGTGGTCTATGTGTCTGCTACCATGCTGGTACCATGCTGTTTTTGTTATGATGGCTTTGTAGTACATTTGGAGATTGGGAACTGTAGTAATCCTCAGCAGTGTCTCTTTTGCTCAAGAATGCTTTGGCTATTTGAGATCTTCTGTGTTTCTGTACAAACTTTAGAACTGTTTTTTTTTTCCCTAGGTTTTTGTTTGTTTTTATTGTTGTTATTTTGAAATAGGGTGCAGGCTGGCAGTTTCATGAGCATGGGCCACTTTCCCCTTTTAAAAGAAGCATGCAGCACTTCAATGATATTTGCAAATTGTTAGCATTGGAGAGAAACAATGTTCCCTAAGTATCCTGGGGTGGCGGGGGCAGTGAGAAGACTTGGTTCCTGCATCCCGTGGATGTCAAAACCTGCAACTGCTCAAAGCTCTTATATAAACTGGAAGCCTCAAAAATCTGGAGCAACATTCCATTTGACTCTGCTGTTCCCCTTCTAGGTATCTTTCCTTAAGAGTTAAAAGCAGTATGTGAGTTAAAAGAGTATCACAGCAATAAGCGCATACCCATGTTTAAAGCAGCACAATTTATGACAGCTAAATCTTGGAAACAGCCCATGTGCCATCAACAGATGAATGGATGAAGAAGATGTGTTTGTGTACAATCGAGTGTTACTGCGCCATACAGAAGGGTAAACGAGGCATTTGTAGGCAAACAGATGCACCTGGAGAATATAAGCAAAGCAGACCTGACACATCGGGTTAAATGTCACAGTGTTTCTCTTGCATGAGAAAATCAAAGGGCAAAGGAGCATAATGGAGGACAGATATTGGGAAATAGAAAAAACATTCAGAGGAGAAAAGGAACAAGAAAGGGGGAAAGGAAAAGGGAAGGAAGGGAAAAGAAAAAAGAAAATAGAAGGAAAAATGGAAACAAATTTTGTAAATGCGGTGGGGAAGAAGGAATGGAGGACGGGGAGAGGAATGGGGGGAGAATCAAGATATATTATGTACAGGTACAAATTCCCTATGATGAATGTGATCAGTATTATGACAAGTATATAAAGGTATAAAATTTTAAAAGCTGGCATCCTAGGCCCATTTGGTTTAATTAAAAACTTAGATATTCTGGCTTAAAAATTAATTAATTAGCATTGTATTTGCATAAATTAGCATTGAATTTGCATAAAAGCAACGCACCTCCTTCCATATACTGTAAGTCACTTGTAGATTACTTGTAAGACCTAATATGCTGAGAATATTACACAGGTCCTTGTCACACTGCATTGCTTAGGGAATAACGCATTAGGCAAAGCCTGCGTGTGCTCACTGCACATGTAAGTTTTTTCAGATAGTTTTTGATCTGCAGTTGCTTGGTTCCCACGACAAGGGATACCCGAGCTTGGGAGGTGGAACCTAACCTTAACATTTCACACTAAGCAAGGATGAATCAGCACAGGCTGCAATGATGCTGGAATTCCTGGTTCTGACTAAAGTCATCAGAAACAAGGCAGGAAGCCAGAAACGGTGTCGCACGCCTGTAATCCCAGCACTCCAGATGCTGAGGCAGGAGGATTGCTGTGTTTGAGGCCAGCTAAGGCTGCACAGAGAGACCTTGTCTCAAAACAAGAAGGAAAGAAAGAAAGAAAGAAAGAAAGAAAGAAAGAAAGAAAGAAAGAAAGAAAGAAAGAAGAAAGAAAGGAAGGAAGATAGAAAGAGAGAGCCAGCAGGTGAGAGGGCTGGTACTATGCAACCTAGCTCAAAAAAAAAAAAAAAAAGAGAGAGAAGCAGCCACACCCAAGACAAGGCCTCCTCTCTGCATGACAGAAGCCCTAGAGCCAGCCAGAAAACCCTCCCATTAGCAAGGGGCAGGTAGAAAGGACTGTTAAGTATGCCATTAACCTCTCAGCAGAATAACAATGATCATAGCCAATATTTACTGTTTGCTTGTGCGAACCATCTCAAACTCAGAGCTGTGCTGAGAGCCGGGAGGAGTCCCTGGCTTCCCAAGGTCACCCTAGAAAAAGCCTAGAAGGAGCAGCTGGGATGGGCTCCAAATCCGGGGGAATGGGGCCCTACAGCAGGCCACTCCCGAGCTGGGGAAGGGGAAGCTGGAAATCCCAGGCTCTCTGGCTGGCAGGGTGATCTGAGGAGTGCAAGACAGTCCAACGCTGTTTCTTGTCTCCATTTCATTTCATGAGTTATACTGGGGATCAAACCCAGCAGTGTCACACTGAGCTATGGCCCCAGCCTCGTTTTGCTTTACATTTTGAGACCGCTTCTTCCTAAGCTGCCCTGGCTGCTCCTTTCCTTGGAAGACCCTCCCTTAAGGCCTCCCACCGGGGCCTTCACTGCTAAGGCCCACGCTGGCCTCTCTGCCTTGCTCTCTGTCACGTTAGCTCTGCCCACCTTGCAGGCTGTTTTCTGTCTCTTGTTAGCTGTCACCTCCTCTGTTATAACGAGAGTTCCTTCACTCAGCTCTGAGCCTGGTACACGGCGGGCACTCAACAAGTGTGTTTCTGGAATGTATAAGTTTCCAGCTCTTTGGGCCCAGCCTGACCCCCGCCCCTATGACCCCTCTACGCTAGAGGTAGAGAGCATTGGATTCTGCAACCACAAGGGGATTTCATACCACAAACTGGTGAGAGCATTCCTTGTTTGCCAAGGGCATACTTAGGTGACTGAGGACACCAGGGGCCCCCAGAAGGACATGGGAAGGTTTCAGTGCCCCCATACGAATAACTGTCTATGCTAGTCTCCTGGGGCTATAGTGATGGTGTGCTAAAGCCAGGAGGCTCAAACTGATGAACAGAAAGGCACGGAGTCCATTCTGGAGGCCAGATATCTACAGATCCAGGCATTGACCGGGTGGATCCTTCCAGGGGGTATCAAGAACCACTCCCCTGGCTGCAGGCAATGTTTGTTGTAATTTTTTTTGTCTTTTTTTTTATTGGTACCAGGGATCGAACTCACAACCGCCTGCTTGCAAGGCAGGTGCTTATGCATACGCCGCTGAGCTAAATCCCAGTCCCCAGGCAATGTTTGTTGGCTTGTGGAAGCCTCACCTGGCTCTCTGCCCTCTGGTGTTCACGGTTGTGTCTGTCCCTTTACACAGCCTGCTGTGCATGAAGACACCAGCCATGCAGACTTCATTTTAGCACAATTACTGCTGTGAAGACCCCACTTCCAAATGATCAGGTATTGGATCATTGAGGGGTGGGGCTTCAGTGTCTTTTGCAGGGTGGGAGAAGGGGACCATAATTTAACTCATAATATGTTAACTCTGGGGCCAGGGATTAAGCTCAGTGGTATAAGCACCTGCCTGGCAAGCGCAAGGTCCTGAGTTTGATCCCCAGTACCACAAAAAAAAAAAAAAAAGTTAACTCTGTCATACTCAGATCACGGGTGTCAGGAAGAAACCAGGCAAAGAGCTAGATGTGGCGGCACAAGCCTGTAATCCCAGCATCCTGGGAATGGCTGTGAGTTCAAGGCCAACCTGAACTACATAGTGAGACCCTGTCTCAAAAAGAAGAAATCAGGGGAGCCTGTGGAAAACAAGAGGCAGTTATGAACCCGACTCTGATTGTCTTTTTGAAACAATTGAACATATTTTGTGAGAAGTAAGTCTCAGATTCTAGGAATAGTTATGCTAATCTCTCCTCTGTATCCTTCTGATTTCAGTGTTTATGCTGCCAAAGACAGCACTCTAAGCATAGTTAGGCTGGCATTTTTAATACAACGTAGCAGCAAAATACACTAAGCTAAATACACTAAGCAAAATACACTAAGGGCACCCTAGTGGAAACCAGCTAGTGATAGTCCAGCCTACACTAGCAAAAGCCACAAGTTAAACAAAACTCTCCTTAGCCTTCCTGATCGGTACTCTGAAATTTTATTCTATTGCACTGGAGAGGATGGGACTGCAGATCAAGCCAGGAGCACCCTACCACTATGCTTCCTCCCCAGGTTTTTACAAATTTTTATTTGAGATAAGGTCTTGCTAAACTGCCCTGGCTAGCTTTGAACTGCAACTCTCTTCCCTCAACCTCAGGAGTAGCTGGGGTTTGCACACCTGAGACTCCCCACTTTTATAAAAGGCAATTTAGGACTCTTTCTGTTGATGTCAAGGCATTCTCCAGCCTTTTGAGGACCAGCCCCAGAGTTCCCTCCCTGCCCCAGAGAAGTGCAAATTGCTTTAGTGCACCCCAGGCTGAGGCCAGGGAGCTAGGAACCCTGGTTAGTGACAGTGGGGCAGTGGCGTGAATTAGCTCCATTGGGAGAATGAGAATAAACTGCAAGATTCGGAGTCATGGCAAAATTGGTGACACTCACACCCCCCTCAAGGCTCTGTTTTCAAGGCTACATTTGTGTGGACACAGCTGGCTAAAATTTGTCTCCCCCACCCCCACCCCAAGCAATGTGAGGCTTAGCCCTCAAATAGAAAGAGACCAGTGGAAGACCGAAGACACAGGATCTTGGCATTTCAAGGCATGTTTTCACCATCTTTAATACCTTTCCCAATTATTTACATCACTTCTAGTGGGGCTTTTTTACATGATGAAATGCTTCTCATTTTATTGGGCATCTCCATGTGCACAGCACATACATCACATCATGGATTGGCACCTGTATAAAACTACAGACAGATTCGGAAACAGTGGTAAATACAGAAACCTCAAATTCCCTCACAGCAACGTGGAAACGTTACAATATTTCAAAGGTTCAGTCACATGCCTAGGTGCATCCTGCACAGTCTGGGAAGAAAGATACATATAAGTTACAAGCGACCAAAGATGGAATTGTGCCCTTAAAACACGTTAATCCCTGACAACCTGATTGGTCTCTGAGATGAGACATCTCTTAAGAATTGGATGCACCCAAGTAGATCATGGCTTGTTTCTGTGTGAATACACCAAGTCCAAAACTTATCCACCCCTCCACTGTCCCAACAGCATGAAGATCTCTGACCATTGCTGGAGTCCAGGGTGTGATTTAAAAATTAGAAAAACTATTATTACATTGCAAAGTCCTAAGACTCTAAGCAGCAGTTGAAGGTGTGTGGTCCTGTCTCAGTGGCTTCTTGCAACTGGCTTCTTATAGGCCTTGGGTAAGAATAGTATTTTAAGTCGATGATTTGCATTGGAACAAAGAGTTTGCAAAAGGAATGTGAAAGACAAAAAGTCCAATCAGATTTTCCAGTCTTGCTGTCTGTAGACTCCCATAAAGTTAATTCGGGAGAGGGTTCAGAAACATCCTAGGAGAGTCTTAAAGTCTTGGCGAAACATTCAGAGCATTTCTGGTAGCAAGCTAAGGTCATTTTGTATAAACTCTAAAAAGTCATTCATTAAAATTAAATGTTTGCCATCACCTCAGAACTTTTTTTAAACCTCACCAACCCTGCCTCTTCCATCTTTATTCAACGACAGGGGTTACATTTGTAAAATATATAAAGGAAAATATAAGGTTACTTGGTGACCATATAGTGCACTCGAACAGCTGTCTGCAAATATTTTCACCATGATTGCCCTTACTAAAAGTAAATCACGGGGTAAAGATAGCTCAAACGTGACAAGGTTCGAGTGGGACGCACCAACGCTATCTGCAGTCCTCTTTGGCTACATATGGAAAAAAGCCACTCGGGATGGCAAACTGCACCCTCTGTTCCTGATGCAGCTTCGCCAGGGCTGTGTGGGCTTATGCGGTAGATGTTAAATGCGCATGTGCAGGGAATGCACGGGAAGGCAGCATGTTCCTGCAGGGAAGGCTGCAGCCAGAGTCCTGTACAGTCACAGGGACATTTTACCTAAAAACAACAGCGAGGTCTAGCCTGAAGTTCCCTGTGCACAGGGAGGCCTGGGTTTTTTTGTTTTTTTGTTTTTTTGGTTTTTTTTTTTTTGCTTGCTTTTACTTTTAAAAAATACACATCCCAGTCCATGATCAGAAGACCGTTCTATCACAAATTATATTTCATTACCAGGTTTTGAGTTGTGGTGCAAACACACCATCTTGTCCCCTTCCAGTCTCTCGGCGGGACATGGATTCCTTCACACGGACTTTACAAAACCACCTTGCCTTTCCCTAATGGCTGTGGCTGCTCCAAAAAAGGCCAACAGGAGTTTATGAAGCGGTCTAAGGGTCTCTCCCATCTGGCAGATCGAGGAAGATGGACTCAGCAAAGCTCCAAAGTCAGCCTTGGCGGATCTAAAAACGCAGTGGCAGCCAGGACCGGGACAAGCGCACTTTCCGGGCAGAAGTGAGAAACTGATCCTTCCTGACTCAGAACAAGGAGGCACAAAGGGAGTGGTGCCGCTGCAGGCTGCTGCTGGAGGCAGCGTGGCTCCCAAGGCCCCAGGCAGGCCTTTCCAGATGGGAACGCTGGACACCATCAGAATCTGAGGTCACCATTTTTACAAACATGAAGTAGCAGCACACTTGTGACAACCTTTTGGACAGTGAAATAAATCCAACGGCATCCATATATCCCCCGTTGCACCAGGAAAGTCAAAGTTGTGTGTTTTTGGTGGTGTTGTTTTCTTTTTTCTCTTTCCAGAAAAATATGGAACACACTCACAGAACCATAAATAATTGGATGGCAATATATACATATTTAAATAATTAATTTAAATAGCTCACACCTACTCTCGCTTTACACTCTCCATCTGAAGACAGTGCTCCTCCAGGAGGCTTCCAGAATCCGGGGCAGGGCTCCTCTGGAGGGTCACAGCCTGGGGAGAAAGTGGGTGACCTTCATGGTGGGAGACACGCGGTTTCCCTTCTTGGTCCTCCCGTTCTTACTCAGGGCGATAAACATGCCAGCGTAGCTGTGGGACTCGTAGGCGTTGTAGTTGTTGGGGAGGAGGGTCTCCTTGAACTTGCACTCATCGGTGAAGAAAGGCTGGAGGGCAGAGCACAGCGTGAGCCAGGCCAGGGGGTTGGGGGGCAGGGAGGTCTTCCCTGGGCAGCTGGGTGTCAAGACCCTCACAGGCTAGGAGAGGCTATGGCCAGCCCACAACAGCTGGGGCCCGGCCACCTGCCAGGCACCTAGCAGCCAGAGGACTGAGGATTTCGTCTCTACCATGTCCTGCCTACAAGGACCTGCTCTTTGGCTACAGACAAAGCTACCCATGGCCTCTTGTCAGTGGGCTGGAAGGTGTCAACTTGGGGTGACAGGAAGAGGGCAGCTCCCTTTATCAAGGCTGGACATGGGGTCCTGGGGACACTTCAGGGGATTCGAGTGCACCATGACCAGCTCCAACTTGGAGACCCTGACACTGCCCCCTATTCCTTGTGTTTGGTAGAAGGATTGATGTCTTGTGGCCTGGAAAGATCACGATTTCCTAGCCCTGTACGTGGTACCCAAATGGGTGTCACGCCCAACCCAGAGGTACTCACCGAGCCGTAGAGCTTGCCCTTGCTGCTCATGGCCACGAAGAACCGGCTGGCCACTCCGAAGATGCTCACGACCCCTCGCTCCACCGGGGAGAGTTCCAGGAGGCCTGGGGGCGGGGCACAGGTCATGCGGGGCAGGTGACCCTTGGCCCACAGTCCCTCAGCCTGTGTGCGCCTCTGGGGACCTCATCTCTGTGGCAGGTGATGATGTAAAGGACCCAGGGTCCCCAGTGCAGGCCGCCCCCAAGGGCCTCTGTAGCCCCTCTCTTGTCCTGGCTGTAGCATCAGCGACCAGTCCCTGACCACAGGAGTGAGGCGGCCCCCAAGCCCGGCCCCAGCCTGGGCGCGAGCCCCGGGCTCCCCGCGTGCCGGTGACTGTGCCGCGCGCTCTGTGCCCACGGGCGAAGGCGCTGGAATTCTGCTCCGGGAGCCTGGGCTTCCGAAGGCGGGGAGGCGGGGCTCCGCCGGCCGCCGGGTGCGCAAAGCCGGTGCCTGCGGCAGCTGCAGGAACCATGGGTGTTTTCGTCCACGAGTCCCGGCGTCTTATGGGACAGGAACCGGAGCCTGCCTGGAGCAGGTGCCCGGCCGAGGTCTCCAGGAGGGCTGGGGTGAGTTGGAAGAGGGCGCCGCCCAGTCCCAGCCCTTCCCACCCGCCGCCCACTCACTGTCGGCGGTGTCCGCGTGCACGCCGCCGATGCGGCCGTCGGGGAGCACCTGGAGGTGGAAGCCGATGCCCACGTTGCAGTACAACCGCCGCAGCCTTTTGATGCCCAACAGGTAGTCGCCGGCACCGCTCTGGACGACCGCCTCCTGGGGCTGCGCGGCCACCGGCAAGCGCGCCAGCGAGCGCGCCACCAGGCTCTCCCAGCGGCGCTCCAGCTCGGCCTCCAGGGTGTCGTTGGGTGCGGTGGGCGCAGCTGCGCCCCCTTGGCCCGCCCAGGGCCCCAGAAGGGCTAGCAGGAGCCCCGGGAGCAGCGCCGCCGCGACCGTCCCGGGCCCCACCATCCCGGCCCGCGGGCCGTGCGTCCGTCAGGGGGTCCGTGCGCCCAGGAAGCCCGGCCGAGCTGCGCGTGGGGCGAGTCTCGGGAGCGCGCGGC
The DNA here is from genome assembly GCF_034190915.1 of Cavia porcellus. NCBI lineage: Eukaryota > Metazoa > Chordata > Mammalia > Rodentia > Caviidae > Cavia > Cavia porcellus. Next base: position 27,634,354 of record NW_026947500.1, read on the forward strand.
CTGGGTCGGGGCTGGGAGTGCGTCGCCGCCGAGGCGGGAGCCAAAGTGGAGGTGAGTGACGGTCCCCCGAAGAGCGTTATCCGGGCTGCATGGAGCTACAAGAGGCGACAGCGGGAGGGGCGCGCGGCCGAGCTAGGACTCCGCGGCGTGGTGCGCACCTCCCTGCGCGCCGGGCAGGCCTGAGGCAGAGCGGCTATATATATAGCCGGGGGCCCCCTCCTACTCGCCGGCTCCCGCGGGGGGCCTTGCGCGTTCGCCTGGGCGCGCTGGACGCTAGCTGCTGGGTCTCAGGAGCCTGCCAATCAGGGGCCGGGAATCAGGGACCAGGGAGGGGAGGAGGCCTGGAACGTGCGCAGCTACTGTCACCTGGAGGGACCCTGGCCCCCACCCTTGGCCCCGCCCAGCCCACAAACCTGGTCGTCCCGCCCCTCGGATCACCTCCACTTCTGCTTTTCAAAGTTTCCCTCAAGCGCTTTTCTTCGCCTGTCTTCTTTTCCCTAGTGGGCGCAGAGGTCAGTATTCCCTCCTGTGCTGCACCCCTTAGAAACTACCGGGAACCCCGACCTTTTGCTATGACTGTTCTGGGTTGAGGGTGCCTCAAGGCAGCCAGCCACTGTGGCTGGCTGAGCAGAGGACCCAAGGCTGCAAGCAGGCAAGGCCAGGTGGTGGAGCACAGGGTGCCCATTTTTTCTGCCTAGTGGAAGCCCGGCTGAGCAGGGGTGGGTGACATAGTTACTGTTAAGGGAATCCCACGACAAGGTGAGTGATGGGTCCAGGATGGGCGGAGCCCTGCAGCCCTGCACAGCCTACTTTGGAGCCCATAGGGCTTCAGGGTCACCCATTCCCCATCTTTGAGTCCCCAGCAGGAATGTTCAGAACAGTCAAGGGTAGATGGAACCCCACCCTCGAAGACTCCCCTCCCCCATTACACCCCACCCCCTATTGTGCCCACTAGTGGCTGCCTCACTAATGTGTGAAAACTAGTGCTCTTTGTGGTACCTGCGGGGCTTTAAGAGCCATGACCTGGCCACTGCTGTAAGGTCTTGGAGACCTAGCACCTGTGACCAGGGGCATCCCCAGGCCTTTTCAACCTCTGCCACCTCTGCCTCTCTGAATCCCACTGGGCTGCTGCATTCATATCACCCAGGGGAGCCTGGGAGGCTCCAAGAGTGAGGCACTGGCAGGACCAGGTCCCTCATGAAGGCTCTGCAAAGCAGGTCACAGCTGCAAGGCACACATGGCACCTTGGGGCCCCCAGACCCCAGAAGAGCCTCAGATCTGGTACCCAGATGGCTATCCTGGTTAGGGGACTGTCCCTGCCCCATCCTTTCCTGTCTCTGGTCCCTGAGTCTGTTGAAATTGCGTGGAAGGTGGACAGCCCTCCTTCAGCCAAAGTCCAGCCCGGCATCTGGAGGCAGGCTTGAGTGCTGCCGGCTCTGGCAGCCCCTCTGATGTTGGCCCAGCTCTTGCTGAGCTGAGACCCTCTCTTCCCCTCTTGCAGCAGGCTCAGTTTGGGGCTCACTTCCTGGCCCTGGAGTCCAACAAATGACCCTGCTGTGGCTGGTTCCCCTCTGTGCGCTGCTGGCCCACTTTACCCTAGAGGTTCTTTTGGCCTGGCCCTCACTGGGATGCAGGGCTGTAAAATGAAATGGAATCAATCAGACCAATCCAGGGTCCAACTCCCACCCTGGCTCTGTGGTCCTGAGCCTATCTGTAACTGCTGCAGGCCTGGCCCCTCACCTCCCAGAGGAGCCCATGGAAGTCCCTACCCTCCAGTCACACTGGTCTCTCCCTCTCCCCAGTCTTCCCACTACAAGGCCACCCCGGAGTCTCCCCACCATAGCACTTTTCCTAGTTAAATCTGGTCTCAAATAGGAGCCTCTCAGGGATACCTTGCGTGTCCCCCAGTCCCTCTGCTCATGGCTTCTTCATGGCCCTTGAACATCTTCGGCTGGGTGTGGTGGTACAGAGATCTAATCCTGGCTACTTGGGAGGTGGAGACAGGAGGATTACGAGTCAGTTTGAAGCCAGTCTGGCAACTAGGAGAGACCCTGTCTCAAAATAAAAGGGGGCTAGAGATACAGCTCAGCAGTGTAGCACTTGTCTAGTGTGCTTAGGCCCTGGACTCTGTTCCCCAGTATTATTAAAAAAAATAAATGAAATAAAATAGGGTGTTGTTCATTTATCACTGACTGTCACCCCTTGGAGAATCACAGACAGGTTTGTGACATCCCTGGCAGTGCCTCCAATCCCAGCACGGTATTTGTGATCATACGCTGCTGTGTAAGTGTGTAAGTGTGCCTTGAGCCCCTCCCCCAGCAAGTCTTCACGCCACCCACACTGGGCAGTGTGTAGCCCCCGACATGCCCGAGACAAAGAGGAGCAGGGTCAGGTGACCTGGAAATGGGACCCCTGCCCTTCTACTGCACTGCCCCCCCAGGAGCCTGGCTGCCCAGACGAGGGGTTCTTCGAAGGACCCAGTAGAGGCTCTGCAGCTACCAGCTTTGGGTCCAAATCCAGGCTCTAACCTGTTAATCATAGGACTTTTGGCAATTTCACTTCTAGTCAACATGTTTCTCCATCTGTAAAATGGGCCCAAGAGTCATCATTAGCTTTGTAAGAGTTCCCTGCCTGTAGGGAGAGGCTGGGGTGAGTCTGGGGCTGCCTCGGGTAGGGCCTGGCAGACAACAAGTGCTCAGCCTTTGAAATAAAGCCTGGTGGTGCACACCTGCAATCCTAGCACTCTGCAGGCTGAGGCAGGAGGATCACTGTGTGTTTAAGGCCAGTGTGGGCTACAAAGGGAGTTCAAGATCAACCTAAATTACATAGCAAGATCCTGCCTCCCCCAAAGCGAAAGTGAAATAAAGCCACATTCTAATCTAGTGAGCTGCAGCCTACAGTCTCAGCCACAGCCCCCAAACCCTCCTGAGAGTGACCTTTTATGACCTACATCCCCCCCTAAAATCCCAGTGTCACTGACTTCCCCTAGAGTCACTTGTCCGGAGAATGAGGGCTCTTTCTGGGACCAGCCAGCTCGGCTGTTAAAGGCTTGGCTAGTTCCTAGTAATCAGAATGAAAAGGCTGCATGAAACCTGGCTCCCAGTCCTCGGGCTGAAGACCCAACGCAGCCCCAGGCCAGGGCCGAGGTGGATTCTGTAGATCACGCTCCCCTGTTGCTCAGGCCCTTCCTCCTTGTCTGGGTCTCAGCAAGGCCCTCACAACAATGTTGTTATGCAAAATCGTAGTAGAAAGCCAGGCCTTGGGATAGACAGGGCTGCATGTCTAAGAAAAGTGACAGTTTTTCTTTAGGACCTTTACAGGAAGGGGAGATTCGTTTTGCACAGTGATCATGATAAAATGTATAAATATGACGTAAGATAGAACAGTCGGCCTTTTCCGTTTTGTGTTCTGCTGGGAACACACCCAGGGCTGCATGCAGGCCAGGCAAGCTACACCTCAGCCCTTTCACCTAAATTGGAAAGCATCTCCTTCCAGCAGTTTTCATTCTCAGAAAGCTCCCATTCGCCCCCCGCGCAACGCACACACAGCCTCGCCCTGTTCATGTCCAGTTCAGGGGTGTCCAGTACCTCCATGCCTGGGCAGCTGTCACCACTGTCCACCTCCGGCACTTCCTATCTCCCCAGACTGAAGCTCTGTCCCCATTAGATACAGACTCCCCAGCCCCTGCCTGTCCCTGGTCTGCTCCCAAGCATGATGTCGCCAAGGTCCATCCCTGTTACCTCCGGCATCTGGATTTCCTCCCTCTTCCAGGCCAAGTTGTGTCCACTGCCGCTCCTCAGTCCACTTGTCTGTGGGCCACCACTTTGGGCTGCTGTGAATGAGGAACATGCACGTGCCTGTATCTGTTCCAGAGCTTTTTTGTTCCTTGGGGGACATACCCAGAAATGGAATTTCCTGACTATGTGATAATTCTAAGTGCCATTAGTTTAGCAACTATCAAAACTATTTTAGACAGTTGGGATTTTTTTCTAGTACTGGGGTTTGAACCCAGGGCAGCCTTTTTATTAATTTTTAGACAGGATCTCCCTAAGTTGCTCAATTACCCAGGTTGGACTCAAACTTTGGCTCCTCCTGCCTCAGTCTCCCAGAGTGTTGGGATTACAAGTGTTCGCCCCTATGCCCTTTTTTTTTTTTATCGGTACCAGGGATCGAACTCACAACCGCCTACTTGCAAGGCAGGTGCTTATGCCGCTGAGCTAAATCCCCAGCCCCAATGCCCTTTATTTTTTTAAAGTCACCGTGATCCTGGGAGTCTAGGAGCTGGAGCAGCAGGTCATTCCCTGGCTCATAGAGGTGCCTTGGGCAGACAAGCACTCGCCCAGAGGCGGGCTTGGGAGTCAGTAAGTCCCCTCCTTGTTATTCTTCAGTTCATTTCTCTTTTGTCCTGGGGCAGGTCTGGTGACAGTCCCAGGGAGAGCTCAGTAGTAACACAATGGTCCAGGGATGCCATTAGATACCTCTGCACACATTAGATACCTCCACTGCCTGGCAAATCACAGAGAAGCCATGCCTCAGTTTCCCCATCTGTAAAATGAAGGCTTCACACTTTATCCGGGAGGTGTCCTCGAGGGTTAAATGACAGGATGGGTGCTCAGCACTGGGTGCTGGCAGGAACCAAGAGCAGAGTGCTGTGCAGCCCTCGGGCCCTGCTGCCCTTCTCCCTTGGGCGGGAGCCAGGTGCTCAGTGTCCCCACCCTGTCCTCACCCACCGCATGGCCCTGGCAGGCTGTCCAGCCTCTCAGCACCCCGTGCCTAACTTCTTGTAGACAGCATTAAAAGAGTTAGATGTGTGAAGTGCCCGGTATCTTATCTGCGGCCGAGAACCACGGCGAACTGCCGTCCCTCTCCTGATAAAAGTCAGGGCAGACTTGGGTGTGTTGGTGTCATCCCGGCACCCTTGCAGGCTGAGGTAGGAGGACTGCAAGTTCAAACCCACCCACCCCCACTCCCCAGCCCAGGCAAAAGAAAAGAAAAGTAATTAAGAAGGGCTGGGGATGTAGCTCTATGCAAAGGCCCTGGGTTCAATCCCCAGGGCTAAAAGAAAAAGAAGTCCTCAGCCTCTGTCACCTTCAGTGGCAATGCCTGGGGGCCCTAAAATGTGCGGGTTTGCAAGCCTGATGCCTTTTCTCCTGGCCCAGCCCTGCAAGGCGGGTCTGCTTTTCATCACCATTTTACAGAAGTATTAACTGAGCTCAGAGCATCTGATGGCTCCCTGCTCAAGGTCACAGCAGGCAAAGGCAGAGCAGGGCTCAGACCCCAGCTTTGACCTCTCAAGGCCATCTCTGGATCACTCAGTCTCTGCCTCAGTTTCCCCAGATGCCAAGATCAAGTTCCCTGCACTGACCTGATCACCCTGATGGGCGTGTTCCACTGGGAAACCCTAAAATGCACGACCCAGCAGCCCCCGCCTCCCTATGGTGGCCCCAGTGTTTCAAATCAAAGCTGTCAGAGTACGGGACGTCAAGAGTGGGAATGTGTCCCTCATGTTTCTCAAAGGCCACGGAAGGATAGAGCTTCTTCCCCGTCACCCAGGGTCCTAGCCATCCTGCCTGGACTCAGTGCCCCCAGCAGGGGACAGGTCTGGTGGGGGACCCACCCCACACCACTCCTGGGCACCAGCAGAGACCTAGGGCAAAAAGAAGCCCACCATGGAGGGTGCAGGGGGCCGGCAGCTTGGGGCAGTGGGCGGGAGCTGTTGCAGGTGCTGGGTGGGTGTGAGACAGGATAGGTGGGCAGCTGTGGATAGGGAGAGGGGGCGGTTTCCAAAGGATCTACCACGGAGACGGCCCTGGTGTGTGTGTGTGTGTGTGCAGGCTGGGCTTAAACTTTAAATACTCCTGCCTCAGCCTCCTACAGTGCTGAGGTTACAGGCCTATGGCACCAGACCAGACCCCCTATCCCTGGTCTTCATTTACCCCAAGGGAGATGTCCCTCCAGGCCCATGTCCTCACGCCACCCCTAGTAGGGGTACCCTGTGAACCCAAGGACTGGACTGCAGGAAGTTGGGGCTGCTTCCAGCCCTCCCTCTCTGGGTCCTCCTGAAAGCCTGACACTGAGGCCGGTGCTCCTCCCTGGCTGCTTGGGGTCTGCTTGTGACAGGGGGGACATGAAGTTCAGCTGGTCTTGGTGGGAACAGATAGGAAGCAGTAGTTGGGGGCAGGGTGCCCCCACCCCGGCCTTTCACTGCCAGCCCACAGGGACCACAGAGGACTCACCATGTGGGCGTAAGAAAGGTCACTTTAAAGGTCAGCCTCCACCCCATGCCTCTGCCTTCCCCACCCCAGCTCTTGCACGAGCTCCAGACACTGCTCAGGCGCAGGTGCCCTCCCTGTCCCCTCTTCTCTCCAGGACAGCAAAGCCAGGCTGACTCATCTCCCTGGCTGAGCAAGGTTCTGGGGCCCACCTGTGCGATGATGTCCCACACTTAGCTGGGGATTGCAGCAGACGGGCTGGATCCTGGCATCTGCCCCTTTGCTGATGGGCTGTGTGGCTTTGGGCAAGTCACTCACCCTCTCTGCCCATCAGGGTGATCAGGTCAGTGCAGGGTCTATAATTCCCGGCAGAGTTTCAGGGGGGATCTAACAAAATGGGGAAAAGCCCTTCCTGCTCTGAGGGGCTCGGTTCCCTGGCTGGCCCTGGGCTTTTTCCGGGGCTGAGGTGAAGCGAGCCCTCGCCTTTCTGCCCAGCACTGTCAGCTGACCCCAGGGCCAGCTGCCCAGGACTGACCATCCCAGAGCCTCTGGTCCATCTCACTGTCTCGTCCTCGGGGGGCCCATGGCAGTATGTGAGGCTGACGGTGGAGGCCCAAGTTTCTCTTCCAGCTGTTTTAGCCCCTTCCTGGCCAAAGTGCTTCCTGCAGATCTGGGCCTGGGGCGGCAATGGGGGCGCGGTGTAAGGTCTTCAGGCAGAGACTCAAGCTTGGGGCCCCAGGGGGTCCCCTCCTTTGCTCCCTGGCTTCTGAACTTGGTGCTGTAACTTACGTAAATCAAATAAGTCTGGGTAATCTGAAAGCCAGATAAACTCACAGCTTCGCTCAAATTGGATTCACGCTTTGAAATCTGAAAAAAAAATTTTTTTCTTTTCCCTTGAGTGACGCCCACTGAGGAGGAGCCAGGGGAAGCATCCGCTGTCTGGTCGTTCCGGGGCAGCACTCAGGCCAGTGAGGGGCTGGCAGGTGCTGCTGGGCCGGAGCCTGAGCTCAGCGCCCCGAGCCTCACTTCCTCTCTTCCCAGGGCTGGTTCCTTCCCTCTTCTGACCTCTCCACAGCACCTCAGGTGTATGGACGAGTTGGCTGCCTGGTATTTTTGCTGGTGTTGTTGTTATGTTTTGATTTTTTTTGAGACAGGATCTCACTATATAGTGCTGGCTGGCCTTGAACTCATGAACTCGGTAGCAATTCTTCTGCCTCAGCCTCTCAAGTGCTGGGATTACAGGCATGCACCACCACGCCCAGCACCCTGCTATGTTGTTAAATTGAAGTCCAAATGATAGGGGCTGGGGATTTAGCTCAGCGGCATAAGTGCCTGCCTTGTAAGCAGGCAGTCGTGAGTTCGATCCCTGGTACCGATAAAAATGAAAAAGACAAAAAAAAAAGAAATCCAAATGATGTTAATAGTTGCAAGAAAAATGCAGCCTATTTTAAATACTGACATTTAAAAATAAAATTCTTCTATTACTCTTTTAAATATGCCTAATAGATTTGAAAGGCCATCTGATGTCTGCCTTTTGGGGGGCTTGAGTGAAGACTAGAGAGTAAACCAGAACCTTCACACAAAACTACATCCCCAACCCTTTAACAAACAAGCCTGTAATCTCAGCACTCGGGAAGCTGAGGCAGGAGGATTGCATGAGTTCAAGGCTAGCTGGGATTACAGGACTACACCAATACACCCAGCTTGATGGGTAGGTACCATTTTCATTTTAAAAAAACGAAATTACCTCAGTGCTGGGGATGTAGGTCTGTGTTAGACAGCCCGCCCAGCATGTGTGAGGCCCCGGGTTTCATGCCTAGTACTGCAAAAAGAAAAAAAAATTAAACTTTAAAAATACATAAATAAATTTTATTCCAGCAGCCAAAGGTCCCAAAGCCTCACCTTCTATTTGTGCCCGTATATTTTCATTCGATCTGCCCTCCTCAGTTTTACCCAAAATTTGTGTAGTTTTAACTTTGAGTATTTCTTTAATATCATAATCACTTCTCTATCATAATTCTCAGTTACCAAAGAGTTCAAAGAATTGAAATATCTTAAAATTCATTTCCTGTGATTCTTAGCATTGCATGGTTTTGCCCTGAGGTTCGTTTTCATCATGATTTCCATTAATACACAGTTCATCAAAACGCAGGGACACTGCAAGTGACAGAGAAGTCAGAGCACGAGCGCGTTCTGTTGGAAATGAACCTTTGATTGCAGGACAAGGGTTTAACTTTTTTTTTTTTTTTTTTTTTTGGTCTTTTTCATTTTTATCGGTACCAGGGATCGAACTCACGACTGCCTGCTTGCAAGGCAGGCGCTTATGCCGCTGAGCTAAATCCCCAGCCCCGGGTTTAACATTTTTTCCAACTATTTCTTATGGTCACTGCCTGCTGCTATAGCATGGGGCTCAGTTTCAGTTTCATTCCCATTTTCCCTCCCCTCCCCTCCCTCCCCTCCCCCCTCCCTTCCCTCCCTTCCCCCCTTCCCCTCCCCTCCCCTCCTCCCCTCCCTCCCCTCCACTCCCTTCCCTCCCTTCCCTCTTTCTCTCAGTCTCTTTCTCTGTCTCTCTCTCTGTGTCTTTCTCCTCTTCTCCCTTCCTTCCTTTTCTTTTGGTGGGGGGTGCTGGGGATGGAACCCCAGGTCTCAGCACCACACCACAACCCCAACCTCCATACATGAAAGCAGAGAAGCCGCTTCACAGAAAACAGTAGACAGAAAGAAGTGACATCACCAAAGGAGTTGAACCCCTCGGGCCAAAGGGTCAAACATGGTTGTTCCAGGGCTTGGGGTCCGCAGCTAGAGCGCTTGTCTGGCCTGGGTGAGGCCTAGATTCCAACCCCAGGATAAGGGGTGGGGAAGGTGTTTCAGCCAGGCAGTAATCACAGCTACCAGAGAGGCTGAGCCAGGAGAGTCTTGAGTTTAAGGTCAGCCAGCCAAGATCTGGTCTCAAAATGTAAAAACAAAACCTGAATGGTAGTTCAGGTACAAAGACCCCTGGGTTCGTTTCCAGAAAAAGAGAGAAAGTTTCTCTGTCTGCTGAAACATTTTTTCCCTCACTCTTTTTTTCCCAGGCCAGGGATGATGCAGGGTCGTGTCTTCCTGTGCCAAGACGGGGTCAGGAGCCACCCGAGTCGGCAGCCGGTTTGTGCTCAGTCTTCTCTGGGAAGATTACAAACACCAAGTGCATTCAGGAGGGCTGGGATTCTTTCCCTGGCGGAACCTGGAGTCCCGGCTGGGTGTGGTGTGACACGCCTATAATCTGAGCTCCAGGGAGGCCGAGGCAGGCAGATCACTGCAAATTCAAGGCCAACCTGGGCTTGTAGTAATTTAAGGCCAGCCTGAACTACATAGTGAAATTGTCTCAAAAAGATTAAAATAGGGGACTGGAGATTTAGCTCAGTGGCATAAGCACCTGCCTTGCAGGCAGGTGGTTGTGAGTTCGATCCCCGGTACCGATAAAAAAGAAAAAGACCAAAACAAAAAAAAGATTAAAATAAATGAATAAATAAGTATATGCAAAAGACCCTGGAGCCTGGTAATAAAGGACAGGCAGAGGCGAGGCTCTGGGCTCACAGGTCAAGGTTGAGGCTCAGGGCTCAGCCAGCATATGCCAGCCCTCCCACAGCCTTGATCTCCTGAGTTTGACTTTTTTGGCAACAAGGTCTCACTACATAGTTCAGGCTGGCCTTGAGCTCACTTTGTAGCCCAGGATGGTTTCGAACTCACAGCAATCCTCCTGCCTCCGCCTTCCTTCCCTGCTGCATCCTGGGTAGTATCTGAGGGAGCCAATCATATAGGTTGATAGGAAAATCTCTGGCCAGGCCCTTGACCCCGGTGAAGGTTGAGTGAGCCCTTGATGGGAACCAGGGGTCCTTTGGTCCCTCGTCCTCCCAGGCAGCAGCCAGTGCGGACCTATTATTCCCCCACTCACCAATGTCACCACTGCTACCATTGCATGCTGAGAGCCGCCTGGTCTCCATGCAGTTCTTGGGCCTCAGGACCGGCTGGCTCTGCTGTGGCCGGGACACCCTGGATAGACCTGTAGCCTCAGTCTCCTCATCTGTAAAGTGGCAGCGGTGACACTCACCATTTAGGGGACTCAGGGTGAGATGACTGGATGAGCAAGCATCCCTTCTGCGTGTTCCAGCCAGCAAGCTGAGCTGTCATTCTCTGATGTCACCCTGCAGGGCCCCTGGCCTGGGTGACAAGAGTCCTTTTCTGCCTCTGCTCCCTGACATCCCGCACGCCTGCCTCTAAGCCCGCCTTGTGGCTCCTAAGCTGGGGCAGACCCGGCCTGCTATTCTTGGGTCTTCTTTCAACTATTTTGGCAAAGACCACATGGCAGCCTCCTCTAAAATAGATGCTCCAAGCCTGGGGGTCACTCTCTGAGAACCGGGTCGCCGGCCCGGACTCCTTCGCAGCTACTCCCTGGAGTTAAATCCGGACTCCGGCATCTGTGGCTTCGATCACCGACTGAAATACCGAGGACTGGGGGGCGAGGAGTGCAGCGCAGAAACCAAAATAAAACCCAGTCCCCTCCCCCGGCCTGTCCTCCAGCCACTCCTGATTGCTTTGAGAAGTCACAGGACTGGCCGGGGGAGGCAGCCAGGGTACCCACAGCCCACTGACCCCCACTTTGCAGGAGCCTTGTCTGCAGAGAAGCTCCAGCCCAGGGCGTGCGTGGAGAAGCAGCTCGACTGGGGAGCTCAGAGATGGAGAAGCCAGACAGGAGCCTGGTGGCCCCGCCTTGCTGCCTTAAACAATACCAGGGATACCAGTTTCCAAAGATGTCCAGTGTGCAGTGGCCCAGCTGTGTCCTGTACCTGGTGGCTGTGCACCAGGATCTCTGAGACGGACCTGGTGCCAGCAGTGACAATCACCGTCTTGTGGTGCTGGTTCCACCACCCTCCGAAGTCCAACCTTGGAGCCACCTCCACGGGAGGGCTGCACACCGTGGTGTCAACTGCCGGCAGCCTGACCCCTGGCAGCTCAGGCCTGGGTGCAATGGGAACTGAGCCCGGCAGCTCTGTGGGTGCCCCGAGGGGAGCCATGGAGTGTCATGGCCTCTTGGCCAGCTGTTCTGGGGCTGCAAGCTCACTTCTGTCCTCTCCGTACACTCCCTGCAATAGTATCAGGCTGAGGCTGGGGGATCTCCTCAAAGCTCAGTAAGTCATTCAGCAAGCACTGGCTGCTCTGCCAAGGCCTGGACGCAGCTGTCCAGCTGGCAAGAGCAAGTGGCCAGGGCCCAGCAAGCAGATGCAGGAGTCATCAGGGCTTTGGGAAGGTGGTGCCAGGCCTGGGCTGCACTGACACATTCAAGGAGGGCTTGGTGGCCAAGTGGGCCACTAAATAGGGTCAAGGCTCAGTATGGCCAAACTCCCAGCCCAGAGCAGCCTTTGCTGCCCCTGCCCCCTGACATTATACCTATACTTAGGTGGCTCTGGTCCTTGAAGGACATCGGCCTTGTCTCCTCCCTGAAGTACTGGTCCCCAGGGGAACAAGTCAGGCCACATAATTCAATCCTGACCTGCCCAGGCCATCCCAGACTAGGCACCTGGGGGCTCAGTGGGGTGGCACTCAGACTTGAGGGCGGCATTTCTGTCTGAAGAGCAAAGAGAACATGGCTAAGAGCTGTGGTGGTCCAGGGCAGGAGCCGCTGGGCTCAAGGGGTTTGGATACACCGGAAGAGGTAACCATATACTCCATGGGGCCAGCCTTGATCACTTGGGTCCCTTGGGGAGTCCCAGGAGATAGAGGCTGGAGAGGTGCTGGGAGGAGGCCTGGCAAAGTCCAGGGGTCACAGTGGGTGACATCGCACAGCTCCCGAGACACACACACACACACACACACACACACACACACACACCCAGCAAGGCTCACCTCTGCAGCTTCCCAGGGCCAGACAGGAAGGGGTGTGGCTTGCTGTCTCTCCCGGTCTCCCTCATCAGGGCCACGGTCCACGCTTTGTCTACACTCCCTGGAAAGCCCACCCCCTTCTCTACAGCTGCTTCAAAGGGTGCTGCAGAAACCCCTCAGGAAGCCACCCAGCCGGGCCCAGGATCCACCAGGGCCACCTCCCTTGGCACTCCCCTCAGGGGACAGGGCCTGTGGTTTGCTTTTCCCAAACATCTGGCTGTTGGCATGGGGGCAAGGGCACAGCATGGCCTGGTCAGTGTCTGCTCGCCTGCCAAGAGGACAGATGTCTGCTGGAGTCATAGACAGGGGACAGATCTTCCCACTGAATGAACCTGCCCCACTCGGTCCCCTTCCAGCAGGGACTTTCTCCAAGCAGTTTCCAAGCCTCGCCAGCTTCCAAGTTTGTCTCTGTTATAAACAATGCCACCATGAACATCTTTGTGCACTAAAAAAAAAAATTATTTTTCCACATGTTTGGGATGTGATCTCAGAAATGGAATCTCTGGATGAAGGCCAGGGATGTACGGCCTTCCAAAAGACCAGGTCATGCTGACTGCCGCGTGGAGGACCATCCGCTCAGCCACGCCCTCTCCAGCACTGGGTGGCTGGGGGACTTTAGTTTTGTCCCGCAGGTGTCCCCCAACCTCCAATCTGGGGATTGGATCCAGGGCCTTCAGTCAAGCCACAGCCCTGGTCTTTTGTTTTGTTTTGTTTTCTAAAATTTGAAACACAGTTTGCTAAATTGCCCAGGATAAGCTTGAATTTGCAATCCTCCTGCCTCAGCCTCAGGCCTGCTGGGATTGCAGACCGGCACCACTGTACCCAGTTTGAAATGCTGCCTGAGAAAACAACCTCACTTTCTTTCTTTCTTCTTTTTTCTGCTTTTGGTTCCGAGATCTAACTCATGACTTCATATCTCCCACTTGCCAGGAAGGTGCTCATGCCACTGAGCTATATCCCCACCCAGTTGGATTTGTTTTGATGATGTTTAGATTTCTAGAAAAGGTGAGAAGAGGGTTCAGAGTTCCGGTCCATTCATTCTCAGTGTTTCTTACCTGGAGAAAGACACTGGAGTAACACCTGGAGTGGATACTGACATGTTACTAACCAGAGCTCAGATTTATTTTTAATTTTGAGACAGGGTCTTGCTACCTTGCCCAGGATGGGCTCAGACTTGCCATCCTCCTGCCTCAGCCTCCTAAAGTACGGGGATTATAGGCATGCACCGTCCTGTCCATCAGAGCTCATGCTTTTTACTCTGATCTTGTTTGTCCCTGGAATGCCTTTTCTGCTCCAGAGTCCCACATCTCGTCCACTCCTTGTGTCTCCTTAAGTGTCTCTTGTCTGCAAAGGTGTCTCAGGATGGCCCTGTTTGGATTGCAGTTTCGAGGTGGTCCCTGATCTTGGTTCTTGTGCCTGAGATACATGAGCACAGCTCTGGCTGCCCTGCTGCTGAGGTCTTCCTCTTTGGCTTTTGGGATCCTGGTACTTTTCCTGGGGATCTTCACATCGCCGTGATCCTGACTTGAGGAGCTCTGAGAGGCGGGCAAGTCTCGGGCGGCAGTGCTCCAGTTGCAAGGTGCAAGAGGGCAGTGCAGATGACTCTGGGCAGCTGCTGAGGGGCCCTCAGGGGCCCTCTCCTGAGGTGGCCAAAGGCAGGTCCCTCACCATGCTCAGGGTGGCGTCTGCCATCCTGGGCCACAGCCCCAGACTCAAAACAAGACACCAAGACCCCGGCTGTCCCCACCCCAGCTGCCCCGCTGACCAGTCCAGGAGAGCAAGGCAGGGGCAGTGGGCAGAGCTGTGCCCCACCCCAGGGCCTGGGAGGAGGCGTGCAAAGAGGTCAGTGGGAACTAGGCCTAGGTCGTTTCCAAAAGTGGGGCACCCCTGTGTACCCCAGCTGCTTCCCACGTAGCAGCACCTCCTATGAGACCCCACCTCTGGCGGTCAGGGTCCCTGAGGGCCTCCCTGTGCCAGGTCAGGGATGGAGCCGGTGGCCTCAGGGTCGCCCTGTCCAGAGCCTCGAGACCTCCCACCTGAGCTCAGGCATCGTGCAGTTCCCCAGGTCACCCAGGATGGAGGTGAGGCAGATGCTGGCAACCCTGGTTTTTTGCGTTGTTTGGTTGGTTGGTTTTGTCTTTTTGAGACAGGGTCTCGATATTAGGTTCAGGATGGCCTTAGGCTCACTTTGTAGACCAGGCTGGTCTCAACTTGCAATGATCCTCCTGCCTCAGCCTCCTGAGTGCTAGGATTACAGGAGTGCACCACCATGCCCGGCTGGCAGCCTTGCTTTACAAGGAGAAATGGAGGCTGTGAGGGACAGAAGCACACCCGTGGCGTAGAGATGAGATGTGCTTGGGTCAGGTGGAACTCAGGTCGGTCCACTGCGGCCCTCACCACTGAGACTCAGGCCTGGGCAGGCGGCTGTGCTCCTGAGCTGTCCCCCCTTGACAGAGGGGGTGGTCACAGCAGGACATGCTTCCTAGGCCAGCCTGAGGCCCGAGTGCAGGAGCCAACAGCATATCATGGCTCCTGGCTCAGCAACCCCTTCTGGGCCCGGTGCTACCGTACCCGGCCCGTCCCAGATCACAGAGCGAGTCCTGAGGGTCCCAACCCAGTGTGGAACCTGCAGCCTAAGGACACAGAAGCAGCCGTATCCCTGAGCTGGCCTGGCCTTCAGGCCCGAGTCCATGAGGGGCACAGGTCCTGCCACCTGCCCAGGGCTGCCCTGGCCTCCTCGGTTGACTGCTGAGCTATGCCAGCCGCTTGTCCTGCCTCGCATCAGGGTGGGGACAGACCGCCAGGCCCACCTGATCCCATGCCATCTTGGGCTCCCTCCCCCTCTCCCTCCACTTTGGGCCCAAGCGAGGTGCTGGCCTGGTGACCTGAGAGGCCAGCCTGGGATCATGGGCAGCAGCTGAGGGTAGCAATGCCCCTGCCCTGTGTGGCAGGTGGTCTCCAGCTGAGCAATGAACCTTAAGGCCACACTCACATGGCAGGGGACACACAATGCTCCAAGCATGCTCCTGCGTTCTTGGCGAATGAGGAGGCTGCCAGGGAAGGAAGGAAAATCCTAACATTCTGGAAGCACTCAGGGGCATGAGAAGCTGGAGCAGAGAAGCCCAGTATCCTGTTTCTCTTTTCTTCTTGGTAATAAAATCCTGAGTTTTACACAGCACTTGGGTCTTGTAGAGTGAAGACCATTTCCCAGCCTCCCATGCAGTTTAGAGTGACCATGTGACTGGAGTAACCAATGGAAAGAAAGTGGTGATAGATGGAATGTGGGTGAGCTGGCTGGGGCCTAGGCAACCATTTTATACCACAAGGTCAAAGTTACATGACAAAGAGGGAGGAAAAAGTTGGGAGGAACCCCAGTCCCTAAAGAATGTAGAGTATCCTTATTTCTGTGGACCTCTTAGATCCAACTTCCTCAAATCATCCATTACAGCTAAGGGCTTGAGGGTTTTGTTTGAGATGTTGCTCAGGCTAACCTCAAACTCATAATCCTCCTGCCTCAGCCTCTCAAGTGCTGGGGATATAGGTGTACATCATCACACCTGGCTGGGACTTGACACTTTACCCCTGAGCCTTGGGCTTCCCACCGGGAAGTGGGGATCATAATGGCTGACTCTGCAGGGTCACCGGGAGAGTTCAGCAGATGATGAAAGAGAGCCCCCCACCCTTAGCAAAGCGCTTTAAAGCTAAGGCGGCCAGCACAAGCTATCCCTGGGGATAACCCGTTAGATCAGGGGTTCCTGACCCCAAAGCCCGCGGCCTGCCCAATGGGCTTGCACTGGCTCCAGAGTCCTCACCTAGCAGATCCAGGGTCACCTGGGTCAAGCAGCGACACTTAAATCAAGGATCCTGAACAGGAAGTAGAGGAGCCCCTGCAGCCACCAGGCCCACACCCAGCAGGGCTGAGAGCTGGCGGTGGTTCTGGGAAGCTGTGTCACCTTGGGGCTGCAGCTGAGGTGGAGATCAAAAGTGCCACAGTGCCCACCGGAGGCGTGGGTGGGCCCGCCTCTTCCCCTCTCCCCTCCACTCCTCAGTGGGCACAGATAACTCCGTGGCAAGAGTGGGTGCCTAGGGTCTGGGGATATAGCTCAGGGGCATAAGTACTTACAAGCGTAAGGTCCTGAGTTCGATTTCCAGTACAAAAAACAAAAAACAATGACTACTATAGACCCCACCCCCCTCCTTCCTCTTCACCAACCCCACTGGTGTGGGGGGCCGCCCCCTTCCCCGTGTCATCCTGGCCCTGCTGGGTGCCAGGCATAGTCCCCTCCTGACTCCTGCTGCCTGACCCAGGGTGCTGCAGCAGTCCCTACAAGCTGTCATCAGCTGAGAGTTCCCACTACTCCCCAGGCAGGGACAGACCAGCCTTGGTTGGGTCTCCGGCACCGGCTCATACCTGGAGTTCGTCCCCTAGCCTTCTGCCACCTGCTGGTAGACCGCAGTACTGCAGGCAGCAACCCATCCAGACTTCCCTGGCCAAAGGACATCCGGTTCCTTCCCCTCGGTTATTCCCTAAGGGTGAGAGGGTCTGGCCGCGGCTGTGCCATCAAGTTCGTTGGAAGACAATTCACAAACAGCGCAGTCACCCATCCAGGACCAACAAATTTGTACCAGCACCACTCGGCCATCACCAATCTATTCCAGAGCTGGGTGACCACCCCAAAGGCGCACCGTCCTCAGCTGCTGCCTGATCCCTTTCTCCTGCCCCTCAGCCCTGCCAACCGCAGACCTACTGTGTTTTCTTTATTCCTTTGACTCAGGGTCTGTAATGGTTGATATGCTGTGTCTTTTTGAGACATCTAGCAGCTAGCTAAGTAACTCTGGGCTCTACATCCTGGGATGTAGAGGACACGCCCTTAGGGCCTCCAGGGTATTGCTCTTGTGCAACTTGAGAAGTTTAGTTTAACTAAGTGATTCCGTAGGGCTCACTTTGTAAACCTCTTCAGTCTGTGCAAGTGGAGAGCCTGACACGGTGTAGGTGTAAAGACCCCCCTTTATTGAAGGTAGCCTGCAGCAATAAGAGGAGAATGACAGACTGATCTCTGGATCTTTCGAGGAGCCTTAGTGTTCGTCTTCCCCTAGGACGGTGTCTCCCGGCTTCTGGTGCAGACGGTTCAGCTTCCGGTGTGGAGTCTTCAGCCTTCTGGTGTGGATTCTTCAGCTTTCTGCTGCAGATCAACAGGCCTCATGATAACGGACTTGCACAGACCCTGCAGTGAGCTCCGGATTTTGGGCTGGATCCTTCCAGTGTGCAGACAGCTTCTGTACACCTCCTCATGCAACTCTGGCCGACCACCCATCATAAGCCAATCTTTGTGTATCTTGTGTTATATCTGTTTCTCTAGTAAACCCTGACTGATACAATGTCTTACTATGTAGTTCAGGCTAGACTTGAATTCACTATGTAGCCCAGGCTGGCCTCAAGATCCTCCTGTGTGCAGAGATCCTCCTGTCTCAGCCTTCCAAGTGCGAGCATTGCAGGCATGCACCACCATGCCCAGCTAGCACGTCTAAGCTTTATAGGAGCTGTGGGAAGCAGGGGTCATATTTTACAGAAGAGAAACTGAGATTCAGAGAGGGGGAAGCCGTACCCACCTCACAGCCTGTGACTGAAGCAGGGAGGCTGAGTCCTGCCCTCCTCCCCTGCCCCTTCCCTGCCCTCCACCCTTGGTGCCTGCCCTGCCCTTCTGGCATCCCAGGGCAGCTCAGAGGGCACAGCAGCCAGGACAGAAAGATGCTCCCAAGGTGCCATCCAGAGAACAGGTGGGAGTGCAGGTATTGGCACCAGCATGCATGGTCCTGACTAACCAAACAGGGACCCCCCCCCCCAGCTTTTCTCAAGTGTCTGGGTGCTGAGTGTCCAGTAAGGCTGCAGGCTCCAGACAGATGAGGACACGGGTCACCTCGCACCTGCGTGTGCTAACGTGCCAGATGAGAGGGTGGGATGGATGAATGGGTGGATGGGTGGATGGATAGAAGGAAAAAACATAAGAAGGGAGACAGAAAGAAGAAAAAAGGCGGAGGAATGGATGGGGAATCACAGTGCCACTTTCCTGAGCGGCTAGAAAGATGAACATGAGTTACCTCACCAGCGCTAATAAACAGTTCTACACATTTCTGTCTTGAACGCAGCCCACCCAGGGCACGTTCATGACTTCCCCAGTCCCTCAGCACTCTCTGTGCCCCCACAGGACTTCCCATCTTCTCCCCCGGGGCTGGGCCCCCAGGCTCCCAGCACAGCCCTGCGGAAAGGACCCTAGGCCGCCAGCTGCCCTCAGATGTCCACCGCTGGCTGCGAGCAGCACCTGCCTTCCTCTGCCCCTGGCTGTTGCCCTGGTGACTGACTCTGTTCTTTCTGCTGCGGGGGCCACAGGACCCTCGAGGTCAAGGCATTGGCTGGGGTGCTTATTCCATCCCTATACAGCTCTGCTGCTATCTCCAATGTTCCTTCTTTGTGGGAGCCTCACCCTGACTCAGCCTCCCGCCATGTGGCGTCTCCCTGTCTGCAAGCCTGTGTGATGCATGCACGAGTGTGCCTGTGCCTGTGTGTGTGCACCTGCGTTTTTTCCATAGGACACCAGTCATATGGGTGTGTGACTGTCCCTACGTCTGTGTGACCTCCTGGCCAATCACATCTGCAATGGCCCAGCTTCCAATAAGGCTGTACCCTGTGAATTGGAGGGAGGGGGACGGCCAGTGTATGAATTGCAACCCTCACTTGCTCCTAATCCACCCCTGAAAGGAAGCCACTCAGCTCCTTCAGAGGGTCGCAGACTCCCCAAGGCAGGAAATGTATTTTTTGTTTTTAAACCATTGAATCTGCTTTCCGCATCAGCCTGAAGCCTGTAGTGCCTTCCTTCCTGGAAGCCAGCTATCTCTGGTTGCTGAGCACTGACACTGCTGCACCCCATCTGTGACCAGAAGCCTCAGGCAGGGTCACCCACCAGCCCCAGCTTCCCGCCGAGAAGCCCCTGCAATCCCTGTGCCACCCACTCCTCCTGGGTGAATTTGGTCTGCAGTGAAAGCACCTCGCATCTGTTCCTGCAGATGCTGGGAGCGCTGCCCCTCGGGGCCCAAAGCTGGAGACCTGGCTGCCCAGGGCCTGGGTGCTGCCATCCTCCTGATGCTTGCTCATGCTCCCTTGCCAAGTTCTTCACTCCCGCTGCATTCTGGGCTGGCACTGGGATCTCAGAGCCCAGCCAGGCTCGAGGAGCAAAGTGCCCTGTCCCCTGCTTGCCCAGGCCATAGCCAGTGGTGCTGGGACAGCAGGTGCCACACCACGGGGAGAGATGTGGGAGGCTCCAGATCCAAGACAGAGCCCGGCTGCCGCTCCCCTTGCTGGGCAGGTGCCTCTCAGAAGCTCGATCCTGCAAGGACAGGAGGTGCTGGTGGCAGCTTGCAATGGTGAGGGAAGGAAGGGATGGTGGGCCCGATGTGGCAGTCCTCAAAACTGTCCCGAGAGGCCTGTGGCTTCCAGAGGGGAAGGTTTGTTGAAATTCCAGTGTTAGTGAACTGCTTTTCCTCACTGTCTCTGTCCATATGTGTACATGAGACACACACACACACACACACACACGTATGTATGCACACAGTGCATGCGGGCACAAGGACACTTGTGGAAACACTTGCACACACACATGTGCATCAGCCTCTTCATTCCACTCACCTAAACCACCTACTGGTTTCAACCCCGGGGGCCTCTGCCGCCCAGCTCCCCGGAGCTCAGCCTGAACCCCATCATCAGAGTTGCCACCCCAGCAAATGACCCTGAAGCTCCACATTGCTTTCAGTCTGTGTCAAGTCCAGCAAATAAAAGTAGAATAAAATACTTTAATGTTCCCATTACACAGCCCCCCACTGTCACTGTCCACCCCTGAGGGCTGCTGGGACATCTTGGGGGGGGCACCTCAGTGCGTGTTGTCTGCCAGCCTGAGGCCCTTGTCCATGTGACCCCCAGCATCTTGCAGGACTCCCCAGGGCTCGACTCCTAGGTGCCCCTCGGTCGGAATCCCAGGATCCCAGGGTCAGAGCAGCCGTGACACCGTGGGGCTCAGGCCTGGCGAGTCCCCGCTGTTGCCCCCTCAGAGCCCCATGGTGGCCTGAACATGCAAGGGCTCCTGGCCACGGCGGGCCCCCGGGTTCTGCTTCTTCCGGTGCCGCCGCCGGGGCTGAACACCTTTGCCCGGGGCCTGCACCGGGCTGCTCTGGAGCAGCCGCACCAGCTCGTGGTCCTTGTGGTCCAGCACTCGGGGCAGGAACAGGGAGGACTTCTGCGTGCGGCGGGTCTTGAAGCCCCTGCGAGGCCGGCCCTTGCCGTTTACAGACACGTACCAGAGTCTCTCGGTGCCTGGCTGCCGCCGCGCCCCCGGCCCACTGGGCGCCGTGCGGTACAGACGGGATGCATATGTATTGTAGCCCAGCTCGTGGATCCGCTCCACGAACTCGCACTCGGCGCTGTAGTGCTCCTGCGGGAAAAGACCATGGTCAGTGGCCACGGGAGGCCACGCTGACACCGGGGAGGCAGAGGCACGTCCTTCCCCTTCCCATGGCCGCCCATACCTGCCCCTGCTCCTACGCCCTGCGCCCCCCTTGCCTGTGAACCGGGCCCCCAGGACCTAGCTCAGTGTGGACTGCTCTGCAAAGGTTTCCTCCACCAGTCTCAGCTCCCCTGCCTCTCCTCTCTGGGACCCCAGCTCTGGGTCGGGGAGGTCCCAGCAGGGGGACCAGTGGGATTGTCTGGAGCAGACATTGGGTCTCCCTACTCTGGGGACCTTGATGGCTACCAGCTTCGGGGGTCAGACATGCACAGAAGAGGGTGCAACCCCAGAGCTCTGCCGAAGAAATTGCAAAAAAGGAAAAGAGCCTGGAAATGCGTCTCACACCTGTAGTCCCAGGTACCTGGGGGACTGAGGCAGGAGGATGGCTTATACCCAGGAGTCCAAAGACAACCTGGGCGATACAGTGAGCGCCTGTACCAAAAAGAGGGGGAGGGGGAGGGGAAGGGGGGAGGAGAAACAGCCAAGAGAGGGAAGGAAGGGACATAGCCAGGTTTTCTGAGCCTGGTTCTCCATTAAACGCTGACTTCAGGTCCAGCCCTGACCACTGCCCTTCCAAAATCACCATCTTGCTCTCAAGGTCCCTGTTCCCCAGGCTGAAGGAGGTTGAGACACCAGGAGCCTGGCGGGAGGGACGAGCTCAGTAATTGTCACAGCGTTGCTGCTGTTAGGATGAGAGCAGAGGCGGGGCTCCAGCACACACAGGGACACGGAAGCCACTCCCGGTCATTGGATTTACAGAGTTGTGCCCAGCCTTGGGTAGGACAGGGGGTGGCAAGGGGGTGTCCCCGCCCTCTCAAAGGCACAAGTTCTAAACTGAATGAGTTTTCCCCAGAGCCCCCAAGCCCAGCCATGGGGCTCTCTCCAGGTCCTGGTGTGGCCATCACTATTGAGGTCAATATCCATAGTACACAGATGGTGAAACTGAGGCAGGTTAGGGCCAAGGCCACGTCCCAGAGGCTGCGACACCACTTCAGCCTGGCCTGACTGCACGGGAGGGTCCAGGGCAGTCTGGGAGTGAGGGTGGGAGTGGGCACACTGCTGGGTGGGCACCTGCCTCCCAGGTGGGACCGTGCCAAACCCAGGGCCTGTCCTAGCACTTCTCCCTGGTCCCCTAGCCCTGGGGCAGGTTTGTCTGTGGGGCCAGAGAAGTCTTATTTTGCAGGGACACTTTGGGAGGGGGGTGACTGAGGGACACAGAGTCATCATCTCAACGATTAAGGAGCTTAGGCCCCCTGAGGAGCAATCAGGGAGTGCAAGACTCGGGCACTTGTTTATACTTCCCCAGGGAGGCACATGTGACTCAGATGACCAGGACAGTGCTGGCTCAGGGGCCAGAGGTCAGCCTCCAGGCCAGCTGGGTTGGGACTCACCAAGAGCACAGTTCCCCATGCCCATCCTGACACTGTCCCACCATACCCTTTGCTCCAAAAGCCCCTCCACAGAGACACTTCCACTCCATGAAGCAAACTTGGGGACATCTTGCAGATGAGGTGACATTTAGAGAGAGAGAGAGAGAGTCACAGTGGGGTGGTGCATCCACAGTAAGAGCAGATGGGACATGACCTGTCTGGAGAATCAAGAGATGCACCAGAACTAGAAAGGGGCACACGTACCAGAGCAACAGGAGAGGGACACAAGCACCCGGGCTGCTTTTCTGTGGGTGGGGCTGGGCACCGGGGTCATCGGAGGACACGAGCGGATTTGCCTTTTTGGGAAAAGCACCTCAGTACATGCCTGGTGGATCGGGTCACAGTGTAAGGGCCAGAGCGCTGCCTGAGGAACGAAGGGATCGATGCTAGGTGAATGGATGGATGAGTGGATAGATAGGTGGATGGATGAGTAGATAGATGGGGCGAAAGAAATGTGAGAAGAAAGGAAGGAAACTAGGAAGGAAGGGAAGGAGGCAGAGAGAAAGGGAAGAAAAGGAAAATGGAAAGGAAGAAAAGAAGAAAAACTATCTGGCAGGATGGGTACATGAGTGGATTCATGGATGGATGCGCAGATGGACTGGTGGATGGATACATGAATGGACGGATGCATGCATAGATGCATGGATGGGCTGGAGGACAGAGAAGTGGCAGGCCAGCTACTGGATCCCCAGACTATTACAATAGTCTGGGAAGGAAGGGACAAGGGCCTGTGTTATAAGGATACTGGCCTCTGGGATAAGGCAGAGGGAGGATTTGGAGATGCCTGGATGTGGGCCTGAGTGGGGGGGGGCTCCTCCATGGCTCCCAGCTGCCTCGGGGCTGGAATGAGTGGCTGCTGGGCCACAGTTGAGGGAGGGGAGTCAGTCTGAGCTCCTGTGGTGTACTGGCTGCCTCTGCACCATCAGGACCTCCGGGAGAGTTGCCATGTCACTCAGAAGGGAGGTCAGGGCTGGCGCGTGAGTGGTCAGGGTGGCATGGTCTCTGGGCATGGGAGAGGAAAAGCAGGCTAACAGTAAGGATCAGGGCACTCAACCCAGGGGCAGGGAGGGGTAACAGCTCTCAAAGGCAGCTCAGAGCAGATAGATGACAAGGTACTCATCCCCCAGGTATCGAAGGGCAGTGAGGAGTTCTCCACTGAGTACTCTGGAAGCTTCCATACCATCCAGTAGACCACCTGTGGCCTCACTGTCTCATGGTCGGTCTGAGAGTCTTGTACCCTCCTCCTCTAAAACCTAGGCTATCGGCTCTCAGGGACAGGAGCCAGAGGTGGCCTCAGACACTCTGGGATGCCCAGGTCAAGGAGGCCTGGACTTGTTTCCTGAGTGGGCTCCCTACTCTGCCTCGTGCCATTCCACAGCAGGACAGGATGCCTCCCCTTTGGATGAGAAGATCTGCCCTGGGTTATGGTTGAGGCAGAAGGCCACCAAACCCTTTCTGGGTTGTCTCTCATCCCAAGAAGGAAGAGCAACTGGGGGAGGAAGCAATTCAGGATGCAGTCAGCTCTCCTCAATTCCACCAGAGCCCTAGGGCCTGAGGGGTCCAGAGAACCCCAATCCACCTCAACAGAAATACAGGCCTAACCCTGGGCAACATTCCTATAAATGTGAGTGGAGCAGGCCCACCAAGGGACCTGCAGGGAGGCCCGTGCCATGAGCTCCTGGGTCCATGTCAAATTCCAGCGATGGGCCCTGGACCTGAGAGAACACATGGCTACACCCCAGCTTTTGTTTTTCCGGTAGCAAAACAGCTGCAAATCGATGATAAAGTAACCCGCTTCAAGAAGGACTTGAGAGACTGAGAGGGGCAGGGAGATGTTAGGGTATTTCCCTGAAAGCCAGATGGAAGCGAGAGAGGGGTAACTAGGTGCAGGACGCTAGGCTGCAGCTGTGGCTGTGTCCTGGGGTTACGTGGGGCTGGAAACTCGAGTTGTCCTGCTTGAAATCACTGGCTGGAGGTAGCAAATGTCCTGCTTCTACAGTGGCTTCTCAGGCACTGCTGATGCCTACAGGATGACAGGATCCTTTCTGACCACGTGAAGTCCAGGCAGCCCATAGCCCATACCTGGAGCCCTTCTGTCGCCCTCCTGGGTTCCTCCTAGGCCTTCCCAGCCTGAGGAGAAGAGGCTGGGCCCACCACCCAGCACAGGCCAGCTCTGTGGAACCCAACAGAAAAGCTTCTGCCCCTCTTCACCCCCAAGTTCCCTTGGGTCCATTTATTTCAGGGACAGTTCAAGAGACCATCTTGGCCCTGTTCTCAGTCATCTTCCAGGAGGGAGACAGAGATGATAAGGTTTGGGGGACAGCTTAGGATGTGCCCAGTCCCTGGTATGACCCTCCCCAAGGGCTTCACTCCAAGTTATTCCCTGGAGCCATCTCCCATGGAAGCACCCAGAGCTTTGAGTGTGATTCATGGACCCGAGTTCTGGTCTACGGCCCTCTTCCCCCTGCTGTAATGTCACCACAAGACAACCGCTCCTTTGGTACCCCCATACTGCAGAGATCGGACTCACCGAGGCGTAGAGCCGTCCCCTCCTGTTCATGGCCAAGTACCGCCCAGAGAAGAGCCCCTTGATGGCCACAACGCCCACTTCCACAGCCGTGATCTCCAGGATACCTGGGAAGAATCAGGAAGGCTTATCACTTCTTCTGCTCCTGGGACCACAGAGGTGAGCTCTGAGCATGGCAGGTCCCACCCAGGTTGCACCCAGACTCAGGACAGCAAGGGCACCCCACGCCCAATGGGTGGTGGTGGCTAATTCAGAAAGAAAGAAGGCACTAGACAGGACTTGGAGAGGGGCCTTGGGGTGGCTGTCCCAGGACAGTCATGCAGCCCTGGGAGGAAGACAATGAAATGAACACGTCCCCACCCTATCTCTGCCAGGCATCATGGGCAAATAATGTGGCTCATCAGAGCTTCACATAGTCTCAAGAGGTGGTTTCATGGGTCAGAACAGCAAGCAGAGCCTACCACGGCAGGGTGACTTGCCCAAAACTACACATGGTGAGGCAGAGTTGGAATCCAAGCCCTGCAGCTATGGTTGGAGCCCTGCATCCTGAGTGCTGAGCCAGCTAGGGAGGGAAGCCCAGGGCGCTCAGGATAACCCAGTGGGTGCCACCCAAACTGGACTGCCAGTGTTTTGGGATGCAAGATGATTGTCTAGGGGGAGGGGCCAAGTCTGGAGCTCCCAGTGGGAAGCTGGCCAGGCCTCTCCCTCTCCCAGGTGTATTCAAGAACGTGAAATCTCCATGCGATGCTTTTTCTCTGGGGGAGGAGGGGAATTAGGGCTTGCAAATTCCCAGGCAGGGTCATCTTCCCCAAAAGGGTTGGAGTGGGGGCTGCCACTAATATCCTCTCCAGGGGGCGCCTAGCACCCAGCACTGCTATAATCACCCGAGTCGACAAGGCTTCACTCCAAGCCTCTGGGGTGCAGGCTGTGGGGCTTTAGAACCCGTGGGGTGACAACATGAGCAAGCCCCACAGCGCTGGCCTCGGGGACCGGCTAAGTGCGAGTCCGGATGCCCAGCAGCGCAGGTTGCACACCTTCTATCCCTCGGCAACCCGCCAAGGTTGCATCAAGAAATCCAGAAGCTCCGCAGCCCCACAGGAAACCTGGATTGGGACTGAACCGCAGAATGGCTTTCTGAGAGTACCCTGCCCACCGGGACCCTCTGGCGACAGCTGGTTCCCACCGTGGGCTCCGGAGGCGTCCCTGTAAAGACGCCCTCGCAGGGCTGCGGCTTTCCCCTAGGAAGCTGCGGTTTCCACAGCCGCCTTGAATCGGCCTCACAGCTTCCTGCGCCCGGGGCCTGAGCGAGCCCGCCGCTTCGGCGGAGGACCTCCGCGGCCCTGGCCACACTCCCACGCTCCCCACTGCAGTCCTTCCGGGCTTGGCTCGGCTGGTCTGCTCGCCACCCAGCTGGCCTGCTCGCTCTGCCCACGGCTCTGCGCTGTCCCCGGTGCCCACAGTCAGAAGTTCCAAAGCCCCGAGCCCAGGGACTCCCGCGGCGAGGCAGCCGGGGCCGCGGTCCTGGAGGCGCGTGTGCGTGCGCGCGTGTACCCTTGTCCGCGCACACAGCCGGACACCCTTCGCGGCTCCCACCCGGCAGCCGGGCGCCCGCCTTCGCTCTGAGCCAGGGAAATAAACTTGGGGTGGTGGTGGCGTCCCGGAACCTCCCTGCAGTGGCAGCGACGCGGGCCGGCCGCCTGGACGGCCGACAGCCCGGAGGGCAGAAGGGACCGCGGCGCGCCCCAGAGTGGAGTCCGGGGAGGAGGTGGAGAAGTCGTCAAAATGATAAAGACAGTGATAAATGCCTCCTTAGCTCCTTTTCTCCGACAAATTCAAAGGGCTGAAACTTGTCAGAACCGCCAAACGAAGCAGAGCGGGGAGCCGGTGGTCACTTCCTGCGCGCCCCTTCGGAGGATCCGGCTAGGCGGGGACCCTTCCTGGAAAGGACCCCTCCCCCAATCTCCTCCGATCCTGGCGTGAAGTTCGCCCGGGCGAGGCTGCGGATCCGCGGACCCGCGGACTCACGGACCCTGGGTCGCCTGTGGCAGCAGGAGCCGGGCACCCCAGGCGCGCTGTCTCCTCTCCCGCACCCCGCCGCGCGCTGGGCACTCACTGTAGGCGCTGTTCTCCAGGCTGCCGTTGACGCGGCCGCTCGGGTGCAGCTGGAGGTGGTACTTGGTGGCGCAGTAGAGTTTGCGGCGCCGGGGCGCCCCGCCGAGGTGCTCGTAGACGCCGCCGCGGCCGCCCGCATCGCGCCGCAGCCGCGCCCCTGGGTCCGCCGCGGGCCAGCCGGGCTCCAGCAGGCTGAGCAGCAGCAGCCAGATCAGGCCCATCGTGGCATCGCGCCCGCCCCGCGGCGGCTGCAGGCCAGCGCGGTGCCCATGGAAGGCGCGGCGGTGCGGACCGCGGGAAAGCGGAGACACGGGTGGGAGAGGGAGAGAGGAGGGAGGGAAAGAGAAGATGGAGAGGGAGGGGGGGGAGAGAGAGAGAGAGAGACTGACTTCAGTTTCCACCTAGGAGCGGTGAAATTTCCGTTGCTGCGCAAAGCTCTGAAAGAAAGGACGGGTCGCCAACAAAAGGCCGACGTGGTCCCCAGGCAAAGGCTCGGGAGGGGCAGGCGTCCGGCGGGCGAGGACCCCGTCCGGACGCGGGCTCAGGCCGGCGCTGCCCGCGCACACTCGCCCCCCGCGCACCGCCGTCGAGCAGCGGCTCCCTCGGCTGCGCACCCCGCGCCCCCGCTCGGCCTCCGGGCTCTGAAAGGTCCCTCGGCCGCCCCTCCCCCGCCCCCGCCCCCGCCCCCAGACCAATTATGCCTCCGAAAATTATAGACCGAGGCCTCGAGGCGGCTGCCCCAGGCCCTGTCACCCCCTCCCGCCCCCCATCAATCCCCCTGCACAATGGAGCCGCCGATGACTGATGTCCGCAAAAACGACTTGCGGGGAAGTGGCGCTGACAAACGCCCATTAGAGGCGGCGCATAATGAAGAGGCCCGCGGAGTGCGGCGGAGGGGAGGCCTGGGCGCGGGCGCGCGTGGGGACCTCGGCTTGTGTGTGCGTCGGGCGAGTCCTGCAGGAGCCCGGTGCGGAGCTGAGCCTCCCCAGGCGAGTGGGACCGCCGGGCCGAGGTGCCTGGCAGACCTGGTGGCACGCGCCAGATTTGCACCCTTCGGGTGGCCAGAAGGGTCCTGACCTGGCAGTGTCCAGAGAGGGTCCTGGAGTCAGGAAGAGGAACAGAAGAGCCAGAGAAATGGGCAGAGTCAGAGAGCCCAGGGACCCGTTGAACAAGACCGGGATAGAAAAAGCAGAGAATGAGAATCCGAGAGATGCGAGGATAGATACAATAAAGACGCAGGAAGAGAGGGAAGGAAAGACAGGCAGAGACCCCCAAGGCGACAGAAGGCCCGCGGGAAGCATGGGTTGTCTGCGGCTGCACAGAGGGGTAGGAGAGCAGAAACACCCAAGGGCCAGAGGTACCCACCTGCTGGGCTGGAGGCCATGCTGTACCTGGCCCAGGGTGTCATGTGGGGACAGCATGCGTCGGGGGTGTCCTTAAGGAGAGGGGCTCCAGGTAGTGCCGGGAAACCACCCCCATTTCCTTCTGCTTCCCTGCCTCTCTTTCCCTGAGTACCCTGACCAGTAGCCCCCAGGGTACAGGTGAGCAGGCTCCAGCAAGGGGACTCTGCGGGGCTGGGGGTCTAGGGCTCAGCCTGGGTTCCAGATTAGCTATGGGTGAGCCAGCTGGGATGGCGGTTCTGTCCTTTCCATCTGGGTCTGGATTTGAGGTCCTGGGGAGTACGCAGCACCCGAGGGCGCCTCTGGGTAAGCTATAGGAGCTGACGTACACATGGAGACATTTCCAGCCACCGTAACCTGACACTCAGGGCAGCCTGTCATCCTTGAGCCCACTCCAGTGTGCTCAGGGACCTAGCATCTGCACAAATGACCACTGCCAGCCATCACCCCAGGCCTCAGTCCTGGCTGAGATTGCCGTCACTGCCTTAGGGTTGGCTGGTGAGAGCCTTGATCAGCCTGAAGCTCTGGTCATGAATAGTTGGAGCCTCAGACTCTAGCAGGGATGGAACTTGCTTTGCAGGGCACAGAGGACCAAAAGAAGATTTTGCCAACAGGGCGCCCTGGACTGGAACTTGCTGGGCACTTGAATTTCTTAAGAGAGTGCAGAAGATTCACATGAGCAGCATGTTCACCCTAAAAACCATTTGTGGTGCTTCTGAGAGTGAGCTACCTGTCCACTCTGGGTTTAGAGGAGAGACAGAGACAGGGACAGAGAGAGCTAGAGAGACAGAAAGAGATAGAGACACACAGAGAGAGAGATAAAGAGAAAGAGAGACAGACAGACATGGAGAGACAGAGAGACAGAAAGAGAGATAGACAGAGAGAGATAGAGACAGAGAGACAGATAGAGAGATAGAGACAGAGACAGAAAGAGAGAGATAGAGAGACAGACACAGAGAGACAGAGAGATACACGGAGAGACAGAGATAAGGAGAGAGACAGAAGGAGAGAGGAAGAAGCAGGAGAAGCCAGGGCTTTCTGCTCTTCAGGCCCAGCCTCCTTCTAACTAGTCTCCCCTAGAATACTGGGAGGAGCCAGAAACAGGGGTGAGAGGAATCTGGGCCACAGCCCCCTCCTGCTCCATATCCAGTTCCCCTACAATTCCCAGGGAGGCCTTGGCCCTGGTCTCTCTACCCTTCCCTGTGGGGTCAGCCTTTGGCCCTCAAGTGTCTTCCAGCACCCTAGAACCCAGGGTGTGTCAGGGGTAGGGTCAGGGTGGCTCTCCCCATGGAGGAAAGCTCCCGAGAGCAGGGGTGCTCCGGGGTCTGTTCCCGACCGACCGCAGTGGCAGCATAGGACGTACTAACAAACACCCTGGCCGCTTCTTTGCGGTGTAGCCTTGGCCTTGCCACGTTGCTCTTGGAGATTCTGCTTTCTCAGGCCAGTGATGCTTCGTGAGGAGAGCCAGGAACTCAGGGGAATGAGTCCTGCCACCCTTGCGGCTGCCATCTTTGGAGAACACCGTTTATTGTTTGAGCCTCCCCCCAGGTTTTTAAAAAGGAGAGAGTGCTGTGTGCAGTTATGCCAGGACTCAGCCTCACAGGCCAGCACTGTGGCCTCAGTGCTTCCTAGAGGACCTGCTCACTGCAGGTCCCTGGGCAGCTCCCTGGGCAGGCAGCTTCCTCTGGGCCTCAGGGAAGACTCTCGCTGGCCCTCCTGTGCCCCTGCACCCTGAGGATGGAAGATGGAAGATGCCTTCATCCATCTGAGACAGAAGCTGTAGCATTAGGGGGACCACCAGGAGCATATGCCTGTGCCCCCAGCCCACTTTCCACAGTTCCCCACTGGGAGTCTTGGCTTATGCACCTTGCAAAAGGCTTCCTCTCCATCTCAACCTGCCCAGCCTTCCAGGCCCAGGAAGCGCCCATGACCCACCTTCTGCAGATTACTTGCTTCCCAAGGGTTAGCTGCTGCCAGGGGCCAATTGCCTCTTCCAACCTCAGCCTTAATATCCCCACCTGAGCCATGTCTCTTCCCACCAGTGCCAGGACCACACCTGGATCTACATACTTTAAAGCATCTCTGGATGACCTAAAATACCTAACTCGAGCTGGGCATGGGAGCGTGCACCTGTAATCTCAGGTCCTCAGGCCCAGAGGGTCACTTTGCCTTCTCCACACATGCTCTGTGGCTGGTCACAAAGACTCTGGCAACATTCTGTACACCATGTTGCTGCAAGCTTCCCTTATCGGCTGATCTGAGCTTGTGCTGTGTCCACAGCTCACGTGGGATGCCGTTTGCTTTGGTGTCCTGCTGAACGAGGCTGTGATGGACATCCCTGAGCTATATCCCTAACTTTTTAATTTTTTTCCTATTAACCGGGTCTTACTGAATTGTTAGGTTGCCCAAGCTGGGCTTATCCCTGTAATCCTCCTGCCTTAACTGCCCAGAGTGCTAGGTTCAAGCCATCATGCATGGCTTGTGAGCACATTTTTTTATGAACCTTTTTGTGGTAATGGACATTGTCACACATACTGCCAGTGAACCCTGTGATGAGGATCCTGGTTTCCGCTCCTCTGACACAGGAGGGACACATCCATTGTCAGTCTTCATGATCACTCAGCCCTGATGGACTTGTTGGCTGGACAGATAGTGTGGACAGTGCTTTGGCACTAGCTTGAGGCTCCCATTGACTGGTTTTGTGTGGCTCTCTAGCCTTAGTGTTTCTGGTATTGTGTGAAGTCAGTGTTTCAGGAAGTCTCTCCTCCTGACTAGGAGAAACCTCCAGGTGGGTGGCCCTGGGGCTGAGGCGGATGTATAGATGATGCTACGTGTCTGTGTCACTAAGGATTGAACCCAGAGCCTTCCACATCAAGCCACATCTTGGCTCTTTCTTATTTTTTGAGGAAGAACCTCACTGAGATGCTCAGGCCAGGCTTGAACTTGTGATCATCCTGCCTCAGCCTACCAGAATGTGGGATTATAGGCATCTACTACCACCTCAGTCTGGGACAATATCTTTTGCTCCCTCCCCCTGGTATCCTTGGCGAGACTCATAGCAGGGACTTTTTTTGTCTTTTGTTTTCCTCAAATGCTCAACATTGTTAAATTGAGGGTGCTGTGGCAATTCCATTCATTCCATTCATTCCATTCATTTATTCATTCACTCATTCATTTTTCATTCATACTGCCTCCCAGGGGGCCAGACTCCAGCCCCACCCTGGAAGGGCCTTGAGAAGGAGGAGGGCAGGCCAGTCCTATGGGTGAGTTGGTCATGCAGCTGTCCCTTGACGAGCGGGTGACCCTGGTCCCACTGGGGAATGCAGCATTGGGAAAGAGTCCGGGGTGGGGAACAGGAAGAGTCTAGACAACCCGGAAATAAAGGCAGGCACTGAGGCAGACAGGAACTGCCAGGGTAGAGGCTGTTCTTAGGGAACTTGCAGAAGTGCAAACTGAAAGTTCAGGGTTAAATGGGGGAGAGACGTGCAGGGGTGGGGCGTGCCCAAGTCAAGTGAGGATTTGGATTTCACCCCAAAGACGAGGATGGCTCAGACAATGCAGGCAGTGGACACCCCACCTCTCTTAGTTGTTGGCCGCAGAGCTGTTGCCATGGCAGTCGTGTGGATGCGGGTAGGGGGTCTCGTGTGGGCGCCATGCTCAGCTCAGCAGTGGGACCCACATCTGTCTCCCCAGCCTCTTGAAGCTGGGCAGTGAGAGGCTGCTCGGGAACATGCAGGCGTGCATCCAGCCCTGGCTCCTTCCTGTGCCCACTCACTGCCCACCTGGGTGGAGGCTGCTCTGCATGGTGCTAATGTCCCTGCAGGGCCCAGGTGGCTGCAAAACTTCCCTCGCTCTGCACAATCAAGGGAGCTTGGGAAACCACATCTTAAGGGCTTTGATTTGATTTGTCAAGAGTGTGGGGCTGGGAAAGGTCAGGGCCACAAGTTTTGGGTCCCCAGAAACTGCCCGTTCCCTTGGCAATGTGGTTCACAGAGCTGCCCTTCAGAGCATCCATTAGGAGGAAATGAGTCCTTGTGGCTTGGCCCTCTATAGCTGGTCACGAGGCCCAGGAGGTCACAGGGGCCCCGCTGAGCCAGGCCAGTCCTCAGCCCCCTTTTCCATGGTGGACATGGGAGCCACAAAGCAGCCACATTGCCAGTGTTCCAAGAGCTTTCTCATGTGGCCACCCCTTTCCTAGTTCCCTGTCCTGTCTCCTGCCTGCTGCCTGTGCAGGACAGCGCTGGGGATAGACAGGGCTTGCAGATGCCAGGATGAGCATGGTGTGGGCAGACTGCAGGAGGCTGAGAGGCACTCACCCCATCCAAGGAGAGGGAGTTGCCAGAGGCTGTGACCCAGGCCCTGCGGGGAAATGGGAGCTTCTGGAAATGAGACAAGGTAACAGGCCCCAGGTGGGGCAGCATGGGAGCGGTAACAAGGACAGGGGGGTGGCAGGGCACAGGGATGGCATTGGCTGCCTTTGTGGACATGTCCCAGGCCCACAGCTCTTCCTTGAGTCCAGCTGGCCAGCAGCAGCTGGACTCCGTGGAACGAGGTGGGGTGCACTGGCCTCCTCTCCTCTTCATCACACCCACAGGACCAGGCACACATGTCAGCATTGGTGCTGAGTTGTCCACATGCTAAAGCCTGAGCTCCAGGATCTCAGGCCTGTGTTTGCAGATGACTGGAAAATTGCTGTTACCTTTGAGGAGATGGTCACACTAAAGTGATATCACTGGGTGACCCTGAGACAATTTGTTCAGGGAAGAGGGAAAATATGGACACCACAGAGCTGACCACAGTGGGGCCCGAGAAGGGGACACTCTCTGTAAGCCAAGGAAAGGCCTCAAGAGGAATCAGACTTCCAGCTCCCAGCCCAGGGGACAGTGACAGTCAGCTGTGTGGTGCTCCATCATGTAGCCCAAAGCCCAGAGAGCTTTTCCTGACTCAGCCTCCAGATGGTCTGCAGGGAGTGTTGGCAGGTCCACAACCACAGCCATGGCTGCTGTGTGCATTGGTGACCTAGGTGGGCAGTGGGCAGCAGGTTCCATGCTTTGCAGGCCTCAAGGATGCCACAGTGAGCATGCACTGTGGAGTGACCCTCCCTGGCTGGCCACAGATAAGGAGACTGAGGCACTGAGTGGTCTGGCAATGTGCTACCGTTTCATGGGCAAGTGGACAGTGGGCACCAGCCCCAGAGGTCGTAGCCCTATTGGCTGCTTGTTAAAAGTTCAGCAGCTGCCCTCAGTCTGGTGGGGAGGAAAAGAGCAGCTAATGGCATTTGTCCCTTTGCCTGTAGAAGGCCCTTTAAGACTCAGCATGGGACTTCGTAAGAGCCTTAAGAGCCGGGTAGCAAGGAGAAAATGAGAAAGCCCCAGTGCTCACTAATAGGTGAACCGGTGAACGAGCTGTCTGTCCTGTCCGTACCGTGGAATTCCACTCTGAGCCTCATGAAACTCAAAACAGCACCCCGGGCCAAAAGGGAAAATAGAGGGTGACACCATTTACACGGAATGCCTAGATCAGGAAAAAGGACAGAAATGGAAAGCTGCCTGGGGAGATGACAGCCCAGGGAGACAGCTTCTGTGCAACTCTGCAGCACACAGCTGGGCCTCCTTTCCTTGGGCTCCATTATCTGAGGATTCACCCAACTGCAGAGGGGAAAGAGCTGGGGAGGAAATTGCACCCGTGCTGAACACATGCACACTTTTTCTCGTCATTTATCTCGAAAGAACACAACGTAACCGTTATATAAATAGCTTTGGCACTGCCTTGGTTATTTGACTCTCTTTTCGGGGCTGGTGGTTGAACCCAGAGCTGCAGGCACACTAGCTGAGACAGTTTCACTGCAGTGCCCAGACTGACCTCGAAGGTTCTCGCCTGTAAAGCGGGCCCTGGTGCTGTTTGAGGTCAGGTGGGGTCATCCTGGAGCAGTGTTGTCAGTGGTGTTCCCACACAGGGCAGATGCACAGAAGGTTCCAGAAGATGTGCAAGACACAACAGGAAAGGTTTCTCCTGGGAAGAAGCACAGAGGCTGGGGTATGACACTTGTTTATCCTTTGTATCATGCACAGGTATTAATTTGACAGTGAGCATTGGGGTGCAGGGTATACCCAGTGAGCCCAGTGAGGGGGCCCAGGCTGGTTCTTTTCACATCAATACAGGAAGTGTGGAGCCACTCACATCGGTCACCATGGGCTTCACTTTAAACGGGGCATCTCAGGACAAACAAGAGCCTTCCCCTACAGTAAGCTAGATGAGTGCTTGGACCTGGGGAGACTCTGCCCTCTATATCCTTCTCCACACCACACAATAAAACCCCAAAATATTCATTCATTTCCACCTAGAAGACAGACATACAGACAGGCAGACATAGGCCTTACACAAAGCCCCACTTGACTTCAAACCGGGGATGTGGGGCTCAGTAGCCAAACCGCGGCCTGTTTGTTCAAGGCCCGCACATGTAGCTGATTGACCCCAACACTGTTCCCACCAACTATGAGACAATGCGTGGAAATCACAGATCATCGTTAGAACGGTGGGTGATCCCTCCACTGGGCCATCTACAGGTGCCATGTGTCTCTCTCTGAGGATGAACTCACAGATGTAAAGCATGTCTCAGAGCCACCATGACATTTGCATTGTGGGCAGCCCGCCAGCCCACTCACAAACTTTTCCCGAATGTAATCTGGAAGGTTCTTATCCTGCTCTTGGGTTCCCTTCCTCTGGAGAAAAGCAGACACGTAATCCAAGTTAAACACCCCTGACCTTGGATTCCCCTGATGTACTTCTTCTGGGGTGAGATCCTTTGGAGTGCAGGTCTGAGGCTGGCTGCAGGTCTGCTTCCTCCTTTGTCTCTGTAGCATCTGATCTCACCTGGGAGGGTAGCAGTCATCACTGCCCTGGACCCTGCAGCAGCCTTTAACCTCATCCAGCTGACCTGAACCAAGGGTGACCTGGGGTCCTGGGGCTGGGGCTGGGGGAGACGCAGCCCCATAAGATCTGGACTAGAAATCTGCAGAGTCCTACACCTCTTCCCACAGCGCCTCTCTCCACATGAGGGGTCCCAGGAGCACTGTGGAGCAGAGGTCTCAGATGGAGCCCTCAGGAAAAGCAGAAGAAGCTCTAGCCAGGCCTGGACTCAGGCCAAGCTCATTGCCTGGTGTCCCCTGCCACTGTGAAAGCTCTACTTGTAAAATTGTGATGTCCTCGGCTACATTTTGATCACTGGTGCTGAGCTTCCTGTTTTCCTGGGATGACGTCAAGCCACATTCTGACAGGTCAACACTATTGTAGACACAAGGTTTCACGTCTCAGTGACGTGCTTGGTGCTCGGTGACGGTGCCAGGCCCAGAGCACACAATGGACAGCCTGGCTGGGTTGTTCACCTCATCCTGTCCTGGGCATTTCCTTTACTTCCTGGAGGTCCTTTCTCTGATGTCAATGCACAAACTTGTTTCTTTTTATAGAAGCCTTGTGAAACAGAAACCCAATTTCATGCAATTCACCTATTTAAGATGCAGCACGGGTTTTGCATTGTCACAGAGTTGGGTCGCCGTCACCACTATCCACTGAAACTTTTCATTACCTCCCGCCATACCTCTCTGCCCATTAGCAGTCTCTTCTCTCCTCTCCAGTCCTTTCTGCCTGTGTGCATCTGTGTGTTCCGGACACTTCCTCTTTTAAATTTCGGGTGTTGAGTGTTTTTAATGCAAACTGACCAATACAGAGTCTTTTGTGGCCAAGGAAAGAGTACCCTGACCTCTCTAGCACCCACCATAGCACTGATCACCACCCATACACTGTGGGTTGCTGCCCTGACCTGGGGCAGTGACAAGGGTTGCTCTGGCTGCTCCTTTGGGGCTGGATGATGAAGGCCTTCCTGAAGCTCTGGGAGGGCTGCCTGTATCGCACAGGCTGGCAGGATTTCTAAGGAAGCTAGTGAGCACAGCCAGACCCCCCAATCCTCACCACGCAAGCCCTAAGCACTGCCTGCTGAGACCTACCAGGTCCCACACTGGCCCCTAACTGGTTTCTCCAAGGACAGGTCTCTGTGACCTGCACAGGATGGGCCAGGAGCCACAGTTGTGTCTCAGCTGCCGGGTGCCTTTTCTGCCCAAACATTGGGAGTCAGGGAATAGTGAGATCTTCCTCAGTTTGCACATCTGAAGAATGGCACCACAGGAGTGCATGAAGCTGGTGCACGACATGGTGGGTGCTGAGGAGGCAATCACTGACATGATTTCTCCTCTCTCTTCCCTCCCTGCCCTCTTCCCTTTCCCTCTGCGCCCTCCTGCAGCCAGGGCACCTCTGAGGATACAGGCTTTGGAGAATTCTGTGGCTTTCACTGTTTTCATGGGTGCCACTGCCTCCAACAGCAAATCCAAGTCCACTAGTACAGCCAGCTGGGCCCTTCCCCTCCAGGCCACTCTGCGATGGGATGCCCAGGCAGGGATTGGCTGTTTCTGGGGCGTTGAGATGAGATACTCCAATGCTCTGTCACTTGGGGGTCAGCATGTCACCCTCAAAAGGCCACGGGGCAGACACCAAAGTGCAAAGCATGGATCTCAGAGCATCTGAGATCCTGTGGCCATGCAGCAACAGGGCCAAGACCCTGTGAGGTCAGCAGAGGGGCTTCTGAGCCAGAAAGCACGGGAGGTGCCATGCCCGGCAGAGCTGGGTCTATCTGGTGCCTGAGAGCCCAGCTTTGCCAGCTAAGGTGGGCCCTGGAGGAACCCACAGCCTTGGAGCCTGAGCCTGCAGGCCAGGAGGAGGGGGTCCTCTGTACCCCACAGAAGGCTCAACCTCTCTGGTTTGGAGCCCCACTATCTCTGTGGATTTTGCTTTCTAATTTTTAGCCTCTGGGGGCCAGAGTGTGGCTTCTGTTCTGGGATGCGACTCCACTTCTGCTCTGTAAGATGGGAAAGGACAGGGAACCCACAGCCAGTGGATGTCCTGGGAGATGACAGTCCAGCTCTGTCTGCCTTCAAGGCCTGAAAAGGGGTAATCATCACCCTGAGAAATTGTCCCGGGGACAGATTGGCTTCCTCAGCAAGAGTTCTCAGACTTCCTGGATGGAGAGACTGTGGAGAGGCTCTCAGCACCCACATCTGCAAACCTTCCCCCAGGAGGACTTGGCGAGTGACCACCTCTGACGGCGGCCACTAGAAGACCCTCTCTAACAATAAGTCCCCCCTCTGTGATCAAGGCTGACAGAGCAGGAGGAGGAAAACCCTTCCACCCATGAGGGGGGCACTGGCGCAGCAGGAGACCACAGTTGCAGCTTGGCCACCTCATTGGAAGTGCAGGAGCTGTGACCCAGTAAACACCACTTTGCAGTCAGTCCCAGAACTCAGGGTTCAGAAGGACCCACAAACCTCCAGGCAGATCCCAGGCCAGCCAGCTGTGGACACCGCTGCCATAGCCACTTGTGAGACCCAGTTCATCTGATTCTGTTATACACTAACAAAAAGAGCTTCATTATGTTTGTGTTATGTTTGCCAATGCCCAAGCTCTATGACCAAATTACTTGTTAATTTCCTTTGCAAATGCAACTATTTTCGACAACAGCTATAGCACCGTCATACTGTTCTGTATGCGCCATCTTCCTGGGAATCTGACCTAATTGATATATTAACCATTGCTACCCTCTGCAAAGGACAGATGTTATCTAAAAGTAAGTGCTAAAATTAGTTGACAAAGGATTTTCTCATTTCCTGATCCCTGCCCATAAGCCATTCACTTTGTAAATGCCCTTTCTAAAAAAAGTCTGTGAAACTTTTAAGTGAGAAACATAGCTTTGCAAACTCCAACTGTACTGTGTTCCTGGTACCAGGTAAAATAAGTCAGCACTGCTTTTTCAAAAACATGTCTTCTTCAAAAACATGTCTTGCCCATTTTTGGACACCAAGTTGGGAGGCTCATTTTTGGACTACAAGAGTTTCTCCTCCATCACTCAGTCACTCGTGTATTTATTCCTCTGCAGCTCCTGCTCTGTGCCCAGGGCTGAGCTGAGGACACAGAGTGGACAGGACACATTCTCTTCCTGCTGGTTGCTCCCATGCTGGGGGCAGGGGGTGAGCCAGGGAGAGAGAAGAATCACTTGGTGCATACCAAGTGCTCTCAGGCCATGGCTGCGATGCAGATAGCTGCCCACGGACCCTGGAGGGTGAGTGGAAGAGCCAGGCTTTGAGTCTGGGTCTGCACCTATGGACTGCACCCCTTAGTGACCACAGAGAAGGATCAAGCAGGTGGGAGCACAAGCCCCCATGAGTTGTGTGATGGGTCCCCAGGAGTCCCAAGCCTGAAATCTGTTTGCATAGATAGCAGGTACTAAGTCTATGCACTGTGCCCAGCATGTTTTTTTCTTTTCTTTTCTTTTTAGCACTGGAGTCTATATGATGGGTATTTGTACTAAGCTATATCCACAGACTTTTTTTTTTTTTTTTTTTTGAGACCGGGTCTCCCTAAATGCCAGGCTGGGCTAAATTTGCAGGCTGCTGGGATTACAGGTGTGCACCCCCACGCCCTGCTCTGGAGCATACTAGCTCATGTAGTCCTCCTAAGATGAGGACTAGTAAGAGGCCCATTTCAGAGACACGAAAGCTGAAGCACAGAGAAGCCAAGCAACTTCTCAGTGGGTGCTCAGCTGCCAAGGGACAGAGCTGGGATTCACAGGCAAGGGCCCAGCTCTGGACCTGATGCCTGAACACCAGCCCCATGGCCTGGACGATTTCTCATACAGCTTTAAAGTATGGAAGTTATGTTTTGGGAGAATATGTAAAATGTGATAAAAGATTAAGTGAAAAGAAGCAGGATTTGTTGCATCAATATTCTGTTTTCAAATAGGCGACAATAGAAATATGTGTTTTCCTATAAAACCGTAGCATCCTGGTACTACCTGTGTCCAGAGCAGACACAGAAGCAAGACCCAAGAGTGATTAGCGTGGAGGAATGGGGGTGGGGAAGGACGTTTCTCTCAATTTTCTCTAACGTCCACCGACCCTATTGTCTTTACAACAAGAATAACTCATTTCCCCATGAATGGGTTTCTTTAAAGTGTCACTTCCAAATTCCTTCTGGATTCTCCAGGCTCAGCCAGGTGCCTGCAGAGGGAGTGAGGAGGCCCATTATCCGGGACAGAGGGACAGATTCCTCTGTGCCTGGCTTTGATGCTCGGTATGCATCACCTAAAAGAAAAGCGGCACTTCGCTGGGCATGCCGGAATGTCCGGTGGGTAACCAGACCCCGTGTAAAGAGGCTCTGTGACCCCCACGCGAGTGACAGAGGAGACAGTTCAGCAGCTTGGCTGCTCCCACTCAACCCTGTAACTCTAGACAGGCATTTCCTAGAGCCTCAGAGGCCCGTGAAGCCCTGGGGCTGCGGGCTACGGGCAGCTGACCTGGGTCCAAGACCAAGGGCCGACTCCATGCACTGAGCCTCACAAGTGTTTCTGAAGGCCCAGCTTTGAGGAAGGATGGGCTAGCAGGATTGGAGCTCAGAGGAGGCCCCTGCAGATGGCAACTACCCAGATGCTCTGCCCACGCAATGTGTGGAGGATGCTGCAGCCGCTTGCACAGCTGGTAAAGGGTCTGAGGAAGCTGAGGACACTCTGGCTGTCGTTGCAGATGCAACCAGGGATCGCACATGGACAGTCACCCTGCTCCCTCGGTAAGCCCACATGCTCTGCCACGCCGTGAGCACAGTGCCATTGCTTAGTGCAGACAAGAGGCTCAGACTTGTCCATTGTGCTGGTGCTCTGTGCCTCAGTTCACATGTCCGTTGATATCTGGCCTGTGAGAGTATAGATTTCGTGTCTGTTTAATGCAAACTCCACACCCTCATCCATCACCCTTGCCCAAAGGAAGATGCAGCTTGGTGTTACAAACCACTAACCCAAAGCCAGGCCCAGACCCAGACGCTGTGCTCCCTCTTGTTTGTATCAGGATTTGGGAGGAGCCAGGCTAAACCTCAACTTAGGAAACTTGGAGGCGAAGATACGGCTGTGCACATCCTGCATGTGGAGGTCCTGTGTTGAAGCCTGATCCAGAGGTCCATAGACTTAGGAAGGTCACACTGAAGGCCAGGAGACCAGGGGAACTCAGCCCCTTCCCAGGCAGGACTCTTTGTTTAGCATTACAGCAGTGAGCAGCTTGGCTGTGAAAAGATCACACTTAATACCCAGGGTCAGGTTTGCAGGTGGAGATAGGTGCAGAGGTCTGAGCAACTTGTTCTGTGTCCAGAAGTGGGGATTCAGGATTTGAACCCCAGACACTCTTGTGCTCCTGTTGTCTCCGGCCGGGCTGCAGGGAGCACCCCCTCTTGCTGTTCCACTCCTGTCAGCCTTGCCCGGCTTCCTGTGCCAGCAATCACAGCCCTCCCACCCACTGGGCCTGCTGGGCAGAACAGGGCTGAGTGAACCCTGAGCAGTTCTGCCTTCTGACCATCCCCGCCCCCCATTTGTCTGCTTTTAAAAGAATACTGTGGTCTTTAAAAATCATTTAGCTTCAAAGCAGGGCAAGAGAAAAGGCTCCAGAGGGGCTGGAAGGTGCATTGTCAGTGGCCAGGAACATGACTGAAGTGCCTTAAATGATGACTAATTGGGACCCAGGTGGCCTCTTTCAAGGGCCCAACAGAGCCAGAGCCACACAGTGAGCCTGTGACTAGGGGAACCTGGCAGGTTCATGCCAAGAACCCCCAGTTAGACTTTCCTGCTTGGGCCGGGCTGACCCCCTGGGCTGAAGCTCCGGGTGAGTCTGCAGTATCTCCCAAGTGGCTGGTTTCACCTTAGCTTCCTGGAGCTGCTGAAGCTGAGTCCCACGAGCCAGGTGGCTTCGCACAGAAAGTCAGTCTACACGGTTCTGGAAGCCAGGAGCCTTCAGTCCAGAGATCAGCAGAGCTGAGCTCCCTGCTGAGGCTCCTTCCATGGTGCTCCTCGACTAGTGGCTGCATCCCTCAGGTCTCTGCCTCTGCCTCTGTGTGTGTCTCCATGTTCTCTCCTTACCAGGACACTTGTCATGGACCAGCGCCCACCTCCCTCAGGGGTGATCTCTTTTTCACTGATCCCACTTGCAAAGGGCCTGTCCCCCATAAAGTTCCAGTTACAGTGGGTGGGAGGTAGGACTTGGACTTGTGTCCCTAGAGGGCACAGTTCTCCCCATGCACTGCCACATGGCGTGTGGTGGCCAGGTCTCCGGTGCATCTCTGTTGTGCATTTTGCCCACCAATAGCCCATCAGGGGAAGCCCGCAGTCTTTGTCATCCCATTCCTATTTTACAGCTATTGAAACCAAGGTGCAGAGGCCCTGCTTGGTCCTTAGCCTAGCATCTTCGAAATGCAAGGAGTGCAGAAGATACCCCTTGACCTCATGGGGACGAGTCAGGCTTTCAAAACCCACACTTTGGTAGCCCACAGCATGCCTGGGATGCTGCTTCCCACACCACACTGCTGCGAGGAAGAACTCAAATTGGGTTAATGGAGGAGGCCTCTGTCCTGAGCCAGGTTTAGCTATGCATTCATGAAGCTGAATTGTTGGTCTGTTCTGTTGCAATAACAGAATACCTGAGACTGGATAATTTATGCAGGAAAGCGGTTTAGTTAACTCTCCAGAAGGAGACTAGGAAGTCCAGGAGGGTGACCCTGTTATCTGCCAGATACGTGGTGACACCATCCTGACACACTCATCTATTAACCTGTCCTGTGGGCACAGCCTGCCCAAAGGTTTCACCTCTCAAATACCATAACGTTTGATTTTGGGGATTGAGTCTCCCACACGT
The DNA here is from genome assembly GCF_034190915.1 of Cavia porcellus. Taxonomy (NCBI): domain Eukaryota; kingdom Metazoa; phylum Chordata; class Mammalia; order Rodentia; family Caviidae; genus Cavia; species Cavia porcellus. The sequence continues at coordinate 27,676,278 of NW_026947500.1, forward strand.
AAAACTTAGGGGACACACTGAAGACATGGCACTGAATAGCATGATTCTAGCTCAGGCAGAACCCATTATAAGGCCTCGGTCAAGATACTTTGTCACATGAGGCCTCAGTTTACCCAATGAGGCAAACAGAAGGCACCTAGAGCTGTTCTGTCCAGTGTGGCAGCCAGAGTTGTGGGGACCGTGTGCTTGCTGCCAGCTAGCGTGACTGAGGAACTGAACCCCAAGTTTCATTTCATTGCAACCCTGACTTAAAGGACTCTCCAGTTATAGAGAAACTTTCGTGTGTGTTTGGAATGACTTTGGAATGTGACCATAAAGTTCAGGAAATCTAAATGCAGACAAGTAGGCCTGAACAAAACTGAGCTTTTGAGTGGGGATTTTTGTAAGTGTACAACACACACAGGCGCTTGAGGTACAAGAAAATTAAAGTAAAAAAGCTTGTTCAGGCTTTTTCCATGGGTAACAGATTGAAATGACCGTGGTCAGGACGTAAGAGGCTCAATTATTAAAATTGTGTTTCTTTTTCCTTATTTAAACATGGTTGCTAGGAAATGGATTGGGTGGTTTGAAAGTCAGACACTGCAGGAGGCGATGATTTGCAAGAGGCAGGCTTTCCTGAGGTGAAGCTGGCCATGCACAGAGGCTGGAGCTCTTGTGCTTGTGTGCAGTGGCTGGAGATCGGGAAGAGCTGACTGAGATTTTGGAGGGTGAACTGGGCTTTGTCGTGTGCAGGCAGCCACAATTGCGGCTCATTTCCCATGTGCATTGGTGGTGGTGGGGTTATCACCTGAGAAGGGGATGCCGGGACCCCACACCGAGCAGGGCTGTCTTGGGCAGATAGGGACACAGGGGTCCTTGTGATGAGGCCATTTCTCTCGTGTCCCAGCACTCTGGGAGTCTAAGGCAGGAGGATTAAGTTCAAGCCCAGCTTGGGCAGTTTAGAAATTTAACAAGACCCTGTCTCAAAATAAAGGAAGGGCTAGGAAAGCAGCTTGTTACACACACACACACACACACACACACACACACACACACACACACACTCTACAGCCCCAAGGTTCCCCAGCTCCAGGAAGCCTGCAGGGACCATTCCCACCCGACTCCTCCGGACCTCCCAACGCCTGGAGCCTCTGCTGAGTGTGGCCATGTCCTCCTGTTGTTCTTGCTCACTCTGAACAGCAGGAGGAAAGGAGCCAGCAGACAGGACTCACTCTCTTCTGGAAATTTCTGGTGTGTGTGAGCCCAGGATGACAGGCCTGCCCTGGGCACAGAGGTGTGGAGCCAGCTATAGGAGCTAGGGTGAATGTGTGTCCTGGGGACGGACATCTGTATCTTGGGGTGTGCATGTCTGTAACATCATCTGGCCTTTCTGTGCATCTGACTGTGTCTGTCCCGAACCTGCATCCTGGGAGAGCTCTTGCTGGCGGCACAGTCCTCAGGAGTCTCACCTGTGCTCTGTGCGCAGAGCAATGGGTGAGGGCGCCCACATCCCCTCCAGATCAGCTGCGTCCTGGCCCCAATGTGCAACTGTTGCTCTTTGGCAGGGTCATCTGCCCCATCATGGAGCCCTGAGCTGGGAGAGGATAGTGAAGCCCCAGGCAGCCTCCTTATGTCACTGTTAGGGACATCAATGCCCACCCTGCCATTCTGTGACCCAGGCTACTGTCTGGTCCCCTCACCTCCAGAGGAAGGTACTCACCAGATGGGACAGTGCCATACCTGGTGTTTAGACTCCTTTGGAAGCCACAGCCAGTGTGGCCTGTCCCAGCCTGGCTCCCTGGGTGCTTGGACTCTGCTGGGATGAAGGGTTCAAGGTGAGAGGCAGTCAGGCGGTAGACAGGGGTGCACCACCCTACTCCCCTCAGCTCACCCTCCACCCCCAGCTCTCCAGGGAAGCAGGGCCTTTTTGGTGCCACCCAGGAGCTTCCCCCAGGGCTCTGCCGGGCAAGGTCTCACTAGCTAAGCCACATCAGCTGCTTGGGGCTCGAATCTCACTGGTTCTTCAGAAGCCTACACACTGGAGATCTGGGGAATTTCCTGTAGGTTTCGCCTGGGCCCTCTCTGAACTGCGGTGCTCTGAGGGTGCCAGTGGGGCCAGAGCAGTACTGCTGGCATGGGACCCCAGTCCACTGCCAAGAGGCCTCAAACCCTCCTGCACCCAGCCTAGACTCGGCCTGGGACTTCAGGGTCCAGGCCACGTTCCCCCGAAAGTGAGGCCCGGCCTTGGCATGGCCCCTCATCATTTCCAGCACATTCTGTTGATCAGAGCAAGTCAGAAGCACATCTGGCTTTGGGGTAGGGGACAGGCCCCGCCTCTGTGTGGGAGGGACTTCAGGGTTCCCCAGCCCAAGGCTCCCGCTTCCGGGAAATCACAATGGCAGCTTTGTAAACCCTGTGTCCCACACACACTTTGCAGATTGGAAAGCTTTCCAAACCCAGACACCCACGCACTCATCCTCTCAGTGCTCTGTGTGCAGTTTTAGGACAGTCACATGCCTTGTTTCTGGCATCCCTGGAACCCCCATCTGTACCAGCTGATTCCTCCTGGGCTAACCCAGCCATTGGTTGGCCCAGCTGAGGGTTTGTTGTAAAGTCTCCTCATCTACCTCGGGGAAAGACTGTCCCTGTCACCATCGCTGCATAACAAGCCACCCCAGAACTCAGCGGCCCATGGCCATTTTGGGACTGCTCTGGGTGGGTGCCATGAAGACAGTGTGTCTCTTCCACACACAGCCTGGACCTGAGGACCGAGAACTGAGGACACTGGCTGTCCAGGAGGCTTCTCTGAGGCCACTTCTGCCAGGGCAGGGGCACTTAGGAGCAGGCTCTATGGGGGAGTGGACAGATCCCCTGCCGGGAGCGCCACCTAGGGGCCAGGGCTCACTGCCACATGGCTGCTGGGCTCCCAGGAAAGAGTCCCAGAACACACAGCAGCTCAGTGCCTCCCGCAGTCTACCCTGGACATCTGCATCATTCCCGTGGAATTCTGTTGGAGACAAGCAGGCCACCACCATCTAGATTCAGGGGCAGGGGACACAAAACCCACTTCTCAGTGGGAGGAAGGACAGAGAGCTTGTAGGAATCTTAAAGAACATCCACCAAGACATCTCTCAGGGACCAGCAGCAAAGGGGCCTCCGTATTCAGTGCCCCCACACCAAGTGTGATATGCGCTAGCAGAGAGGTCCCCCATGCTCCCAGGGACACAGGAGGTCTCCTATGCCACCCCCAGCATGGCTCCCCAGTGTCCCGAGACTCTCTGACCTTCTGGGGGTGTCATCTCAGTGTTCCATGCTCTGGGAGCCCTTCTCTCAGCCTGGCAGGCACGAGTTGTTGCAGTCACCCAAGGCAGAGCTCGTCGTGCCCAGGGATGGTCACCCAGGAGTGGCTTCCCTCACGCAGCACAGACATGGCTTGAAGGACAGCCCTGCCTCTCGCAGCTCAAGTTCAAGAAGACATCCCATGCTGAACCTCAGTTGTCTTGCTGATGACATGGGGACAGTGATGGCTCTTCCTTTAGAGAGCAGCAAGGGCCTGTGTCAGTGACCTGCTTTGTACCCCCTGAGAACAGCAGTGACATGGCTGGCGGCAGATCCGGAAGGTGAAGGTTCTGGGATGTCTGTCCCTCCCCATGGCCTACTGCCTGTCCTAAATCATAGCTGTCTTGTGAGCATGGTGTCTCCCTCAGGGGGTTTGCTGTCTCGGCAAAAGGACCTCTGACCCCAGGTTCTTCTCCGGGAGTGTGGCCTGGCACTCAGAAATTAGGGATAGCAGGTCCTCTGCTCTACAGAGAAGGAAACACGGCTCGGGGATACAAAGTGAATGGCCAAGGCTACTCCTTCCTGACCACCCAGGATCTGAAAGCAACGGTGACATCCACGCCAGCTGCTGTGTGCCCTTGCAATTCTGTCTGATCAACTAGAGTCAGCCCACCACCCCCGGGACACCCAGAAGCCATCTTCATGGAAAGCGAGTTGTGGGTCATGGGCCTAATTGGGCCTGGCCAGGTATCAGTGCCTCTCACGAGTCCCTTTAATTGGTCACCTGCTCACTCAGCAGAGGAGGTGCAGAGGCCACCAGAGGCTGAGAGCGAGGGGTCAAGACCCTGGACTGTCTGACCCTGGGGGCAGCAAAAGGATGCAGTGACGGTAGCACTGGTACTGTCACAAATGTCTTCATGTGCGCTCTGCAGGTGCCGAGTACCACACAGTGCCTGTCATTCACCCTCATGCTGGTCACATGAGACAAGGAGACATTAAGGGACTGACTTAAGGCTCAGAGCCAAAGGAATCCATCTGTACTTATTTCTAAGTGGCCTCTGGGTCATATGGATGCAGATGTGACCGCGAAGGGTCCAGGTGGCCTCCTGTGGCCTCCCTTGGACATGAAGTCCAACTTCACATTGGCAGGCTCCCCACCTGCCTGGGGCCTCGAGCTGGGCACAGAGGCTGCGAGCACAGCCCATGGGAAACCTCAGGAGCTCAGGGCAGGCGGGGAGCCAGCTGCCAACCCCCACCCCACCCCGGCCTGAGACAGCAGCCACGCTCAATGTCACCCTTAAGAGTCTGGGGTCACGGGCCAGTCCTCCCGCCGAAATGGAATAGTCCTCCTGGGAGCGGGCCTCCTTTCGGCAGGCAGGCCTGAGCCGCCTGCGCCATCAGGAGAAGCTCAGAGCAGCGTCACCTTGCCGCCACCCCTGGCCTCCCCTTTGTTGCGACTCCCACTTAAAATATCAAAGCCCGAGGGTCACAATGCCCACTGAAAGCTGAGTCACCCAGGTTTTGTGACACCACCAAATCCCCCTGCAGTTGCGCCCCCGAGCCCGGAGCTCCCAGCACCAGATGAAAAGGAAATCCCCAGCCATGGGTGGGACGGGGAGCCTGGTGAGGCCCTGCGCAACATAAAGGGGCCTTGTTCCCAAATCAAAAGAACTGAACAAAAAGCAGAGAGAAGAAAGGGCCGGGGCGGGGGGCAGCTGCATTCTGGCGCACCTTGAGCGGCCTGTGTGCCAACCTGGCAAAGCGGCCCCTCCCCACTGCTCCCCAGCACCCTCAGCTTCTCCAGAGCCCTGCGGTGGAGGAAGGGCCACCAGCCAGAGTTGGGAGCCCAGGGCAGTGCCGCCTAGAATAGAACCTGGTGCCAGAGAGATGGAGTACCCAAGGGCAGCCTGCCGCCAGCTGCCACTAGCACTGGCATCCACGACAATCACAAAAGCCACAGCATCCCGACTGACAATGGCAGTGACAGTAGCAACTCTAGCAGTTACAACCACCACCGCCCGACACAGCCAGAATAGAAGAGCTGGCACCCAGCTTCCAGCTTCCCCACCAGTAAATGGTGACAGCCATGGCAGAGGTGGCCTCGTAGGCTGCCTTGGGGACTCTGTGTTGGTCTCAGTGGTGCTCCCAGGTGATATAGGCAGACAGCACAGTTTGGAAGGCTCTATCCTGGATACTAGCTGGAGCCTCAGGCAGTGGCACTTGTCCTAAGCCCCATGGCACAGGTGAGGACACCTGGAGGGGGCCAGCATATGCCCTCAGCTGAGGTGCCCACACCCAGCTCAGGACCTGAACCAGAGCCAGGCTGCCAGCGGGCGAGCTGGAAGCTCAGTGCACCCAGGAGGCCAAGCCGGCCGCAAAGCTGACCAGAGGTCTTGCAGGGCGGTACTCCAGGGCCACCAGAAACTGTCTGCCCAGGATGACTCCCGATGAGGGGCCACCGCTCAGTCCCTATGCAGAAAGGATCCCCAAAGAATTAGCCCTGCCCTGCTGTGGTTCAGTTGGCCTGATGACTCCAGTCTGTGGCCTCTAATGACAGAATAGGGCCCAGGCCTCAGAGCCAGGCTTCCTGGCTCCAAATCCAGCTCAGCCAGGTACCACTGAAGGTACACAGTTCCCAAATGCAGAACGGAGACATTAATGTTTAAGAAGATTCTGAAGTCTCATGCGACTGGCAGCAGCAGAGAGCCACAGCCTCGAGGCCTTTGTCCTCTGGGAAACCCAGGCCCCTGGTCCCCAAAGTGCTTGCAGCCGTGTTGAAGCACAGCAGACTCCCCGAGTCCAGAGGAGGTACAGGCTTGTCTCCTTCCTCAGCCCACCTGCTCTCACGGAGCTAGAGGAGCCCCAAGCCTTACCCAGATTCCTGCACCCTGGCGCCCAAGTCCCAGCTCTGAAGGCGCTGATCAGGCTAGGGTGGGGGTGGCTCTGGGAACTTTCACTTTTAGCAGCAAAACCAATGCTTTAGCTAAGGCCTCCTAGGCAGGCTTCACCCAGGGGCGGAGGTCCCCCACAGGCATCTTTTTGTTTTGTTTTGTTTTGTTTTGTAAATTGCCTTTCTGAAAGCCATGCTGGCTGGCTTTGATGTGGCCCTTTGATAATTTAGCCTCATCAATAAGCAGGCCCTGCCCAGGAAGCCGACTTTGAAGAGGGCGCCTTCTCATCCCAAGACTGGAAGGCAGAGGCTCAGTCTCAGGCCCAGAGACAAAAGAATGGGCAGAGGGGAAGGGGTTAAGTACCTCTGCAGCTGGGGCTCTGTGACACTGGGGTGAAGCCCTCAGAGTGGGTGATGGCTGAGGATGGAGCCTCACAGGGAAGGCAGCACGGGGTCTTTGGAGACAGGGAGGGTTGCTCTCCCTTCAACCTTGGCACTCTCTGGGCATAGGCTGGTGGCAGGTCACTCACCCTGCATGAGCCTCAGTTTTCTCACTCTGAAAATGGGGGTCCTGGGGGGGAAATAGCACCGTCACCAACACCACTATGGCAAAAGCCAGTTGGGCGATACATGTGATAGGTCACAGAGCCCGGAGCAGCAGGTGCTGAGGTGAGGATCGTGGTGGGGACAATGGGAGGATGGCAGTGATGTCCGGGAGGTGGCGGCTCTGTCGCGAAGGTGGGGCTGCAGCTGCTGGTGGCCGTGAAAATATTGAAGACTGTGTGTGTATGAGGGGGGTGACCAAGAGGAGGCAGGCGATGGGGAGGGTGATCCGCATGGAAAAGAAGCTGGTGGCACAGCGGTGAGCGGTGATGAGGAGGACCACGAAGAGGGGGGAGAGCAAGGCTGAGGGTCTGTTTCGGTTCTCTCTTGACAGCCTCATGAATGCAGGGAGTAAACCACAGCCACTCCTCATTAGCACTAGAGCCACACCCCGCTCCCCAGGCTCTGGGCTCCCATTCCAGGGCTCTCTCCCTGATCCTGCATCACGGGTGCATCTTGGATGGACACGTGGTCTGATCCTTAAGCAGGTTCTTGGGATCCGTGGGTGGCTGGGATTAGACAGCCTGGGCTGAGACCCTTGGCTGTGTGCACCTGTTCCCTCATCCATATCTCCCTTTCCTGTCTTCTCTAGCAACAGCAGCCCTCTGGTTTGGCATAGTCGTATGCCAGAGATCTGGACACCTGAGATGCGAGTAGAAGTTAATTAGATTTTTAAAAAGTTAATATTGCTTTTTAAGACAAGATCTCACTGTGTCATTCAAGCTGTGTAGCCCAGGCTGGCCTCGAACTTGCTGTGATCCTCTTGCCTCAGCCTCCTGAGTGCTGGTATTATAGATGTGCGCCACCATGTCCAGCAGGCTGGGGTGTGTTAGAGAGTGCTTTTTGGCTGAGGGTGTAGCTCAGTGGTCAAATGCTAACATGTACAAGGCCCTGGGTTGCATCTCCAACACTGGAAAAAAAGGAAAAAAGGAAGGAAGGAAGGAAGGAAGGAAAGAAGGAAGGAAGGAAGGAAGGAAGACAGTACGAGCAGCCAAGGGCATTTAGCTCAGTGGCACAGCTCCTGCAGGCAAGTGCTATGTCCTAAGTTCAATTCCTGGTACAAAAAGAAAAACAAGAAACAAGCACAAGAAACATACAGCCTCTGTGTGTGTGAAGAACAGCCCAGGCTCGGGGAGCTGGGTTCCTGTGAGCACAGTGGGCTGGGTCATGGCTCCTCATAACACACACCCATGTCCCAATTGCTGGAGCCCATGAACATCACCTGACGTAGCAAAAGAGTGAACCCCATCTTACCACAAAGGGTGTGATGAATCAAAGATCCTGCAAGCAGGGATTGGTCCTGGGTTACCTGGGGCTCCCCGAATGCCATCACGTGTATCCTAAGAGCCCGTGTGAAGACAGAGGCAGAGGCTGGAGTGGTGCAGCCAAGGCCGTCTCAACATGGCAAGAGGCAAAGTCTACCCTGGAGCTTTGGGGGGATGTGGCCCTGCTCACCTCTTGAGTTGACTTCCGGCCTTCAGAGCTGTGGGAGAAGTCGCCATTGTTTCAAGTCACCCAGTTAGGAATGAGTTGGTCCAGCAGCCCAAGGGTACGGACAGTGCCGAGCACCTGGGTCAGGGGCCATGGTAACCCAACTATGCCAGCCTCAGGAGGTATCTTGAAGACTCTAGGCGGAAGGAGTCTTTGGAGGATCCAAGCAGCTTATGATGGCATCTAGGCTGCATTTCTCAGGGTGGATGCCCCATCTCTAGAAGATGATGGGAACCAAGGAGGAGGCATCTATGGTTGTTCAGGCACAGAGTGATGCCTGGTTCCCAGAGCCCCGTCCAAAGTCTGTCCTGCATAGAACAGGCCAAGTACCATCCAGATTACAAGACTCCTGGGAAGTGAACAGGGCCTGGCTGTGTCCCTCTGATCAGCCAACTGGATTCACTATGGTGTGAGTAGGAAGCAGGAGGCCCTGGGCCTGGTCCTGGTCCTGGGCAGAAACAACTGTGTGCCAGTATTTAGAAAAGTGGGCGTGATACTTTCCTATAAAAGCAAGGCCACTTCCTTTCCAGCCAGTGATCCTTTAAATGACAAAGGAGAAACACCCAAAGGTTTTGTTTTGTTTTTTGTATTTTTTATGTTGAGACAGGGTCTTGAACCTGTGATCCTCCTGCCTGTTTCTCAGAGTTTTGGGAGCACAGGTGTAGGAGCACTTTGTGCTTTTCAAAAACACTTAATGTTTTTACGCTAGTGTACAGGCAGGTTAGTGGGTAAGATATAGGGAAGGGAAGGAAGAGTCCCTCAAACCTCTCCAGGGCCAACTACCTGCAGTCTCAATCTTGGGGATCCACAGAACACAATCTCCAAGGAGAGTGCAGTAGGGATAAAGGCGAGCAGGGAAATGTGCTTATCTATCCACTGGCATCAAAGCATTTTGCAGCTGAGTGAGGTGAATCTCCCATCATTAGACCAGGCCATTCTCAAAATCCCTGCCCTTCACCCTCTGCAGATTTGCCCATACCACACCACCTCTTTTCCATTCTCTACCTGTCTGATTCTGGGCTCCAGGCAAGCAGATTTGCCAGGTGGGCACAGTATTCAGGTTACTTGGGGCTATAGGTAAAAGAGGAATTTCTCTTGGGGAGAGTGTGGAATCTGTCATGGTAGAAAGAGCTACAGGAACATCGAAGGGGTTGGGCAGAGCAGAGTGATCAGGAGAGAGCAGCAAAAGATGAACTTGGGGTCCAGTCCACACAGAGCAGAGCAGGAGAACTCACTCCAGCGCAGCGCAGAGCCCAGAGGCCTCTCCAGCATCCTGGGATACACTGCTGAACTTTCTGCAGCTGTGGAGCTTTTAAGGGCACAGAGGGCTTCCAGCCTTGCCTGGCTTGCTGTCAACCGAGCTCTAAGCCTGCACACTCAAGGCCATCACCCCCATGATGCATGGTTTGCTTTTTCTTGTGCTCCTCAGCTCTCCAATGGAAAGAGAACTCTACCTTAATGGTCCCCAATCTTTCTGTCACCAGGTTCCAGTTTGTGGAAGAAGACTAGATGGCAGGGTACTGGGATGATTCAAGGAGGCACACCAACTTTGATCCTTGTATTTGTACATCACAGCAGTGTTCCAGCTCCTATGAAAATCTAGTGCCACCACTGATCTGACAGGAGGTAGCACTCAAGTGATCATTTGCTGGTGGAACAGGGGCAGCTGTTCTGCAGTGTGACCCAGTTCATAATAGGCCACAGAGTTTGGGGACCTCTGCTCTGTTACATGCTGAGTACCTCATATACCAAGCTCTGTTCTTGGGGCTTCACAGTTTTATCCTACTTAGTTCTTCCCACAGCTTTGCCAAAAAGGAACTCCTGAGGTTGCCCTTTTGCAAAAAAAAGAGACTGAGCCTCAGAAGAGGGAAAACCTGTCCACCCGCACATACATCTATTGTCATCTACTGGGCTTAAAATGTACCCACTTTCCCTCCAAGTGTTTGTTGACTTGACCCTGTGGACATCACAACCCCAAGGGAGGTTGTCAGGAAACAGTGGGATTTGTGAGCACAAGCATCTTTGACTTGGAAGCCTTCAACTGCCCCCTTACAATCCATGCACTTATGTGCATGTGTTATTCTTAAAGAAAACAAATATTGGCTAGGTGTGGTGTTACGTGCCTGTAATTCCAGCACCCAGGGGGCTGACGCAGGAGGACCCCTACAAGTTCAAGGCCAGCCTGGGCTACAAAGTGAGTTCAAGGCCAGCCTGAGCTACATGGTGAAATTCTGTCTCAAAAAGACAAAAAAAACAAAAAAACAAAAAAACAAAACAAAACCCAAAACCCTAGTATTTCCAAACACCTTGTCTTGGTGGAGGTTATGTTCTAGTAGTGGTGGGAAGATGGACAAAAATCTCAGTGTGTCAACTAAACTATAGCCCCCAAAGATGCACAGTGACAACTGTTCTTATTCCTGCTCATTTGTGTTTTCTGTCTGTCTTGATACATCAAGGACTTCATAATTTTAAAATATTTTCATAGAAATAATACTTTCTTCATGGCTATTATCTATTTTTCTTTGTTTTCTGTTTCATTCATGTTTTCACAATTTCCTTCTCCTACATATTTCAAGGCCAATTGTCCCTCTTTTCTAATTTTTTAGGGGAGAGCCTTAAGTATTAAATCTAGACTTTCATTCTTGTTCCAAGATAAACATTTAAAACTATAGCTGCCTTTCAGATATTCAGTGTTTTTATTATCAGTCAGTTTAAAATATTTTCTAATTTCTTTTGTGATTTCTTCTTTGATATACAGGTCAGAATAAAAATGGTGGGTTGTTTTTTTTTTTTTTTTTTTTTTTTGCAGTACCAAGGATTGAACTCACAACCTCGCGCTTGCCAGGCATGTGTTAATGCCGCTAAGCTAAATCCCTAGCCCATTTTTACTTAATTTCAATAAAAAAATTCTTCAAATTAAAAGTAGGCAAAGGACTTGGGGTATTTCTGCAGAGCAGATATGCAAATGGTCAATGGGTACCTGAAAAGTTGCTCGACACCATCAGTTGTTAGGGAAACCACGATGAGAAACAACTCTGCACCCATCGGAACGGCTAGATGAGAAAAAAGAAAGAAAATAAAAACCATGGGCAAGGATGTGGAGATGCTGCAAGCCATGCTCAGCTGCAAGGGGAAATACAAAATGCTGCAGCCACCACAGAAAACACAAAAGGGAAGCACAGGGTAGGCACAGGATTCCACAGTTCCCCTCCTAGGTGTGCACCCCAAACACTGGAGGTATGGGCTTGGTGTGTATGTATAGCCTTAAGCAACAGTGATATCCAGAGACAGGCAACAACGGGAATGCACCTTCAAAATAGTAAGTCCCATCAGGGATAAATATCATCCCCAAAGGACAATATTACTGATTTTATTTCAACGAGGCGCCTAGGAAAGGCAAATGGATCCAGACAGCAAGTGGAATAGAGGCAACTGATTTCCTAGGGGGTGAGGGAGGGGAGAAATGAGGGTAACTGCTTAGAGGGCCCAGCACAAATGTTCGGACTCAGGGTTAATTCTGGAAACAATGGTGTGGTTTATACAACTTTGTGGTGGCACTGAATGTGACTGAATCGCACACTTAAAATGGTTAAAGTGATAAATCTTATGATGCACGTACTTCTCTGGGATAAAGTTTTTCATTTCCAAACAGTTGCTCTTGGGGAGAGAGGAGTGCACAGTCTTGCAACAGTTCTGGCCTTGAACTCTGTGTAACCCAGGCTGGTCTTGAACTCTTTTTTTTTTTTTTTTTTTTTTTTTGTCTTTTTCCTTTTCATCGGGACCAGCGATTGAACTCACAACTGCCTGCTTGCAAGGCAGGTGCTTATGCCGCTGAGCTAAATCCCCAGCCCCTGGTCTTGAACTCTTGATGATCCTCCTGCCTCATCCTCCCGAGTGCCAGGATTACTGGCATGATTACCATGCCCAACTGGACATAACTTCCATTCCTAATTTTTAATTTAATTCCAAATATATTCTGTATTATATAAATCCTTTTGTATACAAGGAGAATTGTTTTGCAGCCCAGAACGAGCTATGAGTCAGCTTCATGAATATGCGCTAGGAGGTCATTGTGCACCTTTGTTCTGAGTAGTGTAGTCCATAAATGTCACTTCTGTCATTGTTTAAATTTTATACTTTTTATTAATCTTAACTGATTATTTAATAGAATGTAAATATCCAACTATGATGTGAATTTGTGCATTTCTCCCTCTGTTTTTTCAGATTTTGTTTTGTTTTTGTTTGAAGCTATTTTATTATGTATATACAGAGTTAAGATTGTTAAGGCTTCCCAACGAGTTGACTTTTTATTATAATGAACCCTTTGTGCTCTGGTAATGCTCCTTGCCCTGAAATCTGCATTGTCTAATATTTACACAATCATGCTGGCTTTCGATGGTTACTATTTACACATATCATTTTATTTCTGACTTATCTGTCCTGATATTTAAAGTGCCTCTTTTATAAAGAGCACACAGTTGAGTTTCATTCTTGTTTCTAGATTGATGATCTTTCGCTGTTCATTAGAATATGTAAATAATTCAATTCAATGTAATTGATAATACAGTTGATTCTAAGCTTACCCTTTCTCTAGTTGTTCTAGTGTATCCCATCTGTTCCTTTTTGTGTGTGTGTGTGGTACCAGGGATCGAACTCACGACCTCGCACTTGCCAGGCAGGCACTTATGCCGCTGAGCTAAATCCCTGGCCCATCCCATCTGTTCTTCATAATTATTTTCTTTTCCCTCGAATTCATTAGGCTCATTTCTTCTTGTTGTTGCTGTTTTGGTTGGTTGGTTGGTTGGTTGGCTGGGAGACAAGTTCCTGCTATGTACCCAAACTGGCTTTGAGCTTGCAATACTCCTGTGTCGCCCTCATGAGTGCTGGGATTGTGGGCACGCACTGCTGCACCTGGCTGAGTAATTTTTTTTTAAAGGATTCTGGATTTTAAAGGATTCGGTCCAGTTAGCTTGTTTATGTATTAGCTGCACGACTTTTAGTGCTAGAAATACCTTGTAGGTCTCACGCGCTTTGCCTTGTCCTTTAGGCTATTATATGCATTTCTTTGTGTATTATAAAGGCCATAGTACACTGTCACTGTTTCTACTTAGTTTTTAAAATAACTAAGTAGATATAGTTATTTGGGTAATTTCTGTTGATTTGACTTCAAGTTCCTGATTTTTTTTTTTTTTTTTTCAGTATCAAGTATGTTGTGAAGGCCATCTACTGAGTTTATTTCCAGTCTAGAATTTCCTTGTCCTTATTTTTCAGGTTCCATTTATCACCTGTAATTCCCTTTATCTGTATTTGCTGCATCCATTTTTCCCTTCAGGTCACCAAGCAGATTTATAATTGTTGCTTTGAAGTCCTTATCTGCTAATTCATCACCAGTATCATTCCTGAACCTGCTTCTATTAATTTTTTTTTTTTAACTTTTTATCGGAACCGGGGATCGAACTCATGACCGCCTGCTTGCAAGGCAGGTGCTTATGCCGCTGAGCTAAATCCCCAACCTCTATTATTTATTTTTTCTATCCTAATTACAGTGACATTTTCCTTTGCACACTGTAGGGGTTTTGTTTGTTTGTTTGTTTTGGTGTATTTTGGTCATTGCAAATGCTGCCATTTTTCAGTGTGAATTTAGTTGTTTTCCTATAAAGAATGCTGAGAAATCCCTCTCCTCGAGAAAGCCATTAGTAGATCAGCAAACCAGTTGGGTCCTTTCAAGCACTGTCTTTATACCTCGCTGATGGAGCCTTGAATAGCGTTTATTCTCCAGTCACAATATTGAGACTGCCAGTTTCTGCTGGGTTCCCCATCCCTGGAAGTTTTCCCCAAGCAAAAGTCCAGGGGGTGTTTGCCTAGAATCCCAACCCTCATGAGGGGTGGGGATGAACCTCGTGTGACTCATCTGCCCTTCTTATTGCCCAGTGCCTTAACGAAAAAGGAGTTTTAAGTATCACATTCATTTTCATAGTTGTTTACAACAGAAAGGAATATTTGCTATCACAGCACATCGAAAACCAGAATTCCTCTACAGAACTGGTTTTTAATGTTTTAAGTAATCTTCAAACTTAATGAAAAGCTGCAAAAATAGCACCAAGAGTTCCTTGAATGTTAGCATCTTGCAGAATTGCAGTGCAATGATCAAAACAAAGACATTAATTCTGATGTTCCTCTGCTAACTAACCACAGGCCTTCTTTGAGATTTTGTAAGTTTCATGGCTAAGGTCCAGAATTCTTCTGTTCCAGGATCCTGTTTGCATTTACTTGTCCTATCTCCTTGATCTCCTCAGCTTTTCCTTACTTTTCGTGTCTTTGACACATCTGAAGAGTACTGGCCAGTGTTTACTAGAATATTCCTCAATTTGTCGTCGTGCTTATGCCTGTAATCCCAGCTACCTGGAAGGCCAAGGCAGGAGGATTGCAATTTGAGCCTACCACGGGTAATTTAGCAAGACACTGTCTCAAAATTTTAAGAGTAGGGCTGAGAATGTGGCTGAGTCGTAGAGGGCCCCTGGGTATGATTCTTAGTAACACACACACACACACACACACACACACACACGCAGTTCCTCAGTTTGGGTTGTTCTGATATTTTCTCGATGTCAAGATTGAAGTCGTGCCTTTTGTTGTTCTGGAAGCAATGTCTTTCCTCAAGGCCTCATATCAGAGTGTCACTAGATCCTCACTACCAGTGATCTTATCCTAGATCACTTGATTCTGCAGTCTTTGCTGGTTTCTTTGCTACAAAGTTACTATGCTTAATGAGTGTCTTAGTCAGCTTTCCCTTGCTATGACAAAATACCTGGGAGAGTCAACTTTGCAGGCAAGAAGTTTATTTTGACTCAAGGCTTGGAGATTTCAGTCTATGGACAGAGGGCTGCATGGCTCTTAGGCCTGAAACACGCTGGAGTAAAACTGCTCGCCTCATGGCAACCAGAATCAGAGAGCAGGGAAAGAGCTACGGAGGAAAACAGCCAGGTCCCACCTCTATGCTCCACTGATTGCAACCAGGCCCTGCCTCCTATTGCCATCAACCTCCCAACAATGCTGTCAAATTATGACCTCATTAATGGGTTAACCCACTTGATAAGACCGAGGTTCCTGGAAGCCACCCACTTCCCCCAAAGCCCATCATCTGGCAACCGAGCATTTAGATGTGTGAGTCTGAGGGACATTTCAAACCCAAACCATAACAGTGTGGTAGTTAATGACTTTGTCAGGGCCAGTGCTTGAGACCACGCATGAGTCCTATTTCTCCCTGCCCCTGCAGCACCAATTTTAGCCTCGGTCAGCAGATCTTGCCTGCAACAACTGCCGTGTTGTTCTAAGGGCAAGTTCCCATTTCTCTAATTCCTTCTTCAGCTGCTAACTGGAATTCTCTGATCGGGAAGCACCATCCTTCTTTCCCTCGTGTTTGCCCACTCCACCCAGTGTTAAGGTACCCATGCATGCTGTGTTGACCACACAGAGGGGACAGAGCTGGGGACCTGCTGCTGTTAGAGATCACGACCGAGAGGGCAGCCGTCCCCTCACTCTTCTGGAATCACACGCAGCTGTGGAGGGAGCTCCTAGCTGGCTCTGGGGTTGAGGCTGCTCTTAACCCTGCAGGACTCTGGGCCCAAGTGAGGCGATGTCTCTAGCTGTTGCCACCAGAACTTTTGGAAATCTCATCTAGATGAAGAGCAGCCTCGGGCACGTTGGCCGGGTGGCTGGTGGCCTCGGAACGGCATTCCCAGAGACAGCAAGGAGCCGGTGGCCCTTTCTTCAACCGCCAAATAAAGGCGATCTCAAGCGCCACAAAGAGCAGAGTGTGAGTGACTTCTGCAGTGCCTGCATTTCCTTTGAGACGCCTGTCACTGGCACCGGGTGGTACGAAAACACTTTGTCATGCCCGTCAGCAGCCTTTCTCTGGGCCTCGGGTGGTCCAGGGCCACTCCTCCTCCAAGGGGACACTGCCCCAGCCAGCGCTCATCCATCAAACTCATGATGAGCTGGCAAATTGCTGCTTTAGAAAGACTCTCAAAAGCCAACCACTTCAGCCTGGGTCCTGAAGGTGTCAAAGGCCTGTCCCCAGGGCATGGGTCCTGGCCCCAGGAGCCTTTCTCTTGGGGCATAATGTGGAAAGCTTACTGATCACTAAAGAACCTGCAGACCACCGGCAGCTCCCTGGCGCCCACGCGCCTTCCCACTGCAGCCCAGAGATGCCCCAGCACCCTGTACCGCCCATAGCGCCAAATCCATGTTAACTCCAGGCTTGGCCCGGACAGACCCAGCTGGCCGGGCTGCACCTGGCTGCCTGCGCCTGGCCCAGCACCTGTGACAACCTCGTCTTTCTCAGTCCATCATCAGCAGTAAGAACCAACCAAGGCCAGCAGCAGCCACACCCCTCCTGCACTGGCTCTGACATCCACGATGAGAGTAGGGGGCAGCTCTGTCCACTCATAACCTGCCCCTGCTCACATGGTCCTTGTGTCCACTCCCAAGGCAAGTCGCCTGGCTTGTGGTTTCTATCTCTTACAGTGTATTAATTGAACACATCAGTGGGCTTCAGCATGACATTTCCATTCGTGTGTGCCACACGCACTGATCAGATCCAATCTCCCTGTCCTGTTCCAACCTCTAGCGATCACCGTTCTGCTTCCAGGGGGACATTGCTTTAGCTTCCTTCCGTGTGAGAGAACTGCAACCCTTCTCTTCCTATCTCTGGCTTAGTTCACAGAACATTGTGTCCTCCAGTGCCACCCATCTGGCTGCAATGACAGAATTTCACCGAGTAACACTATACCATATGTATGCCACGCACTTTCTATGTCCATTCATTTGCTGCTGGGCACCTAGGCTGAGTCCCTGTCTGAGCTGTGCTGTTCAGGTCCCCACTCCCACAACAGCACCCTCTCCTTCTCCTCCCACCATCACCCCGTTTTATTGTCTCCATGGTGATGGCCACTGTCTCCCTGCCTCTACCCACCAGGCTTAGGTCCTATCAAGGCAGCCCCGAGCCACGGCACTGCACCTGCGGCTTTCGGAATCTGTTACCTACTGGGCAGGGATGTTCCTCCTGCAAGCGCATGTCTGCCTCTCCTAAGGGCAGCTGTGTGGCAGCGATAGGATGGATAGACATCACCTCGTCTTCCTTGCAGTGTTCTATCTAGCTCAGTGGGAATCCTATGCCCTCACGTGTCCTGGTCAGGTGCCCTGGTAGCCCTGAGGCCCTGAGAGTGGCACTGTCCCCTCTGATCCTAGTGCCTAATGGTTAGAGCCCAGTCCCTGCACAGCCTTTGTGTCGTAGCGAAGGTCCAGGTTTGCATAAGTTCCATTTTTTTAGATAAAGAGGCTCAACAAGGTCCCTGATTTGTCACTGGCCACAGAGCATGGGGCACAGGGGCAATGGGAATCGAGTCCAGCTTGTGCCTGCTGGTCTCCATTCCTGGCAGCTGCTCCAAGTCCCCAGTGGTCCGTGACCTGGCACAAGTCTCAGCCCTGGGCTGCAGAAGGGCTTCGTGTTAATGCAAGGACTTTGCATAGAGGCTTGTATGACATCTTGAGCAGCTCAGGGCATTGTCACAAACTGCACAGAGTCATGGCTGAGCTCGCCACGAGTCCTGGGCATCTTCAACAGGGTGCAACTTATCGTGCGGGAGGGGGTGCTAACAGGGCAGGACAGCAGGACCAGGTCCCCAGCTGTTACCCCTTTATGAGGACAGGGCCTGACCCTTGTGGCATCCAGGGGTCCACCGACCTGCTGCTCCTGTCTCACCCCTCCGCCATCCATCCCGTAATCCATGTAGAAAAGTCACCCCAGCACCAGTGCGTCCAGGCTAGAATTTCTCTCAGGAAAAGTAAAGTTTGGGCTGTGTGGAAGAGGGGGTGGGGGCAGCTCCAGGGGTGACTGACCTGCAACCGTTTGAAGTCCACCGTTATCTGCCGCTGGGCTGTCTGGCTTCTGCTGGGGCATAAACAGGGTGATTGAAGTGGGCGTTGTGTCTTTCCGGACCACAAAAGCCCCCTTGCTAATTGCCACATCAAATGATCGGGAAGCCCCCAGTGGAGGCCGGCAAATTACCGTGAACACATAGTGAGCCCGGGGCTGCAGCGCCCCTCCCGGGCTGTCTGCCCTGGTCCCGTTACAGAGGGGTGTGTGTGTGTGGGGGGGCGACTGCTCTGCCGCGCTGCCAGCCGCTCTGCCAGCCGCTCTGCCAGCCTCACCCTTTGTCTCCCGCTGTGGAGGGCATGTCCTTTCTCTCCGGCCCTGCCTGTGACACAGTGGGCTACCAGCCTCAAAGGGGCCACAGAGACATAAAGTGACACAGTGCCGTGTACACAGGGCCATAGCCTCACAGCCCTGGCTCTTTGGGATTCTGGGCTGCACCTGAATCCCGGTGTGAGGGGCACTGGACAGCCAGTGGCCACTGCTTTCCACTGTCCTTCTACACCTGCCCCTGGCACTCTGTAGGTCCTCTTTCTCAAAGCTGGGGACAGTTTGAATGGTGGTCTCTGTGCAGGGACTGTGCCACCTGATACTGTTATAGGGGGACCCCAGCATCGCCCCATTTCATCTATGGGAAACTGAGGCATGGGAAGCCAAGTGCTTACTCATGGGTGTGTTTCTCATCTGTGCTGTCTGGTGTTCCTTGGGTGGTGGGGAAGAGACCCTTGTCACCCAGCAGTGACCATGACTCCTGACTCAGTATCACCAGATGACTCAGGGAGTCCTGCTCATGGCAGATCCAGTCCCAGGATCTCCCCTCCTGAGACTTCCTCTTAAGTAGCACTGACTCCCCTGGGCTAGTTCTCCCATCCTGGGTACCCCTGCTTCAGTCCTCTTACCAACTTCACCTGATGGGGAGACACAATAACAGAACTGAGTGAGATAAGGGCCCTTTGAGGAAATGACACCAAACCAAGCTGCCTGGCCTCAGTGAAGAGGATGAGGTACTGACAAGGTGAGAGGGCAGCAGTGGAGGACCAGGATCATGCCAAACCTCAAAGCCAGCATGTGCAAAGGTCCTGTGGCAGCAGTGTATAACTTGGAACTGAGAGCTGAGTATGGCAGGTACATGCACAGTGGTAGGAATTTTGATTTCAGAGAAGTGACAGACTGTCACAGGACTCTTAGCTGCATAGGAAATGCATTAGGACCAAGTTTCTGAAGAGGTACTCTGCTGTGCTGTGAACTTAGCTCTCTCGCTCCACCAGCCAGATGTCCCCAGCAGATCCAGGGAAGGAGGAAGAGAATCAGCAGAAATGTCCCCAGAGCTGGCATGGTGGAGGGCTACAGAGATCATTCTCCTCTTGCAGACAGGGTGTCACCATCCTGTCCCTGGCTTTGCCACGTGGGTTGGTTCCTGACAAGATGAGGTGACTCCCAACATGGTGGATCACAGCGAGTACTTACCACTGTGGACCCGGCCCATCCTTCCCTCCCTGGCCTCTCTGTCTTGTGTAAACTGAGGACCGGAGTGCAAGCAGCCATTTAAAAGCGTGTATGCAACCCCAGGGACTGGAGGGGCCCAGGCGCCCTGCCCTGGGGCCCTGCTGGGGAGCGAATCAGGCCTGCCCCGAGCCCTGCCTGGTGCCTGTCCCTTGCTGGCTCGGCACTGGCCCTGCATGTGTCTTCGCAGGGCATAACCCAGGAGTGAAATGACTGGGTCACGTGGTAATCCTGTATTTAACTTCCTCGAGAGCCAAACTGCTCCTCCCGTGGCCGCACCAGGCCTGTTACATCCCACTAGGAATGCGCCAGGGTTCCGATTTCTCTACACTTCACCAAGTCCTGCTGTTTCCCACTTTCCTTAAAATTATTATTATTATAGCCCCCATGGGCCCTGCGCGGGCCCACTGTAGTTTGGGATCACATTTCCCCACTGACTAAGGATGCTCAGCGGTGTTCGTATCTCTCTCTGGTGAGATGTTCATGTCCCTTTGCTAGTTTGTTTTGTTTCTGAGGTGACAGAGCTCCTCGGAGGCCTGGGGGTGTGGTTCACTTAGTGTTTGCTTAGCCTGAGTACTGAAAAAGAAAAAGAAAAAAAAGATAATTCTTCATGTATTCTGGGTCTTGTTAATAAATGTTCACACAAGGTCTGCATTTGCATCTTGTTATTGGTCCTGCCTGTCACCAATAGTGGCCTTGGCTGGCCCTGCCTGGGGGACAATCCCCGTGTGCCTCCAGCCTCTCATCTGTATAAACAGATGTCACAACGGAAGCCAGGTCATGGAGTTGTTTCCTGGACCACTGATGTCATCGATATACCGCACACAGCAGCCAGCCCGACACAGAAAGAGCTCAAAACATGCTAAGTACAAGGCTTGACTGCAAAATATGTTTCATTAAAAACAGATTTATTACTATAAATGACACATTGCATTAGTCCCTTGCAAAGCACTCTCTCTCGCTTCCCACACTTACTCCACTGTCCTGCCTCTTTCTGAAGCAGTTCCGCGAGTGCCCGTTAGTGTCTCCAGCTGGGTGTCCTACGTGCCTTGATTCCATGAGTCTGTCTATGGTGGACTGATAACGTGATCAACATCGGCTGAACTGAACCAGCGCGGTTCTGAGCGTGGACGGCCCCTGAGGACTGCTGCCAGCAGATGGGCTGGCGACAAAGAGGTGTGGTGTTGGTTCTCTGTGGTGTTGTTGTAGGTTCTCCTGTTGCTTACTGAGCCTCTTTCCTGATATGAACTTGGCTGCTCTCATCGTCAGGGGGCTCAGGACCTTGTTGCTGAGAATGGCTGCGGTCCACTTTGGGGAGCTCTGGTCTTTACTGCTTTCTGGCTCCGGAGGGGAAGATGTGTGCTGTTCAGTCTCCAGGAGAAGCTTGCCATGCTGGCTTCCTCATAGGGACTCGGCTGTTCTCATCATTGGAGGAGCTTGGGACCTCACAGCCACTGAGGATGGCTGTGGTACTCTTTAGGGGAGCCCTGGCCCTTATTTTAAGCATTGGAGTGCTGCTTCCTGGCTCCAGTGCAGAACCCTCAGCCGGCTGTCCCAGATCCTTCATCCCACTGGCACAGACTTTGTAGCTTCCACTGCTGACCTTTATGGGCCTTCCCAGCCACAGATCCGTGAAACAGACTTGCATGAGCTATTGTGGGCCCTCGGCCTCCAGCTGGACTCATTGCAGGCACTGTCACCGGCCCTAGATCCTCAGCTGCACACATACAGGACGTTGCCATGGATCCAGGCCCGCAGCTGCATTCTTTGGGCCTTAGTGTGTGGACAGATTTCCCGCACTCTTTCTTTATTTGTATTTAACTCTTTGGGTGACTATTATAAAATAAGACCGCAAATTATGTGTGCTGTGTGTAACTGTTTGCCTTGACTCCAACACTATCCAAAGAACTTAGCCTTTGTGATCATTTTGACTTTGAGAAGAGCCAAAGGTCGCACGGGGCCCTATCTGGTGAGTAAAATGCAGGAGGACACACGGTAATGTTTCGGGGCACCTGCCCTTCCATTGGACGGCACTTGACTGCACCATTCACCACATATACACACACATATCTTGTGTCTTAGTTTCTTTTCTCGATGCTCAGACAAAATACTCACACCCAGGGCTCAGGGAGGTGAGGTTTGTGTTAGCTCAGTCTCTAGAGGTCTCCGCCTGTAGTTGCTGACCCCCATGCAGAGGAGCATGGCAGAGGAGTCTCCAGCAGGACGGGCACAGGGCAGCAGTGAAGGCAAGCAGCAGCCAGCCTGCCTTCCTTCTCTCCCCTTAGAGTCCACCCAGGCAGTCGGCCTGCGGATTGGCGCTCGCCACGCCCGGGGCGGAGCTTCTGTTATCCCACTCACACACCTCATCCAGCCACCTTTGAAATCCCCTCCATATGAGTGCTTGAGGCTTGCAAAGGCATCTAGATCCATTGGTTCTTTTTTTTTTTATCGGTACCGGGGATGGAACTCACGACTGCCTGCTTGCAAGGCAGGTGCTTATGCCGCTGTGCTAAATCCCCAGTCCCAAGGCATCTAGATATAAAGGATAACACCTGGCAAAGACTCTCATGAAAGAAGACACCCAGAACCGCTTCGGAAGGTTGCAAGAAGAATGGGATGAGTGCCTTAGAAGTAAGGGGAGTATTGAGGGAAATCAAAGGCAAGGCGTTGTAATTTAAAAAAAAAAAGTGTTAAAATGTAAACATTCACTATGTAGTTCGGTGGCACCTTATAGCATTAATATAAGGACTATAAGACATGTAATAACCTGCAGTGAAGGGAATACCCACCACAGCCCACTGCAAGTTTACACAGGGTAAGTTCCAGAGAGCTGCTGAACGGTACTGCAATGTGCTTAGTAATAATGCATTGCATACTTGGAAGGTGCCATGAAGACCCCCCACACACACACATTCACTCAGATAACTATGAGGAGGTGAGCGTGTTAATTAGCTTGACTGTGATGATCACCTCACAATGTGTCCTGTGTGTGCACCACCATGCTTAGCTAGAAAATCTTTTTAAAATTATAATGTCCAGGCCTGAAAAGGAATCAAGGCAGAAGGCCCTCTTTTACACTGTTTTTTAGAAATGATAAAATAAGTTAAACTATAGGTACCTTTTCTTTTTCTTTATTTTGTGTGTTTCAGAATTAAATCCAGGCCCTTATGCATGCCAGGAAAGCACTCTCCCATTGAGCTATGCCTCCAATGTTTTTATTTAAAAAACAGATTTCTTTAAAATATAATTGGTTATTTAAAGCAAAGGCCCTCCTAGAGTGTTCTAGGGGGCTTTCCAATGTGTAGAAGCAAAAAGCTGGATGACCACAGCCCCAAAGCTGGAGAAGCTTACGCTGTCAATGTAGTCAGTGGTGACAGAGAAACCTCAAAGCTAGTGCTAAAGAAAAAAACAAACAGCAAACCAGAAAACAGAGAGGTAAAGCTCAGCTTCGGCACACAGGGGAGATGGAATGGAGTGAGAAATATCCACTACAAAACCACACAAGAAAGAGAAAAAGGGAAGGATAGAAAACAAATCACAAAACCGGCATGGTGGTGCACACCTGTGATCCCAGCCCCTGGGAGACTGAGCGGGAGGGTTGCCGTGAGTCGGAGGCCAGCCTGGGTTACATAACGGGTTCAAGGCCAGCTTGCACAACATAGCGAGACCAGACCAGGAACCACGGGGAGCAGGACCAAACTGACCTCACCCAGGTGATGGGCAAAATGACCGGGCCATGCGGAAAAGGAAGAGCAACCATATCTGGTCTTTGACCTGGAGGTGGAGAAGCGAAAGCACAAATGCAGGCCACTCTGTGCCATGTCGTGTCTTCCTGGACCCGCGGCGCCCACCTGGACCCTGACGTCTGTAGCTGGATGGATGCTGCCTGTATAGCTGTACAAAGCAGGGAATCTTAGTGTCGCGATTCTCTGTGAAGCTGGACACAACCTTGCATGCTGCGCAAAGTCCATAGGACTGTACACGCTCAAGAGCAGGGCCTGCTGGACATCAGGGGCTCCAGAGGATCATGATGTCCCACCACGGCCCATCTGCAGCAGCAGGTGCACGTTAACACCCCACCGCCAACCACAGAGAGAGGCAGGGAGCCCGGTGTGCCACCTGCTGGACAAGAGCGTAACCCGAAAACTACAACAGTCCACTGAGTATTTGAAAAGCCAACCAACCCAGAGGAGGTGATGCAAAGCGTCTAAGAACAAATGAGGGGCACCTTGGCCAGAAGGAAGCCACGTGGTCAGGTGGGGAGCAAGGGTTCCTGCAGCCTCACAGCTGGAGCTGCCAGTTCCTGATTGGCAGCCAAGTTCACGTTGGGCCACTCCATGGGCCTCAACATTATCACTTAATGGCATTAATTATCCTGGCTCCTCCCTATTCACAAGTAGCTTATCAACAAACAACTCACCCGCACACTCATGCTGCTTCGGGACCTGATAACACTGCCTTCCAGTCTCAGTTTTGCCTCAGGTCAGATTGCACCTCTGGATGGCCATTGGCACCAGCGTTAAAGTGTGCAGAAGCCAGGACAGATGGACAGTGTGGGAACATAGACCCCTCCCAGCCCTATCTCCCCCTTCCCTTTTCTCCAGCCCATGCAAGATCGGAGGCAGAGGCTGGAAGCAGGAGACAGAGGTCGACGCTGTGTGAGGAAGGGCCAATCCCGCAGCCTCTCTGTGTTGGTTTTGCACAGCGACCCCAGGCCACACGGTTGAGGAGGACAGAGTGGACAGCACATCTGGTAATAATCCAGTAATAGCCTAGGCCCTTGACAGCTGCAGTGCCTTGGCTGGGGGCTTGGAGACACAGGGGGTGGGGAACCTCAGAGACTGCAGAAGAGACCGACCTGTCCCAGCACCTGAGTCAGCTGGGGCCACCTAAGCAAGCGCCCGAGACCAGGCAGGTGGGGGAGCTTAGACACAGATCATTGTCATCTGGGGCCTGCAAGTCCCAGGCCAGGTGTCCCTCCTGGTGTCTTCTCCATGTCCGCAGCCTCTGTGTCCCCTCCTCCATGTCCCCAGCTGGTCCTCTAAGTCTCCATTTCTTCTAAGGGCACAGTCATGTGGCATCAGGACCCACACTCAAGACCTCACTTTGCCTTCATCGCCCGTTTAAAGCTGGGTCTCCAATAACCACATTCTGAGGCACCTGGGGCTTCGAGTTCAATATGAGTTTGGGAAGGACACAACTCAGACCATGACATCAACAAATTTCTCAAATCTGCCCTCCTAGAAGGGAGAATGGCAGGGAGCAGCTAAGACATGAACTCTGGGGTCCAGCTCTAGGCTGGCCTTGGCATGTAGTGGGTTTTTGGCCCCAATGTTGCCATCTGCAGAATGGGCCTCCTGGATTTCCAAGGCTGTGACCTGGGCAAGCAGCTACAGGAAGGCAGGACCCTTCCTCTGAACAGGCATCTGGGAAACACCCCAGATGGGGACCTCTGTCTTGGGTGACAATTCTGAAACAGAACCAGGGGTGTCCAGGTAGAGCCGTGGGGCCTCCTATGAGCTCAAGCCCTAGGGCCATGGGCAAGGCCACATGGCGCACTTTTACAGTGTGAACCACTAAGGTCTGAGCCTGGAGGGCTGCCGCACCCCTACAGCTCAACTTGCAGCAGGACAGTGGCAGGACAGGGTTGGCCTGGACACGGAGCATGGGGGTGCAGGAGACCTCAGTAGTGGTCCTGGGGACAGGTCCTCCCGCCTCCTGGGCAATTCAGGTACACAGTGCAGGTGCTCATGGCGGTACCCACAGAGATGCTGGGATTGGAGCCTTTGTGTGCATTTGTTTGGGCTGCTTCTTCACTACAAAGGACTCACCAGCCAAACCAGTTATTTTCCCAGACTGCAGGGACCTTTATTTCTATAGCCACTGCATCCTACAGCCAGGAGGGGCTTTTGTCCTGCAGAGGGCTCTGGCTGATTTGCCACCAGCCAGTGGAAAAAAACTTATTTTAGGAAGAGGGGAAACCACCTACCACTTAGTAAAGAATCTGGGCTAATTGTGAGGCCAGTCTCAGTTTCTTTATTTAGCTATTTATTAAGCTGCCTCAAACTGGAATTAATGGCCGAGTCGGTCTCTCGGCCCCTCCTGCGCTGGTTCTGGGGGCAGCCGCAGCAATTTTGGTCTGATTAAAGGCTCCACCAGCCAGCCCACCTCCTCCCTTGAACACACAGCTCGAAGCTCCAGGCTCAAGAATGCGCAGCCGAGGCTCACAGCACAGGAGAGGCCATGGTGCTCTGTAGTCCAGCTCCCCAGGTCCCACCGAGCATGGTGTCGCTGAGCCTCCATGCACTGGGTCAGCGGCTGAGCAATCCCCGAGCAAGCCCAGCTAGCCCTGGCTCCAGCTCCCTCCCTGCTGGTGATCTCTTCTGACTTAGGACACCTTCCTCAAGCCACCCCCCTTTTCCTGCGCACCCAAATGCAGGGTGCTGGAAGTGAAGGCCATTGCCTTCCAGTTCACCCCAAATCTCCAGATTCTAGAACACAGCGGGTTGTGCAGAAGGTGCCCAAGCATTAGTGCTGGACTCGCCCCCTCTTGCCTGAGACAAGGAAGCTCCAGAGACCAGGCCTGGGCAGCCTCAGCCCCGGGAAGCCACTCGTGGTGTTCACCAAAAAGGAGCTCAGGGAGGCTGAAGTCCAAGCAGCTGGCAGTCCCAATCCCAGCCTGGAGCTGCAGGGGAACTCGCCTGACATGAGGGACAGCCTTGGATCCTGGAGGAGGAGGGGAACGGGATGGAGTGCGGCCACAGCTGTCCTTGGGGAGCCCTGC
The DNA here is from genome assembly GCF_034190915.1 of Cavia porcellus. NCBI lineage: Eukaryota > Metazoa > Chordata > Mammalia > Rodentia > Caviidae > Cavia > Cavia porcellus. The sequence continues at coordinate 27,702,741 of NW_026947500.1, forward strand.
AGGGCAGGCGGTATTGTGACCTGCACATCCAAGCAAGAGCTGGGCCTCTCTCACTCTACACCCACAGGGTGGCGATAAGAAAGGAGGACAATGACCAGCCTGGAGGGCAGGGGCTTGGAATCCTTGTGCATGGCTGGTGAGAATATGAAACGCTGGGAAAATAGTCTCACATCTCCTCAGAAAGTGACACAGAGAGACCTTATGATCAACAATTTCCTGCTAGCTTGGAGGCCACCTGTGCACAAGGGCTCGTGGCAGTATTCTTCCTAGTAGCCCCAACCAGAAACAACCTCAATGTCCACTGTCTAGTAAAAGGATAGGATGATTCAGCTATAGGGTAGAATATTACTCAGGCATGAAAAAGAGTGAGGCACTGACATATATGACAGCCATGAATGGTCCTTTAGGACACTATGAGTGAAAGAAGCCAGCCACAAAGGACCACTCCCCCATATGACCCCCTACATGTCTGGAACAGCAGAGGGGAACCAGTGGCCAGGAAAGGATGAGAGGCCAGAGAGGTGACAGTGAAAGTCTCTCTCTCTCTCTCTCTCTCTCTCTCTCTCTCTCTCTCTCTCTCTATCTCTTTCCTTTTGTTGTATTGGAAAATCACAATGAGCTGTATTCCCAGCCCTTCTAAAAATCTTAAATTTTGAGATGATCTCACTAAGTTGCTTAATCACACAGGCGAGGCTCAAAATTTGGATCCTCCTGCCTCAGCTCTCCAGGGTGCTGGGATGACAGGCATGTACCACCGTGTCCGTGGAAGAATTTCTTTTGGAAGCAGTAAAAGTGTTCTAAAAGTATGGTGGTGGTTATATAACTTTGAATATGCCAAAACTAATGAGTTGTGCATTTTAAGGGGGTGAGTTACCTGTATACCCCCAGCCATGCTGAAATGGTTCCCAAAGCTCGGTGCTCGGAGCCCATGGGTAGCCAAATGGAGGGGCAGTTGCAGAGATGCACCTCGAAGCACCGGGCAGAGGTGAAACAACCTGGCCTGCAGCCGAGAGCGGCTGAGGAAGTCGGGACAGGGTTAGCCTGGAGGAGCACTGGGTGGGGCCGGGGTGCCTGAGCTGCAGCTTGCAGCACAGGGGAGTCTGGGGAGCCCCACAGTCCACAGCCCCACCAGCTGCGTCTGTGTCTGGACCTCTAACTCTGTTGCCAAATGGGTGGGAAAATCACCAAGCTTACACCAGGGTCCATGTGCTTTTCCCTATGTGCATCAAATGCCAAGAAAGTGAGAGTTAAAATCAAGCCTCGAGGGCCCGTTGTCTGCTTGCTATGGTCCTGGCTCTCACTGTGCTGAGGCTGGCAGTCACCAAAAGCTTTTCAGAGGACCGAGGGGGCTGCTGAGTGCCCAGGGGTGGGGAGGAGACTCAGAGGCTTCCTCAGCCCCTGGGCTGCCAGAGGCTTCCTCAGCCCCTGGGCTCTGAACATCGGAGAGAATGGATGTGGTCTGTGGAATCACAGTCACCTCACCCCATGGGTCCACTCCGCTCCCTGCCTGCACCTGTGCCTGCACAACGTCCCATGGCCAAAGGGACTCAGTGGGTGTGCTGACCTTGAGATGACCTTTGTGGGTGCTGACCTCAAAGACCTCAAGACGGGACATGATCCTGGATTACGAGGGGTGGGGCACGTGATCACAGGGCTCCTTACAAGAAGAAAGCAGTGGATCAGAGAGAGATGTGACCACAGAAGCAGAGATGGGAGCAACGTGGGGACAGCAGCCTGGGAACATAGCCACTGCCAGCAGCTAACAAGGCAGGTAGTGGGCGACTCTCCTGGGCATCTCGGAGGACCAGCCCCGCCCACACCCTGATCTCCAGATGGTGAGAAAGAGACTCGTGTTGTCATGAGCTGGTAGACTTGTGGCTGTTTGTGACAGCAGCCACTGAGAACTCAGGCTGGGCAGCCTGTATCTGCCGCAGAAGCCTCAGCTGCACCCAGAGCTCTGTCCTCTGCCCCATGTCCCTACACAGAAGGGTCATGGGGTTCCAAAGTTGATTAAGGTCACCTTGTCAGAGTCTTAGGTACCAGAGCATGACCTCAAAATGGGCACACACACACACACACACACACACACCCCAACTGGGACCTGTCTGAGGTCGGCAGGGCACAGCCAGTACCCCAAAGGTAGTGAACCAGACAGCACAAACACCCCAACCTATCCTCAAGGCACCAGGGGGGAGTCCTACATGGGAAGATGATAATTGCACTGATCTAGGGGGGCAGTCCAGGCTTGATATAGGGAGCATGGGGCAAGGCCTTGTGAGTCACAGAGTGGAGAGGGAGAGGTCATAGCACAGAGGCAGCCAGGGCTCTAAGCTGTAAGTCCAAGCCTTGGCATGCCATCTGCTTTTGGAGAACCACTGTGGCCACCCCATAAGACTAGTAGGGTTGGAGTGAGCCAGGGGGTTGCCACAGGCACTGGAAAGTGGACAGCCCCCACCCTCAGCCCTGTCCCAGGCTTACATCGTGGGAGCAGCCTCTGGAAGGACTCCTGCCTGCTGCTGGTGGGGGTGGGGACCTGCAGGAGGAGGGTCTCAACAGCAGTTCCAAAAGGTGCCAATTCTGCTGGCTCCAGCTTTCCAGGGCCAGGACCCCAGCGCCCCGCCCATCCTGCCCCATCATAAACCCATTTCGGCTCCTCTGCCTGTTCACTGACCTGCAACCAGGTGTGAATTGGGCCCGGCCAGGAACAAAATGGCTTTGATGAGCCAAATGGCAGGGGCTGGGGCATTGGAATCCCCCCAGCCACCCAGGCATGGTGTCCTGCAGAGAACTAGGCCAAGAAGAAGCCGGTCAAGAAGGAGCCTGGCCGGGAGGGCTTCCTTTGCAGTCTCCCCTCCAGGGCCTGCCTGCTGAGCCCCTCCCTAGGAGCTGCCCCACTCCTGACCTGGCCTCTTTCCAGAGCAAGAAGGCTCGGCCCAGGGCCTGATTCCTTTCTGGACAGAGAGCGGGGTCTGCTTTTCTTGAGGGCATGCCGTTGAAAGAAGAGGGACCGATTTTCAGAGGAACTAAAACATTTTTTAAACAAAGCAGGGCCAGAGATGCAGCTCAGTGGTACAGCATTTGTCTGACATGCGCAAGGCGCTGAGTGCGTTTCACCCACCCACACTGCACTTCAAGACCTTTTGGGAGTCTTAGAAAAGGAGGGAGCTGCAGCCTCTCCTGGCTGCAGCCCTGCCTGGGTCAGCTGCCTGTGCTTGGGGCGCAGTGGGTGCACCTGGTCTGGGCCTTGCTGGTTGCTCCTCCGCTCCGGCCCCACGGGGAGCCTCCAACCTCCTGTTGGGACAGAATGCAAGTCTGGGGACAAGTCTCCCCATGAGCTGCCCTTGATCTCTCCCTAGAGGCTTGGCCCAATGTCCTGACTTCTGGGAGTCCACTCTCTCACCCCATTTGCACTATTTACTGTATCCCTGGGTGCGGGGTACACCGAAGTGCGGTACCAAACTTCCAGAGCCCCTTCAGACCCCCTCAGTCACCATGAGGGCTCAAGTCTCCCACAAGTGATTCAGCTCCTTGGGCAGATGCTGGCTTTTAAGCCAAGAGCAACTGATGGGGAAGGTCACCGTGATCACGGGCATGCCATGCTGGGTGGCCTGTCCACCCACATGCTAATGCATGCTTTGTCTAATTAGCCACTTTCCCTGCAGCAAGCCTTCCAGGACACAGCCCAAGGGCCCCAGCGAGAAGAGGAGATGGTGCTCACCCCCAGCCCTGCTTCTGTGGCTGGAGCCACCCTGCAGAGGTGCGTGGCCCAGAGATATAGAAGTCCGCTGGCTCATTGTGCAGCTGGGCACCTAAGTCCGGGTGGCACAGCGGTGACTGCTGGTGTGAGGCTGTTCTCCTCCCCTCCTAGAGAGCCTTGGCACCCAAGAGCTGGGCCCCGAATACTGAGGAACCTGAGCACTGGGGAGGGCCCTGCCCCGGCCTCAGGTCCCTGCTCGGGAGCCCTGGTGTTAGGTTTGCTTCTACTGTCCCCCACTACCCATCTTCATCTGCCCTTGATAGGCACCACAGCAACCCTCATCGCCCCTAGGCATCGGGTGGGTATCCTGGGGGCCTTGGGCTGATCAAGAGCTCCACCTCGGCTCCAAATGCCACCCACACACTGCATGCCTTGTGACACTGCCTGCAGTCATGAGGTAAACAGCACAGCGCTCCCCAGCACACACTCAGCAACCAGCCCTTGCTGGAGCCGTCAGGAGGCAGGAGAAGAACCCGGCGCTCCCAGGAAGGGGTAACTGGCTGGATTTGTGGAGAAAGAGGCACAGTGGGTAGAGAAGGCATCGGGGACAACTGGGCTGAAAGGTGAGTGACATCCCAGCATATTCCCAGACAGCTGAGGGCTGCAGGTTAAGGACCAGCTTGCCTGGGGGTGGCTCCTTTGGGACTTTGACATTCACAGAGGAGTCTGGACCTTTGTGGTGGGGGCTGAAATTTTTACAGTGGGAAGCAGGATCAGACCAGTATCATGAAATATTACCAAGGAATTGGTGAATGGGATGAGTCTTGTGAAGATGCAACAGGAGAATATGAGAGAGTCCTAACTTCTGGGTGAGAAGACCGCTGGGGGAGTTCACTCTGTATGCTTCCTCAAGGGTCCAGACAGAGGCCGGATTTGGCCTGGAGAGACCCACGCAATGCTAGAGACATCTCTGGTCTCACCTTGGATCAGCCCTCCTGTTTCCTCAGTGCCCAAGAATCCCTACCTCAGCTCTCTCAGATGCACAAATTAGACCTGGAAGTCGCCAGTGGGCCCCTCCTGCCTGCCGGCCATTAGCGGTTCTTGACCCCTGGCTTTAGCTCACTTGGGGACCAGCAGCCCCTCCCAGAGGCACCCACGACCCCGCAGCCACCCTGCTCCAGCCACTTGAGAGGTCTTTTCCTCTCAGCACTCCCTCCCGGTGTCCATTCTTTGACCAAATGTTTTTGATTTTGCAGGAAGTCGAGCAAGGGGCTAATCTGAGTTTAATTTTTGAAGCAAGGCCTTTGATTTAATACTTATTCATTTAAGTAATTAATGCCTCTGAGTCCAGAGTCAGAATACATCTCAGTTTAGCTTGTCTCTCTCCTCATATGCAAAGACAGACCTCACAGCACTCAGTACAAACCATTAATTTATACCCACTGGGACATTCCAAGGGCCCTGAAAGTTACCCAGGATGGCTCTGCAGGGTTCTCCATCGTAGCTGATGAAATCCTGTTATAATGTGTTCCCATTCCCAGGCCTAGCAAGGATTCCGTTCACCGCCCTGGTCCTCTTGTGCAGATAGAATATTCTGGGTTTTGAGACATTTTCTTTTTCAAATCTAGGTTTCATTCACTCAACCAGCATTGCACAGGCACTGTCCACCCAGTACAAGGTAGGACATCCTACAGGAACAACTCTCGTCTCGAAAGAGAACATACACAGGCATAAGGTCTGTAACAGTGAGAGATGACTGAGCCCAGATGGGGAAAGCACCCCAGGGTGGAGACATTCAGGGTCTACGTGGGGAAAGAGGAGCCACTGTGGGTCTTGGAGGGCAGGGAGGGGGAAATCGGGGAGCAGGGCAACACCCCGCAGAGGGTGGGTGTGGGAGGAGGAGGTGCAGCAACCTCAGAGCCCCCCTAGGAAGTTGTCCTCCTCTTTCTCCTTCTTTTTTTTTTTTTTATTTTTATTTATTTATTTTTTTGTCTTTTTCCTTATTATTGGTACCGGGGATCGAACTCATGACTGCCTGCTTGCAAGGCAGGCGCTTATGCCGCTGAGCTAAATCTCCAGCCCTTTCTTTCTTTTTAATAAAGCACAGATGAATTTGCCCTGCTGTGCGTTGCCTCAAGCGCATGCCCACAAGCATGGCTCTCCAATCAGTTTACAGTCAGACGTGGTGTCCAACCACCCCAAGGTCAGCACAGGGCCACGATACGGGATCCCAGAACCTGGGTCTGTGGTCCATGTGCCGTACAGGGGCTATGGTGATTCCAGCTCTTATTTCTCAAGGAAGAAACTGAGTCTTGAAGACAGGGCAGTCTCTAGGCAGGTGTGTGCCCTGAGGGCCCCCATTGCAAGAGCAGACTGCATCTTGCCTGGCACTTGGAGTTTTTGTTCACAGGCTAATGTCAATATCTGACCAAATTGGACTTAAATATTTAAAGAAAAGGAGGCCATAGTTCCCCATGCCACTGAAGGGAGGCCCCTCCTGGGGTCCATACTGGGACATACCCAAGGTCAGTTTTGCAAGGGAGAAGAGAGCTGCTTGGTCAGAGGGATGCAGTGGTCTCCACAATGGGCCACTGAGACGCAAGACAGATGCAGGGCAGGGCTGGGGGCCTGGTGGTTCTTTCTAGTCACACTGGATGTTGAAGAGCTGCTGTCACAGGTCACTGCAGGCACTGCAGCAAAGAGGGCATTTGTGCCCTTGGTAGCTCTCAGGGCACACTGGGGGAGCCTTTGCTCCAGACACAGGATACGAAAGGGGGGCGGTGAAGTGCGTGAGCATGCAGGACCCGAAGAGTTCCTCCCGCTGGACATGAAGAAGGCCCGACCACCTGCCTTGCGGACTTCCAGGATCCAAGCAAGCTGGATCCCTGGGACCTCAAGGCCAGGACTTTTACCTCATTTGGCCTCTGTTGCATGAGCTTGCAGAGCGCACATGAAAGTGTTCACAGCACAACTAACGTGAAACTTCTTGGAGCTGGGCAGTGCCAGTTGCTGCCACCTGGGCCAATAGCGGACAGATGTCTCTCATCTCAGATCTCACCTGAGGTTCCACGTTGAGCTTTAGAGCAGGTGAAGCCTCTGCAATGGGGGTGATTCCAGGGTAAGCCTGAGCCTCCATCCAGAACTTCTAGAGGATTCTTCAGCCCCTAGAGGACTTGGGGACTCAGCCCTTGGCTTCCTGCTCACAGGTTTGTAAGTGATCCATTCACCCAGGACTACTTGCTGGAGACCCCCAGAGTGCAGAAATTTGGGAAGTCTGGAAGGCTTCCTGGAGGAAGGGGCACTTGAGGACTGCGGCAGCTTCCTGCTGGGTCCAGGGGTTTTGCACGCCTGTGGTGACAGAGTACAGAGAAGCAGCTCCTGATCAAAATGTACTCAGGCTGATGGGATCGTTTGTTCATCTCAGGTCTGGAACCTGGTCTGGATACCAGCTCTGCCACTTCTTAACTGGTCACTTTGAGCGGGTCAGTTAACCTCTCTGAGCTTGTGTTTCTTCAACATAAGATGAGATGACCCTGGAACCTACCTTGGGTGACCGTGGGAAGGACAGAGCGCAAACTCAGAGATGCTCAGATCTGGACCGGGCTGATCCGGTCTGAGACAACCGGCCCCGGCCAGGCACCAGGCAGCTTTGTGTTCTAACAGGTCCCAAGCCCAAGTCTGGGGCCCCACTGGGCACCACACAGACCAGGACCCCAAAAGCTCTGCATGGAGAGAGCAAGGGGCGAGGCAAGAAGACAGAGGATGCCTGTGCAGGCGGGAGGGCATCCGGGCACCCAGCGGGACACCACCAGACCGTGGCCTCACCCCTTCTTCCTCCTGCTCCAGCTGGGGGTTAGCTGGGAGAGAACTGGGAGGGCCACCCAAGGACACAAGTTGGATGGTACCGCCTCCCGCACTGCAGAAACACGCAGACGGCCATTCTGACACACGTAAGCGCACATACCGCAGAGTACATCTGCACACATAGGCAGAAACGTCCACCGTGCGTCTCGTCGCTCACCAGGCACGGCCACACACGCATGCGCACACACGGGTGCGCTGAAGCGCACGCAGGATGTACCTGGGTCTGTGCCTTGCGGTTGCAACAAACAAAGCCCCACAAGCAGCGCCATCTTGTGGTGGCAAGAGGCCAAGCTGGGCTGGGCAGCCCTCTTCTAGAGGCGGGGGATCTGCTCTTGGAGTGCTTCTGTCCTGTCGGGAGGGAGGTGGGCTGACTCTGTGACACCAGCTATGGCCCAGGCAGCGCTGGAAACTCTGGGCAGCACTCAGCCACACCCTTACCTGGGAGAGGTCCGTGTGCAATGGACCCATTGCCCTCCCCATCCCACTGCCGCATGCAGGCTGTCCTGGGGTCCCGTGGACAGAGCCTCCTTCCCTCCCTGGGTTTTCTTTTCTTTTCTTTCCTTTTTTTTTTTTTTTTTTTTTTTTTTTTTTTTTTTTTTTATAATCAGTACCGGGGGTCGAACTCAGGACTGCATGCTTGCGAGGCCGGTGCCTCTGCCACTGAGCTAAATCCCCAGCCCCGTCCCTGGGCTTTCTTTGCTTCATTCCTGAAATACAAGCATTCCAGCTCCCACCGGTGACTGGGCCAGCCATTTCTCCTGCTCTGAGGTGAGCCTCTAACACACAGGACAACCTCTGTGTCAGGCAGGAAGTTACAGCCACCTGGGGTCTCCACTGGGCCAGTCCAGAGATTACCAAGGGCCAGCCACCAGGGCTTCCTGCTGGCCCAACCTCTGGTCTCAGGCTCTCAGCCCTCCAGGCCTTCCAACAGTGCATTTGCAGTCTAACCAGAGCCTGGAGGATCTGGCAGCCCCACCCTGCCTCTTCTGGCCACCCCTGAGTCCAGGACATTCTTAGCCTCAAAGCAGAGACCAAGTCCTCCATGCATTTCCCAGCCTCAGCCTCCAGGCTAAGGGATCAGAACTGCTCTATGACTGACTGAGCAAGACACTTTATGGGGGAGGGAAATCGAGGTGTGGAATTTCTCTTGTCCACTGATCAGGCTACTTGCCTACCAGGAGGGAGTTAGGACCACCAGCTCCAAGGCAGAATGTGGGGTCAGATCCTGATTAGGTGGCCTGTAGCAAGTCACACATCCTCCTGGACCTCAATGAACTCATCTGTAAAACGGGAACAGTAATTGGATTTAGGGCAGAGTTGTAGGCTCAGAGCAAACGTATCTATGCCAAACACCTGGTCCACAGGAAGCGCCTGGTGGGTGTCAGAGATGTTGGCTTTGGGCCCTTGCTTGCATCCCGCATTCCCCCATTCTAAATTCAACTTACTTTCTAGCGTTTGAGAAGGGGATCGCTCAGAGAGGACAAAAGCTGGAGGATGGACCTGAGGTGCCACCAGGGACCTGTTTCAAAGACTCCGCTTCACGCATTTCCATAATTCACTCCGCACCAATTAGTCTTCCACTGTTGATAGGGCGCTCAGTTGAATTCCCTCCCTGGGAGAACCGACATTCATAAGCGCTGAGGGGTTTCCTTGGGGCTGGCATGATGTTAATTTCCCTTGAGTCCCTGGAAAGAGGTAATAAGACGTGAGCTTGGCAGGAAGCTGACATCTGAAAGAGCCCCCGCTCGGAGAGGAGGGTTATGACATTCACTAATTGCTAATCCAGCGCTAATGTGAGCTGGGAAAGGACTGTCCCTCCTCCCCAGAACGGTGGGGGGACAGGACCACTTCCACTCGAGACTCACCTACAGGGACGTCTGCCTTCACCTTTGCTAAATAGCTTTTCTGGATCTCAGAAGGGAAAAACTGGGGAGGGGGGATCAGAGTGATGGCAGGGGCTGGGGTCTTAGTTTTCACTGCAGATTGGCTGCAGCCAGGGACAAGGTCCGCTCTGGGTTAGGCACCTGCACAAGTCCTGTGACAGTCCCTGTTCTCCGCCTTCCACTGCTTTTGCTGAAGGTACCATTGTCTGAGGGTACTCAGTCCATTTTAAGGACCTCAGAACCAAACCTTTAGATCTTGTGAAGGGTCCTTCCTGGGAGCCATCTTAGGCCTTCCCGTGGCCTGCTGTCCAGGGGCCTTACAGAATGTGGCCCCTCCAACAGGCCTCCTCCATGTCCAGCTGGTTAGAGGCCGGTGCCCTGCTCTGAGGGCAGCCAGGGTTTGGGGGGGTCCTGATGGTGCCCAGCCCCTCTGGTACCTGGATGACTCCCTCTCCGTGAGGTAGGCAGCCCCTAAGCCTTGCTCTGGGGAGCTGGAGTTCTCATGGCAGGGGGCTGATTGTGTGCGGGAAGTCCCTCCAGATCATTACACAGCCTAATGAAAAGGAAATCTCAAAGAACAGAACAGAGAATGCGCAGGGACCTGCCAGGAGCCCACTATGGACATCTTTATGCTCTATCCTGATCTCCCCTTCTGGAACTTAACAGTCCTGGGACCAGCAGAGCAATAGCTGGACTAGCTTCAGACACAGTGACCCTCTCCAAGCACCTCCTGGGTACTAAGCTTTTCGTTATGCATATTGTCCTATGGAATCTTCTGGAATCTTCTCAACAGTCTGACATGAAGCAGACTCTGATATGACCCCTACTTGATACAAACCAAAGTTCTGAGAGTCTCTGCACTCCTCCCTTAGGAGGAGTTACTTAGAGTTACTTAGGGCCCACCCACTGAAACCACGAGCCATTTACTTGGGGCTGAAGTCCTGAGATGGAGACACCAACTCTTTCGTCCACATCTTCCCTCAGCCCTGCACCAGACCCCGAGCCTCCCTGTAAGCAGACAGAGTTCAAGCTGCTAACAGCCCAAGAGCAATTATATAATAGCAGGTCCTAATTGTTCCGTCTGGAACACATGATAAACCACCAGCTCTCACCAGAGCCCCTGCTCACTTCTGCCAGCCAGTGACCCGGCAGGCACCATCTTGACTCAGCACCTAACGTCCCGGCACCCTGGAGGACTAGGTCAGGGGCCTTTCAGGAAGGTGACGCCTCCATGGAGGTGAATGACTCTATGTAGGTCATCTTTCCTGCCTTACCTGACGGGAATGCCATCCTTTATCTCGGGCAAGGAGTTTTTCAGAATCACACCCGCTACCATAAACAGCGGCCTTTGTGTACCCGGAATTGCTGCCTCATGCAGCAGAGATCACTAACCTGGTTTGTTTACTTATTGAGAGTATTTTTAGCTCGCTCTGTTACCCCAGAGCTCATGAACTTTCTTTTGTCATCCTGAAGGCTGGAGTAACTGGGAGGCAATGCTCTGGTCACTGAGGTCAAACATCCGGCACGAACGACCTGTAGCAGATGTTACTGAGCCCTTGAGGGCAGGAGTCTCTGTGTCAGCCCAGCCTCTGGGAGCAATGATCCAGACGTTCCTGCAGGATTCGCCAGAGATCCAGGTCCCAGAGGGAAAAGGGACACTATTGGGCCACCCAGCAATGTTGGCTCTAGGGTGTATGGACCCACTGGAGACGCTGTGTGAGGCCCCAACATTTTGGAGACGGGGTGTGTGCCACCCCCATGTTTCAGATAAGGCTCCTGGGTTCCTCCCTATTCTATGATCCAGGACCATTTGGCCTCTCAGTACCTCTCTGCCTCAGTTTCCATATCTGTAAAATGGGGCTAAAACAGGGTAAGCTTGTTCTGAGGTATGAATAAAACATGTATATGCTCAACACGGGGTAGAGATGGACTCTGAGCGTCACCCCTGTCAGTTCCTGCAAAGATATGTCACTTAGGGTCTGGTGCTGGCAGATGACGCCTCCAAGGGGTGAGGAATGTGGTGAAGCTTATCCAGGCACCACGATCTTGTTCTGGGAAGAGAGAGGAGAGGGGACATGGGAACAGTGCAGGTCAGCACAGCCACAGCCTCACAAAGAGCAGGCACCCTCCTCTGTCCCCTCCCAGGGCCCAGCAGGAAGGGAGCCAGCCTTGGTCTCCTTCTCAGTTTCAATCTGTTGGTGGCATTTGCTAGGGCTACCCTGACCTGCAAACACCCAGAAGTCAGGAAGGTAGGTGGCCTGGGAGTCTCCTGGGGCAGAGGAGTACCGCTGGGGACAGGAGCTGCCTGCAGCCCACACTGTGCCTTTCTGTATTTGCTGGTGCACGCCGCCATCACCACCCACAGCCAAGAGTGCTCTACCTGGGTCAGGGGAGCCCAAGTCCCTGGCTTGGCCACTTCCTGCTGTGTCAGGCGTGTGTACGTGCCAAGGGGCAAGGCAGAGTCACAGCAGAGGTGAAAAGTCTCCATGACCTTTCCCAGCAGGGTTGGGCTGAGTTGGGTCAATAACTCTGAAGCCAGCAGGTGACAGCCAGTGGCAGATGCTGCAGTCTGACCAAAGCTACCAGATACCCTTGAGGAAAGTCCATCCAGAGAAGGCAAGCTCGGCTGCAACCGGTCCTCCAGGCTCCGGTCTGCAGGAGCCAGAAGCACTGGCCACCACCCAGCCACATGGCCTTGCTGGAGTCTGAGCAGCCAGGAGGAGGCAGGTCTGAAAACGTCGCTGTCTCTTGGCACAGTGGACCCCGCTACCCCCGCTTCTGTAGCATGGAGGCTTCGTCCTTGATTTTTCACTAATAATCAAGGCGTACTTTAGGCCATCAAGGCTGGAGGCAAATTGAATTCTTTGCAGATGGAAGAACAATTCCCTTTAGATGTTCACACTTCATTTCAGATTCATATGGATCCACCTCTGAGCTGGAGTCCATGCCATGAATTCCCAACCAGGGTGTATTATCTGGTCTCAGCACTGTACCCCTAGACTGTGGGCCTTACCCACTGAGCATGAGTTCTTCGATAATCCCATGAAAGTTACAAATCTCTACTCATATTAGGGAAACAGGTTCATGCATGCAATGCTAATCTTCTATCATTTCAAGGGTCAGCAGAGCCCAGGTGCTGGTAGGGTGAATACTAGACTTATAGCAGGGCCACATGTCTATGACAGGGAGACATCAGAGCACTTCCTCTACCCTCCCCATCACCTCTGACAGTCCCCAAGTCCTGGGTGTGAGTGCCAGGTGGCTGCCTGCTTGTCCCCATCCCCTCGGTCGGTGCCACCTCTTACCTGGATCATTAGACCAGCCCCTAACTAGCCATTCTGCCCACCATTGCCCCTCCTGACTTTGCCCCAGATCCATGGTCTTCACATTAGCCAACATGACCCTGTCCCTTCCTGCCCAAGCTCTGCGCTAGCCCTCAGGTGCGGTCACTGTCCAGGAGGCAGCTCTACCTACCTGCTTCGGCGGTGCCCAGGCGAGACCTGCCACACTGCCAGTGCAGCGTGACAGTTGACACAACGGGTGCCCACAGCTTCCCCTCACCGTGCCTGGCTTCCCATGCCTCCTCCTTTGCATGCAAAAGCCTTTGGATTGCTTTGCCCTTTGTAAGAAAGAACGTTCTAGTTCCTAAGCCATTTATCCTGTTGCTGGGCCTCGCTTGCACAATTTGCACTGTCTTCAGGGTGCTATCTGTCCCAGGTTTGGAGCCTGGTGTGTGAGCTACACAAACCTGGTCCCTGCTCCTAGGGACCCCTCACTGCGGAGGGACCACATCCTTTCCTGCGAACTCCCGGGGAGCCTGTGTTCTGCCCTGGTGATCCAGCCTGGCATTGCAGAGTGCAATCAGATCTCTCCATGGAACGAGTGCATGGTCTTGCAACTTAGTCCACGGGTGCACTCATTAGCATAGAGTACTTGACACTTAGAAAACTGACTGAGAGATAACTTTTCACTTCTCTGATTGTCCTGGCACAGATGAGGGAATCAGGCACATTTTCTCCCTGACACTGCAGGAAGCCAGGGGGTCCTGCCTGCAGGGAACTTCATGGCCAGATGCATAGCTCAAGGTCTCCAGCAGGCCCCTGCAGAATTGTTATGGTTTAGAGGACTTAAATGTCCCCCTAAAGTTGCATGTGGATTCTATCAGGTGATTATTATAAAAGAGCAAGACCAACTCATCCCCTCAGCTCCTCATCACTGCATGTGACCTCTCCCTTGCATGCCCTCCCACCATACCACCTGCCATGTGACGCAGCCAGGAGACCCTCAATTGGGTCAGTACAGGCCCTTCCCTACCTTTAAATCTCCAAAGCCACAGCAGAATAAACCTTTTTTCTATAAAGTCTCCATGCTCAAGTATTTTGTTATGGCGATGGAAACCGAACTCATGCAACAGGCTTATGCTTTCTAGATTTTTCTCTAAAAGGACTCACACACCGCATGTCTCTTTCCCTGACTTTTTTATATTGCACTTATCTTAAAACTTACCTACTCTGTTGCTTATCACAAGTTCTTTATCCATTTGACTGTTGTTTGGGTTGCTTCCAGTTTTTATCATAAGCAAAGCTGTTATGAACTACTTTTTGGACACAAAAAAGTTCTCTTGTGTAAGTGTCCGGGAGTGGAATGGCTGGATAGGATGGCAGGGGGTGCTTCACTTTCCAAGCTACCGCACATCAGTGTCTTGGAGTGGCTGTACCAGGGCGCACTCCAGTCAGCAGGGTATGGGTGGTCCAGCCCCTCTTGGTCTTCACAACTCTCTTTCTCCCTTTTGACCTGCAGCCATTGCACTGGGTATTGACTAGGTCCTTAGGATTGCAGTGTGCACTTCCTCACACCCGAGGATGCCAGGTATCTTCCCACGTGCGTTTTGCTACCTTTGATCATCCAGGTTGAAACGCCTTCTCACATACACAGCCCATTGGCAAAACCAAGTTGTTTGTTTTCCTATTTTTAAGAATTAAGATTTCTTTGCATACTCTGGATACAAACCCTCCATCGGATGTATGACTTGCAAAAATATTTCCTCCCAGTTTGAGGTCTGTCCTTTCATTCTCTTAGCAGAAACATCTTCAAGTGGTCAGGTATTGTAAAAAAAACCTCACACCACATAGTCGTGATTTTGGCTCAGACAGTTGATCACCTCTTGAAGCTGCTCAGGTGTAGGAGACACATAGCATGCTTACTCACAGAGAGGTTATTTCTGGGCTTATCGTCCCTTTATCTGGAGTGATAATTCCATCTGATGTCATATCCTTTTTCCGGGGGAAACTCCTGGACATTTATGGGAATGTGGGTTGGCTGGTGACGGGTTCATCCAGCTTTTCTCTATCTGGTAAAGTGTTTATTTCATCTACTTTCTTAGTTAGAGAATTCTAGACCATCAGCATTTTCCTTTCAGTGTTTTAAGAGCGTTGTCACCTTGTCTTGTCTGATGAAAAGTCTGCTGTTTTGCAGCACTGTATACAACTTGTCTTTTTTCTCCATCTGTTTCCAAGATAACTTTCTTCACCTGCTCAGAAATGGGATGCTCAGAGACGGGATTTGGCATAGTTTTCTTCTTATGTTTTATGCTTGGAGTTCATTTAGCTTCTTCAATGTGTAACTATATAATTTTTATTGTATTTGAAAGTATTTGGCCATTGTTTCTTCAAATATTTTTCTTTTATTCCAAACCCTCCAAGGACTCCAAGTACATATATTTTATACACTCGTCTAACACAGGACATGCTATACACACATACAGCTACCCCTGTATCACTGATGGATGGCTCTATTTTTTTCTTTTATTTACTTCTGTAAGCATTCCATGTCTGATGGTTGCTATTGCTACATCTTCCAATTCACTGCTCTTTTCTTCATCAATATCCAATCCGCCGATTCCAAGGGTATCTTTCCTCTCAGACACCATCTTCGTGCCTCCCAGGAGCTGATGTGGGCACTGGTGGGAAGCAGCCTCTGAAACGGCAGCAGCCCAGCTCCTGGTCCACACACCCCGGTGCAAGGCGCCCCCCAAGTCCTGGAATGCTTTGCTTCCCTGAATAACACAAGGCAAAATGAATGGCGGCCGCCTTCAAGGTGAGGCTAAGACTGGATTGTCCTGTCTGTCTCTCCTGCATGCCCTTTCTCTTGGGTTGCCCCAGGGAAGGCTGCCAGCCAGGGGTCAAGAGTGACTTCTGTCCAGCTCGCAGTCAGAAGAGACCTTCAGCCCTCCAGCAGCCACCTGAGCAGCCTGGAACTGCTTCTGAACCCAGTCAGTCTTGAGATGACCCCAGGCTCTGTGTGCCAGCTGAGACTCTGAGAAGCCACGAAAGTTTAGGTAATGTGCTCCTTAGTGGCAGGTAACAAAGAGTCTTTTCCTTTTTTTTTTTTTTTTTGGCCCTACTTGCATATCCAATCTTTCCTGTAGTTTTTTTTTTTTTTTAATTTATAAACCAGGCATGGTGGTACATATTTATAATCCAAGCACTCTGGGAAGTTTGGGCAGAAAGTTCACAAGCTTGAACTCGGATTGGGCAATTTAGTGATTTAGCAAGATCCACATTCAAAATTTTTAAAAAGGCTGAAGACGTAGCTCAATGCAAATGCAATGCAATTCTCTGAGTTTAATTCCCAGTACTGCAAAAACAAACCAAAAATAGGTGGAATCATCTCGACTTACTGTATTGTTTTCTTTTGTTTCTGTTGTTGTTTTGGATTTTTTTTTCCTTTTTCCTTTTTTATCGGTACTAGGGATCAAACTCACAACTGCCTGCTTGCAAGGCAGGTGCTTATGCCGCTGAGCTAAATCCCCAGCCCCTGAATTTTTTTTTTGTATCAGTAATATAATTCAGGACCCTGCCAGGCAGGTGCTTGTGCTGCTGAACTGTATCCCTGGCCCCTCAACTCAGTTCTAATATCCTTTCCTGCTGATTGTATTTCTGTATCCAATCTGGGTCTGCTTCAATTGATCCACTCATTCTTGTCTTTTTGGGCCATCTTGCTGGCTGGCAATTTTTGGTTGGATACCAGATATGAATTGTGTATCGTTAGGAACGGGATGTTTTTAAATTTCTATGAGTACTCTATTTAGAGGGGCAGTGAAGTTACTTACCATTAGACAGCTTTCAACCATTTTGTGGCCTGTATTTAAAGCTTTAGGATGGGACAGAGACTCAGCTGAGCACTAGTGAGGCAAGATATGTCCATTACCCTGTCCTCAGCTTTGTGATCCGTGAGCCTTTCCCACCTGGCCTGGGCGATCAGCACCATTTCTGACATGCGCCCCAGGGACTCCCCCTGCAGCTATGGACCATTCCATCACACACAGGATCCGCTCTCTGCTGAACCCTCCAGGGGGATGCACTGCAGAGAGTAAGACACCAGTGCAATAATTGTTGCCAAGGCCCAGGGTTTTCAGGATCTGCCTGTATCACAAGTGCGAGCCTCCAGGTATGTGCCCGCTGGGAGTCACCTGCCCACTCTCCCCAGGGAGCTGACCACAGACGCTGCCTCCTCTCCTGCGTCTGCCACAGGCCACATTAAACCCACACTCGCTCACTCTGGCTGCAGCCATTGTGTGTGCTCCTTTTTAGGGGTGTGAATAACCCTGGCAGACCTGGACAGCCTAAACTGTTCTTAGGAAACACTGTGTCGCCTTGAACAGTTTAGAAGTTTAAGCCACTCAGTAGGGAGCCAGGGTTCTTACTTGTAAATATCCTCATCCTGTGCCAGAGGAGGTCAAGGAGATTCTGTGAGGGCCACATCTGCCCTGGGGACAGGGGATGGCCTGCACACAATATAAGGGTGGGGGCCTTCCCCCACCCTTTGGTTCTGGCTGTTTTTGCTGGCTGCTGCCTTGAAGTGTTGCCCCTGTGCCATGCCACCTGCCTCAGAGCCAGCTGATTATGGACTGAAACCTCCACAAACACTGAGCTAAGGAAACCTTTCCTGCCTTCATTTTGGGTGTTGCTTATTTTGTCCCAGCAATGGGAGAAAAGTAACCAATTCACCTGCGCAGCCCACCACAGCAGCCAGGTCCTCGTGTGGCCACCGGAGCTCCTGAGCCAGGTGGAGTCCAAACTTGGCTCTGCTGTGAGCATGGATTTCATAACAGATCGAAGACCGCATGTGAAAATAAGACTAGAAAAGACCACCTGAATATTTTCTAAATGTTGATTACATATTGGGTTAAATAAAATATATCAGTAACATCAACATTTCCTGTTTCCTTTGACTATTGCAGCGAATAGAAAATGATTCATTACTCCGAAGACGTGCCCAGGGAGAAGAAAGATTTGCAGCACCTGTGGTTCCTGGGCTGAACTCCTGTCACCCAGCCTGGGTCTTGTTCACACTACACCCTCTGCCATCCCTCTGCCTCATGGCAATGATACCAACATTGTCAGCGGGTTCACTGAGTGCTCTCTAGGTATCTGTGAAAGTAGGACACACCCTCAGCAGACCATCAGGGTCAGTGGCCAGTGCATTACGTGCCCCTTGTTCCTGAGGTCCCTAGTAGCCATGGCTGAGTCACAGGAACAAACCTCCCCGGGACAAACCACAAGGACACCACTTCCCCAGCTGGCTTGCTCGTGTTGACAGTCTGGTTCACAAGTCACCTGCCAGTCACAGCCCGAGTAACCCAGACTCAGAGACTGCCACACATGCCCAAGGGACTTCCCGTGCCAGGGAAAGAGGGTGGGGGATCTTTTACAATATATTGTAATGTGTAACTCAGAAATGAACCAGGTAAAGAGTGACAGGCACCTATAGACGCTGCCTTCAGCAAATCACTTCAATCTACTAGCTTGCTTACTTCTAGTTTTATTTTGTTTGTTTCTTTGTTTTTGTTTGGTTTGGATTTTTTTTTTTTTTTGAGATAGGGTCTTTCCATGTAACTTAGTCTGGCTTTGAGGTAGCCCAGGCTGGCCTCAAGCTGGCAGCAATCCTCACGCCTCAGCCTCCCAAGTTCCAGAATTACAGGCATGTGCCACCACACCTGGCATTATTTCTAGTCTTTTAAACACTGTATTTACTTTTCTGAAATTATTGAATGCTTATGTCATTAAAAGAGAGAGAGGAAAAGACTACCTTACAAATCAAAGTTAGGCACTCTTGTTTGAGCCCCAAATTCTAATCCCCTCTCCTGTCACAGAGAAATCTCTGTTATGCATCCTGGAAATCCGTCATTCCTTTGGGAAAGTCTGTCACCAACATGCACCATTGCTCCTGATTCCTGCGTGCTGGGCTTCAGCTTGCTCCTTGGAAGTAGCAAGTCCTGTCATGCCTCGGGTCTGCACCTGGTGCCCTCTGTGCCATTGCTGCTGGGCACAGGGGAGATGCCCAGGCAACAGGGCTGTGCCTACCAATGTCTCACTGAGTCCCAGGTGAGGTAGCCTCGGGGTGTGGGAATTCACCCCCTGAATGTCCCACACCTAGCACATCACAGTGGAGGTAGGCAGTGTTGCTGACCACTTTAGGTTGAATTTGATGCCCTGAGACAATTCAGGGATGGATTCCCACGTGAGCATCAGAAAGAATAAGCAAATCTACCTGCACAAAAGATCGCTCAGTAACTCAGGCAAGGGGATTAGGGTGAAGTGACCATAGGATGCGGACTCTCGGAGGAGCATTGTCCAGGTGCATGAGAGCCAGTGGTCAGGTCCTCCCTCTGGAAATTCTGGCTGCCGGGAAAGGAGAATGTTTGCTCTGCCCATTCGAAGCCTGGCTGCTTTTTGGCTTACCAATGGGGATCAAAACAGCTAAGCACACCTCTGAGGACAGTGTCTGGTCCCCTCTGCACCAGGTCCAGGCTAAGGAAGGGATTGGACTGCCGCCTGTTAAGACCTCTAGCTCCACCAACCAATAGGGCTGGTGTTCCAAAGGCCCCTCAGGTCTTCTGCGCACTTTTTGAGATTT
The DNA here is from genome assembly GCF_034190915.1 of Cavia porcellus. NCBI lineage: Eukaryota > Metazoa > Chordata > Mammalia > Rodentia > Caviidae > Cavia > Cavia porcellus. The sequence goes on from NW_026947500.1 coordinate 27,722,103, forward strand.
GGAAGTGAGGTTCGGCTTTAGGTTCTGTGGACCATGCAGAGAGCCAAGCTCCCTGAAGGGGGCGCTCGTGAGAAGGGCCCAAAGGACAACCGTGGTGACAACTGGGTGACAAAGGACAACTGGGTGACAAACCGTGGGCCAGGTGGGGAGCAGCAGCTAGAGAAAGGAAGGCAGGAATCTGGGGACTAAAGCTGCAACAGATCCCATATTTGGAGAGACCTAGGGAGCGACACCGGCTCACCCCGCATTGCTGAAGGCCTCAGTCTCTGGCCTTGGCTCCCTTGCCTGTGCCCAGGTACTGTGACTCTGCCTGGGACGTGCGAAGGAGCTTTGGAGGCTGCCTCCTGGCTGTCCCGCTCAGCCTCCCCGAGATGTGTGGCAAGACTGTCACTCCAGGAGCACTGCTGTGCTGTCGTTAAACCCCATGTCTGAGTCTCGGGTGGACTTTACCTCTAGATAACCTCACGTTTATCTTCTTCATCTCACTTGAACACACACAGAGAGAATGCCAGGGTCAGGGTCACTGCCGGCGGCTCAAGGGCCTCGCCTTGCCCCGAATGTCTGGGGTAGGAAGGACCCAGCCATCCGATGTCCAGTGGACCCCCGGAGCACGCTGGATTGAGCACCGTCACCCCTGACTGCGCACAGAGTGCAATGGGCCATGAATGTAAGTCAGGCAGGGGCACAGCAGGGCCGCTCAGTGAGCACTGGCACTCACCCTTGAACCTGGGCCAGTGTCCCCAGAGAGCAGCAACGCTAGACCCCTACCTATCCCAGCTACTCTTGCCTGTTTCCATGGGGGTCCCCTGTCTCATAGCTTCCTGTCTGCTCTTAGCATTCCAGCCCCCTGATTTTCCGGTAGTGGACCCCATCCCTCTGCAGGCACCCCATCCTGCTCCAGATCTGGTGTCACACGTGATCACTGGTTAGGCCACAGGGTCGGGTGCTTTCCTAGCCTGGAGCTGAGCGTGGTCCCTTGTGCCCGGCTTTGATGGTGATGGGGGAGTTCTCTCCTTCCCCAGGGCTCCCCCTGGAGAGAGATGCCTGCTAAGGCTGCCAGGGCTTCGTAGGGAGTATCTGGGGAGGGCGCCTGCCCGGAGTGAAGACACAGAGACCACACGCGAGAAGGACAGAAACCAGAGTCACACCAAGCTGCAGCTCTGCACCAGACGCGCAACCAAAACAAACAAACAGCAAAAGCCTCTGGCCCTGAGCCCCAGCAGGAAACTGCTACAGTGCCACCGTCTGCTGGGTCCCCCACCCGGCCAGCCCCCTCCAGCGCTTGCCGCTGGGTCCCCCCTCCTGTCCCGGCCAGCGGCTGGCTCGGGCAATTCCTCAGCTGCTCCTCTTATCTCCCTTTGCCACCCCCCACCCTGGGCCTGGTGCTGGCCACATCCAAGGGCCGGATGCCACTGTCATCTTATCTGGTCATAAAGGGCGGCCTTATCTCCAGCCGCTTTCCACTGCCAGTCACTGGTTTATGCTTTTACGAGGGCAGTTTGTTTCTCTGGAAGGCCAAGAGCTCTCCCAAGGTTCATGGAGGGGACAGCAGATGCCTTCTCTGCACAGCTGTGGCTCCGTGCCAACTCCGCTCTGCAGCTGCCAGGCACCCGTGGGAACCTGAGTGGGTGGGCATAGGAGCAGAGGCTAGAAGCGGGCAGGAAGCAGTCGCAATCCTTAGGGGCTCTGGCCAGGGAGGACACCAAGGAGGACTCCAGGAGGGAGGATTCTGAGGCCCTTGCTGACTGACTGACTGTTGGATCCCTTGCCCAGGGTCAGCACACTTTAGCCCCACAGCCTAGGCTCTGAGGTCCTGCTAGGTTGCATGGGCAAAGCCACAGAGGCCCGAAAATTGGAAAGATGGTGGCAGGTCCTTCCTCTGAGCCTTCACTGAGCCTCAGTTTCCTCCTTGGGTGATTTTGACCTCCCTGATCTTGCCAAGCAGCCACAGGGAACTGCAGGAGGTGGCAGCATTGAGGGTCCTATAGGTCAACTGGCATAGTTTGACCCACGTGGTGTTGCTCACAGAAGGCCCTGGAATGCCCAATCCCTACCTTAGGTTGTTCCTATTTGCACACAGCAGCAGCCCCAGGCTGAGTCCCTGTCTGGGGGAGAGGCTTCTTGCTCTGCCCTGTGTGTCACCAAGGTCCCCTGCCCCTCCAGAGGCCGCTGTCTCTGGTTCCTTGCTGCCTCTCTGGGAGAACAAAGCTGTGATGGGAACTGAGGAGGCCTTTGGGTCTGTCGATCAGCACCTTCCAGCAGCGGGAGGTCTGGGGACAGAGGCCTACCCTGCCACTGAGTGCTGTGTGGCGACAGCCGACAGTCGAGTCTCTTCAGCTCTCTGAGCCTCACTTACGATGTGGGGGAGCCCCTGTGATGCTGCTGTGGGTGTCTCGATTCAGTCTCTCAGCAAGGATGCGCCAAGCTTCTCCTGTGGGCCAGGCACATGTGCCAGAGACATGACGGCGACTCAAACAGATAGCTACTACCATAAAGAAGGGCGGTGATGAGAGTTGAACAAGAAGCTTTGGTAGGCGGTGGGGATGGGCAGGTCTGGGGCTAGGGGTGAGTCTCAGTTTTCCATCAAATGGCCAGGAAAGGCCTTGGAAGGTAAGTGACATCTGAGTCATGACTGGAGGGCAATGAGGGGAGAGTGAAACCTGGGGGATCTGATTGCAACCTGTGCAAAGGTCCTGGGGGCAGGAGCCTGGTGTTCAGGGAGTGGCAGGGTTGTCGAGGGGGCTGAGAGTGAGAGACTGATGCAAGCAGAGATGTGGAGGGAGTGGCTACTGCCTGCACCCAGCTTTGACACCAGCTGAGCCCCGAGAACTTTGAGCCCAGTAGCCCTGACTTGCTTTTGGAAAGATGTGTGGGTGGTGGGGGACAGTAGGCCGAAGGGTAGGACAGAAACGGGGAGAGCAAGGGGACAGCCCTCACAGAGTGCCAGGGACAGAGGGGAGGCCAAGCCATCCTGAGTGGCACATGCCTTTGATTCCCAGGAACCTCGCTGCTAAAGGTACTTTATCTGACTTTCAGGACAGGGAAACTGAGGCACAGAGAGGCCACGGAGCTGTGCCTAGAATCCAGATCCCTCGCTCTTCTCAGACGTGCACAGTGGTAGCCGCAGAGACCCACACACATCTGCGCATGCTCAGCGGGCGGCGCCACACTGTCACCAGCCTGCCACCAGGAGACCCTGCCACAGCTCACGCCCATCCTCCACCGCCATCTCCACGGGCAACACCTCTCCGTGGGGAGCCTGCAGGTCGGGGCTCAGCACACTGTCCCTGGAAAGGGCCGGAGAGTAAATTCTACCAGGTTCGCAGCTGGGCAGTCTGCGACCATCTCCTGGACGCCACGCTGCTGCTGCAGGAAGAGCTTCCAGGGACGGGGATGGAGGGCGGGAAGGGGTAACTCTGGGCCGGGAGACTGTATCAGAGGTGCTGAGTTGGAGCTAAATAATTTTTAACTGTTACAAGCATCCTGACACTTCCCCTGTGTAAAGGCATAACTGCATTCTTTCCTTATTAGTTAATTGATTTATTGTTTTGAGATTGAACCCAGAGCTCCATCTCCAGCCCTTTTTAATCTTTGGAGACAGGTCTCAATAGTCACTAAGCTGCCACCCTCGGCAACGTGCCACAGACCTGCAACCCTCCTGCTTCAGCCTCCCTGGGACCCATAGGCCACCATGCCTGGCTCGTAACAGCCTTCCTACCTTGAAGGCTGTGCACAACACTGCTGGGCTTGGTTCGAGGCTGAGTTTTGACAATCCTAGGCTCAGTGGATGGATTAAAAAAGGATGTCCAGGTGTTACTTAAAGACATTTGTTGGCCAGGGCAGCCCAGGGTGTGGAATACCCTTCTGATGATCCCATCCAGCCTGCACAAAGCCAAGTGCCCACCACCCTGGTGAGCACCACCGCTTCCTTCCTGCAGTGGGGTGTGCAGGGTGGGCACAGGACTGGCCTCTGGCCTGGACATCAGGGTCACTATGACCCGTAGAAGGTCTCGAGGTCAGTGTCCCTGCGCCCAGCACCTCCATACCTAGTGAGGACCCCAGGGCTTAGTTTTCTTCTGAATTATTGCCAGCCACCTTGAGGAGCACCACACAGGCCCGTTCTCATGTCTCCTTTCACCCTGTCCCCACCCCGAGACCTGCAGAGAGAGGCAGTTCCCTTAATAAGGCCCATTCTGCAAAGAAGAGACTCCAAGACACAAGGAAGCAAAAGTTGAAAGAATATTTTTTCTTTTTTTGTCTTTTTCATTTTTATCGGTACCAGGGATCGAACTCACGACTGCCTGCTTGCAACGCAGGCGCTTAGGCCGCTGAGCTAAATCCCCAGCCCCAAGAATATTTTTTTCAAAACACATTCATCTAGCCTTCTGGGAGGCTGAAGCAGGAGGATCACAATTTTGAGACCATCATAGGCAAATTAGTAACATAAGTGACACTGCAAAACAGAATTTAAAAAAGGCCGGGGATGTGGTTCCGTGTGAATGTCCTGAGTTCCTAGTGTCTCCCGACCCCCACAATTGTAAAATACATACAGGTGGAATTGTATCCCAGGCTGACTCCGCTGTGTCATGTTACCTCACTGTGAACTTGGCCTCAGTACGTTGAACTCTACCCCCATGAGAAAATGCAACCGAATCAAATTTCCCCAGAAGGCCAACGCTGCACCTGACCATCCTCACCCAATTCGGTTCGTGACCAGAATCATGGAAAGAATTAAGTTCGTGAACTGAAGCACCCCTGTATCTGTGTCTGTACCCCAGGTCCTCGGAATGGGACCGCATGCTCCAGGAGGATCTTTACCCGAGTAGAACATGGATTTAACCCGAATGATCCGCATCCGTTTAGAGATGAGAAAGGAGGAGCAGAGTTGGAGAAGGCTGAGGTCCAAATGAAACAGTCATAGCCAGGGATACCTGCCTGCTCCCCAGCTGCAGGAGGCAGGAAGATCCACCCCTATCTTGAGCCCGCTGGGGACCACATCCCTGCCGACAGCTTAAGTTAGGACCACTGGCCTGCAGATTGTGAGCAACTCAGCACTGTCCTTCTGCGACATGAGCGTGTGGTCATGATTACAGCAGTCACAGGATAAGACACTCACACAAGGGCTATGGGCTTCACACTTCAGGTCCTTGAAGTCCTGACCTGGTTCCAGGCAGGGGAGTCTGCTTCTCCAATGAGGGAGACTGAGGCCTGCAAAAGGCCCGTACCTTTCAGGGCTACCTGGTCAGCAGCTTTGGTGTTGCCTGGACAGAACGGACACTGGTGAGGGTAGAGGCCACCTGGGTATCGGGACCCCCAGCCTCGTGGGTCCCAGGTTTGCCCCCTATCCTGGGCGACCCAGGAATTTTCCCTTAAATTGCCCCTCTAGCATCCCCCTCTTCATCCAACACACAGGACTGGGCTGGACGAGGAAGGGGCTGCAAATGGCCATGGCCACCCCAGTGATGCTGCTAATTCATAGCTGCTTACTATGTGCACAGGGCCGAGATCTTCACCTGTGGGGCTTAGGTAACTGTCACAAAACCCCAAGGAGGGAGAGAGGTGGTGACAGAGCCAGACTGGAGGTGGCCATGCAGCAGAGGCTGCACGGGGCCAATCACTGGACATGAAACGGGGTTTTGTGTGGGGACAGAACCCGGCTCTCAGGTGGCTCTGAGCCTCCACTCTGGGGTGACTGGATGGGCCTCCTCTCACCCTCCTGAGACAGACCTAGCAGCAGCAAGCAGGTGACCACACACCCATGTCCCTCCTCTGGGCCCTGGTACAGTCCCAAGTGGACAGGAGGCTCACAGATGTGACATCAGGTGGCCTGCTCTGCCTCCCTCCAGCAGGCGGCGCCAAGACCCAGGGCTGGTGACCCAGGCCTGGCCTCAGTGCCACCAGGTCACTGCTAGAGGAGCCAGCCCCACATCTGGGGTCTTCTTGCGGCTGCACACAACGCTGGGGCAAGGTGGGGGCACCCGGGAGGATTAGGGGGAGTTGGGGCTCCCAGAACCCTGGACCTCAGGCTGACCACCTGCCTTACTCCCCCGCTTCTGCTCCCTACCAATGGGGCTCCCATCTCAGGGGAAGGTCCTGACAGTCGCCACATGGGCTGTGCCTGGCCCCGGATGCTTAGCATGGTGCAGCCAGCAGGATTGTCTTTTCCTCTGTCCGTCTGTCCTTCTGCAACCTCGCCCTCTTCAAAAGACAGCATCCTGACAGTGCCATGACCAGACACAGATGGTGACCATCCCTGTGGCCCTGGCCTCTGGCAGGAGATGGTGATAAATAGCAGGATGCACATCAGCAGCTCCCAGCCAGGGCCCTTGGTGTCTGGGAGTCCCATGGCTGCTCCTCCACAGGGCCTTGTCCCTGGCACAGAGCACAGGTAATTCTCTCCCTGCCCCTATCCTGTACCAAGGGCACTGTGACTCCCCTATCTGATGAGGAAGAACTGAAAGTTTGGAGAAGACCCTGTCCCCTGATGACATGGTGAGGGGCCCCAGGTGTCCCAGGGGCTCAGGGCCCCTCTTCTGGTATGACAGAGCAGATGGCCAGCACCGGACCACAGCCTGCTCTGTCCTGAATCAGTCAAGCAAAGACATGGTTCCCACTCCATGCAACTGGGCCACCCACTCCCAGGAGCCTTGGTCAGCCCTGGAAGGGGCTTCTGCCACCCTCATGATGGCCTCTGTCACCTCTCACAGTAAAGGAAGTGACAGAGCCAGACTCTGCACAAATCAGGAGAGCACCCCCCCAACCTCAGTAGAATGCGACCCCCACCTTGTGACCACCCCCAGCACTGGACCAGGTGGCGTGGGAAGCATCAGCTTTAGGGGGCACAATTCTTCCTTCTCCCACCTGTGGATGGAAGGTGGGGATGGGGAAGCAGCTCCACAAGTGACATTGGGGAGCAGATGGCAGCAAGGAGGCCTGCGGAGGCAATGTGAGCTCTCCCTGGGCCCCTCCGCCAGGAGTGTGGGCCACCGTGCTGTCCACCCAGGACCCTGCCTCTCGCTCCTGGGCAGCTCCTCCCTCGGCCATCAGAGGCCGAGAAGCTACTTCCTCCCTTGAACTGAAAGCCAAAAGCAGCCCCTGCGTGCTGGTGGGGGTGACACACTGTCATGACCCCACTGAGCCCCCAGAGGGTTCCTGGGAGGGAAGCAGCCCCAGGAGGTTTGGACATCGCCCCTCTTGACAGTGTCCAAGAGGCTGCAGGGAGGGGAGGTCGGGAGCCAGGCAGGCGGGGACAGCCAAGTTTTCTCTGCCCTGTCCCAGATTGAGGGAGGTTGACAGTGGAGCACAGAACTGAGCTCGTGAGCCCAGCAGGGAGGGCTGCGGCGCCTCTCAGAAGTTCCGGGGCCACAGTGGGGGGACACTTCAGTGCACAAGCCCACAGGCCACCACTGGGAAGATAATGAGGTGCAGGCCTGGAAAGGGGAGGCCACCGGTAGGGGAAAGCGGACATTTACACTTAATAGACAGTGTCCAGGGTGGAGATTTGTGGAAGGGACCTTGGGGAGGCACCACTTTCTACTCCAGAAGCGAGTGGCCAGTGGGGTGTCCTGCTTCGGGGTCTGGAAAGGAAAGGAACTGGGCCCGAGGGTCCCAGCTCTATTTGGAACCTGCTGGAAACCCGGTGAGACTGGTCAGTGCTGGCCAGTGGGCCCAGTACCAGGGAATGGCTTGGCATCTGCCCTCCCAACCACCATGCTGGCCCCGAGGACACTCTTGGGGACCTCATCCTGACCTTTCTCTCTGTCGGGGACAGGGGCTCTGGCCACTAGCCCGTACACCAGGGGCCCAGCTGGATCCCATGTGGGGCAGTGGCCTGCATGTCCATCACTCTGTCAGCATTCCTGTCTAATAGAGGAGCACCTCTCTGTGGGGCCTGTAGGCAAGCACTGGCCAGCTCAGGAGGCCAGTTGGGTCATGTGAGTCTCATTGTCTGGGCAATACTGCCAGCTGTGCCTGCTGCCCACACAGATTGGGAGCTCACTCCCACACGCTGTGGCCCGGGCTTGGCCCTGCTGGGGCTAACGGACAGGCTCATTAGTGCAAATAGGGGTGAAGTGATTGCCCCCTTCAATCACAGGGCTCTGCTGGGTGGCCCCTCTGCCCGGGGGGCTCGAGGAACCATAGGAAGTGGGTGGGCTCTGAGCATCTGGCTGCCAGCTGGGCCCTGCTGTGCCACCACCGAGGTCCCGAGTCACACCTTTTCAAATGAGCCTTTTGGGAGGGATCCCAGATTCAGCATCGCCAGGCTAGCCAAGGGGCCCCTTTAACTAACCAGCGTGCCCCAAGGTCTCTGGGACCCCTCTCCCCGACTCCCCAAACCTCTTACGTCCTGCCAGGAGGCCACAAACCAAGCTTCCCCGTCTCTGCTTTACAGGTGGAAACCAAGGCTCAGACCTGCTCTGGCTAGAGGCTGGACTTGAACCCAGACTTTCAAGATTTACTCCAGAGCTCTTCCCAGTGTCCCTTGGGCCCAGACCCAAAGCCTGGGCAGGATTGCCTACTGGCCCCTGTCTTCCTGCCTTGATCTGTCCTTCAGCTCCAGCTCTCATATTTTGGGACCTGCTCGGCCCCTAATCAGGGTCACAGAAGCTCTCATCCACGCAGATGGGCCAGAAGCCTTGCAGTGGACATTGGGGGTGCAGTGCAATGGGGAGGCCCAGCCAGGAATAATCCCTCCCCCAGGGCCAGCCCCAAGCCTGGGACCCCAGGCCCAGCTCACCCGGGGATATCAGCACCTGCTCTGCTTAGGGGTGGAAGGCAGGGGGCAGCCAGATCTTCAAGTCTAGATGCTCTGTGAAAACACCTAGAGAGAGGGCACCATTGCCTCCCACAGCCTGCCTGGTCCACAAGCAGGCACTGCCCCCCGGAGGCCAGCCTTGAGATCACAGTGTGAGCGGCTCCAGGGCCTGCTGGTATCTGTTTCCTGGAAGTGGGGGTGGGGTGTTCATTGTGGTCAGAGCTGCCCACAGGACTCCTCAAATGGTCCCCAAAGCCCACTCATCACCAGGGGCTCTCAAAGGATTCTTTGGGTCTTATGGGACCCGGAGCCTCTCTGGGAGGAGGATCACCCCAGGGGTCACATGACACCCGATAGCACCACTCACCCAGAGCTGCAGGGGCCAGCTGGGCTGGGCCTGGAGCCTCCTGTGCCCCCTCCCTCAGCCCCCAGGGCCCGCCCACCCACACCTGCAGATGGAGCCTCGGGGCTGCACCCAGGACCCATGTTCATCATCTTGCCTCTGGGAGTGGGGGGCAGTCTGGTGCTTGAGGACCCAGGTCTGGGCTCCCCGTTAGGTCTGAGACAAGGAGAGAAAGGCCAAGTTGATGGGAAAGAGGCCTTCAGAGCACCAGCGAGCTGTGGTGGTGAGTGAAGAAGGCGAGACAGCCACCTGCACTCCAGACAGGGCAGCTATGCCATAGCAACCCCGAAAACCCTCCATTGCGGCCCCGGCTCGGCCCCAGCCTGGCTTCTGGAAGCTGGAGAGCAGCATCCGGGCTGGGCCGCTTATGCCACTGCCCCAGGAGACCCTGGCTGGTAATGCGCTGTCCCAGGCTGAGAGTCCTGGGCAGGAAGCCCTAGGAGAGAGCAGGCCGGGGCCACTGAGACCCCAGCACAGTCTCCTCCCCCCTGAGCTGCCCTCCCACCTGGGCAGGGGGTGCTCTGCAGCACAGAGGATGACACCAAGGCCAGGGAGGCCAGGCAGCAGCTGTTTGGGTAGGGGGACCTGAAGGCCAACCGGATTCAGGCCTCTGAGGTTGCCTCTCCCACTGGGTGGGGACGGGTTTGGAATTTCCTGTCCCTCCCCACCTTGGAGAGGTGTCTTCAGCCAGGCCGTGCCAGGCTGGGAAATCTCTCCGCAGCCTCCACACCCATCTGTACCTGGTATTTTTATTCCTGAGAGTTCGATGCCAGGGGAACATGATCACACTTGAGGATCTGCTCCTTCCTAGGTCGGTCATGGGTCCCTTATCTGGAGAAATCTTATCTGCGTGTCCTTGAAGGATTCCTGGAGCTGGCTCCTGGAGGTACAGGGAGGCCCAGGTGGACAATCAGGCTGCCAAAGACCAGCCCACAGGGCAGAGGGGCCCTCGTGCCAGGGACCCCGCCTGCCCCTCCCCCTACTCCTCAGCAGTACCTCACCCTCTTGTCTATTTTTTATTTCATGAAAAAATAAAATGAATTTTCATAACCAAATAACACATAAGGGAATAATAACAGTTACCACACTGAGTATTGCTCCTTTACCTTTCTCTGGTGCCCAGCGGTGATGCATTGGCCATCTGTGCTTCGGAGAAGCGTCTGTCCATCTCTGTTGTCCATTTCATTAACTCTTTTATTTTGGGAGGGGATCTCACTTTTTGGCATTCTTTGTAGTTTCTTGATGCTGCTGTCCTATCTGCGGCTGGCAATTTTTCTTTTCCAGTCTGCGGGCTGTCTCTGCTCTCTGTGGGTTGCTTCCTCTGCTGTGCAGAAGCTTTAATTTGATATGATCCTGCAGGTTGATTCTTAGAATTATTTCTTGTGCTTTTGAAGTTCTGTTCAGAAAGTCTTTGCCTATACCCTCTTTTTAAAATGGGGGAGCAGGCAATGAAAGCAGGAAGCCAGGAGTTAGCAAGGCGGTCAGAAGAGGGCAGGAGTAGAATGGGAAGGGAGAGATTTCAGCCCTCGGTTACCCAAACTGAGTGAGCTTCCTGGTAGCCAAGGCAAAGGAGAAAGAAGCTGGAGAAAGGGAGGTTGTGATGGACCTAACGTAGGACATAACCCAGCAGTTGTGAGAATAATCCTTGCCGCTGTCGGCCTTGCTCTTTGGAAAGGATGAAGGGAAACAAACATCTCGTCAACTGGCAGGGTGCACGTGTGCTGTTTCTCATTCATTCACCCTCACGCACTGAGGCTTGTCATGTGCCAGCCTTGTGCTGGGTGCTGGGGAGATGGCAGTCAGGGATCCCTCGTGGTCCCCAAACTTGGGGCCAGGTCTCCAGCCTGGAGGACTGCACTGTCTAGGAGGAAGATGATGGTAAACACTGCAAAAAATAAAAAATAAAAATCAATGTGTTTATTAAATATTTGATGCTGCCACAGGCCCCGAGGGGAACACGAGTGGAAACAGGGTCTGCAGTGGACAGTGAATGAGCCTAAGTCTGGAGGCCCAGGCCTAGCAGAGGTAGGCAGAGGAGCTGAGCTGAAGGGCGGGCCTGAGCCTGGGCTCTCTGTACCTGTAAGGTCAGGGGAAGGGGGTTGGTGTAAAGCTCTAGCTGCAGGGCTCCAGGCCAGCCAGGCTCTCTGTGCCTCAGTTTCCTCATGATAAGGAAGCACCTCCCCTTACCCCTTAATCTGACCCATTCCCATCTATCCATTGCCTTATCCTCCCTTGCCCATCCCCCTACTTAGGGCCAGCCTCATGGAATTTCAAACACATTCAGCTTTTTCCTGCCTCAGGACCTTCGCACCTGCCATTCTGTTTGCCTGGAAAACTTTTCCCTAAAGAAAGCCTTGGGTTGAAAATTACAGGTCTCCTCCCACCACTCTGAGTGGCATGATTCTGCCGGTGTCTCCCTGACTCCCCTCTCCCATCCTTTTGTTCTTCAAGATGACTCTGCGTTTGAGCTTTAACTTGTCTATCTGTCTGGCTTCTTTCGAGATTGTTCTCTGGGCCCTACCCAGCACAAGGTGGAATTCAAGCTAATTCATGGAGCAAATAAGCAAATCCCTCATTGGCACTTTTTTTAAACTGCAATAAATGGCAGCCTGATGCCAGTCTCCTGGGCTTTCACCATGCACAGAGGCTGCTATCCCCACTCACGGCTGCCAGCTCCCAGTGCCCCAAAGTTCTCATTGGCTCAGTAATGAGGGGTGCACACGGCTTCCCTGACGGAGCCTGGGTCATCTTGAGCTCTCTACCTGACCGCAGAGCTGCAGCTACTCAGGGTCACTTTCCGGAAATCAAACCACCTCTGGGGGGCAGCATGGTGTCACAGGAGGACATGCATGGTGTCTCCAGGTGGCCCAGGCTTGGACAAGCTGAGCGACACTGGCCAAGCCCTGTCCACCCCTGAGCCCTTGCATAGGGTGGTGAGTAGCAATGCGGGGGGGGTGTCTGTGTACCGCCACCACATCAAGTGGACGGCCACATCCTTGTTTCTGGCCTCTGTCCAACTCCGACGCTGAAGTTAAACACTTACAAAGCGATGGGAAAATAAAGGTTTAAAAATAGGAGGAAATATGTCCAAAATGAACACTCTATATTTCCTGCTGGGTCACTCTTGGCAGACTCTGGTGGGGGTGAGGAGGGCAGGGCTGTGGGGGGCCCTTGAGGAGCTTTCTGGGGGCTCCTACCCCAAGTTCAGGCCTCAGGGTCTTCAGCCAACCCCTCCTTGCCCACCTTGAGGTCTATATGATTGGGTTGCACCCGCCCATGGGCCTAGAGTGGGGGGCAGTCCCGAGGGACTTCTTCGGATCAAAAACTCAAGATCACTTCCTAGAATGGAACCTGTGTCGTTTCCCACTGCTGTGATCCCTGGCTTGCGAAAGCTGGAGGTCAGAAGTGCCACCCCTCTGGTCTCACCCGTGGCCAGGGCTGCTCGCTGCCCTTTGCAGCTTCCAGAACGGTGGTCCCTGGCTCAGGCAGGGCCCCTTCTTCACTTCAAAGTTAGCAGCATGGCACCCTCAAATTAATCTCTGTCTCTCTGACACCCTCCTGCTCCCCTCTGACAGATCTCTAAAGACTGCATTTAGGGCCCAGCCAGAGCCCCCAGGACCAGCTCCTACATCCAGATACTCCACTTGGTTGCCCCTGAAGAGCCCTGAGGTCACAGAGTTACAGTCCTATGCATTGAAACTGAGCACCTTTGGGGGCCATTGCAGGGTCTACACAGATGCAGGACACAGGCAGCCCCAGGGGCTTGTTAGGACTCAGAAGCCCCTGTGACCTCAGCCAGGCACAGCTGTCCACATGCCTGGCCTTTACCTTGCCCTTTGTAAAGGTGCCTGACCTGGCATCACCTTTGACAGTCAGGTCTTCAAAATTCGGTTTCTTAGAGGGAAACAGAGGCATGGCAAAGTCAAGGGACACAGACTCTGGGGGGCGAGCAAGGATCCGCCACAAGCCCATCTCTTTCCTGGATGCCTGCAGCACACACGTCCACCCCACGAAGGCTTCTGTGCAGGTTCAGACACCCCAGGACCTTAAACCAGTGGGGTGAGTGGCTTAGTGACAGAGTGACCCTCTGATGCTGCCACTCCACCCTAGAGCCTGTTTCCCCGTCTAGACGGTGTGAAGAGGGGGCTGTGGGGTCAGGTGCAAGGGTTAGGATTCAGATCGAAACTCCATCCCCTGTTGGCAGTACGCCCAGGGCAGGCTGGGAGACTCAGTGTCCTCTGAGAACCGGTGGAGGTGTTCCTCAGAAGGGGTGGAGCGCGCTGATGGCAGCACCTTGTGAAGCTCCCCTTGCGGGATGCACAGAGTCTCAGCAGAAAGACCTTGCCTGGAGTGCGCCTCATATTTCAACCCGCCAGTCCGGCTGCGAAGTTTTGTGGTGAAGACCCTACTCCATGCTACACAGTGACACAGGACAGGGAGCTCGCTCTCCACCACCAGGGGGCAGCGCCAGGGCTCCCACTAACTCTTTCCTGGAGGGTTGGGGGGCTGGCTCGTGGTGGGGCTGGCTCGTGGTGGGTCTGGGGGAAGCAGATCTGGGGAGCTGGGGTGGTACACGAAAGCAAGACCCCATTCGGGGAGCTCTGGGTGGCCAATGGGGGCCCAGATAAGTGTCCTGTTGTCTTGGGGTCATACCACGAGTGGGAAGTGGTCACTGCCCTCTGCAACACAGCGATGTTTGCCAAGCGTGGCAGCAGGATCAGGAGCCACCTGCTGGGCCTTCCCTGTGTCCAGGGAATGGAGCCGAAGCCTTGGCCACACACCAGCACGGACCGGCCATCTCTCTGAGCAGCACTTCAGGCTCGGGCTGCAGTAGACTCATTCAGACCGTGAAGCATGGGACGGAGCTGTGCGTGACTTGCACCCAGAACTCCTGGGGCTCTCTGAGCTGGAGTCACAGGGAGAATGGGACAAGTTGCTGCCCCACCCATAACTCACTCCAAGTTCAAATCCAGGTGGGGGACGAACTGAGGTGCTAACGGTCAGGTGAAGAGAGCTGGCGACTTCTCAGAGGCAGATTTCAATCACGGGAGGATGGGCTGCTCATTTCGTTGGGCAGAGGACTGGGGAGCGGGGGAAGCTGTGGTGGGAAGAGGGTGTGGGGTCTCCAGCCCTGCCCACAGCAGGCCCCAGCTCCAGCCACACCTCCTGGTTTAGGGGGGTGACCCCTCATGCAAAAGTGTAGAAGAGATCAGGATGAGTGTCTTCCTCTTCATTTCTGTTATCACAGAACACGAGAGATGTGTGTCCACGGAATAAAGGTTCATTCTGTCCATAGTTCTGGAGGTCAAAGTCGAGGGTCCAGAGCAAGTGAGGGTATTTTTGCTGCTCTCTGCAGCATCTGGGGGCAGCACAGGGCATAGTGAGTGTGCACAGCCCACACACAGGCCCCTTCCCTCTTGCTCGAGGCGACCACAGAGCTCTCCACACGCGCTTGCTTCTGAGAAGTCCCAGCTGATCCTCCATCTCCATGTCACAAAGGATGAAGTTTCCACAGGAGTTTTGGCTGGGACAGTCAAGCCATGTCAGGTGCCATCATGGACTGTCCTTACCCTGGTCCGCATCCCCTGAGCCTCTCTGTGTGACCTCAGCCAGCCACGCCCTATGTGATGGAGGAGGTCCCATCTGCTCAGCAGGGCTGACCCTGGCCACCCTCAGGTCCTCCAGACGGGGCTGTCCTGCCCAAGCAGCAGGTGGGGAGACCCTGCGGCAGGTAGCTCCTTCCAGGAATGGCATCCTTTGGTGTCTTTCGGGAACCTGGCCACCCGCACAGCCCAAGGGGCTGAGGCGTGGGGAGAAAGTGATGAGGCGGGCAGGTAGGCGCAGAGCTGGTGCCTTCCTGGGCAAGAGCCCAGCCTGAGGCCCCCTGAGACCCAAGTGCAAGGAGATGGTGGGGAGGGAGCCCACAGAGGTAGGGTCCCAAGGTCTCATGCTGGGAAGGGTTAAGGGCTGAATGGTGTCCTGTCCCCCAAAGTTCCCAGGACGTGGGTTCTGTGGAGTTGACCCTGCTCGGGGCTGGCTTGCTCCTGCATCCTGGGGCCCGGCCCTTTGAGGGTCTGCCCCACCTCCAGATCTGCCTGTGGGAAAGCTGTCACTTCTGGGAGCAGCCATCACTGCGCCTTGATGAAATGTTGGCTGGGATGGCCCAGCTCCACGCCGACCAAAGGTGTCTGCCACCCAAGGGCCTTGGCCAGACACAATTGGCCTCTCTGTCTTTGGCCTAACAGAAGTGCCTGTACCCCCACGAGGGATCTGTCTCCTGGGGGCAGCTGGTAGGGCCTGTGCTGGGACAGAGGGCTAGGGGATCCCACAGGACACCACAGGGCTGGTTTGCACTGGTGCTTGGTGTGCGCTCCTGGTTCTTCTCAACACACAAAGATGTCGGAACGATGACCATGCCAAGTTTACAAAAGGGGAAACTGAGGCATGGCCATGCAATAATCGACAGAATCCACATCCAAAGCCATACAATCTAGCTCCAGAGCATGCACCTGTACACTTTCCTACACTGAGAGTCAGGGGGACTGACAAAGAAGGGTGTTGAAGGATATAAAAGAGTGTTCTGGGGTGGCCAGGAAATCCACTGTGCCTGCTGGGAGTGGTGTAGAGTCATAAAGCAGAAATGACTTGTTCTCGGCATGAGGGGCTCTGGCAGGGATGTTGGAGTTTCTACAAGTGGTTCTGGGGAAACAGCGTGACCCAGGGAGACAAGCACAGGAGGTGACCCAAGGGGTCAGCTGGGAAGGGAATTTGGATTCTTCCTGGGATGAAAGACCGGGCACAGCACCCTACCAGTTCTACGTCCAAGAGTAGGTCCGGAGCCATGAGAGAGAAGAAGGACTTGAACTCAGAATGCCTCTCAGCAGAAGCTGGTCTGAGGCCCACAGCTGGAGGGGCCTGGGTTCAGGATCCCACACTGCCCTGGTTCCCGTTTTTCTGCCGCTGGCCCTGGCCTCAGATCTCTTCTCTTTTGCAAAGAACCCTACTCAGTGGGACCCCAGACTGATGTCCCTGAGTTTTCCACCGGGCCCAGGTACCAGTGTCTACTCAGCAGCCCAACTGGGGACTGTGGTGGCCTCTCCCTGCATCCTGACTGACAGCCCCTGCCAGACTAAAACTCTGCCTTCCTGTGAGTCCAACCAAAATTCCAACGCAGACCCTCCCCCTTTCTCTCTACTGCTCCATCAGTAAGCCAGGTGGGCTGCAGGTTCAGCTGGGTCCAGGACCCACTCATTCCACACCTCGGGGCTGCTTCCTGCCTCTGGATCTCAGGACCAGTGTAGGTAGCAGGAAGCTTGGAGGGGTGAGGCTGTGGGGTTTCCATGGGGGAGACGAAGCCAGCACACCCAGCAGGAGAGACTGGAGCACAGTCACCTGTGAAAGGTAAGCACCAAGTGTCCTCCGGTGCTCAAGCAGGCTGCTCTTTGTCCCACCTGTGTCACCTCTGTAGTGCTTCCTCCAGGTGAGGTAGGGAGGGGGAAAGAGGATCCACCTGGAAGGAGTGAGTCTGCCTAGCACGTGCCTCCACACACCCAGGAGACTCAGCCTCACCCCGCTGATTCCCAGCCTTTGCTGCCTGCCTACTTGCTTTGCTCGGGGAGGAGCCCCTCACTGTCACATGCTCCTTCTGCTTCTCCTTCAAGGACAACACTTGCCAATACTCATATCCTTCTGTGAGCACCTCTGTAGGCAAGGTCTGTCCATAGGGTCCTCGCAAGGCCTGGATGGCATGCATGAGACGTGCAATGAATCCCTGATGCAGAGCGAGCCGCAGGATAGATGGATGGACGGGCGCGTGAGTGAGAGGGTGGATGGCTGGATGAATGGATGGGTAGATGATAAATGGATGAATGACAGGTAGGCAGAAGGATGAGAGGGAGGGTGGATGGATGGATGGATGGATGGATGGGTGGGTGGATGGATGGATGGGTAGATGATAAATGGATGAATGACAGGTAGGCAGAAGGATGAGAGGGAGGGTGGATGGATGGATGGGTGGATGGATGGATGGGTGGATGGATGGATAGATGGATGGATGGATGGATAGGTAGGTGGGTGAGGAGACGGATGAATGTACCGATGGGAATATGGGAGGATAGGAGACTGTTCACTCCAGCTCTCATTCCTGGCCACCTCACCTGGTAGAGGCTGGAGCTACAATGCCATGTTTGCTAATTTGGAAGGCAGCTGAGTAATCCAGAAATACCCAGATCGATGCAGACGCTAGCTGTGCATAATCACACTCCATCAGTTCCGTGCCAATTGCACACTATGGGATTTTTCATCACTTGTTTCCAACTTAGAAATCTTGAAACCAGACAGCAGCCTCCTAGACCTTAACAGGCTTTGCAGGCAACACCCCTAGTGTTCCAGGGTCCTGGGCAGCCCACTGTTGACGCACCAGTCTGAGGAAACTGCCTTGTCCTGCTGGTCCATGTTGCTGGACAGATTTGTGAACTCAGCCCGGACAAGAAATAAATTTATGACAAAATTTATCTAAAGGAGGAAGCAGCCATAAAGCATGACACCCAGGGAGCAATGAACCAGGATCTCCAGGAGACACAAAGCAGGTACTGACAAGTGTGTGACACATTATTTAAAATTCTCCCGGCTACAGATTGGACAGCCACGGAGGCCAGACGCCGCTGCAAGGAGATGAAAAGAGTCCATTTCCTTCCTCCAGATAAACACGCCAGCAGCCAGATCGCTCTGTGATGATAAATGTCTTCCTCCTGCCGTGGGGTGGGAGAGCCTCAGGACAGGCCAGAACCTACGGCCCATCACAGGCCCCGGAAGGGCAGTCTCGGGGAGATGACCCTGTATGAAATTCTCACAATCCCAGCCTGTCCCCAGATACCAGGATGCCTCATGTTATTCCAGGCCCCCACAACTCACAAAATATAGAAAACAATGGAGCAAATTGGGGAACAGAATTATGACATCCTGCCCAGCCCAGGGCAGGGGAGTTTAAGGACATCTCACAACACATGGGGCTCTTGAAAGAAAAGGTGAAGGGCAGGAAAGGGAGGCAACTTGGCCACTCCCAGGGGACCGGAGGATGCTGTTGGTCCCTTTATTTGGAAGCCAGCCTGCTTTCTGGCTTTTAGGTCCCCAAGAACGCTGGCATTGTTAAAGTCTGGTCCCCTGGCTGGTGGGAAGATGGTCACCCCTCCCCCCTCCAATATGCATGGTGCCCACCCCAGGCCTCTGTCAGGAGGAAATTGGTCTGAAGGACAACAGGAGCCCAGGGCGGTCCACTCCGGCAGTGCTTGCAAACAAAGTGAAAAAACAAAGTTATTTTTAACAGGCCAAATTGCTGGCAGATGAGCCTCCCGGGTGGCTGGGAGGAGGCCGTGGAGCCCCAGCCTGCAGCGATGGGTTTGCTGCCTCCATCCGTCCTCAACATCCGAGCTGCACTTGTGGTTTCCTGTCCCGGATGCTACCTGGGGGTGGGCAGGATGCAGGAGAGGAGCGGAGTCTTGGAGAAAGCAGAGCTTGCTGTCCAGAGCCAGGCATGGCCAGTCCCCTGCTTTGTAGAGAGGAGGACAAAGGCAAGGTATGGGGTCAGGGAGAGGGTACAGCGAGCCAGAATGCCACAGAGCATCTGAGTCCACTTAAAAATGTCCAGGACAGGGAAACTGATTAAGATGCAGATTGGTGGTCACCGAGTTCGGAGTTGGGAGGGAATGGGGAGCAATCACATAATGGGTACAACACTTCCTGTTGGGCGATGAAGTGGTTTGGAAACTGAGTCGGGGCTCAGCACAGTTGGAAGTCACTGAATGCGCTGAACTTGTGCTTTAAACGGATAATTTTGGGGTATGCACATTTCACCTCCGGTTTTAAAAAGTTCATGGGGCAATCAGTGGGGAGTCAGAGAGGTATTGGGGGACCTGCATGGGGGACATGTGGCTCTTCCTGTGGCACAGGAAGCCCACACCAAGTGTAGGCCCAGCAGAAGGGAAATACAGAGGTCAACGTGACAAGTCCCGGGACTGCTTCTGTGTCAAAGGCTCAGGCCTCCCAGTGTGTCTGGACCAGCTCAAACCCAGCTCTTCCATTTGCAAGTAACTTGGCCAGATGCTGGGACGGTTCAGGAGCCTCCGTCTCCCCATCTGTAAAATGCGAACTGCAGACACACAGTCTGCTTATGATGGTTTTCACTTCCATTCTCTAGGCTGAGGAGTCTGCCCACCATCCTGCAGGGAGCAAGCAACCAGAAGTTCAGGGGCGGCAAAAACAATGCTTGTTCTAGAAACTTGTCTACTTTTTAATTTTATCATGAGAAGAGTGGAGTCTTTTCACTGTAGTACACAAAAGATTAAGGGGCTTAAGAGATGGTTAGTGAGCTACACACGCTGCCTGAGGAAAAATCTTTTCCTTGGTCACGAGGGAGACCAACATGAGGCATGCTCTGACCCCTGAGCCTACGCTGTACCTCCTTCGGGGATTTCCATGTTGGCGTGGACCGACCCGTGACCATGACTCCCTGCTCTCTGCCCCACCCCCTCAGTGCCCCAGGATGAGCAGCCTGGCTTCTGTCCCTGGGATGCAGCCAGCCTTTGTGTCGCTGTCTCCCTGACCATGCGTGTGACCCTGCACAAGGGACAGAGACGGTCCAACTCTGACCCCCAAGTCCTCCACGCTCGTCTCCTCTCCCCTCCGCAAAGGAGACTTGAGAGAGCCGGAATCCTTGGGTGACTTCGTGGAGCAGATCCACCCCATGCTGCCTGCCTGCTCTGGATGGGGACGGGATGGAGAAGCCATCATTGACACTCTGGGGATATTGGTCACGGTGCTGGCCTACCGTCTACAAACTGTGACCGTAGGTGCAATCAGCTGAATTCTTCTCATACGTGCTAACATGGCTCTCAGCATTTTGTGTGCGTCAAACCACTGATGGGCACAAGAGAAAACAGCTCCAGGACGGGGAGGCAGGAGGAAGGTCATAGTCCAAGGTCATAGATCAGGGAGAGACTCAGGTCAGTCTGCCCAGGCGGACTCAGACTGGACACACGGGAAATGCAGGAAAGAGGAACTTAAGGAAAGTGTGAAGGGGAAATCATGGTTTGGTCTCAGGGGCGTCACCACAAAGTCTTTAGTCTCCTGGCTTAGGACTCATCCCCACCCTGGCCCCTGACACCAACGGAATGCAGAACTGGCACCTGACATTTGGCATGTTCCATCTGTTAGTTTAAATTGGTAAACCCCAGCCCCGCGGTTTGATCGAATAGCTGTGTCTGCACATTTTGGTGTGGAGCCGAGGAATGGGGTGAGCAGGGTATGGGACACTCAGTTCCCAGGCAGCCCCAGGCTCACTGGGGACCTCAGGCCATCTCCTTGTTCCCCATCAATATGATGCAAGCCGGTGGATTCCACACAAGGACACAGAGCTCTTGCTTTGGGCACTGGAGGAAACTCCAGTGGAGAAGTCAAGCTTGAGCCATTGGGCAGTGAGTACAGGAGACAGGGACACCCCTTTGGTCTCCTTTTTCTCTCTTTTCTGCCAAGCAGCTTGAAGAACAGGGGACAGAAACAATCTCTGGCGTCTCCTCTGTTTCCATCCTGTTGCATTTCCCCCGAGGAGACACTGCAGGCAGCTCAAGCACAGGAGGCCACAGGGTTCTAGACCGCAGTGAGTTTTCCTCTTAGCATTTTGGAGGAGGTGGGCTGCCGCACACAGCCCGCCCTGCTCAGCACCCAGTCACATGGGAGCTGGCCAGGCTCTCTCCCAGATCAACTTTGTACCCCAGCCTTTGAGAGCAGGGCTGGCAGTGGGGAGCAGAGTGGTTCAGCCCTTCCAGACTGCACCGGTGACACTTTCTTGCTGCCTCTGGGGCCCTTTCTCCTTCTTTCTTTCTCAGGCAAGATTTTGTTGAGATTTGATGGGGGTTTTAAGGCAGAGTTGAAAGATTGTGAATAAACATTTCAACGCTGTCTTTAGTTTTGGAGTTTTGCCTGATCCCTGTGATTCTGGGAAGGAATGTTTAAGGCAATACATGGTAAAATGAAAGCCCTGTGATTAGAACCCCAAATCCAAAAGCTTTAGGTCCATTTCTCACCGCACATGCCCCGCCTGTCACCCCCACCCCCTTCCCAGCCAGGCAGACATCTCCACAACCAGCCCCACCTGCCTTTGTAGCCTTCCTGGCCCAGCACCCAGAAAGCAGTCAGGAAATGTTCAGGGCTAGTTTGAGTCCACCAAGAGCCAGGTACAAAGAGCATCTGACAGCAGAGAGGTTTACTGAGGCAGGAAGCAGGAAGAGGTGGGGGAGTCTTCAGACCACAGTGTGGGTCTGACATTCGTGGATGGAGAAGGGGAAGGAAAAAAGATCCAACAGGAAGAGTACAGGTCCGTAAAAGATTCAGTCCGGCTAACTCTCTAGAAGGGAAAATGTTGTGAAACTAGCCAAAATAACTCAGAAAAGAGGGCAAATATTTATGCATACAAATCAAAATAGAAATCATAACTTGGAAAAGGGAAGGAATTACAAAGGATGTCTTGGTCAGCTCTGTGAAAATATATTTGCAAATCTGGATGAAACTCACTCTAAGAATATTTAAAGTATAAAACAACCCCAGAAAAGACAAACAAACCAACAACTTACCCCATTGCCACTATGCAAGGAAGTTCATCAATAGATCCCCTCGCTTGTGCTCCACCAGCACCAGGACAGAGATTTTACATGGAAATTCTATCACAAATTCAGGAAACAGATACATCTAATATAATTGAAGCTGTTTCAGGACATGGGAAAAGTAGAAGAGCCTCAAAAGTTCTTGGGAAAAAAGAAAACTAATGTAACACTGGAACAAAATTCAATAAAGATAGGATGAGCAATTTTAAAACTACCTCACCAGCCTCCTGAGAATGTTAATTCAAAAATGTGGAATAAAATATTGCTAAACACCATAGGCCATTCCATAGATGCAGAAAAAGCATTTAGCAATCTATTCTTTTGTATTAATACAAACAAACAACCATCAGCAAACTAGGAATGGAAGAGAATGGTCTGGTGAAAGGTATTTATGAAAAACTTACCCGGAAAGAAACCAAATAAATTCACCTAAACTCAGAAACAAAACAGGATTGTCTGCTCACTCTGCTTCTGTTCTCAGCAGAGCAATTAGGCAAGGACAAGAAATAAAAGGGAAAAATGAAATTATTTTATATATAGAAAATCCTAAAGAATCCACCTAAAAACTATTTGAATTAATAAACTAGTTAATCAACATAGCTAGAAACAAGATTAATATACAAAGACTAATTGCATGTCTACACAACAGAAATGAACAATCTAAAATAATAAGAAAAAACCTAGTATGTGAGATAACATATATTTATTAACCCAATTTAGCTGTTCTACATTGTGTACATATTTCAAGACATGTTATATATTATAGATGTATATAGCACTTCAGTTTTCAATTGAAAGAAATGATTTAAAAATTCTATTCTTAAAAAAAGAAAACAAAAACAATGTTCTTTATAAAAGCAGCAAGAAGAATAAAGTACTTAATAAATTTAACAAAGTGTAAGACCTGTATATGAAAAGCCTCTAAACCTTGCTGAAGTGAAATAAATAAAAGATCTCAACAGGGGACAGATATTTTTTGTTCATGCATGAAAACACAGAGCTATTAAAATGGGACTATTTCCCAAATTGATCTAGGGATCTATCATGGTTTTAGTCAGTGGCCCCCCAAGCCTCATGCAATTATGGACTCAACCAAATCTAGCGCTTGTGATTGGTTTGTTGTTTAGCACTCGGATTGGTGGTGTGAGTGCTAACCTGCCTGGGGGTGGAGCCAGGATATGATGTAATGGCGGGAAAAAGGTGTGTGTCTCTTTCCTGTTCCAGCCCTGCAGTTTGTGGCTCCCATGAACTGTGGCCCTGTCGTGGAGCCAACTGAGAATGGACTGAAACCTCCAAAACTGTAAGAAATAAACCTTTTCTTCTTTCATGTTGGGAATCAGGTATTTTGTCTTAACAACAATGAATAAAGAGTAACTAAGACAGGATCTAACCAATCTCTCTTTTTAAAAAATTTTTTTACCAGGAATCAAACTCATGGCCTCGCACTTGCAAGGCAAGCACTTACTCCACTGAGCTAAATCCCTGGCCCTTACCTTTAATTTTTATTGTACATTTTCCCCAAGTGATTTCTATCAAAATCTAAGCCTCTTTTTTTCTGTTATGCAGATATTGCCCAACTGAACCTAAGATTTATGTGGTTCCAGAACAACTAACATGATCTTGAAGAAGCTGGAGAACTGGCAGCTCCTGACTTTGAATTTGTTTACCAGGCTGTAATCATCAAGGATGCACCCCCAGCACAGCACTGAACACAGATCACTGCCACAGCACAGTCAGAAATAAACCCCTAGACTTAAAGCCAGTTGGTTTTTAGCAAGGGTGCTAAAGTCATCTGTCCAGCAAGTGACCCTGGACACCTGTCACAGGAGCACCGATCACTTCTGCCAGCTGTGTCTCGGCATCAGAGTCATTAAGGAAAATACAGCAGCCAATCAAGGGAGGGGACAGTGTGTCACTCACATAGACAGAGTAAGATGACTTAGTGGTGGGCATCAGGTCCTGAGGTCACAAAGTCCCTTCCAGAAGCCAGAGCAGGAGCGCTGCCTTGCACCCTGCTGGTGCTGCAGGGGAAGGACCTGGTCCCTTCCTCATATGGGGACAGAGATACACAGCAGTGGGGTCAGCCAGGTGCAAGGTGACACACACATAGGCAGAACAAAGGGGCATTTGCTCAGAAAATGACACATCCAGCACAAAATGTGGAGGCTCTGCGTGAGGGACATCCAGTCCATGTGGGTCAAAAGACAGCACCACAGGACTGCCCTCTCATACCACTCGGCATGAGGAGGCCCATGGACACCTGTGCTGACCCAGAGCCTGAAGAGTTGGACACCCAAGGTCTAAAGAATGAAGCTGGATCCCTCTCTTATGTCACCCACAAAAATCCACTCGGTTCCTACTGTAGCCTAAATGTTAAGAGCTGAAGCTATAAAACTCCTAGCAGAAAATAACAGCTGGGGATCCTCAAGAGTCAGGTTCAGCAAAGTCTTCTCACCTACAGCAGCAGAAGCATAAGCAACAAAAGAAAAAGACAGCTAAATAGGACTTCATCAAAACAAACACTTGTGTGCTGCAAACGATATCGTCAAGAAAGTAAAATGTGGGGCTGGGGATTTAGCTCAGCAGCATAAGCGCCTGCCTTGCAAGCAGGCAGTCGTGAGTTCGATCCCTGGTACCGATAAAAAGGAAAAAGACAAAAAAAAAAAAAAAAAAAAAAAAAAGAAAGTAAAATGTACCCGACAGAATGGGAGGAAAAAATGTGAGTCCTCTATCTGATAAAGAACTTGCTTCCAGATATATAAAGATATCTCAGAGCTCTACAATAGAAAGACAAATAATCTGATTTAGAAGTGAACAAACTGTTTACGTAGGCATTTTCCCAAAGGAGATAGTAAGTGGGTAATCAGCACTGGGAAGATGATTAACAATCTTTAGCAAAATGCTAATCAAAGTCACCGTGAGATACCACTTCACACCTAGCAGGATGGGTGACACACGGGACAGAGTGTTGGGGACAATGTAGAGAAATTAGAGCCTCATTCATCACTGGTGAGAGTGCAAAACAGAGTAGCCCCCTTAAAAATAGTTTGGCCATCCCGCAGCATGCTAAACACAGGCTTACCATGTAATCCAACCACATCGACTCGCAAGAGAAATGAAAACATAGGTCAACACAAAAGCATTACTGATAATATCGAGACAGCTCTTTTGAGGTTTTTGGCTTTTTTTTTAATTGGCACTGGGGATCAAACTCATGACCTTGGTCTTGCAAGGCAGGCGCTTATGCCACTCTGCTAAATCCAGCATTACTGATAATATCAAAAAATCAGAACTAATCTACAAGTTTATCAAGCAATAAGATGGAATACTATTCGGCCATCAAAAGGGATGGAACACTGACACAAGCTATCACGTGAATGAAATTCAGAATCATTACACCAAGTGAGAGAAGCCTCACAAAAGATCACAAACCAGGAGGTTCCATCTTGTCTGAATGGGCAAGAGCTAGAGCCAGAAGGAAGCTTAGTGACTGCCTGGCTGGGGGGAGAGGCAGAGGGGCCAACTGCCGAGGGATCCGAGGTTTCTCTGAGACTGATGAAAATATCTGAAATCACACTGGGGTTACTTTGTACGACTCTATGTGCCCGTGTGAATTTCCTGGTATTTGAATTAACTCTCAATGAAGCCATAAAAAGAAAACAAAGATTGGCAAAATGTTTTTTTTTTAACAGTTCAGGCCTTCTTATATTTGGAAAAATCAATCTATGACAAAAGGGTTGATAAACTTGACGACGTGAAAACGATAATCTTTTAATGATGGACAAATCCTCAATGCCAAAACAAACTATGCAAAAATAGAAGCCACTCCAGGGGTCAATTTCCTGAGAATTTTTATGAAACAAGATAAAGGGCAAACCCACCAAATTCAGGATAATTCTACAGCTCCAAAGAGAGCAACTCCCAAATCCCAGGGGTAGAAATCAGCAGTGGCTTATTTGTAGGGCCCGGCACAGGCCCACTCGGGGTCGTGGACTCTCTCTGCTCACAGGGTCCTTCCCACATGGCACCTTTGGCCACACCAGGCCAGCGGACAGAGCTCCAAGGCCTCCGCCTGTCACCAGGGGTCTCACCTGCTGGTGACAGACACACGACTCCTGTGTCTGCAGCCTTCGTGACGGTTAGCTGCAAACTTCTGAAGTGTGTGTGAGTGGAAAAAGCCCTACGCTTCACCCCCCCCTCGCTGGTTTTGTTTTTACCTCCTACCCTCTTTCCATACTCGTCTGTTTGTGCTGTGTCGGGAACCCACCGGTCACACGCGTCCCGTGGTGTCCCCTCTGTGACCTCCACAGCACGCTCACCCTGCACCAGCTGTGCCTCCCCCCCTCCCGCCCCCCCCCCTGCATGTTCCCACGATCTCACTGCAACAGACAGAGATGTGGCAAACAGAGTCACAGGGTCCCAGGCCATGTGACTGTTTGTGGCCACGTGACACCAATCTGTCTTCCAAAGCTTTATCCAGTTCTCTCTGTGTAGCCCTCACAGACGCTGACTTCCCTGCATGTGGCGGTGGGCAGCCTCCCTTGCTCCTAACCCTCGTTCTGGTACACAGTAGAATTCCCTAAGGCTTCAGTGGCCTGCCTTTAATTGCTAATGCGCACGTTATCACCTGTCCAATCCTCTGTCCCCCGGGATCATTCTCCTGTCCCTCTGTTCTGTCCTGTGAGTTGTGGTCACTGTCGTTCACATCTTTTTTGGGGGGGGTTAAGCACAGCATCGTGGACCCGGAAACAAACATCAAACACAGAGAGTCCTGCGGAGTGGAGGGGACTCCAGAGTGGCTCGTGAGGTGGGCAGTGTGGGAGGGATGGGGGGCTGGTGAGTGTGTAATGGAGAGGGGCCAGTCGTGCCAGGAGGAGCCCTGACTTTTATCCCACTTCCTTAGCTTTCAGGCTCGAGTGTGTCTTGCTGATGACTTATTATTATTATCTTTGGCATTGTCTCTGGATGTCTTCAAATAGCAACGGCCCCAAAGCAGCAACAACCACGTCATAATCATGATTCTCATCTTGGTTAATGGACACTGATTTATTTCTCTTCCAACACACATTGAGCACCTACTGCATGCCAAGCCTCACTTGAGAGGTCACAATGGAGGGTTTTCACGTATTTTCCTGACAGGACTCTTGCCCCCCAGCAAGTACGTGGTTCCCAGCAAGGATTAGCCTGGGCCCAATGGAAGGGAGGCCACGTGGAGGCCTCATCTACGGGTCAGCCTCAGTCACGGCCTTCCGGATACAGCAGAGAAACTCAGTGTGCTGGTCTGGCCGTCCCGGAACACCCACGGGCAGGCTACAAGCTCAGATCTGTGTTCTTGACACCGGGCCTCTGGGCTCAGGCTGTGTCCAGGAAGTCCACCAGTAGATCTGGTCCTCAGACCACACTGCTCAATGTAAACAACTCGGCAACTTATCCACGGCGCCTCGGGTCCCTCAGGGTCGCTGGGACACTGTCCCTGCCGGGAGGAGGATCTGCCAAGTTGGGGGCCTGACCCGTGGTCTCAGGCCTCAGAGAGTGATAGTTCATGGCGCAGAGGGCTGTCCTCTCCGCCTGGGGTCTCAGGCCAGCTGCAGGTCCTAGAGGAGGAGCCCTAACTGTGCCCTTGCACTGTCTCCTCCCAGCTTTGTGTGTTGGGGCCACGACGTCCTGGGAGAGGTCTCAGGACCCAGGCCAGGCGCTGGGCACATGCCAAGTCTCATTAGCACATCTTCCCAGGGTGTCTGCAGGCAAACGCAGGAACTGAAAGGCTCCCTTTCATGTCTCTTTTCCGTGTCACAGGGTAGTGACCCAGGATGAGCTGTTTCTGATGTTTAAAGTTGTTTGTATCCTTTCCTCAGAGATAATGGAGTAAAAAGGCCAGATGATTAAAAAAAAAAAAAAAAAAAGCCAGATGATGGTGTGCCCAGGGCCCTAAAGAGCAGTGGCAGCACTCAGCTGTCTTCACCAAGCTTCCCCTCCACAGGGGCTGCCACAGTGCCTTTGCATATGCTGTGCCCTCAGCCAGATGACTTCTCATGCAAGTGAGAGCTACGTTAGACTGTGCCTGGCTGTGTCCCATTCTCACTCTCCATGGCATTCCCAAAGAGCAGTCTGGCACCCACAGCAACTTTTTATTAAAGATGGTTTTTTTGTGTCCCAGAAGGGTCAAAGTGAGTCCATAGACTTCAGGGCAAACTTGCTGAAGCCTGGCTGGGGTCCACCAGGGTGGGCTGCTCACTCTCGCCACTACTTATATGTGGCTTGAGAACTTTCGGTGTGCCAGAGACTGACCTGGCCTCTCCCCAATAGATGCCAATAGCACCCCCACATTGTGACAGCCAAAAATATCTCCTGATGAAGCCCAGTGTCCCCTACGAGCAGCCCACTGATAGAAGAGAGGGAAAGCATAGGGCCCATTTTGGAAAGAGTCCATCTCTGCCTCCTGGGCCCATGACCAGTGCTCACCTCCATCCTATTGGACTTGGGGGCAGCTGGACAGAGGCCAGCTGCTTTCATCTGGAGGCCTGAACTAACCTGTGGTGACTGGTCAGTCCCTAGGTCCTGTCCTGGTTGGTCCTGCTGAGATTCAAACATCCCTGTCTCTCTGTCTATGCCTCTCTCGGGGCGTCTGTGCCCCTGGCTGCTCCCCACCTCCCTGGCCCATCATGCTCTTCTACAAACACCCAGCTGCCCAGGTGCCCAGGAGCCAGACAGGCTCCCACAGCTTTCAGATCTCCACTGGGTATGGCTAGCCTTCCCCAGCAAGGACAATCCATTCCCCCCACATCCTAGTCTGGTGGCACCAGGGCCTGCAGCAGTTCACGAGTTCCGGGTGCCATTTCTCTCCAGGACCAGGTAATATCTTTGTGGACATTGTCTCTTGGATATGAGGGGTAGGCTGGGCCTGTGCGCCTCACTCACACACCTGTGGCTGGCAGCCATCGGGAACCCCACTTGGACAGGACTCCAGGACAGCCTCTCTGTCCAGCTGCAGCCAGGGGTGAGGCTTCCAGCCATTAGTCAAGGACATGGCCTGGCCAAGCCACTAGTGCCCCATGGTTCTCCATAGGTGGGGGTGGTCCTGTTTGGCAAGGTTGGGGGCTCAGACGGCTGCCAAGGGTGCACCCAGCCCCGAGGCTGTGTAGGATGATCCAGAGAAGGGAAGGCCCTGCTGTCACCAGGCCCTGCCTTCGTGGGCTGCTCACACCTGGCTGCAAGTGACACCTGGTGGGTGCTCAAATGGCCACAGGTGCACAAAGCATCATGCAGAGCGACCTTGATGAGTGGGATTCCTCCTCAGCCTGAGGTCCAGGTACCTCCAAGCAGCTGTGTGACAGGAAGTGGCACGGGTGTGATGCCTCATCACATGGGGAAGACAGGGCCAGGACAGGGAAAGAAGCTCTCCACAGCCTTCACAGCTGCCTTGGGAAGCAGACCTGAGAGAGGCAGAGGCTGCATGGGGCCCTGTGGCTGCCCGGGTTTC
Source organism: Cavia porcellus (assembly GCF_034190915.1). Classification (NCBI taxonomy): domain Eukaryota; kingdom Metazoa; phylum Chordata; class Mammalia; order Rodentia; family Caviidae; genus Cavia; species Cavia porcellus. The sequence continues at coordinate 27,751,397 of NW_026947500.1, forward strand.
CCACGCTTCCCCCCAGGCCACAGGGGATGGAGCAGGTCCCAGAGGGAGGCTATTACAGGAACCAATCCAGGCTTGCTTGGAACCAGCTCTTCGAGAATGCAGGGGGCGCTGTGGGGCCGGAAGAGACCTCCTGGGTGAAGAATAGGCCTGTTCTCCTGGGCCACACACATCTCTCCAGGGAAGCTCTCCTGATTCCATACCTCCAGCTCCTGGGTCTCCTTCTGGCATCAGCAGTAGGTGGGAGCCAGGCGAGGGCCCTTCCGGAGCCAGCCAAGGGGCTAGCAATGAGCAAAAGGTGGTGTTCTCTCTACACTAGCAGGGGCAGCAGGTGGAGGATCCAGCCTGGCCAGGTGGAAAGGGATCCAATCAGGAATGCCATCTCCATGGGTGCAGCCCTGAGTCTTCCAATGGGCCACCATGTTCTGGACCGTGGGTTCCTGCTGAGGAGGCCGCCGCCCCTCACAGGCAGGCAGGCTCCTTTCCTCCTGCCCTTCCAGAAGGTGGTGGTAGGGCCACACATGGGGCTGGGGTGGGAGGCCTGGCTGGAGAGTAAAGACCCAGAATCTCAGCTGGTGTGGGTCAGGGATTGGGCTGGAACACTAAGAGAAACTGAGGCAGAGAAACTGATCAGAAAGAGAGCACTCAGGACATTCCTGGCAGGCTGCTGCTCCCTAGGATTTCGACTGGTGGCTGAACAAGCTGTGGGCCACCTGCTGGCCAGGGGCTGTGGTCAGAGAGACAAGGACTGGGAGGAGACTATGTCCCCATTCCAGGGAGGACTGTGCTGTGTCTTGAGTCCTCCTGCCTGCTCTCTGTGAGGCCTCCTGTCCTTTAGCAAGATGGCAGGACTCCCTGCAGCACACCTCAGGGGCAGTGGAGAAGTCTTCCTGGGCCTCCTCTTCCCCTTCCTTCAGGCACCTGCCCACACCCGAAGGCACCCTTCCCTGCCTTCAGATTTGTGGAAGTCAGATGAAAAATGAAACCTTGGCTCCCGGCCATGCTGCTAGGACCTGTCAGTGCGAAATAAGCCTTGGGAGGGAAAATCACAAGAAAGCCATCCCAGGTGAGAGCCGTGGAGGCCTGGGGTTGCGGTGCACTCATTGGATCTGCTACTTCTGTGAGTGCTCCTTGGACTGTTGACTGAATCAGGAAAAATCCATCTCACAGTCAAAACTGGAGCAGGGTAGTCGTAGTTACAGGTGCTCACAGCCACTGGGAGGAAAAGAAGAGAGAGAGGGAGGGGAAGGCAGTACAAGTGGATGGTGGATGTGGATGGGTGGGTGGGTGGATGGGTGGATGGATGGATGGATGGGTGGGTGGGTGGTTAGGCAAATGGGTGGACAGATGAGTGGGTAGGTTTATGGTTCAAAGATGCTCCACACGGGGGAACCTCCATACTGTAGGAAGATATTTTCACAATTCACCAAAATGGTGGACAAAATACTAGTAAAAGTTGTCTCCAGATGCAAGATCGCTTACAGGTTTAATTTCCTCCGCGTGCTCTTGTGCATGTGATAAGGGTGGGGGCACACAGTTCCCCCTCACTCCTCCCAGGATGTGCTCAGATGGGTGGAAAGAGCTTTCCCCCACGCTGCTGGGCTGGTTGAGAGGGACAACAGGCCAAATCAGGCTGGGTATCTCTCAAGTGCAGGCTTTATCTCTGCGGGGGTGACTGGTCATCTTGTGGAAGAGCTGAGGAGATGGAGAAGAGGCCCTGGTGAGAAATGTGCAGAGGAGGGGAAGCTGTGGCAGCTGGACAGATGAAGAATAGGGGTCGTCAGGGACATTTGAAGCTGTGTCCCAGGGAGAGTGGGGATACAGCTGTCTTCCTGGCATAGGCTGCTCTAACAAAGGACCACAGGCTGGGTGGCCTGGTGGCAGACATTTGTTCCTTACAGCTCTGGAATCAGTAAACCCCTGACCAGGGACCAGCAGCTCAGTCCACTGAGAGCCTGCTTCCTGGTTCCCAGATGGCCATCTTCTCACTGTGCCCTCACATGGCAAAAGGAGAGGGAGAGAGAAAGAGACCATCTCTCCATCTCATTTCTCACAAGGGCACTAATCCTACCATGGGCCCCACCCTCATGGCCTCTCCTAACTCAAATCACCTCCTAAAGGCCCCACCTCCTAAAACACTCACATAGGGGGCAGGGGTTGCAACAGATGAATTTGGGAGAATATCTTGGTTACTTTTCTCTTGCTGAGACAAAATACATGACACCCAAAATGAAAGAAGGAAAGGTTTATTTAGCTCACAATTTGTGGAGATTTCAGTTCATAATCTGCTGGCTCCAAAACAGAGTGGCTCGTGGCAGAGGGCAACAATTCATGGCAGCAGAAAAGGGTGGAGCATGGAGAGAAGACTCTTTCTGTCCCCTATTTTGTATGTAGGCTACACCCACTTGGGTATAGCACTCACAACCCATAATGCTAGCACTGGATCATGAGTCATTCACAAACTCTAAAAGCCCGTCTCCATGACTGCATGAGGCTTTGGGGGGACATCCAATCTCAAACCATAACAGAAGAAAAACAAACATTCCACCCATAGCAACTCCTCTCCTCACTCCCCTATAAAATTATTGATACAACCTAAAATATAGCTACCAGGTTCAGAGTTCACTGGCTTTCTGTGCTGGCCCTGTTCCTAGGCTGATATGCACGTATGCATTCTTAGCATTGACACCACAGAACTATAATTTAGCACATTTTCTTCAGCTGAAAGCAATGAGTCTACAGGGAGAAAAAACTCAGATTGATTTGCATAATGGAGCTTCATGGCTGGAGGTCACTCCAGCAGTCTGGGCAAGGGGACACCTATATATCTAGATTCCATCCTTCCTGACTGCCTATAGTATAAAAACCCAGATGAAAATCCAAAAAGATTAATGATCCTTGGAGGCATTTGGAACATTCCAGAAAATTCTAGAATCCCATCTCTGGTGTGCCAAGCATTATAGTTCATGGAAACTTTGCTAGGGCCTCAGCAATGCTCTTGAGTAACAAAGGCCCCAGTTTGCCCAAATATTTCTTGGCTCAGCCCAGAGGTTTGGGGTGGCTTTCCCAGGCCGTATGTTCCAGCCAGCCCTTTAGAGCATCAGGAAGTCTCTTGAAATCCCCCATGGATCTGGTTCCAAAGATCTGCCAAAGGTCTTTGGCTTTTCCTGTGTTTTGTAAACTCTTCGGATGCCTGCAGATCACTGCCAGATCGAGCTACGGGTCTCCCAGATCTAGGGCAGGCTTTGTCCCTCACAGTGAATGTGCCCTAAAAGGGCAGGAGATTTTATGCTGCCAAGCAGACCCTCAGAAGCCCCCTGCTCACTGTCCCCGTGAAACAGGGGGACAGGAAGTCCCCCAGATTTGCTCTTATCTGTGAAAAGACGGATTCCAGCATGATGTGCATGGTTACAGCTGGCCTGCAGCATGGGTAGCGGAGAGAGGCCAGCCGGAGCACCTAACAGGATGGCTCCAGCGCCCGAGGAAGCCCCTACAAGGGCTGTCTGCCTCAGGGTGAGGACCCACCAGGCAAAGGCAGTTGGAGAGGGACCCCCATCCTGGCCTGCATGGCCTCTTCTCCCAGGGCTGAGCTCCCTCTGCGAAGGTGAACCAAGGAGAATTCAGTGATGGTGCCCCTGTGTGAAGGCTCCTCCTCCTACAGAGAGAGGCTGGTCTGGGTAACCTCCGCCATGTCCCCTCCAGGAGACCAGACCACTTCTGGGTCACACAGCATGGGGCATCCATGAGGCTCTGGAAGAGCAGTGAAGGAAGGGAGGCGGGTCACTGCCCTCAGTGAGAGGAGGCAGGTGACACCAAGAGTGGCTGAAGGGCCATGGGGGACCCTTCAGAAGGTCACAAGTGCTGGAGGCAAACAGAGCCCTGGAGTCACAGCCAGCTGAGGCCTTTGACAGGGCAGCAACTGGAAAAATGGGGCAGCCTTTGCAGAGGCCAGCACGGCCACGGTGACGGCACAGCCGCCTCCTCCTCCCCCTAGGATTTCCCAGCATCCTTTGTGCCATTGTGGCCCATACTGGCTGGAAGTCTAGAATCTTCTCCGAAGCCTCTCCCAGACATGAGAGCTATCCACGATCCTGATGCCCTACATTGCCTGCAGGATTCAGTCTCATTTCCAAGTGGGGCCGGGGGAACTGACCACCATCAAACCCGCTCCCCTGCACCTGGAGCCCCGTGTTTGAACAAGGCTATCTCTCTTGTCACCACCCAGGGGTACTGCTGAACCCCAAGTGGCCCATGGAGCTGGCTCAGGTCCTTGTTAGTCCACACTGGGGCTCCAAAGTTTCTGCAGGCTGGAGGGCTGGACTGTGCCCCACCAGGAGCCCCATGAGGTGAATTGGCAACACCAGTTCCCAGCAGCCTTTGCTCAGCTTAGCTGGGTAGGTGGGCTTAGGACACTCTGGGTACTTGAGGTCCCTTAGTGCATGGACTTCTGAAGGAATCTCCCCAGGGGCTGGGGCTCCCACCCCTTTCCCAGAAGGCCGCTCACTGTCTGAACATAGCTGGTTCTCTTTCCTCAGCTCAGGATCAGGTTCATAAGAAAATTTTGAAACTAAGGGAATGAGATTTTGTCCTCCCGCTTCTCTCAGTTTCCCTGTCCCAATACTTTCTTGCTCCAAGGTCCTCAGAGTAGCACTGACCTCCCAGTGTTTTGGGTTCCTATCGGTGGAGCAGTGGGTGGGTGTTAGTAGAAAAGTACATTGAACAAACAAATTCACACTAAAGTGAGAGTGGCTGATAGGCAGTTCTCTAAAGCAATGAGTATTTTCTTAAAAGGTGGACCCAAAGACCATTTATTCACTAATGCCTGGGCTTTGTACCTGTATCAAATCAAAAGACAATTGGACAGTGTGGTGGGGAGACCTGGGGTAGACGTGGAGCATGTTACCTCTTGAGCTGTGCCCTGGACACTGCTCCTACCCTCCTAGCTCCCTGACATTCCTATTTGGACAGAGAAACCAGCTGGCAGTGCTGAGTTGGATGTGATGCCAGCACCATGACAGAGACTGCGACGGGGCCCTTCTGGGGATACACAGAGCCTCCAAGAGCAGGGGCAGCTCAGATACCGTGGTCAGCACACAGCTCCATCTTGGTGGTCTCTATGCCGGCTTTCCAAGCCCACATGGGTACCTTACAGAAAGACCCTACCTTCAAGGTGTCAGAGAAAAAGACATGGTCACAGCCCCACAGGTATAGTCTCTTGTCCTTCAGAATGAAGATTGGGACCCCCACTGTCAGCCCACTGTCCCTGCCTCTCGAAACCTGGGTCTTTTTGCACCTGACATGAAGCTCCTTCCAGTCTGCCCCTGAGCGAGGCCTCCATGGGCACTACTAGGGGTGGGCGGCCCCGCTCACCAAGATACATCAGGAGGGTTCTCCAAGCTGCAGCGTCCTCTGCTGGACCACAGGGAGGTAGGTGAGGGTGCTGGCCTCGAAGGCGCTCCCAGAATTCTGCCTGGTAGGGCGCAGTGGGGCAGAGAAGGGGAGGGGAGCCAGGGAAGTCAGGTTCATGGAGGAGTCCGTGAGTCCTGCTCCTAGGGGAGTTGGGCGTGAGCAGTTAGCTAAAACAAGAGAAGAGAGGAGAGAGAGACGAGACGCAGACAGGGAAATGTAGAGAGAAACACAAAAAGAAACAGGAACAGGGAGAGAGAGAGAGAGAGAGAGAGAGAGAGAGAGAGAGAGAGAGAGAGCCCAGTTCCTACAGCCAGGTCAGCAGAAGGAGGCAGAAACCTCGGTGACCCACCTGTCATGTGCTTGCAAGTAGCAGGGTGGCCTGAAAGGGGGCAGCGATGAGGTACAGGTTTCTGGCAGAGACACCGCCACCGGGAGGAAGTGACCCCGGGGCAAACCCGCTGCCTGTGCAGGTCCTGTGCGAGATCCAGCTCGGTGCCTCATTCGAAGGCAGGAGAAAGGTGCCGCTCTCTCCTGTCTCCAGAAGTCTCTCTCTCAGTTTGTTTTCATTTGCTACTTACCATTGTCTTAATCCAGAAAAAAGATGAACCGTTACCTTCCCTGCAGATTCTCCTGGGACCCCTCGCCTTTGCAGGTGATGGTGAACATTCACAGGTGCGTGGAGCCATTGAAACTATGCAATGCGTGGACTGTCCCTCCTGCTTCCGTGTGCGTGCGTGCGTGCGTGTGTGTGTGTGTGTGTGTGTGCATGTGTGCGTGCGTGCACAGAGCAGCAGGAATCCTGCACAAAGCCCTCCCTTCATTTCTATTACACTTCAGTTCTGTTTCCCCCACAAGGTCATCTCCAGCATCCATGGCCAGCACAGGGCAACTCCTTTGCTCGTCACGTTTCTTAAAGCAATTTTTGTCATTTTTCTGCAAAGGAAGCAAGTTCCAGCTTGAACTCAAAGTGTGGCTTGGGGGTCACCAGGGTCCCCCTGCTCAGCCTTCCCGCACTGACCTTGCCCTGGCCTTAGGTCCCCTGTCCGCAGGCCATGCATCCTTCTGAGCCGTGTGCTCCCTGTACCTGCGCTGCAGACACTGTCTTCTAGCGGGCAGCAGTGGAGGTGGGCGCCGAGGGCACCTGTAGCCTCCATCAGACCTGGTTACAGACCCAAGGTCGGTGAGGAAGGGGTTCAGCATCCTAAGGGCGTAAACCAAGTGCAGGGCCTGGGTGAGCTTGGGGCACTGGATGACGTAGGAGGTGCCCACTCGTGAGGTCAACTCTGAAATCAGACCTGCTTCTCATTACCTCCGGGGACCTAGGTCCACACGCAATGCAACGGGCTCACCTGTGTGGTCAGAGCCAATGTAGGTCACGAATCCTATAAATGACGCACTCCTCGGTTAATGAGCACAATTACCTCCCACCGGGGTAAAATTAGGGGCCCAGATTTAACGTAACATCATCCTTTTCTTTTTCTTTTTTTCTTTTGAACATCCAGGTTTCTAGACCTAGCTGGTTCTTATATTAATTTTAATTAGCTTTTATCCAAATCCCCACAGAGCAGCAGGATAACCAGCCCATATCGCCAGCGAGCTCTGGTAGTAGGGGTGGAGGAGGATGGGGGTGGGGAGAGACAGAGACAGTGGAAGGGCAGGCCAGGGAGGCTGTCAGTAGGTAGCAGGGGCTGTCCCAGGCTGCTCCGTGTGGGACAGGATCTCAGAAAGTGTAGGAGGAGAGTCAGCAAAAGCCCAGACCTAGGCCAGCTCAGGCCAGGACCCTTGCCCACCACAACAAACAAGGGACTGCCGTGTGATCCACAGGGCTTCTTGTGTACTCCATTTTGAACAGGGAGGCGTTAGACCTGCTCAATGCATGTGGCTCAGGGCACCCTGTCTGCAGATGGTATGGTCTCGAGCCAGGGGTCTAAGTGCAGCTCAAGGTATTTATTTACCCTTTTGGCCACAGTGCATGAGCTCCCTGGGCAGGGCTGAAGGCTGTGGATGACATGGGCCTGGACACATATCAGAGCAAGAGCCTGGTGCGGGCTAGAGGCACAGCTGTCAGCAGTAACAAATCAGTGTGCCCTGGATGGAGGCCTCTCCAGCCACCTCGGACTTTTGGAAGAGCCCTGGGATGGTGCAGAGGGGACTCTAAGGTGTGGCCAGCATCACAGGCTCTCTTTGGGGTACACTATGCCTGTGAGGGGCCAGTGACCCCCGACGCTGATCACCGTGCAGGAAATTTGTACTTGCCAGCTCACCTCTGCTGTGCAGAAGTCCCAGGAAGAAGGTCGGATGCCATAGGCGGGGAAACCAAGGCAGGAAGGGGTGACACCTCTAGAAGTGCAAGAGGGGACGATGAGGCTTGGGGCTCCAGCTCACACGGAGGGTTTGGCCCCAAGGTCACACAGATGGCAAGTGGCTGAGGGAGCCACACCCAGGACTGTCTGACACCAAAGGCAGAACGTTCTCCCAAAGGGGCTGGCCAAGGAAGCAAGGACCCCGCAGGTGCCGTGAGGAAAGCACCCCAAGTTCTCCTCTGTTCTTGCTGAGCAGGGCAGCCAGGCCCCCACCCTCCCTGCAGCCAGGTAATCCGGGAGGACCTCGGTCACAGTGCCTAAGCCAGAGGCGCTCGGTGCCACCTGTCAGGCAGTTCCAGTGGTCTCTGCCTTTCTTGGTGCTCCTGGACCCTGGTGACAGCACCTTCACCGGAACCCAGTGAGAGAGTGATTTGGGTCGCCATGGGAAGTTCCCAGGAGTGGCTTTGTCAGGGCCAACTGGTGTGGGTTAGGAAACTTCTCCTCTGGGCTCAGCTCTGCGGTCCCCTGAGCTGTCTATCAGGGGTGGCACAGATGGGACCCTGAACTTCAGCAAAACTCCAGGGCTGGCTCGCTGCGACTAGACCAGTCCACCCTGTCGTCTCTGGGGTTCCGCCCTCTTCATGGCCAAATCATGTTATACAGGGTCACAGATGGACTGCCACACTGTCCTTTGTCTGGTCATCAGCAGGACACTGGGACTGTTCCTCCTTTTGGCCATGGTGATATCGCTGTGAGCATTCATGTGCAAGCTTTTACTCCAACACTAGTTTGCAGTTGTTTGGGGCCTAAACCTCGGAGTGGAATTGCTGGATCACATGGTCATTCTGTATCTGACTCATCAAGGAATCTCCAGGCCAGTTCCGTGGGACCATAGCATGGGACATTACCAGAAGGGAGAGGGTAGGAAACCCTGCTTGCTCAGGTGCCAGGGAAACCGCCCGCCTAGGAGATTCCAGGAGGTGGCCTGGTCCCACTGACAGCCACCACTCAAGGTTTGAGTGCTGGCTCCACAGTCACAAGCTGTGCGCCCTTGAGAAAATCACCCAAGCTCTCTGAGCCTCGCTCTCCTCACCTCCTTGATAAAGATGCTGTGAAGGCCCAGTGAGCAATTGGAGGGCCTGGCTCAGCTCCTGGCCGGCCACTGCAAGGGTTCCACAGACCTTGGCTCTGCTATTCTCCACTACCACCCCGAGATCTCTCTCTCTCTCTCTCTCTCTCTCTCTCTCTCTCTCTCTCTCTCTCTGTCTTTCTCAGCGTCTCATCTCTTCCTGCAAGGGGAGCTACCAGCATCACCGCCTTGCAGGGGAGGAGCTGCTTCAGAGAAGTCACTGCTTCAGAGAAGTCACATAGCTTCCCCGACCACATGGCAGCCCCATCCGCAAGCACACCTGCCGGCTCCTGCGGGTCCCCATTGGCCTCCCACAGAGCACTGCAGGAACTGAGCTCAGATGTGGAGCTCGGAGCAAGTGTTTAGTGCCCATAAAATCCCAGATCTCAATAATCCCAAATAAGGCTTTCTGTGCATTTGCCCAGGAATCCAGCCCAGAAAGCGGGGCTCAGGATGCGTCCCAGAAAGAAAGATGCCCGTCTTCAGTCTTCCTCAGGTCTTTCAGTATGAGACAGCATATCTCTGGGCTCAAATACCAGCATCTCCCAGACCCCCCATAGCACCAGGCACCAGCCCCAGGCATTCTGCCCATGCAGAATAACCAGCCTGCAGACAGCAAGCTGGTAAGTGAGCTTTGAGTTTAACGGGAAGAGCGAAGTCCACTCCTTACTGGGAGGCTTTTTGGGCCAGGAGCGACTCAGCCCTAGGACCTGATGTCCCCTTCATGCAGCATGCCTCCCATCCTCCATTGTCTGATACCTGTGATTTTATAAAGTCTTCAGGACCCAGCAATGTTCCCTTCACACAGCCCCGTGCTTCACACCTCCCCAGGATCCAGGGGTGCTGGGCTGGAGGGGCAGTGGGGAGCTTCAAGGCGCCCCAAGCCCAGACACCGCCACAGATTTCAATGCCAAGATGGGCAGGCCTGGTGGGTTCCAGCCCTCCTCTCACCTGAGGGCAACTCTGGTCACAGTTGCTCAGCTCCGCCACCCTGGTACCAGCCGAGGGAGGCAGATCACTTACTCTCGGTGACTCAGCTGTAAGGGACAGAGAAGGCCCAGCATGCTCTGTCCAGGGAAGGGAGAGACAGGGCTGGCCCCATTCACAGACAGCAGGCATCAGGACAGGGCCCTCTCCATGGTGATCTGTCCATCATGCCATGCTGTCCCCCTGGCATTTTGGGGACACCACTGAGACTTGAGCATTGGAGTAGTCGGGGTGGCCCAAGGAGGGCTGCTCAGCCCTCGTGGTGTAGCACTCTCCTGGAAAAGATCTCACGCTGGCCTGGTGACCGGCAGGGCCAGCCTTCGCTCCTTCCTGCCAGCGGCACCGGGTTCCTATTGGGCCCTTTATGGATCAGTCTCCTTTCAGCCCCAGGACCTTTGTACCTGTGATTTCTTCTGCTTGGAACTCATGATTAAATCACGTTCTGGCATTGGCTTCATTTCCTGATACAGTCTATTGAATGGAGACCCCCCAAAGCTACGTTCAAATCTTAGTCTCAGGCGTCTGTGGTTGTGGCCTCACCTGCAGATGCAGCTGAATTAAAGATCACAAATAATATCAGCATGGGTTCAGATGGGCCCCAGTTCTAGCGCTGATTGTTTTCATAAAAGAAAGTCAGGCTGGGCCAGGCCATGCAGACCCCAGAGCTGGGGTCCTGGGGGACACTCCACCCTGAGTCTTTGGTCCCCAGAACTATGAGAAAATTCACTTCTGCTGTCTTCAACTGTACTGTCCTGGGCCAAGGAGTCAGTGGTCACCAGCCTGCCCTGACCACTCCCTTCCTGCTGACTTCTGTCCCATTTCACAGCCCCCAGCATGTGCTGCACTGGCATCCTGTTACCCAGTGGCTCCCATAGTTCTCAGGCCATGGTGGTGTCCTCGGTTGGAAGAAGGCTGTCCCTGTCCCCCAATGCCTAGCACAGCACTTGGAAGCCAGGTGCTCGTGCATAGGTGTGGAGTGAAGGAGGAGCCCAGGTCTTCCTGGGCCCAGAGGCTGGTGCCAGGGCAGATGGGAAATCCCCCAGCATGCAACTGGTGCTGGGCTCTGGAAAATGCTTCCCAGGGAGTGAAGCTGTCTAAGGGAGGGAGTGGGCACCCGGCCCTGGGAAGATGTCAGCAGGGGTGAGGGGTGCTGAGGCCTGTGCTGGAATAGAGTTGAGGCCAGCACCATCTCAGGTCCCTTTGTGTCCCAGATTCTATAAAAGGCCAGGTCTGAAGGCAGGAATGGGGAGAAGGGTGGGCCTGGGGGTGGAGGAGGCATGAATCAGGACTGGGCACACAGGGAGGGCAAAATGAGGACCCTGACCAGAAAGGGGCTCAAAGGGGTTACTGCAGGGGTGAAGGGGGTGCAGGATAATGATGAAGCCAGGCCTGCACCCGGCCTTTGTTGGTCTCTGAATAGTTCATGGTACCTTCTTGCACTGCCTTGGGGAGAACGGACGTTTGCTTATTTGCCCACATTAGGATATTGGGGCAAGCTTCTATGTTTTGCTTCTCTGTATTGTCAGCCTCCAAACCCAGCCAGTTCATGGTCTAAAATGACTGCTGTTGCTCCAGCCCTTGCTATCACAGCCAGAAGAGGACAATCTTGTCCCTCTCTCTAGAAGTTGCATTCTCACAGCGAGCACACTGAACTGTGGGTGAAATATGCATGAGATTGTTTGGAGAGCTAATGACAGTTTCTATTCTCATTAATCCTACCCGTAGCAGCTCAGCACCTACAGGGTGCCAGGCACCCCTGGCCTCTCCACATACTCCACCACCCGCCCACACCGGGGTGCCACCCGCTTCCACCCAGCCCGGGCCACCCTGGGAGCCACTCCTCTTCGGCCTTCTGCTTGTTTCCTGCAGTTACACTGTCCAGATGGAGCATCCTCCAAAGGGCATCGGGGGTGGGGGCTACATGGGACCTGGGGAGCACCCCCTGCTTTAGGAAGGGACATCCCAGCTACAGGGACCCCAACTTTCCAGAGACCAGCCCCTCACAGAAGGGCCTGAGGGCTCCGTGTCCTAGATCAAGGCTGACCTCTGTGGAGTCTCTCTGGCTGCCCTGGGAGGGGAAGGCTCCTCTTCCTGCTGCCTCAGCCTCCAAGCTCTCCCCAGAACCCCACACAGCAGCCCCAGGGGAAGCTCCCTGTCCCCTCCATGAGCTCAGTGCACAGCCCAGGGCCGAGTGCCTTCCCACTGGGCATGGCACACTGTGCACACCACAGAAGCCTGAGGCCATTTGCTACCCCAGAGTCCTGCGCTGCTCTGGGATGGTCACCTGGGCCCTGTAAAGTCTGCAAAAGAGCAAACACAGCTGTCCCTATATCATCCTTGTCCTTCAGGACCCTCCAGGAATCCCAAGGTTGGGGGATGTCCCCTGACCCCATAGCAGGCAGCACCCAGGCTACAGACACACAAACCACATGGAAAGCCCAGTGGCGACAGCCCACGGCTCCATGCTTACAGGACCCAAAGCCCAGCCCGGTGGGTCCCACAGAGAAGCTTCGGAATGAACTGTTTCTCACCACGTCAAAGGCAAAGGGGCCTCCGCCAGTGATAACTGGGCTCTGTGACCAAATAAGGCAATATTACATTTCGTTGTTTATAGCAGCCCCGAAGCTGGGCCCCCGGGACACCGCGAAGCAATGCGGTACTTACCCTGCATCTCTGCCCCTCACCCAGGAACCCCATCCAAAGCCAGTCATCACTCCCGCGCAGAAACACCATCTGACACTTTTAAGTACACACTCGCAAAGCCGAGAGGGGACCCAGCCTCTCCCTGGGCAGTCTGTTCCCTGGGTGGCAGAGGCAGCTTGGAATTGCATGCTCCAGATTTCCAGCGGGGACAGCCCGCAATGTTTTCTTCCAGGGCTTGGGCACAGAGGGGGACTTCTGCAAGGACAGCCTCGCAGCTCCACGTGTGAGGTGCCCTCTTCTCCCCCGAGGAATTCATCACAAACTTTCTTCTGCACCCAGCTGGCCTCCGCTGGCACTGTGAGCCTGCACCACCTTCCTGTCCTGACAGTATTTACAAAATGAGAGACATCACCAGCGGGCCACGTTCGAGCAATTGGTATTAATAAAAAAACCAGTGTAAATGTTTAAAGACCATTAGGAGGCTTTAAATGCTAAACACAGCTTCAGCTTGCTGGCATGGGTGCTCTGGGCCAGGACCACCTAACCTACAGCTCAGAGAATCCCCGGCCTGAGCAGAGTTCCCCAGGGACTATGATGTCTGCACGGAGCATGCGTGTAAGGGCGAGCAAATTAGCAAGATCCTGTGTGAAAATGAAAAGTTTTTAAAATGGGCTTTATGTGGAAACTCTGAGCTCAGTCTCTAGAACCACAAACAACAGCTCTAGACCAGACTTCGGGCAGGTCCGTCCCCTGCCCCTGCCTGCTGCCCACAGCTGCTCACTGGGCAGAGCAGGTGGCTTGTGGGCTCTGTGGGTCTCACCACTGCTCAGCACCATCCCTTCCTAGTTGAGGACACTGCCCTGGGACCTGAGTCTCCTTACCAGGCTGCAGGGATCAGACTACCTGGTTGGTCCTCTGTCCAACCCATGACCTTGGCCAAAGTTCTCTGGCAAAACCGCTCCCTCCACAAACATTTGCCTGGCACCATCACCCAAGCTGAGCGCCTGCTGCATTCAGGCATCTCGAACTCAGTGTCTCTGCTGTGTCGCTCCGTTTAAGCTGGGATAGCGAACACACAGACGACAGGAGACGGACTAACTTCCTCTTCTCTCTCTTGTCCTTCGCCAGCCCGGCCCCGGGAGCCCTCTCTAGGTCCTGCCACCGCCTCCTGTGAAATGGAGACACAGAGCTCCCAGGCACGGCTGGCCAGGACAGCCAAGGAGGTAGATACATTGGGTGCCTGGCCACGCATGGGGACAGAGGGGCACTCAGAGAGGGCAGGAGGCGATCAGATAGACAATCGCTGGTAACAGTTAGGAGCGGCTGTGATTTGAGGCCACTCTGTTTCAGCCACCCCAGTTTTCAGAGCAGAAGCAGTGGGAGGAGTGAGGGAGGATTCCCAGGGCTGAACCAGTCCTTCTGCTGCGAAGCTGTCCCAGCTCGTATATGACCACAGGCAGGGCCGCCGGTGCAGGGTCTGCTGGGATCCCGGGAAAGCGTCTACAGAAGTGATTAACCTACACGGGCCACCTGGCTTTGAACCTTTTTGCCCAGCTGACTCACTTTACAAACTCTTCTAGCCCTGGGAGTGGCCTTTGCCACCTCGCCTGAGAGCCTGACCGTAGAAGGTGTCACAAGGCTGGGCAGGCGATCCTGGCACCAGGAGCTGCCGCTCAGCCAGCACTGGGCAGTGAGTCCGATGGAGGAGACGGGGCTGATGGAGGAGAACAGACCAGCAGAGGAGACAACACGGGATCCCCTGCTGACAAGTAAGCAGGGCCAGGGGAGGGGAGGACAAGGCTGCTCACTGGCTGCCTGGCCTGGGCAGGATGGCCAGTCTGCCCTGGCAGATCCTACAAAAGGTGTGGGGAGGACCACAGTGTGGCATCCAGGTGGTGCCCAGACCACCCAGTTCGAGGGGCAGAAGAGGTGCTTGCAGTGGTTGTTGGTGTAGGGGACACGCGGCCTTCCAGAGGATGTGACCACAACTCTGGGTTTCCCATCCTCCTCATGGTGACACTTAGGCTGTCACAGGGCTGCCTCATGCATCGTGGGATGTTTAGCAGCATCTCTGGTCTCGGCTGCACTTGCTGTCTGATGTGACAATCTGGAAGTGACTCCAGACGTGGCCCCATGTCTCGAGGGTCCAGCCCACCCCTCTTGAGTGCACTGCCCTGCGGGAGCTGAGCCTCTCGCCACCCAGTGAGGTTGGTCCCCAAGCCACTGATGACTCAGGCTTCAGCGACCCCTTGGGATCGCCTCAGATGCTCCTGTACCAGCTGGGCTGCCTGGAGCAAGGTGCTTCCCCCTCTGTGCCTTAGTTACCTCATCAGAAAGTGAGGCCGCCACAGGGTCTCCCCAGAAGTCGCTGGTGGAAGGACAGCACGTGAATTCATACACAGCAAGGACTCTGGGCCCCCGAGGCTGCTGCAGTCTCTGCGCACGGAGGGGTAAAGCTGAGAGCCACAGAAGCTAAGTTGCTGGCCTGGGAGACTGAGAGTTCGAGGGCTCTGTCCCTCCTTGGGTGACCGTGGGCAGTTCCCCACACCCTGGACCTCAGCTCCCTGGAGGATGAGTGGAAACCCCTCTGAGGGTCTTCTTCAGGGGGACCCATAGGAGGTCGCTTTGTGGGGAGGGGGAGAGTGATGCGGAAGACAAGTCCATCCCCGGAAGCTGGCTGTCAGGTCCAGGACGGGTACCCATCTGGCCGGCCCCACCTTTAGTGCCTGGCCTTTAGGGGTTCCTGCCACTGATGAGGGTGTGAATGGCTGAGCCAGGAGGGTGTGAGTCAATCCCCCATCCTGCAGGGAGTGCTCCAGGGGCCAGCCGGAGGGGCTAGCAGGACTGATGGGGGACTCCTCTGTGGCTCCTGCTCAGAGGCCCCAGTGAGGCAGATGGGCATCCAGGGCCAGCTGCCTTCCCAAAGCCCATTCCCAGGGCCCAGACAGGCTGACTAAGGATCCACAAAACCCTAGTGCACCAGCTGGAGAAAGACTCCTTTTCATTTGGGGTTCGCTCTCCAAGTGTCAAACAGAGGGAGGAGAAATTGGGCTGAGGATACCTACTGGGTCGCCCCCACAGTGGGCCACACTTCAGAGACCCCTGCAATGACATGGTCCGTGGACCTGTGTCCTCCTGGCAGCCATTGGATGGCCACACTAGGGAACTAGAGGGTATCGTTGCTGGGCTTTTCTGCAGAGTCCTTCCTCGGTGTGGGCTGGGGACACTGTCCGGCTCCTCCAGGGCCTCTGGATATGAATCTTTAGGTCAGATCCACCAGGGGGGATAAAGGGTCCCAGATGCCAGCCCCTGTCTCTTAGAAGCACCACCTGGGCCAGATTTCCTTCCCAGGCCGCCTGGAGTCAGTGATACTCCTACTCTAACTGTACAACCCATGTACTTTGGATCTGGCCTGAGAGCCTGCTGGTAACACAGGGCTGTGACTTAACACCCCACCCCTCCAGGACCCGCCGTCACGTGTAAGAAGCCACATCCTTCAGTCTTTACTGGGCTGTCACAGCCCTGGCAACCCCCCAAAGGCAGGAGAGTCAGTCACCTTCTAGTATAAACAAGGTTAGCTTGGCCTGGTGACCTCAGGTGGAGTGGAATGGCTCCACTTCCAGAAAGTCCATGTCCCTCTGTGCCAAGAGGAGGAGGAGAGGCTCCAGGGGAAGAGAGGCCCTCGGGAACCCTTGGCTGAGCCCTGCATAGCGTCCATGGGGGATCCTCACACAGGTAGCAGGGCTGTTTGCTTTAGCAGTGTCCGCTCCGGTCTGGAGCACCGCGTTGTGTCAGACGAGCTCTGTGACCTGAGGTGAGGCCCCTCTTTGGACTGTTTGCTCATCTCTGTCAGGCCAAGGGAGGGGCACAGAGGTCCCCTCTGCTGCACCTGCAGCCAGAGGCAGAAGTGGCACCTTCAGAAGGGTGGCGGCCGTCTTTGTCAATCTGAAAGATCAGGCATTGGCACCCAGGGCCGGGGCTCCGGGATGCTGTCACACGGCCAGGATCTTCTCTCAGGCTGGTCTGCCACGTTCAATATGAGCATCTACCTCATGGCCCAGGATGCTGGCTGAGCTCAAGCCATTACATCCGTATCCTTCTCTGCAGAAGAAGGGAAGAGCAAACAGGGGCCCCTCTGCCTCCCCGGAAGATGCTTTCCTTTTCCTTTCTTTCTTTTCTTTCCTACCTTCCTTCCTTCCTTCCTTTTAGTGTCAGGGATCAGCTGCATGGTACAGAATAGATGCTCAACCCTGAGCCCTGCTCCAGCCCCCGAACACACTGTCACTGGCTCCCCAGCCCGCCTGCGCTCAGTCCCAGCCACCCTGAGCCGCCTGGGGTGGGGGCTGGCCATGCAGTCCGTGCCCCAGTCAGCTGGCCTCCGAGTAAGTAAAAGGCCACTCCGAGGGGCCACAGCCAGCCAGGGACGCTCGGGCCTGCTTTCTTCCTCTGTGCCTTGGCTTCCTGGTCTACACAGCGTGACGTCTGGCCCCTGCAGGCCCCGAGCCCTTCCAAAGCCAGGTCATAGGATTCTGCAGGCCCTGTGGTTTGTCTCAAGGAGGCATCAGGGCTCATGCTTCCCTGGGGGCCGGGCCAGGGGACACTGCAGTTTCTGAGCATTGTGTCCAAGTGAGGAGGGACCCAGTCTGTGTTCGTTGAGTGACTGAATGATGGATGAGATTTTAACAGATTGAATTTGTATGAAGGCCACTTGTTCTTTTCTTGAAAAACATTTTTTTTTATTGTTTATTTTTCTTTCTCCTTGTTTCTTTCTAAGACTCCCACAGGCCTGGGCTGTAGAAGGAGCATGACCTAGAGACCCAGAGCTCAGGTGCCCCAGAGGTGGATCTAATCACTCTCCTCCCACCCCTCTTGGAGAAGGATCTTGTCCCCTTCGACCTGCCCCACCCCCACCCCACCCCTCCACACAATGTAGAGAACCCCCCGGCCCCCAGCAGCTTGAAAAGCAACACAGAGCTGCAGGCAGAGTGACCATAGCGCCTGTGTGAGACACCCAGCGGGGGCTCAGTCTTCCTGCAAACACCCAAGCCCACGCCACGCCAGCCCAAGCTACCCCTTGCCTTTGGAGGCGTGAGCACTCAGTTGCACGTTGCACCGTGTTCCTCCTATGGAGCCCAGGCCGGGTCACACACAGTGCGGGCTACCGTGGTGCAGGGGAACTATCACAATGGAGTGTGCTTTCTTTCGCTGCCCTGGGCTTGGTACCGATAAGGCATTTCCGTTTAAATAGGCTGGATCAACATTTACTCAGTGCAGCCTGATGACTCACGGGTGCCACAGGATTCCAGGAGCTCTCCCTCTCCGGGGTTCCTGAGAAGGCCAAGCACTGGGATACTGCAGGGCCTTTGCACTGCCGCCCGTGGTGGGGGTGGGGGATGTTCTTCCCCCCAAACTCCACCTCGGGGGACCTCCTGCCCTGGGGAGGTGCTGTGGATTCAGTCTCTGTGTCACCATACCCTGTCCTCCCGTTCTACTCCCTAACCTCACCGGGTTATCCAGCCTGGGATTATGCCTGCAAAGAGAAGGCATCCCGAATACACATTTCTGGAAATATGCAGACCGTTAAAAGTAGTATTTGGTGCTTCCTAGGAGGAGGACGTGGGTTTTCTCACCCCATCTTACTTGATCTTCGCTCGAGCCCTTGGGGCGGGTGCTGTCATGGGCCCCATTTTCCAGGGAAAGGACTCTAAGGCACAGACGGGCAAAGGCCTCGCCCAGGACGGAAGAGCTGGTTGAAAACAGGCAGGTAGGCACTTTCCAGTGGGACCACTTCCTTTTGGCCCAGGGATGAGGGACACTCAGCTCTAAGCACCTGCTGAGGCTCCTCTCTGTCAGTCCTGGGCCTCCCAGCAGCCAATTTGAGGAACCATTCTATAATTTTACCCTGTCCAAGACAGAAGCCCACCGCACCACTGAGCAAGAACATGCCTGGGGCCACAATGCAAGGTCAGGATTCTGGATGGAAGCACCAGAAACCGAGCCTGGTTTTTTGCACAGAAACAAATGGGCTGGAAGACCAGGACGGTGTCAAATGGGAAGGGTGAATGTCACACCCCCAGGCTGCTGCAAGATCCTCCTTGACCACGGTAGCTGCTCACTGGACCTGAATGACATAGGCATCCCAGCCTGCCCTGCCTAGATTCCAGCTGGAGTTGTTCATGAAGGCATCTGATTGGTCTGGTCTGGGTCACCTGTCCATGGCCAGTTGTCTGGGAAAAGAAACTTCTGACCTCCTTCTATGTGGTGGGCTCTGTAACCTACCAACAATGACAATGGCAAGGGAGTTTAGATGCTGGACATCCTCTTCTCTGAATGACAAATGCCCACCCTTCCTCCCCTTGGAGCTCCCAAAGGACAGCTGCCTGAGGGTAGGCCACAGCTGCAAAAGAGGGCACAGAGAAGCTGGTATCTCTATGTGGCAGTGACAGCTCCAACCTCAAGTGGCTGGGCCAGTCTCAGAGGTCTGGTCCTCAGGCACTCTGGGGTGATTCAAGTTATCCCTAGCACAGAGACTTAGACGGCTTGGGGCCCCCAAAGGGATCACACCTCATTTGGCCTTAGGAGATGGTCAGATCCTTCTGGAATCTCTCCCTTTGTGAGCAAGCTGGGAACATGCTGGCTCTGGGCTCCATGCTGTCCTGGACAAACCACTATGGAACAGCCTCCAGGATCTCTGGACCAACATGTTAGCCAGCAGTCCAGGCCACCGGGAGCCCTGCCAGACAGCGGCATGTGCAAACTCCACCAGTCGGTCCCAGCCGTCCTGACTGGCAAGAGCATGCCCAGCTGACCAGTGTGTTGTTTGTTTTATTTTGCTTTGGTTTATTATACAGCACACAGCTGGGGACACGGCTCCCACACCATGCCACATGCAGCGTCCATTAGCGCCCCTGTTCTGCCCTCCGCCCCGGAGGGGGAATGGCCTGGCCTTAACAGCCTGAATCCACGTGACCCCACGTCCCTATCACCCTCTGAGCTTGGACACACTGCTGATGTCTTTGAACCCCGGCTACATCTCCATAAATAGCCCTTTCATTACAACTTGCTATGGGCTGAATTGTGTCCCCCTGAGTTCATCTGTTGAAGTCCCAGTCCCTCAGCATATGACGATGGACAATATCAAGCTCAGATAGGTCACTAGGATAACTCTAATCTACATAACTGTGTCCTTGTAAGAAGCAGAGGTCAAGGCACAAACACATCTGGGACAGGACACAAGGACACAGGGAGGAGTGAAGCTTCAGAGGGACCAGCCCCGTGACACTTAGGTGTCCAACTTTCAGGCTCCAGGACCCTGGCCTTGAGAAGGACATGTCCTTGAGAAGGGGTCACCTGTCCAGCCCCAGGCCTTCCAGGTGCACACAAGATGATGACATGTCTCGATGAGCAGCGGGAACACTGGCAAAGAAGGCGGCCACACCTCGTCTTAGGCTGAAGTCGGAGAAGGGGCTCCTGATGGAGCCCCGTGGAGTCACCCAGCGTTGAGACAGCCCTGGTGCAGGTGGTGACGAGTCAAGAGTTGAGCTCTGCGCTTGGTTACAGCAGGAAAACCTCAGGTAATCCCGAGACACTTTTAACACGAGGGACCACAGAAATGCTAACTGACGGGTCATCGGTGCCTCCTGCTCACTGCGCCCAGCCCCGGCCTGAGCCCTGGGCATGCCGCTGGCTGGACGAGAGGCCTGTGCTGGAGGGCTGCGGGAGGCCAGCTGGGGACCCCTCTCAGAGTGCAGCCCTGAGGTCTGTTTGGGTGCAGTCTGAATCCATTTTCTGAATGTCACAGCGTTAAGTGTGTCATTGAGGCAGACATTGTCAGCCCTTGCTAGGGTGGCCTGGGGACATGGACCTACCCTGTCTCTCAAAGACAAAGGAAGTCTGCTCCGCCCCAAGGGTGTCCCCAGAGATGACTGCGGCACTGCAGCTTTGTGCACCCCAAGACTTGGGGCACAAGGGAGCATGGGCAGAATGGCGCGGCCACTCTAAGCCCTTTGGAGATATCTGAGGTCAGGTTTGGCTTTTCCTTCTCAGATTCCCAGCCTGCGTCTGGGAAAGTGTTATCGGCTTCTGGAAAGGAGGGCTTTGTGAGCTGTCTCCTCTCAAAGTACTTGTCATTTGCATGCCATGGCTGAAAGGGGTCAGGGAAGACGCCCCTAAGGGACCCTTTCAAGGCTGCTGACCGCCTCTAGGGAGGAGGCTGAGCCAGTTGGCTCCTAAACCCATATTAAAGAAGAGGGTGAGGGGCATTGGGGACTAACTCTGCTCCTTTGTGCCAAAAAGCCCCGGTAACTTTGAGCTTTGTCCTACAGTTCCAGAAAGGCTGGCCCTGCAAGCCACTCTACGGGCTGTTTCTCAAGGTGGGAAAACAGGGTGATGGTAAATGTTTTTGTTAGCAAAGCTCCTCAAAAGGGCCCTGGTCTGAGAAGCAGATTCTGCGACTGATCAGAGTGGACCTACTTTCCGGTGAAACTCAGTGTGACCCTAACCTCGCCTTGAGAGGCACCTCCCACCAACTGCTGGAGATAGCCTGGCATCTCTGTCTAGGGCGATGATTGTTCCTGTGGGTGTTGGGTAGAAAGCCCACCACGCGTGTTCCATTGGAGCAGGAACTTTCTGTGTACATCTCCTTCCAGTAACTTGGAAGTCCATCTCCCTTCGGTCACCTCACCTTTTACCGCCACAAGCCATGGCATTCGTATTATTTATTTTAATAAAATACCTGTGCTGTGTTTCCTCTGATGGCATAGTAAGGGCAAATATTTGCTCCATAATTAGAGTTAGTTTAATCTCCGCAGCTCCAGCAGGATGAGCAGCCAGGAAGGCTAGATGTTAGCCATTTCTGGAACATTCCCTGCTGGTGTCCCGGGGCCTTTCACCTGCCTCATCCCTGCAAACAAGCAAACAAACCAAAGGTTGAGGAAAGGTCTAGGTGTCCAGAGTACAGACTGTACCCAGAGTAAATTACAGGGACCACGGGTGCGTTTTTTTTCCTAGTGTTTCGATAGACTTCTTGCTACTTCTGGTAATAATGTGTTACAATGCTGTGGGGGATATAGCCCAGCTGATTTCAAAATCCAGGGAGATAAATGAAGGCCTGATGGTGCTGAAGAAAAAGCATTGGGCTCAGAATTTCCAGAGCCAACTGGACCTGGGATGGAATCCAGGGTGTGCCACTGCCAGCTGTGTGGACACGGACGATCCATTTACCCTCTGCGTGTGGGTTTCCAAGGTTGCAAATGGGAATAATCATCCCGACGTCAAACACTTGAGGTAATGATACAGACAAAACTCCTAAGGCGAATGTTTCATTGTGGCTGCACTGTATGATGGGAGTTCTCTGAGCCTGGGCCACCACCAAGGGTATTACAAGGCAGATGACAAGTGTAACAGTCTCATGTCAGCTTACAAAACCCAGAAAGCCCACAGAGCCCTTCAGTATTTTGTGTTTTCGATAATGCAGCTCAGCAACCAGCAACAACCCATGCTCTTCCTGGTGCAAAGGGAGCCCCAGGTACATGGTTCAAGGAATCACCCGGCAGGGGACCTGCGGCACGTGATGAGAACACAGTTCCGTGCTCATTTTCCCTCGAGGTCTTCTGAGGGAAGTCTTGGCTGGGGCATCACAGGTCTCTTGCTGCCTGCCCGCCCACCCTGGTTGCTCCCATCGGGGTCCAGGTGGGTTAGACCACAAGATCTCATGATTACCATGCTTGGTTAGATTATCACCTTCTGTCATGGCCAATGATTCTTAGTTTTGTAATTCCAACGGTGATAGTCCCCTTTTTTTGCTAACGAGGATCGAACTCATGACCTCACACTTGCCAGGCAGGGGCTTAAGCCACTGAGCTAAATCCCCGGCCCCACAGTCCATTCAAGATAGAAATAGAAATGACATTCAATGCATGTGCTAGCATCGCTGGACCTCAAAGACAAGATGCTTGGTGAAATAAACCAGCTACCAAAGGCCAAATCCTGCAGGATTCCATCTCTGGGAGGCCCCCAGAGTCCTTAGTCTCCCACAGAGACAGGAAGCAGGATGGGGGGCGCCTGAGGCTGGGGAGGGAGATGGGAATCCACGGTTCAGCAGGACAGTTTCAGTTTGGGGGAATGAGGAAGTTCTGGTGGTGGCCTGGGGTGTGGCTATGAGCTATCAGTGGTAGCCTGAATGGACTCAGACGCCCCGAACTGTGCACTTAAACATAGTTAAAATGATAGATTTTGTTAGGTATATTTTAGCACTGTTGAAAAATAAAAGTAAAATTGGAAACCGTGAGTTGGATTAATGAAAAGTAGAACGTAATCTCGGCACAGGAGGCGCTCAGATCCGGAGCCCTGGGACTCCGTCTGGGAAATATTGGGTAGAGCAGACTCGGGAGCCAGACTGCCCAAATTCTAATCCCAGAGCCGTCACTGCTGTGTGACCTCTGCCCCAGGACCTCACCTCTCTGGGCCTCAGTTTCCTTATCTGTAACATGCGAATAACAGTAACTCATACTTCCTAGAACTGCTCTGTGGACTCGCTCTGCAGACATCTCTAAGGAGCTTGGAACACAGCCTGTTACACAATCTTTCCTTCCTAAGTGTTTGTTAAATAAACAGACTTCTTCGTGGGGAAGCACAGATGGGCAGCTGGCCTCGTCTGACCCTGGGCCCCTCTAGAGATTGAGCCCACAGAGGCCGTCCACAGCGGGGTGGAGGGTGTCGCTGTACGCTCTACTGGTCCAGTGGGGAGCAGCCACTGAGACTGCAGGGGAAGCGACCCAGCTGTTCCCTGCCTCGCCTGTCTGCCCCACACCCACCAAGATCCTGGCCACCTTGGCCACTGTCCTGTCCCAGTCCCAGCAAGTGCCTAGGTGGGACCTCTCCAGTCCTTTCTAGAGAACCCTGCAAATGGCCCAAGTGTCCACCAAGAAATAAATGCCCAAACAAACCCTGGCACAGCCACGCCACGCCTGGTATTGAGCCATGGGAAGAAGTGAGCCCTGAAACACAGGGAACAAGAGGCCAGGCGCACTAGACCGCATCCTGTACGGCTCCATTTACACAAGAGGTCTAGAAGGGATGAATCAACAGGAAAAGAGCAGATTAGGGGTTGTCAGGACGGGGCCTGGGACAGTGGGGGTAACTGCTCTTAAGTGACTGTTTCCCAGGTGAGTCAAGTGTTCTGGAACTACACGGAAGTGACTGCTGGACACGTTAATGACACGGTAATAAACTGCATGGCTAATGTTACATTATGAGAATCTCACGCCAGGAAGTTTTAAATTAAAAAAAGACCCCCCTCACCCCCCCCCAGCCTCTTGTCACTCACCTACCATGACGGAAGGCTGCTTTTATCCCTTCCCAGCCGCCCACTTCTCCACCCACCCACAACCTGAAAACCTCCAGGCTCCAGGTCAGGGACCCCTATGGGCTCTCACCTGCACCCCTACATCCTCATGCAGCGGACTGATAGAAAAAAACAATGCCCTTTGACACACCAGGCCCTAGCCTGGAAGTTGGATTCTTGTTTTAGCTTCACAGGAACTGCTGCCAAGGCCCATTTTACAGACACACAAGTGGAGGCGCTGAGAAGCAAACTGCTCCAATTGGGAGTTGCCCTCCTCTGTTCAACACTGAGACCCTATGCTTATTTTCCCCAGATGTATTGCCTGCCCTTCAGGTCCCTCAGCCAGGGGAGGAAAGAACCCCCCCCACACACACCCCAGCAGGTGATCAAAGAGCCAAACTAACTGAAAACAGATTCCCAGAGGCCGTGAGAAATCAGTATGTAAATGACCTGTGACCCTGAGCTGAGTCCTGAAGACTGACAGTGGGGGCAGGGTGCGTGTGGAGCTTGCGTGTCTCCTGCTTATCTGAGGGTCTAGAAAAGATCGTGGACACGGGAGGCACACAAAGAGCTGTGGCTGTGAGCAATGTCCCTGCTAGCCACATTGCTAGTCACTGCTGTGTGCCTGCCATCAAGCAGGGAGCCTGAGTGTCTTGTTAGTGGCTCCATGAATCAACTGCAGGCTCAGAGTCACTGCAGCCCCCAGAGTCCGATAAGACCGCAGATCAGGAGAGCACAGGGCCTGCCCCAGCTGGGTCCAGGGCCTCACCCTGCAAAGCCTATTTTAAACCTGAGCAAGCCCAGGGATGTGTCCTGGCCCCAGCCTCCCCAGAAACTGTTTCTCTCCCTCCCTTGCAGCCTTGCCGAAAAGGGAAAGCATTTCCCATAATTACAAGCATTGTGCAGCGTGATTACTGCATTCTGTAATGACGGCTGTGTGTTACAATGACACGCAGGCCGTCTCACTGCGCAGGTCACTTCTCCCGCTATGCTGCTGACATAAATATCTTTCCATCATGAGCATGGGGCCGAGGGGCTGCAGCTGGGGCTCCTCAGCAAATAGACGGGGGCTCTGGATCTGCCTTCTCTCAGCCATTCTCCTGGGTCCGGCCACATGGGCAGCCCAGCCTGGCGTCCTCCTCCCATGATCACATCTACCAAAATAGCCGCAGAGACCAACCTTTTAAAAAATGAGCCGGTTTAGATATCTCACTAAAATATCTTATTTAAGGTCTGGGGTTTTTGCATATGTTGGACACAGCTAAAAGGTTTTAACCCAGTACAATTTAATGGGACCAAGAAAATGAAAAGCAGAAAAAGAGGCTTCAATCTGAATGAATCAACAAGAATTAGCGGCTGCTTAACATATTTCTGCTAATAATAATACATTCAATAATGTGCTTTTTTAAGGCTGGCTCAATCTATAATGGCCCCTTCCTGCCCCCAAAAGGTAAACAATGATGCTTTAAAAATAGTCCCAGCACATATTTACATTTTTTCCCCCCTGAGTCTTTCTGGTTTATAGTTCATCATTCCAGGGGTAAGAATTCTAAAATTTTCTCTGTATATTTACACAACTGAGTTATTGCTATGTATCACATTAGCTATCAGAGCCTTCCAAGAAAAACGAGTTTTTATCTTGACCCCAACACAACCAATGTCAGATGTTAAAGTCCTACAAAGAGAGTGTGGCCCCTGGAGGGACCTGCACGGCCCGGTCACACACAGCCTCCGGTGCCCTCCAGGGGCAGGCAGATGTGTGCTCACAGCTCTCCACCAGCTCCCAGCTGCAGGGAGTCAAGAATGCCATCAGGTATCTATCTGTCCCCTGACTCCTGAGTCAGGACTTCGCAGGAAGACTGCCCCTCACTCTCCCACAGGGCCTTCTCTTAAGTGTGGTACTTGGGTGGAGCCCAGAGGGGGACATTTCTTTGTGACTCTACTGCTAGAATGTTCTATGTTCACTCAGGGCAGTGCACAAAGATCCCAGTGCTGCCAGGCCTGGGGGTGCAGGGAGGACTGCTCATCCTCCATACGTGTCCCTCACAGAGTGACTGCTCTGTCCCCACCAGGGCCCAGCAGAAGCCCTTAATGCGGGTGTTACTCAGTGGGCAACCCCGAGCTCCCTGGCACCAGCCCAGCTCCTTTCTTTCTAATGGCATAGCGGTTGTAAAGTGACCTTCCCAAAAGTCAGACTGGCTGCCCCATCCACTACCCTCCTGCGGCCACAGAGAAGCCTAACGTTTTGTTTAAGTACTCCTCTTCAGGATTTACGGTATTTATTTGGAGATGTCAGGAGTGAGGTTTGTAGATACCCAGGCGGCGCCTCCGCCGTGCTCTCGCTCGCTCTGGGGTGCCTGCATGCTCCTGTCTGCTTGGCTCTCGGCCCTGAGCGCTGCACAGGCAGCAGCGTGTGGCCGTGGAGTGGACAAGACGAAGGGTCCGGGGTGCCGGCCAGAGTCCCCACGTCAAACTATCTCAGCTTCCGTTAATTAGAATCTTCAAACAGCAAGATTTCTCTCTACTTAGAGCAGTTCTCCTTTTATCCAGACTCCCAAATTCTGTTGGGGCTTGGGGCTGCTAAAAATCTCTGGGTTCAATTTCAGGCCCCCCCTGACCTTTGACCGCCAGCTCTTTCCCCTCCCTGGACTTCAGCCTCCTCCTCTGGCAATCGTCAGGATCCTGCTGCCCAGGGAAGGGGGTTCGGAACCAAAGCCCCCTGCCGGGCCTCTCCCTGCCAGGGCTGGCGTGGGGGCCCCCTCAGTGGGCGCCCTTCCCTGGGGCCTGGCTGCAGGCACGCCCCGCACCGCGGCTCAGGGCCCCACTGCCTGCCCCGACTGATAAAACCGTCCGGGAGAATTGCCCCTGCGAGCGGGAGGCTGGGGGCGGGCCGGGACCCGCGGGCCAAGCGCAGAGGCTGCAGTCGCCAGAGTCCCGCGCGGGTCGCTGGTGGCCACCAGCTAGTCGTGCTACGCGCGGGGCGGGGCGAGGGCGGTGCCCGCAGGTAACCCCCCGGGGGGGCGGGGAGGCCCGCCCGGGACCCCCGGACCAAAAAGCAGAGGGGGAGGAGCAGCGCGGCGGTGCGCGAAGGCGGCCAAGTTTGGCTCCACCGCCGCGCGCGGCTTTGCATCCTGCCTCTGGGGAGAAGTGGGGGACTGGTCCCTCCGAGCTGGGCTCGGACCCGAGCCCTCAGCCGCTGCAGACTTCCCGGTGTGACTTCGCCGTCCCCTGTCCTGGACCCCGCGCGTCCAGGGCGCGCCGGAGCCGGGGAGCGCCGCGCACCATGCTGGAGGGAGACATTGGCTTGGAGGGGCTGTCCCCCGAGGAAGCCCCTGCAGCCCGTGAGTATCCCGAGCGGCGCGGGGTGGGGGTGGAGGACCCAACGCGCTAGCTGGGCGTCGGGGACACCGCGAGACAAGGGCTCCCCTGGAACTAAGGGGCGCGCGCGGAGAGGGGTCAGGGCCCCCCACCTGCAGTGACGAGGACAGTCCCCGGCCTCGTTGCTCCCTACTGAGGACAGAGGGGAGGGACGTCGTGGTCGCAGGTCTCTGAGCCTCTGATAGACGGACGGCAGACAGAGCGACCCGGCGGGACGAGGACTGGGGCTAGGGGCGGCGCAGGGAGGGCCCCGCGCCAGGGGGCAGCATCTGGCCGGAGAGCGAGCTGTTCCCAGTCCCGGGGGAGCGTCCCGGGTCGTGTCGGCCGCATCCACGGCTCAGGCGGATGCAAGGTTTTTCGGATGTTTTTACAGGCGCTATTAATACACATAATATTTCCGTGCTATTCTGAAGATTTATTTGCGATATAAAGTAACTACTGGGACTCGAAGGCATAATGGGAACTGCCGTGGTGCTTGCACAGGCAGAGACTGATGAGGCTTGGCTACGGGAGGGGGAGCCCCTGACTTCCTCCACCAGCCCTGCACATAAATCACGACTCTGGATATTTTTATACCAATAATTTTAAAATAAATGACCCAAGCGATGTTTCCTAGATGGTCTTCTCCTCCCAGTTCGGAGGTTATTAAATAAACCGCAGAGCGGGGTCGCGATGGGGGTCTCCAGCATGCAGTGGGCTTTATTTAGTGACACCGTGGAGTGTGCCCTGCTGAGCCTGGGTGAGGCGTCTGTGCCCTGCAATCAGTGCCACCGCAGCCCCGGGCTGCTAACTTTAGCACGGAAAGTCCTCCTTTTCTTCTTTCTCCTCCTCCCCCTGGGTTTCTGGATTCCTATGGAGAAACTTGTTCTGACGTGTACTTCTTAAACAACCCAATTCGTCTTCTTTCTCCGAGTGACACTGTATACTCCCCCAATTAAAGGCGCAAGAGAAAGAAAGACAGAAAGAAAGAAAGAAAGAAAGAAAGAAAGAAAGAAAGAAGGAAAGAAATGTCGCTAGGCAGAGAGGAGAGGCAAGACCTGCAGTTGCGCTGGGGTGTGGCCAAGTTGCCCTGCTTTTCAAGCAAGGGGGTGCTTTAAGCACAAGGTAAAGAAAAAAAAAAAAAAAGGCCCATCGCCTTTGGAACCAGCTGGAAATGTGAGCCCCATGCACACTGGGTGTGCACTCTGGCTGAGTCCAGGCCCTCAGCACGGGGCTTTACACACTTGTGAAGTGTGGAACCATGCCCATCACATAAGGAAACTGAGGTCATGCAGAGTAATACTGGCACCAAGACTAGAGCCAGGGTGCCTGTGTCCAGCTCCTGTGAGGTTCTTGGCACTCTCTTATTCCACCCCACACAGAATTCCCCAGTGATAGGACATCTCAGGGAGCTATTTCCTATCCCGGATAGCATGCTGGTATTTGCCGCCTTCAGATGGGGGCCCAGGCCACGTCTCAGACGTGGGCATCCAGAGCCTTCCTCAGTGGAGGAACTAACTGGACAGATCTGAGTGGTCCTCTCAGGCAGCTGATCCCCAGCCTTCCTCCTGGAGGGCAGACCCTTCCGCTCCTTCCCCCGTGTCTTGGCTGGGTAGTGGATTGGCTAGTGGGCAGAGTTCTTGCCTCCTTCCCTTGCGTGGGCATCCCCAGTGGCAGGCATAGGGCTCTGGTGCACCACCCTTCTTCGGCAGACCCTACCGGGGCCAAGACTTGGATTGACTTGCAGCTCTCTTGATGTGATTAAGGCCAGAGGCTGTCACTAACATTTGCAGTTTCATAGAAGAAAAGCCACTGAATTTCAGGACAGAAACTCGAGAGAAGGTCATTCTGTCCCAGTTTGGGCATCAAGGCAATGAGAGAAGCAGTTTCCGTGTAGTACAGCTCTGGAGGGCCTGGGTCTTCGAGCTGACTTCTGGTCCTGAATCCCAGCCTGGCTACCTGCCGCTGTGTGACCTTGACCTTGACCTTGACCCCTGAAGCCACCTCCCATGCTGCCTTCTTCAGCAGCTCCTTTGTTTATTAATCAGCTGCTTACCCCTAAAGTCATTGTCTGCACCTCCCACAAGGGTGGTGGAAGTAGAGAGGATTGCAGCATCTCTCCCACTGGGCATATCTGCCCAGCTCTCTTCTGTCCTCTGAAAACCAACCTGACCTCTGTTCTCTGGAACCATTGGTGGCCTCCAGTCACAGAGGGAGGAGGAGGGAAGAGGAATGAAGCCAGCTGAGCAAGATGGTGTGTACAACCAGCAAGGCTTGACCTTGTGATTGTCTTCCTCTTGTGTAAGAGGAAACTGAGGCACAGATCCCTTACTCAAGGTCACACTGCAGGTAGATGGCCCAGGGAGGACTTGAACTCTGGGCAAGGTGCTATGCTTTGGTCTCTGTGCTATTTGCCCACCCTGGGCAGCGGCAAGAGCTGTCCCTCCTGAAGCTCATCCACCTTCCATAAAGAGCAATCGAGCACCTGCAGTAGCCTGGTGCTGGGTTCTTGGTCCTGGGCACACAGTGAGGGGCAGAGCAGACCAAGCTCTCTGGACTGCCCATGTCAACATCTAGCACGTTGGCTGGTGACAGCCCAAGGTGACAGGAAAGAAGGAGGCTGTGAGTGGAGCTCTGAGCAGAGGCACGAGCCGCACCCCAGCAGGAGCAGGGGCAAGCGTAACAGGCAGAGGGAACACAGAGTACGATCCGGTGACACCTGGAGTTCCAGGAACAAGCAGTGGCTTCAGATGCCAGCCTGTACAGTAAGAGAGGGGAGCAGGTGGAAGGAGGGGAGAGCAGGAGGGGACCCTGTGAAAGGGGTCTCTGACTGCTGTGACCACTCGGACAGCAGGCATAGGGCTGCAAGGGCCTGGAACAGGTGAGGGACCGGGCGGCCTGGTTGGGATGGGGTCCCTGTTTGCTCTGCAGAGAACGGGCTCCTGCCCTACTCCAGAGCTGCTGTTCTAGGGTCACAGGGGAGGGGCCAGGTAAGATGCTGGAATTGCTGACACCCCAGATGCGGAGTCCTAGAGTAAGAGAGGAGCAGATGGCCCCAGATTTGGGGGCCTGAGCAGGTGAAGGAGGAAAGGTCCCTGAGGAGAGGTAGAGCAGGCAGAGAGGATGGTTTGCTTTTTGTTTCTTGAGTTTTTAAAATTGTGATAAAGTCTATGACACAACATTGTCATTTTAGTGTTAGTGTCTGTGGTGTTAATGACGCACCCAGTATTGTTCAGACAACACCACGGACTATTTCCAAAACTTTCTCCTCACCCCACATAGAATATCTCTGCAAGTCAACAGTGATTCACTTTTTGCTACCCGCTTCCCCTGCCCCAGGGAGCTCGGCCACTTCTCTCTGACAGGTTGTATCTTCTGCTTCCGTGTGTCCTACATGCCTGTCATCTGTGGGTTTCACTTGGCGTGTTTTCCAGCTTGCTCCACATAGTAACCGCTATCAGTCCTGCACTTATTTGTGGCTGAGTAATATTCCCTTTCTCACCCAGGACTCTAGCCCGTAGCCCGAAAAGGCTCAGTGAAATTCAGACGGGAACAGATAGATGGATGGACAGACAGGCGATAGCTGACACTCACTGCCATGCCTTTCTGTTCCAGGCTGTTGAGTTGCAGACCTTTCCTTAAATCAGCTCCTTTAATGTTCATTTGCCAAGTTCATAATGCTAGCAGCCCCTTTTGACAAACGTGGAAACTGAGGCCCAGAGAGAGCAAGGAATATACCTGAGCTTGTTTATTTATCTGTCCATCCACCAATGGATATTTGGGGTATTTCCACCTTTGGCCAAATTTGAATAAAGCCACAGTAAAATTTACAGAGTGATGTTGGTTTGAGACCCTGTTTTCAGTTTTTTGGGCACGTGTCTAGTGGTGACGTTGCTGGGTTATATAGTCATGCTTCTTTAACTTTTTAAAGAGCCACCAAAATGATTTCCATCCACTGTGACCTTCCTGTTACAGTGCCATTAGCAGTGAACAAGTGTTCTAGCATTTCTGCATCCTCATTAATATCGGTTCCTTCTCCTTTTTTTAAACAATAGCCTCCCTATCAGATATTGTGTGGTACCTCCTTCTGGTTTTGTTTTGCATTTTCCTAGTAACTAATTTACAGAGACTTGTTGGTCATCTCCCAGGAGGTATTTGGACAACACTCACTTTTTAATTGAGTTTTGTCCTTTGGTTGTGGAGTCCTAGGAGTTCTTTATACAGATGAAACGTGAAGCCCTTCCCAGTTGTATGAATTGCAAATATTTCCCCCCATTCTTAGGTTGACTTTTCGCTTTCTTGACGGTCCCTTGATACACCAAAGAAATGAATTTGCATGATGTGCAATGATGTACTTTCTCTTTTGTTATTGGTGCCTTTGGTGTCAACTCTGAGAACCCATTGCCAAATCCAAGGTCATGAAGATTCATCCATGTGTTCTTCTAGAAGTTCTGTGGTTTCAGTCTATATTTAGATCATTGATCCATCTCAAG
The DNA here is from genome assembly GCF_034190915.1 of Cavia porcellus. Lineage (NCBI taxonomy): Eukaryota > Metazoa > Chordata > Mammalia > Rodentia > Caviidae > Cavia > Cavia porcellus. The sequence continues at coordinate 27,783,059 of NW_026947500.1, forward strand.
TTAGTTTTTATATGTAGAGTAAGGGCAGGACGAGCTTCACTCTTTTTTATGTTTTTGTGAACTATGCCAGGGATATAACTTCTTCTTTTGCATGTGACTCTCCAGTTGTCCCAGCACTATTTATTGAAGGAAGCTGTGATTTAGGAGGTCTGTTTTTGAGCATGTTAATAACAATGGCAAGCCAGAGCCTGCACACCAGCTGCCATCCGAGTGGCGTGGCATGGCATGGTGCATTCTAACCTGGGCGAGTGGATTCTCTGTGGACATTCCCAGGGGGTCGGCTTCCTCCAATGACAGCAGCAATAGCAATGAGTAGCAATGACCTATCTGGTAGGCAGCCTGCCCCTGTATCGTGTGGAGGCTGAAAGGTGGCCTTGCCCTGCTGACCGCCATGCCCCTTGCAGTGACGGGTGAATATTGGTTGTGGTCGGAACCTGATGCTCTGTGGAAGTGACCACGCATGAGTTTCTCTTCTGTGCCGTGATGCGAAGTTGAGGAAACTGTCTTTCAGCTCTGCAGTTGGATACACAGTGCAGTGCTGATCAGCCGGACATAGAGGCATCTCCCGCTGTGTGGGAATGTGTGGGAATGTGCGATCACCGCATTACCAGGAGCAGTGGCACGGGATAGCCCCCGCTAGCTGCCAAAATGTTCACAGTGTCTCTGGATTTACCTTGTCAAGTGCACGGTAAAAGGCCTCTAGTTCTGGGAAATGAATCCTAGGTGCCAAGTGTGGGTCTGTCTGTACTTTAGCCCAGTCCTCTTCCCCTTTGTGCTTCAGAATGAGCTCCCACCTCTTCCAGAGCAGCAATGAATTAGGCCTCAGTTAATTGCACTTACCGCGTCTTGGGTGGGCTTTGTTCATTGGGCGCCAAGAACTATATCTCATTAATGTCTCTAGCATTAGCTCAGCAGGGGTCAGTGAAAGTCAGACGTGGACAACAGATGGACGGACAGATAGGCGGTAGCTGGTACTCACTGACAGTTCCCTTCTGTTCCAGGCTCTGTTGAGTTACAGACCACTTGCTAAGTTCGTAATGTTAGCAGCTCCTTTTGACAAACATAGAAACTGAGGCATAGAGAGAGCAAGAAATGGCCCAAGCCGACACAACCAAGAGTGTTCTGTGACTCCATCCAGAAGGATCTGCCTAGCCCGGCCAGGCAGAGGACTCTGGGACTCAGACTACTCCTGGCTCCACGCCAGGCACTAAAGCTCAGCTGCTGCCCCCAGCTCTCCAGGGAGAAGGTGGCTTTCTGTGATTGCTTGGCTGCTGCTGGGAGCCACAGCCAAGAGGCCCAAGTGGGTTGTGTGAGCTACATCTGTCCCACGCTCTGTGTCTGCCTGGCACACACAGCCTCGGTCACAGTCTGCTGCCTTCAGCACCCAGCACACGTGCCAGGGTGTTCACACTGTGTAATGAAGCATTAAAAGCCTTCCCAGTCCCCAGAGAGCCCCTTGACAATGGTCACATGGCCATTAGGTAGACAAATTACTAGTTTCATCTGTTTGGTCCTTGGAGGGGACTTGCATGTACAGTAGCTGCCTAGCCTAGTAATTTCAGCTTCTCGTTTTTTGTTGCAGCCCGTGGGGACAATGGCTCCTCTGAGCCTTTCGCAGTGGTCTGGCTGGGCTTCGGTTCCCACGCACAGCACAGCCCACGAGGCCTCAGCAAATGCAGGCCCCAACCCTCAGGGCTGGCAGGCACCTCCTGAGAACACTTCCCTTGCCCTCTGGGTGTGGTGAGCAAACATCCCCCTAACACCCAAGGTTTAATCCTCTCTCTTTCACACCCGGCTGAAATCACTTCTGCCCACACATGGCCTCTGGTGTGTAATGAATTTGTTAATGCATTTGCATGGCATTTCAGCTTGAAAGTCTGAATGTGCCGTTTGTCGCTTGTCATGAAAAGGGAGCTATTGATGTGAGCTATTAGGAGGGAAGTATAATCGGGGATCCTTTATATGTGCTGTGTTTCCTGAGCAGTGAGCAGCCACAGAGAGAGCAGATCAAGAGCTCGGGGTGAAGGGGAGCAGAAACAGGGGCGAATGCTACGGGGGACCCTGTTATGACCTTGGTCAAGGTGGGTCCTGTGGTAGAGTTGGAGCCCTAAAGTAGTCAGTTCTGAACCTCAGATACCCCCAGCCTCTGTCTGCACACAAGTCAGAGTGTGTGAAGACAGGCTGGTGTCTTCCTAGCATCCTTTTGTGTCCCCAGATTTCATCAAGGACCACGAGCACCTTCTGTGGCTCCTCTGGGCTGTGACAGTACCTTAGATGTTTAGTTTGGTTGCCCTTGACAGTTTTGTGAGGTGCTGGTTGTTTTGTAGACTGTCCACAACTGAAAATTTTCTCATCAGGTGACTGAGATCATAGGCTTGAGAGGTGTAAGTCACGGGGGGGAAGTGCCACCTTGTCACGTAACATCAAAGGCACATGCCGTCACACACACAGGTTCCATTGAGGAGTTCGTTGTTTTTCTGTTTAACATCAGCCTTTCTTTTCTTCCTCTTCCTCCTCCTCTTCTTCTTCTTCTTTTTGAGACAGTTCAGGCTGGCTTTGAACTCAGTTTGTAGCCCAGGCTGGCCTCAAACTCACAACGCCCCTTCTTCTTCAGCCTCCCGAGTGCTGGGATTGTAGGCTTGTGCCACCACACCTGGCCTACCATCAGTATTTAAAGTACCAGAGAGTTCTTAATGGATTCTAGAAGATCTCATTGATTGATTGATTGATTGATTGATTGCATTGTGGGTGGAAGCCAAGGTCTCTTGAATGCTAAGCAAGCACCCTGCCCCTGAGCCATATCCCCAGCTCCATTAGAAGATTTTAGATCAGAGCTATCAACTTATGAGACTTCTGATACCATTTTGATTTAATTTTGCTGAGTGATGGTCATCCTGGGCTCTTCCTTAACCAGTATTTTAATATCAGTAGCGCCTCATGCTGCGGACAGTCCATTGTGGCTGTGGATTAAACAATACTCCTTAAGAAGAGAAGCAACTTAACACTCTCCCTTGGGCAAAGCTCCAAGTAGTCAGCTGAAGGATATGCTGAATTTAACCCCATTCTGTGTACTCACAGACGCCCCCCAACTTTCATCTCAAAGGGGAAACTGTTTTGATGATTATCATTGACTTTAGGAATAACCAGTGGAACAGGTGTGATTCTGGCTTTAGAGAGGTTTGTGAGGGTCCTGGATTCTTCAAACAGGAGAGCCAGCCAGGCCCAGCCTCCTCGCTGTGCACAGTAGAAGGAAACTGAGGCCCAGAAAGGCTGAGTGTCATTCCTTAAGCCACACAGCAGTTCGATGGCAAGGACGAGACTCTAGGGCAGGGATGTGGAGTCCAAATCCAGCATGCTCTCTCTCCCCTCTGTGCCCAAATCAGATGAAGAGGTTTGAGTCTGAGAATGGTGACCCTTGGAAACACCGTAGAAAGGAAGCGTTGGAGGTCACCTTTTAAAATAGGTCTCATGCACAAGCCCTGTGTTGTGTTAAAGGACGGGTCTTTTTTTTTTTTTTTTTTTTTGTCTTTTTCATTTTTATCGGTACCGGGGATCAAACTCACGACCGCCTGCTTGCAAGGCAGGTGCTTATGCCGCTGAGCTAAACCCCCAGCCCCTAAAGGACGGGTCTTAGACACGGTCTGCAGCTGAATGCATGTGAAGCCCTCAGCTTCGGTTTGGAGTGCCTTGGACACTGAGCACTGATGGTGCTGCCTGCTGAGAGGGGCTAAGGCTAAGACCTCAGTAAGGAGCATGGGTCCCCTCCCTAGCCTCAGAGGCCCTGGAGGGGTCTCCTGCATCATTTACTTTGGTCCTTATGCCTGGTGCATGAGGGGTCTAAGAGTCCAGTGGTCCCGGAAAGAAAATGTGGGTGGCCTCTAAGCAAAGCCCGACTTTGCATTTCAGACTCAATTCTGGATCCTAAAATTACCTCTCTGTGTCCTCTCAGTTCCCAAATAAAAGATTATAGTCAGTTTACACATGTGGGTAAAACATCAGGATGAAAGGATGAAAGGAAATATTAAGGAAACCACAGAGCAGGACAGGCAGAGCCCCAGGCGAGAGCAGGCAGAGCTGCCACCGAGTTCTGAGAGGCAGACCTGCTGGTCCTCAGGTCACCAGTGGCTCCGGAAGGCTCTCCCTAGCCATTCCCCACACGGTGGCCCCAGGGCCTCTCCTCCCCAGAGCACTCTTTTCCTGGGTCTCCTTCTCATTTTGCTTAGTTTAAATGTCACTGGAGCAGAGACCCTCTGGGGCATGTCATCCCTCTAGGAGTGCCCACTAGCTACCATCTGATGTCTGTCCCTCTCCTTCAGCACTGACCACACTTTGTGACTGGATGTTGAGGTGTGATTACCATATAGCCAGATGCCGGGTACAGTTTGATCAAATTAATGCATCTAGTAGAATATAGAATATATCCATTACCCCTGAAAATGGCCTCCTGCTTTCACACACACACACACACACACACACACACACACACACACACACACAGTCGGTGGCATAACTCTGCTGTTCTGGAACTTCACTCTCATGAAATCATGGTCCACTGTCCTGTGTCCATGCCCGCTGGTGATGTCTTCTTGTTTGTTGCTGAGTCCCTCACTGTGTGGACACATCAGTTTGGACATCCACCATCCTGAAAAGATGGTAGGCTCTTTCCAGATTGGGGGTCCTTGGGAAGTGAAGCTGCAAGATCACATCGTTTATGCCCAGGCGAGTTTCTCTGATAGACGCCTCTAACTAGAGTGACTGGGTCACAGGACAGAAGCGTATGTCACCAAGAAACTGCTGGACAATTTGCCTGAGTGCTTTATTGTGTTTCGGCAGCTGGAGGCTCATAATGGGTTTTAAATTAAAGGCCTTGTTTAGTCTGCAACTCTCCTCCTTGCCTGTTAATGGCAGTGCCAGGGACCACATCCCTTTTGTGGATTGCAGACTCTTCAGCACCTCCCACAGGGAGCAGCACATAGTAGATGCTCATTAAGCACCCGCCAGGTGAAAAGTGAGCTTGTGTTTTGGGATTTCCTGACACTAGTGGGCTAGGGACCCATGGGACCTGTTGGGGTGGGACCGGTGGGAGGGGGAGTTGGGGCTGTTCCCGATACTCAAAGACCAGAGTGTCTGATAACAGCACTAGGGGCTTCCCTAGAATGGGGACAAAAGGCTGGGGAGGCCCAGAGTATTCTCTGCCAATTCTGGGCTACATTAATTAGTTCTGAAAAGGTTCTGAGCCAGATGTAACCAGATGCTGGCTTCTCCCAAGACAGGCATCTCAGAAAAGAATTGTCCAGGAGCCCCCGAAGGACTTCCACGAAAAAGTTTTTGTAACTGTAACTTTGTGAGATTTACTTGTTGGACTGGGATACTAAAGTGGGACATAGCTACCCAAAGTAAGCCCTAGGGGAAAGATGGATCATTATGTCTTTCTTCTGATAATGTTTCATTCATGTGTTGGAATGAGCCACCTGATTCGTAGGGGAAAGCTTCTCTATCAAATCAGCAGTCACCTGGGGTAATTTAAAAGAAGGCGTCTAATTAACATATGAAAAGACACTTAAATTCATTAGTCACCAAGAGATGAAAAGTGAAACTACCTTATGATACCATCACACACCCACCAGAGCACTAAAAATGCAAAAGGCAAAAGACACCAAGCTTTGACAACAGCAGGGAACTCGACTCAGGAGCGTGTAAACTGACCCTCTGGAAAATTGATAGATGTATTTACTATTGAACAAATGCACGCTCTGTGGCCCAGCAAAGCTGCCCTAGCAGCAGAATGATGCACACATGTGCTTTGGAAGACGTGTGTGGAAGTACTCCAAACCACACCATCCTTATCAGCCGCTCTCTTAACCATCTGTACAGCATTGGGACAAAGTACCTGACATACAGCTCGGAGGATAAAGGGCTCATTTTAGTTTTTTATTTTTATTTTTAAGGAAGGTAAAATTAAACATAAAACAGAACTAAACAGATCGTATGATAACAATGTAAGAGACACAGATTTCAAAGCAAGACAACTGGAGATCTTCACTGTCTATCATATTGTCTCTTGTTTTCTTCCAAATAGTTGTCCGTGTCTTCACATACAGTGAATTCATATAAAACAACATGGTATAGAACTGATCAGAACAGGATGATAAAGGCATTTAGGCCTTCAAGACCAGACAATAAAGAAGTCAACAATGGCTGTCATAGTGTCTCTCATTCTCTTCAAAATAGCTGTCCATACCTTTATGTATGTTGAAATTAAACAAAACAAAACAGACTAAAATCATTCTGAATAAAGAATAATAGTATTGCTAGATTTCACATCATGATGCTATGGAATCAGCACTGGGTACCTTTGTGTCTCTTTTTCTTCAAAGTAGCTGTTCATTTCATCGTGCGTTATATAATCAGTTCTCATTAAACTGTTTAGACGTTCTACCCATGTGTGAGTCTCTACATGTATATCTATCCTTTTTGTGTTAGAGGGGAAAATAGAACAAACCAAGACAAACAAAACAAATTCCTAGAAAAACACAAACGAAAAAGACATATAAACAACAATAGCAAAGAGCCCAGAACACTGATGGTACAGGCTTCAAAACAAGGTGGTAGGAGCATAACTAGGGTTGTTTAATGATCTTCAAGAGTTCCTCAGATCGCCATACAATAATATACACAATCGTTTCAATCCTATGAATGTTAACTATTTTGTTCCAAGAACTAATAGAGTTTGTAGCACAACCGTATTAGCTATCCTAAGATATCCTAAATAATTTTAGACATTTTTTCTTTTCCCTTCCTTTTTCTTTTTCCTCATTTTCCCTGAGATACTATTTTTCCCCTTTAAGCAGATTCTTATCCTTTCACTGTAATTACTGAATTTTTTGGATCTTATATACTCTTACGTACTCTTACGCTAGGGAGACTATACGATATTCACACATGTTGAGTTTGATTTATTTCACTTGTGAGTATGGTCTCGAGTTGCATCCATTTCTTATAAATATCTCAATGTGATCATTCTTTATTGCTGAGTAGTACCCCACTATATAAAAATACCACAACTTTTTTATCCATTCCTCAGTTGATGGACACTTAGGTTGTTTCCAAGATCTGGCTATTACAAATTGTGCTGCTATAAACATGGGTGCACATATATCACTGTAGTATGATGCTTTCAGTTCTTCTGGGAATATGCCCAGAAGTGGAATAGCTGGGTCAAATGCGACTTCCAACCTAAGCTTTTTGAGGAATCTCCAGACTGACCTCCACAGTGGTTGCACCAGTCTACACTCCCACCAACAGTGCAGAAGAGTTCCTTTTTCCCCACAGCCTCTCCAGTATTTGTTGTTGGTAGTTTTCTTTATTCTGGCCATTCTTTCTGGAGTGAGATGAAACTTCAGTATTGTTTTAATTTGCATTTACCTGATGACCAATGAGGCTTTCAGTTTTTGGCCATGTAATATGATGCTGGCTGTTGGGTTGTCATAGATGACTTTTATCATACTGAGGTAAAGACCATCTATTCCAATTTTCTGTAAAGTTTTTATCTTGAATAAGTGTTGGATCTTATCAAAAGTTTTTTCTACATCTACAAAAATGATCATGTGTTTCTTATTTTTGGCTCTGTTGATATGGTGGATTACATTTATTGATTTGCATATGTTGAACCATCCCTGCATTCCAGGGATGAATCCCACTTGGTCATGGTGTATAATCTTCTTGATGATTTGCTGCATTCTGTTTGCCAAAATTTTATTGAGAATTTTTGCATCTATGTTCATTAGAGAGATTGCCCTGTGGTTCTCTTTTTTGGTTGGGTCTTTCTCAAGATTTTGATATTAGAGTAATGTTTGCTTCCAGGAATGAGTTAGGGAGAATTGTTTCTTTCAATTTCATTGAAGAGTTTGAGGAGTGTCAGCATTAAATGTTCTTTTAATTTCTTGTAGAATTCCGCGGTGAATCCATCTGGACCTGGGCTTTTCTTTGTTGGTAGGGATTTAATTACATTTTAAATTTTGTTAATTTGAAATTGGGTTATTCAGCAATTTTACATCTTTTTAACCCAACTTTGGTAATTCATATGTTTCTAGGAATCTGTCCATTTTTTCTGTATTATCAAGCCTTGGAGAGTAGAGGTTTTTGAAATAGGTATTGATGATCTTCTGTATTTCAACAGGGTCTGTAGTGGGTCCGTAGTTTGATTTTACCTTTTTCATACCTTATTGCATGAATTTGAGTTTTTTCTTTCCTTTTTAAAATAAGATTGGCTAGAATCCTGTCAATTTCATTTATTCTTTCAAAGAACCAACTTTTTGATTCATTGATTCTTTGTATTGTTTTCTTAGTCTCTATTGCACTGATTTCTGCTCTGACCTTTGTAATTTTTTTCCTTCTTTTGGCTTTGGGCTTGACTTATACTTCTTTTTCTAGATGTTTGAGGTATAACATCAAGTTGTTTATTTGTGTTTGTTCTGTTTTGCTGATGTGGTAGTTCACTGCAATAAATTTTTCTCTGAGGACTGCTTTCATTGCGTCCCACGGGTTCTGGTAAGATGTATTTGTATATTTGTTTGCCTGAAAATATTATTTAATTTCTTCTGTGACTCGCCAATTGCTCAGGAGTATATTATTCAATTTCCATGTGTTTGTGAGGTTTTTGCAGTTTCTTTTGTCATTAATTTTTAGTTTTCTGGTGCTATGATCCAATAACATACATAGGATAATTTCAATTCTTTTGCATTTATTTAAATGTGTTCTGTGGGCTAGTATACGATCTATTTTAGAGAACATTCCATGTGCTACTGAGAAGAATGCATATTCTGATATTGTTGGATGGAACATTCTGTATACATCTACCTAAGTCCATTTGTTGACAGGTGTCAACAAATACAGTTCTGTTATTTCTTTGCTGATTTTCTGTCTAGTTGATCTGTCCCTTTGTGTCAATAGTGTGTTATGGTCCCTTGTTATAATTGTGTTATAGCTTATTTGAATTTTCATTTCTATTAATATTTGTTTTATATAGCTGGGTGCTCCTAAATTTGGTGCATATATGTTTAAGATTTTTATCTCTTCCTCTTGAAGTTTTCCCCTAACTTTTGGGGCCTTCTTTATTTCTTTGGATCACTCTTGGTTTGACGTTCACATTGTCTGCAAATAGAATAGCTACTCCTGCTTTTATGGGGGGATTCTGTTGCATGGAGTATTGTTTTCCATCCTTTCACTTTCAGTCTATGAGCTTCCTTTTGGGTTAGATGGGTTTCTTGTAGAGAGTATATGGTTAGATGTTGTTTATTGATCCATTCTGCCAGTTTGTTTCTTTCAATTGGTGAATTGAGGCCATTTACATTAATGGTTGTAACTGATATATATTGGTTTACTTTTAACATGTTATCTTTCTGCTATTGATTCTTTACCTTTCCACTCTGTTTAATTGCTTAGTGGTTTTTTTCCCTGTGTCTATCTAGAATGTTTTTCAGTATTCTTTGCAGGGTTGGTTTGGTGGTTATGAAGTTCTTCAAGCTGTTCTTTGTCATGGAAGTATCTTATTTCTCCATCTGTTTTGAAGCACAGTTTTTCAGGGTACATCAGTCGGGGTTGGAAGTCATTTTCTTTTAGGATCTAAAATACTTACTTCACTCCATGCTCTTCCTTATTTCATTGTTTGGGTTGAGAAGTCTGCTGTGATTCTGATTGGCTTTCCTTTATAGATGATCTGTCTCTTCTCTCTAACAGCTTTTAACATTTTGTTCTTTTGTTGGATTTCTGGGTATAGTTTATTATATATTATATATCTGGGTATAGTTTATTTTGGTTATGGCTATGTGGAGATCTATATGCTTCACTAATCTATATGTCAGTTTCCATTCTCATGTTTGGGAAATTTTCAGCTATTCTGTAAATAGCCTCTTGATATCATTGATGTTGTCTCCTTCTTTTTCATTTATCCCTATCAACCTTATGTTGTTTTTCTTTGCATCATCTTGCAGTTGTTGAATTGTTATTTCCTGGTTCCTTGTTATTTTTAAAAGGTCTTTCCTGTTCACTAGCTACAATCATGTCTTCGAGGTCTGAAATTCTATCTTCACTTTCATTGAGGCGATTTTGTCAACTTTTGATGGAATTTTTGATTTCCTGTATATCTCTTTGAATCTTTCATGCATTCTGTTTGTTTCTTATATTCTTCATTCAGAGTTTCCATATTTTTGCATTGTTCCTCTAATTTTTTTAACTATATCTTCTTTAGATGTGCTCAGAATTTCTTTCATTACATTTACCATTTCTTCTTTTACCTGGAAGACTACTTCTGATTTGAGTTCTTTTGTAGCTTTTCAGAGTTGTTTCTTTACTTCAGTTGATATCACTTCAGGCATTTCAGGTGTATGGCTTATATTTTCTTCTGTGTCCATGTCTCCCAGGCTTGCTTAGATTGGGCTGGAAGTTTGAGATTGCATTTTGCTCTTTTGTTTTGTGATTTTCCTATATTTCTGGGTTTTGAGCAACGTTTCAAGACTTACCCAGTGTGCTGAAAATCACCTGGCCCACTTTTGGCTCCCAGGGAAGACAGCAGACAACAACTAGCCACTTGGCATTCCCTAGATATGGGGCAGTTAGGCCCGCAAGGACTCCTGTGTGACCTCCTGTGATTTTAGATGCTGGGTGTGTTCTTATCTCCTGTAAGTGACGTTCCAAGGCTTCCCTGTGTGCTGGGTTTCAACCTGTGCAGGCTCTCTAAGAGGCTTGTCTTGGCTCATGTTGTCAGAAAGTTCAATCCATGGTTAACTGGCTCCGGAGTGAGAACAGCATGGCAGAAAGGCAAGGTAGAGGAAGACTCCTCACCTTGTGGCAGCCAGGAAGCAGAGAAAACAGGAAGACCAGGGAGATACAGTGTGGCTGGGGAAAGGATATATCCTCCAAAGTGACGGTCTTATGGACCCATTTCCTTCAACTGGCCCTGCCGCCTGTAGCCCATTCAAATACAAATTCATCAGTGCATGAATCCATCAATAAAGTTAATGCCCTTGTGACCCAATCACTTTTCCAGAAGTCCCACTGCTGAACCCATTAGTCTTTTGGAGGACATTTTAGATCAAACCATATTTCACCCCTGGTTCCTAAAGATTCATATCCATTTCATTATGCAAAAGACACTTAGTCTGTCTCCAAGATCCTACAGATCCTCAACAGTTCCAGTATTGCTGGTAGTGAATGCCTGTCATTCCAACACTCTGGGAAGCTGAGGCAGAAGGATTGCAAGTTCAAGCCCAGCCTGAGAAACTGCTATGGCTTGTATCTAGATGCCTTCCCAAAACTTCATGCACTTATAGGTGGGGCTTTTTGAAGGTGACTGTGTGTAGGGTGTGTGACTATGGATTAAGGCTGTGATAAGTAGATTAATCTGTGATTGGTTTAGTGTTTTTCTGGGTATGGGTAAAGAGATACCCTGCCTCTGTTGGCTGGCACCAACCAATAGGTTTGCAACCTGGATAGAATATGAAGGGAAAGATGGTGCCTTCTGCCCACCATGCAATGAACTGTTTCTCCTCTGCCATGCTCCCCTGCCATGCCACCTACCTTGGAACTAGCTGACCGAGGACTGAAAATCCTATAAACCGTGAGCTAGAATAAACCTTTCCTCTTTTAACTTTGGGTGTCAAGTACTATGTCTCAACAACGAGAAAAGTAACTAAGCACCAGCTTGGCTACTTAGCAAGACCATGTCTCTAAAAGGGGTGGAAGGCTGGGGATGCAGCTCCATGCAAAGGCTCTGGGTTCAATCCTGGTACTGCCAAAAAAACAGTCCAAAGTCTCTTTTGAGACTCAAAGCAAACTCTTAGCTGTGAGCCCCCATAAAAACAAAAAACAAGTTACATAATTCCAAGATAAAATGGCATGGAATAAACATACCCATGCCAAGAGAGAGGAATGGAGATAGAAAATAACTGGGCTGAAGTAAGACTAAAACCCAGCAGGGAAAACATTAAGTCCTGTAACTCTGTGTCCAGCATTTAGGACACGTGATGGTGCGATGTGAGTTCCAGAAGGCTAGGGTGGCCCTGCCCACATGGCCTTGACAAGTGCAGCCCACGTGGCCTCTCTTGTGGGCTGGCTTTCCTTGTTCTTGGCATCTCTGGAGTCTCTGTTACAGTTCGACTTCCACCACTTCATGCGAGCTCCTGGCAGGGACTTCAACCCTGCCACACATTGCCTGGCTTCCCAGATTTTCCTGAAATCTGGGTGGAAACCTCCATCACCCCGTAACCCTTGCATTCTCCATGCCTGGTAAAGCAGCATCATGTGAACGACAGGAAAGTCTGCTGCCAGCGTGAGCAGTGGCTGGGCCCTCTTAGACTCCAGTTGGGATGTGAAAAACAGTTCCTTAGACAGCCCCGCGCAAGCAAGGCACCCTGGAACTCTTCTCAAATCAGGTCTTTCAGAGGACTTTGTACTATTACACACTTGAACCTGCAATGGTTAAGGTCTTGCTGATTCCTGAGCTGCCTTTAAAGTATCTTTCTTATTGACCCGGTACAAAATACTTGTTTTGTTTTCCATCTTTTTTTTTTTTTTTTTTTTTTTTGTCTTTTTGAGACAGGGTCTTGATATGTAGTTTAGGCTGGCCTTGAACTCACTTTGTAGTCCAGGCTGATCTCAAACTTGCAATCCTCCTGCCTCAGTTTCCCAAGTGCTAGGTTTATGGGCATGCACCACCACCCCCAACTGCACTTGTTTTCTGTCTTTTAAATGACACCCATCTCTTCAGCCTAATCTTCTGAGGTCCACGCTTTACACTGCTTTTTAGAAAACCATACTGCATAGTTTTCAAATCTTTCTGTTCTTTTCTCTTATCTTTCTAAATCTGGCTAACAGCTGCCAGCAGTACCCATGCCACAGCCTGAACATTGTATCACCTTGAAATTCCTTCTGTCAAATTAATTCATTTGACAACTTTAAGTTCAGTCTCAAAGTTTTGGGAGATGGACAAAATACAGACAAGTTCTTTACCAGAAGGGCTACCATGAATGTCTTCTCGTCCAGTTCCACTAGGGCTCTCCTTGCCACATGAAACCTTAAGAGCACAGTCTTTATTATCTGAATTTCTGTCAACACTCAGATCTTTTTAACTCATATTGGAATTGCTCATCAAGCTCTGCTTAGAGCCTTCTAGGCTTTCTCTAGCACAATTCTCCAAATTTTTCTCATCTTCCTGCAAATTAGTTCCAAAGGCTTATGAACCACATGGTCAGGTATAGTCACATGGAGGACTGTACTTCTTGGTACCAATTTTTTGTGCTAGTTTTTCAACAGCATGACCAAATACCTGAGAAAAGCAGTTTAAAGATAAAATACTTTTTGGTTCATGGTTTTAGCCTATGGTCAGCTGACTGAAAGGCACTATGGCAAAAAGGCATGGCAGAGCAAAATAACGTTACAGAAGATGCATCCTTGAAAGGGATGTTGGGACCCCCACCACTTCCTCTCTGTCTTTTCTCCCCAACTTCATGGTCTGAGAAGCTTTGCTTCACCACGTTTCCCACTGTCAGGTTCTGTCTCATCACAAGCCCCAAAACTATGGAACCAACTATCCATGGACTGAAATCTCCAAAACCGTGAGCCTTTTAAGTTGATTCTCTCAGGTATTTTGTGAGGATCGTGGAAGGTGTTCTCTCAAGCCAATAGGACAGACATGAATGCAGCCTTATGAATGTTATAGCAGCTACTATTTATAGTAGGGAACTTTATGCCAGCTGCTTATCTGTATACTCTGCAAGGATCACTTCATTACTTGTCATTGGAGTTGCTGTTGCTTCCCCACTTTGCCAGTGGGAAGCATCCAAGGTCAGATGGCTGGGAAGTAGGGGGTCAAGGCTCAAGTCCAGGCACCCTTTCCACTCAGCAAACATCATTCAATGCTGGCACGGGAGTTGTTCCATTTATTCCTTTTCCGCAAGGAAGACATGATTTCCACCACTCTACAGGGAAAGCCAGTGCAGTTCAGAGAGGTTAAGTCATGTGGCCAAGGTCACACAGCTTCTAATAACATATCAGAGCATAAGACTTTTCTTTGCCAATGTCACAATCAGGAGGAGGTGACATGTTTCTTAAAATGTGAATGAAAAAAAAAGTCGGTTGGCATGCTATCCTGGGCACATCTATGAGAAACCCCTCCAGTTTGAAATCTCTGTGGACTCAGCCAAACATGGCCTCACTGTTGATCTTCAGATGCGTATTTTTAGTGTGAGGTGGGTTGTGTTTATTTTTTTTTGATGAATAGCAAAATGAGGTTTCTATAAATAAAGCCATGGCTTTACCACTCTCCCTTTATTTCCTGTGCACAATTCACAAGTGGCTGACCAGTTGAGTGACTCTGTCAGTTCTGGAGAATTCAAAATGGAAGTTCCTGGGAGTGATCACAGAGGAAGGTCTGGGCTTCAGAGCACCCAGCACCACCTTACCCAGGGTAGACTCCTCCCCTCTCGGTGATGATGGGCCAGAGGCTGCGATTCATTCATTGCTGCCTCTCTTAACTGAATGCAGTCCACTCATTGAATTCCAAACCAGTATGGATCGAGTGATCAATCCATTCCCACTGTGCCATCTGTGAGACAGCTTGAGGTCACATAGTGCCAGCACACCCTCGGATCTGCAGGCTCTGGGCTGGCAGGGCCACTGATTAGGCACAGATCAGACTCAGCCATGGGAAAAACCCGCTCTCAGGATGACTCACACTGACATCTGCCGTCGGCCCCCATGCGCAGCTCACTGGCTGTTGCCTGAGCCATCGCAGAGGTTGGACACCTGTCTCCACCTGCAGGCTGCTCCGCCTGTGCCCTGAACCCCACACAGGGCTGCACCTGGGGAATCTCTGCGGCCTCAGCAGTGTCCTGTCATCTGCCTTACTTTCTCCTTCGCCATCACTCTGTCTCCCTCCCAGCCTCTTCCGCATCTGCCCCCATCTCTCCCCTGACAGCAACCTGCCAGGTCTAGGAGCACCTGGGTGGACACTGCCCATGCCCCTGCCCTGCCCTGCAAGGTGTTTGGCCTCATCTCCACCTCCCTACCCCCATGCACTGTCTCTTACCTTCACGTTCTGATCCTCCAGAGAACTTATATTTAGCACTTTTAAGACAATCATTATGGTTAAAAAAAAATAAAATTCAGCATGGCAAAACTTTAAGTCTCATTTTTTTTTTGTCTTTGTCATTTTTATCGGTATCAGGGATCAAACTCACAACCGCCTGCTTGCAAGGCAGGTGCTTATGCCACTGAGCTAAATCCCCAGCCCCTTAAGTCCCATTTTTAATTTAGTATATTTGGTCTGCCATGCAGCCATCACCACCATCTGTTCCCAGAACTTTTTCATCTCTCCAAACTGAAGCTATGTACCCATTAGACAGTGACTCCCCACCTGTCCACCCCTGACACCCAAATCTTGCTTTCTGCCTCTGGACCTGGTGACCCTAAGGATCTCATAGAAGTAGAAACCTACAGCATCTTCCCACATCTGTCCTTCTGTGGCTGATTAATCTCACACCAGCCTACCTGAAGGTCCATCCGCATTGCCACATATCAGAATTCTTTATAAAGGAGTCTTTTTAAAGGCTGAATGATACTCTATGGATTCTAGAGCCCACATTTTGTTTGCCTGTTCACTTCACTGTTGTAAGTAAGGCATTCAAGTCTTTTGGGTATTGTAAAGATTTATATCTGGGTGTCCAGCAAGAGCGTCCTCCACTCCTAAGTGGAGCTTTCAGACAATGATTGAATATGGGCGTGGTATGCTGACGCACTGTCAGGAGGTGGTGTCTGGCTAGAAGAGAGGGGTCACTGGGGTGAGACAGAAAGGTCGTATCTCCTTCTAGGCATCCTGCCTTCCCCCTCTGCTTCCTGGCCACTGTGAGGTGAGCAGCTCTCCTCTGCCCAGAACATTCCACTGTACCCTGCTGCCTGGTGCCTGAAGATTAGGGACTAAAAACAAAGTAAACCTCTCAGCTTTGAGCTGTGGGTGTTGGGTATTTTGTCCCAGTAACTAAAGAGGTCTAGAGCTGGACATGGAATTGCAGGATGATACTATTAATTCTACTCCTGTTCTTCGAGGAGCCTCCACACTGTTCTCTAAGGCTGCTGGATTACTTTACATCCCCTTGGACAGAATGCCAGGCTCTGACCTCTCCTCTGCTTACCAAGCCTTTAGTAGCAGCTGCCCGGTGGAGTCAGTGGGATACTCACTGTGGTTTTCTTTCTTCCTTTCTGTTTTATTTCCCTTTACATCAGCATTTGATGATCATGATATTGAATTCATTAGCCATGTGCATATCACCCTTGCCCATGTTTTAAAAAATCAGGTTGTTTGATTTTATTTTTGCATCACAGGAGTTATTTACATATTCTAGATATCTAACTCTTATCAAATGGATGGCTTGCAAATATCTTCTGCTTTCTGTAACTTTCTCTCTCTGCTGATTCTTTCCCTGGCTGAGTAGAACTTTTGACATTTGATGGAGTCCCACTTGTCTATATTTGCTTTGGTTACTTGTCCTTTTAGTGTGATATCCTAAAAATTATTTCTCTGGTTGGTTTTCATGCTACTTTCTTCTAACAGTTCTTTACTTTGTGATTCTTCACTGAGGCGTTTCATCCATCCAACTTCTTTTGTGTGTGTTGCACTGGGGTTTGAACGCAGAGTCTTCACGCTGAGCTATAGCACCAGCCCTTTTGCATTTTTAATATTGAGATACTCTTGCTAACTGCCCAGTTGAGGCTGTAATTTAACAATCTTCCTGCCTCCATCTCCCAGACTGGGATTATGCCATCACCGCCCTGCCCCACCCAGCATCAAATGAAGCACAAGACCTTTAGCTTTGTGGTGCCCTGTGGCATGCAGACCTTACAAGGTGAGATGGTGCCATCCTGACTGCCATTCATAGCAGGTTGGAAGTCCTCCCTGTATCTCACTGTGGGCGAGTCCCAGAGATCCGTGTGGATGTGCTGTCTCCAGCCTGCATCCTGTGCATCCCAGTGGGGACGCAACAAGGAATGGGAGCCCAGCAGCGTGGCCCCCAGGAAGGCGAAGGTGCAGGAGATCAGTGTGGGCCCAGACAGGCCTAGGGGACAAACAATGCAGGCATTTGCTCCCCTCGTGCCCTGACATCTGGAAATGAGGGCACATTCTTGGCAGTTCAGTCTGATTTCCTTTTCTTAATGTCCAGCAGGATTCCTGCCAACTGGGAAAGTATACAGTAGAGTGTTCTCCCTGGGTCACTGAGCATGAGCTGTGACACAGGGGGACCCCAGTGGTCAGGGAGGCTTGCTGAGGCCCTCAGGGCTGGGATCACATGGGAGTGATTTGGGGTTCTCCCTGGATGTGGCAGTGGGAGGTGGGGATGGTGCAAGGGTAAGCCTGGTGTGTGGCAGGGGCTCTGTGGTGCCACTTGTGTCCTCCCCCAGAGGCTGCTGATGGTTTTCTAGTGGACCATGGGTTTTGTCTTGCTCTGGGCCTAGACTGTCCTTCCTCACCTGGGGCCACCTGGAACACAGGGAGTGCGGATGTTCTTCGGAAGGCCTGGCTGGCTTGTCTGCCTGTGAGGGGGAGCATGAGTGTCACTCCTAGGTGGGGAGCTGAGAACAGAGTCTGCAGAGAGGCCTGGGATGGTCACAGCCCCCAGGAAAGGCTGGTGTCATGAGGCAGCCTGGGAAGCTGACTGGAGGGCCCACAGGCCTGTCCCTGTCCCTCCAACACTCAAAGCCCCCTCCTACCCAGGTCCTTGTCCTTCCTGTGTCCTCTGCCTGGTCACACCCCCCTGGAGAGCTGCACATCCTGGGAAACCACTCCCCTTCTGAGTCCCCACAGGTTCCATTAGTGTCTGCAGGGCCTCACCCTCCAGCACTGTGTGTTCACCAAGGTCACTGTTACTTCCTCCATGAGGGGGGAGCTTCCTGGGAAGAGACTGTGTGCTTTGCTCACTACTGCCCTCCAGCACCCAGGCAGGTGTCTTGCACGGACCTGGGGGTGGAGGAGGCCTGGGTGCCAGGAAACTCTGATGAATGTGGGTGGAGCTCAGAGGCCTTCCTGGAGGGAGTGGTCATCACCCTGGCTGAGTAAGATTTAGCAGAAAGCTGCAGGAAGGGTGTTGGGGGCAAAGGGACCAACATGCCCAAGCCCTGGGGAGGATTAGAGAGCAAGAAGGAAGAAAAAAGACTCAGCTTAGTAGGTGTAGCATGGTGGGGCAGTGGGTGGAAGTGGCCTTGGGGAGTATTGCTACTGGGGACATAAGGTGTCTTTGAGCTGGCTGAGGGGTGGGAAGTCACTCCACCTCCTGTCTCACCATGCAGTTTATAGAGGAGCACAGCTGGGCTTCCAGTGCTCACGACAGCCACTGTCCTGGTCTGTGCTGGCTGCCCACCCAGGGGCACAGGACCCAGAGTCTGTTATGCCCCCTACTCTGGTGCTGGGACATGTCCTTCATCCACTTTCAATGGTTACCTTCTCCTTGTTAGACGGCTGGAGGGCTTCAGGTTAGCATTCCAAGGCGATGTGTCAGTCGGGAGGATTTCTAGGTGTTTCCAAACCTAAGCACTTTAGAAACATAAATATTTAAAGAAGTTCACCATTTACCTCCTTGATGAAAGCCTCAAAAGTGTATTCTTCGATCCTTTCCTAAAGTTCAGCGGTGTGTGGAGTGCTGACTAATTCCTGCAGTGTTCCCACACCTCAAAGGCCCACCAGACAGGCACAGTGACACAGCTTCAAGCAGAATTGTTGCATGGTGAAGGTATATTTACTAGGAATTGAGCTCTGCCCCTCCATCAATTTGTCCCTAAATTCATCCATTCTTCCATATATCCATTTAATTTTTTGTTCTTTTTCCATCTACTTACCCATTTTTCCATTCATGTATTCATTCATCCATTTGTCCATTTATTTAGCTGGCCATCTGTTTATTTTTCCAGGTGTCCATCCATCCACTCATTCATTCATCTATCCCTCCATCCACTCATTTCTCTGTTCCTTCCTCCAGCCATCCATTCACTCATTTGTTCTTCTACCCATCGGCTCATTTTTTTGTTCATGCATCCATCCATCCATCCATTTCCTCATGTATTCATCCAGCCACTTATTTTCCCATTCATTCACCTTTTTATCCACATAAATAACCATCCCTCCATTCATCCTCCTGTTTGAAATTAGCACAGTGATCCCACTAAAAAACAAAGACCAGTTCTTCCCTAAAGGAGTTCGTAGTCTAGTGGAGAAGGCAGACAACAGGCCGCCATATTTAATTTATTTCCAACGGCGATGGATACAAGATAGGAAAAGGGTGGGTGTCTTGAGACCCAGAAGGATGACTCAGTTGGTATCAGGAAGACATTCAGGGGTTTGAGAGGACATGTTCTGGCTGGGACCTGAGAAAAGATAAGCGCTTGCCAGACAACAATACGAAGAACATGTTTTAGGCAGAGGGACTAACAAATACAAAGACCCTGAGGCAGAAACATTCAGGCAACCAAAACAAGGTCTCTTGGCTTCTTCAGAGTGTCCCAAAGCTGTAGACCAGACCACATGAGCTAAGTTGTGTCAGGTCTTCAAGACCACATTACACATTTGGACTTGATCTTAAGGCAGGAGGCCAGGGAAGAATAGCAAACGGGAAAGCCACAACCAATCTTGCCCTGTATCGTGAAGCTTTACTCTTTTCTCTGATAGACAAGACACAGAGAAAAGCATATTCATCCTAAGCAGCCCCAAATTAGTCACATCAGGCTGCTGTGACAAAGTGCCACAGACTGGGCCACTGAAACAACAGGCAGCTATTGTCTTCTAGCTCTGGAGCCTGGCAGTCCAAGATCGAGGTGCCTACGGGTTGTTTCTGGTGAGGCCTCTGTCCTTGGCTCCTAGATGGTGGCCTGGTGGCCTTCTCCCTGTGTCTTCACATGGCCTCTTCTCTGCACAAGGAATGTGCACTTTCCTGACCTCTTTCATCCACCCCATTCCATCTTCCAGACAGACGCTCTGCCTGCTAACCCTGAGTGTCACCTGTTTCAGCTCCATATCAATGGAATCAGGCAGCATATGCGTTTTGTGGCTGGCTTCTTTCAGGAGACATTATTATGCTGTGAGATCATCTGTGGGGGTTAATGCCATTGTGGTCCATCATGGTCATTGTCACAGAGTATAGCATTTGTAGACCTTTGGTATGTGACTTACCCAGCTTGCTGCTTGTGGGCAGGTAGGTGTTGAGACTAGCCAGCAGGCATGGCACTACCCTGGTGGCTCTTCTGTGGGTCTTTAGATGAGACTGTGGGAATGCTTCTGCTGTGGCTAAGCTCTAACCACTGACATCTAAAAGGGCGCCCAAGAGGCTTGTTGTGTTAAAGGCTTACTGGTTGATGGGCTTTTGGGAAGTAATTAGGTCATGAGGGTTCTAACTTTATTGAGTGGATTAATCCATTCATGAGGTCATGATTTGATGACATTATTAGGAAGTGATGGAGGTAGAAAGTGGGCCTAGGGGAAGGGAGGGAGCTATAAGGTGCCACGATACAAGGAGGGAGCTATATAGCTGCCACGATACAAGCAGCTCCACCATGATGTTTCTGCCTCTGTCAAGCCCACAGCAATGGAAGCAGCTGACCATGGACTCAGTTCTCTGAAACCATGGGCCAAAATAGTCCTTCCTCCTCTGAAGTGGATTCCCCTGGGTATTGATCACAGCAATACAAGGCTGACTGACATACACAATGGGGTCTTAGGGAAAATGGTCTTGCTGCATCATGGGGATGCAGTTTCAGCTCTGGGAGGGACACCTCCACTTTCCAAAGTAGCTTTTGCACTGGACATCCCCACAGCATGCCCAGGGCTTTTGGAGGCTCCATAACCTCCATACCCAGGACTTTGGTCAAACCCTGAATAATTGGGGGAAGGCTGTGTGGCCAAATGGGGGGCTGTTCTATGATCCAAGGGAGAGGGCAGTGGTCATGCCTGGGGTGGTGGCCAAGGAATGGAGATAAATGAGCCTATCATGGTTTTGAAATATTGTGCCTGAGGCATGGCATACATTGTCACAAAGGCAGAGTCCTCCCATTTTGTTTACAAGGGTTTCTGTGCTTTTTTCCATTACTTTTGTCCTTTCCTTACTCCATGCTTATTTTCTGAAAAGTCTTAAAAGCCTTAGGCCAGAGAAAAAAGGCAGATCAAATTTGTATGAGTCAGTTTCTTGGAAATGTCCTTCTGTCTTCTTGTGGACCGGTTCCTAGTGGTGCAGAGCTACTATGTGCGGGGCGGTTTTTGTATAATCCCAGTGCCCAAGGTATGTTCCCTAACCTCATAGAGAGTGCACTGCCTGGAGTGCCAGAGCCCAGCATCATAGTTCGGACAGTGTGCTGGGTGCCAACTTGTAGCGAGCATGAGCTCCGTGGAGGAGTAGGACCCGTGTTGCTTGGGCTCAGATTCGAGCTCCCAGTGACACCTCATCGCAACCTCCCATTGTCAACTTAGCTTCCCAAAGGGCCATTTATGCACAAGCTCAGTGTTCTGGGCTCTGCCCAGTTAGTGCAGGGTCAGAGCTCACCACCCCGGCCCCTGGCTTGTCACTGGGAAAGATGATATTTGCATTTCCAAAGAGCCTGCACCAGTCTGGAGCCTTGTGAGCACGAGGGCTTGGGATGATCTGGAAAAGGTTCCAGGCAGAGTCTGCAACTCTACTCAAGAGAGGTGTGGAACATGTCCATGGCCATACAGCTGTGAGAACTGTTCTGCTCTCACTTCCTCCTCTCCTCTTTCCATGAGATAGCGGGAGGGTAACGACTGTTCCTACCAAGCCATCCACTCAAGCAGACCTCAAGAAGATCACAGAGTGGACTCCTCTGCTGCCTGCATTTTCAGTTTGCATTTGAGCAGAAATGAAGTTTGCAAGTGTCTTGCAGGGGGTGAAAACAGCAATCAGACACTGTGATAGTTTATCTGTTCCTTTGGTCCTAGATTTGGAGACAGAGAGTAAAAAGTATAAAGAGTATAAAGTAGCCTGAGCTTAGCCCTTGTGATCATGATCAGAGGTCTAAGGCAGGCCTGGGATGCCCAGGGCAGGAAATTCCACCTAGAGAGCAAAGACTAGGGCTCAGCGGGGGTGGGAGGGCAGGCTATGCTGCCACTTAACACTTGGGGGCTCCGGAAGGGCAGGGGGGCCATTGCCCCCTGATCTTTCTGCCTGGAAGAGTTGAAGGTGGTCAAGGCCCCAGCCAGGAAGCCCCTGGAGGGCTATGGAGCTCACCCAGAGGTAGATGCACCTTCAACACTGGGCAAAGGCAAAAGGGAGCCTTCGAGGTGTTCAGTTCCATCAATAAACTAGACCATAAGGTACCATCTTCTAACAGTGCCAGCCTGTGTCCTGGCACCTGCCCGTGCCAGCTGCAGCTGGCCCCCAGTTATCCGGTCCTGCTTTATTTCTCCACCTGAAAGGAACTGTGCCTGTCTCCCTTAAGGTTTTACTAATTTCCCTTTTTTAGTTTTCCCTGTTTTTCTTTCCCACTAGAGTGCAGGCTATACAGGATACAAGGACTTGGTCTTTCATGTTCACTGCTTTTTTTTCCTTAAAAAATGCCTGCACAGGGTTAGGCTCCTCAAATACATGTGTGATGAGTGAGTGAACTCACACTGGTGCCTCCGAGGCCCTGAGCTGCAGAGATGGGCATCGCAGACTGTGCGAAACCTTCCAAACATTAGCGGGACCATTTCTTTCTTCTTTTACCCTAACAGAAAAGAACAGTATCCAGATAGTGAATCACAAAAGCAAACTCTGTGAGTCGAAGTTTCCTTTAAACTCTGAGCACATTTTCCATTTTCAAAACATCTATTTCTAAGTAAAGCCATGTAAAAGTGGACAGGGCACTGGTTTCTGATGTCAGGTCCTCCCCCTTGTCAGTGGCTCTGCCCCTTTCCAAATGATCTTGAAGCATGTACCTTTGTTCCCATCATAAGAGACTCTTTCTTATAACCACTGCATCCCATCAGAGCCAGCCACAGAAAATGAGGCCCTGTTCTAAAGTTATGAAGTTTCAAGATCTCTCTGGGATCAGGGGTGACTGGGGGCTGGCCCTGGCTCTCTGATCATGAATGGAGATGATGTAGGTCATTCCCAGGCTGGACACTCCGTGCTGTTTCTGGATTCTCACTGCATGTTCTTTCCTCCCGCAATGTGCATGGCAGTGTTCACGATGGTGACGGTTCCCTGCACCCTGATCCTGCCAGATGTCATTGAGCGGAGCCCTGCCAATCTGGCTTGGATATTGATAGCACAAGCAAGCCAGTTTGTTGCTGCAGCAGAACGTGGCTCATCCGATCGATACCCAGGGATGACAGGAAGATGGAAGGGCATGTCTGGGGCCAAGACTGAAGGCTGCCCCTCGGTCTGTACCAACAAGACACCATGTATTAATTATGCTTCTGTCCTTCTGTTCAGGAGCACAGTATTTATTGAGGGCCTGCTAAATGCTGAGCCTGGAGCGTGGCCCTGAGGATGCAGCCATAAATAGGCCCTTCAGTTTCTGCCGTAAGAGAGCTTCTGCCAGCGGGCACACAGAAGGTAAAATGCTGTTGTAATAAGGCTTCAGAGTCTTTGGTGCCAGGCAGATGTGTGGCTGGGGAGATCTTCTTGGACGAGGTGCCCTATTCGTTCATTCAGTAAGATTTAGGCCTCTGCGGAAGGGGGCTTACCAAGGATCTAAGCATCTTGGAAGATAGAGAGAGATGAGCTCTCGCACATTCATTCTGCCACATGTGGAGCATACTTCCATCACACACACACACACACAAATAACGTGAGCAGGGAGGGATGTCCCGGAGGAAGATAACATAGGGAGCATAGGAGCTGGGTCACACCAGCTCACATGAGCCAAGGGCGTATCTTCCAGCCGCTCCATCCAGTCACATCCCTGTGAAAAATGGTGGCAGAATTTATACCAGGCAACTCAGCAAACGCAATAAATAAGGCTTGATCTGTTTTGTCTCCCAGAGGCCAGGTCCCCACCCACCACTCTGGAACCTGGGTGTTCCAGGGCCCTGGGGTTACTCAAGGGCAGGCCCATGACTTCTGGTCATCTCATAACAAGAGCTTTCCCAGCTACTTTTAATCACAAAAACATGTCTCATGTGGATCATAAACTGCCCGGTCCCCTGTGAGACTATAGAAAAGCATCATTTTCTCTCTTCCTCTAGCCCAGCCGGTTAGAGGCTGATAGAGAGGTGTTGGGTTGTGCCTGCTTTAAGGCCTGCTCTCCTTCTTTTCCACTAGGGTACGGTGGAGTAGAGGCCTGAAAGGCGGTTGTCTGTGGAGACAGGCCCTATGGGAGTGGCTGCGGCTGGGCTGGTAGCTCCCAGCTGGGGCCCATCTTTTCCCACCTCTAACACCCGGTACTGTGATTTGAACTCCCTGAACCACATCCCCAGCCCATTTTTTAACTTTTCACTTTGAGACAGGCTCTGGGTAAGTCACCAAGTCATCCAGGATGGGCTCAAACTTGCAATCCTCCTGCCTTAGCCTCCCAGAGTTTTGGGATTATAGATGTGAGCCACCAGGCCCAGCCTAATGCTAATTCTTTTGGGGGACTTTCATGGGATTTTTAAAAATCTTGGAGTAAGAAAACATCCAACCTGGGCCTTAACCAGTAGGCTCTAGGGTCCTTCCTTCCTGGCCAGCTCCTTCTCAAGGACCCACTTCAGACTCACAAGAAATCCTTAGACCACCTCTCCCCAACTTGTAAGTGTCACTGTTAGTGCAGTGCAGTTTCAGCCTGCTGCTTGCCAGAGATGCGTGAGGTGCAGGGCAGAAACCCCCTCACCCTCTTGATCTTCTCTCCAGTCTCCAGCAAGGAGGACCAGAGGGAAGGCATCAGCCCTCTCTCGCTGTCTCCCAAGAAGATCCCTTCTTCTTCACCCTTGGATGATGCCCAGCTGCATCCCAGCCTGCTGGCCCCCACCGCCCTGGCATCCTGCAGGTGGTCCAGCAGCCCTCTACTAGACCTCAGCCAGAGTGACTCCCTCACAGCCTGGTGGGGCATGGTGCTGGTTGCAGGACACAGCACCAGACATTCGGGAGGGTTGCAGGGAAGTACAGCTGAGCAGAGAGACAGAGACAAATTATGCACCAAGATATGCATGAGCAAGAAGACAAGAGCTATCTTTACTAGAAAAGCAGGCTGAGTTCTTAGGACTGTTTTCCCACGTCACCATTAACAGTCACTGTTTCTTTTACTGTCCCTCATCACGAAGTACTTGGTTATTTCCAGGCGGAGTGCTGAGCGCTTCCCTTATGGACACACCAGGACATGGCCGTGGGAACTGGGGCTGATTTCCCAGAGAAGTCAAATGACCTACCCCAACAGCTGCTGAGAAGAGCAGGGATTTGAACCCTCAACTTCCCAGCTCCTGTGATGGCTCTGTCTCATCCTGTCCCCATAAAATTCTCCAGCAAAGGAAAAAAGACAGATCAAGAAAAACGGTGTAGCTTGCAAGCATAAGACTGTGCTTCCAGCCAAGGGCTGAAGCTTGCCCTTGCTTGTACATTTCAATTGTCAATTTCCTTATTGATCCAAGGAGCCTTTGTTAGACCCTCCCTTGCACAAGGAGCCACAGTGGTCCCAGGGCGCTGTTTTGACCTATATTTTAGCCCCTCCTTTGGCCTTTTCCTTTGTAAGCTATATATAAATTTCAATTTTTAGAATGAGAAGGATTATTTTTAGCTCTATTAAAAGAGATAAACAGAGGCAGAATGGAAAATAAAGTGTATTTTTAAATAAACCAAAGACTTGGTTCGCATTCTTCCCCAGAACCTGGGTCCATTTAGAGCAACCTCATTATTTTTAATGCTTCCGCTTCCTCAGCCCGCTCTTCTTCGGTTTTTCCCATGTTAGTCGTCTGAGAAATCCCAGCAAAGAGAGGCTTATGAAACATGGGCCCTTCACTGGGCAAGGCCCGGGAGCCGTCTCTGGCCCCTTGGAAGTCTTCCCTGAGCACTCACACTGCCGCCCTAGCCCCAGCTCCTTCCCATTGCCCTTCACCTAGAAAGTCAGGAGCTTGCAAACCAAATCCAGAAGCATTTGAGGATTTTGAAACTGAGTCATTGTTACCAGAGGGCTCCTTCCCCACAAAAGACCCAAATGCCAGCAAAAGGTGATGGATGAAACCAAGCACAAGGCGTGCTTCTGTTTGTGCTCATCAGACACAGGCCAGGAGAGTGCAGCTTCCTCTTGGAACGGTGGCCCCTTCCCACTTCACATCCTGCCCCCGCTGACCTGGCCATAGGACCATTCACTTGTAGGGGGATGGAGGTGACAGGCAGAGTTACAGCTGCTGATTCCCTAACCTAGAGATGGGTGGCAACCCTGGACTTTTGGGTTGGCTTTGTGTAACCACACACCCTGATGGGAGGGAGAGGAAACAAGGGGGGCCAGGATCAGAGAGGCGAGGGTGGAAGCAGAGATGGAAGGATGCTGCTGGCTTTGTGATGGAGGAAGGAACGGGGCACCGCTAGAAGCTGGAGAGCTCAAGGAAATGGATTCACCTTCGAGCCTCCAGAAGGGGCCAACCCAGCCCACTCCTCAGCTCCCAGCCCAGCGAGGTCTGGGTTGGATGTCTGACCTCCAGAGCCGTGAGATGTGAGATAACTTTGTGTTGCTTTAAACCCGAGTGCCTGGTGATTCACTCAGCACAGCACTGTGAGCAGGAGGAAAGGCGACCAAGGTTGCGTGGCCCTCTGAGACTGGGCTGGTGTCTACAGAGCAGCTGCCATCTTTGTCCTTGGAGTCATTGCCCATGGGGCTCGGCTCTGCATACAGCAGACACAGGCCCTGGCCTTCACAGCCCACCAGCCAGGGGGATCCTAGATTAAGCCAAATGACCAGAATTCTTCATAACATGTAGCCAGAGACTTCTCAGATGAGTGTCCTGGAGGAAAGGCAGAACACAGCTTCCCCAAACCCAGGTGACCCAGAACTTTAGGTGGGGCAGTGGTCAGTTTCTTTTCCCCCAGGGCCAAGCCGGCCTAGTACCAAGCTGGCCCAGTTACTGCTGACATCATAGGTAGGGGAGGTTGGCTTTTGTCCTGTTCTGGTTTTGGAGTCACAGCCTTGTGCTCAGACTGCAAGACTACCCATGTGGGAAGATCTCAGTTTATTTTAAGAAATGTCAAATATTTAAACCATCACTAGATGGCTTAAAAATAAAGGCTCTGTTAATGAATTCATGTAGAATTTTCCTTCCCAGAATCTGTGGAGGAATGTGTGTGTCTCTGTCCCAGGCGTCTGCAGGCTGACAGTCTAAGAAAGAAGAGGGGCTTTCCAGAGTAGGATGAGCAAGGCTGGGCTGTAGTGACAATTTCTGCTTTACGTTTGTGTATTGGGTGTGGTTTCCACCAAACCAAGACTCAAGAGAATGTAGGTTCGGTGCAACCCACTTCTGATGACCCAGAGCATTTAGGTTGTATTTGACAGAAAACTTGAGACCGGTGTCAGGTCCAGCTGCATTCGGGGAGCCGATGTCTCCAAAGCCCTGTCTTTCTCCGTGTCTTATCTCAGCTGTTCTTTGGGTCAGGACTATCCTGAGAAAGACTCTCTGTGGTCAGATGAACAGCCAAGCATCCAGCCTCTGCTGTGTGCAGCCCTGTGGACAGGGAGTACTTGTCCCTGGACCCTCTCCCCGGAAGTTCCAAGATCAGCTCTGATAATCTTAACTCACATCTGTGTCCACCCCGAATGAGTCACGGTGGCCTGGGGGATGCTTAGCTGTCACTGGCCAGAAGTAGACCAAATGGCCTCTTTTGGAACCTGAGGGATTCACTGTTCTCAGCACCAGGGCTGAAAGGGGCAGCAGTGGTTCCCCAAGAAATATTGGGAGTGGATAAAGGGAGACATCCATGCCAGCTGGCTCTGCCCTACGGACAACAGCCCATATCCAGGGCTCATCAGAACCCTCACAGAGAAGCCTTCTCATCAGTGCTGAGCATCCAGGCTCCATTTACTCATCCTTGCAGCTGGCCTCAGAGGCCAGAGCTCATGATTGTCTTCCCAACTTACAGATGGGGAAACTGAGGCTCTGAGAGCTTCATTCTGACTCAGCAGTAGCCTGAGTTTCTAAGCACCACCTCTGCCAGCAACTGGCCTGACTGGGCTGTGTCTGCTCTGGACAGTGACTACACACAGAAGCCTAGGCTTAGCCGGCAGAGGGACAGCGTTGGGGTCCCACACTCCCAGCCACCTCCCCTTGAGAGGAGAGCTGAGCCCTAGTTAGAGCCCCTTGGCTCACAAAGGGACAGACTCATCTGCTCCCCTGGGCTGTGAGCTGGTGAGTCCAGGACCATGGGGAGCCCAGTGACCCAACAGGCATCCTCAAAGGACACGGGAGGAGGACAGGTGGCTGCGATGGCTTGGGCTGGATTCCTGGGTTCCCCCAACACCTGAGTGACTGAGAGTCTCAGCTGAAGGAGAAAAGATGGGCAGATAAATAAAATAAAGCCCCCTGGCCATCCAGGGAGGGAGCTGCCAGCTGAAGTGGTGTTGCTGAGCACAGCACTGAGGTCTTCTGCTCCAGCTATGTTCTTGGCAGGTCGCTGGACCTCTTTGAAGCCTCACATGCCCCTCCACACCAGGCGTGTGACGGAATATCTAGCCTGTAGGGTGCTTGTGGGAGCTAACCCACAACATCCGGGATCTTTACCCTGTTCTCAGGAGTATAGGACAGGCTTGGTGTCTGCTGCAGTCATGGTAGTGAGCATGGTGGTGGCGATGACAGAAATGACAATAATGGCGAGAATGGTATTGATGGTGATGGAGGTGATGTTACTGGTGGTGAGGACAATGACATTGTAGGAGAAATCAACAGTAAAGATGGTGATGATGACAATGATCATGATACAAATAATAGCCACGATGCTGTAGACAACGGTTACGAGGGTGGTGGTGTTGGTAGGGACGGTATCTGTCCTGCTGCGGATGCTCAGGAGGCCAGGGTCAGCTTCTCAAGCTGATCAGAGGTGGTGGTAACAATGGATCAGAGTTCTGTTCCTGGTTCTCACAAGTTGCTGAGCTCTTCTGAGCTGCAGCCCCTGCTTTCTTGTGGTTCTCCACCCTACAAAACCCATCCCTGGTCTGGCCCTGCCCTCAGCACTGACCTCATGCCCAGACCCTCCCCTCATTCATTCCACTCAGATACACTGGTTGCCTTACTGGTCTTCAACACAACAGGCAAGTTTCTGCCCCAGCACCTTTGCACTTCCTCTTTTCTGGGAATACACTTTCCCATGGATCCATGTGATTTATGCCTTTTTCACATTGAGATGACTGCTCAACTGTCAGCTTCTCAGCCAGATATCCCCTGATTCTGGGAGTGTGACAGCCACACTCTGAATCACTTCTGCTGGCTTTATCTCCTTGGAACTCCTCCTCCCGACAGGCGTGCAGTGAGTGGTTTATCACCCATCTTCCCATTGACAAGGTGAAGAACTGCTTTCTGAGACACCCAGCGTGCAGTGGGCCCACAGCCTGCGCCAATCAGCAGTGGTAACCATTTCTGCATCCCGGAAATGCTGGCTAGGCCATGCCTGGGTGACAAGTGCTGTTGTGGGTATCAGCCAGGGACGGGTGCTCCAAGGAGGCTTCAGACTCAGCAAGCGCCTCCCTCCTGGGGAGTGGTGGGCGCTTACCCGGGTGGGAAGGAGTTAACTCACACTGCTCCTCTGCAAATTTGTAAGCACAGATTAGCACATGGAGAATTCAGGTCTGGCTAGTGTCATGTGGGCCTGTGTATAATTTCAAGTCATCTGGAGTTCGAACCTCTGTGTTTTTCATTTATATTTAAAATAATTAAGCCAAATACACCCATGGGATTTCTTTTCAAAAGCACTTTTTGTTATTTTAAAGAACAGATCATTTCATTACAAGTTAAGATGCTATTGGTTTCTCTCAAAAGAAATATACCCACATAAACAATCACTCTTTTTACCCCAGAGAGACAGATGTGTTTTAAATCTGTCAGGTATGCAGCGTCTAGGGGGCTGGGGACTTAGCTCAGTGACATAAGGGCCTGCCTGGCAAGCACAAGGTCCTGAGTTCGATCCCGGCACCAAAAAATGCAGTGTCTTTAAAAGCAAGTCTGTCTCGTTTAAGCCTTTGTAACACTAGATAATCAGCAGATAGTGCTGGGGTCCTAGTGCTTCTGTTAGGGGTAACCATTGTTTGCACCTCAGCCCCTCGATGCCTGGAGCTTCCTCTTTTTTCCAAAATGCTTAGCCCAGCTGAGTGCAAGTGTGTATGTGAGTTCCTGTGCATGTGTGTTCAGTGCATACATTGTGCAAAGGCTCCCAGAGCAACTGGAGCCCATCAACCCCCGCCCCCACTGCTACCTTACTCGGAGCCAAAGTGTGGTTACCTTGCAAGTCCTCAAGGGTACGGTGACAACAGCTACTGGCGAGCTGGCTATGAGGTGTCCTATTTTGTTTCCCCATCAGACAAACACTGCGAAGCCTTGGTACTGGTCCTGCCTAGACAGGCAGAGTTGGTGGTGGTAATGGGGTTCAGATGGGATACTGAGGTGGCGCCACTTGGAGCTTAGAAAACCAAAGCTCAGATAAGTAGAGTGACTTGCCGGGGCCACAGGGCTCCTAAGAAGTGGGTCCAGACATCAGACCAGATCTCCAGCTTGTAAAGCCACATTCTGTCTCCCCAGGGACGGAGTGCTGAATTCACTCCCCAGTGGGTGGCCCCTGGTGATGTGGAGCCCAGCCCTGACTGCTGAGACTCCAAGATACCTTGCTCCACTGTCCCCATGGGGAAAACACTCCAGCTCCAGGCTACCAGCTCCCCACCATAGTGCACCCCAAAACTAGAACAAGGACCCCTGTGGGTCTTGAACCTGAGTGCGGGACACAGGGAGGTATGGGGCTCAGCAATCTACCCTGACCAGTCCTAGGATGGGCCCACTGTGCTGTCTGACAGACACTGAGGTCCTTGGAGGTGGCAGCAGGCTGGGCCTCCTCACAGCTCCCACCCTGAGGCTGGCGATGACGCTGAGTCCTGGCTGGTGGGTGAGCCCATGAAATGGGAGGACAGTTTGCAGGGCACGGGTCAGGCAGGCTTACTGACCTGCCCAGGGGATGGGAAGCAGGGACAAAGTGTCAGCCAGGCAGTGCAGCTACAGTTCCAGGGCTGAAAAAAGACCTGGCACATTTGAGGACCAGAAAAGAGGGCCCTGTGACAAGAGAGAGCACAAGAGAGGGGAGAGGGTAGGGGTGAGGTCGACCCAAGTATGGACCATTGTCAGGAGCTGGGTGTCCACTTCTGAGGCCTCAGGAGACCAAGGATGGCTTTTAAAGTCACAGAAGGGGCTGGTCTGGCTTTGCTTTGAAAGGTCCCTGGGAAGGGGACAGCTGGGAGAAGAGGAAGGAGATGGGAGTTGAGTAGAGGGAAGGAGAGGCACAGCCAAGGCAGATGGTGCCAGCCAGTGGGTGGGAGAGGGATGTGTTTGAGAAGTGGGATAGGGGCATGGGGTGCCACTTACAGAGCTGAGGCCGCTGAAACCAGGAGCCTCCCATGGTCCATAAGCGTGGAGTCAGGCGGACTTGGGCGGGCCATCTGAGTAGGAGGAAGGTGCCTTCTGCTCTTCTGGTTAGGATGATGAGGGAGGGTGTACAGGCATAGAAGGAGGAGGAACAGAAGAAAAGAGAGAAAGAAGGATAAAGGCAGAAGTAAGGAGAAAGGAAGAAAAAGCAGCTCAATGTCACAGAGCAAGGAAAAGTGCCACTCAGTGAGACTGGGTGCACAGTGTGTGTGGTTCCCTCCCAGACTCTTCTCCGCATGTCCCCATTAACAACATCCCTTGAGCCTGAAATAACTGTAAGGGAAGTGAATAGGTTTTCCTTCTTTCTGGAGACATGAATGGACTGATGGGTGCGTGACTGGATGGATGGATGGATGGATGGATGGATGGATGGATGTGGACATAGGGGGTGGATGGACAGATGGATGGACAGGTGGATAGATGGAGAGATGGGTCATGGATAGGTGCGTGCATGGATGGATGGACAGATGGATGAGCAAGCAGACAGACAGATGGATTGATGGATGGACAGATGGATGAATGGATAGACAGGCAGGTGCATAAATGGACAGATGGATGGAAAGGTGGATAGATGGAAGGATGGAAGGGTAGTTTTATAGGCAGACAGTTTGATGTGTTTGTGTAGAGCATGGATAGGTGAATAAAGAGACTGGAGGGTTGAGGGAATACTCTGTCTTCCAGGAACTCACAATTGTATAGAGTTGGGATTGGCAAACTCGAAACCATGGGCCTATTTTTTATATAAAGTTTTATTGAAATGTATTCATGCTGATTCATTTGCATATTCTCTATGGGTGCTTTTGCAGTTGAGTCTTTGCTACAGAGATTTTGCTTCTTGTGACCTGTACAATCCAGAAAATGTGACCTGTGCCTGGTCTGGAAAGTAGGATAAGAACCTGACTCAGGAAAATTCAAAGTTGACAGTGTCATATGCCATCTGGCAACGGCAGGCATGTTTGTCCCAAGGGCTCCAAGGACAGAGAAATCCCGCAGATCTGGGGGACTCAGAACACGTTGCAGACATGAGTCCAGTGGCAGCATTGGCATCTGGAGGCATCCAGAGGCCGGAGGACAGGGTACAGATGTGCACAGACTGCCAAGTCAGGTTGGCTGCCACCTGGCCAAAGGGAGAACAGTTTTCCTTCTGCCCCGATGAAGGCAAAATATATCCAAAACCAACATAAATTATTCAGTGCAAAAGAGAAAAGGAACCATTACGCATTGATTCCTGTCCACTTCCTGGAGTTTGTTTTACTTTCAAAGCCACGAGCTCCATACGCCTCCACTGTAGGAGAGGGGCTGGCTTACGGTTGAAGGTGCTTCTTATGCTGAGCAGATCAAGGACACTCATCAGAGGGGAAAGTCCTGAGAGGGCACACAGGGAGCCGAAATGATCTCCCCAGTCTGTTTACAGAATGAAGTTCCAGTTTCTGCACTGGTAATTGTTTAGAACAGCAGGGCTTTTGCATCTGATGCAGGAGGATAAACGCAAAGACAGATGCAACCCAAGCCAGAAAAACCAACAGCAGGCAGAGCCCAGTCCAGCAGACGTGTCTGCTCAGCAAATATTTGCTGAATTGACAAACTATAATGATCTTGCCACATCCCAGATGAGGGAAGAGAATAACAGGACTTGGGGGGGTCACACCTTTCTCTCTGCAGTCAGATAGCCTCATACTGGGGTGCTGGGAAGCTGTTCAACACTGGCAGCCGGGGGTCCAATGGGCCAGAATGCTCCTTAACGGAGCCCCCAGGCCCTCTCCCTGGGAGTTCCTGAGCACAGAGAGACAGCAGCAGAAGCAGATGCTGCCTGCAGCCGGCCAAGGCTGGACCCTGCAGAGCCAACTGGCCACTGCAGAGGAAGAAGTCCCTGGTCCTGATCTGTAAGAGGCTTGTATCCACCTATGTTGATCTCTCCTATTAGGACAGCATCCTGGGACCTAAGTGTCAGAAGAGCCAGGGAGAGTCCTGCCTGTGGTGGGAGGCTCTTGGGGTACCACAAACTCGACAGCCTGAGTCAGCAGAAGCCTGTTCTCTCCCCACGGGGACCAAGCATCTGCAGGTGGCACTGAGGGCCTTCTTGCCCCTTCCAACTCTGAGGATTTAACATTCCCTTGGCTTGTGGCCATGTCACCCCAATCTTTGCCTTGTTCTCATGTGGCCTGGTATCCTCCTCTTTCCCCTGCATCTCTGATGTGTGTCGCCTACAGGGACAATTGTCATTTGATACAGGACACACTCAGAGAATCCAGGATGGCCTCATCTAGAAATCCTTAACATATCATCAGTGACTCTGACTCCCAACAAGGCCATATCCGCGGGTTCCCAAGCTGGGTGTGGTTACAACGTTTTAAGGGTCACCACTCAGCCCACTGGTAAATAAGGGCCAGTAGACAACACTTCTTCCTTCTACATAGAGGCTGAAGACAGAGGGGCTGGGGACCCTCTGCTGGACATCAGCATTGACACTAGCCTGCGTTCCCTCCCATGCTCTCCAGAGGCCAGGACACAGGGCAAATGTGTCTCACACTCAGCGTCCAAGGCTCAGCTGGCAGGTGACGAGTTCGTGCTCAGTGAGCCGAGGGCAGCTTGTGGGTCCCCCTCTGCCTCCCCATCACTCTGCAGCCCCCCTTCTCCCTGGTGCAGAAGGCCCAGCCCTTCACAGCATCCAGAGATGGATGGGAGGTGGCTTCGCAAACCCATCTCAGGTACCAGTGCAGAGGACCCGAAAGTGTAGGAGAGGGGAGGGCAGACAGGCAAGGCCCCTGGGGAGCACTCAGATACCGCCGTGAGGACATCTTTGGAAGTAGAGGTTGGGCTCTCTGGAGAAAGGGAAGGAGTAAGGTTTGTGGGTAAGTGCACATATGGGGTAGATTGGAACAAATGGGGAAATGTGATGACCAGGGCAAAGGTAATAAAGGGGAGCAGGAGGACCAAGCGCACAACCTGGGACACTCACATTCAGCAGGAGGCACAGAAAGAGAGAGATAGAGACAGAGAGAAGGCTGCCAGGACCCTGGGAGAGGAGCTGCCTGCCCTTAGCCTCTGAGCGTCACGCCCACTGCGCTGGGCACAGGCGGTCACCCAGAAGAGCGGTGACTTCCATGACTTCGGAAAGTTTCCGGATGCCAGGTGCCATGTGAGTGCTTTACGATGTATGCTCTTCTCACTCAATATTTAACAGCTGCGCTTATGTAATTTATTTTCCGGCAATACATGATACTGAAGCTTGAAATTTATGCTTACATCCCCCCGTGCCCATTCTGGTGAAAACAGATCTCTCAGTCTGCACCCACATGGAAGTAGCAGCGTGTGAAACATAAAATTGCCAGGTTGTGTTGGGCGTGGCGGGGCAAACCTGTTATCCCAGCACTCTGGGGGGCCGAGGAAAGAGAGGTACAACTTTTAAGCCCTGCCTGGCCAACTTCGAAACTTAGTGAGACCCTGTCTTGAAACAAAAAATTTTAAAAGGGCTGAGGCTGAAAGTGTGAAGACCTGGATTCAATCCCCAGTACTGCATTAAAAAAAAAAAAGCCACGTTGGGTCGAGACATTGAGCTGTGGAGAAAGGACCACACTGACTCATGGAAGGGAGGTGTGAACCCGCGTAACAGTTCCGAGCAGGACTGCAGCGGGAAGAACCTGTGTATGCACCACCGAGCCAGGGATTCCTATGTTTCTGTGGCTATCGTATCCCTGGGGATGTAGAGCAGACCCTGTGGGCAGGAAGTTTTCCGTGAAAGTATATTGAATATACAGTAACACCCCCCACACACCATTCTTCCTTCCCCCTTTTGGGGAAGAAACTGAAACAATTTTTTTAATCCTGTAGTGACATCATTTCAACAGCAACAAAAAGGAACGTGGAACTTAAGTTCTGGATGTTTCCTCAATGTAGGTTTAATGCACAGATCTTGAATTTTTATTTTTTAACTTGTTGTTGTTGTTGTTTTAGTACTAGGAATTGAACTCACAACCTTGTGCTTTCCAGGCAGGCGCTATGCCGCTAAGCTGCATCCCTGGCCTGAATTTTTATTTTGTAAAATGTTGCCAACCCTCCCATAGTAGTGCACGCACCTTGTTGCCTGGGTTCTGAATCTCATTCTCCCCTCCAGTGCCCTTCAGAGACGTGGCTGATTGCAGGACAGAGGCAGGAAAAGCCCAGGCGGAGGCTGGAGCACACTGTCGCCCCAGAGGGAGGCGACAGGCTCTGAGGTCACTGGAACATAGCGAGAGAAACAGAAGGGTCCCTGACTCTGACCACAGCGGAGCAACAGCAGTGGGGCTCCCCTACTCCAGACCACTGAAAACACGAGCTACGTGATGCTGTGGGCTCGCAGTGTGGCACAGGCTACTCGTGGTGGGATTTCAGAGAAAATCTGAGCCAACCAGATAATGCAGGATGACCATCCATCATCATTGCTGGAGGCAGCTTTCGGACAGCAGTACAGGGAGGAGACCCAGACAGCCTGGCAGTCTTGCTGACTGCAGGGGACAAAGATCAGAGTTTGAAGAGCCAAGATACTTAAAATTTCTGAAGCCGAGTTCCTGAAAAGAAATGTTGCACAGAAACTCCAGAAAAGAGGCTCCTTGGAGTCTTTGGCTGCACACTGACCTACATAGGCATGAAAGGAAAGCATTGGGCAAGAACCACCAGAAAGCAGTAAATCCAGCCCTGCTCAGGGCTCACAGAGGGCTGGGAGCAGCTCGCGGTCACCTCGGGGAAGTAAAAAGATTCTGTAATATACATGGCCACATGAATGTCCCAGGAGGTAGCATTGGGACCTGGGCATCACAGTACAGATGCAAACTTTGAAAGGATTCAGATGGTTCTGTGCTTCATAACCACATCTCAGCACAGAGACTAACACTAATTAAACAATAAATCATAAAATCCAGCATCCGGCCGTGGAAGATCACAGTGTCTGGCATTCATTCAAAACTTTGTGGACAAGTGAAGAAGCCAGAAAGTAAAGCAAGCCTACAACTAGAAAAAAGATCGATCAATAACCAGACCCCGCAATGAGACAAAGAGAGAAAGAAGGCTGAACAGAGTGCAAGTGTACGCCATAAAGTCAGGAAGCAGAGGAGTCGTGAGCCGGTAAGAAACAGAAACGAAAGGTCTTCAAGAAGAGATTCAGATGGGACTGCTGCCCTGAAAGAGGCCCAGACTGGCATTATCAACAGATAAGATTATCACGGAACTGAAGATCAACGAAGTTGAAGACCCAGCCTTAGAAACTCTTCAAAATAATGCGCAGAGAGAAAAACACTAAGGAAAACGCACAGAACAGCAATGACTTGTAGCTGGACTGATGAATACCTCCAAGATGGCCAAGAAGTGGAGGGGAAACAGAGAAAGTCCTTGAAGAACCAGCAGCCAGCTGTTGACCCATGCCTGTGATCTCAGCACCCTAGCAGGCTGAGGCAAGAGGATCACAAGTTCAAGCCGAGTCAGCGTAAAAACTTAAAGAAGCCCTGTCTCAGAAAAGGACTAGAGGTGTAGCTCGGTGTAAAGACAAGGGTTCAGTTCCCAGTGCTTTTGAAAAAAATGGTCTGTTGTTAATGAGAACCATAAGCCCACATACCTAAAAAGCTTTAACACATCTCAATCACAAGAGATGTGATCAGATCTAAATCAGGCTCGGTGGCACATACCTGTAATTCCAGCACTTGGGAGGCTGAGGCAGGAGGATTTCCATGAGTTTGAGGACAGCCTAGGCTACATAGTGAGTCCAGACCAGTTTTTTGTCTTTTTCTTTTTATCAGTACCGGGAATCGAACTCACGACCACACACTTGCAAGGCAGGCACTTATGCTGCTGAGCTAAATCCCCAGCCCCCAGACCAGCTTTAAATACATAGTGAGACCCTGTCTCAAAGACAGACAGACAGAAAGAAAAAAAGAAAGAGAGAAAGAAAGAAAGAAAGAAAGAAAGAAAGAAAGAAAGAAAGAGAAAGAAAGAAAGAAAGAAAGAAAGAGTGACAACACAGGCTAAGAGGAAGAAATGAAGCATGCTGAAAGGTTCTTAATGTCTATGTAAAGTGGTATAGTAGTATTTGAAAGTAACCAGTTTTATGGAAAACATGTATTATAAACTCAACCCACTAAATAAAGGTAACATAAAAAGAAAAATAATCCAACCACAAGATAAAATGAAAAAAATCAAAAAATCTCATTCAATACAAAGAAAAGGTACATTAAATGTAAATAGTCTACATACTCCTAAAAGGCAGAGATTATTTATTTGAATCAAAGATCAAGACCCAATTGTGTGCTATTTACAAAAGGGACAGAGAAGTCAGCTTGAAGGTTCTATCAGAGGGCAAGTCTAAAGCAATTTAAGCGTGCACACACACACACACACACACACACAAAGAATAATGATCCTAAGAGATTGTGACCCATTAGTTAAAATAGCAATCCATGAACACAAATGGAAATAAATGAGAGATGCCAGACACTGTGGTGCACACCCGTAATCCTAGCATTCAGGAGTCTGAGGCAGGAGGATAGGGAATTCAAGGCCAGCTTGGGCTACATAGCAAGTTCAAAGCCACCATGCACTATACAGCAAGATTGTATCTCAAAAAACAAAAGAAAATGAAAAAAAAAAAAAAAAAGGAAACTCTTCCTTATAATGGAACGCCAACTAAAGGAGGGAATCTTTAATGATTCTAAAGCTAGTCTTGACAGTGTTTGATGAGGAACAGGACACTTGCACAGTTATACAGTATCTCCCCATAAACTTCTTATTAATTGCAAAGTCCAGAACTGATGAGAGTCCCGTATTCCTGAAAACCATTAAGGTCATGGCAAAGAAAAACTGGAACTTGGTATACGTGACAGTCTGATCAGACACTGAACCTTAGTGAGAATCTTGGACAAGGAAAGACAGCTCTGTTAAGGACCTTACTGCAACCGATAATTACATTTAATTATGACTGTACGTAATAACGTGTTAACACACATTTCCTGATCTTGATTACTTGATTATGACTGAGAAAATGTCTAAGCATAAAGAAATGTGCCATGAAGTACTCAGTCTTCAACTTAGGATCATATAGTACACAGGGGAAATAATGTAAAGGTAGACACAAATGTGAAGGCAGACAGGGAAGTGGTTTGTGGAGACAGAAATAAAGATAAGATAGGAAGAAGAGACGAAAGATAAGAGGAGCGACAACCGAGGTAGAGGAAGCAGAGAAAAGCTTGAAATTCTACCTTTGCAAAAATGACCCCATCAAGACCCGACACATGATTTTTTAAAAATCTAGCTCCAAGAACCAACCTCCCTTTTCACTGGTGGAGGCCAAGTGGAATGTGCTCCAGAAGCTCACTCACGAGAACGCCCTGCGTGTTAGGAAGTTCTGTGCAGCTAGAAAGCAGATGTGAAGAGAGCCGAAGATCACACTCGGTCCTCCACTCGGCCCTAACATTCTGTGATTGGCGACGTTGAAGGCCAACAGCGGAGACCCAGGAAGCTCTCTAGGCTGAGGCCCTCGCGCAGTATCTGTCCGTCCAGCAAGAAGCAGAAACCGTAACGCCCTGAATGTGAGACTGGGCAGGCTATCCTTAGAGGGCTTTACGGGAAGGTCTTTGCTTCCCAAGACTCTGGTCCTCCAATACCTATGTGTAAAGCCCTCTAGACTCTTCTAGAGTCTTCCACCACAGCCAGAATGCCAAGGGCAGAAAAGAGGACACCTCTCAAGTTACAGAAATCTGCATAAAGTAGAATGTAAGCTGGTGAGATTTTGGTTCATTTGGGGGTCTGATCCGTAGAGAAAAAGAACCATACTTCGCTGCACCCAGTCTTGTCTCGCTCTGTCTGGAACCTCTAACTGGATTAACTTAGACTGTCTAGAAACCAGGTGAAATCTCTCGGACCCATCCATGGGTAAGTGTGGTGGTGATGCAGGTAACCTGGGCCACACAGGGACAGACAAATGGACCCTGAATACACAAGAAGGGTGCACAAGTTACCATAGAAAGACGTTGAACTCTGTGGGTTCAGCAGAAGTGCCCAGTGTTGGTCTCTGCCACTGTTCTGTTCCCTGAAAAGGTGTGGTTCCTGCAGAACCACTCGATTTTCTTACGGTTTGCTCGACATCAGCGTGCCAGCACGTGGGGGCACCGCGTGTAAGTGGTCATCGCGGCCGTAGCCTCAGCTCCATCTCAGGGAGCTGGGTGGGCTGCCTTCAGCAAGGACTACGGCTCTGGGGCTCTGTACCTCTCCTGCGGTGCACTCCGGGGAGAACTTAACAGAACTTATCTGGGTAAAAGAAAACGCTAAGAATATCACCAAGGCAGGTTGAGTGTTTGGAGGAAATATATACAACAGAGCTTGTTAGTCCAAGCATTTCCAGAATGCAGCAGTTTAAGGTGAATGAGACCATCTGGGAAATTGCAAGGAATGGCTGTTTCCGGGGCCCAGGGCAAGAAAGGATCAAAATAAGCCTGGAGTCTCTTGCCGAGGCAGGTGGCAAAGAAGTCCCAGAGCTTGATGAATTGGAAGACTCAGGGGCCTCCACTGGCCGAGAATGAGGCAATTTGAGCATCAAAAAGAATACTGATGAAATGTGGGGATCCTAGGAGAGAAAAAAGACAGTAAATAAAAGCTAGGAAAATCTGAATGAAGCCTGGAACTTTCATCCGAATTGTCAACGTTGGGTCATTCATGGTTACAAGCATGCCATAGTAATGTAAGGTGTTAGGAACAGGGACCTGAAAATTACTTGTGCCGAGGTTCTGGCTGTCTTCCTGCTTTTCTGTACATGTAAAACTACTCTGAAAACAAAGTTTTTAATTTTATGTCAAAATAAGAGTCATGGCTGTATTAGATTGAAACATGTTGAAGAACCACAATTGTTGAAAGAGAAAGCGAGAGACCAAAGAAGGAGGATTCTCTAGTAAGAATAACGTCTGTTTTATTTTGGCCCTCTGAAGATTTTCCCTGAGCTGAAAACAAAGATAAAATTTTCTGTCCAGCCATTTGAATTACAACGACTTCCCTTTCCCATTCAGCCTTCCGTGACAGTCTTTGAAATCATTTTGATGGTTGCATAATAAAATCATCATCGTAAAAAAGACCCAGAAAAATCTGAGCAATGAAGGAATCTACATAGATGAGGGCGGTCCCACAGGGTTAAGGAAGCAAGATACAGGCTTTTATCTGAGATTTGATCAGATGAAAGCAAAGAATACCAGCGTTTACAAGCACTGCATTTACACGCCGTTCTAGTTGGCCTGACACTTTCTAAAACAAATTTTATCTTTGTAGAATGAATGTTTTAAATAATAACCAAGCCGCTTTCCAAGTGCCTTCATTTTGCAAAATTCTCCTTTGCTAAAATTACACTAAGTCTAGGTATCCAAATGAAAAAGAAAAGGACTTTCCAAATATTTTAGTGAAAATAGAAACTTTCCGTTTTATGAGATATTATTTTTGTTCTCCATCTGCAGGCAAAATGAAACAAAATATTAAGGCTTAATTCCATTTTATTTCAACAGTTTAACTTTGCCCCTGAACTTCTAGATAAACATTTACTCAGTGGATGAACTGGTGGATTTGAATTTTTGAAACATAGTAAACATTTGCCTATTTAATAATCTATCTTGCTTCTATAAACTGTATCGATTTATTAGATGTTTTAGCTTTCTTGAAGGTTGAATAAAGTTTAAGGTTCATGTAAGTTTTTTTTTCTTAAGATCTGTTTATATTCTTCACAATTCTGCTTCATAAATGGTATGGAAGTCACCTCTGCTTATATTTAATCAAGGTTTTTAGGCCGGACAATGGGAGGTCTGTGGTCTGTTTAATAGGTGTAAGACTAAAACTTAGGAAATCCAGACCTTGAAATAAATTTTGTCACTGTGTCCTGTGTTTCTCTCCATCCCCCACCTCTACTATCACCCCCTCCCCCCACCCCATCCCCACCTCGCCACACCCCGCTTCGGGGTTCTGATG
This sequence comes from Cavia porcellus, assembly GCF_034190915.1. NCBI lineage: Eukaryota > Metazoa > Chordata > Mammalia > Rodentia > Caviidae > Cavia > Cavia porcellus. Next base: position 27,824,631 of record NW_026947500.1, read on the forward strand.
TGCAATTCCCCCTTCAGCCACTAGGCGCATTCTGAGCATGCAAAAGACCTCACCAAATCTTGGTCGGTTTCTGCTCCTCAAGCAGGAAATTATATACCTGGGGGCCTCAGGGCCACACCAGAGAGTGGACAGACAGGATTCTGGCCGCTGTGTTTGCCAGCAGGAACAGGTTCTTCTTGCACGTCGAGGTCTCTGCCTGGTGTCTTGGGCTTTGTGCATGTGACCTGTGGACAAATGGGCACACTCTTCCGGACAGGTGAGCCTCGTGTGTTTTCTTCCTGAACCACAACTGTTTTTCATGGCTGATGCCACCAGTGACAGCCTGTGACTGATTTCTGGTGGTTTCTGTGGGGAATTGGCTATGAAACCTGGGGGTGGAAATCTGAGGTTCACAGAGATGCCAGTCACCCAGCTCAACTGGTAAGCCACCACCTGGCACAAACTGGGATCAGGATCTCAGCTCTTGCTGCCAGAACCTTATCTCCACTTCCTGTCACCCAGCAGAAGACCAGAAGTCCTGCTTCCAGGACCCAGGGATCTCCGACTTTGCAATCAACAGACCGGATTCCAAACTGACTTGTGACTTTGTGTAAGATGACTCCCCCTTTCTGGGACTCAGTTTCTGCCTCTGTCAAATGGAGATAATGATAGTCTCTGATTCAAAGGCTATCCTGAAAATGACCCAGATACCCAGTATAAAGGGCAATGCTGTCACAAAGTTGGCAAGGAATAAATATAGTTGGTGCATTGATCCAGCAAGTGGAGATTAGGGTTGCTCCAGGAAAGGCTATGGGCACTGTGGATGGATTTTTAAAATAAATCTTACCTCCCTAGATAAATGCTGAAACATAACGGTCAGGATACCTGTTCCAGGGTGTAAAGGAAGGAATGAGTCCCTTACGGTCTCCCAGAAATCCCCAGGTCCTCTTATGTTGCAAGCAGGTAGAAACAATTCTTCCATCCTTAGAGAGGACAAACTGCATTCTGGGAAACTCACTTGAATGTTGCCTGATGGAAACATTCCTCCTGGCGAGGCCCCTTCACCAGCAAACTCCAGGACCACGATCATGGTGCAAGTGATATAATGACAAGGCTCAGATCCTCAGTGACAACAAAGCTGCTCCTGGTCCCAGGGCTGGCGAGGCTGACATTGTTGACAGCTGGTAAAAGAGCCTGGCCTAGGACCCTCCTTCCCACCAGGGGGCGGCTCCCAGAGCAGCTGCGGGCCACACCCGACCCTCACAGCATCACATCTCCGGCCTCCATTTCCTCATTTGCCAAATGGGGATACCAGCAGAGCTATGGGGAAAACAAAGGGAAAGGACATGTTTTCTGTTCTTAAGAGAAGTCGCATAACACATTGCTAACCAGAGCCAGCATTTACCTGAACTCCTAGAGTGAACTACTGTCATCTTAGGCACTTTTTTTTAACTTGGTGGAAAACATTTTTATTGAAAGCAGAAATGAACAAAAGTGCACAGATCCTAATTTCATAGTGTGATGCATCTGATGATCATCACCCAGATCACACTGAACATTTTCAGCTCCCCAAAGTCCCTCCGGGAGGACCCCAGTCACCACTTGCCCACCCATCACTGCGCAGCCCAGGGTCCTGCTCTCAGGCTCAGTGACATCAGGCTTTTGCTGAGCATTGTGACAGAGATTCATCCACATGGCTTGCATATGACAGTTGCTCATCCTGGTTGCTGTGCTGAGTTCCACTATGTGACAATACAGTCCTCCCGTGCATGAGTGTGTGGGGTGTTTCCAGTGTGGGGGGCACGATGAATGGAGACATGGAGCCCTCCTAAACTGGTCTGCTGGTGAGTACCCACATGCCCTCCAGTAGGTTTGTCCACAGGATCAGGATTGAGGGGTCACCATGGTCACTTCTGACTTGGGCAAGTGTCCTCTTGACAATTTTCCACAGTGGTTATCCCAGCAGAAAACTGAGTCCGCACTGCAGGAAGTGTCCAGTAACCCCCAAGCTCCCGGTACCCCCCAAGCTTCCGGTTAGCTTTGAGCCTCCTGCAGAGTGGGGAAGAGGTTTCTCCTCCTGCTTTTAATTTGCATTTCTCTGAGCACGAATGATGCCCTCTGCAGAAGACACACTTGCCCAACTTGTTTGAATTGGACCGTCTGCCTTTTCCTTTATATGACTGACATACTATACTCCTTTATATGACTGACATACTATGGTGGATCAAGTCCTTTGAGACACCTATGTATTCTGAATATCTTCTCCCACTCTGTGACTCACCTCTTCCTATACTTAGTGATCTCCTTGACCTAAAAGAAGTTCCTGACTTTAACCGAGATAGTTTACCAATCTTCCCTTTGTGGTTTCTGGTTCTGTGTCCCGTTTAAGAGACGTTTGTCCATTCCGAGATCATGAAGGGTGTGTCCTTTCATCTCACTGAAGAGCCTTGTTGCTGGACTTCATGCATCTGGAGTTGACTGTAACGTGGGGCGGAGGTCTTGGCTTGGCTTTCTGCTTACTGGCCACACTACTCATGAAAGGCGCTCCTTCCCCTCATGCATTGCACCAGAAACTTGAGAGTATGTCAAATAACAATACATGTAGGTTTGTCTCCGAACCTCCTTCTTTATTCCCTTTGTCTATGCATCTATTTTGCACTAATATCACTGCCTTAATTATTACAGCTTGATAACCCTTCATATCACATAACACAAGTCCCTCTCGCCCTTGCAGTGAGATTGCCTTTACTCTTGCTGGCCTTTCACATGGCCAGATACATTTTAGGATCAGGTGGCCAGTCTTCCTTCTCTTACACACACATACGCACTCACACCCCTTCTGGGGTTACATTGAATCTGTAGGTAGAAATCAATCTAGGGAGAGCTGACAGACGTCCTATGCTGAGTCCTCCGACCCAGGAACCTGGATGTCCCTCTCTTTGTTAAGAATTTCCTGGTAATGTTTGGCAGTCATCTTCTTCCTCCTCCTGCTCCTTTTCTTCTTTTTCTCTTTCTTTTACTTATTGTTTCTGTTGTTATGGTTGTTGTTTTGAGACACAGTCCTGCTATGTAACCCAGGCTGGCTTCAAACTCCTGGCAATCCTCTGCCTCGCCTCCCGGTGCTAGGATTACAGGGGTTGCCACCATGCCCAGCTGATGCTTTTTTAAAAAGCATATTTTTTTAGGATTTTGTTTATTTCTAGTATGTAGAAGAACAATTGACTTGTAAACGTAAATCAAGGAGTTGGTGATCTTGCTTAGTGTTGTGAATTCCGATAATTAATCCGAGTTTTCTCCACTCAGAATTATGCTATTTATTAGATGTCAGTTTTTTCGTTCCTTTGCAATCCACAGCTCTTTATTTTCTTTGCTTTCTGTGTCCCTAGAGTCTCCAGTACAATGCTGAATAGGAGTGGAAATGGCTGACAGCTGTGTTCCAATCACAGCTTCAGGGGAAAGCTGTCATCAACTGACTATTTATGCTACTTGTTGTAGATTTAGACATTTCTTATAACTTTACTAAGGACTTGCCGATTTTTTTCTATGTGTGCAGGGCCTACATGTGCTAGAAAGTGCTCTACCACCGAATGTAGCAACTACCTTTGTAGCATCTCCTGAGATTATCATTTGTTGTTTCCATTATTTTATTATTTTTAAAATAACAAGCCAACTTTATATGCCAAAAGTAAATTCAAGTTGGTCATAACATTATATTCCCTTGTTAATGGAATTAGCTTGCTGGTACTTTTTAAAGGGGTTTTTATATGTGACTTAAAATAGATATTGTTCCTTATTAAAATATCCTTTTCAGGTTACATTGATTGGGAAATGCTCTTGATCTATTCCTGAAAGAGTCTGTAAAAGGTAATTGGTGTTTTTTCTTGAAATGTTTAGAAGATTTCACCCATGGAGCCGTTTCTTTTGTGAAAGGGATTTTAATTGGGAATCGTATTTACTTTCCAGACAGAGGATGGACTAGTGGATTCATTGTCTCTTCTTAGGAAAACGTGGGGCAGTGCGGTTTCCTACAACACGGTCCATTCACCTGACTTTCTACCGTATCTGCCTGCGGTTGTTCTAATGTCCTCTGCCGTCCTCTTGGCATCTGTGGGGTCTGTAGTGATGTCTGTCTCCTTGTTCTTGATGCACTTGTTATTATTGCTCCTGGGCCCAGACAAGAGGCTTGCCAACCCTGCTCTGGTCCATCTCCCCTTCCTCACAGGGGTGAAGTCTGTGGACCGAGCACACTGCCCGCCAGTGCCTACATTTCCTCTTTGAGACCTTGTGTAAAATCTCAGGGCTCTAGCACTCCTGCCCACATGGTCCCCACCTACTTACTCATCTTATTCCTGGATCTGTGCTATCCAAAGCTGGCCGTGGGTACATGATGCGGGCCCAGAGGGAGCGAAGGGGCAGCCAAGGGCGGGCGGCCAGAGTCCAAACTGGCTTCTCATGACCGTGTTGGGTGCAGTACGGCCAGACTGGGGTACAGGCACCTTTGCCCTATCCTCAGACACAAATTTCCAGGGTATCTGAGAGCTGTAAACTGAATCCAGCCTTCTCTGTTGTACTGAAGGTGTATTCATCCAAATGGAAGGATAGAAAATGCTTTATTTGATAGCTTATTACCTCGTAACTTAAATATGTGGACACATGGATTCAGCCTCCAGTCTTGTCAGGGGTAGGCCCGAGTCCTTGTTTCACCAAGTTTTCATTGAGTTTCATTGATTTTATTCATTTTTTTTTAAGTTGACTTTTAGTTTTGTTGATTACACCATTATATATTTGTTCTCTAAATAATTCCCTTCTATCCTTGTCTTTAATATTTACTTTCTTCTACTCTGGGTATGACTTGCTGTTATTTTGCTGTTTTAAGGAATGCAAATGGTGGATTTTTAGCCTCCTTATTTTGGAGCTGGAATGTGCTTTGGGCCGCTCTCTGAACTCCAAGTACAGATTTCGCTGCATGGGGTGATCTGATAAAATGACACGGGACCCCCACATTTTCACTATATCCAATTCAGAATGTCAATCCAGGCATGGCAGAGCACACCTGTAATGTCAGCTCACCTGGAAGCTGAAGCCAGAAGATTGTGAATTTAAGCCCAGCGTGGGCAACTTTGTAATTTAACTAGATCCTGTCTCAAAAATTAAAAAAAAAAAAATTTAACAGGGACAGGGCCAGGGTTGTAGCTCAGTGCGAAGGCCCTGGCTTTAATCTCTAGTGATTCACACACACACACACACACACACACACACACACACACACACACACACAATTCATTTAGATTTCCCGGTACATTTTCTCTTCCCAGAGTTCTTATTCCTTTTACTTGATTAAACTTGCCTCTGAGTTTAATCAAAAGAGCCAGCCAATCAGTTTCTTGCTAATCATTAACAGTCAATGTCTGTTTTCTCTGGCTAAGTTGCAGATTCTCTTCCTGCCTTTCTTTTTCATTCCCGTGACATGCGTCCCTGGGGTTCCCGTTCGCACCTGCCTGGGTCTCACAGACCTGCTCCTGTTTCTAACTCAACCTGGCCTGCTGTCTTTAATCAGCCTGGGACTGGGTGTCAGCCTCTTCCAGACACTGCTCCTGCCCTGTCCTCTCCCTTCTCCTTCTCCAGCATGTTCACGCGACCTGCCTGCCCTTGTGGACTTTTCTATGTGCTGCATATTTTTTCTCTCTGTGCTGCAATTTTAACATTTTCTCCCAAGGTATCTTTCCACTGACTGATCTCTTCCACTCTGTCTTACTGCTGTTGGGTCTGGCTCTTGCATACTATTTTCAGCATTAAAATTCCTGTCTGATTTTATTTGTAGATTCCAGCTCTACAGAAGACAGAATTCCCCATCTTCTCGTTGACTTTCTCCGGCATTTTAGTAGATGTGTCCACACACCCACCATGAGTCTGCTGTCAGTCTGTCTCTCTTGCTCTTCTGTTTGCGTATTTTTCTTGCTTCTTACTTATTTGGTTCTGTTTTCTGCAGAGTGATTTTAATTGGATATCAGCTGTCATAGTTCTCAATGAGGGGTGCTTTTCTCAGGGTGATCTTGCATTTCTTTGAAGACAGAAGAAAAGCAGAGCAATCTGTCCTGGGCCAGTGTGCACTTGACGTGTGTGTTTGTTGAGTGAAACAGAGGGATAGACAGCATGCCCTAAGACAGTCAGGATTCTAGGTCTTTCGGCTGAGACCCTTGATGCTATCAGGAAATCTGAGCCCCTCTGTGGCCAGTGATCGGATTACACAATTTAGCTTAGCAGCCTTTGCATTTCTTAAAGATAAATTCATGTTCGTGGAACTTTTCCCATAGGGTTGTTCTCTTGGGCTGGCAAGGGGAGCCCTCCCCAAGTGTCTAACCCACTATTTGCTTGGTGTCTCATTACCCATGATAAGGAAAGACTCCTCTCCAAAGGAGACAGTTGTCATTGTCCAAGGAATGGGGATTCCAATTCCCACCCACATACTTCTTCAGACCCCGTTTGTCCTGGAGAAATACAATCCGGTCATGCAAGTCAAGACTTTGTGTCTCCCTTGGGGTCATTTCTTGATCAGTATCTAGGCTGCACCTAGAAGTGACCTGGGAGGGCCTGCCTCAGCCCCTGGGGAATATGCTTGCTTCTTTCTCAGCAATTCAGTCTTTACTGTCTTGGAATCTTGCTCTCTGGTTTCCCTTCTTGGTTTTCTTTTCCTCTCCCCACCAACTTTTTTTTTTTTTTTTATTCTTTCTTCTTCATCTGGGAAAAAGATCTGAAAACTTTGGGAATGAATCGGGAAGTATGGGGGATGTGTAGACCATTTCTTTCCCAGCACACAGAGGTTGTTTTCACAACTGGACTCAACCAAGACGATTCTCTGGCCTGCAGTGGATTTATGGCTTGGCAAGGGAAGTAGGCGGGTGAAACATCAAGGATTCTTTCTCCCTCACCAGGCTCTGTGCATCCAGCGTGGAGGGGTGAGGGTCCCGGGTACCTCTGCCCCAGAGCTGGTGATGTCAACCCCTCAGCCAGCTCTGCTTCTGCACCCAGAGTGTTTCAGGAAAAGCCCGGGTCTGGCCTTCACCTCCCACCCCCACCCCAGCCTCCTCACCCCATTTTCTGGCCCCAGCAGCACAGATGAGAAGGAAAATTCTTCCAAGACCAAAACCAGATGCTTATCTGAAAAACAGGTTGCTCAGTCCCTGTGTGGCCCCTTGTGGATCTTAAACTTTTTCTTCTTTGTTCTTAGTCCTGGTTTTGCTCTGGAGAGATTGTTCAGATGGACATCCTGGACCTGGGTGAACTTTAAAATTGCTTCCCAGATCAGACAGATCTGGTTGTGCCGGCCTCCACAGAGGTCAGGGCAGTGGGCAGGGCAGGGCTGGGTTAGTCCAGGACAGATCTGCAGCAAATAAAGGTTTTCTTTGTTCCTCTTCTTCCAGACCTCTTCCTCCTTTCCTTTCCCTTTGCCATGGGAAGTTCTTCCCTTTCCCAGCTTTCCCCATTCCCAGGTATCCCTGGGTCTGATGCTGGTTGCATTGCTGGGAGAAGAAAGGAGTTGATGCCTCAGTGTGAATTAGATCAATTGTTAGCTTTTTCTCTGAGTATTTGCTAAGTCTCACTGGGGAACAAAAAGCTTAGGGCTACATTATAGACATCTGAGGAAATGACAGAAGAATGGGGGAGGGCTGGAGGAGGTTGATCTTGGAAGGGACTCTCCAGAGTGTTGGCAGTCACACATGCAAGCTGCTCAGCCTGAGTCCTTGCTTAGTTTGCATACTGGCCGAGTTCCGGCACAAAGGATTTTGAAAATACACGGGTTGAGAGGGATCTGGAGCATGGCCAAGGCCAGGGAGTGGAGAGAGCTGGGCCTGCTGGGCTGGAAAGGAAGGCGCTTTATGACAGCTGCCTAAACCTCTGTGTTCTCTCTTTCTAGTGAAGGAGTCTATGTGACTCCAATCAAGAAGTGGGACGTGTTCTTTAGAGCAGGTTTCCTTTGACTTCCTCTGAAAGAGCCAGAGCTGCCCCAGGACTGAGCAGCTGCTTCCAGAGGTGGTCACAGGAGTCTCGAGTTCCTCCTTGCTCATTGCCACGTTGTGCCTGATTGACATTTACTTGAGGTCCTCCGCTAAAATGCAGATCCTGGGCCCCACCCAGGCATGGCCCTGTGATCTGTTAGCCACAAAGCTCTGACTACATCAGTGGCAGTGGGAGCCACCTGCAGAGGCCTCTCCCCACCCTGAGGGTTGGAGCCCAGCTCCTCCTCCTAACTCCAACCCTAACCCTCACCCAAGGCCCTGCAGGCCCGCCCACCTTCCTCTCTGACCACTTTCCTTCCAGCCCCCCTGGCTATGTGCTTCAGCCCCGTGTTCCTGCTGAGCTGTACCCCATGCAGCCTGTCCCACCACTGGGACTGAGTCTGTAGCAGAATTCCCAAACCTACGTGCCTCATCCAGAGTCACCCTATAGGGATGCAGGAACTGGAGGGAGGAATTGCCTGGTCCTGATCATTAGAGTCTCTGGAAAATTCCATGCCCAAAGATGAGAGGAAAGTGTTTAACTGTCCTCTGGACCACTCTATTCCATCATCTGTTGCTGAGCACCTATTACGTGCAGGCCCAAACACAGTGATTCAGAGGGAGGAAGATGACAGATGCAACCCTGACTGTGACCTCTCCCGGGAACAGCATGGCAAAGCCTGCCCTGCAATGGGGTTCACACAGGTTCCGCTACAGCGGTCTGGTGAGACCTGGCTATTGTGACACGCCACTCCACAAAGGACAGAAAGACCCTGGAGACCACCCTGGGACAGCTTTAGTGGTCAGGTGGGAGAAGGGTGACCACTGTGCTACGCGCAGGTCCATAGATGCTGTTGGTGCAGCCAAGGAGATGCCTGTCCAGGCTTAAAGGCCTAAGCAAGGAAGCATGGAAGTCAGGTGCCCACTGGTGCCTAGAGGGAGTGATGGGCACTGCTATTATGTTTATGTTTGTGCTCTGCTCTAGCTGCCCGTGTCCAGGGTACTCATTGCCATTAAAAAGAAGGCAATGCCTTGCTTGCTTATGAATCATCCTTCTGCATATAAAAGGAGTCACAGCTGCCCCCCAATCTTACATCCTGAGAGGCTGTGAATGTTCCCTCGGCAGCAAACCACTGTGGGAAATTGCCGTCCCCACTTTCTGGCTACCTGTGACCCCCCTACCATGGTAGGGTTGATCTGATGATCCCTGGTACCGTGTGGCTTGCTTGGGCTTTTGTGGCTGGTCTGCCTGTCTCATTAACTATTCTCTCTGCAAGACAGACATCCTCAATAGTGTGCTCCCTGCTCTGCCTGACACCCAGAGGCACATAGAAGATGTTCAGTCATATCCCACAGGTCAGGGATGGACACAGGACCTCCCAACCTGCCCACCTTTGTCCTCATTGTCCTGTCTTTCGGCCCTGCACTTGGTCTCATCCAGGCCTGCCCACCTGGGGGTAGCATCCCCATCCATGTCTTCATCTTCTTGGCTTCTAGAGACCCTTCAGGGCTCGAGTGAGAAGCCAGCCACTCTCACTTACTGTGAACTGTCTTTTTCTCTGCATTTTTTTGTAGGCCAGAGGTGGTTTCTGGCTTCCTGGCTGACTGTGAGGTTTTACTGCTGTCTGGCTTTCCCTCAGAACTGCACACAGTAGGACCCTGCTAAGCATGCTGACTGCCCTCTGAGGGACAAAGGCTGCCCTGAGGGCCCAGCCTGCTCCATCCAGGACAAAGCCCTAAGATCTGTCAGATCCTACTTCAGTGGGACCTTTGTGATAGCCCCATTGGGGGCCTCACAGCTTCACCAAAAGCTTGAAAATTAATATTAAAACAACAAGGTGGCCATGCTGAGGAGAACCTGTTCGTGGAGATCACATGACCTCCCTCAGGCTGGAGTGATGTAAACTCCAAAGTGCTTATCATACAGGGTCCTGTGCTTGGATCTGTAGACTCCAACAGTGCACACACCATTCATTCATCTCTTCGTTCTTTTAAGTGACAAGGTGCATCCCTCCCCGCTACTTGCCGGAAGCAGGGAAAAGGACAGGCTGAGGTCTCTGCCTTCTCAGGGCAGAGACAGAACAAACAGGCCGATCAAAAGTAACAAAGGCAGCTGGAAATTGGGCCCCAGAAGATCATATACAAGTGATAGTGGAACAGAAGCCTGCACAAGCAGGAAGGGGGCTACCACCCCAAAGGTTTGACTGCAGCAGAAGAGGGTTCGGTGAACCTCAGCCAGCAGCACGGCCTGCTCTGGCATCCTCAGGTCATCTGCCCCTGCCCTGTTCCATCTGCACCAGGGGCAGGGCAGAGGTGTCCCTGTGATCATTTAAGGTCATGTGGTTCACAGCTGTGATGGGTAGCATCAAGGAGGGGAGGAAGCTGTCTGCCCACCTTTGGCTCTGCAGACCCCGACTGGCCCCGGGGTCAGGGTACAGAGTCAGTGTGAGCTCATTTATGAAAGCTAGGTGAGGCCTGTTGGTTTCTGTCTTTGTGTCTCCCTTGGTAGCCGAACCATCCCTACCTCTCACACTCTGCTGAGCCTCCCTGGGAAGGGGTCTGCATGAGTCAGACCACACAGAGCCAGCTCCTTCCTGGCTGTCACAGCTTCTCTCTTCCTTGTGGAGAGGATAGGCGATTCCCTGACCTGGTCCATCAACTTCTTCTTCTGAAATGGGCTGGAAGAGCTGGGAAATTGCCTGCCGAAGGACAGAAGAGGGCCCGGGCATGAGCAGAGGAGAATGTGGCTGAGTGTGGGGAGGCTGCTCCATCGTGGGCAGAGAAGCAGGAGCGATCCAGACCCCTTAGGATGTTGCAGCAGGGAATCTCAGCTGGAATGGAGCATAACCAAGTAAACTTCTTCCAAGGGACTGTTCTAAGGGTTTGAGATATCAGTGGAAATCCCAGGGGGAAAAAGCCTGGGAGACATTTGGGTTTCCAGAAAGTCTGATGTCAGACATAATGGTTCACACTTAGGAAAGGCAGCTGGAGAAGGACAACATCTTTGGGGGAGGGGTCTGCATGTGACCTCAGGGACACTTAGGGACAGCCTGAGGTTCTCAGGGCCATATGGCCAGGGTGCTGGGAGCTTTAGCACCTTCAGCACTGGCATTCAGGGGGCCTTTGTGGTGGACAGGGTGGGAAGCACTGGGAAGGAGGATGTCACAAGTTTGGGTCCATTTTTAACCCTCAAGGGATGAGTTAAGAGCACACACACACACATACACGCACACACGTGCACAAGCATGCACACACACGGAAATGTACTAATGCCACAGGATGCAGAAAATTGGTTCAATCTGTGTGATTTCTCTCGATCCCTGAAGCTCTCTTCTGCCCTCATTTTTGGGCCTGAAAATCTGGAGCCATCAAAGTATAATCAAATAGCCTGGGGCCGTCACTGCAGCTGTGGGAGGGTAAGGGGAGGCGGATAGAAATGGAGATGATGAAGTACACATTAAGAAGCGTATAGAAGGTGGAAACCTATGTGGGGAAGGGTGAGAGTGAATGAGAGAGAGTGGAATGAACAAATTGGTAAGTGAACCAGTGCTGACAGAATGAAACCCAAGCCTATGAAAGAGTGGGGGAGGGGATGAGCCGGCCACAACCCCTTCTCTTGGGTCCTCTTGGCCCTGACCTGTCTAGCACTTTTCCACTGTCCAGGGACTGTATCCTGGTTAGACATCACTCGCCACGCATTGGCATTGGATCCCGGGTTACTCACACCCAGGGGGATCACCATTTCCACTGTAATGAAGTGGGCGGCCTGGGCCAGCCGATCCCTCACCTAAGGGTAGCTGAAGGGCACCCCTGATGTCCAGAGCCTCCTCCTGTGTGATGTGCTGACTCCCTCCTACCCACCCCCCACACTGCCCCAGGCAATAGCTGTGCCATCTGATTTGCTTTGCAATTAAAGGCTACTCTGTCAAAATATTTTAGGAATGTGCCTCCAACAGGCCTCCATGCAAAGGTGGCTTTCTTTGCATTTGTGAGGCACAGAGGAAAATTGGATAAATTGGCCATTTTTCCTTGAATAATGAAAGGATCTAACATACCACCACCACAACACAGTAGATCAGAGTTTTAAACCACAGTGTCACCCTTTCCCTGATGATCAACCCAATTCACGTTCATTGCAGAAACCTTAGAAAACCCATAAAACTAGAAGGCACATAATAAAAGCCATCCAACGTAGTTTTCCTAAGTAATAATCAGAGGCTCTGAGCTGAGCTGTTCGGTACAGCTGTTCCTGACCACACATGGCTTCGAGCCCTGGAAATGTGGCTTGTCTAAGATGAGATGTGCTGCAGGAGGAAAATACACAGTGGATTTCAAACATTGGGGCAAAAGAGAGAATGAAAAATATTCTATTAATGATCGTTAGATGGAGGACATACTGAAATGAAGTTGTTACATAATGAATTACATAGCCTGCATTATTGCTTTGGCCTGGCTCTTTTCACTCTTGCTAATGTGGCAGCTATTGGACTGTGTAACTCAGATTGGCCTGCACTGTGTCCTTGCTGGCAGTGCTCTCTGGCCCAGCACCATTCTGTCCGTGTACAGCAGTGTCCCCTCAGGATGGGGGGGGGGGTCTTTGGTAAGGCTTTAAGGTTCTGATCCTCCAGCATTGGGTCAGGCAGACTGACTTGTCTGTGAAACTGGTTCTGCAGACCATTCACTGCCATTGTGGGGCAGCAGTCATCAGACCCAGTGTCTCCATGAACCCAGTTCAGTTGCAGGACAAAGATCCCAGATCTGGCAGGGGCCCTAAGACACAGTGTCCAGTGACATGTACTTGAATGCACAGTGAAATGGAAAGGTCATGCATGCCCCCTCAAGCACCTGGAAGATCTTTTACTCCCATCATTGAGGCTCCCAGGAAAGTGTCAGAATCCCCCATAGAGATGCTAAGTTCCTAGAAGACTCTTGGTTCTCTTGATCTTTGGCGGGGAGGGGGGGTGGCACTGTGAGGACATCATGATGGCATTCATTCTGGAGCGAGAATTGAAATTGGAGCAAACCCTGGTGACACTGAGACCCAGTACCATCTCCAGGGAGATGGATCTGTAGGGAAGTTGAGGGGTTGCCAGGCTCTGGGCCCCAGGGAGCTTATAGGGTCAGAAATCTCATGTCTATACTCTAGAAAAAGCTGAGACAGGCTGTTGTGTGTGAGAGAGGGGCTCTCAACATGTGTGAGAGGGATTCAGGAGCCCCAAGTCCCCACCCAGCTCCATGGCCTTGGACCCTAGGTCATCTTGCACCCTCAGTGACCAGGACCATGCCCTGGCTATAGCAGCTGCATCAGACCTGGGGAGCCAGGGAGGCTCAGTGGCACAGAACTGGTGTGCGCCATCTACCTGGAGAGGCTTCCATACGATTAAGGCATCCTGTATTCGACAGGAGGCCTTCATTGTCCTGGAGCACCATGGGGAGGCCACTGCAAGGAGGACTGGGTATCTTTTATTCTTTCAAGCCTTGTTCAGGACATGCCCAAGGAGGGACGCATTGCTGCCCCTGGGATGGAGACTTTTTACACCCTGCCTGGGCAGTGTGGTCACTCCGGTGCTCCAGGCACCGGAGTTTCTGATGCCAGAGCCTCTGCTATACCTGCAGAGTCAATGGAGCAGAGGAAGCTGTGTGAGATTTGAGCTGAATCTCTCCTAGATCCTCCAAAGAAAGGCCCAGGAGACGTCCATGTGCAAAGCCACTGTCAGAGGGCTGGAATCACTGTAAGACCAAGCTAATATTTGTAAAGAGCTTAGCATGGTGCTGGTTCATAGTAAGTACTCTACAACTGCTTGTTCAATAAACAAACATAAACAGAGAAAACACACAGGGTGCCTCTCATGGAAAAGAAGGTGAAGAGTGCAGAAATAATGAGCATGCTGGGCAGAAGGGAGCCCAGCCACCGAGACAGAGCCAGGAGCCCCAGCCAGGCTGGGCAGGGCAGGGATGAGTCAGAGGCTAAGCCCTAAAAGAGAGGCTTCCCGGAGGAGGTGGCGGTGGCAGGGAGCTGGCGAGCTTCCGACCTAGCCTGGGTGTGTTTTTAAACTTCTTAGGAATTCTCAGCAAGCAGGCTTTGAGTAACCAAACACCCAGAGAGCTGAACCCTCCTCTGGAAACTGAAACTTTGCATGGATTCTGTAAGAGGAAAAAAGTACTCCCAGACAGAACTTCATGCTCTGGCTGTGCTCCAGAACTCAGGTTGGCGTTTTCTGAGCGTGGAGTCGCCCAGCAAGCTGCAGCTGGGCAGCCTCTGCTGGGCGCTGATGTCATTGAAGGAAGGAAATGACTGGTCCAGTCTCCCGGCCATCGTATCCCAGTGATGGATCTCCCAGGCCCCTCTTTTCCCTGGGAATCATTACAACCCTAGTCACTTTTAGCAGGTTATGTCACCTACAAGTTGGCACCCGTTCCGCTCCCCTTGGGATGCCCTCCAGTGCAGAATCAGCGTGGGAGCAGGGGCAGATTGGCGTTCACAATGGCCCTGAGTCATGGCAGCTCATTTCTCCCAGCTGCTGTCTCTACCCTTTGGTTACCTGTGAATCAGTGGCGCTTGAGCCCCTCTGGGTGCAGAGGGCTCAGTAGGGTTGGAAGCTGCTCTGTGTGGGATTGGCACCATAGGAACAGGGCAGATTTCTGTGTGGTACCCCCACCTCCACCACACGGGGGCCACCTGCTCACCTATTCAGTTTCACCTCGTGAAAAGACTGTCCTTCCTTCTCCCTCCCTAATTCCTCACGTGTAGGTATGTGCCTGCACTTTGGATTCCTGGAGTGATCTGTGGTCTCAGGGCTCAGGTCCCCCTTCCTGCCTGACCTTTCAGCTCTCTCAGGCCAGCTGTGATCACATGCAGCGATAAAATCAGCCTCCCAGGTCTTCTGCGAGTGCCCACTGAGGGTGGTTCTCAACTGGGGTGGAGGGAGACACTTTGCCCCCAGGAGACATCTGACAAGCTCCAGACCCTGGTTGGGGGAGAAGGTGCCACCAGCACCTCATGGGTAAAGGTCACCAAGAAGCCTGCTGAACAACCACAGTACACAAGACAGGCCATCTGTCAAAGAATGTTCCCAGCCTAAATGATCAGGGTTGCTGAGGCTGAGGGCGCCCTGGAGCACCCTATTGGAAAAGATTGTTGCTGGAACAGTTTCTAATCTAGGCCTCGAGGCTTTATGTCCATCAAACAAAGCAGGGTCTGAAGACAGCAGGGGCTGAACGTGCGTGGTCCCATTCAGTTCCAAAGCCCCCACAACCCCCCAAAGTGAGACACTACATGTCTCATTTTACAAAAAAGGAAACGGAGGCATACCAAGACCTCACAGTCGATTAATAGGGGAGCTGGATTCTTGCTTGGGTTCATGAGCATGACCACCAGGTCCTATACCTCGCCATTCAGAGCACCCCCTTCTGTCTCGCTTTGTAAAGTTTGGTCTATTCAAGTTCTCCTGGGGTCACAGATGGCTAGGTGAGTGCAGACCTGTGCCATGAGGCAGGCGGGCCTTCCCTGTGGGCAATGCCAAGGCATGAGATGAAAATGCTCTTGGGGCGGCTGCTGCCTATGAAAAGCCACTTAGAAGGCAGTCTCCTCTCCTGAATGACCCTTGTCACTTTATACCCCTAGGGACTACTAAAATGTCAGCAGAGGTACAGGTGTCTATCAGTGCATGGCCTCAAACACTCCAAAAGGCAACATGGCAAAATAGAGAGTGAACCCAGGGCCTTGGCACTGAGCTATATCCCCAGCCCTTTTTCATTTATTTTGAGACAGAAGCTCACTGAGTTCCTAAATTCCCCAGACTGCGTTTGAACTTGTAATCCTCCTGCCAGACTGCTAATCCCAGTCTGCTGGGATTACAGGTGTACAACACCAGTCCTGGTTTAGAACTTTTTTTTCCTTCCATGAGTTTTAATCAATGATACTTCTGTATCAAGGAGAAGATTTTCTTTTTTTTTTTTTTTTTTTGTTTTTGTTTTTTTCATTTTTATCGGTACCGGGGATCGAACTCACGACCGCCTGCTTGCAAGGCAGGTGCTTATGCCGCTGAGCTAAACCCCCAGCCCCTAGGAGAAGATTTTCTAATAAGTCTTGTGATACTACAGCTTCTTCCTTTTGCATACAAAGGTCTGTCTTGAGCTGAGGAAAGAGAAGCCTGTGCCCAGGTTTCTTAGAAGAAATTCCCAAGTCAGTGTTTCCTCTTCACAAGGAGACCGGGCACAGAGAGGGAGTTCCAACCCCAGGGAGAAAAGTTAATGAGAAATGAATACTCCACTCCATCCTGCTCAGAAAGGAACTCCACCCTTAACACACAGGGACTTTTCCCCCATGGGACGGGGGCCCTTGGGCTCCTCCCAGGGCCTCTCCTTTCCCTCTGCCATCAGCAGTAGTGGGCCAGGGCCCCGTTGGCCTCAGCCATCTTGTGCATACCCTGTGTGTCCTGCTTTCTCTTGATCACGAGGCCCCAACTGTGAAAAGCCTGCAGCAGCTCACATGACCGTTTCTCTGACATCAGTGGCCACGGGTGCTTATTCTCTCTGCACTCAGTGACCACCCACTTCATGGCCAGGAAGCAGCAACATCGGTCAGGTAGGGGCACAGGGACCTGGTGGAAGTGGCCACCCCTGAGGATGGGTAGGAGGCCAGTTCCAGGCCCGCAGCTTTTCAGTGCTTGGTGGAATATAGAGGGGTTGCGTTTGATGCTGGGCTGTTCCTCTGCACAAGCAGCGTGGTGATTCTCAAACTGCTTCCTCTTCACAGCTGCCAGTCTGGGTTATGAAGGATCCAGCTAGTATTTTATTTCCTCCTTTGATTGTCATGTGTGTGAATTTACTGAACACTAGGTCTGCAAACACAGGGCATGTTGGAGCTGCTTTGATGAACTGAGTCTTCTTGGGTTTCTGCTCATACTTTTCGTCCTCACTGAGCTCAGCCACGAGCTTGCGGTAATTTTTTTTATCAATTAGAGGATCCCTGAATTCAGGACCATAGTGGCTCCACCTCACCTGGTTGGCCCCAGAACCTACCAGACAGCATGGGTGACTCCTGGGGCCAGGCTGGACCACAATCGCACAACTTTCAGCATTGGGCAACCATCTTGGCCTACACTTTTCTTTAAAATTTTTTTTCTCAACTAAGTTACATGCAGGAAATGAATCCTGCTGGGAAAGCCCGTCCCTTTGGGTTATTAAGGATGAAAGTGGGAGTCCAACAGCAGACAATGTAAAATGAGTGCCATAGTGTATGGAAAGGGCCAGTTTATAAGCAGCCAGTGACTCCGAGAACAGTGCCCAGGAAGACACAGGGGCAGTGAGCTGGCAGGTGACTCACTGCAGAACAAAAGCGTCCCTGGAAACCAGTCCTGACTTGGGAGACAGCTCAACGTGGAGGAATGCTCTCCTCTCTCCCTGATTTAGGGGGACTCAATTCACTTTTCCTTGCCCTCTGACCTTGCCTTAAAGACCTAAGACAGGTGTCCCAGGGACAGAATTGGTCCTTTCTAGCCCTTGCTGCACAGAGGGCAGCCTGCCTTCCCAGCTGCATCCGCAGAAGCATCGCCACACTGTCCACTAGACACTGTCCCCCACCTTGGGAAAGAAGCCATGTGGACCATGCCAGTCCCAGCCCTGTCAAAGCAGCAGTCTAGTGTCACTCCCCAAACATTTGGTGACATCAACATACCCAGAATCGCCTGAGTGTGTGTGCACGCACGTACAGACATACCTTTTCACTAAACAGTGATAGAATCAAACCCTCAAACACGCTAGGCAAGTGCTCTACCACAGAGCCACACCCCCAGCCCTGACCAATTATAATTATACTCTTTTCCTCAAAATGACACCTCAGTGTCTTCTGGGAGATTCTTTACCACATGAACATACATTTAGAAAGGTAGCATATTAGGGTTACACGATGCCAGTTACTTATTAACAAGGAAAGGAGGATGGAGTTACATAATCCTGTGTGTGTGCGTGTGTGTGTGTGTGTGTGTGTGTGTGTGTGTGTGTGTGTGCATGTATAATCTTCCTAGACCTAAAACCTTGAATTCATAGGAACTAGTCTCTGGCATGGCAGAGGATATGGTGGATATTTGTGGCAGAGATGTGACCAGCTCAGGGCATTTCTCCAAACCTGTTCTTGCTGGCCATGGTGCAGACAAAGGGTTCCTTAGGTGTGAGTGGCCATTGGCACGGCCAGCCAGAGGACCAAGCAGCCTTCCTGCACCCCACCAAGTTCAAGAAATTTACCAACTTATGCCTAAATGGGGCAGCCTTGTCAGCAGGAAAGGGGAAGTGACAGGAGTGACAAGGGCACTGGTAAGTACAGCGGTCACCATGCCAGGCATGGGTCCATGTCGGTGTGCTGCAAATTTAGGGTTCACTTGAGAAGAACTGAGCTCTGTGAGGCTGAGGAGGGTCGAGAGGGGCTACGAGGCTGGAAAACACCAGAATCAGACATACCCTGTACATCCCACCCCAACCAGTCTCACTCCCGATTCTACCCTGGAAAGCATGGCATGGGGATGACCATGTGACCTTAGAAAGTCACTTTAAGGTCAACTTCTATAAGCCTTGAGCGGTCCTAAATGGTCCTGCGACAAGCCATTACTGAGGAAGTACAGCAGCTGGGTTCCTGTGGGTCCTTGGGTAATGAGATCGGGGTCTGGTCACATGGGGTCTGGTGGTGAGGGATGCAGGATCCTGCAGGAGGCGATCTGACAAACACCAGGAGGTAACAGAACACTGGGAGGCAGAGGAAAATGAGGTAGTACCAGTGTGGCCCGTGGGGTCACAGTCTGAGCCTGGCTGCCCCTGAGACCTGCCTCCTCCTCCTCCTTCTGCAGGGAAGGAGGCTTGAAGCCTGCCAAGGAATACGTAGGGTGCACACGACCCTACCTCATCTGGTCAGGGATGCCAGAGATCAAAGCCATGGTCCCTTCCTCTGGGAGACAGTAGATGTTACTCAACTCCACAAAAAGCCACCACCCTGCCTGGAGGGCGAGAAACTGCTTCTGGGCCTAAGATTCTGTCCACCTCAGGCCCACTGTAAAAGGAGCAGCCTTCTGGCTGTGAGATAATATATATATGGCCACCCTTGGAACCAACTGCGCATGCCTGGCTGCCCAGTACAAAAAGCTCTTCACTTAAGTGGGCCCCAAATACTTCAGGGGCCCCAGAAAGATGAGAGTGGCCAGGGACTCTGAGTAGGTGGGGGATGCGGCAGGAGTGTGCCAGGGGTAAAGGCAAAACGGGCAATAAGAACCTTCTTGGCTTCAATGTAGAACCTCCTCCTCCTCCCTACCTATGTGAACCCCAGATCCTAGCTGGCTCTGCCTCTTTTTATTTAGTTGTGAGGCGGGTAGGGGGACTAGAAGTTTCCCCTCATAGTGTAAAAACCCTTTCCGCCCTCAACAAAAACCCTAAGGGGCACTTACCCCGGATAAAAATAAAACTTGGAGGGGCCGCAGGAATGAAATACTTTTCTTCCTGTGTTTAAATTTCTACGGAAAATCTGACCCGCGTGGCCGCCGCCCCTGCCATAGGCGGGCGGAGTGCGCTTATATCTTTAAGGAAAGCAGTCAGGCCGGCGTCCAAGTTCCCGACCAGGCGCCCGGGCCACCCTCGGGACTCGCAGCCAGGTGGAGGCGCGGTCGGCCCCGGGGGAGGGTCGAGCGCACCCGCACGGTGCACGGGCCGGGCGGGCCGAGGGCGGTGGGCGGGCGGAGCTGAGCGGGAGGCGGCCACGTCCCCTGCGGGCCAGGGCGCGGGAAGGCCCGGCTCCCTGCGAGCGCGCCGCGAACGCTGCCCGTCTCCGCTTGCAGAGGCTGCCGGGGCCGTGGATGGGGAGGGCGCGCCGCCCGGCGGTCCCCGCGAACAGGCGGCCAAGATGAGGGTCCACGAGAAGTACTCGACGCTCCCGGCCGAGGACCGCAGCGTTCACATCATTAACATCTGCGCCATCGAAGACATTGGTTACCTTCCGTCCGAAGGCACGGTGAGTGCGGGGAGGCCGCGCACCTGCGCCGCGCGCCGGCAGGGCGGGATCCCCGGGCGCCCACCCGCGCACGTGCGGCCCCGGTGCAGCCCGCGGGGCTGGCCCACGAGCGCGCGCCGAGTCAGGGCTCCGCACGCCAGGGGTGCAGCGCCCAGCTAGCGAAACACAGCGCCCGGCGCCGGTCTGCACCCGGTCCGGGTTCGCAGTCCGAGCCAGAGCGCACTGCCGGGTTCCGGGCTGGTCCCTCCCTCCCGGGCCAGCGGCCGGGACTACTCGGTGGGGCAACCGGGTGGGGTGGGAGGTCAAGGGCGTTGGCCGCCACACTGGAAAAGGGTGACAAGCAGCCGCTACCCCGTGGGGATCCAGCTCCGGATCCCACCTGGCAGGGCGCGCGCTCTGTCCGGGCCGCAGAAGCTACTCACGACGGAACTTTGAATGTCTGGGCAGCGGCGGGCACTGGTCGGTCACGATTGCTTTTTAGAACTAGACCCGGCCTCCCGCCCCCGGCGCAAGTAGGGGGTGGGCGCTGGAGCGGAGCCAGTCGCAGCATTGGCGGACCCTTCTCCCGAGGTCTGCCATAACTACCCCTTTCCTGGGGGCCGGACCTAGCATGTCAAGGGATCAGTGGGGCCACAATTCGCCCATGAGGAATTTGGCTTAACAACAACGTTTTCTGGAGAGGAGAGAGCTGTGGCTGGCACGGTGGGGGAGCGGGGCCCTCACAACCAGGATCTGGTAGTGGGACCTGAGAACTGAATCTCCATACTACCTTTCCTCCCCTTCGCCTAAAGTCCCCTTCAAGGCCCCTCCCCAGGCTTTTCTAGGCTCCCTGGAGACTGCTCCGCGGAGATGCGGGGATAGGTTGCCCAGGCGTTAAAGGCCAGAGAGCTGGGTGGGGGCTGCTCCTCAGAGAGGCAGAGGGTGGGGCCGCTGCTGAGCTGCTTAGGGGCCCCGGATTTGGTCAGAACCTTCACCCTGGGGTTTCTGCTGAGGGCGGCCCCGGAATTGAACTTGTGCAGAGCCGCAGGGGGGGCGGAGAACAGGTGTGGGCGGAGCCTGCCTCAGCCTGTGATGAACTGGGTTGATTTTAGAGCTCAGGGGTCGCATTAGGACAGAGCTGTACTCCTGGCCGTGCTCCCCACCCCCACCCCAGCACCCACAAAGGAGACTGGGAGGGCTCTGCCCTTTCTGGCTTACAGAGTGGTGATGGAATGTTACCCAGGACAGTGACAAGGGACAATTCCATTGCACTGGGCCAGCACTATGTCTTAGCTTGTTTAACAACTGTAGGGTAGGAGCTATTATTATGCAGGAGGAAATTGAGGTCCAGAGGGGCGGCTGGCTGTGAGGAGGATGGCTAGGGAGGGACCCAGAAACAAAGGCAGGTGGCAAGGAAAGCCTGCCTGAGAGTGGGGAAGTCACAGTGAAGAAGGAGCTGATTATCCCCATGATGGGGAACTCAGAGATGGGGACTCCAGTTAAGAAACACAGGATGATGGGAAGATTTGGCAGTTCCTTGAGTATGAGACGGAGACGGAAAGGGAACTCTGAAGGAACAGTGGCCAGGCTGTAGCATTGCAGATCAGGGACCTTTTGCTTAGCCAGACTCAGCAACCATTTGTCTCCCCAAACCCAGAGGAGGCCACAGCATCTGCAAAGAGGTGGCTCAGCCCCATGTTCAGGGTCTTCACAGTCCGGAGAGCTGTGGATAAGCCCAGGAGTGACCACTGACTCATAATTTGCACACAGCTTTTTCTTCATGGAGCTTTCTTTTGTGAATCCAGAGGCTGGGGATCAGGACCCTAACTGCAGGAAGGAGAGGTTACCCGGCCACATGCTGCCAGCAACATGGCCACAGATGACAGGAAGCAGCATCTTCGGGGTCATGGGCACAGGGCAGGCAAAATGGCAGGAGCCTCCCAGGGCATCCCCGGCACACTGCGGCCAGCAGTTGTCTCTCAGTCATTCCCGAGTCACCCAGCAAAGGCGGTTGTGTACCACAAAGACCACTGGGTGTAGGCTGCAAACAGTTCCCATCCTCTGCTGGGCATGGTGCCACATGCCTATAATCCTTGCACTCTTGGAGGCTGAAGCAGGATGACCACAAGTTCAAGCCCAACATGGCAATTTAGCAAAACCCTGCCTCAAAAAAAAAAAAAAAAAAAAAAAAATTAAAAGGCTCAGGATGTAGCTCAGTACGAGGGGCCTGGATTCATTCTCCTATACTGAAAACAAAAGTTCCTCCTGGTTCTAGATAGACATGTAGATATGCATTTCAAATGTGCAGGCATTGGCCTCAGAGTAAGCTGCTCCTCTTCTGGCTGTAGCTATGATCCTATATCCCTCCAACTGACCCTCTACCTGTCACAGCCAAGTTAAAGATGAAAATGACTTATCCAAAGAGGCAGGTGGGTATAAGAAAAAAGAATTCCAAAAGCCAGATGCCAAACAAATGCAGTTGATTCCATTAAATTTTCCTCATGTTCATTTTTGAGTATTTCTACCATCAAACTGATGGCCATCGATTGGGATTTGTGTACAAGCACTGATACCCCACAAGTACCTGACTGGCTAGGATCTGCCTATGGCTAAAACAAGGGCACTTCCTGCTTGTCCGCCACGGGAAACAGTCTGCTTATAGATTACCAAGTATGCCTGCTAATCATAAATTGATGTTTGTACTTGTGGTTTTCGCCAAAGATGAGGGGGAGGGGAATAAAAGTGAAGTTTCAAATGGATGCTCCTCTCAGGTCTGAAATTCAAAGAGTCTGATAACCAAGAGCAAGTTTGTAAGTCTTTTGCCAGGTATGGCATTGTACACCCGTAATCCCAGCACTTCTGGGAGGCTGAGGCAAGAGGACGGCAACTTTGAGCCCAGTATGAACCGTTTAGCCAGACCCTGCCTCAAAATAAAAAATAGGGATGTCACTCAGTGCAAAAGCCCTGGAATCACCACTCCAAAAAAAGAAAGAAAAAAGAACAAAATTTTGATAGTCTCTGATTTTATTTCTCTAAGTTTCCTAGACAAAAAAAAAAAAAAAAAAAAAAAAAAAAAAAAAAAAAAAAAAAAAAAAAAACATAGTAGAAGCCCTTAGGCCCATAATGGAAAACCTTTTAGAGTTTTCACGGACAACAGCCCGCTGTCGTACACAAGCCAGAGGTTTTGCCATCACTGCTTTAGCATGCTCGTGATTTCTCATGGGATGTATGTGTTCAGTTCCTGGAGCTCCGACTCCAGGGAGATGCTGTGAAATGAATCCACTGGGTTCCAGCCACATCCAAGCTGTGGGCACAGGGTTCCTCTGCCTCTCCTGCCCCTTCCTGGAGTCTGGACCAGATGTCAGCCCACTGTCGATATCTGTCATACCAGGACAGGGCTGGAAGCATGCTGCTGCTTGTGAAGGGGACGTCTGTCCTCCAGCATTTACCTGTGTGACCTCCAAGAGCTTGTCTCCTCCGCTGTTTTCCCGTCTTCCTTGACAAAGCCCTTTCCAGAAACCTCTCCCCGCAAATGCCAGGCCTTGGCCTTCCAAGCACCTCAGGGCCCCTGTCCCTCTTATCCCCCAAGCATCCTGTGCTGAAATCCTTTCAGTCTCCATCCCGATGAGGGGAAACTGAGGCTCAGTGGTGGGAGGTGTCATGTCCCAGGCACTGGCCTGAATGTCAGCTTGTGATCTTGCCTCTGACGGCCCCTGCCTGTTGTGGTACCCAGGCCCTAGTTCTCACTCATTGATGCACATTTAGGGCCAACCACCAACATGGGCATCAAGAGAACTCAGAAAAGAGAACATTCCGAGTCTTCCACACACTGAAATGGGAAGTTACCCAGAAAGTCTATCCCGCATCCGACCCAGTGTACTTGCATCTCTGTGTTTTTGTCTTGTTCTGCACAAGTCAAGCACCCAGGGGTCCATGCAAAGGCATACAGAGTTGGCCTCTCCGGACTTTACTTTCCAGCTCAGCTTGGAACTGCCCTGCAGGCTGGAGCCTCCCAGCCTAGGAGGAGTGGCCCACATTTTCTATTTCTAGATTGCTACTCTAATGCTTACTCCGGTGGACTTGGTCCAGACTGATACAACGAACACCTTAGCAGACAAAGCAGCTTGCCCAAGACCACACCATAACCCTGCCATGGGGCCAAGCCAGGCTCCCTGGGTCTCCCATCCCGTGCTTCCTGCAGAACCCGGTACACATGCAGCTCCCTTTGTCACATTTTAAAACCTGGATTCAGCCCGGTACCACCTTTCACTTGCACCTTTCACATGGTCCACTCTGACCATGAGGTTATTCTTCCCTGTCTTCCTCTGGTTCCTTATTTGTGTGTGTTCCTTGATTCCTGGTGACATGAAACTTCTTGAGGGTACACTCTCTGTCAAGGCCTGTTGTAAACTCTAAAGTTAAAATTCATCCCAAAACCCTCTGGCGGAAGTCACGGAATGAGGGAGGTCTCTGGAGGACAGAGGTCCTGAGGTGCTGAGTTCGGCCTGGAGGCAGAGCTGGTCTCTCAGCACAGGCCTGATGTGTCTACCTCGGTCAGGCCTCAGGCTGCCTCTGCCTCCTGGTGCCAGGAAGTTGGGGAGGTTTCTACCTTCCCAAAACTTGGGTCCTGAGAGCAAGTGTGTTCCCAGGTGCCCCAGAGGGCCGGTGCTGGTGATTTGTTCGCCTTGAATGTACTTCATCTTCTGAGGCCACAGCCTGGGATGTCTTACCTACCTCTTCCAAGATGGGACCCTTCCAAGATTCCTTCCTTTTCTTCAAGGGCTGTTAGCCTACCTGTTCTATGCACCTGGCTCTTTGGCAGTCAGGAGCATTCTGGCACCTCTGGCAGGTGCGGAGGGCCCTGCTGCTGGGTTCTAGGTAGACACAGTAGGACAGTCCTGGATGTGACCCCAAGTGGAGGCCACTAGGAGTGAAGGACTTATAAGAGATGACCCAGCACAGGACCCCGAATTGGCCAGAGTGACCAGGCACCCTGGAATCCTGAAGGCCGGGTTGAATTATAGAGGGAGCCATGGCAGCAGAGAGGAGGGAGCGAGGAGGAGGGACTGTCCTCCCCCACAGACACCCTGGGAGGGGTGTGGAAGACAGTGGAGGTGCAGAGAGGAGCTGCCACCCGTCCTGGCTTAGCATCATGGGACCCTGGTCCCTAAGCCCTGTGTAAGGCACTGAGCACCATGATTGCCCAGGATGGCGGCAGCCAGCCATGGAGCCTTGGTCCTTGGAGGCTGCATGTCCCTTGGTCTGCCACCTTGTACTCTCTCTGTCCCTACTGAACCCGACTAAGTTTTCCGCACATGGCCCATCTTCCAGGGTCAGTCTTTGGGGTGATCAGCACCTCAGCACCAGCTCACTGTGACTCTGCACTTCTGTGACCTTCCTGGGATACGGAGGACAGGAGTGTCTGCCCTTGGTCAGGGGACAGAAAGCAGGGTGATGAGATGGCCTTCAGGCGCCTGGCCCAGGCACGTTTTGGACTTACTGCTGAGCCCAGCAGTGCTCGGTCATCTACTCAGCTAATCCTCTGGCCCAGGAGACAGCATGAGCCACGCTCTTTGTCCTAGAGAACCAGGCCTGCGACTCAGAGGATGGGCTGCCCCACCCCCTCACACCCCTGACTGAGTTGCAAGGGACAGGGGCCAGGCTCCCACTGGTCCCTGCCTGTCCTGCCCAGCCCAGCCCCTGCCTGCCGTGAACTGGAAGCTGTAGCCCAGATGCCCCCTGGCCTTTGCTACCTACTGTGTATACCCACGCCCTCACCCACTGCCCTGGATGGCTTCAGAAGTGGCAGAGAAAGACTGAGTCCCTACTCTCGTAGTGCCCTTTAGCACCCAAGCCAGCAGGTAGAAATTTGGTAGCCAGGGTCACTAGTGGGCACCTGGAGTGAGCACCTCTCCCGCATGAGTCTCGACTCTCTACAGGTCAAATGGACCTAGGGACAGTGTCCCCTCTGAGGGGCAGCATTCAGTGAGATGGCATGCTCGTGTGCAGACAGAGCACACCCGGGCTGCTGTGCTATGGGGACAGGAGTGCCCGGCATGTGCAGGCAGGATTGAGGCTGGGCTCAACCTCCCCACTGCTCCTTGGCCTCAGGACCTTCGCCTTGCTGGTTCTTGGTTTTCCCCCTGCATGAAGGCGCATGCATCTTGTTGACTGTAGATATAAATCACGGGACCCAGGTCCTCATGAACGTGAGACCTTTACTGGAGTGCAGTTTCTGCTGACCTCAAGAGCCAGCCCTTTACTACCCTGTCCCAGATCCACCCCTTCCTCTGTCACCCGCTCACACAGGTATGATTCAGCCCATATGTACCTGGAAGCCTGGGTCACAGAGTCAGGGAAAAGAGGGGTTAGCAGTTCCTACATTATATCCAGGTCACCAAGAGCTGGATCCTGAGTTACTGTAGATCAAAGTTGATGGACCAGTTCCAACCTCCTGCTGGCTTTAGGAGCTAACCAGGCCCTGGCAGACCATGGGCCATGCTGTCTCCAAGGGGCAGCATCCTGGGGCTGAGCTGCCAGCTATAAAGCCCCTGCCCCTAGTAGGTGGAAGGATCCTGGGATCCTACCCACAAGGAGGCCTGGGCTCCTGCCATTGACACCTAGAAAAGATGGGCAGACATGGCCACTGGGCCCTGCCCCAGAACTCTTCGTCCCCCCTCCCTCCCCTGCAGCTGAACTGTGGACAGCAGTGGCTACTTTATGTCTCCTCCCACCATGCTGCCCAGCCCTTGAATGTTCAGGGAGGTCTTGTGCTCCCAGGCTTTGTCCATTATTCCCACTCCAGACAGGGAGTTGTCCTGCTGCTTCTCGCCACCACATACACAGCCCTGCCTGTCCTGGGCTCCAGGTGACCATGTCCCAAGGTAGACTTCCCAGGCTGCTATGTGTCCAGGTTAAGGCCAGCCTCCTAGGTGTCGGGAGAGCTTAAACGGCCTGAGCTGTTTAGGGAAACTTCAGCCTGTCTCAGCCTCTTGCGCCCTGAGCAACCTGAGCCTCGAGTGTGATGGGAACGGGTCCGGGTGGGACAAGAGGGAGAACAGTGGCTGAGGGCTGAAGCAGGGTCTTCCCACGGCTGGGGCTACACTGACCAGTTGGGTTGCAGACTAGGGAGCAGAGCCCAACAGGCTCATC
This sequence comes from Cavia porcellus, assembly GCF_034190915.1. Lineage (NCBI taxonomy): Eukaryota > Metazoa > Chordata > Mammalia > Rodentia > Caviidae > Cavia > Cavia porcellus. Next base: position 27,851,730 of record NW_026947500.1, read on the forward strand.
CTAGTAAAGGATCTCCGTTTTCCTTCAGCTACTAGTGTGGAGGGGAGGGTTGGACCCTACACATAAGCTTATGGTCAGGAAAGGCTCCTGCAAAAAGAGACTTAGCAGATGACCTTGGATATCTGATGCCTGCCACCAGCATGCACCAGCCTGGAGCTCTACATAGATGGACTTTGGTCCCAGATGAAGATGCCTCTTGAGGCTGAGCAGGCACTGGGGGCATCTGTACTTGTCTGCAGGAACCTGGGGGAGCCAGGTGGTCAGACTAGGCTGAGGTCAGTGCGAGGACCACAGTGGCTTAGAGTGGCTTCTTAGGAGCCATCCCAGCCTAGTTTCATTCATTTTTCCCTTCTACCAAAGCCCAGCTTGCCAATGGACCTGTTTGCTTTCGGTTACCAGCAAAATCCCACAAGAGGTCTAACAGTTAGGGCTTCCAAGCAGCTTTGGGAGCCTCAAACCAACCCTCTTCTGGGCAACTGTGTGGATGCTTGGTATTTTAAAGCCCTGCACCGCACTTCCAAATGTCATTCAGGTCCTTGGGTTCCTTCAGGTAAGAGAGGAAACGGAGGCAGGACAGACTCTGCCAGAGCCCTGCCCATTACCTTGCCCGCCCCAGGGCACTTCAACACAGTCCTTGTTCACGAAGTTGGCTCCCTGTTCCTCCTTGCCAGGGAGCATCCAGCTCACTATGAGGGCCATGTGAGAGGCTTTGCCCAAAGACATCCAGAAAAGGTGGGAGATAGGTGGAAGTGCAGGGACACCGATGCCAAGGAGGCACAGAGTAGGCAGGAAACCACGCAACTTCCACGACCCCCAGGTACCAACCCTAGGTGCGCTCCTCCAGGTCCCTCTGAGGTCCCCAACAGGATGGACCACAACAGTGACCTTTCAGCCTCCCCCCTCCTCGTCCTACTCAGATGCTTAGTTCTCTCCTCTATAAACTGTTTGCATTTATGTGGTCTAATGGGGGCCCAATTTTAGGAGAACGCAGACTTGAGTGAGAGCCACACCTCTGACCACACAGCTGGACGGCGGCCCCATGGCCACCTTGACATGATGTTGCCTGGATGTTGCTCAGAGGTTGAGCCTGGCTCTGCTCTGTGTGAGGCCAGGTCCAGGTGTCTGTGTGACCAGTCCTACTTAGAAGGTTCACTTCGCAGCTCTCACGGTAGATTCTGGAGGCAGCCCTTTAGCCTGCTCTGACTGTGAAGACCAGAAGGCCTGCTGGGTGACCGCTGTGTGACTTAGCAACCTCATGCATATGTGATTAGCAGCAAAACGTCACCTTCCAGAAGCCAGGGCCTGTCTTCTTTGACTTCAGGCCCCAGGGCCATGCCTGGCTCACAGGAGGCATGTACTGGGTACAGCTGTCACTTAGCTCCCACAGGGGACTGGCTCCAGGGCCCCCTCTGAATATCAAATCTGTGGTTGCTGAGGCCCCTTTGGTAAAATAACGTAGTTTCTGCACATTATCTGCTCACATCCTCCTGTGTGCATTAAATCATCTCTAGACAACGTACAACACCTAACATGACGTAAATCCTACATTCAGAGATGTCATATGCATTGTTTTGTGAATAATGGCAAGAAATGAAAAGAGAAAGGTCTGTTTGTGTTAGGCTTTTCTGAATGCTTGTAATCCCCAGTTGGCTGAAACTGTGGATTCAGAACCAGTGGATCTGGAGCCCATGGCTGTGTGGGAGTCCTGGCCGTGGGGGGGTAGGGGTGGGGTGAGGTGGGGGGTGGCTATGTTTGTTGAGTGAGTGAGTCAGTGAGAGTCTGGAGCAGTCCACAGTCCCTCATGAACAAGCTGATCTCTTCTCTCCTCCTCCTCCTCCTCAGCTGCTCAACTCCTTGTCCGTGGACCCCGACGCCAAGTGCAAGTATGGGCTGTACTTCAGGGATGGCAAGCGCAAGGTGGACTATATCCTGGTGTACCATCACAAGAGGCCCTCGGGCAGCAGGGCCCTGCCCAAGAGAGTCCTGCACAATGATGCTGCCCTCGGGGCCCGGGGCGCCAAGCAGGACCAGCCCCTGCCTGGGAAGGGGAGCCAGGTGGAGGCGGGCTCACCCGAGCCCTCCGTGGACTACCACGAGGACGACAAGCAATTCCGCAGGGAGGAATACGAGGGCAACCTCCTGGAGGCGGGCCTGGAGCTGGAGCGTGACCAGGACGTAATTATCTAATTCTCTGGGCTTGGGGGGCAGTGCAGGGCCGGGGGTCATGGCCTGAGGGGTCTACTTTTTTTCTTTTAACTTTGCCTCCTTCTGGGGAAGGGTCAGACAGGTGTCAGGTGGGGTGAAAGGATTTCCAAGCAGCTTTGGGGAGCCTCAAACCAGTCCTCTTCTGGCCACATCTGCTCGGGCGGGGCTGGGTGGCCATGACCTTTAGGGTCAGAGCACTTCCTGCTCTGCTCTGTTGCTGCCCTGGGAAGACTCACCTCATCTGCATGGTGGGCAGGCTGTCCTGGAGTTCTCTTGGATGGCCTTGGCCCTTCCAGTCTGTAAAATGAAATAGGTCTGGGGGGTCTCTGCTCAGAAATCCATGAGTCTGTGACACTGAATTCTTCCTTTCCAGCAAAGCTTAAAAATCTTGCTCGGAAACATTCTTGAGAGAAGCAAGGGTCTCTTGGTCCCCGGGACCTGGCTGCTGTGATGGCTGAGGTCACAGCAGTATATCAGGTGACTTTAGCAAGAGCTACCTTTGACAAGTCACCCGATGGCTAAAGGTGCTCGGACCAATGCCTTCACCTCTCACTGCTCGGGACCCTTCTTTACATGAATGGGCAGAAAGGTACCTGCTCTACAGAGCTGTCCTGACCAATCAGGAATCAGCAAAAGTCTCTAACGCACTGGAAAAGTCCTCGGTAGGGTACCTCAGGAGGCTGTTGAGTCAACTGCGAATATTTGAAAGAAAAGTTGGCATGAGTTTGAAATCACAGTGTCCTTCAGTAACGAATACGTTCAGTTCCATACCAAGAAAGCCTTCAGCCTCCACACCGAGAGGCCCTGGAGATATAAACAGTCAAAAAGGCTCAGCAGACCAGCTTTTGACCTTGACTCCACATGACCTTAATCTGAAGGTCCAGGAATCTTGCCCAGGGCCCTGACTCCCTGAGCCCCTGCTCACCTTCCCCAGGTGCAGCTGCCACAGGTGTGCAAGCTCCTCAAAGGGGCGGACCGGGAAAGGCCTTGAAAAGTTTGGATGATTGGGAAGCAAAGATTTGAGGCTGACAAGGATTTGAAGGGTTTCCTCCTGGCTTTGGGGCCAGCAGCAGGCTGGTATTTGCTGGTACTTCTGAGTCTCTGTCTCACTGTGTCTCTGAGCAGTTGATTGTCACTGACTTTTCTCGTTGTTCCGCCCTGCCTGCCCTGCAGCTTTTTGAACAATGGGGTTACTATTGGAGGTCAGTCTCAGCATGTCATTTTATAAATGGAGGGACACGCGGGCACCACTCGGGCCCTCCCCAGGAGCTGAGGCTGGGAGTTTGAGCCCTCTATGCCTTGTCTGTTTCCCAGGGGACTGGTCTATGTCCGTGTGAGTTTTCCCTGACGACAGCTTTAAACTCTCAGGCTAGACAGCAGCTCTGCGGCCTGGTAATTCATACTGACCTGCCCCAGACCTCAGATCTCTACCTATCCTGCCAGGCCTCAGTTTCCCGGCGTATGAGATTAAAAATAGCAGAAGTGTTTACACCAGGTTGTCATTGCAAAGTGCTTAACGCAGAGCCTGGCACATGGCACATTCTTTACTGGCTGATGTTAGGACGTTATTATGTGGTCTATCAGAACAGAAGAGTGAGAGAGGATCCTCTCCAAGTCCCATTAAATGCCATATATAAATATCCTTTAGCAACTAACCCCAGAATTGCATGGATAATCTGCCTCTAGAGCTAAATAAAGGTGATCTGTGTCCTAAAAATGAGAATGTAATAGCTGTAATTCAAGCTACTCAGGAGGCTGAGGCAGGGAGGTTCAAGAACAGCCTGGCAACTTAGCAAGATCCTCTTTCAAAATTAACAGGGCTGGGCTGTAGCTCAGTGGTAGAGCACTCGCCAAGCATGTGCGGAGTTCTGGGCTCAATCCCCAGTACTGAAGGAAAAACAGGAAAAAAGGAAGAAAGGAAGGTGGCATTGTGGTAAGGGCAAGACAGTTCAGGTTTTCAGAGTGTTCCCACCTCTCTGCTGGAACCTTAAGTCATCATTAGTGTTTTACAAGAGTCTCCCACAAACCCCACAACTTTCCTTTGTGATGCACGGGGCCAAGGACTGCTTCACTGCTTGCCTTCCCCACCATCCCAGAGGCGGGCAGACCCGGGACCTGGGAAAGGGCTATTTGTGCACACGCTGGGGAGATTAGCGGACAGCGCTGTAGCCCGATCTATTTCAGGGAACAGAGCTGCTCTGGTTAATGAATCATCCCCCAGGCTGTCTCAGATTATATGGAGCCAAAAGGTTTACAGTTAGAAAAGCGAGAGCCTTCAAGAGAGCCCACTTACACAATCTTATCCAAGTTGAAGCAAAACTCTAGGATTAGATACATGGAATAAGTCCATAGACTCAATCAGATCCTCAGATGCTCCATGGCACCACTCCCTGGGCTCTGAAGCTAGGTTTTCAGTCTCAGCACTGTTGACACTTGATATTTTATGGCACCCCTAACCCCTGCCTGGCTAACTGCTTGTCTTGGTTACTTTTCTCTCATTGCTGGGACAAAATACCCAACACCCAAAGTGAAGGAAGGAAAGGTTTATTTAGCTCACTGTTTGTGGAGGTTTCAGTCCTTAAGCAGCTGGCTCCAAGGCAGGGTGGTATGGCGCTGGGGCAACACTTCAAGGCAGCGGCCAATAAAAGCAGCCAGAGCAAGAGTGGGGGAGAACAAGTCTTTTTCTCCTCCCTTATATTGTACATAGGCCACCTCCCCCCCTCCAGGGTGGGTGCAGCACACATAACATCCCCTCCTCTTGCACAGGATGGGGATATTTACAAAATAAGAACCCTGGCTGCCTGCTGAGTCTGTTGGCTAAACTTCTAAACTTCTCAAGTTGACAAATGTATCAATTATAGCACTGCTATGCCCACACAGTTAGACAGCAAAAATGTCCCCAGACATGTCCCACCCCAAATCACACCCCATAGAGGAAGCCTTGCTCCAAAGCCTGGCCAGGGAGGCAGACAAAAAAAAAAAAAAAAAAAGAAACACAGATGTGGAGGAAAGCAAGATGACCCCTGGGTGGGACTCCAGCCACCTCCGGAGCTGCCTGCCAGCCTGCCCTCTGTGGCTGTGACCAGGTAGCCTTGCAGAGGCCACAGGCACACAGCTATGACCTGGCTATGTTCCCCACAGAACACTAGTGGCCGTGTCATGCTGTGGGGCTTCCAGGTACAGTGGCTCTGAGCTCACACAGACGGAAGCCCTGAGCTTGCTTTCCCAACAGGACAGGTTTATTATGCGAGACACCAGTGTGGCATGTGACAGTGCACATGCTGGGAGGTAGACTGGCCGAGGAGGCAGTGGGGACAAGATTCCAGCTGTGTGTGTCTCCTGTGGTGCCATAAAATGGGCAGTTAAAACAGCGTGAGTTTCTTCTGCAGTTCTGAAGGTCCAGAGTTCATAGTCAAGGGCCACGGTCCCTCCAAGGGTTCGAGGAGAGCAACCTTCCTGCCTCTTCCAGCCTCTGGAGGCTTTGTTCTTGGCTTGTGGCCGCATCACTCTTTCTCTTTGTCGTCACATTACCCCTCCTTTGTTGCATCTTGTGTGATCTCTCTTCTTTTTATAAGGTCACTCATTCTTAGGGCCCATCCTAAGTCCATGTGACGATCTAGCTTGATCACATCTGCAAAGACCCTGTTTCCAAATAACAGCATGGACACAGGTCCCAGGGCTAGGGCTTGTGCATACGGGATAAGAGACTTGTGTAACCCACTCCACTAGCTGAGATACTGCTCTGAAGGGGGCCCCCAGAGTAGGAGAGGTTTGGACATCAGCCTGAGTCCCTGCAATGGGGAGATGGTCCATAGCCGGGGCAGGCAGGACACATGATTTGCAGAGTGATGGGTCCAGCCATGGCCTGGCCAGCCTTCTCTCAGGACAGGATGTGTGTGGGAGCCCTGGGTCTTGCCCAGGCACAGGTTCTGGTTCCGCAGATCTGGGGTCCTAGACTGACCTCTGAGGTGTAAAGAGCATGAGTAAGGCTTGTCCTCCACTGTCACAGAAGTGTTCCCAGAGAAGTCTCTCCACCCAACCTCCACAAAAGCCTGCTGCACACTGTCCATCTACATGGAGGTGCCATTCGTGGATCCAGGGCGCCACGAGCTCGGGGTGACAGAGTGACAAGTCCTGGAGAGAAGCCCCAGATACCTTAAAGAGAGCTCTTATGAACAGGAAAGGGCTGTATGCTCTGAGCCACAGTGACTTTCAAAGGTGGCTGTCCTGAGGGGCCGGGGCCCTGGGGTAGCCCACCACCATGGGAACAGCAGGAAGGGAATGTTCAGAGGGCAGGGACCAGGCTGAAAAGTCTCAGGTCTGTCTCTTTGTCTGTCTGTCTGTCTGTCTGTCTGTCTGTCTGTCTCTGTATCTCTCTCTCTCTCTTCTCCCCCTCTCTCTCCCTTCCTCTCCTGTCTCTCCTCTCTCCCTCTCTACTCTCCCCCCCACCACTTCTCCCCCACTGCCATTTCCTGACTCTCCCTCCTGCTCACTCTCCCTGCGGGGTCGGCATCCAGGGTCTCTTAGAGGGACAGGGGTAGTTTGTGGCCAACATATTTTCTTGTAACAAAAACCCATTAGTGTTTTTGAAGTCCAGCCTCAAAGCTTGCTGGGTGTTATTTATGTCCGTGGGGTCACTGCAGAGGACACCCAGCCCTGAAATCCAGCCATGTACACTGGGTGGCCGGGCCCACACTGCCCTGACAGTGAACCTGACCCTGGCTTGGCAGAAGCTGCTAAGGCCGTGGACACAGGACCTCATCAAAGGCGGCTGCCCTCCTGCTGTGGTTGGGAGATCTCTGGGGCCCAGCTGGCACTCGCGTCCCTCACTGTGCCTCTCTGGAGCTGGTGACCCATCTTTGAGGATGCCGCTCTTGAAAAGCAGGCAGGAGGCAAGTGCTCCTCTCACCCAGCTCTGAGGGACGCAGGAGCAAAAGGGGAGAACTCAGCCTCTGAGCTGGAGCAAGGGGCAGACATTCCAGTGCACGCTTAGACCCCACTGGGCCGTGTCCCAGAGCAAGTGGCATCCCCTCTCTGGGTCTCAGTTTCCCCATTTGTAAATAGAGGTGATGATTCCACCTTCCTCTGAATGGGGACTCAGGGTTAAGATCAGTACTGGGGCCAGCAGTGAGGTTAGTATCCCGAGAAATCTCGAGCATAGGCTGCTCACATGACTCACAGACCAGGGCCACAGGAAGGCAGAGTTGAAGCTGCACTCCATGCGAGGCTGTCCCGCACCTGTCCCCCTGCTGACCAGGGAGGTGACCAGAGAGGCTGGTAGGCTAGCTGGCCAAGGTCCCTCGTACCCACTGCCGAGGCCCTGCGGATAAGGGCAGGTATTAATATGGGGTGGGGGTAGCACTCCTTATCACCCTGGGCACTAGCAGTGGGCCTGGAAGGCTTGGGCTGGGAGGGTCAGGTCCAGTGCCAGCTCTCCAGAACAAGTTTGGAAGCAAGCTGCCCCACCCCTTCGGGCTTCCCTGCAGCGGCAGGAGAATAGGTGGAACGGGGATGGAGCTGGGTGACCCAGACCTCGGCAGGACTAACCTAGAATCCTGTCCCCTGCCCTCTTTGACGAAATCTGTGCCATCTGGCTGCCCTTCAAAGGCCCTTGGTTATGTCCAGCTCCAAGAGGGATAGAGTCAGTCCACAGACTGGGGACTCTTCAGGCCAGTTGTTAAGCCTTAGGGAGCTTGAACCATGCCACCATGACACACACAGCCTGGGGTTCTCCTCTGCACCCCTTCATCCAGCTGTCCCTGGAGGAGCAGAGTATTTGCCATCGTGGCCATCAAGGTTTTAGTTCTTGTTACGCTATTTTTATTTCTAAAAGTTCGGCATGGTTCTTTTCCAAGCCTCCGTGTCATTGTTTAATGGTTTCTTGTCCTCTTCTTGAGGCTGGTTTCCTTACTTAGATGAGCAGGGTTGGTGGACGCCCCTTCCAATGCCCAGGATCCCCACCGATCCCTGTGAGATGTGGCACCTCCCTCTGACTAGGTCATTTCTCATGGGCTCTTCCTCCCCATGGCTCCTCAGTCCAGCCAGTCTGGCAGTCTGGTCTGTGAGTGAGATTTGAGTGACCCTCACCCTCACAGAGGCCCTCAAGGGTTCCCACATCCAGAAGGGCTGCTGCATGATGGATAGGAACCACCCTGGACCAGTCACGCTAAAGTGTAATCTCTCTCCTGGGAGAGGAGGGGAGGCTGGTTGCTAGGTCCCCCCATCCCCTGCCTTGTCTCAGGCTCGCAGAGGGCTGACGCCAGTCACACCACCTCAGCCTCTTTGCAGCCTTGGCGTTAGAGGAATATTCCCTGCTGGGTCACCTGGCAGTGGCCTCTCTTGGGGCCAGACCCCACGTGGGAGGGTCATCTGTCCCACCCCTGCGGTGGACAGGCCTGCACTGACACCTTCCTCCTCAGGCTGCCATAGCCAGCCCAAGTGACCTCTGGGAGGCTGTCTTAGTCCCTGCTCTCGGCAGGGTTTCCCCCGCCGCAGGCCCTGGCAGCTTCCTGCTCCCTTCTCAGTTCTGCAGCACCTTGGCAGCCATTACTTTTTCTTCTGTCCAGTATTTTACTGTTACCCGTGGGGGGTTGCCGTGGGTAACCCGTCACTGGAGCAGGAGTTGGAAGAGACCGCTCTGGTGATTCACGTACCACTTACTGCAACCACAGCCATCCTGCAGTGGGCCTTGGGGCCACACCCTGGCCTAGGCCTGGGGATGACATGGCCGCAGCCCATCACCACCACATTCTTGGCAAACAGCGACTGTGCCCGCTCCATTGAGTTCCCAGGGCCCCGAGACTCAAGTCTAGAGAGCGAGTCAAGAGGACATAGAAGGACCCTAACTCCCCACTGGACTTTGTCCCTGAGGCAAGCATCCTAATGGCCTGCCTAGCTCTGGCCAGGCCTGCACAGTCTGGAGCCAGTCCCCGATTTCTGCACAGTGTAGACGTGGCACACAGTACACAAGACACAGAAGACACTAGTGACGGGTGATGCTTCCCCATGCAGACCCAGGGACTGAGCACATGCACTGTCTTGTGGGCTCTAGGCATGCCCTCTGGGAGCCATGGCAGGAATGATCGATGAGAGTCCCTGCCACACTCGCTGTTGGAGCTCCTAGACCAACCGTCTCCGGGCCTTCATCCACATCTCCTGAAGTGACCAGGGAGACAGGAGGAGGAGGAGGGGTGAGTGCCAGGGCAACCCCAGCTGTGGTACAGCAGGTGCTCAGAGATGGCCCCTCCTCCTTCCTCCATCATAGCCAGTACTAATAGGGCAGGACAGAGCCATGCCATCATGGGGACCACAGCAGTGTCCAGAAGACACCACCTTGATGGACATGCAGGCCTTCCGGCAGTGGGGGTGTGTGGGAGCCCTTTCATCCCTGGCCACCACGAGCCCCCTGTGGGAACCTTCCAAGTTTGGATGGTTCTCTTCTTTCCTCTGAGACAGTAGTAGCAGAAACAGTTCTTTTAACTGGGGCTCAGCGTGGAGGTGTGAACACACTTCATGCTCTGTACCGAAGTGATGTTGCTGGCCCTCCCACCCCCACCTCTTCTGGCCTGGGGGACCTAACCCTATCCCCTCGCAGAGCTTGTGGCCCTGCCAGGTTGTACACTTCCACCCCCATGGCCATGACTCTGGGTCTACAGTCTCCACATCCTCCAGCAGAAGGGACCAGAGCAGGGCAGGACTTATTCCTCTGGGGATTCCTCCTGCTGCCGTGTACCACGGTCTGGCTGGGCATCATGTTCTAAAACTGCCCACATGTGTATCTGCTGAACTGGTCCCATGACCTCTTTCCCAAGTCCCTCCAGATGTTTCCCCCGGAGAGACTCTGCTGCCCACGTAACCAGGGGCACATGTTTTCCCAGGAGGCCAGCAGTAGGCTCTTGACCACCAGTGACAGATGTCTCCATGGACTTGGAAGAGTGTATTTTGAGTCTTGCATGTGGGTGAGCGGCACCAGAAATAAATCTGGGTCGGTAGCAGGAAAAGACGGGCTCTACCGCACGTGGGCTGGGGAAGGTCATCCCTCCTGACTCAGGGATGTCCTGTGATGTCAGCCTGTGAATCACCAGGACTGGGGGACCTGCTTTGGTGAACTAGACAATGCAGGTGAGGTCCCAGCTGCCTGGAGGGCAGGCAGAGCCCACTCTGAGCTCACCTCATATTGCCCTGACCTCCAGCCAGCCAGAGGACTGGACGAGGCTGTGGGAGGTCCCTTGCTCTGTTCACAGATGAGGAGTGGGGCCAGAGAGCCACTGTCCCCTCACCCTACTTCTCAAGGGTCTCGAAGAATCTGGGCTTCTCACATGAGGGAGCCCAGGCAATGCTGCAGGCTCAAGGGTGCCCCATGTTGCAGGCTATGACCCTCACAGGACCCATGCTTCTGCAAACCTCACCCCCACCCCCTGCATGCTCAAACAAAGTCCCGCAGGACTCTATCCTGTAGCTTCCTGAGTGCAGTGTGCAAAGGTGGCCTTATTTGAAAAGAGTCTCAGCAGGTGATTAGGTTAACTTAGGATGATCCTTAAATCCAATAGGAGAAAGAGAAAGAGACAGGACCCCACAGGGAAGGAGGCCAGGTGAGGACAGACAGGTTAGAGATTCAGCCATGAGCCCAGCAACACCTGGAGTCCCCAGGCACTGGCAGAACATGGGAGGAAGTGTGGCCCTGGCCACTGCTGCATTTCAGCCTTCCGGCCTCCAGGACTAAGAGGATATCCTGTGGTTTAAAGCCCTGCTGCTGCGGTCATTGGTTATAGCAGCCCCAGGACACTAATAACATAGCATAGTAGGCATCTCTGTGCCTCAGCTCCCCCAGCCGTAGCAGAGCACAGGGAACGACCTACCTCACAGACTTGTTGTGAGGACCTAATGGGGTGATATACCTCCAAGGCGTAAAGCAGGGTCTGGCAGGAGAGAAGTGCATGTGAGGTCCATCACTGTCATCACCGCTCTTACAGTTACCCTTCACTCATTCGCTCATCCACTTGATCACGAGTGCAGAGCACCTGCCCTCTGTGGCCTGTGGGCATTGGGGCAGCAGGCAAGAATGCCCAAGCAGAACAAGCCCATGTTCAGGACTGGACCCGGTGCTATTGGTAATGGAGCGAGGCTGGGGGCTTTGTGGGGTGAGGTCAGGCTTTAGGTCAGCACAGATGACCCGTGGAAGAGGTTATTGAGGATGGATGAGAGAAGCAGGAGGTGGACCTAGGGCATCGAGGAGGTCCTGCTCCTCAGGGGGACTCAGAGCAGCCCCAAAGACAGTCAACTCAGTCCTTCTCCCTAGCGGGCATTGCCTGGGCCCCAGGGCCAACACTGCCACGGCCACAGTGCTCCATGGGCACACCTTTTCACCCTCCCCAGCTTTGCTTGCTTGAATGTCATCCCCAAGTGTCTTTGGCTCTGTTGCTTTCTGCCAGCAACCTACAGGCACCCATGTATTGTGCCACCCCTTGGCCTCTTGGCATAAGGGGGTACAGACCACAGTCAGTTCTGGATCCCAGCTGATGGCCCTGTGGCCTGAGCTGGTGAGCCAGTCCCTGCCAGCGAGTCCCCCTGGGTCTCAGACCTAGGCAGGAGGGGTGAGTGGGACCTCGGTCTGGGGCTCCAGTTTGCCCTTCCCTTCGAGCCTCAGGGGACCAAGGACTCACGGCCCGCAGGCACCTCTGACTCAGGGTCCCTTGTGCTCTTTGCTGCTTTGGTTGTTACAGTAGTGCCATATGGCAGCTGAGGGTTTCGGGCGCAGAAGTCCAGCAGAGTTCACATGTGAGTGGCAAGTGTGTTGTAACTGCATAGATTCTATGCCTTTCATGAAGCTCCTGTCTCTGAGCATTTTAGGAGGTCGCCCCTCATGGAGTGTGAGACCCTAGGGATAGGGCAGCCTGAGCAGGAGCTGTGTCTAACATGCACGCTGTGAGGCACTAGGCTGGGGCAACCTCCTCTTGGGCTTCAGTGTTCCCATCTGTAAAGGGGGCATGAGCAGTGCTGTCCTCCTTCTTGGAATGAAGGCCACTGTAGCCAGTCCTCATGAAGCCTTGTCCTCCACACTCAGTGCTCAGTGTCAGTGACCCTTGGCTGGTGTGTTACTGCCCTGGAATGGAAAGGTGATTTGTCTTAGCTCACAGCATGTTGGTAAGGAAGCCAAACTTGAACCTAAATCCACCCTTGCACCCTGGACCCAGGCTGCCACTTCTGTGAGTGGAGTGTATGATGAAAGGGACCCAGGAGGGAGGACAGAGGGGATTTGTCCTCAGCTGTCACCTCCTCATCACTGCTTGGGAAGGACCTTGGGCTGTGTTATGAAAGGTTCTCTTGGGGGCCCCGGAAACTTCCCAGATGCTTTGGAGTCTGGGCTCCCAAACCTCTCTAGGCCCTCCTGGCTTTAAACATTCCCATGTGACTTGGAGGAGTCCCCTTCCCCCTGCCATCTGCAAGCAGAGGGACCCCGCCATGCTGAGAGTATGGTCAGGGCGGGGTGGCTGGTGACAGGCAGGTGCAGTGCGCACAGCAGCTGCTCCATGAACCACGTGTGCACCCGAAGAGGTAAAGATGGTTTTCCACGTGCACGGCCCACCCTGACTGGGGACTCTTCTCTTTTAGACTAAAATCCATGGGGTTGGGTTCGTGAAAATCCACGCCCCCTGGAACGTGCTCTGCAGAGAGGCTGAGTTTTTGAAGCTGAAGATGCCGACAAAGAAGGTTAGTGGTGATGTTACTATTACAAAACACATCATCAGGTCTGAGTGCCCCCCCCCAACCTGGCCAGAGCCCGTTAAAGCTCTGGCCTCTTGAAGAGTGGGCTTTATTCCCGCCCCAGCGAGGGCACTGTGGCTGAGGTGTGATGAGGTTTCCCTGGTTCTTGTGTCCCCATCATGAAGACTGTGACCCCAATCCTTGGTGACCTTCACAGCCTCCCAACCAAATCCTACCAGGAGAAGGTCCAAGCTCTGGGCCACTGGAATTTATGATAAATACAGATCCAGTTAAACTTTGAGCTCGGGTGCCTTTATGCTTGTGGGGTCTCAGCTCATTTATCAGATTCAATTTAATTACATTTCCTAGCTTGCTGGGATTTTTCCTTTTAATCTCTGAAAACTTTATGGCCGAGAAGAGTCTGACAATGGAGCTGAGCGTGGCTTCCATGTTTACTTGTGCTTGTGAGGAGCTGAAGCCAGGCTCCTCGATGAGTTGGCCCTGGGTTTCTCTTTAGAAACAGCAGTAGAATCTAGGGGAAAGGTTTCTGAAATGTATCATAATTGAGCTTTTCCCAAAACGCTGAACTTCAAGGATCAACCCAAAATCTGGGCAGGGAGGGGATATCCTGGCCACCAGGGACCCTGCTGGGAAGTGGGAGGGTAGTACTCTGACCGTGCGAGAGTGGACCCCAAGGCCAGGGCTCGAGAGAGTGAGGCCAATCCCTGCTCCTATCTCGCCTGCAGATGTATAACATTAGTGAAACCCGCGGCCTCCTGAAAACCATCAACTCGGTGCTGCAGAAGATCACGGACCCCATCCAGCCCAAGGTGGCCGAGCACAGGCCCCAGACCACGAAGAGGCTCTACTATCCCTTCTCCAGGGAGAAGCAGCACCTGTGAGTGGGCCCCCAACTGTCTGCAGACACCGCTGTCTGGTTTTCACCTCTAGCAGGAAATCCACACGGCCACTTCTTCAGTCCTTCCCCCTCCCCCCAAAAAAGAGAAAACTTTGGCCCCTGGTGGATATTGTGAGAGTTTTATAGTTGTACCAGGGAGAGTCTGTGGAATGAATTCTAAGGTCACCAATCACTGCAGGATTAGAGGCACTGGCTTGCCCAGCCCAGTAACATTAGGAAGAGCCACATAGGCAGGGTCCTTGGCACCCTTCCTGCCCAGCTCCTTCCCCTGTGCAGCTGGTTAACAGCCACACCTTCTGCAGCAGGCAGCTGCTAGCCAAGCAGCTCGGGGAGGTGGAATTGAAAAGCGTCCGCACAGGGAATCCTGAGCCCCAGGGACCGGAGGCCAGCTGCATCGTTGCCTGGCAGTGCCAACTCCACTCGGGAACCTTCCATCCTGCCTTGTTCCCATGGGGCAGTGGGGCGTAGCCACCTGAGTCAGTGGTGGCTGCACCCTCTCCATGGGCCCTGCTGAGCAAAGCAGGAGCGTGGGCAGAGGAAACCTGGGGGAGTCTGCATAGCGAGCCTGGGGCTGGACACCACTAGCCTCATGGGTGGGAAAAGGGCCAGGAGTGCACACGGCTGCCTCGCCTTGCAGCTGGGGCACCTACCCTGTAGATGTTGTAGTTGCTGGGGGAGCTGTATGCTTCACTCACTTCATGGCCAGTCGTGGAGGGTGGTGGGTATGTTGGAAAAAGAAAGGGACCCCTGGCCGGTTCCTGCCACCAGCTCTGTCTAGAACTAAGGCCCAAGCAGTGGAGAGCTGTGCCTTTTACCTGGACCTTGGCCAGGCCCTGTGCCACCCTCCAGCTCTCTCCTAAGATCGTGAGGAATAAGTGGCTTTACTGGAGATTTCCCTGTGCCCTCAGGAAGGCTCAAAACAATCTGCACCACCCAAAACATCAGGACCCAAACCTCTGGGTAGTGCCAAGGAAATCGTTTTCAGAATTGGAACTGTGTTGTGGTGGAATGATCCTGACCCTGTCCCCCACTGCACCAACTCTAGAAGCTGCCCGCTGGGGATGTCATCAGGGAGGGTAGCCTGTACCTGGGGTCTCTTCCCACCACCATGGGTGTCAGCTCCATCAGGTGTGGGGCCTGGCAACACAGACTGTCCTACATGCCTGGGAATGGGCAGGTCATGCCTGGTGTGCAGACAATTCTGTCAATTGCACACGGACTGCTAGTGGGGACAGGGTGACTTCCCAGGGCCTGGAACCCCAGAGAACTGCCTCCAGGAAACAGCCTGTCTCCTCCCCGTGTTTCAACAGATTCGACCTGTCCGATAAGGATTCCTTTTTCGACAGCAAGACTCGGAGCACAATAGTAAGTATCGTGGTCGGAATCGCCTCTCCAGCAAGCAGGGAGGCTCTAGAGACGAGAAGGATAATTTCATTTCGGTGAAACTCCTGCGGGTGGAAGCCGGCTCTAATTGTCTGCGACAGAAATAATTAGAATAATGAAATGAGAGGGCAGCAGCAGCCCAGGGGACAGCCAAGGCCCTGGCCGGCTCCAGAGGAGGAGGGTGAGAAAGAACAAAGCCACAGGAAGGCCAGGAGGAGGGGAGGGAATCGGCAGCCCCTGAGTGCCTGCTGCCTTGTACTGTGTCCTCGAGGGTCCTGCCAGGTCTATCAGTGAGCAGGCACAGCGTGACGGCTGGCCAGTGTGGGCAGAGGTGTGGGTGAGGGTCTATTGCTAGGCCTTTGCCAGACAGCAAACTGAGGTTTGAAATCTGAGCAGGCCACCCTGCCCTACTCAAGATACTGACTTAATGTTTATCTAGCCGCTGCCAACTTATCCCCTAGCCAAGCCAGGCTGTGCATGGCGCAGGACCCAATTTCTATCTAAACAAGAAATTAACCTGGCAGCCAAGTCACACTGTCATTCTCTCTGCCTGCCCAGAATGCGCTGCCTGGCCGGGCTCCGTGTGGGGCTCAGAGGGGGTCAGCCCGGTGCAAATAATGCCCCTCATCACCTCCGTCCTGAGACTGGCGGGCAGCCAGCTGCAGGATGGTGGTACAGGGCGCTGTGGCATCAGGGGCTGCAGCTCCTGCCAGGACAGGCAGGTCTGAGTCCCATCCCCCGCTGCACCCCTTCCACCCGTGTGACCCCCTCTGGACAGTCCCCTGGCCTGAATTAGGACAAAGACAATTCTGGCTTGCCCCCCAGAGGCACCTATGCACCTCCGCTGGGTTATTCATGTAGGTTCGTGCCAGGTACCATGTCATTGTTGTGGGGGATTTTATTATTATTAATGGTAGAACTAATTTTAGCAATTAGATTGCATGATAACAAACAAGGAACTCAGACGAAACAACAGAACTTAGAGCTAACATGTCTGCAGGAGCCCCACCCTCACCCCAGATGCTGGCCTTCTGGGAAAACTGCAACAGGGTTAACCTCTGAGCTGTGTCCCCTCTGTGTCACTGTGACATGGGAAAGCACTGGGTAGCCATCTGTGTAAGACAAATCCCTCACTTGTGTTTCACTATGTATGATGGCACTTGGACTCCATATTCTCTGGGGCCGCTTGAATGTACCCCAGGCAGGGTGCAAATTTGTAAATTCCCTCTTGCTGTTGGGAATGGCTGAGGTGTAGGGGAGCAGAAGTCTTTTGGGGAATCTGCTCTGACATTAAGTTGATCTCCAGGTGATAGCTGTTGTGACCACCAAGATAGAGAAATGGATTCTGCCCAGACCTGCAGATAGTAATCGAAAAAGCCATGACTTCCTGTACCTCGGACTTGGGATCGAACACACTGTCACCCACTATCCCTGGAGCCCAATAAGCAACCGTGTGCTCCAGAGAAACACAGGTGGTGGAAAGTTTTGCCCTGGTGGCCAGGCCTGGTGGTGTTAGAAGTCAGGTCAAATCCAGAGATGGGATGGGGCCATTCAAGGCCCAGGTGTGGAGCTGTCACAGGCCACTCCACTCTTGGCATTGGGGTTGTCTAGTTTACAATGGGGAGGGCCCAGTGTGCTGGTCTCAGCATTTAAATTATTGACCCATAGACACTAGGAAGTTTTGGAGTAAGGTTTTGGATATGGTCAGATCTGATCTAAAAAGATCACTTTGGGGACAGGCCTGGAAAGAGCAGACCAAAGACCGATGCGGGGTAACTGGGGTAGCAGTGGTGGTGTGAATGGGTACTGTGTGTGCCTAGGGAAATGAGCAGTAGTTATAGGAGGATCAGAAGGCAGGACAAGGAAACCAGGTAGATTTGGAGGGTGACCAAGAGGCAAGTAATGGACTAAGTGACACACTGCTACACCAAGAAGGTACTTACTCAGCACCAGCTGTGTGCCTGACACCAGTGGGCAGGCAGAGGGCAGGTGGTGACAAGAAGCAAGGTCAGAAGACAGCAGTGGACAGGCACAGGGCTGTTTCATGGCCTGTTGGGTATGGTGGCCTGGATGCATGGAGATCTGGAGGGCACAAGTGTTCCCAACAGAAGGAACAGCCAGCACGGAGACCCTGAGACTGCTGGAGAGAGGAGGCTGGGGTCACTCACAGGGGTGCAAATGAGGCACAGGAGGACAGGACAGGGGCTAGCAGGGCCTGGTGGCCATGAGATGGACAGCAGCCTTGCCCAGGGAGGGGAGTAGTAAGGGCCTCCATGGGGAGTTGTATGCCCTAAAGTGAGTATCTTTAAGTCGGGACTGGTTAGTTGCGTCCTATTTTGCAGATGGTGAAACTAAGGCACAGGTGGTGATAGAGTTTATCCAAGATCACTGACATAATGATGCATTCTAAAGCCTGGGTCGGGTGAGACTCCCTTAGGAGGACTCTGCCCATCATCTTCTACCATGGTGTGGCACTTGGAATCCCAAGACATGCCCCTGCCCTGTCCCTAGGCTGCTGCTGGCACACTCAGGGCTGGGCCCAGGGGCTCCTGCTCCTGCTCATCTCTCAGCAGAAGGGGATGCTGACCCTGTGCTCAGGGCACAGGGACACCTGTGATGTGTCACACCTGTGCAGTGCTGGGGACCCACCCCCAGCTGTGGCCTGGCTGGCTGCACTCTGTCCTACTGTGGGAAATGAGAGGTGGGATTGGGCCCCAGACCTTCAACCCTGCTAGAACTGTAAGCTTACAGCCCGCTGTTGGGAAGCGTCCTCCCTGGGACAGCACGGGTAGCTGTCGTGGGTCACATCTGAGCAGTGAGACGCCTGCTGCAGGTCCGAGGTGCCATGAGTGACTGCTCACCGCCCCCCACTCCCTTCTTGTCTCCCTTCAGGTCTATGAAATTTTGAAAAGAACGACGTGTACCAAAGCCAAGTACAGCATGGGTAAGGACATTTTTGGGGCTTGAGATCAGCGGCAGTTTCCGAGTGGTAATCTTGCCTCCAAATCGTCTCTGTGGGAGGTGGGCAGCCCGCTTGGCGCTTTTAAAAGCGTTTTGATTTAAGGCTTTGTAGCTGTTTCAGACAGGAGGGCTGGGGCGGCTGTAAGGAAAACCATTCCAGGAACATGGCAGATTTATGGTCTGGCACTGTTAAACACAAAGGTGCCCTTTGCTCTGCGGAAGACGTCTGTAAGCTGTGGACAGGGTTCCACTGAGGAGGGGTAACTCTGGGGTTCTGGACTCTCTTGACCCTCACACTCCTATGGAAGGAGCCAGGGGTCCTGCCAGGGGCCGTACCCAGGGATCGCTTCGGGGATTTGGAAGCTAGCAGCTCTCCAGCCAGGACTGTTTAGGGACCAGAGGAAGCAGCCAACCAAGCCCACGTAGAGAGCAGAACCTCCTCCACCCAGGGCTTGCTCCAAGCAGCACCCCCTGGCCAGATAACACCATATGTTGACACTCCAGTCCTAGAGGCTGCAACAAAACTAGGGAACCTGTAGGTTCCCTGAGTCCTCTATAGACTCCCCTAAAAAACTGTGGATGAAACCTGCCCTGGCTAGGTTGGTGGCTGCAGTTACGGGCTTGGGCTACCTCCTCTGCTTTCCTCCTGCGTGGAGGGTTGGGGTGTCTATCACACATGGACGCCTCTGCAGTGACCAGGCTGGAGTCACAAGACAGCAGCCTGGGAAGAGCCACATCCTGCAGGCAGGAGGCCCATCTGCCACCTGGAGGGAACAGTGCTATACTAGAGAAAGAGGGCAGGGCTCCATGCAGGGACCCATGGGGGACTGGCCAGATTGCAGGGAGAGGATGACCCTCCAGGGTTTGGCTGGGATGCTTGTGCCCTGACCGTGTGGCTGAGGGTCGGCAGCAGGGACATTCTTGCGCCTGAAACCTCTCAGCTCGTGTCCGGTGTCAGTGAGAGTGCAGGGGTCCAAGGGAGCCAGGAAAATTGTCCTCATCCGCCTGGCCCCCCTCAGACAGAACCAAACCTCCAGATGGGCAGTCTGGCTCCAAAGAGGTCAGTGGGGAAGGCAGGTAACCGAGCAGCTGGGATTTGGAAACTGTTTCTTGAAGCCACGCCCGCAGGGCTGGGTCTCTGGCCTCAGTCTCCCCGGCCAGTCCCTTCTGTGGAAACCTGTGTGGTTGTTGTGAATATCTGTGAGACCCAGGGTGGGGAGATTCACATGGCTCCAGGTCCCCCTGGGGGAGGACAGTCTACACTGGTTCCCACCAGTTTCGTGGCAGGGCTGCTTCCCTACTCCATGCTAGCAGCTCCCCCTAGAACTCTGCTGACCTCTAAATTCATTTATTCACCATGCTTCAAGGATTGTTGGATTCCCATCTCCAACTGGCCTCTGTCCCAAGGGTTGGGGCTCTGTGCCTTCAGGGAATTATATTCTAGAAGGAAACAAATACTAAGTAAATAATCAGAATACAGTTTTATGGGATGAGAGTGGTCTGAGGGGCTCAGGCAATTTTAGGAGGCATGATCAGGTAAAGCCTTTCTGGAGAGGGGATGTTTGGCAGTCTTAAAGAAAGTGAAGGATAAACCTGCTGGAAATAGTCTGTACAAAGGCCCTGTGGCAGCTCTACCCTAGGAGCATTTTAGAAAGAGTGAGGAGGCCCATGGGCCTGGTTCCTACCCCATATCCACTTTTTGTGCAGATGAACTTTTCGGGCATGTGTGGCTTCAGCCACATGCTCCTCTGTTGTCTGGTTTGCATTCCTAAGCACCTTTGGCCATTCTGGATCACTGGCCAAGGAGATGGCCTGTTTTTAAGGGATTCCTAAAGATCATTTTTCTGGTGGTATCAAGACTGCCCAGGTTTGGCAGTCTTGTAAAACATCAGACACGCTTACTGCCTCCAGAGCTGCCTCAGCCAGGCAGAGGTTCAGAGAAACTCCTTCATCACGCTCAGTTGTGCTGGAGCAAGAGTGGACTCCTCGGCGCCCCTTGCCGTGCTGGCCCCGGCTCTTTTTTCCCTACTCCAGAACTGTCCTGCAGGGCAGGGCCCAGCAGCCGTACCTGCATGCAGGTACAGAAGTGATTGTTACAATGTGCCCAGCACAGGCCCTGGGCCCACTCAGCCCTGCTCAGGAGGCCGGGGCCCCGGGAGCCCCTCGCTCGCCTCCAGCGCTTTGTCCCCCATGCAGCTGTGATCCTTCGAGGCCCTTCCATGTAACTAATAGCCGATGTATAAACAGGGCAAGGAGAGGGAAGAAAGAAGGACTCTGCCCTTCTAAGTAAAAGGCGGAAATGTGGGAAGTATGGTAAGTGCGGGGCTTCCTCTTCGGCTTTTCCAATCAACCTAAAATCTAATTCTAAATTGTATGTGTGTTTTCTGACACCATCAATTTTTCCCATCCGTACATTTTCTCATGATTCAGCTTTTCTAACCACTTCCGATCCACCTTTCCGATCTGCAGACTTGCCCTCCGGCAGGTGGGGGTAGCTGGTGAATCGGAGGACTGGGGGCATCCAAGTTGAGCCGAGGGCTGCCTGCGCCTCCTTCCTCCGAGGTGGAATTTCCTCTCGGGGTTTCCTCTGTGTCTTCCTCGTCTTGCCAATCGAGCATGTTTTTATCATCTCCTAGTGGATAGATAAACCGCCCCGCCGCGTCATCCTCGGGGAAGGACCCAGGAAGGTGGCGGGCTCTGTATAGCCAGGTTCGTTTCCAGTAGCGAAAACTAATGATTGGGACCACCCTGCGGTTGCTCTGACTTGCAGATCGGGGACTTGGCTGGGTCCATAATCTCTCTCTGCCTCTGTTTTTAAGGCATCACAAGCCTGCTGGCCAACGGCGTGTACTCAGCCGCCTACCCGTTGCATGACGTGAGTAACCTTGACATACCCTATTCTCTCCAGTCACTTGACTCCACAGATCCCTATGGGCCACACCCCCTGGGAGCTGCAATTATCCTGTGGCCACAGCTTCCTGCTTGGCTCTCTCCGTAAATGTCAGCTGCACACAGGCCTCCCCTGTTCCCCCATGTGGGGCAGAGCAGTTGCACCCAGACCCCTCTTTGCTGGCAGAACTGTCCCACCGAGGTGGAGCATCTGTGGCAGACACTGCGCAGGCTGTATGGGCACTTGCAGCCAGCTGGTCCACACGGTGTTTTCCCTGGCTCAGCTCCCATCCCCGCCCCACCCCGCCCCTCCCGGGGTTCCGGCAGTGACCAGGGCTCTGCAGAGCAAGTGGCCAGTTTCCTGAGCTGAGTCTCCAACTCCCACTGGTCTCCCCCTGACAAATGTAGCCCGAGGCTATGGCTTGGGGCGGAAAGAGAGATGAGGATGCTGTCTTCTGTTGTTTCTGTGGAAATGGGGGCTGGAGTTCAGCTGGCAGCGGGATCAAGGATCACACCATGGGGCCTGAGCACTGTGGGAAACCCAGACCAAGGCTGACAAGGCTGTCTGAAACCTTTCAAATGATGGCCCAGGGGGTGGGAGGAGAAGAGGATGAGTCTAGAGGAATCAGGAGGCCCAGAGTCCATCCTGGCCATATACTCTCAATGGCCTTGAGCAAAGTTGGCGCCTTGGTCTCCCTGTGCCTCTGGATCCCTGTCTGTGGGTTGAGATACCTTGCCCTGAGTGACACCAAACAGCAATGGTGTCAGAACAAACAGAGAAGAAAGGGCTGTGAGGAAGAGAAGCTGGATTGGGATGACGTGGGCACCAGGTAGCACAGGGCACTCCACCCTGATGGTCCAAGGGGGAAAGTGTCACCCTGTCACCCCCCCCCCCGCCCCCCCGGGGCCTTCTCTGCACTGTAAGGCTGAGCTTTGCACCTGCGCATATGCTGTGCCACCTGCCTGTAGTGCTTTTCCCTGCCTCCCTCCAGTAGACAGTGTCCGTGCCAGATCTCTCTTTTCCCTTTTTCCTTCTTCTCTGGCTCTGTTGACTTCCTCCTTCCACCACTGTGCTTCAGATGCCCGTGGCCCACAAAGACACCCCTATCAAGCCACCTTTTGTGATCCCTGCCAAGAGGCTGGGACACAGAAGCCATGTGTTTCAGGCCCTTTAAGTCTCAAAGGGGAGACATCAACATTCCCAGGACCCGACTGTGTGTGCATGCAAAGGGCCGTGTATAGCAGGAGCTTTATTTTGTTCAATCCGATGCAAGCAGAAGTTCAGTAATTTGCCCAAAGAAAAGCTGGAGACAAAAGCAATCTCTGGTTGTCTCCCTACTGCTCCATTCCCTGGAAGTGCCCTGCCTCTTCCACCTCTGGAGGCTGAATGCGCCATTACCTGAGCCCTTCCCATCGCATTTGTCTGAGGAATCCATTCCATCAGCAGTTTAAACGCCCTGCACCGTACTCCCCAAACCCCTGGCCTGTTGCCTGACACAGTACCCCCACCCCAAAGCATCTCCAGTATCACACAGGGAAGCGCCTCTTTCTCAATCAGCACTGGACCTGGCCCATGCACAGGGAAGCCAGCGATGTGGTTCCCACCTTACAGACAGAGAAACAGGCTTGGCACACTTGGGCAACTTGCTCAGGAGCACAGCTTCAGAGTTAAACCCGGCCACTCTGGATTGTGGCTCCCTGCATCTTTTGGGAATAAGACATTTTTTATGCATGAGTTTTCCACATAGCTGAAGGAAGGGTACCTGCTCTGTTAAGGACCAAGGCTGACATTTTAAACATCTAGGGAAGCAGTTCCCTCCAACCCCAGCCCTGTGCACCCCACACCCTTAACAGAGTAACTAGGGCTATCCAGGGCTCCCTCCACATTCTCCACATCTGCCGCCTCTGCTGGTCCTTCGCCTGAGCAGTCACCGTGACATCACAGAGCCGCTTGCCTGCTATGTTGGTTCGTTCACCCATTCATTCATTTGGCAAGAGCATCTCCCAGGCCAGGTGCCAGGAGCCAGCCAGAAGAGCAGCTGCTGGGATCGTGTGTTGTGGGAGCCCCATGTTCTGTGTGAGACCCTGAGCAGCCCTCTCATCATTAGAGTATCAGCTGTAGAGAGAACCGTGACATTTCTGGTGACTGCTGAGTGGTTTTCTGGCTTCCTTCCTGGTCGGCGTATGCCTACCTCAAGGTCACCAACTAACCGACCTCTAGTATAAGAGATGCTACTGAAATCGTCAGCTGTCTCATTCATGGAAAGAAGGGCTGGGATGTACCCAAAGGAGGGCCCCATGGGTGAAGACCCTGGGAATGAAGGAACGGGGACCCTGCAGACTTAGGGAGCAGCAGGCCGCACTATTTTCAGAGCACTTAGAGACGCAGCATTGGGTGTCTTGTTTGGGTGCATGGCCGGGCCTCCCCGACCTTGCAAGGGATATTAGGGCCGTGAAAGCTGCTGGTGAATGGAGAGGCCCCAGGTAGATGCTCAGGAGGCACAGAGCATAGGTTCCAAGTAATTCTCAAGACCAGTGAGCTGACCTGGCCACATTCAAACTGCCCAGAACCTCTCTCTCTCTTGCCGCTGCTCCTTTCTATCAAAGGTTGACATTTGGGCTCACATTCAACTTCTACATTCTTGTTTTTAAGACCTGGACAGGAGTCAAATTTAGCTATGTGTTGGGTGCACTGTTCAAGTATACAATGATCACATAACTTATGATTCTTCTTGGGACACTTGAGGAGAACAGGAGGGGACACCAGCTGGACGGGGCTCAGAGCAAGACACAGGATGTCCTCAGGGGGTAAAATCCAGGTTCACGATGGGTGCAGTTCTTCCTGTCCCCAGGAGCCCCTTTTCTTCCCAAGACTGTGGCTCCCCCTGGGGTCTTCTGGAACCCCCTCTGACAAAAGGAGGCGGGTGTCTCAGGCCATCCGGATAGTGGCAGGCACTTCTGACGAAGGACACCTGCTTGACCTTCACACACTGCATGAAACCTTGTCCCGAGATTATTGTGATCTGTGTGGACAGGGGTAGCCAGAGGGTTTTTTTGAAATGCTATGAATACGAACTATTCAGAAGCTGTGTGGCACGGTAAGAGTTCTCCTTTCCTCTTGTTCACAGGGAGACTACGAGGGGGACAATGTTGACTTCAACGACAGGAAGGTACGTTGCCTTGGAGCAGGGAGGAGGCAGTCCTCGGGCCACGGGCTGCCTTGGACTGCTGGGGGCTGGGGCCTGGGCAGAGCAGGAACCTGACCTGTTTGCCTGCATGGTCTCTCTTGGGCTGCTTCCTCTAGTTTTTGAGCATGGCCACATGTAAGATCACTGCTTCCTCTCCCTCATTTCTGGGAGAAAAGTCTCAGCCTCCGAGCTTGGCAGGAGATTGTTAATGTGTGAGAGCACAGAGTCCTCAGAGCCTTCTCCGTGCATGGTTCTTTCTGCAGCAGACCTGGCCAGGTGAAAGAAACCTTGCCTTGACAGGGTGTCTGAACCATGGCCATGACTGTAGCAGTCTTTGAAGGCCTCTGGGCCTAGTCCTACACTGCTCCAGGTGAGCGAATTTGGGACCCACAGTGGCCAGGTACACAGAGGGCCTCAGCCCCCAGCAGCACCCTGGGGAAAGCTGCTTGATGGTGTCTAAGTCAGTATTTCTCAAACTTGTCTGCTCTGGAATCTTTTTGAGTGGAAAAGTCACTGAGCTGGTATTCCAAGGCATTCCTTGGGGTACACTGAGCGATCCTGTCCTTCTTTAGTGGCTGTTGTCCTTGTTTCCCTGGTGCTCCAGAGCCTCAGTTCCTACTCAGGACCAAGGATTCCCTCTCTTTCCACCTGGGCTCCTGGGAATAGTCCCCCTCCAGCCCCAGCCCTGTGCTCCTCCTACCCCCAGCATCATTCAGGAAGGTTCTTTCTTGCTTCCTGCCCCCACGTCCTCACCCACACCAGCCTCCACCCAGCACCCACTTTTGCCACTCCCTATCCCCCAAAGGACCCTCCCTCAGGGTCAGCCCTCCCAGGACCCCACTGGCACAGCCTGTGTCCCCTTGCAGATCTGCCTGCCTGCAAGTGATAGGCGGAGAAGCTTCCCTGAGAGCTTCACAATGGTGGCCTTGTCCCAGCTCCCAGGGCCCGGGAACCTCTGTGTTTGGAATGTCCTCCCCGTTCGGCGTCCCTCCAGCTCCATACATGTTTTTTAAGTCTTTGGTGCTTGCTACAACTTGCCCACCCCGGGAACCCAGCTGAAGATGCTATCTGATTTAGGACAAAAATTACATATTTGGTTATTTTTAGTGTAACATCTGGCATTTGAGTCCCTGGGACTTGTACAGCTCCTCTGTCCAATGCTGTTGGAGAAGCACAGTCCCTGCCACGACCTGCCCTGGACAGCTCTGGCCTCAGAATCCATCCCACTCTGTTCTCCTGTGCCCCTGTCTCTTGGCTAATGCTCTTCCTTCACCTAAAAATACTTCCGCTCTGGTCACCAGCCATCCATTTCTGGCTGGATTCAGTCCTCTGGCCTCTCTCCCCTAATCCGGGCTGTCCCCCAACTGCCAGCCACACTGGCCACCTTTCTAATCTCAAAACGGCTTAGCTGACAGTCACAATAGCAGGACGTCCCAGTCTGCTACTTATTCAAGAAATATTTACTGACCTTTTCTGTGTGCCAGCCCAGCTATTTTCCTCTATCTAGTGTGTGTCTGCCCCGGTTAACTTCACATCCCAGCAAGAACAAGGCCTGCTCCATGGGCTAGTCCAAGGTTAACGATGAATGGATGGATGGACGGACGGATGGACGGATGGATGGATGAGTGGGTGAATAATGACAGATAGTGGTGGATGAAAGGTAGGAAGGGATCAGGGAAATGTTAGTGTCCTCACTCTGAGGCTGGAGAACTTCTCGTTCTCCCCTGAAGGCTGTACATCAGGTGGCCAGGTTCTGAGTGTGCCACCATTGCCATGAAACACGAGGCTGAGGCTTCTCCGGCCTGATCCCAGGTTCCTTCCAAGACCAAAGGAAAGCTCAGCAAATACATTTTCTGTGCTGAGACGGAGATCAAGCGGGGATGGTCAGGTGAGTGGCAGGTCTGGCCAAAGCTCCTTTGGGATCATGAGCCCTGGGCCCTCGGGCCTGTGACCCCGCCTCCAGGGCCTTGGGCAAGTTCTACCTGCATGAACTAAGCCTGACTGAGTAGGCTCTCACCAAGAGGAGTATGTGTATGTGCAGGAGTCCAGCTGGGCAGCTGTGGCTCCTTCTTGCCAAGCTGCAGGTGACTGGGCCAGCCTGGGCCCCATAGAGCAGGGAGCAGCTCGAGGCCCAAAGGAGAGGCTCGCTAGGTCATGGGGGATTTTCTCTAGATGTGGACTGAAGTCTGCTCTACCCCATGCTGGACTGGAGAGCTATGGGACCCACCTGTCCTTTCATTCAGCAGCTACTTACTAAAAACCCAGTGTCCCAGGCACTGAGGGTGAGAAAGAGCAGTATGCCCGGTCCTCTGTTCAAGGGCCAAGGGTGCATACCCAAGCAGTGCACACCCAAGCAGTGCAGCTGTACACTGACCAACCTGCCCCAGTGCATGGGCCCAGGAGGGCTGAGCTGGACCCTCCACCCTCTGGTTCTTGGTCCAGCCAGCCCAGTGCCTGGCTCCTCCCTGTGTGTACTGAGGTTTGCTCAGGTCCTTGCATTTCTTCCAGGGTAGTAGTGTTTGAATTCTGTACCCCAAGAGCACAGGGTGATGGGCATTCTCTTCTTGGCAGGAACAAAAGTCCACGTTGGTCAGAGGTTATGCACAAAGCCACTCGGGGAAAGATCTGAGCAGGCAAAACCCAGGGTTTTCAGTGAGGCTCCCTGGTAACTTACGAAAGTATATTTTGCTCTCATTTTCTTCCAGTGTCTTCAAGGCATGTATATTGACTTTGCATAAAGCACTGCACTTAGGCTCACCAGGGGTGTTATTTCTGAGAGTCCTGGAAGGAACCCCAGGGGGACAGAAACACTCTTTGCAGGGTAGATCCCTGGGTCCTCCTCAACACTGAAGGAGTTGGGGCCTCCCACATTCCACCTATGTCCTGGCATTGCTGAGACTCACTTGAAGGAATTTTGCCCATCAGCTCGGGATCTGTCAAGTCACTGAGGGACAGTGCTGTCCTCAGCTCAGGCGGCAGGAACCAAGTAGCACCAGAAGGCCAAGGTCAGGGTGCTGGCCCACTCAGTCCTGGGGAGGCCTCTCTTCTTGGCTTGCACACAGTGGGAGAAAGATCTCTTTGTCTCTTCCTCTAATAAGGCCACTAATCTAGGATCAGGACCTCTCAGTCAACTCTGCTAGTCTCCCCAAAAGACTCCATCTCCAGACATAGTCATTTGGAGGGCAGGGCTTTTGCATATGCATTTGGGGGAGACTATTTGGGGAGATGTTTTCGTGTCTCCACAGGAGGTCTGATTCTAAATTTCAGTATTAACAAGCATTCTGCCTCTGGAAGGCTGACACAGGAGGACTGCAACTTCAAATCCAGCCGAGACATTTTAGCAACTTAGTGAGACCTATTTCAATATTAAAATGTTAGGGGAAGGGGACACATGCAATGTGAAGAGGCAGGGGCTCCTGGTGAGTCCATGTGGCTACCCTGTCATTGCCTCCTGTCATCAGCTCCTGACTCTAACAGGGTAAGGGTGACCAAGGCAGCTGGTGGCCCTGCCCTGCTGCACCTGAACAAGTAACTCCCCCCCCCCCGCACCGCGCTGTGGGGTGTGTGCGGCTAATGAACAACCTGGATGCCTCTCACCACAGATGGCAGTCCCTAAGGACAACCCTGAACCTCTCTCCCACCTCATCCAGCTCACCCACATCCACAGCGCCCCCACTGTTCACTTTCAGGGGAAAATCCAGCCTTCGCCACCTGCTCCCCAGGCCAGCTTGGCTCCCGGACCTCAGCTGTGGGGAGGCTGCAGCTCCAAGTCCCATGCAGCGGCGTGTGGTCCACTGGTGGACTTCAGGAACTGCCCTTCATGAGTGCACATTCAGGGAGGAGACAGGGTGGTGCACAGGGGACTCGTCCTCCCTGTTTGTCTCTTGCGGTCTCAGATAATATCTAAAAGAGCTGCTCAGATCCCCCAGGCTCTGGAGATCCTCCAGGGCTGTGAAAGAGATCAGGAGCATCCTGCCAGCACTTTGGACTCTGCATTTGGATGGTGGCTTGGCTCTGGAAACAGGGTCAGAGCTGAGCAGAGGGGGAGCTGCCCTGGGCCTGGGATACTGTGGCCCCTGGAACTCCTGCCTCCTCATGGCCCTTCAAACTCAGAAGTTTGGTGGTTGCCCACATACAGGGAGGGGTCGTTTTACCCAGCAGTCCTGGTGCTGTGTCGTCCCCAAGATACCTGTACATGTTCACACAAAGCTTCCAATCCTCTGAGCTCATTACTGTCCCTGCCAGAGCCTGGGGGGATGGCAGGGTGTGTGTCACTTTCATTTATGCCACAACGCTGTTAATCAGGCAGCCCATCTCCAGAGATAAACCTCAAGCTGTATTTGCATCTTGTGAGATTTTTTTTTCTATTTTGCCATTGATACTGCTCTGTTCAAAACCATGGTGGTTTTGCATGATTTGGTATTTGATTGGTGTGACCGAAAAACCCAAATAGGAAAGCCTCACCAAATAGGTGGCAAGCATCATAGGTGGCAGCCCAGCGAGCTGAGATTTCACAGTCTGCCAGGAGCGCCTTTCCCACCCCCACCTTCACCTAGAAGTGCAGGCCTACTCTGGCCAGCGCACAATCAGCCGTGGGACCCTGACACCAGCTCCTCACACTTCTTCTCTCCAGCTCCTGTATGAGGAATGGGCGAGATACGGTGTCTTCTATAAGTACCAGCCCATCGACCTGGTCAGGTAAGTGGGGCCAATCCAGCCTGGCACCTTAGACAGCAGGAAGCGGGTCCCTGGTAAAATGTCAGTCAGTTAGAGTCCCTGTGTGTTTCAACTGCTGTGAATATTCAACGTTGCTGGAACTGGCAGGCTGAGTGGGAGGATCTGGGCACTTTCCATCATGTTCTCTATCTTCCCTGTAAATCCACCGTCTGGCCTAGCCCTGGCATCCTGGTGTTGTGGAGGGGAGGAAAAGAGCTGCCTTGGGGTTTTCCAGAGTTCAGAAGAGATCTGGAACCACCTCCATTCCCACGAGGCAGGAAGGAGGGCTGCCAGATTGGGCGGCACGTCCTGTAGGGACTTGCACACCAGCATTTGGCTCCTAGAAATCCATTTCAGCCAGGAGGTGCCGAGACACCAAAGACGACGAGTGATTGGTTCCCTTGGCACTTCCATGCCAAGTTCATTCCAGTTCTTACCCTGAGCGGCTTGGAGTGGGGCAGACAGCCTCAGGGGAGTCCTGCCAGTGTCACCGGTGGAGGGGCACCCACCTTCCCAGGGCACAAGGGAAGCGGGGCGGGGATGTGTGAGAAAAGCAGAGAGTACCCCACACCTGATGAGGTGCTCTGCTTCACGGGCAACAGAAGCTGTGGCCCCAGTTTGAGTTGCTCCTTGCTGGGGAGGGCAGTTGACAGATTTTCCCCTGTGGCATGGGATGATAGTAAGCATGTCTCTGGCTTTGTGTCTGGGTGTAGGAAGTATTTTGGGGAGAAGATTGGCCTGTACTTCGCCTGGCTGGGTGCATACACCCAGATGCTCATCCCTGCCTCCATCGTGGGAATCATCGTCTTCCTGTACGGATGCGCCACGGTGGACCAGAACATCCCCAGGTAGGCGGCAGCCCCTCCAATGGGGAGTCACATTCCCTTCCTGCTCCAGAGCCACTTCCCCTGTTACAGGGACAGAAGCCATTAGGATGCTGGCCTTCAGCCACCTCCTGTGCACATGCTCAGCCTCCAGAGAAATCCCGTGCCGGGCCACAGGCTGTCACAGTGAAGTGCTTGTGGCCATCTACACACGTAGGCATCCTTAAGGGGCATGGTCATCCTAGGGCGTGTTTTATATCCAGGGAAAGCTATAAAATGAATATCAGAGCCATTGTCACTTTAAAGTGACTGTTGTTGTCATCATCACTTGCCTGTTCTATTTAATGTTCGTTCACTATATGATAAGAAGATTCCCTGCACCATCATGTGGTCAGGAAGAGACACTGATGTTGGACACGTTGATGCAGGTTACCATGACAGTGAAGTCAACTCCAACTGCCCAGCCTGCCAAGTGACGCCTGCTTCTGTCACACCCAGGGCCATGGGAAGGTTGCCACAGCCACAGACAGTGCCATACCACCCATCAGGTCTTTGCATGGAGATCTCATGTGCCTCCTGCTAGTTAACTGGGGTTAGATCAGACAGCAGGGTCTCCAGGAAATGACCAAGGCCCCAGAAACCAGCCAGCTCATTCCTGAGTGCTGTTTCCCAAAGCCCATATCGCCCCCTGTATGCCCGTCTCCGTCTGCTGCAGCCACCTGAGGACTTCCGTGTGTGTGTGTGCTCAGGCTCTGAGCTGTCAGGGACTCCTTGCCAACCAGCATCTTCATGTTTGTCTGGCATCTTCCTTGTGTGCATCTCTGTGCCAGGGAACTGAGACCCTAACAAGGAATATGAGAAAGCCGAGCTGGCCGTATCTTGCAGGCGCTCATGGTCTCCAGAGACTCCCAAGACAGCTGCTCAGTGACTTCTAGTGATCCTGCCAAGTATCTCCAAAATGGAGCCATAGTTTGGAATATTCATCGCTATTTCTTATCAGTAAAAAGCCAGTGAATTTTTGGACTTGAGGAGAAGCTGGTTCTTAGCAGTCCAGAAAGACCATATCCGCTCAGTTATTGTTTAAATGCTGATGTAGGACATGAATAACACCTCAGATATTTCTCCCACCGAGTCAAAGCTCTACAGCCCCATCCAGTGCTATTTTGGTCCTAGGCAGGGGAAAGCTTGTCCCTTTGGTAGGGTGATGTGAGGTCCTCACCTCTTAGGTTTGATTAGGGTAAAATCAAAGACTTAAAGGACAAGGGAAGGCTGACTTCGTGGCAAGAGCTCAAAGGCTGAGGGAAATGGCAAATGGAATTCATCTGGGGAACCCCCATCTCCCTCCTGAGGGGAGGAAGCCCTGGCAGCCCAGGGTGGGGGCTCCCGAGGAAGGCCACCAGGATCCTTTTGATGGTGCCAGCTCTGCCACCTTCTGTCATGTTGTCAGACTGGCAGACAGACGTTGATGCCAGAGACAAAGCCAGTGCCCAGCCTGTCCCAACCCCAGCCACTGCCCAGTCAGTACCTCATATAGAAGCAGAAGACGTCTGGTCCTCCCAGAGTCCATCCAGCAGGGAGGCCAGTGTCCAGCATGGTACCGTCTTGCCATGCCACGCCCCTCCCACCCTCCCTGAGGAGTAGACCTTCACACTCCTTGTCTTTATGTTGGCTGAGTTAAAGCCAGCAGGACAAGGCTTGTTTTCTAACTGGTGGCCTTTGCACAGGAAGTGGTGGCAGGGAGGAGACAGGCCATCAGGCCTATATGCCCCCAGGCAAGTAGTCCCTTTGAGGTGCCTTTCACCCACAGTGCCCTGTGGGAAGGGCTTGGGACATCCAAGATGCCCCAAACATGCCAGGCACACGCGTTGGTTTGTTTCCTCCTCCTGGTGACCCAGTCCTTACTGACAGCATCTCCACTCAGCAGATGGGGAAACCGAGGAGTAGGAGAAAGAGGAAACATTTGAGCTGAGATTCAAACCTAGAGTGGCCAGTGCTAGAGGACACTTATTCCTACTGCCCATGGTGGCCGGTCCTTTTCCCCGCTCCTCCCAGGCATGTACACACGCCTCCCCAGATGCTCTAGGGCAGCGACCTTGGCTGCCATCAGTGTTTCCTCCATCTTCCCCCCTGCCATACATAGCACCGAGCAACGCAGTGTCGCACGTGTGCCATTCCGAAGCTACAGCTGAGCCAGGATGCCCCCCTCCTAGGCATGGAGCAGCATCTCCCAGAGCTGGTGGTAGATGTTTCTAAACCCTGACTGCCAGGAACCAGGTGTGATTCTTTAATAGGTACACACTAATCCAGAAATCAAAAACCAAAACAGAAAGCACCCACTTTGGCTGGGTTCCGGGTGACCATCTCACCCCTGGGAATGAGCCTCCTGCCTGAGCATCTATTTATAGAGCCGGATCTGGTCCAAGTTCACAGGAAGAGGAGAGTTGAGGGAAGGTCACGGTTGGAAGGGCTGTATTCTGGCCCCTCTTCCTCATTTTCCAGGAAGAAAGGCCAAACTGGAAACTAGAGGACTTGTCCAAAGGGACAGAGTATAGGACAGTCTGTCAAGCACCTGGCCCAGGCACCTGACCTCAACAGGGAACTTCGGTGGCCCCCGAGAGCAATTCTGTGCACAGGTTATGATGGGTCAGAGACCAGAGTTCAAATTCCCTTCTCTGGGCTCTTTTCCACATGGGCAAAGGTGGGGTTGTAATACAGTGCTTAGTCCTCAGGGCTCCTGTTTAGCGCCTGGGCCAGGGCCTCAGGTCTCACACAGTCCCGCCCCTGCATGCCCTGTGTGATTGCACCCGGATGGCTTGTCTGCACTGCCGAATGGAGCATTCGATGACTGGGTCCCCTGAGCTTGGACGTGCTGAGGATGTGTTTCTTCCACCCCAGCCTCCAGGAGAGTCCCAGCGGCCCCTCTATGTCTTTTGTGTGTCCAGCACTCCCAGATTATAGCTGTATAAGCAAGCTGAGCCACAGGGCAGCTGCCCACCGGGACAAAGGGAGCTACTACTGACCGTGCTCAGCCCAGAGCCTCGCCTGCAGATGGGCTCGGAAGCTCGTCTCACCCAGTTTCACTGTCTGCCTCCTTTCCCAGGCCCTAGCCACACGATATCCATGCAGAGACCTGATCCTAATTTCTTGAGCGAAGTTCCAATGGTGCCCAGTGATGAGAGGGAGGCTGTGGGAACGCTTGGCTCAGAGGCGGTGAGAACTCGGGCTGTGAGCGCCACTGCCCTGCGGTCAGCCTGGAGGAAGTACTCTTTCCCCTCCTGCACCAGGCAGGCCAGTTACAGAGCCCCATGACCCCGTGCCAAATGACATCACAGGGCCTTTATCAGAAACAGGAAGGATTTTAAGGCTGTGAGCTCAGGGCCTCACACTAAGCCTGGGGTCTTGTGGCCAAAGCTCAGGTTGGGGACAGCGTGAGTGTCACCTGTGAAGCTGGCCCGGGGCAGCACAGGGGGACCAGCGTGACTGAAGCCAGCTGATGTATCTCACTGTCTGCTATGGTGTGGACTGGGGGCCTTTGTCATCCCTGCCTGGCCCCAGGAGGAGTCCCATCCGAGTGACAGAGACTGAGGACCACCCTTGTCTTGCAGCATGGAGATGTGTGACCAGCGATACAACATCACCATGTGCCCTCTGTGTGACAAGACCTGCAGCTACTGGAAGATGAGCTCGGCCTGCGCCACGGCCCGTGCCAGCCACCTCTTCGACAACCCCGCCACCGTCTTCTTCTCTGTCTTCATGGCCCTGTGGGGTAAGCGAGGCCAGCAGTGCGTGGGCCGCCAGCAGTGATGTGTGCCTTCTGTCTGAAGCGTCCACAGTGGGGCTTGCCAGGGGTGCACCCAGGCTGGGGGTGGAAGTGACTGCCCCACCACTGGGTCTGTGCTGCATCAGGGTCAGAGTTATTCCAACCCTGCCAAGAGTCAGCTGCCCCTTGGGACAACCCAGGAGGGTCCTCTGCGTGGCCAGGGCTCTGCAGCCTTTCCTGCCACGCTGGCCATGCTGGCCATGCTGGCTGTGCTGACCGTGATCCCTGCAGGCCAGGCCCAGGGACCCTGTCTCTCCTTAGATCCTCACGGCCTCTCTGCTGGCTTTCTGTGCCTGTTGTCACATGAGGAACCTGAGGCCCGCAGAGTCTGTGACTATTCTGGGGTTGCGCAGCGAAGCCATAGGCATGTGCAAAGGCACACGTACAGACACGTGTACACTCGTGGTCCCCGGGTGCTCCAGAACAGTGGCCTGCACTCCCATTAGACTCTTCCTCATTTTAGTGTCCCCTTCCCCGACACAGAGCCTGGCATATACAGGGCAGCACATGTGCAGTTGTGAAGTAGATGTCTGGGTACCGTAACGGAATGAAGGAAGGAGGTTCCAAACCCTGCGCCCTGAACACTAGGCCAAGGCAAACTCTCCTCTTCTAGGGGATTCCCAGTCCCGTTTCCATCAGGCTTCCCACTTTGGCTTCAGGAGGCAGGAGGCCGGTAAGGGGTGGCTGCTGCGTGTCTGAAGGTGTTTCTCGTTAGCTGGTGGTGCTGGTCCTTCTCTGCAAGCAGGACTCATCACAGTGTTGGCCAACTGGGGACTAGGACTCAGGCAATGAATAGCCGTGATGTCCCCACCGATCCTTGGATTCTGGTCCTCTTCTCCAGAGCCTCTGGGCTAATAGGTGGGGCCAGGCACAGAGACAGCATAGGAAGGAAGGGTGGGAAGTCAGGAGGGCCTCCTGTGAGAGGTGTGAGGCCCTTGACTGAGCTCTAAAGTTGTGGCAGAAGAGCCACACAGAAAGAGGCCAGGAGGCTGCCCTGCTGGCTTCCTGCAGTCTCACTTGGGCTCTGCTGCAGGGCACAGTCCTGGGACTGGAAAGTGCCCCAGCTCTTTACCACCTGGATGCCCGTGGGCACACAGGCACTATGGTGCACTGAAGTTGACCACAGTGCATGGTTCTGTGTCTTGCTGTCTGTGTGACCTCGGTCCGTGAAGATCAGATGCACCCTCAGTGGAAGTAATGGGTCTCTCAAAGGTGCGTCTGAGTGCTGCAGCCCAGGCCCTGTGATTCCAGCGCAGGCTCCTCCTGATGGCTCCCCTGGGTGGGTTTGGGCCGGGAAGACAAGGCAGGTCTGCAGCCATCCCTGGATGGCTGTGGGGAGGGCCAAGCAGGCCTGAGGCTTAGGTGCTGGTCTGTGGGCTGCACGCCCCTGCCTGCCTGTCCTTCGGTGCCCGAGTCCACCAAAGCCCAGCATCTGCTCCAGAAGCTCTGTCCAGTCTGGGGCGTCCTCTGTTGATGAATGAGAGAATTTTCAGCAAGGCAGAGGAGGTGGAAGTGCTGTGCTTCACATCCATGTGGCCCTGATTTCCCACACTGGGCCCTGGTGTTGCTACCCCTGTGCAGTTGGGTGGCATCAGGTGAGCAGGGACCAGAGAACCTGGCCCGGCCTCACCTCCCACTGCAGCACTGGCAGAGCGGCCAGTGAGGGTGTGGGTCGGGGTCTCCCAGCAGATGCTGTATAATCAGCTCTCTCCGGCACCCACAAGAGAGCAGTCGGGGGCCTTTTGGGATCTCTTTTGCATGGGCTCCATCCGGTCCTTGTCCACACTGCAGCCCCTGGCACATGGGGCTAGAAGGCCAGATCCACCAGAGCATCTCCAACGGGGTCCCCAGCCAACTCTGCTCCCTCACTCAGGGTCCCTACTTCGTTGTGAGGCTGCTGAGCCAACATCGGCTGGGGGTCCACAGGGTGTCTGTGAATAAATGTGCATCTCATGGAGCCAAGCCACCCCGGCCACTAGGATACCATTCAGGGCAACCTTCCATGGAAAGCCAGTTCCCCAGTGTGCACTAAACAGCCCCCGGGGACTCCAGTTCCTGCTCTGTCACATCACCACCCCTTCACTGCAAGCTCTGATTTTCATCTGTAAATGGGCTTGAGACGAGATGGAATCATGGGTACACTGTCTCAGCAGGGCTTAGCACACTGCCTGCACTCAGCAAAATATGTCCTCAGTGCCACCGCATCACACTGGAGTGTCACAAGAGCTAGGTAAATCCTATATGAAAGTGCCCATGGTGTGCCTGGCGTGTAGGAGACATTTATCAACCAGTACTGATGGAGTGTGTCACACATCTGGCACCCTGGCAAACCATGGGAAGCAGAAACCAATGTATCCACTCGTCCTAAAAGCTCACCATCTAGGATTCCAAGGGAGCAGTATGTGCAAAGGCCTTGTGGTTAGGTGAGGCCCAGGGAGGGACTCTGGAAATGGGCAGGAAGATGCTAGACTATCCAGTAGACACCAAGGACATGATGCAAAGACCTTAGTGTTCTCACAAGGAGGAACTAGAGACCAGGGCTGTCTGCTCCCGAGTCCAAGATATTTTCCTGTCTGATGCCTGCAGCAAAGGCTGTGAACATGTGATTAGGACGGAATTAGCCCTGCCTGAAGCCGGTGGCTATGGCTTTCCCGGAGACTACTGTGAGCTCTGTGGAAGGGACTGTCGTCCCCACCTCGAGATGCACCACCTTCTTGTCTGCAGCAACATGTGACAAGAAGCCACTGTATCCCACAGCGGGCGGCAGAAGCAGCTGCAACAAAGGTACAAGACGGGCCACAGGAGCCTCACCCCGCCTCCCCTCCCTAGCCCTGGGAGGCCCTGAGTTTTATTTCTCAAGGAGCCCCTCAGTCCCCTGGTCACGACTTCTCCCCTTAAAGGGCCGCAGTGAAGAGTCCTCTGCTCACGCTCACCTCGCCCAAGCTCCTGAGTCCTCTGGAGATTCGGCTGGGCTGTGCTAAGCATTCTTCCTCTGTAGCACAGGCTGCCCTGGGGGTGCTGGCCCAAGTCCTGCCCTCCCCTGAGGCTGCCCCCCAGCCCTACCTCAGCTGTGGGAAGATGCAGACCCCTGCGGTGTCCCAGTCACATCCCCTGCAAACATGTCCACTGTCAAGGGACTGTCCACCCTGTGCTGGGGTTTCTGGGAGCTTGTGAAAGCCCAGATGGATCCTGAGCCCAAGGGTGTAGCTCAGAGGTGGAGCACACAGGTGACAGTCAGCAGCACCAAAAGCACACAGACTGCTGGGCACCACACGGGACCTGCTAAGTTGGGGCCCAGGGCCCTGGAATCTGCATGGTGAACAAGTGTAGAGCCTCCCGTGCCTGCTGGTGTATCTGGAGCTTCTGGCCCTTCTGTGGCCCCGTCCCTTCTCTTCCTGACCATCCCTCTGCCCAGATCCACCGCCGGTCCTTCTGCCTCACTCCCGGAAGTGGCTTCTGTTCTCCAGAGCCCAGCATTGCCCTCCCCATCTTTGAGGTGCCACCCGGGTCAGTGGCTGGAAACATAGAATGAGGTGTGACAAGGGACACGCTTAGGCTGAGCCTCCCCTGTGTGTACCTGGAGCTGGTGCTTCCGTCTTCCTGCTGGTACAAACTGGAAGTTGGGTTTTTTGTGGAGGACACACAGACAGGGTCCGAGAGATTGGGTTGCAGCTCAGATCACAGCTCTGTCTTAGCTGGGACCTCTGTCACTCTGGCTCCTTCACAACAAAGCAAACAGCCGCTCAGGTGGGCTGAGCTCCAGTGTGCAAGACTGACCCCCAGTGCTGGGTCAGGCGGGGAGTTCTGTGACCCCAGGGGGCTGATGAGCCACCTCAAGCCGCTTTCCCCAGCTGACGCCGGCCTACACCTGCCAAGAGGCAGG
Source organism: Cavia porcellus (assembly GCF_034190915.1). Lineage (NCBI taxonomy): Eukaryota > Metazoa > Chordata > Mammalia > Rodentia > Caviidae > Cavia > Cavia porcellus. The sequence continues at coordinate 27,889,222 of NW_026947500.1, forward strand.
GGCAAGACGTGGACCCCGTTATTCTGGTTCCCGTGTTGCTCACTGACTGTGCCCAGCAGAAGCTGCTTATTCCTGACTCAGCTGCCTCAAATGCATCCACTTACCAGGAACAGCTTCCCCATCTATCTTCAAGAAACCACACCACCTCCCGATATAGACTGACACTTGTCAGAGCCTAGATTTAGCACTCTGCGACAGCCACCTCCGGAATCCCCGCACAGTCCCAGAAAGAGGTGCTGGTATTTTCTCTGATGAGGCCACCAAGACACAGAGAAGTTAAGTGGCATTCCCAAGATCACACAGCTAACAGGATAATCAACAGAAACGCAGCCTGGCCTGTCGGCCTCCCAGATCCTAGTGGACTACGCCCCGGTCACATCTCAGTGCCCTCTTGGGGGAGCAGGCATTTACTCAAAACCAGCAGTGAAGGGTACACAAGCAGAAACATCGCCCACAGGGATGTGATTGCGTTCGTTAAATTCGGGTGGGACACTGCCCTGCTTCGGTCCTCAGGGAGCTGGCCAGCACTGCTGCAGCCCTGGCCTCAGCAACCAAGTAGCTAGGGGGGTCTCGCTGATTTTAGGATTAGGGAAGGGGAGGCTGTGCCTCTGCCTCGGTGGGAAACACCAGTATGCTCATCTGTCAAATTCAGCCAATGTACCTCATTTTGGAGGAAAAAAAAGTCACACCACTCCCACGAAGCCCTTTGGAGAAAGGGAGCTTTTTAAGTCAGGACAGAAACGGCAGGCAGGGATGTGGAGGACCTGAGCAGGCTGGGGCCGTCCACCCCCGGCAGCCTGTGGGTGTGCGCAGAGGTGATGGTGATGGACAGGGCCCCTCCCCGCCCTCTCACACCGGCTGTCAAGGGCAATTAGCGCCGGGCTCCTGGGTTTTTTATTTTATTTTTTTTAAGCCCTCATTCAATTACTCATTCATTTCCCTCTCCGGGATCATTTTCCTGCTGGAGTCTCTTCCACTGACTCTTTTTCCTGCCCTCCAGCTGTTCCATTTCTGCTGCACGGCTGCACACAGCAGCTCCAGCCCTGTTCCTCTGAGAGCAGGGTCTGGATCCCCCGCTCCCAGCCCCTTCAGGTCCAGGTTTTCATCTGTACCCCCACCCCGGCGGGTCGGCCTTCCCCGAGCCAGCACTCTGCTCCTTGAGCCTCCCGACCGATGCTGCCCGGGATGCCTGGCATTTCAAAGCCTTAAATAAGATGTCACATTGTGCAGCTTTGAGTCCCATTGAGCTATTTGCTGAGATCAATTTTCTGAAATTATAGCATAATAATGGGTTTTCACCGCCTGTCAGTCCCGCTCAGAACAAAGGGACTTACGGGATTTCGGCCCAGTTGTGGGAAACCGGGGCGAGATGGTCCCAACTTGAGTGAGACATAGAAGGTGCGGGTGAGACCCTCCTGGGCTGGGCCCCACTGAGTCACCTGAAGCTGGGTGGGGACAGAGGAGAGTTAGAGTTCAGTTATCCTCAGAGATTAAAAGGCCAGGGGCAGGTCACAAGCACAGTATTCAGGGGATAAGTGGGAACACAGGGTGTCAGGTGTCTCTGTCCAGCAGCAAAGAGCCGGAGGCCTCTGTGCCCACCACGTATGCTGCAGGCTCAGTGTGGAGTGCACTGTGCCTCTGCCACTCCGGGGGACCCTGCCCTGCCTGCCAGCTGCCAAAAGGGGGTGTGCACTGAGCAGCCTCTTCCCTGTGCAGGGAGCAGTTATGAGGGAGGCTGGTCCCCCGGCTCCTGGGGGCTCTCAGTCGTTTCGGGCTGCCCTGAGCAGACCCCCAGCCTGGGCCACAGCCCCACACCCCCACTGCTCAGGGGTCCATGCGTACTAAAGGCTCGGCTCCTAGGGCACAGATGTCACCTTCTCACTGTGTCCTCACACAGCAGAAGGGCGTTTTGTAAAGGCACATGTCTCATTCACAAGGGTCCCATCTTCAGGACTTAGTCACCTCCCACAGGCCATCTCCTAGCACCTCCACTTTGGGGCTGAGAACCTCACTTTATGAGTAGGTTTGGGGGCCAGTGTACAGCCAGTCTATTAGAAACTATAATCAGGTACCACATGTAAGCTGGGCACAGGAGTGTGTGTCTGTATTTCTACCCCTTATTTCTGTAAACATAACTGAGCCAAACAAGTTATGCCCATGTATCATTTCCACACCCTGGATACCAGGTTCCTTTCTAGAATTCGTCCTGGCAGAAGACGCCCTTGTGATCATTCTAAGACAATTAACTGCGTGCATACTCTGGATTCAGTGCCAGCTGCCTCGCTGTATGACTTTGTGCAAGTCACTTAACCTCTCTGTTTCTATGTTTCCTCATCCATAAAGCGACACGCTTTATACTCTATCTGGCTTATATCCTTAAGGAAAATACATCTGTGCAGAGTATCCATCCAGGTGTGGACCCTGGAGTCAAATGGTGTTAGGTTGAGATCCCATTTGGGCATAGCGTGTAGCCGGGAGCCTCTGTCCTGGTTTGCACCTATGAGTGGAAATCATCTCCCCTGCACATGATGCTATGAAGATGGTACTACCCAGCACCCATAAATTGCTGGCACCATGGAGGGCTTAGGCACCATGCCATGTAATGTGCCAGGTAGTGTGGGAAGATTCTGAGCACTTCCGGGGCACAAGCACCGCCCTCTTGGGCCTCTCCCTGAAGATGAGGCTTTGCTGCTCGGGGCAGCTGAGGTCAGGAGAGGTGCATGGCTGTGGAGAGGAGCCTCCCAGAGCTGGTGGAGCGGTGGGGACATGGTGAGCGAGGCAGTGACAGCCTGTGGCTTCCTTCTAGGGTGCAGTGCTGGTGGCCCCCAGCAGGACTTCTGTGTCCATCTTCACGGCATCCGTGGGATGTCTGCCTACGTTTATGCACTGCAGTGATCAGCTCAGGATATTTAAAGTTTATCAGTCATCTCCAACACTTAACATTTCTCTGTGGTGAGAACATTCCAGATCTCCCTTCCAGTGATTTTAAATAAGACCATGCCGTACTGTTGACAGTAATCACCCACCTGTGTCCTGGCCATCCAGAATCCATCACCTTAACCATATGTCCCCACACCTCCTCCTCTACCCTCCCCAGCCTCTGGTGACTGAGACTCCATTCTCTGCTTCCATGAGCTCAGCTCTTTTAGCTTCCACATATAAGGAGATCATGTCATGTTTGACTTATTTTACCCCACATCGTTATGACAAGCTCACCCTTGTGCTAAAACCGTTTTATCCTTTTTTCTGGCTGGATAGCATTCCTGTGTGTGTACCGCATTTTCTCTGTTCACCTGTCCACTGATTGACATGTTGGTTGATCCCATGTATTGCTGAGTAGTGCATCAGTGGCAGGGTGCGGATCTGCCTGACACACTAAGTTCCTTTCCTCTGGATAGCTCTGCAGGCCTGAGATGGCCAGGTCATATGGGAGACCTCTTTAATCTGCCCAGGAACCTCCCTGCTGTTTCCCATGGTGGCTCTGCCAATGCACATTGCCACCAAAAGTGTATCACGGGCCCCTTTCTTCCCCATCCTCACCTGCGTTTGTCACTGTCGTTTTGAAAATCGCCCTTCTTCCTGGAAAAAAGTGAGACCTCACTGTGCCTTGGGCTTGCTGTTCTCTGACGATTCCTGAACATTTTTCATGTGTCTGTGCCTTTCTTTGAGACGCGTCTTTTCAGATCATTTGCCCATTTTTTTCAATCAGATTTTTTTCCCGAGGAGTTATTTGAATTCTTTGTTTTCTGGATAGTAGCCTCTTGTCAGCTGAGTAGTAGGCAGCGATTTTCTCGCATCTGGTAGTTGTCTCTTCACTCTGCTGATTGGGTTTTTGGTGCGTGTGTGTGTGTGTGTCTGGGTCTGTGATTCTGTGCAAAAGCTTTTTAGTTTACCGCAATTCAGTTTGTCTGTTTTTTGTCACCTGTGCTTTTACATTGTTGTCTAAAGTAATATTTGCCTAAATCCCCACTGGGCCCGGTTTTTGGATAATATCCATCCCCTCCCACCCCTGCTCTGCTCTGCATCATGGGGACCACACTTCCCGGGCTTCCTGTTGTGTCATCTGCTTTCTTATTGTTGGGAAATGATATATGACATCCACAGCTTAGAGGAGGAGAGATCTACCATGGCTCACAGTTTCAGTCCAAGGTGGGAGCAGTGTGGTGGAGAAACAGGGTGGCGGAGAGATGCTCCCCACCCCAGGGACCACTTCCAACCAGGCCCCGCCTGCTCACAGCATGTTGTCTCTGAGCTCAGCAGTGGATTCATCAGCTCTTGTGCTTCAGCCCTGCTGCAGACATGCAGGATTTGGGGGGCCAGTGTAGATCTAAATCATAGCGCCTGTGTTCCCCCTTCACTATGGTTTTTTTTTTTTTTTCACACTGGCTAATTTTTTTTTATTTAAGGAGAAAAGAAAAGAAAAAAAACAGTGAAGGAGTACAAGTTATACAGATTTACAGAAGAAAAAATGCGCAGTAGGAAACCACTAGTTAATGGATTACATATTGCCATCTTAGAAATAATTGTTCAAGTCACAAAATTAAAGCTTGTAGAGTGGACCTTCCAACAATGATACTGCAAACAGTTCTGTTCAATGATCCAATAAAACTCTGTGATATCATTTTCTATCTTATACACTTAAATATACATGCAGTTATATAGTTTAGAGCACTTTCTTTTCCTCTCTTTTGTACAGTGACTATTACACATTTTGGGTTTCATTGCTCCCACGGTTCTTATTGCTTTTTTGGAAGAGAGTAAAACCAAATGTGACATAACAGAACAGAATCGGTCAAGTCAAAAGGGTGGATATAATAGATAATATAAAAACATAATACAAGGTGATCAACAATGGTTACCATAATGCCTCCCGCTATTTCTAATAGAATTGCCTATATCATTAGTTGTAATACAATTGAACAAACCAGTAAAGAATAAAACCGACAAAACCAAAACATTGGAGATATTGTAGGTCTTCAAAAGTAGATAAAAGTCAGCGAGAATGGGCGTTATAATGAATCTCATTATCTTCTCAGCTGATGCCTAAACTTTCAAACCTGATACTATCCAGCAAAACAGAATAGAGGAACCTCAGTCAAAAACAAGATGGTGAGAGTAATACAGGGCTTCAAATCGAGATAATAGAAAGTCAAAGTGGGTTACTATATTATATCCTGCTATTTTTTTCCCTTTAATTAAACAGATAAAAATAAAAAAGTAAATAATGGAGTGGAGATTGAGAAAAAAGAGGGCATAACAGCAAAACAGGGCAGATCAAAACATAACCATTTAAGCAGAATAGTGTTTCACCACCAGATATTTCCGACCCAAAAGTAGTTACCATATTAACTCTTTCCTTGAAGTCCTTGAGTACAACTTCGTATACTGTAGCATTAAGTATATCAAAACAATGTAAAACCATTTAAGAGAATGACAGCATTATAGAGTATTTAGAATCGACTAACAGAAAATGAACAATGGTTTCTGTATAATCTCCTTGTCTTTAAAAGGTTTTTGCTTATACTATCATACATAATAAAATCCAATAAGATACAACCTGTTTAGACCATTGGAGACAGAAGAACAAAAGCTAAATGAGACTTCGAAACAAGATGGTACTAAATCAGTATTACCTATTAAGATGTCATTTTCTCCAAAATAGCTGTTCCTATCATCCAATCTTCTCTGTTTCATTTCTGTTGAGCTCTTTTTCTGTCAGTAGCTGTCAGTTTGTCTTCTTCATTTTGTTCTCTGCTCCATTCGTTGTGGCCTCCCCGCCACTATTTCTGGGTTCTTTGTATTTTTCTTTTTTTAGAATATCCTGCAATACTTTCTGTAGGGTTGAATTGGTGGTTGCAAATTCCCCCAGTTCCTCTTTATCCTGGAAGCACCTCGTTTTTCCATCAATTTCCAGGGACAGTTGTGCAGGATATCTCAATCTTGGCTGGAGATTATTATCTTTCAAAGCTTGAATTATTTCCCCCCATGCTCTTCGTGATTTGATAGTTTGTGAAGAGAAATCTGCTGTAATTCTGATGGGTGTTCCCTTGTAAGTAGTCTGTTTCTTGTCTCTTACAGCTTTTAATATTCTGTTCTTGTATTGAATTTCTGGAATTTTTATTATTATATGCCTGGGTGTTTCTCTGTTAGGGTTGTAGGTAGCTGGGGTCCTGTATGCCTCATACATCTGAGTATCTTTACCTTTTGCTAAATTAGGAAAATTCTCCTGGATTATTTCTGTGAGTAGCTTTTGTAGTTCACTTGTTTGTGTCCCTACTTCTTCTTTTATGTTCTTAATCCTTAAGTTATGGCTCCTCTTATCATCTTCTTGTCTTTGTATTATTGCTGTTTGTTTCTTTGTTATTTTTAAGAAGTTTTTCATTTTATTCTCCCATATTACAAGTCTGCCCTCCAGCTCAGATAGTCTGTCCTTAGTTTCTTTCAAGCTGTTATGCCAGTCTTGGATAGACTTCTTAATTTCTTGATAGTCCCTTTGAACCTTCTTCACATACTCAATGCTTTCTCTGTTTTCTCCATCAAGCAATTCTCCCCTCTTTTTCTGTTCTTCCATTCCACCATCTGTTTTTTCCTGGGTGGTGCTTAGCATTTCTCTAACTATTCTGCATACTTCTAGCTGCAGGTCGTTGATAACTTCATTCCTGAATTGGTCTATGAGGCTCTCTATATGGCGCTTAATGAATATTGGTGCGGTGTCCACTATTGCCTGTTTCTCAGGATTGGGGGCCGAGGAGCCTTTTTTGTTGCTTCCCTTCCCCATATTTTCTGTTCCTTATAAAATGCAAGCTTACATAGGAGGCCCAGCTTCCCTGCCTGTCAGCCACAGCCTGATCAAATTGCGCTGGCTAGTTGTTCCCGCCCACCGCTGCGCACCAGGGAGTCGCGGAGGAGGCAGCCTACGCGGGAGTCGGTCGCTCCTCCGGGCCACCGTCAGGCTCTGGGATCTGGGTTAGGCCAGCCTAGGGAGTCCGCCAGCAGCGTCACGCAGGCCAGGCACTTTTCACCAATCCCGTCCGAGAGGGGAATGTGTGGCTGGAGTCGCCACTGCGTTCTGCTCTTACAGGACTGCCAGAGCCCAGAAAGTCCTCCGCTGGAGTCAAACTGTGGTAGGGGGTCAGTTTCTCACTCACCTCGCCACCAGTCAGTTTTTGTGTACACCTCCTTGTCCATCCTGTTTTCGACTCCATTCTCAGACTCCCGTTCCCAGAGCTTCTGCGCGTCTCTCCTTGCCGAGCCACTTGTGGAGGCAGTCAGCCGCCGGGCGGCGGGAAACCCAAATCGCGGTTTCCAATGGCGCGGGGTCGAGCCTCCACACCGAGTCTTTTCTGTTCCTATTTTAGCGCCAGGACTGCATTCCAAGTTGGTTTCTCTCAGCCCAGTTCGTTCCTGAGTCAGCAGAGCATATCTCTACCGGTTCGTGTCTCCTTAGTCCGCATCATTCCTGGCCTCTGAGCCGAGCCTTTCAGAGAGCCTCCCGTAGTTGCTGTTGTCTGTCCGCCATGTTCTCCAGGAACCTTTCACTATGGTTTCAACCCCGGTACCCTATGGGGAGCTCAGGGTGCATCTCCCCACCTTCCTGGAGCATCCTTCTCAGGGACTGTGCCTTCCTGCCTCTGACTGTCACAGGGAAGCCTACTTCATGATTCTGGATTCTTTGGCTTTGGAGACCTCCAGTCACTGTCACCACCCACTCCCTGGCACCAGCTTCTCACCGCAAAGCCCTGGGGTCTCGCCATCACCTGCTTGGCTTCTCAGCTCTCCTGTCTCTATGGCCAGTTCCCAGGAGGAAATGAGCCACCCTTGCAGCCACTATACTGACCTTGCTGTGCAAAAGGGCAGGAGCGTGGTGAAGAGGGTGTATCCATGCAGACCCAGCCTCTGGGAGCTGAACCCAGAGCTTCAGAGCCACTCTCTGCCAATTCCTGGAACACTTGGTTGGGGACCTCGTTCATGAGCTTTTACTGGAGGTTCAGTTGCACATATTGCTTTATTTCTATTGTGGTACCACTGCTTATCAGAGAAGCCACTTGATCCCTCCAAGCCTAGGTTTTCTTCTCTGTGAAATGAGGAAACAGGACAGGGGCCATCATGGAAGACAACGGGGACTCCAGGAGCAAGACAAATGCAGTTACAGGTGCTGTTTATATTCCATGCTATGATGAAATGCCTGAGGATCACTTTATGAAACAAAAAGCTTCATCTGGGCTCAAGGTTCTGGAGGTCTGAGATTGAAGGCCGGCATCTGGTCCTGCCTTTTTCCCAGCAGAGTCCTGAGGTGGTACGGGGCATCATATGACAAGAGACTGCAGCACTCATGTGTGTGACTGTTGGTCTCTCTGTCTCAGAAAGCCATCAAGAGTCATTTATGGGGCTCCACCCATCCTGATGACCTCATTATATCCTAACCCTCTCCTTGCAAATGCTATGCTTGGATTAAATTTCCACCCTTCTAATTCCTCACAACAGGAAGTAAATTTCAACACAGGAAGGCTTAGGTGATGCTCCAGCTATGTCCAAGCCATTGTGGGTACCATGAGATGCTGGTTTCCTTCTGATTCTAAGAGGACCAGTCTGTGGCTTCCTAGATGTAACAGTCAGCGTTTCAGTGCTGGTACAAAGCACCTGACATACACGACCTTGAGGAGGAAGGTTTATTGCTTCATGGTTTCTGAGGTGCTAGTGCGTGGTCCTGGGGCAAGGCAGAGCATCAGGGCAGAAGGGTGTGGTGGAGGCAGGCAGGAAGCAGACAGAAGGAGAGAGCAAGAGAGGTCGAGGCAGGGACAGGACAGACCCTTCAAGGTCACATCTCCAGTATCATATCCTCTTTCATCCTTCTGGGCCCAGCTCTAACGGCCCACCCAGCCCTGAACTGATCAACAGAGGAAGCTGCTGAGAGGTTAGTGCCCCAGGGTTCAGGGAGCTCTCCAGGCTGCTCTGAACAGGCTGCACTGGGATCAAACCCTCAGTATGGGAGTCTTTGGGGGATACTTAGTGTGTAAACCAGAAGGCGGAGGAGGTGGCAGTGAGCCACTTTGTCTGCCGGGAACACAGAGCAAGTTGTCACCAGTGCAGGCAGACCCCTGTGTGGATTCATAGCTTCAGTGGGTGGCCCTGGCCCAGTATTGATCATCTGACCTCAAGATCCCTGCTGTGACCCGGAGTCCCTAAAAGCAATGGCACACAATGGTCAAAGCCGTGAGGCCTGGCCACCCTACTCCTTGCTGATGTGGCCAGGGGTGATGGCCCATGCCTCAGTGTACTCATGTGTGAAATGAAAGAACATCGATCCCTGCCTAGTGGGGTCTGTGGAGGGCTGCACAGTTGATGCATGTGGAGATCCTGGCCCATGCTCTCCTGGTGGGGCCAAAAGAAAGGGTGTGATAGCATCTGGCTGCCCCTGACTGATTTTCCTTCTGCCCACAGCCGCCACCTTCATGGAGCACTGGAAGCGGAAACAGATGCGGCTCAATTACCGCTGGGACCTCACGGGCTTTGAGGAGGAGGAGGTGAGTGGCTGTGGTGCTGTCCCCTGCCCCCGCCCACCCCATCTGCCCACTACCCCGCTACCTGTTTGGGCCTCACATGGAGGCTCTAGGTTGTAAACACCCCTGGCCCGAGGCAAGGCCACTCCTGTCCACTGTGGTACCCTTCGCCCTGGTCCTTCAGATGCCCCCACTGGCAGGGTGGCTGCTCCATGCACCTCCCCCGTCCATTTGATTGTGATGTTCCCATGGACCTGCCCTGCGCTCTGGGGTGGATGCTAAGCCTCACCATGCTGACCACACTGCATCTGAGTGCAGCCATGTGTGGGAAGTAATCTCCACTGTCCATGGGTCCCCAGAGGTGGACAGGAATGCCCTCTCCTCCTCGTCCTGGGTCCAGTTACAGTTGGCCTTGGCTAAGGTGGGAGACAGAACCAACAAGCAAGGGGGACCCAGTCACATTCCAAAACTAGGGGCCCTCGGTCACTGGTGGCCATAGAGATTCTTGAATCTTTCTAACTGAAACAGCAACAAGGGAATCTCTCCCCTAAGCTTCCCCTCATAGCCATCCAGCAGGAATGGCCTGCAGGGTGAGTGGAAAAGCAAAGAAGCTGGAGTTACAGACCTGTAATTTGGGCTTCCAGCTACTCTGGAGGCTGAGGCAGGAGGGTTATGGATTTGAGCCAAGCCTGGGCAACTAACAGTAGAGTGTCCCTGAGTTTGATGTCTAGTATGAGAAGAAATGGGAGGAGATGCAGAAAGATATAGAATGAGGCGAGAGAAACAAAGAACTAGGTGTGGTAATGATGGAGCAGTTAATTTTATATAAATCTGAGGTTTGGTTTGGTTTGGTTTTGTTGGTTTGGTTTGGTTTTTGAGACAGGATCTCAGTACAGGCTGGCCTTGAACTCACTATGTAGCCCAGGCTGATCTCCAGCTCATGGAGATTCTCCTGCCTCAGCCTACCAAGTGCTGGGATTACAGGTGTGTGCCACCATGCCCGGCCTAAATCTGAGTTTTTGTCTACTAAATTGAAGAATAAAGTCACAGCCAAAAGGAAGAAGTTAGGGCAGTGTTCATTGGAAGTAATAAGACAAAAGCTCTTGGTGGACACCCAAGAAAGAATAAGTCCTCATCTTCTCCTCTTATTTTAACTTTCATGTTTTGTTCGTGGGTTGTGTTTTATACTTTTAAGCTCAACTAGCTGCTTGAACTAGCTCTTAACCCAGTGGGCTATTTTCTTTTACCTAGTCAACACTATCTGAGGCTAGTCTCTGTTATAGTGGATGCCTGTAATCCCAGCCCGCTGGGAGGCTGAGGCAGGAAGATTGTGAGTCACACTCATTCTGGGCAGTGTAGTGACTTAGGCTCCAGTTCAAAATTTAGAAAATAAAATAAAATGAGCTAGGGATGTAGCTCAGACCCAAGAATCAAAAAGGAAAAAGGGAAGGAGGAAGGAAGGAAGAAGGGAGGGAGGGAGAAGGGAGTATGGTCCCCAAAAAGCATCTTGGCAGAGTACCGGTGGCTGCACACCCGCTTCCATTAGGGCCGTGCTGTAACAGGGAGGCGCTCCCAAGTCTCAGCACCGTGTGACATCAGCGCCCATCCTGTCTCCTCACAGTGTCCTCACCACCACCAGCCAGAGCCAGTCAGTCACAAATATGTGGCTCTGCTGGGGACACGGTGTGCTGTGTCGGCTCCAGGAGGGCAGCGCTGTTAGCAGATCAGACAGAGCCTGCTGAGCAGGGTTACAGGTCAGGCTGCAGAACTTCCACTGCTGACTTGACCAGGGCCAAGATGCTTAACGTCGCTGTGCTCCAGTACCCTGGCCTGGCAAACAGGCGGGAGTTAAGGAGCCCTCCTCAGTTAATGCGGGTAAGGGGTCCTCAGTGGGTCAGCAGAGCAGGGCCCAGCACCAGACAGTGCCCGTGACGGGCCACCTGGCTAGCCACACCTGGGCCACACCTGTCGCCTGCCCATAAAACAGTCTCAGCTCCCTTCCACAGCCTCTGTCAGCCTGTGTCACAGTAGCCAGCTTGAGGCTGATGTGACTGGTTCTTTGGCTCACAGTTTTTTGTTTTTGTTTTTGTTTTTGTTTTGTCTTTCTGAGTCAGGGTCTTGCTACGTGGTTCAGGCTGGCCTTGGGCTCACTTTGTAGCCCAGGCTGGTCTCAAACTCGGACCAATCCTCCTGCCTCAACCTCTGGAGTGCTGGGAATATAGAAGTGCACTACCAGACCTGTCCAGCAGGCTTACAGTTCTTTAGGGGCAGATCCCGGGCAGAACCCAGAGCCGCTCCGCTCCTGGTGGCCAGGGTTGGGCCAGCCTTCACCTGGGTGGGCTGTTCCCTTGTCGCTGTTTCAATTTAAAAAATTCAAAGAGATCTAGGCATGGTGGCACACAGCTGTAACCCCAGCTACTCAGGAGTCTGAGGTAGGTAGGTCTCAAGTTCAGTTGCAACCTGGACAACTTGGTGACTTTATGAGAACTTGTCTCAAAATTTTAAAAAAAAAAAAAAATGTTAAAAGGGCCAGGGATGTGGCTCCATGGTAGAGCACTTACATAGCATGCTTGAAGCCCTGAGCTCGGTCCTCAGCACCACACACATGCACACACACAAAAGATTCAACTAGAACAAAAAGTCAAACAGAACCAAGAATAGCCATGGTGGTCTCTTTTTAGAAATCGGATTACAATGTCCTTGGCATGAAGTCCCCGTGCCTGGGGGAAAGTGGGAGGGAAGGGACCCATCAGGGTCCCAGCCCACAAAACAGGGCTTGATTTCATGGCAGGGAGCACTGGCCACAGGACCCCCAGTGACTGGCACAAGTGCCCTGTGGTGAGCCCCCACACCCACCCCTGGACTGTGTGACCTGGGTTTTCTCACACAAAGCATAAGGAAACTGAGTCCAGCCTGGCTCGCACTCAGGAATTAACAAAAACTTCACCGCTGTGAAACCAGCAGCCTGCAGGGTCATCCAAAGTCACAGTGACCCCACCATCGCCCTCCCTTCCCTGTCACCTGTACCCAGTCTCCATCCTGGTTTTAAAGAAAACAGTCTTTAGAGGATGCGTCCCTTGTCTGAAAAGCGGTGTGATTAATGAAATCTTTTTGTTTTTGTGTTTCCTCTTCTGGTTCCCGAAGGAGGCGGTCAAGGTTTGGAACTTTTTGTCACTCCTCTGTCTTCCTACAGCCTATCCTCCCAGAAGCAGGACCTCTGCCACACCTAGCCCACCTGTTTTCCACCTCGCAGCTCCTGGTGGCTCTCCCGGGCCGGGGTCTCTGCTTCTCCCTCCTCTAACCCCTCTTCCGTTCCAGCGCCTCCGCTGACCGCTCTGGGCTGCCCGGGGCCTGGCGCCTCTGGGCTGGCTGTCCCGCTTGCTGCACCACTGCGTCTCTTCCCCCGCAGCTTCCACGGCCTGCTCTCGGGGCCAGTTCATGGCTGGTCCTCATCCTCCCAGGACCCCAGAGCCACCTGGGGCTGGGGTCCCAGCCGGGGAGTGTGCTGAGCCCGTGTCCAGCCAAACACGGAGACCTCAGAATTGGACTTGTGGCAGGCAGCCCGCCATGAACTAGCCCTGCAGGACACCCGCAGCACAAACATGGGCTGGTTGCCATGTGCCCACGCAGAGGAGCTCACACCTGCTGTGAGCCGGGCCCTGTTTGGACTCAGTGTCTTTCACAGGATCATCCCAGGGCCGAATATGAAGCCAGAGTCTTGGAGAAGTCGCTGAGGAAAGAATTCAAAAACAAAGAGGTACGGGGTCACTGCCAGCCAGTTTTTCCAGCTGTAAAGCGCCGTGTGTTGAAGCATAGACCGGGGTCAGCAAACACTGTACTCAGCAGCAGTGTAGACCGGGATTGGCTTATCAAGCTATAGTCCAGGGTCAGGCTGGATAGTAACTATTTCAGGTTCTGGATGCCTGTACTCCAGCTACTCAGCTCTACACTACAATGTGAAAGTGGCCATGGTGACGGGTAAACAAATAGGCCTGGCTGTGTTTGTTCCAATAAAACTTTATTTACAAAATCAGGAAGGGCTGACTAGGCCCAAGGCCTGGCGGTGTCAAACCCTGATGTGTCCTGTGGGAGATCTCACACTTCAGTACAGCAACTACCTGGCTTCAAGTCTGCATGGTGGTGCATTTAGCATCGACCCTGCCACCCTGTCTGTGTTCCACACTGAGCAGTGAGATGAAAGGGTTTGTGACCTGGGGTCCCGGAGCAAACAGCCAGGCCTTTGTTTCCCTCACAGACTATGAGAAAGAGAGAAAAAAATGTGCTTCTTGCAGTGCACTTGAGGCTACCTACTGTGTTTTTATAACGAGTTTCCTTCTGTCGCCAACCTCTTGTCCAAATTGAAGCTGTTTTCAATGCTATATTTTCACATGATCTGGGATAAGCAAGGAATTCCTGGGCCTGGTTCACCTCTCACCAAGCTGGAGAGGTTCACCTTGGCTCTGCAGGATGAGGAATGTTGGGAACTGTTCTTCCTGCTCCCAGACTGTCCAGTCTACCTCTGGCACTGGCCAGGACAAACTCCCTGGCCTCTCTTTCCTTGTCATTATGTCGTGTGTACAGAGCTCGCTGGTACCAAGGGGCCAGAGGTCATAGTCACAGAATCCCATCTGGGGATGAAGGCGGGTACTCCCAGCTCCTGTAATGTGACAAATATCAGAAGTCCAGGCCTCCTGCAGCTGGGAAGGAACTTCCCTCCCTCAGTGTGCCCTTCAAGGGTGCGCAAGCCAGAAACGTCACCCTAAAATAACAAGGCTATCTGTCCAGTTCTACCTGTCACATTGTACGTGCTCCTGTCTGTGCACAGCTGGCCATTGTGGGTCCTTGGGCAGCATCCTCAGCTCCACATCTGGGTTGAGATGTCTCAGAGGTTGGCATACGGCCCCTGGGACAGTCACCCTGTGGCTCTGAGGTGGTTCTTGGTGAGCTCAGATGGGTGTTTCACTCCTTCCCAAGGGGCAATGGCTCTTGGCAATACCATGGCCACTTGATACAAGGGAATTCAGGACGGAGACACAACAGGCTGGAGTCTGGGGGTGCAGAAGCTGCCTCTCGTCCCAGGACTCAGTTTCAACTCTAGCTTTGAGTTCAGCTTAGGTGTCAGGCTTATTTTGCAGACTGCTGATGGTGGTGAGGCAGGTCCCGTCTGTTTCAAGAGGGCCTGGCCCTTCCTTTCCCGCTCTTTGATGTGGCTCCCAGCCACTGCTTCTCTGGTTTGGATCTTTCCCCAGCTATGGCACAAAGTTGCACCGCGTCCTTGGTGTAGTAACGGGTTCTGGATGTGGCTCCTTCCTGCCTTTCTGAGATGCTCATGGTGACGGAGCTCTGTCTCTGACGTGCTGAACTGCTGAAATCTCAACTGCTGTCTGTTGAGATGGAACCCAGTGGGCCCAGAGGGGAGGGCGTGCTGGAGTCTGTGTTCTGGAATCTTCCAGCTCTGTCACCATGACCTTCCTTGCAGCCGCGCTTTTAGAATGTGGGTCTCCTGCCCCTTCTGATTTGTTTAAAACACCCAGAACTGGAGTTGGCCCTATAAGAGCACATACTCCAGAGGCCCCAGCCTGGCCCGAGGTCAGTGTGCCTTATCCTGCCTCAGCCTCTTTTCCCTGCCTGCCCTCAGAAGCGCCGGCATGTTCCGGAGGAGTCAACAAACAAGTGGAAGCAGAGGGTTAAGAGCGCCATGGCGGGGGTGAAATTGGTACTTCCGTGTCTCGGGGCAGCGTGCATCCTGACCGTGCAGACCTCCAAGTCCCTGTGGCTGTGCACTGCCCCTCTGCCCTGTGTTCTCCTAACACTCACGCCTGCCTCCTTTACCTCCCGCCACACCCCAAGAGCACTGCCTGTGTCACTGTGTCCCTGCATGGCTGTGGTGGATCCCATGTTGGGGGAGCTCTGGTTCACTGGGGCTCCTGAGCCGTCCGTGTCACAGCTGCCCATGAGCACCTCGTGGTGTCCCCACTAACACTTGTCGCCCACCCCTGGACAGGGTCTGTGCCAGCATTCCATGACCCAGGAGTGTGTCTTCTGATTGCCAACCACGGCCCCACTTGAAACATCCTGAGTCACTGACCAGCTCCTCCCTGAGGTTCCTGCAGACCAACTGGCCCTGGCTCCAAGAGCCTTCCCAAGCCACATGTTCCCACAGTTCCTGTTACTGTGCAGTAGCCAGCATTTTAACGTGTAATGCTTGTGGCTTGTTTGACTCATTCAGCAAAAGAAAAACAACTGTTATAGTCTGGGTGGTGAATGGCCGAACACTTGGCCCTGTAGCCTGAGAAGGGAGCCCTGCAGTGGTAGAAGTGGATTTCAAATGCTGGCTGCTCCCAGACCTACAGCTCCTAGTTCCAGGTGGCATTGGCAGCTGACACCCGCACATGGAGGAAGTGAGCATTACACAGCATTACCGCATGGGTGATAAGGTCCTGTGTGCCTCCAGAACACCTGGTGTTTGCACCTGCTCAGTGCCCCTTTTAAGGTTTCCCAAGTCTCTCTATTGTCCGCGTCATCTGTGTGTGCACACACGTCCAGGCCCTGGTATTCCCAGGTGGTGACCCTGACCCTTCCGTGTTGCAGACGGACAAGGTGAAGCTGACCTGGAAAGACAGATTCCCGGCCTACCTCACCAACCTGGTCTCCATCATCTTCATGGTGAGTTCTGGAGAGTGACAGCAGGAGGTGAAGGATGCCCACACGGAGGACTCGGCACCTAGCATGACAGGGCCACTGGAAACACTGGTGCCACTCGCTCCAGGACATGGGGGCCCTGGCTCCTCAAGTGGCCATCCCTAGAATGGGATGGAGCCAGGATTCATAGCAGCCCCTGCGGGTTCCACATGCCTGGCACCCAGGGGTGACCTCCAGTGGTCTTAGACACCCAGATTTCATTGAGGGTGACATTTATTTAAGTAACCTGTATTCAAACCCAGGACTTCACCAAATCATGTAAAACCAAACTGAGGAGTCTTTCTGAAAACCTATAAAGAAAAGACACAGACAAGGGACAAAAGCCACAGTCACGCTGTGGTGGATCCCATGTGGGGGGAGCTCTGGTTCACTGGGGTTCCTGAGCCATCTGTGTCAGGTGACAGCAGATCTGTGACTCTGAGCTCACCTTCTCATCTGATAGGGCTAAATTAGTGCACTCTTTGTGGCTGTCTTAGTGGACTCAAGTACCACATTGATTCAGCCTCAATCCCAACACCGCCTGAGCACCCATCATCCCTCAAGTGGTCAAGGCCACCCTCAAGTGGTCACATTTTGCCCAGCCTGAGAGCTTTAAGTGAGCCTTATAGAGCTACCTGATGCCCAAAGCCCTGGGTCAGCCACCTGTACCAGAAGCTTTGCAAGGAACATCCCATTCAGTCTTGAGAGCTGGCCAGTCCTGGGACATCCCCAGCATTCTGATGGAGAAACCAGAGCCCCAAGGTTGTGCCTGTCTCCTCAGCATGGGAGCCCACAGGTGGCAGAGCCTGGAACTGATTGGTCCACGAGCCCCTGTACAGTGTGAACTTGGAAAGGAGGCAGGAGGCTAGTTGGGTCACCTGGATTGAGTAGGGGACCGAAGTCCCCTTAACCAAGTAAAGTAAGACAACAAAAGGACCCAGTTTCTCTCCATACTCTTCACGCACAACACAGGGGATCTTGACTGCTGTCAAGAAATCCAGGGAATTGGAGACACCTGACACCACCTACCTTTGCCCCGAGAAGGGGAGCTCTTGTTGGGGACTAGGAGGGCTATAATACTGTGTTCAACTTTTCCATCTCTGGGCCAAGTACCCAACACACACAGCTCCAAAGAGAGACTAATAGTGACTCAGATTTCAGAGGAGGCAGTCCATGGTCAGCAGGTTCCAGGAATATCATGGCAGAAGGGAACAAAGGGAGAGTGCTGCCCACTTCATGATGGCCAGGAAGCAAAGCAGAGGGGAAAATGTGCCAGAGCGAGATATGTGCCCTCCAAAGACACACGCCCAGTGACCCACTTCTCCAAGTGAGCCCCACCTGAATGTTGCTTGAGTTGGGTCATAGGAAAAGGAATTACAGACAGACAGACAGACAACCTGCAAGGGGTAGAATAAACTGATCAGGGGAGCCCAGTCTGACCCAGTCTCTCGGGCAACCACCAGCCTGTTTTATGGATGTTCTGATCCACAGTGGATTTGACCAGCCTTGGGGTTGCTCTCATTGAGGCTGGGTCCCACCTCCCACCATCACTGCCCACCACCACCTCTACCACAGGGCAGTGCCTTGGGGGTGGCACACCTGGGCCAGCACTCCCACCAGTGCCATCCCCGCTTCTGCCCATTCACCCCAGCTCAGGGGAGAAGCACCCTTCCTGCAGCCCTTAGCACCCCCATACGGCAGGGGCATGGGTCATGGTGTGTCCTGTGCTGTGCTTGGTCCCCGAGACAAAAAATCTGGTGAATTTAGGCTCCAGCAGATGCTTTAGTAAATGTGGACTCCTGAGCGGGGTGCCCTGGCCTGGTGACACAGCCTCTCTGATCTGCAGGGCCCTCTTATATCAAACAAAAGGCACCTGAGGTGGCTTAACACTCAGAGCCCTGAGCCCTGGAGGTACACAGGAAATGGCAATACCCATTCTGATTCAGAAGAGGCTGGGGGGTGCTGGGCCCCTTGCAAATACCTCCCTGCCTCCTCCACAGATCGCGGTGACATTTGCCATCGTCCTCGGTGTCATCATCTACAGAATCTCCATGGCCGCTGCCTTGGCCATGAACTCCTCTCCCTCCGTGAGGTCCAACATCCGGGTCACAGTCACAGCCACCGCAGTCATCATCAACCTGGTGGTTATTATCCTCTTGGATGAAGTGTACGGCTGCATCGCCAGGTGGCTCACCAAGATAGGTGAGTGCCCGTGTCCCAGGTCCCGCCTAGCTGCATTGCCCAAGGCCCCCGTCTGTGAGCTGGCTGTGAGCTGAGGGGGGTGCTGGTGCCTGTGGTCAGGAGCAGCAGGTTGGCATCGTTCATCTGTCCCCCAGAGGTCCCAAAGACTGAGAAGAGCTTCGAGGAGAGACTGATCTTCAAGGCTTTCCTGCTGAAGTTCGTGAACTCCTACACGCCCATCTTCTATGTGGCTTTCTTCAAAGGACGGTAAGGGTTTCTTCAGCCTCTGCCCAGCTTTTTCCACCCCATCTGGTGCAAGGCTCGCCCCTACCCTTCCCCTGCCAATGGGAGGCCCAACTTCCTTAGCTGCAATCCCCTGAGAAGATCTGGCTCCGCTTGGGTGGCAAAATGGCAGGACTCCTGGGCAGTGAGCACCCCAGGAAGTAGAGGCTGCAGGCAGCCAGATCTTTGGGCAGCAGAGAGCAATCCTAACAGAAGTCTGGCAGATTGACCCAAGAAACAGGATGCGCCAGCAAGCCAGTGTAAGCTGGGTGACCAGCTGCACCCCATCCTAGCAGAGGAGATGAGATAGGGGTATCAAGCTCAGACTTTGGGGCCAAAGCCCAGCACAGTGCACCCTCGGGTGGTCTCCACCCAAGTGAGCAAATCCTGGCTCTGCTAATGACCCTCCCATTGTTCCAGGTTCGTGGGACGCCCAGGCGACTACGTGTACATCTTCCGCTCGTTCCGCATGGAGGAGGTAACTGAGGCTCACAGGTTCCCAGCAGCCCCCTTTGCTTGGCGCCCCTGTTCACCGGGCTAAGCAGCCCTTCCTTTCCTCTGACAGCCCCCGAGCTCTTCTCCACCTGGAGGTCAGCTTTGGTCTCACTTGGCACGCCCACAGGGAATCACCCTAAAAAAAGACACAATCTCCTCAGAGTGAAAGAAAGAAAATTACACATGCTTTTTCTGGCCAGGCTTTGAGTATTTCTGTCTCTGGATAAAATGAGTTAATGAGGAAAAACAGACTTTGGCTGTATTTTTTTTTACTTCCAACTTTGCAGCCCCCACCCCTCTGCCCTTAGACTTGATGCTAGCAATGTTTGGCTTCTGCTCTGCAATTCTGGCCACAGAGGGTCTGGCGCCAGTGGCAGCCTGCCTCTGAGTCATGGCCTGTGGACGGGCTCCACTGTATTTGTCCCATGACTGGTGGCTCCATCAGGCCAGTCGGGGTCCAGGTGCAGGCCTAAGGGAACCAGTACACATTTTCACTGTGAAATGGGATAGCAGGCCGGGATGGGCGTCAGGTACAGGGCCATCCAGCCACCTCGACTACAGCCTAGAAATTCAAAAGCCTGACTGCGGGCTCTGGACCTCCCAAGGCTCCTCCACAGTCATGGTGTTTGCAAAAAGCCCATAAAGTGTTTTTTTACATTTTGCATGGCATTTTCTTACACGTACGACACATTGTCAAACTCTGCCATTATAGAAGCAGGAGAAATGTCCTTGTAAAATAGAATAAAACAAAGATCCAATCTTTTCTATGAAATAATGGCTCTCCAAGGCAAGTTTTTTGGTAACTGTATGAAAGGGTTCGCTGGGGTCTCAAAGAAAGGTCACTGTGCCCTCCAGGCCACCAAAGCTTCTATTGCTCGGGCAGGTTAAGCTTCCTGCCTCACTGTGTGGCTTCCCATTTGCATAGCCTGACCTGCCACACTGTGCAGTCTGTGGCTGCATGGCCAGGGTATGAGACAGGTCGCTGGCCCTGGGGGAGGAGGAGGAATCCAAGAGCCAAGGCCCACTAATTGGCACTGGCACCATCTCTGAGCCCTTGGTCCTGCTCGGCAGCCTGCAGGCAAGGTGTGTGATTTTCCCAGGGCTCCCTCAACCAACCATCACGAGTACATTTGTTTGTGGCTCAGGAAGCTGACAGACAAGGTGTCCACGGGCTGTGTTCCCTCTGAAGGTGCTAGGGAAGGGTCCGTCCCTGGCTTTGCCCAATACGCAGGGCCCTTGGTAGTCCTTTACAGTCAGTCCTGTCTCAACCTCCTCTTCTGCTCTGTGTCTGTTTTCTTATGGGGACACTAGTCACAGGATTAGGGTCACCTACTCAGGATGGCATCGTCATGGTCTACTCATTATACCTGCAAAGACTCTCTTCCGGGAAGGTCCCCTTCACAAATTCCAGTTAGGACTGGAATGTATTTTTGGAGGACACAAGTCAACCCCCAGCTCAGTGGTTACACCTGCTGCCTGGGGACAGGACTCTTTTTCCCTGGGCGTCCCCCTGGTGGGACTGACACAGCTCTCTCTGCAGTGCGCCCCCGGTGGCTGCCTCATGGAGCTCTGCATCCAGCTCAGCATCATCATGCTGGGGAAGCAGCTCATCCAGAACAACCTGTTCGAGATAGGCATCCCGTGAGTCCGACAGCGGCTGAGGCGGGGCAGCGGGCGCTGGGCCTGGGTGCTCGTGGTGGCTCTTGTGCGGGTCTGGGTGACAAAGTGAGGACTGGGTGGGGAAAAGTCACCCCACTGTAGGCGAAAAGAGGGAGGAGGCTGGGGGAGCACTTGGGGTAACAACAGACACCCTCAGAACTGGAGGATGGAGGGGTTAGTGTTCGAGTTCTTCTTGTTCCCTTCAGAAATCTGTATCCTCCCCTCCTCCCTAGAGGGGCCACTCCCCGGTCCCTTCTCCATGGTCACAACTCCTAAGAATCCCCATTGGCACACCCCACTTCGTATTGTCCCCAGACCCTGCCAGCCGTCCCTCAGCTTAAGGTAGCCTTTATGTTCCCACTCTTCATGTCCCTAAAAAACACGTGATGCTCTCTGACAGAAGAGGGGAAGAAATATCCGTGTCACACAGAGCAGCAGTCACTACTGCCAACAAGTGAATGCAGGACTTATCACAGACAATGAGAGCGAGCACCTCAGAGCTAGATGTGGTGACACACGCCTGAAACCCAGCACTCTGGGAGGCTGAGGCAGGAGGACTGCAAATGCAAGCTCAGCCGGGGCAGTTTAGTCTTAGGAAGACTGACTCCAAAACAAAGATTTTACAAATTTTACAAAGGAGCTGGCAGTGTGGCTGGGAGTGAAGGCCTTGGGTTCAGGCTCGCTTAGGGGTGCAGCCCCAGAGCCCCTCCTGACGCACAGCTTCTTCCAGGAAGATGAAAAAGCTCATCCGGCGCCTGAGGCGGCGGCGCCAGAGCCCCTCGGACCACGAGGAGCAGGGCAAGAGGAAGCAGCGCTATGAGGTAGACTACAACCTGGAGCCCTTCGCCGGCCTCACCCCCGAGTACATGGAGATGAGTGAGTGTAGGCCTCGACCTCGAGGCCCGGGGAGCGGTGGTGGCAGGGGAGAACTGGGCCCTGGGGCTGTGTGATGTCCCCCGCTAAGCCGCAGCGCTGGAGTCCCAGCGGGAGAGGGGGGCAGGGAGCCCCAGACCCTGTAAGGCAGCACTGTTGCCCATAGGTCCGTGAGCACCACCCCTCGGACTGGCCCCAGACTCCTGAAGGCCCAAGGCAGGCAGTGCTGCTCTCCAGGCGCCATCCCCACCCGCAGGGCCTGACTGCTCCTTGCCTTCCTGGCAGTGAGCACCTGTGGTTTGCTTCCCTAGCACAGAGCAGGACTCAGCAGCAGCTCAGAGATGAGGCCTGTCCCCTTGAGCTGTGTTGCTGGACAGAATGCCTCCTGACGGTGTGTGACTCTTACAGGTGGGCGGAGCAGAGGTAGGAAGAGGCAGATGCGACCCACAAAGGCCACTGGAGCCCCAGGCTCCACTTCCTCTCCATCTGCCTCCCTGCTCTGGCCTCTTTTCGGGTCCCTACCACACTGCTCAAGTCTGCCACTGGGCCTTTGCACTAGCTGTATTCCACTGGAATGCTCTCCCTCAAATACCTGCAGGGCTTACTCTCTCCCCTCCTCTGAGGTGCTGCTCAGAATGTCCCTTATCAGAGGTCTTCCTGATCATAGAGGTCAAAGGAGGCAGTCGTTCCCCTCCACAGGCAACAGCCTGCCCTCCCCCCTGCTCACTGCTGCCAATCGCCAGCTGGTACCTTCATCCCTCTTTGCTCTGTCTGTACTGTCTAACCTCCCCCCCCCACCCTGAAACAGGCCCAGGGGTAGAGCAGGTGCTCAGTACATGTTTGCTGATGAATGGGTGTAAAAGGTAGACAGGAAGACTCAGGCAGAGGGGTCCTGAGCTGGTGGCGTCAGCAGCCACCACCAATGGGTCTCGAAAATGCTGGTTCCCAAACCCATCCCTGGCCTTTGCAGGGGAGGCACTGTCCAGGACTGCATTGCCCACATGCACCAAGCAAGCCCTCCAGGCCCAGGGTGAGCACTTGCGTGTGTGCAGGTCCACGCTGTGCTGAGGAGCAGTGTGGTCTCAGGCTGCAGGAGTCTGAGGGATGTTCCCTGCTCCAGGAGTGCCTCCCCATGCTCCTCCCAGTGCTGCCTCTGTGGGCCCAGTGGCTCCAGAGACATAGCCCTGGCTCCCCAGGCAATTGTACAAGGAGCACGTGGCCACCAACTCAGGCTCTAAAGGGCTGTGTTTTCATGGCTGTTTCTCTGCCTCTGTTGTCTCTTTTGATTCAGGGATTGAACCCAAGACCTTCACACTGAGCTCTTTTTGTACTGTTTATCTTGAGACAGGGTCTTGATAACCCACCGAGTTGCCCAGGCTGGGCTCCAACTTGCAGCCCCACACTTAACCTGTCTCTTTTCTCCTGGACGAAAATCCAGGCTGATCCAAAGGTGGCCAAGTGGGTGGCTCCTAGGCAGCTACTTTTGCAGCTGCTAAGACTCAGCCGTGGGGCCCTGGCCAGCCAAGTCCTGGTGCTGGGCTAACCCCGCCCTTGAGGTCAGCCTGTGCCTGCCGTAGAAGCCTAGGAGATCAGATAACCCACAAAACCACTATCTGCCATTGGCCGAGAGTCTGGACATTTCTCTGGGCTTTCCTATGGGCTGGAAGTCTTCTGTGGTGCTCCTAGGTTTGGAAAAGTACAATTCCTGGAGTGGGCTCCTCTTTCTCATGCCTGGCTTGACCCCACATCCGGGGTGTGCTTCTGCACCCGCTTTATCCCTCTCATACCAGCTGCCATCGTCTCCCTGAGGGGAGACTGAGGCTGGCGCCAGAGCATCCAGATGTGGGTAGACAGAAGAGAGGCCCAGGCAGGGGTGTCTCACCCCAGCCCAAGTTGCCTCACCCTCTCCCTCTTCCCTGCACCCTTCCTCATCCTGTTAGTACCACACAAGGTGGCACTGTCATTGGAAATGGGGACACCCACCCTGGCAAGTGCCCTGCAGCCCCTGGCATGTGCACAGCCCACGTAGCCTGGTTTACCTAGTTTCCTGGTCACTGCCAGAGCACCTGCAGAGGCTTCCCACCAAGCATATATGAGGGGAGCAGGAAGCCCCCCAAGAAAGTGCCAGCACAGGGCTGCCGTGGCCACTGCCCTACCTGCCCATCCGGTGCTCACAATGTCCGCAGTCAGCCACTGGGCACTGGGTGACATTCTGCTGGCTTCCTTGTTTACTGCCTGGCACAGGGCACCCTTGGATCAGGTCCTGATTTATAGCTCCACACTGGCTTCCCCTGCCCTGTCCCCTTCCGAGGCCTTCTCCTGACCTTTCCTCAGGGCTCAGCCCACACCAGCTGTGGCATCAGGGGCCGGAGAAGCCCCAGTGCTCACTCATGGCTAAACCAGCAGCAGGACTGAGGCCTGGGTAAGGAGGAACCAGGCCATCTGCAGGGTGGAACCACCCCTCACCCCGAGACCTGGTAGAGGTGACATCTGGGGCTCTGCAGGATGTGGTGATGGGGCCAGGCCTCCCAGCCCTCAAGGAGCCCCTGGAAGTAGGAGAGTGGGGCGGAACTGAGGCTTTTCCACGGCCAGGGTGTAGCCTGGGCTCCAAGCTCCCAGGAGCCTTTTCATGATACATCAGTGACGACTTTATATATCACAAGAGCTTCCCCCATTCACGTATCAGGCACAGTGACTGAGCAGCATCATGGGTCTCCCTTTGGCCCCTTCCTGGTCTCAGGTCACTGGGGTCATCGTGTCCTGCAAGGGCCTCTTGGCAGCTGCAGGTGGCCCTCTGGAGGCAGGGCACTGACCTGGGGTCTGCTCAGCTGAGCTCAGGACCGGGGCGGGAGGTGTTCCGTCCTCCTCAGTGCCAGGCATGGCAGTGACCAGCACCTCACTCTCTTTGCAGTCATCCAGTTTGGCTTTGTCACCTTATTTGTCGCCTCCTTCCCGTTGGCCCCGCTCTTCGCACTGCTGAACAACATCATTGAGATCCGCCTGGACGCCAAGAAGTTTGTCACTGAACTCCGGAGGCCAGTGGCTGTCCGAGCAAAGGACATTGGTGAGTGAGCAGAGGGAAGGGGCCCGAGCTAGGAAGGGCCTCACACAGCCAAAGCCAGCACCAGCCATGTGGAGTCAGGGCAGTGTCCCCTTGAGGGCCCTCACTCTGCCCTTCCCGGGTGATCTGAGACCTGGAGACCCACTCACCCGCCCCGCCCCCTGAGACAGAATCACCATGAGACACGGGAGGGAGGGAGTCAGATGCCAGTGGGCCTGGAACAGTAGTACGAGCTGCTTAGCAAACACTTCCTGTGTCGTGTAACTGCACCACTTAAGGTTCCCAAAAGAGAAAAAGGAGAACGGATCCCCTCATTAAATGACTCACTTATGTGGTTGAAACTTCACTCAGGCTATTTTTTCCTGTGGATCTGGAGACAGAATCTGGGCCTCGAACATGCTAGGCAAATAGTCCACCACTCAGCCACACTCCCAGGTCCCCCCCTTTTCTTTGTTGGTACCAAGGATCAAACTCACAACCTGATGCTTGTCAGGCAGGCAGTTGTGCCGATGAGCTAAATCCCCGGCAACCTCCCTTTTTTTGAGACAGGGTCTTGGTAGATTTCCCAGGCTGACCTCAAACATGAAATCCTCCTGCCTCAGGGTCCCAAGTAGCAGGGATTGCAGGCATGCACTTACGGTTTTAACGCAGACTTTCCCACCCTAAGTCACGCAAGTGTGGCTCATCCATGTGGAACTGAGGGGCTTGGGGGATGGGGGAGGCATATTTAAGGTCAGCGGAAAATGGCCACAATAAACATATCAAAAATGGGAGCAGACTTCTTGTTGGGGTAGTGAGCTCCCTGTCACCACCAGAGGCGCTGAAGCAAACAGGGTGTCCCGGAGGGGTAAGAGAGATGGGAGACGGAGTGGACAGGCTCCAGACCCCACACCACGCTTCAGCCGGAGCTGGCCCTCAGCAAGGACAATGCCCTTCTTGTCCTAAAGTAAGATGCAATTTTCAAGGTGAAAACAATGCGGCAAAGTGCTCTGCTCTTGTGCCCACAATTTGTTAGAATGCCACCTCCGAGCTAATCCTTGGATAAACAGAAGTTGGGATTATGTTAGGGTTGTTGTCACTGTGTTGAAATGAAGTTGACCAGCAGTGTGAAAGGGCTTCTTTGGGCTGAACTTTTGTACCCCAAATGCAAACTCACTTTTGCAAAACTGTGGGGTGCTTCCAGCCCTAGATATAAGGGTTATTCTCACGGAAGCACCCCCAAGGGGCACCCTGTTCTCTCCTGCAGTTGTTAGCAGATCCCTGGGGCTGGAAGCTCTCCAGTCCCCTGCTTTGGCCTCTGGAGGCCTAGCCACTGCCCACCAGATCACCGGGTCTCCCTCACCCACCTCGGAGAGAGTGTGGACTTGGCTTCTCTTACATGGCGTCTTTTAGTCTGGACAGCGGAAATTGCCATGTTCATGGTCAAACACCATCAAATATCAGAGACTTCATCCAGTTCACCCTACAACCTCACGATCACAGTGCAGGACCTGTCAGGAGCTGGACTCAGTGGAGCCCAGAAGCAGCTGCTGTGTCACACTCACCTGGACACTTTGCTTCCATGTGGCCGTTCGTATCTGGACAAGACAGATGATGGAAACCCAGCAAAAAGAAATGCCAAGCTGGCCCACTCAATGAGATCTGGCCACACATTTCAAAAACGGGAGAGCCCTGTGTGAGCAGCTCCTCCCAGGTCCCTCTGCACCTCCTCTGCGGCCAAGGGGGTCCCTTGCTCCTCTTGTCACACCCCCAGGTGCCCCCTGGTGGCCACTTGGCTGGGCCTTGTGGTAGCACTGGATCAGCAGTCAGCTCAGGCTTCCAGCAAAGGGCCTGAGAGTGCTCTGTGGTCCTTAAGCCTTAGCAGGACTGTTTGTACTGCAGGTCTTTTATCCATTCTTTAAATTTGCACATAGAAATATAAAAAGCCACTAGCAGCTGAAGAGCCAGGTGGAAAACAGATCCTGAGCTGGATATGGACCATGGGCAGTTCCAGCTCCGAAGCCAAGCGAGGCCCCGACCAGCTTCTCGGTGGCACCACACGCCCTGCTCTGACAGCCAGCCCTGGACAGCTGGGAGCGAGAGACACGGATTTGTCCTGGAACCTTCGGCCTGTGGGGTCCTCCTAGAAGCTGCAAGGAAGCCTGGGTGGCTCTTCAGACCCACTTCCCACGTGGGGACACTGAGGTCCAGGTGGTGAGAGAACCGAGGAGGACACAAGACCCCATCTTGGCTCGGCTATCACAGCGCAGACAGAGGCTTGGCGATGGGGGCAGCAGGACGCCCCACAGCTCCTGCAACCTGTGGCTCGCTGCCATGTGGCAGCAGAGAGAAGCGTGTGCCCTCCTGGTCACTGTTCCTCCCAAAGGCCTGATTCCCGGCTGGGCCCACACAGGTGTGTGTTTGCCTTGGCACCTCTGCCTCCAGAGGCCTCCGTTGTCTCCAGACAGTGGCACCTGAACACTTGGACACCCAGCAGGGTGAAGAGAACCCCTGGCTCCCCACAGCCCCACCGTCTGCACTGCCGTCCCCTCCAGCAGGGTGGCCACATGCGTCCACAGGGTTTCGCTTCTGGCTCCCTGCGCTTTCCCACGGCTCACAGATCAGCTGCCGCTTCCTGGTTCCTGTCTGGTTGGTGGAGAGCGTGATCGGCCAGTCTTTCACGGGCTTGTTTGCAGGCTGCTTACCGGTAACCTTTGGCTCAACAGTCTTTTGTGTTCCTCCTGTGATCCGTGTGGAGCCTTGGGGCCGGCCTCCCTGGGGACAGAGGGCCCAGTGGTCCCCTGTCACCTGCAACCCACAGGCCCTGGCTGGCTAGCGAGGTTGTGCCCCAGAGCAGGTGCTCTGTCATCCTTGGCCATGGATGGGAAGTACAGTGGGTCCCTGCAGGGCCCCAGCACGGTGCACGGGAACCAGCTCCAGGTTCCCGGCTCGCTCCCTTTGATTTCCCGTTGTCTTCAGAAGCTGCCAGGAGAAACTTCAGCCACGTTTCACTCCTGGCCACCCTCGCCAGCACCTGGTTTTTCCCAGATAATTCCTTGTTGTCTTCTTGGAAATGGGGACCAGAAACCTCCAGAATGATTTTTAAAAAGCAAACAAAACCCCAGAAAAAGACAGACCTAAGTGGGGCGGCTCCCCATTGTGGGTTCGAGTAAAAATAGCTCAGCGGTGTCCAGAGGAACACCCCCTATCTGACTTAGGCATAGTAGGATCAGTAAGTATTAGCTCAGAGGTGCAGCGGCAGCTTTTAAGGGTGCAGAGTGCAAGTTCTGCCTCTGTTCCAAGCGAGGCGAGGGGTGGGAGTCTGGTTTGCACTTTTTTTCTTTTTTGTGGTGCTTGGAATTGAACTGAGGGTCTCCATACTGTGCTACACTTCCATTTTTTTTTTTTTTTTTTTTTTTTGGTACTAGGAATCAAACTCACAACCTTGTACTTGCCAGGCAAACATTTGTGCCACTGAGTTAAATCTCCAGCCTTTATTATTATTTTTTTTTTATTTTGAGATAGTTTCTCACTGAGTGCCCAGGCGGGGCTCAAACTTGTGATCCTCCTGCCTCAGCCTCCCAGGTTGCTGGGAATACAGATGTATACCACCATGCTCTGCTGGTTTTGCGTTTTTAGGCACCTCCTATCACTGTGGTGCAGGTGCCACACAGAACGCCAGTGTCTGGACCTAGTCATTTATAAACCTGCAGGACAGGCTCGGTACCAGGCTCCAGGAGGCAGTGCATGCCTCTCTGCTTACTGGCCCATCCGTGCTTCGTCCTGGTGCCTCCCATTGCCTGTCACCATCTCTCTGGACCTGTTAGGTGATAGTCACCCGGCCCATCTCCCTCACTTACTCTAGGATGTGCCGAGCTTGGGGGCCATCCTGCGGGTGCCCTATATATGGAGATTTCAACCCGTACCTCAGCTTACCCCACCCCAGCATTCCAACTTGGAACTCAGCC
The DNA here is from genome assembly GCF_034190915.1 of Cavia porcellus. NCBI lineage: Eukaryota > Metazoa > Chordata > Mammalia > Rodentia > Caviidae > Cavia > Cavia porcellus. The sequence continues at coordinate 27,917,901 of NW_026947500.1, forward strand.
CAACAGGCCTGGCAGGCCACACACTGGGAAAACAGCACGCCCCAGAGTGACAGCACTGGGTTTAGCTCAGCAGCATAAGCACCTGCTTGGGAAGTGTGAGGTTGTGAGTTTGATTCCCCAGTACTAAAAAAAAAAAAGTATTAACCAAAAAGATAAAAAAAAGAATTAGTACTGAGGTGTAGCTCAGCGACAAAACGCTTGCCTACCATATACAGAGTGACATGCATGCCTCCACACTTCCCCAAACCCTCAGCCCTCTCTGAATATCCTATGCCCCAACTTCACAGGTAGCTGGTTCTGGAAGACTGTTTCTCTTCTCTTAAAGGGTAGGTTTAAATTATCCTCAGGTGCAGAAAGCAGCTGCAGTGCCCACTGTGGTCTGTAGGTGGCGCCACTTGTGGCTACTCAGATGGCAGTCATGGAGATGCATCCCAGAGTTGCAGACCAGAGCTAAGGCTCTCTCAGAAGCAACAAATCTAGATTTTGTAAACATTCAACATCTTTAGTAGCAGGCAAGCCTAATGGAACACCACACAGCCTCAACAGCTCCCACTGGCCACTGCTTAGCATCCTCTCCCCTGGTTTCACCTATTGGAAAGGACGATTTACGCTCTTGAAGTCACTCATTAAACACCTGCCAAACAGCATCAGCCCTGTTTGCCAGATACTAAGCAAGCCCAGAAGAAACGTGCAATTCACAGCCTGCCCTGGGACCTCTTGAGTCCACACAAGGCCTCTTGTCACTGACATATGGCCGGGAAAGGCCGGGCATGAAATAAAACGTGTTTCTACTGATGAGCAAAGTATAAAAGTGCTGGCACCATAAGGATGTGCTGCTCTCCTAGTTCTGTCTCCAGCTCACCCTTCCCATCTGTCTTCCTCCAGCTGGGGCAGCCCTGCAGCTGTGTGCGTACAGCATCCGCCCTCCCGTCCCTACCACGTGCCCTGGAGGAGGCTACATGGGCCAGGCTACAGCCGCCTTGGCCCGAGGGCAGGGGCTTGATGCCTCCTTTCCAGGCCCCAAATGAGTCTTGGGTCACGACGGGTTTGTCACTGAATTGGCCCTGGCCGGTGCTGGGCCCTCACACATCATACTGTGCTGGCCTCAGCCGCGGCATCTGAGCTTGTGGTTCCTAGTCTCTTGGGAGCAGGGGGCAAACTCCTGCTCTTTGCACCCCAGAAACAAAGGCCAGCAGGCCCCCTGCTGCTCCTCCTAGGGTAGGAGGGCGGTGTGCAAGTAGCTCTCCTGCACCTTCTGCCCTCCGAAGCCCACCTGGCCTGTTTCTCCCTAAGGACACTGGTAGCTGCTTAACCACCCCGGATCACCCACCTCGGACCTGGCTCCGGGGCCTGAGCCCCGGATGTGTGCCCAGCCTGGGAGGATGCACTTAGAGGGCACAGGACACTCGCCAGGAATTGCAGCCTTGGTGATGCTGTCTCCAAGACAATGGAGGAGCAGCAGCATGTCCCCTGCGCTGGTTTCGATGCTTTTGTCTGTCTGTGACTTGGAGTAATGGGAGCCATGGGCTGTCCAGAAAGGAAATGGCTTATGCCACAGTGCTGTGGGATCATCATTCCCAGGACGATCTCCTGGCCTCCCCAGCCTGGAGCCCTGGCCTTGATTTTTATCCCGACACTAGTGTGCCTCTATTACATAGCTACAGCTATTCCGGCACCAGTCCAGGAGCTTCTCTTTTTTTTCCTCCTGTGTGTGCGTGTTACTGAGGGCTTTTGCTATCTCCCTAGCTCTTTTTTTTCCTTGAGACAAGGTCTCACTAACTTGCTTAGGCTGGACTGACTCATGATCCTCCTTTTGCCTCAGTACGGGATTACAGCCTTGTGTCACCACACCTAGAACATCTTTGCATTTCTAGAAAACAGGTCCCACCAGGCCAGTTGGCATAATAAGCAGATTTGTGGGAGGTGTTAAAAGCCCTTAGGGACCAGCTGTTTCTAAGTGCGTCTCTCAGAAGCCTTGTGTGCTCATGGACAGCTAACAAACTCCAAAGCCGTGGGCACTGGCCTCACCAGGCAATGCACCACTGCCACTGTGTCCTGCCCTGAAGGACAGACCTGCTACCTGCAACGCTGGACCTCTGGGTGCTCCCTGAAGCCACGTGGCTGAGCACCTGTCCAAGAGGGGTCTTTAACCTGCTCTTCTCCCCCAGGGATCTGGTACAACATCCTCAGAGGCGTTGGGAAGCTTGCTGTCATTATCAACGTAAGTGACATCTTGGGGAGCCAGGCCACATGGACAGAAGTCCTGGCTGGATGATGGGGGCGGTAGGGGGGACTTGAAAGTGCAGCTGGGCTCTGCCTCCCGCCTGCAATCCCAACACAGCCCAGCCTGCTTCCAGGTGTGTTGAACTTGAGGAACGCAATAGGGGACACCAGTTCCCCCACAACCTTCTGCAAGCCGTCAGTAACCCCTGTCCAGCCCAGCCCCTCAGCTGAGTCCTGAGAAGGAGGAAGAACACAGGCAGGGAGAAAGAACGAGCAAGAAAGGGGTTCTTCACTGGGGGCCTTTCAATCTCTCTGCTCCTTTTTGGGGGGTGAGAGGGTCACCTTTATATGGAGTGCAAGCCTGCTCTTTAAAGGAGCTTGGGAAAGGGAGAAGGGGGAAGCCATCAGTACCACCCCAGCTGCACTGAGAACCTGTATCCTCCTACCTCCCCCAGGGTCACGGCCCTTGGTCACAGTGGCAGTCCCTTGAGGCTTCTCTCTCAGGGTCCCCATCTCCACTGTGCTCAGGGTGTCCTCCCCTCAGGGTTCTGTCCTGTCCAGCTGCCCCTGCATGTGCTTCAAAGGCCTGCCACTGCCCATGACCCTTGACGCTGCTACCCAGCAACGGGTCCTGAACTCCCCACAAGATGCAGGAGTAATGCTCAGCGTAGGAGGAGATCTGGAGTCCTAGGACTCTGCCCTGTCCCCTGCCGGTCACCTGCTCCCTCCAGATTGAGCTGTGGTAGTGTGAGCTGGGCGAGCTCTGCCGTTTCCCGCCCTCCCTTCCTGTCTCTGCCATTGAGCTGGGAGGTGAAGACCTTTCATGGTGGGATTACTGAAAGGGTGGCACAGAGAGCTTAGGTGGCCTGCCTGGACCACACAGTGGGAGGCAACCGCATTCTCTGCCCTGATGGGGAGCCCTGAGGGGTGACAGGTCCCCCACCCCACCCTCCACTCACTCTCCCCCAGGCCTTCGTCATCTCCTTCACGTCTGACTTCATCCCGCGCCTGGTGTACCTCTACATGTACAGCCAGAACGGCACCATGCACGGCTTCGTCAACCACACACTCTCCTCCTTCAACGTCAGCGACTTCCAGAACGGCACAGCCCCCAACGACCCCCTGGATCTGGGTTACGAGGTGCAGATCTGCAGGTACCTACTCCCTTCTTTCCCCAAAGCACCTTGTTTGCTGGGTTCCTGGGAAACCAACATTTGAGCCAGGATTCTTTCAAGAGGCCAGTCTCCAAACAGCCTAGGCTCACTTTTGATAAACCCCTCGAGGCGGCAGGGTAGGGGTGGCCTGCTGCTTCCTGCAAAGGGGAAGTCGGGAGCTACTGTGCACTGTCAGGTTGCCCGGAGGCCACAGCCTCTGGACTTCGCTTTCCTCGGTGTCAGCGTCATTTTCCAGCGTGCAGATGGGACCTTCCCCAGCCCTTGCCGTATACCCTGTCTGCTCTGCAGCCTCCACTGGGAGGCCTTCTGTTTCCCCGTGGTCAACAACAGCCCCAGACGGAGCCTCGCCAGTCTAAGCTGGGTCACATGCCTGTCCCAGAACCAGTTGCCATTGCCAGGGATTGGGGTCTCTCAGCAACTAAGCTGGGTCATGGGTCAGGGAACCGGGGACACTCTGCAGCTGCTCCACTGACCAGAGGCCAGGGATTGCAGGGAGTTGTTTGGGACCCTCCATGCAGAACCTGGACCAGGCCATTCACTGCCCATGTCCCACGGGGCTAGGGACTCGGAGCGGGTGGCCTAATCTCAGCCATCCAGGAGCCTCCAAGCAGAGGCAACAGACATACACAGACCAGTTATGGGAGCAGGAGTGGAAAACCAGGGGAGAGGAGGGTCAGGGAAACGGGGGTTTGGTGGCAGCCACAGCAGGGTGGTGAGGGTCGCAGTGGCCTCGGTCGGGCTGTTCTAGGATGTCAAGGGCAGCGCATGGACAAGAGGACGAGGCAGGCAGGGGTGGTGTCCAGTGGCCAGGGCAGGAGGGTTATCCAGCCATGGAGCCTTCTCTGAGGGCAGCTGGGAGCGGCAATACCTGAAGACCACCGTGCAGTCTGAAACCCAGGAAAGACTCACAGCACCACAGGCCTGCGCCCCAGAGGGGGCAGACTCCGCCCTGCCTCCTGGCTCCGCTCCGCCTCTCCCGTCCTCCCTCCATCCATTGCACTGGCTTCCTCAGCTCTTAGCCCTGCCCAGGGAACCGGGAAGAGGCCACCAGGGCACAGCGGGCAGCCGGAGGCTGAAAGTGAGACAGCGTGCCACGCTGCCTCAGGTGGGGACAGCACCTACCTGGGCCCCACACAACAAGCTGGAGCCAGCTCTGCCCACGTGAAGTCAGGTGGAGACACAAAACCCCGCCAACCCCGTTTCCGCCTTAGGATTCCCCCACTGGCGCCCCTGCTTCTGCTGGAATGGTCCACAAACCCATGATAAACTCACATACGTAGAGAAGATACTCAGCTGGAAATGCGTGGAGTCCTGGCCTCCAGCGCATCCCAGCCCAGCAGCACCGAGTGCTGTCATGGCTGCCACCAGCCAGTATCAAGAGCAGGAGTTCAGGCTACATAGTGCAAGCCGGGAGGAAGACTGAATTCAGGAAGCCGAGCAGAGTTGCTACTGAATATGTACAACCTTCACACTGTCAGAAAGTGAAAAATCCCTATGTGAACCAGGCTTGGTGATGCATGGCTATAATTCAAGCACCCTGAGAAGCTGAGGCAGGAGGATTTCGAGTTTGAGCCTCGTATGGGCAATTGAGCTAGTTAACAAGACTCCAGCTCAAAACAAAACCTAAAGGGCGAGGTGGGGGGGGGGGACAGTGACTCAGTGTGAAGACCCTGGGTTAATCCCTAGCGCCACACTCACATAAAGCCTTAAAGGAGCCATGGTGAAGTTGAGGACCCGTTTATATGTATATGTGGTCACCTCGTTTATAGGAAAGGCTGGGAAAGCCTCGCTACCCCTCTCCGCTGGTGGCCTCCAGGAGGGGACCGTGTCAAAGGAAGGGACTGAGATTGCCGCCTCATCGGGTGCACGGCCCCAGGACTTGGCCCCAGAGGGCCACAGCCATGCAGGCGGGTGACACAGCACCTTGGCACTTTCACACTTTCCATGCCAAGAACACACTCAAGCATTACATGGTTAACTGACACCGAATTTTAGATGCAACACTAAGAAAAGGGGGTAGAGAATTACAGGTGTCATTTTTCTACAACATTCCCGAGGGCTTTGAACATCGCCATTTGTAAAATGAGAGATGGGCTCAGCTGGCTGGTGGCGAGGACACAGGGCTGAGACCTCGTGTTTAAGGGTCTCGTGGCTTTGGCCCCGACGCAGACAGAGGCGGTGGGTCCCACACTCTGCTCCCCAGACCCGGACCCCAAACTCTTACACCGGGTACTGAGCTTTCCGGCCACACCCTCCCTGGGCCAACTCCCAAAGGTGCCGACAGGAGGATCAGAACCAAGCCCAGCCAGGGAGTGGCCTCAGAGGTGTTCAAAGAGTTGAGAACTAGGATCGCTGCAGGCTGCTGTTCATTCCTGCACTAAGAACCAGTATTGCCACATCCAACACCCACCCGCAGAAAGGACATTGTATTCTGCCTTGGGAAAGCCAGCGGGCTGGTTAAGAAAACCAGACACAGAGTGAAAGAAAAGTATGATTTCCGGGAAAGGTCAGTACAGGTGGTGGGAGATTGTGTCTGAACACAGTGGACTTTGAGAGACACGTAGGAGTTTGCCAGGTAATCCAAACATATTTCCCAGCATTCCAGTGTAGCTGGCCCAGGGCATAGAAGGAAAGAGGGAAGAACAGGTGGAGGGAACCTGCCTGTTGCCATCTGAGAGCAGGCTGTGTAACTTCTACCTAGCTCAGCACCTGCACAGCCTGTGTCTCCAGCACTGTCCTATCTGAGCATTAAAGGTTCAGTGCTGAGCAGAAACAAGACTGAGGGTGAGGGGTCCCCACTGAATCTCCACCTCTGAGATGGGGCCCAGCAGCTCCTCAGTAAATGCCTACAACATGAAAGAATGCCCAGACCGAGGCCCAGAGAGGCTGAGCATTTGCTCAGGGGCACACAGCAGGTGGTTGTCTGTGTGGGCCGGGCCCTAAGTGGTGAGTCCAGGACCAGCTTGTCCTCTCACACTCTCCCTGGTTGGGCCAGCCAGAAATGATCCAGTATGTGGTCTTTTGGACAACGTCCTGTGTGCAGCTGAGAAGAAAGTGTATTCTGACATTGTGAAGTGGAACGTTATAGACATTTACTAAGTCCTTTTATTCAAGATTTAATACTTCATTATTGATTGCTTCATCTAGTTGATCTTTTTGTGACAGTGGAGTTTGGAGGTCTCCCAATAAATACAATTATATTAGGGCTTATTTGATTTTTCAGGCCATTAATAATTGTCTTATATAATTGGGTACACTGGTATTTGTTGAAATATATTTATGATTGTTATCTCTTCTTCTTGGATTCTTCCCTTTACAAGGAGGTAGTGACCTTCTTTATCTCTCTTAATCAGTATTGGCTTGAAATTCACTTTGTCTGTAAATAGAATAGCTACCCCTGTTTTTTTCTGGGTTCCTGTGGCATGGAGAATTGCTTTCCATCCTTGGACTTTCAGCCTATGAATTTCTTTTTTAATTAAATGTGTAGGGGCTGGGGATTTAGCTCAGTGGCATAAGCACCTGCCTTGAAAGTGTGTGGTCATGAGTTCAATCCCTGGTACTGATTTTAAAAAAAACATGAATTAAATGTGTTTCTTGTATGCAGCAGATTGTTGGATCTTGCTTCTTGCTCCATTCTGCCAGTCTGTGTCTTTTGATTGGTGAGTTGAGACCCATTAACATTGATGGTTATAACTGATACGTATTGACTTATCCTCGTCATGTTGTTTTCCTGTTGCTGGCTCCTCCTTTTTTCCCCTCCCTCTAATTGTTTGCCCTCTCTGGTAGGTTCCTTCTGTTGGGGTTCATGGAGCTGGAGTCCTCATTATCTCTTGCTAAAATGTCTTTCAGAACATTTTGGAGCACTGGTTTGGTGGTGATAAATATCCTTAGATGTTCTTCCTCATGGAAGATACCTGATTTCTCCATCAATTTTGAAAGATAGTTTTACAGGGTACATCAATCTGGGTTGAAAGTTGTTTTCCTTTAGAACTTGAAATATTTCACTCCGAACTCTCCTTGACTTGAGAGTGTGTGCTGAGAAGTCAGCTGTGATTCTGATGGGCTTTCTTTATAGGTGATTTGTTTGTTTTTTGTAATAGCCTTTAGGGTTCTATTTTTGTGTTGAATTTCTGGAATCTTGACTATGATATGCTTGGCTTTTTTGGTCATTGCTAATTGGAGCTCATATGCCTCGCTCATGTATATGTCAAATTCTTTTTCTCTACCAGGAAAGTTTTGTCATGATGTCTATGAACATTTTTTAAATGTCATATGTGGTATCTCCTACTTGTTCAGTTAATCTTAAGTTATTTTTCTTTGTCTCATCTAGCAGCTGCTGGATTAATTTCTCATGATCCCTTGCTAGTTTTGAGAAATCTTTCTTTTCCTGGCTGCTAACTGCAAGCTTGCCTTACATATCTGAGATCCTATTCTTATATTGGGCCGGCCAGAAATGAAAGCGTACATGTCCTGGACCACGGAGATCCAGCTGGATTCCAGAAGAGTGATCCTGGAATTGGGGTGTGCTGTCTTAGGCACAGGCTGCAGGAGGTGGGGTGCAGGTACAGAACAAGCAGAGCTGAGCAGAACCCCACAGGCACCCAGACACTCAGACAGTATCCCCCAAAAGATGGTAGTTTTCAAACTTTTCTAGAAGTCTAGAGTTTTTGGAGGTTGAGGCTGGTTGAGGTGAGGGGTTCTGACTGAGAGGGCCCCGCCCCGCCCCACCCAGGGAAACCCTCCTTCTCCCACTTCAGCTAAGGATTCCTTTGGAACATAGGTTGCACAGCTTTTAAGTCTGGAGAGAAGAGGGACCTGATGCTGCTTCCTGGAGCCCACGGCTGGGCCTAAGGGACTTCTCCCGGGTCTGTGCTTCCCAAGGGGCCAGCTGAGCCCTGACGGCTCTTCTGCGTGGACAGACCCCAGGGCAGGCCACAGCGCTGGGCCAGGCATCTGTGTCTCTGCAGCCACCCATCACCCACCTCAGCTGCGTCCCTCTTACATCCCACCCTCTCGTACTTCTTCTGCAGGTACAAAGATTACCGTGAGCCCCCGTGGTCCGAGCATAAATACGACATCTCCAAGGACTTCTGGGCTGTCCTGGCAGCTCGCCTGGCATTTGTCATTGTCTTCCAGGTATGTTTTGGTGGAGTGCTGTCTTTGTTTCCTGGAGGTTTGGGGATTGAGATTAGGAAGCACTCTGTGCCCACTGTCAGGGGCCGCTGGCATCTGGGGCTTGGAGACTCCAAAGAGACCTGGGGCTGAGTTCCCTGACGCCCAGGGGGATGCTGGGGCAGCCCAGGCCCTGAGTTGTGACAGGCCCTAGAGAACCTCATGGGAAGAAGGAAAGGAAAGGGAGGGAGGGAGACCAAATCAGGGACACAGCAGCATCTCCCCTGCTCCATGTCTTTCAGTGAAGACCACACACACTGACAGCTCCCTCGTTCCCCATCAGCCCAGCTTGGTCTCCCTCTCTCTATAGATGGAAATCTCGGTGCTTCAGATGGGGGTAGTAGGCTCCAGATGACTCCAGCCCCCACCAGCATTCAGTGGACCTGGCCCCATCTGGCTATCTCTGGGAAGGTGGTTGGGGCCAGTTTATTGAGACCAGCATCCTCCAGTGAGCAAGACCCCAGGTCAGACAGTAGCAGGTACACCAAACAGAGGCCACAGTGCAAGAGAGGTCTCCTGAGGCCATGGCACTGCATCAAGGGAGCCCACACCAGGAAGGCAGAAGCCAGAAGCCAGGGGTGGGTTCTCCCCAGCTGGAGCTTCAGCAGGTCCACTCTAGAGCACAGTGGTTGGCCTGTTGCAGCAAAGGTGCCCAGCTGGAGACCTGGGCTGGAGCTCCTTACACATCTGAGTTATGGAGCAAAGTCCCCTGGAGAGGGGTCAGCTAGGAAGAGTCTGGTGGAGACTGCTTCTGCTGAGCCCCAGGGAGCAACAGACCAGGAGTCACCCAGCCTGGCACTACCAGCACCCGAGGCGTGCCTTTGTCTGTCTAGGTTTGCTGGTCACTGGCTACTGAGACAGGGAGGGGACAGCGGGAATGTGAGCTCCCTAGGGATTCAGCAACCCGTGCCAGCCCTCCGGAGAGCTGGGAGCACCGAACAAAGGAGGGATGACTCCAGGGCCACCAGTATCATCCCAATAGATGTTACTCAGCTGGAGGTTCTAACAAACATTCCCTGGACAGGAGGTTAGCCAACAACGTGCTGTGGGGCTCTATGTTGCAGTCTACCCCACCATGAAACACCCCACCAAGGCAGTCAATGTCCACAGAGCGCCCGTGGACTGTACAAGTTGTAGGAGGGCCCAGTGAGTCAGGAGGCACCAGTGACACTCCATCCAGTTGGGTGCTGTAGCTCTGTTAACTATTTTCCTGAAACCCTCAGTCCTCCTTGTGTATTTGAGAGCACGTGACCCATTGAATCACTTCTCAAGCCTCCCAGTGCAGAAGCTCAGAATTATTCAGAGGATTTCCCTCCTATTTACTAAATTCGAATTCATTCAAGAAAGTCAGCATTTATCCCTGCTGGTTCATTTATTACCTTCTAGAAATCCAAGACCCAGAGAGGTCAGAGTGTGTGTACAGGGCTGGGAGCGACATATGGTGAGAGCAGGTGCACAGGTGACACAGGTGCACACTCTCCAGGTGCCAGGGGCGGAAGATCTGGAGCCCCTCCTGGGTGGATCCCTCCCACCTCGCACCCTGACTCTCCTTGCAGAACCTCGTCATGTTCATGAGTGACTTCGTGGATTGGGTTATCCCCGACATCCCCAAAGACATCAGCCAGCAGATCCACAAGGAGAAGGTGCTCATGGTGGAGCTGTTCATGAGGGAGGAGCAGGGCAAGCAGCAGCTGCTGGACACGTGGATGGAGAAGGAGCATGCACGAGAGGAGCCATGCAACAATCACACCCCCAAAGCCTGCTCGGACAGCTGTGGCAGCAGCGGCCCAGCCCTGAGCCACGCATACCACGGGGACGCACTGTAGCTGCAACGGCTTGCTGGGCAGGCCAGCGGGCTTCCCACCCACAGCCACCCTCTTGGGGCAGGCGCACTAACCCCCACCAGGGCCTGGTGGCTCCTGTGTTTTCTACAAACGTGGAGGACCATTTTCTGATAGGACATTGTTTTTCTCTCTTTTTTTTTTTTCTGTATTTTTTCCTTGTTTTTGCACAAAACCATTATGCAGGGAACTTTTTTATCTTTAGTATTCAAGGTGAATCAAAATGATGGGTGGCAACGGGATGATACGCATGGTGAAGGCTGGTGCTTTGCGGAGCAGTAAATGACAACCTCCAGTCTCCTTTGCAGCGGGAAGAGGGCGGTGGCCCAGACATCCTCTGCCGTCTAACAGATGCGTGCAGGCAGATGCAAAATGGTGCTCAGAGGCACTGGGCAGAAGCTGGTGAGATGTTTCAGGAAACCCAGAAACTAAGAAGGGGTAGGCAGTGTGGGACCTGGCTCTGAAAGGCTGTGCCTGCCTCTGGGTCAGAAATGCTAGGGGACTTTAAATGTCTTCTCCTGAGAGTTCAGAACCCGAGCCCTTCTGGGCAGAAGAGAGGTGCCCAGCCCTGTCCACATGGAAGGCAGGGGAGTCTCTGGTGTAGTCTGGGAGAATGAAGGGGTGCAGTCGTCCCTACTTAGCAGTGACTGGTGCACTTGTGTCCCAGCCACACAGGCGCCCATCATACTGCGCTGACCTTGGAAGATATCATCCAAGGTCCTGTGGAATAAAAGCAGGGTGACAGGGAACAGTCACGGGCAGCTACCTGGAAGGCATTTCTAAGGAAGGTCTAAGGGTCTCATCAAGTCCTGAGGCTTCCACGGTTTATTCAAAGCCTTAGAATATTTATTGGTTTGTTGTTTTTTTTGTAAGTCCGTGATGAGGTGGATTTGAGGACTTTTTTTTCCTGTAGCTTGAGGTGGAAGTTTATTAGTTAACCAAATATCAGTGAGAGGAAATTAAAATACTGTTACTACCAAAGATTTTTATTAATAAAGTCTTCTATTTTGATAACACTTCTCTATATTTTTACTCATAGGAATGTCACTGTTGGACAATTACCATTTTACAAGCTTATAAGAACAAATCTCACAAATAATACAAGCGATCTAAATTGCAGCAGTTATACTAACCAATCCTCAGAAATTTCTCAGGCACTAAGAGAAACATCAAAAGACGCTTCACTGAAGCCAAGGAGAAAAACCTTAGGTGTATTTGCCTTGACCTTGTCGTGGATATAATGTTGACATTCCTGTAATCGGCCAACTGTGATCAAAGCCTATGGGTGTCATAGATTTCCATTATTTGCTAAAATCATGCAATCTGATGCTTCTATTTTCTCTTGTACAGTCAGTAGTTTCAGATGAGGTTTTTGTATATAAATATTGTATTAAAAGTTAGATGATTACCCAAAAATCCTTTTATGGAAACCATTTTTTAAAAAACTGAATGTACACAAATTCACAGAGACTGTGGCTGAACGTTCATTTAAATAAATTTGAATACACAATGTTCTCCTCAGTTCACTGCAGTCTTCTTGACTTTTGCCCCAGGAAATTCGAGAGGCAGAGAGGCTGTCCCTGAAGATCCTGTAAGTCTGTGGTTGTTGCTGCAGGTTTGGGAATGACTGATCTCAAGTCCTCGGTTCCTTTGGTGCCGGACACATGAGTTGTTCTAGGTGTTCCTGGGATTCCATCTCTCTGTGTGTGTGCTATGTTGTTATTGTCTGTGTGCACACGTACATGCCTGCATGTTTGCACACGCACACCTATGTGCATACTTGCAGGTGCTTTATGCACTGCATATGCGTATATGTTTGCCTTTGCTTATATGCATGTGTTTGCGTGTGTTTATGTATACCACACACTTGCCCTTGTTTATATGTGCTTGTGCGTATCCTTATGCATCTATGAGTGTGTGATTCTGTGTGTACGTTCATGTGTTTGCATGATTTGTGTGCATAGTGCAAGTGGGTTCACATACATTCACCTCTGCTGTGTGTGCACATGTATGAATACACAAGGATGTGTGTGTAAATTAATGTCATGTGACCCTATATATGTGTTAGGACAAGAGATTAGGGTCACCTTTTCTTAGCAGAGTCTTCTGTAACTCCCCAGTCCAACCCCTGGGCCCACAGCCCAACAGATTAGTAGCAGTAGCCTCGAGCGCCCCCTAGTGCTGATGCTCCTTGTGGCTAGACAGCCTCAACCCATTGTGAACTTCAAGGATACCTTTCTAGGACCACTTTCTCCATCCTGAGGGCTGCCCATGGAGGACATGCCCTGGAGCGGTATCACAGGAATCCCTCCCCTCTCCATGGACCCCCTGTACCCTTTGGTGGATGAGGGCCCAGGCTCCTCACATGAAGGCAGCCTGGGACACAGCCCTCCCACAGAGGCCCTAGGGCATCAGGGTGCAGGATGGGGCAGAAACAGGGATGGGGAGGAGGTGAACAGAGCCAACTAGGGCAAGGCTCCTGGTCTACACGAAAGCTGAATGCGGTGGTCATGGCTGGACTAGGGAAGAATGGGATCTGACTGATACTTCAGGGTCTCCCAGGGTCACCAGAAGCCATGGGGTGAAAATTCAGTGGGATGGGAAGCCAGAAAGGGTGCTGCAGAAACTCAGGTGAGTGATGGCAGGGCTTGAATGAAGATGTCGGTGGTGGGTGGAGAGAAGCCAGTAGTGTCAAAAAGACCTGAGACTTGGCAGTGGCAAACCCCACACAGCCAGTGCCACTATTTTAGATGGGCACAAGGAGGCTCAGAGAGGGCCTGGCTGTGCTGTGGACACTTGACAAGCTGGCTACACACCATCCCATGGATCCAGATCCCTAGGTGCCTAGAGCAGGATGTTTTCTACTGCTCATTCCTGGGAGCAGGGTGAAATGGGCTCTGGAGGCCTGCAGGCACTCACATCACAGGGAAATGTACATTTAAAATCCAGATCTGCATGTTCTCCTGGCAGGTCACCATCTGATGTCCATTTGGCATCATGTTACAATGTCACATCCGATATGAGTACAGGGCTGCTGTCTAGCTGGTGCATGTGCCACCTGGCTCCTCCCCACCTCCCAATTGTACCTACTTTCTGGCATCACTGAGGCTTCTGGAATCACTGGCCTTGCTAGAGACCCAGGTCCCTGTCCTCAGTCTAGGATGAGCTGCGAGACTCCCTGGACCAGATTGTCCAAAGCATGTGCCTGGGTCAGGCTGTCCCCATCGAAGGCGGGACTAAGGACTCTGGCCCAGGCACCGCACCCCTCTTCTCCCCCACACACATTCTCCTACAGTCTCCGGGAGTCACTCATATGCCTCCTAAGGTGACTCCACACCATGGGGTTGTGGGGTGACCACACTTGAGAGAACACTGTCTCATATCGCCATGTTTCACATGAGCTATAGTAAAAGAAATGCTGACATCTGCCAGAACCAGGAAGGAGCACCTGGCCAGGGCCAGGCACAAAAGCAAGCACCAGAAAGTGAACAAGTGAGTGAGGGATGGATGGTGAGTGGAATGGGTGGGCGGGGGAGAGATGGGAGGGTGAAATCAGTGAATGGATGTCTTATTATTTTTTACTGGTCGCTGAGACAAAATACCTGATGACCAAAGTTGGGAAAGGAAAGGTTTATTTCTTACAGTTTCTGTAGGTTTCAGTCCATACTCAGTTGGCTCCAAGGCAGGGTGGCATGGTGGGGCCGCAGTTCATGGTGGCTGCAAACAGCAAGCCCAGAAACCAGCAGGAGAGAGAGAGACACACCTTCTTCCTGCCATTACATTGTATGCTGGCCCCACCCCTATGTGGGCGTGGCACTCACACCCCCAATCCAAGCGCTAAACAATGAACCAAGCACAAATGCACAATGCAAGGGCATGAGGCTTGGGGGCCACCAACATAAACCATGATAGTGGATAAATAGGTGGATGGAGAGATGGATAGATGGATAAGTAGGCGGATGGGTGAGTACACAGTGGATAGGTAGATGTCTGCGTGGATGTTTGAGATGAGGCTAAACAAATGGCAAATAACCAGACAACTGGCTTTTCTGCCTTTGAGCCTGGTCAGTCCAGGATCGAGCTAGCCAGTGCGGGAGTGGGAGAAGAAAGAGGTACACGGAAGGCAAACCACAGTGCCTCTGGCCACAGATGTGCCCTCAGCAGGCCGTCCACACACTGCTGTCCCACACAGCCTTTGCCAGTGGCACAGACACAGCTTGCTCCTGCTGAAGCTCTGCCTTGGGACCAGCATGGATGTCCTAGCCAGGTGTCAGCTGGGTGGCAGGTGCTGTCCCTGCCAGGGGCTCGGAGGGACACAGCCACAGAAGAAAGGCTGGCTGGGGATGTCCTCCGTTCTGCCAAATCATTTATCTTCTGCTGTTCCATTCCTCCTCTTCTTCCTTTCCCTACTTCATTCCCCCCTTCTCTGGTCCTTTCTCTCCTTGTGTATTTTATTAAAGTGTAACATTGAAAATTGACGATACCCTAAGACACAATTTCCTTCAAAATCAGAGGTATCTGTGACCAGATCTGCAGCCAGGTTCCTGAAACAATTTCATGACTGCTCGGAAGTATCTGTCTGTCCCTCCTCTGTGTCCCTCTTCATCCATCACCCTGACTTCTTGCCAAGAAATGAGTTCCTTTTCCTTCTTGTTGGTGGCTGTCGCCCTCTGCTGGCAGTCGAGGAAGTTGCAGATAGGCATGGAAAAGGCCAGCCCTGAGTGGTTAAGAGATCACAAACTCCGCCTCAAAACAGCAATTCTTGCCTTAGAGTTCTGTAGTTGGTGCCTGACACGGGTCTCAGTGGGCTAGGATCAGGTAGGAGCCTGCTGTGGAAGGCATACTTGGCCGTGGCTCCTCCTTCGTATTCCAGCCCAGTCTCTCACACTTGCCAGCTCCCTGGTTCTGTTTTGAGGACTGTTTTATTAGGATCTCCCGGGACAAACCAAGCTAACCTCCCATCCCAAAGTCCTCAATCTTCCTCATATCGTTAGGGACCCATTTGCCATCGAACCAACATACCCCAGGTCCAGGATGAGGACCCATTCTGGGATCATTGCAGGCCTGGATTTAGACCGTGGGGATCTTTGGGGACATTATTTTGTCTACCACACACACCTTCCCCTCCAGAAGTAGGCTCCTTTTAAAAAACTAAGGACTTACAAGGAGAGCCAAGCAACTGCAGATATCTGAGTAAAGTGTTCACTGAGAAAGGTCAAACAAAACAGAAAAAGAAGAGAAGAGGAAAAAAATAAACAAGAACCATTGAGAAGATGGGGGGGGGGACAAAAGAATTCTGACCATCAATGTCTTCACAATTAGGTAAATTTACAGCCAGGTATGGTGGCACATGCCTGTAAACCCAGTGCTCTGAGAGCCTGAAGCAGGAGGGTCACAATTTTGAGTCCAGCTTAGGGAACTTAGTGAGACTTAGTCTCAAAAGAAAAAATAAAAGGATGGTGTATAGTGGTAGAGCGCTCCTGTTTTCAACCCTCAGTACCATAAAAGAAATTTTTAAAAAGTAAAATTCCTTCTATGAAACCAGTACAGGATGTTTTCTTCCTTCCTCTCTCCCTTCTGTGCTTCTTTCTGTTTTGGGGTTTTTTTTTATATGATGCTAAGTAAAATTAAGAAATACATAAACCAGACTTCATCAGAATTATAAATTTCTGTGCATCACAGGATGTCAACAGAGTGAAAAACAGCTCACAAGTAGGAAGAGATATTCACAAATTACATATAAAGGAATCACATCCACAATATGTAAAACACTCTACAAATCACCAAGAAATCTGATTTTTAAATGGGCAAAGCACCAGGCATGATGGTGTGCGCCCATATCTCAGCACATGGTAGGGCTGAGGCAGGAAGATCGCTCGATCCCAGAAATTCAAGGCCACCCAGAGAACATACCAAGACTCTGTCTCAAGGGAAGAAAGAAAAGCAATGGACTTGAATAAACGATTCTCCAAAGAAGATATACAAGTGCTCAAAAAGCACAAAGATGCTCACCATCGCTAATTACTAAGCAAATGCAAATCAAAACCACAATGAGACACACCTCATTATTTTTAAAAAAAAATAATAATAGTTGGCATGGATGTGAAGCAGGACACTTAGAGGGCATCAAGATCCGTAGTTGCGTTTTTGTGCCTTGCCCCTTGTATTTGCTTTTTAATATATCCTGACACATGGCTAAATCGATTATAAGGTAAAGGAGTAATAAAAAAAAAAAAGGAAAATGTTATAGCGGCTCGTGGGGCTTTGCAGTAGCTGTACACTTTCAGTCCGATCTCCCATCCCGAGAGGAGTAAGCTCAAGCACTTATTAGCTTAGCACCTAAAGAATACTGTACATTCCAGGCCTCATCAGCAGGCCCAATTATCTAAGAAATGAGCTGCTGGAGCAGGCCAAGGCAGCAGCGGAAACAGCTACACTTGAAATCAATAATACCAAAGACACTATGCCAGCAGTGATCTGTCTCAGCACACTCTGCTCTGTGGATGAAATGATCAACAAATGAGCAGCAGGGGTCTAAGGTCATGGTTCAGCTAAATTAATAGGAACCCGTCCTCCTGGCATATGCCCTAGGATCACTAGTCTTATTTTGTACAGATCTGAAGGGAATGCACTGACTCAAGGTGCATTTTGGATAGGTAAAAGGATTAGCATCCCATTGTATATTCCCATACATTAAAACACATGCGTAGGCCAGGCATGGTGGCTCACGCCTGTAATCCCAGCACTCAGGAGGCTGATGCAGGAGGATCACTGTGAGTTCAAGGCCATCCTGGGCTGCAAAGTGAGTTCAAGGCAAGCCTGAATTGCACAGTGAGACCCTGCCTCAAAAAGATTTTAAAAATGGATTATAGATACACATGGAAGTTCAAACAGCCCTATAGTACAATGCTAAGAGCCTGACTAGAAAGTCATTACCAGTCCATAAGCACCCTTCTCTAAAGGGAAGAGCCAATTTTCATAAATTTTCTTGGGCAGGTCCAAGTTTTCCATATTGCAAAAACTGGGGGAAAGGTGTATTAAAACTTTCTACCCAATTTATTTCCTTAGTAGAGACAGATTTTTTTAGTCACATTACCAAAGTTAGTCCAGTTTTATTTATACCAGTCTGTACCACTGTCCTTTCTCCCCATAAAACTTCCCCCAAGGTCCCCAGTCAATAAATTCATATATGGGGCTGGGGATTTAGCTCAGCGGTATAAGTGCCTGCCTTGCAAGCGTGTGGTCGTGAATTCGATCCCTGGTACCGGTAAAAATACAAAAAATAAAAAAATAAAAAAATAATAATAAATAAATTCATATGCTCCCAGTTTTCCATATCTTCCTGTCTTGGTTATTTTTCTGTCATTGCTGAGACAAAATACCTGACACCCAAAATTAGGGAAAGAAATGTTTATTTCTTACAGTTCTTGGAGGTTTCAGTTCATACTCAGGGGGCTGTAAGGCAGGGTGGCACGGCAGGACTGCGGTAAACACCAAGCACAAACTGGCAAAAGGAGAGACACACCTTCTTCCCGACATCGCACAGTATGCTGGCTCCACCCCTGGGCGGGCACAGTACTCACACCACCAATCCGAGCACTAGACAACAAACCAATCACAAAGGCTAGATTCAGCCGAGTCCATGACTGCATGAGACTTAGGGTGGGGGGATACTGACATAAACTATTACACTGCCTGACTGGCCCCTACATATATTCCATGGCAGAGGGGCATCTTTATGAAATCCATCTCGTGTAATGTGAACCTGACAAATTGGATATTTGGACAGGAAGGAATCTTTTTATTCTCCAGTCATGTAGTTGGGTCAGGGCCAGTTGGAGAGACCCTAAAGTCCTACACTGCCCCTCCATTATTTGAAGGGCCCATTTGCCTGCAAAAGGGATCCATCTTCATGGTATTTGGAACACCAATCCTTGGCCCAGTCATAGCCTTTAGAACAATGAGAACACAAAGTGGCTGGAACCACTTGTTTTTTGGTTTTGGTGGGGGAGAGGGGTGCTCTGATTTGGGCTTTTTTGTTGTTGTTGCTTTTGGTCTTTTTGAGATAAGGTCTCACTATGTAGTTCCGGCTGAGCTTTGGCTCACTTTGTAGCCCAGGCTGGTCTCAAACTTTCAAAGGATTCTCCTGCCTCAGCCTCCCAAGTGCTGGGATTGTCAGCACACCCAGTTTCCATTTGTTTTAGAGGCGGTAGGAGCGGTGACATCACCGTTTATGTCCTTGCACTGTATAACTTTTTCTAAGGTGTCCCACTTCTCCACATTCAAAACATTTGATCTCAGTTTTTGCCTCCTTTAAATTGTTGGATATGGCTTGGGCCATTAAGGCTGAATTGTAAGAGGAATAGCTTATATTTTGATTGGCTCTTGTATAAGCTCCAAGATCACTGAGTCCACTAACAGACAAAAGAGCCTATTTACAATCATGATTATTGGTTTGTTTGGGGTTTTTGTTTTGTTTTGTTTTTGGTACTGGGTATGGAACTTATGACCTCTTGCTTGGGAGATCACATGGGGCCGCCAAAATCCTAACCATTGTCAGTTCCCTGAGTTATCATTTTACATAAAACACACAAGATAGACTAAATCAAGGTACATTAAAAAGTAAAATTTTGTCACATGCTACAACATGGATGCACCTTGAGGACACTATGCCCACTGAGATAGACCAAACACCAAAGGACAATCACTGTAGGATTCTCCTTCTATGGGGCCCTAGAGAAGGAACCAGGTCCACAGAGACAGGAAGCAGGGTGGGGTCCGGGGAGCCGGGTAGTGAGTCAGTGCTCATTGGGGCCAGAGATGAGAACGGATGGTGGTGACACCTGCCCAAGAGTGTGACTATATTCAGTGCTGCTGAGCTGCGCACTTAAACGTGGTGCAGTCAGTGAAGTTACGGGGTGTACATGTTACCACAATAAAATAAGGAGGAAGAGAAGCAATCACGGGTCAGGGCCGGGCAGGGCGGGAGCACTGGGGCCGGGTGATTGGTGCTATGACTCACTTGCCCCTCTGCCAGGAGCTCTGTGTACATACAGGACCCACCACACCCCACCCCAGCGCCCCCCCACTGTCCACTTTTCTTTCCCTGTAAATGTGACTCCCCTAGTCCTCATAAAGGCAGGTGGAGCCACTGATGGCTGTCTCGGGGCTCAGCCCCTTCCCTTCCTCTGGAAACTGAAGAAAAACTTCTTTTTCCCAAATTCATTTTATTTCAAGGAGAAAAAGAAAAAGAAAGAAGAAAAAAACTAAAAATTTCTAAACACATCAATCAGGGGGCAACAATGGTACATACATGGTGCATTGTCATCTCCAAATCATTCACCCAGAGCACAAGAGATCTGCCTTCAATTTTCCAAACATTACCATCTCAAATCTCTCTTTGGTGAACTCAGAGAAATCAGTAGTATAACTATCTTAACTATTTTTATAGACATATACATATATCATTTCTTTCAGCTTCTCACACTAATGAGACAATATGTGTTTACACTTGTGTGTCATATTTATTTCATTAACAAGGATGGTCTCAAATGCATCCATTTAGCTGTATAAGTCTCCAGTTTATCCTTCTTCGTGGCTGAGCAGTGCTCTGTTGTATAGAAATACCACCTCTTTTTTATCCATTCCTCAATGGGCATTTAGGTTGTTTTCAAGATCTGGCTATTACAAATTGTGCTGCTACAAACACGGGTGCACATAAATCATTGTGGAATGATATTTTTAATTCTTTTGGGAAGGTATCTAGAAGGGGAATAGCTGGGTCAAATGGGCCCTCTAGTCCTAGTTTCCTGGGGAGTCTCCACTTTGATTTTCACAGTGATTGCACCAGTCTGCATTCCCACCAGCTCTGCAAAAGGTTCCATTTTTCCCACTGTTGTAACCTATATAGGTATATTTTTTAAAAACCCTCCTAAGTCTCCTCAGAGGCAAGAGAAAGATCAAAGGTAACTCTAAGAGCAGAACAGGATGTCAAGTCCTAATCTAAACTTGCTTGTTTGCAGGATGTGCCTTCCCCAGAGGATGTTTACCTAATCTAAACTTCCTTGTTAGCCTACCTGAACCTTGCTCTTCCCAAGAAATGTAACTGCTGTGTTCCTATTCTGTAGTGCGCCGTGAACCCCCACCCCCCTTGCATTGTGAGACCAGCAGCTGTTTGCGGTTTTACAGGATAAAAACCCTGCCCTTTCGCTGTTAGACGCACAGTCTTCCATATTGGCTACTGGAGGCTGCGTTGCCAGGGTTGTGCTTTAATAAACAATTTTCTTCAGGGCTGGGGATTTAGCTCAGCAGCATAAGTGCCTGCCTTGCAAGCAGGCAGTCATGAGTTCAATCCCTGGTACCGATAAAAAGAAAAAAGACAAAAAATAATAATAATAATAATAAAATAAATAATTTTTTTCTTTCCCAATTATTTCCTCTGGCTCCTTCATACCTCGGGAAGCGGACCACCATACCCACAGCCCTTCCAGGTTTGTTATTGTTAAGTTTCCTGATAAAAGCCCTACTTTCTGAGATGAGGTGCAATCTGAGTGTTGTTTTAATTTGCATCTCTCGAATGACCAGTGCGGTTGAACATTTTTTCACATATTTATTTGCTGTTTGTATTTCTTCATCTAAGAAGTGTGTGTTCATCTCAGATGCCCATTTTTGGACTGGGTCTTTAAATCTGGGAGGACTGATTTTTTTTTTCATTCTTTATGTGTTCTCAATAGTAATCCTTTGTCTGAGGAACAGCTGGCAAACATTTTCTCCCACGTTGTGGGTTGTCTCTTCACTCTGCTGGTGGTTGAAAACTGCAGAAAACTTAAATCACCAGTCCCTTCGCTTGGGAATAAGCCCTCTAGAGTACATTTTGCCTGCTCTTAGCTGCTTGCTTTTAACTGACTATAGCTAACAGCTCTGCATGTGCATCAGCCAGAGCCTCTTCCCGCACTGGGGAACACAAATATCCCAAACACCATTGTGGGGAGGATTTGAGGCCTCCATCTGGGAGATAAGCTCTTTGCGAAGCTCCTTGGCACAGTGACTGGCACACTGCTCACCAGGGACAAACCCCTCTCTACAAACCTAAAAGGGAGGACTCCCCCTGGCCTGCCCCACCTCAGTGCACAGAGAGATTCAAGAAACAAACCACAGATTTCCAGGAAGATGGCAGACTGTGAACACAGAGCAGAGCCACTTCCAGATTTGGTGTCCAGACACTGGAATGTAGCAACAGGAAGAAGACAGAGAAGGAGGGAAGTGGGTCCCTAGGATCCAGGAAGGATCTGAAGGGAGAAATAAAGCCCACAGGGAGAGTGAAAAAAATACTTCAATGAGAAAGAAGAAGGTAGCATGTGATGCTTTCTTCCTGAGCTCGGACTCCCTGTGTGAGAGGATCAGCTCAAACCTGCAGATGCACGGTGACATTGGTGACCCCAGACGCCTCCACGGAGAAAGATGCTGTGGGAAGAACAGAGCAGTGCTCGAGCACTGCTGTATTGTTTTTGCTAATAGAAATCTAAGTGGAACATGCTGGCTGCTCAGTCTGAATTACTGATAAGCCATTTTATATATTCATGAGTGTTTTTTATATATTTGGGGCTCAATGTATTATATCTACCCCTGGAAAATATTTTGACAATTACTTAAAATAATTTTTAAGGCCTCTATTTGGAGATCTGGAAGAAAATAAATAGTGTGGATAATCAGACTATAAAAGGGACTAGTTACATAAAATGTACTATTTGTTTGCACAAAAAAATACTTGCATTCACCGGAGACATAGCTCAGTGGCACAAGCACCTCCCTGGCAAGCCCAAGGTCCTGTGTTCAATTCCTGGTAACAACAACAACAACAAATACATTCATTGCAGAAAAATCCAAAGCCACAAATAATAGTAATAAATTGCTTGTAGCACCTGAAGAGATTACTACAATAAATTATTGTATGCCACAGAATATGTAGTCAAAAACTTAGAATGTTAATAAACATTCCTTTCTGAAAGGAAGGAAGTAAGTTACACCACACGGTAGACAATGCATCGTCTCAGGGAGAATCTTCTAGAAGAAACAGGATGGAGGTTTGTCCCCATGTCTGGGAAGAGTCCCGCAAGCTGTCACAGGTTTTGGCCTGCAAGGCCCAGTCAAGAAGACCTGATACCCTGGCTCCACAGCAAGACCACAGGCCACTCACTGCTGGTATCCCAGGGGACCCAGGCCTCAAGGACATCAAGGATGAAGAGGAAGACAGGAGAGGACCTCTGCTGAGACAGCAGCAAGTACAGACTGCCTCCTATGGGCTTCAGGAGGTGAGGTGGGACCCTAAAGGAGCAGATGGGCTCCAGGCTTCCTTGGCAGCTGCAGAGCCACAACAGTACGGCAGGGATAGGGCCTGGGGGTCATCTTACACAGTCCTCAGCCCACACAAGACTATAGCCACTCCCCAATCTCCACCCATGGAGATGCCCTGATGCCTCAGATGGTTCCCAGGGGTGCCTGAAGGCACACTGTCTCTGCAAGCCCTGTTAGAACCCTGTGCTCCCCAAAAGGTCACTTGAGGACCACTCAGCGGCACCAGGAACCCAGAAAATGCACAAAGACACTGGTTGCGTCACTTCTGTGGGTTTTGGGGCTCATGAGGAGATGAAGCCATCAACAAACTGCCTTTGAGCTAGAACTGAAGTCAGGTCAGAGAGGCTTACGCCCCAGCTGTACATTAGCCATTTTTCTTTTAAGTGCTGAGGATCCTCCTGTCTCAGCCTCCTGAGCAGATGGGATGACAGACATGCACCACCACACCTGGATGTCCATTCATTTTGCAGTATTTAATGTTTAAAACTCAAGCATATTTTCACATAGACCTAGATTTAAGACATTTGTTGAAAAATAACGACTTCTCCAATCCTGAGCTCATTCTGCGGACAACCCTCATTGGAGACAGTAAAACCTGGGCCAGGCCTTGCATCTCCTGGCTTCTGTGTTTCTGGAATTCCATTTTTTCCTGCTGCAGAACAGACCTGAAGGCAACTGGGGCTAGAATATGAAAGGAACTGGCCTCTCCAGACAAAGCGAGGAAAGGCGGAATTAGCAGAGGGACAGAAGCTCAGATCAGTAGAACACACTAGAAACACTGGAAATAAAACAAATCTACCAATGGATTTTTGACAAAGATGCACATTACAGTTTGGATCTGAAAGGTCCCCCTAAAGTCACCTGTGACTGGAAGGCAATTGGATAACGGAAGCACTGTGTTCATCAGGAGATTGGTCTATCAATGGGTTCAGAGCTAACTGGCCATTTGGGTGGTAGGGTCTGTCTGGAGGCGACAGGTCATTGTTGCTGTGACTTGGAAGGGTGTATCCCTCTAGGATCTGCTTCCTGGCCACCATGAGATGAGCAGTTTCCCTCTATGGCCCTTCCACCATACCATTTTTACATTCGAGCCTACCGAATATGGACTTCTAATAACCGTGAGCTGTTCGTCCTTTAAGTTACAGGTGTCCCAGTGACAATGAAAGCAACCAAGACAATGTAAAACCAATGGAAAAAAGACAGCTTTTCCACAACTGATGCTGGAGCAGTTAGACGTTGATGGGTCAAAAGGAAAAAAAAAAAAAAAAAGAAGAATCTCAACTGCCTCCTATGTTCCCCTCCCCTTTTAAAAAAAAAAGTCAGGGTCTCACTGTATAGTTCAGAACTCACTATGTAGCCCAGGCCGAGCTTGAACTCACAGTGATGCTCCTGCCTCAGCCTACCAGTTCTGGGATTGCAGGTTCGTACCACCACACCCTGCCTAATACCTCATTGAAAGTCACCATAAGGTTGAAGGATGCTCAGCCCCTCCTCCTGTGCTTCCCATGCTCAATATCCCCAGAAAAATGTCTACCTGGCATCTCAGGTCTCAAACCCTTGCTTCTCCCCCAAATCTGCCCATCCCTTGACTTCCTTGGTTGATCAATGGAAACTGTCCTTTAACCTTGCAATGCATCAGAATTTTTCGTTTACACCCCCTTTCTAATCTTTCAGGTGCTTTACCTCAATAAACTTTTCCTACTTATAACCTCCTTTGTTCTTACATTCATTTTTCAGTTATAGAGAAACACAAACTCAACACTACAGAATGTACTTCCTACATGTTTGTAAATATTGACATATAATATTTATTATTAACATGTGTAGTTGTTTTGTTACTGAGCCAAAGTCTCGCTACATAGCTCAGGCTGGCCGTGGATTCACTATGTACTCACGCTGGCTTCGAACAGGCAGCCATCCTTCTGCCCCTGAGCGCTGGGATTACAGGGGCGCGCCACCGCACATGGCAACACAGGTGATTTACTGGGACTCTGCAAGTTGAGAAACCAAAGCCATCCCAATCCCGTCCCAGCCGTCCACACAGCAGGAATGCACAGTGCCTCGCAAAGACGCCAGCTCCTCACACACCAAGGTAAATGCCGTAACTCCTAACACTCTAGCTTTACGCCAGAAAAAAGACCCACCGAACTCAGGGGTAGAAACAGGGTCGAACCAGCTCGCGTAGAATGCCTACTGTTGGGCGCAAAGAGCATGCGCAGGTCTCGTGTTCCCGCGAGACTTCAAGCGAGGACGGCTACAGTGACTTCCGGTAACAACCCGGAAGTGGAAGTGTAAAATCACTACGGATTTAGCGGAGCTTCGGACGTTTAGCGCGCGGCTGCCCGGATCTGGCCAGCCTGAGCGCCATGGACCCCTTCCTGGTGCTGCTACACTCTTTATCGACCCGCCTGTCGGACAGAGAACTGACTGAGCTCAAGTTCTTATGCCGGAATCGCGTGAGCAAGAGGAAACTGGAGCTCATGGAAAGTGGCCTCGACCTCTTCAACGTGCTGCTAGAGCAGAACGATCTGGACGCCGAGCGCACAGATCTGCTGCGCCAACTGCTGACCTCTCTGCGGCGCCAAGACCTGCTACAGTGCCTAGACAGCTTCGAGGTGGAGGCTACCGCTGGAGCATCTCTGAGGGAGACAGGTGCGTGTGTGGGGGCCAAGGAGGCAAAGCCAGTTCGCCCAGCCGCAGTCCGTGAGACCCCACCGGGCGCCTGACTTTTGCCAGGTTCGGTTTGTGTAACATGTCTCCAGAGGACTCAGGGGCGAGTGGCACACCCGCTTTACAGATGGGAGAATCAAAATTCCAAACAGTTCATTCACCCAAGGTTGCAGAGCCTAAACACCCACCTCCTGATCCTCAGTGTTTACTTAACCACCCCGAGGAAAATGACAAAACTCGCCAGAGAAAGCAGCTTTGCTAACATCAGGATGAACTGCAGGCGTAGGAAGTGGTCAGAGGTCAGCGGAGTCTGTTATTGCAGACTTCTGCCTCTGCGAGTGTGCCTGGCTCATAATACCCGTTATCGACCTGGGAGAATTGTGCCTCACTTATTAACTCTGACCCGCGGGCTTACAGAGTGACGCCTACTACACAATTACCATATTGCTTAATGTTCACAGTAGCCCTGCTAAATACTGTTTACTATGGTTTAAATTTAATGTGCTCTCCAAAAGCCTCATATGTTCAAAGATGTGACTTTTAGAAGGTGGTTGGAGCAATGGATGCTTTGCTCGTGGTACATTAATCCATTGAGTGCATTGCTGAATGTGCTTGGAGGTGGTCACTGGGGGAGTTGTCTAAAAGGGTATATTTTTATCCCAAATCTTTCCCTTCTTTGTTTCTTGACTTCCATGGGGTAGAACAGCTTTCTTGTGCCCTTCCATCATACCATTTCTTTTTTTTTTTTTTTTTTTGTCTTTTTCGGTACCAGGGATCGAACTCACGACTGCCTGCTTGCAAGGCAGGTGCTTATGCCGCTGAGCTAAATCCCCAGCCCCTCATCATACCATTTCTACTTTGAAAGCAGACATCCATGGGTAGAGGCTCTGAAACCACGAGCCAAACAGCCAGAAGTAAACCAAGACTGCCTGACCTCAGGTCATGTGGTTCTTGTTGAGCATCCTAATTTAAGTCTCAAGTTTGAAATGTCACAAAATTTAAAATTTTCAAGCACTGACGTGATGCCCCAAGCAGGGCATTCCATATCAGGAAACTTTGTTCCATACACAAAGTTACTTAAGGTAATTTGTAAAGTTACCTTCAGACTAAGATATAGAGGAAAAAAGGAATTTTGTGTGTAGACTGGAGTCCCAAAATCCCTCATGATTATGCAGATATTCAGAAATTAGATAAAGGAGGGCCAGGGTTTAGCTCAGCATAAGTGCCTGCCTGGCACTTATGAGTTCGATCCCCAGTACCAAAAAGAAAAAATGAGATAAGGAATTCCCTGTGTCAGCCACAGCACTGCCTCTTTGATGAGAGTTGTTCCTTCCTGATCTGTCAGCCCCCTCTCCACCATTACCTGTGGCTTACAGCAGTTTTAGGAGTTAAAATGAGTCCAGAGTTCAATGTTTCTCAGCCTCGCTTCCTTGTTTCTCAGGCTCAGGGAGGGAGCGTGGGGTGAACCTTGGGGATACACTTCACAGGCTTCAGGCAGTTGCTTGGGATTGGCCATTGAGTCAATGAACAAAACAGGAATAAACACTCTCACCATGATTGTTACTCTACAAGAACTAGTGCTTATTGTTGGCAAGCAGAGCAACTCCTCTATCTGAAGGCATTCAAGGTTCTGATATAACACTGCTGACCAGACAGAACAGGACAGAAAAACTGTCTTCATGAGCATTTACTCATGAGGAGATGCGGATAAATTTAAAATATGGTGCTGAAAGTATGTATAATAACTTCTTAGGCTTATGTTTGTGAGTGCATGTGGCTGCGTGTGTGTGGCTATGTGTGTTTATGTAGTTACCTAATTACTGGAGGAAAGTACACCAGGTTGACAGCGTGTATGGCTAGATGGGGAACTGGTGATTCCGTATTTCTATATTAGGGCATTTCAGCACCATGGTTAAAAGCTGGTTCTGATACTAGCTTCAGCTTTTGAATCCTGACTTTACCATTTTCTAGCTGTATGATGCCAGGGAAGTCTTAACATCCCTGTACCTGTTTCTTTCCTAGTACCAATGGTTGTAGTAACAAGAATCTCACTCTCACAGCTATCAGTGCTATAGGAGTTGGCACAAGTGTCAACAGTGTCCCTGTTATGTAGGAACAGATTGAATTGTTAGGTGCTCTCCTTGTAGCACCTTGTTCTGCCTCAACTCTCCTCTCCCATTCCAGAAGTAGCCTGTTAGGATCTGCGGTGCTCAGCTCTCGCATCTTAGTAGTGGCCATTCAGCTGAGACACATAGTAGCCAAGGGTCAAAATCTGATGGTCAGGGCAGCCTTGAATTGAGTGTGCACCAGTCTCCTGGGGCTGCCATAACAAATTATCACTAACTTGGTGTTTAAAGCAACAAGAATGCTAGATGTGATGGCACACGCCTGTAGTCCTAGCACCAGGGAGTTAGGAAGGAGAAGGAATGCTATAACTTCAAGGCCAGTTCAAACTACATACTGAGACCCTGTCTCAAAAGCCATGGGAATGTAACCTCTCACAATCTAGCGGCCAGAAATCTAGAGAAGCCAGGCGCCAGCTGGGTTATGCTCCCTCTGAAGACTTGGAAACCATCCTGCCCTGTCCTGTTCAGCTTCTGGGATCCCAGGCCTTCCTTAGCCAAGGGTCTTTACACTGAGCTACATCCCCAGCCCTTATTATGGTGAGACAAGATCTTGACCCGGTTGGGTTGTAATTTAGGGTCCTCCTCGCCCCAGCCTCCCAGAATGCTGGAATTACAGGTGTGTGCTGTCACACTTGATTCTATATGTACCTTGTAAAGACAGCTGTCATTGGATTTAAGGTGCACCCAGATAATCTAAGTTGAATGATCTCTCAAGATCCTCACTTAATTACATCTGCAAAGGTACTTTTCTAAGTACATGGACATGGAGTTTCAACAGTTTGACATGGAGATAGCTTTCAAGGACCATCGCTCACCCTATTGTGGAGTGGGATATGAGGGCAACCCTGTTTTCTTCCCTCTCAGGACTCCCCAACCTCTCAGTTCCCCCACTCCTAGGCAGGTAGCCTAATATAACCTACTAAGGGATGGGAGCTGGCTCGCGCAGAATTAATGGCCAGTCTTGGGCTTTCTATTGCAGCCCTTGAGCTATGAGCTGACTCTGGTCTCAAGACAGGACCTGCAGCCTGACCTGGGCAACATCAAAGCCTTGGGGGTTGGGGGACTCCATCTCCTAAAAGTTCTGCAAAATTCCAATAAATCATCTTGCACTCTCCCTCCCAGACCTGCGCACAGCATTTGACATCATCTGCGATAACGTGGGAAGAGACTGGAAAAGACTGGCCCGTCAGCTTAACATTTCCGACACCAAGATTGACGCAATTGAGGAGCGATACCCCCGAAACCTACCAGAGCGTGTGAGGGAGTCGCTGAGGATCTGGGGGAACTTGCAGAAGGAGAACGCAACTGTGGCCCGCCTGGTGCAAGTGCTCCGGGACTGCAGGATGAACCTGGTGGCCGACCTTGTGGAGGAGGAACAGCAGGCCCGGGAGTCCCAAAATGAGAGCAAAAGCATGTCCTCAATGGCATGGGAATCAGAAGCATCCTCCTCACAGTGACCTTCACAGCCCCACCACTCTTCTGGGGGACCATTATCCACTTGGTGCTGTCCACCGAAAGCAGCGTAGTACCTTTGCTGCCCAGCACTAAAAAGACCCCAAGAAACTAGGCAGAGAGCCCTGTTTCTGCAGCTGCAGCCCCATCACTTCTCAGTGAAGGCAGTGTTAACTGAGCATCTGTCGGGCTGGGGTTTGAACACTGCACAGATGTTCCCATGTGTTCTTTACCGTCACCATTTTTTTCAGTGAGCACCTGCAGGAAAAAGTTGAAACTGCTGAACACATAGAAGGAACCCGCTGACATTGTCAGTTGTTACTGTCACTCTGCAGGTGAGTAGGGCAGGAGGGAGTCAGAAAGGTGGCACATCTGATTCCAAATCCACACTTCTCACCACTGTCCAGCTGCCACCCCCACAGCTGACTTCAGGGTAGACCTAGGACACCAGGATCCTGCCCTGGAGTCATGACCCACACACCTCTGGCCTCTGAGTGAGCAGAGTCTGAGGCTGGCCGAAGGGACAGTGGTGGCTGTGGGACAGACTGAGGGGTCTTCAGAAGTGCTCGTGTCTGGTGCACTCGATAAACGTTCTCACAAGAGGACGATTGCTGTGATTGTGCAGTTTACCATTTGTATCAGAATGACTGTGTGATAACAGAACCAGCAAGAGAGCAGGAGCTGTAAGAATCGAGCCCTGCAATCTGTTGAGCAAGTAAGTGCCTTTGCTCTGGAAACTGTTCCATAGAATGAGTTGCTATTCCTTTTGAGGACACTTTGATCTTGAATCTTCTCTGGAGCCACACTACAGCAATGGCAGTCTGCCTTGTGCTCATCCCGGGTGCTCACCTATGAGTAGGTGGTAGATCACTATATGGCACTAACCATGAGCGAAGGGTGGTCCAGCTTTGCCCTTTTGGAGCTGCCTGCTTCTGACAATCATCAAACTAAAGCCAAGCCGTGGCATTTTGTGCCGGCTCTGCCCTTGTGAGTGTAGAAAACCGCATGTGCCATGCTGTGCTACCTGCACCCTGGATTATCAAGTCCCTGGGCAAGGTTCTAGGCACACTGTCACACTAAACTGTGGCCATGGCCTTTGAACTCCTCTGTGCCTTCCTGGTTGTTCCTTCTCAGGGAACAGGAGCAGGAATGTGGAGCAGAGCTAGATTCCACCCAGCCTCCCATGCCTTTGAAGGCACCCAGCGTGACGCTTGGAAGTGGAGTTGCGTCCCCAGACCTGGAAGTCCTGTTTTTCCTCTCTGCTGGACCACACCACTGTGCATCCTGGGATCGGGAGGAGATGGGCCAGCTCCTGAGAATGTGGAACACAGAACCAGCCCTGGAAAGGGGGCCCAGAGCCACACAGAGGCATCCGTCACAGAGCAGCTGCTATCATGACACTGCAGGCGCTGAGACTATGCCTAGTAGGACAGCAGCCTGCCCTCGGGGACCTCGGGCTGTCCCTGCTTACCCAGAACAGAAGAGAAAAGGCAGTAGTGCTCACAAGGCCCTAGGCATAAAGGTGATGGCAGCAAGTTTTTGACAATGGAAATTATTTGCTGGATAATGAACTTTTTTCTGTGCTGTTGCTATGATGCATTTTTTTGTTGTTGTTTTGAGACAAAGTCTTGCTAGGTAGTTCAGGTTGGCCTTAACTCACTGGATAGCCTATGCTGACCTCACACCATGATCCTCCTGCCCCAGCCTCCTGAGTGCTGGGGTTACAGTTGTATGCCACCGCACCCAGCTCATTTTTCAGTTTTTAAAGACTCCTGAAAATATGGTAGTTGACTGCACTGGCAGGCAGGGCACATGCACAGGGAGAGAGAGAACACATGGCCTCTCAGGTTGGCCTGGGTTTGAGTCCTGGCTGCCCCTAGTGGCCACATCACCCCAAAGGGACCATCAGTAAACACTAAGAATCTGTGAGTATCACTTCTCAGGGACCTTAAAAATAAGCAGCAAAGCTGAACATGGTGACATACATCTGTAATCCCAGCCCAAGGCAGAAAGATTACAAGTTCGAGCCCAGGCCACTTAGCAACTTAGCAAAGGCCCTGGATTGGCTCTCCAGTTCTGGAAAAAGAACAAAAACCAAGCAAGGCTTTACCTGGAGCCCTAGGGAGCTGTCCAGAGGCCATTTTGCCCAGAACATGGGAGCCCAGCACTCAGTTATGGCCCTAGGATGTCATCTTCCTTTCTTCTGTAGTTGGAGTTGGGGGAACAGGGCAGCCCCTTTCAAGGGAAGGCACTCAGGATCTTCCTGACCCTCCTTGGGACAGAAGTGCTCAATGTCCTGTGGGCACCGTGACCTTGGATACAGGTTCCGATGCACCCCACTCAGTCCGGAGCTGTTGTGTTTGAAGAGGGTTTCTTGGGGGAGGGGCGGCGGAATCACATTCCTTTTTTTTTTGGTACCAGGGATCAAACTCTTGACCTCACACTTGCCAGGCAGGCACTTACACCACTGAGCTACATCACTGGCCACATTCCTCTCTTTGCCTCTATACAATCCATGATTCTGAAAAAGGTGCACTCAGGCTGTGGGGTTTGCCTGACAGCACAAGTGAGCAGCCACAGCTTGCTGTCCTAAGTCTAGAGGTCTCAGCTTTGCAGGGGACTCCAGGCCTCTCCACGGTTTGTCCTGGACCAAAGGCTCCAGCCCTCCTTTCCCAGCTGCCTTCTCCCACCATGGCAGCCCTGCTTTCCCAACTGCACCCCAAACAGCGCTCTCCAGCAACCACCCCCTAGACTCCAGGGTGCTCCAAATCTGCTGCACCTGGTCTTCCCCTGTAGGAGTTGCAGTTTGTCCTGGCTGTTGAGGACTCTCCCTTTGAGATGCTGTTCTTGAGCACCCTTGTCATGACCACCTCCTCGAAGATGCCACGCTGTCTTCTCACCAGGAGCACAGACCCCTTCTAGACCTGTCCTGTCCCAGATCCTGGGCATCTGCTGTGTCTCTCTAGGCTATATCTTTCCTGGAGGCCCTGTCCCCTTCCTATCAGTGGCCTCAGTGGCCCTATGGAGACCATCCTGATACCTAGTATGAGTTTCTTGTGGCTGCTACAACAAATCCCTGCTTGTTGACTGGCTTCACTCACATTTTTCTTAAGGTTCTAAAGGTTAGGAATCCAAAGTGGATCTCTCAGGGCTCAAGTCATTTGTGAGCAGGCCTGGCTCCTTGCCATGGGCAGCATCTCTGTCAGCCTGCACGCATCTGAGCTTCCAGCTCAGAGTCTTCCCGTTACATTCCTTCCTGTCTCCCTGCCCTCTTCCTCCCTCCCCCACTGCAAGAGGCTTTGCGATCTCTTTGTGGTATCTGAGTAAATCAAAATCATCTTCCCATCGTCGCATCCTTCATCTAACACTGTGTAACATGCCTTTTGCCATGTCAGGGAGCCCACGGGTCCAGGCATTCGGATGTGGACAGTGGTCCTAGCTCTTTGCTGGATGCTCTCTCATCTGCCCACCAGACCAGCCTTCTCCTCGCCCTTAGGCTCACTTGTGCCACATAGCAGACCTGGGTCCTGAACCCAGTTCCTCATAAGTGTCACTCTTGGCCACCTTCTCTTCTGCCCTTTCTGCAGTCCTCATTCCCAACATGGCCACCCTCTGTTCTGGACCAGGACACACTGGCCTAATTCATCTCCTGCCTCTGCTCTTACCCTGGCCCAGCTCAACCCAGCCCCCACCAGCAGCTGCAACCACAGACCCCTGTCTGTCTCGGAGAAGCCACATGCTCTCCGTGCAGGTTTTACTTCATTTTTTTATTCCATGATAACTGTTGTGAGTCATCTAGCTGAGTACTTTCTGACCACACAGTCCCCATGTGGACAGCGTTTGGAACCAGATGGCGAACGTGACTTGGGCTGCCCCTGTTCATGCCAAAGTGGCCAGTCACCCTGACTTGTCTTTTTCAGGGAAAATATGCAACAGAAAGCATTTTCACTTCAGCAACCCTTAGGCTCTTGAACCATGCACGTCAAGCCTGTGATCTGTCACCAAGCGGCAAGCTGACTCAAGGAAAGAAGTGACATGGTGAGACAGGATAGAAGAAATAAAGATAGAAGGAAACAAGGAGAGTCGTAGTTTTAAAGTTGTACTTTTAAGACGACTACACTTAGTTTCCCAGGATTATCTATTGCTTTATGTCATATTTTACACTCTGAGCGTGTTCATACGCCCGTCTTTTTTCTTCCAGGCCCATCACAACTAAATCCTTTAGAGATACTGTAAGTGTGATGTGCCAACTTAACTGGATTAAATGCTTAAGGCAGTAACGAAGCCCAATTACCCATGTATCTAGCCAGCTCACAGAGCATGTGTGTGGGCACTGTGTATGGTCCCCACTATACAATAGGGTACCCCTGCCTCTCACTGTCCTGCCCTCTCCTGACCACCACAAACTAAACAACTCTGCTCTCCTAGATCCTTCCACTTTTCTGCCTTGCAACCAGCTAATCATGGACTGAGTTCTTAGAATCCGTGAGCCAATATTAAACTTCTCTAGCCTGTCAGGTATTAAGTTTCAGTGATAGGAAACCTAACAAAATCCGTAAATTAGTTGATAAGGTAAAGAGTCAACTACACAATAATCTCAATCTGTAATCCCAAGTACCCATGAGGCTGAGGCAAGAGAATTGCTTCTAGCTTGAGGTCAACCTCCTCCACATAGCAAGACCCTTTCTCAAAGTGTAAAAAAAAAAAAAAATGATAAAGAGCAGCCGCCTCAAAATGTTCTGTCTCAAGTGGAACATCTTAGATCACCTATCTTAATTCCTCTAAGAACACATTTTTCCCTATCCGCCAGCCATCACAGGTCCCTGTTTAGGGCCTGTCCTCTGTTACTAGTGGGTACTGTAATTCTGCCTGATAAATTCTTGTGTACCCCTCACAGATGCATCCTGAAAATCTGCTTTCTGTGACAAGGACGAAGAACTGACTCAGACTGTGCTGAGTCTGTCTCTTCAGGGGACCTCAAACTCATCTGGTGACAATAGGAATGAAGTTGTGTGCTGAAATGGGGCGACATGGTAGCCATTTGTGCTACTTGCAACACAAGGGTTCCAGAACTGACAGTGGTGGAGATGAGGTTATGGTTTCAGCCAGGGTCACACACAGTGTCCAAGCTGTTCGTAACGAAGCGTTCTGGAGGTGGACAGTGGTGACGGCACAGTTCATGGTCCCAGGCTCCATGCTGGAAAACGGTTAGAAGGGTAAATTTAATGTTAGGCATATTTTTTCACAATAAAAAAGTCAGACCTCATTGTTAGCTATGCATGCATTTCATTCTCAGTTTAAACTGTCTTGCTGGCATCCCTTCCTAATTTGTCATTTTATGGGTAATAGAGATAATCATGAAGGCTGAAAGTATAAGTTTGTATTCTGCTTTAGTTTTCATTCATTGAAATTATTTTTTTTTTTTTTTTGTCTTTTTCGTTTTTATCAGTACCAGGGATCGAACTCACGACTGCCTGCTTGCAAGGCAGGCACTTATGCCAGTGAGCTAAATCTCCAGCCCCTATTCATTGAAAATAAAAACCCAGTGATCACTGACGGCCCAGGGCAGTGTCAGTCCTTCCAGAGGGGCTCTGGCTGGAGGAGCCAGGCTCCGCAGACCTGCATCCCCCTGGAATGAGGTCCTCATCTCAGCAGCATCATGCAGCACAGCATGAGCAGTGCATGCCCTCACTGCCCCGTGCCACTTGTCCCTGCCATGGCAGGACTCGTCCAAACTTCAGCAGCCTCTACCTGCATTCCCCATACCCTTCCCCGCATCCCACCCAGGTTTGAGGTCCTTAGACCCTGCCACAGTGCCCCAGTGGCAGCCTGCCCAGCTGCCCCTGCAGGCCCCTACTCTGCTGCCCCACTTGGGTCTGAGGGCTGCTGCAACACTCGGCCTGAAACCATATCTAAAAAGAACCATCAAATTGGGTATTTGGTGCATTTTGACACAAAAACGTTATGCCAGTACTTGTCACTGCTTTGGCGCCCAGCGGGCAAGCCAGAACTTGTCAGTATCCATTACCTCATGACGTAACTGCCCTTCACAGCCGAAACAGTTTGTTTGGTACTCATTAGTTTTGGCACTTGTCACACTTCTCAGAAATGATTAGTGGCAATTGCTGAGGTATTGCTGTTCTGTATGTGAGTGAAGGAAGTCCCAGGAAGGAAAGGAAAAGGCCCAGAATCCCCAGACCTGCAGCAGAGTTGTCTGGTTTCCAGAGCAACCCAGCTGCAATCTCACAGTGGCCTTTGGTGGCCAGCCTCCGTGACGGTGGCAGCATCGAGCTTCCCCGGAGCAGGTCCTAGCATTCATCCTGCCCGTAGCAGTGAGCCACCCACTGCCCTCCCATAGTTCCTGCTTGGCAGCTGCCACCTGCCAGGAGTCCTGTCCCAAGAGCCAAGAAAGAGCGCCGAAAGGACCGGATGGGGAGATGGGGTTTGGATCCTGAGTTCCTTCAGGCTGCAGGATCAGAGGATAAAGAGGGGCTACTAGATGGGGTGGGGAGGCTGGCATGTCCCAGGCAGGGCTGAGGGTAGGAGGGGACCTGAGTAGTGTGTGGTGCCAGAGGACACAGAGAATGGATCCAAGAGCTTCTTGGAGCTTGGCATGGTGGGACACGGGGGTGGGGTTTCCAGGAAGAGGACAGTGTCCTGGAAAGAACTAGTGCCGAGAAGGAGACATGGAGGCTGTGGCATGGGGAGTGTGGCATGATCAGGTGGGGCCAGGCCTGGCAGGAGTGGACGCCGAGTCTGTGAGGACATAGAGAACCAGGGGCTCCAGCATCAAGCTGAGCAGAGACGGCAGCACAGGAGCCGAACTTACATCAGTCCACCCTCAGGACATGGCTCCTGGGAGACTCTTCTGTGAGACGTCTAGCCCCACCTCCAGAGTCTGAGTCAGTTGGGAGCAGAGCCTGGGAGCCAGCCCTGCATAGCCCCCTTGCTGCTGGGGGAGGAGGGCTGCCGGTTTCATCACCCACAGCCAAGACCTACTGCTAATTGTCCTGGCCTATCTCGTATACCCTACCAAACTGCTAGGACAGGCTGGGGCCGCCTTAACTCACTTTTGATCTCATATGCGGGCAGAGGTACCCATTACAACCAGGCCCCCGGGGGAGATCTTAGCCCTCCCATGCCATGCGGGCTTTGTCTGCTGGGTAACAGCTTTCACCCCACCCGGTGGGCACAGGATGGATCCCTGGGTTCCAGGTGGGCCCTCTGCCTGGAGGGCGAATCCTGGATTTTCAACCTGCCCTTCCCCAGGAAGCTACAGTGTAAGCAGAGGCCAGGGGTGCACCAGGGGTGCGTGCCGTGCGGGGCTTTTGTTGTGTCCTTAGACTTATCCGGGGAGGCTCCATTGTCCAATTTGCTAAACAAATTGACCTGAGTCTTGACAGTTTCCCTGCCCCGTCCTGAGATTACACAGTGCAGGGCCTGCAGTCCCTTCAGTGTCCTGGTTCTTGAGCTCTGTGTCCCCAGCTTTCACCCTATGTCCCCTGAACTCCCTGAGTGTCTTATATCAGGCTTGCACTCCTGACCTGCCAGCCATGGCCCTGAGCAGAGGGGCTGTGCCTTTGCTTACCGTGTCCTCTGTTCACTGCCGTTGAACCCCTACCTACTGTCTGCTGCAAGCAGATTGGGAAGCTTCTGCCTTCTGATTCCTGCTGTGCTGGGACGGGGTGGGGTGGGGGGCTCTGAGCTCTACTGGTATCAATTAGTGATTGGACCTTTTAGGTCTTTTGGTGGTTTGTTTGGTTTTTTTGTTGTTGTTGTTTTGTTTTTTGTTTTTGTTGTTTGTTTTCTTGAGACAGGGTCTCACTATGAAATGCAGGCTGGCCTGGAAGTCACAGTGCTCTTGCAACCTCCTGTGCACAACCACACCTGGCTCTGGATCTACTGTTATATGCATGGAAACTGCTTTAGGCACTGGGAGGAGGGAAATGTTTGGGGGATAAAACCTGGTTCCTGATTCTAAGGAGTACCAGGTCTAATGAGAGAGACAACAGGGAAATAACACCGAGGAAAAGACAAGTCTTGAGAGCTAAAGGGACTTGTCATTAGATGGAGTTCCTAGTTCCAAGGCCCATACAATTTCCAGGACACCAAATTGCCTTTTCATGGAGGATGCTATTTGTGTTGGGTTTTGTAGGATAAGTAAGAGCTCTCCAGATGGCAAGCAAATAGAAAGAGGAAAGGAACATTGTAAGGCATCAAACTGTTTAGTGGGGCTGGTTCCAGGCAGATTCAGGAAGCTGGGAGTAAAGGAAGAATTTATATTTTATCTCTTAGACAAAAAAAAAAAAAAAAAACAGTAAAATATTTGAAATAGGACATGATTAAATGTGTCACAACTCACTAGAGATCTCATGTGTTTTTGTTTGTTAGAAAACTGAGAAAAACAACAGACGTGGTGTGGCACATACCTGTAATTCCAGCACTCGGGAGGCTGAGGCAAGAGGATTGCAGTGATTTCAAGACCAGCCTGGGATACTTAATGAGTTCAAGTCCAGCCTAAACTGCACAGCAAGACCTGCCTTAAAAAAAAAAAAAAAGACAAAGAACAAATGAGAAAAACAAATAGACTGGATTTCTTAGGGTCACGCTCCAACCTTCTGACGAGTGTGGAGGCATGGGTGATACATATAACCATTTGGGAAGGCTGTGGTGTGTTAATGAAGGCTGTGTAGGAGCTTGGCTCTCACCCTTTGTGTGTGTGTGTGTGTGTGTGTGTGTGTGTGTCTTTTTGTTTTGGTTTTTTTTTTTTTTTCATTTTTTTTAAAGCCAGTCAAATTTAGCAGTGTAGGGGGGTGGTATACCAACTTTAGTGACACTAATGTTAATAAGTTCTGATAACCCACTGCCATTGGACCAGCCTTTTATTACTTTTTTTTTTTTAATGTGTGTGTATGTCTTTTTGAAATAGGGTCTTGCTATGCCATTCAGGCTGGCTTTGCACTCACACTGTGACTCAGGCTGGTCTCTAACTCACAATGATCCTCCTGCCTCAGCCTCCCAAGTGCTGGGATTACAGGCATGCGCCATCACACCTGGATTGGCTCTCACTTTTTCCCAGTGTCCTTTGAGGGAGTCTTGGGTCAGTCTCAAGGTCCCTCAAACTGTAATTACAGCAAATTCAGTTTTCCTCATCTGACAAGGAGATGGAAGGTGAGGTTCTAGAGGGCTTGGGGATTAGTACAGGGATTCCCCATAGGAAGTGAGGGACAGGTCCCCTAGACTTTCCACAGCTCATTCAGCTGAACTGACCCACAGAACCAGACAGGCACGGCAGGCCCACAACATGGCATGCCTTGGGGGAGGGACAAAGTCCACCCCAGGCCATGATCATAGGTAGCTACCTGTCCTAGGAAAGCTGCCCGGTGGGTAATCCCTGGTGGCCTGCAAGTGACCAGGCATCTTTGCACCATGCAGGAGAAGCCCAGAGAGCTAAAGTAAAGCGTGCTCATGCCAGAAATGCCCTGCTGAAAGCACCAGCTCACACTGGAAACAAACTGTCTGTGGCCTGGTGCTGGGGCAGTCAGGGCCCCCACGCTCTCACTTTGGGGCCCCAAACACTCTCACACAGACTTCCTGGGTGTTCCCTCGTACATTTTTGCTGGACAAAGTTTGGATGCAACTTTCCCCGTCCCCCAGTTCATTTCTGCATCCCCTCGCTCGTTCGTGCCCAGAGCGGGGTGCAGCTCCCTTGGTGCAGCTCTGCTGCTCTGTCAAGAATCAAGGCTGTTTTCCCCCATCTTTGCAGCATGGTTTGACCAGGTGACTGGAAGTATGTGGAACCTCGAGAAGGATCCTTAAAGGGAGGTGTGTGTTCTTTGACATTCTTTTCCTCCTCCCTTCCGCCTGGAATGATGCATGATGGTGGGGACACAGGCACCACTGTATATAAGATCACAAGGAGGCAAAGCTTGAAGAAGGACCTTGGGTTCTGATGACTGTAATGCCATCTGCCATCCCCAGAAGGCTATGTCAGCACTGACCTGAGCCAGAGAAGAACACTTCTCTCACTAACAATACTGTGACGTGGGGTTTTAGACACTTGCCATGAAGATAACCCTGTCCAAAATGCAGGCTCACCTTCAGGACATATAAAGGAACGATGAGTGTCTCGAAACTTCAGTATCTGAAGCTGCTCATGGATTTGGCCACCCTTCGAGGCTCTGAACATGAGAGCCACTTGCAGGAAGAAGGCGGCGGGGCTGTGTTCCCGCAGCATCAGGATGCTCAGCGCCCTGATGTGGAGTCTTCCGGTCTGTCCCAAAGGGCTGGCTGGGAACTGAAAGGGAAAGATGTTCTCACCGGTGACTCACTGCTCCTGAGTGCCAAGTCCCTCACCTTGCCGCTACCTGTCCTCACCAGCTGTACACGTCACCTGCCGTGAGCACAGCCCTCCGGGGGGTGTGAGCCCCTCCGCAGTCTGCTGCTCCCTCCCGTCCAGCCTGGCACCTCTCCAGCCTCTCTCCCTGAGACCATAATGAGCTCCTAGAGTCACCAGCAGATGATTTTTGTCCCCACTCTGTGCCTTCACAGAGCTCCAGCATCCCACACTTCCTTATCACCTGGTCTCCACTCAAAGAAAACATCGGCCTAAGCCTGGTCTGGGGGTACACACCTGTAATCATGGCTACTCAGGAAGCTGAGGCAGGACGATTACACGTTCAAGGCCAGCCTGGGCAACTTATTGAGAATTTGCCTCCAAATAAAAAATGAAAAAGGGCTGGAGATGTAGCTTAGTACTTTCTGGGTTTGATCCCTGGTGCTGAAGGCATGGATTCATCATTTTATAGACATCTGTGGAGCACCCACTGTTATGGTTAACAGCCAGAGCCTACTCCCTGCTAGCTGGACCACATGGGCAGGTTGCCCAGCTTCTTGCTACCTCAGTCTTTCTCACCTGTAAAATGGGGACAATACTAGCAACCATCTATACCCAAGAGAATTCACAAAGATTAGCAAGGTCATGCACACCAAATGCTCCAGCACCCATGAAGCCCTGGAGACATGTCAGCTGTTATCATCACAGGTCAAGCAAAGGGCCTCCACCCATGAATTGGGCTGGCCAGGTTTTCTGCTTCCATTGGGGAGGAATAAAGAAAATGTGCTAATGGATTTTTGACAAATTATAAAACCAAGTCAGTGGAAGAAAGACAACTTTTCAATAAATGATGCTGGAGCAATTAGACATTCCCAGGCCAAAAGAAAAAATAAAGCTCAATGTGTACTTAAAAAAAAAATCAACCTAGCACTAGGAATGTAGCTCATTGGTAAAGTGCTTGCCTGGCATGCATGAGGCCTAGGGTTTGAACCTTAGAACCACCACCAAAAAAAACAAGAAATTGAAGTTCAAGCCAGGTATGTAATCCCAGCTCTCCGAGAGGCTGAGACAGAAGGATTAGAAGTTCCAACCCAGCCCGGGCAGCTTACTAAGACCCTTTCTCAAAATAAAAAATAAAAGACTGGAGTTCAGCTCAGTGCAGAGGCCTTGGGTTCTATCCCTAGCACCATGGCAAGCAAAGGGAAGCGATGTTGAAGCTGAGGGGAAGGAGGGACCGAGACCAGCGTCTGCTGTGTCCGATTCTGGGGCGCGCCCTCTGTGCCCCTGACGGTGTGTCTTGACTGTCTCTTCAACCTGGGGATTGCATGGCGCATCCGGTTTTATACTGAGACAGGCTGAGTATCAAGGACCTTTGCTGTGGGTCACAAAGCTATTTAGTGGCACAGCCCAAACCAAGAGCTAGGACTTCTGCATTGTGGCATTCTCCCTACCTACCTCTGCGACGAAAGGACAGAGGGGCTGGGATACCACCCGCTCCCAGCAACCATGGTGCCCCTGTGGGACTCAGAACCAGGTCTGGCCACTGATGCTGTGAGTGGGCACAAGGAGTGGGGAGAAGATGGGTGGGTATCAGGTAAGTTCCACAGCACAGTACAGCCAAGTCTCTGCCTGCACTGCACTACCAGGGCCCACCTGGGCAGCTGCGTGGGCAGGAGGGGACGTTCCTTCCAGGAGCCAGGAGGTGACTAAGGGACTCTGGGAAGGGTTTGCAGGGAGGTGAGGTTTAATGATCTGGCCTAGAGATTGTGTTTGGCTCATTTCTCTGAAACACGTGATCTTAATCCCTTCCTGGAGTGTCAGCTTCCCCAGAATCTCACCCTGGCCGCCTGCCTCCCAAGCTCCAAAATGTGTGCCCTTGTGTGCCACTACATCATTTAGCATTGCCCTTTTCAGCCCAGCAGGCGCTGCACAAGCCCTCTGCGAGAGCTAAATTCATCGCCAGCCTAGAACATCCTGTGACTTTACTGCCTCTGGACTTTGCCTGTGACCCCCCACACCACGGGGTACGCTCCTCTGCGTTTCCTACCGGGATCAGAGCGCAGGTTGGCGTTGGATGAACCTGGCTTCAAACCCTGACTTTGCTGTCTCACCAAGCTGAGAGGTGTTGGGTAACTTCCTGAAGCTCTCTGTGCTTGGGTTTCCTTATGTGTACAATGCCATTCAGTTCAAATCATTTTCCCAGAGCTGTGTCTACAACAGTCCAGTGGAAAGTCTGCACTAACTTTTAAAATGTGGTACCATCTACAGGTGTGCGTGACTTATTTTTAAACTTAAAGTAATAATTACCAATGAAAGGAGACTTGGGAAGGGGGAAATAGCTCACTCCAAGCCATGAAGAGGAAGAGTCAGGTCTGGGGCCCCACAAAGAGGAAGTGCCCTTAAGCTTTAGCCTCTTTTGCAATACAGTCCTCTCAGCTCCTCTCACAGTCCCCTCCAATTAAACCTGGCCCCACCTCCTCTAGAGTGTTATGATACTTTCGCTCATATTGTTTACTCAGATATTTGTCTGCTACCTACCACCTGCCCAAGTACCCACTCATCCATTTATCCACCCTCCACCTTCCTATATTCATTCATCTACCTACCCAGCTATTCATCCACCCATCTACCCATCCACCCCTCATTCACCCATTCATTGTCTATCCATTCTTCCCTCCATCTACCCATCTTCTCTCCCATAACCCTCCATTCATCCACCCACCATCCCCCATCCTCTTACCCCTCCATCCATCCCAGCCATCCATCCATTCACACACATATCTATCCTATCCTTTCATCCATCCACTCACCATCTATCTCATCCATTCATCCGTTCACCCATCTTTCCTTTTGGTTACCTGCCCACCCACCCATTGATTCATCTCATCCATTCACCCATCTATTCTTCCATCCATCTGTCCATCCCACTTCTCATAACCCATTCACATAACCATTCATCATTCACATATAATCCGTCCTTCTATCTATCCACCCATCCACTGCCTGGTCCGCGTAGCCATCTTCATCCACCATCACCCACACCATCATCCGCTCATCAGATGCCTGCTGCACACTGACATTATACCCAGATCCTTTGCCAGGTGTAGGAAACAATATGACACAGTGCTGGCCCTCCATCCCATGGCGTTTACGTAGATGAAGGAGGGAGAACTGCCATCTATTAAGATTTGCATTTGGAAAGTCGCCAAACTCAGATGCTGAAGGTTTGGTTTCCCTCTAATGGGCTTTTTGGATATGATTGGATCGTGAGGGCTCTAAATCCATCAGCAGATCTACCATCAATGAGATCAAACCCTGATGGTGTTATGGGATGGAAGTGGGAGGTTGGGACCTAGTTGAAGGGTATGGATCAAGGGGTTGTGATTTTGGGGACCAGTCCCTCACCCCCTCATCTCTTGACTCTTTCCCCTGATCTCTGCTTCCTGGCTGCCAGGCAGTGCCCTCCCACCATGCCATTTGGCCTCGCTTCAGTCTAGAACAATCGTCATCAAGCATGTATAGAAACCTCTGAACCAGAGTAAACCTTTCCCCCTCTAAATTGTTTTCTTCAGGTATCTGGTCACTGTGGCTAAAAGCTAATTAGCACACCATCCAAAAGTGTCCATCACCCAGCACATGAGCTTTTGTGAGCTTTAAGCAGCTGTATGCAGAGCATGTGCCATATGGGGCAGGAGCGCAGGCCTGTGGTGTGCAGGGGGGACAGCCACGGTGAGCCCCACTGAGGGAGCAGGCAGGTGCAGGTAAAAGAATGCTCCCTGTGGAGGGCGGGAAGGGAGATAGTAGGTGGGAAAGGGGAGGACAGCTGGGGCAGTGAGTGTGGTTTTCTGTTGGCTTGGTTTGGGATTTTTTTGACACAGGATCTTGCTATGTGATTCAGGCTGACCTTGAACCCACTGTGTAGCTAGGCTGGCCTCAAACTCATTGAAACCCTCCTGCCTCAGCCTCTTGAGTGCCGAGATCACAAGTGTGCCCCGCCATGCCCAGCAAGTGTGACGCTGAGAGTAGTAAAGGGCTGGAAATGTGATGAAGGACCTCTCCTGCCCAGGGAGCGCAGGAGAGGAGAGCAGGGCTTGAGACGGGACCCTCAGCATCCCAGTATTTAAGGGAACCCCAAAAGGGAGCTGTAGAGTTTGGTCACAGCTGTGAGGGGAAAGAGGGTAAGGGGTCTTCAGGGTCACATGGTATGGGTGTCAAGTAAGAGGATTCCATCAAAGCTGGCCAGAGACTTTGAGAGAGCCATCCTAAGGGATGCTGGGGACAAGCCAGCCTGCCTGGATTGTGTTTTCACATTGCAGACACCACCTGAAGACTTCC
Organism: Cavia porcellus; assembly: GCF_034190915.1. NCBI lineage: Eukaryota > Metazoa > Chordata > Mammalia > Rodentia > Caviidae > Cavia > Cavia porcellus. The sequence continues at coordinate 27,961,585 of NW_026947500.1, forward strand.
TGAAGGCAAGCACTATGAGTGGCCCTGCTGATGTGTTTGTCTGCTGGTATTTCCTACTATCAGCTAGTACACCCTCCAGATCAGGGCCTAAGTTTGTCCAGTGTGACTCTCTGGGATCCCTAGGGGTCACATACCTCCTGTGAACATCTGCATTCAGAGACCTGATAGCCCTCTTACCTCTGCCTACAAAGAGCCTCCATTTGTACCAAGAAAATCCCCATACAGTGCAGAAAGGAGCCAACCCAACAGGGCATCTCTGTCTCCTTCTTGTGTGCCAAGGAAACCAAGGCCCAGAGAGGTCCAGGAAGGGGGGACCCAGGGTCTACACCACATGTCTCTCCTCAGAGATGCCCCACAGAGCCCTGAGCTTCCGACTGATCACTGATCCTTGCTTATATCAAAAGAGCGCCAATGTGGGCTGGGTTGATTTGGGGCCAGGCCTACGGCTTTGCTCCTGGGCTCCCTGTGGTTGTCTGGTGTGGCCTCGTGTGAGGCCAGCTATCTGTGCTGCCCTCTGCTTCCGGAGACCAACTGAGGATGGGAGGCCAGAGCACTGTGGGCCAGAGGAACCCAGCTCCACCCTCAGAGTCCTGGCCAGGTTTGAGCAGGGTTGCAACTGTCCCCCAGTAAGAAGACCCTTTCCCAGACCTAGAGAATAGCCTGCAGGTCCAGGGCAGCCTGGCCATCTCCTGTTGCCGCCTTTGTGTCCAAAAGCCCTAGAGAGGCTATGCCTGACCTTTCCTTCCTCACCTGTGTATAGTGGGCTTGCTTTCTGCTCTGGTTTTTACTTTTTTTTTTTTCTCCCTGTTTTTATTAGAGACCTTCATTCTTTCTCTTTCTCACGAGTGAGGAGTGAAGGAAGCCTATTATCCCTGGGCAGGCCCCTGCGGGCCCTTGGGTGGGGCCCCCCTACAGGGGAGCCTGGGCTGGCAAAACTGGGAGGGAGGGGCCAGCCTGTGGCATGGGAAAGTGGGGGAGCAGGGGGAGCCTCTCGGTCCTGTGACAGATCCGGTAGTTTGCCCACACCAGGCACCGCCCCACAGCCCAGCCAGGTGAACTTTCCTGCATCCTCTGGGCTCAGAGGCCCAGGCTGCCCCAAGGAGAAGGGCAGAGGAGGAAGCTCCTTTCTTCCCTCTGGCCATAGCGCTCTGAACTTCTCCAAACCCCTGCAAAGCAAGGAAGGAGCTCCCAGCCTTTGTGCTTGCTCTGTGGGCTGGGACCCCTGAAGCCTGCTTACTCTCACGGTCCTTACTGTCTCGCCTTCACAGTGGCTTCTTCCAGGAAGACCGCCCTGCTCCCTGGTCTGAGAGGGTGCCCCATCCCCAGGCTTCTCTAAGCTTCTCCTTTTCTTTCTCCCCATAGAACCCAATGTCTTTAAGGGCTTAATCTGTGTCTCCTGGCCACCTTGTGTCCTTGTCACTGAATCTCACATGACACTGCTGTGGCTGGGACAGAAGTTGACCTGGTTATCTTTCTCTCCTTCACCTCTATAACCAAGCTCACACGAGCATAACCAACTGTACCTGGGGCTCTTGGCTTCTCCCTGTCCTACTGGAGCCAAGGCCAGCCAGGAACAAGAACGCAGGAGACGAAGCACAAATGAACTAAAGGGACCCTTGGCAGGCAACTTCCCAGAACAGTGACCTCATAGTCCGAGAACCCAATGACGGAGCTCTAGGCTGAAGGAAGAGCAGGTCAGAGTGTTTCTGGCAGGAAGAGAAATCAGTGCAAAGGCCCTGGGGCAGGAACCAGCTTGACAGGTTTGAGTGCCACAATGAAGGCCAGTATGAGCTATGCATTTTATTCCAAGTGGGTCAGAAGGCCGGGAGGTGCAAGACATACTAAGCCAGCCTTTCTGCAGAGAGCTTTTCTTGACACTCAGCAGCTCCATCTGCCCAGGTGATGTCCAAGATGCTGGGAGATTCAGAACATCCTGGCCTGCACTGCCCCAGGCTGTCTTCCCCAACCAGCAGACCCTGGCCATTATTGGACCCAGGTGCCAGGAGGCACAGGCAGCGTGTGGTGAGTGTCAGAGATAGGATGAGCAGATGTCACCACCAGCTCCCAAAGTCAGTGTTAGCTGGTGGGAAGTAAGTAGGTTAGAGGCCACGAGAACCTGTTTTTCCACCACCCACAGGGAGGGAGGCCAGGGCTGGGTGAGCCCTCCAGGCCTCCAGGCAGAGCAGCTTGGCCATCTGTTTGGGCCCAAGTTGCCTACACAGGGGTATGAGGTGTGTTGAAGAATCATATCAAAGCTGACAAAACAAAAAAATCTGGTTTTGGCTAGGCATGGTGGCATAAACCTGTAAGCCCAGCACTAGGGAGGCTGAGGCAGGATAACCGCTAATTTTAAGCCAGCTTGGGCTAGTGAGTTCAGGCCGTTCTTTTCTCTCCTACTGGAAATGACCTGAGTACCCCAGGAACCAGCTAGTTATGCATCTGGAGCCTCAGGGCTGAGCGAAAGGACTTCAGTGTGCCCACTTGAGGAAGAGGCACCAGCACAGCCCACTGTTGACCAGCAAGGACATCAAGACCAGGGAGCTTTGCAATTTCCCTGCGTCAGGCCTGGGCTGGCATACGTGGGAATTGAATGCAATAACACTGGACCCCGAATGAGGGCTTTTGTTATGAAACATCTCATTCATCTGACAGAATAGTGTGATGTTTTGCAAGGTGAAATAAAGACACCCACACACCACATTCTGCTTGGGAAATGACACACTTGGGTACCCACCTCCCGCATTGTTCCCAACCAATCGCATCCTGCCACTCCACCCACGGGGAACCAAGCCCCATCTGCCCCTTGTTCCATGCACCCCTGCTCCATGCCACCTGCTCTGTGCTTCTGCCAGGTGCTGTGTGCCCCTAGGCTGTACCTAGGGGCACTTGTGCCTGCACCTCTGCCTGCTTTGTCTTCCCATGGCCTTTGCTCCTGTGTGACTCCTGGACCTTTCTTTTCCTTATAAGGATTCATTCTGTTTGGGGCCCACCCTAAATCCAGGACTGTATCATCTTGAGATCCTTAACTTAATTACATCTGCAAAGACTCTTAATCTGAATGAGGTCACCATCTAAAAGACAGGCACCAGACGCTGTCTTTTAGGAGCCACTAGTCATTCACTGTACATATGGAGATGCTCAAAATTTACTGGAGGATCGGGGTGCTTGCTCAAAAAGCTTAGGGTCTCCAGGAGTGGAGGATTCTCATGACACGGCCACTCTTTTAGGGAGGGGCCCCCATCTGTACCTCTTGGAATCACAGAGAGATGGAAGAGGGGTTTCTAACTGTGGGAGGATTATTCAGGGTGTCTTGTGGGTTCGTTAGGATGAGGTTGTGAATGGAGAGAGGCAGCTGGCTCATCCCTCCCACACTGCCAATCTACAGAGCCTTTTTGTACATGCTGTCCAATCCCTCGAACCAGCGAAGGGCCCCTGTGTGGCCTGCCATTTCCCATCCTTGTACCCTGTCCCATATGGGGGTGGCAGTTCTTGGTTTGTAATTAAAGAACTAACAGGTGTGGTTATTTGTTGAAGGTTTATCCTCTCCCGGCTCCTGCCCACCGGACTCCTTCTTCGTTGGCTGTGATCTAAAGGAACAAGGTCTCTTATGAGTGATCTGGATCCCAGCTTGGCCTGGTTCAGAGGAATTTCAGGGTGGCCTGGGCCCCAGCAAGCAGGAAGGAATTATTCTGAGTGGTTTTATGGCTGCCTGGTCTATAGCAGCTGAGATCCCAGGCAGATCGCTGCCTGGCTACCTTCACTGGGCACCCACGAGGCCCCCAAAGCCAGCGGTTGCCTTGTAGATCATGGCTCAGTACCTGCTTTGGGCCGCAGATCCACATGGACATAGATGGACAGACAGACAGACTGCTGCTCTAGGCCCTAGCTTATGGTCAAGGAAGGGACTCTTAGCAACAGCCAAAAGACTACTGTACTCCTCAGCCTCTCTCCTGGACTACTGCGGTCCTGCTCTGGCTCTGGCCCTCTCTGTGCATGAGCAGGGCCACTTTGGGTCAACAGCTGGAGGGTTCACTCCACAGCTTCTCCACACTGGGAAAGCTCACAGGAATCCCTTCAAGAGACCCCACACATTTCCACTCTGCTAGTGCTATGAATCAGCAAGGGCAGGCCCCTCCAGGAAGTGGAGACACTTGCTGTAAAGCACTCCCAGTCTGTGTGTCTCCAGACCTAGGCTGGGTGCCTGCCTGGCTTCTCCAGGGAATGCAGTTCTTGGAAATGGGTCACACAGCAGCACCTCTTGGCACCACCGTGCCTTCCTCTTGAGTCCGGATTGGACCCACCTCACAGGTGGCATCAGCTGGCTGTGTCACTCCTTCTCCAGTTCCACCCTGGCAGCCTTCCTGACCTGATCCTCACTGCAACATGCCGAGGTGCTGCTTTCCCTGGCTTAAGAAATGTATTACTCAGAGCAAACTGTTCCAGTCCAAATTAAAAAGAAAAAGTCCCCACCCCCGCTGCCCAAGAAACCAGCCTAATTTCCCTTTCTTTGTTCTGAATCAGAGCCAGCCAGTTCTCTGTTCAACCAGTTGGGCTGGAGGGGACAAGGACAATGTCCCCCTCATTCCTAGCCAAGCCATGAGCAGTCATTTCATCATCTACGGCCAAGAGACAGTGGATCCTGGGCACCAGGCAGAGTGGGGCTGAGGGAGGAGAGAGCAGAATGGTCTAGAGGGCTGCAACTTGGCTGGTGCGAGGAGCAGGGCTTCGGGCTTCATGCTCCACTCGGGGGAGGAAAACTCCTTGACTCAGTGATGAGATAGTTCTCTTTATATATTGTTTTCAGAGGTGGCATGTAGTAAGCACCAGAATGGAAAACTTATGAAACATGAGAAAATTACAGATTCTCCACCAAACACAGTGTGACTACACAGTCAGAGAAAGAGCAGGGCAGAGTAAAGAAATCACACCCCAGCTGCACACAGGCATACTGCTGTGTATCACACGCAACATTAACAGCAGAGTAACAAATAACCCTGAATATTCTTTAACTATGAAGATGAAAAGTGTGTGTGTGTGTGTGTGTGTGTGTGTGTGTGTGTGTGTGTGTATGTTACTGGGAATTGAACCCAGGGCTTTGCACTGAGCTACAACGCCATTCATTTTTATTTTTTACTTTGAAACAGACGCTAAGTCACTACATTGCTTGGGTTAGGCTTGGATTTTGTGGGATGGTGTGGAGGAGGTACCAAGAATTAAACTCAGGATCTTGTGCTTGCCAGGCAGGTGCTGTGCCACTGTGCTATATCCCTGGCCTCTAGGCTTGGATTTTTGATCCTCCTGTCTCAGCCTTTTAGTCTACAATTATACATGTGTTTCACTACAGGTGGCACCTGGCTCAGATTCATTTCTAAAGCAAGTCTCTCAATCCAGTAAAATGTGTCTCTTTTTTTGTTTTTTTTGAAACATGGTTTTACTATGCAGCTCAGGCTGACCTCAAACTCACAGCAGGTCTCCTGCCTCAGCTTCTAAGGTATGTGCCACCATACCCAGCCAATTCAGTAAAAGGTGTTCTGTGATCTCTGAGTCTCGTCTGTGTGGTTCTGTCTTAGACTTATCCATTGTTAGCCTTGAAAATGGATGAGTGGCAGTTAGGAAGTTAATAATGAGAGTGGAGAAGATTCTCAAGGTATTTGCCCCAAAACAGCCAAGGGTACTGCTGAGATACTGTCACAGGCTGATATGTGTTGCATAAATCCATGGGCTAAAGCCTCGACTGATGCAAATAAGATCTTTTGACTCTGAGACCCAGGCAGGGATTGCAGCCTACACACAGGTAAGACTTTAGTGGGGATGGAGTCAGCTGAAGATAGGGAGCACCAACCAAAAAAGGAAGAGAGATCAGGTCATTCACAGAACAAGGGAGCAGCAAGCTCCTCTTGACCTCCTGGGGTGACCTAAAATCCACTGAGTTCCACTAGCTAGGAGTACTGCTCTAAAACATGTTTCCTTTTTTGTGACTTGGAACACCCCTTGGTCATAGTCAACTTCTAGAGTCTGCTGAATTTGCTTGTAGTTGGAACCATAATCTTGTACAGAACATCTCAGCCTTGTGAGGCTGGGCTGTATGAGAGGGCTACTGAGAAAGCCCAAGGATAGCCATGTATGTAGTAGCATACACACCTGTAATCCTAGCTCCAGGAGGCTGGTGCAGGAAGATCATTCCAAGATCAAGGTAAGCTTGGACTGCAGAGTGAATTCAAGGCCAACCAAACACACTGTCTCAAAAAAACAAAGAAAAAGACAAAAAACACAAGGCAAGGAAAAGAAAGCACATAGTACCAGTTCTATAAGGCAATCCACATGTCTACAGGCAATGCTGAGTGGAATCTGACCCAAAGACCGGGGCAGCAAGTGGGATGGACACAGATGAATAGAGATGGACAGAGATGCCAAACCTTTTTATCCAAGTAAAGACAGTGTTTTTAACCTGAGCAACTGTTAGCATACCCACATGTCAGAGGTGTCATCTATAGCAAATCTACTGGGAAACTGATACTTTATTACCCAGCTAGATGACTTGCAAAATTTGTGATGTGGTTGGGGTCAGATATTGAGGATTGAACTCAGGTGTTTTGAACTGAGCTACCACCATGGTAGTGGCTAAATGTCTCATAACCCCAAGTACAGTACTTCAGAATGTAACTGTATTTGGAGACAGGACCTTTAAAATAAAATGTTTCTATAAGGGTGGGTCCTAATCAATCTGACTGGGGTCCTCATACCAACTGGAGATCAGGTCACAGACAAACAGGGGTCACAAATGACCTTGTGAGTCACAAGGAGAAGATGCCGTCTATAAGATGCATCAACTCATTGCCCCCAAGTTTGTTAGACAACCTCTCCCTGGATCCTCCTGGGAGAAGCTCATTTCTCCTCCCATTTTATGGGAGGAGCAGAAATCACCCTTCTTAGGAAGGCTGAGCAGAGCTTATAGCTACAGGGCAAGCCTGATTCCTGGACCAACCTGGCAGATCCAATTAATGTGTGCCTATCCACTGGGCACCGTGGGGCTATTTTCCAAATTGGACATAGAGTCTGTGTTTGTTCATCAGTTTTGCATCCTAGACTAGGCCTTTTCATGCCTTTATTGATGCATTTCCACTAACTGGCCCGGTGCCTGGCTTAAAGTAGCTCAGCACTATAATGTCTCTTAAATAATAAATGAACTAAATAAAAATCTCAACATCTGACAGCTGCCACATCAACTGCAAAAGTTAACATAAGCATCCAGAAAAAAGAAGGCTTGCCGGGTTTGCTATCCCTAATTGCTGTCTCAGATACATGACCAAGTCTATTGGCTCCCAGGTGCCACCAGCTTCCAGCATGGTCTTCCTTTAGGACATCAGCAACTAACTTCCAAACTCCCAGCAGATGCTAGGGGTGCAGCTCAGTAGTAGAGTACTTACCTAGAGACCCTGGGTTCTATCCCAAGCACTTCCTTCCTTTCTTCCTTTCTTTCTTTCTTTCTTTCTTTCTTTCTTTCTTTCTTTCTTTCTTTCTTTCTTTCTTTCTGTCTTTTTCAGACAGAGTTTCAGTATGGAGTTCAGGCTGGCCTTGAACTCACTTTGTAGCCCAGGCTGGCCTCAAACTTGCAGCAATTCTCCTGCCTCGGCATGCTCCACCACGCCCAGATATTCCATATTTTTTCAAAGCACTGTACTCACATTTTAAAAAGTAGTAATAGATGCACATAAGGAGTAGTTTCAGAGGTTTTCTGTAAAAAAAATATAAGTGCATGCTTTCTTTTTTATCATAGACCAATATATTTGATAATGATAAGTTATATATTTTAATAGCAGGTAAAGATGATCTCTATCTCCTATAGATATTTGATAATAGAAAATATTTTAAAAGGAATGTTAGCAAATGGTAAGTGCCCAATAAAAGTAATTTTGAAAATTTAAAGGTAATTTCATATATATTTAGTGTTTAAGAAATGAGCTGTTCCAATCTCTCTCTATTTTTTTTTTAACTTTTTATCGGTACCAGGGATTGAACTCACGACTGACTGCTTGCAAGGCAGCAAGGCAGGTGCTTATGCCGCTGAGCTAATCCCCAGTCCCCCCCCTCTTTTTTATATTTTATTTTTTTTGGTACGGGGGTCAAATGTATGACCTCACACTTGCCAGGCAATCACTGTGCTGCTGAGCTATATCCCTGGCCCAAGTTGTTCAGTCTTGATCTTTGCTTCATAACTAATACTCTAATTGTAGAAAAATGCTTTAAGGAGGGTTTACAAAAGTGTCAAGTTGGGGAACAGGAAGAGAGTAGGTTGCTCTGTGTGTGTGTGTGTGTGTGTGTGTGTGTGTGTGTGTGTGTCTGCGCACATGTGTTGAAATATATATGACATAAAATTTCCCATTTTAATCCTCTCCCCCAGCCTAACTCCCATCCTTCTTCCCCAACCTTCTTCTTGAGACAGGTTCTTGCCAAGTTGCCCAGACTGCCCTCAGATTCACAATCCTCCTGCCTCTGGAGCAGCTGGGATTATAAGTATTACCATCAGAACCAGTGCATTTTAATCTTTTTAAAATTATTTTTATTTTTAGTGGTATCAGAGATTGAACCTAGAGCTTTCACACTGAGCTACATCCCCAACCTTTTCTAATTTGAAACAATCTCGGTAAGTTACTCAGGTGGGACTTGAACTTTTTTACCTCTTTTTTTTTTTTTTATTGTCTTTTTCATTTTTATCGGTACGGGGATCGAACTCACGACTGCCTGCTTGCAAGGCAGGTGCTTATGCCGCTGAGCTAAACCCCCAGCCCCGGGACTTGAACTTTTGATCCTCCTGTGTCAGCTTCCCAACTGTCTCAGCTTTCCAACTCAATCATCTTTCAGTGAACAGTTTAATGTCACTAAATTCACTGGATGCCATTCACATCACTGTGCAATCATCACCACTGTCCAGAATTCTTTTCATCTTGCAAAACTGAAGTTTTCCCTACACTAAACACTCATGGTCTCTTCTCTTTCCCTACCAGAACCTGGGCATCCATCACACTCCAATTCCCATCTCCATGAATTTGCCTATTCTAGGGACCTCCTATAGGTGGAATCTCGAAATGACTGTCCTTTGGGTTAGGTCCATTTCATTTAACATAATACCAAAACTCATTCATCAGGTGTCTGTTTTAATGGTAAAACTATTTCATTAGCATCACAAAACACTGTAGCTTACAGTAAGTGTTCCAATACTGCAAAATGCCAGTGAATATTAGCACTGGGTGGGATAATGTAACATTTAGATCTCTTTGCAAGGTTAACAGCACAGAATCACACATTAAGATGCTAACCAGGTTAACTTGGTTATTTCTTAGAAGATTGGTCATAAGATTTGTATGCAGTACGGCATGTACATGACCTCATGAATATTTATTTTGCTTGCAAGAATGACTCACTGCTGGCTGAGGAAGGCCAAGAGTAGGCACTTCTGACAGGGCACCTTGGAAAGCAAGACTGGCTGGTTCCAGGGTGGCTGGTCCTCTCCCACGCGCTTCCGTTCCCTTTCAGGAATTATCAGCCTTCACCTTCAACACCACGCTTCAGTGTTCTCTCAACTAGATGTCAGGGGGAGTCCTTGGAGTTCATTCCCTCTTTATAGTGTTAAGTTTAGTTCTCCAAAGATAATCATAATATATTTCTTATTTTTCTAGGTTTCTTTCCAGATTTTTCTCCTACTTGGATTAGAAGAACCTATATTTCCTGAGAAACAATGGGAAGGTCTTTCCTGGGATAACAATGGGCAGCTCATGATCTCAGAATGGCTGTCACAGCCCCAGTCCCAGAGAGTAAGAAATGGGTAAAGGTTATGGAACTTCTTACTGTTCTCTTTCATCAGAGGTGAAAATCCCAGCATACTCTCCCTTAAATGTCACTGATGAGAACAGGACCTCAGCCCAATCCCTGAAAGGAGAATGACAAGCTGGTGAAATAGGACCAATCCTGATATATATATATATATATATATATATATATATATATATATTTTGTCTTTTTCCTTTTTATCGGTACTGGGGATCGAACTCACAACTGCCTGCTTCCAAGGCAGGCGCTTACGCCACTGAGCTAAACCTCCAGCCCCCTAAAAAGGGACTTCTTTAGTAGATGTTATACAGGGCTTTCTTCCCAACTCCACCCTTATGGCAATCAGAGATGACACTGTCAGCTCGGCTCTACAAACAAGAAAAGTGAGGTACAGGGTAGTGAACAACTTGCCCACGAGTACACAGCTATGGCAAAAAGAACCACAGAAGATCCAGGCCACCCAACTACCTCCATCTGTGACTCCCGTGCAGGAGCGTCTTTTAAAGGGCAGCAGTAAGCCAGGTGTGCTTCTGCAGGTACATGCAGCAGTGAAGAACCTCACACTGCCCATCACGGCGACGTACCATCAACACTGGACAGACCAGCAGGTTGGGGGTTAGTGCACGGTAGAACCTTGCCCCAGGTCTGCAGCAGATCAGGGCTGGGATCAACAGGTCTGGAAAGGCTGGGCCAGGACTGTCTGGGTCCTTCTTCCTCTAATAGCTGGACATTTTTATTAGGTGCTCCATTTGGTGAACACAATGAAGTGTCAACAAAAGCAAGCTGCAAAATGTTTATGACTTGCTATTAAAATATAATTACATACACGAGTCAGACAGAGGTCATCCTGCTGTGCTGGAGGCCAAGCAGGAGCCCTGCCTGTTCCTGGTGCCCGGTGGTGGAGGTATTTCACACACACACACGGGACAGTAGGGTGATGGGGTGTTTTGGACAGGATGGTGGCAGACAGATTCACTGGCCTTTAGTAGGTATTCAGAGCTGTCACTGACCCAACTCTGAGGGCTGGAAACAGCTTCTTGTGTTCCTGCAAGAACACTGGCTTCAGAACCACAGAGGTTTGGGTCTAAACCTTTATAGCCTCCAATTCATAAACTGTGGGGTTCAGGATAACTCTAATCTCCCTGAGTCTCAGTGTTCTCACTCATAAAAGGATAGCGGATATACTGTGAGGCTTTGTGGGATTAGAGGGGTAAGAGGTTCTTGGTCAGATGCTCTGCAAATGCGATTTGCTTCTTAGCACTTTATCTAGCTGGCGTCTGCAGTCTCGGGACTGATGATAAACCCAGCTCCTGATAGCCTTACCCATGGACTGGCATTTCAATCAGCTGACTTATGGAGGCACAGAGCTCCCTGGCTGAGCAGCCATAGGACCTCAGTTTCCTGGGTGGAAAGTGGGAGGAGCGCGGGAGTGGCCCTGCAGGGATTATCTCAAGAAGAAAATGAGACCCAGGCAAGGTGATACAGGCCTGTGATTCCTGCACTCTGGGAGGCTGCAACAGAAGGGTTCTAAGTTTAAGCCCAGCCTGGGCAATTCAGCAACGTAGTGAGATCCTGTCTTAAAATAAAAAGATAAAATAAGGACTGGAGATGTAGCTTAGTGTGAAGGCTCTGAGTTCAATTCCTAGTACTGGGGGAGAAAGAAGAGGAAGAAAAAGAAGAGGAGGAAAAGGGAGAAGAAAAGGAAAGGAGGAGAAAGACAATGAAAGAGGAGGAGGACAAAGAAAGAGGAAATCAGGTAGGTAAAATGAAGTTAGCAGTACAGGAGATTCACTGATGAATACTTACACTTCAGTTGTCCTTTAAAGAGGCTATTCCTTTGTCACAATGAGGTAGGGACACTACCAGAAACCAAGAACCCCACGTTCCACCAGAGCTCCGGCCCCAGCTCTGCCACAAACTACCTGAACCATCTGTCCATGAGCAAATCCTTTTGCATCTCTGGGCTTTCCTGCCCTCTACCATCTGGCTCGCATTACTGTTCCCACCCAGACCTTCCCTAGGCTGTGTGCTCGCAGGTCCATCCACGGTTCCAGTAGATCAGGCTGCACCCTGACCCTGGCAGGGAGCCTCTTTCTTGGGCTGCTTCCATCTCTGGAATCGACAGGAGTCCTGAGTATGCTTACAGTTGATGAATGTGTGAGTCCCTTTTTTATTATTACAACAAAAGACTCAAGGATGGATACTTTGTAAATAAGTTCACTTAACTGGCAGTTTTGGAAGCCTCTGTTGAGGGCATCATAGCCAGCGACTGCATCACAATGGGGAACACACTGAAGCAATCACATGGCTAGACAGGAAGTCCGATAGCTGGGAAGGGCCAGTTTTACTCTTTTTCATAACAATACTCACAAGAACTCACTAAGGTGTCATAAGACCTATATTACTCTTTTCTAAGGACATATCTTCAATAATATAATCTTCTACGAGGTCCCCCTTTTATTATTTTCCAATAATAGGGATTGAATCAGGGTTTTGTACATGCTAGGCAAGTTCTCTACCACTGAGCTACATCGCCAACCCCTTAAAAAATATTTTCATTAATATGGGATCTCACTACATAGCTCAGGCTATCATAGAACTTGTGATTCTCCTGTCTCAGCTGCTGGGTTGCTGGGGTTACAGGCATGGACCACTGTGCCCAGCGAGGCTTCACCATTTGAAGATTCAACCTACCACCTATGAATACTATCACAATGGGGGTCAAACTTCTAGCACATGAGTCTTTGGGGAATGGAGCACCCCCAAACCATAGCAGTGATTGACTACATCATCCAGAGTGCAGAGGGAGGCAGGCTCACAGCAGCCTTGTTTGCAAAACCAGAATCCCAGGTATGATAATAAATTCTCTGCCCTCTCACTACTCTTACTGTCCAATTTCTTTTGTCAAATATATATTTCTTTCTTTTTCTTTTTTTTGGTACTGGGTATTGAACTCAGGACTCATACTTGCCAGGCATTTATCAACCCTTTAACAGGAGAATTGTAGGAAAACATGGTTTATCTTCTTTATTTTCTGGACTAAGTCTTCTAGGGACACCATTCAATCTCTGAAATATGCGTCAGCTAATCTCTTGAGAGATAGTATAACTACATCTAAATGTCAGTTTAGTTTCTTTCTTTTTTTTTTTTTTTTTTTTGTCTTTTTGAGACAGGGTCTTGCTATGCAGTTCAGCCTGAACTTGAGCTCACTTTGTAGCTCAAGTTGGTCTCAAATTTGCAATGATGCTTCTGCCTCAGCCTGAGTGCTGGGAGGACTGTGCCACCATGCCCAGTTAGCTTCTTTTTTTTTCTTTTGGACTGGGAATTGAACTCAGGGCTTTTTGCTTGGCAGGCAGGTACTTGCGCTACTGAGCTATATCCCCAGTCCCTCGTTTCTTTAAAGCAGTTTTCCATAGTTCTCTCTTGCCTGGATTTTATCAAAGTATCTTTGGGGCTTTTCAAATGATAAAAATAATGCAATTCACAATTCTATTGTGAATTCATCACAAAGAATGAAAATTCTAAACACAACCCCACTCAACATAACCATATCCAAGAAAGATACAAATAACTGATTTTCAACACAGCAAATGACAATAAAAACAGTACTAATAGACTGTTTTTTTTCAAATTTAGGTACACATTATGCACACTTGTTTGCAGTTTGCTTACAAAGAGTTTCTTCCCACTTACAATAAGAGCACAGCACACTTTATATGCAGCATTAGTGTGGTTCTGCAAGTTTTAAGAAAAACACAGCAGTCTTGGAAGCTTCTGGTGAGGGCCTCATAGCCAGCCAAGTATGTAACTACCACCATAACCAGGATACAGAATTTTATCTGCGATTAGGTAGTTAAATAGAATATGACTGTGACATGCTTTCTGTGACCTGAAAGTATAATGGGTTAAGCAATCTCTTTTTCAAGAGTCATTCAAGTTCTTTACAACTTTTCTCTTTCTGATTTGCAATACAGGAGAATGAAATGAATGAATGAATGAATGAATGAATGAAATTCAGGATTTTCTGAAGCTATACCAAATCAGCTTCTCCCTTTCTGCTGGAAAAACTCATAGTTCAAGATCCAGTTCAATGTTGCCTCTGCTGGGAGGACCTTATGAGCCCAGCTGGAGAGCTGGTTTCTGCCTCCTCTGTGGCTTCACAGTACCAAGTCACACATTGTTAATGGGACATTGCAATAATTGGATTTTCTTCTCCTCTGTAAGGCTGCGAACTTGGGGTGGAAGTGATGTTTGGTATTCCCAGAACCGAGGCCATGCATGGCTCTTACATGCTGCACAGATGTTCATGAAATGAAAGGAATATTCTATCTTACTGGACTAAATGTTGGTACTTTATGAGCATGGTGCAAATACAGGTGCCACACTATATTTAAGGAGAATTAAGCAGGTACCTCTAAGGAGAGCTGGAACGTTTGTCATTTCCAGAGCCTGAATGAGGCAACTGGGGATTTGTAAAGAATTTCTGGCATGAGGAGGGACAAATGGTACCCACAGAACACCTCACAGAACTAAGTTATCTTTACAATTTTTTCCATCTTTACAATTTTTAAATAGAAAAAAACCCTGAGAGTCAAAGGTGCAAATTCTCACTTATACACTCTTATTTATGCAGTAGTTCAACAAATATTTATTGAATGAAGGAAAGAGTGAATGGAAGGAGTGTACCAGACACTGGTTGGCAGGAAAAGTCAGTTGGAGTAGCGCTGTTCTTGGTTTTCTGACAATGGGGGTACTTGATGAATCTGCCTTGGAACGATTCACCTCCTCCCTCCCCATCCTCCACCTGGCCTTTCCTCAGACTTTCAGCTGTTGTTACTTCATGGCTAACAATGGTTAACACTGATTGCAAAGATGCCCCTGACATTTAGGTTTGTGAAGAATGTGTGTGCTCCTCAGAGAGAGAAAGCAACTATTTTAATCTATGAAATATATATTTATTAATCTGTTTCTTCAAGATACAGTACAAGTCCTGGCAGGCAATATTCTCCCTGCTACACACATACCTGGGGATTAAACCCAGGGCCTTCACACTGGGCTATATTCCTAGCCTGTCTTTATTTTTAATTTTGAGATAGGGTCTCGCTAAACTGCCCAGAATGGGCTCAAACTTGAGATCGTCCTGCCTCAACCTCCCAGAGTGCTAGAATTACAGGCATGAGCCATCACACCCGACTTGCTGTTTAAAATGTCTGCAGAGATAAACAATGATTAAGGTGCGATACGTGTATGTACCAATTTCTCAAAATGATTGTAATTATTATATATCGCAAAAATATACCAATAAAAAAAAAGAGATAAAAATGACCCAGTCTCGCGGAGTGCCTTCCGGCCAAGTTCCCAGACGCTTGCTTTTCACCCGTGTTCTTTTAACACCCTTGCAGGCAGGTCTCCACCATTTTCCTACTCTGCAGTGCAGAACAGAATCCTGGGCTCTCGGGCAGACTGCAACGGACACCGGGGAGGTGAATCAGGTGTGCTCCACTAAGCCGCCCCCAACCTCCGACGCAGCGGTCAGGAGCCTCCAAATCACCAGCTGCTCATCTTTGCTTCCCTAGGCACGGCAGGTAGCGCTAGAAAATGGGTCTTGCGTTAAACAGCAAGTGGTTCTGAGCCTGAGAGGACCTCCCGTGGACGCCCTGGAGAGACGCGGTGGACTTGGATCCCGGATATGGGCAGGTAGTTGAAGCCCTGGCTTTCTGTTCGTTCAGACAGGAAATTAAAGCGTTCCCGTACAGGAGAATTGTACAGATGTGACCTTTGCGAAGTGTCAAGGGCTGTTGCATGGCAAACGACCAGAAAAAGCCTGTAGTGTCTCCGTGGGTGCGGAAAGGGATCTAGAACACCGCAAAAGCATTAGCAGGGACCAGGAGCTAGGACCACTCTCTTCCCTTGCTTCCACCTGAAGCACGGTTAGCGACCCCAGCCTGGGCGGGGCCTGGAGGGCGGGGCTTAGGGCACAGGAGCCAATCAAGACTTAGGAGTTGCAATCCACCCACTCCCTTGGAGGCGGCGCGTGCGCACTCCGGCCGCGGCACTCCTGGCCCTCCCCCGGGGCGGTGCTGACGCTCAGGACGACGCGCCGGACGTCGGGCACGTTGACGCCGGCGACGCGCCGCGGGGCCCGCTCCTCCGCGCTCGTCAGTGTCCGGCAGCGGGCCGGCCTTCGTTAACTGGCGGCTGGCCCTGGCCGCGCGTGGGGGCCGCGGACAGCGGCCGCGGGCTGCCTTTCTGGGCCCGCGAGCTCGCCTGCAGCGAGCCGCCGCCCGCGGGCCGCCGCGGAGCCTCCTCGCCGCTCCCGCCGGCCAGCAAGGTAAGCAGCGGGAGACTGAGGCAGGATGGTTGGAGCGGGCCGTGGGCCGCGCGCTAGATGTCACCCAGGGGTCGGCGCGGGCGGGGACAAAGCTTCGGCGCTCGGCTGGCGCTTAGTCCTGCGCGCGCCTAGCAGGATCCCCTACGTCTCAAAGGACGTGTTCTAAATTGCTGCGCGTCGCCCCGGAGACCCCAGTGTTGGGACTGCGGCCGCGCACCTGTGGCCGCATCACGGCAAGCTCTAGGGTAAGTGGGGCCAGAACTTCTACAGCACCCGGTGCGGTGCTACAAATCGTCGTGGGGCAGGTGTGCGGTCGCGGGCATCTCTTGCTGGAGGGTCGCGCCTGCCAGGGATACTGCCTGGAAGTCCTCAGCGACCGCTTTCGCCCTCATTAGCCCGTCTGTCTGTGTGACACACTTAATAGCCTCCCGTAATCTTAACTTTCACCTTTCCTTTCTTCCTAGCTGTTCGTCACTGTATTGACCTGCTGTATTTCCATTGTGGAATCCTTTTTTTTTTTAGCTGTAAACTTATGTAAGTTAGGTTGACTGACCAGCCACTGCAGTCCTTGAAAAACATCTCTCTTGAGCCATAGCGAATCCAATTTCTTTCCGTGTTCACTAAATCCAGCCCAAGAATTCAGGGAACCGGCAGGCCTTCTCAGGAGCTGACTGCACACATTCCTGTAAGATGCCTGTTGGATTTTGTACTTGTCAGTTTTCCTGGCTGTATACTCCTTCTGTGCTTTTTCTGAAAAATGATTGGGTGGAATGGGCCCCTACCGAGAAATAGAAAAAACTAGGTAACAGAAGCGCACTTGTTTTCAAAACTAAAAATCTGCTTTTGCAAACAAAACCTCACAAGGTTTGCTCTATTGTTTATAGGAGAAATAAGTAGTTCTCTTTGGTCCTTACTTCTTCCCAGGATTGTTGTCTTCTTTGGTGTCTTCATATTGTGGCTTTCTGCATTTAATGGGTGCCTGGGTGTATCTTTCACAGAGTGTTTGTGTCCAAAGAATGACAGATCTGAGAATACAGAGATTGTCAGCTTTCCTTTATTAGCTGCAGATACTCATAAAGTTGTAGATTTGTGGGAACCTGTATTATCCGCTTAATGACTAGTCTGTGTTTTTGTTCCAAGATGATGTGCGAGGTGATGCCCACTATCAGTGAAGCAGAAGTCCCTTCAGGAGGAAGTGGAAGCCGTGGATCTGGCTCCCCTTCACAGCCAGATGCAGATTCCCATTTTGAACAGCTCATGGTCTCCATGCTAGAAGAAAGAGACCGTCTTCTGGACACATTGAGAGAGACTCAAGAAACATTGGCATTGACCCAGGGGAAATTACACGAGGTTGGTCATGAGAGAGATTCGTTGCAGAGACAACTCAATACTGCGCTTCCACAGGTATGTGTGTTTTTCACCTGAAACTACAGGTTTTTTCTGTTAAGTGTCTTTCTATGATACCATATTTTGTTTATGTACCTGTATATTTTGTGTAACCAGTCACTTGTGAAATGATGGTTCCTGGTGTTTGTAAGCACATGCAGAGTTCCTGGGGATTAAACTACTTAGGGCAGACAAACTAGTGTTCTATAAAGTCATGTGAAAATGTTTTACTACTTTCCTCTCTTTGAGGAGCTGCTAAAGATTTGGGAATGCACTTTGAAGGTTTTTTAAAAAGACTTGAAACAACAACCAAGTGACATAGTCCTTGGTTTCTCTGATTCTGTTTTGTGAGATCTCTTGCTTAATGTAGGGTTCCCGTGGCTTGTATCTCAGGAATTGTATGTGTGTTTAGGATTGTATCTCAAGGATTTACAGTTTTCTAATGTATTTTAGTAGATAATGAAGTTTTTTTTGATATCAGGAATCGAACTGAGGACCTTGCTTTTGCCAGGCAGATGCTTATGCTGCTGAGCTATTATCTCTAGCCTTTGAAATTTGATAGACAAGGATTGATTTCACAGAAAAAAATTTTTACAGCCTGTCTTTATCAGAATACCTGTGTTCGTAAATCACATTTGTAATAAGGGATAGAAGACTGGAAATTGATTCTTTAGGAACTTTCTCCTTGGTAGACTAGAGTTTTAAGTTTGAAACAACTGGGCTGGGGCAGCATAAGCTCCTGCCTGGCAAGCGTAAGGTCATGAGTTCGCTCTCCAGAACCAAAAACAAACAAACAAAAAAATCCCTCAAAGTTGGAAACAACTGTAGTTCTTTCTTTCTTTTCTTTTTTTAGGTTTTTTTTTTTTTTTTTTTTTTTTTTGTCTTTTTCGTTTTTATCGGTACCAGGGATCGAACTCACGACTGTCTGCTTGCAAGGCAGACGTTTATGCCACTGAGCTAAATCCCCAGCCCCTAGTTATTTCTTTAAGGATATTATATTCACCCCAGTATTTCAAAACTGCCTCTTGTGGAATTAAATGGAGACTCAATGGCATGTGAAGGGAGAACATAGTAAAACTTGAAAAATATAAGGTAAATGGTACACAACATAGTGGAAGATAAGTAGGTTATTATTTAGGTGTTTATCAGTCAACAACTACCATTTTACTTGTTCATAATAGTTGCCTTTCTGGTCCATTCAGGTAGACCTGAATAAGCATACATTCATACTGTCATGATGAGTCTGCAGTGATAAATCAGCAAATGAACACTAGCCCTCATGTATTTCTTGGCTGTAGTCAATTCTCCTGAAAGATTGATATGCCAAGCATTTGAATTTCCTTTTTAGAAACAATAATTTGATGTTAGTGCTATATGTTTCTTTTGTTGGAGAATCAGTAAATTGTTTGCTTTTGTGGAGCACAGGGTTGAAAGAGGGCTTCATTCGTGATTGGCTAGTGCTCTGTCACTGAGCTCCATCCCTAGCCCACATTAAGATTTTTCTCATTGGAGTCTTATAAATGACAGAGTTTATTTAGATCAGATTTTGCTATAGAGGATTATAAGAATTGGTCAACTTGTATTTCTGTAGGGAGGGAGTGGGGAGCAGTTTATGTGAAGGATTTTATTGTATATACAGGTGTTTGTAAATTTTTGGTGGTTTAGTTTTGTTTTTGTAATAGATTGACTGTAATTTGAGGTATATCTGCAGTTTATCTAATACAGCAGTTAATCTGTTCAGTTTTTGGAAAAAACAGGTGGGCAGGACCTGCGAGGGAAGTGACAGGAGTTTTGTACAGCTGGTGTCAGGCAGTAGGTGTTGTCACACCTGCTGATAAGGTGGGTGCCCGGTGATTTGTTTCTGGCTGCTGCTCAGTGTAGCAGCCTGGAAATGCTTAGTTGAGAGCATAATGTGATGATGCCACCAGGTCCCGTCACCATCTGAGTACCCGATGCAGCATTTCAGAAACACAGAAACCATGAGACAAACTTGTTTTGGTCCTTTTCCTTTCCTGGAATCAGGCTCATCTTTGGTAGTTGTGTGACCGGAGAGGCCCGTCAAGTAAGTGCCCGCTGTACTTTTGGCACATTAGGTTGGCAGGTCAGAATGTACCCTACTTTTAAAAATTGAAGTAAAAGGCTGGGCATGTAGTGCATGCCTGGAATCTCCAACCCTTAGGGAGGCCGAGGCAGGAGGATCAGAAATTTGAGCACAGCCTGAGAAACTTAGCAGTTGTCTTAAATAAAAAATAAAAAGAGAATGGTGAATGTTCCTCAGTGTGAAGGCCCCCAACTATAGCAAATATCAGAAATCTTCTCAGATAGGAATTGTCTTTCTCAGCAAATTTTCCATAGAGCCAACACACTTGAGAAACAGTTCCTAGATCAAAATGAAACACTGGAAGCCCCTGCCTAGTTTCCAGTACAGGTGTTTCTGATTTAATGACCGGCCTAACAACTGTTTGGACTTCCCTGCTGCTCAGACTTACGCCTCCTCTTTTTTTTTTGTACAATTCTGCACTTCTTGTTCATAGACCCTCAGTGTTTTTTTCTATTTAGTACTGTTTATACAGTACTATAATTTTTCTGATGGTACTATATAGTACTGTAGTTTTATGTTTTGTTATACATTATATACTGCATAGAAGTTATGCAAATAAAGGCAAAGTCATCTAGTTGAAGTTTCCTTTGACCATTTCTTTGTTCTGAATATTGTAATGTATGTACTATATACAGTTCCTCATTTAGCAACTAATTCTTTTAACGCTCTACTGACAGGAATAGGACTTGGTGGTTAAATGAGGAATCCTTTAACTTTCCTCCAATTCTAACAATGGTCTTGATCTTTCACCATTGATTATTTTTGCTTCTTCTTGACTAAATGAAGTAAAATAATACCTATATTGTGTTTCTTGGTTGTTTCATTGTGAGATTTACCTGTGTTGTCTATGTTGTTTGCCTATTCTCATCTGTTGTCTGGTAATCCAGCATACAGATATATCAAAATTTGTTCTTTTCTATTTATGAACATTCAGGTTGATTCCAGTTTTTATCAATTCAATCCTGAGTATTCTTGTGTATTATTTCTTTTGTATATGAGAGTGAAGCTATGGCTGAGCATGGTGGCATATGCCTGTAAACTCAGCAGGCAGAAGGCTGAGGCAAGAGGATTGTGAATTTGAGCACTTCTTAGGCTTTATACTAAGACCCTGTCTTTTTTTTTGGGGGGGGGGGTATGGGAATTGAACTCAGGACCTTGTCCTTGCCAAACAGGAGTTGTGCCACTAAGCTATATCCCTGGCCCTTGGATCCTGTTTTAAAAAATTAAAAAAGCAGAGAACTATGGAGTGATAGTCCATGCATTTGTTCAGCCTTAAGAGATACTGCTAAAAATGGCATTGTACTGACACCAACAGCATGTGAGAAGTCAGTGTTCATATCATCTTTACCCCTGACACTGTTCATTCTTTTATGTTAGCTTTTCTGGTGCCTATTTAGTGGGAGAGGTGATTCAGTGTGATTGGAATTTTGTGCTCCTGAAGAGCAATCAGCATGCATATGTGGAGCTTCGCTGAACATGTTCATTGGCCATTTGGATGTCTGCTGTGTATTATCTTTTGCCCATTTGGTGACTGGGCTCTGTTTTCTTTCTTTCTTTCTTTTTTTTTTTTTTTTTTTTTTGTCTTTTTTGTTTTTATCGGTACCAGGGATCGAACTCATGACTGCCTGCTTGTGAGGCAGGCGCTTACGCCGCTGAGCTGAATCCCCAACTCCTGGACTTTGTTTTCTTAATGATTTAAAAGAGTTCTTTATATATTCTGAGTACATGTACTATATGTATGGCGGATTATTTTTATACTTTTTGCCTTTTCACTTTCTCATTAGTATATTTTATTTATTTAATTTTAAAATTTTATTTAAAGGAGAAATAAAACAAAACAGTATAATGGTACAAGTAATACAGAATTTAAAAAAAAGTAAGAAATCACTAGTTAATAGATTACATATTGTCATCTTAGAAATAGTTGTTCAAGTTACAGGATTAAAGCATACAAAGTGGACATTCAAACAGTGAGACTGCAAACAGTTGTGTTCAGTGATCTGACAAAAACTTAGTAATGTGGTCATCTATCTTAACACACCTAAACACACTTGCAGTTGTATCCTTTAGAGCACTTTTTTTTCCCCTCTCTTTTTTACAACAACATTTACACATTTTGAGTTTTAGTACTCCCATAATTCTTATTATTTTTTTTGGAAGAGAATAAAACCAAATATGACAAAACAAAGCAGTCAGTCAAAACAAAGGATGGACATAGTACATGATGTAAGAACAGAATACAAGGAAATCAACAGTGTTTACCATAATGCGTCTTGCTAACTTAAAAAGAATTGCCTATATCATTAGGTATAATGAAATTGAACAAAACAGTACAGAATAAGACCAATAAAACCTAAACATTGGAGACATTACGAGACTTCAAAAGAAGATAATAGTCAAACCAGAATGGGCATCATAGTTAATCTTATTGCCTTCAAAGTAGTTGCCTATACCCTCAAACTTGATACTATCAAACAGAACAGAACAGAGTTTT
The DNA here is from genome assembly GCF_034190915.1 of Cavia porcellus. Lineage (NCBI taxonomy): Eukaryota > Metazoa > Chordata > Mammalia > Rodentia > Caviidae > Cavia > Cavia porcellus. The sequence continues at coordinate 27,983,725 of NW_026947500.1, forward strand.
ATTTTTTTTTAAGGCCAGACTGGCCTTGAATTAATGATGTAGCCCAGGCTGGCCTCATAGTAATCCTCCTGCCTCAGTCTCCCTGAGTGCTAGAGTTACAGGTGTGTGACACCATGGCCAGCTCTCATTAGTATCTTTTGATAAGTAGCAGTTTTACATTTCATTGTATCTCGGTTGATCAGTCTTTTCAGTAATATTTAATGCTTTGTGTCTTAAGAAATCTGCTTGACCAAATCTGTGCATTCCATCTTATATTGTCTTGTAAATGTGTTATCTTCCATCCATCCAAAATTGGTTTTATGGTATGAGATAGAAGGCAAGCTCTTCCCCTGCCCCAACATATGGATGTTTGATTGACCCAGCATAATTCATTAAAAGGACCATGCTTTTCCCGCTGTGTCGTCCCGGGCCATCTTTATCCCCTCTTCAAGTGACTAAATGTATGGGTCTGTTGCTGAATTCTCGTTTACTCCACTGATATTTTTGTCATCTTTGCAACAACAGCACTTTGTAGGCTTAGGGTATCTTGAGACCTGGTAATTTAAATTGTCCACCTTTATTCCTCAAGATCTCCTTAGCTGATCTTGGTCTTTTGTATTTTCAGATAAATTTTAGAATCAGTGAGGCAATCTGTCTTCAAGTGTGTTGGTATTTTAATTGGGAGTACACTTAATCTGCAACGTAGTGTGGGGAGAAATGATACCTTTTCAATATTGAATTTTTAATCCATGACCATGAGACAGCTAATATAATTGTTTATTACTAATCTATAGAAGTAGACCTGATATTTTACCTGTTGGGCATTTGTTTCCAAGTCCTGCAACCATTTTTCTTTTTCTTGCTTGATTGCACTGGCTGAGAGCTCCAAAACAACCCTGAAAAGAAGTGGTATGAACATGTATCCTTGTATCCCTGTGTTGTTCCTCACGTGCAAGGAAAGCTTTCATTATTTCCCCTTTAACCATGAAAGTTACTCTAGGTCCTAGGGTTTCCTATTTTGTATCAAAATGTAATTTTTTATTCTTAGTTTGTAGGAGACTTTTAGCAATCTTGAGTGGTATTGAATTTTATCTTTTAAACAATTAATTAATTTTTATGTTTATGGGTACCGAGCATTGAACTCACGACCACACGCTTGCAAGGCAGACACTTGGTACTGAGCTAAATTCCCAGTCCTTGAATTTTATCTTTCGAAACACTTATAATTTTTCTTTTTTCTTTAAGAATTTATATATTCTGTTTACTCATTTTGTACTTGTTATCATCTTACAAAACTAGAGAAATCAAAAGTAGGAAGTTAACAACGTTGGCACAGTATTAACTGTAAAAATTATTCCAGTTTCACCAAGTTTTCCCTGATGCTGTTTTTCTGTTCCGGAATCCAGTTCAAGGCCTCATATTATCCTTTTGTGTTCTTTTCTGATTTTTTTTTCTATTATGTAATGTAGTCTTTTTTTTTAATGGTACTGGGGATCAGTGCAGACCCTTGAGCATGCGAGGCTCATACTCTACCACTGGACCTCACCCTTAGCCAATTTAAGTTTTGCTATTCTAGAACAATTGAAACCCAGTCTCTTTATAGTTTACTTTTACTAGATTTCTTTGCTAATGTTTTGTTTAGGGTTATTGTGTCTGTATTTATAGAAGATACTGATGTAACATTTTATTTTCTTGTACTATCTTCCGTGTGTGTTTGTGTGCTTTGCACCAGGGCTTGACCTCATGACCTCACACTTAGCAGGCAGGCACTTGAGCCACTGAGCTACATCCCCAGCTCTATTATCTTTAAGTTTTGCTATAAAGGTTATTATGCTGGTCTCATAAAGCAAGGTAGAAAGTATTTCTTCTTTTTCTTTTCCCTGGAAAACTTGTGACTTTTTTGTTTTCCTCCTTAAATACTTGAAAGAATTTATTGACAACACCTCCCAAGTCTTGGGTTTTCCTTCTGAGAAAGAAAATTTTCAGAATCAACTTTATAGTTAGAAGTAAGATTTTCCTGATAGTGATTTACAGTATCTTTATTATCTACATGATCTGTAGTGATGTACATTTTAATAATTCGTTGTATTGGCAGTTTGTGCTTTGTCTCTTTTTCTTAAATTATCTTGCTAGGAATTTACCAGTTTTATAAGTTCTTTAAAAGCTGAATTGTAGCTTTGTTGATGTTTTTGTTCTCATTTGTTTTTTAGACAACCTTGCCTTGGCGTTTCCATCTTCCCGTCTCAGCCTCCGTTAATGTGGACGTTGCAGGCCGGCTCCAGCATGCATGACTTGGCTTCGTTGTTGTTTTCCTATTTAATACTTGCTTTCTATTTCATTACTGAACTCTTTGCCTTTGTTCATTTTTCTAGTTTCACAAGTAAATATTTCATCAAATTTTATTATTATTATTATGGCACCAAGAATCAAACTGATGACTTTGTGCTTGCGAGTTAGGCACTTGTGCAACCGAGTTATATCTCCCGCCCCCAATTTTTAGACTTTCATTCTTTGTCTTTTTTTGTACTGAAGGTTGATTTCAGGGCTTTTACACTGAGCTACATCCTCAGCCCTTATTTTAATTTTGAGATAGGATCTTGCTAACTTAAACTTAAGATTTTCCTGTCTTACTCAGTCTTTTCTTATATATATATTTAAAGCTATTAATTTCCGTGGAGCACACTTTTAGTTATGTTCTACACGTTTTTGTAAGTCAAATTTGCATTAGCTGTAATACAAAAAATAGTTTCTTTTTTCGAATCTATTTTAATTCATAATAGTTTTTTAAAGTATAGCATTTAACTTCTAATTTTGGGAGAGTGTCTAGTGTTTGTTTGTTTGTTTTTAAGTTTCTTGGGCAGATGAAGATAAGGTATGTTACCCGGCATGGTGGCCCATCCCTGCAACCCTAGAACTTGGGAGGCTGAGGCAGGAGGTTGAAGATTTTGAGAGCAGTCTGGGCTACATACCAAGTCAAGGCAGGCCTGGACTATATAGGGAGGTCTTGTTCCAAGACAGAAACAGATGTTGTTAATATACTGTGCGTAGCCTTTTATCTGGGTTGAATAAAATATATTATTAAACTTAATTTCACTTGTTTCTTTTTACCTTAATGAGGCTACTGGAATCTGAATATATATTAATTTAATCAGTGTAGATAAAGGACTGGATTTGTCACTATCTCCTTTTATATTTATCTTTTTTTTTTTTTTTGTCTTTTTCCTTTTAATTGGTACTGGGGACCAAACTCACGACTGTCTGCTTGCAAGGCAGGTGCTTATGCCGCTGAGCTAAATCCCCAGCCCCCTGTTTTGTTTTGATAGTACCAGAGATCAAACCCAGTGATGCTTTCCCACTAGGCTATGTCTCCAGCTTCTTTTATTTTTATTTTAAAACAAGGTCTCTCTAAATTCCACGGGTGGGACTTGAATTTGAGATCTTTGGCTTTTCCTCTCCCAAAGTTCTACAATTTTAGGTGTGTGCAACTGTGCTTGTATGTATTTTGAGACTGTATTTTAGGTACATTCAAACTTAGAGCTTTTGTCCTCTTTGTAGGTTGAACTTTTATTATTGTGAAGTGTCCCAGTGTACCTCTAGCATTGATTTATGCTTTTTTGGGGGGGTCGGGTACCGGGGATTAAACTCGCAGCCTTGCACTTGTCAGGCTGGCACTTACGCCGCTGAGCTAAATCCCGAGCCCCTGATTTATGTTTTTAAGTCTTTCTGATGTTGTTTACCACAACACCTTTAGTTGCATTTGCCTGTGGTCTTGTAATTAGAGTGTGCCTCTCTGAATAGTACAGTGTGTGGTTTTATTTTGGTTATCCTCACAATCTTTGTTTTTTAATTAGAATATTTGTTCCATATATATATATATAACTTAATATCTGATTATTTATAAGCACACATTACTGTTGGTTTTGTTTGTCCTATCTGTTCTGTGTTCTTTTTACTTTTTGCCTTCCTTTAGAAGTATGAACTTTCTTTCTTCAGTATGAACTTTCTTTCTTTCTTTTCTTTTCTTTCTTTCTTCTTTCTTTCTTTCTTTCTTTCTTTCTTTCTTTCTTTCTTTCTTTCTTTCGAGACAGGGTCTTGCTATGTAGTGCAGGCTGGCCTTGAACTTGTGTATGTGGCCCAGGCTAGCCTCAAACTCACAGGCATCCTCCTGTTTGGATTAAAGGTGTGTGCTACCACACCTCAGAAGTATGAAGTGTTTTTAATTCCGTGTTTCTTCTGTTAAAGTTTTGGATATATATATATAAAATGTTTTTCATTCATTCCTAGGTAATAGGATCAATTTTAAATTTATGCCTAATCTGTGGACCAGGGGTTTAGCTCAGCGGGACAAGTACCTGCTTGGCAAGTGCCAGGTCCTGAGTTTGATTCCCAGTACAAAAAAAAACAAAACAAAACAAAACAAAAAGAACAACAACAAAACATTATGCTTTATTAAGTACTTTTACTGTTTTCGAGCCATTGCTGTTTTTTAGGCACTTATGTCCACCTTTTGTGCCATTGTTACGTATTATAATGTTAGATATATTTTGGCATTGTCAGCATTGTTTTATATAATTAGTATTACTTAGATTTATCCTTATAGTTATACATTTTATTGCTCTTTATCTCTTGTTTCTTCACATTTCTTTTAGTTTGTTTATTTATGATTTGTTACTGGGAATCAAACTCAGGACCTGGTGCTTGCCAGGCAGGTGCTTGTGCCACGGAGCTATATCCCAGCCCCTTGTTTTAGTTTATATATGTGGGAGATGGGTTGTCCTTTTGTTTGCCTGAACAAAACCTCTCTTGCCTTCACTTTTTTTTGGTACTGGGAATCAAACTCATGACCTCCTGCTTGCAAGGCAGGCGCTTACGCTGCGCAGCTAAATCCGGCCCCTGCCTTCACTTTTGAGGAATATTTTCGTCGAGTACAGAGTTCCTGGTTTATGGTTATTTTTTATGCACTTTTTCTCCTTTTCAAACTGTATTTTTTCACCATTTGTAAACTACCTATTTGCTGTTTTCTGGGCTTCTTCTCCTTTTTCCCACCCCCCTCTCTCCTGGAGGGGGACAGTCACACTACATAATTAAGACTGACCTTGTACTCTTTCATTTAAAAAATTTTTTATTAATATATATTGGTCTTGAATTTTTTTGTTTTTATCTTTTATTAGTACGTGTTTGCAGTGTGTAATGATTACATTCCTTGTGGGGTATTGGTACATGTACACAGCATATCAGTTATTTTCTTTATCCCTTACACTCCCCTTTCCTCCATTTGTTTTTTGTTGTTGTTGTACTGGAAATTGAACTCAGGACCTTGCACTTGCCAGGCAGGTGCTTGTGCCCTGAGCTATATCCCCAGCCCCTTTCCTCCATCTTTTGCAAAAGATCATTCTCCTTAGTTCTGTTGTCTATCTTTTATTTTGCTGTTTGTGTTTTGACTTTCTCTGTAAGAGAAGCCATGGAATCTTTAAACTTGCATGTCTTGATTTATTTCACTTAACGTTGTGATTGCAAGATACATCCAGTTTCCTACAAGTAACTCAAGTTTGTCCTTCTTTGTGGCAGATCTGCACCCCATCATGTATATAGCACAGTTGTTTTTTATCCATTCATGTTTTGTTAGACATGTATGACTTTAACTCTTGACCCTCCTGCCTCAGTGGCCCGTGCTGGGATTACACACGTTGTTGCCATCATGCTCAGCTCTGCACTTGTCTTTATTAACAAGTTAGCTTACTATGCTGTTGGCCTGCTTAAAGTAGTGCCCTTTTCCTTGTTTCTTTTAATTTTGGGGGGAGGGAAGGCACAGGATCTCACACTAGGCTGGCCTTAACTCACTGTGTAGCCCAGGCTGGACCCACGCTCAAGGCAGCGCATCTGCCTCAGCCTCTCTAGTGCTGGCTTATTTGATTCTTTCCTTCTTGGTTTAGGCATCAGCAAAATTGCTGTTCTTTGTTGTTTCAGGTGACTTGATTCTTTGATCAGTTTTGGAAAAGTTTTCACTATTTTCTTTATAAATTTTCCTTATTCTATTTTTGGTTCCATTTCAGTCTCCATTTGTATGTGCTTTAGACTTTTTATTTTTTACCCTATAGGTATCATATGCTCCCTTACAGATTTTTAAAACTCTCCTATTTCTATCTAGATATTTATTTACTGACCTTTCTATTCAGCTCATTGATCCTCACTTAAGCTGTATCCGATCTGCTGTTTAGTTCATAGGTTCTTGTTTTCAGTTCCTGTATTTTTTAAGGTTCTGGAATCTGTGATTCTTTTAAGTAATCCAGTTTTCTATTGAAAATTTTCCCTTTGTGAAGTATGATTTTGAACATTTGAAGTTGCACCTGGTAACTTGGGTAATTTGGGACATTTTTAGGTCATATCTAGATCTGGTCCTGTTTGTTGATAGTCTTTTGTATTTCTTCACTTGAGCATATGTATTCCATATGAAAGATTGTAGTAGGTTGAGAGATGCTCTGTTTCTCCTGTCATGAAATGTACTGGTCACCTCACTTGGTTCAAGATAAGAGACTGTTAGCGCATGCATTCTACTTTTTTAGTTCTTGGTGGGTTAGCATTGTACAGGCTTTGTGTGTAACAGGAAGTAGAAGAAAAGACTGGCATGTTCTCCATCTACAGTTGCATATAAAAGTCTTAGTAAATATATTGATCAGTATTATCACTTGTTACAGGAGCAAACAAAAGCAGTACTTGCTTGTAGTCATTGTTGAGTTTCTAGTCAGAACCCCTAATCTGCATCGCCCAGTGATTTAACCTTAGAAAGACAGTGTCACTTTTCTGGGTCTTTGAAGTTCTATTCCACTCTCGTCTGTTTTCCCTGTGCCCTGCTGCTCCAGAGAAACAGCAAGTCAGGCAGGGGCAAAGGACAAGCTAGGGAGGTAGAAGAGGACTCATGATGTTCATTCAATGTGTTGATCGTGTGTGACTTTTCTTTCTCCTTTTTTTTTTTTTTTTTTCCCCTCTTCACTACTGAGCTGCATCTCCTGCCTTTTTTTTAGAAAATTTATTTATTTATTGCTGGGGACGGCTACTGGGAAACAAATGCAGGACCTTGCGTTTGCTAGGCACTTGTGTTTGCTTGTGCCACTGAGCTAGCTATATGTTTGGCCCTTAGCCGTTTTTATTTTTATTTTTTATTTTGAGACAAGGTCTTACTGAGTTGCCTAGGCTGGGCTTAAACTAAAGATCCTCCTGCCTTAGCTTCCCAGAATGCCGGAATTACAAGTGTGTGCCCTGATACCTGCCTGTTGTTTCTCAGTTTTTTAAAATTGCTGCTTTTAGATATTGCTTCAGTTTCAGTTTGAAGTTCTAGCTGGATTTTCAAATGCAAACTTTATTCTTAAATTCTAATGCAGTAGTTTTACAGTCTTCCAGGAACTCTGTACGATCAAGAAAATGGAACATATTCATGCTAAATTGCAGATGGGACCCTACATTTTGCCTGTTTCTTACAGAATCTGCTAACTTGATCTAAGAGCCCAGCAATCAGAGTGTTATGAGGAAAAAAATCCTAAAAATCATACCTTGATGAAAAATGTACCTACCTCGCCAGATGTGTCCATTGTCAAAGCAGGGGCAGAAGTCATGCTGCATGGTTAGTACTTCTGTGATGAAGATGTGAGGTGCTGTATCAGGCTAAGCACTAGAATATAGAGAATGGAGTTAAAACAGAACCACCGAGCACAATGGTGGCACTAGAGTATGAGAGAGAGTGGGGATGCCCAGGTCAAGCTTGAGTGTGAAGCAAAGGAAGACACTGACATTTGATGTTGGGGGTATTTTTGGTCATTGCTCTTGGACCTTGGGGGAAGGGAAAAGTGGAACCAGATGAAGTTGGCCAGAGACAGGGCCCCTGGTGTTTACGTACACTCATGTCCAAGACAAGAGCAGGTTGTAAGACATACTCTGACAAAGTGAAGTGGTTAAAGGGACTGAGCTGTGGGGCAGGCTGCATAGCTAGCACCTTTGCCCAGGAAAGCAAGACTTTCTGAGCGAGTTCACTTTCCAGTGAAGGGATGGAGGGAAGGAGGAATTTACCTAGTTCAAGTGTTGGGAATGGCGGGGGGGGACCTTAAAAGGATGGAAAAGTGGAACCAAATGAGCTTGGCCAGGTAGACAAGGATGGTATCAGACGGAGCCTTGAAGGGTAAGGAATTGCTTTTAAGTGCCTTTGAGGCCTCTGCATTTTGTGTACTGTATGGAAGATAGGGAAATAGCGAGGAGTGACATTATTTGGTTACAGGATGGAAACCCTTTTGTGCTTGGGCTATATATAACATTAGTGCCATTGGCCAACATTTGCTTTTCCCACAGAGTCTGAAGCAGTATGTGCTTTTACATATAGTATTTCACTAAACAGAATATATGTTTACATATTATACACAAGCCATTTTAGCATACCATCCTAGTGTTTATGTATATGTATGTACTATGTACATTAACATATTCTGTTTTATGAGTGCTTCCTTGTCTTTACACTGAATATTCAAAATGTGATAAGGGTAACACACGTAGCTTACATATTTTTTTGTGTATAAAATGAAAGAAGGAATAGAGCCCATCTAGTTTGGCTTGAGCAAATTAATAATGTAGGGATAGCACAGCTCTGGAATGCTTGCCATCGTTGTCCGTGTGGGTAGAATTTGGGCAGGTGGCTTTGCCTTAGCATTCCAGCTACCCATTGTACCCCTGGCTCTCATAGCTCCATCTCCCACATGCAGAGCTTGAAATCGTGTGGACACTTAATTTGGATGGACTTTAGACTCCTTGAATTGAACATTGGCCACCTCATCTTCCTCCCTCCCAAATCTGTTCTCTTGTGCGTGGTACTTTTTCCTGTCTGGTCAGGTAGATCAGATCCTCAGGCAGTGGTGCTTCTTTTCTGCACTGACCTCCTTCTAATAGTTGACCAAGACCATGGCCTGGGTCTTTCCATCTCTCAGAAGTCATTTCAGACCCGTTTTTGCCCAGGGTGATCTGGACCCTTTTGTCTTCATTGAGCTGATTCCAGTGGATATTCTTAGTGTCCCTCCAGGTTGTTATTGGTTGCCTCAGTATGGACTTTCTCAAATGCAAATCTTCCCTTCTTGAACTCAGAATGACTCCTAGAGCACAGATTGTCTCTTCTGGCGCCAGCAGCCTTCCCACTTTCCCCCAATTGTAGGTAATACCCCATAGGCAGATTCCTTGTTATCCCATAACTTGTCATGCTCTTCTTTTAGACTGGTCCTTTCTTAATGCAGCTCCTGTTTGTTAGCTTTTCATGCTCGCTATTGACAAGTAATTTTGGTACAACTTTTTGGAGGAAAAAAATGCTCATATTTTGGTTGGTAATTCAGAGTGCTAGCCTACCATCCATGAAGCCTTGGGTTCCATTCTCATGTGCATCAGCACATGCACTTGTGTGCACACACATACACACTTGCACACACATACACGAAGCTCTTTTTTTTTTTTTTTTTTTTTTTGTCTTTTTCCTTTTTATCGGTACCAGGGATCCAACTCACAAATGCCTGCTTGCAAGGCAGGCTCTTATGCCGCTGAGCTAAATCCCCAGTCCCTCAAAGCTCATTTTGATGCAGTAATCTGCATTCTGTTGGGAAAACAGTTACTACCTGGAAGAAATGCAATGCATAATGATGTTCATCCTAATAACTTGTATATTTCTGTTTTCTTGGTTTACAATTTTAAGAGTTAAAATATGCATAAAGTACAATACATTCTTCATTCACAGAATGTATACATCATCATCTGTGCAGCCTCATTCACTTCCTCTGCTTTTAGCACTGTTTCAGATGTACAGTTTCAGCAATCTCATTTTTGGTGGTAAAAAGTGGAATCACTTGGCTGAGATTGCAGACTTTTCCTTTGAGTCTTTCTGCATTTCTCTTCCCTAGTGTCCTCCTTTCCACCTACTCATTTTGCTGTCTGTTGGGCTCCCCGCCCAGGAGTTCTTAGGTTGTTAGGTTGGAAGCTGCAGAGTGGTGATTTTCCCACTTTGTCCTGCAATTGCTGACAGACACTCATGTGGAAAGAGGAACAATTTATTCCCTTTGTCCCTCTCTATCACTGTGGACATACTGTGTTTACTTAGTATTAGAATCCTCATGCTAGTTAGCCAGTAGTTGCTCGTATTGTCCCCTTCCAGTTTTCTCTTGTGTTCTTCTGCCAAGGCCCTATTAATTTGAAGTGTTTTATTGCTTTATGCCACCAAATTTTGTCCTGGGCCCATTTGGTGCTTTTTCTGCCTCAGGAACCTCAATTCCTGTCAGTGATGTAATGATACTTAGAAGTCATTATCCGGGGGCTTTGCTCATCATCCCAGGGATCAGCATCTTGGTTTTCAGTACACAGAGCAAGAAAAAAATATTTACAGAAAGAAAATCCCTAATTTCATATTGAATATTCCTTTATACATTAAAACTTCATTCTTTTTATTATATTTCTTTTGACAATCTTAATTTTTAACAACATGAGTTTTTCATCACATGATATGCATAAAATGGCTCCAAATTTTAATAACTTCTTTTTGTGGTACTGGAGATTGAACTTAAGGCCCTGAGCCTTAAGGCCCTGAACTAATTGCACTGGGCTATACCGCTTAGGCTCCCTTCGCACACCACACTTCTTTTTAAATTTTTGAGACAGGGTATTTCTGAGTTGCCCAGGCTAGGCTCAGATTTATAACCTTTTTATCTCAGTCTTCCAGAGTGCTGGGATTTATGCATGTGGCACCTCACCTACGTCTTCCTATTTATGTTGCGTGGTGATGCATATCTGTAGTCCCAACACTCAGGAGCAGAGGCAAGAGGATCGCCATCAGTTTGAGACCCTACTAAATAAATGAGTTCAAGGCCAGCTGGATTTACATAGTGAGATCCTGTCTCAAAAAAACAAAAAAAAATTTGTTTATTCTTTTCTTCTTAATGAATTTATATTATTTTATTGGTACATTTTTTATGTACATAGTGATAATATTCATCATAGGGAATTTGTACCTGTACCTGGTATATCTTGCTTTTTTTTTTTTTTTCTTTCCCCTATTCCTTTCTCTTCGCTTCAGCTCCTCTTTTCCTTATTTACAAAAGCCTTGTTCCATTTTTTTCCCCACCTTGGTCCTTCTCCCATCCCCCACTCCTCGTTCCCCTTCTCTCTCTCTTTTTTTTAATTGTTTATTTATTTGGTACTGGGGATTGAACTCACAACTTTACACTTGCCAGGCAGGCACTTACACCACTGAGCTAAATCCCAAGCCCTCCCCTTCTCATGTAAACATTTTCTTCCCATTTCTCACAATATGTAATGTATATTTTGGTCCTTATTTACACTTAGGGTTTCTCACACCAGAGAAACCATGTGATATTTATATGTATGTCCAATTTATTTCACTTAAGAGTTTGGTGTCAAGGTACATCCATTTACCTAGAAACATCTCAAGCATATCCTTTATGGCACAGTAGTACTCCATTGTAGAAAAAACATGTTCCTTATCCATTCACTAGTTGAAGGTATTTGGACTATTTCCGAGATTTAGATATTACAAACCATGCCTCTATAAACACAGGTGTGCATATGTTGCTGTGGGAAGATGCTTTTAATTCTTTTGAGAAGACACCAAGAAGGGGAATAGCTAGGTCAAAAGGAACCTCTAGGTTTTGTTTTGTTTTGTTTTTTTCGTAGCGGGGATTGAACTCACAAACTTGATCTTGCCAGGCAAGTGTTTATGCTGCTGAGCTAAATCCCTAGGCCGGGACCTCTAGTTTTGAGGAAATGTCCATACTGATTTCCAGATTGGTGGTACCAGTCTGTACGCCCACCAGCAGCGGAGAAGTATTCCTTTGTCCCCACTACCTTGCTAGCATTTGCTACTGGTTGATTTCTAGCTATTCTTTCTGGAGTGAGATGGAAATCTCAACATTGCTTGAATTTATATCTCTTGAATGACCAATAATACTAAAGGTTTTTTCATGTATTTCTTTAGCATTTCTACTTCTTCATCTGAGAAGGGTCTGTTCATTTCTGATGCCCATTTTTGAATCTGGGGGTGGGTCTGTTTTTTTGAGTTCCTTATATATTCTAGGCAGTAATCCTTTGTCTGAGGAACAGCTGGCAAAAATGTTTTACCATCGCGTGGCTTGTCTCTTCACTCTATTGGTAGTTTCTCTTGCTTTGCAAAAGCTTTTGAATAAGATGCAGTCCCAGTTGTTGATTCTTTCTGATACAAGCTGTGCGATTGGGGTTTCTTTCCAAGAGGTCTTTGCCTACACCAGAGTCTTCAGGAGTTCTACCTATTTTCCAGCAGATTGCAGTGTTTCTATTTTCATATTGAAGTCTTTGAGCTGTTTTGATTTTAGCTTAATGCCCGGTAAGAGATATGGGTCTAGTTGTAATCTTTGGCATGTGGAAAGCCAGTTATTTCCAGCACCATTTATTAAAGAAGCTGTCTTTCTTCTAGCGAGGATGTTTGGCTCCTTTGTCAAAGATAAGGTGATTGAATATTCTGGAGTAGTTCCTGCATCTTAAAATCTGTTCCATTGATCCTTGAGTCTGTTTGTTTTTTTTTGTTTTGCCAGTTTTTATCACAATAACTTTGTAGTATAATTTCCAGTCAGGGATTGATTGGATTCCTCTCTGGTTTTGGTATCAGGATAATACATGCTTCCAGGAACGAATTTGGGAGTATGGCTTCCTTTCAATTTCATGAAAGAGACTGAAGTAGTAGTATTAGGTTTTCTCTAAATTTCTTGTGACGTTCAGCAGTGAATCTGTCAGGGCCTAGGCTTTTCTTTATTGATAGGTTTTTAATGACATCTTCACTTTCACTGCCAGATACTGATTTATTTAGAATTTTTATACCTTCTTGATTCAGCTGTGGTCATTCATATGTATGTAGGAATCTGTCCATTTCTTCTTTGTTTTCTATCTTAGAATACACATTCTCCAAGTAGGTTTGGTTTTGACAATCTTCTGAATATCTGTAGGGTTTGTTGTGATTTCCACCTTTTCATTCCCAATTGCATGGGTGTGGGTCTTTTTTTAAATAAGAATGGCTGAGAGTTTGTCAAATTTATTTAATGTATCACAGAACTCTTTGTTTCATTGATTCTTTGTATTATTTTGTTAGTCTCCATTGCTTTAACTTCTGCTGTGATCTTTGTAACTTCCTCCTTTGTACAAGCTTTAGGCTTGACCTGCACTTGATCTAGAAGCTTGAGGTTCAGCAGTAGGTTATTTGAGCTTGCTCTGTTTTTCAGATATGGGTATTCACTGCTATCAGTTTCCCTCCTAGGACTGTTTTCATTGTGTTCTTTATGTTCTGGAACAATGTCTTGGCATTATCATTTAATTATAGAGACTATTTAATTTCTTCTTTAATTTCATCTATGACCCATTGGTTATCCAGCAAGGTATTATTTAATATCTATGTGTTTATGAATCTTGTAGTTGGCCATTGATTTCCAGTTTCTTTGCACTATAGGCTGATAATATGCCTGGAATAATTTCAACTTCTTTCCATTTCCTTAAGCATGTTCTGTGAGCTATAATGTGGCCTATTGTAGAGAAGATTCCATGTGCAGCAAAAAGAATGTGTATTCTGATGTTCTGGTGTGGAATACACTGTAGACATCTGCTAAGTCCATTTGTTTAACAATTTGGTTCAGTTCTGACATTACATTGTTGATTATTTTGTAGAGTTGATCCACCCATTTGTGACAGTGGGGTATTGAGTTCCCTGTTATAATTGTATTAGTGCTTATTTTGTTTTTCATGTCTGTTAATATTTGTTTTGTATAGTTGGGTTTTCCATGGTTGGCACTTGGTGCATATATATTTATGATTGTTATCACTTCCTCTTGGATTGTTCCCTTGACAAGGGCACAGGGACCTTTGTCTCTTAATCAGTCTTGGCTTGAAATCCCTTTGTCTGCAAATAGAATAACTACCCCTGCTTTCTTCCAGGTTCCTGTTGCATGAGTATGGTTTTCCATCCTTAGACCTTTCAGTCTGTGAATTTTTTTTTGAATGAAATTGTTTCTTGTATGCAGCATATTGTTCGATCTTGCTTCTTGATCCATTCTGTCAGTCTGTTTCTTTCGATGGGGAATTGAGGCCATTAACATTGGTTATTGTTATAACTTGGGCCCCGGTATAAAATCCAAGGAGGCAAGAGACCAAAAATTTAGGTGGCAAAGGCTTTATTTTCAGGCCTGGAGACCAGTCTCCGGGAGCCAATTTGGAGACTGTCCCCCAGAAGCTGAAGGGAGGACTTTAAAAAGGGGCTGGAGGAAAGGGCGGGGGGAGAGAAACAAAGAAACCTGTAGAGCCATCAAACTTGTTGACCCGAGTCTGGAAACTGTATTGCTCTGACAATCTAGGGAGTTCCTGGTGTTTTTTAAAATTACTCCCATCCTGCAGACTGACATTATCTCAGAGTGGCACGTCTGCAGCAATATTTGGAGAAGAAAGTGGAGAGTTAATTATCTCAGTACAACTTGTCTTCGCTAGTGAGTGCGAAGGGGTCACAAGTTATGAGACGCTGGAACTTAAGTTTTACAAAGACCTGATATCTAACTCATTTGATACATACAGAACAAAAGGAAAGCACCGATTGGGGTTTGGGCCATAGTATTACCCGGTAATTTCTTTAAGCTAAGCAGTTCTTAAAATTGGGGCAGGCTCATTTTACGACAGATCATCACCGGGTCGGGGGGAGGTCACCAGAAACCCAAATTCTTTATGGCCTAGATAGATAGGTGAGGGGAGAGGGAGGCAATAAGGCGCCATACAGAACAGAAAATGGCGGTAATGTGTCAAGGTCAGGGTAAAGGGTTAAACTCACAGGCAAATCTCTCTGCACACAAGCAAGTTACTTTAAACAAAATGTAAATTAATTGCCATTCTAGTTTTCCTTAGCTCTTTAGCGGAGAATAGAGGCGCCTAGCAGTGATTAACAACCCTTGTTAGCTTGTTTTAGCACAGCTTCTGTAGTTTGTAGAGGGCAACAATGGTTAACATATCAATTAGGTGAGATTCTTGCAATTCTTTACAGAGGAGAGTGTTGCTCAACAGATCAATTAGGTCACTTAACATATCAGTTAGGGAAAAAGGATAAAACAAACACATTTAGTAAGCCCCTATACAGGTTTGCTATAATACACATATAACGAAGCTATTTTCTTAGAGTACAACAGTTATAACTGGTATGCATTGACTTACCTTTTCATGGTTATTCTCTTATCATTGGTTCCCTCCCCCCTCTGTGAATGGCTTGCCTTGCCTGGTTGATTGATTCTTTTGTTCCTCATGGAGTTGTAGTCCTTGATATCTCTTTCTAGAATGTCCTTCAGAACATTTAGGTGTGCTGGTTTGGTGTTCATGGGTTTCCTCAGGTGTTCTTTATCATGGAAATTTTTATCCATTAATTTTGAAAGCTAGTTTTTCAGAGTATATCAATCTAGTTTGGAGGTTGTTTTCTAGGGCCTGAAATACTTCAAGCTCTGCTTAACTTGAGCATTTATGTTGAGAAGTCTGCTGATTCTGATGGGCTTTTCTTTATAAGTGATTTGTTTCTTTTCTCTAACAACTTTTAATAATCTGTTCTTGTGTTGAATTTGTGGGATTTTGAGTATTGTATGCCTTGGTATAGATTTTTTTGTAGTGGTTATTGGCGTTTTTATAATGGCTAATTGCTTCACTTACCTCTGTGCTGAATTTTTTTCCCTGCTTCGGAATTTTTCTCCTGTTACTTCTGTGAACAAGTTTAAGCAATTTGTGAAATCTCCTGGTTTTTCATTGACTTCAGTCAATCTTACATTATTCCTCTTTGCATCATTTAGTGGCTACTGGATTGACTTTTTTTTTTTTTTTTTTTTTTGGTCCTTTGCTTTTTTAAAGAAATCTTTCTTTTCATGATTGCTAACTGTAATTCTATCTTCTGTATCTGATAGTCTGTTCCCTCCTTGGCCCATTTGGCTGCATATACCTTTAAAGGAATTTTTAATCTCCTGGATATTTGTTTGAATCTATTTCTTCTTTGTTCCTCTCCCCCAAACCCTTTTTATTCTGAGAAATAGAAAAAAAACTAAAACAAAATTTCAAAACACATCAGTCGGGGCAACAATGGCCCATACATGGTGCATTGTCATCCCCAATTCATTCACTCAGAGCACAATATTGATTCTGTTTCTTTCCTGTGTTGGCCGTTCATGGTTTCCATTGTTTTCCTAAGCTCTTCTATTATCTTTTTATCCATATCTGTTCTAGAATCACTGACCATCTCTGTAGTTACCTGAGAAATTATTTCTGATTTTATTTTTATAGAACTTTGTTCATCTGCTTATTACCTCTGCTAATTCCACTTGAGAGAGTCCAGTGGGGGGTTTTGAATTGTTCCACCTCATTTATCCCAGGGTTTGCCTTTGTTGAGCTGGAAGTCTGGGGTTGCATCTTGTTTAAATGTCTCTGTGTTTATTTGTTTTAATTCCTGAGTTGGTGCTTATAAATTGCTTATGGTGAGTAACATTATTGCTAGTATTCAGAACCTTTAGGAAATGACTGTTTCTCAGAGATGTCTTCCAGGGTTATCTGGCTTTGGAGTCTGTTGTGAGATCCCGCCTCTTCAGTTTATTGGGAATGAGAAGTTGTGGCCCACTTGGCCCAAGCTGTGGTTCTTTGGCATGGGCCTATAGTGTTGTTTATGACTCTTAGGCAGTCTCAGTCTTGTTATACCAGGAAAAACAACTGATTAGAACAATTGTGTCACCTTACCTAAGGTAGTGCAATCATCAGTAACAATAGCATCAAATAGTATAGAAAGTAATCAACTGTGGTAACTGTTCATTTGGGATGTTTAAGTGTATGAACTAGATTTATGATCATATAACAAAATCTAAAATAAACTAGGAAATTGTATATAGTGAATATGCCCTCAATATGGCAATTTGACCCTCAGAGGAGAATAGCAAAAGAACTAGAAACCACATTCACACTCATAAAAACAAGAAAAAACAAAAATAAGAAAGGGGGAAAAAACATCCACTTCAAGGTGTGTCTCTGCTGTTACTGGTAGACAGCATGGGCAGAGTCCAGACCCTATTTGATTAATTCCAGTCAGCAGGTCTTGGCTTTATGTGTGTGTGAGGCGGGGGGTAATGGAGAATCCCAGTAAGCGCACACCTTCAGCTTCACTCAAGTTCAGGCTGGTTTCTGACTGTGAGGCTGGAACTAGACTTTTTCAGCCTGTAACACTCTGTGTGAACCTAGCTCCCCGATGCCCTGCTGGTTTGAACCCAGCAGCCTCACCCTGACATTGGGAGCAGCTAGATGGAGCTGGCCTACATCTATTCTGAGTTCTAAACTCAGTTTGCCCTCTCCAAGATGGCTATCAGCCAGTCACCCTCTGTTAGGGGCCATGTGAGCCTGAGTAACTCTCCAACTGCTGCCGCCTGGTACATGCACTGCTCTGTTCCAGTGACGTCTTTCTCTGTGGAGGCCTCCAGAGTGGTCATTGCGTGTCTTCAGGGGTTTGAGCTACTCTTGCCGTGCAGTGAGTACAGGCTCAGGGAGAAAATGCCCCCTGCCATTTCCCTCTTTGTTGAAGCCCCTCTTTGTTCTCCCCGTGGGCTTCAGTTCACCCTCAGATCCCTCCTGGGTCCCTGGGGCCCACGTTCTTTCTACTCCTCTTCTTTCATCACATTGCTGTATTTTAGCTTCTGGATTCCAAGTCTCAGAGAGTCTCTTTTTCTGCTGTTCCCCACTTTGTCATCTTCAGTGTTCCTATTTATTTTTAATGTTGAGGTTTGTATTTATCATTTTAAGTTTGTTAGTTATATTTTTATTTATTTATTTTGGTGCTACTGGGGATCGAACTCACAGCGTTGTGTTTGCCAGGCAAGCGCTTACACCGCTAAGCTAAATCCCCAGCCCCATATTCTTTTTAAATACATACATTCATTTACATGAATCACGAGGCAGAGCTGTATGAAAACATCAGGCAGAGCACTGAAAAGTCATGCTCCTGACCCTGTTCCAACATCCCCTGTACGTGGGGTGAGCACTGGTCCCAGATTGCTGGGATGGTCCCAGTTTGGGCAGTTTGTCCTGGATTAGCAATCCTGCTCCCTTTTCACTTTCAGCTAAAGCTGTGTTGATGCCTGCTAATGCTGATTTAGAGATTTGCACACGTTTCTACTTTGTAGACTTTTTTCCAGTGTGGCTCAAAGTAAGCACTTGGCTGAATACAACAGACTTGGATTGTGATTCACTTGCCAAAGGAGGTCCACTCATGGAGTTGCTTTTCACAGAGTCTCATTCTTATTCTGAGGAATAAGTATCACTTTGCTCCAAACATAAATGTGGGAGCTTGAAACATCCTGCATTTCTAAGTTTTTCTTCTTCACAAATGGGCTAATTATCCCTCCTGCCTGTGTAGTTTTAAACCTGTGCCTGTACTATTATAAAAATTGATTTCCAGCAGTGACACAAAGTTGTTGAATCATACATAAAACAGTAAAACCTGTATTTGACATTAATCAATATCTCTGAGCAGTTAGTCTCTTGGAATCTCAAACTCTTATTGGGGAGCCAGAGTACTTTCCTAAATTTCTTAAATTACCTTAAAGGTAATTTACGACAGATGAGGTCATTAGATAGTGTGTACTGTCAAATAGAGATGTGGTGGCATTAAGGTTATTTTAAATTGTTTGTGTATTACATTTGAGTACTGTGGTGTGATCTTTATTTTTCTATAAATTGAAACTTAAAGGACTTCATTTAGAAAACCAGGCAGATGATGCACACCTATAATTCTGCACTGGCAGGCTCAGGGGGAGGATTGCTACAAGGTCTAGGCCAACCTAGGCTACATAGTGAGTTCAAGACCAAACCGAACTGCACAGTAAGGTGCTATCTCAAAAACAAAACAAAAATACAAACGATTTCATTTGTGACCAGATGTGAAATTGAGTTGAGAAAGATTTATATTCCGTATAGAATTTTACTTGCTGTTTTGTGGCTTAGCTTCTTTATCTCCATCGTAGACACTGTGATGTTTACATTGAAGGAAGCCAGTTGGCAAACAGGCTTTTCATTTTTCTTGTTATTTAAAGACGTTTTACAAAAAAGAATTGTGCGCATTCTTTTCCTCCATTCTTTTCTGTGATTGATTGAGAGTGAATAGTTGAAACAAGCTGCACACCACGTGCATCCTTGCTTGCGTTACTGTGTCTGTAAGACACATTCTGCCGTGCCATCTCCCCACATGGATTCCTAGATGAAGATGGGTAAGTGGTAAGGAAAAGTCATCTTCTGGGTGGAGCATATTCCTGGAGCAAACCAGCTTTTCCTTGTATTTGTCATTCACCTTATCTCTGACCTTTCAATATTCTCATTAGTACATGAGGGGTGATTACTATCATGTGTTTTTTAAAGCAAATACTTACTGCATGTTTGCTATGATAAGCATTTTCCGAGGCCTGGGTATGTTGGGGTTTAGGAGATTAAACGAAATAGTAGCATTCATTACCTCTAAACCTCTTTGTGGAAAGGATCTCACTTGAAACCCCCAGCAGTGCTCTAAAACAGATGATTTGAGAGTCTATTTTGCAGGTCATATCATTGAAGCACGAGTGGGTTGGGGAGCTGTTTGGAGTTCTGTGATTACTGGGTGGTGGAATCTCTTGAACTCAGGCATTCTGACTCTAGAGTGCTCTGAGTGTGGTACGAATTGGACATATGCGTACTGCTCAGATGGCCTTGAGTGTCCCTGGACCCCCTATACTGGCTTAGTAGCAGAAAGTATCTCCCAGCCCACTGCTGTCTGCCCTTCTTTCCCACTGCAGAGCTTCCTTCTACCTAGGATGCGGGCCTGAGGCTAGCCAGGGTCCTTCTTTTCCAGCCTGGCACATAGTGGACCCACATCGTTGTGAAATGTTGAAATGAGCTTGATGTCTGAAGTTGGTTTCTGTAATACCCAGAATATTTTGAACAGTTACCTGTTCTAAGTGTGGTGACTAGTTCTTCCACCTAATTCATCCAAAGCATTTAGAGTTTCTGTTTTTCTTGGTTTCTTTTTACAGAATCTTTTTCCCAGTACAAAATGTTGTACTAAGATGCCAAAAAACTAAATAGTTAAAAACATAGTTATTAGCAAAAATAGTTAAAAGGATAGTGACTAGCAGTATTGTCATTCTGTGCTGTGCTGGTTACCCTAGTAACTACGAAGCACCAACCACATAGTTATAGATTCACTGACGTAGTCCTCACCATGCTGTTCTGTATGAATCTCTTGCATCTTCTGCCCCTACCCCCAGTAACCTGTTTGCTATGTCAACCTTTGTTCCCTTTGTAAGAGACAAATGATGCTGTATCAACCATGGTTCCCTTTGTGAGAGACAAATGTTCCTGGAATTGGCAGACCAAGGGCTATGAATTGGCTAACCACCCACTGTGAAATGCCTCTGACCTCAAGCAAAGGGGAACAAAGGCCCACCTTGTTTCTGTTTCTCATAGCTATGTACTTAATGGTCAAAGAGCTAATCATAAATGAACTAGAAAAATCTGTCAATATTCTAACCCAGTTGCACAGCTTTGCGAACTCCCATCAGCACTATGCTGCGGGGTACCAGCTTAAGTAAAGCTCTCTTTTATGGACGTCTCCCCCGCCCCCATTGTGATTAATATCTTGGGGCCTTGTTTTGGGGTACAACACAAAACGAGAGGATTCAAGTATTTCGTATGTTAGCCTCATCCCCAGTGTGTGCCACTATTGTTTTGTTCAATGGATTCTGACCTGTTACCAAGTTAAAATATACCAACCTGTAACTGTGTCAGTATTTTAAAGATAACTTGAAACAAATCACTGAATAGTTGAGAGAAAAACTAACAGCAGTGCTAGGGATTTGAATGGATCTGCCAGCCCTTGTTTCCCTGCCACAGGGGGCAAGACCATACTTCTTGTTTCTTGCCTTTGATGTGTACAGGTATTGCACAGTGTGGAAGCGTGGTAGCCTACCAACCAGTAAATAAATGGCTGAGGTTCTGGTTTGTCACAGTTACGCTCTTGGGACCTGGGATTACTACTGGGCAGTGTAAGGGGGTACGTGAATCTTATGGTTTAAAGCTGTTTAGAAGTCTGGATCTGTGGACTCTTTTCAGTAGGTAAACCAGCATAGAGGGCTCAGATGAGAGGTGGTCACTGCAATCTCACCTGCTAAAACGCCACTGGTCTTCTGCTTTACCCTAGTCCCTGAAGGGTCCTACGAGGACATTTGAAACCTTAGAGCAGTGATGGCGAACTTGTTAGAGCTTTCAATGATAACTAAGAGCTGAATGTGGTATATGTGATATGGAAACCTCTGAAAGGTTCACCATCACTGCCCTAGGTGGTCCTGAACTTCCCTGTGTGCTCTGTGCTTTTGTAAACTGCATTTTATACAGCTATTGTCTGCATGTTTTGAAGAAGATCTGTATTTGACTGTAGTGTTCAGCTGCAGAAGACCTGAATTTATGGTTGAAGAAGATTGGTGGATTTGGGTAAAGGCCACCCAGAGAGAAATACATGGCATGTCCACATCCTTTAGCTACTGCATCACCAAATTTAGTGCTTTTGAATGGGGATATCATTCCTACCTCGAGTTTAAGAATAGAGATTTTGCAGGAAGGACCAGGAATCAAAAGGGAAATTGACTTTTCTTTATTGTGTTGGTTTCTGTGGTTTGTAGACAGCATTGCTTGTTAGTACATTACCGTACACTGTGGCTTTGAGGTTGTGCATAGAATCTCAGGCCCTGGGTCTGCATTGTCACTTCAGCTGTGTTGTTCACTGTGGGACCTGCCTCACAGGGTTGTGAGAAAGAGAATGGGAGGTCACTGCTAT
This sequence comes from Cavia porcellus, assembly GCF_034190915.1. NCBI lineage: Eukaryota > Metazoa > Chordata > Mammalia > Rodentia > Caviidae > Cavia > Cavia porcellus. The sequence goes on from NW_026947500.1 coordinate 28,005,602, forward strand.
AAGGTGGGGTGATCAGGTGTGGTTCTAGTGAAGAATGCTTTCCTCATGATGCTCAGAGTTAATCATGGTGTGTGGGAATGGTTCAAAAAGCGAAAATGAGTGAACACCATGGAAATGACCATTGTCTTGCCTCCATTCAGTATGGCCAGTGTACAGGGATAGCTGGGGGTAGTGATGTTTTTAATATCCACTCATGCTTTTCATTGAGAAGTAGGTAAAGTTCTAGATGTGAAAATACACCTAAAGAATATGCTAAGTCAAGAGACTTATTTACAGACTGCCTATGTGATGAGGGCAGAAAAATATATTATTAGAAGCATCTTGAATAAGCCACAGTTGTCTCTAGGAAGTTGAAGAACCGGGATTGTAGACCATGGTACCCATTGCACTGCAAAGCCTGCTGGTCTTAGAAGCTGTGCACTGTATTGCCACTGGCACCATGTTGGATGGCCACCTCTGCACCACAGTCTTTCCCGTTCAGAGTTAGCTCTGGGGTAGAGGGCAGGTGCGGGAGTGGATGAGAGAGCAAATAGTTGGTATGTTGGATGCTTGCTGTTCCTTTAGGGTGAGCCATTAGCCATAGGAAGGGAGTTCAGGTGCTGGGTGAACAAAACAGATGACAAGCATTAATAGCGTGATTAAATTTATTGGTAGTCATCAAGCCTCTTAAATTGAGGAGAACAGATGGCTTTCCTTACATGGTGGTAACACTGCTGCTTCCCAGCTGGAATTGTCAGGAAAACTTGGCATGTAAATTTCTCCCATCCTTCAGCTTTCCTCTAGAAAACCTACATTAGCTGTTTGGATTTCCTTTGTTCTATTTTTGTTACTGTACCTAGTTATCTTTAGTCAACCTCAAAGACAAAGAGGAAAAAGTTTCACAGACAAAATGTGTGTGTGAAGTTGGGCATGATGGTAAGGAATCGTAGGTGTTTGGGAGGTTATGGCAGGAGGATTGCAATTTCAAGGCCAGCCTGGGCAACTTAGTGAGACCTTGTGGGTAGAGGGCCTTGGGAAATGTAGCTTAGTGGTGGTCCAAAGACATCTGAATCAAGGGCTGATGATATGGCTCAGTGATAGCGCACTTGCCACAACAAGATCCTGGGTTCTATCCCCAGAACCAAAAACAGCAAAACAGAGTTGCTTGGATAATTCTCTTCATTTGGATGAAAGAAGATGGCTCTGACTGAGAAGTATCCTGAAGTCTCTGATCTCTTGTGGACCTTGTAGAGATTCCTCCTTTCTGTGGTATCACTGCCACATTTCTGAAGGCAATCTCTGTCTCTGGCTGATTTGGATTTTGCAGTGTGTTTTAGACACAGTCGTGTGGCTGTCTTTCTGCACCTCCTGTCCATCATGGCGCTCATCTTCTTTCTAAGCCAGCCTCTTCTTTCCCTCCCCATGCTCCCTCAGGTTTCTGCATGCATCACCCTTCAGTGCTCATTGCAAATCCTCAGTATCCCTTGGTGCAGTCCTCTCAAGTTGCACCTAATCCCCCACCTACCCAACCGTACGTATTTCACTCTTTTTCTATCCAGATGGCCTAGGTCATACTGTTCCCAGTTTAACACATTCTCAAAGGAGCTGTAATTTGTATGTTCCGCTCCTGGTTAGCTCTGATTTGAGTCTGATCCTCTGATATATAGCTAACCTGTGGATGCAGATGCTCTTCTTAGTATCATACCAAAAAATGTTCATGGTCATTTCACAGCTAGATTAAGCTCAGTGGTAAACTTTTGTTTTATTATTTGTTGTTCCTTAGTGGTTCTCATTTTTCTTTGGGATTTTCATTTGTAAGTAATATATAATTTTAAAATCAGTATTATAACTTATTTAGTTGAGCTTTGATTACTGTTTTATTTGGGCAGTAATTATTCAGATTCAAAGATTAACTAGATTTGGTCCGTTTATAGACCTTTTATTAGTTTTATTAGTAAAAAGACCGGTAAAGGTGATTATGACTGTATCACCAGTGATACAAACTGTCCCATGGGGCAGCCATGTATTTGCTACACATGTGGTTTCAGCCAATGGAAATGTGTCAGCCCTTCCCGCTCTTTTGAGAGTTGTTATGAATATGTGTATTTGGAGGAATAAGGGACAAAATCTGAACTCTGGCTTTCTTCCTACTCTGACTTTTCTCATTTCTCCCCCACTCTTGTCTCTCCTGGAGAATGCTTCTGTGTCCTAGCCAGACCAGTGCATCAGCTCTGTCTCTCCGCTCATACCTTATGCTGAAGTGCTTCTCCTTCGGCTAAACTCAGGCCCAGGTCTGAAGGCCACAGTCAGGCCTATGGGGAGATGCACGTGGACCTCCCAAGGTGCCCATAGGACTAATCAGATACTGAAGCCTCAACTTATTTTACTTTTTATGTTATTTATCTTAATTGCAGTTTGAAAGAATACATCTTAACTTTAAGAAAAACAAAAAGTTACCTTAACTTTAAGGCAAACGAAAAAGAAAAGAAAAACATAGGTGAAATGTTAGAATCGAATATGTATCGAGATTCACAAGATCCCTTTGAGATCACCCAGCAATTTTTTCTTCATTTTGATTAGTGGAGTCATAGGTTGATAGAAAATAGCCCCCCTTTCTGTTACTTCTTTGCCCTTTACTCCTTGCCCTCCTCCCAGTTGTTGAAGTCTTGAGTCCTCAGCCTGCTAACTTTCTGATCTTCGCCAAGATATTTCACCTCTAAGATTTTTTGACATGCATAAAAGTAGGACACTTTTTTCTGATATTGCGGGAGATTTTTAAACGAACATAAAGCATCTGCCACAATATTTAAAAAAAAATAAGTGTCTACTAGATACCTGGCATCCTTGTGCAAATCCTTCAGCATCCCCTTTTTCCCAGCACACTGTGGTAACTCCCTTCTGATACCATTGTGTCTCCCCCTGAAAATAACATCTGCCTTGGATTCTGAGTCCCAAGCCACTTATTAACTGAGTGAATTTTGTACCTTTCAAAGCTCCCTGGTCTTTGTTTTAAGTTTTAAAATGAGGTAGTTAGATGTGACTTACTGGTTTGTTGAATATAAAATGTGATAATATATGAAAATATTTTGAAAACTGTAAAATTCTAAATATAAAGTTATTGCAGTTTACATGTTGTGAGTACTTAGCACTATATCATAGAGTTTTTTGTTATTGTTCCATAAGTTACTTGAATTAAGTGGGCTACTCATTATGAAGCTCATGCTCCTATTTATGAAAGCTTAGTGGAACTACCAAGAGAAAATCCCTAATGAAATACTTTTCTTTTGTTTTACGTCTAGCATTTGATTCATTCTGAGATAGATGCTTGTTAAGTTAGGGGTAAATCGTTTAATAAAGGGCTGTTGTCATACTGGTTTTCAAGACATAAATCCATAGAACATGAGACTTTAACACTGTATGCAGTAATATTAGCTTTCAAATAGGACATTGCTGATTTAACTCCATGCATATTTACTGTGGACACTTGCACTTTGCTAGGTTCATTGCCAGCATTTAAGTTTTTAAAATGATGGAGAAGTTCTTTTTCTTAGGAAGCATTAGACTACAAGTAGATTCATGAAAGTACAGTAAAATGTTGGCAGTGTTATGATATCTACAGTGAGAGTCTTGTGTTTTCCAGGGAAGGGGAAGCCAAAACAGCCTCATGAGGAGGTGGGATGTCAGAGTTCAAGCTGTGGGAGTGCATTCAGCATGCAGAAGGCAATGAATTTGGGCAAGAGGAGCACCACATAGAGACGTGGAATAGGGAGACCGTGGTCTCTGGAGGAAGCATGCTGTACCAGGGAAGCTGGGGGAGGAGGGTTGACAGAGAAACAGGAAGGGCTTAGAGGACTGCGAACACGTGAAGATGGGTGCCAAAGGCTCAAATGGGCCCGTGAGAAACTTGTGAGTAGCTCATGATGGACAGGACCTGGACAAGCAGAGAGAGAGCTGTGTGGAGTTGGATGGAGACAGGGTGTGTCCAGACTCTTCCTTCGCTGACAATAAGCCCTTTCTTTTTATTGTTTTGACCAATGTTATGTTGTTTGCTCTAGTCATTCTTCTTATGAAAACTACGTGAGAGAATCAAAAGCATTTTTGAGTTTAGTTGTATTTATTACATTAGCCTTTGCTATACAGTCTTAAATACTAGAGCCTTTGTGTCTCTTCAACTTAGCTGCAGAATATCAGGAAATGCTGTAAGTGTAGCCACAGATACTTGGAGACTACTCATTTTAAAGCCATATTTCCATTTTTTAAAGCATAGTAGAGCCATGAGAGGAAATCCTTGGTAAAACACCTTTCAGTTACAGTTTTATATCCAGACCTTTGATTCATTCTGGAATTACCTGTTTGCTAAGTTGCTAAGTTGAGCTACCTGCATCCAAGATCATGTCAGAGCCTAAGTGGAAGGGGACCTGCCTACCATTCTTCTTGATTTTTTGTGTGCTGAGTCTTGAGTTTTCAATCATGGTCTTTCTGAATCTGTTAAATGGTGGCCAGTGTTTTGTCAATGTTTCTTGAATCCTGTCAGAGCTGCATTGTGTTTCTGTATCCCAGTTGGACACAGTATTGGGTGACTGTTGCATGTCAGGTTGCTGCTCTTCAGCAGACCTGCTGGGTGCTGGGCAGAAGTGATTTCTGTCACAGCACAGGCATGCAGTGCAAGGCGAGTCTTGTTTTATGGGCCTCTTCTGTGTTTTTGTGCCAGATGAGCGGCCTCAGGAAGTGTTGGGCATTTCTGCCTAAATCAGTGCCACAGTGTTACTTTTCAGATTAATTAAGCCATGTGTAAAATAGTCACTCGAGGCATTCTTTACAGAACTGCAGTGCTAAAAAAAACAAACAAACTTCAGTGCTCTTGAAAAATACAAATTAATATTGAAACTAACTTAGAGAAACATTGTGCATCCTCAAAGAGTTTTCAGTAGGTTTGCTAACCTGTAGACTTGAAGGTAGGTCCTGAGGGCTGCAAAGAAAAGGAGGAGGTTGTGAACTGGCATCGACATACCTTCAGGTTACATTCCTCACTAGAGACAGGCAAGGAGAAAGGAATATACTTCCTCTACATTTTAAACACTTGATAAACGAGGAACTTATTCATCACTTGAGTTACCTGCTCTGGGAAGAGTTCATAGCATCCTACTTTTCCTTCAGGATGGCCTCAGCCCCTCTCAAGCTCAAGGAGCTGCATACACTGGCACCTCCCACACTGGCACTTGTTCCATGCTGTGAAGTGTCCATTACTGCCAGCATCAAAAGGCACAGCCAGTATGTCAGAAGCTGGCAGCAGTTTGTGAGGTGAGCAGTTAGCTGGCCTGGCATCCCACAGGGAGAACAGATGGTTCCTTTTCAAGGTAAGGATGTGGCAGTGCTACCAACTAGCGTGTCGCAGGATGCCCAGATGGCTCACCAAAAGGTTGAATTGTCATGGCAAAGAGGGAAAAGCAGTTTAGGATTTATTGGGGGGTGTTAATGCATGTGATTGACCTGTAGGTAAAAAATAAGCATATTATATACAATAACAGCATGCAACTAGAATAAGCAATTTTGTCTATCCACCTGCCCACCTATTTATTTATTGTAATCGGCAAGTAAGGCTAAGTCTGAAAGTATTTATTTTATAATCTGTATTCCTTGTTTTTTTTTTTCAACCTGTATGCTTAAACATACATGTTAAAGTGGCCAAAAGCTTTTGGGCACGTGTTTTCGTGGGAAAGTAATAAAATTGCTTCTTACTCAAAATTGGCTTCTATGTGGACTTGGACAACATACAAGTAATGTTTAAATAAAGTTAATTTTCATATCAAGCTATATAATCATTCAGGGTTTTGGTTATATAACAGGATGATATTTTAATGTCTCCCTTATTGCTGTATGGAGGTTTAAAAAGGCAAGAAATTCAAATGGAGAAAAATTGTGCTGACATTTGAATGAAATGTATTTTTTTTAAAGCATGTTTAGAAATTAGTAAGGCAGCCTTTTTTTGAACAGTACTGCAGGACTGTGAGAATAGCCTCAGTACTGCAGGACTGTGAGAATAGCTGAAGTAATGGAAGTGATCTCCCCTACACCTTGGTACTGGGAGCTGAGTAGTGGGCTTCTCTACCACTGGACTACCTCCACAGCAGTTTATAATATTGATTGATTGATTGATTTAGTAGTAGGGATCAAGTTTACAGCTTCACACTTTCCAGGCAAGCACTTGTGCTACCAAGGTATATCCCCAGCTCAAATCTAACATTGAACTAATTTATTTTTTGTCTCTCTGTCTGTCTTTTTCTTTCTTTCTTTCTTTCTTTCTTTCTTTCTTTCTTTCTTTCTTTCTTTCTTTCTTTCTTCGTACTGGGAATCGAACTCACAACCTTGCACTTGCCAGGCAGGTAATATGCTGCTGAGCTAATTCCCTAGCCTTTAATTTAATTATTTCATTTAATTTTGAAATGGCCTTGCTGACTTTTCCAGAGAGGGTTTGAGCTTGTGACCCTCCTGCCTCAGCCCTGTACGTGCTGAGATTACAGGCATGTTCCATCATGCCCTCCTGTGATACAATCACCAATGGAGAAATTATTGTTGGTGAGGCCTTTACTTTTTTTAAGTTAAAACACGCAAGTTATAAGCATATAGGAAACATAAAAGCAGTAAAATTGATATTTATTCAGTACATTTAAATTATAACAGAAAATATTGTTCATTAAAAGTACATAACCCTTCACATTGAGATATTTATCAATAAATGGGCACAGCTTGAGACCATACTCATGAGTGAAATAAATCAATCTCGCATGTGTGAATACCGAATAGTTTCCCTGATGTAAGTAATTATTCAAATATATAAAAGTATGTGGTAATCATGATTCCCCATTATGTGGCCTTGAAGCCTTATAAAGTTTTCACTTACTAATTGGAAAGGCTTTGTTCTGGGCTTCTTGATATGGAAATATTTGAAGCTATAGTGTATGAAGTTATATTCAAATATTTCAAGGAAAAACACAGACACTATGGTAACTACTATTAAGTCGGGTTATTTGGTGGTGAAGCCCTAGGTTGCTGAAAGTCATGCTTTGACCTGTATTGTTATATTGTATGTCCTCTTTTATCTCAATCTCTCCCATATTCATTAAAAAAATTATTTAGTTATTTTTTATGGTTTTTTTAATTAAGGGGAAAAATTTTAATAATTAGCAGGATATATTATAGTAACTTTTTTGATTTCCCTATTAACTTGTTTTGAAGTCCTGTAATACTCCCACTATCTTGTTTTGACTGATCAGACTCTGTTCCATTCTGCATGATAGTATCAAGTTTGAGGGTATAGGCAACTACTTTGAAGGCAATAAGATTCACTAAGATGCCCATTCTGGTTTGACTATTATCTCCTTTGGAAGTCCTGTAATGTTTACAATGTTTAAGTTTTATTGGTCTTGTTCTCTACTGTTTTGTTCAACTTTATAATACCTAATGAGATAGACAATTCTTTTTAAGGAAACAAGAGACATTATGGTAACCATTGTTGATAACCTTGTACTCTGTTTTTACATCATGTAGTATGTCTATCCTTGGTTTTCACTGACAGCTTTGTTTTGCCATATTTGACTTTCTTCTTTTCCAAAAAAAAAAAAAAAGTAATATGAACTAAGGAGTAATAAAACCCAAAATGTGTAAATGTTATTGTAAAAAAGAGAGGGAAAAAAAGTGCTCTAAAGGATACACCTTCAAGTGTGTTTAGCGGTGTTAAATAGCTGACCATATTAATGTTTTTGGTTGGATCATTGAACACAACTGTTTGCAGTCTCTCTGTTTGAATGTTAGCTTTGTATGCTTTGCTGTGACTTGAGCAACTGTCTCTAAGATGATAATGTGTAATCTATTAACTGGTGATTTCTTACTATTTTTTTTTGTAGTTCTGTATTACTTGTACCCTTACACCGCTTTGTTTTGTTTTGTTTTTTCTCTTTTTCCTTTTAAATAAAATTAAAAAAAAAAAAAGTACATAACCCTTGAGTGCAGCAGGTCCATTTCCAGGTGTATCCCCTACAATGGTGCTGGTGGAACTGTGGTCCACATGCTTCAGTGGGTTGTTTATCATTGAAAGCTGCCCCACAGCATTCCCATACTTCCTTTTTATAATATTTAAAGTTATCTAAAATGAATTTGTTTCAAAAAGCATATCTACATGTATGGTTTTAGAAAATCACAGTGTAATTATATTAAAGGAAATTATTTTAGGGTAAACTATTACGTGACTATTTGGATACAACTCATCAGCAGATAAGTGAAATGTTTGTACCTCCTCATAATGCCTGTTTGTGAGCAAGAGATGATCAAAATTCATTCCAAAGAAAAATATATGCAAGAACATGGAAGACAAGATGGCTAGTATATAAAAAATATGTCTTAAAATGCATAAAAGCAGACCAGTCATGATGTGATTAGAGAAAAGTTAGTGACGTATAATAGGGATAACATGTAACATGGTTTGCATACTATAAATTGTCAACTGAGAAAATGCAGTACTGTTAGCAGACAAACAAGCTGAACCTTCCTCGTTTCCAGTGAAACACCGGTAGAATTCCCTTGGTCCTGATAAAACCAGGGGAGTGGCAAAATGTGCCAGAAAACATATTCCCTCTCACACACCTCCCACTAGTGTCCAGGCTGGCATTCAGGTAGCACATAAAAAGATTTTGGAGACTTGTATATGATAAGCAGTGGAACATGGAAGATGGATTTAAAAGATAGAGATAAGAGATAGTAAGGGTACAAAGAAACAGGTGGTTTTATAGGCTGGCCTATGGGAACAATTTAATAGTATTAATATTAAAAATATCTTTTGACCCAGAAATTCTAAGATTTTATCCTACAAATACACTTGGCACATGTGTAGGATGACCTGTATTCAAGGTTATGCATTGCAGTATTATTTGTGGTAGCAAATGATTTGGAGCAGCAACATAATATCCATCAGTAGGTGAACAATTAAATTGTGACACTGACTGGGATTCAATAGTGTGCTACAGCTACAAAGAAAAGGAGGAGGCTATGAACCAGCAGGGAAGTATCTTGAGGTTACATCATTCACTGAAGACAGGCAAGGGGAAAGGGCTATATTTACTATACAGCTTAAAAACCCAATAAACAAAGAAGTTACTCATCACTTGAGTTACCTGTTCTGCAGGAGAGTGAAAACACTGGGAGATGTTTCCATAATACCTTGCTTATCAATCAGAAAGATTAAATATTTTATTTAAAATTATATTTTCAATAATTTTTTTTTGTTAAAGACGTTTGTCCTGAGCTCTTTTCTCTTACTATCTCTATTAGTTTTTTTAGAAGCTTGTTAGGGCCAGACACATCTGTAGAAGTCTGGATTATGCATATTCTTAATTATGGCTTCAGACTGTCAAGTTCAAACAGGTAGTTCTGGTTTCATACTTTAAAGCCAGTTTCTTTATGATTCAATAATTTCTTGGCACATGCACAGATCTATCAAATTAAATATTTGAAAGTATAGTTTTGTAAACATGAACAATGCCATGTATCATGTGTTGATTGGTACAGGGACTCAGACTCACGGATTGCCAGTCAGGCACTGGGCTGCTGAGCTATATCTCTGGTCCTTTTTCACACTTTCTTTATTGGAAAGTTTGAAAAAGAATTGCAAACTGGATGTTACTGTTGCTCACACTGTGTTTTTACCTTATTTTTAGTGTTTCTAATTTATGCAAGGCTTTTTTAAGCTTATTGTCTTTGGAAAATGTTAATGTTCTTTTTAAGACAGTGTTATGTCACGATGTAAAATGGGCTTAGAGGGTAGCAGAAAGCTCTCATTTCAGTTGCTGAGTCAGGAATTTCTGTCCTTCGATTTTTAAACTAAATTGGTTCGATTCTCTCTTTCCCCCAAGGCTGTTTTAAAATTTTAATTAAAATATTTTTCCTTTGGCTTTTCACTAAGATTTTACATTTAAATTCTAATAAATGTGAAACGTGCATTTACACTGATACTTCTGGTTATTTTGAAGTAGACACGTACATTCACATTGTCCTACTTACTCTAAGGGATTACTTGTGTTTGAGTACTAAATGCTAACAACTAAAAACAGTTCTGTTTGCTTTTCAGCAGAAAGACTATATGTAAACATGTGTGAAGATAGTGTTTCTTAACTCCCATGAAAAAAATCCCAGTTGTGCCTAAACCAAAACACTTTCTAGGGAGAGAAAAGGAATTAAAAGAAATGAAACTATATCATGCTACACAGTGAATGACCCTTGAAAATAGTTTGTTAAGTAAAAAAAGCCAGGTACAAAGGGCCGTGTGTCCTAGGATATAGCTCAGTGGCACAGTGAGTCCTAAGTTTGATCCCTGGTACCAAAAATGGTCATGTGTTGTATAACCCATGTCTATGCAATATCTAGAATAGAGAGCTCCATAGACACAAAAGAAGAGATGATTGCCGAGAAAGGATTGGGGTGATTGCTAGTGGATGATTTTTGGGTAATGGAATTAGAGGCATTGGTGGTACATTGTGAATATATTAAAAACTACCTTTTAAATGGTTGATGTATTTTTATCTTGATAAAAATTTTAAATGTATACTTTTATGAATTTAAGTGTAAAATATTTATATTAGTATTTCAATTATTTGCAATAATGCAGTTCTCTCAAGGGTAAATAAAAAAAGTTAAATTGTCAAGAATGATGAAGTTTCAGAGCTTTCAGGCTTGATGGATTTTAGATTGTCCTTGCATTATTGGTCCCTGGAAATGCCACTTTCGCTGGCAAATAGACCAAATCCTACATTAAGGTTTTCAGGTTGGACCTAAAGTAAGGCTAGTTTGAATTTCAAACCATAAGTGTGCATCCTCCTTAGTTGCTAAGCCACAAGTTAGGAGAGAGACTTAGTGCATTTTTAACCTCTTAAGTCATTATATTTTAAAACACTCAGAGTTTCCTTCTGTCTTTTCCTGCTCCAAATGAAAATCACTTTGAGTTTTTGATGGGGTAAGTTCAAGCCACCATTGGTATCGGTGAGCTCCTTAACATGTAGCAAAGACAGAAACAGTTCTGGAAGACAGCTTAGGCCTGGGGGCAAAGTGTTGGTAACTGTTTGACCACAAATAAAGACCCTGTGTTGGGAGAGAACAGAAGCTAAGATGTGTAGGTTCTTAGGGGTGCCGATTGTGTGTCCTTGAGAATAACTTATCAAGTGTGAGGAGACCAGGTGCCCTGAAAATACAGCCCATTCTTGGGAGAATTTTGATAGCCTAACAGGCTGGAAAGCTAGAAAACAGTCCCCAGTCCAACAGACAGGAGTGCACAAGTGGTGTATGAGAGCATTTTTGTTTGATAAAAATATTGCCATGATGAATGAAATTAATACTTGAAAGATGTTGAAGTGATTTCCTCTTGGCAATGTGGCATTGCTTCTCCTGGCAGGCAGCAGCCTTGGCGGAGCAGAGGGTTGTGGGTATCACAGTGGAAGGTCTGTGGGACTCTGTCGAGCTGGGGGACTGGCAGCACTACTACCTCTGTAATTGAGTGGCATGGTTTGCAGCTTTCTCATTTGATTGTCCCAGTTGTAGGCTCTGGGTAGAGTGAGATTCTTTTTGTAGATAAATAAGTCAGAAAGAAGAACTTCTGTGATGTTTCTGAGGTCCTCAGAAAGGTTCTAAGAGGTAAGTTGCTCCCCAACTTTAGAAGACTAGTAAATTGCCCAGGGGAGCTTTGAGAAACCACATACCCCATTGCCAGCACTCCCGAACCCTCTGCTCAGTGTTGATTCAGAAGGGCTAGGCCCAAAGTCTGACTTGGAATCCATTCCATGGATAGGCATCAGACATTGGTCGTGTCCTGCCACCTAGAAAGCCTGGGAGTTAGTTTGGGTGACTGGGTAGTGGGCAGATGGAGGACCACAGTAAGCAGCTGAAGCTGTGGACACAGGTGGGCCAGTGACCAGTGTGTCCCGGGCTGAGCAGCACCCTGGACGAGCACTTCAGGAGCACCCACATTTTATGAATGGAGAAGCAGGAAAAGGGGCTGGTGGAAGCGCTGGAAGGACTTCATGTCTGCAGGCCAGGTTGGGTAGGCACAGCAATTGGCCTCTGGGCTTCGCAGAGGGGTGTGTTAGCAGAACTTTTCAGGGAGACAGTGGACGCTCAGACCCATGGTGGAGATGCAGGAAAGCAAGTAAAAGACTTGAAAGCCAGAGGGATGCTTGTGGACAGTCCTATTCTAGTCCTGTCTTTGAGTTAGCCTGATTTGGAAAGAAGAGGAGAAAGGAAAACTAGTTCTGTTTTTTTTAAAGCATTAAGCAATACATACTTAGAAATCAAAATTAAAAGGGGATGTAAATTGCCAGCTTGCTTTCCCAGCCATATGTGCTAACAGCATTAGCAGTTTGGTGCGTATCTTTCTATATTGTATCCATATACCTAGGAAAAGTATATACAAGTGTGTATTTAAATTCCTATGGGATCATACTGAAATGTTATTCTACCTAGATGTTTGAATTCAGTGTTCCATAATAACCACTGGGTGTGAAATGTGAGTGTAGTCTTTGCCAGTGTTTATATTTCCCAAAGAGAAAGACAGAAGAAAAAAGTTAAATGAATTGGAATTTTTAGAGTGGTTATCTTTTTTAAGCTTACAAATCACAGTCATCAATCAAAAATTCAAAGTTGTTTAATTTGTGATGGCATTGAGTAAGTCCGGAGCTGTGTTAGAGGCTGATGGCCATAGGTCAGAGTTTACAGAGGTACAGGGTTTGTTGTTGTCTGACCTGATGTCCCTATCTAATCAAGACATGCAGGTTTCAGTTTACAACTTTCATTTAAATACACTTTCAATTTTCTTTCTATTTCAGTTTTGACATGCTTTTCAATCTGACTAAAGCAAAAAAACTCAGTTTTCCTGCTAGAGAACAATGTCAGTCTGTGAGTCAGTTCGTCTGGTGCTCATTTCCATCTGCTAAAATTAGAGCCCCTTTCCATTTTGCTCCCCTCTATATTACTAGAATAAGGGGACATGGATTTTTTGCCTTCAGTGAAGTTTTTTTCTCCCAACGTTTTTCTTATGGTAAACCACAACAGCCCCTCCTCCTCGTTCCCCATTGTAACCACTTTTTAAGGTTCATGGTTTAGGGACTTTGAACACTTTTACAATATTGTGCTCTATCACCACTGTCCATCTCAGGACTCTTCATCTCTTCACAGTGAAACACTGTCCCTGTTAGACATTGGCCCCCACCCTCACTGCTTCTCAGTCCCTGGCATGCTTTATGGACCTGACTCCTCTAGGAACCTCTTACAAGTGGAATCCTACAGTACTTGTCTTTTTATGATTGACTCACTTCATTCGGCATAATGTCCTCACAGCTTATCCCTGTTGCTGGGTGGGCTAGCATTTCCTTTTGATGGCCAAACAGCACTCCAGCCAACAAAATCTTCCCTGTTTTAGCAAAAGGTTAGTGAAAAAACAAATAATTTAAAATAAAACGGTGCTGTTGATAGTATTACAGAGTAAGAGCTGTAGAAATGTAACGTGTTTTGACCATGTAAAGAAAATGGGGAGAGGAAGGAAGGTAAGGCCAGGGGTCCTTGCGTGTGTGGGGCCCTGAGTCCTTGCTGTTTTCTCTCTACCAGGAACCACCTGGAAGTCTCTAGAGGGATGCAGTGGGAGGTGCCTTATTACCTGTGAAAATACGCATCACATTTGATCCATAGGACACTAGTATTTTTTAACACCAAGTACGTTTATTAGAAAGGGAGAAAGTTATGAAATATGCTCATATCTTTCCTCAAGAAAATAGAAATAAAAGAATAAAACGAAAAACAGAACAAAATAATAAAGATCAGAAAATACAATCCCTTATCAAAATATCAACATAATTTTTCATAAAAATTAACATTTTGATTCTTACATTTCTGTAGAAATACAAAAGACTCAGAATACAACTTTTTTTTTTTTTTTTTCTTTTCTCAGTACCAGGGATCGAACTCACGACTGCCTGCTTGCAAGGCAGGCGCTTATGCCACTGAGCTAAATCCCCAGGCCCCAGAATACAACTTTGATAAAGGAACAAAGTTAAGAGTTTTAACCCTTCCCAACCCCATGACTTATCACACAGTTACAACAATCATGACAAAACGGGGTTGATATCAAGATAGGCAAACCACCATAGTGTCAATATGAGGTCCCAAAATAGATACCCACATAACAGACAATGGATTTCTAGAAAAGATGCAATGGAGAAGGGATTGTACCTTCAATAAATACACTGGAACAACTGGGTATCTACATGCAAATAACCCAAACAAAAATTTCTTAAGATATCCAAAAGTCAACTCAGAATGGCTCACAGTAAAGGCAGGTGTGACCTGAGTTGTTGCTTTGACTGAGGTCATTCTCTCTGGGACAAAAAGACTGGGACCAGGTGTAGGAGAGAAGGCAGAACCACAGAGGTGTTCAGTGAAGGGAGGCATTGAATTTGCTTCTGAGCAGGCCACGTAGAGACAATGGAGGCCATTATGCTTTAACTATTTTTATATATATATGCATACACGTGTACATGTTTTTCCTTTCAGTTTGTCACACTAATGAAACAATACAATGTTTACATATGGTGTCTTATTTCACTATTAAGTATGTTCTGAAGGTGCATTCATTTACCTATAAATAAGTGTCCAATTTATCATTCTTTCTGGCTGAGTAGTATTCCATTGTGTAGAAATTCGACGGCTTTTTTTATCCATTCCTTAGTCATTGGGCATCAAGGGTGTTTCCAAGATATGGCTATTATAAACTGTGCTGCTATAAACGTGGGGCATATATATTTTTGTGGTATGCTATTTTTAATTCTTTTAGGAAGATATACAGAAGGGGAATGGCTGGGCTGAATGGGACCTCCAATCCTAGTTTTTTGAGGAATCTCCTTACTGATTTCCACAGTGGTCACACTAGGCCACATTCCCTTCAACAGTGGAAAGGGTTCCTTTTTTCCCCACAGCCCCTCCAGCATTTGTTCTTGGGTGGTTTCTTGATAGTAGCCATTCTTTCTGGGGTGGAGTGGAATCTCAGTGTTTCATTTACATCTCTCGAATGACCAGTGCTGTTGAATATTTTTTCACATACAGTGCATGTTCATCTCAGATGCCCGTTTTGAATTGAGTCTTTAAATCTGGGAGGACTGGGTTTTTTTAGTTCTTTATCCGTTCTCGATAGTAATCTTTATCTGAGGAACAGCTGGCAAATGTTCTCTCCCACATTGTGGGTTGTCTCTTCACTCGGTAGTTTGTTTCTCTTGCTGTGCAAAAGCTTTTCAGTAGGATGAGATCCCATTTATTGATGCTTTGCAATAAGTCCTGTGCAGTCTGGGTTTTATTCGTAAAGTCTTTGCATAGGACTCGATTTAAAATTTACAACCTGGATGTGGCGATGCACACCCATAATCTCAGCTGTTGGGAGACTGAGGCAGGAGTATTACCACAAGTTTGATCCTAGCCTGGGCTCTGTAATGAATGAGTTTACGATCAGCCTGAACTATATAATGAGACCTTGTCTCAGAAAGTAAATAAATAAGGTGGGCTTGATGGTGCATGCCTGTAATCCCAGCACTTGGGAGGCTGAGGCACGAGGATTGCTGCAATTTTGAGGCCTGGATTACACAGCAAGACTGTGTCTCAGAAAACTTTAAAAAAAAAATGATTCGCCTGATTGTGGATTTATTAATAATGTTTGGCTTACTGCATCACCAGCCCTAGTGTATATCAATTGAATGTGTTATCCAGATCTGAAACTTTTATCCAGAAATTGATATTTATCAACGTTATTAAGCATGATGTAAAGCCAAGTTTTTCAGCTTCTCTCGCAATCTCAGATAATATCAAGTGTCAGTGAATTTGCATTGCAATCTTATATTTCAAATGAACATTCCCAGTGATGATTATATCTCTTCAGTTTCAGAAAGTATTTGAAATTTTGGGGCTAGGAGGAGATTGGGTATTGAACTCAGGGCCTTCTCACTGAACTACATCCCCAACCCTTTTTTAATTCTTTATTTTGAGACAGGATCTTAATAAGTTACTAAGTTGCCCATGCAGTGTTTGAATTTAGGATCCTCCCGCCCCAGACTCTCAGAGTGCAGGGATTACAAGCAGGTACTACTATTGCTGTCTTACTTGAAACTTTAATACCAGTAAATGTTATGGTTTGAGTCAAAAATGTCTCCCAGAAGGCTTATGTGTTCAGGGGTGGGATTTGGGGGAATGTGAGTAGATGGATCGTGGGGACACTAACTTGATTAGTGGGTCAAGACACTGAGGATGAGTTTGTAGCTGGGCATGTTGTTAGGATCTGTGGCATGGCTGGAGGAGGTAGGCCACTGGGTGCCTACCTGGAAGGGTATATTCTTGTGCCTGCCCCCTTTTATTTATCTCCATCGGTCTCTCTTGCTCGCTTTGTTTTTTGGCTGTCATGAGGGGAGCACTGTTCTTCTGCCATACCCGTCTCTCTTGACGTTCCTGCTTTGGAGCCAGTTTACCGTGGACTGAAACCTTTAAAACTACAAGCCAAAAATAAACCTTTTCTCCTTTAAGTTGCATATTGCAAGTATTTTGTCCCAGCAGAAGTGATTTAATACAGGAAATGCAGTCAGTCAATAAGATGTCCCCATTAGTTGTGCAGGTTTTTTTTCTTTCTGTGCTTTCATCCTCAGAAGCAGCCTTTATCTTTTCCAGTTTCCCACAGACTTCCCTAAAACCCTTAAACAGTTCTTACTCATGTATTGGTTTTAGATTTTCCCTTTAGAACAAGAGAGAATATGTAATTCCTGATATTTTGGTTAAATACAAGTATTTCCAAAAAATTCAACAGCCAACATCATTCTTGGTACACTGTTCTGGCTAAAGTAAAAAACTAATTTATAGAACTACAGTATTTTTTTTCCTAATGTTAGATTGAACCCAACAAGCCTTCAGCAATCTCCTCACACTTTTCTTGATTTCAAGACAGTCCCATCACTTTGCCCACACTAATCTTGAACTTGCAATCTTTCTGTGTCAGCCTCTGCAGTAGCTAGGATTGTAAGTGTGAGTCACCACACCCAGCTGCTTTACAGTAACTATTAAATTAATATTTTTTTTCTGAAAGGATGCAGAAAATTACCTTCCTGTGAAGGCAAAAAGGCAGCTCTTTTATTCCTGTACTTGAGATTTATAGTAGTTTTTTTCTATAATAATGCCCACAGTACAGTAAGAACATGCTTTTGGAATGTCCTGCCTAATGTTTGTTTAAATGCGTACATTTAAATTTGCCTTGATACGCTTTAAGTTGTCTGATTCTTTTAAGCAGAGAAAAATGTTTCTTTGAGTAACATACTTATCAAGTTCTCTAAATTGATTTTGTAC
The DNA here is from genome assembly GCF_034190915.1 of Cavia porcellus. Classification (NCBI taxonomy): domain Eukaryota; kingdom Metazoa; phylum Chordata; class Mammalia; order Rodentia; family Caviidae; genus Cavia; species Cavia porcellus. The sequence continues at coordinate 28,022,984 of NW_026947500.1, forward strand.
TCAAAATCAGAACAGTATACCAAGAATGACTCTGACTTGAATTTTTTAGGAATACAAGGATTACATATTCTGTTTGGTTCTAGAGGGCAAATCTAAAACCAGTAGGTGAGAACAGTTTAAGGGTTTTATGGAAATCTATGGGAAACTGTGGAAAAGATAAAGGCTGCTTCTGAACATGAAATGTACAGACGGAAAACAGACGAGAGGAACCTGGGTGAGGGTTTATATGGCACAACGTGGCCCGAGTACAAGCACCATCCTTTCAGTGTCACAGACAATATTCGTACCTGCAACTAGCACACATATTTCCAAAGTCCTCTTGCTCTGCCTCGATTGGGTATTACATGCACACACAACAACATTGATTCAAAGTACAATTGTTAAAGTGAAATGCTGATGTTCAGTCCTCCTGGTACCTACAGGCCTGGGACACGCCCACCTTGTGGTGTGTCACCCATCTTGCATGTCATTTTTCTGTGCCCACCTGAATCTCATGTTGCCATCACAGCCCTAAATGCCCTTCTGATTCGTTCCTTTTTCACTTCACTGCATGTACCTGACCCAAACCTGTGCCCTGCTCAGTGCATTCTCTATTCCCACTTAAGGCTGCTGGTGGTCATGTATGCCGTACTGCCCTCACCTGCAGGTGCAGTCCCCACACACAAACTGGTGACATTGACTTAATTTTTCTCAGTAAAACTGGAAGAAATCCATGAACCCCGTCACATACCTGGCTCTGTGCCTGTGTGTGCATTCTTACACTGTGAGGGACTGTTCTCCCAGAAGAGCCCAGCTTCTTCTCTTAGGCCCTAGATTCTGCCTGCGTGTAGCTGCTCTGTCCGTTTCCCTGCTCAGTGGATTCTTGCCATTTGCATACCAATATCTGTCTCATTTTCCAGAAGGCTCCTCTTAAGCTCCTATCCTACTTCTCGGGGCCAGGGATATAACTCGGTGGCACTGTGTGTGTCTGGTGAGCATGAGGGCATGAATTTGATTCTTGGTCAAACAAAGCAAAACACAACTAACACACCACACTAGAATAATCCTTTTTCTTTCTACTCCTTGCTTTAATTTCTCCCTCATTCTGTGCTGCACTTTGTCCATCATTGCACTAGGCCGCCGTTGTGACTGTTGATCTCCACTTCAGCATATTCTGCTGCATGTCATCTGATTTACTCTGCCAGTGACAGTACATAGGTGTGATTGGACCTCTACCTGCGAACATGCAAATTCAAAGGTCACTTCCCACTTTTCTTCCTGCTTGGCAGACCTATTCCAGGCTCCCTGTTGATACCCAGCAATGTTGACTGTCCAGGATCTGACCCTTATCTCCTTTTGCCTACACTGAATTGTGTGGCAGGAAATTGATACTGGTCTCCCCTTCCCTGATACTAACAAGAACCGCAGAGTGAGAATTACAGCTCTCCAATCACTTGACATTGCCCCGTGACTGTGTCGCAGTCATCTCAAATTCAGCAAGTTCAAGTAAAATCCTTAGATCTTCCACTTCCTCTTCCTCTGGTCACTGGCGTCTCATAATTCTTAGAGTCATCCTCAGACCTGTTTTCCCCTATGACAACGATGGCGAACCTTTTACTGCTTTCAGTAATGACAGACAGTTGGCTGTAGCAATTGGGCTACAGGTTTACCCACTGTTGGCTCTAAGACATGTTCATTATGGCTGTGCTTTAAATAGACCCAGAAGCCCTGCTTCTCCTACCTGTAGCCTTGGGGGAGTCTGTCCCCCAACTCCTAGCCTCAGCCCCAGCAACCTTTGAAAACTTTTTCTGGAGGTCCTGTTAAAATAGATGAAGGGTAGAGCTTGTAGCACCTATTGCTTGTCTCACATTCTTCTGCTTGGTGTTGTGAGTTCTTTTTGAGTTTCTCTGTCCCTGGTATTGATCTTAACTCAGAGCCTCCTTTCTTCTTGGGGCTTCTGTGGCACCACTGGCACCACTGGCTGGCTTCTCATCTTCCTCTCTTATGTGCAGCCCAGCTCAGCCCTCCTCCTCCTGAGCACTGCCTGAGACTGATTGTTTGACCACTCCTGTTCAAAGGTCTCCCAGGCTGTGGATAAGAGAACGCCTGCAGGTCAGTGCAGACTGACTATTGTACAGCGTTTTCACGGTCATGCTGTTCACTTACTCCTGCACTGCTACCACCCAGGCCTCAGCTCTTCTCACTTTCCAGATGCCGTTCATGTTTTTGTGTAAAAGTAGCTTGTTCAGAACCAGCTCAATGCTGGGGATGTGGCTCAGTAGTAGAGCTCTTGCTTGCGTACATAAGGCCCTGGGCTTGATCGCCAGCATCACAAAAAATAAACGGAATCAACTCAGTTGCCTTCTCCTTCAGCGAAGCTGATAAGCATGCCAATCCCATGATGGGTGGCTTAGTAGCCTGAACGCATCTCATTCAAAGCATCTATCAGATGAAGGTTCTGTCCAGTTTGCCCATCCTCCCTGTAGAGCGCCCTGAGGAGTGCCTTTACTCTGTGGTGGACTAGTGGCTGTGACAGACTGCACGTGAAACTGTTGTTTAAATGAATTGTGATTCTGACCAAACAGGATACATAAACTCATGCTTTGCCACACCGTTACTCTAAGCACAAGCAATGAGAAGGTAGAGTTGAAGTAGAGGAGCAGACAAGATGAAGACCCTTCAGTAGAGAAGGAGATGAGAAACCTACATGGTATGCATGAATTGCCAGGTCTCACTGGTCTGCTGAGCCTGTGCACCCAGCAGTGTCATGGGAAATTTGGTTGTTCAGGGTTAGAGTCAGAGGGACTGAAGCGTTCTGTAGAATTGAACTAAACCCTGACACTTTTTGAAGCTGGGCTCAGGTAAGGTCCCTAGCCAAGGCCACTCTCGGTTGTGCACACTGGGCTTTATAGGGTGTTAGGGTCCTGAGAAGTGTAGAACCCCATCTAGTGGTTCTGTAATGGGACAAACCTGCTCTGTCATGGAACCATATATCACCGTGAAAGACCAGATTGTAGATTGACATCTGGGGGAAAGGTGCAGGCTGGCAGCAACCATGGAGTGTTAAGTGCTTTGGTCTGAATGGTATGTCCCCTGCAGAAGCCTTTTGGTGAAGTCCTAACCCTGAATGTGATGATGAAGAGCTGGAGCCATGAGGGAAGAGCTGGAGCCATGAGGGTGGGACCCTCCTGGGTGGGGTTACCATAGAGAGTTTCCTGGTCCTTTTGGCTCGTGAGGACACAGGGAAAAGTTAGCAGTACGGCTCTCACCAGATGCTGGATCTGCCAACACTGTGATCTTAGACTTGTAGCCTCTAGAACTGTGAGAAATAATTATCTGTATTTTATTAAGCACCCAGCCTATGACTATGATAGGTTTTTATAGTAGCTGGAAGTGACGACAAGAGAGAGTGCTAACAACATAAAGCCTCCTCATCTAGATGAGCATGAAACCAGATTCCACAGTGCTTAAAAATAGATAATACTAAGACACTCTTACAGAGATGACTACTCACGGACAGGTACCTATTTCACTCGAGCACAGATGGATGGGGAATCTGCCAAAACTGTCAAAATAAGTGTGCATGATACGTAGAGACAGATTAACATCCATATTAACAGGGACTGGCGGTAAGAGGAGGCAGGTATGACACAAAACCAACTTGGAATCTAGTAAATGAAACAGACATTAGCTGAAATGATAGACTCTGTTGTGGACATGGTCAAAGATGAAGAATTGGCAGTAATTCCCCAAAATTGAACCAGATTGTAACAAGAGAGACAACATGAGAAATATTCAAGGACCTCCATTCAGGCAGGCCTAGAGCCAGGTCTGCCCATTGACGTGATAGGTGTGTGAATAGAATTGATTTTTGACTTAGAGTAATTAGAGTCTACTTGTCTTCTACCTGCCACAGAATCTTTCTGATAAAAGATTCCATTAGTGAGATGGCACACTCTGGCATGAATGGTACTTATTAGATGAGTACCATTCAGTCAGCTGGTGCTCATCACCAGGGCAGATGCCAGTCAGAACTCCATCAGGGCCGTGTTGGCTTCTACAGGAGAAATCTGTACCACAGGGAAGAACTCACACTTAGTAGAGAACATGACAGAAGTCTAGATGGCCGGCTGGCCAATACCCTTCCCCCACTGCTGCGCATCCACAAGTCCTATTCCTGAAGTTTGGCTTTGGGCCTGTGAAGATGTCTCAACACTGGCTGGACCACTATCAGGTTTGAAGACACATTTGTATGATTTTTACCTGGTTGGCAGGAAGGAGCAGGCAGACCCTGCCTTAGCGGCCTTGGTGAGGGAGCATTTGAGTGTGAGGAGAGAATCCTGAATGGCGGGTCCAGGGAGGGGAGCCTGTGCGGTTGGCCTGGTGAATGGACCTTTCCTTGTTGACCCGAGGGAGGAAGGGCCCTGCTCTTGGTCTGGGTATGAGAACCATGTGTTGCTAGCTCGGAAAGAGAACGCTCTGCTGGCCTGGGGAGGAGACTTTCTATGTTGTTAACCTGGGGAGCCACCATGGTTTTAGCCTGGTAAAGGGAACTGTGTTTTTGGCTGGAACAGTCTGCTATGCTGAGCTGGGTGAGGGAGGCAAATAAAAGTCCTAATTCAGATACTGTGGACTTCTGCCCTTCTTCATGATATTTCTTGAATAGATACTTTCCTCATTTGCTGTTATTATTTGAGCCATTTCTCGGAGCTTTGAAGAGTGCTTTTCATCATTTCAGGTCTCCCTGGGGAGCAGGCTGCAAAGTTCCTACCAGGCTAAGATGGTCTCACCCGCAGGCATGATTTTTGCAGAAGAAAAACTAGTTTAAAAGAGATTTTGTTCTTTTCCAGTGCTTTGTGTAGCAGTGTTATCTCTCTTTGTCTCTCACTTTACTTACTCAATCTCACTGTGGCTCACATAGGCTCATGAGGCCTGGTCTGGTTAAAGCATACTTCATGGGCCTGTGCTTCCTGTGTTGAGGCTGATTGTGAGCTGCAAAAAATTGCTACCGCTTCCCATTTTAAGTGCATCACCTGTTTTAAACCAGCTTTCTAGAATTATCTAACTCAAGCACATGTTCTTCTGAATGACTGATTATTTATCGCATGGATCTTTATTATTGTCTTTTAAAGGAAAAACACCTAAAGCCGAGAAACACTGCAGATGATTTTACTTATTTCAGAGTTGCTTTGCTCCAAATTCACATCTCTCAATTCAGTTCGTCTGTGAACCTGTGTCGTAACACAAGGTTCAGCTCAGGATGGTGCTGGAGGACTCCTACAGCTTCTGTCTGCCTTTTGGAAGCTCTCCCACACTGCTGCATGCATAGTGTTTTGAGACTGCCCTCTTTACAAAAGGCTTCCTAGTACTAGCAGTAAGCCCATTCTTCATACTTGACTTTGCTCCCATGATTCAGGGAGACTAAAGGGAATAAGGGAAAATCAGAATAGAGAGGAGACTAGAATTGGATGGTGACCTTCTAGGCCTTTTTTCCTTCATCTCTGTAAGGATTCTAGGTCTGAGATCTGTGAATAACTTACAAATGTCTTCAGATGCTTCATTTTGGGATACCAGTTGAGGAAAATGCTTTTGTTTTCTGAAGTCTAAAGAGGTGGACCTGGACACTCATAATCCCCTCCTGTGCTTTCAGCAGTGCCAGGGTGGAAGGAAGTCAGATGGCCTGGGTTAGAGTCTCATTCCATTGGGAATATCTGTGTGGCCTTAGGACAACTGATTATCTCCATTTCTCTGGAAGAGAATGGGAATCCTTTGCCTTGTATCTTGTGTTTGGGTTGCCTGTGTGTGTGGAACTATGAGGCCAATGGAATTCTTGCTTAAAAGGTTTTTTTTATTTATTCCTATATGTGTTGATTTATTCCTTTACTTTGCTGCTTTGTAGGAGTTTGCAGCACTTACAAAAGAGCTCAACATTTGCAGGGAACAGCTGCTTGAGAGGGAAGAAGAAATTGCCGAACTGAAAGCAGAAAGAAACAACACGAGGGTCAGTGGAGCTCTAGTTTAAATGTTTTGTGCTTTTTCCTTTTGTAGAGTGTGTTCAGTATTAAATGTTGCTTATAATTTGTGATATGAGGCCAGGCATGGTGGCATGTGCCTTCAATCCCAAGTTTCCGGTAGCTGAGGCAGGAATGTCTTGAGTTAGAGGTCAGCCTTGGCTAGCTAGTAAGTCCTCAGGCAGCCTATACTACAAAATGAGACCTTCTTGTTAATAAAAGAAATTAATGATGGGAACTAATGACATTCGAATACAATTGAGGGAAACTTATCTAACTCTACTGGATTGAAGGAATTTGAACTTGTTTGACCATGAGATTGTAAAGGATTTGAATGTGAAATTGAAGGTGCTCTTTACATGCCCCCTCTGGCCTGGTTTCAGCTGCTCCTGGAACATCTGGAGTGCCTTGTCTCCAGGCATGAACGCTCTCTCAGAATGACTGTGGTGAAGCGCCAGGCACAGTCTCCTGCAGGTGTGTCCAGTGAGGTGGAGGTGCTGAAAGCACTGAAGTCCTTATTTGAACACCACAAGGCCCTGGACGAAAAGGTACATCAGCCACACTAGTGGTTCTGGGTTCTTACACTTGCTGTGTTCATGGCAGGCTTTGCATGTATTTGTTTACCTTTACCATTTGTTAACTTTTTGAATTCTTGTAAACAGATTTTCTTCATTAAAAGGCAATGTTCTGTATGATTAACAAGCAGTAATTGGAATGTGAGTCTTCAGTTGATTACTTCTGAATATTGACTTCTCATTAAGAACTGGATAGCATTCATTTATTTAGGAACAAGAGTTTCCCAGCCTTAACATTCAAAGCCATTAACAAGGACATTTTCTTGACAGTAATAGCAATGAAAGACATTGAAATTACTTCATTACATGGGTTTCATCAGTATCTGGATAACTATACAGAAAGTGTGCATACGAATATAAATACTCAACTCTTTTCAGGTGCGAGAGCGATTACGAGTAGCACTGGAAAGGTGCAGTTTGTTAGAAGAGGAACTCGGCACCACTCACAAGGAGGTAATTGTGGGACATCATCCTAGCCCTGAAAAGGAGAAATTATTTTATTTTAGTCTCTTAAAGTACAGTATGAAGCCTGTAATAGTTTGGGGTTAGACTTTTATTTCAGATTGCAAGAATCTCTAAATTCCTTGTCAAGCAGTCAGTACATTCTGTTTCTAGTAATCTGGTTCTATTCAGGATGGACAGCTTTGCCATGTACTGTCTTTTATACTATGTTCAGTACTGTAGAATTATGTTTTTCCAAAAGGAATTTTGCTGTCTTTACTCGTTTCTCTTCCATAAGTTATTGTAGTCTTATACTCAATTTTTGATTGTAGCTAATGATCCTTAAAGAACAGAATAATCAGAAAAAAACACTAACAGATGGAGTGCTTGACGTAAACCATGAACAAGAAGATACACCAAGCACTAATGGAAAGGTAAGTCCTTGAGCTCTCTCTGTTCTGTTGCTGATTTCTTGTGTTTTGTGGTTCCTATGTGAAGCTGTTTGGATGCTGTTGCTGCAGTGGCCTGCTTCCAGCTGAAGTGATTGTGAGAGTCCTTTCATCCAACAGATGGCATCAATCCATTTTGATTGTCTCTATGCCCAAAAGGATTTTATTTGGTAGTACACTAAGGTTATTTAAGAGTGTCCATTTTACCTATCAGAGATCTTCTGCTGGCTCCTTAAGCCATGAGGAAGACCTTGCCAAAGTAATTGAGCTCCAAGAAGTCATAGACAAGCAGTCCAAAGAGCAGAGTCAGATGAAGGAGCGCCTGGCTGCACTTTCCAGCCATGTGTCAGAGCTGGAAGAAGATCTTGACACAGCTAGAAAGGATCTCATCAAATCTGAAGAGATGAACACAAAATTGCAACGAGATGTTCGTGAAGTAAGTGATGATAAAAATTACAGGGTTGTCATAATGTTGAGTCCTTAGAGTGGTTAGGATAGTGATTCTTTTTTTTTTTTTTCCTTTCTTTGATCAGTTATTTTCAGCATTAGTATTGTTGAATGAGTATAAATATGAATAATACAACACAGTACTGCTATCAGATTATGACATATCCCCTGCACATGGTTGGGAAATTTCTCCTTTCCTGTGGTCTTTAAAAAGGTAGAGGAGAACTTGCCCAGCTTTTCCCACTTAGGTTGTGGGAGTTTGTCCTTCACCCTTGTGTGGATTCTTCGTCTTTTCAGCTTCATTGCTGTCATCATGTGTTCTTCCTTCTGTTTAGCTTCTCAAGTACATGAACTCCTTAAACAAGGATTTTCAGTACTAGTTGTGCTTTGAGCTCGCTTAAAGAGATGTGAGTACTCTCTGGGACTGTGGCTAAGGGAGCATTATCAGGTGTCTCCTAAGTTTTTTGTATTTTCTTCATACAGAGAGATATGGTATTCAATTTTGGAGGTTAGGTCTGTTGTAAGATTGTGAAATTGATTTACATTTGGATCATTAGGATCTATTTCTGAGAGACATTTCTGTGTCTGTAATTTTATGAGAAACTAATCACTACTATAAAATCAAATGAGGGCCAGATATTTTCTCTGATACTTCCTCCTGTCACTTTTTAACCTGCCCTCTATAGCTCTTTGATGCCCTAGCCTAGTTTTGCAGGTGTCTTGAACAGGGGTGTTTGTAACTTAGCAGGGTACATTTGTGTAAGAACTTAGAACAAAAGAAAGCATTGGCATATGTTATGTAACCTATTCTATTATTTTTTTGGCCATACGCGGAAAATATTCATGTATCAGAAAATTACGAAATCTGCCTTTTTAAATGTTAAGAATTTGTTAAACATAATTACTTAGTAAACAGGAAAAGACCGCAGAACAATGAACTTGGCGATACAAGATAGATATTGCATATGTAAAAAGTTGTTTTTGATAGGTATAATATAAATATGAATGTGGGCTTCAAGTGGCTGCCTTCAGTTAAAATAAACTTTGACTTGTCTTCCATTTGTCAGTGTGCTTCAATTTTATGATTGTATAGAATTTTGTTCATCTTTTACCTGAGTAAATGAGTCTTTGTGTCTTGGTGCTAAATCCCTGGAAATGTCATACCCTTTACTGTGTAAGCCTATTTACTGCTCAGGGCAGATATAGGCTGTCCTCATCTCGGATACCGTCACATTCTTGAATTCCTCTGGTTTGAGATATTTTATTATGTGTAGTTTGTAATACTATATATATCAAGGAATAAGCTTTGGTAAAGTGAGGAAGATAACATTTACCCAGATGAATCTGTGATAATCATTGAATATTTACATTTGCTTCAAGTATAGTTTCATCCACAGCTGAGAAGACTGACATCAGTTTAGTTTTGAGGACATCAGTGTAGCTTCATGTTTGATTTGAGTTTAGGATTTTGTCCAGTTTTTTTCTCACTGAAGTGTATTAATGTTTTGTGCACTAATTACTTGCCCTTTTTCCCCTCTGAAATACCTAATTTAGGCAATGGCCCAGAAGGAAGACATGGAGGAAAGAATCACTACCCTTGAAAAACGCTACCTCGCTGCACAGCGTGAAGCCACATCTGTGCATGACCTCAATGATAAACTTGAAAATGAAATTGCAAATAAAGATTCTATACATCGACAGGTAATGGGCTTTATGACTTTTTTCTGATTTTAATAAATTATATTTGTGGAGGTAATATATTTGAGTCATTTATTTGCATTTTAAGATATTCTGTTCAGTATTAGTACCTTGATTAAAGGAATAGGTGGCAGAGAACTTCAGGGCATTTTGCTCTCATTACTAACACGAAATACACGTACCAAGTTTCTTTAAAAATGTGTGGCACAGTTTTGCCTTGGTTCACTTACATTTTTGTTTGTAAGCACTTTGGTTCACAAACAGAAGCATTTGGCAAATTTTATTTGTTTGCAAATTCTACATTGGGTGACAAGCACAACTTCATCCATGTTTCCTATACATCTTTTTCCAAAGTTATAGAACAAATTAAGTTCATGAATTATAATACCAATGTATTTTATAACATACATTGTTTAATCTAAAAGTAGTAGGCAGACCTTAAAAGTGATGTTGTAATGTTTAATAACATTAATTAATTAACTTAATAAAAGGTTCATGGGTGAGTGACATGATTAACAGATTATAAAATAGAACATATGGGGATTCATACTGAGATAAATATGCACTGAGAAAAAGGGAAGTCTTCAGATCAAAGAAAAATCCTCATAACAACCTGTACTTGGAGGTGTTTTCTAGATGTTTTGAAAACTCTGGTAAATATTCTACATAGAAACTTTTTTAGAGGAATGGATTTGTGAAAGAATAATCATCTACTTTAAAAGCAACTTGAGCAGAGTTTGTCATTAAGGTGCTTTTGGAAAAGCTCTGTGAGAAAAATACCCAGAGCCAGTGAGTTCTTGCATGTTAGCAGTAATCCCTAGAACTGGCGTCACCTTAGAGTGGGGGTTGAGGCTGCTTTTTGACAAGAGTTAGTACTAAGCCCTCCCCCAACCAGTGTTTTCCCTGTCTTTGTGAGAGTACAGACTGTCCTTGAACCCATTTGTAACCCAGGGTGGCCTTGAACTCATATCAATCCTCCTGCCTCAGCCTCGTGAGTGCTGGGATTACAGGACTGTGCCACAATGCCTGTCTGTACCAAGCCCTTCTTGCCTTGTCAATAAGAATGCCTGTGGTCTTACAGAAAACTGGTTTTCCTAAACATATTAGAAGCTTGGTCTTTTAAAAAACACTTACTTCTTTGAAGCTATTTGTGAAAAGCAAAAATTGTAACAAGAAGTGTTTTACACATTGAAATCAAGCCTAGCAAGGTGGAGAGAAAAGCCTCACCCCAAAGCAGCTGCGCAATAACTTCTGTCCTGCAGCTCAGTCTATGCCTGTATTCAGTTTGTGTAAATCTGTTAACAATGGAAAAGAGTCAGGAAGAACATGCTGCATTCTGATGCTGAGCTCTCTTCTTTAGACGGAGGACAAAAACCGCCAGTTACAGGAGCGCCTGGAGCTGGCTGAGCAGAAGCTGCAGCAGACCTTGAGGAAAGCAGAGACACTTCCTGAGGTGGAGGCAGAACTGGCCCAAAGAGTGGCAGCGCTGTCCAAGGTACCTTGGTGCCCTTCTGGTCCCATGCTAGGACTTTATTCCAGGTCAGGGCCCCAGAATCCATGGAAGGGTTCAGACTTGTTCTCAGCGCTGTTGTCTGAGATGAGATTGGCTTATCAGTCTCGGGCAGCACCCTCAGCTGCTGTCAGCCCAAGTCTCCCTCCTGCTCTGTCAGGTGTACGGTGTTCCCCTGCCATGTTGTGATGTCACTGCGCGTTAGGGTTATTTTAGTCACCAGCTTGAAGCATAGGCTTAGCAGCTTCATGTAAAAAAAGGATAGCTTTCTTCAGAGATACGGAAAAACCATTTTCTTATAGAAATAAAATAATTTTGTAATATGTTTTAAAGTAATTTCCTTGTTTTGAAATTGCTTTAAAATGTTTTGAGTGTTTTTTGCTTTGTTTTGTTCTTTTAGTTTTGAATGCAAGGTCTTTCTCTGTTGCCCAAGCTGACCCCAAACTCCGGTTTTTTAGGTTCATGGAATCATCCTGCTTCAGCCTCGTAAATAGCTGAGAATACAGACATACATCACCATGTCTGACTTAAAAAATAAGGTTTTAAAATAATAGTTGTTTAAGAACTATTGTCTAAGCCTCTGAAGGAACAACCCCTGCCCTTCCAGGTCCTGCTGTCCACAGGGAAGCAGGCATGTGAGACAGCTCCAAAGTACTATCGCAGGTACTGGATTGGTCAGTCCACACAGGGGCCCTGGCGCACCTAACTGGTAAGGCCTGGCTTCCCAGGAACATAGGGAAAACCGAAACCTTAGTATAGTACCACAGTGGTAGTACACGTGGCCATGCCCAGTATGTCAAGTACAGGCTGCCTTGGCCCCTGGAAGGTATGCCATCTTCTTAGCCTTGGGCTTAGTCAGCTACCTTAGTCAGCATCTTCTCTGGGAGGACAGAGTCCACATCCTGCTGGCAAGGGTAACCTTGGGGAGGGTGTGAGATGTCCCCTTGAGCTATCTACTCTAACAGACCCTTTGCTCCCCTTTGTGATCTACTTGAAAGTGTCGGTTTCTTTCCTCCCTGCTGTCTTCCTGTCCTCATTGGTTTTGTAGTCTGATCCTTTGCCTTCTGGGAGCTCTGCTGTTAAGGAAGCTAAACTGTTTGAACTTACTTCCAAGCTTAGGAAGGTAGAATGTACATTTCTCCTTTCTTGTGCCTGCTGCTTTCTGCTTTCCATGCTGACGAACCCGAGGCAGCCTGAGGATGGGAACTCACAGATCTGTGGAGCTCAGGCATGCGGTGGGGGAAGCACACAGTCATCAGCGCCTGCTGTGCTTCAGCATCTCCACACCAGAGGGTTGGCTATCTCACACTTTAGGGTGTGCAGCCACAGCGGGTGTGCAGCCAATTCACCCAGAGCATGTGACGCTTGCTGCTGCTGCAGTAGTACCCAGCATGCCTCTGAGAGTGTGCCTACGAGATCAGCTCACGCTGTCTTTGTTGGCAGGCTGAAGAGAGACATGGCAACATTGAAGAGAGGCTACGGCAGATGGAGGCGCAGCTGGAGGAGAAAAACCAAGAGCTACAGCGGGTGAGTGCAGAGGTAGAGGGGGTCAAATGGATTTGAGCCAGAAGTTCCAAAGCCCAGCTAGGGCCGAATGGATTGGATTTCTTTTTTGCTGCTCCCTTCCCTAGTCTGCCACATTTTCTCCCTCTCAGTTTTTATTCTGTATACTTTGTGGCTTTGTCCATGAGGTGTCCACTGATGGACGAAAGTTTTAAGTCCACAGGAGAAATACATGCCCATGGGCAGCACTGCAAGGCTCCATGAGATCCTAGGTCCCAGAAAGGCTTCTTGCTCAGCCAGTATGTTGAAGGAACTGCTCCAGGGACAAGTGGGCCCTTTCAGGTTCCCCTAAATCTGTGGTACTGTTTAAGCGCCCATCTGAAACAGAGCAAGGCTTCTTGATGTAGATGAGTAGTCTACTTGCCTAGGATGTGGCCCTGAAGTCCCAAATTGATGATCAGACCTTGATCCCAAAGTAATGACCTATTAACTTCAAATGTAAGGGTAGGTGCAGGGAGAGAGACACCTGAGCAGGGGAGCATCACAGTTGAGCTTCCATGAAAAGAGCATTAGGAAAACATTGTGGTGGAGGGTTCTGTCAGCTGAAATCCTAAGAGAATTTTCTCTGACAGAGGTGGGTGCGTGCCGCTGTGGAACAAATGCAGAAGAGGCAGTCCCAAGCCCAACTGACACATGGCCTAGTATTTGGAGGTGGATTTCTGTTTAACAAATGGTGGAGGAAGGAAGCATAAACACGTAATTCTAGAACCCTGAATCCCACATCGCCCATCTTTTTTAATGTTAAGACTGTTAGGTCTCCTTTTTATCCGAAGTCTGTATTCTTGGCCATATCCTACAGAGTCAGATAAACTTCCAGGAAATAGTGATTTGAGGCATATTAAGAGATTGCACATCAGGCAATCCCCACCTCCCAGCACACAGCCACATCCTTAAGCACACTCTTACCTGTAAGCAGAGATGATGTGTTACACTGATAGAAGACTTCTTTACTTTAAGATCTGATTTATGGAGGTATGAAAGATAACTTGATGTGATAACTGGTGTTTATAACTATGGCATTTACAAGTAAATGTTAAACTGTTTTACTTTAAAAATACTCAAGTGCTGATAGAAAATAATGACAGGTATCAGGTTTTCTTTTTTTTAGGTATCAGGTTTTCTGTATCCTGTATGAGGTGGGAACCTCTTTTAGATAATGAGTTACTGTGTTGTACACATCCCAGAGACATTATAGATTTAACCTTTACAGCGAGTGTCTGAGTATCGGGAGAGGCATCTACTCACACTTTCCCAGTGCTTAGGAAGCTGCTTCCCTAGCCATTGCCAGGCCTGGTGGTAGGCAGGTCCTTGTAGTCAGTCCTCCTGGTTGGGCAGGGCAATGAGACAGAAGTGCACATCGTAGCTCACACCCAAGGCCCTCTTTCTGGGACAAGGCCCCGGGCACTACAGCAGGGCTCAGGCAAGAGGGACTGTGTGTGTGCCGCCTGGTAGCACTTCTTCCCTTTACCTGTCGCTTGTGTTCATTCAGGGTGTGGAGTAAAACCAGTCTTCGGAGTCTTAAATAACTGTGTGCCACTGATGAGGGAGCACCTCTGTAATCCCAGCACTCTGAGAACCAATGCAGGAGAGCAAAGTTTGCACACAGCCTCCGTAACTTAGTAGGCCTTGTTTCAAAATCAAAGATGTCTGAGAATGTAGCTCAGTGTCCTGGGTTTAGTTTCCAGTACTTCAGTAATAAAATGAAATAAAAACAAAAGCAAAACCCCAGATTTTTCCACTTTGTTACCACATTTTAAAATAACTTACAGTAATTGTTTGTGGTTTTTAGATATAAACTTACATTATGAGAAATTTAAGCAATTCAAGAATATTTTTAAAAAACAAAATATCCCTCCCTATCTCTACTTTTTTCAACATAATTTATTTTTCTTTTTTTAAACTTTTAAATGAAATTAATTTTCTCCCTTGAATCCAGGCCAATCTTTGATTTACATAAGGGAAAATCCTCTGCGAGTATGTAGAGAAGCTGGTCCCCTGAATACCTGCTGTCTCCTGCATATTACGTCTGCTCTGAGTCCACTGTACAGTTGATGGCTGGGGACGTTCTTGAGGCCCCCATGAGTCCTGTATTTAATGGGAGCATTCAGACCTTCTAGTTAACAATCTCCAAGACTTGTCGCTGAGCTTCCCTTGCCTGAATTGGTTCTGAACATTGTGTTACAGAGTCCCAACTGGAGATGACACAGCCAGGGGAGAGATCGCCCATGTGTGGTTCTCTTTTAGTCCTTTGTGGTTGTTTCTGCAGTAATAGAGAGTAACCTCATGCACTAAGCTATGTCCCTGGCTGTTTTTAAGTTTACGTTTATTTTAAGATGAAGTTTTGCCAGGTGGGGAAGTTGACTCGGCTGGGCTTCACCTTGAGATCCTGCGGCCTCACCTTCAGGGCACTGGGATTACAGGCACACACCACTAGGCCCGAGTGGTCCCTGGTACTTTAATGGTAATATGTCTCCTTGAAGTCCAGAGTCTTTGTTTCTCCTGTTTTAGGCAAGGCAGAGAGAAAAGATGAATGAAGAACATAATAAACGTTTATCAGACACTGTTGACAAGCTGCTTTCAGAATCCAACGAGAGGCTTCAGCTGCATCTGAAGGAGAGAATGGCTGCTCTGGAAGATAAGGTAGGTAGGCTGAGCACCAGACTCACTGCAGGGCCTTTGCAGAGGAGCGCTCAGCATCTCTCTTGAAGGATGATGCTGGTGGATGACCATTCCAGGAAGTAGGACTTTCCGTGGAGGGGAAGGTGCAAGCTGCTATCAATCGCTAAGTTCACTTAATCCTTTGTTGTGTTCTTGCCCCATTTGAACATATGGGACATTGTCATTATTCTGTAGGACAGGAGTAGGTAAATAATTGCTTGTTAGTATCTCAGGCTTGTAATAATTATGAGGAATTAAGTAAAATATTTGTTACTAACCAGTAATTAGCACAGAAGTGGTCATAAGTAGCACATTCATGTGTGAACATAGCTTTGTTCTGATAAAATTTTTTGTTAGCGAAGATATGGTGGCATGTCAGCCTTGGCAGGAGGATCTTGCTGCCAGCCTCATGAGACAGGAGAGGTCTTCTTTTTAAAAGTTGTTCTTTTCTTCCCACAGTGACATTCAGCGTCCTGGGTTAAGCTAATTGACCCTAGTTTGCCAATCTCTGCACTAGAATCTTTATTTGGCGCTATGTGTGTCCTTCAAAGCTTTCTCATTAGAAAAATATTTTTTCTTTTTAAATTTGAGACGAGGTTTCACTGTGTCACTTATTTGCTCAGGCTGGGATCAGACTTGTAATCCTCCTGTTTTGCCTTCCAAAGGTGCTAGGATTGTATGTCTGGCTTGGAAGTTAATTTTTGCCTTATTTATAAACATGGTAGCACTTCAGGGATGTGGTGTAATAGGATTTACTCAACTAAACCGAGTAAGTCTGTCCCCTGCTTCTTTCTCTTTTAGTTTGGAAGAAATCTGTGAGCTTGGGCTCTGAGGGATCAAGTTGTGGAAATGTGCTAGCTGCTCCCACAGTGAAGGGTGTCCAGAGCTGACAGACAGTTGGGCTCAGATTTGATGACACCTGTTCTAATTGTACAGTGTCCCTGGCAATGAGGCTCAGAATGTCCCAAGATTGTCACTAGCGTGGGTTGAGCTTACCCAGAGAGACTGATACTTTTCACTTATTACGAGACACATTTAATTTTGTACAAAACTGATTATAAAATGCATGCTTACAGAGCTCAAATAAAATAGTAACTGTCACCTCCAGATCAGTTTTTAAAGTAAGAATTTGTTTTTAATTGAATTTTATGTTTGAAACTTCATTCCTGGTTATGTAAGTGACTAAAGAATTACAAAATCTGAATACTTGCATAAACTTGTCTACCTGCTTGAAATAAACTTAGACCATGAAATTTGCATTCTTAAGTCTAGAACTTTGAAAAATGAAAATAGCAGTTTTACATGGGAAGAGAGAGTATGTATTATCCTAGTCTTGTGGCCAGTGATGGACTGGGATTGGCTGTGCTCCATAGTATACCCATCTGAACCTTCCCATAGCCACATTATTACATGGAGCATTTTCAAGAATGAGCACTCAAGACCTCTCGTTATCTTTTTCAGAATTCTCTATTACGAGAAGTTGAAAATGCAAAAAAACAATTAGAAGAAGCGCAACATGATAAGGTACTTTAATCTTTGATTTATTTAGAGATTTGTTAAGAGCTAAGTTGAAATGAATTATTTTATAGTTAGCACAGATGTTTGACACAAGTTGAGATAAACTTTCTTTATGGCTTTCCTAGTCTACCTACTTAAATAAGACATGTAACATTCCTAGATTTGTATGTGAGGTGGATTGGTTACTGTTCGGAATCTTGAGTCTTTTTTAAGTTTGAAAGTAAAATAGCATCAACCTTTCATCAAAAATATTGCTGTTAGTGCTGAGAGTGCGCTCAGTGGTCAGGTAAGTCTTTGTAGGCAAAGAGGCCATGTGCTGCATCCCCAGCATCTACATAAGTAAGTAAACAGACAGACAATCAGATACACTGGCTAATGCCTGTGATTCCAGCACTCTAGGAAGCTGAGACAAGAGGATCACAGGTTGAGACCTAGCTCAATGACTGGACTTAATGAGATCTTATTTCACAAAAAAGAAATGAAAAACAACACACATATACACACATGCACACACAGCTGGGGATATAGTTCAGTTCAGTAGTAAAAAAATATTAAAAAAAATCAGCCGGGTGTGGTTGTGCACACCTGTAGTCCTGTAAGTTTTGATTGGTTGTGCGTACTCTGTACAGTTTTTCTGTGATGAGATTACAGTTGTCTACTCATTGGGGTTAATGTAAAATTTCTATAGGACTCAGGGAGCAAATTTATAACTTGCAATTTAACCTCATATGTTTACTCTCAACATCTGAGCACATTTGATGTACATGGTTTTACAATCTAAATGAAATCATTTCAATGTGAGTCGCATTCTGTTTTATAGGAGCAGCTTGTCCTGAATATTGAAGCCCTCAGAGCAGAGCTGGACCAGATGAGACTGAGAGGGCCTTCACTCCACCTTAGGTATGGTATCACATGTAGTATCAGCACTATTTTGATGAGCAGGGGCCTGTCCTTGGCTGGGTGAGCAGCACTATTGGGTAGAGGCATGATTTGACCTCTGGGATCCTGTAGCATGGTTGCAGACTAGGGAAAAAAGTAAACTAGTGTTCCAGAGTGGTAGCTTGTGCCTAGGAGACGTACCATGGGCAAAACTCAAAAATACAGGGCCCTAGCTGAGAAATTATCAGCTAGTATTTGGACATGGGCGCCCTAATTCAGTATGATTTTAAGGTGCAAGGACGGGAAACCAAAGCCAAGGAGAACAGTTAAAGGACTGTCTTCATGGGAGCAGAAGAGACACGATAACCTGAACCTGTCTGGAGGCAGCTGTACCAGTTAGAACGCCAGAGGAACTTGACATTTTATGTGTGTAGGACAGCATGTGGAGTTTATGCTTTTCAGGAGATACTGACAATTCAGGATATGTTGTTATTTTAGAATCTTGAGATAAGACTTCAGGTTGCCTGACACAGGAGTGAACCACTTTACTTGTGAGTGAATCCAGTGAACTGCTGAGCATATAAACCCCACACACATCCCTCTTTTTTTCCCTCTTATCTTTATGATAGAGGCAGTCATTTTCATTAAGGTACTTCAATTTTTTGGGTAATCTTTGAAGAAAAGTGGTCGACAGACAAGAGTTACACCTCAGCAAAAGGCACCAAAGTGGTTAGCTGTGAAATCCGTTTACAGAGCAGCTCCTAGTTGAAACATGGCAAGAGAAAAAGTGTGGAGCTTGGCCAGTTGTCTGCATTGCAAGTTTAAGATACCAAAATAGGGAAGGCATCCCATGTGCTGATCTAGCCACATGTGTTTCTAGAGAACAAGAAAAAAAACCAGGGCAGATGGCTCCCAGTCAGAGATAGGCTTCTACTGTCGGCAGAAGCAGAGCAGCGTGAACTTTCCAAATGAAGGTCTTACCTGCTTATGCGGGAAGGGGGGGTCACCTTAACGGCCATTAAAACAAAAAAATGAGGTGTTGATGATGGAGAGCCTCACCAGTTGAAGCTAGTGTTGCGAAGACAGCAGTAAGACACACGCTGGGGACTCAGTAAGATGTATCTTTGAAAAGTGTACATCAGGAAGCAGATGAAAGAAGGTCACACAGTCCTTAATGAAGGGAAGAAGGGAGAAGCTGAAGGAGCAAAAAAGTTTTAGGGACAAATTTTTTAAGATACACAGCTGATGACTTGCCCATGTTTATCAGCCTCAGGTGTTGAAGTGAAAGGAGGCAGGGACAGGATCCCTTGCTGTGGGGATTCCGAGGGAGCAGCAGGGATGGACCATGTCACACACTGTTGGGAAGCACGAAAACAGTGGCCGCAGAGGCACCAAAGAGGAGCTAGCCTGGTTCTAGGAGACAGGTCTAGAAGTTCCACATTAGGTGGCCTAGAGGAGCAAGAGCAAATCCCAGCAGGCATGGCATCAGCTTTGGCCAGGAGGACTGCAGAGATTGTAGCAGGAAGGCTGACTTCATGTGACTTGCCGGTGAATGTGTTCTCTTGTATTCGTGGTCTCCTCCTAGAAAGACTGCTCCCAGGGGCCAGCGATATAGCTCTGCAGTGCAGTGCCTACCTGGCCAGTGCAAGGTCCTGAGTTCAATTCCTGGTTCCAAAAAAATCAAGATTGCTGCAGCTGAAGAGTGGAAAGACAGATGAGGGACAGGCTTCTGTCAGTAGGCTGGGAAAGGACTGGTTGTGGGTGGTGGCACAGCTGCGAGAGGCCCCACTGAAAACACATCAAAACTAGGAGGAATCAGTGGCCTTCAGAGGATCCGTGAACTGTCTAGAATTATATACACAGTTTTATGCGCTTAGCTTCTGTCCAGTCCATGGTCTCCAAGCATGTAGTACAGTCATATTGGAAAAGATGAATAATCAATTTAATAAGTATGAGGGAGTGGAGGACGTCAGGTACAGTTATGCTGAAAGGAAACATCCAGGTTTTGGCACGTTATGAACAAGTGAGGAATGTCACTTTACATTCCATGGAAACACTTCTTTAAAATATGGCTCTGCAAATGTGAAGTAAATGAGTTGGAGTATGCCATGGGCCTTGTCTGTGGATGGGAGGGGAATCATGAGGGATCCCTGCTCAACTCCACGTGAGCAGATTGGTGGGATTCATCTCCCAGCATCTTTGCCTCTGAAGGATTTCTGAAATGAAGGAAACCACCTTCTTTGCTGGAATATCAGGCATTCTAGCAGAAGCAGACAGCAGGAAGATGGATACATGAGTGGGTGCTGGAGCTGAGTTTCCACTGTTTCTCTGGAGCCTTAGCCCCTTGGAACAACAGCAGTGTTCCCCACACCCCTGGGAAGGGCCTGCACACAAACCTGGGCTTTGCGCTCCAAAACCAGAAGGCAGCCCTCAGCTCTGGTTCCCAGGTGCCCCAGTTGTGCTAAAGGGATTTATGCAGTCTGCACCTCAGGGCTGCTTTATGACTCCCAGCTCTCACTCATGGCTCTTGACAGGAGAGGGAAAACCCTGGAAGGCTGGAAGTGGCATCTGGGTGTGCCCCTTGGGGAGGCTGAGAAAGAGTTGAAATGAAGGGGCTGCATCTTTGACCTAGAGGACGATTCTCTGGTGGGTTTCGGGTGTCTGGCTTACCTCCATGTCTGTGGCAGTCTGCATGGGTTTTAAATGTTGGTGTTGAGCAGGCTGAATGTAGCTCTCTGCACATAACAAAAGTGCCCTCCTTGGAGACCACTTCCTGTGTGAAATTACGTGGTTTCAAGTCCACAGGTCTGGCTTGAAAGAGTCACAAAATTTGTTTACCTTTCTTCTAACAATGACCTTTGTTTCACATTTCAGCCGCCCCCACTTGGGCAGCGTCCCAGATTTCAGGCTCCCCATGGCAGATGGGCACACGGATGCCTACAGCACCAGCGCAGTGTTGCGACGCCCCCAGAAAGGCCGACTGGCAGCGCTGCGAGACGAGCCTTCCAAGGCAAGGCTTGAGTGAAGTACAGTACATCTGCTTGCGTAAAAGTTACCTGCTTGTGTCGTGTTGAACTAAGTTCTGAATACGTGGCTGGCTGCTTCTCCCCGGTTCCCTTTATCTGACGAATCGTGTAAGAGTGTACTTTCGGGGCTTTTTTTTGTTTTGTGAGAGAGAGAGAAATTCTGATAAAGTGCAAACCACTCAGATGATGCAATGCTAATTGCTACCAACTTGAAGTTGATGGATAGTAATGTATCTATGATTTAGTGAAAATAATTCATATTTCTAGTATGATAACATATCAGTCATTTATCTTATAAACAGAAATGATTTTTGTTGCTTCACCGTTTTAGTTGTAGGGGTTTTAGTGTGAAATCAGTTGGCCCTGTTGCTTTGGATGAGGCAGCCTATCATGTTGGAGCATGCGACAGAGCACAGGTGCTTATTTCATGGCCAAGAAGCAAAAGAGAGGGAAAGAAGGGGCCAGCATCTCACAAAAGCAAGCCCTCTGTGATCCAGACTCTTCCCACTTGGATCTTCTTACAGGCTATACACACCACCGAGGGCTGGGAACCAAGTCTTTAACAAGGGCCTTTGAAGAACATTCCAGAGCTGAACTACAGCACCTGTATACTTCATTCTCTTCAACAGCATGTCTTTTGATAATCCACCTTATTACTGAGTACGCAGAGTTGTTCAGCTGGTTAAGGCCAGGCACCACTGTAGACCGAGGTCTTCAGTGGTGCTGAAATGACAGCGTGCCTGCTCACTTCATTAGATCTGTTCTACTGAGGACAAAAAGCGCTGAACAAAATAAAAGATGGCATGGATGTTAGTTATCTAGTGCTACATAACAAGGTCCTACAAAGTATAGTGGCTCCATTCAGTGAGCATTCCTGGTTCACCAGTGTGTGAGTTCAGGAGCTGCACAGCAGGGTGACTCCAGCTCAGAGTCCCACTATATTGCAGTTGTGAAGGGCCTGGCAGGGGCAGAGGCCCTGCCTTGGGGGACTCCCACAGCTACAGGCCATAGGCTCAGGTTCTCACTGTGTGTGCTGGTGTGGAGCTGCCTGGTGCTGGCTCTCCTCATAGCACACACTATTAGAGAGTGGGAGAAAGCCCAGTGTCTGGCCTTGGTGTCCAGCAAATCCCATACCGGTACTTCTGTTCACTTCTATTCATTTCTATTCCAGCTGGGTCTTGCCCATTTGGTGTGGGGCAGGTGAGACTTATTCTCTACCTCTTAAAGAGCAGAGCAGAGTCTGTGAACATTTGCAAACCATGCCAGTGTGTCAGGTGTTAATAAGATGGACACAGAGAAGGGCCAGCATACCCTGTTTGTGGCGTGAGAATTTTCAGTAGAGTAGATAGGGAGGTGTCTGCACAAGTGCGATATGTGAGCAAAGACTTGATGCAGGAACGAGGAGGAGGCGTCCTGACACTGGTAGAGCCAGCTGGTGGTGTGTGCTGAGCAATTAGACACCGCATGAACGAGTGAGGAGTCCAGCTGACCCCGAGGGTTTAGGCCTGAGCAGACAGAAAGCCGGGGTCTGCTTCCTGAGATAAGGAAGGCGGCAGGATTGAGGCTGGCTAGGAGTTGAGCTGTGGCTGCAGTCGGATTGACAGGCCTGTCCTGTCTCCAAGGGTTGGGGTCAGACACTCATATCCATGAGAGCAGTCCAGAGCTAGAGCTAGAGCTCCAGCATGCGGGCTGTGAGCTTCCACGTGGCATTTGAAGGCATGAGGCAAACTGAATTCACACATGAAAGCCTGCTGATAGGTGCACAGATGAGCTGCAGAGCATTTCAGGAGTTGGGGGAACTATTGTGAGATGGGAAGGACCCATCAGGTAGGAGGAAACCAGGAAAGGTGATGTTTTGTGGCCATGTGAGCAGGATGCTTTAGGGAAGAGGGAGTAAGCAAGCCTGAGCCTGTCAAGAGCAGCTGGAGTTGTAACTGTAGCTTGGGGAGGGGTGGCAGGCCTCTTTGCCACATGCTTCAGGCTGGGAGCAAAGGAAGTGCAGACTACTAGGGCAACTCCCTACACAAATGCAGTCAGGGGGACAGAAAAGTCGGGTTCTAGACTCTGGATCCTGGAGCCAGAAGTTGGGGATGAAGTGTGGTTTGTTTTCTGTTTGTTGTTTAAAGGTGGAAAGCAAGGAAAATGTTTCCACACTGAAGGGATGAACCAATGGGAAGGCGATGACCTCGAGGGAGTGCTCATGTCTGTGCTGTGTGCTTCCTGATTCCCTACAGTTTTTATGGGAACTGCGTTTCTCAACAACATGCTACCTGCCAGCTCACTGTTACCTATGGCCTGAGAAAGCCGTGTCTCTGCACAGCTTGCTCCTCTTTCATTGTGTTTTTCTCAGTGCCACAAGAGTCTCAAGACTCAAGTTCACTGTGCTATCTGATTAAAACTCTTGAAATGTGATGGCAGCTGAGTAAACCCAGTGCATTTAAGCCATTTTTTCTTTACTTTTTAACATAGCCATTGGTACATAGCAGCAGTGGACTCCCTGCCCACTATTCCTTTGCACCCTTCCAGCTGGGATTCAACCTGGGGATGGCTGAGTTACATCCACCCCTTTTTAATATTAGTTCAGATAGGGCTGCACAAATTTGGCCAAGGTGAGCTCGAATTTGCTATCCTCTTCCCTCAGCCTCCTGAGTTGCTGGGATTAGAGTTGTGTGTCACCATGCCTATACCTTTCATTTCTTATATATCACATGCCAGCAGTTTATAAACATGACCCTTCTTTCCAAACTCTTCTGGGCCTATACTGAAAATGTTTTAAACTTTGGTTATATCTCTTTAATGCCTCTATAACGAGCCTTGTTGATATCAGTCTGCTGAGATTCAGCTTTCTTGTTGACAGGTACAGACTCTCAATGAACAAGATTGGGAACGTGCCCAGCAGGCCAGTGTTTTGGCAAATGTGGCACAGGCATTCGAGAGCGATGTGGATGTGTCTGATGGTGAAGATGACAGGGACACTTTGCTTAGCTCAGTTGATCTATTGTCACCCAGCGGGCAGGCCGATGCACAGACCTTGGCCATAATGCTTCAGGAACAGCTCGATGCCATCAACAAAGAAATCAGGTGTGTGAGAAGCCTGGTATGCTCTGAAAAGTCACAAACAAATAGAATTAGCATCCTCTAAATGTTCAGTATCAATAGAACTCAGCTAAATTCTGTTATACAAATATGGGGTTGGTTAAACTCAGGGAACATGCTGAACAAGCACCACCAAATTACATTCTTCTTTAATCTTTTTGAAACAGGATTTTTGCTATGCAATTCAGGCTTATACTCACTATGGAGCCCAGGCTGGCCTTGAATACATGGGGATCCTCCTGTGTTAGCCTCCCCAGTGCTGAGATTATAGGCATGCGGCAGCCCATGAGTTACATATGTAACCCCTTAATATTTTAAGACAGGATGTTGCTAAGTTGTCCAGGCTGGCCCTGCCTCAGCCTCTCAAGTACCTGGGTTATAGATAAATCACCATGCCTGGCCATTTTAAGAATTTTAATTTCTTGCTGGATGCAATGGTATACACTTGTAATCCTAGCACTCAAAAGGCTGGGCAGGTGAATTGGTGTGAAGCACTCAAAAGGCTGGGCAGGTGAATTGGTGTGAATTTGAGGACAGCCAGGGCTGTATTAGTGAGTTCAAGACCAACCTGAAACTACATATAGAGACTTGCCTCAAAAAGAAAAACAAATGTTTTTTGCCTTTTTTTCTAAATTTGTTTTGATTATAAATTCAGATCACTAGAGCAGTCTTCCTGTAATTGTGGTGTCAGTGTTTCTATGTGAGATACTGTTGGAAATGAGAAATGTCGTCTTCTCCAGAAGCTGACAGCACAATGAGGAGTGTCCCAGAGGCTCAGTGCCCACAGCGAACTCAGCTTCCCCTAGCAGCCAGTGAGCTGTGCCTGGCGGGGGAAGATATGCAGAGCACTCGTCTCCCTCACCCAGTGCACAAGCCTCAGGTCTGTGGTCTGGAGAGGTAGTGACTGGAACACACAGTGAACAAGTACTAGCAGCTTTCTTCTGCTAGCCACTGCCAGGCAGCAGGGTGACTGGGCAAGAAAGAGGTCAGCATAGCCCATAGCAAGTGAAAGATGGGAAATGAGGGAGCGTTGCTTATTAGCATCCGTCCATCCTGAGTGTCCCCTTGATTGTAAGTACCCCCAGGGTCCTACTACACATCTCTCTCCCCACCTCCACCCCATAGGCCACTGCACTTCTCAGGGCTTCATTTCCAGAAGCCTGTTGAATGGCAGCCTGGCATGGAATGCAGAGTCTGGTTTGTAAGTCCCTACTCTTCCTTGTCTTTTGCCATGTGAAGGTACTACTACAGCCTGTAAAAATTTATTCTCTGTAGGAAAATGAGTGGTCTAAGAGTTGGTGTCTGAATCTTCTTAAAGGTTTTTATTTTCTTCAACAAATCTGATAGGGGTTACAATGGAAAATTTACTAAATTATGGGAACGTTTTTAAATCAGATCAAGAATTTGCCCACGTAGTGATGAAGATGGCCCAGTTAAGTCCTTTGCATAGTAGCTTGGTCTGGGGTGCAGCATTATAGTCAGAGATATTGTGAGATTCACCGTGTTGGCTCAGAGCTGATGTAGACACAGCCAGGCCTGAATCCATGTGAGAAGCAGCTTGTTTCATGGGCTGGGTTGAGGGAGGTTCTTTCAGATTGACACAGAAATACGTGTGATTGCCTGTAGAGAACCTTAGACAGATAAGAGAACAGATAGCTGGGGTGCTGGTGCACACCTCCAGTAACAGCACTCCAGGAGGCTAGGGCAGGAGAATGGCAACTTCAAGCCCTATCTAGGCAAGTTAGTGACAGTGAGACCCTGTCTCTGAGTGAACAAGGTCTGAGGATGTAGCTCAGTGCCAGAGTCCTGTGTTTAGTCCCCATCATCACACAAGGGGAGAAAACAAACATCCAGAGGACTGAAAGCTTTAAAGCAGAAAATCAGTTGTACTGCAGAAGTGTTTGACTTTATAAACTGAGTTTATAGCTGCTATTTTTTGTCCTTGTTGTTTGATTGGTTTTGTCTTGTTTGAGATAGGGTCTTGCTCTGTAGCTCAGGCTGGCCCTGAACTCACTAGGTAGCCCACCAGCCTCTAACTCACTGTGGTCTCCAGCTTTGTCCTCCTCCTCCTCCAGGTGTTAGGATTACCAGTATGTGCTACCACACCCAACCTACAGGCACCTTTTTTAACAGTGGTAACTCAGAAAGACAGTCCTTCCCCATCTTTCTGGGCCTACAGAAGGATTATGTACCATTAGTTTTTTATATCAATTTATTTTTGAGACAAGATGTGGCTGTGTAGTCCAGGCTGGCCTTGAACGTAGCCCAAGCTAGCCTCAAGCTCATGGCAGTCCTCCTGCCTCAGCCTGCAAAGTGCTGAGACTATAGGCTTGTGCCACCACACCTGGCAGTTTTTATTTTTTTACAATGTATTGCTAGATAGGAATAATTATGCAATAAGTTGACCTGGTGTAAAAGCTAAGATGCATACACTGACTTGTAGATTTCCTTTTGTTAATAGTAACCAAAAACCCACTTTTCTCAGAATATTTAAGTAGAATTTTGATTCCACAAATAATTCCCCTAATATTAAGGTAATTGCAGAGTTCCTGCAAGGTGTTTGCTCCTTATTGTTAGGATAATTATTATTGATATGGTTGGATACCCCAACTACTGTTTGGTTATCCATAATGAATAACTAAGGGAAGAAATTACACATAATACCTTTGGATAGAAGAGCAGGTAATCTTGAATTATAAATTCATGCAACATGGTTTACACGAATCCAGAAACCTGCAGAAGACAGGTAGAGAATTCTGCCAGGCAACAGTTGTATAGTAAATTGCTTGGGAACGTGTTGTTTTGTTTTTTTTTATGAATCAATTCTTTGATCAGAGTTTCTGATTTGCAGTGTTTAAATCTATAGAGAAATGTACAGCTTTAAATAGGAAAGTCAGAGTTCTAAAGTTTAAATGGCACTTTGCTTACTAAGGAATTATTAGCAGTAACCATGGAAAAGATTATCATCCAGCCTCCTCCAAATGTATAAAGTGATTAAATCAAATGAGAGATATCAGAATCAGCAAAACTCAGCAGAAGGTTTATTTTTTGTTGTTCCAAATTTATTATATTAAAAACAAATAGAAAGTTATTGGAGCTTGCACATAGTGATACAGTGTATGAATAAATTTTTTTGTCCAAGCACATAAATCTGTTCACTAATAAAGGGAGGATGACCACTTTTGTTTTTATTTTAGGCTGATCCAAGAAGAAAAGGAAAACACAGAGCAGCGAGCAGAGGAGATTGAGAGTAGAGTTGGCAGTGGAAGTTTAGACAATCTTGGTCGTTTTAGATCAATGAGCTCTATTCCCCCCTATCCTGCTTCCTCTCTGGCTGGCTCCTCTCCTCCAGGCAGCGGTCGCTCCACCCCAAGAATGGTCCCACACAGCCCGGCCCGGGAGGTGGACAGACTGGGCGTCATGACTCTGGTAAGTGCAGGCTTTCCCCTGCGGCTGCCCCAGCACCTCTGCGTGAAATGTTGCATGTTGCATGTTGCATTCCTGTCTTTTTACCCTGAAGAAAACGGCCTGTATTTTAGGTTCAAGATTTTGAAACTGAGTTATTAATTAATCACACATCTACAACAGATTAATTTTAATATTTGCATAGCTAGATATTCATCATGAGGTTTCTACAAGGCACAGCAGCAGTAGAGTTCCTGTTTCCTAGGAATAGACAGTGTTAAGGTAAATTTTTTTTTCTTTTTTTGGCAGTATTGAGATTGAACCTAGGGCCTCCCACATACTAGGCAAGCGCCAACCCACTCACCAAACCTTTTTTCTTTTTTTTTCTCTTGGTACTGGGAATTGAACTCATGACGTTGTGCTTGCCAGGCAAGTGCTATGCCATGAAGCTATATCCCTGGCCTTTTTTTCTTGTTTTCAAACATTTATTTATTATTTTTTGGTTTTTTGCAAAAGGGATCTTGTGGTGTAAGTCAAGCTGGCGTTGAACTCATGGCAATTCTCCTGCCTCAGCCTCTCACATGCTGGGATTACAGACATGTGGCACCAAGCCTGGCATTATATTTTAATCTTTTTGACAATCTCATTTTTCAATTGTGTCCTTCTTTCCAGACATTTGTAAAAGAAGTGCAGTAATACGTCTGTAATCCCAGCTACTTGTGGTCTGAACTGGGAGTTTTGCCAGTTTAAGGTCAGCCTGGACAATTTAGGAAGACACTGACTCAAAAAGGGCTGAGTATCCCAATTGGGTCACACCTATCATTCTAGCTACTCAGGAGACTCAAGCAGACAATCATAAGTTCAAGGGTAGGCTGCACAATTTAGCAAGACCTTGTTTTGAAATTAAAAGGAAGAAATGATGGGACTATAGCTCAGTGTTAGAGTACCCCTGGCTTCTATTTCCAGAACCACAAACAACCATGGAAGAAAACTCTTTTTTCCTGGTTCTCTAATTCAGTATGCTGGCTGACAGTCTGTGTGCTTCCATTGTTGGTTTTGATTTCCTATACCTCCCTTGTATTTGTTTTATTTTAGCCATCTCCAGATTCAATTCTAATCCAGGCCCCAGGGCCCTATCAATTTGTAGTTTGTCCATCAAGCTCCCCTTCCAGCCCCTCCCCATTCTGTGATGGCTCTGCACAGGTAACCAGGCAAGCACCTGTGAGTCTGAGCTGGATTATGACTCATTAGTGGGGTTTGGGGTTTTTGTCATTATACATGTATTTTGCTCAGTAGTGATCAATTGCATTTAATATATAATTTGTGAATGTGTTTACAAGTGGGATATAAGTGGTTGAGTGGTTTTCGTTAGATTGTGTAGGATCTGCATGATTCATGAGTGAAATATTTCCTATGTTAAGAAATACTCTAGGCTTAATGCAGTGGCACATGCAGTGGTAATGCCAGCTACTGGGGAAGCTAAGAAGGAGGATTATAAGTCTAAGGCCAGTATGAGCAGTGTAGCAATGTCCTGTGTCAAAATAAGAATATATTCATGGCTGGGAATGTAGTTTGTTGAGTTCCCCAACTGGATTCAACCCTGCATACTGCAGAAGGAAGGGGAGGGGCCACTGCTGTGTGTGAAATTAATGGAAACTTTATACAGACAATATGAATCAGATTTTAATGATTATAATCAGAATTCTAAATCTCATCAACTTATTGGGCATATGCTATAGTCTTTAATGGACTACTTTGTAATTAAAATACTACCTACCTTGTACTGTGTTAGCTTTTTGTGTGTGTGTGTGTGTGTGTGTGTGTGTGTGTGTGTGTGTTTTTATCGGTACCTGGGATTGAACTCACGACCGCCTGCTTGCAAGGCAGGTCCTTATGCTGCTGAGCTAAATCCCCAGCCCCGTGTGTTAGCTTTTTTTGTTAGGTATTTTAGGATGCGTAGCTTGCTTTCTTTTATTTCCAGTCTGCTCCTTTGTATTCCACAGTACCCCAGATGGAATCCAGGCTTGGGCAATGAGATACACACACTCCTCTTTTTTCCAGTATTATTTTTTATTGTGAGACAGGATCCTGCTAATTGCCCAGCCGAGCTCAAACTTGTCAACCTTCCTGCCTCAGCCTACCAGAGTGCTGTGATTTCTTGTGTATGCCACTGCACGCAGGGATAAATGATATATTTTGAGAAGCTGTAAGTCATATTCTAGGTGAAGATTTTACTGTATTGCACAAAAAATGATTAACTAAAAATAAATTTGTTCAGATTTTTGTGTTTTTCTGAGACAGGATCTCGCCATGCAGTGCAGGCTGGCTTTGAACTCATGTAGTGCAGGTTGGCCATGGACTTGTGGCAATTCTCCAGCCTTGGCTTCCCAAATGCTGGGATTATAAGTGCACTCCTCCATGCTTGGCTGTTCAGTTTTACAATAGATGTTGCTGTAACATACTTGTCATCATGGGAATATTAGAGAGTAGGTGGTTATCAGAGCCCTTTGTTCTATACAGTGCCATGCTTTAAATCGCCTGTGTTGTAACAGAATTTGCTTGTTGAGTAGTAATTTATAGTGCTTTCTAGTAAATCTTGGATAACTTAGAGTTAAATTTGTGATAAAAAATTATTTGATTTCCAGTTATATTTCCTCTAAATCCTGTCTGCCTTATTTCTGTCTTGTCCTTCATATTGTAATATATTTGCTCGTGTAGATACTTGAATTTTTAACTAAAGCGTGCCATAAATCTGGTCTCTATTTCTTTGCATGCATCTTGTCAGCCTAGCGACTTAAGGAAACATCGTAGAAAGGTAAATTGTCCAGTAACTAAGCATACCTTTTTTTCTCCCTAATGCATGGAAGAGTATTGTATGTCACACATAAGTGTAATGTTGTCATTATTTTGCAATAAATAACTGGTGTTTCATTGGAAATGTTTAAACTGACCTGCCACATCAAAAGTTACTATTCTCTGGGCAATCAGCTATCCATGGAACTAGGGGAGAAATGTGAGCATTGGCTACTTTAACTGCTTTTGCTTCTAACCATTGCATGCGTGTCTATAATGGACATGGAATTATGGATTTGAAAGGTGGGAGTGTTTGAAGCAGAGCCATAGGCTTTAGATTGAGGAAAACCAGTTTTTCTCATATGGATGGCTAGAACTTAGTAAGCACTGCTCTCTGCCAGGTGCCAAACTCAGTGCTTGGCCATTTTGTTGATATATTTAGTCCACAAGCACATCCCTGTGAGAAACCAGTTACTGTGCTTACCCCATTTACAGATGTGGAAACTGAAACTTAGATCACATGATGTGCAGAGCAGGTATGAGTTAAGTCTGGTTTAATTTGAAAACCTGGACCACATCTCCCTTGGGCCTGGATTGGTCAAGATGCTCTGATCTGTTGGCAGTCTCCCTCTCAGAGGAAACCTTGGAAATAAAAGCAGTGCCCTGGGAGCAGTGGGGATTGGGGGGCTTTCTTTCTGTCGATCTAGAACCTCCCCCTAATGCCTGCTGTCTCTGGCTCTGTGCCATGCCCGCTTCTTACTTCCTGCCTTCCTGGTGGTGCACTTGTGGGGCAGTGCTGCCACAGGTGCCAAGTGGTAATTGTCCTCAGCAGCTGTGTGTGAGCTTCTCTATGGGGCTGGGCAGAAGGGTAATTTAGTAGGACACGGGTACAGATCCTCACTCTGATGCTGATTGTTTCCTGGCCTGGGAGCTGTTCCTTGGCCCAGTGGGACTGTGGCTTGCTCTCATATAAGTGAGGAAGTGATCCACACAGTAGTGCTGCTCAGAATGGCCGCGATCTGTGCCTGCCCAAAGTGAGATGAGGCACTTTCACCAGCAGCCAGTCGGAGAGTTTACCTCCGTTCAGTGGACTTAAGTGTGGTTCTGTAGCCTGGTCTTGTTCACTGGTCATCTCTCCTCAGCATGCAGCCTGGTGACTTAGAGGAGACTTGTCCTGGGCTGGCCGTGAAGATTAGCCTAGGGCTGAGTCTAAGGACACCAAACACGGGCCAGACAAAGACCGGTATGGGATGGTTACCTCTTCACTTCAGTTTAACTGGGCAGACCGAGGGGACTTCTTGTCACTTGTGGACAGGTCTGAGACAAGGCAGTGTGTCCTAGCCTTGAGCTTTCCTCCCAGAAAAGAATACAAACAGAATGAAGGCCTTGTTCAGTGAGCCTGGAAGTCTCTGGGCAGAGCGAGGGCCAGTGTAGGGAGTCTTGGTGCAAGAATCTCTTTTTGTGCGTGGAGCATACATATAGTACCCTACCTCTTCTTTTTTCTTTTCTATTTTAACAAATGATTGTTTTAACCTGAAACTTTAAATGATGCCTGGCAAACAGCAAGGTCCTAAGTTTGATTTCTGGTTCCCTCCCCAAAATTTTTTGAACTTTTATGATTCATGTTGGTAATTTCAAGCATGATGGCCTTTTTTATAGATGAGATTGCTGGAGGTTAAACACAGGGCCTTGAACATGCTAAGTAAGCATGCTCTGGTTACCCCAGCCCACGGCAGTTTTTTATTTTGTTACTACAATTAAAAATGAGATCCAGACAAGGTGGTATATGCCTGTTATCCCAGGACTCAGGAGGCTGATATAGGAGGACTGCTGGAGTTTGAAGCCAGCCTGGGCTGCAGTGTGAGTTCATGGCCAGCTGGAACTGTATAGTGAAACCTTCTCTCCAAAAAGAGAGAGAAAGATACAGAATTCATCTATTTATCAGTTAAGATCATATCCTAAATGCTCTCAGCTGTGAATTACACTAATCTAGCTGGTCCTCTGTGAGCTGCTACAGGACTATAATGGAATCTGTATCTTTGCTACAATTGCACTGACAAAGAAGTTAACTATTGAAGTCTTGTTGTTCATACACTTGTCCACCATGAATGTTTTATGTAATCTAGTCCTTCTTCAAAACCAAAAAACAACAGTCTTCTAAACAGGGCCTACACAGACCCTGAAAGGTTCACATGTGCACTGTTTCCACAGTCCTGCCTTCCTCAACACAAAGGCACACTCCTGTGCCATCCCCAAAAGGAAAACTCAGGGTCTGCACAACCCTCTTTTAATAATATACCCCGGATTATTCTATCAGGCCACATGAAGTAAGGTTTTAGGCTGCACGCAGATGCTTCCGCTCGTAACATGTGGTCCAGATAGTGATAAACAGAAGCCACACACATGCATATTTGGTTCTTGGCTCATGCTGTCCTTGTCTTGTTTCCTGCTAGAGGTAAATATTGACAGTTTCCCTGAGTCTCGGCCCTCACTAGTGGAGGTTCCCTTTGAATGACATCAGGAAGTGAAGCTACGTGTCACATGTTCTTCAGTAATGAGAGTAACTTTGTTAACTTGAAGTGATAATTGCAGTGAGCAGGCTTCATTCAGGACTTCACTGTCCCTCAGTAATTATCCTCCGATGTACCTGAGGTTGTAGGGAGAGCAGAACCTTGAGCTGAAGGGGGGTCATGGTGTCCCTGGGCTTGCCGTGGCTTCCAGGAAGGAAGGCTACAGGTCAGCCTGCCCTGTTGTCTCTGTGTGGTCCCATTCTCCCAGACAAAACAGGCCTTCAGGTTGGCATTCAATTAAAATGAGATTTTTTCAGTACAGGTAGAAAGTGTAGCTAATAGGTTTGAGTCAGTTTATGTCATTTAAAGCCTATGTGATGTGTTTTCTAAACAATTCACTGTTAACTGGTTTTGGTTTTTCATTCCTCAGTTGCCACCTTCTAGAGAAGAAGTACGAGATGACAAGACAACGATAAAATGTGAAACTTCCCCTCCCTCCTCTCCGAAGTCCCTTCGGCTAGACAGGCTGCACAAAGGGGCATTGCACACAGTCAGCCACGAGGACATCAGGGACATACGAAAGTAAGGAGCAGATCTCGTAGGCCGCTAGACCCCTGCGAAACTTGCCTGTCTTAGGTTTGATAACATCTATTAGTCTTTTCCTGGGGGAAAAAACAAGGTTTTAAAGAATGCTCAGCAAGGTCATTCGGTTGTGATTATTTAAACATTAGACCTAGAACGTCTGAGGCTGTAGTGACATCCAGGCATTCTGTTTGGGCAAAGTTAAGAAAGAAAGGAAATTATTTGGAATTACCACTTGAGAGAAAGCTCCATTTCTTCAGATCCCACACATTCACTTCTTTTAAGAACTTTCTTTCTATTCCTGTTGAACAATTTGCCACACGGATGTGACAGGTTCAGGATCGTGCTGTTCTGTGGGCAGTATGTGCCTGTCAGGTGCCCTCCCACACTCTGGGTCTTTTAAGCTCTTGAGAGTCCCACATCATCCCTATCCCTTTAGTAAGCATGTTCCATCAGGAGGCCATGAAGGCTTGGTTACCTGCAGACTGTTGTTTTTCACATTTCCTCTTAGAAGCTTCTGTTCCATACCAGGCAGTATGATCAGGCAGGCACATTGGTCTCCACAGTGTCCCTAGAGATAGTACGCCTCTCGCTTTGCATGTGAGGAGAGCAGGACCCAGGGGCCAGCCTGCAGGAGCTGCTGAGAGGGAAGGTGGAACTCCAGTTGCTCCGGCTTCTGAGACCTTGTTCTCTTTCCTGTTGACAGAGCACAACCCTCACTGGCTGAGCAAGGCCCCTGCAGAGGGTGTTCCTTAGGTGTCCACACCAGGCAGGCTAGAGTACAGGCCTCCTCTGAGCAGGGAGCAACAGCAGAGTCTTGGCTTTCCAGACAGAGGTCTGTGGAAGCATTACTGGGACCCTGCGTTGCTAGGCACAGTGTACTGCGGGTAAGAGACTCGAAATGTTCTTTAGGAAGTTGATTGAAGGAATATTGAAAATGCAGACTGTTCTGGTACATGTGAGTGGACTGTGGAGCTATGAAGAGGGCATGTGGTAAAAGTCCATTTTCTTTCCTTCAAGCTCAACAGGCTCCCAGGATGGTCCTGTGAGCAATCCCAGTAGCAGTAACAGCAGCCAGGACTCCCTCCACAAAGCCCCAAAGAAGAAGGGCATCAAGTCCTCCATTGGTCGTTTGTTTGGCAAAAAGGAAAAGGGTCGGCCTGGACAAACTGGCAAAGAATCAGCAGGACAAGGTGGGTGGGTTTGCGGCAGCTGTCCTAACTGCTGGGAATGGGAGAGCTTGAGCTTTTTCCCCTGTGCCTGCCGCGTGTGCCCAGTGCCCACGAGGACTCATGGCTGAGCGTTCTCCAGACAGCCCAGTCTCCTTCGTCAGTCTGTCTACCTGTGAACCAAAGCGGAGCACTGGACACTCATTTGGCATGAATGATTAACCTCATAAGTGCTAGTTTACTCTCTTGAACATTTGTATGTGTTTGCTTGGAAGCTTACCCTTCAGAAACTATTTAGCTCTCTACCTGCAGAATCTTCTACGTATTTGTGAAAACATATAACTTTGCCATGTGAATTTACTCCAAATTTCGGGGCTTTTTTGCTTTTTTGTAGCCGGTGTTTCTGAGACAGAAAACTCATCTCAGGATGCCTTGGGACTTAGCAAATTGGGAGGACAGGCTGAAAAAAATCGTAAACTTCAAAAAAAGTAAGCTTTTTGTTATTTCTCCATCTTATGAAACAGTTTTCTGTGTTCATAGTAATTCTTAGCTGTTTTCAAGTGTAATATCTAGCTGTATAAACACACTGTCTTTTGAAAGAATAACCTAAAGCAGTGATAGCAAACCTTTTAGAGCTTTCAGTGAGGGGCTGGGGATTTAGCTCAGCGGCATAAGCACCTGCCTTGCCAGCAGGCAGTCGTGAGTTCGATCCCCGGTACCAATAAAAAGGAAAAAAGACAAAAAAAAAAAGAGCTTTCAGTGATACAAACATCTTGCCGCAGCATGCATGCCATATGTTTGCCTCCATTAACCTAAAGCCTGTTTTAAGCCATCATGTCTGAAGAACAAGGACATTTGGAAATTTTGACTGAACTCACACGTGTATTCCCAGTCTTCCTTTGCAAAGTTGCCTCCCTAGAATGGGTAAGAGTTAGGCTTGGCCATTTGAGCTCTGGCCGTGAATCCTGGTTCCTTCTCAAGTTAGCTCTGTGTCTCTGACAAAGTTCCTTAGCTTGTGCTTCAGTTTTCTCAGCTGTCAAATGACAGTTACACTTGTTCATGCATCATCTGGCTTTTTTTCAGTTCAATAGAATTATATATGTGCATGTATATGGTTTAAAACATGGACACAAATCCTAAATAAGCTATAATTATGGTCACTAGGGTGACTTCTAATGTTTACACAAGTGGTCCTCTAGAACCCTTCACTGTGATGTAATTTTGGATTTTATCTCAGATAGAATCTGTTTTACAGTCTGTTATTGAACTGTAATTCTAAACTAAATCTTAAGGGGTTGGGGAGTGGAGTACAAGTGGGAGCATACTGGTTTGGCATGCCATCCCTAGGGCCACATAAACTTAGAAGCAAAGTCTTGATTCTGAAAATAATAAGTACTGTTTGGAATGATTTTGGATAGAGAAGCACAGGCACCAGCATACGGGCAGAGTGTACAAGTCTCTGTGTATAAGCTGATCACACTCAAAACCACAGTTAGCTAAGTGAACTAGATAGGTCGGGGCATTTTCCTAGTGAGATGATTTATGAAAAAAATCAATAAAAGCTTTCTGCAACAAAATCAGACAGTGTGTAATGTCTAAGAGGTACGATTTGAACTTGACAGTGGTGAAAGATAAAAGCCTAAGGTAAGATGGTCACACTGGTGTTGAGGAAAGGTAAAAGTTGGTGGGCTCTTGGCTAAATTTGTCTGTGGGAAACATCAGGTGTCCACATCTCAGTGAAGCCAGCACTATCTGGAACTCAGAGTGCAAAGGCCCTGACCTCAGCATTGTACTTGAGTCCCTGGGAAACCTGTTTGCTGGAAAGTTATGAAATCTGGCTCATTTTAGTTCTCTTCTCAGTGTTCATGACTGCCTTTTTTTTTTTTTTTAACTTTATTGGTACGTGTTTGCAGTACATAATAATCATGTTAGTTCTAGGGAGTTGATACATGTATATAACACCTTTCTATTCTTTTTTTTTCCCACCATCCTTGTATTTTGCCAGAATTTAATTCATGTATTTCTCTTATAAACCCTTGTCATATATATAGATTAAAAACCAGACTATTAAAAAGAAATATATATGTATATATATATATATATATATATATATATATATATATGCACCAGACTATAGGACAAAACACGTATAAAAGATGTAAGACAATTGTACTGAGTGGAAGTATACCTTTAGATACATTGTTCATGCTGGGTTACAATAACTTTTTTCTTCTTTCCTATTATCTGTCTTTTATTTCATAGCTAACTTACATATTAAGGTTTTCATATCATAATGAGTTTTTCTTTTGGTTTTTATTTTATTTATTTTTTTGTTTCGCTTTTGAGACAAGAGTCACACTTTGTAATTCAGGCTGGGTTTGGATTCATGGCAGTCCTCTTGCTTTAGCTACCCATGTGCTGGGATTACAGGCATGTGCCACGGCACTTGGCCATCGTGACAGTTTTAAGCAGCACAACAGTGTTGACATGCCATTGCAGGTGAAATTCTGTTATGGAAACATTCTACACAGATACTCTGCCTTTGAATGCTCTGTAGATAGAATTGTACAGATACCATTTAACCACAAAATCTGAACTGTCTTTTAAAATAGTTTAGGCAATGAGCAGTTGGCTTTGTGGAGCTTAATATTAAAGCTTGTCCTTTTGCCTCTGGAAACCATGCTAAAGAAATAGTGTTGCCTAGATTTTGCCAGTGTCTTTTATTTCACAGGCTCATGCTTACTGAAATAAAAACAACAACAGCACAGCTTGATCATCTACCTCACTGCCTTCTGCATCTTGTGTTTCATGTAAGAGAAGAATTGAGTATCCTAACGTGTTTGACTGTTTTGCTGGGGATGTGACTCAGTAGTATAGTGCTCCCTTAGCATGCATTAAGACCTTAATTCAATCCCCAGTACCACAATAAAAGCAAAAAGCAAAAAACCAAAATGTTTCACTGTTGTAAAAATTGATTTTCTGTCAAGAAGTGTGTGTGAACTCTCAGGACAGGCTTTGAATTATTTGCCCAAACACATGATTAAATTGCATGCCAGGCATGCATGTTTACAGGGTTGTGTGCACGTGTGTATGTGTGTGTGTACGTGGTGCTAAGGAGGGAGATGTCTCATTAGCCAGGAGATTCAAGTTTATGCTGCTTACTTCAAACGTCTGTTGTGGCTTTGGCAAGGTGTCTAAGAATGGGTCTTTGCTCTGTACTTTGTAGTTCTATGTGGGATGCATATGTGAGTTCTGAAACATACTAGAAAGTTCATAGGGAAAATTCTAAAGTAGTCATCTGACTATGGTGGGCAGTTTTATGATATCTGTCAGATAACCTGAATGTAATTGATTTGAAGAAAAAAAGTATTCTGTGAATACAAGGTACAATTTAATACTTTGAGCATTCTTGGTTTTTTTGTTTGTGTTTTTTGTTTTTTGTTTTTGTTTTTATGAGACAGGTCTCACTATGCAGTTCAGGCTGGCTTTGAGCTCACTTGGTAGCTCAGGCTGATCTCAAACTCACAATGATCCTCCTGCCTCAGCCTCCCAAGTGCTGAATACAGGCATGCACAACCACATCCAGCAACTTTGAGCATTCTTGATGTAATAAAGAAGTGTTTTGTGAATACAGAGTACAGCTCAACACTTTGGTCGTTTCTCAGAAATACAGTCCTTCTTGTGGTCAGCCCTCACTTGGCTGTCGGCTATGCTCCTTGCTGCTGAACCACTAGCCTGTCACCTTGACTGAAGGAGGCTTCCGAGGACTCAGTGCACATGTTGACCAGCTGAACTCATGCTCTCTGAGAGTTACTGGAAGCATTTGGGGCTCTGCTGACACTTGAGATGCTCAGTAGTCAATCCAGCTAGCACCATGACTCAGCTCATAGAATGCTGTGTGAAGTTTCAAAACTTGGATCTCTGAGTCACCTCGTCTTTGCAGTGCTCTCCTTCCCATTGCGTGGCACTGTGGTGCATTTGCTGTGGGAAGTCGGGTACATAGGGAGCCGGACTCTGTGTGTTCTGAGTCATCCAGTGTGGAGCGCTGGTGTTACCAGCTTTGGGTTCTGTGCTAAGCTTCCCAAGAGTGTATCTCTGTTAGGTAAGAAAAGTTGCTTCCATTCCTCACTTGTCAAAACAACACACCAGTGCCCAGTACTCTTCCTCACACTGTGACTAGCGTGTGGAATGTGAGCCTGAGCTGCAGCCATGAGAAAGGGTCTCTTTATCCCTTGTGCAAGACCCCTGAAGTTCAAAATTGTGCCACCTTGGAAATACAGTCATGTATTTACTATGGAGAGTTAAAGTTCTTGCTATATATCACTTAGATAATTTTTGTTCTGCAGAAACTCACACAAGCTTCTTGAAATGAAGGAAGCTTTACCATTGTGCTTTTGTCTAACTTATAAAATCGTATCATAATTCATAGATTACATGACTTTTTTTGTTGTTGTTGTTGTTCCAGGGATCAAGCTCATGACCTTACCCTTGCCAGGCAGGCCCTTACCTGCTGAGCTAAATCCCCGGCCTTTACATAATTTTTATTTTATGCATTTGTTCCCTGTAGAATTTCGTGTATTTTGGTCTGAGAATACAGCTTAGCTGTAGAACACTTTCCTAGTATGCTAAAGCCCTGAGCTCCATCGTTAGTATGACAGAATCTAAAAATGTTTGCCTCATCCAATCATATGTATGTATGATGTATGTACATGTTGGTGCTGCAGGTCAAACATAGGACCTTGTGTGTTCTGGACAAGTGCTTTACTAATGAGCCACACTCAGCCCCCTCTCTCTAATTTAAAGGCAGGAAGGTTCCCGTATCACTTTGCATTAGAGCAGATACTTTGTGGGTGTGTGTTTGTGTTTGTTTGGTTTCTTTTCATTTCTTTTCTTTTTATGGTAGCGTGGATCAAACTCATGCCCTTGCACTTGCCAGGCAGGCGCTGTGCTGCTGAGCTAAATTCCTGGCCTCCTTTTCTTTTTTTGAAAAAGGATCTCCCTGTGTTATTAAGGTTGGCCTTGAAATCACTGTGTATGTAACCCATGCTGACTTTCAGCTCATAGCAATTCTCCTGCCTTGGCCTCCAAAGTGCTGGGATTACAGGTGTGTACCATTATGCCTGGCATTAGAGCAGATATTACAAAAATCAACCCTGGTGTCTAGTGTTTGGTTCTATGGGGAAGCTAGAAGCTGAAGAAAAGAAGCTCTGACCATGTTAGGAACAGAGCAATCTTGTGCCCAGCCACCCTCTGCGAAGGGTCCCAGCTTGGCCTGGCTCCCACATCAATTGGGATATAATGTCTCACAGCCCAGGGAGCAAGCAAATATCAGGAGAAACCAAAGGGGTCTTCTTCTGGAGTTGATGGTTATGACACATCAACTTCTAGGACAACTGACATATCACTCAGATGACCAGGGTGGCTATTCAGTGTGGACAGATGATGGACATTCTGCAAAGAGTACTGTCACACCCTGGTTACTATGTTTTTATTTGCTGTTTTAAAATTTTTTCTTTTCTTTTCTTTTTTTTTTTTTTTTTTTTTTTTTTTGTCTTTTCTGGGAGTGGCTCCTATTGTAGTACAGACTAACCTTGAAATCATGGTAATCCTCCTGCCTTCATCTGCCACATTTTGGGATTACAGATGACGCCACCATACCCAGCTTGGTTACGTTGTTTGAAGCTTTGGGGTTAATGGCTAGAAGAGTTGTTATCTGGGAAATAGAGTAATAAAAGAATGAATGTTGCTAAAGCTTAAATGTTGTGCATATTTATGTTTGCAGCTTTAGTAGAGTGGGGGGAAACAGGTGGTTCTCCTATTCCAAAATAATCATGAGGGTAGATGGATAACCTTACCTAAATGGATAGTCAGGCAGGTGAGTACACAGATTTGGAGAAATGGGTGTCTACATTAAGTATTTGCAGTAGCAAGCAAAAGAGATCCAGTTTCACGACCCAGTGAATAAGGAAGGTAGTTGTGCATATCAACAAACATTGCAAAGAGCCAGAGTGGAGGTGACCAGAGGTGTCTGCAGGCTCCAGATTCTCCATCTTAATACAGGATCCTTCTGTACACTTTTGGGAACAACTCTCAAGTAAACTGGACTCTAATGTGCCAATCTATGGTGTTAACCAAGGTGAGGTGCCCAGTCTCGTAGTCCACTACCTGGTAGGGGAGGTGTGGCTACCTGTAAGTGGAAGTTGGGCCAACTCCGCAGCCAGGGTCTTCTGTGCTTATCTCCTAACATCCCATGACTTTTGAATGCATCATCCTACTTCTGCTACCTTCACAGCCCTCCCCCACTGCATCTGGACGCAGGTGTAAAGAGGAGGGAGGTGTAAGTAAAGGCCAGAGCGGTTTACACTAAGCCTCAGGTAGAGGGCCTTGTTCTTTTTCACAGTGCATGTCTGGTGTGTACTTTAACAAATTACATTGTGCAGTGGCGTGCACCTTTAATCATCCGAGCCACCTGGGAGTTCGAGGCAGGAGGGTCGTTCATGGTGACACTACCGTTATTCTAGGCCACTGAAGAAACTGTCTCAAAATGAAAAGTAAAGTAGAAAAGGCTGGCGGTTTATTTCAATCAGTAATAGAGTGCTTGGATCCATCCCCAGTACCATCAAAAATAATGAAAAATCCAACAAAGTCATTCTTACGTACTGAGTCCATAGTACTTACTTAGTCTATTTGAATGTGCACATAATCTAGAAGTGCTTCTGACCCATAGCAGTAGTCTTCCTCTTCCCTTGGCCTGGCCAGAGCATCCAGAACAAACCCTCTCTTAATATTACCGAAGTTCAGATCTTTGCCTTAAAATGGATTTACAGTGCCTCCTGTGGTTGGTCCTTCTGTAGGTCTGTCTGTCTGTCCATCTTTCTGTCTCTGTCTCTGTCTCTGTCTCTCTCTCTCTCTCGGTTGGTCTGTCTGTCTGTCGGTCTACCTTTCTGTCTCTCTCTCTTTCTCTCTCCGTGTGTGTGTGTGTGTGTGTGTGTGTGTGTGTGTGTGTGTGTTCCTTGTTTCCTTAAATGATGCGTAGCAGCTCTGTAGACAGGTTTGGTAGCCTACTGCTTCTTATACTTAGGGGCACACTTCTGCTGATCTCTTTCTCTATGAATAGCTTTGCTTGTTTCTACTAGGAAATCTTTCTTCTTCGTCTTCTTTTTTTGGTTCCATCTGAGATAATAATGTATTTGCTGCCTACTCTGGTATAATTACTCCCTGGTGATTGTTCCTGTAAGCTTAGGGGTAACTTATAGAACTCTTAGTTGAAATTGTATATGAAACATTTCACTTAGGAGCATAGGTTTCGAAAAAAAAGAAAAGGGGTAGAGAGACTGACTGACTGAGACTAAGTTGGGTTTTTGTGCACATGAAACATACTTGTCCTTTGTGTTCTAATGCCAATAAGACTCACCATGCTTACACTGCTACTGTTTCGCATAACTGTGTTACACAAATCATTTTTAGAGATGTTAGTATAGTAAAAGTGTGACTTGAGTCTTTAAAAATAAAGCATATATGAATCATAGTTTCAATCACATTAAGGAGTGCATGCAAGACTCACCTACATACTTCTCTGCCAGTACTGCCTTGGTATTGCATGAGTTTCTGTGCTGGTGATACATTTGGCATTGAACGAGGTGTTGGGAATTCTGGCTGGATAAAGAAGAGATCTATGGGTTAAAACCACAGAATGACCCAGTGACTTAATTTATCAGGCACTTGTTTACTTAAGGAGCAGCATACAGTAGAAACTGTCATCTGTTACTTGTTCGCTATATTAGACGATAATGTTTTTGTGGTTGAAAGTCTGCATTACAGCTGGGAGTATGATACATATCTATAATCCAGGACTGGGGAGACTGGCTACACAGAGTTTGAGGCCAACCTGGACTACATACATAGCAAGACTTTGTCTTAACATTCCCCAACCCCCATCCCACCCCCCCCAAAAAAAACCACTATTTTTAAAGACTCTCAGAAAGATAGTCATTGATGTCTCAACTGAGGTGTGGTTTCCTCTTCCTAGATACTGTCTCTTCATTGTTGAAGTAGGGTTTCATGTTTTCCCCTAATTGTCTTACTACCTTGGATATGAAAATTCTGCTTGAGTTTTGTAAGTTGGTAGTAGTTCTTCAGTTCTCTGAAGTAATGGTGATTTGACAGGGAATCAACAGTACTCTGTAGCACTTTTTATTTACTCAGGCATTGTCCATAGTATGTGTGTGACTGTGATTACGAGAGCGATGTTAGTAACATTAAAGCTGTAGAAGATAAAAGGAACTGAGAATACGTGTTATACTTCTGAAATGATCAGAGACTGTTCCATTAACTTACTGGATGTGTAACAGTGCTTCTTTAATTTGAATGTCTTCTTCTTCACAGGCATGAGTTGCTGGAGGAAGCTCGGAGGCAAGGCTTACCATTTGCGCAGTGGGACGGGCCAACTGTGGTTGTATGGCTGGAGGTACATCCCTTCACTACGGAGTCGTATGCTACATGACACAAGCTTGTCGGTGCATCTGTTGTCTCTACCTGATGTTCTGGTCTTTTCATTCTTGTTTCTAGCTCTGGGTTGGGATGCCCGCTTGGTATGTGGCTGCCTGCAGAGCAAATGTGAAAAGTGGGGCTATCATGTCAGCCCTGTCAGACACAGAGATCCAGCGAGAGATTGGCATCAGCAACCCCCTGCACAGACTGAAGCTTCGCCTGGCCATCCAGGAGATCATGTCGCTCACCAGCCCATCGGCTCCACCCACATCGAGAACGGTGTGTTCACAGAGGCTCTGTGTGCCCTCTGGGGAGGAGAAAGGCAGAGCCCATGAAGGCCATGTCCTGCTAATGTTGTTTCCGTGCTGCTTCCTAATCATACAGGGCGATTTCAACTTAAAATTTCAGGAAAGCATAGTACAACCTGTAACTTGGAGGGTTTGAGTGATCCAAAGAAAATGTTGTGAACTGCTTGGGTAAAACTGTGGTTAACAAGCTGGGCGTGGTGGCACCTGCCTGTAGTTCCAGCATTCAGAAGGCTGAGGTGGGAGGATCACTGTGAGTTCGAGACCAGTGGGTTACAGTGTGAGCAGCTT
This sequence comes from Cavia porcellus, assembly GCF_034190915.1. Lineage (NCBI taxonomy): Eukaryota > Metazoa > Chordata > Mammalia > Rodentia > Caviidae > Cavia > Cavia porcellus. Next base: position 28,066,379 of record NW_026947500.1, read on the forward strand.
GAACTGCGTAATGAAATCCTGTTTCAAAAAAGACAAAAAAATAAATAAATGAATAAAACTTGGTTAGAAAGGCCTCCTTTAAGAAAGAAAGCTTTTTGGAAGGTAGAAAATTGTCACAAATTTACATAGAAATCTGTCAAAATTCACTAAGTATAAGGACCTCTTGAGGAAGGAAAAGTTAACATTTTAAGTAGTATTTTCTCCTTGAACTTTGTTTTCTATTTCATCATTCAAACAATAATTAGCACTTGTACTGTATATAAAGGTACTTTCTAAGCAAATTATATGCAGTAAATATTGTTTTTCTTCAAATATACAGATAGCAAAATGTACGGATAAGCCCAAGAATGTATAAACCCTCACACACATTCCCCCAGCATGAACAAGCCCCTGGCTAAGGCCCCGGCTAGAAATGGGGCTGGGCTGCCCTTCCTTTGCTGTGTGAGGCTTCTTTCCTTCAGCCTTCTGCGTGTGAGTGCAGCTGCGTCACTGCACATATAGGCAGGACTTACAGAGTCACTGTAATCCACCGCAGTCCAGAGTGCCTATGAAATACAGCTGACATGCTAGCAAGCGGTGGTCACCTCCCAGAAATCCACTGGTTCCTGGACAGTTCTAAGCTTCTCTTCTTAGTGGATGTTTTTTCCCTATCAGAACTGAAGGAAGAAAAATGCTGAGTTTCCTAGATGCACCTTGGCTTGTGTGTCACGGCATCAGGAGGTGCTCTCAGTCTTAGGAGCTGCAGGTGTCTGTCCAGCCATGCCTGTGCTCACACAGATGCTGTCCACTTGGGGAGTCTTGAAGAGCCCTCAAAGACCTTCCTGGTGACTCTTCTGATCAAACATTGGTGGTTATTAGGAGGGAAGAGTAGGCCAGCTCTTAATTTGCAAAGTTCAAGGTTTTTCCATTTAGATGTTCCGTCCTCTGTGTTTCAGAGAAAACAAACTCTTTAGAGCCGTGTAGACATTCTTCTGAGCAGCAGAGCAAAGATCTGCCTACAGTAACTTTACACACAAAAAAGTGCGATTATTTTGTTAGAGAATTATGAAAATGAACGATAAACCTTTTTTTTTTTTAACCTATGGCCAGAGAACACTTTCCCTTGGTGGGATGTTTTGTAACCAGTATCTGTTCTGCAGCTGTTTTCACATTGATGTGGCCTTTGTAGAAATGACGATGCTGTGTGGCTTTTCCAAAGCTTTTAGCCCTTTTTCAAAAGGGAGCTGCTGTGATTCAGTTCAACTATTAGCAAGGACTAGACCTTACATCAGAAAGACTCTCCATATCACCAGTTACAAAAACAGAAATTGCTCTTCTTGGGGAGCTTACAGTGGGCTTGCAGAGTGGCCATCAGTCTCATGTCTGGCTCAGATGGTGACACAGTGCTTTGTTTTAGGTGTTTGTATTGTTTGGCTCTCCTGTGGCTCACTATCTTGTGCCCTGGCCTCGTAGGCTTCCTCTGGCTTTGGATCATCTGCTGAAAGCATCCACAGGAAGCCCAGGCCAGAGCATCCTGTGTTTAGCCTGTGCTGGGGTGTGACTGCTTTCTGGGTGTTCTGTTTTATTTTTTGTTTTGTTGTACTGAGGCTCACACCCAGTGCTTTGGGAGGGCCAAGCAAACACCCTATTAGGAGCTATACCTCCAACATGCTGACCCTATTGAAAATACTGTCTATTGAGTCATCAGTTACTGGGGAAAGTAAGTGTTCAGAAATATAAACTGTGTTCTCAACCATACTTGTAAGCATGATATCCATGCTCTGGAAGTTGTGTGCTGTTCTCCTTATATTCCAACCATACTGTTAAATAGGTGTGGTTATTGTTTAAAACAGGATGAGCCTGTGTTAATGATCTCTGGCTTTCTCTGTGGGTGCCTGAAATGAAAATGCACAAAGAGTGACCTTTGCCTCGTGACTCCTTACCTGTGCGTGTGGCTCATATGTGCGCCCCTCTCCTCTCTGTCACGCTTCCCTTCCCTGGATGTGGCTGGTGCTCTGGGGTCACCTTAGACCACAGGAAATGTCTGGTTAACACACGAAGAGATGGAAACACTCGCAGCCACGCCGCAAACGGTCAGTCAGCCCTGCAGCTTGCGCTCCAAAGTGTGTTTCCCACTCCAGACCAAATGGTCCTTTGCCATTTGTTGAAAACAAAAGTTATTTTGCATTTGTTTCAAATATGTGTTCTTTTTGGGTTATTAGCTAATAGCTAATAGTTATATGTGTATTTTTAAGATTTTTACAAGAATTTAGTTTGTAGATTTGCCCCATTTAGAGAAGATGTAATTTGCTTCTCCTTTTGGAGAGATCTCCATTGAGCACTGCGTTGTGATTGTCTAACCCCAACCTTCTCCTGAACAAGTGTGCTTGGCATGGAAAAAGTCTACTCCTTGCATGGAAAATTGAAATTCTTGGATTTGCATGAGTTTTGCATGATGCTTTGATATTTTGAATGTTTTTCACTCAAGTCAAGGTTTACGTTCCCTGCAGAATTAATTTGCTTGCACTACTAGAGTTCACTAATACTAATGGTTATGTTCTTTTGCATTCCTAACAACCCTAACATCAGGAAGATGAGGAGGGAAGCTGGGCTCAGGTTGGAGTCTTTCTATAATATTTCTTCACTCTGTAGCAACAAAAAACAATTGAGTATGTAAACTTCTGTGATCTGCTTTAGTAGTTTTTCACACCTGAATTTATTCATAGTATTATTAATGACTTGAAGCATTAATCAAACAAAGCACAGGATTAAAGAGTACGTCTCATGGACAATCTTGAACATTTCTCGTATGGGATCATGATAATTACTTTGAACATAGGTTGCTTTATTTATGAGTAGAAGCTTTTATATAAAATCCCCTGGTTCAGGCAGCTCCTGAGATTATGTGCATGTAGTTGTTTGCTGGGTTAGTTTTAGTTCTAAGATGTACTGCTGAAAAACATCATGAAATACACTTCTAAACCTGAAAGTTGGCATGGGGCCTTTCCGTCTATGTCTTTATATTGTTATTTGACCTAGTACTGTCCTACTATGTTGAGTTAAAGATCTTACTGAGTTCTTAGAATTTAAGGCTTATCACTTCACATAGATTGAAAGTTTCAGCTGCCTAATTCTTCACTACACAGAAAGCTCTGCCCCATGTTTTACAGTGTCTGAGTCAGATGACTTGATTAAATTCCCAGCATGCCTCTGCCCTCGTGGGTCTTTGGTGGGCACAGTGCAGTTCCGGAGGACTTGTAGTGCTTCAGCTTTTCCCAGTGGCACGGTATTCGGGGTCTCAGAAGAGTTAGCATATGTCTGAAAGCAAGTAAAATGAGTTAAGATTAGAATTTCCTGACTCCAAGATGATGCTTGAAACAGTTGCTTCTGTTTGTACTTCTAAAGGTTATTCAGTTATATCACTTGGTTTTTTGTTTTCTTTGTGCATTTGAAAAAGAAGAGAGGTGAGCATGGTGACACACATGTGTCATCCCAGCACTTGGGAGGTCAATGAGGCAGGTTTGCTGCAAATTTGAGACCAGCCTAGGCTACATAGTGAGTTGAAGGCCAGCCTAAACTACATAGTAACATCCTCTCTCAAAATCACAAAAAGTTTAGAAACAAAAACTAAGAGGAAATAGAATAGCTACTAACTGGATTTCCCTCCCTAGGTTTAGATACTCCGTGCCTCCACAGTCACTTAAATTAACCTACTTAGAGGTCTCTCTACGGTACCTAAAATGACCATCCTTGAATTAAGCAGTGCATTTCATAATTACATAAGTTTCAATACATATTTAAAATCACAAAGTAGAATATGGTCACCACTTCAGTATGAAATAGCATCAGAGACATGAAGTGTAGTTGAATAAGCTTAACATTTGCTTTTTGCAGTGAATGTTTAAAAAGGGGCAATGCAGAAGGTTCTAGATTTACCCCACACGCAATGTCTTTCAAAAGCTTGGCGCACTTTGCCACCATCCTTTCCCAGACAGAGCTACTAGGATAGAGCTCTGCTAGCACAAAGCATTGTGCTTTTCCCATGCTGCAACTCGGTGGCCTCACTCCTGACTAAGCTTTGGAAGGAACACTGAAGTGTGGTGAGAACTGTTTACATATCAGATATAAGATCCGACTGGCTGTGTGAGAAGGCTGTGCCAGCTGCCAGGAGCCATTAATGAGCAGCGCAGCTGCAGTCCCACTCTCATGGAGCTCACATTTTACTAACCTTGAGGCTGAGCATGATGTGTCCATGCTTGGAGCACGAGATCTCTTTGCACACTTCTTCAGAAGGCTGTGATGGCAGCCTGGGAGAGGAGGAGGCTATCCCTGAAACTGAGTCTGAGCTGCCAGATCCGTATTATCAGCAACTACAAAAGTAGTAATAACAGAGATATGGAGGGTTTGCTTCCGCACAGCTTTTTATGTGGAAGATTTCTACTCATTAGAAGATAGCATAGTCAGCGGTCCAGAAATCACTGAATATTCAGGCTGTGAATCCCAGGCCCATGAAAGTATGACTCAAAGAACTAAATCATGGTAACATTGTTAGGTACCTTCATGGTTACCACAGTGGTATATTTGTCGCTCATCATTTAAAGAAAGTTATGAAATGGTTTCTGTTACAATTGAAACTTTCCTCTTAGCTGAGCCATCCCTTGTATATTGACTGGAACAAATAAAATACTAGAGTGGAAGCCACTGTTCTAAACCAAAGACCAAGGCTAGGCATGGTGGTTTATGACTGTAACCCCAGCACTCAGGAGGCTGAGGCTGGAAGAGATCAAGTTAGAGGCCAGCCTGGGCCTAGTGAGACCCTGTTGTAAAATTGTAAGGGTTGGGGTGTAGCTCAGGTTAGAGTGCTTGCCTAGCAGGTGTGAAACCCCGAGTTCAAGCCTGGAGAAGACTGTTGGGAAGAGATAGTTTTCATTTTCAAGGACTCCTCAATGCACCTTAGGGTTCCTGTGAACATAACTTAATCTTCCTTAGCTGGAGAGTATATTGAACCACTCTGTTTTTAAGTGGTTGTATATCATGTGTATTTTTCAACATTGTGCAGGCCTCAGACATACTCTGTTGGATTGGTTGCTAAGGATTTTATGCAGTTTAGTGCTATTATAAATGATACTTTTAAAATCTCAATTTCCAGTTCATTTTGTATATTTAGAAATGGTAATTTTTGTGTATTCATTGTATATTCAGCAACTTTGCTAAATTCATGTATAAATCCTAATAGCTATTTCATAGACTTTTTCAACATTGATAGTTGTGTCTTTTAGTAAGAAACAGAGGTTTATGTCTTACCCAACTCATGCCATTTTTATATCTTTTTCCTGCCATTACAGTGGCCAGGTCTCCAGCACAGCCAAACATAAGCAGTGACAGTGGACACCCCCTGTGCTTCTTTCTGTTCAGGGAGACATTTGGTCCCTTACCCTGAGGTTTTTAGCTGCAGACTTTTGGTAGATGGCCCTTAATACATTGAGGTGGTTGTCTTTCATTCCTAGAACGCTGAGTTTCATAAAGGAATGATGGATCTTGTCCCACATAAGATATTACGAGGCATGGCTTTCTTTGTTGATCTTGTGATTGGGCAATTTCATTGATTATTTTTTTTTTCCTTCTCAGTTGCTGAACCAGTCTATTCTTGAGTCAGTAAACCCACTTACCTTGTATTTGATGTAGTGCAGGCTACTCCCAGTCAAAATACTCCTGCTTCTGCCTTCTGAGTGCTGGGTTTACAGGCATGCACCACCATACCCGATCCAAAAAAAGTACATCCTGAAACCAGATGTGATGATGCACCCTTGTAGTTGCCAAAATTCTAAGAGGCTGAGCCCGGAAGTTAGCTGCTCTAATGTCCTATGACAATTGGGCATTAAACTAAGATGGACATCACACTAAGACTGGCATCAATGTCTCTTTGCATAGAGAGTGCCTATGGATAGCCAATGCACTCAGGCCTGTGTATTATAATGAGATCTCTATCTTTAAAAGGTGGGGGAAGGGACTAGGGATTTTCCTCAGTGTGGCAGGACCTGCCTCATAAGCATGAGGTCCTGAGTTCAATTCCCAGTACCCCCCCCCCAAAAAAAAAGACAGGAAAATCTTGGATAGACTGTTCTGTAAGTTATATCTGGGTCAGATTGATTGACAGTATTGTTTCAGTCTGTAGCCTTCCTGAATTTTTTCCTTTTCTTAGTCCCCTTTTTTTTTTTTGATTGGCACATTGAACCAGTTCTTAAGAGAAGAGTGTTGAAGTGTTCCAAATTTAATTTCTGTTTTTTGTGTCAGTCTCATTAGTTGTTGGTTTATCTTTTTAAATTTACTTTTTCTGATTTTCAAAATACCCTTGTATTTTAGGAAAACGCAGTACTAAAAACAAAATACAAACCAGCCAGAGCATATTTGAATGATTTGAATTGAACTTCAAACTTGTTCATGAGTCGTGATCATTCTTTATTCTTATATTATTACATTGAAAACTAATTCAGAAAAGAAATTTATAGACAGTTATGATTTTACTGTAGTGTGGTAAATTGTCCTAAATAAGTCATAAAATTTTGCCAATATGATTTCTATTGTATAAAACTAAGAAATTGAAAAGGTAGGAATGGGAGACCAAACTATTTCACAATTGTAAAGAGCAATATTGTCATTCATTTATCCTTTGGGAATGTTGTCTATCTTAAAAATCTGAACTGATGCCACTCATTTGTTGAAATCAGACACTTGCATATGGGGACATGAACCACGAGTGGATTGGCAATGAGTGGCTGCCCAGCCTGGGCCTCCCTCAGTACCGAAGCTATTTCATGGAGTGCCTTGTGGATGCTCGGATGCTGGACCACCTGACCAAGAAAGACCTGCGGGGGCAGCTGAAAATGGTCGACAGTTTTCACAGGTGAGGTGGTGCAAGTGGTTCTTCCTAACGGTCAGGAGAATTCACAGTGCCACATTTAAATACCTCTTATTTTGTAAATAGGAACAGCTTCCAGTGTGGAATTATGTGCCTGCGAAGGTTAAATTATGATCGGAAAGAACTGGAAAGAAGAAGAGAAGAAAGTCAGAATGAAATTAAAGGCAAGTACATTATGCCGGATGGTTGTAGTACATGCCTGCTGCCTGCCAAGCAGCCTCAGTGATTGCCTGTTTTAAAAAGTGTAGCAGCCAGCTGAGCTGGCACATACCTGCAATCGTAGCACTCTGGGAAGACATAGCAGCAGAGTGACAAGCCTAGCCTAGGCAGCTTAGACTCTGTGAAACCTTCTCTCAAATGAAAAGTATAAAAGGGCTAGAGAAGCAGCTCAGTGCACAAGCCCTGTGTTTATTCCTGAGTGCCTAAAAAAAAATCAAGGGCTTATTGATAAGGCACTTGCCTCGCCCTGGACTTGATCCCAAGTACTGCAAAAAAAAAAAAAAAAAAGCTAAGTAACCATGCATTTCTCTGGGAATTACACAAATTACAGTTGCAGCTACTTAGAACACTGAGGCAGGAAGATCACAAATTCAGGGCCGACCTGTAAATTTAGTGAGACCCTGTCTCATAAACAAAACTAGTTTTGAAAATTGGGGTGCTAAGAATGTAGTTCAGTGATAAAAGTCTTGCTAAGCATGCACAAGGCTCTGGCTTCCATCTGCAATACCACAAAAAAAGAAAAACAATCAGGAAAGACTTTTAGTGGAAACAACTGGCTTGGCATGATAACAAGAGGAGGGATGGAAAGGGGTGCCCTGAGACAGGGTGTGCTTATCTCAGTCTGTAGGCTGCCCCCTTGGGGCTGGCATTATTTCATGTAGTTTTCCTTTTGTTAGTGTGCACTGTATACGCTCTCTCAGAGATGCTGCCTTGTGCTGTTAGATCAGAGCAAGGCAAACAAGCCACTGCCTTTTGCTTACTGGACAGAGGTCAAAACTACAGCTTTGGGGCTTTCTCCAAGGCCTGTGGCAGCACGCAGGTCACACAGTTCTGCTCCCAGAGGGAGGGAGAGGTCAGGCACCCATTAGCCTGGCACCCATAATTTTGTAATTTATTTATTTACTTATTTGGAGACAGAATTTCACTAAGTAGCCTGGTGTGGTCTTGCACTTGTGATCCTCCTGCCACAGCACCCATACTAACTGAGACTGCAGTCCTTACAGAAGCAGCAGAGTGTCCTGCGGTCAAAGGAAAGACATGTCCGAAACAGGCCAGGAGGTAGGAGAGGGCATGGCAGCCCCTCAAAATGACAGGGACAGGCATGTTCTCTGAAGACAACACTGAATGTCATGCTCACGGGAGTCTCTCAGAATTCTCGGAAGTTACTGATAGTACTGCAGTGATGAGAAGAAACGAGACTTACGGAATAATGCATCAAGCACTGTCTCAGCTCTTTCTTAGTTCATTCATTCAGGCTACATCGTGGTTCTGTCATTTACATCCTCATTCTGATGTCTTTCTCTAACTCAATAAAAGGATGGTAGATTGGCCAGGGATGTAGCCCAGTGGCAGGACACTTGCCTAGCCTGTGCAAGGCCTGGGTTTTAATTCTTTTACTGAAAAAAAAAACAAAGAATACATTGAGGTCTATTTAGAAAAGAAAGTCATGGCCGGGGATATAGCTCAGGACAGAGCGCTTGCCTGACAAGCCCGAAGGTCATGAGTTTCATTCCTGGTACCAAAACAAAGTTGAGGGAAAAAAAATCAGACATAAAATGTATCAGTCCATTTAATTTGTTTCCTATATCCCTTCTACATATTTTGTCCGTTGACAAAAGCAGTCTTTGAAAAGATTGGCAATCAGATATATTTTTACAGAGTGGCAATTTTTAGGTCTCTAATAATTATCTTTGCATGAAATAAGATTGCCAAAGTCTAGTATGCCTGAAAATGTCTTTAAAATTCTGTCTTAAAAATTAAGATGTTAACATGAACAAAGCTTCAGAAGCAAAGGGGCCTGGGATAGGGCTCAGTGGCTTAGCACCTACCTGGTAAGCACAAGGTTCTGAGTTTGATTCCCAGTACAACAACAAGAAAAAGAAAAAGAAGGTCAGAAGCAAGGAGTTTGTGTTGACCTCAACAAGGTATCTGAACTGTCATGGTATCTGTCCCTTTCATGATGGAGAAGCATTTCAGGAGACTCTGGGGTCTGTGTAGGAACCATGCTTATATATGCCGGGTCTGACTCTGACCCTCAGCCTGTTGTTTTTGCAGTCCTAGGAATTGAACCCCAGGCCTTGTGCATGCTAGGCAAGTGCCCTGCCACCGAGCTACATCCTCAGCCAATCATGCTGTTTTGTTCCCTGAATACATCCTGTCCATAATCTTACTGTGACCCCTGAGTGCACTAGGGGAGGCTCTTAAAGGGAAAGTTTTTATTAGAATGAGGCCAAACCAAAACAGCTGTGTCTAGGTGTTGAGTCTGTCAGTATCTGTGAGTGTGGAGTCTGTTTTCAGGTACTGAGGGATCAAGATCCATGCTAGGAATCTTTCCCCTGCACTGCAGGACATGTGTGATGAAGAGGTTTTCTGAAGCCACATTTACAGTTGTTTTGTTCTTTCACAGATGTGCTTGTTTGGACCAATGATCGAGTGATTCGCTGGGTCATATCCATTGGCCTTAAAGAATATGCAAACAACCTCATAGAAAGTGGTGTTCATGGTGCACTGCTGGCCTTAGATGAAACCTTCGATTACAGCACACTGGCCCTCTTGTTACAGATCCCGACCCAGAATACACAGGTGACAACGGAGTCTGTGCCTCTGTCTGCTTATCACACTGTTCGCTTTTTCTGTGGTTCTAGAACACTTATGTATTGGTTTCAGTGGAGAGAAAACTTAACTCTAGACAACTAGTAATCTCTTTGCATAGCTAATCTATAATATGGTAGTTCAAAATAAACACTTGATTTTTCACTATCTTTTTCTTTCCATTTTGCGTTGCAAGCATGTGAGTCTTTTCAGCATTTGTTTTAAAAAATTGTAATGTGTAACATCCTTTAGATATATTTAGTTGTTGTTTTGTTACTTCAGGCTCGAACTGTCTTGGAAAAAGAATTTACTGACCTTTTGGTCCTTGGGACTGACAGAAGGTTTGATGACGTAAGTTTTCATCATTTTTCCGTCTCACTACTAGGGATCAACCTCAGGGATTCACATATGCCAGTTTAAATGCTCTACTACTGATCTTTGCTCTTGGTCCACTACTTAATTTTTGGCAACCTTCAAAAATCATTTCCACATTATCCAACAGATTGCAGCCTGCGATCAAAGTCTTAAGTTGTGTTTTGGTGACAGCTGAATGTCCTGCCCCAGTCCTTGTGTTTGGAAATTTTCTTTCAAATGTATATTACATTTCCCCTCATGCTAAATCATGACTCACCTATTCCCATGCATTACGATTCTCTTCAGCGAGCATCAAGAGTGCTTGATTTTCACAAAGAAGATGGAAGCTGACTCTGACAGCAAAACACTTGTTGGAATATGCACCTGGTATAAGCCAGGATTATTTGTATCCGGACTATTTTGAAAATCAGTAAAAGTATATTATATAGCAGGCAAGAGCTTTGTGCACAAAAAGAAATAAAATATTCCAATGAGTGAGAAAATCACATCCCTGTGGCCCAGGACTGCCCTCATTTCTCCATTTAGGCCCCAGCTGGAATGTAATCATGCTTCCTCTCACACTGAAGCTCCAGTGTGTGCAGAACATTGCAAAGTCACCAGGAAAGACTAAGTAAAGCAAAAGAGTTGGGGTTTAGGAGTCATTCTCAAGGACAGTTATCTTTATTAGAGTGTACCTGTTCTGTGTTTTAATTTGCCAGGACGATGACAAAAGCTTTAGGAGAGCACCTTCATGGAGAAAGAAGTTTAGACCAAAGGACATTCGCGGTGTGGCAGCTGGCTCATCAGAGACACTCCCTGCAAACTTCCGAGTCTCTTCTTCCATGTCTTCCCCCTCTATGCAGCCAAAGAAGATGCAGATGGACGGTATGTGGTGGGTCATGTAACCCACCACTGGCTGGGAGCATGTGTGCGCTAATAATCACCTAGAGTGGCCATTGAATGTGTTACAAAGCATCTTGAGTTTGGTTGCATGCCCAGGTGTTAATGCTTCAGAATTAACCCTAACATTTGTTTGTAAATGGTTAACAACAATAATAGAATTATTTAAAAATCTGTCTGGTTGAACGTTAGCATCCTTGCCCAACTAATAAAGTGGAGCACCCATCTATGTTCTCAGGGCTGAGGCTGATGCACCTGTGGGGTGCAGTGCGTGCCAGGCAGCACTGGCTTGCCTGGAAAATTGCAGTGTGGCACTTGGGACTTCTCTCCGCACTAGAAGGAATGGCGGAGTAAACTTTAGCTCACAGCTTCCAGCTTCTGCCAACTCTGTCTTTCCTTTTCCCTTCCCTCCAGTGTCATCTTTCCATATACTTACATTGTGCCACCTGAAGAAGGACAGGGAAGAAGGCAGAAGCCTTGTGGAGACTGCTAGGGCAGCCCTGCTGCATTATCAGTGAGAGATGGCCAGGCACTGACCTTTCCCTTGCGGTCGCAATGGCCCTTAGGGACCTGCTGACTGAAGAGTGCAGTTGGCTGAGAGGAGACCGTGAGTCCCTGACAGTCCTGCCCACCTAGGAAAAGGCACTGCACAGGGTCCTGAGCGAGCCCAGATCCACATCCACCTGTGGCGGTAGCAGGTACATGACCTTGAGCAAGTCATGCAGCTGTGCTGTGCCTCAGTTTCCACAGCTGTAACTTGGGCATCATAGTAGTGTGATTTTGATGCTTCAATGTGTCATCTGGGTGTAGCTGATGGAGTCCAGGCCCCGTGCGTTGCTGACAGTCTCAGGGTTAGGTGAAGACTTCATTCCTTCTCATTCCTGATGTACGTCGTTGTGCCGTGGGCTTGTTACAAGATTCCTGTTGTTAGCCCTTCCTTTAGGTAGTTCTCTTTTTTTCTCTTTCTTGCCTATATGAAAATCTGAGGAAACTACATTTGTATAAACTTTTTATAAAGATGAACACTTTGCAGTGTGTCTTTTAACTAAAAAGTTCTTAAGAATTAGCACTTTCTCCCTCAAAGTGTCTCACAAATGTTGGCAAGGCATGGAAGTACATGCCTGTAATCCCAGTACTCAGGAGGCTAAGGCAGGAAAATCATGAGTTTGAGATGTTATATCGGTCATAAAGCCAGGTTAAGGCTATATTGAGCTACATAGTAAGGCCTTGTATCATAAATAAAATAGATAAATAAGTAAGCTGTGACGAGCCTTGAGCTTAATTTCCATTGGCCTACTGAATAGTGTAAATGAATGCTCTGTTTTTTTCCCTATACCTTCAATTTCTGTTTCTGCATTAAGAGTCACATTTTCAGGGGCTGGGGATTTAGCTCAGCGGTATAAGTGCCTGCCTTTCAAGCAGGCAGTTGTGAGTTCGATCCCCGGTAGTGATAAAAAGGAAAAAGACAAAAAAAAAAAAAAAATCACATTTTCTCTCTGAACATTGCAAGCATTATTAACATACCTAGGTGTGGCAATCACCTGTAATCCCGGCACTGGGGAGGTTAAGGAAGGAGGGTTGCTGAGAGCTCAGTACCAGCCTCAACTACGTAGGGATTTTAGGGCCAGTATGAACTACACAGGGAGACCTTTTTCAACAAAACAACAAAAATAAAGGGTAGTATTAATGAGTTTCTTTGTTGTTGATTTGTTTTTGTTGGAGGCATTTTTGTTATTGTTGTTACTGTTGTGGGTTTTGGAGTGATACTGGGGAGGGAGCCTTCTTACTACACTACACCCAAATCCTTTTTGTATTATCCAGATAGGGTCTTGTTAGGTTGTCCAGGCCTGGTTTGAACTTGGAGTTTTCCTGCCTCAACCTCCCAGAGTCCTAGGATTACAGGCATGTGCACGCATACTGTGTAACACTAAATTTAAATGGATTAAATAGAAAAATCTGTCAAGGGAAATTACGTAGAAGACATCTACACTACATTGGTAAGAAGGTGGATTGTTACAAATGACTTGAGAGTTGGAGAATGTAAGATAAATTACAGCAGGTCTCCTAGACTTTAGAATGAAGGTTTACAATGACTGCCGAGTCTTACCAACACGGCCAGCTACCTGTCTCTTCTAGAGCTATGGCAGGATGTTGCTAAGAAGTATTCCTGGTATACTTGCAGGAAAACAAAACACTGTACAATCGGAAGCGTAAATATCTGCAGAAGATGTTGCAAGCTCTTTACCCAGTTTGTGACAGGGCTGTACTGCCTGTTTAGCCACCCAGTGTTTGTCAAACAAGGACCCCTGTCTCCGTGTTCGCCATCTTTTTTGTGGGAACTGAGACAAGCTGTAGTCTTCTGAGAAGCACTGGCCACGGCCTCTGCGGCTGTGCCTCTTTGCCTGCAACCCCCCCTGAGAGCAGCGAGTGCAGAGCAGCTGGCTTGCCCTCCTCCCCTTCGTGCTGCTGATTCACCCCGTTCATTCTTGGAGGTCCAACTCTAGGGCAGAAGGAAAAGTCCAGTTGCTATATAAAACTGTGGCTTAAGGGCTGGGGATTTAACTCGGTGGCATAAGCGCCTTTCCTTGCAAGTGTGCGGTCATGAGTTCGATACCTGGTACTGATAAAAAAGAAAAAAAGAAGACCAAAAAAAAAAAAAAAAAGGTGCCGCTTAAATAGCTGCAGAGTAGTTATGTTAGGTGCTTGTCCTTTCTGTATGTGCACACTGAAGTGGTTTGCACTTCCAAAGGGTCCTATTGCTAGTTTAGGTGCCAATGTCCCCTCAGCTGGTGGACGATCCACTCTGGGTAGCCCTCTCATGTTCTTGCCACGGCTCCTCCCTCACTGTCCCGGGCACTGTTAGGATTCCTCAGTAGGTACCATTGTAGGTGTGGAGATGTGTGTCTTACCTGTGCCCCGTGTGACATGTTAAAACTAACTGCACGCTGTGTTTGCACGCTTCCTCTCGTGGTGGTCGGAACAGGCAGTGTATCAGGAACACAGAGGTTGGATTCTGCTACAGTCAGGACTTACTCCTGCTAACGCCTCCTGTTGGTGAGTAGAGAGCAGCGTAATCCCTGGAGATCATCCCTGTAGAGCTGTCAGCAGTGCGAAGCTGTAACGGGTAGGAGTGTGGGCTTAGACCATGAGAATTTACATGAATTTTAAAATGACAGACATACTAGCTGTGTATCTATCAAGGCGATTTTGGTTTTTAGCTGACCGTAAAGAGGGCAGTGTGTCATTTTTATTTTTATTTATTTATTTTTTTCTAGTCATGGCAATTTTCACTGCAGTTTTTATTGCCTCTGTTGGGAGGATGACAGGGATTGTAGGAACACAACTGAACGTACAGAGATATGCAATGATATTCACTAAAGATAATATTGATCTCCAGTGTTTTCATATGTGGGCACTTCTAATTTTACATTTTACTATTTTAAAAGCATTACATTTTAAAATTTATACCTGTTCTGACATTTGGCAAAAAGGAAACTGGTTCAACCTGAAAAGAATCAGCATGGGGAGTTGAGCAGAGTAGAGACTGAAATGCTTGTGAATTAAAGCTATTCAAGTTGTGTGTGTGTCTTTTCAGACTCACATACGCTTACACATATGCGTACACACGCACACATACATAAGCATTTTTAGTACAAAATATCCCCTGTATTCAGACATTTATCTTTAGAATAATCACAACACATTCAATCAGTTCTTTTCAGCCCTAGTAATAGCTTTAATTCTAAGATGCCATCATAATGAACAACCTTAACTTTTATGCTACATAATTATATTCAAAGCTTTATGTACTTTTGTTTATAATTACACAGTACCAAACTGATGACAAACACTATTTTGTTGAAAATTCTTGCATTTAAAAGAAAAATCTGTAAAACCCAAGGCACTAGGCCACAAGCAATACCAGATTTTTATGAAAACAGTTTATACTAGAGGGAAAAAAATGGGATCTCATTTCAAAACACAGCATACTTGAAATAATCTGAAAACGGAATTGTAACTCAAAATCTTTAAGACAGGAAATAAAAGTACATGTACTTTTAACCTTTTAAAATTTTTTCATAATTGAAATTCCTTTTTCTTTTGTTAACTTTTATTTTTATTAGTACGTTAGTTGTACTTAAATTCATCGTGGAGAGTTGGTACCTGTACATAGCACATCTTAAATCTTTCTACCTCCCCTCTCCTGTCTCCTTGTGTATATCAGTTTTAAGGAAAAATGCGTTACCATTTTTTCCTAAAGGCTACAAATGCTTACTCACTTGAAGTGGTGATCTGCTGATGCCATTTTTGGGGGTGGGCAGGAAAGCAGCAGCTGAGGAAAAAAGCCCTCCAAAAGCAGACCTCACCAGGAGGCCAGAGCCTGGGATTGGGAAGCATCTCTTCCACTGTGTGCATACACAGTGGTACACAGCTCCTATACTGGCTTTGTTACAAACACACATGTACGCACGCATATATGGGAATTGATCCCAGAGTGTTTCCACTGTGCTATATCCCTAGCACCCCATCCCTCTTTTTAGAGGGGACAGGGTCTCCCTAGAAAATCTAGTCTTTGTTCAGACTTGTAACCTTTCTGCATCAGCCTTCTGGTATACTGGGATCACAGACGTGCCACCATACATGGCAGGCAGATTGCATTTTAAACACACAGCTGCATTGCCGTGCCTGGGCGCCAGTGAGCCACCTGTGTGTCCTCATGGTCTGGAGCTTTGACTGATTGATGGCAGAGGTGTCGTTGAGTCATATTCAGAACCCCAGCTTGAGCTCTGCCTACTGTGCTCATGTTCAATGCCTCAGCTGGAATCTGGGATCGGCTCCATAGTCTTTTAAATTTAACTTTTAGAACTGTTGCAAAATCTAGACAGTGAAGAACCTCTCTAGTCTGTGAGCAGGGTCCTCGGTGTTCTGTCTGCTGACGCTCCAGCAGGGAGGAGGCAGGAGGCCTGGGGGAGTGGGCCCCAGCGTGTGTGTCTGAGGTCATGGTCGTTTTCCAGGTGGTTTGTATTAAGAGAGGCTTTCTGTTTGTTTTTCTCTTCCAGTTTACCCACACTACTTCTACAGATGATATGCAGCATTTTGAACCCAACAGAGACTACATTTTGAATTCAGTGGAATTGCTATCTGTTGATACTTGTTATATGGACTCCTAAGATATTTTATTACAGAGTTTTTAATTAGTGAAAACTTCATGAATACCATAGAGAAAATATTTTAGAATTTAATATTTCTTATATTTATGTAAACTTAGGACTTTTCATTATATATTTACTCACTTTTTCATGTATATCTAGGCTATAAATATCTCTGGAATCAATTCATGTTCTTATACCTAATTTTAGTTTTTCAAATGAATGTACTGTAATGCTTGTATATATAAATCCTATGAACAAATATGGGGCTTTTGTACATTGTGCACTTATTGTAATTATCACTGTTTAATTTTTTAACGATAAGCCATCACAGAAAAAAAGGATTTTACGACATTTATAAAATTGTCCTGACATAAGCAATGTGTATTATCCTTCACCTTGTTCTACAGCAGTCATTTTAAAATCATCAGAGTTCATTCCACGCAGTTGTCATATTTTGAGGTTGACTGACCTTAACTGTTCTTTTTCTAGCAAGAAGTCCGCGTGTAAAAATTCAGGACTGAACCGTTACACCAGAGCACTATAGAACTTTCTTAGCACTGGTTCCCTTTTCCCCATCCTGACTCTGGACTTGGGGAGCTTGTCTTCAGAGACTTGAGCAGAAGCCATGAGCTGGGAGTTGCTCTCAGCAGGGCTGGAGTGGCCAGGGGCCGACCCCAGCCTGGCACCTTCTCTGCCTCTTTCCTGCAAGCATGTGGAAGGTGCCTCCAAGTATTCTTCGCGGACCAATCACTGAGCACTGTGCTCACATCTCACAGACATTGGTGCATGAGCAGATGAAAGCAGGAAACCCTGAAAATAAAGTTGTACAACTCTAATAAAGGCCTTATTTTTCTTATGTGAGTCACCTTTTTACAGTGGTTTTTAAACATGTTTCAAGAATGAACCTAGTCATACATTTTTAGATTTTGATGACATAGCCATTTTGGATTGTACAAGTAGTAAATTTAACTTGCTTTTCCCTGGCATATTAAAAAGCCAGCAAAAAAGGAGTCAGATCATGGTGGTGCGTGTTATTTATTATGCAGCTGATACATAGGTAGAGGCAGCATGCCTTTTTAATTTGGGTTCTGCTTTCAATTCACTTGTACAATTCATTGTTACTATTCTTTTTCTATTAATCTTTTGTGAACTTTCTGAGTATGTAACAAAGTGTACAGTCTACTTTTGAACTATTTTTATCACAGTATTATTTATTGCTTTCTTTCAATAAAGTTCTGAAACATTTTTCACTGCCAATTAAGAGTTCTTTGAATAGGCCATGATTGTGTTAATAGTTTAGTGTGGCTGGATTGTGTGTGTGTGTGTGTGTGTGTGTGTGTGTGTGTGTTTTACCCGGGATCGAACTCATAACCTCACACTTGCCAGGCAGGCACTCATGCCACTGAGCTAAATCCCTGTCTCATGCACACCTATTTTGCTTCCTGCTCCTGGTTCTCTGAAGGGAGTGTCCCTATGGAAATCAGCCAACAGAAAGCTGGACAACATAAGTGTAGCGGAGCATGAGGCAAGAGAAGACAGGGTCTTGCTGGAGATTGGGCCTGATTAGACCATGGTGGGGAGGCGCCCCCGGCCCAGTTGGGGGTGGGACACTGACAAGCTCAGTTTTGCCTGCTGTGTCAAGCCCTTTGTGCAGTGTTACCTCCTGTTTTCAAGTTTCACGTCGTGCATCTCAGAGTAATCGTGGGTTTGAAATTTTGGTTCCTTGCAAAGTATGTGTTTCCTAATGGGGTTTGCTGAGCAGAGAGAAGAGGCCAGACTCTCCCACATTCCTTGCTGTGTCCGTGGGTGGTGGGTGGATAGATGGTCCATATCCTAGTGCTATTGTTGCTGCTATTCTGAACACCCACATGTCACTTAATGCATTTCACATATCCCACATGCATTTATTTCTCCTCATTTCCTGGCCTTAATTCCCTGGTGAGAATGATTAGTCAGTGATTTTACCTTCCTGTGATCTCTCAGTCTCCATTGGGGAATTTACCCCAACGATCCCAAAAGCCATGGCTGCTCAGGCCGTTGTAAAAAATGCATCATATTGGGGCTGGGGATTTAGCTCAGCAGCATAAGCACCTGCCTTGCAAGCAGGCAGTCGTGAGTTCGAACCCTGGTACCAATAAAAAGGAACGCAAAAAGACCAAAAAAAGAAAAAGAAAATGCATCATATTTGTAGAACCTGCATGTGTCCCTGCATAGATGCTTTGTGTCCTCTCTGGATAACTTACACTTAATACAGTGGCAATGCTATGGGAATAGTAGTTTGCTCTTTAGGAGATACTGAGAAGAAAAAACATTTGCATGTATCCAGTACAGATACAACTTACCCCACCCCGGTGCTGGAGGTTGAACCCAGGGCCTTCACACTAAGCTATGTCCCCAGCGCTTTGTATTTTGAGGCGGTCTCAGTAAGTTGCTAAATTCTCTTAGGCTGGACTTAAACCTCAGCCTCACAGTGTTGGAAGTACAAGCACACATCACCAAACCAATTCAGATGCAGATTTTTAAAGAAATATTCTCAGTCTGAAGTTGGTTGACTCCTTGGATGTAGAACCCACGAGTACAAAGGACCCGTGGTGCTACCTGAGGACAGTTTTTCAGACCCGTGACACCTGACAGCGCAGGAACACACAGAGGGAGGAGGTAGCAGAAGGAAGCAAGCAGTTCCTCTGGGAAGTCCTGGAGAGTCCTCACCTCCACAGCTTGAGGGGGAGCTCCCAGGGGTGCCTTGGGGCACCTCCACTCAGCCCCACCTGGCTGCTCCCAGAGGGAGGGTTTGAAATCTGCTCAACTTGTTTGGGAGTTTGTTCAATTCAGGCATCCTAGCGTCCTCTTGGAATCCACATGTGAACTGTTCTCACACCTCAAGGACCCCGGTGCAAAGCATCCTGTGTTACATGAGAGCCCTACTTCCGCCCCGTGACCCTTCGGCAACACCTAACTGTGATTTGATTATAACTACTTAGACATTTCACCCTTCCCTTTCAGAGGAGGCCAACAGAAAAGCATGGGCCTTTACTCTTAAGTGGGTAGTTGAGTTGATGACCTGAGACTGTCCTATAGTCCACAGTTCTTGTCTTCAGGTGGACAGAAGTCTCTTATAAAGTGGTATAACAGTATTGTAGCATTTCAAATGCTATAGTGCTGGAGAGATGTTAATCACTAAGGCTTCAGCCCTCTGGAGTGTGTGTGTGTGTGTGTGTGTGTGTGTGTGTGTGTGTGTGTGTGGATGGGTGGGTGGGTGGGTGTGGGTATGTATTACAAGGGAGACAAGTGTGGTACACCTGAGCTCTACTCTCAGCTCCATTTTGTTAAAATATGAACATCGTTTGTGTTCTGTTCCCGCCTCCTCCTCGCTCATGGAGAACTGTTTGGAATCTTTATTGTGTTACTCTCCCACTCCTGCGTGTGTTCAGTGTTCTCTCCCAATTTGCCCACCAGTCCTGCCTTTGGCTTCTCTTTGTGATCTATGAAAATTTTAGCATGCAGCACACTTCTGTCTCCTCCCAACAGAGCTGAGTCAAAACGGAATCTGTGTTCACTACTTTGAGTATTCAGGCTGCAAATGTTTCTTTCTAGATGTGCGAGGTACTGCACCATAAAGGCACTTTACAGGCTGTATTTGTCTGCTGAGGTCCTCACAGGTGAGATCAGGTGATGTCCAAAGGGACAGCTCAGGACATAGAAGAAATATGATCACCTGTGCTGATGACAGTTGAGGGCAGGTGAGATCTGTGAGGATTTGTCTTTTTTGTTGTTTTCTGGGACAGGGTCTCACTGCGTAGCCAGGCTGGGTCTCATTCCTCAGTCTTCCCAGTGCTGTGATTACAGCCGTGTGCCACCACGCCCACCTGTGTTAGTCTGCTTGTGAGTATGGAATTTTCTGTAATGAAATACAAATAGTATCTTAGGGAAACCCCTCTAGTATAAATTTAGTCTTTATATGTCTGCAGGTACTGCTTGTTGGCCTTCACTCTTAAAAGACTCCATCCTGTACCAAGAATGTTTACATCACACGGTGTGTACCCCCTACATTTCATAAATCCTATCATGATTGTACTCTTTAATGTGTTTCTGTCTGAAAAGTTGGATGCTACAAATCAGGAAAGACATTCTGCACTTGAGAAGCCACATGAAGACATCCGGCTTACTGTGGCCTGCAAATTCAAGTGCATCTTATTTCAAGGAGAGAAAAAAACTCAAAATTTCAAAAGATCAATCAGGAGGAAATAATGATACATACATGGTGCATTGTCATCCCCAAATCATTCACCCAGAGCCCAAGAAATCTGCAGTCAAGTGTCCAAACATTACCAGCACAAATCTTTCTCTTCAGTGAACTCAGGAGAAATCAGTAATAGAACTATTTTTTTTTTTGTTTTGTTTTGTCTTTTTCCTTTTTATCTGTACAGGGGATCGAACTCAGGACTGCCTCCTTGCAAGGCAGGCACTTATGCTGCTGAGCTAATTCCCCAGCCCCAGTAGTAGAACTATTTTAACCTCTTCTTGCATACATATACATATGTTGTTTTAGCATCACTGAACAATATGATGTTTACACACGCGCGTCTTATTTCGCTTATGAATATGGTCTCAAGTTGCACCCATTTAGCTACCAAAGTCTCAAGTTTATCCTTTTTTCTGGCTTTATACTCCATTGTATAAAAATACCACATCTTGTTTCCTTCCCCATTGGATGGGCATTTGTGTTGTTTCCAAGATCTGGCTATTACAAATTGTGCTGCTATCAACATGGGTACAGATACATCACTGTAGTATGATGTTCTTTGGGGGAGATGCCCAGAAGGGGAATAGCTGGGCCAAATGGGACCTCAGGTCCTAGTTTTTTGAGGAATCTCCACCCTGATTTCCAAAGTGGTTGCACCAGTCTGCATTCCCACCAGCAGTGGAGCAAAAGGATTCCTTTTTCCCCACAACCACTCCAGCATTTGTGTTTGCTTGATTTCTCGGTAATAGTCATTCTTTCTGGGATGAGATGGAATCTCAGTGTTGTTTTAATTTGCATCTCTCAAATGAGCAGTGATGTTGAACATTTCTTTCACATATTTATTTGCTGTTTGTATTTGTTCATCTGAGAAGTGTGTATTCATCTCAGATGCCCATTTTGGATTGCGTCTTTGAATCTGGGAGGATTGATTTTTTTTTTTTTTTAGTTCTTTATATGTTCTTGATATTATTATCCTTTGAGGTACAGCTGGCAAACATTTTCTCCCTCATTGTGAGTTGTCTCTTCACTGTGTTGGTGGTTTCTCTTGCTGTGCAAAAGCTTTTCTTTTCTTTTCTTTTTTTTTTATCGGTACCAGGGATCGAACTCACAACTGCCTGCTTGCAAGGCAGGTGCTTATGCCGCTGAGCTAAATCCCCAGCCTGCAAAAGCTTTTCAATAGGGTGAGATCCCAGTTGTTGATTCTTTGTGATAGTTCCCGTGAAATCTGGTTTTTGTTCATAAAGTCTTTGCCTACACCAATGTCTTCAAGAGTTTTACCTACTGTATCTTCTAGCAGATTTAATGTTTCTGTTTTAATACTCAGATCTTTGATCCATTCTGATTTTATCTTAGTACCTGGTAAAAGATATGCGTCCAGTTTTGATCTTTGGCAGGTATAGAGCCAGTTTTTCCAGCACCACTTATTAAAGATGCTATCTTTCTGCCAGTGTAAGTGTTTGGCACCTTTGTCAAAGATATGGTGGCATAGTGTATCTGGAGTTATTTCTGCATTTTCTAATATGTTCTACTGATTTTCAGGTCTGATTTCTGGTTGGTTTTTTTTTTTTTTTTTTTTTTGCCATTACCATACTTTTGATCACAATAGGTTATGTATAAGTTCAAGTCAGGGATTGTGATGCCCCCTGTCTTGTCTCCATTGCTGAGGATTGCCTTTGCTATTCTATAGCTTTTCTAGTTCCAGATGAATTTTAGGATTGTCTTCTCTACTTCTGTGAGATATGCTCTTAGGATTTGGATTGGAATTGCATTGAATCTGTGTAACAGTTTTGGAAGAGTGGCGATTTTCAGTATATTGGTTCTTTCTACCCAAGAGCACAGGATATCTCTCCCTTTCTAATATCCTCTTCAATCTTTAATGAGTTCAGTAGTTTTCAATGTAGAGGTCTTTTACATCTTTTGTTAGATTAATTCCTAGGTCTTTCTTTCTTGGATGTTATTGTGAGGATTTCTCTCTCAGTGAGTACAGGAAGGCTAATGATTTTTGAGTGTTGACTTTGTAACCAGCTACATTACTGAATTTGTTTATTAAACCTAGTAGTCTTTTGGAGGAGTATTTGGTGTGTTTTATGTCATCTGAAAATAACAATAATTTAACTTCTTCTTTTTCTATCTTTAGTCTTCTTATTTCTTTCTCTTTTCTAATTCTTTCAGCTGAAATTTCCAGCACTATAATGAATAACAGGGGAGACAGTGGACATCCTGGGCTTGATCCTGATTTTAGAGAAAAAGCTTTCAGTTTCTGTCCATTTAGTATGATGTGGGCTGTTGGTTTGTCATTGATGGTTTTTATCAGATTGACATAAAGACCATGTATTCTGGTTTGCTGTAGGGCTCTTTCATGAATGGCTGCTGGCCTTTGTCAAAAGTTTTTATGCATCTATTGAGATGAACATATGATTTTTGTCCGTGGCTCTGGTAATATGGTGTATTACACTTATGGAATTAATTATGTTGACCCATTCCCGCATGCCGTGGATGAATCCCACTTGAACATGGTGTACAGACTTCTTGACGACTTGCTGCAGTCTGTTTGCCAGTATGTTATTGAGGATTTTTGTGGCAGTGTTCATTAGGGAGATGGGCCTGGAATTCTTTTAGTTTGAGTATGCGGAAATGCTTGCTGCTGTTATAGTAAGATGTTAAATATTAAAATAACTTATTAAAAGATAATTAACAAAAATGGTTACTTAAAAGATAGTTATTAGTAATATTGTCATTCTGTACTGAGCTCATTACCCTAATAACCAAGCACCAACCACATAGTTATAAATTAACTGACTGCGTCATTCTGCTGTTCTGTAATGCATCATCCCCCCCACCTTAGTGACCTGTGTGCTATGTCAACTTTTGTTCCCCTTGTAAGAGACAAATGATGCTGTGTCAACCATTGTTCCCTTCACGAGAGGCAAATGTTCCTGGAATTGGCAGACCAAAGGCTATGAACTGGCTAACCACCCACTGTGAAATGCCTCTTACCTCAAGCAAAGGGGAACAAAGGCCCACCTTATTTCTGTTTCTCATCACTATGTACTTAATGATCAATGAGCTAATCATAAATGAACTATAAAAATCAGTCAAAACTCTAACTCAGTTGCACAGCTTTGCAAATTCCATCTGCACTGTGTTGCTGGACCAGCTAAAATAAAAGCGCTTCTTTTAAAAAAGACGTCTTGCCCCATTTGTCATCTTGGGGTCTTGCCCCGTTTTTCATCATGGGGCCCTGTTTTTTGAGTAGAGTACAACATTTGGGGGGCTCGTCCGGGATTACATGGGGACCCCCTCCCCACATTTTTTCATCGATCGATTGTCTTGAAACATCTGTAAGTATTTGGATCTTTTGTTCTTTGTAATTTGAGTGCGCACCTTTGAAGTTGCAGAGGAGCTTGGCTGACTCCTTCTGCAACGGAGCGGTATGCCCTCCAGGACAGGGCTTCTAGCCCATTTGTGATTTGGGATATTTTATCCATTTGGTTTTGTGCTTGGTATATTTTTACAGTGAAGCCATTTGTTCATTTGAATCTGTTACCTCAGTACTAACATTTAGATTTCTTTTTTCTCTTAAACTACTGTTGCAGGTTCCCTGTGACTTATTGGACTTAAGGGTCATCATGAAAATTTATTTCCCTTTAGGTCACTGAACCATGGACAGAAAAGCCTTTGTTTGTGTCTTTAATGTTGGTCTTGTCTTTTGTGGCACCTTGTTTAATGTTTTAGTCCTCAACTGATTATGTACAACCTTGGCATGCCTTTAAAAGTGTTTTTCTGGTTAAAATGTAAATATATAACAAAACATATATATGTTTATGGTTTTTAGAATCATATTGGCTTTACCAAATAAAGCCAGGTCATACTGTTATTGAGCCAGTTTAAAAAGTTATAGTTTTTAAAGTGTAACCTTTTAAGGTGGTAAAAAGACATAAAATGATTTAATATATTTTAAACTACTAAGAAAGTCACTTCAAGGATTTTGTTAAAAGTTTTAATGTTATCTAAAAAGCTAGAAAAAAGGTAATTGACGGGTAATAAACAGAAACAAAAACAGAAAAACAAATGTGTTCAGAATTTCACAGTATTTGATCAGTAAACTTTTACTACAAAATGTTTCCATTATATGAGATTATATTCTAAAAAGGGGAGGATAAACTGAAGCCCTTTGTCATCCCAAGTTTATATAATGGTAAAAAGTCAGTGTTGACCATATACAAAATATATTTACCTATAAAAATAAAAATTAAAAAGGACTGTAATTCTCAGTCCCATCTGGACTAAAAGCCATCAGCGTTCAGAATTGCTGGACTCCTCTTCCTCACCCGCCCTTTTTCTAAGGACCCTCAGGGCCTTATTTCTCTTTTGGCATTTGTCTTCTCCATTCATCACCCCACTTGGGATGACTGCCAGCAGATTTTGCAGGTTTTGCTTACAGTAAAAGAGAAAAAAAAACATTCATGTTTCGGGATAAAAAGCAAGTGTGCATTCCAAACAGTTGTGTCTTCCCTTTGTCCTGCCCCGATTGGACAACCAAAGGTAAAAAGGCTCTCGTTCAGTATCGCAAGTTGATCTCAGAAGCCTTTAAGTGCTGCCAGAAAATCCACCAATTTGTCCAAGGTAGCAGAGGTGAGACAATTGGATGATGAGTCTCCCTCGGGGTTTCTGGAGAGATTGCTAGAGGCCTATTACATTTGTACACCTGTAGATCTGGTAACACCTAAAAGACAAGGGCCATTAATAATACCTTTGTAACTGTCAGCCCCTGATGTTGAGCAAAAATTGCAAAGGCTTGAGAGATTTTAAAAAATGCCCCTCAGTTAGTTATTAGAGTTTGCTTAGAACTGACTCTTTCCTCCCAGCTGGTGCAAGCCATTCAACAGATTCCAGTTCCTGTGACTAAAAAGCAAATATGAAAATTTCTAGGAGCCATAGGATATTGCCTGCTTTAGATTACAGACTCATGAGACCAGGCTTTTCAGCAATTGAAATCAGCCTTAACAGAAGCTCCAGTTCTGGCTCTGTCAAAGTTGCAAAAACCTCTTTCCCTCTATATGTTGATAAAAAACCAAGGGATAGCAAAAGGAATACTGACACAGAGTTTAGGACCATAGCAAAGGCCTATTGCCTATCTTTCCAAGAGTCTTGATAATGTGACAGCCATCGCCTGCAGATGATTGCCTCGGTGGCCCTCCTGGTGAAAATGGCCCAAAAGGTGACATTTGGACAAAAACTTTTAATTATCTCCTCTCATTCACTGGAGACTCTCATCAAAGCTTCACTGGATGGATGGCTGCCTAACTCCTGAGTCATGCACTATCAGGCATTACTTCTGGATCTGACTACCATCAATTTCATGGGGACAGTGTCTTTAAACCCAGATACTCAGCTGCCTGGTGATGACCTCTCCTTGTCCCTCTGATCATTTCATGGGGCTTCGACCAGACTTGACAGATGAGCCACTGTCCGGAGTTCCATCATATTTCTCTGATGGAAATAGTCACATCTATCAAGGTAAGCAGGTTGTGGGAGCCACTGTCACAGACTCTCAGATTCTATGGAAACAAACCTTGGAGCCAAAAACATCAGCCCAATGGGCTGAACTCATTGCCCTCACTGAGGCCCTCAAGTTGTCAGACTAATAACAGATATGCATTTGCTACTGCCCATATTCATGGGGGCATTTATCAGGAATGAGGTTCATTGACTTAAGGGGGCCAAAAGATAAAAATGCTCCCCAAGTTCTGGATTTGTTAGCTGCCATTTGGATGCCAAGGAATATGGCTATTAAATAATCTAACATACGCAGCTACCCAAAAAGCAGCCACAAAATCAGTGGGGATTGAGACAATCCCGGCATTGCTACTGATTCCACCCACTCTGTCAAAGCCCTTTTACACTCAAAAAGACTTACATTTGGCAGCTCAACTCCAAGCAAAGTCTGATATCCCTGGGCCTGGTACCAACTGCCTCATAATCGAATCCTCCTCTTCGAGGCCTTGAGATTAAAAACTCATCCAACAAGCTCATCAGTCCACTCACATGGGAGGATCAAAACTTGCTGCTCTTTTTGAGATCATTTCTTTATCCCTCAGTTATTGAAGCTTACTCAGTCTGTGAGCCTTAGAGGCCCTCAGTGCCAGTTGGTAAACCCTAAGCAACCATAACAAATGGAAACCACTTCATATCGTGGGACTATGCCTGAAAAACATTGAGAAATAGAGTTCACAAAAATAAAAAAGCCTGGACTTTAAGGGAATGAGTACTGGTAGATAGCTTTTCCTACTAAGTCTGAGTCAGCCCTGATAGCAGTTTCCCCAATTTGGCCTCCCTTTATCCATGGGATCTGACAATGGCCCGGCTTTTATAGCCCAGATAACTCAAAAACTAACCCAAGCTTTGCAGATTGATTAAAAACTCCATTGTGCTTATCGGCCTTAAAGTTCAGGACAAGTAAAAAGGATAAACCAGACTTTAAAAATGGTAATAACTAAGATGGCATTAAAAACTGGCGAGAACTGGGTGAGTCTCCTTCCTTTTGCCCTCTTGCATGCGCCATGTGCCCCCTATGTTACAGTTGTTTCCCCTTTAAAGTTCTATGTGGGAGACCTCCTCCTCTTATTCCTAAGATTTATGAGAAAAAAAAATTAGCTGATCTGGCTAATCAAGATCTTGTTAAGTTCCTCCAGGCCCTTCAGCTAGCTCTGACTTCCACCTACCAGTTATTCCGAGAACAACAATCTCTGCCTGCAGCCCATCCTGAGGATAAACGTCCTGCAGTGAAACCTAGGACACTACTCAGCAAGAGACATCACCGTGAGTCTCTCAAACCATGGTAAAAAGACCCTTACACCGTGGTCCTCGACATTCTGACTGCCGTCGAAGTCACGAAAAAGCCTGCGATTCGTCGTTGCCACTTCAAGCCAGTTCTGGCCTCTGACAGTGGTCAACCTACAGATAAGTGGACTGTTGTTCCCTTCAAGGATTCTTTAAAGCTTAAGATTGCCAAATGTATCTGATAATCTTGTTCTTAGGTGTTATTCCTCATGGACACCCCAAGGAGATACCTTGTAATCCACTGTTAAAAACTTAAAATTACTATTTCACTGGTAAATTATTGGCAGCCAATGCTACTGTCTATGAGATAATTAAGATAAATTTATGTTCCCTATTAGATAACATTCCAACAAAAATTAGACAAAAAAATGTTGTTGGGTTTGCATGTCATGCTGCCTGATTGGTTGCTATTAGAGACTTACAGGGACCTATGTATTAAAAAAAATTATAGTCCACTGGCTGGTATCTTTGTCCCCAAAAGCAACAGTCAGCCTCTGATCATAGGTGTTCACAGTCCATAGAGATGAAATACTTTTGTAGACATTGGGGTTGTAAATTTGTATCTCCTTGACAGAAAAATAAAGGGGGTTGTTACCTTTTTCCTCACTCTGGAGACCCAATCTTCTGTTCTCCTCCACTAGACTTCCTGCTCCTGAGACCTTTTTGCCCTCTGCGATTTCTGCACCATCTCTAGCCCCTTCTTGCCTCTGGACATTGCTTATGACAAATCAACTTTTACATTCCTGTATAGATGACACCTTTTGTTGGTGGGATGCTAAGCCCCTGCTCACACTGGACAATGTACAGGGTGCTCCAGGAACCTGTGTTTACTCTGCCTCCTACTCCTTGCACACTTCCGCTTATGCTGCACTCTGTAATCCTACCTCTTCAGCTTTGATTTATACTTTTTCCTATCCTGCTAATCAACACCTTGTTGCTCCCAATGGAGCCTGGTTTGCCTGTACTTCTAATATAACTCCTTGTTCCATACATCACCTGTTCACCCAGTGCCCTGAGCTTTACATATTAGTCCATATCTTTCCCCAAGTGTATTGGTACTCTAGAGATAATGGTAGGAGTCACTTGTTCCCTAGCTTTGACTTAAAGAGTCCAGTAAGAACAAAAAAAAAAATCCTGTATTATTACCTGTATTACTAAAAATTGAGATAACAAGGTCAATAGGTTTAAGAGTGTCCAGCCTAATAGTCAAAAGACCAAAATTATAGACACTTACATGCACTCATTGACCAAGATTTAGCAGCCCTTAGTGACTCGGTCTCCAAATTAGACGATTCTTTAAGTTCGCTGACTGAGATGGTTCTACAAAACCGTCGGGGTCTAGATCTCCTGTTCCTAAAGGAAGGAGGCCCTTGTCTGGCATTAGGAAAAAATTGTTGTTTGTATGCCAGTCATTCTGGGGTTATCAGACAAAGTATGGCCAGCCTTAAAAGGTGGCTACAGAAATGAGAACAAGCCAGACAAGCTAAACAAAATTGGTTTGAGCAATGGTTTTCTCTATCTCCCTGGTTGACAATGTTCATCACAACAGCCTCTGGACCTCTGTTAATCTTACTTACTTGTTTAACAATTGGACCTTGCATTATAAACAGATTAATAAATTATATCAAAGACCAAGTTCAAACAATAAAACTCATGATTTTAAGGACACAAGTTTATGAACAAATACCACTGCTTGAAAATTCCATGAGCCAATGACAAACTTAATCTGTTCTGTTATTCTCAGGAAAATGGCCACAGTTGCATCTGTCTAAAATAGATGGTCGCAGTCATTTGGTCACCAGATGAAGAGTTCGTAAAGAAACAGAATTTTGCCAAATGCTTCTGTTTGGAAACCAAATTACTGACAAGCAAAAGCATTTGTGAACTGAGATACCACTGTGTAGTCCTTTGCCTCATTCGCAAAATCTGACCACCTCAGCTGACTTGGAAAGGAGGATAAACGTGTGGACAGCCCAACATCAATTTTCTGGGAAGGTACACTAGTATTGTTAATGTCACAAAGGTAATCTAAATCTTGGCTTACACACAAAACCCATTAGTACAATTCATGTGACACTGATAATATCAAGTACAGTAGTACTGGCCAAGGAAAATTGCATATTAACATACCATAGGAACCAATTATGTATCCCCCTTAACCCTAGAGAAGAAACCCACAATTATAGTGTAAACAGTAAAACAACCCAGGTTATTGGGGGTTTTTTTGTTTGTTTTTTTGTTTGTTTTCCGGTAACGGGGATCGAACCCATGACTGCCTGCTTCCAAGGCAGGCACTTATGCCGCTGAGCTAAATCCCCAGCCCCAGGTTATTGGTTTAACAGCTAACATGAGCCGGGCATGGTGGCACATGCCCATAATCCCAGCATTTAGAAGGCTGAGGTGAGAAGGACTGCTTTGAGTTTGAGGCCAGCTTGGGCTACAAAAATAAGTTTAAGGCCATCCTAGGGAACTGCATAGTGACACCCTGTCTCAAAAGAAACAAAAGATAAAATAAAATTAATAAAACCAGCTAATATGTACTAAGTGCAATCGCTAAATCTCTGCTAATAGTAGAAAAGAATTCAAGGTATTTTTATAGTCAGTTATCTAAAGATTTAAAAAGGTTTATAGTTACACTATCAAAAATGGGAATGAGGAAATTCAAGAGGAAAAATTTAAAACAAA
This sequence comes from Cavia porcellus, assembly GCF_034190915.1. Taxonomy (NCBI): domain Eukaryota; kingdom Metazoa; phylum Chordata; class Mammalia; order Rodentia; family Caviidae; genus Cavia; species Cavia porcellus. The sequence goes on from NW_026947500.1 coordinate 28,096,266, forward strand.
TTCTATGATAGGAGAAGGAGAGAGAAGTGGTACAAAGGATTCCATTGGGAGAATAGAAGGATAATTATAGAATTAGGTAAAGCTAACAGAAAAAACTGATGAGGGTGTGTGATGCCCGGATTATGAACAACTGCTGGGTGGGTGTTTTCTACACAAGCTGCGTGGTTTTCTCTTGGTGGCTCTGAAAGCCAGGGTTCAGCTGGCAGCAGCTCCCAGGAGGCTTAGGCAGGAGGTCACTCAAGGCCACAGTTGCCCTTGGGCACCCTCCCTGCTTGGCCTCACCTCTGCAGCCTGCTGAAGAGGGACTTGGCCCAGGTCCTCAGCCTCGCCACCCCCAAGAAGCATGCTCTCATTCAGGCCCTCCGGCTAGGGGTGCAGAAAGGATGGGGAGAGCTGGAGTCCTTGCTCTGACCTCTCTCCAGCCTCACAATCAAGGCCATGACTCCCAAGGTGCAGCAGCTGAGGGTTTGTGCCATGCACAGGCAAATGCAGGCCTCAGTTTCCCCAGGCAATCTCACTTTCCTCCACTGACAGAGGAAGCTGCAAATTTCTGTCTCAGGGGCTGTGGGTAGTTTGCATGTCAGTGTAGTTAGAAGACTTCTTGGATCACACCCCATCTCATCTTTCCTTTCTGACACTTAGATTTCCAGGGCAGCCTTTCATAGTTGGAGAAAGCACCTTATGTGACCGCTGCAAAGGACTTGCTTCATCTGGGGACGCTGGCTAATGGAACGCCATCAAAGCAGTGTTTTTGAAGGCTTATCAACCTATATAGAAATCTGCTTTGTGTTTTTTCGGGTTCTGTCCTAGATCTCCAATCTCCCAAAGCAGTGTACGGTGGAGATTCAATAAAAAGAGACAAATTGTATGATTTTTAGGGCTCCAGAAGGGTTAAAGCTCTTTGATTAAGCTTGAGGCTTCAAGGGTAAAGACAAAGGATTATGTGGGTCCGTCCACTTATATTAGAACGAAGGACAAAGGGCGGAGCAACTGAGGAAAGTGCAAGTACTGAGCAGGACCTTGGGAATCACTTCAAGGATGTCTCCAAGTGATGAATCAAGTCAATTCAGTATCACTGTCTCATCATGAAGACACGGTTCTGAATCTCCTCTTAGACTAGCGGTGTGGGATGGGATTATCAGTGCATTGCCATTCACTCTGAAAACTGGGCTCCTTGCTGGGCTCCCACCTTTGTCCCTCCTTTCCTTCCCCCATCCAGTTGTATTTGGCACAGAACCACAGCAGACTGAGCTCAGCCAATCAGCACACTGCTCCGCTCAAGTGCTGATTGGCCAAAGGGTGGCCATGTTTTCCAATCAAGCTGGTCCAGTGTGATTTTGTCCTAGGCTTCTAGAAGGCAGGAAGTCAGGCCAGAGCGGGCACAAACCAACAGAGGGAAACAGAGCCCCAGGTAGGGGAGAGGCGGGACATGTCAGTGTGGGTCCTTGCTATAGTGATAATGAAAATTCACATTAGAGCACAAATTTGCAGGAGAAAAGTTTTAATTGACAGATAAGAGAAGACAGGGAAAGATTCCAGCTTGGGTGGGAGCTAGAGGGGCACTGCCAAAGAGGGAGGCCAGCTTTTCAGGCTTAAGGTGAGCTGGGGTCTGATTGATTGTTCTCTTCCACCTGCTTGTGTAGCTTGGTTTGAATCCAGTTCATATGGAAGGGATCTCAGTCATGCAAGTCACCTTCGTATCCAAAGTGAACGTAGCCTTAGGTCAGTGGAGATTTGGGGCGTAGCTCAATGTCCCCATATTTATTATCTTGCTGCTGCTAGCCTTGAAGTGCAATGAAATAAGCTAGATAAATTTAGGGCTAATAACTCTTGTTTTACCAACTTAGACAAACACTCCCTAAATGACTAACATGTCTATAGACAGAGCTGAAAAGCTTTTGACCCAGAGTTTTGATCCACAAAATGAAGGCAAGTTTTTGTTTTTGTTAACAGTTGGGGAACTGAAGGCCCAAGGGAAGAGTAACAGTTTTTAGCAAAAAATATTTTCGGAGCCATGACTGCCTCAGAAGAAACTTACGTTTTGATAAGCAGCAGGTCAAGGGCCCGGGAGTTTGTCTCCCGACCCTTTGGAGGCCTCTGACTGTAGTGACCAGGCCAATCGCTTGGCTCTTTTTTGAAACCGAGACCACATCCTCCTCCATCCTTTCAGCTGTGAGTAGGTGAGCATGCGCTTGTGACAGTGGCTGTGAGTGTGACTGTGGCTGTGACTGTGGCTGCAGTGTGAGGACCAGGCTTCAACATAACTCTCAGACAAGAAGGTGTGGCGAAATCTCAGATGCTCCTTATAAGTGAGCAGAAGAGAATGGGGATGGCTAATGGCCGTAGGGGACTTACAGATAGAAAATAAAATTTCAAAAGCAAAGGGTCAGGCTCAGTGACCCAGGACGGGAGCCTCCTGAGTTTACTGGGACCCGGGCCATGCTGGGACCTGGAGCGCTGGGAAACCTAGCAAGCCCTCCCCTACCACCTGTTTTGTTTTGCTGAACTTCAATATACATGAACGTATGGACAACTATTTTGAAGAGAACAAGAGACTCTAGGACAGCCATTAGTGACTTTATGTTGTCCTGTCTTGAAGACCTAAATCGCATTCTTTATTCTGTTCAGATCAGTTTTATACTATGTTATTTTGTATAAATTCTCTGTATGTGGAGACATGGACAACTATTTGGAAGAAAACAAGAGCTAATATGATAGATAATGAAGATCTCAGGTAGTCTAGCTTTGAAATTTATATCTCTTACATTGCTTTCTTATGTCCTATTTTGTTTTGTTTAATTTGCCCCTTTAAAATAAAAAATTTTTTAAAAAAAGCAAAGGGCCAAGGATTTAGCTCAGTGGCCTAAGTGCCTGCCTGACAAATATGAGGTTATGATTTCATCCCTGGTACAAAAAAAAAATTGCAAAAAAGGCAATAGCTATACTTAGAAACAAACTGGAGCCGTATGTTGTTGGCACACACCTATCATCACAGCACTGTTGGAGGCTGAGGCATGAGGATCAAAAATTCTAGCTCAGCTTGAGCAACTTAATGACTTAGTGAGACCCTGCCTCAAAAAAAAAAAAAAAAAAAAAAAAAAAAAGACTGGGGATGAAGCCCAGTGCTAAGTTCCTGGGTTCAATCCCTCATACTAAAGAAACAGACCCAAGTGGGATAATCCTGGATAGAAGAAAGAATAATTTTAAAGTTCCGAGCAGGGATGTACCTGAAAGCCTACTCCCTTGACTACTCATAGTGTACAGGCAGCTTTAAAAGCAAAGTGCAGGGCCAGCGGTTTAGCTGAGCAGCATAAATGCCTACTTGGCAAATGCGAGGTCGTGAGTTCAATCCCTGGTACCAAAAACAAAACAAAAATCTGTCTCACAAGCAAAGTGCAGTGGAGTGGAGTGATGCATGCCTGTAATCTCAGCACTCGGGAGGCTGAGGTAGGAGGATCACTGTGAGTTAAGGCCAGTGTGCGCTACCTAGTTATTCTCCATCAGGCAACACTTCATGCTATAATGTAGGACAAGGGTTATGTTGGCCAGTGGAGTGAAGTTCAGCCATGGTGCCCAGGCTGGCCTCGGATTCCTGCTCATCCTCCTGCTTGCCTCAGCCTCCCCAGTGCTGGGACTGGACCCACCATACCCAGCTTACCTAAACATTGCAGTTTCAGCTTGATTTACATGGAACTTTAGTGACAGTGACTCCACTTTGATTTCTAGCCTTGTCTCTTGGGACCCATGGCAGGAGCATAGTCTAAAAAAATGACCTTCTATAATTTTCATTGAACTAAGTACAGTATATCAAACTGATGATTTTATCTTTTCTTTTAAAAAATTCTTCCCTGACACCTGACACTTCCTTCCCTACCCCACCCTCCAATCCATCCTCAAACCTACTGTATATTTTTTCTAGCACTGGGTAAACAACCCAGGGCCTTGACCATACTAGCCAAGGCCTCTGCCAGTGAGCCTCATCTCCAACCCAAACCGGATGCTTTTATTCTTTGACGCCTCTTGTGCCCATGTGCTCCTCCCTGTCTTTTTAAAACTTTTAGATATGTTTATTAGTAACACATTTGCAGCATGTATTGAGCACCTTCGTCATGGGGAGTCAGTACAGATGCATAACACATCTCATCTCACCTGTCCACAGTGTTTGCCCGAACTGGCTGATTAGGCTCCTCCCTGGTTGATGTTCTTGTCATACATTTGATGCACAACAGCCACAGGGATCTTGGTACAGTGCAAGCTCTATGAAGTCTCTGCTCTGCTTGACTTCCTCCAAGAAGTTCCTGTTTCTTTTACAATACAAGCCAAAGTCCTTGCTATGCCGCATCAGCTCCTTGATGACCTTGCTCCATCACTGTCATTGGCCTGGTGCATCCCTGTCATTGGCCTAGTGCATCCCTGCATCCAGGTCATGCCTAGCTTTCTTGACTTCTTCCCTGGCAAGACCTTTTGTGTCTCAGGACCTTTGGACATGCTGTTTTCTCTGCCTGGAAAACTCTTCTATTCTCATCTTGTCCTCATATGTGAATTCCTCCGGCATATCTGACTACCTAGATATATTCAGGTCCTATCTTCTCACCAGTAGAACTCTTATTATTTTCTTCATAACATTTGTCTCATTTCCCAATTATATATGTACTTAAGGTGTCGGACCCTCCTCCTCCTTTGGAAGGCTCCTGGGGAGCAGTCCCGCGTGGCGTGTTATGTTACTACCGGTGACACACATCTGCCCTTCTGTGGGTAGATACACGAATAACTGATGGATGGGTGGGTGGAGAGATGGCTAACGAATAAAGAAATGGGTAATGTGTGGTTGGACAACAGATGAGCGTGTGAATGAGTGATGTGTGTGTGGGTGATGGGTGGAAGAATGAGTGGAGGGATGAATGAGCGCTGGATGAAGTAGAGGCATGTTCCCTCCTGCAGAATGGTTACAGTCACTGCGTGCGAGTTCTCAGTGCTCAAGGGAAGGGCACTACCTCCCTCTTGTGTGGCTCATTTTTCCCTTCTCGCCAGGGCGGGACTATGAGTGCAGAAACCCCAGGCTGGATTGTCTACTTTGCAGCTCTCTTAATATATCCTTTGTAGGTAGGGACTTCCTCCAGCCTCCACAGGCTGGCCCGCGCCTGCGCCTCCCCAGCCGCCCCAGCCCTGACTCGAACAGGGGGCGGGGCCAGGGCGGGACCCGGATGCGGCCCCGCCCCCAGCGAACCGGAAGTTAGCGGGCTCTGTGAGAGCTGCGGGTGAGGCGGGGCTGTGGCGGACCTGCGGGGATATCGTGGCGGTGAGCCGGCGCGGCTCTTGCGGCTGGGACGGGCAGCCCCAGCGGGCGGTGGAAGCAGCCCCCGGAACGGGAAGGAAGCGGCCGTCTCACCGCGCTTCCGCTTGCGGTTTTGAGCTGGTTGGGGCAGAGCAGGCGAGGCTATCCTGGCCTGCAGCGGCGTCCGAGGGGTCCAGCGGGGGGTGGGGAGAGGAGAGGTTCAGGGTTCCCAGGGGCGGGGGCCAGGGAGTGAGGTGGTCGGGATCCCAGGCACAGTTGCAGCGGGTCTGGAATGGGTACCTGGGCGGAGGAGGAGCTCGCATGGAGTGGGTCAGGGCTCTGGGGCGCAGGGGCCTGGAGACCGAGGTGCTGGGGCTCCCGGGAACTAGGAGGTGTAGGTCTGAGGGGGAGGGGCTCGCGGGGCAGGGGTCCAGAACCCCGGGGAGGGACCCTGCCCCTTAGGGAGGGACCCTGCCCCGTAGGTGTTCGGGATCCCAGAGGGTGGCGTAGGTGGATGGAGTCCGAGTGGAGAGGCGGGGGTCAGAAGGGCTGGGGAAGAGGTGGGGTCCTGGGAAGGGGTGGAGGTCGGAGGGCTCTGTGTGTAGGGGCCGGGCCTTGGGCGGGGGTTCGGGATCGGCCATGCGCACCTGAGGGAGGTTTGCAAATGGGGTGTGTTGCAATGCTGAGGCACAGGGGAGCTGGGTATCTCGAACAGGCCCTCCGTCCTGGGTGTGTGCCAAGGCACCAGAAAGGTGCTGGGACACGTTTCGCTTCTGTGTTTCCGTGGATGGGACTGGTCTGGCGCCACAGCGACCTTAGCCGCCCAGCTGGAGGGTTTGGGTGGGAGGGGCCCTGTTGGGGCCACTTGAGGTTGAATTTCAGTTTTTGGCCTTGCACCTGAAGTGCCTGCAGGATATGCTCAGTTTTGACCTGGCTGGGCATTCTGTCAGGGGTGTGACCCAGGAGAGCCTAACAGCTGATGCAGATAGCAGTTCTGTCCAGCTGGCCTTGCCAGGCTAGGCTAGGCTGTGGAGAGGGAGGGCTGACTAGTCCATTTCTGAACTACAGTGAGTCACCCGGTCCAGGGTCTTGAGTCAGTGCTCCTTCTCCCTCTGAGTGGGGAAAAGTATGTCAGAATAAATTGAAGAAACAAGGAAGCAGCGTTAGGTTTTAGGGACTTTGAGGTATGCAGGAGTAAAGAGCTGGGGGATACAGAGCTGTTTCTCATAGCAGGTCTCCAGTAACTGTAAGTTTATCCTGTCTAAAGATGACATCCTTTTTTTCCTTCAGTGCTGGAGTTTTTAATCCTGGGGCCTTGAGCATGCTAGGCAAGTGCTCTACTACCTTCCCAGCCTTAAAAATTTTTTTGAGACAGGGTCTTGCTAAGTTGTGCAAGCTGGCCTTAAATTTGAAATCCTCCTGCTTCAGCCTCCCCCCTGAGTAGCAGGCCTACAGGCATGTGCCACTATGACTGTTGAAAGCTGACTTTTAATGGAATCTGTTTTTAAAGCATTTTAAATTTAGAGTAAACAGACTGGTGATTCAGACATTTGACCTCCCGCATGCAGTAGGTGCTCTGGCATGTGGTTGAATGTGTGCTTCCTCACCAGTGCCTTTAGTGCCTGAGTCGCACTGTTCCTTGACCTGGGCAACTGATAGCAGCAGACCGAATGCCCATCAGCTTGTCTTTCACTGGTGTCTGTGCCAAGCAAAGCCGCTGCTCTCCGCTTAGGCATGGCTCCTATGAACCCAAAGGATGTGCTCTGGGGTAAGAGACTTCCTCTGAGTAAGACTGGGCCTTGTGACATCTACTGTGGCTGCACAGATTCCTTTGTGCTCCCTTTGGCTTTTTCGGAGCTGTCTGCAGTGAAGTTCAGGGAAAGCCGACTCTGTCTGGATGGGTGCTTTTACCCCATCTCTTACAGCATTCTTCCCTAGCAGAGTTTTTCACCCTGTTTATATAAGGCAGGATTACTTCGTCTCTCCACACTCTTCGTGTGTGTTGAGGGGGGGGGGTTGCTTTTTGTTTTTTTTTTGCAAGAGAAGTTTGTATCAAAGGTGTTTGGTGACAGTCTTATCTTTGAACAGTAATTTTTTGTAACAGTTTTAATGAAATATAATTTGCATGCCATACCGAGTATATGTCACCCATTCAGAGTATATAAATCAGTGGTTTTCATTCTATTCCCAGAGTTGTGTGGCTCTCCTGGCTACGCACTTTGGAACTATGTCATTAACTCAGCAATCCTAGACTGGCCGCTCCTGTTGTCCCAGCTGCTCAGGAGGATGCAGGACTGCTTGAGCCCAGCAGTTGGAGGCCAACCTGTGCAACATAGCCAGAGCCTCTCTTTGTGATTTTCAAAAAAAAACCCTGTACCTCAGCCATCATTTCCCAGTCTCCCCTTCCTCTAGTCCAGGGTAACCGTTATTGTACTTTTTGTCTCTGTAGGTTTGCCAACTCTAGATGTTTCATATAAATGGAATCATATTACTTTACTGTATGTGGTTTTTTGTGCCTTCATTCACATTGTAGCATGTATTATAACTTGATTCCTTTTTATGGATGAATACTATTCTACTTGGTAACTGTAGCACATGTTATACATCTGTTTGTCCCCTGATGGACATTTGGATTATTTCTAATTCTTGGCGATTATGAATAATGATGTTGTGAATATTCATGTACAAGTCTTTATATGAACTTATGCATTGATTTCTTTAGAGTATATACTTAGAAGTAGAATCTCTATGTCATATGGTAGCTGTTTAACCTTTCCAAGAACTGCGTGTTTTCCATTTCCAGCAGGACTGTAGGAGGGTTCTAATTCTCTTATTACTATTTTTTTTTTTTTTTGATGCAGTTTTGGGGATTAAACCCATCAGGGCCTCACATAGCTCAGCATGTTTTATACCACTGACCTACATCCCGAGCCTCCCCTCGGGGCCCTGCCCGACTTTTTTTTTTTTTTAAATAAGGTAGGAATCTCTCGGTCTTTCCCAGGCCAATGTTGAACTCCAAACTCACATGAGCCTCCTGCCTGAGCATTTTGGAATGCTGGACCTAGAGGGCTACTGTGCCCAGCTCCTTTATCTGTTATTAAATGTTTGTTTGTTTTGTTTTATTCATTTTTTTTTTTTTTTGAGTTAGAGCCTTACTGTGTAGTTCACACTGGCCTTGAACTCACTGTGTAGGCCAGGCGGGCCCCAAACTTGTCATGATCCTCCTTCCTCAGCCTCCCCAGTGCTGGGATTACAGGCATGTGCCTCCACGCAGAGTAATAGGTTTTGTTGATGAAGTCTTTTCCTACACTGTGTCTTTAAGAGTTCTACCTGTTCTTTCTTCCAGCAGATTTAGTGTTTCTGTTTTAATATTGAGATCCTTGATCCATTTTGATTTTAACATCTGGGAAGTTCTTGTCATGTTTGGGCATCTTGAGGAGGATCAAGGTGGTTCTCATTTGAGGGGCATTGTATAGGTCCTGCCCACCTGGTGGCAGATGGGTCTTCGCCTAGAGGGGAAGGCAGGAGTCACATGTAGAGCTTGGAGAGCAGTGCACCATCATCCCTCTCACTGCCATCTGGGATGTGACCTTTAAACCTAGGAGAGCTGGAATGGTAGCTCTGGAAGGAGGTTCTCAGGCCGGGAAGGGCTTTTGTCCAGGAAACACAAGCTGCAAGAGCTTGTGTAGAGCCGGCGTAGGGAGCGTTGGAAGTTCTCAGTTCAGATCGGGGCACAGCTTTGGTTGGTCGAATTAAAAATTGTTTTAATTGGTACATCTCTCAGTTACTTTATAACCTCAGTGAAATTTTATGATTATTTTCATTCTCTGGAAAATGCATCCATTCTTAACAATTGTTTAAAAGCCCTTAAAGGTTTGAAGTTACAGAAAACATCTTATTGGGGTCTGCAGATGTGTCAGTGTTCTCTATAACACCAAACCTTACAGAACCAACTTAAAGTGCTATGGATATAGGTGACTGCTTTCTAAGCCTCCTAACATAGGAGGAGTTGCATTTTCTATGCTGTGCATTTGCCCCAAAACATGACAAGTCAGCCCTCTACTAAATGATTTGGAACATTTATTAAATCATTAAAGTACTTGAAATCAAAGGGTGATTTTTTTTTTTTTTTTGTCTTTTTCCTTTTTATCGGTACCAGGGATTGAACTCACAACTGTCTGCTTGCAAGGCAGGCGCTATGCCTCTGAGCTAAATCCCCAGCCCAAAGGGTGATGTTTTTTAAAAGATTTACAACAAGCTGAGCTCTTAATTCTCAGTTGTTTCTATCCCTACAGCTGTCATTTATGTTTAGTGATGATGTAAGGGCGTTTGGTCATGTGGCTCCTGCCCTCCATGTGTTGCGCTGGCATCGTGGTAACCTGGGCCTGAAGGTGGCTGTGCTTACTCTGTAACCTTGGTGCTGCTCTTGCAGATGTGGAAAGCATCAGCAGCCTATGTGTCATCCATCACCTAGGATGACAGAGGAGCTGATGACTGGGAGACGGACCCTGATTTTGTGGTAGGAGTCACCAGCCTGCCTGTGCTTTGCGTTTCTTTGAAAGCGATTTTCCAGTGTTTTGTTCATGTGTGTGTTTGTGTTCACGGTCGTGGGTGTGGAGTTTACTAGTTGTTTCTCTTTCCAGAATGATGTGAATGAAAAGCACAGAGATGGGGCACCAAAACCGTGCAAGGGTCTGGGCAAGAGGATCACATCAAGTAAGAGCTTCTGCAATGCTGTCGGGAATGGGGGCCCCTCCACAGGAGGGGAACAGGCCCCAGCAGGGACATCTACTGCTGACAGCTAAGGGGGGCAGTCAGGCATCAGAGTTCCTTTTGCTTAGGGTATTGACCTAATGTTCAATCAGCAGATGAATGAATGTAAGACATGGCACCTAGGTTTAATGCATGCTTTTATGTATATGTGCTTACACGTGTAATTGGCCACCAAGTTAAAATGTCCACAGCAGACAGTTTCCTCACTTACAGTTCTGGGACTCCCACTTCTGCATCTGATGATTTTTAGGGCCCACAGTTGCCTAAGTTCTTTCTCTAAATAGGAGGCTTCTCAAATCTGAGATGTCATTGGATACTTTAGATCTTAAACACCCTCCTTTCTTTAATTATAATTATTACTATTTTTTTCCTCCCTTTTATTACTGTCTGAAAATTATGGTGCTTTGCAGGATTTAGTCGCTGGGATGTAAGAACTGAATTCCAGGCTTTGAGAAAAGCCTAGAATAGAATACAGGAGCTGTATCATTGTTTCTGATCTGGCACTATCTGAAATGCCAGCTCTGGGCAGCTTGTTTTCTCTCAGGAAGCGTGAATAAAAGGGCCTTTAAAACCATGCTCAGAGGTTGGTTTTAGGCCACACTGGTCAGGATTAGTTGTCCCTGTCCTGAATTGTAAAGGCAGCACTGCTGACCTGGTGACCTGCTTTGAAACATGGGGAAAGTTCCTGTCTTGCTTGGCCATAGTATCTGGTAGAGGAGGATTCAGTAAATCCCCTGGAAAGACAGAGCCTACATGGTGATATTTGAGAATATCACCTTTTTATTTTTTGTATTTTTTTAATGAAACAAAGTCTTACCGTGTTGCTTAGGCTGGACTTAGGTGATCGTACCGCATGGGAGCTCTTTAGTCTCGAGTGTTGGTCCCTCCTGGGCTTGCTCAGCCCACGCCTCCCACAGAACTGAGTTGAGAAGTCAGAAGGCTAGCAGAGGGGATGAGATAGTGCTGGCAGGAGCACCTGCCCCAGGCTGTTTGCCACGGGGTTACACAGAATCCCAAGTTGGTTAGGTCATCTGGACCTCTTCTATTCTTGGTGGCCTCAGCCTGTTGGGCAGGGAGTATGGACTGTCTGGGATGCCAGCATCTGGATGAATTAAGGTCCCATGAGGAAAGTGTGGGGATGAGATCGTTCTTAGCACCCTGCGGCTCTTCCCAGGGTTCTGGAAGGACTCTTTTTCTCTTGCTCATGGAGGGTCAGGTAATTTCCAGGCCTGGTATGTATTTTAGCCACATTCTTGTGATGATTGTCTTTGTGTTGATGGTGTGGGCCTTGCATCTTCCGGGCAGAAGGGCTGCATGCCCAGGTGGCTGTTGTGCTGCTCTGGTTCTCATGGTGACAGCTCCTTCCTGGCCTGCCAGATTTTGACTAAATCTTGTGATGTGCTTCCTGCCTTTCTGTATTTAAAATGAAAAGTGACTCTTTGGTGATAAATTCTAAATGTCTGTCTTGACGGGTATACAATGCTTGAGTACCTTAAGTAAAGACAGACTGTCAGTACTAGGTATCTTGGAGGCCTTGGGGATCTGGAGGAAGGGACCTTGACTTTATTCCCTCTTCTGCCTCCTGATGGTGTTTGCAGGACTTGTGTTCCTAACCCATTTGTCTACTAAAATTAGCGGCCTTTTTCCAAATGAAATGGAGTTCAGGTTTTAACTGGGTACCTTTGGGCCAGAGTTGGATGAGGCCACGGTGTGCATTTGGTGCAGCGTTCCTCCTCCCATCCATTTCTTCCCAAGAGCCGCTGAGGTGGATGTCCCAGCTGTCAGGATAGTCAGGAAGGTATATAAAAGGTAGACAGTTGGTAAGCGCCAAACAAAGGAAAGCTTTCAAGTTTGCAAAGGTGATTTTGCCTGTCTTTATTTATCCCATTGCAAAGCAAGGATGTACATCGTTTTAGAGTTTTTTCTCTTTGTTGTTACCTTTCGTAAGTATACACAAGCTAAGAGAGAACGTCTTTCAAGAACATCAGACTCTCAAGGAGAAGGCACTTGAGCCAGGACCAAAGCCTCCCATGGCTATGGGGGAAATTGGGCGCGGAACAAGACAGAATGGACAAAGTAAGTGGGCGACAGCTATCTGTGCTGGGCACCTGGCTGTGTGGGCTGCTTGTGGTGGGCCAAGTAGTCCTCACGTTTTTTCTTTAGAGTAAATGTGTCAAGTTGGTTTGTCAGGGGTGAAATCTGCTCAAAGTGGGCCTCTGTCAACTGACCCCACTCACAAAGCTGTCTGGCTTTTTATTTATTTATTTATTATTATTATTATTTTTTCCTTTTTTTTGTTTGATCTTTTTCCTCTTTATCGGTACCAGGGATCGAACTCACAACTGCCTGCTTGCAAGGCAGGTGCTTATGCTGCTGAGCTAAATCCCCAGCCCCCTCTCTGGCTTTTTAGAGGTGTTTTGGAAGTTCGGAGAGGTGCTGGCAAATGGCAGATGTGTAGAGAGACCCTGAGGGGAGATTAGCTCAACTTTGTAAATGGGACAAAGTCCAGAAACAGCTGAGCTTCAGATGTCCTAGTCAGCACTGCCTGTGGTTCCGGCTTATGGCCCAAGTTACTTATTTCATAGAATAAACCATACCTGTGGGCCCCTTATCACATCATTCCTGGAAATTGTGCTAGCATGTAGCTGACGTCCCATGTGGCTTTACTGACCTGTGCACGTAACATCAGCACCATCCAGGTGGCTCCTGTGAGCAGTCCGTGATGGGGCCAGTCTGCAGACATCGAGCAGATGCTCATGGTAGCTGCTGATGAGCACAGCCACTTTTACGGCACTGCATGTTGTTCCACATAAGAGCAGGCGAGTGTTAGCTCGAGACCGCTGGCTGGTTTCTTCCTGGAGAAAAAACAGTGCAGATAGCAGCACATTTGCACATCTGTCGTAAAACAAGGCTGAGTTTTGCAGACAGCCTTGCAGCAGTGAATTTTCAGGTCTGAGCAACATGGTATTGTTCAGACCGGACAGGTGTGTTGCGTGTACTGTGGACAGAGGTGAAAAGATGAGCTGGGGTTAGATTCTGGAGGGTAATTCCATACCGCTCCTTCTGTTGCATGGATCGAATTAAACATTTGAGCTGGGCATGGAATGTCAAAGCTGTGTCAGAGTGAACCAGATATCACTCCACCAGCAGATCAGACTGGGCTATGGGGGTGGGCTGGGAGCACCCTAACCACATCCAGAAATAACATGAAGCTGGAGGCTGACTAGGTGCCATCTGCAGGAAAGAGACATGGACATTTGCTGTGTCACTTGTGCTTCTCCCACAGAGATGTCCTAATGCTGAAATAGGTAGTGTGTGCAAAAGAATCTCCTGGGGCTCTGGATCCGAGTCTGGTAGGTAGCCTTTCAAAGCAGCAGAGCAAAGTGGCAGACAGAACCTTCCATCCAGTAGGTGGCTAGGCTTGTGCTCACTGGGGGTCATGGGGTGTTAGTGCAAAGAGAGGCTGACTCTGGAAATTGGGCCCCCAGTTAGGGTTAGGGAAAATGATCCCAGTTTATCCAGCACGAGTCTGATTTAAAATGATTTCCCTGCTATTTCTTGGTCTGTGTCTGTTGTTGGCCTGAGTCCTGCTCTTCCTTGAACCTCCAGCTTGGGCTTTTTCTAGCCCGGAAGCTTCCCTAAAGAGCCCGTCTCTTCCTTCTGCCTCACCTTCCCACCCTGTGGCTCCTCCTTCATGCTGGCCTTGGCTTCGCTGTCAGCTGTTGCTGCCACATTGTTCTGTGGTTTGCAGTGAGACTCTTCTCTGGCCTGCTTCTCAGGGCCAGCACTCATCATTCTTACCTGTGGGTGGCTTGGTGTTGTGCAGGGTGCTCAGGGACTTGTGGTGAGTGTAGAGAATCACGTTTTGTGGCCGACACACACACACACACACACACACACACACACACACACACACACGCAGGTCCTGCTGGCTCAAAGAATCACTCACTCACTTCTGAGTGGGGCTGATAATAATCCTGCAGCAATGGACCTGGAGAGGGGCGTTGCTTCTGCTGCTTCTTAGTGCTGTTGTTTTCTGGGCCTACATATCTAAGAATAGTCAGCTTTCAGCTCACATGAGCACCATGAGACCAGCCTGTTTTCAGAAAGAACTTACAGTTAACCTGGGAATAAGTGCTTAAACTCTTTGTAACTTGTCCTGTCTAGAATCTGGATAAATATAAGTGAGGTCCTTCCTTGTGCAAAGAATTGAGGAACTTGTGACACACACTGTCAGAATCATATTTTGAGCAAGCACAAGAGCGGTCAGGTCTTTGGTTTTGCCATTTTCTGAGCACATGGCCAGCTTCTGGCTTCCTGTTTCTCTGGTTTCTGTTGCTTCCTATACCTCAGCCTTCGAGATGGAGCTCCACTTGCACAGCTGTGTAATAGCAAGTGTGATTCTGCCAGTAGAAGATTAAAGATGCTTTAGGAGCATGTCTGTTTCAGTCAGAAAGCTGTAGCTGTTGCCAAATATAATTATCCTGGCTGTATTTTTAGGGTTCTTTTCATGTAACTTTCTGATTAAAAGTCGTGCTGGAGAATCCCTTTGTCATAGTGGCCTCTTGCCACTCCCTCACTGACATTTTGTGAGATCCTAGAGGCCATGCATGGGGTGTGTTATGGTTTATGTCAGGATCCCCCCCCCCCCCCAGAGCCTCATGCAGTCATAGGGTTTGTTTTGGAAGTGACTGTATCTAGAGTGTGTGATGCTGGGATACTATGAGGCTGTGTGATACTGGTTGGTTTGACAGCGCCCTAATCCTAGCAGCCTAGAGTATAAAAGGGTCAGAAAGATGCTATTAAGGCTGCTTGCTTGATTTAGCTATCTTCTGCTGCTCTGAACTGTTGCCCCTGTGCCATGTGCAATCCTTTCTTGGAACCAGCTATGGACTGAAACCTGTACAATCTGTGAGCTTTCTTCCTTTTACTTTGGGTGTCGGGTATTTTATCTCAGCAACAAGAAAAATAACTTAAGATTGGCCACGTGCCGAGCCTCATTGATGTGTTGAACGCTGCCAAAGTGGCTAGACCCTGCATCTGCCAGGTAATCTGGCATAGGTGGCTAAGATCAGGATGTGTACCAATGGGGAGTGGGCATATGTGTTTGAATGTGTGTGTGTCCTTCCCATATCTGTCACTGTGTTGCCTGTGCTTAGCACCCTTGGAGGGTTCCAGGGGACTATGCACTGTGGGATTAGCTCTGGAAGCCTGGGTCTTAACTGTGTTCAACATGGGGAACCATTGGGCCCAAGACAGCATTGTGGTCACAGGATCTGTCAAGGTGGCTGCACTGGGTGGAAGAATCATAGACACAACCAGAGACACTGTGCTGGTGAAGAGACACAGCTGGGTTCCCAAGAATGTCATTGCTGGAGGGGGCTGCTCTTGAGGCTGGGGTTTGCAGACCTCAAGGTGAAGCATGCCAAGACCCCAGACTCTGCTTCCTTACTTTACTACCTGGTGGACAGGTGACATACAGAGGATTCCTGAACTTGTGCTCCCAGTATGATGGGGGCTGACAGTGTTGGTGACTGCGACCCTGGAGTGAGCCAGTTTGGGTGACAACAGCTGGTACCCTGTCTACATAGTATGCATACTTCGGTGTTGATTCTGAGTCTGCATTATTACTAAAATAGACCTTTCTATGCTTTAGTGTATTGACAAAATAAATATTTTTTGTCCTGATTTGTAGTTCTTATAGTATGAAAAAGCCTTTTTTCAAGAGAGTAAATGTATTGCCAGTAATGTCCATGTAAACAGCTCTTCGGAATTGTGTGGTCAGCTGCCAGCATCTTTTTTTTCCCATGCCCTCTTGCATCCGAAGCTCCACTATGGGTGAGGGTTTGTGGTGTGGGAGCCCTGCAGCTGTATTGGAGGAGCCCTGCACCAGGGACTCGATGGCTCAGACTGCATTTCCTCCCAGGATTCCCACCGTGGTTGCGTGGAGGAAATGCCTGCACGTGGGTTGTTAGTGTTGCGCTAGGCGTGAGTCTGTGGTATTTTATTTTTGTACTCTCTTCCAGTCAGCTGTTGGCTATGAATATCAGTTGAAACTTGCTAAGCACTGCTCTCAAGTCGACTGGGTCTGGGGTTTTGGAAGCTAGTTTGGTGTCCAGATGGACAGAGTTGACCAGGTGAGTGATGGGCACAATAAGTGACCCCGAGTTCTGCTGAGCACAGTGCCTTCCACCCCAGATTGTGCTGGTGTGGTGTGTGTCCTTTGGGTCACTTGTAGCAGTGTGCTGGGAGGGATGTCTAGAGAAGAGCCGGAGGCCTCTTCCCCGGGGTGCTCTGGGAAGCTGAGCCAGCTGGGTGAGGAAGGGGGTAGTAGCATGTAATGAAAGGCCTTTGTCGCATGGGCTTTGGGATCTCTGTGTTGCTGTCTACTTACCAGATGGACTGGGGTCCCAGTTTCAGTGCCCAGGGCATAGAACACCCTTAGATTTATTGCCTAAGAATGTGCCAATTGGGACCCTCCCAGCCATTTCCCTTCATAAATGTCACTGTGGCAAGTGCAGCTCAGAGTTCTTCCTGTGGAGCCCTCGTTTTCAGGGCTGCAGGCTGGGTCCAGATGTTCTGGCAGGTTCAGGCTTGAGCCTGTTCTGATTCCCTTTGGATCAGGGCCATCAGCCCCTTCCTTCATTTTGTTTCCTGGCAGGCAGTGGCCTGGATTTGGACAGGCCTCAGTCTGTGTTCTGACTTCTTGACATGCTAGCTGTCTTGGAATTTCTATTCAAGTGAAATGGGAGTCATGGTAATCCCTAGCTCGTGGGGCTCTGTGGGAAGCAGAGCACATAGTATGCCCATATGCCCACCGTGGTGCCTGACTCATGCTGCTGCTATTAGTATTCATTTTGTTCTTCGGATAGGTTATGTGAAGAATGCGTTTCTGTGTGGCACAGAGAATTGTTCCAGATGGGGATTATGTGGCTATAATACATTAGCTGAGCCTGATGTGGAGCAGCCTTCTGGGAAGGAAGCCAAGTTGCCCTGGGTGTGCTTGACTGTGGTGCCCGCCAGACTGTGAAAGTGTTTTTTTTTTATTTCCAGCAGAACTCCAATTGAACCCACAGCCTTGCACACTCTAGGCAAGCACTTTACTACAGAGCTGTACTCCCATCCCAAATTTATTGATTCATTCATTCATTCTTTAAGAAGGCTGCATTTCATCTTCACGCTGGTAGACTGTTGGATCTTCATGCCAGCGAACTGTTGCAGGATAATTCCACAAAAGCAATACTCCTGAGTTTACAGAGAGCTTAGTTTATATATAATTTAGAAGTGGGCGATACAAAGCAAGTAACAAAATGTTACATACTTGGCTACATGCACTGAGTTGTATTGTGACAGGTAGGCTAGTCTGGACCAGATTTGATGAAACAAAGCAATTGTTTATAATAATATAGAAACACTCTGGGCACAAGAGGAGTGGTCCTTTACTGGGTGAGCATAGGTAAAGGCAGCCCTTTTTATCACATGTGGATTTCCAGATTATCAGACTGGTTTTGGAGGCAAATTTTGTGTTCAGTTCGAGTGGCAGGACTCCTTTGCTGTGGGACTCCTGATTACAAGGAGAGACTGGCCAAGCACGCATCCCAGCAAGGCACAGTCCCCACCCCCCGCCTCTTCCCTCACTCCCTTGCGGTGCAGCCACTTCCAGCACAGGCTTCAGGGTTCACCTCGGTGCTGCAGCAGGCTCTCCTGCTCACCAGCTGTCAGAGCATTGGGCATCCTCAACCCATTGAAACTAAGTTCCCTTTTTTCTCATTCTCTTTTTTCCCCCTTTTGACCTTTCAGGGGAAAGTTGGGGTAGAAATGATAGTTCACAGGTTATGAACTCCAACCCCTCTATCTGGTTTCTGGGCTGGTCTCCTAACAGCCTTCTGCACATTTGCTTGCTTTTGACCACGACTTCTTGGGTCATCGTGCCAGGCCTGTTGCCTCTGAGGTTAGGAGAGAGAGAGTGGCAGTGGTGCCTTTTAGACAGGGGTGGGTAGTTTTGTTTGTTCTGTTTTTTTTTTGCCCTGTGACACCACCCATGTGTAGGAGCTTCACTTGGAGCCACACAGTGTGTACACAGAGCTGGAAAGTAACCTTTTTGGGGCCACACACTGAAATTCCAGATAGTTGACGCATATTCCTTAGAGTAGTCACACTGTCCATCAACGTTCTCCAACAGAGGCCTTGGTTACTAGAACCTGGACCCATCACTGGGTGAACGGTGATGTCCAACAGTGAAGGGCAGAGTGCAGGCTTGTAGGGTAGTGAATGCACTGGGCCTGATCCCGAAGACTGCATGGAGAGGGCTTTCAGGTCTCAGCAGCATTGAGACTGCATGACAGTGTGACTTTCATGTGGATGTGTGTTGCTGCAGCAGAGATATTTGGCTGGTAGGATGTCCACATGGAGTATTTTCTTTCTTTTAAAATGCAAGAAAACAAACTGCGACTGAGCCTCTATTTAGTGCTGAGTAGAGCGGGCTCATGGGAAACAGATGAGCATAAACCCCATGGCTGATATGGAAGACTGCTGGTGAAGTGGCACATAGCAAAGGCCTGTCCTGTGCCCCTTCTTGGCTTAGTTCTTCCCAGCCTGCTGCCGGTCCCCGCCCTTTCCCCAGGAGAATGCCAGAAGCGTGCCCACGCCTGTCTTGCTCCGTGCCTGTGCACTGGACACTGTGGTCAGACGCAACATGCCTGGCCCGGAAAGCCTGTCTAGTGGTGTTCCTTGGTTCTTTCTGCCAGGGTGCATTTCCTTGGGCTGTTTGAGACCTGTCTGCATGCACCTGTGGTCATCTTGGACTGGGCCTGTCCTTTGCCTCAGAGTAAATCTTGTGATTTGTCACCTTCAGACTATTCCAAAGGATTCAGTGGCAAGTACAGGGTGCAGAAAGATAAGATGGATAGGGAAAGGCTGTGCAGCTCCAGGTGTAGAACTTTCTGCCGGCAGGCCCAGGGATTCCTGCAGCCCCCACTCTGTGTCAGTTGCTGTTTGTAGCTACCATCAGGCAGGCACTGTGCTCATGGTTCTGGCTGTCCATCCACGCAGCCTGGTGTATGTCACTAAGGCAGCAGTGGGCTGGATCCCAGTCGAGGGTCTGAACTAGCCAGTCTGAGTGCTTGTCCATAGCGTGGCAGTGAGGGAGCTGTCACTGGATCATACTGCTATTTGAACTTTGATTATGAATGATAAATCAGGCTGGGAATTGAGTTTTATGTGAGACCATTTGTAGGGTCATCCTGCCCTTGGTTATAGTGGTGGGTGGCATGGTGGAGCCTTAGAGCTCTGCTCCTATGCAGCTTGTGGCTGACCTCACAGACAGCCTCTCCTCGGGCACTTCCCCATGTCACCAGGGTCCATGGGAGAACCCTGGGGCACACCGCACAGGCCGAGGGGTCTGGGGAAAAGGGAAGAGTTTGTTAGGAAAGTCAGGGCCAGGAGACTGCAGAGCAGAGGACACAGCGTATGTCTTGGTGTGGGGGATTGAGGGATCCCTGCAGAGGCTGGAGAAGGGAGCTGCACAAACCATGTGCGGTCCTCAAGTTGTTACATGGACTCTGGAGCCCTGGATGGGCTTAGCAGGCAGAGGACAAGAGTGGCATCTGCCCTGAATAGCCCCTGCCTGCATTGTGGGAGATGGTCTAAGGATGCTGTGGGGAGGTGGTCCCAGAGGCCTGAATAAGGTGTTATCTTAGGCTGCAGTCACAAGGGGACATGCATCTGATGTCATAGATGTAAAGGTGGCAAGTGGCTGGGCTGGGGTTTGTCTTCAAGGGCCCAGGAGGAGGGAGGAGCCAAGTGGCCAGTGGGATGACTGTGGAGCTAGAGAACTTGGGTGAGCATGTATAATAAGTGCTTGTGATGCCTGGAGTTCCTCCAGTTCAGGGCTGCACCTGTCTGATGGCAGTGGTCAGGTCAGAGGATGCTGGGCAAGGAGGTTCTTCGAGGTGGTAGCAGGGAACCCCAGGAAGTCTCTGGTGGCTGGGCCCCTGGGACAGGAGGACGGAAGGAGCTAATGAGCGAGGGAGTCAGAAGTTGTGGCTCTGCGGTTGGGAGTTGAGGAAGTTTCTGTCTCTTGTCTGTCGTGGGTGCCATTCGTAACCAATGACTGCTGGGCTTGCACACACCATAGAAATAAGCATTCGAAGCTGACATTGCATCTTGTAACCCTGTGCATGAGGCATCATGATTCCCCCTTGTAACTGTTATTCTGTCATGGAGCCCAGTGCTTTCTAAGTGAGGCCACTGCCCAGGGCCCAGGCTGTGCTATGAGGCCATCCTGAAAACGATGGGTCGCTGAGGACTCGAGTCTGCAGTTGTCCCTGTGGTGATGGAGATGAGCGAGAGGCCAGTGACCTTCCGTTTTGGAAATGCCAGCTGTTATGGTTTGAAAACTGGTGGTCAACTTAACGCCAGCTGGATTACATCAGCATGCATTGAGAGAAGATGCTCCACCTGAGGAGGGTTTCCAGGATAAATAGGTGGTGAAGAAGAGAGGTATGGAAAAGGATTGAGGCGTTATGGAGGCATTGTTGATTCTCCTACGAGCTGCTGTCTGAGCTGTTGGTTCTCCTGGAGAAGCTTTGGTCTTCACATCGAGCATTGCTTCCTGGCTCCGGAGGGGAAGACATGTGCTGCCTGGTCTCCAGGATGAACTTGTCACATGGCTTCCTGGCACGTACCCGACTGTGCTTGTCGTCGGGGGAGCTCGGGGTCTCCGTGTTGCTGAGGACAGCTGTGGTTCCTTTCAGGACAGTCCCGCTCTTTGTTGTGAGTGTGACTTCTCAGCTCCAGTGTAGAACCCTCATCCCACTAGCACAGCTCCTTCATCCTGCTGGCATAGACTTTCTGGCTTCCACCGCTTACCCTTGGGTCTTCCCGGCACGAATCTGTAAAAGAGACTGGCGTGAGTCCTTGTGGGCCCTGGACTTCCAGTTGGACTCGTGGAGGTGTTGTCCTGAGCTGTGGGTTTTTATCTGGACTCATGTGGGACATTGCCATGGGGTTTAGGCTCTTGAATAAATAATCTATGTCGTTGGTGTTGTGGATAGATTTCCTGCATTCTCCGGTGTTAACTTCCGGTGACCATTATAAAAATATTATAAACTCCATGTCCTGATCTGAATTGTTCTCTGTGTACAACCTCAGACTACAACACCAGCCTATCCTGTCTTGACAAGTTTGGCTGTGATAGGCATGAGGGGATCAAGGGCAAGAGTAGTTGCCCTTGTGAATGTTGGAGCCAGGCCAGACAGGACAAGGAGGATGGAGCAAGGTTTATGTGGGTAGGAAGGTGGCAAGTGCGAGAGGCTGTGGTCTGTAGGCAGTCATAGGCTGGAGGGTAGCTCAGTGGAAGGATGCTTGCGTCCCACGTATAGATTGGCTTCCCTTTCCAGCATGCAGAGCAGAGGTGGGTCTTGGTGATGGAGTCACTGTGAGGAAGGCTGAGCGCAGGGATGGTGTGGGAGGTGATGTGGATGGGGAGTGGATGTGGACAGAGAGATGGCCCCTGCCTGAGCAGCAAGCCAGAGGTCTCCACTGCAGGCAGTGGGATGACCGGACTCAAGTCACTCTCCCAAAGCAGAGGGCAGGAACCAAGATAGTGCCTCACTGTCTGAGGCTACAGGGCAGACAGGAGGCTACAGGGCAGGCAGGAGTTCCCTGGACAGCTGAGCAGGGATTGTTCTGGAAGAGGTGACAGACTGTCTAGGGTCAGTGGGTTTGGTAGGAAGGAAGGGTTTAGTCAGGAAAGCTAAGCAGCCAAAGCTTAGACTCAGAAGAGGTAAGTCTAGGCTGAAGGCCCCTAGAAGCCATAGAGCTGGATCTGTTGGGCATGGCGGTTAGGAGGGCAGAGGACAGGTGGACAAGGGACCGGTGACTGCTCTGGCCAAGGTGGAAGTCCTTTGGGATGGGCTTTTGGGCTCCCCTGTGAAAGGACAGGTACAGCAGAGGATGTACCTGTCCAGGGTATACGTGAGCCAGACTCCTATCTGGTCTCCTGTGGGCAGTTGGAACCCCCTGTCCCTGTGCCTCGGGGAATTGTGATTTTGCTTCCTCGAGGGCCTGCCCCTTTGGGCTGCCCTCTAGTGTGCCATGTGGGGAAGCAGTGAGCATCCTGAGCCAGAGCACGGTGTTCCCATCAACAGTGGTGCAACTCCCAAAGGAACTGGGGACAGTCATTAGTTTCTAAGGACCCCATCAGCCTGTGCTAGGTCCTGCAGTTTAGGGCCTGATGTCACAGCAGGTTCCCTGGGGCATAGCTGAGAGCCCAGTTGAAATAAAGTGGTGGCATCGCATTACGGAGCCACATGGAGCATCTGGCCAGGCAGGCCTGTGTGTCCTGAGGACCCGTCCTCAGAGAGCAGAGGCTTTTAGGCAGAGCGGGGGCAGGCTTGATCAGGCTTGAGCAGCACAGAGGTGGCTTGTCCCTGAACAGGTGGATGTGACACTGACTAATTGTTGGCGGTGTGTGTGGCTGTATCGCTGTGATCTGCAGGAAACAGTGTCAGAGTCTTAGGCTGCCTGATCTGTTGAGGGATCTGGAGAGGCTCTAGTATTTCCCCAGGTAGGGAGGGGCAGAGGAACACACTTCTGATTTCTTTTTCCATCTCTGCAGAATGCATCGACCTTTGAAGATGTGGCACAGGTATCTTCTGCCTCTCAGAAGACTGTCCCTGTTGAAGCTGGTGAGTGTCACCTGCACAGCCAAAGTGCTATGTGGTCTTCTCTGGAGGAAAGTCTAGGGAAAATCCCAGGAGGAAAAGCTAGGTTGGAGAAACAGCCAGGAGCAGAGGGACATGTGTGACTGCTCCCAGAGCCCCGTCCCCTACATTGCAGGGACCCTGGAGACACAGTTAACCCCTCTTTGCTTTGGAAAGTATCTCTCACAACAGAGCCTACACCAGAGTCCCAGCACCCTGTGAATGGGGGTCCACTTAAAACTGGGAAGCAGAAGCCCACTTTTGCTCACCTGAGAGGAAATATCTGCCAGTAGGCGGCGTGTGCCCAGAACCCCAGCACTCAGAGCCTGAGGCAGGAGAATTGCAAGTTCAAGTGTGTCAAGTGCATGCCTATGATCTTGCCTTGTCCCTGACATGCTAACCTGCCTGACGACTCGTGTCCTCTCCCCAGGCTCCTGGCTCCCCCTTCACTGTGGCCCATGGTCCATTTCCTGTTTCCCCCATAACCACTCTGGGCTACACATTTCTTCTTTCATCTAAATAGCACTTTGTGTCAGTGAATTGTAACTGCTGAAGACTTAAGACACAAGGAGGTTACAGACCCAGGAAAGCTATGGAGATGCACAGGGCCGGGGCTGGGTATTCCTGGTCTCGCTCCCAAATCCAGTGAAAGCCAGGCCTCCCAGCAGCATCCTGCAAGTGCCATTCCTGACTAGCACCTGCCTTCTTTTTGGTGACCCACAGGGGGCACCTGGTCAGAAACACTGGAGCCAATGTTAATGTGTACTTCAGGATGCCTGTTAGAGCTCAGAAGTCATATGGTTTTTTGTTTTAATTAAAAAAATTTTTAGTCATGCAGTTTTAAATTATAAGGTGTATATTTCCTCTGAGTACCTTTGTCTTTGAATGTGGTTCTTTCTGTGGTTCCCTTGCCTCACTCTGCGTGGAGAATTTGGTTAGAAGACAACCTTGTTGCCCAACAGTGTGGCTGCCCCAGGCAGTGGGCTGGGTGAATGGGAAGCTGCTGGCTGGTGCTGATAGGCAGCACTGGACAGGACAGAAACCTGAGGCCTAAAATACAAACAGGCTAATTCGAACTCAGGATGAACTGACATAAGCCCTGGGGATGCAGTTTGGGGAGTGTGTGGTTCTTTTGGGTTTTTTTTTTTTTGGTTTTTTTGTTTTTTTAATTTTGCAAGGCAGGTGCTTATGCCGCTGAGCTCAATCCCCAGCCCCCGAGTGTGTGGTTCCTGGTTGGGAGAGTGGACTTCAGTTCCTTCAGGATTTGGGAGTGTTGGGGGTAACAAGGACTGGAGCTCCCTGGATGAGAGGTCAGTCAGGACTTTGAACTAATGCCTTTCTGATCCGTGTCCTTTTCCTCAATCCCAGCCGAAGCTAGGAAATAAGTCCCCATGTCTTAGGAGGCATTGACAGTGTAGCTGTGAAGTTTGTAGGTGCCAGCCCAGGCTGCAGGAAATGTCCATTTGTTCCTTTTCAGGATGCAGCCTCTTAAAGGGAGAGGTGAGCCACAGAGGTCCTGTAAGTGAGAGGGAACCCGAGCCTGCAAACTACCTTCCCACTGGCCAGCAGTTAGCAGGGCCTAGGCTATGATCCGGAAGCCGTCTATGACACCATCAAGGCTTCTGGCCATTACCAAGCAAGTACTGTGCACATGCTCCCATGCCCTTCCTGGGAATGGGGCTGTCTGAGAGACACCCCCCCCCCCAGCATTATTCCCCATGAAGAATGTGTTTAGGGTTCCTGTTTGCTCACACTCCCCACCCCCGAACTCTGTTTCCCTGTTAGAATGGCCCAAGGCACAGTGGTCTCCAGTGGCAGCAGTGGTCCTGGGAAGGTCCCTGGCATTCTGGGATACAGGGAGCGTGGGGACAGGTCTGGAGTCAGGAAACAGGCTTCTCTTACTGTGGCATTTCCTCTGGACATCAAGTGCCTGTCTGCTGTAGTGCGACCTTAAAGGTGACACTTTCTGCGGCTTGAAGATGGTGCAGGTGTTTCACTTAGGTCAGTGTGGCGAACCTATAGCATGCCTGCTGCAGTGGGTATGTGCAGAGCCCTCTCTTGGCACACAATCCAAGTCCCACCAGAAACCGAGCATCGATTTAGGTTATTTTTGTAAACTAAAACCTCGGTATTCATTTTTAATTGCAGTGTTTCCACTTTTTGATACATAAGTGGGTTTTGTGTTACAGTTTGAGTAGTTAGTTGGTCTCCAAAAGGTTTTCCACCACTGACCTAGGTGAACACTGCAGATCGGCTTGTTGTCCTTTAATACTGACGTTTCCTGTAGTACACCAGGTCCAGCACAGACCCCTTATCCCACGTGGAGCATTGTGGTCGGTATGGAGGGCAGGAGCCACTTGGGCTGAGAACACACGTGAGGGAGACAAAGCCTCTTACCTTGAGAGCGTCACAGGCATCGATTGCCCTGCCCCTTCTCTCATTCACTTCCCTGATGATGCTAGATATTTTGCATTTTAAATGTTATACTCTAAAAATGGTCCTGATACTTGCCAGGAGAGCCATGTTCCTAATTTTCTGCATGTGTGCATGTGTGCATGTGTGCATGTACTTAACCACTTCAGTTACATTTATTGTCAGAACCATTGGGGAGCTGCAAGGTCCCCATTGACCCTAAAAACCACATTTGATGTGATGGCACGTACCTATAATCCTGGCTGTTTGGGAGACCAAAACAGGAGGAGTGCAAATGTGAACCCCGTCTGGGTCAGTTAGCAAAACCCTGTCTCTAAAGAAATAGAAGTGTTGGGGATGGAGCTCTGATCCGCCTGCAGGTGGCCCCCATTCCCTCCCTAGTATTACAAAAGGACCGAAAATAAAACTGGAAAACTGCACTGTGTGTTACCAGGACATCCAGAGTCTCATGTGAGTGCTTCCAGCACT
Organism: Cavia porcellus; assembly: GCF_034190915.1. Taxonomy (NCBI): domain Eukaryota; kingdom Metazoa; phylum Chordata; class Mammalia; order Rodentia; family Caviidae; genus Cavia; species Cavia porcellus. The sequence continues at coordinate 28,121,919 of NW_026947500.1, forward strand.
CTCCACCCTTTGGGAGGTCCCTTGTGCACACGACACACCCCTCAGCGTTGGTCGTGTTTGGCCCTGTTCCTGGGCCGTGTTCTTCTACAGTTGGCCAGGGCCCAGCAGAGGCGGTGCTCGCGTGGGACAAAGGCCAGGGATACAACTCGGTGCCTCCCTGTGCTGTTGTCTCTTTTTTTTTTTTTTTTTTTTTTTTGGTACCGAGGATTGAACTCCTGACCTTGTACTTGCCAAGCAGGCGCTTACACCACTGAGATAAATCCCAGCCCTACCCGTTACGTTATTTCTGTGGCATTGGTCACCATCACCTGCCAATCCACACCACTCCAGTAGCAGTTGATGACTGCGAGGAGCAATGGTGAGCCCCTCAGGTCCTGTCTTCTCTCAGCCTCGCTCGGCCTTCCCTGACAGTAGCTTCCCAGTTCCTCCTCCTTGCTGAGTGGGGGTGGTAAGAGGCAGCCTTTCCGTACCTGCTATTATTCATTCCCCCATCTATACATTTCTCTTATACTTTTTTCTTTGAGACAGGGTCTCTATTCGTAGTTGATGATGGCTTTGAACTCACTATGTAGCCCTTGAACTTGTGGCGTGTGACCCTCCTGTCTACGCCTCCTGACTGCTAGGAAGTCAGATGTGCACCACCATGCCCAGCAGTGCACATGTTTCTATATTTATTCTTCGATGGGGTCTCTGACCTTTTGCCATCTGTATGTATGTTTGAGTTTATCCTGTGACCTGCGTTCCAGCCCGTCACCTGGGCTTCTTTCTAGACACCTTCCTGTGTTCAGAACCACCCACCCTGACCGCCCCTCCTACATGTCCTCGTCCACTGTGCCCTGTGACTGGTGGGCACCCTTTCCTCGCTCCTCCCAGGGAAGGGGGGAAAGAAGGCGAATTTCCACCCACCCTGGCCATTTCCCAAAAACCGTGTCTGGCCAGGGTGGGCGTTTTTGGAAGACGCCGCTCACATTTGTGCACCCCAACCTTACGCTGGCTGTGGCTGCCGTGGTCTTCTTGCTGCATGCTCCTCCCAGCTGCCCTAGAAATGTTTTCCATTTGTGTCTCTCTCTCTGCTTTTTTCCCAGCAGGTGATGACGAAGTCTCCTTTGACCCCGATGACATCATCAGCGACATAGAAATAGTTGATGATGGCTGGTGGCGTGGCGTGTGCAAGTGCTGGTACGGGCTCTTCCCAGCCAACTATGTTGAGCTGCGGCAGTAGGTGGCCAGCCTGCCATGCGTGCCTGCACAGATTCACACTACAGATCACGCCTTTGCTGGTTTGGGGTTTTCGGCTTGTATTTTTGTTTTTGTTTTCTTTGAGAGTGGGGACGGGAATATGCATATTGCTTTTATATTTAATACTCCTGCTGATGCTTTTGAAAATGTTGATGCCACAGAATTTGCTAATATATTGTAATCATGATCCCTAGGAGGAGGTTAGTGATTGTTTTTGAACATTTTTTTTTTTCGCCAAATTGACTTGTCATGTGTAGCCACTTCAGGGGCCTGTGACTCTCCTGAAGTCAGTAGTGCGTGCTGTCTGTATATCTGTCATGACTGTTGGGTCTCCCAGGATTGATATCCATGTCTGCAGCACTACATAAGCTCTGTGGAGCAGCAGTTTTCAGAAGTGAAGGGAAGGCCCGGGTCAAGGGTCAGACTGGTGGGAATCCCTGGAGGGCCACTGGCTCCCCTGTCAGGTGGGACACCCAGCATCTCATCCCACTTGACCCCAGGTTGTCTGAGGCTTTCTCCTGTGCTTCTGTCTTATCTCATCCCTCTCTCCATGGCTCTCCTGACCCCTGACTTCTGCCCTGCTAGGTGTCACCACGTCCTTCCACTGTTCCCTCACTGCTTGTCTTAGATGCTAGCCCACAGTGAAGGGCCCTGGACTTAGAGGTGAGATTAAAGCTAGTGTTGGGCCTGGGTACCACCCAGGGCTGCTCCCATGGCTGTCAGCTCATGCAGGGGGGTGGGACGTGTGTGGCTGGATGGCCCCCAGTTGGGGGAGGCAGGTGCCTTGTTAGTGTGAAGTGCCCAAAGGATGCCCTCCTCAGGGGGTTGTGCGTTTTGCCAAAACCTCATGTTAGTTGTTAAAATGTGATTGAATTGGCTAAAATACGAGTGGGAACACGTAGTGTTCCTTCCCATTGTGCCATGGTGGTCTCTTTAAGCCACTCTGTCCCTACTGCCTGCTACATGCAGGGGGAAATACGTGTCCTTCCCGATACACCAGGGCCAGTCCTGTTGGTGAACATGATCGGGGGGACAGGTATCTTTCCACCAGATCCACAGAAATGTTACGACTGTTGGGGACACTTGTCGGTGCTGATCCGCAAGTTTTCTCTCTGGAAGTGATTTCTGCAGTGTTGCTTTTCCACTATTAGATTGGGTTGTAATACAACGTATTGTATCTGGATTTCTTAGTACACCTGATAGGGATGATTTTTTAAAAATTAGATATTCAGAATAAACCATTTTTTTTTTGGACCCATTTGCTGCGTGTTTTGCTTTTGATACTTGGTCACTAAGTTCTGCAGTTGAAAGTGGCTTTGGGGATGTCAGTGTCCTGCATGCCTTGAGAGACCTGGTGGGGACCACCCTCCAGCCAGTGTGCCACACATCCTGCTGCTTCTCAGGTCAATCAAAGTCCCCTTCTCAAGGGCACTTTTTGTCACCTGAAATACACCCTCAAATCTTTATTTGAAGGAAGTCTCCAATCAGAACAGAAAATGCCATATTTAACAATCACTTATGAGCTGCAGCTCTCAAAATGAATCCTTCCGTGCTTGCAGTGGAGACAGAGGCATTACTTTCCTTCAGCTCATACACCTCAGGATGTGAAGGAAGTGCTGAGCCTGGGCAGAGGAGCTGTTGGCTGCAGCAAGGGCCTGGCTCCTGGACCTGCCCTGGGCTGTGGCCAGTCTGCTTTAAAAGAAAACAATCATGGATGAGGGACTAGTCACCTCTCTGGAAACCCCTGGGGCAGTGGCAAGGGAGCTGGTTCTCCCTTCAAGGTGACAGGCAGACCTTCGTACCTGGGAAGCTCCCAGACCCAGTGATAGCACAAGAGGGCTTTGTGACTTTGGAAAAAGCCACTCTTATCCCTGGGAAGCACAATGCAAATCATAGCTGTGCAACACTTCTATGTTCTTGTCCTTTGCGGGAGCTGAGAGTAGCTTACTGTAGCCATAGTCCTGGTGTAGGGACAGGACCAGAACCCTGAGCTTTGGGCACTGTCCTTGCTGTCTGGCCAGTTCCCTTGACTCTTCCTGCCAGCAGTCGCCAGGAGCAGGGTTTGGAAACCTGGTTCCACTCACACCCTGCCTGCTGGGCCCTCCTGTGAAAGCCCAGCTCAAAAGCCCTCCAGCCTCTAGGCTGCCAGCAGCATCCCCAGTGCCCTGCCTTGCCTCCACCTTGGGAGCAGAACTTTGCCAGTGTTGCTTCTGTGATACAATCCCGAGAGTCTATCTCTCCTCCCACAGAAAATTTGGTGCTTCAAGGGTCCCCAGTGTGGAGACTCTCATGTATGACTATAGTTTGGGGGTGGGAGATGGGAATTGTCTACCAGTGAGGCTGCTGCTACCTGTTGGGGAGGGTGGGCAGATCTTGAACTGGGGTGTGACATGATAGGGGATATGATGACAGGGTGTCCATTGCCCACTGTTTACCCATTTGCTCAATGACCATAGGAATGGCAGGGGCCTCGCAGACCCAAGACACAGAGTGGACAGGTCTGTTTCCATTTTGCTGACCCATACACCTGTAATTCTTAAGTTTGATGTCAAGGACCCCTTTAGTGAGGAACAACTCAGGGACTGCGTTTCTCGCCCCTTTGTGCTCTCAGCCACTGGAAGCTGGAGGTTCGAGGTTAGTAGGCTTTTCTATGTTGAGGACCAGCCATGAGGAGTGATTTCATGGTATGGAGGGAGCAAGGGTTTCTGGGAAGCACTGCAGTTTCCGCTGGCCACTTTGGGCAGCTCTGAAGTGCACACAGAGAAGGAAAACAGAGCAGGTGAAATTTCTTGTGTTGTGTGTGGAAGATACTTTGCTGGTCCTTGTTCAACCAAAGATGTCCAGAAAGGGACTGCATCGGAAGTTAATGGAGCATGTCCCGGTGCTGGGCCCTGCCTATGGGGTGACTGTGAGAGAGGGCTGTGGTGGGGAAAAGCTGGTTCCACCTTTGTTATCTCCAGCTACAGATGGTGCAACCAAGAAGAGAACACAGGTCCATGAGAGGCTTCCCCACAGAGCTGTGCCCTGTGCTCTCGCACCCTGCAGCCGCTGGTAGAGTGAGCAGGTGCTTGGCCTCCTGCACTGGCTTGCAGAGCCTCAGCTTCTGTATGTGAGGAGAATTAAAAACAGCCACCTCAATAGCTGAAGTGGCGCACTCTTGAGTCTGAGACAGAATTGCTGAAAGTTTGAGGCCATCCTGAACTAGACAGTGAGCCCTTGTCTTCCAAAAACCAAAAGGAAAGACAGCTCTCTCTCTAGTCAGGTGCTTGCTAGAAGCATTTCACTTGCTCAAGTGCCAGGACACATCTTCCCAGCTGGATGAGCCAGGCAGGTGTCACCTGCCTTTGGTCCTAGCACTTTGAGGCTTGCCTGGGCAACATAAGACCCAGCTCAAGGCAACAACTGCATGGCATGAATTCTGCGTGTATTGCAATGTGGTACAATGATAGATTTAGAAATTCGTACTTGCTTTTCTGGAGACACCAAGATGACTTCAGGTTCTTGCTTCCATCCAGCGTTGTGAATTGTTGTTTCTTATTTCTTCTGACATAGCAAGACACCTTGCTTTTGCTTATGATTATGAAGGTGACACCGTGTAAGGAATATAGTCAATCAAATACAATAAACACAGGCTGAGTGGCGAGATTGTTTTTCCCCAACATTATGATTGTTCCAAAAGTGCTTATTCAATGAACATTTAAAAATTACATGAGCCAGACAGCTCAGTTGTCATTTCTGCTTTGTGAGATTTCCCATAAAAACAAGTCATCTAGTTTTAATGTGGTTAATGTCTCTGTAAATGAAGCCTCCTTCTAGTAAATAAGGAAATCCCACCTCTCAGGTGCGCTGTGAGACTCAGTAGGCCCAGGTTGCTCTTGCAGTCAGAACAGAAGCTTCCCAAAGAAGTCCATCACTGGGATCTGTGAGAATGTCCTGTCTGTCACGGGAGAATTAGGTTCCAGATGGAAGCAGGAAGAGGGCGCTGAGGAATCAGTGGTTAAAGGGGGCAGAGCTTCAGTGTGGAGAGATGAGGACCTTCTGGAGGTGGATGGGGGGACAGCTTGACAGCAATGTGAGTGTACCTAATGCCCCCGACCTGTGCACCTGAAGATGGTTCAGAAGGGAAGTTTTGTATGTGTTTTACCGCAAAAAAAACAAAAAACAAAAAACAAAAACCCTTTTTGTTTGTTTGCTTTTTGAGATAGAGTCTTGCTTTGTAGCTCAGGCTGGCCTTGAACTTCTATGTAGCCAGCCCAGGCTGACCTTCACCTTGCAGCAGTCCTCCTGCCTCAGCTAGAATTATAGATGCATGCTGCCACACCCTGCTCAAAACAAACTTGTTCAACAGAGATCACTTTAGATTTTCTGAGTGGACCCAGCGTAATCGAAAGGGGCCTTCAAGTGGCAAAGGGAGGCTAAGAGCTCAGAGTCACAGTGGTGGGATGGGAGAGGACCTTGCCTGGTACTGCCAGCTCTGAAATTGAGACAATCCACAAGTCCCTCCTTAACTGGAGGCAGGAGAAAGTGGATTTTCCACTGGACCCTGCAAGAGGGAAGGCAACCTGGCCATACCATGTGTTTAGCTCAGCAAGACCCTTGCCAGAGTCCTGAGCTACAGAACTAAAGGGACACTGTTGAGAGCCACCACAGACCATCCACTCTTGATTACTAGGTGGTCGGCATGGTCTGCGTCTGAACGCAGAGTCCCTTTCCTCCCTGGGTCACTGCTGGGTGTCCAGAGGTGATTTGCTTGAAAAATGACACAAACCTGAAGGCGTGAAGTATCAAGAGACCCACATTTGGTGACTTCTGCATGTGATATTTCCTCCCACTTTTCTTTGGTTCAGGGAACAGAACCAGGACACTCACACATGCTCTAGTCAGGCACCCTAACACTGAGACACACTCCCACACTCCCCTCCCCAAGTTCTAATTGGCAAGATAAGAATTTGTGTATGATTGGTAACATGCTTCTTGTTTTTGTTTGGATTTTTTTTTTTTTTTTGTCTTTTTTTTCTTTTTTATCGGTACCGGGGATCGAACTCACAACTGCCTGCTTGCAAGGCAGGTGCTTACGCCGCTGAGCTAAATCCCCAGCCCCTTTTGTTTGGATTTTTGAGACACCTTTGCTCTGTAGTTCAGACTGACCTTGAACTCACAGCAGTCTTCTTGCTTCAGCCTCCCACGAGCTGGGAATAGCGGTGTGTGCCACCGCGCCCAGTTTGTCACATGTTTTGATACGTGCACCACTGCAGAAGGGCTAAACTGAGCTAATTAGCATGTGTTATCTCTCGGGGTTATTGTTTCTTTGTGATGTGAACACTTAAGTCAACTCAACCCTTTTTGCTTTTTGAGAAAGGTGTTTTATATTGTAGTCTTTAAAAAGACTGCGAGAGGGGGCTGGGGATTTAGCTCAGCGGCATAAGCGCCTGCCTTGCAAGCAGGCAGTCCTGACTTCGACTCCCCCATACCGATAAAAAGAAAAAAAGACCAAAAAAAAAAAAAGCGCGAGGAAAGTAAGGAGCGGGAGACGGAGGCAGGATGGTTGGAGCGGGCAGGGGCCACGCGCCAAATATCACCCGGGGTGTGCGCAGGCAGGGGCCAAGCTTTGGCGCTCTGCTGGCGGTTTGTCCTATGCTGGCGGTTGGTCCTGCGCGCGCCTAGCAGGACCCCCTGGTCTCGAGGGTCGCGTTCTAAACTGTTACTGGTCAGTGATGGAAATGCGGCAGCGCACCTGTGGCGGCATCCTGGCAAGCTCCAGGGTAAGTGGGCCAGAACCTGTACAGCACCCGGTGGGTGCTAGAAATCGTCGTGGGCAGGTGTGCGGTTGCGGGCATCTCTTGCTGGAGGGTCGCGCCTGCCTGGGGCACTGCCTGGCAGTCCTCAGCGACCCCTTTCGCCCTCCTCAGCCCGACTGTCTGTGTGACACACTGAATAGCCTCTCGTGATCGTCCTCTCACCTTTCCTTCCTTCCTGGCCGTTCTCCACTGTACTGACCTGCTGTATTTCCATCGTGGAACCTTTTTTGTATTTTTTTTTAGCTGTAAACTTATGTAAGTTAGGTTGACTGACCAGCCTCTGCAGTCCTTGAAAAACATCTCTCTTGAGCTATAGCGAATCCAGTTCCTTTCCGTGTTCACTAAATCCAGCCCAAGAATTCAGGGAACCGACAGGCCTTCCCAGGAGCTGACTGCACACATTCCTGTAAGATGCCTGTTGGATTTTGTACTTGTCAGTTTTTCTGGCTGTATACTGCTTCTGTGCTTTTCCTGAAAAAGGATTGAGTGGAATGGGCCCCTACTGAGAAATAGAAAAAACTAGGTAACAGAAGCGCACTTGTTTTCAAAACTAAAAAGTCTGCTTTTGCAAACAAAACTTCACAAGGTTTGCTTTATTATTTATAGGAGAAATAAGTAGTTCTCTTTGGTCCTTACTTCGTCCCAGCATTGTTGTCTTCTTGGGTGTCTTCATATTGTGGCTTTCTGCATTTAATGTGTGCCTGGGTGTATCTTCACCGAGTATTTACATCCAAAGAATAACAGATCTGCGAATAAAGAGATTGTCAGCTTTCCTTTATTAGCTGCAGATACTCATAAAGTTGTAGATTTGTGGGAACCTGTATTATCTGTTTAATGACTAGTCTGTGTTTTTGTTCCAAGATGTTGTGGGAGGCGAGGCCCACTATCAGTGAAGCAGGCCCTTCAGGAGGAAGTGAAAGCCGTGGATCTGGCTCCCCTTCACAACCAGATGCAGATTCCCATTTTGAACAGCCCATGATGTCCACGCTAGAAGAAACATACCTTTCTCAGAGCACATTGATAGAGACTCAAGAAACATTGGCTTTGACCCAGGGGGAGTTACTCGAGGTTGGTCATGAGAGAGATTCGTTGCAGACACAACTCAATACTGCGCTTCCACAGGTATGTGTGCTTTTCACCTGAAACTACAGTTTCTTTCTGTTAAGCGTCTTTCTATGATACCATCTTCTGTTTATGTACTTCTGTATTTTGTGTAACCAACCACTTGTGAAATGATGGTTCCTGGTGTTTGTAAGCACATGCAGAGTTCCTGGGGATTAAACGACTCAGGGCAGACCAACTAGTGTTCTGTAAAGTCATGTGAAAATGTTTTACTGCTCTCACTCTTCTCTGTGAGGAACTGCTGAAGATTTGGGAATGCACTTTGAAGGATTTTTAAAAAGACTTGAAACAACAACCAAGCGACATACGTGGTCCTTGGTTTCTTTGATTCTTTCTTGTGAGATCTCTTGCTTAATGTAGGCTTCCCATGACTTGTATCTCAGGAATTGTATGTGTGTTTAGGATTGTATCTCAAGGATTTCTAGTTTCTAAAGAAGTTTTGTAGATAATGAAGTTTTTGTGGTATTAGGAATCGAACTGAGGCCCTTGCTCTTGCCAGGCAGATGCTTATGCTGCTGAACTATTATCTCTAGCCCTTGAAATTTGGTAGACAAGGATTCACTTCACAGAGAAAAAAATTTTAAATTTTATTTAAGGAGAAAAAGAAAAAAAAAAGCAGAGAAATGGTACAAGTTATACAGAATTTCAGAAAAAAATAAACAAGAGGAAATCACTAGTTAATAGATTACGTATTGTCATGTTAGAAATATTTGTTTGAGTCACAAAATTAAAGTATATAAAGTGGACATTCAAACAGTGAGACTATAAACAGTTCTGTTGAACAAAACTCAGTAATATTGTTATCTGTCATCTTTTTCGTTTTTATTGGTACCACAGTTCGAACTCAAGACTGCCTGCTTGCAAGGCAGGCACTTAGGCCGCTGAGCTGAATCCCCAACCACTGAATTTTATCTTTTGAAACACTTATAATTTTTCTTTTTTAAAAAGAATTCATATATTCACTTTACTCATTTTGTACTTTTCTCTTACAAAACTAGAGAAATTAAAAGTAGGAAGTTAACAACGTTGGCACAGTATTAACTGTAAAAATTATTCCAGTTTCACCAAGTTTTCCCTGATGCTGTTTTTCTGTTCCGGAATCCAGTTCAAGGCCTCATATTATCCTTTTGTGTTCTTTTCTGATTTTTTTTCTATTATGTAATGTAGTCTTTTTTTTTAATGGTACTGGGGATCAGTGCAGACCCTTGAGCATGCGAGGCTCATACTCTACCACTGGACCTCACCCTTAGCCAATTTAAGTTTTGCTATTCTAGAACAATTACCACCCAGTCTCTTTATAGTTTACTTTTGCTAGATTTATTTGCTAATGTTTTGTTTAGGGTTATTGTGTCTGTGTTTATAGAAGATACTGACATAACATTTTATTTTCTTGTACTATCTTTGGTGTGTGTTTTTGTGCTTTGCACCAGGGCTTGACCTCATGACCTCACACTTAGCAGGCAGGCTCTTGAGTCACTGAGCTACATCCCGGCTCTATTATCTTTAAGTTTTGCTATAAAGGTTATTATGCTGGTCTCATAAAGCAAGGTAGAAAGTATTTCTTGTTTTTCTTTTCCCTGGAAAACTTGTGACTTTGTGGTTTTCCTTCTTAGATACTTGAAAGAATTTATTGACAACACCTCCCAAGTCTTGAGTTTTCCTTCTGAGAAAGAAAACTTTCAGAATCAACTTTATAGATAGAAGTGGGATTTTCCTGATAGTAATTTACAGTATCTTTATTATCTACATGATCTCTAGTGATGTACATTTTAATAATTCCTTGTATTGGCAGTTTGTGCTTTGTCTCTTTTTCTTAAATTATCTTGTTAGGAATTTACCAGTTTTATAAGGTCTTTTAAAGAGCTGAATTGTAGCTTTGTTGGTGTTTTTGTTCTCATTTGTTTTTTAGACAACCTTGCCTTGGCGTTTCCATCTTCCCGTCTCAGCCTCCGTTAATGTGGACGTTGCAGGCCGGCTCCAGCATGCATGACTTGGCTTCGTTGTTGTTTTCCTACTTAATGCTTGCTTTCTATTTCATTACTGAGATCTTTTGCCTTTGTTCATTTTTCTAGTTTCACAAGTAAATATTTCATCAAATTTTATTATTATTACTATTATTATTATGGCACCAGGAATCAAACTGATGACCTTGTGCTTGCCAGTTAGGCACTTGTGCAACTGAGTTATATCTCCGACCCCCAATTTTTAGAATTTCATTCTTTCTGTTTCTTTGTACTGATTTCAAGGCTTTTACACTGAGCTACATCCTCACCCCTTCTTATTTTTTTAAATTTGAGATAAAATCTTGCTAAGTCACTTGAGTTGCCCAAATTGGGTTTCAACTTAAGATTTTCCTGTCTTACTCAGTCTTTTCTTATATATATATTTACAGCTATTAATTTCCGTTGAGCAAACCTTTAGTTATGTTCTACACATTTTCGTAAGTCAAATTTGCATTAGCTATAATACAAAAAATAGTTTATATCCAGTGTGGTATCTTTTTTAATTCCTTTTTTTTTGTTTTTGCCAGGGGAAAGCGCGAACGCAGTCCCCCACTACCACAAATTATGCAGCCGAGTTTCCCGCATTTGGGGAAATCGCAGGGGTCAGCACATCCGGAGTGCAATGGATGAGCCTCACCCTGGGAAAACCACCTTCGTGATCATGGTATCTCCCCTGCCAGGTCTTTTTTAATTCTTAAAAGTTTTTTAAAGTATACCATTTAACTTCGAATATTGGGAGAGTTTCTAATTTGTTTGTTTGTTTGTTTCTAAGTTTCTTTTTTTATTTTATTTAAAAGGAAAAAGAGAAAAAACAAAACAAAACAAAGCAGTATAAGGGTACAATTAATACAGAACTACAACAACAACAACAAAAAAACCACTAAGAAATCTCCAGTTAATAGATTACAATTATCATCCTAGAGACAGTTGCTCAAGTCACAGTATTAAAGCATACAAAGTGGACCTTCAAACAGAGAGACTGCAAACAGTTGTGTTCAATGATCCAACCAAAAACATTAATATGGTCAGCTATTTAGCACCCCTAAACACACTTGCAGTTGTATATTTAGAGCACTTCTTTTCCTCTCTTTTTTACAACAAAATTTACACATTTTGGGTTTTATTACTCCTTAGTTCTTATTACTTTTTTTGTTTTGGAAGAGAATAAAGTCAAATATAGCAAAACAAAGCTGTCAGTCAAAACCACGGATGGACATAACACATGATGTAAAAACAGAGTACAAGGTTATCAACAATGGTTACCATAATGCCTCTTGCTTCCTTAAAAAGAATTGTCTGTCTCATTAGGTATTATAAAGTTGAACAAAGCAGTAGAGAACAAGACCAATAAAACCTAAACCTTGTAAACACTACAGGACTTCCAAAGAAGAAAATAGTGAAACTAGGATGGGCATCATAGTGAATCTCATTGCCTTCAAAGTAGTTGTCTATACCTTCAAAATTGCTACTATCATACAGAACGGAACAGAGTCTAATCAGTCAAAACAAGTTAGTGGGAGTATTACAGGACTTCAAGTTAATAGGAAATCAAATAAGTTACTATAATATATCCTGGTAATTTTTTTGATTTTTCCCCTTTATTAAAAATCATAAAAAATAACTAAATAATTTTTTTAATGAATAAGGAAGAGATTGAGATAAAAGAGGACATAACATCATAACAGTACAGGTCAAAGCATGACAGTTTCAGCAACCTAGTGCTTCACCACCAAATAACCCGGTTTAATAGTAGTTACCATAGTGTCTTTTTCCTTGAAATATTTGAATATAACTTCATATACTATAGCTTCAAACATATCAAGTCAGTGTAAAACCATTCAAGTGGATGAAAGCATTGTAGGGTTTTTAGAACCAACTAACAGAAAATAAACAATGGTTTCTATATTATCTCTTTGCCTATAAGAATTTTTGTTTATACTGTCACATATAATAAAATCCAGCAAGATGAATCATGATAAAACCATTGGAGACAGAAGAGCCAGTTTGGTGGGGCTTCAAAACAAGATGATAGTAAATCAGCACTAGCTATTATGATGACTTATTTTCTTCAAAATAGCTGTTCATTTCATCACAGGCAATAATATCAAGCCGCCCAGAATAAAGCCTTTCCAGTTAATAAGTGAAAACTTTATAAGGCTTCAAGGACACATAATGGGGAATCATGATTACCACATACTTTTATATATTTGAATCATTACTTACATTAGGGAAACTATTTGGTATTCACACATGCGAGATTGATTTATTTCACTTATGAGTATGGTCTCAAGCTGCGCCCAGTTATTGATAAATATCTCAATGTGATTCTTCTTTATAGCTGAGTAATACTCCATTGTATAGAAATACCACAAGTTTTTTATCCATTCCTCAGTTGATGGACACTTGGGTTGTTTCCAAGATTGGGCGATTACAAATTGTGCTGCTATAAACATAGGTGCACATATATCACTGTGGTATGATGCTTTCAGTTCTTCTGGGAATATGCCTAGAAGTGGAATAGCTGAAACAAATGGGACTTCCAATCCCAGCTTTTTGAGAAATCTCCAGACTGACCTCCACAAAGGTTGTACCAGTCTACACTCCCACCAGCAGTGTAGGAGAGTTCCTTTTTCCCCACAGCCTCTCCAGCATTTGTTGTTGTTAGTTTTCTTGATCCTGGCCATTCTTTCAGGAGTGAGATGGTATCTCAGTGTGGTTTTAATTTGCATTTCTCTAATGACCAATGATGATGAACATTTTTTCATGTATTTATTTGCCATTTGTATTTCTTCATCTGAGAATTGTGTATTCATCTCAGATGCCCATTTTTGGATTGGATCTTTGAATTTTGGGGGTCTGAGTTTTTTTAATTCTTTATATGTTTTAGACAAAAGTCCCTTGTCTGATGGGGAGTTCACTAAGATCTTTTCCCAGTTTGTGGGTTTTCTTTTCACTATGCTGGAGATTTCTTTTGACATGCAGAAACATTTTAATAAGAAGTAGTCTCAGTTATTGATTCTGGGAAGTATTTCCTGTGCGGTTTGAGTCCTGTTCATGAATTCTCTACCTACCCCTATGTCTTCAACGTTTCTACCCAATTTGTCTTCCAATAGATTTAGTGTTTCTGTTTTAATATTCAGATCTTTGACCCATTTAGATTTTAATTTAGTACATGGTGATAGGCATGGGTCTAGCTTTAGTTTTCGGCAAATGGAGAGCCAGTTTTTCCAACACCATTTATTAAAGAGACTCTTGTTCTTCCAGTGAACCTGCTTGGCTCCTTTATCAAAGATAAGGTGGTTGAGTTTGTTTGTAGTTGTGGTTGTATCTTCTGATCTATTCCAGTGATCTTCGGCTCTGTTTTGATTCCAATACCATGTTGATTTTACTACTGTTGCTTTGTAGTATAACTTCAAGTCAGGGATTGTGATGCCTCCTGCCTTGCCTTTGCTGCTTAGAGTTACCTTTGCTATTCTAGCTGGTTCCAGATGAATATTAGGAGTGATTTCTCTAGATTTATAAGGTATGTTGATGGTATTTTTATTGGGGTTGCATTGAATCTGTATAACAGCTTTGGGAGAATGGCCATTTTCACAGTGTTTGTTCTTCCTATCCGTGAGCAAGGAATGTCTTTCCATTTTCTGGGATCATGTTCAATTTCTTTTTTCAGTGTATTATAATTTTCCCTGTATAGGTCTTTCACTTCTTTCGTAAGAGTAATTCCTAAATATTTCATGGTTTTGCTTACTAGTGTGAAGAGTGTGGTTTCTCTTATTTCCCTCTCTGTGATTTTGCTGTTAGTGTATAGGAATGCTATTGATTTCTGAGTATTGATTTTGTATCCAGCTACATTACTGAATTAATTTATTATATCTAAGAGTCTTTCAATAGAATTTAGGGGGTCTTCTATGTAGAGTATCATGTCATCTGCAAACAATGACAATTTAACTTCTTTTCCTATCTTTACCCCTTTTATTTCTCTCTCATGTCTAATTGCTCTGGCTATTACTTCCAGTACTATATTAAATAGGAGTGGTGATAAAGGACATCCTTGTCTTGTGCCTGATTTTAAAGTAAAGGCTTTCAATTTTTGGCCATTTAGTATGATGCTGGCTTTTGGTTTGTCATTAATGGCCTTTATTATATTGAGGTAAAGACCATCTATTCCAAGTTTCTGTAAAGTTCTTATCATGAATGAATGTTGGACCTTATCAAAGGCTTTTTCTGCATCTATAGAAATGATCATGTGATTGTTACTTTTGGCTTTATTGATATGGTGGATTACATTTATTGATTTACGTATGTTGAACCATCCCTGCATTCCTGGGATGAATCCCACTTGGTCATGGTGTATAATCTTCTTGATGATTTGCTGCATCCTGTTTGCCAATATTTTATTCAGGATTTTTGTGTCTGTGTTCATTAGGGAGATCGGTCTATAGTTCTCTTTTTTAGTTGGGTCTTTCTCAGGTTTTGGTACTAGAGTAATATTTGCTTCCAGGAATGACTTAGGAAGGATTGCTTCCCTTTCAATTTCATTAAATAGTTTGAGGAGTGTTGGCATTAGGTCTTCTTTGTATTTCTTATAGAATTCTGCAGTGAATCCATCTGGGCCTGGGCTCTTCTTTGTAGGTAAGGACTTAATTACACTATCAATTTCATTAAGAGAGATTGGGTTATTCAGCAGTTTTACATACTCGTGATCTAGCTTTGGTACTTCATATGTTTCTAGGAATCTGTCTATTTCTTCTGTGTTATCAAATCTTTGAGAGTAGAGGTTTTCGAAATAGGTGTTGATGATCTTCTGTATTTCTGTAGAGTCTGTAGTGATTTCACCTTTTTCATTTCTTATTGCATGAATTTGAGCTTTTTCTTCCCTTTTTAAAATAACGTTGGCTAGGGGCTTATCGATTTTATTTATTCTTTCAAAGAACCAACTCTTTGATTCATTGGATTGTTTTCTTAGTCTCTATTGAGTTGATTTCTAATTTTTATAATTTCTAATTTTTATAATTTCCTCCCTTCTTTTGGCTTTGGGCTTGACTTGCTCTTCTTTTTCTAGCTGTTTGAGGTGTAGCAACAGGTTATTTATTTGTATTCGTTCTGTTTCCTGATGTGGGAACTCAATGCAATGAATTTTCCTCTGAGGATGGCTTTCATTGCATCCCAGAGATTCCCGTAAGTTGTGTCTGTATTTTCATTTTCTTGTAGGTATTGTTTAATTTCTTCTTTAATTTCCTCTGTGACCCACTGATTACTCAAGAGTGTGTTACTCAGTTTCCATGTGTTTGCGGGATTTTTGCAGTATCTTTTATCATTAATTTCTAATTTCAGAGCGCTATGATCCGATAACATGCAAGGGATGATTTCAACTCCTTTGCATTTGTTTAAATATGTTCTGTGAACAAATATTTGGTCTATTTTAGAGAGCCACCCATGTACTGCTGAGAAGAATGTGTATTCATCGCTCCTAGGGTTTCTTGAGGTGTGCTGGATGTTGTTGGGTGGAACATTCTGTATATGTCTATCAAGTCCCATTTGTTTATAGGTGTGATTCAGTTCTGTTATTTCTTTGCTCATTTTCTGTCTGGTTGATCTGTCCCTTGGTGTCAAAGGCATGTTAAGGTCTCTTATTATGGTTGTGTTACTGATAATTTGAGTTTTCATTTCTGTTAATAGTTGTTTCATATAACTGGGTGCTCTGGAGTTTGGTGCATATATATTTAAGATAGTTATCTCTTCCTCTTGGAGTTTTTCACTAATGAGTATGTAGTGACCTTCTTTGTCTTTTATGATCCTTGTTGGTTTAAAGTTCACGTTGTTTGCAAACAGAATGGCTACTCCTGCTTTTTTTTGGATTCCTGCTGCATGAAGAATTGTTTTCCATCCTTTGACTTTCAGTCTGTGAGTATCCTTCTGGGTTAGATGGGTTTCCTGTAAACAGCATATGGTTGGATTTTGTTTCTTGATCCATTCTGCTAGTCTGTTTCTTTTGATTGGTGCATTGAGACCATTTACATTAATGGTTATAACTGTTATATGATGGTTTATTGTTGACATGTTATCTCTCTGCTGTTGCATCTTTATCTTTCTGTTCTGTTTAATTATCTTCTTTGCTTAGTGGTTTTTTTCTTGTATATCTAAACTGTCCCTCAATATTTTTTGCAGTGTTGGCTTGGTGTTCATGAAGTTCTTCAGCTGTTCTTTGCCATGGAAGTATCTTATTTCACCATCAATTTTGAATGATAGGTTTTCAGGGTACATCAGTCTAGATTGGAAATCATTTTGCTTTAGGATCTGGAATATTTCACTCCATGTTCTTCTTGACTTTATTGTTTATGCTGAGAAGTCTGCTGTGTTCTGATAGGTTTCCCTTTATAAGTGATTTGTCTTTTCTCTCTGACAGCTTTTAATAATCTATTCTTGTGTTGGATTTCCAGGATGGTGATTATTATATGTCTGGGTGTAGTTTTATTTTGGTTATGACTATTTGGAATTCTATAGGCTTCACTGAACCTGATGTCGGTTTCTGATCTCATGGTTGGGAAATTTTCACCTATTACTTCTCTTAATATCCTCTTGACATCCTTTATGTTGTCTCCTTCTTTTTCATTAATTCCTATCAATCTTATGTTATTTTTCTTTGCATCATCTTGCAGTTGTTGAATTTCCTGATTCCTTTTTATTTTTAAAAGATCTTTCCTTTCCTGTTCACTAGCTGCAATCCTGTCTTCAAGGTCTGAAATTCTATCTTCACTTTCATTGAGGCGGTTTTTACAACTTTCAGTGGAGTTTTTTATTTCCTGTGTATCTCTGTGCATCTGCATTATGTATTCTGTTTGTTTCTTATATTGCTCATCTAGGGATTCTATCTTTTTGTTTAGTTCCTCCAATTTTTTAACTGTGTTTTCTTTAGAGATATTCAGAATCTCTTTCATTTCCTTTATCATTTCTTCTTTTACCTGGGAGATTTTTTTGAGTTTGAATTCCTTTAAAGCTTCCTGGAGTTGCTTGTTAATTTCAGTAGCTATTATGTCCGATATTTGAGGTGAATGGCATACATTTTCTTCTGTATACATCGCTCCTAGGGTTTCTTGAGGTGTGCTGGAGGTTTGAGGTTGTAATTTGGTCTTTTGTTTTGTCATTTTCCTATATTTCTGTTTCAAGTGTTATTTGAAAGCTTCCTCAGGGTCTGTTGGAAATCCACTTTTATGTTCGCACCTCCTGGCACTCTGGCACCCAGTTCCTCCAAGCCACTGGGCCCACTAGAACCAATGGCCCTCTTCTGCCGTTTAGAACTCCGTAGTTCTAGATAAGCTGGGCTCCAGGGACACTGTGCACCCATCTGCTTGCTGGAAGCTCCACAGTTCTCCAAGCGCAGCCAGAATAGGGAGGTGGACGTAGAGGCCTCAAACCCACTTAAGCAATTCACTGCCACTGGAAGCCTGGAGGGTCCTGAAGAGTCTGGGCTTGGGGCAGAGTGCACTGAGCACTTACCACAGGCCGGGGGGCCTTTGAAACTGGTGATGATCCCCTGCTTGCTGAGATATCCACAGTCCTCCAGACACACGGAGAGGCAGATGCAGGTGCCCCAGACCCGCCCAGCCCTTCCTCGGCACCCAGACGGTGCAGGAGTCCCAAATAGGCTGGGCTCCAGAGATAGTGTCCATCAGTTTAGTTTTGAGGACATCAGTGTAGCTTTGTGTTTGATTTGAATTTAGGATTGTGTCCAGTATTTTCTCACTGAAGTGTATTAATGTTTTGTGCGTTAATTACTTGTCCTTTTACCCCTCTGAAATACCTAATTTAGGCAATGGCCCAGAATGAACAAATGGAGGAAAGAATCACTACGCTGGAAAAACACTACCTTGCTGCACAGCCTGAAGCCACATCTGTGCATGACCTCAGTGACGAACTTGAAAATGAAATTGCAAATAAAGATTCTATACATCGACAGGTAATGGGTTTTACGACTGTTTTCTGATTTTAATAAGTTGTATTTGGGGAGGTACTTTGAGTCATTCATTTGCATTGAAAGATATTCTGTTCAGTATTAGTACCTTGATTAAAGGAGCAGGTGGCAGAGAACTTCAGGGCATTTGCTCTCCTTAGTAACCCGAAATACACACACCAGGATTCTTGAAAAATGTGTGGCACAGTTTTGTCTTGGTTCATGAACATTTTTGTTTGCAAGCACTTTGGTTCACAAATAGAAGTATTTGGCAAATTGTATTTGTTTGCAAATTCTGCAATGGATGACAAGCACAACTGCAATCATGTTTCCCAGACATGTTTTTCCAAAGTTATAGAACAAATGAAGTTCGTGAACTATAATACCACTGTATTTTATAACATACATTGTTTGATCAAAAATAAAATAGACATTAAAAGTGACGTAATGTTTAATAACATTAACTTATTAATAAAACGTTCATAGGTGAATGACTTCATTAAGCAGATTATAAAATAGAACATATGGGGATTTATACTGAGATAAATATGCACTGAGAAAAAGGGAAGTCTTCAAATCAAAGAAAAACCCTCATAGCAACCTGTACTTGGAGGTGTTTTCTAGATGTTGTGAAAACTATTTGGTAAATATTCTACATAGAAATTTTTTTAGAGGAATGGATTTGTGAAAGAATAATTACCTACTTTAAAAGTAACTTGAGCAGCTTGTCATCAGGATGAGCAAAGTCCCAGAGCCAGTGAGTCTTGCATGTTAGCAGTAATTCGCAGAAGTGGCAGAACCTTAGAGTGGGGGTTGGGCTGCTTCTTGAACTCATATCAATCCTCTTGCCTCAGCCTCCTGTAGGAAAATGAGTGGTCTAAGAGTTGGTGTTTGAATCTTCTTAAAGGTTTTTATTTTCTTCAACAAATCTGATAGGGGTTACAATGGAAAATTTACTAAATTATGGGAACGTTTTTAAATCAGATCAAGAATTTGCCCACGTAGTGACGAAGACGGCCCAGTTAAGTCCTTTGCATAGTAGCTTGGTCTGGGGTGCAGCATTATAGTCAGAGATATTGTGAGATTCACCGTGTTGGCTCAGAGCTGATGTAGACACAGCCAGGCCTGAATCCATGTGAGAAGCAGCTTCTTTTATGGGCTGGGTTGAGGGAAGTTCTTTCAGATTTACACAGAAATACCTGTGATTGCCTGTAGAGAACCTTAGACAGATAAGAGAACAGACAGCTGGGGTGCTGATGCACACCTCCAGTAACAGCACTCCAGGAGGCTAGGGCAGGAGAATGGCAACTTCAAACCCTATCTAGGCAAGTTAGTGACAGTAAGACCCTGTCTCAGAGTGAACAAAGGTCTGAGGATGTAGCTCAGTGCCAGAGTCCTGTGTTCAGTCCCCGTCATCACACAAGGGGAGAAAACAAACATCCAGAGGACTGAAAGCTTTAAAGCAGAAAATCAGTTGCACTGCAGAAGTGTTTGACTTTATAAACTGAGTTTGCAGCTGCTATTTTTTGTCCTTGTTGTTGTTTGGTTGGTTTTGTCTTGTTTTGTTTGATTTTGAGATAGGGTCTTGCTCTGTAGTTCAGGCTGGCCCTGAACTCACTATGTAGCCCACACCAGCCTCTAACTCACTGTGGTCTCCAGCTTTGTCCTCCTGCTCCTCCAGGTGTTAGGATTACCAGTATGTGCTACCACACCCAACGTACAGGCACCTTTTTTAACAGTGGTGACTCAGAAAGACAGTCCTTCCCCATCTTTCTGGGCCTACAGAAGGATTATGTACCATTAGTTTTTTATATTGATTTATTTTTGAGACAAGATGTGGCTGTGTAGTCCAGGCTGGCCTTGAACGTAGCCCGAGCTAGCCTCAAGCTCATGGCAGTCCTCCTGCCTCAGCCTGCAAAGTGCTGAGTCTATAGGCTTGGACCACCACACTTGGCAGTTTTTTACTTTTTTACAATGTATTGCTAGGTGGAAATAATTATGCAATAAATTGACCTGGTGTAAAAGCTAAGATGTATACACTGACTTGTAGATTTTCTTTCGTTAATAGTAACCAAAACCCCACTTTTCTTAGAATATTTAAGTAGAATTTTGATTCCACTAATAAGTCCTCTAATATTAAGGAAAATGCAGAGTCCCTGCAAGGAGTTTGCTCCTTCTTGTTAGGATAGTTACTATTGATACAGTTGGATACCACAACTGCTGTTTGGTTATCCATGATGAATAACTAATGGAAGAAGATACTCATAATACCTTAGGATAGAAGAGCAGGTAATCTTCAATTCTATTTTTTTTTGTCTTTTTCCTTTTTATCGCTACCGGGGATCGAACTCAGAACTGCCTGCTTGCAAGGCAGGCGCTTATGCCGCTGAGCTAAATCCCCAGCCCCTTGAATTCTAAATTAATGCATCATGGTTAGCAGGAATCCAGAAACCTACAGAAGGCAGGCAGAGAATTCTGTCAGGCAACAGTTGTGTAGAAAATTGCTTGGGAACTTGCAATATTTTTTTTTTGTGAATCAATTCTTTGATCAGAGTTTCTGATTTCCAGTGTTTAAGTCCATAGAGAAATGTACAGCTTTAAATAGGAAAGTCAGAGTTGTAAAGTTTAAATGGCATTTTGCTTACTAAGAAATTATTAGCAGTCACCATGGAAAAGATTGTCATCCAGCCTCCTCCAAATGTATAATGTGATTAAATCAAATGAGAGATATCAAAATCAACAAAACTCAGCAGAAGGTTTATTTTTTGTTGTTCTAAAATTCATTATATTAAAAACAAATAAAAAGTAGTGTTAATTGAGAAAGTTATTGGAGCTTACACACAGTGATATAGAGTATGTAAATGTAGATAGTCATAGCACATAGGAAAACGTACAGTCATTGAAGTTCTGTGTGGGAGGCCACTTGCTACTGAGCCTTTCCTAGCCTCTAAGAGGCAGATGGACTTTGCCTGTTCACTGCACTTTATCCCTTCAAGATAACAAAGTTACTCTCATTACTGAAGAGCCTGTGACACGTATCTTCAGTTCCCGATGGCACTCAAAAGGAACACTAGTGGGGGCCGAAGCCTCAGGGAAACTGTCAATACCTTTACCGCTAGCAGGAAACAAGACAAGGACAGCATGAGCCAAGACCCAAATATGCATGTGTGTGGCTTCTGTTTCTCACTATCTGGACCACATGTTACAAGTGGAAGCATTTGCATGCGGCCTAAAATCTTACTTACATGTGGCTTGATAAAATATTCCTGGGTTTTTGGTTTGACTATTGCCTTTTTTTGAAGTCCGGCAATATCTCCCATGTTTTGGTTTTATTGCTTTTGTTCTTTACTGTTTTCAGTTTTATTATAACTGATGATATAGGCAATTCTTTAAGATAGCAAGAGGCATTATGGTAACCATTGATCATCACCTTGTCGTCTGTTTTTATATTATGTACTATGTCCCTTCTTTTGATTTGACTGACTCTGTTTTGTTATGTCACATTTGGTTTTATTCTCTTCAAATAAAAAGTAGTAAGAACTGTGGAAGTAATAAAACCCAAAATGCATAATTGTCATAGTAATAAAGAGAGGAAAAGAAAGGATATAACTGCATGTATATTTAAGCGTATAACATAGATAACCATATTGCTAAGTTTTTGTTGGATCATTGAACAGAACTGTTTGCAGTCTCACTGTTTGAATGTCCACTTTATATGCTTTAATTCTGTAACTTGAACAACCATTTCTAAGATGACAGTATGTAATCTATTAAGTAGTGATTTCCCACTGTTTATTTTTTTTGAAATTCCGTATTACTTGTACCCATTTTCTGTTTTTTCTTTTCTTTTTCTCCTTAAATAAAAAAAATAATAATCCTGGGTATATTATTAAAAGAGTGTCGCGCAGACTCTGGGTTTTCTTTTAGGGGATGGCCCATGAGTGTGCCTATGCGTTGAGGAAGGCAGGACTGTGGAAACTGTGCACATGTGAACCCTTTTACCCTGGGTAGGCTCTGTTTAGAAGGTTATTTTCAGGTTTTGAAGCAGGACTAGATTTCATGAAACATTCATGGAGAACAACAAGAGGTGAATAGTTAACTTCTTTGTGAGTGCTATGGTATAAAAGATACAGATTCCATTATAGTCCTGCAGGAGCTCACTGAAGACCAACTAGATTAATGTGAGCTGAGAGCATTTAGGATATAATCTTAACAGATAAACAGATAAATTCCATATCTTTCTCTCTCATTTCTGAGATAAGGTTTCATTATACAATTCTGGCTGGCCATGAACTCACACTGTAGCCCAGGCTGGCTTCAAACTCCAGCAGTCCTCCTGTATCAGCCTCCGGAGTGCTGGGATTACAGGCATATACCACCTTGTCTGGCTCTCATTTCTAATTGTAGTAACAAAAGAAAGACTGCCGTGCGCTGGGGTAACCAGAGCATGCTTACTTAGCATGTTCAGGCCCTGTGTTTAACCTCCAGCAATCTCATCGCTAAAAAAGGCCATCATGCTTGAAATTACCAACATGAATCATAAAAGTTCAAAAAAACTTTTGGGAGGGAACCAGAAATCAAATTTAGGACCTTGTTGTTTGCCAGGCATCATTTAAAATTTCAGGTTAAAACAATCATTTGTTAAAATAGAAAAGAACAAAGAAGAAGTAGGGTACTATACGTATGCTCCATGCACAAAGAGATTCTTGCACCAGACTCCCCTATACTGGCCCCCGCTCTGCCCAGAGCCTTGCAGGCTCACTGAACCAGGCCTTCATTCTGCTTCTGTTCTCTTGTAGGACGAAAGCCCAAGGCTAGGACCCGCTGCCTTGTCTCAGACCTGTCTACAAGTGCCAAGAAGTCCCCTCGGTCTGCCCAGTTAAACCGAAGTGAAGAAGGAACCATCCCATACCGGTCTTTGTCTGGCCGATGTTTGCTGTTCTTAGACTCACCATTAAGCTAATCTTCACGACCAGCCCAGGACAAGTCTCCTCTAAGTCACCAGGCTGCATGCTGAGGAGAGATGACCAGTGAACAAGACCAACCTACCGTGTCTACCGTAAGTCAACAGACTGCTTCCTTTGCTGAGAAATTCTTACTGCCAAAACCAAAATATCCAAATCACACTCAAGTCCACTGAACAGAGGTAAGCTCTGTGGCCGGCTGCTGGTGAAAGTGCGGCATCTCACTTTGGGCAGGCACAGATCATGGCCATTCCGTGCAGCATTACTGTGTGGATCACTTCCTCACTTAAAAAAGAGCAAGCCACAGTTCCACTGGGCCAAGGAACAAATCAGCAACAGAGTGAGGATCTGTACCCGTGTGCTTACTAAATTACCCTTCTGCTCAGCCCCATAGAGAAGCTCACACACAGCTGCTGAGGACAATCACCACTTGGCACCTGCGGCAGCACTGCCCCACAAGTGCACCACCAGGAAGGCAGGAAGCATGAAGCGGGCATGGCACAGGGCCAGAGGCAGCAGGCATTAGGGGGAGCTTCTAGATCGACAAAAAGAAAGGCCCCCATCCCCACTGCTCCTGGAGCACTGTTTTTACCCCCAAGATTTACTCTCAGAGGTAGACTCCCAGCAGACCAGAGCATCTTGACCAATCCAGGCCCAAGGGAGAAGTGGTCCAGGTTTTGAAATCAAACCAGACTTAACTTAACTATACCTGCTCGGCACATCATGTGATCTAAGCTTCAGTTTGCCCATCTGTAAATGGGGTAAGCACAGCAACTGGTTTCTCAACAGGGATGTGATTGTGGACTAAATATAGCAACAAAATGGCCAAGCACTGAGTTTGGCACCTGGCAGAGAGCAGTGCTTGCTAAGTTTTAGCCATCCATATCAGAAAAACTGGTTTTCCTCAATCTAAAGCCTATGGCTCTGCTTTAATCACTCCCTCCTTTCAAATCCTAAATTCTATGTCTATTATACACATGCATTCAATGGTTAGAGGCAAAAGCACTGAACGTAGCAAACACTGACATCTGTCCCCATGATCCATGGATGGCTGATTGCCAAGAGAACAGTAACTTGTGATATGGCATGTCAGTTTAAACATTTCCAATAAAACATCAGTTATTCATTGCAATATAATGACAACATTACACTTATGTGTGTGACATATAATACTCATCCATGCATTAGGGAGATACAAAGCTATGCTCAGTTACTGGACAATTAAGCTTTCTATGATATTTCCTTAAGTCGCTAGGCTGACAAGACACATGCAAAGAAATAGAGACCAGATTTAATATTAAAAATTCAAGGATCTACACAAGCAAATATATTACAATATGAAGGACAAGACAGAAATAAGGGAGACAGGATTTAGAGGAAATAATAACTTGAAATCCAATAATTTTTTATTACAAATTTATTTATCTATTTATTTGTCTTTTTCCTTTTTATCGGTACCGGGGATCAATTGCCTGCTTTAAAGGCAGGTGCTTATGCTGCTGAGCTAAATCCCCAACCCCTTATCACAAATTTAAATCTAAGTTATCCAAGGTTTACTAGAAAACACTATAAATTACTACTCAAACAGCAAATTCTGTTTAAACACAGGCAATTTAAAGCATGGCACTGTATAGAACAAAGGGCCCTGATAATCACCTACTCTCTAATATTCCCATGATGACAAGATGTTACAGCAACATCTATTATAAAACTGAACAGCCAGGCATGGTGGAGTGCACTTATAATCCCAGCATTTGGGAAGCTAAGGCTGGAGAACTGCCAGGAGTTCGTGGCCAACCTGCACTACATGAGTTCAAAGCCAGCCTGCACTGCATGGCGAGATCCTGTCTCAGAAAAACACAAAAAACTGAACAGACTTATTTTTAGTTAATCATTTTTTGTGCAATACAGTAAAATCTTCACCTAGAATTTGATTTACAACTTCTCAAAATATATCATTTATCCCCACGTGCAGTGGCATACACATTAAATCACAGCACTCTGGTAGGCTGAGGCAGCAAGGCTGCCAAGTTTGAGCTCAGCTGGGCAATTTAGCAGGATCCTGTCTCACAATAAAAAATAATACTGAAAAAAAAGGGTCATGTGTGTATCTCATGCACAGGCCTGGATTCCTTCCCAGGTACTGTGGAATACAAACAGCAGAATGGAAAAAAATAAAAGAAAGCTAGGCATCCTAAAATGCGTAACAATAAAGGCTAGCCCAGTACTAGGTGGGAGGTATTTTAATTAAAAAGTAGTCCATTAAAAACTATAGCATATGCCCAATAAGTTGATGAGATTTAGAATTCTGATTATAATCAATAAAATCTGATTCGTATTGTCTGTATAAAGTTTCCATTAATTTTATACTCAGGAGTGGCCCCTCCTCTTGCTTCTGCAGTATGCAGGGTTGAATCCAGCTGGGGCCCTCAACAAACTACATTCCCAGCCATGATTATATTTTTATTTTGACACAGGACATCGATAAACTGCTCATGCTGGCCTCAGACTTATAATCCTCCTTCTTAGCTTCCCCAGTAGCTGGCATTACCACTGCATGTGCCACTGCACTAAGCCCAGATTATTTCTTAACAAAGCAAATACTTCACTCATGAATCATGCAGATCCTACACAATGTAAGGAAAAACACTCAACCAATTATATCCTGCTTGTAACCACGTTGACAAATTATATATTAAATATAATTGATCACTACTGAGCAAAATACATGTATAATGACAAAAACCCCAAACCCCACTAATAGTCATAATCCAGCTCAGACTCATAGGTGCTTGCCTGGTTACCTGTGCAGAGCCATCACAGAATGGGGAGGGGCTGGAAGGGGAGCTTGATGGACAAACTACAAATTGATAGGGCCCTGGGGCCTGGATTAGAATTGAATCTGGAGATGGCTAAAATAAAACAAACACAAGGGTGGTACAGGAAATCCAAACCAATAATGGAAGCACACAGACTGTCAGCCAGCATACTGAATTAGAGAACCAGGAAAAAAGAGTTTTCTTCCATGGTTGTTTGTAGTACTGGAAATAGAAGCCAGGGGTACTCTAACACTGAGCTATAGTCCCATCATTTTTTCTTTTTAATTTTGAAACAAGGTCTTGCTAAATTGTGCAGCCTACCCTTGACCTTATGATGGTCTGCATCAGTCTCCTGAGTAGCTAGAAAGATAGGGTTCACCCACTATGCTTGGGCTACTAAGCCCTTTTTGAGTCAGTGTCTTCCTAAATTGCCCAGGCTGACCTTAAACTGGCAAAACTCCCACTTCAGTCCACAAATAGCTGGGATTACAGACGTGTTCCTGCACTTCTTTTACAAATATCTGGAAAGAAGGACACAACTGAAAAATGAGATTGTCAAAAAGATTAAAATACAATACCAGGCTTTGTGCCACATCTTTAATCCCAGCACGTGAGAGGCTGAGGCAGGAGAATTGCCATGAGTTCAACGTCAGCTTGACTTACACCATAAGATCCCTGTTTCAAAAAAACCAAGAAATAATAAAATAGAAGTTTGAAAAGAAGAAAAAAGGGCCAGGGATATAGCTCCATGGCATAGCACTTGCCTGGCAAGCACAACGTCATGAGTACAATTCCCAGTACCAAAAGAAAAAGAAAAAGAAAAAAGGTTTGGTGAGTGGTTTGGTGCTTGCCTAGTATGTGGGAGGCCTTTGGTTCAATCCCAATTCTGCCAAAAAAAAAAAAAAAAAAAAAAAAAGGAAAAGAAAAATCGTTTAAAAGATTGCTCAGTTAGTTAATGGTATAAATTATAAATACATCCAAGTGTCACACAACAGATGGGTGACACTTAACATTCCACTAAAATGACTTGCTTAATTTGATTATATGCTGGCAAAGAATGCCACTAAAAAGTAAAATGTACAGCAACAGAAAAAAGAAAAAGATACAAGTACATGTGAAAAGCAGAATGTTGTAAATACAATTTCACATGAAATGAGATCTCATAAGCAAGATAAGCACCAAGACTAAATTACCCAAAAAGTATTCACATCTTAGAGCTGACGTACCCTCCAAAATTCAATACCATACCTCTGAGCATGAGGAAAATATGGAAAAAATGCTCCCTTTGCCACAGTCCCAGAGAGTACTCACATCTCTTTAAGCCAGCTCATAGCACAAAGAGTACTGAAAAATCCTTGTTTAAGGAGTGCATGTACTTGAGAAGCAGAACAGAAGAAGAACACATGATGACAGCCAAGAAGCTGCAAAGATGAAGAATCCACACGAGGGTGGAGGACAAACTCCCACAACGTAAGTGGGAAAAGCTGGGCAACTTCTCCTCTACCTTTTTAAAGACCACAGGAAAGGAGAAATTTCCCAACCACATGCAAGGGGTATGTCACAATCTGATAGCAGTACTGTGTTGTATTATTCATATTTATACTCATTCAACAATACTAAGGCTGAAAATAACTGATCAAAGAAAGGAGGAAAAAAAAAAAGAATCACTATCCTAAACACTCCAAGGACTCAGCATTATGACATCCCTGTAATATTTATTATTACTTACTTCACTAACGTCTCGTTGCAATTTTGTGTTCATCTCTTCAGCCTTGATGAGATCCTTTCTAGCTGTGTCAAGATCTTCTTCCAGCTCTGACACATGGCTGGAAAGTGTAGCCAGGCGCTCCTTCATCTGACTCTGCTCTTTCGACTGTTTATCTATGACTTCTGGGAGCTCAATTATTTTGGCAAGGTCTTCCTCATGGCTTAGAAGCCAGCAGAAGATCTTTGATGGGTAAAATGGACACTCTTAAATAACTTCAGTGTACTACCAAATAAAATACTTTAGGGCATAGAGACTATCAAAATGGATTTATGCCATCTGTTGGATGAAAGGACTCTCACAATCACTTTAGCTGCAAGCAGGCCATTCCAGCAACAGCATTCAAACAGCATCACACACGAACCAAGAAGCATAAGAAATCAGCAACAGAACAAAGAGAGAGCTCAAGGACTTACCTTTCCATTAGTGCTTGGTGTATCTTCTTGTTATGGTTTATGTCAAGCACTCCATCTGTTAGTGTTTTATTCTGAGTATTCTGATCTTTAAGAATCATTAGCTACAATCAGAAATTGAGTATGAGACTACAATAACTTATGGAAGAGTAATGAGTAAAGACAGCAAAATTCCATTTGGAAAAACAGTTCTACAGTACTGAACATAGTATAAAAAAGACAGTACATGGCAAAGCTGTCCATCCTGAATAGAACCGGATTACTAGAAACAGAATGTACTCACTGCTTGACAAGGAATTTAGAGATTCTTGCAATCTGAAATAAAAGTCTAACCCCAAACTACGACAGGCTTCATACTGTTTAAAATAAAATAATTTCCCCTTTTCAGGACTAGGATGATGTCCCACAATTACTTCCTTGTGCTTGGCACCAAGTTCCTCTTCTAACAAACTGCACCTTTCCAGTGCTACTCGAAATCGCTCTTGCACCTGAAAAGTTGAGTTTTTATATGCATACGCACACTTTCTGTATAGTTATCCTGATATTGATGAAACGCATTTCATAAAGTACTTTCAATGTCTTTCATTGCTAATATTGTCAAGAAAATGTCCTTGTTAATGGCTTTAAATGTTAAGGCTGGGAAACTCTTGTTCCTAAATAAATGACCACTATCCAGTTCTTAATGGGAAGTCAATATTCACAAGTAATCAACTGAAGACTCACATTCCAGTTACTACTTGTTAATCAGACAGAACATTGCCTTTTAATAAAGAAGGTCTGTTTACAAGAATTCAAAAAGTTAACAAATGGTAAAGCTAAACAAATACATGCAAAGCCTGCCATGAACACAGCAAGTGTAAGAACCCAGAACCGCTAGCGTGGCTGATGTACCTTTTGGTCCAGGGCCTTGTGATGTTCAAATAAGGACGTCAGTGCTTTCAGAACTTCCATCTCAATGGACACACCTGCAGGACACTGCACCTGCTGTTTCACCATAGTCATCCTGAAAGAGTTCATGCCTGGAGACAAGGCACTCCAGATGTTCCAGGAGCAGCTCAAACCAGGCCAGAGGGGGCATGTAAAGAGCACCTTCAATTTCACATTCAAATCCTTTACAATCTCATGGTCAAACAAGTTCAAATTCCTTCAATTCAGTAGAGTTAGATAAGTTTCCCTCAATTGTATTAGAATGTCATGAATTCCCATCACTAATTTATTAGCAAGAAGGTCTCATGGGGGGCTGGGGATTTTTTGATCCCTCCCTCCCCAAGGTTACCCAGCAGGATGTGGACTCTGTCCAGTGGCTTCTATGCCCCCCCACCAATTAGTAGCTGACTAAGCCCAAGGCTACGAAGGTGGCATACCTTCCAGGGGCCAAGACAGCCTCTACTGACATACTGGGAATGGCCACTTGTCCTACCACTGCGGTACTAAGGTTTTCCCTATGTTCCTATATTTCTGTGTTTCAAGTGTTACTTGAAAGCTTCCTCAGGATCTGTTGAAAATCCCCTTCTATATTTGCAGCTACTGAGACTCTGGCACCACGCTACCCCAAGCCATTGGGCCTGCAGAACCAATGGCCCTCCTCTGCTTGTTCAGAACTCCGCAGTTCCAGACAAGCTGGGCCTCAGGGACACTGCGCCCACCTGCCCCTTGGAAGCTCCACAGCTCTTCAACCGCAGCCGGGTTAGGGTACTCACCACAGGCCGCAGTGCCTCAGGAGCCTGTGATCCCTCCCTGCTTGCAGAGATATTCAGTCCTCCATACAAAGGAAGGGGCTTCTGCAGGCACTCCAGATCTGCCCAGCTCCTCCTCTGCACACCAATGGCTAGGCGTGGCTGGGCTCGGGGGATAGTGTAGGCCCGCCCACCCGTCGGGAGCTCAGCAGACCTCCAAGTGCAGCTGGGATGGGGAGACGGATGTAGTGGTCTCTAACCCGCTGCTCCACTTCACTGCACCCGGAAGCCTGGGGCGTCCGGAACAGTCTGAGATTTAGGCAGAGTGTGCTGAGCACTTACCACAGGCCGAGGTGCCTCAGGAACCTGCAATCCCTCCCTGCTTGCAGAGATATTCAAGACCAATAAAACTTAAAACATTGTAAACATTACAGGACTTCCAAAGGAGATAATAGTCAAACCAGAATGGGCATCTTAGTGAATCTTATTGCCTTCAAAGTAGTTGCCTATACCCTCAAACTTGATACTATCATGCAGAATGGAACAGAGTCTAATCAGTCAAAACAAGATGGTGGGAGTATTACAGGACTTCAAAACAAGTTAATAGGGAAATCAAAAAAGTTACTATAATATATCCTGCTAATTTTTAAAATTTTTCCCCTTAATTAAAAAAACCATAAAAAATAACTAAATAATTTTTTTAATGAATATGGGAGAGATTGAGATAAAAGAGGACATACAATATAACAATACAGGTCAAAGCATGACTTTCAGCAACCTAGTGCTTCACCACCAAATAACCCGACTTAATAGTAGTTACCATAGTGTCTGTGTTTTTCCTTGAAATATTTGAATATAACTTCATACACTATAGCTTCAAATATTTCCATATCAAGAAGCCCAGAACAAAGCCTTTCCAATTAGTAAGTGAAAACTTTATAAGGCTTCAAGGCCACATAATGGGGAATCATGATTACCACATACTTTTATATATTTGAATAATTACTTACATCAGGGAAACTATTCGGTATTCACACATGCGAGATTGATTTATTTCACTCATGAATATGGTCTCAAGCTGTGCCCATTTATTGATAAATATCTCAGTGTGAAGTGTTATGTACTTTTAATGAACAATATTTTCTGTTATAATTTAAATGTACTGAATAAATATCAATTTTACTGCTTTTATGTTTCCTATATGCTTATAACTTGCGTGTTTTAACTTAAAAAAACGTAAAGGCCTCACCAACAATAATTTCTCCATTGGTGATTGTATCACAGGAAGGCATGATGGAACATGCCTATAATCTCAGCACATACAGGGCTGAGGCAGGAGGGTCACAAGCTCAAACCCTCTCTGGACAAGTCAGCAAGGCCATTTCAAAATTAAATGAAATAATTAAATTAAAGGCTAGGGAATTAGCTCAGCAGCATATTACCTGCCTGGCAAGTGCAAGGTTGTGAGTTCGATTCCCAGTACGAAGAAAGAAAGAAAGAAAGAAAGAAGACAGACAGACAGACAAAAAATACATTAGTTCAATGTTAAATTTGGGCTGGGGATATACCTTGGTAGCACAAGTGCTTGCCTGGCAAGCGTGAAGCTGTAAACTTGATCCCTAGTACTAAATCAATCAATCAATCAATATTATAAACTGCTGTGGAGGTAGTCCAGTGGTAGAGAAGCCCACTACTCAGCTCCCAGTACCAAGGTGTAGGGGAGATCACTTCCATTACTTCAGCCTTGAGGCTATTCTCACAGTCCTGCAGTACTGTTCAAAAAAAGGCTGCCTTACTAATTTCTAAACATGCTTTTAAAAAAAATACATTTCATTCAAATGTCAGCACAGTTTTTCTCCATTTGAATTTCTTGCCTTTTTAAACCTCCATACAGCAATAAGGGAGAGATTAAACTATCATCCTGTTATTTAACCAAAACCCTGAATGATTATATAGCTTGATATGAAAATTAACTTTATTTAAACATTACTTGTATGTTGTCCAAGTCCACATAGAAGCCAATTTTGAGTAAGAAGCAATTTTATTACTTTCCCATGAAAACAAGTGCCCAAAAGCTTTTGGCCACTTTAACATGTATGTTTAAGCATACAGGTTGAAAAAAAACAAGGAATACAGATTATAAAATAAATACTTTGAGACTTAGCCTTACTTGCCGATTACGATAAATAAATACGTGGGCAGGTACATAGACAAAATTGCTTATTCTAGTTGCATGCTGTTATTGTATATAATATGCTTATTTTTTACCTACAGGTCGATCTCATGCATTAACACCCCCCAATAAATCCTAAAATGCTTTTCCCTCTTTGCCATGACAATTCAACCTTTTGGTGAGCCATCTGGGCATCCTGCGACACGCTAGTTGGTAGCACTGCCACATCCTTACCTTGAAAAGGAACCATCTGTTCTCCCTGTGGGATGCCAGGCCAGCTAACTGCTCACCTCACAAACTGCTGCCATACTGGCTGTGCCTTTTGATGCTGGCAGTAATGGACACTTCACAGCATGGAACAAGTGCCAGTGTGGGAGGTGCCAGTGTATGCAGCTCCTTGAGCTTGAGAGGGGCTGAGGCCATCCTGAAGGAAAAGTAGGATACTATGAACTCTTCCCAGAGCAGGTAACTCAAGTGATGAATAAGTTCCTCGTTTATCAAGTGTTTAAAATGTAGAGGAAGTATATTCCTTTCTCCTTGCCTGTCTCTAGTGAGGAATGTAACCTGAAGGTATATCGATGCCAGTTCACAACCTCCTCCTTTTCTTTGCAGCCCTCAGGACCTACCTTCAAGTCTACAGGTTAGCAAACCTACTGAAAACTCTTTGAGGATGCACAATATTTCTCTAAGTTAGTTTCAATATTAATTTATATTTTTCAAGAGCACTGCAGTTTGTTTTTTTTTAGCACTGCAGTTCTGTAAAGAATGCCTCGAGTGACTATTTTACACATGGCTTAATTAATCTGAAAAGTAACACTGTGGCACTGATTTAGGCAGAAATGCCCAACACTTCCTGAGGCTGCTCATCTGGCACAAAATCACAGAAGAGGCCCATAAAACAAGACTCGCCTTGCACTGCATGCCTGTGCTGTGACAGAAATCACTTCTGCCCAGCACCCAGCAGGTCTGCTGAAGAGCAGCAACCTGACATGCAACAGTCACCCAATACTGTGTCCAACTGGGATACAGAAACACAATGCAGCTCTGACAGGATTCAAGAAACATTGACAAAACACTGGCCACCATTTAACAGATTCAGAAAGACCATGATTGAAAACTCAAGACTCAGCACACAAAAAATCAAGAAGAATGGTAGGCAGGTCCCCTTCCACTTAGGCTCTGACATGATCTTGGATGCAGGTAGCTCAACTTAGCAACTTAGCAAACAGGTAATTCCAGAATGAGTCAAAGGTCTGGATATAAAACTGTAACTGAAAGGTGTTTTACCAAGGATTTCCTCTCATGGCTCTACTATGCTTTAAAAAATGGAAATATGGCTTTAAAATGAGTAGTCTCCAAGTATCTGTGGCTACACTTACAGCATTTCCTGATATTCTGCAGACAAGCTGAAGGGACACAAAGGCTCTAGTGTTTAAGACTGTATAGCAAAGGCTAAAAGTAATAAATACAACTAAACTCAAAACTGCTTTTGATTCTCTCACGTAGCTTTCATAAGAAGAATGACTAGAGCAAACAACATAACACTGGTCAAAACAATAAAAAGAAAGGGCTTATTGTCAGCGAAGGAAGAGTCTGGACACACCCTGTCTCCATCCAACTCCACACAGCTCTCTCTCTGCTTGTCCAGGTCCTGTCCATCATGAGCTACTCACAAGTTTCTCAGGGGCCCATTTGAGTCTTTGGCACCCATCTTCACGTGTTCACAGTCCTCTAAGCCCTTCCTGTTTCTCTGTCAACCCTCCTCCCCCAGCTTCCCTGGTACAGCATGCTTCCTCCAGAGACCACGGTCTCCCTATTCCACGTCTCTATGTGGTGCTCCTCTTGCCCAAATTCATTGCCTTCTGCATGCTGAATGCACTCCCACAGCTTGAACTCTGACATCCCATCTCCTCATGAGGCTGTTTTGGCTTCCCCTTCCCTGGAAAACACAAGACTCTCACTGTAGGTATCATAACACTGCCAACATTTTACTGTACTTTCATGAATCTACTTGTAGTCTAATGCTTCCTAAGAAAAAGAACTTCTCCATCATTTTAAAAACTTAAATGCTGGCAAAGAACCTAGCAAAGTGCAAGTGTCCACAGTAAATATGCATGGAGTTAAATCAGCAATGTCCTATTTGAAAGCTAATATTACTGCATACAGTGTTAAAGTCTCATGTTCTATGGATTTATGTCTTGAAAACCAGTATGACAACAGCCCTTTATTAAATGGTTTACCCCTAACTTAACAAGCATCTATCTCAGAATGAATCAAATGCTAGACGTAAAACAAAAGAAAAGTATTTCATTAGGGATTTTCTCTTGGTAGTTCCACTAAGCTTTCATAAATAGGAGCATGAGCTTCATAATGAGTAGCCCACTTAATTCAAGTAACTTATGGAACAATAACAAAAAACTCTATGATATAGTGCTAAGTACTCACAACATGTAAACTGCAATAACTTTATATTTAGAATTTTACAGTTTTCAAAATATTTTCATATATTATCACATTTTATATTCAGCAAACCAGTAAGTCACATCTAACGACCTCATTTTAAAAGTTAAAACAAAGACCAGGGATCTGTGAAAGGTACAAAATTCACTCAGTCAATAAGTGGCTTGGGACTCAGAATCCAAGGCAGATGTTATTTTCAGGGGGAGACACAATGGTATCAGAAGGGAGTTACCACAGTGTGCTGGGAAAAGGGGGATGCTGAAGGATTTGCACAAGGATGCCAGGTATCTAGTAGACACTTATTTTTTTTTTAAAATATTGTGGCAGATGCTTTATGTTCTTTTAAAAATCTCCCGCAATATCAGAAAAAAGTGTCCTACTTTTATGCATGTCAAAAAATCTTAGAGGTGAAATATCTTGGCGAAGATCAGAAAGTTAGGCTGAGGACTCAAGACTTCAACAACGGGGAGGAGGGCAAGGAGTAAAGGGCAAAGAAGTAACAGAAAGGGGGGCTATTTTCTATCAACCTATGACTCCACTAATCAAAATGAAGAAAAAATTGCTGGGTGATCTCCAAAGGGATCTTGTGAATCTCGATACATATTCGATTCTAACATTTCACCTTTGTTTTTCTTTTCTTTTTCTTTTGCCTTAAAGTTAAGATGTATTCTTTCAAACTGCAATTAAGATAAATAACATAAAAAGTAAAATAAGTTGAGGCTTCAGTATCTGATCAGTCCTATGGGCACCTTGGGAGGTCCACGTGCATCTCCCCATAGGCCTGACTGTGGCCTTCAGACCTGGGCCTGAGTTTAGCCAAAGGAGAAGCACTTCAGCATAAGGTATGAGCGGAGAGAGAAGCATTCTCCAGGAGAGACAAGAGTTGGGGAGAAATGAGAAAAGTCAGAGTAGGAAGAAAGCCAGAGTTCAGATTTTGTCCCTTATTCCTCCAAATACACATATTCATAACAACTCTCAAAAGAGCGGGAAGGGCTGACACATTTCCTTTGGCTGGAACCACATGGGTAGCAAATACATGGCTGCCCCATGGGACAGTTTGTATCACTGGTGTTACAGACAGTCATAATACCTTTACCGGTCTTTTTACTAATAAAACTAATAAAAGGTCTATAAACGGACCAAATCTAGTTAATCTTTGAATCTGAATAATTACTGCCCAAATAAACAGTAATCAAAGCTCAACTAAATAGGTTATAATACTGATTTTAAAATTATATATTACTTACAAATGAAAATCCCAAAGAAAAATGAGAACCACTAAGGAACAACAAATAATAAAACAAAAGTTTACCACTGAGCTTAATCTAGCTGTGAAATGACCATGAACATTTTTTGGTATGATACTAAGAAGAGCATCTGCATCCACAGGTTAGCTATATATCAGAGGATCAGACTCAAATCAGAGCTAACCAGGAGCAGAACATACAAATTACAGCTCCTTTGAGAATGTGCTAAACTGGGAACAGTATGACCTAGGCCATCTGGATAGAAAGAGTGAAATACGTACGGTTGGGTAGGTGGGGGATTAGGTGCAACTTGAGAGGACTGCACCAAGGGATACTGAGGATTTGCAATGAGCACTGAAGGGTGATGCATGCAGAAACCCGAGGGAGCATGGGGAGGCAAAGAAGAGGCTGGCTTAGAAAGAAGATGAGCGCCATGATGGACAGGAGGTGCAGAAAGACAGCCACACGACTGTGTCTAAAACACACTGCAAAATCCAAATCAGTCGGAGACAGAGATTGCCTTCAGAAATGTGGCAGTGATACCACAGAAAGAAGGAATCTCTACCAGGTCCACAAGAGATCAGAGACTTCAGGATACTTCTCAGTCAGAGCCATCTTCTTTCATCCAAATGAAGAGAATTATCCAAGCAACTCTGTTTTGCTGTTTTTGGTTCTGGGGATAGAACCCAGGATCTTGTGGCAGACAAGTGCGCTATCACTGAGCCATATCATCAGCCCTTGATCCAGATGTCTTTGGACCACCAATAAGCTACATTTCCCAAGGCCCTCTACCCACAAGGTCTCACTAAGTTGCCCAGACTGGCCTTGAAATTGCAATCCTCCTGCCATAACCTCCCAAACACCTACGATTCCTTACCATCATGCCCAACTTCACACACACATTTTGTCTGTGAAACTTTTTCCTCTTTGTCTTTGAGGTTGACTAAAGATAACTAGGTACAGTAACAAAAATAGAACAAAGGAAATCCAAACAGCTAATGTAGGTTTTCTAGAGGAAAGCTGAAGGATGGGAGAAATTTACATGCCAAGTTTTCCTGATAATTCCAGCTGGGAAGCAGCAGTGTTACCACCATGTAAGGAAAGCCATCTGTTCTCCTCAATTTAAGAGGCTTGATGACTACCAATAACTTTAATCACGCTATTAATGCTTGTCATCTGTTTTGTTCACCCAGCACCTGAACTCCCTTCCTATGGCTAATGGCTCACCCTAAAGGAACAGCAAGCATCCAACATACCAACTATTTGCTCTCTCATCCACTCCCGCACCTGCCCTCTACCCCAGAGCTAACTCTGAACGGGAAAGACTGTGGTGCAGAGGTGGCCATCCAACATGGTGCCAGTGGCAATACAGTGCACAGCTTCTAAGACCAGCAGGCTTTG
Source organism: Cavia porcellus (assembly GCF_034190915.1). Classification (NCBI taxonomy): domain Eukaryota; kingdom Metazoa; phylum Chordata; class Mammalia; order Rodentia; family Caviidae; genus Cavia; species Cavia porcellus. The sequence continues at coordinate 28,158,950 of NW_026947500.1, forward strand.
CAGTGCAATGGGTACCATGGTCTACAATCCCGGTTCTTCAACTTCCTAGAGACAACTGTGGCTTATTTAAGATGCTTCTAATAATATATTTTTCTGCCCTCATCACATAGGCAGTCTGTAAATAAGTCTCTTGACTTAGCATATTCTTTAGGTGTATTTTCACATCTAGAACTTTACCTACTTCTCAATGAAAAGCATGAGTGGATATTAAAAACATCACTACCCCCAGCTATCCCTGTACACTGGCCATACTGAATGGAGGCAAGACAATGGTCATTTCCATGGTGTTCACTCATTTTCGCTTTTTGAACCATTCCCACACACCATGATTAACTCTGAGCATCATGAGGAAAGCATTCTTCACTAGAACCACACCTGATCACCCCACCTTATAGCAGTGACCTCCCATTCTCTTCCTCACAACCCTGTGAGGCAGGTCCCACAGTGAACAACACAGCTGAAGTGACAATGCAGACCCAGGGCCTGAGATTCTATGCACAACCTCAAAGCCACAGTGTACGGTAATGTACTAACAAGCAATGCTGTCTACAAATCACAGAAACCAACACAATAAAGAAAAGTCAATTTCCCTTTTGATTCCTGGTCCTTCCTGCAAAATCTCTATTCTTAAACTAGAGGTAGGAATGATATCCCCATTCAAAAGCACTAAATTTGGTGATGCAGTAGCTAAAGGATGTGGACATGCCATGTATTTCTCTCTGGGTGGCCTTTACCCAAATCCACCAATCTTCTTCAACCATAAATTCAGGTCTTCTGCAGCTGAACACTACAGTCAAATACAGATCTTCTTCAAAACATGCAGACAATAACTGTATAAAATGCAGTTTACAAAAGCACAGAGCACACAGGGAAGTTCAGGACCACCTAGGGCAGTGATGGTGAACCTTTCAGAGGTTTCCATATCACATATACCACATTCAGCTCTTAGTTATCATTGAAAGCTCTAACAAGTTCGCCATCACTGCTCTAAGGTTTCAAATGTCCTCGTAGGACCCTTCAGGGACTAGGGTAAAGCAGAAGACCAGTGGCGTTTTAGCAGGTGAGATTGCAGTGACCACCTCTCATCTGAGCCCTCTATGCTGGTTTACCTACTGAAAAGAGTCCACAGATCCAGACTTCTAAACAGCTTTAAACCATAAGATTCACGTACCCCCTTACACTGCCCAGTAGTAATCCCAGGTCCCAAGAGCGTAACTGTGACAAACCAGAACCTCAGCCATTTATTTACTGGTTGGTAGGCTACCACACTTCCACACTGTGCAATACCTGTACACATCAAAGGCAAGAAACAAGAAGTATGGTCTTGCCCCCTGTGGCAGGGAAACAAGGGCTGGCAGATCCATTCAAATCCCTAGCACTGCTGTTAGTTTTTCTCTCAACTATTCAGTGATTTGTTTCAAGTTATCTTTAAAATACTGACACAGTTACAGGTTGGTATATTTTAACTTGGTAACAGGTCAGAATCCATTGAACAAAACAATAGTGGCACACACTGGGGATGAGGCTAACTACGAAATACTTGAATCCCCTCGTTTTGTGTTGTACCCCAAAACAAGGCCCCAAGATATTAATCACAATGGGGGCGGGGGAGACGTCCATAAAAGAGAGCTTTACTTAAACTGGTACCCCGCAGCATAGTGCTGATGGGAGTTCGCAAAGCTGTGCAACTGGGTTAGAATATTGACAGATTTTTCTAGTTCATTTATGATTAGCTCTTTGACCATTAAGTACATAGCTATGAGAAACAGAAACAAGGTGGGCCTTTGTTCCCCTTTGCTTGAGGTCAGAGGCATTTCACAGTGGGTGGTTAGCCAATTCATAGCCCTTGGTCTGCCAATTCCAGGAACATTTGTCTCTCACAAAGGGAACCATGGTTGATACAGCATCATTTGTCTCTTACAAAGGGAACAAAGGTTGACACAGCAAACAGGTTACTGGGGGTAGGGGCAGAAGATGCAAGAGATTCATACAGAACAGCATGAGGACTACGTCAGTGAATCTATAACTATGTGGTTGGTGGTTCGTAGTTACTAGGGTAACCAGCACAGCACAGAATGACAATACTGCTAGTCACTATCCTTTTAACTATTTTTGCTAATAACTATGTTTTTAACTATTTAGTTTTTTGGCATCTTAGTACAACATTTTGTACTGGGAAAAAGATTCTGTAAAAAGAAACCAAGAAAAACAGAAACTCTAAATGCTTTGGATGAATTAGGTGGAAGAACTAGTCACCACACTTAGAACAGGTAACTGTTCAAAATATTCTGGGTATTACAGAAACCAACTTCAGACATCAAGCTCATTTCAACATTTCACAACGATGTGGGTCCACTATGTGCCAGGCTGGAAAAGAAGGACCCTGGCTAGCCTCAGGCCCGCATCCTAGGTAGAAGGAAGCTCTGCAGTGGGAAAGAAGGGCAGATAGCAGTGGGCTGGGAGATACTTTCTGCTACTAAGCCAGTATAGGGGGTCCAGGGACACTCAAGGCCATCTGAGCAGTACGCATATGTCCAATTCGTACCACACTCAGAGCACTCTAGAGTCAGAATGCCTGAGTTCAAGAGATTCCACCACCCAGTAATCACAGAACTCCTAACAGCTCCCCAACCCTCTCATGCTTCAATGATAGGATCTGCAAAATAGACTCTCAAATCATCTGTTTTAGAGTACTGCTGGGGGTTTCAAGTGAGATCCTTTCCACAAAGAGGTTTAGAGGTAATGAATGCTACTATTTCGTTTAATCTCCGAAACCCCAACATACCCAGGCCTCGGAAAATGCTTATCATAGCAAACATGCAGTAAGTATTTCTTTAAAAAACACATGATAGTAATCACCCCTCATGTACTGATGAGAATATTGAAAGGTCAGAGATAAGGTGAATGACAAATACAAGGAAAAGCTGGTTTGCTCCAGGAACATGCCCCACCCAGAAGATGACTTTTCCTTACCACTTACCCATCTTCATCTAGGAATCCATGTGGGGAGATGGCACGGCAGAATGTGTCTTACAGACACAGTAAGGCAAGCAAGGATGCACGTGGTGCGCAGCTTGTTTCAACTATTCACTCTCCATCAATCCCAGAAAAGAATGGAGGAAAAGAATGCGCACAATTCTTTTTTGTAAAACGTCTTTAAATAACAAGAAAAATGAAAAGCCTGTTTGCCAACTGGCTTCCTTCAATGTAAACATCACAGTGTCTACGATGGAGATAAAGAAGCTAAGCCACAAAACAGCAAGTAAAATTCTATACGGAATATAAATCTTTCTCAACTCGATTTCACATCTGGTCACCAATGAAATCGTTTGTATTTTTGTTTTGTTTTTGAGATAGCACCTTACTGTGCAGTTCGGTTTGGTCTTGAACTCACTATGTAGCCTAGGTTGGCCTAGACCTTGTAGCAATCCTCCCCGCTGAGCCTGCCAGTGCAGAATTATAGGTGTGCATCATCTGCCTGGTTTTCTAAATGAAGTCCTTTAAGTTTCAATTTACAGAAAAATAAAGATCACACCACAGTACTCAAATGTAATACACAAACAATTTAAAATAACCTTAATCCCACCACATCTCTATTTGACAGTACACACTATCTAATGACCTCATCTGTCGTAAATTACCTTTAAGGTAAATTTAAGAAAGTACTCTGGCTCCCCAATAAGAGTTTGAGATTCCAACAGACTAACTGCTCAGAGATATTGATTAATGTCAAATACAGGTTTTACTGTTTTATGTATGATTCAACAACTTTGTGTCACTGCTGGAAATCAATTTTTATATTACTACAGGCACAGGTTTAAAACTACACAGGCAGGAGGGATAATTAGCCCATTTGTGAAGAAGAAAAACTTAGAAATGCAGGATGTTTCAAGCTCCCACATTTATTTTTGGAGCAAAGTGATACTTCTTCCTCAGAATAAGAATGAGACTCTGTGAAAAGCAACTCCATGAGTGGACCTCCTTTGGCAAGTGAGTCACAATCCAAGTCTAGTATTCAGCCAACTGCTTACTTTGAGCCACACTGGAAAAAAGTCTACAAAGTAGAAACGTGTCCAAATCTCTAAATCGGCATTAGCAGGCATCAACAGAACTTCAGCTGAAAGTGAAAAGGGAGCAGGATTGCTAATCCAGGACAAACTGCCCAAACTGGGACCATCCCAGCAATCTGGGACCAGTGCTCACCCCACGTACAGGGGATGTTGGAACAGGGTCAGGAGCATGACTTTTCAGTGCTCTGCCTGATGTTTTCATACAGCTCTGCCTCGTGATTCATGTAAATGAATGTATGTATTTAAAAAGAATATGGGGCTGGGGATTTAGCTTAGCGGTGTAAGCGCTTGCCTGGCAAACGCAACGTTGTGAGTTCGATCCCCAGTACCACTAAAATAAATAAATAAAAAAAATAAACCTAATAAACTTAAAATGATAAATACAAACCTCAACATTAAGAATAAATAGGAACACTGAAGATGACAAAGTTGGGAACAGCAGAAAAAGAGATTCTCTGAGACTTGGAATCCAGAAGCTAAAACACAGCAATGTGATGAAAGAGGAGGAGTAGAAAGAACGTGGGCCCCAGGGACCCAGGAGGGATCTGAGGGTGAACTGAAGCCCACGGGGAGAACAAAGAGGGGCTTCAACAAAGAGGGAAATGGCAGGTGGCATTTTCTCCCTGAGCCTGTACTCACTGCACAGCAAGAGTAGCTCAAACCCCTGAAGACACGCAATGACCACTCTGGAGGCCTCCACAGAGAAAGACGTCACTGGAACAGAGCAGTGCATGTACCAGGCGGCAGCAGTTGGAGAGTTACTCAGGCTCACATGGCCCCTAACAGAGGGTGACTGGCTGATAGCCATCTTGGAGAGGGCAAACTGAGTTTAGAACCCAGAATAGATGTAGGCCAGCTCCATCTAGCTGCTCCCAATGTCAGGGTGAGGCTGCTGGGTTCAAACCAGCAGGGCATCGGGGAGCTAGGTTCACACAGAGTGTTACAGGCTGAAAAAGTCTAGTTCCAGCCTCACAGTCAGAAACCAGCCTGAACTTGAGTGAAGCTGAAGGTGTGCGCTTACTGGGATTCTCCACTACCCCCTACCTTACACACACATAAAGCCAAGACCTGCTGACTGGAATTAATCAAATAGGGTCTGGACTCTGCCCATGCTGTCTACCAGTAACAGCAGAGACACACCTTGAAGTGGATGTTTTTTCCCCCTTTCTTATTTTTGTTTTTTCTTGTTTTTACGAGTGTGAATGTGGTTTCTAGTTCTTTTGCTATTCTCCTCTGAGGGTCAAATTGCCATATTGAGGGCATATTCACTATATACAATTTCCTAGTTTATTTTAGATTTTATTATATGATCATAAATCTAGTTCATACACTTAAACATTCCAAATGAACAGTTACCACAGTTGATTACTTTCTATACTATTTGATGCTATTGTTACTGATGATTGCACTACCTTAGGTAAGGTGACACAATTGTTCTAATCAGTTGTTTTTCCTGGTATAACAAGACTGAGACTGCCTAAGAGTCATAAACAACACTATAGGCCCATGCCAAAGAACCACAGCTTGGGCCAAGTGGGCCACAACTTCTCATTCCCAATAAACTGAAGAGGCGGGATCTCACAACAGACTCCAAAGCCAGATAACCCTGGAAGACATCTCTGAGAAACAGTCATTTCCTAGAGGTTCTGAATACTAGCAATAATGTTACTCACCATAAGCAATTTATAAGCACCAACTCAGGAATTAAAACAAATAAACACAGAGACATTTAAACAAGATGCAACCCCAGACTTCCAGCTCAACAAAGGCAAACCCTGGGATAAATGAGGTGGAACAATTCAAAACCCCCCACTGGACTCTCTCAAGTGGAATTAGCAGAGGTAATAAGCAGATGAACAAAGTTCTATAAAAATAAAATCAGAAATAATTTCTCAGGTAACTACAGAGATGGTCAGTGATTCTAGAACAGATATGGATAAAAAGATAATAGAAGAGCTTAGGAAAATAATGGAAACCATGAACGGCCAACACAGGAAAGAAACAGAATCAATATTGTGCTCTGAGTGAATGAATTGGGGATGACAATGCACCATGTATGGGCCATTGTTGCCCCGACTGATGTGTTTTGAAATTTTGTTTTAGTTTTTTTTCTATTTCTCAGAATAAAAAGGGTTTGGGGGAGAGGAACAAAGAAGAAATAGACTCAAACAAATATCCAGGAGATTAAAAATTCCTTTAAAGGTATATGCAGCCAAATGGGCCAAGGAGGGAACAGACTATCAGATACAGAAGATAGAATTACAGTTAGCAATCATGAAAAGAAAGATTTCTTTAAAAAAGCAAAGGACCAAAAAAAAAAAAAAAAAAAGTCAATCCAGTAGCCACTAAATGATGCAAAGAGGAATAATGTAAGATTGACTGAAGTCAATGAAAAACCAGGAGATTTCACAAATTGCTTAAACTTGTTCACAGAAGTAACAGGAGAAAAATTCCGAAGCAGGGAAAAAAATTCAGCACAGAGGTAAGTGAAGCAATTAGCCATTATAAAAACGCCAATAACCACTACAAAAAAATCTATACCAAGGCATACAATACTCAAAATCCCACAAATTCAACACAAGAACAGATTATTAAAAGTTGTTAGAGAAAAGAAACAAATCACTTATAAAGAAAAGCCCATCAGAATCAGCAGACTTCTCAACATAAATGCTCAAGTTAAGCAGAGCTTGAAGTATTTCAGGCCCTAGAAAACAACCTCCAAACTAGATTGATATACTCTGAAAAACTAGCTTTCAAAATTAATGGATAAAAATTTCCATGATAAAGAACACCTGAGGAAACCCATGAACACCAAACCAGCACACCTAAATGTTCTGAAGGACATTCTAGAAAGAGATATCAAGGACTACAACTCCATGAGGAACAAAAGAATCAATCAACCAGGCAAGGCAAGCCATTCACAGAGGGGGGAGGGAACCAATGATAAGAGAATAACCATGAAAAGGTAAGTCAATGCATACCAGTTATAACTGTTGTACTCTAAGAAAATAGCTTCGTTATATGTGTATTATAGCAAACCTGTATAGGGGCTTACTAAATGTGTTTGTTTTATCCTTTTTCCCTAACTGATATGTTAAGTGACCTAATTGATCTGTTGAGCAACACTCTCCTCTGTAAAGAATTGCAAGAATCTCACCTAATTGATATGTTAACCATTGTTGCCCTCTACAAACTACAGAAGCTGTGCTAAAACAAGCTAACAAGGGTTGTTAATCACTGCTAGGCGCCTCTATTCTCCGCTAAAGAGCTAAGGAAAACTAGAATGGCAATTAATTTACATTTTGTTTAAAGTAACTTGCTTGTGTGCAGAGAGATTTGCCTGTGAGTTTAACCCTTTACCCTGACCTTGACACATTACCGCCATTTTCTGTTCTGTATGGCGCCTTATTGCCTCCCTCTCCCCTCACCTATCTATCTAGGCCATAAAGAATTTGGGTTTCTGGTGACCTCCCCCCGACCCGGTGATGATCTGTCGTAAAATGAGCCTGCCCCAATTTTAAGAACTGCTTAGCTTAAAGAAATTACCGGGTAATACTATGGCCCAAACCCCAATCGGTGCTTTCCTTTTGTTCTGTATGTATCAAATGAGTTAGATATCAGGTCTTTGTAAAACTTAAGTTCCAGCGTCTCATAACTTGTGACCCCTTCGCACTCACTAGCGAAGACAAGTTGTACTGAGATAATTAACTCTCCACTTTCTTCTCCAAATATTGCTGCAGACGTGCCACTCTGAGATAATGTCAGTCTGCAGGATGGGAGTAATTTTAAAAAACACCAGGAACTCCCTAGATTGTCAGAGCAATACAGTTTCCAGACTCGGGTCAACAAGTTTGATGGCTCTACAGGTTTCTTTGTTTCTCTCCCCCCGCCCTTTCCTCCAGCCCCTTTTTAAAGTCCTCCCTTCAGCTTCTGGGGGACAGTCTCCAAATTGGCTCCCGGAGACTGGTCTCCAGGCCTGAAAATAAAGCCTTTGCCACCTAAATTTTTGGTCTCTTGCCTCCTTGGATTTTATACCGGGGCCCAAGTTATAACAATAACCAATGTTAATGGCCTCAATTCCCCATCGAAAGAAACAGACTGACAGAATGGATCAAGAAGCAAGATCGAACAATATGCTGCATACAAGAAACAATTTCATTCAAAAAAAAATTCACAGACTGAAAGGTCTAAGGATGGAAAACCATACTCATGCAACAGGAACCTGGAAGAAAGCAGGGGTAGTTATTCTATTTGCAGACAAAGGGATTTCAAGCCAAGACTGATTAAGAGACAAAGGTCCCTGTGCCCTTGTCAAGGGAACAATCCAAGAGGAAGTGATAACAATCATAAATATATATGCACCAAGTGCCAACCATGGAAAACCCAACTATACAAAACAAATATTAACAGACATGAAAAACAAAATAAGCACTAATACAATTATAACAGGGAACTCAATACCCCACTGTCACAAATGGGTGGATCAACTCTACAAAATAATCAACAATGTAATGTCAGAACTGAACCAAATTGTTAAACAAATGGACTTAGCAGATGTCTACAGTGTATTCCACACCAGAACATCAGAATACACATTCTTTTTGCTGCACATGGAATCTTCTCTACAATAGGCCACATTATAGCTCACAGAACATGCTTAAGGAAATGGAAAGAAGTTGAAATTATTCCAGGCATATTATCAGCCTATAGTGCAAAGAAACTGGAAATCAATGGCCAACTACAAGATTCATAAACACATAGATATTAAATAATACCTTGCTGGATAACCAATGGGTCATAGATGAAATTAAAGAAGAAATTAAATAGTCTCTATAATTAAATGATAATGCCAAGACATTGTTCCAGAACATAAAGAACACAATGAAAACAGTCCTAGGAGGGAAACTGATAGCAGTGAATACCCATATCTGAAAAACAGAGCAAGCTCAAATAACCTACTGCTGAACCTCAAGCTTCTAGATCAAGTGCAGGTCAAGCCTAAAGCTTGTACAAAGGAGGAAGTTACAAAGATCACAGCAGAAGTTAAAGCAATGGAGACTAACAAAATAATACAAAGAATCAATGAAACAAAGAGTTCTGTGATACATTAAATAAATTTGACAAACTCTCAGCCATTCTTATTTAAAAAAAGACCCACACCCATGCAATTGGGAATGAAAAGGTGGAAATCACAACAAACCCTACAGATATTCAGAAGATTGTCAAAACCAAACCTACTTGGAGAATGTGTATTCTAAGATAGAAAACAAAGAAGAAATGGACAGATTCCTACATACATATGAATGACCACAGCTGAATCAAGAAGGTATAAAAATTCTAAATAAATCAGTATCTGGCAGTGAAAGTGAAGATGTCATTAAAAACCTATCAATAAAGAAAAGCCTAGGCCCTGACAGATTCACTGCTGAACGTCACAAGAAATTTAGAGAAAACCTAATACTACTACTTCAGTCTCTTTCATGAAATTGAAAGGAAGCCATACTCCCAAATTCGTTCCTGGAAGCATGTATTATCCTGATACCAAAACCAGAGAGGAATCCAATCAATCCCTGACTGGAAATTATACTACAAAGTTATTGTGATAAAAACTGGCAAAACAAAAAAAAAACAAACAGACTCAAGGATCAATGGAACAGATTTTAAGATGCAGGAACTACTCCAGAATATTCAATCACCTTATCTTTGACAAAGGAGCCAAACATCCTCGCTAGAAGAAAGACAGCTTCTTTAATAAATGGTGCTGGAAATAACTGGCTTTCCACATGCCAAAGATTACAACTAGACCCATATCTCTTACCGGGCATTAAGCTAAAATCAAAACAGCTCAAAGACTTCAATATGAAAATAGAAACACTGCAATCTGCTGGAAAATAGGTAGAACTCCTGAAGACTCTGGTGTAGGCAAAGACCTCTTGGAAAGAAACCCCAATCGCACAGCTTGTATCAGAAAGAATCAACAACTGGGACTGCATCTTATTCAAAAGCTTTTGCAAAGCAAGAGAAACTACCAATAGAGTGAAGAGACAAGCCACGCGATGGTAAAACATTTTTGCCAGCTGTTCCTCAGACAAAGGATTACTGCCTAGAATATATAAGGAACTCAAAAAAACAGACCCACCCCCAGATTCAAAAATGGGCATCAGAAATGAACAGACAGATGAAGAAGTAGAAATGCTAAAGAAATACATGAAAAAACCTTTAGTATTACTGGTCATTCAAGAGATATAAATTCAAGCAATGTTGAGATTTCCATCTCACTCCAGAAAGAATAGCTAGAAATCAACCAGTAGCAAATGCTAGCAAGGTAGTGGGGACAAAGGAATACTTCTCCGCTGCTGGTGGGCGTACAGACTGGTACCACCAATCTGGAAATCAGTATGGACATTTCCTCAAAACTAGAGGTCCCGGCCTAGGGATTTAGCTCAGCAGCATAAACACTTGCCTGGCAAGATCAAGTTTGTGAGTTCAATCCCCGCTACGAAAAAAACAAAACAAAACAAAACCTAGAGGTTCCTTTTGACCTAGCTATTCCCCTTCTTGGTGTCTTCTCAAAAGAATTAAAAGCATCTTCCCACAGCAACATATGCACACCTGTGTTTATAGAGGCATGGTTTGTAATATCTAAATCTCGGAAATAGTCCAAATACCTTCAACTAGTGAATGGATAAGGAACATGTTTTTTCTACAATGGAGTACTACTGTGCCATAAAGGATATGCTTGAGATGTTTCTAGGTAAATGGATGTACCTTGACACCAAACTCTTAAGTGAAATAAATTGGACATACATGTAAATATCACATGGTTTCTCTGGTGTGAGAAACCCTAAGTGTAAATAAGGACCAAAATATACACTACATATTGTGAGAAATGGGAAGAAAATGTTTACATGAGAAGGGGAGGGCTTGGGATTTAGCTCAGTGGTGTAAGTGCCCGCCTGGCAAGTGTAAAGTTGTGAGTTCAATCCCCAGTACCAAATAAATAAACAATTAAAAAAAAGAGAGAGAGAAGGGGAACGAGGAGTGGGGGATGGGAGTAAGGACCAAGGTGGGGAAAAAAATGGAACAAGGCTTTTGTAAATAAAGAAAAGAGGAGCTGAAGGGAAGAGAGAGGAATAGGGGGAAAAAAAAGCAAGATATACCAGGTACAGGTACAAATTCCCTATGATGAACATTATCACTATGTATATAAAAAATGTACCAATAAAGTATTATAAATTCATTAAGAAGAAAAGAATAAACAACATTTTTTCACAAAGCAGATTTCTATATAGGTTGATAAGCCTTCAAAAACACTGCTTTGATGGTGTACCATAAGCCAACGTCCCCAGATGAAGCAAGTCCTTTGCAGCAGTCACATAAGGTGCTTTCTACAACTATGAAAGGCCGCCCTGGAAATCTAAGTGTCAGAAAGAAAAGATGAGATGGGGCGTAATCCAAGTCTTCTAAGTACACTGACATGCAAACTACCCACAGCCCCTGAGACAGAAAGTTGCAGCTTCCTCTGTCAGTGGAGGAAAGTCAGATTGCCTGGGGAAACTGAGGCCCACATTTGCCTGTGCATGGCACAAACCCTCAGCTGCTGTACTTTGGGAGTCATGGCCTTGATTGTGAGGCTGGAGAAAGGTCAGAGCAAGGACTCCAGCTCTCGCCATCCCTTCTGCACCCCTAGACAGAGGGCCTGAATGAGAGCATGCTTCTTGGGGGTGGCGAGGCTGAGGACCTGGGCCAAGTCCCTCTTCAGCAGGCTGCACAGGTGAGGCCAAGCAGGGAGGGTTCCCAAGGGCAACTGTGGCCTTGAGTGTCCTCCTGCCTAAGCTCCTCCTGGGAGCTGCTGCCAGCTGAACCCTGGCTTCCAGAGCCACCAAGAGAAAACCACGCAGCTTGTGTAGAAAACACCCACCCAGCAGTTGTTCATAATCCGGCATCACACACCCTCATCAGTTTTTTCTGTTATCTTTACCTAATTCTGTAATTATCCTTCTATTCTCCCAATGGAATCCTTTGTACCATTTCTCTCTCCTATCATAGAATTTGTTTCAAATTTTTCCTCCTGCATTTCCTCATTCCCATCTTTGATAGTGTAACTATAAACCTTTTTAAATCTTTAGATAACTGACTATAAAAATACCTTGAATTCTTTTCTACAATTAACAGAGATTTAGCGATTGCACTTAGTACATATTAGCTGGTTTTATTAATTTTATTTTATCTTTTGTCTCTTTTGAGACAGGGTGTCACTATGCAGTTCCTTAGGACGGCCTTAAACTCATTTTTGTAGCCCAAGCTGGCCTCAAACTCGAAGCAGTCCTTCTCTCCTCAGCCTTCTAAATGCTGGGATTACAGGGATGTGCCACCATGCCCGGCTCATGTTAGCTGTTAAACCAATAACCTGGGTTGTTTTACTGTTTACATTACAATTGTGGATTTCTTCTCTAGAGTTAATGGGGGTACATAATTGGTTCCTATGGTATGTAAATATGCAATTTTCCTAGGCCAATACTATTGTAGTTGATATTGCCAGTATCACATAAACCCTACTAATGGGTTTTGTGTGAAAGCCAAGATTTAGATTATCTTTGTGACATTAACAATACTAGTGTACATTCCCAGAGAATTGGTGTTGGGCTGTCCACACGTTTATCCTCCTCTCCCAAGTAAGCTGAGGTGGTCAGATCTTGGGAATGAGTCAAAGGACTACACCATGGTAGCTCAGTTCACAAATGCTTTTGCTTGTCAATAATTTGGTTTCCAAACAGAAGCATTTGGCAAAATTCTGTTTGTTCACGAACTCTTCATCTGGTTACCAACACGACTGCAGCCATCTATTTTAGACAGATGCAACTGTGGCCATTTTCCCCAGAATCAGGGAACAGATTAAGTTTGTCAACTGATGTACCACTGTAGTAAGCCCAAAATATGTCACTAAAAGTGACCATCTAAAAATATTTCTACACTAGCAACAAAGTCTTTACACTAAAACCGTCCATAAACTTTAGTACAAAATAAAACAAAAAGCCCAAGAGAAATAGGGAAAGAAAAGGCAACTAAATGCCTCCCGAATCTCTCAGCTCCACGAAGCCAATCCAGGGGATAGAGAACAGGATAAGCCACACATGGGAATTACCTCAAAGGAGGTTGGAAAACAGATCAGAGAGGTACACAGAGGGACCACAGAAGACATAACGAAGCCGACAATGGAAGTAATAACCAAAGTGATCCAGAAGCTTCCAGAAGACACAAATAACAAACTAGCTGAGCTAAACAAAAATATACAAACCATAAAAACAAGTTTAGAAAAAATTTGGAGTCCATAAAAAGGTTAGAATCAGAAATTCAGGAGATTAAAAATTATATTGAAAGTTTGGGCCGCAGAAGTGACGAGTGTGAGAACAGAATTTCAGAACTCGGAGGCAGTGATGCCTTCAGAGACCAACTACACAAACCAACAACACAACATGGAAATGGACTCAACAGCTGGATGACACAAAAAAGCCTACGAGTAATTGGAACAAGTTATAAATCAGAGGATAACACAAATAGCACATAAAAAAAGATTCACAGAAATAATGGCAGAAAACTCCCCAAATACAGGAAAAGAAACAAGCACACCAATAAGTGAGGCATGACCAAAAGGGAGCTTATTATACTTTTAGTACCACAAACCTGTCACAGCAGACAAACTCTTAAATGCGATTACACAAAAGCAACCAATCACATGGAAAGGTAAATGCATTAAAATTACAGCAGACCTCTCAACACAAAACTTCAAGGCCAGGAGGATTGAAGTGTTTCAAGCCCCAAATGATAACTTCCAAACCTGACTTATGCATCCTGCAAAACTCTCCTTCATAACTGATGCAGACATAAAGTATTTGCATGACAAGGAGCACCTCAAGATATTCATGGCCACTGAACCAGCATTACCAAAAAGTTACAACTGACTTGAAGATAACAATACACAATATTTACACCCCTAATTATTTTGCTTTGAAATTTTGTTTTTTTTTTCTCTTAAAAGTAAAATAGATTTAAAAAGAAACAAAAATTTTAAGATACTTCTGGAAAGCAACAACAAGCCAACAATCTCAATAAGTCAAAAAGAATGAATATACCTGCTGGGATGAGCAGTTAAGCAAAAGGAAAAGAAAATCACCAAGAATAAGTTGATACTTTTCAGTAAAAACTCTCAATGTGAAATGGTTTCAATTCCCCAACCAAAAGACACAGACCACCAGAACTGATCCAGAAACCAAATCCCATGATACACAGCAATCAAGAAACACATTTAATTCAAAAAGAAATTCACAGATCAAAGATCAAAAGATGGAAAACAACATTTCACACAGGAAAAGAGAAAGAAGTAGTGATCCTAACTTTACTTTTTTATTTAAAAGGGAAAAAAGAAAAACAAACAAAACAAAACAGTATAAGGGTACAAGTAATACAGAATTACAAAAAAACAGTAAGAAATCACTTGTTAATAGATTACATATTGTCATCTTAGAAATAGTTGTTCAAGTTACAGGATTAAAGCATAAAAACTGGACAGTCAAACAGTGAGACTGCAAACAGTTGTGTTCAGTGACCCAACAAACCTTAGTAATATGGTCATCTATCTTAACACACGTAAACACACTTGCAGTTGTATCCTTCAGAGCACTTTTTTTCCCTCTTTTTACAATAAAACCCAAATGTGTAAATTTTGTAGTGATCCTAACTTTAGACAAAGTGGATTTCAAGCCAAAACTAGTCAGAAGAGACAAAGAAAGTCACTACACATTGGTGAAGGGAACAATTCCATAGGAAGGGATGATGATTAAAAACACACCGAATACTAACATGCCCCACTTCATAAAACAAACACTGACAGACATGCAAAGTCAGATAAATATTAACGAATGGTAATGGAGGATTAGGTAATAACCCACTGTCAAAAACAGATCAGTTAGAGAACTGGGCTCAGAAAGCAGGCGAGATGCAAGACTGCTCAAGGTCCAGTTTATTGTCAGCTTACAGACCAAAAGTTTTGTTTTGGGGGGATTTAGTCAGTGGCATCAGCACCCACCTGGCAAGTGTAAGGTCATGCGTTTGATCCCTGGTTCCGGAAAAAAAAAAAAAAAGCTCTGTCATGGATGGCACCATGACAAGGCTCACTGCAGGACTGTGAGATCCGTTTGCTGGGTGTGAACAGCACATAAAGCAGAGGACGGTAGAGCAGAAAATGTAAGTACATTCCATACCTAGGAATGTTCTACTTCTCTACTGCTGTGTAACAAGTCATCTCTAAGCTGGTGATGAACAACAACAACTATTTATACCTCCTCATGCCTCTTGGGTCGGGGGCTTGGGCAGTCTTTGTCCCCAACACAGGGAAGCTCTCTTGGTTGGGGATGGCTGGGGCTTTGGTTCTGACTGTGGGAGAAGTGCTGTGGTTTTCTTTCTCCATAATATCTCTGGGGCTGAGGTATTTTTTAGGTTCCTCATTAATGTGTATGGCAGCTAGACTAGAGGATGGCTAGCCCAGCTACAGATGGCCACCAATACCACTCCCTCTCCACAGTCTACATGTGACTAGCACAGGCTTCCTTTCAGCACAGAGGCTCTGAGGAGTGGGCTTCTTACTTGGTGGCCTGTTCCTTCACAGCAAGAATTTCACAAAGCCTAGGTGGAAGCTGCAGTCTCAGGGCGTAATTTCAGAAGTTTCCAAGCACTGCATCTGCCATATACATTTATTCTACCACTGAGCCACATTTCCAGGCCTTTCTTTTTTGAGTCAGGGAATACTCAGTTGCCCAAGCTGCCCAGGGTAAAGCTAAGTGTCCAGGATCCAGAGTGGGTGGGATAACAGACACATGCCACTGGTCTCAGCATATTATATTCTTTTGCTCAAGCAAACCTCTAAACCCAGTTGAAATTTTAGGAAATATTGGAGTCAGGGTTTACAAGGGGATGGGTTTAATTCAGGACAAATAATTTATAGGATTATTTTATACTAGTCACCCAAAGAGTCAAATGCAAGCGTGCAGGACATTGGTGCACATACTGGAGACCCAAGAATGAGGGTCTGGATCCCAAGGCAATGTTTTATGTGAGTCATGTGGATGACCTTGAGCCCATAGCAATATCCTCCACAGGTCCAACTGGAGGCCTAGAGCCCACCACGATGTCCCATAAAATTCTAACAGGGATATGTACTGAGAAGGCCCAGAGGTCAGGGGTGCAGCTAGAAAGTCTGTGCCAGCAGGGTGAAGGAGCTGTGCCAGCAGGCTGAGGGATCTGCACTGGAGCCAGGAAGCGATGCTCAAACTGAGTACCGGAGTTCCCCCAAAGAGAATTACAGGCACCCTCAGCTATTGCGAGGCCCCAAGCTCTTCTGATCCTAACAGCAGAGTTTGTATCAGAAAAACCAGCCCAACAAGCCTCTCTGAGATCCACAACACCACCTGTTCCTTTCCAGGTCTCCATTTATGCTGCTGGCAACAAGTCAGATGGGCCTTCCACACCCAGCACCACACACTCAGCTCAACCGGGTGTTACAAGTGGGCCATTAGTTACTCCATTATAGGAGTAAAACAATTCTCCATGTAACAGGAACCCAGAAAAAAGCAGGGGTAGCTATTCTCTTTGCAGATAAAGGGAATTTCAAGCCAAGACTGATTGACAGAGTGACAGAGAGAAAGGTCACTATATACTTGTAAAGGAAGAACCAAGAGGAAGAGATCACAATCATAAATATATATGCACACATAACAGTGCACCCAACTATGTAAAACAATTACTAACAGCCCTGAAAAATCAAATAAGCCCTAATACAATGGTACTGGGAGTACTCAGTACTCCACTGTCACAGAAACGCAGATCAACTCGACAAAGAAACCCAAAATAAGTATGAAATATTAGCACTACATCACATTTCGAACAAATGTACTTAGTAGATGTCTATGGTGTTTTGAACCACAGCATCAGAATATACAGTCTTTTCAGCTGCAAATAGGATGTTTTCCATTTACTGGCTCATAGAATATGCTTAAATAAATACAAGGGAATTGACATTATCCTATGCATGCTCTCAGACCACAGTGTAATGAAATTGGAAATCCATGCCAAAGGAAACCACAAGAACTTCATAAACACATGGAAATTAAAGAGCACCCTACAGAACAACCAACGGGTCACAGATGAAATTAGGGAACAAATTAGACAGTTTCTACAGTTGAATGATAACAACAATACAACATACCAGAGCTTGTAGGAAATAATAAAAACATTCTTAAGAGGGAAATTTATAGCAATAAATAACAATATCAGGAAAACACAGCTAGCATATATAAACAATTCAATGCTGAACCTCAAATTTCTAGAAAAAGAAGAGCAGGCCAAGTCAAAATCATATGAGGGCGGAAATTATAAAGATCAGAGCAGAAATTAACACATTGGCGGCTAGAAAATACAATAAAAGGAATCAATGAATCAAAGAGCTGGTTATTTGAAAGGTTAAATAAAACTGACAAAACCTTAACCAACCTTATCAAAATAAGGAAAGGAAAGACTAAAATCCACACAATTAGGAAGGAAAAGGGTGAAATCACAACAGACTTCAGAAATCCAGAAAATCAGGTACACCTACCTGGAAAACTTGTATTCTAATAAGATGGAAAATTCAGAAGAAATGGACAGATTCCTAGACACATATGAATTATCAAAGCTGAGTCAAGAAGATATAAAAATCCTAACTAGCCCAATATCAATAAATAACATCAAAGATGTAATTAACAACTTCTGAACAAAGAAAAGCCAGGCCTGACAGATTCACTATGGAATGCTACAAGAAATTTACAGAAAACCTAATGTTACTACTACTTCAAATTCTTTAATGACATTGAAAGGAAAGCAAGATTCCCAAATTCTTTCCTGGCAGCAAGCATTTCCTTGTACCCAAACTAAAAGAATTCTAGGCCCATCTCCCTAATGAACACTGATGCAAAAATCCTCAATAACATACTGGCAAACAGACTGCAGCAAGTCATCAAGAAGACTGTACACCATGATCAAGTGGGATTCATCCACGGGATGCGGGAATGGGTCAACATACTTAAATCCATAAGCGTAATACACCATGTTAACAGAGCAAAGGACAAAAATCACATGATCATCTCAACAGATACAAGAAAAGCTTTTGACAAGTCCAGCACCCATTCATGATAAGAGCCCTACAGCAAATCAGTCTGAAATCAGAATACATGGTCTGTATCTCAATTTGATAAAAATGATCAATGACAAATCAACAGCCCACATCATACTAAATGGACAGAAACTGAAAGCTTTTTCTCTAAAATCAGGATCAAGCCCAGGATGTCCACTGTCTCCACTCTTATTCATTATAGCCCTGGAAATTTCAGCTGAAAGAATTAGAAAAGAGAAAGAAACAAAAAGAATAAAGATAGAAAAAGAAGAAGTTAAATTACCATTATTTGCAGATGACATAGAAGACACCAAATACTCCTCCACAAGACTACTAGATTTAATAAACAAATTCAGTAATGTAGCTGGTTACAAAGTCAACACTCAAAAATCAGTAGCCTTCCTGTACTCACTGAGAGAGAAATCAGGGAGATAATATCTTTCACATTAACATACAAGAAAAAAAAAAGAAATACCTAGGAATTAATCTAACAATAAATGTAAAAGACCTCTACATTGAAAACCACAGAACTCTGAAAAAGAATATTGAAGAGGATATTAGAAAGGGAGAGATATCCTGTGCTCTTGGGTAGAAAGAACCAATATAGTGAAAATCGCTCCTCTTCCAAAACTGTTATACAGATTCAATGCAATTCCAATCCAAATCCTAAGAGCATATCTCATAGAAGTAGAGAAGACAATCCTAGAATTCATGTGGAACTAGAAAAGCTATAGAATAGCAAAGGCAATCCTCAGCAACGGAGATAAGACAGGGGGCATCACAATCCCTGACTTGAAATTGTACATAATGCTGCTGTGACAAAAAGTACGGTAACAGCAAAAAAACAGGAAAAGCAAAAATCATACCTGAAAATCAGTTGAACATATTAGAAAAACCAGAAACAACTCCAGACCCACTATGCCACCTTATCTTTGACAAAGGTGCCAAACACATACACTGGAAGACAGATAGCCTCTTTAATAAATGGTGCTGGAAATCCTGGCTCCATACCTGTCAAAGATGAAAACTGGACCTGTGTCTTTTACCAGGTACTAAGCTAAAATCAGAATGGATCAAAGATCTGAATATTAAAACGTAAACATTTAATCTGCTAGAAGATAGAGTAGGTAAAACTCTTGAAGATATTGGTGTAGGAAAAGACTTCATGAACAAAAACCAGATTTCACGGGAACTATCACAAAGAATCAACAACTGGGATCTCATCCTCTTGAAAAGCTATTGCACACCAAGAGAAACCACCAACACAGTGAAGAGGCAACTCACAAGGAGGGAGAAAATGATGGCCAGCTGTACCTCAAAGGATAGTATTGTCAAGAATATATAAAGGACTAAAAAAAATTAGTCCCCCAGATTTAAAGACCCAATCCAAAAATTGCACATCTGAGATGAATATACACTTCTCAGATGAAGAAATACAAACAACAAGTAAATATGTGAAAAAAAATGTTCAACATCACTGCTCATTTGAGAGATGCAAGTTAAAACAACACTGAGATTGCATCTCACCCAGAAAGAATGACTATTACCAAGAAATCAAGCAAACACAAATGCTGGAGTGGTTGTGGGGAAAAAGAATCCTTTTGCTCCACTGCTGGTGGGAATGCAGACTGGTGCAACCACTTTGGAAATCAGGGTGGAGATTCCTCAAAAAACTAGGACCTGAGGTCCCATTTGGCCCAGCTATTCCCCTTCTGGGCATCTTCCCAAAAGAACATTGTACTACAGTGATGTATCTGTACTCATGTTGATAGCAGCACAATTTGTAATAGCCAGATCTTGGAAACAACGCAAATGCCCATCCAATGGGGAAGGAAACAAGATGTGGTATTTTTATACAATGGAGTATAAAGCCAGAAAGAAGGATAAACTGGAGACTTTGGTAGCTAAATGGATGCAACTTGAGACCGTATTCATAAGCGAAATAAGACATGCGTGTGTAAACATCATATTGTTCAGTGTGAAAAGCTAAAACAACGTATGTATATGTATGCAAAAAGAAGTTAAAATAGTTCTACTACTGATTTCTCCTGAGTTCACTGAAGAGTAAGATTTCTGCTGGTAATGTTTGGACAATTGATTGCGGATTTCTTGGACTCTGGGTGAATGATTTGGGGATGACAATGCACCATGTATATATCATTGTTTCCTCCCCATTTGTATCTTTTGAAATTTGAGCTTTTTTTTCTCCTTGAAATAAGATGTATTTGAAAAAAAAAACTTTCCAAGTCAGGAGAGAATTGACTCCACTTTCATTGAGCAGAGAGGCCAAGAATTTGCAGGCCACAGTAAGCCGGATGTCTTCATGTGGCTTCTCAAGTGCAGAATGTCTTTCCTGGTATGTAGCATCCAACTTTCAGACAGAAACACATTAAAGAGTACAATCATGATAGGATTTATGAAATATAGGGGATACATACCGGGCTGTGATGTAAACATTCCTGGTACAGGATGGAGTCTTTTAAGAGTGAAGGCCAAGAAGCAGTACTTACAAAAATATAAAGACTAAATTTATACTAGAGGGTTTCCCTAAGATACTATTTGTATTTCATTACAGAAAATTCCATACTCACAAGCAGACTAACACAGGTGGGCATGGTGGCACACGGCTGTAATCACAGCACTGGGAAGACTGAGGAATGAGACCCCGCCTGGCTGCGCGGTGAGACCCTGTCACAGAAAACAACAAAAAAGACAAATCCTCACAGATCTCACCTGCCCTCAACTGTCATCAGCACAGGTGATCATGTTTCATCTATGTCCTGAGCTGTCCCTCTGGACATCACATGATATCACCTGGGAGGACCCCAGCAGAGGAAATACAGCCTGTAAAGTGCCTTTATGGTGCAGTACCTCGCACATCTAGAAAGAAACATTTGCAGCCTGAATACTCAAAGTAGTGAACACAGATTCCGTTTTGACTCAGCTCTGCTGGGAGGAGACAGAAGTGTGCTGCATGCTAAAATTTTCATAGATCACAAAGAGAAGCCAAAGGCAGGACTGGTGGGCAAATTGGGAGAGAACACTGAACACACGCAGGAGTGGGAGAGTAACACAATAAAGATTCCAAACAGTTCTCCATGAGCGAGGAGGAGGCGGGAAGAGAACACAAACGATGTTCAAGTTTTACTTTTAACAACATGGAGCTGGGAGTAGAGCTCAGCTGTACCATACTTGTCTACCTTGTAACACACACACACACACACACACACACACACACACACTCCAGAGGGCTGAAGCCTTAGTGATTAACATCTCTCCAGCACTATAGCTTTTGAAATGCTACAGTACTGTTATAACACTTTGTGAGAGACTTCTGTCCACCTGAAGACAAGAACTGTGGACTATAGGACAGTCTCAGGTCATCAACTCAACTACCCCCATTAAGAGTAAAGGCCCATGCTTTCCCATCGGTCTCCTCTGAAAGTGAAGGGTGAGATGTCTAAGTAGTTATAATCAAATCACAGTTAGGTGTTGCCAAAGAGTCACGGGGCGGAAGTAGGGCTCTCATGTAACACAGGATGCTTTGCATCAGGGTCCTTGAGGTGTGAGAACAGTTCACATGTGGATTCCAAGAGGACGCTGGGATGCCTGAATTGAACAAACTCCCAAACAAGTGTGAGCAGATTTCCAACCCTCCCTCTGGGAGCAGCCAGGTGGGGCTGAGTGGAGGTGCCCCAAGGCACCCCTGGGGGCTCCCCCTCAAGCTGTGGAGGTGAGGACTCTCCAGGACTTCCCAGAGGACCTGCTTGCTTCCTTCTGCTACCTCCTCCCTCTGTGTGTTCCTGCGCTGTCAGGTGTCACGGGTCTGAAAAACTGTCCTCAGGTAGCACCACGGGCCCTTTGTACTCGTGGGTTATACATCCAAGGAGTCAACCAACTTCAGACTGAGAATATTTCTTTAAATATCTGCATCTGAATTCATTTGGTGATGTGTGCTTGTACTTCCAACACCGTGACCTGAGGTTTAAGTCCAGCCTAAGCAATTTAGCAATGTACTGAGACTGCCTGAAAATACAAAGGGCTGGGGACATGGCTTAGTGTGAAGGCCCTGGATTCCACCTCCAGTACCGGGGTGGGGGGAGCCCTGTCTGTACTGAATACATGCAGTTGTTTTTTCTTGTCAGTATCCTAAACAGCAAACTACTATTCCCATAGAAATTGGCACTCTATTAGTGTAAGTTATCCAGAAAGGATACAAAGCATGTATGCAGGGACACATGTAGGTTCTACACAAATACGATGCATTTTCTACAAGGGCCTGAGCAGCCTGGCTCTTGGGATCCATGGGGTAAATTCCCCCTTGGAGACTGAGAGATCACAGGAAGGTAAAATCACTGACTAATCATTCTCACAGGGAATTAAGGCCAGGAAATGAGGAGACATAAATGCATGTGGGATATGTGAAATGCATTAAGTGACATGTGGGTGATCAGAATAGCAGCAACAATAGCACTACGATAGGGACCTTCTACTCACCCACCACCCACGGACACACCAAGGAATGCAAGAGAGTCTGGTCTCTTCTTTCTGCTCTGCAAACCCCATTCAGAAAAACATACTCCTTGCAGGGAAAACGGCCGGGAACCAAAACCTCAAACACATGATTACTCTGAAATGCACAATGTGAAACTCGAAAACAGGAGAGTAACACTGCGGGAACAAAGGGCTTGACACAGCAGGCAAAGCTGAGCTTGTCAGTGTCCCACTCCCAACTGGGCTGGGGGTGCCTTCCCGCCCTGGTCTAACCAGGCCCAATCTCCAGCAGGACCCCATCTTCTCTAGCCTTATGCCCCACTATACTTATGTGGTCCAGCTTTCTGTTGGCTGATTTCCATAGCGACACTGCCTTCAGAGAACCAGGAGCAGGAAGCAAAATAGGTGTGCATGAGACAGGGATTTAGCTCAGTGGCATGAGTGCCTGCCTGGCAAGTGTGAGGTTATGAGTTCGATGCCCGGTAAAACACACACACACACACACACACACACACACACACACACACACACACACAATCCAGCCACACTAAACTATTAACACAATCATGGCCTGTTCAAAGAACTCTTCATTGACAGTGAAAAATGTTTCAGAACTTTATTGAAAGAAAGCAATAAATAATACTGTGATAAAAATAGTTCAAAAGTAGACTGTACACTTTGTTACATCCTGAGAGAGTTCACAAAAGTTTAATAGAAAAAGAGGTAACAATGAACTTTACCAATGGATTGAAAGTACAAAGTAAATTAAAAAGGCATGCTGCCTCTACCTATGTATCAGTTGCATAATGAATAACACGCACAGTAATCTGACTCCTTCCTTGCTGGCTTTTGAATATGCCAGTGAAAAGTATATTACATTTGCTACTTGTACAATCCAAGTTGGCTATGACTACATTCTTTGTTGAAACATGTTTACAAACCAATGTGAAAAGGTGACTCACATATGAAAAACAAGGCCTTTATTCGTTAGAGCTGTACAACTTTATTTTCAGGGTTTCCTGCTTTCATCTGCTCATGCACCAATGTCTGTGAGATGTGTGCACAGTGCTCAGTGATTGGTCTGCAAAAATAGTTGGAGGCACCTTCCACATGCTCACAGGAAAGAGGCAGAGAAGGTGCCAGGCTGGGGTTGGCCCCTGGCCACTCCAGCCCTGCTGAGAGCAACTCCCAGCTCATGGCTTCTGCTCAAGCCTCTGAAGACAAGCTCCCCAAGTCCAGAGTCAGGATGGGGAAAAGGGAACCAGTGCTAAGAAAGTTCTATAGTGCTCTGGTGTAACGGGTCAGTCCCGACTTTTTACATGCTGATTTCTTGCTAGAAAAAGGACAGTTAGGGTCAGTCAACCTCTAAATATGACAACTGCTTGGAATGAAGTCTGCTGATTTCCAAATGACTGATGTAGAACAAGGCGAAGGATAATGCACATTGCTTATATCATGACAATTTTATAAAGGTTGTAAAATCCTTATTTCTGTGATGGCTTATCATTAAAATATTAAACAGTGATAGCATAAGAGCACAATTTACAAAAGCCCCGTATTTGTTCACAGGATTTATACATTCATTTGAAAGACTAAAATTAGGTATAAGAACATGAATTGATTTGAGAGATATTTATAGCCTAGATATACATGAAAAAGTGAGTAAATATATAAATGAAAAGTCCTAAGGTTATATAAATATAAGAAACATTAAATTCTAACATTTTTTCTCTATAGTATTCATGAACTATTTACTAACTAAAAACTCTGTAATAAAATATCTTAGGAGTCCATGTAAGAAGTATTAACAGATAGCGATTCCACTGAATTAAAAATGTAGTCTCTGTTGGGTTCAAAATGCTGCATATCATCTGTAGAAGTAGTGTGGGTAAACTGGAAGAGAAAAACAAACAGAAAGCCTCTCTTAATACAAACCACCTGGAAAACGACCATGACCTCAGACACACACGCTGGGGCCCACTCCCCCAGGCCTCCTGCCTCCTCCCTGCTGGAGCGTCAGCAGACAGAACACCGAGGACCCTGCTCACAGACTAGAGAGGTCCTTCACTGTCTAGATTTTGCGACAGTTCTAAAAGTTAAAGTTAAAAGACTATGGAGATTCCAGCTGAGGCATTGAACATGAGCACAGTAGGCAGAGCTCAAGCTGGGGTTCTGAACATGGGTCAAGGCCACCTCTGCCATCCAATCAGTCAAAGCTCCAGACCATGAGGACACACAGGTGGCTCACTGGCGCCCAGGCATGGCAATGCAGCTTTGTGTTTAAAATGCAATCTGTCTGCCATGTATGGTGGCATGTCTGCATTCCAGTATGCTGGAAGGCTGAGGCAGAAAGATTGCAAGTCTGAACAAGGACTAGATGATCTAGGAAGACCCTATCCCCCTAGAAAAGGGGATGGGGTGCTAGGAATATAGCACAGTGGAAACACTCTGGGTTCAGTTCCCCGTATATGCATGCTCATGTGTTTGTAACAAAGCCAGTATAGGAGCTGTGTCCCACTGTGTGTGCACACAGTGGAAGAGATGCTTCCCAGTCCCAGGCTCTGGCCTCCTGGTGTGGTCAGTTTTGGGGGCTTTTTTTCTCAGCTGCTGCTTTCCTGCCCACCCCCAACAATGGCATCAGCAGATCATCACTTCAAGTGAGTAGGCATTTTTAGCTTTTAGGAAAAAATGGGAATGTGTTTTTTCTTAAAACTGGGGACACAAAGGAGACAGGAGAGGGGAGGTAGAAAGATTTAAGATGTACTTTGTACAGGTACCAACTCTCCATGATGAATTTAGGTACAACTAACATACTAATAAAAATAAGAGTTAACAAAACAAAAATGACACACTGCCCTCTTTATGGTCAGCTAAAAACTAAAATCACCTTGATAGATACAAAGCTAGTACGTCTGTCATTTTAAAACTCCCCATGTAAATTCTCATGGTCTAAGCCCACGCTGTTAGCCCTGTTACAGCTTCCCACTGCTGACAGCTGTACAGGGATGATCTCCAGGGATTACGCTGCTCTCTACTCACCAACAGGTGTCTTTAGCAGGAGTAAGTCCTGACTGTCACAGAATCCAACCTCTGTGTTCCTGATGCATTGCCTGTTCCAACAACCATGTGAGGAAGCGTGCAAACACAGAGTGCAGTTAGTTTTAACATGTCACACGGGAAAAAGATAAGACACACATATTCACACCTACAATGGTACCTACTGAGGAATCCTAAGAGTGCCTGAGAGAGAGAGGGAGGAGCTGGCAAGAGCATCACAGGGCTGCCCAGAGTGGTTCTTCCACCACCCACGGCGACACTGGCACCTAAACTAGCAACAGGGCCCCTTGGAAGTGCAAACCACCTCAGTGTGGACATACAGAAAGGATAACCAGCTAACATAGCTACTCTGCAGCTCCTGAAGCCGTACTTTTATATAGCAACTGGACTTTTCCTTCTGCCCTAGAGCTGGACCTCCAAGAATGAATGGGGTGAATCAGCAGCATGAAGGGGAGGAGGGCAAGCCAGCTGCTCTGCACTCGCTGCTCTCAGGGTGGGTTGCAGGCAAAGAGGCACAGCCGCAGAGGCCGTGGCCAGTGCTTCTCAGAAGACTAAAGCTTGTCTCAATTCCTACAAAAAAGATGGCGAATATGGAGACAAGGGTCCTTGTTTGACAAACACTGGGTGGCTAAACAGGCAGTACAGCCCTGTCACAAACTGGGTAAAGAGCTTGCAGCATCTTCTGCAGATATTTACGCTTCCGGTTCAACAGTGTTTTGTTTTCCTGCAAGTATACCAGGAATATTTCTTAGCAACATCCTGCCATAGCTCTAGAAGAAACAGATAGCTGGCCGTGTTGATAAGACTCGGCAGTCATTGTAAACCTTCATTCTAAAGTCTAGGAGACCTGCTGTAATTTATCTCACACTCTCCAACTCTCAAGTCATTTGTAACAGTCCACCTTCTTACCAATATGGCGTAGACGTCTTCTATGTAATTTACCCTGACAACTTTTTCTATTCAATCCATTTAAATTTAGTGTTACACAGTATGGGTGCACATGCCTGTAATGCTAGCACTCTGGGAGGCTGAGGCAGGAAAACTCCAAGTTCAAACCAGGCCTGGACAACTTAATAAGACCCTATCTGGATTATAAAAGAAGCGATGTCGTGTTATGCAGGAAGGAGGCTCCCTCCCCAGTACCACCCCAAAACCTAAAACAACAACCACAACCACAAAAATGCCTCCAAAAAAACAAATCAATAACAAACAAACTCATTAATACTACTTTTGTAGTCAGGGGTTGTACACACAGAACAATTCAGATCACGACATGGAGTTTATAATATTTTTATAATGGTCACTGGGCGTTAACACCGGAAAATGCAGGAAATTCATCTGCAACACCAAAGACATAGAATATTTAGTCAAGAGAGTAAACCCCACGGCAATGTCCCACATGAGTCCAGATAAAAACCCAGAGCTCAGGACAATGCCTCCCACGAGTCCAACTGGAAGTCCAGAGCCCACAAGAAAGGAGGCCTCACACCGGTCTCTTTTATGGATCTGTGCCGGGAAGACCCTGGGTCAGCAGTGGAAGCCAGAAAGTCTATGCCAGCAGGATGAAGGAGCTGTGCTAGTGGGATGAGGGTTCTACACTGGAGCCAAGAAGTCACACTCACAACAAAGAGAGGGCTAGCCTGAAAGGCACCACAGCTGTCCTCAGTGACATGGAGACCCCAAGCTCCTCTGACCACAAGCACAGTTGGGTATGTGCCAGGAAGCAGCGTGAGGAGTTCCTCCTGGAGACCAAGCAGCAAATATCTTCCCCTCCGGAGCCAGTATGCAATGCTCGATGTGAGAACCAAAGCTTCTCCAGGAGAACCAACAGCTCAGACAGCAACTCGTAGGAGAACCCACAATGCCTCCTTAACACCTCAATCCCTCTTAACACCTCCCTTCTTCTCCACCTGTTTATTCTGGCAACCCTTCTCAGGTGGAGCATCTTCTCTGAATGCATGCTGATGTTAAGTTGACAACAGTTTTCAAACCATAACAATTACCCTTTATTTTTATTTTCTTTTGTTGAAACAAGGTCTCCCTGTGTAGTCCACACTTGCCCTAAAATCCCTGTGAAGTTCAGGCAGATACTGAGCTCTCAGCCACCCTCCTGCCTTAACCTCCCTAGTGCCGGAATTACAAGTGATCGCCACATGCAGCTATGTTAATATTGCTTGCGGTGTTCAGAGAGAACTTGTCATCTTATAGCCAACAGAAATTGAAGGTACAGGGAAAACAACAGAGCACTCATTTAGACTGTTCAGGAAGCCGATGGAAATTAAGCTCAAGGCCCATCACAGCTTACTTATTTATCTATTTTATTTATGATTCAAGGTCTTCCTATGTAGCTCAGTATAGCCTTAACCTGGCTTTATGACCCACATACATCTCAAAATCATGATTTTCCTGCCTCAGCCTCCTGAGTACTGGGGTTAAGGCATGCACTTCCATGCCTTGCCAACATTTGTAAGACACCTTGAGGGAGAATGTGCTCATTCTTAAGAACTTGCTACCTAAAAGACACACTGGCAAGTGTTCAGTTTTAAAAACTTTTTATAAATGTACTTTTCTCTGATTTTCATACCAGCAAGAAAGATTAAAAAAAGAGAACTACCTAAAGGAGGGGCTAACAACAGGAATCTTTTAACAAGCCCAGTGGTACAGTTTATACAGCACAACCACGTACATCAGGAATGAGAAGGAATGAAGTCTTCACCTAACCCTGAGACTGTCAGCAACGCACGGGGCCTGGACTCCATCAGCTACACCCAGATGACTCATTGAAGTATCAAAATCACACTACTGTGATGCCCAAGTTACAGCTGTGGAAACTGAGGCACAGCACAGCTGCATGACTTGCTCAAGGTCATGTACCTGCTACCGCCACAGGTGGATGTGGATCTGGGCTCGCTCAGGACCCTGTGCAGTGCCTTTTCCTAGGTGGGCAGGACTGTCAGGGACTCACGGTCTCCTCTCAGCCAACTGCACTCTTCAGTCAGCAGGTCCCTAAGGGCCATCCCGACCGCAAGGGAAAGGTCAACGCCTGGCCTTCTCTCACTGATAATGCAGCAGGGCTGCCCTAGCAGTCTCCACAAGGCTTCTGCCTTCTTCCCTGTCCTTCTTCAGGTGGCACAATGTAAGTATATGGAAAGATGATACTGGAGGGAAGGGAAAAGGAAAGACAGAGCTGGCAGAAGCTGGAAGTTGTGAGCCAAAGTTTACTCCGCCATTCCTTTTAGTGCGGAGAGAAGTCCCAAGTGCCACACTGCAATTTTCCTGGCAAGCCAGTGCTGCCTGCCACGCACTGCACCCCACAGGTGCATCAGCCTCAGCCCTGAGAACACAGATGGGTGCTCCACTTTATTAGTTGGCAAGGATGCTAACGTTCAACCAGACAGATTTTTAAAAATTCTATTATTGCTGTTAACCATTTGCAAACAAATGTTAGGGTTAATTCCGAAGCACTGACACCTGGGCATGCAACCAAACTCAGATGCTTTGTAACACATTCAATGGCCACTCTAGGTGATTATTAGCGCACACATGCTCCCAGCTAGTGTTGGGTTACATGGCCCACCACATACCGTCCATCTGGATCTTCTTTGACTGCAAAGAGGGGGAAGACATGGAAGAAGAGACTCGGAAGTTTGCAGGGAGTGTCTCTGATGACCCATCTGCCACGCTGCGAATGTCCTTTGATCTAAACTCCTTTCTCCATGAAGATGCTCTCCTACAGTTTTTGTTATTCTCCTGGCAAATGAAAACACAGAACAGGCACATCTAACAAAGACAACTGTCCTTCAGAATGACTCCTAAACCCTGACTGCTTTGCTTTACTTAGCCTTTCCTGGTGACCTTCCAATGTGCCGCACACACTGGAACTTCAGTGTGAGAGGAAGCATGATTACATTCCAGCTGGGGCCTAACTGGAGAAATGAGGACAGTCCTGGGCCGCCAGGGATGTGATTCTCTCACCCATCAGAATATTTTATTTCTTATTGTGGACAAAGCTCTTGCCTGCTATGTAATGTACTTTTATTTATTTTAATAATACTCCAGCTACAAATAATCCTGGCTTATACCAGGTGCATATTCCAACAAGTGTTTTGCTTTCAGAGTCAGCTTTCATCTTCTTTTTGAAAATCAAGTACTCTTGATGCTCGATGAAGAGAATCGTAATGCATGGGAATAGGTGAGTGATGATTTAGCATGAGGGGAAATGTAATATACATTTGAAAGAAAATTTCCAAACACAAGGACTGGGGCAGGACATTCAGCTGTCACCAAAACACAACTTAAGACTTTGATCGCAGGCTGCAATCTGTTGGATAATGTGGAAATGATTTTTGAAGGTTGCCAAAAATTAAGTAGTGGACCAAGAGCAAAGATCAGTAGTAGAGCGTTTAACTGGCACATGTGAACCCTCAGGTTGATTCCTAGCAGTGAGAGGGGAAAACAGCTGAAAACTTACGTCATCAAAATGTCTGTCAGTCCCCAGGAGCAAAAGGTTGGCAAATTCTTTTTCCAAGACATTTCGATCCTGAAGTAACAAAACAACAACTAAATATATCTGAAGGATGTTACACATTACAGGTTTTTAAAAACAAACACCTCAAAGACTCACATGCTTGCCACGCAAAATGGAAAGAAAAAGATAGTGAAAAAAAAAAGATAGTGAAAAATCAAGCATTTGCTGATTTTGAACTACCGTGTTATAGATTAGTTAGAGAAAGAGATTCTAGTGGTCTAGAGTTAAGTTTTCTCTCCATTCAGTGGCTGGGTTTTAGCTCAGGGCACAAGCGGCTGCCTTGCAAGCAGGCCATCGTGAGTTCAATCACTGGTAGTGATTAAAAAAAAAAAAAGTTTTCTCTCCATTCAAACGAACAATAAGTATTCTAGAACCACAGAAAAACCAAACACTGTGACTAAGCAGACAGAGGCACAGACTCTGTGGTCACCTTTCTTTTCTCTCTGGGGATCTGTAACAACAGGGCCAGTTTGTTGTAAGTGAAGGTTTCATCTAAGGCCAGCAGTGCACCATGAACCCCACTCTCTTTGAGGTTGTTTGCATATTCTTTAAGGCCAATGGATATGACCCAGTGAATCACTCGATCATTGGTCCAAACAAGCACATCTGTAAAGAACAAAACAACTGTAAATGTGGCTTCAGAAAACCTCTTCATCACACATGTCCTGCAGTGCAGGGGAAAGATTCCTCGCATGGATCTTGATCCCTCAGTACCTGAAATCAGACTCCACACTCACAGATACTGACAGACTCAACACCTAGACACAGCTGTTTTGGTTTGGCCTCATTCTAATAAAAACTTTCCCTTTAGGAGCCTCCCCTAGTACACTCAGGGGTCACAGTAAGATTATGGACAGGATGTATTCAGGGAACAAAACAGCATGATTGGCTGAGGATGTAGCTCGGTGGCAGGGCACTTGCCTAGCATGCCCAAGGCCTGGGGTTTAATTCCTAAGACTGCAAAAACAGCAGGCTGAGGGTCACAGTCAGACCCGGCATATATAAGCATGGTTCCTACACAGACCCCAGAGTCTCCTGAAATGCTTCTCCATCATGAAAGGGGCAGATGCCATGACAGTTCAGATACCTTGTTCAGGTCAACACAAACTCCTTGCTTCTGACCTTCTGACATTCTTTTTCTTTTTCTTGTTTTTGTTGTACTGGGAATCAAACTCAGAGCCTTGTGGTTACCAGGTAGGTGCTAAGCCACTGAGCCCTATCCCAGGCCCCTTTGCTTCTGAAGCTTTTGTCATGTTAACATCTTAGTGTTTTACAAAGACCGAATTTTAAAGACATTTTCCAACATCTAGACTTTGACAATCTTATTTCCTGCAAGATAATTATTAAATGTACTCTATTAAAGACCTAAAAATTGCCATTCTGTAAAAATATATCTGATCATCAGTTTTTTCAAAGACTGCTTTTGTCAACTGACAAAATATGGAGAAGGGATATAGAAAACAACTTAAATGGATTGATACATTTCATGTCTGATTTTATTTTCTCAATTTTGATTTGGTACCAGGAATCCAACTCATGACCTTGCACTTGGCAGGCAAGCGCTCAGTCCTGAGCTATATCCCCGGCCATGACTTTCTTTTCTAAATAGACCTCAACGTATTCTTCATTTTGTTTTGTTTTGTTTTTTTCAGTAAAAGAATTAAAACCCAGGGCTGCGCAGGCTAGGCAAGTGGGCTACATCCCTGGCCAATCCACCATCCTTTTATTTATTTAGAGAAAGACATCAGAATGAGGATGTAAATGACAGAACCACGATGTAGCCTGAATGAATGAACTAAGAGAGAGCTGAGACAGTGCTTGATGCATTATTCCGTAAGTCTCCTTTCTTCTCATCACTGCAGTACTATCAGTAACTCCCGAGAATTCTGAGAGACTCCCGTGAGCATGACATTCAGTGTTGTCTTCAGAGAACATGCCTGTCCCTGTCATTTTGAGGGGGCTGCCATGCCCTCTCCTACCTCCTAGCCTGTTTCGGACATGTCTTTCCTTTGCCCGCAGGACACTCTGCTGCTTCTGTAAGGACTGCAGTCTCAGTTAGTATGGGTGCTGTGGCAGGAGGATCACAAGTGCAAGACCAGACCAGGCTACTTAGTGAAATTCTGTCTCAAATAAGTAAATAAATAAATTACAAAATTATGGGTGCTAGGCTAAGGGTTGCCTGACCTCTCCCTCCCTCTGGGAGCAGAACTGTGTGTCCTGCGTGCTGCCGCAGGCCTTGGAGAAAGCCCCAAAGTGTAGTTTTGACCTCTGTCCAGTAAGCAAAAGGCAGTGGCTTGTTTGCCTTGCTCTGATCTAACAGCACAAGGCAGCATCTCTGAGAGAGCGTATACAGTGCACACTAACAAACGGAAAACTACATGAAATAATGCCAGCCCCAAGGGGGCAGCCTACAGACTGAGATAAGCACACCCTGTCTCAGGGCACCCCTTTCCATCCCTCCTCTTGTTATCATGCCAAGCCAGTTGTTTCCACTAAAAGTCTTTCCTGATTGTTTTTCTTTTTTTGTGGTATTGCAGATGGAAGCCAGAGCCTTGTGCATGCTTAGCAAGACTTTTATCACTGAACTACATTCTTAGCACCCCCAATTTTCAAAACTAGTTTTGTTTATGAGACAGGGTCTCACTAAATTTACAGGTCGGCCCTGAATTTGTGATCTTCCTGCCTCCGTGTTCTAAGTAGCTGCAACTGTAATTTGTGTAATTCCCAGAGAAATGCATGGTTATTTAGCTTTTTTTTTTTTTTTTTGCAGTACTTGGGATCAAGTCCAGGGTGATGCAGGTGCCTTATAATAAGCCCTTGATTTTTTTTTAGGCACTCAGGAATAAACACAAGGCTTGTGCACTGAGCTGCTTCTCTAGCCCTTTTATACTTTTCATTTGAGAGAAGGTTTCACGGAGTCTAAGCTGCCTAGGCTAGGCTTGTCACTCTGCTGTTATGTCCTCCCTGAGTGCTAGGATTGCAGGTATGTGCCAGCTCAGCTGGCTGCTACACTTTTTAAAACAGGCAATCAATGAGACTGTTTGGCAGGCAGCAGGCATGTGCTACATCCACCTGGCATAATGTACTTGCCTTTAACTTCATCCTGACTTTCTTTTCTTCTTCTTTCCAGTTCTTTCTGATCATAATTTAACCTTCGCAGGCACGTAAGTCCGCACTGAAAGCTGTTCCTATTTACAAAATAAGGGGTTATTGAAAGGTGGCACTGTGAAGTCTCTTGACCCGTTAGGAAGAACCACTTGCACAACCTCACCTGTGAAACCTGTTCACCATTTTCAGCTGCCCCCACAGGTCTTTCTCTGTCAGGTGGTCCAGCATCCGAGCATCCACAAGGCACTCCATGAAATAGCTTCGGTACTGAGCGAGGCCCAGGCTGGGCAGCCACTTGTAGCCAATCCACTCGTGGTTCATGTCCCCATATGCAAGTGTCTGATTTCAACAAATGAGTGACATCAGTTCACATTTTTAATCTAGACAACATTCTCAAAGGCTAAATGAATGACAATATTGCTCTTTACAATTTCTAAATAGTTTGGTCTCCCATTCCTACCTTTTCAACTTCTTAAAGTTTTATACAATAGAAATCATATTGGCAAAATTTTATGACTCATTTAGGACACTTTACCAAACTATAGTAAAATCAAAACTGTCTATAA
Source organism: Cavia porcellus (assembly GCF_034190915.1). Lineage (NCBI taxonomy): Eukaryota > Metazoa > Chordata > Mammalia > Rodentia > Caviidae > Cavia > Cavia porcellus. The sequence goes on from NW_026947500.1 coordinate 28,192,976, forward strand.
ATTCCTTTTCTGAATTAGTTTTCAAATAATAAAATAAGAATAAAGAATGATCACGACTCATGAACAAGTTTGAAGAATCAATTCAAATCATTCAAATGAGCTCTGACTGGTTTTGATTTTATTTATAATACTGTGTCTTCCTAAATGACAAGGGTATTTGAAAATCAGGAAAAGTAAATTTAAAAAGTTAAACCAACAACTAATGAAACTGAGAACAAAAACAGAAACATACAATTAAATTTGCAAGTCTTCAAAACTCCTCTCTTAACAACTGATTCAATGTGCTAATCAAAAAACCAAAAGGGACTAAGAAAAGGAAAAACTTCAGGAAGGCTACAGACTGAAACAATACTGTCAATCAACCGGGCCAGATACAACTTACAGAACAGTCTATCCAACTTTTTCCTGTCTTTTTGGGGGGTGGATACCAGGAATTGAACTCAGGACCTCATGCTTGCGAGGCAGGGGCTGCCACACTGAGCTAAATCCCCAGCCCCTCCCCGCAACTTTCAAAGACAGAGATCCCATTATAGTAACCAGCCTTGAGTGCAGTGGCTATCCAGAGGCACTCTATGCAAAGAGACATTGATGCCAATCTTAGTGTGATGTCCATCTTAGTTTAATGCCCAATTGTCTTGGAAATTATAGCAGCCAACTTCCGGGCTTAGTCTCTTGAGTTTTGGCAACTACAGGGGTGCATCATCATATCTGGCTTCAGGACATACTTTTTTTTGGTCTGGTATGGTGGTGCATGCCTGTAAACCCAGCACTCAGGAGGCTGAGGCAGGAGTATTTTGAGTTTGGGACAAGCCTGCACTACATCAAAAATAAGGAATCACGTTATGTGGGTTTACTGACTCAGGAATTGGTTGATTCAGCAACTGAGGAGGAAAAAATTAATGAAATTTGCCCAATCACGTGATCAACAAAGAAAGCTATGCCTCATAATACCTTATGTGGGACAAGATACATCATTCGTTTATGAAACTCAGCATTCTAGGAATGAAAGACCACTGCCTCAATCTATTAAGGGCCATCTACCAAAAGCCTGCAGGTAAAAACCTCAGGGTAAGGGACCAAATGTCTCCCTGAACAGAAAGAAGCACAGCGGGTGTCCACTGTCCCTGCTTATGTTTGGCTGTGCTGGAGACCTGGCTACTGTAATAGCAGGGAAAAGATATAAAAATGGCATACAAAGCAATGTACATTCAAAGTAAGTACCATGATCCCATATGAGAAATGTTCAAAATTGTCCCTGAGATGTAGTGTTTAATCCTGTGCTTTGTTTGGTTAACACTTTAAGTCATCAATAATACTAGGAATAAATTAATGTGTGAAAAACACCTATGAAGGCAGATCACACACGTTTACATACTCAATTGCTTTTTGTTGCTACACACTGAAGAAATACTATAGAAAGACTCCAACATGAGCCAGCTTCCCTCCTCATCTTCCTGATGTTAGGTTGTTAGGAAGGCAAAGGAACATAATTATTAGCATTAGTGAACTTTAGTAGTGCAAGCAAATTAATTCTGCAGGGAACGTGCACCTTGACTGAGTGAAAAACATTCTAAATATCAAAGCATCATGCAACTCATGCAAATCCAAGAATTTCAATTTTCCATGCAAGGAGCTGACTTTCTCCATGCCAAGCACACTTGTACAGGAGAAGGTCGGGGTTAGACAACCACAACGCAGTGCTCAATGGAGGTCTCTCCAAAAGGAGAAGCAAATTACATCTTCTCTAAATGGGGCAAGTCTACAAACTAAATTCTTGTAAAAATCTTAAAAATGCAAATATCACAATTAGCTACTAGCTAATCACCTAAAAAGAACACATATTTGAAACAAATGCAAAATAACTTTTGTTTTCAACAAAACGCAAAGGACCCTTTGGTCTGGAGTGAGAAACACACTTCGGAGCGCGAGCAGCAGGGCTGAATGACCATTTACAGGATGGCTGCGAATGTTTCCATCTCTTCGTGTGTTAACCAGACATTTCCTGTGGTCTAAGGTGACCCCAGAGCACCAGCCACATCCAGGGAAGGGAAGCATGACAGAGAGGAGAGGGGCGCACACATATGAGCCACAGGCACAGGTAAGGAGCCACGAGGTAAAGGTCACTCTCTGCACATTGTCATTTCAGGCGCCCACAGAGAAAGCCAGAGATCATTAACACAAGCTCATCCTCTTTTAAATAACAACCACACCTGGTTAACAGTATGGTCGGAATATAAGGAGAACAGGACACAACTTCCAGAGCATGGATATCACGCTTACAAGGATGGATGAGAACACAGTTTATATTTCTGAACACTTACTTTCCTCAGTAACTGATCAGTCAATAGACAGTATTTTCAATTCTCACCAGGTTGGAGATATAGCTCCTAATAGGGTGTTTGCTTGGCTCTCCCAAAGCACTGGGTGTGAGCCTCCGTACAACAAAACAAAAAATAAAACAAAACACACAGAAATCAGTCTCACCCCAAAACAGGTTAACAACAGGATGCTTTGGCCTGGGCTTCCTGTGGCTGCTTTCAGCAGATGATCCAAAGCCAGAGGAAGCCTAGGAGGCCAAGGCACAAGAGAGTGAGCCACAGGAGAGCCAACAATGCAAACACCAAAAACAAAGCACTGTGTCACCATCTGAGCCAGACATGAGACTGATGGCCACTCTGCTAGCCTACTGTAAGCTCCCCAAGAAGAGTAATTTCTGTGTTTGTAACTGGTGATATGGAGAGTCTTTCTGATGTGAGGTCTAGTCCTTGCTAATAGTTCAACTGAATCACGGAAGCTCCCTTTTTAAAGAAGGCTCTTAAAAGCTTTGGAAAAGCCACACAGCATCTTCATTTCTACAAAGGCCACATTAATGCGGAAATAGCTGCAGAACACACTGATACTGCTTACAAAACATTCCACCAAGGGAAAGTGTTCTCTGATCACAGGTTAAAAAAACAAAAAAGGCTTACCATTCATTTTCATAATTGTCTAACAAAAAAAATCTTCTCACTTTTTTGTGTGTAAAGTTACTGTAGGCAGACCTTGCTCTGCTGCTCAGAAGGATGTCTACACGGCTTTAAGAATTTGTTTTCTCTCAAACACAGAGGAGGGAACATTTAAATGAAAACACCCTGAACTTTGCAAATTAAGAGCTGGCCTGCTCTTCCCTCCTAGTAACCATCAATGTTTCATCAGAAGAGTCACCAGGAAGCTCTTTGAGGGCTCTTCAAGACTCCCCAAGTGGACAGCATCTGTGTGAGCACAGGCATGGCTGGACAGACACCTGCAGCTCCCAAGACTGAGAGCACCTGCTGATGCCATGACACACTAACCAAGGTGCATCTAGGAAACTCAGGATTTTTCCTCCTTTAGTTCTTGTAGGGAAAAAAATGTCAAGTAAGAAGAGAAGCTTAGAACTGTCCAGGAACCAGTGGATTTCTGAGAGCTGACCACCGCTTGCTAGCATGTCAGCTGTATTTCACAGGCACTCTGGACTGCGGTGGATTACAGTGACTCTGTAAGTCCTGCCTATATGTGCAGTGACGCAGCTGCACTCACACGCAGAAGGCTGAAGGAAAGAAGCCTCACACAGCAAAGGAAGGGCAGCCCAGCCCCATTTCTAGCCGGGGCCTTAGCCAGGGGCTTGTTCATGCCGGGAGAATGTGTGTGAGGGTTTATACATTCTTGGGCTTATCCTTACATTTTGCTATCTGTATATTTGAAGAAAAATATAATTTGCTTAGCAAGTACCTTGACATATAGTACAAGTGCTAATTATTGTTTGAATCCTGAAATAGAAAACAAAGTTCAAGGATAAAATACTACTTAACATGTTAACTTTTCCTTTCGCAACAGGTCCTTAAACTTACGCAATTTTGACAGATTTCTATGTAAATTTGTGACAATCAATTTTCTACCTTTCAAAAAGGCTTCCTTCTTAAAGGAGACCTTTCTAACCAAGTTTTATTCATTGATCTATTTATTTATTTTTTGGTCTTTTTTGAAACAGGATCTCATTATGCAGTTCAAGCTGCTCACACTGTAACCCCCTGGTCTCCAGCTCACAATGATCCTCCCACCTCAGCCTTCTGAGTGCTGGAACTACAGGCGGGTGCCACCATGCCCAGCTTTAACCACAGTTTTACACAAACAGTTCACACATTTTCTTTGGATCATTCAAGCCCTCCAAGTTATGGGTTGCACTATGCTTTCCTGAAATTTGAAGTCGAAACCACCCTGTATGATTAGGAAGCAGCACGGAAACAACATTAGCAGGACACTGCCTTCATGGGCTCTGCCTTTCTCCTCCCCAGAGGGCACACAGAGCCTCTGTGAACACACCTTTCTCGATGTGGGTGTGGCCGATGGGCTGGTGAGAGATGTGATCTCCTGGATGGCCAGCCTCAGCTTCAGTCTGTGCAGGGGGTTGCTGATGCCAATCTTTCGCTGGAGGTCTGTGTCTGACAGGGCTGACATGATAGCCCCACTTTTCACATTTGCTCTGCAGGCAGCCACATACCAAGCGGGCATCCTAACCCAGAGCTAGAAACAAGAATGAAAAGACCAGAACATCAGGTAGAGACAACAGATGCACCGACAAGCTTGTGTCGTGGAGCATATGACTCCGTAGCGAAGGGATGTACCTCCAGCCATGCAGCCAGGGTTGGCCCGTCCCACTGTGCAAATGGTAAGCCTTGCCTCTGGGCTTCCTCCAGCAACTCATGCCTGTGAAAAAGAAGACATTCAAATTAAGGAAGCACTGTTACACGTCCAGTAAGTTAATGGAACAGTCTTTGATCATTTCAGAAGTATAACACGTATTCTCAGTTCCTTTTATCTTCTACAGCTTTAATGTTACTAACATCGCTCTCGTAATGTCAGTCACACACATACTATGGACAATGCCTGAGTAAATAAAAAATGCTACAGAGTTCTCTTGATTCCCAGTCAAATCACCATTACTTCAGAGGATTGAAGAACTACTATCAATTTAAAAAACTCAAGCAGAATTTTCATATCCAAGGTAGTAAGACAATTAGGAGAAAACATGAAACCCTACTTCAACAATGAAGAGACAGTATCTAGGAAGAGGAATCCACACCTCAGTTGAGTCATCAGTGCCTATCTTTGTGAGGGTCTTTAAAAAACAGTGTTTTGGGGGGTGGTGGTGGCTTAAGGAATGTTGAGACAAAGTCTTGCTATGTATGTAGTCCAGATTGGCCTCAAACTCTGTGTAGCCAGTCTCCCCAGTGCTGGGATTATAGATGTGTATCATACTCCCAGCTGTAATGTAGACTTTCAACCCCAAAAAGGGTATCGTCTAAAATAGCAAACAAGAAACGGATGACAGTTTCTATTGCGCCCTACTCCTTAAGTAAAAAGGTACTTGATAAATTAAGTCACTGGGTCATTCTGTGGTTTTAACCCATAGATCTCTTCTTTATCCTGCCAGAGTTCCCAGCACCTCGTTCAATGCCGAATGTATCACCAGCACAGAAACTCATGCAATACCAAGGCAGTACTGCAGGGAACTGGGTAAGTGAGTCTTGCATGCACTCCTAAATGTGATTGGAAGTATCATATATGCCTTATTTTTAAAGACTCAAGTCACACTTTTACTATACTAACATCTCTAAAATGATTTGTGTAACACAGTTATGCGAAACAGTAACAGTGTAAGCATGGTAAGTCTTCTAGGGATTAGAACACAAAGGACAAGTATGTTTCATGTGCACAAAACCCTAGTCAGTTTCAGTCAGTCTGTCTCTCTCCCGTTTTTCTTTTTTTGGAAACTCATGGCCTTCAGTAAAATGTTTCATATACAATTTCAACTAAGAGTTTCTCAAGTTACCCCTAAGCTTACAGGAACAATCACCAGGGAGTAACTGTGCCACAGTAGGCGGCAAATATGCTATTATCTCAGATGGAACAAAAAAAGAAGAAGAAGAAGAAACATTTCCTAGTTGAGAAAAGCAACGCTATTCATAGAGGAACAGATCAGCAGAAGTGTGCTCCTACGTAGGAGCAGTAGGCGACCAAACCTGTCTACAGAGCTGCTATGACTTCATTTAAGGAGACAAGTAACACACACACACACACACACACACACACACACACACACACACACTAGAGAGAGAGAGAGAGAGAGAGAGAGAGAGACCAACCACAGGAAGCAGGGTAAATCCATTTCAAGGCAAAGATCTGAACTTCTGTAATAAGGGTCTGTTCTGGATGCTGTGGCCAGGCCAGGGAAGAGGAAGACTACTGCTGTAGGTCAGAAGCACTTGTAGATTATGTGCACATTCAAATAGACTAAGTAAGTACTATGGCCTCAGTAGTGTAAGAATGACTTTGTTGGATTTTTCATTATTTTTGATGGTATTGGGGATGGATCCAAGCACTCTATTACTGATTGAAATAAACCACCAGCCTTTTCTACTTTACTTTTCATTTTGAGACAGTTTCTTAAGTGGCCTAGAATAACGGTAGTGTCACCATGAACGACCCTCCTGCCTCGAACTCCCAGGTGGCTCGGATGATTAAAGGTGCACGCCACTGCACAATGTAATTTGTTAAAGTACACACCAGACATGCACTGTGAACAAGAACAAGGCCCTCTACCTGAAGCTTAGTGTAAACCGCTCTGGCCTTTACTTACACCTCCCTCCTCTTTACACCTGCGTCCAGATGCAGCGGGGGAGGGCTGTGAAGGTAGCAGAAGTAGGATGATGCATTCAAAAGTCATGGGATGTTAGGAGATAAGCACAGAAGACCCTGGCTGCGGAGTTGGCCCAACTTCCACTTACAGGTAGCCACACCTCCCCTACCAGGTAGTTAGTGGACTACGAGACTGGGCACCTCACCTTGGTTAACACCATAGAAATGTGTTACGTACATGTATCAACTCCCTAGAACTAACATGATTATTATGTACTGCAAACACATACCAGTAAAAGTTTTTTAAAAAGGCAGTCATGAACTCTGAGAACTAAAATGAGCCAGATTTCATAACTTTCCAGCAAAGAGGTTTCCCAGGGACTCGAGTACAATGCTGGGGTCAGGGCCTTTGCACACTGAGCTCCAGACAGTGCTGGCTTCACTGAGAAGTGGACACCTGATGTTTCCCACAGACAAATTTGTCCAAGAGCCCACCAGCTTTGACCTTTCCTCAGCACCAGTGTGAGCATCTTACCTTAGGCTTTTAATCTTTCACTACTGTCAAGTTCAAATTGTACCTCTTAGACATTACACACTATCTGATTTTGTTGCAGAAAGCTTTTATTGATTTTTTACATTAATCATGTCACTAGAAAATGCCCCGACCTATCTAGTTCATTTAGCTAGCTGTGGTTTTGGGTGTGATCAGCTTATACACAGAGACTTGTACACTCTTTGCCCGTATGCCGGTGCCTGTGCTTCTCTATCCAAAATCATTCCAAAGGGGCTGGGGATTTAGCTCAGCGGCATAAGCACCTGCCTTGTAAGCACACAGTGGTGAGCTCGATCCCTGATACTGGTAAAAATGAAAAAGACAAAAAACAAAACAAAACAACAACAACAAAAAAAACCAAAATCATTCTGAACAGTACTTATTATTTTCAGAATCAAGACTTTGCTTCTACGTTTATGTGGCTCTAGGGATGGCAGGCCAAGCCAGTATGCTCCCACTTGTACTCCACTCCCCAACCCCTTAAGATTTAGTTTAGAATTACAGTTCAATAATAGACTGTAAAATAGAGATTCTATCTGAGATAAAATCCAAAATTACATCACGGTGAATGGTTCTAGAGGACCATTTGTGTAAACATTACAAGTCACCCTAGTGACCATAATTATAGCTTATTTAGGTCTTGTGTCCATGTTTTAAAACATATACATGCACATATATGATTCTATTGAACTGAAAAAAGCCAGATGATGCATGAACAAGTGTAACTGTCATTTGACAGCTGAGAAAACTGAAGCACAAGCTAAGGAACTTTGTCAGAGACACAGAGCTAACTTGAGAAGGAACCAGGATTCACGGCCAGAGCTCAAATGGCCAAGCCTAACTCTTACCCATTCTATCGTCTAGGGAGACAACTTTGCAAAGGAAGACTGGGAATACACGTGTGATTCAGTCAAAATTTCCAAATGTCCTTGTTCTCCAGACAAGATGGCTTACAACAGGCTTCAGGGTAATGGAGGCAAACCTACGGCATGCACGCTGCGGCAAGATGTTTGTATCACTGAAGCTCTAAAACGTTGGCTATCACTGCTTTAGGTTCGTCTTAAGTGTAATATCTAGCTACGTATTTACGTAGCTAGATATTACACTTAAACAGCTAAGAATTACTGATAACTCAGAAAACTGTCTCATGAGATGGAAAAATAACAAAAAGCTTACTTTTTTTGTAGTTTACGATTTTTTTCAGCCTTTCCTCCCAATTTGCTAAGTCTGCAGGCATCCTGAGATGAGTTTTCTGTCTCAGAAACACCAGCTACAAAAAAGCAGAAAAGCCCCCCAATTTAGAGGAAATTAACATGGCAAAGTTATATGTTTTCACACATAGGTAGAAGATTCTGCAGATAGAGCTAAATAGTTTCTGAAGGGTAAGCTTCTGAGCAAACACATACAAATGTTCAAGAGTGTAAACTAGCACTTATGAGGGTTAATCATTCACGCCAAATGAATGTCCACCGCTCCGCTTTGGTTCCCAGGTGGACAGACTGAGGAAGGAGACTGGGCTGTCTGGAGAACGCTCAGCCATGAGTCCTCGTGGGCACGGGGCACGCGCGGCAGGCACAGGGGAAAAAGCTCAAGCTCTCCCATTCCCAGCAGTTAGGACAGCTGCCGCAAACCCACCCACCTTGTCCTGCTGATTCTTTGCCAGTTTGTCCAGGCCGACCCTTTTCCTTTTTGCCAAACGAATGACCAATGGAGGACTTGATGCCCTTCTTCTTTGGGGCTCTGTGGAGCGAGTCCTGCCTGCGGTCACTGCTACTGGGATTGCTCACAGGACCATCCTGGGCACCTGTTGAGCTTGAAGGAAAGAAAATGGACTTTTACCACATGCCCTCTTCATAGCTCCACAGTCCACTCACATGTACCAGAACAGTCTGCATTTTTAATATTCCTTCAATCAACTTCCTAAAGAACATTTCGAGTCTCTTACCCGCAGTACACTGTGCCTAGCAACGCAGGGTCCCAGTAATGCTTCCACAGACCTCTGTCCATAAGCCAAGACTCTGCTGTTGCTCCCTGCTCAGAGGAGGCCTGTACTCTAGCCTGCCTGGTGTGCACACCTAAGGAACACCCTCTGCAGGGGCCTTGCTCAGCCAGTGAGGGTTGTGCTCTGTCAACAGGAAAGAGAACAAGGTCCCAGAAGCCGGAGCAACTGGAGTTCCACCTTCCCTCTCAGCAGCTCCTGCAGGCTGGCCCCTGGGTCCTGCTCTCCTCACATGCAAAGCGAGAGGCGTACTATCTCTAGGGACACTGCGGAGACCAATGTGCCTGCTTGATCATACTGCCTGGTATGGAACAGAAGCTTCTAAGAGGAAATGTGAAAAACAACGGTCTATAAGTAACCAAGCCTTCATGGCCTCCCGATGGAACATGCTTACTAAAGGGATAGGGATAATGTGGGACTCTTAAGAGCTTAGAAGACCCAGAGGGTGGGAGGGTACCTGACAGGCACATACTGTCCACAGAACAGCACGATCCCGAACCTTCCACATCCGTGCGGCAAATTCTTCACCAGGAATAGAAAAAAAGTTCTTAAAAGAAGTGAATGTGCGGGATCTGAAGAAATGGAGCTTTCTCTCAAGTGCTAATTTCAAATAATTTCTTTTCTTTCTAAACTTTGCCCAAACAGATGGCCTTTCCCTCTGGATGTCACTACATTCTATGTTTAATGTTTAATTAATCACAACCGAATGACCTTGCTGAGCATTCTTTAAAAACTTCGTTTTTTCCCCAGGAAAAGATTAATAGATGTTTTTAAACTCTAATACAAGCAGGTTTCACAGGGGTCTGGTGGCCTACGAGACCTGGTGCTTACTTTCGCATGTCCCTGACGTCCTCGTGGCTGACTGTGTGCAAAGCCCCCATGTGCAGCCTGCCTAGCCGAAGGGACTTCGGAGAGCAGGGAGAAGTTTCACATTTTATCGTTGTCTTGTCATTTCGTACTTCTCTGCAAGCTGGCAACTGAGGAATGAAAAACCAAAACCAGTTAACAGTGGATTGTTTAGAAAACACATCACATAGGCGTTAAATGACATAAACTGACTTAAAAACCTGTTAGCCAAGCTTTCTATCTGTACTGAAAGGTCTCATTTTAATCGAATGCAAACCCGAAGGCCTGTTTTGTCTGGGAAAATGGGACCACACAGCAGAGAGACAGCAGGGCAGGCTGACCTGTAATTGTCCTTTATGGAAGACCCAGGTAGCCCAGGGACAGCATGATCCACCTTCAGTTCAGGATTCTGTTCGCCCTAATACCTCAGGTACATTTGAGAATAGTTATAGGGACAGTGAAGTCCTGAACAAAGCCAGTTCACTACAGTTTATCCCTTCAAGATAACAATGTTACTCTCATTAGTGAAGAGCCTGTGACACGAAGCTTCAGTTACTGACGTCACTCAAAAGGAACACAAGCGGGGGCCGAAGCCTCAGGGAAACTGTCAATACCTTTACCTCTAGCGGGAAACAAGACAAAGACAGCATGAGCCAAGACCCAAATATGCATGTGTGTGGCTTCTGTTTCTCACTATCTGGACCACATGTTATGAGCAGAAGCATTTGCATGCAGCCTAAAACGTTACTTCCATGTGGCTTATTAGAATAATCCGGGGTATATTATTAAAAGAGGGTCGCGCAGACCCTGGGTTTTCCTTTTGGGGATGGCTCAGGAGTGTGCCTTTGTGTTGAGGAAGGCAGAACTGTGGAAACTGTGCACGTGAGAACCCTTTCAGGGTCTAGGTAGGCTCTGTTTAGAAGGTTGTTATTTTCCGGTTTTGAAGCAGGAGTATATTTCATAAAACATTCACGGAAAACTGTATGAACAACAAGACTTCAATAGTTAACTTCTTTGTCAGTGCAATTGTATCAAAGATTCAGATTCCATTATAGTCCTGCAGCAGCTCACTGAGGATCAACTAGATTAGTGTAATTCACAGCTGAGAGCATTTAGGATATGATCTTAACTGATAAATAGATGAATTCTGTATCATTCTCTTTCTTTTTTGAGAGAAGTTTTCACTATACAGTTTCGGCTGGCCATGAACTCACACTGTAGCCCAGGCTGGCTTCAAACTCCAGCAGTCCTCCTGTATCAGCCTCCTGAGTGCTGGGATTACAGGCATATACCACCTTGTCTGGCTCTCATTTCTAATTGTAGTAACAAAACAAAAGACTGCCGTGGGCTGGGGTAACCAGAGCATGCTTACTTAGCATGTTCAAGGCCCTGTGTTTAACCTCCAGCAATCTCATCTCTAAAAAAGGTCATCATGCTTGAAATTACCAACATGAATCATAAAAGTTCAAAAAATTTTTGGGAGGGAACCAGAAATCAAACTTAGGACCTTGTTGTTTGCCAGGCATCATTTAAAATTTCAGGTTAAAACAATCATTTGTTAAAATAGAAAAGAAAAAAGAAGAGGTAGGGTACTATATGTATGCTCCACGCACAAAAAGAGATTCTTGCACCAAGACTCCCTACACTGGCCCTCGCTCTGCCCAGAGACTTCCAGGCTCACTGAACAAGGCCTTCATTCTGTTTGTATTCTTTTCTGGGAGGAAAGCTCAAGGCTAGGACACACTGCCTTGTCTCAGACCTGTCTACAAGTGACAAGAAGTCCCCTCGGTCTGCCCAGTTAAACTGAAGTGAAGAGGTAACCATCCCATACCGGTCTTTGTCTGGCCCGTGTTTGGTGTCCTTAGACTCAGCCCTAGGCTAATCTTCACGGCCAGCCCAGGACAAGTCTCCTCTAAGTCACCAGGCTGCATGCTGAGGAGAGATGACCAGTGAACAAGACCAGGCTACAGAACCACACTTAAGTCCACTGAACGGAGGTAAACTCTGCGGCTGGCTGCTGGTGATGGTGCCTCATCTCACTTTGGGCAGGCACAGATCGCGGCCATTCTGAGCAGCACTACTGTGTGGATCACTTCCTCACTTACATGAGAGCAAGCCACGGTCCCACTGGGCCAAGGAATAGCTCCCAGGCCAGGAAACAATCAGCAACAGAGTGAGGATCTGTACCCGTGTCCTACTAAATTACCCTTCTGCCCAGCCCCATAGAGAAGCTCACACACAGCTGCTGAGGACAATCACCACTTGGCACCTGCGGCAGCACTGCCCCACAAGTGCACCACCAGGAAGGCAGGAAGCATGAAGCAGGCACGGCACAGGGCCAGAGGCAGCAGGCATTAGGGGGAGCTTCTAGGTCAACAGAAAGAAAGCCCCCCAATCCCCACTGCTCCCAGGGCACTGCTTTTACTTGCAAGGTTTCCTCTGAGAGGGAGACTGCCAGCAGATCAGAGCAGCTTGACCAATCCAGGCCCGAGGGAGATGTGGTCCAGGTTTTGAAATCCAGCCAGGCTTAACTCATACCTGCTTTGCACATCATGTGATCTAAGCTTCAGTTTGCCCATCTGTAAATGGGGTAAGCACAGCAACTGGTTTCTCACAGGGATGTGCTTGTGGACTAAAAATGGCAACAAAATGGCCAAGCACTGAGTTTGGCACCTGGCAGAGAGCAGTGCTTACTAAGGTCTAGCCATCCATATCAGAAAAACTGGTTTCCCTCAATCTAAAGCCTATGGCTCTGCTTCAATCACTCCCTCCTTCCAAATCCTAACTTCTATGTCCATTAGACACAGGCATGCAATGTTTAGAGGCAAAAGCAGTGCAAGTAGGAAATTTGTCACCATGTTCCATGCATAGCTGATTGGCCAGGGAGCAGTAACTTGTCATGTGGCAGGTCAGTTTAAACATTTCCAATCAAACATCAGCTATTCATTGCAAATTAATGACAACATTATACTTACGTGTGACATACAATACTCTTGCATGCATTTGGGAGATACAAAGGTATGCTCAGGTACTGCACTATTTAGCTTTCTAGGATATGTCCTTAAGTCGCTAGGCTGACAAGAGGCATGCAAAGAAATACAGACCAGATTTATGGCATGCTTTAATGTTAAAAATTCAAGGATCTACACAAGCAAATATATTACAATATGAAGGACAAGACAGAAATCAGAGAGACAGGATTTAGAGGAAATATAACTGGAAATCCAGTAATTTTTATTACCACAAATTCAAATCTAAGTTATTCAAGATTTACTAGAAAACACTATAAATTACTACGCAAAAAGCAAATTCTGTTAGAACACATGTGATTTAAAGCATGGCACTGTATAGAACAAAGGGCCCTGATAATCACCTACTCTCTAATATTCCAGCGATGACAAGATGTTACAGCAATATTTATTATAAAACTGAACAGCCAGGCATGGTTGAGCACACTTGTAGTCCCAGCATTTGGGAAGCTAAGGCTGGAGAATTGCCACAAGTCCATGGCCAACCTGCACTACATGAGTTCAAAGCCAGCCTGCACTGCATGGCGAGATCCTGTCTCAGAAAAACACAAAAAGCTGAACAAACCTATTTTTAGTTAATCATTTTTTGGACTATCAAATAAAATCTTCAACTAGAATATGACTTAACAACTTCTCCAGTATTATGTTAGATTATCTGGCATGAAACACAATGATGCTTAACTTGTTCAGTTTCGATCTGTGTTGTTCTAATACAATGTCCTCTTTTACCTCAATCTCACCCTTTTTAAAAATTAATCTATGTTTTTCTTACATTTTTTTCAATTAAGGGAAAACTAAATTAAAAAATAGCGGGATATATTATAGTAACTCTTTGTTTACCTATTAACCTGATATGATCCCCAGTATTGCTCTCCCCATCTTGTTCTGTCAGATTTTACTATATTCTATTTTGTTTGACAGTATCCAGTTTGAGGGTATAGGCAACCACTTGGAAGGCAATAAGATTCACTGAGATGCCCATTATGGTTTGATTATTATCTTCTTTTCAGATACTGTAAGGTCTCCAGTGTAGGTTTTATTGGTCTTGTTCTGTACTGTTTTGATCACTTCTATTATACCTGACCATATAGGCAACTTTTTAAAAAACTAGCAAGAGGCACAATGATAACCATTTTAGATCACCTCATATTCTATTTTTATATCATGCACTATGCCCATCCTTTTGTTCTAACTGACTCTGTTATGTTTAGCCACTTTAGGTTTTATTCTCTCCAAAAAATAATAAGAATTGTGGGAGTAAAAAACCCAAAAAGTGTAATTGTTATTAAAAAGAGAGAACAGGAAGGTGTTCTAAGGGATATAACTGCATGTATGTTTGAGTGTGTAGGGTGGAAATCCATATTACTGAACTTTTGTTGGATCATTGATCAGCACTGTCTGCAATCTCATTGTATGAATGTTCACTTTACATGCTTTAATTTTATAATGTGGACAACTATTTCAAAGATGACAATATGTAACCTATTAACTAGTGATATCTTACTGTATTTTTTTCCTTGAAGTTCTGTATTATTTGTACCCTTATACTGCTTTTTTAAACTTTTATTTCCTTTTATTTTTTTCTCTTTAAATTAAAAAAAAAAAAAAAAAAAGGCTTGGTTCCCAGCCCTCGGTGCTGTGGTATGGCCTGTAGGAAGATCCGAGTGGGAAGATTCTGGATCACGGAGGGCTTGCTTTTGTGAGATGCTGGCCCCTTCCTTCCTCTCTTTTGCTTCTTGGCCATGAAATGAGCACCTGTGCTGTCGCATGCTCCAACATGATAGGCTGCCTCATCCAAAGCAACAGGGCCAACTGATTTTTAACTAAAATCCCTACAGCTAAAATGGTGAAGCAACAAAAGCATTTGTGTTTATAGGATAACTGACTCTGATACGTTATATACTAGAAATATGAATTATTTTCACTAAATCATAGATACATTACTATCCATCAACTTCAAGTTGGTAGCAATTAGCATTGCATCATCTGAGTGGTTTGCACTTTATCAGAATTTCTCTCTCTCTCACAAAACAAAAAAAAGCCCCGAAAGTACACTCTTACACGATTCGTCAGATAAAGGGAACCGGGGAGAAGCAGCCAGCCACGTATTCAGAACTTAGTTCAACACGACACAAGCAGGTAACTTTTACGCAAGCAGATGTACTGTACTTCACTCAAGCCTTGCCTTGGAAGGCTCGTCTCGCAGCGCTGCCAGTCGGCCTTTCTGGGGGCGTCGCAACACTGCGCTGGTGCTGTAGGCATCCGTGTGCCCATCTGCCATGGGGAGCCTGAAATCTGGGACGCTGCCCAAGTGGGGGCGGCTGAAATGTGAAACAAAGGTCATTGTTAGAAGAAAGGTAAACAAATTTTGTGACTCTTTCAAGCCAGACCTGTGGACTTGAAACCACGTAATTTCACACAGGAAGTGGTCTCCAAGGAGGGCACTTTTGTTATGTGCAGAGAGCTACATTCAGCCTGCTCAACACCAACATTTAAAACCCATGCAGACTGCCACAGACATGGAGGTAAGCCAGACACCCGAAACCCACCAGAGAATCGTCCTCTAGGTCAAAGATGCAGCCCCTTCATTTCAACTCTTTCTCAGCCTCCCCAAGGGGCACACCCAGATGCCACTTCCAGCCTTCCAGGGTTTTCCCTCTCCTGTCAAGAGCCATGAGTGAGAGCTGGGAGTCATAAAGCAGCCCTGAGGTGCAGACTGCATAAATCCCTTTAGCACAACTGGGGCACCTGGGAACCAGAGCTGAGGGCTGCCTTCTGGTTTTGGAGCGCAAAGCCCAGGTTTGTGTGCAGGCCCTTCCCAGGGGTGTGGGGAACACTGCTGTTGTTCCAAGGGGCTAAGGCTCCAGAGAAACAGTGGAAACTCAGCTCCAGCACCCCCTCATGTATCCATCTTCCTGCTGTCTGCTTCTGCTAGAATGCCTGATATTCCAGCAAAGAAGGTGGTTTCCTTCATTTCAGAAATCCTTCAGAGGCAAAGATGCTGGGAGATGAATCCCACCAATCTGCTCACGTGGAGTTGAGCAGGGATCCCTCATGATTCCCCTCCCATCCACAGACAAGGCCCATGGCATACTCCAACTCATTTACTTCACATTTGCAGAGCCATATTTTAAAGAAGTGTTTCCATGGAATGTAAAGTGACATTCCTCACTTGTTCATAACGTGCCAAAACCTGGATGTTTCCTTTCAGCATAACTGTACCTGACGTCCTCCACTCCCTCATACTTATTAAATTAATTATTCATCTTTTCCAATATGACTGTACTACATGCTTGGAGACCATGGACTGGACAGAAGCTAAGCGCATAAAACTGTGTATATAATTCTAGACAGTTCACGGATCCTCTGAAGGCCCCTGATTCCTCCTAGTTTTGATGTGTTTTCAGTGGGGCCTCTCGCAGCTGTGCCACCACCCACAACCAGTCCTTTCCCAGCCTACTGACAGAAGCCTGTCCCTCATCTGTCTTTCCACTCCTCAGCTGCAGCAATCTTGATTTTTTTTGGAACCAGGAATTGAACTCAGGACCTCGCACTGGCCAGGTAGGCACTGCACTGCAGAGCTGTATCGCTGGCCCCTGGGAGCAGTCTTTCTAGGAGGAGACCACGAATACAAGAGAACACATTCACCAGCAAGTCACATGAAGTCAGCCTTCCTGCTACAATCTCTGCAGTCCTCCTGGCCAAAGCTTATGCCACGCCTGCTGGGATTTGCTCTTGCTCCTCTAGGCCACCTAATGTGGAACTTCCAGACCTGTCTCCTAGAACCAGGCTAGCTCCTCTTTGGTGCCTCTGCGGCCACTGTTCTCGTGCTTCCCAACAGTGTGTGACATGGTCCATCCCTGCCGCTCCCTCGGAATCCCCACAGCAAGGGATCCTGTCCCTGCCTCCTTTCACTTCAACACCTGAGGCTGATAAACATGGGCAAGTCATCAGCTGTGTATCTTAAAAAATTTGTCCCTAAAACTTTTTTGCTCCTTCAGCTTCTCCCTTCTTCCCTTCATTAAGGACTGTGTGACCTTCTTTCATCTGCTTCCTGATGTATGCTTTTCACAGATCCATCTTACTGAGTCCCCAGCGTGTGTCTTACTGCTGTCTTAGCAACACTAGCTTCCACTGGTGAGGCTCTCCTTCATCAACCCTCATTTTTCTGTCCTAATGGCCCTTAACATGCCCCTCTCCCTGTAAGCAGATAAGACCTCCATTTAGAAAGTTCACGCTGCTCTGCTTCTGCAGACAGTAGAAGCCTGTCTCTGACTGGGAACCATCTGCCCTGGTGTTTCTTCTTATCCTCTAGAAACACTTGTGGCTAGATCAGCACCTGGGATGCCCTTCCCTTTTTTAGTATCTTAAACTCGCAATGCAGAAGTCTGGCCAGGCTCCACACTTTTTCTCATGCCATGTTTCAACTAGGAGATGTCGTGTAAATGGATCTCACAGCTAAGGACTTCGGTGAATTTGCTGAAGTATAACTCTCACTTGTGGACCACTTTTCTTCAAAGAGTACCAAAAAAATTGTAGTACCTTAATGAAAATGACTGTCTCTATCATAAAGACAAGGTAAAAAAAGAGGGATGTGTGTGGGGTTTCTATGCTCAGCAGTTCACTGGATTCACTCACAAGCCAAGTGGTTCACTCCTGTGTCAGTCAACCTGAAGTCTTATCTCAAGATTCTAAAATGAGAACATATCTTGAATTGTCAGTGCCTCCTAAAAAGCATAAACTCCACATGCTGTCCTACACACATAAAATGTCCAGCTCCTCTGGCGTTCTAACTGGTGCAGCTGCCTCCAGACAGGGTAAGGTTATCGTGTCTCTTCTGCTCCCAGGAAGACAGTCCTTTAACTGTTCTCCTTGGCTTTGGTTTCCCGTCCTTGCACCTTAAAATCATACTGAATTAGGGCGCCCATGTCCAAATACTAGCTGATAATTTCTCAGCTAGGGCCCTGTATTTTTGAGTTTTGCCCATGGTACGTCTCCTAGGCATAGGCTATCACCTCTGGAAGACTATTTTACTGTTTTCCCTGGCCTGCAACCTTGCTACAGGATCCCTGAGGTCAAATCATGCCTCTACCCAATAGTGCTGCTCACCTAGCCAAGAACAGGCCCCTGCTGAAAAAAACATTGCTGATACTACATGTGATACCATACCCAAGGTGGAGTGAAGGCCCTCTCAGTCTCATCTGGTCCAGCTCTGCTCTGAGGGCTTCAATATTCAGGACAAGCTGCTCCTATAAAACAGAAAGCGAGTCACATTGAAATGATTTCATTTAGATTGTAAAACCATGTGCATCACATGTGCTCAGATGTTGAGTGTAAACATCAGGTTGAATTGGCAGTTATCAATTTTCTTCCTGAGTCCTATAGAAAATTAACATTAACCCCAATGAGTAGACAACTATAATCTCATCACAGAAAAACTATACAGGGTACGCACAACCCATGAAAACTTACAGGATTACAGGTGTGCACCAGAACACCTGGTTGATTTTTTATTTTACTACTGAACTGAACTATATCCCCAGCTGTGTGTGCATGTGTGTATATGTGTGTTGTTTTTCATTTCTTTTTTTTTTTTAAATAAGATCTCATTAAGTCCAGTCATTGAGCTAGGTCTTGTCTCAGCTTCCTAGAGTGTTGGAATCACAGGCATTAGTCACCATGTCTGTTTGTCTGTCTGTTTACTTACTTATGTAGGTGCTGGGGATGCAGCACATGGCCTCTTTGCCTACTAAGACTTACCTGACCACTGAGCGCACTCTCAGCCCTAACAGCAATACTTTTGATGAAAGGTTGATGCTAGAAAGGTTGATGCTATTTTACTTTGAAAGTTAGAAAAGACTCAGGATTCTGAACTGTAAGCAATCCACCTCAAATACAAATTTAGGAATGTTACATGTCTTATTTAAGTAGGTAGACTAGGAAAGCCATAAAGAAAGTTTATCTCAACTGTGCCAAACATCTCTGGTAACTACAAAATAATTCAGTACAAGTTAGCTCTTAACAAACTTCTAAATAAATCAAAGATTGAAGTACCTTATCATGTTGCATTTCTTCTAATTGTTTTTTTGCATTTTCAACTTCTCGTAATAGAGAATTCTGAAAAAGATAAAGAGAGGTGTTCAGTGCCCATTCTTGAAAATGCTCCATGTAATAATGTGGCTATGGGAAGGTTCAGATGGGTGTACTATGGAGCAGTGCCAGTCCCAGTCCATCACTGGCCACAGGACAAGGACAATACATACTCGCTCTTCCCATGTAAAACTGTTTCTTTCACTTTTCAAAGTTCTAGACTTAAGAATGCAAATTTCATGGTCTAAGTTTATTTTAAGCAGGTAGACAAGTTTATACGAATGTTCAGATTTTGCAATTCTTTGGTCAATTAAAAAAAATTCCTACTTTAAAGACTCATCTGGAGGTGACAGTTACTATTTTATTTGAGCTCTGTAAGCATGCATCTTATAATCAGCTTTGTACAAAATTAAATGTATCTCTTAATGAGTGAAAAGCGTCAGTCTCTCTTGGGTAAGCTCAACACACGCTAGTGACAATCTTGGGACATTCTGAGCCTCATTGGCAGGGACACTGTACAATTAGAACAGGACCCATCAAATCTGAGCCCAACTGTCTGTCAGCTCTGGACACCCTTCACTGTGGGAGCACCTAGCACACTTCTACAACTTGAGCACTCAGAGCCCAAGCTCACAGATTTCTTCCAAACTAAAAGAGAAAGAAGCAGGGGATGGACTTATGTGGTTTAGTTGATTAAATGCTATTATACCACATCCCGAAGTGCTACCATGTTTACAAATAAGGCAGAAATTAACTTCCAAGCCAGACATACAATCCTAGCACCTTTGGAAGGCAAGACAAGAGGATTACAAGTCTGATCCCAGCCTGAGCAAGTAAGTGAAACCTCATCTCAAATCTAAAAAGAAATAAAATTTTTCTATTGACAAAGCTTTAAAGGACACATATGGGGCCAAATAAAGATTCTAGTGCGGAGACTGGTAAACTAGGGTCAATTAGCTAAACCCAGGCCACTGTATGACTCTGTGTGAAGAAAAGAACAACTTTTGAAAAGAAGACCTCTCCTGTCTCATGAGGCTGGCTGCAAGATCCTCCAGCCAAGGCTGACATGCCACCATATCTTGGCTAACATAAAATTTTATCAGAACAAAGCTACATCCACACATGCATGTGCTACTTATGACCACTTCTGTGCTAATTTGTTGCTGGTTAGTAACAAATATTTTACTTAATTCCTCATACCTATTACAAGCGTGAAATACTTACAAGCAATTATTTACCTACTCCTGTCCTAGAGAATAATGACAATGTCCCATATGCTCAAATGGGGCAAGAACACAGCAAAGGATTAAGTGAATTTAGCGACTGATAGTAGCTTGCACCTTCTCCTCCACGGGAAGTCCTACTTCCTGGAATGGTCATCCACCACCATCATCCTTCAAGAGAGATGCTGAGTGCTCCTCTGCAAAGGCCCTGCAGAGAGTCTGGTGCTCAGCCCACCTACCTTATCTTCCAGAGCAGCCATTTTCTCCTTCAGATGCAGCTCAAGTGTCTCCTTGTACTCTGAAAGCAGCTTGTCAACAGTGTCTGATAAACGTTTATTATGTTCTTCATTCATCTTTTCTCTCTGCCTTGCCTAAAACAGGAGAAACAAAGACTCTGGACTTCAAGCAGAAACATTACCATTAAAGTATCAGGGACCACTGGGGCCTGGTGGTGTGTGCCTGTAATCCCAGTGCCCTGAAGCTGAGGCCGCAGGATCTCAAGGTGAAGCCCAGCCGAGTCAACTTACCCGCTTGGCAAAACTTCATCATAAAACAGATGTTAACTTAAAAACAGCCAGGGACATAGCTTAGCACAAAGGCCTTGAGGTTACTCTCTATTACTGCAGAAACAACCACAAAGGACTAAAAGAGAACCACACATGGGCGATCTCTCCCCTGGCTGTGTCATCTCCAGTTGGGACTCTGCAACACAATGTTCAGAACCAATTCAGGCAAGGGAAGCTCAGCGACAAGTCTTGGAGATTGTTAACTAGAAGGTCTGATTGCTTCCGTTCAATACATGACTCACGGGGGCCTCAAGAACGTCCCCAGCCATCAACTGTACAGTGGACTCAGAGCAGGCGTAATATGCAAGAGACAGCAGGTATTTAGGGGACCAGCTTTTCTACATACTTGCAGAGGATTTTCCCTTATGTAAATCAAGGACTGGCCTGGATTCAAGGGAGAAAATAAATTTAATTTAAAAGTTTAAAAAAAAGTAAAAATAAATTATGTTCAAAAAAGTATAGAGATAGGGAGGGATATTTTGTTTTTAAAAAATGTTCCTGCATTGCTTAAATTTCTCCTAATGTAAGTTTATATCTCAAAACCACAAACAATTACTGTAGGTTATTTTAAAACGTGGCAACAAAGTGGAAAAGTCTCGGGTTTTGCTTTGTTTTCATTTTATTTTGTTACTGAAGTACTAGGAACTGAACCCAGGCCACTGAGCTACATTCTCAGCCTTCTTTGATTTTGAAACAGGCGGTCACTCAGTTACGGAGCCTGTGTGGAAACTGCTCTCCTGCACTGGTCCTCAGAGTGCTGGGATTACAGAGGTGCTCCCTCACCAGTGGCACATAGTCATTTAAGACTCAGAAGACTGGTTTTCCCTTTTTATCGTGAATGAACACAAGCCACAGGTAAAGGGAAGAAGTGCTACCAGGCGGCACACACACAGTCCCTCTTGCCTGAGCCCTGCTGTAGTGCCCGGGGCCTTGTCCCAGGAGGAGGGCCTTGGGTGTGAGCTACGATGTGCACTTCTGTCTCACTGCCCTGCCCAACCAGGAGGACTGACTACAAGGACCTGCCTACCACCAGGCCTGGCAATGGCTAGGGAAGCAGCTTCCTAAGCACCGGGAAAGTGTGAGTAGATGCCTCTCCCGATACTCAGACACTCGCTGTAAAGGTTAAATCTATAATGTCTCTGGGATGTGTACAACACAGTAACTCATTATCTAAAAGAGGTCCCCACCTCATACAGGATACAGAAAACCTGATACCTAAAAAAAAGAAAACCTGATACCTGTCATTATTTTCTATCAGCACTTGAGTATTTTTAAAGTAAAACAGTTTAACATTTACTTGTAAATGCCATAGTTATAAACACCAGTTATCACATCAAGTTATCTTTCATACCTCCATAAATCAGATCTTAAAGTAAAGAAGTCTTCTATCAGTGTAACACATCATCTCTGCTTACAGGTAAGAGTGTGCTTAAGGATGTGGCTGTGTGCTGGGAGGTGGGGATTGCCTGATGTGCAATCTCTTAATATGCCTCAAATCACCATTTCCTGGAAGCTTATCTGACTCTGTAGGATATGGCCAAGAATACAGACTTCGGATAAAAAGGAAACCTAACAGTCTTAACATTAAAAAAGATGGGCGATGTGGGATTCAGGGTTCTAGAATTACGTGTTTATGCTTCCTTCCTCCACCATTTGTTAAACAGAAATCCACCTCCAAATACTAGGCCATGTGTCAGTTGGGCTTGGGACTGCCTCTTCTGCATTTGTTGCACAGCGGCACGCACCCACCTCTGTCAGGGAAAATTCTCTTAGGATTTCAGCTGACAGAACCCTCCACCACAATGTTTTCCTGATGCTCTTTTCATGGAAGCTCAACTGCGATGCTCCCCTGCTCAGGTGTCTCTCTCCCTGCATCTACACTTACGTTTGAAGTTAATAGTTCAGTACTTTGGGATCAAGGTCTGATCATCAATTTGGGACTTCAGGGCCACATCCTGGGCCAGTAGACTACTCATCTACATCAAGAAGCCTTGGTCTGTTTCAGATGGGCGCTTAAACAGTACCACAGATTTAGGGGAACCTGTAAGGTCCCCCTTGTCCCTGGAGCAGTTCCTTCAACAGACTGGCTAAGCAGGAAGCCTTTCTGGGACCTAGGATCTCATGGAGCCTTGCAGTGCTGCCCATGGGCATGTGTTTCTCCTATGGACATAAAACTTCCGTTCATCAGTGGACAGCTCATGGACAAAGCCACAAAGTATGCAGAATAAAAACTGGGATGGAGGACCTGTGGCAGACAAGGGAAGGGAGCATTAGAAACGAAAATCTATCCCCTCAGCCCTCGCTTGGCCTTGGAACTTCTGGCTCAAATCCATTTGACCCCCTCTACCTCTGCACTCACCCGCTGCAGCTCTTGGTTCTTCTCCTCCAGCTGCGCCTCCATCTGCCGTAGCCTCTCTTCAATGTTGCCATGTCTCTCTTCAGCCTGCCAATAAAGACAGCGTGAGCTGATCTCATAGGCACACTCTCAGAGGCGTGCTGGGTACTACTGCAGCAGCGGAAGCATGACCTGCTCTGCGTGAACTGGCTGCACACATCAAAGGGGAAGCCCTGCTCACACTGGCCAGCACACCCGCTGTGGCTGCACACCCAGAACTGTGAGACAGCCAACCCTCTGGTGTGGAGATGCTGGAGCACAGCAGGCGCTGATGACTGTGTGCTTCCCCCACCGCATGCCTGAGCTCCACAGATCTGTGAGTTCCCATCCTCAGGCTGCCTCGGGTTCGTCAGCATGGAAAGCAGAAAGCAGCAGACACGAGAAAGGAGAAATGTCCACTCTACCTTCCTAAGCTTGGAAGTAAGTTCAAACAGTCCTTCCCAGCAGAGCTCCCAGAAGGCAAAGGGTCAGACTACAAAACCAGTGAGGACAGGAAGACAGCAGGGAGGACAGAAACCTATACTTTCACGTAGATCACACAGGGGAGGCAAGGATCTGCTAGAGCTGGTAGCAACACATCTGCTCAAGGGGACATCGCCCGCCCTCCCCAAGGTTACCCTTGCCAGCAGGATGTGGACTCTGTCCATCGCCTTGTCTGGCCCCCCTTTAGTAGCTGACTAAGCCCAAGGCTAGGAAGATGGCATACCTTCCAGGGCCCAAGGCAGCCTCTACTGACACACTGGGCATGGCCAGGAGTCCTACCACTGTGGTACTAAGGTTTCAGTTTTCCCTATGGTCCCGGGAAGCCGAGGCTTACCAGTTAGGTGCTCTAGGGCCCCTGTGTGGACTGACCCATCCAACTACCTGCTGTAATACTTTGGAGCTGCCTCACATGCCTGCTTCCCTGTGGACAGCAGAAACCAGAAGGGCAGGGGTTGTTCCTACACAGGCTTAGCCAATAGTTCTTGAACAATTATTACTTTAAAACCTTATTTTTTAAGTCAGACATGGTGATGTATGTCTATAGTCTCAGCTATTTAGGAGGCTGAAGCAGGACGATTGTATGAACCTAAAATCAGGAGTTTGGGATCAGCTTCGGCAACAAAGAAAGACCTTGCATCCAAAAACCAAAAAATCAAAATGAAGCAAAAAACAGTCAAAACATTTTAAAGCAATTTGAAAACAAGGAAATTACTTTAAAATATATTACAAAATTATTTTATTTCTATAAGAAAATGGCTTTTTCTATCTCTGAAGAGAGCTATCCTTTTTTTACATGAAGCTGCTAAGCCTATGCTTCAAGCTGGTGACTAAAATAATCCTAAGGAGCAGTGACATCACAACATGGCAGGGGAACACCGTACACCTGACAGAGCAGGAGGGAGACTCGGG
Source organism: Cavia porcellus (assembly GCF_034190915.1). Classification (NCBI taxonomy): domain Eukaryota; kingdom Metazoa; phylum Chordata; class Mammalia; order Rodentia; family Caviidae; genus Cavia; species Cavia porcellus. Next base: position 28,217,726 of record NW_026947500.1, read on the forward strand.
CTGACAGCAGCGGAGGGCGCTGCCCGAGACTGAGAAGCCAATCCCATCTCAGACAACAGCGCTAAAAACAACTTTGAACTGTTCCATGGATTCCAGGCCCTGACCTGGAATAGAGTCCTAGCATGGATCCAGAAGGGCACCAAGGTACCTTGGACAGCGCTGCCCCTCTTTGGGCCAGCTCTGCCTCCACCTCAGGAAGTGTCTCTGCTTTCCTCAAGGTCTGCTGCAGCTTCTGCTCAGCCAGCTCCAGGCGCTCCTGTAACTGGCGGTTTTTGTCCTCCGTCTAAAGAAGAGAGCTCAGCATCAGAATGCAGCATGTTCTTCCTGACTCTTTTCCATTGTTAACAGATTTAGACAAACTGAATACAGGCATAGACTGAGCTGCAGGACAGAAGTTATTGCGCAGCTGCTTTGGGGTGAGGCTTTTCTCTCCACCTTGCTAGGCTTGATTTCAATGTGTAAAACACTTCTTGTTACAATTTTTGCTTTTCACAAATAGCTTCAAAGAAGTAAGTGTTTTTTAAAAGACCAAGCTTCTAATATGTTTAGGAAAACCAGTTTTCTGTAAGAGCTCATTCATTCTTATTGACAAGGCAAGAAAGCTTGGTACAGCCAGGCATTGTGGCACAGTCCTGTAATCCCAGTACTCACGAGGCTGAGGCAGGAGGATTGATATGAGTTCAAGGCCACCCTGGGCTACAAATGGGTTCAAGGACAGTCTGTACTCTCACAAAGACAGGGAAAAAAAACTGGTGGGGGAGGGCTTAGTACTAACTCTTGTCAAAAAGCAGCCTCAACCCCCACTCTAAGGTGACGCCAGTTCTAGGGATTACTGCTAACATGCAAGAACTCACTGGCTCTGGGTATTTTTCTCACAGAGCTTTTCCAAAAGCACCTTAATGACAAACTGCTCAAGTTGCTTTTAAAGTAGATGATTATTCTTTCACAAATCCATTCCTCTAAAAAAGTTTCTATGTAGAATATTTACCAGAGTTTTCACAACATCTAGAAAACACCTCCAAGTACAGGTTGCTATGAGGGTTTTTCTTTGATCTGAAGACTTTCTTTTTTCTCAGTGCATATTTTTCTCAGTATAAATCTCCATATGTTCTATATTATAACCTGCTCAATGAAGTCATTCAACTATGAACGTTTTATTAATAAGTTAATGTTATTAAATGTTACATCACTTTAAATGTCTACTATTTTATTTTTGATCAATGCATGTTGTAAAATACAGTGGTATTATAGTTCACGAACTTTTATAGTTCTATAACTTTGGAAAAAGATGTCTGGGAAACATGCGGTTGTGTTTGTCACCCAATACAGAATTTGCAAATAAATAACATTTGCCAAATGCTTCTGTTTTTGAACCAAAGTACTTGCAAACAAAAATATTGTGAACCAAGGCAAAACTGTGCCACACATTTTTCAAGAATTCTGGTGTGTGTATTTCGGGTTACTAACGAGAGCAAATGCCCTGAAGTTCTCTGCCAACTGCTCCTTTAATCAAGGTACTAATACTGAACAGGATAACTTTCAATGCAAGTGAATGACTCAAAGAAAGTACCTCCACAAATAATGAGAGCTGGCCATGGTGTCACACACCTGTAACTCTAGCACTCAGGGAGACTAAGGCAGGAGGATTACTGTGAGGCCAGCCTGGGCTACATCATTAATTCAAGGCCAGCTACTATTCAAGGAAAACTACATAAGAAGACCCTATCTGAAAAAAAATAAAACTCTATTCTGTTCCGTTTGATAGAATCAAGTTTGAGGGTATAGGCAACTACTTTGAAGACAATAACATTCACTATGCCACCCATTCTGGTTTGACTCTTATCTTCTTTTGAAGTCCTGTAATGTCTCCAATGTTTAGGTTTTATTGGTCTTGTTCTGTACTGTTTTGTTCAATTTTATTATACCTAATGATATAGGCAATTCTTTTTAAGGTAGCAAGAGGCATTATGGTAAACACTGTTGATTGCCTTGTATTCTGTTCTTACATCATGTACTATGTCCATCCTTTGTTTTGACTGACTGATTTGTTTTGTCATATTTGGTTTTATTCTCTTCCAAAAAAAGTAATAAGAATTATGGGAGTAAAGAAACTCAAAATGTGTAAATGTTGTTGTAAAAACGAGAGGGAAAAAAAGTGCTCTAAAGGATACAACTGCAAGTGTGTTAAGATAGATGACCACATTACTAAGTTTTTGTCAGATCTCTGCACACAACTGTTTGCAGTCTCACTGTTTGAATGTCCACTTTGTATGCTTTAATCCTGTAACTTGAACAAGTATTTCTAAGATAACAATATGTAATCTATTAACTAGTGATTTTTTTTGAAATTTTGTATTACTTGTACCATTATACTGTTTTGTTTTATTTCTCCTTTAAATAAAATTAAAAAATGAAATAAATGAAATAAAATATACTAATGAGAAAGTGGAAAGGCAAATAGTATAAAAATAATCCGCCATACATACAGTACATGTACTCAGAATATATAAAGAACTCTTTTCAATCCTTAAGAAAACAGAGCCCAGTCACCAAATGGGCAAAAGATAATAAACAAAAGACATCCAAATGACCAATGAACATGTTCAGCGAAGCTCCACATATGCATGCTGGTTGCTCTCCAGGGAGCACAAAATTCCAAGCACACTGAATCACCTCTCCCACTAAATAGGCACCAGAAAAGCTAACATAGAAGAATGAACAGTGTCAGGGGTAAAGATAATATGAACACTGACTTCTCACATGCTATTGGTGTCAGTACAATGCCACTTTTAGCAGTATCTCTTAAGGCTGAACAAATGCACGGGCTATCTGTCACTCCACAGTTCTCTGCTTTTTAAATTTTTTGTCTTTTTACTTTTTATCAGTACAGGGGATCGAACTCAGGACTGCCTGCTTGCAAGGCAGGCGCTTATGCCGCTAAGCTAAATCTCCAGCCTCTGCTTTTTTTTTATTTTTTAAAACAGGATCCGAGGGCCAGGCATATAGCTTAGTGGCACAACTCCTGTTTGGCAAGCACAACGTCCTGAGTTCAATTCCCATAACCCACCCCCTGTCCCCCCCAAAAAAACACAGGGTCTTAGTATGAAGCCCAAGAGGTGCTCAAACTCACAATCCTCTTGCCTCAGCCTTCTGCCTGCTGAGTTTACAGGCATATGCCACCATGCTCAGCCGTAGCTTCACTCTCATATACAAAAGAAATAATACACAAGAATACTCAGGATAGAACGGATAAAAACTTGAATCAACCTGAATGTTCATGAATAGAAAAGAACAAATTTTGATATATCTGTATGCTGGATTACCAGACAACAGATGAGAATAGGCAAACAACATAGACAACACAGGTAAATCTCACAAACAATGAGACAACCAAGAAACACAATATAGGTATTATTTTACTTCATTTAGTCAAGAAGAAGCAAAAATAATCAATGGTGAGAGATCAAGACCATCGTTAGAATTCCAGGAAAGTTACAAGGATTCCTCATTTAACCATCAAGTTCTATTCCTGTCAGTATAGCATTAAAAGGATTAGTTACTAAATGAGGAACTGTATATAGTATATACATTACAATATTCAGAACAGAGAAATGGTCAAAGGACATTCCAACTTGATGACTTTGCCTTTAGTTGCATAACTTCTATCCAGCACATAATGTATAACAGAACATAAAACTGAAGTACTATAGAGAACCATCAGGAAAATTATAGTACTGTATAAAGACTACTAAATAGAAAAAAAACATTGGGGGTCTATGAACAAAAGTGCAGAATTGTACAAAAAAAAAAAAAAAAAAAAAAAAAGAGGAGGCGTAAGTCTGAGCAGCAGGGAAGTCCAAACAGTTGTTAGGCCGGTCATTAAATCAGAAACACCTGTACTGGAACTAGGCGGGGGCTTCCAGTGTTTCATTTTGATCTGGGAACTGTTTATCAAGTGTGTTGGCTCTCTGTAAAATTTGCAGGGAAGTCCAAACAGTTGTTGAGCAGGGCATTAAATCAGAAACACCTGTACTGGAACTAGGCGGGGCTTCCAGTGTTTCATTTTGATCTGGGAACTGTTAATCAAGTGTGTTGGCTCTCTGTAAAATTTGCTGAGAAGGACGCTTCCTATCTGAGAATATTTCTGTTTTTGCTATAGTTGGGGGCCTTCACCCTGAGGAACATTCTCCACTCTCTTTTTATTTATTATTTAAGACAACTGCTAAGTTTCTCAGGCTGTGCTCAAATTTCTGATCCTCCTGCCTCGGCCTCCCTAAGGGTTGGAGATTCCAGGCATGCACTACCATGCCCAGCCTTTTACTTCAATTTTTAAAAGTAGGGTACATTCTGACCTGCCAACCTAATGTACCAAAAGTACAGCGGGCACTTACTTGACGGGCCTCTCCGGTCACACAACTACCAAAGATGAGCCTGATTCCAGGAAAGGAAAAGGACCAAAACAAGTTTGTCTCGTGGTTTCTGTGTTTCTGAAATGCTGCATCAGGTGCTCAGATGGTGGCGAGACCTGGTGGCATCATCACATTATGCTCTCAACTAAGCATTTCCAGGCTGCTACATGGAGCAGCAGCCAGAAACAAATTACCGGGCACCCGCCTCATCAGCAGGTGTGACAACACCTACTGCCTGACACCAGCTGTACAAAACTCCTGTCACTTCCCTCTAAGGTCTTGCCTGCCTGTTTTTTCCAAAAACTGAATAGATTAACTGCTGTATTAGATGAACTGTAGATATACCTCAAATTACAGTCAATCTATTACAAAAACTAAACTAACCAACCAAAAATTTACAAACATCTGTATATACAATAAAATCCTTCACATAAACTGCTCCCCTTTACCTCCCTACAGAAATACAAGTTGGCCATTTCTTATAATCTTCTATAGTAAAATCTGACCTAAATAAACTCTGTCATTTATAAGACTCCAATGAGAAAAATCTTACCGTGGGCTAGGGCTGGAGCTCAGTGACAGAGCACTAGCCAATCACGAATGAAGCCCTCTTTCAACCCTGCGCTCCACAAAAGCAAACAATTTTCTGATTCTCTAAGCAACAAAAGAAACATAGCCCTAATATAAAATTATTGTTTCTGAAAAGGAAATTCAAATGCTTGGCATATCAATCTTTCAGGAGAATTGACTACAGCCAAAAAGTACATGAGGGCTAGTGTTCATTTGCTGATTTATCACTGCAGACTATTCGTGACAGTATGAATGTATGCTTATTCAGGCCTCCCTGAATGGACCAGAAAGGCAACTATTATGAACAAGTAAAATGGTACTTGATAGTTTATAAATGCCTAAATAATAACCTACTTATCTTCCTCTAGGCCGTGTACCATTTACTTTACATTTTTCTAGTTTTACTATGTTCTCCCTTCACATGCCATTGAGTTTCCATTTAATTCTACAAGAGGTGGTTTTGAAATATTGGGCTGAATGTAATATAATGAAAGAAAGAACTACAGTTGTTTCGAACTTTGAGGGTTTTTTGGGGGATGGGGTTTTGGGGATCGAACTCATAACCTCATGCTTGCCAGGCAGGAGGCCATGCTGCTGAACTAAATCCCAGCCCAGTGGTTTCAAACTTTAAAACTCTATCTACCAAGGAGAAAGTTCCTAAAGAATCAATTTCCAGTCTTCTATCCCTTATTACAAATGTGATTTACAAATACAGGTATTCTGATAAAGACAGGCTGTGAAAATTTTTCTCTGTGATTGTTCAATTTGATTATAACTGATGATTTAGGCAATTGTTTTTAAGATAGCAAGAGGCATTATGGTAACCATTGTTGATCAACTTGTATTATGTTTTTACATTATATATTACTTCCATGCTTTTGACTTGACTCTGTTCTGTTATGTCACATTTGGTTTTACTCTCTTCAAAAAAAAAAGTAATAAGAACTGTGGGATAAATAAAACCCCAAATGTGTAATTGTCATTGTACAAAGGAGAGGAAAAAAAGTGCTCTAAACGATATAACTGCATGTATATTTAAGTGTATAAGATAGATAACGACATTACTGAGTTTTGCTGGATCATTGAACAGAACTATTTGCACTCTCACTGTTTGAATGTGCACTTTATATGCTTTAATTTTGTGAGTTGAATAAATATTTCTAAGATGACAATATGTAATCTATTAACTAGTGATTTCCTATTGTTTATTTTTTTATGAAATTCTGTATAACTTTCTCTGCTTTTTTTTCTTTTTCTCCTTAAATAAAATTTAAAATTTTTTCTCTGTGAACTCAACCCTTGTCTACCAAATTTCAAGGGCTAGAGATAATAGTTCAGCAGCATAAGCATCTGCCTGGCAAGAGCAAGGGCCTCAGTTCGATTCCTAATACCACAAAAACTTCATTATCTACAAAACTTCTTTAGAAACTAGAAATCCTTGAGATACAATCCTAAACACACATACAATTCCTGAGATACAAGTCATGGGAAGCCTACATTAAGCAAGAGATCTCACAAGACAGAATCAAAGAAACCAAGGACCACGTATGTCGCTTGGTTGTTGTTTCAAGTCTTTTTAAAAATCCTTCAAAGTGCATTCCCAAATCTTCAGCAGTTCCTCACAGAGAAGAGTGAGAGCAGTAAAACATTTTCACATGACTTTACAGAACACTAGTTGGTCTGCCCTGAGTCGTTTAATCCCCAGGAACTCTGCATGTGCTTACAAACACCAGGAACCATCATTTCACAAGTGGTTGGTTACACAAAATATAGAAGTACATAAACAGAAGATGGTATCATAGAAAGACGCTTAACAGAAAGAAACTGTAGTTTCAGGTGAAAAGCACACATACCTGTGGAAGCGCAGTATTGAGTTGTCTCTGCAACGAATCTCTCTCATGACCAACCTCGAGTAACTCCCCCTGGGTCAACGGCAATGTTTCTTGAGTCTCTATCAATGTGCTCTGAGCAAGGCATGGTTCTTTTAGCATGGGCATCATGGGCTGTTCAAAATGGGAATCTGCATCTGGTTGTGAAGGGGAGCCAGATCCACGGCTTTCACTTCCTCCAGAAGGGCCTGCTTCACTGATAGTGGGCCTCGCCTCCCACAACATCTTGGAACAGAAACACAGACTAATCATTAAACAGATAATACAGGTTCCCACAAATCTACAACTTTATGAGTATCTGCAGCTAATAAAGGAAAGCTGACAATCTCTTTATTCGCAGATCTATTATTCTTTGGATGTAAATACTCTGTGAAGATACACCCAGGCACCCATTAAATGCAAAAAGCCACAATATGAAGACACCAAAGAAGACAACAATGCTGGAAAGAAGTAAGGACCAAAGATAACTACTTATTTGTCCTATAAATAATAGAGCAAACCCTGTGAGGTTTTGTTTGCAAAAGGAGACTTTTTACTTTTGAAAACAAGTGAGCTTCTGTTACCTAGTTTTTTCTATTTCTCAGCAGGGGCCCATTCCACTCAATCCTTTTTTAGGAAAAGCACAGAAGCAGTATACAGCCAGAAAAACTGACAAGTACAAAATCCAACAGGCATCTTACAGGAATGTGTGCAGTCAGCTCCTGGGAAGGCCTGTCGGTTCCCTGAATTCTTGGGCTGGATTTAGTGAACACGGAAAGGAATTGGATTCGCTATGGCTCAAGAGAGATGTTTTTCAAGGACTGCAGAGGCTGGTCAGTCAACCTAATTTACATAAGTTTACAGCTAAAAACAAAACAAAACAACAACAACAACAACAACAACAACAACGAAAACAAAAAAGGTTCCAAAATGGAAATACAGCAGGTCAGTACAGTGGAGAACAGCCAGGAAGGAAGGAAAGGTGAGAGGTAAGATCATGAGAGGCTATTCAGTGTGTCACATAGACAGTGGGGCTGATGAAGGCGAAAGAGGTCGCTGAGGACTTCCAGGCAGTGCCCCAGGCAGGCACGACCCTCCAGCAAGAGATGCCCGCAACCGCACACCTGCCCACAACGATTTCTAGCACTGCACCGGGTGCTGTACAGGTTCTGGCCCACTTACCCTAGAGCTTGCCGGGATGCTGCCACAGGTGCGCTGCCGCATTTCCATCACTGGGGTCTTCGGAGTGACCCGCAACAATTTAGAACGCGTCCCTCGAGACCTAGGGGGTCCTGCTAGGCGCGCGCAGGACCAACCGCCAGCGCAGGACAAACCGCCAGCAGAGCGCCAATGCTGTGCCCCTGCCCGCGCACACCCCCGGGTGACATTTGGCGCGTGGTCCCTGCCCGCTCCAACCATCCTGCCTCAGTCTCCCGCTCTTTGCCTTGCTGGGAGTCTTTTTAAAGTCTGCAATATAAAACAAAAACCTTTCTCAAAAAGCAAAAAGAGTTGAGTTGACTTAAATGTTCGTATCACAAAGAACCAATAACCCCGAGAGATAACACATGTGAATTAGCTCAGTTTAGCCCTTATGCAGTGTGTACTGGTATCAAAACATGTGACAAACTGGACGCGGTGGCACACACCGCTATTCCCAGCTGGAGGGAGGCTGAAGCAAGAAGACTGCTGTGAGTTCAAGGACAGCCTCAACTACAGAGCAAAAGTGTCTCAAACATCCAAAGAAGCATGTTAGGAATCATAAATATAGACAAATTCTTATCCTGCCAATTAGAACTTGGGGAGGGGAGTGTGGGAGTGTGTCTCAGTGTTAGGGCGCCTGACTAGAGCATGTGTGAGGATCCTGGTTCTGTCCCCTGCACCACAGAAAAGTGGGAGGAAACATCACATGGAGAAATCACCAAACGTGGATCCCTTGATTCTTCATGCCTTCAGGTTTGTGTCATTTTTCAAGTAAGTTACCTTCTGGGCACTCGGCAGTGATCAAGGGAGAAAGGGACTCTGTGGTCAGACGCAGACCATGCCGACCACCTAGTCATGAAGAGTGGATGGTCTGTGGTGGCTCTCAACAGTGTCCCTTCAGTTCTGTAGGTCAGGAGTCTGGCAAGGGTCTTCCTGAGCTAAAAACATGGTATAGCCAGGCTGCCTTCCTTCCTGCAGGATCCAGGGGAAATTTCACTTCCTCCGGCCTCCAGTTAAGGAGGGACTTGTGGATTCTGTCCACTTTCCTCAATTTCAGAGCTGGCAGTAACAGGCAAGGTCCTCTCCCACCCCACCACTGTGACTCTGAGCTCATAGCCTCCCTTTGCCACTTGAAGGCCCCTTTGGCTTTGGCTGGGTCCACTGAGAAATTCTAAAATAATCTGTTGAACAAGTTTGTTTTTGGCAGGGTGTGGCAGCATACATCTATAATTCTAGCTGAGGCACGAGGATTGCTGCAAGGTGAAGGTCAGCCTGGGCTGGCTACATAGAAGTTCAAGGCCAGCCTGAGCTACAAAGCAAGACTCTATCTCAAAAGCAAACAAACAAAAAGGTATGTTTTCTTTATGGTAAAACACACACAAAAGTTCCCTTCTGAACCATCTTCAGGTGCACAGGTCGGGGGCATTAGGTACACTCACACTGCTGTCCAGCTGTCCCCCCGTCCACCTCCAGAAGGTCCTCGTCTCCACACACTGAAGCTCTGCCCCCTTTAACCACTGATTCCTCAGCGCCCTCTTCCTGCTTCCATCTGGAACCTAATTCTCCCGTGACAGACAGGACATTCTCACAGATCCCGGGGATGACGATGTGGGCTTCTTTGGGAAGCCACTGTTCTGCCTGGAAGAGTGACTTGGGCCTATTGAATCTCACAGTGCACCTGACAGGTGGGATTTCCTTATTTACTGGCAGGAGGTTTCATCAACAGAGACAGCATTAACCACATTAAATCTAGATGGCTTGTGGTTATGGGAAATCTTACAGTACAGAAATGACAACTGAGCTGTCTGTCTCATGTGATTTTTAAATATTCATTGAATAAGCACTATTGTAACAATGATAATGTTTGGGGGAAAAACAATCTCGCCACTCAGCCTGAGTTTACTGTATTTGATTGACTATCTTCCTTACACGGCGAAACCTTCACAATCATAATCAAAAGCAAGGTGTCTTTTTCCATGACAAAACAAACGTGTCAGAAGAAACAAGAAAAAACAGAATTCACAATGCTAGATAGAAGCAAGAACCTGAAGTCATCTTGGTGTCTCCAGAAAAGCAAGTCTGAATTTCTAAATCTATCATTGTACCACATTGCAATACATGCAGAATTCTTGCCATGCAGTTGTTGCCTTGAGCTGGGTCTTACGTTGCCCAGGCTGGCCTGGATTGTCTAGGCTCAGGGAAGCCTCAAAGTGCTGGGACCAAAGGCATGTGACACTGTGCCTGGCTCATCCAGCTGGGAAGATGTGTCCTGGCACTTGAGCAAGTGATATGCTTCTAGCATGCACATGAGTAGAGAGAGAGCTGCCTTGTCTTTTGGTTTTTGAAAGACAAGGGCTCACTATCTAGTTCAGGATGGCCTCAAACTTGCAGCAATTCTCCTGCCTCAGTTTCAAGAGTGCGCCACTTCAGTTAGTTGAGGGGGCTGTTTTTAATCGTCCTCAGATAAAGAACCTGAAGATCTGCAAGCCAGCGCCGGAGGCAAAGCACCTGCTCACTCTACCAGAGTCTGCAGGGTGCAAAAGCACAGGGCACAGCTCTGTGGGGAAGCCTCTCACGGGCCTGTGTTCTCTCTCTCTCTCTCTCTTTTTTTTTTTTTTTTTGGTCTTTTTCGTTTTTATCGGTACCAGGGATCGAACTCACAACTGCCTGCTTGCAAGACAGGCGCTTATGCCGCTGAGCTAACGGTTGCACCATCTGTAGCTGGAGATAATAATGAAGGAGGAACCAGCTTTTTCCCACCAGAGCCCTCTCTCACCTGTCATCCCAAATGCAGGGCCCAGCACCGGGACATGCTCCATTAACTTCCTATGCAGTCCCTTTCTGGACACCTTTGGTTGAACAAGGACCAGCAAATGTATCTTCCACACGCAAGACAAGAAGTTTCACTTGCTCTCACTTTTCCTTCACTGTGTGCACATGAGAGCTGCCCAAAGTGGCCAGCAGAAACTGCAGTGCTTCCCAGAGACCCTTGCTCCCTCCATACCATGAAATCACTCCTCATGGCTGGGCCTCGACGGAGAAAAGCCTGCTAACCTCCGACCTCCAGCTTCCAGTGGCTGAGAGCACAAAGAGGCCCAGCAACCCAGTCCCTGAGTTGTTCCTCACTAAAGGGGTCCTTGAGATCAAACTTAAGAATTACAGGTGTATGGGTCAGTAAAATGGAAACAGACCTGCCCACTCTGTGTCCTGGGTCTGCAAGGCCCCTGCCATACCTATGGTCACAGAGCAAATGGCTATACAGTGGGCAATAGAAACCCTGTTATCATATCTCCTATCATGTCACACCCCAGTTCCAGATCTGCCCACCCTCCCCAACTGGTAGCAGCAGCCTCACTGGTAGACATTTCCCTTCTCCCACCCCCAAACTATAGTCATACATGAGAGTCTCCACACTGGGGAGCCCTCAATGTACCACATTTTCTGTGGGAGGAGAGACAGACTCTCAGGATTGTATCACAGAAGCAACACTGGCAAAGTTCTGCTCCCAAGGTGGAGGCAAGGCAGGGCACTGGGGATGCTGCTGCCAGCTCAGAGGCTGGAGGACTTTTGAACTGGGCTTTCACAGGAGGGCACAGCAGGAAAGGTGTGAGTGGAACCAGGTTTCCAAGCCCTGCTTCTGGCTCCTGAGGGCAGGAAGAGTAAGTGACCTGGCCGGACAGCAAGGACAGTAACCAAAGCTCAGGGTTCTGGGCCTGTCCCTACACCAGGACTATGGCTGCAGTAAGCTACTCTCAGCTTCTGTACAGGACAAGAACATAGAAGTGTTGCACAGCTATGATTTGCATTGTGCTTCCCTTGCTTCCAGGAATAATAGAGTGGCTTTTCTCAAAGCCCTCTTGTGCTGGCATTGGGCCTGGGAGCTGCCCAGGAAGGAAGGTCTGCCTGTCACCGTGGAGGGAGAACCAGCTCCCTTGCCACTGCCCTGGGGGTTTCCAAAGAGGTGACTAGTCCCTCATCATTTCTTTTTATTTTTTTCTCCTTTTTCTTTTTCCTTTTTTAAAAATTTTTATTTTGAAAGTATACAACAGAACAAGGCAGAATAAAGCCAACTAAGGTCGTACAGTGAAATTGCTACAGAACTTCACAGCAGGTTGCCGGGATAACAGTAATAGGTCTCACAGTATAGTTTGTTATCTTTATAATAGTTGTTCTTTTAATCCCGTATATCAAAATGAGATGAAATATAGAACACTAAAGAATTTATCAAACAGAATATTGAATAGAGCAGTACCCTTAATCAGAAAAGATCAAAACAATAATAAAAATATTTGCCTTCAAAGAAATGGTAGAAGGAAGTCCCACTTATTTGCTATGATCAACTTCCCAGGAGATGCTCAGATTTCTGGTTCCAACTTGCTAATGGGTAGGGACAGGGAGGAGAAGGAGGATAGGGGAAGTGGGATATTTGACTACATCATGTAGCAGTAGGTTCACTATTACTAAGCAGGGAGGCAGAATGGTCATTGGTTTTCACAGCGTCCTCAGTGCCAACTTGGTGTGGATCTCAGAAGACACTGCTAGTTCTCCCCCTGGAAGGGCTGCAGTGGGCCACCGGTACACTGATGTTTAGTTCACAGGTATTTACAATTATATTTTCTTAGTGGATTGTTTCCTTTAGCTAATATAATCGATTGTTTCTTTTTAATGCAGACTAGCCACAGCCCAGGGCAGGTCCAGGAGCCAGGCCCTTGACTCAGCACTTCCTTCACCTCCTGAGGTGTATGACCTGAAGGAAAGTAATGCCTCTGGCTCCACTGCAACCACTGAAGGATTCATTTTGACAACTGACAACTGATTGCGTGTAGCATTTTCTGTTCTGATTGGAGACTTCCTTCAAACAAAGATATGAGGGTGTATTTCAGGTGATAAAAAGTGCCCTTGAGAAATGGACTTTGATTGAAATTGTTTTGCTGTCTTGTTATGACTTGGTTTTCCCTATAATACAGAGAGGATAGATATATAGGTAGAAATTCACACATGGGTTTTTTTTTTTTTCTTTCTTTCTTAAATTATTTACGGGAACAGATTATATAATACAAGATGTAAGGAACAAATACTCTGAGGAAGAGGCGCTGAGAAATCCGAGGCTTATTTTGTAGCATTATAATATAAATTCTAGCAATCTATTGTTTGCTGATTAGAATGACATTAGTCTGGTTTTTTCAGTTCAACTTCAGCAGAGATGGGGACGGCTATCACAAAGAGAATGAGAGATGCGATGGTAGTTGCTATTGTCTTCCCTAATTTGGAACTTGAGGACCTAAAAAGACTTCATCATCCTGTAATGATTTGATTAGTTCTATAATATGCAATAAGTATATAAAGTGGGTGACGATAGGGACAACTATTTGTAAGAAACTAGAGACAGTTAGATAATGAAGATCTCCAGTGGACTTGCTTTGAAATCTGTATTTTTTAAAATTGTTTTTTATTTTTATTTTTTTAAATGTTCTGTTCTGTTTTGATATGGTTAATTTTACCCTCTTTGAGATGTAAAACAAATGTGTAGGACTGATAATCATATTACGGAGCTTTTGTTCGATCATAGAGCAGAATGGTCTGTAGGGTCACTTTTTTGAATGTCATTCTAAATACTCTAATTCTACAACCTGAACAGCTATTTCGAAGATGACAACTTGTAACTTATCAACCGGCAATTTCTTACCTTTTGTTTATCTGTAATTTTGTATTATTTCTACCCTTTTTTTTTTATCTCCATGTATTTTTTTTTTCGTTTCCTTTTCTTTAAATAAAAAAAAAAAAAAGAAGAGATCTATGGGTTAAAACCACAGAATGACCCAGTAACTTAATTTTTCAAGTACCTTTTTACTTAAGGAGCAGGGCACAATAGAAACTGTCATCTGTTTCTTGTTTGCTATTTTAGACGATACCCTTTTTGAGGTTGAAAGTCTACATTAGCTGGGAGTATGATACACATCTATAATCCCAGCACTGGGGAGACTGGCTACACAGAGTTTGAGGCCAATCTGGACTACATACATAGCAAGACTTTGTCTCAACATTCCTTAAGCCACACCCCCCCCAAAACACTGTTTTTTAAAGACCCTCACAAAGATAGGCACTGATGACTCAACTGAGGTGTGGATTCCTCTTCCTAGATACTGTCTCTTCATTGTTGAAGTAGGGTTTCATGTTTTCTCCTAATTGTCTTACTACCTTGGATATGAAAATTCTGCTTGAGTTTTTTAAATTAATAGTAGTTCTTCAGTTCTCTGAAGTAATGGTGATTTGACTGGGAATCAAGAGAACTCTAGCATTTTTTATTTACTCAGGCATTGTCCTTAGTGTGTGTGTGTGACTGTGATTACGAGAGCGATGTTAGTAACATTAAAGCTGTAGAAGATAAAAGGAACTGAGAATACGTGTTATACTTCTGAAATGATCAGACACTGTTCCATTAACTTACTGGATGTGTAACAGTGCTTCCTTAATTTGAATGTCTTCTTTTTCACAGGCATGAGTTGCTGGAGGAAGCCCGGAGGCAAGGCTTACCATTTGCACAGTGGGACGGGCCAACCCTGGCTGCATGGCTGGAGGTACATCCCTTCAATACGGAGTCATATGCTCCACGACACAAGCTTGTCGGTGCATCTGTTGTCTCTACCTGATGTTCTGGTCTTTTCATTCTTGTTTCTAGCTCTGGGTTGGGATGCCCACTTGGTATGTGGCTGCCTGCAGAGCAAATGTGAAAAGTGGGGCTATCATGTCAGCCCTGTCAGACACAGACCTCCAGCGAAAGATTGGCATCAGCAACCCCCTGCACAGACTGAAGCTTCGCCTGGCCATCCAGGAGATCACGTCTCTCACCAGCCCATCGGCTCCACCCACATAGAGAAAAGTGTGATCACAGAGGCTCTGCGTGCCCTCTGGGGAGGAGAAAGGCAGAGCCCATGAAGGCAGTGTCCTGCTAATGTTGTTTCCGTGCTGCTTCCTAATCATACAGGGTGGTTTCAACTTCAAATTTCAGGAAAGCATTGTACATATGGGAAAGCCCATAACTTGGAGGGCTTGAGTGATACAAAGAAAATGTGTGAACTGTTTGTGTAAAACTGTGGTTAAAGCTGGGTGTGATGGCACCCGCCTGTAGTTCCAGCACTCAGAAGGCTGAGGTGGGAGGATCACTGTGAGCTGGAGACCAGTGGGTTACAGTGTGAGCAGCTTGAACTGCATAATGATATCCCATTTCAAAAAAGACCAAAAAATAAATAAATAGATCAATGAATAAAACTTGGTTAGAAAGGTCTCCTTTAAGAAGGAAGCCTTTTTGAAAAGTAGAAAATTGATTGTCACAAATTTACATAGGAATCTTTCAAAATTGCATAAGTTTAAGGACCTGTTGGGAAAGGAAAAGTTTACATGTTAAGTAGTATTTTATCCTTGAACTTTGTTTTCCATTTCATGGTTCAAACAATAATTAGCACTTGTACTGTATATAAAGGTACTTGCTAAGCAAATTATATTTTTCTTCAAATATACAGATAGCAAAATGTACAGATAAGCCCACGAATGTATAAACCCTGACACACATTCCCCCAGCATGAACAAGCCCCTGGCTAAGGCCCTGGCTAGAAATGGGGCTGGGCTGCCCTTCCTTTGCTGTGTGAGGCTTCTGTCCTTCAGCCTTCTGCGTGTGAGTGCAGCTGCGTCACTGCACATATAGGCAGGACTTACAGAGTCACTGTAATCCACCGCAGTCCAGAGTGCCTGTGAAATACAGCTGACATGCTAGCAAGCGGTGGTCACCTCCCAGAAATCCACTGGTTCCTGGACAGTTCTAAGCTTCTCTTCTTAGTTGACATTTTTTCCCAACAAGAACTAAAGGAGGAAAAATCCTGAGTTTCCTAGATGCACCTTGGTTAGTGTGTCATGGCATCAGCAGGTGCTCTCAGTCTTGGGAGCTGCATGTGTCTGTCCAGCCATGCCTGTGCTCACACAGATGCTGTCCACTTGGGGAGTCTTGAAGAGCCCTCAAAGAGCTTCCTGGTGACTCTTCTGATGAAAAATTGATGGTTATTAGGAGGGAAGAGCAGGCCAGCTCTTAATTTGCAAAGTTCAGGGATTTTTCATTTAAATGTTCCCTCCTCTGTGTTTGAGAGAAAACAAATTCTTAGAGCTGTGTAGACATCCTTCTGAGCAGCAGAGCAAGGTCTGCCTACAGTAACTTTACACACAAAAAAGTGTGAAGATTTCTTGTTAGACAATTATGAAAATGAATGGTAAGCCTTGTTTGTTTTTTTAACCTGTGATCAGAGAACACTTTCCCTTGGTGGAATGTTTGGTAACCAGTATCAGTGTGTTCTGCAGCTATTTCCACATTAATGTGGCCTTTGTAGAAATGAAGATGCTGTGTGGCTTTTCCAAAGCTTTTAAGAGCCCTCTTTCAAAAGGGAGCTTCCATGATGCAGTTGAACTATTAGCAAGGACTAGTCCTCACATCAGAAAGACTCTCCATATCACCACTTACAAACACAGAAATTGCTCTTCTTGGGGAGCTTACAGTGGGCTTGCAGAGTGGCCATCAGTCTCATGTCTGGCTCAGATGGTGACACAGTGCTTTGTTTTTGGTGTTTGCATGGTTGTGGCTCTCCTGTGGCTCACTCTCTTGTGCCTTGGCCTCCTAGGCTTCCTCTGGCTTTGGATCATCTGCTGAAAGCATCCACAGGAAGCCCAGGCCAAAGCATCCTGTTGTTAGCCTGTTTTGGGATGAGACTGGTTTCTGTGTGTTTTGTTTTATTTTTTGTTTTGTTGTACTGAGGTTCACACCCAGTGCTTTGGGAGAGCCAAGCAAACACCCTATTAGGAGCTATTCCTCCAACATGGTGAGCCTATTGAAAATAGTGTCTATTGAGTCATCAGTTAATGGGGAAAGTAAGTGTTCAGAAATATAAACTGTGTTCTCATCCATCCTTGTAAGCATGATATCCATGCTCTGGAAGTTGTGTGCTGTTCTCCTTATATTCCGAGCATACTTTTAACCATGTGGTTATTGTTTAAAAGGGGATGAGCTTGTGTTAATGATCTCTGGCTTTCTCTATGGGTGCCTGAAATGACAATGTGCAGAGAGTGACCTTTACCTCGTGGCTCCTTACCTGTGCCTGTGGCTCATATGTGTGTGCCCCTCTCCTCTCTGTCATGCTTCCCTTGCCCTGGGTGTGGCTGGTGCACTGGGGTCACCTTAGACCACAGGAAATGTCTGGCACGAAGAGATGGAAACATTCGCAGCCATCCTGTAAATGGTCATTCAGCCCTGCTGCTGGCACTCCAAAGTGTGTTTCCCACTCCAGACCAAAGGGCCCTTTGTGTTTTGTTGAAAACAAAAGTTATTTTGCATTTGTTTCAAATACGTGTTCTTTTTAGGTGATTAGCTAGTAGCTAATAGTAATATTTGCATTTTTAAGATTTTTACAAGAATTTAGTTTGTAGACTTGCCCCATTTAGAGAAGATGTAATTTGCTTCTCCTTTTGGAAAGACCTCCATTGAGCACTGCGTTGTGTTTGTCTAACCCCAACCTTCTCCTGTACAAGTGTGCTTGGCATGGAGAAAGTCAGCTCCTTGCATGGAAAATTGAAATTCTTGGATTTGCATAAGTTGCATGATGCTTTGATATTTAGAATATTTTTCACTCAGTCAAGGTGCACGCTCCCTGCAGAATTATTTTGCTTGCACTACTAAAGTTCACTGATGCTAACAATTATGTTCCTTTGCCTTCCTAACAACCTAACATCAGGAAGATGAGGAGGGAAGCTGGCTCATGTTGGAGTCTTTCTATAGTATTTCTTCAGTGTGTAGCAACAAAAAGCAATTGAGTATGTAAACGTGTGTGATCTGCCTTCATAGGTGTTTTTCACACATTAATTTATTCCTAGTATTATTGATGACTTAAAGAGTTAACCAAACAAAGCACAGGATTAAACACTACATCTCAGGGACAATTTTGAACATTTCTCATATGGGATCATGGTATTTAGTTTGAACGTACGTTGCTTTATTTATGAATACAATCTTTTATACAAAATCCCCTGGTTCAGGCAGCTCCTGAGATTATGTACATGTAGTTCTTTGCTGCTTTAGTTTTAGTTCTAAGATATACTGCTGAAAAACATCATGACATACAGTTCTAAACCTGAAAGTTGGCATGAGGCCTTTCTGTCTATGTGTTTATATTGTTATTTGACCAGGTACTGTCCTACTATGTTGAGTTAAAGGTCTTACTAATGGAGTTCTTAGAAATTAAGGCTAATCACTTCACATAGATTGAAAGTTTCAGCTGCCTAATTCTTCACTACACAGAAAGCTCTGCCCCATGTTTTACAGTGTCTGAGTCAGATGACTTGATTAAATTCCCAGCATGCCTCTGCCCTCGTGGGTCTTTGGTGGGCACAGTGCAGTTCTGGGGGACTTGTAGTGCTTCAGCTTTTCCCAGTGGCACGGTATTCGGGGTCTCAGAAGAGTTAGCATATGTCTGAAAGCAAGTGTAAATGAGTTAAGATTAGAATTTCCTGACTCCAAGATGATGCTTGAAACAGTTGCTTCTGTTTGCACTTCTAATGGTTATTCAGTTATATCACTTGGTTGTTTGTTTAGTTTGTGCATAGAAGAGAGGTGGAGCATGGTGACACACATGTGTCATCCAGGACTTGGGAGGTTGAAGAGGCAGGTTTGCTGCAAATTTGCGACCAGCCTAGGCTACATAGTCAGTTCAAGGCCAGCGTAAACTACATAGTAAGATCCTGTCTCAAAATTTAAAAAGTTTAGAAACAAAAACTAAGAAGAAAGAGAATAGCTACTAACTGGGTTTCCCTCCCTGGGTTTAGATGCTCCCTGCCTCCAGAATCACTTAAATTCATCTAGTTAGAGGTCTCTCTACAGGACCAACAATGACCATCAGTGAATTAAGCAGTGCATTTCATAATTACGTAAGTTTCAATATATTTAAAATGACAAAGTAGAATATGGTCACCACTTCAATATGAAATAGCATCAGAGACATGAAGTATATTTTTACAAGCTTAACATTTGCATTTTGCAGTAAACGTATAAATAGGGGCCCTGTAGAATGTTCCAGATTTACCTCACACACAATGTCCTGCAGAAGCTTGGTGCACTTTGCCACCATCCTTTCCCAGACAGAGCTACTAGGCCAAAGCATTGTGCATTACCCGTGCTGAAACTGGGTGGCCTCATCCTGACTAAGCTTTGGAAGGAACACTCAAGTGTGGTCAAAACTGTTCACATATCAGATGTAAGATAAGACTGGCTGTGTGAGAAGGCTGTGCCAGCTGCCAGGAGCCATTCATGAGCAGGACAGCTGCAGTCCCACTCTCATGGAGCTCACATTTTACTGACCTGGAGACTGAGGATGACTTGCTATGCTTGGAGCACGAGATCCCTTTGCACATTTCTTTAGAAGGCAGTGGTGGCAGCCTGGGAGAGGAGGAGGAGGCTCTCCCTTAAACTGAATCTGAGCTTCCAGAATCTGCATTATCAGCAACTGCAAAAGTAGTAAACAGAACTATGGAGGGTTTGCTTCTGCGCTGCTTTTTATGCGGAAGATTTCTTCTACTCATTAGAAGATAGTACAGTCAGCAGGCCAGAAACCATCAAATATTCAGGCTGTGAATCCCAGGCCCATGAAAGTATGACTCAAAAGGCTGAATCGTGGTAACATTGTTAGGTACCTTAATGGTTACCACAGTGGTATATTTGCCAGTCATCATTTAAAGAAAGTTATGAAATCTTTTCTGTTAGAATTGGAACATTCCATTAGCTGAGCCATGCCTTGTATCTTGACTGGAACAAATAAAATACTAGAGTGGAAGCCACTGTTCTAAACCAAAGATCAAGGCTAGGCGTGGTGGTTTATGACTGTAACCACAGCACTCAGGAGGCTGAGGCTGGAAGAGATCAAGTTAGAGGCCAGCCTGGGCCTAGTGAGACCCTGTTGTGAAATAGTAAGGGTTGGGGTGTAGCTCAGGTTAGAGTGCTTGCCAAGCAGGTGTGAAACCCCGAGTTCAAGCCAAGAGAGGACTGTGGGAAGAGATAGTTTTCATTTTCAAGGACTCCTCAATGCACCTTAGGGTTCCTGTGAACATAACTTAATCTTCCTTAGCTGGACAGTGAGTGAACCATTCTCTGTGAAGCAGTTGTATAACGTGTAGTTTTATTGTACAGACCTCAGACATATTCTGTTGGATTGGTTGCTAAGAATTTTATGCAGTTTAGTATCATTATAAATGATAGTATTAAAATCTCAATTTCCAGTTAATTTTGCATATTTAGAAATGTTATTTTGTGTATTCATTGTATATTCAGCAACTTTGCTAAATTCATGTATAAATCCTGATAGCTATTTCATAGACTTTTTCAACATTGATAATTGTGTCATAAAGAGACATTTCTGTCTTTCCCAACTCATGCCATTTTTATATCTTTTTCCTGCCATTACAGTGGCTAGGTCTCTAGCACAGCCAAACATAAGCAGTGACAGTGGATACCTGCTGTCCTTCTTTCTGTTCAGGGAGACATTTGGTCCCTTACCCTGAGGTTTTTAGCTGCACGCTTTTGGTAGATGGCGCTTAATAGATTGAGGCGGTGGTCTTTCATTCCTAGAATGCTGAGTTTCATAAACGAATGATGGATCTTGTCCCACATAAGGTATTATGAGGCATAACTCTCTTTGTTGATCTCGTGATTGGGCAAATTTCATTAATTTTTTCCTCCTCAGTTGCTGAACCAACCAATTCCTGAGTCAGTAAACCCACTTAACGCGATTCCTTATTTTTGATCTGGTGCAGGCTAGTCCCAAACTCAAAATACTCCTGCCTCAGCCTCCTGAGTGCTGGGTTTACGGCATGCACCACCATACCAGACCAAAAAAAAGTATGTCCTGAAGCCAGATATGATGATGCACCCCTGTAGTTGCCAAAACTCAAGAGACTGAGTCCGGAAGTTGGCTGCTATAATTTCCAAGACAATTGGGCATTAAACTAAGACGGAAATCACACTAAGATCGGCATCAATGTCTCTTTGCATAGAGTGCCTATGGATAGCCACTGCACTCAAGGCTGGGTAATATAATGGGATCTCTGTCTTTGAAAGTTGCGGGGAGGGGCTGCGGATTTAGCTCAGTGTGGCAGCCCCTACCTCGCAAGCATGAGGTCCTGAGTTCAATTCCTGGTATCCACCCCCAAAAAGACAGGAAAAAGTTGGATAGACTGTTCTGTAAGTTGTATCTGGCCAGGTTGATTGACAGTATTGTTTCAGTCTGTAGCCTTCCTGAAATTTTTCCTTTTCTTAGTCCCTTTTGGCTTTTTGATTAGCACATTGAATCAGTTGTTAAGAGAGGAGTTTTGAAGACTTGCAAATTTAATTGTATGTTTCTGTTTTTGTTCTCAGTCTCATTACTTGTTGGTTTATCTTTTTAAATTTACTTTTCCTGATTTTCAAATACCCTTGTCATTTAGGAAAGCACAGTATTATAAATAAAATCAAAACCAGTCAGAGCTCATTTGAATGATTTGAATTGATTCTTCAAACTTGTTCATGAGTCGTGATCATTCTTTATTCTTATATCATTATTTGAAAACTAATTCAGAAAAGGAATTCATAGACAGTTATGATTTTACTATAGTTTGGTAAAGTGTCCTAAATGAGTCATAAAATTTTGCCAATATGATTTCTTTTGTATAAAACTTTAAGAAATTGAAAAGGTAGGAATGGGAGACCAAACTATTTAGAAATTGTAAAGAGCAATATTGTCACTCATTTAGACTTTGAAAATGTTGTCTAGATTAAAAATGTGAACTGATGTCACTCATTTGTTGAAATCAGACACTTGCATATGGGGACATGAACCACGAGTGGATTGGCTACAAGTGGCTGCCCAGCCTGGGCCTCGCTCAGTACCGAAGCTATTTCATGGAGTGCCTTGTGGATGCTCGGATGCTGGACCACCTGACAGAGAAAGACCTGTGGGGGCAGCTGAAAATGGTGAACAGGTTTCACAGGTGAGGTGGTGCAAGTGGTTCTTCCTAACGGGTCAAGAGACTTCACAGTGCCACCTTTCAATAACCCCTTATTTTGTAAATAGGAACAGCTTTCAGTGCGGACTTATGTGCCTGCGAAGGTTAAATTATGATCGGAAAGAACTGGAAAGAAGAAGAAAAGAAAGTCAGGATGAAGTTAAAGGCAAGTACATTACGCCAGGTGGATGTAGCACATGCCTGCTGCCTGCCAAACAGTCTCATTGATTGCCTGTTTTAAAAAGTGTAGCAGCCAGCTGAGCTGGCACATACCTGCAATCCTAGCACTCTGGGAAGACATAGCAGCAGAGTGACAAGCCTAGCCTAGGCAGCTTAGACTCCGTGAAACCTTCTCTCAAATGAAAAGTATAAAAGGGCTAGAGAAGCAGCTCAGTGCAAAAACCCTGTGTTTATTCCTGAGTGCCTAAAAAAAAATCAAGGGCTTATTGATAAGGCACCTGCATTGCCCTGGACTTGATCCCAAGTAGTGCAAAAAACAAAACAAAACAAAACTAAATAACCAGCATTTCTCTGGGAATTACACAAATTACAGTTGCAGCTACTTAGAACACTGAGGCAGGAAGATCACAAATTCAGGGCCGACCTGTAAATTTAGTGAGACCCTGTCTCAGAAACAAAACTAGTTTTGAAAATTGGGGGTGCTAAGAATGTAGTTCAGTGATAAAAGTCTTGCCAAGCATGCTCAAGGCTCTGGCTTCCATCTGCAATACCACAAAAAAAGAAAAAAAAAACAATCAGGAAAGACTTTTTAGTGGAAACAACTGGCTTGGCATGATAACAAGAGGAGGGATGGAAAGGGATGCCCTGAGATAGGGTGTACTTATCTCAGTCTGGAGGCTGCCCCCTTGGGGCTGGCATTATTTCATGTAGTTTTCCTTTTGTTAGTGTGCACTGTATATGCTCTCTCAGAGATGCTGCCTTATGCTATTAGATCAGAGCAAGGCAAACAAGCCACTGCCTTTTGCTTACTGGACAGAGGTCAAAACTAGCTTTGGGGCTTTCCCCAACGCCTGCGGCAGCATGCAGGGCACGCCCTTCTGCTCCCAGAGGGAAGGAGAGGTCAGGCAGCCATTAGCCTAGCACCCATAATTTTGTAATTTATGTATTTACTTATGTGGAGACAGAATTTCACTAAGTAGCCTGGTCTGGTCTTGCACTTGTGATCCTCCTGCCACAGCACCCATACTAACTGAGACTGCAGGCCTTACAGAAGCAGCAGAGTGTCCTGCGGGCAAAGGAAAGACATGTCCGAAACAGGCCAGGAGGTAGGAGAGGGCATGGCAGCCCCTCAAAATGACAGGGACAGGCATTTTCTCTGAAGACAACACTGAATGTCATGCTCACGAGAGTCTCTCAGAATTCTCGGAAGTTACTGATAGTACTGCAGTGATGAGAAGAAAGGAGACTTACGGAATAATGCATCAAGCACTGTCTCAGCTCTTTCTTAGTTCATTCATTCAGGCTACATCGTGGTTCTGTCATTTACATCCTCATTCAGATGTCTTTCTCTAACTCAATAAAAGGATGGTAGATTGGCCAGGGATGTAGCCCAGTGGCAGGACACTTGCCTAGCCTGTGCAAGGCCTGGGTTTTAATTCTTTTACTGAAAAACAAAACAAAAAAAAAAAAAAAAAACAAAGAATACGTTGAGGTCTATTTAGAAAAGAAAGTCATGGCCAGGGATATAGCTCCGGACAGAGGGATTGCCTGGCAAGTGCAAGGTCATGAGTTTGATTCCTGGTACAAAATCAAAATTGAGAAAATAAAATCAGACATGAAATGTATCAATCCATTTAATTTGTTTTCTATATCCCTCTCCATATTTTGTCAGTTGACAAAAGCAGTCTTTGAAAAGACTGATGATCAGATATATTTTTACAGAATGGCAATTTTTAGGCGTCTAATAGAGTACATTTAATAATTATCTTGCATGAAATAAGATTGTCAAAGTCTAGTATATTGGAAAATGTCTTTAAAATTCAGTCTTTGTAAAATACTAAGATGTTAACCTGACAAAAGCTTCAGAAGCAAAGGGGCCTGGAATAGGGCTCAGTGGCTTAGCACCTACCTGGTAAGCACAAGGTTCTGAGTTTGATTCCCAATACAACAAAAACAAGAAAAAGAAAAAGAAAAAGAAGGTCAGAAGGTCAGAAGCAAGGAGTTTGTGTTGACCTCAACAAGGTATCTGAACAGTCATGGCATCTGCCCCTTTCATGATGGAGAAGCATTTCAGGAGACTCTGAGGTCTGTGTCGGAACCATGCTTATATATGCCGGGTCTGACTCTGACCCTCAGCCTGCTGTTTTTGCAGTCTTAGGAATTGAACCCCAGGCCTTGTGCATGCTAGGCAAGTGCCCTGCCACCGAGCTACATCCTCAGCCAATCATGCTGTTTTGTTCCCTGAATACATCCTGTCCATAATCTTACTGTGACCCCTGAGTGCACTAGGGGAGGCTCCTAAAGGGAAAGTTTTGATTAGAATGAGGCCGAACCAAAACAGCTGTGTCTAGGTGTTGAGTCTGTCAGTATCTGTGAGTGTGGAGTCAGTTTTCAGGGACAGAGGGACCAAGATCCATGCTAGGAATCTTTCCCCTGCACTGCAGGACATGTGTGATGAAGAGGTTTTCTGAAGCCACATTTACAGTTGTTTTGTTCTTTCACAGATGTGCTTGTTTGGACCAATGATCGAGTGATTCACTGGGTCATATCCATTGGCCTTAAAGAATATGCAAACAACCTCATAGAAAGTGGTGTTCATGGTGCACTGCTGGCCTTAGATGAAACCTTCAGTTACAACAAACTGGCCCTGTTGTTACAGATCCCCAGAGAGAAAAGAAAGGTGACAACGGAGTCTGTGCCTCTGTCTGCTTAGTCACAGTGTTTGGTTTTTCTGTGGTTCTAGAATACTTATTGTTCCTTTGAATGGAGAGAAAATTTTTTTTTTAATTGCTACCAGTAATTGAACTCACGACTGCCTGCTTGAAAGGCAGCCGCTTGTGCCCTAAGCTAAAACCCAGCCACTGAATGGAGAGAAAACTTAGCTCTAGACAGCTAGAATCTCTTTCTATAACTAATCTATAATACGGTAGTTCAAAATCAGCAAATGCTTGATTTTTCACTATCTTTTTCTTTCCATTTTGTATGGCAAGCATGTGATTGTTTGAGGTCTTTGTTTTTAAAAACCTGTAATGTGTAACATCCTTCAGATATATTTAGTTGTTGTTTTGTTACTTCAGGATCGAAATGTCTTGGGAAAAGAATTTGCCAACCTTTTGCTCCTGGGGACTGACAGACATTTTGATGACGTAAGTTTTCAGCTGTTTTCCCCTCTCACTGCTAGGAATCAACCTGAGGGTTCACATGTGCCAGTTAAACGCTCTACTACTGATCTTTGCTCTTGGTCCACTACTTAATTTTTGGCAACCTTCAAAAATCATTTCCACATTATCCAACAGATTGCAGCCTGCGATCAAAGTCTTAAGTTGTGTTTTGGTGACAGCTGAATGTCCTGCCCCAGTCCTTGTGTTTGGAAGTTTTCTTTCAAATGTATATTAAATTTCCCCTCATGCTAAATCATGACTCACCTATTCCCATGCATTACGATTCTCTTCAGCGAGCATCAAGAGTGCTTGATTTTCACAAAGAAGATGGAAGCTGACTCTGACAGCAAAACACTTGTTGGAATATGCACCTGGTATAAGCCAGGATTATTTGTAGCTGGAATATTTTGAAAATAAATAAAAAGTACATTACATAGCAGGCAAGAGCTTTGTCCACAATAAGAAATAAAATATTCTGATGGGTGAGAGAATCACATCCCTGGTGGCCCAGGACTGTCCTCATTTCTCCATTTAGGGCCCAGCTGGAATGTAATCATGCTTCCTCTCACACTGAAGTTCCAGTGTGTGCGGCACATTGGAAGGTCACCAGGAAAGGCTAAGTAAAGCAAAGCAGTCAGGGTTTAGGAGTCATTCTGAAGGACAGTTGTCTTTATTAGATGTGCCTGTTCTGTGTTTTCATTTGCCAGGAGAATAACAAAAACTGTAGGAGAGCATCTTCATGGAGAAAGGAGTTTAGATCAAAGGACATTCGCAGCGTGGCAGATGGGTCATCAGAGACGCTCCCTGCAAACTTCCGAGTCTCTTCTTCCAAGACTTCCCCCTCTTTACAGTCAAAGAAGATCCAGATGGACGGTATGTGGTGGGCCATGTAACCCAACACTAGCTGGGAGCATGTGTGCGCTAATAATCACCTAGAGTGGCCCTTGAATGTGTTACAAAGCATCTGAGTTTGGTTGCATACCCAGGTGTCAGTGTTTCAGAATTAACCCTAAGATTTGTTTGCAAATGGTTAACAACAATAATAGAATTATTTAAAAATGTGTCTGGTTGAACCTTAGCATCCTTGCCCAACTAATAAAGTGGAGCACCCATCTGTGTTCTCAGGGCTGAGGCTGATGCACCTGTGGGGTGCAGTGCGTGGCAGGCAGCACTGGCTTGCCAGGAAAATTGCAGTGTGGCACTTGGGACTTCTCTCCGCACTAAAAGGAATGGCGGAGTAAACTTTAGCTCACAGCTTCCAGCTTCTGCCAACTCTGTCTTTCCTTTTCCCTTCCCTCCAGTATCATCTTTCCATATACTTACATTGTGCCACCTGAAGAAGGACAGGGAAGAAGGCAGAAGCCTTGTGGAGACTGCTAGGGCAGCCCTGCTGCATTATCAGTGAGAGATGGCCAGGCACTGACCTTTCCCTTGCGGTCGCAATGGCCCTTAGGGACCTGCTGACTGAAGAGTGCAGTTGGCTGAGAGGAGACCGTGAGTCCCTGACAGTCCTGCCCACCTAGGAAAAGGCACTGCACAGGGTCCTGAGCGAGCCCAGATCCACATCCACCTGTGGCGGTAGCAGGTACATGACCTTGAGCAAGTCCTGCAGCTGTACTGTGCCTCAGTTTCCACAGCTGTAACTTGGGCATCACAGTAATGTGATTTTGATGCTTCAATGTGTCATCTGGGTGTAGCTGATGGAGTCAGGCCCCGTGCGTTGCTGACAGTCTCAGGGTTAGGTGAAGACTTCATTCCTTCTCATTCCTGATGTACGTGGTTGTGCTGTATAAACTGTACCAGTGGGCTTGTTACAAGATTCCTGTTGTTAGCCCCTCCTTTAGGTAGTTCTCTTTTTTTATCTTTCTTGCTGGTATGAAAATCAGAGAAAAGTACATTTATAAAAAGTTTTTAAAACTGAACACTTGCCAGTGTGTCTTTTAGGTAGCAAGTTCTTAAGAATGAGCACATTCTCCCTCAAGGTGTCTTACAAATGTTGGCAAGGCATGGAAGTGCATGCCTTAACCCCAGTACTCAGGAGGCTGAGGCAGGAAAATCATGATTTTGAGATGTATGTGGGTCATAAAGCCAGGTTAAGGCTATACTAAGCTACATAGGAAGACCTTGTATCATAAATAAGATATATAAATAAGTAAGCTGTGACGGGTCTTGAGCTTAATTTCCGTCGGCTTACTAAACAGTCTAAATGAGTGCTCTGTTGTTTTCCCTGTACCTTCAATTTCTGTATCGCCATAGGAATCACATTTTATCTCCGAACATCGAAAGCAAGTATAACATACCTAGGTGTGGCTTTCACCTGTAATCCCAGCACTGGGGAGGTTAAGGCAGGAGGGTAGCTGAGAGTTCAGTACCAGCCTGGACTATGCAGGGATTTTAGGGCCAGTGTGAACTACACAGGGAGACCTTGTTTCAACAAAACAAAACAAAAAATAAAGGGTAGTATTAAGGGGTTTGTTTGTTGTTGATTTGTTTTTGTTGGAGGCATTTTTGTGGTTGTGGTTGTTGTTTTGGGTTTTGGGGTGGTACTGGGGGGGAGCCTTCTTCCTGCACTACACGCCATCGCTTCTTTTATAATCCAGATAGGGTCTTGTTAGGTTGTCCGGGCCTGGTTTGAACTTGGAGTTTTCCTGCCTCAACCTCCCAGAGTGCTAGGATTACATGCATGTGCAGGCATACTGTGTACCACTAAATTTAAATGATTGAATAGAAAAAGTTGTCAGGGTAAATTACATAGAAGACGTCTACGCCACATTGGTAAGAAGGTGGACTGTTACAAATGACTTGAGAGTTGGAGAGTGTGAGATAAATTACAGCAGGTCTCCTAGGCTTTAGAATGAAGGTTTACAATGACTGCTGAGTCTTACCAACACGGCCAGCTATCTGTCTCTTCTAGAGCTATGGCAGGATGTTGCTAAGAAGTATTCCTGGTATACTAGCAGGAAAACAAAACACTGTTCAACGGGAAGCGTAAATATCTGCAGAAGATGTTGCAAGCTCTTTACCCAGTTTGTGACAGGGCTGTACTGTCAAACAATGACCCCTGTCTCCATGTTCACTCCATCCTTTTTTGTGGGAACTGAGACAAGCTTTAGTCTTCTGAGAAGCACTGGCCACGGCCTCTGCGGCTGTGCCTCTTTGCCTGCAACCCCCCCTGAGAGCAGCGAGTGCAGAGCAGCTGGCCTGCCCTCCTCCCCTTCGTGCTGCTGATTCACCCCGTTCATTCTTGGAGGTCCAGCTCTAGGGCAGAAGGAAAAGTCCAGTTGCTATATAAAAGTGCGGCTTCAGGAGCTGCAGAGTAGCTATGTTAGCTGGTTATCCTTTCTGTATGTCCACACTGAGGAGGTTTGCACTTCCAAGGGGCCCTGTTGCTAGGTTAGGTGCCAGTGTCCCCTTGGTTGGTGGAAGAACCACTCTGGGCAGCCCTGTGATGCTCTTGCCAGCTCCTCCCTCACTCTCCCGGGCACTCTTAGGATTCCTCAGTAGGTACCATTGTAGGTGTGGAGATGTGTGTCTTACCTGGGCCCCGTGTGACATGTTAAAGCTAACTGCATGCTGTTTTTGCACACTTCCTCTCGTGGTTGTCGCAACAGGCAGTGTGTCAGGAGCACAGAGGTTGGATTCTGCTTCAGTGAGGACTTACTCCTGCTAAGGCCTCCTGTTGGTGAGTAGAGAGCAGCGTAATCCCTGGAGATCATCCCTGTAGAGCTGTCAGCAGTGCGCAGCTCTAACACAGCTAGGAGTGTGGGCTTAGACCATGAGAATTTACATGGGGAGTTTTAAAATAACAGATATACTAGCTCTGTATCTATCAAGGCGATTTTGGTTTTTAGTTGACCATAAAGAGGGCAGTGTGTCATTTTTGTTTTGTTAACTCTTATTTTTATTAGTACGTTAGTTGTACCTAAATTCATCGTGGAGAGTTGGTACCTGTACATAGCACATCTTAAATCTTTCTACCTCCCCTCTCCTGTCTCCCTTGTGTCACCAGTTTTAAGGAAAAACATGTTCCCATTTTTTCCTAAAAGCTAAAAATGCCTACTCATTTGAAGTGATGATCTGCTGATGCCATTTTTGGGGGTGGGCAGGAAAGCAGCAGCTGAGAAAAAAGCACCCCCAAAGCTGACCACAGCAGGAGGCCAAAGCCTGGGATCGGGAAGCATCTCTTCCACTGTGTTCATACACAGTGGTACACAGCTCCTATACTAGCTTTGCTACAAACACACGCGCATGCATATACGGGGAACTGAACCCAGAGGGTTTCCACTGTGCTACATCCCTAGCACCCCATCCCTCTTTTTAGGGGGACAGGGTCTTCCTAGATCATCTAGTCCTTGTTCAGATGTGTAACCTTTCTGCCTCAGCCTTCTGGTATGCTGGGATCACAGACGTGCCACCATATATGGCAGGCAGATTGCATTTTAAACACACAGCTGCATTGCCGTGCCTGGGCGCCAGTGAGCCACCTGTGTCCTCATGGTCTGGAGCTTTGACTGATTGATGGCAGAAGTGTCATTGAGTCATGTTCAGAACCCCAGCTGGAGCTCTGCCTACTGTGCTGATGTTCAATGCCTCAGCTGGAATCTGGGATCGGCTCTGTAGTCTTTTAACTTTAACTTTTAGAACTGTCGCAAAATCTAGACAGTGAAGGACCTCTCTAGTCTGTGAGCAGGGTCCTCGGTGTTCTGTCTGCTGACCTCCAGCAGGGAGGAGGCAGGAGGCCTGGGGGAGTGGGCCCCAGCGTGTGTGTCTGAGGTCATGGTCGTTTTCCAGGTGGTTTGTATTAAGAGAGGCTTTCTGTTTGTTTTTCTCTTCCAGTTTACCCACACTACTTCTACAGATGATATGCGGCATTTTGAACCCAACAGAGACTGAATTTTTTAGTTCAGTGGAATCGCTATCTGTTAATACTTCTTACATGGACTCCTAAGATATTTTATTACAGAGCTTTTAGTTAGTGAATAGTTCATGAATGCTATAGAGAAAAAATGTTTGAATTTAATATTTCTTATATTTATGTAACCTTAGGACTTTTCATTTATATATTTACTCACTTTTTCATGTATATCTAGGCTATAAATATCTCTGGAATCAATTCATGTTCTTATACCTAATTTTAGTTTTTCAAATGAATGTACTGTAATGCTTGTATATATAAATCCTATGAACAAATATGGGGCTTTTGTACATTGTGCACTTATTGTAATTATCACTGTTTAATTTTTTAACGATAAGCCATCACAGAAAAAAAGGATTTTACGACATTTATAAAATTGTCCTGACATAAGCAATGTGTATTATCCCTCACCTTGTTCTACAGCAGTCATTTTAAAATCATCAGAGTTCATTCCACGCAGTTGTCATATTTTGAGGTTGACTGACCTTAACTGTTCTTTTTCTAGCAAGAAGTCCGCGTGTAAAAATTCAGGACTGAACCGTTACACCAGAGCTCTATAGAACTTTCTTAGCACTGGTTCCCTTTTCCCCATCCTGACTCTGGACTTGGGGAGCTTGTCTTCAGAGACTTGATCAGAAGCCATGAGCTGGGAGCTGCTCTCAGCAGGGCTGGAGTGGCCAGGGGCCGACCCCAGCCTGGCACCTTCTCTGCCTCTTTCCTGTGAGCATGTGGAAGGTGCCTCTAACTATTTTTGCAGACCAATCACTGAGCACTGTGCTCACATCTCACAGACATTGGTGCATGAGCAGATGAAAGCAGGAAACCTTGAAAATAAAGTTGTACAGCTCTAACTAATAAAGGCCTTGTTTTTCACATGTGAGTCACCTTTTTACATTGGTTTGTAAACATGTTTCAACAATGAACGTAGTCATAGATATTGATGACATAGCCAACTTGGATTGTATAAGTAGCAAATGTAACTTACTTTTCACTGGCATATTCAAAAGCCGGCAAGGAAAGAGTCAGATCACTGTGCATGTTATTCATTATGCAACTGATACATAGGTAGAAGCAGCATGCCTTTTTAACTTAGTTCATGCTTTCAATCCACTGGTAAAATTCATTGTTACCTCTTTTTCTATTAAACTTTTGTGAACTTTCTAAGTATGTAACAAAGTGTACAGTCTACTTTTGAACTATTTTTTATCATAGTATTATTTATTGCTTTCTTTTAATAAAGTTCTGAAACATCTTTCACTGTCAATGAAGAGTTCTTTGAATAGGCCATGATTTTGTTAATAGTTTAGTGTGGCTGGATTGTGCGTGTGTGTGTGTGTGTCTGTGTGTGTGTGTGTGTGTTTTACCGGGCATCGAACTCATGCCAGGCAGGCGCTCTTGCCACTGAGCTAAATCCCTGTCTCACGCACACATGCTGTCTGCATCCCTGCATCCCTGTGTGCAGTTGGTTGACTCCTTGGATGTAGAACCCACGAGTACAAAGGGCCCGTGGTGCTACTTGAGGACAGTTTTTCAGACCCGTGACACCTGACAGCGCAGGAACACACAGAGGGAGGAGGGAGCAGAAGGAAGCAAGCAGTTCCTCTGGGAAGTCCTGGAGAGTCCTCACCTGCACAGCTTGAGGGGCAGCTCCCAGGGGTGCCTTGGGGCACCTCCACTCAGCCCCACCTGGCTGCTCCCAGAGGGAGGGTTGGAAATCTGCTCACACTTGTTGGGGAGTTTGTTCAATTCAGGCATCCCAGCGTCCTCTTGGAATCCACATGTGAACTGTTCTCACACCTCAAGGACCCCGGTGCAAAGCATCCTTGTTACATGAGAGACCTACTTTAGCCCCGTGACCCCTTGGCAACAGCTAACTGTGATTTGATTATAAGTATTTAGACATCTCACCCTTCACTTTCAGAGGAGACCGATGGGAAAGCACTGGCCTTTACTCTTGATGGGGGTAGTTGAGTTGATGACCTGAGACTGTCCTATAGTCCACAGTTCTTGTCTTCAGGTGGACAGAAGTCTCACTTAAAGCGTTACAACAATACTGTAGGATTTCAAAAGCTATAGTGCTGGAGAGATGTTAATCACTACGGCTTCAGCCCTCTACTGTGGAGTGTGTGTGTGTGTGTGTGTGTGTGTGTGTGTGTGTGTGTGTGTA
Organism: Cavia porcellus; assembly: GCF_034190915.1. Taxonomy (NCBI): domain Eukaryota; kingdom Metazoa; phylum Chordata; class Mammalia; order Rodentia; family Caviidae; genus Cavia; species Cavia porcellus. The sequence goes on from NW_026947500.1 coordinate 28,250,260, forward strand.
TTACGAGGTAGACAAGCACGGTACACCTGAGCTCTACTCCCAGCTCCATTTTGTTAAAAGTAAACATGAACATCGTTTGTGTTCTGTTCCCGCCTCCTCCTCGCTCATGGAGAACTGTTTGGAATCTTTATTGTGTTACTCTCCCACTCCTGCGTGTGTTCAGTGTTCTCTCCCAATTTGCCCACCAGTCCTGCCTTTGGCTTCTCTTTGTGATCTATGAAAATTTTAGCATGCAGCACATTTCTGTCTCCTCCCAGCAGAGTTGAGTCAAAACGGAATCTGTGTTTACTACTTTGAGTATTCAGGCTGCAAATGTTTCTTTCTAGATGTGCGAGGTACTGCACCATAAAGGCACTTTACAGGCTGTATTTCCTCTGCTGGGGTCCTCCCAGGTGATATCATGTGATGTCCAAAGGGACAGCTCAGGACATAGATGAAACATGATCACCTGTGCTGATGACAGTTGAGGGCAGGTGAGATCTGTGAGGATTTGTCTTTTTTGTTGTTTTCTGTGACAGGGTCTCACCGCGTAGCCAGGCGGGGTCTCATTCCTCAGTCTTCCCAGTGCTGTGATTACAGCCGTGTGCCACCACGCCCACCTGTGTTAGTCTGCTTGTGAGTATGGAATTTTCTATAATGAAATACAAATAGTATCTTAGGGAAACCCTCTAGTATAAATTTAGTCTTTATATTTTTGTAAGTACTGCTTCTTGGCCTTCACTCTTAAAAGACTCCATCCTGTACCAGGAATGTTTATATCACAGCCCAGTGCGTACCCCCTACATTTCATAAATCTTATCATGATTGTATTCTTTAATGTGTTTCTGTCTGAAAGTTGGATGCTACATACCAGGAAAGACATTCTGCACTTGAGAAGCCACATGAAGACATCCGGCTTACTGTGGGCTGCAAATTCTTGGCCTCTCTGCTCAATGAAAGTGGAGTCAATTCTCTCCTGACTTGGAATGTTTTTTTTTCAAATACATCTTATTTCAAGGAGAAAAAAAGCTCGAATTCCAAAAGATACGAATTGGGAGAACACAATGATATATACATGGTGCATTGTCTTCCCCAAATCATTCACCCAGAGTCCAAGAAATCCGCAATCAATTGTCCAAACATTACCAGCACAAATCTTTCTCTTCAGTGAACTCAGGAGAAATCAGTAGTAGAACTATTTTAACTTCTTTTTGCATACATATACATACGTTGTTTTAGCTTCTCACACTGAACAATATGATGTTTACACACGCGTGTCCTGTTTCACTTATGAATATGGTCTCAAGTTGCATCCATTTAGCTATAAAAGTGTCCAGTTTGTCCTTCTTTCTGGCTTTATACTCCATTGTATAAAAATACCACATCTTGTTTCCTTCCCCATTGGATGGGCATTTGCGTTGTTTCCAAGATCTGGCTATTATAAATTGTGCTGCTATCAACATAGGTACAGATACATCACTGTAGTATGATGTTCTTTTGGGAAGATGCCCAGAAGGGGAATAGCTGGGCCAAATGGGACCTCAGGGCCTAGTTTTTTGAAGAATCTCCACCCTGATTTCCAAAGTGGTTGCACCAGTCTGCATTCCCACCAGCAGTGGAGCAAAAGGATTCTTTTTCCCCACAACCACTCCAGCATTTGTGTTTGCTTGATTTCTTGGTAATAGTCATTCTTTCTGGGGTGAGATGGAATCTAAGTGTTGTTTTAACTTGAATCTCTCGAATGAGCAGTGATGGTGAACTTTTTTTTCAAATATTTATTTGCTGTTTGTATTTCTTCATCTGAGAAGTGTATATTCATCTCAGATGTGCATTTTTTGATTGGGTCTTTAAATCTGGGGGGACTAATTTTGTTTAGTCCTTTATATGTTCTTGACAATACTATCCTTTGAGGTACAGCTGGCAATCATTTTTGCCCTCCTTGTGAGTTGCCTCTTCACTGTGTTGGTGGTTTCTCTTGCTGTGCAATAGCTTTTCAAGAGGATGAGTTTCCAGTTGTTGATTCTTTGTGATAGTTCCTGTGCAATCTGGGTTTTGTTCATAAAGTCTATGCCTACGCCAATATCTTCAAGAGTTTTACCTACTGCATCTTCTAGCAGATTAAATGTTTATGTTTTAATATTCAGATCTTTGATCCATTCTGATTTTAGCTTAGTACCTGGTAAAAGACACAGGTCCAGTTTTAATCTTTGACAGGAATAGAGCCAGTTTTTCCAGCACCATTTATGAAAGAGGCTATCTTTCTTCCAGTGTATGTGTTTGGCACCTTTGTCAAAGATAAGGTAGCACAGTGTGTCTGGAGTTGTTTCTGCTTTTTCTAATATGTTCAACTGATTTTCAGATATGATTTTTGTTTTTTCTGTTTGTTTGTTTTCTTTTCTTTTCTTTTCTTTGCTATTACCGTACTTTTTTTTCACAGTTTCATTATGTAAAATTTCAGGTCACAGATTGTGATGCCCCCTGTCTTGTGTCTGTTGCTGAGGATTGCCTTTGCTATTCTATAGCTTTTCTAGTTCCAGATGAATTTTAGGATTGTTTTCTCTACTTCTGTGAGGATTTGGATTGGAATTGCATTGAATCTGTATAACAGTTTTGGAAGAGGGGCGATTTTCTCTATATTGGTTCTTTCTACCCAAAAACACAGGATATCTCTCCCTTTTCTAATATCCTCTTTAATCTTCTTTTTCAGAGTTCTGTGGTTTTCAGTGTAGAGATCTTTTACATCTATGGTTAGATTAGTTCTAGGTATTTTTTTTTCTTGGATGTTATTATGAAAGATATTGTTTCCCTGATTTCTCTCTCAGTGAGTGCAGGAAGGCTACTGATTTTTGAGTGTTGACTTTGTTACCAGCTACATTACTGAATTTGTTTATTAAATCTAGTAGTCTTGTGCAGGAGTATTTGGTGTCTGCTATGTCATCTACAAATAACAATAATTTAACATCATCTTTTTCTATCTTTATTCTTTTTGTTTCTTTCTCTTTTCTAATTCTTTCAGCTAAAATCTCCAGGGCTATAATGAATAAGAGTGGAGACAGTGGACATCCTGGGCTTGATCCTTATTTTAGAGAAAAAGCTTTCAGTTTCTGTCCATTTAGTATGATGGGGGTGTTGGTTTGTCATTGATGGTTTTTATCAGATTGAGATAAAGACCATGTATTCTGGTTTGCTGTAGGGCTCTTATCATGAATGGCTGCTGGACTTTGTCAAAAGCTTTTCTTGCATCTGTTGAGATGATCATGTGATTTTTGTCCTTGGCTCTGTTAATATGGTGTATTAAGCTTATGGATTTAAGTATGTTGACCCATTCCCCCATCCCGTGGATGAATCCCACTTGAACATGGTGTACAGTCTTCTTGACGACTTGCTGCAGTCTGTTTGCCAGTATGTTACTGAGGATTTTTGCATCAGTGTTCATTAGGGAGATGGGCATGGAATTCTTTGAGTTTAGGTATGAGGAAATGCTTGCTGCCAGGAACGAATTTGGGAATCTTGCTTTCCTTTCAATGTCATTAAAGAGTTTGAAGTACTAGTGACATTAGGTTTTCTGTAAATTTGTTGTAGCATTCCATAGTGAATCTGTCAGGCCTGGCTTTTCTTTGTTGAGAAGTTGTTAACTACATCTTTGATGTTATTTATTGATATTGGACTAGTTAGGATTTTTATATCTTGTTGACTCAGCTTTGATAATTAATATGCATCTAGGAATCTGTCCATCTTATTAGAATTTTCCATCTTATTAGAATACAAGTTTTCCAGGTAGGTACATGATTTTCTGGATTTCTGCAGTCTGTTGTCAAGTCACCCTTTTCTTTCCTAATTGTGTGGAGTTGAGTCTTTTGTTTCCTTATTTTGATAAGGTTTTGCCAGTTTTATTTAATCTTTAAAATAACCAGCTCTTTGAATCATTGATTCCTTGTATTGTATTTTTTAGTCTCCAATGTGTTAATTTCTGCTCTGATCTTTGTAATTTCCGCCCTCATATGATTTTGACTTGGCCTGCTCTTCTTTTTCTAGAAATTTGAGGTTCAGCATTGAATTGTTTATATATGCTAGCTGTGTTTTCCTGATATTGCTATAAATTTCCCTCTTAATAATGCTTTCATTGTTTCCTACAAGCTCTGGGATGTTGTATTACCTTGTTATCTTTCAACTGTAGAAACTGTCTAATTTCATCTGTGACCCATTAGTTGTTCAGTAGGCTCTTTAATTTCCATGTGTTTATGAAGTTCTTGTGGTTTCCTTTGGCATGGATTTCCAATTTCATTGCACTGTGGTCAGAGAGTACGCATAGGATAATTTCAATTCCCTTGTATTTATTTAAGCATATTCTATGAGCTAGTAAATGGAAAACATCCTATTTGCAGCTAAAAAGACTGTACATTCTGATGTTGTGATTCAAAACACTATAGACATCTACTAAGTACATTTGTTCTAAAGTTTGATGTAGTACTAATATTTCATTACTGATTTTGGGTTTTTTTGTCGAGTTGATCTGCGTTTCTGTGACAATGGAGTACTGAGTTCTCCCAGTACCATTGTATTAGGGCTTATTTAATTTTTCATGTTTGTTAGTAATTGTTTTACATAGTTGGGTGCACTGATATGTGTGCATATATATTTATGATTGTGATCTCTTCCTCTTGGTTCTTCCCTTTGCAAGGATATAGTGACCTTTCTCTCTGTCAGTCAGTCTTGGCTTGAAATTCACTTTATCTGCAAAGAGAATAGCTACCCTTGCTTTTTTCTGGGTTCCTTTTGCAGGAGAATTGTTTTCCTCCTATAATGGAGTAACTAATGGTCCACTTGTAACACCCGGTTGAGCTGAGTGTGTAGTGCTGGGTGTGGAAGGCCCATCTGAGTTGTTGCCAGCAGCATAAAAGGAGACCTGGAAAGGAACAGGTGGCGCTGTGGATCTCAGAGAGGCTTCTTGGGCCGGTTTTTCTAATACAAACTCTGCTGTTAGGATCAGAAGAGCCTGGGACCTCGCAATAGCTGAGGGTGCCTGTAATCCTCTTTGGGGGAACTCCAGTACTCAGTTTGAGCATCGCTTCCTGGCTGCAGCGCAGATCCCTCAGCCTGCTGGCACAGCTCCTTTACCCTGCTGGCACAGACTTTCTAGCTGCACCCTTGACCTTTGGGCCTTCTCAGTGCATATCCCTGATAGAATTTTATGAGACATCGTGGTGAACCCTAGGCCTCCAGTTGGACCTGTGGAGGATATTGCTATGGGCTCAAGGTCATCCAGTTGACTCATATAAAACATTGTCTTGGTATCCAGGCCCTCATACTTGGATCTCTAGTATGTGTACAAATCTCCTGCATGCTTGCACTTGACTCTTTGGGTGACTATTATAAAACAATCCTATAAAATATTGGTCCTGAATTAAACCCATTCCCTTGTAAACCCTGACTCCAATATTTCCTAAAATTTGGACTGGCTTTAGGGCTGTGCTTCAGCAAAAGAATATAATATGCTGAGACCAGTGGCATGTGCCTATTATTCTAAGCACTCTGGAGCCTGGACACTTAGCTTTACCCTGGGCAGCTTGGGCAACTTAGTATACCCTGACTCAAAAAAGAAAGGCCTAGAAATGTAGCTCAGTGGGAGAATACATGTATATGGCAGATGCAGTGCTTGGAAACTTCTGAAATTATGCCCTGAGACTGCAGCTTCCACCTGGGCTTTGTGAAATTCTTGCTGTGAAGGAACAGGCCACCAAGTAAGAAGCCCACTCCTCAGAGCCTCTGTGCTGAAAGGAAGCCTGTGCTAGTCACATGTAGACTGTGGAGAGGGAGCGGTCTTGGTGGCCATCTGCAGCTGGGCTAGCCATCCTGTAGTCTAGCTGCCATACACATTAATGAGGAACCTAAAAAATATGCCAGCCCCAGAGATATTATGGAGAAAGAAAAACCACAGCACTTCTCCCACAGTCAGAACCAAAGCCCCTGCCATCCCCAACCAAGAGAGCTTCCCTGTGTTGGGGACAAAGACTGCCCAAGCCCCCGAACCAACAAGGCACGAGCAGGTATAAATTGTTGTTGTTCACCACTAGCTTAGACATGACTTGTTACAGAGCAGCAGAGAAGTAGATCATTCCTAGGTGTAGGATGTACTTACATTTTCTGCTCTACCGTCCTCTGCTTTATGTGCTGCTCACACCCAGCAAATGGATCTCACAGTCCTCCAGTGAGCCTTGTCATGGTGCCATCCAAGACAGAGCTATTTTTTTTTTTTTGGAACCAGGGATCAAACTGATGACCTTACACTAGCCAGGCAGGTGCTTATGCCACTGACTAAAGCCCCAAAAAAACAAGACATTTGGTCTGTAAGCTGACAATAATTTGGACCTTGAGCAATCCTGCATCTCGCCTGCTTTCTGAGCCCAGTTCTCTAACTGATCTGTTTTTGACAATGAGTTATTACCTAATCCTCCATTGCCATTCATTAATATGTATCTGACTTTGCATGTCTGTCAGTGTTTGTTTTATGAAGTGGGGCATGCTAGTATTCGGTGTGTTTTTAATTGTCATCCCTTCCTATGGAATTGTTCCTTTCACCACTGTGTAGTGACTTTCTTTGTCTCTTCTGACTAGTTTCAGCTTGAAATCCACTTTGTCTAAAGTTAGGATCATTACAAAATTTACACATTTTGGGATTGTTGTAAAAAAAAAAGTGCTCTAAAGGATACAACTGCAAGTGTGTTTAGGTGTGTTAAGATAGATGACCATATTACTAAGGTTTGTTGGGTCACTGAACACAACTGTTTGCAGTCTCACTGTTTGACTGTCCAGTTTTTATGCTTTAATCTTGTAACTTGAACAACTATTTCTAAGATGACAATATGTAATCTATTAACAAGTGATTTCTTACTGTTTTTTTGTAATTCTGTATTACTTGTACCCTTATACTGATTTGTTTTGTTTTTCTTTTTCTTTTTTTCCTTTTAAATAAAAAAATAAAGGTACTACTTCTTTCTCTTTTCCTGACTGGAATTTTTTTTTTTGCATCTTTTGATCTTTGATCTGTGAATTTCTTTTTGAATTAAATGTGTTTCTTGATTCCTGCGTATCATGGGATGTGGTTTCTGGATCAGTTCTGCTGCTCTGTGTCTTTTGGTTGGGAATTGAAACCATTTCACATTGAGAGTTTTTACTGAAAAGTATCAACTTATTCTTGTTGATTTTCCTTTACTTTTTTTTTTTCCTTTTGCTTAACTGCTCATCCCAGCAGGTATATTCATTCTTTTTGACCTATTGAGATTGTTGGCTTTATTGTTGCTTTCCAGAAGTACCCTTAAAATTTTTGTTTCTTTTAAAATCTATTTTACATTAAAAAAAAAAAAGAAAAACATACAAGATTTCAAAGCACAATAATTAGTGGTTATATATATTGTGCATTGTCATCTTCAAGTCAGTTGAAATTTTTTGGTAATGCTGGTTCAGTGGCCATGAATATCTTGAGGTGCTGCTTGTCATGGAAATATTTTATGTTTGCATCAGTTATGAAGGAGAGTTTTGCAGGATGCATAAGTCGGGTTTGGAAGTTATCTTTTAGTGCCTGAAACACTTCAATCCTCCTGGCCCTGAAGTTTTGTGTTGAGAGGTCTGCTGTAATTTTAATGCGTTTACCTTTCCATGCTGATTGGTTGCTTTTCTGTAATAGCATTTAAGAGTTTGTCTGCTGTGATAGGTTGCTGGTACTAAAAGTATAAGCTCCCTTTTGGTCATGCCTCACTTATTGGTGTGCTTGTTTCTTTTCCTGTATTTGGGGAGATTTCTGCAATTATTTCTGTGAATCTTTTTTTTTTATGTGCTATTTGTGTTATCCTCTGATTTACAACTAGTTCCAATTACTCATAGGCTTTTTTGTGTCATCCAGCTGTTGAGTCCATTTCCATCTTGTCTTGTTGGTTTGTGTAGTTGGTCTCTGAAGGCAAAACTGCCTCTGAGTTCTGAAATTTTGTTCTCACACTTGTCACTTCTGCGGCCCAAACTTTCAATATAATTTTTAATCTCCTGGATTTCTGATTATAAACTTTTTATGGACTCCAATTTTTTTTGCTAAACTTGTCATTATGGTTTGTGTATTTTTGTTTAGCTCAGCTAGTTTGTTATTTGTGTCTTCTGGAAGCTTCTGGATCACTTTGGTTATTACTTCCATTATCTGCTTCGTTATGTCTTCTGTGGTCCCTCTGTGTACCTCTCTGATCTGTTTTCCAACCTACTTTGAAGTCATTCCCATTTGTGACTTATCCTGTTCTCTATCCCCTGGATTGGCTTCGTGGAGCTGAGAGATTTTTGAGGCATTTAGTTGCCTTTTCTTCCCCTGTTTCTCTTGGGCTTTTTGTTTTATTTTGTGCTAAAGTTTATGGATGGTTTTAGTGTAAAGACTTTGTTGCTAATGTAGAAATCTTTTTACATGGTCACTTTTAGTGACATATTTTGGGCTTACTACAGTGGTACGTCAGTTGACAAACTTAATCTGTTCCCTGATTCTTGGGAAAATGGCCACAGTTGCATCTGTCTAAAATAGATGGTTGCAGTCATGTTGGTCACCAGATGAACAGTTCATAATCAAACAGAATTTTGCCAAATGCTTCTGTTTGGAAACCAAATTTTTGACAAGCAAAAGCATTTGTGAACTGAGGTACCACTGTGTAGTCCTTTGCCTCATTCCCAAGATCTGACCACCTCAGCTTACTTGGGAGAGGAGGATAAATGTGTGAATGGCCCAACACCAATTCTCTGGGAATGTACAGTAGTGTTAATAATGTCACAAAGGTAATCTAAATCTTGGCTTACACACAAAACCCACAAGTAGGATTTCTGTGACACTGGTAATATCAACTACAGTAGTATTGGCCAAGGAAAATTGCATATTAACATACCATAGGAACCAATTATGTAACCCCCTTAATCCTAGAGAAGAAATCCACAATTATAGTGTAAACAGTAAAACAACCCAGGTTATTGGTTTAACAGCTAACATGAGCCGGGCATGGTGGCACATGCCTGTAACCCCAGCATTTAGAAGGCTGAGGCAAGGAGGAATGCTTGGAGTTTGAGGCCAGCTTGGGCTACAAAATGAATTTAAGTCCATCCAAGGGAACTGCATAATGACACCCTATCTCAAAAGAGACAAAAGATAAAATAAAATGAATAAAATGAAACCAGCTAATACGTACTAAGTGCAATAGCTAAATCTCTGCTAATTGTAGAAAAGAATTCAAGTATTTTTATAGTCACTTATCTAAAGATCTAAAAAGGTCTATGGTTTTACTATCAATGATGGGAATGAGGAAATGCAAGAGGAAAAATTTGAAACAAATTCTATGATAGGAGAGAGAAATGGTACAAAGGATTCCATTGGGACAATAGAAGCATAATTATAGAATTAGGTAAAGCTAACAGAGCAAACTGATGAGGGTGTGTGATCCCTGGATTATGAAGGACTTGTGGATGCGTGTTTTCTACACAAACTGCGTGTTTTTCTCTTGGTGGCTCTGGAAGCCAGGGTTCAGCTGGCAGCAGCTCCCAGGAGGAGCTTAGGCAGGAGGACACTCAAGGCCACAGTTGCCCTTGGGCACCCTCCCTGCTTGGCCTCACCTCTGCAACCAGCTGAAAAGGGAATTTGTCCAGGTCCTCAGCCTCGTGACCCCCAAGAAGCATGCTCTCAGCCAGGCCCTCTGTCTAGGGGTGCAGAAGGGATGGGGAGAGCTGGAGTCCTTGCTCTGACCTCTCTCCAGCCTCACAATCAAAGCATGACTCCCAGGGTGCAGCTGAGGGTTTGTGCCTTCCACAGGCAAATGCAGGCCTCACTTTCCCCAGGCAATCTCACTTTCCTCCGCTGACAGAGGAAGCAGCAACTTTCTGTCTTAGGGGCTGTGGGTAGTTTGCAGGTCAGTGTAGATAAAAGACTTCTTGGATCACACGCCACCCCATGTTTTCTCTCTGACACTTAGATTTCCAAGGCAGCCTTTCATAGTGAGAGAAAGCAACGTACGTGTTGGCTGCAAAGGACTTGCTTCATCTGGGGATGCTGGCTAATGGTCCGCCATCAAAGCAGTGTTTCTGAAGGCTTATCAACCTACATAGAAGTTTGCTTTGTGTTTTCTTGGGTTCTGTCTTAGGTCCCCAATCTCCCAAACGAGTGTACGGTGAAGGTGAAATAAAAAGAGACAAATTATATGATTTTTAGGGCTCCAGAAGGGTCAAAACCCTTTAATTAAGCCTGAGACTTCAAGGGTAAAGACAAAGGATTCTCTGGGTCAGTCCACTTGTACTTGGACCAAGGACAAAGGGCGGAGAAACTGAGGAAAGTGCAGGCAATGAGATGGACCTTGGGAGTCACCTGAAGGACGTCTCCACGTGATGAATCAAGTCAACTCAGTATCACTGTCTTATCACAAAGACATGGTAGAAGTGAGACTGTAGGAGTAATCTGTGCAGCTGCAGTCTCTACCTTGTTAAGTAGGGTTAAGCCAGAGTGTCCACAACTGTGGCCTTATCTTGACCTTTAAAGTTACTCTGGCCTCACAGGCCACTACAGGCCTCAGCCAGGACCAGTGATTCATAGATGTTCACTTACTATGAATCAGCTCCCGTCGCCAGGCAAGGGGCCTAGGCCTAGGACAGACCCACAGATAAACATAGAAAGCCAATTAGTAAAATTTAAATCCTTCTCAGAGCCATATCACAGTGGTCTGCAACAGTGTTTAACTTGGATGAAAATTTTTCTGGGTTTAGAAAAGTTGACTTGGAGCCATTATGCCAGCACTCGCAGCATTACGCCTATAATGCCAGCACTCGGGAGGCTGAGTCAGGAGGATCCTTGCAAGTCTGAGACCAGCCTGGGCTACAAAGTGATCTCAAGGCTAGCCTGAACTGCACAGTGAGACCCTGTGTCCAAAAGACAAAAAAAAAAAAAAAAAAAAAAAAAAAAGTAATGTTCACTTGTCCACCTACTCTCCTAACTCTCTACCTGGTTTGTTTGTTTGCTTGTTTGTTTTGGTCCTGGGAATTGAACTCAAGACCTTGCACTTGCCAGGCAGGCACTTGTGCCACTGAACTCTATCCTCAGCCCTCTACTTGTTTAAATGAGGTGACGTAGCATTTTCCTCTTGCTTCTTGATGCCATACATTCTCAAATGTCAACAAAATGCCAACATTTACCAATCTATCTTGCACTAACATATTGATGAAGAACATCCAATGTCTCTATAACATTTTTCAGGGTTATCCATAAAACAGTGTTTACAGGGAAGATCTAACTAGAATTTGCAAAGTGACAATGTTAAACATGTAGACATGGTCATTTAAATGTTATCAAATACAATGTTGACCCACAATAAAAAGAGAAAAAAGAAGTTATATGTGCAATAAAAATAAGAAAAAAATTAGGGGAGCAGAATTAAAAGGGACAAGAAGAAAAATAAAAAGAATTGAAAAAGATACACAAGAAATGACAAAGGAAACTTTTTAAAATCCCATAATCTGCTGAGAAGAGGAAACAAGAAGAAAGAGGTGGGAGGGGCTCTAGGGCAGCCCAAAACACACACGCATGCACACACACACACACACACACACACACACACACTCACGCACAAGCACACACACACACAAATGAAAGAAGTTTCTTTGTGATTTTGAATTCGTGGTTTTCCTCCAGTAGATAAAATTTTGAGGCAGTGTCCAAGTGAAAACATGTCCCAGCTCATGCTTGTAGAGAAGGAAGGCAGTTGGACCCCAGAGCCACATTAAATGCAGGCAGCAGCAGGGAGTGGGCTTAAAGTGAGGGCTCCAAGAGTTTCACATTCAAAGCAACTCAGGCTGCGCCTGGCCTCGGGTGTGGGGCCAGCACGTGTGCCCTTTAGCTCAGAGCCCTCCAAGCTGTGGCCTGACCATGGCTGTCTACTGTGGCTGTCCCTTACCCAGTCACTGTGGGAACGCACACTAGGAGTCCTGCAGGGAAGCTCTCCCAAGGTTTCTCTGAGTCCCAGGTGCAGAACTCACCCTTCCTCAGAGTGGCCTCTGAAGAGGAAGGCACTCTCTTTAGGGATGTGGCAGGCACTTGGATTGGAGTCACTCAACAGCTGCTGCCTGCCAAAGAACTCAGTGGGAGCAGAATCCTGTGCTCTCCTTGCAGATCCCAGCTCCCACTGGCCCGTCCACCAGCATGTTTCTCTCCGGTGATCCCTGGAATCCCCGGATTTCACTTTGTCTCTAGAGATTCAGTTTCCCTTTCCCAAAACCCAGGAACAAGAGAGAAAGCGCAGTCTTTGCCCTTCTCCGTGTTGTATTTCCTCTCTCCGATTTCTGTGTTGGTTTTCATCTTCCTGTCAGAGCCTTCCTCACTCTGGGGATCCACTCTCCTTTTTCCTTCCCCAAGTTATTTTCCAGGGTCTGCATTCTAAACCTCGAAGAGGCTGAATTGCCACTCACCCTCCAAAGTGGAGCCCAGTTCTCATACACTGGGTGAAGGTTCTTTCAAAACACATTGCAAAGAAGTGCACATGCAGGAAGCGTGACTCATAGAGGGCTGTGTTGGTTTGCTGGGTGCATAGCAGGCAAGTGGGTTGAAGCAGACATTTATTATCTCAAGGCATGAAGGCTGAAAGCCTGAGATCCAAGTGTCACACGGTAATGATCAGCGGGCTACTGGAAACCTTTGTCGTAGTCCATGCTGAGTTCTTTTCTCTCAGCATGTGAAAGGTATCATTCCTCATTTTCCCACATTTACTGGACCTAAGATGAGCCTGGAGGGAGGCTAACAGCCATTCCTTTGTGCTGGCTCCCCAGTCAGGTGGGACACCCCACATCTCATCCCATATGACCCCAGGTTGTCTGAGGCTTTCTCCTGTGCCCCTGTCTTGTCTCCTCCCTCTCTGCATGGCTCTCCTGACCCCTGACTTCTGCCCTGCTAGGTGTCACCGTGTCCTTCCACTGTTCCCTCACTGCTTGTCTTAGACACTGACCCTCAGGGAAGGGCCCAGGGCTTAGAGGTTAGCTTAAAGCTAGTATTTGGCCTGGGTGCCACCCAGGGCTGCTCCCATGGACTTGGCTCATGCATGGGGCAGTGACGTGTGTGGCTGGGTGGCCTCCAGTTGGGAGAGGCAGTTGCATTGTTGGTGTGAACTTCCAGAAGGATGCCCTCATCGGGGGTGGTGCATTTTGCCAAAATCTCATGTTTAGTTATTGAAATGTGAATGAGTTGGCTAAAATACAACTGGGAACACACAGTGTTCCTTCCCATTGTGCCATGGTGGTCTCTTTAAGCCACTCTGCCCATACTGCCTGCTACTTGCAGGGGAAATACGTGTCCTTCCCGAGACACCAGGGCCAGTCCTGTTGGTGCACATGATCAGGGGGACAGGTGTCTTTCCAGCAGATCCACAGAAATGTTACGACTATCAGGGACACTTGGCGGTCCTGATGTGCAAGTTTCCCCTGGAAGTGATTTCTGCAGTCTTGCTTTTCCACTATTAGGTTGGGTTTTAATACAATTTATTGTATCTGGATTTCTTAGTACACCTGATAGGGATGATTTTTTAAAAATTAAATATTCAGAATAAACCATTTTTTTTTGGACCCATTTGCTGCGTGTTTTGCTTTTGATACTTGGTCACTAAGTTCTGCAGTTGAAAGTGGCTTTGGGGATGTCAGTGTCCTGCATGCCTTGAGAGACCTGGTGGGGACCACCCTCCAGCCAGTGTGCCACACATCCTGCTGCTTCTCAGGTCAATCAAAGTCCCCTTCTCAAGGGCACTTTTTATCATCTGAAACACACCCTCAAATCTTTATTTGAAGTAAGTCTCCAATCAGAACAGAAAATGCCATACTTAACAATCACTTCTGAGCTGCAGCTCTCAAAATGAATCCTTCAGTGGTTGCAGTGGAGCCGGAGGCATTACTTTCCTTCAGCTCATACACCTCAGGACTTGAAGGAAGTGCCGAGCCTGGGCAGAGGAGCTGTTGTCTGCAGCAAGGTCCTGGCTCCTGGGCCTGCCCTGGGCTGTGGCCAGTCTGCTTTAAAAGAAAACAATCATGGATGAGGGACTAGTCACCTCTCTGGAAACCCTTGGGGCAGTGGCGAGGGAGCTGGTTCTCCCTCCAAGGTGACAGGCAGACCTTCCTACCTGGGAAGCTCCCAGAACCAGTGCCAGCACAAGAGGGCTTTATGACTTCGGAAAAAGCCACTCTTATTCCTGGAAGCAAGAGAAGCACAATGCAAATCATAGCTGTGCAACACTTCTATGTTCTTGTCCTTTGCGGGAGCTGAGAGTAGCTTACTGCAGCCATAGTCCTGATGTAGGGACAGGCCCAGAACCCTGAGCTTTGGGCACTGTCCTTGCTGTCTTGCCAGTTCCCTTGACTCTTCCTGCCAGCAGGAGCCAGGAACATGGCTTGGAAACCTGGTTCCACTCACACCCTGCCTGCTGGGCCCTCCTGTGAAAGCCCAGCTCAAAAGCCCTCCAGCCTCTGAGCTGGCAGCAGCATCCCCAGTGCCCTGCCTTGCCTCCACCTTGGTAGCAGAACTTTGCCAGTGTTGCTTCTGTGATACAATCCCGAGAGTCTGTCTCTCCTCCCACAGAAAATTTGGTGCATCAAGGGCTCCGCAGTGTGGAGACTCTCATGTATGACTACAGTTTGGGGATGGGAGAAGGGAAATGTCTACCAGTGAGGCTGCTGCTACTTGTTGGGAAGGGTGGGCAGATCTGGAACTGGGGTGTGACATGATAGGGGATATGATAACAGGGTTTCCATTGCCCATTGTTTACCCATTTGCTCTATGACCATAGGTATGGCAGGGGCCTTGCAGACCCAGGAAGCAGAGTGGACAGGTCTGTTTCCATTTTGCTAACCCATACACCTGTAATTCTTAAGTTTGATCTCAAGGACCCCTTTAGTCTGAGGAACAACTCAGAGACTGGGTTGCTGCACCCCTTTGTGCTCTCAGCCACTGGAAGCTGGAGGTTGGAGGTTAGCAGGCTTTTCTGTGTTGAGGCCCAGCCATGAGGAGTGATTTCATGGTATGGAGGGAGCAAGGGTCTCTGAGAAGCACTGCAGTTTCTGCTGGTCACTTTGGGTAGCTCTGCTGTGCATACAGAGCAGGAACACTAAGAGTAAGTGAAACTTCTTGTCTTGTGTGTGGAAGGTACATTTGCTGGTCCTTGTTCAACCAAAGATGTCCAGAAAGGGACTGCATCGGAAGTTAATGGAGCATGTTCCAGTTGCTGAGCCCCCTGCCTGTGGAATGACTGGTGGGGAAAAGCTGGTTCCACCTTTGTTATCTCATCTACAGATCGCACAACCAAGGAGAGAACACAGGTCCGTGAGAGGCTTCCCCACAGAGCTGTGCCCTGTGCTTTTGCACCCTGCAGACGCTGGTAGAGTAGGCAGGTGCTTTGCCTCCTGCACTGGCTTGCAGATGTTCAGCCTCTTTATCTGAGGAGGGTTAAAAATAGCCCCCTCAACTAGCTGAAGGGGTGCACTCTTGAGGCTGAGGCAGAGAATTGCTGCAAGTTTGAGGCCATCCTGAACTAGATAGTGAGTCCTTGTCTTCCAAAATCCAAAAGACAAGACAGCTCTCTCTCTAGTCAGGTGCATGCTAGAAGCATTTCACTTGCTCAAGTGCCAGGACACATCTTCCCAGCTGGATGAGCCAGGCACCATGTCACATGCCTTTGCTCCCAGCGCTTTGAGGCTTGCTTGAGCCTAGACAATCCAGGTCAGCCTGGGCAACATAAGGAGACCCAGCTCAAAGCAACAACTGCATGGAATGTATTGAGCGTGTATTGCAATCAGGTACAACTATACATTTAGTAATTCGTACTTGCTTTTCTGGAGACACCAAGATGCCTTCAGGTCCTTGCTTCCATCCAGCATTGTGAATTCTGTTTTTGTTTGTTTGTTTGTTTCTTCTGACATGTATGTTCTGCCATGGAAACAGACACCTTGCTTTTGAGTATGATTGTGAAGGTGACGCCATGTACGGAACATTGTCTATCAAATACAGTAAACACAGGCTGAGTGGCGAGATTGTTTTTCCCCCAACATTACAATTGTTCCAATAGTGCTTATTCAATGAACATTTAAAAATCACATGAGCCAGACATCTCAGTTGTCATTTCTGTACTGTAAGATTTTCCATAAACACAAGCCATCTAGATTTAATGTGGTTAATGTTGTCTCTGTTAATGAAACCCCCTGCCAGTAAATAAGGAAATCTCACCTGTCAGGTGCACTGTGAGACTCAGTAGGCCCAGGTTGCTCTTCCAGGCAGAACAGTGTCTTCCCAAAGAAGCCCACATCGTCATCCCCGGGATCTGTGAGAATGTCCTGTCTCGCACGGGAGAATTAGGTTCCAGATGGAAGCAGGAAGAGGACGCAGAGGAATCAGTGGTTAAAGGGGGCAGAGCTTCAGTGTGGGGAGACGAGGACCTTCTGGAGGTGGACGGGGGGACAGCTGGACAGCAGTGTGAGTGTACCTAATGCCCCCGACCTGTGCACCTGAAGATGGGTCAGATGGAAAGTTTTGTGTGTGTTTTACCATAAAGAAAACATAGCTTTTTGTTTGTTTGCTTTTTGAGACAGGGTCTTGATTTGTAGCTCAGGCTGGCCTTGAACTTCTATGTAGCCAGCCCAGGCTGACCTTCACCTTGCAGCAATCCTCGTGCCTCAGCTAGAATTATAGATGTATGCTGCCACACCCTGCCAAAAACAAACTTGTTCAACAGAGATCACTTTAGATTTTCTGAGTGGACCCACCATAATCGAAAGGGGCCTTCAAGTGGCAAAGGGAGGCTAAGAGCTCAGAGTGACAGTGGTGGGTTGGGAGAGGACCTTGCCTGTTACTGCCAGCTCTGAAATTGAGGAAAGTGGACAGAATCCACAAGTCCCTCCTTAATTGGAAGCAGGAGGAAGTGAATTTTCCACTGGATCCTTCAGGAAGGAAGGCAGCCTGGCTATACCATGTTTTTACCTCAGGAAGACTCTTGCCAGAGTCCTGACCTATACAACTGAAGGGACATTGTTGCTTTAGGCTATCAAGCTTGTGCTAAGTGACACAAGAGCCCCCACACACCGTCCACTCTTCATTACTAGGTGGTTGGCATGGCTGCCTCTGAACACAGAGTCCATTTCTCTCCTAGGTCACTGCTGGGTGCCCAGAAGGTGCTTTGCTTGATAAATAATGCAAACTTGAAGGCGTGAAGTATCAAGAGACCCACATTTGGTGACTTCTGCATGTGATATTTCCTCCCACTTTTCTTTGGTGCAGGGAACAGAACCAGGACACTCACACATGCTCTCCTCAGGCACCCTAACACTGAGACACACTCCCACACTCCCCTCCCCAAGTTAAAATCGGCAGGATAAAACTTTGTCTATATTTATGATTGGTAACATGCCTCTTGTTTTTGTTCTTTGGATGTTTGAGACACTTTTGCTCTGTGGTTGAGGCTGTCCTTGAACTCACAGCAGTCTTCTTGATTCAGCCTCCCACGAGCTGGGAATAGCGGTGTGTGCCACCACGCCCAGTTTGTCACATGTTTTGATATGTGTACACACTGCAGAAGGGCTAAACTGAGCTAATTCACATGTGTTATCTCTCCGGGTTATTGGTTCTTTCCGATTAGAATTCTTAAGTCAACTCAACCCTGTTTCCTTTTTGAAAAAGGTTTTGTCTTATATTGCAGTGTTTAAAAAGACTGCGAGCAAGGTAAGCAGCGGGAGACTGAGGCAGGATGGTTGGAGCTGGCCAAGGGCTACGCGCCAAATGTCATCCGGGGGTGTGCGCGGGCAGAGGCAAAGCTTTGGCTCTTGACTGTCAGTTGGTCCTGCACTGGCGGTTGGTCCTGCGCGCGCCTAGCAGGACCCCCGAGGTCTCGAGGGATGGGTTCTAAACTGTTGCGGGTCACTCCGAAGACCCCAGTGTTGGGATTGCGGCAGCGCACCTGTGGCGGCATCCCGGCAAGCTCCAGGGTAAGTGGGCCAGAACCTGTACAGCACCCGGTGGGTGCTAGAAATCGTCGTGGGCAGGTGTGCGGTTGCGGGAATCTCTTGCTGGAGGGTCGCGCCTGCCTGGGGCACTGCCTGGAAGTCCTCAGCGACCCCTTTCGCCCTCATCAGCCGGACTGTCTATGTGACACACTGAATAGTCTCTCATGATCGTACCTCTCACCTTTCCTTCCTTCCTGGCTGTTCTCCACTGTACTGACCTGCTGTATTTCCATTTTGGAACCTTTTTTGTTTTCGTTGTTGTTGTTGTTGTTGTTTTGTTTTGTTTTTAGCTGTAAACTTATGTAAATTAGGTTGACTGACCAGCCTCTGCAGTCCTTGAAAAACATCTCTCTTGAGCCATAGCGAATCCAATTCCTTTCCGTGTTCACTAAATCCAGCCCAAGAATTCAGGGAACCGACAGGCCTTCCCAGGAGCTGACTGCACACATTCCTGTAAGATGTCTGTTGGATTTTGTACTTGTCAGTTTTTCTGGCTGTATAATGCTTCTGTGCCTTTCCTGAAAAAGGATTGAGTGGAATGGGCCTCTACCGGGAAATAGAAAAAACTAGGTAACAGAAGCACACTTGTTTTCAAAACTAAAAAGCCTGCTTTTGCAAACAAAACCTCACAGAGTTTGCTCTATTATTTATAGGGCAAATAGGTAGTTCTCTTTGGTCCTTACTTCTTCCCAGCATTGTTGTCTTCTTGAGTGTCTTCATATTGTGGCTTTCTGCATTTAATGGGTGCCTGGGTGTATCTTCACAGAGTATTTACATCCAAAGAATAACAGATCTGAGAATAAAGAGATTGTCAGCTTTCCTTTATTAGCTGCAGATACTCATAAAGTTGTAGATTTGTGGGAACCTGTATTATCCATTTAAAGAGTAGTCTGTGTTTTTGTTCCAAGATGTTGTGGGAGGCGAGGCCCACTATCAGTGAAGCAGGCCCTTCAGGAGGAAGTGAAAGCCGTGGATCTGGCTCCCCTTCACAACCAGATGCAGATTCCCATTTTGAACAGCCCATGATGTCCACTCTAGAAGAAACATACCTTTCTCAGAGCACATTGATAGAGACTCAAGAAACATTGGCTTTGACCCAGGGGGAATTACTTGAGGTTGGTCATGAGAGAGATTCGTTGCAGACACAACTCAATACTGCGCTTCCACAGGTATGTGTGCTTTTCACCTGAAACTACAGTTTCTTTCTGTTAAGCGTCTTTCTATGATACCATCTTCTGTTTATGTACCTGTATATTTTGTGTAACCAGTCACTTGTGAAATGATGGTTCCTGGTGTTTGTAAGCACATGCAGAGTTCCTGGGGATTAAACGACTCAGGGCAGACCAACTAGTGTTCTGTAAAGTCATGTGAAAATGTTTTACTGCTCTCACTCTTCTCTGTGAGGAACTGCTGAAGATTTGGGAATGCACTTTGAAGGATTTTAAAAAGACTTGAAACAACAACCAAGCGACATACGTGGTCCTTGGTTTCTTTGATTCTGTCTTGTGAGATCTCTTGCTTAATGTAGGCTTCCCATGACTTGTATCTCAGGAATTGTATGTGTGTTTAGGATTGTAGCTCAAGGATTTCCAGTTTCTAAAGAAGTTTTGTAGATAATGAAGTTTTTTTGGTGTCAGGAATCGAACTGAGGCCCTTGCTCTTGCCAGGCAGATGCTAATGCTACTGAAATCTCTAGCCCTTGAAATTTGGTAGACAAGGATTGATTTCACAGAGAAAAAAATTTTAAATTTTATTTGAGGAGAAAAAGAAAAAAAAGGAGAGAAAGGATACAAGTTATACAGAATTTCAGAAAAAAATAAAGAATAGGAAATCACTAGTTAATAGATTACATATTGTCATCTTAGAAATATTTGTTCGAGTCACAAAATTAAAGTATATAAAGTGGACATTCAAACAGTGAGACTACAAACAGTTCTGTTCAACAAAACTCAGTAATATTGTTATCTATCTTATACACTTAAATATACATGCAATTATATCGTTTAGAGCACTTTCTTTCCCTCTCTTTTGTACAATGATAATTACACATTTTGGTTTTATTATTCCCACATTCTTATTACTTTTTTTGAAGAGAGTAAAACCAAATGTGAGATAACAGAGTCAGTCAAATCAAAAGGGTGGACATAATATATAATGTAAAAACATAATACAAGGTGCTCAACAATGGTTTCCATAATGCCTCTTGCTATCTTAAAAAGAATTGCCTATATCATCAGTTATAATAAAATTGAACAATCACTGAGAAAAATTTTTACAGCCTGTCTTTATCATAATACCTGTATTTGTAAATCACATTTGTAATAAGGGATAGAAGACTGGAAATTGATTCTTTAGGAACTTTCTCCTTGGTAGATAGAGTTTTAAAGTTTGAAACCACTGGGCTGGGGATTTAGTTCAGCAGCATGGCCTCCTGCCTGGCAAGCATGAGGTTATGAGTTCGATCCCCAAACTCCCCCCCCCCAAAAAAAACAAAAAAACAAAAACAAAAAACCTTCAAAGTTCGAAACAACTGTAGTTCTTTCTTTCATTATATTACATTCAGCCCAGTATTTCAAAACCGCCTCTTGTAGAATTAAATGGAGACTCAATGGCATGTGAAGGGAGAACATAGTAAAACTTGAAAAATATAAGGTAAATGGTACACAACATAGTGGAAGATAAGTAGGTTATTATTTAGGTGTTTATCAGTCAACAACTACCATTTTACTTGTTCATAATAGTTGCCTTTCTGGTCCATTCAGGTAGACCTGAATAAGCATACATTCATACTGTCATGATGAGTCTGCAGTGATAAATCAGCAAATGAACACTAGCCCTCATATATTTCTTGGCTGTAGTCAATTCTCCTGAAAGATTGATATGCCAAGCATTTGAATTTCCTTTTTAGAAACAATAATTTGATGTTAGTGCTATATGTTTCTTTTGTTGGAGAATCAGTAAATTGTTTGCTTTTGTGGAGCACAGGGTTGAAAGAGGGCTTCATTCGTGATTGGCTAGTGCTCTGTCACTGAGCTCCAGCCCTAGCCCACGGTCAGATTTTTCTCATTGGAGTCTTATAAATGACAGAGTTTATTTAGGTCAAATTTTACTATAGAAGATTATAAGAAATGGCCAACTTGTATTTCTGTGGGGAGGTAATGGGGAACAGTTTATGTGAGGATTTTATTGTATATACAGGTGTTTGTAAATTTTTGGTGGGTTAGTTTTAGTTTTTGTAATAGATTGACTATAATTTGAGGTATATCTACAGTTCATCTAATACAGCAGTTAATCTATTCAGTTTTTGGAAAAAACAGGCAGGCAAGACCTTAGAGGGAAGTGACAGGAGTTTTGTACAGCTGGTTTCAGGCAGTAGGTGTTGTCACACCTGCTGATAAGGTGGGTGCCCGGTGATTTGTTTCTGGCTGCTGCTCAGTGTTTCAGCCTGGAAATGCTTAGTTGAGTTCATAATGTGATGATGCCACCAGGTCCCGTCACCATCTGAGTACCTGATGCAGCATTTCAGAAACACAGAAACCATGAAACAAACTTGTTTTGGTCCTTTTCCTTTCCTGGAATCAGGCTCATCTTTGGTAGTGACCGGAGAGGCCCATCTTTGTGTGACCAGAGAGACCCGTCAAGTAAGTGCCCGGTGTACTTTTGGCACATTAGGTTGGCAGGTCAGAATGTACCCTACTTTTAAAAATTGAAGTAAAATGCTGGGCATGGTAGTGCATGCCTGGAATCTCCAACCCTTAGGGAGGCCGAGGCAGGAGGATCAGAAATTTGAGCCCAGACTGAGAAACTTAGCAGTTGTCTTAAATAAAAAATAAAAAGAGAGTGGAGAATGTTCCTCAGGGTGAAGGCCCCCAACTATAGCAAATAACAGAAATATTCTCAGATAGGAAGCATCCTCAGCAAATTTTCCATAGAGCCAACACACTTGAGAAACAGTTCCTAGATCAAAATGAAACACTGGAAGCCCCTGCCTAGTTTCCAGTACAGGTGTTTCTGATTTAATGACCGGCCTAACAACTGTTTGGACTTCCCTGCTGCTCAGACTTACGCCTCCTCTTTTTTTTTTTTTTTTTTTTGTACAATTCTGCACTTCTTGTTCATAGACCCCCAATGTTTTTTTTCTATTTAGTAGTCTTTATACAGTACTATAATTTTCCTGATGGTTCGCTATAGTACTTCAGTTTAATGTTCTGTTATACATTATGTACCAGATGGAAGTTATGCAACGAAAGGCAAAGTCATCAAGTTGGAATGTCCTTTGACCATTTCTCTGTTCTGAATATTGTAATGTATATACTATATACAGTTCCTCATTTAGTAACTAATTCTTTTAATGCTATACTTACAGGAATAGGACTTGGTGGTTAAATGAGGAATCCTTGTAACTTTCCTGGAATTCTAACGATGGTCTTGATCTCTCACCATTGATTATTTTTGCTTCTTCTTGACTAAATGAAGTAAAATAATTCCTATATTATGTTTCTTGGTTGTTTCATTGTTTGTGAGATTTACCTGTGTTTTCTATGTTGTTTACCTATTCTCATCTGTTGTCTGGTAATCCAGCATACAGTTATATCAAAATTTGTTCTGTTCTATTCATGAATATTCAGATTGATTCCAGTTTTTATCAGTTCTATCCTGAGAATTCTTGGGTATTATTTCTTTTGTATATGAGAGTGAAGCTACGGCTGAGCATGGTGGCATATGCCTGTAAACTCAGCAGGCAGAAGGCTGAGGCAAGAGGATTGTGAGTTTGAGCACCTCTTGGGCTTTATACTAAGACCCTGTGTGTTTTGGGGGCGGGGCAGGGGGGATTATGGGAATTGAACTCAGGACATTGTGCTTGCCAAACAGGAGTTGTGCCACTAAGCTATATCCCTGGCCCTCGGATCCTGTTTTAAAAAATAAAAAAAGCAGAGAACTGTGGAGTGATAGATAGCCCATGCATTTGTTCAGCCTTCAGAGATACTGCTAAAAGTGGCATTGTACTGACACCAACAGCACGTGAGAAGTCAGTGTTCATCTAATCTTTACCCCTGACACTGTTCATTCTTCTATGTTAGCTTTTCTGGTGCCTATTTAGTGGGAGAGGTGATTCAGTGTGGTTGGAATTTTGTGCTCCCTGGAGAGCAATCACCATGCATATGTGGAGCTTCTCTCAACATGTTCATTGGCCATTTGGATATCTTTTGTTTATTATCTTTTGCCCATTTGGTGACTGGGCTCTGTTTTCTTAAGGATTGAAAAGAGTTCTTTATATATTCTGAGTACATGTACTGTATGTATGGCGGATTATTTTTATACTGTTTGCCTTTTCACTTTATCTTTAGTATCAATTTTATTTTGTTTTTATTTCATTTATTTAATTTTTTATTTTATTTAAAGGAGAAATAAAACAAAACAATATAATGGTACAAGTAGTACAGAATTTCAAAAAAAAGTAAGAAATCACTAGTTAATAGATTACATATTGTCATCCCAGAAATAGTTGTTCAAATTACAGGATTAAAGCATACAAAGTGGACATTCAAATAGTAAGACTGCAAACAGTTGTGTTCAGTGATCTGACAAAAACTTAGTAATGTGGTCATCTATCTTAACACACCTAAACACACTTGCAGTTGTATCCTTTAGAGCACTTTTTTTCCCCTCTCTTTTCTACAACAACATTTACACATTTTGAGTTTTTTTACTCCCATAATTCTTATTACTTTTTTTGGAAGCGAATAAAACCAAATATAACAAAACAAAGCAGTCATTCAAAACAAAGGATGGACATAGTACATGATGTAAAAACAGAATACAAGGCAATCAACAGTGTTTACCATAATGCCTCTTGCTACCAAAAGAATTGCCTATATCATTAGGTATAATAAAATTGAACAAAACAGTACAGAATAAGACCAATAAAACCTAAACATTGGAGACATTACAGGACTTCAAAAGAAGATAACAGTCAAACCAGAATGGGCGTCATAGTGAATGTTATTGTCTTCAAAGTAATTGCCTATACCCTCAAACTTGATTCTATCAAACAGAACAGAACAGAGTTTTATTTATTTATTTTTTTGTGTGTGTTTTTCCTTTTTATCGGTACCGGGGATCGAACTCTCGACTGCCTGCTTTGCAAGGCAGGCGCTTATGCCGCTGAGCTAAATCCCTAGCCCCTGAATTTTATCTTTTGAAACTCTTATAATTTTTCTTTTTTTAAAAGAATTCATATATTCTCTTTACTCGTTTTGCACTTATCATCTTACAAAACTAGAGAAATTAAAAGTAGGAAGTTAACAACGTTGGCACAGTATTAACTGTAAAAATTATTCCAGTTTCACCAAGTTTTCCCTGATGCTGTTTTTCTGTTCCGGAATCCAGTTCAAGGCCTCATATTATCCTTTTGTGTTCTTTTCTGATTTTTTTCTATTATGTAATGTTGTCTTTTTTTTAAATGGTACTGGGGATCAGTGCAGACCCTTGAGCATGCGAGGCTCATACTCTACCACTGGACCTCACCCTTAGCCAATTTAAGTTTTGCTATTCTAGAACAATTGAAACCCAGTCTCTTTATAGTTTACTTTTACTAGATTTATTTGCTAATGTTTTGTTTAGGGTTATTGTGTCTGTATTTATAGAAGATACTGATGTAACATTTTATTTTCTTGTACTATCTTCGGTGTGTGTTTGTGTGCTTTGCACCAGGGCTTGACCTCATGACCTCACACTTAGCAGGCAGGCCCTTGAGCCACTGAGCTACATCCCGGCTCTATTATCTTTAAGTTTTGCTATAAAGGTTATTATGCTGGTCTCATAAAGCAAGGTAGAAAGTATTTCTTGTTTTTCTTTTCCCTGGAAAACTTGTGACTTTTTTGTTTTCCTCCTTAAATACTTGAAAGAATTTATTGACAACACCTCCCAAGTCTTGGGTTTTCCTTCTGAGAAAGAAAACTTTCAGAATCACCTTTATAGATAGAAGTGGGATTTTCCTGATAGTGATTTACAGCATCTTTATTATCTACATGATCTGTAGTGATGTACATTTTAATAATTCCTTGTATTGGCAGTTTGTGCTTTGTGTCTTTTTCTTAAATTATCTTGCTAGGAATTTACCAGTTTTATAAGGTCTTTTAAAGAGCTGAATTGTAGCTTTGTTGGTGTTTTTGTTCTCATTTGTTTTTTAGACAACCTTGCCTTGACCTTTCCATCTTCCCGTCTCAGCCTCCGTTAATGTGGACGTTGCAGGCCGGCTCCAGCATGCATGACTTGGCTTCGTTGTTGTTTTCCTATTTAATACTTGCTTTCTATTTCATTACTGAGATCTTTTGCCTTTGTTCATTTTTTTAGTTTCACAAGTAAATATTTCATCAAATTTTATTATTATTATTATTATTATGGCACCAGGAATCAAACTATTGCCAGTTAGGCACTTGTGCAACCGAGCTATGTCTCCGGCCCCCAATTTTTATAATTTCATTCTTTCTCTTTTTTTGTACTGAAGATTGAATTCAAGGCTTTTACACTGAGCTACATCCTCAGTCCTTCTTATTTTTTTAATTTTGAGATAAAATCTTGCTAAGTCACTTGAGTTGCCCAAATTGGGTTTCAATTTAAGATTTTCCTGTCTTACTCGGTCTTTTCTTATATATATATATATTTAAAGCTATTAATTTCCGTTGAGCACACCTTTAGTTATGTTCTACACATTTTCGTAAGTCAAATTTGCATTAGCTATAATACAAAAAATAGTTTACTTCCAGTGTGGTATCTGTTTTAATTCATAAAAGTTTTTTAAAGTATACCATTTAACTTCTAATTTTGGAAGAATTTCTAATTTGTTTGTTTGTTTGTTTTTTAAGTTTCTTGAGCAGATGAAAATAAGGTATGTTGCCCGGCATGGTGGCCCAGCCCTGCAATCCTAGAACTTGGAAGGCTGAGGCAGGAGGATGAGGATTTTGAGGGCAGTCTGGGCTACATACCAAGTCGAGGCAGGCCTGGACAATATAGGGAGGTCTTGTTCCAAAACAGAAACAGATGTTGTTAATATACTGTACATAGCCTTTTATCTGGGTTGAATAAAATATATTATTAAACTTAATTTCACTTGTTTCTTTTTACCTTAATGAGGCTACTGGAATCTGAATATATATTAATGAATTTAATCAATGTAGATAAAAGACTGGATTTGTCGCTGTCTCCTTTTATATTTATCAATTTGTTTTGTTTTGATAGTACTAAAGATCAAACCCAGTGACGCTTTCCCACTAGTCTATGTCTCCAGCTTCTTTTTTTTTAAAACAAGGTCTCTCTAGATTCCATGGCTGGGACTTGAATTTGAGATCTTTGTTTTTTCCCCTTCCAAAGTGCTACAATTATAGGTGTGTGCAATTGTGCTTATATGTATTTTAGACTGTATTTTAGGTACATTCAAACTTAGAGCTTTTGTCCTCTTTGTAGGTTGAACTTTTATTATTGTGAAGTGTCCCATTTTACCCCTAGCATTGATTTATGCTTTTAGGGGATTAAACCGGGGATTAAACTCGAGACCTTGCACTTGTCAGGCTGGCACTTATGCCGCTGAGCTAAATCCCCAGCCCCTGATTTATGCTTTTAAGTCTTTCTGATGTTGTTGTTTACCACAACACCTTTAGTTGCTTTTACCTGTGGTCTTGTAATTAGAGTGTGCCTCTCTGTACAGCACAGTGTGTGGTTTTATTTTGCCTATCCTGACACTCTTTGCTTTTTAATTAGAATATTTGCTCCATAAAAATATAACTTAATATCTGCTTATTTATAAGCACACATTACTGGTGGTTTTGTTTGCCCTATCTGTTTTGTGCTTTTTACTTTTTGCCTTCCTTTAGAAGAATGAAGTCTTTTTCTTTCTTTCTTTCTTTCTTTCTTTCTTTCTTTCTTTCTTTCTTTCTTTGTTTCGACAGGGTCTTGCTATGTAGTGCAGGCTGGCCTTGAACTTGTGTATGTGGCCCACGCTAGCCTCAAACTCACAGGCATCTCCTGTTTGGATTAAAGGTGTGTGCTACCACACCTCAGAAGTATGAATTGTTTTTAATTCCATCTTTCTTCTGTTAAAGTTTTGGGGATATATATATATAGTTTCTCATTCATTCCTAGGTAATAGGATCAATTTTAAATTTATGCCTAATCTGTGGACCAGGGTTTAGCTCAGCGGGACAAGTACCTGCTTGGCAAGTGCCAGGTCCTGAGTTTGATTCCCAGTCCAAAAAAAAAAAAAAACCAAAAAGAACAACAACAAAACATTATGCTTTATTAAGTACTTTTACTGTTTTCCAGCCATTGCTGTTTTTTAGGCACTTATGTCCACCTTTTGTGCCATTGTTACGTATTATAATGTTAGATATATTTTGGCACTGTCAGCATTGTTTTACATAATTAGTATTACTTAGATTTATCCTTATAGTTATACATTTTATTGCTCTTTATCTCTTGATTCTTCACATTTCTTTTAGTTTGTTTATTTATGATTTGTTACTGGGAATCAAACTCAGGACCTGGTGCTTGCCAGGCAGGTGCTTGTGCCACGGAGCTATATCCCAGCCCCTTGTTTTAGTTTATATATGTGGGAGATGGGTTGTCCTTTTGTTTGCCTGAACAAAACCTCTCTTGCCTTCACTTTTTTTTGGTACTGGGAATCAAACTCATGACCTCCTGCTTGCAAGGCAGGCGCTTACGCTGCGCAGCTAAATCCGGCCCCTGCCTTCACTTTTGAGGAATATTTTCGTCGAGTACAGAGTTCCTGGTTTATGGTTATTTTTTATGCACTTTTCTCCTTTTCAAACTGTATTTTTTCACCATTTGTAAACTACCTATTTGCTGTTTTCTGGGCTTCTTCTCCTTTTTCCCACCCCCCTCTCTCCTGGAGGAGGACAGTCACACTACATAATTAAGACTGACCTTGTACTCTTTCATTTAAAAATTTTTTTATTAATATATATTGGTCTTGAATTTTTTTGTTTTTATCTTTTATTAGTACGTGTTTGCAGTGTGTAATGATTACATTCCTTGTGGGGTATTGGTACATGTACACAGCATGTCAGTTATTTTCTTTATCCCTTACACTCCCCTTTCCTCCATTTGTTTTTTGTTGTTGTTGTACTGGAAATTGAACTCAGGACCTTGCACTTGCCAGGCAGGTGCTTGTGCCCTGAGCTATATCCCCAGCCCCTTTCCTCCATCTTTTGCAAAAGATCATTCTCCTTAGTTCTCTTGTCTATCTTTTATTTTGCTGTTTGTGTTTTGACTTTCTCTGTAAGAGAAGCCATGGAATATTTAAACTTGCATGTCTTGATTTATTTCACTTAACGTTGTGATTGCAAGATACATCCAGTTTCCTACAAGTAACTCAAGTTTGTCCTTCTCTGTGGCAGATCCACATCCCATCATGTATATAGCACAGTTGTTTTTTATCCATTCATGTTTTGTTAGACATGTATGACTTTAACTCTTGACCCTCCTGCCTCAGTGGCCCGTGCTGGGATTACACACGTTGTTGCCATCATGCTCAGCTCTGCACTTGTCTTTATTAACAAGTTAGCTTACTATGCTGTTGGCCTGCTTAAAGTAGTGCCCTTTTCCTTGTTTCTTTTAATTTTGGGGGGAGGGAAGGCACAGGATCTCACACTAGGCTGGCCTTAACTCACTGTGTAGCCCAGGCTGGACCCACGCTCAAGGCAGCGCATCTGCCTCAGCCTCTCTAGTGCTGGCTTATTTGATTCTTTCCTTCTTGGTTTAGGCATCAGCAAAATTGCTGTTCTTTGTTGTTTCAGGTGACTTGATTCTTTGATCAGTTTTGGAAAAGTTTTCACTATTTTCTTTATAAATTTTCCTCATTCTCTTTTTGGTTCCTTTCAGTCTCCATTTGTATGTGCTTTAGACTTTTTATTTTTTACCATGCCCTATAGGTATCATATGCTCCCTTACAGATTTTTAAAACTTTCCTATTTCTATCTAGATATTTGTTTGCTGACCTTTCTAGTCAGCTCATTGATCCTCACTTAAGCTATATCCGATCTGCTGTTTAGTTCATAGGTTCTTGTTTTCAGTTCCTGTAATTTTTAAGGTTCTAGAATCTGTGATTCTTTTAAGTAATCTAGTTTTCTATTGAAAATTTTCCCTTTGTGAAGTATGATTTTGAACATTTGAAGTTGCACCTGGTAACTTGGGTAATTTGGGACATCTTTAGGTCTACCTAGATCTGATCCTGTTTGTTGATAGTCTTTTGTATTTCTTCACTTGAGCATATGTATTCCATATGAAAGATTGTAGTAGGTTGAGAGATGCTCTGTTTCTCCTGTCATGAAATGTACTGGTCACCTCACTTGGTTCAAGATAAGAGACTGTTAGCGCATGCATTCTACTTTTTTAGTTCTTGGTGGGTTAGCATTGTACAGGCTTTGTGTGTAACAGGAAGTAGAAGAAAAGACTGGCATGTTCTCCATCTACAGTTGCATATAAAAGTCTTAGTAAATATATTGATCAGTATTATCACTTGTTACAGGAGCAAACAAAAGCAGTACTTGCTTGTAGTCATTGTTGAGTTTCTAGTCAGAACCCCTAATCTGCATCGCCCAGTGATTTAACCTTAGAAAGACAGTGTCACTTTTCTGGGTCTTTGAAGTTCTATTCCACTCTCGTCTGTTTTCCCTGTGCCCTGCTGCTCCAGAGAAACAGCAAGTCAGGCAGGGGCAAAGGACAAGCTAGGGAGGTAGAAGAGGACTCATGATGTTCATTCAATGTGTTGATCGTGTGTGACTTTTCTTTCTCCTTTTTTTTTTTTTTTTCCCCTCTTCACTACTGAGCTGCATCTCCTGCCTTTTTTTTAGAAAATTTATTTATTTATTGCTGGGGACGGCTACTGGGAAACAAATGCAGGACCTTGCGTTTGCTAGGCACTTGTGTTTGCTTGTGCCACTGAGCTAGCTATATGTTTGGCCCTTAGCCGTTTTTATTTTTATTTTTTATTTTGAGACAAGGTCTTACTGAGTTGCCTAGGCTGGGCTTAAACTAAAGATCCTCCTGCCTTAGCTTCCCAGAATGCCGGAATTACAAGTGTGTGCCCTGATACCTGCCTGTTGTTTCTCAGTTTTTTAAAATTGCTGCTTTTAGATATTGCTTCAGTTTCAGTTTGAAGTTCTAGCTGGATTTTCAAATGCAAACTTTATTCTTAAATTCTAATGCAGTAGTTTTACAGTCTTCCAGGAACTCTGTACGATCAAGAAAATGGAACACATTCATGCTAAATTGCAGATGGGACCCTACATTTTGCCTGTTTCTTACAGAATCTGCTAACTTGATCTAAGAGCCCAGCAATCAGAGTGTTATGAGGAAAAAAATCCTAAAAATCATACCTTGATGAAAAATGTACCTACCTCGCCAGATGTGTCCATTGTCAAAGCAGCGGTAGAAGTCAGGCTGCGTGGTTATTATCTTAGGGACCCACCATGGTTTTGGCCTGGTGAAGGGCCCTGTGTTTTTGGCTGGAACAGTGTGCTATGCTGAGCTGGGTGGGGGAGGCAAATAAAAGTCCTAATTCAAATACCGTGGACTCCTGGCCTTCCTCCTGATATTTCTTGAATAGACACTTTCCTCATTTGCTGTTATCATTTGAGCCATTTCCAGGAGCTTTGAAGAGTGGCTTCCATCATTTCAGGTCTCCCTGGGGAGCAGGCTGCAAAGTTCCTACCAGACTAAGATTGTCTCATCCACAGTCATGATTTTTGCAGAAGAAAAACTAGTTTAAAAGAGATTTTGTTCTTTTCCAGTGCTTTGTGTGGCAGTGTTATCTCTATTTGTCTCTCACTTTACTTACTCAATCTCACTGTGGCTCACATAGGCTTATGAGGCCTGGTCTGGTTAAAGCAGACTTCATGGGCCTGTGCTTCCTGTGATGAGGTTGACTATGAACTGCAAATGATTGCCACCAGTGCCCTTTAAGAGCATCACTTGTTTTAAACCAGCTTTCTAGAATTATCTAGCTCAAGCACATGTTCTTGTGAAGGGCTGATTAATGGGTGGATCTTTATTTTTGTCTTTTAAAAGAAAAACACCTAAAGCCAAGAAACAATGGTAGATGGTTTTACTTATCTCAGAGTTGCTTTGCTCCAAATTCACATCTTGCAATTCAGTTCATTTGTGGTGTCGGTGAACCAGTAGCATAACACAAGTTTCAGCTGAGGATGGTGCTGCTGGACTCCTGAGGCTTCTCTCTGCCTTTTGGAAGCTCTCCCATACGGCTGCATGCATAGGGTTTTGAGACTGCCCTCTTTACAGAAGGCTTCCTAGTACTAACAGTAAGCGCATTCATTGTAGTTGACCTTGCTCTAATGATTCAGGGAGACTAAAGGGACTAAGGGAAAATCAGAATAGAGAGGAGACTACAAGTAGATGGTGACCTTCTAGGCCTTTTTTCCTTGATCTCTCTAAGGATTCTAGGTCTCAGATCTGTGAATGACTTACAAATGTCTTCAGATGCTTCATTTTGGGCTATCAGTTGAGGAAAATGCTTTTGTTTTCTGAAGTCTAAAGAGGTGGATCTGGACACTCATAATCCCCTCCTGCGCGCTCAGCAGTGCCAGGGTGGAGGGAAGTCAGATGGCCTGGGTTAGAGTCTCATTCCACGGGGAATACCTATGTGACCTTAGGGCAACTAGTTGATCTCCATTTCTCTGGAGGAGAATGGGAATCCTTTGCTGTGTATCTTGAGATTGGGTTGCCTCTGTGTGTGGACTATGAGGCCAATGGAAGTCTTGCTTAAGAAGTTTTTTTTTACTTATTTATGTATGTGTTCATTTATTTCTTTACTTTGCTGCTTTGTAGGAGTTTGCAGTGCTTGCAAAAGAGCTCAACACTTGCAGGAAACAGCTGCTTGAGAGGGAAGAAGAAATTGCCAAACTGAAAGCAGAAATGAACAACATGAGGATCAGTGGAGCTCTGGTTTAAATGTTTTGTGCTTTTTCCTTCTGTAGAGTGTTTTCAGTATTAAATGTTGCTTAAAATTTGTGATAGGAGGCCAGGCATGGTGGCATATGCCTTCAATCCCAACATTCTGGAAGCTGAGCCAGGAATGTCCTGAGTTAGAGGTCAGCCTGGGCTGGCTAGTAAGTCCTCAGGCCAGAAAGACTACAAAATAAGACCTTCTTGTTAATAAAAGAAATTAGTGATGAGAATTCATAACATTCTAATACAATTCAGGAAAACTTATCTAACTCTACTGAATTGAAGGAATTTGAACTTGTTTGACCATGAGATTGTAAAGGATTTGAATGTGGAATTGAAGGTGCTCTTTACATGCCCCTCTGGCCTGGTTTGAGCTGCTCCTGGAACATCTGGAGTGCCTTGTCTCCAGGCATGAACGCTCTCTCAGAATGACTGTGGTGACGCGGCAGGCGCAGTCTCCTGCGGGCGTGTCCAGTGAGGTGGAGGTGCTGAAAGCACTAAAGTCATTATTTGAACACCACAAGGCCCTGGACGAAAAGGTACATCAGCCACACTAGTGGTTCTGGGTTCTTACACTTGCTGTGTTTATTGCAGGCTCTGCGTGTATTTGTTTACTTTA
The DNA here is from genome assembly GCF_034190915.1 of Cavia porcellus. NCBI lineage: Eukaryota > Metazoa > Chordata > Mammalia > Rodentia > Caviidae > Cavia > Cavia porcellus. The sequence goes on from NW_026947500.1 coordinate 28,282,862, forward strand.
ACATTTGTTAAGTTTTTGAATTCTTGTAAACAGATTTTCTTTATTAAAAGGCAATGTTCTCTATGATTAACAAGCACTAAATGGAATGTGAGTCTTCAATTGATTGCTTTGGAATATTGACTTCCCAATAAGAATTGGGTAGTGTTCTTTATATAGGAACAAGAGTTTCCCAGCCTTAATGTTTAAAGCCATTAACAAGGACATTCTCTTGATAATATCTTGATATTATCTTGATAATACCAATGAAAGAAATTGAAAGTTCTTTATTATATATGTTTCATCAGTATCAGGATAACTATACAGAAAGTGCGCTTATGCATATAAAAACTTAACTGTTTTCAGGTGCGAGAGCGATTACTAGTAGCACTAGAAAGGTACAGTTTGTTAGAAGAAGAACTAGGCGCCATGCACAAGGAGGTAATTGTTGAACATCATCGTAGCCCTGAGAAGGGGAAATTATTTTATTTTAATCTCTTAAAAAGCAGTGTGAAGTCTGTAGTAGTTTGGGGTTAGACTTTTATTTCAGATTGTAAGAATCTCTTAATTCCTTGTCAAGCAGTCAGTACATTCTGTTTCTAGTAATCTGGTTCTATTCAGGATGGACAGCTTTGCCATGTATTTTTTTGTACTATGGTCAGCACTGTAGAATTATGTTTTTCCAAAAGGAATTTTGCTATCTTTACTCTTTCTCTTCCATAAGTCTTTCTCATACTCAATTTTTGATTGTAGCTAATGATTCTTAAAGAACAGACTAATCAGACAAAAACACTAACAGATGGAGTGCTTGACATAAACCATGAACAAGAAGATAGACCAATCACTAATGGAGAGGTAAGTCCTTGAGCTGTCTCTTTGTTATGTTGCTGATTTCTTATGCTTCTTGGTTCGTGTGTGATGCTGTTTGGATGCTGTTGCTGCAGTGGCCTGCTTCCAGCTGAAGTGATTGTGAGAGTCCTTTCATCCAACAGATGGCATAAATGCATTTTGATAGTCCCTATGCCCAAAAGGTTTTTATTTGGTAGTACTGTAAGGTTATTTAAGAGTATCTATTTTACCCATCAGAGATCTGCTGGCTCCTTAAGCCATGAGGAAGACCTTGCCAAGAAGTCATAGACAAACAGTCGAAAGGGCAGAATCAGATGAAGGAGCGCCTGGCTGCACTTTCCAGCCATGTGTCAGAGCTGGAAGATCTTGACACAGCTAGAAAGGATCTCATCAAATCTGAAGAGATGAACACAAAATTGCAATGAGATGTTCTTGAAGTTTGTGATAATAAAAATTACAGGTTTGTCATAATGTTGAGTACTTGGAATGTTTAGTATAGTGACTTTTTTTTTTTTTGTCCTTCCTTGGTCAATTACTTTCAGCATTTATATTATTGAATGAGTAATAATACAACACAGCTATCAGATTTGGCATACCACCTCCACGTGGCTGGGAAATTTCTCCTTTCCTGTGTTCTTTTAAAAAGGAAAAGGAGAACTTGCCCAGCTTTTCCCACTTACGTTTGTTCTCCCCTCATGTGGGAGTTTGTCCTCCACCCTCATGTGGATTCTTCATCTTTGCAGCTTCTCGCCTTGCTTCATCTTGTGTTCTTCCTTATGTTCAGCTTGTCAAGTACATACACTCCTTAAACAAGGATTTTCAGTACTAGTTGTGCTTTGAGGTGGCTTAAAGAGATGTGAGCATTCTAACAGAGTTCCAGAGTTCCGGCCATGGAGGGATTCAGGCAGCTTATTCACCTGCCCTCTTGGTAAGCACCTGCAGCTTGGGCCTGGAGGAGAACCATTAGCTGTGAGCCAACTTCCACTCGAGCTGAAAATCAAGCACCCTTCTCCCACCTGCCCCCTCCCCCCTTACCTACTGGGGATAGATATTTCAACATCTCTTGGGAGGATGACCATATACCGTATAGCGAATATGGGGGATTTCCTTCTATCTTCTGTAGAAGGCATAGGTTGTTTTCACTTTTTGTTATATTTCTTTTGCTCTATTCAGTATTCTCAATTGGTTTTACAATGTTCTGTTCTTGGTTTGATTTTACAATACATAATTGACTGCATAGCTATTGTTAAATTAAAGAGATATACCATAGTACTTAGTAGTACTATCCTAATATCCTACTGTGAAATCCTGTACCAATTTCACTGCATTGTCTCAATTGGCTTTGTTCTATCTTGTGCTATTGCAAATTTGCTACTTTCAAAATTAAAAAAAATACATGTTAAGACCCATGCATGTGTAGAATCTATAAACAGTTTTTGAGAACTGATCTTATGACAGTTGATGAAATGAACAGATACTTTGAAGAAAAGGAGACACTAAAATACCCAGTGCTGATCCTGGAGTGTCATAATGTGAAACCCAGCAATAGTGTTATTCTTTGTTCAGAGTGATATTAGCCTGCTTGGGTTTATTGAAAGTCAACATAATTGAAGATATGGGTAACTGCATATATGTTTAAGTGTAGAGGATTGATGACCATATTTCTAAGTTTTTGTTGGATAGTTGAACGTAACTGGTTGCTATCTCACTGTTTGAATCCCCACTTTATATGCTCCAATTTAGTATCTTGAATAACTATTTGTAAGAAGACAATCTGTAATCATCAACTAGTGTTTTCTTACTGTTTATTTTTCTTTGAAATTATGTATTATTTCTACCTGTTTTCTGTTTTTTTAGTCTTTCTTTAAATTCAGTTTTAAAAAGAAGACACTACAGTACCCAGTGGTGATCATGGAGTGTCAGAAAGTGAAATTCAGCAATACTATTATTCTTTGTTCAAAATGATTTTAACCTGCTTTAGTTTGTTTAATCTAAACATAAATGAAGATATGGATAACTGCGTGTATGTTTAAATGTATAGAATTGACAACCATGTTATTAAGTTTTTGTTGGAAAGTTAATTAGAACTTTTTGCAGTCTCTCTGTTTGAATTCCCACTTTACATGTTCCATTTTTGTACCTTGAACAACTATTTGTAAAATGACATCAACTAATGCTTTCTTACTCTTTTTTTTCTCTGAATGTATGTACTATTTCTACCTATTTTCTGTTTTGTTTAATCTTTCTTTAAATAAAAAAAAAGAGATGTGAGTGTTCTCTGGGACTGTGGCAAAGGGAGCATTATCAGGTGTCTTCTGATTTTTTCATATTTTCCTCATATGCAGAGGTATGGTATTGCATTTTGGGGGTTACATCAGCTGTAAGATGTGAATACTTTTTGGGTAGTTTAGGCTTTGTGCTTATCTTGCCTATGAGATCTCATTTCATGTGAAATTGTATTTACCACATTCTGCTTTTCACCTATACTTGTATCTTTGTTTTTCTGTTGCAGTACATTTTAATTTTTAGTAGACTTGTTGGCCAGCATATAATCAAATTAACCAAGTCATTTTAGTGAAATGTTAAGTTTCACCAGTCTGTTTTGCGGCATTTGGATGTATTTATGATTTATACCATTAACTAATTGAGCAATATTTTAAACTATTTTTTTTTGGCAGTATTGGGATTGTACCAAGGGCTTCCCACATACTAGGCAAGCACCAAACCACTCACCAAACCTTTTTTGTTTTGTTTTTTCTTTTTTTTTTTTTTTTTTTTCTCTTGGGAATTGAACTCATGATGTGCCTGCCAGGCAAGTGCTATGCCATGGAGCTATATCCCTGGCCCTTTTTTCTTCTTTTCAAACTTTTATTTTATTTATTATTTTTTGTTGTTTTTTGAAACAGGGATCTTCTGGTATAAGTCAAGCTGGCCTTGAACTCAGGGCAATTCTCCTGCCTCAGCCTCTCACATGCTGGGATTATAGACATGTGGCACCAAGCCTGGCATTGTATTTTAATCTTTTTCACAATCTCATTTTTCAGTTGTGTCCTTCTTTCCAGATATTTGTAAAAGAAGTGCAGTAACACGTCTGTAATCCCAGCTATTTGTGGACTGAAGTGGGAGGTTTGCCAGTTTAAGGTCAGCCTGGGCAATTTATAAAGACACTGACTCAAAAAGGGATGAGTGTCCCAAGCATAATGGGTCACACCTATCATTCTAGCTACTCAGGAGACAGAGGCAGATAATGACAAGTTAAAGGTTAGGCTGGATGATTTAGCAAGACCTTGTTTCAAAATTTAAAAAAAATGATGGCCCTACAACTCAGTGTTAGAGTACCCCTGGCTTGTATTGCCAGTACCACAAACAACCGCAGAGGAAAACTCTTTTTTCCTGGTTCTCTAATTCAGTATGCTGGCGGACAGTCTGTGCTTCCATTATTGGTTTGGATTTCCTGTACCACGCTTGTGTTTGTTTTGTTTTAGCCATCTCCAGATTCAATTCTAATCCAGGCCCCAGGGCCCTATCAATTTGTAGTTTGTCCATCAAGCTCCCCTTCCAGCCCCTCCCCATTCTGTGATGGCTCTGCACAGGTAACCAGGCAAGCACCCGTGAGTCTGAGCTGGATTATGACTATTAGTGGGGTTTGGGGTTTTTGTCATTAAACACGTATTTTGCTCAGTAGTGATCAATTGTATTTAATATATAGTTTGTCAATGTGACTACAAGTGGAATATAAGTAGTTGAGTGTTTTTCCTTAGATTGTGTAGAATCTGTATGATTCATGAATGAAATATTTCCTATGTTAAGAAATAATCTGGGCTTAGTGCAATGGTACATGCAGTGGTAATGCCAGCTACTGGGGAAGCTAAGAAGGAGGATTATAACTCTGAGGCCAGCATGAGCAGTTTAGCAATGTCCTGTGTCAAAATAAAAATATAAACGTGGCTGGGAATGTAGTTTGTTGAAGGCCCCAGCTGGATTCAACTCTGCATACTGCAGAAGCAAGAGGAGGGGCCACTCCTGAGTATAAAATTAATGGAAACTTTATACCGACAATATGAAACAGATTTTAATGATTATAATCAGAATTCTAAATCTCATCAACTTATTGGGCATATGCTATAGTCTTTAATGGACTACGTTTTAATTAAAATACCTCCTACCTAATACTGTGCTAGCTTTTATTGTTAGATATATTAAGAAGCCTAGCTTGCTTTCTTTTTTTTTTTTTTTTTAATTTTTTTTTTGTCTTTTTCTTTTTTTATCGGTACCAGGGATCGAACTCACGACTGCCTGCTTGCAAGGCAGGCGCTTATGCCGCTGAGCTAAATCCCCAGCCCCCTAGCTTGCTTTCTTTCTTTCTGTTCTGCTCCTTTGTATTCCACAGCACCCGGGATGGCATCCAGGCCTGTGCACTGAGATACATACACGACCCTTTTGTTTTTCACTATTATTCTTTATTGTGAGACAGGATCTTGCTAAATTGCCCAGCTGAGCTCAAACTTGGCAGCCTTCCTGCCTCAGCCTACCTGAGTGCTGTGATTTCATGTATATGCCACTGCATACAGGGATAAACGATATATTTTGAGAAGTTGTAAATCATATTCTAGGTGAAGATTTTATTTTATTGCCCAAAAAATGATTAACTAAAAATAGGTTTGTTCAGTTTCTTGTGTTTTTCTGAGACAGGATCTCGCCATGCAGTACTGGCTGGCTTTGAACTCATGTAGCCACAGACTCATGGCAGTTCTCCAGCCTTAGCTTCCCAAATGCTGGGATTACAAGTGCACTCCACCATGCCTGGCTGTTCAGTTTTATAATAGATGTTTCTGTAACATGCTTGTCTTCACTGGAATATTAGAGAGTAGGTGATTATCAGGGCCCTTTGTTCTATACAGTGCCATGCTTTAAATCACATGTGTTCAAACAGAATTTGCTCTTGGGAGCAGTAATTTATAGTGTTTTCTAGTAAACCTTGGATAATTTAGATTTAAATTTGTGATAAAAAAATTATTGAATTGCCAGTTATATTTCCTCTAAATCCTATCTCCTTGATTTCTGTCTTGTCCTTCATATTGTAATATATTTGCTTGTGTAGATCCTTGAATTTTTAACATTAAAGCGTGCCATAAATCTGGTCTCTATTTCTTTGCATGCCTCTTGTCAGCCTTGCAACTTAAGGAAATGTCCTAGAAAGCTAAATAGTGCAGTAACTGAGCATACCTTTGTATCTCCCAAATGCATGCATGAATATTGTATGTCACACATAAGTATAATGTTGTCATTATTTTGCAATGAATAGCTGATGATTCATTGGAAATGTTTAAACTGACCTGCCACATTACAAGTTACTGCTCCCTGGCCAATCAGCTATGCATGGAACGTGGTGACAAATTTCCTACTTGCACTGCTTTTGCCTCTAACCATTGCATGCCTGTGTCTAATGGACATAGAAGTTAGGATTTGGAAGGAGGGAGTGATTGAAGCAGAGCCATAGGCTTTAGATTGAGGGAAACCAGTTTTTCTGATATGGATGGCTAGAACTTAGTAAGCACTGCTCTCTGCCAAGTGCCAAACTCAGTGCTTGGCCATTTTGTTGCCATTTTTAGTCCACAAGCACATCCCTGTGAGAAACCAGTTGCTGTGCTTACCCCGTTTACAGATGGGCAAACTGAAGCTTAGATCACATGATGTGCAGAGCAGGTATGAGTTAAGTCTGGTTTGATTTCAAAACCTGGACCATTTTTCCCTTAGGCCTGGATTTGTCAAGATGCTCTGATCTGCTGGCAGTCTCCCTCTCAGAGGAAACCTTGGAAGTAAAAGCAATGCCCTGGGAGCAGTGGGGATTGGGGGCTTTCTTTCTGTTGACCTAGAAGCTCCCCCTAACACCTGCTGCCTCTGGCCCTGTGCCATGCCCGCTTCATGCTTCCTGCCTTCCTGGTGGTGCACTTGTGGGGCAGTGCTGCCGCAGGTGCCAAGGGGTGATTGTCCTCAGCAGCTGTGTGTGAGCTTCTCTATGGGGCTGAGCAGAAGGGTAATTTAGTAAGGACACGGGTACAGATCCTCACTCTGTTGCTGATTGTTTCCTGGCCTGGGAGCTGTTCCTTGGCCCAGTGGGACTGTGGCTTGCTCTCATGTAAGTGAGGAAGTGATCCACACAGTAGTGCTGCTCAGAATGGCCGCGATCTGTGCCTGCCCAAAGTGAGATGAGGCACCATCACCAGCAGCCAGCCGCAGAGTTTACCTCCGTTCAGTGGACTTAAGTGTGGTTCTGTAGCCTGGTTTTGTTCACTGGTCATCTCTCCTCAGCATGCAGCCTGGTGACTCAGAGGAGACTTGTCCTGGGCTGGCCGTGAAGATTAGCCTAGGGCTGAGTCTAAGGACACCAAACACGGGCCAGACAAAGACCAGTATGGGATGGTTACTTCTTCACTTCAGTTTAACTGGGCAGACTGAGGGGACTTCTTGTCACTTGTAGACAGGTCTGAGACAAGGCAATGTGTCCTAGTCTTGGGCTTTCCTCCCAGAAAAGAGCACAGACAGAATGAAGGCCTTGTTGAGTGAGCCTGGAAGTCTCTGGGCAGAGCGAGAGACAGTATAGGGAGTCTTGGTGCAGGAATCTCTTTTTGTGCGTGGAGCATACATATAGTACCCTACCTCTTCTTTTTTCTTTCCTATTTTAACAAATGATTATTTTAACCTGAAATTTTAAATGATGCCTGGCAAACAGCAAGGTCCTAAGTTTGATTTCTGCTTCCCTCCCAAAAATTTTTTTGAACTTTTATGATTCATGTTGGTAATTTCAAGCATGATGGCTTTTTTTAGATATGAGATTGCTGGAAGTTAAACTCAGGGCCTTGAATATGGTAAGTAAGCATGCTCTGGTTACCCCACCCCATGGCAGTCTTTTGTTTTGTTACTACAATTAGAAATGAGAGCCAGACAAGGTGGTATATGCCTGTAATCCCAGCACTCAGGAGGCTGATACAGGAGGACTGCTGGAGTTTGAAGCCAGCCTGGGCTACCGTGTGAGTTCATGGCCAGCCGAAACTGTATAGTGAAAACTTCTCTCAAAAATGACACAGAAAGATACAGAATTTATCTATTTATCACTTAAGATCATATCCTAAATACTCTCAGCTGTGAATTACACTAATCTAGTTGGTCCTCAGTGAGCTGCTACAGGACTATAATGGAATCTGAATCTTTGATACAATTGCACTGACAAAGAAGTTAACTATTGAAGTCTTGTTCACAAGACTTCAGAGCCCTGCTGTGGCTCTGCTGTGTGGTCCCATTCCCCCAGACAATACAGGCCTTTGAGTTGGCATTCGATTACAATGAGATCTTTCAGTACAGGTAGAAAGCTTAGCTAATAGGTTTTTAAGTCAGTTTATGTCATTTAAAGCCTATGTGATGTGTTTTCTTGTAACGCACTGTTAGCTGATGTTGTTTTTTTACTCCTCACTTGCCAGATTGCAGAGAAGAACTACGAGATGACAAGACAACGTTAAAATGTGAAACTTCTCCCTCCTATCCAAAGTCCCTTCGGCTAGACAGGCTGCACACAGGCGTTGCATACAGTTAGCCAAGAGGACTTCAGGGACATGCGAAAGTAAGCAGCAGGTCTCATAGGCCACCAGACCCCTGTGAAACCTGCTTGTCTTAGGTTTTAAGAACATCTATTAATGTTTTCCTGGGGGAAAACACAAGTTTTTAAAGAATGCTCAGCAAGGTCATTCGGTTGTGATCATTTAAACGTTAGATCTAGAATGCCTTCTCCTGGTCTGCGGCTGTAGTAACATCCAGTTGAAAAGGCCATCTGTTTGGGCAAAGTTTAGAAACAAAGGAAATTATTTGAAATTAGCACCTGATAGAAAAGCTCCATTTCTTCAGATCCCACACATTCACTTCTTTTAAGAACTTTCTTTCTATTCCTGGTGAAGAATTTGCCACACAGATGTGGAAGGTTCGGGATCGTGCTGTTCTGTGGACAGTATGTGCCTGTCAGGTACCCTCCCACCCTCTGGGTCTTCTAAGCTCTTGAGAGTCCCACATTACCCCTATCCCTTTAGTAAGCATGTTCCATCAGGAGGCCATGAAGGCTTGGTTACTTATAGACTGTTGTTTTTCACATTTCCTATTAGAAGCTTCTGTTCCATACCAGGCAGTATGATCAGGCAGGCACATTGGTCTCCACAGTGTCCCTAGAGATAGTGTGGCTCTCGCTTTGCATGTGAGGAGAGCAGGACCCAGGAGCCAGCCTGCAGGAGCTGCTGAGAGGGAAGGTGGAACTCCAGTTGCTCCGGCTTCTGGGACCTTGTTCTCTTTCCTGTTGACAGAGCACAACCCTCACTGGCTGAGCAAGGCCCCTGCAGAGGGTGTTCCTTAGGTGTGCACACCAGGCAGGCTAGAGTACAGGCCTCCTCTGAGCAGGGAGCAACAGCAGAGTCTTGGCTTATGGACAGAGGTCTGTGGAAGCATTACTGGGACCCTGCGTTGCTAGGCACAGTGTACTGCGGGTAAGAGACTCGAAATGTTCTTTAGGAAGTTGATTGAAGGAATATTAAAAATGCAGACTGTTCTGGTACATGTGAGTGGACTGTGGAGCTATGAAGAGGGCATGTGGTAAAAGTCCATTTTCTTTCCTTCAAGCTCAACAGGTGCCCAGGATGGTCCTGTGAGCAATCCCAGTAGCAGTGACCGCAGGCAGGACTCGCTCCACAGAGCCCCAAAGAAGAAGGGCATCAAGTCCTCCATTGGTCATTCGTTTGGCAAAAAGGAAAAGGGTCGGCCTGGACAAACTGGCAAAGAATCAGCAGGACAAGGTGGGTGGGTTTGCGGCAGCTGTCCTAACTGCTGGGAATGGGAGAGCTTGAGCTTTTTCCCCTGTGCCTGCCGCGCGTGCCCCGTGCCCACGAGGACTCATGGCTGAGCGTTCTCCAGACAGCCCAGTCTCCTTCCTCAGTCTGTCCACCTGGGAACCAAAGCGGAGCGGTGGACATTCATTTGGCGTGAATGATTAACCCTCATAAGTGCTAGTTTACACTCTTGAACATTTGTATGTGTTTGCTCAGAAGCTTACCCTTCAGAAACTATTTAGCTCTATCTGCAGAATCTTCTACCTATGTGTGAAAACATATAACTTTGCCATGTTAATTTCCTCTAAATTGGGGGGCTTTTCTGCTTTTTTGTAGCTGGTGTTTCTGAGACAGAAAACTCATCTCAGGATGCCTGCAGACTTAGCAAATTGGGAGGAAAGGCTGAAAAAAATCGTAAACTACAAAAAAAGTAAGCTTTTTGTTATTTTTCCATCTCATGAGACAGTTTTCTGAGTTATCAGTAATTCTTAGCTGTTTAAGTGTAATATCTAGCTACGTAAATACGTAGCTAGATATTACACTTAAGACGAACCTAAAGCAGTGATAGCCAACGTTTTAGAGCTTCAGTGATACAAACATCTTGCCGCAGCGTGCATGCCGTAGGTTTGCCTCCATTACCCTGAAGCCTGTTGTAAGCCATCTTGTCTGGAGAACAAGGACATTTGGAAATTTTGACTGAATCACACGTGTATTCCCAGTCTTCCTTTGCAAAGTTGTCTCCCTAGACGATAGAATGGGTAAGAGTTAGGCTTGGCCATTTGAGCTCTGGCCGTGAATCCTGGTTCCTTCTCAAGTTAGCTCTGTGTCTCTGACAAAGTTCCTTAGCTTGTGCTTCAGTTTTCTCAGCTGTCAAATGACAGTTACACTTGTTCATGCATCATCTGGCTTTTTTTCAGTTCAATAGAATCATATATGTGCATGTATATGTTTTAAAACATGGACACAAGACCTAAATAAGCTATAATTATGGTCACTAGGGTGACTTGTAATGTTTACACAAATGGTCCTCTAGAACCATTCACCGTGATGTAATTTTGGATTTTATCTCAGATAGAATCTCTATTTTACAGTCTATTATTGAACTGTAATTCTAAACTAAATCTTAAGGGGTTGGGGAGTGGAGTACAAGTGGGAGCATACTGGCTTGGCCTGCCATCCCTAGAGCCACATAAACGTAGAAGCAAAGTCTTGATTCTGAAAATAATAAGTACTGTTCAGAATGATTTTGGATGGGGTAGCAAAGGCACCAGCATACCAGGGAAGAGTGTATATGTCTCTGTGTATAAGCTGACCATACCGAAAACCAGAGTTACAGAAGAGAACTAGATAGGTTGAGGCATTTTCCTAGTGAGACCATTAATAAAAATAAATAAATAAATAAAAAAGCTTTCTGCAAAATTCAGACAGTGTATAATGTCTAAGAGGTATAATTTGTACTTGACAGTAGGGAAACTTTGAAAGCCTAAGGTAAGATGGTCACACTGGTGCTGAGGAAAGGACAAAGTTGGTGGGCTCTTGGATAAATTTGTCTGTGGGAAACATCAGGTGTCCACTTCTCAGGAAAGCCAGCACTGTCTGGAACTCAGAGTGCTAAGGCCCTGACCCCAGCATTGTACTCGAGTCCCTGGGAAACCTCTTTGCTGGAAAGTTATGAAATCTGGCTCATTTTAGTTCTCTTCTCAGAGTTCATGACTGCCTTTTTTAAAAAAACTTTTATTGGTATGTGTTTGCAGTACATAATAATCATGTTAGTTCTAGGGAGGTGATACATGTATGTAACACATTTCTATTCTTTTTTCCCACCATCCTTGTATTTTGCCAGAATCTGATTCATGTATTTCTCTTATAGAACCTTGACCAATATACAGATTAAAAACCAGACTATTAAAATATATATATACATACATATATACATGTATATGTATATATATATATATATATATATATATACATGAGGCTATAGGCCAAAACACGTATTAAAAATGTAAGACAATTGTACTAAGTTGAAGTATACCTTTAGATACATTGTCCATGCTGGATTACAGTAACATTTTTTCTTTCTTCTTTCCTATTGTCTGTCTTTTATTTCATAGCAAACGTTATATTGTTTTTCATATCTTAATGAGTCTTTCTTTTGTTTTTATTTTATTTTTGTTTTGTTTTCTTTTTCAGACAAGAGTCACACTTTGTAATTCAGGCTGGCCTTGAACTCACAGCAATCCTCCTGCTTAGCTGCCCAAGTGCTGAGATTACAGGCATGTGCCACCGCACTTGGCCATAGTGACTGTTTTAAGCAGCACAACAGTGATGACATGCCATTGCAGGTGAAATTCTTTTATGGAAACATTTTACACAAATACTCAGCCTTTGATGCTCTGTAAATAGAATTGTACAGATACCATTTAACCACAAAATCTGAACTGCGTAAAAGTCTTTTAGAATAATTTAGGCAATGAGCAGTTGGCTTTGTGGAGCTTAATATTAAAGTGAGTCCTTTGGCCTCTCGAAACCATGCTAAAGAAATAGTGTTGCCTAGATTTTGCCAGTGTCTTTTATTTCACAGGCTCATGCTTACTGTAATAAAAACAACAACAGGAGCACAGCTTGATCATCCACCCCACTGCCTTCAAAAGCTTGTGTTTCATGTAAGAGAAGAAATAAGTTTCCTAACGTGTGTGACTATTTTGCTGGGGATGTGGCTCAGTGGTGTAGTGCATGCTTAGCATGCATTAAGGCCTTAGGTTCAATCCCCAGTACCACAATAAAAGCAAAAACCAGAAAACCAGAATGTTTCGCTGTTGTAAAAATAGATTTTCTAACTCACAAGAAGTGTGTGTGAACCCTAAGGACAGGCTTTGGATTATTTGCCCAAACACATCATTAAATTGCACACCAAGCATGCATTTTTACAGGTTTGTGTGCACATGTGTGTGTGTGTGTGTGTGTGGTGGTAGGGAGGGAGATGTCTCATTAGCCAGGAGATTCAAGTTCATGCTGCTTACTCCAAACATCTGTTGTGGTTGTGGCAAGGTGTCTAAGAATGGGTCTTTGCTCTGTACTTTGTAGTTCTATGTGGGATGCATATGTGAGTTCAGAAACATACTAGAAAGTTCATAGATGAAATTCTAAAGTAGTCATCTGACTATGGTGGGCAGTTTTATGATATCTGTCAGATAACCTGAATGTAATTGATTTGAAGAAAAAAAGAATTCTATGAATACATGGTATAGTTTAATACTTTGAGCATTCTTGGTTTGTTGTTTGTTTTGTTTTGTTTTTGTTTTTAACAACAATAACAGAATTTTTAAAAAATCTGTCTGGTTGAACGTTAGCATCCTTGCCCAACTAATAAAGTGGAGCACCCATCTGTGTTCTCAGGGCTGAGGCTGATGCACCTGTGGGGTGCAGTGCGTGGCAGGCAGCACTGGCTTGCCAGGAAAATTGCAGTGTGGCACTTGGGACTTCTCTCCGCACTAGAAGAAATGGCGGAGTAAACTTTAGCTCACAACTTCCAGCTTCTGCCAGCTCTGTCTTTCCTTTTCCCTTCCCTCCAGTGTCATCTTTCCATATACTTACATTGTGCCACCTGAAGAAGGACAGGGAAGAAGGCAGAAGCCTTGTGGAGACTGCTAGGGCAGCCCTGCTGCATTATCAGTGAGAGAAGGCCAGGCGTTGACCTTTCCCTTGCGGTCGGGATGGCCCTTAGGGACCTGCTGACTGAAGAGTGCAGTTGGCTGAGAGGAGACCGTGAGTCCCTGACAGTCCTGCCCACCTAGGAAAAGGCACTGCACAGGGTCCTGAGCGAGCCCAGATCCACATCCCCTGTGGCGATAGCAGGTACATGACCTTGAGCAAGTCATGCAGCTGTGCTGTGCCTCAGTTTCCACAGCTGTAACTTGGGCATCACAGTAGTGTGATTTTGATGCTTCAATGTGTCATCTGGGTGTAGCTGATGGAGTCCAGGCCCCGTGCGTTGCTGACAGTCTCAGGGTTAGGTGGAGACTTCATTCATTCTCATTCCTGATGTACGTGGTTGTGCTGTATAAACTGTACCAGCGGGCTTGTTTCAAGATTCCAGTTGTTAGCCCCTCCTTTAGGTAGTTCTCTTTTTTTATCTTTCTTGCTGGTATGAAAATCAGAGAAAAGTACATTTGTAAAAAGTTTTTAAAACTAAACACTTTCCAGTGTGTCTTTTAGCTAGCAAGTTCTTAAGAATGAGCACTTTCTCCCTCAAGGTGTCTTACAAATGTTGGCAAGGCATGGAAGTGCATGCCTTAACCTCAGTACTCAGGAGGCTGAGGCAGGAAAATCATGAGTTTGAGATGTATGTGGGTCATAAAGCCAGGTTAAGGCTATACTGAGCTACATAGGAAGACCTTGTATCATAAATAAAATATATAAATAAATAAGCTGTGACGGGTCTTGAGCTTAATTTCTGTCAGCTTACTGAACAGTCTAAATAAGTGCTCTGTTGTTTTCCCTGTACCTTCAATTTCTGTATCACCATAAGAATGACATTTTCTCTCTGAACATCGCAAGCAAGTATAACATACCTAGGTGTGATGATCACCTGTAATCCCAGCAGGTCTCCTAGACTTTAGAATGAAGGTTTACAATGACTGCCGAGTCTTACCAACACGGCCAGCTACCTGTCTCTTCTAGAGCTATGGCAGGATGTTGCTAAGAAGTATTCCTGGTATACTTGCAGGAAAACAAAACACTGTACAATCGGAAGCGTAAATATCTGCAGAAGATGTTGCAAGCTCTTTACCCAGTTTGTGACAGGGCTGTACTGCCTGTTTAGCCACCCAGTGTTTGTCAAACAAGGACCCCTGTCTCCGTGTTCGCCATCTTTTTTGTGGGAACTGAGACAAGCTGTAGTCTTCTGAGAAGCACTGGCCACGGCCTCTGCGGCTGTGCCTCTTTGCCTGCAACCCACCCTGAGAGCAGTGAGTGCAGAGCAGCTGGCTTGCCCTCCTCCCCTTCGTGCTGCTGATTCACCCTGTTCATACTTGGAGGTCCAGCTCTAGGGCAGAAGGAAAGGTCCAGTTGCTATATAAAAGTGCGGCTTCAGGAGCTGCAGAGTAGCTATGTTAGCTGGTTATCATTTCTGTATGTCCACACTGAGGTGGTTTGCACTTCCAAGGGGCCCTGTTGCTAGGTTAGGTGCCCATGTCCTCTTGGGTGGTGGAAGAACCACTCTGGGAGGCCCTCTCATGCTCTTGCCGCGGCTCCTCCCTCACTCTCCCGGGCACTCTTAGGATTCCTCAGTAGGTACCATTGTAGGTGTGGAGATGTGTGTCTTACCTGTCCCCCATGTGACGTGGGCAGGAAAGCAGCAGCTGAGGGAAGAAAGCCCCTGAAAGCTGACCACACCAGGAGGCCAGAGCCTGGGATTGGGAAGCATCTCTTCCACTGTAGTTGTACACAGCTCCTAAAGTGGCTTTGTTACAAACACACATGTATGCAGGCATATATGGGGAATTGAACCCAGGGTGTTTCCATTGTGCTATGTCCCTAGCACCCCATCCACTTTTTTAGGGGGACAGGGTCTTCCTAATTTATCTTTCTGTCTCAGCCTTCCAGCATACTGGGATTGCAGACATGCCACCGTACATGGCAGACAGATTGCATTTTAAACACAAAGCTGCATTGCCATGCCTGGGCGCCAGTGAGCCACCTGTGTGTCCTCATGGTCTGGAGCTTTGACTGATTTTGGCAGAGGCGGCCTTGACCCATGTTCAGAACCCCAGCTGGAGCTCTGCCTACCTTGCTCATGTTTAATGCTTCAGCTGGAATCTGGGATCGGCTCCATAGTCTTTTAACTTTAACTTTTAGAACTGTTGCAAAATCTAGACAGTGAAGAACCTCTCTAGTCTGTGAGCAGGGTCCTCGGTGTTCTGTGTGCTGACGCTCCAGCAGGGAGGAGGCAGGAGGCCTGGGGAGTGGGCCCCAGCGTGTGTGTCTGAGGTCATGGTCCTTTTCCAGGTAGTTTGTATTAAGAGAGGCTTTCTGTTTGTTTTTATCTTCCAGTTTACCCACACTACTTCTACAGATGATATGCAGCATTTTGAATCCAACAGAGATTGAATTTTTGAATTCAGTGGAATCGCTATCTATTAATACTTGTTATATGGACTCCTAAGATATTTTATTACAGAGTTTTTAATTAGTGAAAAATTCATGAATACCATAGAGAAAAAATTTTAGAATTTAATGCTTCTTATATTTATGTAAACTTAGGACTTTTCATTTATGTAGTTACTCACTTTTGCATGTATATCTAGGCTATAAATATCTCTGGAATCAATTCATGTTCTTATATCTAATTTTAGTCTTTCAAATGAATGTACTGTAATGCTTGTATGTATAAATCCTATGAACAAATATGGGGCTTTTGTAAATTGTGCTCTTATGCTAACTATCACTGTTTAATATTTTAATGATAAGCCATCACAGAAATAAGGGTTTTATGACCTTTATAAAATTGTCCTGACATAAGCAATGTGCATTATCCTTCACCTTGTTCTACAGCAGTCATTTAAATATCAGCAGACTTCATTCCAAGCAGTTGTCATATTTTGAGGTTGACTGACCCTAACTTTCCTTTTTCTAGCAAGAAATCAGCATCTAAAAATTCAGGACTGAACCGTTACACCAGAGCACTATAGAACTTTCTGAGCACTGGTTCCCTTTTCTCCATCCTGACTCTGGACTTGGGGAGCTTGTCTTCAGAGACTTGACCAGAAGCCATGAGCTGCAAGTTGCTCTCAGCAGGGCTGGAGTGGCCAGGGGCCGACCCCAGCCTGGCACCTTCTCTGCCTCTTTCCTGTGAGCATGTGGAAGGTGCCTCCAAGTATTCTTCATGGACCAATCACTGAGCACTGTGCTCACATCTCACAGACATTGGTGCATGCGCAGATGAAAGCAGGAAACCCTGAAAATAAAGTTGTACAGCTCTAACTAATAAAGGCCTTATTTTTCATATGTGAGTCACCTTTTTACATTGGTTTGTAAACAAGTTTCAAGAATGAACGTAGTCATACATTTTTAGATATTGATGACATAGCCAATTTGGATTGTACAAGTAGCAAATGTAACTTACTTTTCACTGGCATATTCAAAAGCCAGCAAGGAAGGAGTCAGATCATGGTGCATGTTATTCATTATGCAACTGATACATAGGTAGAGGCAGCATGCCTTTTAAATTTAGTTTCTGCTTTCAATTCGCTGGTACAATTCATTGTTAGTGTTCTTTTTCTATTAATCTTTTGTGTACTGAGTATGTAACAAAGTGTACAGTCTACTTTTGAACTATTTTTATCACAGTATTATCTCTTTGTTTCTTTCAAAAAAGTTCTGAAACATTTTTCACTGCCAATGAGTTCTTTGAATAGACCATGATTTTGTTAAATGTTAAGTGCAGCTGGTGTGTGTGTGTGTGTGTGTGTGTGTGTGTGTGTGTGTTACCAGGCATCGAACTCATAACCTCACACTTGCCAGGCAGGCACTCATGCCACTGAGCTAAATCCCTGTCTCATGCACACACACCTATTTTGCTTCCTGCTCCAGGCTGGTTCTCTGAAGGCAGTGTCGCTATGGAAATCAGCCAACAGAAAGCTGGACCACATAAGTATAGTGGGGCATGAGGCAAGAGAAGACAGGGTCTTGCTGGAGATTGGGCCTGGTTAGACCAGGGCGGGAAGGCACCCCCAGCCCAGTTGGGAGTGGGACACTGACAAGCTCAGCTTTGCCTGCTGTGTCAAGCCCTTTGTTCCCGCAGTGTTACCCTCCTGTTTTCAAGTTTCACATCATGCATCTCAGAGTAATCATGGGTTTGAGGTTTTGGTTCTTGGCCATTTTCCCTGCAAGGAATGTGTTTTTCCAAATGGGGTTTGCAGAGCAGAGAGAAGAGACCAGACTCCCTTGCATTCCTTGGTGTGTCCGTGGGTGGTGGGTGAGTAGAAGGTCCCTATCGTAGTGCTATTGTTGCTGCTATTCTGATCAGCCACATGTCACTTAATGCATTTCAAATATCCCACATGCATTTATGTCTCCTCATTTCCTGGCCTTAATTCCCTGGTGAGAATGATTAGTCAGTGATTTTACCTTCCTGTGATCTCTCAGTGTCCATGGGGGAATTTACCCCATGGATCCCAAGAGCCATGGCTGCCCAGGCTCTTGTAGAAAATGCATGGTATTTGTGTAGAACCTGCATGTGTCCCTGTATAGATGCTTTGCGTCCTCTCTGGATAACTTACACTTAATACAGTGCCAATGCTATGGGAATAGGAGTTTGCTGTTTAGCAGATACTGACAAGAAAAAACATCTGCATGTATTCAGTACAGACAGGGCTCCCCCCACCCAATGCTGGAGTTGGAATCCAGGGCCTTCACACTAAGCTATGTTCCCAGCCCTTTGTATTTTCAGGCAGTCTCGGTAAGTTGCTAAATTGTTTAGGCTGCACTTAAACCTCAGCCTCACAGTGTTGGAAGTACAAGCACACATCACCAAACCAATTCAGATGCAGATTTTTAAAGAAATATTCTCAGTCTGCAGTTGGTCTATTCCTTGGATGTATAACCCACGAGTACAAAGGGCCCGTGGTGCTACCTGAGGACAGTTTTTCAGACCCGTGACACCTGACAGCGCAGGAACACACAGAGGGAGGAGGTAGCAGAAGGAAGCCAGCAGTTCCTCTGGGAAGTCCTGGAGAGTCCTCACCTCCACAGCTTGAGGGGTAGCTCCCAGGGGTGCCTTGGGGCACCTCCACATAGCCCCACCTGGCTGCTCCCAGAGGGAGGGTTTGAAATCTGCTCACACTTGTTTGGGAGTTTGTTCAATTCAGGGATCCTAGCGTCCTCTTGGAATCCACATGTGAACTGTTCTCACGCCTCAAGGACCCCGGTGCAAAGCATCCTGTGTTACATGAGAGCCCTACTTCCGCCCCGTGACTCTTTGGCACCAGCTACCTGTGATTTGATTATAAATACTTAGACATCTCACCCTTCACTTTCAGAGGAGGCCAGTCGGACAGCATGGGCCTTTAGTCTTAATGGGGGTAGTTGAGTTAATGACCTGAGACTGTCCTATAGTCCACAGTTCTTGTCCCTCAGGTGGACAGAAGTTTCTCATAAAGTGTTATAACAGTACTGTAGCATTTCAAAAGCTACAGTGCTGGACAGATGTTAGTCACTAAGGCTTCAGCCCTCTACTGTGGAGTGTGTGTGTGTGTGTGTGTGTGTGTGTGTGTGTGTGTGTATTACGAGGTAGACAAGCACGGTACAGCTGAGCTCTACTCCCAGCTCCATTTTGTTAAAAGTAAACATGAACATCGTTTGCCTTCTCTTCCCGCCTCCTCCTCGCTCATGGAGAACTGTTTGGAATCTTTATTGTGTTACTCTCTCATTCCTGTGTGTGTTCAGCGTTCTCTTTGAATTTGCCCATCAGTCCTGCCTTTGGCTTCTCTTTGTGATCTATGAAAATTTTAGCATGCAGCACACTCTGTCTCCTCCCAGCATAACTGAGTCAAAATGGAATCCGTGTTCACTACTTTGAGTATTCAGGCTGCAAATGTTTATTTCTAGATGTGCGAGGTACTGCACCATAAAGGCACTTTACAAGCTGTATTTCCTCTGCTGAGGTCATCACAGGTGAGATCATGTGATGTCCAGAGGGACAGCTCAGGACATAGATAAAACATGATCACGTGTGCTGATGACAGTTGAAGGCAGGTGAGATCTGTGAGGATTTGTCTTTTTTGTTGTTTTCTGTGACAGGGTCTCACCGCATAGCCAGGCTGTGTCTCATTCCTCAGTCTTCCGAGTGCTGTGATTACAGCCGTGTGCCACCACGCCCACCTGTGTTAGTCTGCTTGTGAGTATGGAATTTTCTGTAATGAAATACAAATAGTATCTTAGGGAAACCCCTCTAGTATAAATTTAGTCTTTATATTTTTGTAAGTACTGCTTCTTGGCCTT
This sequence comes from Cavia porcellus, assembly GCF_034190915.1. Lineage (NCBI taxonomy): Eukaryota > Metazoa > Chordata > Mammalia > Rodentia > Caviidae > Cavia > Cavia porcellus. Next base: position 28,302,553 of record NW_026947500.1, read on the forward strand.
CACTCTTAAAAGACTCCATCCTGTACCAGGAATGTTTACATCACAGCCCGGTATGTACCCCTTATATTTCATAAATCCTATCATAATTGTATTCTTTAATGTGTTTCTGTCTGAAAGTTGGATGCTACATACCAGGAAAGACATTCTGCACTTGAGAAGCCACATGAAGACATCCGGCTTACTGTGGGCTGCAAATTCTTGGCCTCTCTGCTCAATGAAAGTGGAGTCAATTCTCTTCTGACTTGGAATATTTTTTTTTTCAAATACATCTTATTTCAAGGAGAAAAAATCTCAAAATTTCAAAAAACACCAATCGGGAGAACACAATGATATATACATGGTGCATTGTCTTCCCCAAATCATTCACCCAGAGCCCAAGAAATCTGCAATCAACTGTCCAAACATTACGAGCACAAAATCAGTAGTAGAGCTATTTTAACTTCTTTTTGCATATGTATACGTATGTTGTTTTAGCTTTTCACACTGAACAATATGATGTTTACACACGCGTGTCTTATTTCGCTTATGAATTTGGTCTCAAGTTGCATCCATTTAGCTATAAAAGTCTCCAGTTTATCCTTCTTTCTGGCTTTATACTCCATTGTATAAAAATACCACATCTTGTTTCCTTCCCCATTGGATGGGCATTTGCGTTGTTTCCAAGATCTGGCTATTACAAATTGTGCTGCTGTCAACATGAATACAGATACATCACTGTAGTATGATGTTCTTTTGGGAAGATGCCCAGAAGGGGAATAGCTGGGCCAAATGGGACCTCAGGTCCTAGTTTTTTGAGGAATCTCCACCCTGATTTCCAAAGTGGTTGCACCAGTCTGCATTCCCACCAGCAGTGGAGCAAAAGGATTCTTTTTTCCCACAACCACTCCAGCATTTGTGTTTGCTTGATTTCTTGGTAATAGTCATTCTTTCTGGGGTGAGATGGAATCTCAGTGTTGTTTTAACTTGCATCTCTCGAATGAGGAGTGATGTTGAACATTTTTTTTCACATATTAATTTCCTGTTTGTATTTCTCCATCTGAGAAGTGTATATTCATCTCAGATGTGCATTTTTTGATTGGGTCTTTAAATCTGGGGGGACTAATTTTGTTTAGTCCTTTATATGTTCTTGACAATACTATCCTTTGAGGTACAGCTGGCGATCATTTTCTCCCTCCTTGTGAGTTGCCTCTTCACTGTGTTGGTGGTTTCTCTTGCTGTGCAAAAGCTTTTCAAGAGGATGAGATCCCAGTTGCTGATTCTTTGTGAGAGTTCCTGTGCAATCTGGGTTTTGTTCATAAAATCTTTGCCTACGCCAATATCTTCAAGAGTTTTACCTACTCTATCTTCTAGCAGATTAAATGTTTATGTTTTAATATTCAGATCTTTGATCCATTCTGATTTTAGCTTAGTACCTGGTAAAAGACACAGGTCCAGTTTTCATCTTTGACAGGTATAGAGCCAGTTTTTCCCGCACCATTTATTAAAGAGGCTATCTGTCTTCCAGTGTATGTGTTTGGCAGCTTTGTCAAAGATAAGGTGGCATAGTGTGTCTGGAGTTGTTTCTGGTTTTTCTAATATGTTCAACTGATTTTCAGGTATGATTTTTGCTTTTCCTTTTTTTTGTTTTTTGTTTTTGTTTTTGTTTTTTGGCCATTACCGTACTTTTTGTCACAGTAGCATTATGTATAATTTCAAGTCAGGGATTGTGATGCCCCCTGTCTTGTCTCCGTTGCTGAGGATTGCCTTTGCTATTCTATAGCTTTTCTAGTTCCAGATGAATTTTAGGATTGTTTTCTCTACTTCTGTGAGGATTGGATTGGAATTGCATTGAATCTATATAACAGTTTTGGAAGAGGGGCGATTTTCTCTATATTGGTTCTTTCTACCCAAGCGCACAGGATATCTCTCCCTTTCTAATATCTTCTTCAATCTCCTTTTTCAGAGTTCTGTGGTTTTCAATGTAGAGGTCTTTTACATCTATTGTTAGATTAATTCCTAGGTATTTCTTTTTTTTTTTTCTTGGACGTTATTATGAAAGATATTATTTCCCTGATTTCTCTCTCAGTGAGTACAGGAAGGCTACTGATTTTTGAGTGTTGACTTTGTAACCAGCTACATTACTGAATTTGTTTATTAAATCTAGTAGTCTTGTGGAGGAGTATTTGGTGTCTTCTATGTCATCTGCAAGTAACAATAACTTAACTTCTTCTTTTTCTATCTTTATTCTTTTGATTTTGTTCTCTTTTCTACTTCTTTCAGCTGAAATTTCTAGGACTATTTTGAATAAGAGTGGAGACAGTGAACATCCTGGGCTTGTTCCTGATTTTTAGAGATAAAGCTTTCAGTTTCTGTTCATTTAGTATGATGTGGGCAGTTGGTTTGTCACTGATGGTTTTTATCAGATTGAGATAAAGACCATGTATTCTTATTTGCTATATTCTTATTTGTTCTTTTCATGAATGGTTGCTGGACTTTGTCAAAAGCTTTTCTTGCATCTGTTGAGATGATCATGTGATCTTTGTCCTTGGCTCTGTTAATATGGTGTATTACACTTATGGAATTAATTATGTTGACCCATTCCCGCATCCCGTGGATGAATCCCACTTGATCATGGCGTACAGTCTTCTTGACGACTTGCTGCAGTCTGTTTGCCAGTATGTTATTGAGGATTTTTGCGTCAGTGTTCATTAGGGACGTGGGCTTGGAGTTCTTTTAGTTTGAGCATGAGGAAATCCTTGCTGCCAGGAATGAATTTGGGAATCTTGCTTTCCTTTCAATGTCATTAAAGAGTTTGAAGTAGCAGTAACATTAGATTTTCTGTAAATTTGTTGTAGCATTCCATAGTGAATCTGTCAGGCCTGGCTTTTCTTTGTTGAGAAATTGTTAATTACATCTTTGATGTTATTTATTGATATTGGGCTAGTTAGGATTTTTATATCTTCTTGACTCAGCTTTGATAATTCATATACATCTAGGAATCTGTCCATTTCTTCTGAATTTTCCATCTTATTAGAATACAGGTTTTCGAGGTAGGTATACATGATTTTCTGGATTTCTGCAGTCTTTTGTGATTTCACCCTTTTCATTCCTAATTGTGTGGAGTTGAGTCTTTTCTTTCCTTATTTTGATAAGGTTGGCTAAGGTTTTGTCAGTTTTATTTAATCTTTCAAATAACCAGCTCTTTGATTCATTGATTCCTTTTATTGTATTTTCTAGCCTCCAATGTGTTAATTTCTGCTCTGATCTTTGTAATTTCCTCCCTCATATGAGCTTTTGGCTTGGCCTGCTCTTCTTTTTCTAGAAATTTGAGGTTCAGCATTAAATTGTTTCTATACGCTCGCTCTGTTTTCCTGATATTGTTATTTATTGCTATAAATTTCCCACTTAAGAATGTTTTTATTATTTCCTACAAGCCCTGGTATGTTGTATTGTTGTTATCCTTCAACTGTAGAAACTGTCTAATTTCTTCTCTAATTTCATCTGTGACCCGTTGGTTGTTCTGTAGGGTGCTCCTTATTTTCCATGTGTTTATGAAGTTCTTGTGGTTTCCCGTGGTATGGATTTCCAATTTCATTGCACTGTAGTTTGAGAGTATGCATAGGATAATTTCAATTCCTGGCTATTTATTTAAGCATATTCTATGAGCCAGTATGTGGAAAAAATCCCATTTGAAGCTGAAAAAACTATATATTCTGATATGGTGGGGTGAAACACTATAGACACCTACTAAGTCCATTTGTTCAGAAGTGTGATGTAGTACTAATATTTCATACTTATTTTGGTTTTTTTTGTCCAGTTGATCTGTGTTTTTGTTGTGTATTGAGGTCTCCCAGTACCACTGTATTAGGGCTTATTTGATTTTTCATGGCTGTTAATAATTGTTTTACATAGTTGAGTGCACTGGTATGTGTTGCATATATATTTATGATTGTTATCTCTTCCTCTTGGTGCTTCCCTTTACAAGGATATAGTGACCTTTCTCTCTGTCAATCAGTCTTGGCTTGAAATTCACTTCATCTGCAAAGAGAATAGCTACCCCTGCTTTTCTCTGGGTTCCTGTTGCATGGAGAATTGTTTTACTCCTATAATGGAGTAACTAATGGCCCACTTGGAACACCCGGTTGAGCTGAGTGTGTAGTGCTGGGTGTGGAAGGCCCATCTGAGTTGTTGCCAGCAGCATAAAAGGAGAACTGGAAAGGAACAGGTGGCGCTCTGGATCTCAGAGAGGCTTGTTGGGCTGGTTTTTCTGATGCAAACTCTGCTGTTAGGATCAGAAGAGCTTGGGGCCTCGCAATAGCTGAGGGTGCCTGTAATTCTCTTTGGGGGAACTCCGGTACTCAGTTTGAGCATCGCTTCCTGGCTCCAGTGCAGATCCCTCAGCCTGCTTGCACAGCTCCTTCACCCTGCTGGCACAGACTTTCTAGCTGCACCCCTGACCTTTGGGCCTTCTCAGTGCATATCCCTGATAGAATTTTATGAGACATCGTGGTGGGCACTGGGCCTCCAGTTGGACCTGTGGAGGACATTGCTATGGGCTCAAGGTCATCAACATGACTCATATAAAACATTGCCTTGGGATCCAGGCCCTAATACTTGGATCTCCAGTATGTGTACAAATCTCCTGCATGCTTGCATTTGACTCTTTGGGTGACTATTATAAAACAATCCTATAAAATATTGGTCCTGAATTAAACCCATTCCCTTGTAAACCCTGACTCCAAAATTTCCTAAAATTTGGACTGGCTTTAGGGCTGTGCTTCAGCAAAAGAATATAATATGCTGAGACCAGTGGCATGTGCCTGTTATCCTAAGCACTCTGGAGCCTGGACACTTAGCTTTACACTGGGCAGCTTGGGCAACTTAGTATTCCCTGACTCAAAAAAGAAAGGCCTGGAAATGTAGCTCAATGGGAGAATACATGTATATGGCAGATGCAGTGCTTGGAAACTTCTGAAATTATGCCCTGAGACTGCAGCTTCCACCTGGGCTTTGTGAAATTCTTGCTGTGAAGGAACAGGCCACCAAGTAAGAAGCACACTGCCCATAGCCTCTGTGCTAGAAGGAAGCCTGTGCTAGTCACATGTAGACTGTGGAGAGGGAGTGGTCTTGGTGGCCATCTGCAGCTGGGCTAGCCATCCTCTAGTCTAGCTGCCATTCACATTAATGAGGAACCTATAAAACATACGCCAGCCCCAGAGATATTATGGAGAAAGAAAACCACAGCACTTCTCCCACAGTCAGAACCAAAGCCCCAGCCATCCCCAACCAAGAGAGCTTCCCTGTGTTGGGGACAAAGACTGTCCAAGCCCCCGACCCCAGAAGGCACGAGCAGGTATAAATAGTTGTTGTTGTTCACCACTAGCTTAGAGATGACTTGTTACACAGCAGCAGAGAAGTAGAACATTCCTAGGTATGGAATGTACTTACATTTTCTGCTCTACCGTCCTCTGCTTTATGTGCTGTTCACACCCAGCAAATGGATCTCACAGTCCTGCAGTGAGCCTTGTCATGGTGCCATCCAAGACAGAGCTATTTTTTTTTTTTTCGGAACCAGGGATCAAACGCATGACAGGTGCTTATGCCACTGACTAAATCCCTGGAGAAATAAGACTTTTGGTCTGTAAGCTGACAATAATTTGGACCTTGAGCAATCTTGCATCTTGCCTGCTTTCTGAACCCAATTCTCTAACTGATCTGTTTTTGACAGTGGGTTATTACCTAATCCTCCATTACCATTCATTAATATTTATCTGACTTTGAATGTCTGTCAGTGTTTGTTTTATGAAGTGGGGCATGTTAGTATTTGGTGTGTTTTTAATCATCATCCCTTCCTATGGAATTGTTCCCTTCACCAATGTGTAGTGAATTTATTTGTCTCTTCTGACTAGTTTTGGCTTGAAATTCACTTTGTCTAAAGTTAGGATCACTACAAAATTTACACATTTTGGGTTTTTTTGTAAAAAAGAGAAAAAAATGTGCTCTAAAGGATACAACTGCAAGTGTGTTTAGATGTGTTAAGATAGATGACCATATTACTAAGGTTTGTTGGGTTACTGAACACAACTGTTTGCAGTCTCACTGTTTGAATGTCCACTTTCTATTCTTTAATCCTGTAACTTGAACAACTATTTCTAAGATTACAATATGTAATCTATTAACAGTGATTTCTTACTGTTTGTTTGTAATTCTGTATTACTTGTACTCTTATACTGTTTTGTTTTGTTTTTCTTTTTTTCCTTTTAAATAAAAAAATAAAGTTAGGATCACTACTTCTTTCTCTTTTCCTGCCTAGAATTTTTTTTGCATCTTTTGATCTTTGATCTGTGAATTTCTTTTTGAATTAAATGTGTTTCTTGATTCCTGTGTATCATGAGATTTTGTATCTAGATCCGTTCTGCCGGTCTATATCTTTTGGTTGGGGAATTGAAACCATTTCACATTGAGAGTTTTTACTGAGAAGTATCGACTTATTCTTGGTGATTTTCCTTTCCTTGTTTTTTTTTCCTTTTGCTTAACTGTTCATCCCAGCAGGTATATTCATTCTTTTTGACTTATTGAGATTGTTGGCTTTATTGTTGCTTTCCAGAAGTATCCTTAAAATTTTTGTTTCTTTTTAAATCTATTTTACTTTAAAGAGAAAAAAAAGAAAAAAAACCACAAAATTTCCAAGCAAAATAATTAAGGGGAATAGATATTTTGTATTGTTATCTTCAAGTCAGTTGAAATTTTTTGGTAATGCTGCTTTGGTGGCCATTAATATCTTGAGGTGCTCCTTGTCATGCAAATACTTTATGTGTGCATCAGTTATGAAGGAGAGTTTTGCAGGATGCGTAAGTCAGGTTTGGAAGTTATCACTTAGTGCTTGAAACACTTCAGTCCTCCTGGCCTTGAAGTTTTGTGTTGAGAGGTCTTGTATAATTTTAATGCATTTACCTTTCCATGTGATTGGTTGCTTTTCTGTAATAGCATTTAAGAATTTGTCTGCTGTGATAGGTTGCTGGTACTAAAAGTATAATAAGCTCTCTTTTGGTCATGCCTCACTTATTGGTGTGCTTGTTTCTTTTCCTGTATCTGGCATCTTTCCTGTATCCTTATTTCTGCCAATATTTCTGTGAATCTTTTTTTTATGTGCTATTTGTGTTATCCTCTGATTTATAACTTGTTCCAATTACTCGTAGGCTTTTTTGTGTCATCCAGCTGTTGAGTCCATTTCCATGTTGTCTTGTTGGTTTGTGTAGTTGGTCTCTGAAGGCATCACTGCCTCCGAGTTCTGAAATTCTGTTCTCATGCTCGTCACTTCTGCGGCCCAAACTTTCAATATAATTTTTAATCTCCTGGATTTCTGATTATAACCTTTTTATGGACTCCACATTTTTTCTAAACTTGTGTTTATGGTTTATATAGTTTTGTTTAGGTCAGCTAGTTTGTTATTTGTGTCTTCTGGAAGCTTCTGGATCACTTTGGTTATTACTTCCATCATCTGCTTCGTTATGTCTTCTGTGGTCCCTCTGTGTACCTCTCTGATCTGTTTTCCAACCTCCTTTGAAGTAATTCCCATGTGTGGCTTATCCTGTTCTCTATCCCCTGGATTGGCTTCCTGGAGCTGAGAGATTCGGGAGGCATTTAGTTGCCTTTTCTTCCCTTGTTTCTCTTGGGCTTTTTGTTTTATTTTGTGCTAAAGTTTATGGATGGTTTTAAGTGTAAAGACTTTGTTGCTAGTGTAGAAATCTTTTTACATGGTCACTTTTAGTGACATATTTTGGGCTAACTACAGCAGTACATCAGTTCACAAACTTAATCTGTTCCCTGATTCTGGGGAAAATGGCCACAGTTGCATCTGTCTAAAATAGATGGTTGCAGTCATGTTGGTCACCAGATGAAGAGTTCATAAAAAACAGAATTTTGCCAAATGCTTCTGTTTGGAAACCAAATTATTGACAAGCAAAAGCATTTGTGAACTGAGGTACCAGTGTGTAGTCCTTTGCCTCATTCCCAAGACCTAACCACCTCAGCTTACTTGGGAGAAGAGGATAAGCCTGTGAATGGCCCAACACAAATTTTCTGCGAATGTACACTAGTATTGTTAATGTCACAAAGGTAATTTAAATCTTGGCTTTCACACAAAACCCATTAGTAGGATTTATGTGATACTGGTAATATCAACTACAGTAATATTGGCCAAGGAAAATTGCATATTAACACACCATAGGAACTGCTAGGGTTATTTCCAAAAAATGAAAAATATTAACAAAAGATGAGAAATATAAAATAAAAAGTGGCCTTTATTCTGAGAACACGGAGAGAGATGACCAGCACCCCCACCGCTGGCCTCCAGCGATCTCTCCGGCGGACATGTGGCATGGGGGCATGTAAATAGCCTCAGTTTGGGGTGGAACCTAAGGCGGGCATTAGGGATATACAGGTAGCCCATTGGTCCTAGGTTTGGCGCCATATGTAAATTTCCAGGGGCGGGAAGATGGCGTCCCAGGTAACTTCCTAGGGGAAGGGAGATAGGGCTTCCTGCTTCCGGTTGAGGTTTTCCTGGCTACAGTGTCCTGTCTGGGCCAAAACCCTTTCATGTCCCGTCTTAGGATTATTATTATGAAAAAGGGCAAAGATTTCTCTCTTTAACTACTTCCTGGCAAGGAGCACTATACTGGAGCCTAGGGGAGTCAACGGGATGAAGGTTGATGCCCAGGTAGACTCTGGTGCCAGGTGTTTTAGCCAGGACAGCTTCACTGGTGAATGCACGTATGTCAGACTGGAAAAACAAAGAGACCAGATGTTATGAGGAGACATGGCACTGTCATATTTAAGGACTCAGGTGAGCTGGAGGGAAAGGTGCCTTTGATTTAGACATATCATTCTATCAGGACCATGTTGAGGTAGAAACATTTCCACTGGTAAGGCAGAATTCTGAGAATTAAACATGGGGTTAGGAGGAGTGGAGTTATGAGAGGTGATTACTCCCCCATCTGAAAGCATAAAAGTTAAGATGGTAGGTTGGTAAGGCTTGTCTCTGGTATGCATGATGTTGGAGTCTGTAGGCAATACTGTTAAAGAGTCCTGCTGTAAAAATGATCATTAATAGAATGTAAGAAATTAGGAACCAAAGTGGATAACAAAACATGACTTAGCCTGTTAAATGTGGCTGCGAGGCCTTCATGAAACGGAGATTGGGTAGGCGACAGAAGATGAGATGACCACTCAGAATGATCAGGTTTAGGGGCTGGAAGGGCACCTCTTAGCCTGAGTGATGTGAAACCAGGATGGCAGTCCAGCAACTTTGATTTAGGCATGGGTCGCTGTAACCTGGTTGTAGTCCTTGGAATGATTTGCTGTAACAGAACTTTAGCAAGTATGAGAAAGGCTTTTATGTATCCTGAAAAAGTATAAACCAAGTGAGAAGACAAAAATGTATCTGAGTCTTGACTAGGGTTACCTGAGAAATTGGTGAATAAGGAAGGGGGTGGTCTATACACTGAGGAAGGGTCTGCCAGCAACAACAGGTGGAAGCTGTTGAGGCCTCAGTGTGTCTAAGTCAGCCTGTATAAAAGGCATTTTAAGATTTAGGACTGGGACCTGCACAAAATAGGCCCTGTTTGTAATGTAAATGGCATAGGTTGACCATCAATACCCTGTCATAGAGATTGATGACTTAATATAGCAGCCTGAATACTCAGGAAGAACTCTGTATATATGGCCTCTATGTCCACAAATATAGAGAATGTCTTACCTGAGAGTTTTAGTGGAACTTGGACTCTGAGACGGACACCCACAAAGGGGGCTGCTGGCCCTGAGTCTTCTCAGTCTTCAGCAGTGATTTTCTGTCGGTGATGAATCTGGCAGTGTCGACATTTCCTGTGAGGGCTAGAACTTAGCATGACTTACCCACTCTCTGGTGGCTAGGACAGTCCAGTAGCCCTGGAGTAAGGTCTCAAAGAATGCCAGGATGGGGCATTTTGTTGCCCAATGTCTTCTGCTGCATTTGAGCATGGTCCATGGAGGGGGCAGGCAGCTCCACCTTGTGTAGGTTTACCTGTCTCAGAACTCCAAGTGTTAAAAATATGAAAAACCATATTAAGATCTCTATAAGGTTTGAAGGTCAAGTTTTGCCTTTTTGTTTGGGATTTGGACTACAGTAGAATTAAGTAAGTATGCAGGAGTTTAATATTGGCATTTTGGATTAGAGAGCAGGCTTTATCTGGATGGCATATCGCTTTTTTTATAGGGTGACACGTAGAATTAACAAAAAAAGCTTTAATCTGCCCAAAAACGCTTTAATGGAAATATTTTTCAGTAAAGGTTTCGCAATCTTATGAATAAATCTATCAAAACTGATCTAATACTGTCAAATTCTGAACACATTTACTTTTAAAGTTGTTATTTGCAATAGTATAAACCAAGACAAATAAAATAAAACTTTGAAGAAAACCCTTGTCTTGAAATAGAGCTAGTGGTTCCCAGCAAAAAGGAATTTATAACCTTAGTTGTTAAACAGGAGATTGGTGAAGGCTTTGATTGATAAACACGGCTGGTAAAATTATCAGGTGGCCAATAACCTTGATTAAATGGTTTGAGAATTGTAATAAAAAAGCATCTTTTGAGCGGAGCCAAATTGTAAAAAAGCATGCCTGAGCAGAGCCATTGAGCTGCTGTTTTGCGGCACTCTGGCAGAGCACACCCAGCGGGTGGGGCAAGTGCTGGGACATAGCGCAAAGGGGCAGGCTGGGACTGCCCCCGGAAACGCGTGAGGTGGCAGCGAAGACAACGGCACACGGGGTAGGGAGGGGCTGGGTGGGTGCATGGGGGAGGGGCTGGGAGGCAGCCCGACACAGTGCGCAAAGCTGGAACTGCTTGCAGGGCGCGAGGATTAGAAAGCCAATTTAGGAACACAGCTGGGTTTTGATTAGCCTCCTGGACCTGTTTTAAAAGTTTGTTATAGTTAGTATGCTTGACCTGCTCTGGCACAGCTATAGGCCCAGGATCATTATCAGCGGTGTTTACCTCATGTCTGTGATCAGCTTCTTTTTGAGCTGCTTGCCACAGCTGATTCCATTCTTGTGAGCTGAGAGAGGTATTTAGAATCCCATAAACATCCTTAAAATGTAAATCATAACAATTAGGAATGAATTCAAATTGCCTGATATAATTCTGTGGGTCAACAGAAAAGCTACCTAATTTATGGGCAGTATGGGATAGATCAGAAAGGGAAAAAGGCACATGGATGTTAACAAGTTCCTTGGGGTCAGCTTGCTCCTGAAGCGGTAGCAGAGCCTGAGGAGATTCCAGAGCAGAGGGCCATTGGGCAGCCATCTGTCCAGTAGCCGCATGTGAGCAATCATCTGTAGAGCGGCTACAGAGCTGCTGCCAGTCACCCTGGGAAACACAGGCAGATGGCGTCTCACTGTGTGCCTTGCAGTGAGAGGATTGCTGTCAGAAGCACAATGAAGCATCATGTGCACTGCAACAGGACGGCTGTTGCAGTTCACAAGAAGAGCCACAAGCTGGCGCCAGTTGGCAGTGAGGGTCCTGGGAACATGGCGGCGCCCTGTCACGTGACCCAAAACATGGCGCCCTGTCGCCATATGGCCCTCCTGAACATGGTGGCGCCATACCACATGGCAGAGGGTTGCAACATGGCGACTGTTCCCGGCGCAAGCTGGAACAATCACGCAGCCTGCTGGAAGGACATAGTGACCGGGACCTAGTATGGTGGGCGGGCGGTGAGAATGGTGTAGGGGATAGAGAATTCTCAGGAAAAGAAGTCAGAGACTGCGAGGAAGCGCTAACAGAGGGATTAGAGCTGCTGGGAGAGTTATGGGTCCCGGAAGGCAGAGAGGGAGACGATCGCACAGCGGGAGGTATCTGCGACGGAGAGGGATTAGAGCTGCTGAGAGAATCAGGCATAGCGGGAGGGGAGAGCAGTCCGGTGGGAGGTAACGGCAGGGAACGAGTTTGGTGGTAGGCAGGCGGTGGCCGTGAAAACACCGGAGGGCAGGATGGAAAAATTTGTGGCGCAGTAGACTTAGCTAAAAGTATCTGAGCAGGAGCACAAGACTTAATGAGAGATGGGCGTGTTCTCAGAACAAGAAAGGCCTGGACATAAGGGAGTTCTAATAACTTGTTGCCAGCTTGACAAAAATCATACAAGTTGCTGAGAATGCAGGGGTCAAATGTTCCTTGTTTGGGCCAAGGCTTGCCGATAAGCGGGTAGGTTGGCCAGACCTCTGGCAGTAAAAAGTTAGTTGTTTAGTTTTTATGGTACCTTTAATTTTTAGAGTACGTAAATTGGAAATTAGGCATTGTAAAGGCGTCTTTTGGGAGTTAGAAAATACGTTCCCCATGACTGATTCAGGCAAGAAAAAAAACCGGAGGTCCAGAACAAGTCGTCACTTATTTGTGGCACCACGCGTCGGCTACAGTTCCAAAAACTCGTAAATTGCAGTCCTCACTGAGAGATTCACGAGTGGAGCCTGCGTGGGGTCAGTAACAGTTTTGCCCGTGAAAGCGCAAGGCTTTAAGGGAAGTGAGGCGTTCTTTCAGTGTGGGCAGTCCCAAAGATCTCTGCTTTGGGCTATCTGAACCCAAAGAACATGATTTTGTGGACACAGGTTTCCCCAGAAAGAACCCTGCCCTGGGCGGTCCTAAGGACGTGAAAATGCACAGACCCACACAGACGGGAAGAACATTCCACTGGGGCTGCCCAATGCCAAAAGTTCCCCGGGGAGTGCTCACCTGAAATCAATCTGGCTGATGCTGAGTGCAGGTGGCTGGCAACAAGGACATCTCGGGAGAGGAAAAAGCTCGAGATTAATCCAGGATGTTATCTGGTTATCGGATAGGGGACTCAACTGAGTGTGTGTCCCAGGAGTCAATCGCCTGCCGATCGAGGCACGGCACCAAATGCTAGGGTTATTTCCAAAAGATGAAAAATATTAGCAAAAGATGAGAAATATAAAATAAAAAGTGGCCTTTATTCTGAGAACACGGAGAGAGATGGCCAGCACCCCCACCGCTGGCGTCCGGCAATCTCTCCGGCGGACACGTGGCATGGGGGGCATGTAAATAGCCTCGGTTTGGGGTGGAACCTAAGGCGGGCATTAGGGATATACAGGTAGCCCATTGGTCCTAGGTTTGGCGCCATATGTAAATTTCCAGGGGCGGGAAGATGGCGTCCCAGGTAACTTCCTAGGGGAAGGGAGATAGGGCTTCCTGCTTCCGGTTGAGGTTTTCCTGGCTACAGTGTCCTGTCTGGGCCAAAACCCTTTCAGGAACCAATTATGTACCACCATTAACCCTAGAGAAGAAATCCACAATTTTAGTGTAAACAGTGAAACAACCCAGGTTATTGGTTTAACAGCTAACATGAGCCGGGCATGGTGGCACATGCCCGTAATCCCAGCATTTAGAAGGCTGAGGCGAGAAGGACTGCTTTGAGTTTGAGGTCAGCTTGGGCTACAAAATGAGTTTAAAGCCTTCCTAGTGAACTGCATCGTGACATCCTGTCTCAAAAGAGACAAAAGATAAAATCAATAAAATAAAACCAGCTAATATGTACTAAGTGCAATAGCTAAATCTCTGCTAATTGTAGAAAAGAATTCAAGGTATTTTTATAGTCAGTTATCTATAGATTTAAAAAGGTTTATAGTTACACTATCAAAGATAGGAATGAGGAAATGCAAGAGGAAAAATTTGAAACAAATTCTGTGATAGGAGAAGGAGAGAGAAGTGGTACAAAGGATTCCATTGGGAGAACAGAAGGATAATTATAGAATTAGGTAAAGCTAACAGAAAAAACTGATGAGGGTGTGTGATCCCTGGATTATGAAGGATTTGTGGATGCGTGTTTTCTACATAAGCTGCGTGGTTTTCTCTTGGTGGCTCTGGAAGCCAGGGTTCAGCTGGCAGCAGCTCCCAGGAGGAGCTTAGGCAGGAGGACACTCAAGGCCACAGTTCCCTTTGGGCACCCTCCCTGCTTGGTCTCACCTTTGCAACCAGCTGAAGAGGGACTTGGCCCAGGTCCTCAGCCTCATGACCCCCAAGAAGCATGCTCTCAGCCAGGCCCTCCGGCTAGGGGTGCAAAAGGGATGGGGAGAGCTGGAGTCCTTGCTCTGACCTCTCTCCCGTCTCACAATCAAAGCATGACTCCCAGGGTGCTGCTGAGGTTTTGTGCCATGTACAGGCAAATGTGGGCCTCAGTTTCCCCAGGCAATCTCACTTTCCTCCACTGACAGGAAACAGCAACTTTCTGTCTCAGGGGCTATGGATAGTTTGCAGGTCAGTGTAGTTAAAAGACTCCTTGGATCACACCCTGCCCCATGTTTTCTCTCTGACACTTAGATTTCCAGTGCAGCCTTTCATAGTTGGAGAAAGCACCCTATGTGACCGCTGCAAAGGACTTGCTTCATCTGGGGACGTTGGCTTATGGTACACCATCAAAGCAGTGTTTCTGAAGGCTTATCAACCTATATAGAAGTCTGCTTTGTGTTTTTTTGGGTTTTTGTCCTAGATCCCCAATCTCCCAAACGAGTATAGGGCGGAGATGTAATAAAAAGAGAAAAATTGTATGATTTTAAGCTTGAGGCTTCAAGGTTAAAGACAAAGGAATCTCTGTGTCAGTCCACTTATATTAGGACCCAGGACAAAGGGCGGAGAAACTGAGGAAAGTGCAGGCAATGAGATGGACCTTAGGAGTCACTTTGAGGATGTCTCCAAGTGATGAATCAAGTCAACTCTGTATCACTGTCTTATCGGGAAGACATGGTTCTGAACCCCCTCTGAGGCCAGGGGTGTGGGAGGGGATTATTCAGTGCATTCCCATTCACTCTGAAAACTGGGCTCCTCTGCTGGGCTCCCACCTTTGTCCCTCCTTTCCTTCCCCCATCCAGTTGTATTTGGCACAGAACCTCAGCAGACTGAGCTCAGCCAATCAGCACACTGCTCCGCTCAAGTGCTGATTGGCCCAGGAGTGGCCATGTTTTCCAACCAAGCTGGTCCAGTGTGATTTTGTCCTAGGCTTCTAGAAGAAGGCAGGAAGTCAGACCAGAGCAGGCACAAACCAACAGAGGGGAAACAGAGCCCCAGGTAGGGGAGAGGCGGGACATGTCAGTGTGGGTCCTTGCTATTGTGATAATCAAAATTCACATTAGAGCACAAATTTGCAGGAGAAATGTTTTTATTGACAGATAAGAGAAGACAGGGAAAGATTCCAGCTTGGGTGGGAGCTAGAGGGGCACTGCCAAAGAGGGAGGCCAGCTTTTCATGCTTAAGGTGAGCTGGGGTCTGATTGAATGTTCTCTTCCACCTGCTTGTGTAGCTTGGTTTGAATCCAGTTCATATGGAAGGGATCTCAGTCATGCAAGGCACCTTCGTATCCAAGGTGAACGTAGCCTTAGGTCAGTGGAGATTTGGGGCGTAGCTCAATGTCCCCATATTTATTATCTTGCTGCTGCTTGCCTTGAAGTGTAATGAAATAAGCTAGATAAATTTAGGGCTAATAACTCTTGTTTTACCAACTTAGACAAACACTCCCTAAATGACTAACGTGTCTATAGACAGAGCTAAAAAGGTTTTGACCCAGAGTTTTGACCCACAAAATGAAGGCAAGTTTTTGTTTTCGTTAACAGTTGGGGAACTGAAGGCCCAAGGGAAGAGTCACAGTTTTTAGCAAAAAACATATTTGGAGCTATGACTGCCTCAGAAGAAACTTACGTTTTGATAAGTAGCAGGTCAAAGGCCCGGGAGTTTGTCTCTGGACCCTTTGGAGGCCTCTGACTGTATTGACCAGGCCAATCACTTGGCTCTTTTTCGAAATCCAGACCACATCCTCCTCTGTCCTTTCAGAGTCGGTGAGCATCCAGGCTGCTGGAACCCGGAGTTCTCACGATATAGGAGAAATGCTAGGTGTCAAATATGCCAAGCTTATGCCCCCTGAAGTCGAAGAATGAATTGTAAGAAACAATGGAAGTAAAGAGTAGGAAAAGTTATTGGAGAAAAGGAATGGGGAATAGGAGTGAGGGAATCAGGCACAGGAATAGTTCCTGAGAGATAGGAGCAGTCCGGAATGAGTTGCCAATGAGCCCACCTCTCAGAGGAAGTTTTATAGAGCAAAATCATGAGGCAAGAACAACATTCGTCAAAATTATGATCAGCCAATAAGATTGCAACTATAGTCGCTGAGGTAATATTTATCCAGTGGTAATGAGAGTACTTGAGTGACATCATTAAACTTGGTCAAAAATCTATAGTCTTAGTCTTGTCTTTAGTTTCAGCAATCTTAGTCTAAGTGTCTTAGTCTGTTTTAGTGTGAGGATGGCCCACCCTAATGAGATAATGGGAAATCTCAAAAGGGTAATACCAATAATCCAATCCCAAATCTCCATTCATCCTTTAGGGAATTGTGTAAAACTAGCCACTGTGATTTTAATCTTCAGATGTGCCTCCGGCCACTGTCCTGATGCATTCTCATCTCCTGTCTCACTGTTATATTTCTACCTGTTTCGCCTGTCTATAATACTAACAAGATAAGGACAAGCAATGGGTACAGAGGATGGTGGAAAGGACAGACACCTTTGTCCTGAGAGCACAGATAGGAGCCACCATTCCTGGTTTTTAAAAAAAAAAGCTTTTTAATTTTGTTTATTTATGTTTTATACAAGGTCTTGCTTTGTAGTTTCATGCTGGCATTGAACTCACTATGTAGCCCAGGCTGGCCTCAAACTCATGGCCTCCCAAGTGCTGTGACTATAGGTGTGTGCCGCCATGCCCTGCTCGAAGGAAATTTTTGAAATGTACAATTCAGTCTGCATGTTTGTTTCTTAGCGTATTCATAGGGTTGCACAACCATCATATAATGATTTTGAACATTTATATTCTCCCCCCAAAAGTCTTACGTTTTAGAAGTCAACCCACATTCTACCTCCCTGACCTGAGCAACCAACCACACGTTTGTTTTCTGTCCATCATGCAGAAGCTGTGGCTTCTCTTTGCAGAGAAGCCAAGCCAACGCTTACTGGAGAGTGCATGCAGCAGTGTGGCCTGAGCATCTGTGGTGTAAAATTGCTGTGGCTGTAGCCATGGCTGCGGCTGTGACTGTGGCTGTGGCTGTGACTGTGGCTGCAGTGTGAGGACCAGGCTTCACCATAACTCTCAGACAAGAAGGTGTGGTGAAATGTCAGATGCTCCTCGGAAGTGAGCAGCAGAGACTGGGGATGGCTAATGGCCGTAGGGGACATACAGATACAAAATAAAATTTCAAAAGCAAAGGGCCAGGCTCAGTAACCCAGGACGGGAGCCTCCTGAGATTACTGGGACCCCGGCCATGCTGGAGCGCTGGGAAACCAAGCAACCCCTCCCCTACCACCTGTTTTGTTTTGTTGAACTTCAATATACATGAACATATGGACAGCTGTTTTGAAGAGAACAAGAGACTCTACAACAGCCATTAGTGACTTCCCTGTTGTCCCGTCTTGAAGACCTAAATTGCCTTCTTTATTCTGCTCATATCAGTTTTATACTATGTTGTTTTGTATGAATTCTCTGTATGTGAAGACATGGACAACTATTTGGAAGAAAACAAGAGACAATATGATAGACAGTGAAGATCTCAGGTCATCTAGCTTTGAAATTTATATGTCTTACATTGCTTTCTTATGTCCTATTTTGTTCTGTTTTGTTGTGTTTAATTTACTCCCTTTAAAATAAAAATTAAAACAAAAAAGCAAAGGGCCAAAGATTTAGCTCAGTGGTGGCCTGCCTGACAAATACAAGGTCATGAGTTCATCCCTGGTACAAAAAAAAATTGCAAAAAGGCAATATCTATACTTAGAAACAAATTGGAGTCGGATGTGTTGGCACACAACTATCATCACAGCACACTTGGAGGCCGAGATATAAGGATCAAAAATTCCACCTCAGCTTGAGCAACTTAATGACTTAGTGAGACCCAGCCTCAAAATTAAAAAAAAAAAAAAAGACTAGGGATGAAGCCCAGTGCTAAATTCCTGGGTTCAATCCCTAGTACTAAAAAAAAAACAAAAACAAAAAAACAAAACCAAACCTACGTGGGATAACCCTGGATAGAAGAAAGAATAATTATAAAGCTCTAAGCAGGGATGTAGCTGAAAGCCTACGCCCTTGTCTACCCACAGTGTACTGTCAGCTTTAAAAGCAAAGTGCAGGGCCAGAGGTTTAGCTCAGTGGTGTAAATGCATGCTTGGCAAACGTGGGGTTGTGAGTTCAATCCCTGGTACCAAAACCAAAACAAAACAGAAAACAAAACAAAAATCTGTCTCAAAAGCAAAGTGCAGTGGAGTGGAGTGATGCATGCCTGTAATCTCAGCACTCGAGAGGCTGAGGTAGGAGGATCACTGTGAGTTAAGGCCAGTGTGCGCTACCTGGTTATTCTCCACCAGGCAACACTTCATAATGTAGGACAAGGGTTATGTTGGCCAGTGGAGTGAAGTTCAGCCATGGTGCCTAGGCTGGCCTCGGATTCCCGCTCATCCTCCTGCTTGCCTCAGCCTCCCCAGTGCTGGGACTGGACTCACCATACCCAGCTTAGCTAAACATCTCAGTTTCAGCTTGATTCACATGGAACTTTAGTGACAGTGACTCCACTTTGATTTCTAGCCTTGTCTCTTGGGACCCATGGCAGGAGCATAGTCTAAAAAAATGACCTTCTATAATTTTCATTGAACTAAGTACAGTATACCAAACTGATGATTTTAACTTTTCTTTTAAAAAATTCTTCTTTGACACCTGACACTTCCTTCCCTACCCCACCCTCCAATCCATCCTCAAACCTACTGTATATTTTTTCTAGCACTGGGGAAACAACCCAGGGCCTTGACCATACTAGCCAAGGCCTCTGCCATTGAGATACATCTCCAACCCAAACCTGATGCTTTTATTCTTTGATGCCTCTTGTGCCTATGTGCTCCTCCCTGTCTTTTTAAAACTTTTAGATATGTTTATTAGTAACACATTTGCAGTATATATTGAGCACCTTCGTCATGGGGAGTCAGTACAGATGCATAACACATCTCATCTCACCTGTCCACAGTGTTTGTGGGAACTGGCTGATTAGGCTCCTCCCTGGCTGACGTTCTTGTCATACATTCATGCACAGCAGCCACAGGGATCTTGGTACACTGAAAGCTCTATGAAGTCTCTCCTCTGCTTGACTTCTTCCCCAGCTTCCTTGACTTCTTCTCTGGCAAGCCTTTTGTGTCTCAGGACCTTTGGACATGCTGTTTTCTCTGCCTGGAAAACTCTTCCATTCTCATCTTGTTCACTCCAGAACTGCAGATCTTGCCTCATATATGAATTGCGCTGACATATCTGATTACCCAGATATATTCAGGTCCTATCTTCTCACCAGTAGAACTCTTACTACTTTTCTTCATAACATTCGTCTCATCCCAATTATATATGTACATTAATGAGTCAGACCTTCCTCCTCCTTTGGAAGGCTCCTGGGGGCAAGTCCCGTGTGGTGTGTTGATCTTACTACGCCTGATACACATCTGCCCTTCTCTGGGTAGATACACGAATAACTGACGGATGGGTGGGTGCAGAGATGGTTAACGAATGGAGAAATGGGTAATGTGTGGATGGACAACGGAGGAGCGAGTGAATGAGTGATGTGTGTGTGGGTGATGGGTGGAAGAATGAGTGGAGGAATGAATGAGCACTGGATGATGTAGAGGCATGTTCCCTCCTGCAGAATGGTTACAGTCACTGCGTGCGAGTTCTCAGTGCTCAAGGGACGGGCACTACCTCCCTCTTGTGTGGCTCATTTTTCCCTTCTCGCCAGGGCGGGACTATGAGTGCAGAAAGCCCAGGCTGGATTGTCTACTTTGCAGCTCTCTTAATATATCCTTTGTAGGTAGGGACTTCCTCTAGCCTCCAGAGGCTCACCAGTGCCTGCGCCTTCCCAGCAGCCCCATCCCTGGAGTGGAGAGGGGGCGGGGTCAAGGCGGGGCGAGGGCGGGACCTTGCGCAGACCCGGATGCGGCTCCGCCCCCGGCGAACCGGAAATGAGCGGGCTCTGTGAGAACTGCGGGTGAGGCGGGACTGTGGCGGACCTGCAGGGATACCGTGGCGGTGAGCGGGCGCGGCTCTCGCGGCTGGGACGGGCAGCCGCAGCGGGCGGTGGAAGCAGCCCCGGAACGGGAAGGAAGCGCCCGTCTCACCGCACTTCCGCTTGCGGTTTGAGCTGGTGGGGGCAGAGCAGGCGAGGCTATCCTGGCCTGCAGCGGCGTCCGAGGGGTCCAGCGGGGTGGGGGAGGGGCTCAGGGTTCCCAGGGGAGGGGGCCAGGGAGTGAGGTGGTCGGGATCCCAGGCACTGGTGCAGCGGGTCTGGAATGGTACCTGGGCGGAGGAGGAGCTCGCGGGGCGTGGGTCAGGGCTCTGGGGCGCAGGGGCCTGGAGACCGAGGTGCTGGGGCTCCCGGGAACTAGGAGGTGTAGGTCTGAGGGGGAGGGGCTCGCGGGGCAGGGGTCCAGAACCCCGGGGAGGGACCCTGCCCCCTGCCCCCTGCCCCTTAGGGAGGGAGCCTGCCCCTTAGGGAGGGAGCCTGCCCCGTAGGGAGGGACCCTGCCCCGTAGGTGTTCGGGATCCCAGAGGGTGGCGTAGGTGGATGGGGTCCGAGTGGAGAGGCGGGGGTTAGAAGGGCTGGGGAAGAGGTGGGGTCCTGGGAAGGGGTGGAGGTCGGAGGGCTGTGTGTGTGTGTGTGTGTGTGTGGCGGCCGGGCCTTGGGCGGGAGTTTGTGCACCTGAGGGAGGTTTGCAAATGGGGTCAGTGGAAATGCTGAAGCGCAGGGTAGCTGGGAATCTGGAACAGGCCCTGCCTCCTGGGTGTGTGCCAAGGCACCAGAAAGGTGCTTGGCCGTGTTTCGTTTCTGTGTTTCCGTGGATGGGACAGGTCTGGCACCAGAGCGACCTTAGCCGCCCAGCTGGAGGGTTTGGGTCGGAGGGGTCCTGTAGGGGCCACTTGGAGAATTTTAGTTTTTGGCCGTGCACCTGAGGTGCCTGCAGGATATGCTCAGTTTTGATTTGGCTGGGTGTTCTGTCAGTTGTGTGACCCAGGAGACCCTGTCCGCGGATGCAGATAGCAGTTCTGTCCAGCTGGCCTTGCCAGGCTAGGCTAGGCTTTGGAGAGGGAGGGCTGACTAGTCCATTTCTGAACTACAGTGAGTCACCCACTCCAAGGCCTTGAGTCAGTGCTCCTTCTCCCTCTGAGTGGGGAAAAGTATATGTCAGAAGAAGTTGAAGAAACAAGGAAGAAGCGTTAGGTTTTAGGGACTTTGAGGTATGCAGGAGTAAAGAGTTGGGGGATACAGAGCTGTTTTTCATATCAGGTCTCCTGTAACTGTAAGTTTATCCTGTCTAAAGATGACATCCTTTTTTTCCTTCAGTGCTGGAGTTTAAGCCTGGGGCCTTGAGCATGCTAGGCAAGTGCTCTACAACCTCCCTAGCGTTGAAAATTTTTTTTTGAGACAAGGTCTTGGTATAAGTTGTGCAGGCTGGCCTTGAATTTGAAATCCTCCTGCTTCAGCCTCCCCCCTGAGTAGCAGGCCTACAGGCATGTGCCACTATGACTGTTGAAAGCTGACTTTTAATGGAATCTGTTTTTAAAGCATTTTAAATTTAGAGTAAACAGACTGGTGATTCAGACATTTGACCTACCGAATGCAGTAGGTGCTCTGGCATGTGGTTGAATGTGTGCTTCCTCACCGGTGCCTTTAGTGCCTGAGTCGCACTGTTCCTTGACCTGGGCAACTGATAGCAGCAGACCGAATGCCCATCAGCTTGTCTTTCACTGGTGTCTGTGCCAAGCAAAGCCGCTGCTCTCCGCTTAGGCATGGCTCCTATGAACCCAAAGGATGTGCTCTGGGGTAAGAGACTTCCTCTGAGTAAGACTGGGCCTTGTGACATCTACTGTGGCTGCACAGATTCCTTTGTGCTCCCTTTGGCTTTTTCGGAGCTGTCTGCAGTGAAGTTCAGGGAAAGCCGACTCTGTCTGGATGGGTGCTTTTACCCCATCTCTTACAGCATTCTTCCCTAGCAGAGTTTTTCACCCTGTTTATACAAGGCAGGATTACTTCATCTCTCCACACTCTTCGTGTATGTGTGTGTGTTTGTGTGTGTGTGTGTGTGTGTGTGTGGCACTTTTTTTTTTTGCAAGAGAAGTTTGTATTAATGGTGTTTGGTGACAGTCTTATCTTTGAACAGTAATTTTTTGTAACAGTTTTATTGAAATATAATTTGCATGCCATACCCTAACCCATTCAAAGTATATAAGTCAGTGGTTTTCATTCTATTCCCAGAGTTGTGTGGCCCTCATTGCTACGCACTTTGGAACTGTGTCATTAACTCAGCAATCCTAGACTGGCCGCTCCTGTTGTCCCAGCTGCTCAGGAGGATGCAGGACTGCTTGAGCCCAGCAGTTGGAGGCCAACCTGTGCAACATAGCCAGAGCCTCTCTTTGTGTTTTTCAAAAGAAACCCTGTACCCCAGCCATCATTTCCCAGTCTCCCTTTCCTCTAGCCCAGGGCAACCATTATGGTACTTTTTGTCTCTGTAGGTTTGCCAACTCTAGATGTTTCATATAAATGGAATCATAGTACTATATATGGTCTTTTGTGTCTGGCTTCATTCACATTGTAGCATGTATTATATCTTTATTCCTTTTTATGGATGAATACTATTCCACTTGGTAACTGTATCACATGCTATATTTATTCTAGATACATAGTTTGAAAATAGATTTCTCTCAGTGAATCATCTTTTCACTTTCTTATGTCTTAAGCCCAGAGTTTTAAATTTTGTGCAGTCTGTTGTTTTTCTTTATAGTTTTGGTTTTACATCTAAGAAACCATTGCCAAATTTATGGTCTTAAAAGTTAAACCAACTAGGGGCTGGGGATTTAGCTCAGCAGCATAGGCACCTGCCTTACAAGCAGACGATTGTGAGTTGGATCCCCGGTACTGGGGGGAAAAAAAAAACCAAAAAGTTAAACCGATTTAAGGCATGCATTTGTTTACTTATTTATTTATTTGTGCTGGAGATTGTACCCGGGCTTTGAACATGCTCGGTAAAGGCTGCACCACTGAACTACATCCCCAGGCCTGAATTAACTTTTGTGCATGGTATGAGGTGGGGGTCCAGAGTCTTTCACTTTGGATTAGAAGTTCATTTTCTAGTCAGTTGTTTTTGTGAGTGTTGAAACTTAACATGCTGGGGCTGGGGATTTAGCTCAGTGGCATAAGCGCCTGCCTTGCAAGCAGGCAGTCGTGAGTTCGATCCCCGGTACCAATGAAAAGGAAAAAGACCAAAAAAAAAGAAATTTAACATGCTGATAGAATAATAAATGAGTGTAAGTTTGATCCCATCACTAGCTGCCCTTGGGTAGTTTTTTTTTTAATTAGTACACATTTGCAGTACACAGTGATGACATTCATCACACGGACTTAGTTCATGTGCATAACACATCTTAATTCTTTTTTTTTTTTAACTTGCTCTTTGGGTAGATTTTTGAAGATGTTTCCTGACTATACTTATAATTGCAGTGGCCAGAATGTACTAGGCAATCAACAGGGACTGCAGAAAGCAAAAGAGCAAACAGCTGGGTCAGGACCTAGGTAGGAAAGTGAAGGCCAGTCAGGACCACGCTCTCAGCTCGGGCGTTTCATTTTCTCTCTGTGTGCCTTGGAGCAGTGTGGTGCCCATTTAGAGTGATATGTGGTCTTGGGGACTAGGTTGTATGTTGGTGGATTGGTCGGCATGGGGGCTGAAGTCCTGTTCCCTGTTCAGGAACTGCCTGGTCGCTGGGACTGCAGCCTGCTTCCTGTGGGCTCCATCTCTGCACGCATGGCTTTGGTGGCTCACGTGACAGACAGCACCCACAGCACTGGCCTTTCCTCCCAGGCTCATCAGGGATCCATTCAGAGAATGTTTCCCCTAAATAATTTGTAAAAACTAACAATAATAGAACTGTATTGTTCTTAGCAGCATTGTGAATTAGAATAAAGAATGAAAACGTACCAGGATTATAGCAGACAGGAAAGTCAACTGAGGCAGTCATTTCCGTTTCCATTAAGAAATGCTGTGCAGTTGTCTTTTGAAACATGTTACTTCTTTTAAAATTTTTTTAATTTTTATTAGTATACATTTGCAATACACAGTGATGACATTCTTCGTGGGCAGTTGGTGCATGTGGGTAACATCTAAATTCTTTTTATGTACCCCCCCATCTTTATTAAGTTCCTGTGTTGAGCTTTTTAATTAGTAAGATGAAGATCTTCCTAAAACCTTTTTATGCTGGGGAGGATTCATGAGGTACTGTACAAAGCTCTGGAAAGATAGGTTTGCCCAGAGGGCTTGGCAGCAGACCTCTGTTTTCACCCTTAATCTTTTTATAGACAGAAGCATTCCAAATGTCTGGACACTCCGTGTTGGATTATTGTGTTTTAAGCAGAGTTTCGAAAGCAGTGGTTTATCACTTGGGAAGAAAGGGTTGTATACTGTGAACTTCATAACGTTCTTTCCCGGGATGGTAAGGATGATAAAAACCACTTTACTGAAAAGGAGTGGGGAGTTGGAAGGAGAAGCACCGACAGTTTTCTAGAAGAAATTTCATTGTTGAAAATCAAAAGTCAGGGACTAGGAATGTAACTCAGTGGTCGAGTGTTTCCCTAGCAAGTACAAGGTCCTGGGTTTTAGGCCGAGAACTAAAAAAAAGTTCAATTAAAAACTGAAGCCAAGTTGGTCCTGGTGGCACATGTCTGTAATCTGAGCATTATAGAGGCTGGGGCTCACCGTGAGTTCAAGGCCAGCCTGGAATAAATAGCAAGACCCTGTCTCAAAACAACCAACCAAACAAACAAACACACTAAAGTCAAAGTTTTAGTGTTGCATCTGTCTTAGAAAAGGAAATTGCAGAAAGCGCGGGAACTAGAGTTAGGAGGCCTTTCTCAGGGGAGCCCTTCACCTCTTTCCTTTGTGTTCTGTGTGTGGCAGGAACCACTAGGCCTGATAGTATAAAGCGGGTGGAAGGTCTCCCCTCCCAGCTTGTGATGCTGGTCTGCAGAAAGATGATCCGATAGGCGCTACCCTTTACCCTGATGAAACTGAAAGAGGCAGGCAGCTATTTCATCTTTGACTTGGGGGTGAACGGCAGTTTCGCTGGCCCCACAGTGGCTCTTGTCCTTTCCAGTGACTAAACCTGTGGTCCCTGGATTTCTGCCTCTAGGCAGCTGCCCTGTGGAGGACAGTGTGTTGCTTAGGGCAGGAAGCGGCCATGCGCACAGTGTAACTTTTCATCTGTGAATGGATGATTGGGACCAGACTGTCTGGTCATGCCTAAGTGCTAAGGCTTGTTTATCTGCTCTTTAAAATCTGCCCAAGGCAAATCATAGCTGGGAAATTCTTTTTTAGGGGGCTGGTGGGGCTCAATACAATGGCTTCATTTATGTTTTTTTTTTAATTAAGTTTATTGGTACAGTTTAGATACACATGATGATTTTGTTCATCATAGGGAATTTGTACCTGAACATAGCATACCTTGATTCATTTTTTTCCACATTCGCCTCCCTTCCTATACCCCTCCTTATCTATTAGTCCTTTGATAAGAAACAATTGGCTATAATTTTTTTTCCTCACTCTGTGAGTTGTCTATTCTGTTGATCATTTCTTTTGGTGTGCAAACGCTTTTTAGTAAGATGAGATCCCAGTTGTTGAATCTTTATAATATTTTCCATGTTCTTACGTTTGGGTTTTTTTTTTTTTTTTTTTGAGTCAGGGCCTTACTATGTAGTTCCCACTGGCCTTGAACTCATTATGTAGGCCAGGCTGTCCCCGAACTCGTGGTGATCCTCCTTCCTCAGCTTCCCCAGTGCTGGGATTACAGGCATGTGCCTCCATGCAGAGTAGTAGGTTTTGTTGACAAGGTTTTTGCCTACACTTGTGTCTTCAAGAGTTCTACCTGTTCTTTCTTCCAGCAGATTTAGTGTTTCTGTTTTAATATTGAGATCTTTGATCCATTTTGATTTTAACATCTGGGAAGTTCTTGTCATGCTTCAGCATCTAGAGGAAGTTCAAGGTGGTTCTTGTTTGAGGACCATTGTATAGGTCCTGCCCACCTGGTGGCAGATGGATCTTTGCCTAAAGCAGGAAGCCGGAGTCACATGTAGAGTCACATGGAGAGCAGTGCACCATCATCCCTCTCACTGCCATCTGAGATGTGACCTTTAGACCTAGGAGAGCTGGAATGGAAGCTCAGAAGGACGTTCTTAGGCTGGGAAGGGCTTTTGTCCAGGAAACACAAGCTGCAAGAACTGGTGTAGAGCTGGAGGAGGGAGGGTTGGAAGTTCAGACCAGGGCACAGCTTTGGTTGGTCGAATTAAAAATTGTTTTAATTGGTACATCTCTCAGTTACTTTATAACCTCAGTGAAATTTTATGATTATTTTCATTCTCTCTGGAAAATGCATCCATTCTTAACAATTGTTTAAAAGCCCTTAAACGTTTGAAGTTACAGACAACATCTTATTGGTGTCTGCAGATGTGTCATTGTTCTCTATAACACCAAACCTTACAGAACCAACTTAAAGTGCTATGGATAAAGGTGACTGCTTTCTAAGCCTCCTAACATAGGAGGAGTTGCATTTTCTATGCTGTGCATTTGCCCCAAAACATGACAAGGCAACCCTCTACTAAATGATTTGAAACATTTATTAAATCATTAAAGTACTTGAAATCAAAGGGTGATGTTTTTAAAAGATTTACAACAAGCTGAGCTCTTATTTCTCAGTTGTTTTTATCCCTGCAGCTGTCGTTTAGGTTTAGTGGTGATAGGAGGGCGTTTGGTCATTTGGTTTTTGCTTTCCATGTGTTGCAATGGCATCGTGGTAACCTGGGCCTGAAGGTGGCTGTGCTTACTCTGTAACCTTGGTGCTGCTCTTGCAGATGTGGAAAGCATCAGCAGGCCATGCTGTGTCCATCACCCAGGACGTCGGAGGAGCTGATGACTGGGAGACCGACCCTGATTTTGTGGTAGGAGTCACCAGCCTGCCTGTGCTTTGCGTTTCTTTGAAAGTGATTTTCCTGTGTTTGTGTTCACTGTCGTGGGTGTGGGGTTTACTTGTTGTTTTTCTTTCCAGAATGATGTGAGTGAAAAGGAACAGAGATGGGGCGCCAAAACCGTAAAAGGGTCTGGGCACCAGGAACACATCAAGTAAGAGCCTCTGCAATGCTGTCGGGAATGGGGGCCCCTCCGCACACTCAACCAGTGGGTCCTCTGCAGGAGGGGAACAGGCCCCAGCAGGGACATCTACTGCTGACAGCTAAGGGGGGCAGTCAGGCGTCAGAGTTGCTTTTGCTTATGGTATTGACCTGATGTTCAATCAGCAGATGAATGAATGTAAGACATGGCACCTAGGTTTAATGCATGCTTTTATGTATATGTGCTTACACGTGTAATTGGCCACCAAGTTAAAATCTCCATGGCAGACAGTTTCCTCACAGTTCTGGGACTCCCGCTTCTGCATCTGATGATTTTTATCAGGGCCCACAGTTGCCTAAGTTCTTTCTCTAAATAGGAGGCTTCTCAACTGTGAGATGTCATTGGATACTTTAGATCTTAAACACCTTCCTTTGATCATTATTATTACTATTTTTTCCTCCCTTTTATTACTGTCTGAAAATTATGGTGCTTTGCAGGATTTAGTCGCTGGGGTATATGAACTGAATTCCAGGCTTTGAGAAAAACCTAGAATAGGATACAGTGAGCTGTATCATCGTTTCTGATCCGGCACTATCTGAAATGCCAGCTCTGGGCAGCTTGTTTTCACTCAGGAAGCATTGATAAAAGGGCCTTTAAAACCATGCTCAGAGGTTGGTTTTAGGCCACCCTGGTCAGGATTGGTTGTCCCTGTCCTGTATTGTAAAGGCAGCACTGCTGACCTGGTGACCTGCTTTGAAACATGGGGAAAGTTCCTGTCTTGCTTGGACACAGTATCTGTTAGAGGAGGATTGAGTAAATCCCCTGGAACAACAGAGTCTACATGGTGACATTTTAAAATACGACCTTTAATTTTTTGTATTTTTTTTTAATGAAACAAAGTCTTACCATGTTGCTAAGGGGCTCAAGTGATCTTACCGCACGGGAGCTCTTTAGTCTCGAGTGTTGGTCCCTCCTAGGCTTGCTCATCCCATGCCTCCCACAGAACTGAGTTGAGAAATCAGAAGCCTAGGAGAGGGAATGAAATGGTGCTGGCAGGAACACTTGCCCCGGGCTGTTTGCCACGGGGTTACCAGAATCCCAAGTTGGTTAGGTTATGTGGACTTCTTCTGTTCTTGGTGGCCTCAGCCTGTTGGGCAGGGAGTATGGACTGTCTGGGACGCTAGCATCTTGATGAGTTAAGGTCCCATGAGGAAAGTGTGGGGATGGGATCGTTCTTAGCACCCTGCGGCTCTTCCCAAGGTTCTGGAAGGACTCTTCTTCTCTTGCTCATGGAGGGTCAGGTAGTTTCCAGGCCTGGTATGTATTTTAGTCACATTCTTGTGATGATTGTCTTTGTGTTGATGGTGTGGGCCTTGCGTCTTCCGGGCAGAAGGGCTGCATGCCCAGGTGGCTGTTGTGCTGTTCTGGGTTCTCATGGTGACAGCTCCTTCCTGGCTTGCCAGATTTTGACTAAATGTTGTGATGTGCTTCCTGCCTTTCTATATTTAAAATGAAAAGTGGCTCTTAGGTGATAAATTCTGAATGTCTGCCTTGACAGGTATACAATGCTTGAGTACCTCAAGTAAAGACAGACTGTCAGTACTAGGTATCCTTGGTGGCCTTGGGGATCTGGAGGAAGGGACCTTGACTTTATTCCCCCTTCTGCCTCCTGATGGTGTTTGCAGGACGTGTGCTCCTAACCCATTTGTCTACTAAAATTAGCGGCCTTTCTCCAGATGAAATAGAGTTCAAGGTTTAGTTGGGTACCTTTGGGGTGGAGTTGGGCCACAGTGTGCATTTGGTGCAGTGTTCCTCCTCCCATCCATTTCTGCCCAAGAACCGCTGAAGTGGATGCCCCAGCTGTCAGGATAGTCAGGAACGTATATAGAAAGTAGACAGTTGGTAAGCGCCAAACAAAGGAAAGCTTTCAAGTTTGCCAGGGTGATGTTGCCTGTCTTTATTTATCCCATTGCAAAACAATATGTACATCCTTTTTTGAGTTTTTTCTTTCTGCTCTTACCTTTCTTCTAAAGCATACACAAGCTAAGAGAGAACGTCTTTCAAGAACATCAGACTCTCAAGGAGAAGGAACTTGAAACAGGACCAAAAGCCTCCCATGGCTATGGAGGGAAATTCGGCGTGGAACAAGACAGGATGGATAAAGTAAGTCGGCGACAGCTGTTTGTGCTGGGCACCTGGCTGTGTGGGCTACTTGTGGTAGGCCAAGTAGTCCTCACGTTTCTTCCTTAGATTGTATGTGTCAAGTTGGTGTGTCGGGATGAGATCTGCTCACAGTGGCCTCTTGTCAACTGAACCCACTCACAAAGCTCTCTGGGTTTTTAGAGGTGTTTTTGAAGTTTGGAGAGGTGCTGGCAAATGGCAGATGTGTAGAGAGACCCTGACGGTATTAGCTCCACTTTGTAAATGGGACAAAGTGTAGAAACAACTGAGCTTCAGATGTCCTAGTTAGCAGTGCCTGTGGTTCCGGCTTATGGCCCAAGTTGTACCATTTCATAGAGTAAACCATACCTGTGGGCCCCTCATCACATCATTCCTGGAAATTGTGCTAGCATGTAGCTGACGTCCCATGTGGCTTTACTGACCTCTGCACCAACCAGGTGGCTCCTGTGAGCAGTCGGTGATGGGACCAGCCTGCAGACATTGAGCAGATGCTCATGGCAGCTGCTGATGAGCACAGCCACCTTTATGGCACTGCGCGTTGTTCCAAGTAAGAGCAGGCGAGTGTTGGCTCGAGACGGCTTGCTGGTTTCTCCCTGGAGAAAAAACAGTGCAGATAGCAGCATGTCTGTCTGTTTGCATGTCTGCCCTAAAGCAGGGCTGACTTTGCAGACACCTTTTCATCAGTGAATTTTCATGTCTGAGCAACATGGTATTGTTCAGACCAGACAGGTGTGTTGCCTGAGCTGTGGACAGAGGTGAAAGGATCAGCTGGTGTTAGATTCTGGTGGGTAATTCCATACCTCTCCTCCTGTTGCATGGATCGAATTAAACGTTTGAGCTGGGCATGGAATGTCAAAGCTGTGTCAGAGTGAACCAGATATCACTCCACCAGCAGATCAGACTGGGCTATGGGGGTGGGCTGGGAGCTCCCTAACCACATCCAGAAATAACAGGAAGCTGGAGGCTAAGTGCCATCTGCAGGAAAGAGACATGGACATTTGCTGTGTCACTTGTGCTTCTCCCACAGAGATGTCCTAATGCTGAAATAGGTAGTGTGTGCAAAAGAATCTCCTGGGGCTCTGGATCCGAGTCTGGTAGGTAGCCTTTCAGAGCAGCAGAGCAAAGTGGCAGACAGAACCTTCCATCCAGTAGGTGGCTAGGCTTGTGCTCACTGGGGGTCATGGGGTGTTAGTGCAAAGAGAGGCTGACTCTGGAAATTGGGCCCCCAGTTAGGGTTAGGGAAAATGATCCCAGTTTATCCAGCACGAGTCTGATTTAAAATGATTTCCCTGCTATTTCTTGGTCTGTGTCTGTTGTTGGCCTGAGTCCTGCTCATCCTTGAACCTCCAGCTTGGGCTTTTTCTAGCCCAGAAGCTTCCCTAAAGAGCCCGTCTCTTCCTTCTGCCTCACTTTCCCACCCTGTGGCTCCTCCTTCATGCTGGCCTTGGCATCCCCGTCAGCTGTTGCTGCCACATTGTTCTGTGGTTTGCAGTGAGACTCTTCTCTGGCCTGGCTTCTCAGGGCCAGCACTCATCATTCTCACCTGTGGGTGGCTTGGTGTTGTGCAGGGTGCTCAGGGACTTGTGGTGAGTGTGCAGAATCACGCTTTGTGGCTGACACACGCACACGCAGGTCCTTCTGGTTCAAAGAATCACTCACTCACTTCTGAGTGGGGCTGATAATAATCCTGCAGCAATGGACCTGGAGAGGGGCGTTGCTTCTGCTGCTTCTTAGTGCTGTTGTTTTCTGGGCCTACATATCTAAGAATAGTCAGCTTTCAGCTCACATGAGCACCATGAGACCAGCCTGTTTTCAGAAAGAACTTACAGTTAACCTGGGAATAAGTGCTTAAACTCTTTGTAACTTGTCCTGTCTAGAACCTGGATAAATAGTAGTGAGGTCCTTCCTTGTGGAAAGAATTGAGGAACTTGTTACAGACACTGTCAGAATCATATTTTGAGCAAGCACAGGAGCTGTCAGGCCTTTGGTTTTGCCATTTTCTGAGCACATAGCCAGCTTCTTCTGGCTTCCTGTTTCTCTGGTTTTTGTTGCTTTCTATACCTCTGCCTTCAGGATGGAGCTCCACTTGCACAGCTGTGTAATAGCAAGTGTGATTCTGCCAGTAGAAGATTAAAGATGCTTTAGGAGCATGTCTGTTTCAGTCAGAAAGCTTTGCTGTTGCCAAATGCAGTTTTCCTGGCTGTATTTTTAGAGTCATTTTCATGTAACTTTCTGACTTAAAGTCGTGTTGGAGAATCCCTTTGTCACAGTGGCCTCTCACCACTCCCTCACTGACATTTTCTGGTTGAGATCCTAGAGGCCATGCATGGGGTGTGTTACGGTTTATGTCGGGATGTCCCCCCAGAGCCTCATGCAATCATAGGGTTTGTTTTGGAAGTGACTGAATCTAGAGTGTGTGATGCTGGGATTAAGGCTGTGTGATACTGGTTGGTTTGACAGCGTCCTGATCCTAGCAGCCTAGAGTATAAAAGGGTCAGAAAGATGCTATTAAGGCTGCTTGCTTGATTTAGCTATCTTCTGCTGCTCTGAACTGTTGCCCCTGTGCCATGTGCAACCCTGTCTCGGAATCAGCTATGGACTGAAACCTGTACAATCTGTGAGCTTTCTTCCTTTAACTTGGGTGTGCGATATTTTATCTCAACAACAAGAAAAATAACTTAAGATCGGCCACGTGCCGAGCCTCACTGATGTGTTGAATGCTGCCCAAGTGGCCAGACCCAGCATCTACCAGGTAATCTGGCATAGGTGGCTAAGGTCAGGATGTGTACCAATGGGGAGTGGGCACATGTGTTTGAATGTGTGTGTCCTTCCCATACCTGTCACTGTGTTGCCTGTGCTTAGCACCCTTGGAGGGTTCTGGGGGACTATGCACTGTGGGATTAGCTCTGGAAGCCTGGGTCTTAACTGTGTTCAACATGGGGAACCATTGGGCCCAAGACAGCATTGTGGTCACAGGATCTGTCAAGGTGGCTGCACTGGGTGGAAGAATCATAGATACAACCAGAGACACTGTGCTGGTGAAGAGACACAGCTGGGTTCCCAAGAATGTCATTGCTGGAGAGGGCTGCTCTTGAGGCTGGGGTTTGCAGACCTCAAGGTGAAGCATGCCAAGACCCCAGACTCTGCTTCCTTACTTTACTACCTGGTGGACAGGTGACATACAGAGGATTCCTGAACTTGTGCTCCCAGTATGATGGGGGCTGACAGTGTTGGTGACTGCAACCCTGGAGTGAGCCAGTTTGGGTGACAACAGCTGGTACCCTGTCTACATAGTATGCATACTTCAGTGTTGATTCCGAGTCTGCGTTATTACTAAAATAGACCTTTCTATGCTTTAGTGTATTGACAAAATAAATATTTTTTGTCCTGATTTGTAGTTCTTATAGTATGAAAAAGCCTTTTTTCAAGAGAGTAAATGTGTTGCCAGCAATGTCCATGTAAACAGCTCTTCGGAATTGTGTTGTCAGCTGCCAGCATCTTTTTTTTCCATGCCGTGTTGCATCTGAAGCTCCACTCTGTTTGAGGGTTTGTGGTGTGGGAGCCCTGCAGCTGCATTGGAGGAGCCCTGTACCAGGGACTTGATGGCTCAGACTGCATTGCCTTCTAGGATTCCCACCGTGGTTGCGTGGAGGAAATGCCTGCACCTGGGTTGTTAATGTTGCGCTAGGCGTGTGTCTGTGATATTTTATTTTTGTACTCTCTTCCAGTCAGCTGTTGGCCATGAGTATCAGTCGAAACTTGCTAAGCACTGCTCTCAAGTCGACTCGGTCCGGGGTTTTGGAGGCAAGTTTGGTGTCCAGATGGACAGAGTTGACCAGGTGAGTGATGGGCACAATAAGTGACCCCGAGTTCTGCTGAGCACAGTGCTTTCCACCCCAGATTGTGCTGGTGCCGTGTGTGTCCTTTGGATCACTTGTAGCAGTGTGCTGGGAGGGATTTCTGGAGAGGAGCCGGCAGGCCTCTTCCCCTGGGGTACTCTGAGAAGCTGAGCCATCTGGGTGAGGAATGTGGATAGTAGCATGTAATGAAATGCCTTTCTCAGATGGGCTTAGGGATCCCTGTGTTGCTGTCTACTTACCAGATGGACTGGGGTCCTAGTTTCAGTGCCCTGGGCATAGGACACCCTTAGATATATTGTCTAAGAATGTGCCAATGGGGACCCCTCCCAGCCATTTCCCTTCATAAATGTCACTGTGGCAAGTGCAGCTCAGAGTTCTTCCTGTGGAGCCCTCGTTTTCAGGGCTGCAGGCTGGGTCCAGATGTTCTGGCAGGTTCAGGCTTGAGCCTGTTCTGATTCCCTTTGGATCAGGGCCATTAGCCCCTTCCTTCATTTTGTTTCCTGGCAGGCAGTGGCCTGGATTTGGACAGGCCTCAGTCTCTGTTCTGACTTTTTGAATCCTAGCTGTCTTGGAATTTTTATTCCAAGTGAGATGGGAGTCATCATAATCCTTAGCTCATGGGGCTCTGTGGGAAGCACAGCACATAGTATGCCCACATGCCCACCATGTTGCCTGCCTCCTGCTGCTGTTGTTGTTATTAGTATTATTTTGTTCTTCAGATAGCTTATTTGAAGAATGCGTTTCTGTGTGGCACAGAGAATTGTTCCAGATGGGGATTATTTGGCTACAATACATTAGCTGAGCCTAATGTGCAGCAGCCTTCTGGGGAGGAAGCCATGTTGCCCTGGGTGTGCTTGACTGTGGTGCCCGCCAGACTGTGAAAGTGTTTTTTTTCCAGCAGTACTCCAGATTGAACTCACAACCTTGCACACTCTTAGAGAAGCACTCTCCTACAGAGCTGTACTCCCATCCCAAATGTATTCATTCATTCATTCATTCATTCATTTATTCTTTAAGAAGGCAGCCTTTTACCTTTATGTACGCAGACTGTTGAATCTTCATGCCGTCAGGCTGTTGCAGGATAATTCAACAGCCCTGAGTTTTCAGAGAACTTCCTTTATATAGAATTTAGAAGTGGGAGATACAAAGCAAGTAACATATCATAATATAGGAACACTGGGAACAAGAGGCGGGGTCCCTTACTGGGTGAGCATAGGTCAAGGCAGCCCTTTTTTATTTTGAGACAAAGTTGCACCAGGTTTTCCAGGTGGCTGCAAACTGTTCATCCTCCTGCTTCAGTGTGCCCTATCCACCCTCCCAGATTGGTCAGATTATAGGAATGTGCCACCACGTGTGACTGTGGGACATTGTATAGCATGTAAATTCACAGCAGCAGAGCTTTTGGGGTGAATTTAACCTGTGTTTGATTTAGGAAAATAGTCCAAATATAACAGGATTTGTGGTTTTAGAAGTTTTATATATTTGTGAACTCAGAGTGACTGTTTTAGCGACATTTAAAAGTGCATTTGTTTTATTTTCTGTAATTGCAGTCTGCAGTAGGCTTTGAGTACCAGGGGAAGACAGAGAAGCACGCCTCCCAGAAAGGTGAGCTGTAGAATGTGTGGACGGGACCAGGAGCAGCCTTGTAGCCCAGCTTTGAAGGGAGTGCCTGGGTGCCTGAAGCCCACTTCCGGGGTATGAGGGCTGTTACCTATGGACAGTTGTGCTCTGAGTTCCTGAATCACCTGGATGTACTGTTGGGCAACACACATAAAGCTCTGCCATCTGGTGTCGTGGTAGTGCTTCCTGGCTGGTAGCAGAAGCCAGGCCTTTTCTGAGTGATGCTGCTCTCTGACTTTGTTGGCAGAAAACTAACATTCCCTCCTAAGGACAGAAAATAGAGTTGCTAAATTCTGATTTTCATTTTATATGTATAGGGGTGAGAATGGTAATGATTCATATTTATGATGTCACCAGTCTCTGAAGCCATATTTTCAGTTCAGAAGTATACTGCTTCCTTAGAATGCTGCCTGTGTTTTCTGCAGGCTTATTTAATTCTGCCTTCTATGTATTACCTTGTAATTAGCAATGAACGTGTTCATGAGCAGTGGCAGGGATAGTTAACTGAGGTGTGGGCATATGGAACATTAGGGTCTCATCTGTAAGGTTTTCAGCTGCATAGCTTTCTTTATGCCCCGACCTTTACTTAACCAGTTTTTAAAGTGGGCATATAGCTTTATTTCTAACAGTGGAAACAGACCTCCCTGGAGCAGTGGAAAAGGATGCATACCCTTCTGTGTGTGGGCTGTAAACATGCTCAGCATCTCCTGTGGGTGGCTTGTCTGGTTTTTTTTTTTTTTGGTACTGTGTTTCCAACTCATGCCCTTATGCTTGCCAGGCAGGTACTTGTGCGCTGAGCTGTCTGTCCAGCTCTTTTGTCCATTGTAAGATGCATGCTCTTGTTTCTTGGTTGCTGTTATCCCTGGGCATTTCCGTTTTGCCTAGTTTAGCAAGAGTGGCACTGTGGCTTGTCATCGTGTTTATGCTGACTGTTCTTCCTAGACTACTCCAGTGGCTTTGGTGGCAAGTATGGCGTGCAGGCTGACCGGGTGGACAAGAGTGCTGTTGGCTTTGACTACCAGGGCAAGACGGAGAAGCATGAGTCAC
Organism: Cavia porcellus; assembly: GCF_034190915.1. Lineage (NCBI taxonomy): Eukaryota > Metazoa > Chordata > Mammalia > Rodentia > Caviidae > Cavia > Cavia porcellus. Next base: position 28,338,488 of record NW_026947500.1, read on the forward strand.
AGAAAGGTGAGCGGCTTCTCTCTTACCTTCCTCGTGCATTTATGAGTAAAAAAGCACTTGAGGGGATGTTCTTCCCTATATAAATGGGGTTACCTTATACATGCGGTTTTTAAACATTATTAAATGTTTTGATTTTTTTTTTAATGTGAGTAGTTGTGGACATTTCATGTTTTTAGTGGCTGCTCAGTCCCTCAGCCTATGAAGATTCCATTGTCTGTTTAACCATTCTTCCTTTGAACTTGAAATTCAGGTTATTTGCAGTTTTTTGATGTTAAAGTTGACTGCAGTGAAAAATTTTTACCTGTATTTTACTCACGAGTGATTATTCAAAGGGGCTAGTTTCAGACAAGCAAAACAAGAATGTCAAAGGCTGTTAAAATCTTGATAGGAGCTGGAGACGTGGGTCAGTGGTAGAGAGTGTGCCTATAGTGTGTGCAAGGCTCTGGGTTTGATGTTTAACCCTCTGAAAAACCCTAAAATTCTGATAAAATACTGCCAGGGTGATGTTAGAGGTTGTACTGCCTCTACTTCCTGTGGTGACCTACCTAGTAAACCCCACTCAAAAACCACTCTATTACTGAGGTTGCAGGTCATCTAAGTCCCCCGCCTGCCTGGGGTCGTGGCTTCTCCATCCCCACACTGTTTGTTTTGTCTGACGTGCACTTTTCAGCTTTTTTTTTTTTTTTTTTGTACCAGGGATTGAACTCATGACCTTTTACTTGCCAGGCTGGCACTTGTGCTGCTGAGCTAAACCCTTGGCATTTTTTCTTGTTTTTTTATGACTGCCAATATTTGAACACTGAGGACTGATTTCTTTCAAATCCCAAAGAAAACAGACCACACCACTGGAAGTTCAAGGCATGCTGACTTGGTATTTTCCCATGCACAGCGCCTGCAGGCCTGTGGGGACACTCAGCCTGTGGTTTGCCAGGGACTGGCCTGCTACTGGCCTGCTGCTGGCCTCAGGCTCCTCTCAGCAGAGTGTGCAGCTTCGTGCCCAGGCCAGTGTGTGTACAGTGTTCCCTGGGGCCTGGCCTTCAGTCTCATGATGCACTGGCTCGGAGCAAAAAGAAGTGTCATTTGTCTCTGATGCCCTGGGCCTTTCCTCACAGGACTTGAGCTCCGTGCTCTATGCTGTAACCAAGTCCGTGAGAGTCATTCTTCAGAATTAAAGTGACTTGAGTAAGAATTAAATATGACTTGAATCAGAACAGAACTGGTGTTTCTGGAAGATGTTCCTTATGTGTTCTTTTTCTTAGAAAGCCTTCCCTGGTGTGTCTCTGCTTGCTTTAGAGATTTTGATGCTTGCTGCTGTAGGCATCTCAGCCTCCAGCCTTGTCATTGCTTCCTGGAATGATTGAGAGATGATACATTGTAGGGATTATTGAGTGATTATTAATCTGCTGTCTATCAGCTTTTCATCCTTGTCATACAATGCCTGCGATGGACACCTCATGGGAGGAAAGGGTTACTTTGGTTTACAGTCTCAGCTTGTGGTCACACAGACTATTTTGTTTCTGGGCCGCAGTGAGCCACACGACAGAGCAGAGCTGCTCCTCTTGTATGGAACTGGAAGGAGGGGTGGGAATAAAGTACTATATCCTTCCAGAGCCCCAGAGTGCCCTGTCTCTCCCCTAGGCCACGCCTCCCAGTTTCCACCACTTCCATGATGCCAGCAGCAGGGAACAAGCAAGTGTACCTTTGGGGGACATTCCAGGTCCAAACCACAACATTTGGGCGCTTTACTATCTGTATGTTTATATTACAACACACAGATACTGTCCACGTTTCTCTGATCTTCCAGCAATCTTGAAAGAGTCCATCTGTTTATCCTCTTTCCTCTTGTCTCTCTTTCCCTGTCTCTCTCACTCCCCTCCTCTTCCCTGCTATCCTGCCCTCCTGTCTGTCTCTGTCTCTGTCTGTGTCTCTGTCTCTGTCTCTCTCTCTCTCTTTCTTTCTCTTTGAGGGATAAGCTATAATTCCAGCTCCTGGGAGGGTGAGGCAGGAGGATCATGATTTTGAGGCCGCCTGGACTGTGCATCAAGACCTTGTCTCAGAAACCCAAGGGGGAAATTGAGTAGTAACAGTACTTTCTTAATGGCTACTAAGACTAACTGAATGTGTTTGCTCATTTTTAAACAGTCTTTTCTTCTTTGTAGATTACTCCAAAGGCTTTGGTGGCAAATACGGTATTGACAAGGACAAAGTGGATAAAAGTGCTGTTGGCTTTGAGTATCAAGGCAAAACAGAGAAGCATGAGTCCCAGAAAGGTCTCTTCTGTTTTTCTCTTATTCTCTAGCTAGGAGAATAACGTGACAGGCATTAACCAGGATGGCGGGGGGGTGGGGTGGGGGTGGTGTCGGAGGACAAAGTATTTCAGATAATTGTTTAAAGTGGATATTTCTTTTGATTAAGTATTCAGATTTTGTTGGTTTTTTTTTAAGCAGGTGAGGGTCTTTATCAGATTTCAAGACTGGAGAAGCTACAGTAGTTAAAACAGTGTGCAGTGGCTTAATGATAGACAATAAGGTTTATAGGAAGTATTCAGTTTTGAAACAAATGATCCATTCGCCAAATGCCATGATTTATGACTGTAGTCTCAGCTACTAAGAAGCTGAGCCAGGACGATCTCTTGAGCCCAGGAGTTTAAAACTAGCATGGGCAACATAGTGAAACCATGTCTCAAAACACATAAGCCAAAATAGAAAACTGACTCCAGAAACATAGCTTTTAAATGAGATCAGATGTTTATGCCTTTTTTGCTCATAATAATGTCCTTGTCCCACACATCTGTCTGTATGTCTTGAGATAGTGCTGCTTCGGAATGCTGGTGTAAGCCTTGTGCATTGGGTGGGACTGTCTGCAACGCTGAGATTCCAGATGAGGGAATTTTCTGGCTACTTTGTGTGGGTGTTAATGGGTGTTTTACCAAAGTTCTGGAAAAGAAAGGGTGGGATTGGTGACTTGTGTGTTTTAAATTGCATTATTAGAAACCTGCTTTCTACTTGTGCCCAGGCTGCCTGTTAACACCAGATTATGGCTTTTTATTGTGCATGTAGACTATGTGAAAGGGTTTGGAGGAAAATTTGGTGTGCAAACAGACAGACAAGACAAATGTGCCCTTGGCTGGGATCACCAAGAGAAATTACAGCTGCATGAATCTCAAAAAGGTACATTCTCTTTGCCCGTAATCAAGGCCATTATGAGAGCTGTATGTGTTCCTGGGCCGGTCATGTTTTGTATTCGCTATATTTCTGTTCAAGTGTGGTGTCTTCTCTATGTGGTGCCGTCCCAGCGTTCCGGAAGCTCCTGAGCTAGTTAGTAGTGCAGAGCCTCAGTCACGTGAGGGCTGTGTCTCACAGCACAGGGCTGCGTCAGTGGCACTGCTGGGAGCATTTGCCTTGTGCCCTTCGGGTACTGCGCTGAAGCGCACTGCACTTAGGCCCCAGTTCTTGATTATAAAGTAAGCTTTGGTTTGTGTCATCAGATGCTTCCTTTCTGACCGGCAGTGTTTTACAGTCACAAGGGAGACCCTGACCCTGGAAGAGTCAGTTCAAGGGCAGCAGAGGCCTTCCTTCTGCCCCACCTAAGCTAGGGTTCAGGGACCCATCCTGTGCCCGGCAGGGGTGGGGCAGGGTGTCCTTTGTATTTGATGTCTCAGCAGCACGGGTTGGAGCCTCAAGAGAAGCCTCCATGCGTGGAGTGGCTTTGCTGAATGACTGAAAGTACAGTTCTTAGCTGCTTCCAGGTCGGGGCTGAAGTGTTCCCCTTGCCAGTTGTCCCTTAATCACTCAAGTCCACTTCAGATGGTCAGCCCCACTAGGCTTACTGAGCTCTTGCTTTCTTGAAACGATATGTTAGACAGTGCCCATTCTCATGTGATTCTAACACACCCTGTGTTTCCTTTCTTGGTTGTTTTCCCCATTGTCACATGTGGATTTCCAGATTATAAGACTGGTTTCGGAGGCAAATTTGGTGTTCAGTCCGAGAGGCAGGACTCCTCCGCTGTGGGGTTTGATTACAAGGAGAGACTGGCCAAGCACGAATCCCAGCAAGGCACATTTCCCACCCCCGCCTCTTCCCACACTCCCTTGCGGTGCAGCCACTTCCAGCACAGGCTTCAGGGTTCACCTCGGTGCTGCAGCAGGCTCTCCTGCTCACCAGCTGTCAGAGCATTGGGCATCCTCAACCCATTGAAACTAAGTTCCATTTTTTCTCATTCTCTTTTTTTCCCCTTTTGACCTTTCAGGGGAAAGTTGGGGTAGAAATGATAGTTCACAAGTTATGAACTCTAACCCCTTTATCTGGTTTCTGGGGTGGTCTCCTAACAGCCTTCTGCACATTTGCTTGCTTTTGACCACGACTTCTTGGGTCATCATGCCAGGCCTTGCTGCCTCTGAGGTGAGGAGAGAGAGAGAGGTTTTAGTTCCAGCACCTCTGACCCTTCCATCAGAGTCTTCGTAGCAGTGAGGGCTGAGAAATGCGTGTTCTATGTGATTTCTGTGTTTCATTGTGGCAGTGGTGCCTTTTAGACAGGGGTGGGTAGTTTTGTTTGTTCTGTTTTTTTTTTTCTTTGTGACACCATCCATGTGTAGGATCTTCGCATGGAGTCACACAAGTGTGCACACAGCTGGCAAGTAACCTTTCTGGGGCCACACACTGGAAATCCAGATAGTTGACACATATTCCTTAGAGCAGTCCATCGAAGTTCTCCAACAGAGACTTGGTTACTAGAACCTGGACCCATGACTAGGGGAATGGTGATATCCAGCAGTGAAGGGCAGAGTGCAGGCTTTGAGCACAGTGTTAGGAGCTGTGCAGTGCTCGGGCGTAGGGTGTTGAACACCCTGGGCCTGACCCCGCAGACTGCATGGAGAGGGCCATTGGGTCTCTGCGGCATTGAGACTGCATGACACTGTGACTTTCATGTGGATGTGTGTTGCTGCAGCAGACATATTTGGCTGGTAGAATGTCCACATGGAGTATTTTCTTTCTTTTAAAAAGCAAGAAAACAAACTGCGACTGAGCCTCTATTTAGTGCTGGGTAGAACGGGCGCACAGGAAACAGATGAGCATAAGCCCCGTGGCTGATATGGAAGACTGTGCTAGTGAAGTGGCGCATCGCAAAGGCCTGTCCTGTGCCCCCTTCTTGGCTTATTTCTTGCCAGCCTGCTGCCTGTCCCCGCCCTTTCCCCAGGAGAATGCCAGAAGCATGCCCACGCCTGTCCTGCTCCCTGCCTGTGCACTGGACACTGTGGTCAGACGCAACTTGCCTGGCCTGGAAAGCCTGTCTTGTGGCGGTTCTTGGTTCTTTCTGCCAGGGTGCATTTCCTTGGGCTGTTTGAGACCTGTCTGCATGCACCTGCGGTCATCTCGGACTGGGCCTGTCCTATGCCTCAGAGTAAATCTTGTGTTTTGTCACCTTCAGACTATTCCAAAGGATTCGGTGGCAAGTACGGGGTGCAGAAAGATCGGATGGATAAGGTAAGGCTGTCCAGCTCCAGGAGTAGAACTTTCTGCCGGCAGGCCCAGGGATTCCTGCAGCCCCCACTCTGTGTCAGTTGCTGTTTGTAGCTACCATCAGGCAGGCACTGTGCTCATGGTTCTGGCCATCCACCCACTCAGCCTGGTGTATGTCACTACGGCAGCAGTGGGCTGGCTCCCAGTCGAGGGTCTGAACTAGCCAGGCTAAGTGCTTGGCCATAGCATGGCAGTGAGGGAGCTGTCACTGGATCGTACTGCTATTTGAACTTTGATTATGAATGGTAAATCAGGCTGGGAATTGAGTTCATGTGAGACCATTTGTAGGGTCATCCTGCCCTGGGCTGTAGTGGTGGGTGGCATGCGGAGCCTTAGAGCTCTGCTCCTATGCAGCTTGTTGCTGACCTCACAGCCTCTGCTCGGGCACTTCCCCATGTCACCAGGATCCATGGGAGAACCCTGGGCACACCGCACAGGCCAAGGGGTCTGGGGAAAGGACTAGTCAGAGCCCAGTTCTGAAGAGCGGGGAAGAGTTTGTTAGGAAAGTCAGGGCTGGGAGACTGCAGAGCAGAGGACACAGCATATGTCTTGGTGTGGGGGATTGAGGGATCACTGCAGAGGCTGGAGAGGGGAGCTGCACAAACCATGTGCGGTCCTCAAGTTGCTAAACAGACTCTGGAGCCCTGGATGGGATTAGCAGGCAGAGGACAAGAGTGGCATCTCCCCTGAGTAGCCCCTGCCTGCATCGTGGGAGATGGTCTAAGGATGCTGTGAGGAGGTGGCCCCAGAGGCATGAACAAGATATTATCTTAGGCTGGAGTTGCAAGGGGACATGCATCTGATGTCATAGATGTAAAGGTGGCAAGTGGCTGGGCTGGGGTTTGTCTTCAAGGGCCCAGGAGGAGGGAGGAGCTAAGTGGCCAGTGGGATGACTTTTAGATCTGGAGAATTTGGGTGAGCATGTATGTAAGTGCTTGTGATGCCTGGAGTTCCTCCAGTTCAGGGCTGCACCTGTCTGATGGCAGTGGTGAGGTCAGAGGATGCTGGGCAAGGAGGCTCCTCCAGGTGGTAGCAGGGAACCCCAGCAAGTCTCTGGTGGCTGGGGCCCCTGGGACAGGAAGACGGAAGGAGCTAATGATCGAGGGAGTCAGAAGTTGTGGCTTTGCGATTGGGAGTTGAGGAAGTTTCCGTCTCTTGTCTGGTGGGTGCCAGTAGTAACCAGTGACTGCTGGGCTTGTACACACCATAGAAGTAAGCATGCGAGGCTGGCATTGCCTCTTGTAACACTGTGCGTGAGGCATCATGATTCCCCCTTGGGACTGTTGTGCTGTCATGGAGACCAGTGCTTTCTAAGCAAGGACTGTGCCCAGGGCCTAGGCTGTGCTATGAGGCATCCTGAAAACATGATGGGTCGCTGAGGACTGGAGTCTGCAGTTGTCCCTGTGGTGATGGAGGTGAGCGCGAGGCCAGTGACCTTCCGTTTTGGAAATGCCAGCCTATCCTGTTTTGGACAAGTTTGGCTGTAATAGGCATGAGGGCAAGCGTGGTTGCTCTTGTGAATCTTGGAGCCAGGCCAGAGAGGACAAGGAGGATGGAGCAAGGTTTATGTGGGTAGGAAGGTGGCAAGTGTGAGAGGCTGTGGTCTGTAGGCAGTCATAGTCTGGAGGGTAGCTCAGTGGAAGGATGCTTGCGTCCCACGTATAGATTGGCTTCCCTTTCCAGCATGCAGAGCAGAGGTGGGTCTTGGTGATGGAGTCACTGTGAGGAAGGCTGAGCGCAGGGATGGTGTGGGAGGTGATGTGGATGGGGAGTGGATGTGGACGGAGAGATGGCCCCTGCCTGAGCAGCAAGCCAGAGGTCTCCACTGCAGGCAGTGGGATGACCGGACTCGAGCCACACTCCCAAATCAGAGGGGAGGAACCAGGGTAGTGGCCTCACTGCCACCCTGAGGCTACAGGGCAGGCAGGAGTCCCCTGGACAGCTGGGCAGGGTTTGTTCTGGAAGAGGTAGCAGACTGTCTAGGGTCAGTGGGTTTGGGAAGAGAGAAAGGTTTAGTCAGGAAAGCTGAGCAGCCAAAGCTTAGAGTCAAAAGAGATAAGTCTAAGCTGAAGGTCCTCAGAAGCCATAGAGCTGGATCTGTTGGGCATGGTGGTTAGGAGGGCAGGGGACAGGTAGACGGGACAGGTGACTGCTCTGGTCTAGGTGGGAGTCCTTTGGGGTGGGGTTTTTGGGCTCCCCTGTGAAAGGACAGATAAAGGGGAGGATGGAAGTGAGCCGGACTCCTTTCTGGTCTCCTGTGGGCAGTTGGAGCCGCCTGTGCCTGTGCCACAGGGACGTGTGATTTTGCTACCTCGAGGGCTGCCTCTTTGGGCTGCACTCTAGTGTGCCATGTGGGGAAGCAGTGAGCATCCTGAGCCGAAGCAGGGTGCTCCTATCAGCAGTGGTGCAGCTCCCAAAGGAACTGGGGACGGTCATTAGTTTCTAAGGACCCCATCAGCCTGTGCTAGGTCCTGCAGTTTAGGGCCTGATGTCACAGCAGGTTCCCTGGGGCATAGCTGAGAGCCCAGTTGAAATAAAGTGGTGGCATCGCAGTTAAGGAGCCACATGGAGCATCTGGCCAGGCAGGCCTGTGTGTCCTGAGGACCCGTCCCCAGAGAGCAGAGGCTTGTAGGCAGAGCGGGGGCAAGCTTGATCAGGCTTGAGCAGCACAGAGGTGGCTTGTCCCTGAGCAGGTGGATGTGACACTGACTAATGGTCGGCGGTGTGTGTGGCTGTACCTCTGTGAATCTGCAGGACACAGCGGCAGAGCTTTAGGCTGCCTGGTCTGTTGAGGGATCTGGGGAGGATGTATCATTTCCCCAGGGCCGGAGGGGCAGAGGAGCACAATTCGGATTTCTTTTTCCATCTCTGCAGAATGCATCGACCTTTGAAGATGTGGCACAGGTATCCTCTGCCTACCAGAAGACTGTCCCTGTTGAAGCTGGTGAGTGTCACCTGCACAGCCAAAGCGCTATGTGGTCTTCTCTGGAGGAAAGTCTAGGGAAAATCCCAGGAGGAAAAGCTAGGTTGGAGAAACAGCCAGGAGCAGAGGGACATGTGTGACTGCTCCCAGAACCCCGTCCCCTACATTGCAGGGACCCTGGAGACACAGTTAACCCCTCTTTGCTTTGGAAAGTATCTCTCACAACAAAGCCTACACCAGAGTCCCAGCACCCTGTGAATGGGGGTCCACTTAAAACTGGGAAGCAGAAGCCCACTTTTGCTCACCTCAGAGGAAATACCTGCCCGTAGGTGGCGCGTGCCCAGAACCCCAGCACTGTGAGAGCCTGAGGCAGGAGAACTGCAAGTTCAAGTGCTGTCTTGGCAACTCAGTGAGAACTGTCACAAGAAACATTAAACAATGAAAGACCCCTGGGCTCAAGTCTCAGTGGAGTGAGGGGACAGGGAGAGAAGAAGAAGGAGGGGAGTGGAGCTTAGAGTTACTGTAGCTCTGCTGCAGTTGCCTGGGATCACTTCCCGATTCTGTGGGCCCATACCACCTTGGCACTTGGAAAGTCACTGAGGACCACAGGGAGCCTCCATGGTGCTGGATGTGGTAATTGGTATGTATCATACTATAAATTAAAATGGAGGAAAGTTTTCAATTCATGTAAAGATAAAACCATTATACATCTGCTTAATGAGTTTGCTTTTAAGAAAATTACTGTGATTTTCAGAATAAGAAAATTTAGGGGAGTGACATCATTTTATATTTTTCCAAATCCCATTACTAGAGGATGGTGGATTGGGGTTTCATATCTGCTCTGCTCCCACATTTTGTCTGTGGCAGTGGCCAGGTTGCTTCTACAGATAAGACAAACTGGACACAGGTGGGCCAGCAGGTGGGAAGGAAGGGGCCTTGGTGACCTGGGGTCACTATGGTGTTTTGTATTTTTCCTGGAGCGTGTGGGCTGTCTTTCCTTGAAGGCTAGTTCTGCACCATGGGAAGTTTACCCAGCATGACGTCATGGTTCAGCCATTAGGAAAACACTAGACCTACAGGTTATCCTTGTTTTCCTGCGGTTGATCCCTTTCATTATACTATTGTAGAAAATTAGAAATTTGTTCTCCATCTCATTGGTGCAGTCTTTGAGTGACAATTGTCATGCTCACTCTGGCAGCTACTAATTTTCTAGAACTCTTTAAGTCTGCTTGAAAGCATTAATTTTCCTATGGGTAACAAATACTGCAGTAAGTTTTGTTGACAGAATGATTTGATTCATTTACTTTGAAGGAAGTGTCTGCCAAATCCCCAAAGCTGCAAGCCAGAGTTTGTCTGCCACTTGTTATCTTAGGGAGAATTATGTTTCATAAGAAAACCAGTTAGCGAGTGCAGAGAGGCTGTTCTCTGAGATGTACAGGAGTGCTTTCTGACTTTCCCATTTCTGCCACACGAAACACCCAAAATGCAGATGTAAAGGTCAGAATCTGCTGAAAATCAGTACCTTTTTTTTAAACTTCTTTAATAACAACAGACTTGCATCTTTTGGTAAGGATGCCTGCTTCTTTGTTTTTCAGCATGTGGTAGCAAATAATGTGATGATGTGTTATTTAAAAGTATTTCAGCTGGGCTGTGCGGTGCACACCAGTAATCCTAGCTACTGGGAAGCCTGAAGCAGGAGGATCAAAAGTTTGAGGCCAGTTTAGGCTACTTAATGAGACTGTCTCAACAAAGCAAGTAAAAATGACTGAGGATGTAGCTCAGATTTCTGTGAGTTCACTTCCCATCATCTCAGAAAAGAAAACCTGGAAAACCAAGGTTCAGACAGAAGTGCTGCTACTTACCGTGTAGAGAGCTGGCCCAGTAGGCAGGCTCAGCACAGTGGGGGAAGTGTGAGCTCTTGGTGGGGCCAACTATTGCTGCAGAAGGTCACTCTGCTTGGGCTTTCAGCCCAGGGAGGTGTTCCGAGGTGCTGTGAGGCAGACACCCTCTTCCCTCTTTCCTTCCTTGACAGTGACCAGCAAAACCAGCAACATCAGGGCAAACTTTGAAAACCTCGCTAAAGAGAGAGAGCAGGAGGACAGGCGGAAGGTGGAAGCAGAGAGAGCACAGCGGATGGCCAAGGAAAGGAAGGAGCAGGAGGAGGCTCGAAGGAAGCTGGAGGTGAGGACAGAGGAGCTGGCCCAGTGCATGAGCATGCGTGGCTGAGGGGGTGCTTGTGCTTGTGGTGGCTGCCAATTTGCTCTGCAGTCCCAGAGGATCTTAGTAGAAAGCGTTTTCCACTCAAAGAGTCAGCAACATAGGCTGGCAGGGCTGCCATCCCCAAACCCACCTGCCAGATCCTTCAGGACAAACTCAGTGGGAAGGGAGATGTGCTTTCTGTTGCCCTGACTTCTGGGACCGGTCTGCCACTTTTCCTTGTGGTCTGCACATTTTAACTAAAGGAAGGGAGGTTGGACAGGGTGCAGGGTGCAACTTTCCAGAGGTTTTTGTAGGGCTTTGGCTCTGCTCTGCCACCTGCTCCTCAGGACCCGCAGCTCACAGCCTGGCTGGTTCTCTTGGGTAGTTCATCAGTAGAGGCTGAAGTAATGTGCATGAAACTGCTGGGCCAAGTGAGGTGCTGGCTGTTTTCTCCTTACAGCAGTGCTTGGGTTCTGAGAATGCCCACAGGGAGGAGGTCGGTGTGCAGAGGCAGGGGTGCTGGGAGCGCAGGCATTAATGAACAAGCCCCGATTTGCCTTAGTACAGGCAGGCTGGTGAGGGAAACGGAGGATCCTGGCAGCACTGTTTTCCTGTTCTTAGTAATTAGAAACGCCTAATGACCGCTCCTTCATAGTTTTTATAAAGTAAGGTGTTTGTTTGTTGTTCTTGTCACAGAACACCCGAATACACATAGGCACGCTTTACTTTCTGTCTCGTCTTTTTTTCACATAATTGGGGCCTTCCTTATTTCATGACTGAATTTTAATCTCTGTCATTTGGGATCCAACAGCACCCAAAAGAAGCAGGTTGACCTGCTTGCTTGGGAGGAGAGAGAAATGCGAGTTGGGTAGTTACTGTTTAGCCCCTTTCTTTGCAGGTTGCTTGCTGAGTCCTTTTCTGTTTCCAGGACCCGCTCTTCCCCAGGAGTGTGCTGAGTCTCAGGTGGAGCCCCTCCGTTACTTAGGAGTGCCCCAGAGAGGTTGGCACAGTGCGTCCAGGCTAGAAGAGCCTGTGTGTCAATCCACACTGTCTGGTGGCTGCCTTTGAGGAGGCTTCTCACCCAGCTGGGTTGGGAAGGGCTGGAGGTAGGGCCTTCAGCCTGCAGCTGTGTTTGTGAGGTGATCCAGTTACCTTGCAGCCAGGGGCCTGGGTGCTGCAGCTGGTGGGCCCACTCCTGCCCTTCAGGGCTCCCTGGGACTCAGGCTTTGGGTGTTGAGCCTGTGTAGGATTCCAGGTGACAAATGCTTGCCGGTCAGGCCAGTCCACAGCCATGCAGAGACCTGTGCTCAGGGTCTCAAGGACCAGGCCTACTTTTCTTTCCAACAAAATGAGACAGTGTTTCGTTGTCCCATGAGGGAGAGATGTGGCATGGGCACCAGGGGTTCAGATTATGCCTCTGCGGCTCCCTGGCTGTGTGTCTTCGGCAGCCCTTCCAGGAACGTGCAGGCCGTCAGTGTGTTTCCTGTGGCTGCCGTTTCAGGTCACCTAAACTGAACTTGAAACACTTTCTTCGCTTCTGGCAGTCAAAATCCCCAGAGGTTTCAGAGGGTCTGCATTCCTTTGCAGGCTCTGGGTGTGTCTCCTTTTTCTAGCTTCTAGAGGCCCCTGCGTTTCTTGGCTAGTATGACTCCAGCCTCTGCTTCCATCCTCAGATGTCCTGCCTGCCTGTCACACTCCTCCCTGTCTTATGAGGACCTTGTGATGACATTGGGCCCACCATGGAATCGGAGCATTCTTTGTCTACTGCATTGTATCCATGGCGGCCAAAGATTCATACTTTCCTCCCACTCAGAATATAGTCGTGTCACGTCATGGTCCTTGAGAACCTCAGTGCACTACACATCAACTAATCATCTGTATCACCTGGTGCATGAGGGCTCAACAGCAAGCTATAGGCCAGTGCCAGCTCTGTGGCTGTGCCTGGTATCTGGTGAAGTTTGTCCCCCAAGACGTGGCACGGTGGAGTGTTGCAGGCCATTGAGGTCTTTGCTCTCAAGGTGGTCTGCTGACTGTGTGACTTGCCTTTGCTCCAGCAGCTCCATCTCCAGGATGTGTGATGTTGTCTGCTGTTGCATCAGGACCATTCTTCAGGCTAAGGTATCTTTCTTTTCTGAGTTGCTGGTGTCATCGAGATGGTCATGACCTTCTGGTTGCTGTTTTTCTATTGTAGGAGCAAGCCAGAGAGAAAAAGGAAACACCCACCGAGTCCCCCACTCCACAGCCAGCTGAGGAGAGGCAGCCTTCTAGCCCTGTCTATGAGGTGGGTGTTTTCGTTTGGTTCGTGAAGGAGTCTTGGACCTGTTGTTGTGCCCACGTCGATATTTGACCTGCTGTGCTCTGTGCCCACACTGGGCTTATGGTGTGGCAGGGTTCAGGGATGGCATCCCTGGAGTGAAGCATACTCCCCGCAGCCCTTCCTTACCTTTCTGCACCTCCCTATAGTCAGACTGCCAGCTGAGGAGTGGGTCACTGTCTCCCTACAGCCCCGGGGAAGTCACCGGACGCCAAATGCTCAGTCACATTGGTTTTGTTGGTCTTCTTTCACAAGCCTATGTGTGTCGAGCTGGCCACACTTCTTTATGGGAACTGTCATCCTCCCTTGGCCCTGAGGCACCACCCATTGTGTCACTCCTGTGGCTCCGGTGGTGTGTTCCCAGACACCTCCCTTCTGTGCCACATTGGTGCCTCGCATACACCTGTGATCTTGCCTTGTCCCTGAGATGCTAACCTGCCTGACGACTCGTGTGCTCTGCCCAGGCTCCTGGCTCCTCCTCCACTGTGGCCCATGGCCCGTTTCCTTTTTCCCCCATAGCCACTCTGGGCTGCACATTTCCTCTTTCATCTAAATAGCACTTTGTGTCAGTGAATTGCAACTGCTGAGGACTCAAGACACAGAGAGGTTACAGACCCAGGAAAGCTATGGACATGCACAGGGCCGGGGCTGGGTGTTCCTGGTCTCATTCCCAAATCCAGAGAAAGCCAGGCCTCCCAGCAGCATCCTGCAAGTGCCATTCCTGACCACCTGCCTTGTTTTTGGTGACCCACATAGGGCATCGGGTCAGAAACATTAGAGCCAATGTTAATGTGTGCTTCAGGATGCCTGTTAGAGCTCAGAAGTCATACGGTTTTTTTTGTTTTAATTAAAAAAATTTTTAGTCACGCAGTTTTAAATTATAAGGTGTATATTTCCCCTGAGTACCTTTGTCTTTGTACGTGGTTCTTTTGGTGGTTCCTTTGCCTCACTCTGCGTGGATAATTTTGTTAGAAGACAACCTTGTTGCCCAACAGTGTGGCTGCCCCAGGCAGTGGGCTGGGGTGAATGGGAAGCTGCTGGCTGGTGCTGATAGGCAGCACTGGACAGGACAGAAACCTGAGGCCTAAAATTACAAACAGGCTAATTCGAACTCAGGATGCATTGACTCGAGTGCTGGGATGCAGTTTGGGGAGTGTGTGGTTCCTGGTGGGGAGAGTGGACTTCAGTTCCTTCAGGATTTGGGAGTCTTGGGGTAATAAGGACTGGGGCTCCCTGGATGAGAGGTCAGTCAGGACTTTGCACTGATGCTTTCCTGACCGGAGTCCTTGTCCTCAATCCCAGCCGAAGCTAGGAAATAAGTCCCTGTATCCTCGATGGCATTGGCTGTGTAGCTGTGAACTTTGTAGGTGCCAACCTAGGCCACAGGAAATGTCCATTTGTTACTTTCCAGGATGCAGCCTCCTTAAAGGCAGAAGTGAGCCACAGAGGTCCTGCAAGTGAGAGTGAGCCCGAGCCCGCATACATTGCCGAGTCTACAAGCTACCCAGAGGCCATCAGCCAACAGGGCCTGGGCTATGATCTGGAAGCCGTCTATGACACCACCAAGGCCTCTGGCCACTACCAAGCAGGTACTGTGACCACGTCCCATGCCTTTCCTGGCAATGGGCTCCCTGAGAAATCCCACCCAGCATTATTCCCCATGAAGAATGTGTTCAGGGTTCCTGTTTGCTCACACCCCTACCCCCGAACTCTTTGTTTCCCTATTAAATGGCCCTAGGCCCAGTGGTCTCCAATGGCAGCAGTGGTCCTGGGAAGGTCCCTGGCATTCTGGGATACAGGGAGCATGGGGACAGGTCTGGAGTCAGGAAATGGGCTTCTGTTACTGTGGCATTTCCTCTGGACATCAAGCACCTGTCTGCTGCAGTGCGACCTTAAATGTGACACTTTCTGCGGCTTGAAGATGGTGCAGGTGTTTCACTTAGGTCAGTGTGGCGAACCTATAGCATGCCTGCTGCAGTGGGTATGCGCAGAGCCCTCTCTTGGCACACAATCCAAGTCCCACCAGAAACCGAGCATTGAATTAGGTTATTTTTGTAAACTAAAACCTCGGTATTCAGGTTTAATTGCAGCGTTATCACTTTGTGATTCATAAGTGGGTTTTGTGTTACAGTTTGAGTAGTTAGTTGGTCTCCAAAAGGTTTTCCACCAGTGACCTAGGTGAACACTGCAGATGGGCTTGTTGTCCTTTAATACTGAGGTTTCCTGTAGTACACCAGGTCCAGCACAGATCCCTTATCCCATGTGGAACAGTATGGTCGGTATGGAGGGCAGGAGCCACTTGGGCTGAGAACACACATGAGGGGGGCAAAGCCTCTTACCTTGACAGTGTCACAGGCATCGATTGCCCTGCCCCTTCTCTCATTCACTTCCCTGATGATGCTAGATATTTTGCATTTTAAAAGTTATACTCTAAAAATGGTCCTGATACGTGTCAGGAGAGCCATGTTCCCTGGGTGATGGCAGAGCTGGGTGTCCATGGACTTGCTCTTGAAAGCATTGTGTATCCAGAAGGTGCCTCCTTTCCTCTCTCCTGCTGGCTTCAGGGTGGACCTCACTCACTGAGATTTTTTCTTAGCAAATGCTGCTGCCCCAAATCTTGGGAATCATTGTGTGAAAAGCAGTTACAGTGGGGAGGTACAGGTGGGGACACCAGGTGCTGCTCAACTGTCCCTATTTCCTTTCAGAAGAGAACACCTATGATGAGTATGAGAATGACCTGGGCATCACAGCCATCGCACTCTACGACTACCAGGCTGGTGAGGCGCCTGAGCAACTTCCTGCCCTTTGTTCCTGCCAGCTCAGCCCCTAAGAATCTGAGCTTTCCAGTGATGCTGCAGTTTCTATTTTGAAATAGTTTCAGTTACAGAAAAATTCCCAGTACAGTGACAAGGGCTCTCTTGTCTCAACCAGATCCTAATTTTCTACATGTGTGCATGTATTTAATCACTTCAGTTACGTTTATTTTCAGAACCATTGAAGAGCTGCAAGGTACCCGTTGCCCCTTAAAACCCCATTTGATGTGATGGCACATACTTGCGATCCTGGCTGTTTGGGAGACCAAAACAGGAGGAATGCAAATTTGAACCCCATCTGGGTGAATTACCAAAACCCTGTCTCAGAAGAAATAGAAATGTTGGCGATGCAGCTCTGTAAAATGCCTGCAGGTGGCCCCCACTCCCTCCCTAGTATTACAAATGAACAGAAAACAAAACTTGAAAACTGCATTGTGCATGTCCAGGACATCCAGAGTCTCACGTGAGTGCTTCCAGCACTCTCCACCCTCTGGGAGGTCACTTGTGCATATGACACACCCCTTGGCGTTGGTCCTATTTTGCCCTGTTCCTGGGCCGTGTCCTTCCACAGTTGGCCAGGGCCCAGCAGAGGTGGTACTCACATGAGAGGAAGGTCATTGATACAATTTTGTGCCTTCCTGTACTGAGTTGTCTTTTTTTTTTTTTTTTTTTTTGGTACTGAGAATCGAACTCCTGACCTTGTGCTTGCCAAGCAGGCGCTTACACCACTGAGATAAACCTCAGCTCTACCCCGTTACGTTATTTCTGTGGCATTGGTCACCATCACTTGCCAATCCACACCACTCCAGTAGCAGTTGATGACTGCAAGCCCCTCAGGTCCTGTCTTCTCTCAGCCTCGCTCGGCCTTCCCTGACAGTAGCTTCCCAGTTCCTCCTCCTTGCTGAGTGGGGGTGATAAGAGGCAGCCTTTCCATACCTGCTGTTATTTATTCCCCCATCTATATATTTCTTTTACTCTTTTTTCTTTGAGGCAGGGTCTCTTTTCGTAGTTGATGATGGCTTTGAACTCACTATGTAGCCCTTGAACTTGTGGCATGGGATCCTCCTGTCTAAGCCTCCTGACTGCTACCATTACAGATGTGCACCACCATGCCCAGCAGCACACATGTTTCTATATTTATTCTTCGATGGGTTCTCTGACGTTTTGCTATCTGTATGTATGTTTGAGTTTATCCTGTGACCTACATTACAGCCTGTCACCTGGGCTTCCTTCTAGACACCTTCCCATGTTGAGAACCACCCACCCTGACCACCCCTCCTACATGTCCTCGTCCCACTATGCCCTGTGACTGGTGGGCACCCTTTCCTCGCACCCCCCAGGGAAGGTGGGAAGGAAGGCGAGTTCCCACCCACCCTGGCCATTTCCCAAAAACCGTGTCTGGCCAGGGTGGAGGTTTTTGGAAGACGCCGCTCACATTTGTGCACCCCAGCCTTACGCGGACTGTGGCTGCCATGTCCTCTTGCTGCATGCTCCTCCCAGCCCCCTAGAAATGTTTTCCATTTGTGTCTCTCTCTCTGCTTTTTTCCCAGCGGGTGATGATGAAATCTCCTTTGACCCTGATGACATCATCAGCAACATAGAAATGATTGATGATGGCTGGTGGCGTGGCGTGTGCAAGGGCCGGTACGGGCTCTTCCCGGCCAACTATGTGGAGCTGCGGCAGTAGGCCAGCCTGCCATGCGTGCCTGCACAGATTCACACTACAGATCATGCCTTTGCTGGTTTGGGGTTTTGGGTTTGTATTTTTGTGTTCATTTTCTTTTTGAGGGTGGGAGGGGAATTTACGTATTGCTTTTATATTTAATACTTCTGCTGATGCTTTTGAAATGTTGATGCCACAGAATTTGCTAATATATTGTAATCATGATCCCTAGGAGGACGTTGGTGATTGTTTTTGAATATTTTTTTTTTTTTTTTTGCCAAATTGACTTGTCATGTGTAGCTACTTCAGGGGCCTGTGGCTCTCCTGAAGTCAGTAGTGCATGTTGTGTGTGTGTCTGTCCTGACTGTTGGGTCTCCCAGGACTGATGTCCATGTCTGCAGCACTGGAAGTGGCTGCCCACATAAGCTCTGTGGAGCAGCAGTGTTCAGAAGTGGAGGGAAGGCCCAGGTCAATGGTCAGACTGGTGGGAACCCCCGGAGGGGCACTGGCTACCCTGTCATGTGGGACACCCCATATCTCATCCCATATGACCCCAGGTTGTCTGAGGCTTTCTCCTGTGTCCCTGTCTTATCTCATCCCTCTCTCCATGGCTCTCCTGACCCCTGACTCCTGCCCTGCTAGGTGTCACCATGTCCTTCTACTGTTCCTCACTGCTTGTCTTAGACACTGGCCCACAGTGAAGGGCCTTGAAGTTAGAGGTGAGCTTAAAACTAGTGTTGGGCCTGGGTGCCACCCAGGGTGCTCCCATGGCTGTCAGCTCATGCAGGGGGGTGTGACGTGTGTGGCTAGATGGCCACCAGTTTGGGGAGGCATGTGCCTTCTTGGTGTGAAGTGCCCAAAGGATGCCCTCCTCAGGAGATTGTGCATTTTGCCAAAACCTCATGTTTACTTATTAAAATGTAATTGAGTTGGCAAAAATACAACTGGTAACAAGCAGTGTTCCTTCCCGCTGTGCCACAGTAGTTTTTTTAAGCCACTCTGCCCATATTACCTGCTCCTTGCAAGGCAAAATATGTGTCCTTCCCAGGGCCAGTCCTATTGGTGCACATGATCGGGGGGACAGGTGTCTTTCCAGCAGATCCACAGAAATGTTAGACTGTTGGGGACAGTTGGTTGTCCTGATGTGCATGCTTTCTGTCTGGAAGTGATTTCTGCAGTCTTGCTTTTCCCTTATTAGGTTGAGTTTTATATACAACTTACTGTATCTGGATTTCTGTAGTACACCTCCTAAGTATGATTTTTTAAAAATTAAATATTCAGAATAAACCATTTTTTGTTTGGACCCATTTGCTGCATGATTTGCTTTGATACTTAGTCATTTTGTTCTGCAGTTCAAACTGGCTTTGTGGGTTTCAGTGTCCTGCATTCCTTGAGAGACCTGGCCGGGACCACCCACCAGCCAATGTGCCTCACATCCTAGGGCTGCTTCTTGGGTCAATCAAAGTCCATTTCTCAAGGGCACTTTTTATCACCTGAAATATACCCTCAAATCTTTATTTGAAGGGTGTCTCCAATCAGAACAGAAAATGCCATATTTCAACAATCACTTCTGAGCTGCAGCTCTCAAAATGAATCCTTCAGTGGTTGCAGTTTAGCCAGAGGCATTACTTTCCTTCAGCTCGCACACCTCAGGGCCTGAAGGAAGTGCTCAGCCTGGGCAGAGGAGCTGTTGGCTGCAGCAAGGGTCTGGCTCCTGGACCTGCTCGTCGCTGTGGCTAGTCTGCTTTAAAAGGAAAGATTCATGGAGGAAGGACTAGCCACCTCTTTGGAAACCCCCAGGGCAGTGGCGAGGGAGCTGGTTCTCCCTCCAAGGTGACAGGCAGACCTTCCTTCCTTCCTGGGCAGCTCCCAGACCCAGTGCCAGCACAAGAGGGCTTTGAGACTTTGGGAAAAATTGCTCTGTTATTCCTGGAAGCAAGGGAAGCACAATGCAAATCATAGCCGTGCAACAATTCTATGTTCTTGTAGTTTGCATGAGCTGAGAGTAGCTTACTGTAGCCGTAGTCCTGGTGTAGGGACAGGGCTAAAACCCTGAGCTTTCGGCTCTGTCCTTGCTGTCTGGCCAGTTCCCTTGACTCTTCCTGCCAGCAGTCACCAGGAGCAGGGCTTGGAAACCTGATTCCACTCACACCCTGCCTGCTGGGCCCTCCTGTGAAAGCCCAGCTCAAAAGCCTTCCAGCCTCTGAGCTGCCAGCAGCATCCCAGTGCCCTGCCTTGCCTCCACCTTGGTAGCAGAACTTTGCCAGTGTTGCTTCTGTGATACAATCCCGAGAGTCTGTCTATCCTCCCACAGAAAATTTGGTGCATCAAGGGTCCCCAGTGTGGAGACTCTCATGTATGACTACAGTTTGGGGGTGGGAGAAGGGAAATGTCTACCAGTGAGGCTGCTGCTACCTGTTGGGAAGGGTGGGTTGAACTTGAACTGGGGTGTGACATGATAGGAGATATGATAACAGGGTTTCTATTGCCCACTGTATAGCCATTTGCTCTGTGACCATAGGTATGGCAGGGGCCTTGCAGACCCAGAACACAGAGTGGGCAGGTCTGTTTCCATTTTACTGACCCATACACCTGTAATTCTTAAGTTTGATCTCAAGGACCCCTTTAGTGAGGAACAACTCAGGGACTGGGTTGCTGGGCCTCTTTGTGCTCTCAGCCACTGGAAGCTGGAGGTCGGAGGTTAGCAGGCTTTTCTCCGTCGAGGCCCAGCCATGAGGAGTGATTTCATGGTATGGAGGGAGCAAGGGTCTCTGGGAAGCACTGCAATTTCTGCTGGCCACTTTGGGCAGCTCTCATGTGCACACAGTGAAGGAAAAGTGAGAGCAAGTGAAACTTCTTGTCTTGCGTGTGGAAGATACATTTGCTGGTCCTTGTTCAACCAAAGGTGTCCAGAAAGGGACTGCATAGGAAGTTAATGGAGCATGTCCCGGTGCTGGGCCCTGCATTTGGGATGACAGGTGAGAGAGGGCTCTGGTGGGAAAAGCTGGTTCCACCTTTGTTATCCCGAGCTGCAGATCGCGCAACCAAGAAGAGAACACAGGTCCGCGAGAGGCTTCCCCACAGAACTGTGCCCTGTGCTCTTGCACCCTGCAGACGCTGGTAGAGTGGGCAGGTGCTTTGCCTCCTGCAGTAGCTTGTAGATCTTCAGCTTCTTTATCTGATTTGGCTTAAAAATAGCCCCCTCAACTAGCTGAAGTGGCGCACTCTTGAGGCTGAGGCAGGAGAATTGCTGCAAGTTTGAGGCCATCCTGAACTAGAGAGTGAGCCCTCATCTTGCAAAAACCAAAGGAGTGACAGCTGTCTCTCTAGTCAGGTGCTTGCTAGAAGCATTTCACTTGCTCAAGTGCCAGCACACATCTTCCCAGCTGGATGAGTCAGGCACAGTGTCACATTCCAATGGTCCTAGCACTTTGAGACTTGCCTGAGCTTAGACAATGAGGGCCAGCCTGAGCAACATAATGAGACCCAGCTCAAAGCAACAATGCATGAAATGAATTGAGCATGTATTGCAATGTGGTACAATGATACATTTATTAATTCGTACTTCCTTTTCTGGAGACCCCAAGATGACTTCAGGTCCTTGCTTCTATCCAGCGTTGTGATTTCTGTTTTTTCTTGTTTTTTTCTGACATGTTTTGCTTTTGATTATGATTGTGAAGGTGACGCTGTGTAAGGAACATAGTCGATCAAATACAGTAAACACAGGCTGAGTGGCGAGATTGTTTTTCCCCCAACATTATCATTGTTACAATAGTGCTTATTCAATGAACATTTAAAAATCACATGAGACAGACAGCTCAGTTGTCATTTCTGCTCTGTAAGATTTCCTGTAAACACAAGCCATCTAGATTTAATGTCGTTAATATTGTCTCTGTTAATGAAACCTCCTGCTAGTAAATAAGGAAATCCCACCTCACAGGTGCGCTGTGAGAGTCAATAGGCCCAGATTGCTCTTCCACGCAGAACAGTGGCTTCCCAAAGAAGCCTACATCATCGTCCTTGCAGTTTGTGAGAATGTCCTGTCTGGCACGGGAGAATTAGGTTGATGATGGAAGCAGGAAGAGGGCGCTGAGGAATCAGTGGTTAAAGGGGGCAGAGCTTCAGTGTGTGGAGATGAGGACATTCTGGAGGTGGACGGGGGGACAGCTGGACAGCAGTGTGAGTGTACCTAATGACCCCCACCTGTGCACCTGAAGATGTTTCAGAAGGGAAGTTTTGTGTGTGTTTTACTATAAAGAAAAAAATACCTTTTTTGTTTGTTTGCTTTTTGAGACAGGGTCTTGCTTTGTAGGTCAGGCTGGCCTTGAACTTCTATGTAGCTAGCCCAGGCTGACCTTCACCTGGTAGCAATTCTCCTGCCTCAGCTAGAATTATAGATGTATACTACTGAATTATAGATGTATACTGCTGAATTATAGATGTATACTGCTGAAAACAAAATTTTCAACAGAGATCATTTTAGATTTTCTGAGCAGACACAGTGTATCTAAAGAGTCCTTCAGAGTGGCAAAGGGCGGCTAAGAGCTCAGAGTTATGGTAGTGGGGTGGGAGAGGACCTTGCCTGTTACTGCCAGCTTTGAAGTAGAAGAAAGTGGACACAATTCACAAGTCCTTCCAGAAACTGGAGGCAGGAGGAAGTGGAATTTGTACTGGACCCTGCAGGAAGGAAGGCAGCCTGGCCATAGCCTGTGTTTAGCTCAGGAAGATCCTTGCCAGAGTCCTGACCTATAGAACTGAAGGGGCACTGTTGCTTTAGGCTATCAAGCTTGTGGTAAGTGTCATGAGAGCCACCACAGACCATCTAGTCTTCATTACTAGGTGGTCGGCATGATCTGAGTCTGACCACAGAGTCCCTTTCCACCCAAAGGTACTTTGCTTGATAAATGACGCAAACCTGATGGCGTGAAGCATCAAGGGACCCACGTTTGGTGATTTCTCCATGTGATGTTTCCACCCACTTTTCTGTGGTGCAGGGGACAGAACCAGGATCCTCACACATGCTCTAGTCAGGCGCCCTAACACTGAGACACACTCCCAGACTCTCCTCCCCAAGTTTTAATTGGCAGGATAAAAAATTGTTTATATTTATGATTGGTAACATGCTTCTTGTTTTTGTTCTTTGGATTTTTTTTTTTGTGTGTGTGTGTGTGTGTGTGTGTGTGTGTGTGTGTGTGTGTGTTTTGTTTTTCCTGATACTGTGGATCGAACTCATGGCTGCCTGCTTGCAAAGCAGGCGCTTATGCCGCTGAGCTAAATCCCCAGCCCCCCATTGTCACTTTTTTAAATTACAGTACTTGTGATCGGTGTGTGGTGTATCTCATTGTTTTTCTTTTTAGATCACTAGAGGTTAATGGTTTTCAACATTTTGTGCATTTGCTTGCCATCTGTCTGTTTGGGGACATATCTGTGCAGGAGTCTGGCTGCTTCTAATTGGATTGTTCTTCTTGTTCTTGTTCTTGTTTGTTTTGTACTGTTGAGTTTTGAAGGTTCTTTTTGTTTTCCAGGATCTTTTATAGAGCCAGAATTTGAAATGTATTCTTTAGCTAGATGTGGTAGTGCACACTTACAAGCTCAGCATTCTGGGAAGCTGAGGCAGGAAGATTGTGATATCAAGGTCAGCCTGGAATGTTGTGAATATCTGTTTCAAAAAACAATAACAAAAATTTCCAAATTTTCATTTTCATTGCGCTTGCGATGGAACCCAGAGCTTGTGCATGCCAAGAAAGTGTTCTACAGAGCTTTTTTTTTTTATTTTTTTGAGACAGGGTCTCGTTGTGTAATACAGACCAGCCTTGACCTCACTATGTAGTCCAGGGCTTGCCTCCCAGGTGCTGGGATTGCTGGCGTGTACCGCCATGCACAGCTAGCATTTTTAATTTTTTTTTTTTTTTTTTTGTACCAGTAATCAAACTCAGGACCTTTTGCTTGCCAGGCAAGCACTGCAACACTGACCTAAATCCCTAGCCCACATTTTTAATTTTGATGAAGTCTGTTTTATAAGTTTTTTCTTCTCTTTGGGTTATGATTTTGGGATCTAAGAACTCTTTGCCTAGTTTTTAATCCTAATGTTACTACTCCCCTGCCCCGTCTTTGTTGTACTAGGGATGGAACCAGGCCTTATGTGTGCTAGGTTAGTGGTCTGCCACTGAATCCCACCTTGGGCCCTCTCCTGTTACTTTGTTTAGTTTTATGTCTAACCCTGAAACCCATTTGGGGTTAATGTAGGAAAGACGGGAGGCTTAAGTCAAGCTCAGGCTGTGGTCTGTGCTGCCCAGTGCCTCCCAGTACTGCTTATTAAAAAGTCACCTTTCCTCTATTCAGTTTCTTTGCACCTTTCATAAAGATTGGTCAACTTGAGCATATGCATGTGGACCTGTTTCTGGGTTCTCTGTTTTGTTCTGTTCACCCAGTTATTTCTAACATCACCACTTGGGCTTGCTTGGTGTGGCCCTGTACGTTTTGAAATCAGGTGGACTGATTTTTCATAAGTCATTCTTCTGTTTCAAATTATTTTTTCTATCTGGTTTCTTATTCATAAAAATTTTAGAATTGTTTGTATCTACAGAAAATTCTTATCAGGATTTTGATAGGAAATTTTTTGAACCTATGTGCTAACTTGAGAACAGACCTCTTTCTCAGTTGTGGTAGGTGGCATAGGGTTTTTAATTTCAGTTTCTACATATTCATTGCCAGTCATTAGATTTTTTTATATTTATCTTGTATCCTGAAACTTTGCCAGGTTTTTTGGTAGAAAATTTTGTAGAAAGTCACTTTGTAGGTTCCTTGGAACTTTTGACATAGTAAGTCATTTCATCTCCAGGGACAGTTTTAGCTCTTTCTTTCTACTCTGTATTTTCCGATCTCTTATTTCCCCTTTTTTTTTTTTTTTTTAAATTTTATTTAAAAGGAAAAAGAGAAAAAACAAAACAAAACAAAGCGGTGTAAGAGTACAAGTAATACAGAACTACAAAAAAAAAAAATAAACAAAACAGTAAGAAATCACCAGTTAATAGATTATACATTATCATCTTAGAGATAGTTGCTCAAGTCACAGTATCAAAGCATACAAAGTAGACATTCAAGCAGTGAGACTGCAAACAGTTGTGTTCAGTGATCCAACTAAAAACATTAATATGGTCAGCTATTTAACACCCCTAAACACACTTGCAGTTGTATCCTTTAGAGCACTTTTTTCCCTCTCTTTTTTACAACAAAATTTACACATTTTGGGTTTTATTATTCCTTAGTTCTTATTACTTTTTTTTTTTTTTTGGAAGAGAATAAAGTCAAATATGGCAAAACAAAGCTGTCAGTCAAAACCAAGGATAGACATAGTACAAGATGTAAAAACAGAGTACAAGGTTATCAACAATGGTTACCATAATGCCTCTTGCTACCTTAAAAAGAATTGTCTGTCTCATTAGGTATTATAAAGTTGAACAAAACAGTAGAGAACAAGACCAATAAAACTTAAACATTGTAAACATTACAGGACTTCCAAAGGAGATAATAGTCAAACCAGAATGGGCATCTAAGTGAATCTTATTGCCTTCAAAGTAGTTGCCTATACCCTCAAACTTGATACTATCATACAGAATGGAACAGAATCTAATCAGTCAAAACAAGTTAGTGGGAGTATTACAGGACTTCAAATCAAGTTAATAGGAAATCAAAAAAAGTTACTATATCCTGTTAATTTTTAAAATTTTTCCCCTTAATTAAAAAAAACCATAAAAAATAACTAAATAATTTTTTTAATGAATAAGGGAGAGATTGAGATAAAAGAGGACATAACAACATAACAGTACAGGTCAAAGCATGACTGTTTCAGCAACCTAGTGCTTCACCACCAAATAACCCGACTGAATAGTAGTTACCATAGTGTCTGTCTTTTTCCTTGAAATATTTAAATATAACTTCATATACTATAGCTTCAAATATTTCCATATCAAGAAACCCAGAATAAAGCCATTCCAATTAATAAGTGAAAACTTTATAAGGCTTCAAGGCCACATAATGGGGAATGATGATTACCACATACTTTTATATATTTGAATCATTACTTACATTAGGGAAACTATTCGGTATTCACATATGCGAGATTGATTTATTTCACTTATGAGTATGGTCTCAAGCTGCGCCCATTTATTGATAAATATCTCAATGTGATCCTTCTTTATAGCTGAATAATACTCCATTGTATAGAAATACCACAACTTTTTTATCCATTCCTCAGTTGATGGACACCTGGGTTGTTTCCAAGATCTGGCGATTACAAATTGTGCTGCTATAAACATAGGTGCACATATATCACTGTGGTATGATGTTTTCAGTTCTTCTAGGAATATGCCTAGAAGTGGAATAGCTGAAACAAATGGGACTTCCAATCCCAGCTTTCTGAGAAATCTCCAGACTGACCTCCACAAAGGTTGTACCAATTTACACTCCCACCCACAGTGTAGGAGAGTTCCTTTTTCCCCACAGCCTCTCCAGCATTTGTTGTTGTTGGTTTTCTTGATCCTGGCCATTCTTTCAGGAGTGAGATGGAATTTCAGTGTGGTATTAATTTGCATTTTTCTAATGACCAATGATGATGAACATTTTTTCATGTATTTATTTGCCATTTGTATTTCTTCATCTGAGAAGTGCGAATTCATCTCAGATGCCCATTTTTGGATTGGATCTTTGAATTTTGGGGGTCTGAGTTTTTTAATTCTTTATATGTTTTAGACAAGAGTCCCTTGTCTGAGAGGGAGTTCACTAAAATCTTTTCCCAGTTTGTGTGTTTTCTTTTCACTATGCTGGAGATTTCTTTTGACATGCAGAAACATTTTAATAAGAAGTGGTCCCAGTTATTGATTCTGGGAAGTATTTCCCATGTGGTTTGAGTCCTGTTCATGAATTCTCTACCTACCCCTATGTCTTCAAGGTTTCTACCTAATTTGTCTTCCAATAGATTTAGTGTTTCTGTTGTAATATTCATATCTTTGACCCATTTAGATTTTAGTTTAGTACATGGTGATAGGCATGGGTCTAGCTTTAGTTTTCGGCAAATGAAGAGCCAGTTTTTCCAGCACCATTTATTAAAGAGACTGTCGTTGTTCCAGTGAACCTGCTTGGCTCCTTTATAAAAGATAAGGTGGTTGAATGTGTTTGTAGTTGTGGTTGTATCTTCTAATCTATTCCATTGATCTTCGGCTCTGTTTTGATTCCAGTACCATGTTGATTTTACTATTGTTGCTTTGTAGTGTAACTTCAAGTCAGGGATTGTGATGCCTCCTGCCTTGCCTTTGCTGCTTAGAATTGCCTTTGCTATTCTAGATCTCTTCTGGTTCCAGATGAATTTTATGAGTGATTTCTCCAGATTTATAAAGTATGTTGATGGTATTTTTACTGGGATTGCATTGAATCTGTATAACAGTTTTGGGAGAATGGCCATTTTCACAATGTTTGTTCTTCCTATCCATGAGCAAGTGATGTCTTTCCATTTTCTGAGATCATCTTCAGTTTCTTTTTTCAGTGTGTTATAATTTTCCCTGTATAGGTCTTTAACTTCTTTCGTAAGAGTAATTCCTAAATATTTCATTTTTTTGCTTGCTAGTGTGAATAGTGTGGTTTCTCTTATTTCCCTCTCTGTGATTTTGTTGTTAATGTATAGGAATGCTATTGATTTCTGAGTATTGATTTTGTATCCAGCTACATTACTGAATTAATTTATTATATCTAAGAGTCTTTCAATAGAATTTAGGGGGTCTTCTATGTAGAGTATCATGTCATCTGCAAACAATGACAATTTAACTTCTTTTCCTATCTTTACCCCTTTTATTTCTCTCTCATGTCTAATTGCTCTGGCTATTACTTCCAGTACTATATTAAATAGGAGTGGTGATAAAGGACATCCTTGTCTTGTGCCTGATTTTAAAGTAAAGGCTTTCAATTTTTGGCCATTTAGTATGATGCTGGCTGTTGGTTTGTCATAAATGGCCTTTATTATATTGAGGTAAAGACCATCTATTCCAATTTTCTGTAAAGTTCTTGTCATGAATGGATGTTGGACCTTATCGAAGGCTTTTTCTGCATCTATAGAAATGATCATGTGATTCTTACTTTTGGTTTTATTGATATGGTGGATTACATTTATTGATTTATATATGTTGAACCATCCCTGCATTCCTGGGATGAATCCCACTTGGTCATGGTGTATAATCGTCTTGATGATTTGCTGCATCCTATTTGCCAATATTTTATTGAAGATGTTTGCATCTGTGTTCATTAGGGAGATCAGTCTATAGTTCTCTTTTTTAGTTGGGTCTTTCTCAGGTTTTGGTACTAGAATAATATTTGCTTCCAGGAATGACTTAGGAAGGATTGCTTCCCTTTCAATTTCATTAAATAGTTTGAGGAGTGTCAGCATTAGGTCTTCGTATTTCTTGTAGAATTCTGCAGTGAATCCATCTGGGCCTGGGCTGTTCTTTGTAGGTAAGAACTTAATTACATTTTCAATTTCATTAACAGAGATTGGGTTATTCAGCAGTTTTACATCCTCTTGATCTAGCTTTGGTACTTCATATGTTTCTAGGAATCTGTCTATTTCTTCTGTGTTATCAAACCTTTGAGTAGAGGTTTTCGAAATAGGTGTTGATCTTCTGTATTTCTGTAGAGTCTGTAGTGATTTCACCTTTTTCATTTCTTATTGCATGAATTTGAGCTTTTTCTTCCCTTTTTTAAATAAGATTGACTAGGGGCTTATCGATTTTATTTATTCTTTCAAAGAACCAACTCCGATTCGTTGATTCTTTGGATTGTTTTCTTAGTCTCTATTGCATTGATTTCTGCTCTGATTTTTATAATTTCCTGTCTTCTTTTGACTTTGGGCTTGACTTGCTCTTCTTTTTCCAGCTGTTTGAGGTGTAGCATCAGGTTATTTATTTGTATTCATTCTGTTTTCCTGATGTGGGAACTCAGTGCAATAAATTTTCCTCTCAGGACGGCTTTCATTGCATCCCATAGATTCCGGTAAGTTGTATCTGTATTTTCATTTTCTTTTAGGTGTTGTTTAATTTCTTCTTTAATTTCTTTTGTGACCCACTGATTACTCAATAGTGTGTTATTCAATTTCCATGTGTTTGCGGGATTTTTGCTGTATCTTTTATCATTAATTTCTAATTTCAGAGCGCTATGATCCGATAACATGCAAGGGATGATTTCAACTCTTTTGCATTCGTTTAAATATGTTCTGTGAGCTAATATATGGTCTATTTTAGAGAATGATCCATGTACTGCTGAGAAGAATGTGTATTCTGATGTTGTTGGGTGGAACATTCTGTATATGTCTATCAAACCCATTTGTTCACAGGTGTGATTCAGTTCTGTTATTTCTTTACTCATTTTCTGTCTGGTTGATCTGTCCCTTGGTGTCAATGGCATATTAAGGTCTCCTGTTACAATTGTGTTACTGATAATTTGAGTTTTCATTTCTGTTAATAGTTGTTTTATATAACTTGGTGCTCTGTAGTTTGGTGCATATATATTTAAGATAGTTATCTCTTCCTCTTGGAGTTTTCCCCTTACGAGTATGTAGTGACCTTCTTTGTCCTTTATGGTCATTGTTGGTTTAAAGTTCACATTGTCTGCAAACAGAATGGCTACTCCTGCTTCTTTTTGGATTCCTGCTGCATGAAGCATTGTTTTCCATCCTTTGACTTTCAGTCTGTGAGTGTACTTCTGGGTTAGATGGGTTTCCTGTAAACAGCATATGGTTGGATTTTGTTTCTTGATCCATTATGCTAGTCTGTTTCTTTTGATTTGTGCATTGAGACCATTTACATCAATGGTTATAACTGTTATATGCTGTTTAATTGTAGGAATGTTATCTCTCTGCTGTTGCATCTTTATCTTTCTGTTCTGTTTAGTTATCTGCTTTGCTTAGTGGTTTTTTTCCTTTGTGTATCTAAACTGTCTCTCAATATTTTTTGCAGGGTTGGCATGGTGTTGATGAAGTTCTTCAGCTGTTCTTTGTGATGGAAGTATCGTATTTCACCATCAATTTTGAATGATAGTTTTTCAGGGTACATTAGTCTAGGTTGGAAATCATTTTGCTTTAGGATCTGGAATACTTCACTCCATGCTCTTCTTGACTTTATTGTTTGTGCTGAGAAGTCTTCTGTGATTCTGATAGGTTTCCCTTTATAAGTGATCTGTCTTTTCTCTCTGACAGCTTTTAATAATCTATTCTTGTGTTGGATTTCCGGGATGGTGATTATTATATGTCTGATTATTATATGTTTGATTATTATATGTTGTTTTATTTTGGTTATGACTATTTGGAGTTCTATAGGCTTCACTGAACCTGATGTCAGTTTCTGATCTCATGCTTGGGAAATTTTCAGCTATTACTTCTCTAAATATCTTCTTGACATCCTTTATGTTGTCCCCTTTTCATTAATCCCTATCAATCTTATGTTATTTTTCTTTGCATCATCTTGCAGTTGTTGAATTGTTATTTCCTGATTCCTTGTTATTTTTAAAAGATCTTTCCTTTCCTGTTCACTAGCTGCAATCCTGTCTTCAAGGTCTGAAATTCTGTCTTCATTTTCATTGAGGCGGTTTTTACAACTTTCAGTGGAGTTTTTTTATTTCCTGTATATCTCTGTGCATCTGCATTATGTATTTTGTTTGTTTTTTATATTGCTCATCTAGGGGTTCTATCTTTTTGTTTAGTTCCTCCAATTTTTTAACTGTGTTTTCTTTAGATATATTCAGAATCTCTTTCATTTCTTTTATCATTTCTTCTTTTTCCTGAGAGATTATTTTGAGTTTGAAATCCTTTAAAGGTTCCTGGAATTGCTTGTTAATTTTAGTAGCTATTATGTCCGATACTTGAGGTGAATGGCATATATTTTCTTCTATATCGTTCCTAGGGTTTCTTGAGATGTGCTGGAGGTTTGAGGTTGTAATTTGGTCTTTCGTTTTGTCATTTTCCTATATTTGTGTATTTCAAGTGGTATTTGAAAGCTTCCTCAGGGTCTGTTGGAAATCCACTTCTATGTTCGCAGCTCCTGGGACTCCGACACCCAGTTCCCCCAAGCCACTGGGCCTCTAGAACCAATGGCCCTCTTCTGCCTGTTTAGAACTCCGTAGTTCCAGATAGGCTGGGCTCCAGGAACAGTGTGCGCCCACCTGCTTGCTTGGAACTCTACAGTTCTCTGAGCGCAGCCAGAATGGGGAGGCGGATGTAGGTGCCTCGGACCCACTTAGCCACTTCTCTGCACCTGGAAGGCTCGAGGGTCCCGAACAATCTGAGCTTGGGGCAGAGTGCACTGAGCACTTACTGCAGGCCGTGGGGCCTCTGGAACTGATGCTGCTTGCCTGCTTGCTGAGATATCCACCTTATTTCCCTTTTTTGCTTTATGGCAGTGACCAGAACTTCCAGCCCTGTGTGAGCGGCTGAGAGTAGACAGCTTTGGTTCCAGTCTGACTCTTTGGTTTGTTTGGTTCCAGTTTCACAATTAAGTATATGTTATCTCTAGGTTAGTTTTATAATGAGTCTATTAGCTTGAGTTGCTGTCATAAAAAAATATATACCACTTGCGTTTTAAACAGCAGTTTTTTTTTAATCTGTTCTGGAGCCTGGACGTCCAAGATCAACATACAGGCAAATCAGAATCTCGTGAGGTTGGCTTCATTCTTGTGACTTCGTGACTGAGAAAGAGAGATCTTTTTTGTGTGTCTCTTCTTACAAGGGCACTAATTCTATTCAGGGTGCCATCCTGTGACCCAGTCACTTCCCAAGGCCCAGCCTCTTAACACCTTTATGTTGGAGACTAGGACTTAACCTATGAAAATAAGGACATAAAACACTCAGTCCGTAGCACTCTGTCCAGT
The DNA here is from genome assembly GCF_034190915.1 of Cavia porcellus. NCBI lineage: Eukaryota > Metazoa > Chordata > Mammalia > Rodentia > Caviidae > Cavia > Cavia porcellus. The sequence continues at coordinate 28,369,825 of NW_026947500.1, forward strand.
TGAGTGAGTTGATCTGTTCTTTTGCCTCTTTTCATTTCTTTTTATATTTCCTTTCCTCCTACCTTCATTATAAGCTGCAGAGACGCTGCTGTAGCCAGCCTTCAGCGTGGCCTCCGGGGCCCTTGTTTCCTTGTCTATTTCCCTAGTGTGCTCTTTCCCACGGGGAGTGGCTGCCTCAAGTAACCAGGGTGACGTGAAAATGGTGAAGTGACTCCCTAAGCTAGATCTTCATTGATGTTGCAGTTTCTGTCTGCTCTCTTAGATCATTTACTTAGAAGTCAGTCCCTCATTATGGGGACACAGTCAGCTGTGTGAGGAATTCAACATGGCCAGGACTGAGGCCTCTGCCAGTAGTGGTATCAGTGGGCTACTGTGGAGACCAGGCCTCCAGTCCTAACAAAGCTGATGACATCTTGACCAAAACCTCAAGAAAGGCTATGCTGCTGCCCAAATCCTGGCTCTCAGAAGTAGCATAATAAATGTCCAGGGCTCATTGCAGCTACTGAATTTTGAGCTGGCGATTGAACCCAAGGTCTGGTGTGTACTAGTCCCCACTGAGGTACACCTCCAGTTTTAGGAGGTGTTATCAGGAAGCAATAGGGAGCTAGGAGAGATGTCTTGATTTCCTATTCGAATGCACTGAGGAATGGGGCACAAGTTCCACAACAACGTGTTACTGTGCTGCAGGGCATGTCCCATGTCCCCCTGTGGGGGCAGCAGGTAGGCCTCCTTGAATACCTATCAAAAAACTTTAACTGCCTTTACCCTCCGCCCCTTTGAAGGGTTCAGTGTTTATAAGTGAGACTGCACAGATGTCTGTGCATGGGTCGGGTGTGCTGTACTGTGGAACATCTGTTCTGAGGTGATGGACAGCTTGAGAAGGGCACAGCTGCTTTGGAGTCATTTGGCAGTGGTGCTGACTGGCCTAGGGAAGTTTGGTGACTTCCAGTATTGTGTTAGTCACTTTCCCACTGTTTGGTCCAAATACCTGATGCCTACAACTTGAAGGAAAAAAGGTTTCTTTGGCTCACTGTTTTAGAAGATTCATTCCATGGCAGCTTGTTCCAAGGCTAAAACATTGCGGTGGAAAGGTATAGTGGAAAAAGGCCACTGACAGGAAAAAGGCCACAGCCAGGAAGTAGACAGTGAACAAGAGAGTAGAGGGTGACAAAGTGGCTGGTGATAAGACTTAAATAAATGATCAAAATAAGTGATTAAATAAGTGATCAAAATAAATGGTGAGTATTTAAATAACTGTGTTACAGTAAAAGACACATTGCCATTAGTCCCCCTCAGACTACTCCCTCTTGCTTTGAACACACTTTTCTCATTACTTTTGCTGTTTTCTGAAGCATTTTTGGAAGATCCTTTCATCAGTATCTTTAGGAAGTGTGATGAATTCAGTGAGTGCTACTGCTAAGAAAGGAAGATTCATAAAAGCATAGTGTGGCCTGATTCACTAAATTCACTGGACCTGGCACCATGCAACTTCTAGGTATTCCCCAATGTCAAAATGGCTAAAGGTAAACATGAAAAAAAGGTAAACATGATGGGTAAACATTTTGAATCCATTCAGGACATAAGGCAGCCATGATAGGATGACTACAGATGTTTGTATGCCCTTCAAGGCCATGTCCCCAATGACCCACCTCCTTCATCCAGACCTTACCTCCTAATAGGACATTCAGCTATGAACTTACCAATGGATTAATCTACTGAGGAACTTAGGGTCCCCTAAACCAGTCACCTCCCAACAGCCTCACTTCTGAACACATGAACCTTTTGGAGACATTTTTGACCTGAACCATATCAAATGGAGTTGCTTGTGTCCTCTGACTCCATATTTTACTCCCAGACCCCTAAGAGGCCTTCATACACATGCACCTGCATGTTCACAGCAGTGTTACTTCTATATTAGAGTTTTAATTTGAAAGTAATTTTAGATTTAAGAGAAGTTAATACAGAGAGCTCTTGTATATCCCCTTCCCCAACCAATTTTCCCATAAGGTCTTATTTAACTATGGTATACTTACTAAAATTATATAGTATCATTGGTGTAATTCTTTCACTAGATAATGGAATTTTTGGATCTCATAATAGTTTTCTTGAAAGTCTATTTTCTGTTTCAGGATCCAATCCAAGATGCAATGCACATTACACTTACAAAAACATTGGCTTTATTTTTCTTAAAAGAGATACACCTGTCCTAGAATTCATGTTTAGGGTGTACAATTCAGTGGCTGTTCTGTAGTGGAGCTGTTCTGTATGGAACTATGACTGCTATGAATTCTGAGACATTTTCATTGTAGAACATATCAAGTGTCTCCCCCCTCTCCTACTTCCACTGTCCCTGGTACCCCTAGAATATTTTGTGTGAAAGAGAATTTTACAGTGTGGGGTCATCTGTAACTGGTTTCTTTCATCCAACATAATGTTGAAAAACCATATTTAACATTTTTTTTTTTTACACATAATAGGTAACAGGAAGACAAACTTTTGCAAATGGAAAGGGGACGAAAAGATGGATTGGAGAGGGAGAAGAGAAAAGGGAAAGATGATAAAATAGTGCTTTTGAGATTCATCAAAGATGGCAAATACAGCTCTGGATCATTCGTATTCACACGTGAATAGTATTTCATTATATGAACCATTGACATGTATTTATCTGGGGAAGTAAGAATGAAGATTTGTTATGTACATGTACCAATTCCTCACAATGATTGCAAACGTACTAATAAAAATTTTCGTATTACAGGCTTCCTTTTTCAGGGCAGTTTTAGATTCATAGAAAAATTGAGATGAAGATTCAGGGAGTTCCTTTACACCCCATCCTGCAACCTATAGCTTCCCCACCATCAACACCCAGAACCAGAGTGATACCTTTGTTACAGCTGACGCACCCACACCAATATGTCTCCCATCCCCAACCCATAACTCTATGTGGGGTTTACTCTTGGTGTTGGGCAGTCTGCAGATTTGGACAGGTGGGTCATGTAAAGCAGCAGTGGCAGACCCTTTAGAGCTTTCAGTGGTACAGACAGCCTGCTGCGGCATGTGTGCCATAGGTTCGCCACCCTGATACAGGGTGCTTCATTGGCTTAGTAATCGCCCCCAAATAATTTTTGATAGTGACACATTGGAAATAATCTAAAGACCTGACTGTAGATAAATGGATAAATACGTATTGTTTTAATTTTTATCTTTATTACTACATGTTTGGAACACATGGTGATTACATGTATATAACACATCTTCATTCTTTTTTTACTTGCCCAGATAAAAAAATATCAGTGCATTCATAAAATGAAATACTATTAAAGTGTGAATACGAATGATCTAGAGCTACATTTGCCATCTTGGATGAATCTCAATACTATTGAGTAAAATAAGCCAGTTGTAGGAGTCATGATTGCCAACAGCCATATAGTGCCGACTGCCATGGTGGCAGCATGCACCATGTGGTGTGCATGTGCCAGGCACCATTTCCTTAATCAGGATCGCTGATCATCAGGCAGGAAGCAGAGAGCATCTGTAGAAGATTTTAGATTGGGCACAGTGATGCTACATATTGCCTGTGTAAGAATGCGTATTCAATAGCATATGAAAACCAGCACAGAATGAAGTCAACATCTCAGGCAGTGGTTACCTCTAGGTGGAAGGGGCAAGTGGGGTTTTGAGGATGCCTCTCCTGTCATGTTCATTTTAGACCTTGGGAACCTGATGTATTTCATGGTAATTTCAAAAAGAACAAGACTGGTGCAAGAGAGTATAGAGTGAGCTGCATTTGGGGTTTTCAAATGATTCATCCATATATACTCACAGAGGCATGCACTAGCCCTGGAAAGAATCGCAAAGAATTGTTAGCCCCAGCACTGGTGGAGGCTGAGGAGGAGAAATGCACTTAAGTTTTCTACCACATGTATTATTACCTACTCATTAAAAAATTAACTAATATTTGAATGTTACTCCTTTCTGCTTTGGCTAGCAGCTTTCATCCAGGACCTCATTTACACTGACAAAGTCCTGGGGCTGCCTTGTCGGTGTGTTTTTCGGATGGAAACTTGGAGGACCAGAGCAGGTCTTTGGTTTGTGGTGGAAGCCTGGAATCCAGAAGGTGGTTCCCAGATAAGGTTTTTCCCATTATGGGCAGTGAAGCTTAATGCACCTGTCTCCCTCTGCTCCACTGGGTGAGCCCACCAGCCCCTTGCCAATGGGGGAGAAAAGTGACTGCAGTGCCCTTCTGGGTGCTCAGTATGGCAAATGAGCTGCTGTAGTCACAGAGGTGTTCTCATGCAGAGCTTCAACCACACTGTAGTGGCTTTAGGTGTCCCTAGTGTCACTAGCTGAGGTTTGCAGGTAGGGTTGTGCTGCAGAAGTTTATTCTATGCTTAAGCTCCAGCAGGTATGGGCATCACTGGAGGGTCTATAGAGTGGTCTGGGCCCTGCCTGACAGAGAGGACCAGAAACTTGTATTTCTAGCCAGTTTTCATGTGGGGCTGCAGTGGCCTCCACCACCAGTCCAGGGGCCACATTTCGAACCACTGCCTTAGAGCTCCTCTGTAAGTTACGGACTAATGTAGCTGCAGAGGCTATGTAGACAACACACCAAGAAGTTGTGTTTGCCTCTAAACACCTCGTGTGCACCTGGGCTGTACTGTGGGAGCCTCTGAATAAAGGAGACATCCTGTGCTTGTGAGAAATGCAGTTTCTGCCTCACACCTATTTGTGGGATTCACTTTGTCATGTGAGATGGGATGCAGCCCTCTACTCAAAGCTTGAACTCACATCACAGAGGTGCAGCCAGAAGAATAGGATACCCCAGAAGTCTGAGTGGAGCCCTCATAGACACTGCTGGAGTGTGAGTTGGTGCAGCCACTGCAGAAAACTTGATAGCTCTGAGTTTAACATTGAGTGGCTCTGGAGTCTGCCTTAGCTATATGCCGCGAAGAACTGAAAACAGATGTTCAAATGAAAATGTGCACACCAAAATTCATGGCAGCATTTTTCACAATAGCCAGAGGTAGGTGCAGCTTAAATGTGTATCAGTAGATAAATGGATGAACAAAATGTGGTTCCTGGTCACCTTCCTTGTCACCAGGACAAAATACCCAACACTCAAAACTTAAATGTGGAGAGGTTTATTTTGGCTCATGGTTTCAGTTCCTGGCGGCTGTCTCCGGTGCAGAAAAAGGATGGCAGAGGAAAATGTGCTTGACTCATGGCAGCCAGGAAACAGAAGGGAGGAGCTGAGGACGAGGTCACACCCTTTCAGGCCAGACCTTCAGGAACCCACTTCCAACCAGGCTCCACCACCTAACGGCACATTCAGCTATTGAACTCATCAGCAAATGGGTGAATTCTCTTATGAGCATAGCGCCCCCGTGGTCCAATCACCTTCCCCAAATAGGGGAATTTACAGGAACATTTTAGATGTAAAGCATATCATTGGTCTACCCATATAATGAAATATTCAGCCATAGTGAGTAAAGTCGGCACACAATACAACACGGTGAATCTTGAAACTTGATAACTGAAGAAAGCTAGCCATAACAGCACAGACATTGCATGATCTCATTTCTGAGAATGACTATAAAAGGCAAATCCACAGAGATGGTAACAAGATTTGTGGTGGTGGGAGGTTGGGGCAGGCAGAGGAATGGGGAGGCATGTGGTTTGTTTTCTGGAAAAGTGCTAGCTTTTCTGTTCCAGGAGATAGACATGGCTGTCCTGGTCTTTTCCTTTTTCCTGCTTTCGAAGAGAATGTGGTGTGGAGAGTCGTCAGCCTTTGACTACTGTGAGGTGATAAGTTTGAGGGAAAGGCTAAGGTGTCAGATCAAAGCAGGGAATCATCTACTTCTCTCACAGTACTTGAGAATAATTTGTTCCAGTTGCTGAGTCAATGAATAAGACAGAACATCTACATCTACAACCCCCTTTTTGAGATAGGTTCTTGCCATACAGTTCAGGCTGGCCTTCAGCCCACTTTGTAGTGATCCTCCTGCCTCAGCCTCCTGAGTGCTGAGATTACAGACGTACGCCAACACACCCAACTTAAAGCTTTTGCTATTTGCAGCCAGACATGGTATCAGTTAATGGATCTATTAAATTGTCTGGTCTGTTTCACTAGGTGTAGGAGTGAAGATGTTTGCAGTAGTTGGAAGCTGTCTTGGCCACATAGCTCACAAGCCCCTGAACTTGGATGTGTGAACAAGATTTTGAGGCGAGAGCTGTCCTTTTGAGGCTAAATACAAGTCTTTCTTATATCCAGCCTACTTCTCCGCACAAAAATGGGACAGTGTCTGTCTCTTTGGGTGGTGGTAGGTGTTGTAGTTCCGTAGCAGCATCGGGTGACATGAAAATCATGCCCTCGGAAGGCCGAATATAGGATGCTGCTGTAACAGTGAATGTTGGAAATTTCACTAAATGTCCAACTAAAAGTGGACCTGTTCAATGGGATGTTATGCCAACATTTCCAGAAAGGGTTGGGGACATGGTGGTCATGTGGACAAGGCCTAGGTTAGAAAGGAAAGCGAAGAAAGTGAGAGACAAAAATAAGAGCACCACAATTTAAGGCAGGAGAATGTGTCGAGATTGGTTTCCTACCAAACGCTTGGTGGTGGGGCCCGTCGGGCATTTATTGCCTACTTTTTAGTGTGCACAAAGTTACAAGGCTTTCAAATTCAGCCCCGCACTGTGGGGGCTGGGAGATGAGCCTAAGCAAGTCCCAAGAGCTACCGCCAAAGATAGGGCCGCCCCTGCGCCTGCCTCCCAGACCCACAGATTTGATAGAAAATGCCCCACCTCCTCCAGTGGAGCTAATCATAAGTCCACGCTTGCTGCCAGTGATTGGTCTATTGAGAGCACGTGACTGGTAGGCCCAGAGTCCTCTGCGCGCCTCCTTGAAACTGCGAGGCGCTGTGGGGAAAAGGCCTGGCAGCCATGCTGTGGCAGTGGGGTGAGACTGTGATACGAAGGCTACGGGTGCTCGATTGGCTCTGCGGCCAGTTTGTGCCCCTCGAGGACCCTGGCAGGGCAGGGAGGCTGCGTGCCTGAAGAGGAGAAAGGCGCATCGCCTGTCAAAGGTAAGGCCAGATGTGGCATGGCGCGCAGGCGCCCGTTGGTTGGGGATTTTGCATTTTGAAGGGAGAGAGACGGTGAGCGGCCTCGAGTGGTTCAGGGGCGGAGTGACACCGGGCTGGCCAGGGCGCCACGGGGAAGATAGGCATGCTAGCTGCATGGTTAGGACGGTGGCAATCTGCGTCCACTGGGCCTCCTCCCCGCGCCACGCGCCTGGTTGCGGGTAGTGAGGTAGGTACATAGCGCGCATGCTCCGAAGAAGAGTGGGGCCGGGGACAGGTGTTGCTGGACTGACCTTTCTGGCAGCCCTGAGCGTTTTCTGGTGGCCTAGGGTCACGCTGGTGACGGAGCCTCGAGCTGATGGAACCGTGCAGATGTTTAGGCCTTTAATGTCTAGGGAGAGAGGTGGGCAAAAGCCTTCGATTGTCTGTAGTTTTATAGTCAAAACTGCGGCCGCGTGTGGAAGAGGACTCAGAGGAACCTGGTGAGGTTTGACCCAGAGGGAACTCCTTGTCTGTGTCCTGACAGTGCACAGGACGGGTGGAGCTGCCCCCCTGGGACGTGTCTTCCAGAGGGGTGTGCAGCACAGGAAGGCGGGTGGGTGGTCAGTATGCAAGTAAACAGTGAGAGCCCAATGCTGTGGGAAATGTGAGGTGTAATTGGGGCCAATTCTACCCTAGATTTGGTTGTCCCGGAAGCCCTGTGGACTCAGGGGAGAAACTTTCCAAGTACTAGGAGGATCCAGCACAGAGGAGGCTCTTGGGTGGCAGTGTGACAGCAGCAGGCTGGGGAAGGCTTAAAGTAACGGGAGAGGGGCCAAATGGCTCAGGATGGGATGGGCCTGGGCAAGATGGCATTTGTTGCTGTCCTGTTGCATAGTACTTTCATTTCATGCTCTAGCCAACCATGTGTGTTTTCCCTGGGACTTTGTACCTCGGTTTGGGACATTTGTTTGTTTTTATTTTTGTCTTTTTGGACACAGGATCTCACTGTGTAATTCAGGATGGCTTTGAACTCATTGTGTAACCTAGGCTGACCTCGAACTTGCTGAAATCTTCCTGCTTCAGTTTTCTGAGTGGTGGGATTATAAGCATGCACCACCAATTCCTGGTACCTTCTTCCTTGAAAATGGAGGATTTAGGTAGTAGTTGGTGTGGCCTTAATGAGATTCGGCCATGGTGTACAGGGACCAGGGCCAAAAGATGCAGAAGGTGATGGTGCAGCCCATCAATCTCATCTTTAGATACTTGCAGAATAGATCCTGGATTCAGATGTGGCTCACTGAGAAGTGAATATGCAGATATAGGGCCATATCATTGTTTTTTTTTTTAACCTCAACTTGTGAGAATGGAATATCATTGGTTTTGATGAGTACATGAACTTTGTATTAGATGATACAGAACAAATTCATTCTAAAACAAAGTCAAGAAAATAACTGGGATGGATCATGCTGAAAGGATGAACTCTGCTATAAAGTTCTCCAACTAGAAATGATCAATGAATTAAGAAGACAGCGGTGAAGTGAGGTGGTGGCAGTGACAACTGTGATAATTTATGAAATAAAGCAGCTGAGTAAGTGGTTTGCTTTGGGAATATTTGTAAAGCATTTGTTCATCTTGTTTTGAATACCCTTATGTTTTTACTGGACATCAATAAATGTAGGGTTATTTTTATTAAAAAAAGAACATTTATTTTTAGCTTGCCCAGATGGCAGGCTTCAAAGCCACAAAGAGCTAGTGCTGCTCCATGCCTCTGGCCTTAAAACATGAAGTCTTGAAGTGGTGTGGTCTATAGTTCTGCGACTCATTGCCTTCTTTATTTGCTTGGCTTTTTTCCTGTTCATTGGGGTGACAGTGTGGAAGGAAGGGTCTGCCTCACTTCTCCCTGATAGAGGGATGCTGTAGTAGGTTGGGTGATGGGCTGCTACAAGCACCACAACTGGCTCTGGTTGACTTAGGCACATAGGACTCTGCTGAGACTCACAGCCATAAACAGAAGAGTTCAACAGGAAGGCCAATGGAGGACTATCCCAAGGCTTCTCTGAGCTAGTGGTGAGTACTCAGTCTTCAGGAACACTGATTCCAGCTGTAGGCCATGGGACAGGCATCTGTTTCTCTGAGCCTTGGACTCCTTTTTAGTAAAGGGTTTAATGGTCTTTTTGATACTTACCTCTTAGGATTCCTGTGAGAGCTAAAGCAAATGTCACATGTGTTCATGGTGCTTTTTACGAATCACAGCTCATTTTTCTGAGAACAAGGGTTCCTCACATATGATTCTCTTTTTTTTTATTTTAAAGAGATTAAGACAAAACAGGACATAACAGAGCAGATCAGAACAGAACAATGTAAGCTACACAGTATTTCACAGAAGACAACCCATAATTAACAGTAACTACTGATGTCTCTTTCTTTGAAATAGTTCTTATACAATACTATCAAACATAACAAAATAGTATAAAAACATTCAAGAGAATGAGAGTATTACAGGGCTTTCAGAACCAAATAACAGAAAACAAACAATGGCTACTATATTATCTCATTTTTCCATAGGAAATTTGTTTATACTTTCACACGTAATACAATCGAATAAGGTACAACATGATAGAGCCAATAGAAACAGAAGAACGAGAGCATGGTAGGACTTCTGAGTAAGATGAAATTATATCAATACTGGCTATTATAATGACTTGTTTCCCTCAAATTAGCTGTTCATACCATCACAGAAAATAAAATTAAAAAACCAGGACAGACACATAACTGCAATCATTATAAGGCTTCAAAACAATGTAATGGGGAATCATGATTACCCTAAACTCTTATATACTCTTACACTTTCTTACACTAAGGAGACTATATGGTATTTATACATGTGAGTTTGACTTATTTTTCTTATGAGTATGGTCTTAAGTTGCGCCCATTTATTAGTAAATATCTCAATGTGATCATTCTTTATAGCTGAGTAGTATTCCATTGTATAAAAATACCACATCTTTTTTATCCATTCTTCAGTTGATGGACACTTAGGTTGTTTCCAAGATCTGGCTGTTACAAATTGTGCTGCTATAAACATGGGTGCTCATATATCACTGTGGTATGATGTTTTTAGTTCTTCTGGGAATATGCTCAGAAGTGGAATAGCTGGGTTGAATGGGACCTGCAATCCCAGATTTTTGAGGACTCTCCAGACTGACTTCCATAGTGGTTACACCAGTCTACGCTCCCACCAACAGTGCAGGAGAGTTCCTTTTTCCCCACATCCTCTCCAGCATTTGTTGTTGGTAGTTTTCTTGATCCTGGCCATTCTTTCTGGAGTGAGATGGAATTTCAGTGTTGTTTTAATTTGCATTTCTCTAATGACTAACGATGATGAACATTTTTTCATGTATTTATTTGCCATTTGTATTTCTTCATCTGAGAACTGTGTACTCATCGCAGGTGCCCATTTTGGGATTGAGTCCTTGAGTTTCAGGGATCTAATTTTTTAAAATTCTTTATATGTTTTAGATAGAAGTCCTTTGTCTGAGGGGCAATTCACTAAGATTTTTTTCCCAGTTTGTGTGTTTTCTTTTCACTATGCTGGAAATTTCTTTTGACATGCAGAAACTTTTTAATAAGATGTGATCCCAGTTATTGATTCTGGGAAGTAGTTCCCATGCGGTTTGATACCTACTCATGAATTCTGTACCTACCCCTATGTCTTCAAGAAGTTCACCTACTTTGTCTTCCAACAGATTTAGAGTTTCTGTTTTAATATTCAGATCTTTGATCCATTTATTTTAGTTTAGTATATGGTGATAAGCATGGGTCTAGTTTTAATTTTGGCATATGGAGAGCCAGTTTTTCCATCACCATTTATTAAAGAGACTGTCATTTTCCCAGTGAACATGTTTGGCCCCTTTATCAAAGATAAGGTGGTTGAGTGTGTTGGTAGTTGTGATTGTATCTTCTAGTCTATTCCATTGATCTTCAGATCTATTTTTATTCCAGTATCATGTTGATTTTATTACAGTAGCTTTGTAGTATAGTTTCAAGTCAGGGATTGTGATGCCTCCTGCCTTGCCTTTGCTGCTTAGAATTACCTTTGCTATTCTCGGTCTCTTCTGGTTCCAGATGAATTTTAGGAGTGATTTTTCTAGGTTTATGAGGTGTGTTGATGGTATTTTCATTGAGAGTGCATTGAACCTGTATAGCAACTTTGGGAGAATGGCCATTTTCACAATATTTATTCTCCCTATCCATGAACAAGTAATGTCTTTCTGTTTTCTGAGATTTTTGTCCAATTCTTTTTTCAGGGTATTATAGTTTTCCCTGTATAGATCTTTTACTTCTTTTGTGAGATTAATTCCTTTTTAAAAAAATTTTATTTAAAGAAAGACTAAACAAAACAGAAAATAGGTAGAAATAATACATACATTCAGAGGAAAATAAACAGTAAGAAATCACTAGTTGATGTTTACATATTGTCGTTTTACAAATAGTTGTCAAGATACATAAATGGAACATGTAAAGTGGGAATTCAAACAGCGAGACTGCAAACAGTTCTGTTCAACTGTCCAACAAAACTTAATAACATGGTTGTCAATCCTATACACTTAAACATACATGCAGTTATCCATATCTTCATTTATGTTTAGATTAAACAAACTAAAGCAGGTTAAAATCATTCTGAACAAAGAATAATAGTATTGCTGAATTTCACATCATGACACCCCAGGATCAGCACTGGGTAGTGTAGTGTCTTTTTTTAAAAATTTAATTTAAAGAAAGACTAAACAAAACAGAAAACAGGTAGAAATAATATATAATTTCAAAGAAAAAAATAAACAGTAAGAAATCACTAGTTGATGATTACAGGTTGTCTTCTTAAAATAGTTATTCAAGATACTAAAGTGGAGCATATAAAGTGGGGATTCAAACAGTGAGATAGCAACCAGTTCTGTTCAACTGTCCAACAAAAACTTAGAAATATGGTTATCAATCATAGTAAACTTACATTCAGTTATCCATAGCTTCAATTATGTTGAGATTGAATAAACCCAAGCAGGCTAATGTGCTTGGGTTTCACATTATGACACTTCAGGATCAGCACTGGGTATTTTAGTGTCTCTTTTTCTTCAGAGTATCTGTTCATTTCATCATGTGTCATAAGATCAATTCTCATAAATTGTTTTTAGATTCTACACATGCATGAATCTTAACATGTATTTTTATCCTTTCTATATTAGACGGAGAAAGAAAACAAAGCAAGACAAAACATTCCTATAAACACATGAAATGAAAAAAAAACATATAAGACCATTGTTCAAAGAGTTCTACCATGGTTCCTGTGTTGTCTCTTGTTATCTCCAATAGAATTGGCTATATCATGAGACATAGTATAATTGTATATATCAGTACATAACAGTATTAATAAAAACAAAACTTTGTATATAGTATAGAACTTCAAAAAACCTGCAGTTATCAAATCAGAATGTATATCATTGAGTCTTGTCATCTTCAGTGTAGTTGCCTATACTGTCAGACTTGATACTATCAATCATATCAGTTTTGAATAAAATCTGCCTCATTTCTGTTATGCTCTTTTTTTGCCATCAGTTGTCTGCTTATCTTCTTCATTCTGTTTTCTGCTCCATTCATTGAGGTCTCTCTGCCACTGTTCCTGGAATCCTAGTACTTTTCTCTCTCTAGCATGCCCTGCAGTATTTTCTGTAGAGTTGGATTGGTGGGTGCGAGTTTCCCAAGTTCCTCTTTGTCTTGGAAGCATCTTGTTTCTCCATGAATTTCTAGAGACAGTTTAGCAGGGTACATCAATCTGGGATGGAGGTTATTTTCTTTCAGGGCTTGGAATATTTTGCTCCAGGCTCTTCTTGACTTGATGGTTTGTGTCGAGAAGTCTGCCATTATTCTGATAGGCCTTCCTTTATAGGTTATCAGTTTTTTGTCTCTAACAGCTTTTAATATTCTGTTCTTATATTGAATTTCTGGGATCTTGATTATTATATGCCTAGGTGTAGCTCTGCTTTGGTTGTAGGTGGCTGGAGTTCTGTATGCCTCATATCAGAATATCATTTCCTTTTCCTATGTTTGGGAAGTTTTCCTTAATTATTTCTGTGAATAACCTTTGTAGTTCCTTTGTTTGTACCCCTGCTTCTTCATTCACATTCTTTATTCTCAAGTTATAGATCCTCTTGTCATCTACTAGCTTTTGTATTGCTACTGCTTATTTCCTTGTTATTTTGAAAAAGTTTTCCCTTTCATAATCCCACATTGCAAAATTGTCCTCCAGTTTGGATAATCTATCCTTAGTTTCTTTCAAGCTGATTTGCCATTTTTCCATAGAGTTTTTAATTTCCTGGTAATCTCTTTGAATCTACTTCATGTATTCTATATTTTTTTATATTCTTCATCAAATGGTTCTCTCCTTTGTTTGAGTTCCTCCCTTGTTCCATGTGTGTCTGCTTGAGGGGTGCTTAGTATCTCTTTTATTAATCTTCTTATATCTTGCTTTGCTTGGCTAAGTATTTCCCTTTTGAACTCATCTATGAGGTCCCAAAAATATCTCTTTATGTCCACTGGTGCCGTGTCTGATATTGCATGTTTGCTGTTCTCATTCTCCTTTATATTTACCTGTCTTGGGTCAATGTTCTCAGAGTTGGGACCTGGGGACTTTTTGTTGTTGCTTTCTCTTCCCATCTTTTTTGCTTCTTCCAGGAGGCCCCAGTTTCTTTCTTTGTTGGTTACAATTCTTCTGAAGCATGCTGGCTAGATGACCCTTCACACTGCAGTGTGCTAGTGAGTTGCAGACAGGGACAGCATATGCTGGCCCCTCCCTTCTGGATCAGTCAAGCTGCTGTGGCCTGCGCTGTATTACTTTGCAGCGCCTCACCTCTGGGTCAGTCAAACTTCTGAGTGTTCACTGGTTAGTGTGGTTAGTGTGTGCCATAGCTGTAGGGACTTGATTTCAGATAACCTATTGAGTCTCAGCCAGGTCACGTGACCCAGGCCTAGCTCACTCCACCATTCCTGTTCCGGAAGGGAATAATTGACTGAAGTCACTGCAGTCCCTTGTACTTGCCAGTCCTGTCCAGAACCAGAATGTCGTCCACTGGAGCCCGCCTATTTATGGAATGGCTCCACTCCCATCACTCACCACAGGTCGATGTAGGCACCCTGCCAACTCAGCTCTCCTTTTGGCTCGCCGAACCCCCCTCCCCCCGAACTCAATGTAACTGCGCCTCCAGTAAGTCAAAGCAGTGGGACCTTGGACTGCTCGGCAAGTCACTACAGGACCTTGGATGTTTGGCAAGTTGCCCGATGCAGTGAACCTTTCAGTGTTCAGTGAACACTGAACTTTTAGCTGTTCCAATAATAGCACTGGGACTGTATGTTTGGTTGGTTCTTTTCATCTTAATTTCTTCTTGGGACAAGAGAATTAATCTCCCGCTGTTTGGGGCTCCTCACTCTGTATTATGTTGAATTCTAAGTTGACTATCTCAGGGAGCCTCTGTAGCCAGTTGTTATCTATCTAGCATCTTTGCTCCTCCTCCCCCTGAGATTAATTCCTAAGTATTTCATTTTTTTGGATGCTAGTGTGAAGGGTGTGGCTTCTCTTATTTCTCTCTCCATAATTTTGTTGTTAGTGTATAGAAATGGTATTGATTTTTGAGCATTGATTTGTATCCAGCTACATTGCTGAATTTATTTATTATATCTAGGAATCTTTCAATGGAGTATTGGGGGTCTTCTATGTAGAGTATCATGTAATCTGCAAATAATGATAATTTAACTTCCTCTTTTCCTATCTTTACCCCTTTTATTTCTTTCTCTTGTCTAATTGCTCTGGCTAGTATTTCCAGTACTATGTTGAATAGAAATGGTGATAAGGGACATCCTTGTCTTGCGCCTGATTTTAAGGTAAAAGCCTTCAGTTTTTGGCCATTTAATATGATACTGGCTGTTGGTTTGTTATAGATGGCCTTTATCATATTGAGGTAAAGACCATCTATTCCAATTTTCTGTAAGGTTCTTATCATTGAGTGTTGGACCTTATCAAAACCTTTTTCTGCATCTATAGAAATGATCATGTGGTTCTTATTTCTGACTTTATTGATATGATGGATTACATTTATTGACTTACATATGTTGAACCATCCCTTCGTTCCTGGGATGAATCCCACTTAGTCATGGTGTATAATCTTGATGATTTACTGCATCCTATTTGCCAATATTTTATTGAGGATTTTTGCATCTGTGTTCCTTAGTGAGATTGGCCTGTAGTTCTCTTTTTTAGTTGGGTCTTTCTCAGGTTTCGGTACAACTCATTTGCTTCCAGGAATGACTTAGGAAGAATTGCTTCCCTTTTGATTTCATTGAAGTTTGAGGAGTGTTGGCATTAAGTCTTCTTTGTATTTCTTGTAAAATTCCTCAGTGAATTGGTCTGGGCCTGGGCTCTTCTTTGTAGATAAGGACTTAATTACATTACATATGGTTCTCTTGATTGCAGTAGAAAAATCAAGGTTGCCTCTGTTTTGCTTCACCTTTCCACAAACCTTAGCTGATTCAGCTGAGAGGAATCCTACCTTGCCTAACCTTTAGAACCTTTGGCCCTGCACAGATGACTTCAGAAAGGGGCAGGGACAAGTGTCCTTGTCATCAAGGGCACTTGACCAAGCAGTAGTTCCCAGGTCACCTATGGTTCTTACCTACAGACAGATGGACTTAACCAAGAAGGCTGCAGCCAAACCCTGGCTCTCTGTTCATTGTGGGCCTTGGCAAATGAAATTGAAAGGGCTTTCTTATCTGTGAAGTAGGCTCTTCACCTGGAGCTTGCAGTGGGAACAATGAACCTGGAAAACTGGAGGGCTGCCAGCTCTGGGTGCTGTGTTCTTGCATGGTTTTGTACAGACAGCACCAGGTACTATGTCTATCTGGGTCCACCTTTGGGGTCCATGTGCTGATATATGTTTGATGCTGTGTGTGCTCTTGCTCCTTGAATTTTGGGTTGACAGGGCATGTTTTTGCCATCATCCAATTCAGGGAAGAAGGCTACAGGTGGGCAGTGACAGGGCAGACACCTTCTGATAGCACTGAGAACGATTGCTGGCCACCAGAACCAAGTGGCTGCCGAGTTATGCTCAGGTTCTGTGACTGGGCTGCATCACTAACCTTTCCTTGTACAAGACCCAGGGCCCTTCTCCTAGGTTTTATCTTTTGGCAGCTATCTTGCCTAGGGCTGGGTGTAGTGCTCCATCTCACCCTTTGACTATTTGATTTGAGTAGAGGCAGCCACTGTTGGTGAGTGGAATGGAGTCCTGGAGCAGCTGTAGCTCCTCTCTCTGATTATTCATTAGATTGCTAGATTATTGGCTGCACATGTTCCTGAAACTACAAAACATAGAGATATCCAGTTTATTCTGGCTTGGTGGAAGATGGAGCACAGATACTCATGTCAAGTCAGCAGGCACAGAGGGGTGTTCTAGTCTAAGGAGCCCCTTGCTCCCTTGAGATATGTGTGGTCAGACAGCTCACGTATGATGGACACAGCATGTGAGACTGCCCTGCCTCTGAAAGTGTTGATGGCTTGCTTGCTGAGGGTCCCTGAGGAAGTGGGGTGATGCCGCTCCTGACTATCTAAAGAGTTCCACCAGAGCTCACTGTTGCAGTGACTGTCTGTTCCTACAGGCAGAGTACCAGCTTCTAACAAGGTTACTACGCCCAGACCCATCCAGGGTGCGAGAGACCACTCAGAGAAGCGGAATATTGATATGAATTCAGCAAACAGCTTGACAGCATTAGACTGGTATATTTCTTATATCATTTTTCTTTTAAAAAGAAGACAGAAATATTGCTACTCCTTTAACTTATGAAAAATGGAAATAATTTTTCTGTGATGAGTGACATTAGTCACTAAAAAAGGTATTACGCATACTTCTACCAAAAACTCTGCAGATGATCAGTACTCTGCGTACCTCCATAAGCATTACCAACAAGTGCCACCAGAGGGCGAAACAACACAAGGGAGAAGGGCCAGAAAGCCCAGGACAGAGTTTTTCTTTTCTGTGAACATTCTTGAACTTGACTGTATTTAAATTAAATTAAAACACTAAAAATGATATAGTAGAGAGCACTCTTAATGGAGAATTAATTGATAACACAATATTGTTTCAATTTTTTTTTTTTTATTTTTTTAACTTAACTGACTGTGTGTATTCCACAGTCTCAGGATGAGAAAGGCTCCAGAGTCAGGTCTAGATCTTCTCAACATTTCATTTTTTGAATCATTTTCTTCTTTACTTTGTGCATTGATATGGGCTTCTCAGTTCAGAAAACAAGGCACTATAACTATTTATCAGCTACATTAATACATTGAAGATATTTTTATCCTTTCATTAAATATACAGCATTTCGTACAATATGGTTTTATGCAGATCAGGTTCAAAACACCCAAGGCACACACTTTGATTTTTTTCTTCCTCTTTTTTTCTTTTCTGTATTTATTTGAAAGGCTCATAGTAAAGTTCCAGAATTGCTATGAACAGAGTTCCAGAGTAGAAGCACTGAACAGTGATTTTTGTAATTTTAAACATAAAACAGTAAAGATCATGAGATGTAGAACCATGTTACAGGGATCATGAAAAAACAAAGCCATGGATACAGTGTGGGTTAAGAGTTGAAGGAATTAGATCCGCTGCAGTCTGAGAACCAGGGCTATATAAATCCTATCCCCCAAAGCAAGGACAGTCCCTTATGCATGCAGCTGTGTGGTCACCCAGCCATGTGCATTTTACTCATGTGTGCACATGATATCTACAGATACAGAAACATTCCAGTTTCACTGCTTATTAAAATATCTCAAATAAAGTTCAAGTAAAAGAAAAAAGCCCTCCATCAGTTGTTTCCCTTTAGTAAGACAAATACTGTACTCAGTAAGAAGGTTTAGAAGAAACCATTGGAAGGAAGTTTGGGGTGGCTAAAGATTAGGAACTATTTGATGGTGAAGTGGTGGCAGGGCAAGGTACAAAGATACAAAAATTAAACATCTTGATGAATGGAAACATAGTGGCTGCTGTTCAGGTGGAGAATGTGCCAAAACAGAAGAAACCATTTAGGAACTACAGATTCTTTTCACTGATGAGGCCAGAGACTTTCAGTGTGTAAAGTACACTTGTTAGGAGTGGTGTTGCATGCCTGTAATCCCAATTACTTGGGAGGCTGAGGCAGAAGGATCACAAGTTCAAGGCCAGCCTTGGTAATTTAGCAAGACCTTGTCTCAAAATAAAAAAGGGGGCTGCGGATGTAGTTCAGCACTTTCTAGTATTGCAAAAGGAAAAACAAAAAGCCACTTCCCTAAAGCAGAAGAGACAATCCATGTGTTCCTGTTTGAGCTCTTTGCCAAAAGTACACAAAATCTTTCTTGTTCCAGACCTTAGTATGTTCCTTTCTTATTAAAACATTGGGTAACATTGACCAGAGAGGCTGCCCAGCTCTGCAACTCCCAAGGCCTTATGGCTAGAAGACAGCTCACTGGGGTATTATGGGCACTTCTTCTCCCAGGAAGGAGAGCTAGGCCTGGCTCAATCTCCAGGGCACCCCTGCTCCCCCCACAAAACAGAAGCAACAGCCAGACCTTGACGCCAGGCTCACAGGAATAGTCACAGAAGCCAGTTTTGATATTTTATACAGTTCTGAAATAATACACACATTTCCGTTCACTGAGAATACATTAAGGAAATGGAACAAGGCAAATGAGCTCTATGAAAGCATTTTCACTCGTAACGAAAGGTATGATCTTGTCAGTTTTATACAGGTAGAGCTGGCTGTGATGTTTTAAACAACCTATGTTAGATCACCAGTTTGGCAACTTTTTGTTGTTTAATTCAGACAGTTTTCACTGTTTGCAATCAGAACTACAACCTTAGTGCAAGAGTATATTTATTATTTTTTTTACAGTAAATTTGGTTGCCATACAAGAGATTTAAGGATTGGGAGAAAGTGCAAATTACAGGAGCTTTTTTTGTTTTCTTGTTTTTTTTAATAAAGTCTAAAAAGAATAAAAGCACAAAAGTAACAGTAACATAGATATGCGAACATGTTACAGAAACTATAGTGTGAAACATATTAGTATTTAAAAAACAAAAACAATTGTTAATGGGAAAAATCAGTGTATGTGGCCCACACACAAAAAAGTCATTGCCAGATCAACTGGATAATGTTTGCTTGTTCAATAACTCAGAAAAATGTTACTGTTTTATTAACTAAAGTACCACAAATAATTCACTTTGTGATATGTAAAATTCAGCAAATCAACAGTCACATTGAGTCATTTTTATATTATATGAATTAACTTAAAATGTGCACAGACGCCCTGGAGAAGGTATCTTGGCAGATATATATAATTTACATCTTGAGAGATTTTGATTTTGTATTCACAATATTACAGAAACTAGGCATGTAAATGCAGTTTGTTTAAATTACAGTATATAACAAAAGTTGATCTTAAAACCTGGAGTAATATTAACAAGATCATTATATGAGCAGTTTAACATTTGTTCCACCATTAAAGAGGGTGCTGGGATAGGGCCTGGTCCTGACATGTCCAGAGGGAGAACAGTGGGCGGTGATTTGAACGGGGAATATTGCTCTCTGTAGCAAAACCATCCGATAGAGCCACAGTAGACTCATTTCAGCAACACCTGTGTTTTGTTGGTCAGTGCAGGTTCTGATACATCCTTCGACTATTCTGTGACAAAACAGTGTAAAGGTTCTGTCAGCTCTGGAGGCTTTCAGTCAACTTGCTTCTGGTTAGTGGCGTGTGGCTTAAAGTTTAAGAAAGGGGTGGTAGCTGCTGTCACTGGCTGGCTGCCTGAGTCAGTAGACCCAAAGCCACCAGGTCTCCTGTCTAGCATTCGGCCTGGCACTGTGTGTAGAGGTAATGCCAACTGTAGGCAAAGGAAAAGAGCCTGATGAAGTGGTATACTTAGAAATTTTGCAAAAATCACCAAATGGAAGACGAATTAATGGCAGAACCACTATTTTTACATTCTCTGAAATACAGCTGCTTGTGGTACCTTTTTCTAGATTAGTACTGATTTATCTCATTATGGGAAACAGAAAGTATGTGATGTAAAGCACTTAAACATTCAATTACTTCCACTGGATTGGGTCATTCAGATACAAAGATTGACCTGCAAATGGTTTTGGAAGAGTCATGGTCCAAAGACTGGTTTTCCAAATCAAGGATGTGTGTGTGTGTGTGTGGGTTGTGTGTTTTGGTTTCATTTTTGGAGAAACTGCTGCATTTGAAATGTAATAACTTTTGAAGAAATAATTGTCTTTCAATGAAGAAGTTCTAGCAAAGATAGAAAATATAACACAGCTCTGCTGGTTCAGATGCATCCAGATAAGGTGATTTAAAAAGGTCATACTTGTATAATTATTCCACAGAAATAGTATCATTAAATCACAAAAGTTTTTTTTTTTTTCTGTAACTTTCTAGCACTGAAGTGGCACAAAGGCTGCCTAGTAGACCAGCCACTTTTTTTTCTTAAAATATTGTGCTTATAAACTATCTGTACACCTATTTAAACTTGCAGTAAAGAAAGATTTTAAATTGCTAAATTTTATGTGTTCATTCTAGAGTTGTTTCAGACCTCATCAGACACATGGTCGTGAGCATAAAGAAAAAAAGGAAAAAAATGTTTTATAATTAGAGATGGGCTGGGCTAGTTCTGAAATCATAATGAAACCACACACCTGACATTTGCATTTTCTCCATACATGGGAGAAGGTGCGGGAAGCCTGACTTGATGTTTTGCAGCCTGTGTGCAACTGGTGACCTCCCTTGGACATCAGAGGTATTGTTTCTGGAAGGAGGGACTTGGGGACAATACAGGCTCAGAAACCTGGGCCTTAGGCAGGGCCATTGTCCAGAGCTGCTCCCTGCCTTGTTTCTGTTCTCATCCATGTGTCACCTGCATCCTGCAGCCCACCTTCTGTTCTCTACCCTGGGTCCTGTCTGTATTCCCTGCCCATGGGGTCCTCTAAGACCCCGTTGTACTTTTAAGACAAGCTGGTGGGATTCCCGGATACCCGGAAAGAAGGGGGAGAAACCCCTAAGTACCACCTTCTCTGGTGAGCAAAAGGGCCATTTTGGCAGAGATGCTTACCCTCAGCTGGGTTCAGACTGAGGTCACAGAGCCCCACCAACTCCTGGTGAAAACATCAGTCCACCTGTGGCAGCATATGCTCACCATGACCACATTTTCTTCTTGTCCTTTATGTTGGAGTGGATGCTCACCTGCTCTGATCTCTGCAGAGCTCAAAGGCTTTTACTTAAAAAGAATCCTGAGAGGCAGAGGACCCCTCTCCATCCTGGGTAGATGCTTCTGGCAGTAGCTGCTCTTGTCTTAGAAGAGGCCCCGGGCCTACGAAGCTACACAATGGCTGGTTCCCATGGCAGGGCTCCCCTCCTTGGGATCATGACCTTGTGCTTTGACTAACTCCATGTGACAATTTGTTTGGCCACCTTGGAATTATGCTAATATATTTGCAGAAAGAAAGAAAGAAAGCTAAGCAAAGCTGGGCATGATCCCATTTCAAACACCCACCGCTGCCAAGAACTTCATGGATAAGAACCATGGGTGCACAACACAGGAGGAGATGGGATAAGTGATCCAGCCAGCAAAAACCATTCTCTACCTTTCAGGCCCAGGAAGGGCACTGGATAAGCCTGTCTGGGAGCATCTCACTGTAAGCAAGTACAGGGAAAAGATAGGAGCAAATGGGCACTGAACATCTTCCAAGAGGCCACAGGATGGAGGAAAGGCTTGTGTTGGGACCTGCATGGTGAGAGCTGCCCAGAAAGCAGAGCAGGGAGGTCTCAGGAGGTATCTGGAGTACATTGATGTCTGCCTACAAGAGCAAGGATCCCCTGTGAAATTGATGGGAGCCTCTTGGGCCCAGCAAAGCGAGGTCACCTGCATGCTGGGAATCTGTATCCATGTTAGAAAATCCCCCTCCCCATTCCCTGTTGGACAGAAGCCACCCAAGAAACCCCTGTAGAAAGCTGGGGTTCTAAGGCATTGGCTCAGCCACACTGTGGATGCTTTCAGTATTTCTTTGGGTACATGGAGACAAACCCGAGGAGCGGGGTTGGTGCTCACAGACTTTTTCCTCTGCTCGGCCAACAGATATTTCAGCATAAGCCCATCTCTACTTATAACAAGAAGTCTATAAAGGGAAGGAGCAGCCGTCCTTATCTGTCTAGGAGCTGTTTCAAAGCCCTTTCTATGTTCATTCTGTGCCCAACTCGAGTCACCCCCAGATCTATCAGGTCTTCCTTCTGAAGGTTTGGTAAGTGACTGCCATCGATCTCATTGTCCATGAAGGTCTCTTTGTGTTCACCCAAGTTCAGACTTTCCAGCCAATCTGCCACATCTGGTTTAGTCCATAGGTGGACAGGTTTAGTTGTAAAAGGCTTATTTGAGATTGGCTGTTGCAGTATTGAGGGAGATGGCGACCTGCTGCGACCTGCTGGGTTCAAGCCAAATAGGTCCCCAGCAGGGGACTGGCTTGGAAGGCTAAAGACATCTGAGAGTGTGGGAGAAGGAGATGCAGCAGCAGCAGACAGAGGGGTGGGCAGGATCTCTTTGTTCATCTCTGTTGGTGAGACCACAGGGCTTGGGGCACGTCTTGTTCCTGAGGTCCTACTTTCATAGTCAGGGGGCCGGCTCTGCAGGGTGATGGGCTGGGATGTGCCAGGGCGGACAGTGAATGTGACCGTCGTGCTCCGTGTACCTGAGACGGTGCTCATGACCTCCAGGCTTCTGAAACGGTAACAACAGAGAAAACTATCACAAGCCAGCTCGACAGGGAGGATAGGGCCCAAGCCACACCATAGCATCTAGTAGCAGATCACTGGCAATGAGCAAGTGATTTGCCATGCCAGGATAGGGTGGGAGGAGCAGAGGCAGAGTCCTCAGGAGACACCACAGCACACCACGCCAGCCACTCACCTGAGCCTGGGATGAAGGAGCTGGGAGAGCTTGTCTGTGCTTGCATAGGGAGACTAGGGGTGTCTCACTCAAAGAGGGCATTGGGATAGCCAGCCCCTGGTGGAACGTGCTCAAGGATGTCCCTCATCTCTTTCAAAATGACATGCCTTTATTAAACAGGTAGAGGAAGCACACCCTTGTGAAGGGATCCTCTGAGCTGCCCTTAGCTGCCTGGCTGTACTTGGCTTGTTGCCTTGAAGTCCGTGGTTTTGGAAGAAGAATGCATCTGAATCTGCTATGACGGCAGCCAGGGTTGGAGGAAGCTCTCTCCAGACCCAAAGGACAGGAATAGTTTGTTACAGTGTGTCCTGAACTAACCTCAGGGGAGAAATCTGCTTCCCAAGTGGTCCTGCCTGATACTGATAGGCCTGCCTCACAGAAGCATAAATTGATGTACTGATATGTCTCCCACTTTTGAGTAGAGACTCAGAAGGAGAATGTGCAGTCCCTGCTGAAAGCAGAGGTCTGAAGGGAATCGCAGGCCCCAGCCCTGCCTTCTTCACCAGCATAGGCAGGTGCAGCTGTTGGGTTGGAAGACAGGTTCTGCTCTCCTGAGTGCCCCTTCTACTAGCTTTGGGATGGGAATGCCCCTTTGGAACATACATGACACGTGGTGCTGTGGAAGTGCTATTCACACTTGCCTACATGGAGATGGTCTCTTCATGAAATGCCCTTCACTGGCTTGGGCCCAGCCCTGGCAGGTGTTCTGGTCACACCTAGAGAGGACAAGCATCTCTCTGGACCCTGGCTTTTGCTCTTATCCTCAAGTTGCAAACATAGTTATTCTGCTGCCCCTGTGGCCAGAGCCTGAAAGCACATGTGTTTTTCTCACCTTCTAGGCTCACTCACATGAATGTGGATGCTTACCTCACCCCCTTCTGGAAAAATAGGACCTACACAGGCCCTTTACGGTCTGGATTGAGAGATTCTAACTCAAATTCTGGCTGTCAAATACTGGCTTAGCATACGAGTCTGTGTCTGCCTATGTAAATCTAGGCCCGTTCCTACTTAGGAAACTGAGGGAAAATGAAGACCCTTGAGTCCATCTCAGACCTGCAGAGACAGGACCATGGAGTGGGGCAGTGTCTGCAGTGAAACAGACTCCCCCAAACACTGTAAAGGTGCTAGGCCATAGAAACCACTTGTGTGGGTCTTGGTATTCTTCAGGGCCTGCCAAATGCTAACAGGTCAGAGCCTACATGGAGCAGAAATGAGGGAAGGGAGTGGGCCATGCACAGTCAGTCTCTGGTCTCTGTGTGTTTCCTTAGGCTGTGTGTTTGGGTGAAACCATGAGCTTGTCATCCAGGTCCTTCCTGAGCCCTGTGGCACTTCTCCACTTGACAAGTCATGGTGGGAATACACTTCAACTATGGCCCATTCCAGGGTCAGAATGGAGGTGCATACCTGAAAAAGGCATGGAGTTGTGGGCTTGAGCATCAGTCCTGTTGGGAGAAGGGGTTGGGGGCTGACAAGGCGTGCACTCTGGGCTAGGGATGTCTGGGTGGGTAGCCAGAGTGTTCACGGGCTGCTTCCTGGAGGTTGAGAGCCCTATGTGCAGCCCTGTGTAGAGCCTTTGCCCCTGGCCCTTCAGACTTGCCAGCCAGCTGGACTAGTGTAGAGGCTATGCTGGCAGGTAGGGGAGGGAGCCCCAGGAAGGCTGGAGGCACTTTGAATGAAGGCTAGGGAGCCTGCTGACTTTGCAGACAGTAAAGCACTGCACCATGAGATTCTGTGTTTAAGTTCATGAGAGGTGGTGGGCTGAGGACATAGTAAGGATCTAAGGAACCTGTAAGGTCCCTCTGTGGTGCTGCTCAGATACAGTGGTAGCTGGCTGTAGGTCTGGCCCAAACAGGTGCTGCAGCAAGCTAGCCTGGCTCCACCCCTGCATGGTGGCAGATGTGACATCTGTTTGAGGGGCCCATAGTTTCCACTTTGTAGGACAGGTCAGTTAGGATGGTTGAAATACCTGTAAGTATGAAACACCATCTAAACAGAGGTGATCTGGGGTGCTGATCACACCAAGGACTTTTGGGGAAAGAGATTTTTTTTTTTTTTTTTTTGAGATAGAGTCTTGCTTTGTAGTTCATGGTAGTCTTGAACTCACAATGATCCTCATGCCTCAACCTCCCAAGTGCTGGGATTACAGGTGTGTGCCACCATTCCTAGAGGGGTAGGAAAACATCCTCCAAGAACACATTTGTTCAGGTAAGATGGGGTAGAGTTCAGGTTGCTATGAATGTGCTTTCTCTGAAGCTACCTTGCATGGTAACTTGTGCCACGACTTTAATGCTGGGACTTACTGTGCCATCCTTTTGGAAAGCCATCTTTTGCTTATCAAGCTCATGAAACAGGACAATTAATACCTGAAGGGGCAGCAGCTACTGTGGCCTGGGTAGTGCTACAACTGTGAGTGGTTGGGTCTGTTTTTGGCAAGGAAGGACTGTATAGGCAGCTGTGTCCATCAGGAGGTAGAAAGGAGGCTCCTGACACATGAATGGGTAGCAGGAGCAAGGGACAGTGGCACACAGGAGACCACACACATCTCTGCTGGTGGCACTTACTTCTTTTCAGCACGACCCTCTTCTGTAAACACCCATCATGGAGCAAATGGAAATGACAAATTGAATGATTAAGATGACACTGAAGAATTAAGAGGAAGAAAAGCAGCTTCCTTTGAGGATGAAAGGAGTGCAGAGGTATAGACGTGGCTGAGATTCTGTATGAGCCAGTCTCTCCTGACACAGGTTCTGGGCAGTTTGATGCCTAAGCAGCCCAGAACTCCAATTGGAAATTAATATAAGTGTTACTTTCACAGTTAGCAGGGGCACTTGACAGCTTTGTCATCTTTAACTTGGGACAATGTCAAATACTTCAGAAGGACAAGAGTAGTGGCACTGAAAGGGTGCTGGCATCGGCTTGAAGGAAGACAACCAGCTTCCTGCTAATTTCCCAAATTGGGTTCTGGGGTGGTTTTTTCCTTCCACAACTCAGGAAGGATAAATCAACACTCCTAGTGGGGCAGGCTGTTCTACTGGGACCAGGGCTTCAAGTCTGTGCAAGGAGATGACAGGGCAGCAGCTGATGGCAAGGGTGTTAGACCTGACCACATGCTTAGGGCCTGCCAGTCCTCCACCCAGCATGGCTACAGAGGAGTATGACCAGAGTTAGAGCACAGTGAAGGGCTGGCTGACTGGCTCACCCTGTGTCTTCTCAGTAGCTGATTCCCTTTCGGTTAATCACACTGATATGATTCACTGGATCCTCCCTCGTGCACAGATCATTATGTTGCTAAGCAACCACTTGGTTGCTGGGCGGAACATGCAGGAATCTATTATCCTGATTTAGAACAGACACACATACTTGCACACACACACCCCCTCTCTTGGATGATCACTCTGTAGCCTTTAAAATCAAACCCATATTGAATATTAAAGAAAAAACCAGCCCAAGAGGGATCAAGAGCTCCGGACACATTGGAGTTTCATCAGGAAGGACAAGTGGTGGTGGTGGGGATATGCAAGCAGCCTTCCCTCTGTTTACAAATTTAGGTTGGCTCAGAAGCAGTGATGCGGACCAGAGACTGTTCAGAGTTGAGAAGGCTCTGCATGCTTCTCTTGTCCTTCTTAGGCCCAGGACTGGAGCTGGGGTTCCAGGCCTTTCAGTTTGGATTCTTCCCTGTACTCAGGCACTCCTCTGTGCTTCAGTTACCATTGGACTTTAGTGACAACCACATTGTGCATGGTGCTTACTTTTAAGTTACTCTACTTTTATAGTCTCCCTAAGTGGGGAGACAACTGAGAGCATCAAGTCATTAACACCTGCTGCAGGGCTGACTAGCATCAGCGCCTCTCCCCTTCCCTCTCTATCTCTCCGACTCAGCAGCTGGGACCCCTCAGAGCACCTGTATTACATTGCACAGTTACACTCAGGTTCTGAAACCCATGAGCGGCCTGCTCTGTGTCCTCAGTCTGGCCAAGAATAGGGTACATTAATTAACTGTTGAAGAAATAGTTTATGGAGACTCTGCTTACTTCCTGGGTCACAAAGTAGAATGACTTGACCAAAGTCAAATCTGGGAGGGGACTGCCATTTGCAGAGGGACCTAGTCTGTCTGCTAGGCACTCAAACTCAGCAGATGGAGGTGGCAGCCAACTTTCATGGAGAAATGATCACCTGTGGTTCTTTCTGGGTAGCCTCCCACTTCAAATGTGAAGTGAATGAGACTTGAACCTGCTATTTGATGACTAAGGGAATACTGCCAGACCAGAGACTTTCCAGCACCATCTCCAAGAAGCAAAACATTAGCAGCAAATTCCAGGGCCTCTCATTGGTATCACCTACCACTTTCCCATCAGTTGGTGCAGGACACGCAAAGTGCCTTGGTGTGGCTGGGTAATGAAAATACCATCAAACAGTTCTGTTGTCTTGGCAGTTTAGGAGTCTGCTCTTGGAATAGCTGTACAGACATAATCTTTAAAAGCCCACATTCATTTTAAAATGGAGAGGTTCTCAGGACAATATTATGGGAGGTAGTAGAGAGCTGGGGCACTGGCAGGGGAAGCAAATGGGGTGTGTCGAGGTAGAGTACCTCCTTACAAGCAGGCTGTGTACTCTAGACAGCTGAAAACCTGGCCGCTCTGGGACCTGCACTTTGAGACAGTTCTTCCCAGTACCATCTAAGCCTCAGCCAGGAGGCAGCTAACCCTGAGGCTCTTCTGGACTTCCACTGAGAGCTGGCTATCCAGAAGGCACCCGGCATGTGCCATCCTCTCTGTTGGAAGCTTCAGGGTCCCCACAAGCATACACTCACTGCTGTATTCCTTCCACAGACTCAGTGAAAGCAAAGTTGACCTTTTCCCTGGCAGTATCATTGAAAAACACCAGATTTGTCTGGCTTTAAAATTATATCTGGTATTTGTCAATTACACCTCAGGAAGACTGGGGAAAGATGTTATCTGGATCTCTCAGGTCATAGGCAGTTTGCTTAGGGTCAGCACCTGTCAGACAGGCAGCCTGGACAGTGGTCTCCTGGGTTCCTTGAGCACTTCTCCTTGGTACCTACCTGCTTGTCTCAGGAGCATGGGCCCCTTGTCTCAAACCTGGATTCCTAGAGTAGCCTTCTTGTGTTGTCAGGTGATACCCTGACCACACATGAGCCTCAGTAATCTTTAGGAAGCAAAAGTATGGTCATGCCAAGCCACAGCAAGCCCTCTCATGGCTGTCATTTCTCGGAATTTGATCCCATTTTCCCCGTGACCCCATGTCCGTCACTCTTTGTGGCTTGGCCCCACCCTGCCACCTGGCCCAGGCTCCTCAGCATAGAAGGCATCTTTGGCTAAGGCGTGGGTACTTGGTTCTCTGCACAGCTCACTCTTTTGGGTATATCACTTCGCAGACTGCCAGCTCCTCTCCTTATCAGATCACTAACCTGTTAGAACATCTTAGTTCCCTGACAACATTTGTCACATTTGGGTTTGTCTTGTGTGGTATTACTGTCCATTTTCCCTTTAGAGAGTTTACACTCCCAAGGGAAGCAGCATCTGAATGTTTTCTTGATCAGTGGCACATAAAGGACAGCCAGGAACTGTTGATGAAGACTGATGACCAGATCTGTTGCCCAGCTTTGGAGAGTCCTGACATCCTCTTTAGTGCATTTGTCTCCACCACAGGCACAGTATCAGGTTCATACAAAACAGTAGCTTGCTAAACTCCTGACCAGTGAACTCAGAAGACCATGACCTTTTCCCTGGCAGTCCCCTCCATGGTCTGTAGTTGGGTATTTTGTATGTCCCCAGAGATATGACTTTAACCAAAGCATCGGGCATTCTGCTCCTTGATCCACAAAATGGCAAAGATTCCGCTCATGTCTAATCTCCAGTGTTATGAAGGAAGATGAAATACATCAATAGATTGCAGAAGGTCTTTGAAAGTAAAAAGCGTGGCATAAATGAAGCACATTTGATAATTGTTGGTGATGCTTTTGTATGTGCAGTTGTAGTGTGAGCACATAAAGAGCTTTGGCTGGGTTGAGAGTCATTCACTGGGCTTTGAGGTTCCACAGGAAGCGCTGCTGAGCACCATGCTGCATACTGGGGCCCAACCAGACGTACTAATGGGTGGGGAACCCCATGAGTTAGCAACCGCTGCCTTGGTTCTGTCAGAGAGAAGCAGCGATTTCTGCAGAAAATCCGCACTCCCCCACCCTTAAACCACAGGTTCTTTGCTTTGCTTTGATTTGGGATCCCAGAGATGGGATTACTTCCTGGCATAATCAGGCTGGGTGCCTCAGAATGGCCTGGTGGTTCTTGGCAGGTCAAGCCCAGTACTATGTATATAAGAAAATTATTTGACTGTCTTCCTTTTGACAGTATATATTTAATCAAGACATTTTCAAATCTCACCACATCCCTGCTTTGAGAAACAGCTCTAAGAAGCAAAAATTCAGATCAAACATGCCCAAGAAACCAGGGATGTAGGAGTTAACTTTTTCCTTTTCTTCTATACCCCTGAGAAAGAACAGTCTCATCCCAGCATTTGAGGAAAGCGTATCAGTGATAGTCCCTCTAAAGCAGTGGTGGCAAACCTATGGGACATGAGCCATAGCCAGCTATTATCATTGAAAGCTCTAAAAGATTTTCCATCACTGCTCTGAAGGGTCAAGTTCAGCCTAGGCTAGTCATGGCACGTGTGCTGCAGCTAACTCTGTTACTATTGAAAGCTCTAAAAGGTTCATCATCATTGTGGAAAATGACAGGATCAATCATCCCTTTCTTGGTGATTGAAACTTGTTTCTATGGAAATGGGGTTTTTGCAACACTGCTTGTGTGTCATTTTAGAAAGCATGGCTGGTTTTCAATTTTTCCTAGAAAAACTTCTTCCTCTGTAGGAATTCCCTCCATCCAATTTTGAGCCTCATTTTGGTTCAGGGTAATTAACAACTCTGAATTTTTAGTTGCATTTAAAGAGACACCGAGGCTGAGTGCACCCCAGAGTGGCTGATCATGAGCTTGGTAGGAGGGCAGGAAGAGAAGCTTTCCCCAAGACATCTTGTGAGCAAGTTGAGTGCTGTCTGTTGTTGCTATACACAGGCATCTGGGGCAAGATGGGCCTCATGGTGGCTCTACAGACCACCACCCCAACTGTCTCCCGACTGTAGCTCACATTCCCAAATGCTATGCCCCCAACCCTAGTGGGATTGTTAGAGCAGAACAGGAGGGTCAGAGTTGTGTGCTTGCTTTAGTGCCCCAAGTCACTGACATTCATCTCTGCCTTCTGACCTTAGGGCCATCCTATTCCTTGTCTGAGCACAATCAGGAAAGACTGGATATGGCTCTGGTTGCTCTGCAGTACTGATGACATCTAGGGACTGCACTTGCCTATTATCAGCCATAAGAAATTCCCAGGCCCATCCTGCCAGCAGTCTCAGCCTTGCACATAGTCATCAGACAGTTGATCCTTCCTTCAAGGTAAACCCTAGCTCCAGCCAGATGACAGAAGTCAAGCTCTGAGCCAGGTTCCCAGGTGGGTGGTTCATTAGGCCTATACCTTATGGCTAAGCAGCACTGGCTCCTTTGCCTCATTGCTCTGACCTTGAATTTCCTTGACTGTGCAGTGGGAATAATTGTAGGCCCTGCTGATTCTGCAGGTGGAAACTGGTGCCCAGCACATGGCAGATGTATTGTAGGTGTTAGTTAATGTTCTCATTGTGAGTGACTAAGCTGAGAGGCAGCCATTCTTGGCCATGGAGTAAGGGCTTCAGGTGATCACACAGCTGCTGTCTTGAGGAAGTCTACCTAGGCTGTTTGAGGCTCCCTGCCTATGTCCACCTAGGGAAGTGCCAGGACAAAGGCCCCAGAGACACATGCAAGGTAGAATGCCATTCTGCTCTGAGCAGCTCAGAAGTGACTAAAAGAGGCGGACTTTCCACCTGCTGTTCAGGCAGGCCCTGGGGGATGAAGCCTCTGGATTCGCTGAATAGATGTGCCCAGGAGAAATTGGCTTGGGGAGGCTCCCTGCCAAGCTTGAACAGTGGTGAATTCTTTTCTCTAAGCCTGAAGTTGTGCTCTCTCTATCCCCCAGACAGTGCTAATAAAGGGAGGCAAGAATTGAGAAACTTTGGCCTGAGCCCTGTCTCTGGTGGCTGCTGGCTGTGCACATGGGTGGGCCATGCAGCCTCTCTAGAACTCTGGGCTCCTGTCCTCATGTCATAAGCATTATCCGCAGGAGATAGTGTGAAACACTCAGATGAGGCTTTCCCTGTCTTTCCACATATACAGTGACATTGTAAAAAAACTATACTGTTACATAATGGGAAGAGGCAGAATTATTAATTTTTAAAATTTCCTTGAGACTTCTAAATATACAGTAAGTAAAAATATATGTGTACATACGCATCCACCAGAAATGTGGAGTTTCTAATACATTTTCCTCAGCCAGTAGAGGAACATGCTGAGCATGTGAGGAATTTCTCTCCACTCAGCAGTGTGGAATGTGACTGGTAGTCAGGAAGCCCCAGTAATAGGCAGTGGCATCAACATACGTTTCTACCACGCAGCCAATTGATAATTCCTCTGAAGAGTAATGGGAGCCATCCAAGTAATTTATTTACATCCACACTAAAAGGTAACTGGGAAAATTGTGGCTCTCAGCCCACATCTCAAGACCCAACTGCAGTGTGATATCACTGATTAATGGACTTAGTTGTTGGAATCAGATGTCTGCCCAGCAGGGAGAATGAAGAAAGACTTCATTAGTCAAAATGATGAAACCTGAGACCAAACATCAGTAGGAAAAGCTAAAGAACACCCTGCCTGGGAATAGCAAGACAGCACATCGTGGGAAAGAGAGAAAACCAAGAACCATGAGCGATGGTGTGAGCCAATGGGGCTGTGGTGAGCATCATCCAAAACCAACACATGAGTGAGCGGCCATTCTAGAGTACAGCATATGTACATAGACGCTTCTGTTTGGAGTTTAGAAAGGACTTCTCACCCTCTTTCAGTCCCAGTGGAAATAACTGAAACCCCAAGGATGCTGTAAATGGTTAGCTGAGACAACCAGAGGTTTTCCTCCATGATGTCTGCCTCAGGGTAGGATGGCCTGGCATGTGCTTCACTCTGAATTCACCAGGAAAGCTGGGATCCAGGGCATTCCCAACTCTCAGGCTCTATACCAAGGGTGATAGGGTGAGGGGAACCCAGCTACATTCTCACGCCCTATCCCCTGTCCCCTGGCACGGCTGTTTCCTCAAAGTGTGGTTTGGGCTTTGGTAAGGTTCAACCCAGCCTCAGTGTGGTTCTGGCAAAGGTCTGAAGATGCCAAGAAGAGAGATGAGCCCTTTGAAGGCTGTGGAGTGGCTGTGTGTGACCTCTTTCATTGTGTATCTTAGGGAGGGAGCAACATGTCCTGCCAGGACTGCCTTGACTGTTGTCCAGGATGGCGCAGGAAACGTGATTATGCCTGATGGAGGGGGCAGCATCAAGGTGTTGCAAAACCCCTATATGCGGCTGCTTGGTTACTCCCCAGTGACTCTTCTTGATCAGCACGTGAACAGTATGCACCCAAGCCAACTGCAGACTTACCTGGGAGGGAGGCTGGCAGACTTGGCTCCTGCCGGTGAATCCAGTCCTTCCCCTGGCTTTGCCGATTTCTCTCGGTTCATTTGTTGTAGGATTGAGTTCAATTCACTAATGACATTTGCTTTTGGGCCTGAGAGAATCGGGCTTTTGACCTCTGTGACGTCACCCCACAACTTTGAGGTCCTTGGCTGGATGACCTTTGCCATCCCGGGCTGGGTACTGCCTGGTGGGGGTGGGGGTGCAGGGGGGGGAATGACAAAGCTGTCTACATCCTCTTCCAGGAGCGCATCTTGGTAAAGTGCGTTGCTTTTATGAATTATGGGCTTCATTTTTGGCTTTGGAGGTACGGGGGGCTTGTCAACCACAAACGCCTGCCCGTCTGCATAGACCGTGCAGGTGTCCATGCTCTCCCCACCTTCAGACGACAGGGTAGAGATGCTGGACACTGTGGAGATGGTGCTGGTTGTCTCGAGATGGTGGTCACTGCTGCTCCGGCTGTCCACCTCCTCGATCCCAGAGTCAGTGACTGCGTCAAAGCTCTCAGGGGGTGGCAGGAACGAGGTGGGCAGACAGTTTGAGAGGCTGGCTGGCTTCTTGCTATCTGTGGAGCTGGCTGGCTGGCCAGCATTCCACGAAGGGGATGGGGGCGTGTCACTTTTCTTCTGTTTTGCCAAGTCAGTGAGAGCAGGGACAGAAGCAGCACGGTCATCGGGGATATCAAAACTATTTGCAAATTCCAGGGGAGGAGGCAATGGCTCTGTAAAAATAAAATCCTCATCCAAGTCCACGGATGCCAGAGGGGGAGGAGGGATGCGGAATGGCAAAACCACTGCCTCTTCCATGGAGCCTGCCGCCACAATGGTCCTGCCAGGAGTGGTGGTGGGCTCGGGGGCAGCGGAGATCTGTAAAGCACCTTCGGTTTCAGAAACGCCTTCTGGCACTGTGGAGGGCAAGTTGTCTGGCTTTATGTCCACATCCTCTCTTTCCTCTTCCTCCTCTAAGGGGCCACCTGTCTTGGTGGCATCCACAGTATGCACCATCAGCAGGCCGGCTGTCTTCTGCTGCGCTGTGTCCACGATGTTGATCAGCATGTTCTTTTTGTCTTCACCTCTCCGGTCCTTGCTTAGGTCCAGCTCATACTTATTTTCTGTTTCCTGCCGCCGCAAGGGCCCCCGAGTATTCTGCCTGGTGACTGGAGGGAAACCAGCTTCTACACTGGGCCGCATTTTGGTATCGATGTAGAGAGGTTTGTTGAGGTCAGCCTTGGGGGCCTCCCCCTTGGGCCCTTGCTGGGACTCCTTCAGGGCTCGGTCCCTTGCAGACAGTGCCAGGGCCAGCGGAGAGCTGGGATCAAGCAGCCGTCCAGTGAGTGGATGGACATAATTCTCAGGGCTGGCTGTGCTGCTGCTTTTGGGGGGTGCTGCTGTGCTGCCTTCAGGCCCCTTGGCTTTGGATGCAGAATTGAGGGGCCTCCCAGCCTCTGCTTGAGCACCAGCCTCACCACTGCCCATAAAGTGGTTTTCGGGCTCCCGTGGTGATGCTCCTGGTGTGGGTGAAACCAGTTGCTCGGAACCATCCTCATCGCCAAACCCACCCTCCTCAGGGAACTTGGAGGGCCGCACCCGGGGGATGGGCGGGCCCAGACCCACATCCTCATCCCCTAGGTCAGTGGAGAGGAAGGCTGGGGAGTTCCTTCTGGCTTCTAACCGCTTCTCCCGGTCACGGACAGCCCCGGCAATGGCAGCCGCGAAGGGGCTGCTGACGGTCAAGCTGTCATCAGGCCGTAGCTGGCCTGGTGGCTCTGTGACCTGGGGATCAATTTCCATGCTGCTGCCCTGGCTGCTCTTGCCACTGCTGCTGGTGGAAGGCTCCTTGACAATGATGGTGGGGATAGGGATGGAGCAGGTCTTCTCGGGGCTGTCCTCCACATTGGACTGCTTCACCAGCATGCCCTTCCGCCTGGCAGGCTTGGCAGGCACATAGACAGCTTTGCTTGCGATCTTCCCTACCTCTGAGTATGGGTTCTCTGGCATCTGGCCCCGTTTCGTGCGGAAGGTTGCCTGGGGAGGGGCATTCCGACTGTAGAGGTCTTCAGAGTCCAGGGAGTAGCGATCTAGCTCTCTCCTATAGAACATCCCCTTTTCCCTCATCATGGTGGCCACTGTGTCAGATCTAGTGGCAGGAGACACCTTGGCAGCAGAATTTGGATTGAATGCGGGCTTAATCGTCCCATAGACTCTTGGAGTCGGGGACTTGGGGCAGTTGTAGGTGGTGGGGGAAGGTGGTGGTGGAGACGGGGGCACAGACTGTGGTGGAGGGGGAATATCCTCAGAGGTGTCTGGCATGGACAGGCTTCTGGTGAATTTCAGCATCGGAGGGGCCAGAAATTGTCGTTCTTCCTCTGTTATTCCTATGAGCAGAAAACAGGTTTAGTTTTAAATCGCAACAATAAGCAAAACCCTCCTAAAATTTTTAGGGTTATGCAATCCACTACATCTCAACAAACTTAGACAACATACACTTGTTATGAAACACAGCACAAGCCACAATACTGAGAGGTTAGTTCCCACTTCGAACCAAAAACAAGAAGAAAGAAGACAGGTGCACGGGGTTTTCCAGGACACATGGTACTCAGCACAAGGTCAGGGCAGCATGGTCTGATTCCAGACTGTGTGCAGCTCTCTAGGCCAAATTCTAGCTGCCCAGGCTCTTTGTGGCTGCACGTACATGTGTGTGTATATGTCGGTGCAAGTGCATTCTCATGGTGGAATGAGCTAGCTAGACCAACAGCCTGCTTTCCCTGCCCCTTTCAGACTTGCCAAGTGCTCCTGGAGGCCTGAGGTAATCACATACTTACTGGAGGGCACAGGGCGTTTGCTCACATAGTCACAGAGCCAAGGACTATGAGTACTGATGTTCCTGCCCATGTGTGCAATCAGACGTGCCACTCCTCAGTGTACTGGAATCTCTGGGCTCTTACCAGGATGACTGTGAAGGT
Source organism: Cavia porcellus (assembly GCF_034190915.1). NCBI lineage: Eukaryota > Metazoa > Chordata > Mammalia > Rodentia > Caviidae > Cavia > Cavia porcellus. The sequence goes on from NW_026947500.1 coordinate 28,405,529, forward strand.
GGCTGGCTTGGGAGAAGGGCCATTTTGGTTCTGGAACATGCCCATGTGGGGAGTGAGCCATGGTCCCTTTAGCTAATGACTTCATTCAACCCACACAGGAGCAGGACACTGAGCAGTGCTTCCAGGCAGGCCTGGTGAACTCCATGCTATCCAGACTGGACCTTCCAGATTTGGGTTGAGGGGTATGGTAGGTCACTGCAGTCAGCCAGGGCCCAGGTTCAGTTGATTTGGCACAGATCTAATCCATGTTCTGAGACATGACTAATGAAAGTACATGGATGTTGAAGATGGCTGAGGCCCTACAGTGGCTGGAGTGCAGCCTAAACATCCTCTCAGTGTGCTGACTGATGTGACTACAGACTGTGCAGCTGTCCAAAACATGAACACAGAAGCAATACACACAGTGACACAAGGACCAGGATCTCATGGGGGCATGCAGGTTTTTAGAGGCAACAAAATGAGTTATTTGAAAATTAAAAAAAAATTTCCTAAGACAAACTACAATCATTTATTCCAATGAAAACTTCCATTTGATAAGGGTATTCCAAATTTAACATACTCCTTGTGGGAGGATAATTTGGCATTGCCATGATCGGTTGCTAAAGGCATCTGCGTTGACCATTTGCTATATGTTAGTTGCCTAACATTTAAGTTCCCAAGGAGTAATAATTTAAGAATACACCTTATACAGTAAACTGGGGTACATTCAAATTACAGATTCCAAACTGGAGGCATTCACTAACCTGATAGAAAGATTCTGCTGTCTGACAGGAGGAAATCAATTGTTATTAACCAGTAAGGATGCAGTCATACAACATGGTGTGTGTGCAGCTTCGTCAGAGACCCAGAGTACGCGGGGAGTGGGCGAGCTTGACAAGCAGCAGACACCACCACGGTCACCTAATGCTCAGTTGCTGCTTACTGTCATCCTCCTGAAACCAGACCGAATGAGTCCTGCCTCCAGCAGCATTGCCAGGAAGTGGTTCCAGACACACAGAACCTTGTTCCCTGAGCAGGCTCGGCAAGGCTGGAGGGTGGGGCAGCAGCTACATGCACTTTTCAGTTTATATAGCAAGGGTTCACCATGTCTGGCAGTGGCTTTGGCTTCTAGGAGAGTTTACATGATAAAGGCAATGCTGGATTCACTCCTACAGGAACCTTCTGAAGGGGTCCAGTTTACCTAGGCCTGTTACGGAGTCTGTGGGAATGACTAGGATGTTACAAAGAAGGTAAGCCATTTTCTACAACATAGAGTACACTATTTCATTAGAGTTCAAGAACCTGACCCAGCCACCCGGAGAAGTATGTCCGTTGAGCTCATCCTACAAATTTAGGACTGTAGGGAGTCCACTCACCCTGTCCCTCCATCCTCCCCTCATTGTCCTCCTGACATGTGGTCCCCTTTACCACATTGGTATTGTCCCAAACAAACTGGCTTCAGAATTGGAGAACCCACACTGGATTTTGTATTCATTGGAGTAGAAAGGTTCATACCCTCCTATCTTCAAATGGCTACCCAGCAGGCAAGGTTAGGTGCCTGCTATTTGGTGGATAGGCCTCATGGGGACTGGCAGGGCAAGGATGCCAGGGCAACCTGGGGGGGGGGGGCAGAGGCCAGAACTCCCTAGGGGCTCTGAGGGCTGCATATGAAAGCCAAAGGGCAACTTCTTCGGGTGAAGGTCACGCTTCTTACCTATCGATTTCTGCCTTCGCATCGTACCTCGAGGGAGGCCCAGAAATGGGCCTTTTGGGCTCCCAGGAACAGTGGGTGTCATCACAGCAATCCCTTGGCGTTCATACACGGACTGTAAACCCAAAAGCCAGGGTGAGACATGGCCCTGGCCAGCCCGCTCCCATAGTGATGGCCAGAGGGCAGCAAGGGAGCTCTGGACAGAGCAGGTACTAGTCACTGGCTTCCCCCAGGATCAATATAAAGTATCCAGTGACCCCCCCCCACAGCCAGCACTGTGAACCTGGCAAGAGTCTTTCCTGAGCCTTTCCCTTTGGCACTGATAGTGAGATGCCAACAGGCCCTACTCTGAGGAGCTGTAGTCACTCTGACATCATTCACTAGACCAACTGGATAGACATATCTTTGAGAGAACAGGGCTGGGATAGAAGTCCTGTGGGAAAGAGAACAGAGCAATAGGATCTGGCTCGGGCTCACAACCTGGCTCTCCATATGCCCTGTGACTTTGGTTAAGTCCTCAAGCTAGAGCTTTTGTTTTCTTCCTCTGTAAAATAGACCAGTGTGTCCCACAGTATGCTTGAAGGTGACCAGGTACCATGCATTGTGTGGGTTGTGAGTTGTGCTGGCCAGCTCGCATAAGCTATGGATTTTTCTGGACTGTGGCATTGAGCCCATGGGAGGAAGCAGTTCCTGACCTCCTCCTCCTAGGGCCTGCTCTAGAAAGGGCTGAGAGGTCTGTGGTCCATCTTGAAGATAGACTCCCAGCATATCTCAACCTGTCCCCTCAGCCCTTCCATTGGCACTGATTTTTCTGTAGAACAGAAACTGTTGGACAATCAATGCTGTGCCACCTGCAAGGGATTCAGCAAAATTGAGATGTAGACCTTCACTGGAAATATATTTATGTGCACACTTTTATGATACTGGCATCGAGGTAGTCCTCCCCAGGGACCATAGTCTCTGTCCATCTCACCCTGTATCCTGTAAAGGGAGGGAAGCCAGCCTGACTCCTGGAAGGTCAAAGGCATCTACCCCACAGGGCCAGTCGGGTTGGGACTGTCTGGGACTATGTGGGGCATGTGTTGGTATGTCAAGGAATAGGGGTGCTACTTTGTGAAGTTCTGGAGGTGAGGGATAAAGGCTGAAGTGAACATTTGGTTTTGAATTCAATTAATGATTGTGTTTATTTTAATATCTGTTATATAACTCTTGAGTCAAAACTATGATATTTGTGGGTTATATTGTTTAAAAAGGCTGTATTAAACTGAGCCAATTTGAAATTGGACCAAAGAAAATATTAAGCTAAGTAACCATAACAGTAATGCTTGGGCCTGGCTCCAGGCACCAAGAGGGGCACTGATGGCTGGCTGCTTATGGGAAAATAAAAAGTAACCCAGAGGTGTAAGGGGCCTTGATTCTGCCAGGACATGCTAGGGGCAGAGTATGAGCATCATCTGCCTTTTCCCTAGCTGAGGATCACTCCTGATGGTCTGGGGAAGGAGGCACTGTATGTGTACCTGACCTGAGCCCAGTCTCAATCTTGGTTAAATGTTTCTGTGGGATCACGGCCTGCAATGCTGGCCAGATAGCCTTTTTGATCCTGGAGTAATGAGGAGCCCAGATCCTTCTGTCTGAGGTGTACTCCCAAAGTCCTTTATGTCCACAGTTCACAGAACTTCAGCTGAGCATATTAAGTGCCCTGAAGACTCAGGGGACTGAGTAGTTGAGCTGAGAGTGCAGGACGAATGAGGCTTGGGCTCCAGCTGGTCTGTGTCCATACTGCAGGTCTGCACTGAGTATTCATCCTGTGACTCCTTGAATTTGGCTCTGAGCTTACACAGTGAGACAGCATGGACATCCATGTACCCTTGTTGAGCCCTATCTGACTCCTTCCCAGTCCATCCCAGGCCTTGACCCCACAGTCCCAGGGGCACAGCTACTCACATTCATATCTGAGACCGCTGGAAAACACCTGCTCGTAGGCCGCTGCTTGATGGTTGCCACTCTCGACTCCACGGCCACATTCTCAGCAGTCCGGGAAGGTTTTGGGGCCGGAACTATCTCTTCTGGTTTATCTGAAACATGACCATGGGGGTTAGAGTGACCGTAGCACAATCAGGAGGGTGAGTGTAGTTAGCAGAGTGCAGAAGTACAGCGATCGCTCCAGTGCCTGAAATTGCAGGTGGGCCCATCAGATAGGGAACATGCATGCATCTCTCCTTGTCCCATGCATTCCTGCCAGAGCTCTTTTAGTCCCTCAGACCTGTAGCCCTAGGGTACCCAAGACACAGATGGCCTAAAGACTCAACAACTCAGCCTCCTCCATGGGCAGCACTGTGCCTCCAGGGCTCTAGAGCTCTGTATGACCTTTCTTCAGAGCCTGACTTTATTCTCACTAGTGGAAAGTATCCTTTTTGGTATTAACTAACTTTTGTCACTCTTAAAAGTGACGCTGAATCATGGTTACCTTTTGTAACTTTATGCAGTTTTCAAGGCTGGAATTGCACCTAAGTTGGGGGCTTTGATAATGTGCACCTAGGAAGTCAGGGTGGGTGCCAGAAGCCCCAGTTTAGCACATGTTGTATAAGGAAGTTCCTGTTACTCTCCCCACCGTAGAATATCTCCATTTTTTCATGAAAAAGAACGCCCAAGACTTAAGCAGCCCTTAGAAATTAGAAATGTTTAAAAAAGGAAATTTAAAATATATTCATTTTAAAACTGAAATGCATCCTAGAGCAGGCCTGATGCCTGGCTTTGCCTCTGGGAGATCTGAGATCAGATAAAAGGGCCCTTCTCAGGGTTTTGGAGCACAGGGTCCCTGTTCACTGAGGTATACAATGCCCTTAGCCCCACCTTATGTACTTGAGAAGAGCACTAGCTGACCCCAGTTAGCCATTCATGCTCCTCATGAATACTCTGGGCAGGATGAGGCAGGTACAGGAGCAGTAGTCCATTCAGAACATTCTATGAGCCCTGAGACCTTTCAGCAACTCTAGCCTGTTCCTGAACTCTGGTGGCTCCCTCTGAAGTGACTGCCAGGTGAGCAAGTCATGTCTCCAAGTTGTTTCTTAGGATAGTACTATGGTAGCCACTTGCAGAGGTGGCTTAAGAGAAGCTATGCTCTGGCAGCCTTGCCTAGCATTGCAGCACTGATCATAGAAGTCCAAGATGAAAGCACCAACGTCTAAGAAGGTGGGCCAGATTCAACGGCTCCATACCCGTACACACCCACCACTCTGCACCCAGGCAGGTCAGCGAGAGGGAAGGGAATGTTTCAGGGTGGAACTGACTGGCACATGTCATGATTTCTGGACCTCTCAGAGTAGCCAATACCCTCGTAACTCTGACTTGATGGAAGATGGCTAATTCCAAACAGGGTGCCAGATTCCAAGGGTCCATAAGTAATTGGTGCAGGCTACATCCTAATCTTCCCAGCTCACACACATGTCCTTAGCCTCAGAGCTGTTTTAAGATTTGTAGAGATGTGAAAAGAAGAGGAAGAATGTGCAAGAGACCACATGATCTGCAGAGCTCAAATGGTCACTGGCCCTTTAGGGGGAGTTTTGCCACCCTGCTCTGCACCATTGTCCTGGTTTACTTGCTAGTAGGATGTTATATAAATTATGCAGAGCATGGAAGACTTTAATCTGTTCTTTAATGGCCCCACCCCAGTGAGACTAGCAAGTGCTCTCAGGTTCCTGCTTCCTTCACTCTCATCCAGCTGACTAGCTTGCAGACTCACCCAGCCCCTCTGTGCATGCCTCTCACAGTGTTCTCTCTGTATCTTTGGGAAGCATAGGTTTCTCCTTGTGCATGGTGAGCACCTGCCCCTATGGGACTGCTAAGGTATAGTAAGAAATGCCCAACCTTGTTGGTGTTGGCTGTGTGGACACCTTCACCTGTGTCTATGGCCCTCATCCTCATCCTCCAGGATCCATCTCTTCTTGCTGGAGCATCTACTGCCTGACATTTCTTCCTCACATGCTGCCATCTTAGCCAGCTGCCTCCTCTGAGAAACCTTCCCTTTGCAAGTCTGGACTGGGACTCATATGTCCTTTGATGGCTGATACTGAACATAGGTTTCTTCTGCCACCACCATACCTGTTTGCTGGGTCTCACTCCCCCTTAATTTATGGATCCTCCTCTAATGAGCCAACCCAGGGCACACTGGTCCAAGTTGGACTGTTCCTAGAATACAGGCCCCTTGACACTAGCTCTTTGGCTTTGCTTCAGCTGTGATATGGTTGCTAGTGGCCCAAGAATGACTTCCTCCAAGACAGGGGCCAAAATCTTTCTAGAATCAGGATGCTATATCCTGCCACTGCAGTGAGACCCAGGACAGAACCTCACATAGTGCCGAGAGCTCCCAGCTCTTTTCCGTGCTTCTGGCCCTGGCCCCTCTTCTGCCTCTTGAGGAGGGTGAGGTTTGGGGAACCTAGCAACCTAAGCACCCCTAATGTGAACCCAGAGGGCATGTACCAAAATAGGGAGGAGTGACTTGATCCCCACAAAATATTGTGGGTCCTTCCAGGTGGACGGCTGTGGGGCAGCTAAAGAACCCAGCTACCTCCCTTCAGCACACATTGTTGTAAGATGCATAGGGCCATGGCCCTATTGGGAAGGCCTTGGATATGGGAGTCTGGTGGCCAAGGCTTGCTTTGTGGGGGATATGTCTGGCACACTGTGGATGAGGGACCCACCAGGAGAAACTCTCCTGTGACTGAATTGAGGTGCTGTGTCTCAGAGGAGTTTGGTTCTGTCTTCTAGAAGCTGTGAATCTGTTTCTTTGGGATTAAGCCCTGGAACTGATAGGGTGGGCTCGTGCCCACTTACAACACTGGAGGTTATTTGGTCCAGAATCCTGGGGCACACCCTGGACTTTTCATGTGCCCTAAAGGAGCAGGATGTGATCTGAGGGTTGCAAGGCCTGTGGCAGTCACCCAAAAAAATATGCCCAAAAGATGGGCATGCCTAGGTTGAGTCAACAGTGTTATGGTTAATAACAGCAGTCCTTGACTCTGGTAGGAAATTCAGCTCCTCATCCTATTTCTTTTCAGAAATAAGCTGGCTATAAGCTGGGAAGGGAATAAGAGGAGGGATTCCATTTCACGGAGGAAACAGTTTGAGGGTCAGAGATGCTTCAGGTCCAGGTGGGGACCATGGGACCAGGCAGCAGCTTGAGCTCAAGTAAAGTTCACCTGGTCCTGCCTGCTATCCAAATGCGTGCCTAGATCTTTTGGGCAATGACAGCAAAAAATTTATTTGAAAATCTCTCATAAGAATGATCTGCTTTACCTAGCTGATTGGAAAACACTGTGGGAGGGCCCATGAAGTCAGGGCACCATCACCTATGTCAGGATGGCTGGCGTGATCATGTCATGGGAGGTGCATCCCTGGGAACCACGGCAACCTTGAATGTGGGCCATCCTGGTCCCTGTTTAAACCTTGTGTGTTCTGGCTTCACCCCCACCTCTCAGAATAATGACAGCAACCTGGTTTATGGAGGTGGTAAGGCCAGGGCTACTGTTCCCTTGAAAGTTTGTATTGTCAGTGTGATTCAGATAAGTAGAGGGAAAACCCCACCCCCTGATTTGCTAACCAATGGCAGCTGTGGTCTGACCACTGTGTGTGTGGGGGGGGTCCCATCTTTGAGATCTTGTTTACTGGAACATGAAGACCTTTAAGAAATTCATGAGACTGCAGATTCCTCTTTCCCATTATGTGCTGGCTGGCTCGTGAGGATTAGGCTTGATTTACAAAAGCTGGGAACTGGGTATCTATTCAAGGACTGGATGAAGAGGATTATTGAGTCCAGCCCCCTGCAGTGATAAAATGAAGTACTTGGTAACTGAAAACAATCCTGTAGACAGATTTGAAAACTGTCAAATCTTAAGAAAAACAATGAGCTGATGAATGCTCCAGCACTGACCCATGCTTTAATTGTCTAAGCAAACTTAGGATCTTTTTAAAAGACAGATGTGCTGCTGTCGGGCCATAAATTGTAAACTTCTGGGTGCAAGGAAGAGTGGCTTGGGAGGGAGATGGTGTGCTCATCAAGCTGATTGGGATGTACAGCCACATTTCTCAGTGAGGAAGCACAGCCTGCTCTGCCAGTCACTGGATCTCCCAGCCTGTGAACTGTCTGGGCTTCAGGTGAACTTCATAAATTGCCGGAGGGAGTACAGCCCCTCATGTTGGAGAAAACCTGCTGCTGTTTTGTGTTCACTGAGCTGATGTTGTAGGCTTTGTGGGACAGAGCCTGCAGACTCTGGGGGAAGCAACCCTAACCACCACAGCAAAGAGAGAGGCATGGAACCACAGGCTCCTGTAGCCCTGCTGACCAAGCCTCTTGATTCCCCAAGTAGAGAAGAGGAGCCCCACCATGGCTGTATTAAATGGCACTGTGTCTCTTCTCATGTGTACCTTAACCACAGGTGCTGCTCCCTATGCCGGGCAGCATCCCACACCCAGCTCAGGGTGAGAGAGTACAGTGTAGCCTTCCTCTGTGGCACTACTTCTAGGAGGAAAACAAAACACCATGCACGTGACAAGATGCCTCTGGTTTGCTCTCCCAAAAGGCAGTCAAGGAGCTGGAGAGGTAGTCTGGGCCCTGGAGAGCCTGCAGGTGCCAAAAATCCACACACCTTCCCAGGAATATTGGCTGCGGGTGCAGTCAGAGGTTCCTAGCAGGGCTGGAAGTCATGTTCCCTTCACAACTGCCTCTCCTCCCCTTGTCAGCTTCGCTTCTGCTTCCACCAGAGCCTCCCTGGTGGTTGTGTGTCCAGGGCTCAGATGGCAGTCATGTTTGCCTGTGTGTAGTCTCTAGATATATCTGTGAAAAGCCAGGATTAGCAAGCAAGCACCATGCCTTGGGGAGAGCTGGGAGTTGAGGCTGCTTCACTTTTGCAGGAATCTCTTAACACTGCAAAAACAAGCCACAAACAAGATGGCTCAAAAGGACAGACATTTATCCTCTCAGTTTTGGGGGCTGGAAGTCTGTGGTCAAGGTGTGGGGCAGAACTTGAGTTGACAGGACATAACAGGTTACGCTGGTCCTCCCAAAGAGATGGAGCCATCCTTGTGCACCTGCTGTAAGGCATGGTCCCCAGTGTACAGATAGGAGCCAAAGCTTTAGGCTGGTAGGGGCCATGGCATGGGAGCCCACACAACATTCCAAGGTCCTTGAGGGTGTTCTTCAGTTCTCTAGGCCCCAGAGCTGGGCTGGGCCTTAGCTGCTGAGCCTTTTGGGACCTTCATGCTCATACCTTCATCTCCTGTTCTAGCCTGGGGTGTGTGTGTGGGGGGGGGGATTTAATCTGTAAGCAGATTTCTCTGATCAAATAGAAGGTAGATGTCCACTGTCCAGGACTCTTGCCTATCCTCAGTGAGGGGGGCTGTGCAGACCATGACTCCTATCCTGTGGATCCTCCAGCAGAGTCTACAGGAGTTACCCACTGAGGCTTCACTGCCCTGGGTCCTGAACCCTTATTGACTGAGGTCTGTTCTTAGCCAACTGTGAGATGCCTGGGTCTTTGGGAGCTTATGGTGGTGTTCCTTCGTTGGCAGGGCAAGGAGTCATGTAAAAGAGTAGCCTCAGGACCCTCAGAAAAAAGGATGTCCTGTGTCTGGGCATCCTTGTTGCTCTCAACACAGAGAAGACCCTAGAAAGCCTGTGCTGAGAATCCTAGGCAGCCTGGCATGATATGAAGGCCTAGGTTGCTACAGGAAAACTGCTGGTACTGAGGGGTCAAAGAGGAGCGGGGAGGCCATAGAGGCTCTGCTTTCTGCTTTAAGGAGCCCTGTCCTTCCCTCATATTGGCCCTGTGGTCTCTAGTACCCACTACTGGCCTCATTTCAGTGACCTCCCAGTTACTGCTGCATCTATGGCATGCCTTGGGCATGGTGCCTACAGCCCAAGTAAAACGTGGTTTGAATTGGGAGTGCTGCTTGTAATTGTTCTCAAGAAGGGGTCATTCAGTATACTAGAAAGTGCTTTCTTAACCATCTGCAGCAGTCAGGTGAGAAACATCCAAGATGTGGGTACTGCTGCACAAGGAAAGGGCTCTGTTCTCAGGGTACATGTGGGCCTTGTCTCATGGCTGCTCACAGCCACACCATTGCTGCCCTCCCATCTCACAACATAGTGGATCAGAAGGCCCCAGCTCCTCCTATTGCCAGCACAAGGGAAAGTTTCAGTATGTTGAAAGGGGCAGTATTTAGTTACTAAAAAAGGAATGCTGGGTCAGGAGCAGCCAGGGGCTCCTGTGCCTATACTGACTGGCAGCCCAGGTGACCTAGTCTCTGGTCAACTTCATTGGGAGTGCCAAGACCTCTACGTAGCCATGGCAGGTCCAGCTGTGACCACCAAAGGGCTTGCAGTAGCTTCACGGTCATACTGACACGACACAGCTCAGGGGAAAATACTGGACACGTCAGGGGGGGTAACAGACAGAAGTCAAGCAGACCGAACAGAGCAAAATGGGACATGTTCCAGGATTAGGGTCCTTAGGCAAGACCCCAAAACAGGAAGAAGACACAAGATTCATGATACATTCTACACTTCACTCGACGGTCACAAGAGGGTTTCTCTTCTACTGGGGTTTGACGCGCAAGAGAACTGGAGACAGACATTTGGGCTTCCCTTACCCTTCTTCTTCCGGACTGCAGCTTGCAAACAGAAAGGGAAGTGCTGTGAGCCACTAGACAGCAGCCTGCAGCCTACACCTGGGGCCTTGCCCAGCTCAGGACAGCCATGGGAAATAGGATGGGACCCAGGACTGGGGACACTAAAGAGCTACAGATGCAGCTTTCCCAGAACTGAATCTGGGTTTTCTCTTCCTTACTTGCCCTGCTTGTGAAGCACCTTCCTAATGGTAGAAGGGCACTTTCCTTCTTGAGTCATACCCCCTGATCCCACCAGCACCTGGCAAAGTGGGAAGTGAACTTCAGGAAGGCAGGTGTAAAATACAAGTCAGCCTGTGGTGGGTTAACACCTGAGCCCCTGAGCAGCTCTGAGGTCTCAAGACACCCTGCAGTGGTGCTCCTTAAAGATGAACTGCTTGTTGTCCCTCTTGAGAGTCCCACAGTAAACCCTGGGAAATCGAGCGTCAACTCGCTGTCAGCATTCCTGCTTTCCTTTCCTATAAGGTACGGCTCCTGAGGATGCTGTTGGGGTTCTCCAGCAAATTGAAAGGATAATATGAAGATGGTGAAGTATAGGATAAAAGGAGAAATCTAGGACAGGGGTGCCCTTTTCTAAAGGACTAACGCTGTGTGCTGAGCCCCAGAATGCAATGAGAGATGGCCCGGCCAACCTCAGTATTCTGGGCCCAGAAGGATGGTCATGGTTTGCTAGACCCCCTCCCACGGGAGAGCAAAGAGGAAGGCTCCTTCTGTGTTTGACGATTCTTTTTGGTAGGCAGAACCCAAAGGTCTCCAGTGGAAGGCTGGTGTAAGCTGAGAGGGAAGTCCAGGCAAGTTGCCAATAAGAGGCACTCAACTTTCAGCCTGCTGGGCCAGGAGCTCAGGTTTGCTTCTGTGCCCACATTACTTGCCCTCACTAGCCCTGTTCCTGCTGTCGGTGTGGCAAACATTTCCACCCCCTTACCACCCTGACGTTCAGAGCTACTCTTCTGAGAAGTCTCTGGACTCCCTGAAGAGTCCTTATGGCATTTAGCAGCATCTAGGAGGTTAGCTCCAAAGTTCCCTTTTTTTTTTTTTTTTTTTTTTTTTTGGTCTTTTTTGTTTTTACCGGTACCGGGGATCAAACTCATGACTGCCTGCTTGCAAGGCAGGCACTTATGCCACTGAGCTAAATCCCCAGCCCCTGAAGTTCCCTTTTGAATGGTCGCCATGGTGCCCCTGGCTACTAGTCACCCTTACCCAGTCTGCAGGACAGGGACAAATGGTCAGGAGCCTCTCTTTCTTACAGACCTCTTAAAGTGCTGGTTGCTGCCTAAACCTAGTGTGCCAGTTCCAATGCCATCTATGCCAAGGCTCCAAGTGCTAGAGCCTTAAGGTCTGAGCTTGCCTGCCTGCATCAGGAAGCATCTTGCACAGGCCTCCAAGGCTGAGCCAAGGCAGTGGTCAGTGGGGGTGCCCTAGACAGCAGGGTAGCTGCTGTCAGGATCCTGGGGTCTGCTTACCTTTGTCCACTAGTGAGAGGCCCAAAAATTCAAAACAAAACAATGTTAGACAAACAGGAAAGAGTAAAGACACCCACAGGCTCCCGAGGGTGATGCAAAATGTGTAAATGCCCAGCCATGCAGGGCAGGGAGAGGGCACAGTGTCACTAAGGAGACAAGCAAGCCAGCAAGGGGCCATGCATGGGCTGAGGCTCACGGGGGCAGCACAAGCTGGGTAGGTTGGATGGGGGCTCTTACCGAGCTCCTCTAGCTCTGCGGTCATGGACTTGGAGCGCAGGGTGAGGGCTGTGGTTGGTGCTCGCTTCGGAGGTGGGGGAGCTTGATGGACAAACAGAGACAGTAATGAGAACTGTGGCAAGGCCCTGTACTGTGCGCGTACTTCCCACATTTCCAGACAAGGGAATAACAGACGTAAGGGTAGTAGCCGTCTGGCTGGAGTTTTGTGGGGAAGGCTGGCAGGTAGGAAGGCAGGCGTGCCTGTGGGTGAGTCATGTGTCAGGGAGGTTCCGTGGGCTGAAACTGTTGGGGCCATGTGGGTTTGCTTAAGATAGAGAAAGACAGGCACTTGGCCGGGGGAGGGAGGGGAAGAGGGAGCCCTGTCTAGCTGGTCTACATGGAGTCTGTTGGGACTAATGGGGCATGGCTGATGGGCCACAGATAGCTCTGCCAGTCTGCTAGTCTTCAGCTCTTAGCTACCACTGCCAGGCTGGGCAAGCCCCCTCACCCCATCACATATACAAAGGTTTTTTTTCTCAGCAGATGCTGTTTTTTGTGTTTTGTTTTTGTCTTTTTCGTTTTTTAATCGGTACCAGGGATCGAACTCACGACTGCCTGCTTGCAAGGTAGGCGTTTATGCTGCTGAGCTAAATCCCCAGCCCCTGTTTTTTGTTTTTACAGGAAGCTGGAGACTGCCCTCTTGAGGGAGCTAGAGGAGTTCCCAGGGAGAGACCACTCTGGCCTTTCTGTCTCCAGCTCCCTCCTCCAGACACCCTTCCTATGCTGTGCTCTGGTTTATCACTCTGTGCATCTTTTCCAAGCTCAGGCTGACCTGCTGTCACAGGATTTAGTGTCCTTGGTGCCATTGCATAGCTTTTTTTTTTTTTGTCCGTTCCAGGGATCGAACTCATGACCTAGGGCTTGCCAGACAGGTGCTTTTGCTGCGGAGCCAAATCCCCAGCCCCATAGCTGCTTTTTGTGGCTAAAAGGACTGCTGTTACCCTTCATTACTTCTTACCAATTGGACCTGTGCTTGGGTGGGAGGATGGCTCTGGGTCAGTGTTATGTTTGTGGTGGCCAATTCTAGCCCCAAGCCATCTCTGGGCTTCAGCTAAAGACAATGTGCCATCTACTCCACAGTGGGCCCTACCCATGTCCCTTGCAAGGAGTCTTGAGGGGCACGTACCTTTCTTCCTCGCGGTGTCATCAGGGTCCAAATTCCTGGTCACCGTGACGACCTTAAGGATGAGGTGATTCCCTCCCTGGCGGATCATGTTTACCACCTGCCTGTGGCCGACTTTGACAACATTCTCATTGTTAACCTGCAGGAAGATGAGGACAGATCAGTGACTAGGTCAGCAGGAAGTGCTGCAGTGCTGCACTTGCAGGGCAGCCTGAGGGCACAAGTGGTCTTCCGAATCCAGGAGCCAGCACAGGGTATGAGAGGAAGACCTTGGGGGGACAAAGGAAGCAAAGGTGCTTCTGAGAAAACCAGAATGCTGCCATGGCTGGACAGGTCACTTAGCTGTGCCCAGGGAGGCCTGTACCGTATAGCTAGCACCTCTATCTGCCCAACGCCCTTGCTCAGCCAGGACTCTGCAGCTGCTGGGCATGACCTTACCTGAGTGCTCTCAGTGCTCACTCTTGTGGGCCTGGAGCAGTTCTCCCAGCCAGTGGCTCTGTGAGGAAACCCAAGTGGTTTCCAGGTCAGGGCCAAGCGACAGCTTCTCCTTTTCATAGTGAAGAGAAAACATGTCCCTTAATTGCTTCGCACGCATTTTGGGACCACATCATATGGATGTGGCCAGTTTCCTCTGGAGTTTTCTGCCTTTTACCTGTAGGCCCAAGATGAGATGACATGAACAGTGGTGGCAAATCTGTGGCACATGTGCTACAAGTGGGTTATTTGTTATTCAAAGCTCTAAAAGATTCACCATCAGTGGCATAAAAGCTTGGCTCAACAAGATACTAAGAAGGAGGGAAAGTTTGCTGGAGCTCCTAGGATCCTGGGTCATGTGCTTGGATCACGATGCTGCTTCCACATGGGCACTGTGCCACTGTTCAGGCGCCCTGGTCCTTTCTGAGCTGCTCCCTCCCACAATCTCTGGAGGATGGAAACTAAGACAGACTTGGGGACACTGGGTTCCAACCTCCAGGCCTCAGTCCTTCACATCAAACAGAGTACAGAGCCTCCTTTTTGTATCTAGTACCCAAGGGAACTTGCTGCTGCCGAGAATGACATCCCTGCCTTGCCTGCCTACCACATACATGACCCAGTTGCAATTTTCAAACATGGCTATGGAGATGCCCAGCTCACTGTACCTTGACAGCTCAGTACATGTCCTGTAGTTCTGCTGCCTGGACTGCCACATGTTGGCTTTAGCTGGGAAGTATGGAAAATGAGCCCACTGCACAGTGAAGTTTAAGACCAGTTCCCGCACTCCTACTGAAACCTGTTCCTTGGCAGCTGCCAGCCACCACATTGCTATACTATACTTGGTTTTACTGTGGATTCTTTAAAATTTTAAACAATGTATCTTCAAACAGAAGATACATTGTAGTACATTGTAGATACATTGAAGTACCTGGTGCATTACTTGGTGAATTGTCACAAATCTAACACCCTGAGTATCCAGATCCAGAAGAGAGGCATGAGGTAGCTGCCTCCCCACAGAGGGGTCATAGTTGCCATGTGTCATGGTTTATGTTTGTGTCCCCCAGGCCTCATGAGTTTGCATTGTTCATATGTGATGGTTCATTGTATAGTGCTTGGATTGATGGTGTCAGTGCTCCACCCACATAGGGGTGGAGCCAGGATGCGATGTCATGGCAGGAAGAAGGTATGTTTTTCTCTTTGCTGGTTTGAGTTTGCTGCTGGCGGCCGCCATGAACTGCAGCCCAGCCATGCCTGCCTGTCTTGGAGACAACTGAGTGTGGACTGAAACCTCCAAACACTGTAAGAAATAAACCTTTCCTTTCCCAACTTGAGCATCAGGTATTTTGTCTCAGCGACGAGCATAAAGTAACTAAGACAGAAATTTGGTACCGAGGAGTGGGGTCGTTTGCTATGACTATACCTCGCCATGTTTTTCAAGAGGCTTTGGAAATGGCTTATGGGCCGAGTTTGGAAAGGTTTGGACATGTGGCCTGGATGCATAGTGCTGGAGCAGCTTAGGCTGTTCTGTAGAGGAGATTCTGGTCAGAGCTTAAGAGACCAGAAAGCTGATAGAAAGCCTGATGGTAAAGACCAGGCTTGGGAGGTTTCTGCTGGAAAGGACTGCATTGGTTGTTGGACTCCACATGATGTGTGTTATGGCTTGGCAGAAAGTTTGTCTGCATTTTGCTCCTGCCCAGAGACTTTGCCTGAGACGACACAAAGGGCAATGGACTGATTAATCTTGAAAAAGAAATTAAAAAGCAATCAAACATTGAGGCTGTGGCATGGCTATTGTTGGGGGCTTTTAGCCAGCTTTATGTTTCAAATCAGGAGCAAAGAGCCCAGCAGGATAATTTCCAATACTGTGAGTTTGGCCCAAAGGAAGATTCCAGGAAGGGTGTGGATTGTAAAGACAGAGTTGAGATTTTGATTCCTAAGGAGAAACAGAGAGATAAGAAAGACAGCCCCGGGGCATCCCAGGAAGCAGGTCCCCACCCTGTGCAGCCTCATAGCAAAGATGAAGAGTGCCATGCTCCAGAATGGCGACAGAGGCCACGTGAGGTTCCAGAATGGCGACAACACAGAGAAGCTTTTCATCACAATCAGGTAAACAGAGCCCTGCGATCCAGGCAACTGACCCCTACAGCCAAAAGAGAGAAAAGCCTGGCCACTGCTTCAGCTAGCAGCAAACCTTGGCGGCATCCACAAGGTGCTGATTTTAGGTGCAAGGAAAATGCACGAATTCTGAGGGTAAGACGGCTTCCACCTGGATTGCAAAGGGCCTGGGAGGCCAAGCAGTGTACCCCTGAGAGGGCAATTTGTGAAGATGTAAGTGTGAAGCCGAAGGTACAGTGGAGACCCCAGAAGTTTGGAAAAGCCAGGAATGTGGATGATCCAAGGAAAGCTGCAAAAATCAAGCAGAGAGGATTTAAGAGAAAAGCTGCGAGAGTTGAAATCACTGGAAGTGCCCTGGGGGGTGGAATCACCCAAGGCTTTTGGAACTTGCAACCAGATTGCTTCAGATGCTGAGTGTAGAACTCTAGGACTTAATGTTTGCCCTGCTGGATGTTGGAATTGCTTTGTTTCGAATGCTTTCTATTCTCCTGTTTTTAACTTTTGGAATGGTAATGTTTATCTTGTGCCTTTGCATTTCAGAAATGTTTAACCTTGTTTCTTTTGTACAGGGGCTTAAAGTTAAGAGTTTGCCATAGATCTTGGAGGAGACTTGGGACTTGGACTTTTCAGCAATGTTGAAGCTGTTAGGACTTTGGCAACTCTTGGAGGTGGACTAAATGTCTTTTGTATAAAGGATGTACATGAGTCCTGGGGGCCAGGGGTGGAATGTCATGGTTTATGTTTGTGTCCCCCAGGCCTCATGAGTTTGCATTGTTCATATGTGATGGTTCATTGTATAGTGCTTGGATTGATGGTGTCAGTGTTCCACCCACATAGGGGTGGAGCCAGGATGCGATGTCATGGCAGGAAGAAGGTGTGTTTTTCTCTTTGCTGGTTCGAGTTTGCTGCTGGCAGCCGCCATGAACTGCAGCCCAGCCATGCCTGCCTGTCTTGGAGACAACTGAGTGTGGACTGAAACCTCCAAACACTGTAAGAAATAAACCTTTCCTTTCCCAACTTGAGCATCAGGTATTTTGTCTCAGCGATGAGCATAAAGTAACTAAGACACCATGGCTGCTGCTTTGTCATCTCCCCACTTGAGAGACCAGCTGGTTCATCCTGGATGGTATGATTTCTTCCCTGGGTGTCCTGTCTTAGGAGCCCCTCATCCCTGGAGAAGGATCATTTACATGAAGAGAGCATGGTGTTTGCAAAGTGACTCTGGTAGCTCCCCCTTTCCTACTTGCTTGATACATAGCTGGAAAAGCAGGTTAATTTAGGAAGTAGGAAGGGCTGGTGGAAGAGAGCAGTGGGGAGCTCTCCAGGGGTGAGAACAACCAGCCCAACTTGGCCACACTTACTGCCCAGACTGTCCTAGCTTAGAGACAGATGGACCATAGGCTGTAGACTGTGGCTGCTCTGTCAGTCCTATCAGCCCTCCCTCGGTTCCCTGTCTTCACACCAGAACAGTGACCAGCACTCAGGAACTCATTGTTTTGTTTGTGTCCCCTCGGTGCTTTTGTTCTGCATGCCCATTGAAAGCTGGGAGGTACAGGGGTGATTTCAACACACAATCTGTCCCTGCCATCCAGAGCTTGTGTTCTCATGGGGAAGTCACTGGACCCCAAGTAAGTGAGCAAACTGTAATGTTAGGTGTATCGAGTACCACCTTAGAACACAGAGAACTGCAGAAAAGGGGTTGGGTGCCATGTAAAGGGTCAGGCAAGGCTGCATGAGGAATGACAGGGAGGTCATTCTATCACATCCTTTGAGGAGAAATTTGATATGTCTGCAGAACTGCAGGATGACCTGTTGGCCAGAGCAGGGCCAGCAAGGGAAGGGCAGTAGAGGGAGCTGTAGGATTCAAGTGGCTGATGGGTGAAGATAGGTTTGAACCAGGGAGTAGCAAGCTGTCTGATTCATGTTTTTGGACCATGGAACACTCTGCTTCTGGAGGGAGGTTAGAAAGGACAGCTAGCTCGGCATGGAAATAGAGTCTATTTTAGGGATAGTGGTGCAGAAGAACTTGAGGGGAGGCATGAAGTATACCAAGGTGAAGTATAGGAACCTTGCTTGGTCTCCCCTGGATCTAGGAAAGGCAGCACAAGCCTGCTCTCATTTCTGACCAGAGCTTCTGTGAGGGCAGGCATAGGCACCTAGAAGGGAGTCCTTACCTGGGCTCAGGCACCAGAGGCCAGCATTCAAATTCTTGGGGAGAAGAGCTCGTGGCAAATTAGCTGGTAGCAGAGAACGTCTAACTGCCCATCCACTACATTCCTAGGGTTGGTCCTACTTAATGCTGCATTGTGACCAGCTTGCTTGCTCAGGATGGAACCCAAATGCCAGGTGTTATGCAGGGTTCCTGCAGGGGAAGCACTATCACCTTCCATCTGCCACCCATCTGTGGGGTATCCTCTGTCTGAGGCTTAGGAAGTGCAAAGGCTGGCATTAAGCTCAGCAGTGCAGGAGAGGGCTCATGTCATTTCCTAAGGGTTCATGTATCTGGTGGGGATTCTCTATGATAAATATGAGGGCCGAGGGCCTGGCCTCTGATGGCCAGTCTAGCCCTCTGCAGCCCGACTGCTGCCCTTGGACCTCAAAGCCTGGAGCCCAATTCCCTAGAGCCTGTGTCCTCTGGAATCTTCTGTATCTATTAGTAGCTGGATATTGTTTTCCTGTGACCTTGACCAAGGCTGGCCCTTGGCTGTGTAGGAAGCAGAGGTTTGCTCCTATGCCTGGAGAGTCAAAGGGCTGGGAGCCCTTTTCTCTGAAGTAAGAGGCAGATGCTACCACCATCTGGGGGGATAAAAAGAAATGAATTGCTCATTATGGACTCTTAAGCAAATTTATGGGATCATACTTGTGCCTACAGGCCTATAGAAATGGAAGAAGATGAGGCCTGGGGGCTGAGGGTCTCAGTGTCTCTAAAACCATCTGTCCTTCATGGTCCCTGAGTATTCTTCAGCCAACAGCTCAAACTCCATCCCAGTGCCGCTCCTGCAGAGCTATAGTGTCCATGCCAGGGTAAACTGGGCCCTCAGAAGGGGTGCCTAAGATCTGAGGCGCCTGGGTGTTTTTTAAAATAGCTGCTGTTGATATCCTTATCACTGAGCAATTTCACTCAACACACTCTTTTGAGAGGCTTACTTCTCAGGAGGTCACAGAAGATGGCAAGAAATGCTCAAGATGGGAGGAAGTGAGGCTCTGATCAGGCCAGAAGTGCCACTTGGCTTTACCCAAAACTAGGTGGGGCAGGGAGCATTACAGAGTCCAACACGGGCTGGAGCTGGGTTTGACATAGGAAGCTTTTGGCTTCCTTTGACCTCTTGGCTGTGTCTAACCTGGGTCTTCCTGTGTTAGGCCTATTGCTCTGCATCTGGAGCCCAGACCTACTTCCAAACAACACCTGTTACACATAGCAGCTTTGGGAGAGCCCTCCTGTGTGCCCATCCTTTTAGGGGCTCATCCACCCTTCTCCCCACAGCTAGGGTGGTATGTGGTGAACCTCTTCCATCCTGGCTTTCCCTCACAGCCTTCCTAAGGAAGGAGTGCTGTCGGTCTAGTCTCAGGATTAAAGGACTATATGGAGCCCAGGTCAATATGGCTGACACCTCATAACATCTGCAGAGTCAAATTTTTCCCTGTGAAGTCAGCAGAAGGATGGAGGATCCTAATATGTGGCTTCTTGCTTGGTGCCCTTCCTTGAGTGGGACATAGGCCTCTCTCCAATGAGGCGTATTCTCAGTAAACAGGGTCCACTTGCCCCCAACTCAGCAAACAGATGGGGACAGGGATGGGGGGTGTTAATAATGGGGCCTCACACATTCCAAAATGTTCATCTTGGTCCCCATTCTGGTAAATATCAGGTTGGTAGGGGCCAAATTCTACCCAAACAGTGCTTTCATACATGTTAACTTAGTTGTCAAGACTGAAAGTTTATGACTATTACACAAAAAAAGTTCAGTGTTTCAAGTTTCCTGAGTTTCCTACTCCCATATGGTACTGGTATTGAGGAACCCTGAAGCCCCCAACCCCAGATCTTAGCCAGGCACAAGTGCTGGCTAAGCAGTATGCATGGGACCCACCCAACCTTCCTGGGCCCTGATGGCACCTTCCCTGCCAGGACAGTCATTAGATTATGTAGCCACTGCTATGACAAAAATTGTTATCATTGCCTTTGATCTTCCTTTTAGAATATTTGAAAGGGACAAAATGAACTCTCCATATTGCTGGTCTCAAAATCAATTCAGGTTACATTTGTGAAATTGATTCTGATTTTCTTGGGAACCTGCGGGTGAATGAGTTGAGCCATGTGTTTAGTTTCTAGAGTTCAGCCTCTTCCTGGCTAGAGCTGGAATCATACAAAATGCTGACCTTGTGCTCACAGTTGGTCCTTGCAAAGGGAATGGGATCAAATGTAAGGGGCCTGATGCTGATCTCCGAGCAGGATGAGGCAGCTGACTCTTGGTTACCATTCCATGAGATCCATCTAACCACAGATGTGTGCTTATTGGACAAACATGGATATGAGGTCTGAGGAGCCTGATTGCCCCCAGCATTCATAGGTAAAAGCTACTGTAGTGGCCCAAGTCTCACAAAGGCAGCTCTAGAATGAAGCATGCAGTCCCGGTGACATGTACTTGTAATCTGACTGTACTGTGCTTGTGATGGTTAATCTTGATTGTCAATTGGATTGAAAAGTGTGTAATAAACACACTTTGTGTTATAAGCACGATTCCAGGGGTTATTGGCATGTGGGACAGCAAACAGGGGAATACCCACTGTTAATTTGGGTGGCACCATCCAATAGACTAGGGCCCAGATAGAACAAAAATGGAAGAAGGGGAAACCCATTAAGCACAGCTTTCCCTCTACCCCTCTCTCCTTTATGGTCACCATGAGGTGAGCAGCTTTACTCTGCCATGGCCTTCTGCCATGAGGTTTAGCCTTCCATAGACTCAGGTAACAATGTATTGAAATTATGAACCAGAATAAACCTTTCTTCCTGTATGTAAGTTGTTTTTCTCAGGTATTTTGTCAGACTGGTGGAAAGCTCTCCAAGTATTAAGACATGAAGTCTCCTAAATTAGCTCAGGCTCAGAGGTTCTGCAAAATAGGACTGGTAGGAATGCCTCAATGCATATCTGTTTTGTGCTCTTCCAGAGTGGGCTTCCGATTTTGCTGCATGACCACACCATGAGCATGCTGAAAGGACTACATCAAACTAATCCGAAGACAGAAAGCTCCCATTGGAGAGCCTGCTTGCTTTAACAGGCTGTGTCTAGCTCTGAACTTGGGCAGTGAAGGGAGCCTACCAGCCACTTGCCCTGTCCATGTCAGCTAAGTGCAAAGACTCTACCCTGACCCACTGCTATGTGGGCCTTTCTGGTTAGGGACTCAGATCCCCCTTCCCCATTACCCTCTTCCCCTAACTGTTCCTGGTACTACTGCTAGAGCCTGCCTGCTTGCAGCCTTGTACTGAGCTGCCAGCACATCAACTCTGTTTGCCTTGGCGTGCCTGTGATGGTCCAAGTTCTGTCCCTCTCAGGGCCATATGCTGATGTCCCAGCATAGAGTATGACCTTATTTGTCATTGAGATATAAGTCAGCAAGGTCATCAGGGTGGGCTCTTGCTCAGGGTGGGCTCTTGCCTAGTGTGATTGGTGTTCTTGTACAAAGAGGAGGCGAGGATGCTGTGAGGATGGGCAGGGTTCTAGGTGAGGTTTCCACAAGCCAGGGACGCCAAGGATCATAGCAAACTATCCAGAAGCAGCCTGGGAAGGCTCTTACAGCCTACTCTCTGAACCTCAGACCGTTAGCCTCTAGGACCGTGACAGTCCCTCCAATGAAAGCTCTCACCTGTGCCCTCCTCAGCCTTGCCAGCCTGCACCCTGAGGGCTTTGATCCCCCCACAGCCTTCACCATGATGCTTTCTCATCTGCTGCCATGGCTTACTTTTTCACAACACTGTGGTGTCCACTGGTTGGCATGTCTCCAGCTCTCCCTACTGTGGGCAGACTCTGGAGGGGCCAGAGCCTTGTCTTCTTGTGCCTTGGCCTGCCCTCTCCTGGGATCCAGCACAGGGACACTGGTCGTTAGCTAAGAAATAAAGATGGCCCCAAGACCTATGCATATTGTTTAGTTTTGGGGTCTGTACTGCTTTATTCCAGCACATTTCCCTCAAAGCCCTGCGGTCCTCTGTCTTAGCTCAGTTTCAGCCTAGCTCACATACACCTTGAAGCTGGTTCTTTCAGTGGTGGTCCTCACCTGGAGGTGAGCATGGACCTCTGGGGGTAATTAGGTCTTAGGGTGACTCATGAATGGGACTGTTGCCCTGTGCCAACCCCCATGTGAGGACACAGCCATCTGCCTGCCTACCAGGAAGTGGGCCTCCCTCCTCCCCGCATTACATTCTATCAGAAACCATTCTTACTCAGTGGTTCCTCACTGGACACATGAATGTGAGTTTGTCTTCTCCAGGAGCTGTCTTTCTAGGCTGCCTTCATTCTTGCCGCAGGCCTCTGGGCACTGATCCTGCTTCTCTTTCCTCCCTTCCCCATCACTGGGCTGAGTGAGCAAACCCCTCAGTAGGATGCCCTCCAGGACAAGGCACCAGGAAGTATCTATGTCCCTGTCCTACTCAATCTTTGCTGGGAGAACCTTTGCCTTGGATGAATTAGGCCACAATAAACTCATAGATTAGTTAGGCCCCCTGGTCTGGGTATAGAGTATACAGTGTGCATTTCCAGCTGTCCCCTCTTGCTGGGGAAAGATGAGGAGTAACACCTTTCAAGGACAGCTAAATGGCCGTTCTCAAGCTACATGGACACATTGGAGTAGCAGTGCTCACCGTAGAGGTACTGGGCCTTGAGGCTCCTCATGCTCTTTGTCCTTTAGCCTCCCATTGTCCCTTCTAAAGCCCTTCCTCCCCTGCTAAGCTTTGCAAAGTAAATAAACTTTGCATGGAGTCCTTCCCTCACAGCAAAAAGTACCCCAAGGTCAGAGCTGTAGACTGCATGGCTTTGCACTTTCATAGATCAGTGCCTGGGGTGCAGGTGAGCACCTTAATGAGGCACATGATGCCAACTGGCATGTGCTACAGGGCACAGAAATACACTCCCAGAAGATCAGGGCAGAGGTGTGTGGTGCCTGCAGTACAGTTAAGTTGGGGTTAATCGACAGACCCAGCTCCAAACAAAGCATAGGGGAAAATCAGTTGTGTTCTTCCTACTACAGCAAGGCAGAAGAACAAAAAGCTTTGAGGTCTTTGGAATCTCCCAGCTTATAAACCTAAAATCAGTTTAATCTACACTGGGCCTTTGGCAGCAGGGACAGTCCTTATAACAGATGCCACAGACTGCTTATGTGCTGACAGAAACGTCAGAGTAGGTGGAAGGCTTGCTGCTTCCTCATCTGCTCAAATTGGCATCTTGAACTTCCATGGGGTTTTAAAGCCCTTGAAAAAGCCTGCACCTGTAGTTCTGGCATGTTGGCGCTGGAGGGTATGGGGGCAGGTGTACACACTTTGATCACTTGCCACATCCACAGGAGGCTCAGACAAGCACTGTGGCTGGTTCCTTGGGGTGACCATCCCTAGAGCAGATAAAGATTATTCACAAACCACAGGTCCACGTAACTACAAAAATGTGTGATATGCCTTTCCATGCAACTGTCCTTATATAGGGACATGGAGAAATTTATGGAGGGAGCAAATCACAGCCACATCCAGGTAGATGACAAGATCCTAAGTCACCTGTCACCCAGCTACTGTTCAGAGAATGTCTGAAGAGTGGGGACATTTTGTCTGTTTCTGTCTCTGTTGTGTCTGAGACAGGATCTCTTTGCAGTTGAGGTTGGCCTTGACTTCACTGTGTAGCTCAGGATGCCCCCAAATTCACAGAAATCCTCCTGTCTCAGCCTCTGAGTACTGGGATTGTAAGCATGTGCCACCACCCCTGGCTTTCCCCATTTGAATTGTTGCTTAAAGTGTCAAACTTGGGCATGCGTACATTCTAAAAAGAGGGGTTTACAAGAATTGGTACAATAGTGCCCTACTTCTTACTCCCAAAGCCTTTAGCTGATTCTTTATTATTTCATCTTAAAATATCTGCTGATATATTATCTGCTGAAACAGTATGGAAAATTAAGACTTAGCCTAGGGTTTCTCAGCTGTGATACTGGACTAGTTTTTTGTTGGGTGTGTGCACTGTCCCTGAATTGTACCCACTAGATGCCAGCCACTGCCCCTGCACTCCCATATGAGACCTTAGATTTTGCTGCCATGATACAGACCCAAGAGTACACAATAGGGACCCCATTAAACTGACTACTGACCTCAGAACAGAAAATTCTTCCATTGAAGAACTTAGATGAACCAGTACCCCATGCCTTGCTCCAGAATGACAACAAAGAATGTTCCCAAACGTTGCTAAATGTCCCACAGAAGGTAAAAGACACTCTCAGCTGAGAACTACTAGCGTAGCTCTTTTCCTTTATCTCTCCTCCTATTTTTCCAGTATCATTTCCAGTACTATTTTCCCAGTATTCTCTACATATAGTCAGTCAAAATTTTAACTAGATCAGCATTCAGCATTTACATCATGACTATGTAATGTCTATTCATAGTTAAACACATACTTTACTGTGATTACTTTGTCTTCCTGTACATTTTTCCTCTGGAGCAAGATAATTTTGTTTTTTTATTGATTTAATTTTCAGTGTACTTAACAGTAATTCAAAGCTAAATACTTCCCTAATTATGTAAATCTCTTTCAAAATCTTCAAATTCATTAGGTATTTTAAGTTTGTCTTCTTGAAGAAATCTCTCCTGAGGACTTCTGATTTGCACCGTGAACAGTTGGAACTCAGTTTTCTAGGCCTGTTGTCTGCATCACTTTCATCCTCAGAGTGCCTTTCTTTCTTACATTGAATATTCTGAATCCTAGACTCTGTGCATTTGTTTAACAATCTCATTTTTAATAAGCATTCTCCAAAAGCTTCCTAATAATATGAATTTAGAGGTGATCTTTGTTTTTTTACATACTGCTTATTTGAAAGCAGCATTATCCTCACACTTAATTGGTAACATAGTAGAGTATAAAAAAAGACCAATAATTCTGCAGGTAACAACCTATATAATTTGGAGGAAGTACAGTTTTTCACCCCATAACCCAAACAAAAGTACTTTGCTGAATGGTTTGGAGTCTTTTTAATTTTTTTTTGAGACAGAGTCTCACTATGTAGTTCAGACTGGCCTTGAATTCACTGTGTAGCCCAGGCTTGAACTAAGTAATCTTCCTGCTTCAGCCTCCTTATTACAGACATGTGGCACCACACCAGGTGCTCTATGAATGTTTTGGAGACCAACTGAAGGCAGGCAGATTTTAGATGGAAGCTGGAAATAAGCTTTGGGTCATGGAAACAGTGTGCTATGAATTACCTGCAGCTCTGAATTAACAAAAACAAACAAAAAAAAAAAACAAAAAGCAACTTCTTTTTCAGTTGGAAAATCAGAGGACAGAGCCCAGGGTGGCCACAGCTGACAAGATGAGGGACAAATCAGCAGAGAAGGGAAGTTCTGTTTTCTATGTGCAAGTATTGCCCACATCTCTGGCTGATATCTGCCAGGCACTGTGCATGCCTAAAGGAGAGTTTGCAGATGAGGTTAAAACACCTGCATAGAAATTTGAGCTGCTGCCACTGTGGGCTAGTCAGAGTTTGCAGTTTGAGTCTAATCTAAAGGAAAAATAAGAACCTTTATTTAGGGAATGTAGCAATCTAGAGTTGTTGTAGCATAGCATTCACAATGTTCAAGATATAATTCAAAGTTACTTAAACCCAAGGACGATCCAGATGTTGGAATTACCAGACAGGTAGGTCAGAGCAGCTATTGTAACAGTACTTAATTAGGTGAAGAAAAAGATAATGAATAAAAATAGGAAATCTCAGCAAAGAAACAAGAATTGAATGGAAATGTCAAGATCTAAGAAATATAGTATCTGAAATTTTAAAAATGCATTGGATAGGCTTAACAGTGAAATAGTTATGATAGAACTCAGAGTCAGTGTGAACTTATCCAATCTAAAGAAGAGAGGAAAAAGAAGACTTTAAAAAGTAAAAAGTCTTAACGATTTATGGGGCAGTATCAAGAGGTTTAACATGAGGGCAATTATAGTTTAGAAAGGAGGAAAAGGAGAGGGAGGCAGAGAGCTGGAAAGGCCAAAGATGTCTCCAGTTAGATGAGGAATATATATTTATCAATTCAGAAAGCTTGGTGACTCCCAAACAGGGTCAATATAAAGAAATTATGAGTAGGCACATTACAGTTAGTTTGCTGAAAGCCAAAGACAAGGTAGAAATCATAATGCAGCCAGAGAAAAATGATGCTTTGAATGAGTACAGACTGTAGACCAGAAACTAAGCACACTAGAAAATGGCCTGTTTAATGTATGTAAGCACTTTTTTGGGTAGCTGGTGACAATATCTTTAAAGAATGAAGGCAAACAACTTTTAGATAAATAAAAAGGTATTTACTGTCAACTGTTCTATACTATAAGAAATGGTAAAGGATGCTCTTCAAGTTGAATATATAAAGTGTATCATAAATGAGAAATAACTGAGTAGAATATAAAAAGCTGACTGGACATGGTGATGCATACCCCTAATTCCACTCTGGAGACTGATGCAGGAGGACCACAACTTTGAAGCTACCATAGGCAACTTGGTAAGACCCTGTCTCAAAAATAAGAAGGCCTGGGAGTCTAGCTTAATGGTAGAGTGCTGAGCCTATGTGTGGCTCTAGGTTCAATCCCAAGTACTCCAAAAAAACTGTTTTCCTTCTTAACTTAAAATAAATAGATATAAATAAAGCAAAAATATTATCAGTGTTTTGATATTTAAAAGTATCTAGATGTAATACTTACAATAGTTCTAGTATAAAGGCAAGCAGAAGTATGGCTGATATACCTGCATGGTTTCTAGGTTCTTACATTGTATGTGGAATGTACAATATGAAGTCAAAGTTGACTGGAAAGTTAGGATGTTGCTACATATGGTGGTGCATGCCTGTAATCCTAGCATTCAGGAGGCTGAGAAAGGAGGATCATGGTAAGTTCGAGGCCAGCCTGAGGCTACATACTAAGTTCAAGGCAAGCCTGAACTATGTAGCAAGACTCTGTCTCAAAAACAAAGCAACAAAAAGACAACAATAAAAGAAAAAAAGATATATGTTATGATCTCAGAACCACCAATAAGAGAAAGAAAAGGCACAGCTAAAGGCAAAAAGATAAGTCAAAATAGAGTTCTAGGAATATCATATAATAAAGAAGAAAATACTGGAGATTTAGCTCAGCAGCATAAGGGCCTGCCTAGCAAGCGCTAGGTCATGAGTTTGATCCCTGGTACCAAAACAAAAAGAAAAACAAAAACAAGAAGAAAATAAAGAAAAAGGGAAAAAAGAAATTCTAAGAGATAAACAGAAAAAGGAAGTTGTAATTCTATATTGAATGACAGTAATTCCATTAAATATAAGTGAAACAAAATTCTAATTAAAAAAAGACCTTCTAAGATTACATATGCTGTCTGTATTAATTTTCCATGCAAACAGTGAGAAGTTCATAGCAAATAAGTGGGAAAAGCACACGGGCAGAGTGGTTACATTGACAAAATACAACTACAAGAATAAAAGTTGGCAAAATATTAATACAAGTTATATAAGTAGTGGTTAAACTTAATTGTGTCAGCTTAATTGGCTTGGGAGCTGTCTAGGAGAGTAGAAAAACATTTCAGGGCATGTCTGGGAAGGCCATGGAGGCTCAACTTTGGGTACTATATATGGCTCCTGGTCCCTTCCTCTCTGGTGATGTTCCCTGCTCTGTCTCCTAGCCACCATGAACTAAGCACCTTTGCTTTGCTACACCCTTCCATCATGATGTTTCTGCCTTGGAGCCTGCTGACTATGTACTATGAGTCACATAAACCATTTCTTCCTTTATGTTGTGAGTATCAGGTATTTGGTCTAAGCAATGGGAAAGCTGAGTAATATGTGATTTGATCCAGAAATGCCATTCCTAGGCATATACTCAAAAGTGTTGAAAAAGCTATATACAAAAGTTCATAATAGCATTATTCATAATAGCCAGAGAGCGAGTGTGGGAGGATTGTGGAATGACTGCAAAAAGGCATGACGTTTTCATTTTGGGGTCATCATGTTCTAAAATTAGATTGTGCTAATGGCTGCGCAATTGAAACTTAACCAAAATCCACTGGATTGTGCATTTCTATAGCAAATTTAATACAACTATTTATTGAAAGGAAAGTTCATCATGAACATATGAGGAATTATGCCAGGAACTCAAACTGAGTATAACCATCGAAAATCAATTTATATAATTCGTTGTATTAATAAGCTAAAAAGAAAAAAGCCATATGGTTATCTCAGTAGATGGAGAAAGGATTTTACAAAATTCCACATCCATTCCTGATACAAACTCTCAGCCAACTAGCAATGGAAGGGGTTGTTCTCCATCTGAAACTTGTCAATCTAGTAGCAAAGTAATATACTGTCAATAGCACATTTATAGATGAAAGACTGAATGATTTTTTCCCCTGATATTCAGGAACAAGACAATATTAGTATATATTTGTGATACATAATCAAATACATTCATTGATACATAATTCAAATACATTCCATAAATAGATTATATCTTGATTCTTTTACTTCTTCCTCTCCCTCCTATCTCCTGATTTTCCATTTTCGTGAAGTCTAAGTTTGAATTTTATGGTATGTGAATTGTATCACAATAAAGTTGTTATTTAAGAAGTAGACATCTATGGGTCTGCACTGATCCTGTCCCGTCAGAAAACCTCAGTCCTTCAGATCTACAGTTTTCTTAAGTTATTTCCTGACCATTCCACTTCTTTTGTTTTCTCTTGTTTTCTCTTTGATGTATCCTTAGTTTACATGTGATGGACTTTCTAGACTCGTCCTAATTAGCTTCCTTCTTTAGTTTTACATATCTTTGGAAGATTTTTTCCAATATCATCTTTCAGTCTATCACAATTTTTACATCTGCTAAAATATTTTTAATTTCCAGAACTCTTTTATTCTGTTCTCTGAATGTTCTTTTAAAAAAGAGCATTTTGTTCTTACTTTAAAGATGCAGTATCTTTGATGTAACCTATCAGGTTGATAATATATTTTCTTAATCTAGTCTCCCTGCACAATATTCTCTCCCATCTATGTCATGGCATGTTTGCTTTGGCTTTTTCATTTTAACCACTGCATCAAATGTCTATTGCTCTTTGAGGGCAGCTCATATTTAGGATTGACCTCTAAGAAGCAGACTTCAATCCCAGCCACTTATTTTGTGAATGCTGACCCTAACATGTATATGGAGAGACCCAGAGTGGCAAACAGAGTACAGATGGGGAATGACAACGTGAGAGCTGAGATAAATCTTGGCCTTAAGACTTACTGTCAACCAAAAGTGACAGGGACCGGTAAGAGAACAGAGGCAAACAGCACACAGAGAGCCCAGAAATAGACCCACATGAAAATGGCTAACTGATCTTCGACAGAGGAATAAATGCAGTTCTGCAGGGAAAGGATTGTCTTTTCTGGAACAACTGGACATCACCTGCAAAAAATGAATCTAGACACAAACCTTATACTGTTCACAAAAATTAACCCAAAATGGATCATAGTCCTAAAAATAAAACACAAAACTATAAAACCCCTATAATGTAAGAGAATCTAGGTGACCTTGAGTATCTGAATACAACACTAAAAGCATAATCTGTAAGAGAAAAATTGGCAGGTTGGGCTATATTAAAAGTTTGGGCTCTGCAAAATACACTGGAAAGTAAAAGATAAGCCACAGTATTTGCAAAGCATGTATCAGAGACAGGATTAATACTTAAAATATCAAAGAACTCAAATTCAGAAAATAAGAAAGAACATAAGTAGTAGTAGGAAAATAAGAAAAAAACTGAATTTAAAAATAGGCAAATGAGCTGATTAGGTAACTCACCAGTGAAGATAGATATGACAAATACATGAAAAGTTCCTCATTGTGTCATTAGGGAATTGCAAATTAAAACAACAAGCTACCATTCTACATCTATTAGGATGGCTAAAATCCAAATACCAAATGCGGATGA
Organism: Cavia porcellus; assembly: GCF_034190915.1. Classification (NCBI taxonomy): domain Eukaryota; kingdom Metazoa; phylum Chordata; class Mammalia; order Rodentia; family Caviidae; genus Cavia; species Cavia porcellus. The sequence goes on from NW_026947500.1 coordinate 28,435,515, forward strand.
AGAGGCAGAGCAACAGGAATTCTCATTTAATGCTGGTGGGAAGGCAAATGGTACATTCACTATAGAAGACAGCTTGGCAGTTTTTTGCCATGCAATCCAGTAACTGTGCTATTTTGTATCTACCCAAATGAGTTGAAAACTTAGATCAACACAAAAACCTGTATATTGATATTTATAGAAACTTTGTTCATAATCGTGACAACGTGGAAACAAACAAGATGTCCTTTAGTACATTAGTAGACAAGCAGTCATACATCCACACAAATATTATTCAGTGATAAAGAAAATGAGCTATCAAAGTACAAAAAGACATCAAGGACTCTTAATGGTATATTATTGAGTGAAAAAAGCCATTCTGAAAAGGCTATATATTATGTGGTTCTAAAGACATAACAGTCTGGAAAAGGCAAAAGTATGGAGATGGTTTAAAAGAAAAAAGAATGAGCTATAATCTCAGAACTCTGGAAGGCTGAGGCAGGAGCACGGGCAAGTTAGGAAGACTGTGTCTCTAGGTTCTAGAGATGTAACTCAGTGCAAAGGCTCTGGGTTCAGTCCACATACGCACAGACACAATCAATAGTGAGGTTGAAGATGTGGCTCAGTGATAGACTCACTACTATCCAGGCAGCCTTGGGTTTGATCCTCAGTGCCACTGAACAAATAATCAGTAGTTACAGAGTAGGGCAAGAATTGATAGAGGACTGATTTTTAGGAAGGTAAAACTTCTATTTGATATAGTAGCAGAAAATTATCATTGTACATTTCTCAAAATCAACAGAATGTTCTGCACAAACAGAGAACTGTGGACAAACATAAACTGAACTTTTATGTTTAAATACAAATGTGAACTTTTGTATGTTTGTGCACAAACATATAAACCATGGGCTTTGGTTAATAACATGTCAACAGCTCAAAGGTATCATGCTAATTCAAGGATGTTACAGATAGGTGAAATGGGAAAGGTTAAGGGAATACGTAGAGATTTGCTGAATTCTTAATTTTTTTCTGTAAACTAAAACTGCTCAAAAAAATTAGCCAAAAGAAGCTCATTTCTGCACTTTTTAATATATGTACTACTGAAGTGAGCATGTTTCTACATTTTTTTAATTTTGGAAACATGTCCAGTGTGCATACAAAGATAGCAATCTCTGCAGGCAGCATCAACCTGTCCTGATGGACTACCATGAAGCAAATTCCAGGCACCTCACTGCATTTCCAGAACACATGCTTTTACAATGACATGGTTTTACAATGACAAAGATACTTACTAAAAGCAGAAACACAGTACCACAGTCATACCTACAAAGTAACTCTTAACTCCTCATATATCATCAGTGCCTCCTTCTGGCTCAGATTTTGCCACTTTTCCACAGTTTATCCTCATGTTTACAGCTGGTTTATTTGAACCATGAACTGAACAAGATCCATATATTGTCTCTGATTGGCATGTCTTGTAAGGTCTTTTTGATCAACAAGTGATTTCCTCTATTTCTCTAATCCTTTGTAATTCCTTTGCTGAAGAAATGGAGTCATTTGGACTCCTGGGTTCTGCATATTGTCCCTAACTGGCAGGTAGAGTTGTGACTGTGTAGGTCTGACTTGTAATTGTGTGCACTTCAAAGACGCATCCTTGTTCCCAGCAACACCCAATTTAATCCCAGCATCTGTATCCACTTCTGTGTTGGTGGATACACTGGAGCCTCCCATGTCCCAGATATTGTGAATGCTGCAGTTAGCATGGGAGTTGTTATGGCTTATGTCTAGATGTTCCCTTAAAGCCTCATGTAGTCATAAATGGGGCTTTTCAGAGGTGGCTAGATCTAGAGTGTGTGATGCTCGGATCAGTGGTGTGTGATTCCTAAAGTAGTCCTTTGATTGGTTTAGCATAGTTCTGGGTATGGGTAATGGCAAGTCCCATGCTGAGAGTGAGGGGCACCACCAAAAGGTGGATATTCTGGTTGAATACAGAGGGGCAGAAAAAGGCAGACTTGCTGATGCTTCTTCACTGCTTTGATGCTTTTCTTCCTTATGCCTGCCCTACATTGTGATGGACTGTTTTTCCTCTGTCATGCCATGCTACCTTTAAGCCAAGAGACAGTAGACTAAAACCTCTACAAACTGTGAACTGAAATAAACCTTTCTTTTTCTGTTAACTTGTGTTTGTTGAATATTTTGTCTCAGCAACAAGAAAAGTAAAACTAAGACATTCTGGGTACAGTTTAGAGTAGGGTAAGATAAATGCTTGATTATTTCATTTATCAGTCTTCAGGTTAATGAATCAGTTCCTTCAAGAGCAACACATTTTTTTTTTCTAAAGTGTAACTCTGAACTCAGGGATGTTAAAAATGTTTTTGATAAGTTTTGAGTCTACACCATTTACTATTCGTAATCAAGCCTTTTGTTTCAGAATACAGTGATACTTTGGTTCCTGAACACTTTTGTTTGTGAACAATTTGGTTCCCAAACAGAAGCCTTTGGCAAAATTTGTTTTTGTTTTTCTAACTGCATCTGGTGATGAACATGACTGTGGCCATCTTTTGCACACAAGTACAAATGTGAACAAATTTTCCAGAATCATAAAACAAATTAAATTTGTATATCAAAGTACCACTGTAGTTTTGGATTTGCAGAAATATTCTAAAAATAGTTCAGGGAGTTTACATGTTTTCACACTGCTTTCTCTATTATTGATATTTTACATTAATGTGCTGTGTTTATCACAATTAATGAGTCAATACTGACAGATTATTCACTGTGACCCACATATTATTCATATTTGTTTAATTTTTACCCAGTATCTGACTTCTGTCCTAGGATTCAACCCAGGACACAATATTATATCTAGTTATTATGTTTTCTTTAGGTCCTCTTGGCTGGGACAAAGCCTTAGATTTTCTTTGGGTCTTGATGACTATCCTTCAGCTGGGATTCTTTTTCTCATGATTAGAGTCAATGGAGAAAGGCCACAGAGTTAAAGTGCCCTTATAGCTACATCATGCCAAGGATGCCTACTGTCACTGTGACTTTTTGTTGATCTGGCTGAGGTCATATTCATCAGACCTCTCCATTACAGTTACTCTTTCATTCCTGCTTTTCATGCTGTGCTCTCTGGGTGGAAGTTCGTGTGGACAGCCTACATGCATGAGAGGGGAGCTAGGCATCATCTCCTTGAGGATGGATTCTTAGGAATTCTGCAGAGTAGATTTGATTATTCCTTTACCATTTTTTCTAATTGTTTGTATCAGTATGAAATCATCATTTTCCTTTGGATTATAATTTGATACTACTTTATCTTATTGCCCCAATTGTTCAAAAGTTACGATTCAAATTTGGGAAAAATTTTTGGTGCCAGGAGCTAGTTTGTGTTTCAAAGAACTACCCAGTCCTTTCTGAGTTGGCTGCTTTCTGTCTTTCCTGGTTCTGCAAGGTGCTCCCAATCACTAGAGGCTGAATGGTCTTATCCACAGTGCTTGCTACCAGAAGTGCTTTGGATTTTTTTTTTTTTAAGATTTGGGGATATCTGCATATACACAGTAAAGTATTTTAGTAATGGGACCCAAGTCTTAACACAGCATGTATGTCTCATATATTCCATTTGTGTTTCATACATATTTTTATACATAGTCTGAAGGTAATTTTGTACAATATCTTTCATAATTTTTTATAGGAAAGTTTCGTGATATGGAATTTTCTACTTGTGATGTCATGTTGGCATTTGGAAACTTGGATTTTGGAGCATATGTGATTTTTACATTTTTAGATTAGGGATGCTCTTCCTGTATTCTTTATATTCTTCTTTTAGATAGCCTAGTTGTCACCCCTTTCATCCATGGAGCCACTAAACATTGGTTCCCAAGCCCCTTCCATGTGGATCTGTGTGTGGGTCTTCATTGTCTTCCTTGTTCCATGGGATGACAAAATATTCTAGGCTCCTTATGAGTTTATATTGGTAACGTAAGTTGAAATAAAGTTTCTCTTTTGATTTTATATTTCTTTCTCTTTTTTTGCTAAAAAAAAAATCTCAGTTCCTAATGACTGACATTAAGGGAATGACTAATTTGGTCTCTCTTCTATTAATCAGGCTATCATTAGATAGCTTCAGATTAACAAAACTAATGTCACCACTAATAAGATGATTCAGTAATTTTTGCAGTATTTAATGAAATACAAGTTGTCACTGGAAATGATCTTTCTGTTATTACTTTTAATTTGTGATTATGTTCATTTATATTATATTGTTTTGGATGTTTAGAGATAGAGATTTAAAAAAATTTTAACTGTATTCTACAGTTAATCCAAAATCTAATCTATAAAACAGTCTGTATTTAGCAAACCAGTCTACTTTTTTTTTCTTGTATCCATGCCATAAACACAGGCAATATTAAAAAAATTTTGAAGATGATCCTTACATTAAAAATGAAATGAGCAAATATATGCACGTTTGTGAGAGTATGCCTGTGTGTGTGCGTGTACAAGTGCATGTGCGTGAGCCTGTGAGCATGTTCCTTCCTCACTCCTTGGAGGAAGGCAGCATGCTGGTCACACCTCCCTCTTCCCTGCCTTGCCCACATAACAACACATCCTGGAGACAGTGCCACAGGCACACACTGAGAAGTTCCTCTCCCCTGACTACAGCCACGTGCCTGTCCCTGGAGACTGATCTGGTGGAACATCAGCTACTCTCCCTGGTGGATGTGGTAGTGCTTTCAGTCTTTTGCCGTCACACAGCTGAGATGAACAGTTCATGTGCGTGTCTACTTCTGTGATGTTCTCAGTGTGTCATCAATATCCTCCACCTAAGCAGGTTGGTGGTCCTAATAGCTTCCAGTCTTGAGCCCCAGGTACTTTCCATGGGGGCACCTGGCACTCTGGGGCCATAATTTCTTGGGCTGTACTATGCAGTTCTGTTTCTACTTGCTTTGCTGCAGTGTCCCTGGGTCCAACTTTCAGGTGTGCTGGCTTAGTTGGCCTGCCTCCTGCAGATGGCCTTCTGCAGTGGGATGGGCTCCAGGGATATTCGGTCTGAATGCACAGCTTCAGGCTGTCATCTAACTGGGAATGAAGTGAATGATCTCTAACCAAATCTCCAGAAACCATTCATTCTAGGAAAAGGTGTAAAGGGACAAGAAGGTACTAGTGACCAGTCCCTGGCCCCCATGATGGTCCAGGCATCATCACCTTCCTTGAGGGCAGTCACTCAGCAGTCTCCAGGCATCCTCTAGGAATCATTTGAATGTACACAGGAAAAGGGGTTGGGGTTAATTCTCAGCTCATCTCTAAGCATAGCTTACTCAAGCCTGATCTCCTTCCTCTTGTTTAGAAAGCTCTGAGGGTATCTTGAGGCCACCTGGCCCCTCAGTGAGGTTTTGAGGCACTCTACACCTGTGTATTTGAAGCCCTGGCCTCAGGAACTGATCTAGAGATTTAAAAATTTAAATCTGCTCCAATTCTTTAACGCTAGCCTCAGCCTCCCTCATCATCTATTCAGAGTGTGTTATCCCTCAGCCCTTAGTCCATGGAGGGGGAGAGAAGAAGGAAGGCAGGAGCAAGGGAAGACACAGCCCCACCTCCACTCTTATGGCACATTCCTGAGGCTCCTGCAGAAGAGGAGTTGGCCAAGGGCTCCTCTCTTAGCAGCTACCGTTGCCCTAGCAACATGCGCTGTGGGCAGGCTGCCTTCACTCTGCTACCTCCCTCCACGCCCCTTTAAAAAGCATTTATCCATGGCCATGGCCATGCCTGCAGTCCTGTGTGGGTTTAGAGGGGCGGCTGCCTTCTGCCTGCTCCTCTGCACAGGGAAGCACGTGAGCACGTCAGGGTATGTCTCTCAGTTCACTTAGGCCAGTGTACAGCCATGTCACATGTGGAGGCCTCTCCAATCTCCTGTACCAGAAGAAGCTGCCCTCACACCTCAGCATATCACAGTTGTGGGCCTCATTCAGGATGCAGATTCTGAGCCTGTATCAGTGCTCATCAGCAGGTTGTCTCTTACTTCTCTGGGACCAAGATAGCCACTGAGGTTCAGGAAGTCTGGCCCAAGCTCCCTGTTTCCTGCATGCCTGTGATCTGGAGCAGAGCTTGGGCTCAGTAGGGCTGTCTGCAGCTCAGGAGCAGGGAGCCTAGCACACCTCTCCACAAGAACACAGGAACAAGCGTGGGATGCCAGTGTGTTATAGAAACAGGCCCTGCTCAGCCAGGGGGAGTGACGCCCATGAAGTTCGCCCCTCTGTGGATGCTGAGAGTGCAGCTGCTCTTTCTAATGTGAGCAGCTCCCATCTTCACACAGTCCTTCCCCTTGGCTGGTCTTCCAGCACCCCCTCTGTGGGCAGTCATTCATCACTTCCTCTGTCAGGAGCAAACTGTCCCAGTTGCAGCTGAGCTATGTATGGATCAGACTCCAGGGGGCTCTCAAGCCCATTAGCCTGTCATTCTCCAGGTATTGCTTCAATTCAAAGCAGTGGAAAATGTCACTTGGGAGCCAGGTTGGAGAGAGAGATGATTACACTACAGCCTCTTCTAGCCCCTCATTGCTCAGGGTTCCCATCTGTAATGGTCTGGACCTGGACTATCCCCACAGGTGTGTGCACCAAAGCCCTGATTCCAAGCTGGTGGTGCTGTTGGCAGTTGGGACCTATGTGAAGGAGGTAGGCCAGCGGATGCTTGCCATGCAAAGTTCTATTTTATCCCTGGCCTCTCCTCTTTTCTTTGCTTCCCAGCTGCCATGAGGTAAGCAACTTTGCTCTACCATGTGTTCCCTGTCCAAAGTGATAGGGCCAAGGGACATGGTTTGAAACTGTGAGCCAAAATAAAGCTTTCCTCTTTTAAGTTTGATTTTCTCTGGTGTCTTGTCACCAAGTAATAGAAAGCTAACACACTATCCTTTCTGCTCACATGGTTAAGTGTGATGGTTTCGAGGCCACAGATGGCTAGAAAGGTATCAAGGCTCAGGCTTAATGTGTAGAGTGCCAGAAGAGCCTGGCATTTCGCAGTGTGTACAGCAGCACAGTACCAGGAGCCAGGGCTTGCTGAGCCCTACAGTGTGGCTAGCCCTGTGCTCATGACTTCATGGGTTGTGTTGTTAGATCCTCAGATACCCTGTAAATGAGATGCTGATTTTACTTATCTTTCAGATGAGGGATTAAAGCTAGGGCAGAAGCCCCAGGACATCCACTTTCCACCAAGAGAACAAGCCAAAAGCAACACTAGAGCAAAGCAGAGTAAACCTGGGCCATGCAGAGAAGCATGGCTATTGGAAGCTGCTAAGAAGCAGGGCAGTTGCCCCATCCCATCCACATCCACCTTCCCTGTTTGGAAGGTGTAGAATCACACAGGTCTTAAAGAAGAGAGGTGACTGCCCTGAACTTAATCCAGTAGTGACACCACCTGGAGTCGGTGACTGGAACACTTGGTATATAGCCACGACCTTGCCAATGTAGCTGTGACCTTGCTGATGCTCACTCTCATACTGATTTGCAGGGACTTCCAGGAGTAGTCTGCTTTCACCTGGCTGGGCCAGCAGCACACCTGCACTATCCACCTCAGAGTAATTCCAGGTCTGCTTCTCTGTCATTACAAGCCTTCAGGAGTCCTAATCCCTCGACTCCCCACCAACTGCCGAGCTGGCTGACTACACTGACCAAGTCAGATCACTCTTGATGCTTCTTGAAGAACAGCAAGTAGAAGTGTTTCAACTGCCATAGAAAAACCAAGTGGTGGGAGATGAAATGCAGAGCCTCATGAAATGCAGGGCCACCTCTGCCCTTTCACAGAGTGTTTGTCTAGCATGTACAGGGTCCTAGGACTGACAATCCTTACCACTACAGGAAAAAAAAAAAAAAAGAAAGAAGTCAGGAAAGAAAGAAGGCAGGACCTGCCAGTTCAGTGATATCTGTGGGACTCAGTGTCTCAAAAACATCACCATTTCCCTTCCAAAGAGAAAAAGTTCCGACTGCTTACCTTTAAGTTGCAGGCCTCGGATATTTTACGCTAGTGTTGTGGAAAGGGACTACATCATATGCTGAAAAGGTTTTTGTCTCTGTCCCACTCAGGGCATCACAAAATCTGCCTGAGCTTGAGGCATTGGTACTGTGGGGAGGAGTGAAAAAATGGCACTAAGCCCTGGAAATGTGGAACACTGTTGTCCCAGAAGTGGGCCCTGGCCTCCTGGGGATGCCTGGTCTTCAGGAACAAGTGGGCAGTGCCAGGGATCGTGGTATGTGAGGAGCCCTCCTGGGCTGGGGCCAGACTGGGCTCAGTGCCTGCATGGAAACCAAGCACAGCTATAGTATAAGGGCAGCTAGGGCAGAGTGCAGCTGTGTGATGTCGAATGGGCCCTACATGAAGTGCCAAGGGGCACAAAATGGGGCAGGGGGCACACATGATATTAAGGGTCAGGGTAGTGGTGTTCTTTTAGGTGGTCTAGATGGCCAGGCCTCAGGGACACATTACTCAAAGAGCAGATGCCGGTTTGAGTGCACCAGGACCATGGGAAGGGAGACTGGGACCTCAGTTTGAGGCTTCTGTGTGCCTTGTATAACTGGGTGAGACCAGGAAAGTGAAACAACAGGAATGCAAGTCAAGGCTGGGCCCATCAAGGCTGGAGCCCGTGGTTCCCATACACGAGGCAGCAAGTAGATCTGGCAGATGAGCAGCCAAGAGCCACCTTGGGTACAGTGAGCAAGATGGCAAATCAGCTCCTTTCCAGCCCTTGGCCCTCTGGGGTGGGAGATGGGGGCTCCTGTGGCCAAACTGCGAGGCCCGACTGATTGCAAAGAGCCCTCCGGCCCTGTAGAGACTGGTAACACAATGTGTGGTATGGGTGGGAGTTCCTAGGTTACCCCACCTCACAGGAGGCGGCTTCTCCCTGCTCTCCTAAGCATCCACACCTGGGCTGCTAGCTTCCCAGGTCCCCTCCTTGGTGGGTGACGCATTCCTTCCTGAGTCCCTGCATTCCAGGTAAGGCCGACCTGTCTGGCACTTTCTTGGGAGCATTCTGAATTTCTCTAGGGACAGAACAACCATAGAATCTCTGTGGCTACAGCCCAGATACCTCAATCACCAGTGATTCCCTATACCAACTTCTGGTCCTCATTGCTTCCTGCACTGGCCTGGCCGCCTCTATATCCTGCTGGTTTCCCATCCCCAACACAGCACCAGTTCCACAGCTGTGGTTTGGCAGGCCTCATGCAGATGGGAGGCCCCAGAGACCCAGCTTAGAACCTACGCACTTCCTTTGTGACCGAACATTCAGAGAGTTCTGGACTTTGGGGTAATCTAGGGCCCAGGCTGCCCAGCAGACTCCTACTGTGGGCTCAGAGACTATTTGGATGGGGATTCCTAAAACAGTTTCACTCTCCAGTGTATCTAAAATACTCTAATCTGTTCTAAACCCAGAGTGGCATTTTCTTAAGAAGGACCTCTGGCAGGATTGGGTGCAGGCCTCTGCACTGTAGCCCCTTTGGTGGTGGGAAAGGGAGCCATCACCAAAACCAGAGTCAGTCCTGAGGCTCCCTTAGCCATCTGATTAAACCCTCAGAAAAACCAGCAAGTGATTCTATGGACATGTCAGCATCCCAGGAAGGGACGGGGGCTGCTTAAGGAAGCAGCCTGTACGGGTAGGTATGCAAGGACAACAGTTGCATTAAAGCCAAAGACAGAGGCTGCTGCAGGGGCAAGGGACATGGCCTAGGTTCTGGAGGGTGAAGGCTAAGATCCTTGGGCCATGCCTTGACCTACTGCTAGATGGCCTCACCTCCTGTCTTGGTGTCTTATGTGAAGGGGACAGGAATGGAGGGACAGGGTTGAATACATGTCTGTGAGTCAGGTCAATCCAGACACACAGCATGTAGATGCCGAAGGCAGGCCTGTGATTACTATTACCTTCTGCAAACCACTGGGAGCAAAGAGATACAGGCAGAGGGTGGAAGAGAAGGTGGCAGCAGTCCCCAGGGCCCTAGCTTCCAATGACAGTGTTGTACTCGGATGAATGTGGCTGTAGGTATATTCTCACTTTCTTCTCATCTATCTGGTGTCTGCCCTCAATGCAGACCCTGAACCATCCTGCCCTTCCCATGCTTCTTGGCCACTTCCTGGCCCAGAACCATCTTGCCAGGCAGCTGTAAGAGCCTTCCATGGTCACTTCCCTCCCAAACCCAGCTCCCAAGCCCTGCCTGGTCCACCCTTGTGCTCTCTTGAGTGCCCCCAAGCCTGAGAACACATTGCTGTGCCTTAAGAAGTTCTTAGTGTTGCATGTTACACACGGTTTGGTGGTGGTGCCTGCTGTGCTTGATCAGTTGTTGACTGGTTCTATGGGGACTGGTGGGTCCCCACAGTCCTCCTGCAACCTGTGGGTATCTTTACCCACTGAATAGCTCTCGGCCTGGGGCCTCTTTGAACCACCTTCTGCATGGGGCTATCAGTGAGAACCAGGGATCTCCCCTTGGGCCTGGCTGTGCTATGCAGCTGTACCCTGTGTGCTCCTCTCTAGGATGTAGGCTTGGTGGGAATGGGGCTCTGAGAGTTTTCCCCAACCTAGGTCTCCTCCCTTTGGCTCAGTGTCCCTGAGCAGAAAGGCCAAGGACACTCCCACCAGACCCTTGCCCACTAATGAGGAACTGGGTATGCTGGGTGGAAATTTCTGTTGCAGTAGCTGGTCTCAGGATTGTCAATTCCCCAGGGCAGGGCTTTTTCCCACTTTGTATGAGATGTATGTGCTTCCAGTTGCTGGCAGGTGGAGCCACCCAGTAGGACTATGTGGGTTGTTCACCGTACATGGTGTATGCTGGGGTAGCGCTTGAGTTGCGCGTGCTCTCTGCTCACTTAACTTCTGTGTTAGGCCTGGCTGGCAGCTTGCCCAACCAGCGGGGCACACAGAGCTCCTAGTGAGCTAGTAAAGGTGATCTCAGCAAATGCCTTGGGTCAATGGACACAACTGTTGGCTGTGTGTATTTTCCTAGTGAACAGACAGGACAGCTGCTGGTCCTGATTCTAAAATAGAGTCACACAAGGCTACAGGGAAAGAGGAACCCTTTTACATTTTTGGTGGAAATGTGAACTAGTATAACCACTGTGAAAATCAGTATGGAGTTTCCTCAAAAAACTAAAAATAGAAATTCAACATGACCCAGCTCTTTCTCTTCTAAGTACCCTCCCTAAAGAGTTAAAGACATAATTACAATGATACATGCATACTCTCAGTTTTGCACCACAGTGTATAATCCAGGAACTCTCAAGTTATGACTAGCATCACATACGAACAACTTGGGTTACTACCAGAATTTTAGGTTTAACTTATGACCAAAGTATTGAGTTACAAATGCTGACTTCTTGAGCAGTTATTAAAGAACTACAAATGCCAGAAAAGTGTCTGTAAGCATACGTTAAGTGTCAGTCTGAGCCAGATGCCTGATGTTCTTATAGAAGGGGACTCTCCTTCCAAAAAATAGCCACTTTCCATGTCATCCTCTCCCCCTGCAAGCCAAAGATGCCAGCTTGAATGGGGAGTACAGTATTAATTGTTTTTGGTAAACTAGATACATTTTATAACTTTTTTGTCACTATGATAGGAAAATTATTGGTGTCTCTGGTAAATTTTGCACAGTAAACATGTTTTTTATTATGAAAAGGTTAATTAAGGGGTGGTTCAGGAAGTCTGGAATGCATTATAAGTATTTCCATTATTATGGGAAAATAATGTTGACTTACAACCAACTTGCGTTATAGGCAGCCCTTGCAAACAAACTGGGTTCATAAATTGAGGCTCCGCTGTAGCTCAGTCTTGGAAGTGGCCTATACATCTATCAACAGATGAATGGTTAAAGGAAATGTACTTATATACGATGGTATATATTGCTGTGCCACGAAGGAGGATAAGGCTGAGTCATTTGTGGGAAAATGGATGCACCTAAAGACTATAACATTAAGTGAAATAAATCAGATGCACAACTTTAAATATTGCATGATTTATCTTATATGAAAAACCCAAAAGCATAACCAATTAAAAAAGTAAAATAAAAGATAGATAATAGGAAACAAGGGAATAGATCTTTTGCAAATGAGAAGGGGACCAAGAGATGGTGTAACGGGGAAGAAAGAAAGTGACATAAAAAGAATTAAGGTACATGTACCAAACTCCCAAAACGAAGGTAATCGTTATATATTGAAAACATGTACTAGTAAAAATTTAAATTTGAAAGAAAACACAGTCACAATCCAGAAAAAGGACAGGTGCCCTCGGAGGAAGGCTGACCCAGTGTGACATACCAGCCTTCCTTCACACTACTGTCCATGCAGAGGAAGTGATCACCCAGCAGGAGCGTGGAGCAGCAACACTCTGTAGAGCCATCTAAAGGTCCCTTAGAATTAACTCAGCATCAGTGCTCAGCCCAGGGACCTCACCACTAGACACAGTTCTGAAAGCAAAGGCATCACCCACAGCAGCCCTAAGGTGGAAGCAGAACAGTGACACTGCAGCAGTGCAGTGGACTGAATTAGTGTGGGAGCCAAGGAATTTTCAGCACCACTGCTGTGGGCTGTCCTGAGCAGGTAGGATTGGCACAGAAAGTGGGGCTGCTCAGGATGTGACAGGAGAAGGGGTGACTGCTAATGGGGAGAGGTTTCCTTCCAGGTGATGACAGTGTTCAAAAATCAGAGGACATTGTCTCACAATACTGTGAATGTGCCAAATGCCACTGTGTGTTCCAGAGTGATGTCTATGGTTTGTGTATTTCACCAGGATATCTTAAGCGTCCAGCCATACCTCAAACCCACAACTAGGAACAAATCTGATGCCCTCCAATGTGGAGCTGTGCACCCCTAGCTCTGGCTCCTCCCAGCACCTCAGGGTGGCCTAGTCCACCAGTCCTGCCACAGGGCCTAGCCTGCTCTCACAGAGTCATTGCTGATGCAGCCACAAATGAACCCCAGTCCCCAGCCACTTGCTCCCAAGGGCTCATCTATATATGATTATTGGACTGATGAGTTCATGAATGCAAAAGTCACAGCTTGATGACATTTAGGACATTCTTTGGGTTGTATGATTTGTATGTACTGATTTGGTTTCAGGACACCATCTCCCAGGAAGGAAATGCTCTGCCTGTTAAGCCATCTCCCTCCTTGTCTCCTCCTCACCCCTGAGTTAGTGCCATTCTTGAGTCCTGTCCCTCTGGGTCTGTCTGTGCTGGGCAGTTCCATAGAAATGGAGCCAGACAGACAGGGCTTTGGTGTTGGGCTCCTCTCAGCATGTTTTCCATATCATCCGCATCATGGCACATGACAACACTGAGGTATCCTTGGCAAAGTGGGCCTGTTTATGGCCAGGTAATATTTCTGTGTGTGGCCAAGTAATATTCCACTGCACAGCATGGACTGGAATGAGTGTTCTAGGACATCTAGTTCCAGTTCTATCCACCGATAAAGGAGTAATGAGGGCCAGTGTCTGTGTAGCCACCTGCAGAGCAGTAACTGACCACATGAGGCTATCCCTGGAAGCTGTTTCTTCCGGCAGCCCCATCCACACATGAGCATCTGGAGGATGCAGCCTACCTTCTGACAGGTGTCAGCTAGGTCAGTAAGGTAATAAATCCTTAGACCACTGAAGTCCCAAACTGCATCTCTGCTCTGGCATGTTATTCCTTCCTGTAAGTTACTATCACCCAGTATCAACAGTCATCTGCCCCCAGACTCTCCAAGAGCACAAGCTGTGGAAGAGAGACCAGGGCAGGGCTCTTGCTCTGTATCAGGGTCTCTGACCCAATGTCCACCTCTCCAAGGGCACATCAGGCTGTGGGGTCACTTTGGGCACGTAGACACGTGGACCATCATTTCACGTAGGCCAGGCTGACACATTTATGGACTGAAGTGGGTGCAGGAGGAGATACAGACACAGCCTCTGCTTGGGAAGCAGACTCTGGGGACCTGTGGCTTTCAGGTGTGAGGAGGGGTACCCAGGACTGCCACTTCCCTCCCTGCATATCCCAAACAGGTCAGGTTCAGTCTCCTAGAGGGAGACTGGCATGGGAGGGGAGAAGATAGGTAAGTGGGACCAGGTGCCCAGCCAGGGGAAGTCCCCACAAATGTTTCTGCACCTCTCTATTACCTGTCAAACAGTCAACTTCTTCATCTATCTATCTACCATTTATCCATCTGTCTATACCTCCCTCTCTCTGTCACCTATCTATCTGTCCACCCATCACTCATCCATCTTTCCTACCCATCAACCCAAGGAGATCTCTGAAGTCAAGTAGTCTGATAGATCCTAGTGGATGTGTGACTTTGGCCATTCTCTCAGGGGATGCACAATTCAGGCCAGTGGCCACCAAGGGTCATCTGCCTGCAGGGAGCAGGGTAGGGATTTAGAGGCTTGAGGATGCAGAAAGGTGTTTGGTCCCAGGTAAGCCAGGCAGGATACAGTGACTGGCCAGAGTCCCAGGATGAGTGTGGATGACAGCTCACCAATACTGACACTGACACTGACACTGACACTATATGCTTTGGGCAGTGATCACCCATGGCCTCACAGGCACACACACTGCTACCTAGCCATGTGGACATGGTCCACAGGCCCAGGTCCAGCTTCGACAGCATCACATGCTCAGCTGGGCTGGTGACTTGTTACACTCCTTATGCTGGCTAAGCACACTATGCCTGCTGGAGGCACTGGCCCCAGAATCCTTCCCTCATGTCTCTGTCTAATCACAGGCTGCATCCTCTTTAGGCTGGAGGTGGACCAGTTGCAACAGCAAGGTGGCCAGCTCACTGTGCTCCTTGCTGTGGCAAAGTTTAAGTTTGTTGGACTGCACTGAGAATGAGGTGTGCTCTAAACTGAAGCTGCAGCAGTGTGTGGGCTGCCTCGAGCTGCAGGGGAGGGTGGCTGTGAAGCTCGGGTTGTCACTGCCAGGCAGTACCCAGAACAAAAGCAACATCTCCTGGGAAACAAGGGGCAGAAAAGCAGGCCTGAGCCCTGAGCCCTGAGCCAAGCACATCTGGACCCCAGGAGTCCGTGAGGGAGCACTTCCAGGTGCACACCTGACATCAGTTTTCCCATCCCTTGGTCTTGCTATGATCTTGGCATTCAGTTAGCAGCATTCTTAGAGTCTACAAGATGTAGTTTAAGCCAATGAGATGAAGAAGTAAATATACTGGAACTTCCTTGTAAAGACTGATTTTTCTCATACTATAGCCAGCCTGGTATTTCCTTTGGCCTTTTTGCCTGAGATATGGATGCAAAGGCTGGACTTTTAACAGCTGTACAGTGATGGTGAAATTATGTCCAAGAGAATTTAAGATATTAAATCCTCAGCTTGTTGAAATGATGTCATCTAGTACCAGCCTACAGATTTTTAACCTGTTAACCTCCAAACTTTTCAAGAAGTTGTTTACTTTATGTTGTCTCTAAAGTGGAAGCCAGGTACTAATTGAAAAACTTAGGTATTGCCCAGCTGAGAGATTCCATGTCCTGTGTCCTTGGGTCCTGAGCTCTTGTTTCATTACTTCTGTAATAGTGGCAAGGGCCAGATGGAACAATTACCAAGGCTCACAGCCCTTCAGGAAAGCTGGACTTCCTCTCCTGGTCAGGAGTGGATTTTGCCCAGCCTTCTGGGATTTATAGGGAGCATGAACCAGGCTCTCCTCTCATCCTCCAGTGGGCAAACCAAATGATGACCCCATGTAGATGCCTGTCACTTCTCTGCAGCCCCCAAGGTTGTTCTAGCATATTAGGCAGGATTTGTTACACTGAGCACAGTTGTTACATGAGTACCAGTGGTCAGGAAGGGCTGCTCACAATTTTTCAGGGCTGTGCAGATCAGAGATGCCCTGGTATCTGGAGGCCAGAGAAAGTATTGACAACATCAAGGACTAGGGGTGGCCTGGCAGAGTGAGGGTGATTAGAGAAGTGCAGAGTGGGCAGACAGTCTGAGCAATGCCAGGAACACAGACATGGAACTGCAAGGACTCGGGCTAGGGTACAGCAGAGCCACGCTAGGGGCTTAGTCCTGAACATAGCAGCTTGGACCTGACTTGTGGGTAGTGGGCAAAGAGGGTGGGGCATCCAGTGTTGACAGCAGCTGCTCAATTAGATGTGAAAGAGGCAAAATGAGGAAGGATGAGCTGGGGTGATAGCAGTCTTCAGGCAGTGATGTGGAGGCCCCCAACTTCAGCAGGGGACTGAGCCTGCCCCCAGTCTCCAAGAATGTCTTCCCTGAGCCCCTGCAGAGTCCCCCAGCAGTACCTCCAACTCAGGTTAACAATCCCAGGAAGCAAATATTCCCTAGACTACTCATTAGTAACAGAGTTCGTAGATTGGTTTGGCCAAAATGACATTCTCATCCCCAACCTGGGAACATGACTTTGTCTTTACAAATGTGATCAAGTTCAGGGTCCCAGTCAGAGATGACCCTATGGTGGCATTCAGTTTTGTGACAGGTTTCTTCATCAGAGATAGAAGAGAGGAGATATACAGTAGGCCATGTGAACACAGAGGCAGAGGTGGACACAGAGGCAGAGGTGGGAACCAAGGGATGCCTGGAGCCCTTGGGGGCTGGGAGAGGCAGGAAGGCTTCTCCCCTAATGTCCTTATGAGGAGCTAACTTCTGAGTCTTCACCTCTGGCTTTCAGGACTGGGGACAGTAAACTTACACTGGGCTCAGTTGGTCCTTTGGCAGTCATTACTGTGATGCCTCAGGAACTCATAGATTACTATGGTCTTTGGAGAAGTGTCCCCCAAAGGCCCATTGTTAAAGGCTAGGTCATAAGGGTGGTATGAATGGATGGTGGTAGAGCCCACAGGAGGTGGCGCTCAGTGGGAGAAGGAAATGAAGTCACATGGGGGGGGCATTGCAAACCCAGTCCCTTCTTCCTTTTCTTTCATCTTCTAAATATGAGGTGAGTGGTTTTTTTCTAGCAAACCTCCTGCCCTGATATGCCACATACCTAATGCAACACAGCCATCTGACCATGGGTGGAAATCTCAAAAACTGTGACAAGGTTCTCCTTGTTACAAGGCCCTCAGTTACCTGTGTTGTTAATTTTCTCTGAGTACCTCTAATGTGGTATCTTCTCTATTCAGCTATGTTGAGTCTTTCTCAAGTATTTGTCACAGTGATAGAAAGCTGATGGACACAGCCTCCAAAGGACTGTAGGAACAGGTGGCTTGGAGAGATGGGCTGGTGCTGCCAGTGTCAGCCAAGGGTTAGGGGTGCAAGCCTCCTTGAGGGGCATGGCCAGGTAGACCCCATCCACAAAATTCACAGAGGCAGCGGTCCATGTGTCCCACATGCATCCACTATTAGGCCCTGGGCCCAGAATACTCTGGCTGGCACCAGTGGTGAGCATAAAGGTGGGGATGGGCAAAAGGGGTTCAATGTGGCCACTATCTGTCCTCTAAGATGAGGCCATACTGGGCCAGAGTCTAAAGTCACCCCTGCCTTGTGGGCCTGACAGCTGTGCTGTAGACACAGCTACCTGGCCACATGGAGTCCCTGGGGACCTCTGTCCTGCTTCCTTTGGATGTCTTCACACAACTTGGCCAGTCCTCTTCTGAGATGGCTAGCAGTGACCCCTGTGGTCCAGGGGATCATACAGCAGAAACCACCAACCCAGCCCTCTTGGGGAAAGGTGACTGAGCCTTTGTGCAGAGGGGGTGAAATCACGTTGGTCACAGCCCACATGGAGTTCAGGCGCTAAGACAAGTCAGTGCAACCAAACAGATGTGAACAAGGAAGGCTGAGGGCTGGGTTATTGGCCCCTGCTGCACCTCTTGCTCGGAAACTATTTTATACTGCATAGAGTTCTGACACCATGGCTCACAGGGTCTCCTACCACAGAAGATCAGATTGAGGAGCTACAGCAGAGGGAGGCTCCAGAGGAAAGCACATGGGCAGCAGGAGAGGGTCAGCAGCTGAAGCAGGATACAACCAGGGCACAGAGCAAGTGACCCAAGCCACTAGGCACAGATTGAGACCTGCACCCTGGAAGCAGTGGCCTGGGCTTTGGACCAATGAAGAGGGGCAGATCCCTTATCCAAACAGGATACCACAGATCCTAGCATAGTATTATTTTTTTTTCTTATAAAATTGAGAATCTTCGCATTTCTACTTGAAGTACTTTATGACTTCTCTGGCTCACATGAATGGGCAGCATCACAACTCTTGTACTTTGAGGGCACTAAAGTAAAATAACGGTCACCCGAACACAGTCCTCTATTCCATGGCAATGCATCTGATGGCTGAGATGGCTGCTGTGTGATGGGCAGGCAGGCAGCATATACCTTTTGCACAAGACCAAAGGGTGATTCACGTCCCAACAGGCAGAGCTGGACGGCTCACTACTGAGAAGGGCATGCAACTTAAAACTTAGGCACTTATGTTTATTTCTGGAATTTGCCACTTAATATCTTCAGGCCATAACTGGCCATGGTAACTGAGACTGGAAAACAAGACTGCAGACGAGGCGGCGACCATGTCTCCTAACACAGCAGCTCCATACACTGTGGCCTGACCATGTTGCATATCTCCCTGAGACCTGGTGCCTTCCCAGTGAGCCTGTTCACGAATCCCTGTGATTTTGCAGCCTCTGTTTTCCCACCAGGGAAAGAGGTAGAGGCATCTGTGGGGACATCCCAGGGCTAGCCCCCTTGGAGATTCCAGCAGAGCTCTTGGTCGCAGAGGGTGCTGACCTCCCCAGGACACTAGATGTGCTTCTTGCAATTGCACCAACCATCAGGTTGGTGACTCTTGTGTCACAGGATGCTGTTGGAGCAAGGCACAGGATACCAGCCCATGATGCTGCATCTGTCCTCTTCCCCATTTTTTCCCTAAACCTTGGAAACTCTAGAGTAATGAGTTATCTTTTTAAAATTTAAGTTTGTTTTAGATTGGATAGTAAAACTATAATTTTTATTATAAATTGAATTTATTTATTTACTGTCTTTTTAAGACAGAGTCTTGCTGTGCAGTTTGGGCTGGCCTTGGACTTACTTTGTAGTTCAGGATGGTCTTGAACTTGCAAGGACCCTCCTGTCTCAGCCTCCTGAGTGCTGGGATTACAGGAATGTGCCACCATGCCCAGCTTGAAATGTATTTTAGCTGATGCCCGAGAACATGAAAGTTGTGCACAGAGGCACCATGTCATGCTTTGCTTTATGCGCTGTTCATGTCAGCCAAATGCAGTCTCCTCAGACAACTACTGTTCTCTCTGCGAGACAGTGACTCTGCCTTCCGAACAGGACTCTGGATGCTCCTGAGATCCCTGGGGCTCAGGAAGCCTCAGGATAGGCACCTGCCCCATGTGACTAGAGGCCAGATTCAGTCTTATCCTGGCCTTCTGGGAGGGGAGAGGGGCTGGAGGCAGAGGTGACTACCAACAGTCAGTATATCAATCACCTTTCTGTCACCATGACAAAATACCTGAGATGGTCAGATTAGAGAAGGAAAGGCTAATTTTGGTTCATGGATTCAGGGGTTTCAGTTCACAGCTTGTTGGCCCTGTTGCTTTGTGTCTATGGTGGCACAGTGCAACACGTGGGAATATGTGGTGAAGAAGGCTGATCACTGAGGAGAAAAAGAGGAATGAGTTGGGATCCTAGTATTCTTCCAAAGACCCCTCTGCCAAGAGATCCCACCTCCCAATAGCCCTGGGCCTTCTGGCTGGACCTGGACACTGAGAGTGAGTCTCAGAGCCCAGCATGCAGCAAAGGATCGGTGAGGTCCAGAATGAGAGCCAGGCCAAGTGAGGGTGAGCAGACTTAAGAAGAAGGGATGTTCACTGTTTCTCCTTTGTGTAAGACTCCCTGATCCATACCATGGCCTCTTGTATGAAAAGGGATGGAACTGGCTCCCAGAGCTGCTGGGCATGCACATTTGGCCCCTGGAATGCACAGTGAATCAAGTTGCTGATCAGTCCTGCTCCCTCTTGAGTGGCACGTGTCCATTGTGGAGCTGATAGTTGTAGCCTCATAGCCTCAGTTTGCTCACCTGAGAGCAGCTAATGACAACCTGGACCCTCCAGGATGTGGGATATGGACAGTGACAGTGCAAGTGGCATCAGCACACAGGACACGCTCAGGAAACAACTGTTGTATGCTTTTTTTGTGACATAAAAATGTACTATTCCAACGTTGTCTTGGTTGGCTTTCTGTTGCTAGAGCAAAACACCTGACACCCATAATTTAAGGGACAGATTTAATTTGGCCCACCATTTCAGAAGGCTCAATCTATGGTGGGCTGACTCCAAGGCACAAACACAGTGCAAGGGCAAAGCTGCTCACATCATAGAAGCCAGGAAGTACCAAGTAGGGGAAGATCCAGAGAGGAGGGGGCCAGGGTCCCCCAGGTCATGTCCACACAGCCCACCAGAAGTGTGCTCTACTAGGTATCTCTCAGGCCAGCCAAGTTGATGGCCAAGATTATGTCTTCTAAACTGAGTAACACTTTGACAACTGTTCTCTCACACCAGCTGAGCATTTCATGACTCAGTTTAACTCTGATGCTGACTCCCAGAGCTCACATAGACCCCACAGGTGAAAGGCACAGACCCATGAGATGCCAGAGTCAGCAGTGGGTCCCCACTCTTTGGCCTGCCTAACTACAACTCGGGGTTCCCTTAACCCCACTTCAGCTTGACCTTTCCCTAGTCCCACTCACAGGACTCAGCACAGTACTCTCTGTGTAATCAGTTCACTGTCAAGGTTATACCTCAGACCAGCTGCACAGAAGGGACTCAAAGATGAGGCGGCACTGGGGCAGGTGTTGAATATGTCCCTTGGGGTGCCACACACCCAGAAGCTCTGGGAATCAAACTTGGGCTTGCTAGGCAGGCACTCATACCCCTGAGCTAAATCTCTGGCCTGGCAATGTCATTCTATACGTGTAAAAATCAAGAACAAAATGGACTCTCTTGTGTCAAACCCTAGCAATGAAAACTAAAGCCAGGAGGGTGTGTGGTGTGGGTTCCTCATACACAGGCACTTGTTGACAAGAAGGCTCTCTAAAGACTTCCAGAGCCACAACCACACAGAGCACACTTCTGCGAGGACGCTGCCCAGCAACCGCCTGAGGCCACTGTGTTATTGATCCTTGTAGGCAAATGTTATTGTCTCAGAACAACTTATGTAAGCCTCCTCATTTTACCTTTTAAAATTCTGCCTTCTTACATCTCTGCACACACCCATAGTTCACTACAACATGTGTAATGTGCATTGTAACACGCATCTCCAATTAAACTCTTCATCTCTGGAGAAGCTCTATTAAACCACAGGTCACTGACCTAATCCAGCCCCTCCCCATGCTGGAAGCAGGGAGCTCCAGTCCTTTCCTCACTCAGGTTTGCTGCTGACCTGAAGCAGTTGAAGGTCTCCCCCAAGAGTTAACTCATTACCAAAGAAGAGAGCAAATCCAAGAGTTTTAGTTTTATGCCAGTAAATGGAGACAAAGAATGAAGATTTTCTTGTTACATGGCAGTTGTCATCTGCTGAGATGTCCTGCCCCATACATAGGTTTCTCTGAAGAACCAGACCCACCTGCTCCCATCCATGTTGGGGTTCCCCTGTGCTGCCTGGTCCTAATACAATGCCTCTCCACAGGCTTGGCTAGTATGCACACTTGCTGGACCATAAGGGGTGCCCCTCAGCTCTCTCTGGGTCTGTCTGGGAGCAAGGAGCTCACCTCCCTACAATACACCAGGTCCCCTGGCCCCTATAGCTGTGTAACCTAGACAGAATCCCGCCATGTTCAGCTCTGTGCTCACAGAGGCTGGGAGGCTGCACTCAGAGCCTGGACATGGACATGGAGCCCCTCTTGGCCCTGGTGTTTACACATCTGTCCTGCTACTCCAGGGGTCTTAGATGGGAAATGAGTGTCAGTCACTGAAAAGTTTCCCTCAACTGGACCTGATGGCATGTGCCTGTTGTCTCAACTACTCTGGACACTGAGGCAGGAGGTCTGTGAGTTCAAGGCCAGATTGGGCAACTTAGCAAGTTTCTGTCTTAAAAAAAAAAAGGTGTTCCTACATAGATATGTTCACATCGTAATCCCTGGAATCTGTGGATATGAACTTATGTAGGGCTTTTATACAGATGTAATTGGGTAAAGTCATCAGAGAAGACCTTAACCTGGGGACAGGTAACTGTAGGGAGAGAGGGGAGGTGGGCCATGTGAAGATGAACCAGGGACGGGGCAACAGTGTCTGGCCCAGGAGCCCAAGGACTACCAGCAACCAGCAGACACTGGAAAAAGCAACAAGAGGCAAAACAGGAAGACCAAGAGCCTGCAGGAAGGGCATAGCCCTCTCCACACATGGAGATGCTAAGTCCCCAAAGGCACTGGGATGGAGGGCGAGACAGTACCTCAGCCTGAGGATCTTGGGTCAGTCCTGCCTAGAAGCTGGCAGGTGGCTGGGCAGCCCCGGCACCAGTAACACTCCAAATGTGTGCTACCACCTCCCCAGAAGCTGGCTTCTTTCCTCTTTCGGATTATACATCTTGTTGGACAGGGTAAACAAAACTTAAGTGCAATGAATAATTCCAGGCAGCATTTGAGACCACATTTACTGGTGCCAAATGCCTCAGGGCAGGCTGACTACTTGGAGGGCTGCTCAGAGGAGGAAGTGGCCTCTATCTTAGCTAACAAGACTTGGGTAAGCTGCTGAGAGAAGGGAGGACAGATGGCTCTCTAGGGCACAGCCATTAGGACTGGATGCAAACAGACAAACAGGTGGCTGGCCATTCCTGGAAGGAGGACACAACAGGACACCAGGGTGTTCTGTCAAGGCATTTTGTCAGGTCCCTGAAGCTCAGCCCCACAGAGCTCGGTACTGGCAGCATCAACCTGCCCATGTTTCTCCTGTGGCGAGTATGGCTGAAGCTCACATGCTGAGCTCGGGAGATGGATGGCCCAATTTAGCGCCTGCATGTTCCATGTCATGGAAAGTAATTTATTGAATGCTTCTACCTGAAGACAACAATTGAAAAATTAATCCCAACAGCAAATGATGAACTCTTCAAGGGGATAAGAGGCCTCATTTCTCAGGTTATGATCTTCATGCTTTGGTCTGGAAGGTGATCTGTCACTTCTCACATGGGTGACACTGGTAAAGGCCAACCTGGACCAGGCCACCTAGGATGGCCATGTGGGCTCATCCCTGGGTGCTAACTAACCATGTGCCCAGAGAGTTCTGATTTCTTACTATCTGTGGAGCTTTGCAGAGCATTCTAGAGCTGCTTCTCTTTTCTGTCCTTTCTGTTCTCTAGTTACCTCGGAACCTTACTCCCTGCTATAAGAACGTGGAAGGATGTACTTGATCACAGTTTGTTATAGTACTGGCAATTGAACCCAGGGTCTCTGCACTGAGCTATATCCCAAGTTCTTTTTGTTTTATTTTTTGAGACAGAGTCACACTAAAAGGCTAAGTAGCCCAGCTGGACTAAAACTTGCAAACATCCTAACTCAGCCTCCCTGTATGTGAGGATTATAGGCATCACATGGTTTGGTGCATCACAGTTTATATTAATTTCTTCTTTTGTATTTTGGAACTATTTATATTTACAGAAAAATTGCACAGAAGTTCTGAGTTCCCACTTAGGTCTTCTTTTCACTCCCCAGTGTTTCTGACATTTTGATATTTAGTGCGATATGTTTGTTGTAAATAATGAACCAACATGAATGCATTCTTTTTCACGAAATCCATCATTTGTAACAGGGTTGATCTTGAGATTAGGTATTGTTTGGGTTTTAACAAATGCCAAATGACACACATCCACCATCACAGTGCTATGCCACGCAGGATAGTGTCACTGCCCCACATATCTCTTCCTCTCCACTCATCCCTGGGAACCACTGACCCTTTCCCTCTCTCCATAGGCTAGCCTTTTCCAGAATGTCATGATACTGTAATCATCAGGTGTGTAGCTTTTTTAGACTGTTTTCTCTCATTTAGCAATGTTTTCAGTTCCTCTGTCTTCCTGACTTGGTTGTTTGCTCATTATTATTGTCTGGGTGCCCCACAGTTCGTCTGCTCTTCTACTGACGGCCATCTTGATTGTAGACAGCTTGGCAATTATGCAGTGAGCTGCAGTGAGCTCTCAGGTGTGGCCTGGTCACCTGTCTCTGAAAGCTATGGCTAAGAGTGTCTGGACTTCACCACTGTGACTCAGGCCCTAGTAGTGTCCATCGCTCAGGCACATGTCACATTCTAGACACTAAACACTCAGTTCGTTTGTTTATCCAAAGCTGTCTCAGGGTCCCATGAATTAAGACAAAAATCCAGCCAGCAAGCAGATATGTCACCGGGTAAGTTCCAGGGGAAGGGTTTGAACCCAGGCTCATTACCCAAAAGTCCTCCCTGTTGACCATCACTGCCCTTGAAGGAGAATGATAAGGGAGAGGTTTCCAATGGAAGCCTCTAGAAGTGCATTTTGGAGATATAGAGAGTAAGGGAGCCATGATGGAGTGGGCCTCCCTGGCTCAGAAGCTGACTTTGCTGCTGATGCCATGGAGCAAAGGCCAGGAGCAGACTAGAGGAGGCCTGTGAGGCGAGGGCAGGAGGGTGGCATTGAGCCAGGCAGTGCTGTGTATAGGGTGATAAGCACAGAGCTCTGGCTTCTCCCACCATGCCACTGAGAGTCCCCAGCTCAGAAGGATAAGCAAAAGATCCCCCGTGGCCTGGCCTTTTCTGTGCTGGGGTGCCCAGGGCCCTGGTGACCCTAAGTGGGCTAGGAGCTGCCCAGCACCCCTAAGGACAGCAGAGCCCACTCTGGATCCCACAGTGGGCTTTGTGCTGCTGCAATTCCCAGGGGTGTTGGACTGTGGTCTGAGTCACTGCTACTATTTGGACATGTTCCTCTTCAGAACGACAGCCTGGAGCAAAACTATTAAATACCAATTCAGAGTAAATACCACCAGGAACTCCAACCATCCTTCATCTTTTAAGCAAAGAAATGCCACTGGGAGCTGGGAGAGGAGGCGAGGATGTGGAGGGGGTGCCCGGCCCACTCTCTCCAGCTGTCACACGGCAGGGGGCTGGCTGCCCACCAGGGAGGTCTGGGTCTTTCTGAGGATCCTCAGAGCTGCACTTTTCACCCAGAAATGCACCACAGAGCTGGGCCCTGGTCCCAGCTTGCAGGCTTTGGGGGTGGCTTGTACCTGCATTCACGGTTTGTGCTCATATCAGGCTGTGGGCTTGTTGGCTCAGTGCCAAGTGGCAGCAGACATCTGTTCTGTTTTGGATCTAAAATGTGCCTCCCCGCTCCAGTCTCATCTGTTGAAGGCTTAGTCCCCAATGCAGCAATATTCAGAGGTGGGACTTACTTTTGAGAAGTAGTTGTATCACAAAGGCACCTTAAAAGTGTATTAATCCATTAATAAGTTGATAGCTACATGGGCTATGGAGGGGAGGCCTACTTGGAGGGAGTGAGTCATACTCATTATATCCTGTCTCTGGCCCTTCTACTTAGGGTCTCTCTGTCTGCTTCTTGGCTGCTGTGAGGTGAGCAGTTTCCTCACCATACCCTCCCACCGTGAGGTTTTTGGTTTGGAGCCATGGACTGAGACTCTGAAACCATGAAGTAGAATAATCTCCTCCTCCTGTAAGTTGTTTTTCTCAGGTGATAGACAACTGACTCACACAAACCCCATTCCTGCCCTCTTTACACACTGCAGGGCTGCTGATAGAAGGGAAGGGGACAGTAGGTCTACCTCTGAGCCAGTGCCACACCCCAGCATAGCATGGCCTGTCACCACCACAGAACTGACCTTAGAGACATGTTGGGAAACTTGCATGGGTTCAAGTCTTAATTCTGCTGTGCCTTACTAGTGGTTAAGCCTACCTAAGTCATGATCTCCTCATATGTGATATGGGGAGAGCATCAGTGTATACCCTCCTAAAATGGTGCTGAGACCCTTTGGGGACCTGGCACTGGGTATACACCTTGGGTTTTTTCCTCTTTGGGGTCCCTGAGGTTCCATGGAAAGCAAGGTTACGCACTGATCCCACCAGTCACACACTGTCCTCCGTGTCCCAAGTGGGAAGTGGACAGAGAGCTACAGTGACCACAGGGGATACAGGATGAGCAAGTTGGGGTTGGGTTTTGTGTCTAAAGAAAAGAGAACACAGGTACCAGGGAGGCATGGGTGCAAAAGCTGTGCAGAGAGCACTGAGACCCTAGCCCGATCCCTGTACCCCATCACCCACAGGGAGACCTCTGCAGCGCTAGCAGTCTTCTCGGCTTGGTGCAGACGAGGTTGAGGGCATGTGTACCAAACTTAGCCTTCTTCTTACTTTTTAGTATTCTCTCCCAAACCCAGGGCTTTGTGCATGGTAGCCAAGCATTCTACCACTGAGTTATATCCCCAGCCTTTTTTATATTTATAATTTTATTTTTTATTTTTTGGCCTTTACACTGAGCCTTCACATTGAGCTACATCTACCTCTTCCTCCTCCTCCTCCTTTTTTTTTGGTACTGGGTATTGAACTCATGACCTCACACTTGCCAGCCCCACTCCTCCTCCTTTTTGGGGAGGCAGGTACTGGGGTTCCAACTCACAGTCTTGCAGTGGCTAAGCAGGTGCTTATGCCACTAAGCTATATTCCTGGACCCAGTTCTTCTTAAAGAAAAAAGTCTTTTTAAAAATTTTGACACAAAGTCTTACTAGGTTGCTCAAGCTGGGCTCAAACTTGAGATTCTCCTGCCTCAGCTTCCCAGAATGCTGGGATTACAGGCTAACAGACTTCACTTTTTTATTTAAAGAAAAAAGAAAAAGGGTAGAAATAATACAGAATTTCAAAAGTAACACTAGGAAATCATTAGTTGATAAATTACATATTGTCATCTTAGAAATAGTCATTCAAGTCACAAAATTCAAGCACAGAAAGTAGACAATCAAACAATGAGAGTGTAAACTGTTCTGTTTAGTGATCCAACAAAAACTTACTGGTTATCCCACACACTTCATGCAGTTACATCCTTTAGAGAACTTTCCTTCCCTTTCTTTTTTATATTAGCTATTGCCCATTTTGGATCTTATTACTCCTACAGTTTTTATTACTTTTTAAACCAGAGAGACAATAGGATATTTATAAACATGATTCTTATTTATTTCAGTTGCCTCCATTTACCTATAAAGGCCTCCAGATCATCCTTTTTATAGCTGAGTAATATTCCATTGTATAAAAATACATCTTTTTTATCCATTCTGCCGTTGATGAGCATTTGGGTTGTTGCCAAGATTTAGCTATTACAAATTGTGCTGCTATAAACATGAGTGCACATATATCACTGTGACATGACCTTTTCAATTTTTCTGAGAAAATACCCAGGAGGGGAATAACTAGATTGAATGAAACTTCCAGTCCTAGTCTTCTGAGAATTCTCCATACTGATCTCCATAGTGCTTGTGCCAGTCCACACTCCCAGCAACAGTGGAGCAGTGTTCCTTTTTCCCTGCGACCTCGGCAACATTTGTTATCAGTTAATTTCTTGATGGCAGCCATTCTTTCCAGAGTGAGATGAAATCTCAGTGCTGTTTTAATTTGCATTTCTCGAATGACCAATGATGGTGAACATTTCTTCATGTATTTATTTGCCATTTGAGAAATGTGTGTTGCTCTCAGATGCCCATTTTTGGAGAGGGTCTTTGAATTTGGGGGGCCTGATGTTTTTTAGTTCTTTGTTTTGGATATAAGTCCTTTCAGACTTACTTCACTTTTTAGGAGTTTTAGATCCACAGAAAGACTGTGGAGGAAGTAGAGCACATGCTACGCCTTTTTCTTCTGCTAGCAGCAGCACCATCAACATGCTTCTGCCTTCTTACTGTTTTCACTTACAGTCACTGACTTCGGAAGTGGTTTCTGACAGTGGCTGCTCTTGCATGGCTCTCCTGTGACAGATCTGACTATTGCTCCCTTCGGTACAATAGGTTTTTTCAGCGTTTACAGCCAGACAGGCAGAGCTGCAGGATAAGGTCGTAGAGTGCCCAGGTCAGGTCACAGGGCATTGGCCTTTCATGTTTTAATAGCAATTGATCTGTTGCCCTCTGGGAAGATGGGTAACATAAGCTTTCCCCAAATGTAAGCAAGAAATCTACTGCCCACCCCACTCTTGCCCAAGCAGTGGAGGATCAGACTTCAAATGGCAACTGTCTTGAGACCAACATCCTTCTCTCTTCCCACCATAGATCATTCATAATCCTCAGGCTGAATAACTAGAACATCCTTGGGAGTGCACAGACCCCAGATCAGTTGCAATACTAATAATCATAGCAACAAGTGATCTCAAACAGAACTTCAAAAATACTCCTACCATATCTTCAAAAACTATGAGCCAAAAATAACACTGGCAAAAAATGTGCAAGACCTGGACACTAAAAAACAGTAAAGCATTTCTAAGCCAAAGGAAGGAAGACCTTAAGAACTAGAGAGACACCTGTGAATATGCAGAAAAAGCTCAATGTTGTCTTGTTATGATGCTGGCTCTCCCCAGATTGATTCATAGAGTCAAGGTGATCCCAGTCAAAATCTCAGCAGGCCTTTTGTATAAAATGACAAGCTGACTGCAGAATTTGTACAGAAATGCAAAATATCTAGAACAGGTAAAACAACTGTGCAAAAGAACAGGGCTGGAGGACTCCCTGCAGCTGCCTCAGGACTTACTATGAACAGAGCAACTGAGCCATTGCTGCCAGGGAGACAGACAAGAGAACAGAATAGAGGTTGTGTAACAAAATGCAGAGCAGCTCAGTCTGCAGCCATTGCCCCTCTCTCATCTCTGCTATCTTAGCAATTTTTTTTTTATTAGAACATCTTCTATTTTCTTTCTTGATCCACCTGGCTAGAGGTCAGTCAGTTTGACTGACATTCTCAGAGAGCCAGCTTTTGGATTCACCATTCCCCTTATTATTTATTTTTCTATTTCATGAATGGCTGTAATTTACTAGCTCATTTCTTTTGCTCCCTTTGGGTTTAATTTGTTCTCTTTCTTTTTTAAGCTTCTGGAGGTGGAAGGTGAGGTCACTGACTTGAGGCCTTACTATTTTTCTAACAGTATAAGCCTTTAGTAATGCTGTGAATTTCCCAGTAAAAGCTGCTGTAGTGGTGTCTCACTCATACTCTGATATGTGCATTCACTTTCAACACTTTCATGTTTCCCATCTGATTTCAACTTTAATGCATATGTGGTTCAGAACAATGATATTTACCAAATATTTGGTGATTTTTCCTGAGATGTTTTTCATACTGATTTCACTTTTTTCTCCCAGTACTGGAATGTGAACATAGCACCTTGCACATACTAAGTAAATGCTTTATCATCAACTGAGCTATATCCCCAGTCTTTTATAAATTTTATTTTGAGACAAGGTTGTGCTAAATTGCCCAGACGAAGCTCAAACTTTTGATCCTCCTGCTTCAACTCCAGATTAACTAATGTGGGTCACTGCACTCGGCTTGTGTTGGCTTCTGATGATTCCACTAGAGTTAAAGAACACATTTGTAGGAGTTAAGTAATTTTGAATTTATTGAAACTTGATTTATGGACTGGAATATGGTTCATCCTAAAACTGTTTCAAACATACTAAACAAGAGGGTTTTAGAGGGTTCTAGAGCTGTAAGTCAGGACAAGATTGTTAATGGTGTTAGGTTCTCTATATCCTTGCTGATTTTCTGTATTGTTTATTATTATTGAAAGAAGGTATCAAAACATTTGAAGATTACTGCAGTTTTATCTAGTTTTCTTTGCAAGTCTATCAGTTTTGGCCTCATGTGTTTTGAAACTCTATTATAAGGGAGTAAAGGTCTAGTGTTCTGTCTTCTACAGAAGTGATCCTTTCATTCTTTACCTCAGTTGGTGTACTTTGTTCTGAAATCTAATTTGAGACTAATATAGCTGTTCCAGTTTTCCTTGGATTAATGTAGTACGTCCCTTCCTACTCTTACTTTTAATATATTTGTGTTTTTAAAATTAAAGTGTTCTTCTTGGAGCTATTATCTAACTTTAAAATTTTGCCTTTTAATTAGAGTGTTTATACCATTTACATTTAATGTGATTATTGATACAGTTAAACTTCACTCTATTCTCTTTCCATTTTATTTTGTTTTAGGGGTGTATATGTGTGTGTGTCTGGGAGTGTAAAGCTCAGGGCATTGTGCATGCTAAGCACACACTTTACCACTAAGGCCCAGTCTTCCAAGTGCTTTCTATTTATCCTATGTATTCTTATCTCCCCCACTTCCCTATTTGTCTGCCTTCTTTTGAGTTGAGTGTATTTATGATTTCATGTTATTTCTTCTGCCAGCTGATGAGCTATATTTATTTTTCTTTATTTTAGTTGTTGCTTTGTAATAAATGTGTAAACTCTGAAGCCTACTTTTCTTTTCGCCCTCTTTTTTTTTTTTTGAGAGAAGAGGAATTGCCTTGGACCATCTATAAAATATATAGTAAAGTTAATATATACAAGTAATAAAACTTTAAAAATTTTTCATTAGAATATAAAAAAAGAGGGCAAAAAAATGATGGACTGCGGATTGGACATGTTTCCTCTAGAGTACTGTGTGCCTCCTTCACTGACCACTGCTCATAGCCAAGGGATGTCCACTACTCCAGATGTGATCTGAGAATCTTGGATTTGAAGGTTTCTATTCCTCCTCTTCGACTTCTGTGCTACCATTAGCAGACATATTGCCTTCCCATGTCATAATCTTCTGTTTAAAGTCAGTTATTTTTTTCTTCCTCATTCCTGGGGCTTGAACCTAGGGCCTTTGCTCTGAACACCATTCCCAGCCGTTTTTTTTGAGGCAGGCTGAGTTGTTAAGTCCGAGACTGGGCTCAAACTTGTGATCCTCCTACCTCAGCCTCCAAGAGTGCCATCTTACTCAAAGCCAGCTATTTTTTGCAGAGAGGGTGTTATCTATTTATCTGTGCAGTTAAACCCTTCATTCTCTGGTGTATTTCCACCTGACCATTTACTTGTTACCTGAAAGGTGTCCTTCCTATGGTCTAGGTTACTGTGATGAATTATAAAATCTTTTGGATTTTGAAAAACTCTTTATTTTACCTCTGGTTTTGAAATAGATGCCTTCCCCTTCCCTTTTAATACTTAAAAGAACTAGTTCTCTACTCTCTCTTCACAGCTACCTTTTCTGACAGCATCTCTGCCGTACGCCTTGTTTTTCCTCTTTGTGTGCAAAGTGCCCTTTTTCCTCTGGTTGCTTCTAGTTTTTTCATCACTGGTTTTCAGCAGTTTGGAAACCATGTGTCCTGGTGGGTTTTTCTTCTTCTTCTTCTTCTTCTTTTCTCTAATGTGTCTTGTGCCTGGTTTTCCCGGAGCACAAGGACCTGTGAGTTTACAGTTTATTTCAAATTTGGAAAAATTTCCATAATTATTTCTTCAAATATTTTCCTTCCTTTACCCCAGCACAGCCACCTCCACCCCAGGCTCTTTGAATCTATCAGGCTGTTTGAAGCCAGCCTGCTGCTCACTGTTTCTCCGTCAAAATGAAACAAAACAAAATAAAGCAAAACATTTTTTTTTCTTGTTTCATTTGGGATGTTCTCTCTTGCTACTTCTCCAGATTCACTATTTTTTTTCTCCTGTAACATCTGATTCCCACTAAACCTATCCTGGTTATTCTTTACTCCTGACATGATGTAGAGTTTTTATCTCTGGAATTCTGATTTGGGTGAATTTTTGAACTTAGTAAAATACATAACACATAAAATTTATCATCTTCATCATCTTAAAACATAATATCTCTGGCTTTTAAAAAATACTTTCAAAGTCTCTGCTTGACTTTTTGAACACATGAAATGAAATTACAAGGGTGCTTTTATTTTTGTCTTCTCTCTAACATGTGTGTTGACCGCAGGTCAATGCTGATAAATTGATTTTCCTCCTCACATGGGTCATGCTTCCCTACTTCTTGGAGTGCCTAGGAACTCCCTCCCTCTCTCCTTCTGATCCATCTTTCTATTGCTAGGGATGGAACCCAAGGCATCATGCACTGGACAAGCATCCTACAAGTGATCTACATCCCCAGCCCCTTTCATAAACATTTTATTTTGAGATAGCATTTCACTAACCTGCCCTGACTGGCCTTGAACTTGTCATCCGCCTGTCTCAGCCTCCTGAGTAGCTTGAGTAGCTGGGATTACAGGCATGTGCTATTATACCCAGCAGCATATTTTAGAAGCTGAATGAATGCCAGATGTTGTTGATTTAGCTCTGTTGACTGCTAGGTACTTTTATCTTCTTAAATAAATTCTTGAGCTTTATTCTGGGTGAAGTTAGTCACCTGGAAGCAGTCTGATCCTTTTAGAATTTTTTAAGAGATTTGCTAAGTGGGCCTGAGGCTGTTTGGGTTAGGACTGGTTTCTCCTCTACCCCTACCACAGAGGCCAGACTCTTTGAAGGCTCCTTGTACCCTAATGTATTTGGTAGAAAAGAGTTGCACCTGGTGTGTGGTTGGGACACTCTTTTTTTTTTTTAATTTAATTTACTTTTTTTTAAAGAAGAAAAGAGAGGAAAGAAAGAAAGATAAACACAACAATGAAACTGAGTTTCAAAACAGGTTAGTTGGAACATTACAATAGTTGATAAACTATGTATTATCTTTGTAGTTGTTCAGAGTGGAGATACAGGTGTGATATCTTGACCTAACATTATTAGCACAAAAGGAACTAAAAGAAGCTAGGTGTATAATTATCTATCTTGTCCTCTAGTGATGCTCTCTGCATCTTCCGGTCATCTCCTCTCACCGTGTACTTATCAGTGCTCTGCTGACTTGGGCAGGGGGCTCTGAAGCACCAAGAGGCCCTCTGTGCAGCCACCTCCACTCTGTTTCTTCATCATGCATACTGTCACTGCCTGAGGCCCCCGGGCCCTCAGTCCCTTTCTGCAGGCTCTGTGGGGTCTGCTCCCTGCACTGTACCTGGAAATTCTCAGTGCTGCAAGACTCTCCCTGTTTACTTCCTGTCTTTCCGCGTCATCCACCCTCAGTTGTTGCCTGGAGTCCAGCCCTAAAATCTACCTCCTCACACCTTCTGCCTGAGCTTTTAGTCATTTTACATGCAGAGATAAATCTGGCCTCTGCTTTTCAATCTAGGCCACAAGTAGAAGTAGGCATTATTTTTCTAAGTGTTAGGTTTCTTGTTTTTTTAATGGAAGACTGCAGACATAAAGAAATGTACAGAGGAGAGCTGTGATGGCCCCACAGCCCACCTGAAGGCTCCCACCACTCTGCGGTCAGTAAGGCACGGCACACTTCCCTGTTCTAATCTTGGCTCACATGTGCTGCTAGGAGCTGACCCCAAGTGCGAAAGGACAGTGATGCCCACCCTGAGACCCCTTCGAACACCCAAAACCAAGAAGCCATCAGCCACAGTTCACACAGGAGATGGTCCCTTAGCCTGAGCACCAGGTGAGGCTGGGGCCTCGCTTGACCTCTCTGAGGATCAAGATCACGTGTACAGGCAATGAGCACTCATCTTGACAAGGAACAAATTGCTGCTGTTCCTGAAAGGACCCATCCCCCTCTCCATGGACAGACAGTGGCATCTCACAACCACAGCAGCTTACACAGGCACAGGCGATCAGGCGTGACAACCACAGCAGCTTACGCAGGCACAGGCAATCAGATGCAACCTGCAGATCGGGTACAAGCCATTCACTTAGTCCCCATCAAAGCCACTTAACAATCTGTTCTCTCCCTATTTCTGTTCTGAGACCTTTGGAGGAGGTGCTCTGAATAATTGATCTGAGCAGGAAGCCCCCGAGCCTTGGAAGTCCCTCATTAATTACCTGGATGGGAAGAGGAGGAATCTTCTCAGCCACACATCTGCTAAACAGCATCAAAGGACCCTGCCTGGCTTTTGCCAGCCCAGGGTTACTCTGATGCTCCATTTCCCTTTGGCAGCAAATGCTCTCTCAGTGCCCACCACTATCTGGGCTGGTGTTCTAAGTCACACCCATCTGACCACGACAGACAGAGAGGTGGTAGCAGCTGCCAGGGGTTCAACTGTGACCCCCTCCAAATTCACATGTTGAAGCTTTAACTCTCAGTACCTCAGATGGCAACTGGACTTGGATATAGAGTTTTTAAAGAGGTAATTAATTTCAAATGAGATCATTAGGATGGATCCTAAACAAATCTGATTTGAAGAAGAGATCAGGACACAGACACATCAGGAGAACATGTCATCTCTAAACCAGGAGAGAGGCCTAGGGAGGGATAAGCTTTGTGACACCTAGGTCTCCACGCTTCAGCCTCCAGACTGTGGAAGCTGCCTGACCTGCTTTGTCATGGTAGCCTGAGGTGGGACAGATGTGAAGTCCTGAGCTAGCTGGAGGAGTAGGAGGGGATAAGCATTTGTCCAACCCAGCATTTAAAACAGAACTCTGCAAGCCAAAGCAAGGCAAGATGGGTCACCAAAGAGTTTACAGCAACAGTGGAAATGAGGTGGTCCAGGCAGGTAATTCAGGGTCACCTGCAGCCTGGAGATGTGCTTACAAAGGACCATGAAGCCAGGGGAGCTGGCAGGAGTTACAGGGATTCCTCTCTACAGAGGAAGCAAGGTCTCAGGTCCTCAGGCAAATGTGACAGCTGCCCTCTGAGATTCAGAGCATTGCAGACCCTCTGAGGGGCAGAGCTCTCCCCAGAGCAAGATGAATCCATTTTCCTTTCTGGAAGGTCCTCGGTGGGGCTCAGGGAAGGCTGTGTGGTAAAAGCCAACACAGAGCTGAGCCCCTAGCTCCTTGCAGGGAACTCCTCTGTTTATTGGAACTACAGTAGAAATGATGCTGAGAACTGCTCTAGTGGACTCTAGGAGGTGCTCAGTCTTGGAGCTATGGGCAGCAAGAGACTTTTTACTTGCAGTGAAATTGCAGGGAGAAAGTGCTTAGCTTTCCTCAGAATGGAAGAATCACTGTCCCTGTTCTGGGGGATGGATCTGCCATGCCCTTCTTGCTGTGGACACTAGACTGCTGCCAGCAGCCACATCCTCCTCTCCCTGGGCACAGTGCTGCTCTCTGTGAAACCATGAGGAACTGGCAGGTGCAGTGGACCAGGTGGGCCAGGCATGGTACACAGGGGTGGAGTCCAGGATGCAAAGGCTGTGAGGCGCAGTGGGCCACAGGACTCCGTCAATCCCATGTTTGTACCAGGACACAGGATAGTCCTGACTCCAGGCCCACCCTAGAGAGACCTTGTGCCCATGATACAACCTTGGGAGATGGCACTCAGAGCTCAGGGAGGGGTCGCTGTGGCTCCCCAGTGATGTGGCTGGGCAATAGGCCTGCACGTTCCCGGGATAGGACAGCACAGTGCGTTACCCTGGTTCCAGGCATGGCATAATGGAATTCCAGGGCCCACAGGACTCAGGGCTGCCAGAGGTGGAGTGGACAGGATTTGGATCTTAGTGAGGGAGGTCAGTTCCAGGCTTTGCACTGGGCTGTGGGTGGAGCATGGGGCCAATCAGGGAATGGAGATTCCAGGAGAGGATGTGGCACAGGTGGCAGGGCAGTGGGGTGATTAGGGTGGTTCAGGCCTTCCCATGAGGTCCTAGGATGCCACCTATGCCAGGACTTTAAAAAATGGCAACTTTTTGTGGTTCCATTGAGTAGTAAGAGGGACTTCCTTTCCCTGCAGGCAGAAGAGAAGCAGACAAAGCAGACTTGGTTGGCTGCTCATGGTGCTTCAGGACCCCTATCACCTTGAAGCCTTTCCTCTTTTAGATTTTATAGGTCCATAGGGCTCCAGATTGCTCCTGTCTCTGATGATTAATTTTGAAAAGTTTTACTTCTAATTCCTTGTGGTAGAGCTTGAGCCCTCTGGTGTCCTCTCTGGTGGCCCTGCTAAGGACAGGTGCTGTCTGGCTCCCTGGAAGCTGTGGTCAAGGACATCCCAGCTCAGGATGTTTGGGATCAGAATGGCTGTTCTGTTCCAGGCTCCCCAGGAAGGCCTTTTCCTGAAAGGGGCCCTGAGCAGCCTGATAGGTACATCCTCATGAGCAAGACTAGCTCTGCACTAGACCTGTCTATTGTGGGGACTGCAGAGATGGGAGTGTGGGTGCCACAACTTTGGCCAGGCCATCCTGATTTAGGGAGCAGGGCTGCTCCAGCTGCCCCCTTGGTCTCATGTGGAATCTTTCTGGAGCTTTGGCTGCAGGTCCAGGGACACACTCCACTTGTCATCCA
The DNA here is from genome assembly GCF_034190915.1 of Cavia porcellus. NCBI lineage: Eukaryota > Metazoa > Chordata > Mammalia > Rodentia > Caviidae > Cavia > Cavia porcellus. The sequence continues at coordinate 28,471,688 of NW_026947500.1, forward strand.
CCATAGAATGGGACCTCACAAGGGTGAGACACTGAGAACAGATATTCCCACGTATCCTGTCACCACCCTGAGGATGGCATAACTGTGCTGCATCTGGTGGGAGGAAGGGCCCCTACACATGGGGTTTACAGGTTTGAGCATTTCCTCCTTCTGGAACAATCCAGGAGACTCCAAGCACAGTTGTGTGTGCTGGAGGCAGGTCCTAGGGAGCGACGCTCTGTCGCCTCTGCCAGCCCTCCCCACCTTGGTCCCTCTCCCTTCCCCCTCCCTGGAATGTTCTGCGCTGGGGTGTAGGCTAGGGTTAGTCTCTGCACCCATATTTGGTGACAGCTGCCTGGCACTTTCTGACTGCTGCAAATTGGCCTCCTTGAGCCCTCTCAGCCCAGGCTGACAGTCTCTCAAGCTTAAAGTAAATGACCCTCTCCGCTATTCACCCCAAGGTCCTGTGACTTGCCACCACCCACAGCCCTAGAGCAGGGGGGCAAAGATTGCATTGCAGGCGCACAGCTTGCTCTGCACCCATTGGGGAAAGGGCATGTGGTAGCAGGTGTTCATGCTTGGACAGCGAGGTGATATCTTGTCTTTGAACAATATCTTTTCTCAATATGAAAGTTCAAATCCCACCTTCCCTTTGGAGGAAGCCTCTGTCCTCCATTGTGTGACCCACCATGAACCCTCTCCCGCCATCACTGATGGCACCCTAGTGGCTCAGGACCCAGCAGGGTGAGCCTTCATTCTGGGGCAAGAGAAGAAGGAGCTGAGCAGGAGCTAAGTGGGAGCTGAAGGGCTTAGGTGGACTGGGTGCCACAGCTTGAGGAGTGAGGAGAGAGGTTTGGTGCTGTGGACTGAATGCTGTGTAACCCCCAGCTTGCATATTGACACTGATAGCCCCAAGGTGAGGGTGTCAGCAGGTAAGGAAGCAATGAAGGGGGAGCCCTCCTGCCATCTAGCACCTTTGTAACAGGGACCCAGAGAGCTGCCATATGAGGACAAGAGGAGAATTCTGCAGTCTGCCTCCTTGAAGAGGATCACCAGGACCACTCAGGCTGGCCTCGAATGGAGGATTTCCAGCGCCAGAGCTGGGAGCAATACCTGTCTGCTGGTTTTAGGTCCCAGGCAGTGGCAGTTTTGTCACAGGAGTCTGAGCTAAGGTAGAGGGAGGAGAGAGCAAGGTGGACAAGGACAGAAACTCTTTTCTCCATCTCCAGCTTCACCAGGGAAACTGTAAGGATGCCAAGAATAGGCAGGATGCCCAGCATGGGGAGTCTAGAGACAGGCAAATCAGAAGCACAGCAAGCCACCAATTGCCCGAGGGGGACATCTAGAATGGCAGTAAGCAAGCACTGGATGCTGTAGAACCTGTGACCTGCCATGTGCTCCACCTGTGCAAGGACAGACCCACAAACTCTCAGGGGAGCTTGTCGGCACCCCAGTGTGGCAACAGCCATGTGCCCACCTGTGGGAGGATAGTGGCCCTGACTGTGGTCCAGCTGGGTGACCCGGATGGACGGTCACCCAGCACTATTAAGGGCAGGTTGTAGGCACCTGCAATGCTCAGAATGACTACAGTGTGAAAGAACCTGCCCCTAAGGGTACACACCATACATTCTGTCCATGTGAATGTCTAGAACATGCTGCCTGCCCTAAAGTAGCAGCAGCCAAGCGACAGTGGCAGTAGAGTGGGAGTGGGTGGGAAGCAGGACTGGTAGTGGGCCAAAACCTTTCTGGGATGATGGTATATCCATCACTTTGACCTTGGGCTACAAATGTCAGTACCTGTAGCATTAAAACTTAAAGGTGGCAAGTTTATCATGCATTGGTGACACCTCAATAAAGTTCTTTAAGTATGGCATAGTTGTGTGTATTGGCACATGCCTGTAATGCCAGCACTCCAAGAGGCTGAGGCAGGAGGACAGAGGGTAGAGAGCCTGGGAAACTTAGTAAGATCCTGTCACAAACAAAGGAACAGGGCAGGGCATGCAGCTCAGTGCAAAGCTCCAGGTTCAGTCCCAAGTACTAAAATAAACACTCCCCAAAATAAAATGTAAAACAAACAAAAATGACAGGAAGAAATGTTTTACCCTCTCATCTGGCTCCAAATGAGATGGCTGGCTGGGTGCAGGTTGCAGACGTTAGCTTCAGTAGGATGAAAATACAAGTTATTGGGACTAAGACATGATAATTGTCCCCAGTGACCCCTCCAATGTTGACTGACTCAAATTTGAAATCCAGGGACACAGTGCCTTACCGGTTGCTTTGCGGGTGTGGAAGGAAACCAGAATCACTGAGGGTCAGTGCCTGAACCCTGACACTGCACTTCAGGGAACAGCCATTTGGGCTCTCTGTCCTGGGGACTGCAAAGTGTGTGTACACAGAGAACTTGAGGCATGCCCACCACCTTGGTGCAGTGCAGGACCTGGGAGCACCAAGTGACTGGGCAGCACTGCAGCCCTGGTCTCTACATGCGACCCCAATGCACAGCTCCATCCCATCTGCTGTCTGCTCCCCCAGCCCAGACATAAACCCCATCTGCCTGAGGCAGACGGTTCTTGTATGATTTCACTCTATCACCCTGCTTGGTACTGATAGAGAACCCAGCCTTCTTTGATCCTGCCTCAGTTTACCCAGGCTGATCAATCTGCACTTAAGTCAAGGCAGACTGCTGAGGTACAACCCAAAGCCAGCAAGTTTTTGTCACTGTCGCCAATCCCAGGCTGCCCCAGCCTCGTGGGCAGGTCAAGCACATAGGCACATGAAGGACTTGTTTGAACGTCCCCTCCAAAGCTCATGTTGAAATGGGATGGCGTCATGACAGTGTTGAGGGGCTCTGTCCTGGTGACAGGTTTGGAGCCCTTATCGTGGCAAGCTGGCTCCTGATTGAAGAAACAGGCTGGCCATTGTCTCCACTTGTCCCTGCAGCCCTCAGGATCCACCTCCCTGCCTACTCAGTCTCTGGTGCTCTGCGACAGTATCAAAAACAGACGAAGACACTGATTCACCCACTGGGAGCCTATGTCTAAGACCTAGACTCCCAGTCCCTGGGGTGGAAGGCCAAGGCACCACTGGGGTGGGGGCCGAGGAACAAGCTGGCTGATACCTGCTTCTGCTAATTGATGCGAGTTTTGACTGATCATCTAGCAACTCCCCTTCATTCATTTGTGTCTGATTCTCTGCCTGTGGCTCCTCCTCTTCTGACTGCAAGTGGCTGTACCACTGCCCACAAGGGTTGCTTGGCCAGAAGTATTGCAGTCTGCTCCCCCTGCTCAGTGCTGGCCCTACCCCAGAGCTGGCAGTAAAGGTAGAGCCAGCTCTGAGGCTGGCTAGGGAATTCATGCATGTGCTTTGTGTAGATGTGTATTCTCAGGGTCTCAGCATACCTCTTCTGTGACTGGGTTTAGGAATACCCATAACAGTATGTAACACACTTGTCACGATGCCCAGTGCCAAGGAAACCAGCAGACAGAAGCTCCTCCCCAATCATGATGGTTGGCAGCCCCCGGAGGCTCTGAGGCCCAGTCTCCCTCCCAGCCAGCAATGTCCTACCTTCTCCTTTGTTTTCTGCTTTTGCCATGACACCTGACTGGGCAGAGAGACCCCAGGGTTCCCCCTATCCTGCATGCTCTCTGACCAACCCACATCCCATACTTCCCCCTTCTTTGTCATCACAGGAAGCCACACATGATGGCCACCTGTGTTTTGAAACCTGCATCCCATGGTCCTCCACAGGGCACCCACTGGCCTTTCCTTAGCCCCTGCTCTGGGTGGTGGCCAGGGCCAGCATGGTGAGCAGAGAAAGGGCCTTGGGCCTCCCAGGGCAGCAGAGGGACACCACCAAGAGTCTTTGTCAAAGTCCTAATGTCCAAGGCCAAAAATATCAGTCCCAAAACAATTCTCACAAGACAATTCTCTGGGAAAGAGGGACAAAATGTCAGACTTTTTAACTGAACCTCTATATTCCTACACCTGTGTTTCCTGAGATGCACATGCTTTCTAGCACAGGAATCTAGCACAAACACACAGGTATCTGTGTGCAGGATCAACCAAGCACAGGGACCCTAGGCTATGTCTCAAATGTCAGCATCTAAGAACCCCCAGCCCATGCAGGGGCCCTGGGTTCCTTGGCTTCTCTGAACTGAGTCGGCCAGAGCCCTCTGATGGGTTTTGTTCCTAGCCCTGATGGCTTTTGCTCCTAGCCATAGCTCCCCTGGGCATCTCCACAGCCTGCCAGGTGTCGGAGCTCCATAATTATTTGCTGATTGAATCAGTCAAGCATTGAGAGTCGTCAAGTGCGAGTTCTAGTGTATTAGGATTTGGGGCTTTTGTGTGAAGCATCTCCTGGGGCCCGAATTCTGGCATACAGACTCCTGGAATCTGTGAGCAGCTGATTGTTTGTATCCACTGGTGCCCAGCACTCCTCACAGCCCTGTACTCTAGTAGGTGTGATGACACAGCTGGGGACAGAGATGATGGGGTGCATGGGGGCGAGGTCATAGAAGCTGCTGGTAAAAATCCAGCACTCAAGGGAGGACCTGGTCATGTGGGATCCCTGCCCTTCCCAGGCAGGTAGCATGCCAGCATGGATATTTGGATTTGGAGTCACAAAGCTATACTCCCAGCCCTAACCCTCTACCACTTACACAGGGATCAGTGCCACAGTTTCCCCATTTGTAAGACAGGACCCCCAGGACCACTCTGAATTTCATAGAAGTCCCTAAAACAGGCTTACATCCTCTCGCCAGGGCTTATTTTATTCCCTTAAAATGGAGAAGTAGGACTATGACCTCAGACCTGCAGGCCACAGGACCTGGCAAATGCTGTCTGCTTGCTAGAAATGACGAACACTCTCACAGTTGGCAGAAGACTGGCTGTTGCTCTTACAGAGGTCCCCAGGCACCTTTGGGACACACAGGTGTCCAAGGGAAAGTTGGTCCCATCCCTGCCTTCAGCCCTGCATCACCAAAGCACCAGCCTCTTCTCTCAATCTGGACCTATGACACAGACATGGAGCCCAGACATCCCTGAGGGGACAAGACTCCAGGAAGGAAGAATGTGACTCAGAACCCCACCTAGTGTGAGCCTGACATTTGGATGCCTAACAAGGGCCATGCAGAGTCAGAGTGTGAGCTCTGGGCAGGGGGATGAGTACATTCCTTGGGGATCCTGAGTCAGGTAGGGTGCCTGCATCTATTCCTTGGGGATCCTGAGTCAGGTAGATACAGCACTCATTACAGTACCCATCCCAGAAGGGCCTTGAAGGACAGTCCTGCCAGCCAGCCAGATGCAGACCCTGAGCAGCACTGCTAGGGCTTGAAAGTATCATGCTGCCCCCCAGAATCCCTATGCCAACCATAAATAAGAATCAAAATCTCTTAGGCTGATTTTTGGAATTAAATCAGACCCCACAGGGCTGGGTCCTTAGCCATTGGCCACGTCACATGCACAGATACAGGCTGCCACTCCTCTGGCAGCAACTTGGCCTCCCCTGACATGTGACGGGTGGACAGGCAGTGGAGCCATGGTGGTCTGGTTCCTCACCTGCGCCTAACCCTGCCTGAGCAGGGGCCAGACAGTCACAGCTCCCTGCCCTGGGTGGTGGCCTCCTGCAACCAGGTGGCTAGAGGGGGAAAACTGACTGGGACCCCCAAACTCAGATGCTGAAATCCTAATGCCACTGTCTCAGAAGAGACCATGTTTAGACTTAGTCTTTAAGGTAAAAAGAGGCCACTAGGGTGGGCCCAACTCAGACATGACAGGGATCCTTGTAGGAGGGGATGGGGACATAGACACACAGAGAAATGAGCAAGCAAGGACATAAAACTAAGGAAGGACAGAGTGATTGATTTCTTCTGAACTTTTTTTTTTCTTTTTGGTTTTTTTGAGACAAGGTCTCCCTATATAGTTCAGGGTGGTCCTGAACTATGTAGCCCAGGTTGGCCTTGAACTCATGGTGATCCTCCTGCCTCAGCCTCCTAAGTGCTGGGATTATAGGCGTGCCCCACTTTGTCCAGTCTTATTTTATCCTCATAAAATCTGCTTTCATGAATGGCTTGTTCTCTGCTTAGCTGAGGGTGGTGACATCTGCAGTACCACATTTGAGGTCTCAAGCAGGACATACCTGTGACAGGACACTGGAACATCCCAGACTGGATCACACACACCAACCCCCTACAACCCCTTCATTCACACCAGACTGGTTCCCAACGGTGGTTCCTCCCCAGTGACATCTACACTGTGTCCCTGAGGAAAAGGGTGCTATGGTAGCCACAGCCAGAGGGGCCCCTGGAGGGAGCCTTTGTTTTGCCATCACTGGCCAGCCAGGGGGTGTGGCCTTGAGCTTGACAGTGATAGCACCCCATCTGTTTACCAAGTCAGCATCAGCAATGAGGACAGACAGTCCCAGGTGCTCAGTTCAGGAAGGGACAGGGACTAGGGTTCTTCACGAGTAAGGTGCCCATGAAAATTTCACTTATGGAATTGGGGCTTTAGCTCAGCGGCATAAGCACCTGCCTGGCAAGTGCGAGGTCGTAAGTTCGATTCCTGATACCAAAAAAAAAAAAAAAAAAAAAAAGAAAAGAAAAGAAAATTTCACTTACGGTAGATTAGACCCTCACGACCCATAAGTTCGTAGATCTCTGCTGGGCAATTCTCAGCCTGGTCTGGTCCCCACACAGCCTGGTGCCTTCCAGTGCCACTGTAGCACCAGCCCAGGTCAGGGCAGACACAGGTGAGGTGGGCCCGGGGAAGGATGAGACCGTTGCTGAGTCCCTGTGACTGTGAGGCTCTGTACCCACACCCCACTCTGCACTTTACTAAACAAGGTCTCTCCCAGATTTCACTGCCCACTTGCCCCTGGTGCACAGGAGTCACCGAGGGTGTAGACACTGCCCCTGGCCACCCCTGCTCTGTCCAGCTGTGGTGGCTTCATAGTATTTCACCAATATTCATTCTAGCTGGTAAACTCATTGGACCAACTTTGCATCTGCATGAAAATGACTCAGAGCCACTTGCAGGCACACAAGGGCTCTTGAGGGCAGCCAGGGCAGCCTGCAGCCAGCATGGCACTGCACTCCTTTCCTTTCTTCTCCCCTAATGGAGGCTTGAAATCTGCCCTATGTTACAAGCCCAGGCCTGGATGATAGCACAGAAGTGTGACAGCCTAAGGCTGGGTCAGGTGCATTGGCCCCAAGATCATAGGCATCCAGAGTTCCTGTCCTCTGAGGCCAGCGTCAAAGATGTCCTGTCCTAATCTGTTGGCCTGTGACTTTGTAAATGTAATCTCCTCAGGGACCTTGAGATAGGCAAGGATCCTGGACTGTCAGGTGGACCCATTACCATATAGGGTCCTGATAAGAGGGAGGAGGAAGCAGGAAGGTCAAGGTCAGAAGTGTGAGGGTACAAGTAGAGATGGAGGGATGTGCTTGGCTTTGAGGTGAAGGAAGGAGCCAACGAGCCAAGGCATGTGAGTGCCTCTCGAAGCTGAAAAAGTCAAGGAAGTAAATCTCCCTGGAGCATTCAGAAGGAATCAGGCCTGCCCATATCTCTTTAGCCCAGAGACACTGGGGTCACACATCTGACTTCCAGTGCTAAGAGAGCGCCACTGTGTGCTGTTCAAAGCCAGTAGGTCTGTGCAGACCTGTAACGACAGCCACTGTAAACTCACACAGCTGTGTCTCTACTTTCCAGAAGCTGAGAAACATCAGAAGTTATGCAGGACACAGGCAGACTGATGGGGTCTTCCTGGGCCAGCTTTTCCTCTGCATATTAATAAATGGGAGCCAGGGGCTTATGGGGATGCGTCATGGTGCTAGCTCAGTGCTGTCCTAGCATGGTGCTAGGCCAGTGCTACTGACCACTCTGCAACAAGGGAGGTGGTGTGGGCTTGGCCTTGCAGTCTGAACAGACCAGGTGTCCAGTGGCCACCAGTTGGCTGCCTCTAATACTCCCTCATTACTGTAGAGTCTGTCGGCCTCCAAGAACATGCCACATTATGAGATTGTCACCATTGTGTAGCTGGTGACAGAGACTGGTCTTATGCAGTCTGGGGTCAGCCTTCCATGGCCACTGGGACTGTGAGGCTGTGGTGGGGGCAGTTAGTGGATCAGGGGAAAGGTGGGAGTGACTTGGACAAGGACAACACTCGGAGGCTGGCTCAGCTGGACTGCACAAAGTCACTGTCATGGTTTTCAGGCCTCAGGATACTTTGAGCCTTAGCCTGCACTAGTAGCCACCTGGAAGCCATAAAGAACTTGAGATGCAGCCAGGCTGGGTCTGGTGAATGGAGGGCCAAAGCCCCAGTGCACAGGCCACATCTTTGTGCCAGCACAAGGCCTGTGGCCTGAGCTGCAGAGGCGGGGTGGCTGGGCACTGGCACAGAGGTCTGTCTGCTGTGTCCCTGGCCCTCTGCAGCCCCACGGGCCTCCCAGCACACGCTGTGTGTGACCATGCTGTGCCCACTCATGCTTCTTACTCGCCCTGCCTGCTTCAGAGCCTGCTCTGTCTGGGAGCCCTTGAAGCTCCAGGCCCTCTCTGTCACTCATAGAGACAGACTCATCTGGATTATGTCACCACCAGATCTCCTGAGAGGCCACAGGGCAGGTTGATGCTGGAGCGGGGGGTGAGAGGTACCCAATCGAAGGATGACTAAGGCTCATGGAGCTCCTTACAGACAGAAAAGAGTTGTCTGTCTGTAAGGCACTGTCACCAGAGGACCCTGCCTCAGCTAGCTTTGCCACCTCCAAGCCTTAGGGCCTGAAAGCCACTCACGTTAGTCAGCATCCTGTTACTTTAATAAACATCTGAGATGCTCACCGTGGAAAGAGGAAGGAGGTTCTGGGCTGTCACCGGGTGGTCCCACTGCTTTCACACCTGTGATGAGGCAGCTCGGCGTGGTAGCAACATGTGTGGCGGCAAAATTGCTCCCTTCATGGCCGGGAATTGAAAGGAGAAAGAGGAGCCACACCTCACAGTGGTGCCACGGGCTGGGACAAAGCCATTAGCCTTGAGAGACAGCATCTAAACCACAGCCCCTCTGGGCCTCACGGGGGATCTACTAAGCCTCAAGTATAATGAAGCTACTGATGGCATCTCCGGAAGTGTTTCCCTGCCCTGCCCCAAGCCTAACCCACATGCCCAGCCCTGCCTCTACATGTGAGCTGCTGGTCAAGAAGAGGGGACCAGCCTGTGCCAGGGACTAAGAACTAGGGAGAGCAAATGGGTTTGGGACAGAAGTGCAAGATAGCATTGCCTTTGGGAAATTCTCAAAGAGCAAATAGGAATCACAGAGGGCACAAAAGCCATTGTCTTCAATGACAAAAGGGACCCAGTGTAGAAGTCAGCCAGCATGTCTGCCTCAAAGACAGTGTCTTCAGCATCTGCCCCTCCTGGCCCTTCTGCTCATGGACCCGTGGCTAGGTGGGTGGGGCTGGGGTGATGGTCACTATGCAGCATACTGGCCAGCAGTGACATGGTCAGGGTCTCCCTCTGGGTTCCATCTGCCAAGGGGGCAGAGGCTGGGAGTGCTGCAAAGCTTGCTGTGAGTTCCCAGCTCAATCAGCTTTGAGGTGGCCCTAGAGGGGTGGGTCCTTGCCGGTCCTGACCACCAGTCTGGTGTCAGAGGCTGGAAACACAGCTTTTCGTTTTAGGTGCTGTTGGTGTCCCTAAAGGGTCCTCGGCCCTGAGAGAACCAGGGAAAGATATATTACAGGTGCTATCTACATGTACCCTTCTAGAACTTGGCAGATCTCAGAACCACGGGGGCCTTTGGGTAAAACAAGCAGCCTGAGCCAGCAGGCTTGGGCAGGGGAGGGCAAGAGTCTATGTTTGAGACACAGGAAATAGAGAAAGGCCCTGGGAGCCCAGGAACCGGTTACAAAGCAGTGCTTGGGAGTGGCCAGGAAGCACCAGGTAAGCAGATGCGGCCACCCCAAGAATGTAAGGTCTGGCAGCCAGGGGAGTGGGGACCATGTGCAGAGACTATGTGCTGTGCCTGGCCCTGGGGGAGGTGACAGAGGCCAAAGAAGGGGTGCCTCTGTCTGCTAGGTACAAGGTGGCTCTGTGGGATTGGGTATCTACCTGCATGGGTTCCAGATAGTCCAGCAAAACTTCCCTCTAAGAACTGAATGTCCCCTCAAAGCCCATGTGTTGGGAACTTTGTCCCCTGGGCAGCAGTGCTGGGGGGTGGAGCACAGAAGAGGTGACCAGGTCACCTGAGCATTTCATGCCCTCATCACAGAGTGACCCTATGGGTAAAGGGGTCCTAGCCTCCTCCTGCCCTCTCCAATATCCAGTATCTCTGTCTCTCTGTCCTTCACTGTGGGATGGTGAAGCGCGAAGCCATCACCAGGTGCAGATCCCCTGACCTTGGGCTCCGTCTTTGGAACACAAGAAACAAGTATTGGTTCTTCATTAATTACCCAATGTCAGGTGCTTGGTGACAGCAGTACACCACAGACCTAGGTGACACAGGGCCAGGAAGAGCCTTCTGGGAGGGCCCAGGGCAGGAAGCCAGCTGGCAGGTGAGGCTGCCAGGTGGGAAGGAGACTCAGGCATGGGACGTGGGCCAATGTGTGATGTCACCATCTGCCAGGCTGGACCTCCCAGGCTGCCTGATACTGACCATGCATGGTGGCAGTGCCACTCAAATGCACTTCCTCACCAGGGCTGGCTGACTCCTGGGCTGCCCAGAGAGTGGTGCTTGGCACCCACAGGTGCTCTCAGTACCCTCGGGCCAAAGTCTACCAGCGCTGTGGGCCCTCTGTCTTGAGTTGCTCAGGATAAAGACCCGTAATCCCCTGACATCCTCCTGGCCCGGGCCCTTCCCCCAGCCATCTGCAGACCAGCTCGGCTTCTGTCAGCCCTCCACAGAACAGATGTGGAGCCATCCGCCCTATGGCCTGCGTCATCTGAATTCACAGGAATCTCCTAGCTGGTTCCCAGCACTGTCCCTGACCCACTGCAGGCTACAGTCTTTCCCCAATCCAGAGGCCAAAGACCCTTTACAATGTGAGAAAGTCTCACCCAACCCACATCACAAACCTGTAGTGCTGCACACCACACAGACGAAAGCACCAGGTGACTTGGCCTGGACAAGTCTCTTGTCTCACCACCTGCCACTCCTGGGCTCCCTGAGGTTAGCCACATGCCCTGCCTGCTTTCCTCCACCCACAGGCATGGCCATCCTAGGGCCCAAATGCTCCTCTCTAAATTACTCAGTTTCAGTCCTCCCCTCCCTCGCCTTCACATTGAAGCTGCCTGAGCACTGTGTGTGATTCAACATCCCTTGCTCTGGGCTGACTCCTGCTGATCTCAGGCTGGCCAACAACCCAACCGCCTGCGCCCTGCTCCTGACCACTGTCTGAGGTTCAGGTCTGTGGGCTACAGCACCAGTTCTACCCGGATCACTGATTCGTCCTCTGCACTCAGCCCAGTGCCCACCTCAAGGAAGGCGCAAGAAATTCTTGCTGGATAGGTATGGCCAAAGTTAGCAGACAGTCCTGAGTCCAGACACGGGGCCACCACAGACACCATATCCAGGTGCTGGGCCACGGCAGCACTAAGTCTGCATTCTCTTCCCTGATGGAGGGTCTGTTACTGTGTCTGTTATTTTCTGTACAGTTTTTGTTTGATTGATTGCAGTACTGGTGACTGAACCCATAGAGTCCTGAGCTACATGCCAGCTCCTATAACTAAATTTCCCAGGCTGGCCTTGAACTTGGAATCCTCTTGCCTCAGCCTCCTGAGCAGATGGAATCACAGGCATTTGCACCACATGCTGCTGATTTTATTATAGGTGTGCATCACCATGCTTAGTTTATATTTTATGATTTTGATTCTTTGGTTCCTGAGGTCTTGCTGACTCTGGAAGTCTTGCCACCAGAGTGAGATTTTCATCCACAGCCTGGACCCCACACCTGCTCTTTGGGGCTTTAACACTCGGGCCACAGTCTACCTGCCTAATTACCTCCTACCAGGTGCCAGATAGCTGTAGATGCCTGACAGCTCCCTGAAATGATTCATCAGTTCTAAGCCTTCTCACCTTGTCTTTACAATACTCCTCAACCCCACTTGTCATTCTCAACACTGTATACAACTTGTCCCTATTCTTTGTTCCTAAGGACATGCTTGCTTTTATCCATCCATCCAATCATCCATTCCTCCCTTCACCATCCACCTAACCACTTGCCCACCTATTCATTCCTACATCTGTCTACCCACTCATTCACCCATCCACCTAGCTATCCACTCATCCACTCATCCATCCATCCACGTATCCATACATTCATCCATGCATCCCTTCCTCCCTCCTTCCTTCTACTCATTCATCTACCACTTCCTCCATGTATCCACCTGCCCACTCATCTATCTACCATCTACCTACCCACACATCTATTTATCCCTCCAACCAGCCACCCACCCTTCCTTCCTTTTCTCCATCCCTCTCTCCATCCCCCCCTCTACCCACACACTCATGTATGTCTTTTGCATTTGAACTGTTTATCAAGCATCTCTCCAAGGAGACAGCCAGAAATAAGACAGATTCAGCCCTATCCACAGAGTTCCCAACCTGAAGACAGCTGGACCAGTGACCACAGTGTGGTGATGTCTCTTGGAGAGGCACAGTGCCTGTCCTGGATGGGTGTGACTTGATGGTAGCTATGCTAGTTAGTAGAGTAGGCTGAGCCAAGTCAGCCAGGCAGAGCAGAATCCTTGAAGCAAAAGAGCCGGCAGGAATAGGAGGGTAGGCATGGGAACTCATTCTCAAGTTGCTTCTAGGAGAAATTTTCCAAGTTGAAGCAGAGGAAATTTTGCATCTTAGAAAGATCTCTTCAGGGTGTGCATGGAGGTGGACACAGGGGACATGCCCAGTGGGAGAACCTATTAGGAGGCTGCTGTGGTTGACTGGTTTTGATTTTCTGATGACTGAACCAGGGCATTGGCACAAAAGCCCCAGACTGTTGCCTGGCTCGTCACATGGATCTCCAGGGATCTTGATCGCTGATTCCAAGGTGGCAACTTTGGCTGACCAAGGCCCTTATGGAGCAGCAGACCACAGGGCTCAACCTCTGTCTCCAGCAGGCTCCAAAAAAACCTGGCGCCTTGAAGTAAGAATGTCTTCCCCCTTATTTATATGGCCTGATCCTTCTGGGAGGGTGAAGAGGGAGCTGTGGCTTGGGATCAGGGCTGCCAGTGAGTACTACCTGGAACAGGTGATGGCAAAGCTACCTCACCTGCTGCAGTGAGCAGTGCTTATGCCCCTTTGTCCCCGAGAGTACCTGGATCTCATTTCTCTTCTTGGGACACTGCAGATGTCTATCTAAGGTGCATCATTCCTGACCTTTCTTGTGTGTCTTCGAACACAGAAACACAAGGGCTTGCTCTGCTTTTTTATAGGAACATGCAATTTCAGTGAGTAAAGTTTGGCTATTGAAATGAAAGCCTAATTTAAATGATCTGGTTGCCTTTATTTTTAGTTCTGGAATCTTGAGATGTCTTTTTTAGACCCGTTTGGTTCTTGGGAGACTTAAAAGCTCATAGCGCCAATGCAGTCCTAGAGGATGATCATGCTATTTAACCACATGCACCTCAGTTTCCCCAGCTGAAGTAGCCATCCCATCTGCCCCCATGCCTCATGAGACTTCTCAGCAGGCAAGTCAGGAAACACCCATGTGCTGTAGCCAGTACATGTGTGTACAGGACAAGACTGAACAGCCTTCCTCGCCTGAGCTGAGCCACCATGCAAAGATAACGTGGGTCATTTCTCCTAATGCCTCTGTTAGAGCAAAGCAGAACTTCTACTCAGTAGTAAGAAATGGCCGAAATCCTAACCATGTTACCAGGGACTCTCCAATGGGACAGGCCACGCAAGGCTGCTGTAAACACACTGCAGCTGGGTGTTTGCTCTGCCCTACACACGTGTCCATGCGGCAAAGTCTTCCCTTTGTGTTCCTGCAGCCGGGTTCCAGAATGTGCCGGTGTGGCTGCCCTGGCTCATGGGACTTCTATTAGTTCAAACAACTCTTCAAGATTTTTATCATGCCTGTTTACCTTTTCCACAATTGCCCTAACTGGCTGGCAGAAAAACACCATGTGGCCCCTCCGTATGGGGCAGGAGGAGTCAGCTACGAAGAGGAACAGAGACCTTGTGGATAGAGGGGGACAATGCAGAGTCCATGAGCTCAGCTGACAGAAGGGCCGCTGGCTTTGAGGACCCATTTCTTCAGTCTGTCCAGAAAGGCAGATCCACAGACAGGAAGTGGCTGGTGGCTGCCAGACAGGAGAGGCACAGGGAGGCAATGTTCAGTGGGCCTGGCCTCTTACCGCAGGGAGATGGAGATGTCTTGGAAACAGACAAAGCTGGAGTTGATCAATAGTGTGAATGTACTAAATGCTGCTGGATGTACTAAATTATGCACCTCAAAATAATTGATTTTCACCAGACCTAGTGGCACATGCCTGTCATCCTAGCACTTTGAGAGGCCGAGGCAGGAGGATGGCAAGTCTGAGCCCAGCCTGGGCCACTAAAGGACTTAGCAGATGCTGTCTCAAAAAATAAAAAGGGCTGCAAAGTTAGCTTAGATTAATTTTTACTTCAGTAAAAATTTTAAAGTAACCTGGAACAGGTGGTGGACAAGAGAGCTCCAAGGCTCTTTCCTGGGTCCCCTTCTTGAGCCTGCTTCCTGCTGTATGACTCCATCTGTACACACCCACTCCCCAGGGTGGTGGGACTTTGTGACACCTGGGGGAAGGCCTGGGGACCCTTGAGGTGCCCCAGGGTGGACCACAACTTCAGTGGGGAGAGAAGCTGGGGGGGGGGAGCTCTCCAGTTCGAGGCCTCTCCCTCTGTTTCCATGGCCCTTCAGCAGCCAGACAGCCCAGATGCTGGATGATTGCCAAGGCCCAGACAGAATCACAGCTGGTTCCTCCTGCTGGCCCTATGGAGCAGGTGGCCCTCTAGGCCCTCCCAGGAAACTCCCTGCCAGCATCACCACCAGCTGAGTCACACACCGCACCACCCGAGGCACCATGTGATTTAATAACTTGGTTTATAATGTGATAACGGCTTGTTCTAAAGGTGAGTTCTGATGTGAGCTGAGGCTCCTGGTCCCCTGGGAGCTTCTCCCATCCAGCTGCTTTCTCCACCCTGGTCCATTCAGCCCACATGAAGTAGAGATCAGGAGATGATCTGAGGAGCCCTGCTTGTCCGGGGAGGATATTGGGGCATGGGCCCTTCCTGGCCAGTTCCCTGTCCGGTGTTGAAAAGAATCTGCTCAAAATTTGTGTCCACTCAAACTTCTGAGTGGGGCCTGACTTGGAGATATGACCTTTGCAAATTTAATCAGCTGAGACAAGGTCAGGCTGCATCAGGGTGGGCCAGTGATGATAAAGAGTGTAGTGGGATAGGGGTGACAAGTGTGACAAGCACAGCTGCCAGCCAATGTATACCACAGATGCTGGGACTTCACCAGCAGCTGAGATAAGCAAGGTAGGACCCTCTCCTGGAGCCGCAGGAGGTCTCCCTGCCCACACCTTCATTTCAGACTCTTAGACTTCTGGCCCCCATAATCAGAGAGGCTGTCTGACTGGTTAGTGGCCTGCAGTACAGCAGCCACAGGGGTGCCCCTTTCTTCCTCGATTGTGCCTGGAGAGCCTGGGGTTGGGCCCTTGCCCCAACTAGGGGCCTCTTAGAAGTGATGTCTATTTATGCTGAGAATAGAAACTGTGGGGTGAGCAAAGGACACAGCCTGGGTACATGCTGGGAGGTTGATTCATCTTGCACTTTCTGTGTCTTAGGAAAGCTAGGAGCCCCCAGAAAGCATATACACATGCACACCTGGCACTCGGGTGGGAAGCCCCTTCCTAGGCCCAGATAGGACTGGCCAGGTTTTGCCACAGAATGGACACAAGGCTGACAAGCTCCCATGTCTTCTGCTCTAATGTCAGGCTCTGCAGGATGCCCACACTGGGCTTCCACTTCCTTCCTCCCACAGCCTACCACTGCGCAATGGCCACAGCAGCTTCTCAGGAATGTAGGAGGCCTCAGAGGATGCAGGACGCCTGCGGGGCCTCCAAGAGTTGCCTCTTGAGCCAACAGGTGCAGCTTTGGGCCTTGATGGGAAGGCTTCCTAAGAAGCTGCTGGTGGGCTTGGTGATAGTCATGACAAGGGATTTTTCTTTTTCTGGGAAAGCCCCATACCTTTTTAAGCCCCACCTGAGATGTCACTCTGAGAGTGACCTTTGGGGTATACTCAGTCTAGCTGAGCCCAAGAGTGGGTTCTGGAAGACTGCACGTCCCCTGCAGGGGACACAACACAAGCTGCCCATTGACTGCTCTTTGGGTGTCAGGGTGTCCAGCTGTGGATGATGGGGTGGGACGGGGAAGAGGGCCTCTCCTGGGGGCTGCTGGGTGTGCCTGCAGCCAGAGCAATGTGCCAGGCTGAGCGTGGGCATAGACAGTGGCGAAGGGCACAGGAAGAGGTGCATATGGGGTGCTCAGAGGGGCCCTGAGTTCCTGGTGAGGGTGCTCATAGCAGGTAGCACAAGGAGGCAGGAAGGAAACTGCCCTGAGAGAGCCTAACTGTGAGACAGAAGCTGCAGAACTTCACGGAAAAGCCCAAGAGGCCCAGATCACTTTCTGAGCAGGGTCAGCCCATCATGGAAGAGCAAATAATTCTCACCCAGCGATGTCTTCCAGAGATAAAGGGAGTACACTCCCTGACTTGTTCTGTGAGGCTCAAAAAAACTCGATTCCCAAATCAGAAACAGAAATAGCGGAAGAAAGTAAAATGACTAGCGGGCCTCATTTGTGAACAGAGATTCAAAAAACTCTAAACACATCATTAATGGGAGGAATTTAGCAATGCATTCAGATCGGATCATTTTAAGTTGCATTAAGGAGCCTACAACTGATTTGGTAGAAAATCAATTCATGTTATTAATTAGCGAAGCAGAAAAGCCACATGTTCTTTTCAAATGACAGGAAAAAAAGCCTCACTTGATGATTCAGTAGCTACACAATTACACCAAAGCATCTCGGCATACGAGAAAAAGAGTGAGATACTTTACCCCAATGAGCTGGGTGTCAAAAAACTCCGAGTCAACAGAAACATGGAGCACATTCTGTTTAAAAGATGAGGAACACAAGTGAACCTGCTAGTACTTCTATCCGATATTTTACTGCAGGTCCCATTAGCAGAAAGAGAGAGAAAGGAGGAAGGAATAAAAGGCATAATCAACAGATAAAAGGTAAGAATTGATAAGAGAATTTGGCAGGGTGTCTAGATGAAATCAAAATCAATACCTCCAAGTCAGCTGCAATTCCCTATTCTAGCAACAGTCAGCAAATGCAATTTTGAAAAATATCCCACAAAGTGACAACAATTAAAGTTCGTAGGAATAAATCTAAAAATACTGCAGAAGCTCTTGGCATGGACAATTCTAAGGCCTGCTTGAGAGACACCGAGGAAAACTGAAACAAATCAAGAACTACATCATGTTCTTGGATAGGAAAACCATAGGGCAAAGGTGTTAATTTCCTCCAAATCAGTCTATTTTGTGTCACTTTGGTTCTAATAAAAATTCCAACACCGGTTTTGTTGTTGCTGTTGTGTTTTGATGTAATGCAATATGCTGATTCTAAAATGTATATAGAAGAGCAGAGTCAAAAAGACGGAAAATAATCCTGAAAAGGAATGAGGTAGGTGGGAGGGGACAACTGTGCGGGTGTCCTGCAGGTGATGGACAAGTGGATTAGTGGGTGACCCAGCATGAGACCTGTGTCCACATGGACACTTGGTTACAACAGGGCAGGGACTGTGGATCTTGGGAAAAGGTATGTTAGTCACCAATGATGCTGGACAATGTATTATACTTAGGATCGAAAACCAAATGAGGTCCTGACCTCACACCATGCACACACGCACATTCACTACCCAAATGCTTGGGTTAAAGACTTGCATCTGAAAGGAAAACGTTAAGTTCCTAGAAAGTAGCATCGGAAAATGACTTTATGTGACTTAGCAGAATAGAATTTCTTAAAAGAGGCATAAAAACTGCAAACCCTGATGGAAATCTTGATAAATTCATCTACATTAAATTAGAAGCTGGTTAGCATAAAGAGTGAAAAGACAAACCAAGGATTAGTAAACAATATAAAAGGATCACAAAGTGGTCAAAACAAGACAACCCAACACAAACTTAGGCAAGAGATGAAAATGAGCCTTTCACAGGAAGGCACACCCCTGCCTCCATCAGAATCATAAAAAGATACTTAAGTCCATTTACAATCAGGAAATGCACATTAATATGCCAGTGAAAAGGCATTTAACACCGATACCTTTATAAAAACCACCAGGTCTGGGCATAGCAAGTGGAGCTGCATAGCAGAAACACAAGAGCCCCTTGCCAGGGGTCTGGGGTGACCACTGTAGAAGGCTCTTTGCTACCAGCCTGAAGTGCTGGGCTCCTGGCCTCCCATGATCTAAAACTGCTCTAACTTCTGTAGTGACCTCCGGAGATGGGTACTGGGTACTGCAGGCACCTCTGTTCACAGCCATTAAAAACTGGGAGAAACCAAATGTCCATCCATAGAATGGACTCATAAATGCCAACACAGATCACAACACCATACCCTAAGTTTCTCACATCACTGGGGCTCTGAGAAGGAAGGGCACCCCCCACCATTCCTTCTCTTTCTCCTATTCATCTCTCCTCTGTCTCTCTCTTAATTCAGTAGTAAATTGTGGTCCAAACAGACTCCAGGGCCTTTGCTGTCTCTTCAGATGTTCTGATGCAGAGAAATGAAAGTCTTGATGCCAGGGACAGCATACACAATGTGTAGAGTTTTATATAATATTAGGTATATTTTTGTAGTACAGATTTTGTAATATTAAATTGTATGGCTTAAATTAAATGCATGCATGATATCCATATTTATTTTGAAACTCTCCTGCCTCATGGGCTCTGAAGGGATCCCTAAGGCACTGTCTAGTAGCTTGGTGGAACCATATGGAGTCTTGAAAGTGGGTTGCAGGCCACACTCCTTGGTGGGGCTGACTCCTAGGAGCCACAGGAGCAAGTCAGGACAGATGCAGAGATACAGGAACAAACCTGGAGAGGCAGTGGCAGGAGACCCTCACAGCCAAGGGCCTGCTTGTCCCCGTAAAGTGCAGCACTTCCTGGATGCTCCAGCATGTGAGGTAGGAATGGACTCAGATGGACCATGTTCACCAGACAAGCCCAGGTCTGGATAGTGAGTGTCCAAGCTCAGGTCACAGGGCTCCACCTCTGCCTGTCATCCTCAGATGGGCCCCACGGCTTGCCCAGCTCCACTTTCTGCCTGACCCTGGATCCAGTCCAGCTGGGCTATAGTGGCAGTGACCACCTTCTGGACCTCTCTCCCATTGGGCATTCAGCTGAGGCCACAGGAAAGGGGTCTCTCCACACACCCCTCCTCTCTGGCTGCCATCCTGGCTCTAGACATCACCTGGCTCCCACCTGGTTCAGCCTGGTTAGGGATATTGCAAGCATCCCCTCCACCGGGAAGTCCTTAAGGATTATCCACCCAATTTACTCAGCTTTCCCAGTGTGCCGACAGCTTTCTTGACTTGTTTATGTTCTGCCTCCTTAAATGACAAGCTAATTCATTAGCTAATTGGGTACAGGAAGTATTTGTTTGCAAATTTAGACCCTCAGTGCGAATGCAGATCTTGGGCAAGTGAACCACTAGTAACAGTCATGCCAAGGAATGGAGGGGTTGAGTAACTTGCATAAGGTCACTCAGCGGGGGAGGTACCAGGCTGGGGTCCTGGGGAGGGTGGCTCGCCCTCTCTGGCCAGTCCTACCTCTACCCCAAGCTCTGGCGCCGGGAGGACACAGGGCAGTAGGCGGAAGCCCTTGCTCCTCCTTCACAGCCTCACTGGCAGGCAAGGAATGTCCTTGGAGACCTCTGCTCCTAGGGACCCATCCCTGCCCAGGGGACATGCAGGGCAGCAGCCATATTAATGGTGAGCAGATGGTGCTCAGCACTGAGAGAGGAGTCAGGGAGGCTGGGCCACCCAGCAAAACCACTTATGCAAATATTTAACCCAGGGCACTGCGGCAGGGAGAAAATAAAACTGGTGGGGAATAGAGAAATGTTAGCTGCAGGTGGGGCACACAGGGGCAGCAAGTTGGCAGGGGTGGCGAGGGAGGGAGGCAGGCAGGCAGGAGCCTAGAGGGAGATGCAGCAGCTGCCTGGCTGAAAGGGCCTCTTGGATCTTTTTACTCCCAAGCAGTGGGCACCTGGCGGGGGTGGAGGTGAGGGACCGGAGCACTGGTCCAACCACTCAGGGACAGAGGCTCCCTCTTGCCTTTCCTGTAACACCTGTCTGAGAGGCTTTCCCACCCACATAGGAACGTTTCAGTGGCAAGCAAAACCGGAAGTCAAGGGGATACAACCAGCACACAGATGGACATCAGATGGCTGGAAGGGGCCTAGCATTTGACCTGGCCCTTCTGGCACCAGCTATTGAGTGCCACCAATGAGCACAGTTCCTGGGGACCCTCTGGACTGCTGTGCCCCAGCATGATTTGAATATCGAGTCTAGAAGAGCCTGAGTTGGAATAGGTACCCCCTGGCTGGGGTGGGCGCTGTGGTCACATCCCTGGGCAGATGGGGATGCTGATCTCAGAGAGAGGAGAGGGCAGGCTTGACCCCTGGGCAGTGTCACTGGGTAAGGATGATGAGACCGGAAGCAGCAGCCACAGAGCTATATGGATCACACAGAGATGCTACCCACATGTACATGCACAGCCACAGCACAGCCTTGTGCGTGTGTGTATGAACTGCAGGAGGCTGAGACCCAGGGGCTCACAGGCGCCCCTGAAGAAGGTCATGCTACCACTGCCCCATGTCACAGATGACCAGCTCGGTATAGAGGAGCTAAGGGACAGTAGGTGGGTGGGTGGCCTTGAATCCAGCTCTGCATTCTTCTAGTCCCCATCCTCGCTGCCATGCAGAGTGTGGCGGGCATAGGGGATGAATGTGTGTGGGCAGCCTATGGGCTGCAGGGTGGGCTCAGTGACTTCAGTATGAACTGGATAAAGCAGCAGTGACACTGACTCCTTAGCTTGTGTCCAGGAAGCTAGGGCAGAGGTTTGACCCTGGGTAGGACCCAGGATAGGGTGTGTGCCCTCTCTGCCCAGGAGAGTTCTGAGAACTTCTCCTTGAGAAGAGGGCTCCAACTCAGAGGGCTGCTTCCTTTATATGAAAAACCATCCTAAATACTAGGGGCTCTTCCTGAAGCTACTCTTGCTGTGGCCAGCTCTGCTACATTGTCATGGAGCCCTGGCCATGGGCACACCCGGCCCCAGGAGAAACCTTGGGATGTCAGAACACACAGGCTCCCTGTACCCCAAAGGCCAGTTTCTGGGCTGTGACAGCTACTCATAGCTGTTGGCCTAGGGCCCCTCCTTGGGAAGCCCCTTATTACCCCTCATTTTAGGTCAAACACTCAACCCTTGAATTTTATTCTCTTGCCCTTTAGTGATTAGTGCTTTGGGACCAAAGAGTCATGCCTGATGAGCTCCTGCCGATTTCTTAATGGCCTCGGCCTCTGCTGACCTTATTTTTTTTTAGCAATTTCCACTCCAGTGACTGCTCAGTGAGAGCTCAGATATATTAGAATCACAGGGAACTGTTCCATATCAAACGGACTCTCCCCAAAGAGGCGGACAGAGGCAAGAAACACAAAATTCAACTCCCTGGCTTCATGGCGCAAAATTGAGTTATCGATGCAAATTTCCAACCAATTTTTTTGTTTTCCTCCTGGAGCTGGGGTGAAAGAAACTGGGAAGATTGGATGGCAGTCAGGCCCAGACAGTGGCTGATTGCCCTTGGTTGTGCTGCAGCTGAGCATAAGCCTGGCACCAAAGTCACTTTCCGATTAAGAACTGATTTCAGGAGAAAGAGCAGTGTTTAATAAACAATCCCTCTGGGATGATCTACGGTTCCCTCTCACTGGGATAGGAAGCTGCCTTGAGGGATTATTAGTCAGGGGTGCTGGGGTAAAATCTATCAAAGCACTGGAGGGGGTCCCTCTCTGATGGCTGCAGATAGGGCTGCTTCTCAGAGCCCCACTGCTGCGAAGCATCCTAGATATGAGGTACTGATCCTGATCCATCTCAAACCTGCAAAGGCCCATCTGAAAATCAGTGCATGTCATTTGGAAACCTCTCCTCAACTCTCCTGGGGACACAGCTCTTCTATCAAGTAGCCACATGTGCTGTTCTGGCCCCTTTGACTATCTGTTCCCCATCTGAGAGATTCCCACCCACATGTTAAAACCCCTGCATGTATTCACTTTAACATGAAGACAAGTGACCTAGAGATCTGTTGCTCTTCTGGGCCTGATTCAGTTGTTCCTGGGTGGTTCCAGGTCTTTCTTCTAATGGGCTTTGGCTATGCTGAGGCTACAGGTCTCGGATCTGGCTTGGCGTCCAAGGTTCTAGAACCCTGGCTGCTGCCTCCTTCCCTGGACCTGCATTCCTCTCACATCCCAGCTGATCCTGTACCCCTGTGACCTGTGATACCTATAGATCCTACCCTGGACTCCCACATCCTCAAGTGCCAGCCTTGTGCCCCTGACTCTCTGTAAGCCCAGGACCTCCTGATGCAGTATCAGGATGGAGCATCCTGGTCCTCCTGCTAACCCATCCACAGAGCTGATCCAGGCAGCAGAAGATGGGGAGTAAGCAGGGAGCAGGCACAGGTTCCTGGGGCACCAAGCTTTCCCTGCACTTTCTCACCCCTGAACACAAAACCCTTAGCTCTGCCCAGCCCTGGAGGAAGAGCAAGCCACCCTAAGATGAGGGCCAGGAAGGCAGGACCAGCAGGGAACGTACTGCTTCCCTGGTTCTCCACAGAGCTGGGTCTGGTGACAGCTACCTGGTATGCCTTGGGGGAAGTGGCTTCCTGGAACCATTCTCATCCTTCTAGACACCAACAGGACACATTATCCCTCACGTCTGAAAGCAATGCACCCGAGCTCCCAGTGCCAGTGATTTTCCCAGGACTCAAGCTGGGCCAGGTGAATGTGACCGGACTTACTGTTTCCAGCCAAACCCTGACAGGCCTCCCCAAAGGTCAGGGTGACCGAGTGGCCCATATCAGGATACGTGGAGCCTGGTCATTGTCACCTCTTTTCCAGGTGCCCTCCTGTGCCCAGCCCCTCCTCTCACCAGCATGTGTCCCTTGATCCATCAACTTCTCAGAAAAAGCCTGGACCAACAGAGGACAGAGTAGCTCCTCCTCCGCAGCCCAGCAGGGCTGTTTTCTCTGCCTGGCCCCTTGGCCTCTTCAGGGAAAAATAAGGAAACTCCTGACTCCCTGCCCCAGGGGGTGGCCCAGGCACGACACCAGCCAACTCTTCCTTGTCTGGGAGCAGCAGGAGCCTGATTTTAGCCTGGCTGGTCTATTGTGTGATCATCAGGGTCAAGGCTGAAGGTGAGAGACCCATGCTAAGGTGGCCTAGAAGAGGCTTTGTTACCAGGTAACCTCTTAACTGGGCAGCACCTTGACCTCTGTTAGAAAGCAGAGTTGCTTCCTAGCTCTGCCTTTGTGTTCTTATGGAGCTGGGAAGAAATCCTCCACTTGACTGTGACCTCTCAGAGAGGCTGAGTAACTAGGCCAGGGTTAGCCGGCAGAGGTAAACCCTGTTCTCCTCACCACTGGTTCTGTCTGGTTCCTGGCACCTTTTCCATAAAACAATGGGGAGTTTGCCACACACTTGCTGGAAATCTCATCCTCACGTGTCAGGACCTCTATCTGCCTCTCAGTGGAAAGAGCTACTTTGTCAGCTATGGACTGGGCTACAGGGGAGGGGCCTAGATGGACATGTGGGGGCTACAGGCTCTAAGGGCACCTAGATGCAGTGACCAAGTCTCTGAACCTCTCAGCTCTTGATGGGGGCCATGGCATCTGATGGGGGGCAAGTCTGCACCTCAGAACACTGGGACCTTGGGTAAGACACCTAACTTTTTAAAGCCTCAGTCTGTTGCCTGTCAAATGGGGCAACAAAATGGCCCTGGAGGTGGGTGGGAGCAGAACCCAGCCTGCTCTGCAGCAGGGAGCTGAGCAGTGCTTCCTAGTGGCGCTTGGCTGTATTCTTTCTCCTGGCCCAGGCAGTCTGTTGGTAGCAGTGTCATTGCCCCTCAGTCCCTGAAGCTCTTGGGTACCTGCATGGCCCAGCTGGGCACAGGAGTGCAGCATGGATGGCAGAAGCTTGTCACTTCCAAAAGCTGAGCCCAGTGTGGCTCATTTGTTTGTAGCCCACAACAGAGCCTGGCCTCAAAGGGAAGTCCCTTACACAGACCTCATCTCCATGCATAGCCTTTTCCATGCAGCCCCTAGAGTTTTTGGGAAACCCTGCAATGGCTTAGGATGAAGACATGAAGGAGACACACACCAGTGCTAATTAAGTTTCCCTGCTTGGAGAGCTCTTTCCCTCTCAGTCTTGGTCAGCAGAGCTCGAGCAGGAGGAACTGGGTGGCTTCTTGGGGATCATGGTCCTGTCTGCCCCAGCAGAATCTGGCCCATGGAGGAGACACAGAGCCATGTTTATATCTGCACACAACTGTCTGGAGCCAGCTACTGCTCCCCAAACTCCCCACCTAGGCTCGGGGAGCATTTACGTAACAACCCAAATGAAAGCCACTGGCCTGGGCCCAAGGGTGAAGTTCCTAGAGTAAAATGAGAGGAGGGTGCTCTGGGCATGCCCGCCTCACAGGGACTGCAGTCCCTGGGTCTGCTTCACCTGCTCTCTACCAGGGCCTCTAAGACAGGTGGCCCAGTTGTGACAAAGCCACAGAGCACAGAGCTCTCTGCAGGCTCTCGGGCAAAGTGTACATCAGCTTCCATGTGACCCAGTAACTCCACTGCTGGTACAGCCACCAAAGACGTGAAGACAAGTATGGAGTGCACATGTCCATGAGCCTGCATGGTGGCTCAGCACATAAAAGCCCCAGGAGGCAGAGACAACCTGGCACCCATTGTCTGGGAAATAGTGGAGAAAATGCAGTATGTATGGCTACTGTGAGATACAATATCCACATACATATTCACATTAGTCAGCTTCAAGTTACTGTATCACAAGACCTGAGGCAAACTGCTTATCAAAAGGTTTATTCAGTTCACAGTCCTGGAGGATCCAGCCTAAGGCCAGGTGGCTCTTTTGCGTTGGGTTGCTGGAGAGGGCACATGTGACAGAAGTATGTGGCAGAGGAAACTGCTCTCTTCCTAAGCCAGGAAGCTGAGAAGGAGGATGGGCCAAATTCCCCCAGTTTGCTTCAACTGCATCCTCCTAGTAACCTCAGGATCTCCTCTAAGGAGCCCCCTCCTAAAGGTGACAGCACCTTCCAAAAAAGTATCTGGAGCCTGGAGATCAAAGCCTTAATACTGGCGTATTTGTGGCACAGTCGCCCAAACCACAGCATATATAGAATGTGACCCATAGAGGAGAGAGTGTCACTCATCTATTAAAAATAAGAAGCATGAACACATGCGTCGTGATGAACCACAAACACACGGTGCTCAGTGTAAGAAGCTAGGCATGAAAGGTCCCCTCCTGTGTGACTCCAGGTATAGAAACATCCAGAATGAGTAAGTCCAGAGGGATGGAGCAAAGAGCTGGTAGTCCAGGCCTGGGAGGAGCAGTGGGGTCATTACTAATGGGCCTGGGAATGTTCTGGACCTGAGAAGAGCCCATGGCTGCACAATTTGTGTATTCACTAAATGCACTGAATTGTTCCCTTTCAAATGGTAAAAATGTATGTATCTATTTTACCACAATTGAAAAAAAAACCTGAGCAAGGTGGCACACATCTGTCATCTCAGCACTCCAGAAGACGAGGTAGGAGGATGGCGAGTTTGAGCCCAGCCAGGCAACTTAGTGACTCCGCAGGACCCTGACCCAAATGGAGAAAGGGCTAGGGATGTCACTCAGTGCCAGGGCCTGGGTTGGATCCTCAGTGCTACAAAGATAGTGAGAAGAAAAATAAGTTACTGGACCAGTGGGGCTGGGAGGAGCTTTGTGGCCCTGAGATCACGTGCACATGGCCCCATCTGGGGACTGGGCGATGGCCAAGCTCATCTCCTCATAAAGGCTGCTACACGCACAGCTTCTGGCTCTGCCTGTGCCTGACTCTTAACCACCAGCTTGCGTCTGGTTTATTAGAGTCTGGCTTTATGGCCCCTCCAGCCTGTGACTGGGACTCTATCGGGGGCACAAGTCACAGCTGTGACCTTGGGCCTGGCCCTTCCAGGGCCCGAGGCTCATGGCTACTCAACTAGAAACACAGAAGCTGTGAGTGGCTTCGGCTCCCAGAGGTTCTTTGTTCTCCACAGCCCCTGATTCCAAAGAAGGTGGCTTTCTAAGCAGGCTGTACTGGCAAAGTAACAGTTATTTCTCTATCTTATATTAATTAAAGACAAATGTGTCTGCCTGTCAGAGTGGCTGATCGGTTGGTGAGTGGAACAGGTCTGGAGAATTCTAGGAAGTGTCTACAAAATGCTCTGCTATGGTGCACAGAGGCAGGGGCCCCCACACCCCGGCTTCCTGCACAGCTTTGCCTCAGGTCTATGGGACCCAGAGACTCATTCCAGAACTCACAGAACCTCTCTCAAATTCAAACTCTCAGAACAGATGAGCTTTATGGGCAATGCTACTCCTCCATGGGCCACAGTCAGGCCCCAACACCACACTGTGGTCTCTTCCAAAGCCTGGGAGTCCTGCTGCTTCGAACATCCAAAAGGATCCAGCCAATACCCATGGAGATTAACAGGCAGATTTTGGGTTCTTTTATTCCTGATCCTGAGACTTGCCTTCCCATGGGGACAAGTGCTTTGGGGGCGTGGCTTCCTTAGGAAGAGCTTGCTGGTTCCCATGGACACATATGTTGCCTCCCAGGATGGGAGCTGGGACAGTGCAGAGAAGGCTCCTTGGATACAGCCCTGACAGTGGCGTATCAGTAATGCTAGGATGAGTTCACAGATGCTTGTCAGAGCCAGCTCCTGAGGGGGGTAGGAACACTGAGGCCAGGCTGGGGGAGCAGCTAGGATGATACTGTCACCCCAACTCTGCGCTACTGGAGCTCTCCACTTGCCCCTCTGGGTCCTCCTTGCATTGGTCCTGGAAACAACTCATGACTTGGGGCTTGTCCTTCTGGGACTCCCTCTCCTCTGGACTGTATCCCAGGACAGCCTGCAGGGACAGAGGGATTCTGATCTAAAGGACACACTGCTTTTGTTCACCTTTCCATGCTTTATTTCCACTCTAAATCAAACTATAATTTGATTAAAAATGTCCAAAAGGAGGGGGGCTCCAATGACCAGGGCAATCCAGGAGGGCATCCTGGGGGAGGTGTCCTCTGAAACTCCTTTACTCTTTCGGCTAGCTAGGGAGAGTTTCTAGGTAGCCAGGCACTTAGGGTGGGCCTTCCGGGGATGAGCAGGGGGAGCTCAGGAAACTGTCTGCGTTTGCACTGCAATGGAGAAGGCAGGCAATTTTCAGTTCTCCTGGCAACACTCAGGAGCGTGAAACTGGGCTGCTGCTAAAAGGGAACCAAACGCCTCCTTCCGAATCCACCTGCCTGCTGCTAACGAGGCGGCCCACGGGAGGGGCCATGGACACTGCACATGCCATTGAGGGGGAGCGTCCTGCTCCAAGCGCAGAGAGGAGGCCGGGTGTGACGCAGGCACTGGTGGGAGCTGGACGGGGTGATGGGTGCCGGAGAGCGCAGACAGTGCTGGGCAGAGGAGGAGAATGTGGAGGGCGAAGGCGCCTGGGAGCCTCATTCTGATGGATGTTGAAATCCAAGCATGAAGCAGGGATGGAGCACCTGCTGCAGGTCCAGCTGCAGGCTGAGGCCCCAGGGCCAGGTCCTTGGGTCCTGTGTGTTCCATTCATCCAGGGCTTGGTCTCCAGGGCTGTGCTGTCAGGAAGTGCTCAGAAGCTTTGAGGTATGGGGTCTGGGGACAGCAGCCCTGGAAGGCGGCTTGGGCAAGGCCCCCTGAGTTTGGCTGCCCTCTGTCTCTTGGTTTTGGTTCCAGTTGTGATTGCTGTTCCTACCCAAGCTCCTGCCATGACACAGTTTCATCCACCAAGGAGCCCTCTGCCCCTATTGAATCTGTACCCCTGGACTCTAGAACTGTGTGCTAAGGAACACTTTCTTTTTATAAAGTTAACTGCCTTAGGATTTCATTATAGTGCTGTGAAACTGCCACACACACACACACACACACACAGTGCTGTGCTCTCCAAGACCCTTCCTTTCTCCATAAAATTGCAAGTATATTTAGACAGGCGCATGCTTTCCAGTCGCGTTCCACCCAGGGAGGGTGGGAGGATGTGTAAGGTGCGTGAACGATTAAGTGAAACCCACTAACAAACAGCACCCTTGACACTGCGAAGGCCCTCAAGTCTCCCTTAAAGTCACAGGCTGTGTTATATTTTCAGTGCCTGGCTTTCCTTCGTTGCATGTATTGCCCATTCATATGCATCTGCCCACATCAGCCATCTGATGATACAGGACAACACAAACTCAGTTCTTCCCATAGCTTCCCTCCACAGTGATCCTGAGTCTTTGGTGACCAGCAAGCCAGCGATTCTGCAGCGAATGCCAGCTTGTGGCTCCCTAACTCAACTCTGACACCCCCCCCCCCGGACACAGGGTCAGAGCCACAGGGTGAGGGCTCATTCTGCAAGACTGTCCCCCAGCTGGTCGCCTGTGCTTCTGACCCACTGGCTATAAACCACGATCCCTCTTCAGGTTCAGTTGATCTGTTGGAGCCACTCCCAGAGTTCAGTCACCCCCAGGTTTACTGATGGATGACAGAGGGTGCTGCAGGTGGACCACAGGAAGAGATGCCCAGAGCAGGGCACCTAGGGGTGAGTGTGGAGCCTCTATGCCCTGTCCAAGTCCACCATCTTGCAGGTACCTCCTCAATTCAGGGGTCTGGAAGTGCCCCACATCCTGCCCTTCTGGCTCCTATGGAGACTTCATGACAGAGGCGGGGCTGATTATGTCACTGACTATTGGTGACCTGTGTAACTTTTGGTCTCACCTCCTTACTGGAGGCAGGGCTGAGAGTCCCAACTTTTTAATTTTCCCTCTGTCTTTCCTGTGACCACCTCCATTCTGAAGCCATCTGGGTCCCCAGCTACCAGTCACTCACACACACAAGGCACTAATTCTTCTACCAGTCCAGCGATTGGAGGAGCTTTAGGAAATGAGTCAAGGAATAAACACACAATTGACAGTATCCCAGGATGCCATCCACTTTTCTCTACTGAATAGTACTCCAGGGATGAGCAGATTTCAGCATCCTGATACTTCCTTGTTAATGGACCTTGTATCGTTTCCAGTCTCTTGCTACTACGAACAGACTAGGAACTTTCTGTGTGTTCCTGCCTCAGTGATTGCCTCAGGGCATGAGCCACGTGTGCCACCAGTTCACACAGAGGACATGCGCCTGAAGTCCAGCACTCCCTAAAGAGATTGCAATTTTGGATCTTGTTTGTTTCTCTGTTTTGCATTTATTTTAAAGTAAAATATAGGAACCCAAAAGCTCTGGGCCTGGGTTGTGCAATATGAGGGACTGAGCTGTGTTCCCTACAGCAGAGCATGGAAGTCCTTGCCCCAGCAGCTCAGAATGGAACCTCATTTGTTTGTGAGATGGAGCCAAGATGCACATTAAGATGAGTTGTTTGGTTTGAGTGGGTCCCCCTTCTAACACAGCTGGTGTCCTTGCAAGAAGAGGGGAACCTGGACACACACAGGGAAGGAGGAGAAGCCAAGGCTGAGTGACACAGCTGAAGCCAAGGATCCCCAGCAGTCAGGAGCTGCAGACTGGAGAATTATGGTTAGCCCAGGTGTTGAAGGCTTGGACTCAGGGTGGCATATTGGGAGAGTGGAACCTGTAAGAGTTAGGGCCTAATGGATGGCCCGCATGTCACTGAGAGTATCCGCTTAGAGGGGGCTGTGGGACCCCAGTCTCTCCATCTTGTGCTTTCTGGCTCATAGCCTAACATGATGTGCTGCCTGGCCACAGGCTCAAAGCTATGGGGCCACTCAGCCATGGATTACAGCTCCTAAAACCATGAGCCAAAATAAACCTTTCCTCTTTATGAGGTAACTGCCTCTGAAGTTTCATTACAGGGATAGAAGACTGATGAATGAACACAGAAAGATCCTCCCTTTGGGCCTGTAGAGGGAGCACAGCCTTACTGATACCTTGACCCCAGATTTCTAACATCCAAATGGAAGACCGAGTGCTGGTTGCTTTAGCTCATGCAGGTAGGAGGAGTCTCATGCAGGTGGGCAGATCCTCTTTCCACCCCAGGCTTCATCCTTTGGTCCATCCATGTAAGAGTACTGGTGACCCAGCTCATCTGAAGTCCCTAAAAATCTGTACAGTCCCTGACCCGGGGGTGAGTGAACACCTGATTTCTTCACAACATGGTGCTGCTGCCCCTACCCTGTGACTTTGACAAGCAGGGGGACTGTGTGCTCTCTGTTGCTGTGTGAAGAGCTCCAGAGAGGGGAGAGAGGGGGCAGCTCCTCTGCTCCTGGCTGGGGAACTGTGGGCTCAGAGGCTGGCAAGACTGAAGGAAGGAAAGAAAAGCACCCTGCTTCGACCTGGCCCACGCACAGAGCCTGAGAACAGATGGGCATCTGCAGCGCACTGTGGAGGGGTCTGGAGATGGTGGAGGCTTCCGCAGGCTCAGTGTCCTTGCTCAGTGGGGGAGGAGCCGCTCACCCTGGGGGGCCTGGAGGCAGACATTGAGCACCCTGGCATTTCTGCTAACTGCTGCCTGCTTTCTCCTCCCGCTGGGGCCAGGCTGCAGGGGCAGCGCTCACATGGCCCTGGACCAGTCCTGCTTTGCCCCACTTTTCTGCCTGCAGTTCTCAAGGAGGACCTAGACTTACTGGGTACTAAGGAGGGACTGGCTGGAGCAGCCTGGCCTCTGTCCATGTTTCAGCCCAATAAGCCCCGGAGCCCAGAGGGGTAAAACCCAGAATTGCTGCCTTTTGGGGTCCCCAAGATGGGGTGCAATATGCCCCTCCCTTCCCCTTGTCCTTTTCCTCGTGGGTGCAGCTGAGACCCACACACCTTTCAGAAAGCTGGAGGATGCTTGTGATACACCCTGGCTTCTCTTGTCCCTCAGTGCCCATCTGTGACAAGGTCCCTGCTGCACCCAGCCTGTTGGGGGTGGTTGTTCTGTCTCACTGGACACGGAAGAGCTGAAGACACTGTGAGTGCTCTGGGAGCCTGGGTGACAGCTGGCTGGCTGGCTGTTCCATTCTGGAGTTCAGCCCTAGGAGGAAGCCTGCTCAGCCACAGATCTAAGCCACCTTGACCCATAGGGATTCTGCAGCTGGCAGGGGAGGCATGCTGTTGCCTCCTCATCTGGCTTCATCTCTGGGTCATGAGGGGAGGTGGGCAGCCATATTCACTGGTGCCCCCCATGCTGCCTGGGCCTCAGATGATGGTGGAGCATGGAGCACTAGAGTACTGGGAGTGGTCAGCACTGGCTCCCTCTCCCTTGTCCGCTTCCTCGTTATCCCATGTGGTGGAGGTGTGTGGATTTGCCACTTTGTAGGTCACAGATGGTTAGATGTTGCCAGTTTGATGTGACTCAGCCCAAGAGCCCCTTGCTCAACTGCTTTCTCTTCCACTAAGTGTTTACTGAGGCCCCCAGGAGAGTGTAGGGAGCAAGAACCCAGCCTCTGGGGACCACACCATAGTCCTAGGCTGTCAGAGCTGCAAGAACCAGCTCCTCCCAGCTGGGAGGGTTCTAGATGGCATTTCTGGGTGGGAGCTGAGCTAAGCAGAGGATAGGATCAGGGTGTTCGGATGCCCTAAGTGGGTGGCCGGGTGGTGCCTGGAGGGAGAGGGGATGCAGGAAGCTGAGCAACTGCGCTGGAACACAGGACCAGGACATGAGGGTAGAGAGTGGACAGTTTCCTGCAGGCCTCAGAACCAGGCCCCCAGTGCCCAGCTCCTGTTTTCTGAGTGATCTTCTGGAATCATCTCAGATACATGTGAGGGGTGACTTCAGAGGTAAAAATGAACCACCCTGGAGGGGAAAAGTCTGTGAATCAGGACCAAGGCCCCTGGAGTTAAGCAGCTCTTAGAGCCGGCTCGGCTCCAGGCAGCAGGCTGAGGTTCATTCTTTCAAGGCTCCAGTGAGTGGCGTGTTCCCTTCCCGGCTTCTCCACAAGGCCCTGCTCAGACCGCAGGTGACCGCATGGCTGGGCTCAGTAATTAAGTCATAAAACTTGAGATTGGCTGCTTATAGCGGAATTACAAGCTGCCGTGGCTTGCGAGCACAGTAATCCAGTTTAATTAACACCGACTTGAGAGTGGTGTGCACACTTCTGGTTTAAATGATCCCACATCTGGACGCCAACTGTCCTTTCCCCACAGCCCACACTGCCACATGGTTTCACTGCATGTGATAAAAACAAACCTGGCCTG
Source organism: Cavia porcellus (assembly GCF_034190915.1). Taxonomy (NCBI): domain Eukaryota; kingdom Metazoa; phylum Chordata; class Mammalia; order Rodentia; family Caviidae; genus Cavia; species Cavia porcellus. The sequence goes on from NW_026947500.1 coordinate 28,504,200, forward strand.
GCAGGACCTACAATGCGCCCGAGGCTGGCTGTCCAGGGCCCTTGTGTGAAACAGAGCAAATGTTTCACTTCTGAGAGCGTACCTATGGTGGCAGTTTTGGGGGACAGGGCCACGCTAGCAGCGGGTACACAGTGGCAGTCCAGGAAGGCTCAGTCTCCGCCCTGTCCTGCTTCCCCAGCCTTGATTCAGCTCAAGACCCCACTCTGCACCCGGCCCCCTGCACTGCCATAGCTCACCCCACCCCAAAGGGCAGGGCATGAGACTTGTCTGCTGTAACGAATTCCCCCAGTCTCTGGTTGAGAACAGCAGAGATGATCTAAAAGTCCAGTGTCCAGCATGGGACTCGCTGGACTAACATTGAAGTGTGGAAAGGGTGAGTCCTTTCAGAAACTCCAGGGCAGGTTCCCAGCTCTGTGGCTGCAGGTGTCACTTGGTTGGTAGCTATGTCATCCCAATCTCTACCCATTCCTTTCTGGGTGTCAAAACTGCCTCCCTCTTCTAAGGATGCCTGCGATGGCTTGCAGGGAGGCCCTCCACCTCAACCCCTGACCTGCATCAACCTGCAAGATCCCTTTTGCTGTGGATAGCAACAGAATGTTCATGGGTTCTGGGTACCCGGATGTGGGTACCTCAAGGATCATTATTCAGTTGTCACAGGGGGCCATGTGGTCACATAAGGTGGTGACAGGCTCACAGAGAAGGTCACTAACTCAAGGATAACAGACCTTTCCTCCTTCTATGCTTTCAGGATGGTCCCACTGCCCCTACATAGGGACCTGATGTCTTTTGTGTAGCTGCTACACTGGGGCACGTCCTTGCAAGTTGACTGTGAGGAGGGGTGAGAATGAGGATGGGTGAGGGTGTATAGGAAAGTGCCAGCACATGGACAAGCTGTCTGCCAGAGGACTAGCCTTGAAATCTGTCTCTAGAATGGTGTGACGTGGGCACACCCTTGTTTGGGGCCATATTTATCACCAGCTCACTTAACAGAGGCCGGGGACAATGAGGGAAGAGTTTTAGTAGAGTCACCAAGTGACCAAAATCTTACACAAGAACGTTTGAGGGCCGTGTTAATGCCCAGAAAGAATGTTTGTTCTGGGCACTCTAGTCTGCCTTGTCTTACAAGGGCACTAATCCCATCACAGGGCCCCGCCACTGTGAAAACCGTTTAACCCTAATCCTCCCCAACTCTCCACCTCCTGACAGCATCACTGAGGTTAAGGCTCCAAAGCACAAATCTGGGAGTCCTAGCAGGGTGACCACGTGTTTGGGCTGTGGGTGTCCTGCTGGGTGTGGTGGAACAGGCCTATAATCCCAGCCCTTGGGAGACTGAGGCAGGAGGATCACTGTGAGTTCAAGGGAAGTTCAAGGCCAGCCTGAACTGCAGAGCAAAACTTTGTCTCAAGAAAACAAAGAAACTCTCTAATATTAAGTGTCCTCCACTGGGGTCTCAGATATTAGTAATCATCAATCCTCAAGAAGCTCTTTCTTTCACCCCATTTTATAGGCAGCAAGCCCAAGAAAGCTACTGCCAAGGAACCCGCCTAAGGTTCTATAGGAGCCTGTCTCCTAGGCCTGGAGCTCATACCTTTCAGCTGACCCAGACCAGCTTGATGCCCAAGGTCCCCGAGACACCTCATACCCATGGCACAGGAGGTAGATGCCTATGGAGGAAATGGACCAAGAGAGCTTAAGAGGCAGGATGAGGTGGATGTACACTGCTCATCCCTGTCTTTCTTGGAGGCATGATAGGAAACCCAAGGGACAAGTGATGTGAAGCTTAATGGCTGCAGCAACAGTGACCACTGGGCACCCCCATGGTAGGAGTGGTGTTGAACACCATGAGGGACTGGGCTGGGGCAAGGGTCTCGGGGGAAATGTCACTGACTGTCATCTGGGCCTACTTCCTGGCTCTGTCCACCTGTTCTGGTGCCCATGGCAGGCCCTGCCCATCCTGCAGGCCACCCTAAAGCACACTGGGGTGAAGAGGTCAGCATGCCATTGAGCAGAGGCTGGTACAACTCAACATGGCAGCTGGCTAGCTGCTCCTTGGCGCCTTCTGGAACCAATCGGACACAGTGGCATGTCCGAGCGGCATCTGCAACAGGGCACCGAGGAACTCTGTTTCCCTCTCCAACATCATCCTCCAAGTCTCCTTACTCACAAAGGGCCCCATAGCTGTGCAAGCAATGACCCACATCACCCCCTGCTGCGTGTTCTACCGCCAGTGAATCCTGTCAGACTTCTTCACTCCAACTGCTGGACAGGGAACAGTGTCTTGGTGGAGGTGGGGGGGAATTCCTGCTCCTCAGTGTAACTGTCCTGGAGCTGCTGTGACAAAGACCACACACTGGGTGGCTTAAAACAGAGGGAAACTAGCTGGGCATAGTGGCACATCCTAATGTTCTGGGACACTGAGGCAGAAGGATCAAAAATTTGAGCTCAGCTCCTATCTCAAAATTAAATAAAAACTGAAAATGGCTGGAGATGTAGCTCAGTTCACCCTGCAAACCACACCACACCACACCAAACAAAGATTTGCCTGTAGTACAGAAGGGGTCAAAAGTCCAAAGCCAAATTTTGTAATGCCAAGGGGGGCCCAGCTGCACCTTTCCCAGCTCTTGGTACACTGGCTACTTCCTTCCTGGGTGTGGGGCTGCCCTTCACCCCTGGCTGGTGGCTCTTCCTTTGTCTCTGTCCTCCTCTCCTGATGGGGCAGTAGTCAAAGGCTTTAGGGACCATTCTACTGCCAAGATGTTCATCTCAATACCCTTAACAAACTACAGCGGAAAGGACGAGATGGGGGGGGGCCCTTCCTCACCCACTCATCCCTCCGACACAGAATTTAAATAGAAACCAAACAAACTGACACACACACACTACTGCCTACCACAGACCTAGCTCTGGATCCATGTGCACCTACTGGGGGGGGGTCACTGTGACCCTCCTGTCCCCTCCTGTTGCACTGCTGCCCTCCTAGATTATTTGCTTTCTGTCTTCCCCTCGTTCTCCCCCTATCTATCACCTGTCCACCTGAGGCACCACCAGAGCAGAGCTGGGGTGCTGTGCTCAGCACAGGAGTACATCATGTGGCACATGACAGGTGCTCAGGAAGTATGGGGTGAGGGGACAGGAAGAGGGAAGGAAGGAAGGAAAGATGGGAGAAGTCGGGGAGAGAAGGAAGGAGGGAAGGGAAGGGAAGCCAGGCACTGGAAATCCCTCTTGGCTCTGTCCCCAATGTGAGAAGGCCTCACTAGATGGAAGGATTGCTACAGTGTCCCTACTCACCCATAGCTACTTCGATTGAAATTAATTAACACGAAATACAATTAAGAATTCAGGTCCTTGGTCATACTGGCTGCATTGTGAGTGCTCAGTAACCACAGGGAGCCAGGGGTTAGTTCTCTAGCAAGCAGATGAGCCATTTCTAGAAACTTCTATTGGACACTAGTGCTGCAGACCACACGGGCCATAGGTTTCTCCTCCCGGGTGAGGGGAGCCAGGCCTAGATGAGCGTTTGGGGTTAAGGAATGGGCACCACTGCACTGAGGACTGCATGTGGGAGGAAGTGTGCATCTCCCTGCCTGGGCAGATCTCAGTGAGGTGGACCCACCCTCTTCCGGGGCAGAATAAAGGAAGGAGCCATGCTTCAGCCCTCCCCACCTCTGCAGCACAGCCTGACAGGGACCCCTTCATTTCTCTGTACCCATTCGATTCCTCCAGCCCTTCTGCTTGCTGGAGCCTGCCCCTCTGGGAAAAGGGACCCTATGACAATGTGAGATTCTGTCTGATTCCTCCCATGGCAGCATTTTGTTTTTCCCCACCCAATGCTCCCATGACCAGCAAGCCTGCCTCAAAAATGGCGCAAGACATTAAAGGACACAGCTTAAAGCAGGATCCTCAGTTCCGGGGGACTCTGCAGCTGCCTCCCAGGGGACATTTCTGGTTGTCATGATGGGGGACACTGCTGTTTACACCCTACAGTGCACAGGACAGGCTCCCCAGTGTGACCCCCGCATGATAACAGCATCACTGGGAGAAATACCGTCTCAGTCCCACATCCGAGGTCAGCTCTGCAAATGTCCTCCCCATCTGCTTGCTCACTTGGTGGCTGGTGGCAGACGAGACCTCACAAGGTGTGAACAACTTTCAGTGACAATGCACAGTGCACAATGGCATCCATACTCACTGAATTTTGTTTCTTTTGTGGAGTCAGAGTCTTACTAAGTAGCCCAGGCTGGCCTAAAGTTGCAGAGATCCTCCTGCCTCAGTCTTCAAAGTTCTAGGATTATATAGGGTGTGTGCCACCACACCCAGCCTTCACACTCACTTCTTTTTTTTTTTTTTTTTTTTTTTTTTTTTTACATTGTGATTTAAGACACACTCACTTCTGACACCAGCCCTGAGCTTTGGAGGCCAGTGCTGTTGGATAATTTGTGGGGAAAACTCTTGGGCTACACGGAAGCTCTTATGCTCATGGTTACCATTTGTTTGAGCAAAAAGATCTGAGTTAAACCCTACCAAGGACAGAGAGGCAAGGCTGAGTCCTGGAGGCTTGAACATCATCTTTTTTTGTGGAGCTGGGCCATGGTCCTTTCCTGGCACAGATACACAGAGGAGCTGGAGTTCATACTGTGATGGGTCCTACTCTGCTTGCATGACTGGGGCCCAGTCCCCTGGGCTGATCCTTGCAGTGCACAGCCTTTCTGGAGGTCAAAGTTGCCTTGGTGTAGCCTAATCCATCATCATGAGGCATACTGCTAGATTCTCTGGTAGCCACTGTTCCTGCCCAGGAGCCCAGGCAAAGGCAGGACCATTCTTTGGGTTAGGTTATTTGTCACTACAGATCTTCCTCTATGTTTTTTGAGATGGGGTCTCACTAGGATTCAGGCTGGAATTGTGCTCACTATGAAGCCCAAGCTGGTCTCAAACCTGTAGCAATCCTCCTGCCTCAGCCTCCATGTGCTAGGATTATAGGCATGCGCCACCATGCCCAGCTTTCCCACATGTTTTGCAGATCAGGAAATTGAGGCCCAGACCATAAGAAGCCTGTCTAGGTTCTAAATAGCTGGGGGAGGTGGGATCTGACTTGGATGTTGTTCAGGGTTTCTGCCCCTGCTCTTTCACCCTAGCACCCTTGACTTCCTGGGCCCCACACCTTCCAGAAGTTGACAAAGCCATGCCAGGAGCAGCCTTAGACTAGCTGGTTACTAGCAAAGCCAGGCAATAGGAGAAAAGACCTTTAAACCTTGGTATGGAAATGGAAAGTAGGACATGACCAGGGTATAAGAGACACACAGTAAATACAGCGGGAGTGATGCAGGAAGACAGACCCTACTAATTCGCCCTGTGGAAACTATCAGGTCAGAGTGGGCCTCAGGGTTTCAGAGGACCCCTCCTGCCTAGACAGCAGAGGGCTGCAGCCTCCAGACCTCCCCTCCACTTCCGCTGCCTTGTTCTCACTCCCCAGCAGTCTCTGTCCCAGCCGCCCATCCAGGCTGAGCATGGTACCCCGCACGCATGGTTGCTAGGAGACGGTTGCCGAGAGTCACAACTCAGCTGGCAATGGAAAACACCCCCAGCCACACTGTTTGCTGGCCCATTTAGGGAGGCATGGCTTCCTGTCCACTCCGCCTGGTCCCTCTGCACACATTCCCGAGCAATTTTGTTTACCTGGCGGCTCGATTGTACTTCACATGCACTCTATAATTAGGCAGGGTTATGAAACAGCCCCCACCCCATGCCCAGATCTGCACTGAATATGGCATGAAGGCTGGCATCAGGATCAAGCAGGGAGACACACTAGGAGGAAAGTCCCACTTCTGATCACAGGTGCGTGAATGGAGGGCCCCGTCACTTTGGTCTTGGCTGGTCACATTCCATGATCGCCAGTGACTGGCTTCATGACATTGAGCCAATGTCCATTAGGCTCAGACAGGAATAGGAGACGGAGGTATGAGCCCTGGGGTACAAGCAGGGGACTGCTCCCCAAGCCACACCATGACACCTATGACCCAGAGTGAGCAGCGAGCAGAGGGCAGAGGGCAGATACCATCTCAGCAAGCACTAACATGGCAATCAGTTGCTCCATACTCCACACAGTGCACTGCGTAGACACCTGCTCCAAGGATGTGGAGAGGCCCTCTGGTTGCTGCTGGGATGGTTAGGTGGGTCACACAGGGCCTGGTGGTGAGGGCAGTGCCTAGCCACTGAAGCATCCCTCACCAGCCCCCAGCGCTAACGGCACTGCTGAGGTTTCTTATCGAATCCCCGTTTTCCTCTGGATACACACAGGGCTCCCTCTCCTAGCCTCTGCAGCTGGGTGTGGTCAGTAGGATGGGAGCTACAGGAATACAGTAACCTGGGGACAAGCCTGACACCCACATGCCGTTTACCACATGTGCCCTGCCATAGGGACCTCCAGCTGGTGACAGTCCTGTTGGGAGGCTCTCTGTATTCATTCTAAGTGAGGATAGCTTGGGACAGGGCCTTGCAGACCCATCACTGTGGCGACCAGCAATGAGCTGGAAATGAACCTTTGTGCATTTAAGTCATGGTGATCTTATTCACTGCTACCTTACCTAGGCTCTCCTGACTGCTACAGATTAGGCGGTCACTAAACTCCAAAGGTCACCCTTTACAAGGCCAGCATCCTCAGCTGTGGGAACATGACCCCCAAGTGGAAAGCTTTGTATGGCTATTGGGCTATTGGGACGGCCCCTGGAATGAAACACAGGGAGCCACATAACAATGGTGGCTAGTGGGACAGAGGGGCCACAGTGAGGACCCTCTTGGACAGGGACCATGATTGCAGGCACAGGGAGGCAGGCCAGAGTGGGTGAGGAGCGGAAGCAGTGTTTGCTCCATGGTAGGAGGTGTGGCGTGTGGGACAATCACACATGTCCTCTCTTCCCTCCCCAGGCCCACTTCTTTTTCCTGGGTCTCAGTTGGCCCATTTGCAGAGGGAAGAGTCTCTCTTACTTTCATGGGCCCTGCTTGGGGAGGGCTGTAGGGGGAGCACGGTGGCTCTGAGGACCATCTGTGTGACACCAAAGTGGCTCCATACATGAGAAAGTCTTTTCACTAGGACTTCCCTCCATTCCTCAGCAGCCCGAGAGGCCCAGACTCAGCTCTTCTTTCGGAGAGGATTACATAGAGGTCAGGTGGTTCCTTCAGGGTCATGTTGCCCAAAAGAGGACCCTCGCCGCCAACCTTCACCAGCACCCTGCTGCCATCTGTCTTCCCGCTGGCTGTCGGTACAACCTCCAGTGCGGAGAGGCAGCACTGTACCCACCCCGCTGCCCGGGACAGGTGGAAACCCCACCTGGGCAGCAGCTCTTGCCTAGAAGAGTGGACATGGACTCAGGGACCGCAGAAAACCTCAAGGCTCCACCTCAGCGAATAACCCCAGTCCTAGAGCTCCAGGCCCAGCCCAGCGAGACAGAGTGTTTTCTGCGTAATCAGACAGGATGTGCCAGGGAGGCTGTACCACTGCTGTTGTGAGGCGGAAGAGAAATTAATTTTAAGCTTGGAGTTGGTTCCAGCCTGGGGGGAAAACGCCAACACCCACAAGGCTGGTTTGCAGAGGGCAGGCCGGCGCCCACTGCTGCCTGAACCTAGAAGGAAGTGCGCCCTGGGGAGCCTCCCTGGTTAGCATCCAGCCACCCCCATATTCCAGACCTGAGGATGCCTCAATGCTCATCTCTCCTAGAAGGCTGGAGGCACCTTTTCCTGAGCCACACCCAGACTGGCCCCAAACCCCTCCCCCAAGATGGCATCATGCAAAGGGCAAGAGAGAGTCAAAGAGAAATTCCCTCTGGAAAGTTCTCTGTAGAGTTTGATTGGCACTCTGTCATTCAGCCCTGCCTTTGGTGACAAGGATGAAGAAGGAGCATAGCCCAGATCCTGGTCTCACAGGACCAGCACCTGAGGTAGAGGGGGACCCGGGCATCGGACAGGTTCTGTCCTTCTTGGGGACAACCGTGCAGGTCACAGCTATAGACTCCTAGAGCCCCTGGGTCACACGGGATGGGCGCAGCAGGGACTGAGCTGGCCTACATGTTAGGCCTCCTTTGTCATCCCTGTCCTTCTCCACTCTCACACCTGTCACACATGTCAGGTGGCAGCAGGGATCTCCTGGTCCCTGGAAGCTTCCAGGTGTCTCCATAGCCCCTCAGAGGACAAAGGGATGGGGCTCCCTTGGCTTTTCCTGAGTGTCTTTCCAGGCATCCCTCAGCTGCCACTGACTAATACTTCTGGCCACTCATTCAAGGCTGGGGAGGGGACATGGAGTGGAGGTGGCTTGACACCAGGGTGCACTTTCTGCTAGACCAGATTATCCCCTATCACCCTCTGATGCCCAGACTCTGGTAAGCCCCACATTACCTTTGAGCCTCAGTTTCCCCAGGTATACAATGAGGGTACTGGCTGTGCAGCTCCCTGGTAGACTCTGTTCACCAACACCAGATTCTGTTTTTCTCTTCCTCACTGTGGGCACCAGTTGTGCCTTAGGACACAAAGTCAGCTGAAGGTCCTTTTCTTGGCCTGGCCCATTTGCTGGGAGTGGCCACAGGACGCTGACAATGGAAGGACAGACCATCTGAGTGAGAGGCAGAGTGGCCCGCATACCTGTATGCTCCTGGCCCTGACACTGGAGGCACAGTGTAGCGTGCTTCTGACCCAGCCCACCCATGCTGGACGGTGCCCATGATGGCAGTGGAGTGGGACAGGGCATGCTTGGAGCAAGGGAAAGATAAGCCAGCTGGGATGGCTCTGACTGCATAAGTGACCTGAGGTCAGGCAGCAGGGCCAGCAGGTCCTCAGGACCCAGACCAAGGACAGTGAGGGCCTCAGATCGGATGACATCCAGGCCCTGGGCCACCCAGACTATGGAGGAGAGAGAGGAATGTGAGTGCAGAGTCCATGTCCCAGAGCCTCTGGAAATTATTATGTCAAGCAAAAGAAAAAGGCAGAGTGCTGAAAGTTGTCCCTTTCAAAACCATGTCCTCCAGTGCCTCAGGATGGGACTTTTGGAAACTGTGCCACTGGTTAAGATCATACTGGAGCAGGGTAGGTGCCCTCCCAGGAGCAAAAGCAGACACAGAAAATGGTGCTCAGCACCACTGGAAGCCAGAGACAACTCCTGCAGGGAAGGCCTGGGGGGCCCAGAGGCTGCTAGCCGGGGAAAGCTCCTTCAGAGCCTTTGTGGGGAGGGCGTGGACTGATGACACTGAATTTGGACTTCCAACCTCCTAGACTGTGACAGAACCCACATCGGCGGTTTGAGACCCCCAGTCTGAGGTGGCTTGCTAGTGTGGCCACAGGAAGCCAATGGAGAGCAAGAATCCAGAGGCCCTCGTTCTGAGATTCTTCAGGGTACAGATACAGAGAGCCGGAGCAAGTGGAGGTGGGGAGGCCTGCATTCTGGAATGGGGTCTGCACAAGGCTCTGGCCCTGCAGGAGCAGTTGAAGACCTATGGTGTGGACTTAAGCAGATAAACTATGAGGAGATGCATGGCGGATACCCCAAAGGTGCCAGGAGGAGGTGGGCCCTTTCCAAGAGACAGAGGCAGTGGCTTCTACCATAGATAAGGCCCAAACTACCCAAAACAGAGAGGCTGGCTGTGGGGGTCTCCTGGACTTGTGAGGACTTAGATTCATGCACACAGCACTTGAGTTGACACTACAGAGGAGCCTGTGGGAGCTGTGCCACCCAGAATGTACCCAGGCCACACCCACCTCACTGCTGAGACATTCAACATGGTAGACTGGAGTTGACTCAGGTTGAGCTCCGGACCTCCAGGCCCAGCTGGATGGACAGAGGTGATTGTAAGGTACCCCCTTCATGGGGACACAAGACCACAGAAGGAGTCTGGACTGAAGGTGTCCACTCACCCAGCAGGCTTTCTCTGAGCCCCTGCTCATCCCAGGCCTCCTGAGCTCAAGCCTTGGTGTCTGAACTCATCATGCAGAGACGGGCTCGTGCCTGGCTCGTTCCGGTGCTGTGCTGTGTGTCTGTGGCCAGTCATGGAAACAAGAAGTCTCAGCAAAGGAAAGCGATGTCTAAAGGTAATTTTCTGTATTGTGCTTCTTAGCATCACATGTAGAGCTCAGCTAATTAGATTTTCCCTTACTTTTGAAAAAAAACCAAACACCGATGACTTTGAGGACTTAATGTTTTCGAAGTACAATGAAAATGTTCTCGCTGTTCTGAGAAAGGCTTCATTATACGCTAAACATTCGGATGTGATTTGCTCTTCAATCTGGGAATAGGCGCAGGGCGGACGTCACACTGACACTCAGGTCTCACGGGTGTGGCTCTGTTCTGGCTCTGACACACAGGTGTGAGGAGGCAGATTGAATGTGCCTGAGTCAGGAGTCTTTCTCTACCTGATGAAAATCTAAATTTTGATTATTCTGCACAACTTCCTTTTCCAGTGAAGTTGTCTCCCCTCCCATGTTTCCATCTGACACTTCCCAGACACCCTGGGCTTGCAGGGGTGCAGACAGCAAGCCAGCTGCATGTCCACAACTCTGTATCCAGTAGACATGCCATGAACCATGACCACTGCGAGCTACCAGAAGAAAAGGGGGGGGGGAGGACTGCACGGGATGGTTTCAAGAAAGTATTAACTTTGTGAAATGCAGTGTTAATTTGGAAGGCAGCTGGGTGGGAGACCAAGTAGGACCAGGAAGGGGGGGCTGCCAGTGTGTACAGCTGGGTGACGGACTCCAGGGAAAAGGATGTCTGTAAGCCCTCCACACGGTGACCATGGAAAACCCACACCTGCACAGTAATAGATCAGGGGGTGGGGAAGGGTCCCCGGCTGCCTTACGACAAAACCAGGCCCTACAAACCCAGCCAGCCATCTGGACATCAGTGGAGATGCTATGACATTAATTCCTTGCTGAAAATCTGATAGTGAGAAGGAAAGAATAAAACCTTTCTCTCCCCTGTGCAAACTATTTCCTCCCAAACAAATCCTATTTAATAGGGGGCTATTTGAGTCCGAGGCGTCCCCCTCACAGAAAAAGGCAGGCAGGACTCCAAAGTGACCACAATGAGCCATCCATGCTGATAGCCCACCCTGCAGATACCTGGGTGACCGGCTGGGCAGCTGTCACTATCTGGGGATAGTAGGCTCACATCAGTGGGGGACTCAGTCTCTGCACCCCTGGTGGGATGAGGGATGTGGCATACCCCACCTTCTATGCTGGACCCGTATGTAACGGGGCAGCTGGAGTCACTTTCTTATAAGCAGCAGGGCCTGAAGAAGGCTGTGATCCCAGGGGGAAGTGGGAGGCCCACATGGTGGGCAGTCCTCGGTCAGCCAATCTATACCCTACAGTGTGCCAGTGGCAGAAAAGAGGGGAGATGTCTCAGATGGAGAGAGATATATGGGTAGATTTACCCAGGATCATGCTGGGCCCTGACTCAGAGCCACCACTGTGAAAGGTCATTTCTGAGACCATCAAAGATGCATTAAAACAGATGGTCTCAGATCCCCTGAGGGCCAACTACTGGATATCTGGGTGGGGCAGTGGCAGGGGGTCCCTGGAGAAGGACTCCGCACATTTAAGAGACACGGACTGAGGTAGCAGGGGGGAGGGGGTTTGATGCCTGAAGCTTGTTGAAGATAAAAGAAGAAAAAAGGGATAGATGGGAGCAGTTTCTTGGATAAGAAAATCAAATCACAGCCAACAAAATAAAAAATAGATCAATTGGACTGTATTAAAAAAATCAAAGGCTACAATCTGAAGAGGGAAAAGGAACCTCACAGAATGGGAGAAAAATATTTGCAAATCATAAAGGGGTTAATACCATGAATAAAGAACTCCTACAAGCCAACAACCACTGCAACAAAAACATCCAAATAAAAGCAGGCAGAAGCCTTGAATAGCTATTTCTCCAGTGAAGGCATAAACGGCTGACAGGCACGTGAAAAGCTGCTCAACGCTGCCAACCGTTAGGAAAGACAAACCAAACCATCAAGGGGTATGAGGATGGTTACTGCGGAAGAGCCAGAAAATAACCAGTTTGAGGAGGACTCCGAGAAAGTGGAGCCTCGTGCACTGCCAGTGGGGCAGAAAGTGTAGCCACTAGAATCCAGCATGGTGGCTCCTCCACACGCCTCTAGGGTCCAGTAGTGCCACTCCTGGGCACACAGGCAGAGGATGGCAAGTAAACAGCCTGGATATACAGCAGCCTGGCCGGACCGCAGGACACCAGGCCTGCCGGTCATAACAGGACGAATGAGGACTGATATGCTGTGATTCAAAGGTGGTCCCTGGAGTCATCAGATCCATTGGGACAGGAAGTGGGATGGGGGAGGGGTGTGTGTGTGCCAGGGCTCAGGAGTTGGTGTTTCATGCGGACACAGTTTCGGTTTGAGAGAGAGTATGGAATCCTAACCACAGACCACCAGGGAGCCTCAAAGTTTCAGTTTGAGAAAACAAGGAAATTTGGAAATTGACTGTGATGGTGGCCGTTGAGCAGTGGACAGGTGCCTCAGGCCTCTGACCTGTGCCCTTAGCACAGCTGAGACGCTACATACTATGTTACACGACATTTTACTATGACTGAAAACTGAATTTTGAAATGTAGTTGCAAAAAGAAAGAATAAATGGGGCAAGCGTGTGTTACAGCTTCGTGCCAGCCAGCTCCCCAGGAAAGTCTCCCTGCACCCTTGGTTGGACCCCTACCTTGCTCTAGATACCCCTGGTGGCTCCCTAAAGTCTCTGGCCTCACTGCAGCTAAGAGGCCCCAGAGCGTGTGGGCTGAGCCCAGCTCTTACCATGTCTGCCCTTCCCTGAATGTTCTAGAAGGCAGACCACCCTTTCTTGGTCCAGGCAGGGGCTTTGTACTCACCCTGAACTGCTCTCCACTAAGCCCTTCCCCCTCCTCTAGGTTTCAGTCTAAATTTCACCGCCTTGGGGACCCTTCCCGACCACCCTCTCAATAAATAAGAGAGTCCCTGCTCTGCTCGTTACTGCCACCTCACCCCACTATATGGACGCGTGGTGTAACCAACAACCACAAACCAGACAGATTCAAATAAGAGCAATTTATCTTTCTGGAGGCCAGAAATTCCAAATCAAAGTGTGGGCAGGGCTGTGCTCCCTCCCGAGGCTCCAAGGGAAGAGCCTTTCCTGCCTCTTCCAGCTTTTGGTGGCTCTAGGAGCTCCTTGGCCCGTGGTCTCTTTGCTACCATCCCTATCTCTGCGGTCACAGAGCCACCTCCTTCTCGTACGTGTTATTCCTTCAGGTTTCTCTACAGACACCTGTGACAGCATGCCAGCCTGCTTGCGTAATCCAGGATCATCTGCCTAGGTCAAGGTCCTTAACTGCACTGGTGCCCCAAGACCCTTTTGCCTTAGAAGGTTACATTTATAGATCAGGCACAGGGATCCCTGGGTGGCCACTGTCCAGCCCACTACACTGTGTGTTGTTTGTGCACGTGCTGTGCGTGTGTGTGTGTGTGTGTGTGTGTAGGATGTGCATTGTGATGGTTCATCTTGTCACTTGTTCATCTTGTCACTTGTTCATCTTCTTTCGCTCAAGAGACACCTAGCAGGCTAATACAACACTTCTAGGTGTGCCTGAGTGGGACACGGGCTCTGGTCCTGGGCCTAAATCTGGACACCAGCTCCCTCCTCTCCGGCCTCTCCCCTGTTCTCTGCTTCCTGGCTGCCATGCATTGAGCACATTTCTTCCACCACACACTCTTGCAATGATGCTTTGCCCTTGGACCAGGGTAACCATAGGTTGAAAACACGAGCCAAAATAAACTCTCCTGCTTTAAATCATAGTCACAGGTATTTTGCCCCAGCAAAGGAAGGGTGACTAATACACATATGCATGCACGCCTTATGTTATTGTGTGATGTACATGTATGTGTATGCGTGTCAGGAGGGTAGGATCCTGGAGAGCTCCACTGACCTGAAGGAGTCACACTGCAGAGCAGACACACACCAGGCATGGACACAGTCCCTGCACAGGAAGGCCAGGCGGGAAGGATGTAGGGCACTACATCCACAGGATCTACAGCCCCAGATCCTGGCAACTCTGCAAAACAGGCCCAGAGGCTACAGCCCTCACTCCTGCACCCTCAGGCTCCATTCAACCCAGAGAAATGCTAGGGAGTCACTGCCTTGAGCTCATGGGAGGCTCTAGCTGGCCAGCCAGTCCACCATGTGATGAGCTCAAGCCCTACCGGAGTCTGGGGGCTTACACAGCACTGGCCCACTTTGTCCACCACCTCAGGCCAGCTGCTCCCAGGCTCCAGGAGGCTCATGCCATAGGCCTGTGCAGGCAAGTCTCCTGCCCGGGGATCAGCACCCTGCTCAGGCAGAGGATGATGGAACACACCTTCCGCATGGCCAGCAGCCCACAGTGGGCCACAGGCGTGTGGCAATTTGGGGCTAATTTTCTCCTGCAAAGAAATTGATCCTATAATCTGGTAAATACACTAATCATCTGCTGACTGCTTCTAGCCAGAGCTTATATGCTCGAATCCAGGGGGAACAGGCCTGGAATGGAACAAGACCTCGACTGCCGGTGGGAAGAACGGGAACCAGGAAATGCAGCTCCCACAGCTGGCAGCAAGGGAGACACACCCTGCTGCTGAGGAGCCATGTGTGCAGCCAGGGCTATGTGGACTTGGGGCTTGCATGGTCACCCGCATGCCTGGCTGGCTCTATTATGGAAAAAGAAACTGAGGCTGAGGAGCAAGATTGCTCAGCATCCCCTTGCCAAGCATTGTCGGGACACTGGCCCTGGGCCGTCAGCTGCCCACCTCCTCTCCCCATCTTGGCTCCTTTTTATTGAAGCAGAGAATGAGTCACTGCAGTAAGAAGCAGGGAGCAGCAATTCATTGTCAGTAGATGCACCATTAAATCAGAGGTGGCCAGAGTGGCCTCGTTTTGCTCAATCTTTTACATGACAATTTTTAAAAACTCAATAGTAACCAACACCTATAATGGGAATGGTTCCTAGAAAGATCTCCATTCTAGTTTTGCTCAAAAAGTTGACACTGTATGGCTGTGAATCCCATGGAACAAGTGCAAACTGTGTAAGGATGACTGCCCCCACCAGTGGCCATCACTTCCCCAGTGGCATCTACAGGCCTCTGTGATTGGGACAAAATGGCGGCTGCAGGAGAGCTTAGGGCGGCAGTGGGTCTTCCAGCACTGAATGGTCTTAGTCTACTTGGTGTCCCTGCAAAATACTGTAACCCCGAGGCCTGTGAACTACAGGAACTTATATGTCATGATTCTGGAAGCCAGAAGGCTGAGAACAAGGCAAGTCTGGTATTTGATGAGTGTCCTGGGCCTGGTTCACAGATGGTACTTTCTCACTGTGTCACTGTGTGGCAGAAGGGGCTGAGAGCTCTCTGACATCTCTTTTAAAAGCTCACTGAAGCCATTTATGAGGACCCCATCATCACATCCCAGTCATCTCCTGTATCTCCCACCTCCAACTGCATCACACTGGAGCAGCTTTCAACGCATGAGTGAATTTTGTGGGATAAAAACATTCAGCTCATAGCAAAGAGAGGATGGTGAGTGTGTGTTGTGTTTTGAGCTGATTTCCAACTGGTTTTCCTTGTGACGCACTGATTGATTAAGGCCTAAACTGAGAGAGGGGACCCCGTGGGGAGTGCCCTGAATAACAGTGGGGGTGGGTGGTAAGGAATGTGGCCTCAGTGTCTCCTTAGCACCTGGGACACAGACACTGATGGCATGAGGTATAAACACAAAGCCCTGGAGGGGGCCCTTGCTCCCATGGGTCTCTTTCCTGGTCCTCCTGTCACCCCAACCTCTCAGCGATGTTTTGGATACCTGGCAATAGAAGCAGTTCAGTGGGCTAGAGGATGGCCCGGAGGAAGGCGCTGGGGGAAGACATGGGTAAGACACAGGTCCCAAGGCCATCAGAGGGGCCTGTGGGGTTCAGAACAATAAGCAAGAAGCCACATCTGATCGAGGCTGGTGCAGCGGGTTGCATGTCACTCTAAAACAGCGAGCCACATCGGGATCTCCAGAGCTTGAGAATGTGACCTTACTTGGACAGAAAGTCTTAAAGGTATAACTAAGTGAAGTGCCTGGAGAGAGGGACATTATCCTCAATTACCTGGCTGGACGCTAAATCCAATGACAAATGTCCTTAAAAAAGAGAGTCTGAGAAAGACTTTAGAGCTGAACACAGAAACGAGGCCATGCGAAGATGGAGACACAGACAGAGCTACGAGGCCGCCCGCAGCCCCTGGAGTTGGCAGGAAGTGGCCTCTACCAGAACCTTTGGAGGAAGCTGGCTCTGTTCACCTCTCACTTTTAGATCTGGATGCTGGGACAAGCCTGTGACAAGCTGGGGTTCACTAGGGGTGAGTGGGTGGGTGTGGGCACACCCAGGCCAGGGCCCTCCCTGACCCCTCCACCAAGCCCTCTCCAGACTAGCCTCTGAATCCTCCCTGAGCTGCTTGATCTCTGAAAGCCTCGGTTTCTGCACCTGTAACATGGAGTCGAGAGTGCCACTTAGCGTGGGAGGGTATCTGGAGACTCAAGGTGGCCACAAGGGTAACCTGCTTAGTATGGTTGTTACCTGGGCCACTTGGGCTTTGGGTGGGGACCGCCTCTGCCCTTGAGTCTGTGGTGTTGCGCACAGCTGAGGTCACACGCACCACCTTCCTCATGAAAAACAACACCAGATCGCGTGCAGAAGCTTTCACACTACATTTTCTTCCTGTGCATGTTCCCCACATTTCCCCAGTAGGATCCAGTACCTCCGCCTCCCTTGCAGTGGTATGTCCACCTCAAAGCCGCCCCAGATGGGGAGCACAAGGGATATTGTTGTTGCCAGGTGGATGTGATGGCACCCAACAGCCTGGGTGTGGAGGAGGGAGAGGGGCGAGGGGGTGAAAGAGCCTGAACCACAGTTTAGAGGAGAGATGCCTTCTTGAAGGCACCAGAGGGGATCAAGGAATAAACCCCCCATTGTCCTCAGGGGCAGTCATGTTCACTGAGGAGCTTGGGTGCTGCAATCCGGCGTCATTGTGGTGACACAGGGTCTAAGATGGTGAAGTCCTGAGAGGGGCAGCCCAGACCTAGGCAGGCAGGCAGGCAGGCAGCATCCAGGTCCTCGCCCTGCCTTAGGCTCTTCTAGGCAAAAAGAGATGATTCCTCTGCCCTTGGATTCCTTCTGGCTATGACTTTTCCAGGAGACTGAGTTTCAGGCTTCTTTTGGGAGTATCTGGGCTGAGACTGAAGTGCCCCGATACCAGGATGGTTAAGATTAGAGAACAGCGGCTGGGGAACCACTGAATGTCCCTAGCATTCCTCAGGGTGAGCTTGTGTCATGGGCATTTCTAGTTATCCCAGGGGTCTCCCTAAAAGAACACCAGATGGAACCACCCCAATACTTGCTGCAATGAACCCTGACCTCAAACCACTCTGCTTAGCAATGAAGCTGCCTCTGAGATAAATTTCTGTGGCTAAAAATTCCCCTGGGCCCTATAACTTTAACTTCTTGTTCAATTCAAATTTAAATGCACCGGAGCACTGGGGAGAGATGTCCAGAGTGGTGATGGCAGAGGGAATGAGGCACAGAGTGTGTGACACAGAGCCACGTAGCAGTGACTGCAGTGCCACAGGGCCCTGACGTCACGGGAACCACATTTGCAAAGTGAGTGTTGGTTCTGTGTGGTCTCCAGGGATAGAGGCTCCTGCTCCATCCTAGCTGGGCGCCTCGCACCCCACCCCCTAACTCCTGGCTTCTTCTGGGAAATAGCAAGTGACACAAACGGGGCATGAATTTCCTGGAGATTTATAGCTGGCTCAGGACTCGCCGCTGCTGAAGGTGTTGAAGAATTACCAGGGCTCTCTGCATGGCCAGAACAAAGCAGGGACCGTCCCTCAGGTGCAAGAGCTGTAATTTCGCTGGCTTATTCATTTTTAATTGGATGAGAGCCACAAGCTAAAAAAAGAAAAAGTTACTTTACAGAAGAGCCGAGTCCCCTTTGACTCACTCCTCTCCGGTCTTCTCTTCCGAGGTGACCCTGTTATCACACTGACATGGAATCTTCCAGAACTTTCACACAGCATTTATGTTCTCAGGGAAAGTGTCAAGTATGGACATAAATATAGTATTTTTGCACACTTTTTATTAAAAATAAAGTGCAGCCTGCACTTGTCATGCAAGAGGACGCCCTGGAGATGGCTTCACATCTGGGTGTATTTCCTTCTCTTTCTTTTGAATCTCTGCATGGTGTTTTTGATTTTATTGAGACAGGGTCTCTGGCTTGGGGGTGGATAAGCTGGGTGACTTGGCTTTGGTCTCAAAGGAAAGCCCTAGTACTTGAAAAGCTTTTGCAAAAGTCAAGAACATTGTTTTTCTTTTTTTAAATTAAAACATGAAAAAAAAAAAAAAACCCTGTTTTTGAGACAGAGTCTTGCTATGATCTCTAGGGTCTCCCTTACAATTGTGGGCTCAAGTGATCCTCCTGCCTCAGCCTTCCCAAATAGCTTGGACTACAATTGTGTACCACTGTGCCCTGACTTTTTTTGTGGTGCTGGAGTTCAACCCAGTACCTCACGCATATTAGGCAAGTGCCCTACCAGTGGAGTTACACCTCTAGTTCTAGTTAAAATTTTTTATTTTAATTAATATATTTATAACTTTTGGGTGCCAGGAATCAAACTCAGGACCTCGTACTTGCCTAGCACGCATGGTGATGCTAAACTATATTCCCAGCCCTATAAGTTTAGAATTA
Organism: Cavia porcellus; assembly: GCF_034190915.1. Lineage (NCBI taxonomy): Eukaryota > Metazoa > Chordata > Mammalia > Rodentia > Caviidae > Cavia > Cavia porcellus. The sequence continues at coordinate 28,522,964 of NW_026947500.1, forward strand.
TGATAAATATACATAAAATGCCCCACCTTAGCCTGGTTAAGTGCACAGTTCAGGGGTGTCAACCCAGTCATGCTGTCATGCAGCCGTCCCCACCATCCCTAGATCTTGGCACCCCATCCAACTTCTTGTCTCTATGGATCTGACTGCTCTGGGGACCTCGAGTAGGCGGAATCAACTTAATTCTTTCCATCCCAGCATGGCATCTCTTGGTATCTGTCCACCCCTTGTCTGACACTTCACAGCCTGGACACATGGGAGTCAGTGACAAGTCCCTGGGCAGGGCTGGTAGCCCTGCCACATGGCTTGGAAGCAGCTGCCGCTGCTCCTGATACAAATCAAGAGAAGGGTCTCAATGGAAGGACATGCCCAGTGGGGCTGAGCTTAGCCATGCTGGGGGAGGGACAGCACAGGAACCTGTCTCAGCCCTGGCGGGGCCTCTGGCCACCAAATCCTGCTTTGCTACAATGGTTTCATTAATTTTTTCCTCCATGAATGTTTTCACCAAGCAATAGCTCATGCCTTCTGCCAGGAACTGCACCTGGACCTCAGACCATGGAGAGGCAGGAGGGGTCTCTGCAGGGGTCCTACCAGCCAGGACCATGGACAAGCACTCATTAATCAAAGCCTACAGTGAGCACCCCAGGAAGAGACAGGTAGGGTCACTGGGCCCATCTGCTTGAGGCCAGAATCTGGGGCTGTTGGACCTAGTGGGGGGGCCATAGGCTGGAGACAGTGCTGGCCTTAGGGTACATGGCTAATTCAGGCCATTCTATCCAGAAGGCTCATCAGAAACACTCTGGGAACATAAACTGACAACAAACAAGATTTCTTCCTGGAGCAGATGAGGTCAGGCGAACACAGGAATTAAAACAAATCGCCACTGACCCCGAGAGGGTGCCGCAGAGGCTGAATCGCTTTCTAATGAGGTAATCATGTGTGTGCCCCGACTTCAGGCAGTGCTGCCCGTCACCAGGCCGAGGGCTGAGTCACTGTGAGCTTGGTGGGGATCTACACTTCTCAATTTTGTCTCAAGAAGGACTCAGGGGGCTGGAGCTCGGAACGTTCCAGAACAACAGATGCTGCTGGACATGGATTCGAAGCTTTTCCATCTCCATGACACTGGCTCGTGGCTTCCAACTGCCTCACAGCTGCCACCTGTCCTAGCACCACCTCTGCCACCTGGCTCCTGGGACCCATGAGGGTGGAGGAGACCCTGGCACACAGTGGATGCTCACTGACAGGCAGAGCCTGGCCATGGGGCACAGGCTCCTACAGGGCAGCCCTGCCCACTCTTCCCTGCCACCAGCTCAAAGTGGCTCCAGATAAGTTGGCAGATGTGGAACCGGGATAAGCACCATCACCCCATGTGGCCCAGCCCCTGCCTAGGAGGATTTCTAAACAATCACGAATGGATAGTAATGTGGATTCCCAGGTCTTAAGGTTGTTGCTCCAACCTTGAACAGGGATGGGACTGAAAGCCCCTAGCATCACCTCTCAGGAGCCCACCTTTAACAGCCTGCATGCCTGGCTCACCTGCCTGCACGCCTGGCCTCTGCTTGGCTGCCTTTTCTTCCAGCTCTCTGCCTAAGCCCCTTCCTTCCTCTGTGCCTTTTCCCCTCCTTTCCCCCTTCCTCTAGAATCTGTATCACAAAAGCACCATATCTGCTGAGCCTCTCCCTCTTTGGCAGGTGAAACAGAAAGGTCTGTGGGAAGCAATAAACTACATCACTAACTGACTGACTGACTGATGGAGTGAATGAAAGAATGAGTAAGTGGAGGCTGGATGGGTGAATGCATCACCTTCTACACATTTTGAAGACGCCAGGCATAAATCTGGGCCACTTGTTGGATGCCCAGACACACGGCTGTTTATCATTAGTCAAACGAGAAGTTCCCTGGGCCGGGGCTGCCATGGGGGAACCAGTGTCTTCTGAGGCCAGTCTGTCTGCGTAGCTGGGAGGCTCCTGGCCACCAGCATGGGCTGAGGGGCTGTGTTCTGAGGCCTGGGAAGATCAAGAACTCTCTGCCCCTGTGAGTCCTCGAGTACCTGTGACAGTGCCCAGTGGGCACAGGGGACACATGGGGTGCACGGTGAGGTGGGGTGGGAGCCATCACAGGCCCCCTCTGCAGGCACGGCAGTGACCTGTCCCTTCCTTCTTGTACCTGTGCCTCACCTGCCCTTGGGAGCCACCGCATTCCCTCCCTCTCATTCTCAGTTCTTATAGTCCAGGCAGGGCTGAACCAACCATCTTCCAGGGAGGGCATGTGGCCTGGGCTTGGGCTCTCAGCATCTCCTTCATGGGGAGAATCTGCTGGAAAATGAAGCCAGGACAGAGGGGATGAGAGCTGTTAGGGTGACCAAGATTCTGGGGGACAATGTTGAGCACCTGGATCCAGCCAGGCGTGAAGTCAGTCACTGCTTGGATTTTTAGAGACTTAATCAACAAACTACATGCTGAGCTAGTTTGAATGGAACACTCAGTTTTACAGAAAGTCTTGCAGTAACACAGCTGGATGAACACTGAGAAGTGGGTGAACACTTTTACTGAGATGTTACCCCCAATTGACTGCCCTTGATGGTAAGCAACCCTATTCCTCTCACCTCCTACAGGAAGCCCTCCCAGGGATCCTCCAATCAGTGATGACCTTCACTTTGGAAGGACACTTACTCTGCTCAGCCAGAACCTTCCCCAATCCCTCAACTATTTCCCCAGTTCCACTCCAAGTGGAGATCCTCTGAACAGCTTCCTGCCTGCAACTCAGCCTGGCTGTGCAGCTCTGAGCAAGGGAGTGTCCCTCTCTGTACCTCGGTAGAAAAAGGAGCCAACAGAAATGTCTAAACTAGCTAGGCGTGGTGGTGCATGCCTGTAATCTCAGCACTCTGGAGGCTGAGGCAGGAGAACGGCAAGTTTGAGCCCACCCAGGTGAAGCACTGATTCTCGACATGGCATGGATGAGCTGAAAACCACAGTGCCCCATGACAGGCTTGCAAGGCACACACGGTGTGACTGCATTTGTATGCAACACACATTCTGGGACCCAGTTTCTAGAAAGCAGGTTAGCGGTTGTCGGAGGCTGACAGGAGGACGGGGCATGACTGCTCCTGGAGATGAGATAGAACCACATAGTGGAAAGGGTTGTCCAGCCTTGGGATGGACTTGGTGTCACTAAACTGTACTTCAATACAGAAAAATGGAAAATTTTATGGCTTGTGTATTTTTCCAGCATAAAAAGATAAATCAAAATGAAAAAAATTATACACAGGACACACATGACAAGATACACTGCTAACAGACTCATGTAAAGCAGTAAAAGTTCACGAACATACACGTCATTATGTTAATATCATTGCCTTCTCCCAGGCGGCAGGGCCTGGCTTCTCCCTTTGTCTTCTCCGCGTTCCTGATTCCATTTGTGACTGGCATGACTGCCCAGGTCAAAATGAAATAATACTCATGTACAAGCGCCTTACAGTCATGCATAGGGTTGAATAAGCCCCTAATGGTCCCCATGAAAAGGGGCACACAGTCCCCGGTAGACTCCTGGGTCTGTATGACATCAGGCTGGCTGCTGGGCTTTGAGGAGGAGGGCTGGCTCATTGGTTTCCTCTGATATTACCCAGCTTTTAAGTCCTGGGGTTCCTGGTCCTTGGAGAGGGGGCAGTGGGATCTGGGAAGAAGGCACCATGGAAGGTTCCCAAGGCCCCCGAGGTCTTGGGATGTCTCTATGGGAGTTGGCTGGCCTCTATTCAACTACAAACTCATTTCCTGTTCAACTCTGATATTCTTGGGTCAGGGTTACCCAGGACACAAGATGGGGCCCTGGTCCCCAGATGGCATCAGGTTCTGGCAAGAGGCACTGACCAATGAGCCCACGTGATATAGGAATTTGCCAAGTGGCAGCCCTGTGATGATAAATGTCCCTTAGCCGAGCCATGCATCGGGGAGGCTTGTGCCATACAGGCAAGGTGGTCAAGACAGGTTTTGGAAGAGGTAATCATGGGGGGAAGGGAGTCATTACGGCTTGTGACTAGATGTCCCCCGAAACCTCATGCAGTCATAGGTGGGGCATTTTTCAGAAGTGGTTAGATTGTGTGATGCTGGGATTATAGGTGTGTGATTACTACACTGGTACACTGGTACTGATTATAGGTGTGGCACTGCCCTAATCTCAATGGGCTGAATACAACATAAAACAGTCAGAAAGAATCTACTAAGACCCCTCGCTTGCTATCACATGCTCTCCATTTGCCTGCTTGCTGTGGATTATTTCTGTGATTCCCCTCTGCCATGCCACCCTGCCTTGGAGCCAGACGACTATGGACTGAAACCTCTACAAACTGTGAGCCAAATAAATGTTTCCTCCCTTAATGCTGGGTCTGAAGTATTTTGTCTCAGCAATGAGAAAACTGAGACAGGAGCCATGATGAGCACAAGGTGGAAAGTGCTCTGGGAACAGAGAACTGTGCAAAGGACAGGAAGTAGGTTGTGTTCCTGCTCCTCAAAGAGAGTAGAAATCAGTGCACAGTGGGGAGGGATGCAATGGAGGGCAGGTCAAGCAGAGGCCAGGGGGGCAGACTGGGGGCAAGTGGATGCTGGAATCAGATCTATGTGTCCCTGGAGCTCTGAGTGCAGCCAGCACAGACTGTGGGAGCAAGAGGGGAGCCTGCATGGAATTGCAGTTCAGCCACTGTGACTCAGAGTCTGCTATCTTAATCCCTCCATGCCTCAGTTTCTTGTCTGAGAAATGGAGACAGTGTTTTGATGAGGGTTAAAAGCATTAGTATCCACAGAACCCTTGGTGGTGGTGTGGTCAGCTTGGTGTGGGCAAATCTGAGCAGAGGGAACCACGACCATGAGGCTGTCCAGTCTAACACCCTCACTGGGAGGAACCCAGAAACCACAGTCAGCATGCCAGGAGCCACCAGGCACTGCCTGTCCCAGCACTGCCCCCACACAGCCCAAGCAGCAGCTCTTGGTTTGTGTCTTGGGGCTTCCAACCATCTCCTGTTCACCTCCTCTGACACTTTCATCCATCCTCACTCCCAAGGCCTGTGCTGGAGACTGGGGGCCCTGGCTGGGCATGATGGGCTGGCCCTGCCCTTGTAACTCTCACAGTCAGTAGGAAGGACGTGTCTGGATGAAGCAGAGTGAGTTGCATGAGGGAGCCCCTCCTTTGGGGGACAGAACCCAGCCTGGCTGGCAGTGTCAGCATCTCCCATGTCCAACAGCAACAAGAGTAACAGGTCCCCTTGTGCACATCACTTAGCTGCTCCTCCTCTTTTTCCCATGCCTTGCGTGTACAGACAGATGCTCTTAGGCCTCGCGAGACTACCATACAGGTGCTTTTCTTATTTCCACCATGTGGACTGAGCCACAGAGGGGTTGAGCAGCCTGCCCAAAGCCTCAGGGTGTAATGAATTGGACTTGGAGCTGGCAGTTGGCACCTGGATCTGTGCTTTTCAGGCCTGATTTATCGGATCTCTGCTTCTCAAGAGTGGTGACCTCCAATGTGGTCTTTATCTCTGTCTCTCTTCTTCAGCATAGGCCCTGGCCTGGCCAGCAGCAGGTCACATATTATTGCTAAAATGTCCACAGCAACAGAAAGAGTCCCCATGACTCAGTCCAGTATTCAGAGCCCTCTGTGACCTGGTGGCCTCCATCCTCTTCATTCTCTGAGTTTACCCCCTTTTCTAAACATTTCTACACGCTTCTCCCTCAGCCTCCACCTCACTGGGCCCTGTATCTGGGATGTCTTATGTCCTCAGAGAGCTCTTCCTCAGTGCTCAGCTGGGGATGGTCCTTTATCTTTCAAGACAAGTAGTGACAATGACAAGATGCTGTGAGAAGGTGTCTTAAGGCATCAGGAGGAGAAAGAGAAGCAGAATGACCCAGGCAGTGAAGGTAAGGGAAATCAAGGAGAAAGTGTGGGTCAGTACCAGGGGCAGGGTGTGGCACATTCTGGAGACAGGGTGGGAGACATTTTGTGGTGGCATCTATCGCTGGTGATGCAGGTGTGCCATGTCCCCAAATTAAAATGGATAGATGACTCCTCCCTCTGCTACCTCAGAGTTCCTTGCTGACCTCACCTTGCCTCCCAAGGCCAAGGATGGTCCCCATTCCTCTCTATAAACCCGGGACCCTGCTCATGGGATGCTGAGCACAGAAGAGATGCACAGAGAGCTTGTTAAGAATTGAAGGTCCTCACTGGAGGGTGTGGAGAACTTGCTAGTGAATGGTTTGTCTCATGGGACCAATATACAGACACCATTCTTGGGACCCTATCGCCTCAGGCAGTGACTGTGGTTTTGTGTGCTCCTTCCCTGTGCCCTCTCATTCCAACTCCACTGCTGTTGGCACAGCCCTTATTCCCAGGGCTGGCAAATCCCATCAATTAAAGATCCTACAGGGTACTTAGCACAGGGCCTTCTTACAACTCATTTGCCAACCTAACTGCTTGTATCATGAAACCCTCGAAAGGCCCTGCAGACAGAGACAAATTAATACTAACAAGAGCTTCAAAATGCACTGGAAAATGGGCAGTGGGTGTGAGGGAGGCCAGTGGAAAGGACCAAGAGCCCTACTTCCAGCAGAACCAATTGGGGTGTCAGAGGACCCTGCAGAAATTTCTAACATGGAAATGTCAGTTTGCTTCCTCCTGCAGACCTCACCCTATGTAGCTGGGGGCTGGGTACACAACTTCACCCTTGGATCAAGATGGAGGGTTGTAGGATACTTCTTAATAACTCAGGATTTATGCAGGGCACTGAGCTGACACAGGGGCAGGACAGATGAACTTTGGAGGAAGTTTAGATCCAGACATACCTTTGAGAACTTGGGATACTTAACTTCTCAAAGGCTCAGTTGTATCACCCTCAATACGTAATACCTGCTTCCTCAGATGACCACCATGGAACACATCTTTGGGTCTCTGCTTTGAATCATGAACCGTGTGGAAGCCCATCTTGCTCACCAAGAACAGACACTGCATAGGACGGGTGGATGTTAAGTCAGTCACTCAACATGGGATGGCTCTGACAGTGGCAGAGGCACGTGACATGAATGTGAGAGTCGGACAACCACACAGCGTGCCTCAGCAACAAGGTGACGTTGGGCACAAAGCACAAGACACTACAGACACTCAAGGACGTCGGTCCTTTGCCCATCCTCACAGAAGAGATTTCCCCAGCAAACAGATGAGCAGTGTTCCTAAACAATGAACCTCTACGACCAGACAGACCAAGGACACAGGTGCAGAGGAAGCAAGTGGGGGAACAGCTTTCAGGTCCTGCTCAGTTTCAGAACCATGGACAGCACAAGCGCGCTGTTCTGCACCATGGACCTGTTTGCAGCCCTTTAGCATCCCGGAGATGTCCAACACCATGGTGAGCGCTGGCCGCCCTTTTCTCCCTGCAGCTCACCAGCCACACACAGTTGTACCTACCCCAGATGCCACCTGAGCCTCAGTGGGCCAGCCTGTTACCCTCAGTTCTATGACATGTGACCACTCCTTATAACCACCCTCAATGTCCCTGACTCCAACAGTTTTGTGACACTCCCCTGACTCAATTCTGTCTATAGAAACCTCATGCATCAAAGTCTAGGGGCAACACCATCTCTTCTGTGGAACCCTTTTTCCTGATTTATCTTGAGACTTTTGCTGTACTATGCTTTTTTACCACTTTTTCAGAATGTGAGGTCCCCCAAAGAACTATGTCTGATTCATGCTTCTGCTCCAGCCTGGCACTTGGTACAGAAATGAATGAATGAAGGTCCAGGGACAATTTGTATACTTTCTACCATTTTGGGGGGTTCATGATGTCAGGATCTGTGTTATGTGCTTCAACCACTTGCATTTTTGTTTACAGATAAGAAACTGAGGCCATGAAATGAGTGGTATATCCAAGTCCACAGAGTTAGGAAGTGGCAGAGTCTGGACTCAAACCTGGACCACACTGCACAGTCTGTGCCCTTGACTGGGGCTCCTTTCTGTCTCTCTGCAACCCAGTGCATTGCCATCTGCCAGTCCCACAGAGTCTGAGCACTGCATCCATGGTCCCCTGAAGTGATTCTGAGCCTTTTTTTAGCTTGAGATTGAAATCACTGATGCTTCAAATTAGAACCCACCATGAACGAGCCAAGACTTCAGATCTGCCATAGCTAAGCAACCCCAGTCCACCTTCTCAGCAGGATTCCTAGACTGTTCCTTAGCTGGAACCACCTGTTACCAACTAATATGGAGGACAAAGGGAACAAATGATTCCTCAGGGTCAGGGCCTGACCTCCCAGCCTCCCAGATGTCCAAGGGTGCCCCTCAGAGCCACGGCTCCTTTATACCCTTGCAGATAAAGACTCTGATGCTAGAAGCCTCAGGCACCTGACCCCAGTGGCTATACACATCAGAGGGGAGATCTCCATGGCTAGCTAGAAGCCACGTAAGTAGGAGAACAAAGATGCCTACACTTAGAGGGAGGGGGACTCAGGACAGACGTTGCTCATCACTACCTGCAAGACACTGGCCTTGACAAGGAAAGCACCAACACAAACCCAGCTCGAGGATTCAGAAGTGGCATTGGCTCTATGCTAATATCAGCAGGTGCTTCGCCTATAACTGCTTACTAAATTAAACAGTCATTTGAATAAGACACAAATGTTTATTTTGATGGAGGTGAGGTGGATAAAGTTCCTAGGATGGCCATTAGGTCACTGACAGCCTCACATGATATTCCTTGAAAGGCAAGGCAGAAGTGTGAGCTGTGGGGTATGAGCGGCTAACACCTAGGCCCAGGATGCTGGCACCAGGGAAGCACAAAAGGTCTCTGGCTGTGGCCCTGGGATATGTCACTAGAGGATAAAATGGGCGCCAAAATGGACATTCCAGGATTATCTGAAAGCCACACCTGTGCCAAAACAGAATCACGGAAAGTTTCCATCGCCCTGGGAGTGGAGATATAAGCCAAGTCAGGAGGCACACCTGCCAGCACCCTGTGGGGGAATGAGGGGAGGGCAGGTACCTGCAGTGGCCGGTACCCTTCCAAGGAGAGATGCAAAGGAGCTGTGGCCAAGACCTTCTCAGCAGCAAGGCCCAGCTATCTGCGTGTGAGGGGCACACACAGATGTGACCTGTAACTGTTTCGCTGTCACCATTGTTACTATTATTATTTGTTCAACTAATATTTATTGGCTTTCTCTTCTGAGTCAAGCATGAGATGGAAATTGACGACAAATACTGACTAAAAGCCAGCCCTGTGTTGGTGCTTTTGGCCAGCAGGGCTCATGGGGGAATCTTGAGTGTCACATAACTCAGCTTGCGTGATTTGATTCTTATACTGCCCACCTTACTCATGGGGAAACTGAGGCCCAGCAGGCATGTGCTGGTTAATAGGGCTCATAATGACTGATCAAGAAGAGTCTGGTCTTGACTTTCATCCCTCCAAGGAGAACCCGAGGCTGGGTGAGGCTGTCCTGCTGTAACTGCAGCACCCCAGTGGATTTGGAGGATGGTTTGGGTGGATATGATCTGCAGCCTACATTACATCTTCCAAATCCCATCCTGTCAAGGGCTGGCCTAGGAAACATTCCGTGACGTACTCCCAACATCTCTGAGGAGGACGCCAGGGCATCTGTCTTAGCATCCTTGCTTCAATACAACCTCTTCTAGTGCAAGTATTTAATATGAGGGAAAAGTAATTAGCACACCTAAGCATTGCTTTTCAAGGATGAAGGATATTGCTGCCTGCCTTAATTGCAAAGGAAAACCTATTTAGGGAAATTAACACAAACCGAGATTGGCCACTTCAGGGCTAAGAAAACAATCACAAAAACCATAGGAGTCTTCCCAGCCCTACCTCCAGTTGCCAGGAAAGGACCCAGGAAGATAATTAACACCTAGAAAGTTTTACCTCCGGACTAGGGCCACTGGCCTGGCTGAGGAAGCCAGGACAGCCCTCCCTAGTGTTGGGTGGCCTTTTTCTATGAAATATTTTTCTATTTACAAATTAGTACTTGTCAAAAAATTAGTACTGTAGAAAATCTAAGACATAGAACAGTGTGGAAAAAGAAAACAGCACAACCTCATCGCTCTAGGAGTTAATACATCCTTTTTTCTCTGTACCTAGATTTTTTGCAGGGTGGTATTCTTTGCACGATATTATTGGTTCTGCATTTCTCATAAAATATAATGCAGCAATTTCCTATCAGTATTAAGAACTCCTTGTAGGAATAATTTTTAATGTTTTCTCATGAATCCACAGCAGATGTTTGCTGTACCCTTAACCGTTTCCCTTTGTTCTCTCCCTGCTGCCAACTCTCTTTCTAAAATTTATTTGAATATTTTTGCTTCCCTGTGATCTCGACCCGCTTTTTAGACAATTCCCTTAGGATGGATTCCTGGATGTAAACCCCAGCTCGATTGTAGGGTTCCTGTTACACACTGTTGCACTGATTTCTACAAGTTTATGGCAATTGATTCTTTTACCTGGCAACATGGGAGTATGTTACCAGCAATGGGTACTATAATTTAATAAAAGTATTAATTCAAAAATAAAAGTCAGCAGCGTATGCTTTGTTTATTTCCTTACCCTCTGCCCATTTCTACATCAAGCCCATCAAAGTCTGTCCGGATCTTGAACTGGGCATAACATGATGTGGTCAGGTGGCAGGCTAGGATCCCAGCATCTCACCTTATCAGCTATAAGACCATGGGTAAGTGATGTGACCTCTCTGTACCTCAGTTTCCTCTTCTATAAAATGGGGGTGACAACAGATTTATAGGGTCGCCATGTGAACTAGATGGGTCAGTGCAGGCTTGGCAGATACACCCTCATTGGCTATAAATAAGGAAAGGGCCTTTGGGTTAGTCATTGCAAATACTGTTTGATCTCAGATGTTTATTGCTGAGTTGCTTTATGAACATTTCTTGAGATCAAGGATATTTTAGTAACTCAAGGAAAAAAAAAAATCTTAGGTTTCCATATGGGAAACCTGTGGGAAAAACCATTGATCCTACCACCAGATTAGTGCAGTTCTGCTTCTAGTTGGGACTCAGAGATGTAGGTTAGCATGACAAATGAACCTCATTCAGGCTAGTGGGACATCATCTTGCCTGCTACAGGACTCTGTGGCTTTACCCTGGCTTTCTAAAAGCACAGCTGCTCTGACTTCCACCCTCCAGCTCTGAGCAAGCCAGCAGGGGCTGGCAATCAGGTTTCCACATGGCTCACAGGCCTCAGGTGATTCTGATCCCCAGCTGGGTCCCAGGAAACGAGGCCCAGGCAACCCTGAAGGACTTGCAAGTGACACAACATGCCAGGTCTCCTGAGTGACTCCACACACAGCCCCCACGCATAAATGTTCACACCTTATCCATGACTTTGCTTAACTTTTGGGACTGACCTCTGACCTCTTTTTCTAGGTCTTCTGGGAGTAGGGAGATCTGATCAAGATAATCTCAAAGCCTCCCTACTCCCTACTGCCAGAAAACTGTCCAAAGCTGATTCAACCTGGAAACTTTGGTGTCTTCAACTCCTATTATCGTGAAATACGCTGTGGGAGGAACTTCCTGCTGTGGACAGACAAGCTCACCCTGAACCCTCCCATAGCCTCTGGAAACTCTCTGGCCATTTGTTTCCAGGCTGTTTGACATTTCCACCAGGAAGGCTCAGTGACACAGCCTAGGGGATTCCAGCAATGAGCTGATCTGAAGATGGTAAATATGATTAGGTCTCCACATCCACGGGGTCTGTTTCTACCCATTCTACCAAATGTGGGTGGCAATTTTTTTTTTTTTTTTGGTCTTTTTCGTTTTTACCGGTACCAGGGATCGAACTCACGACTGCCTGCTTGCAAGGCAGGCGCTTATGCCGCTGAGCTAATTTCCCAGTCCCCGGCAAATATTTTTTTAAATTTGCCTTTGCATTAAGCATGTGCAGAATTTTTTTCCTTGTCATTATTCCTTAAATATAGTATCACAACTACTTACAAAGCACTTACACTGTATAAGGTATGTGAAGTAATCTAGAAATGATTTAAATGGTACACAAATATATGCGGGTAATACAAATATTAAACTGTTTTATATGAGGGATTTGAGCAATCTCAGACTTTGGTTCCATTGGGGGTCCCAGAGCCAGCCCCCTGTGCATGCTCATGGAAGACAGTACACCAATCTGCAGAGCAAATGTCCTTATCACAGGGACACACTCATCCTCTCTGCCCACCTCGGAGATGTTTCATGACAACTGAACTCACACTCTGACACCTCTCTGTCTCAATGTAATTCCTACATTGAAAACAGCCATTTACAGGGAACTTTACTCAAAGTTTTGATTTTGGTGGGAGCGGGGAAGGTAGTCAACAAAGAAGCAACAACTACAACAAAACAAATTTCCCAAATGCTTCAGCCGGGGTGGGGGAAGAAAGAAGGAAATTCTAGAAAGCGAATACCCAGGAAGATCACGCACCCCAGGAAACCCTTCACTGTGGGATGTGACTTGGAGCAGGATGGCAATGTCAGGGTGCTCTGACAAAGTTAAAGATGGAAAAATGAAGTAATGCGGAAGGGTTGAAAAGCCAGCATTCACTTCAAAAGTGGCCCGTTGGTCCAAAGGTGCAAACCACAGCATGCATTTTTAGAGAAAAAATAAAATGTCTGACATACTTTTGAAATTCTTTCAAACAGAGCAAAAAGAACCCTTGCCTGGGGGGATGGGGGAAATGAAGGATGCATGCTGGCCCTTTGGGTAGCTTTTCCCATGGAGACCACAGCCTCCCAGGGAGCTCAGGAAACCCCAGACTCATGCCCACATGGACAGCGGATGTGGTAAGCAAGAGTCTATTTAAAACAATCCCTCCAAGGTCAGCTTTTCATAGAGAATGCAGAAAAATTGTGGGAAGAAATAAATCTCTCTAAGGCAATAAATTATTTTAATATTCCAGCAGTGAAATCCAGTAGCTAGGAAAATAACTCAATGGGGATTTTCAGTCTTCAATCTAACTAAGCACCTACTGCGGGTGTTCAGAGTCCCATCAAGCTAGGTTGGGGAATGAACTGGGAGGAGCCTGGCCTTCCACTCTATCGCTGTCAGTGTACAACCTGAAGCAGGCGGCCTGCTGGGACATGTTTGTGGAAAGCTCAACTCTCCCCTGGGTCACATGTGACATCTTAACCCTGCCACAGACCTCAGGTATCTCTAGCAGTGTTCCTAGAATCCTGAAATCCAGAGGTTCCCCAGAATTGAAAGCCTGCTCTAAAATGGCAAATACATTTGCATATCAGAGGTTAAAATCAATGTCAAAGGAGGTTTGATAAGCGAAGGCCAGCAACTCCTGATGCTTCAAATGCTTGTGAGGCTTTAGTGGGACAGGACGGGGTGTCCCCTCTTTGGTCAGTCTAGGTGCGCGCAGCAACACCTGCTCAGCCAGTAGTGTACCAGCGGCACGCACGCCTCCCAGGCCAAGTTCCTTGACGGACCGGCTTATCCAGGAAACAATCCAATGAGCTGAACAAGGCATCTGCTTGAGCATCTGCAGCCCTCATTTATTATTAAAAGCCAAGAACAGCACCACTGTGTCAGTCCACCGGGGCCCTTTCTCTGCCACCCCCACACACTCAGAGACCCCAGGCTTGCCTCCCCACCCAAGGCCACACCCCCTTGGTCTCTGTCTCCTTCTTTCTCTCACACACAGGAAGGGGATTTACATCACAACTGCATCCTACAGATGATGATTCAACCTAGTCTCTGCATTTTTATGAGGGTTACAAACCGAATTAACCCACGGAGCTGCAGTGGGCTCCCGGCTCCACCATTCTGGAGGTGCATCTGACAGTTTCAACACACAAGAACCAGAATTAGCTCGATTCTCACCCAAATCGGGCTCTGATTGGTCAAGGCTAATTTAAATCTGTCTTTTCAGGAAATGATATGAGAGCAACATGAGACACTTGGAATAAGTTAGCACACCTTCTCCCCCCCTACCTGGCTTTCTCTTCCCCGATACGATCTTCCCTCTGGGTTCCCATTCCCTCTTAAGAGACTTGTGATCATTAGCAAAGTCACAACCCGAAAGTTTAGACACATGAGAAAATGACTTCAAGTGGCCATCCCACTGGGGCCAGAACATGATCTCTTCCTTCGTAGAGTGCATGCGTGTCCATCTAGCTAGACCTCCTCTCCATTCCTTCTACCTGTGCATGGATTTCTGACACACAGGAAGCAGGGCTCAGGTTAGCACTGAGGAAACACTGTCCCAGAAATGTGAACTCCCAATGAGGACTATTCTACCAGAGCTTTTAGAAAGAATTTTTTGCCAACCATATCCTCTCAGCTTTCATATTTCCAAAGAGCAACACTTTCCTTTGGACCAAGATATTAAATCCCCAGAGGGGCAACATTCACATGTGCTGGGAATTCAGGCACCTTCTACATTCCAAATTCAATTACATGTGAAGCTCGTGGGTCACAGACACCAACATCCAATGGATTCTTTAAATGCAGACGAAGTTCCTTCCTTCCAGGTGCTACCAAAAGCTTTCAATCACCTGCATACCAAAGCTGTTTTTGTGCAGTCTACTCCACCTACCCACTTTGGCCCATGTCACTTGGTCTTTGAAGACTATCACCCATCCAATGACTGCAAATCCACCAACTCTGAGCCACCAGTCACAGACCTGGTGTCAGTAAATGATACATTGGGCTTTCTGGCTAGCCCTTAGGACCTAGCAGTGGGCGATGATTCCTCTTGGTGGCTATTTATAGAGTCACAACTAAACCACCCACAGATCCACACATGTCTTCAACATCATGGCAACCACATCTCTTTTTTCTACCTTCTACTTCAAGACCAATGGCCAAGTTCCACATACACTTCCTCCTTCCAGAGAAGTAGAGCCAAAGCCTCAGAGTCAATTCAAACACCAGACCATAGGAAGTAGCATCCACAGGGTGCAGAGTCATGCAGCACAACTCTACGGTCGCCCCCATGAGCATTCTAGCTCACTCACTGTAGTTGTGCCACCATGACCGTGACCCCTTCCCAGGTGAGAGTCGGCGCTCTCCCCAAGTGAGTGACACAAACACTGCATCCCTACCTCAATCAAGAAGTCCCCGGTCCTCAGTCCAGCTTGCCATGCCACCCCGCCTTCATCCACAGATTCCAGGTACTGTAGGGCTGGGAATGCCGGCGTTGGAGTGAATTCTTCAATGGGGGTGTCAGCTGGGAAGATAAAGAGCACCTCATCAGAAGCCTCATAGATGTTTTCCAAGTTAGCTGTCCTGCCTCCCCTGGGCTGCCCTGGGAAGAGGTGGATCCCTGTGTCTCCTGCTGGAAGAGATTGTCCATGCCAACTCTCCTCAGGGAAGGACTTGAGAATCACATTTCTGGTCACTGCTAACTCAAACCACGAAGCCACCTGCATGTTGGTGTTACCATCATGCTTCTGGGCCTTTTCACTGAAACCACAGAACAACGTGCTCTGCAGTACATGTCTACACGCCTGTCATTTTCTTTAAAAGCATCAGTGACTAAACATTTTCAGTTCTAAAAATGGAAAAGTTCCTCCTATACCACACAGAGCTAGAGAAATGCCATACTGAACCACTTGCCAATTTTAAATTTACGTAGACTGGGACCAAGGGGGATTCAACTTGAAACACAGATGCAACAGAATGCTGACCCAGTTGGGTGGCCATCGATTTGGAATCTGCCCATGACTCCTTTGCACTGGGAGCCTGGCTGGCTGTGACCACCTTGGAACCAGCATGCATGGCAAGGCTGGACCTCAGTGGAGCAAGGCTTGGCTTCTGGAGCCCACATGGCTGTCAAGCACAACTCCAGGGCAAGAGGATAACCTTCTTGGTAGTCATGAAAGGCCAGGGGTGAGCTGTGAATATGGAGATGCCTGGTAGTGGGAGGAAGAGGACATCACACAGATGGGCCTGGACTTGTACAGGGAACAGAGGGACAGACTCGGCTTCTCTCTGCACAGATCATCGTGGAGCTGCCTGGGCTGAAGGCAGATGGGCCCACCAGCCAGGAAGGAAGCTCTCTCTACACAGGTGCAGAACTCTACCGCAGCACAGAGGCTCCAGGATGAAACTTCCACATGGCTGACCCCCACACATGCAGTGGGCAGTTGTCTCCTCTCACGAGGGGTGATGCCATTCTGTCTTATTTGGAAGGGAGGCCCTCACATAAAGGGCATGTGGTGGGTACACTGCCATGGACCGCATCGCAGAGCCTCCCACCATAGGCCATGGGATGTATGTGATGCCAGCTCAGTCCCTCTGTGGCAGAGGGGACCATCTTGCCACCTTTCCATTGCAAAGTCACCTTAGAGGCAGGCACACGGGTGCCGCTACCCTTGGAGCTGAAGCCCACTTCCAAGGCAGGCAGTTTCCCGGCACCTGAAACTCAGGGCTGCTGATTCTGTGCATCTGAAACGAGGAGCTCTGAAGGCAGCCACAGTGTGGCTTAACTAAAGCATGAAACTGATTACCCCCATGATTAAAGCAAGGTGGGGGGGAGCGTGTTCCGACCAATGCCGTGTATAGCAAATTAAAAATATGCCTAAAGTAAGCCCTGATGTTTTCTGAGGCAGGCAGAACAGTAAAGAGCACTGTTGTCTAGCAACCGAGTGCCCTTAGGAAAATGCTTATTTAATGCTTATTTCCAAGCAGGGGGAATGTTCCTCATACAGGAGTGTACACACACACACACACACACACACACACACACACACACACGACATGTGAACGCACCCAGGCTCTTACCTTTTGCCCCTCGGAGCACAAACCCGAAGCCCTCATTGTCCTTCTTCTGTAGGACCACTGTCTTCTCCTCGATGATGCAGTCACTGTAGAGAGAATTCCGGGGATAGCGACCATTATTGTAACCCGTCATCATCACGGTGGCTGCTCCTCCGCCGGGGACGTTCATCATCATAGCCAATTAATCACCCAGCTCCCGGATCGGATCCCGGCAGCATGGAGGAGCCTGGGCGGCAGCGAGGTGCAGGCGGAGCTGGGGGGGCTAACGGGATAGGCGAGCGGGGCACAATGGGATGTGGAAGGGGGGGGCGGGCGGCGCAGGAGCCAGCCGGGGGAAGGAGGCAGGCATGCTGGAGAGGCTGCCGGGCTGCTGAGCGGCAGCTCAAGGCACCCGGGGGCCGGCCAGGACGCCGCCGCTGAGAGCAAAGAAAGTAAGTGGCCCGGGTGGTGGCGGCGGCGGTGGCAGCAGCAGCGTCGTGAATGAGCTCCCCCCGCCTGCCTCGGCCAGATGCATCTTCCAGGGAAGCGGAATGAAATCAGCCTGAGGAGAAATGAGGCAGCAGTTTTGTTTGGCTTTTTCTTGAAGGGGCTTAAAAAGAAAATCAGATTCTATGTGCTCAGGCAGCGCGTGAGCCAGTGGCAGGCGCGGGTGACACAGGGACCTGGGCGCTGCATCCCGCGCTCCCTCCTCTAGTCCTTGGGAAGGTGGTGTGCGGCAGGCAGGAGCCCCCACAGTCATCTGATGAGCCCACAGCGCGACCGCGGTAGCTGCCTGAGCGTCATCCCGCGCAGAGAATCCGCAGGCTGGGCTGGCGGCAGGCAGGGCGGGGGAGCGGCCAGCGTGGTGCCTCCCATGGCCACAGCTAGGGACTTCTGACCAGCAAGCGGGGCTCTGGGCAGAAGCAGGCAGGTCATTTCAGTCCTACCGAAGCCTCTGAGGCCAGTGGCCTGCTTTTTAGGAGGGTGGATTGCTGGGGACAGGGAATGGAGGGCAGGTGGTGTGCCCCCTGCAACGAGAGCCACACTATTTGCCTCTTGGCACAGTGTTTCTTTTTAAAAGAAAGAAACTGAAAAAGCCCCAACTTTGTTTTACCTGCAAAGCCTCCTCTCATTCTAAAAGAACTCCACCCTGTGACTGTCCACACCCAGGGGCACGCACAGGTGTACTGGATACAAGCAGGCTGCCCTGTGGGTCCCAGGACCTGGCTAACCTGCTGTCCTGCCCTGCCCTGTCTTCTGGGTGGCCCGCTGAGGGGACCTGAGACACAACCCCTGTCCCACCAGCATGGGTGCTGCCTGAAGTAACTCAGGAGCCACTGGAGGAGGGAGCAGGGAGAAAGGGAGAGAGGTCTTCTGCAGGGTCCCAGGGGGCTGGTGTGGGGGGATCTGGTGTACAGAGAGAGGGCACCATGGGCTGCAGATGCTCCCATCTCAGTGAGGGCTGGGGACCCCAGGCAGAGGAAGGGGGTAAGGAGCTGCCGGCTCCTCTTCCTGGCCCCACACTTGCTGCCTTGGGCAGCACATGGCCCAGCGCTCAGTGGCGGGTCACAGTGCAGCAGTTATGGACTGGGAGCCCCCAGGGAGTGGAAGGACGGGGCAAGTGTCTGTGACTGGCTGGAGTTCACTGGATGGGGTTCAGGCAGCCCCTCAAAGTGCTCATTGTACAGATGAGGCAAGAGAGCTCTGGAGTGGTTGGGGACATAACAGAGTGTATCCCCCACACCAGCTGCACCAGAGGATCATACAAAGGACATGCGTGACCCTGCCTCCCAGTGGGATGGTGCCGCTCCGCTCAGCAGGGCAGACCTGGTAGTCATGACCCATTACAGGGTCTGAAATACGGCAGGCAACTGTGGTCCGCAGCTCTTGTTCTGTAGTGGAGATGCTGCCAAATGCAGGGAGTCCAGCTCTGGGGAAGTCGGCCACCAGCCTGAAGCCCTCCGGACTCAACCTGCACCCCACCCTCACCTCCTGCTCAGGGCCACTGGACAAGGCTAGGGACAGTCAAGGGTCCAGGGCACTAGAAACCCACAGGCAGGGACCACAGCCATTCTGACATTAGCAGTGACAGGGTCTCTGGTTCCTTGTCTCACAAACCCATAGGTAGCGAGGCCAGGCCGGGCCTCTCAGTATTGCTGTGGTTGGAGACAGCCACTCCCACAGTGGTGTGGTTAGCAGGAAAACCCCAGGGCCCTTTAACTGCTGCCAGTAGTGGAGCAGGCTGGCAGCCAGCCAGGTCCTGGCAGCCACAGGGGACAGGAGGGAGAGGGGGCTCTTCTGCCATGGCTTAGGGGTCCTGGGGAGCTGCTGCTGAGACTGCCTCACATGACTCCCTTTCCACCTGGGTCCTGCAGACACCCTGCTGCCAAAGCCAAGGGAAGCATGCTGGTCTCCTGCACGCCCTTCTGCTGGGAGCTGCAGAGGCCAGCAGCCCAAGACCCTTGAAGGATGAGAGCCCACCCAAGACACCAAGCCCACTGCCCCGTGCTCTGCTTGGAACTGGGTGACATCTGGATCCGGGACAGGGATATATTCTCAGCACACGTCACCTGTTTGATTTAAAGGTACTCAGACACTATCCTCCCACACAGCCTATGCTACTCCCTGGCAGCTGTCCCCTCAACACGCACTTCTTCAGGCCAGTGGGATTGCCCAGCATGTGGTGTAGGTGCCAGCCTGGGCCCCGAAGAGCTTGGTTCAAAGCCCAGCTGTGCTCTGTCCCAAAGGTCACCATGAACTTCAAACTTGAGATGCCTGCTCTGCAAAATGAGAGTAACCATAGTCCAGGCCAGGAGTGCACAAAGTGATCCCCCAACTCATGCCCTAAAGTCACCTCTGCAGCATGTGTGAATCAAATCAGAGATGACATGCAGGACCAGCATATGCCAACCCCTCATCATGATGTGTCTTCTTGTGGGGACATCACCCATCTCTCTGCCACCCAGGCCAAAGCCTGCCTGGTCATTCCTGACCTGTCCTGGGAACCTTTTAGCCCCACCTGTGACTGCTATCCTGCCTGCACTGGGATAGCTCTGTCCTCTGTGTCAGTGAAGAGCCAGGTCCTCAGGCTCTGACACCAGGAAGAACCGTCCCTATCCTTCTATCCTTACACCATTTCGGATCCTGAAGAGCCCGCCCCAACTGTCATGACCTCCATTCCCTGTGTTCACAGATGCACCTTGGGTTTGGATGGACCTTCAGCTGTTCATCAGCTGGGCTGATCAGAGCCTCAGTTTCCCCCCACAAGGAGGATGAAAGTCTAGAAGGAGCCAATGAGTCAACACTCAGAAGCACCCCCTTGACAGGCCTTGGAACTTTGTCACAGGGGAGCTGTGGTCCTTAGCACACACACCATGGATTCTTCTGCGCTGTCATCCAGAAGCAAATGTCCCTGTCTCCAAGGGACCTGAGCTCATGCAGGTACTGATCTTGCCTTGTGATTCACCCCCAAATTCCCCCACAGACAAAGTGGAATGGTACAGACCCAAGGTATAGATTGAGCACATCACAGGACAAGTGAGTGACCGTGACCAAGGACCACTGTAGGACTTCCAGGAGAGGAAGACTGGGATGGCCCTCAGGTCTTAGTGGAAGCCAGATGGCAGGTTTTATGAAGCACAGAGGAGTGCCCACTGCATGCGGCAGGCTAGGCCCAGGAAGCCAGAGAGGAGAGAGGATGCGGCCCAGGTCCTCAGCACATGCCTGGACTTTTGCACAAGTCCTTGAGCCAGAGGCCACCCTGTAGCTGGGGACTCTCCAGATGTGGTCCAAACTCTGTGTCACTGGGCCACATCAGCGGCACCTGCCACCCCACATGCTGTCCCGGGGAGCCTCACTCACTCCTCTTCTGGGGCCCTTCTTCCCCACCTATGAATGACCCCGTGTCTGAAGCAGTCACAGCGAACATCTGGGAAACAAAAATCATGGCAACTCTTCTGTGAATCACGTGATACAACATCTACCTGCAGCTGTGGGCTGAACAAAAGCATGAGCCAGCAGTGCCTTCTTCAAATGTTTCTGAGTAGGGTGGGGGACTCTAACAAACACACCTGCCTGTGTCAACTTCTGGAGCTGTGGAAAGGGAAGGGGTGGGCACCCAGTAATGCTCGGTATAGCTGCACAGCTTGTATGCAGTGTAGCTACAGAGAACATGACCCACAGCTAGGCCACTGTACTTTATCATGGTCCTGTGGGCACAGATGGACAGAAAGCATCTTGAGGGAAGGGCAGATCCTTTTTCCTAGTCACAGTAATATGGGAAAGAGGCCATCAGCCACCATGGAGAACAAAGAGGTGTCCACACAGGAGACACACCCTACCTTGCCGACAGCTACACATGGAAAGTCCCTTGGGAGCCACAGATAGAGCCCACTAGCAGTGTCCACCCTCCATCCAACAGTCCCACTTCCTGCCCCTGGAAAGAGCTGACTGAATACACCCAGAGCAACTAGCAACCTGGAGTCGGACAGCTGACTTTTGGGGACTCAGGGTTGCCCTTGCAGTGGCCCTGGAGTCCACACCCCTGTGGCATGCCTGGAGGTGCTCCTGGTGTCCCCCTGGTTGTCCTGTAAGGGGGCCAGTCTGGCCCTCATGGGGAAGATGCTGAGCAGTGTGGGTTGAACAGTGGCCAGGTCCTCAGCCCTGCTCTCTGTGACTGCAACCTTGCTGAGCAGGACATGGTATCTGTAGGGTAGTTAAGGATCTTCAGAGGAGAGATCACCCTGCATTTAGGGAGGACCCTGTAATCATCTGTGACTTGTCCTGATAAGGCAGAGGCAGAGGGAGGTTGAGACAGAGAGGGAAGTGACATGACCACAAGTCGGGATCACCTAGCTCCACAGGCGCTGGCCCAACACTCAGGAGGCAGAGAACGTCCCCCCGCCCTGCTGTCCCCGAGAGGGAGGGGCCTGGTCTCCCTCTGACCTCAGACTTCCGGCTGTGGGCTGTGAAAGGGCTGGCTTAACTGTTGCAAAGTCCCATTTGTGATTTGTCACAGGAGCCAGAGAAACTCATACCCAGGCTGGGTGGGGAGAGAAACACACAGAACAAATTAAAAGGACGCAGTGTTAGAGGACCATAGCCTGGGAGGCTTTCCGGGGGTGGGGGTGGGGGTGCAGGTATCCCTAGGAGTACGTGGACTGGGGACTGGGGTGGGACAAGGGAAGGATGGCAGTGCAGCCAACAGGGAGCAGCCACGATGTGCAGAGGTGGTGGGCTGACCGCACAGCCACCTGCACACCAGGGAGGACCATGGGGACCTGGCTGGGCAGCGAGATATGTACATGCAGGCATCAGCACACCCGTGATGGCTCTGTCTGGTTCCTGGGAAGACAGAGGATAAGAAGACAGCCAGCTCACGGGGCCAAAGAGGACACAAAGGCAATTGTCCCACTTCCTCTCTAGACATTTCCCACTGAGGTCTGAGCCCTGGGTCACGGCCCGGGGCTGACTTGCTAGGAAGCTGGCCCAACACTCATGCTTCCATCTAAAGGACTCAAGGTGGCCCCTTCCCCTGGACCACAACTCTGCAGCTGCTGCTGGGGGCCCACTCATGTTCCCAACAGGCTGCATTTGCTCTCAAGGGGTAAGAATGGCCTGTAGGTGAGGCAGGCTATATCTATGGCTTAGAAAACAGAATCCACCAGCTCTAAAATCTAAAGAACAATAACACAAGGCAGCATCTGAAGAAGTGTCTATGGGGTTCTGCACAGGGCGGCACCACCCTTGTTAAGCTGAGTCTCTGTAAATATTATTCCAATCGCGTGTGAAAATCACTTGTAAGTCCCGGATCTCCCACTGGAAGATTCCTTCAACAGATCAATGGCTGCTCAGACACAACGGCTGCCGTAAACTGCTCGCAGGCAGGGTTCAAAGGCGAAGGCATCCAAACCATGTCTGGAGGTTTTTTTTTAATGGCAAAGAGGTATGTTCATTACGGCCCACATGGATATGGCCTGGCTATTGCCCAGCTATGTTGAATACTACCTGATCTGGACTGATGCTGCTAGAAGTCAGGGTGCAAGTCCCACAGAGACAGGGCCATGATAACTGGGGAGAGCCAGGGAGGACTCCCTGTGTGTGGTGCATTTGTAGTTCCTGAAAGTACCGCCCCTGAGCAGGTGGTGAGACCCACGTCCCTCAGGGCAGGGAGCAGAAGCCGGGGAACAGCTCCCTAAATCACTCTCCTGAAACCACCTCTCAGTGGCAGGAACTAGAGCACTATTAGAAAGAGGAGTCCCCAGGGAGCTGCGGTAGCAGGGATGTCCTAGAAACTTTCGGGCTCTGCCAATCAGGAAGATGAGGCTGAGCAGAGAGCTGTCAACTCTCCGGCAGGGGGTTGGGGTGCCGGGGTGGGGGATCAACAAGTGCCCAGCTTGGCAGAGATGTGCCAGCTTGGGCCCTTTGGCTGCCATGTGCGGGCGGCTGGCCCAGCTCACTGTGGCAGAGGCAGCTGCCAGGTGGCACAGAGGGCTGCTCCATGGGTGGGGAGGGTGGCCTTGTCCTTGGAAGGCCTGGCAGGCTGCTGGTGGACAGGAGGGGTTCCCCAGTCATGTGTCACCTTGGCCACACACGCTGCTGCTCCAGCAGCCTGCTTCCTGCTTCCTGGTGGGACATTACTTGGTTTTGTCCCCATCCTCTGTCATGACACACAGGGAAATTAAACCCCACACCTGGCCCATCATGCTCAGAGTGCTGCCCCAGCGAGGCTGCTCCTGGCAGTGTATGTTGTCTGTCCACCTGTGGGAGGTCACAAATGTGGGCTGGCCACTCATGGGCGAAGCTGCTGTTGGCTGCCGGGAACCACCCTTGCTGGACAAACAAAAGAGGCGTCTTCCACACCAGAGGATGACGGGCTTGACCCACATGGCCCGCGTACGCCCACCCCGTGGAGATGTGCGCTTGAAGAAGCTGTTTCTCAAATCGGCAATTATGAAAACACCCCACCCAGTGGTTATTACGACCATTTTCCTCCTCATTGCTAACGTGATAAGCGATACGAGTTTTTCCTAATAGAAACAATAATGTGAGAAGAACTTGCTTCAAATTAAATTGTCTCATTACTCTGTAATAAATCACCCACAAGTGTTTCCTGAGCGCCACCAGATGGGTTACCTGCCAAGAGAGAGTGGCGGAGGAGACAAACGCAGACCTGACATGCACGCCTTGCAGGAATCGAGGAGATGGGGCCGCCCGCAGAGACCAGGGTGGGCGTGGGCTTGGAGGGAATTGGCCACTTTGGCCCCTGCAGGCCCAGGGGTGGGTCTCACTTTCCCAAACCAGTCTGTGACCCTGGCCGAGTCACAGAACCTTGCTTGGGATCAACACTCTCACCTGCAGATGAGGAGCCGGGGCGGCCCTGACCCAGCCCCTGGACCCAGCCTGAGGACAGCATATGTGAGAGGCCCTGGCCCAGGATCTGGCCCCAGGAAAGCACCCCTTCACTGCACACCGTACACTGTGAACCCGGCTCCCTGGGGGATGTGGGATGTGGATGTGTGACTGGGAGCATCCCAGGTGCCCTTCCTTACAAGGCGACATCTGGCATGCATATTTTGTGCAGCAGGACACCCGTGTGGGTCACATTGCAAGAACGAGGCGATCCCTATGTTGTGTGGCAGAAGGGAGCAGAAGCGAGGCGGAGAGAGGCTGGGAGGGAGCGGGGCCTGGAGGCCTCATAGCTTCCCCAGCTTGAGGGCTGGAGATCCTGCCTGGGTGCCCTCCGAGGAGCCACTGCTGGAGTGAGCAACAGCTGGAAGGTGTCACAGAGGGGCGGAGAGCTCAGCTCTGCAGGGCAAAGGTCTGTGCTCATGGAAGCAGGACACAGACCACCCAGGTGTGCCCCTACTGTGGAACTGGTGCCAAGGTGCATCCTCCTCCCCACAGCCACGGGGGCCACTAGCAGCAGTGCCTGGACAGAGCTGGCATTCTCGCCATCACTGCCCCAACATCTTTCACCTGGGGACCACAAAGCCTGCGATGAGTCTTCCCTGAATTCATGCTATCATTTCAAACTTTAAATCAGATTGGATCTCCCCTGATTAAAATAGTACAACAAATTCTCCCCTAAATTTGGAACACCCCCCATGCTAATACCCTCTGTGATGTGACCCAGTCCCCCTCTCCTCTAGTCTATTTCCTTTTTCTCTGCCAAACCATGCTCACTTCCACCACAGTGCCTTTGCACAGCCTGTGTTCCTACATATACTGCTGCAGGTATCCACAAGAAATGCCACCATTACCAAGCAGGTGAGTTTAGCTCTCTTCTGGGCCCTGGATTCTTCACTTCTCCTCTCTGCTTTACTTTTTTATCCTTAGCTCCTGTGACTGTCTGAAACTATGACTTGTTTGCTTATTCAGTTGCTCCCTGACTCTCCAGGTCTGGGCCTGCCCACCATGCATGCCGTCACTACTGCTTCTGAAGCAAGGATGCTTGGGAAGATGAAGCCCCTCCCTCCCTATCTCCTCCAGCCACGGCCAGGACCTTCCTGCCTTGGGCATGGGCTAATGCTTCTTTATGCTGGGGACTCAGTGAGCAGCACTGAAGCCCAGTGGGCTGTGAATCCCTGGGTCCCACAGCACCCAGGTCCTATGTAAGACCACTGTCCCTATAGCATCTAACCTGGTGGCCCCAATACCTTCAAGCCGGCTGCTCAGTCAGTTCCCCAGGGGCAGGGTGGACCCTGGAACCTTAGCCTGACTTGGAACAGAGTGTGCTTTGTAAAGGACAACATCCAGGCACATCTGGCCTGGTGTTTTGCTGTGCAAGAAGGAGCTAGTGGTGCCTCTTCCTTCATGTGTTAATTAAAACAACAGGCCAGACCTGCCCCATCTGTCCACCTCAAGGCACGCCCCAAAAGACCACACTGGAGAGGCCACACACAGACTTCCTGGCCCTCTCTGTAAGCCTGGTCCTGTCTTCTCTGGTGTGAACCTCGGGGCCCAGGCTCTGGAGAGAAGGTGGTTCCCGGGGCCGGGAGCTCACTGACCCTGCAGCCCCCAGGCCTCCCCACCCGGATGGCATGAGCTCTAAAGTCAGAGGCTGAGAGAAGCCTGGCCAGGCCTGAGTCAGACAGAAGTGGGCTGTGATTCCCATCCGCCCCCTACTATTGGCCTCTCTCTACTCACAAGGGCCACAGAGGATGGTCACACGCCTCCCAACAGAGGATATGCTCTGAGATGCCATTTGGCAAGTTTGTCATGGTGCAGACATCAGAGAGGGTGCCCTCCCACACACAGGCACCTGATACAGCTGGTGGCCCCTGGCTCACACCCACTCAGTGCGTCACTGTCCTGCACACAGCGGGCCACTATACCTGTGCATCCGAACAGCTCTGACTATAGAATAGGTAGAGTAAGGATCCCAGGGAAAAGGAAATTTCCGACTGCATTATAATCCTTCAGGGCCACTGTCTCAGATGTGGTCTGTTGTTGGTGGAAATGCTATTTTTTCAGCATGTGAGTGTTTTGCTTCATTCCTAAGCGTTGATGCTTAGATAAAAGTTCAGCATTGCCAAAGCGATAATTCTAAAAGCAGGTGAAAGAGACACCCTAGCTGAGCACTTGCATTAAGTTGTTTAAAAGGCCTCTGAACATCTTCTAGCCCAGCAGCTGGGAAATTTTTTCTGCACAGACCCACAGAGTAAACGGCTGGGCTTTGCTGGCAGATCCTGCATCCGGATACAACTTTCCATTCTGCTAATAGGGACACAGAGGCAGCCATGACAGTGTATAGGGGGCGGGGGCTGTGTGCCAATAAAACTTTATTGACAGAAACAGGCCGTGGGCCTGATTTGGACCATGGGTTGCAGTTTCTAAAGCCATGCCCTAAATGTCCTAAAGATACTTGAAAGGACATAAATAACACGTTTGTATATAACAGAAGCTAAGAAAAGTCTTAATTCTCTGGCAGAAGCCATGCTGACATTACTGAGTACAGGTGCGCCTGGCTTAATATAATACCATGCTTCAGAACAGATGGGGTACACGTTATAGAAATGAGGTCACCTGGGAGATGCCCTAGAGAGACTCCAGAGGATTAGATGAAAAGCCCTTTATGAAAAATAAAGAAAGTGCCCCTAACTATTCTGGGTTTTTATGCCAGGTTGGCTCAGACTTGGGGTACACCTGAATGCTGGCTTCATAAGCAGTAATTATTAAGTAGTAATTAATAATCAGAGCAATTCTCATAATTAGCATGTTTATGAGCTTGGAGTGCTTTCAGTGTAACTGGGCCTGTGTAACATCCATAAGGGCGGCGACATGTACCAACCAGGGAGGGAGCTTCTCACAGAGAGGGTGAGGATTCACAGAGGTGCACAGAGCTGGAGGCAGAGCCAGGGGGTCAGGGCTGGAGGCAGCATCCTGGGATAGCCTGAGGCTGATCAGCTAGGTGGGGGCGGCTGCCCCACCATACAGTGACCAGAGGGGAGTCCCCGGGGAGGGCTGATTCCAGCAGACATGCTAAATACTGCTGGCTCGTGCAGAAGGATTCTGAACTGGAAGTGCTGGACCCACCACCATGGGCTGCTAACACAAGGAAGAAAAGCCCTGGGCAGAGAAGTTTCCAGCCCCTAAAAGTTCATGCAGGATCGTATAAGTGTGTGCTTGTGGAGTAACGGATTTAGTTACCAATCTGTTGGACATGCTCTCTACTTGCTATCTCCAGATGATGAGCTCCTATTCACTTCTCAAAGCCCAACCAATAGCCACAATTTGTAGCAGTTGGTTGCTGTCATTTAAGCGATGCTGAGTGCATAGACAGACCCAGCTGAGCCTTGCCCCTCCTCTGTTCCCAGCTCCTGGTGTGAACCCTGAACCTTCCCTGGCCTGCCTCCCACTGCAGAGGCTGGCAAAGCCAGACACTTGCTTTCCTGATTCTGTTTGCAGTTAGAGATGACGTGGACACTGGGCAGGGTTTTGCCAATGAGACCAGGGAGCAATTCTTCCAGGAGAAGAGACAGCCTGGAGGAGGGCTTCTTGGAATTCCCCTCTGTTTCCATGTAGGATTTGCTATAGTGACATGATAGCTGCCATCTTGTGACCAGAGAGAAAGTCTTCAAGGCTGGCAGAGATGTCACTAAGGCACGGGAAAATGCTGGATTCACAAATCAGGATGCCAAGACTTTCTGATACACCAAGATGCCTCTGAGTTCCATCATGGGCTGAGCCAGACGGATCCAGGCCCCTGTTCCTCTAGTAACTGTGATCACCTGCCATGTGAACTCATGAATCCTGGTGACACAGACTGAGGTTTTACACCATACCCAGCTGACCTCAGAAGATCTAATTACAGACTGCCATCCCAGTGGACCAGCAATTCAGAAAGCCGAGAGCTATGAGAAAGAAGTTTTCTTGGACTCAGCTGCTCTCAAATTTTTGCTCATCACATGGACTCCCTGGGTCCCTGGCTAATGGAGGGCAATAACCTATGTATTACATGGTTCGATACAAAAAGTCTCACCCGAGCTGGGAAATCTCTAAAAAGCCAGTGGAAGTAAAAAATGATAGATTTTGGCACAAATGTTCAGGCTAGAAGGGAACACGGGCACCCAGGCTGGTGGTGTGGATGGCTGCAGGCTCTGTGCCTGTTACCACAACCCTGGCTCCATGGCTGCTCATGGTACGCACGGCTGTGAGCCATTTGTGCAAAGTGTCCCAGCTCACTGCATCCAGCCTGTGGCCAATCTGTGCCTAGCAGTCAGTCTTCCTGCTCTGAGACTTTTCAGGGCCTGGGAGTATGCCCTACTCCAGAAAAGCCTTTTCCTGCCACCTGCTACCCTCCCTGAGGCTGGATCCTTGGCAACAGGGATTTAAGCGTCTCCCCTGGGGTAAACTGAGTCTGGCTCTCTCTGGACTACCTCGCCCTTTGCCATCCACCCAAGAAAGGCCAGTGTTTCTATACCCACAAGGCTCTCATAGGAGTGGGCATCTATAGAAATCCTGGTCAGACATGGCCTCTCGTTACTGGGAAGCCAGGGTACCCCCATTTGCCTGTTGAAGCAGGCTTACTGCTTACTCATTCTTTCGATGTTTGCAAGTCCCTCTTAAGGAAGATGTTTTTCAATGAGATATGTGTCCCCCAGCACACAGGAGGCTCCAGTCACCTGTTCTGTTCTCTTGCTGCCACCACTACTACCTTCTGTGGGGTGGAGACAGAGCTGTGAGTTCAGGGTACATGCACGCTCATCCCATCAAGCAGTTTGTACCCCTCGATGGGTCTGTCCCATCCACCTGATGAGACAGTCATGTGTGTAACTGCTGGTTTAGTTTCCCAGCAGGGAGACATGAATTACGGCCCCATAGTGAATGTGTTACTCTTCCAAGATAGAAGTTGACTGACCTGCTAGGCTTCAAACTTGCCAATTTTCTCAGGCTCTGGCCCCAGCCAGGTTTTCACCTTCGTTTTTTATTTTTTTTTTTCCTGCTCTCTGTGAGAGGGAAGAGCTCTACTGCTAAGCTGTATCCCCAGCTCTCTTTATTTTGAGACAGAATCCTGCTAAGTTACCCAGGTTAGGCTCCAATTTGTGATCTTCCTGCCTCAGCCTTTAGAGTGGCTAGGATAACAGGTGTGCCCCGCTGTGCCTGGATGTTGTTATTTATCAAAGCCAGAGTCTAAACCCCTAGCTGGCCAGCATGGCCCTGCATCTGGTCTTTCTCTCCTCTCACAATGACTGTTCAATTGCAGTCTGCCCTCAACAGCTATTTTTCTAACTATAATCTTTGTTTGCACGCCCTGTCTACAAGCTGGGGTTGATGGGTATTTATTTTCCTTTCTTCCTTCCCGTCTTCAAAGAGATGAGTCATCTGACTGCTCCATTCTCCATTTTTCCCACTCTACCCCAAAATTCACTCATTAATCTGGGCATCTGAGGATGTCTGAGCTTATTGAAAACAGATTTCAACAGAAATATACATGCTTCTTCCTGGGCCAGGGGCAGAGACTGGAACTGTCCTGATGCTTTATGTGCTCAAGGGTGGCCCTGATTTGGGTGCCATCAGATCCAGCTTTCCCTTGCCCCAGCCCTGCCACCAGCTGCTCCCTGGCTAATACCTCTGTCCCAGATGCAGGATAAGTTCTAGGCCTGGGGGATTTGGATGGCAAGAATTAACCCATCCTCCTGGGAGGTCCACAGCAGCCTTGGGTCTTCCCAGAATCCACATCCCTTCCCACCGGCCTCTGTGAATGACCTGAGGTTCCATGGAGGCCTAGAGAGGACAAAATGCATTCAGCATATTTTGAATAGAGTCAGAGTCCCATGTCTTACTGGTGCACTTAGTGACCATGACTCCTATGGCCTCGCTTTGTCCACCTATGAAGAGAAGCCACTGTGCCTAGTCCCACTGTGACATGCTTGTGGCTGATCGTGACCCACACTGCCTGGGTCAGGTCTGATCTCTACCTTTCAAGCCTTCCTGTGCTGACGGCCATGGCAACACTGCACTGGTGTCCTGAGGCCACTGTAACAACCTCACTCAAACTCCTGGCTTGCAGTGCGTGCTGCCTGTGTTGTGTTTCTGTGAGCCAGTGGTCTCACAGAGCTCAGGCCAGGCTGCCCGGGCCTTTCCAGTTCCTGCCACATTCCCTAGTCCCCTCCGGCCTGTGATCCCACTGTCCTCTGTCCATCCCTCTGCTTCCAATATTCCTCTGTCCTTCTGCCAAGGACACTTGTGGTGACTTGGGACTGCCTGGCTATTCCAGGGCCATATTCTAATCATTTTTTTTTCCCCATTGCTGGGGCTGGAAACCAGAGCCCTTTATATGCTAGGCAAGCCCTCTGCTACTGAGTCCACCCCATCTTCTAATTTTTCTGCTTGTTTACTTTGTTTTCTTTTTGGTAGCCCTGGGGATTGAACCCAGGGCCTTCATTTGCACTAGGCTAGTTCCTCAGCCCTTAGATTTGTTTGTTTGTTTGTTTGTTTTAGAGACAAATTCTAAATTGCTGAATTACCCAGATTGGATCCAAACTTGTTATCATCCTACCTTAGCCTCCCAGAGTGAAGGGGTTACAGGCATGCACCACCATGCCAGCTCATTTTCTAATCTAATATCACTGAGCTTTGGACAAGGCCCCACTTGCAGATTTAAGTCCCCTGGCCACGTAGGGCTCAGTACTCATGAGTTCCTTGAGTTAGGGCGCAGGTGTCCTATGGGCTGAGTCATCTGGCCACGCTCCACCAGCCTCCCTCCCCCTCAGCTGACACTCGAGACAAAGGGCTGGCAATACAGGGTAGGGGTGTCTCAGCAACCTCATCAGTAATGGGGTGATTCATCAGAGCCCAGGTGCCGTCCTGGTGGAGACCCGGAGCAGGACTAGGGAGCTTACTGGCTTGGGAGCAGGGCGCATCTAAACAGGTAGAGACCAGAGATTGTGCTCAACTCCTGCTCCCTGAGCTGGAAACAACCAACCATCAGGAATCATGGCACATGCAATTACTCACTTAAAAGGCCACTGACTTCATGGTCCTGGTAGCCCTGTTGACAGGTGCTTTGATTCGAGGGAGGACTGAGAGGGGACTTTGGCTGCTTGGGGACACCTGGCTTCTTCTGGCCTCCAGAGCCCAGTGGGAGGGCCCTGTGACTCCCAGTGCGGGAGGATTCTGGAGAAGACTGTCAGAAAACACAATGCAAGCCCAGCATCTGATGCAGAGAATCCCCTTGAAACAGCAGAGACCTTATCTTGCAAGGTTAAACGGCTAGCTCACTGCTCCCTGCTCCCGAGCTAATTAGATGAAGATGAAACCCAGGCCCCAGGTACTATCTCCTTGAAGGCCTACGGGTACACAACCCACCTCACTCATCCTGACCATGCTGGGACACTGGGCCCACCAGTGACACTGCCTTAGCCACTCTGGATGGTGACCAACTCAGGTGTCTGCCTTGTCCCCACTGTGCCTCCTGGGGACGGACCCCTCTTTTACATGGGGGAGGAGGGAAGACATTTTAGGAGCTGGCCACATTGCCCAGGCTGCTCACAGCTGCTTCGCCACTCACCCAAAATCTGGCACAGTGACACCCCTGCCCACAGAGAAATGTATCTCCAATGGCTCTCAGCCAGCGCTTGGTGACAGAGACCACCTCTGATAGTCCAGGCCCAGTGGGGTCTGCACAGCTCTGGGACATGGGCATCAAAGACTGGACAGCACCTGGTTTTATAAACAGGGTCTGGTGCTCAGGCTGGAAGCCCTGCAGCCCCACTTGGGCACTGCTGTTCCCCCTAAGAGTGAGGGGACTCAACAGTGTAGTGTGAGGCTGGTAGGCCAACCGTCTTGGAGGTTAACAGGCAAGGGTGATTTCAGTTTGTGACCATGGTTCTAGTAATGGGGGAAAGGCCCCTCGTAGGGTCTCTGTATCCATGGATGCCATGCTGCTGTAACGGCGAATGGGAACTGTGCGCTGCCTACCAGCAGGAGACGGCTAAGAACGGAACTGTTACAGCAGAGAGGGCACCACCCACACACATCGGTGTAGCAGTGGGACCCCAAGCAGCAAGGGCAGAAACAGGCCCTGTGGCAGTGTATGGGGTGGGGCCCCCAAGACACACAGGAAGACGCACTGGCATCATCGAGACTGGGGCGGGGCTGGCCACACGGCAGCCACTGTGGGCAGAGGGCTGGTGATGGCCTTGCTTGCTGAGTATTTCTACATCCTCCACCTAACTGAGGCAGACACCAGGCACCAGCAAAAAGCCCGGGGAGATGACAGATACAGGAAGAAGCTTCCACTTTGCCAAGGGCCATGGGGCCCATAGTGTTCAAGGCCGCCTGCACTCCATCCTGCGGGTGGTGGCACCCTGGATCCTTCCTCGGTCACTTTCTCAGACGAAAACCAGATGTGCTGGGAGGAAATTTGCACCAGGTGGCATGAGGAAACAGGACGAAGGTGACACTGCCAAGGACCACCATACAGCGGTCACCATACAGGCTGAGGAAGCTGAGGCATGGAGGGTGGGGTGACATGTCCTTGGTGGATCAGTTAGAGACAGGCAAAGCTGGGACTCAGATGAGAGGGCTGGGTCTTTCCCAGCACCTGCCCGTGAGGCTGCGGCTCCCCAGCCTTCGTGTGTCTAAGGTTCACGGCTCAGGGGCTAGCAACAGCTGTGCCCCAATTCCTCTCTCCCTCTCCCAACTCCAGTCAGCTCTCTGCTCTAGACACATCCATGATAACATCTCCATGTGGCCCAGCCCTCTGCCCACCTGCTCTGCTGCCTCTGATGCCCCTTCTATGCCTGCCTTCCTGTGAGTGAGGCCCTCCGCCCATTCCTTCCCCGAGACAGGCCACATGAGCTTCCTGTGTATAGGGTAACAAATTGCTGCACACCTGGTGGCTTAGAACAGCATCTCCATCTCCTTGCACTTGTGGAGACTGAAGTCCATCATCTAATGTCCCTGAGAGGGCTGAGGCATTGGCATCTGGCTGCCTTTCCAGCAGGGGTTCCTGCTGGTGGCTGCAGGAATTCTTTGGCTTGTGGCCACATCTCTCTAGTCTCTGACTCTGGCTCCGGGGTTCCCTCCTCCCAGGTCTACCCAATCTTTCCTTAGAAGTAGTTAGGGCTGCAAGGATCATCTCCCTCTCAAGATCCTTAACTTCACCCCATCTGTCAGCTCCCCTTTTTACCATGGAAGGCGACACTGGCCACCTGAGCCTATTATCTAGAGGAGAGCTGCATCATGTAGTATACCTGCATGAACAAATGAGAGGCCAAGGCTCTCTGGCCCCATCCCTGCTTCTCCCTCTTTATATCCACAACCTCTACTCTCCTGAGGCCTTCATGGCCCCTCCGTCCCTTCCACTCACTGCCCCTGAAAGGTAGGAAGCAGCTCCTAGGACCCAAACTAAGCCTGTGTTACAAGGCCCACTCCTTGGCTTCCAAAAAGCATGTGGTTTGAGATCTCAGCTTCCCTCACCAGGGCAGGGAGGTCATGGGAGGAAGAGGAGGCACAAGGAAGGGAAAAAGTGGCCTACCTGGTCACTAATGAGGGACAGAGATGCAGCACCGGGCAGGATGGACTGGCACAATGCCCTGCCTTCCAGGAGACTGCAGATCCCAGCCTGAACCAGTCAGCAGTTGTGACCCTTCCTGTGGATCATACACCTTGTTCTGGCTCTGTGTCCTCATCAGGAAAAAGCAGTGCCCTAAAGTATTTCTTTCAACTCTAACGCAAAGATAAGTGGGGGAAGAGTCAGGGTTTTGTGAATTTTATGGGGTGAGTATATCTTGGTATGGAAAGATAAAGCAAAGGTCCTGGGGTCACTCCTGACCCCAGGCCAACCTTGTTTCTGATGCTAATCCCTGACCACAATCCCAGCATGCCCTTAGGCAGGGAAACTGAGGACTATATTCCCTGACTTCAGTCCTCCTCTGAGAGGGCTTGGGAAAAAAAATTGTCTGACAAGTAGAGAAAGGATACAGTTTTAAAACCTGAGGCAGAGAATGCTTTCCCAGAAGGGTCCAGATCCCCAGCACCTGAATTCCCAGCATTTACCCCTAGAACTTCAGGCTTGTACTTAGCTCCAGAGCCTCCCTTGGTCTGTGTCAGGCTGGGCTCTGAGCTTGGAGCTCAGGGCTGGAGAAGGAGGATGCTGACCACAGATGTGCCGAGTGACTCTCACCGGCTGGCCAGGGTCAACTATGGGCATGTAGTCACCAAGCTGGGCCACGTTGGGCTCTTCCTTCTCCAGGAGTTGGTGGGCGGCCCCAACTGGCCATAGAGGGCTACTCACACTGGCAACAAGGCAGAGGTCAGAGAGGGGCACGAGGAAGGCCAGCCGCAGCGTGGAGAGAGCAGGGTGTGGCAGACATGGCCATGGAACCCTCGGGAGAGAATGAGCACTGACACTTTCTTTTTGCTGCTGGGTGGCTCTGAGAGCTGGGGAGCAGGAGGCTGATGTGCTGCTCTGAGCCTCAGCATCTCCATCCTGGCAGGCCCCCTGGTGTGCACAAAGGTCCCTGGGGGCTCAGCCAGGGCTGACCTGGAGGTGTGCCCAAATGCCAGTCTCCCCCAGCAGCTCCTCGGTGGCTTCTCCCTCATCCCCACCCATCTGCCTGTCTCCCCCCACCTAGACACCCACTCGCCACCTGGGAAATATACTAAATGTGGTCTGAGGATGCTCTGAGCCAGGAGCCTCCCTTGTGATGAGGGTCTGGGCTCCTAGCTCCCAAGGAGACCACTGCATTTAGAACAGGAGTGCCCGACTCTTTTGCCTGGCCCCACAGAAGGGCCAGCAGCATGTAACTGCCTGGCTTCTCTGAGTGGGGCACCTCTGAACTGGGGTCTGGGTGGTCCTGGCTTCCCTTGAGACTGTACCTAGCAGCTCCAGAAAAACCCAGAAGACCCAGGGCTCTGCAGCTTCCATGCAGGGTAATTTCTGAGCTAGACTTCTTCCAGTATGAAGAAGTGCCCTGTTGTCTCCCACCAGAAACAATCCTGGCATTTTCAGAGGCTCTGAGCCTATCACTAGCTCAAAGAATCCCTCTTGCTGTGGTCCAAAGCCCAGAAGCTAGGTACCTGACATGGGATGCCATGCTGGACAAGGAATGTTAAACCACCAACTCCTCGAGAAGGAAGAGCCCAACGTGGCCCAGCAGCAGACCCCAGCTCTCCCTCAAGACTCAAGGCCCAGCGTAGAACCAGGACATCTCCTAAGTTCCGGGCTGTCCCATAACTATCCAGCAGATTTGAATCTCCAACTATAGCAGACAGAGTTGCAAATGCTGATTCTCAGGTGATGCAAGGTGCAAGGGAGTGGGTGTTCCCACCCAGGGTCCCAGGGCAGGGGCAGGGGAGGCTTCAGAGGAATAGGGTTGTGTGAGTCACAGGTCTGGGCTGGCTGCTCTACAACGCCCCATAGCCTGACCGCAGAGCCTCCTCTGTGTGCAGTGTGGCTTGCACATGGCTTTGCTGGGAACTGCTCCTCTCCACGAAGCTGTCAGCTGCTCACTCCAGAGCAAAAACCCACTCGCCCCTCACTTGATCCTGCTACTTGCTCTGGAGTTAGTGCCAGAAGCTGCACCCATCCATGCTCATGAGCTTCCGGCAGGAAAAGGGCAAGGAAGACGACTCTGGGCTTCTCTTCCAGGTGTTTGACTGGAGGGAACACGCAGTCAACTGGGCAGGACAGCTGTGTGCAGAGACCTGGCCACCCAGCTACACCATCTGGTTCGTTCTCGGAGCCTTCCAGAACTCACTTCTCTCAAGCTTTAGGAACTTGTTCTGACACTGAAAAGAACTCTCGGACAATAACAGAGTGGCTGGCACGATACTAACTTACCCAGACAAGTAGGAATTGGAGACATTTCCCAGAATAGAGAGCAGAATGGCAGAGATGGAACAATGGAGAAAGAGTAAGTGACAACTGAGATGAACTCAAATGGTCTGGGAAGAAATCCAGAAAGAACTGAGAGACAGAGAGAGAGAGAGAGAGAGAGAGAGAGAGAGAGAGAGACAGAGAGAGAGACAGAGACAGAGACAGAGACAGAGAGACAGAGAGACAGAGAGAGAGAGAGAGAGACAGAGAGAGACAGAGACAGAGACAGAGACAGATGGAGAGACAGAGACAGAGACAGACAGAGAGAGGGAGGGAGGGAAGTAGAGAGAGAATTTCTAAAGGAAAGACAGAAGTATATTTGCGAGATAAAGCCGCTTCAGTCTGAGGGGGTCTCTGGGGGTGTTGAACACGGTGAAGACACAAAAAAACCACACTGAGACCCCAGACCACAGTATTTCAGGACACAGAAGACATGTGCTCCTGCAGGGCTCTAGAGAGGAAAATAAAGGGTCACCTGCAGCGGAAGAGAGATCAGACAGCACCTTAACCTCTCAGTAACAGGAAGTGGAAATGTGACCAGGGAAAAATGCTTTTGCAGTTTAGAGGAAAAATTATTCTGGAATCTGGAAATCTAGAACCTAGCTCTTAAAAACTAAAGACTTCAGCCACAGAGATTTACACTCCGCATTCCTTTTTTTCTGTTTTGGGTACCAGGATTTGAACTCAGGACCTTGCACTTGCCAGGCAGGTGCTGTGCTGCTGAGCTTTATCCCTGGTCCAAGATTCATTTTCTTGAAGTCGTTACTTGTGGATGTGCCCCAGCAGAATAAGGGTAAAGACCGAGAAACTAATCACTTCTCCCATAGCTCAACAAGGGGAAGCTGAGGAACGATGGCGTGTGCTGGCAGCGCCTGAGCAGGACACCAGAGGACTCCAGTGAGAACAGCAGGGATTCAGCAATGCCCCGGGCATGGCTTAGTGGCATGCTCAGAAAGGCACAATTCTTCTGCCACAAGAAAAGAAAAAGGCACCTGGGAACTCCAGAAGAAATAAACATCATGCAAAAAAAAAAATATGCTAATCTTAACTAAGAGGTGGGATTACTTTGAACAGCGGAGAGAAAAGAAGAGAAAGGAATCCACTGGGTTGTGCTACGAAGACCCTTCTCCTCAGGGCTCTGTGAAGGACTACAGCTCTGTTCCCATTGTTGGTGCTGAGAGAAATAGTTCTATTAGAATGCTTCCCACTGTTTAAACACTTTTATTGTTTGTTTCTTTAAGCAGGCTCTTGCTATGTAGTACAGGCTGGTCTTGAACCCATTATGTAGCGTAGATTGGCCTTGAACTCATGGCAATCCTCTTGCCCCAGCCTCCCAACTGCTGGGGTTACAGATAAGTAACCTACTATGCTTATTATTATTATTATTATTATTATTATTATTATTATTTTTCTCTTGAACTTTTGAATATGACTTATAGACAGAATTTTAAAGACTTAACTATAACAAAGGGCCAAGGGACACTATCATGAAACAAGAGACAGGAATCTCAGAGTTCCTTAAGAGCAATCAATTAGTAAGCTGCCAACAACTATTTAAGATGGGATGTGTTGGAACTGTATAACTTCATCTTTTCTAGCAAACTTGCAAGACTGTTTCTATCACGAGATTAAGAAATGTATGTGTATGTACGTGTGTGTGTGTGTGTGTGTGTGTGTGTGTGTGTTTGTGTGCATGCGTGTGTATGTGTGGTGGGGTACGTGGGTGTGGAGGGCAGTTATAAAGCCAGGGAGGTAACCATCAGAAAAACAAAGTGGTCAAAGTTGCAGGTGGTCCACCTGCCCAGTGAGGTGCAGGGATAATGCTTAAGGAGGGATGTCTATGACTTCTTTCTGTTCCGAGCCCTGTCTCAGAATAGGACCGTTTTGCTTTAAAGGATGAATTGGTTTTTGTGCATACATGGAGTCCTTGGACTACTGTTTTGAAAGGGAGGAAACCGATAAGGGAGAGCTGAGAATGGGACGTTATGAGGACCAGTGACCTGGGCAAGGGGAGTGGGGAAGGCAGGACTCTGGAGGGGCACCGATGGTGTGGGGCGGGGGTAGGGGTGAGAAAGGAGAGGAGAGCGCGCTGGTGTCCCGCTGGCCCTGGGCACGCTGTGTATCACAATGGAGGCCACAGGGCAGAGCAGCTCTGAGGGGGAACCATAGCAGGGAAGAAAGTCATCCAAGTGGAGCCCGATCCCCAGACGCCATATGCCTCATGCTGGAGGAAGCAAGATGGCAGAGACTGGCCACGTGATGCTACTGCATCTTCCTTGACCTTTGGCCTGAGAGCTTTCTCTTTTTCTTGATTACAAAAAACACTACAAAAGTACTATGTCCTTGTAAAAATTTAAAACTGTGCCAACATAAGACATGCAAAGTGATTTTTCCTGCCCCAAACTCTGTCCCCAAGGGGCAGCCATGTGAGTTCCATTAATTGCCAGGCCCAAGCCTCAGTGGAGAGAAAATAGATAAACCGAAGATGCTCCTTTTGCACTGTGCCTGTGAACAAACACACTCAGAGTTGGAGTCCTGCTTTTCAACTCACAGGACTAATAAAAAATATATATAAAAATACAAAATAACAGTGGAACAAGAATGAGGGGGAAAAGTCAGATTCTTGCCATTCAGTTCTTACTACCTACACATGGAAGCAGACTTCCAGAACACACAGTGAGGGTTTCAAAGGAAAGCCAGCTGCCCACACACGCTGCTCACAACTCAGCACCCCTCTGGATTTATATAGCACATGCCTCTTAGGAGTCGCAAGCCCCAAACATACTTTCTCATTCATTCATTCTTAGCGCGAGCACAACTGGGGGACGGAAGAGGCTGGAGGGAGTCCCGGTTTGCATATGGCAGGAAGTGAAGGCACGAGAGGGCCAGCGAGCTGCCCGTGGTCACACAGAGGCTTAGTGGGAAAGCCCAAGAGAAAACACAAGGTGGCTTATGTTTCTGGGGTCTGCTGATGCACACATGCGCCTCGATCTGTGCAGAATCTGTCTGTAGAAAGATCCCTGGGAACTGGAGACTGAGGTTTTCTCTGGGAAAAGAACTTAGGTATAGAAGGCAGGGGCTGGGGAGAGACCCGCTCCTTCCACTATCATTTCCTCAAATTTTGAATCTTTTTCCGAGCATATCTATTTCCCATTACCAATTTTAAAAATATAAAAATGAGGCTTGAAAGCCATGAAAATAAGCAGCCGTGAATAGTGGATATTCGCCTGGTGAACAGGCCCAATTTACTATCCTTTTAAACCAATCTCGGGGAGAAGATTGGTTTTGCTGAGGATGGAGGTAATAGACCTTCCTGCCAGTGATGGTTCCAAGCGGACTGGGAACCGCCTGTGTGGCTGGGCTGGGGAGTAAGAGGTGTTATGAGCACCATGCTGCAAATGACAGCCAGGCCTGATGTCCACTTGCTTCCTTGCCAAGTGCGGAGCTTTGCAGAGAGCTCCTTCTGGCAAAATTCACGAGAAGACCAAGC
Organism: Cavia porcellus; assembly: GCF_034190915.1. NCBI lineage: Eukaryota > Metazoa > Chordata > Mammalia > Rodentia > Caviidae > Cavia > Cavia porcellus. The sequence continues at coordinate 28,562,525 of NW_026947500.1, forward strand.
CGAGCCTCCATGCTCTCTCGCAGCCCAGGCCCAGCGGTCCTGTGTGTTCTAACTTTACCCTGTGCTTCACATCAGCCACCTCCTCCACCAGCCTAGATCACCACCACTGCTTGGCCTGGGCCACACGGTGTCTCCACACTGTTTTCCATTCATTGGTCTATCTGCTTCCGCTAGCAGCTAGCACCCTACATGTGCAATGTCACCCACCCCAGGCAGGGGTGGAGAAAACCCGCACTGCTCCTAGGAAGCGGAGTCTTTCTCTGCACTCTGCTGGCTCACTATGTCCTTGCTTTCTCTGTGACTCTGTACTTGCTGCGGGCCTCCTCTGCAGGGGTGATTCCCTTCAACTGCAGGTTTCAACTCCAAAGCCACTTCTTTAACCAGGCGTGCTGATGCACATCTGCAATTCCAGCACTCTTGGAAGGCTGAGGCAGGAGGATTCCAAGTTCCAGCCCTGTTTGGAAACTTAGTGGCTTAGTGAGACCCTGTCTCAACATTTAAAAAGGGCTGGCAATGTAGTTCAGTGTATTAAAGACCATGTCCAAACCCCAATACTCCACAAGGAAAAAATGGAACAAAATAGTCAGTTCCTCAGAGAGACTTTTCCTGGCTCCTGGCTTACCTGTGTGTAGTTGGCTTAACCCAAGGCACCCAAGGGACCAATGAGATTTAATCATACAGTACAAATGCTAATTTGCTTCATGGATTTAATCATACAGTACAAATGTTTGATTTGTTTATATGTAAAATTTATTGCTTATCTTCACTAATAAAATTTTAATCTACATGAAGTCAAACACTATACTTGTCTTATTTATCTCTGTGCCTTTAATTCCCAGAGTAATGACGTCTCGATAAACACTCTTTTAGTGAGTAGAATGGGTAGGTGGATGGAAGGATGGATGCACAAATTGTTGGATGAATGGTTGGATAGAGTTTGACTAAGCGGATGACTGGATAGATGGAGGGGTGGATGGAGAGTTAGGCAGATGAATGAGTGGATGGGTGAATAGATGAGTAGATGGATGGCTGCATAGAAGATAGACAGATAGACACTAACAGATGGATGAGTGGATAGATGGCTGCCCGGATGGTGGATGAGGACCAATGGGTGGATGGATGAGGGGTAAGTGGACAGAGGGGTGGATGTACAGAGAAACGGGCAGATGAGAGGGTGGAGAGATGGAGCCTGTTCAGCCTTAAGTGAGACCATGAGGTCTTCCTGTCTGCCTCTACCCTGGTAGCCTCTTCCTGGCTGTTCCATGCTGATGAACCTGGGACCTGATTAAAGAAGAGTGAAAATTCCGAGTGCCATCCTGTCTTTAGATATGTCCACAGTGCCAATGTACAGCAGTGGCACCAGGACCTCTGCTGTCTAACCTGATCATCACTGCCTGTCCTCCCAGCCACTCTCATGTGACTCTAGGCAGATAGAGGGAAGGAACTGGAGCGACTAGATGGACAGCCTCAGCCATCTGGCTCTTCATTGCCAAGCCCCTGAGCAAACTTTCTGGCATAAGAAGAGTGGGAAGGGGAGGAAATTCCTACCTGACTCAACTTCTTCATCGAGTCTTGCTTCCTATTAAATTGTCTCTAATTGCATTTGTATCTGCAGTGGGGCAGCCTCAGCCAATGTGCCACCTGCCTGGACATGACCTGCTGCTTACAGCGGGTAATTGGCTGGTGAAGCCCTGGGTCTCTGCTGCTCATTAGGCCATTTCTAGCAGGGGCTCTGAAGTGGGCTAACGGATTGCTGGCTGCTCTGTGTTGCACTGCAGCAGGCCCACCCCCAGACATGTTCTGCTTGCTCAATCAGGGGCCAATGGCCAGCTTCTTCCTCTCCCGAGCCAGCTAGCTGTGGCCCATAAATGCCTACACTGCCCAAACTCCAGGGCCCTGTCACGGTCACAGTCTGGCCAAGGCCAGGCTGCTGGTGCCAGTGAAGGAGGCCCTGGAGGTCATGCTGCCATCTTCACAGGGAGGCTCAAATGGCTGCACATTCACCAAGGGAGCAACTTCTCTCTCTCCCAAGGACACTTCCAGAGCAGCTCTGCAGAAAGTGGTCCCCACAGGGAAACCCATCCTGCTGTTTCTCTCTCTATCTCAGGCCTGTCCTAGGCAGTGATATTGTGGCCTCAAAGGACAAGGGCCTTGGTGACCAGGCTTACTGCTTGTAAGGTAAAGAGCGAGCTTCATTCCTTGGCTTTCCCTTTCCAACAGCACTGTCCTATGAAATAGATATAAGGGTCATGAGCTTGGTCCTGTACAGGGTCATGAGCTTGGCCATCATCAGTACTGTGACCAGGGCATGGTGGCAGATGCACAGGAAGATGAATAAATGACATGGGTGTGACCCTAGTTTCTCTCACTATAATGTCAGGTCACAAGAAACCCACAGCTCATCTGACCCTCTACCATGGGAGGTCAGGGCTCACCTGAATTCTAGTCTACCTCTTGTTTAAAAGCTACCAGCTGACCCTGGTGTGACCAGATGGCCCTCTTCTCTGTGGTTCCACCTCCTGGCACAGAGTGGGTCTTCAGAATGGGCATAAAACCAAAGCCTTCATCTGGATACTAAAAGCAAGGATGCAGAAGGGACAGAGATCTCAGCGGTCACCTGGTCCAACCTTCTGTGACCTTCTGGAATGAGAGTACTCAGCCTGCTTGACTCTCTTCAGTGGTGGGGAGCTTGTGTCACAGGTAGCCACTCTGTCACTAAACAGCTACAGTGTCCCACTTGTCCTCAGTTGGCTAACTTGCAGCCTGTGCCTCATGTGCTCTGGGCCTGCTGTTAATCATGTGACATTTCTCTGCTATGAGACCCCAGACAGCTGGCTCTGCCATCTTCCTTTCCCCAGGTCATTCAAGTTGGGTGCTCCCACTGTCCTTCACAGGAAAAGGGCCCTCAGTGTGAAGCCGCTTGATTCAACTGACAAGTGTGCATGCACATCTACCCTCATGAAGATGTGCACATGTACCTTCATGCATGAGTGCACACCCAGTCTCACAGACAGCAAGACAGGCTGTCCATTGCTCTTTCCTAAAGACAAGTGACCTTGTAGGAAGATGGCTATGCAAAAGCCACTGCCTGAGGACATCCATTGCCTGGTCCCTTCCAGCTTTAATTAAGGGGCTCTTTTCACTTCGACCCTGCTCCTTGTCTGCCAAGCTATCCAAGCAGCCTTAGTGATGGCTCTCCTGGGTGTCCCTGAGCCCTGGTCACTGTGGATGCTGGCTTTGCCAAGATCTCCTTGCTGGATGGGAGTATGGGTTGAAGCCTCTCCACCCCCAGCTGTGACTATACTCCAGGCCCACTGTGACTGATGTCTTCTGTGGGAGCAGCAGGCATCTGGCCCTGGTGGCTGCTGACCCCTGAATCTTTTTGGGACTATGCTCATAGCAGGGTATGATTGCATCAAGACTTTAACATGTTCCCACCAACCTGAACCACGAACAGTACATATGTGACTGTCCCATCAGTGGCTTATACCACTGCTGGTAGAAGTGGTACACTCATTCATAGTGCAGCCAGGCACATACCAATGATGGTTCAAGTTGTTCGTCAGTGAGATGTATGAATTATAGCCCTGTTGTGAACATGTTAAGGTAAAAAAGCGAGCCATTTGGGCCGGGGATTTAGCTCAGTAGCTTAAGCACTTGCCTGGTAAGTACAAGGTCATGAGTTCGATCCCCAGTACCAAAAACAAAAAGTGAGCCATGGGAGCTCTATGGTAGAACACTTACCTAGGATGTGCAAGGCCCTGGCTTCCATCCCTAACATGGCATAAAAAGTAGGGTCAGTGGAACAAGACCTGGAGCATCCACACTTTCCCCCCGGAATGGACCCCAGCCGCCCTAGGTAGGCATGGTACTCCTGACACAGCATACTGTGTTATGACAGAGGTGGAAGAAGAGGTTGGCATTAGCACCAAATCTGACCAGCAATCCTACCCCCTGGTAAATGCCCACACAACTGAAAACATGGTCAAACCATAGGAGCAAAGTCCACAACAGTGTCACTAACAACATCCAAGTGGGGGACACGAGATGAATGAATAAAGAAATAGGATTGTCACCCGGCCTTGAGAAGGAAGAACATTCTGGCTCACACTACAGCATGGAGAACCCTTGATGACATCATACTCAGGGACAGTTAACTCAGCCACGATATGGCAAGTGCTATGTCCAGAGACAGAAAGCAGGATGGGGAAGCCAGGGCTGGGGAGTGAGGTGGGAGTCTGTGTTCAATGGGGACGGGTTTCACAGGAAGTTCTGGAGGTGGATGGTGCTGAATGCACTTAACCCGGAACTGTGCACTTATACACAGTTCAGGTGAGAAACTGAATGTTCTATTTTACCACAACAGAAACACTGTGGGTGCTGAGAACAAAGCTGGATACACCCTGCACCGCGGATGCATGCTGGGGATGTTGTACTCAGTGACAGAAGCTGGCAGCAGAGCTTCCGCATTGTAAAAATCCCACCCAGGACAGACAAATCCATACAGACAGAAAGCGGACAGGTGGGGGCTGCCAAGGGCCACAGGGAGGAAGGTGGGGGTGACTGCTCATGGGCTTAGGGCTTTCTCTTGGGGTGAAGATAATGTTTTTGGAACCAGACAGAGGTGGTTGTCACATACCACCACCAACATGCTAAACACCAGTGAATCTTGTACTTCATACATTTTATGTTATGTAATGCTTGTCTCAAAAAATAAAAATAAAAAAAACAGACTAAGGTCGAGCCCCTTGGCATGCAGATGGGACTATGGGAAGAGCTGAGTGTTCGCCATAGCCCCGGGATTTGGAAGCAATCAGGGAAGGGTGACCTGATTCCACAGGCAGGTCCTCTCTGGAGGTATCTGATTGTGGGGTGGAGGCGGGGGAGCGAGGCTCTCCAAAGACCCACGGGTCAGGGGCAGACGCTCCCAGCAGCAGTCACCTATGGGTGTCCTTCCCCTTCCTGCCTCACCTGCTGACTCCTCAAGACCCCCTGCTGCCAAGCCTCACCTTGTGGCCCCAGTTAAGATCGATGCTGATGCAGGGAGACTTGTGGCTTGCAAGGGAAACAAAGGACAAAGACATTTCTTGCTGGGGACACTCAGAGGTAGAGAAGCTAATGAGACAAGTGGATGAGTGGCCACAAAAGGTACCGCACATCCAGCTGTTTATGACATCCAGTGTGAAAAGGGGCCTACCCTGGTGTTGGCCTCTCCCACAGTCCCAGAGAGAAAGGACATAGACTGAGGAGGTCTTTGCTACCCTTGCTATTGCAGTTCAGTTTTTGTGGAAAAATCTCTCTCACCCAGGCAGCCACACCATCAAATACAAACTCCAGCTCCGCAGAAGCAATAGTAGACAGCACAGGAAACAGAGGTGAAATGGAAATTCGGACATCTTAACTGCACCCCTGGGAGCATCACCACACCTGCTACACCCCCGTTATGGGACTGTGTTCTCTTCCCCCGGACAGGTGCCTGCCTCTCCTGGGTCCCCCAATTGTGCAGCAGCTCAACCCCAACTACGGGGCTGCACAGGAAGTCAGTGGCTCCCATGATCCCAGTGCTGTGAACACAAGCAAACAAAACCAAAGGGGTTGGAGAGCGCCACATGAGATGGCCCAGGGTGTCCATGGCACACACGCACATAGAACCAGCAGAGTTATGGCAAGGAAGAAAATGCATCTTACCCGGATGCATCGAGGCTGTCGTAGGAGCCCACAGTATAGTGTCTGAAGAGCTTCTTGCTGCGGTCTGCGCGGGTTTCTGTGTGCACAGACAGAAAAAGAAAACATTGTTTAGAAAAGTCATGGTCCCTGAATAGCAAACTCACAGAAGGCTGGTTGGGCTCTCATCCATTTGCCCCACAAAGCATGAGATCTGTTCTCCTGGGAAAAGATCCGGGGAAAAGATGAGGCCCCGAGTCTGTGGCCTGACTTTGAAAATGTGGGGAATGTGCAAGAACACTGGTGCTGATCCTTGGAGAATCAAAGAGCTCCGTTTCAAATGGAGGCAGAGTCCTGGCTACAGAAGGGAGGCAGGGGGGAAACTGCAGAGCAGAAGGGGCCACAGTCCTTCAAGCTGTGATGTGACAGCTGACTGTACATGGAATCTTCTAGAATAGCATCCTCAAAGTGATACTCCAAGCCTCCTAGCAAAACTGAGAACCTGCAGATGAGTGTGTTTGAGGAAGAAAATACATTTATTATTATTTCCCAGATAACAGTTGCTTTCTCCTAACCTTAAAAAAAAAAGGCAGTAAGCAAACATGATTAACTTTCCTAATTAAATCCTCTGCTTGCTGCCCTTACTCAGCAGATTTAGATGTAAATTTCATGGGAGATAATATGAGCGATGTAATTAGATTTAATAGATAGCTCAGGGCTGGAGGAGGGGACAACACAAACAGGAAAAATATAGCGGCTCACAATACATAGTTTAGATATTTTCTTCTCAAATAAAATTTCCCACACCATCTCCTTCCTAAGTCCTGCAGAAATTTCAGAAAGCTACTGGTTTCAGGAACATGGCTTGAAATCACATTTTAATTCCTGTAAGCCTCTCTGTTGTTGGTCTCTTCTATCCTGTGTTCCAAGGTAAATGCGATTCTCACTGGAAGCCCAAAACACACATTTGCAGTTCAAAGGTGAACACAAGTCCACTGGGAAAGGCTTGGCTCTTTTCATGACCAGAGGTAGCTAAGGTAAGAGGTAGCTTCCTCCCTATGAAGTGCAGAGTTGCCACTGGGGCTGAAAGAGGCTGATAGTGAGCCCAGGACTGCATTTCCCAGCTACCCTTGCACCAGGGTGTGGTCAGGTGACTAGTTTCTACCAATGGGATGTGAGTAGGAAGGGGTATGTGTTTAGGGGTGGGGGAGTGTGTTCAAGCCCAGGCTCTTATAGGAGCTCTTCTTCCTCCTTTCCTGTTTCTACTAGCACAAAACTCAGGCTGGGAGGTTTGGAGGGGCCTGTGATTAGAATCAAAAGGCCTCAGGTGGTTCCGTGAGTGAGAGTTAACCGCCTACTGGTGTAGGACTGCATTTTGGATTTCTATTACAGCAGTTAACCTTGCTTTGACTAACAGGCAGGGCTACTGGAGTCCTCTGGAAGTAACTCCCACCTGCCTCTCCATGCCTTGCGAGTCACTTCCCTGATGATGACACACTTACGAGTTCTTCATCAGCCGTGTCATCTTCATTGTCACCACTATTGCTGAAAGTTATTAAGCACTTCTGTGTTATCAGGCCTGACGTCAGCACTACTTGCGTACCCTGTCATTTAACTGCCATGCCTACCCAGGGCAGGGTACTCACACTGTACTGTGACCTCTTTGCACTGCCACTGCATCAATGCTGCCTGGCTTGGGACTTGGGTTACCCTAACCATCTCATGTAACTCCAAACTTAATGCATATGACTATTTTAAACACCTGCCTGTATACACGACATCACTAATCAGCTGCTACTTGCACTGGTATTGAAGTAACACAGCATGAAGGTCTTCAACAAAAATGCTTTGACAATTACTGAAATGTCTTTCTCCAAAGCCAGTCAAAAGCAGTGACACTTCACAAACAAAACAAGTAATTTAAATTTTTAAGAAATGTAATTCGTTATACAGTAAATAGCTGCCCAAAGTGAAATTGCCAATAGTACAGTCATTTTGTTGCATTGTATACCGAGGAGCACACGGAGGTACAAATTGTTTGATCATTGACTTAAAAATAGATAATGTGCTGTCTGTCTGCTCAGGCCTTTCACACCCGGATGTGTTCTCATCTCTGTTTTAACACAGTGGCCTTCCTCCACATCTGATCTGTGGCCATCTGGCACGTAAAGGGAGGTGACACAACTGGATCCATTTTATGTATGGCAATAGCTGGGGCCATGAAGACAGAGCCATGTGCCCTGGTAGGGTCAGGATCAGTACCCTGGCAGGCACATGGATGCCACAGCTCATCTCCTGTCTCCCAGACCAAAGTGACCTGGTGCTTGGGACAGGCTCCCCATGCTCCTGTGCTGTTCGCACTGCCATAGGGTGGGACTTAACCTTATTTTCCTCTGATCTGGGTATGTGTCTCCTCCACAACTCAGTGAAATTCAATCCCCACAGTCACAGGTTGATGGCACCTGTAGGAGGTGCCTGTGGGAGGCTGTTCTGATTAGATGAGGTCAATGAGGGTAAGGCCCCAGTGATGGGACAGATGACTTAATAAAAACAAGGAGACCTGAGCTGGCATACTTGCTCTCTCATCACGTGATGTCCTGCACCACCTTGAGATACTGCAGAGTTCCCATTAGCAAGGAGATCTTTACCAGATGCAGCTTCTTGATCTTGAATCTCCAGAACTGTGAGCTGAATAAACCTTTATTGTTCATGAATTATCTTGCCTGTGGTATTTACTTACAGTGACAGAAAACAGACTAACAGATCTGCTGCATAATTCTGAGAAGACATGCAGTCAAGGCTTGCTGACCTGGACTAAAGGGCCCATTGCACAGGAGACCAAAACAACCCTCTACCCCTCATCTGAGTAAGCAGAGAACACTGAGTGGTCACCAGAGCATGCACTAGTCCAGGCAAGTGGTGAACCCTTTCCCTATTCTTAGCATCTGGACCAGGCGTGGGCAGGTATGCCTTCCTGGGTGCACTCATGTGGAAGTGGCCCATTGCAGCCATCATTCACTAGGTCCCTAAAAGTCTCACCCTGTCCCCAGAGGAAATGTTGGGAGGGGACCTCCAGTGATAAATCTCAGGGTGCCACGATGGGTAAGGAAGGAGCCCAGTACATTCACCTTCTTGGGCTAAGTCAGATAGCTGGAGGAAAAACATGGTTGGCCATACAATTGCCAGGCTAGCCCTAGGACATCTGTGTAGGGGCCACCAATGTGCCAGGCCCTGGAGGGACAAATGAGACTTGAACCTCTTTGTGGGGTTAAGCAGAGTGGCTTACAAAGCCAGTGAAGGACCACATGGCTGTTAATTGCTAGTATTACTCTTAATTGCCTCTGGAGCTCAGATGCCCACATGGCAGCTCTGTGCTTGTTGTCTAGGAAACTGCTGGGCACTGAGAGCTGACCGGGTCAGGTCTCTCAATGGGCCAGATGGCCCAGAGCCCAGGGGCAGACAGGATAGGGTATAGTGGAACACACAGGTGCATATGTTTGTGCGTGTGTTTATCAGAGGCAAAAGACATTTGGAAAGGGAATGATTTCCATGCTGAGTCAGGAAGCTGGGAGTTCCTAAGTGATGGGTTTTTATGGACCAATACAATTTAAGCAGTGTGGGTAGAGACTGTAAACCAACACAAAGATGATAAAGTTTTAAATTTGATTTAGTGAGGACATAAAGAACAATTAGTCTTCCTTTACAAGACAAAGGGAAATTTTGGAAAATATATCTCTGGTTGCCTTGTGAAAACCTTCCCACTATTCTGGCTTCCATATGCAGTCACAGCTCTGTCCATCACTGCACTACCATGACCACTATCATGACCACCACCATCACCATAGCCACCATCACTGTCACTGACATCATCACCATGGCCACCATCATCAACACCCTCACAGTCAGCATAACACACCACTACCACAGTGACCAGTACTGGGGATCGAACTTACGACCGCCTGCTTGCAAGGCAGGTGCTTATGCCGCTGAGCTAAATCCCCAGTCCCTAACATTTCCAGCTTTGTCACAGTCACCATCACGCCCACCGCAGCACTTTTTAGAACACTTCTCAATGGTGAACACCTGGCTAATTGACCTCCTGTTTCCCTAAAATCAAGTCTCTCCCCTCATTTGGTTCCCACACAATACCCAGCAGCAAAGGTGTCTCCCAGATGAGCAGAGTGTGAGGTCAAGGGGCCGTGGGGCTGAGGCTGGACTGGCTGTGCACCCTCATCTCCTCACCTGTGAGTGGGCATAGCCCCTGCTCTCAGCTATCCCTGTGAGGGTGAGGGTGAGCCCCAGGAGGAGCAGCTCCGTGGTGCAGGGAAAGTGCTGTGTCCCTGGCTTTGCTGTCCTGGGGCCGCACCTCAGACATGAGCCTTCACCTCTCACAGGTCCCTCAGAGTCGTACCACTCAGCAGCGGCAGCTGGGTTTCCAACCAGGACATCATGCTTCGACAGCATGCACGGGTATAACCAACAGTGTAACAGTTCTGGAACATTCCTCAGGAGCCGTATGTCCTCTGAGTGCCTCCGCTGCCTGAGCTCAGTGCAGTTACTACTGCCCCAGCTTGACAGGTGAGGAGGTGAGGCTCAGAGAGGTTAAGCGAGTACCCAAGGTCACCTAGCCAGAAAGCGCAGAGCCTGTCCACAGCGCAGACTTCACTGGGGTGCAGAGGGAGTGGTACTGCCAGGAGTAACCTCCCTAAACTCAGGTGGCTACCCCAACCTGCATGTCCTGTGGACCTGCACTTACCTGGCTTTTTATTATTATCATTATCGTTATATTATCGTTGTGTGTGTTACTGGCAATTGAACCCAGGGCCTTTGCACAGCTATATTCCTAGCCCTATTTTTTTTTTTTTAATTTTGAGACAGGGTCTGACTAAGCTATTAAACTGTCCAGGCTGGGGAACAACTTTTGACTCTTCTATCTCAATCCTAGAGCACTAGGATTACAGGTGTGTGGCCCGGCTCTGGTCTCAGTTGCTGATCTGGGAAGAGGGGTGGGCTGGGAAGATCTCAGAATCCCTCTCCAAGATGATGGTGGACAGATCACAACGTGTCCAGGCTTGGCTGCTGCTGGCTGTCGGAGGGCTGCTGCGTACTGTGGGTTGCAGGTGACTTCTGGGCATCTCCTGCTGGTTCCCACGGATGCAAATGCAAGATACAAACAAAATTCCCAAGGAGCAGGCACAGGGGAGGCAGGAGGAAGGCAGAGCGCTCTCCAGCCTCCCTGTGACTTTGATAGGCAGGAGGACTAGTTCTGCTTATTAGGCCTTCAGAGAGGCTGTGGCTCAGCTGAGCCTGCGATCTGTCAATTTCCAGGTCACTGTGGCCCCCACCATGTCCTCTTTCCTAAAAAGACAGGAGGCGGGGCCAGGCATGCTGCTGAGTCCCACTCAGAAAGGTGGGCATGTAATCACTGTGCTCTGGGAACCAGTCCTTTCCCAGTTCTACCATGCAAACGGGCAAGGTCACCCAGCCCTGGGCGAAAGTGGTTGGTGGGAAGGCTGGTGAGACTGTCCCTTACAGCATAGTGGGCACTGTTCTGCTCCCATGATCCCACCGCTGAGGTCACGGAAGTCAGCCAGGTTGCCCAAGATGATACCTGCAATCTAGACAGCACAGGAGCTGAGGAATGATGGGGACCCTGAGAGGGATGGGTGCCATGGTGGACCCTGGCCAGTGCTGAGCCAGACTTACCACATATGCAGATTCGGAGTCCTCTTTGGCCTTAGATGATTTAGCTTTCTATTGTTTACATGCAAGATCTTAGAGAGACACAGTTATGTATATAATTGGCCACACTGGGCTCCTGGATGTGACCCATATGAATTTTGTGCCACATCCCTCTGCTGGGGAATCGGTGGCTTCCCTTTATGATGTAGCAGTCCTGACCGGGCTGCAGCAGGCTGACCTATGCCCAGGAACACAGCAGTGTGGCCCAGGCCAGGAGGGCATTGCACTGGCTGCTCTAGGACCCTGACGTTCCCTGGGAGGGTGCCCCGCCTTTTTTCTGAGATGCTCTAAAGTCTCAAGGCAGAGAAAGGTGGTTCTGCTTCCTTTTTGGCACAGGGTGGAAGACACAGCTTGTGACACAGAAGGATCACCCTTTAACACGGGGAGAGAATGAGTCCCCCAGTGCAGCCAGTGCCCTGCAGCAGACAAGTCAAGAGCCAGGGGGTGCAGGCACAGGGGCCCTGACACCAAAAGCCCTGAGTTTTGCCTACGGAGGCCATGGGGCTATTTGTCCAGTAGCCTGGCTTCCTGGGCCAGGATGCTGTGTTTTGCTCAAGTCTAGCAGAGCTGGGTTTCTGTCAGCAGCAGCCCAAAGAGTCGCTGGCAAGTGCAGAAGGGAAGAGGACGGAAGGGCAGACGACGTCAAGCCAGGGACTGAGTGGGCCCCGCATCGGGGAAAACAGCCACACTTGCTAAGAGGAAAACAGAAAGTCACCGAATAGACCATAGGAACATGCCCATTAAACACGTTTAGAACTCGGCACAGCGTGCGCACCCTTCTGGGACTCAAAGGAGGTCCCTCTGCTGATCATAAAAGAGACAGACAGGCTAACAACCAAGACGGACTATTGATGTGTCCACTTCCTTAATCAGGTAGAGCACCCCTCACCCCCGCCCCGTACTGGGGATTAAACCTAGGGCCTTTGCACAGAGCTACATCCTCAGCTGTTTTTAAAATTTGAGACAGGGTCTCCCTAAGTTTCCCGGGCTATGTTCAAATTTTCAGTCTTCCTGCTTCAGCCTCCCAGAGTGCTCTGATCATACACCTGCACACCCCAAATCCAGGACTATGCAGAAATTTCTTGAAGTGATGACCAAATTTCCGAGCAGGCCACCTCCTCAGCCAGTGCTGGGGTGAGTGCTCCACATTGAAGGCCCTCAGCAGTGCTGGCCACATGTCACACAGCGTGGAGCCTCACCGTGACCGTCACTCTAGTCTGAGTGACTGCCATCCCCTGCATGGGCTGATACAGACACTTCCAGTCTCTGGCTTCCATGTCTGTCCCTCCCCTCAAAGATCCACTCTCCGTGCAGCAGAGAGAATGAGCTTTATAACAACACAAACCAACCAGGTGAAGCTTTGTGACCAGCCTGGTCGTGCACCCTCCCATTCTGTCCCCTCCCTGCCTCAGTGGCCATACTCCATTGATGAGTTGATCTGTACCTCAGGGACTCTGTCCCTGCTGGGCTCTGCCTGGGATATTCTTTCCTCAGTTCAGATCCCCAGTTCCTGCAGCACAGCAGGGTGCAGCAGAGTCAATGCATGAAGGCCTCGGGGTCACCTCCTCAGTCCTACTGTGCTATACCAAACACATGACACAGAAGGCTAACTCAGCACCTACCCAGGACTGCAGAGTGGTGGGAACAGCCCTGTCTGCAAACCCAGCAGCTCACTGCCAGTGCTGGTAAGGCGGTGACCACGTGGGGGCCTCCCCACTGTGCCTCGGGCCTCCATTTCTCAACTGCAAAGCAGGACACCTGGGCCAAAGGACTCCAGGCACCCCACCCTCAATTCACATACTCTCCCAGTGCAGCTCACCCAGAGGGTAACTGTGAGGGTGGGGATCCCACGTGGCACTATTTAAGCCAATGTTCCCTGAAAGCTCCACGTCGAGTATGGCCTACAAGAATCTACAATGTAAGTGTGTGTGTGTGTGTGGGGGGGAACCAAACCTAGAAATCCCATTTCGTATACCTCCTGGGACTCGTGGAAGGCAATGACAGATTGCCTGACAAGCTTCTGCCTGTCAGCATTTAAAATAGCCCTATACACTGAGCACGGGGTGTGTGTGGGGGTTGTGTATGGCATGGTGAGAGGGAGCCAGGACAGTGTCCCCAAAGCCACAAAGGCCTGGGGTCCTGGAGTAGGCCTTTCTGGAAAAAGAAACATGGAGAGGGGTTTTCTCAGAGAGATTTCCTAACACTCTGGAAAGCCAGATTAATTTACAAGGACACGTGGGGAGGCCCAGCGGGAGGTGGGGGGCACATTGTGCCCTTCACACCTAAGCCACAGTTCTGGAATAGTCCCTTTGCTCAATATAGATGCTGGTAGACAGAGAGAGGCAGGGAAGGACACAGAACCACTGATTTTCAGGCAAGATAAACCCAACTTTGGCTTTGTTAGCAGCTGAGATGGGCAGGAAGTCACCTCCTGCTGAGTCTCAGTTTTCTTGTCTGTAATGGGGGTCAATAGCACCTGCCCCAGGAACTCACCTTTATCTTTATGGCAAATGTCCCCTGTTCCCAGCAAAAAGGAACCCTCTCTCTGGCTATTTCTGGACCACATGATGTTCTGATCAGAGCTAACTGGACCAAGAGACAGTCTATTGCAAGCCTGGCCCATCAGACCCTCTCCTAGTGGTCTGAGCAGGAGGGGATGGTCTCTGCTTCCCATCTGAACCAAGGCTGTCTCAACTTAGGTGTGGATGCTGTCACTATGGGCAGCAGTGAGTGGACAGCTGACTGGGGCTGAGTAGAAAGAGGGGGCCAAAGGTCCAGATGGACGTGAGGTAGGGCGACCCTCTTTGCAGAACCACAGGAGATCGGCTGTGTTCCGCCCTTGGTGGCAAGGAAAGGCCCCAGCATCCTAAGAAGGTGGTACATTTTGTCACTTAATTGGCTCACGTGACTATATTTCTTGCTACCAAAACAATACCATCTTCCTGCCAGGATGTTCCCTTGGGTGGAAAATACTTGGAAAAACGTGTGTCTGTACTGACGAGGTACAGTTGTTTTTCACTGTCATTATTTCCTTAGCAATACAGCACAACGACTATTCACACAGCGTGTACACTGGGCTAGCCAAGCACGTGGGAGAATGTGCAGAGCTTGTGTGCAAGTCTACGGCACCTACAGCAGGTATTTGAGCATCATGCACTGTGGTATTTGTGGGAGGGGCTGTCCCAGAACTGACCCCCAGCAGATTCCAAGGGATACTATTGGTGTATACGATGACAATCAAGCAGCAGGGTACATATCTCCAAATGCCTTGAGGGGGCAGTCTAGTCCTCAGTAAGAGCCGCTGTTAAAGCTCTAGGCAGCTGATGCTTCTAGGTTCTAGGTTCCCGTCCATGAAAGAGCAGTTGCAAAGCACAGATGGAGGACCTGGGACACAGGGGCCCAGATGCTTCCAGGGTGAGGCAGTGACACCTAGGGTTTGACCACACACATAACTTCCAATGATGATGAAATGCTTCCAGGCCAGGTGGCCTTGATTTACCTGCCATAAAGATGGGGTTCCATTACTCTAGATGCTCTGAGAATCATGTATAATAATATCCTGGAGTTTCTTTTTTTTTTCACTCAAGCTATGTCTCAAATTTACTTCTTTTTATTGACAATCAGTCCCTAGCGCTATTCACACAACTCTCTCCATACAACCCTGCATTCTCAAGGGCTTCAAATCAGACACCGTTCATGCAGGCTGACAGGCCACAGGTAGGATCAGAGCCACATGGGGGACAGAATGACTGATGGACATGCAAAGTAACAATAGCTTTTCTTTTTTAAAACCAAACATGCTGCTAGACTCCTTGCACATTGGAGAAATGCAGAGATGGGGTTGCCAGGAGATGCCAGCCAGGTGCTGGAAAGCGGGGTTGACAGAGATTGCTCTCATTAAGTCACCTGGTTAGCAAGGGCACACTGCAGTCTGCAGGCTGTCTATTGCCCGAGTGGGGCCAGAGGCTGGCGGGCAGAGGGCACTGAGCTTGGAGCCAATGCCCAGACTCCAGACAGAGGTCTGGCTCTACAGGCTATGTTCTCTGTTCTGGAGGGTAAGTGAGGGTGTGGTCAGCTCCCGGAATCACTCAAGAAAGGGTACAAGACTCTGATTTGACAGAAACACATTCAACACTAACCATCAACCAGTAGGGAGGCATCATACAATCCCTCACTAAATTGGGTCACTTATCAAGCACCTTCTGGCCTCCTAACACTGATGAGGAAGGACAGCTGGAAAAAGGAGGATTCTGTGGTCAGAGCAGAGGTAGACTCTAGGCCACGCTGATGACCTAGCAATGAAGGATGGACCGCTCTGCTGTAGCTGCGATGGTAAGTCATTGCAGGCTTGGTGGCCTAAAGCCACACGGTGTGTCCCTTCTCAGTTCCATAGGACACAGGTATGACTCAGGTCTTCTAAAGCCACAGCACAGCTAAGCCACCACCTTCCCTTCTGCAGTCTCCAGCAGAGAATCCACTTCTTCCTTTCTCCAAAGGATCTTGCTGACCCTGGCCCCTTCCCCAACGTCAGAGCCAGCAGTGGTCTTTGAGTTCTTCTCACATCCCGTCACTGTGACTCTGAATTTCACGCTTGTCTCTTCCACTTTGAAGGGTCTTTGGGGTTACAGTGAGATGCTGCCACCCCAGTCCAGAATCATCTCCCACCATAAAGGCTCCTTAGTCAATGGATTAAGGTCAAGGTCCATCTGTGACCTTGGTTGTCCAAGGGTAACACGTCCATGGGTTCTGAGTATCAGATGTGAACATCCTTACGCCCACGGCTATGCCCCAGGGTTGGGACATCTCTGCAGCACAGTGCGGGGGATAAGCCTGGCTCTGAGACTGATTTCAGTCACTGCAGGTCAGAAATTACCCAGGTGACAAAACAATGGTTTCTAGGAAACACATTTCCATGCCTGCAGATACAAGATGAAACTAAGTTCAAATTCTGACACTGCCACTGTGGTGAAGCCTGGGGTGGGGGGACGCAGGAGTTCTGAGATTCCATCTCCTCCTGGTGCCATGGGATCAAGGCCCTGGTGGCAGATCTCTGTGTCTCATCCTGCTTGGCAGCCCCAGGAGATGGCTCCTCTTTCACTGAGAGAACTCAGCCTCAGGGTGGGCATGGGTGTATGTGGGGAAAAGGGTTTGTTAAGAGTCCCAAACACTGGAGAAGCATGTGAGAGCCACGTATATGGACTCCAAAGCCCAGAGAACAGAGGGAGATGCCGCATGCCAGGCTGTTTCCCCTGCCCTAATAAACAGGACTCACTGTGGGAGCAGGGCACTACGAGCACAGTTATTTTTTTCTCAGTTGCCCAAGGAGATTGTTGGTTGTACTGTAAGATGACAGCAAATACCTTAGGAAGGAAAATGATTTGCATCACTGACTTAAGGGACAGTGTCTGTGCTGACTGTCACTGTATGAAGCAGCTGCAGCCTCTCCTTATGGAACCCCATGGGAATGGACCAGCTGGAGCCCTCAAAGCGCCAGCCTCATGTCCCAAAGCATAGGAGAGGTGGGTGCCCACACCAGTGAGCTACATGGTCCATTCCAGGCCTAGACCCGGAACTGGTCCAGAGAGGGTCACAATCATCCTGAGGACCCACAGGAAGCAAGGGGTGGCCTTCCCATGACAGGCTGGATGTGGAATGTTGCCCAAGGGTTCCTGTGCTGCAGGTGTGGTCCCTGTGTGGTCCGGAGACCTCTGGGAGGTGGAGCCCACTGTGGATGAGTCGTGGGTCACAGGGTGGTTCTCTTGGGACCCTGAGTTAGTTCTCATGAGAACAAGTGGTATGACCCCTAGCTCAGCCCCTGGGATGCTCCCTGGCTTCCTATCTGGTGATGCAATTGCCATGTCTGCATTTGGTTCCCACAGAGATGCCCTCTGCAAGTCAGGGACCTCAGCAGAGTGGGCAACATGCTGTCTGGACTTCATCCTCATACCCTCAAGCAAAGGTTGGGGAAGAGGACAGGGAGGGAGGTGATACCAGGTGGAAAGGGGGGTCTGTAACAGTGACAGGTATCCATCACTATCGTGGTTTGGGTCTGTCACTATCTGTCATCCATCATCGCTCACCACACATGCCATCCTAAGTGCAAACACATGGGCTCTAATGCCTTGGCAACCTGACCAGACAGCACGGTGTCATCTCCACGGTGCCAGCTGAGTGACAGCTCTCATGCTCAGGCCTTAACCACTGCCCTTTACTGCCTCAGCACTGGGAAGTCAGAACTCACACCCTGCTCTGTGCCAAACTCTCTCTGCTGTAACAAACTCCATGTTAGTTCACTCAGCAGCCACCTCTAAGCACTGTCTCCCCTCTACTACAGGATCTGGGAAGCCTCACATTCAGTCTCTCAGGGTCCCCCAAAAGTGGCAAGCACCCTGGTCCTGGCCAATGAAATGAGAGCAGTTGTCTGGGGGCGGGGCTCCCTTCCCACGTCCCCTCCTCTTCCCCATCATGGGTGTGAATGAGCTTAGCAGCTGCGGTGCCACGCTGGGCATGCTGAGAACAAGGGAGGAGGATAGAAGTGGAGCCACTGGGGGGCCTTTGTGCCTACCCTGCTGGCATTGTTGGCCCCTGACCTGTGGGGTGAGGTACCAGGCCCTGTGATTTTCAGCAGTGGCTTTTCTGTGACTGCAAAACCACTCTCCCTCCCATTTAGCACCAGGAGCTCATCAGACAGCACCATCTTTACAATAACCACAAAGAGGAGGAAACTGAGGCACAGAAATGACATTCCAAGGTTACATGATTACCAAGCAACAGAACTGGCACTCAGGTCACCTCCTTCACAGTTCTGCTGAACTCACACAGTGACCCCAACCCCAAGAGAGGAGTCTGTCCTACCCATGAGAAAGACCAATGGATTCGATCATTTCCAAGGTTACCTGGTACAGGACTTTCAGACCTGGGATTCAAACCTTGCCTCTGGGGAACAGGAACAGCCTGGATTCACAGCCTTGGGCAAAGTCATACAAAGACACTGTTCATCTGGAAATGAGCTGAGCTCTGCAGGGTCACACGGCTTCCAGGGCCACCCTCCTGTCTCCCCAGTCCCTCTGTGAGCAAGGATGGTGGACACCTCCCTCCTGGGGTACCGGGGCGCATGGCGAAGGCTGCCTGGAGCTCTGTTTCTCTGTCTTTCCTGTTGCTCTTTGGCCAAGCAAAGCAGGGGACACTATTGGAGGGAGGCTGAGCTCTGTTCCTGGCAACACATCCCAATTACTGCAGTCCCAAATTGGTTGGACAAATGAATAAAGCTGTTGGCTGTCAATGAGTTGCTTTCTACTCTATAGTAATTAGGATTTAAAAAAATCCACCCTGGAGGTTCAGCGGAAGCCTGCATACCCAAATACATCCAGCCACACCAGCAGTGTAAGTGGAAGTGACAGTAAACGGATGAATTGGGGCTCAAGCTGTACAGTGCTGATTAGCCCGGCTGGGAGTGTCCACGCCAAGGCAGCCTCCCATTTTCCAGAATAGTTCTTTCTTCTCTCTCTATCCAGAGGGATGCATGGTGACGAGGGCTGGCAGGGATCTGACGCACCCCAGGGCTAAAGTGATAAGGAAGGAGGGACATTTACACAAAGGTCTGTGACAGGTCTCCAAAGGACTCTTCTGTCCCATCAAGCCAGAAGGGAGCAGAGGGGACCTCTCTGCTTCACTGGTCATCTGGATTGATCTTCCTTTTGCAATCCCAGTGCATGGTCCCCACCCTATAATACCAATGAAACCAATGATCATTAGCACCCTGTCTGTGGGTCTGGGGATGGAGTCAAGCATCTTCCTGTCCATCAGTCCCTCCACCAGGCAGGCATCAGCACCCCTTAGAGAGGTGGCCAGGTGGGGTGCAGTGTCTGGGGGCATTCAGGTGTGCGGAGCAGAGCCTGCGTGTAAATCTATGAACACAACTGGGGGCGGGAGAATTCTTTTTAGCTTTTTAAATCTTTTTTAAGGACACTGGCAGCTGAGGCTTGGGAACTAGGACACGGAGAAGAAAGACCTGTTGAGCACAAAGCAGCCGCCCAGGCTTATAGGTTGGGCTGGGGCACTGCAGGTTGCCGTTCAGACTGGGACACTCCAGGGCTTGGGATAATGGGATTCACACCCCCCCCATCAAGGTGAGTGTCTTGGGAGGAATAGGGAGGTCTCATTGGTGGTAACACAGCCCAGTGACCTGACTGTTTCTCCTTCCCCTGCAAGCCACTGATAACCCACAGCTCCTGTCCAGAGGTCTGACACCCCCAAAGATTTGCCACATGAAAAGACCCCAGGGTTGTAGGGATTGAGGTCCAGCTGGTGGGAGTTAAGACTGGGGTCACCAAAGTCTTGGGAATTCACAGCTCACACTTCTCTTTGCATTCCTTAGAGTCACAACTGGGAGTGAGGTGCTGCCTATCTGACCTGGTCACCAAGCCTCCTCCTGGCCTCTGCTTTTGTGCAGGAGGGAGCAGCTGGTGAAAACCTACTGTGGAAGTTGATCAAAGGAGAGCAATCTGAAAATGCATCTGGTGTTTTTTTGGTCTTCACTGTTACTATACTGAAGCAGTCCACTCGACTCAAAAACAATAGCAAGGAAAAATCACACTGGCCATGCTGTCTTGGAGGTGGGCAGGCTGCACAGGTTAGGAGGGCTCACCCTGCTTCGGGCTAAAAGGAATGTCCCATGCAGTCTGCCAGGTACAAGAGCACATAGGAATCCCAAGCCACTGACACCTTGGTCCTCACACCTCACAATGCACTCAACCCCCTTCACGGCTAACCATAGCGCTTACTAGGAATAGATGTTCCAGTTTATCTTCAAAACCCACCAGCCGCTCAAAGGGACCCAGGAGAATACAAACAGGACCCTGGGGATTCTAACAGCAAATGAGATGCCAGTATCCTCCAGGATGATCTGCCCAGCTACCTTTATTTTCCTCTAAAGCAGAAGGGAAGGGAAAGCCATTATGGAAACAATAGCCTCGAGGAACCCAGCAACCAAAAGCACCGTGATTCTAAGACACACAAAGTGCAAAGCGATCGCCTACACAGCACGCCACCCATCTCACCGAGTGCCGGCAGCACTGCCCGACTTCCGAGATTCTATAGTCCCTGCTGCTCTGGCAAAGAACAAAGGCTCAGCATGCCAACCCTGGGCAGGCTGGGGAGGTGGCACCGTACCTCCAAAATGAACTTTCTTCTTGAACCGCGAGTTTTCAGCCATCGTTCCTAACCTGGGTGTGACCATGTCACTCAGGCTGGTCCCGCAGCTCCTCTGGGTCCATGCGGAGACCGAATCCCTGGGGCGGGCCTCATGGACTATTGTCTGTTAATCCAACAGGAAGAAAAGTTGCAGCCCTCCGGGGGTCAGAATTGAAGGAGAAGAGAAAAAAAATAATAAACCAGAGGAAGAAGAAAGATGATTCCAGAGAATTTAATCCACGGGGAGGTTCACAAATTTGACTTTTGGAGACCGAAAATTGGGATCGGCTGAAAATTCGGTTCTTTGACACAAGTTGTAAGCTCCAGATTGGAGCCCGCATCCTTCCACTTCCCACTGTACCAGGGACTTTTTTTCCCCCTAGTGCCGGTTTCCATGGCAACGCATCAGTCACTAGTCTAAATAAGTACGGGTGAAGGACGCCTGAAAAACCGGTGCAATTACGCATGCCATTAGCGGGAGAGGAAAATGATTCAACCCACTATTAGCACAGGGCAGAGGTGTCACTTATGGGCTGTCGCTGTCCTTGTTCCAAGTAATTGCTTTCTTGTTTTGTGACGCTCAGCGTTCTCTGGCTTAGCAGTTTTTCTCTTTTTTTTGTGAAGTGCAGAGTGTGGTAACGAAGTCCATTTGGCCACACAGCCCCATTGAGCCAGTGCCAAGGGACAGGCATGGTTTCTCAGTATAAAGGGTCCTTGCCAAAGGTACATGCTATCCTGCTGCCAGGCAGCAACTCCCTCGAGGAGCCTGGGACTTCAGGCAGCAGGAGGGATTTGGGGGAAATCCAGACATGCTGCGATTCAGTTTTTAGATCGTGGCAATCAGGACCAGGGCTGGGGCTAAGCTGACCCCCTTCAGAAAGAGGGCTTCCAGCATTCGCACTGCATCCCCATTGTGCATCCTCAGGGGAGGGAGGTGGCCCAGAAGGCCAGGCCAGGAGCTTTCCTTCCTTTCTGTCATTTGTCGTTCTTCTCCTTTTTTCTAATGGCTGCCATGAGCTTACTGTGTGGCCTTAGACAAGAGCCCCAGCTTTCTGAGAGGAAGGTTTTTCTATCAGTTAGGAATTGGGTGGGAAGGGCTTGGGATGCTCAGGAAGAGTTATTCTACCCTGGAGAGGCAGGAGGGGGACAGTGACAGCCCAGAGTCACCTCAGCTTGGCCATTTGCCGGCTCTATGACCTTGAGTGTGTTCCCAACTATTTGTCAGCTGGGATAAAAGTGGATTATCTACAAGAGTGGATGCTAAAGTAATGTTATAGATATAAAATGAATTAAAGAAGGGCACCTAGTGTACAAGAAAGCTTAGATTTGCTCTGGTCTTGCATTCACTTCATGTACACAACATGTAAAACTGCTCCATATCTCTGCTGGGCAATGACCAGGCCATGTGGGAATAAGGCAGAGACCGGTACAATTTCCTCCCTTGCTTCTTATTAACCCACTTGGTGGGACTAGATTGTCTGAAAAAGATTCACAGATGTAAACTGGGTTCAGAGAGGTAAAAAAACTTTACTCAAAGTCACACAGCCTCGTAAGACTGGACCCAGGACTGGACTGGTTTCTTTTGGCCCAGCTCTGTGTCCTCCACCCACGCCTCATACCTCAGTACTGACCTCAGTGATGGTGATGTGGATGGGAGTGGAAGTGAGCTTCACTCTTGGAAAACATGGTCTCTAAATGGTGGCCAGGTGGATCCTGAGCCATTCCCTAATCCTGTCTGCTGCTGCGCCCCGTGGAGGCAGCAGGCCTTCCCTCTTCAGGGGGTTCCTGGGTCTCAGCAGCCCCTTCCTGCTAGTTGTGGTTTGACATGATCTATGGGCAAATTGGAGGGTCATAAAAATAGCCTGTGCCTGGCATGCCAGGGGCCCAGGGGCGGCTGCTGCTGCTGCTGCTGCTGACTGAGATTTCAGTGGGAGGCAGAAGTCGGAGAGACAGGAGTAAAAATAGCGAGGGTTTCCACGGGAGCTCTGCCCTCCCTTCCCCTAGTGCCTGTCTCGAGGGGCACGGATCTCACCATTCTCAGTGCACAGCTCCAAGGCCTGCCTGTGTCCTTGGAGATGCCCTACCTGCTGCCGGCACGTGAAGAACTTCCTGATGCTCATAGGACAAAGTCTCTATCTTTATCCCCAAGTTAGGCAGGCTGGCTGCGAGGGCCACAGGGCATCGGCCCTGAGCTGAGGCTTTGGAAAAAGCTACCTCTGAATTCATTCAGGACCACTAGTGAGTTTCTCTACTACTGTGGGACTCAGCTTCCCCACTGGTAAAAGGTCCTGCTGCAGGACCCTGAGACCCAGAGGCTAGGGTTGGATCCATGCTGGATGCTGTGAACACTCATCCTGGACACTGGTGGCCATGTAAACTGTAAAGTGCTGTGCAAAGTGCCCCGCCATTGCTGTTGGAGGGCCTGCGCCACAAAGTGGATGTGACAGAGGCGTTATTGGCTAGGGCTATGGGCTGGGGCAGTGAAATCGGATCATCACGTATTCACTCATGGATGCCTCTAGAGACAGCCAAGAATTTGCCTGGTGTTTTGCACATTTTGGTCACAGCCACATGGGTTTGAACCCTCCATCCCCACCCAATGCATTGATCATGGGACTTTACGATTATTACCAAAACTCTAGGGCCCGTTGACTCCATCAGTCCAAAAGCAAACTGCCAGATTACCCAGGGAGGACCCTTGACAGGCGAGCAGAAGGTACCTTGAGGAGGCTCTGCTGGGGAAGGCTCAGGTATGGGGTAACACAGCAGCAGAGCTCTGTCCACCCCCCACATCCATGGAGCAGGTGCCACCGAGCTTTTGTGGCATAAGGGATGGAGAAGGTGAAGGCAGTCACAGCCCTCAGCCGGGGCCCTCCTCCTTTCCCTATGCAGGACTGACCACATGCTCTTGATCTGTGTGCATGGACACACACATATACACATGCACACAGGCACATGCACTCTCATGCATACACATAAAACAAACACACACACTCAGGTACATGGACGTACATGGACAGATGCATAGGCATGCACATGCACACACTCATGCATGTACAAGTACATGATGTGGGGAGGGGCAGACAGACAGCCCCAGGATTTGGAATTCTTCTCTTTGGAGAAAAGATCTGAATCTCCAAACTTTGCTTTCTTCCTAGAACCACGGGAGCCCAGGCCTCCCTCTTCCACACCTAAGCCCAGGTTGCAGCACTACCCAGCAGCCAGGGTGTCTCCTCCGTGTCCCCTCCTTTTCTTATCAGAGGTCTAGGACTTTTGAGTCCTTCCCTGCTGACAACGGCTTCTTGGTTTGTCCTGCTCTTCCTTTCTGGAAGAGACCAACATCCTTCATGGAGTTCCATTTCTTGATTTTGCACCTATAGGAGTGAGGGAGGGTGTGTATGGGGTTTCCTCAATGACTGAGAGCCTCTCTGGGCACACACTCTGGGCACCTGCCAGAAGCTCAGCTCTCAATGCACAATGCCCCCTTGGGTTGAGTTGGAGATATTTGTGGGCAGAAGGGCAGGTGGGCTCCTATGGGAGAGTGGGACCTGAGGTCAAAGAGGCTTACAAGTGTGAGCATCTATTTTCCAAGGACACAGCTGTAGGTGCAGGGCCTCAGAGCCCACTATTTTTCACCACTGTCGATCTGCTGGGAATTTCTGTTCGGTTTGGGAATTTTAGGGCTGGGTGTGGTCATCCCAGCTCAGGAGGTGTCTGTACTCCTGTAACACAGCTGGGAAGAGGGAGCAGCTGACAGCCAGTTCCCCTGCCCATGCAACTTCCAAAGACACCCTGGACTTGAGGGAGGCAAGAAGCCTTTTCATCACAGTCTGAGCTTGATCCTGAATTCTCCTCACACACAGTAGCAGACTTCTGGGAATTGTCTGAGTATACACAAAAGTCTTCAGAAATGTCAGTGCTTTGAACATCAAGGAAGGCATATCCTTGGTGGATCCAGGGATTTTGATTTTTGATTTTCAGTCATGGTCTTCCTAAGTTTTCCAGGTTGGCCTCAAACTCCTGATCCTCCTGCCTCAACCTCCCAAAGGGCTGGAATTACAGGCATGTGCCACCACATCAAGCTACTGGGAACTTTTAAAGAATGTCCCATTGACTCGCTCCATGTGTCACTAGTAGTAATCCCCCTGGCACATGAGGGCCGCAGTTCACAGTGACTTTGCAGGAGCACCATTCAGCCACGTTATTGGCTGGTCCAGTGGCTCTGCAGCTCAGCTGTGTGGGGATGATCCAGCTCGGTCATGGTCATGATGTCCTTTCTGTCTCCCCACGGCATCACACGGGATGGTGCCACAATGGTTCTCTGCCACCTTCTAGCCTCTATGGAGACCGCACGCTGTATATCCTAGACTCTCGTTCCAGGTAGCAGGCAGGCTCTGGCCGTTGGACTCACCTGTGCAAGGCTGCTTACTGCTGCTCCCTGGCAGGGCAGCTACTGGGAAATACTGAGGATGCTTCTGACATTCTTGGCAATCCCTCTGGTTTCCTTCTGCTCCTCTAACCCTAGGGGCTGTAGTGGCTTCCAGTGGTGACCACCAAGAAGTATCACCTGCCCCTCTGCTCAGTGCTTTGGAAGTCATTTCCCTGCATTTGATCCCTCTGTGTGAAATGCCTATGAGGGGCCTGGTAATTCTTTTAAATGGGGCATGGACTGATAAATATAACATGTTGATGAGTTTTTAAAATGATGTGCACTGTGGATATTTTCTAGAGGAATTTTACTGGACACAATCAGGAAATTCTAGCAAACTTTTAAAAAATGGGTTCACTGTGTCCATGATGAGGGAGAACCACAGAACCGCTACAAGAAGCACAGAATGGGAATGGAAAGTCGAAACCACTCCTGCCTACTGCCTTCATGTGTGGTGGTATAACTGGAAAGGCCTAGAAAATCTCTGAGGTCAAAGGCAGGACTTACAGCGAGAGGCAGGAAGATACACAATACCCCAGAAGACACGATGCCTCCTGACAAAGAGGTTTAGAGTAAGTAAAGGCTTTTGAAAGAAGCCTAAATAATTAGATAAAAATCTCAAAGCTAACACTGAATAATTCTCAGCTTTAACCTCTCTGCTGGCCCCTAGGGTGTTTGCCTTTATGTGATTATTTTGCAAAGCATGATGCAATTCCATTTAGGGTTGAAATGTGTGCTAATGATTCTTTTTTTGGGGGGGGAGGCGCGTACTGGGGGTTGAACTCACGACTGCACACTTGCAAGGCAGGTGCTTATGCCACTGAGCTAAATCCCCAGCCATGCTAATGGTTCTTGAGGCAGCCATTGATAAGGCACATGGATTCCACCTCCTGCTCTTCATGTCCAGGTGTGATTCCCTTCCCTTGCACCTGGGGGACCCAAGCCCTGCTTCATATCTATGCATTACACACAGAGGCTGCGTGCAGTTTCACATGCATGCTTGTACGACTGTGTTCTGTCAGACCACAGCAACTTTCTTGTTGGAGTCTGTCCCTGCCTCTGGTGTAGTGCAGCAAGAAGTGACCTCAGGCTGCTTGGGGGGGCTCCAGCCTCCAGGTTCTATGATGCTATAACTTTCACACTCACAGGTGACCTGGCCTGAATTCTGCTGGCAGCCTGAGAGAGAGCCTGCGGGCTGGTCCTCCCCACCCACAGCATTGCTGCCCTGCCCCATTCCTAATCCAATCAGAGATGATATGGGCTGAGGCCCATAAGTTTATGAGGACGCTGTTCCACAGGGTTGGTGACTGACAGTGTGCTCCCGTGTGGAGCCTTGGAGTAGCCCCAGTACCCTCACCTGGGGCACTGCATAGGAACCCTGCAGGGACCCCAGAAGGTGCAGGAGGAAGAGGATGTAGGAGCCAAAAGGTCAGGAGCAAACTGAAGCGAGAGATACAGAGCAGAGGCACTGGGACTGCAGAGCTGCTGGGCGTGCACTATCCCAAGCACCCCCGGGATGGAATTAAGAGATGTTTTTCTTACTTGGCTTGGGCAAGGAACAGACAGAAAAAACAATCAAGACCAAACACAAGAGAACAACCGCATGAAACCTGGTTCCTGAGGAGTGCGTCTTAGAGGCCCTGGCTGTCTCGTACCTGGTCAGTTAACAATGACCCAGGCCTGGGGCAGGTTTTGTGTGTGTGCAGATATAAAAACCTTGCTGAGAATGACCACTCTCAGAAGAACCCACCTAAATGTCCTCAGACCTCTGGGGCTAGTCTTTTGGCTCTTTCCTGTGTCATCTCCTTTTTGATTTTTAGCTTTTTTTTGAGATTGAACCTAGATCCTTTACACTGAGCTACATCCTTAGTGGTGTTTAAATTTTACTTTGTTGCATTTTGAGACAAGGTCTTGTTATGTTGCTAAATCACACAGGTTGGACTTGAACTCATGATCCTCCTGCCTCAGCCTCTGAGAGTACTGGGATTACAGGAGTGCACTACTCTGTCAGGCTTCTCTTTTGATTTTGTAACAGTGAGTCCTTTGAGAAATGCCAGACAACATTCAGTTCAGAGCACGCAGGAGGTCTAGAATTTCTGAGCGGGGAGGCTTGGAGTTGCTGTGGTGACCAGATGACCGTTGCCAAACAAACCCTGCATGAAGCTGTGCTGATGCCTGCGGGCAAAATCAGCTCAGAGGCAGCAGGACACACACTGCCTTTGTGCTCAGGGAGGCCAGCTGCCCGTGCTTGGCCATGGAGCTTCTCCCAGATCTAATGAACTGTGTAGCAGCGAACATCAGTCAGAAGGAGGTGAACTATGAGTTCAGTCCCCTAATCCCCTATAGCTGGGGCATATTGGAGGTGGATAAGACATTTTAGAATTCCTCAGGAATGCAAAAGCAACTCTAAATCAAGATTTCAGTCCAAAAGGCAGGAAACCAACATTTACTGAATGCCTCCTATGTGCCACGATCTTTCATAGATAGGAAAATATAAAACAATTAGCGTGTTGTAAAAACACAGTTTCAACGCTTGCTTCTTGGAGGGGAAGATGCTTAGGTCAGACCATGACAGACCCTCATTAGCCCAAACGACACAGGAGGAAGGAAGTGAGGTAGCACGTACCAAAGGGAGCGATTGTCTTCCTCCTGTGTAGAATTTCAGTGAGCAAATGTTTTCCTGCAATATTCATAAATGCCACTAACACCCCAAACCAGCAAAATTGAACTTATTTGCAGCTGGTTCTGTGTCATATTTAAAATGAATCACTCTGCAACATTTGGGGACTCCTAAAAGCTGAACGTGGCAAGGAATTTCCTTAGAGACCAGGCTAGGAATCCACATGGAGTCAGTGGCTTCCCAGCCTGCAGGGTCCAAGCAATCACTCTCAAGGGACTTGGGACTCTGGAAGGCATCAGCCTTAGTGTACAGGGCTGGTAAGGGCAGATCCAGGACCTGATGCCCAGCATGCATTGTCCACACGAACCTCATCCCATTGTGGGAGGCTGGATCAGTATCACTATGGGGGACTGTTTCTAGGATCCCTCAGATACCAACATATATGATGCTCTGGTCTTTCTATAAAATAGCATAGTACTTGACAGAAACTACACAGACCCTGCTGTGTACTTTACATGGTCTCTAGATTACAATACCCAGCACAAAGCAAGTGGCATGTAAATAGCTATCATACTGCACTGCTTATAGGATACTGACAAGAGACACCATCTGTGCATGCTCAGTATGGCTGCAATTGGAAAAAGAAATATTTTTGAGCTATAATTGGTTGACTTTGCAGAATCAGAGGGCCAGCTGTCAGCATCAGCACAGCCTTCTCAGTGGCCATTCGGTGAGGCCATGACTTGTGTGCCCATCTCAGATTCTCCATATGCACTGCCCTCAACCTGCATAGACGGCTCGCTGGGCTTCTGCTGATGGCTGAAGCAGTATGCACAGTGAGTGAGACCACACATGCAGTGTGGGGGAGGAGGTGGGTGTTGTGACAAAATGCAGCAGCCCCCGGACTGTGTCACCTCAATAGCACCCAGCAAAGTCCAGGTCACTTGTCATAACTCATCCCACATGATTCAGTGATATTCCTTCCTTCAGTGTGACCACAAGCTCCTGTGTACATGTGTCAAACCACAGGGTGCTGCTGGGGGGGGGGCACCCTATCTCTTAACTGTACCCACTTTCTCCTTGCTGAGCCAAGTTCCTGGGAGCTGTGCTAGTTCAGGTATGTTCATCACCTTTCCCCACATTAGTGATGGCACAGCTTCTTTAGTGAGATTCTGCTCTGCCCAGCAGGGAGACACGGAAGCTCTGACACCTCCCACCAGCACATGCTGGGCTCCGGCTCCCCAGCCTGGCCAGATTTGGAAGCTGCAGGGGGGCTGGGGGAGGAGGCTGGAGCCTGTATCAAAGGGAGGATGCGGAGGTCACACACCTACATGGGGTGCTGGAAACCTGTGGTTATGCTGAGCTCAGTGGATCCACGAGGGCTTAAAGGAGCCCTGAGTGTCTGGCTTTGCACAGGGCGCCAGAGAGATGTGGGGTCTTTACCCTGAAGCAGCTCCTAATCCAGTGGGGGAGGCAGATACAATTGGGGTCAGGGGTCAGCAAAGAAGTCAAGGTCATCGAGGTGGAGCTGCCTGTGGTTACAAGAGCAGCAACTGCTGGATGTGGTAGTGCACACTTGTGATACCCAGTACTCTGGGAGACTGAGACAAATGGATTCCAAGTGCAAGCCCAGCTTGGGCAGCTCAGTTGACTTAGTGAGTCCCTGTACTGAAAATTTTCCAAATTGGGCTAGTTAAATGGGCTGGGCATATAGCTCAGTGCCAAGGCTCTGGGTTCAATCCTCAGGAACCAAAAATAAACAAATCAACAATTTCTTTTGTTTCTGGATCCAAGTCCAGTATTTGCAACATGAATTGCAGGTCAGTCCATCATGAGACATCTGCTCAACCAGCCCTTGTGTTTAGGTTGGTTTTGGGTTGCTGACCATGAGAATCTGGCACTGCTGACTCTGGGCCAGTCCTGAGCCCAGACTCCAAGGTCTGTGCATGTTTCTGTTCACACTTGAGAGGCTGCATGCCCCATGGGAAGAAGCCTGGGCTTGCCAGCTGGAGGGTGTAACTCACAGGCTCAGCCGCCTGTGCAACTTATCCAGACTTCAGGACTGTCCTCTGCACCTATGGGCATCCAAGCAGGAGACAGAGCTGCTCCCTGCCGAGTCTAGCCTTGATTGACAGAATCTTGAGATAACAGCAGTCATTTCACTAAATGGGCTCGTTTGTCCCACAGCCACTGCTGATACCCTAGCCACTCACCTTCTACAGTCATGTGTAACTTAGCAATGGCTTTTCCTCTGCAAATGGAGATGACAAAACTTCTGCTGTTTGCAGAGTACTTGCAAACCTCACATGGGTAGTAAGAGTAAAAACACACTCTGAGTTTGACAGTGCCACCCCCTGGGGTGGCTGTGTAACTATACAGAGGACAGTCTAGTGAGAGGAGAGTGGAGGCCAGTGACACTCAGGTATGAGTGCCTGCCTTTAGCATCTTTTGGGGGAACTGCAGAATCTCCCAAGGGGCAGCTTTAGATGTACCAGGTCTGGCTGCCTCGTTGCTGACTGAGGCAGGGTCTGTAATAGGCTCTGGGATGGAAGAGGCCCCTGGGCAGCAGAGCAGGAGCAGGAACAGGAATCTAGGTGAGCTGTTGGATCCCTGGTGCCACTGTTTTGTTGTTTACACCTTTTGGCCAGGACCATTCTTCTGAATCAGCTCTTTCTGCATCTGCAGAATGAATCCTTGCTCCTCTGCACTACACATGAGGCACATGTAAGCTGGGAGCAAGAAAACCAGTGCCACTGCAGGTCACCGTGCAGGGTTAACAGCCTCCTGAGGCCCCAAGGGGATCCGTGTGTCAAGGACATTGAGATGGGGGAGATCGGAGGGGCTGCCAACCAAGAAAACTTTCTAGGGGTGTCCTACAAGGCCAGGGCACCATTCTGAGTTTCTGTACACAGACATTTACAGGAGCAAATGGAACCTTAGCGAGTGACAAGATGTTTTGTGACTCGGGCAAAGGGGCAGAGAGAAGCCGAGACTGTTTCTTCGGCTGACATTTATAAGAAGTATCAACAAAAGGGCTCAACAAAGGGATTTGTTATGTTTACCTTTCAGCGCTCTCAATGTTTTAAATAAGGTGATTAAATCAGTTACGTGAGCCAAGCCAGGACAGGAAGAGGCCGGTGGATGGATGGCGAGCCCACAGCTCCCTTCCTGCTGTGTTTACTATCACCATGGAGACGAAGCTATGGGAAACCAGCTGGTGGAGGGCAGTGTGGTCACCCACACAGGGACACAGGCTCCCCGCCTGGACCCAGCGCACATGCCCGCCCTCCACCAGCTCAGAGAGCACAGGAGAGTCTCCCATGCTGCCACGATTCAGATGGGTCCTGCAACCTTGATAAAGGAGCCCCAGCTTTCCTCTGAGACTAGCGGGAAGGGGTGGGGTCTGTCCCAGCCAGGCAGACTGGGCCACCACACGTTGAGTTAGGCTGGCTGGTGACAGGTGGTGCTCAATGCCAAGGAGCTCAGGACAGCCAGGATGCAGTGCCCAGGTAGCTCCACATAGACTCAGGCAGCATCACAATGCCAAGTCTCCAAGGACGGCAAGCCCGGAGCATGGCTCCAGGCCTTGTGTGTGGAACAGTCCATCAGCTCAAAGGACAGAACCAACCGACCTCTCCCCAGCCAACACATCTGTCTGGAAACAAACAAGGCAAGAACAAACATCCCTCCCACATTACAGATGACGTGTGGAGCATCTATGGTCTGAGGGGCTACATCACAATTACCGTGTCACTCATTCTCAGGCTTGTTTTAAGGAAAAGCAAAAGATGGGCATGATGATTTCCACCTGCCATGCCAGCACTCTGGGAGGCTGAGGCAGGAGGAGTGCAAGTGTGTCATAGGGAGATCCTTTCTCAAAATTAAAATAAAAAACTTTTTAAAATTATGGGTATAGTTCCATGGGAAGTCCTTGAAAGAAAAAAGAAAAGCAGAAACAAGTTTTTAGCCCTGCTTATTACACACACACACATACACACTGCTGTGCATCTCAGCTGCATAGGTTTGTGGCTGGCAGTATCATCAGGCTCTGGGAAGTAGCCTTCCCCTTTGAGGACAAAGTCTGGACCAAAGGGTGCCAGTAAGAGGGATGAGGCATTGATACATGTGACACAGAAAAGCCTAAAAACCACACCAAGAGAAAGAAGCCAGACACAAAGACTCCATTTATATGGCACATCCCGAACACACAAATCCACAGAAATTGGAAGCAGCTGAGGGGCTGCAGGTCTTGGGATGGATAGGGCTTTCTGCAGAGACCGCAGAAGGTTCTAGAACTAGAGATGATGGTCATGCAACCCTAAAGGTACTAAACGCCATTGACCTGCCCTTCAAATTGATGATTATAGTGGCATCTCGGTGATATCTCAATAAAATACTGTATTATGCAAACACAGAAAAACATGTTGGCACCATACCAGGGGCGCCAGGTTCCTCTCCTGTTCTTCTCTGTATAACCTCGGGACTCTGGGTTGGTGGATCAGCGTTCTGTGGCTTGGTTCCCTCGCCTGTACAGTGCCTGCCAGAACCGGGCACTGGGTGTCCTCGATGTCCTGATACGTACAGCCTGAGCAGGCTGGGAGGGGGAGCTGTGTGTTCACATCAGCTGCCCAGTTTTATGGTTCCTGTTCCGGTGTCACTGGCAAGTGGCCCAGAGCTGGGCTTTGGATCCTGTAGCCCACCAAGTGCACAGATAGCACACAGCACAGGCCCAGCAAACCCTAAGCCATGGGTTCTGCTGTCTCTCCTTCACCACTCCCAGCCTTGATCCTGAGATATGGGGCCTTCTGATGTTCTCTCTCCCCAAGACCTTGGTGGTCCAGGACACCTGGTGCCGGACCCCAGATCTCATACTGTAAGAACGTGCACACGCCGGTTACCCCGGAGCACTCCCAGCTCCTGCACTGGGGGATGCCCTGGGCCTTGCTGGTTCCCTCTCTGCTCTGGGTGGCTGGCTGTGTTCCTAGGCTGGTCACTTCCCTCAGGACACAGGTGTGCTGGTTCTGTGAGAGCAGGGCTCCCTGCATAACCCCAGCCTGGGATGCTGCCTGGCACGCATGGCCCGTGCTGACAGATCTCTGCTGAATGAATGAACCCTGAGCATCTTTGCATATCAGACATTGCTGATGCAGATGACTCAGCCATGATGAGGGCAGAGGCTGGTGGGGAGACAGACATGGAATAGATCATCACAACTGAGTGGGATTGTCTTCAACAAGAGACCTGTCAGGCACTCCAGGAGCAGCCAGGAGCACTAGGAGCATTAAGGGCTTTGAGGGAAGTGCAGAAATGAGGGCTACCACAGCTGGGTCTTGCAGGATGAGTAGGAGTTCAGCAGACAAACATGGGGAGGAGGGGAGGAGGATCAGTACAAGCAAAGACTCTGACCTATAAAAGCAAGGTGTAGAGGCTGTGATAGACTCGGTCACCTACCAGAGCCTTAAGAGCTGGGTGTGAATGAGCCAGGACTGGAGCCAAGAACAGCAAACTAAGGCTGTTGTCTCTTTCATCAATAAAGTTTTATTGGCACAGACATTTCCATTGGCTGTCCTGCTGCTTCTATGCTGTGTGGGTAGAGCTGATTGGCTTTAACTGAGCACAAGGTAGCAAAGTTTGGTGTATACACCTTCTGTCTCTGCAGGGGGAATGTCCAGAGGTCTGGCCTCAGGTCACAATGAGGCTGCTGGGTGAGCCGGAGTAGGTAATCCCCCATTCCCACCCCATGGCCCCAGGAGTAGGCCTGGGGCAGGGGCCTGGGTGGGTGAGAAAGAGAATATGGCTGGGGTGTCACGAAGGTGCAGGAAAAGGTGGGAGGAGAAATATAAGGACCCTGCACCCCACTGCTCACTGGTGCCTCACTGAGCCCATGGTGGCCTCTGTGAGGCCACGTCCCCTACTGATGTGCCCAGGAAATAAGGCAGAGGATACAGTGCGAGGGGGTAAGGAAAGGCCAGCTAGAACCAGGGAGTCACAGTGCCGTGGAGTGGAGGGCAGGAAGGGAGCTGGGGGAGCATTCCTGAGGGCAAGAGGCAGAGGGCAGGAGGGAGGGAGGAGGTGCGGCCCGGCTAACACAGCCCTGAGCATCAGGGGAACTCAGCACTGAGTGTGGAGAGAAAGGGGTTTGAGGATGTTCTGCTTGATGCTTCTGAGCATGTGCGGGACTCTGGGGAAGACGAAAATCCAGGAGGGGTCAAAGGAGTAGTGCAGGAGGGGCGATCTGGCTCCACTCGGGCAGTCACAGAGCCTGAGGCCAGATGGATGTGAACTCCTTCCTGTGTCCTAGCAAGGATTTGCTGGGTAAGGACATGGGGAGGGCAAGGGACACAGGATCGCTGGTATTCCTGGGCCAACATCTACTCTTCTGCCTGCAGAGGCTGCCCTGGCCAGGCCTTGGGTGGAAGGATAGTGGTCTGTTGTGGTGGCCGAGGAGCATCCTGGGAACTGGCCCAGGTCACGGCTGTGGGCAGGGCTGCTGGCCCAGAGTTTTCCCAGTGACTGCCTGGCAAGGAGGACCCCTGGGGATGTACTTCTGGCCTCTGCTGTCCCTTGGGCCCAAGGTTTGGGGGAGGAACTCTGCTAAGAACAGAGCACAGGGCCCATGTGGCTAGGAATGTGGGATATTTTGAGCTGCACAGGGGAATTCTGCATTCCCCTGGAGATGAGCAGACACAGGCCTGGGGCTGCAGCACATCTGTGCCCACCAAGAGGCCTGGGCTGTGCAGGGCTCTGTGGGTCAGTGGTGGAGGTGGGCGTGGTTATGGGGTGGGGCTCCTCCCTCACACGGACAGGCAGGGGCTGAGCGCAGCTTGCGTCTTCTACACATGTCCCACACCAAGCTGGACAACCAGGCAGGGTCGTGGGAGGACACTTAGAGACCCAAAGAGGAAGCTGAGTCTGGAGGCTCCCAGGGTTGCCCAGGGCAGCCTTGCCCAGCATGACAGTAGGGTGCTGAGCAGTCCTCCTATAACCCACTGGGCTCCATATCTAGCTCCTAAAAGGTTCATGCATTGGTCCCACCTTGGGTTCTTGGAGCTCTCCCTTCAGAATGACCACCTACAGAGAGACAATATCAGGTCATGCCCACGGAGCCCCATCCCATCACCATGTTTGCCGTTCACCTTCCTTGACTCAGATATATTCTCCCTATGATCTGACCTCTAGTCATTTGCTGTGCTTTCCTCCTAATCCAAGCCATTCACCATCCCCTCTGGCCACTCAGAGTAGTCTCCTTCATTAAATGGAAGCTTTCTTATTAGCAGGTTGCCTGAGGCACAGCCAAGATGACCCAACCCTGCACAAGGCTCCAGCCAAAACCACATCAAGACCCCACACAAACCATCTCATGGTCACCGGCTGTTCCTCACACAGCAATCTGTTACCGAAGGAAGCAGCATGTGGGCAGAATGGTGCCCCAAGCTCTGCACTCCTGGGCCTGTGGACCTGTGCATGGGCCCTTCTTGGAAAAAACCTCTTTGCAGATGTGATGAATGATCTAGACATAAGGAAATGGTCTAGAACTGAACCAGGTGACCCCTATATCTAAGGACAGGTGTCCTCAGATGTGGCAAAAGAGAGACACAGAGCCTGAGGAGTAGACAAAGCCATACAAAGGCAGAGGCAGGAGCTGGGGTGACGTGGCCACAGCCATGGGACGCCTGTGCCCTGAAACACTCCACCCCGGAGCCTCCAAGGGGACCCCCCCTCTGTTGCCACCTTGGTCTTGGCCTTCAGCCCCCAGAGCTGCGGTTTCTATCACTCCAGCACTGGCTGCTGGCCACCGCCTTGCCGGCCTCGGGAACTCATGTAGGAGCTTTTCTGTGGCTCCCCCATACCCACACAGCTGGCCACCAGCCCATTCTCTGCCCTGTGACACTTACAATGCTTGCTGAGGACAATGCAAGGGACAGGGACTCTCTTCCACTGAAAGTCGGGGCTCTGCAGTACTCTCTCCAGGACCCTTGTTTCTGTGCCCTGTAGGTGGGGGCTGTGCTTGGGTCACAGACCCTCACAGTCCCCCAAGCCAAGGCCACCTCCCTTGGGAACTTCCAAGACCTCCCAGTCCAGTGCCCTGGTGGGCTCAGGGCCTGCATGGGTACAGCCAAGCAGTGGGGCTTTGGTCAGCACATCTTCCCACTTGAGTGTGAAAATGAAAAGAGAAACTCAAGGAAGACCACATTTGTCCAGCTGTTCTGTCTGTCTGTTAGCTGTCCGTGAGGTAGCAGCCCCAACCCAAAAATGATTATGACTGACCAGGGGCCTGGCCTGCGAGTCCTTCTTGTCAGGCCTTGGCTTTGGCAGCTCTGTGTTCTCTGTACCAGCACGCACTGCCCCTGGGGGCCTGGCCCCTGTCAAGATATACCCAGAGATATGTGCTGGCACAGAAGGCTGTCTAGAACCCAAGTGTCAATTTGCCTCACTTTAGAGCCACCGGGCACCTCCCTCACACTGAGGCCCATGTCAGGGGCATCACGTCTCCTGTAGAGACCATGTGCAAATGCTTCTCTGTGCTACTTGGCCAGGGGCAGTGATCTGGCCGCAGGGCAGCCCTAAAGGGCACAACCATCAGGGATATGGCCTTTGCACATCCGGAAGGGTGGGACCCTGCTCTATCCACAGGCCTAGGCAACCCGACCACTTCCGGGACGCCTCCCTGCCTGCAGATGGAGACCACCAGGAAAGAAATAGAAAGAACATACATTGAGAAACAAAAATTCTATTTGTTAAACAGCCTGCAGAGCACACCTGCCTGACAATGACAAGGAGTGAACTGTGGCACGAGGTAAACAGAAAAGACAGGGGAGTCCATGCAGGAATGTGGGCTTGACCCTTGTGATGCCCTGTGCCAAGTGCTAGGCTCAGCAGCTGCCTCAGCAGCTCTCTGTACTTCCCGTGTCAGAATCCTGCAACGTGGCCAGAGCTTATCCACATAGCCTGCGGCTGGACAAAAGACCTCAAAATCTGTCCCGATCCTACAGCAAGCATGCGCTGCCTAGAGGGGCCAGTGTCACACATTTAAAGACCACTGAGACTGTGGCAGGCTCAGAAACCTCGTAACAGATACAGCTTCAGAGGGAGCCAGGTGCTGTCCTGCAGGAAGCCTGGTACCCAGTGCCGGCTTGGGAAGAAAGTGCTCATGGTGCCCTCCATTGCCAGTCCCAAACACAGATACACACCCGGGCAGCCTTCCCAGCAGCGCCAGAGTGTTGGTCCTGTTTGCAAGCTGCAGCGCACATGTCTGAGCCACAGGATACGCAGCCTTCCCAGACCATCCACGGGGCAGGCAGAGCATGGCCCCACACAGCGGCCCCTGGAATTGTAGATCTGTCTTGCTTTGCTGTGATCTGTTGAGACCCAACTCATTCGACTGCTTCAACAAACCCAGAAACCTGCAGAAGGGTGGCTCCAACTGGGTTACCCTGTGGTTTTCCTGATGACTGCTGGGCTGATGCTCTTGGAGGAGACTGGCAGATGTGCCACCTCCTGTGAGGGCTGGGGCCACACAACTCCTGAGGGTCTACCACCCTGGCAGAGCCTTGGGAGGCTCTCTAGCTATCCCAGAGGTGATGTGGGACCAAGGAGGAACACAACAGGGGCCTGTGAGCCAGTGCAGGACTCTTGGCAGCAAGGACGGGGCTATCTAAATGGTGTCTAAATGCCATCAGCCACTCCAACCTGCTCCAGCCACAGTGCTGTGTTTGTGGGGTCCTGACACCTGGTGGCAGGACAGAACCTACTTGTCTTGTTAGCAAATGTCAATGGGTGTGCAGCTGCACCCATCAGGGGACCTGGTCAGCCAATTACAGAGCCTCAGCTAAAGGGAAAGCCCAGGAGTGGTCTCAGCTTTCTCCTACCTCTGCTTCCCCCCAGAGGGAGATGCCACGAAAGAGCCAGCGGACAATTTGGCCTTCCTTCACTTGTCTAGCTCCAGGTAGAAGCTGCTGCTCCTGAGGCTGGCAGGGCACCAGCCTTTAAGCCAGGTGGCACCTTCTCAGCCTAAGGTCCATCTGTACCTACAGGAGTGGTGTGTGTGGCTGCATCTCCTCACGGGACCCTGGATGGGGATCCTGGCTGTCAGGCCCAGGAAGGGAGCATATTTTCCTTTGCTCTGGTTCCAGATTTCAAAAGCCAGTCAAAAGTCAGTCAGTGAAGAGCTGCATGAACTAGGGTTAGGGGATCTCCAGAAGGCAGTGACCACTGAGTGGTGTCCCCCAAATTCCCAAGTTGAATCCCTAACCCTCAGTTTCTCAGAAAGTGACTGTGTTTGGAGATGGGGACTTTCAAGAGATGATTAAGGTTAAATGAGGTTACCAGCGTGGGTCCTAATCTGCAAAAATGGGGTCCTTCTGACGGGAGATAAGGACCCAGGTGCACACAGAGGCCAGTCCTATGAGCACATAGGAAGAAGATGCCACTTGTAAGCTAAGAAGTGAGCCCTCAGGAGAAGCCAGCTCCAAGACACTGGGATCCCTGCCTTTTACCTCCAGGACAGCTGGACAGCGACTGTCTGCTGCAGAAGTGTCCGACCTATGGTGCTTTGCTCTGGCAGCCTATCTTGGTCTATTCAGGCAGCTACACCAAAATACGGTAGGCTGAGTGGTTTCTAAGCACCAGGATTCCTTTCTCACTACCCTGGAGGCAGGAAGCCCAAGATCATGGTCCACTAGACCTGGTGCCTGGTCAGGGCTGCTTCCGGGGTCACAGACAGTCTTCTGTCTTGTCTTTATGGAGCAGAGCACAGGGCTCTCTCCCTTAAGGCTTAGACTACTTCTGAGCAAAGTCCCCTCCCTTATAACACCAGGGGGATTAGGCTCCCACCTGGGGGGATGCAAACATTTGGCCCAGCAACCCCCAAGCAAGTCAGTGCAGAGTTCTCTTTCTGTCCTGTCCGAATCCTAGCCCTTTTAGTCCTGGCCTCTGTCAGCTGAAGGATACTGAGAGGAAGGACTCCTCCAACATCCCCATCCCCAGCTTCTGACTGTCACCCCAGACTGCCTTTCAGGGAGCTGCCACTGAGCTGCATGCACAAACCTAACTCCTTGGTGGCACATAGATAGGGGCCTCGCTAGCTGGAGATCGTGGAGAGTCACATGAGCAGCTACGCCAGGGTCTCCACGGCAGTACAATTTCAGTTTCACCTCCACTCCTTTCCCTGCACCTATGACAGTGTCTGGCATACAGTAGCTGTTTAATAATGTGGGCTGAATGGAGCAATAATTCAGGAATTTCTCAGCCCCCACTGCTCATTCTATGAATGAAAAAGCTCAAGACCATGCCCTGGGTTTTTGTGGCAGCCCACAAGAAAGAGCCCCAGAGATGGGAACACAGGAGTAGGTGCTTGCTAAATGCCAGCTCCATCCTCTCTCTGCTTCGTGCTGCTGTGGCCTGAGATGCCCCCATGCTGGGACCACCCACTCTGCCTCTGCGTTCTGGGAGCCTCAGCTGTCCTTGCTGGGCCTCTGCGCTCTGAGGTTGTGAACGGGAGTAGTGGAGGTGTCCCTACCTCCCCTGGGGCGATGACGTCAGAGGAGCTGAGAATGAAGGCTTCCCTCTCCTCCTCCTCACCCCCTGCTTGGTTTGATGGGCTCCAGTGAGCAGCATCAGCCAGCCCGGTTTATTTTTAATCACATGATTACCCAGGGTCTTTTGTCACTGAAACAGTTTAATTGGGAGCTGCAGCCTCCTACACCAGGGCTGCAGGGTGAGACTGCAGCCTCACATGGAGCTGGCCTCTTCCCAAGGGGAGCTCTGGGCACCCAAAGCCATCCTGGCCCATCAGGCAGATGGGGGAGAACCAAACCTCTCATGGGGAATGCTCTTGGTGGTGGGGCTGCAGCTCCAGCCAGGTGGTGCCCACCAGTGTCAGCCAGAAACATATGATGCCTGAGACTGTTTTTCATAGACAGCAAGAGGGAGGGATAAAGTTTAGCTGTGTTATCTCTTGCTCAACTGTTCTTCCCATCAATACTCAGCTCTTTCATCGATTCAGCCTTTCAGTTCACCCACTGTGTACTTGTGCCTACCACGTTCCTTCTCCCATCTGCAGACACATGCAGATTCCCAGCGGTGTTGTCTATACATCCATCCACCCACCCGGACATCCATCCATCCACCCATCCACCCATCCATCCACCCCATACAGTTGTTCATTGTCACTGAGCACCTAGCAATATACTCTTCCACTTGTAACCCCACTCAGATTCCCAGAGGTCCTGGCTCCTAATCCATATCCACCTGTCTGTCCATCCATCCATCCATCCATCCATCCATCCATCCATCCATCCATCTGTCCACCCATTCATCTACTCATTTATCCCCCATTTATCCACCTGCCCATGCATCCCAGCTACCCATATATCCATCCAATGCTTCCTCTTCTCATTCATTCATTGTACACTGAGCACCTTGCAGGTACCTTTTCCCACCTTCAGATGCACTTAGCTACCTAGAGGTGTTACCTACTCATCAAATCACCCCACATAGCTACCCACCCACCACTCATCCATTCTCCCTATACATTTATCTACTAAGGTACTTTCTAGGGACCTTCTCTTACCTTTAAGTCCCCTCGCTTTTTTAGAGGTGGCATCTACTCACTGTCCTCTCCATCCCACACCTCACCACAAACCAAGTGGCTAATGCTCACGTATCAAGGAGATGTGGAAGAAACCTACTATGTATTAGCAGTGGCTGCCTTGGGGAGCAGTTACTATCAGGTGCTACCCCTCGTTCCTAAAGAGACATAGCTGGCAAGAGGACAGTAAAGGACCTGAAGATGCATTTGGCCCCAGTGGCCCATTGGGAAGCAGCCCCTGTGGTGGGGACCCTGAAAGTTCTAGGTATTGTGGTTCTGGATTCACACATGGGGCCCTCACTGCCCCAGCTGCAGGACTGCATGCTGCTGTTTCTAGCTTCTCACTTCTAACTTGGGAGCATGGCAATGACCTTGCAGGAGAGCAGCAGCTGCGGCCACTTCAGCTGTCTATCTACCTGAAAATTCTGACCATTCTGACCACTAGAGGCTACTGTCCTGCCCCTGAGCCACGACCTCAATGGAGTCACAGCTGGGGAAGTGGACAGCATCCTGTTATCTACATGGCAGAGTCCTCCCTGGGCCCCTACTTGTTCTTCAAACCCTGGGCAGACCATGATCCACTCAGCTCCACAGCTCTCCAGGGCCTGCTCTCTCTCACTCTGGCCTGGAGCCCACAGGGCTGAAAAAAAAGGACCAAGGGCTCCTTCCCTCTGTTCCTAAAGCCACTGATCAATGCAGAAATTTGGGATGGGGGGGGGGTGTGTGTGGAAGGAACTCAGGACTTCATATATGTTAGGCACCTGCTGTATTCACAAGCAACACCCCAGCTAGAGGCTTTTTCTAAGGGGAGAATACAGTTTCCTCACCCAGCTCCAGGCCAGTTCCATCAAGATTTCTTTTTTATTAAAAACAATCGGAAACCAACCATGGATGGTGGCCTGGAAATCCCAGCCTCGGAAATCACAGGCCATTTCAGGCCACCCCCGATGGCTTTCCATCTCTTCATCCAGAACTTCTCAGCATGACAGGGAGGCAGGCCCGGGATGGGGGAAAGAATGGGAGCACTAATCTGTTTAGACTCAAAGGGACACAAATTCAGAGCAGTGAAGCCACCGCTGCCCACAGGGCAGTGCTGTCCCTGGCCGTCAGCGATAAGCAGCGAGGAAGGCAGCCTGGACTCTGCCCACAGCTACTCCTGGGCCCTGAGGAGGCCGGGAGAGATCAAAACCAATAAAACAGAAGCCAGGGCTGGGAGCAATGTCCATGCCCGCATGATCTGCATGTATTTTGTAAACCCAGCGCTTAGCCTCATGCTGTCTGTGATCTTCTGGAAGTAGAAGGTCATATTCTGCCTAAAGATGCACCCATGCTGTCTCATGGGTAAGATCTAGAAATGGTTCAGAACCAGAAGGTCAGGATCACCCGAGGACCTTATATACCAGGTGGTCTGAGCTGTGCATGCAGGCGCTAGCCTCTCAAACCCTGAACATATTTCACTGTCTAAGTCACCCAGTCTGCAGTATTTCTGTGATAGCAGTCTTAGTTAAGAAAGTGATATGATTAATACCCAGCACTCTCTCCACCAAGCATTTGTTGTGCATAGGATGGGGTTCTCTGGAATAAGCAGACAGGTACCCACAATCCACAGGGTTATAGGCTGGAGTTGCTCCACAGAGCCAATCAACATGAGTGATCATCCTCCAGAGAAGGGCTGGAGAGCCTTGGAAAAGTAGCTTCATGTGTCACCCTCCTGTGGGCTGGATCCCTGTCACCTCCCAATATCACTCAGCTCCCACATTCCCCATCTCAAGCCCTGTGGATTATGGCTCAGAAATGTCTTCCTCATATCCTTCTCCTCTTTTCCAACAGGGCTCTCATCCTACCATGCCCACTGACCTAGACCCCCACACAAGGTTCCCAATGGGCTCTGCACTGGGTTGGGGGGCTTCATTCTTCTGGCCTCTGCTAACATACTGCTGTTGGCGGCCGCCAAAGATATGAGCACATCCTAATCCCCAGGATTTGAATAGGGCCTTACTTGGAAAAGAAAAGACTTTCACTGATGTCATTAGGTTAAGGATCATGAGTGGAGATCACCCTGAATTAGTCACATGGGTCCTAAATCCAATGGTGAGTGTCCTTATAGGAGAGAGAAAAGGGGGCTTATGTATAACAGCGGAGGCCACTGGACCAAGAGACAGGAGAGGCACCAAGTGGGATGTCCGGAATGCCTGGAGCTGGAAGATGCAGGAAGGATCCTCCTCGGACCCTCTGGGGGAAGCACAGCCCCACGAACATTTTGATTTGGGACTTTTGGCCTCTAAGTGTACAGTAATACATTCCTAAGTCACCCCGGCCTGTGACCCTTTGTTACAACAGCCCCAGAAGACTTGTGTCTTCTGAGGGTGGAGGAGAAGCCTGAGGGACAAGAGAGGCCACAAGAGGTGTTGAGAATGCACGGTTCGGCACACATGTATGCTGAAGTCCCTTCCCTCCCTGTTGCCCAGTAAGACGTGAAGCCAGCAAGCTCCCATTCACTGTGGTAGCCCTGTCCTGCAGTGACCCCTTCCAGCCCATCTCCTAGGACATGCTGTCCTCTAGCTAATCTGGGCTCTGCTGTGGTTTCACCTCTCACTCCCAGCCAGCTCCAAACCATGCACAGGCCTCTCCTTCAACAAGGTCCTGGTCATCTCTGTCTCTGTCTTCCCTCAGGACTTTAGGGTGGGCCCTGGCCACATGTAGATAGACTGAGTCACACCTGTTCCCCATTGGTCTTTCTCTGTGGATAAACTTGACTAGATTATGTCCATACCACAAAAATGTAAGCTTAATACACATGCACACTATTTTATTTATTTATTTTTGTCTTTTTGAGACAGGGTCTCACTGTGCAGTTCTGGCTAGTCTTGAGCTCGCTATTCAGCCCAGGCTGGTCTTGAACTTGCAATGATTCTTCTCCAGTATGCTAGGATTACAGGTGTGTGCCACCGTGCCCAGCTTGTGCAAACTATTTTAAATCATAAAATATCTTGCAAAGAACTCTTTCCTATAGTCTCTGTGACGGAATGCTAGTGCCCCCAGGGTAGACATCTTTATTCTCATTTTATAGGTGAACAAATGGAAACCTAGTGACTGACTCAAGATCATGGGCCAAGGTCAGCAGCAGAGGCAGGGTGTGATCTTGAAAAATCCGTGCACTTGTTCCACACACACACACAAATGTACAGACAGACCCTAGTGCACAACTTTTCACTTCATAATGGTGCAAACACATTTTGTGGAAAGTGGAATCAATAGTTTAGATCCTGAGTTTTGATCTTTTTTTTTGGGATAACCATGTGTGGTGAGAGACTCTCAATACTGAGTTAGAGCCTGAGGCATGGAAGGAGGGCCAGGCAGCCCTCTGGTAATCCTTCTCCAATGCAAGCCCAGAGGCTGCCCAGCAAGCTGACCCCCAAATCCCAAGGCCACTTTGAAAGTGATCGAGGATTATTCAGCTGCCTGCCAGGGCCATGACAAGAAAACTCAGCTCTCAGGCTTCTGGATGTCCCAGCAGATTGGACTTTGGGAGCCCAGGAACATCAGGCTTTTCTGCCAGCAGAAAACAAGAGCTTCTTCTTTAGGCTGGTAAGTGCCCCTTTCTGCCCTCCTGCCTGCACTATAAACTTGTGTCTGCCTTTTAGCATGGCTCCTTGTCTCAGCCTGAACAGCTCATTTGCAGAGTTCCCTCTGTGCATGCGGCAGTCTTCGTTCTTC
The DNA here is from genome assembly GCF_034190915.1 of Cavia porcellus. NCBI lineage: Eukaryota > Metazoa > Chordata > Mammalia > Rodentia > Caviidae > Cavia > Cavia porcellus. Next base: position 28,606,478 of record NW_026947500.1, read on the forward strand.
GTAGCTGCTCATGGTTTGAGCGCTGGCCTCTCCGATCGCTCTCTGCTGGGCCTCCAAGGGGTGACCAAGTGCACAGGAACCATGTGAACATGTGCCACGGTTGCCATCAGGACCTCCCTCTGCGCTGCTGTCAGATAACCAGGAATAAGCAGCCCCATCCCAGAACTGGCTGGCATAAGCCACCTGAAGCCTACTCTGACCTATATACCTGAGGTACTTCTACAGTCCTTCTGGGAGGGCTCGTCTGCCTCCATACTGTCCGCCACTTTCTCCACGCCTGCCCTGGACCTCTCAAGCACTCCCATCAGATCCTCACTGTGTCCCCACCCAGGGTCACCCCACCAACCTGTTCATGTCAGTCCCTAGTACCACTCCTGGCACAACAGACAATAAATGTCAGAGGCAGAGAGAGGGCTAGGAAGGAGAGAGCAGTGTGGTATCACCTTGCCCTTCGTGCTCAAGAAAACTCCAGAAGTGGAGGACTTGGCCGTGGTCACAAAGTCAGAAAAGGATTTGCCATGTTTCCTGGCTCTGGGTTGAGCCCCTCCACTCCACAGTGCTGGGAGGTCTTCCAGCCCCTAGGAACCCCAAGCTGCTCCTGGAACACAGACCGGCAGGCATGGCTGTGCTACAGGTATAACAGAACAGCCTGGAAGTGGTGGTCTCATGCCTTACAATGTCTCAATCCTAAGGTTCCAGTGAAATAAGACCCTCGGGGTAGACGCTCTTGATCATGAGGTTCTTTTGGCCAGAACAAGTAAATCTAGAGCACGCAGAATCTACCAGGAGGTGGGCTGCTCCCTTCCTGCCCTACAGCTGTGGGTGGTTTCTCTGCTGGGTTCCAGTGTTCCCTGGAGGGACTGCTGGGGGGTGTGGGAGGGTACAGGAAGAAATGCATCCTAGGATCAGAGAGGGCCAGCATCCAAAGGGGCCTCAACAGCACTAGATCCTTCAGTGCCCCTTATTCTACTCAGATCTAACAGACCACCTATAAAACAAACCCTTTAGAATGCTACCCTCTATATTGTTTCAGAATAAGCTCATAGATCACAGAACCCTCCTGTATATTCAGTCCTAGTATAATTCCTTCTAACTGTAAGATGCAGGCAAAGCAGAAGAAGGAAGTAGTTTACAATAAAATTATCTACATTTCCATATGAAATGCTTCCACCTATATATAGCGTCACCACAAATGTGAAGCCACAGCACAGAACAAGCAGGTGACTCCCCGCCCACCAGCCCCGTTGCTATCGGTGCACAAGTGGAAAAGACTCCTGGGAAAGCTCCAGATTAACACCCAGCACCAAGTAGGTTCTGTTCGCAGGAGAGGGGTGCAAGGGTGTCACAGAACAACTAGCCCACTGATAACAACTGTAATGTGCTCCACAGCAGAAACTAAATGACTCCAAACAAACAAACAGTGATTTATGGACTCTGAAGAGTAAACAAGAGCAGTAAGATCGGCCACAGTGAGGGTCCATCTTGTGGCATTTGCCCTCCAGACTGGCTGCACACATGGTGTAGTGTAACACAGGCAGTTAAAGTCCCAAAACAAGCCACCCAACTTTCCAGCTAAAGGAATCAGGGAAAGAAGCTTGAACAACTGTGGCTAGTACTTGGGGTGAGAAAAAAGATTTGGAAAGAAGAGAAGAAGAAGAAGGAAGTCCTTAATTTGGGATATATATCTTTAAGAGTCTCAAGCTGAACTTGAATCATATACATGTGTGTGTGTATGTGTATGTGTGTGGTGTATACATACATACATACTATGGGACCAACTCAAAGTAGCACAGTAAAAGCTTCAGTGATTGAACAGAGACTTCTCCGAAGGTGAGACAGAGACTACAGTTTGAGTGTAACCAGAGTACCAAATCACAGGGAGGTTAACGGCTCAAAAAATCACAAATGTTCTTTAGAAGAATATAACAGAACCCAGAAGCTACATAACAAACATGATGTCAAGCAAACAATACAAAATGGTCAGGGGAATATAACTCATTGTCAAGAGAAAAGACAAATGAGTGATACTAAGCTTGAGAGATGCATTTTAGCATCTGCAGAAGCTAGAGTCAGTAGGCAAAGACATTAAACACTGTCATCCATCATTTCAATGAGGCAAGGAAAGTGAGGTTGAAACCTGCATAAAAGATATTTAAATGCAAATCTTGGAACTGAAAAATATACTATCAGAAAAAAAATTCTAATGCATGGTATTACTAGTAGAGATGGTAGAGAAAATGAACTTGAAGATAGGCCAGTAGAATTTCTTCTGACAAAAGGAAAAGAGAGGAAAAAATTAAGAAAAGTATCAGTGTTCCAAAGGTCAATATAAAAAGATCGAAGAACTGGATAAATAGAATCAAGAGGATGAGGCGCCAGAAATACTTTAAGGAATAATGTGGGACAGCTCCCCAAATTTAATGAGAGAAATGAGCATACAGATTCCAGAGGCTCAGTGAGGGGTCTAGTTCCAGGAAAGACAGAGGGAGCATGCTGGACTGTGTCCTTCCCATGAGTGCAGTACAACATCTGGACAGATACAGGACAGTAATCCGAGGATTCTAAAAATAAACAGCAGCAGGCAGATAGGAGAAAGAGACTAGATTCCAAAGTACTTCCAAAAAGACTGTGAATTCCCATTTCTTTTTCTTGCATGTCACCTAACTGATTGGGACTCAAATGTAGTCTGAAAATTACAAATCCATACCAAGTGCGGATAAAAAGAGCCTCAAGGTAAGTCTTTGCTTTCTGAACCAAGGAATAGAGAAAGGGAGCCCCAAGCTTCAATAACATGGTGGAGATGGTGGTGGGGATCTTCCCTTTCATGTTTATTTATTACATTTTCTCCCCCTAGGGCCTCAGGACTACTGCACATGCGCAGTGGAAACTGGGCCGGCACCTCAGCCTCTGGAGAGAGTCCTTCTCTGTAGCCAAGGGAACTCTTGTGGTTCCAAACTGTAAGTGAGTTTCCATTGCTTTTGTCTCCTCTCTATGCTCCTGCCATTGGCTGTGGATAGAGACACATCTGAAGTAAGTCTACAACAAAACTAGAAAACTAGAACCTAAATTTTCATTTGAAGTTCTATAAAATGGGTGCCCCAGGGATGTGGAAACTGTCAGGGAGACTGTGGTAAGGAGGGCTCAGAAGAGGGATCTTAGGAGTAGTGTGTGAATTCTACGCTCAGCATCAAGGTGTGTATATGAAGATATGATCTTAAGCAGCTTACTGAGATCAAGAGTTGAACAAAGCGATAAAAACTACTACCATCTTGGAGCAAATCTGAAGATCAAGGAAAGGGATTAGACACTAACTTGACATACAGCCCATACAAGGTGGCTTGGAACTTGGAGCTAGATCCCAATCAAATGAGTGTTCAAATCATTCTTTTCCATGGGATTTAAATAAAACAAGTATGAAAGATTTTTTTTTCAAAATGTCTAGGATGTGAGCTAAACTTATTGGAAAACACACAAAGAACTAGAAATACAGCAATGCCTCAGAGAAACTACACAAATAAGACAAATGAGAATGCAGAAGTAAGAGAAAGTCAGTGCACATGGAGACAGGTCAATGGAAACCACGCAATAGGAAGCATAAAGAGAATCACATAAACACACAGATTCTAGAAGCTTGGTGCTCCTGACGTAGGATTAATGCAAAATTAACTGTCCAGATACATCATAATCAAAGTGCTAAAGATGAAAAACATTCTGAAGCAGCTAGAGGAAAATGACACATTTCTTAAAGGACAAAACCCATTTGATAAACTACAGATGGCTCGCCAGAATCCATGGAGGTCAGCAGGAAGTGGAACAGCACTGGCCATGGCAGCTTCCCACTGCCCCACACCCAGTGAATGTGCCCTTCAGGAGCAGAGGGTCCATCAGGAGGGTCTCAGGGAACTGCTGCCAGCTGGCCAATTCTAAGGGCAATGCTAAAGGCAATCCCACCGTGAGACTGCAGGGAGACTTTGAAAATGCGTAAAGGAAGTACACACTAAATATCCGTGTAATTGAACACTCATACCCTCCTGTGCACTTTAAAATATCCATGTTGATTCATAATAAATTTTCCAATAGTTTTCAATATACACAGATTTAACACATAGGGCAGCTAGCAACATAAGAGGAAGAGAAAGAAGACATGAAGAGGTGGGTATAGTGGGGAGGATTTTACATTCCACAGCAGGTAGAGTATTAATTTTAAGTAAACTGAAAGGCTTAGTATGTGCACGGAAAACTCCGAGCCACCGGCAGAAAAAAAATAAAAAATAAAACAAACCCCACATGAATAAAACCAAAGCCTCAAGGGGTAAATTCTAAAAATATGGAAATGGAACATATTCAAATAACCCAGAAATGATCAGAAATGAAAAAAAGAGAACAAAATGAGAGACCAAATAAGAAAGAGATAAAATAGTAAGCACAAATAGAAATGCATTAAAATTACATTGAATTTAAAGGGTCTAGGCATGTCAAATAAAAGAGATGATCACAATGGGCTTTTAAAACACTGTCCAATGATAAAGGGTCTATAATGAATCCAATTTATATATAACAAGACAAGGCAATTAAAAGTATTAATATAGGAAAAGATAAACACACGCTAATAGAAAGAAAACTACAGTGGCTATGTTAATATCTGACATAACAGCCTAAAGCAAGAAGACAAATTCTTTCAGAAGACACAGGGCCCTAAATGAGCACTGTCTTTGTCATTTTCCTGTCACTGGGACAAAATACCCAACAGTCACAACTTAAAGGAGGAAGGTTTATTTTGGCTCCAAGGCAAACACAGCTTGATGGAAAGGCCTGGTGGAGGAAAAGATGTTTATCCCGTGGCAGGCAGGAAGCAGAGAAAGAAGGAAGATGCCGAGGACAGAGTGGCCCTTTCTAGGTGTATAAGTAACTCTTTCCATTGCTGAGACAAAATACCCAACACCAGAGGTTAAGGGAGAAAAGGTTTATTTAGCTCACAGTTTGTAGAGGTTTCAGTTCATAACTGGCTGGCTCCATGGGAGGGTGGCTGGCACAGGGGAGACAATTCATGACACAGCAGGACAGGAAGAAAGCACCAGCAGCAGCCTTCTGTCTCTTGTACTCTATCCAGTGGCACCCACAATCAGGGTGGGGCACCCTTAAACCCAGCATTCAACCCTCAGTCCCAGCATCAGACATCCTAGATCCAGCCACCTCTGAAAAGCCTCATGCTTTGAGGTGACATCTAGAGATAAACCATAATACCAAGCCCCGCACCCAGGGGTTGACTTCCAACCAGGCCCCACCTCTCAATGACACATTCAGCACCACCATGATCCAACCCCATTTCTCACACATTAGAATTTAGAGTAAACTTTAAATCTCAACTGTAGCAAGCACACACTCAGTATCAGAACTCCAAAGCATGTGAATCAAAACCTGACAGAACTGAAAAGGGAAAAAATGGAAACATTCCCAGAATCATTGGAAAACTTTAACACCCTTCCCTCCATGATTGACAGATCAGTAGTAGAGAACAAGTCAATCAGGCTATACACATCTTGAAAAAATATCATCCAAAGGATGTAATTGACTTTACAGAACACTCTGCTCAACCACAGCAGAATATGTACTTTTTTCAAGACAAGCCGTATCTTGAGTCATAAAACCAGAAAAAGAGCAAAATCAATTTTACATGGAGTAAAATAATGAAAACAAGGACAGAAACTCATGAGCTAAAAACAAGGAAGAAAGAATGGAGACTGAAGGCTGGTTCTCTGGAAAGATCGACAGAATTGGTAACTTTTTAGTCAGATCGACAAAGAAAAAGAACACGCAAATTACCCAAATCAGAAACAAAAGGTGGCAGCTCTAATAAATAAAATTTTAAAGTTAAGAAGGTTATAGTATGACCAACTCTGCTCAGATAAGTTTGACAATTTAGGTAAAATGGGCCAATTCTTTGAATGCTGCAAAGAATTCACCCAGAAAGAAATAGACAACACAAATTATCTTACATCCAGCAAAGCTACTGAAATCCAAAAAAAGGCATCTTCAGACTCTCACAGATTCACTGCGAGTTTTACTAGTCATTTTAAGAATTCACTGGGTACTACACAATCTCTCTCAGGCATTTCCTAAAGGGACACTTTTCAAATCCTTGTAGGGAGGCAGCTTTATCCTGACATCAGAACCAGACAGAAGTCAGCATGAGAAAATAATAGATCAATATCTCCTGTGAAAGGAAACACAGGAGTCTTCAATGATAAACTAGGAAATCAAGTCCAGCAGTAGAGAAAAGGGTTGCTATGCCATGATTAATTGCATCTTATGTGGGGACTGGATGGCTAGTTTAATGCAGAAGCCTCTGGATACAATAATGGAGCATCTCTACATGCTGATAAACCCGTCACAAGTGGGAAACACTTTAAGTGGGAAATTCACTGGCTCTACCTGACCTGCTCCAGTCCCAGCCAGTATGCTATAGAGTGTCACCCATTTCTCCATGCCATTGCCATGCTGATCGGGTACTATGGCTCACTGTTGCTCTGCTCAGCAAGAAAGGACCTTATAACCTGCAGACAGCTAGCCCAGGACAGAAGCAAAGTTCCAAATTCCAAGCATGTTTCCACTTTCACACCACACATAAAGCCAAAAGTCTAAAGCTGAGAATCACGTATATTGGAAAATCAAGTTGATATAAACCACCAAATGAAAGAAGAATGCATAATTTGGAAGGCAGACACAGAAAGAATGTCTGAGAAAATGTGCGGTGGCAAGGGGGTTGTGTCTGGCTATAGCCTCCCAGGGAGATCAGGCAGAGCCAGTCCTGGGACCCAGGCCCCCAAAGCCTTTGGTCCTGAGCTTGGGAAGGATCAGACAGAAGAGCAGGCAATGAGGGTCTTTCAGGTCCCCAGGGTCTCTGCACCTGCCTAAATATTAGCAACTAGACCTATGACCACCAGGGGAGGTCCCTCCGAGGTGGATCAGGGAGGAGAGGTGGAACAGTCAGGTGCCCAGGTCACACTGGACACCCCAAGACACAGCACAGTAAGGAAGGCTGGTGAGGGCCGCTTCCAGCACTCGGATTTCACACAGCCCCGGCACAGAGACACTGACCAGGGTACACATGGGGCCCTGAGAAGTACACAGTGGCTTCAACAGCAATTACTGTGCTGAAATAATCATGCAAGAGTAGGCAAAAGTAACCAACAATCACACAATACTTGGAGTACAGCTGGCCCTTGCCATCCAGTCTCTTCATCCACAAATCCAAACAACCACAGTGCAAAGCCTTGAAAACCATTTGCCTATAATGGCAACCATGTGCAAACTTTTCATGGTGCAATTATTGCTTTGACAACACAGCATAACAGGTTTTTATGTGGGTTTACACTGTATCGTAAGTAATCTAGAGATGATTGAAAATAAGCAGGAATATCTGCATAGGGCAAAGGTAAATACTGTCCCATTCAATAGACAGGTCTCGAGCACAGAGGACTTTGGTATTTGGATGCTGAGGGGAGGCTGTACTTGAAAATTCCGTACATTCCCACTATGTGTGTGTAAGCCCTCCTTCTAAGCACTTGAGCGGAGGAGCACTCTCAGTTCTATATAGAAGCAGAACTTAATAATCATTACTGAGAGCACATGGTGTGCTCTCAGGGTATCAACCGCCTGGGATGCCATGGGTTCTCACTGTAAGCCAGCTGCTCTTAACATGTGAATGGGGCAGGTACTACTGTCCCCTACTTTACATGGGGGAAACTGAGGCAGCAAAAGGACAATGCGGATGTCCTTGTGTGATGTCATGTAGCCAGCAGGGCTGAACTGGGGCTCTGAGTGTGAGCTCAGGGGTCCAGCTACAGAATTCCAGGCTGCCACGGCTAGCAGAGCTAGAAGACGGATGACCTGGTTGTTTCAAGATGACAGGGACAGCGCAGGGCCATGGAGACACTCGCTCCACACCACAGGCATTAAGAATAAATGGAAAATGTCCCGGCAGGTTTCCTCCTGCAGGGCCTGGCCTCCTACAGCTTCCTTTAGAGCAGGGCCCCTCCCTTCCCACAGTGTCCCCCTCTGCACAGCGACGAGCCACCCTCCTGCCTTCCTGATACTCTGAGACCCAAGCCAAGGCTGGGGTCTTCCTGGTCCTTGTCCATAACCTGACCTAGGCCAGCGGAGGAGGCTTGGGTCCCCTTTACAGGACCAAGAGAGTTCTCCTAAGAACGTGGGGCTTCAGACATCTTCCCTCTAGGCTACCAGATGGAAAGACTTGATTCCTGCCCAGAGGATCCTCCTGAATTGGGGTTCACCCAGAAGTGCCTCTCTGGGCTTCTGTACCCAGCGGCTGCCATCTAGTGGTCAAAGTGGGGACACACAGCAGGAAACTAGCTTCCCAGCAGGGTCTGCACAAGAAACCCAGCAACAGTGAGATCACCTTGCTAGGAGGCTTCTCCGGGAAGGGGACTGTAGGCAGGGCAGTTTTTGCACAGCACCATGGTTCTGAGGCACAGGAAGCTTATTTGTGTGTCACATAATGGATTCCAGTTATCTGGATTCTGAATTACAAGACGCTATTCCACACCTGTGTGGGAAAACCAAGTGTGGACTCAGCTAGCTTCGTAGGGCTCATGGTCCCTGAAGACACTAAGGACTAAGAGACTATGTAATTTTGGAGAAATCACCCAACCTCTCTGAGCTTTACTGTTCTCACTGGCTGTAGCGGACAGAAAGTCTTGTTGGCAAACGTTACAGTTTAGATGTGTAATGGTCCCTTTTAAAAGGCTCATGTGCTAAAGGCTTGGTCCCCAGAGCAGCAGCATTTAGAGATGGGGATTTGCGGAAATGCCTGGGTCATGAGAGCTCTGATATCACTAATGAATTACTCCATTGATGTGTTCATAGCTGGTACCATTATTGGGGTGGGTCCGATTGGTGGAAGCAGGTTCCTGGAAGGGCACAGTGTTTCTCTATCTTCCCAACCCTAACTGCCAGGAGCTCAGCAGGTTTCCTCCTCTAAATCCTGCCACAGTTTTTCTGCCTCACCCCAGCCTAAAGCAAAAGAGTCAGCTAACCTAGACTGCACCCTCTGAAACCATGATCCTGAATAAACTTCTCTAACATTTTTTTTCCTCAGGCATTTCATCACAGCAACAAGAACCTGATGAATACGTTGGAGTTCTGGGTAAGCTCTTATAGTCTGGCAGGAAGCTCTTATAGTCTGGCAGGAAGCAAGGAAGTATGCTCTTGGTTCTCTGCCCTGCAAAGATTCTTCCTGAGTAGACATCTCTCTTCTCTTCTCAGGCAAGGAAGCACCTCCATGGCTTCAAGAGATGACTTGGTGAGACACAGATGAAGATACAAAGAGCATTTATCAACTGCTTTGCAAACACAGCCCCTCTGGGCTGGGCACTGCGCAGCAGCCCAGGATAGAGCAAAACTTGGAGACAGTCCTGGGTCCAAGGGAGAGTAGAGCCCTCCTCTCTGCCTGCACAAGCACACACTGGGTCTTTGTCACCCTTCCTGGGACCAGGCAGGAGGTCCTTGCTCACACTTCAACTCGTCTCCATCCCTCCATGTCCTCTTTGGGGTCTGGCAGGCCCCTGGGACCAGCAGACTATGGTCCTTTGCTGCGTTGTAACATAGAGGGGGAGCGCCCTGTGGGTCAGTGGGGGAAAGGGAGGGGGAGGGATGACATAAGCTCCTCCTGTGATGATGGCTTTTGTCCACTCCCTCTACTCTTGTGGCCCAGCTGGCCCTCAAAGCCCTTTCCCAGTGCCGCGTAGGCTCACATTCATACCACACTACACATCATGAGCTCACTCACATGCCATGGCCTCACAGCTTCTGCCACACAGGTGAGTGGGGCAAATCAGGGAAGGGGCAGGAAACACATCACAGGCCCTGTTCCCTGCAGGAGGAGAGAGGGGACGGGCTTAACAGCAGGGATGGTGCAACTCTGAGGCGGGACTCTCAGCTTCACCATTTGGAAGCTGGGTGCCAGGAGCAAGTTGCCTGCCCTGCCTCACCTCAGCTTCTTCACCTGTGCAAAGGTGGTAACAGCCATGTGGACCCATGCAGGAAGGAGTGAGTGGGGGCCTGAGGCTGCTGCTCCCAGGAAGGACTGTTTCCAGGTTACCACACTAGGTCATACCCTGGAGCTAACAGATTCATTCTGAGCAGGCTGCAGTTCCCTGCAGGCTGTTGCATGAGTACAGGTAGATAGAGGTATGTTTTCCCCAATTAAAATACAGAAGCCCTGACCCCCAATGCGAAGGTGCCTGGAGCTGATTAGGGTTGGCGAGGTCGTGAGGTTGGGGTACCAGCATCTTTAGAAAATCCTCACCAGAGAGATGCCCCCACCCCTTTGCCAGATGAAAACACAGCAAAGGTGACCATCTACAAGCCAGGGAGAGAGCTCTCCCTAGGACCCAGCATCCCAGTCTGCAGCCCCTGATAGGAACCTCCAGGCTCTGGAGGTACACGCAATATACTCGCAGGCCTGGTCTCTGTAGTATTTTGTCACAGTCACTGGACTGACTCTTGCTACTCTGCCTCAGACCCACAGGACACGGAGCCATGTCCACCAGGGAGGATGATGGAAACTGATTATGTTCCCTGGGAGGCATAGATCTCAGCACAGCTCCAAGTTCCTACGTCTGGGATGCATTTTGAGAGATAGGAGCTGCTTCCACTCCTGTAGCCAACCCCATCAGAATCAGGAGTCCTCGAAGCCCCCCCAGGAGGAGTCTGCGAACCAAATCCCCCACCTGCTGTCCCTCCCTATCTGCCAAGACCTCGCTCATGAAATTTTCATCTACACAGCTGACAGCACAGAGCCAACTCCAGCAAAGTCACACAGAAGCCAGCTCGGGAGTCACAAGAGCAGCAGTTTTACAAATGTGGCCTGAAACTAGATTATTTTTAAGCTGCAGGAGAATCGGGGCCACGTTAATCACTGTCACCCTGCTGGGAGGCGGGATTCTCCCAGGATGGCTCCTGTCAGATCATTGAATATCAGCATCCAGGACCTGGGGAGAAGCACCAGGAGGGAGGGGCCACAGCAGAGGGAGGTCTTTTTGAGCCCAGGTCCATGTCCATAAGTGCAGGGCTGTGGGTACCAGAGGGCGGGCTCCGTGAAGGATCTGGTGGCACAAGGCGTCAGAGCGGGTGGGGCTTAAAGACCACAGCAGGAACCAGCCTTCTGCCCTGCCCAGCTGATGACCAGCACGGGACCCCAGGAACTTTGGACATCCAGCCTCCATCTCAGTAGCTGCCACCTGGGTGGCCTGGGGCTCCGTCTCCCTCGAGGCCGATGTCCTTGGGTTCTCTCAAGTAAGCCACACTGAGCTGGAGAGGGAGAGGTGGGGGAACTGGCTTGGTCCATTTTCTGTTGCTATAACGCCACGCCAAAGCCTGGGGAATTTATAAATAGAGGCCTGTGTGGCTCCTGGCTCTGGAGGTAGGGGGAGCCTAAACGTGAGTCACATAGTCAAAGTGTCCCTTGGTGACAGTGATCAAAGTCAAGTCTCTCTTCTTCCTCCTCTCAAGCCACTAAAGCCATCTCGGGGCCACCCTGGTGAGCATATCCAACCCTCATTGCCTCCCGAAGGCCCTTCCTCCAAACACCAGGAACACATGATTTGGGGATACAAATGCTAAGATGTGAACTTTTGGGAGACACATTCAAACCACAGCAAACTGCATCCTTCTGAGAGATGCCCCCCACCATGGGACCTGCGCCTGTGGCCAGATGTAATGAAGGTCATGAGGCCATAAGGGTACCTGTAACCCAAAGGTGGATGGCGTCCTTATTAGAAAAGAAACTGAGGCACACAGAAAAGCACGGAGACATTGGGCAGACAGCCATGTGAGGATGGCAGCAGGAGGGATATAGCCATCTCCAAAAACCATCAACATGTGACTCTGGGATTAAATCTCCAACATGTGACCCTCTGGGGACATGTTCACACCACAGCAGTGAACAGCCACCTGGCTCTCACCCATGGCCACCTGAACCCAATGACCTGGTTTGGCCTGGAGGAGGCAGCAGTGTGGACAGGTGGTGACCTTGTTTGAGAGTTGAGAACAGGGGCAGGAGAGATGGTGTCCTTCCAAAGTCATGGCCAGTGGCCAGGCCATGTCACGGGAGCACATCATCATAAGCCCCGGCTCGCTGCATCCCGCCTGGACCCATCACGACAGCCACTCAGTTTCCTTCCATATTCCCTTCTGCCCAGGAGCCACCCACCCTGGGGGCTCTGGTGTCAAGCTCTGCCTCTGCCACACACCGGTGTCACACACTGAGTGATGGAGCTGCTCACCTAACCCCTTAGGGCTTTCAGGTTTTTCCTGTGGAAAATAGAAAACCAACTGGGCTTCAAAGGTGAGTCTCAGTTCCAAATGCTAATTCCCACTGGGAATCTTTTCCCAAGTACTTGCTACATGTGGGAGCACACACTTAACTTTCCTTGAAGGAAGGCTGTGTGACAGAAACTACTGTCCATGTGGCACAGCAGGGGAAATCGAGGCACAGGTCAGGATAGGCAGGCCCAGGGGCTCTGCAGTGCCCTGAGTGCCTGAGGAGACTCCCTGCAGAATACTGGGGGTCCATTCTGAAGTGGGGGGCGGGAGCTGGAGGTTCTCCGGGCTCCTGGGTTTATACGCTACCTGTGGCTGCTCGGCCTGGGTTGGGCAATGGGCACCACCAGCCACAGCCAACCACACAGAGGGCAGGGACCATTTGCTTTCGGGCCATCAGTCTCCACAGGCAGTCCGTGACCTGGGTGGCACTGCATGCCTGGCTTTGAGCCTGCAAGATCACATGCGCACACACGTGTCAGGGATGCGGCTGACCAGGGAGGGAGGTGGTGGGCAGGACTGTGCTTACTCTAGGGTCACAGTTGGACACGTGAGACTGTGAATCTAAGGCATTGGAGTCACCCTGGGTCCCACGGGAAGCTCCAGGTTCGGGCCACATTTTCAAGGGCAGTGGCCAAGCGGCATCCAAGCTACCAAAGGCACCAAAGTTACCGTGCCGTGAAAGGCGTCATCACATTAAGCTGCATGCAGGAATCACAGGCTCTGGACCCTTGCAGTGCATTTTCCCGCCCTCCGGCCAACCACAGGGGCACTGGCGTCTAACGCCCCATTCATCCAGCAATCACCTCATCTACCCCACTTCCTGTTCCTCTTCCCTTGTACCCGTCACCCTGCACCTTCCTGTGCATTTTGTCCACTTTCCTGTCCATCCTACTATCTGTCACCCCCACCTTGTCCATCCATCTACTTTCCTGTTCACCTTCCCATCTATCTGTCCACTACGCACCTTCCTGTCTCCTCCCCTCACTTCCTGTCCATTGTCCACCGGTCTCCCAGCCTGTGCCCCTCCCTCTCATGCTTCTTCCCATCCATGTCGTGGTCACCTCTCCTGTCCCGTACCTGGGCTGGACTGGGCAGGTATATTGAGGATAGAGAGCGTGAGTTACCCAGGGCCCCTCTCCTAACAGAGTATCAGGCGCTGCCAAGAACAGACTGGTATGTGACAAAAATAAGCCACAGAAGGACAAGGACGGAGGCCCTACAGGCCTCACTGCAGTGGCACGATGCTGGCGGGAGAGGGGAGGGGTCAAGACCGGAAGTGGGAGGTGCAGGAATGGGGGCGGGGCCCGCTCAAAATCCTCTTCTTCTTTTCTGCAAATATGCTGGGCCTGAGCCCAGTCCCTGTGTCTCCAGTGGTGCTGGCCTCCCCCAGGATGTGCCTGTTAGCCAGGTCTGGTCAAGGGCTCCCGCCCTGCCCCCCCCCCACCTCCCGCCAGAATGATCAGGTCAGGGATGGGGGGTGATTCAAAGCACCCAGGAGACGTAAGGCATGGTGCAGCTGTCCAAATCCGATGGCTGGAACAACAATTGTCAGGCTGAGCTGCTACTGGCCACTCCCCCTGCCTGCCAGTGGAGTTCATTCAGAGAAAAGGGGCGGAAAGCGCTTCCTAAGACTCTCTGAGCACCTGGATTCAGCCAAGCCTGAAGCTATCATCGGCATCCGCCAGGTTAGGCTTGGATTTTGTTGTTTGTAACTAAGATGCCTGGTTGATATGGAAGAGTGCAGGTTTTGACCTGGTCACAGGTCCCGAACTCCCGAGGAACTACAAACGCTGACGGGGCTTGGCCTTGTGCCCTAGCTTAGCATACCCTCAACAACTGATGATACCAGGGCAGCTGGTGCAGTACTAAGCATGTGCTCTCTCAGCTGGGGTGAGATCAGTCCGGTTTTCCTCACTCACTGCATCACACTCCTTTAGGGAATGGCATTTTATCCTAACATCCCAAGCTGTCTGAACTGCAAGGCAAAGAGAAGCCTGGACAGAGGAGGCAGTTTGGAATCGGGAAGAAGGCTGTTTCATAGTACATACTGTGGAAGAGATTGCCATCTGTCTACACCATCACTTCCCCATGTAGTTCTCAAAAGTGGGATGCTTGGGGTGAAAGCCACCACTAAGATGATGTCATAGCCAATAATCCAGCTGGAAGCAGTGCATATCTCATTAATGGAATGTGGATATGATAGCTGGAGTTTTAACAGCCATTTTGAGCCATGAGGTAGCCTGTTAAGGATGCTGGGACAGCAAGAAACAAAGAGACTAGATTCCTGTAGGTTTGATGTCTCCAATCAGCTCTCAACTTCTTCATTTGCCTTCTTTAATACAAAAGAGAAATACATTCTATCTCAATTAAGTTAGTGTTTTTCTGTCACATGTCTCTGAAAAGAATCTGAGCTGACAGGGACACTGTGGCAAGACACATCTTGAGTATTTCAGCTAAGGAGGAGGAAGATGGCTAAGGAGAGAATAGGTTTATCAAGATAGGAATATCTAGATTTTTACATTAATTTGAAAGCTTTTCTTTGAATGCCACAGCAACGTTCCCTTCAACACCCCCAGGCCCTGGTTTAAGTCACAAAAATAGTTTCCACTCCTAAGCAACCATGTGCAGGGCTTGATCAAACACCAGGACTGGCACCCGGGGACAGATGCCCCTTGGAGCAGAGTGTGGGCTGAGGCACAGTGCTGCACACCCCGCTGGGGAGGGATCGCTCTGCGCTAGGTAAGATCTACCTGTCGAGTTTCTTTTGTCTCATAACAATTCCATTTTGTCACTCTAATTTTAGTGGCAATGTTTCTGTTCCAATCAGTGATCATTTTGGAAAAGTGGGCTGTCGGAGGAGGTTTTGGCATTCACAATGACAAGCAGTGAACGGCAGAAGACGACTGATTTCTAACCACGTCGCGCTTGCGCTGTTTTTACAGGCTGGTTAGTGAGCCCCAGAAAATAACAAGTTCCCCCAGGATGCAGTGTTTCTTCTGGGGCTCCAAAGGGCCAGAATCTGCAAAGCGTCCACTGTGCACCACACAGGGACTGAGGAAGGTGGCAGGCAGGCATGCAGGGCCCTCCCAGCCAGAGTGGTGCCCAGGGACACAGGGAGGGGACAGACCCAAAAGAGTAAGTGCAGGTGTGTTAATACTGCCTGCAGAGAAGTCACCCAGGTAGGCCGTGGAGAAACCATCGCCTCTGCCTTCCAGCCCAGGCTCCCACCAGCCCTGATCCCAGGAGCATGGGCCACAGGGACCGCATTCTTTAGGATTGAGATTTAATGTGGGAAAGCCTGACAGTTTCTCAAAAAGTTAAAACACTGACATTCTCCTCTCAGGTGGGTGTGTCACAGAGGCATGGTCACAATTAGCCAGAAAGGGGAGGGGGCACATTAACAGATCCACAGCAGAATCGAGAGACATGATGTGGCCCAGCCACATGGCAGTGCCACGGAAGACTGCAGGTGCCAGGCTCGTTCATAAGCATGTCCAGGAGAGGGCCTCACAGTAGCACCACAGGGGATGAGGACATGTCCTGTGGACCCGAGTCCTCTACCTACCTGTCTGTGACAGTCAGGGCCAAGTCGCATGAATGGACTGAAAATGGACAGTGCCTGGGACCTTGGTTCAGTGGTGTGGAGCCTTGAACAAGTAGGTGACATCCACTGTTACACAAGAGGCAGACAAGGACAGACAGATGGACCCCAACAAGCCAAGTCATAGGGCTGAGAAGCTCCCTGATACAGAGGGGTAAGGGTGGAGCAGGGACAGCTGGCCAGAATGACAGGGGATGGGCGTTTACACCTGGAGGCAGTGTGTGGTGAGGCTTCGAGGTGGGATGCAGCGAGAGGGTGCAGGACAGGCTGGAGGAAGCCCAGGTTACTATAAAGCCTGTTCCAGCAGACAGAGGGCAGTGGCCCGTAGGAAGGGCCCCTTCTCCAGGCTCAGGGGTCCCAGAAATCTGTGCCTTAGGCAACAGCCTGCACTCCTGGGTATCTCCCAGCAGAGGGAAGGAGGTCTCTGGGGGGCAGGTTTCCTGGCAGGCCCCACCTGGCAGCAGAAATGAGGCTGGGGAAACCTTGGGCAGTGGGCAGCTCAGAGTCAGAGGGAGGAAGCCGGCAGTGGTGGCTGCAGAAAGAGCTGCTGAGACCCGGATGCCCATGCTTTCTATGATTTACATCCTGTGTGTGCACAGCAGGGCAGTGTGAGGTCCTGGACACAGTCCCTGCTTTTCCTGTCTGCTCACCCGGTCTCCCCCTGGTGGTCCCTGGCACAGGGATGGACAGTGTAGGCATCAGTTTTCCACTGCAGTACTCTCAGGCTTCCCCTGATTGGTTCACAGAACCAAGTCTGGCCCTATTAGTGGGACTCTCAGCCTCAAAGAGCACTTGGCTCTGTGGCCCAGCCCAAGGCCATGATGGGCTCTGTGCCCCTGTGCAGAGGCAGGTGTCCCAGGGGCCTCCTTCCCATGCTGACCTGGGAACTGATGATGCCCAGTGTGGGGAGGGAGCATCAGATGGCTGTCTGCAGGCCAGTGCAGAGACCACACATCTCCTCCATCCCCCCAACTCCCAGGGTTCTGTGGCTGCCTGGGCCCTCCAAAGGTGCTGCTACATGTCCTCGTCAAATGTACCTTGACCCCTGGAGTCAGACCCAGTGTCCTTGCGGTCCTTGGGGAAGACAGTGGTAGGGGTGAGGACCACCTGTGATGCTTGGCACAGCCTCCATTGGTGGCAGGTCCCCCCAGGCCCTGTTCCTGGCGTAAGGAGGGCAGACCCGATTCACTCGGCAGCCCGCTGAGGGTGCCACTGTCCCGCCTCACTCTCAGAAGGGCCCCATGTCAGTGATAAATGAGCCAGTCACCCTCGCAATCAGACTCCTTCTAGGACCAACCACGAGGAAAGCCAGGGCTTCAGGAACAAGAACTAGGCCAGGGCATCGCTAGGTTTTGTGTCTTCCAGAGCTCAAGGGCAGAGCCCGGCCTCACTATGCTGGAACCACTCAACCACCCGAGCTGTGTTCGGTGAGTGCACCATGCACCTAGCCAGTGGGGGCCCCTTAGGCCTCTGAAGTCATGCAAGAAATGGTGTGCATGTGTATAAACATGTGTGCATGTGAAAGCATGCTTGTGTGCGTGCATACACATTTGCGTGCATGTGAACACACGTGTGCAGTGGTGTACATGCATGAAGCAGCAAGGCAATGCATGCCAGCATGAGCACACACACATGTGTAGCACATATTTGTGCCCTTGTGGTGTAAGTCAGTGCCTGTCTTTTGTCTGGCGGTCAGGGATGCCACGACTCCCTCTTTCATGGAGAGGTACCAGCCACACTGGTCCTGCAGACACAAGAGGCTGTGGGCACAGAACTGGGGTGGACCTCCAGCCTCTTCATCTCTCACCCTGCACCCCGTCCTTAGCGGGACCATGCCACAGGTGTAGTCTCTGGTGTCCTGTGGCAACTGGATGCATGTCCCTGGTGTCCCAGTGGCTGGGGAAAGACAAAAGTTCTTTTCAGCTGAGTATCTGGATCAGATAAAACTCTCATCTAGGGCAGAAAATTCTGGTTTCCACAGTCTGCCGAATGGGGACACGGAGTTCAGCCATCTGTCTTTCTCTTTGCCACGGGTGTCATAGCAGACAAAGCCACCAGCCCAGTCTGTTTCCAATAGCAGGAAGCTGGTATCTATAGAGCAGTCCCTGGGAGGCCATCAAGGGTGACAGGGAACATCACCACTTCCCTGATGCCCTATGCCTTTGCTCATCTGCTCAGTGGGAACTTGCTGAGCCAGCAAGGGGATAGTCAGGCACAGCAGAGGTCAGCTGTCCAGCTGCATCACCACAGAGGCCCCAGTGGTCCCCATAGACCCATCTGGACAGAAGTCACTGCACTGCAGGAGGCCAGCTTGGCTGATTGCAGTGTGGTGGCTGGGAAGTTACTTAACTTCCAGGGACCTGTCTTGTCAGCAGTGCTGACCTGCTCATCTCATGGGAGACAGCAGGACAACTGAGGACTCTGAAGGCTGTGGTGCTGATAATGGGATGGTACAAGTGACAAGGTTTCAATGTCTCTGCATCAATGAACATGGGCTTCCTCTGCCCAGTGGCTACCAGGCTTGCTCACTGCAAAGACCTGCAGAGCTGCAAGTGAGGTGGGTGGTTTCTACCCATAGCCAGCATGGCTCTCTTTGCCTCTTGGCTCTAAAGGGCAGGGACACAACCAGCCCCAAAGAAGGGAGGTTGCAGAAACCGGAAGGATGGAGGTGCTCTGCAGTCATGGACCTGAGATGCTGGCACTAAGGAGAGATGAGGGCAACTCAGCCCCTGGGCATTTCCTTAGGAAGCATGGGTCTCCACGGAGAAGCCCAGCTGTGGGGCTGGCAGGCATGCAGGCTGTTGTGTCAGAACCTTCTGGATGTCTGCGAAGGGCACATTTGCATCTTGGCCAAATAAGCAAGAGATGACTTGGAGTGCATTCATAGGAGACAATAATTCTCGTGGAGCAGCTTCTGGGTTGGCTGGTGTTCTGGAGGGACCTGGCAGCATTCTGCAATTATTTCACAAGATGAATGCTCTAATTCAAAGGGAAAGACCCTAGGAAGGGGCTGCAGAGCTCATTCTAGACCTACGCACATCCCCAGAACTGACCAGGAGAGGGCAGCGCTGAGCTGGACCAGCCACCGTGGTCACACAGGCCTTGGGGCAGATGTGGGATAGAGGTTCAATAAATATTGCACACTCCCTGCACAGCCCAGCCTGCAGGATGCCAGGGCTCCTGAATGAGTCCTGGTGTGGCCACCCTGCAGACCGCCACTAGCCCCGCCAGTTTTCTGAACAAAGCACCTCTGTTTTTCAATGCAGCTGAACCCTAGTGTCTGAAGGTGAGGGAAGAAGAGTGAGCAGGGGCAGCAGACAGTGGGTGAGCTCTGTGATCTCCTGGAAGAAGAAAATGCAACCCCTCGTTCCAAAGGATTGGGCATTTCAGGCTGATGACAGCAGAATATCACATAGCACATCAAGGCGGGAAGGTGAGCAGGGTCCAACAGTCCCCTTGAAAGGTGCGGCCCCAGGGACCAAACTCCTCCAGCCAGGTGCCATCTTAGAGTTCCTGCCACCTCCCGATGGCATAAGCATGAGACCAAGAGACAAGGCACACTGGCTCTGGAAGCTACGTGCTCGCCAGGAATCCTGGAGGGAGCTAGGTAGAGGCAGCCAGACCTCACCCTGGATGCCGGAACAGTTCTTCTGCAGGGGACAGAAGCAAGGTGGCACTGCACAGCATGGAGAAACTGGGCTGGCAGTTTTGAGGACATGTGTCCAACAGAGACAGCGGGGAGCTTTCCTGTGGTGAGACCTTCACCGTGCTGCCATTCACAGCACAAGATCGAGACAGACACAGTTGCAAACCACGAGCGAGCGTGATCGGCACATGGGCCAGTATCGTGTCAATGTCACATCTGTGACAACCTGTAACAGCTACTGGGAGTGCAATTCAGGAAGAATATTTTCGATCCATGATATCATGTCCTTCCACTTGGAAAAAAAAAACAGGATTTTTAATTATAGAGCATGAGCTCAATTTTGTTTAACATACATACGCGCATGCTCAGAAAAAGACTTAAAACCTCCCCGATGACTGCCAACAGGGGGCAGTGTGCAGCCAGCTGTGCGTCACCACGCGGGCCTGAAAGGACAGACCGACAAGCAGGAAAGGTTTAGTCTGGCTCACAATTTTAGAGGGTTCTGCCCAGAGCTGAGTGGCTCCAATTCTTCTGAGCCAGTGGTGAGGGGGCACATCAAGGCGGGAAGGTGGGCAGGGTCCAACAGTCCCCTTGAAAGGTGCAGCCCCAGGGACCAAACTCCTCCAGCCAGGTGCCATCTTAGAGTTCCTGCCACCTCCCGATGGCACCACAGGCTGGGGACTCAAACTTGAACACAGTGGCCTCTGTAGGGACATTTGCTCTAAATCATAACAGGTAAGGTTCTGAATCATCTTTTTATTCTTTACACTTTCCCAGCTGTGCGACAGCTCTACACACTAACTATATAATAAAACACTAATTTACAATGTGACTCCACAGAAGAGACACAAAACCCTAACAAGTCCATGAAATGATGCTCGGCACCAATACCACCAAAGCCACTGGAACCATGAGGCAGCACCTCCCGTGCATGCCCTAGGACACCTCCGCAGCAGCGAACTGGGAAATGGGTGTTGGCAAGGACGCGGTGAAATTGGAACCCTCACACCCTGTTGGTGGGAATACGAAACAGGGAAGCCACTGTGGAAAACAGCCTGGTGGTTCCTCAAAAAGTGAAACATAGCAGCCCTAGGAGGGAAATTCCCTTCCTAGGTATGCACCCTTGAGATGGGAGTAGGAATTCCAGCAAAAATTGCACAGAAACAATGTGCAAAATAGCAAAGGGGTGGAAACAACCAAGCATCCATCAACTGATGATAAACAGATCAACAGAGCATGATGTATGCTCATGAGGGACTATTACACAGCCATAAAAAGCACTCACTTGGAAAACACTATATATTGTATAATTTCATTACATAGAGTGTTAAAGAATGGGGAAATCCATGGAGAGAGAAAGCAGCTTTCTGGTGGTGGTTAGGGGCAGAGGAAGATAGAATGACCTTTATGGGTTTTTCTTAGGGTAATGAAATATTTCGGAATCAAATAATAGTGAGGTTTCAAAGATATGGGGAATATTCAAAGAGCCACTGAAATGCATACTTTAAAAGGGTGAATCTTTTGGTTTAGGAATTATGTTTCAATTCAAGAAAAACATAAACTGAGTACCCACATCTGGTGTCCCTCAGAACACAGAGCGATGTCACATTAGACAGGACAGGGTTAACGGGCAAGAGTTAATTCTGCAGCCTGATTGGGCTAATCATCTCGAGGCTTCTGGAAGCTGCCTTTGCTGCAGATGGGTGCAGACTCTGGGTCCACGTCTGTGGGTAGAGCCCACCCGATGCTTCCTGGTCGGTATCCTGACTCCACCATGCCAGGTCTCCTGGGAACCCAGCTTCTCCCTGTCCCCTGGGCTACCCTGTGTATGACCCTGCCTGGAGACAGGTAACACATGCAGTGCCCTCTCAGACTGGCTACACGATTTCTTTGAGCAGGATTCTGGCCTTTACAGAGCCACATTACATATGCATGTCTTAAATTTAATCTGCAAATGTGGAGATTTCATCGTTACCAGCATGCGGCCCCCATAAGCCAATGTTTATTCATAATCCCCGAATCTGTTTCCCATCGTCTATTTCAGAGGAGCCAAAAACAACATCTCCATTCAGTAGCAGAACACCATATGACAGCTTTCACTTTCCAAAATGAGCCGCGGCGCACTCCGGGGTGGGGGGTGGCCCCGGCTCTGTCTTTGCCCCAGCTACAGAGGGGCTCCTGGACTCACCATCCCCATACTGGGTGTCCTGGTGCCCAGGGGGGACCTCAGGTTCTTCCTTGTGGGATTCCATCCCACAGATAGCTCATCACAGGCACCATCTGCACACATGGGCGCCTTCGCCCTCTCTTCTTGGGTCATGATACCATTGACCTCTGGAGCACTGCAGAATCCAGACACTCATGGCACAGCAAAGGGACAGGCTGGTAACCCTCCCCAAGTGGGGTGCCAACTGGAGCCCCCCCCCCAGCGTGTGGCTTGGCAGATACAGAGTGAAGCCTGTAGGCTGGACTCAGAGGCAGGGCAGCCATGCATGGTGTGAGGCAACCAGGTCCCTGGGCTGGCTTTGGGGAACCGCAGGTGAACAACTCCTAGGGTGGAAGACCACAAGAGACCTGGTTGGGAGCCGAAGACTCTCAAGTATGTTGGGGTCTCAGGTGTGTCCACCACCTTGCTGGGTGTGGGGATTTATAATAGGAGTGGGTGTCCAACTGTATCCGGGACAACTCGTGAATGAAGGAAAAAGTGGAGATCTACAACCCCCCAAGCAAGACTACCCCGTTCAGCCATGGTTTCATCTGTCTAGCATCCATTCATCCATCTCTCCATCCATCTATCCGCCCATCATCCTTTTACCTACCCACTCATTAACGCATCCATCTGCCTGTCCATTCACCCATCCACCTAACTGCCTATCCTTCCACCTGCCCATCCATCCATCCATCCATCCATCCATCCATCCATCCATCCAGATAGCCACCTAGCCACCCACCTCTCCTGTCTACCCGTTTATTACCCCTCATTCACTCACCCATCTATCCACACATCTGCCCAACCAGCCATCTATCACACACTCCATTCTGGTCCTTGCTCTTGATCCCTCTGCCTCCACCATGTGCACCTGCTCCAACATGCAACTCCCAAAGCCAATTCATTAAACATACCAGGAAAGCTATTTCAGGACACATCCCCAAGCCCCACTGCAGACACTGGCTTTACCAGGCAGAGGGACCCTGATGCCAGTATTACTCTCCAGTCGGCTGGTCTTAGGGTCAGGCTCTAACATCGGGCATCTGTGGATGTGGTAGGCAGGATAAGTACAGGAGAGACTCTGCCAGGGGTTGACCATGAAGGATTCATTCATGGCCTTATGGCAAATACAGCACTGTCCTTGCAATTTCACAGACCAGGACATGGTGACCCAGAGAGGCCAAGTAATTTGCTTAGGACTGCACAGCAAGAAAATGGTGGTGGCTCTGATTCCTGAGTCCGTGGCCTTAGATCAGAAGCTGTGGATGCTGTTTGCCTTTTTCAATGGATTCAGGCAACTGGGTCATCCACAACACAGGATGGATGCTGGGCAGACACAGAGGCCTCTGAAGGCTGATGGGCTGGCATGAAGGGACATCAATAACAGTTTAAGGACAGAGGGGACACCCACTGCCTTCAAGTCAGACCACCAAATGGTCCTGAGGAGGGGACTATAGTGGGAAGGGGCCGAACTGGGTGTCCTCTGCAGACAAGACCAAATGGAGGAGAGCTTGCTTTATGGCAATAACTCCTATCCACTGTTATGGAGTGAATTGTGTGCCCCCAAACTCCTGTGTTCAGGGCTAGACCCAAGTGGGACTGTATCTGGAGGCAGAACCTTCAGGGAGGCAGCTGAGGTTAAATAAGGTCATAAAGGTAGGGCCCTGACCTGACTAGGGCTGTTGTCCTCATTAGAAGAGGAAGAGCCCCCAGGGCTGCGTGTACTCAGAGGAGAGGTCATATGAGGACATGGGGAAGGGTCACCTGCCAGCCAGAGGACAGCACCCACCAGGAACCAAGCCATCTGACCTTGACCCAGGAAGCTTGGACTCCAGAGTGAGGAGAAAGCACACATTTGTCATTTCAGCCCCTTAGGCTTGGAACTTTGCTATGGCTGTCTCAGCTGACACATGCAAGTAACACCCAGAGAAAAAGATAATGTCCCCCATCCTAAGAGTGTGGGCCATGCCCTACCCCTCCCTCTAAAACCCCAACCCACAACGGCCATAGCACAAGGTGAATTTCCCTACAGAGCTGTGGACACCACATCCTGTAGTGGCAGGAAGGACAGGGTTGGTACCCAGCATCATCAGGTTGCCATGGTAATCCATAGCCAGCCATCACCGCTGCTGGGAGGAGCCAGGAAAGGTCTGGGTCCCACAGCAAAGTCAGAGAGTAAATCCTCCTGAGGCAGCCCTGAACAGACAGACGCAGCAAAACTATTTTGGGGGCAAACTCGGGCATGGAAACCGGTATTTAAAATCCTGAGCAGCTGCTAAGAAACAGAGGCACATCCCACCCCCCAACCCCAAGCAGCTCCAAGTGTATTTTAATAAAATGGCGTAAAAGAAAGGGCGGGCGGGGAAGGTGCTGTATGTGCCTGCCAGGTTGTTTAACACACTCAGTCATTAGCAGGCAGGACCACGAGTTCTCGACATTATTTTATGTTCCATTGGGGAACAGCTAGTGAGTCCTTTGGAAGCTGGTTTTATTGCTTATTAATATTTTAGATTACAATTGTGCTACTAGAGCCACTTGCTTATATTTTTAAATGCTCCAAAGATAACAAAAACATTCTATTTTGGAACACTCTGCCATGGCCCCTGTGATGTTTTACAGAGGACTTGGTGCATGGTGACAAGCAGAATGTCCCTTTGACAGCAGGACTCCACCAGTTTCTGCCCTGAGGCTCCAGCCAGGGAAACCCAGAAAAAAGCAGTAGTGGGGGTGGCAGGGAGGGGGCTGCTGTCCCTTCTTTGTCTCCCTAGAAGCGACTCCTATTAGTAGTAGTAAAGCAGGGCATGGCAGCATCCCCTGTGGTCTTCAAAGAGCCTATGCCCGGCTTCCCTATGGAAGGGATGTCTGAGGCTTCCCATGCAGAGGCCCTGCTCCCTCCTGCTGGCTATAGCGCCAGCATCCCCGGAGTGCCATCCTTCTAGGCCCCTAAGGCCGGTCTGGCCACCCAAGCTTGCTATGTGCACCCACCTCACGGTCACAGTAAGCTGTTTCAGGGTAGGTAGAGAAGTGATTCAGATCAGTGTCATCGCGGTGAATCCCAGCACTTTTGCTAAGCTAAGCAGCTAGAAAACAGTCATTCTCTCTTGATACTGAAGTTGGAACTAGGAGAACATAAGACAGGGGGCTGCCAGGGACCACCTGAGAGGTAAGTTAGCTTAAGAAGAAAGCCAATATGGAGGAACTAGGGCCTAGAGATGGGAAGAGAACTCAGTACAGACAGCGTCGGAGCACCCAGATGCAGCTCTCCCTGAAGCCAGTAATCCCAGGCCCTTCAATCACCTAAGCTAATAAATTCCTTCCTGAGGGGTTAGAGGAGAAGGGAGGGGCTTTTTACCTCCAACCAGAAGAGTGATAATAACTAGAACAGTCTCTGAACTGGGACAGAGCGGAAGGAGAAGGCCAAGGTCAGTAGTTTAAGGCCAGGCGTCTCCCTCCAGCCCTGTCACCAGCCAGAATCCTGAGCAACTGCGAGCCCACAATTTTCCTTGGACAGAAGCTTGAGCCCCACATCAGGGTTAGAACCCCGAGTCATCTCAAAGGTGTCCCGGTAGTACAAGAATATTGCTATTTGTTGTTTTAAAAAAAAGGATCTTATATTTATTTTGCATACCAAACTGTTTTGCCTTGGTAGTTGAAATTTTCACAGCAGGAACTTCAATTTTGCAACAAGAATTCTTTTAACGTCAGCACTTTCTCTCTGAAAATGGGATTTCTGGTTCACTATAGTAGGAGAGATCTAAACTGTGTGGTCACTGAGTCCCTTCCAGTTTTTGGCCCTCTGGGTGGTGTTTTATGTTGACTGCCACTGATGGGAATGAACGACAAGGGGTGCTTTGCTCAGTGACCCAGATGTAAGTCCCTGGGGATCTGGGACACTGGACCAGCTGTTTAGATTCTCCAACTCCCATTTCCTCACACGAAAAGTAGAAATGCTGATTCTTAGCATGGAGGGCTGTTATAGAGATAAGAGAAACACAAGTGATGCCAGGTCAGTGGGGTCTGGTCACCACGTCTGGGTCAGGATTGCTGTCACATTTCAAGCCAGCCCATGTGTGTGGACAGAGCCCTCTGATGCCCATGATGCCTGCCCAAGCACATACATCTGAAGTTCTCCCCCACCCACACAGCCCTGAGAACCTCTGAGAGCCCAGGACACCATAACCACACCAGAAGGCTTGTCCAGATGAGGGACCAGGGCTCAGTTACCCCCGAAGTCGCGGGCTGAGTTTCCAGGCATACTCTTCACTGCATACCTATTTCTTGGATGAGCACTTTGAAGCCTTCCACATTCCGGCCACAGATAGGAAGGAGGCATCATGATCAACTAAGCAGAAAGAAGGAAATGGGATTATGGTGGGTCAACAGCCAGAAAGGGGCCTGTGGAAGGCATCTGGGCCCCTGGAAGAGAGCAGCCATACTCTGGGAAGAGGCTTGCAAATGGATCCTGCTGACCTGAGGCTTGCTGCCAGACGACAGAGAGGGGCCACGAACCAGCAAGAGACAGACAGACAATCTGAAAGAAAAGCAGGAGGAAAACGTGACCTTGTACTTGGCAGGAGAGTGGCACATAAGTGACCAGCCAACACGCAGGACAAGGCCAGCCTCAGAAGTGACACCAAAACTGAAGATGTAGTAGGTCTGGGAGTGCTGGGGACACATGGACAGCACCGATTCATCTGCACGTCTCGAATTCACATGGTGAGGCCCTGACTCATCACAGGATGGCGTTTGGGAGGTGACCAGGGTCAGGAGAGAACGCAAGGTGCAACCTCTGCTGTGGGATTAGCACCCTCGGAAGAGACCACAGAACATATTTGCTCTTTCCTGTGTGCGCTCTCTGCCCAGCTCTTGCTACCCGGTGAGGCCTCAGTGAGACGCCAGCTACCTCACTTCAGGAAGAGGGCCCTTGGCAGAGCACCTTGAGCTGGGACTTTGCAGCCCCCAGGCAGGGTTACAAGAGAGACACCCCTTTAGACAGGGTTGAAAGGTCTGGAAAAGGAGAAGATGCAGCCGCACTGAGCACAGCCCCTCCTGGCGTGTGAGCCACACTCCTGTGTGTGTGTCACCAACTCCGGCAGAGAACAGAGGTGCCTACAGCAATATCCGTGACAGTTCCTGCTGGAGACAACTCAAGTGTCACCGTATAGAGGGACAGAAAAATAAAATCCACACAAACAGGGAAATGGGAGACCAGACCCACTTGCATGGCAGGTTCTGAGGGTCAAGTTACGACAGGAGCTGGGACAGCTGTCTGGACCCTGGTCTCAGAGATGAGGGGCTCACTGGCTATGAAACCCAAAGCCACCATTCAGGGACACAAAATAAGAGAGCGGAGCAATTGAGAACAAGGGTGGGAACAGCACATGTCTCAGGGTGGGGTCGCCAATGGGAGATTGTAACTCAGAAGGGCACAGAGCCGTGGGCGCTGGTTCAAGGGAGATTGGTATGACCCAAATGATTTATGTTTTGCTATACAAAGTACTTTGGGAGCTTCTCTGTATATTTGCTATATTTCACACAATTTTTAAAAAATCACATTAGAACCAAATGCAAACTTCTGACTTACTGAAAAAGCTTGTTACAGGAAGGAGTGAATTCTGGGCCCATCTGGGCTGAGAGGATACCCTGGATACTTTGGCCCTGCAGCTTGGAGGGAGCCCTCATGAATGGGCCCATTCCTTTACTCCAGGAGTGAAGGATGAGCCAGCTTTGTGGGACTGGGGTCCTGACAAAAGGATGAATCTGGCTCCTTTCCCTCTAATGCTCTCCTGCCTTCTACCTGCTATGGATCATGAGAGGCCTCTCCAGATGCAGTATTTCAACCTTGGATTTTCTGCACTCTTCACCTGTAGAAAATAAATCTGTTTTTTTCTTAATGACCTGTCCCAGGAGAGCAGCACAACACTGATTCAGACCCTGAGCAAGTATTTTCTAGGCTTCTGCCTCTTGGCACATGTCAAGCTTGTTCTCAAATCCGGGGCCAGGGCCTATGAGTTTCCCAGCTCTGACTCCTAAAGGGACATCTTAAGTCTGTGACCACAGGTGCCACGGGACACATCATGACCACCATCATTACCATGACCAACGGTATCTTCATCCTCATCACCATCAGCACCAATAGCAGCAGGAACACTAAAGGCCTCACCACCAGAAGCATCAGCACCACAAAGAGCATTACCATGGTTACCACCAATGTTACCAGTGCCACCACATCCCACTTCCCAACTCCACAGCTACCAAGTCTTAATACCACTGAAGGTGGCTGCTGCTCTGAAGACACTTGAGCCTGACTCAGATGTATTTATGGCTTTATGGATGCTGGCTTGAGTACCCAGTGAATGTGCTTCTCTGTGCAGGTTCATCTCTCACCCTCATGTCCAAAATGAGGAACGTCAGCTTGTCCTCACTTCCCCAGCTTACTGTGAAGATCACATAAGCTGTAAGCCAAGAGGCAAGGAGCTATTACTACAGTCACAAGGTTTAGAAAAGCTTTGCACAGACTGAAGAGTGTCATACAACCCTACAGCATGGGACACATAAATGACACCAGTAGATACTTAACAAATACTGGGGAAGTTGGAGACAGTTTACCTTGGGAACAGATGTGCCCTAGATGCTGACCTAGTGTTGGACAGCAAGGAATGGTCACTAAGGCAATGGGTCCATCATGATGAGGTCCCTCTTCCTCCCACTTTCCCTTCTTATCAGTGAGACACACAAGAAATCTCAAAGAACAATGTCCACTTATCACTCATGAATTGTCACAAAACAGCAAAACCATCAGATCAGATCATTCTGCTCAGCCCTGATTCAAAGGGTTAGATTTGGATATGGGAGGTTTTAAACTGTATGACTTACTGAGGCCTGGCAGAGGCATAAGGGAAGTGCTGTACGGGCGAAGGGGATGGTCCTGGGTATGGTGAGACAGGATGGCAAAGGTATCCAACAGGCATTCTGTACCCACAGTCAGCTCCTGGAAGGAGCCATGCTGCCCACCCTGGGGTCTGGAGGAACGGTCTAAGCGTGAGACACGTTAGGTCACAGGGTGTGAGAGAAGCAGACACGAGTCATTTCTCAGAGCCAAAGGGAAGGCTGTGGTGACAAGTTCCAGGCTAGCGGCCATTCTTTGTCAAATGAAAAAAGGAGAAATACCAGCAGGGATTCTAGAAGGGATAGTGCCAGTGAAGACAGAGCCTGTGAACCAGATTGCTCAGTTCAAATCCCACCTTGGACACATCCAGTCTTAAGATTTTAGATGTTTGCTCTGCAGGGAGCCTTACAAAGTTGCTTCTTTGAGGACCACTGTAGCTGCCTGTGGCTCCTGCCAGCTGCCTGGCAGGCTCTGGCAGTGCCAATGGTTTAAGCTGTTGCAGGCGGTCCATTTGGTACCCTGGAGAATGAGGCAGGGTTGTTGGGCTGCTGGTCAGCAGGCACCGTTCCCACCTCAGTGACTCTGGGTGACTGATCCTGTCTCAAAGGCTGGGGCCAGCACTGCGCTGTGTGACTCATCACATCCACCTCTTCCTCTGCCCAGTGCTCACCAAGAATCAGGCCTGCATTTCAGCAGCTGAAGTCCAGTGTGCTTTTGTGTTGCAGCCCTTGTCATTTTCTTAGGCAGAAACCAGAGAACCATGTCATCATGGTTTCCATTTATACACAAGACATGTCCTAAGCACAGCACGTGTATGCATTAGACTCTAGAAGAGAAATTTGTCACTGGGCGCCAATATTCTGTCTTGGTTTCTTATCTGAGACCCGTCCTCGGGGGGCATCCCTGACTTTAGTTCAGTTGGTAGAGCTCTAATGGGAAATAGCCACGCCACCACTCAGTCTACCCACCCTTGACCTCAGGTCCACCAATCCCTGGGATGGGGTAGACCAGTGCCTTGAAAGAAACCTGCTAAGATAAAACTCACAGTCCTTATATCTCTATAGCTATATCCATACTCTACTGCTTCTGTTTCTCTGGAGAACCTGATAGTACAGCCACAAAGAAACAGCTTCAGGCCAGGGGACACGTGACCCAGCACCTGTAGCATGCAGGTCACATGGTTGGTCCTTGATAAGCATGTTATAGGCAGTGATGTGGGTCCCTGCTATGTCTCACTCAATGGGCAGCATGGCTTGCTGGATGAAAGTCTGTAAAAACTACTGTGTACCACCTTTTGGATTTTATGTATATTCAAAGTCTGCAAATTTTCAATGTCAATGCCACAAAAAGCACTATGAAAGAAAAAAGTGGAAATTGGTGTTCATGTAAAATTTAAAAACCTTTCTCTCATTAAAAGATACAATTAGAAAATGAAAAGGCAAATCATGGGCTAGAAAAAATACTTGCAATGTATGTCTGACAAAGGCCTAATAAACCAAATACCCATAGAAAACAGCTCCCACAAACCAAAATTGAAAAGATAAATTTTCTAATCAGAAATGGACCAAAAAACCTTGAACAGATTCTTCCCCAAAGGATTTACACGTGTGACACACAAAAGGTGCTTCATAACAACAGTCTCGGAAAAATGCAAATCACTCCCACAATAAGACATCACGTCACATCCTTCGGAATGGTTGAGGTTAAAATACTGATACTATTAAGTGCCAAAGAGAAGGTGGAGCACCTGGAATGCTCAGCTCCTGCTGTAAGAGTATAAATGCCATAACCACTAGGAGAACCCTTTCTTATAAAGCTAAACATGCTCCCACCATATGATCCCAGCAGTTCTCTATCTAAAGAACTGAAACCAGATCTCCAGGGAAAGACTTGCACAAAATACTCCTCACAGTTTCATTCACAATAGTCCAAACTACAAGCAACCTGCCTGTCCATCACCAGGAAAATAAATACACAGACTGTGCCATTCAACACACAATGAAATAGCCCTCAGCAACGAACATGTAGCAAACTGCTGCTATGCCTAACGGTAGAGCAGAATATCACAGGCATTGGGTTGAATGAAAGAAGTCAGACCCCAGGGTACCAGTTGGGCAGTTCGTCTGTAGGAAACTGAACGGACAAAACTGATCTGTGGTGGCAGAATGTAGAATGGTGCAATGTCTCTGGGGGCTGGGGCTGGAGGTAGGAGTGCTGTCTAGAGAGCAGCCTGGGAGAAATTCCTGGGGTGAGAGAGCATTGTGTACGTTAATCGCAGCTGCAGATACAGCTGCATACATTTTTCAAAGTGTAGTCAACTCTTCACCTAATTTGTGCATTTCACTGTATGCAAATCATACCTTTACAAGAAATTAGTAAAAAAGTTGGTAGCAAGTGAGAGTATCAGAAAGCCCAGGGGCAAACAGAGCTCAAGATGCTCAGGAATCTTTCTCCTTTGGAGTCCAGCTCAGATTTCACCTCCTGTGAACTGTGTTGTGCTGCTCTCCACTCATCTCAGGTTGCCAAGAGGCCTTCCTATGTGTCAGCGGAGGTATTAGATTCACAATTTACCATCTGGGCATCCCTGGAACCTGTGAAAAAGGCAACTGAGGTTGCAGATGGAATCCGGGATGTTAATCAGGGTACTTGGACCTGGCTTATCTGAGTGGCCATCACATGAGCCTTTAAGATGGAAGAAGAGGAGGCAGGACACAGAGTCTGACATGCAATGAGGGAGCAAACTGACCTACAGCTGCTGGACTCAGAGGTGAGGAAGGGACCACAGTCAAGAATGCTGCAGCCTGTGGAGGCTGGAGAGGGGGAAATGGATCCCTCCCCCAACCAGGGCATCTGGAAGGAACTCAGCCCTGCCTGGTGGGCCCCAAGCCAGAGTTTTGACCTCTAGAAAACCAAGGGAATAAACCTTGTGGTGTGAAGCCACTCTGTGGCAATTTGTTCCAGCTGCTAAGTTCTTTAATTAAGAAATTTTCCTCAAACAACAGTACTGTACTTGTTTCTACAATAAGCCACCATCTCTGGGAAGCTCTCTCCCAGGGGGGCCAGGAAAAGCCATAAGCTCTCATCTGGGATATGGGGCAAGGCCACAGAGGGTGAGGGGATGCAGGCTGTTCCAGCTGCCCTGCCTTCCCCACCCAGTCCCCGAGAAAGCCACTATTTTCCAGAGAATGGAGCGAGAAGGAGGGCCCAGTGACCCTCTGTGGTCCTCCAGAGCTGCCATGGAACAGCCAGGAATGCACAGCCAGTACACCTGAGTCTTTCCAACAAAAGCCTGGAGGGGAGACAACCTAGCATGGCTCTTAGACAGGATGGGGGAAGGAAGGGGCTGGGGAGGAGGGACTGAAGTCGTGGATGCAGTCTTGAGCTTCCTAGATCTAAGAGGTCATTGCAGGGGAACACAGAGTGGATAAATTGGGAACATGTGCTGGGAGCCGCGAACCCAGCTAGTGCCCAGAGCTCAGTGGCCCTGTCCCTACACCCAGCAAACCTCAATGCTCTTTCTTGTTGACTGCCAACCCCTACTGCCCAGCCCAAAGAGCACAACCTTGTCTTTCAAGGTCCACTTTGGGACAGGTGCTATCTTGACATCCCACAGTGTGGTTCAGTGTCTGTGCCAAGTGGCATCTGCAGCAGTGGGCTCTCAGGTTCCCAGAGAGAAAGCCTGGAGCGTCCCTCTGACAGATTGCAAGATCAGGCTGGCTTAACGGGTCAGAGGGGAGATGCCTCAAGCTTTGAGCGGCTCCAGGCCTTTGCTGGACCTGTCCAGGGATGTTGCATCTGGACTGGAAGCCTTAAAAATGGGACAAAGGGTGCCTTAGAGAGCACTCAGTGGCCACCAGCTCCACACAAGGAGCCAGCAAAGTCAGTGACTGTAAAGAACCCTGTGGCCATTTTCGAAGGTACATTGTCAACCTGGAGCCTGTGAAAACCAGATACAGATAACGTGTGTGACCCAAGACACCGACGCACACTCCCTCCCCAAGTCTTAGATGTCTGTTTTGTGCCGTTTCACAGGCATGGTTTCCTGACATCGTCAAATTCATCTTTTGAAACCCATTTTAGAACAATTCCCTGCCAGGCTCTACTCACGAGTTCTGAGAAGATGCCGTATGACTGCTCTCTGAGCACAGAGCAGCTCCCAGCCCAGCTTCCACACAAACACTCCTAGGAGGTACAGCGGAGCCCTGCCTGAAAGTGGGGAGCTGCCGCTTCCTGGGATCCATACAGATATGGAAAAAGAAATGTAATCAACCCTGAAGGCTTTCTCTGATGCCTAGGACACAAGATCCCACTTTCCTGGGACATGTGCTGAACAGCCTTGTAACTAAAAGCCTCCATATCAGCTCACAATGAATTCTTGCTTTGGACAAAGCCCAGTGGGATGGAACCAGCCAGCCTGTTTCCAGCCATCTAGAGAAGTCCTTGGTTTGTTGCTCGGTCTCCCTTGACAACTCAACAGTCAAACCTTGCTACGTGATTCCAGTTGGACCCATAGCACAGTCATAGGCTGGAAAGGGCCTGGGAACACATAAGGCCGACTGGTGCGGCTGCCTTACCTGCCTGGCCGTCCTTGGGCTTACACTGCACCTCTTCAACACAATCAGCTGGAAACCACCCAATGTGGCCGCGGGCGCTGCCTTCCCAGAAGCCCCCTTCACCGATGCTCAGAACTAGAAGCAATGGAAAGGAAAGGGATTAGCCACAGAGACACAGAGGGAGGAGCCAGAGTAATGGGGGTGGGCAGAAGGATCAAGGGCCAGCAAGTCTGCAAAGCCAGCGTCTGTAGGCCATGCCTTCTCCAGCTGAGAATAAGGGGACCCGGCTAAGCATCTTCATGACTCCTGTCTAGGTGCATTTGCACCAATAGGTAACAATCTCCTCTCCTCTCATGTGGCATAAGAACCAAAGTGCATGCCACTTTGTTCCATCTGTCAGTGCTCCACTGAAGCAGCGAGTGGGAATAGAGGTCCTCACCATCATGACTTCAGTTTGCAGAAGTGGCCAGCTGCTGCTTCCAAAGGAAAAGGAAATGCTGGGGTCATGTTGTCGCTCCTCGCCCGGGTGGCGAGGACAGACAAGTGACAGATCAACTACCTGGCTCTGGGAGGCTCTCAAAGCAAGGAGAAGAGAGAGACCCCCAACAGGAAGTGAGTGGTCTGTGAGTATGAGCTTTCATCCTGCTAGATGTGAAAAGATGGATGGACAGACCACATGCCCAGTGCCCAGAACGCCCCAGCCCCTGGAGCTCAGGGCCTTTGACACATGGCCCCACTAATGAGGAACCTGCTAATCGCAGTCTTGCTGGGAGAAGCAATGACTTCAGACTATCTGAGAGAAAGAAAGGTGGCCACATGGTGCCTTGTCCCCAGGGGCCAGTTTGCATATCTGGACAGGCACAGTTACCTCGACCTGCAGAGTAGGGACTCCTCAGTCCAGCTCAGAACTTCCCTCCCTGGGCAAGGTGCTAGGTGTACTGGGTCAGCAAAGGGTGCTATGCTTGTTAATTCAACTGTTCAGCACGAGTGGGGAACCCAGATACCACAGGCTGGAGGGAAGTCCCACCAGGGTTGCTCTGCTCCCTCGGCCCCATTTTGATAAACGTTTTGGTTGTAATAGCAAAACTCAGGGTGGTACAATGGAGAAAGGGAATCTTTTTATGTTAGGACAGTGGTGCTGGGCTGGGGTTGCCCCTGCTGCTCTGGCTCCCTCTAAATATGGCCATGCAATGGGGAGCTCAAAATAATCTCTCCACACTTTAATCTTCTTTTCCATTACTCTTGATGTGAAGGACCCAGGATTGCAGAAAAGGGGTCATGGCCCCAGAAGTGCTTTCTGCCATCCTTTGTATGAACCTCAAAAGCCAGATAAAGATCCATCTGGCCCACGATTTTGGAAGGTCGGCAGAACACAAAACATCGGCTTTATAAGTTTTTGTTTGATAATCTGAAGAAATGACCTAAATGAAACAGACAAGCTGCATCCCAGCTGACCAGCTCCATCATAACCGCTTGAAGCAATTTCCTCCAAAAATCAATGCTGGCCCCTTAAATTCTGTGCAGCCCAGCGGATGGATGTGCCACATAGTCTCCCAGTGGAGGTCTGGGTTGGATAAAGTCATCTCAGGGTGTGGCCCTAGGTTGCATGGGGAGGCAAGGGACCTGCTCGTGCGCTGTATAATGATGGCCCATGAGGACACCTATGTGTCCTCTGCTGTGTGGCTTGTGAGCAGGTCATTCCACTGCTTTAAAAGCACAAAAGGAGGAGCGAATTGTTTAGGTAGAACCTGATATCTTGTTCAATGGGAGGACCTGATGCTGGAACTTTCAGATGTGGGGCTTCTTTGCTGTGCCCCTAGCACCTTCCTGTGACCTGCAAAGCCAGGAGACAGGGAGAGACATTGAGGGATGGTGGCACAGATGTGAGTGGCACCTACTGGAAGAGGCAACTTCCCATGTGGCCCCCTGTCCTGAGATTATTAAGAGGGGCTCAGTTCAGGGAAGGCTGCATGCTCAATGATGATGTTTTAGACATTAAGTGAGGACCCATGTGAGTGCAATGGAGGAAGCTCTGACGAGGTGTCTGTCTGGCCACCAGCTGACCATGTCTGCAAAGGTAGTAGCAGCCTGTTGTATGTGTTACTGTACAGATGACTGTGGTGTCAACTGAACGTCACCCAGTCTGCAAGGCTGTAAGATTCTTTCCATGATTGGCTCTTATTAACTATCAAAACTGTAGGTTATGTGAATTTTGACATTTATAATTTAAAAACTAACAAACATCTTGGGTTAAGTTATATTTGTGCAATCCAGAGCATTCTGCTTGTGGATGTGAAGACCCTATTGAACTACACCATTGAAAATAGCTCTTAAACCCAAACATAATGCAAAAAACAATAAGCTAGAGAAGTAAAAGAACAATAGCCAGACCTCCGTGGAGATCTGTGCTTGCTTGGAAGAGTGGGGTGGAAATGGCACAAGAGTCTCTGGTTTTCTGCGTGAGCTAAGTACAGCCCACATGGCAGGGTTACTAGTGGAGAAGCCATGCATGGGGACAGCCACGGAGGTGGAGCCAGGAAACCTGGACCTACAGAGGCTGGGGAAAGTCCCTGCAAAGAACAGGAGGGGAGATGGCAAACCCAGACTCCCCACATCTCCAATTGAATCCAAAGATACAGAGAACAAACTCAAAGCAGTTAAGCTTCAGTTACGAGATCTGAGCTTGCACAGAGCTGTCCCCCAAGCAACCTTCTAAAGTGAAGGGAAAAAACTTTAGAAGCCACGCATTCTATTACTTAACACACTGAAAATCCAGAATGCAGCTGAAGTCACCAGACACGTGAAAATAAGAAGGAAACATGCTCTCAAGAGATAAGAGAATCGCCTGAACCCAAACCCAACATAAACCTGAGGTGGGTCTGTCACACAGGGTTTCATGTGGCGATTACACCAATCCACAATGTTGTGAGCCAACACAGGTTTGCAATAAACAAAATAACCCCAGCAGAGTAATGGGAACCTTGGCAAACCAAAAGCAGCAATGAAAAATACATACGTACAAAGTCTAGCACACAAATAATTTCTCAAAGTATAAAATTTACAAGTTGAACTTGCAAAAAAAAAAATGCATGGAACTCCAAGAACTTATTAGATGCCACCAGATGGAATGCCAGGGGTTAAGAGAGAAAATGGGCTCTGTCATCTCCACCCGTAACCCAGATGAAGTCAGGCTGATGAGGCAGGCCAGGGAGAAAGAGATTACTTGCTTTGGGCCAAACAGCAACAGGAGGTGGAAGGCAGGATTGAAAGCTGGCTGCCAGATTCCAAGGAGCAAACTTGCTATGCTGTGCCACATATTTGCTGGAAGCCTGTCCAGGGGCAGGGCCTGGGCAAGCTGGGCACAGATAGTGTCCCTGCCTTGTTCTACCCAGTGAGTTGCAAATGCCTGCATGTGGCCTCCACAGCCCACCTCTACCTCTCTTCCCTTGGTGGCTGTCAGCTACAGGACTCAGATGATGCCACCATCAATTTCTCTCCAACCTGACATACCCTTACTGCAAGTTCCCTGCACACTTGATTTCTCTGGGCAGAGACCATGATTAGCTCCCTAATGCCCCTGGAATGAAGTCTAACTGCTTGGCTGGAAACTCATGGTAGACTTCAAAATGCTTTTTAACCATTATTCCTATGATTCTGCCTTATGAATCTCCTTCTGCCTGGTGAATTTCCTTTCTTTAAACACTGCAGGCCTTCAGTCTTGGCTCAGGCTGGACCTGAGGTTCCCGGATATCCCAAATCTGACAGACCCCAGGGTCTGCACCTGCTCTGCTTCCTCATGGGTCTTAGAAGTCTCATGACTGGTAAGGAGCCCTGCTTACCAGTCCTAGGATGGGTCCACTCTGCAATTCCATGCTAAGTCTCAGCCAGATGTGCGTGTCCTGCTTTCCTCCCAGGCTGAGACCAGGCACTACAGCTCCTTCCCTCCAGAGTGAATGCACAGCACTAGTGGACATGGATCCATTTCCATTCCTACCCTCCCTCAGGTCCGAACTTCCCATGGGGCCCTGCAGGAGCCATGTCTTAGATGTTGCCACCCAGTGGATCCACTGAGAGGGCCAATGAAGACCAAGTGGCCCCAGTCTGCGCTGCCCCAGAAGCAGAGGACAACAGGTGGACACTGACCTTTGACTCTGTCACCACGGTGAAGGGGGATCTCGCCATCAACTTGGGGTTGGTATGGCTTGACAACGACGAACAGTCTCCCAGGCACGGCGCTGTAGAGCTTCCGCTTGGGCCCCGGGTACTCGAAGGCCGAGAGGGAGCCCTTGTTGGCACCAGGAGTAAGAGGTGGCCTGGATCAATGAGAGGGAAGAGGAAAAAGATGGTCAGAGACCCATGTGTCACCCGCTGAGGCCAGTGCAATCCACAGGGTCCATGCCACAAGTTGTCACACTGTACCTGTGAGGTCCAACAGTCTTGACAAGAGTGACAGGCTGGGAGCAGTGTCTGGGGCAGAAGGGAGCAGTAGACACAATCACTGCACTTCTGGGCATGTCCCCAAAGGAGTGAAATCAGGGCCTCAAAGAGATTGTGCATGCCATGTTTATGACAATTTTACCCAACAACCAAAAGGTAGAGGTGGACCCGCGTCCATGGACTGATGGTTTGCCCATACTGTGGAATAGGATTTGGCCACAGAAAACAAGCTCCTTCTGACTCACAGGAGGTGACAACTGAGGTGGACCCTGAAGACATGGTGCTCAGTGAGATAAGCCAGTCACAGGACAAATCCGATCACACGAGGTCCCTAGGGTAGTCAGGTCCCTAGGGACAAGAAGTAGACTAGGGTCCCAGAGGCTAGGGAGTCACGTTTAAGGGGACAGTGT
Source organism: Cavia porcellus (assembly GCF_034190915.1). Taxonomy (NCBI): domain Eukaryota; kingdom Metazoa; phylum Chordata; class Mammalia; order Rodentia; family Caviidae; genus Cavia; species Cavia porcellus. Next base: position 28,644,568 of record NW_026947500.1, read on the forward strand.
TTGGTTTGGGAGACCATGACGAAGGGCTGAAAGTGGATGGTGGCGGTGGCTGCAAAACAGTGTGCATGTGCCCTGTGCCCTTAACCATGGCTAAGACGGTGATGCTATGTTGTGTGTATCTAACTACGATTTAAAAAGGAAAGGCTCAGATGTAGGTGGAAATAAAGGGAAGCCCTGGTGTCCCATTTCATCTACACACTGCCTCTGCCAATGTCCATCTTTCTGGGTGAGGAAACCTTTCATCCAAAGCAACCGTAACCACCAGAGTCTGCCCAGCACCACTCCCAAGAGGAACTCTGAAACTGTCTTGTTTTATGTCAATGATCACAAGAAGCATGCATGTCAGGCTGACCTCCTCACCTGACAGTGTGGGGCGCCTTAACTGAAGATGGTCATCGGCAAGGGTGTGACAGAGGTCCCTGCACAGGTGAACTTGCAAAGCAGCTTCTCATAATGGTATCACCATACCCCTGGGAGAGATGACCAGGCTCTACTATGTCTAGCATGGAGACAGAGTACACTTCCCCATGTCCCAAGCAGGGGATCATGCTCATGCAGGGTATAATGCTCACTTTTTCTTCCTAGGATGGGGGACTTTGGAAACCAACACACCCTTGTGGGGGAATCTGGCAGGGACCTCAGGGCAGTGGGCCAGAAAGACCACAGTAGCATTTACTGTGCTGGTGACTTCCAAAGGGGCACTCAGCCACAGCAAAGGTAAAGATAAGAGTCCCAGACGAAAGGTTCCAGAATGGAAAATCACACCTGACCTGGGAGGGTGGTGGGACATAAATGCATAGCCAGCTGTGGGCTCCAGCTGCTGTTCCTCACACTACTGATGCTGAGGCCTCTGAGCTGCCACAGGCAGCCTCAAGCTTTCTCAAGGAAAACACCCATCTATACAGGGACTGGTGTGAAATGTGTTTGCAGGAAAAGTTCTAGAAGCAGACAGGACTTGCTTTCAGTATTTAATGCAAAGCCCTCTCCTTTGGTACCAGCGATACCACACACACCCTGTGAGGGCCTCGGTCACAGCTGCAAAGCACCATGTGTGGCAGTCCCCATGCCTCTCACTTCCCCACTCAGTGTTGTGACAGTGAGATGTAGCCCGGGGGACCCGGGCAGGTGGCACAGAGGAGCCCAATCTGAGGATGTGGAAATGCTAAATTTAGCCCCTCATTTATACTGTAGACTGGGACTGAATGCTGAAGTGCCTGCCTGGCCCTAAAGCCCAGATTTGTCCTTTACCCACAAGGAGCAGGATGTGGGAAAAGCTGGTCAGCTGACCTCTTGTGGCACAGGTGGGGAGGCCTGGAGGCTCCCCTGGGTTCTGGGACACTTGGAGAGGTGGGAGGCTGCCCACAGTCAGCCTTCTCTCCAAGGATGCCCCCTGCCGAGGGTTTTCTCCATCCAAATCACCAATGTAGTGATCTCTGAATCCCTGCGGTATAAGCTTTGTCACCACCAAGTGGCCCTGGGTCAAGGTGGAGACTCAGGTAGGCGCAGCCTCTATGTGATCTCCTCACTCACTTCTCCCTCACCTGGCCAGCTGTGCTCCACTATGGGACTTACTGGATGCCACTCATCCTGAGACACTCGGGGCGACTAGAGTAGTGACTCCGACCAGAGCAGAGTGATCGGATGTATCTTGTCTGACGGTGCAGCTCAGCAGGCCAGTGACATGTGGAGAAGACCACATGGGCCACCTGCTTGTGAGGGGACAGATGTGGGAAATGCAAGCAGGGCCCTCCAGGTTCCTCAAGAAAGTGTGATCAAGTGAGTTTCCTCACCATCCCACCAACCTGCTGAGCAGTGTGTGTGTGTGTGCACACCAGCAGTGTTATTTGTTCAACCTACCTCAACTCAGTGTGAGCCAGGCCAAGTTTAGCCCAGGATGCAGAGGTAAAAAGATAAGAGTGGAGAGACAAGAATTTCCCTGCCAGCCACTTTGGGGCTTCCTCCAACCCCTCTGTCTCCCCGTCAACCTTCACACAGATGGCACTGGAAGACCCTGGATGGACCTGTCCGAATCTGCCTGGAGAGATGGAGGGAGCAAGCCAGTGGTCACAAGCAGGGCCTTGCAGGTACTCAACTGCCTTTTACTCCTTGGCTGTGGGACTTTTTCAAGAGTTGCTTTACCTCTCTGAGCCTTCATTTCTCATTTGTGAAATGAACGGCAGTGGAGGTGGTGTCCACTGCAGGGGGCTGCTGGGAGAATGGATAAAAAGCTCAGCTTCTGGTTGGCTCTGTCACTGTGTAATTACAGACTCTGTACTTGACCAAAATACTGGCTAAAATGGCTGGAATACATTATCTTAAAGCCCCTCTCGTGGCTAGCTAGGGTGCAACATGGAAACTCAGAAATACCTAGAGCATTAAACCCCATTGGTTCTAGTGACAGCACAGGTGGGTCCTCCTGCTAACCAGGCTGCATGGGTTCTCTGAGTGGTGGTGTAGGTGCAGCAGATACTGGGAGTTAGACAGATGGGAGGCTGGCCATGGTCACCGCCCAAGCATCAGGAGAGGGGCTGACTCAGAGGGAAACAAGATGAGGCCTGGAAGCTTCTTTCATAAGGAGGAGGATGGGTTGAAGTCCAGGGAAAGACAGACAGTGCATCCAGTGGCTGGGGCTGGGCACAAGGTATGCCACAAAGTTGGGGTCACAGGATGGACTCCTAACTGCTACATGGGTGACGCATTAGCTGCTCAAACTTAGAGTTTGAGAATCTAATGGGAACCCTTCCCTTTGGGAGGACCTTGACTCCAAAGGAGTCGCTGCCAGGAACCTCCCTGTGTGTCTGCCACAACAGCCTACATGAGAGACAGAATCCACCCATCCTGAAAAGTACATTATCAGGAGGGATATAAAACTACTTCTTAGCTCCCCTACATCACCCACCTAGACCTCCATCCACCTACCCACATATCCATTCTTCTACCCATTCACGCATCTACACAATCCAGCACCTATCCACCTACACCTGCATTGATACGTGCATCCATTCATCATTCACCCACTCACCTATCATCTACTCACCTTTATATCTACCTAACACTCATTTACCCATCTCTCATCTATCCATCCAATCATCCATTCATCTACCCACCATCTACTTACCCTGACATCCATCTACCAAACTCATTCATCTATCCATCCACCCACCTATCTTCCCATCCATATATTCATCCACCCACCCAACCATTCATCCTCCATCCTTGCATTTATGTATCCATGCATGCATGCATGTCTCTGTCATCTTACCCACCCACCCATCTTTTCATTTACATATCTATTATCCACCCATTGAACATCCATCTATCCATTTTCCATTCCTCTACCCAGCCAAGCACTCATCCACCATCCATCCATGCATCTATCATCCACCCATCTACCCACCACCCATTCTCCCACATATCTATCCATTATCCATTCATCCATCTATTTAATCATAATCAATCTATCCACTCATCCACCTGACCATGTAGCTGAACACCCTCTATTCGCTCACCCACCCAAATTTCAGAAGGACCCTAAAGTCTAGCTGACTGCTTACTATTGGATATTGGATGTATCAATTAACCACTCAGAGCCTCAACTCCCCTATCCGCTGAGAAGAGCCCATGAGGACGAGTCCGTATGAATCTGCTCTACACAAGTGTATTGCAAAGGTCAGCAGCACAACCACTGCCCTGCTGCAGCTTGACAGAGGGTAACAGAATGCTCAGGTCACCCAGTGGAAGACTATGTAGCCATCAGAGAAGTCATTAAGAACACAGCCCTAATCCTGGAGCTGCTTCTTAACCCACTTTGCAGGTAGTCAGCATCCTGATCTATCAATCTGAGGGCTGGGAAAGTCTTTAAGAACAGGAGGGACATACTCCTTGCAGACCAGTGCGCACATGGCAGTGGTAGGTGGCCCCACAAGAACACTCAAGCATCTCCTAATTCATTATTTATCAGAACCTCATGGAACCCCACAAAGGCAGCTGCAGAGTAGGAACATTTGCCCCACTTAATAGGTGAGGAAATGAAGGCTCCGGGCAAAGTGAGATAAGCATGGAAGCCAGAGCCGACCTATCCTGACTTCCTGCTCCATATCCTGATGGAACAGGGAGCCAGCATTCCGTCTATGCATGATGGTCCTTTGCCTCTTGATGCTGTTTTATGCCCTGGCCCCTCCTACCTGACTGCATGAGGAGGAGCTGCCCTCGGGAGAGGAGGTCAGACCAGTGCTTTCTCCACCAGCCTGCACAGCAAGATGGGCTGAAGCTCCCCAGCTGAAAGTATCCATGTTTTCCTTACATTCTGGCCAAGAACAGCCAGATGGAATCCAACGGACTTGTTTTAGTCTAAGGGCCAAGTCATTGAATTCTCTGTATCAGAAAATTGGCATCCTGTGCTGTAGGGTGACTTGGATGAGTGAATTGGGCCATTTCCCAGCAATCCTGGGTGAACAGGGACCTGCCCACACACTGATCTTTCTCCTTTCATTCATTCATCAGTCAGTTACTCATCACTCACTCATTCATTCATTTCATGGGTAGGCTGAGCACTTTCCATGAGACATCCATGAACAGGGGACAGATGGAGTCCTTGGGAAGCTCACAGTCCACGGAAAGGGGCCCAAGGCAATGCAGGTGTGATGATCACCCAGGGACTAGGGCGGGGACCGAGGTTGACATCTGAGCCCACACAGGCCTCACAGCTCAGAGCTGGAAGCATTGTTGAGAGCTGATAGGGAAGAACCATATGAAAGGCCTCACAGCAACACCAGACGGGGAGCTACCAGGTCACACTGACTGGAGCCAACAGGATCGGACTGGAGCAGCCCAAGGTGGGATGTGGAAGCCCTGTAGAGGCCCTTGTGGTTGTCTGGGGGCAAAGCAAGGGGCAGAGCTGATGCACAAAGTCACAGATGTTAAGAGGCAGAATCATCTGGCCTAGACTCTGCCAACTCCCACTCTCATCTCTTGGCTCAGCAGAGGGGCATGGAGGAGTCTGACAGGTGACCCTGGCTCTGGCATAGGGGATCTCATGTCCTGAACATTTGCACGGTCAGTGCTGACCATCACTGGTTATGCCGACATGTGATGTCTCAGGCCCCACACTATCCCCTGTCCTATTCACACCACGGCTGTCCCAGGGACTGCGAGGGTGGAACATCGAATAGGCCAGCACACTGCCTCGCTGCATGGACCCTGCTGGCATCTGAGCTCACGCTGCAGGGTGCTGTGACAGCACCTAAGCAGCCATGAACAGGACCTACAGTCCCATGGAAGGGTCATCTTGCCAGCCACAGCCTCTGCTTCCAGGAGAGGATGGGACACTAGCTAGAACATTGGTGCAGGGGAGAAGCTCAGATCCACTCTGTCCAAGCAAGTGGATGACCAGCCAGCCAGGCAGGAAGCAGATAAACAGATACCCTGCACATCACTGAGCACCCCTCTGAACCTGGTTCTGTCACGAGGTCCTTGTCCATGTGCTCCTTGTGTCTGGAGTTGGGCTTTTGCTGTGTGTAGCCTGGGACCACCTTGGCTCCAGGCAAGGAAGGGATAGAGCCTCCCCTCCAGGACAAGGGCAGTTTGGAGCACAACTCCTTCCCTGTATCTTCCTGCTCTCTGCCAGACTCATAGGGCTGCCTGCTCCTCCCTGATGACAGGCCCCTTCTCCACCTGAGGATTCCTTCCTGCCTGGAGCAGCCCCTCCAGTCCCATGGTGTGTGAGCTTCAACTCCCTTGGCCCGCACCCTCTAGGATGTCAGGGTGCACTTACCTACCACCTTGTTCACCCAGGATTGCTGGGGAGTGTCCAGATTGGGGACTATAACTCATGCACTAAGGCAGCTATATTTCTTCTGGAGTGTCAACGACAGCCAGAAGGAAATCTAAATGCCACAGGACTTCTGTGAAGAAAGGTGGTGGCCGGACCCACTGTCTCAGGCAGGCAGCATGCACCTGTTCCTCAGGAGTGCCCTTCACCAGCCCTCCCTCCCCTCTAGGCATAAACCTGGAAGCCAAGGCCATCTACTACTCCCAGTCTCCAGCTGACATGCCACACTGCCCCGAGCATGGACATGCAGGGCGGTCAGATAGATCCAGAACCCATGTCCCCCACTGCTCTGCCAGCATAGCCCATCCCCCCACTTCTGGGTCAGGACACAGCACAGGGGATGGAACAGAGACACTGTCCTTGCCAAGGAAACCGGGTCCTGGCTCCAGCTTAGGTGTCCAGGTCCCCATGACTGCAAAGAAGCAGAGTGAGGAGGACATATAGGTGGGCAAGAGCCACAGGGGAACCCTGCAGCCACCTTCACACCACATTTGTGGCAAGATGAGGCCTCAACCCTGTGGGAAGGTGTGCAGGTAAGGCAGTTTCCCCAGAGCCTGTTTCTGCCTGGGTGCAAAGCAGGAGGGGCCTATGATGTCTGAAACCCCTCATGTCACCCATAAGGTTGTGAGGTTGCCTCCCAAGAGGGGCTCCTCTTGGGAAGGGGTCCCTTCATGATGCTGAGTGAAGACTGGCCTCTGCTGGGACAGGAGGTCAGGAAAGCTGATTCCCTCTTCCTTGCAATTAGAACCTGGGCCCCAAACCAGACCCATCCATCTACTTCATCCTGACACCTCGGAGATGCATGCACTCAGAAAGGGTGACAGTTCCCAGATGAGCACATCCAGTGAGTGGCCCATGGCACTCCTCTCACCTACTGACCTCAAAAGCATGAGTCTGCTCTCTGCTGGGTGAGAAACAGCTGCTTGATAGGATGACGACCAGAACATTCCCTTATGGTGGGTGAAGCCAGGGCAGCCTTTGGCACCCTCTGTCCAGACTGTTCAAAAGACACCTACCGCTGTTATGAACCCGAGAATTGGGGGGAGGCCCTAGAAGACCTCAAGTCCCCCACCTACCCTCCCATGTTGGTGGTGGATGCAGGAGTCCACTATTCTTAGGATGGTGGCCTAGCTGTGCTGTGGGCGCCACTAGATGGCACTGCGACAGCAAGGTGTGCAAGGTGCACACCTGAGCTAGGAGCAGAGGAGGTGCTGCAGGAGCTCAGCCCTCTGGATTTGGGTCTAGGAAGGCAGGGAGAAGAAAACAGGAGAAGAAAGAGACTGGGGAGAGCGAGATGGAAGACAAGAGTGACAGGAGAGGGCCGCAGGTAAAGATGGGAAGGAAGGTGCTGGGCACTCCCTCCCATCCCATCCTGCCCTTTTCCCATTGTGACACACTGGGTGGCCTGGGTAGCTATGGGCAGTGGGAGTCTCATTGCTCATGGGGACCCTCACCTGATTGTCCATATGACCTGGACTCCAGTCCCCCTTGGAGCCACCTCTTGTTAGAACTGCAGAGGGATAGCTCTCCCCTGGGGGACGAGGACCCTGTCTCCAGCACAGACCCTGGGCAGGGAGGGAGTGGGTCACTGACTGCCTGTTTCCTCCTATCCAGGTTGCCTTGGGGCTGGTTCTGCCACATTAGACCCCATCACATTCCTGGCTGAGCTTTCTGGGGTCTCAGGTCGGTATCCAGGTCAGGCCTAGGGGTGCTGCTGGGTAGCTGGCCTCCTTCTGGGCAGTAAGCACACGAAGGACAAAGAAGTGCAGAGCCATAGGGCCTGGAGCGGTCCCCTCCTGCTGGGAATGCTGTCAATGAAGTCTTTTCCTCCTACCTCCTGACAGGTATGGAATTCCATGACCCCCACCCACCCACCCATGCCTACCAGGGAGGCCCACTACACACATGGGAATGTTAGGGTACAGAGTGATCAAGGGATTATCCAAAGCCACTCAGTACACGGAAATGGGGCCTCCTATGCCTGACAAATGTCCTGACATGCCCCTCCAGGCTCTGACAGTGACCACAAAGAACCTTGGGGCACCAGGGACACCAGAAGTTTGGGACTCCACCTCTCCCTCATCCATACCGCATTGGTACCATCTAGCCTGGGAAAGGGAGGTCTTTGGAAAGAGCAGGTCAGGCTCATGGGGGCTGGACTATAGGCTTTAAGGACAGGGACGGAGCAGAGCAGTAGGGGTCTGCCTCCTCCAGGAGCCCTGGAAGTGTCTTAGACTGAGATATGAAGCCCTCTGTTTCCCCATCACCTTACATGGTCATCTTCCTGCCCAAGTAAAATCCACCTCCTCTCCTTGGCATAGATATGAAGAACCAGGCCACAGTCCTGCAGTGCCAGGCATTAGGGTACTCAGACCTTAGTTGGTCAGGGCACGGAACTGCATGTCTGGCTGCCCTTGCCCGCTGTGGCCCCAGATCCCTGCTCCACTGTGGACGCTCAGTGCAGGTTCACCTGCTGGCCCTGAACCCTCGATACACACAGATATCCCCTGCCTACTGCACGCACCCCTGTACAGGACACAGAACAAAATACCATGGTGGCTCTTGAAGTTTCACCCTCGTCCTCAGGGAAATGTCAGGGATGCATCAAAGGTCACATCTACTTCTCATGCTCCTGCCACTGTAGTCAGATGCGCAACATTGTCACATTAGAGGGATCCTGAGAGCTTCTGGAAGATCCTGGTTAGGACAGTGCGTCTCAGAAGAAGGAGGCACCCACTCAGCGGCCCTCCCTGAGGGGCCCCAGGCTGTCAGATATGCGACATGCACACTTTGAGGAGGGGAAGATGGGACAGGGTCTAAGAAAGCAGGTTTAACAGATCAGGGCAACAATAAACAGCGGACAGCTAAGCCACGATCCCCTGCCCACCTTAGGGCAGGTAGCAGATGCATGGTTACGGGAACCGACTATCCTGATTTTAGCACCTGAAATGTCAAATCCTGGAAAAACATGGATGCATGGCTACCTTAGCCTATGGTTCTGGTGGACCAAGGAGACAGGCCTGGCTGAGCTCCGGGCTGTGGCTCAACACAGACATCAGCTCTCAGGGCCCCTGTGGGTTGGACACGCACTTGTGAGAAGCACATGTTGGGCGGCTGCCCTGAATTCCTTCATTCAACCTTGAGAACAACCAGAAGTCTGTCTTTCTATGATCCTCATTTTATAAGCAATAAAGAAGAGGCACAAAGCAGATAAGTTCAGTGTCCACACTAACACGGTAACTAACAAGCAAGGGCCAGAAGAACGCAGCAGAAATTCAGGAGGTAGACAGACTGCTGTGATCACACACACACACACACACACACCCATGCATATACACATACATGTGCACACACAAGCACATATGCACAAATATGCACACAGGCATAAACACAGGTATGTGCAAACACCTACGCACATGCACACATGAATTTACATACATGTTCATCCACACAGGAACTGGGCCTTCAGAATGACCCTGGAATAAGCCCCACTGCTCTGCTCTCTGCTGCACCATTCTACCAGTCCCTGGCCACACTGCCCTCGGAATCTTATTACGCTTTGTACTGGAGGAAGGGGACACACTCTACAAAATTACAGTCATAACTCCAGCCCAGGGTGTGAAGTGGAATCAGCTGTCTCAGGGGATTCCTTTAATTTAGCTTTCAACTGTTCTTAGCACCTGGGACTTCCCTCTTGGGGTTGCTCAAGGCAGAATCTAGACCAGGGCAGAACTGGAGCTCGTCCTTCGGCTCTGGTGTAAGTGTGGATAGGCTGAAGGGCTGCAGCACAGCTGCCGGCTTAGGGGTCTGCCAGATCCCAGCAGGTGAGGCCTGGACTCTGCAGAGGGGCGGGGGACCTGTGTTCCCACAGGCACGTTCTCCCCTCTACGGCCTTGGCTATAGCCGAGGCCCAACGTGCCAGGTCACAGCCAGGATGATAGCTCCCTTCCAGGAGCACGTGAGGTGCTGATCCTCCCTAAGTCCACATCATGCCTGCAGGACAGTGCCATGTGGTGATGGGGAAGTGGGCAAGATTCTCTCCTCTGTCCCTGAACTTAGCTGGCAGAAAGGCTGCGGATCCTGGGTGCCTTTGGAGTCTGGAACACAGAAGGTGGCACCTCGTTAGGAGTCCCAGGCACTGTGACCACGCAGGAGCAGGCTTTCAAGCCTCACTACAAGCAGGACGCCCTCCAGGAGATTGGGGTCCATGGGCCCCAACCACATTGCAAGACCCCAGACTTAGGGATCCGGGCCGGACTTCAGCCCTGGCTGCATTCTACAGTGGCTCGCACAGCTGACACTCCTGGCCTGAGAGACAGCCTGCAGGTGTTGGGTAACCGTCTCTGCCACAGCTTGAACTGATCAGAACACCACCAGAACTGGCCCCTGAGGTACCCAAAAGAGCCGATTCCCCTAATGAACTTTTCTCGCCTGAGAAATTCTGGAAAGCATACAGCCAAGGCAGAGAGTATGCCTCGGAGTCAGAGCTATGAGTACAAACCCAGCTTTCCTGGCTGCTAAGGGACCGTAGTGAGGGGAAGACCAAGACCAGGAGCCGAATGCCCAGGGGGTTTTGGCTAAGAGGCTCGGGGTGGCCACTTGGCCAGTGCTGGGGTTCCCTTTCCCTCTTCCCTGGGGCTGCTGATAGAAGCATTCTGCATACAGCTGCTAGGCTGGGCAGACACAGTCCTGGCTGGGTAGCACACTGAGACCACGCCTCTGGGGGCATGTGCTAGTCCTTCAGTTACCTCACCTGTACCAGGTTTTCCATTGCCACCACTGTGTGCGCACCTGGTGTGCATAACACACTGACAAGCTGGTAAACGTAGCCCTGGGGGCATATAGGGAACAGATTCCACTCGTCTCCTCCCCTCCTGGCGTGGAGGATTGCAAGGGCGAGCACAAGGAGGGTCAACCAGAACCCAAGACCAGGGATATCTCAGGAAGCTCAGCTTCTGACCCTTCCCTCTCCCTAAGCCTTTGCACCTGCCATCAAGGCACAAGGATGACCCCTTGCCCAGGAGACAGGGTCACAATTCAGGTGTTACTGTTTCCCTGGGGCAGCTCAAGTTGGATGAATGAGGTCCCAGGATAATGAGCTCTCTCCCCCAATCCCTGCCCTTTCCCTCCTTACCCCACATGCCAGTGTGGCTGGGGCCTCTTGCCATCCTCGCCTGTACCGCCAAGCCTGTTGAGGGATGGCGAGCGGCTGCGGGGCCCCGGGACATAGCTTGGGATGCTCTTCACGGTGCCATCAGGTTTGCTGGGCACCTGCTGCAGCAGCTGCGGCGAGAGGCTGCGATGGGCGGTGGCCGCGGAGCAGACGGCCCATTCAGGTGCACCGGCGTGGAGGTTGTTGTCACTGTTGGAGCGCAGCAGGACCCGGGGTGCGGCCAGTGTGTTTGGGGGCCGCCGCCTGCGGTTGGAGTAGGCCGGAGCCTCTCGGAAGGGCACTGGATGGAAGAGAATGGGGAGAGCTGGGTGAGTACAACCAAGGGTAGACATGGCGAGGCCCATCCTGCATGCATCCATGCCCCCATGCGAGCCTGTGGTAGGCAGCCATGAGTTACACATGGAATCTGTAGCCAGGCTGCCCAACGTCCCGAATCACTCCAACATGGAAGCAGAGAGATGGCGAGGGAGCTGGTCATCTTTACACAGAAGCTTATGTCTATGCCCAGATGGAAGAAACATGAGTTCGAGCTTCCATCTGGCCAGCTCCTTCCACAGCCTGGAAGATGCTGCTGGCTTTACATGTGGAAGGATGGACTCCCACCACCCACCCAAGCAGTTAGGACACCAAGATGCTCAGGTATGGCAGAGCTCCTCCTCTGGCTCTGACCTTGACCTGGAGGTGGCAGAATTATATAGCCTGACATTCACATGCTGGGCTGCCACCCTGAGACCTCAGAGCATGATTGCACTTGGAAAGAGGACTTTGCACAGGAAATTAGGTTCAAGTGGGTCACTAAGGGTGGGTCCTAATCCCATCTGTGTCCTTGGTCCTAATCCCATCTGTGTTCTTGTGAAAAGAGGAGTACAGGGCAGAGACACACAGAGAGATGACCACGTGAGGACACAGGGAGGCAGGGCCATCTGCAAGCCATGGAAGGACTCAGGAGGAGCCAGCCCTGTGACACCTGGATGTCAGGCTTCAGCTCTAGGACATGGGACAGTGAGTGACTGAGCTTTATAAACCCCTTGGCCCTTAGTGTTGTCACAGTATCCCTAGCAGTGAACACAGCCCTAAACCCCCTGGTCAGGGGAGAGTCCACACCCCCTAGATCACTCTCTTTCTCATCCATCAAGCTGGTGCCTAGCTCTCACAGTGGTGCAAGTGGCCCAGCTCATCTGGCTCTGCAGGAAGCTCTGTGAGGGACCAGGCGCCCCTGCTCCCAAGTCCCGGTGCCTAGTGCTCAGAGGATGTATGCCCTCGGAAGCTGTGTGTGATGCCTCTACGTGGCCTGGCTGCTCCTCCATGATACCTCCTCTCAGAAATTTCTCTCTGGGATGCAGGAGACAGCAAATACCACCAGCCCCTGACCAACCAAAGATTTCAGGTGACCTTGGGTTCCTGGATGTCCACACCCCTGGCCCCAGGTCTGTGCTGCCCAAGTCCACATGAATAGCTGTGACATAGGAGAGGACACATGTCTCTCAGGGAAGTTGATCTGGGCAGGATCATAATGCAAGTAACAAACAGCTCACGAGAGTCCTGGGCTATCCCCTACCCCTGGCTGCTCAAGGTCAGAGGTTACTCTAAGGGTCATCAGAGAAACCAAGAATGTTGCACCTGTCACCTGAATGGTAGGGATCTGAGGCACAGGTGATATGGGAAGAGCTCACGGTGGACAGAGTGGGTGGTGCCACAACTCAAGGGACAGAGGGGGCACTAGGAAAGCTCATGGGGGGACAGAAGCAGTGCTGGCTGGCAGTCAGCTCTTGAGTTAACTGTGACCCAGCCTACCCCTGCCACCAGGATGAAGGGTGGTCCCAGGAACACAGCTGGGAACCAAACTAGGGAAGCCACACAAAATGGCATGAGGTGTCCTGGGGACACTTAGATGTAGCATTCTGGTTCTGTGCCACCTGGAAGAGGTCATCCTAACCCCAGTTAGACAGCAGTGATCTTACATGACCTGTCCTCCCCAGTTAGCCCTGTGTCAGAGGAACAGGCACACTGGTGACCAGTTCTGCAGCTGGGGCTTCATCTTATCCTCTATTTCTCCAGGCAAGTGAATCCTTAGAGACCACCTGAGCCAGCCAGGGATACCACGCATGGGCCAGGCTAATAGTGTCCTCCCTGGAGACAAGAAGCTACCCTGGCTAGGCCCTGGGCCAACAGTAGCCTGCCTCAGGTCAGGCCACTGAACATGCATTTTGCTGGTCACAAGAAGACACTATACTGGATTCCCTCCACCTGAGCAGACAGAGGCTAAAACCCTCGTGGAATGACAGAGGCTCCAACAAAGGCCACAGACAGTGGGAGCTTGTGGGGGCACTTGACACAGCCAGAATCCAGGGATGAGGTTAAAGACCTCCTAGAGGACTGGTGATCCCACAGCCTAAGAGGCTGTTCATTTGTCAACCCGTGAGGTTAGGGACTGAGGGACTCTGCTTTCAGGAAAGCCAAAATCCCAAGTAGACACAGCGAGCCAAAAGTGGTCCTAGAGGCCCAGAGCTTCAGGGAACATGCCTAGGGGAGTGAGGGCTCTCATTCAGCTTGTGGGGGACATCACACAGCCCCAAAACCCGGACACCTGTGCTCAGCCACTGTCCCCACCAAGAGTTAGTCCTCTGTTTCTGACCCGTGTAATCGGTAAAGTGTTAATGCCTTTAACTGAAGAGAGACAGGATGGGGCGTGGGGGGTGCCAGCTGCTAAGATAAATTCATTAGGAAAGAAAATCCATAAGAAAGCAGAACAGATAGACAATTAACCTCGTAACGTAACACGGGACTGAAAATTTCCCACTGTTCATGGATTATAAAAATTGAAGTCCCAGAAGGTGAATTTTGCTGCATAATGTGAGAAAATGAATTTAAGCGAAGGCTGTCTTTGTAGAAATTCCTAAGAAAGAGTCTTAAGAATGAGGATGTAGAGATTGGTAGGAACGCGCATGGGGAGGCCACCCGTGGAGGATTAAGGAATAAAATCGCTGGGACAATTTCACATACATTTTACCCTGAAGACCAGGCAAGCTACTCAAACGGAACCACAAAGGTGACGTTAGGGTGAACGTTTTAATGAAAACTATCTTGCTTGATCACCAGGATCCACATTAAATTAGTTTCCAGAGCAGTAAAATTTCTTCAGTGTTTATTTTACGATGAGCTCAGGCTGGGGAGTACCTTTTTAATTTCTTTAAAGTAATCTCTCCAAAAAGCTGCTGATTTCCTAAAACAGAAAATCTCCCTGTCTGACAAAGCTATCTGACTGGAATCGTCCATGGAAGTGATGCATTTTTTGGTGTGTGAAAAGGGTTAAAAATAACTCTTTTCCTGTCTGAAAATGATTAATATTCCACCCAACTGTTTCCTTCTTTCAGGCAATCTGCAAACTCTAGGTGGGTGGATATTTTCTTAGCTGACTTACATGCGCTTATTTATATATTTTTCCCCCCACAATAAAAACCACACAAGGTATGACAAAGAGCGTATGCACTTTTAAAGTCTGCCACACTGCCTTCTCCATCTACTCCATGAAACTGCAACACAGGGACAGCCAAGGAGAACCAAGAGGTGGCTTTGTGGGTGTCCACCTGCCCAGCACAGCCAGTCATGTGCCCAACCTTCTGGAGCGGGAGCTTAGCAACCCTCCAGGTGACCGACAGACTAGAATCAAAGTTCTTTTATTTTTCCTAGGACTTAGTTCCTAAAGTGTCCTCCATCACAGTCACCATGGAAGGACATTTGGGAATACAATTTTGCAAGGGGCTGGAGGCTTAGAAACGCAAGAGGATAAAAAGGCACATTCAACCGTGTTAATTTCCTAGACCGAGTAAGTCAAACCCTACCGTGAACCATAAGTAATGAATTCCCTTGTAAGACACGAACTAACAACAAGCAAATTTAGGGGGAACCGAGTCCCTCTCTCCTCCCAGAGGCAGTAAGAAGCTGTTCATCAGTCCCCCAGGGTCCCTATTGCTTTCTCCTTACCTTCCTTCTTGGTGAAGGCATTTAACAAAGACTTCATTTTCCCTCTGATTTTGGCAGCGGTCCGCTCATTATATAACCTTCTCGGAGGGGCGGAAGGCTAGGCGCACAGCCCGGCCCCTCGGTGCTGGAGCGGCTGGGATCCGGGGAGCAGCGGCGGGTGTCTGGGCACTGTGCGCTCCCGAGCATCGCTGGGCATGCCAGACCCGGCGTGCTGGTGACAAAGCCCACCCCATATTCTGTCTGTCAGCTGGGAACCAACTGTGCGTGGCTGGGGCAGCTCTCAGAGCCGGCTGCCTCTGGCAGCGTTCGTCATGTGAGCTGAGCTCCTCTGCTCCGGGAGTGGGGCATTGAGGAAGCGGCAGGGCGCAGGGCGAACTTGCAGGGAGTGACTGAGCTGGCGGCGGGGAACACCAGGAGGCATGTGCAAGCTCAAGCCCTAGTTATCCAAGGAAACCTGGCTGGTGCCGGGCGCTCCGTGCGCTGTGGCTAAATATAATGCACTGTGCTTTTCTATTTTTTTCTTTTAATTTTTAAAGAAAAAGCCAAGTCTATTTGTCAGCTAGCAGATGTGGAGACAAAGTCAAGGGGGAGAATGCTGAAGCATGGAGGAGCTGTTCCCCAGACCCATGGTAATCCAGCAGGCATGCAGCAGTGGAATCCTGAACTCGACCTCTATTTCCCTTTGCAAGAATCAGACACAAGCACCCATTACTTCTTTGCCCCCCTCCATCATGGTAATGACCGTGGAAAAAACAGGACTCCACCTACTCCTGGTGTTTTTTTTTTAAAGAGGATCAGAAAATCATAGATAGGTCCCTGATTCCAGGAAGCTGATAAAAATGAGCTCATCAATCCCTCTCCACGTGTCTCTGGCACTCACACCCCAAAGGAAGTCTCAGAGAAACCAGAAAAGATCATCCCTTGGAAAAGCCATGGTGGGAAAGTTCTAACTACAAAGCTGACAGAGAATGAGCGGAGATCAGGCTTGTGTGCCCTGCAGCAGCAGCAGATGGGCTAGGGAATTATTTCTGCTCCAAGACAAAAGTCTTTCTGAAGCACAAGAAACGTCCCAGGGGGCAAAGTGCTACTGCCCAGAGCATCTGTCATGGGGCTGTAGTTAAAACTGTGTGTGTTTGTGTGGGTTTTTTTTTTTTTTTTTTTTTTTTTTTTTTTTTTTTTTTGGTTGCTAAGAGAGCTGCTCCTAAAAAAAAAAAAAAGAGGGAGAAAGACAAGAGGATAGGAGATGGGGAGAAGTGATGGGACCACTGAAGTTGAATTTCCTGTGGTCGGCATGCCGTATAATGAAAATGGCAGAAAGAGAAGGCTGATGTCCCTAGTGGGTGGCACCTTCTCTACACGTGCACAGAGGGAGGAGGTGGACATGGTACCCAGCAGTCTCTCTGTCATGCGAGGGCAGACTGTAGCAGGACGCATCAGCCGAACATTTGACATCACTTCCCACTGAACTCATGGGGCTTGTTAGCCATTTCAAAGCCACCTGGAGGCACATTCACCCCACCTCCATGCTTTGTTACAGAACTGGGTCAAAGCCATTTCTAGGACAAGCTCTGGGGAATCACTCTGCCATTCAAGATGCCACTGATGAATCCTACACATAGTTCATGCGACTTCTTGGATAATCAGGGCAAGGTTCAACAGCTCCTGGGGGATCCTGGCTATGTGCACAGGTTGTCATGCATGAGGACACATCTGTCCCATCTGGGAGGAACTGAAGATGTGTCTCCTGAGTAGGGCAGACTGACTGCAGATTTCACCATGGAAGAGACATTGTGATGTGATGGCCAGAGGTCCGGCAGCCTTCCCTGGTGTGGTCAGCAACGGGAAGCTGGGATGGTGAAGCCACAGTGCCCGTGGAGAAAAGCAGCTCCTTTCCAGAGGCAGGGAGACGCGGCCACTCACATGCCCAGCCACGTGGGCCAGGGAACTCGCCAGGGCTCAGGGAACTCTCTGGGAGACCCAGGGATTCTCATGCTTGCGCCATCTGTCCACGATCAATATCTTCCAGAAGCACAGAGCCTCACCAAGCCAAGTTCCCCTGCCAGGCGCTGCTGCCTTTACCGCTGGCAGAGGGGTGAGTGTGCACACTCCTGTGTGGCTGCAGTCTGAAACTATACAACACTCCTGTACCCTAGGGGTGTGAGTTGGGAGGTTGACCTTAGATAGAGAGTGTGGGGAAGATGCCCCTTCCCTAGGGTCCATGTGACATCCCACACATTTTCCAACTTGAGATGGCAGGAAAAACACTAGCACCTTCTTCCTCAAGCTGGGGCCTTTGCACTCCATGGAAAGGACCCAAACCCGAACCCATCAGTCCAGAGCAGAATCAGACACTCCCAAAGAGGGACAACACAGCAGTCCAGATACAAACTTCTGAGCTGCCACTGGCACCACCGAATGCATATGAAGCAACTGCTTCTCTGGATGCTTTACTCATGAACAGGATCAGAGTTGGGAAATAAATGGGGTCCAGGATATCCAGGGCAGGGGAGAGGATGAGCAGTGTGCCCAGGAACATGGCTTGTGGCTTCCATTCTGCACTCTCTGCCCTGCCCAACGCTAGCCCTACAGCTGACACCCCACCTAGAGCTATGGTGACCCAGGGGCACAGGAGAGTGCATGACAGAGAAGACCCTCATTCCTCTGCAGATGGCACAGGGCAGACCAGGGAAAGGGTGTCAGATGACATGAGGAGCCCAGGCATCTGCTTGCCAAATAAGTCCTTTCTCCAAACACCTGCCATTATTGTAACGAGCACACAATTTTCCTAAGCCACACTACAGAGAAGCGAGAGAACAATTCACAAAGACTGGCTGCAAGGCTGCAAGCCTACTAAGTGCCTGGCCTGAGCAGGCTTTGCCATGTGGGGTCTTGAGGTCCATCCCTAGAAGCCCTGCAAAGGGAAGTGGGCTGTTTCTGACACTACCCTGCTGTCCAGGGAGTAGGCATGCTCTCCTTGAATACTGCCAGTGACAGGGGGCTTATGATGAGAGCACTGTGGTTTTCACTGAGGCAGCCACGGTGCCCCTACCCTGAAGATGATGCTGTCTCTTGGGACACACGCATGACTCTCATTTCAGATAAGAGGCCAGCACTCATCAGTTCCCTCTCTCCCCAGGGATGCAGACCACTATCTGATATGATGTGTAAATCATGCTACTCAAAAGTCTAAACATCATCCTGACGCCCTGGAAGCCATCTGTGTCCTTCAGGGTAATTTCTACCCTGGGCTCACTTGTCCCTCTTTGTCTGCAGGAGCAGCCGCTCGGTACCCTGGCATTTACAACATTCCTGTTTTTCAGGTTGTTGGTGGGGCTGGGAGAGAATCCTCTCTGCAATGTCACACATGTGTGGCACGAGTGTCACACACAAGCCTTTGCAGTCTGGCCTCACCCTGCCATCATCCCTGCATTCAGGGTCTGGTTAGGAGAGAAGCTCAGACGGACCCTGCCACCGGCACACACTTGCCCACACCATCCCGCTCAGGCCCCTCAGCCTTGGACCCTAGGGAATGGGTACTTGGGAAAGTTGGGGCAGTAAAGGCAGAATCTGGGCCAAGTCTGCTGCAGAAGCCCAGGACTCAAATAACACTGTCTCTAAGGAGACTGGGCACAGCTACACTAGGGGTAAAAGTGAAATTAAGTCAGATGCAAGATGACCTCTCAAAGCCCATTTCTCCTTGAGCTTCCAGAGATCTTTTCCCCAAAGCAATTCAACCCCTCATGGGGTCTGAGATTTCTGGAGTGTCCCTTTGGCATCACCTGAGACCGACCTTGGGGCTCCCTGGGAGACGCTGCTGGGTTCAAAGGAGCCAAGTGATCTAACCAGTCTTGGAGAGGCTGGACCTCCCTGCCATGACCACAGGTGCAAGGACATCAGTGTCCATTCAGCAAAGGTGCTGAGATTTCCCCCCATCACCTGAAAATTCCTTGTTCTGCATAGGATCTTTTACACAGGACCTGATGTGGTCCTAGAGGTACAGTCTGGCCACATTCCTACTGAGTGTGGATAAGGTTTCATGTCACACGAATTCATTCCTAATTACAGAGATGGGCACAGGCATCGGAAGAGACAGGAGAGTCAGCTTGGTGGTGGCTCTGATCATTTGCCTGTCACCCTAAAGGGCAGGTGAGTGCCTTTTAGGTTGGGAACTGTTTGGTGTCCATGTACGTACAATAAAGCAGGAAGAAAAGATTACATGAAGACCCCAAAGCAAACAGGAAGAGGGTGATCCCAAAATGAACCCCAACGCATCAGCCTCCTCGACTGGTCCTGCAGCTGCCAGATCAGCTCCTGTCAGGCCTTGGTCACTTGTATGCCCACCCTTCACCTCCAGGGCTCCAGACCTCCCCGGCCCTGGAAATGGAGTGACCACGGCCTGTGCCCCTGACCTAACTCAGCGCAGAACTTCCCTCTCTGCCTGCGCGTGCTGGAAGCCCTTCATCTTCCATGTCTTTTGACGACTGCCTGACAACAGGCTGAAAATAATTTCAGTTCTTGTATAAAAAAAGGCTCTTAGCACATCAGACATTCCAAGTGCTCTGAAGTCTCCTGGCAGGGAGGACACACCAGGTGTTGTAAGCGTGCCTGTGAGACTCGGATGTGCTGTCTTAGAAGAAAAACTGCCCAATACTATTCAGAACAATGGGAGGCTGAAGCA
Organism: Cavia porcellus; assembly: GCF_034190915.1. Taxonomy (NCBI): domain Eukaryota; kingdom Metazoa; phylum Chordata; class Mammalia; order Rodentia; family Caviidae; genus Cavia; species Cavia porcellus. The sequence goes on from NW_026947500.1 coordinate 28,664,233, forward strand.
GGAGGATAACAAGTTCGAGGCCAACCCAGGCGATTTAATGACTTAGACCCTGTCTCAAAATAAAAGAAATTTATAAAAGGAAAGATAATATAGCTCTGTATGAAGACCCTGGGTTCAATTCCTGGTACCACACACACACACATATACACGTGTGCACGCGCACACACACACACACACACACACCACCACCAACAACAAGCCCACCTTCCTTTGCTGTGGCTTCATTGAGCTTGTGGGAGCCAAGCCATCTGCTCTCAGGTACTAACCGAGCTTTGTATCCTCTACAGCTGTGGGCTGGCTGATGAGGACGTCCCGACCCTTGGTTTCCTCATCTGTAAAATTGGGATAACACAGCCAATTCCCAGCATGGGTGTGTGTGTGGTCACCCAAGTGCATGTTTGTAGAACAGGAGGAGGGATGCCCACAGCACTGAGGAATGCGATTGCCTGGCGCAAGCTGGGATGGTGGAGCAAGGGGCTTCCCAGCTTTAACCCTGGAGAAGTCGTATGATTCCTCTATTCCCTTATCTGTAAAAGGCGGACGTGAGTGGGGTTCTCTGATGAGAGGGTTCATGTGTGCACGGGGCCTGGATGTCAGGGTGTCAGTGCTTACCAAATAAATATTTAACTTTAAAAGTCTGAAAGTGGCTAGAGAGCGAGGCATTCTCCTTCACCCCCTCAGACTGATCTAATGCACTCATCTCTTGGGGTGCCACTCCCTGTGGGAGGTCTTCCTGACTGACCTGGCGTTGGACAGACCCCTTCTCTAAGACCTATGACAGCTATTGGGGTTTCTCCCTGTGCCTGGAAATACTTAGCTAGCTGCTCACAGGTTCCATGCCCTGCTGCTCTTCTCTAGCCTGCAAATTGGGGGGCAGGGCTCCCCAACACCCTGGGAAAGAATCAAAGAGTGAATGAGCCAATGAAGACACAGGTGTGTATTCAGTGTTCACTTTCTCAGAGTGCCCTGCTGCAAGGCTAGGCTATCTCTAGCTGTACCTAAATCACCAGAAACAAGAAGCCAGCCTATTTCGGTGGCCCACACTGGCTAAAGGTCACACACATAGCAAACAGGCCTGGTGCTGCACAGCCTATGAAATGGGAAGGACATTGGCCACAGGCCTCCTGGACTGACCTTACCCTCATCTGTCTCCCCTGGCAGGAACCCTGGTGTCCTCTGTATCCTTGCCATGTCTGCAAGCCCCTGAAACCCAGGCCTGCCTCCTGGCTAGAAAACTGGGGCACACCTTCAGCTTCCCCTGCAGCCAGGGCCCCCATGTTACACCTACATCCCGATGGAGCAGGTACCAGGGAGGGAGTGGACAGTAGAGAACTAGCTCTGAAGCAGTGTCCACTTGTGATACTGCCTCTGGCTGGCTGCCACATTTGTGATGCTTAGGTGTGGCTGGACACCTGCTGCGCCCCCAGGCTGGCTCTGGCTCTCCTGGGTGCACGGTGACACCTAGTTTGGGGTCTTCCCTTTCCTGCCTCAACTGGCCCACCCAGCAGAGACTTAGGCTCCTCAGCAAGCCTGGCAAAGCAGGAGAGGGAAGATCCTCAGCCTGTTTCCAGCTCACAGAAGCCCATGGTGGGTGAGACAAAGACACCAAGCTCCTTAGGTCTCAGTGACCCACCAGCCCCGCAGGAGCCTCGGCAGCAGGGTGCGCTGGAGCACCAGGTGGCTGGAGTGGGCAGGTGTGGGGCAGTTAGGGGCCACAGACCGGGTCTTCGAGCCCAGCCCCCACCTAATCCAAAATAGCAGACCTTGCTTCCCTAGCTCGTAGCTCTCCATAACTGCGATTTAAATATTAGTAGGCAACATTTCTCCATCTCACAATAATTGTGAAATGAATCATACTTATAAATAACACCAGATATAAAAAGGCGTCTCAGCAATAATGCGGGGTTATCTTTGCACAAAGAGGTAGGTGTCTGAGGCATTTGTAATGTTCCTGTCGGCTGGAGCCACAGAGGGAGGCTCTGCTCCTGCAGGATCCCTGGGGGCCAGGGAGATCCAGTCGAGCGGCGCTGAAGCACAGGTTTCAGAATCCCCTGGGGTCTCTGAGTTGGACAGGGTGCTGATGGGGGCTGGTGTTAGAAATCAACTTGGGAAGGTTCTGCTCACCAGTTTCCTGATACCAAATGGGGCTTTCTGTCTGAGACCATCGCCAGGGCAAGCACTTTGGGAGCTGCAGTTGAGGTGGCCACAAAAGATAGGGGAGGTGACCCTATGATATATTCTGGAAGGATTCCAGTCTTGAAGTGTTGCCCTGACAGGAAAGACAGGGAGCAAGCAATTGGCTACAATGGCTTCCAGGGCGTTGCTCTTCTGAGAGTTGGGTGACCAAGGGTACTGAGACCTCCCATGGGGGAAACTGAGGCTCATGGGCTGACCCAAGATATCTAAATCCTTAATAATGTTGGCTGTTTATCCAGGAAGCAGATCTAAGCATGCCTGGACATGGTGCCAAGTGAGCCAGAGATTCTTGGTGGACCCTACCACCTTATGGGGACTGTTCCCTGGGGAGCAAAAAGGGGAGGATCAGGCATGTGGTAGCTGGGTGGCACCTCTGCTGGCTTCCATGGGACTGCCCCAGCTAAGTCTTTAGACAACTCCTCACAAGGCAAACACAGCAATGGTGCCAGGCATTAAGTGCTTCCTGGGCGCTGTGCTCATGCATAATGTACCTTGTCATGGCCACACTATTGGTGTGACTATGCCCAGGACTCATGCTGTCTGTCAGTAATGATCCTGACAGCTTTTTAGGGGATGCATAATGAGCTGGCTGCCAGCTGGGGCTGGAGGGAGTCTGAGTTCCCTGTGGATAGCAGCATGTAGATGGGAGCAGCAGAGGGGTAACCTTGGATGCTTCTCAGAGCTCAGCTGACCAGCCTTGGAGCAGGGAGGGAGGGACAGCCACCTCCAAACCAACTTGAGAACCTCTGATTGGGGTCCTCAACTTATTAAGAAATGGGGACTGGCTGTAGCCTGTCCTGCAAGTGCTGAGAACACCTGGGCTTAAAAATGGCCTTGATGGGTGGGGCCCATTGCCCTTGGGATCAAACCTTACTCAGGGGCCTGGCTGCAGGGCTTCTGCATCCCAGGGCTGGGCGGGCTTGTGGGTATGCCTGTTCAACTTGTAGCTCCTTCCTCTGGACACACAGCCATGTGTTCTGGCCCTACCTTGGGTTCAGCCACTCACACTCTCTCTGCCTGCCCTGTCCATTCAAGGAATCCATGCTTAGCCCCCAAGGCCTGGGCACAGAAGGTGTCTGATGCTATCATCCTAGACTACGTTTTCAGGACTGAGGCTCTTACAGTAGCCCCAGTTGATTCCCTGGATAGACCCAGGCCCATCTCTGTATCCTCAGGGACAGCTCTCGATCAAGGAGATAGGTGACTGACTGCTGGATGGCTTACAGTTGGGTTTTCCATTGTCTGTCTGTGGCAGAAGACCCCCACCTATTCTCCTTAGACCTCCTCTGAGCTTCTGCTGGAGCCCCTCACCCCAAAAGGCAGGACGCCTAAAGGTCCCCTGCAGACCTCAGCTGATGAAGATGGAGATTTCCAAGGAGCATGGATTAACGGTGCAGAGCTCTCCGCCCAGAGCCTCCCCTCTCAGATGTCAGCCCTGATGTGTGCTGTTTTGTAGCTTGCTATGAAATGAAACAGAAGATTGGGTATCCAGACTCAGTCTCTGACCCACAAGGATTCTGAAAGTCAGTTTACTCATCTGAAGAGTGGGGAGGAAGGTGGTAGCTTGGGAAATAGGGAAACACTGACTCAAGAAAAAAAAAAAAGAATGAATGTATCTTCCTAGAACTCCTCACTCCATGAATGAACACCCTTCTCACAACTGGGGGCCTCTTGAAAACAAGGAGTGGGGTGAGGGAAACCCATGCACTCAATCCATACCCAGCACAAGTGAGAGCTAACATGCATGTTCCGGTTATTTTAAGCCCTTGTCTGTGACAATATCTGTGTCATTTGTGTTTGTAGTTCCATTAAACTGTGGTTCTTCGGCTACATATCCAATTTTCCCTCTTTGCTTATCCAGTAATTTCTGATTCTATGTTGGACACTGTGTTTGAGATTTCTGCAAAGCTTCTGGGTTCTGTTATCTTCCCCTTAGCCATGTTTTTCTAGCAGGAGTAAAATTATTGGCAGAACAACTTGCTAGTGAAGGTTTTGCTGAAAGGGTCTCTGTTAGTTTGGTCCTGCAATGGTTTTCTGACTGTCAGGGGCCTTCTAGGGTTCCTATAGAAAGCCCGAGGTATTTTTCCAAACTCCACAAACATGTCAGGACTTTGAGACTGAAACTGCTGTTCTGCACCAGGCTGTGGACTCTCACCCTGTGCATGCTAGCTCAGGAGTCTGCAAAGGACCTGAGGGGGACTGATGTGCAGATATTAGGGTGTTCCTTTAACTAGATCCCCCATCCTGCGTTGAGCCACTAAGATAGCCCTGATCCCAAGCTCCAATCTCTGAATCCTCAACCCAGAAAGATTCTACTTTCTGCCAGGGGAAGCCCCAATACTTGTGGGGCTCATCTGTCCTCTCTGTCAATGGTCCCAGAACCTCTGGTTCTATATGCTCTTGGAGGCCTGCCAAAGCATACATGTACTTGTTGGTATTTATATATTTTGTCTAGAGAATTCATCATTCTTATCAACTGGATGTTATCTGACATGAGCTACTTTAACTTTGACAGACAGTGGAAGTCACGAGCTCATAAGAAATACCGATATATTTAATACATTTGCATATATTGAGCCAAGAAGTGGAGGCAGCAACTGAAAAGGCTTTTCATCCTAAGTAAAAATGAGAGAGAGGAGAATTCTATAAAAAGGGGCCCCACATCCAGGAATGATGGCTTCCAAAGTGTTTTTGTTCCTCATTTGATAACTCAACTTCAAGTGAGAAAGTCCAAGGCTGGACAATGGTCCCTACCCAAATGGTATCCAGAGCCAGCATCCTACCTTACCTATCTACAGGCAGCACATGCTCCTCTTGCAGAGACTCAAGTGTGTCCAGCAGAGAGGAGGCTGGATGCACCTTGACCACAGACTGTGTAAGAAAAGAAGTCTGAAATAGGATGGGGCAGCCTCCTTGGACCTCGGCTCCTACTACTGGGACTTTCTCCATCAGAAAGGAGGCAGATAGGCAGGAAGTTTATTGCAACACAAGAACCCAATGTGCAAATTTTGAGGACCCTAGGTGGCTGGCGTTGAGGACAGGTTAAAGAGGAAGTCCTTGATGTTCAGATCAGTCTGTTAGTGAATGGGAAACCGTACAATGTCAGGACACCCCAGAACACAGAGTGCTCGGAACATTCCCCAGCTCGTCACCTCCTCACCAAATCCAAAGGCAGATCTGTATTTCAGAAACTAATTAAGGCTCTGTGACTGATTTAACCTTCAAGTCAATCCCTTCCAGGGCCAAGCTGGCAGCATAGCTAATATTAGCATTAGGAAAGCCCCAAAGCCAAGGAAGAAAAGGACCTCAAAAGGAAAGGGGACAGCACATGTCAAGGGGGCTGGTCAGAGTCACAAAGCCTTGAAAGTGAAGGCAGGGAGGGCAGGGAAGTGTCAACTGCCCCTGCCCACAGGGTGACCTGTGAGCCACCTGGCATGACCAGAGTGGGGACTGCAGCACTGTGGTCATCACCACGGCACCAACCCCAGTCTCCTGGTCATAGCTCTCTAGGGCTATGCTGCCTTCAACTTGACAACCATCTCAAGATCAAGCCATGGGCGTGTCTTGGCAATGGGACAGGAAGACTGTTGGGAGCCTCCTGGTTCTTCTGGACTCCCAATGCATTGCACAGCATGACACTAGAGGTGGTAAATGTGAGGGACACCTGTGTGCACCTGCAGCTCTGCTGGCTTGGCTGGGAGTTCTGTCTAGCCAGAGCCTCAGTTTCCCCACATGGAAAGCAGGAGATAGCATGGTGCCAGAAAGTCCTTCAGGTTGCAATGGCCAAGGATCTGAGAGGGGCTCCCACATGGGCAGTGGGTCCCAGGTGCTGGGCAGCAGGATTTTAGGGACTTTGTTTCTGGCTCTGGAGGGGGAGACCTTAGTTGTTTCCCTCCAGGCTGACATATAGGTTAAATCACGCACAAGGGTGACCCCCCCGTGGCTGGTGGACCCCCCAAACCTTCACTGTTCCTAGGCCAGGGCTGTTCCTGCAGAGCAGTCAGGGAATTTGGGGCCACACCAGGTGGTTCCACAGATATGACCTTCCTTCCCAGTGCTGAGGAATGGGGCAAGGAGCCATGTGGCAGGTCTTGCACTAACCTACTCCGAACTGTCCTTGCTAACCAGAGAGCTGACCATGTTCCCATCCTGAGAGGGTCTCAGGGGATCACAGCCCTCATTGCTGGGACACCTCATCTCCCTGGACTTAGCTGTCTCTCTGTGTCTTCTTCCCTCGGTCCTGGGCTCCTGCGGGATATGGCAGGACCTAGCTTGTTTGTCCCTCTCATGGGCCCCACCGTCTGCCCAAGTATTCTGCTTGGTTGCAACACCAGGGGGACAAGCACAATGTTGGCTGATTAAATGCATGACCCTTGATGATGCAAAGCACTCATTAGTACATATAGAAAATCTCATTACGTTGTAAGAGTGTTTTAAAATTTCACTTGTTTCTTTTCAGCAAAATTAGAGGATGGGTTTGCTTCTACTTGATTTGGAGTCAAAACACAAATTGGAAAGAGATCCAGGAAGTGAAGTACATTCCCAGCCGTGGGGCAGCCCTGGTGACCACCAGACCTTTCCAAGGCAGTGTAGTGACCTTAAGGTGCTCACACCCTGGACCTTAGAGATCCATGCCCGGCAGGCACTGCTGAGCACTTCCCATCCTGGTCTGTTCTGTGCTTAGGGTCAGCTGTGTACCTTGGGAAGTTTGCACAGCTGCTCAGGACTCTGTCTCTCCACAGGTAAATGGTGCCCTCATGCCACCTTTGTACTTGTCCTTAGGAGGCCCTCAGATTCAAGATGAGCAGAGAACTAGGCACAGGGTGGAGTTGTAGCCCAGCCCTGGAGAACTGCTGGCCACTGGCTGGGTGTGGGTTGAAAAGCATGCAGGACTTTGTTTTATGGAACCCAGCTCCTTCACACAGCTGACCTAGTGCCCAGGGAGAAGCCAAGCCCTGCTCCAAAAGGGAAGGGAACCCTGTTAGAGACCCATGGGAGAGTGGCAGGATCGATTCCCTTCCTGAAGGCCATAGAGGCAGCAGAGGGTGAGGTCTCCATGTGATTCTGGTCTGATGAGGAGGAGGATCCTGCAAATCGCTGTGAAAGAAAAGCTGTACCATTGGGAGACACTGTGCAAACACACACCCAGGAAGGCATCCCCTTAAAGGGCATCCTCAGAATTTGTTCTGACCCTGTCTGTACATTTGTCTACACAGGCAGGTCATGGGGGTGGGGGGCGGTAATCAGGTTGCTCTAAAGTCAGGGCAGGACCAGATCCCCAGGCAGGGTCGCATTCCTTTGCACAGGGGCTAGGGAGATGGCCTCTGTAGTGAAGGACATGGTCACCACCCAGGATCAGAAGGTCACCTCTTGCTGATAGAAAGCAGCTAGCAGAGTTCTCCCAGTCTCCCTTCAGTGTCCCACTTTACATCTGGGTCTTCGAGAGCAAACAGTTGCATGACTCTGCCGCACAGGTGCAGTGGGCCAGGTGACTGTTCTGAAGTCACTTTCAAGTCCTCATGAGGGTCTGCTCCATCTGCCCGTCCCCATGCCCTGAGCCCCAGGCTCCCTACATCCACCTTGCTCTGTGGCAAGAGTTAACTGTGCCCCCTGAATACACAGTGGGGCAGGAGGGTGAGGGACGGCATGCACAGAGCAAAGGCAGGCAGTCACTGGGACCCCTGAGGGAGGCGAGCAAGTCTCTGTAGCTTTGGAGGATTTGTGGATATTATGGACTGAATTAAGTACCCTGCAAGTTCATGTTTTTCAAGTGACTTCTAATGTCATTTACAGAAAGGGCTTTTGTAGAAGTAATTAAATTAAAATGAGGTCCTTGGGGTGGGATGGAATGCAATCTGACTGTGTCTTTATAAGAGGAGGCAGCCGGGGCTAGGACACAGACACACAACAGGGTCGACCCTGTGAAGACATTGCCAAGTGCAAGTCAAGGAGAGAGGCCTCAGCAGTGCAGGAAGAGTATGTCCTTGGGCCTGTGGCCCATAGGACAGGGGAAGGTGACTATCTGCTGTTGAAGCCGCCTGGCTGTGCTGCTTTGTTAAGTGACCCTGCACACTGACAGCGCACAGTAACCTCTTCTAGGGTTCCTGATTTTCTTGAGAGAGGACTCCCCTGTGGCCTCAGGGTGTGGAACTCACATGGGGTGTTCCCAGAGTCCTCTGGGCACTGTAGTCCAAGGTCCAGAAACCCAGCTCCTCGGATGAGTGGCTGTACCACAGTCACTCAGCCTGGAGTGGTCCTACTGTCCATCCTCTGGTGACACAGATGCACTCCCATGTAGACCTGCAGGCCTGAGGAGCGGCAGCCTGCCTCCCAGGGAAGAGCTCTGTGCCCTTCAGCACCCACAACTGGCCTCCTCGCCTCTCCTGACACAAGCAGCCTTCTAGTGCTGCTGTTCTCCTGACTGAAGGTGCCTCTGCCTCTATTCAACTCATTAATACTCTGCTTAAAAGGAGCCCAACCTGCCGAGTGCCCCACTTTCCTAACTGGGTCAGCAGAGCAGTCCCTCGAAGAGGATTCCAGCCGCCCGCTTCTGCCTGACACAGCCATGCATTTATCCACTTTGGGGTGCGTGTGTATGGGGGTGGTGAACACTGCTCTCCCTAAACTGAGCCTTGATGGGATCACCAACATGTGCCATGAAGGGGTGGCTTCACCACCGTGTGTGCATGGGACAGGTTCACACGCATCCTGGGACTCAGAGAAACTGGGAAAGGGAGCCAGACTTGTAGTTCGCCTTTCCTCCCCATGCCACTGCTGTGGGTGCTGAGCCCTGTGTAGCTGTCCAGGCTGATGCTATGAATATTCCTAGAGGCAACACGCCAGCCCTTTCAGGGCTGATTCTCTGGATGCTCGCCCAAGAAGCGCTTTGTCACTTGCTTTGTCCAGAACGCTGCCTGGAAGTGCTTGTGCTCAGTGCAGCTCTCTTCTTTAGAATTGTTTATGTCCCAGCAGGGGAGCTGCCAGGTCAGAGGCCTGAGCAGATTACAGTTTGGATACACTTGGCAAATTGCTTTCCACAAAGAGGGAAATGACCAAGCCACTGGAAGCAAACATTTTCTTAAAATTCTTTTCTAAAGTGGGAAATAAAAAATGTGTGCCAACCAGAGAACAGTAAACTTAGAAAAGCACAACTATCAGAGCGCTAACAAGAGTGCATTATACTGGGGTGGATTATTAGGCCAGATAATTCCACTTTGCAGGATGCCCCCAAACACTAGTTTTTCTTTCTAGCGATAACACTAGGCCTCATCTAGACCGCTAAGGGCACCAAATCCTCCCACCTGGCTTCCTGAACTCACAGTGGACTGGAATAAAAGTTCTAAGCAGGCAGCTGGTGCTGGCTATACGGGTTACCCCCAAATGGCTTCAGGAGACCCAGGATGAGTGCTTGCTCACGAAGCTGCCCGTTTGTCGGACATAAGGTGGGTCACAGAGGACTCAGTCTGCCCACAACGCCTGATCCACCCACCTGGCCTGTCCTAGAGACCTGAAGCTGGACAGCGGGGAGAAGCTGCTGGAATTAGATCCCAACAAAAAAAATCCCAGGATTTATGTGATGGAAAAAAAAAAAGAGAAGCATCATGAAATTAAGAATCAAACAGAGGGCCGTTGGTGAATGAATAAACATCCCCCATAATTACACAGAGACGGGAGGCAGGCAGCACAGAACAAAACGGGAGAGACAGTGGCTTCCAAGTTGTTTGCAGCCTAGGCTGAAAATAGACACCCAGCGGGGGGAAGGGGGTGCTGGGCATTTGTCCCTGGGCCTCCTGCGATTAATCCAGTGTGGTGTTGTGAGGCAGGATGGGGAGCCTGGGCTGGGATCACCTCTAGAGATCCCTGGACTCTCCACATGCCCTGTACCCAGGGCAGCCAGTTGGGTCACCAGACATCTGGGCAGCAAAAGAAGAGTTGGTATGGGGAATTTTTCTGTTAAGGCGGAAAAAGGAGGTATGACCCGTCCTGGGCATCTGGAGGGAACGTGAACCCTCAGGATGGCTGGCTGTGCCTCTGTAAATTAATAAAAACAGTGACGATGACCTAATGCTCCTAGCAGACACTGATCAATTGCCCATAGACCCCATGCCCTGCCTTCAGGATTTTATGTCCATCTGGAGGTCCAGTGGCTATATTAACTCCACAGGGCAGGAAATGGGGTCATCTTCATGATTCCGAGGAGGTGAGCTCAGCTCAGAGAGGGTCAGCAACCTGTCCAAGGCCAGGAGCGGGGAAGGAGCCCGGGCTGGGCAGTCTTTGTTTACAGGGTGCCCTCTTGCTGTTCCTCTTGCTGCCTGTGACTTGAGACTGGAGCTGCCTGCAAAGGATGCTGGGAGCTTGGGTCATGGTCCAGCTTCAGTGATGAGGGCATTCAGTGCAAGGGGACACTGGGGGAGAAGCTAACTGTTACAGAAGAAGCCACTGGCCTGGGGCTGGATCTCCTCGACTCTGCTCAGTGGAAGGACAGGACTCAGCTGAAAGGACTCAGCCTCCACTCCTGAACAAGACAGCCTCTATTGAGGGAGGCAGGATACAGACCTTCTCAGGAAGTAGAGGACCCCATGCCAGCTCATTAGCTACCTGTCTGAGACCCTCGACATTCTGCACCATTCACCCTGGGACAGGATCCTACAAGAGCCTGAGGAGACAGAGGCACACGCTGCACTGAAAGGCTCAGCCCCAAGGGAGGCTGTCCCTCCCTCCGCTAGACTTGAATACATCTGCACCTCCTTTCACAAGACTGGGATCCCCACACACGTGCTTTGGTGTGGGGATCGGGGTTTGGCAGCAGTGGGGACCTCCGGTTGGTGTTTTTCAGCAAGAAAGAAATTCAGAAACAAAGCCGTCAATCCTAGAATCTGCTGTCAGCGTTAAAAATAGGGAGAACATGCCTAGCTGCCGGATGGCCACTGAGGAGGGGACTGTCCCCACTCTGCAGCAGTGTTTTGAAATTAATTTTAAATGGCTCTGGAAGGGGGACAACACCGAACACTCGCCTAAGCATTTCCTTGCACTAAGCAGCTGCCCCTGTGAGGTGTGCCACGGCTGCCCAAGTCCCGAGCCCAGATGGGCCAGTTAATGCAGTCACAGCTCTGGTTCTGGGTGGCGTCCACCAGCAAACTCGCCCACAGGATCTAGAGAGAACCAGCTCAGCACTGCTGGTTCCCACCACCACGCCTCAGCGTCCAGCTTCCAGGTTGAGCTGGGGAGTGCTAGACCAGATGTGGGACTGCCCTTGGGGACTGTCTTAGATGGGGATCAGTCTGAAGGACCCCGCTCTGGAGGCTGCAGAGTCACAGTGGACTCTGATGGAGAAAGGGCTTTTGGGGTATGAAGTGGTGGTGGTAGAGACCACAGCCAGGTCTGTGCGGGTCTTTACCTTGTGAGACAAGAAGGCTGGAGGTCCAAAAGGCCACCCTGTTTGTGGCCCTTGGCCTTTATTTTATAGAGAACAAAACAGGAGCGGGGGTTCTCTCAGGACAGGCATTTTGCTACTGTCTCAGCTACAGCAATATTATTGCTGCTGCCTAAAAAAGAAGCCAGAACCCTGGATTTTCATGTGAAATCTGATTTTAAATACCAGTGACTAGTTCCTTTTTTTAATCAAAATTTGCCTTACAGTATGGGCTAAAAGAATCCGCGTGTAAGCTGCTAGGAAAATTGGGCGGGGGGGGGGGCTTGAAAGATGAGCCTTTTGGGGGCCTGCTGGGGTGGTAGACTCATCAGCTCACTCTCTGAGCAGCCACAAGAGGAAAAAGAAGTAACCCCTGGCTGTCCCCAACACTCCCGAGGCCCAAGTTGGGGAAGTGGGCCTTGTATGGATCCAACACTTCATCTCAAAGTAAGTTCCATGGGACCCTGGAGGCCCTGGAGGCCGAACACAACATGGGTTTCACAGTGGCGTGTGGGAAATGCCGGTCATATAAAGCGACAGAGCTCCTTACTGTGGGACCTTCTACTGTGCCTTCTAGGTTACCAAGAAGGGAATGAAGGGAATAGTGTTGTCAATGACATTTTTTTTTTTTTTTTTGTCTTTTTCATTTTTATCGGTACCGGGGATCGAACTCACGACCGCCTGCTTGCAAGGCAGGTGCTTATGCCGCTGAGCTAAACCCCCAGCCCCTTGTCAATGACATTTGACCTCCCCCTCCTTTTTTGTCGCTGAGACACAGTCCCTAACAGCCCATATTAAAGAAGGAGAAATTTATTTTGTCAAAATCCAAGGTCTTAGTCTATGTACGATCATCGACACCACACCAAATAGCAATGTGTGCCACTCTTGAGTTCACGTTCAGAATCAGAGCCAAGAATTCTCCCCCAGGCAGTGAGCCAGGCACAGCTCATTGGAGATGTGGAGGGTGCCAACCCCACGCCGGACTCTGGGTACCACCCAGGCATGGGCTCGCAGCCCACAGCTCATGGAGGCTCCAGGGTGCTTGGGAGGAGTCTGTGGAGAGATGAGGCCATGAGTGGCCAGGTGTCCCCATGACTGCTGCAAAGGCCTGGGATCAGTGCTCTGGGATGCTCAGAGGCCAGGCAGCGGCACTGTCCTCAGCAGGATGGGCCCACTGGCAGGATGGAGGTCTACAAGGTAAGATGGGAACAGATGACACAAACCCAAGATTCAGCCTCCCTCAGTGCCACTTGCAGGTGTGCTAGGAATCCAAAGCTCCCTTCCTGCCCTGGGCACAGAGCCAGGCAGCCACTGTATCGAGAACAGACTCAGCATCAAGGCTGCCACAGCAGAGCCCTGGGAGAGTGTCTCAGTGTCCCCATGCCAAGTCCAAGCTCAGAGCTCGCCACGTGGGGCATGTAATATAACACACTAACAGTCCTGGCAGCAGGACCACCCTGATATAATAGGATTGAAACCAAAGCCAAAAATATGTGAGTGGAAGCAGTATGGCAAATTGATCAGTGGCTGACATGGCCAGTCTTCTGGGTGGCACCCAAGGAAGAGAGTCCTGGTGCCATCTGCACCTTAAACACTGTGTCTTTGGCGGTGGTCAGATACACACAGTGTGGGACCTCAGTTCAGTGAGTCACACTGCTACGCAGTCTCTGCCACTGTCCATTGATACAACTTCTTCCCCTCTTTCCACTGAAACTCTAGCGGCTGCTTTGCAAGTAGGCAGTCATGAGTTCGATCCCCGGTACCGATAAAAAAGGAAAAAGACCAAAAACAAACACACAAATAAAAAAGAAACTCTGCCACCATTAACACAGCTAGGCCTCCCATGCCCCACCCCGCTTGGTGTGGAACCGTGCAGTATGTGCCCTTCTGTGCCTGGCCTGTTTCAGCAGAGTCCTTGGGGTCCACCCTTGTTGTTGTGGGCCATGACTTTGTACATTACCTTGAGTCTTTGCAATGGTACTGAGCTGTCAATATTCAAGATTGCCCTAGTAAGATGGCTCAGAGAAGTCAAGCAATGTGTCCAAAATCACACAGCTCCATATGGAACTTGGGTCTGGGGGTTCTGCCCTAAGCTTCTGCCCTGATGCAGGTAGAGCAGTGAATTTTAAGCAGTGAGGTCATTTGTCCTTGAAGGATGGACTCCAGTACAGGGGTGACGCACTGACCCACTGTCCTCTCTCTGGCCCACAGCCAGAGCATCTGCAGGATGCCTTGCCCTCTCCGGATGCAGAGTGGGGACCACATGCGGGTGTCAGGGGCAACCTTTCTCCCTCTGCTGAGACCTGTGGTCCCCATCAGTCAGTTGGAGCTGAGTGTCTGATGGTCGGCTCTTGTCCTCGCTTGGCCTGGGACACTGTGATGGAAGCTCCTGCCATGTCCCAAACCCCATAAGCATTGCAGCCCATGGGGCCAGTGCAGCTTGGAGAAGGGTAGAGGAGAACTTGCTGGGCTGCTGCCAACCTGGGCCTGACAGCACCAACCACCCCTGAGACCACGGACAGTCAAAAGGGCACCACAGCACCATGACCCCTTGTCCTTGGAGCTGCACGCTCTCTCTGAGGAAAGGACCTCAGGGAAGCTCAGTATCAGGTGGTACCATCAGAGCATCTGGGCCCCCAAAAGGTACCAAGTGGTGCTGTGGCTGAGGAAGGCCAGGGAGGGCCCAGCCTCCAGGGACTGGAAGCCTGGGCTCTCCAGAACCACGAGTCTCAAATCCCTTCCCAAGACTCAGCCTCAGCCCCCAGCTCCAAACACTAACGCTGCAAAGGACCAGCGGATTTCCCTCAGTTAGAGATCAAAGGCCAAAGAAAGAGTAGAGCAGCCTGGGCCCCAGATTGTCACCTGCCTTTTGTTCTTCTCTCTCCCTGTAAAGCAAGTCCCTGACTTATGAGCATTCGAATTATGAACTTTCACAGATATGAATGCACCTCGCATTATGAACATTTGTAGATGTGAACAAACCACAGAAACAGCTCACGTCCCTGCCAGACACTGTCACGGTCATGCTGCTGTGCGTGAGCTGTGCAGTGTGACAGTGCACCGTGGTACAGCGCTCAGTCAGGGTCCAAGATGTCCAGAAGCAAGAGGAAAGCAGCGGCGACGTGGAGGGGGCTGCTAGGAAATGCAAAGCAATAACCAGGGAAACAAAAATAAAAATAATCAAGAGAATGGACCAAGGCAAAAAGATGGTAGATGTTGCTCATTCTTATTACGTGACTCGTTCAAGCAGTGGCACAGTTCTAAAGAACAAGGACAAGATCATGGGACATGTGAAGTCCGCTGTGCCCATGAAGTCGACAATAATGTCCAAAGAGTGTGGCAGGGCAATAGAGGAGATGGAGGAACTTCTCTGCCTTCTTATGCAAAACAAGGCTAAAAAAGGAGGTGAACGGGGTGCATCTTTTCCTGCCAGCCACAGATGGTTTAACAGAGTCAAGACTAGAGCCAAGCTTCCAGCATAAAATATGTGGTGAGGCTGTGAGTGCAGCCACCATAGCGGCCCAAGAATTTCCAGCCACACTTGGAGAAATCACTGATGAAGGCTCTCAGAGCAACAGGGAGCCGGGTCTGTTCTGGAAGAGGTTTCCAGAGCGAAGTGACATCATGAAAGAGGAAAAGCGATGCCAGGCTTCAAAGCAGCAAAGGATACACTCACTCTGTTTAGTGGTAATGCTTCCGGCAATATGCAGCTAAAGTCTCTCTTAGTTTCCCATTCAGAGAACCCAAGAGCCCTCAAATACACAGCTGAGGGTTCTCTCCCTGTTGTGTGGAAAAGTAGCTCCAAAGCCTGGATTGCATAGGCCATTTTCCAGGACAGCTTTTTTGACGAGAGAATACTATTTAGAGAAAGTTATCCCTTTTGACATTCTTTGGCTGCTTGAAAATGCATCGGGTCACCCCCAACTCAAGGATGACTTTCACCCCAACATTAAAGTAGTGCACCTGTCGCAGAATATTATAGCACCCACCCAACCTTTGGACCAAGACACTTCCATGACTTTCAAGAACTACTGTTTACATCACACTTTTTGTCCAGCACTAAAGGAACCACCTTGTGATGATTTCGGAAAGATTATGACAGCTACAAGGCCATAAAAAACATTGACCTTGCTTGGTGTGAGATTTCAGCTGTCACCATGAATGGGGTTTGGGAGCACCTCTGTCCACAGATTGCTCATGAAATTCATGGACTTGAGAGGATGGGTACAGAGGTCTTCAATGACTTAGCAACCTTGAGCAAGAAGCCGGAGGCAGATCTGCGAGAAGATGACCCCCCAAATTCCTTGCTGTACCTTACTTTTTAATGAGGACCTCACGGAATTAGGGGTCCAGCAAAAAGACAAAGCGAGTGAGCCCAAGGAAAGATGGCACAGACTGAAGCAAAGAGATTCACAGCATGGGACTTGATAAGGGGATTTTCTTTGCTTAAATAGAGGCACTGTTGGTTTTTGAGACACAGGATCCCAACATAAAATGACACACCAAGGTTGCAGCCGTGTGGCAGAATACCACTCACAATGAGAAAAAAGAGCTACTCCTCACACGTCCGGATCATTTTTTCAGGAGGGTACACAGAATGCAATCCATCAAAACACCTGTGCCACTGACATCAGGTGTGAGCGAATTTCCACCCCCCCCCACTTCCCATTGCTGATGCTCCTAGCGCCCATCTCCAGCTCCACTGTCTCCCCCAACTCGGCCCTCCAGTAAGGAACTCTCTTCCTGTCACTTTACATACCAGTTGTACTGTCTTGTACATTTTAACGTAACTGTAAAAGGACAAATAATTTACAATATTTGTGTGTGTGTGTTTATGCCTTACAGTGTATATTTGTGTCCAAGGTGTAGGATTCACTTTGTCACATTTACAAATAAATTCAGCAGGAATACTAGAAGCTGTCCGTGCCAATTTAGACCCACTTGAAAGAACAATGAAATAATCTTCCAGAGCACAGAGCCTGAGGATGAACTGGACCAGGGTGAGGCTGGAACTCTCCCTAACAATCCTGGGGAGGTGGTGAGTATGGGAGCCGCCCCCAACCCCCTGCTTGTGGAGGGACAGACTCCTGAACAATGCTCCTGATAAAACTGTTAACAACTGCTACTACATTCTGAGGTTCCAGTTGGATGTCAATTTGGGGGGGACAGCCTCCCGTGGAAAGGAACATCTAGGTCAACAGTTACTGTCTTGGGGCAAAGGCAGGATTGGTGATTTTCACTGGAATGTATATTTATCGAACGCTTTTGTGTAACTTCTATGAAGATCAGATTTATAAGAAGCAAATAAAGAAATGTGAAATAAATAGCATATTTCTGATAAAACGTAAAATGATTTCAAGTCTCAAATTGTCTTTTGAATAGAAATGTCACACCCAACCCAGGAGCTCTGGCATCACACCTGGTACGTCCACCCCTGAGACACGGCCACAGAAATCTGGCACTTTGCAATCAGGGCCATCGATGACCCAGCCACCGAAAGTCAGGGGGCTCTGTGTGAGGACAAGGCTGCAGCTTGTCACCCAAGAGCACATTGCACAGCTGGATAGAGGGGCAGAGGCCCAGAGCAGGGCTTGGTGTGATGGCTCAGGCACAAGCCCAAAGGTCTCTGGGAAGAGACAAAGGGTCTCCTGGGAAAAAGGACTGAGGCCCACAGAGCAGAAGGTCCAGCCACATGCTGAGGAGGCCATGCCGGACAGGCCCTCAGTGAAGTAAGAGAGCTGTACCTTGGGAACCTCAAACCCTCTCCTCCACACCTGGAGAGCACCTCCTTTCCAGTCTGCAGGAGACCCTGTCCTGCCTGTTCTTGTCACTGCATATTGAGTGTAGGGCCTAGGCCTTCTGTCCTAGAATTCTGGGGGCCACTGATAGCATGGTCATGAGAAAGGACAGTCACACAGACAGAAGCCAACATGTGACTGTGGCTCTGGCTGTCTCTATGGCAGACGGCACTGCCCTGTGACTTTATGAGGAATAATTAAAAATGGCTCATTGTGCATGCTCCCCTTCCAGGCTGCTCTGGCTACACGACGAAGGCTGCTGATGATGCATGCAGGTGTCTGCGCCCTGGTGGATCGTCATTTTTAGTGCTGAGGAGTGAGTCCAGCTTCCAAAACTGTCCAGGACTAGAAGGCTGAAGCATTGACAGTCCTGCAGATTTTCTCCTCCCACAACTCCTTTACAATATTTGTGTGTGTGTTTTTGTGCCTTACAGTGTATATTTGTGTCCAAGGTGTAGGATTCACTTTGTCACATTTACAAACAACCCCTTACCCCCTGCAAATAGGTAACCCCCTCAGCCAGCCTTCCTTCCCGAACCCTGACTCCTAAGCCTGCAGTGCAAAGCTGGTCCTGCCTATCTTCCCCAGACCCTGCACCCAGGGCCACTTTATTTGGTCCCCCTGACAAGCTAACATCTCCCCACACACTGTTAGGGCTGGCAAGTTCTTCCTCTCCTCAGGCTGGGAGAACTCAGGAGCCATGTAACAAGGTGGTGACAGTGACAATGTTAACACCCTCTGAGCATAGGGATGCTTATTAAGGTAGACTTCCATGAACTGTACACGCAGGGATCCACCCAATCCTCATGAGGATCAAGGGACTGGACCATTGCACATGTCAGAGAGGAAGTAATGTCCTAAAGTCACTCAGGTCCAGAAGGGGAGCTGGGACTTAAAAGTCAGGCAGGATCTAAAACCTGTTTCCCCAGGAACTCACAAACCTTTTTACCCTGAGGATGGCCTGGAGGCAGTCATGCCTAGGTCTACACCTAATCTCCACAGCACAGAGCAAGCTCCCAGGCACCAGGCCTATGGTAATTCTGGGCTCAGAGAGGTTTTTCTTAGTCCCTAGTGTCTTTTGCAGACCTCAGGAGGGCTGAGCTCCTGATCAGCACCTGAGAAAGGTGGCTAAGGTCCTGGGACCCACTAGACATCTACAGCCCTTCAATGGATGAGATGACACACTTTGTGCCTCTCAGAATGGCCTGGAGAATTGGTGGGGATCTCAGTCCACAAAGCTCCTCCCACTGGAGGAAACCAGGAAATGACAGCAGCCTGTCATATGGCAGGTGGGGCTCTCACACCAGAATGTCAGGGAGATATCATGATTCAATTTATGGCTACTAGGATGACCCTGTTAATTCCCTGCAGGCCAGATAGAGGAAGTCACAGCAGGCAATGACGATTGTTTCTGTTACATCATCTCAGAGGGCTGAGACCCTTGATCCACCTGACCTGGCAGGTGTCAGAGGTGTCGCCACAGATTCCAGCAGTCATATTTTGGAATTTCTGCTCCGTGGCATGGGTGAATTCCCTGCCTATCTGCAAGATATTCTTCAGAGTGGGGATTAGTCAAAGCTCAGCACATTGAAACTGTGCTTCTCAGCTTTCTTCCAAGTCCAAACATGCTGGGAGCTAAAATTAGGGTGCAGGCTGCACCCAGCCTGGGCTCCATCAAGAAAGAGAGGGGTTTGCCCAGAGACCACCTCAAGCATCTGCTCCCTGTCCCCTTTTCATAATCTGTTTTAAATGGAGTCATCAAAATTCACCGCCACGTTGATATAAAATCACAGCAGTGGCTGGCAGTAAATCTGCACAGCAAGGAGCAACCCGGTTGGTGCTTTACCTAATCCCAATCACAAAGACGGCACACAGGCATGAGACCCAGGATGTGGGTGTCCAAAACTGCGGGATGTCATTGTCTCTGCAAAGCCTGCTGCCTCCTTTTGGCAGGCATCCAGTGGGCCATGCTTGGAACTGAAGCTCGACCAGGATGTCTCATCTCTAGCAGCAAGGTGCTGGCCCCATCCTTTCATTGGCCCCTTGCTTCTTTCCCTTCCCTCAAGGCAGGGGTCCTGTGGCAGGCAAAGGATTCTTCTTCAAAACGGAATTCATGGGAGCTTCTTTGTTAAAGTCTTTTGAAGGCGTTTCATCAGATCCGGAACAGAACTCAGACTCCTGCTTTTGGACCGCAACTCTCAGGATCTGCCTCCTGTCTCCAGCCTGACTTTCCCATCTCTTCTCCTGGTCTGTTCATCCCTACCTGGCTAGACTGCTCCCTGAGAGATCCTGAGTGAGTTCTTCCCCACCATGGAGCCTTGGCAAGGCTATTGTAAGGAACATGATATCCACATATCTGTCCATGGCAGGCTCTGCCCACTGCAGTTTTAAGCCCAAACCCCATTCCTCAGCAGAGTCCTCCCCAAGAATTCTTTTTTATGGGTGAATATCCCCTCTTTCACTGTCCTTTCTACAGCACAGCAATCATGTTGAGCCCAGGGACAAAAAGAACTCAGCGCATAACTGCTCTGGATGGATGGGTGGAGATAGGAGAAACATGGGTGAGGAGATGGGCAGATGCATGGATGGATGGATGGATGAGAACTGGATGGATGAGATGAGTGGCTGGATAGATGGACAGATGGATATATGGATGGATGATGGGTGGGCAGATGGGAGGGTAGGTGGATCTATATATCCATTATCACTAACGCAGAGTACATTAAGAATCTTAATTCTTAACTAAGCCACACTTCAAGAAAATGTCAAAACAAAGTCAAGTTCTTGCTTCTGAGTTGGGGGGATGCATGGAGTCCTCTCCTCCCATCGAGGTCAACACAGGGTAGACAGAGGGCTCTGGTTTGCTGCACCTCATATTGCAGACTAGAAAGCCAGGTCTGCATCTAACACAGCTGGAATAGTCTGTGGGACACCAGCAGCTCTTCCCAGTTCGGCTCTTCAGGTGACTCCACATAAGAATGAGCGTGACGGGTGTCCTATGTCTCCCTCTCTTTCAACTCCAACTCTACCCCATCTGACCCTGCTCCATGGCTGTGTGTGTGTGTCTCCCAATAGCTTGGGATCCCCAGGACCCATGAGTTCCTTTTTCTTATGACCTTCTGGGCCCTGGACAAAGCTGGACACAGTGTCCCCGACCCAGCCACCTGTGGTCCCATCACACCTGGTCAAACTCTGCCACTTGCCCATGTCAGTGGACTGGGACTCTCTCCAGAAGAGGATGTTTTTGCCCCTGTATTTGGCGGCCTCAAAACACACCACAGCCCATCCTTTACACCATCAGATCCATGCTAATTGTCTCTACTATGACACAGGTGTCAATCAGACCTCCCCCACGGGGTAGGAATGTGTTGAATTTGGGAAGAGTCTGTGGGTGGAGCAGAAGGGGGCACAAAGGTCTGGGAAAAAGAACAGGAGCCCATAATTCACAGTTGGATATCCAGCAGGCAGCCCACAGACCATGCCCTTCATCTGCCACCTTATCCCCTTCAGATACTGTCCCCACCTGCAGGGAAAGCACGGAGCTCTCTGAAATCAGGACCTGAGTCCTTGCTGCCCTTGGCCCTCATTAGTCCACCAGAGGAAGTGGAAGCAAACTTGTCCTCTGACCTCTCCACATGCCATGAGAGCAGCAGAAAATGGGTGTGAAAGTTCGTATTTATTTATAGTTTAAGGGAGGTAAGAAGTCAAGGTGACACTGCTTAGTTCAGAGCCACAAAGATGTAAGTGCTGGGAGTTCCTGGAGAGTGGTGTGCCTGTGAGGTGTGATACATGTGTCGTGTGGTGTGTAAGGGCTGCGTGTAGTGTGGTGTATGAGGTTGGGTGTGTGAGATGCAGCATGTGCTGTTGTAGGATGTGCATACAGTGTGCACATGTGTGTGTGTGGTGTTTTGTCTGGGTCATTAAGGGCTGAGCCTTCACCAATCCCACTCTTGTCCTTTCCTTGTGACTGCTTTGGAAGGGAGCCACAGCCCCAAGTCAAACCATCAACAGCCCCTTCCTTTCCTCCCTCCCCCTCCCTCTTTGTGGGAAACTCCTCAGTCATCCTGTAAACCTTGGTGACCATGACTGCGGGCCAGTCCTGTGACAAGCACTCAGGACAGGTCCCAGAGAGCCAGCACCTGAGGGCGCCATAGTCACATGGCTAAAGGGAGTCAGTACGGAAAATGGAAGGTGAACCACACCGGAAATACCCCGACCCCAAATCCGTATTTTTCCAGGGCCGGTGTGTGGCTCAAGGACATGTTTCTCATGGGACTCCAGGAGTCTGAGCTACCCCCAGCCCTGTGAGCTACAGGTGAGCAGCACTGATCCTAGCAGGTCCTGTGTGTACAGGACAGGCACTGCACAGCCAGGCTGCAGGCACTACATAGCCAGGCTGCAGGCACTGCATGTGTAAAGTGGCCAATACCTCCAAGCAAAAAGAGAGGAAGTCCTGTGCTCAGGTGCACTGGAATTTGGGTCTCAACATGCCATCAAAGAGGAGGCCTGTGGGACCCACCAAGGGGATCATCAGTTGGGTGTCTGCACACAGTCTGAGCCCCCATTAAAATGGAGGTGAAGATTTGGGAGGGGAGAGAGACACAACTGACTTAGTAAATACATCTCCCTTGGGGCTCTCAGTCTACACAAGCCACCTCTGTCCCAGGGACAAGAGTGAGTATGGGAAGGACCGAGGCTGCCGGGTACAGACAAGATGGTGCCCAAATCAGAAGGCAGAGCAGGAGTGAGGTTTAACCTGACTCGACCTAGAAGAGCCCTGAATGCTGTCACACTTCAGGGACAAATCTGACCAGTGCTATCTATGGGCCAGGCAATGGGGAGAGAGACCAGGTCAGAAGGGATGGCCTGGCCCAGCTGTCCAGAGACCAGCACCCTCCCGATGCGGCAGCACTACTCTTGCTGTGCACATCCCAGAGTTGGTGCCACACACACTGGTGCAAAACGGGCCACACCTAGATGAGCCCAAGTGTCTGTTCTGTCCCCTTGTACACTTGCGAGCCCCTGCCTGGCCATACTGGCCAACTGGACGTCACCTGTTTCTGGATTTTTCCCCATCTCTAGGACTCTCCTCTGCTGCAAGGGCAAATCCCCACTTCCCACTCCAAGCTCCAGGAATCTTGAATCCAGTGGGAGAACAGGGCTCGAGGCACTATTTTCTGCAGACAGTATGCGGACATTTGCTCGCCAGCATCCTGGGCTCCTTCCTTAAGAGGAGAGATGTCAGGCAGTGCATTTTGGTTTCTTGGCACCGATTATCAGGAAAATTGGGGGGTTAACTGTCCCACTCTCAAAATGTGTATGTCTTAGTCCTAACCCTAGTGCCTCAGAATGTCTTTGTTTGGGGATAAAGCCTATACACAGGCCACCCTGAGAACACACTAAGGGTCCAAGAGGTCTCTGAGATGTTTTTGAAAGATGGATGAGTCAAACCTACAGCCCTGAATGGGCATGGTGGCACAGGTCCATAATCCCAGTACTCAGAAAGCTGAGGCAGGAGGATTGCTGTAAGTTTGAGAACAGCCTGAGTTACATAGCGAGTTCAGGGTCAGCCTGAACTACATAGCAAGACCTTGCCACAAAACAAACAACAAAACAAAATACGAAAACAACCTGCAGCTCACCATGGGCACTGAGGGGAGATATAACATCGAGTCATGGGACAATCAGTTATATGAAGAGTATATATCACAGAGCTGGGAAAAGTCTAAATTTATCCTGACCAAGAATCTGGAGCATATGGACACAGAGCTGCTATTTTGCAGAGACACAGAGAGGGACTCAGTGAGCTCCAGAGACCAGACCCATCTTCAAGGCCTGAATGCAGGTGGGTCCCCTGAGAGAGGGCAGAGGTCAGTGAACAGAAGGGCACCTGGGTACCAGAGCTTTCACAACCAGCATTGGGTGAGACCCCACTGAGCCGCCTTGGACCCCAACAACACAGCTGACAGAGGTGTCTGGAGGGCAGGGCCAGGCAGGTGCAGCAGCAGGTGAGCAAGTCCCATCTGTCTCCAAAGTCACCCAGAACACTCAGCAGGGGACCTCAGGAGAAGCTAGCTGCTGCCCAATGGCCACAGGAGATGGATGCAGCCACTGGAGAAGCAGCCAATCAGATCATGTTTCTCTAAACGAGCCTCAAATTCATCCTCTTCTGGTTCATTTAGTAGAAGCTGTGTACCTGCCCTGTACCAGTGCTGTTCACCCCAGAAACCAGCATGGAGGAAGATGCCCAGCTTCCACCCTCACAGGACTTCGGTTGTCAGAGAAGATATTCGGCTTTTGTGGTTCAGGGCAGAGGTCCCCTCCTTGGTACCCCAGGAATGCACAGCTGATTTGCCTGGGGCCTATTCAGGGCCCTCCTTTTTTGCCCCTGTCCTTCTGCACATGGTGGATCAGTGCGAGCTGCCCACCTGCATTGGATTCCTCTGTCTTTAAGGCCCATGGAGCTCCCCATTTTCTGAATTAGACTCCACATCCTCCTGACAGGACACTGACAGTGTACACCCCTGCTGGAGGGCTGGGGCACAGGGAAACTCAGAGGAGCCAACTGACATCACTTTCTTTTGTCAGCAATGGTTTTGGAGGGACCATAATTCAAGAAAACAGTAGTGAAGAACCCAGGTCCATTACCACGAAAAATAGTGATAAGAGCCAAGAAGAGCCGCAAAGAGCCATGGACCTGGTAATCAGCATTCCAGTCTCACCGAGAACACAAAGATGCCTTGCTGCCAAAACAAGAAGGCAGCACAGAAGACTGAGAAGCACCCAGCATGTAACATTTGCCTGCAAGAACAGCTTCCAAGTGTTCTTCGTGTTGATTTTCCAGAAAGTCAAGATGGCAATCTACTGCCAACATCAGTGATTCTAGCACCAAAGGTTCCCAGCGTCTGCACTCAGGATCCAAGGAGAGCAATTTACAGGGAGTGTGGATAAAAACCAAGCCGTACCTTAGCAGGGATGGCTTAGCAGTTCATCAAAGGGGTTGCACACAAACAAGCCAGTGATACAAACAGGAGATTTTAGGGATCGCTAAAGGTCCATTTTGGCAAGACTATTCCTGAGTGTACTTGGCAAATTTTCATCCTCATCACCGATGCAGCTTGGTTTTGGCAAGAAGGATTGTATCCTATTGCAAGCTGAGAACCAAGCAGCAGGTCCCACCGGTGAGCACTTCTGGACCAATAGGAAGGAGGTGAGTGAAAGAAGCCCCATGTCCCGGTAAATCTCCCCTGAACACTCTCATTTCTGATGATAAATACAATTTGCAGGAGGCAAAGATTGGCCTGGGTTCTTGCAGGGGGCTGACAGGCCAAGCCAATATTGAGTTTATTCATGCTTAAGTGAGCTTTGGTTGGTGCAGTTAACTAATTAATCTGTAAAAAAGTTAAAGTGTAACCAGCTGATGGTTGATGGACTGGGCTGTAGCCAGTTAAGTTGTTTTCTGTGCCTACTCTGTCTCTACAAATGCTGTGAGATCACACAGTTGGTTGGAGTTCTCAGAACCTTCTGGAAGCTGCCAGATTCTTACACTGTTTTTGTTTTGCTTGGTTGAAATCAACTCTACTAAACCTAACCAGTCCAAGGAAGTTTCCTTGTAAAACTAGCAAGTGCCTCTGTGGGTTTCTTCCTCCCCAAGCACCCCCAGTCACACCCTGGGAGTGGGGGTTGCCCATGCCTCTCCTCCCCTTCCCTGAGAGTTGCTCACAGGGTGGGGGCCATGCTCCTTGTCCTGCTGCTAAGATAAAGATGCCCACTATCTGGGGGTGGGAGGTGGGAGGGACTCCAGCTATCTACAGACTTGTCGGAGGCTTTGGAAAGGATCTTCCCTAGCGCCCATTGATGAGAGGTTGGTTTCTAGACACAGCCGGTCTACTTGCAGAATCTTTCCATCAGTGCCTCTGGTTAGGGATATGCTGACCAGGGAAAGGAATCTGGGGAGAGGCCCCAGGGACCCTCTTGGTGTGGTGGAGGCTTACTACAAGCCCACCAGAGCTCCTTCTAACTCCTTACAACAGTTTGCGACAGAGGCAGGATGGGGCTGAGATTTAGGGAAGCCAGACACAAAGAGATTGTTGGGTTCTGTTTCCAGCCATCAGCAGCATACAGGGGTCTGAACCAATCAGGCACATTTACAAGGAAGTGTGGGAGGTCTCTGGTGAAAGCAGTTCCCTACTAAGAGTACTAGGAGAAAGGTGCACCAGTCCCAAGCTCAGGAATCTCTCCAGAGGAAGCCGCGCAGAGAGAGGGCTAGATGGGGTGTAGAGGAGGGGCTCTCCTGCCCTAGTGCTTGGAAGAATCCAGAGAGGAGGGCTTCAGGAGCTCAGCACATGCTAGCTGCAGGGCCAGGGGCTAACCCACAGGGGAGAGCACAGTGGGCAGATAGGATATGCCAGGGTTGCCTGCTTGTGGTCTGCATTCACAAACACTATCCCTGGCCATAAATGCTTCCCTAGCCCCTGACCTGTGACCAGAGGGTGAGGCCAACGATGTGGCCTTCAGAGAACAGACCTTACAGATTTATACCCATTATGCAATGAATTCAGAGCCGTCTGACATCCACGACTCACTCAATAAATGCTTTCCTTTAACATTTACCCAGCAGCGCAAAGTCATTATTCTGTGACAATATTCAACTGGTCTGACCTTTATTGCCACGACGCTAACATTTCCAAGGAGGCTTATTCCAGGGCTGAGCACAAATGCCCTGGGCACAGGGTCATGGGCTTCAGTAGATGCTGGCCTCTGCATGTGGCCCCCAATTCTGCATACCTACTGGGGAGACCCTTGGCCTCAGACTGGATTTTGTGTGCTGATGGTACATCTGTCACCGCTTCGCTCTCCTGTTTTCTGAACCAAAGGCTGGGGTCCCCAACCTTTTTGGCATTAGGTACCAAGTGTGTGGAAGACAATTCTTGCAAGGATGTGCACAGTTCACAGTAAGGCTCACGCTCCTCTGCGAGTCCAGTGCTGTCACTGACTGCCAGGAAGTGTTGCTCAGGCAGGGATGAGAGAGACTGTCAATACAGAGCTGTACTCACTGGCCTGCCTCTCACCTGCTGTGCAACACAGCTCCTAACAAACTGGACTGGTACCTATGCATGGCCCTGAGGTTAGGGACCCCACTCTAAATTCATCATTGTACGTTCTGGGTAAACAGCTAGGTAGAGACCAGCACTTAAGGTGCAGCCTGGCATGCGGTCTTTGTTCATCTCCATGTTTGATGGCAGAACCGAAAACACAAACAAGAAGAACGTGGAGTTTTTCTTCTCCACAAATGCTATTCCTTTCTCTCTTTCAATACTGTGGCTGGAATTTTCCAGGAGAAAGGTGGCTCACCCAGAAATAGAGGCAGGTCCAGGGGGGAGACTGGGGACACAGACCCCTCTGCAAACCTGGAATCACATCCTGAACCTTATACAAGCCAGGCTAAGTTATGGAAACTCGCTCCCTCATGTCTCAGCTTCTCCATCTGTGAAATGGGGATAACAGGATGGCAATGATGGTTAGAATAAAGAGCCCCTCTATCACCACAGCTACAAGCCTGGCCCCTGACTCACTAGAACTGTATCTAGCTAGTGACTGTTTTTTACCCTCAGAGTATACAGCAGACACAACACAGAGAATTAGCAAGGTATCCAAAGTCACATATAAATACAGCTGGTTAACATCCTAGAGCAGAGCATCCCCAATGCAGGGAGCATGTCATAGAGGTGATGTGACCAGTCTCAAACCAGCCTACCTAGGTGAGAGCTCCAGGGCAGGAAGCCTTGAAAATCTCCCTTCTCCTTCTGGTCTTTGGTGGCTTCCACAACGCTGCCTGGTGCTCATCTAGGGTGCCAGTCTGGTGCTGGCTGAGGCCACAGCCAGGTAAATCCTGAGTGTGGGAGCTGAATTACATCCTCAACCAAACTTGTATGTTGAGACCTTCAGCCCCAGGCACTGAGAATGTGCCTTGTGTGGCAACAGTTAAAACAAGGTTTGTTGGAGTGGGTGCCAGGCCAGCATCACCGGGGGCCTTATCAGAGGAGGTCAGGACACAGACACTGAGGGTCACTTGAGGACCCAGGGAGAAAGAGAGAGGCCTGAAGAGAGGAACAGGCCTTTGACACTTGGATCTTGGATTTCCAGCCTCCAGGAAGTGAGATGGAAAGTGTGTGCTCAGGCCTGGCTGCAGTGTTGACTCCAGCAGGACCCTCATGGGCTGGGACTGCAGGTGGACAGTGCACAGCAGTGCTGGTCTCACAGCGTCATGTCTGTCGTCATGGACAGAGTGTCACCTGTCCTATATACTGGCTATCAATGCTTCCAAAGCTGGTTTGTGTGGAGGTGGCTTTGAAGAATCAGGGCAAAGCTGGGTCTAGATCCCTGGGCTGAGCCCAGCTGGTCGTTCCTCCTCACTGCCCAGTGCTTCCTCTGCCAGCCAGGCTCAGGTTGTGGGGCTCCCCAGGGTGCCCTGCATCCTACCAGCCTGAGTCTGTGTTGTTCTAAAACTGGTTCCCTGCAGAGGCTGATTTGGGGCAGGTGCTGGGGGCCCAGTGACTGCTCTGGGACCTTGGCCCATCCCTGTCACCCCTCTAAGTCAAATTCTAGATGAGAACTTGTAATACCCCAGTGACATCCCACTGGGCCCTATATTTAAAAGACACCAGTTCATCTGGGTACCAAGCTTATAGCACATGAACAATTAGGGAACAGTGACACCCAAACCACTGCAGGTGCCCAAGAAGAAAGGTGGCTGGCTGGGAAAGATGGTGCATTTGTTTGTCAGGGCTGTTGGAACCACAGCCTGGAAGCTGTGAGTGTTTGCACCTTTCAATATAGTAGTGGAAATGTTGGTGAGAGGAATTAGACTAGAGAGAGAAATAAAAGGAACAGAGATCGGAGAGGAAAAAGTTAAATTATCATTATTTGCAGATGACATGACACTGTACACAGAAGACTCCAAAAACTCCACTAAAAGACTGCTAGAGTTAATAAGCAAATTCAGCAGCATAGCTGGATATAAAATCAACACTCAAAATCAATGGCATTTTTGTACACAAACAAACTTACTGAGAGAGAAATTATGGAAATAAGACCTTTCATAACAGCATCCAAAAAATGAAATACTTAGCAATCAATCTAACAAAAGATGTAAAAGATCTATATACAGAAAACTAGTACTCTGAAAAAGGAGATTGAAGAGGATGTTAGAAAATGGAAGGATATTCCTTGCTCTAGAAGAACCAACATTGTGAAAATGGCCATACTTCCAAAACTGTTACAGAGATTTAATACAATCCCAACCAAAATACCATTAGTATACCTCACAGAACAACGGAAAATATTCCTAAAATTCATTTGGAAACAGAAGAGACCTAGAATAGCAAAGGCAATCCTGGGCAACAAAGGCAAGGCAGGAGGCATCACAATCCCTGACTTGAAATCACACTGCAAAGTTACTGTAATAAAATCAGCATGGTACTGGCAAAAATACAGACCTGAGGATCAGTGGAACAGATTAGAAGATGCAGGCACTACAAAGACGCTCAGCCACCTCATCTTTGACAAAGGGGCCAAATATGTTCACTGGAACAAAGATAGTCTCTTTTATAAATGGTGCTGGAAAAATTGGCTTTCCACGTGCCAAAAACTAAAACTAGACTCATATCTATTATCATGCACTAAAGTCAAAATGCATCAAAGCTCTAAATATTAAAACAGAAACTCTAGATATACTGGAAGACAAGTAGGTAGAAATCTTGAAGACATAGGATTAGGCAAAGAGGTTCATGAACAAAATGTAAACTGCATGGCAAGTATTTCAAAGAATCAACAGCTTGGATATCATCTTATTAAAAATCTTTTGTTCCTCAAAAGAAATCATCAACAGAGTGAAAAGAAAAGACACAGGATGGGAAAAAAATTTTAGCCAACTGCCCCTCAGAGGAAGAACTTATATCCAGGACATATAAAGAACTGAAAAAAAAACCAGGCCCCTAAAATTAAAGACCAATCCAAAAATGAGCATCTGGGATGAATACATAGTTCTCAGATGAAGAAATACAAAAGACAAATAAATGTATGAAAAAATGTTCAACCTCATTGGTCATTTGAGAAATGCAAATTAAAACAACACTGAGATATCATCTCCAGAAAGAATAGGTAACATCAAAAAATTACACATTAACAAATGCTGTCAGGGTTACAGGGGAAAATGAACTCTTCTCCATTGTTGGTGGGAATGTAGACTAGTAAAACCACTGTGGAAATCAGTGTGGAGATTCCTCTAAAAATTAGGATTAGAGATTCCATGCATCCAGCTATTCCTCTTCTGGGTATTTTCCCAGAAGAACTGAAAACATCATAACCACAGTGATATATGTGCACCCATGTTTATAGCAGCACAATTTGTAATAGCCAGATTTTGGAAACAACTCAAATGCCCATCAACCACAAAATGGATAAAAAGATGTATTTTTATACAATGGAGTAATACTTAGATACAACAAAGGATAAACTTGAGGCTTTTATAGGTAAATGGATACAACTAGAGACCATACTCATAAGTGAAATAAATCAGACTCACATACGTAAATATTGTATTGTCTGCCTAGTGTAAAAAACTGAAAGAGTAAATAAGATCCAAAAAGTACAATAGATACTGTGAAAGGGAAAGGGAAAGAAAGTGCTCAGAAGGAAAGAACAACTGGGATAGGGGAAAGGAGAAAAAAAAGGAAAAAGATTATATACCTATATTTATATACACACAAATGTATACATAAATATATGTGTGTGTAAATATACACAAGATGGATAACTATACTACTAATCTCTGTTCATCAAAAAGAACAGTTGTTTTTTCATTGTCTGATTGTTTGGTATTTTTTTTCATGCCTAAATCTTGTAATCTGAACAATTACTTTCAAGATGACAATATGCAATGATAAAAAAGAGAGAAAATGAGTGTTTGTTCTCAGTCCTGCGGCTGAAAGTCCAAGATGCAGGCAGTGGCAGGCTGGTCTCTAACCCGTGAGAGAGCCTCTGCTCCAGGCCTGTCTCAGCTCACAGGGGTTGCTGCTTGTTTTTTGCATTTCTTGGCTTAAAGAAGCTTTGCCCTCTCTGCCATCATCTTCATGTGACCTTCTCCCTGTGAGCGTGACCGTATTCAATTATGGACCCCTGTTGTGTACAACTGTGGGCCACTCCAATGACCTTACCTGGGGTGATCATCTGTAAGGAACCCATTTCCAAAACTGGGTTACATTATGTAGCATTGGGGTCATATGTCAACTTAATCAATTTTGGGGTGAACATATGGCCCCCAATGGCACCAGACTGAACGCCCTGGGCCAGCAGGTAGCCAAGCCCTGCGGTAGATGAGATATACTTCTGAGGTTCTGTCTACACAGAGGTCAGAGCAGGGTCCTGCAGGCCACCAATTTGATGGTTCCAGGTGGCAGGGAGCTGAGGGGACTGCAGTATGACCTTGGAGGACACAGGACTACACAGCCCACCAAAGGCCACATCTGTCTCCTACAGAGACTATAAATCGTGGATTGCAGGTGTTCTGTTTTGGACCCTGTTTGCTGGACAATCTGGGCAGGGAAAGAAGGTAAACTGAGGCTGCAATGAATACAAATGACAATGTCCCAGATCAAGAAAAAGCCCGGGGACAATCTGGGCAGGGAAAGAAGGTAAACTGAGGCTGCAATGAATACAAATGACAATGTCCCAGATCAAGAAAAAGCCCCGGGGGGGGGGCTGGGGACTTAGCTTAATGGCATAAGCACCTGCCTGGCAAGTGTGAGGTCATGAGTTCAATCCCTGGTACAAAAACAAAAAAAAGAAAAAAAGAAAAAATCCAGGAGTTCATGCTGTAGGTCAGTGAAGACCGGTCCCACCTAGTGCACACAGGACCTGTGGGATTTCAGAGTACACTGATGACACCTCGGGCCTAGTAGTGAGCAGCCAGCAGGGCCCAGAGCCCCTGTTTGAACTTCGGTGAGCATCCTTTGAAGGCAACTGCAATTTCCATATATGATTTCCATTAATATTTAAAGCAAAGTACAACCCATCTTCTGCAGCAAGTATCATCCTGAAAGGAGCCTTTGAACTGCTTAAAAGGTAGACTCCAGGGTTACTTCTGGAGTCAGAACTCTTTTGTTCAATCAACAGGTACAGATCTGCAGTGCCAACCCTGAAGCCCAGAGGCGTTTGGTGTCTGCACACTGCCTGATTCTGTGACAGTAACATGTGCATATGTTGCTTAGTACATCACACTGCCGGCAGGTCTGGGCATCATCCCATCACTAATCACATGAGGAGTCTTGCAGGAGAGGAGACGGATGAATAATCATACTAAGTAGGATAAATAAAGACTATAAATAGTCTCAAATCAGTTCAGGTCAGGTCTGCCAGTAAATTATGGAAAAAACTTCTTTTCGAGCCCTGCATCCATGTGCTGGCTGGCATGTTGGCTGGTGCTCACGGTGTGTGTGTGTGTGTGTGTGTGTGTGTAGTGGGTCAGGGGTCAGAATCCCGTTTTGCAGTCTGCAGAGGAGACAGGCTCATGAGGAGCAAAGGTAACCAGGGCAGGCTGTGTGGAGAGGTTTGGCAGGTGTGGGAGAAGAAAGGCAAGGATCTTTCCCTGGCAGCACGGGTGGTCATAGGGTTGGATGCATGAGTCCATTTTCTGTTGCTATAACAAAAAAAAGGGTTGCCATTCACTCAGGACTTGGGAGTTTTGAGGGCACGGCTCAGCACCAGCTCAGCACTCTTCCGCAGGCCTCAGGGTGCTATCATAACCGTGGGGGTGCACGGGAAAGGAAGAGACCGCGTGGTGAGATTGGAAGTCACAGATGAGCGAAGTGGACATGACCTCCCTTTAGGCTCCTTCACTTAAAGCCCCACCACCTCTCAATGTTGCCAGCTGGGGCCAAGCTCCCAGTGCACAAACCACTGGAGACACACTGAACTATCTCCTAACCACAGCTAGAAATGAGCAAAGTGACCTCACAGTGGGAGAGATACCTGCAGGCAGAGGTACTCGCAACAGACCACAATCAAGACCATAAGCCACGTGGAATGGCGGGGGGGGGGGGTTCATTCTGACTTCTGGTATGTCTCCCCCACTCCATGGATACCTGCAGATTCTGCTCCTTTCCCCACTGGTCAATTAACAAGTGTAGTAACTCTTGACCTCCATCGCCTAGGAGCTCCTTTGCTCTGTGCTGAAGTCTAGGTTGACCCTTGGGCCTGGCGTGGGGTGCAGGATGGAAAGGATCCCATGACACCTGAACAGGAGACATGCATTCCTGCTGTTTTCTGCACACTTGTGAGCTGCACATTCCAGCCCTAACATGAAAATATTGAAGCAGTCACAGCGTACAGAGAAGGGCAGGAGTGGACACAGTGGCCACATATATCGTAGTACACTGCCTGCTGGGCGACGGGCCCTTAGGGGCTGAAACCGATGGTTTCCTTTTAGTTTTGGGGATAATGCTTATGGTTCCCCGAAACAGAAAATCATTGCCACAGTAACCACAGCATCCCAGAACTCAGGCACTATTCTGAGACACTAAACCCTACATTTTACTCTTCATATGAATTGAATAGGATTTCCTTCAATCGCATTGACATTTTCTAGAAAACCCTTGAGCAGAAGAAGGAGGGATATTCCCAAGGCTGAGGTGTGTGCCTCTCACAGGAAGCTTGCATCTATTCTTAAGACAACAGGAAGTGAGGATCGTGATGCTTTTCATTTTAAAAAATAACTATTATCATTAGTACAGTTTACAAAATGGGGTATCTTAATAAAATCAAACCTTATAAAAATCTCACTTAGGGGGCTGGGGATTTAGCTCAGTGGCATAAGCACCTGCCTTGCAAGCAGGCGGTCGTGAGTTCGATCCCCAGTACCGGTAAAAAGAAAAAAAAAAAGGAAAAAAAACCCTCACTTAATAAAAAGACACAAACAAGGTGAGCTCAAAAGATGTAGTGACTATTTGAAAAAATTTTTTGCAACCCTGGGGATTAAAATATGCCTGTTGTAATAAAGATGTATTACAGTCAAAGAAATATTGCCATCAACCACCCCCCACACACACACACAGTACTTCCCAGGATTTGAACACCTCTATCCCATTGTTCCTGCCACTTTCTGAAAGTTCTCTTTCATAGGGTCTTAGCTGGCACTGCTGCAGCTGTCTTGATGTCCTCTATCATCTCAAAACGTTTACTTTTTGTGGCCATTTGGCTTTGGGGAACAGCCAGAAGTCACATGGTGGCGGATTTGATCAATAATGTACATGAGGACAAATGATAATATTTTTGAGCCTGCCTGTCTGTTGGATGCACTCAGAAGCAGCACTGACTATATTTTTTGTTCCAGGAGTCGAACTTAGGACTTTGCACTTGCCAGGCAGATGCTTATGCCACTGAGCTAAATCCCTGAATCCCACTGACTGTATTTTTTAATCCTATTTCAAAATGATACTCATGAAAGAAAACTTCCAGAATTGCTTCAGAAACTAGCAAAATCACAGCTTAAATATCTTTGAAGGGTAGGACAGTATTTTGAGGAGAATTAATGGCAATAAGTCTTTAATTGCAATCGGTTTTTGAAAAAAAAATATAAATATTCACCATATATTTTGACCACACCATGTAAGCTGGGTGTGGCAGGACACACCTGTAATCCCACCCCTCTGGCAAGCTCAGGTTGGAGCCCAGCCTGGGCAATAGTGAGACTCTGTCTCTAAGTAAAAAGCAAAACAAACAAACAAACAAAAATAAATGGACTAGAGATATAGTTCAGTGTGAAAGCCCTTGGTTCAATCCCCAGTATCATAACAAAATAACATGTGCCAAAAATGCCTAATGATTAAACAACTATCAAATTACAGATTTTGGAGGCAGATAACCATATCTAAGAGGAAATATGATGAAGATTGATTGTAACTGGCTTTATGGAGTGATTTGATGAATGTTTTTGACTATCCTCAGACATTTTGATAAGCAAAGTAAGAAAATGAAATGGCAGAGTTAAAGCAGAAGCACCAAGATCCTTGACCTTCGGTCAATGCCTGGTACCCCACTAGGGGTGATTCTCCCCTTCAGGGTCTCTGCAGAGATCTCAGTGAAGGTCTAATCTCACATCCTCCCTCTGTAGAAGACAGAAGTGAGTATGCTCCCTGCTTACCCCTGTCCATTGCTTTTCCCATTTCTCCAAACGCTCTGCGCATTCCTGAAGAACATTCTGTTACTTACAACTCTCTCACGGGATAGAATACTAAGGGGTGATGTCAATGAGAAGACAAAATAGCTTTTGTTCCCAGCTCAGCCACCTGTCAACAACATGCTAGGCAAACTGTGTTCAATAGCTGCTCCTACATGGCCAGTGGTATGAACAGGAGTGATTGTAAACATTGGTGGCATCACATGGGGCGGCCTGGGGACAGGGCTCTGGTGTAAAGCATGTCACTGAATGGGAAAACAATGTATTGATGCTCCCTGAGTTATGACAAGATTGCATCCTCGCTAAGCCCATCATAATTTGAAAACATCGTAAATGCACTGAATACACGTGACCTGCTAGACATCCTTGTTCAGCAACACAGTGTCACTTATCTGTCGTTGTGACCTGGGCTGCTTGGGGGCTGGGGCTTTCTGCCAATGCCCAGCATCATGAGAGAGGATCAGACTGTATATTGCTAGACAGGGAAAAGATCCAAATTCAAAATTTGAAGTATGGCTGCTTTTGCACCATCCTATAGTCAAAAAATCATGTCAAACTGCCCTAAATCAGGGACCATCTGCACGCATGTATAAATGGTACCTGCTATTTGCAATGTGTCTAAACTGAACCAGGGATGACCTGGCATTTTCTATGGATGACCTTGTCTCCAGTTGACACCCAGAGAAGGTCAGGGCTTACAATGCCTTTTCCATATGGTGAGATTATTCACAGGAAGAGTCATGTAATAACCATTATTCCCTTGATGCGTGTGTTTGTTTCAAAACAAATCATTACCAAAGAATAAGGGTCAGTGTTATAGGTATTATCCTAATCCAACAGAATAGTTCATAGAAGCATAGAAATTCACATTCACTGAAAAAAAAATTATACCTTGCAGTTTGCATCGATTGCTATTTTACATTTTAAACACAAAAAAATGAACTCCAAGTGGCTTCCTGAACGACAGCTCAGTGGGCCTGCAGAGCCGCAGCCCTCTCTAAATTGCTACAAGTCTGTTTGGTGACAGGAACATAGGTGACAAGAGGAGGCAGAGGCAAGAACTGTGTTAAAAGGTCAGTTCAGGCCGCTTGAGGCTGGGTAGCTGCCTGGCATCAGGAGCCCGAAGCAGAGCTCCCATGTGTTCAAGGACCACAGTATGAACACAGAGCTGTGGCAGTTAATGACAGGAAGAGTTCTAAGAAATGTGTCATTGTGAGATTTCATTTCATTGTGTGGATTCACACAGACCCAGATGGCGTAGGCCCATCACTCCGTGTGACCCCTTGATGCAGTGAGGCTGCCGTGGTGTAATGTGACGCAGTGTTCTATTGAAAACTTTTACAAATAAGTGAATGCATTGTAAAAGCATGGTGAAAAGCATAATATACTTTTAAGACACTCAAAGACAAAAATACCTTAAGAGATTTTTAAAATTTATTACACTAAAACATACATGGCCACTAATTCTTCTCAAAATACTCCTCCTCTCTTCAAACACACTTAGACTGTCATTCCTGCCACTTTCTAAAGCACCTCTGGAAATTCGCTTTTGTGAGTGTCTTTAGTTGTAGCTGCCTTAAGGACCTGAATCAATGAAAACATTTATGTTTCACGGTCATTTTGATTTTGGGGAAGAGCCAGAAGTCACAAGGTGCTAGATCTGGTGAGTAAGGGAACGAGGACACATGGTAATGTTTTTGTGACCCTGCCCTTCCACTGGATGGCACAGCATGAGTACTCATTGTATTTTTTTAAAATCACACCTAGGAAAACAGTCATGAAAGGGGACTTCCAGGACTGTTCAGACAGTGGCAGGATAAAAGGGATAAATATATTTATAGTGAGGAGGAGTATCTTGAGAGGAATTAATAGCAGTACGTTTTTCACTGTAATGTATTCACCATATATTTTGATTGCTCCATGGCTAGCTGGGCTAGAGTCCATATGGCTCAGTGGTAGAATTCTTGCCTAGCGTACACAAATGCCTGGGTGTAATAAACTAATAACACAGTCACCTGTTATATGGTCATGCATTGCACACAATATATTTGTCACATCCTCAGATTTCTGGTGGTGCCATAGGCTTATTTTATGCCATGTCAGCGCAAGCAGTGAGGAACACAGTGCTGAGCCCATGATCTGGGGAAGGTTGTGATGTCACCAGGCAGCAGGAGCTTCTGGGCAGCTTGGTCACCTTAGAGACCACTGTCCTACATGCAGTCCCTCATTGACTGAAATACCATTATGGGAAACAGCAATGCATGACTTGAACTCTCCATTTAAAATATAAAAAGGTTGTCTGCCAATTTATTGGAAGTTTATAAATACATTATTAAAAGTCAACAGTAATTTACAGTAAGTGTTTAGAACTTGGATCAACCATTGAGGGAAAAGTTTTTTTTTTTTTAAATAGCAGAAATGATGTTTAAAATTGCAGGTGTAGTGATTACTGGCTGACCTTGGTGTTTCCTGAAAGCCCCTGCAAACTCCGTGCCCTCTAACTCCTTGCTTCCACAGCCAGCAACTCTGTTTCTGGTGACACCGTGAGCAGGGGTTAATACTACAAGGTTATTCACAGTGTGGCAGAGGTTCAGGCAGGAAGGGTTTTAAAGCAAGCAGCAGTGGCTCTTGGGGGCCATGCAATTTAAGGCAGAAAGTAAGGAATCAAAGAACAGTCATATCCCCAAGGTTCTGAGCACACATTAGGGCCTCATGAAAGCTCTGAGCAGATGTTCTAGCTAAACGAGCAGCTGAACAAGCATTTTGAGGTAGGGGTCGGTCCTTCTACTGGTGGCCACAAACATGGCCATTATGATACCCTGGCCCAGTGACTGCCTCTCAGCCTGGAGGAGCTGGGTACTCACTGACAAAGGTCCTCATGGAGAATTCCAGAAAGGACACAGCTCCAGTGAGAAGTAAGTGAACATTACTACCTGCCCCCAGCCACACAGTTTTATCCTTTCTTCCTCACTGATACCTTTATTTCTCTTCTGGGCACAAAAAGAAATACTGCTCATTCATAATGAAAGAAGCAACACATGGTGTTCTTTTTAGAGCACATTAGTATCTAGTTTGTTTTTATAACTCGATAATGGCACACAAAAGCAGAGGAGCCAGATAGGTACCAGTCAAGGTCAGAGTTAGGAAATCCCAAGGTCAAAGCCAGGAGCCTGGGGTTAATCCTGAACTCACACTGATGGCCAGTGAGTCCTGTCAGGTAAGTCACTGCGCTGCCTGAGCCAAATTTCTATACAGGCCATCAGCTTGCCAAACATTTGCCAGCATCTGTCACCTGCCCTCTTTCTGTCCTATTCTTTGGCACAACACTCTCGCCGGCTGCAGGATGATCACATGGCCTGGAAGTGGAGTTAACAGTATTGTCAACAAACCCTTACACAGAGCCTCCTCGGTGCTCATGTTGTTGGGTGTGCCAGGGTCTGACTGAGATGCAGCCCTATCCTCCTGGAGCCCAGAGGCTCATGGGAAAGCAGAAAAGAGTCCCTTGTCCTGTGCACCCAGCTAGCACTCACAGCAGAGCCCCGAGAGTATGAGCACTCTGTCTTTACAACTGGAAGAGGTGACACTGGACTGGACTAGATTCTGCGTGCTCTGATGCTGAAGGGGCCATATCACCATTCTCTTTAAAAACCAAAGCTTGTGTTAGCCCAGTTTCAAGTCATGGTAAAAACACAGCTATATGCCCTGTTAGCAGGAATGCAAAGGGATCTTCACGGGGAATGGGGAGTAGGGGCAAGTCTAGCCTAAAGGCTAGAAGTCTCGGAAGAAGCTTTGACTAAGGCCAGATGCCAACACCTGCCTATACCTCTCCACGTAACTTCAACTTTCCTTCCAAATTTGAGGAAGAAAACTCAGGGCAGAGTTACTGGCTTCACAAGTGGGCTCCCTGCCCCATGACGCTTTCCAGAAAACTTAGCATCTTCATAGAGAGATGCATAAGAAGAAATCATGGGAAGCCACTTTTCCACCATGGAAATCTGGGTCCCTCCCGCAGACTGCATGACACACTCGACCCCAATTCAATGGACGCTACTGATCTTGTCCACTGCAGCCACAATCATGCTGACCTTCGCTGGGAATGACCTCGAATAGAGACTAGCAGAAGAACATTGCTCTGCTCTGCTCTCCCCTTCTGGCTTCGGCCTGGTGACTGCATTTTGTGGATCGCTCTGGGAAGTGGACTTGCTTCGCCTCTACAGGAAAGAACCCTCCCACACTTCCTAGGGTCTGAAAGGGCTGGGCACAGCTCTCCCCAGGGGGCCTTAAAAACTTTGCACAGGGTCCCGAAAAAATACAGATAGAATGAAGCTAACTCAGGGAAGGCTCCAGATTATGGGGCCAGCAATATATCATTCCTAATGTCACCCCCAGTTTTATCCTTGCTCTCCACCCCTCTAGTCCTGTAGCTTTGCCTCAGGAGATCCCAATGTGTGTCTCAGGGATCTGGTCCAAGAGGAGGAAGGTTTGGGGGTATTAATTATCCTTTCCTGAAGTTGCCCCCATTTAGGTGGCCTCCTTGGTCAGGGAAGTCCATGTGGCCATGGCTCTGGGAGTGAAAGGACACTGATGTTCCATCCTTATGGTCAGACCTGGAAAACTCAGAACTTGTGGCCTGCACACAGAGCTGGGGTAGATGACTTCTCTCTGCTGCTTTTCTGACAGCTGCTGGGGCTTTATTAGCTCTTCACTCTGTCCTTGTGGCTCGGCTAAAATCAGCAGCACTTTGGTGCACACGTGTATCAACTCTCCTTTCTTTGCTGCCTCCATGAAATCTCTCCACTTATACTTATTAGAACCAGAATTAGAAACCTTTTTTCTGTTCCATTTAATTCCACCACGCATATTCTTCCAAGCCCTCAGCCCTTTGATGAGGCTCAAATACCTGAAATCCCACAAAGAGCTTCAAGAAAGAACTCTTAATTCTCTCTGTTTGCATTTGGGCTCAGCTCTAACCAAAAGGGAATCATAAATGCAGCTGTGGCAGGGAATGCGGTCGGAGAAAAATGAGCATCTGCTGAAGTTTCTGAGGCCCAGAGACACTATGCAGCTGGTCCAGGATCTGCCTGAAAATGTTGGATTGGAACCCACACCCTTCTGAAGATGCTTGGTCAAATGCTTTTTCTTCAGTTTCACCCCCAGCAGCCTTTGCAGAGTAACAAGAGTATTTCTTTGACTACTTCTGGATTCTATGTGCAAGCTACATAGGACTATATGCAAAAAGGACCAGAAGTTCTGGGGTTCATTGCTTTTCTCTAAAAGTCACACAGGGCTCTATCTGGCTTACTAAGGGCGGGAGTGGGGGAAGGGTCCTCCCAGGAGGATGCAGGGAGGGGCTTTCCTGGCTGTGGCCCAACTGAAGCCCTGTGTGGGCTCCTACAGTTGCTCTTGAGCTTAAACAGTGAAGGATGCCACCAGGGAAGGTCACAGGTGAGGAATCAGGACAAAGCAGGACCTGTGTGGACCCTAGCACCTCCCAGGAATGCACAAGGACCTTGTCAGATGTCCATCAAGCTGCTGCCCATGGACCTGGCATTCCACTGTTCTGCTGTTCACCCTGCCATCACCAGTTCATGCAGCTAGCTCTTCAGTGCAAAACTCAGGAGGTGGGGACAGAGAGCAGTCAGGTCCTGGTCCCCTGGAGGCTGTGCACAGCTCAGGGACAAACTGGGCATAGGATATCTGTGATAGGAGCTACTATGCTGAAAGGGAAGAGAGGGTGCTGTCAATTAGGAGTGTGCATTAGAAAGGTTCTGGAGCCTGCAAAGAAAGAGCTGGGGAAGGGCTTGAAGGGTGAGTGGCAGTGGAACAGAGGTCCTCTAAGACCAGGGACAGCTAGGCCACAGGATTGAAGGCAGGACAGAGACCACTGCAGTATGTGAGCCATATGGAGAGCTGGAAAAAGGGAAGGCAGGGCATGAGATCGAGACACGGGTCCCCAAGAAGTGGGCACAGCCCTCTGTGGGCCCAGGGCTTTGCTCTCAGTCCTCCCTGATGACAGTCACCTGTGCTGGGGGCGGAGGATCAAGGCCCCTGACTCCTGACATAGATACAGTCCATGGCCACTTGTGACTATCAGACACATGGAGCAGCCCCCACCCCACTTGAGCTCACTGTTCTGGACAAGCAGGGTGGCAGAGACACACATTCTGTCTTCCTTCCTCTTCTTATTCCTTCTCTTTTCACTTCCTTCTTCCCCTCTTCCTCTCCCCATTTTGCCATTTTATTTCTCACCAGACAGCATCATACCAGTGACCCTTCCCACTAGACTGTGTAGCCTTGGGAGAGCCTGGTTCCCCTGAATCACAGATTTCCTGTCCACAGAGTGAGAGGGACCAACCTGGCAGGTCCCAAATTATTTCTTAGTGATATGAACCTTCCTGGGTACCACTCATGCTCTGGCCAGGTACAGAATCTCCCAGGAGGTTTAAGGGGTGTGTTGTGTGAGACCCAGGACTGCCCTGAGGTCCCAAGGTTCCCTGGACTTCTTTATATTCTGATTGAGTCTCTAGTATTACCACCTGTTAATTCCCAAAGGACAGCTACTTCTAAAATCACCACGAGACTCTTTCTATAGCTTTCAATACAAGTAGGTGGGCAGGCAACAGATCTCAGAGCAGTGGCTGGTCTCCAAGGGTCTGGAGTGTCCTCAGTAGGTCCAACAGGCTTCTTTCCAGGGGCGGATCACAGGGGAGAGGGGGTGAAGACCCAGTTTCAGGGCTCTGAGTTCCAGGGCTATTTTAACTACACAAGTCCTCTTGGCCCACTGTGAAAACACAAGGAATTCCCCTTCCAGTTTAAAAGCCTCAAAACAAACTCCTTCCTTGCAGGAACAGACTTAGGAGCAGAGTCAGGGGAGAGGTCACTAGTGTGTTGCTGGCTGGTGTGACAAATAACACAGAAAAGCAGGCAAGGGAAGAGGAGGAAGAGAAAAGAGAAAGGGAGAATGAAGAGGAGAAGGAGGGAAGAGAGAAAGTCTCTGCCACCCAGACCATTAGGCCTGAGTGCAGGCGGGGATGAGGGATGGGTGCAGCCTAGGGGGAGCTGGGATCTCAGGGTGTGCCTGTGGCCAGAAGTTGGGGTTCAGGCCAGCAAATCATGGGCCAGGGTTTGACATGCAGCTCTCAGCAGCAGGAAAATGGGCTTCCTGGACAGGACGCAGAGAGAAAAGACCAAGAGGAAGTAGGCTGAGGACTCTCTTGCTGGAAGGGGCTGCCCTGCTGAGGCCCAGATATGTGGGCAGGCAGAAGTGGCTTGTGCCAGGCAGGGCAGTGCCCATGATAAGCTGACGATTCCACCAGAGTGCAAAGTGGGGGTAAGACAAGACCTTGGGGCCTCCAGTCCAGCTGCCTCTGCCAGAGGCAGCTGCCTCTGTGCCATCTGTGCCGGTCTGAGCCTCTGGGAGGGAGGGGCACAGAGGTAGAGAATCCAGTGGAACCCTTGGCAAGACTGGGTTCATCTGAAGTCTTGGAAGTGACAGTGGCAAACCATTAGGGTCACACTGTCAGTGGGGTCTCAGGTCACAGCTCAACTCCCTGGAACCACCCTGTAGCCCTATGAAGTATCTGAGGTGCAAGAGGCTAGCCCTAGTCCTCTGCAAGATGGGGACAGGAAGACGCCCTTAGGAGGGTTATCCTCAGGTCTACATGAAGAGCTGAGCCCAGATAGGGGCTAAAGCATGTCAGCTGGTCTGGGTTTTGCAGATTGAGCTGCCATTCCCTCTTCCTCCAGGAAGCCATCCTGACTCTTCCTTACTGGGACTGAATGTCCCAAAGGCTGACTTTAATTGCCCGGCCTTGCTGTTTGTGGCAGACATGGAGGTTCTCCACCTGCAGGGGACCCATGGTCAAAAATCCAGCTCTTTAGCTGGAATACAAAATCTTGAATCTTGCTGACCCCAGTCCTGGCCTGCATTAGGAGAAGAAATGCACAAGGTGGTTGAGAACCTGGAACCGAGCCCCAAGGGTCAGGGCCACGGAGAGAGAATAGGGAGGCAGGGAAAGAGGCCAGGCAGGGCTTCAGGGCAGCAAAGGGAGCTGAGGAAAGCAGCAGAGCTGGGAACACCTGCTGCCCACTCAGACCAAGCCAGGTGCAGTGCCCACTGCCTATTCAGTGAAGGTCGGCAAGGCTGTGGCCCAACTCCAACCTGACATCCATTCAGGTGAGGGTCAGGAATGACCTCCTAACCAGAGGTGAGGACACATTATTCAGGAAGGGAGACTCAGTGTCTGTCATCATCCCTGTGCAGAGACCTCCAGGAATAGTGGAGGTAGGCTGAGGACAGGAGACCCAAGGAGCCACAGGGCCCTTGGTCTAAGAAGAATGAGGACAGATCTCTAAGAAAGGCTGGGGTAGGGACAGCCCTGCAGCATGTGGACTTCTCTGCGTGGATCTCAGTGAGATGTTCCTGCAGACCTGGACTTTGTTCCTCAAGTAGAAAACCTCTGCTCTCTGATTCATCAATAAAGCACACTTTTGCACATTTTCCAGGAATGCAGCCCATCACATAAGTGAAAGAACGTGCATGTCTTGTTTGGGGCAGAGTTGTAGCAAGAGGTGCTTGCCATAGTGAAAACCCCCAGCCCTGCCAACCAAGCACTTTCACCTGTATATGGGGGATCTGGAATTGATGGTGACAGTGGTGGAAGGAACAAGCGGCCAGTACTGCATTGGGTCTGCCAGGGTAGAATACCTTCCCACCACAACACGTGCCATATTAAGACCTTTATGTGGCAGTCATGATGCTTGTATTCACAGGCAGTGCTGCATGGGGAGACAACTTGATGCTTATACAACTTAGGCAACAGGTCCGCATGAGGAGAAACGTCTATAAAAAAACATCTGTAATAAATCTGTAATAAAAAGGCCATGTCCTGATGTGGCTGGAGATCAGAGGAGAGGGATGTGTTGAGTCAAAGAGAACTCAGAGAATGCATGGTCAGAGTTTAAGGTCTCCAAAGCTCCTACCCTAGTGTAGTGTACTGTTACCCCTAGTGTAAGGGGTGACACAGGGTTTCCCTGAGGTCCATACTTCCAGGATCCAGAAGTAGAGCCAAGAAATGCTCCAATTTGGGGAACAGTTTAATCTAGATGAACACAACAAGGGGATTTGTGTGTGCACAATGTGGGATTTGCCATGGACACACTTCCTAGCAGCCCTAAGTGGCTGATGCAGGGGAAGAAGTGTGGCTAGGGAAACTCTGTGCAGGACATATCATACCCTTTCTCAGGCTCTTGCTCAAGAAGCATTCTACTTGGCCACAGAGTGAGCAGGCCATGTGGCACACTCCAGCAGACACGGACAATGCAGACAATGTACATGCAAATATACACTGGACAGCCACGGCCTGTTGCCCATCTGCATGCCCCAGGACTCACACCACAATGCCCTTGGAAGCTCTGTACACAGGGTAGACTGAAGATGGCAGCAAATCCCCAAGTGGCTGCTCACCCAGGTGTTGGTGCCGGAAAATGATCAAATGTGAAAACACAATTGCAACCTGCAGCATGTGGCCATATGAAAAGGGGGTCACTGGGCTTGCACAGCAGCATATCAACTGTGCCTTATGATTCAGAAATAAAACTTCTAGATGGGTACGCACAAGGAAAAGGCAGAACCACGACAACACACACAAGACCGATCCCTTCAGCAGAGAACAATCAGTGCCCAGAGTGAAGAAGGAACAACAGCTGGACGCATCGAGATAAAACAGCCAGCCCAGTGTGCAGAGTGGACAGACACACAAACACCAGAAACCCCACACCAGCCAGGTCACACAGACTCACACAGCTCCCACTGCTCTGCGAAAGGGGACATGACAAGAACAGAGTCAGCCCCAACAGATGGGTCACGGCACTAGCTGGTCCTCACATCTGCCTAGGGACTGCTGCTGTGGTTGGGAGCTCTGTCCTCCCACTGTCGGCCACTTGTCTTGAAAATATTCTCTA
This sequence comes from Cavia porcellus, assembly GCF_034190915.1. NCBI lineage: Eukaryota > Metazoa > Chordata > Mammalia > Rodentia > Caviidae > Cavia > Cavia porcellus. The sequence goes on from NW_026947500.1 coordinate 28,708,838, forward strand.
TGAATCAAGTCAACAGCTGTGGATTGCTACTTAATTCCAGGGGAAATATTCTCCCCACGTCCTCTGGGAAGGTTCATAAACAGAGAGTCGACAATGAGGACCCCACATTGTCCCATCTAATTAAAGGAAATAGGTCAGAGTGTGAGGTTTTCCTCGAATCTGCTGACTCCTCTTTTATATACAAAGGATATTGTGATCATCTAAGATCATCGCCTGTGTTTCATCGGAAGTAGCATATTTCACAGTCAACACACCAGGAAACCAGAAATCGCCTGTCAGGCAGGTCAGAGCTATTTTATTTCTCAGCAGGTGGTAGCCACCAAACAGGTATATTCTTAAAGAATCGTGATTCAGAATCAGCCTGAATTTTACATTCTTACCCACAAATACACACATGCACACATACACAAATATTACATTAAGAAATCTGTTTGAAAACACCACCCTCTATCTATCATCTATGCATATCTACAGCATAATGATACAGGCATCTGGTCTTGAAACCTAGCAACCGTATCCAAGTGTTCCTTAGTCAGCTAAGCAGGCGCCTGGACTCACACATCAGCTCAATTGGCTTCATTTTAACAAACACACACCTCTCGCTTCTCGCTCCATAACTGCAGAAGGACAAGACGTATAAAAACAAACCTTGTTCAGCTGAAGAAGAACAACCCATGTCATTTAATCCATCTGGCAGTGCCTCTCCCCACAAAGCCAGGCAGAAACAAAAACAGAGGTCGTGAAAAATAGGTTATCCCGATCGCAAGCTTATCAGCTTGCAACATGCTTAATATTTGCATGACTGTTTCGGATGCGGGCTGCCCAGCTCCCTACCAGCCTTGCTTTCTGGGACTGCCGTCCTACAGAAGTCATCGTAAATGCTCTATGGCAAACACGCATCAACCCGGCTCGGCTCATCTGCTCAGCCCCAGCTAAACACTGGATGACAACAAGCAGGGATTAACTTTGGTATTCACAGTTGCTCTCAGACCATCACTTCCTTCGAGTCAGCAGATAAAATAACCCGATGGAGGTTACACTTAATATTTTAAAGAGGAAAGGGGGTGAAAAAAATAACGCAGAACAGAATCAGACTGGGAAAGCGTACACGCTGGCCGGCTTGAGCGCAGTGCTGCATGGGGAGACGTGATCTTTCTTTGAAAGACAGAGAGTTGTATCCACACAGCATTCCGGATCCATTTCTGGATTCTACAGACCTCCAAGTGCTCATTAATCACATCGCTCTGGCCACGCGTTTACTGTCCTCCCCCCCAAGCCACATTGGAGCTTCCTGAGCACACTGATTTCCTGGTGGTACACTTCCATGCCTAGAAAACAAAAGATCCCTCACGCAACAGCCAGAGCTATTGGATCTTTTAAAGGGATCTTGCAAAGAAAAGAGTCTCATCAATCAGCCCCGTGGAAAGTCAGGAAAATGTTACTGTGTTTCCATTTGCTCACTTTACTCAGTATGGACCCCACTCTTACCCCTAGTTTGGGATGTGGGGTCCTCCTGCCATGCCTATGTACGACAGGTGCCCCAAGTTACAGAGGTGAAGGTGTGTGTGTGTGTGTGTGGGGGGGGTCTTACCTTGATGTTTTCCAAGCTCAGAATGATGGCAGGGGTGGGCAGGTCCCCAAAACAGTGTCTTGGCTCCACTCAATGTCAAATAATTAGGGCTCTGCTTGTGAGCCTCGAGGGTGTGTTCTGACCCAAGTATGGGGCAGGACAGCGCCAAGTTCAAGTGCTTCCCTGCTTCTCCTAAGCAGCAGTCCAGCTGCACTGGGGAGTGTAAAGTTGAAATGTGGCCCCAATCCACCCTCTCCACCACCATAATCCCTGAGGCTGACTATGAGAGACAAACTGCATGTGGGGAACATGCTGGAGTCCTCTGGGGATTACCTGCCATGCTCCCTTGTCCCCCATTCTCCAGAGGCCAGGAGATAAGACAGTTTTGACTACAAAGACCATGACAACATCCTCAAGGTTGAAGAAAGCCCTGGGAAGACAGAGCCAAACCAAAGAACCTAGAACAGAGAAGTAACCTAACACTGTCACCTAATGTCAGTCCCAGTACAAAGGGGGCAGAAATGTACCCCACATGCCACCGTTACCAAATACCACCCTTTCCCAGATGCTGGTGATGCCATACTGAACTCTGGTAAACACAATCCAGAAATATGTCTCCTGTCCCTTAATATCCAGTACCAGGGGACAGGGGTGCACATCAAGAAAAGAGGGATAGGGAAGGGGAGGGCTCATCTTGGATGGTGAATCCTGGAGAGGGGGGTCATTCACTGGTCACACACTACACAAGTCTCACTTTGTGCCACGCACCAAGGGGAAGGTTCTGCCAGATCCCCTGCCCTAACAGGGGGTTAACAACTTAGAGGATCAAAAAGCCATAAAACAACATGAGTGACCTAGAGTGGGTAAATGATGGATCCTAGAGGTATGTCCCAGTCCTAATCCAACACCTGCAACTGTAACCTTATTTGGAAATAGCATTTTTGCAGATATGATCAACTCAAGAATCTCAAGAGGAAGTCATCTTGGATTTAAGGCTGGATGAATGTCCTTGTAAGAGATGGGGGGAAGGTGAGATGCACATGTAGAGGACAAGGTCACATGAAGAGGAGCAGAGAGTAGAGTAATGCATCTTCAGCCCAAGGACATCCAGGACCAACAGTCACTACCAGAACTGGACAGAAGCTAGGACATATTCTCCTCTTGGGCCTCCAGAAGGGGCCCCTTGCAGCACCTTAATTTGGGACTTCCAGTCTCCAGAAGTGGCAAAGAATGCATTCTGGTTCTTTAAAGCCCCCAGGTTGTGGTCATTTGTTACAGCAGCCCCGAATGAGTCTGATGTCATGTTGTCACTAGGCTCACAGGGCACAAGGGTGTTCAGGGTGCTTAGGAAGGCCTGAAAGGTCACAGATGCAGAAGTGGAACTCGTGTTTCCAGTCAGCATCCTGATATGATGATTCCAGAGGTCCCCAAGTCTACAGTCAGACTCAGGGATGGTTCTAGACATTTGCCTTCTGCACAAGATCCCAGCAGACACAGATGTACCCTAAACCTGACAGGTACAACAAGGTACTAGATCCCAGCAGACACAGATATACCCTAAACCTGACAGGTACAACAAGGTACTATTGTAGGCCTCGGAGACTTCATGTAGGTGGGTAAAGAACAGAGATAGAATGGGATGGGACAGGATGGGGTGGGGTATAGTGAACCCAGTTGAGAGGGGAGGGGAAAAGAGGGGCTGAGGTTTGGCCCGGGACCAATTACTTGCAATGCAAGACTTAATGGTAGCAGGAGATGAAGAAGCATACAGAACAACTTGGGACCAGGACATGGAGGAAAAGGAAGAGTCGCAAAAGTCAAAGCAGCAAAGTGTGAGTCTGTCCTGTGACAGTGAGGTACCATCTCCCACTATGCAGGGAGCAGCTCACACCAACTGGGAAGGTAAAAGGCTTCAGGCTTTTCAACAACACTTCCAAGATCCCAGAGTGACGGTGGGGACAAAAGGGCCACCATCCTCTGAGGCCATCACCTCCCAAAGAGCCTGAGAATTTTTCTGAATCTCCAGATCAGAAAAGTGCTCCTGGGAGAGGCTGTGAACAAAGCAGCAGGCGAGAGTCCAGGCTTCCTAGGAGCCTGCTCTTTCAGGTCCCCAAGGATGCTCAAATCCGGCTTGGACTTCTGCATACTGACAGGAAGCAGGATGCCCCGCTGGGAACAGGTCCAGGAGCCATCTCCAGATGGAAGGTACCAGGCGCATCCTGCAGGAGCTCGGAGTTGCAGCCCCTGGTTCTCTGTCCTTATACAGCTCAGTCCTGATCCACTCCTCCTCCTTCACAGAGCAGGTACCTGCCTGGCTGCACCCCTAATCTGGGGGAGCTCCTAATGATCCTGCCAAGCCCTCACTCTGACCTCAAAAACCATGCTGGGAAGGAGCAGCCCCAGGGTTTTTAAATATTTCACCCACCTGTGGGTGAGAAAAGTCAGGGAAACCATTCCTTTTTGAAAAGTTAAAACTGCAATGCAGAAATTGAAGAGGAATTCAGGATCTGCAGAGAGGACAATTGATTCTGCAGGGAAGCACTTATTCTGGACACTGGAGGAGGCCAAAGTGGGCAGGATCAGTTCTGTCTCAAATGACTTCTTTCCAGCATGGAGGATGAGAAACTTGCCTGCCATCAGTGGAATGCCTCTGTGAGCAGCAGAGACTTCCACATGTCTGATGGGAGAGCTGTGTGCCAGACCGTTGGTCCTTTACCCTATCAATGCTTGGACCATCTCTGCAGCCCCAGGCTGCATCCTCCTCCAGCTCTGCCACTCCCCTCTAAGTGCAAGGCAGGAGCTGATCCTCAGCCAGCAATGCTAAACTCTAGTGGCTATAGAGCCATAAAGCCTGGACCAAAACACAGAGAGGGACACCCTTAACTATGGGGAGAGGGAGCTATGCTGCTGGAGGTCAGCACCTGGGGAACCCTCTTTTCCCCCCTCTGCCTATCCTTTCCAGTCAGGGTTCCTGGGCCAATCCATGTGGGCAGCTTTCCCATGGGGTAGAAGTGTCCCTGCTCTATAGGAGGCAGTTGGCCCTGCTTGGGGGACAGCACAGGTATTATCTTGAGTGGGATGGCTGGGGTTTGAGCCCTGGCTTGCTCATTCACTACAGGAAGTGTAACTCTGAAAAAGTACAGAAGATGCAGTGGGAGCCCCGCCTCCAGCCCTGGCCTCACTGCCCCCATGTGCAGCACTGCTTACTGGCACCTGCAGCTTTCTGAGGAGGGCTTTCCTGGCACCTAGAAGGAACCTGCACTAAAGAAGATTTGAACTATTGGGAAAACATATAAACAGGTCCACCCTGGGGACAGTGGAGCAAGGCCAAAGCATGTTTGTTGCTTCACTAGGACTCAAGAAGGACAGGGCCTTCAGGTCCATGCTGCCAGGCTCTGGTGCCTCATGCTCCCAACTTGATTCCCTGTGCCCCAGTGCCCTGGCATCCCTTTCACCCTAACCCTGACCTACTGTTGCCCTGAGCTCTGTGCCAGGCTCTGTGCCAAGGCCCCATCACTCCTCAGGGCCTTCCTTGGTAAGAGGGAACCAACCATATCCAGAGGCAGAGGTCTTTGTGTATAAAATGCTGGGCTCTCAGTGCTTAGTATGTGGCAGCTGTTTTCAATGCCAGAATCAGCCAGCTTTCTCAGACAATGGCACAATCTATGAAAGTAAGCAGGCTACAGGGACAGAGTACCTGCCCCTCCTGGCCATATACCCAGCCTGTGGCCCTGTTGGTAATAAGGGGTGGTGGGAAGCAGGTATGCAGGTGGCGAAGAAGTAAATGGGCTCAGTGTGAGTGGTTTGGTTAACACGGTATTGGCCCGGCCCTCATAGCCCACATGCCCTGCATCCCTCCCCTGGGAGGCTTTCTACTCAATCTTAAACCATAGTTTGCATTGGTGCCAGTTTGCTAGTGCACAATCACAAATCTCTAGCCAGTTCAGATGGAAAGAAGTCTTCAAAACAAAACAAAACAACAAAGCAACTTCTTTGGGGATGCAGAAGGGGCACTGTGGCGAGTGCAGATTTTACACAGACTTTTCCCTTTGGGACCCTGAAAAAGCCTCCAAAGCAGGAAAATTTATCATCTGTTTGTCACAAGAAGCTTGTGTTCACTACAGGCCCAGACAGTTCACAAAGGGCAGAATCAGGAGGCTCACGCCCCAGCCCCAGCCTGTGGCATGCAGAAGTGAAGGTTTCTCTCTCTGTAGGGGATGCTGTTTGCAGTTCAAATAATTCATCAGAATGGGTGAGTGGTTGCTAACTAGATTCGCCTGCCAAACAGGTATCTCTTATAATAATAAAAAGGTTTCAGTTTGTGATAAGGTGTTTGCATCCAGATAAGAGAGCCAATTATTGTCTCCAAATTGAAGAGACAAGCCATCCTTCTCCTGGAGCTGGGTTCTAACATCAACTTTAAGTGACCTGGCACGGGAGCTCTGCCTTTTGTAGGAGTTTGGTGGCTGATTCTTTCGTCTAAGGAAAGGAGTGAAAGGTTGTGAGTTGTGCGGAGAGGCTCAGACAGAAGTAGAGCTGAGTCTCTGTTTCATCCAGAGAGCAAAGGAAGGAAACACAGCGGCCTCCCACATGGCTGTGCTGCTTCCAGTCAAGGTTGTCAGTTAATAACCACAACAGAGAACCCAGAGATCCTGACGGTGGCAGACAGCTTGGAGAGCTATGCGCTCTCAGGACCCTGCATCCTGGGGTATGTGAACAATCCCCACTGCTGCAGGTAGGGTCTGCGCTGGAAATCGGTCACCACCCTTCCTTGACTCCCTTCTAAGCCACTAGTGTTTCATTCCTCAAGCCAAATCTGTTCCACTGCACCGCTTTCTGATACACAGCAGGCAGCAGGAAGATGGTCTCCGGCATTCTAAGAGCTTAGATCATTTTCTAAAGCACTTTGCTGACATTAACCCATCTATCTCTATAATGCACTCATGGAGGTGCTGATGCGGCTGTTGGAGGCCTGGAGCTCACGGCAATTAAATGATTTGCCCTGGCTCACAGGAGGGTGAGCATCAGTATCAGTGCAACTTTGGGAGGTCTGATGCTCTTCATGGGGTGCAGGATAATGCAAGCCAATCATCTGCCTCTGCATCTTCCTACGATTCCCCACACAGTACAGGAACCAGCCAGAGTCAGGACAAGGCACACACCAGACACAGTAAAGACAGGACAGCCAAACAGCAGAGTTTGGCTTACTCCTAGCACCCCAAACGGGGCAAAGGCACAGACAATGCGCAACAGACTCCTTCCCACCATTTCTCAGCCCCGCTCCAGCCCCACTGAGCAATGCACCATCCTTGAAAGCTCACCACTGTTGGTCCAATAGGACTGTTCCCCGCTGCAGGTCCTGTGGAAGCCCGGGGCTGGAGGGACCAGGCCAGTGGGCTCATCCAAGGTGCAAGACTGGGCCCAGGCAATGGCTGGGCGGTGGGCACGGGGAGGAGCCCCAGACACTGCCCTCCTGGTTGGCACAAGGGGTACTAAAAAGGGGAATGGTCATCAGCACCATTGCTGGGAAAGCAAAATGGAGCAATGAGAGGACAGGGGAGAGACCCCGTGGCTCTCTCTTCTGATTTAATCGCCACCCATGATCTACTTGGAAGCGAGTACATCCTGACCCCTTCCAATAAACACATCCAAACAACCTGTAAGTTAATCCGACTCACCAGCAGAACAATGCCCTGTATCTATCCCTTGATACTTAGCAAGTTTCCCCGCCTAGTTTCTTACTTTCTTAGATTTGTGGAAGATTTTACTTTTTGGAGCAGGCATAGGCTCACAGCAAAACCAAGAGGGACGTGTAGAGATACCTACCTGACCCCAACATGCACAGCCTCTCCCGTGATCAACACATCCCACAAGAGCAGTATATCTGTCTTAACTAATGAACCTAACACCCGATCTGAAGTCCCAGGGTTCACTGATGGGGTATGACATTTTCTGGGTTTGGACAAGGTTATGATAATAGATATCAATTTCTCTCAATATTTGAGAAAATCAGAGGTATAAATCAGATAGAGGTTCCTTGTGCCAACTTCCAGTACAGATAAAGTGTTTTCTATTCCTCTTCCTACCTTCCCACATCAGTTAGACTCATATGGAGGAAAACTTTGCCATGGGAACCTTCAGAAGAGACAAGAGCCTCACCCTCCAGGAAAGCAGGGATATATCCTGCCCCATTTCCAAGGTCTTCTTTACCCTTCCCTGCCATCAGTTAAGAAAACAGGATCAGAGGCAGAAAGGGTGCTTGTGCCAAATTCCTCACGGAGTTTGCTAACAGTGGGCTCTGAAGGGGCTGGGGATTTAGCTCAGCGGCATAAGCGCCATAAGCGCCTGACTTGAAAGCAGGCAGTCGTGAGTTCGATCCTTGGTACCGATAAAAAGGAAAAAGACCAAAAAAAAAAAAAAAAAAAAAAAAAAAAAAAAAAAAAAAAAAAACAGTGGGCTCTGAACCAATCTCAGGAGGATTCTGGAAAGCTGGTGAGCATACCCTTAGCCAAACTGAATGCTGCCGTAGTTTTCCCATGAGCTTACTCACCAATGTCTGTCTCCTTGTGGTTTTTGATGTACTCTGCCAGCTCGAAGTTGCCTGCTATGATCGCCACCTGCGGATGAGAAATTACATGGAAATTAAGTGTCAGCTGCAGAGGACAGTAATGGGTTTCTACAGGCTTTACATCATTGACGGCCTTGTGACAGAGGGTGTCCAGTCACAGCTCTGCAAAGGGCAGGTGTGATATCTATCAACTCACACTGTTTCTCTTTGACACTATGGAACTCCTCCCAGAGTGCCTGGTTGTTTTATCATGATGGAGCTATCATTCCAGAACTTAAATGAGCAAGGGCTCTGTCCAGAGGCATCAGAAGAAATTTTTTGAACAGCAGCAGAGAATTCTACAAGGTCAGAGTCTACAAGTGTCATCTTACACATCCCACATTTCAAGAGCGCTTGCCTGGGTCCCACAGTCATATCCAGGTGTCCGTCTTTCTGCTAGATTAAGCCAGTCCCCATACTGGACAGAAGGCAAAGACTTGAGAAGGCATTTAAAGTTTTCAGCTCAGAGCAGAACATTCTGCCCACGCCTGTGGGCATAGCCAGGTAAGCAGCACCAGAAACTCCCTACAAAAATTATTCCAGTGCAGCCCTGCAGACCTGTTGCCTATGACAAAGATTTTATATGATGCTTGAAACTTGGGAAGAGCCAAGCAAGTGAAGCCAGGGGGCACCTCCAAACCAGAGATCACAGGACAGGGGACATGATACCTCAGAGAGGCAACCCTGGGCCTTCAGCTAGCATGTGTGGACCTGCGGAAGAACTGAGCTCATGGTACCACACAAGGCAGCAGGACCGACTGATCATCCAGAGGTCACAAATGCAAGACCCAGGTCTGCCCCACTGATTTCAGACTCATCAGTCCTACCCTCAGGTGAGTCGACACCTTACAATAAATGTCTTCCTTTTACACACAACACACAATACACAACACACTTTGACTAGGATGGGTTTCATCTTAACAAAGCCATCACAATATCTTAAGTAAAAAATGCATTCAATGACCTCTCCCGCCAAATGTCACGGCCCTGCACCAGCGCACTCTGTAGTGTTGGTGGTTCTTTCTCATGACCGCCTGGGAGCTGCAGCATCACTGCCCAGCACTGCCAGAGAGCAATGTGGCACAAAGTGGATAATCCAAAAAAGGCTAAGAATCTAAGTCAGAAGTATGGTAAGGGACGAATGCCTGTTGTTTTCACACCGTCACAAAATCAAACCATTAAGTCAAATCATTGCAAGTCAAGGACCATTTCTCTCTCTCCCTGGGATATTGTACCCTGCATCTAACTATGGTTAATGCAGTGAGGCTTATATGTATTTCAACACAATGTTTTAAAAAGACAAGATTCCACCTGTGCAGAGCAGCAGGTGGGAGAGGCAACAGGAGACCTGGCTGGGGATCTGCCCTGAGAGGTCAGCAGGTGTTGGAAGATGAATTAGACCAGCTGAGGGTGAGGGCAGAGATCTCACAAGTGGTGAGCAGGTGGAGTCCTCATATTTCAGTGCCCTAAAACATGGTCCCTCTTGAGATTTGGCTCTGCACTGTGGGTCCCCAGTCTAGGGCATCTCTCTCCAGTCTATGGCATGCATGTGGTCCAGTGATGTACCTAGGCACTTCCAATCAGAGAGGCAGAGGCCAGAGGTGGCTCTTTTCTGAGGAAGGATCCCCCATACCCCCTTGCTCTTAGATCCTCTGACTTAGTTTCTGTATCTCAGTGGGGGATGCCGGATTCAGCAAACCCTGAATGATGCCATTTCATGGTGTTATCTGGCCCCTTTGCCACAGGGCAGGGCACCTCTCACCTGTCCTCACAGCCAAATACCTCATGTGAAAGTTGCAGAGAGAGGGGCTGGGGGTTTAGCTCAGTGGCATAAGCGCCTGCCTTGAAAGCAGGCCGTCGTAAGTTCGATCCCCGGTACCGATAAAAAGGAAAAAAGACAAAAAAAAAAAAAAAAAAAAAAGTTGCAGAGAGATGGAGATGGAGGCCAGAGGTGAAGGGCACAAACCTTAAGCCTGGGATGCCTGAGTGCAAATTCCAGATGCATACTACATGGCACCAGGCACTGTTTAACCCCTAGGCCTCAGTTTTCCCATCTGTAAGGTGGGTTGGTGTGAGGACTTGGTAAGATCATGAATGCTAAGGTTAGGACAGTGGTGGCCACACAAAGAACCATGAAGTCTGCTGTCACTCATGTGTCAGAATGACTTCCTTGATGACTTATGTAGCAGGGGTGGAGCACTCCTGTAGCAGTGACCTGGGCCCCACATGGTAGCACAGTCAGACACACAGGTACCAACAATGACCAGAAAGGAAACTAAAGAGCAGCTCACACTTGCAAGGAACAGCCCTGGGCACTGTCAATCTAGGATCAAAGCCAAGGCCACCAAGCTATCCACTTAAAGTAATTCTGCCCATAATGCAAAAGAGACAACATACAGGTGACAGTGGCCTGCTTTTCCTAGCTCAGGACAGTGTCTCAGGCAGCAGGTGGCTGGCTTCCCTCCGGCATCTGCCTGCCCTGTGTTTAGCCCACTACAGGTCCCATTACATGTCTCATAGCAGAGGTGGAGGACAGATTGTTATAAGGATGCTTTAACTGGACACTGGCTCATGGCTCCTGGTTTCAGAGGCAGAAAGGAGGCAGGATATGCAAGGCTGTCTACTTGGGTTTAGGGCATGCTGGTCAGTATCATTTATAAAGTAAATGTCGTGAGCACTCTGTATGTACTGCATGGCACCTGAGTGCTTCACAGGGATCCACTCTTTTGGTCCTCACTCTGGGAGGTAAGTGCCGGCTGCACAGACAGATAAAACAGGCACAGAGAGCATACATGACTACCTGACACACAGTGAGTTCGTGCCAAAACCAAGACATTTGATCAAGATGTTGAGATCTAAAATCTTTGCCTAAGTAACATGGCACAGAATAAATCAATTTCGCTGATTCCAACATGTTTTTTAGAGTTGACTCATAATAGCATCATTTCCTGTGGTCATGCCCGGTTAGAAGCACCCTATGCTCTGACCTGGGTTTTCCGTGATGTCTGTGATGCGAGACCCTTTGCTGGTGCTGACAGTTCTCTCTTGAGACAGACAACAAAACCACGGCATAGAAAACAAGGGCAAACAGGACCTGATGCCTGGGACCCAGGGGACTCTGCCCTTGACATTCAGGACCACAGAGACCCTAAAGCATGCAGGGATATTAGCATTAGCCAGGGGCCAGACCTCCTCCAATAAAAGTGTCCATGTCCTTGGAGTAAGACTCCAGAGAGAGCAAGGCTCACACTTCACAGAATCAACTGACTGGTAGTGGTGGGGATAGGGTTAATCTGTTTTCATAACTCAAAAACTGACAATTGCGTTCTCTCTGGCACTCAGACGCTTATACTTAACAGTAATTTAATCTCATGCTCTGCAAGGCACATCATCAATATCTCTACTGTGACAATCTATTAGGGGTGAGGGTGGTAGAAAGATGATCATGTGGATGGTTAGGAAGTGACAGAGCAGGGTGGACTAGGCTTTGCTGGGGAAGAGACATTGGAGACTGTGTCTTGTGGAAAAGTGGCTGGAGCCTTGGCCCTGCCACATTGTGCGTATTCCTCTGGCCATTATCGGAAGCCTCAGCTCTGGGATCTCCACTATCTCCTCTATCACGTGCATCTCAGTATCTCATTACTGGAGCATCACAGAATGCCTATTTCATAGACATCCTGCAGGGCTTGGAGGAAATGCGGGGGACATGTGCATCTACACCCCTGCATGCTGTCATGGACAGAGTCTTCCTTCACCCCCAAAGAAGGCAAGATAGTACTCTTCTGCAGAAGCATTCCATCCTCCCCAGTTCCTATCCCTGAGCCTTGAAGCTGGGCTTATTGCAATCTTCTGACCTGATTTGCACGAGGTTGTCCTGACATCCCCCACTCCCTGCACCCACCTCATCCAAGAGAACTCAGGTTTTAAGGGGCTAATGCTGGCCAGTGTTACATTCCCCTGGCCCAGTGTCCAAAGTGTAGTGGCCCCACAGACCCAGGAATAAGTGACTCAAGAACTAGTGATTGCAAAGAGCCAGTACCACTACTGTGGGGCCTGAAGATTACACAGGTCCTGTGGCAAAGGTCTGGAGTACGCAGGGGCCCAGAGTATTTGGGGTGGGAGTTCCCTGAAAGGATGGGGATCATGGATGTGGCAGCCAGGACCCCACAGGTAGTGTGAGCTACCACCTCCCACCCACACCAGGCACTGCCTGCTGTCTTTCCGGGTGCTGTCAATACCTTTCCTCTGTGCTGCATACTGGAGTCCAGTACAAACCCCAGTGCATCCCTGGGCTTCCCACCCCTGAGAGTTGTGGTCCTGCTTATGAAGGCTGAGCCTTAATATTGAATTTCCAGTCTCCAAAACTGTGAGAAATAAACTGTGGTTCCTAAGCTTCCTGGTATACGGTATTCAGTTATAGCAGCTTGAACAAACCAAGATAATGTCCACCCTGTCCCATCTGTCACCTGGGTGAGAGCAGGGCTCAGTAAGGTGTCAAGAAAGCTAGCTGTCCTACCCAGGAAGGGGATGGCAGCACATGTGAACATCTTCACAGCAACAGATGCCAAGGAGCTGGCCTTTGGATGCCCTTCCTGGGTCCACAGTATCCTGGCAGTGACGGAGCCCTGCAACCACTGCTCTGCTGAGTGTCATGATGCAACCTGCTCTGACGATGAGCTAGACCCAGGGTGAGGGTGGAAGCCGCCTCCCTCTTCCTGACTGCTCAGTAGTCTCCTGGCATCCACAGCCAGAGTGCGGGGGAACCCACTGCCAGCCCTAAGGAAGCCTCCTCCTCTTGCCAAAGTGCAATGTGCTTCCGACAGTAAGAGCTATTTTTAGGTGACTCTGTGATTCCCCACACCTTCTTGCCAGCATTGGGAATGGTTCCTCATAGAGACACCAGGAGAGTCACGGGGACCCCATCCTTACCCTTCTCGTCTTTGGTTTTTCTTTTAGTGGCACAGTGTCACCTGTACCAGATGCCTATGCTAGAAAGCAACTGGCACTCAAAGACCAGGAGCCTGGCCAGGATGCTTTAGTATGAGCATCTGAGCATCTTCAGAACATGGTGGGGAGACCCAGGGCCTGGCTCAGTGAGGTCAAGGTCACTAGTCTCTAAGGACACTCTGTAAGGGAGTCTCTGCCTGAACTAAAGTTGGGTATTTGGAAAGGCAGTGGATGACCCAGTGATGATCCTGCAGGTTCCATCAGAGTCCCCAAATTATGCAGGAGGGTTGAGAGCCTTTGCAAATCAATGCATATAGCCTAGAGGTACTTGGCTTGCTTGGGGACCCCACAGCAATATGATAGCACTGCCTAGATAGAGTCCCTGGTGGGCAAGTGACACTCACCTCCCCCACAACTAAAGCGCTGTCTCAAGGTTCTGAGGGCCAGGAAGCAGCCGGAGATACAGCACAGCATTGACTTCTGAGGCTACTCTAAAGCAGGTCCACACTCAATGACCCCTGGCCCCTTCAGGTTGAAAGGGGGACCTGACACTTATGTGAAGACTTTCTCAGACAAGGCCCTTTGAGGGTACCTAGAGGTGAGAGACAAAGTGTCCCCATGCCATGGAAAGTCAGGTGGATCCAGCCCTTCATGCTCATGGCCAAGGAGTGAAGGATTGGGACTATATCACTCTGGCATCACAGGAAAGCAGGCAGGACCCAGCGCTTAGGCACATGATGGCCGGAGAGGGGTTGCTTTAACACTGAGGCCACCAATGAGCCACCCCACCTCTGTACCCACACTCCCCCTCTGTACCTGGGAATAGTAGCTCCAGCATGACTCCTCAATGACTACTGTTGAGAATTAAAATAGCTAACATGGGCCAATGACTTAATACCATGCCATTCAATATTAGCAAAGCATCTGACGTTAGCAAGCTAACTGTGGAAACCTATACAGTAGATGGAGATGGTACCAGTGTGAGGGTACCAATTTTTATTTCAGGCATAAAAAAAACATAATTCACCTCATTAACAGAAAAGGAGGCAGCTATATAATCATCTTTGATAGTTGCAGTATCTGGTCAGTTTTGATGCTTTACCAAAGGCATCAGATATAATGACACTGATCTCATGACTAAAATGTAATAGATTCACAATAAAATTTAAAAGAAAGGAATTAAATTAATCTGCTGTCTTAGTTACTTTTTACTCATTGCTGAGACAAAATACCTGATGCACCAAGTTTGGAAAGAAAGGTTTATTTCTTACAGTTTTTGGAGTTTCAGTGCATACTCAGTTGGCTCCAAGGCAGGGTGGCATGGCAGGGCCACAGTCCATGGTGGTTGCAAACAGCAAGGCAGAAACTGGCAAGAGAGCCAGACACACCTTCTTCCTGCCATTACCTTGTATGCTGGCTCTACTTCTATGTGGGTGTAGCACTGACACCATCAATCCAAACACTAGACAATGAACCAATCACAAATGCATAATGCAAATACATGAAGCCTGGTGGCCACAGACATAACTCATGACATCTGCTATTGCATCAATAAACACCGCTGACCCTCTGTAACCAGGCTAATACATTTGTGGATCCAACTAGCTGTGGTTAAAAAAAATTCAGGGAAATGCATGCATGGAACATGTACAGGCTTCCTGCTCGTCATCATTCCCTAAATAATACAGTACAAAAATTTGTGCAGTATTTCCTTGTTTTTGTTTTTTTTAGGTACCAGGGATTGACTCAGGATCTCACACTTGCCAGGCTGGCGCTCACACTGAGCTAAATCCCCAGGGTTTTTTTGCCTTTTTGAGACAGGGTTTCACTATGCAATTCAGGCTGGCCTCGAACTCACAGCAACCCTACTGTCTCAGCCTCCCAAATGCCAGCATTTTTGTTGTATTAAGTACTATAAATCATCTAGGGATTATTTAAGTATACAGGAAGACATGTATGGTTTCTGTGAAATACTGTGCCATTTTACATAAGAACTTTAGTATCAATAAACCCTTGGTATCTGTTTGGGTTCTGCAGTCACTCTCCCATGGATACCAATGAACAACCATGTGTCACTTCATAAAGAAGCATCCCCGTCTGATTGGCACTTGATCCCAAGGGTTGCCATTCTGGGCTTGCTAAGGGAAAGCTGGGTGGGCAGGGGACAGGCTGGCCTCATGGGTCTCCCTGCGTCCAGACTCCTCGGTCTTCACCATGGCTCCTCCCATTCTCCAGTACTCCAGACCAGCTTCCTTATACCACAGCCTCAGGACAGGCCTGGAGACCTCGTCTCCCAAGGCTGACTCTGCAGCTTGCATACCATCACTTCCGGAAGGTTCCACTGGTTAAAGAACTGGAGGGATTCTGGGAACATGGTGGGGGACAGACCCCACATGCTGATGGCAGAGCTTCACTCTTCAACCTAGCACATCTGTGAGATGGACGTAGCAAGGGTCCATTCATAAGTACCTTGTCCTTTGCACCTGGATCAAACAGTAGCCCACATTATCACCTGGATTTGAACCTGAGTTCCACAGCTTGCACACCTCGGCTTCATGCAGGGCTGTCTGCTTAAGACTAGTCCAAAACAAGCACGCTTGCTAGCAAGTCACATCACAGGATGCTGACACTCCCCACCAGTGACATTCCTGAACACAAGACAGAGGTCTCATTGGTCTGGCAGTTGGCACTGCAAGATTATAATTAAGAAGAAAAAACATCTCAGCATCTAAAAGTTTCTGATCTAACCAATGGGGCAGATCCAGCTGGTCTAACTTCATTCTAACAGTTTAGCTTCCAGCCAAGATGTGGAAACACTGATTAGGTAAGAGCCTGCCAGCCCTGGGGAGGGGGCTGCCTCCCTCATCATCTCCATGCAAGTGTATCCACAGTTCTCCATCTGAAAAATATTCATGGCAGTCGGGGTGGAGGAACTCCATGAGAAACACCAGAGGGATGCACACAAGTTTAGCACTCACAAACGAGAACGGGAAGTAATTTCACATCTATCAAATGCATCTTTCCTTTCCCAGATGGATTTGCCAACAAAATGAGTTTCTCCTTATAACAGCAATGGGCTTCAAGGACATCTTCCCGTCCTCTGAGAAATCTTGATGGAAAGCCAACAATCCTCCAACATTTGCGGAGAAGCAGTCTTCAAGAAAGAGGCTCAGTGTGCAGAGGTATAAGGCACAGGGAAGTAAGGTGTTCACACTTGCTTCAGGGTCCCCCAACTCGTAGGCAGAAGGGGCAAGTCCTCTATGTGTGAGAGGCTGAGACTCACAGATGCAGGTGTTCCTAGACTGGCTCTGGCGCACTGTGACAATGAGAAGCGTGGACAAGCTGGTCACAGCAGCGGGTGCTCATGTTTGCTCACCTCGTGCATGTAGCCAAGCCCTGAGGAGCAGCATCTGATTCCATCCTCAAGCCCACAGAAGGCAGAGCTGCCGTGACCCTTGCTTCACAGACAAGAAAGTAGGCCTTGCAAGCTCCAGTGATGGGATTTCCAGTTCCCCAAAGGTATTGAATTTCAAAGCCAGGTATGATGAATGCTGCATGCAACCTCCTGGGTCTCTAACTGCAGAAATCCCCACAGTACCCCAAGCCAGGCACAGCCTTCCTGCTTGGAAAGAGTCAGAAGGGAGGTTAAAACTGACATGGGATTCATAGCAGAACTGGAGCAGAAGCTTCTGAAGACAGAGAAAACAATGACAGCCAAGATCAATGCACATGTGTGTACTGGTTTGCTAGGGCTGCCCCACAGAGTGCCATATCCAGGTGGCCTAAACAGCAGACAGTCCTTGTCCCATGTCCTGGAGACTACAAGTCTATGCAAGATCTAGATGTCACAGGGCTGGTCCCTCCTGAGGCCTCTTTTCCTGGCTTGCAAATGGTATCTCTTCATGTGTCCTCACATGGTCCACTGTGTCTGTCTGTGTCCTGATCTCTTCTTATAAGGACATAGTATTTCTATAAAGGACCCCTCCTCAAATGCAATCAGATTCAACCCATAACTGCTTAGCAGAGAGGAGCGGGGAATCTCCTTGCCTTCCTCATGGACATGTAAGGTCGTCAAGCAAACAACAGCTTGGAGCTGTTTCCAAAGGCTTGCTGAGCCCTCCACACAGTAGGCTCTTTTCAGCGGTGTGGTGATGTCAGCTGTGCAGACATACCTGTTACACACGGAGGTGCAGGTGCAGAAGCTGCACCCTCTGTCTCCCCAAAACTTCATTATAAACAACTCTACACACATCTCAAAAACTGAAAAACTGTGATGAAAATCAGTGTAGTGCCCAAATAGCTCACACACTTAATTATGTGTTGCCTCATGTGTATGGGTGTCTGTGTGCATGTAAGGAGGTGTGTGATTTCCTGCTGAACCACTGTGATGCTTTCTTCTCGAAGTCCCTCAGCATCCGTGGGAATGAAGGACATCCTCCCACAGCTAGTGTCGCAGTCAGAACATTAGCATTTGTTCCCAAACAGCCTCTAAGACCCATTCCATACCCACAGTTTCTCCAAAGGCCTCTTGTCTGGAACCCTTTGTATTGTCATACTTTGGAAAAAATTCACACAGTGAAACGCATGGACCTCACACGGTGAGAGTGATGCAGTCCAATGGCATCATCTGCCCAGATCACCATCACTCAAGTCAAGAACTGGAATATTCCCATCAGCCCATGTCTTCCCCCACCTCCATCTCATTTCCTCCCTCCCACCAGCCAGAGCAACAAGATCCTGACTTCTCTCACTACAAATCAATCACGTCTCCCTGTTGAATGTCACACACGTGAACGCCTATGTTACACGCTCTTGTGGGTCTGCTTTCTTTTGTTCTAGAAGTGCAGAAATCAACTTTAGATGTTTTCTCATAAGTTTGAAAAGCCAACAACTATAAGACTCAGATCAACACCTGAAAACCTCAGTATCCCAGTGATCCAGGCTCAGCTGCCACAAACACCACTGCCGTGACTCAGAAACAGCATTTCTCACCCAGGGACAAGGGTTTTGTTTTGTGTTTTTCTCTTTTTCCTTTTAAATAAAATTAAAAAAAAAGAGTAAGGCCAGGAGTGGGAATGGTTGGTTTCCTAAGGAAGCACACCACAGTCGTCATGCTACGGGGACACATTTGTAGCATCCCAATGGATGCTACAAATCAGGATAGCACTGAGCCCTTCATATGCAGAGGGGAAATTCACCATTTTGCTCAAATAAAATGCTTTATGGCTTTTCTTTAGTATATCAAAATTTCCAGCCTTGCTACTCTTGTGAAAACTGGAGTCACTCTTAAGTGACATAAGGGTCATTTGGGCCCTATGACCCCTGTGGCTCTGATAACCAAGATGGCCACAAAGTGACTAGTGGGCAAGTGACATATACAGTGTGGGTGTGCTGGCCAAAATGGTGATTCACGTCCTGGGCAGGAGGAAGCAGATGGGTGAGAGTTTTTCATGCTCTCAGAATGAGAGGCAATTTTAAGGCTTAGGACTTCTCTCTGGAATTTTTCCACTTAAATATTTTTGGACAGAGGTTCACAGAGAGTAACTGAAATTGCAGAGAAAGGGGGGGTTACTGTTCTCAGTTTATCTTAACAGACACATAAAATACTTCATGGTGCAAAGAGAGCTAATAAATTAAACTACAGAAATGAATCGGGCATGCCCATCCCCAGCCTCATCTTCCCTCACCACCACCTCACCATCTCCGAGTATTTATAAATAAATTCTGACTGGGTCATGTCTTTTTGAGAAAACAACATCACACTTGTCATTAATCCCAGTGCCACAGAAAAAAACTTATTATGGAAAGAGATCTGCGTCCCCTCTCTTTTCCCTCATTCACCCTAAATTGCAGAGCCCATTAAAATAACACGGCTCACTCAGGGGACACACTAACACCCAGGGGCCGCTGGCTGCTAAGATGCAGCGGATAGTATGTGAATTGGATTCTACACGATTAAATAACATAAAATTGCATTTCAATACCTTGAGGAATAAAAATAATCAAGAGACATTTACTTTGTTAGGAAATACCTGGGGATAGTGCTCTATAATCAGCAGGTAAAGTCTGAGAGAAGGAAGAAAATGGAGGAGGGAGGAGAGAGGGAGGAAAAGAGGAAAAGACACTGATTTTCCTGAAGAGGTTTCTAAATCCTTGTCTAAGGGTCCCATTTTCACCACATCCTTACCAGCACTGGTTATGCAAAGTTTTTATTATAGCTGTTCTAAGTGGAATGAGATGAATCTCATTGTAGTTTTGTGTTTTTCTGACAGCTAATGATACTGACCATTTTTCACATACCGCATACCCAAAGTCACCAAATCAGCCTACCGAAGAGACACTTGCACACCCATGATGACAGCAGCACAAGTCAATGCAGTTAAGATGTGCACTCACTTCCATGCCGCTGGAGAGCTGAAAGGATAAAGCAAACGTGATACGGAGCCATCCTGGGATATTATTCAGCCATAAAGGAGAATGAGAGCCTGTCATTTGCAACAAAATGGGTAAAGCGAGCAGACATGATGTTAAGTGAAAGAAGCCAGACATAGAAAGATAAGGGTTGCATGTTCTCTCTCATTGGTGGAAGCTAAAAAGAGTCAACCTGAAAGTAGCACAGTGATTCCAGGGGATTGGCAAGGCTGGATTTGATCAATTCACGTCATATGCATGTATGGAATAGCATATTGCATCCCATTCATATGTACAGTTTATATACGTTAATAAATTTTTTAAAGATCAATTTTTCAAAACAATTTAAAACCACTATAAATATAAGCCGAGGACTCAAAGTTCCCACTTAAGGATTTGAGGGCTAAAAGGGGTGATTCTGGGGAGAAATACCCAAAAGCTATCCCTCTCAGATCTCATGACTCTGGGGTAACCATGTGTTCCTAATCAATCAGCCCTTTTACCTTCCATTTGGGAAGCAAGGCTGCATGCCAGGGTCATCTGAAGGCTCAGACACTGCTGGTCACACCTGAGTACAGACCACCAGCCCCCATGTGGGTTGTCAGAGCAGTGGCACAGTGGCATGGATCTTTATTGCTTTTAAATTAATCGCCTTTTGAATTATTCACATGGGTGCTACAAACACAGAACACTATGGTGGCAGCAGATTCTGTGCAGGGCTGCTGTGCTCTTGGACAGGTGACTGATCCCAGCCATGCATGGTAGTTCGGCAGCATCTTTCTCAGGACCCCTGAGAATGCAAGACCTGCCGGCTGCATTTGACAGCCATTCCTGACATAGAGCTGGGGACCAGCAGAGCCACATGGGCAACACTGTACTACAGGCAGATCCTCCTCATTCCTCTGGTCTCCCTGTGACACAGTCATTAGGAGAAGAGCTCATAGGTTTCCTGACAGCCTGAAGCTCCCCAACCAAGGAGCCATGTTGAGATTACCCCAGTCCTAGCCCCCACTCTGATCCTGGAGCCGATGGGAGCATACAGGAAGTCTACAAGGAGGCTTCTTAGCATTACAACTACCTTGTAACCAGTAAGAGAGGCTGAATATATGGCAAGGAAGACACTCAGCAACTGCAAACACTGAGAATGTTCTAGGTAACCACCCCATTCACTTCTGAAATGTCCTTTACCCACTATAAGCTGCAGCTGGCTGCTTTGCTTGGTCGTGGGAATGTATTTTGTGGGTGGAGCTCACTCTTCTCTGCTGTTGGCTTGTGATCACCTTTCAGAGGATTTCTGGGCATCGCCTGTTTACATGACAAGTTCATCCTTAGGTCCTGATAGAATCGATCAAAATACTAATGTGTTCTTTTAAACACAGAACTTGGTCTCTTAGGGACACTTAGCTGCCACTGGGAATCTCATCTCAAATGTGCATGGCTGCTGTTCCAAAATCTGCCAGTGCATGTTAGCAGACTGTATGCACCCCCTAAAATTCCTTAGCAACTACATCCTGGTGCCTAACATTTTAATTCCTTCGGTTATGATTCATGGTGCCATCTGTGGACAGATAATGAGAGACAATAATCCAAGAATAGCCACCAGGCATGTGTTCAGCAGAGTTTTAGCATCGATGCCTCCACGTCAGGGGAAGAGACGGGGGCCACACTAGGAGGTACCTCACCTGCCAGGGAGCATGCAGGACTCAGTGGGTTGGATCAGAGGGTGGTTAGCCCCTACCTGCCCTTGATTTCCAGAGAATACCTAAAGAGTAGCTTCAGGGTCCTGGAGATGACTAATGGCAACAGATATAAGGGAGAATCCGCAGGAAGCACATCACCCACATGGGGCACCTGCCCTGTCAGGTAGGACGGTTGGGTAAAGGAGGGGGATGAGACTGTGAAAAAGGAGGCCCCTGAGTCCCCTTAAGCCTGGTACATAGAGTTCATTGTCCTCTTGTAAATTTGAGATTCTGCTTTAAGACTTCTGTACTGTCTAATGATACTCAGGTGTCAGACATCTCTCTTTCTTTTCATAATTTCCAAAACATGTCAGCTTCCTATTGGTTTAGAAAATGCCCCCCAGGACCAGCAGATATGCCTCATGGCTGCACCTGCTACCCATCAACTTAAGGGCAGGGCATGTCCCCAGAGGTCCCCAGAATTTCCACATTTGCGGGGTACAGGAATGTGTAGGCTAGATAGTGACTTCTCTCAGTTGTTTGTCCAAAGCTGCTGTAAACCAGCTAATCCTCCCTCCTGCAAATACAAGGGATAAATGACCTTGGTTGTCCCCTGTTCTATGGGGAAGGGAGCAGGTAAATTAGAGTCCAGACAACCTGAGTCCCTGTAACACATCCTGCTGGGGTTAATATGAGAGCTGATTTGAGGAAAGGTCAGGGGGGCATGGAACTACCTAGAAGGGGCAGGATGGAAGCCAGGACCAAGTGATCCATCTGCCCCCTGTCACACGGTCACATAGCAGATGTTGGCAGGAAAAGCTCTTAGCACTTCTGGATTATTATGCTGGCAAAAACCAGAAATGTGAAATCCTGGAATACACTGCATACACACACATACACATGCTACCATCCACCACCCTTTGATGTAGGAATCAGAGCAAGTTTTAGAATTATTTCCAGAATTCTAAGGAGCATGATTCACTGGAAAGAGAACACTGATGTCATTATCCTCCTGTGTATTCAGGTGGCAAGAAGTCCCCTTGGCCACCCCTCCCCACAGTAGGCACAGCATGCAGCATGTCCTTGTGTCTGGAAAGTGGCTGCAAACACGCAAGATGACTCGGGCTCTCTCAGCTCCAAGCCTGCAGCTGCACACTCTGGGCCAGAAGCCTGGAGAAATGTGAGCCGGGCCAAATGGATCCCAGGAGGAGACCAAGCCCCTGCAGGCTCTGTGCTGGGATGTGCACCCTCTTCCCGCCAGGATCAATCACGTGGTTCCTGACAACGTGTGCAGACTTAAGGTGCTGATGGCATACAGCTGGGGACACTGGCATTGCTTGGAAGAACTGTGCTTTATTTTTTCAACAGAAAAGCAAAGCAATGAGAGGGAAATGATCATGAAAAGCTCCTCTGAGGGAAGAGAGCAAGTTACCTTTCGGCCCTGAGAACACAGAAACCTCCATCCAGCCTGTTCCAAAGCAGATACAGCTGTGTAGCTTTGGATGTATTGCCTAACAGCTCTGGGCCTCAGAGGTAAATATAAGCAGAGATACTATTCCCTACCTGTAGTGTATATTGTCAATTAAAGACAGTGGGTATAGACTAATTAGCAATATTGCTAGATACACAAGCCTTCACTAAATGGTAACTCCTGCTATACATAATTATTTTTAACAACACTCTATAAATGGCAGAGAGAAATGTTTTTAAAAATACCACCTAGGGCAAAAGAAAAGAGTGGAAAAGAGAAGAAGAAAGCTGGACTTTATGTACATACTTCATTTTATATATTCAACTTTAAAATGATGCAAATATTTCACAATTATAAACCAAAATTAAACCCTTAAGAAGCGACCATTAAAAATTGAAACAAGAATTAAAGGAATTTCTGCATGCATATGGCTGCTGGCATAAACAAACAGAGAAAATTATTGCAAATGACTTCCCCACACAGTAATTTAATTGCATCTCCCTAACGGGACTGACTCCAATGACAAAACACAACCGCAGATCAAAGTCTGAAGCCATTTTAGCACCAGGCTGTTGGTGGAAGTGTCAGTATGAGTATTTAGAGGATTCTGTGAGAGTGTGGCAGAGCAAATCATAATTAGAGCGATGCTGCTCATTAAAAGGCGAGGCGTTAGCCAGGCATGCTAGTGTATGCCTGCTATCTCAGCTACCAAGGAGGGTAAGGCAGGAGATCATGAAGTTCAAGGCCAGCTTAGGTAACTTAGCAAGATTCTGTTTTATTAAACTAACACAATGAAGCAAAATAAAATGGGCTGGAGAGTCAGATCAGTGGTAGAGCACTTGCCTAGCACTCATGAGGCCCTGGGTTCAAACCCCAGCACCACCTAAAAAACTAAAACAACATAAACCCACCTGAGATTTGCAGCACAGTTGGAGACATGGATTAAGATTTAAAATCCAGGGGATTAAACACATTTCTGTGATCTGAATGTACAAAACAATATTGGGAGGTGGGGCCTCCTGAACAGGTCAGGAGAGCTCTGTCCACACAGACAGAGGACTGTCCTCCCTCCGGAGCGACCTTGTGATCTCAGGAATGGGTTTGTTAGAACACAAGTCTGGCCCTCCTTACTCTTTCCTCTTGCCCTCTACTTTCTTCCAGAGACAACAGAGTCCAAGGCCCTCACCAGCTCCAGCTTCCTCCAGAGCAGTGAGCCAAGTAAATTCTGCTCTCTACACATGACCCAGGCCTAGGTTTTCTGTGATCGCAGCAGAAAACGGTCTAAGACATTCATGGTGTGTATGACCTTTAAAATAAGCACCCTTGCATTTATGTGTGGCCCCAAGCCACTGCTTTCCACTAAGAGGAATCAGGCTTCTCAGGAAGTACCAGTTACATGTCTGAGACAAAGAGCAACTTCCCAGGACAGCGTGAAACATTTCACCACATCAGAAACTAAGGAAGCTGTCAATTATCCTGAGGTCATGCCAAAAGCACACAAGCTCTGTGGCTATGGAATAACAGAATGAAGCAATCACAGACAGATGAGTGATTACCAAGAGGAGACTGGACAATAAAACGCAATGGCAAACACCTTTCTGCAGGCACCAGAGAGCTACCAAGACTGAGAAGACCAGTGATGCCAGGCTCTGGGAGGGGACAATTGTCCAGGTGAGCAGACCCACAGCTGTTCCTCCTCTGGGGTCCCTAGGACATTCTGGACTTGGGAAAGGCTCAAGAACTGGTCTCCATCTCTGCTGGGTTCAGGGAAGTGCCAGAGACTTAAGTGGAGTTCAGGCAGCAAACTTCGCAGGGTCAAAGTATAGAGAGAGGGCAGAGTGGGAGGCAAAATCACCAAGATACCAGCTGAATTCTGACAGTGAGAAGGAGAGGTCAAAGCATCAAGCTCAGAACTGTCAGGGTAGGAACAGAGAATGGTAGTAGGACTACATTCTAGAAAGGAAGGAGAACCAGAGTTTGTTTCCCAAATGTAGCCAACCCTGTTTCTGCTGGGTCTCTAACAAAAAGAAGGTGAGGAGCCCTCATTCTGTCTCCCCAGTGCAAAGAAGGACAGAAAACCACCTCTCTCAGGACCTCCATAAATCTATATACATAAATAATGTCTGATGTGCGTTGGCTTTGGCTTTACCCCAATCATAATTCCTTGTCGAGTCCAGGGAAAGCACCACTGTCAGGAAACAAAGCGAAAAGCCAGGCAATAGAAAGAGACCTGTGGATGATTAGAGCAAACAGCCCAGCACATTAGAATGATGATGTTGACAAAAGATAAAGGAAAACCTGGAGAAAACAGCTGAATGATGAGGAATTTCTCCAGAGAACTAGAAAGTAGAAAAAAGAATCAATTATTAACTGCATGACCTGAAAATTCAGCATATATAACTAAGGACTCAGAAGGAGGATTTAAAGCTGGGTATAGTGGCACATGTCTATGATCCCAGCTGCACAGGAGGCTGAGACAGAATGGCAAGTTTGAGGGGAGTCTGGGTAATTTAGTAAGAGCCTGCATCAAAAAGTAGAAAGGACTGGAGTAGGGCTGAAGCTCAATGGTACAGCACCCCTGGGATCAATGCCCACTATTCATGAAAAAAGAGAGGTTTAGAATTGGATTAAGATGGCACATGAAAGATGGATAAGAACATTAAAAAGCAGGTCAATGAAAGTGGACATCTCCAAGCACAGAGAGAAGAGTGGGGGACAGGATGGCCATGAAGGACATGCTAGAGGGCTGTGATGCGTGGCTAGTCTAAGAGACATGAACGGGGGAGAACAGGCTACTCTCCACTAATCCTGCACTAATAAAACATGCAGACCCGCGGACTGAGAAAGTCCACTGAGGGTCAAGGAAGAAAATATGGGAAAAATTACCTCCAGGCTCACACATGTGAAAACCAAAGACAAAATTTCTGAAGCCGTCAAAGCAGATGGTCATTACCTACAATTACATCCATGGTAGCTTTTCAAAGAAACTGGACACCCAGAGATGGAAAGAAGAAAGGGACCCAGCTGCCAATACAGAACCCGCTCCCAACATAACATCTTCCCGATCCACGGTGAAATAAGGACATTTTCAGGAAAAAAAAAAAATATCAAAGCAAAGAATCTGTCACCAGCATGAATTCTAAAAAGGACTTCTTACAGCCAAAAAAAAAAAAGTGATCACATATGAAATATGGAAATTCAAAAAGAATGAAAAGCAAACAGAAAGTAAGCGAGAGTAAGTGATCCACCCAGCTAGGGTGGGAGGGGAGTTTCTGTGTTTCCAGAGTTGAAGATGCAGACAGGTCTGATTGGTAACATGAAAAATCAGTAAAATACAAAAATCTGTATGATTTAAAAAGCTGTAAGAAAAGCCAAAGGCAGAGAGAGATTTGGGAGAGGAGGCGCCCACATCGGTACCCTAAGATGGGTAAGAGTTATGATACGTATTACACTATTGTAAACCTACAACACAGAGACTCAAATCTCAAACGGGAATGTCCAATGGGTGATCTCCTCCCAGCTGGGTGATCTTCTGGCAAGGCTCAGAAGGAATGGTAAGAAGCATACAGTGGGGACAGGAGCATGCCTGAGGTAAGGTTGGGGCAGCTGTCACACACAGGGGGATAGTCACTGTTTTAACCGTTACCAGCTTAACAAGGAAGCTCCTTTCCTTCCAGCTGTGGGTACCCAGCCTGTGAGGCGCCGTCGGTCCTTGCCCTGTGACCAACCCAAGCTGGCTGTGAGACTCCATGAGGAGGTAGACAGGAGGCCAGCCAGCTATACAGGGCCAAAGCCCTCACTTCTCAGATTCCTGGACTCAGTGCCCTTTGCTCTGACTGGCAGCCACCACACTGTCCCCAGAGTCCCAAAGGATCCTATCCGATTGCATAGGTAGCATCAGACCTGCTGGGTGTAGAATACACTTGAGTAGGTCTCTTTTCAGATGAGAGCTGTACCAATAGAGGCAGGAGGTGCCACACCTGGTCTCCTCTGTGTCATGCTCCTGGGACACAGGGCTCGTGTGTGGGGGCTGAACTCACCTGGAGCTTGATTTGCAGCCAGGAGGATAGGACTGAAACTCCGTAAAGACTGACAATAGTCACCACTTCATTTAAACACAAAAGAACCTCCAAATGTGACGGCGTTTGTTTCAGAGATGAGAGAAAGGAAAAGCTACACATATAGCAAGGGACAGGTACAGCCGCAAGTGCTGGCCCCGAGTCTGAAGCATCCTCCACTCTAGCAAGTGGCTTTGGTAGAGCAGTAAAACCGGAAAGTCACCTCCAGCAGACGGCAAAGCAGACGGCTGGTGATTCTGAAGGGTCACCTTGTTCTCACTTGAGATTCTGGCCTGGGGATGTGGCTGTCACTTCTCTCTCACGTTCCCTTCCTCCTTCTGTGTTGGAGCCTTCACGCGGCACTGCCACGAGGGAAGGCTGCTGTCTTAGCAAATAGTACCCTTGACAGACAACGCTGGTCTGCGCCTGCCCAGAATTCAGTGCTGTGAGGTTTCTGTCCCCTGGTGGTGGCCCACCCCAACCCCCTGAGTTCAGCTGGACCTGGTTCTCTTCCAACCACCATTCTCATAGGAGAGCAGATTCCTTGGGAATTAAAGTTAGCACTCTTTTGCCCCCTCTGGACTATTACTCCAAGTTTCTCTGTCCCTTGGTGAGGAAGTCTCACTGGTGGCACAAAGCCAGCTATAACTGTCCATGAGTAGCTGGGGGTGGGGATTTACTTTCCTTATTTTGCAGTATAAGGAATTCAACCCCAGGAGTGCTGCGTAATAACACTGGCTTTACCTACACCTAACTTCTTTCCTTCATTTTAGATAGTCTTGGGAAGTTGTACAGGCTGCTCTCAAACCTGCAATCCTCCTGCCTTAGCCTCCCAAATAACTGGGACTATAGGTGTGTACCTCCGCACCTAACAAGCTGGTGACAAAGCCTGCAGCTATCAGTGGAGACTTCACCAGCAGTTTTTGTATGTTTTAGCAATGGTTGCATTTATGCCCCGTTTCATCAACAACTTTACAAGATAAACATCTCAGTGATCCCTGCTATGTTGACATGAAGCTTAGAAAGCATGCATATTTATTAAAGACTGCCCACCAAAGTGGGAAAAGCTCTCTTAATGTTTGTAGATGAGGCTCCCAAGATGCAGGTATGTCCTGGATAATAAGCTATTCAATGTGCAAATAACTTCTTCTCAGAATGTTTCTTTTGCCCCTGCCAGCACCTCCCATCCCGCACTACATATCTGTAATCAATACAAAGTAGAAATCCCAGAGTGCAAAAGCCAGGCACTTAAATGTTGCTAGAAGAACACATGAGACAGGATTTTCTGACCTGAGCTTTATATTTGTGTTAGAGTTTAACTATAAAACCAGACCCACCATAAATGGCCAGTAAGCAGGTCTACCCTTGGAGGAAGAGAAGCTGGCTTTACACAAAATGAGCCTTTGGACCAATGTGAACACGAACCCGAGGCACAGGGCTTCCTCTACTCAACTTGCAGGGTACAGACAGCCATAGTGTTTATTACCAATGCGGGTGTCTACAGATGATCCTTGTTATCTGTGGGAGTTATGTACTGTAAGGCAGCCACAAAGATTGAATTAGTGAATACCGAGTCAGTGTTAAGAGACTGACAGGGCTAAGTTCACCCAATCTTTGTTTAATGTGTTAGTGTTGGCTCATTAACACTGAGCTTATGGCCACCGGCACTGTAGCTCGTGTCTGCAAGAGGCTTCCCTAACACTGTGCATGCTCTGCCAGGCCCACTGCAGCCATTCTGAGCTCAGGGAGCCTGGACAGCACATTAGCACAATATCAGGGCACTGCTCTTAACGCAAAGTCATGAACAGCAATGCACAAAGTTAAAGAAATATGTCACTGTGTAGACTGCCAAGAGGACCTATAGCTAGGTGTGATGGCGCCTTCCTGTAATCCAAGGAATCCGGGAAGTTGAGGCAGAAAGACTGCAAGGTTAAGCCCAGCCTAGGCAATTTAGCAACTTCGTGAGACCCTGTCTCAAAATAAAATTAAAAAAATAAAAAGGACTGGGCATGCCGCTCAGTGCTAGGACCCCAGGATTCAATCTTCAGTACTAGGAGAAGGAAAAAAAAAGAAAGACAGAATGAGAGAGAGTATGTATTTGCAGTATGAGATCTGAAAGAGGAAGGCCGTGCATCTCCTGGTGCTACCTCTGCCAGGAATTTGTTGGTTGGGAGACTGCTCCCTGGGCCTGAGGATGACTGCGAACATTTTAATTTTGGTGTTAAAATAAATTTTAGCAAGCAGACAAATCCACAAGTCCAGAATCTGTGAAAAGTGAGATGAATTATACAGCAGGCTCATTTAGAGTCTCTGGGTCTGGTCCATTCTAGAAAACAGCAGCACCTAGTCTCTACCATTAATCACTGGCCTCTCGTCTGTCTCCTGGCCAGTCCCTTAGCACCTGCTTAAAACAGAAAGGCAGAAACCAGCAACTAGAATCTCTGCCACACTGCATAGTGCAGGAGGAGAGCACCAGGCAGGCCCCAACTGCACGCTCCTTAAGGCATGGCAATCTGCTACCTTCTGTGTTTAAAAAAAATAAGAGCCCACAATAATAAGAAGTAGACTCAAAAGAAACACATGGAGACAAAAGATTCTTTGTATCTGTTTTATAAACAATAATATTTCCCATAGCGTTAAGACAAGAATCCCTGAACACTGACTCTGAAAGTCATTTACATATTCATGAAGGTTCTGGATTCCAGCACCAGAAAAGAATCCATAGCGAAATATTCTGTGCATGTTGCCCCTCTTACTGTGTGCCCTGTTCATTGTCTGATATGGTTGACTCATGAGCCCTGGGAGGTAGGAGAGTGACCTTGTTCTCTGGGACAGGAATCTGGGGCAGAAGACACTGATGGGGGTGACAGAGAGAGAGCTGCTAAGATGGTGCTGGGGCGAAGACTCCAAGACCACCAGCGTTCTCATGGGTCAGGGAGCAACCAGTCCCCCTCTCTGAAGAGGTGAAGCAAAGGACAGGCAAGTCCTAGGGTGTGGTGACTACCATGAAGACACTGGCAGAGTCAGGTGATCTTCTATGATTCTAGGAATGATCATTTTTAGTGTCACTTGACTGAGCTCTGAGATGCCCAGATTAAACACTGCTTCCAGGTAGCTGGGTGGGAACAGCATTTCAGTGGTGTCGGAGGAAACAAGAATATACCCTCTCTGCCTGAATGCTTGAGGTCTGGTCTCCTGACCTTGGACTTGAATTTAAACCACCCACTCTTTCAAGTCTCTGGTTTATCACTACAGACAGTGGGATTTCGCAATCTCCGTAATCACAGGCTGTTTTCACTTATAACACAATCTCCCTCTCCATCTATATTGAGGAACTGAAGCTCTCTGAAGGAGCCACATCTACAGTGTACAAAAGATCCTGCAGCCTGCTTGACCTTGGCTGGGAACGCTGTGATCGCAGAAAGAATGGACGGCTACAAGTCAAGAGGCAAAAACATCTTGGGCTGAGTCCTCTTAATAGCCAATTACTATCAGCTGTGTATCTGACCTAACAACCTGGCAACTATTAGGGAAGCCTCTCGAACTGTGTCACCAGCCTCCAACAGCACTAATGTTAAGAATTTCGTGAGATAACATCTAAGACTGACAGAAAAGGGTCTCCGTACCTGCTGCTTTAACCAATATTTTTGGGAAAGGGAGAAATTGATGACTTGCTTTGCGCTCTGGCTCTAAATGTTCATGGAAACTATTCCCTGCAGGATGCACCCACGGTAATGGTAATTAAATCTATGTTCTTGGCCATGGCCACTCGCATTTGGCTCAGAACAAACTATTTTCTTGTTTCTTTTGAAATAGTTACTTCAATTCATATATCTGTACATATACATTTTGTATCTTATTGTTTTTCTGGTCATGTCTGATATGAAGCCTTTCAACACCGCAGATCATGTGCCCTGAAACCCAGACCAGCGGCACTGCCTCTGTGCCTGTTCCTGTCCTTGAAGACAACCCCAGAATCAGGGTGCCATCCCTCTGCAGCTGTGCTCCCCAGACATCTTAGGAGAAACACCCATTTGTTGGAAAGGTGAAAGTTAAACTATGAAGCCTGGCTCAAGGACAAGGGTTCCTGGGGATCAGCGGAGGGCATGCAAAGTGTGGTTACCAGGGCAGCCTCACCCCCTGAAAAGCCCTCCTGAGGAGGACACAGCAAGAGCCTCCCCTCTAGCTTCTATGTGGCAACGAGCTGAGGTCACAAGGCCTTGGGAGGGAGAAGAGCACCAGTGTCAGGGAAAGGCATTTGTTCCAGAGCGGATCCCGCAGGGACAGGGAGACGTGAAAGTTTCTCTCCCCCCGGGAGGAACCAATTAGCCTCTGGTGTAGGACAGGGGTCAAGGGAGGAAACGATGGGGGCAAAAGATGTGGACAGTGCTATGGGTGAGGTTCCCCCTGTTACCCTGACCCTGGCCAGTAGGTGTCTGCCTTTCACACCACACCGAGCCTGCGCCAGGGAAGTGAGCAGACAAGAGGCGCACAGTGAAGACAGGGACAGGACCACCCCTGAGAGGCTCCTATCTCTTCTGGGAGGCTGGGGCTGGCAGCAGGAGGGAGCAGCAAAAGCCGACGGAGGCCACAGGTGCAGGGATGGAGGAGCATCTTGTTCAACAAAGGGAGGAATGCATCCATCAGAGTGCAATATGAGCTATTTCCTTAATCTTCTTGACAGAGACCACAATAATTTGTGCTGGTGGTCACCATTCATTATCTGTGCCTGCAAAATGGCCAAAAAGGGTTCTGGAGACAAATACAGTGGAAAGTGGTTGCATCTGCACAGGACACTGCCTGGAGATGGTCACTAAGCTCTCTACAGTCTCCAAGGACAGTGGCAGGACTGCCTCAAAGGGTGGCTGTGAAGATTCAGGGACTGTGACAGAAATGTTGGTGACTAATTACTGCTGTAACAAATGATCACAGTACAGATCACAACACAAATCTATTCTTCTACCATTCTGGAGGCTGGAAGTCCTCAAATAAAGGTGTCCCACCAGGAGGGCTATGTTCCTTCTGGAGGTTCCATGTCCTCCCTCTACTGGTTTCCAGAAGCTACCATGTTCCATGGCCCCTTCCTGCATCTTCGAGGTCTGCAGCATGTTCTAGAATCCCATCTCCCCTGTCTCTGGCCCTCTAACCCCTGTGTAAGGACCCTGTGGTTATGTAGGGCCACCAGAGAGGTCAGGGTCATGTCCTATCTCCTGATGCTGCAAAGGAATGGAAGGTCACACATGTTCAGCTTGGGGGATTAGGATGTAGACACACTGGGGGAGGTATTATTCTAGGAACACGGTAAAGTCAGGTCTTAGCTGGCTACAGAAATGTGAACCGTGCGCGCTGCAGGACAGTCATTATAATGATTCAATGGTGAGGATGTGATGAGCTGCCATGAGCACATCCATGCAGAAAGCCAGGGCAGAGGCCATGGATTCAGAATGCTGCATGGTCCCAATTGCAGCTACTCAGCACAGCTGGGGTAGCACAAAAGCGAGAGGTCATGTTAATGCCTGAGAATTACTGTGTTCCAAAAACCCTTTATTGACAAAGGCAGGGCCCTATTTTGCCAACCCCAATGTAGACTGCTTTCTTATTTCCAATCACTCAGCCTCTCCCTGGACAAGGACCAGACAACCCTGACTTCCTCTCCATGTGGAAGGAAGCATACCCCGCATCTAGCATATTAGAGCCCATTTACACTCAATTCCCTCTGCCCGGAGAACAGTGATGTCTCCTTCCATTTGGAGACGAAACTGGGGCAAAGCCACAGCTGGCCTTTGGACTTAGTCGTTGCCAACTGAGGGTTCTTTTTCTCAGTTCAGATGGAAATCATAACTCCGTAGCTCTGCTGCACTCCCTAAGCTCTGATGTCAATGGACTTAGCACTCAGTGTTACAACTCTGGGCCATGACACTGCCAGCCAATGCCAGTTAATATGGATACTACTGATCAACACTGCCCATTGCTGGTTTCTGCCATTGCTTGCTGATCCAGGCAATGCCAGCTGGCACCAACTGGCCAATGCTGGTCTCGGTTACTGCTTTTTGTTGGCTGCTGGTGCCTGTACCTCTTTGGGGTTAACAGTCCCTGGTGCTTATGGCACTTTTTAAATGCTTGCTGTAACTAAACTACTTGGGATAAGAATTCCAAGTGGATTTACAGGGCCTTCTGAACCATAACACCTGAGAAATAAATCGTGGGTAGATTGACAGGGCCATCACAGTGAGGACGTGTGCTGCACAAAGGCAGTGTTAACACACAACCTCAGAAGTGTAAGGAGAGTGCTGTTTGTACAGCAGCTGCAGGCCTGTGATTGGTCCAAATCTGAGCACACTCAATTGTTTGAATTTGAACCTGCTGATTAGTCCAAATTGGCCTAAGCCCAAGGCTTTTGATTGGTGCCTACTGATTGACCCAAATTCAATTACACTGCTTAATTCCAATTCAAGCCGGCTTTGGTGTGGGCAGACATCTCCCGGAGTAGGTGTGGGGAGCCCAGGATTGGTTCTCAGCAGCTGTTCAATATCAGGAGATGCAGCTGCTTGATTGACAGCTGTCATTTTGTCTAAAAACGGGGAATATTCCAGAAGATAGCTGTGTTTATCATGACTTACTGGGGCTTAGGGATGTTCATTATCCTGAATTTCTCCCCCATCTCTGCCAGGTTAGGGGTCTCCACGTTAGGACAGGAGCAGGGACACTGACTGACAGCAGAGCCACACTTCTTGTCAGAGCAGCCCAGAAAATAGCTGCAAAGTGACCTTAGGGGTGATGACAAGACACTGAGGCAAACGGTCCCAGTCTATCACCAGAGGAAGACACAGGAGTGAAGGGAAGCAAGTGTGACAGCTACCAGCTAAGCCACGTCACGGTTCTGCCACTGCAGGAAAAAGGGGCAAAGCAGGTACTTCTTATCTGATTCATCATTAGAGGGCTGGGAGTCACTGGGAAAGTGTGAGGATGGTTGTTACTGGGCATAACCTAGTGGATGGTGATCAATGCAAGCAGTAAGTTTTAGTCATTATTACTGTATTATTATTCATACTATCACACTGCAGTGTAACAACACTGTTGCTGTGTTATTCCATCTCCTTCTCCATTTCCCCATCCAGCCAGCATGAAACTGAGCCTAAGACCTCCCCAAGTCAGGCCTAGGAAGAGCTACTTGGCCTCAGAATCTCATCTTGAAAATGCATTTTCTAACAACAAAAAGGAGCAGATGTCCTTGGTGGAAGAGGGGCTGTGTGGGTGTGGCAACCATACAGGGGGATGATTCAGCCACGAAACCAACAGGATACTGACAAGTGCTTCAACACAGATGGACCCCAAAACACTGCTTGGTGAGAAGACACAAACACCAAAACCCCACACTGTGTGGTTCCTTTTGTGTGAAATATCCGGAACCCTGCAGACTGGTCAGAGACAGAAAATAGATTAGTGGTGATACATGGCTGGGGTGAGGAGTAAGACTGAAGGCAAGCATCCCATCTCTGTCTGTCTGTCTGTCTGTCTCTCCTAGCCACCACCCCAGTCTTCCTTTCTTTTGCAGTACTAGGGATTAAACCCCTCTGCCCTGAGCTACAACCCCAGCCCTTTTGTCATTTTCTGAGACAGGGTCTTACTAAGTTGTGGGAGTTGGCACTAAAAATAAGGATATAAAGCATTTTGTATCTAGGCTGCAGATGTGGCCTGTCCTGAAGGGGAAGCTGAGGACTCTGCAGACGGAGGGCAGCGCGAGCTGCAGGGAGGCCATCGCCTTGCAGTTGCAGGACGTGGGCACATTTTCCGTGCTGTTCCCATCTACTTTCCAAACAGTCTTTTGGACTTTTCTAAGAACGGCTTTGTTCTCTTTATGTATTTAAGACAGAGGACCTTATAAGGACAGAGTGGTCATCAGTTTGCCCCTCCCAAGTCTTTCTCATTTTGTGACGCGAGTTATCAGCAGTGTTCAGCCCCAGTGTTAATAATCAGGAAGCCACACTACATGGCTAACTTATCAGGTTGGGCTGGAATTTGTGATCCTCCTGCCTCCACCTCCCACAGCAGAAAAAATTTAATTTTAGAGGGCATAAAAATATTGTAGAATCGACCATGTGGGTGGCCATACAACTCCATGTATATCCTAAACACTATTGAATTATATGTTACATGGGTGAACTATGGTTTGTGAATTACATTTTTTAAAAAACATTGTTTTTAAGAAAAACAAGACCACTTAGAAAACCAGGAAACTAAGGACAAAAACACAGCACCTCTACCCAGCCAGTGGACAAACACAGAACCCAGCATCATGGCCCGCTGGGCAGAGGTGCTGGCCTAGCCATACCACGGCAGGACAAGGGCAAATAGAGATGCTTTGTTCACCCGCTCCAGGCGGTGATGCTGTTAATCTGTCACCAGGGTCTTTAACATCAACTAGGAAGAGGAGGTGTCTAAAGCCAAAGCCCTACTGTGAAGCACCAGCCCCTGGGCCACAGGATACTAGCACTCACGCCCCGCTGTGGCCATAGGCTCTTGGGTTTTGTAGGCTGCTACTTAGTGGCCAACGACCACCGGTCTTTTTTGCACAGATAACAGGTTTTCCACTACCCTTGCTATTTTTCCAAAGTGAAAATCATCCTCATAACATTTTACAAAAAGAATGAAAAACACCATCCATTTTCACGCCTGCAGAAACCCTGGCAATTCAAAATTAGCATAACAAATATTTTAAGGAACTCTGAAAGAGTCTCTATATGCAATCTTTATTGCCAATTTCCATAAGCCCACTCTCAGCTTCTCAGAATTACCATAATCTCTATGACACCGTGTCTTCTATTGGAAATGGGTGGAAATGTCTTTTTCAAGCCAAAACTATGATGTTCTTAGAAGAAAAGAAAACATTTTGCAGACATCTGGCTCTGGACAAAAGTGTTGCTTCTGTCAGGGTGGGGAAATCCTCCCCTCGGAAACCCGAACAATCCACAGTTCCTTGGCGGAAACACAGGCGAGCTCTGACAAGAGCTGTGGGAAATATTCACTTCAGCTGCACCCAGCTTTATTTTAAATGTCCAGCCCAGGGATGATGAGGTTTCATTTTCAATACTTGGGAAACCAGGGGGGAGTGGAGGATCATCAGCCCTGTTAACTCAGGGCTCTCCTGGGTCAGCACACCAGGGCCCAGGAAGCAGGTACAAAGAAATCACCCAGATAACAGAAGGAGCCATGCTGCCAGGAGTTTGGGTCAATTCCTAGGAAACCGAGAAGCTATTTTACAAAGATTGGAGCCACTTTTCTGAGCTAGGTCTTGGCCACACGTTCCCCAAAGGTGAGCAGGTACACTCTCAAGTGTAGGCACAAAGCCCAACAAAGCCAGAGGCAGCTGAGTGGTGGCCTGGCCTCCAGGACCCCGTGTGCAGTAGTCCACTGCCTGGGTCCCAGTGGTTTCCTTGTTACCCCCTGCTTAGGCTAACCCTTTCCTTAGGATAATGTCTGAGCAGTGGCCACAGGCACAAAAACCATTTAGAAACACATTTAAAGCCACTTAAAGTGACACTATCTCACAATCACCAGCGCTGTTTCAAAAGAAGAAAGCCACATAGTAATGAGTATCCATGAGGATGTGGGGGGACTGGGGCCCTTAGCTGCCCACAGCGAGTGTGCCAAATGGTATGGCCACCATGGGAACAGCATGTTGGATTCTCAGAAAACCAAGCACAGAATCACTGTATGATCCAGCAATTTCACTGTGAGTATGTTGCCCAAAGAACTGAAATTAAGGACTTGGATATTTACACAACACTCACAGAGACATTACTGTAACAGCTAAAAAGTGGAAGCAACCCAAGTGTCCACTCACTGATGAATGGCTAAGCAGGCATGGGGTTCATTCCGATAGTGGAATGCTACTTGGTCTTCAAAAAGGGAATCCTGATGTACACTACAGCTTGGAAAGGCCTTGAAGATACTTTGCTCAGTCACAAAAGGACAAATCTTGCACAATTCGACTCATAGGAGACCTGCAGAGTCCTCAGATTCAAGAGACAGAAAGTAGGGTGGAAAGCTGGGGGCTGGAAAGAGGTAGGAGTCAGTGCTTAATAGAGAAAAGGTTTCAGTTCAGAAAGGTGAGAAAGTTCTGGAGGTGGCTTGTGGAGATGGTTTAACAGTGATATCAACATATTTAATGTCCCTGAATTGTGCACTTCAAACAATTAAATGGTAAGCTTTATGTTAGATACCTATCTTAATAGAAAAAGATCTAAAGTTTAAATTCAGATTTAAAATTGAAGCTATTAAAGCAATGAGTGTGCATATTTATTGCAATTTATTTTTAAAGCAACGATTCATACAGCACATTAAATCAGAGGGTCTCTTCTCACTACAAACCAAAAATCTACCTGTGATCCATGGGCCACAGGTCCATGAGCCTGGCAACCTCCCTTCCTCTTTCTTATCCTGTCCGGCTGCCACATCCTTAAGGAACCTCTAAACACTGGGGGACAAGCTTTCCACCAATCCTGGGATCTCAAATGTCAGATCACTGCTCATGCAAATGAGCTGGGTCCCAGGTGGGTCACCCCATGTATCTTTCACTGGCATCTACCACAACTGTAAGGACTAAATGTCACCAAATCTAAGCCTCTGTCATTAAGGATGCTTATTATTTTATATGCCCAATTATAGAAAGGACAATTCCAATAGATCTTTCAAATACTATGGACTATAATTTCTACCATGTAAAAAGGGAACCCCTTAAAATAACATGACCCAGCATTTAATCACATAACCACCTATGTGGCTTTTCTTGTGGAAGCCATAAGAATTGGGCCCTGTCCCCAGGGGTATCTGGTCCCCACAGGCTTCTGTAAGTGCATGTTGAATGATGTATGAATCAGGAACAGCAGGCAATGGTTGGGGACCTCTGCTAGGTTGGGGTACAGCAGGTCAGAGACAGAGACCTGAAGGGTGTCCCCATGCAAAAGGAGGGCTGATATCTCAGGGATGAGTGCCAACATGGATCTTCCTATCAGGGGGACCCACCACACCTGCAGGACTATGGGGCGTGGCTATGTGCCAAGGGCTTCCCAGGCCCCTGCAGGGTCCTGTGCACTAACTTTTGAGAGCTGAATTGTGTCCTTCCATCCATGGGCCACGCAACGGTACAGCCATGCACCCTAAAAGCTGATGGCTGGCTGGATGGCTAATCCAAAATGTCATCCAAGCGCCCAAGCAGGGCAGAATATCACTGTGGAGCAGACGATGGATCTGAACTCAGAAAGATGTTACCAAGGAGATAAGCTAGTACTACTCAGCTGGGGCTGTCTTCTTAATAACCAGGCTTGACTTTGAGTCTTGGCTCCTTCCAGAAATTTCTCCAGGAATCAAGATGCGACCAACACAGTGGTGTTCGTCACATGAGAAAGGGACAGGGCATCCCTGGCTTGAGGTCTGTTGATATCCCCCCTAGTTCCATGGCTTTGCATACATTTTTTATTGAGGCAGATGAGACTTCAATTATTAACTGGCCTCTGTCACATGGTTAGCTGAGGGTGAAAGCCAGAGTCACAGAGGATATCACCGAGTGTCCTTGGAGGCCACTCTGGGTCACGCTGATCTTTCCAACATCCTCAACCTTAAAATGACAACAGATCCTTTTCTAAGTGAAAATGAAGTCTTCTCCAATCTGAGATGTTTTTTTTTAAAAATTCATTTCTTTAACCAACAAACACAAACCAATTCCCTCCCATATGTCAGCCCCCAAGTTCAGTAGTTGACTACAATTAACAGATGAGGAAAAATAGGCTGTGCCCTAAAAGATGCATTTTTGAGACCTGAAAGGCCCCCCTCCTCCAAGAGAAGCTGGAGAGCATCTTTAAAACCTCACCAGCTTTGAAAGCCAGGGAGAATTTTTGTTGAGTTTTTTCTTTGTGATGCTAGCAGTGATTTTCTGATGCTCCCCATCCTGTGAATCTCTCTAGGTAAAGCTTAGATTGAGTGCATCTGTCACAGTGTAGGATTCACATTTAAGGGGGACTTCCCCTCACCCCAGCAGCACCTGCTCAAGCACTGGTGAGAACCACTCCTAGATCCCAGGCTGAAGTCGTTCACTAGCTGAGATCAATTTGTGCTTATTAATGTCATGACTGGCTGAGATTTTGCACTCTTCAATAAATGCCATTCCTTAAATACCAAACCACTGGGACTTATTCTTAACGTGTTATTTAAAAAAAAAAAAAAACATGGAGAAGACTCAGACTAAAATTTGATTTGAGAGCTTCAGAGTTATCATATACCTTAAAGCAACAGCCCAAAGAAGCAAGATGGCATGTGTATTTTTGCGGTTCACTTCTCTATATTTTGATAACAGTTTTGGTTGCCATTATTAACCATTAATAACTATTATTAACAACCAAAACCCACAACACAAATGCCCTCCACCCTGCACTGGCTCACAGAGAACAGACGGGCCCAGTGAGTATCAGGAATGCACCATCATCTCCAGCCACAGCCACGTGGCCTAGACAGTGTCCCCACAGCCCTCTGTGGAGACAAGGAGTCAAAGGCAGATCAGCAGACACAATGGAAACCCCCACAGTGGTGGACTGCACAGGTGGCCCCTAGTCCTCCAGTGACCCTGGCAAGGCTGGACTCCATGGCAGAACCACTCTCCTCCTGGTGTCCCTTGCCAAGCCTGAGATTTCATGATCGGCATGACCTTCTTTTGAAATGTCACTGCTAGGTGCCCCTTTTGGGAGCCAAGAACCTAGGCGTATCATCTGTGTGTCTGGCTGTCTGGCTGTGTCTGTCTCCTGATCAACATGGCTCCTACTGATCGCCTCCTTCCTGGCCTCCATCCCTGCTGCCCTCCAAGGTCAGGGCTTCCTCGGCTCTTATATGCCTGAATAAAACACACTGGTAGACTCCAGCCTGGGGATAGATGGGAGCAGCCCAGGACTAACAAAGAGCTTGAAGACACTGAGAATCAGCGCAGGGCATGGACAGGACTGGGTGCACAAGGGACTGCTCCTGAATGTTACCAATTTAGCTAATATCCTTGGGATTTGTTTGGAACACATAGCTCCCTCCCCAGTGAGGAAGAGCATGTTCCTAAAAATGTACACACACAACACACTTCAGTGGCTACTGGGGAAGTTGAGGGGGTAGAGGCCACCTGAGGATTTGCAAAATCCCACTCAAGTATCATCTTGTTCACTAAAGCCAGCTGGTGGACAGGTATTTATGTATGACTGCTCACACGGGAGTCCAACAAGACAACCCTGATGACCCACACAGTCCTTGCCTGTGGAAATTCACTGTCTACAGGGGGACAGGCCAGACCCAGGGGCAGCCACAGCTTGGTGGGGCTGCTCTGGGGTGACAAGCTGGGGAGGGGGTGGGATCAGTACACAGGAGGGCACCATGCTACAGGGCAGGGACTTCAAGGCAGAGAAATACTATGGTTACAGCATATGAAAAATGTCATAGGCCATATATCCAGAGCTTCAGATGGCCCCTGTGTGGGGCTGAGTACAACACACAAAGGCCCATGGGGATAAAGAGGCGATAGCCCTATTGCCCTGTGCCTTTGGAAAGGCACCTGACTGCAAGGCTGGGGTCATGGGGTTGGCAGCTAACCTAGAAGAGACACCCAGGGCACTGGGACTGATTGCGGGAAGGACTGAGGTGCAAGGCATAGGGTGGGCTGGAGAGAGACCTTTCGGGGTATCAGATTACATATAGATGCCCCCCAAGAGCCTTGTGCACTCACAGGCATCTGGAAGAAGACAACCTGTTAGAAGGTGGGCCTGATGGGAGATGGGTCGCGGAGGAGGCCTGGAAGGGGTATCTTCCTTCTTTCCCCACTTCCTGGACACCCTACGTGAGCAGCTTCCCCCCACCCAGGTCCTTCCGCCATGCCCCTGTGACAGCCAGGGAAGGGACAATACTGTTCCCACCTCTGTACTGCTTGGCTGCTCCCCTGACCTCTTGTGGTTATGGAATAACGTTCCCTGAAAGACACAAGGTCTCAATCCTGGAACCTGTGACAAGGGACCTCCCAAGGCTACAGGGTGTGCCCAGGGGAGTGGAAATTAAAGATCCTGGGGTGGGGAGACCAAGTTCAGTTACCCTGGTGGACTCCAGTGTGATCACACATGTCCTTAAAGGAGAGGTGATTCAACACAGAGGAGGCCATGAAGCTGGGGGAGCAGGGGTACAGAGACAGGAGCAATGCAGCCACAAGCCCAGGGGTGCCAAGCCTGCCAGCCAGCACCCACCCGAGCTCAGAAGACACAAGACCACAAGGCTTTCTTTCTTGATTTCCAGAAGGACCTCAACCGCAGTCTTCAGAGCTGTGACAGACTGTTTCCACTTCACCCACCCAAATAGCAGCCACTAGCCATCACAGCCCCAGGAAACAAATACTTCTCCCTGGTTCTCCCAATTATCTTTTTTTTTCTCTCTGCCTCTGCCCAATAAATGGTTATACCCAATCCGGAAAGTTCCCCAAAACAGAAAGCTGAAATGCCTTTAATTGCCTCAGAAAGGGCAAGACAATACTCTGACAGTGAAAACATTCCTAGCAGGAAAGCATTTCACTCCTTCCAGAGTGTCCAGAAGCCATGGAGAGAGCAAGAGTGTCCCCATGGCATCAGCATGTCACGGGAGGCGCACTTAGGATAAAGGCTGAGAGACAGCCACAGGTACAAACTGCTTCACTCACTCATATGTGAACAGAGGGTCTTCCTGTCTGCAGGTTGGGATGCAGTGGGGACAAAGGGGACTTGGTCTCTGCCCCCGGGAAGCTCTCAGCATTCTCTGGCAGGGAGACCAAGATCTATGGGATGTTATTAGGTTGAATCCCTGCTTGAGGGAGAAGACCCAGTAGATACTTGTTCAGAGTAGGGAAACTCCAATTTCAACCCTGTCTTGCTGCTGAATCTGGAAAGCTGCCTGTTGATGCTTACATACATGGGGCATTAGGTCATTCTATAGGATCACAGCCCTCACCCTTGAGTGTCACAGAGGAGACTCAGCAAAGGCCCTCCCTGATGGCCCAAAGCTGGCAGAGTGCTCCCTCTCAAGCTGGGCAGATAGTGGCCTGTGTGCATGGCACCTGCATGGAGGGGATGGCACAAATGCACCAGCTCCTTCCAGATGATAACAGCAGGTGACACAGGGATGGGACACTCTACAAACCACAAACAATGAAAGCATCACAGTACGCTCAGACAACCCCCGACACCCCAGCTACTGAATCTGCTGCTCAGCCTCAATGAATAGCCTGGTGTCCCACACCAAGTTCACACAAGATTGGACTGGCAACTGATGCTGGCATCTGGAGTTGGGACCTTAGCATCTGATGAGGTCATGAGGGTGGGGCTCCTGTGAAGAGAACTGTGCCCTGCAAGAAGAGTCATCACAGAACTTCTTTTCCCACTATGTGCAAGCTAAGAAGAGGCTGCCAGGAGAAACAAAATCAGCCAGAACTTTGATCTTGGACTTGAGCCTCCAAAGCTACAGGAGTCACTATCTACCGTTAACAGCACCGTGTCTGTGGAGTTTCATTATAGCTGCCTGAGACAGCTGTATTTCTAATTAATACAGCAGGTCTGTAAATGTCAAGCATCAGCTGTACCATGGTTTGCTAGCCTGCTGCATTTTACAAACCCGTCCCTCTTCACCCACCTGGCACCAAGCTGCCCCAGGTTAACACTGCCACCTAGTGGCTGGAACAAGAAGTTACAAGGAGCTCTGTGACCAGGCAGTCCCCATTGCTCAGGCCACCACCCCTTCAAATTCGTTACTGAGGGTGACAGGTCTGGGGCTGGGCACCAGGCATATAAAGATGGAAGAGAAAATGCTTGTTTCCTCAAGGACTTAAAAGGTCCTGTTGGAAGACTGATGTAACCCATTCACTATAATACAACAAAATAGGTAAGAGATGCATGGCAGGTAATATGGGAATCAAAAGGAAAGCTGCATAAAGAGGCTCTGAAGAGTGAGTAGGAGTCCACCTGGAAATGGCGGGGACAGGGCATGTCGCCTACCTGGCTAAATAGTCTCCCATCCCTGAGTGCTCAAAGGACCTGTCCGCGTTTAAGGGAGGTTCCGCCCCCTGCTGGAGACAGTGGCAGTGCTGAGTGATCTGTGATAAACACAGAAGTGAGGCTATACCTGTGGCTAGAAGGGCACTGCCACAGCCAGGCTCAGGAAGCTCTCGGGGACCTTGTGGCCACTCTGCTGAGACTGGATGCAGGAGAAGCCCCGTTGGAAGTCAGGTTCCTGTCACACCACTAACAGGCAGAAACCTGAGGGAAACCGGAGACGCCCTTCATGCAGGGTTCCACCGGGTTCAGGCATGAGCAGGTGCCGGGGCCAGCTGGGACAGGGCTGAGCAAGCTGCAGAAGGACCTAGACTAGAGTGTCACAGACTCCAAACATCATAGAGCTTGGAAAGAGAAGCTGCAGACCTGTCTGAGGTCACAGGGACCTGCGTGAGGTCACGGGAGAGGGAAGGGAAAGGAGGTATCTCAGAACAGGAACTATGTCGGTATCGGTGAGCCTTTGCTATGGTTTAGATCTAAAAGTTCCCCACAAAATCTCATGTGTGTGGGGTGCTGCACTCATCCGGGGACTCATCTGCTGATGAGTTCACAGCTGTTCACCGCTTTGAGTACTGTGGGCCTGGTGGGAGGTGGGTCACAGGGGCTGTGACCCCAGAAGTGTACATTCTTGTTCCTGCTCCTCCCTCCTCTCATTCATTATCTGCTGGCCACCATGGGTTGAGTACCTTTTTCTCTTCCAGGCCCTCTGCCATAATTTTTCTGCCTTAGAGCCAGCCAAGCCTCTTACTTTAAGTTGTGGGTGTGGCATAATCTGTTGCAACAACAG
The DNA here is from genome assembly GCF_034190915.1 of Cavia porcellus. NCBI lineage: Eukaryota > Metazoa > Chordata > Mammalia > Rodentia > Caviidae > Cavia > Cavia porcellus. Next base: position 28,752,459 of record NW_026947500.1, read on the forward strand.
GTAAGGGATTATGACAGTCTTGTCAACTGGGGTCTTCCCTCACAGTATTTTCACTGACAAATGAGTACGTGGAAGAAGAGTTCTATCCATGGAGGTGCCAGCATGTGCAAAGATCCTGGGGCAAGGATGTACCTCGTATGCTTAGCAAAGGCAACAGGCCTGGGTGCCTACAGAGGGAAGAACAAGTTGAGGAGAGTTAGGAGGTGAGACAGCAGTGAGGGCCACACCAGCCAGGTCACACAGGCCTGACCAGTCTCAGTGGGTCCAGCCTGGCCTGCATCCTCCTGAGAAGCTGGACTCCAGTGCACTGAGCTGTCATCCGCTTGCTGCTCTTCTGCTCTAAGTAAAGCATGGGTGAGGGGTGCTATCCCCAGGCTGCAAAGGACATGAGTAGGGTTCCCACTTTTCTTAGCTCTCTTCTCTTTCTTCTCTACTTCCTGTTTCTGCAGGGAGCAATTACTTCCTTTTCATTTTCACTCATAGGAGCAAAGTGCCTGTGCCCTGGCCTGTCGCTGATGCAAAATCCCCAGTCCTGGGAAGCACAGGCCTGCAGAGAGCTCACTGCATCAGTCAGACCAGGGGCCAGGCACTGTTTGCTTTGGGGGACAATTGCATGACTGGACTTGTGACACTGGTTCACTTCCTAAGATGCACCCTTCCCCGGGTGGCTCAATTAACCAGTGAATTTGGAGACGATCCCTGTGCTGAGCTCCCTGTGGGGTTCAAGAGGCACCCTCCTGTACACATGTGTACATGCACACTCAGGCTGCTCACGGCTGGAGGAACACAGGCAGCGCACAGGTGTGGAGGAACCATACCAGCACCCTGGGTTAAGCAATCATCAACCTCCCAAGGCGGTGGCCATGGAACACGTGACATGTAGGTACTATGACCATGACAGAGGAGCGAATCTTCATGCTTTTAAAATTATAATGACAATTCCTATTTTAACAGCCCTGCTTGCTTCACTGTACTCTGGAATGCAAAGCTGAGTTCAGATGTTCCATCTTTAATACCGCATGGTGAGGTTCCATCCAGCTGCTTGGCCTCCAGGATAGCTGCTGGTGACCGGCTATGAGCTAGACAATCAATTTCCACTCAGAGTCTTCTGTTCTGATGGTTCTATTTCTCTTCAGAGTCAAACCCAAAGTCTTTACCAGGTCCCACAGCCTGGTGTTGGTTCCACCCCACCGCTCCACACACACAGCTACCTGGTCCTGCTGCTCCTCAAATGCACCAATGCATATCGACCCCAGGGCTTTTGCATGTGCTGCTGCTGAGCTGCTTCCATCAGAGGCGGCCCATCCCCTCCTTCCTCCTGGTCTCTATTCAAACATCATAGAGGCCCTTATCGGGGGTGTCCAGAGGCTTCCCCCCTGGCATGCTTATCACAGAAGAGTGGGGCCTCTGCAGCATGCCCCCCTCCACTCTCCCCCTCCCCATTCTGCTTTGCTTCTCATGATATTTACCAACACCAGCGTCAGCTAGGTCTGTTACCTGTCTAATGTGTGTTCCAGGGTTCTGTTTGGTTCACAAATGTCTTTGCCCCAGCACCCAGCAGCAGTGTGGCTCAAGTGACACTCAGCGTGCATCACCTAAGAGGATGAATCTGACCCCTGCTTGTGGCTCATCATAAATATGCATTGTCTGTCACCACATTGTAGATTACTTGGATTTCTCTCCCCTCATCGAGAAACCCAACTTTCCTGTTTCTATGGGAACAGAGCCTGAATCCCAAATAAAACCAGCAGAAGAACTTTCAGAAGAAATTCTTCAGAGTTGAGCGTCTTTACTGATGTGGGGCTAGACAGGGACCATGGGCTGCCAGGTCTGTGTTCTCCCCCAACCCAAGGCCTTTTATCTGCTCTGTGCTGCTCGGACTGAGAATAAGAAGCAGGAGGAATTGTCTTTGTCCCCGGCCCTGGTGCAGGGCTCTAAGGCGCTGGAATTTCCTGAACACCTATCAGGTGACAGGATTGGTTTTGGTTATTTCTAACAACCCCTGCTTGGACCACATCTGAGCTGATGTCAGCGTCATGGGACTTCTGGACATCCCTGAAATGGGGCTGGTGCCAGGGCAGCTGACCATGGGTTAAAGGGTGGGAACATTGTGCCCTCCCCCCCAGCCTGGGAGACAGGCTGCAGGCTGAGTTGGTCACCAATGGGCAATGGTGTCGTCAGTCACACTTAGGAAACAAGGTCTCCCTAAAACCCAAAGCATGGGGTCCAAGAACTTCTGCAGGGACAGACACTGCGCCTGGAGAGGCTGCATCCAGAGAAGGCATGACCCTCCCTAGACACCACAGCCACTAGAAGGTTTCTACTTAAAGGCCTGCTCCACCCCAACCGAGCCTCCTGCCACCTGGCCCACGTAAAGCCTGACTCCAGGCCATCCTGGATGTTTTCACTGCCATTTCCTTTTCTCATATTCTCCACCCTCTCTCCTTCTGAGCATTTGCTTGCCAACTGCTGGCTGTATCCGGGAGACAGGTGGCCAGTGGCAACAGGAGACAGGGAGCCCTCTCCACATATGCACTGCCAGAGCTGAGGGCTCCATTCCACACAACAAAGCCCCTTCTGATGTAGCTGCAGAGGCAGGAGTGGCTCAGGTCAGCTCTCCTGCGTGTCACCCAGAGCTGGCCAGAGAGCGCACACATGCATATGGACTAATATATCAATGTGCACATCTGGATCTATGTATAGATCTTTATAGATACCTACCTATATGCACATACATGTAGTCTAAAATAGACATGAAGGTCTGTTTTAAGGTAGGGGTACCCAGCCTCTGGGTCACTCACCAGTACAAGTCCATGGCCTGTTAAGAAGCAGGCTTCACAGCAGAATGTGAACAGTGGATGAATAAGAGAAGCTTTCTATTTATTAGCTGTTTCCTTGCTGCCTGGGTTCCATCTCCTGTCAGATCAGAAGCGCATTAGGTTCTCCGAGGAGCGAGGACCTTGCTGAGAACTCCACATGACAGTGACCTAGGCTGCGTGCTCCTTTGAATCACCCCTGCAATCCACAGAAAACTGTCCTCCACAAAACCTGTCTCTGGTACCAAAAGGGTTGGAGACCTGTGTTTTAAGCATCTGAATTACAGAATGGTGGAGCCATGCACAGGCCAGGCCAGCGGGTGGACACTCAGGCTGGTGATAACACAGCGGAGCTGATGCAGACTTTCTTCTGTCTTTCCTCTGTGGTCTCCCCTGGACTGAATGAGAGCCACGTGCATGTAGGAGGGTCACCTCCTGTATTTGCGCCGTGTCTACACAGCACTTCTGTGCAATGTGAACATTAGCGTACAGATAGGCAGTTAGGTGCCAGCACCTTGTCATATGACAACTTGTCACACTGAGCACTTTCGCCACCTCCACCTCTCTCTCTCTCACTATGGCTTCATCTTGACTTAGGTCCCCTCATTTGCTGGAGCTCCTCTCATGATTTCTCATCGTCTTCAGGATGTTTGCTGTCAAGTGGAATGTCATGAAAAGGTCCTGATATTTTGTCCATTCCAGGGTGCAAGGATCATTCCCTGCCACGGGGAGGCACCAGCCTCACCCCAGGCCCCAGAGCTCTGGGCTGGAAGTCAGGAGGTGGGGGCCTCTGACTGTTTTTAGTATTCCAGTGCTCTAGCTTTCTGTCACTGTGACAAAATAGAGAGAAGTTTATTTTAGCTCATGGCTTCAGAGGTTTCAGTCCATGGTCACTTGACTGTTTTTCTGGGTCCACAGTGAGCCAGAAACAAGGTGGTAGGACAAAACGGCTCACCTTACAGCAGACAGGAAGCAGAGAGAGAAGACCAGAGACCAGAAAATGTATCCTTCACAGCTCAGGGATCAGCTGCTTCAAATCAGGTCATTCCTCTAATGAGCTCTGAATTAATCAATGGATTGACTCATCGCTGACATTAGAGCCCTCCTGATCCCATCACTTCTCAAAAACCCATCAGCTTTCTGGGGACATTTTAGATAGCAATCATATTGACTTACACATCTTTCTCTCCTCTTCTCCTGGAGAGGAGAGAATTAAAAGCCTGGAGAATTAAAAAGCCTTGGTTGAGAGCTTTGAAAACTGTAAACGTGGAAAGGTCCATCATTATCATCACCACTACCATTATCAGTGGCCTCCTCACCACGTTCACTGTCATCACCATCATTACCACTACCCCTGTCGTGCCCACCATCACAAGTGTCACTATTACTGTCATCATCACTATCTTTATCACAGTGGTGGTGAACCTACGGCACTCATATGGCAGTGGGCTGCGTGTGTCACTGAAAGCTCTAAAGGCTTCCCGTCCCGTTAAACACCATCATCACCATTGTTGGTGAAGATACACCCAGGTAATGTTTTAAGTGCTTCTTCTCCTTTTTCTTGTCCTTAAATGAATTGTTTTTGTCTCCCAATTCCTAAACCTGAGCAGGATTGGGATCCCTGGAGGCCTCCCCGAAGCAGGAGCTCTGATCCCATGGCTAGGGTGAAGTCTGAGCGCTGGCATCTCTCTCAAGGGCCTGTATCTTCCTGATGCTGTTGGGCCAGCATCAGGATCAAGTCACTAGACAAAGGTGTGGCCAAATGAATTCCACTATGATTTCTCACAAAAAACTACAGCTCCTAATGAGGGGGAACAGCACCAGCACTCTCCAGATGTCATGGTTTATGTCAGTGGCTCCCAGGCCTCATGCATTTGCATTGTGCATTTGTGATTGGTTCATTGTCTAGCGCTTGGATTAATGGTGTCAGTGCTACACCCACAGAGGGGTGGAGCCAGCATACAATGTAATGGCAGGAAGAAGGTGTGTCTCACTCTTTTGCCAGGTTTCTACTTGCTGTTTGCAACCGCCATGCCACCCTGGTAGGAGCCAACTGAGTATGGACTGAAACCTCCAAAAACTGTAAGAAATAAACCTTTCCTTTCCCAACTTTGAGCTTCAGGTATTTTGTCTCAGCAACAAGTAAAAAGTAACTAAAAGACACCAGGTGAACATATTTGATCCTTCTTAGTGAGGAAGTCACCCATCTCTCCCCCACTCACTCACTATCAATGATATGTTTCTCATAATTAGAAGAACTGAGAGTGACAAACCAAAGCTGAGGACATGGTAAAGACAAAGCCACAGAGCGAGCTCACCTGTTGTGCATTATTAAAACAGGAGACTGGGAGATATGAAAGAGGAAACCAAGCTCTAAGCTGCAGATGGGGCCTATTCCGGGCGTGCAGAGCAGCCAGATACTGACCCCACTGGTTACACAGGCAGCATTTGGAGGGCAAACGTCAGACCAATTCAACAGCATTTTGCCAGGGTTCGACAGTAGTCCTGGGTTTATGCTGGTGCAGTTTTGCTGCCATGAGGGTGTATTAAGCATCCTACCAGGACCCAGGCATAAAGGCTGTCCCCATCTCAGGTGCTCACTGTGGTGAAGGGACAGTAGGGGACTGAGGGGAAGGCCTGTTATTCGGAATGGCATGGGAGACTCGCCTCCCCTGATCAGCATGCTAGTTGTAAACCTCACTGTGAAGAGTCAGAAACAGCTCTCTTACACTATCTAAATTCCTGCTGTGACTCAAAAAGCATCAGCCGCTATTTCTAAGCAGCTTAAGTAACTTCTGTTTAAAGAACTAAAGGACACATTAGTTGCACAAAGAAAAGAAAGTGACCTGTAAACCAGGGTCACCAATCCATAGCAAACCCCAAATGGCAGATATATTACCCTTGAGGTGAGGGGGGCCCCACCTACCTCACATTCATCACTAGAAACACAGAACTTTCCTGGAGAGTCATTGTAGCCTTTACAGACCCATCAGCAAGCCAGGAGCCAAATTCCACCAGCCGCAGTGCACAAAACATTTGTGAACAGCAAGGCACAACACTGAAATCCAGGCCCAGCGTGACTGAAGTAGTCAGGAAATTCTTGAATAACCTCTGGGCCCCGTTGCTGAACTAAACTCAATCATTTTCAAGGCATCAAGACCGTATGTATTAGTAATGTCTAAGAAGAGTATTAGAAAAAGTCATCTGTGCAACCTGGTTCTAAATGAAAGACTTCTCTCTGCTCATTTAATATAAAAGTTATTTCCAAATAAGAGGCAATATCCTGGTCTCCCTGGTTCAAGTGGGTATGTATCCACTGTAAAATATCAGAAGACATAAGTCAGAGTACTGAATGTGTGTTTACACATACACATACACATATACACACATAGTATATATCTAATCAAAAGTATCAAAATATGAACAACAGAATATGATTCAGCTATGAAAAAAGGCACTAGTGCCTGCTGTAACAGAGACAAAATTTGGAAACACCATGCAGAGCAAAGGAAGCCAAACACAAAAAGTCACGTGTTGTATAGTCCCATTTGTACAAAATGTCCAGAACAGGCAGACTCACACAGAAAATAGATTAGTGGATGTCCAGAGGCTGGGGGAGAAGGAATGGGAGTGACTGGTTGAGGTACAGGTTTTCCTGTTGGAAATTTATAACTAGACAGCGTGACTTCTTGTACAACATCATGAATGGCCTCAATGTCACTAAATTGTTATATGATCAAATAATTAAAATAGTTAAACTTTGTGTTATGTGTATTTTGCCCCAAAAAATTAGGACCTGGTGGTGTGTTCTACCACAGAACCCCATGGCCACCAGGCCAGATGCAGGGGATTCTTCCTGCATTCTGGGGCAGCCCAGAATAGCGGTTTGACTGAGCACCCCTCCCACGAAGCTTGCCCACTTAGGTCAGTGGCTAGCAGAGCCTGCACTTCCCCCCAACTGCAGAACTGAAAGAAGCCATGATTTTATTGTCTTTCTAGCATACTCCACGACAGGAGCCTCTGCATTATTCGTGTCATCTGACCCAACAGGAAGCAAGACACAGGCAAACCCAGAGTCACTAGTCACTTGGGATGCAGCCTCTGATGCAGGGAACAGCCAATGCACAACGACCAACCTCGCATTGTATATGCAATGCATACAGCGTGTAGAAACAGCTGCGACCCGCTATAGCTCTCACACGGGCACTGCAGGCTGCCTAGGGCTCTCCTTACCTGAAAGGGGGTCTGGCTGTTGTAGTTTTTCAATTCCTTATTTCCGCCTCGAAACAGCAACACTCTTGCACAGCTGTCCTGCAGATAGAAATAAAGAAATCTTGTAAAACAGTGACATGGACATTGTTCAGATAAGGCCCTTTGGAAACACATGCTCACAGGATATCTCAGAGCCATGCCTGCAAAGTTAAAAGGGTGGTAGTTTTGTCTAACAGCAAATGGGGTCTCAGATGCTGTCAGCTGAGGGTTAATTGTTGCTTTGGGTGGCGGCTTGGCAGGATCTATAAAATACCTAAAATACATGCATTCCATGAACAAATGATTCCACTCTGGAACACGGTGCTCTACAGGAAGAGAAATTCTTGTACATGTCTATAAAATATGTAACAAGTGAAATGCCATAAGTAAAATGCCAACAGGAAGAAAGAGAAAAATGTACAGACAGCATACATGTACTAAAACAATGGCCAGGGGGTGGGGAACATTCTAAAAAATCCTTTACCTAGGAAGCTTCAGCACAAACTGGGCAAACAGCTGGAAATTGACAAGCAACATTTCCAGACAGAAAAGCAATGTCTTAGACCAACAGGGTGGCTTAGCTTCCTTGGCGTTTTAAAGTTTCAAATCCAAGTGGCATGAAAGCGGGGTGCTCTGCAGGTGCTAGTGGGCCCTGACTTCTGGGAAGAAAAAGGGTCAGGGAGACAAAAGCAGGAATCTTTTTGGGTAGACATATATTTTTTACTCTTGTAAACGCGCAGGAAATCTGTCATTCCTTATGAATTTTTACAGGGAAAATCAGTCTAATCCCGTCCATTTATTTGCACACTGGTCTGGCAGAGAACCACTTGCTGAGTCCTTGTGAACTCCCAGTGAGGCAGGCAGGGATGACAACTACAAATACAAAAGCAGGCAACAGTGTGGACAGTAGCACTGGCTTGGGCCGTGTGTCCCTTAATGGGGACAGGTTCTGAGAAACATGTCCTTGGGTGATTTCATCACAATGTGCACTTCCACAAACTGAGATGCCTGCAACAGCACTAGTGATATCACCTTATGGGACCATTGTTGCCTGTGCAGTCTGTATCAACCAAAAGTCACTGTGTGTTGCATTACTATCTAAGAGTAATTTTTCCTCATGAATGAAGTTGGCTATTAAGACTAAATCACAGTTTAGGGTGTGCATTTAAATGATTGTTATAGGCTGGGGTTCATGCCCAGGTTTCTGAGACCAGACAGAGGGCAGTCAGCCCACTACCAACCCAGGGCACAATTTCTTATTCACCAATAACCTCAGTGCAGGTCACAGTCTAGCCCTGAACTGGGCGCTTTTCCAATGCTCCATGTTGACCACAAGTCTAGGCATGGATGCCAGGAAGGATTACACAGAACCAACACTCCCATGATGGTTCAGTGAAAGAATAAATGAAATAACTAATCAGAAAGTCCCCTTGGTGTTAGCTGTGGGAAATGACAGGTCAGAGACACGCAGGACAGAAGGGCACCTGTACTGGGGAATCATACAGCCTGGGGTTGGAAGGGATACTGCAGAGACCCTCAGCCTGGCAGCACAGCACAAAAGCCCCCAAACCTAGAGGCAGAAAGTAGACAGATGGTTGTGTAGGGCTGGGAGGGTCCATGCATCAGAATGGCTACTCACAAGGTCCAGATTTTTTTCGAGTGATGAAATGTTGAAATGTTCTTATATCAGCTGTGGTGCTAAGTACAAAATTCTACAAGTGGCTCAAAGATCAGAGAATTCTACACTTCACCAGGGCAAACTGTGGGGAGGATGCACTGTATCTCAATCAAATTGTTTTATATATTTCGAGAGAAGACGGTGAGATGCACTTACAGGGGGTCTGCATCTCCTACTACGAAAGCCACAGAACCCACACACATAGGGAGTGGTCGGAAGCCAGAAGGGGCCACCCTTCAAGGGACCTGGGCCCGATGGTAAAGCCAATGAGGAGAGCCGTCAGAAGGGCCCTGCTCTGTGAGTTCCCAGTGGTAGTGTCTAAGGGAGGCCACTACTCCAGAACCAGCCTGGGACCCTGTTTGCTCTTGTACCTGGACCCATGCAGGACATCACCTACATGCCTGGCACATACTGCCTCAAGTCCCCTCTGAGGCCACCTCTGGGCAGAGAGGCTTTGTCCTGGGATGTTCCAAAACCACTGTGCTGGAGCATGAGCTGCCTCGCCTGGCCTAGAGGACACGCCATGCTGTGAGGTGTTATCACCACTTCAGGGAGGTCAGAGTGACTGGGACAGGGGCGCAAGCAGAGGGAATCTGCCTCACATCATTCCCATAGCGGGAAGAAAACCCACATAGGTTTCCCTGTTCCCTGGAGTGGTGGTTCTCATGGGGGTGCTTTTATTCCTTTGTGGACCCGTCAACATCAGGAGATCTCTTTGCATGTGACAATCAGCAGTGCTACTGCGACTTGGTGAGCCCATGCCCAGGATTCTGAGGCCCCCTACCATTCCTAAGATACTCCTACAGCAGTGAGTTATCCAAGCCCCAGGAGGATGGATCCTGCCTCGATGCCTCTGATTGTTACAATGAAGTGGGCATCAGGTACTTTCACATGGTTACGAGGACATCCACCCTGCCAGCCTTAGGCCCTGGCTGGTCAGACCCTAAGGGATACCAGGCTCATGTTAGGCCATTCAGAATCTCTTCCCTTGAATGTTTCTGGGGCTCCGAGAGTCTCAGTAGGCAGATGTGTGGAAATCACTCATTTCTCTCTGGGAAGGTGGGCCAGAGGCTGTGACTGTAGGGGTCTGCCCATGGGTGAGGGGACCACAAATGCAAGGACATCCCTACCACAGTCAACTTTGTGGGCCAGCCAGGTACTCACCAGGGAACTAGGGGTGCTTTCTGTAGTGGGCAGCACCAGGAATCTCTTTCCACAGAAACAGGAGGAAAGGAAGGTGAGGCTCCAGGAGCTGGGGAGGTCCTCCTCCCTGCGCCTCCCTCCCCCAACGCCCAGGTGAGTGTGTGCCATGACTCTTCCTCCTCCCCCACCTGCAGTTTCCTCCCTATCTTCTTCTTCCCAGCTCCTTTTGCTTTTCATCCTCTCCTCTCACCCCAGTGTCTCACTCTGGCCTGATGGAACTGTCACTTTCCTGAGAACTCTCTGGATTTTACAGAACGGAGCACACTGCAAAGAGGTTACACTTGGTGAGCTGCTGGCAGGATCCACGAAGCTCCCTGCAGGGCATCTCACCCTGTCTGAAAGGGGTACTTAGTACTGAGGACTCTCAGAGCAGAGTGACCTGCCAATCAGGAGTGGGAACACCAGCTTCCCCTCTCTAGAGCTGGGACAGCCCCTCCCCTACCATCTGCAATTCATTTGAAATCCTCTTTGTTTCTCTGCAAGGTCTGCAACTCCTGTCATGAAGGATATTTGTGTCCTGCAAGTAGCTTTGAATAACTCTTACCAGGTCCTGCCATGCACACCCAAGGAGGATCCTGTGAAAACCTTCCACTCACAGACAGGGGTACTTTGATGGAGTCAGTACTCACTGACCCCTGGATGCAAGTGCCATCACTGTGATGACTGCCAGACCTCACAGTAGAATCAGCTTCCTGTAGCTACTTCAAAATTACAGGGTCAGTGGTTTGGTTGACTTATTAACAGTCAGGCCTCTACGTAACCATGTGGCCACAAGTGTGAGTGAGTATGTGTGTGTGTCCATGTGTAATAAGCATGCATTTTGCAGTTCAGAAATACATCCATCAGCTCTAACTGGTCCATCCACTGCAGCACCACCAGAGATATAACAAGGGACCTAGCTGTTTGCAGCTAGGAAGTGGAGGCCCAGAAAGGGTCAGTGATGCAATGTGCCCATCCATAACGTTATTAGGAGAAAGAAAAGGTGACCATAGGTTCTACTGGGAACCTACCCATCCCCTCACACAGCTGCCAGCTGCCCAAGCTCCTTCCAGAGATATATCTTCTCGGTCAGATCTGCACCCTTTGAAATATGTCAATAAACAGTAATTTGCATTTTTTCCTGAGCAGTAAAGCATCAAAGGAAATATCACTTCGCTGTCAATTTTCCCTGGGCAGAACTTTGAACACTTCCTTAACAAAGGTACATTCCCTGTAAGGAGCCTTTCTGAGACCCCTTGACCAAGGCCCCAGGCTCTGGGTTTCACCTTTTGCTGAGGCTCACAGCCTGGTCCCCAGTCACAGATGCAAATCAGTCAGGAATTTGTCGGGCAAGGGCACGGCAGGGAGACAAAAGCACACAGCTCAGAACGAGCAGTTCCAGGATCCCCCATGGCTGTGCAGATGAGAAAAGAGCATCCCCTGGTGCAAAGGGGAGCGGAGGGGTGCTGTAGTCACCTCACAGTATTCCTACCCAGGGACAAGTGTAAAAGCTGGAGTCAGCAAGGTGACAGGGAGCAGTGGCAAGGCAGCGCCAGGCTGGGCAAGGGCACATGACATGACCTGGACAGGGCAAGTCCCCAGGTACATAAGAAGGGGACTCTCGGCAGGAAAGGGCGGCACTGATCTGAAGCAGGTGGATCTGAGGGGGACTGAGAGGGAGGACAAGGCTGGGTGGGAAATGCCGTGGTCAAGGGAGGGACCACAGAGGCCTGGCAAGGAGGAAGAGGACACAGGAAGGGTCAGCTCAGGAGTGGACATAACTGGAGGGGACAGGCAAGGGCACAGCAGGAGAGCGCTAGTCACAGAGAGAGAGGACCTGTACACTGGGTCTCCTCCAGGCCACCAGGAGGGGACATCACTGCCCCAGCTGGGGCAGGGGCCAGCTGGGGGTCCTGACAGGGAGTTGTCTTTACTCTAGAAGGTTTCAAAGGACACACAGGATGGTCTGAGGTCATTGCAGGGTGGAATTTGGGTAACAGGAACACCTGGAATAGGTACCAAGAGATGGCACTGAACAGGGACAAAGAGGCATAGCCAGGGCAATGACCAGAGATGGAAGCTGACCCAAGCAAGAGGGACTAAAATCTGACTCGGCTGTGCTTGAAACAAAAATAAGAATGTGGGAACTGAGGGTACAGAAATTACTGCACGACATGTGTGAGGATGGGGGAGAAGGAAGGTGGGGCTCTGAGAAGGGGCCGTTTTGTGGTACTGGGGACAGAATTCAGGGGTTCTCTACCAAGGAGCCATATCTCCAGTCTTTTTATTCTTTGAGAAAGGTTCTCACTCAGCTAAGTGCCTCATAGTAGCCTAGAACTTGGGATCCTGCTGCCTCAGCCACTTGAACAGTGATGGTTACAAGTATCCTAGGTAACGGGTTCCCATATGCTAATGAGGTGAAGAAAGAAGAAAGGTCAAAACCAGAGATGCTGCTCGGCTTTGCCCCACAGGCGCACTTGGCGCTGCAGCTGAGGTAACTCAGGACGTCCAAGCCCCATGGAGGGCTTCCATCTGGGCCACACTAGGACATCTGCAGCAGAATGACATGAATATGAATTGCCACGTGTGCCAGTTCTAAGTCAGGGATGTAAAGAACAGGCAGCCACAGATCCAAGAAGAACGAAGATGCATGTGATCAACTGGTAAAGGGACAGTATGTGGGGACTAGAAACACTGATGTCACCAGGGTAGGGTCAAACCTAGACCCATGCACTGCCTCCTCCTGCAAAAGTGTGCCCCAGAACAAGGGTCAGGCAGCTGAGACGGCACCCCTCACATGCTATAGAGCACCAGGTCTTCTGTATGACTTGTACGCCATGGGGTCCCACCTGACCTCAGCTAATGACGGGTCACAGGGATGTCTCCAAAGCTGCAGGAGGGCACAGGCAGGGGATCTGGTTTACCATTTTCCAACCAAGCTGCCCATAAATGAAGCCTGAAGCTTCCAACCTGTGGGCTGAGATGCCAGCCAGTGGCATCCACCAAGCGTTGCTGGGGATCTTGGAGAGATCCATACCACATCACTCAGTAGGACACTGACCTTCAACTAGTCCCACAGAAGCAGTCACAGAGTTGACAAGTGTCCATGAGACACCAGCAAGGGCACAGAGGTGCAAACAGAAAGCACCCCACCCACTCTTACCTTGACTTGCCAGAATCCAAAGACTTGCTCACAGGAGGCAGGATATATGCAAGTTTGTATGCATGCATGCATGTGTGTGCATGTGTGTACCTTCTAGATAAATTGGTCTAGCCTAGTCACCTTTGATATTTAAAAGTTTCTCTGATCCTTCATTATCCAGGGCAGAAAAACAAACACCAGGCTGCTTCCCTCCCTCCGAGACTCTTAGAAAGCCAGAGTGAGGCTGAGGGAGTCAGCAGATTAGACCCAATTTGCTGCTTACAATCAAAGCCCTAATTAGTTGATTGCATAAAAGAAGAGAGAATATTCTGATCACAGTATTGTTTTATTAGAAATATAGAGCTGAAGTTTGAGTAAAATTGATAAAATATGCGTGTCATTCCACACACCCGGATGCTGTTAGATTTTATATGGAGAGGCTTGTTAAGGCCAATCATCATCCATAGCAGTGCTGCTATCACCATCAGCACCATAACTATCACCACCATTACAACCATCACTCTCACTACCGTCATCTCCATCACCACCATCACAACCATCATCACCATCATCACTATCACCATCACCATCATTACAACCATCATGCTCACCACCATCATCACCACCATCACCCTCACCACCATCACCACCACTGCAACCATCATCACCATCACCATCACCCATTACAACCACCACTCTCACCACCACCACCATCACCATGACCACCATCACAATCAGCACCATCACCATCACCCATTACAACCACCACTCTCACCACCACCACCAATACAACCATCACCACCATCACCATCATTTTTGCCATCATCGTCACAATTACCTCCACCATCCATCATCATCAATATCTTCACCACTACCTCAACAGCCACTGTTTTCTGAGCACATATTATGTACAGAGTGTAGCACATGTGTGCTTCCTATCGCAGGCCTCTTGAGAATGCTGTGAGTTAGGGAAGTACCCACTCATTACAGAGGAGGAAACACAGGATCCATGATGGTGAGTTACCTCCAACAGCAAATCTGGGTAACGGTGTAGATTCAGTGGCCTCAGACCACTCAGCCTTCCTGCATCATGAAACTGTTGCTTAACTTCATGAAGCCTGTCCTGGTTCACTGACACTTTTGTCCCATCCCAAGGACAGTCCTCATGTGCCCTGTATATTCTACTTAACAGGCCAGAGTGGCTTCTGTCATCTGTATCTGAGCCTAGCACAAGCGCACACATAGCATGTGTGTAGGAAAGGGGACATGGTGGTGGGTAATGGGGTACAGGACACTGGTAAGTACAATGTGCAATGTGTGCTGGGCAGAGGCCAGGATGCGCTCTCCCCCTGGACAGTCTTCCACTCACACCTGCATGATGCACGAAGTAGTACCTTCCTTGGAACTGCCTTGACATAGGCTTGGACCAGCTCCTTTTACACATCTCAAAGATGGGCCAGCAAGCAGGGAGGAGAGGAAAGACCACCCCAGAAGCCCAGGAAGGCACGAAACTGAGGAGGACAGAGCCTAGAATACTCATGGATGTTCCAGATGGACATGGTGGCCATAGAGCCTACAATCACAGAGCCTGCAGTTAAAACCCGAGTTCCCCACTCTGGCGTGTCTCCACAGGCTGCAGAACAGGATATCCAGCCTGCAGGTAGGCCAGCAGCAGGTTGCCCATAATGACCCAGGTCTCTGACTAACGGACAGCCTTCTGCACATCCAAGGAAATCTCTGATCCTGGAAACAGGTGGGGTGGCCTCCTATCCCAAGACTGGGAAAACTACCCACAGGCCACAACGGCCCACTGGCTGTTTTACAAGTAAGGTTTGCTATACTCTTTCATTGACATATTGATGATGGCTGCTTCTGCACTATGAACAGAGCTGAATAGTTCTGACAGGGCCCACATGGTCTTTTGCAGAAAATAGGCAGCTAATGCCTATTCTGAGGCAATGGGGTAGGGCTTTCCTGAGAGCCTTGGCCAGCTGGGGGCTTTTCTGGAGCCAGAAAAATGAGGAGGGAGGACAGATAGGGGGCTTTGCAGTGTGACTGGCCCCACAAAGACCTGAGAACACAAACTGTCAAAATGCTTTCACCTCTTCCAATTAAAAAACAAAAAAACCAAACAGCATTTTCAGAAAAGACCATCTTTTCTACAATGACATCAAGTAAAGAAAACATCATTTCTTACTATTTTATGATAAAATATGGTTGGAATATACTGGAAAAATTAAGGAGCGTTTTCCCATCTAAGGCAGTAATTAAGAAGCAGCTGTTGGTGCAGATGTGCTGACAGCCACAGCTAAGCCTCATGGTGGGTGTTTCTAAGGCAGCTGAGCAAGTCCCTCTGCTCACTGTTATCCCTACCTCCTCATACGCGCCATGCCAGAAACAGCACCGTGTGCAAATCACATGTGTGCAAATCACGTGCTCACCACAAGAGGCAAGAGCACTTCAAAATACTTCTCAAAATGCACAGAAATGCCCCGCTAAACCTATCCAGCCTCACTGTTCTCCTGTGCCAGGGGTGGGATAGACCACGAATGACGGTAGTTTATGTTCCCTAAGAAGCTGGGGTAAGAGGGGAATGTCACAGAGAACACAGGTGAGGTCTGGTTCTGTGCATTCCTCCCTGGTTATGTCTCACAAAGGACTGCAGAGCAGGAAACTCATAAACTCTCTCAAGGAGTCATAAGGGAAAGCTTGACTGGATATAGGATGTCTGTCTTAGGTCTTGAAAGATGCACAGGACATTTCAAAAACAAAGAATGCAGGAAGGTTTTATAGCTAGAAGCAAATGGGACTCAGAGTGGCCAGGGCTGGGAGCAGACCTGGGTGGGTCACAACGAGAGACAGGATGGGCTAAGGATTTGGAATGGGACAAGAACACTGGCGGCCAACAGAGGGTGGACCCTGGGCTCTCTAGTAGAGCCCTTCTGCTCCTCTCAGAGGTACCTGTCCCCACCCCACTCTGCTGGGCCACCAGGTGTAGAATCTCCCCCTCACTACCCTTGAGAACAGGGCTTCTTGAACTCAGCAAAAAAACAGGAAGGAGGAACAGAAGAGACCTCCGGAGGCATTGGCCTGGATTGGCCTGATCTTGAGCACCAAAGACAAAGTCCCCTTAAAGTAGTCCCTGCCACTCACCTGTGTCCCTGAGCCTGAGCCTTTTCAGGTCTCCTGTGGGACAGCAGCTCAGTTGTGAACCTTCCCTTCCCTTGCCCTGACCAGTACACCCATGGTGCAGGATGCTTCTTATCTATTCTCTAAGTTTCCCTACTACAGAAAGAAGCAACCCCATGAGCCTCCATGCCTCCCAAACAGGCCTGTCACCCACTGTCCTTGGCTCTCACAGTTGGTCTGACACAGGACACCATGTGCATCGTCAGATCTGTTCATCTCAAGGCCCAGCTCCCAGGCCATGCCCAGGAGGGACAGTGGGGTCTTAAACAGACATGTGCACACCCACATTCACAGCAGCAGCAGCCACTATGGACCAAAAGGAAGATGCCACCCAACTGTCCCTTCATGAAATGGTGGTGTCTTAGTCAATTCTCATGGTCATGACACAACTCCTGACACCTACAACTTAAAGAAGGAAAGGTCAGTTTCAGCTCACAGTTTGTAGAAGTTTTAGTCCATGGTCCACTGGCTCCAAGCAGGATGATATAGCAGAGGGGGGTTGCTCACAGCATGGTGGACAGGAAGCAGATGGAGGCCAAGGAAGAAGCCAGGGAAGGAGAGACACCCTTCTAGGTCCCACCCAGTGGCCCGCCTCTTCTGACATTTATCTCTCTTTGACTGGCAGGCAAGTCAGCTGTGAGCCCCCATCATCCAATTGCCTTTCAAACCCTGCCTATGATTGCACCAGGATTTGAGGGGACAGCTTGACCTAAACCACAGTGGACAGATAAACCAGACAGGGTCCATTACACAGAGTATCAGTATGCAGCCTTAAACACAGGGCACTCTGACACACACTATGGCGTGTGGGACCTCAAGGACACTGCTGAGCACAGCCAGCCAGGCACAGAGACACACATACAGAATTCCACTCTTAGCAGGTTCCCAGAGTCCTCAAATCCACAGCAACAAGAATAGGATGGAGGTGCCCGGGTCTGGAGAAGGGATAGAATCAGTGCTTAATGGGAACAGAATTTCAATTTGCAGGAATGAGAAAGTTCCAGAGATGGGAGGAGGTTCCAGAGATGCCCCTGAGCTTTGCACCTAAAATGATTACGTGAGATTTTTTGTTAGGTATATTTCACCAAAACTGAAACTAAAGTACACGGGGGTGGCATCATTGTGAGGCTTGGGGACTAAGCACAGCTGGTACCTCAGGTGTGGGAGGGGATGAGCACCCTGCTCTGCCCCGCTTTCTGCAGGGCCAGCAGGCACCCAGGCAAGCAGGCCTTACCTGAGCCTGGCCCCGCAGTACCCAAGGTGACCTAGGCCTCCTCCTGCTTCTCCAGAGCACTGCATCTTCTTCTGTGCCACAGGCCATGGGTCCTACATAGGCAGTAGGGATGGATACCTGGGACACTCCTTCCAGGCCCTCATCCAGGTGCCCCATGCTTTGCATAAAGGGTCGAACGTCACTGACCTGGTTGTAGAGGGCACAGATGTGCAGGGCCGTGTTCCCCGAGGCATTCTGGGCGCCCATGTCTGCGCCGTAGAAGAGGAGGTGCTCTAGGTGCTGCACGTGTCCGTACCTGCAGGCCTGAGACACAGAGAGGGCTCTGAGCAGGGTGAACACCTCTGGTCTAGCTGTGCACATGCAACCGCCTAAACCCACATGCAGGCACCAGGCTCCTGCAGACCACGCCCACCCAGCAGGACCCAGGTAAACTGGCAGGCACCAGGCTCCTGCAGACCACGCCCACCCAGCAGGACCCAGGTACACTGGCTGCCCCACCCCGAGGCTCCAGCCCAACTGCTCATGACTAGTGCAGGGACATGTGCTTGGTTGGTTAGACAGGGTTTCCACGAAAGGTCCCCAATCTTCCTTCTCTGTAAATCCAGGGGTCCAGAGAAACACAGATCATTCTTCTGACCCCAGTGCCCAGCTCCATACAATGCAGACCAGAGCACTTAGCCTGCCTCGTGTCCCAAGCTCCAGCGCAGAGGACAAACCCACAGCCCTCATCTTGGGCTGCGTCCAGAGGAAGAACCCCTCCTGTCCTTCTGTGTGCAAAGGATGGCCCTGTGATTGCTTCAAATATAACCCAGCCTTCGTGTAGGTAGCAGCAGCCCCGTGACGTGATCTGCTCCTCTGAGCCTGAGTGAATGATAAACCATCCAGGGAGTCCAATAGACTGGACTCAAACCTGGCTTTCCATTCACCAGGGCTCTGACCTCAGCTGTAAATAGAAACAATACTCCCCATGCAGGTTTGCATGAGAATTACATGGGGCATGGACCCCAAAGGCCTCGGATGCATGGGCATCTTATTGGGACCCAGAAAACAGTATGGCCCCTTCCCACTCCAGCTTGTAGGGGTAGGAAATCCCTGAGCAGGTAGCCAGGGCACCTCTGTCCAAAACAAACTGCCCCATGCTCAGAGTGGTGGCTCAGCAGAGGGAGAAATATGTATCCTGACCCAAACCTTCCCGCCCTAGAAATCAGCGGGTTGATCATACCAAGGACAGCAATGTGGGTGGTGATAGCATTGGCCCCCAATAAGCACAGACCATCAGTGACCACTTGGTTTTCTTTTTCGGGAGGGGGGACTGGGAATCAAACTCTGGACCTTGCACTGTGACACTGAGCTATGTTCCCAGCCTGACCATGTGTTTCTGATCACTGAGACAGATGAAGATCACCTTTGCAAGGTTTACCAGAAAGAGCTACATCTCAACAGCTAACAGAAAAGGCAATAGGGAAGATATTGAGAATATTCATCGGATGAGCTTTAAAATCAAGTGAAATTAAATAAAGCCATTTACAGGTACTGGGTCCCACTGTTGGTGCTGCTGCCCCTGCCCAGCCCACGGCCCAGCTCTGTACAGAGCCTGGGTGGCTGCTGCCTGCACCATCAGTGAGGGCAGGGAAGGCCCAGCTCAGTCCTGCAGATGGGGCTGTCAGTCCATCATCCCAGGCTCAGTTCAGGGACCGTGGGACCCGGAGGGCCTCAAGTCCCGAGGCAGGAACATCTGGCAGAACTGCAGGACAATTACCCACCTGGGGCTGCTGAGGCCATGAGCATGGAAGGGAAGAAGTGGGAAGAGGAAAAGAGGAGAGGAAGGAAGGATAGAGGAGAGGAAGGAAGGATGAGGGAGAGACACACAGCTAAGCCCGGTAATATACTGGGGTCCCTCTGGGCCACACTATCCCTCAACTTTCTAGAGTTGAATCCCCCACTCCCTCCCCACCCTGGAAATTTGTTCCCTAAATTGAAGAAACCATCTGCCTAATCGGCTCTCCCCGAAGGACTCCTAGGAGCAACACTGTTACAGCTTAATTTAATTGCTCTGTAGTCAATAAAGAAGAGAACTATGTTACCATAAACACACTGAGCAATTAATCCAGGCTCATCATTCCCCTTCCCCCAGTTAATTAGGACTTAGGAGGTTGCACATTACATCGGTGGGATCAAGTCACCGACTCTTTGCTGAGGGCCAGTGTGGAGTCAATGCAAAGAGACAAGGTAGTGACAGTAACCTGAGCAGGCAGTTTGAAATGTACGTCCCCAAGGACATCTCTTGGGTTTTTTTTTTTTTTGCATGCTTGCTTTTGATGAGAATTAATGGCAATGCAATAAATTAAATTTAAACCTCTATGATTTTGAGCACCTCTCATATATTCTGAACGATCTTTACCACTAACTGTTTTTAAAGGGCCATCTTTGCTTTTCTGTTGCTTTTTAACCCTCAGTTTTTAAAGTGGGGTGACTGCAGGTTGAAGGACAAGGAGCCAGGAGGGTGTAGAGGGCTGAGGGGACCCGGGCAAGCTGAGGCCACGGGAGGAGCAAACAGCAAGACAGGAAAGTGAGGGCTGGGCTCACTCTGTGGAAGACAGAAGACAAAAACAGCTCAGGGTAATGTGGGAATGTACCCTGCAGCATTGGCTTGGGGTGGGGGAAATGGACCCAGGGTTCTTGATACAGAGAGAAACAAAACTCAAAGTTCATGCAGCTGGCCATCAGCATCCTGAGGTTCCTTGTCCGTGGATTCAACCAACCACAGATGGAAAATATTTTTTAAAAAATGCACTGAATACATGTAATATTTCTTATTCATATTCCCTAAACAATACACTGTGACAACTGTTTCCATAGCATCTGTGTTGTCCTGGGTGTTATCCATAACCTAGGGCTGGGTTAAGCTACACAGGAGGATGCACATAGGTTAGACACAGACACTATGCCATTTGTGTCAGGGACTTGAGTGCCATGGATTGTGGTGTCCGTGTGATCCAGGAGGGGATGCCCTGCAGACACCCAGGGACGGCTGTACAGACATATCTACACGTCTAACTCTGGCTCCTGAGACTGTTTGGAGCCAGCAGCAGCCCTGTGACACAGAGCACACCTGCCACCTCATCTCACTTTCTGGATATCCCCCCCCCCCGAGAAAGGACCCAGGGTTTCCAGGGGAAGCAGCTGGTCTCAGGGCTAAGATAAGAAAAGAACAAAAGCAGCCTGGGATATCTTCATGCATCAAAGATGTGCCCTCACCGTGAAGACTTATTAGTTAAAATAGCGGGAAGAATATTCTGGAAACTCGCAGGCATCACTGGATCAAGTGATGAGTAGGAATATCACTGGTAACAGGGAAGTGGCCATCAGGGACCATGTGACAGGAAGCAGCGCCAAGACACAGCAATCAGCTCCACAATACACTGGCCACAACGCACCCCCTGGATCCCACCACAAGGCCACATCAGACACCAAGACTGAAGACGGTCTACAGTGACCGCCCTGCAGTCACCACAAGGGACCAGGCAGGAGGGTACGGGAGGAGCCAACAGCAAGACAGGAAAGTGAGGGCTGGGGACAGGGGAAGGTGCTCTCCCAGAGTAAGGGTCGGAGGGGACTCCAGGGGGATCCTCTAGCCATAAGGGACACCACAAGGACAACTGGTAAACTCAGATGTGGCCCCCAAGGGAAGGGGGTGTGGAGTTCTCTGTGCTATCATGGCAGATCATCTCAAAGCTTGGAAATGGACACAGTCATTTACAACTCAAAAAAGAACGTGCTACCTGCTTGACACAAAGATATGAGAAGCTACCGAAGGGTTAAAGCAAGAAATGTGTCCTCTCAGAGGCAAGCAGGGCAGTCTCTGGTCAGTGGAGACAGAGAGGTCAGACAGCATCCAACAAGTAAGGTGGAACGCTGCCTTCGCCCTCAGCATCCTTCCGTTTCCCAGGGTGCTCTGTGGATAATTGGTGGATAGGAGCTCCAGCATCCCTTGCCACCTAGCATCCGGAGGCGGGGGCTGTGCATGTGTATGGAGACGCTCCCCGCAGCTTCCGGGTTCACCCCAGCTAAGCCTGGCAACCCACTCACCGCTCGCTAACCACAGACTGGAAGCAAATCAGGGAACAGGACAGACCTTCCTTTAAGCGCTTTACTGCCACCTGCTGGGCATGTAGGATAAATCACCACACCTAAAATTACAGCAGGGGGACAGCGCCTCCTAGGGGTGTGCAATGTCCAGCACATGCCACCAGAGTGGCACAGAGTTCACTGCAGGGCCCCACAGGGGACAACAAACATGTGTGCACCAGAGCTCACCTGCTTCCACCTTGCTCTATGCCCCAGCATAGAACTGAATCCAAACACACAGGCATGGCTCCTGCAATGCAGGCTTCATTTACAACCTGCAGATATCGTGACCCAACAGGACACAAATTTCAAACCTCAGTCTTGATGGGTAAGGAAACGGGTGCTGTTGGCACAGAAAACTCTTGTCCTCACCCCTACAAACATGTTTAGGTTGGCCGGAGCCACCAGCCATTCCATAGCCCCACACTTCTTGCCAGCCCCATAGCAGGTGGACACTGAGGTCCCCAGAGTGGGGAAGCCACGCCAGCACATGGGCTGTGGCACAAACCAGACAGTGGTAGTTCCGTCCTTACCAATAGTATGCACTAAACAGTGTCCCCTCGACATTTATGCTGAAGTCCTAGCCTCAGTATGTGACTGCAGTTCCTGGAGACAGGACTTTTTAACAAGTGATTAAGGACATGGAATGGGGGCACATGCCTGTAATGTCAGCTAGTCAAGGAGGCTGAGATAGGAGGATGACAAGTCTGAGACCAGGCTGTGCAAATTAGCAAGATCCTGTATCAAAATAAAACATCGGTATCAAAATAAAACGTCAGTTGGGGATGTAGTTTTGTGTCAGCTTTGCATTGAATCCTGGTACTAGGGGGAAAAATGTTTAAGGTAAATGAGGTCATCCGAGTGGGTCCTAATCCTATAGGGCTACAATCTCAAGAGAAGCACATATCATAGAGGTTCCTGGTGGTTTAAAAAAACAGCAGGGGGAAATCACTTTCCCAGTGATGAATAGAAACCAAACACCAGAGGGCAGCCCACACTGGCACCTCAGCTGAGCTGAGCTCGAAGGGATGTAGGACACAAGGACCCTGGCTAGTGCCTCAAGTCTGAAGGCTATCAGATGCCCTGGGCTAAGGGGCTGGATGAGGGCAGACACAAACTCAGAAATGCTCTGGATCTAAGCCTACGACCTCAGAGATGAACTCTGCACTTGGGGGACCAGAAATCATAGCCAAGAGCGAGGTCCATTTTGACACCAGGGTCCCCACCACCTACAGAAGAGCCATCACATGCTGTAACTGAAGGCGACCAGGCCTGTGAGTGTGGTATCACTGCTGCTGAAGAGAGGCCAGCTTGGCTGAGGAAGAGGGCAGGAGGCCAACTCTGGGAGGGGCCAGGAGTCTCGAGGATGGTGACAGGGAGAGATGCTCAGGCCTGGGAGAGGATGGGCCTGGAATCACGATCCTTTCTTTTTTTTCTGAGTTCTTGGTGCTTTAGCCCTGGAGGAACTACCCTCACCCACACCTCCACCTCAGGGCCACCAGATTCCTAGACAAGGCTGGCCTTTCATAGGGAAATGCTTGGGGCAGGGCCTGTACCCCCACGATCAGCTCCCACACTCTGGTACCACCCTGCCCTCAACACCTCAAGGCAGGAGCCAGGCAACCAGAGCCCTGAAGCCATTCAAGCCGGTGGATCCTAGGCTGCTCCTGTCTCAGCCCCTCCCTTCCCAGAAAATCACCAGGAAAGCACCTCCTGCCCACCTGACTCCCTTCTGTATTCCCTCTGCCCCCTGGGCCCTCAGGCACAGTGCCCTCTCCTCTGGGGACCTGTGAGACACAAGCCGTCTGCAATGGTGAGCACTGTTCTCACCACAAACGGACATCTGAACAGTGAGAAAACTTGAATCTTAAGATTCAGGCTTAGGAGTGGGTGCCCAGCATATAGGAATGTGGTTTCCCCAAGGAATTCTTCCAAAACGTGACCATCGTGCTGCCTCTGCCCAAAGGAGAGCTGAGGACCACAGACATCTTCCGGGGCTGTCTCTGTGCTGGACCATGGCCTGAACATTCAGAGGACACAGGCCCTGCATGGTGCATGGCATAGCCCAGAGGCAGACACCCCCTGCCTTGCCTCCCAGCCTCCCTTAACATCATCTTTACGAACCTGCACTCACACCCTTGGGGTTCCTGGCAGGATGGCAAGGAGACGATGTCACTGACCCAGGCATGGCCGCACACTCCTATAGCCCCAGAACTCAGGATGGCTGAGGCAGGAGGATTCCAAGTTCAAGCCCAGCCAATACAACTAGTAACCAGAAGAGACTCTATCTCAAAATTCAAAAGTATAAATAACGGGCTAAGTGTGTAGCTCTGTGTGAAGGCCATGGGTCCAAAGCCTAGTAATACAAAGAAAGAACCAAAGACAGAAAGACAGAAAGAAAAAGAAAGAAAGAAAGAACTAACTGTTGCACTGATACCCCAGCACTGCCTCCCTCCAAGCAGGGCATCTCAGCCTTAGGGCTTCAGAGCTTGGAAAGGCCTTGGGGCTCCTCACACCAAGATGGTCAAGATTCCTTCTTTCTGCAGTTATGACACCGCTCTGGAGATGATGCCCAAGTGTAGCTATGAGCGGAACACGCACATCACCCCTTCCTGGCTCAGTGCACTGATATCTGCTGGTCACTACATGAGTCCAGAAGCACCACTGCAGGTAAACATGGAATGCACACACCTGGCCCCAACACATGTTCACAGACATGCAGATACATGAGTACTGTGGGCATGTGTGCACCGTACGTGTCTCTTCTTCCCAGACATTTGTTTTCCCCCAGGGGAACAGGAGGCACTGCATCAGGGCATTTGTGCTCACAGGTGCACAAGGATTTCCCAGGTGCCGAGCATGCATTCAGCCGGTGACATCCACAGCTGCACGGGTACCAGGTGGGAGGAGCACTGCAGTGTGGCTGAGAGACCTACAGCTGCTGCAGGTCAGAGGAGGGCCATGGATCCCTCTCCCCAGAGGCAGGGGCGGGGTGGGGGGGACACCCATGTGGGAGGTGGCCATCATCTTCACCAATGCTGCAGATGGCTCAGAAAGGCCAGGCCTAAGCACAGACCGGAGGGGCAGCCCCCAGGCCGGAAGGAAAGAGAGGGAACACAGGTAGAGGGCCAGGGACAGTGGGGAGCTCCCACAGAAAGGACAGGACAGAGACAGAAAGGGAAGGACTGGGGAGGGACAGATCAGAGGGCACAGCGTGGACCCAATAAACACTCCAAGTCCAGGGCCCACACTCCTCCACTTGGGCTGTGTGTGGCAGGATTCTTGGGAAACAGAACCAGCAGGGGTATGTGTCTGTGTGAGCACATGTGTGCAAGTGTGTGTGTACATGCATCCCTCTGTGTTTGTGTTTTCTCCATCATGGATTCACTCAACCATGCATGGAAAACACCTGGGCTGAAAGATGCGTGTAGATTGACTTACAGATACACAGACTTTTTTTTCTTTGCCATTATTTGTAAACAACACAGTCTCACAGCTATTTACCCAGTGCCAACACTGTGTTAGGCATTATTCAAAGAGGAAGCCAAGTAAAGGACAGGATGGGTAGGTTCTGTGCAAACACTATACCATTCTGAGGATTTGGGTATCAATGGGGATCCTAAAGCTGGTCCCCAGAGGATGGAGAGGATGACCTTGAAATACACATAGGAGGGTGCAGAGAGAGAATTTAAAAGAATTGAAAATTTAAATTTCAACCACAAAATAGTTAAAATAATTGGTTCATTCAACCACAGAGACTGCAAGTCTGGAATCTGCAGGGTGGCTGAAGCCCCAGGCAGGAGTCACTGCTACAGCTCAAGTCTGAAGGCATCTGCTAGCACAACTGCTTACTACTCAGGGGACCTCAGACTGGCTCTTCTGACCTTCAACTGATTAGGCAAGCCCCACCTCTCAATAGCGGTTCATCTGCCTCCCCTGAAGGTGGCTGATGTAATGGTACCCCCATTCTGGGGAACTCCTTCACAGCCATATTTAGAATACTACTGAGTCAAGTATCTATACCTACTGAGATGACAAAATTATGCATCACAGGGGAAAACGCTTTTTTTTTTTCTTACAAAGAAAAGCACAAGAATGGTAATAGATGTCTTGCCCAAAGGACACTCATTATACACTTTGCTCTATGGTCCCCAGCTCAGTGTGCACTTAGAGTATCCCTGCTCATACCAGAGGGGCAGGGCCTTCTTCAAGGTATGGAACACCTGGGTCCACAACTGACCCCACAGAAAGGCCAGGTGTGGGCAGGGCCTGTGAGGCCCCTGCTATGCACTCTGCTACCTCACCCAGCCTTCAGTCTTGGCCACAGTGCCCGACCCTGCCTCCAGGACAGGGCAGGTATGTGAGGGGCTGGTGGCACTGAGAAACCACAGGCAGCCCACGGACAGGGACAGGCACTACTTCGAGGCTGAACATGAACACCATCCAAAGCCCTCTCCCCCAGCCTCCTCTGTCTCAGCCCCTTGCCCTTGATCTCCTGGGCATCACTCTCTGCCCTCCAGGGTCCTTCTCCACTCTGAGCAGAAGCTGTGACCCCCCAGGCTGGGACCCGAGGTGCCTGCACTGACTGTGCTTTCCGGTGGGGCCTCCATCTTTAGCATGGTGGCAGGAGGCCTGCTGGGCTGACTCCCTCCTCCTTAGTTCCACCCTCAGGACACAGTCCCGTGGGGCTGCAAGCTTGGTCCTGCCCACACCCGCTCCTGGCCATCGAATACTCCTTCTGTGCCACCAAGAGGCTTCTGCCCTTGCAGACCACAGCTGACACCCTGAAGCCCATACGGTGACTTATGCACCTAACGCTGGCCCTGCACCCTGGCCATCGGTACAGAGGTGCCTGAGGCCACCTGCAGCAGGGTCTGCAGCAGCCATGGCTCAGTGTAAGGGGGCACCTATGCCCTTATGCAGGGGACTGGACCATGTGGAAAGGCAGCAGGCCTGTGTATTCCTCTAATCTCACTACAGAAACAGGAATATTTGTTTCAAGTCTCTGTGTGAACGCTGACCACTGATCCAAATGTTTTAGGAACTCCAGGCAGTTGAAGAAAATGACTGAAGGCGGGAACCGACCTGAGGTTGCCACACACCCTGGAGGCCCCAGGTGGGAGAGGGACACGCACCTGGTGGATCTCATGCCAGCCGTTCTCGTCCTTGCAGCACACAGTGGCATGCTCATGTAGCAGCAGCTCGCAGCAGTAGGGGTCGCCCCCCACAATGGCTGTGTGATACAGCGGCGTGAGACCGTAGCTATCCTTGTAATCCGGAGAGGCACCAAGCTCTAACAGGGTCTGGGGAAAAAAAATTCCAAAGTCAGGGTCACTAATTTCATAATGGCTTTTGCACAAGGAACAACAATCACAGCAACACACGCCCCCTCTTCTGCAGGCCAGTGTGGCCCTGGGCTCCTACGGATTTTCCCCAAACTCAGAATTAAGCAGGTCCTAAGTGTAGTCAGTGACGTTTCTAGGCCTGAGGTAGCACACAGTGGGTGCTCAGCCATGCAGGACCAGCTTGTGTGGGAGAGAGAAGGGCAGGCATGGGGCTGCAGCCCCACATCCTCATGGGCAGTGATGGAGAGCAATCCAGGGAAGGCGGTGTTTGCAGGAGAGGGAGGTTGTACCCTTTAACGGGACGCACAGGGGACAGCATTGTGCTCTGAGAGTGAAAACCTACGCAGCAGCATTGGGAACGCACGTGATTTCTGCAGCAGCCAGTGGAAGGGCACAGCTGAGGCTGAGACAGCTGAGACTTGGGGAGAAGCCCCACGTTGGGTAAGCCTGCTGCAGAGACCCCATCCTCCCTCACCAGGGCGCCAATGAAGAATGGGCCTGGGAGCCCCTATTTTCCATGGGTGCTTGTTAAACATGGCTGGGGCAGGTAGAGGAACAGGCGACCACCAAGGGAGCATGATGCTATGGGGTACACACAGCCTTGCTGGGTGGCAAGGTGGATGTGGCGCCCTCTGCTGGGCAGACAGCCTCCTCCAGGAGGCACAGTTTGGTTTTGGCACCAGCCTTAGAGGGCTCACAACGTGAACCCTTTATTAAAGCAGAAGGAGAAGATGGCTTTGTAGACAGTAAATTCTCAAAGCAGCAATACCAAGGACAGAGAGTAGAAAAACCCTCCAAGTTCCAGTGGGGACAGCTGCAGGGGACTGAGAAGGACAGCATGTCTGACACAGGACCCGCTTAGACATACCTTCAGGGCAATCTGGTTCCTGGCTCGGGCGGCTTTGTGCAGGGCAGTCATCCCATCCTTGGCACGGAAGTCCAGGTGAGCCCCACCATTTCGGAGGGCTTTGATGACCTCCATGGAATCATCCAGCTGGGCGGCCAGGGTCAGAGGAGTCTCTGAGGGTTCCAAACACACACATTAGCAACAGTGCTCAGGGCAACTGGGAAGGCTGAGCTCACTAAGCCATGTTCAAAGGCTGAAAATTGAGCTGAAAAAAAAATGGACCTGCAGGGTACAAATGCCACCCACCCACTCATGGAGCCCAGCAGTCCGTACAGTCAGGCTGGTGGGGAGCATAATCAGAAGGGTGAGGTCCTCCTGTGAGGGGACGAGGGTCAGGAGGGGCATTATGCAGATGACCCTAGCAGTCCGTAGCTGACTCTGATGGGGGCGTCAGTATTTGCTATGGTGCATCTTTCTACTAATCCTTTTATGTCCCCACCTGCATGCTGAGCAAGGTGACTGGCATTTGCATTACAGAAGTATACAGAGCGCCAGGGTAACAAAGCACACACTCTCAACCACGCACACCGCACACCAGCAATCGGGTTTCCCCAAATGAGTCAAAAACTATATCTGCACAGGAGCCTGGGTGTTCAGGTTTAGGGCAGCTTTATCCACAATTTCTCTGAACTTGCACAGTTCCCACTGTCCTGCTGTGGATGAACAAACTGTAATACATGCAGGTAATGGATTGCTGGGTCCTGAAAATGAGCTATCAGGCCATGAAAAAATACGGAGGGACCATGAATGCACATTACTGAGAGAAGCCAATGCGAAAGGCTTTATCAGTGTGGTTCCAATTCTACCCTGTTCTAGAAAAGATGAACCTCAGAGAGAGTAAGAACAGTGGTTGCCAGAGGCTGGGGAACAGAGGGATGCACAGGTAGGGATCAAAGGATATTTGGAGTGGTGATAATATCCTGCATGACGCTTACAGTGGGTACAGGACATGAGGCTTCTGTCCAAGCCCACAGAGTGGACCTATACCACCAAGAGTAAACTGTGTGTGAGCCAGGGCCTCAGCTATTGTAACAGAGGCACCGCACCATGGCCAGGTGCTAATAAGAGGGGAAACAGAGGTAGGGCACATGGGAACTCTCTACTCCTTTGGCTTGATTTTCTACAAACCTGAACTGGCTCTGCGTCCAAGCCTAACACCCACTCCTGGGGGCTTGGCCCCGGGCTCAACTCCTGCTACCACCCTGTTTCCTGCAGCCCCATCTACAGCCTCATCTGTATTGTGTCTTGCTTTATCATACACACACACACCCTCTATGAGACACCTGCTCCCTGCAGAACACAGCCAGGTATAAATAAGAGCAATCTTGACCTAATGGATTCTGTATGTGAGCTCTCACTTAAAACCCGTCTCTGCTTATTAGGAGCCAGTTGGTACCCTACAAACCAAATACATCCGCACATCCATCATGACAAAGGGGGTTATCTGCCTGCAGCCCTCAGCCTGCCTTCATCTGTGCTGGGTTACCTGTGCACCTGTCACCTTCTGCAGGCTGATGTTTATGAGGTCTCAGGACCCCACTCCCTGGAGCTGCCCCTCAGCATTATTCTTCCTGGGGAATTACAGGCAGTGATCCATTAAGGGGCTGTAGGGATACTGCCAGATACCATCCATCACCACATGCATCAAACAAGCCCCTTCTGCTCCCAAACCAAGGAGGCACTCAGCGTACTTGGAAAGAGAAGGTCCATGAAGCCTTCTAATTGGGCCATGCGGGAGCCCAGGAGAGGCCCCCAGGAGCCCACCACAGCGACGTGTGGGCAGAAGCAGCTCCTCCAGCACAGATGATGAACAGCTTAACTCGGAAGCAGCCCCAGCCTGACAGGCAACAGACGCATCACTGCCTGGCAAAGTCATTTAGTATCCGGATCTTACAAATGACTCCGCACACATCACAGGGTCCTGCACTATGTAGCCTAATAAAGGAATATTCTAACCTCTACTTTTCATCAAGATGATTAAAGCACCAAAAGGCCCTTCTGAAATTATGGCCAAGTCTTCCTTTGTTGCACATGGGCTTCTCAAGTTTGGAAGCCATGCGGTAAAATAAAATTGCTAGGTAATATTCCATTCAAATTGTCACTTCTTTCTTCTCGCCAGGCTTTGGTCTGATTCCCTAGGTTCCAACCAAAGCAGCCTGGGTCCCCAGTGAGAGAACTCTTTTATTTTTCTATTCTATTTTCATCATGGCTACTTAATGAAATTTACATTCTCAACAGGTAGCTCAGACAGCTGCTTGTGATAGCACAGGCTGTTTGGTTTTAATTGACAGGTCATTCTGCTGTGATTTAATTATCTCTCAAATGCCATTCCATCCAGAAAGGCTCCTTCCCCTGCCTGTGGCCTGAGTATGGCCCTGAGTCAGGGACACCAGACAGGTCTGGGTGATGTGTCATTTCTTCATTTTAAGAAGGAAGCTGCTTCTGACTCTGTCCCCAGGAAATGAGGTCTGCTTTGCAGCCAGATTCTGCTACTCAGTGGGTAGAAAATCACGAAACACAGCGTGGAGCCCCACAGTACAGGATGGGGACATGCGAGGGCTGTTGGAGCCCAGCAGGGGAAAGCGCCTGCCTTGAAGGAAAGGGTGAGTGAGTGCACTCTTCCCACCCACTGGCCCTGCCTGGTAGTCCAGATGCAGCTGATCCTGGACCAGAGACATCCCTGCCACCCTGTTCAGGGTCAGGGCCACATTCAGCCAGCATGGCAGGCAGAACGCAGATCCAGGCTGAAAACTCACACCTAGAGTCCGCAGAGCCCAGGATAGGTCTCTTCCTGTTATGGATTAAGAACTGGTGGTCAATTTATCGCCAGCTGGATTATATCAGCATGACACTGAGTGTAGATACTCCACATGAGGAAAGTTGCCAGCATAAATAGACAGGTGGAGGAGGAGAAGGAAGACATTAATGCTTATTGCGTTGAGGCATTGTGGGTTCTCCTACGTGTTTGCTGTCTGAGTCATTGGTTCTCCTGGAGAAGCTCTGGTCCTCACATCGAGCATTGCTTCCTGGCTCTGGAGGGGAAGATGTGTGCCGCTTAATCTCCAGGATGAACTCGTCACACTGGCTTCCTGGCATGTACCCAACTGTGCTTGTTGTCGGAGGAGCTTGCGGCCTCCGTGTCACTGAGGATGGCTGTGGTGCCTTTCAGGACAGCCCTGGTGTTTGTTATGAGTGTGACTTCTTGGCTCCAGCGTAGAACCCTCATTCCACCAGCACAGCTCCTTCACCCCACTGGCATAGACTTTCTGGCTTCCACTGCTGACCTCTGGGCCTTCCCAGCACGGATCCGTAAAACAGACTGGCATGAGTCCTTCTTGTGGGCTCTGGACCTCCAGGTGGACTCGTGGGAGGCATTGTTATGAACTCTGGGTTTTCATCTGGACTCATGTGGGACACTGCTGTGGGATTTAGGCCCTTGACCTAATATTTTATGTTTTTGGTGTTGTGGACAGATTTCCTGCATTTTCCTGTGTTAACTTCCGGTGACCATTATAAAAATATTATAAACTCCATGTCCTGATTCTAATTGTTCTCTGTACAACTCCTGACTACAACACCTCCATTGCTGGTAACTTGGTAACTGGCTCAGATTGTGCTGCTGTAACCAGATCTAGAGGCTGAGAGGCTCCCAAGCAGCAGGTATACATAGCCTGCATGTCTGGAGCCTGGATTCCAAGCTTACTATGCCAGCGCAGCCCATCTCTGGTGAGGCTCCTGGCTTCCCGGATCAGAGACAGTAACCTCTTGCTGCATACACATGGTGGGATAGGCAGGGAGCTCTCTGAGGTCTCTTGCCCAAGGGCTCTGATTGCATTCATATAGACTCTGCCCTGTCCCTTCCTGGAGGGCCCTCTCCTAACACTACCACCTAGGGGTGGATTGCAAAGCTGGGCTCTGGGAGAACCATCATTCAAACCACAGAGGAGCCACCTCACACTAGAGCTTCAGGTCTCACCCCCAAGGGACCTGTTTCACCAGATGTAGGGGGACTATGGAGGAGAGGCTTGTACAGCTCCAGGCACATCATGGTGGCAGGGTCGTCTGTACTTTACACAGCTGTAAGTGTTACGTCACTTTATCATCTCTGCATGGACAACAGTACTTGCTTCCCTAGGAGTAAGCAGCTCCAGGAGGTATGGGAAGCCTGAGACACCAGAGAGCTTGCAGATGCCCTGGAGGGAACTCACCAAAGTGACCTCCACCTCTTTCCCTCTGCATCCCAAACTAGCAGAGAACAGCATCTGCTGAGTTCCTGCAGCTGAGGATGACAGGGACATTCTGGAAACCCTGAATGACCCATGTGATACTCTTTAAGCCATCCAATGCTCCTGTGTCTCAGACTTACAGGGAATTATCTGATTCATGAGCTGAGGAGCCAGGAGCTCAGAGGAGTCCCTGAACCTGGAGCCAGCTGTGGAAAAGATGGGGTTGAAATTGGGTCTCCCTGGGTTCTCTGGGCCTAGGTGCTGAGTTGGCTTCTTGGGGCTCAGGATCATGGTTCCACACCACTGCAACCCTGACTCTCCAGCAGTAGTGTCCCCTTCTACCACAGGGCCATGTGCATGTGCGTGCGTGTGTGTGTGTGTGTGTGTGTGCGCGCTTTGAGAGGACACTGAGGTTCCTGATATCCCATTCTGCCCAAGGAAAATTACAGGTGGAGTTTTCTGACACCACCTGGCTGTGCACTCTTAGCTAAGCCAGTGCCAGCCATGTGTTCTTCCTGTGTCTCACCATGTGGAGCCCGGGTACAGTGCACGCAATCCTGAAATTGCCCATAATCTCTGTGTGTTTCCAAGACAGTCACCTTTCTCTTACATCCTGTGTTCACTCACCACCTGTGGTCCCATTTCCCCACCACACAATCGGAAGCATCAGCTTCTCTCTGGCTTCAGGGAAAGGAGTGGAAATCCCTAAGATGTTGACAGTCCTGCAGTGGGGTTGGGGGATGCCCAGAGTTGTACCTGAACATACTTCCAGAACTTTCTATCTTAACTCTTCCCTTTCATCAGGCTCCAAATATTTAATCTTGTCTTAAAAGCTCCACTATGGTTCATCTCTGTTAATTACATCCCTGTAAAAGAAATCTGCTTACCAATGTCTACAGCAGTTTTATTTGTAATCATCAGAACATGAAGCAATGCAACTATCTTAAGATAAACAAACGGCAGGGCACCCACATCCTGGGGTGCAATTCAGTGCTAGGAAACTGAATGACTGAGTCATGAGAAGGCATGGAGGAAAACTCACTGCATATCACTAAGCGGAAGGAGCCAGTCTAAAGAGGCTTCACACTGTGTGATTCCAACTCTGACTTCTGGAAGAGGCAAAGCTATGGGGATCGCAGTGACATCAGTGGTTGCCAGGGACTGGCAGAAGAAGGGATGAGTAGCTGGGGCACAGAGGATGTTTAGAGCAGGGGAACCATGGTGGTGGACACAGGAATTATAGAGTTGTACAAAGCCAAGGAATGTGTAACTCCAAGAGCAAGCCCTAACCTATGCACTTTAGTTCATCATAATATGTCATGTTGGCTCATCAGTGATAACAAATGTACGATGTTAAAGACAAGACATCAACAATGAAGAAAGCAAAAGGAGGAAGCATTAGTTCATGCGGGAACACTAAGCTTTGTGTCCAATTTTCTGCACAGAACTCTTCGAAGAAATAAAGTCTACTAACTTCAAAGAACAAGTAGTGAGTGATGGTGGAGGGGGGTGAAAAGCTCTATTTGGCTGAGGAATATTAAATACCACAAGGAGAAAATCGATTTAGAGAAATAACCAGTTGGCAGTCGCAGTGCGAGGGCTGATACAGTTAAGTGTTTTTAGCTTTAAGCTGGAAATAATGATTTCTATCAAAACTAAAACCAAAACAAAACAAGCCCCTAAACCACTCTGTTGGATCACTCTTAACTTCCCCGGGGAGGGAGAGAAAAGTGTCACAGAAAAAAGGCAACTCTACCTCCCATTGTGGGTCTTTTGTTCTGCAGCCTCTGTCCTGATGGGCCCCTGTCTCGGTCCCTGGTCCTGCTGATGGTGGCCTTTGCTGGAGCCTCTGGGATACTTGTCGTTCATTATACTCTCTGCCAGGAGCCACTTAGCAAAGGTGCCACCAAAAAGGTGGCTCTGTTTCTTCCCTGGCCTGGTCACCATCAACTGACCCAGACTATAGTCACAGGAATAGAGCTACCCTTGGGTATCCAGGACCCAAAGGCACCAAAATCCACAGCTGCTCATATCCCTCATATGAGACAGAAGGCTATTTGCACAGAAACTACACACCTCCTCTCAGATGTTTACTTGTAATACCTGATACAAGGTGAATATGCTGCAAACAGCTGTGTGACTATCTCTCTTATATGTTCAGGACAGACATCATCTCTTTTGCTAGATATTTTCAATTCCTAGGCAGTTGAATCCCAAGACTCGAAACCAGGGCTGTGGAGGGCGACTGTGTATTTGCTGGAGAACACAGGTGATCACAGCTGCCTCTGCTGTTCACAGTCCAAGGTGTGACTGTTCCATGCATGGGGGAGCTGAGAAGGACCTGCCCCTTAATTACACTGCTCCGTACCCACTCACAGCTTAAGCAACCCAGGGCTTAAGCTCCCTATGGACTAGACCCATAATTACCATGACTGCAGCTTTACCTCCAGCCAGGCATACAAGAGGTAGCCCCATCTGTGTCTGTTTCAAAGGTTCAGATCTGTGTCACTGTGTGTTTAGAAGCAACACTAGGGTCTGCTCTGGAATATCCATCACTCCTAAACTCTTAAAACCCAGCAATACCAACACTGGGAGGGGAGTGAGGGGTGGCCGGGCTCGTGCTGGGATGGAGCTGGTTAGAGGAGGTCATGCAGGGAAGGACAGGGGATCCTGGAGTGGTCCCCTGACCTCCTATGCTGCTGACCAGGCAGGGGACAGAGGTAGCCCACACTGCCCAGGTTCTGAGGAGTCATCCGGAAACAGGTAAGACAGATAGGAGCAGCTCACTCTGGTCAGTGCGAGTTAAAGCCCATGGCTTATCCCCAGGAGAGAATTGAGGTCGGGAGCTCTTGACAACAGGAACCAAGCCTCGCTGAAGGTCGCCTGCAGATGTGCCTGAAGGCTCAAGTTCACGCTCACGCTTACTTATACAGCCTAAGTGAGCAGGGATGGGATGGGCCCTGCCCTTGAAGCGAGGACCAACGCCTAAGGCTGATGAAGAGAGAAGCCTCCTCATTACTGTGACAGGAGACACATGGCTGGGACAGAGTGAGAGCCAAATGCCTCAGGCCACTCCCTGCACAGACACCCCCAGCTCTCTCATCCTGATGTCCACCCTGGGTTGGGGCCTGCCCAGGCTCAGGCCCTCCGTTCTGGTCTTCTCCCCAGGATATTCACATACGGTTCTGTCTCCTTGGGTATCACAGTTGCCACCAGAAAGCTGCTTGTCCCTGCTCTGATGCTGCTCACATTTAACCCAAGAGACCCAGGAACAAAGAGGCCATCATATCCCCAAGCAATTCAAAGACAGGGATACACCCAGCACCTAGCAGGGGCCGATGGGTTAGCTGGCCCTCCCACAGATGACCAGCATGCGCCACAGATACTCTGTTCCTCATGTGCTGGTATCCAGTGGGCCACGGCCAGAGATGCTACTAAGCACCCCACAATGTCCAAAGAACAATCCATACCCGGACCAAACTGCTGAGGCTGGAAAACGTCACCATAGTGAAACTACCAGGGCAGGAACAAATTCTCCATGGAGTACTCCATGGCTTAGTGTCTAAGGACCTTAGGTCCACAGAGGAGGGAGAAGACAGGTGTGCTAATCAACCCATCCCTACCACAGTGGGGCTCTGCCAGGAGCCCACCGGAGATGGGCACACATTTGTGCACTTGCTCATCACCAATCACTGTGCTCCAACTGCATGCCAGGCCCACATCCGAGGCAGGGTGGAGTGGTGAGCTGCACAGGCAGGGAGTCACAGGAGGAAGGACACTTCGGGGTCCAGGACAAAGCATGGATGGTGTCGGTTTCTTAGTGTTTATGTGAATCAGCCTTGGCATCAATCTTGACAAGCACTGGGGGCCACTAAAGATCTCTCTGACAAGGACCCACCTCCAGTCTCCAGGTCATGGAAATTGGGGTCCAGGCCTCGGTCCAGCAGCTTAACCAGCTTTTCCACAGACCGATGCTGAGTATGATCCATGAACTTCTTCAGGTTGGTCTAGAGCGGAAAGTAATGGAACAGAAAGGTGTTTGTAAGAATTGTTTCCACAGGCCAAGGGCAAGTTTTCCCTCCTGGTACACTGGCTGCATTCACACTGGGCCACTGTGCCCCAACGGTTCCTTAGCAGCAGTGGCTCAGGAGCACCAGGCCGAGGCTCTGGGACCATCCTACATGAAGGTTCCAGAAATCCCTCACTGCTGACCACCTTTGGGCCATGGCTTGATGTTTGTGTCCCTCTAAAATTCACATGTTGAACCAAATTCCCAATGGAGGTGGGGTTTGGGGAGATAAATAGATCATGAAGGTGGAGCCCCAACAGATGGGATTTGTGCCCATATAAAAGAGACTCTAGAGAGTGCCCAGCCCCTTCCACCACCTGAGGACAATGCCTTCCATGAGCCATGAGAGCCTTCCCAGACATCAAATCTGCCATACCCTAACCATGCACACCCCACACTCCAGAAGCACAAGCAGCAGATGTCTGTGCTTTGTGAAATACCTTAAGTTTTCTATTATAGCAGCAGGAACAGATTACACTTTGCTGAGAGCTACAGGACGTTCCTTTGCTGTTGTGGGTCACTGGGACTGGAACGGCTATGAAAATCTGCAGCTCCTAGAACCCACCAGGTTCTTTCCTGGGGAACAAGACTGAGGCTCTGGTCCCTAAAGAGGCAGCTATACTGCAAAGCAAATGTCACTATCATTCACTCAGCTGAGACAACTTCCTGGTTACCCCAGGCCACAAAGTGGGCATTCCTGCTTCACGTGATCTCCCTGGTGGGCAGCTGGACTTTCATAGAGAGGGACTTTCTCTAAGCATTGCCTGCTGATTCAGCTTGGAGGGGGCTGGTTCTTGCTAGTGAGCAGACTCTGAGCTTCTGGGTCCAGACTGCAAGATGCCACGATTCTCTGATGAGTCCACTGATTCTCACAGGCTTAGCGCTTGCCCTTCTCTGCAGCTCTCCCAAAACACAGATGGAAACAAACAGTGGCTCCCAACACAGACCCCTGCTACCACCTGTATTTCTACCTCAAGTTCTGCATACTTCAGAACCCCAACAAATCTCCAAAAACCCAAGAAACCCAGGATGCCACTTAAAACATTGGCTGCCATTTAATGATGTTCTTTAATTCACAAGCACAGTTTTATCCATGCATCAAAGGATAATTTTTTTAAAATGTCAAGCATTGTTCCAAGGATGAGGCAGGGGACAGAAAAGCCTGGAGCATTTTGTGCCAGGAAGAGGTCAGGGCACTGCGGAGTAGGAGCACTTGACAGACAGTAGAGAGCTGGATAGAAAGGCAGTCATGAATTTAGCACAAAAGAAAAAAATCATGATGATATGTTAGACTTCACAAGACACAGTAAAGATCCTTGTGTCCAGACCTGGTTGCAGTGGCACACACCTGGAATCCCAGAACTCTAGGAGGGTGAGGCAAGGGGATCACAAGTTTGAGCCCAGCCTGAGCAACTTAATGATATAATAAAAATATGCCTCAAAATAATTTTTTTAAATAAAAAGCTGGGGATGTAGCTTGGTGTGAAGGGCTTGGGTTTGAACCCCAGTACCAACATCAGGAAGCCTCTGACTCACACAGCATCCCTGGTAAGCAGTAGGCTGGGCATGACACCAATCACCTCGCTGTCCAGCTGGGTGGCCTCCGGACACAATGACCCAGGTGTGTTCAGCTGGGGACTGAGCTCCCAAGGCAACACAGCACCTCCCTCCCTTACTCACCTGTACATTTCCCCCACGGTCATTCATGTTAATGCACCTTAATAAGGTCTGTGCTGATGTGACAACCATGGGAAACTCTCATAGTGCTCACATATGCCCCTTTCCCTCTATCATTCTGTGTCCAAAGCCCATGTTTTTCAGAGACACTGTTTTTGAACCTCCCTGGAGCATCCAGGATTAGCAACCCTTGTCCCAGGCCCCCAGTAGCTTTGCTGCCTTGTGGATGCCTGGTTCTCTGGCAACCTGCATGTGTCATGAGGCCTGTCCACTGGTCCACTCAACCTCTCCCACACCAACCTAGGCAGGTAGTAGGTGCTTCAGGAAGAAGAGACTCCAAAGACACAACAGAAAAAAAAATACTGGCAAGAATGTGAGCGCAGCTATTCCCTGCATACCTTTGTGTGGAGCTTGGCCAGCTGCTTCTCATCTAGATTGGACTGTTTATACACCCGCTTCTTGTATCGAAACTGGCACAGAAACAGAAAAGCAAAGAAAAACAGGTTAGTACTTGACGTGGCCTTCCCCTGGGTTACTTCCCTGCAGAAGGGATCTTAGCAGCAAACCTGTGTATTAGACAAACTACGAGTGTTTGTACTGCAGAGCACAAAGCATCCTGGGAAGGAGCTTTGCCAGCTAACAGGGCACGTTGGTCCCTGGCGTGGGAACCCACCTGCTCTTCGCACAGCACATTCAGCAGGTGAGCACACAGCCTCAAGCACCAAGGCTTTCATGCCTTCTGCCTTTGTGGGAACCCACTGGAGCAGCCCGCTCTTGGGGAGGCCCCTGCCCCAGCCCTATGTGCCTAGGACTTTGGGGACCCTCTGCATTCCCTCAAAACAGCAGCACTTCCTTTGAATTGGAAATCATGCTACAGAGTCAAACGGCCTGCTTACTTAGATGTGGTGGTAGCACCCAAGAAGGCAAATTGTCACTGTCTGCCTCACAGTCCTCCAATGCTGTGTCCCCTGGGTGCTTCCTTCTCCCAGCCTCCCAGGGTCCTCTTGCAGCTGAGGGTGCTGGGGACACCGCAGAAGTGTGGAAGGGAATGCTGAGAATGTGGGGGCCACTGAACCCAGAGTAGCAAATCTGATCTCATTCCAGTCCCATGTTCCCCTAGCCACTCAATAATTTTGGGTTAGACACTCTCATCCCTGCCTCGGTTTCCTTATCTGTTCTTTGTAAAGGGACACCAACATCACATCTCAGGGTGGCCTAAGGGTGGAATGTGGGCCTCCTGGCACAGACCTGGCAGCACACACAGGCCGCTTCATCCATCCATCCCACATCCCTTGAGACCATCACACCCAAGGAACTCACAGGCTCAGGGTGAGCAGGGATGCACACAGGATAAAGGATGGTATGAGGTAGAGAGTGGTGGGCCAGCCCTGAGCTGAGTCTGATATTCACGGCACCCCTCTAATCCACAAAAAAATAGCAAATCAACAACAGACAAAATGCTTCTTTGCCACAGACTGCAACTCATTTCTTACTTCACAAAATAAGCCAGTTATATAATGAGAGAGCTCCTTGCACCCCCGGGCTGCCCAGAACTGCTGGAGAAGGAACTGAGCACATTTGTTGAGCTCCCAGAATTGATGGGGTGTGGGAGCTCCAGACCTATACAGGGTTTCCAAACCCTCCCTGTAGATTTCATCAGGACAGCCCTGGGAGCCATGGGAGTTTCATGTCCTGGAACCACTAAACAACTCTCTCCCCTCATTAGATACACCTCTGGTCCACATTTCTGAAGCTACTGGGAAGCATACAGGGTGAAAAACAGCTCACTGTCTCCCAGCTAATGGGGAAGCAGGGAGCAAGTCTTCCAATTACAAAAGAGTATGCTGGGTAGGGCTGGTCACAGGCCTCAGCAGGGTCACTCCTAGGTCCACAGACACTCACAGCCATGCTTCAGAGGGACACAGCCTCAGAGCACAAATCCTTTTCCTGCAATGTTCCCAGCAAAGAGCTGGACCAAGCCTGTCCTTATGTCTGAGCCCTGCTGGGACAGTGTCCAGGGAGAATAAACCCAAGTATTAAGCACAACTTCACTATGAGAAGCAACTACGGCAGCAGCACAGCACCATCTGGGGCACCCCACAGGAAGCCACGCCCACCCAGGACACCCAGGACATCCCACAGGAAGCCACGCCCACCCAGGACATCCCACAGGAAGCCACGCCCACCCAGGACACCGCCCCATGGACGCATAACCCCTGTAGGCAGTCACTGCTAATGGCCCTGGGTTTAGAGCCAGGAATTTGAAGGTCAGAGAGTCCCAGCTCAAAGTCACCCAGCTCCTGAGCCTAGGGCCAAATCAAGATTCAGCTCCCAGGATTCTTAGTCACTTTGCTTAGTTTTACTGTCACCGTAGAAACTCTCAGTGCCTGGAATGAATAAACTGTCCTTGTTCCCCATTCCTAGTTCCGCACTTCTTCCATGAGATTAGAGAACTTTGACTTTCTGGATAGGCTGGATAACTCTGCAAAGCACATGGGCTGTCAATGGGAGATGTCTCTAATGGGTGCTCATTTTATGGATAGGCAAACTGAGGTCAGAACAATGGATGATTTGCTTAGAACCACTCTGCTTCCAAAAGACTTCCACCTTTACCTTCCCTTGAACCCCAACCCCTCTGACACATGTTCACATTAATTGGATTCAAGTGACATCAGCCTCAGAGCCCCAAGGGAACTTTGAATTATCCACTGATTATCACTTTGGTGTCCTCTCAGACCTCAGAGTACTCTGCAGAGATTGCTAGTACCACTTAGCCACTCAGGAACCAGCTACAATTCCATGCTTGCTGCCTCTCACTGAGCAATGCGTAATTGTTTAAGAACAGCGACATGGTTCCGTACCACTGCAGAGACAGCCGCATTACCGCTAGTTCCACAGCTGATCCACCATGCCTGTGCTGTTGGAAACACTATGTGTAACCCCCGGTACAGCAAGGTAGGGGCAGAAGGCAGGATGGGGTTGTGCTGTCCGTGGAGGTACACATGGGCCACTTCACAAGCCCAATTGGGAGACACCGGAAGGGGAGGTGTGGCAGTTCATAAGCCCTGGTTACTCCTGGTTCAGCTGCTGGAGGGAAGTTGCTCTGATTATGGCTTGGTGGCTACTGTCCCCTCCTGCCAGGGTCCAAAAGCCTGGCTTAGAAAGAGTGACATAGAAAAAGTATTAAGTCTTTGTTCCCAGTTTCTGGCACATAGTTCCCAAAACCTGAGAACCTCGGGTATCTTCAGTGTACTAATGAGATGATGCCTGAGTCCATCAGCTTCGGGACAGGGTTGGTGGTCAGAAGCCTGTGATTATAGCATTGGACTTTCAGTTTCATCCTTGTCCTGGGTGGGGGGTGATGGAGCAGACTGCCAACAGCCAATAATTTAACCAATCACACCTACCAGGAAAATTTCTGGAAAATAAGGTTTGAAGAGGTCCTGAGTTGGCAAACACATCCCCATGCCAGGAGGATGGGAGCACTTCAGCTCCCTGCAGGGAGGAGCGCTGAGCTGGGGAACCTTCTAGACTCTGCCTGGGCACCTCTCCATTGACATCCTTCCCATAAACTAGTGAGGTCTGTGACACACACAGCATGTTAGCAAACTGGAAGAGGGGCTTACAGGACCCAAATTGAGGGCCAAGTCTGAGAGAAGTAGGGGTAATCTGTAGAGCCAGGAGTTGTGATGGTCACCTAGAGTGGGGACCCATGGGGTACCACGCAGTTGTGGTGAAACCCAAAGCCCTTGGGCTGGCATTAAGCAAGGCCACTCTACATCTTCAGGACTCACAGACCCTGGTGACACAAGCTTCACCAGGGGACCCTTGGTTCATTCATACCAAGCCTTCTTCCTAACAGATTTGTTAGAATCTACAGCAAGAAAACAAACATAGAGAAATCACACAGCAGGGCACAAGCTACAACAAAATAAGGTATAACCTCGTGACCTCAAACTAATGTTTTTATTTTGGGGGGTAATTCCCAACCCAAGGCAAACCAAGAGTCTGGTCAAAGAGCCGCCCTCCACCACCTTCCCAGCCGCTGGTACCTCCAGGGACGGGACGCCCGGCCCCGTGGGCTGGGGGTACTCGCGCAGCAGCCGCTCCTCATCCAGGAACTTGCCATCACGCCCATTGCTGGCTGGCTGGAACAGCCCGTAGTTCAGAACATCCTTCAAACCCTGATTCAGTGTGCACAGGATTCGCTGCTTCGCCACCCACACTGTGGCATCCGGGTTGAAGCGGATGCATTTCTGTAGGGAAACAGGAGGACACCAGAGTCACCCACTGAGCACAGGTCAGAGTCTAAGTGGTCCCCACTCCTTCCCACTGGGTATTCTAAGCAGACTTTGGGACCCCCAGGCTTTGACAGCTACAAAATGAAGTCAGCTGGTTGCTTGGACAAAGACATTCGGCAAATGTAAACGGAAAGTCAAGATTGAAGTGTTGGTGTTGGTCTCTGCTCCCAACTTTCATTCTGGACTCAATGCTGCCACCACCCACAACCTGCAGGTATTTTCTGCTTGTGAATAGCAGCCTACACCCCAAAGGAAGGACAGCCAGCTAGGAAAACACGAGGTTTGACCAAACCCAAGGCTGGAGCACTTCTCCACAGGGCACTGCTCGGTGGTTGCTTCCGGGACAGGATGAAGAGGCCTGGTGCCTTCCCAACAGGTAGCTATGGGGGCAGCTTCCCATGATGGATTAAGTGATATGCTGTCAATCAGGAGAGCAGCTCCTGCAGCCAGCCTATCTGGCTGCCCAGGGAATGTGACACCCTGCATGGGAATGAGCTACCTGCTCCTTCCCAGTGACACAGGCTGAACTGCATGTGACCTTCTTCCAAGCTCACCAGCTAAAGCAGGGCCATCTGCTTCCACCAGTAGGAAAGTCTTGTCACAAGTCATGTCCCATCCTCACTGGGTGAGAACTCTTTGGAAATCTCAGCATATTGAGGGTGTGATATCAGATATATCCAGGCGAGGTCACCCAAAACCCACTGGTTCAGGAATCATTTTGGGCCTCAGGTTCTAGTGACAAGGACACCTCGACTCTGGTTCCCTTGGATACTAACATCTACAGAAACCTGAGGCCCCTTCCAGCAGCTGACAAGTGCTGGAAAAGCATGGAGCTGAACCACTTCCCAGGGGACGTGTGTGTCACTATGGTAACACGAAGACTGGTGTCCACAGTCACTGGGTGTGCATGGCTGGAGGGTATCAAGTGTTCCCAAGAACTATCCCTGCACAGCAAAGAACCAACCTGCTTGGAAGAGCACCTTTTGCATCCCACAGAGAAACTTTTGGGAGAGCAAAAGTTCAGAGGTCAGAATGGCTTGGGTCTGCATCCCAACCATGCACAATGACCTTGCACTCCTGGGCAAACCTGCCAGCCCAGCAGTCCCTCTGCTTCCTCAGTGAAGATCATGGCTTTGACTTGCCCTGCAGGGCTGCTGCAAGGCTTGGTTGTTGAGGGCTGAACTATAACCTGGAAAAATGGTGTCTTCACAACTTTTCACCCCAAGAGTTACATCTACTGGGAAATGGGGCTTTTACAAATAGGATCTTTAAAATGAGATTGGTTAAAGCTGGGTGGACTTAAAGCAAAGACCACGTTTTCATGCAAGTGGAAAAGCAGATACAGCAGCAGTGCACAGGGAGGTGACTGAAGGGCAATGCAGGCAGAGTCAGGCAATGTTCCTGCTGTAAGCCAGGAAGCACAAAAGATGGCCAGCAACTTCCAGAAGCTGGAGAGAGTCCTGGGACATATCCTCCCTCCTAGCATCCAGAAAATAAATCTTGATCTTGAACTTCTAGCCCCATAAGTATAAGATGACATATGTCTCCTGGTTAAGCCACCCAGCACACGATTATGGCACCCAGGAACTAATCAAAAGGCAAAGCACCTGCTGCTGATCACAGCAACAGAAAGCTGCAGGAGCTTGTACCTGAGACAGGACCTCAGCTGGATGAGGGCTCAGTGCCTAGGGGATCCCTCTCCTTATGTGGTGGGCATTGGCACCTGTGCAAACTAGAAGCAAAGAAAGTTCAGAAGAGAACTTTTCAGGATCACTCTGGACAAACTGGGTATTACTTACATTTCTCATTGCTAAGACAAAATACCCAACATTCAAAGTTAAAAAGGGACAGGTTTATTTAGCTCATGGTTTGCAGAGGTTTCAGTCCATAATGAATTGGCTACAAGGCAGGGTGGCTTCACAGAGGAGAGTAGTTCATGGCTGGAAGAAGGTAGCAAAGCAACAAGGGGAAAGACAAACCTCTTTTTGCGCCTTATTTTGTATCCAGGCTACTGGGATTAGGGTGGTGCCAAACCAATCAGTGGACTGATTTAGGAATCACTCACCCTTAAGCCTAGCACCCTTTATCCTAGCATTATACCATGAATCAATCACACACTCTAGGTTCAGCTACCTGTGAAAAAGCCCCATGTATGATTACATTAGGCTTTGGGGGACATCTAAATGCAAGCCATAACACCCTATGTCACCTCTTACCCATCACTGACTCTGCCCACTGATTAGGCAAACCCAGTTGCAAGAACAGTCCTGACACAGCTTTAGGATGAAGGAATAAATGAATGAGTAAGTGCCTGGAGCCACAGAAACATAATGAGCAAACCAGTCCTAGACTGCTACTTATAGTGTCTGACAGTACGGCAAAGGCAAACATTAATGCTAAGACAGACTTTCCTGGCAACTAGAGGAGAGAGCAGGGGCTGCAGTTGATGGTGCATGCTCACCATACATCTGTCCAGGGACAGCCATGGTCCGGGGACCATGTGAGTTGGGGTGGGATTTCCAGAGGGAGACCCATGTAAGGAAAGGTGGGGAGGAAAATGTAGAATGGAGACAGGACAGGCAGGTTTCCTTGTCCTTCTGGTACCAACAAATGAAGGAACACTCCTGTGTCTCTCCCCATCCGCTGCAGTCCTGAGATGGCTGTTCCTTTACAACGTGTTAGAGATGTCCTACAAGGGAGAATGGTTGGCTGGGAGGCTTGGAGAGACAGCAGAGGCCGACAAGCTCAGGAACCCCGTTCCCTGCCAGTCAAGGGGTCACTTGAGGAAACCCCCTCTGTCCTCAAGCCTTTGCTGGCCTTCTCCA
This sequence comes from Cavia porcellus, assembly GCF_034190915.1. NCBI lineage: Eukaryota > Metazoa > Chordata > Mammalia > Rodentia > Caviidae > Cavia > Cavia porcellus. Next base: position 28,797,429 of record NW_026947500.1, read on the forward strand.
TGTGGGTCCTTGATTGACCCCATTAGGAGTGAACAGAGGACATGAAGATGCCCAGCATGGGGTCTCATCCCACGGGGAGGCTCAGGTTCTAGTGGGAAATGACAGTAAACATGATGGAGATGACTGTGGTCATGGTGATGGTGACGGTGGTGGTGATGATGATGGTAGAGGGTGGTGATAATGATAAACACAACAACAGTGACGGTGACACCATGACAGAGCCATGGTTAACACTGAACCCTAGCAAATCAGAAATTGTACTGACTTACTCACCTTTGGCCAACCACAAAGCATATTATTTTTATTAAAATATTATTATTATTATTCCCATTTTCCAGATGAGGAAAGTGAGCCTCAGAACCCTAGAAAGTAGAGGAGGTCCAATTCAAATCCAAGTCTGATCTGCCCAGAGCCTTAGACATCACTAACCAATGTGTTATATTCCTCTCTAGGCACATGCGGTCAACTTCAGGGTGGGCAAAATATTGTGACAGCCACTGAGAAAATGGAGGAGGATATTTATGTTCAGGTTGGAGAAATACTGTCCTTGTTCAGACTTCCCCTTAGTAACTTGCCCTAAGGTTGAGCATTTGCGCACTCCCAGAGGACCTAGCTTGATCCCCATAACAACAGACAAAATTTGGGAGATTAATTTTTTTCAAAAGAAGTATAATCTAGTCTCCAAAGTGGCATTTAAAAACAAGAATGAAGTAGCAAAGGATGAGGCACACTAGTGGTGGGTCAGGACGCTTGGCACAGTCACACAGACGTCTGACCTGTTGGCGTCTCTCTCACAGACACAGAAGACAGTCCCACAACATGGTGTCCCTCAGCGAAACACTGGACCCTGAGGCATCAGGACAGAAGAAAACTCTCGGAAGTACAAGTAACAGAGCAAAGACTTTCACCCCAGCAAAACTTCACAAGACCAAAATAAATCTTGGAATAAGTGCCGAGTTCTATTATCTAAGTGTGTCTCTAATCAGGTAGCTCCAGACAAAGGCTCACGCTGTCCTTAAACCTCCAGGGTTAGAACAGACCATTATGGGGGAACTAGATGCCAGCCACCACATGAGTAGTGAGAGAATTAACCATCTGCTGTGACACCAAGTGCAACATGTGATCTTATCCCAAGGCAGGACCCTTCCCACACTCTATCTGGCTTCTTGCTGTCCCCGTCATCCTCAGGCCTTGCCCCCAGTAACCACAACTGGCTACCAAGACCAAAGGATGCTTCCAGCCCACCCGGTGCTCTGCCTCTTCTTCAGTCTAGTTTAACTTATGGCCTCAAGAACGGATCATGGGTCCCCACCTCTACCAACAGACCACTGCACTTTCTAACTGGAGTCACAAGTATCTCCCACCAAGACACATCCTCTTCCCCTCTCCCTCTCTAATGACCATGACATTCAGCTGGCTTGAGTTTCCCCCTATTCCAGGCTGAGGCACCCAGGGATAAGGGTGACTTGACACATCCCTTTTTTTCTAACACCATTCCTAAAGCTGGTAAACACTGCTAGAATTGAACTGCACTAGATAAAACATGTCCAAAACAGAATACTCCTGGATCCAGGGTTAAAGAAAGGTCTGGATTTTTAACACTGGGGATGAAGGGAGCTACCATTCACAGAAGACCAAGTGTAACGTGAACATGTTATCTTGTTCAGTTATAGCAGAGCTCCCAAGAATGGAGACATCACCATCAGTGTCCACAGCTGTAAAGAAATCAAACTAGGGTTGGCCATGTTGCTAAATGGAGAGAAACGCCAGCCCCTGCATCAGTAAAGAACATGGGCAAACTCAAACTGAAAATGGAGAGCGCAAGAGAAACTCGTTCTCTTATTTGGTCAACATGCATTTGTAAGTCTGCTGCAAGATGTGAGCTAGAAATTGGAAATACCCAGACAGTGGGGAAGACTAGGGGCAGAAGAGGTAACTGTTTGCCTGGCTCTGCCACATGGGCTGAGTGCAGGACTCTGCCAGATCACCATGACAAAGCACTATCCTGAGGCCACAGGTCAAAGTGTGGCTTGGCTTTGCAAGGTTAAGGAGTTATAAACACTCATCTTTGAGAAATCCTGCCCCAAAACACCTGGCGTGTGAATCCCACAGACCTCTTAGTTTACATTGTTTGCTCAGGCTGTCATAACAAAGCATCACAGGCAGGTGGCCTAAGTCCGAGTTTGCAGATGTTGTGGTTTAGATCTCGAGTGCCCTCCCAAAGTGCCACGTCTGCTGGGATTTCAGCAACAGATTAGATTATGGGAATTCTTTATAGTTTACTTGCTATCAGAAGACAAGACCTGGTTGGAGGTGGTCCCTGCAAGGTGTGACCTGGAAGGTCATATCTCCCTCCCTAGCTCCTTCCTTTTCTATATGCTTTCTGGCCACCATGATGTGAGCAGCTGGCTTCCATCAGACCCTTGTACCACACCCTTCCTGTCTAGAAATCAGCCAAGTATAGACTGAGTTCTTTAAAAACCATGAGCCAAAATCAACTCCTTTAAGTTGTGGGTGCAGGTATTTTGTCCCAGTGACAAGAAAATTACTAAAACAGTAGATTTTGTCTCCTACCTGTGTCCTCAGATTGTCCTCCCTATCTGCATCTCGATTTCTTCAGAACCCCAACCAGACTGGATCACAGTTGACTTAATGATCTCATTTTACTTGAATTGCCTCTTGGAAAATCCTGTCTCTGAAAGCAGTCACACACTGAGGTTCTTGAATTAAGAGTTCGGCGTAAGAATTTAAGGGAGTGATACAGTTACCCCACAACACCATCTGAGCATGGGCAAGTCTCACCAGCCCACCGACGTCACAGAGCCATGATGCAACACATCGCTCTCAAGACCGGTTCACACAAATGACAGTGGATCACAAAACTTTCTCTTTTGGGGCCATCTAGTCACCATCTAACACCAAACAGTGCCTGGCCTACCAGGATAATGGCTGTTTCTTGAACAAGGTGATTTTGGTTTGGAGCAAGATGGTAGGAAATTTCATGCCAGAGACTGAACTACTTTCCAAGTCTGTTTGGGGCCTGTGCCATGGTGATGAGGACAGTGGTTATTTTGTGAGACAGCAGTGACAGTGACAGTGTCTAGAGCTGAAAGAACATCAGAGAATACACTGCATAAAACACATTTTATCACAACGGGTGATCTGTGGAGGATGATCGATGACACAAGGGTAGAATTATCTGCTGCTTTTGTAACTTCCTATTCCTGTGGGAGATCTAAACCCACCCACTCTTGACTTCTGCCCAAGCAACCCAGCAGAAGCTATAAGGACCTAGGGGAGATGGGCCACAGGCTTTGGGATAGCAGCCCCGAGGGAATTCCTGAAAGGACATTATTTGGGATCCCGAGTTTGAGACGGGAGAGTCCAGTGCCCATGAAGCCCCCAGCTCTGCACAGGCTTGTAAGCAGTGCTCGCCAAGAACTGGGACTTTCTGAAACAAAGACATGTTCCTGAGAAGGCCACTCACCACAAAGAAGTGCGTTTCACACTTCAAAACTGTGTGGTGTACAACATCTCCAATTTCTTCCTGATACATTTTTGAGGACCCACAATGAACACAAGCATGGCAGAAACCAGAGCAAGACACATTTAGGAGGATCCTGATCTTTCACAGCTGTGCATTTGGACTCTGGGTATCTGCACACCTCTGAAAACCAGCCAGCACAAAGGTCAACTCAAGCTATAATTGTGTTGTTTCCAAAGGCAACTGTGCAAATGACGTGATACTTTCGGCTGTGGACAAAGCCCCATCAGACTGATGCTTGTGGGAGCAAACACCAAATTCTGGCCTGGGCAACAGCTAAAGCTTAAAACTAAGGCTTTAAGTAGAAGAGCAAACAGTGAGTGACCTTGACCCAGAAGACAGCCTGACTAGAGGAGACTGAAGCCCAAGCGCCAACTCATGCTTCTGTGTGTCTAGACATTAATAAGGATAACATGGCTATGAGTGCACGTCTCCAATTAGAAGAACATTTCAAACAATAAAAGCTTAATACTGGCCATTTGATGCCAGGGAGATAGGACAGGCAGGCCGTTTCTCCTGACTATTGTGAAGGGGTCATACAGCTGTCTCTGCCATCATCAGGTGAGACCTGAGGGCCGTTCGTGCCCTCCTTGGAGATGAGTTAATTTCCTCTTTAGACAGCTACAATCTCAGGTGGGGCCTTTGCAAAGCAGAAGGTTAGATCTGGCCAGAGAAGTCAGTTTGGAAGCAAGCAAGTGAGTAAAATAACAAGGGAGTGAGGTAAACGTAATTAATTGGTCCTGAACAAATACAAAGCACTTACTGCACACTCATGGCCAGCTCAGTAACAGTGTTGAATGCATCACATCACCATCTATTCCGGAAGTGGGGATTAACACCACCCCTTCCAAAGGAGGAGCACTCCAAACTTTCCAGGTTCTCAGAGCCACACAACTGCAGGAAACAATGCCAGAGCTAAGGGGACCCTAGATGCCAAGCCAATAAATAGCCTTCACCTTGTCCCTACCAACAAACAGCCGGAGCCACCAGTCAGGAAGAAGGACCCAGCAGGAAGTATGGCAAAGCAGCTCCTGGGGAGGATCAGGCAAGTTGCTACACTCAGAAGGAAGGAAAGAGCTGTATGCACCCAGAAGGGAGGTGCAGCGGGGAAAGGCCAATGCTGGAAGTGGAATTAGAGACAGGCTGGAGGATCATGAAAGCCCAATCATAGAGCAAAGGTGCTGAGAAAAACCTTGCCCTTGGATTGAACATGGAAAATTAAAAATTGATGTTTCAGGGCTGGTATGACCACCTTACCTTCTGGGTGATTCTCACCACCTTGCATATCAGCAGAGGAGGGATGACCTGCTCTCCACCAGCACAACCTCTGAACCACAATATTCTCCTTCCAGTGCTTTTATATAAAATGGAGATGGAGAGATGGGTTTTGTCACACCAGGCCAAAGCAGTTTTCCCAGACAGTATTTTCTCAAAGAGACTTAAGTGGGAATTAATTGTGAGCTTCCTTAGAAGAGTACACAAGCACGGACAGCAATGTGTAAGCTCTGGAGACCCTGTTAGCTGGGCCCTCTTTCATTTACAAAACTTTAACCTAACATCTAGCAGAGCAAGATATGGCACAGAATCTGTACAACACACAAACTCAATGGATACTAGTTAAATTAATTTTTTGCTTTTTTCAAAATGACACATATGTAAACAGAGTCCCTCTCCCTTTTGCAAGCATATCATATATGAGGAGTAATAACAGCAGCATCAAGACTTGACTTGCAGTGGTACCTTCCAGGACAGGGCCCAGGCCTTCCCCTCTGTTTTAAATAATTTATAACTCACCAGTTTTCTAACTCATGCCATACAGTGTGACCCACTCCACTGAAGCAGGCTTATCACTGAGGAATTACAGAGAAGATGGAAGCAGAAGAGTGGCAGTGAGTAGGGGACTCTCTTTGGCTTTAGCAACCAATTAATGAAACCACAAATACAGATTTCATGCTTCCCTTCCTTCCCAAAGATGATCTAAGTGCACATGACAAAGGTCAGAGATGGGTCACTCAAAGTAAAAGCCAAAGATCCTAAGCACATATTTCTGTAAGGCAAAATAGAGAATACACAGAGGGGTGGATGTTTAGATGGCTATTTGAATGGATGAGTAGATAAGTGGATGGATGAGAAGATGGAGAGATAGAGAGATGGTCAGTTTGATGGATGGGTGATATATGGACAATGGATTGGTAGATGGAGAGATGGATAGATGGATGAGTGAATGGATGAGTGGGTGGATAGGAAGGTGGATGGATGGGTGGATGGATGAGTGTAAGGTAAATGAAAGTGAGATGGATTAGTGGTAGATGAATGGCAGGTGGGTGAAAGATCAGTAGATAATATCAATAAAGCCAAATATCAAAAGTATGATGCCAAGTAAAAAAGGCCAAATTATAAATGGCATATCCAATATGGTATCTTTTAAATTCAATGATACTGTGTCATACAGTAACTGATACATATAAAAAGAGAGATTAAGTACCTCAAGACATAATATTGAGTGAAATAAATCTGACATGTAAGTTTAAATATCACATAGTTCCAAGTTAAATATCATATGATTAACCCAGAAATAAAGAAAGAGCAAAATAAAAGACAGATAATAGGAAATAGGGAGACCTTTGTCAAATAGGAACAAGAGATTAAGGTGGAGGAGGAAGACCAAAACAAGAAAGTTGAAAAAAAAATGAAAATGGAGCTTTTGCAAATGGGAAGACAAGAATTAGCAGAAACAGGAAGCTGTGGGAGGGAAAACAGACAAAAAGAAAAAAGAATGAAGATGTTATATACATGTAAAAAACCTCCCATGATAAATATAATCATGTACCACAAATGTGTACTAATAAAAAAGATGAGAGGAATTCTCAATGAATTTCTGACAATGCTTATATCTGAGCAGAGGGGACCGTAAATGTGAAAGAAGACAGCTTTGACTTTATCAGTAATGTTTGACTCCTATCATTGAAAGGGGAGCTGAGGCAAAAGCTCACAAATGTTAATTTTGTGTAATAGACACACCGATGCTTATGATACTGTGTTTTGACATTTTGCTGTATTTTTAATTGAAATTAAAAATAAAACCAGAACTGCTTTTGAGGGTCTGAGGCATTACTCAGCCTCCTGGCTGAGTCCTGGGCCCCAGTGTACCCACTCCCAAGTGTCCAAATGAACGCTGTCACCAACACAAGCATCTTTTTTGATGGCTTTGTTTTTCAAGGCAGAAAACTGGCCCAATCGAGCTCACATTTGAGTAATTTCTAATTAAGTCTTGGCTCAAAATGAATTTCCTTTTGGCCAGTAGACGAGCAGATGCATAGGAGCCTCCATTCTGGCACAGGAACATTTGAATGCAGAAGCACAGCTTGCAGGAAAACATACTTTTTGAGCCTGGGGTCAACATCTCTGCATGGGCCCAGCTAGAGATGCCACGGGAGACTCTTTCCTGACAATATTTAAGAAGTCAGGGCTGAGCACTGCTCTCAGGCACAGACGTGAATGGACAGGCTTGTCTCCAACATGAGATGCAGAGCTCTCAAGAGCTTGCTCTGGCCTTCAGTCTGCCCATCCCGTGACTCCACTTATTCTGAACACCCAGAGCAGGAAAAGCCATGATCAAGAAGGCTCTGGGTTACCATCAGTTGGGGGAAGAGACAGAGACTGATTATTGTAGAGTGTATTTCCCTCTGGGGGTGCTGAGAACTTCTAAATTAGTAAGGGTGATGGGTCCATTACTTGGGAATTTACTAAAATGCATTGAATTAGGCATCTTCTGTGGAAGAATTATACGGTACATGCATTAGACTGGCATTTTGAAAAGAAAGAAAACCTATTGTGGTCCTGTGCTGAGACACTGCAGCGATGCAGACATCCTATTTAAAACCTGTTGACTCAAGTCCCCATTAAGTATCCTGTACCCCAGAACATTCTCCAGCATGAGCCTCCCCCTGGGACCTGACTGACTGCCATCAGGAACCTGTCCTGCTGGAGCCCCCTACTTGCCCCTCCTCCTTTCTCTCCTTTCTTCAGAGAAACCAAGCCCACTTTTTCCAAACCCAACAAGGTCATGTACGAAACTGCTCAGAACCAGCATCACAATAGTGGCTGTGGCTTTCATACCTACACACCGACCTTCTTGCCCAGCCATAGGAATCACACTCCAAGCAGCAGCGCCCAGCCTCCTTTGTGGGCTCAAAATACCAAGTTCACATCCACCTAGGCCTGGAAGTTTCCAGGTAAACAGCACTGAACAAACCTGCCACTATCCAGGGCTCAACCAGATACCTCTCCTCACCCAACAAGGGAAGGCGTCAGTGGCTCCATTCTCTCACCAGGAATCTAGTGGTCATTCCACTGTCCCAGCTTCTGGGGCACTGCAGAACACACAGGGAACTCTTCAAGGAAGAAACCCTGATTAAACAGCCCCTTGAGCACACCATTGCGAATCACAGTTGAAGAGGAGATAGTGGGATGGAAAAGGTATCATCAAAGTCTGGCAAAGGAGCTGCCCAAGTTGGTGGAAGATTCCATCTTCATCCTAAGATGCTTAGAAGCTGTGGGAAGGCTGTGCACAATGCAGTAGCCACCGCCGTTATGCGGGAACTCAATCACTGTGGGCACATGTGGAAAACTTTTCTGCAGAAGATCTGGCTGGACGTTGTTACAGTGGAGAAAAAAAGATGCTGGGGATAGGGTTGAGTTCGGTGGTGATTAAGACAGAGACAGTTATACAGATTGAATGGGAATTTAAGAGGTAAAATAGCAAGACTGGGCTATGGGTTAGTTAGGGCATTTAGGGAGATGGAAGTTTGGGTAACCCTACATTGTGGCTCTGAGAACTAACTCAAAGAAAGTCCTCATAGCCCAAAGGAGAAACAACCCAATCCACTACCACCAGGGAAAAGTTCAGGGAAATGAATCTTCCCAGAGTGAGCTACTGCTTGAAATCAAAAAGAAAATAAATTGTAATAGACATCACAATGAGAAAGAGCTGAGTGAAGGGAGCTGGCCACAGAAGGTCACATGTTGCATGGCTCCATTTCTGTGACGTGTCTAGAAAAGGCAAATCCATAGAGATAGAAAGTAGATTGATGATCACAAGGCTGCAGGTGGGAAGGAAGAGTCCCTGTAAATGGGCATGACCAGTCTTTGGGAAATGGTGAAAATATTACAAACCTAGATGATGGTGATGGCTACAAAGTCACTAGAAATCATTATATGCTTATACGCTAATTATATGCTTAAAATAAATGACTGCTGTGGGTTGTAAATTGTAATTCAGTAAACCTCTTCAGGTTGTTTTGTTTTGTTTTTGAGGTACCAGGAATGAACCTAAGGCCTTCATACCCTGCCGGCTCTTAAAAAAAGGACAAGATTTTGCTAGGTTGCTCAGGTCGGTCTCAAACTTGCAATCCTCCTGCTTCGGATACTCAAAGTGCCCGGATGATAGGTATGTATACCATATCTGGCTTGCTTTTCCTTTTTAATATGAACCCCATGGCTGAGAGAACAAATCAGAGCACGGCCAAGCATGGAGGTGCAGGTTGAGCCATGCCAGTCAAGGGCCTTTGGGTTTTCCACAGAGAAATGTATTTGAGGAAATGAGACATGACCCTCTGAGAGGTCATCCTGGAGAGGTTAGCATGGGTGACATTTGGGGAGAAATGGAGATGAAGCCCTGGGCTAGGAGCAATGTGGGCCCAGGAGGAGGCCACCTAGAGCTGGGCAGGGAAAGAGGCAGAAAGCAGAAAGATGAAGAGGGTAGAGGAAGGCAGGGCTTCTAGAACAAGGTGTCCTGAAGGGATGAGCATGTATGCTTTGAGTGCCAGCTGCAGGAGTAGCATGGAAACACTGAGCTCCACCTTGGCCAGGGACCTACTGCCAGTCCCTGCCCAGTACTATGGAGATACTGCAAAGGACACACCAGATGGTAACCCAACTGAGGCCAGGCACTCTGGGAAAACATACCCCGGAGGATGTAGGACAACTTTCCTGAGCAGAATGGAGAGGTTGCTGCTCAGGGCAGTCTCCATGGCCACCAGGCTGCCTGCTAGGACCCTCAGTTTTCCCTGCCCAAGTGCCCAACAGTGCCGAATCAGTGTTACATGGCACAGGGTTCTAATGCGGCTTCCCAAGGTGCCCATCTGTACAGAGTCTTCCTGCCTGTCCATCACAGTAGCCACCTCCTGGCCCTGCAGCAGCCCCTGTATGGGGACACAACTCAACCACCACCTGACAGATAGCACCCTCCTCATACTCCATGGCACAGGAAACCTCAAACGAAAAAGGCAAACAAGATGAGAAGGCACTTGCAATCTAATGAATAAGAAGGGGTTGAGAAGCAGAGAGGGGAGACATTGCCAGTTTGCTCCAGTGTAATTCTCCATGTCAAGCAGGAAGGCCAAGGTTGCTTTGGAGCCAGGTGTATACAGTCGTTCATGTGGACACAGGTGGTAGATTGGGGGGCATCTTATAACTGATTCGGGCCAGAGGGAGGCAGAGGCAGCAGGAGGGAGACGCAGAGCCCCTCCGGCCTGGCAAATCTGAGGTTGCTCCTTTGGGGGAGGAATTTGAGACATAGAGTGGAGTGGGGTGGGGTGGATGAATGGCAATAAATTGTCTTTGAGCCAGTCAGGCTAGCAGCTGAAAGGCTTTTTGCTAAATGAATTATGTGACGTGCAGATGCATTTATTTAATAAATGGAAGCACTGATTAGAGCAAAAGGGAAACCCTCATTCTCCCACAGCACCTGCCAGCGGGTGGGCAGGCCCTGGCACCTTTGCTGAGCTGCTTGAGGCTTGTGAGGACACGGCTGCTGGTGCCACACTTGGGGAGAGCAGAAAGGCTGGTGCTGGAGGCTGTCAAGGAGCTCCCACCTCAGAAGCACACTGCGGCCCCATGGTGCTTCCTTCTCCAATCTCCCTGCAACATGCCAGTCAAAGTGGATTAAACCTGAGCTACCTTGCTTTATTGCTACTTCCATGTTCACTGTCCTCCAAAAATATTAATAACAGAAAAACCTGCTTCGGTTGATATTGATTTTGGCACATGCTACCTTTTTTTAAAGGCCAAGCTGAATGGCCAGTGGCAGCATTCCATCACGGCGCACTCAGAATGACACAGGGAGACTCTGCAAACCCAGAGCCCATGCCAGCCCCCCTGCACCCTCTAAACCCACCACTGGGCTCTATTGGGTTTCTGCATGTACCTGGAGCTTTGTCAGCACTACCTGAGGCTTCTGTTCAAAGGTTTAAAGCTTCAGTCCCACCAGAGGTGTGAGCCTGGAAACAGCACTCACTCAGCAAAGGGGCAGAGAGTCCAGCAGGCACCAGGGAAGGGGTGTACACCTGGCAGTGGCAGGGTGGTCTCGGTAGCTTCTTCCAGCACTGTCACCAGTGGAATGGAACTGGGACCCCAAGGACAAACTCTGGCAGCTCCATTTGGCTCCTCCAGGCAGGATTCCAGAACTGTCTTAGGTCCCCAGCTAAACACAGAGAATGCAACCCACCAGGGACAGCATGGAGAACAATGTCCACTTTGTTGCAGAGAGCTCACACCTGTAGGATTTCTGGTCTGGTCAGCATCTACAGGCTTTGTTTGTCTTGAACAAAGTGAAACAAAAATGGTCTTCAGAAGGTTCCAGAATGATTATGCTCCTGAACGCAGAGACTGACCTTGGAGTGCCCTGTTTCATCAAGCATCACTGTACCTTGAGCCTGAGAGCAGGGCACCTGTGGCCACTCCAGATGCTGCTGAGGGAATGATCCCCCCCATCTCACCCCATCCTTGTGTCCTGATAAAGGTGATCCTGCTGGGAAGGAGCCAAAGTGGGTGGGGACACAAAACTCACACTTCCTGAACAGTAGCACAGTGGCTGCCCCAAGCTATAGATGCTACCCCTTTGCATGAACAAATCTGTGACCCTTGCCAGTCTCTAGTCGCCTCATCCAGTATCTTGACAGTAAATGACAAAGGACCTTTATCTCCTCCAATAAGTGACAAGTGCCTCCCAAGAGAGACAGCATAATGGCTGGCAAATGGTCACAATGACAGACACATTCATGGTGCTCAGCATATGCCTACTACAGAGGTGTGTCCATCCCCCAAAGCTCGTGGTGCAGAAGTGTATCAGATTTCAGACTTCTGATTATTTGCATGTATGTAATGAGGTATCTTCGGGATGAGTCCCCAATGTGAATACCGAATTTTTTTTCTATATGTCTTTACACATATAGCCCTAAAGTAATTTCACACAACACTTTTCATAATTTTTGCATGAAATGAAGTGTGTGAATTTTCCACTTGCTGTCACATTTATGCTCAAAAGTTTAAGGTTTTGCAGCATTTTGGATTTCAGATTTTCAGAGTAATGATGCCCAACCTTCCTGGGCTGGATCACTTCACAGGATAGCATCTGTCCCTAACTGACAGATGGAACCTCGAGGCCCTGAGGCTCTCAGCACACATCTCAGCTGAATTCCATCCCCTGCTGCTTCTCAGGCTGCCTGCTGCCACCTTCCCATGGTGAGTGCCATCTACAGGTGCAAATCAGACCTGGGTACCAAAAAGGTACAGGGCACAGTGAGTGCTAGCATCCTGGGTTCCCATCCAGCAGGTTTCCAGGCACATGGCTAAGTATCCCCAAGCCACCTGCTCTGTCTCTCATTGGCTCTTGTGTCTGATCTTCCATTTCCTCGTCTGCAAACTAGGTTTAATCATAAACCTCTCCACGGATGACAGGTGCATAGGTAGGCAATGTTTTCTCTTCATCCGGCTATGGTTACAGGCTGCATTCCATCTGAGCACTGAAGAAGCTGGTCCTTGTTGTAGCTCTGCAGCACTTCAACAGAGATGCTCAAAAACACACAAACACTGCAAACCTCAAGGCTGCAACAAGATCTACCCAACACACATTAGGACCTAACATAGTATATGCAGCATGGCAACCCTTGAGAAAGTTATAAAAGTGTTGCCAAGTACAGTGTTGGGTTTCCCTGCATAGAGTAGACTCTTGTGCTACAATTGGCATAGTACAGGGTCCGTGCAGTGTCGCAGTTGGAGTAGCCATCACTGCTCCCCAGACAGCAAGCAGAGGAGCACCTGCTCTGGTTTGTACCCAACTCTAGCAGCCACATCCTTCCCTATCACCTCTGGCCTCTCAATTTGGACCTTCAGGTCTCAGGTCTGAAATCCAAGAGAAGACTTCCTAGTCCCTGTCCTACTCCCTTATCAATAAGCAATACCAGGAACCAGAGATCAAGGGACAGCTGGTCCTGAAATAAGAGGATTGGGGTGATGGGATCACAGGTGATGGGGTGCAGAAGTCTTCACACCCGAGAGGCAGTCACTGAGAAATGCAGCATTCAGGGGCTATGAAGTTTGTGTCTTGAGATTCAAAACACAAGAAGGCCTACAAAAGGGATCAAGAGAGGATACAAGAACCTCTCAATGCCAGAAATGTCCCTTTCAAACAGCCGCATGGAATCAAAAGCCTGGTAGGGAATGTGCTCCCCTCATCCTCCTGGGGCCCCTATCACTTCTTGCTTGGCTGGGCAGGGACTGGGAAGATGTGAGGGGGTGAGTGGGCCAGCTGTCTGAAGAGACCCTCCTGCCAGGGATGCTCACTGAGTAGAAATGCTCCAAGGGCTGGGGAATCATTGCTTCAGGATGATGGAAGAGGTGAGGGTGAGACACGGTATTCACTTGGGGGTCCCGATAGGGCAGTTAAGATAATCTCAGAAAGCAGGAGGCCTCACCTTCCAGAATGACTCACCCAACCCACACACCTATGACCTTTAATCCTGATATGTCAACTCAAGTGGATTAAGTAGTCCCCAGGGGCTTAGGAAAGCACATTTATGGGTATGTCTGGGTACCTCGTGAAGGTGTGACCTTGACTACTACATCTGGTCCCTGGCTCCTTCCCTCCGACACTGTTCCCTTGTGCTGCTTCCTGGCCATCAAGAACTAAGCACTTTGGCTTCACCATGTCCTTCAACTGTGATGTCCCTTCCAAAGAACCAGCTGACCATGAATGGAATCCATTTATACCATGCACCAAATTAAACTTGTTCTCCTTTAAGTTGTGGGCATCAGGTACTGTGTCGCAGTGACCCCAAAGCTGACTGATGCATGGCTCCTTCAGCTTTCATCTGAAAAGCTAGGCAGCCAGCCAGACAGACATATCTACCTTCACGAGGGAGGCCAGGAAGACTCACTTGTGTGTTCTCAGAAAAGGATCACACTGCTGCCACTCAACTGAACAAGATGGAGAGAGGTGACAAGGGTAATAATGAAAGCACATCACAAGAAAAACAATACGTGAGGAAGAAAGAGCATGTGGAGAATCAGACAAGCCTCTGATCTGGGTGAAAATGCACTTCAATTAATGGAACAAAAGTCTCCGAGAAAGCTTTCTGTTAGGGAATACAATAATAGGACATAAAACAAACAACCTGAAAGAATAGTTCTCAGAAAGAGAGAACACAAGGCTATGAGAATAAGTGGAAAGTTGGAATAACATGATTACAAAAGATTAGAAGTTGCAAGGACCTGAGCTGATCCCACTGAGCACGCTGTTTGAGAAGACTCTGGGATATTATACAAGCACATAAGAAAGTGTCCAGCAAAGGAGGCAGTGAGAGACACAGACACAGGGAAGGAAAATTCAGCATAAGGTTAATTACTACTCTTGATACAGAGAAGAGCCTGACCCCAAACACAGAAATTATTGGATAAAAGGAGACATCTTTAAAGAAAGGGAAAAACAGAATCTGCATGTCACAAGGCTCTCCAGGAAAAACCAAGAATGGCTAACACTGAACACTTCTTTGTCTGGCAATGGAAACCAATTCTTTAGGCATCCAGGCCAGAGAGGAAAGAAGGGAGGGAGACACAAAGGAAAGGAGGAACACAGAGACAGAGACAGAGACAGAGACAGAGACAGAGACAGAGGCACAGATAGAGAGATCCATAAGCTGGAAAAGGTAAATCAGACATCTCTAAGGCAAAACTCAGGGGCTTAGGGTATAGCTCAGTGGCACAGTGCCTGCCTGGTAAATGCAAGAGACGGAAAGGAAGCATACAAAGCTCAGGGAGGTGATCAAGGTTAGATAAGGTCATTCAGGGCAAGCAGACACCACCTCCACAAATGCAGGGGAGGCTTGATATGACACAGAGCAGAACAGCAGCTGAGCCACAGACAAGTAACACTTTCAAGACAGTCTGCCTTTGTTATTTGAGCATTCTGTATGCCTACTCAAGGAAATTCACCAGTAACCTCACAATCAATGCTTTCTGTGCTTTGGTGATCACTTTGTTGCGAAAAGTAGGAACAAATGTGCAGAGGTCCCCACATGAGGTAAGAAGTGACTTCTGCCTTGCTTCTAGGGGGCCTTTTAAATACAATCTGCCTTGGAGAAAAGGATACTTTGGCTACCCACTGCCCAATCCATCACCACACACTCCTATCACCCTCTGGCTCGCAGCACCCCAAAATACTCTCTTCACCACCTCTGCCACCCCAGGGACCTATCCTGTCACCCTCTGTGGCTTCTCATCCCAATGTCTAAGACAGCTGCTGGCTCATCTGAGATTTTCACAATTGCTGAGTGAACATTAATAACTGGATTCACGCAATCTCATGTCAGTACCCTCGAGCGAGGTCCAGTATCACAGACCAGCAAGGCCAACAAGCATGTGCCGGGCACCTCCTGTGAACTGAGCCCTCTCCCAGGAGATGCAAGAGGTCATCTGTGGGAGCACTAATCTCTGCTTCAAGAAGTTCTGATTTCATCTGCCTGCCTTGCAAAGGGAGGGAGAAAGGACAGAAGTAAGAGCAACAGAGGAACACCCAGCAGGTAGCATGCTCCTTGGGAAACCTGTCTTGCTGCCACATCCATGCCATCTACTATGCCAACACACCTCTGCCCAATCTGAGCATCAGGGGTTGCCCTCTGGGGTAGGCAAACCTGCTCACAAAGGCCCAGAAACTGACCAGGAAGTGCACCATAGCAACAGATTCCAGGGAAGGGAGGTGTGGATAAGCAGTGGCACAGGAAGCACAGTGGCCCTGGCTGGGAACAACTGGGCACTGAGCAGGGGCAGCACAGGGAAGGGATGCTTTGCCCCAGTATCCCCCACACGCTAAGAAGCAGGACAGCTGAGGGTGCCAGGATGTACACACACTGAGTATCAGCAGGGGCGGTGGAAGCACCAGTGGACCCCTGCCCCACACTGCCACTCAGCTTCTCCTGTGAGACTGAGCTGCTCCAGGCTGGCCTCGGTCCTAGGACACTGCAGGTGCTTGCTATGGTTTGGATGTGGTGAGTGCCCCCAAGGCTTCCTGGTTTGGGATAAGAGAGTGGAAACTTAACTGATTAATGTGATTGAAGGTGACACCTTTGGGAAGTGATCAGGGTTAGATAAGGTCACCAGGATGGAGATCCAGAGTTGGATCCTGGTGAATTTATCAAAAGAGGGAAAGATCAAACATACATTTATGTTCCCCATTTTTGCTCTGTACCACCTACTCTACCAGCAAGGTGGCATCATCAGATGCAATCCTTGACCTTGGATCTCCAGAACTATGAGCCAAAACAAATTTCTCTTTTTTGCAAAGTAGCGCACCCCATGTATTTCATCACAGTAACACATAGTGGACTAAAATAAGTGCTTAGTGAATACTAAAGTAGGAACACTGGACTGTGTAAAGTGAGGAGGGAGAGACCACAGTGGGGCTGATGCTAGCACAGGCCTCTTCAGCAAACAAGGATCACCAGTCCAGAGTCTTCAGCCCTGTGAGTCCAGGGTGAACCGGAAGTATATTTCCCCTGGTAGTCGAGCCACGTTCCATGCCACCCAGACGTGGATAAAAGGACAAAAGCCTTGAAGCAAAACACCATCCTTCAGAGGAGCTCACCGTCTGCTGCAGGTCCTGGATGACCACCCGGATCACCAGCGTGTCACCCTGGCTCTCCTCCATCCTCACACCACCTGGTTTCTCTGCCGTGGCCCGGATGGTGTCGTAGATGGTCTCTTCCTTGGAACTGTCAGACTCGGAGCCCATAGAGTAGTCAGAGAAGCTCTGGGCCATCTCGTCCTCACTGGATGTAGGGCTACGTGGCATGGTGGCCAGGTCTCTGTCGGGGGGAGAAAGAAAATCAGCAATGGAGAATGTGAAAATTAAGGAGAAACCAGTGCCTCGTGAAGACCAGCCCTTGTGGAGCTTGTACTGTTACAGCCCAGCTCTGCCCTTGTGAATTCATGTACTGGTTCCTAAAGCCACAAGAATTCAGTACCACCCTCTTCCTCCCCCAAACCTGAGTAAAGGTGCAGCAACCAGGACAGGGAGGCCCCGGGAGCTCAGGCCCCGATGTGTGAACCCCAGCATTAAAGGAACTCTAGCTGATGAGGATTCACCAAAGGGCCCAGCAGGTTGAAACTTCCCATGTAAAAGAAACAGCTGCCTTTATTTTTCCTTTGAGAACAATCTGCAGGAGAGGAAGAAATGCAGGCATCAGGTCAGAGTGGCAGTGAGAGCTCACTGTAATAACTCCTTGCTTCAAACGGAGATGGCCAGTAAAAATAGAACAGAAAGACAGGGCTTGGAAAGGAGGTAATCTCCAGGACCAGCGGTGGAGCAGAAACCCAGGTCACGAGCAAGCTAAAGCTGGAGATGTGGGGGTTCACGAGGTGGTGGCAGCTGGGAGGGCCCCTTCCTCACAGCCAAGTGAAATAACACCTCCCCAGCGATGATCCAGGCCAGGCTGCAGACGACCACCCCAGACCAGGGCATGCAGCAGGTATTGAGAAAGATGCCAACAGACCCCTGGAGCAGGCCATCTAATTTTTGCTGACCACACAGCTGAGATACCCTCCATCCCTGGGAACAAGGGTCCAGAAAGAAGTGAATAAATGCTGGGTTATACCAGGGCTGCTGACGAACATGCTGGCGGAGCAATTTTGTCTTAACATCAATTCTGTAAGTAAGTTCAAAGCCACATGCACAAGGAAAGATGTCAAAATCCAGCTCTCCTGGGAATGTAGGGACAAGGGTCATCCAGATGACCCTAAGCAGAAGGAACGCGATTGTGGAATAAGGTGGACCACTTACTCTTATTTCTAGATATAACACAATCTCTCAGACTGTACACAGATATGCTCATCTAGCCTGGCAGCAAGGCAGTGTTCGACGGTGGAGATCAACTTTAAAGTCAGAGGATGCTTCTCTTCGGGTAAGGAAAGCCTAGAAGTGCTAGAAGCCATATACTTCTGGCAGCCCAAGCAAAACTGACAAAACATCAGACCCTCATAAAGCTAGAGGCACTGATGTTTCCTGTATTATCTCTATGATTTTTCTTTCTCTGGGTTGCCACCACCCCAAAACATGCACTTTGGCATAAGGACCATTTTTGAGCTGCAGGCAATGGAAAAGAAACAGATATAGTAAAAGTGCTTTGCCCTCCCCCATTTGACTAAAAGCAGGACCTAAATTGACAAGGTGGACCCCCTCTCCCTCTCTATAAGGGAGAACAAAAGTCCATCTCTAGAGTCAACTTTGATGCTTTCCAGCCTTCACACACACCAGAGGATTCACATAGCCAACTACTAACAACCTTTATCCCCATCTTTTTCTCATGCATTCACCAACCCACAATTTGCCCAGTTAACTCAGGTCCTTCCTTTGTCTTGTGGTTCTGTAAAATTCATTGTCCCTTTGCTGAGATGCTGCCTACGCCTAAGTTCTAACTCTCACTCTGAAGTCACCACCAACGCTTCTCCCGTGATGTGCACTACTTTCTTCTGTGGCCCTTTGGTCAGGCTAATTCAGAATCCCAGGCAGAGAATCTGGGAAGGTGGCAGGGAAGAGAGGTTTTCCTCCAGTATAGAAAGAAAGGGAAGAAGAAAGAAAGAAGGAGAGCTAGAGAGAGGAGGGAATGATGGAGGGAGGCGGCAAGGGATGGAGACAGGGAAGGAAGGAGGGTGATGGATAGACAGATGAGACCTGGATGTACAGGAGATGAATGACTAGGTGAGTAGGTATGTGGGTGGATGCTAGATAAACACGTGGATGTATACATGGCTGGACAGAGAGAGAGGCTGGCGGGTAGATGGGTGGGTGGATGATTAAGTGGGCAAATGTGTGTTTGTATAAAATAACAGATGGATGGATGTGTAAATGGATGGATGGGACCAAAGAAGAGGATGCCTAACAAGACTTCATAATGCAAGACAGTCTGTGGCCAATTATTTGCACTCATGGGATTTAGGGATAATGGCACAGAAATGATCCCAAACCCACAATTCCAGTTTACTTAGTTACCATGCATCAGAAAGGCACTAGCAGTCTGCTAGTGGAGGAAGGTAGCTTTATCCTCCTTCTATACAAGGTGCTTACTGTGATCCCCAGTTTACAGAGCACGTGACCTATAGGGTTTCCTTTCCCTTCATGGTCCTCAAGGTGACCCAGAACAGCACCTTCTCACAGGGCACAGGTGGTGTGGGCGCAGGTACACACCGGATCTCCTGACTCCAGTTACTCCGGCTGTGCTATCTTACCTGACACAGCCCTGGCTCCATGTTCTCCTGGGCCCTCATGAGAACACCCCCTATCTGGTCTGGAGACCACACAGTGCACCATGACTGCGCAAGCCCAGGAGAGAGGCACCCATGCCAGTTTCTGATGCTCTGGTCCCTAAAATGGAGATGCACTTGGCTGAATACCAAAAGTGATGGTTTCCACATGAATATCTGAATTTCAGTCTCTTGAAAAGCACAGGCCTCTGCTACCCCAGGCCCACCTGGCAACCTCGCTTCTTGGCCATGGCTGCACCTCTCGCTGGGGCAGAAGCAAAGAGGAGCATCCAGCATCCCCCATTGCCTCTGCACACCAGGGGTGCAGCTGCACTTACCATCCAGGTGCACTGCAGACCCCAGTACATCTGCCTCATAGAACCCAAACCAGGCTTGGGTTGTGGCCTCTGCTCTGGTACTGTTACTGTGTGCAGCACTCAGGACAGCCCTGCTCCCCCATCCCACTTACTCAGTGTCTCCTGGGTAATAGTGTACGTTCAGGAAGGTGGTTCCCAGCTCAGCCTGTCTCTTCTACTACAGCTTGCTCTGTACCTCCCTAGGGATGAACCCCATGCTGTGTGTCCATCTCCATCCAGCCTCATAGGACATTCCTCAGACTGGCAGTACCCATAACAACAACAACAAAGCAAACAAACAAAAACAAAAAAAACAAGGGCTCTGAAGGAACTTCTCCAGAAGGGACATCGGTCCTTTGCCATCCCACGGTGACCAAGATCAGGTCTCCATTCCCCATGAAAAGGTCCCAGATGTCCCAGGAAGAAGATTAAAGTCATATATGACCCACAGCTTTTGTTTGACACACCCTCTGTTGGCATATATGGGATATTAAATGCTTACTGGTCTGAATATTTCATTCCAAAATCTGGACTTCTGGCTTTTTTTGACCAACAGAAGCAGCAATTCTGGGCATTGCCATGTGACACCACAGTACAGGAGTCAGCTTCAGCAACTCCCTGGATCCTGTAGATCTGCCAGGTCACCAAGAGAACCATGATTTCACACCACAGCTCTCACTCCTGACACCGCTCATGGGTTGCCTTCCCATCTGGGCTGGAAACCAGTGGCACCTGACATGGGACCCCTCTCCTTCAGCCTGTCTAAGGGTACTTTCTGAGCCCCAAAACAACTCTATCAAGGAATCACCCAATCAGCCAGGAAAGTTTTTAAATATAAATTCCAAAGTTTACCCTCAGTGTAAATCTGAGTTGTCAGAGCAGACAAGTGTCCAGTGGGCAAATGTTTTTCTGCCCACAGAAGTGGGGACCCAGTGGGAGATGACAGGAAGGCCCTAGCCTCTGGGCAATTTGCAATAATGGATTCATTCATGCTTTTACACATGTGCCAACTGCGTGTGAGCCAACAGGCAAAATGTGCTTGGCACTATTATATGATAAATATCTCTGATCTTAAAAGCTTGGGATGGAAGTATTTCAAATTTCAGGCTTTGGGGGTTTTGCAATATTTGCACATATAGAATGATGGGCTCTGAGTCTAAACACAAAATTTATGTTTCACATACACCCTGTACACCCAGGTGAAGGTAGTTTTATATACTATTTTCAGTGCACTTGTGTTCCAACTGTAACCTATTCCATAAGGTCCAATACAGAATTTTCCATCTGTGGTGTCTCACTGAGGCTCAAAAAGCTCTGAATTTTGGAGCATTTTAGATTTCAGGCTTTTGGATTAGGAAAGCTCAACTTTTAACAACAATTCCATACTCTATAACTGCCATGCTTCCCAGTCACACCTTTGCTTGTGATGAAGAATGCCCATTTTTATCCTGGCTGCACCTGAGAGCTTTGTAAAACATGCCAGCACTAGACCAGAAGTCCTAGTTTAACTGGCATTGTGCACCCTGGTCTTTAAAATTTCCCAGGTGGGGCCTAGGGCGTGCAGACTGAGACCACAGCTCCAGACCAGCCTCAGCCAGCTGGTGACTCAGGCTCTAAAGAAGTTGGAGGAAGCAGAGACTTGGTATGAAAGACCAGCTCCTCCTCTGGGCTATGGGCACATGTTTTTTGCTGCCGGACATAGTGGGACAGGGGCAACATTCACTGCTTACATGGTCACAAGGGACAGGAGACAGTTATGGGAGGGTCCTAGTGCTGGGTTTTGCTATTCTAGGGCTCTTCTACATTGAGGGTGTTGAGCTGGCTGGGAGCAGCGTTAGCTCCACTTAGGAGGTACCTCTCCCCACCAGGGTCCAGGAGACAGAGGAGGGAGCACGGGGTGAGAGCATCACTAGCACAGATGGCGGGTAATAGCTAGTGAGGAGCAACTGTCTGGGTTCCCAGAGAGCAGGTGAAAATTGAACATGGTAGCCCCAATCTCTGCTGACTCTTCCCATGCAAGTCAGCATTGGCCTTTCACACCAGCCACACAGCACCCCAAAAAGCACACAGTTACAGAACATCCTCAGCCTCGGTCTTCAGGAAATGGGGCACAAATCCCAGTTGGAGCTCATGTAGCCTCCGTTTCACCCATGTTGCCCCAGCTTCTAGGATAAGCACTGGGAGCCTCTCTCTGATGCCTCCCATCCCCAATCCCTGAAATTGTACCCAATGTCTTGATATCTAAAAATCAGTGTAACTGTCCCCATCTTCCTCCTGCTGGCTCATGACACCCAGGGCCTCCTGGTCTCGCTTCTTTCCCACCTTCACCTAGTGAATGCAGGCTGATCAGTACAGGACTTTTGTATGCTGCAGTCTCTGCAGCTTTTCCATCATCTGGGACACAGTGCACACTCAGTGGACACACTGAACAGGAAGTGAGACTTGGAAGGGAGGGAGGAAGGCAAATTGTAAGCCCCACTCAGCCAGCACCAGTGCTGCAGCTCCAGCTACCACAGTTGAGTGGGGACACAGGCTCAGGATCTCTAGGCCTGCCGTACCCCTTGAGTTGGCTTTGGGGAGATGATCATAAACAGACAGACCTGGCACCAGGTCTCAGGACAAAAGAGCCACACCAGCCAGTCTTTCTCCTGGAGAGGAACAAGACTGTATCTAGCAGTAGGGTGGTCAGAGGGGGAGGAAATGCTGGGTCATATCAAGCCAGTTCCTTGCAGGAGGGTCTTGGGATTTCAAGGACGGAAGCCTGACTCTGCCTCATGTCCTGGTCTTGCCCTTAACAACAGGCTTGACCAACCTGGTTAACAGCTCTGTTGGGAAGAGCAGACACCTGACTCAGAGGCCTGTGCCAGCATTTAATGATTAACTCTTGGTAGGGCCTCTGGGTAGCACAGAGGTAACCAGAGGTAACATCTGCATTTCAGATAAGCGGCAAATCACTTCTACTCTACGTCCCAGATAATTGCAGGGGACATACGCATACTCATCTTTCATTTGTTGTTCATCCCACATTCAGACAGACCAAGGTATGTGGGGTTTCTGTTGTTGTCATGGGAGTAGGGGAGGGGGGCGAGATGCATCTGATTTTCTAATCCTTTCAGGACCAGGCTGTAAGGGCAGCTCTGCAGAGAGGCAGCAAAAGCAAAGACCAAAAGACATCTGCAAACCTAGCTTCCCTAGGAAAGTCAGAGCCAGGGCCAAGCAAGGAAAGCTACACACCCCCGCTAGGCAACTGCTTTCAGTGTGACTATTCTCTCTGGGGAAAAGTCCAAGGTATAAAATCCCAGGTCGATAAAGTTCAATGACTCCACAAGTGCCTCTTGCATCAGCCCTGCTGTGGCAGCTATTAACAAGGAGAAAAGAAAATAACCACCATAAAGCAATTTCCACAAAGACTTGTATTTGGCTGCTAAATTGCTCTAAGAAAACATAAACTCTTCAAATGGTTCATTAGTCTCCTAAGGTCCCTGATGGATAGGTGCATAGATTTTCCTCTTGGCCATCATGGAAATATGAATGTTCGCTCTAAAGGAAGGCGTACATACACTAAAACCACAAGCAAATGAAACACTCACCATCAAGGCTGCAAAACCTTTATAGATCACCTCTAAAAGTTCAAGGGTTTCACCACTGACCTCTGGTTTAAAATATTTTATACACACACACACACACACACACACACACACACACACACACACAGTCTTTATTCAAAAGGAATCTCAAAGAAAGGTAGGAAGGGAGATTTTGTGACCACACATATGTTTTCTGCATTTAAATGCATAACATTTTCTCATTCTTCCAGTAGTGAGACTCCCCTTCCCCCATACTGCCCTGGGGCTTCGTTCAGACATCTGAACTGGAGTCAAGGTCAGGGCAGCGGGATTGAGGGCAGCCTCCTTGAGAACCTGTGGATCTGGAATCCAGTTTGGGGGTACTCCAGGTTCTGAAACAGGTATGAAACACTGTTCTGAGTAATGTCACAGGCATGATACTGAGAGTCAGAGCAAGGGGCCAGAACAAGGCGAGTTTCAGGGAAGAGTAGCCTCTGGTCATTCTGTAGGTCACTGGGCATAAAAGCCAACCCAGGAAGCTGAGAGAAAAGTAGGCTTTCTTAGGGTTTATCTAAGCCATATTTTTCCACCTGCACCCACACAACATGTCAACAGGAGAGGACCTGGAACACAGAGGGCCCAGCCAAGGGAGGTGCTGACCCAAAGTGTGGCCAGTGGGGCTTCCAGGTGGATGTAGACCACCTAGGCACCAGCCACAGGGAGTCATGCAGGGTTGGTTGGAGATCAAGGGGTCAGCTGTAGTCAGATACCATCTGCCCGAGGAAGACTAGCCTAAAAGCTGTCCCTGCTCCACCTTGTCCCGCTGTCCCTCAAACCCCTGTGAAGCAGCCTATTCTATCCATCCCAGCAAAGCAACTGTACCTGCAGCTGCATGGAACTGCATGAAGGCACTGTATATTCTGGGTGAGTCCCCCACCACCCTGGACCACATGCCCCACTTGGCATTAGTCCCTGTGTGGGCTGAAGGGTGCCCCTCACATTCATATGTGGGAATTTTAATCTCTAGATAAGACTTTAGGCGTTTGAAAGACTAAGGCCTTTGAAAGGCAGAAATGTTACGGTGGTGGGCCCAGCAGAGCAAAGGCAATTCATTCATGGGGACAGGAAGCAGAGCACAGGGACAGTGCCAGAACAGAAGGGGCAAGGGACTAAGCAGATACCCCAACCCCACACCTCCATGGCCCACCCAGACTCTCTTCCAAGTGTGTTCTATCAACCCAATGGGTGGATCACAAAGCCAATCAAGATGAAACTCCCTCCTGGCTGTCAGGCCACATGGCTTGAAGACAGGGATGGCAGAAAATCTGAAATGATTCTCTGTGCAGAAGAAAAGGACCCTGAGGATGTGAAAGATACTCAGTACCTTCTCCTCACTACCAACACCTTGGTCAGAAAATAAGCTGTTGATAAACCAAATGCATTAAAAAGATAATACTCAAACTAGTAATGTTTAAAATACTATTTAAAAAGTTTTTCTGTGTTGATAGGGCTTCTAGGACTGTTAAAACAAGGATTAGTCAGATGGTGGTGTACTTAGTAGGAACATCTGTCTCTCTTTCACGCTGCGGCACTCACAAGGTGTTCCGCTTCCTTGGTGGGACAGGTGATATCCGTCTTTCCTAGCCAGACTCAAGACAGCCTCCAAGAGGTTCCCCCTGTTCCAACCTTTAGAAAAAGGCAGCTGCGTTTCTTCTCAGGCCCTGGAAGTCTCTGCATGAGCATCTACTGTGAATGGCCCACCTGCTTTGTGGAGAAGCCCAGCTGTTCTCAACCTCTTCATGACATGCTTGGACTATTCAGCTGGTATTTCCGCAGACTCACTCACTATGGAGGTTAAGGGACAACATGCTAAGGTAAAAGCTTCCTGGCAGTGACCTCAAGGGACACAAACAACATGAGAAACCGCCCTCTTGGAATGCTGTCCTGGTTTGCAGCTCTCAACCACATGTGCAATAAGGTCTGCGTCCAGCAAGTGTAAGAGGTCCAGATCCTGGACAACACTGATGTGAACATCAAGGGACAAGGACATGAACCACCCCAAACAGGATCAAATTCTTAAAAACCTGGGAAGAGAATTTCCTTAAACAGAACAGAGCATCTACATAATCTTGTTCTGGCTATTAATGATGGAAACAGAGATATAAATGCTCAAGCTATTTAATGATTAAAAGGCCAAGGCAGGAAATCATTTTTAGATAATCTACTTCACTGCATGAAAAACCCAAGAGTATCTAGAGAAAAACTAATAAAGAAGTCTGACAAAATGGCATACAACAAATTGATATATGAAAGTTAACTGGACTCTCTTACATTAGTTTATTGCTAATGTAACTGAAAAACACTCACCAAGTACTGTATCACCAGTAGCAGCCAAAGTGCTGAGGAAATATAACACACTATCTGAAAGGTCTTTATGGAGAAATTTAATAAAACTTAATTTTTAAAAAAAGTGGTGTGAGTGCCTGCCTGGCAAGCACAAGGCTGTGAGTTCGATCCCTGGTACAAAAAAAAAAAAAAAAAAAAAGAAAAGAAAGAAAGAGAAAAAAAGAAACAAATGGAAAAGAACCCCATTTACTGGAGAGATATACAATGATCATGGATGTCAGGATTAATATTCTGAAATATGGAAATCCTCCAAATAAAAATTTGAGGTCCTTTCTAATGAAAACCTTAAAAAGAGTGCTCACAGAATTTAACACTCTACTCTTAAAAGTTCACAGAAGAGGAAAAAGAGGCTGATGGAACCAAGACAACTTGTGGAAATTCAGAGAAGGACCCAATGGTGCTGAGGCTTGTGGAGAAATTTTAATAGGAAAACAGTACATATGGCACAAAGATAAATGGTTCAAGAGAAAGCAGAGAATTTGGGGACAGGCCCTAAAAATAAGGAAATCTTGCACATGTCAGGATGAAGGGAAGAATTACTAGATTCAGATGCTCCCTGATGTGTGGTGGGATTGTGTCTTGATAAAACCATCATAAACTGAAAAGATGTCAAGTCAAAAATCAGTAAATCCACCTGACCTGCTGGACACCGTAGATGAGACTCAGGAAATTGTAGAGTGTTGGTGATTACCCCAGGGGTTCACAGCCCCTGTTCTGCCCGACATCTCAAGAGAGTATTTTACAACACATCACTAGCCTGGGAAGTGATACAAATTCAAAACATGAAGTACAGTTCCTAGTCAGTGTCTGTTGCTTTGGTGCCTGTGTAAAGTCAAAAAATTGTTAAGTTATATCATCAATAAGTCAAGGACTGCATGTGGAGCTGACATAATTGTGTATGAATATGAAAAATGTAAGAAATAGAGCTCCATTACTCTAAACACACACACACACACACACACACACACACACACACACACAAGTTCAAGTTTGTGGAGGATCTAAAAGTTAAAAGTAAAACTAAAAAGCTCAGAAAAAGTAAGAGGCAATGCCTTCCTATGAGATCCTAGAATTGTTCGATCTAAAATGTTCCCCTAAAGTCTCCTGTGTGCAGAGATGAGGCTTTTGGAAGGTGATTAGAGGGGGGGCGGTTCATCCCCAGAGGAGTTCAGAGTTGAATGTGTTGTGCAGAGGTGGGGCCTGGCTGGAAGAGGAGGGTCACTAAGTGTGGGAATGGAAGGGTGTATTCTTATCCCAGGCTCCTTTCTCTCAGCACGGGGCTGCCATGGGATGAACAGCCTTCTTCTGCTATATCCTTCCACCCTGCCATATCCACCTTGGAGCCGGCCGGTCATGAACTGAACCCTCTGAAATCATGAGCCAAATAAACCTTTTTATCCTTAACTTTTGGCTACTGAGTATGTTGTCCCAGTGACAGGAAACTACAAAAAAGAAGTCAGAAAAAGTCAACTTTCAAAAGAACAGATATCATATTTATACAAAAATGTCCATGTAGAAATTAACAATAAAAGTGGTACTGTCTTGTTTTTTTCTTTTGTGTTTTGGTACTAGGAATTTAACTTATGACCTCATGCTTGCCAAGCAGGTGCTGTGCTACTAAGCTATATCCTTAGCCTGGGAATGTCTTGATATAAATGAAATCACCCCCAATTGCAAACCAAGCTCTTCAAAATCCCACTTCCTGGTAGCAGAGGGCTGGAGGCTCACTGTTCTTTGAACATTAAACACCATAGCATACTGCATGTCAGCAGAGTCTGGCTTGGCTAAGGTGTCCTGGCATTAAACAGGCTCCACAATCTTAGCTCAGTAGATGAATAAAGGTTTTCCTGGGTTCTTCTCTGGACCCTGATGCCACCCTGGACCAGCCACACTCTGACTCATTGGTCAAGACCCGATGTGGAGAGGTCACCCATGGGATCATCTATTTAAGACATGACAGTCACTGCTTCCAGGCCCAGGCAGGGGCTGGTCCACCTTCTCAGCCCTGGGCCATCAAAGCCAAGTAAGGTTAGTGTGTCTGGGAACTGAACACATTATACAAGGAAACTACAGTGTTCCAAGACCTCAGCAGAAAGGTGAAATGTCACTGAGATGTTAAGGCTGAGATGTGAGTATTACTAAAATATCCAGAAAGTTCAAACCAAGCTTCAGACCTCTGTAGCTTTCTGTTCCAATACAATGTTGTCAAAAGCTGGCTTTGGATAACTGGAGGTGGGGTGTGGTAGGCTCCCAGAAAGTCTAATCTCTGACTGGGAAGACTTGGGTGGAGTCACAGCCACCTGCCCTGCCATCATCTGTAATAACAGTACTTAAGCCTAAGATGGGTTTAATTCTTACTTTCCTACAGTTGTGGGAATCATCTATCCTTTGCATCCTGAATGTCAATTTTCTTGTCTTGATTTTTTCAGAAAAGATTTTGATGAAGTCACTTTCCAGCCAGAAAGTCGGAAAGTCAGAGCTCACTTCGCAATGAGAAGACATCCTGCAGATTCCCTGGGGAGGTGCCCTGGCTGGCCTGTGCTTCTCAGTCATCACCTTCCTCAGCGCAGTGCTGGCACCCTTCCTGATCTCCACAACAGGACAAGGGAAGCCCAGAGTGGCTCTGGCTTCCTTCTCCATGGCATCTCAAGCCTGATGACGAGGCCGTTGATCCAGAGACCATTTTCACACTCCTACAC
Source organism: Cavia porcellus (assembly GCF_034190915.1). Lineage (NCBI taxonomy): Eukaryota > Metazoa > Chordata > Mammalia > Rodentia > Caviidae > Cavia > Cavia porcellus. The sequence goes on from NW_026947500.1 coordinate 28,825,573, forward strand.
ATGCCTGCCCTGTGGGACTCAGCCCTGCCTGGTGTAGCTGATCATTAAAGATTCAGACACACAGGGTTGCCTTGGGATCTGACTCACTCACCTCCGTATGACCCCAAGTGGAACAGATGCTCAGTCCACTGAGAGCTGTGCTGCTGTTATGCCTTCATCTTTGCCTCAGAAACTGAGTTGTATCTCACCCTCTCCATCCTTCTCCATCCCATCTGCCCAGTGTTCAGAACCAGCCTGGGCACCACTATAAATCAACCTCAGGAGCCACTGATCTTCCATCCTCTGCTTGACTCAAGGGGACAGTGCCTCTCTGACCTCGAGGCCACCCTCGAGGACACTCTCGCCTTAGAGGAGTTCCCTGCCCAGAGAGGGTGATGACAGGATGGTCTGGGGGTACCATGTCCTTATAAAAGAGAATAGACCAATCATCAAGAACTTCATGCTGGCCCCTCCCACAAGTCCCTGAATACAGGTGACTATATCAGACAGCTGTGGAAGGTGGCATGAAAAACTCAGACAGGCAGACAGACTTCTGCATGGGGAGAACATGAGCAGTAGAAGCACCTAGGTAAGACACAAGCCAACTACAGTCAGTCTTCATATCTGTGGGCTCATTCCAGAGACAGTTTAAGATCAAAAGTAGGAAGAAAATCTGCCCTGTCCTGAACATGCAGACTTTCCTTGCCATTAGTCCCTAAACAATAAAGCATCACAGCTACTTACAGAGCATGGACATTATATCATATCATATTATATTATATTATATTATATTATATATAGGAGGATCTTCACAGGTTATAATTATAGGAATACAAATACTCCACCATTCTATAGAAGGGACTTGAATTGGATTTTGGTATTCTCAGGGGTCCTGGGATCCCCTGTGGGCTGTAATTAACTGGTCAGATATTTCTTGCCAAATAGCAAGAATGTAAGGAATTCTTATATAATGATTTAGCATTTCTAGGACTTCAAAACATGACTTTTTAAAATTTTCCAAATGTGCTTTTAGAAATATTCAATATTCACCACAGGGCCTATGGCATTTGCAAACTGTTTGATAATAGTGTTAAAGATCAGCTGAGACATAATAAGATTGCAAAGTGCATATTTGAACAAACAGCAATTTATGAATGAGGAAGTACCAAGTCAAAGGCAGTTCTGGGCTTTACCAAACGAGCAACAGGAAATTGTAGGGTAAACACAGAATAAGGCAAAGAAAAGACTGGACAGGTTAAAGTTCTGTAGTTGGCCTGGTCTATACTGCTGTAAAATGTCTAATCACAAGTGAGTTAGTTGGCAGCTTCTCATTATTTGAGCTTATTTTGCTTTTCTTTAACATGGGAATTTACAAGTCACAGCTCAAGTTCAGTTTCACTCCTGTTTGACAATGATCATGTTCAAGGTCACTTATGGTCTTACTGGATGCATCTGCTCCGGATTCTTCACTACTGGTCTCTATTTTAATTCATTTTTAAATTTACTTTCACAATATTAAATAATTCATATTACTCCATGTATTAATCAGCTGAGAAAATGATACCCAAAGCCCACAATTTAGAGGAGGAAGAGTTTATTTCCACTCACTCTTCAGGGGATTCAGTCCATGGCTGGCTAGCTCCAAGCCCAAAACATCATGGTGGAAGGCTGTGATGGTGGAGGGCTGTGGCAGAGGAAGCTACTTACTTCATAGCAGCCAGGAAGAAGGTAGAGCAGGGAGGAGGCAAGGAGGGCAACACACCCTCCCAAAGTACACCCTGGTAACACACCTCTTCCAACCGGGCCCCACCTCCTAACATCACATTTAGCTAAGAACTAATCAACGGATCAATACACAAATGATTACGCAGAGCACCCTCATGACATAGTCACCTTCAAAAAGTCACCCACTTTCAAACACATGAGACTCGAGGTCCATTCTAGATCTAAACCATAACAATCTAAAATACGCATGCATGTAAGTGTACATGGAATATGTATGAGGCCAGATATTGATTCTCTCTGCCTATCTAGGTGATGGGGCTTGGATTTGCTTTATGTTCATTAAAATATTTAATGCGATTAAATATTCATTTACATTTTATTTAAATTGTTTGATTTAAACTTACAATGTTAATTTTCATTTATATTTTGCCTTTGAATGGATAACTTGGAATATATTAGTAGATACCATTTTGGAATCATGAAAAATGTAGAATATTTAATATTTATTTTAATGTACTCTTAAAAAATTAAGCTACCTCCAGGGCTTATGGACTGGGGTTATAACTCAATGCTTGAGATTTTACCTAGCATGCTTGAGGCCCTGAGTTCCATCCAAGAAAGAGAAGGAAGGAGGAAGAAGGGAAGGAGGGAAGGAGGGAGGAAGTGGAGGAAGGAGGAAGAGGGAGGAAAAGAAATAAAAGGGAAGGAAAGGAAATCTATCCATACAAAGTTTGTATGCACTGAATAATTACATTTTTAACCATTTAGATTACTACCACCAATGGAACACAGATTATGCATAAAGCTAGATTATAGCAATATAGATGGTAAATTGGTGGAACAGAAGGGAAGAGAAACTTTGTGGATTATATAATAAATGAATAACATCTTTATTCTTACCTAAATGCTGCTGAGGAGAGATAAAATATCTAAACTCACAGTGCAACAATTAAATTCAGTCCTGTTTCATATACTCCTGCTCTCAGTCATGTGAAATGCTGAATTTTCATACTTTGAGTATGTGCTCATGCTGAAGGGCTCTCAGCGCAACAGAGAACTCATTTTATCTTAGAGTGTGTTTGCCTGGTCAACAACTTTCAAACAGGAGCCATGTGGCTGTGGGCTTTCATCTGTGCTTCTTCCCCATGCCTCAAGTGTTACACTTCCAAAGTCTGCCAGTATTCTCAGAGACCAGAGAACCCGTGATTAAGAGAGAAGCAACACATCCTTTAGAATGGTGGTCTAAGTTGTCACTGGGTAGGAAACCCAGGGAGCTTAGGAAATGTTAGCACCAGCATACATCCAGGGCTTCTGGCATGACTGGTTTGTGATATATGCATCTGTTCAGCTGCTGTAACAAAATACAAGACTGGGTAAGGGCAACTGAGAAACACAAATGTATTTGCTCAGTGTTCTGGAGGCTGTAAGGCCAAGGTCAAGGTTTGGGCAACTCAGATCCTGGTGAGGACCCTCCTCTTCCTGTCTGTACATCTGCATTCTGGTTGTGTCCTCCACAGTGCCTCATATTTGTGCACCATAGACAACAAATGAGCTGTTGTCTCTCCTTTTAAGGACACTCATGTCATTGTGTCAGGGCCCCATCCTCAGACCTCATTTAACCTTATTGCTTCCCTATAGTCCTTGCTGCTACGAATAGCTGTACTGAGGGCTGGTCTTCAACACAAGAATTTTGAGGGGAAACAAAATGACATTCAGTCCTGGGAAGATCTAGCTCCCATTTTAAAAACTCCAGCTGGAGCCCCAGGCTGGGAAGCCCCAGGCAGCATAGTGGAATGGAGGTGATGAACCCTACCACACATACAGGGGCCTGAGGGTTCACCAAGACGAGAGCTTCACTGAGATGAAAGTTTCGCCCTTAAGCACCATCCTGTGACACACCAAGCAAACAACTAGAAGGGACAAAAGTCTGTGAAGATCGCCAGCATGGCAGAAACATGTGGACACAAAGGGAGCTTAAAGCACAGAAGCAGTAGCTGGCATCGTGGTCCTCACCACTCTGACACCTCTCCTCATCTGACCTCACCCACGGAGGTGTGACTCTGTGCCTTCTTGTGGCAATTTATTGAAAAGAAACACAATGGGAACACTGCTCCCATATTTTGAATGGTTTCCTCAAGAAAGGCCCAGGAGAATGAAGAGTCAGGCAGAAGTGTTCCTATTGCATCCATCCTGGGGAGGATGCTGGGAGGCAGCTGCCCCCAAAAGGAGTTCACCCCAGGGCAGCCCCCTCACCAACAATCCACAGACAAACTCGGGGACCACAGGGAAAACACAAGTGTTCAAACAGCGCTTGTCCCCTGTACATCTCCCAGTGTCTCTTCGCCAGGGAAAGGGAGAACACGATAAAAAATACATGAGCATCACAAATTCAGAGTCCTTCAAAGACATGCCAGACTGCATTTCAAAGTACTCTGGCCTCCAGGGACATCAGTGATGGTGAAGACTGAGATGTGACCATGGCTACTACCAAGCCCTGCATCCTGTGTCTCCGAGCAAGAAGTCGCCTGACTGGTTTGACAAAATGTTTTGTAATCTATTAAATTTCTTCAAGCTTCTGGATTTTTATAGACTTCAATAACAATAAAAGAAAATCTTTCTCCATGCTCTTGGAGAACAAAACAAAATCAGTTTACTCCAGGGTTGCTTTCTCCTAACTGTGACTGCCTCCTAGCAGGCTGGCTGCTACCCTGTCTGCCCTTGGAATGTGTAAGACTCAGACAGATCCACTACAGCACTGACCTCGGGACCTGCACCACTTCGCGAAGTTGGGTGTAAGCTCCCCTCCCAGAACTTCTTGAGCTGCCAGTGTAAAAGCTAGCAATGCTTTGAATTCTCTCTTAGAACAACCAGTAAATGACTCCCAACAAATCTATGAGCAAATGAGGAGTATCCACTACACACAGTTTAACTTCTGTCCCAACTGTTGGCTACTCCAGAAAAGGCTTCAGTACAACCCCTCCCAAAACATAGCCAAGAGCACTAGTGATTTAATCAATGTTCTCATTACTGGAACAAAATATCTGACACACATAAGTTCAAGGAGGATAGGTTTATTTTGACTCACAGTTTAGAGTTCTAGTCTATGGTTGTCTGTTTTAAGGGTAGAAACATTACGGCACAAAGGTATGATGGAAGAAATCAACTCAACCAATAGCAGATGAGAGAGAGACAGACAGACAGAGACAGAGAGAGACAGACACAGAGAGAGACACACAGAGACAAACAGAGATACACACAGAGACGGAGAGACAGAGACAGAGACAGAGAAACACAGACAGAGACAACAGACAGCAACAGAGAGAGACAGACCGAAACACAGAGAGACAGAGAAAATGAGAATGAAAATGAATTAGAATGAATGAGAGGCGAGAGGCAAGAGGAAAGGAGAAAGAGACAGACAGATCAACTGAGACACACCTCCAGTGAACCACCTCCTCCAATTGGGTGCCACCACCCAACAACACATTTCACTATGAATTCATCAATAGATTAATACACTGACAACTACAGCACTCCCTTGATCCTTTGAACACTTCAGACTCTTGGAGGGCATTTTGTATCTAAACTATAACAGGTGGGTGGAAGACCATCCTCCAGCAAGGCACCATTATCCAAGAACCTCAGGCTGTGGCCTTATTTGAAAATAAGGTCTTTGCAACTGTATTAAGACAAAGTCATAATACAGTAGGGTAGGCTCTAAAGACAATGGCTGGTGTCGTGAGAAGGGTTCAGGGCACTGAGACAGAGACACAGGGAAGACAGCCAGGGAGCAATGAGGCCGAGCTGGAGTGAACAGCCAGAAGCTGAGAAACACCTGGAGACCCCAAAACTAGAAAAGACAGGAGAGACTCTCCCCTGAAGCACTTTGAGGGAGCATAAATCTGCTGCTGGAATCTTATTTTCAGGCTTCTGGCCTTAAGACCCGTGACAGAATCCATTTCTGTTGCTTTAAGCCACTAATCTGATCTGGCAGCCTCAGGTGCTTTTTCAGAGTAAGGAAATAATCATGGCAATAATTACCATGGCTGTTTAGACAAAGTCCTTAGAAGCCACTTATTTACCAAGGTGGCCATGACTGGAAACAGTCATTAGGGTCTAGGCTACATGGAACTCTGCTTCAGTCCTGGAGCTCCTGGGGGATGGCTATATGGACACAGAAAACACTCCTACCTACCTGGCCTTCAGAAACTCCTACTGGTTGCCTCCTTCTCTAGCTCTGAAGCACACCAGCATATGATTCCTCAGCTGCCTGGACACCAGAGGGTTTCTGTTTATTCTGTATATTAAATACTTCGCCATATCACTCTCATATAAGCAGTGACAAAATGTGTTATGTTTGCTACAGCTTCCTCAGTAACCAGCTCAGCTCTACACAAATGTGCCAAGTAAATTAAAGGCCAGCCACAAGTAGAAATGTCAACATTCTGGGCAGGACAGGTCCCTCCAGGATACACTGGACAGGAGCATTCAAGAGAGAGGCAGACAGTTCCCCCCATGAGACACAGGACAGATTCCTGCAGGAGACAGATAAGACAGGTCCCTTCAGGAAATGCAGGACCAATGGTGCTTGACAAGTGAGGTGTGTTCAGGGCAATCAAGGCAGCCAGGGATGCCTGTAGCAACTGAAGCAGTGAAAGAGTCCATAAGGAAAGGAGAACAAAAAAGATGGAGGGAGGCTGGGAAAGAAAGAGGCCAAGAAACACAGCAGCTGGATGGGACAAAAGAGAAAGGGTACAGAGTCTACTTCCACCCCGATGGAGTCAAAGGTGCTGGATTTAACCTCCTGATACCACCAAAAATGTTCCAAGTATACCCAAAACCACATCAAAATGCAGGACACTGATGCAAATGGGAATAACATGACCCCAAGTTTGCTCACTGCTCTATCCCTTCATAGTTTATAGGTGGTGGTTCAAGAAAGACCACCCAGAGTGAGCATCCACCTGGAGATAAAGGGCTAAAGACACTGAGAGGTAAGGGTGGCTCTACATTGCAGGGCAGAGGACAGGAAGTGAGAGTAACACGCAGATGGGGAAGTCCTGTTTCCTTTCATACAGTACCTAATGTGACCAATGCATGTATAGTCAACTGGCTTCTTTGCACACCTGATCAGTTTTGTTTTCTTAATTTATTACTTTATATTGCTAAACATTGTGAATTGTACATTTTACCATGGTTCTGAATCCTTTTGAATTCCTTTGTTCTGGGGTCAAAGTGCTCATGTGCAGCTTCATGCACAGATGCTGTCAGTTCATGCTCTCTGTACTTGCCGTATGGGATGACAACAGTATTCAGCCCAGATCTGTCTCCTACTAGGGAGACATCCACAAGACTTGAAGATCCCAAGTAGTATGGGAATTGGCATTGCCCTGGACCATGTGACTGAAGTACACTCTTACTGCCTATCATTTTGGGAAATTCTTCCTGGGCCTGAGGTAGCCAGAAAACATGATCCATAATGATGGAAAGCATCCAATTAATCAAAACTAACTCAAAATTGATACAGAGGGGGACTGGGGATTTAGCTCAGCAGCATAAGTGCCTGCCTTGCAAGCAGGCAGTCGTGAGTTTGATCCCCAGTACTGATAAAAAGACAAAAAAAAAATTGATACAGAGGATAAAATTAGCAGATAAACACTATAAATGATCTTAACTATATTCTGTATGTCCAAAAAGAATACAATCATTAAAAATGTGAGAAAGAACTAGATTAAACATTCAAGAAGTAAAAACTACGGTAAACAAAATGAAAAATACACAGGATAAAGTTAATAGCAAATTAGACATTACACAAAAATATTAGTGAGGAAGTGAAAGATCTATACAGTGAAAATTACATTACTTTGAAAAAGGAAATTGAAGAAGATTTCAGAAAATGGAAAGACATTCCATGTTCAGGGGTAGGAAGAACGAACATTGTGAAAATGGCCATTCTCCCAAAATTGTTATGCAGATTTAATGCAATTCCAGTACCATTAGCAAACCTCACAGATCTGGATAAATCATCCCTAAAATTCATCTGGAACCAGAAGAGACCTAGAATAGCACAGGAAATTCTGGGCAACAAAGCTAAGGCAGGAGACATCACAATCCCTGACTTGAAATTATTTTACAAAGCTACTATGATAAAGTCAACATGGTACTGGCATAAAAACAGACCTGAAGATCAATGGAATGGGTTAGAAGGCACAGTCACAACTACAAACACACTCAGCCACCTCATCTTTGACAAAGAGGCCAAAAATGTACACTGGAAGAAAGATAAACTATTCAATAAGTGGTGCTGAAGAAACTGGCTCTCCATATGCCAAAACCTAAAACTAGATCCATGTCTATCACCATGCGCTAAACTAAAGTCAAAATGGATCAAAGATCTAAATATTAAAACAAAAACACTAAGTCTTCTGGGAGACAAAGTAAGTAGAAATCTTTTTTTTTTTCTGTCTTTTTCCTTTTTATCGGTACCAGGGATCAAAGTGCCTGCAAGGCAGGCACTTATGCCGCTGAGCTAAATCCCCAGCCCCTTAGGTAGAAATCTTGATTACATAGTAGTAGACAGAGAATTCATGAGCAAAAATCAAACTGCATGAGAAATACTTCCTAGAATCAACAACTGGGATCTCATTAAAGATTTCACATGTCAAAACAAATCTCCAACAGAGTAAAATAAAAAACCACAACTTGCGAAAACATCTTAGCCAACTGTCCCTTAGACAAAGGACTTCTATCTAGAATGTATAAAGAATTTTTTAAAAATCAGACCTCCAAAATTCAAAGACCTAATCCAAATATGGGCATCTGAGATGTATACACACTTCTCAGATGAAGAAATACAAATGCAAAATAAAGATATTAAAAATGTTCAACAGCAATGGTTATTTGGGAAATGAAAATTAAAACAACACTGAGATTCCATCTCACCCCAGAAAGAATGGCCACGACTAACAAATCAACCAATAACAAATGCTGGAGGCGCTGTGGGGAAAAAGGAATCCTTCTTCATTGTTGGTGGGAGCGCAGGATGGTGCAAGCACTGTGGAAATCAGTGTGGAGACTCCTCAGAAAGCTAGGATTAGAGATTCCATTTGACCCAGCTATCCCACTTCTGAGCATTTTTCCAGAAAAATTGAAAACATCATACCACAGTGATATATATGCATCTATGTTTATAACAACACAATTTGTGATAGCCAAATCATGGAAACAACAACCCAAGTGCCCATCAATCAGGAATAGATAAAAAAAAGATGTGGTATTTTTATACAGTGGAGTACTACTCAGCTATAAAGATTCCATCAAGACTTTTATAAGTAAGTGGACGCAACTTGAGGTCATATTCATAAGTGAAATAAATCAAACTCACATATGTAAATACCATATTGTTTCCTTAGTGTAAGAAGCTGAAAAAGTAAATATGATCCAAAATCTACAAAAAAAAAAAAATACTGTGTAAGAGTAAGAAACTGCTCAAAGAGGAAAAGTTATTGGGATAAGCTAAAGGAGGAAAGAAGGAAGGGAAAAGGAAATGACATAAATTTGTGTGTGTGTATGTGTGTGTGTGTATGACAGGTAAAATGACTATACTACTAATTGTATTAGCTGTTGAAAACGAACAGTTAATATTCATATGATTAGATCAATTTTACATACTTATAACTGTTATTCTAAGCAACCCTTTTGGAGGTAACAACATGCAATATTACAGCCATTGTCAAATTCCTATCATCTTGTTTTGTAAACCTATACTGTTATTGTATTGGGTTTGTTGTTTGTTTGTCACTTTTTGCTTTTTGTTTTTTTTTCTTTTCTGGGTCTTTTTTCTCTCAAATAAATAAATATTTTTTTAAATATTGGTGATCTGGAAGATAGAATAATAATGAAAATTGTCTAAAACGAAGCACATAGAAAAAATTACCATCAATGATACCTGCATCATTTCTGTCTGGTGATCTGAGGAGCTCTTTTCTTTTTTAAATAAAGGATTTTATTTAAAGAGAAAAAAGAAGCAAAACAGAAAACAGGGTAGAAGTAATACAGAATTTCAAAAAATAGTAAGAAATCACTAGTTGATAGATTACATATTGTCATCTTAGAAGTCACTGTTCAAGTTACAAAATTAAAGCATATAAAGTGGACATTTAAACAGTGAGACTGTAAACAGTTCTGTTCAATGATCCAACAAAAACTTAATAATATGGTTATCTGTTTTACCCACTTATACATGCGGTTATATCCTTTAGAGCACTTTCTTTTCCTCTTTTTTATAATAACAATTACACATTTTAGGTTTTATTAATCCTACAGTTCTTATTACTTTGTTTGAAGAGACTAAAACCAAATGTGACAAAGCAAAATGGAGTCAGTTAAAACGAGAATAGACATAGTATATGATGTAAAAATAAAATACAAGGTGATCAACAATGGCTACTATAATGCCTCTTGCCATCTTCAAAAGAATTGTCCATATCTTAAAGAGGGTAAGATTAAACATACCAAAACAGAACAAAACAGATCATAAGCAAACAATTTTAAGAAACACTGATTCCAAAGCAAGTCCACTGGAGATCTTCACTGTCTGTCTTATTGTCTCTAGTTTTCTTCCAAATAGCTGTCCCCATCTTCACACACAGTGAATACACACTGAACATTATAGAACTAATCTGAAGGCCTTTCAGGTCGGTCTTCAAGAACTGCCACTGCGGAAGTCAATAGTGACTGCCATAATGTCCCTTATTCTCTTCATAGTAGCTGTCCTTATCTTTACATACGCTGAAATTGAACATAAGAGACTAGACTAGCATCACTCTGAACAGTGAATAATAGTTTTGCTAGATTTTGTATCATAGTGTTACAGAATTAGCACTGGATTTCTTAGTGTCCCTTCTTCAGAGTATCTGTTCATTATATCATGCATTATATAATCTGTTTCTGTAAACTGTTTAGAAATTCTCCCCATGTGTAAATCTCTACATGTATATCTATCCTTTATGTATTATAGGGAAAAACAGAATATAGCAAGACAAAAAAACTAAACTCTTGGAAAAACATGAAATGAAAAAGACACATAAAACCACATTATTAGGTGATCTACAGTAGTTACTATGCTTTCTCTTATTTTCAATAGAGTTGCCCACATCATCAGACATATAATAATTGAACATAGCATTATACAGCTATTTTTTTTTTTGTCTTTTTCCTTTTTATCGGTACCGGGGATTGAACTCACGACTGCCTTGCAAGGCTATATAGCTATTTTAATAAAAACACAACTTTGGAGACATTGTAGGACTTCAAAAACAGTTAATAATCAAACCGGAATGGATATGTTATTACATCTTGTCATCTTCAGAGTGGTTGCCTCTACTCTTAGACTCGATATTGTCAAGCATACCAAATTTGAATAAAATCAATCAAGGCAAAACAGCAGTTTAACAAACCAGCTTCAAATAATATCAGTCATAGTAAGACAATGTAAGTAATACAGGGCTTCAGTTTAAGTTAATAGGAAATTAAGGATAGTTATCATGGTATAGCTTGCTATTTTGGGGATAGCTATCTGTGCCCTCAAATCTAGTATGAGTAGACTGATGTGAACAAAATAAAATCAAACTAAGCAGAGCGATAAGATTACTGTGGCCTTTAAATCCTGATAAACTATTAACAATGTCCTCTGCCTTCCTTTTTTAGGCAATTCCTCACCTTTCCCTTTCTCAGGATGCTCTGTATATTTTGGGTGCCACTAACTCCTTTAGTTTTTAGATTAAGGGGGCAACCCATTATCTATCTGAGTGGTGCTGAACCTTTTTACCCTTAAGCTTGATCTTGAGCTGTACTACTTTACTTACTAAAGCCTCAATGTTTTCCTTCCTTCTAGCTTTGTAGTTCTACATTGCACAAAAGTGTCATAACTTTCCAACCTATCTGCGGCTGCTGGACGAGTTGTCCCTATTTCTCTCTGGTTCCCTGTCACTTACAGCTTCATTTTCTCATCTTTGACTTTCAGTTTATTAACCTTCTTTCAGGTTGAGTATATTTCCTATTCAGAGCGTCTCGATGGATCCTGCCTCCTAATCTACTCTGCCTATGTTTCTTTTTGTTAGTGTATGTAGGCTATCTATGTTAAAAATTATAGCCCACCTTCTCTGCCTCAACTCTGCTATTCTATTTTTCTGCTATTATTTGTCCACTTCTTTCCTTCATTCCACTGTCTTCCTTGTTCACTGAGGCCTCTCTGCCACTGTTGCTGGAATTCTGGTATTTTTTTTCTCTCTCTCTAGAATATCCTTCAGTATTTTCTGTAGGGTTGGTGGCCATGAACTCCCACAGTTCCTCTTTGTCTTGGAAACATCTTGTTTTTCCATTAATTTTGAGAGAGAGACTTTCAGGGTACATTAATCTTGGCTGGATTTTATTTTCTTTCAGGGCTTAGAGTATTTCCCCCCAAGTTCTTCTCAGTTTAATAGTTTGCATTGATAAGTCTGTCATTATTTTGATGATTTGTCCTTTGTAGGTGATCTGCTTCTTTTCTCTGGCCACTTTTAATATTCTGTTCTTGTGGTGGATTTCTGGAATCTTGATTATTATATGTCTGGGTATAGATCTGTTTTGGTTGTAGGTGGCTGGAATTCTGTATGCCTCATTTATCTGGACATCATTTCTTTTTGTTATGCTTGGGAAGTTTTCCTTAATTATTTCTGTGAGTAGTCTTTGTAATTTGTTTGTGGTTACTCCTGCTTTTTCACTTACGTTTTTTTATTCTTAAATTATAGATCCTCTTGTCATCTTCTAGCCTTTGAATTATTTCTTGGTTCCTTGTTATTTTTAATAGGTCTTTTCTTTCACGATCGCACATTGTAAATCTCTCTTTAAGTTTTGAAAGGCTAACTTTTGTTTCTGTCAAGGCATTTTGCCAGCTTTCAATGGAGTTTTTAGTTTCATGGTAGTCTCTTTGGATCTGTTTCATGTATTCTAGATTTTGTTTATATTCTTCACCAAAGGTTTCTCTTCCTTTCCTGGTTTCCTCCTTCTTCCCCCTGTGTTTTCTTGAGAGGGACTTAGCCTTTCTTTAATCAACCTTTTTATTTCTTGTCCCACTTGGGTTAAAATTTCATTTTTAAATTCATCTATGAAGTCACAAATGTATTTCTTTATGTCTGCTGATGCTGTGGCTAACATTGCATGGTTGCTGGACTGGGTCTCTTCTGTATTTACCTCGCCTGGGCTTATTTTCCCAGGGTCAGCAGCTGGAGGTTTTGTTTTATCTTTTGCTGTTGCCATGTTTCTGGTTTCTTTCAGACAGGTGTGTGGAGGAGGTCTCAGGCCGTCTCTGTATTACTTATAGTTTTTCTAAAGCATGCTGGCTGGGGGCTTGCTGCTGTCTCAAGTTTGCTGATATCTGAGGTGGTGTGCAGGGACACTGCAGGTTGGCCCCTCCCCTCTGAGGTAGTCAACCTGCAAGTGCCTTCAGCACTTTATGCTGTGCTGTGGTGGACGTCACAGGGTCGGAACCATTTCATCCCTGGCTATTGGTTCCCAACCAGCAGCGTAGTTCAGCCCAAGCTGTTCCCACCGGTCCTCTCTGGGCTAGGTGTGGTTGACTGATGTCACTGCGGTGCCAGGCTCTGCCCCACTCCAAAATGTCTTCCAGTCGGCCTCCCACACAGCAGGACCCAATTTCCAGCACTCACCAAGAGCCAATAAAGCTCTCTACCTTGGCTCTAGTCCACACTGCGCTGCGTCCTCCCGCCAAGGGCCTGGGACTCACCAACTCCCATTATCGGCAGCTGCGGCTTTGATGCGACCTTGAATTGTCCGACTCCACGGCATGCCCAGCACTGCAGAATGGGTCTCAATGAGTGTGTCAGGCTTTAGCCCACACTTTTCCTAATTTTATTTTTCTTTCGGTTTCCTCTTGGGTTTGTGAGAATCATTCTCCAATCATCTGGCCTTCTCCATGCTGTCAGATTCTAGTATCTGGGCTATTTTCTCTGGAGAGGTTCTCTATCCAGCTTCCTAGCAAGCCCCCATTTTCTTTCTGACCTGAGAAACTCTTTTGAAGATCACTATGTAAAATAACAACCTCGGTTATGTTCCTTCCACCTTGGTTTGAGGGCCTATATCATCGTTTTGAGTTCTTTGCTATTGTTGTCTTTTTTATTTCTTGCTTTTCTAGTAATTTGTTTTGTCTTATTTTTTCCTCTAATGCAGAAAGGATAGGTACATGTAGAGGCTTATACATGCCTAGAACTTCTAGATAGTTTACAAGAATCGATTATATTACATGATGAAATAAACAGCTACTTTGAAGAAAAAGAGACATTGCTGATTCCCTATTATCATGCTATGAAATCCAGTAATGCTTTTATTATTTGTTCAGAGTAGTTTTAGCCTGTTTTATATTATTTAATTTCAACATATAGGAAGGTAGACAGCTATTTTGAAGAGAACAAGAGACATGACAGCAGCCATTGTTGATTTTCCTATTGTCTGGTTTTTTAAGGCCTGCAATGCCTTAATTATTCTGTTTTGATCAGTTTTATACCATTTTGTTTTGTATGAATTCATTTTTTTTGTCTTTTTCCTTTTTATCGGTACCAGGGATTGAACTCACGACTGCCTGCTTGCAAGGCAGGCACTTACGCCGCTGAGCTAAATCTCCAGCCCATGAATTCATTTTTGTATGTGAAGATGTAGACAATTATTTAGACGAAAATAAGAGACATTATGGTAGCCACTGTAGATCTCCTATTATCATGCTTTGAAATCTGTGTCTCTTACATTGTTTTCTTCTGATCTGCTTTGTTATGTTTTGTTTTACCCTCTTTAAAATAAAATAAAATGGTAATTGCATCAAAAAATGAAACAACTTCAAGCAGCCTAATGTATGTATAATTGGAGTCTCTAAGAAAAGGGGGAAATGATAAAAGTATTCAAAGTTTTGGTCAAAAGTTATCCAAATTTGATGAAAATTATGAGCTCACAGATCAAGAAAACTAAGCACAGAAATCATGGAGAAATCTACGCCAAGATATATCATAACAAATGGCCCAAAAGAGAGAGAAGAGGGAAAATCTCACAAACGGACAAAGGGATAGAAACAGGTACATTACATCTAGAAAGCAAGCTTGGAATTCTAGGATATTTCTTTCTGGAAATAATAAAGTTGACAGACAGTGAAGAAGAACCTTCAATGCACTGAAAGGGGAGAAGCCAAATGAGAATCTTGTAACACATCTCAAAAATGAAGGTAAAATAAAGGCTTTCCAAACATATGAGAGCTGAAAGAATTCAGAACCAGCAATCTGCCCTGTAAGAAATGATAAAAGGAAAGAGTTCCAGGTAAAAATTCAGATTTACATACAAAAAAAAAAAGACAACTAAAATGGTCATCACAAAGGTAAACTTACAGTTTTTTTTAAATTTAAACCTCTTTTAAACAACTGATTATTTAAACAAAAAAGTAATGACACAAGTGGGAGAAAAATCTAGTGGCAACAAAGCAGAAACCTTATGATGGAAATTTGAAGTGCATCATGATGATGTTCTTACAAGTAAACATGCACTGTGTATGTTACTTGAGGGAAAACTATCAAGATGTATACAACTAGCCATAAAAATAAACAAAGAATAAGAGGTACCAAGTCAACAAATGAGAAAAAATGGAATCATAGGATTCTATTAATCTAAAAGGCAGTTTAAAAAAAACCAGATGAGACAATAAAAATTAGATTTAAATTACTTTTTACATAAAATACGACACAACTCTAAACTGTCCATAAGAAATGTATTTTAAACTAATAACCCAATTGAAAAATGAGCAAATGACTTATAGCCATTTCTCCATATAAGATAGATAAATGGACACCAACTATATGAAAAAAATGTTCAACATCACTAGAGTAAAAGAGAATACAAATGAAAAATAACAGACACTCTTTCATGCCTCCTAGAATGCCAATAGGAATACATGGAAAATAAATGTTGGTGAACATTAAAATAAATTGGAACCTTCACGCACTAGTGAAAGGAATGCAAAATAGTGAGGCCACTGTGGAAAAGTGTGGCATTCACAAAAGGTTAAACCAAGACTCATATCAGATTCAGCAATCCCATCGCAAAGTTTAAATCTAGAGGAACTGAGCTGAGAGCAGAGACTCAAACATATTTATACACCAATATTTCTAGCATCAGTATTTGAAATAGCAAGCAGGCAGAAATATCTAGCTCATCAGTGAATCAACTAATGAGCTGATAAACATCATGTAATATACACACAATCACAAATACATACACATAGCGGTGCCTTGGTTCACAAATGCTATTTTTTTTGGTAAAGAATTTGGTTCCTAAACAGAAACATTTTGTTGCTTTTGTTTGTAAACTCTGCATCAGGTGGGGAACACTACTGTGGCCATCATTCCGCAGAAATATAAATGTGGCCATTCTTTCCAGGATCATGGAATGAATTAATTTTATGAACTGAGGTACCACTGTGTGTGCACGCTGTGTGTGCATGTGTGTGTTTGTATTACAACATTAGTATAAGATGGAAAGAAATTCAGACACACACAACACAGATGGACCTTGAGTACATTATGCTCAGTGATGAAAGCCAGTCAGTCACAGAAGTCTTGTATGATTCCATTTGTATGACACCCCTAGAGTAGGCAAATTCACAGAGGCAGAAATTTGAAAAGTGGTTACCAAGGGTGGGGAGAGTGGAGAAGGGGAAATTACTGCTTAATGGGTATGGGGATTTCTAGGGCATGATAAAAATATTCTAGGTATAGACAATAGAGATGGTTAAGTAACACTGGGAATGCGTTTAACACCAGAAAACTGTACACTTATGGTTAAAATGATAAATATTATGTTAATACATTTTACAATAAAATTGTTTTTTAATTTTTTTCTAAAAAAGACAAATGGGTAAAAAATTAAAAAATAAGCAACAATATAGTACAAATCATAAAAAAACTAATTAGCATTTTTTTCAAACAAATTAGAAACAAGTAAACTCTCTTTTCATTCTCTCAAGCCAAATTATTGTCTTCATATTGAAAAGAAAACTCAGACCAATATCCTTTGGGAATGCAGATGTAAAAAAGTCTAAACAAAACTTTAGCATTCAAACCCAACAACCTATCAAAGGATAATATTTCACAGCCATGTACGAAGGCGAACTGACATTTAAAAGTCAGTATGATCCATTCATTGTATTAATGAACTAGAAACAAAAACGGTAGGATCCTCTCACTATCTGCAGAAACAGCACTTCATTAACCCCACACAGAATGAGGACGAAAACTCTCAGCAAATGAGAGCAGAAGGGGATTCACTCAGCCTGAGAAGGGGCCTTTATGAAAAATCCAGTGTTAATGTCCCACTTTCTGGGAGAGCCAAAAAACTTTTCCCTAAGCTTAAGAACAAGATAGAGACCTCCAGCTACACGATCTTGTCCTCAATAAAGCAAGGAAAATAAATGAAACACAACCAGATTACGAAGAAAGAAATAAAAATGTTTTTTATTTGTGGACATGATCATCCATGTAGAAAATTGAATGGGAAATTGAAAAGCTACTGGTGATTTTTTTTAGCAAGACTGGAGGACACAGGATGAATATAAAGCTAATGTTATATTCTTATACACAGGTTGAGCATCCCAAATCTCAAAATCCAAAATCCGAAGTGCCAAGGCTCAACAAGTTTCAGATTTTGGAACCTTCCAGATTTTGGATTTCCATGTTAGAGATGCTCAAACAGTAAAGTCTATGCAAGTATTCCAAAATCCAAAAAAACTCCACAACCTGAATAACTTCTGTTTCCAAGTATTTCAGGGAAGACCCCTCCTAAAATTGCAATACCACTTATAAACATCAACCAAAAACAGGTAAGGGAGAAAAATATGGCAAAAAGTATGAAAAATCTATTTACAGAAAATGACAAAACACTGCTCAACAAAATTTACAGATGACCTCAGTAACAGAGAGAGGTTTCTCAATGAGTCCAAGTTCACACAAACCCCTTGGCTAACTGGAAGGACATGGGGCACAGGACTTTCCTGTAGCCCCTTGGCACTTGTGTATTACTTGGGGATAATGAAGCATTTGCTCCCATCAACCAAGGAATGGATTTTTTTTAAAAGAAGTGTTTTTTAATATATAATGGAGTACTACTCAGCCATAAAGGATAAAGTTGAGGCTTTTATAGGTAAATGGATACAACTCAAGACAATACTCATAAGTGAAATAAATCAGACCCACATATATAAACATGATATTGTCTCAGTAGTGTGAGAAACTGAACAAGTAAGAAAGACCCAAAATGTACAATAGATAGTATGAATTGGACAGAAATTATTCAAAAGAAAAGAGAAACTATGATGGGGGAAGGGAACAGGAAAGAAGAGAAAAGGAAAATACACACACACACACACACACACACACATATACACACAAGATAGTTAAGACAGTTGTACAGCCAGTTTCTCTTAGTTCATTGAAAAAAAAAGGTTTCTGCTAATATTGTTTGGACAACGTATCATGCCTATATCTTGAATGCTGAGTAACTAGCATGAAGATAACAATACAGAATGTATTATTGTTACTCTCCTATTAGCCTATTTTGAAACTGTTATTTTTTGAATTTTTCTTTAAATTAAAAAATAACAACGCATTTGCTAAGTGTCCTGTGGCAAATGTCACTGTGTCTAATTTGCACTTGCAGGAAATGACTCAAATGCAAGGAGATCCGCGCTCCAGCTGTACCAAAACACTACCTCCCTCAACCACCAACGCCTTGCCCTGTGGAAGAACAGCAGAGCACAGAACTTGTACTTTTCTCTATTTAAATGCTCACTACCTCTTCGTGTTTGTGACCAAGGACAGGAAGAAGCAAAGAACATAGGAAGCAGTTTCCTCAGCAAGACGAGGAGGAGGTGACAAAATTTCTTAATTTATGGCCCTTGCAATTAAAATAGCTTTTTACCAGGGAAAGGGAGTGAAAAAAACCCAGAGGAAAAGCACCTTACACTAACTCCATGGAGCAATGCTCTGAACAAGACGTCCCCAGCTAAAGGCCAGGTTGCAAATCAACAAGAAGTTCCATTTTCAATTAAAATAGATACAGGCTTCTTGAAAACACCTACAGAAGGCATGTTTAGAAAAAAACTTGTCAATTCACATAAATAAACCACACCACACTGCTGGCCCACACACCAGTGTGAATCAAATTAATTTTGGCTCAGGAACATAAGCTTTCAGGAAGCGCTGCAGTTACAGCTCAAGGAGGTCAAAACTATCTTGGCTACCACCCAGAATTCCTAAGGAGACCACTGCAGAGGAAGTGAAGATCCCAGAGTGCCGACAGGGCACGCACACTCCTTGTTCTACTGACCCACTGAGGCACAGCTCCATTAGATATCTAGTATATTTCTGGCTGTACAGTGACTTTCCGCATACCCCTGGTGTACTGGCCTCATCCTGGTTCCTTCTTGAAACTGCACCCTCCAAAATGAAGAAAGGGGCTTATTTTCAAAGAACACGAATACAAGGACAAACAGGAAATCAAGAAATGGAAAAGAAAACAAGAGATTGCAAAGATTGGACCAGTCCAAGTTGCCCTGGAAACACAATCCTGCAGGTACTTCAGGGAGAACGGAAGACTCAGGAAACAAATGTCAGGTTCTTTCCAGTAAGTTGAAAGCAGGAAGGCATCTTCAAAGTCTAGATTCCCAAATCTAGCCCATCGTGGCAGTTGGGTGACTGCTCTTGCTCCCATGAGGTAAAGAGGGACAGCTGTGATCTTGCAGTGAGACCTTGTACTTCAGGATGGGATGACACAGACAAGGAAACTGAGTTAATGTCTGCTACAGTTTGTATCCCAAAGGTTTCCCAAAGGTCCGTGTAGTAAAATCTTGGTATCCTGGGTGGTGCTATCAGGAGGTGGTGTAGAATTTTGGAGGTAAGACCTGTTGGAAGTCAGGTCATTGGGAACATGCCTTGAAGGAGACTATAAGACACTGATCTCTCGCTCTCTCTCTGCTTCCTGGCTGCCACAATATAAGCAGCTTCCTCTGCCATGATGTACTAGTTGGTCACAGGCCAAAAACCATAGATCGTCCCATCCATGCACTGAAACTTGACAAATTGTGAGATCAACCTCTCCTCTTTCTATCTTCTCAGGTATTTTGTGACAGTAACAGAAAGCTGACATAATACTATACACAAAAGATTTCAGTCCCCTGCTTCTAGTTTCTTCCCCTCCGGATCCCAGAACTCTGGACTCCTTTTGAGAAATTGATGAGCCCAAAAGAAGTAATATTCAGGTAACGTGGCCCCCAGCAAGTTAGTGTCAGTCCGCATGGTTCCCTGTGGAATGCCACCAGTATGCTGGTGTTAACCATATCCTCTTCTCAACACATCTTCAAGATTCATACTAAATATGAACAGAAAGCAAAGGAGAATCTGGAGCACAGCAAATTAAAAATATAATCCCACAAGTCTAAGAAGATGAAAACAAGGGACTCTTCCAGAAATGCAAACAAAAAGGAAAAGATGGAAACCAGGAGACAGGAGACGACCACATAACAGCACCAAGCCAAGAATGCGGAAGTGTAAGTAATACAAACTCTGGGGAGGAGAAAGGAATACAGGGAAGACCCTGTCAGAAGTATGTTCCATGCCACACAAGAAAGGCCCAGGAAAATCCTGCTATCTGACTCTTGTCTGAAGGTGAACAAAGATTCAGATTTTAAATATATTTTTGAAGCATGGTCCATGGGAGAAACAATTGTTCAATAGATGGAGTGGAGTGCAGATACCCGCCCCCAGGCCATACCCAAAAATCCAGCTACTAAATGATTTTGTGCAGTAAAAATTAAGGACTACTGCCCACCTGCAAAGGGAAATCCAAGGTACACCCTCTCTTCTCCCTAAGACAGATGAGGTAGGTAGTGGTGGGGTAAATCCTATTCTTTGACAAAGGAGTAAATTCTCACCCAACTACAGGTGGGGAAATGGCCTTCATCTACCACCTGTGCTCAGTTTTATTTCTAGACAGTGGACATGGAGGGCAGGGCTTTCCCTCTTCACCACATCACTGCCACTGGAAAAGCAGCTAATGTCTAGCAAGGAGGAATGAAGCTGAGCCGGGGGCCCCATCTTGGTACTGAGACCACCCAAATACATCATGGAAGGTCATCAGGCTGATGAAGGGTAGGAATGATGACTCGTGTCACAGAAAAACCACCCCAGCAGCCACCAGCAGAGGAAAGTGAAGGTGCTGTTGATAGGAAATGAACAGCACAGGTGTCAGTGGGGGATGCTAGGATCTTCTGTGCCTAAGGCAGTGCCCAACACTTTATAGATCAATGGAGTTGATGCAAAGGAAGAGTCACAGGTGTGGGTATGTGTGCCCTTAACCTCAAGCCTGGACAAGATCTTTGGAATGTCCAGGTAATCTCATAGACTCTCTGATGGGGTGAGGGTACAGAGGAATTTGTATTTGATAAAGGACTCTACTCCTAATGGGTGCTACCTGAGTTATGCATTATAGGCATGGTCCAGCCTTGCACAGGGCTTTCCAGCAACCTGGCCAGGTATTGCCTACCTGTTGCTCTCCTCTTACAGAGGATGTGATTAAGGAAAGATGGCTTCCTAATCTTTACAGGAAATAAATCCACTGGTTGCTATTCCCTGGTGCTACTTCTATTCTTCACTGGAGGGTAATAGCCCTTCATACAAGACAATCATTTCTTGGGCAAAAGATAGCATCCCCTCTAAAGGAGGCCCTATTCCTAGCTCCCTATGTCCATACATATCCCGCAGGAAGAAGATTCTCCTTGGAATGCCCTCATTTCTGCACCCCAGCAATGAAAGGCAGCAGCTCTCTTTGTTCTAGACAATCTTTTCAAGGATGTCTGTACGGCTAACAGCCTTGAAGATGGATTAGTTTCCTGGGGCTGCCCATAAAGTACCATAAACTGGAATTGGAACAAGAACAGCAGAAATTGACTCTTCCGCAAAGTTCTACAGGCCGAAAGTCTGCAATCAAATAAAAGTGTGGGCAGGGCTGGCCTCTCCTGAGGCTGGCAAGACACACCCCTTCCAGTTCCTCACCTCACCTCACTGCAAGTGGGGCTCCGACCTGAAGCCATGGATCTAGACATCAGCTTATCCAATGTCTGTGTCCAAATTTCTCATTTAGATGGACGCATGTTCTATTGGACCTGGATTCGCCTAATGACCCCTTCTCACCTCGTTTATCTATAAAGAGTCTTTCCAAATAAGGTCCCATCTGCAGGTATCAGACAATAAGACTTTAATATTATTTTTATGGGAGTTGTAGGGAAGGAACTCAAGGCAACCACTCCAGAAGATACAATGTGATCCTGTGGTGAATTAACCAATGGTCAGCTTGTAACACCCAGCTGAACTGAGTGAGTATGGTTTGGGTGTGGAAGGCCCAGCCGAAGATTGTTGCCAGAAGCATAAAAGGAGAACTGGAGGAGAAGATCGTGCGCTGATGCTTCTGGAGAAGTCTATCATGCTGGTTTTCCTGATATGAACTCAGCTGTTATTGTCAGAGGTGCTCGGGTCTTCGTTGCTGCTGAGGATGGGAAGGTCTGGTCCTTACCTTGAGTATCGCTTCCTGGCTCGAGTGCAGATCCTTCAGCCTGCTGGCACAGATCTTCATTCACTGGCACAGACTTTCTACCTTCTACCACTGACCTTTGGGTCAGGCTCTAGGCCTCCAGCTGGACTAGTGGGGGACATCACCGTGGACTCTAGGTCTTCACTGGACTCCTATAGGACTTTTCCATGGGATCCAAGCCAGATTCTTTGGGTCTGTAGTGCATAGACAGATCTCCCACACTCTTCTGCATTTAACTTTTTGGGTGAATATTACAAAATTATTCTGTTAATTATGTGTCCTATATTAAATCTTTTCCCTTGTAAATCCTCACTACCACAGTTTCTCTGGATCACAGGCAAATATTTACTGCTCCCTAAGCTTAGGGTTTCTTTACCGTGATGCATCCTGCTGGGCATGCAGACACACACACACACACACACACACACACACACACACCCTTTGGCCAGGACTTTATTGCCTGTCACCTTGTTCCTACTGGAAAGTCCCTAAGAACTGCATGAGCTGACTCCTCACCTGGTCCTCCCATGCAGGACATAGTCAGCCCCCATTGGCATCTCCTACCTAATCCTGTGGCATCAGCCTGCTGCCCTGTGAGGTGGACGGATGCCACTTAACATGGACACACAGTGCACACTAGCCCTGTATGTTGTGTCCTACAATAGAAGACCCACTGTGTGACTCTACTACAGCGGGAACTTTGAGATCTAACAGCCATTCGGGAGTCTTCACTGGAGGCACCGACAAACGTCTATCTCCTACTGATCAAAGTCTACCTGGGGGCTCCAACCAGTGCAAATGATTCTGGCTCCCCACGGGTACCACAAATGCCCCAGAGTTCTACTTCTGTGGAAGCAGGTATTAATATGCTACCCTCCTAAAAGCACACTTCCATTGGGAGTGAATACAGCAGACTTTCCTGTGTCTAAAAACTGCCCCCTGCATGCCATGTAGCCCTTAGGTGATTGTGGAGTTCTCTCCAAAGCAAGCTGCCCTCAGTTACCTGGTAACTTCGTGGCAAATTAGCTGGACTGTTATGTCCATGAACACTCCAGGTCATTATTGATAGGGAAAATCTAACCAGAAAAGGTGCTGGAAACGTGTTTCTGAGCTTTGATAAGGTACCAAAGCCACTTTTACAGCCCTGGAAGGAATCAGATCAACTCATTGTCCAGGGTCACTATAGGTGACAGAAATGCTCTTGACTTCTTTCTTGCAACTCAAAGCGAAGTTTCTGTGACTGGCAATTCTTGTGCTGTGCTGGCTTAGTAGCACCTTAGACCACATGCAAATGTCAGTGGAAATTTAAGTAGCCACTTTGTTTTTACAAAAACCAGGGAGTTTATGGAATATGTTCAGCCAGCTGGATCCAGAAGCCTGGGGGTCATGGCTGAGGGCAAGGCTGTTGTAGGAGACAAACAGAATGGATTTGTTCCCAATCTGTGTCAGATTAATGAGTATAGCCAACAGAGCAGCACACTCAGGGTGAAACATGTGGCGCGGCGTGAAGACGAGGGGAAGGTGCCGGACAGGTCAGTTCTTTTTGCATCTCTCACAGCAGCAATGCACAGACCCTGAGCCAGGGGTGGGGAAGCAGCTGTGTCCTGTGGTTTTGCACATCATGGAAGCCTCAGAAGACAAAGAATGCCTCAGGAGGAAAATGTAGGCATGCTTGCCACTCAACATAAATGACGCAGTTTCCCTAAGTTCAGTGTTTCTCTTCCACAAGGCAGGTCCTCTTGGCGTCACCCTGTGGGCTCTGGGCCAGACCTCCAGCTGCTGATGCTGCCAGTCACTATGCTTCCATCTCTGGTCCAGAGGTTTTGGGTCTCCGGTCAGTGTGATGGCACTGTGGCAAGCTGGCCTCACAGGGACTCTCAGACCCCTCTCAGGTCCTCACGCCATTCACTGGTCCTAGTGAGAAACTAAGGATGCCCTTGATACCTTCCTCTGCCTACTCCAGCTGGAGCCAGTCCATAGACTGGGCAATTCTATCTCCTCAGTCACCCTGCAGTCCCGCCCACCCCTCTCACCATCTCTCCTGGTGTAACTGCCCAATCAATCACCATCCCGTGCACATCAGCTCCACCCCCTCCCAACATGCCTGACAACATCCCCTTAAATTCCTTCAGCAGCTTCCACGCCAGGCCTCAGTGTGATCATGGCCAGGTCCTTGGAGAAGCCCAGCCCTCTAGCTACATGCCCTGTCCACTAGCTACATGTCCTCCTGTCAATATAGCTGACACCCATCACTGCTAACGCTAACCAAGGGCCATGCCATTTGTGTGTGTGACCTCACTTAATCCACATGACCCCCATGCAGGCAGATGTCATTCCCCACTCCAGACCCAATAAAGCAAAGTCAAACTGCTTCCTGAGGTCACCCAGCTACTGGCTGATGATGGCAGCATTCCTGTCTAGTGTTTGATGTCATAGCTCACCCAGTTAACTGGAAAGCTCAAAGGGTCACAGCCCCCAACATGGTATTCTTGGCTAAGCATTTGCCCTAAAGGAAAAGACCGTATTGCTTCTGCCCACCCAGGCCAGGGGCAGACTCTCTGGAATTCACTTATCCTCATAAGATCACATTGCAAAAGGTGCTGACTGCCTTCTACTCCCATCTGAAATCTCACTTTTCCCACCAGAGAGGCCGAGTGCTAGGACACACCTGGACAAGATTCCCACAGAAATACTGTCCATCCCCTGGGCCCACTCAAATGCCATAGAGAATCTTTTTACATGCTGAGCTCTGTCTACAGGTCCATTTGTTCCTCAGGATCATTCACAAACTCTCAACACTGCTCCACTCCTGTGCTCCCTCTCCCCTACAGAAAAAAAGGCATATAAGCCTCTAACCAGTGCTGGGCTAGGAAATCATGCTCCAGTGATTGTCCATGTTTGTGGAGTAATAAATCTGCACACCTTTCCTGTTTAAGCTTTGTCCATCTGTTCCAGGGAACCTGCAAATGTTGGAAGGGAAGCTTCCCCTTCTCACGGCAGCTGCCTCCACCTACTAGTTGTAACACTGAGATAGGAGGGGATACCGCAGCCCTGGATTCCAGGTGGCCACAGACCCTGCCAATGCCTCCCCTTGGAGAAAGGTCTTGTTTTCCAGTCCTGGGGTCTGGGATGATATGCCTAGTTCTGACTTTCAGAAAGCAGAAATGAAGCAGGGACCCTCCAAACTGCACCTTCTCAGAGGTCAGCTCCCAGGTGAAAAGCCTGCCCACCTGAGACCACCATGTCCTGAGGAGACCCAGGGAATAGAAGAATATGGCATCTGTTGGCCTAATGATGACTCTGAGTCCCAGAGCCCCAGAATAGGAAGCAAGTGGAGCAGTGGTTGCCCTAAGCCCCATGCATTCTTCTGTCGTAGTGAGTGACGGGAGCCCTGAGCCTTCAGCCATGGGTACCAGAGGATAGAACAGCTCCGCCAGGCCTGGGTACCTACAGGCAGCTGCTCCAGGCTCCACCAGCACCCAGGTTTCAAAGCTGTTCCAGTTTCTATAGATCAGGAAGCAGTAGCCTTCTCCCGCATGAAGGTCCTGGCTCTTCCTCCTAGTCCCACCCAAGCAAACACTCCCAGGACAGCCCACACCAACTCCCTGCTCCTCCACAAACTTGCTCTCTCTGCATGAGCTTTCCAGCTAGGAACTGCAGAACACTCTACCTCAGGATTCCTGAAAGGAGACAGCAACACACACCAACAACTGTAAGCTGACATACAAAAAGACACAGGTGTGTGCATAACCAAAAGATAGGAATAACCAGACTCCATAAATCACCGTGGCAACCAGGTACAGCACTACAACAAGGAGGTGAAATGAAATTAAAATTTGAGATAACCCCAAAGAGGGTACCAAGGCCACAAATCCCAGAAATGAATCCTGGGAGTGCGGAGTCCTGGTCTTCCTCCATCACCAGTGGATCCACATCTTCTCTCAGCTGTAGGAGGCCCTGATGTTCACCCAAGTGAATGTGACCAACTTCCACGTGGACCTCTAGCCACCTGTACTGCTGAGTCCCCCACCTCAACTCCAGCAGGGGTCAGTGACTCGTCCAATCACATGGTAGGTTGAGGCAGGTAGGAGTAAACCCTGGGGTCCTCAGAACAGCAGGAGCAACCAGCAGCACCCCAGCTTTCCACTAGGATGAAGTCTGAGCCCTGGAAACTGCCACACCTAGAGCAACAGCCAATGCCAGGGCTCGTCGCCTATCAAGGAACAGAAAAGGTAGCACTGTTGGGCCACCTGACAAGGACTCACTAGGTTTCCTGATAGTTACATCCACTCTTCCCAGCTGAAACCATTAACCATCATTTCTGATGACTCATCTCAGTCTAGACCCTGTTCCTGAGCTCCTCCCAATGACACCTGGTTTCCTGGAATCTGCCAGCAGATGCTGACTGTTCCAGGCACACTTCTATTTCCTCTGTTGCTAGACAGGGTCCAAGGAAGTCCTCCCATGAGGAGATGGAGAGCTTAATTCACCCTACCCACTCTCTGGGTTCTTGCTTCCAGAGTAGCTTGTACATTTTCTGACTCCTGCCACAGAAAAAGAATTTTCAGGATATATCAGTGAAAGACACAGAAAGGTTTTATTAGACAGAATTAAAAAATTACACTGTGACCAATAATCCTGAAACATCAACTTGACTGGATTAAGAAATGCCTGACAAATTACAAAGCACACTTCGGGGTGTGTCTGGGTGGACCACGAGGAATATCTTGGGTACTATATAAGATCCCTCACCCTTTCCTCTCTTTTGCTGCCCATCTACTGTTTCCTGACACCAGGAGCTAAACATCTTTGCTCTACTATGCACTTCTATAGGGATGTTTCCGCCAACAATGGACTGAATCTCCTGAAACCACAAGCCAAATCAAATCTCTCCATTAAGTTGTCGGTGCCATGTATTCATGTCCCAGCAATAGTAAAGCTGACTGATGGAGACAACTCAGAGAGGATGCATGCAGTCCTCAAGACAGAAGAGCATGCTGGTCTGGAGCTGGGTATATTTATGTGTTTTAGGTATAGAAATCTGTGGTATTTGTGAATTTATAAAAGGTAGGCTTAATTTATAAGTGAAAGGCTACTTATAAATTGTTCAAACCACAGACGAAAAAGAAAAGGTTGGGCTCAGTCTCTCTCTCTCTCTCTCTCTCTCTCTCTCTCTTTCCTTTTTTTCCCCCTTTCTTTCTCTTTTTTAGACTTTGAAATTTAGGAGTTAGTGGTCAGTGGGGGAGGGGAATAGTAATTATAACTTTGGGTAACTTTGTGCCCTAAAGCTGTATTTTGTAAGGTACAGTTTTAAAATTATACTTTAAAAGAACTGCAGCTTTAGGACACAATCAGATGTTTTGCAAAAAGGAAGGGAAACAAGAAATAGAGGAAAGGGAGGGGAAAGAGATGAAAAAGCAATGAAGTTGTGCTTTGTACATGTACCAACTCCTTTTGAAAAATGCAATTATTATATACTACAATCATGTACTAATAAAAAATTATAGCCTTCCTTGTGTCCTTTCTGCCTATCTTTATTTCTTCTATCTCACTTCCAGTAAGTGCTAGTATCCTGTTCCAGCTCTGGGGCACCATCCTCATCCCTAGTGCCCCATAGATGATCAACCAGTGCATGTGAAATGGCAAACCCCATGTCACCTCAGATGGCATCACTATGAGACACCAAGCTGGGGCCAGGTGGAGAGGTAAGTTATGCATCTAAGGCTACACAGCAACCTGGTCTCCGGGGCAATCTTGGAATCTTGCCCAACCTCCTGCAAGCCTGGACTGCAGGCTCACTGCTTCTTGTGAGGAGCGGTCCTAAGGGACACTGAAAAACTCCTTTGGGCTCCTCCCAGCCTAGGTTTCAAATTCAGAGGGCAAAGCCCCAGGGGCTGGGGAAGGAGCTCACTGCCCACTGTGAGGATAAGAGGTTGGATGGGGAGAACAGTCAGAGCTCCAGGAAGGGCTCAGCCCTGCTCTCTCAGTCTTGAACACACCTATGAAGATGCCTCAAGTCACTACACGTAAGTCCATTAAGCAAGTGTGTCCCCTGGAGAGCCCATGAGCACAGAGCTGAGAAGGGCATAAATAGTAAATTCTTGTTTCCAGAGCTGCCTGCAAAGGTCTCGGCCTGGAACTAGGAGATGACAGTCATACTTTTATACAGAGGACAAATCTCTCATAAGGATCTGATGAAGATGCTGCTGGTGGCAGCCTCAGGGACCCCAGCTCCTTGAGCTCCCCATTATATGCATGACAAAGGTTAGGCATATAATGCACGGTGGGCACTTAGTAAAGAACAGGAATCCTGAAGCACTGAAGAACTCCTGTGTGTTCCTGGAACTCTGTCAGTCACATCTCAAAGTCATCGAGGGGGACAAGGAGGAACTCTGTGCGACTTGTTCAGGAAGAGACAAGGAAGAGACAGCATGCAAAATTAAACCTCAGCATCAAAGAAAGTTCCACTCAGTGATGGCTGCAGATAGGAGCTGTCCCCATCCTCCACAGCAGGGGCCCAGCCTCCTACGGCAGTGGATGTGCAGAATGCCAGACATTCAGGTGCAGGGAGGGCACTTGTACAGGTCAGGTAGCACTGTGGCATTCCAGTCCTGTAGCTTAAGAGGATCACAGCCTTTCTGTCTCTGCCTCACTTCCTTGTCCAGGATATGGGTATGCAGCCCTTGCACCTGGTCAAGGAGGCAGTGAAAACCAAAACAGACATAAAGGAGGTGCTTAGCTCAAAGGACACACAGACTCCTCTCTTACTGCTTAATGCTGGAGGGATCACTATAGGAGACAGACACTGGATAGGTCATTAAGATCTGCCAGCCTTTCCATTACTTTGCTCAGGCTGCTCTACTGAGGCACAGCAGGGCACCATCAACAGCAGACACTCAGCATCCCACATCTGGGGGTAGAATGAGACTAAGGTGTCACAGGACTTGTCCCTCCTGAGATCTTGTCTTAGTCACTTTCTTGTCATTGAAACACAATACCCAATACCCACAATTTAAAGAAGGAAGATTTTATTTTGGCTAACAATTCAGAAGTTTCCATCCTTACATAGTTGCTTGGCCCCAGGCAGACATTCCTGGGGGAAGGGAAGGATCTGGGGGGGAAAAGCTGCTCACCTCATGGTAGCAAGGAAACAGGAAAGATGGAAGAGGGAAGGGAAGTACATCCTATCAGATCACACCTGCAGTGACCCACTTCTTCCAACCAGCCACCTCCTAAGAGCCAGCCAGCTTTAGCCCCAGTAATCCAATCACCTTCCAAAATCCCTGCCTCTGAGCACAAAAGGCTTGGGTGGACAGCTAGTTTTAAAATTATAATAGGCTCTTCCCTGCATTCTCACACAGTGATCCTTGTGTGTATGTCTGTGTCCTGATCCCTTCTCATAAGGATCACAGGTAAAGTGGATTGACTCACCTTAGTAACCTCATTTTACCTTAATCATCTCTGTGAAGACCACCATCTCCAAATAGAGTCACAACATGAGGCACTGGAGGTCAGGACTTCAGTGAATTTGGAGTACTGGGGGGCTGGGTGGATGCTATGCAGCCTACAGGAAGCCTCTAATTGTTTTCACACCTGATCTATGGCAGTGCTGCTGGTGAGTCCCAGCCCATGGCCCTGGGAGCCCTTTTAGTAACCTACTACACACACCTGTCACTCTCTCCTAATTCACATGCATGACACCTAAATCTAATCGCTGGCCAGAATCCAGTCTCCGGAATGGAGCAAGATGATGCTGTGACATCCCAAGATAATCCCACTATAAACAGAAAGACCAAGACCTGAGTCCTCACAACAATTTTCTAAATGAAATAAGCATAAGGGACAGATCATCTCCGAGTGGCAGAGCCTCTCCCTCACTGGGAAAATGATTTAACCCAGGTGCAAATTTTCTGCTTCAGTCATTACCAATATGTTCGCTTACAAATTCAAATTGCAAGAAATCTATATTCATTAAGGTTTCTTTTCATTCCTAGAGATTTTACCAAGCTATTTCGCCAGAAGACCAACTGCTCATAAAGGTGATGGGAGAAAGAACCAGAGAATGCAATCAGGCTGGCTTAATCAAATCATCTGCAGTGGCCGAGGAAACGCTGAAGTACCTTTGCCATGTCTGATAGCAATGAGGGAGGAGCGTTTCTTCTCAAAGGTTAAGCATCTAATTCAAACAGAAGCCAGTGCAGCTTGCTTTCTACCCTGCATATCTGGAAAGGACTAGGGGAAAAGGAGGAAGGAGGTTCTTTTTCTACCACTGCCTTGTTGGTCCCCAGCTCTGAGGCAGAACTCAAGCACATAGAGCTGTGTTGTGACAGCTAGGTTCCCATAGTATACCGTGACCCTCTCAGACAAGACACAGGGCCCAGAACAGTGGGCCCTTGCCAGAAACAGTCATCACTGACCCATGTGGAACCTCATCCCACACAATCTGTGGTCTCTACAACACAGCCCCACAGGAATTCTAAGTCAAAGAGGATCTTTTCTTTGCCTAGAGATACTGTCCTGGCCTCACTTGCAGTCCAGAGGGGACAGTCCACATCCTAGGACCACAGCAGGATATCTGAACCTAGGACCCTAGAGAGAAGGGCGATGGGAATCACCATCCTAACACCAGAAAACTGAAGCCTAGAAAGGGTTACCATTCTCCAAGGATTAAAGAGCTCAACTATGGCAGGCAGAACCGAGATCCCACCCACCTTTCCCTGCTCCCTGGGATGACGCCAGCCTCTCCAGTCTTCCTCAGCACCTGATACATCTCCCAGGGCCACTGTAACAAGGCACCATGGCCCAGGTGGCTCATGCTAGATACATTACATCCTGTGGTGCCAGATATCCAGGTCCTGGCACAGGTTTCAGCAGGGTGGGCTTTGTCTGGAGGGTAGAGAAGGGTGCTCCAGATGCCTCTCTTTGGCTTATAGATGGTGCTCTGATGTTCATGTGTCCATATACTCCCACAGTCCCTCTGTGTGCCCACATCCTGATCTTCTCATACAAGGCCACAAGTCTTGCTGAATTAGGACTCAATCTAATGGTCTCATTGTAACTTGATCATCTCTTTAAAGACCCCATCTCCAACAAAGTGAACATACGAACCATTGGGGACACCATTTAATACATCAGGGGGCTGTTGGCTGGGACAGCTGGACCAAGAGCAAGATCATGCCTATGTTACTAGGAAATCACAGCAACAAGAGATCCCCAAAGCCTTACCATCACCAAATGTGTCACCACCAACTCCTAGAGTGAACAGGGTAAGTATGCTGGTAACTTAGAAGACAAGGTTGGTGTTTACAGTGGCCACTGAAGCTATATCCAAGGATTCTTACCTGTAGATGGCGCTCTGATGAAATGCCAAATACTCTCAGGTACAACTCAGTGATGGGCACCTGTCAGAGACACTGTCATCAACTGACTCAGAATCAGTACTAGGGGTTAAGGCGAGAAGTGGGGGCCAGGGAGTGTTCAGAGAGGTAGGTAGGGACACAGCACCAGTTTTAGCCACCATCAATTTCCCTTTGTAGCTAAGACTCCAAGGTTATGTCTTCTTCAAGCCACTTCACATTTATTACATTCCTGTTGGCTTGTAATATTGGTAGTGGTACATGCATGACTGCCTCACTGGGCGAGACTGTCCCATGCCAACTGATGGGATAGTCATGGATGTACCACTGCTGGTTCCGAGCTGCCTGGCAGCAAGACATATGCATTACAGCCCCACTGTGAAGCATGTTAAAAGTAAAAATGGAATCTCATCATGAAGCATGATGTAACTGACAGATCTAAGAGACAAGCACAGATGAAAGACACAAACCTAACTGGAGAAGTGCAGAGAGTACAGAAATGCAATAACCAATAAAGTTTAAGAGAATTTACAAACAGTTGTGAAGGATGGAATGACCACTCCATCTGATGGAATGACCATCAAGTGTCTTCAGAGCCAACTTGGAAGAAATTAAAATGTTTACTGAGAGGCAGGAATCTAGCTGTTGGAGAAGTCAGCTACCAGCTTCCTAATAAACTGCTTACAGATTCAATCTGTATAAAATAAACTGGGTTTCTAGAACTTGAGGAGGGGCTGGAGGTCAGCTCATCCTGTTACCATGCGATCCAATGAGGCACAGCCAGCCACATGAGGCGAGGTTCACAAGGCACCCTTGGTTCCAGCAGAAAACCTAACAAGTAGATGGTGCACCCTGGTTGCTGGAATGAGATGTCCAAACTGCTTGGCCATTAATTGCTTCCCTCAGGGCCAATATTCTGCGAATCCATCCATGGTTGCTAATCCTAATGTCGGATATGAAACAAGAAACCAACTCATATGGCAGCTGGAACCCAGCAACAAGTTTCATTCCTTCAGACTGCATCTGTTCCTATTTCATATTAAAGAATGCCTAGCCAATGAATCTTGTCAGTCCATGCAAATACACACCCTGATTCAGACATGATATTTTATACTGAAAAGACTAAAATAGTTTTTAAAAACTAAAACTGTAATGGTGAATCTTGATTGTCAACCTGTCATGCTTGAAAGACCCAAGAGAGCAGTAAAGCAGACTTCTGGCTGTGTCTGGGTGGGTCCTGGTGGTGTGACATGGGGACTGTATCTGATCTCTGGCCATACTTCCTCTAAGGTTCTTCCCATGCTCTTTGCTCCTAGATGCCATGGACTAAGCAGCTTTACTGCTCCATGCCTGTCTGCCACACTATTTCTCTGTGGAGCCTGCTGATCGTGGACTGAATTCTCCAAAACCCTGAGTCAAAATAAACATCCCCTTAAATTACCCGAATACTTACCCTGTTCATTCTAGGAGTTGGTGGTGACACACATGGTGCTGTTAAGGCTCTGGGATCTCTAGATTGTGATTCCCAGCAACTTGGGCACAGTCTTGCTCTAGAACTAGCCATCGCACCAACAGTCCCATGATGAAGAGATCAAGTTTTTAAGGAAGGTCAGGTATTTGGTGAGCAACAGAAAGATAATACACAGGACGGGGCATCTGGTACAATGGGATTTCACTGCCTCCCCAGGCAAGGAAGGAGGAGTGGCACCCTGCCTGTGACCTCGCTCCGGAGAGGAGTCTGAGTTCCATGATGGCCACAATCACCACTAACAATGCTGCTAAGTACTGGTGCATTCACAGGTTGGCCTGTGCCAGACCTTCAAGGACAGGGCCCTGAGTTTACATGTTTGCCTTTGTGTGTCACGAAGGGACCTAAGTGCGCCCTTGGCTGGCAACTTCCCAACAAGACCATAACCTTTGGAAGGATCTTTCCCCCTTGCATGGCCTGAAACCGGGATGTAGATACCCCATTCTGGTCATAGACTGGCACATGGCAATAGGAGTTTGTCTCCAAAGAGACTTCCAAGAAAGTGTCTGCGGTCTCTCTCCTCAGAATTCCATTCAGAACTTCCCCTGATCTACTATCCACTATCTCTGAGAGGAGACCATGGCCAACTCTTCGGATCCTATCTGTGGCTCAGAATGAGAGGGCTAAAGCCAGAGACTTTGACCTTTGCTCTTCCCAGGCTCCCTCTCCCGTCCAGAGGAAAGACTTGTACAAAACTCAGAAATCACCATCCAAGGTGGGGCCTGTGTCTGTAGACAAGCAAGGTGGGAAGGCAGTGTGTTGTCCAAGACCCTTGGTCCTGCTCTTGGCCCTGCAGATATAGCTGCAGCTTCTGGGTTCCATATGCCCATGGTAGGCTCACTCACTGCAGCTCCAAGTGTCTGTGGCACAAAGCCCAACAGTCCTACCTGTTTCCCTGTACTTTACCTGACTCTGCCTCAGCCATCAACTACACCATGACAGACATGGACCCAGATTTATACAGTGCTGTAGCTCAGAGCCCATGCCATGAGAAAGGTCAGGGGTGACCACAGATCAGGTATGCCACTTCCCAACAGAATTGGAGTTCAATCTTGGATCTGTGTGACTTCAGAGATTCCTAGACTCTCTGTGAGGTTTTGCCATCTACCTATAAAATAGGAGCCTTAAGTCCCACCGTACAAAGTAAACACTTCTGCTCTGTAAACTAAACTAAATGGGAACACTGTATTTTGTTAGAACCTCAGAGCCACAGCAGAAGTCAGACTCAGTGGTTGCAATTGTACTGAAGCAAACAACTAGCACTGATAAAATATGCAGGACAATGTGGAGTCACTATGTGAAAGCAGCTAAAAATCTACAGCTCCCAGCACTCAGGGAAGCAGGAGCCAGACCCGAATGAAACATGACCTGCTTTGTGGACAAGACTCTTGGCTACAGGGCTCTGCCAAACAGAGCTCATGGCCACACTGCACAGGTCTGGTCCACAAGGACCTAAACAGTCCACTGTCTTCCTCACAGCAGCCTGCAGAAGGCAGCTGCGGCCTCAGGCAGTGTCTGCAGGATAGACGCGACAAGTCAGGGATGCTGCCCAGACACCCATGCCACCTCACACCTTCAAACGCCCCTGAAGCACAGCAGGTCCCTGGGGACTGTGGAAGGAGCTGGCTACAGGGGCACTGCCCCGGGCTGGGTATAATTCCAATCACCTGTGGCAGTGAGGGACAGTGGGGAACCTTGTCCAGAATGGACACATTGCTGGGGACAGAGCTGGAGGCAGTAGAGAAGATGGCAGAATGCTAGGTGGATGCCCTCTGCCCAGGAAAATAACATTTCATCTCCAAACACCTGACTGTTCCTAGAGAGACACAGGTTTTTCTTTTAGGGTGTTTTCTTTTCTCAGCAATGTATCATACTGACATAAAATTCAAACAATGTGCAGTGGTACTTTGGTACCTTATTCTGGACATTTTGTGTAAGTGGAACCTGATGATATGTGGCCTTTTGTGACTGGGTTCTTTTTCTTAGCACAATATCCTCAAGATCTGTCCACACTGCAGAGTGTCTCAGGGCCCAGTCGCATAGCTGAGTTAAACGCTACTCTCTAGACAAACCACATCGGTGTTGCAGGCATTTGAGCCGATCATACATATTGGCCATTAAGCCTAACAACACTGCTAGGGAAATCCATGTGGAAGCTTTCTGTGTAGACAAATGTCTTCATTGCTCTTAGGTATATACCCAGGAGGAGAACTGCTGTCAATTCTATATTTAATTTTGAAAGGAGCTGCCAAACAGTCTCCACAGCGGGCATCCGTATTTAAACCACATTAAATGCTGTGTGTATGGCTCACAGCAACTCTCTTCCCATAGCTGTTCATTATAAACTACCAAGCTTGTACTATTCTGTCACAGAAGCAAAGAGCAAACTAAGACAGGCTGTCACTCTCTGGAGGTCAGGGCCAGCCATGGGTCGCCTGTCATGCACCCTTTGCATGCTTAGGAACTTCACTGCAGTCACCAGACCCCACAGATTAGCAGGCCTCAACTATGATGAATATGCCTTATAGATCTCCGCATTAGTGATTATAACACGGAGAGAAAAAGTGTATTCATAAGTGAATTTGTGTGCTCACTTTGTTCAGTGGCTCATTCAACAAATATTTACCAAGCATCTATCACATGGCAGGGCCTGTAATGAGGACACATCAGTGATCAAAATACAGGTCCCTGCCTGGACCCAGAGAGAAGGAAGTAATGTGACAGCTGGAAAGAATTAATGGGGCACAACACTTTCATCCAAAATGAAAAGTCAATTAGCAAATTGCTCTGCATGGAGCTCGCAGACCGGATGCCTATCCATCTCTCCCACGTCCTACCTTTTCCACACCAACCGCTGGACCATGTGCTAACAATCTGACTTCACAGAAGCACAGGATTCCAGTGCATCACAACAGGAGCACCTCTGCTTTTGAGAGTAGAGACTCTCAAAAGTCCTAGAAAGAAGACATCTCCCAGTGCCTCAAAGAGTCACTTGCACTCAGACAGTGCTGATTTCCCAGACATTTCACACCCACAGTTCACCACTTCATATCCACTCTGCTTAGATGCCACGATGGCATGGCTAACTGCTCAGTGGGCTGCAAACAGCAATGACCTCCAATGAGCCGGCCAGAGCACACCTCGAGCTCTGTCTGCACTCAGGACTCTGAAGCCTGCATGGCTGTACTACCTTTAAGCTGAGTTCAATCTTCACTTCCTCGGTGAAGGTCAGAAGTGCACAAAAGGCAGGAATGAGCACCCTGCTGTCTGGGGAGCCCATCCAGGAGGAAACGGCCAGATGCCTCCTGGACAGAGACACTAAGAATGACTGACTGTCCCTTTTCCTCTGTTTTCCAAATTCTCTGTAGGGTGGCAACATGAGAAGTTTTAATAGAGGAAGCACTGCAACCATGGGCTTTCAGGGGCATCTCATGAACAGGTGGCCACCAGAGACCAAGTGTTCCCTAAGTCAAGATTGCAAGGGTGGGGTCCCATGTGACTCATGGTTGACTCTGACCTCCAGTGAGTGAGAGCCTGTCTTGGTCTGCTCTGTGCTTCTGTAAAAGAATAGCACAGGTTGGGTAGTTTATAGAGAATAGAGACTCCTCACACTTCTGGAGTCTGAAAGTCCAAGATCGAGGTGCTATGATCTGGAGACAGCCTTCATGCTGCATCCTCACATGGCAGAGGGTGAGGAGCAGAGTGAGAAGAGGTCACTCACTCTTTCCTCACAGGCCACTCTTCTACCTCACTCATTCTTGAGACAAGGACATCGACCCCTCCACGAGGGCAGAGCCCAGACACTCAAGTTTCCTCTCCCACCCCCAGCTCTCAATACTGTGGCACAGCGGATAGAGTT
Source organism: Cavia porcellus (assembly GCF_034190915.1). Lineage (NCBI taxonomy): Eukaryota > Metazoa > Chordata > Mammalia > Rodentia > Caviidae > Cavia > Cavia porcellus. The sequence goes on from NW_026947500.1 coordinate 28,862,693, forward strand.
CCCAACACATAGACTTTACTGGGAAATGTGGACATGTGGACATAGCAGTGTTTGGGGCATATGCAGCACCTGTATGTTTATCTTGTTGGCTGAGACAAGCTCAATGGGGCAGGTAGTGGCATCTAGCCATGCTGGGGACATTGTTGTTAACCATTTTGTTGCTCAGTGAGCTGACACATCAGATAATCCATGCTGATATGGTCTCCATGGCTCCTGACCAAATGCTTTGTCCCCACCCTGACACCCTTTGCTCCTGCCTGCCTCTTCATCCTTGTAAGATACTGAATGAGAAGTCAGAATTGAATGGCTGAGGCCACTTATAGCTCTGGGAACCTTTGTCAGGTAGGATGACAGGGCTGCGTGCAGAGAGATGGAAACATGCAGAAAACAGATCCAGGAGAAGATGAAGAACAGAATCCCAGCCCTCTGGTTATGTAAAAAGGAAAAGGATAGGCCATACATAGCAGGCCCACCTGGATTCCCTTGGTATTCTGTGTGCTCTGATCTGCTTCCTCAAGACGCATTCAGTTGACTCCAACTCTGCACACAGACTGTTTTACTTTGTAATATTTGCTCCCTGGAAGTGTTCAATGCTGGCATTTGTAACCTGAGGGTTGTAGAAGAAGTCCTCTTTATCTTGGTATTTCCACATATGTTTGTCTCCATGAAATACAGTTGGCCACAGCCTCCTGAACCCCCAGACCTATGTAAGGGTCAGGTTATAAGATGCAGGTGGTGAGCAGTTAAAGGGTGACCAGCATGGGTTCAGAGAATACAAAGCTCCCATCTAAGGTGAGACCCTCACAGAGACAGCAGGGCACAAAACCCAGAATACAGCAATGCATTAGGGATGGAACAGTGATGCCTGCTGAGGTCACACTTGCTGAGAATCTCCTTCAATTGCTGCAGTCTGTGAGCCAGACCCTTGCCCTGGACTGGTCGCTGTGAGTAGGGGACCACCACCCTGCAAACAGGAAACCTGGCAATGGATTTAGTGAATGCCAAAGAAACAGGACTTTCTCACTTCAGTGGGCACCTCAAGGGACACAGTGGAGCCTTCCTACCACACCAGTACATGGAGGTCCACATTTGTGAAGGAGACTGGGAAGGGGCACCCCAACCAGCGATGAGACACTAAAACTGTAGTATTTGTTAACAACGCCATCTCCCAACACTCCCACAGTGTAGGTGCCCTAATCATCACTGTCTGTCAACAAAAAACAGTCCCAAATGCTGACTTGGACTGGAGAGGTCAGCTTGGACCAGTGCCCAGGCACAAAGGTATGCTTGTGTGGAAAAAGGTCGCTGCACCAGGGCTGAGCTGTCCCAACCCTCCACACTTCAAAGCAAGCCTCGGTATCTGGAGGCCCTGGAATGATTTGCCACATCAGTCTGTGTCAATATGACTTACAGTGGGGGTCATGGGCTGCATGGTATTAGTGTGACTACCAGAGGGGCCAGAGACTCTGATCAACCATGTCTGTGACTACCCTAATAAAGACCCTTCACACCGTCACTAAGGGACTTGGTATGTGTTGCCTACACTTTTGCTCAGAGGAGAATTAAGCGCTACCTGTGATTCCACGGGGGGACATGTAGGGGCAGCAGCTGGTTTCTCCTTGCCTTGCCTGTGCACCTTTGCCAGTGATATCATGTAGCTGCGGTGAGCTATGGGCTGTTAACTATGCCAGCTTGCTGAAATCTGCAAATCCTGAGACTCACCAGGTGTGATGGTGGCCTTGTGGGCCCTAGACACAACTGTCCCAGCACAGCTATAGGGGTAAGGAGCAGAACTGTGTGCCAGGAGGGGGTTAGTCTGGATCGACTTACAAGAATGTAAGTTGCATTTATAAAAGACTAGAAATCCACATGCCATGCAGGAGAGATCAAGAGGATGCCTGCCACCAGAGAGATAGGGCCACAGTAAGTCTCTAAACTGTCTAGCTGAGTTTAAACTTGTGATCATCCTGCCTTGACCTCTCACGAGTGCAAGAATTACAAGCATGTCTCTCCATGCTTGGTGGATCAGCTTCTCTAAAAACACCCAGACAGAGGTGGGCACAGAAGGACAATATGCAATGCGATATCACAAGGAGGAAGTATAAAAGAGAGAGAGAGAGAAAGGGAGAGAGAGAGAGAGGAATAAATACTTAGCAAAAGCCAGAAGCCAGCAGCCCTTCCCTTCATTCTGTCTACACTTGTGACAGACAGGTAAGTGACATTATCTCTGTAGCCACCACTAGGGAACCATAGCAAATGTTATGCCTCCCAAAGACTGGCAGTCACCCAGGCAAATCTTGGGTAATTTGTAATACAATAAAAATGTCAGCAGTTAAGAGAGAAAGGAGGAAAGACAGGGCAGCTTGACTCAACCACACCCCTTGAGTTTTATCTTGGACAGTTCAAAACGATGGGGTTAGAAGTTCCTCTGTTTGTTTGAATTACATTCTCTGATATTCCCTGTTCTTATCAAGAAAAGGGGGCAATCCTCAAGTTCTTCTTTACTGTCATTACTTCACTGAAATGCAGCTGAAGTTTTATCCATGAAGCAAAGGCAAACTCACAACAAAGGGGGATGAGGGCCAGGGATGTAGCTCAGTGGCACAGAACCTGCCCAGCAAGCGTGAGCTCCTGAGTTCGAGTCCCAGTACCAAGAAAAAAACCTGTCATTTCTCCAAACCTAACTAGGTTGCCAATAAATAAATAATCTTTAAGAAAAGAAAAGAATGTCCTACACAGGTACACCGGTCCACATTTGACCCCAATTCTGTGACTGCAGTTACTTCATACACAGGCTCAGCAAGGCAGGAATACAGCTAGCTGAGCTGCTTGGTTGAACAGATAGGTGAAGGAATGCGTGAAAGAACCACTTGTGCCCAAACCAGCCCACATCACTCCCTTTCTCAGCCCTGTTCCTTTCCCCCACTGCACCCTCAGCTCGGCAGGTGTCAGCACCCAACATCTCTCCGTTACTGACACCAGCGGGCCCCAGTTCTAGCCCCTGGTTCTGCAGAACAATTTGCTCCCATTCTTTACTACTTAAAATGACACCTGAGGAGCCCTACAGCTCCTAACTTCACTCCACTTTCCCACAAGCCGCACACAGGTGAAAGAAGTCCTGACTCCCAGGATTGATTGCACCATCTGGCGTCTGTACCCTGAGTGGTGCTTCTGATTGTAATAGTCTGTGTCCCTGGCACCCGCTCTTGGCACCTGACTGGCTATGCAGTGAGGTTGGCATACACTTGAGCAACCCATCAGCCTTTATTCTGCAAATGCTATCCTACTCCCCTATCTCTACTTCTGAGCCCGTACCTCCCACTGTATATGCAGCAGTTTTGCAAACAAGCAAACTGTATTCAGCATGGTTTTATTTTCTGTTTCTTATAGTAATTCTGAAATCTTGGAGACCTACAGAGCTGGGGAGAGACTGCCCCTCCCAGGCTAATTCTTATAGACAAGGGTGGCCCACCCAGGAGCTGCCTCACTACCGCCAAGTCAGCCAACCACTGTCTACCTCTCATGCCACATTCCTCTGCCCTGAATCATCCCTGGGTCTGAGACCAGGCAGCCCGAGTACCTCCCCTGCTGCCAAATGTCACCAGATGGATCAGACGGGTGCATCCCAAGGTGTTCGGCCCATCTCACCCATAGGGACACCCACAAAACCCCAGTTCCTGCTTCTGCTGCAGACCAATCCAGGTGCTGCTCCATGCCCCACATGACCCAATGCCCTAGCTCTCGAGAAGTCTAATAAAATCTTTCTTCAATGCCACTGGCCTCTACATGTCAATACTGTCACCTCCAGAAGTCAAAATTCTGCAGGTATGAGGAGGTTCACATGTCTACAAACAGAGCTCCCTACTCTCAACAGAGTCCCCCAGATGACAATGTCCCTCCTTTATCACAGAGAGTAAAAAAGTGGCTCTTACTCTTGACACACATAACTCAAGTTTCCTGCTTTGTAGCCAGAATGTGTCATGACTCAGAGCCTTTAGATTTCTTCAAGAAATGGTCCCTGATGACTACATATTTCCCATGAAGCCCTTCTCAACACCTTGGGTAGCAGAGACTAAAATGTGACAGTGGTGCTTTGCTCAGGATCCTACATTGTTCTCTGCAGATCAGGCACCTGCTCCTCTCTAAGATGTCTGCCTAGGTACATCTGAGCCCTCTCCTCTAGGTGGAACAGTAGGGCCATGCAGCCCTACCTGAGATGCTGTGGGAACTCTGCTCTTGAATGGCCACTGAGAAGGCTAACGGGGGCCAGAGGGTGGTTCCATGGAAAGTGACCAGCAAGTCCCTGAGGCTCCGGTCTCCAGGCTGTGGATCAGCTCTGCTACCCTGCTACCCAGACCACATCTTGGCAGGAGAGGGCAGCCTGGCACTGGGGAAACTGATTCCTATTCTCACATCCATGGTTTTGCTGGCACCCCAGAAGCACCAACCAGCATGCAGGAACCTGGGTTCTGGCATCTTCCTACAGGACACAGGCTCTTCCCTCCCGACACACAGCCTCCTCCTGCAGCCACAGGGCCACAGGCAAGTTGAGGCAAGACATCCTCTCCCCATGGCTGCTGGCCAAGCTTTCATGTGCAGCTGGTGTCACTGATGACTAACAAAGAACCAAGGACCTGTGGTCAGGACATATGCACTCTCTCAGTGTTCACAGGGGTAGGGAAAGCCACTAAGTGACCTCTGGCCAGCCCTTGTTCTACCAGTCTGTGTTTCCAGGAGCCTGCGAGGGCTCCCCTCACCTCATCTTGGCACACTGCTCTGACCACCTCAGGTATGTGAGTTAAACATGCAGCCTCAGTGGATTCCACTCTGTTCTCCCAAGCTTCCCAGGCACAGGATCAGACCTGGGGCACTGACAGAGTTTCAGATGGCAAGTCTGGCCAAGATAGCTCCGTCCATGTGTGTGGGCCAAGAGCCACTTGGGCCTCAGAAGCTCCCTGGCTCCAAGACTGATGTCATAAGGACAGGATTCTCACCCGAATGCACGTGAGGAAGTGTCTGGAACTGAACTGTGCTGGGGTTCTGTAGGGGTGGTCATTTTGTCCCCAGTGAAGCAGCGCCTAGTTTGTGGACTGGCCAACATCCAGCATCATTTCCCTGAATGACACACCACATTTGCACTGGGTTGCCACTCAAGCCTCTGCAGACTCAATTCTTCGGCAAAGCCACATGTGACATTCCATAAGTGGCATCTTCCAGCCAGTCCACAAGCTCCTCAGGGACAAGGAGAAGACTCAGGATGGACAGAGCCATCATGGCACTGCATATGCTGCTGATGATCAAATCTTTCAAAATGAGACCATGTTTCACATCCATGAGAGCAGGAGGTTCAATGACAGGTAGAGAGACAGCAACCCTGGTCACCACAGCAGGAATGGAAAATGGCACCCAGCTTTGGAAGACAGATGGCAGCTCCTCAAAATCCTAAACTGGCACTCCCATGAGACCCAGCAATTCCGCTCCTGGATATCGACCCACAAGAAATAAAAACACGCATCCATACAAAAACACATCCAATGGTCAAAACAACAGTATTCAGGAAAGCAGGGGAGCAGAAACAGTCCAGATGTCCACTAACTCATGACAGACAAAAATATGACACAGCTATACAATGCAGTAACAGTTAGGAATAAAATTCTGAGGCCCACCATGACATGGAGGAACCCTGGAGATATCACACTAAGGGAAATAAGCCAGATGTAAAAGAACAAAGATTGTATGATTCCACTTATACGAGCTTCCTAGAATTACCAAATCCACATCCTATGGTAAGACTGTGGGGTCCTAGAGGCAGGGATGTGGAGTTATTGTTTCAGGAGGATGGAGTTTCCTATAGGGAAAGATGGATAATTCAAGAGATGGATGGTGCTTAAGGTCATCCCTGAATTATGCAGTTAAACATGCTTCAAGTGGTATAATTTAAGTTATGTATATTTTAACACAAACTAAAGAAACAGGCAGTTGGCAAAATTTGGCTGCAGAGCCATAGTTCATGGGTAAAAAAAAAAAAACAATACATCAGATGCTGTTTCTAGGGATAAATGCTCAAGTATCTTCCCAGAAGACAGTCCCTGCACAGGCCACCCTTGCAAATCCCACTGCCATTTCCCACCCAAGACAACCACGTGGCATATGGAAAGTCTTCTATGTACCTGATGAAGCATTAGTAGAGAGTCTGATTATACCCACAAGTGGTGAAAGTAATTTGAGACAATAACACAGAACACTTCAGGAAGGCACGGTGGTTCTCCAATTCATCTCTAATTCAATCGTCAACAGGAATTAGCACCGTTGTAAATTAATTCCATTACTCCAAGTGGAACCCTTCTGCTGCTAATTATGTGACATCCTGGCTACTAACTGAATTACCTCTTGAAGGCAATTTTCCATTTTTTTCCTAACACAGCAAGAGGGATCACCTGATCAGTAGGCAAAGTTTGAAACCCAGGATCCCGCAAGGCTTATCCTATTGGTCCCATTGCAAAATGAGACTACAGCCTAGCCTCAGGACGTGAGGTCCCACACACAGGTCTTATGGGGCAAATGAGACATCAGGAGGCTACCAGGCACTGTTCCTCACATACAGGCTGATGACAGAAGATGGCAAGTGGATAACCACGATGTTTGCCATTGCTTAATAGTAGCAAGGACACCCCTATCCTAGTGTCACACAGAAGGCTAAAACTCACAGCAGCAAATAGGAGCCTCTCCATGGAGGCTGGCTAGGGCACCTGGATTCACCTCTACCTGACAGGTGACCTAGCTTCCCCCTGTAGAAGTAGCATCAGAAAACACTAGCTAAGCAAGACGTTAAATTTAAATAAAAGCCAGCATCTCACAGCACAGTAACGTCCATGTTTCAGTAGAAAATCACTCATTATGCAAAGACTCAGCAAGAGCTCAAACAAGGAAAAGACTATGAGTAGATGCCAACACCAAGACAAGTGAGAAAAGTTTAATGCAGCTATGATAACAATATTGCTGTGCATAATTACAAACCTGCTGAAAACAAAAGCAAAAAGAGAAACACAGCAAACAAATAGAAGATCTCAGCAAAGATAGGAAGAAGTATCAAATGGAAATGTTGGAGCTGAAAATTACAGTAATTGAAATAAAAGGTTTAGTGGATGGATTTCACTGAGCAACAGAAAACATAGACAAAAACAGTCAAATGCAAGTTGGAAAATGAAAGATTCTTGCCCTATTATAATGTACTCTACAATTATGGTGGTGGTCTAACATGGCAGAATACCAAAGCAGGAATGCTTACCACTTGCTGCTTCTTCAGCCCTAATTACAGCTCCCTTTCCTATTTGTGCACAAAGAGAATTCCAATCAGTTCCTCACACATCATCAGTACCCACCCCATACACCACTTCCAATCAGAGTCATATAACCCTCTGCCTCTGTGTATCCAGTCGAAGCAGATAGCCCAGCTGCTATAGGTTGTATGCTCCTTTCCATATCCTCAATAAACCTGTTCTTTTTGTTTCATACTTTTTGCCTCTCTAATGCATCAGAATACTCTAATAGAAACCAGCCACATTGAACAACAGAGGAAAAAACAGACTGAAAATAGGCAGAGACTCAGAGTTGTGAGATTATTACAAAACATTCAACTCATTGGAATCCTACTAGGTTAGAAGAAGCAAGTTCTGAAAAAGTATTCAAAACTGCCCCAAATTTGGCCTGAGACACAAACCTACAGATTCAAAAGATGATGAAACCCAAACAAGATAAGTACAAGAAAATTCACAAGATACACCATAATTAAACTTTGGAAAATTAATGACCAAGTAAAAGTTCTGAAAATAGACAGAGAAAATGAAACCCTACATACAGGAGAGAGACAATTAGAATAATTATTTCTTATCACAAACCATGGAGGCCAAAAGAAAGTGAGGTGGCATTTGTCAGGTGATGAAAGAAAAGAACTATTAATGTGTAATTCTGTTCAGCAAATATAGTCTAAGAATAAAGAGAAAAACCAAGATCTTCTCAAATGAAATGAAATAGGAATATTTCACCAAAGGATGTGCTATAAAAGAATGGCTAAAGAAACCACTCCAAACAGACACAATAAAAAAGGCAATGTTGGGGGCTGGGGATTTAGCTCAGTGGCATAAGCGCCTGCCTTGTAAGCAGGCAGTCGTGAGTTCGATCCCTGGTACTGATAAAAAACGAAAAAAGACCAAAAAAAAAAAAAAAAGGCAATGTTGGAAGGAAAGGTATATATATGACGATTACCTTCAAGTTCCTTAAATTATGCTCAACAGTTAAATTGAAAATTTTTAACACATTCTGATGTGTTTCTAAATGGACAAAGAGAAAATATTTGACAATAATAAATGGGAGAAGTTAAAGAGTCATAAAAAGAATACATTTTACTTGACTTAGTATCACAATAGATGATGATATAAAGTTAGATATATATGACATAATTCCTACAGAAACCATTTAAATAGCTGTTCAAAGAAATGCACTCAAAAGCACAACTCAACACAAATAAGTCGAGCTAGAACTCAAATTGTCCAAATAACCCACATGAAGCCAAGAAGGGAACAAATAAAACTGAAAGAATATAAGGCTTAATATATCAATAACTACAACAAATATAAATGGCCTAAATACACAATTAAAAGAGATATAGGTTGGCACAATAAATTTTAAAAGACATTCATACAAGGTCTACAGGATGCTGACGAGCAAGATGAAAGTAGAAAGATGGAAAATACATTATACAGACATAATTCAAGAGCAAGCAGGCATGGCTATATTAATACTAAGTAAAGCAGACTTCAGGAACAAGAAAATCACCATAGAGAACACTGAAAATGATAAAAGGGTAATTTGAAGGAGAAGAATCAGTACTTACACCTGCAGACTATGACAAAGCACTCATAAAACCAAGCAAACAGGGAAATGAGCAAGGCCACAGAAGAACTCCACATCCCCAACCACGGGGACTGTGTTTATAAAACATCTCACCCAACAGAACACACGTTCTTTGTAACTGCTTACAAATTACTTGTAATTTGTAGCACTGAATGCACACATTAGAAACAAAGAGGAGCCTCAGATCAGCTTCAAATTCTACCTCAAGAAGCTAAACAAAGGAGAGCAAACCTCATGCAAGCCTTTGTGGCAAGACAGAACTAGAGGACTTTATGTAAAGTGAAATGAGCCAGGTATGGAAGACGAGCCCCACATTCTTACTTACCTGTGGAAGTGAAGACAGGTGATCACACAGAAGCAGAAAGGGTAGGAAAAGAGTAGAGATAATGAGGGGGAGACTAAAAGGCACCAAAACATGAAGGGTGGGGAGAATAGCCCCAAGGTTAGAGAGCACAATGTATAATGCTATTATCTACATAATTAAACCAACTAAACAGCTAAACATTTCAAAATAACGAGAGATTCAGAAGGTTCCCAGTACTCACATATGTTAAGTAAAGAGATAGAAATGTTGAAATTGACCAGATTTGATTACTGTACACCATGTACATGTACTGAGTTATACTGTACCCAACAATGAGTAAAACAAAATTAATTAAATCATTTTAGAATGCAAGAACATGGGAATAGAAAAAACTGAAAAACATAATCATAAAGAAAACTGAATGAAATCAACATAAGTCAATTAAATTGACAAAACCCTAGTGAGACTGATAACGAGAAAAGAGAAAAGCCCGAGTTACCCATGTCAGAAGGCCCCACGGCAAACACCAAGAGTACCAGCTTCACACACATTCATCTGAAACCACAGACAAAACAGACTAATGGCCCAAAAACTACAAAGAATAAGAACTTGCTCAATACGAACAGGCAATTTGAGTAAGTCCACATAACTATTAAGGAAATTGAATTTGTTAGTTTAAAACTCCCAGTTTTATTAAAAAAAAAACAAATTGTCAGACTCATACAGTTTTATTGGGCAATGAAGGATTGAAAGAAGAATTAATACCAACTCTACATTATCCTTTTCCAAAAACAGAAGAGGCACATTACTTTCCAGCTCATCGTACAGAGCAAGCAGTACCCTCATAACTAATGCAGACATGACACAGTCAGAGATCACCGAGGGAACAGGAAACAGGCAGAATTTTGGGCCCTTAGCTGATTCCTGTATTCTCCTGAGATGCTCAGTCATTCTTGCTAAGAACCATGACTCTTCACTTGTGCCTAAAGACGCCCAACAGATTAACTAAAAGCTGAATAAAGTTCGACCTTCATTTCGTATCCTTTGTTACTGTCACTTTGGAGTCAAATCTTTCCTCTTGCATAGGGATATGCTATGCATAAGGATGGGTTGATCACTTAGGAAGTGTGGCTGGGCAGTCTTGATCAGCCCTGAATTTACATGATATCACCTTCCTTCAAAATTGAGAACACTAAGACAAGAGGTCTACAGGGACATTCAGCTGTATCCAGAAGCCTGGAGCCATTGTCCTACACCTGTGACCACCTGGATTCCAGAAAAGGTAGTGCCCCATATGGCTGAGACCACCACACAGAGACAATCCTGTTCCAGGGATGAAAGCAGCAGTCGGCTATAAAGATTCCAGAACTCTGACATCAGGACTGAGGCAATGATTTACCAGACCCCTACCCACCAGCTACTCCTTGAAAGCTGACCTTTTTCTTTACAGATAGGCCATTCTGAAACCCTGTATCAGTGTCTTTACATTTTACTCATTGCTGAGACGAAATACCTGATGCCCAAAGTTGGGAAAGAAACAGTTTATTTCTCACACTTTTTGGAGGTTTCAGTCCATACTCAGTTGGCTCCAAGGCAAGGTGGCATGGCGGGGACGCAGTTCATGGCAGCTGCAAACAGCAAGGCGGAAACCAACAAGAGAGAGAGAGACATGCCTTCTTCCTGCCATTACCTTGTATGCTAGCTCCACCCCTAGGTGGGTGTAGCACTGACACCATCAACCCAAGCACTAGACAATGAACCAATCACAAATACAAAATGCAAATGTATGAGGCCTGGGGGCCACTGACATAACATGTCAATCACTGTGCCCGTCCAGCTACCTAAGCTGGAGTCTTTTTTCTATCTTCGCTCTAACTTTTCAATTAAAGCTGTCTCCTGTAAATTTGTGCCTTAGTTTTAATTTCTATTTCTACTACAGCAGTGAACCATGTTAGCTGGCAACAATACCAAAACCAAGGAGTGAGAGACAGGCAGGGAGAGAGGATGGGCAGTGAAGGAGGAAACACAGAGAGACAGACAGACAGACAAAGACAGAGTCAGAGAGAGAGAAAGGCTGACTATAGATCAATACGCTTCATGAATAGAAACACAGAAATCCTTAACAGACTGTCAGCAAATAACATTCAAAATACATGAAAAGAAATATATACCACAAGCAAGTGGGCTTTACTCCAGGGACATGAGCCTGGTTTAATCTACGTAATCCAGAGAAAGCATTTAACAAAATTCAGCATCTATCTGTGATCAAAACTGTGCTGAAAATGAGACAGACATTTCTTCAACTTAATAAAGACTAGACATTCACACACACACACACACACACACACACACACATCAGGTAACATTATAATTTGCCCTCTATCAGGGACAACACAAAGATGTCTGCTCTCAATGCTTTTATTCATAAAACACTCTTAACTAGTATGAAAAGATAAAAAGAAAAAAGGAAACAAAAAACATAAATATTGGAAAAGAAAGAAAACAGTGCCTATTTGTACACAGCATGATCACAGAAAATCACAAAGGAGCTACAAGAACAAAACCTTCTGGAAATTATAAATGAGTTAACAAGGTCACCAGATACATGATCTACATTTAAAAATTAATTGTATTTCCACATAGTTGGACAACAAAATCACAAATAGAATTTCACATACAGCAGGGATGGAGAGAGGATAGATTGGAAAACTCAACACAGGATGTCAATTCTTCTCAAACTGATGCAAAGGCTAAGCACAATTCAAAAGTCTCAGCAAGACACCTGTGTTGATACAGACACTATAGTTCTGAATTTTATATGACAAGGCAAGGGGCAAGAATTAACTACAAGAAGCTGCAAAAGAACAGAGCAAGAATTGGACTACCCCACTTCAGGCTTATTACTTAGCTACAATCATTGGGTCTGCCTAGCTCTGATCGAGAGAAAAGGACACAGCAACAGAGCTCCCATACCAAACACACCGAGAAACCCAACTGGTTTCTGGCAAAGGTACCAGCATGGTGCACAGGGGAAGGGTTGTCGTTACAACAAATGGAACAACCGGACAGCCAGAGGAAAAATAATGACTGACAACCTAAGTTACACGCCTTCTACAAAAAATTAATACACGAGGAATCATGGCATTACTTGTAGAACTAAAAAACTTTTAGAAAAATATAGAAAATATTCAGGGTCTAGGATCAGGCAATACGTCTTAGACCTGATGCTAAAAGTATAATCCACACACAGAAAAACTGCTAAGCAGGACTTCATACCAAGGTTAAAAATCTCAGCTCTGTAAAAGACCCTGGTAAAAGAACAAAAGCATAGAGAAGAAATGTTTGCAAACTTATGTGTGTAACAAAAGCCTGTGTCTCTAATAGATAAAGAACCCATAAAACTCAGTGGTAAAAACAAAAACCACAACAATCCAATTAAAATAAGGATAAACAAGACAATGATGCCAGGGATGGTGGTGCAAACTTGTAAGCCCAGCAGGAAGATTGCTGCAAGGTAGAGGCCAATCAGGGCAACATAATGAGTTCAAGGCCAGCCTGAGCTTTATGACAAAGACACTGTCCTCCTTCCCACCAAAAAAATAAAGAAAAAGAACAATGACATATTTTACAAAAGAAGAAACACATACGGTAAATAAGCACATGAAAAAATGTCTGCCATTGGCTATTAAAATGCAAATTAAAATACGACTATACACCTATGCAAACTGTTAAAATTTAAAAAGAAACTGTCATTGCTTGGTGAACAAAACAGAGAAAGTGAATCACTCATATATTATGGGTGGGAAAATGGAATGGTACAGTCACTATGGAAAACAGTATGACGGTTTCCTAAAAAAGCTAAACATGCAACAACCTTATAACTGAGAGAGAACACTCCAGGCATCCGTCCCAGAGAATCAAAGGCCATTCTGTTCACAGGAGAACCTGTACACTCATGATTCTAGCAGATTCATTCATAACAGCTCCAAACTGTCAGCAACCCAGATGGCTTGAAAGGGTGGGTCCAAACACCCACACTAAAGAACACTGTCCCACAGTAAAAAGCAAACAACTGTTGATATATGGCAACCTGGATGAATTTCCAGAGTGCTGTGCTGAACTAGAGAGGGACACAGGGGGGCAACCCCAGATGTTAATGCATGACTCCATTTCTGAGTAATTATTGAAATGACAAGAGTACAGAAAAGGAGAGCATATCTGAAACTTCCAGAGAGCTTCCAGAGAGGGAGAAGTATACAGCAGTGAAAGAGTAACAGGGACCCTTTGGTCCCTGTAATGGACATGTCTGACTTGGACACCACCAATTTGTCAGTGTTCTAGCTGTAACACTATGTAGTGTAGTTTCCTAGGATAAAAGTTCCTAAAATAAAGAGTTAATTTATTTGAAAAAATACAGTGTAGAAAATAAAAGAAATTCCCAGAGAGTTACCATACCACCCAGAAATTACACTCATAGGCATCTACCAGAAAATAACAAAACATATGTCCACACAAAACTCTGCACAAGAATGTTGGCTGCAGCCTCCTGCACAATGCCCAACAATGCAATACCCCAAGTGTCCACCAGTTGATGAGGGGACACATGCACTGACTTATCCATATTGCTATGGTTCGGGTCCTAAGTGGTCCTGAAGACCTATGTGTTAAAGGCTTAGTCCCCAGCGTGTAGCTATTGGGTGTTGTGAATCTTCAGGAGAAGAGACCTAGAGGAAGATGTGCCTCAGTAGAGACCGTAGGAGCCTGGTTTCTCTATCTCTCCCTGTACCCCCATAACCATCATTGCCCTTTTGGTACCTTCACCAGAGGCTCAAAGAATGGTGCTTCCTGACCTTGAACTGGGACCTCCAGAACTGTGAGCTAAATAAACCTTTTCTCTTTATAAGCGAACTGCTGCTGGTATTCTGTTATAGTAACAGGAAGCTGTCTGATATACCCAACAGAGAATAACTAAATTACTGAACTGTTTTTAAATGTTAGCCTTCAGAAGTCTATTTTTACATGTGCTCATCATTGTAACTGGAATTTAAATCAGAACTATGAGCATTTAGAAATGTAGGTTTTCCAGAAACACTAGGCAAAAAGTGGTCCAGTATTCTGGGCTTCTAGTCAAACCACCAGACCTAGCCAGGGTGAGGCTCAGGACCTGTGTCTTGAAGACCAGTAGGGAGTAAGTAGCTTCTGCCAGTCTGCATTCTGGCTAGTTCTATGTCCTTTCCTGTCACAGATCTCACCCCTGGAGTCCCAGGATAGGAGAAGAATGTGTGGGCCTCCCAAATGTGGAAAAGATGCAATGTCCCCTTAGGCAGGAAAACAGTGAAACAGCCTGTGCTGAGGGCACTGTTGGGGTTAAGCATCAGAACCTCTCAAGGGAAGCAAAGCAAACATTCAAAGGCACGGGAATAAGGGTCTGCAGGAGCCCAGAACCCAACAGCCAGAGTCCTGTAAAATCCAGCACAGGCTTCATGACAGGAAGGTTGGGAAGAAGTTCTCCATGAAGCAGACAAAATGCACTTCAGAGTGCATGACTCTCCCACTGGGATGGACACACACTGAGACAGCATGGAGCCTGTGAGCATGGGGCCCAGGAGCTGCAGGGGATACCACTGGGTGCAACCCCAGAGAGCAGTGAAGCTGATCCAATGAAGGTAGGCCTGTGCCTGGGAACCCCAGCCTAGGCAACTTCTTGAACAAGTCACCTGAGTGGGAAGATCCCCGTAGCAGTAGGGAAGAGTGAAGGGCTAAAAACAACTAAAAGACACACGCAAGGAGAGCAGATGAAATGGGACTCACCATCCATAAATCCTATGTAGCCATTACAATGTACAAAATGTGAGCTATGCAACCATTCAGTGCACACCTTTCAGGTAGCTATTGTCAAAGCTTCCAGGGGCATGAAATACCCTCCACCACCCTATACAGGCCACCGAGGTCCCACTGCACCAAATAAAGAAATGGCTCCAACATAGACTGCTTGTGGGTTGGTGAACAACTCCCCTCCCCCAACAATCTACCCTGGAATTTGCATATGCAGCCAGAAGGACCCCACTAGTTAATGAACAGCACTATGCAAGTGCCATTCCCTCCCTCCTCCACTGCTCTCTCCATCTGCCATAATGGGAGTTCAGCTTTAGGCCTGGTCTAGACTAAACACTCAAAGGTGAGGTGCCCAGTATCTAGCCTGGCCTCCCTGGAGGATACCAGATATGGGGAAAAGCCACACCTTGCAATTTCTCCCACACACCAGTCACCCTGCTTTGTCTGAGACCTATGGAAACGGGAAGCTCTTTCCATGCAAATGGAGCAAGTGGGTAAGAAGACATCTCAGTTGAGGAGCCCAAGACCATATGGAACTAGGGTTGAGCATAGTTTGGAAAACTCTCGAGACTTGAGACATTTGCATGTCCATGTACACAGCACTATGGCCAAAATGTGGCAGCAACCCAAGTATCCATAGATGGATGGATAGATGGATGGATGGACCATGTGATCAGTCTGTCCACACGATGGACCATTAGTCTTAAAAAACGAATCCTCACACACACCACAACATGGATAAACTTGGAGCATACTATGCTCAATGAAATAAACCTGGCGCAAAAAAGACAACCATTAACTGATTCAACTAATACAAGGTCTCCTAGTGGTCAGACTCATAGAGACAAAAAGCAGGATGGGAGTGCCATGGCTAGGGAGGAGATCGGAGTCGATGTTTAACGGGGTCAGAGTTTTCGATGAAAAAATAGGAAAGTTCTGGAGATAATGAAGATGGTGAATATGCACCACTGAACTGTGTATTTAATAATGATTAAAATGGTAAATTGTTGTTACATATATACACATATATAGTATATTCCATAATTTTAAAAACCTAATAGTAGAAAACAAGCTTGAATGAAAAAGTGGGAAACTAAGATTCATCAAAATTTAAAACTTTCATACTTTAAAGTATACCATTCACAAAGCAAAAACAGAATCTATAGAATGGGAGGAAACATTAAATTATGAATCTAATAAGAGACTTGGGTCTAGAGTGTGTAAAACAATTTTCAACTATAAATAATGAAAAGACAAAAAGGCAATTAAAAATGATCAGTGGGCATTTCTCTAAGGAGTATACTGAAGTCTCTTCTGAGTACCTAAAAAAATGCTGTATATCATTAGCTCGAAGAGAAATACAAATCAATAACCCAACAAGAGGGGCCAAGGGTGTGCCTCAATGGTACAGTGCTTATCTGGTGTGTCTGAGGCCCTAGATCCAATCTCCAGTACAGAAAAAAAAAAAAAAAAAAAAAACAAAAAACACCTAACCAGATCATCCAGCAAGATGGCTATAATCAAAACAAGAGCTAATAACAAGTTTTGGTGAGGACATGGAGAAACTGGTATCCTCAGATCCTGCTGATCAGCAGGTAAAATGGTCCATCCACACTGGAGAAGCCTGGCAGCTCCTCAGAAGAACATAGAATCTCCATAAGCCTCACAATCTCACTGCGAGTAAATAGCCAAGAGAAATGATAATTTGTATGTGAGTATTCACAGCAGCAACATGCATAAAAGCCAAATAGTCTGAGAAACCTACCTCTTCACATGATGAATATGTACATTAAATGGGTTTCACTCACACAATGGAAGAGAAAGGAATGGAGTGGTGACTCATGCTTCAACCGGGACAAACTTTACACCCATCTCACTGAGTGCAAGAAGTCAGTCACAACAGGTCATGGAGAGAGTCTACTTTTATGGAATGTCCAGAATACACAAAGCATAAGACAAGAAGTAGATTCTTTTGGGGTGCTTAAAACATTGTAAAAAAACAGCAGTGGTCCTCAAAGCTGTGAATATGCTGTTAGTTAGTGAACTGTGCTCTTTAAATGGGTGATTTGTAGCCAGGCCTGGTGATACACACCTGTAATCCCAGCTCTCTGGGAGACTGAGGTAGGATTGCAAGTTCCAGGCCCAGCCTGAGCAACTTAGCAAGACCTTGAGTAAGGAAGGGAAGGGAAGGGAAGGGGAGGGGAGGGGAGGGGAGGGGAGGGGAGGGGAGGGGAGGGAAAAGAAAGGAGAGGAGAGGAGAGGAGAGGAGAGGAGAGGAGAGGAGGAGAGGAGGAGAGGAGGAGAGGGGACAGGAGAGGAGGAGAGGGGAGAGGAGAGGAAGAGTTCAGGGTAAAGGCCCTAGGCCCCAGTACTGCAATAAATAAGTGAAAAAATAAATAAAAGGGTGATTTGTATGATATGTACATTATTTTTTGATAAAACTTACATATGTATCTGAATACATACACACACACACACATTTTTAACAGAGCAGAACCAAGCACATTCACATTCTTCAGCACCTGACTGGTATGTGGTGGGCACATTCCAGGCACCAGGAACATCCTGATGAACAGGACAGACAGCCAAGGTCTCTACAGAGTGAAGACCTTCCAGAGGGAAGCAGGCAGGTAATAAGTACAGGATCACACTGAGTGCAAGTTATCAAGGAAGCAGAGCAGGCAGAACAGAGTGCAAAGCAAGGGGCAGCTGTTGCAGTCTCAGCCCCTCCACCCGCCACCCTCCCAGCCCTGTGTCCATTCCCAGGGGTGTCCTGAGAGAGGTCTGCCCACTGGCCTGCAGGGGGCTCACACTCCCAGAGACAGAGGCAGCACCTACCCTTCCATTCCCATCCCATACAATCAGGTTACCGAAGAACTGACTCTGAACAACCTGACATGAATACCTATCACCAGCCTCTTCCTCAACCTGCATCCTGACCCCACTCGAGAGAAGAGGAGAAGGAATCTGGAACTCCATGATCATGCAGAGCAGAGAGCAGTTCTTCCTTGTAAATTCACCTTCTTTAAGACCAAGGCCAACGTCAATCTGGCTGGAAACACAGATCCCATTACTGATAAGTTCAGAAGTTACAAAGGAAGTTACAAAGGCCAGTGAGAGAATAGCTTGGCCAAGGACAACTCAAAAACAGTGCTGCAGGTCTAAACCAGGCTAAACCTTGTCTGCCACCAAAAGTCTGAAAACATAACTTAAGCCACAGGTGAACCTGAGGCTCAATCCCTATTCTCCTCCAGTTTCATAAACCTAGGCAATGCGTGAGATTTTTTTCCAACAGAGTGACTGGGGGTAATGAAAAAAAAAAAAAAAACCATGAAGTGCACAGCATGTAGCAGGTACTCAGTTACATACCTAATGAATGGGGATGTGTGGTGATTCTGTTAATAGGAACTTATTCATTCAACAAACATTTATCCAAGCACAATGCCTGCTAACAAATGCCCAATGTGCTTAGCACTGTGCAGCAGTCTCCTGAAAAGCTTGTGGATAAGATAATGCTGGGGTCTCCAGGTAACATCTGTTCTGTGATTTCCAAAGTTCAAGTGTTTTCAAGGACCATCCTTAAGCTCTGTGGGCACTCCTCCAGGCTGTGCTATTCTTCCTCTGATGAGGTCCCTCGAAGTGCTGGCTGTAGCACCCTCTGCAGTGGCTGACATGAGCAGCCTGGAATTTTAGTATCAGTCTGGAATTTTCTGGGACCCTTCTCCTCTTTACAGTTCTCTGGAACAGTCATACATTTTTCCCATTCCCCAAACCACCATCCAGGGTTTATCAGAGCCCCCAACCCAGCAGAAGGCAGTTGGGTTGAGAACCAAGCCAGAGGAAGATGGGGACAAACAGGGAACTTGCCACATGCTCTCCTTTATCCACAACTGGGAGGCCATCCAGGCCCCACAATCTCTCTTGTAGGAGGCCTCTCAGACAGTTGCTACTTCCGGTAGGGATGAATATTGAGGCCATTTGACTTCTCTGGATGATGGATCACAGAGCAAGAGTGACAGTCCAAGGTCACATGCTGGAGGCTGTGGAGCCATGGCTGAGAATGGCCTCTTTCTGTAACTCACAGGAGCTACACTGTGCACTGTCACTACTGTACAATTTAGCTTTTGGTCACATCAAAACACATCATGTCACCATGTCACATCCACAATGTGGATTTCTTTAGATTTATCTACTTTGGTGGGGATTTTTTTTTCCAGTTTCTTACATCTGTGTGTTCATTTCCTTCCCAAGACATGGGGTATTTTCAGGCATAATTTCTTTGAATAGGTTTTCTGGTT
The DNA here is from genome assembly GCF_034190915.1 of Cavia porcellus. Lineage (NCBI taxonomy): Eukaryota > Metazoa > Chordata > Mammalia > Rodentia > Caviidae > Cavia > Cavia porcellus. The sequence continues at coordinate 28,882,043 of NW_026947500.1, forward strand.
AAAGTCAAACATGGAGAGAACTCTGAAAGCAGAAAAAGTGAGTCTTCCCATACAAAGGACCCTCTGTATGACTATCCGCAGATTTCTCAGCACAAACCTTGCTGGCTAAGGGAGCATGGCATACGATATTCAAGGCACTGAAAAGTAACAAAAAATTGAACAAGAACAAAAAACACCTTCACATGCAACAAAAGTTTCCTGTGGAGATGAAAATGATACAAAAGCATTCCCAGACAAATGAAAGCTGAAAGAATTCATCAGCACTAACTTGAAAGAAATGCTAAAGGTAGCCCTCTAGGGTGACAGGGAAGAATGTTAAAAAGTAACATAATAGCATAAGTATGAAATTCACTAGAAAATGCAAATATACAGATAACCCAGAGTCTATATTATTGTAATAGTGGAGGAAAAATCACTTTTAATTCTAGGACAAAAGTTAAAAAAGTATTGTGAAAAGATACATGAATACTGAAGATATAAACTGACAACAGTAATGAAGTGTGCTGAAAAAGTCAGTGTTGAATTTCTGTGATTCAAAGAATCAGCTTAGACTTCTATACTTATAAGATATTTTATGTTTGCCCTTAAACTAATCACATATATATGCACTTATGGAACATACAATATGCTTTGAGAATGAAGTTCCCTCCCCCACCCCACCTCCTGGTTGTGTGAGGTCAGTTGCCTGCCTTCCCTGAGCTGGTATCTGGCTGATGAATAATGCTGGCCCCCAGGGGCAGGGGTTGCTCCACACACAGTTCCATCTCTTTCCATGGCCTCTGATCCCACAGCTGTGCAGCAGGGTCTCTCCAGACTCTGTAGCAGCTCCTTCTCCATCCTCTCCCCCAAATGCCCCTATTCACATGAGAAAAGTCTCTCCTGTGCCAGACAGTGTAGTTCGAGCAGCCCCCAACTGGACAGAGCCTCACACCCACAAGAGAGTCCTACTTCCTGCCCCCTTGTTACTGTCCAGGTTCATGTCACCCAGCCTAGGAACAACCTCTTCCTCTCAGTCACCCCACAGATAGCTCCGTGCCCCTGCCCTGCTGCACATCCATCTCACTCTGCATCCTCCCAGCTACTCTGCCAGTGTTTCCACAACCTCCGGAGGCCCCACTAGGTCTCCTTGACAGCCTGGAAAGTGGACCTGCATATTCCCACTGTCTTTGACTCTGCATCAGAGGGCCTATCTGTTCTTGGGGTGGGGACCACTATGGATCATCTAGAATTTCAAATAAATTTCACAGATGTGTTTTATTCAAAATATCCACCTGGCTGCATGACAAAGCTGGTTTTGGAGTCCAGACCCTGTCCACAAGGCTAGCCCTGTGTTCCTCCTTCTAGTAGTGCTTTTCTTGTTTTAGAAAATAACTAGGACTTTGTTGTATGCTTTGTTTCTGATTATTCCCTTTTTGGAAAATGTTTCTGTAAACAAACGTTATTTATGCAAATATGTAATGAGTTGTTATTCTTAAATGTATTAATAGTGTTTGTGGTGTGGGGCATTGTGCCTTTGCACTAAGCTACATCTTTATGTTTTTCTATCTTTCGATACAGGGTCTTGGTAAGTCAGTAAGTTACCCAGGCTGGGGCTTCAGCTTAGATCTTTCTGCCCCATAGAGTGCTGCTTTTAAGTTCTCTTTTAAAATTTCCCATAAGACAAATTATCATTAGACAAATGCACATAGACAAAAAGTTTATTGGTCCTTAAAAGCTCCTATTAGGTCAGTTGTGGTGGCATGTACTTTGTAAGCACAGCATTCTCAGAAACTGAGGCAGGAGGATCTTAAATCTCAACCCAACTTGGGCAATTGTAAGATTCTGCCTAAAAATAAACAAAGGATTAGGGACATAGCTCAGTGCAAAGACCCTGGGTTCAATTCACAGTACCACAAAATAAACAAAAACAAAAAACACCCTCTCCTCAGAGAGAAAAGCAGCCCTTAGATCCTGATTTTTAAGACTGCTGTGTTGCCCTGTCTGCTTCACCTGGAAGTGACCAGGAGGGCAGACTAGCACATCCCAAGATGACCTGGAGGCAGGTAAGGGCTGACACATCATTCCACCCAGTGTCCACGCCCAGACAGGAGACCTCCAATCAGTTATTCAGCATCCTCTATCTTGGCCTGTCACTGGGAAAGGGCACAGTGGTCTCAGAGTCCACGCACAGCTGTAGTGGGGATGATGGCCAGGCTTGGCATCAGGAGAGCAGTAAAGGCTAAATGCCCACATTTACTACGAGTACCACTTTCACCATGTGTAGTCACCGCAAGGACCACAAAGGAAGGGAAATAGAAGGACTTCAAGAAATTATTGGGCCTGTGGTGTCCCTGCCACCCCTAAAGAGCAGGGGCTTGGGGGACATCAGCCCAGGACACCTGCTTACCACACCCAGCCAAGGCCAAGGGGAGGGCAGAGACTGTGTCTAGGGCAAGCCCAACTTCCACCATCACTGTAGGGCCACGAGATCACCACTCTGAAGCAGCTAAAAATATAATAATCCTTGGGGTCCACAGCAGCCTGGTATCCTGACAGGCACATCCCTACCCCTTAACCTAGGCCGAAGAGGTGTCCAACTTTCACTACCACAAAGCTTTGTCAAAGACAGGCTGACTAAAAAGACAGAACAATCCCCAGAACAACCCTGTGCAGACCAGACAGAAGCTCCACCAGTACCCAGCATGAGACACTTAACCTCCAGAGGCTTTCCCCATAGAGACCCTAAAGATGTGAACAAGCCAAATGCAGGCGTTCCTGTTGCTTTAGCAATGACCCATGTTCCCTGCTTCCAAGGATGTGATGAACACGCATTGCTGCAGTTCAAGGAGCTGTGGGAGCTCTAGGAATCAGGAAAAGGCTATTTGTTCCTGTTCTTGTGTTTGGGGAATTATTAACAGCAAAATTCAGATTGGCTGTTCATATCTTCAGGAATTCCATTCCCAGCCCCATCTGGACTCTGGGCTCACATTCCATAGAAAACTCACTGTTTACCCACGGACTTCACCCTACTCTACCCTGCCCCCGCCTAGTAAATATTTAGAGTGTAATGATCCTGGCCGGTGCGGGCATGAGCCACCAGCCAGTGACCCATCATCCCTAGGCTGCAGTGCCAGCACTGGACCCAGAAGAGCCAGAGCTGCTCCTCTGTCTGTAACCTGCCAAGGGAGCCAGCAGTTTGATGGTTTCCATGATTTCTTATTATTTAATGATACTGAGAAAGGCAAAGCCTGGAACCATGATAGGGCAATGGCCATGATGCCTTCCCATTCTAGTATGTGCATCTGTCACTACCCCCCCACCCCCGCTCCCTAGGGCCTGCTCACAGGCATCCCTCTGCAAGACCCTCCATGCTGAGGCATCAGTAGGGAATTTGCAGGAAATTTAAAGCTTGGAGGCTCACATCTCAGCCCTCTCCTCCCAGACCTGCCAGGGCAATCCCAGCTCCTGGCCTGTGTGGGCTGTGGGCCTAAACTCTGCTGGGGCCAACATGCAAGACACCCCCTGGGCTCCAGGCCTTCCATGACCTACCCAGTGGGGTCCCTACTTCTCTACCCTGCCCTCTTCAGGCCCAAGCACCAAGTATCCAGCAGAGCCTTGGGGAAGCAGCTAGACAAGTCCTGGGCAACTCCACACTCTGGCAGCATCTCAGGCAAGACATCCCCAAATCAACAGGGGAATCATGAGGTTCCAGGCTCACAGGCCTGGCCTGTTGACAGTTCAGAGGTGACATCATCTGTCCCAGGATATCTTTATCTAGGTATCACTGGCTCAGGGAAGAAATCACCTACCAGGACCTTCCTTTGACTGTCCTACCTCCTAAAAACTTAAAATTTCTCAAGGTGTTTTCCCAGAATGCTTGCCAACAGAATCCCTAGGAAACTCAGCATCGGTCTTTACCTCTGTGGCCCACCATTTGCAATCTGTGGCCTCTGTTGAGGAGTTTGTGCCCTGATTCAACCCATATGCCCACACTGCACTGCAGGACCCAGGGAGAGGCCTGGACAATGCACACCCAAACACTGTCCCTGTCCTCTGATGCCAGGCCTCAGCTCAGCACCAACATCTGGCAGCCAGTCGGGGGAACCCTGCTTGTTGCTGCTGCTACTCAAAACTCCCAACAGCTGGCAGGCTTTTAAGAGCTTAATCCTCCAGGGAAGTGACGCATGTGTATAGTAACCCTTCCCAGAGGAGCCTTGCATCCAGAGTGACCCTGGTTGCTGTGGCTGAACCTTGGGCAGGTTCTGGGCACCGAGCATGGGTGGGCATGTTCCCTGCCTTGTTTGAACCCCTGAAGAGAAGGCTTCCATCAGAGGCATTCCAAAGACAACCTCGGCAGTCCCAGCACTGCCAGTGAGATGAACACACATCAGTTGGTCAAACCGATTCCTGAATCTGCTTTTCTGCAAAAACAAAAAGCATATCAAGAAAGCTGATCAGACAGCCTATAATCCCAGCATTCTGGAAGCAGGACTATCATATGTTGGAAGCCAGATCAGGCAATTTAGAAACACAGCAACACTGTGGTTCAAAATTTAAATAAAAAAATTCAAAAATGTCTGGGTCAATGCAAAGGCTCTGGGTTTGATTACTAGTATGGGAAACAGAGAAAGGAAAGGAGGGAGAAATCTGATCAGAAACTGGTTTTTACATGCTATCACTCAATTTCCTACCACAAAAACCAAACCACTAATCTTCTCCCTGCCTTCCAGCTGCACTTTCCCAGGAGGTGATGTGTTCTGAGTCCTGGCAGCATGGGGGATCTACGGGTTGGGCTTCCCCGATGCCCGGGTGCAATTCCAGCTCCTAAGCACTATCTGTGGGACTAAGAAGTGGCTTCACTGCTCTGAGCCTCAGGATTCTGATTATAAAACAGGAATGGTAATTGGTGGTGACTCTCTCCTCAGGGTTTAGTGGGACTTAAGACAGCAAAAACAGTTTACCATGGGGATACATGCCTATCTCAGTGAATCTGGAGGTACTGCCCAAAAGGCTGAGGTGAGAGGATCACAAGCTCAAGGGCAATCTAGAGAGACCATGTCTTAAAAAAAAAAAAAAAAAAGAATGATAAAAGATAGCAAGAACACAGAGAAAGCAGGGCTTCCATGTCCCAGCTGCTGACTCTGTTATTACTGCACCTGCTGGTGGTGCTTTTCCCACCTTGGAATCAAGACTACATGGTTTCTACCAAAGGCACCCAGTCCCAGGAATGCAGTCAAACAGCCTAGACCTCTTCCAGATGTTTTTATATTCCCTTCTGCACACATATCAGGGACGCTTGCTGGGCTTTACAGCCAGCACCCAACAAACATTTCTGTTACAACCCTTGGGCACATGCACTAACTGTCCTGCCACTCCTCTTTGTCCCCACCCCTTCCCAGGGGCAGCCACTAGCATTCAGCTCCAGGCCTGGCACAAGGCAGCAGGTCCTTCAGTAATGATCATAAGCTCATCTTGATGTGACATGTAGAGAAAGCCCTAAATCAGCTGTGCCAGCAAGCGTGGCAAGCCTCTGGTTTTAGGTGCTACAACCTTACACAAAGGTCACAGGATCTAGGGTCAAGGGAAGGGGGGCTAAATCTGTTGACAATCTTTCAGAAAGTAATTCATTCACCTAGAGCCCAGAAGGGCTTGGTAGCTCCAAAGGTGAAAAAGATAGACCTGTGTGCAGTATTCCCTTCTCTGATCCCCAAACACCGTAATGGTCCAGGTAAAGAGTTTCAGGAAATTAATGAAGTCACTTGGGTGAAAGAGTCTAAAGCATCCCTCTCACTGGTTCACAGTGGTTAAGGATAATCAGGGATTCTTAAAGAGACTGTATATGTCAATTCCCTTGGGTCATGCCCTCCTGGATGTCCTAAAAGCCATTCTCAGGATCAGAAGGCTCTACCTGCCCGGCAAGGAGACCTTAGGGGTCAGGTGCTGTTGTCCACAACTATCCCAGGTCTCTGCACACACCTCTGGGCCCCCACATGGTGTCTCACTTTGGATAAGTCCCTATTAATCATGGGGACCCACAGGAAACCCAGAACTCTATCACTTAGAACTCCAGCACACACAAAGATACAAGGCAAGCTTACTAAGGAACTTTCTACAGAAGTCCTCTTAGGAGTGGTCTGGGTCTGGTGAAACAAAATGCAGTGTTATCTTGCAATTCTCTTACCTTCCTCTGGTCAGATTTTCTCACCAGCCTCAATAATCCTGTCCCCTAGATATCCACCTCCCACCCTCCCAGGGCCTGGACCAAAGTCCCTGAACTTGATAGGGGCCTCAAAACACCAGCAGAGGGCCACACTCACAATCCACAGCAACAACTGAATAAGCCTAGAAACATCTGGAAACTTATCTGAACAGGGCTTGCTAAACAAAAGCTGCTGGAGACAGTAGAGCAGAGATTCCTCCTCCCTGTTGAGGATCTAAATTTGTTAAAAGCAGCCAAGGGCTGTCAACAGAGTCCCGGGGATCTGCCTTTAAAAAGCCAAAATCACCTTATTCATAAAGAGCTCCTTTGACACCTGAATCCCAGCCTCCTGCATAGAGGCCCAGAGAATGAACCAGCTTTTTACCAGTTTCCTCCTTCTTGGAAGTTTTCCTAGCATGATAATAGAATTCGTTTCCTTTCCTTGAGAACATTGCTCCCAGGAGTTTTAACATTCAATCACTATTAAGAGAGACTCATTTGGACAGAATCAAGAGTCTCTCGTGCCCTCTTTAAAGATACTAACTTCTGGGGGTAAAATCCCACAGCTACCACCTATTAACCCTCCTTAAACCAGCCACCTCCACTACCCCTTCCTTAATAAGCAGTGCCAAACTCCCTCCACGCTCACTGCCCAGGCAATGGAAGATTCACTGCTTTAATCAGAGGCAACCTTGCTGTGATATACAAGTTTGGAAAACTCAGGTCTCCAAATGCAAACGCCCTGGACATCCCACTCTCCCACCCATATACCAGGTTTGGTGCCTAGCATGCAGAAGATCATCATTATTACTGAATGTGGATTGCAGAGGACCTGGATCCACCATGACTTCCACTAGATCCCTGGCCAGCAGAACCTCCCCGGTCGGTTGAGGGTCAAATTCCAGGCAGAGGTCAAACCACCAATCCCTAGGGGACTTCCAAAATTACCTCCTTGCTTCCAGGAGCTCCGCTTAATTAGCTAATTGACCTCATTTAACGTTCAAACTTGAGTTTCAGAAGAGAAACAGGTCACACACTTATCCAATGTACTACCTCGATTTTCCACGTGGAAACCACTACAGTATTTTCAGATGACCTCGGAGGCCTCGGGGAGCACACTCTGCCTACAATCACTAGCCCCCATGTATTCTGGCTTAACCCTCCACCTGCGGACCCACAACCTCCGATCAAGCTGCCAGAGTCCCTTTAAAAGCTCTGCTGCCAAAATTCAGGGTCCCTAAAACCATTCCTCTGCCCTCTGGGCGCCCCCAGCCCCATAGAAAACGAGAATCTTGCCCGCGCTTCTACCCACCCCAGAACAAGAGGTCCACGCGCAGATCCGTGGAAGGGTGCAGCACCTCGACTCCGGGACCCGGCGGTAAGGTCCACTGGTGACCCCCTCGCCTTCCACGTTCAGAGGCGAAGTCCACCGCGACCCTCACATTCAGAAGGTGAGGTCCACAGCGACCCCCGGAGCCTGGCAGTGAAGACCACTGCGAGACCCACAGCAGCTGCTCCGGCAGAAGTCCACGCGTGGATTGCAGGGGTCACACCAGCTGGCTCAGTCGTGGGCTCCAGCCGAGGGGTCCAGTGAGAGGTCTGCGTTTCCCTTAGCGCTCCCCGCGCGGGGCGCGCCCAGGCCGCCCCGTGGAGGCGCCGGGGCCGCGGGCGCGCAGGCGGAGCGGACCGCCGCAGGGGAGGAGGGATGCCCGGGCGAAAGTTGCCAAGGAAACTTGAGCAACTCGAGCGCGCCGGTGCCAACCTTCTGCATAATTCACAGGCGGTGGCGGCCGGACGCGGGGGCCGCTCCCCTGCGCCCGCCGGGTCCCCACACCCCTGCAGGAGAGCGTGGCAGCAGGGGTCGGGCACCCGGCGGGAGCTCCGCGCGACCCCGGAGACTGGGGCGCCAGACCCGCCAACCCTCTGCCGGCACCCGAAGCGCAGGCACCGGCTCTCCGACTCGGATGCTGCAGTTCCGCGCGCCAGGCGAGGGGCGCTGGGGGTGGGGCTGGGGTGACCGCAGCGGGGTCTCTAGGGACCTTGCACAGTGGCAGGGTCTGCGCCCTCTGGCGGCCCCGCGCCCGCTACTCCTCCTCCAGGTTTGCTGGCCCACGTCCCCGAGAGGCAGGCGGCGACTTGCGGCAGGCCGACCCAGCGAGGGGCGGAGGCTGCTCTACCTGCGCTGTCCCAGGGGAAGGGACAGGAAGAACGAGAGGTGGCAGGGGACAAAGAGGCTGCTCCTGCACTCTGTGCCCACGCCGCTTTACAAACGGGTCTTTGCCCCACAGGGGACCTTTGGGGGTGGGGTGTCTCACCACCTGGTGAGACAGCGAGCCCCACCTGGAAGCGCGCCTGGCATCGTCTCCCCAACCCCCAGCTTCTACGGGTCCAGGTCTGCGCTTACCAGGTACTTAGTGCTCCTGGAATCAAGACGCACTCAAAATGGCTCAGGGAGCAGCGCTGGGTACCTAGGAAACACCCACTGCCCTTTCCAGCGCCCCTAACCGCGGTCTCACCTGCTCGCACCGTGGCTCGTGCGTTGGGGGCGGACCCGAGCCTTCGCCTGTGGCCGGCGTCCGCGCTCACCTGGCTCGGCCTCGGGGACCGGAGCGCGGGAGCCACAGCCGCGGCCGCCACGGCTCAGGTGTCGGGAAAGGAGCGCCGCGGCCCCGCCCCGTGCGGCAGCCTGCAACCGGGGCTCCTGGGGGCGGTGCGGCCGGGGTCCTGGCAGGGTGGGGGAGGGCTCCTCTTGCCGGCCGAGGGGTCCCTGCCTCCCCTCCTGCCGCCGCCCCCCCTGCCCTGGCGCTCCAGCTTGGCTAGCGGGGTCTGTTGTAGCAACCCCTGGAGACGCTGGGCGCCCAGAGCCGCCCCGCCCCGCTCTGCTGCGGGCTGCGTGGCTTGCGAACCCCCTCCCCCTGCAGCCCAGCGGACCAGAAAGTCCCTTCATGTTGTCAGCCCGGCTCATTCTGCTCGATTATCTCGAACGCGGCTGATTCCCACCCTGGACTATTTTAATAGGCTTCGGAAGCAGAGCCGGAGTATACAGGAAGCGTTAGCAGAGCACTTCAAAACTTTGTACCTGGGCAACTCGCAGGCTGCTGCTTCCTAGGTCACCAGGTCTGGGCACCTTCTGTCCAGGGGCAAGAGACCTGTCTCCAACAACTGCCCCGCGAGCCATGCAAAGGCGGGGGTAGGAGTGAGAGAAGAGCTGCTGCTCAGAGGAGTCCTAGAGGCCACATGGCACCCTCTGGAGTCACCCAGGGATCCTGTTTTACCAAGGACTCCGGAATTGCTGGCCTTGCCAAAGCCCAAATGAGCCTATCAGGAGCCTCTGCCCCCAGCTCGGAGGCCTGGCACGGTCCCCAGTTCCTGTGTGCTCGTGGGCTAGAACTCCTCCAGATTCCCAATCCACTGTTAACTCGGCCCTGTAGGGGCTGTGTCTCCGTCTAAAACTATTGAGGTCTCTGTGCTCTGTGTTCTTCAATAATCTGGAAAGGGAGGGTATTTCCTGCCCTGCAGGATCTTCAGTCCTAGGAGTCTGAATTGGGGGTAGAGGTCTTGCACCAGGGTCCAATCTTGAACACTAATACTGAATGAAATAATCTGTACCCTCCTCGAAGAAAGTATGTATGAATGTATTGTATCCTTAAGTTACTCTTATAGGACATGTCTGAGAGATTTGCATGTGCTGGTGACTTCGACATACCAAAAGCAAAGTTAAATATTTGCTCTAGATACTGGTTTTTTTTTTTTTTTTTTTTTTGGTTTGCATAATTGTCCCACATTTCAAAGAAGTCTTTACAAGCACTTAGGAAAAAACAGAAATCATGTTTGGGGCCTGAATATTTTAGGACATGCAAGGAGTAAATATTGTAATTCCTTGAGGGAATTTCTAGTGGCAAACTTCTTTCCTCTGCTCCCTTAAGCGTGAAACTTGATAAAATATTTGTTGAATGAATAAAGGAGGCATTCTATCAAATGCTCATAAACCCTAAAACAGGAAGAAAAAAGCTTAGCAGGATCTCACAGGCTACCAGGAGAGGTGGGCAGCCCAGCATTCTGATGTTCTTTGAGTTTGCCAAGAACTGATTCAAGGTGGTGGGTGGCAGGTGTGGGCTCCACTTCCCCATAACTTGGTCACCCCCACCCCAGAGAAAGTGTATCATCTAAATGAATGACGTGTTTGCCCTACAAACCCAGCTCAAAGGCCCATCTCCAAGGCATAACTCTTCTGCCATCAGACCCCCCGCACCATCCCTATCCCAAGTGTGTAAAGCCACAGCTGCACATACAAGGAAAGTGGCTGAGCAGAATTCAGCTGTGCACGGTTTCTGCTGGGCACAAAAAGCCAGCACTTTGCTGCTGTCTTCAATAAACACTTTCCTTGGGTCCCAGGCCTCAGTCTGCCAATCCAACTGACACCCCTGCCATTCTCTCCAGTGCCTCTGCCCTGTTTGTTGTCCAACAGGAGCAGACTGTGATGAGAGCCCATTGCTTGACATTTAAGGACAAGATCCTGCCTATGTCCCAGTTTCTTTGTGTCTGTTTAGAGCTATCCGGTCCAGCCTTGTACAAAGTTACAAAGTTTAAGTCATATCCTTTGAGTCTTGAACAACTTTATATAGCGTGCTACAGGACCAGTTCATATTGCAGCAGGTACTTGCCCTGACCTAAGGCCCCAAGAAGTGTTTTGGTTTGGGGGAGAACCACCCCCCTAGCCTCAGGCTTCACTAAGTCATTGCTCACTTAATGCAGCTTCTTTCAGAATTCTTATCTCTGGTGCCCCCCTCCCCACTATACACATCACTGAGCACCTCGTTTCTGTTTCAATTAGAAATCACCCTTTTTGCTTCTTGGTTTCAGAACTCCTATTTCTGTTTCAGTGAACTCTCTTCCCTGAGTTTCTCACATATATGATGATGTGGAAGGAGAGGCTAAAGGAACTGCATGGTGGTCATGATGTCTAGGACACAATTTTTCCTGCTTTCTTGTAAATCCTGAAGGCTGCAGCTGTTACTTACAATGTTTATAGGCTATGCACTAGGACTTCCCAGAAAGAGCAACAATTTCACTGAGAGCTAGAAACTGGGCCATTCATATGGCGAAGGGAATCCAAAATATAACACCGTTTTCAGTCCTGGGAAAAACATAAGTATTTTGTGGCTTAGATTAAGTCAGATGCTCATTGCATTCAGTGGTAGTCCCTGCCTGGCTTGTGCTCCTGGGCTCAGGTCTCCTTAAGGAGGCTGCACTTTTTTAGACAAAGGTTTTCAGACTGCCCAAGCTGGTATGCCCTAAGTCAGCTGTTCTTGCTTACATGTGACGAGATGGGTCTAAGCAAGGGGTGGGAAATGTCCAATGACATGAAGTCAGGCCAGATAAAAAGTTAGGAATACACAGGGGAAGCCATGTAAAAGAAATGTGCACAGGTAAAAGTAGATGTTCCAGCCAGCAAGTCCCTCCGCTCCCTGGGCCTGGCCACATTTCCCTATGCTTTTGTAGTTTTTTCAACTTGTTTTTCCATTACAGCAAGAGGACTACTTCCTTCTTGTTTCCCTACATCAAATACTGGAAAATGTACTCATTTCTCCATAATTTCATGACAATTTCTAGTTCAGTCACAGATCTGATAGTGCAAACTGTCCCAGATTTTGCAAAGCCCCCACTCCTCTGCAGATAGGCCTCCCATGTGTCATCTCTGTGTCTTGCACAGACACTTATTACTTGCCACTAATTTTCCATGAGCTTATTTTCCATGGATTTGCTCTGAAAGGCCTCCTGGCACTTTGTCTGAACATAAGAGTGCAGGGACTGTAACTCGGAGAGATGGTTGGCTTCTCCCAGAATCTGAGATAAGAGGGGCTGTTCTGAAGCTTTCCCTGGTGGACACACAGGGCAATGGGCTGGAGAGAGGAGTGGCTAGCTTCCATCTAGGCTACGGCCCTTTCCCCATACCTCCAGTACACTCTGTCTTTCTGCCTCCCTCCACGATAAACCTCACACCTCCTGCTGGAACCGGTCAGCCTGAACGTGAATGTGCTGGTGCCCCAGGGGGCAACTTTTTTTCAAGGAAGCAGAGGGCAGAGAGGAGATGCACAGCCTACAAAGGGGCATCCTGTGGCTTCTCAGAGGTGCCTTTGGACCCAACAGCAGAGAGCTAGATAACATACTATTTGGGAATCCCTTCCTCTGTGTCCCCTGCTCCATCGGGACCCTCTCCTGGGATCATCTTTCATATACAGCATCCTGCAACCAAGTTCTTATTTCAGCAAGGCTTTTGGAGGACATCAAAATAACATAAAAATGGTCTTGTGCTTTTGTGTGAAGCCATGTGTCAGACACCTACAGTCACCCTGAAGGCCATAAGAACTGAGACTAAAGGGACTTCACTGAAGCAAAAGGGTTTGGTTAATGTGAAAGAAAGTCAGCAATGCAATGCTCTTTTTAGAAAGGGAACACGTAAGAGGTCCCCGTGGCAAAAAAATGGTCCTTTCAAATTATTAGCAGAAGGAATGCAACACAATGGGCTTTACAGAAACAATACACATAACTAAATGGGGTTTATTTTAATAATGTTAGAGTGTTGTAATATTAGCAAACCATTAGATTTTTTTTTCTGGTGATGCTAGAAATTGAACCCAGGATATTGCATAACTGGACATGCTAGGCAAGTGCTCATCTCTGAGCTATAACTCCAGCCCAGGGAATACGTTTGATCAAACACTATTGCTTAGTGAAAAAGTTACTTGAGAGTATTTCAATATTCAACTTTACGTATAAAACCAAACGCAGCATTATGTTGATATAAAATGCAGTCATTTTCATTCAGTTTAGGAATAAGAAATGGGAGCCTGGTAACACTACCAGTGCTTACCATTTCTGTGAGATACCAGCCAATGCAATCAAATAAGAAAATGTAATAAGAAACTTACATATTGGAAACAAGAAAGCCAACCTGCCATTTGGGAAGATGCTATGATTTTCTCCATGAAAAAGAAGTAACAGAACTGAAAGCTCATGAAAGAGGGAGACTACAAAACCAGAAGCCTTTCTATTTATGAGCAAATAACCAGTTCAGGAAACAGAGGAAATGAAACCATTCCTGGAACTAATAATACAGAAGGGGAAAAAACGCCAAGAAAAATATATTACAATCTTCATTAGACCTTCAGAAGAGGGGAAAAACCCTGAAATGTCTACGGAGAAAAAGGAAAACAAAAAGAGTAAGCAAAAATCTTGTCTGAAAGTTGTGAACAGGGACTGTTCTCAAATGCAAGAAAAACCTAAAAAAAAAAAGTCTGCCATATGCCAGGATACTGCCATGCCTACTAAGTATGCCATGAGAGCAGGGCTAGGGGGATGGAGGAATTGACCTCCTATCTGCCTGTATAGGATGCTCCAGCCACAGCCATTTCCTTTAGGTTAGCACCCAGGCTCTTCCCTCTGTATCTCCCATGAGCACGCAGCTTCTCTATGACGCTTCCTGTGCACTGGAGCTAAACTGTGATCTGGGTGCTGGGGCCACGGAGAATCTTGCACCCCTTCTCTTCAGGGTCTGCAGTGTGATTATATCTTGTTCATTTTATCCAGTGTGCTCTTAGGGAATGAAGAGAAACAGGAGGGAAGGAAGGGAGGAAAGAAGGAAGGGTGAAAGTAACAAATTAACAGAGAAAACACAGGGAGCAAACCCAGAAGAAAAGTTACTCTGTCACAACTGTGCTCTTAAACAACATCTAAAGGAGGAGGAGGACGAGATCATGTTGTACTACAGACCTAGCAAGTTTTGGAACATAGAACCATATCTCTAAGCCACTTCCTTTAGCAAAATAAATTACAGATGGATTAGACTTAAGCTATTGAACATTAAATAATAAAACAGTAGACAAAATCCGCTCTTAAAACCTTGGGTGGAGAAAGTTGGAAGTCCTTCCTAAACATGTCAGGTATTCTAGGGGAAGGAATGGTATCTGACCACATGGGAGGGGGACTTCTATATGATAACCACCAACAGGTGACATTTGCAACACAAAGGTTGAGAGAGAGGCTGGAGAGAACACTGAGGTCTGTATGTTAAAGAGCTGACAAATATTCTAAATCTATAAGGAACCTTCCCACAGTAATAAAAGTCATCGAAAACCTTGGTTGAACAATGGATAGATGAAGTTATGGTTGACACATTGTGTAAACTTGAGAAGTTTAGAAGTTTGAGAGACTCAGCAGGGAGGCAGAATCCTTAGTTTCTAAATATCTTCACCCTGTGCAAAAGGAGGGCACAGAGATTTTATGAGTGCTGCACCCAGCCTGGATGGGAGTGGCCTGTGTACAATATAAAGGAGGAAAAGAAGCTTACTCTTGCCACGTTTTGCTGTGGCTGCTTTTGCTGGCTGCCACCTTGAAGTGTTGCCCCAGTACCATGCCACTCTGCTGGTTATGGACTGAAATCTCCAGAAACTGTGAGCTAAATAAACCTTTCTTTCCTTCATTTTGGGTGTCAGGTTTTTTTGTCCCAGAAATGAGACAAAAGTAACCAAGACAGATGACAAAAGAAAAATTTATTTCAAAATGCTAAACAGTCATAATTGTTTTTAACAAATGGTGCTAAACAATCAACCATCCATATGGAAAAAGGTCCCACCCTGTATCTCATACAAAGATGGGCCGTAGGTACCATAAATATAAAAGGAAAAAGGTATAAAACTTCAGAAAGAAAATTTTTTTTCTCCTTGGGTTAGACAAAGTGTTCTTAGCTAAGACAATAAACCCATGATCTACAAGGGAAAAATATTTTCTATGGCGGGGGGGTTCAACCCTGAGTACTGCAAAAAATAAAAACAAATTGGATTTTATTAAAGTTTAAATGTCTTATCTCTATGAAAAATCACACTAAAAAAAGAGAATGAAAAGACAAGCCAAAGACTGGGAGGACATATTTGAAAGTCATATATCTCACAAAGGATTTGTATGTAGAATTCTGAAAATAAGAACTCTCATAACTCAGCATGAGACAAACAACCCAATTTAAAAAATGGGCAGGAGCTTTGGACAAGTCTCTTCACCAGAGATTTATAGATGCCACATAAGTAAAGGAGACTTAGCAGTGTCTGTCATTAGGAAACTGTGCTATGGTTTATATCTAGATGGCTCTCGAAAGCCTCCTGTAATCATAAATGGATTTTGGGGAATTGATTGGCTCGTCAGGTGCTGTTCTCATTGGTGGATTAATTCTACCAATGAGTGGAATGAGTTAATACCTACTGTGCTTTTAGGAGGTGGGGATTGGCTGAGGGAGAAGGAATCTCCCTTCTTGTCTCCTGTCTTGATTCTGCTTCCTGTCCATCGGCCATGAGAAGGCCACCTCCACCATGTTCCTCTGCCATACCATCCTGCCTTGGAGCCAGCGAGGACTGAGCCAAAATAAATCTCTTCTCCCTAAAGTCATGTGTCATATATTTTGTCCCAGCAATGAGGGAAGTAATTAAGACAAAATGCAAACTTAACCAACACACCTGTACCTGTGAGAATTCTCTTAAACTTTGCCACAGATGTGGGGAAACTAGAATTCTTACACATTGTTAGTGGAAATATGAAATGGTGCTGCCGCTTTGGAAAATGCTTTGGCAATTCCTTATGAAATTAAGCATCTGCTTTTTATATGCAACCCAGGTATTCACCTAAAAGAAAGCAAAAAGTTGTGCTCATCCTAAGACCAGCAGGGATGCTTGTAGCAGCTTTATTCACAATTACCTAAACCTAAAACAACCCCCTAACTGAATTAGTCTCACAGATATGAACACACAGCAGAAATAAATGTTGGTACCAAACTAAAATGGAGTAATAGGCAGCTGATAAAATAGGGAAATAATCTAAATTTATGAGCACAAAAAAGATGACTCAAATCTAATACTGAGTGGCCAAAGTATGACCTAGCCCAGTCCCTTTATGAAACATTGCAGAGGTCTATGTTATCTTTGGGTGTAGACAGTCATGTAGCAACGTTGCTCACCCACATAGACCTCCAATGCAGACAAGCTGAAGTGTGCACAAGCTGGACCATTTTTGGTACAGCAAGTCCCTCTATCCGTATTGCTAATCCTGCCACTTCTCCATCCTGTGACCCTAGTTCACACTCCAGGACTTGGTCTGGTCCCACCTCACCTTTGTTCACCTCTGTGACTCCTCCACACTGGTCTCTCTGCTTCTCAGTCAAATCCAAATCCCTTCCTCTGGGAAAAAGGCCTTGGGAGGCTCCTCCTCCTCACTCCCTCCACCCTCATCCTCTCTGTAGATTCACTCATACATCTTATCCGTAGAGAAACTTTCCATTTTGCTGCAGGATCACTCTTACCCCACTGTATCAGACAGGTAGATGGCATCCCACCCTCGCCTGGGTCTGTTCCTCTGTTTTCCCTGGCTTCCTGTTTCTTGCACCAAGATGCTCTTCATGTGTACGGAGTACAGTCAATACATGTTGGAACTTGGGTTTGGTTTCCAAATTAAGGTGAGTATGAGCCACTGCTAGGGGCCACAGTGCACTGGACACCATGGAGGACATCAAGAGTGACATATGTCCTGGTCCATGGAGTGCAGAATCAAAAGCAATAAAGAGACAGGGTGTGTGCTTTCTGTTGAACAAAGAGGGCACTAAATTCAACAGGTGGCCTCTATACCTTGGATTTAAATAATGGATCAAAAATATTAGGGAAAAAGTCACATCTGTACTGAACTTGTACTTTAATCCCTGCATAATACAAATAACAGTTATTGCTATAGTATTTGCCTTGTATCAAGTGTTATAAGTCTTGGAGTAATTTATAGCATATAGAAAATGCATACAGGTTGTATGCAAATTTCTGAGCAGATTTATATAAAGGACTGAGGAATCCTTGGACTTTGACATTGTAAGTGGTCCTGAAACCTAACCACTGAAGATACCAAAGGACATTGTCCCTGTATGTGGGACAACACCAAGTGGTGCTCAGTGGGGATGCATCCCCATTGACAATGTAGACAGGGGGTCATGATGTACTGCTGAAAAATCTCTGCTGGGCTTAGCAATTAAATTTATACACATATACAAAGTGGATTTTTATTTGGAGAGTCAGCCTCTATTGCATTTACATCTCTGAAGGCAACATGAGTTTTTTTTCCCCCTTAAGTGATCAATAAAGCAATGAATCTGGTACATTGCCACTATCTGGGAAGTATATGGAACACTTGGTAGGTTTCCCACTTTTGAAATGGCCTCTTTCCTTTGCGCTTCCCTGGGCCAAAGTTAAGGAAATTAATTCTAGTTGGTATTAATAATATGAAAGTCAAAAGGTAAATTATTAGACTTTTCATGAAGGTCAGAAATCCTTCATCTTAAGGGCTCTGATCCTTCCTAATAAGAATCCAGCCCCAGGTCAAATGCAAAGCTTGAGCATGGAGTCATTTTGCTAGAGGCAGCAGACTTTACTTTCTTCAGAGACCAGAGGTGCTTAGCTATGGGATTTATGTCAGGATTTTACTGTGTTTAAAGGGAGAATAGTGCTGTCCCCTCTCTGCTGGTCTCACCACTTCTTGGCAAGCTCAGTTTGGGAGCCCTGAGACAGGAGGTCATTTTTGGGGTGGTGCAAGTTGAGCCCCAGAAGAGAGCCTAAAGGACCTGCCTCCTCCAGCCCTCCTCCCTTGTGGTTCCAGTGCTCAGCCACCACCTGGACACCTTCCTAGGTCTATCTTCTAGGGGCTGGAGCCAACCTAGCAGTGCAAGATCCACTTTAATGAATAAACCAGGACCAGTGCAAGGCCAAGGATTGGGGTGTTGGGATCAGAATGGGAGTACCCCACACTGGTAGCCCCTCATTCTTATGCTCAGACAATTCAGCAGGCTCGGGGCTTGAGTCATTTGAACACCGCTCTCCAACTCTTTCCACCCTGCTTGCCCCCTGCTACCATTTGGTGTGGGTTCACTGGCCCATCCTGGTCTATGTGGTCCAGACTCACCTTGAGCCAGCTCGTGCACCTCTGGGAGCCATATTCTGCACCCTTCTGAAACCCTGGGTCTTTATCCATCATACTTCTGGAAGAAGCAGAGACAGGAATGGACCATTAGCTGTTTCCATGGCAGCAGATGCTTGGCGACTGGGTGTCAGGTGCATGAGAGGGCACCCTCATCACCAAGTGTGTCTTCTTATCCCACCCTGTTGTCTCAAAAGCACCCAAGGGTTCCACAGGGAAGCTCTAATTGTCAGAAGTATTAATTGTAGGGTTGCTATACAGTCAGGTTTTTCCATTTCAATTTTCAATTATGCTATAATCATATTCTTTATTAATTATAACTGATTGTTACATTATGTTATTACTAAAATAATAGCATAACAGGTTAAGAAAATTTTGACAAAGACAAAAATACAGGCATTGTTTCTTGGGGAGAAACAGCCCTCGCTTGCCAGTCCACATCCAGTTTGGTTCCTGCCACATTTTGTAGAATGAGCCAGAGTGTGGGAGGAAGAAGGTAAAAGTGAGGGAGAAAGGAACAGCTCAAGCTTCCTGAATCCCAGCTTTTTCCAGTTGTCTAATGCATGTCAGCTGATGCTAACTGTACCCTTGTCTTAGTTACTTTTTACTGGTCACTGAGACAAAATACCTGATGCACCAAGTTGGAACAGGAAAAGTTTATTTCTTACAGTTTTTGGAGGTTTCAGTCCATACTCAGTTGGCTCCAAGGCAGGGTGGCATGGCGGGGCCGCAGTTCATGGCAGCTGCAAAAGAGCAAGGCGGAAACCAGCAAAAGAGAGCGAGACACGCCGTCTTCCTGCCATTACATCACATGCTGGCTCCACCCTTAGATGGGTGTAGCACTGACACCATCAATCCAAGCTAGACAATGAACCAATCACAATGTACAATGCAAATGCATGAGGCCTGGGGGCCACAGACATAAGCCATGACAGCCCTCAAGACTTTTTTGGACCTTAAAATTACCCTCGCCCCCACAACTCGACAAAACACACTGAAATTGTATTGTCTTTGTGTATGCAGCGGGCCAGGCCAGGGGAAGATACCACTCCAAAGTCTCAGTGCTGAGGGTGGAAAATACCCTGAAGGGGAGGCCAGCTGACCCGGTAGGTGCAGTAGGCCCTGGAGTGGGTCCCTATTGTGTGACTTGGTACCTGGAGCCTGGGTTGCATCTCTAAAAACTTGTGCCAGCTGTTTGACCCAGCTCTGTGACTTTGAGGCTTACCTACACATCTGGAGCCTGATTTCCCTTGTCAAATGGTGTGGTCCAAGTATGTATTTTGTCAGATTTCAAGAGCACAAAGTAGGGCGGCTCAGAGCCTGTGCCACTAATATATGCTCAGCAAATGCTCTGCTGCTGTTCTCAAGATGGGGTGAGAGAATTGGAGATTTCTCATCTACAAATAGAAGCCCCTGGGGACCTTAGAGTTGTCATCAACCTACTGAAATGACCTTTGTAGCTGGGCTTCTGGCTGCTCTCCTGTAATCCCTGGAAGGCTGAGATAGGACAATCTAAAGTTTGAGGCCAGCCTGGAAAATGTGAGTCAGGGAAGACCAAGTCTCAAAATTACAAAATGCAAAAATAGCTAGGGATGTAGCTCAGGTTTTGTGTCCCATCCCCAATTCAGTGCCCCCCAAATAAATAAATAAAATAAAAATTAAACTTTTGGTACCAGGAATTGAACTCAGGACCTTGCACTTGCCAGGCAGGCACTGGTGCCACTGAGCTATATCTCCAACCCAGGATGGCATTTTAACAAGGACATCTGGGTTCATCAGAAGGAACTTCCCAGGATGGCATGGCATGAGGTCGAGGGCCCTCTACTGCTCTACATTCTGAGGTACTGTCAAATGCAAGGACTTGAGGGACTGCTGGCCCATGTGAAACCATTAAAACATTTAAGACGATATTAGAGGAAGTTTTAGGACCCTAAAGCAACGTAGCAAAATTCTCTATACTTCACAGGACACATCCCCCAAACAACGCATTTGTGGCCTTGAGCACAGGTTCTCAGAAAGGCCCCTGCTGTGTTCCGATGCCTGGGGTCTTTCGCAAATGCCTGTGTGGTGGTTACACTGTCCTCACCCTTTTTCTCTACCACAAGCTGCCCACTGGTCTCCTCACTCACATAAGCCATCCCAACCTGAATTTTGTCTGGAAGACAGCCTCCCTCATTCCTTTTCTTCCTTGCTTCTTTCCTTCCTTCTCTCCCTCCCTCTCTCTTTTCTTTATTTCCCCTCCTTCCTTCCATTCCTTCCTTTCTCTTTGACAGAAGACAAAGTTGGTAGAGGCATCACTGAGGAGGAGTTGGCTGCTCACCGCCTGTGCATTCCCTGGGGACCATGTCAGGCTGCTGCAGGAGGACTCCCCGAATGGTTGCATGGGATGCAGGTGAACACTGGAAGAGTCTGGGGACTGTCCCGCATGGCTGGAGGGGAGCAAGCTGGCAGCTAATGCTCTTTCTTACTCTTCGGTGTGGTGCGTACCTGAGAACAAAGTGAGCTTCAGCTTAGCCTAGGGCTCCCCAGAATGCCTCCTGCGCACCTTCCTTAGCCCTGATTAATGCTCTCACTAAGCGAGTCTGCGCTGTGAGTCCAGGCATGGAAGGTTAATGGTCCCAGCAATAACTGATTAAGGAACACACATTATAAAGAATTATATCCGGTATCTCTCACTTCATAGTCTGCCCTCAGGGTTTTCCCTGATGTTTTCTAAGAGCCTCTTAAAGCTCCCACTATACAAGTTTTTTTGTTT
Source organism: Cavia porcellus (assembly GCF_034190915.1). Lineage (NCBI taxonomy): Eukaryota > Metazoa > Chordata > Mammalia > Rodentia > Caviidae > Cavia > Cavia porcellus. The sequence continues at coordinate 28,902,973 of NW_026947500.1, forward strand.
TGTTTTGTTTTTTTAAATTTTATTTAAAAGGAAAAAGAGAAAAAACAAAACAAAGTGGTGTAAGGGTACAAGTAATACAGAACTACAAAAAAAAAAAAAAAAAGTAAGAAATCACCAGTTAATAGATTACACATTATCATCTTAGAGATAGTTGCTCAAGTCACAGTATCAAAGCATACAAAGTGAACATTCAAACAGAGACACTGCCCACCATACAAATTTTACACAGTGGCTGTTGTCAGGGTGGGGAGACCATCTTCTACTGATGTACAAAACAGGAAGGGAAAAAAAAGAATTGGGCATTAATAGAGGTGAGGTAAAGATGCAAAGACAGTGGAATGTGTAATCAATAACTTTAATAACAACTAAATATAGGTTACTTCCATACCTGAATTTTCTGTTGTTTTATTTTTAATTCTGTAACAGGAGCTTGGGTAGCTTTAGAGGCTGAGTATTTTTGCCACATGTGTTCTTAAAAATAGCAAATGAAACAAAGGTAGGATTAAGAAATAAAAGCAGCTAGATGAACTTGACTGTTTGGCTGAAGACTCCTCAGGCCAGGCTTGGGGGAGATTGGAGTTGGATCTGTCCCCCATCGGTGGGCTGGATCATGTGGCATCCAGCAGTGGCAGCACCAGGTCAGGCTGAATATTGTGCCACTTGGAGCTCTGGCTCGCTTCAAAAGAGTTAATTTCAGCAGTGTGGTTGCTTCATTTTTAACATGAATTTTCTCTCTCTCTCTCTCTCTCTCTCTCTCTCTCTCTCTCTCTCTCTCTCTCCAAGTCTTGGGATTAATAACTACTAAAATTGCTATGAAACTGCAAAGCACATCGAAGTAGAGGTGCCAATGGTAATTACAGGGGGCTGCCTGGGGAGCTTACCCACTGCAGCACATGGGGAGCTTGACATCCTGGTCCAATGGCAGCCCAAGAAAGCCTGGGGCACTGTTATGCAAATTATACCACATGGCTAGAAATGCCAGCTGGAGCCATGTTAACCTGTAACCAGTTGGGCAGTTCTTGGCCTAAGCACAGTGTCATAGAGGGGCTTGCTGTAGTTCTTCCAGACCCCAACCTGCCCCCCAGAAAGAAGCCAGGGGATACCCACAGGGATGGGCTCTCTACTGATCAGGGTGAGGACATCTGTGGACTATTAGAAGTAACCTTCTAATGAGGAGTTAAGAGTACAGTTAGAAGAGGCTACATCAGTAAATACAGTGATAACAAACACTGCCCCCGCCCCCACTTTCAGGTGACAACACCACAAAAGTTTATTTCTTGCTCACAGCATTTATTGCCCATCATATTGGCTTGGGTGACTCTCCAGAGTAGGTGTCCCCCATGTATCTCTCATATTTAAAAATAAAGGGGAAAAAAAGGAGAGTCCCCTCCTAGCCTTTCACATGAGCCTGCATTTCACTCAGGCCTCAATGACAGGATGACCAGGAGGCCAGGCAGGGAAATACAGCTTCCCTTCTGGGTCCAGAGAGGGGAGGAAGAGCAGAAATAGGATTGCCTGACCCCAGAGGACTGTTTGATATAAAATCCAGGACTGGACCTTTGACACAGCTCCCATCTATAGATGACTTATCCAGCAGGAGGCTTCTGTCCCTGAAAGCCTCCTGTTTCAATGGGTGGAGGACTGTTTCACCTCAGCCAGGCATGAGCACACACAACCACACTCACGCACACCCCTCTCAAATGCTAGAATTAGAATCCATATCTTGGAATACTTGGGTTTAGCATCAGCCCGACTCTCTGGGTCTTGCCTGACAGCCACTAGTGCATGACTTTGGACACATAACTTAATGTTCCAAGTCTCTGCTTTATACTCTTCAAAACTGGAATCTTAATGATGAATATCTCTTCAGGTTGTGGTGGGGATGAAAGAAGTTATTTTAAATGAAATGCTCATCAGAAGCCCTCCAAAGGTGGTATTGTGATTAGATGTCCGTGAAGAGCCCACCACAGGTGCCCACTGGCCCTCACACCAGCTGCCCTTCTGAAAGAAAGAAACACATGCTGTGGTCTGCAGTCATTAACATTTAGGTTTGTTTGTTACGTAGGCAGAGGCTGAATAATGCACGCAGAGTGTAGAAAGATCTTCACCATTCTAAGCCTGTCTACCACCTGCATTCTTCTTTAGCATCAAGTGAGATGTATTGTTAATGCAGAAATAAGTCTCCAAGGAGGTGTAGATTGAAAAATGGTTAGCCTGAAAATATATTCGTTATATTTACTTATAACTTCACTCGTGTGCATCTGTACAAATACGTACTAATTCACCTGTGAAATGTGTGCTAACAGGTTAACAGTGTTTGCTTCTTTGAATTGATGATTCTTCACAAATCATGTTCTGCTTTCTTTTTACAACATCACACGAATGATTTTTAAAAATTCAAACATTATAAAACAAATATCCAATGGAAAAAAGTCTCCCAGTCTACATTGAGTCTCATTTATCGAAAACAGTGGTTTATTGGTAACAATCTAGAAATGCTTTCTGGGAGCCATATTTTCAAGAGGCACCAATTTACCAGGTGGCCAAAAAACTTAAAGTTTAACCAATCTCTGAGCAAAATGATATAATACTCTAAATTAATATTCTACCCAGGGCTAATTCTTAATGTATTACATACAGCTAATCTTTTCTCCAATAAAATGATGGATTAAAATTTAATCTCTACATTTCTAGAAGTAAGAAAAATAAAGTCTTTATACCCTTATTTGTTTACCTACTTGAAAGGTTTGTATTCAGCTTTGAAAAACAACCCTAATTGAATGCAAGAATTCAGGATTATATTCTGTCATGAGATCACTTTGAAAATCTTTATTAAAGGATTTTAAAGAAAGGAAAGTATTTGATAAAGATCCTGTTCTGATCTCCTGCATATCCAGACCTACCCGGTAGATTCAATGTTCTTTCATTTTATTAGAATTTGCAGGTGAGGTGCTCGCTTCAGCAGCACGTATACTAAAATTAGGATGGTGCGGAGAAGATTAGCATGGCCCCTGCGCAAGGGTGACACACAAATTCATGAAGCATTCCATATTTTTAAATTAAAAACAAAGAGAATTTGCAGGTAAGGTCTGAGGCTGTGTGAATGAAGAGCAAATGAATGAACATGTTAGGTTTTCTGGGAGTTTAGTGTGAGTTCATTCTACGATCCAAATGTATTATTCATGGATGAAAATGGTGGGGTGTTAAACAGAATATGAACTAAAGAATCAACTTGTGGAGCAGTCGTGGGAAAAACTGACATGCCTTAAGAAGGTTCTCAGGAAGAGCTAAGTTCTTCCTTTATTGGAGCATCCTTCCCAGATAGAAACTGACCAGCACTTTGGTCCATCTTGGGGGCAGGGAAGGCTCCAGGCTTCCAGGAATGAAATAGCACGATTTTAGCATTAGAATGTAATAGGCAAGAAATGTGGGATAACATGAGGTCCCCCAGGTGGAGTCTGTGGACTCCCTAACAAGTGACATCATTTCTGTTGCCTCACATCCCATCATCCAGTCTCTCTCTCTCTCTCTCTCTCTCTCTCTGTGTGTGTGTGTGTGTGTGTGTGTGTGTGTGTGTGTGTGTGTGTGATACTGGAGCCTGGCCTCAGGCTGTCTACAATGGGCTACATCTCTAGCCATTTTTCATCTTGAGACAGGGTTGGGCTCAAATTTGCAGTCCTGCTGCCTAAGCCCCCAGAGTGCTGAGATTACAGGCATATGCCATCATGCCCAGCTCCCAACACTCTTCTAAATGATCCAAAAGCCCCACCTGCCTCCTCTGCCTGAGGAATGCCACCCACTTCAGTAGGTCTTCTCCAACTCTAGGTCTAGATATAGGAAACCAGTGAGTAGGAACCAGAAGATCTGAACTTCGAGCCAGAGCTATGGACCATTGTAAACAGAGTGGCAGGTTCTTAAAAAGGGAAGGGCAGCCCCACCCTCAGTGTCATCCTTCCACAGTTAGGCACTGGACCAAGAGAAACAAAAGCATGTATGTACAGCAAGACTCATATGTGAACATCTAGAACAGCTTTGCGCTCACTCAAAACTGGAACCAACCCCAGAGGCTACCAACAGATGATCGATAATCAAAGTGATTTCTGTCTGTACTCTACACCACCACATTTTGTAGCAATACAAAGAGTAAGGAGTTGGTGCAGGTGGCCATCTGGAGTCATTTCAAAATAATGATGCTTAAAGTTAACCCTGTTTATGTATCTGCAGTAGAATTCCATTTATAGAAAAGTCTAGAAAATGCAAACAAAATCTAAAGTGACGGAACACAGATCGGCAGTTGCCTGGGGGTGGGATTATGCGGGAAAGTAGACCCACCAAGAAGAATGGGGGAGTGTTTGTGTTCCTTTTGATCATGGTGTTTGTCTCATGGATGGACACTAGTGTTCTAGCTTTAGTGTGTCCCCCAAGAGTTCGAGTGCTAGCAGCTTGGTCTGCATAGCAACAGGGTTGAGGTGGGGGGACCTTTAAAAGGTGAGGTCCAGTGGAAGGAGAATTCATCCCTCGGGGCTACTGTCCCCTGGGGGACTTACTGCTGGTCTTGTGAGTGAGTTAGTTCTCTCTCAAGAGCAGATTGTCACAAGGTTACCTCAGTGCTTGCCCCCTTCTTCTCATGGCCAGTTCCATTTCTGCTTCTTTACCTTTTGTAACCCAGCTAAAGAGGTCTTGCCAGAGCTTGAAAAGAGAAGGCTACCTGATCATACTTTTAGACCTCAAAACCATAAGCTAAACAAACCTCTTTCCTTTTTAAAGTTTTTAGCATCAGGTAATTTGTTACAGGAATGGAAAATGGACTGGAGCAACTAGTGGTTGCCCATGGGGAATGATTTTGCCTCTCAGAGGTTTTTTGCTAATGCCATGGGGCACTTTTACTGTCACTCCCAGGAAGGGTGAAGGATGATGCTAAACCTTCTGCAATTCACAAGACAACCCCCTCCTACAAGAGAACTATTCTTTCTCAAATCTTAGCAGTGCTAATCTTGAAAAACATTGATGTAGGGATACATTAAACATCACACCATATACTCTAATCACAAGCAGTTTATTGCACATTGATTAGGCATCAATAAAGCCATAAAATGGTGAAATCCTAGCCCTGCCACTTGCTGGTAACTTACTGCACCTCTCTGGATCTGTTCCCACTCAGAAAATTTGTGTGTTGGGGGGAGGGGTAACAACCGCTTTTTCCCAGAACTTCTCAGCCTTAAATGAGAGCCTGAGATGTGACCCAAATACTAAATAGATGAAAAGAAGGTGATAATTCACAGGCTTGCATGCTGCCTGTGAACATTCAGCCAATCTATTGGAACTGATTTCAGCTGTCAGCGGTGGAACTCAATTACATCATGCAGGGAAAAGACCTTTCAGCTGGGCCCAAGTGCTTAGAGACATCCAAAGACCAAGGAAAAACCACCTCTGAATTTCAGTTTCTGCTCCCAGAACTATGAGGCGGTGCAAGAAATATAGGTCAGAGAGTGGAAATCACTAAGTGTAACAGGATCTTGGCATGACCTTGCGCCCTGGCATTCCACCTCAGTATCAACAGGAAACAAGACTCTGATATGATTAATTGTAAATACAAAAGCTTCCCACATTATTATTTAGCCAAGGTCTTCATTCATTGGGGTTCAGCCACAAAAACACTCAAGAAAAATTGCCAAGGCTGGAGGTCCTTAGAGCAAGCGCCTTGGTGCCTGGCCATCGTCAGGGCTGGGGCTGCAGCTGGCAAAGCCACTGTGAGGATTGCTAATGGTGTACATTTTTGCAATTTAGTTTGGGATCCAATAATCACCATATTTTCCGTGCTGGGCTCCATCCCCACTTCAGTTGCATTGCACCTTGAAGAAGATAAACAGGAGGGCAGTTCAGGGAGCAGGATAGGGAGTCCTCAGTTGGTTCTTTGTTCACTTAGCTGCAGGTGAACAGGAGAGCAAGGCTTGGCAGCCAGAACACACCAGCTTTGTCTGGCACAACGTTCCAGGACCTTTGGAATCCAGGGGAGGAGTCTACCTTTGCTGAAATACTGAGCCACAGCTATCTTCAGGCACTCTGGGCCCAGGGTTTGTTAAGGGCCCTCCTCCCAGGGGGCCACAGGATAGAGGCTGTACTCAAGGCTCTGGTTGCTCTCATTCAATCTCTTTTCCCCAAATGCTGGCAGCAGCACCTGAGAGCATCCTAGAGCTGCTGGCAGGGGGTGCAAGTGGATTCCAGAGAACTCTAAGTTGGCCTGGATTGTGGTCCTCTGGGAACACAAGGCTGTTTCCTGTCCACGGGACAAGAGCAGTTCTCACTTCTTACCATGCTCTGTGCCTAATGTGGCGTTCCCACGCTGTGGCCTGTGCTGATTCTCCAGGGAAACTGATCCACCCTGGCACAACCTGCCTTTGCAAGTGGTGCTGCCTCTACTGAGAATGCTTCTCCCATGTCCCCTGGGCAGTGCTGGTCCTATGCAGCCATGGAGCAATTCTGGGACAGCATCATCTTAGGAAGTTTGTCCTGATGGTCCTGGGGCTGGACAACATCCTCTTCCCCTTGAATTCAGGCATCCCCATATCCATCTACTCTGGGAGATGATCTTAACCAGCAGGAGTATTTTTCCAATCAGACAGGAGAGGGTGGGGAAAGCCACACCTCCGACTCCCTTGAAAACTCAGTACCAGGCCAGTGTCTGGCACGATCTGTGCATGTTGAGAAACCATATTTAGGTCTAGTGGACAGAACTTGCTTTTTTGATATGTCAAGCAAGGAGAAAAGGGGGCAAGTGATGAAGGGTCAGCCTTGCAGAACCTCACTGGCCTTCAGTATCAGGAGGCTCGCGTTTGGAAGCCAGGTCCTGCAAATGGAGAAGGGGAAGGTGACCGGATGGTGACTCTGCCAGGCTCCTGGGTTCAGAACAGGCCAGGCCGGTTGGGTTGGTTGTGGGAGAAGAATAAGGAAGAGGGAGGTTGTTCTTCATAATCCCGCTTGTTTATCCAACAAACAATAAAACAGAGGCAGGATTGTTCAGAGATGCCCGATAGTGCTCATGAGAAAGACCCCACTGGACCCAGAGGTCTGCTCAGGAATGCTTGGAGCCTGGGAAATGGGAATTAGGCACTGGGCTAAGACCCGGAGAAGGCTGGGCTGGGCTGCTCTGGAGCAGCTGCCCATGCTGAGAGCCAGTGGGGTTATTTGTTTGTGACCCCATGGTTGAGTATCCCACTCTGTGTAATGGTAAATTTCATTACCCGGCCTGGGCCACAGGTCCACAGACCTTTGGGGCAGTATTGTTCTAGGTGTGTCTGGGAGGAGGCTTTTTCATAAGACTGGAGCAGAAGGGCCTCAGTCCACCCAGCAGGGCCTAAACAGAAGGAAAAGCTGAGAAGAAACCTGTCCTCTTTGCCAACTGTCCTTAGTGTGGGATCAACATCTCTTAAGGCCTTGAGAATGGCCTTAACAGAAAGAGATTTCACTCTAATCCTCTAATGCTCTAATGCTCAGACCACAGGTGAGGCCCACTGGTGCACTTGACTGTGAGCAGGTTGGTTGCATGGTCATCTAGAGCCAGTCACCACGAGGATGTTCACAGAGACCAATCTCGGGGACTTGTCTACTTCTGGTGCAGGGAGAGGATGGCCCCATGGGGCCCAAAGGTAGCAGTTTGGCCCGTCTTATTTTCTGCAGAGATCTGGGGTGCTTGTCCTGCACACAGGAATAGGTCCTGGGCATCCAGTCCACAGTGTAAGACCCAGGCTCTGCCTCTTTACCTTTAGGAATCTCCAAAGTGGTTAGAAAAATAACTCATGGAAACTGAGACAATGTAGAAAACTTGCAATCCTAATACAGTAGGCACGGGGCAGCCCAGGGAAGGGTGAACTCAACCTGGCTTGGGTCCACTCCCAGTCCTGGGGTCTGTCTGGATCATCAGATGTGTGGTCTCACTCTTCCTGTCCCTTGATCTCAGAGCCAGGGTGAAGGGATTGTGATAGTCCATCCCTCCCCCCCCACCTCAGGATCACGCCCTTTCTGTCCAGTTCGGTTCTTTTGACACATGTGTGTAAGACAGCATCTCCCTGCAAACCCTGTGTCCTGATTAGGTGAGCACTAACTTCAAAAGGATACACGTGCTGCTTTGCCCTGTGTCTCACTCCATGCCCACAAGGTTGTCTTCTGTTGTCAGGTATTTTTAAGTTTTGAAAAAAAATACATAGCATAAAATTTACCATCCTAACTGTTTTTAAGTAAGTTCACATTTTAGGTACATTTACATTCACTGTCTCTACTGTTTACTCCCCGAACGTGCCCATCTCCCCAAACTAAAACTGCCCTCATTAATAATGAAATCCCTGTCCTTCTCCTCCATTCTCTGGCATCCCCATTTTCCCATGTTTTCCCCAAAATAAGACCTAACTAGAGGTCAAAAAATTCCAGCCCAATCAGCCTACCTTTGCTTTTCCTGCCATTGCAGTATAAGCACCAAGCAAGAGAATGCCGAGGTATAATCATCTGCATGACACTGGCCATCACCATGGTAACGACTGGGTGTTAATTACAGCTTAAATTCATTTTCTGGTTAGGTCTTATTTTTCGGGAAATGGGATACTGTTTGCCTCCATAAATCCGATGACTAAGGACCTCACTGAAGTAGAATCATATGTATCTGACTTTCCATACTTAGATTATTCCACCGAGCATGATGTGTTTCAGGCTCATCCGTGCTGCTGTAGGGTGTGTCAGGATTTCCCTCAATTCTCAGCTAAATTCTATTGCATTGCAGAGGGCTACCATGGCTTGTTCCTTTGTTCATCAGTCCATGGGGCTTGGGCTGTTCTACCTCTGGCCATTGTAACTTGGCAGTGAACATGGATATTCTCCTATTTGTGGGTAACTCTGCTTTCAATACTTTACAACATATGCTCAGAAGTTAAATTGCTGGATCTTAGGGTAATGCTATCCATAAATCTTGGAGGAACCTCCATACTGTTTTCCACAGTGGCTGCCCCATTCTGCATCCCCACCTCTGTGCACCAGAGCTTCAGGTCCTTCCCATCGTGGCCAGCACTTGCATTTCTCATCCCCTTGGATGGTTACCACCATCAGGAGGACTAGGGGAGCTGCATGTGTGCCTGTCTCCACGTGGTTGTGTGCCCACCCAACCCATGCTGAGGCTCTGACACAGTACACTGTGGCCACATGGTGGTTTGCTTGTCTGCTCCCTGGTTTCTGGATGCTGGGCTGCCCCACCCCTTACCTCCACAATCAGTGCCAGACAGGGGCATGTGGCCTCCTGAGGAGCCATTATGAGAGTCTCTCTTGGCCATGCCTTTGCCAGCCTGACTGCTCAGCCCCGCCCAATTCCTTCCTAGTCTGTTCCCCTCCCATGGCAGCCCCAAGAAGCTCCCACTTCCCACTACCCTGCTGGGGCTGAGCACTAGCTAGCTGATGTTCTGATTTCTATAAACCTGGCAGTGGAAGGGGAGCTCCTGTTTTTATTTGCATTTCTTTGATGGCTAGTGGATCTGAGCAGTGCTTTGCCCATGTGTTCCTGGTTTGCATTTTTTCTTCTGTGAATAGCCTGTTGGGGCTGGCTGCTCCCCTTTATGGTTTGCCTTGAAGAATGACCCCCACCATCTGTTGCTTAAACAGGAGGAAAGTCAGTCATTTTTAACTAAGGCTGATGCCAGCAAGGAGTATCTTCTCACTGTTCCCCTATACAGACATCCTTGCCCTACGTGGGTCCACTTGGATTTTTTCAACTTTCCGAAGGTATGAATGGTGTGCTTATTCAGTAGAAATCAGATTTCAGATTCTGATTTTTTCCTGGGATATTAATATGTAGCTGTGATGATACATGATCATACTGGTCTTGTCTCTCAAGGGAAAACAAGTGGCACTCCAGAGCCCTGGTGGTGAACCTAGGGCACATGTACTGCAGTGGTCTGTTTGTACCACTGAAAGCTTTAAAACATTTGCCGTCACTACTCTTGAGTGCTGTGTGGCTATGCTAAGGGGCTGAGTAAGTTGAATGTCTTTCATCTCATTTTTGGCAGGATATTTTCAACTTCCTGCGGGTTTGCAACCCGATATGAATGGGGACCATCTGTACCCCTTGCTGTCATAGCTGACAGCACAGTGAGCATGGTCTCCAGAACATAGCTGTGAAAGGGAACTTGGAAGTAGGATGATCTGCACAGTGGGACAATTATCACTAACCTGCATAGCCCATTTTCTGGCATCACTTACATGGCTGTGGAGCTAAGCCTGTGACTTGGGGTGCTCTTTAAGCACTTAATCTGTGGCAGCCCAGCTGTATTTTCATCGTGGACAAAATGGGGAGCCAGGAAGAGAGATTCAACTGGTATTCAGGCACCAGGGACTGGTGCCATGGGTGATATCTTTGAAGAGTCAGGTTTGAAGTTTTATCCACAAACCAGGAATTGCAAAGAAACAGTGCTCTTTTGGCTCTTTTGGAAACCATTTCTGTGAACACTGATGTTGAGAGGTCCATGGCAGGTAGGAAGTCACCTGCTAATGTCATTGAGTGTGATTGCTTGAGTATAGACACATGGGTGGGTGAGTGTGGCTTGCAAAAGGATATTAATCAAGACTGCAGTGTCATCCTGAGTGTGCAATCTGTGAAAATAAAACATAATATAAACACAAAGAGTTGCACCACACCAGAGAGGCTGCAGAATAGGGTGACTGTCAAGGAATTCAGTTGCCTACCACACAGGTATGCACAGACAGGCAGATGATGTGCTTTTTGAAGGATTCAGAGATGAAGTAGATGTTGGTCCCTGCTTAGGAAGTCCATCCTAGCAAGCCAGACAAACGTGGAGATAGAGACATTTTAGGGAACAAATGATAGCTTTTTCTATGGTGTAGGACTGCCAGATATATCAAATAAAAAAGCAAGATGCTACATGTCACTTGTCATCAGGGAAGTGCAAACGAAAAACAACAATGGGACACTAGGGTGGTTAGTATCTGAAACCTTGATAACAGCAAATGCTGGCAAGAATATGGAGCAACAGAAACCACAGAGAAGTTCTGCAAAGAATGTTGAGCTTTACTGGGGAATAACAGAGCACTTCGATAGAAACGTTTATACCACAGTAAACCATGGTGGATTCGAACACATGCATTTAAATTCCTCTGTGTTGCTTTGTGAGTTGACACATTTCTTTTTAACCCTAAATAGTATATTTCTTGTCTGGATGCACAGTGTGTGAGTTCATCCATTGAAGAATATCTTGGGCGTTTCTATGAAATAAATGGGGAAGTTGTCAGAATCAAGATGGAGTCACATGTGTCAACTCTAGTAAAAAAAAAAAAGCCGGAAGTTATTCATAGTTACCTGATAATAACTATTAAAAAGGCCAGTATAACTTTATACAAGAAGCACTTCCATGAGGATGTCAGCTCAGGAACTGCCTGTTTAACCTCAGGATGTGGCATTATTAATTGTTGTGGTCAAGACAAAACTGAGAAGATTGCATCAAATATTTGAAATTGTAATCTTGGCCACAATAATTAATAACAATAGTGTTTTATGTATAAAGTAATACTGGCCTTTTTGATAGTTACTGCCAGGTAACAAGAAACATTATTTAGAGATAAAAAGAAAGCTATCAACTCAGACAGCAACTAGACAAAATTTAAATGCATGTTACAAAGTGAAAGAAGCCAATATGAAAAAGCTCTATATTGTATAATTCCAATTTTATGACATTCTGGAAAAGGCAAAACTGTGAAGACAGTAAGAAAGATCAGTGGTTTTCAGGGACTGGGGAAAGAGACGCACAGAGTACGGAAGTTGTGAAACCTCTTTGTTGTATAACACTGCAAAGGTGGGTACATGTCATTTGACATTTGTCAAAACCCATAAAATATACACTCCCAAGTGTGACCCTAGTGCCAACAGTGGACTTTGGATGACAGTGCGATATCAGTGTAGGTTCATCTGTTTTAAAAATGTACCACTCTGTGGGGATATTGGCAATGGGGGAAGCTGACTAGGTGGTAGGGATCACATGGGAACTCTCTTCCCACTCAATTTTGCTGTGAACCTAAAACCACTCTTTAAAAAAGGAATAAACTATAGATAAAACTTTTTAAAAATGCAAGATGCACAGATATGAACTTCAGAGGAGCTGCGCATAAACTTTTAGTATATCTTAGCCCATCAAATAATTGTTTAATGGCAAGCTTACTCTGGAGAGAGATGGAAGAAGCAGCAAGGGGCATGGGTCTTGTATAGTTTTTAGTTGAACAAGAGGCCATGGGGGTCAGGCCAATGGCTTCCCCAACCTGGGAGGAAGGTGACCACCATATTGCCATCTACTGCCCTCTCAGATGGAAGCTTCAGCTTTCTGCCTATCAAGTGCAAAGCCCTCCAACAGTCTCCGAAACATGCAAGTCTGCCATGGTTCTCTTCCCAAAGCCTGCATCCCATCTTCACTCAGACAGGAAGGGCACTGGAGGCACGGACGGTGGCCTCTGTTCTGGTACAGATACTGCCCATACAGCTGGGGGTGACACCTGCAGCCCTGTGGGTCAGGGTTGGTGGAGCAACTGCCCCAGAGTATAGCATTTCATCCATTCATCTGCGCTTATGTTCTCAGGCAGCCTTATACTAACTTATGATAGAAAGTTTTAGAATGCTGTGATATAATTACTTACAGATCTAGCTTTAAACAATAAAATGTTAAAACCCCATGGGGGCCCCAATTCAGAATAGCTTCATGTAAGCCACGTAGTGAAACCTGGATCACAACAGGAGTCTTCTGCAATTTCATTCATGAAACTAGTATTTATTGAGCACCCACTATGGTACCTACTGTGCACCTACTATGTACCAGGCAAATCTGAAGATGCAATAGCCACAAGTAATACTGCACCAGACCAGGGAATATGCTGCAGTGGAAGGGCATAGAGGGCAGGTATTTAGCATCATCTGAAAAAGGCGGGAAAGGCAGAGACTTGGGAGGTGGAAAGTGGGTGAGCTTAGCAGACAAGAGTACAGTCACCCCTCCTTTTCTGTGGGTCCTGCATCCTTGGCTTCAACCAAGAGCACATTAAAAATGCAGTTCAACTTGTGATGGTTGCATCTGTACTCAGCCCTGAAAACATTCTCCCTTCTCATTATTTCCTAATCAGTACCGGATAACAATTATTTACATAGCATTTACATTGTAAAGTCATTTACATTGCAAGTCATCTCAAGATGGTTTAGAGTAAGCGAGGATGAGTGTAGGGCATGTGTAAATACTGTGCTGTTTTACAGAAGGGTCTGGGGCATGGCTGGATTTTGGTGTTAGAAACTACACCCTGCAGACACAGGGGGACAATATATCAATGTATTGATGTGTGGTAGCCAAAGCTGGGTTGCACAGGAGACCCACAGGGACTGCAGGAAGGAGGAGAGACAGGGAAGGCTGTCCCTGCAGCCAGCCAGTATCAAAAAGACTAACTGATGAGCCCCATCACCACAGCCAGTCTCCCCCAGTACCCAGCAGTGACAATGGGGATGTGACACAGGGAGAATGTGACTGGCACAGAGCCATGGGAGCTGTAGGAATGAGTGAGGATCAAGTGTTGGCCTCCAGGTACACAGCCTCAAATCTCAGCACGGCCACCCACTAGCAAGTCACTATTGCTCTCTAAACTTGTTTGGCTTGTTTCACCACCCATTCCTGGTGGAGGAGGGGTACAGCCTGCCTCAAAAGGCTAGGTGGTAGATCAAAGGGTGTCTCTCTAGAGGACGTGTCCATACAGAGCCTGCCCAAGGGACTTTCAGATGTAAGTCAAGTAAAGGTGAGATTATTCTGGAATAAGATGGCCTTGAACCATCTTATTCAACCTTGAAGATTTCTTAGGAGAGAAGAGGAGTAGAAGCCATCGAGTGAAAGTGAAATGGATATGGAGATGGGAGATGTGTCTGCAAGTCAAGGGTCTGTGACAAGTCCCCAGGAGCTGGACAAGACAAGGAGGGGTCTTCCCATAGAGCCTCAGGCAGAACCAGCCCTCTTCTCACCTCCATCTTGGACTTCCCAAACTGCTGCCAACTAAATATACATCTGTTTTAAGTCCACTCCGTCTGTGTTGAAGTTGCAACAGGGAGAAAAGAACTGTACCCACCCCTGCACAGAAGGGCTGTGATTTGAACCTGACTGTGCCAAACAAGTCCACAGCTCAGGGGCAGCAGAGGGATCCGGCCATGTGCATCCCTGTAGCAGAACTCGAGGACCCAGGGAGAGATGGGCCACGCAGCAAAGACAAAAACACAAAGAATGCACCTTTTCCACATTTTCCTGTTCTTCACTCAGACCTGGTGATTGATGTGAGTTTCTCTTTTTTTTTTTTTTTTTTTTTTTTTTCTATCCAATAAGAACATGTTACATAAGCTCAGGTTTCCAGGGACCAGAGAAAGGCAGAATAACAGCCTTTGGGATGCATCACAAAGCCCAGGAGACACAGGGGCCAGGAGAGTAGGTGGAAGGCACGGGTGACTTGAGAGAGTTGGGTGCAGTTGCGGCCAGGAAAAGGAAAGACTTGGGTTGCTACAGTGCAAACTCCATGACAGTATTAGAGAGGGATGGGCAGGAGCCAGGAGCCATGTCTGGAAGTGGCCACACACCACCATTCTTCCTGGAGATGCCTTCTTCCGGACTTAGGAATAGAACAGTATACTGGATAAACTTCTGTTCTTAGCTGGCCACGGCAGGCCCTCCGTTCCACCTCTCCTTGTCAGTGTCTGATGGTGCCCCCAGGCATCCTCTATCTACAAGGTACCTAGAGGAGGGCAGGGTAAGAATCTGAAATCAAGGCCCTAAGGACCCAGTTCAAGCTGCTCCCTCTCAATCTGTCAAATTTCCTGATTGTTTCTGCAGCTTAAGGATAAAGCTTTATCCATATAGGGGGTTCAATGAAGAAGTTCCAGTGCCACCTAGGTGTGCAGTACAGCGCTGGCTTAACCTGAGTGTTTGGAGTCAAGAATGCCACAGTGACCTCCCCATTGCAAGTAGCCCTTGTTACTTCCATGTATGCCCCACCCCCCTTCTTTGAGGACTTTATTCGAATGGTTTTGCTCCCCACAGCTCTCCCAGAAAATGCAGTTTGTGACTGCTCCCATTTATGATACTTAGCATGCTGCTACAGTCCAGCCCAGAAAATTTCCTGTAGAAGAATGGAGAGAGATTGTTACCAAGGCTCAAAGTTGTCTTACACTGCTTTGTTTGTAAGGCACTGTGAGAATGCTGGGGTGAGGTGCAGGAATACCAGTAGAAAGCAGCCACTCCAACCAAGGGGCCAGGATGGACAGATGATGACAGCATGGATGCTGGAGAGAGCAGCCCTGTAGAGCTCAAGGAACCCCGTAGGCTGCTGTGCACTGCTGGGAGCCGGATCTTCCCGCCCCTTGGATTCTCTGTAAGCAGCCTCTTACGCTGATTGTTTAAGTCACTGCATTGCAGTTGTGGGCAGTTCCTTTCTCCCATCAGGAGAGGGGCTCCACCTGACCTCAGCTTTCTGCATTCTGCCTCTTGTCTTCATTTCTTCATCCTCCACCATCCTCCCTCCAGAGTCTCAGGAGCTCCGCTAGATGTGGCAGTAAATATCTCTGAAGACTCACAGTGGGGGCTGGGGAACTTCTGATGGAACATGATCATTTCTGCTACAAGAACGATCTTCAGTCTCTAGGCCACAGAGGCATTAAAGCCATTAATCCATTGATGACTTCCTAGCTGAGTGGCTCTTAGGAGGTAGAGCCAAAATGGAGGAAGTAAGACAATAGGGATGTGCCTTTGAAGGTTGCATCTCTACTCTTTCTCTTCCAACACTACCCTTTGTCTCCTTCCTGGCTGCCTTGAGCTAAGCAGCTTCGTTCCACCATACCCTTCCACCATGTTGGTCTACCTCCATTCACAGCAATGGAAGCAGCTGATTATGGACTATCACCTCTAAACCACAAGCCACACTAAACATTTCCCCCTCTAAGTTTTGTTTGTCAGGTATTTTGTCCTAGCACCAGAAAAGTGACTAATACAGGGGTCCATTGTTCTGCATACGTCACAGTCTCATTTGGTGATTCTGCTCCCTAAAGACTTAATCACTCAACTAATTTCCAACAAAAATTTTTAGAGAATAAAGAGGAGGTAGGTAATATATATAAAACAAACACACTTGCATGGATTCATGACACAGTAACAAGCAAGGCAAGGACATACACCTGACCCCATAGATTTAGTTTCTGCAGCTCCTGTGGCGGCTTGGAAGCATCAGCTGCTGCCCCATTTCTCACCTCCTTTGGCTTTAAGTGACTGCAGGGCTTCACCCAGAGGGATGATCCAACACCCAGCCATGGAGGTTCTGAGTTGTCAGTGCCTGCCTTGGGGTTAGTTCTCCATATACTTATAATACAATTGTAGAAGAACCAGAGGCACTCCAGAGATTCCTTTGGATTCTAGAAATAGTCCCCTGGCCCTCACTGTGTAAGCAGCAACTAGATTTCCCCTTGGTAACCAAGATTAATCACTGCAGTCAGGAAAGTGCCCCTTTCTTTGCCCACAGGTTCAGTGGCCTATTCAGGTCAAGGGACCATCTCATTTAATTCACTGGAACCATGGTTGTGTCCCATGTGGAAACATTCTGTCCAAACAAGCAATGCTCAGGGATGCAGGACAGAGAGCAAAACCCTGCAAGTGGACCACCAGAGGTCACAGTGCAGTATCCCAACTAAGTTGCCTTGTTAGGCTTCCAAATATGGTGTAGTCTTGACGCATCTTTAAAGATTTAAGGACTGGGCCCTTGCCCAAGAATTTTTTGAGTCCCTAAGACCTTGCCAAGCAAGATACTCAACAAATACAAGTCAAGGTTCCCTTCAGTGCACTTACACACAGTCTCTTTGTTTCCAGAGTATTGGAAGCCCCAGAGACACACCAAGCCAGCCAACTGACTGAAATCCAAGCATCATAAAATCCATGTGCCAAGAAGCCAGTGTAGGAAGATTAAAACAGCTGCTCAAATTGGATTAGATTTCAATGACAATGCAGTCAGAATGTTAATATCTCTTTTATTGAGCAGTGATCAAGA
Organism: Cavia porcellus; assembly: GCF_034190915.1. Lineage (NCBI taxonomy): Eukaryota > Metazoa > Chordata > Mammalia > Rodentia > Caviidae > Cavia > Cavia porcellus. The sequence goes on from NW_026947500.1 coordinate 28,920,058, forward strand.
ATTCATATTCTAGTTTGAAATACATTAATACATTTTCTATCAAAAAGTAGAAAGGAAGAGAGGGATTATGTCAGTTAAATGGTGGCCCCCAAAGTAGACATACAAGTCATAAACCTGAGACCTGTGACTGTGATTTATTTGGGGATAGGATTTTGCAGATATAATTAAGTATCTTGAAGCAAGATCATGGTGGATGTAAAGTGGGTCCTAAAGCCGGTGTTCTTGTGGAAGCAGGTAGACACAAAGACGTGGAGGAAAAGGCTATATAAAGTCAGAGGCTAGGATTGAGGTGATGGTTCTGCAAACCAAGGACCATCAAGGACCAACAGAGATACCAGCTCCATTACAAGCTGGAGGAATCCAGGAAAAACTCACCTTAGACACTCGGGAGTGTTGCCCTGCTGACTCTGGGTTTCTGGTCTCTAGAAGTGTGGGAAATTACATTTCTGTTGCTTTTCATTACACACTTTGTGTTGATTTATTGCCTTAGTCACAGGCAACTCATGCGCATACCCAGTGGGACCGTAGAGCAGATGAACTGGCACCAGCCATAGGGCATGGACTCAGAGAGGCAGCCTGAAGAGAGGACAGGTGCCTCAGGAAGCACCTCCCTTCTCAAGTGTGTCCAGATGCTTCCTTCTCCCAGGTGGGCAGCTGATTAGGAGTGGAGAAAACAGAACTGGTTCCTCCTGGGAGACTGGAGGAGCCCAGGGACCAGCAGGGGTCTTCATCTGGACTGGGAAGCTCTGTATTCATAAAAAAAAGGCACAGCTGAACCCTGGGTCACTTGGTGTCCACCTCTGAAAGGGAGGATTTTTAGGCAAACTCAGCAGGCAGAAGGGTCTGTGTGTCTTCACACCTCATGTGGCCTGGTCACTTAGTACTTGACAGGCAGCAGCTGTCCACGATGTTCTCCCACCAAGGCTGAGCCCAGAAGGGAGTAGCCTGCCACTTTAGATACAGGGAGCCAGCTCTGAAAATCACCTAACATGTGACTTTGTAGTGAAAGAACCAAGCGGAACAGGAAAGTGGGGGAGTGAAGTGACACCAGGAGGGTGTGGTGGAGGGGTGACAGAGCCCAGCGTTGCCCCAGCTGAGACACGGAGATGAGCATGTAGAAAATCCTGTAACCATCCAGAGAAGGGACATACGGGCCCTGCACTCCCGAATCCATTCCAGTGCAGCAGCTTAGTGGCCTCCTCCCTCTGCAGCACACAGTTCTCCCAGAAGCAGGACCAAGGTGACAGTGACAGGACTTAACTTTCCTGGGTCATTACAAACTGATGCGCAGAAAAGACCTTGCCTGAGCTTTCCGGGGTGAGTGTAAGGGGGAGCTGAGAAGAACTGGGAGGGTTCCATTTGGCAGGGGGCCACTGTGCAGTGCGGCACCTTTGCAGCACAACTCTCTAGGTTATACACTGTTGCAGTATTGTGTGCATGAAGAACTGTTATTGGTAAGTGCAAAGAGCAGGAGCAGCCCTGGACCAGTGAACCCAGCATCAGTGGTTGCCCTATCAGAGATGCGAGCGATGACCCCCCCCCCACCATCTCCCAGGCTCTTGCTTCTCATGTGAGACTTTGTTCCTAGTCTAGTAGTAACCCTCATCCCCCCTGCAGAGTGGCATAAAGGAGCACCATTTAGTTTTCTATTTCATGTTTGATGGAGGTGACTGGGTTCTCCTGGGAGGGTCCCTAATGTCATCAAACTGGAGTCCCATCCAAAGCTTCCTCTCTTATTCATGTGACCATTGGTGCTGGCTGTTGGCTGGGACCTTAGTTGAGGCTTCAGACTTTACCCGTATCTTCTCTGTGCGGCATGGGCTTCCCCATGGCATGGCAGTTGAGTTCCAAGAGGAGGCAAAGAACTAGCCAGCAGGAACCCTAGGGCTTCTTAAGATCTAGCCCAGAAGTCACACAGCAGTGCACCTGTCACAGTCTCTTCGTTAAAAGTGAGTTACTAAGATTGGCCATCATTCAAAGGGGTAGAAATTATGCCCCAATCTTTTTCTGGGTGGTGCTGGGAATTTGCAGGTGTGTTTTGATAGCACCTTTCCTGCTGGATTCAGTGGGAGGGAATGAATCTTACAGTTACCAGCAACACTCTTAAAACAGCTTGTGGATGTGAAGAGCTCACAAGGCAGTACAATGTCATCTTGTGACCAGCCTGAATCAGCCTCTTTATTGGTGGATAGGGTCACCATTCTCTGGTCCCTGAGACTTGGAATCCCTCTGGTCCTTGATCCTTCGCCTCTGAGGGGGACAGGATGAAACAGCAAGCAGCAGATCAGGATTCAAGCCCAGAACCCACATGATCATGCACCTACCTGACATGAATTCATGGGTGAATCTTCTGTGACAGCCCCACATTCCCAGAGGTTTCAGTATTTGAGATAGTTTAACCATGCTTCAGATTTTGTTTAAACAAACCAAGATCGCACCAGGTTGTTGCTCTGGCTGCAGAAAAGTCTGAAGCCATCTGCTACCCCATTTCCAGCAGCTGCCTCAAACATGTCTCTGGGAGAGGCCAGTCCCAGCCCTTCCTTTGCTGAGCCTGGGGTTCACAACTCATCAGGAGCCCCATAAAGCAGCCGTTGCGTGAGTTATGAGGTGCCTACCCCAGCCGGCAGGAGTCACTCACTTAAGACCCCTCAGTGTCACCATGGGGTTAGGGAGGCTTCCATGCCGCCCAAATCTGTATTGTAACCCTGGCCAGGGATCAAGGGGTATTCCTGCCCCCACCTCTCCCTCTGATTAATGAGCAGTTTTCTGAAAGTCAGCCCCCTCCTGCTTTGCACTGGCCCATTAGCTGGCAAATGAGTAATTTTTGATCATTATTGAGTAATTTCTGAAGCAGTATTATTCTAGCGCTTAATTATTCCATGCTTATCCAACACATTGGCCTGTTATTCAGCAGCAGCTCCGGGGTAACGGTCTGCTACAGAGTCAGCCTTAATGGGTCTCAAAGCATCTGCAAAGGAAGTTATAATCCAACCTTTGTGTATATGCCACCTTACTCCCCATCACCACGCAACTGGGTAAATTGATGCCATCAAGGAGCACTGGCATGCTTATTTGAAGGAAAATAAGACTGGCTGATCAAATAGTCTGGAAGGAAAAGCAGAGAGGAATAAAGTCCTATACTTAGAGACTGCCTTGTGCCACCCAGCCTATTACACTGAGTCAAATACAGGCCTTCCCAGAGAGAAGCTCCCTTACAGCTCTTCTTTCTAAAGACAGACACCTTAATGTTCAGTCTTGAGCTCTGATCTTTAAATAGAGAGAGGCCCAAGAGAAAACAGCTAGACTGGTTGTCAGGAGACCTGGGTTTGAATGTGTCATACAACCTGGGTGTACTCCCCTCTCTCATTAATTAAATCTTTCCTGTTTCCCAGGCACCTCACCAGGCTGTGGACACTGCCACACAGACAAGTCACCTGGCGTCACTGACCTCAAAGTCTCTGTGATACAGGTGTGCAACAAAGGAATAGATACACAATTATTTTTAATATCAGTAGTTTCTCAAGCCAACACCAATGCTAAAAAAGAGCACACAGAGCATACATATTCACTGGATGTCCACCCAGAATCCAGTCCCATCTTCCTTCTTCCTAAGAACACCCAAGTTTTTTGGGGGATACCCTGCTACCACTTCTTTGGTGCAAATGGGGATTGGAATGGGCTGGCCCTGCTGCCCACTCGGGGAGGGCTCTGATAAGAATCAACACTGTGATTGGTCAATACACGATACATGCCCCAGACCTATTTCACAATTATCACAAAGGTGACCCCTCTCTGCTGCAACAATTCGTCTGGAGCAGATCCAATCAGAGTGAATCTGGCAATTCAGTGGTAGGTGAAACGCACTTAGCACCCTAACACGCCACATTGTTTTTGCACAGTTCAAAATGAAAATGGGGAGCTCCTTGTTTAAAAAGTAGAGACATAATCCTTTTCCCTTTTTTCCCTCAGTTTCTCTCTTGATTTGTGGAGTATTTTAACATTTGTAACTTAATATCATTCTAAGTAAAGAAAGATTTTTTATTTAAATTATTAGCACTGATTTTACTGTTTACCGTTATATTCTGAAATGTTGGTTTTAAATGCACAAATAAAAGCACCGAATGTGTGGGTGGATGTGCAGAGATTGCTCACGTTGTATTTTGCAGCTCAAAGCTGCATCTGCACTTTGTTCTTACAAGATACAATTGACTCCAGTGTTTTAAATCTTTTTGCTTCCTTCCATGTCATAATTTTCAGCACTAACTGTGTCACAAGAGTCAGAAAGTTTTAAGAAGATGCTGTCAGGAACTGAGTTGCATCCCCCAAATTCACTTGTTGAAATTCTAACCTCCAATATTAGAACATGTCTGTTCCATCACCCTGAATCCAAGGACGCACAAATCCCTTGTGTAAAATGGTGTACTATTTGCATGTAATCTACCCACATCATCTCTCTCATTTACTTTAATTTCTGGATGACCTGTAACACAACACAATATAAATATTATAAAATGGTTATTAATCTGTATTGTTTAGGGAATAAGGATCAGAAAAAATCCATAAAGTCCTTTTTTTCAGACTATTTTTGATTTGCAATTTGTTGAATTTCTGGAAACTCCAGAGATGGAGTCACCTGTATTTGGAGATCTGGTCTTTGAAGAGGTAATCGAGTTAAAGTAAGATCTTCAATATGGGCTCTAATCCAACATCCTTATGAAAAGAGATCAGGACAAAGACACACACAGAGGACCATGTAAGGACACAAGGAGGGGATGCCATCTCTAAGCCAATAAGGGAAGCTCAGAAGGAGCTTGACCCTGTGAGCTCTTGGCTCTTCGACTTTCAGCCTCCACGATGTGAGACAATGTGTCTCTTGCTTAAACCACCCCCAACACCCTGAGCTGATTAGGACAGCCAAGGTTGTTTTTTTCCATTGCCTTCTTTGTGTACTAGAAGGAATCTCGGGGTTATGTTATACTGAATGATGTACAGACAACACATTCGTTTTCCCTCTTCGGGACTTGCTTAGGTTACGCCTGTCTGTCCACCACAGCTCCATGTGATAATGTACTGCAAACATTACATGAGAAGAGTACAAGGAAGGGCCATTTTGGTTATTTTTCTTGTTGCTGAGACAAAATACCCAACACCCAAAGTTGAAGTAGGAGAGGTTTATTTCAGCTCACAGTTTATAGAGGTTTCGGTCCATAGTGGGCCATTCCAAGGCCGGGAGGCATAGCAGAGGAAAAACAGTTCATGGCAGTACAGGCAGGAGGTAACCAGTAGTAAGCATCAAGCCCTTTTTTTTCCTTTTATTCCACTCAAATTTACAAGCCTTTTGTATAGTACCCCCAAATCTGGGGGTAGAGGGGGCTTCTGTGTTCAGTAAGTATATTCAGCAACACCCAGAACTATTGTTATGGTTGATACAGTGTGTCAACTGGTGAAGTTTAGAAGTTCAACAGGAGGGGTGGGGATTTAGCTCAGCGGCATAAGCGCCTGCCTTGCAAGCAGGCAGTCGTGAGTTCGATCCCGGGTACCAGTAAAAAGGAAAAAGACAAAAAAAAAAAAAAAAAAAAAAAAAAAAAGAAGTTCAACAGGAAATTCAGCAGAGAGCCAGGATTCTTACTTTGTAAATATCCTCATCCTGTGCAAGAGGAGGGCACAGAGATTCTGTGAGTGCTGCATCTGCCCTGGGGGTGGGGTGAGTGTAGGGTGGTAGCCTGAATATAATATAAGGGAGAAAAAGAGGGTTGTTCTTCCCTCCTTTTGCTCTGGCTGCTTTTGCTGGCTGCTACCTTGAAGTGTTGCCCCAGTGCCATGCCACCCTGCCTTAGAGCCAAATGATTATGGACTGAAACCTCCACAAACGATGAGCTAAATAAACCTTTCCTTCCTTGTTTTGGGTGTCGGGTATTTTGTCCCAGCAATTCAAGAAAAGTAACCAGGACATATGCTAATTCCAATCAGTGGGCTAATTTATCACCACATATGCTTAATCCCAGTATCAAATGCTATAGATGTAGCCAGTTTCAAAAAGCCCTACCTATGAGCGCGTGAGGCTTTGTGATGCCGTCTATCTTGCTATAACAATGTTGAATGCATAATTGCTGAAATCTCATCTATCACATAACAGCTCCACTATCCCACCGGACTTTATTTACAATGCAGAAGTTCAAAAATAAATTAAAACTTTTGAGATAGTTCTGACCAAGCATTATACCAAAGTGGAAGCTGTTTAATCATAAGCCTTGGTGACTGTAAGCCTTGTCTGCCTGTGAAGCTGGCCTGAGGTCATGGGTATAAAAGAAAGCGCAGAAAGCTAGCACAGGGAGCAAGGTGCCTGGTTAAAGGGCAGAGCTTTGGGAATCTCAAGGAATCATTCTTTGGAGCACAAAATGACCCTTCTATGCCCTGCTTGGGCATCTGGCCATGAAAGCCAACCTGCACAGACTACAATGGCCTTAGTCTCCCCATCTGTGGAGTGCCTATCTGTCTGCCAGGTGCCTGCCTGTCCTGCCTGTCTGTGTCAAGGTGCTTTTCAAAAGCCAAAACAAAAACCCAAAACCCCCTTCACACCAAACATGCCAGACATTGCAGTCCATACACATAGAAAGATACAGACATTTCTTTATCAGATTATCACGTAATATTGTCTAAATTTTCAGGAAGGGTGCTTCAGAAGATAGGTTATTTTAGGTTTTGTTTTTGTTTTGTCATACTGCAAACAATCCTTTGCAACACTACAGGAAGAAATTTTTTGAATTCCAGGGCCAGCATTGATTGTTCTTTGCAGTATACCTGGAGATCCCTTATTTCCTCCAGCCATTGCGTGAGTAGTGCCCCCAGACAGTGCTGGAGAATGCACTGATTGAGGACCTGGGATCCCAGATCAAACATTCGTGTTACAATGTTTCTAAATTTATGGTGCCCTGGACAGTTTCCTCTGAAAGACCTGAAAGAAAAAGGCAAAGACAGTTGTATTCATTTCCTGGGGCTCCAAGACCTGAGTTAAGTAGCTAAAAACAACAACAACAAAAATGTATTTTCTCACAGTCCTGGAGGCTATTAGACCAAAGTCAAGTCAATGGTTGGTTTCCTGAAGGCTCAGAGGTAGAAACTTCCTTCCTTCCGCTGGCCAGCAGCCCTCGGTATCCTTAGCAGGTAGACTGGCCCACTTGGGTCTGTACATCTAGTGTAGGCAGCACAATTGGGCTAGGGAGATTTCTCCCTGTCCATCTACCTGAATTGGGGAACCCCTCAATCCAATCCTCCTTCCACTGTTGTAAGAGAAGCAGAAATAAAAATAACAGAGCCCCGGGAAATCTCTAAAGCTCTAGGCCAGAGCACATGCATGTTATATCTCACAGCCCAAACTTAAGTAACCTTTTCGCCACTTCAATCTCGTTAAAGGTTCGTGTGTGTGGACAGCATCTGGTGTATGTGATGTAATCCCAGTGAACTCTGGGAAGGGCATGAGTAGTAGGGTGCCCTTGACATGACTCAGCACCCTGTCAATCATTCCTGTTAATCTTATCTGAACTCTGATTTACCTGTGCTGCTTCTTACTTTCCTGTTGCCCTGACACCATTTTTCTGTTCATGTCACCTTTTGTTTCTGTTGGCATAGATCTGTCCTGAGCTACCTTCCTGCTGCCTTGGATACCTGCAGCTATTGGATGCACAGTTGCAATACTCAAGAACCTGGAATCTCTCTCTCAGACCCACTTTATTTTCATTTTATTTTTTAAGAGATGGTGTTATGGTTTGTTATAGTCAGGGTTTACTGGAATAAGGATTCAAAATTTTCAGGATTATTTTATAATATTCATCCAAAGAGTCAGATGCAAAAAGGTGCAGGAGAGATGTCTACACACTAGAGACCCAAAGAATCCAGCTGAGGGCCTGGATTCTAAGACAATGTCCTGCACAAGTCCAGATGAAGTCCTGAAGCCCATGGCAATGCCACCAGCGAGTCCAACTGGAGGTCTAGAGCCCACAACAATATCTCATGCAAGTCTGTGTCAAGGATCTGTACCTGGGAAGGCCCAAATGTCAGGGGTGGAAGCTAGAAAGTCTGCACCAGCAGATTGAAGGAGCTGTGCCAGCAGGCTGAGGCATCTGCACTGGAGCCAGGAAGGGATGCTTCAAGTAAGGACCAGAGCTCCGCCAAAAAGAACTGCAGCCATCCTCAGCAACAGCGAAGACTTGGGCTCCTCTGATGATAAGAACTGCTGAATTCATATCAGGAAACCCAGCAAAACGAGCTTCTCCAGGAGAATCAACAGCGCACCATCTTCCCCTCCAGTTCTCTTTCTATGCTGTTGGCAATGATCCTCAGGTGGGCCTTCTACACCCAGCTCCATGCTGATTCAGTTCTTCTGCACATTACAAGTTGACCATTAGTTAATCCACCATATGGTGTATATCTTGAGATTGCCCCCAAAAACTTGTGTGCTCAGAGACAAGGGGAGGTATTTGCATTATGGGAATTGTATAGCTGACTGGTTGTTAGGAGGTGGGGCCTAGTCAGAAAAGGCAGGTCAATGGGGCTGTGACTGGTATGGTTTATCTCCTTCCTCAGGTGCTCCTTCCATTCTCTCCTTCTTGATCACCACAACATGAGCGGCTTCTCCTGCACGTGCACCTCTGCCTTTCTCTTTCTTCTTTGAATCCAGCCTATTAACAAACCTCTCCTTTAAGCTGTAGATGTCTGGTATTTTGTCCCAGCCATGAGACAAGTGACTAAGATAGACAACATCTCACTATGCTACCTCGGCTGGTCTTGAACTGAAGTGACCCTTCTGCCTCAGCCTCTTGAGTAGCTGGGACTACAGGCAAATATCACACTGCCTGGCATGGTCTTCCATGTTCAGACCACCTTCCTTTCTGTAGTTTTCGTATTTTTCTGTTCTTGTATAACAGGAATGGCAAAATGGAACTTTAAAAGTTAGTTTTTTTTTTTTTTTTGACACAAATGCTTTCTCCAAACTTCCTCAGGGCTAGGGCATAAACCACCCCCTACCTCACCTCCGTGGAGGTGAATGGAAAGACTGTGCAGACATGGTACCATTTGCATTGCCACAGAGAAGGAGAGGAGAGAGGCTGGGTCCAGGAAGGGATGAAACAAGCCTGGATGTGTCTACTGCCTCACTGTATTCTCCCCACGCTGTTCCTTGTTATGAAAGCCCCTGACACACTCATGCACAGGGAGAGGTTGAATTGGATGAGTCCCCAGCATCTCCTTGGAGTTAGCTTTGAACACAGCCTTTTCTATCAAAATAAATAGCCTCCTTTGATTAGATCAGTGGCCAGCAAAAGAACCTGAGTGTATGGTAATATGGACTTAGGGCCCACCAAGGTGACCCAGAAAGATCTTATTTTGGAACTCATATCTTATTATGTTTTCTGCAAATAAGGTCACTTGTGTGAGCTCTGGGGTGTCAGGACATAAGCGCAGCCTTTTAGGAGGGTGTCATCAGCCAGCCTGTAGTAACAGTGTACCCTAACTATTGATCCCAGAAGCTTTGTCAGGACGTGGTCTCTGCACTCCAGCTCCCTCTCACTGGCCCGGCCATCAGTCTTTGTAAACTGCTGGGTGCTTGTGAGGCAGATGGGGCCCTCTCTGGGAAGCATTAAAAACAGCTGTTCAGGTCTTTCTGGCAGATGTTGCTGAGTAAGAGGGCTGACACAGCTCTTCCCGGGAGCTGCTGTCCATCCTTTGAGAGACTTTTTTGGTTGTGATTTGCTTTCCCTTCACATGCTTCCCATCAGAGATAGTAGGCAGGTGGGTCCCAGCTTGGTACCCCTGACACTGGAGTCAGAGGATTCTTTGTGGGCAGATATGTTTGGTCTGCAACAGGATGTTTGCCAGCATCCCTGACCTGTACCCCCTGGGTGCCAGTAACATGCTTCAGACTGCAACAGTGAACAATGCTCCCCATAATGCCTCTAGTCACTGAGGGGTAGACCTACCCCCAACTGAGAACCTGAGATCAATGAATGGTGAGAGAGCCCAACATCCTAGAGGGGTGGAGCATCTGGTAGAGGGGTCTGCAGAGGGCTACTGTGGGGCTTGTGTGTGCTCTAGAAATTTCTGAACCTTGGGTGTCCTTATAGGGATATTTAAAGGATGTGATAGTGTTTTGTGATAGTAGTACTGTGTCACCAAGGAAGGATGCACTCAGTGCCTGACTTTGCAAGTGCCATTTCCGTTTATTCCATAAAGTCCAGTGTGCATGTGCCATCCTCTCTGTCCTGTGTCTAGCACTGTGCTTGGCATACAGCAGGCAGAGGAGGCAAAGTGAGCAGCCTCTGCCATCAGGATCATCATGATGGACTGGGACTCTGCCCTGCGGTTACACATCCCTGCCTCCTGAAGCCCTGGCCCCCACTCCAACCTTTGAGATTTGCATCCTGTTTTCTTCTAAAGAGAAAGACAATCCCCCTGCAAGTCCAGAGGTCCTTCCCACCACTCAGGCTCCCCGAGTCTCTCCCTAAATTTGCTGCCCTTTGCTTTTGGAAAAACTGCTTCTGGAATGCAGAGGGCTGGCTGGTAGCCATCTGCCACCCTGGGAACTGGCTTCTCCCCAGGCAACACCCAGACAGACGGGCAGGAGGCCTCTTCCAGCCATTCAAGATGACATTGGACTTGAGCCATGCATGTCTTGAATGTCCTTCTTCATGCTACTCTATGGGCTGGGAGGCACATGGGGTGGGGCCTTGTGATTCACTCTGTCCTGGATCAAAACTGGATAAGAAAAAGTTGCATAGGATTTAAGGATTTCTTTTTTAAAAAATTTCACTGCATTGATATGAGCATGTGTGTTTTCTTTTTCTACTTGCTTTTCACAGTGAGCACATACAGTCAGAAAACCTTTGACTTGTGCTGTGAATAACCCCACTGTAACCTTTCATTCACCTCCAGCGTCTTGCCTGGCTCTGGAGGGCTCCTGGTGCTGGAAGCCAGACCTGTGCCCTGTTGCATACTTGCCTCGCTCTCAAAATCCCCTGAGCTTCGCCTGTTTACCCCCTTCCACACCCACTTCCCCGGCTCTGGAAATCACCAAGCCTTTTATTGTCTTTATAGCTTTGCCTTTTGAAACTGTTGCCTTTCACTTGGGATACACCAATTAAGAGTCAAGGCTTGAGAATGGCCTTTTTACTGCTGGGTAGTATTCTATTGTATTCTTCCGAGGAGCACCTGGGCTGTTGCCAGGCTTTGCAGTTAGGAATAGGCCATGTGAATGTTTTGGTGTCGATATAAGTGTCTGGCTCATTTGGATAACTACCAAAGACTATGATCACTGGATCTTACAGCAAGACATGTTTAGCTTTCTAAGAAACCACCAATTTGTCTTCCACGGTGGCTGTCCCCCGCCGCGTACCAAGCATTGATTGAGATTTCCTGTTGTTCCACATTCTCATTAGTACTTAGTGTTGCCTGTGTTTGAGATGTCAGGCGTTCTAATAGGTGTGAAGTGGAATTGGTCTTGTTCCAATCTGCATTTCCCTAATGATAAATTATACTGAGCATCTCTGCATATGCTTGACCCTACACTGAATGTATATGGCCCTCTAAAAATTTGTGTTGAAGTTGTATCTCCCACATGTGACTCTGGTGGTATCTCCCACGTGACTCTGATTGGAGTTGTAACCAGATGGAGGGCTTTGTGGGGTTTCTTCCCAGGTATTTGGTGTCCTGGACAAAGAGTGGACAACACACACAGAAAAGGCAGCACAAGTGTGTATTTACCAAAGGCAGAAAAGAGGCGCGCTCTACAGGGTGAGAGCAGGTGAAAAGTCTCACAGCAGCCCTAAGGATAAGGGACAGGGCTTTTTAGAATCCAAAATTCCTGGAATGTCTTCCCCGTCTGCAAATAAAACATGGGGACAGTGGTCCTATCAAAAACTCAGCTGGGCTGGAGCCAGGTTTAAACTGCTCTAGCAAAAGACTTGCCGGGCTTCTTGCCAGATGTAAATGAATAATTAAAAAAGCACTTCTCTGATGAGTCCCACAGACAGCTCCAGGTTCAAACAAGGGGTTAAAAAGCATCTCTTTCTGATTGGTTCCAAGTACAGCGCTCAGGGGCTGTGGAGTCATTCTGAGCCCTGTGCTCTGCACACAGCCTTTGGGTGTTTGTAACAATTGTTGACGCATTCTACCCAGTGAGTTGTGCAGTCTGTCCCAGGCTAAATCTACTACCTCAGAGACAGGGACTTTACAGGATAATTAATGGGTGATAATGGCCTTATGATGGTATTAGTACCCACGTAAGAGAAAACAGAGCCCAGCTCGTGTTCCTTCTCCCACGCTGCCCCAAGGAAAGGCATGTGAGGACACGAAGGTACCATCTAAAGTCAGGGAGGAAACTCTTAACAGGACCCAACCTCGCTGATCCTCTGATCTTGAGTTTACAGCTCCCAGGGCTGTGAAAAAAGAAATCCCGTCATTAAAGCCACTCACTCTGGCGTTTTGTCACAGCAGCCCAGGTTGACACATGCTTACTGGGTGTCTGCATACCTTTTTAATGAGTTGTCATATGCGATCCTTTACTTATTTTACATAGTTGTCATTTTTGGTTAAAGAACTTGCCTATTTGCATATAAGTCCTTTACTGATGTCTTGCAAACCTTTGCCAACCAATCTGTAGCTTGTCTTTTTAGTTTTTAGCAGAGTAAATTTTATCTTTTTTAAATTTTTGGTACTGGGATCGAACTCACTACCTCATGCTTGCAAAGCAGGCGCTTATGCCGCTGAGCTAAATCCCCGGCCCAAGGTTTTTAATTTTAATAAAATTCAACTCATCAAAATTTTTTCAGGAATTACATTTTAAGCACTATGTCTAAAAACTCAGATCTGAACCCAGGCTTGTTAGATTTTAACGAATTATTTTCTGATTTTTATAAAATATACTGTAGTATTCTACCATAGTATGAGCATATCTTGCTATTATACTATATAACGTGCTACATAGTATGCTGTATAATGTAACTTATACTAAAGAACACCACCCATTTGCTTCTAAATTTTATATGGAAAGACATTTGAGATCATTTTTCTGTAACAAATTGTATCTAGATACTCTTGTTCTATGTGACTAATTGTCCCAGCACTATTTGATGAAAGGGTGCTTTTTCTTATTCAGTCACCTTTATGCCTTGGTCAAAATTCAGTTGGCCATATCCAAGTAGGTCTATTTTGGGTTTTTCTTTTGCTCCATTGACCTTTGTGTTATTCTTTCACTGATATCACACTGTCATCATTACTATAGTTTTTAGTAAGTTCCACATTGAGTGGTATGCAAGACCTTCAACTTTTTTCTTCTTAAGTATTGAAGTGACTGGTCTAGGTTTTCTGCTTTCCATAGAAATTTTAGAATTAACCTGGTGACATATACAAACAGTTTGCTTAGATTTCTATTGAGATTTCATTTAATGAGACTTTTAATCCATGAACACAGAATACCTCTCCATTTTAGATGTGTGCTTACCTTCATAATTTTTAGTTTTCTGCATAGAGATCATGCATTTATCTTGTTAGAGTGATACTTGAGAGCTTACTTTTGAGTTACACTTTGGTACTTTTGTAAATGACAAATTGCTTTTTATATCTGAAATTCTTGTGCATGGCTGGTTTATAGGAAATCAGTTAACTTTTCATATTATCTTCTATTCTGAGACTTAATTGTTCCTGGAATCACTTTTGTAGATTCCTTGGGATTTGCTAGGTAATCAATCATGTCATCTGTGAGTAAGCACAGTTTATTTTTTCTTTCCAATCTGTGTGTCTCTTTATTCTTTTTCTTGTCTTGTTAGATATAAGTCCAAAATAATGTTAAAGAATAATGGGAAAGAACATTCTTGCATTATTTCCCATTTTATGGGAAAAGCATTCAATTTTGTACCATTAAGTTTGATACTAATTATAATATGTATTCTCTCTCCTTTATTGGGGTTAGGAAGTTCCCTTACAGTTTTATATTTTTTGAGAGTTTTTATCATGAATTTGTTGAATTTTTTGATATTTATTAATGTGATCATGTGTTTTTATGCAGTCTATTTCATATGATGAATTACCCAGACCGATTCATGAATGTTGAACCTGTCTTCTATTCTCAGAGTAAACTCTCTTGATTGTAATATATTATTCTTTTCATATATTGATAGATTCAATTTACTAATATTTTGTTAAAAATGTGTATGTGTATGTTTATGATAGATACAGTTTTAAGTTCTCTTTTCTAGTAATGTCTTCAGCTGGTTTTGATACCAAGGTAATGATAACCTCATACAGGAAGAAAACTATTTTCTCTGTTCTATTTTCTGGAAGATATTGTAGGGAACGGGCATTAACTTTTCCTTAAGTATGTGGTGAAATTCATCATTAAAACTACATGGACCATTGTACTTTATTTTTTGGAGGGTTTTAAAATGTTGATTCAATTTTTTGTTACTGTTACTTCGCCTTGTGTGAGTTTTAGTAGTGTCTTCGTTTTACTTTTCTCTGTTGCTGGGACAAAATACTCCATACTCAAAATGAAGGAAGGAAAGGTTTATTTAGCTCACGGTTTCTGGAGGTTTCAGTCCATAATCACTGGCTACAAGGCAAGGTGGCATGGTACAGGGCAACACTTCAAGGTGACAGCCAGAGCAAAAAGGAGAAAACAAGCCTCTTCTTTTCCCTTATGTTGTACACAGGCCACTACCACTGCTCCTTCAGGGGGGGTCTAGTACTCACAAAATCTCTGTGCCTTCCTCTTGCACAGGATGAGGATATTTACACAGTAAAGGATCCTGGCTCCCTATTGAGTCTCTCAGTTAAACTTCTAAACTGCTCAAATTGATACAATGTATCAGCCATAACAAGCAGTTTGTATTTTTTTAAAGAAATTGGTCTATCTTATATAAGTCATCAAATTTGTGAGTATAGTTATTTGTAGTTTCCCCATTATAACTTTAATAGCCAGAGGGCTCAGAACAATGAACTCTTTTACTTCTGATATTGCATTTGAGAAGTAATATTCTGACATTGCATTTCTTTTTTCTTTGTTAGCCTAGCTAGAGTTTTATCATTTTATTGTTATTTTCAAATAAACAGATTGTGTTTCATTGATTTTCTCTATTGTTTTCCTATTTTCAATGTCATTGATTTCTACTCTATTTTTATTCTTCTTTCTTTAGTCTCGTTGGCTGTTTTCCTCTACTTCTGCAAGATAGAAATCAAGCTTAGTGATTAGAGATTTCCTCTTTTTAATATATTCATTTGATGTTACAAATTTCCCTGTAAGTACAGTCTTAGCACACACCACAGGTTTCAGGAAAATTAATTTCATTTTAATTAGTCAAAATATTTTCTTTTGAGACTTCTTTTTTTTACACACGAGTGTTGAAAAATATGTTGTTTGATTTCAAATATTTGGGAATTTCACAGCTATTTTTCTTCTTGCTAGTTTAATCATTGTAGTCTGACAGCGTACTTCATGTGCTTTCTATCATTTTGAATACATTAAGATCTTTTAGGACAATTATCTATTTCTCTCATTTTGAATACATTAAGATCTTTTAGGACAATTAAAAATAATAAAATAAGATATTTTACCTTATGTATATTTATTTCTTATATTTATTTCTTCTCTGTTTCTCCTTTCTCTATGTAACCCCAACTTTCTGACCTATATCATTTTCTTTGGGATGAAGAATTTCTTTTGAAATACTCCTTATAGAACAGGTCTGTTGTTGAATTTCATTGTTTTTGTATGTGTATGTATTTCTCCCTACTGAGAAAGTATTTCCCCTTCACTATTAAAGGATAGTTTTGCTAAATTTAGAATTCTTATTTCCTGCTTTACAGTTTCAACACAAAATTTTACACCACAGTCTTCTTGTTGTGCAGCGTCTGGTGAGAAATCCACACTAGTTTTTAACCCCTGTGCTGTAGACAGGATGTCTATTCCTCTGATTGCTTTCGATAATTTGTCTTTATTCTGGTTCTCTGTAGTTTTAATTCATGGGATTCCCATCTCTCTGCGTATATGTCCCAGCTGCTTTCTCATGCTGTCTACCTTATCCATGAGCTCCCTCATCATACTGATTGCAGTTATATCAACTCTAGCATCCCTGACATATCTGAGTCTTGCGTGGATGAATGCTGTGTCTCTTCTTTTCCCTCTCAGCCAAGGCTAGCTGTCTGCTGCTTTCCCTCAGAGATCTGATTGAAACCTCCTGCCTGCAGGGAGGCGGGGGATGGGCTGGTGGGCAGAATCCAGAGTCCAGACAAGACACCATGCTGACGTGAGTTGTTTTGTGCTCTATTTTCAGTCAGTCTGAACACACACACACACACACACACACACAGGCCCTTCTTTCAGGAGAATGATTCTGATACCATTACTACTGTCTTCAGTAAATTCAAAGAGAATCTTCATCCACATGGCAAACATGCAGGAGGGGCTACCTGTACAGGATATTATTTTGTATGATTGATGCCTCATAGAAATCCCTGGAGTTTGCTTGATTAGTATCCCCTTCACTGAAGCTCAAGCTCAGGTCGTGTTGGGCAGCTGACTGAAGGGTGTGCAGGAGTGGAGAGCTGGGCTTTGGCGTATGCGGAGGGAGGGGTACAGCCAGGCTGCATGCGCAGGTAACTGGGGCTAGGAGGAAGCCCTGCTTTCTGTGCTATTGCTTCCTGTTTGTCTCATGCTTTATCACAGCTCCAACCACCCAGGGAGGAAGCCAGTGAGTCTTCACGGATCTCGAATCACCCCACAGCTGCAGCTGCCTGCTCAGCCTTAGAGCAGGTACCGCAGAAAGAATCGGTCTTCAGAGGAAACTCCCAAAGCCTGGGTCTCTGCAAGTCAGTGTTTGATAAATGTCAATAATCAGAAAGCATCCTTCAGTGTGTGTTCAGACAGTGTGATAAATGCTAATTTGCCCAGGAAAAACTTTTGGATGCATGGTCCAAGCCAGCAATTGAATTAATCTTCCAGTGTGCTATACTAACACTTAACCCCTTCCCACTAGGCTCTGAGTTCCAGGAGGCCAGGAACCTCAGTCATCCCTTGCTTGAAATGGGCTTAAATGAGATCATTAGCAACAACCAAAAGATCAGTCAGCCCTAGACAGACCTCGTCCATTGGCTATGTTGGTAAGGCAGGTGCCTCAACGGGTTCTGCCCTGTAGAAGGTTACGTGTAGGTAACACAAAAGTTCAGAACCCACTACTCTGCCTTTGCTCTAGAAAGGGCAGTTGCCTCAGTTTCCCTAGCTTCAAAGCAGAGACTATATAGTCTCCTGAGGATGGGACAACCTGTAAGCCAGACTCTGTGCCAACTTGGCTTCATGAGACCAATATCTTTTGAAAATACTCAAGTCTTGGGGTCATCCTGAGAGCCACAGATGATGTTGGACAGGGGCAGTCATATGCACACAACACTCAGGACACAGCAGCCCTTGCCTGGCCGTCCAGGGAACCATGATGGGGAGACCTGGGCCACCTTTCAGCTCTTTGTGTTGACAGCTTCTGGTGGGTCTTTGGCCCTAGGGACCATGGAAGGTAGTTTCTTCTCTTCTCATCTGCCTACAGGCTGCTGAAGCAAATTAACAAGCACTGTGGAAGAAATTGCAATCCTAATATGCAGACTCATCATGGTGACAAGACTGGAGCAGAACAGCGACCTCGAGGTCATTATAATTTTAATTGGTTTTCATGTGAGCCCAGGCACACAGATTGGTTGTATCTGACGTGGGTGACGGCTGTCGAATTAGGCGATCGATTCTGAATGCTACATTTGCTCCTGGGTGTATTTAGTTCCTTTTGGGTGGTTCGCCGGCTCCCACCTACCTGGGTGGAGGATTCCAGGTGGGCCAGGATGGACACGGGCATCTTCCATGCTCTGTCTTCACATCCAGCCCCTTGCCACAACCACCCGGACCCACCCACGAGTCCAGGGCAGGTTGTTCCTGGTTCCCTAATACAGCGCCTCCTGGTGGCAGGACCACCCACACTCGCCATCTCCTTGCAAAGTATGCTAGGGCTTTACAGAGGTGCCTATTCCTGGATTATTCCGTGGTATATTTTAAAGAACATTTATTTCTGTGTCTGAATTAGTTTCTGTCAGACTCTGGGGTAGGTTGAAGAAAAGAAACAACTTTCTTCACTTTGACCCATTGTTCCATTCATTTATAGCCGAGCTGAATCTTAGCCCAGAAGCATGAAGAAAATCACAGTTCTTCACTTAATTTTAATCACCCCAGACGCTAGCCTGACTGCCTCTCTGAGTGGTGGTGGACAGCAGGTCCTGGTCACTCTTGAGATATCTGCTCCTATCAAGCCCACCAGCCCCTTGGTGATACCAGGTCTTGGGTACTGTGGCTTCCACCGTGTTCTTGGGGTGTTTGTGGGAAGGATCTTAGTGTCACCCTTGCTTTATGAGGTTCAGGAAGGAGGGTTCAGCTCTGGGCTCCCCAGCTGGTCATCTCCTCATCTGTCCTGCTTCCCCTCTTTAGCTCTTAGGGGAACACATATCCCTGCATAGAACATCTCATCTCTGTACCTCAGCTCATCTATCTCAAAGCAGCTTCCAATTGGTACCTAGTGGTCTCTGGTTCCTGGCCTGAGCTTTAGAGACCTGAGACTCAGAGCTCCTTGAGGTAAAGGGAGAGAAGCAAGGATCAGAGAAATACAAAAGCAAAGTACCCTTCTATGATGTGTGTATTGGAATACTACAGGGACACATATTGTCTTGGTTGTCCAGTGCCTGTGGTCCTTTGATTAGTGACAGCATCATGATGTTCTGGGGAATCAGTCGCCCAGCTCCTTCTTGGACTCTGGGTTTTAGGTGTCCATAGAGGGCTCTCTGACCAGAGGCCAGTGCACAGAGCTGCAGTTCAAACCACGGAGGTAAATGGTAGGGACACCAGAGCCAAGATCAGAACTAGCAAGCCAGGGGCTGGGGATTTAGCTCAGCGGCAAGCAAGCAGTCGTGAGTTCGATTCCTGGTACCGATAAAAAAAAAAAACGAAAAAGACCAAAAAAAAAAAAAAAAGAACTAGCAAGCCAGGATGAGGTAACTCCTAGGAAAAGAAGGGCAGGGGACTCCAGCCGTGGGGTGGAGAGCCAAAAGGAAGAAATGTGAATGCATTTCTTTATCTTTCCATGCAGTGTTAGTCTTAACAGTATATTATACATGATTTCCACTGCAATGCTCCTGATCAGGACTGGGCAAAGTTATCCACTTGGCTTACAGCTGCCATTTCCTCCTCCATCTGGCTATGGGATGGTGAACGGGTCACTCCATCCTCCTCCTACCTTGCTCAGGTGTGCTCAGGCTTTGTCAGATGAAGACGATCAGACCTCCCCTCCTCTCCACTTATTCCTCCCACATGGTCTTCATGTTGGAAAGTGCAGAGGATGCTGTGGCTTGGACCCTGGTAGAACTGAGAGAGGGGTGGGTCAACTGAGCCATCTGGTTCCTTCTGGCCCTCGGGGAGCAGCCCTAACATGATCCCAGGCACACAGCTGGCTCTGAAGGCCAAGGTTTATGACTAATAACATTACAGCTTGGACAGTACACCCCAGGAGCTGTGCACACTCCAACAACTTGTTTTCCCCTCAGTTCTTCACAGCTATGGTCTCTCCTCCCAGGCTCTACACAGGCTTGGCGTCGGTACTTCAGTTTCTAGCTCCCCTCTCCTCCCCGGGACCCAAAAGGGACAAGTTCAGGATATCCTTATCTCCCTTGAAGCAGCCTCATGTCCTAGCTGATTAATTTCTTCTTTTGCCCTGTCCTTCAAGTCAAGTGCTCATCCTTGACCCTGTAATTTCCAGCTGGGTGAAGCATCAGAATCAGTATCAGAATCAAAGTGTCAGTGGGGGCCAAACCTTTTCCAGTTCACTGGGCAGGACCTCGATCCCAGGCCTGGCAACCACCTGATGGGCAGGGGTAGAGGGGCAGACCCCAGAGAGCCTCTGGCTGGATGCCCTGGATGTGTGGCCTGGACCATGTTTCTAAGCCATCTGTGTGTCATCAGGTGTGAGATCCTGGTTGTGACGTTCCCTGATCACGTGGTGGCTGCAAGGACAAAATAAAGCCATCTGAAGTCTTATATCATGAAGGTCACTAGTGAGTGACCTCCAAATGGTCAAATGCAAGGTCAATTCTTGGTCCCATCACACCAGACAGCAACATGTGGTCAAAAGCTTCCTCCTCCTCTTGTCTCCTGCCAAGTGAGGACAGCATGGGGCTCTCTTTGAGGGTGCTGCTTTCAAGACACCATCCCGGAAGCAAACAGACCCTGGCCTAACATGCAAGCACCATGATCTTGGCCTTCCTAGCCTCCAGAACTGAGAGAACAAATGTCCCTTCTTACAAATTACCCAGCCCATAGTATTTCGATAGCAGCACACATGGATGAGACTTACTCGTTCCCTCCCCTACCCCAGGAGATGCTCTCTCTTTGCCCCTTTGTTGATGCCTCTTCTTCCTTCTTGTTAAGGATCCAGCCATTGTGTCAGGCTTCTCCTGTGTGCCATCTTTTCCTTGTTCCCTCCTCTAGGCCATGGTCTAAGGACACGCAAGGGAGTCTGCACTATTCTCGGACTATGGGGGAAGGGAACCAGGGGCCTCACCAGGAGGTGATCCCTGTCTGGAAAGCAGCACCCAGCGTGGGGACAACCACATGCAAGCCTCTCTCTGTGAGTCAGCGCCATTCCCGGACTGCTTGGAAGGAGAGATCCAGGCCTCCCCAGGAATTGATCTCCACAGGGAAACCATATCATTTTCATTGTTTTGTTGGATTGGGTTTTATTCTCTTTTGTTTTGTTTGATTATGTTAAATCAAATGGCAAGAGCAGCTATTTGAAAGATAACAAGACATATTATGGTAGTGAAAGAAAGAAAGACACAGTGGCCACCAAGTCCCAGCCCAGACTTCCCTCCTGGATTGCACGCTTGCAGACTACCCGCCTCTGGCTCAGTGGGACTTAAACTGTACCCCTCACTGTCCCTCCAGACCTGCCCCCTGGGGCAGCCAGCTGTGTGTTGGCTGGTGTGCCTCCACCTTTCCTCGGGTCCAATGGGCCACCTGTTTTCTCTTGTGCCCCATCAAACGTATTGATGAATGCTGTCACATCGCATTGCCTCCTCGGCACCCCTCTGAGCAGAGCTACTATGGTGTGTTACTAGTGCTGTCACTGTGGTCTTTTCCCTGCTCTGCTGCCTCCATCCTTGAGCCCCCAGAGTTCTTTGCGGCATAGATCCTGGTGTGCCCCTTGAAAGTATGGGTCCCACGACTCTGTTCAATACCCTGTAGGTTTCCTCGCTTCTCTTAAATGTCAAAGTGCATACAAAGGCCTGCAGGCCCAGCACCACCTACAGGGCCTCGCCCATGTGCTCTTCTTCGACTTCATCTTCTCTTCTCATTGCTCAGTTTCCTTTCCTTCCCCCAAGCTTCTAGCACAAGTGCCCAGCTGCCTCAGAGTCCATGCCAATCATTCATTCTACCCCTAGTTTCACGCACCCACTCCATGAGGCCACCTGACCACCTCATGCCTCAATACACACGCAGTTCCCTTCCTCACGAGCCAGCCCCCTGAGTCTTTAGGCTTACTGTTAGGGCAGTGTGCTAGGTGCACCTTAATTGTCAGCCTGTCTGGATTTAGGGGCTTCTGGGTTAATTCACTGATGCTCACAGCTGAACGTGCTGTTAGGAGGCGGGGAGCAGTGGAGGTGAGTCACTGGGCTGAGCCTTGAGAAGGCGACGTTCTGGTGCTCTGCTTCTCTCCTGCCATAAGGTAAGCAGTTTTGGCCCATCATGCCCTTCTGCCATGCAAATAGGGGAGATCATGGACTGAAATCTCTCAAACCTTAAGCCAAATTAGACTTCTCCCCCTTTAAGTTGTGGATGTTAGGTATTTCAGTCCAGCAATGGGAAATCTGATGAGTACAGTAGGAATATTGGTCCCCTTATACCCTGTGTGCCCCAAAACACCTAGAAGAATGCCCAACACACAGTAGGGATGGATAAATGTTTGTGGAGAATGAGCCTAGATGGACCAAGTGACTCCCTATCTGCCACATATGTGGATTTTTGCTCATCATAGTAAATATTTAACGTAGGATAAACATTTGACTTAATGAAGGTCACAGCATGGTCCAGGGCCACAGTCTCACTCCTCTTTTGTGAGCACAGCTTGGTGCTGCCTTGGCTTACCTTTCCCTAGTCACCCCTCCTCTACCCCGAGCTGAGAATCCCACAGAGCACAGACTGGTGTCCGTAGCAGTGCAGTACCAGGTGTCCTCACAGGCAGCAGCAGGAGTAGAAGGAGGAAGAGGAGGAGGAGGAGGAAGGCCGGAGTAGAGTCTCCAAAGGACAAACTGGTGACAATGATGTCTACTTACCATGCACAGGCATTTAGGTTTCATGAATACTTTCCCTCATAATGAAGTTTTTTAAAGCCTTAGAAATACTAATGAGAAGCCTAATTTCCAAAACAGACGCAAATGGCCAGAGAAATGTCACTTTTGTAAACAAAATGGGACATGTGATTGTCAGGCTGAGTAGCATGGCGGTGAATATTTAAGGGTGGGTGTTAGAATGTGTTTCCCAGAAAGTCAGATGATATCACCTGTTCTGGAAATCAATGGTTCTTGGAGAGGTGGGACATACAGTGATGGATGCATCTTGGCCCAATGCTCCTCTGCTCTGATGGGGGCCTTCTATTCTCCCTGATGTCCAGGAGCACCTGTGATATCCTGTTAGGGTGGCAGGTGGAGCTCTCACCTGGGACAAGAGCTGTGGCAGGCAAAGGAGGCAGATAAACTTGCACCAAGTGCTCTGCTATCTGCATTCTCACTCCTGGCTCCAACTCCTCCTTTGTCCCACATGGGGTCAGAGGCACGTGGAGAAGGCACCTGGCTGGAGGCTACATCTGGGCTCTCAGTCCTGAAAGCAAAGATTGCCAGAGGTGACCGGATGCTAAACCCATTATGATCTGCCACATTTTAAAACTAATGCACATTTTGTTCTTCCTGGGAAGAAGGGTCAGTTTCTTTTATCAGATCCCCCAGGGTTTCAATAATCCTGAAAGGTTCAAAGAAAATGTGAAGAAAACTGCTCCCGGCATTTCCTGAGTACTAATTTGTGCCAAGCAGGAGCCACAAGACTTCCCTAACACATTGAATCCCTCTGTGTCCAGATTAGGTCCAGGGCCCCTAGGAAACCAAAATCCACAGATGTGTGAGTTCCTTGCATAAAATGGCACAGTATTTGCATAGAACCTTCTGTAGCAGGTTTCACACCATCTCAAGAGGGCTTATAATTCCTAATGCGATGTAAATACTATGTAAACAGTTGTTAAACTGCACTGTTGGAGAGGAAGGACAAATGCAAATTATTTTGCATTTATGATGGGTTGAATGTGTGAATCCATGGATGTGACCATTTTGCTCTTAGGTACAGGGATGAATCTCTCAATGTTAAAGATGAAACTAAAGACTGGAGATGCCTAGGAGCTAGCTAGCAGATTGTGACATCTAGAAAGGGCTCATGGCTCCTAGGAAAGGGTGACTTCTCTCAAATCAGAAGGTTCCCCCCCCCCCAAAAAAATCAGAAGGTCTCCATTGATGTCTCCTTCAAATCCTGCCTAGGAGAGTTCAAGGAAGGTACGGGGTATAACCAGGATAAGACAAACTAAACAGGACCTATAGGACTACTCAGAGGGTCAGTTGGTCAGTGCTGAAGACCCAGAGGTGGGCAAAGGGACAGTCTCAACCAAAAGGCAGGGTAGTATTTGCGACAAAGTAGAGGTCACAGAATCAGGAAGCAGTCTTACACATCCAGGCAGGCTGTTCCTCTCTGATGGGATTCCCTTCTTGTGGAGGGGTAGAGGTAGGAATTATAGGATACTTCCTCCTTCCCTTCTTATGCTTTGTTGTAGTGACCAGGTACCATGAGTGGGGCCCCAAAATTGCCCATGTAGTGTAGGATGTCCCAGGCTAAAGTTGTCTCAGCAGGTGCTGAGTGTCACCTTTCTCTTACTGCTGTTCATCCTTATGCTCAGCCTGGAGACACCAGAGGAGAGATAGCCACCTCTCCCTAACCCATACCCTGGAAGGATGAGATAGGCCCTGGATCTCATGCAAAACCACTGTGTCAAACATCCTTACTCCCAAATGGGAAGGCTGCTGAGCAACAGACAGAAGAGGCTCCTCGCTTTCCAGGGCTTACTATCCTGCAGGGCCTTGGATAGAAACCACCCTGATGGGCTCCATGGTCATTGTTCATTGTTATGGATTAAAAACTGGTAATCAACTTAATGCCAGCTGGATTACGTCAGTATGGTGCTGAGCGTAGATGCTCCACCTGAGGAAAGTTGCCAGCATAAATAGAGACGTGGAGAAGGAAAAGCTATTGCATTAAGCCATTGAGACATTGTAGGTTCTCCTAACTTGTTGCTGTTTGAGCCGTTGGGTCTCCTGGAGAAGCTCTGGTCCTCACACTGAGCATTGCTTCCTGGCTCCGGAGGGAAAGATGTGTTCCACTTGGTCTCCAGGATGAGCTCGTCACCCTGGCTTCCTGGCAGGTACTTGACTGTGCTTGTCGTCATCTGTGGAGGAGCTCGGGCCTCCATGTTGCTCAGGATGGCTGTGGTGCTTTTCAGGACAACCCTGGTGTTTGTTGTGAGTGTAACTTCTCAGCTCCAGTGTAGAACCCTCATCCCACCAGCACAGCTCCTTCACCCTGCTGGCAGGGACTTTCCAGCTTTCACTGCTGACTTAGGGCCTTCCCAGCACGGATCTATAAAAGAGACTGGCGTGAGTCCTTCTTGTGGGCTCTGGACCTCCAGTTGGACTCGTGCAAGGCATTGTCATGAGCTCTGGTTTTTCATCTAGACTCATGTGGGACATTGCTGTGGGATTTAGGCCCTTGACTAAATATTCTATGTCTTTGGTGTTGTGGATAGATTTCCTGCAGTTTCTTGTGTTAACTCTGGGTGACCATCATAAAACAATATTATAAACTCCATGTCCTGATTCTAATTGTTCTCTGCACAACCTCTGACTACAACAGTCATGAAGGTCACAGCTGTAGTTATGACCACAGCAGCAGGTGGGACAACTTAGCACATCTGTGGGCTCAGCCTGTATTAAAGACATTAAGAACATTGTGCTTGACCTGATGACAGACCCATGAAATCATAGTTGAAATGAGATGAAAAATGATGGGCTGGCTTCCTTTTTCTCTAATCTCTTTATTCAAGCTCAATTTGGTGTCCAAACACATCTCGATGCAAACCCTGCATTTTGCCAGGGATTTAGAAGGGCAGGGTAAGACAGTATGCAATCCCACACTGGGGAACGTGTGCATAAATTTGTATATCATACTCCATTATAACGGGTCTTGAGTTGCATCTTTACAAACGTATCAAAACATTTGGTTTTGTTCTGCAAGATGGCAATTCTGTGGTCGCGTGTCACTTAAAACATCAGGATTATACCATGTTCCTTGGAAAGGAGCTCTTGGGTCAGGGTGACGAGATTGGAGGTTGCCACAGTTTGCTTCCTCTTACCCCCATCTGTGCTGTACCCCTTTCTCATAGAAAGGTAGGAGGATAGTCTTTTCTAGGGACTTTGGAGAGACTCCAGGTTGAGTCTTTCTCTCAGGCTCTAATATGCAAAACAGGCACAATGTCAGGATTTACCTCCTTTCTGCTTTTAGTGAATATTACGAGGTCCTTGGTCAAGTTGTAAGAAACAAATGCCAAGCTAGACTGAGGGTTTAAGGCAAGAGATAGAGGATGACAACTTTAGCACTGAGCCTCATGAAAGCCTGGCCAAAACCAGGGAGGAAGGGACCAGGAGGCTGCCATTGGAAGTGCTGACTTCCAGAACTTTCTTATCCATTTGCCACTTGCTGCCACCTCTCAGCCCAGTGAAGCTTGGGGCCAGACTTCAGAAGCTGTTGGGCTGTGCCATTATACACATGTGTGATTGGGGGAAATTCATTTGCATAGAGTACCTAATTTGCATGCAATACAGGAGCTGCAAGGGGACCTGGGAAATGCAGTTGTTATGCCATCAGCTACCCAAGACAGCTCCCAAGGAGGGACGCTTAGCCTAGGACTCATCCACTAGGCCAGCCATACCAGACAGAGAGGGTGGTGCCGGTCTAGGAAGGGGTTGACTTGATTGTGTAGGCTGGTTCTCTGCATAATGGCTGCTTCTAGACTCTAAAGTGACCCAGTGCAGGGTGATGGGGTGCCAACCTCACAGTCAGATCCAGGTTCTGCTTTCAGACTCTGCCATAGGGGGCTAGTTACAGATTTCCCCAAACCTCGGTTCCTCTATGCCCTGCTATGGTGGGTGAGATTAAAACTGTAAGTCCATGCAGAAAAGCTAAAGCTGAAAGTTGAAGCAAACAGCACAAGACCTAGTGTGTGGCACTGAATAGACATCGGGCACAGAGGGTCACAGTGGTGCTGGCCCGAGGGCTGATCAGGACATCAGACCTGGGTTAGGCCCTTCCAAAATTACCAAGCAGCTGTGTGTCCTGCAGGACATTTTTCTCCTCGTAATTCCCCATTTATGGAACAGCCATGGAACCCTGATGCTCACTAAAAGCCCTCCCAGCAGGACAGACATTGTGCCTGGGAGGGGCAGAGACTCAGCATTCCTTCAGCACCCCACTGTCCCTGCTGACTGGACGAATGGGGGGGCAGCCATCTCCAGCCACCAGCCCCACGGTGCATGCTGAGCTGAGGGACTCAGATGCTCAAGGGTCCCCTCCTGCTGGACCTGGTCTCTGAGACTCTCTGTCCATTAACTTGCCCTCTTAGCCACCCCACCATCCAGCATCCCCAAGCTGCCTCATGGTCCTGTCACTCTCTCTACCTTTTATCACTACTTGCAGGATAAATGCAGGCAGGTTTCTGAGAGGGTCAGCTCCTCTGAGCTTCTCCCCTGGTGGGGGGTCTTTTCCCATGCTGGGGAACGAGAGTTCCTTGTGGTGCTCTGAAAGCCTCTCCCAATCTCCATGTGGAAATGACTTCATGCCAACCCCTGCAGAATCTCCACTTTCAGGTCCCACCAACCATGTAAGCTCATTGGGAGACTGCCCAAGACCCTCAACCCATCACCCACCTAGAAGCTCCATGAAGGAGGAACAGGACCTAGGAAGTCTTCTCAGTCACCCCAGTGAGGGTCACAGTGAGGACACATGGTGGGTGAGCAGTCTAGACTTGGGCTGCCTCAGTGAGTAACAGGCCACTTCAGCTCTAGAAGGTTCTTTCCATCGACGGGTGACATGGAGTTGCAAATGTGGACTGAGCCTAAGCCAGATGCTCAGCGGTCTCAGGTGCATGTGATATGGGCAAGTGACAAGATCTCTGGTCTCTAGTAGGAGAAAGGGACCTAGTTGCTGATGCAGGGTAGGACGGTCATTGACTACTGAACTGGGCACATGGTGGGTACCCAGTACACATGGGCTATTATGCTACATTATCTACAGCCTGCAGCTCAGTCTTCTGGGGTACACAGAATAGGGAAGCAGCACCCCTACTCCCTTGTGTCACCCTTCTATGAGTTGCAGGGCCTGTGTCCATGGCTATTTCAAACACACTTTCCTAACATGCTGTTGTAGTTAAGGGATGTGCAGAGAACAATTAGAATCAGGACATGGAGTTTATAATATTTTTATGATGGTCACTGGGAGTTAATGCAGGAAATCTATCCGTAACACCAAAGACATAGAATATTTAGTCAAGGGCCTAAATCCCAAAGCAATGTCCACATGAGTCCGGATGAAAACCCAGAGCTCATGACAGTGCTTCCCAAGAGTCCAACTGGAGGTCCAGCGCCCACAAGAAGGACTCACACCAGTCTCTTTTATGGATCTGTGCTGGGACGGTCCAAACGTCAGCAGTGGAAGCCAGAAAGTCTTTGCCAGCAGGATGAAGGAGCTGTGCTGGTGGGATGAGAGTTGTACACTGGAGCTGAGAAGTTACACTCACAACAAATACCAGGGTTGTCCTGAAAAGCACCACAGCCATCCTGAGCAACACGGAGGCCCCAAGCTCCTCCAATGACAAGCGCAGTCGGGTACATGCCAAGAAGCCAGGGTGACAAGTTCATCCTAGAGATCAAGCGGCACACATCTTCCCCTCTGGATCCAGTGTTCAGTGTGAGGACAGAGCTTCTCCAGGAGAACTAACGGCTCAAACAGCAACATGTAGGAGAACCCACAACGGCTCAATGCAACAACACATTAACACCTCAACACCTTAATAACCTCCTTCTCCTTCTCCACCTATTTATGCGGGCAACTTTCCTCAGGTGGAGCATCTTCACTCAGTGCCATGCTGATGTAATCCAGCTAGTGTGAAGTTGACCACCAGTTCTTAATCCATAACACACGCTTCCTGCCTTATGGAATTTGGCACTGGGAGGAAAACACAATTCCGTAACATTTGGGGCTGCAATTCTGGAACCAAGCTGGCCTTTCACTCCCCTGCCCTGGACTTGTTACTGCACCTCAGTTTGAGACAACCTCATCCAGGGCGTAAGAAGTCAGTAATGCAGAGGTTAACAGCTCAGCTGGGGATGGGTGGAGACAGGTTGCTCTGGCAACCTACCTTGCCACCCTCCAGTCCTTCAAAGCCAAAGGCACCTGGCTGGCCTGGGACTTCACTCTGGTCAGCTGACTGTCCTGCCTAGCTTGCCTGAGTGATAGGGGCACATGTGTCAGGATGGGGGATGCGCTGGCTTTTTGGTTGCCCTCTGGAAATGAGCACAGCAAGAAGAGGACACCTGCTGAGCTGCATGTCCACTCAGGAGTGAAGGTGATGGTAACAGAGGTGACCCTGCAGCTGCGAAGCTCCACACTGTCCCAGGACCTGGACTTGAAGCACTGCCCTGAAAACTTCTGGACTCCAGAGGTGACCCTGCACTGGTCACACACAGCCAGAGAGAAACAGCTCTGGGGAAATGCTGACATGGGCCCTCTAATGATCTGGCTGCAGGGTGGCACTCCCCAAGTACAGCTGACTGGAAAGTGTTGCTGTCTGCAGAACCCTGCAGATAAATTTGCCTGAACCAATGCTGAGTTACAAGAAGCCCGATAAAGGGATTTAACAATGGGAGCCAGAGGCCAGGACAGCTTTCTAGATAATCCCAATTTATGTTTCTGGGAAAAACAACAAAGGAAATGCCAGATACATAAATGGGAGAGAAAATTACAAGTAAGGCCCCATGCAGGTACACAGCGGTGAAATGATACAGCAGTGTGACAAAGTCTTTAGTTTAGCATTTGCTGTTCTTCAGTTTAGCATTTCTCTGAGAGCTAGTCTCCTCATCTGTAGGGTGAGTCATCTAGTCTTGAGCAGGAAGGTGGTGCAATCAATAATTATGCTTGCAGCAACAGGTGTACAGCGGGGATTGTCCTGCCCCCAAGGACATATGGTTGCCGCGCTTATCTGTATGACCAACTGCCTCACAGGGATAGTAGATGAGAAAGCTTGTGTTACTCGGTGATGTGCTGGTGTTGATGCCATGCTCAGGATATTGTCATCGTGGATGATGCCATTTTGTAGCTAACTTATGCATTCCACAGGTAGTGGTGTCACTTGGCCTTGTACCCTGCAATTTGAGCTGCAGTCCTGCAGCACTGGGCTGGATGGACAGAGAGAGAAGCAGCCAATGGCTTGCAAGTCCTCCAAGAGCAGCAGAGAAATGGGAATAACAGGAGCTTTGGTTGCAACCAATGTAGTTTCCTACCCATACAGCTTACCAGCTGGGTACCAGTGTTCGAGTTGGTGTAAAATTTCCCCACTACTGGCCCTCCTTAGAGTTTTGAGGAAAGCACACCCTTCTACAATGGAATTGGGAAGTACCAGTCTGTGGGGCTTCCTAGTCTTCCTAGAGTGGGCCTGAGTGACTCAGCCAATCAGATCTTCCTACCCTGAAACTTTGCCAATCAGATGTTCATGTCTTCATTATTTGGGCTAATTAGAGGTGGCTACTTTGAATTGCTTGTCCAATCATATGTCTACCCTAAACCATGATTAGGAACAGCGAGGAGAGAGGCTGGGACCAGGAGCTGTCTCTGTGGCTCTGGCAGTCCATGTCTGGAGTCAGCAGTGCAGGTGTCTAGCCAGGCCATCTGTCATTCAGGGTCCTACCACCCTCAGCACCCATCCCTGACAAGTCCTCCAGTTCTTGCACAGGTTGGAGCAGCATTTCCCCTCCATGACCCTAACCCTTTGTTTTTCTAACAAGTTTCTATTCTGCTTATATCAGGTAGAATCTATTTATCTTTTGCTTTACCATAAAAGAACCTCAGCAGATTTACTTGTGGAGTGGGCAGTTCTTGCCATTCTCCGTTATCCTCCACGGGCCTCTGGACACATCCCCACTCATCCCTACCCTTTGCTGAGGACTAAAGATGCACTGTAGCCGATTTCAAAGCCCCAGAGAGGAAGGTGGCAGGCTGTGGCTGGGAGGAAACATTGGTGTGTTAAGCTACCAGTTAGAGCACTTTTGAACTAATCTATCTCTCAATGGGGTAAAACTTCAGAAACAAAAACTCAACCATTGAAATGATAGGTCAAACCATTTGAAATTTCACACAAAGAATTTTTCCAGATAAAATACAGACTATCCACTCATGTGGACTCTCAGATAAACAAAAGACTGTTACATTTTTTTAGAATAAACATGTAGTGTGCAATAGATGGACATATTTATACATATCCAATGTATTGGATGTTTATCGAAAATTCTGGTGTAACGAGCACCTTGTGCTTTGTTTTTGGTTTTTTTTTTTCCGGGGGGGGGGCGCCTGGCATGTTCTTGATTTTTTCTTTTTAAAACTTTTTTATTGCTACATGTTTGCATATGTATTATTTACATTCATCTTAGGTGCATGTACTGAACATAGCTTAATTCTTTTATCCCCATTTTTCTCCCTTCCCCTCCCCCTCCTTCTGTCTCTGGTTCTCCAGCCCATTTGTACAAGTTCAATCTCTGTTTCCTATTATCTAACTTTTTTTTTTGTCTTTTTCGTTTTTATCGGTACCAGGGATCGAACTCACGACTGCCTGCTTGCAAGGCAGGCGCTTATGCCGCTGAGCTAAATCCCCAGCCCCTTTTATCTAACTTTTAAAACAATTATTTACACTCTGGGTTTCTGACCCAAGAAGAGTTGAGTGATATTTAAGCTTCTGTGTCTGATTTTTTTTTTTTCACTTAACATTATGGTCTCCAGATGCACCCATGACTCCAGTTACCCTTCTTTAAGGCAGAGTGGTTCTCCAGTACATGTAAATACCACATATTCTTTGTCTGTTCATCCACTGATGGACATATAGGTTGCTTTCAAGCTTGAACTATTATGACTTTTGCTGCTATAGACACGAGCTTGCATGTTATCACTGAGGTATGATGTCTTTAACTCTTTGGGGAGAAATCCCTAAAAGAGGAAGTGTTGGGTCAAATGGAATTTCTAGTTTTAGTTTTTTGATGATGGCAGCTTATACTTTGATTTTCCCACTCTGTCTGCCTCACATCCAGGTATCCTTCGAAAATCTTCTTTCTGTCTTCCACACTCCTTTTGGCCTTCCCCTAGAGGAGCCTCAAATGACTTTTTGTGGTTTTTTTTTTTAGTATGTCTCTGAAAGCCTCTTGCATTTTCTCCAGAGCTTAAGTCAAACCACTTTTGCAGCAGTAAAAAACACATGTACACCTGTGTTCCAGCATCAGTAGTGTCTCAGTAATAAGATGGGACACCTCCTCACCTCCTCCATGTCTGGGAGCCAGGTGTGAAGCATAGCAATGTTTCTGGATCATTAGGGTTCATTTTCATATTTAAAAGAACATTCTCCATTTTTCCTGTCCAGCCGCCCAGCCCTGCCCCTGTTGTTCACACCCACACAGTTGAGGTCCATTATGCATGGGAAGTGGCAGGAGCAAATCACCCAAAGGGAAACACATTTGCTTAACAAGTGCTAAGCCCCTGGCTCCCACTTACACAGACATGGAAGTATCTTATTAGTTCTAAGGCACCACCCTGGAAGGATGCATGGAGACTATCTCCCAAACTGCACCACCCAAACACATGAACCCCTGGTAGTTGGCAGGAAGAGGGGAGAACCAGTGACTGCCGTGTGGGTTGCCTGAAACCATAAAGACAAACTAGGCTCAGGTGTGAGGCATCAACTCCATCTGTGTGTGCTGCCTCCTTGGCCCACGGGGCTGGTGACTGAGAGCAAGACTAGGGCTATGATCTTAGATGTTTGTGGAGCAACATTGGAACTTTAAAAAGTCCATGTCCTTTTTCCTAGCCTCGAGAAAAACATCCCTTCTGAGGTGATGCTTATTGTCCTAAAAGGAAGTCCTGGCTGGGCCAAGCTGTCACCAAAGGTTATGTAGATTAATTACTGTAATTGTTTAGTGGGCTGAGTGTGGCTGGCCTTTTAGAATAGGACAAAATATATAGATGGTCCTTTAAAGTGAGTTCCCACTTTAAATAATCTTCAAGAAGCCCTTGGGGACACTCAAGGTTGAGGTGGTCAAAAATTTTGTCAACTGGTACAGTGGATCAGCCACAATGGTCCCCTTATCAGGATGGTCCTGGTATTCTTTTTTTTTTTTACTCAAGAGATGGTCACTGCCATGGTTCTGTGCTGGGTGCTGGGCTGCCCAGTAATGAAGAATGGAATCACAACAGGCCCGTTGTGTGTAACACAGTCTGGTGGAGGAGTGTATATTGCACAAGCATCTGTAATCTGAGAACTTGAGGGTGATAGGATTTCAGCACAGAGGGGCTGTCACAGGGGTCTGAGGAGCAGCTCCACTCTACCTAGCCACAGACCAGTGCTCCAGACACCTGGCTCCTGCCCAGTTCTGGTCCTCCTCCTCCTAATTCTGGGCTTTATCCCTCAGGGCATGTTCATCCAATGCTCAGGCCAAATGCTGAGCTCCCCTTGAGGTCCCTGGCTATGCCAGGATGTGTAGGCCCTGGTCATCTTTGTCCACAGAGCAGAGGGAGGTGCCAAGGCCAGGAGGGATGTATCCAGCCCACATTGCCACACGGGCTGCTGTGAGGGGGATGGAGAGGCAGGGCAAATGGGGGCCAGAGGTCAACTGGGGCACAGCAGTGTCCAGAAAAGAAACACAAGCTGGGACAGAGACAGTGAAATGCAGAGGGGGGGGGGGAGAGAGACAGACACACAGACAGACAGAGTGGCAGGGGACCCTGCCTTGTGCCCCCCTTTTCCTCTTATGGCATTTTTGACCCACTGCTCTCTGGAACTCCTCTCAGTCTTCTTCCTAGGGTCTTTTGTGGGTCCACTGTCCTCCACCTGTTCCCCCACCTGTCCCCACTTGGCCCCCACCTGTACCCATGCTGCTGTTACTAGGGTTCTCCTTCTGCACACTGGACCCACCCCTAGGAAGGGCTTCACCCCTATCCTCATCAGGACACCTAGACAACCTATCTCCAGCTAGATTCTCCCTGGAACACTGTAGTCCACCTTTCCCTGTTGCCCCAACCTCATTTTCAGAGTTCCTGAAATCCTGGCTCCCTCCTCTGAGTAGAGATCCCCAACATCTATTCAGTTGTTTTCCCAACTGGGAGGCTGGGTGAACCACCCAGTTCATCCCTAACTAGCAGGCCACTATCCCTGAGAGAGCACAGCTAGGCAGGTTTTTCTTCACCCACACCCACAAAGCACAGGGAGGCCGTGACACAAGGAAGGAGCAAAGAACCCTGACTGTTGCCTCAGAGATTGTTGTCCCAGCAAATCAAGGACAAATCCCGTGTGTAGTGACAGGGCAGAGGCCCCCAGTGCTTGATGCCCAAGCATGTTCTATGGACTGGCACCACCCCTGACCCCATGGGTCCTGGTTAGGGGAGGCTCAAGGGACAGCGAGTATTCAGATGGACTCAAGCATAGATGCAGAGGGGGTCTTAGGAGAGAAGACCAACATGGCAAGCATATCGTGACCACCATCTGGCCCATCCTTAAGGAGCTTCAGGTTCTTTAGTGCCTGTCCATGACCCATGAGACCACGCAGGACTGGCTCCCTCCCTCTCTTCTTCTGCTTGTCTCCTGACCCCTCACCATCTTTCATTTGCTGCTCTGTCTATCATTGGTCAGCAGTCTTCCCAAGAGCTTGGGGGACAAAAAGTGTGGACCTGTCCTCAGCCTCATGGACAGTCTCCAAGGGTTTGATCTTTGAACCTGTGTTTTTGTAAGGTCTCCTGGTGGTGACTCCCATGCCCACTCAGGGTTGCAGAGTTTTGCTTAGACCAGGGAGGGTTCCACGGTGCTCACAAAATTATCAGTGCAGGAAATCTGTGGTTGGAATGTGTCCCCCATGTTAATCCCCATTGCAACATGGGGAGTTAGGTCCTAATGGAAGGTCACTGGGAAGGTCACTATGCCCGCTGGGATCAGTATTATGAGAGTGTTTATTATAAGGGCCAGTTCATTTCTCCTTTGCATCTTCTGCCATATTATGATGTAGCACAAAGGACCTCTCCAGATGCCACCACCGTGTCAGTGGGCTTCCCACTCTCCAGAACCATGAGCTGAATAAACTTTTCTTCATAAATTACTCAGCCGGTGTTATTCTGTTGTAGCAACAGAAAACAGACTAAGACATTGATGATTCCTGTTGCTTTCCTACGACCTGATTGGCCACAGGGCAGTGCAGATTTTGCCCTCATGGCAGTGGCTGAAGCTGGGAGATACAGCTTTGCAGCCAAGTTGAAGGCACCAGCCCAGTGGCTTGAGTCTGCTATGCCTTGTAGCAGCTCCACGTTCTGTTCACTGAGTGGCTGCATTTTCTTCTCTCCATGCTCATGTTCTGACCAATACAATGTGAAAAATAAGGCCAGGCACTTAAAGTGCTCTTTCCCTTTGTGCAGGAGCCCACAGAGCCTGAGAACCCACCTATGCATGAGCCTGGTCATTGCCCTCACTGGTATGTGATAAGACTGCAGCCTGAGTGAGAAATAAAATAATATTGTTTTCAACCACCAGGGTCTAGGGAATATTTGTAACCTCAGCATAATCTTAATTATCCTGACTGATACAACCCTTCTGAACACAGGAAGTGTGCTCACAAAGGGGTTAGGATTAAATTAGGCATTGAAGAAAGATTTTAAAGGAGAAACTTACAGGAGAAAAAGTCATTCTGGTTCATGGTTTCAGAAGTTTTAGTTCATAGTCTGCTGGCTTCATTGCTGTCAGGTCTGTGGCAAAGAGAACATCATGGTAGAAGGGTGTGGTGTGACCATGATGCCCCACTGGAATCCAAGAAGCAGAGAGCCAAGGAAATGACAGTGACAAGATATCCCATTGAGGACACACCCAGGGACCTACAATTTCCATCACCTGCCAATAATGTTCCTAGCTCCTAGTTGGAGGCCAAATTTTCAATGCGTGAATCTTGGAGGGTCTTTCAGACTCAGACTATAACAGGACCATTAGTGGTCCTCATGCAGGGCCTCAGTGCAGCCCTGAGACCACCTCTGGGTCACGTTTCTTGCCTTGAAATCTCTAATATAAGCAGTAATAGACCACTTGTGTCATACCAGAGGCACTAGCATTAAAACAAAAACCCAAATTACCAAAAAGGACAGATATTCAATGGTGCAAATAGCACTCTGCCCAAGTGTGATTTTCCCAGACTTAGACACTGGTACCTACTCCAACATGCTGATGCATGATATTGGGAATATCCATTGCTTTTTTCTTTTTTTGCTTGCTTTCCTGCTTGCTTGCACTTAATTAATTAACTAATTAAGTTTTTAGACTATCACACTATGCAGTTTAGGCTGATCTTAAACTCACTATGTAGTCTAGGCTGGCCTTGAACTTGCAATCCTCCTGCCTCAGCCTCCTGAGTACTGGGGTTACAAGCATGTACCACCCCACCGTGCTTAGAATATGCATATATATCTAAACCTAGGGTAGTGGGTCTTCCCCCAAGAGCTCTGGCCAAGCAGGGTGTAATGGCTCACATCTGTAATCACAGAACTTGGGAGGCAGAAGCAGGAGGATCACTGTGAGTTCAAGGCCAGCCTGGACTACATAGTGAGACTGTGTCTCAAAAAAAAAAAAAAAAAAAAAAAACAAAAAAAAACACGAAAATTACCAACAGGCTCTGGCCCAGGATTTCTCTTCTTTCCACCCCTTGCTGCTCTGCCTTGCAAGCCCCGCCCCACACCTCCTATCCTGCCTCCACCTTCACCCCTCCTGGTAGCTCTCACCACTCAACACTGGCCCATCAAGGGCTCACAGCTATTAAAAGGCACAGCAGGAGTCACCTACAGCCAGGGCTCCAAGTGTCCACTCAGAGCTGGGCCTGCTACTGTTCCTGGCCCCTGAGGTCTCACTTGGCCCAGCTGAAGCATTGTTCTGTAGATGTGTG
Source organism: Cavia porcellus (assembly GCF_034190915.1). NCBI lineage: Eukaryota > Metazoa > Chordata > Mammalia > Rodentia > Caviidae > Cavia > Cavia porcellus. The sequence continues at coordinate 28,956,490 of NW_026947500.1, forward strand.
ACTCTGGGTGAGTTTTCACCTCTGAGAAGTAACTAGTGTACTGAGGATTCCACAGAGGAAAGAACAGAGGCCAAAAGAAAGCGTGGGCGGAAGAGAAGCCTCGAAGTGGAAAGAGATTGAGGATGGCGGAGTGGGGAGGGTGGGAATGCAGGACCCCAGAGTCTCCTGGGGTGTAGGTGCTCTGCCCCCCTGGCTTCCCACAGGCGTACCGAAGCAGCCCTGAGGCATGGATGTCAATCTTACTCCACAGAGGTTGCTGAGGTCGTCCGGTGGGAAGTCCCTGAGCTGTGCTCAGCCTGCACCTGGGCAGTGGGGCTGTTGAGCCCCAGCCCCCTCCTTAGGCCGCCTGAATTGGGGTGCTGCCTATGGACTGAAGCTGGAGGCCAGTGAGAAAGAGAAGCTTGTCATAAACAGCATTGCAGGGGTGTCATCCCCCAGTAAACATCCTGCTGTGGGGACTCCAGATCATCACCAAATGTCTAATGAGGACAGTGCACAGGGTATGGCTGCAGATGGAGCCTGGGTTTCCCCTTTTTCACCCGCAAATCCACCGAAGTGTGAGTCTCAAAGTTCCTGGTCCCCTCCCGCGGGGATTCCCAACCATGTGCACCCAAACCTAGAGACAGCACTGCCCTCTCCCGGACCACAGGGCCGAGTGGTAATAAGTGAGACAGACACTCCGCAGGGTCAGACTTGATGTTTGGGTGGATCAGGATCTCGTTCTCAGGAACAGGGAACCCAGGAGGAGCGGGCAGGAGCTGGACACAGAAATCATGTGAGAAGTGGATGCAAAGAGGGAAAGAATCTTCACAATTTCTCTTTCTCCTAAGCGGGACACAGCGTCTCCCTGCATGATATTGTGTTGATTCAACTGACGCTCTCCTGTGGGAAAAGAGGAAGTCTGGGTCAAATTCAGACAAGAGGCGTTTGCCAAAGGAGGCTTGCAAGAGGCTCATTCCCACCTGTAGGGGGCGCCAGGGTGTGGCTGAATGCAATTGTGTTAGCGGGATTCAAGCACCCAATATGGCTGCCCACCTACTGGGATAATTGTGGGCCAGCTAAGGAGGCCACATATAGACAAAAGCAGGAGCCCAAATCTCTAGCAGCTCCTGGGCCCCATGGTCCCTGTCCCTTCGGCTTCATCGTTTTCTCTGAAAGCTTAAAAGAAAAATGAGGACTTTAAAATGGCATAGTCCCCTAAAGATGATGAGCTTTGGACTTTTCCAGAGACATCGCTCCTTATTTCTTTGTCATGCTCTATTGCCCTCCACACACTGTCCTTGGAGGACTCAAGGCTTGTGTCTTTCCTTTTTTCCTTTCCATCTTACTGTGAGTCAAAATAGGATGCACATGTGCGTGCGTGCATGCGTGCGTGCGTGCATGTGTATATATACAGGAAATAATGCTAAGAGCTCCTTAGGATCTATTCTTATAAGTATTTAAATATTTACCTCATCTATATTTTTAAACACTATTTTTCCTTTAATCATGTATAAATATATATGAACCATATCTTGATTCATCAGTTTTATCTTCAGAATGGTGTTTACCTTTCTTTAATCACTGTCCCAAACTTTGAACTAGTATTTACTTAGTATGTATTCCATGCTTATTTGGTATTTATTAAACATTTGTTCTTACAACTAGGTGCATTGTTTATTACTGAGTCAATCACGATTAGGAATTTTTTAAACACAACTTTTGTTTTTCCTGGAATTGCTACTTGCCTTTCTTTTCATAAAGAAGCTGATTTGTTTGTTGGTATCTACTATGGCTCAGCCTTCCCCCAGCCTTTCTGTTTTTCCCAGGGTTGAACTGTCATGCTCCATCTCCCTGATAACTTTCTTCCAGGACTCCTTGGTCCATTTGCCTCAGTCTGACTCTTTGCAGTTAGGTGTAGGAATGAGGTCTGTGCACTGGGCAGAGACCAGATCCAGATGGAGGTGGTCCCCATTCAGTGTACCGCATTACCTCATCCTGCTATATTCTTCACTTTTGCAATGGTTGTATTCATAGGCCAGTCTTAATTCTGGCACAGATCATCGATTGCTGAGCCCTCTGGGGACTTGTCTGTTTCCTCTCCCTCCCACTCCTGACTGCTGCCTTCCCCAGTTGCACACGTTAATCCCTCCCTGTATGCATTTTGCATGCCTGCTTGGAAGCTCCTCCACCCCATTTCTCCCATCAGAAATGCTACTTCCTTCCTGTGTCTGGCCTGGCTCTTCCTTCAGACTTGCTGCCTCCTGTGGCTTTTCCATTGCACACCACCGGAGACAGTTTATAATCCTCTTCCCTGCTAGAATAAGAGCTGTCAAAAGCCTAGGTAGCATCTAACACAGTTCTGTACCCAAAGCCCATATTTGTTAGATATGCACAAAGAGTGGCGTAGCCATTCTAAGGTGCCATGGTGCAAGATCTTCAGAACTGACTGCCTCTTTAATGGCACTCTTAGAAATCGCGGGGGGGGGGGGGGAGAAAAGAAAAAAGAGCCTTCTTAGTCAAGCAGACTTTGACAAATATCTTTCTATTGACCAAAACCATGTTTCCCAGGAAATGTCCATGCAGAGGAGAAACAATCACAACAGTACCCTAAATTATGGAACAATAAACCTTCTGTTTGGGGGACATTTATTGCTTGTCATAAGCAAGAAACTCTACCTTGGTTTGGGCTGTCATTGATCAAGCAGTAGCAGGAGCATTGCATTCCACTCATTTCTACCAGAATTTCCCCCAGTTTGCCTTTTCTGCTGCCAATTTTATGGGCTGCTGTGTCAAATCAGGGCCAAGACTTCCTTGGCCTGACACGGGCCACCTTGGAGCAGGAAAGCATGGCATCCTTCGGGATGTAGGCGGTTCATACCACCCCACCTGCTGGCAACTTCTGCTCTGACGCTAAAGGCAATTTATCCAATTTTTTCCCCCTCAAAGAGTTTGAAGCACTTAGAAAAGGATTCCATTGTGAGACTGTCATACGATTGGGAGTTATTGTCTTAGCTGATTACCCAGCTCTCCAGATGAGAGTTCCAGGCAGTGGAATCGAGGCCTTTCTATTTTTGATGTCCCCATTTCTCAAAATAGGTGGTGTGGGAAAGACTCGCTGGCCCAGATTACCCGTCTGGGCCCTGGGGTCTGAGACAGCGCATACCAAAGCTTTCAGCTTGACTCAGTGCTTTGCCCAAACCACACACAATGTCCAGGACACTTCGGGGTCCACCAGGTTCTGTGCCTCAGGTACAAAACTCATCCCAAGATCTTAGTAGAAAGGGTGTGGTGCGATTTTCTGAGTAGTCACTGAATAGAATACAAACACAGGATTGTTTTAGAAGTATACAGGTGTGTTCTCAGCAAACTGGAGTGCATCTTCCCTTAGCAGTGGAGTATAGCAAGACATCCCTGACCCTCTCCCAGCACAGTCCACTTCTCCATGTCGGGCTCCTGGCCAACACTCCTGAGAAGGTGTGGTGCTTTGGGACTCAAAAAGCAACCTGTTGCTGCAGGCAACCAAGTGTGCATGGAGGGCCACTTGGGGGTGTGATGAGAAGTTCAAGCCTTACTGAGGGCTTAGACAGAATGACCTCTAAGTCCCCTTCCAGCCATGGAGATGATGGCCCTGTCCACACCTGGATGCCTGGATCCCAGCAGCAGTGAGTTAAAGGTAGGTGCTTTACCCCTGTGTCCTTTCCTAAGTGACCTCAGGGACATTGCATATGATATTAGGATTCACTGAGCATCTATTCCAGAAAAAAGAATGATCAGGAGGCTCCAAGGAGACCTCTGACCAAGGCAGGCTTAAGGGGGAGCAGAGGTCTTCTGTGGAGGCTTCAAAGCTGCCCTACCTCCTGCAAGTCCTCAGGGTCACGGACAGATGGGAAACTTTCTAAATATTAGGCAGAGTTGCAAGTGGTTGGTTCCAAGATCTACCAAGTGCTATGGGGACTATACTCCAGGCTCCTCTGCCTCCGTTTTCTGCATCTTAGGGGGTCCATGTCTTCTTCATGGAACGCAGCACATCTGTGATTACTTTATTGGTTTCATGATTTACTGACTTCTGCTTCCTCACTTGAAATCCTGTGAGCAGGGATGTGGTGATGATCTTTCCCACTGCCTGCAGCGAGCTATCAGTGTGAGTCTGGAGTGTGTGGGTGAGTGGTGGGTGAATGAGTGGATCAGAAGCCATGGAGATTTTCAGAGTAGACTCAGTTCATCTCTGGGTGATTTGCTCTATCATAACACCAATTCTATCATGCTGGCCACACTGTCGGCTACTTTATATGGCTTCCTCTATGTCAGGGTTGTCAAGAAGGGGACTCGTGTGTGTCTTTACTTGTTTTCTGTTGCTAATAATATGGTATTGCACAGTAGGTGTATTTGTGACCTTTCTCTTCCTGGTACAAAATAACTGACATATGTAGTTTAGAGGAGAAGAGGTTTATTTTGGCTCATGGTTTCAGGGGGTTCAGTCCATGGTTGGCCAGCTCCAAGGCAGTAACAGTATGGTAAAAGGATGTGGCAGAGGAAGATTGCTTACCTCAAGGCACCCTGGAAGCAGAGAGAATAAGGAATAGCCAGAGAGATATAACCCCAGTGACCTACTTCCTCTAAGTAAGCCTCTCCACCTAACAGCCATTCACCTATCTTTATCAATGGGTTAATTTCCAGATGAGATTATAGCCCTTGTGATCCAATCACATTTCCAGGCCCCAGATCTGAACATAATTGCCTGGGGGATCAAGCCCTCCATACATGAGTCTTTGGGAGGTATGTCCACATTAAGTGGACTTCACATGGGGCAGAGATGGAAGATGTGAGTAGCCAGTCTCATTGGCTTTTGTGGAGGACTCATTCTGAGATGATCCAGTAACTCAGGGAACCATAACCATTTGAACAGGAATAATCCATCCCATGGAAAGAGCCACAGTCCCCTTGGATAGATCCCACCTGACCTCACCTCTTTGCACTTCCCCATGGGAATTCAATTTAACCTGTGTTACAGAGGTTCAAACCATGTTTTCCCACAGCGTGAGAATGGAGGTGGACCCCAGGTACCTCACAGTTGCTGAGCTCCAATTCATTTATTACAGCCACATCATTAGGATACACTGGGACCACTGGTTGTCCATTTGAAAGAAACAGGACTCAGATTTCCCTTCATAATTTGCCCAGAAGCTAATTCAAGATACAACCTAGGTCTAAAGGCACAAGCTAAACTGTTAGTTGTTTCAAAGAAATGACAGATAGAAAGTTTCTTGGAGAAGCCATGGAAAACAAATGCAAACAAAAGATAAATTAGTTTATAGAAATTAAAACTGTTGGTCAAATGAAAAGATAGCATTAAGAAAATGAAAGAAAGCCACGGACAGGAAGAGAAGTATTCCTACAATAGCCTTATGTCTGGGCCCTCAGAAGAACTCCTGGAACTCAGGAGTAAAACATCAAAAAACCCAGATAAAAACGGGCAAACTCAATGAACAGATACTTCACAAAGGCGTTTTTCCCCACTCCCTACAGAGCACCGTTGGGCTGTCATTTTATTACAAGGCTGGGGGCCTTGTCCAGATTTCTGATGTCCAAAGCATTGAGCACGACACTCAAGAGAATATCAACACCAATGATTCCCCTGAAAGAATGAGAGTGGGCCAGTGAGAAGAGCTCATGGCACCCCGGGGCCTCACTGTCAAGGGTTTTATACCTTAGGGTTTGGAGTGCTATGGAGGGTTTGATCTGAGGTACAACTATTGCCAATATCTTAACTTGGCCCCTCTGTTGGGTGGTGAAAATTTTGACCTTTTGTGGCCCTTAAGTGACTCTTATGACATCCAAAACTCATGGTGGGTGGGAAGGGGTCCGATCTACATAGCGATAATGATATGGTAATTAGGCTTGGGTAGGCTAAGGGTTGCAGAGGATCACTGGGTACATGCTGGGGGATTTGTTGTTGTATATAAGCTAAGTTACTTGGTTACCTGTTCTCACTGTGTTTGGACCTGGGCATCCTAGTCCTGGGTTAACATTTAGCTCAGAAGGTGGATCTAGTCCCAGAAAGCCAGCCCTAAGGTGGCCTTCCCTTCTTTCCCAGTCATTTTCTTGGTTACCTTGTATCTTAGATCTAGCCAGAAAGTGGACGCTAAGGTGATAGACACTTCCTTCTTTCTCTGGCCTTTTCCCTGGCTACCTCCTGCTTCAGTGTGGCATTTGGCCTCCTGGACCAACCATCCAGCATTTCTCCTCTGTCCATATGGTGTGTGGAGGTCCCTCTTTCTTCTGTGCCATGAAGGAGGCCATTGGAGTATCATAGGCCTTTAATATTGAGTCTGCTCAGAGATGGGCACATGAGCCAATCAGAATCTAAGTGAGACAATTCAGGACTTTCTTCAAAATAATGGAGGAGAGAGAGACTTTCATCCTACTGAACTGAGCTGGGAGGTTAGAGTCCCAGAGCCCTGGTGGCTGGATTGCTATGCCCCACAGAGAGCTAAGCCTGAGAGTGGATCTGACAAAAAAAAAAAAAAGCAGACCCAAGAGAGGGTGAAATAAAATTGCAAAGACATTGCTGAGTTCCTGAATCCAGCTTAACCTGAAACCATATTGTAGGATGCACCATTGACCACACATTCTTCCCATCTCTGTGTGCGTGCTTCTTTGCCATGTGGCTTCAGAGTCCTCCCAATCATTCCAAAGGATTAAGTCTTTTTATCCTCTTCCCTGAAATCTGAGCTTGGCCATGTGACTTGCTTTGGTCACTGCACTTGTAGCAAAACTGCAACACAGAGGCTCGAAAAATTGTGCATAGGGCCTGCCCTCTCTTGCCAGTCTGCTGGAGGGTGACATATACATAACTCATACCTCCATGGCACCTGAATTCTAGCACCTACCAACCACCAGAGCCGATAAGCCACTATGGAACCCAGGGGCAACCTAGCCCATTGGTTCACTCACAAACTCACAAACAAACTGCCCAGTTCACTCAAAGCCTCCTGAGCAATGCTGCAACAGCTGTTCTTTGAAGCGTTTGTTTTAGGATTGTTCATTACCCAGCAGAAGCTAACTAATGCAAGAACCAACCTATAGACTTTTCAAGTATGTAGGATTCAGAACCACCCCTGCCTTTTGGCTTCAATTTGATGGAGTTTCTATCTATTCAAGGAAAGAGCTCAATGTCTGAATTCTTTCTGTCCTTGTGTGTCATCCTGCTAAGCATTCAAAATCTCATGCAGTGATGTCTATCTACTGTCTGTCTATCATCTAGCTATCTATCTATTATCTGTCATCTGTTTTAGACTAACCCAAATCATCTTACGATATGGCGCCAGACAACCCAGCAAATAAAAGCATCTTAATCTTGTTCTTAGTGCCATTTCTAATAGCATCTGGTGCTTTCATGTACTCTCTCTTACCATCTTTGGTCTTGGGCTAACATTCGCAGTTACCTGTTTCCTGACATCTTCTGGGAGCCTCTCCCCATTGGTGGTGACATGTACAAACTCAGAGGTGCTATGTGGCTACTCTTGACCAGGACCTCTGAGAGTGGCCCACTTCCTTTCCAATTCTGGGACAAGCTGAGTCCACCCATTAATCATGGTGACCTCACTCAGTGCCTTGCCTTCCTGTCTCTCACAGAGGGACGTGGCTCCCAGGTGGGCATCATAGGCTTTGAAAGTACAACAGCTAGCAGGGAGCCAGGTGGCCAAGATGCCCTGCTGAAACTGGGCCTCAGATACATGGACTCAGTTTTTCTTCTTCTCTCTCAATGACAGCACCCCAGGATGGGAGCAGGAAATGCAGGGATTCTCTTTGAAGTACCCACAAGCTCTGGAAATCAAGATGAAGGATGAGCCAGGGGAGACAGAGGCCTGAGGAGTTGTGGGCAGAGGCAAGGAGATAGCTGACAAGTGCCTGGAGCTCTGGGGAGGGGCTGTGCCATGTCGAGAGATACCTGGAGCTGCCGACTTCAGGGAGCTGAACTGCCCTTCCTGGAAGCTGACTAGACAGGGTACTGTTCCCCAGGTCCACTTGCCTCTCCAGATCACAGTGGGCCTGCTACAAATCCCAGCAGGCATCTGTAGCAGTAGCCCAGAGGCTGGAGCTCTATAGCACCACCAGTGTGGTCAGCTGGCCTGGGCAGTGGTGGTACCAGCCTTGAGGAGATGGAAGCAGTTGGTAGACAAGTCTGTGTGGGGTCCTGAGCAATGACCAGCTCAGGGCACTTCCTGGCAAAATGAACAGGTGCTCTCACAAGTACCAAGAAAATGGGAAAATTGGAGAAAGATGTCCCCTGTGTTACTGAATTGAGCTCCTAGTGAGAGCCAGAAATGTGTTCTTTCTTTCCCTGCTCGACCTCTGCACAGCCTCTGTGAATAATCCTCTTGCTTTGCACCCTTCCTGGGGAATGTGCACTCCACAGTCACTGTGTCTGTGTGCTGTGGCTCTATGGCCACGCTGCTGGTACCTTTCCCTTATCAAGCCTGCTGTCAGTCCACACCCACACAGAGCCAGGGCAGTATCTGGGAGGAGGCCAGTTGTCTTCTACCCAGAGTCCCTTGTTGGGATATGAGGATCAAGCCATGACTTCAACCTATGACCTTGAGATTCTGAAGAGAAGACCTCTGTAGTCACAGCCAAGACATGGTGGGCACCCATTGTAAACCACACCTGTTTTCCAGGGAGAGGTAGCTGATCCAGTGACAACCAGGCCAGTAGGGCTCTCTGACTTGGCTGGAGGATGAAGGAACTTCCATAGGGTTGGGAGTCTTGTGCTAACATCAGAATGCTGTGGGAACCTTGGAACCACTGGAACAGGAAGAGACAGAGGTGCTTCAGTGAAGGGGATCCAAGATCTAGAGACCAGCATCTCTGGGGTCAGATTGAAGCTCTGAAATGTATTCTCTCCTGTGAAAAATTACCCCCTGGTGTCTTCACTTTAATGTGGGCATTTTGGGGTGATAATGGAAACCCACGGAGGGGTTCCTCATGGGGTAAGATGGAGTAATGCATAGTTCATGCTCAGTAAAACGCCTTGCTGACATGATGCCATCTGTAGGTGAGAGACAGTAATATCCTATAACTGCTCTTGGGGATTGGGACATCACTGGGTATGAGAGGAGAGTAACAATAATGGGTAGTCACCCTGAACCTGCCAAACAATACAACTTACAGAGCCTTTGACTTCTTGTGTTCTGGGTAACAGGTTGAGAGTTAAGGTGGTGCCACCCACATTGTATGAGAGAGCTGAGGTCCAGAGAGGCCAGTCCATCTGTCCAACTCACACAGCTGCTTAGTAGTAGAGACAAGATCCAAGAAGCTGGCAGCTGCCATTACAACGTGACTGGTCTCTGAACCTATCCTGATCAGCCTGGACTCTGGGCAAGATGGCAATTGCAGTGAGACTCCTCTGCTCAGGTCCAGTATATCATGGGCTCCCAGCGCTAGCATGAATATGTGCAGAGCACATGAAGCCACTCTGTTACTGCTGTTGTTGGGCACCAAGGAGCCTTGTGATCACATCTACATGGAGAAGCTCTATACTGGGGATGCCACAAGAACATCTGTATTACTCAAGGTTTTACTAGAGAAAGAGATATAGCACAAGATATACCAATGTGTAAATAATTGCAAGATTGGCTTACGATGGTCAGCTACAAAGTCAGATAAGGAAGCATGCAGAGGGTGTCTGCATGCTGGAGGCTGAAGGATTCAATCTAAGGTCTGGAATCACTACAGTGTGTTGTGCAAGTCAGTATTGGGGGTTGATGGATCTGTGATAGCAGGCTGAAGAGTCTATGCCAGAAGGCTGATGGATCCAAGGCAGAAGCCAAAGAGTCTACACTGGAAGCCAGGAGATGACATCTAAGTTGAAGGCAAAGACTGGAGCTCTCCCAAAGAATGGAACCCTGTCCATCCTTCTTCATTTCCCTTAACTATCATCAAGGTGATGAGCCACCCTATGGTGGTTCCTTTATACCCTAGAATGTATAATTGCTAAACTGATTTAGTTAAGTTTCTAAACTTCTCAAGTTAGCACAGTCAATCAACCACTATAGTCCACACTTTGTCAACTCGACAACCAGACACATTCCTTTAAACCAGTCCCTAGATACAAAGACATGTATATAATTGTGCCCAACAAGTTATAACTATCCTGCATACAAATGGAAATGCACTAATATCCTCACCAGAACAGAAGGTAAGATTTCTTGGTTGATGCTTACTCTTATCATTTTCTGAGCTTCAATGTTATAACACAGGTTTAACAACCCTTAAGAACCAGTATTAAGTCTATCAATATTATATTATATTAGAAGCATATAAGGGGAGAAATAGTACAATTAAAATCATTTTTTCTGTAACTGATCACGGGGTCATAGCTGATATTTAGAACTATCTTCTTCCACTACCCAATCTGTGTTCCCTTGGCCTTCAGTAAGACCTCAGAAGATCTTGCCTCTTTCCGTGGTAGACTGACCCATACCTTCATTCCTAAAAGCTCTGGACCATTTGTCATTCTGCCTGTATTAGATTGTTTTATTTTCTCATTGACTTCAATAACAGGGCATGGTAGTACTAAGAGGATCCCTAAGGAATCTCCTGAAGTTCAAAATATATATATATATATATATATATATATATATATATATATATATATTATAGGCATCAGGGATCAAACTCATGACCTCACACTTACCAGGTAGTCACTTGTGCAGCTGAGCTAAATCCCTGGCCCAACATTCTTCCTTTCCTCCACTGTGGAGTGGTTATCCAATTTCCCCTTGGCAGCCTGGGTCAATCATCTCTGACAACACTGTACTCCCTCTTTAGTTTGCTTTCTCAGCAGCATGAGGATACCAAAATGACCAGGGATAAGTACTGGCTTCCAGTCAATAGTATCACTTTTGTGCTTCCTGTACAAGTTTTCCTACCTCTGGAACTAAGACTTCTAAGCCAGTGTAACACAAGGTCATGGGAACAGGAAGCAAAAATTTTGTTGGTGGATCACTTAGGGGTAATAAAGAGTGGTATCATTTCTACTTCCAATCCTTGATTCCTGGACCCATGAATCCTGGCTATGGGAGACACAGTAGCACATAGTGGATGATTAAATATATATATATAGTCTTTTGAAGTACCCTACCCCAACCTTGAAAGCTATTGCCACCTGACTAGTGCTGTAACTGTGTCTTCAGGAGACCATTCCACCTTTCTATCAATCCAACTGTTTCCAAATGGTGAGGAACATGGTAAGACCAGTGAATGATGTGAGCATGAGCTCATGGCCTCATTTCTCTGACTGTAAAATGTGTTCCTTGGTCAGAGGTAATGCTATGTGGGATTGCATGATGATGGATAAGGCTTTCTGTGAGTCCATGGATGGTCATTTTGGCAGAATTTTGGCAGCAAAGGCAAATTCATATCCAGACTATGTGTCTATGCCAGTGAGGACAAAAGACACTCCCTTCTATGATGGAAGTGGTCCAATAAAATCAGTCTGGAACCAGGTCACAAGTTGATCATTCTGGGGAATGGTGCCATACTGGGGACTCAGTGTTGGCCTCTGCTGCTGGCATATAGCACTGGCTGTAACCAGATCAGCCTTGGTGAGTGGGAGTCCATGTTGCTGAACCCATGTATAACCTCCATCCTTGCCACCACGGCCACTCTGATCATGGGCCTATTGGACAATTCAGGAGTGACTGAAGAAGATTGGCCACTATCCACATAATGGGGTCACATTGTCTACTTGATTATTAAAGTCCTATTCTGCTGATAACACCTTTTGATGAGCATTTACATGAGAAACAAGTATTTTTACATCCTTTGCCCTTATGGAGAGGTCTGTTCACATTCCTTTTTCCCACATATCTTTCTCACTGATTTCCCAGTTATGTTCCTGATAATCTGAACAGAGACCATTAGTGGGATTGTAGCAAAGCCTTCAGAAAAAGCAGGGTAAGAATAGGGGCCAAGGAAAGAGCTAGAACAGTCCCATTTACAACTCATCTGGTGTCTGTAGGTCTTCAGCCTGCCTTCCTGCCTATCTATTCACCCATCTATGCATCTATCTATATGTCTACTATTCATTCACCCACCCATCCCACCATCCATCTATCCATCTGTTCACCCATCAGTATATTGATTTATTGATTATTGACTTACTATGGAATCTCTTTTCTATCCATGTTCTGTTTCCTTCTGCACATCCTCCTCTCTGCCTTGTTCATGGACATTCAGGGAAGTCATGTACCCCTAAGGGAGGTGACAGCATGTCTGAGCTTTGATATGATTTGATTTCTAGATTGAGTGGGGTGGTACATTCCTTAGTTAGCAGGACAAGGACATGAGCTGCTTTAAATAAAATCAATAAACTCTAGTGCTCACACATCTCACCGTGACTCTTGTATTCCCAGATGTCCCTTCTGGTGGGAGTTTATTAAGGCTGACAGGAACAGATGCAGCTCCAGTGATGCTGGGCCAGACTCCAGAAAGGAGTCAGTGAGCTTGAGGAAAGGAAGGATGGGCATCTGGGCATCCAGACTTCAGGTTTGGAGGTTCCTTACTTGGGAATGCTTGACATTTTTCACTGGGGTTTCCTCCTGGACAGCAGGTACATGCTGCAACCCTGCCCACCTAGAAACCACTGCCTGCTATGTAGGGAGTGACACTGATGGCTGGTAGGAAGGGTATGGGAAAAAGCACAAGGGGACAGCAAGGAGGACAAGCCAGCCAAGAGACTGGAAAAGAGTGGTCTTGCAATGCCTTTGTTCTACTTGCCTCTCTGGCTGCATGAGAGCTCTGTGATGTGTGGTCCTGTGTCCCTAAGGGTACCTGGCTCTCAGCTGGTGCTGAATGAATGAATGAATGAATGAATGAATCCACATTTCCCCAAGATACACCAGGGCCTCAGCTTCATCCCAGGAGAACTCCATCCCTGGCTTCACCTGATGACCCTAGAAGTGTAACATTAGTCTGGAAAAGAAGAGCATCACAGAGCAAAAAGTATAGCCCTTGGGGCTGGGGATTTAGCTCAGTGTCATAAGCGCCTGCCTTGCAAGCAGGCAGTCGTGAGTTCGATCCCTGGTACCGATAAAAACGAAAAAGACAAAAAAAAGTATAGCCCTTGAAGAAGGTGGCTGGTATCTGACCTCTGGATCTGGGACAGATGAGGATTTTCTTAAAAGACAAAGCCATACCCAAGATGCTGTTTCTTCAGGATTGGAGCTCAGGACCTGGGTGGGCTAATCCTAAATGGACCCGAGATGGGAAAATAAAACTTGCATAGGTAGGTAAGCTTGGACCCCATCTTTAGTGGACTCCCCTTCACTCCTTGCAGGCTTCCCCATGAGCCACTTGGGTAAGCTTGGCAGGAAGCCTCCCCACACTGCTAGCTTCACACTGGGCCTCTGGGGAGAGGCTGCCCAAGCTGATTCTGTAAAGCCCCTTAGGTTAGGGTTTAAGGTCAGAGCAGGACTAGGGTCAGGGTTGGGGTCACAGACCTCTTCACTGAGGCTTGGCCTAGAGCAGCTCATTGGATGGGTGGCCGGGACAGGGAAGGAAGGTGCATTTCTTTTCAATAATTAAACATTCATCTTTGAAAACAAAAATCAGTCCAAGGCCTGCCATTCCCCTCGAGGACCCATCACAGCTGCTGTTGGAGTCATTTGGAAAGTTCCCTGGGGCCCAGCCTTACCAGGCTGATGTTGAATCTGTCTCTTGAGGGGAGAACAGTCCTGCTTGCTGGCTGTTCCAAAGCTTCCCATGGGCAGAGAGGGACAGATGGTCCCCCTGGTTGACCCTTTGCCAGCTCCCTGATGGCACTTAGCTATATCCCCTCTGGTTCTCAGCTGCAGATGCCCATTGGCTAGGAGGAGGGGTTCGGATGAAGTCTCAGCCGCCTGTCTGTTCCATGTCTTAAATGGCTGAGTGGTGCTGGGGACATCAATTCCCAGGCACTTGTGTAGCGAAGTAGTTCGGGTATCTGAGATGCTTCAGCACAAGTTCTTGCAGAGAGACTCCTGGGAGGTCATGTATCTTGGTCAAGGTCAGATGGGCAGGTGCACTGACCCAGTCCTGGCAAGGGACAGGGAGAGCAGATGGGTGACCAGTAGCTTTCAGGTTTGGTGGTCACAGCTTCAAAAAGCCAACACTGCCATCAAATCACTATGCCCATGCCCTGGCTCTCCTTCAATAGCCGAGAGAGCTATCAGCGGCTCCACATTTCACATTATCCCCTACTCTTAGCAGCCTTTGGTCCCATTGCTCGCCATTCACCAGTGACAGCTCAGAGGGAGCTCAAAGTCTAAAGCCATGCACTGCTTCAAAGCAGTGGAGCTGTCAGCTCTGTGCCCACGTCTCCCTCTCTCTGCCAGTGCACCCCATCTGCCATCCCTGAGCCTGGCTCCCCCTGCTCCTCAGTTCCTCCTGGCTGCAGCTTTCTGTCGGTGCTAGTAGCCTGCAGCTCTTAGTGTTCTAGCAGGCTGAGGGCATCAGGGGACCATCTGGGGCCTGGGATTGGCCATCATGCCCCAGAGGGATTAATGGGGAAGTTAGTGGTTCCAAAGCAGTGGCAGGGAAGCCTCTGATGCCCTGTACTGAGGCTTAGATGTAGGCAAGAGGGCAGCTGCCTGACATGTGGGGAACTCTAGCTGATCCAGTCAAGTGGACATGCACAGATCCTGATCTTTCCTCTTGGGACTGGTCCCTCCCCAACCCTGGGCTCTTAGCTGTCCTTGGAAGACAGCACTGTGGTGGAGAACCACTTGAGGAGGAGGAATTCCAGCCATCACAGGGAAGTTGTGCACTGCATCATGACTTCATGGGCAATATGGCCCTGGGCAGGTGATGACCATGTCTTCAGGAACCTTGGTTTCTAACTTGCAAAATGGCATGGTGTTGCTGACCCTTGCCTGGCCTTGTGCTCACTCTGATTCTATCTTCCTGTTGAGAACAGCTCTGATCACATCGGCTCACTAAGTCATCCATCCACTCACCCATTCATACATCCAGATATTTCAAATGATCATGGTTTTGGCTTCTAGACAGCTGTGACCTTGGCTGTGTTGGCTAAAAGAACTTGGGTTCTTAATGGCTGAGACTCCATGCAGAGAGAAGCTTCAGAGGGCTGAAAAGGCTGGAGCCTGTTACATGTCCCAGGTAGAGCATGTGGCTACTGACACAGACGTTGTGGATGTGACACAGGTTCTCAAGTATTTCACCTTGAGTCTGGTTTTGCTGTGGTCCTCTCACATGCTCTGTCCATCCTACTGTCTATGGGGGAGGACTGAACTGCAGCCAGACCTGCTCCCCTGAGAAGCACCACCCTGCCTTGGGCGCCTACCACCCTGCCCACCACAGCTTAGTCCTCTCTGCCCAGCACAGCCCACTGCCTCTGGGTTGGTCCTGGCTCCCAAGCTCAGAGTCACTCTTGGAAAGCTGAGGGTCTAAGCCTCATTTGTGCAGGGGGAAACTGAGTCCTAGCAAGGCCTAGGACCTGCAGGAGCTTCCCCATGATTCAGCCTTCCTCCTCCATTGGTTTCTTGTCACTTTTGATGTTACTTGCATTGCTGGCATCTTGTGTGCACCGTCAATAGATTCTGCATCATGAGCAGAATGTGGCAAGATCTGCCATCTCCCGGGGCCTAACCCGCATGTCTGTCCCTCCGGTAATCACAGTCAGCAGTGGCTGTGACATCATGCCGATTCCAAACATCGTCACACACTGCTTCCCTCATTCACTGGCATCTTTTCAGAGGCTCAGCCCGTATAAGAATCTTTGATTGCTGACTGAGGGACAGCTGCTTCCTCAAGAAGAAAAAAAGAAACAGGTTCCCTAATACTGAACTGTCCCCAGGAATCAGATGCACTGCCAGGCACTTGGTTGATCTCTGGGATGCCCCAGGGCTGCCACTTCCAGCTTGAAGGTGGGAGAGATGATCTCCCAAGGGGCTCAGGGCCCCAGTCACCAGCTCTCCATGGGTGAAGGCACAGTTCAAGAGCAGGGTGTCTGGGTGTGTCTCCTGCCTGGAGTGGACACCTTCCTGATTTACCTATGTGGAAAGAAAACTCTCCCAGCCTCTGATCATCACAAAGACTGTGGGGGTCTGTGCCACAGAGTGATCCAAGCCCTGCCAGCACATGGCTGGAGACTCCTTATGGGATGCTCTGGAGTTTAGGCTGCCTTCCTGAGCAAGGGTGGGCCATCCCAGCACAGTGTTCTAGTGGCTTATTTCCCATAATTATCAAGGCTGCAGGATAGCAGCTAGCCAGCCAAGGCCCCAAGCATCTTCCCTAGGGATGCAGGCGATAGGGCCCACGCAGGACCCTGATGGGACCAGGGTTGGGCAGGAATTCCACTTGGTCTGGAGTCCCAGGGCTGCCTGCTGTCTTGAGACTTCCCGCTGGAGAACACAGAATGCTTGCTGAAATGAGCAGTGTCCCTTGCTGGTTCCAGAGAGATGGGAGGCTGCAGGGGCACTCTGGGCAGAAAGATTGCTGGGCTTTTGCTGCACTGTATGGGGTGGGGGTGGGATGTCTCTCAGAATTGAACCCAGGGTCTCTACGCTGAGTTCCAGCCCCAGTGATTTTTATTTATTTTGAAATAGGATCTTGCTAAGTCGCTGAGTTGCCCAGGACAGAATTGAACTTGCAGTTATTTTGCCTCAGTCTCCCAGAGTGCTGGGATCACGAGCACACGCCACCGTGCCTGGTGGAATTTCATTCCCAGAACTCATTCCTAGAACTACTGCCAGATTCATGGGGCTGGAAGAACACGTAGGCTCACACCCGGAGCCCACCTACTCCCAGCGCACATCCAAGGGGTTCATTTTGGAAGCGATTTCATCAGTTTCACTTGCTGTGTCCATCAGGACACCCAGGAAAACAAATTCAGCCTTAAATGGTTTGAAAAATGAGACTTTGTAAAGGACTGTGAACAGAATTCTGTGCAGAGCTGGGACTACAGCCGTACCGGCCAGTGGCCTGGTAGGACCAGGTCTTCCCCAGCCCCCTGGATGGGTGGCTTCTGTCCCGAGTTCCTGGAACAAGAGCTGCCTGCCACATCGTTACTCACACACTGGTCACTGTGGGAATCAAACCCCAAGAGAGGGCCAATGCCTCTCCCCAGCTCTGGGCTGAGCGGAATGCCTAGCTCTTAGTAGGTGTTCAGCAAATTCTGCTGTGTGGATTGTCATATCATGGCAATATCACTAATAGTAAGTGACACAGTTGTGGGGGGCGATGCTCATGGCTCTCAGGCACTCAGCGCACCTGTTGACCTTTATCAACTTGGAAGATACAAGATTTGACTTGCCAACCTATATCAGGGCGACACCTACTGGTTGGCTCTGAACTGTGGAAATTCCAGCACCAGCCAGTGTAGTCAACGGTGCCCCTCACCCTGGACAGAGCTCCTGGGGGCTTCAAAATCCTGGTGGGGGATCTAGTACCTGCATTTCTAACGAGCCCAAGGGGGAAACTGGTAATTAATATTCATAGCCAGGTCATCACACTCTAGGCATAGGACTTGGCACCAGGAATGCAGCCAGAGTGTGTGCTGTTGTGGACCAGCCAGGGGACAGGGGTGAGGCTGCGGAGAGTGGGCTCAGCCAGTTCTCACGGTGACACACATGTTACACCATTTGTAGCTGGCATCGAGGAGATGTGGAAAGTGTCTATCACACAGGAAGTGGGAGCTTGATGTCAGAACTGGGCAAAATGCCTGTGTTTTTTGGATTTCACCCAGCCACGCCCAAGCAGGCCAGAGGCTCAAGGCTTAAGTCCACCCTGGGATGTGAGCCCCCAAGGCACACTGAAGTCCCCTCACTACCCAAAATGTCATTGGAAAGAGACTAGAGGAAATTGCAAGGACCTGAGAGCCTCAGCCTGCTGGCAGAGGGGCCCTGGTGCAGCCTGTTCCTCCAGGCTTACGTCAGGGTTAGAGGGTGTAAGCAGGCATTGGGGGAAGGTAAGTTAAAATGCAATCTTTTCAGAGTCCCCTAGGAAGACACGGTCTCCCCCAACCAAGGCACATGGATAGACAGATTGGCCAGGGTCCCCGCGTGAGACCTGAGAGGAGGGAGAGATGCCCAGGTCCCTGTGAGAAGGGTAAGAGTTGACAAGCAGGCTTCTCCCGTGTCTTTGCTAGAGAGGGATTCGCTGTGGGATCAGGCCCCTGTGGGTGCCCTGCAGCGCACCTCAATCACACCAGAGGATCAGAGATGGGCTAGGTCTGCATTCTGTTCACACCTGCATATGCAGAGCCAAACAGGTGACAACTTCCTCACAACCTACCACTGCAGGGACCACTCTGCCTACTTTACAGATGGGGAAACTGAGGCTCTAAAGACAAGTGGGAAACAGAGCCTGGATTTAAACCCACATCTCAGGTTTTGATTCAGATGCAGAGGATGTATTTGCAGAGGATATCAGAGATGCCTCCAAGCCAGGCAGTGATACCAGTGACTGTCACTCTTGTCCCTGGCCATCATATGAGGGTCACTTTGGAAGCTTTCTGGAGCAGGGAGCTGGAGCAGGTCTTAGTCAGGGCTGCTGGAACACAGGCCCTCATTCACCCCACTACTGTGTTTCTTGTTTATGCCCTCTTTGAGGCCAGCAGTTGGCTCGCAAGGTGGGGTCTCAGTTCGTGATCCCTCCAGCGTGTAGGGCTCCATCCTCCTTGTACTACACTGAGCTAGAGCTGCCTGGCTAACCCATCCTGGATGCTGGATCCATGGAAACTATGGCCTAATACATGTTTGCAGCTCTAAATTGCTAAATGTTGGGAGAAATTTGTTACACAGCAGTAGATCTCTATCCGGAAACAGACAGGCCCTGGAGATGGAAGGCTCACTCCACTGATTCTGTTCTTCACTCTGTGCTAAGAAAATCAAATACAATGTGAGCAGCAGCAGCAGCCGCAGCTGCATGCCGCAGAGCTTTGTATGCTCTGTGAGCCAAGGAACAAGGAACCAGGAGCTGGATGTGCTCATTTCTGGCCTTTGTCATGAACAATGCAGTGGGGACATCTGTCCCAATGGGAGTGCCAGTTTTTGCAGGACCAGCACCTTCCTGAGGCTAGGTCAGGGCTAAACATGATGGGCCAGGAAGGTGGATTGCATGGCTGCCCCCATGAAGGCCACAGGTCAAACCCTGGTCTTGCAGAGCCTCAGTGCTCCCAGCTCAGGGATCCTTGCCTGGTGCTCCTTGCCTCCTGACTCAGTGCTCCCAACCCTACCCAGTACCCTACCTGGTTCTCCCTACCTGGTACTCTGGGTTTTGATGGTCCCAGCCTAGTACTCCCTGACCTGGCACCCTTTGCTCAATGCTTCTAGTACTCTTTGCTCAGTATTCCCCATTGTGCTCCCCTTTTCAGTCTCCCCACCTGTGACTTCGCCTGCTGTGGGCTCCCTGTCTTGTGTTCTCACAATGACATCCAGGTCCTCTTGTGGGTTGGGGGCTCTTTGATGCCAGGGTTCCCCTCTAGCCTCAACTCGCTGCGGGAAGGAGCAGTCTTTGTCTTGCAGGAAGCTGGCGGAAAGTGTTGAGGAGAGAGCAAGCCAGCAGCCTGCAATTAATCCTCTTCATAAAATGTGCCTTGATTTTGAATTGGCCTCGTGGGGAGATGGTGGTGCCCTCATTCAGACCTAATCAGCACTTTGCAAAGGAAGCAAGCTTCTTCTGGCCTGTGGGAGCTCAATGGGTGGCACCGGTGCCAGCTGGCCACAGAACCTGCACCACCCTCTGCACACCCCTTTGTCCTTCCAGTGGGGAGTTTGTGGCCCCATTCAGATGACTGCAAGTCTCTGAAAATGCAATTTCAAGAGCTGCCTCATCTTCGACTTCCCCAACAACGCGGACAGTGAGTAGGCTACTCCCAGCCCAGTCTGGTTCTGAGATAAGAACAAGAAGGAACATGGTGCTCATAAAACCCTGCCCTGCCCTCCCCTCCCCTCAGGGTCATCCAGACTTCCAGTCATCTGCCCACTGTCTCCCCAGACCCACAAATAAAAGTCTCTACAATTCTAAACAATATTGCTCATTCTTGCTCACAAAATCTCTGCCTTACTGGAATTTTAAGAAATGGACATCAGTTATCGTGTGCTGGAGGTACATAAACCATTTGGAGACATTCACCCCTGCCTTTTTCAGCTGGGGACACACTTGTTCTGGAGCCCTGGCAGGGAGCCAGGAACTGGAGTTCACTTGATGACGGGAAGCGACTTCCTGGACACAATTCAATTATAGCAATTTAAAACATTTTACCATAAAACAAACAGCTGTTTTGTGGAGAAAAGTACCTATGCACATACATTATTCAGAGAACACACCAGACATTAGGGATGCTTCTGTGTCATAGCTGCTGCTTTATGCAGTCTGTTCCCAGATCCCATGGGAGACAAACATGTCCCTTTTGCCATGAGTGTGTCTCAATCCCAAAGGACCTTTGCTTGCGCAGCTGGACAATAAGCCCTAAAGCAGCTGTGGTTTTGGAATGGCCCAGAGTGACCAGGCGGGATGCAGAACTCAGGTGTCCTGCTTTCTGGCTCCCTGTCCTTTTCTCAGCATAGCCTTGCTGACCTTTCCAGGGCAGCCTTGCAGAGACCCCTGCTCTCACACTCCACTTGGGAATGTCTGTTTCCAGAGGAATAAGCTACAGCCCACACCCAACAACTTGCAGAGAGTGAGACAACTTGCCAAAGGCTTAGGCATTTGCTGGTCTCCTTTGATCAGCTTCTGCTCCCACCTTGCCATGGGGTCTGGCCAGACCCAGAGAGGGCTGGACTGACAGTGGGGATGTGGCAAATAGCTTCTGTGTCATAGGCCAGCAGGACATGTCCTGCCTAGGATGGGAGACAGAGGATGCTGATCCAGAAGCATGGGAGCAGGCCATGGCAGAAGAGTCTCTGGCAACACGTGGAGTTGCTGGGATGGTCTGAAGCATGGGCAAGCATCAATGGCATTGAGGCTCTGCTCCTTGCTAAGAACGTCTTGCAGACAGTGGCCAACCCAAGCAGAGGTGCTGGTGGTTTGTGGCAAGGACTGGCTGTGTACTGAGCCTTTACTGGTATCTATTTATTCTTCATCCCAAAATCCCTGGAGTGGTACAACCAGCCCATGCAGCTGGTGAGAAGACATGCTTTGAATTAGGGTGGAGCCCCTGGTCCAAGATCATGACCACATGGTGTGGCAGGCTGGAATTCACACCAGTCTATACAATAATAAGCCAGCATCCTTTCAAAGCCACTGGCCTCTGAACTACACTGACAAGAGACCTTAGGGTTGGTGACAGCAGTGTCTCTGCCTCACAGTCATATCCTCTTACCAACCTTGGCCCTTGTCCATGATGGAAGTGTCTCCAGCAAAATCCTCCTCTTATGTAATTCCAAATATTGTGTATGGTAATCCAAGCAGTATAATCCCTTTTGTAGTCTTCCTCATAACCAAAAAAGGTATATCTATAATCCCGTTGAGACATAATTGGAGTCCTAGCAAGTTAATTTTAATCTACCCCCTCCACAGCGAGAGTAAAGACACCAAGACATATTCCAAGTTAAGGGCGGCCAAGGGGTCCTAGTCCAATCCCATAAGGATGTGCAGGCAAAGGCCCCCATCCAAGGCCTCTCCCAGAATTTATTATCTTGTGAAGAAAGGGTGTGGCTCGAGGATGAGTGACAGTGAGGATGGTGAGAACTATGTGAGAACTTGAGCTGGCTGGCTAGGTAGGGAGAAAAGTATCTTTGCAAAAGGCAGAGATAACACAGAAAGATCTATCTGTGTAATTTAATTAGCGTAGTAACTGGATTGTTTTGGGAGGTTGTTGCTTCAGTTTCTGATATGTAAACTTTGTGCCCTGGAGACTCACAGCCTCTTTATCTCTAGCTCATACCCAGTTGACATTCCTGGAGCTGACTGGCTCTACCATCTGGCTGTGCTTACATCTTTTACAGAAGCACTGCATAGGGAAAAAGGAGACTGTCTGATGGCTTTAGAGATTAAATACCAATACATTGGCTAGCCTAATTTGCAATGCTTAGACCAATTGGAGAAGGAAATACCATAGTCAGCTCTGTATATATCAGTTTATGGGAATAAGTCTTGATATAATCAAAGTTGCAGCAATTGTTATGCATTCAAGGAGAGTCACTCAAATTGTCTCCTACAACCTCTCACTCCCTGGAGAATGATTTGAGCTAGGGGCTTTAGCCACTGTTGACCCCTTTAGATTGAGGAGACAGACCCCAAATACTAGCACCTTCAGATCTGCAGCTCCAAAAGATATGAAGCCTTAGTTCTCTGAATCAGGCAAAATTTCTCTATTTCTTTAGTTACTAACTCCATCTGGAGGCCTCGGGAAATCTGGTCTCAGAGTAAGTAGATCAACCACTAACTTAGTGGCTTAAAATAATAGTCATTCATTAGGTCATGATATGTGCCCTAATGACTGGGCTGGGCCCAGCGGGGTGGCTCTTCTGCTGTTCTCACCTGGGCTTATTTACTAATTTGTGGCAAGCTGATGGCTAGTAGTTCCATGCTCTTATTTGAAAGCTGGCTGCTGATTGCCTGATAGTCAACTGGAGTTAATACAAGTTACTGGAACATGGTCCCAAGTACATGCACCAGATGTTATAGTGGCAGCTGCCTTTCCAAGATCAGAACACAAGCCCAGTGGGTGAGCACATTCCAAGCTTCTGCATGACCATGTATGTAACATCTGACTGCCCTAAATTGGCCAAGTGAACAATCCATAGACTAGGGATGGGGTAGTCCCTTCTCATGCTGGTAGGGGAAGATGCTGCCAATTTATGCTGCCTGCCACTATAGTTGCTCATACGATTTCTAGGGCATTCTTTGCCCTCCTCTTTCATCATCTGATGCAACATTTCTCTTATGTCTGCCATAACGCTGTGAGGCAATGACTTGACTTCTTTGGCTTCTCCTCATTGTACAGAGGTGAGTTTCTCTGGGTAGAAATTATGGCTCTCCCAGCTCCTAGCACAGGACCTGCTGAAAGGTTCACTGACTATTTATTAAACAAGTCACTGAATTTGTAAAAATGAATTGAATGTGAACATGGCTTCAGGTTAGCAATGTGTCATGAGACTCAAGATCTGAAACTCCAGATGGCAGAACAGATTATGGAGCTGTTCAGAAGCATTCTGAGGCCACGTACTCCTGGTGAGGTGATCCCTTCCCACATTCTGGGATGCCTACTGGGGCCCACAGAATTTATAAATCACAAGTAAGCCAGGCTCTGAGCCCTTCTTGGCTCATAGATCTCTTGTTTGTTTGTTTTTAGATATATAGCGGAAAAATAATTTTCCATATATTTGTTTGTGGTCATGATGCAGAGGTAGCTAAAGTGACTGGAGAGAGAAGTGAGGGAGATCCACTTTCTGAGTTAAACATTAACCCAAGTCCTGGATATCCAGGTCTAAAGGAACAGGTAACCCAGCTCATACACCAGAAGTTCCCAGGCATGTACCCAGAGGTCTCCCACAACTCCCACCAGAATTATCATGTAGTTAGCTAGACTATTTTGACACACACACCACTCTCCCTGCCTTCACTTTGGATGCTAATGACAGGTCCTCCAAGGGCAATAAAAGGTCAAACACTCCACCACCCCAGAGAGGGGTCAAGTCAAGACATCCATTAGCAAGAGTAACCTCAGACGAACCATAATCCTGCCCCAAATCCTAACCCTTAAAACCCTCACCACCAAGCTTCCTGGAGCTTAGTAAGCTCCTCCCACCGGCCCCCTCCCATCCTATGGGAGTGTACTTTTGTTTTCAATAAGTCTTTGACCTTCTTGCTTCTTTTGAATGTCCTGCTCAATTCTTTGCTCAAGACGCCAAGAGTCTGAACAAGACCCCTAACCCTGTAACAGTGAAAACATTTAAGATCTAATTTTTAGCAATTTTCTGATGTTCAATATGTTGCTGTTGATTACAGACACTATGCTGTACAATACATTTCTGGAACTTATCCCTCCTTTGTAACAGGAATTTACTATCATTGACCACTATTTTCCTTTCCTCCTCCCACTCCACCCCTGGTTACCTCTCTTTTGTTGCTTCTATGGGTTAAATTGGCTTAGGTTCCATATATAAGGGGATCGCTCAGGGCTTGTCTCCTTGTGTTGAGCTTATTTCATTCAGCATCACATCTTCCAGGTTTGTCTACACTGTCAACAAATGTCAGCGCTGCCTTCTTTTTAAAGGCCAAATAGAATCTCATTGTATACAATTCCACATTTTCTGTATTCACTCTTCTATTGGTGGGCACGTTGGTGGCTTCCATGTCCCAGCTATTGTGCTGAAGTTAGTACGAAGCACAGATGTCCTTTTGCCTAATCAACGACTTCAAGGCCTCCTAAGAACTACAACTCAGTATGCAATCTTTCTTCAGAGCAAGACAGGCAGTGCACTAAGGATGTGGTCATTTCCTCTGAAATTCTGAATTCAGCACAGCATTAACAGAACAGAGTCAGAATTATGAGTTTGTTTGAGAAATAAGCTCTGACCACTTATCTTTGCAGAGCGTCTTCCTAGACTTGCAGCTTCTGCTCAGTGTCTTGATGAACACAGCACATATTGGAGCAGATGTGAGCTTTTGTCCAAATTCACCAGGCAGAAGAGAGAGGAAAAAGCATCTTCTGAATTAGCCAGTGGTAACACTCAGGGCATCAACACAGGGCTATTCTAGATGAGGACTTGCTGGAGCTTACAGCACACCAGCGACAAGGACCACTGTTCCAGGTTTGAACAGGCCTAGCATGTGCTGCTAAGAGGGAGCACTCAGAGTGGGCCAGGTGTTAGAAAAGACTGGGAAGGGGACTACTGGTCTAGAATTTGCCACCCTCTCTCTGAGCACTTTAAAAATACCATTGGTCAGTGGATAAAGTCTACCCATTAAATAAACACAGCAATGCTTCTTTTTACATTGCATAATCATTATTTAATAAATACATTTCTAAAAAGCTGTAAAACTTTATAAAATACTCCCTGCTGTCAAGGTAGAGACAAATAGGAAGTGGCTCTCTGAGTGCAGCTGTAAGGACCAACATAAGGGCTCAGGGGACATGATCATGGTGGTGATCTTGACAGTGTGGCCCCAACCAGCCATTGCAGCCACTGCAGTCCCTTACCTGATTAAAAAATATAAGGTCTGGCCCTCCTGGGATCCCTACGCACATGGGATGTGGGAGCCACGGGCTCTCAGCAGCCCCTCACACTGACTGAGAGCATCACTGTTAGAGAGTATGGGACCAAGGAATATCAATCATAGTAGATCTTTTATTCTCTATGGAGGTATGTAGGTATAGTCATTCCATCCTTGCCTTAAGACAAGGACCTTCAATAAATGCACCTCCAGCCACAGTTTTTAACACATTCTTATATTCTGCACTGACTCCTTCAAGGGCCTATCCATGTCTGATTGCCTGTAATATTTCTACCTAACTTAGCCATTTATATTAGTATTGAAAAGCACTTGCAGTAATACTGTGTCATGCTTTGTTGAAAAAAATTACCAAGTCTTAACAAGGACTCTTATAGAAATTAATGAGTAAGATCTCACTATTATCCTTACTTTAACACAGAATTTTATAAGAGTGCCTCTGAAATTTGAATTACTAGGTTCCAGAGTTAAGCTTTTCTTCACCCAAAATCTGAACAAATTCCAATATTCTGTGACTCCTGAGTTTTCTGCCAACTCCACAAAGACTCTCTGGAGCTTCTCTCAACCCCAGAGCTTTTCTATTCCCCTCTTTAACACTGCATCATCCTCGGTTACATCATGGTGAATTCTAATGGTAATGATAATCATAACAGCAGCTAACATATTGAACACATATTATACACTTTTCTAAGTCTCCCACATACTGACTCTGAATCTGTGAAAGTCATTGGAATCAAAATGGAGTCACTTATGTCAAAACCATACTAAGTGGGGCTAGGAGATTGTGAAGAAAGGGTCCTTATGCACAATTTACCTGATAAAAAGAACTATTCTAGGAGATTTAGCAAAACATAACCTTACATAAAGAACCAGAACCTTTCATAAAAGCCATCCCTATGAGGATATCTACCCAGAAATTCCTATGCATTATAGACTAACTCTACTCTTGTTGTTGATCCTCAAAGCCAAGGATTATATCAAAACAACTTATGTAAACCTTCTCATTTGCCCTCTTCTCCTTTTGCCTCACTAGGTATATCTGCAGTACCCACCGTCATGGTTTACCATGGCTTGTACTCCA
The DNA here is from genome assembly GCF_034190915.1 of Cavia porcellus. NCBI lineage: Eukaryota > Metazoa > Chordata > Mammalia > Rodentia > Caviidae > Cavia > Cavia porcellus. Next base: position 28,982,735 of record NW_026947500.1, read on the forward strand.
GATTTGCAACCCCCAGTCATGCAATCCCAGTGACATTCATTTGTTTCTCTCAAGAACTCTTCTTTGACATTATGGTTGACAGGTTCTTATTCTCCTTGTTTAAAGATGATGAAACAGCATTGTATGAAAGTTTTAAAACTTTCTTTAGGTTTAGATTATTGATAGAACTAAACTTTGAATGTAGATCATTTGATTGTAAATCACTTGTACATTTACACAATAGGAATAAGGATTGAATGAATGAGCGAGGAATAGATAGGTAGCTAGAGGGATAGAAGATTTGGTGGGTGAAAGGATGTATGGACGGTGAGAGAAATGATGGATAGATGGACAATGGATGATTGGATAGATAATGAGTAGATGGATAATGAATGATGAATGGTTGGATGGATGAATGATGGATGGTTGGAAAGATGATGGGTGGATGGACCAATGATGGTTGGCTGAATGGATGGGCATGTATATGAATGGTTGTATGGTTATATGAATTGTGGAAGAGATCATTCATGAATGAGTAAAGTGTGATTGGACAGATTGTGTCTGGCTGGTGAAGAATGATGGGTGGATATATGAACAAAAAAATGATTGAATGGATAGTTGTGTAGATGAATGGCCATATGGTTGTCTGAATATTTGAAGAGATGATAGATGAAGGATGGTGGGACAGATGATGGTTGGCTGCATGGTGAAAATGGAGAACTGAAAATAATATTCTTGGACTATCCCTGCCTTTGCCACCATGTTCCTGAGCAGCCATCACTAAGTGCACAGATATAAGCCAAATAGAGCCCAGAGGGTGTATCAGAGACAGTGGCATCCTCTGTGCTCAGAGAGATGCTTCAGTTGAAATTGCAGTTGAATCAGTGAGTTCTGGAGGTGACAGAATGGCCTCAGTTGAGCTGCCCTACCACAGTTCCTCACTGCTGTTTCCAAGCCTGGAGTATATTGAAACCCCTGAACGGACCTCTTAAGGAGTGTTTAACCCTGGTATTTAAGGTGCTCACAGCTGCTACACATTGGGCAGGGCCTGGAAACTCACCCATTGGTGAGGACTATGTCACAGACAGAGACATTATTTAGGGCTGGATTCACAGATATTTACCTTAATCTTTTAACTGGCTTTTAATGAAGTATATTTCAGTTTCTGGTTAAGTTTATTGGGCTACTAGGATAACTGATTACTGTGTTTGAAATAGTAGAAATTCACTCCAGAGTTCTCAGTGTGAATCACTTGTTGTATACTGGTAATTATGCTCCTTCGATAAGCCTGTGTAGACTTTTGTGCTAGTAATGAAGACATCAGTGGCACAGCCAGTACTACCTCGCCCCAGGCAGGTGTTAAGAACCTTCCACAATTTCTTTTCTTTTTTTAATTATAAAGGGGGTAAAATTAAACACAACAAAACAACAAAATAGGACATAAGAAAGCAATGTAAGAGATATAAATTTCAAAGCTAGATGACCTGAGATCTTCACTGTCTATCATATTGTCTCTTGTATTTTTCCAAATAGTTGTCCATGTCTTCATATACAGAGAATTCATACAAAGCAACATAATATAAAACTGATCTGAACAGAATGAAGGTGTTTTAGGTCTTCAAAACAGACAATAGGGAAGTCACTAATGGGTGTTGTAGAGTCTCTCATTCTCTTCAAAATAGCTGTCCATGCTTTCATGCATATTGAAGTTCAACAAAAGAAAACAGGCAGGGAGGAGGAGTTGCTCGGTTTCCTGGTGCTCCAGATCCCAGCATGTGCGGGTCCCAGTAAATGCCGGAGGCTCCCATCCTGGGCCACTGTAGCCTGCCATGCTCACAGCCCCTCACGGGGGTGGGGGTGGGGTTGCTTCTAGTTGTTTCTTTCTAATGAATTGACCATTTCACTGCCCAAGTTCTGAAATCGCCAACAGACCATAGAAAGACATCTCTTTAGGCTCCTGCTTGAAAGGTTCTTTCATTTTTAAAAAAATCCCTTCATAGATGGCAGCAGAGAGACTTGAAGAAAGGAGATGGATTGCCTAAAACTTCAGGCTTAAAATATGCCAGACTTGAGGTTTAAATTTAGGGCCTCCTGACCTCAGCTTCCCACTAGGATGAAGGGAAGGATGGGCAAAGGAAAGAATGAGTAAGGACAGGATGGGACATAGTCCTCAGGAGCAGTCATAGCCTAAAGCTGAGTAACCTGGAAAGAAACATTGGAGCCTTTATCTATGTGTGAAGCTAAGAGTTTCAAAAAAATGATTAGGAAAGTGTTAGACCAATCCTAAGACCATGTCCAAGTCTGGCCAGCTCTAAAGATCTGGCTTCACAAACCTGATTAAGTGAAAATGAAAATTTTTAGTTATCCAGTTAATGAGTCCATAGGTGGAGTTTAAGCTTAATTGGTTCAAGCTATAGTGTCACGAATGTCAATCTCCTCCTCTCCCACTTTCACCTCTCTCTGTCTCCCTCCCTGACTCCTTGATGATTGATTCATCTTTTCTTCACAGTAGCTGCCAGTGGCCCCAAACTTTTACCTCCTGGGTTAGCTCTCCCGTGGATAGTGCTGCCATAAAGCAGAGTCTCAATGGCTTGACTTGTGTGTTACTCTACTGAGATGCTATGGCCAGGTCACATATACCTGAAGCACAGAAAATCCAGAAAGCAAAAAGCATTAGACAGTAAAGATATGATGCCTTATCTGCACATGCCAAAGCCCTAGGACTTAGGGGATGGGTATGGTGCCTTATCTGCACATGCCAAAGCCCTAGGACTTAGGGGATGGCACCAGTCCTGATGGTGGCTGGGAAGCTCCTAATGACAAGGTGTGGCTGGACTGTATCCCAGGGGCTTCTGGCTGGTGGAAAGGGGGTGCCTGTGTGCTTTGAGGAGTGGCTTGCTGGGTTCTTCCTGGTATTTTGTATATTTCCTCTTCCAGAGCAACCTTGAATCATCTTGGCAGCTCCATCAAAACATCTCACTGGGACTTGATTAGGTCGTACTGATTTCTGGTTCGCCCTGCAGAGCTGGTTTTATGTCTCGTCTTCTCTGTGAACCTACAGTTTCTCTCCCAGTTCACGCTTTCCCTAGCACTTCAGCAGAAGTTTATGGTTTTCTTAATATAAGCCTCACAATTTCTTGCTCAATTTCCCCCTCTCTATGTGTTATAACATTTGTTGTTTTCCTCCAATGATGCCTTCTGATTGGTTTTTGTAGGCTGTATTACATATGGTTATTCTAGCTCCCAAATGATTTTTAAAAACTTAGTTCCAATTTATTCATAATAAGGAAGGGCTGCATGTGGCTGATTATCCTATAAAACTAAAAAATTGAGGTCTTTCTAGGTTTAGGACTCACAAAATGATACCAAGCCTCAGTTTACCCTTTGTCATTTACTTATGCCTCCACGGGGAAACATTGTTAAACATTACATAAATACCTTGGATTTATTTGTTTTTGTTTTTTCAGTGCCGGGGACGGGACCCAAGGCATTAAGCATGCTTGACAAGCATGTACCACCAGGTCATAACCTAGCCTGACACCAAGCCTTTTGAACACCCATTGTGTCATGACAATGTTTTACAAATACTCTAAATGTGCATGAACAGAACTGTGCTGCCAGGCACAGGGCTTTGCTGAATCCCACCTGTTATATTAGTTAAGTGTTGGATCAGGAATTGTAAGGAGAACAATTACATTACAGGACACATATAGTATTATTTATAGTATTATTTATATTGGTCACCCAAGGAATCAAATGCAAAGAAAGTCCAGGATATTTGTCCATACACCAAAGGGCTACAGAATATAGCTGAGGATCTGGATCCCACAGCAATGTCCTTCATGAGTCCAGCTGAAGACTTAGAGCCCATGACAGTGCCCCTCCCCCCATGAGTCCAACTGGAGGCCTAGAGCCCACGACAGTGACTCATGCAAGTCACTGTTTCAAGGATCTGCACTGGGAAGGCCAAAAGATCAGTGATGGACGCTAGAAAGTCTGTGCCAGTAGGATGAAGGATCTGTGCCAGCAGGCTGAGGGATCTGCATTGGTGCCAAGAAGCAACACTCAAAATAAGGAACCAGGCTTCCCCCAAAGAGCACCACAACCACAGTCAGCAATAATGATGCCTCAAGCTCCTCTGACAATGAAAACAGCTGAGTTAATATCAGGAAGCCAGTGTGAAAAGCTTCTCCTAAAGATTGAACAGCACACATCTTTCCCTCCAGAACCAGGAAGCAATACTCAGAGTAAGGACCAGAGCTCCCCTAAAGTGAAGCACAGCCATTCTCAACAACAAGGTCCCAAGCTCCTTTGATGATAACAGCTGAGTGCATATCAGAGACGCCAGCATGACAATCTCCTCCAGGAGAACCAACATCTCCAAAAAAAAACTAAAAACTCCAAACAATGACAATACTCTTCCTCTCTAGGTCTCCTTTTTGTGGCCCTCAGAGGGCCATCTACACTTAGCACCGTGCTGATTCAGTTCAGCTGGTGTTTAAGTTTTCCATCAGTTTTTAATTTACCACATTAAAAAAATGAATATGTCTTAACAGGACACCCTGTTTCAACCACTTAACCCCTCATAAGTTGCTTTATTGGGCATCTTATACTGTTACAGTTTAGATCTAAAATGTCCCCCAAAGGTCTCATGTTTGGAAGTGGAGCTAGGTCAGAGGGGAGAAAGACAGTAGTGGTATGATCTGGAAAAGTGTATTCTCACCCTTTCTGCCTCCTGGACGCCATGCCTGGTTTTTTGATAGACCACCTACCATGGCATTCTGCCTTGGATCTGGTCCACTGTGGACTGAATCTACTGAAACCATGAGCCAAACTAAACCTTTCCTCCTTTAAATGTTATATTAGGTATTTAGTTTCAGCACCAGGAAAATGACAAATGCACCTACATTAGCTCTTCACTAAGCAGGGATTCCAGGACCCAGCCTCCTCCTTTTTTGACTTCTACTTTCACAAGGCTCATACAATACCTTAATGCCAGACTCCTCTCCCATATCGTAAATAGTTTTTGTTCTGTATTCAAGTTTGAATTCAGTATAGTTTGAGTTTCAGTCAGCTGACTTGAGTATAGGACTTTAGGCTAGTGGCTATTTTCCTCTCTCATCTCAAGGACATCATTTCATTATGTTCTAGCTTCTGCTGCTGATGTCAAGAAGGCTGCTGTCTCATTGTTATTCTTTCTAAATGCTCTTAAATATTTTATTGCCTTTAATTTTCTCATCTTACTTTCATTATCTAACTTTCAAGCTTATTAATTGCTTTAGTTATTTTTGTCTAATCTGATGTTGAATTAATTTATCTTGTATTATTTGTCTGAACATTTTTCCAGCACTTTTAAAGTGATAATCTGCTTTACACTTTTTTCACTTATAGTTCATGTTCCTTTTATTACTACTTTCCTAATGCTGACCTTTAAATTGTATAAAAATTTTTAACGGTTAGCACCTACAGTACAAAATTCAGAATATCTTGTGCTGGCTTGCTTTTTTTTCCTGCGCATCCTGTGCCAGTCCGGACCACCGAGCCACCAGCCTGCTGACCTAAGAGACCCTCCTCATCTCCTGACCAAGTATTGCTGTTGATGTTTGATGTCCACTTCTCCTCCCAGAACCATGCTGGGTTGATGGAAGACTAAGTAACCCCTCACCCAAACAGAAGACCTCAGCAGGCTCCAGTCTGTATGGTGAGTTTTCCCCTAAAACAAAGGTCTTCAGAGGGTAAATAGGAGCAGTAGTGAATCTCCCTCCAGCTGTAGGGCCTTGGAGAGCTTGGCAAAGGGGTAGGTGACTCCTTCCTCCACACAGAGAACATAAATAAGGTCTCCATCAAATTGGAGAAAAGTAAAAGGGCTTATGAGATACCCAGTAATACAGTATTGTCTCAGTGGAGACAAACACTATAGACAGGGAGATCTGGCAACCTGTAATAACCTGAAGACATAGCAACAGCAGGAAATAAGGGTTGACTTATATGAATACTCCTACACTAGTCAGCCCAGAAAGAATATAGGACTCATGCAACAGGACCCATAGGAGAAGTTCAAGTGACTAGCCCTCCTCTTCACTGTGGTACTCAGTAATCAAACAAACATCAATCACACAGTAGGACCCTAAGATACACACTACCAACAGTTGTGACTATTTGGATTGAAAAAACAAATATTAGCCCAAAAGGTGAAATTGACAAAATGAAAAAATAAAATAAAATCTCAAATATCTAGTCCATCAGAAGCAAGAACAGGGAACAGTGAAATAGAGGACTTTAAAAGTCATACACCAGAAATCTCTGAAAAGATAGTAAATGAAATAAAAAGCTCCATGAGATGTTAGAGGAAATCAAATTAGAAATAATTTCTCACATAAAGACAGAATAACCTTAGTAAATGAGTTGCTCAACATAGCTAGAGAAGAAATAAATTAAAAAAATACAAGAGCATGGGAAGTTGGTTCAAACGTTGAATGAAAAATACAGAAAATAAGCAGAATCCAAGAAATAAATTCAAAGAGATATCCAAGAAACAAAAGTTCTATTGAAAGCTAGAAAAACTGTTTAAATGAAGCTGAGGATAGAATTTCAGACCTTGAGGACAGGATCACAGATAGCAATCATGAAAGGACAGAACTCTTAAAAACAACAAAGCAACATGAAATGACAATCCAGAGCTTCAAGATGATGCCAAGAGAAACAATATAAGACTAATAGGCATCAATAAAGATGCAGGAATCAACACAAATGAGAACAGTAAAATAGTCACAGAAGTAATAGCAGAAAATTTCCCAAACATGGAGAAAAAAATCTGGTATACAGATAAGTGAGGCATATGGATCACCGAACAGTCACAGCCAACAAAAAGCTACACCGAGACATATAATAATTAAGATCCCAGACACACAGCATAAAAGCAGAATACTAAAGGCTGTTAGAGAAAAGACACAACTCACCTATCAAGGAGAGACCATTAGAGTCATGGCAAACTTTTCAGTACAAACCTTCAAGTTAAGATGAGCTTGGAGTGAAGTATTTCAAGCCATAAAAGAAAACAACTTTCATCTCAGACTGATGTATGCAGCAACAGCTTTTCACATTTAATGGAGAAACAAGATACTTCCATGACAAAGAAGAGCTGAAGAAATTCATGTCCACCAAACCAACAGACCACAGATAGAGATAGAAATAAAAACGACCACAATCTCTAGAGAAAGAAACCACCAGGCAGGGCAAGAAATTAAACAAGGGGGCAATGCAGAAGACAAACAACAGGAACATAACATGACAAAATTGAATCAGTATGTATCAATTATATCCATAAATGTAAATGGCCTCAAATCACCTATCAAAAGAAACAGGTTGACAGAATGGATCAAGAAACAGGATCTCACAATATGCTATATACAAGAAACACATCTAACTCAAAAGCAAACTCATAGATTGAAAAGTCAAAAGATGGAAAACAGTATTCCATGCAACAGGAACCTAGAAAAAAAAGCAGGGGTAGCTATTCTGTTTTCAGATAAAATGAACTTCAACCTAAAATGATTAAAAGAGATAAAGAAGGCCACTACATACTTGTTAGTGGAAAACTTCAAGAGGAAGAGCTAACAATTATAAATATATATGCACCAAATACAGGAGCACCCAACTATATAAGACAAATACTAATGGACATGAAAAACCAAATACATAATAACACAATTGTAGTAGGGGACCTTAACACCCCACTGTCATGGAGAGATAGATCAACTAAACAAAAAGTCAGCAAAGAAATAACAGAACTGAAATGTATCTTTGAGCAAATGGACTTAGTGGATGTTTACAGAGTGTTCCACCCAACCACATCAGAGTGTACATTCTTCTTAGCAGCACATGGAACATTCTCCAAAACAGGCCATGTATTAACCCATAAAACATGCTTAAATAAATGCAAAGGGATTGAAATTATCCCATGCATAATATCTGACCATAGTGTACCAAAATTGGAAATCAATAGCAAAAAATGTCAAAACCTGCATAAATACATGGAAATTAAACAACAACCTTCTGAACAACCAGTGTGTTACAGGTGAAAATTAAAGAAGAAATAAAATGATACCTACAATTCAATGAAAATTCACATACAACATACTGTAACTTTGGGATGCAATGAAAGCAGCCCTAAGAAGGAAATATATAGCAATGCATTGTCACATCAAGAAAATGGAATGAGCACAAATAAACAACCTAATGCTACATCTCAAGCTTCTAGAAAAGGAAGAGCAAGTCAAACCCAAAGCTCATAGAAGAGAGGAAATTGTAAAGATCAGAGAAGAAATTAAATCAATTAAAACTAAAAAAGCAATACAAAGAATTAACAAATCAAAAAGCTGGTTTTTTGAGTGAATAAACAAAATTGATAAACCTCTAGCCAACCTTATCAAGAAAAAGAAAGAAAAAACTTGAATTCATACAATAAGGACTGAAAAGAGAAATTACTATAGATCCCATGAGAATTCAAAAGATCATGAATACCTACTTTGAAAATCTCTACTCCCAGAGGGTGGAAAACACAGAGGAAATGGACAGATTTCTAGGAAAAATGTGAATTACCAAAGCTCAATCAAGAAGATATAATAATTTTGAATAACCCAAAATCAGCTTCCAAAATTGAAAATATGATTAAAAACTTACCAACAAAGAAAAGCCCATGTCCTGATGGATTCACAGCTGAATTCTATCAGAAATTTAGAGAAGATTTAAATTCTTCAATGAAATTGAAAGAGAAGCAATCCTCCCTAACTCATTCCTGGAGGAAGTTTCATGCTGATACCAAAACCAGAGAAATGCCCAGCCAACAAAGAGAGCTATAGGCCAATCTCACTAATGAACATTGATGCAAAGATTCTCAAAATATTGGCAAATAGAATGCAGCACATCATCAAGAAGATTATGCATCATGACCCAGTAGGATTTATTCCAGGAATGCAGGGATGGTTTAACATAGGTAAATCAATAAGTGTAATACATCACATCAACAAAGCCAAAAACAAAAATCACATGATCATCTCAACAGATGCAGAAAAAACTTTTGATAAAACCCAACACCTGTTCATGATAAAAACCCTACCGAAACTTGGAATAGATTGTATCTACCTCATTCTCATAAAGGCCATCTATGACAAACCAACAGCCAACATTATACTAAATAGACAAAAACTTAAAGCCTTTATCCTAAAATCAGAAGCAAGATAAGGATGTCCACTATCACAAATCCTATTCAATTCCAGTTCTGGAAACATTAGCCAGAGCAATCAGATAAGAGAGAGAAATAAAAGGAATAAAGGTAGGAAAAGAAGTTAAATTATCATTATTTGCAGAGGACTTGACATTTTACATAGAAGACCCAAAACACTCCATTAAAAGACTACTAGAGGTAATAACCAAATTCAGCATTATAGCTGGATGCAAAGTCAACACTCAAAAATCAATAGCATTCCTGTACACAAACAAAAACGCACTGAGAGAGAAATTATGGAAATATTGCCCTTCACGATAGCATCTAAAAAAATGAAATACTTAGGAATCAACCTAACCAAAAATGTAAATGACCTATATGCTGAAAATTATACCACTCTAACAAAGGAGATTAAGGAGGATATTAGAAAATGGAAGGATGTCCTTTGCTCTTGGTTAGGAAGAATGAACATTGCAAAAATGGCCATACTCCCAAAACTGTTATACAGATTTAATGCAATCCCAATCAAGATGCTATTAACATACCTTATAGGGATAGAGAAAACATCCCTAAAATTCATTTGGAAACAGAAGAAACCTAGAATAGTAAAGGTGATTCTGGGCAAAAAAGGCAAGACAGGATACATCTCAATTCCTGACTTGAAACTATACTACAAAGCCACAGTGATAAAATCAGCATGGTACTGGCAAAGAAATAGATGTGAGGGTCAATGGAACAGATTAGAAGATGCAAACACAACTATGAAGACACTCAGCCACCTTATATCTGACAAAAGTGCTAAACATATTCACTGGAAAAAAGCCTCTTTAATAAATGGTGTTGAAAACCACTTATTAAACCATGGCTTCCCATATGCCAAAGACTAGACTAAAACTAGACTCATGCCTATCACCATGCACTAAACTAAAGTCAAAATGAATCAAAGGTTTAAATATTAAAACCGAAACACTAAATCTACTGGAAGACAAAGTAGGTAGAAATCTTGAAGACATAGGTAGAGAGTTCATGAACAAAACGCAAACCGCAGAGGAAGTACTTCAAAGAATCAACAACTAGGATCTCATATTACTAAAAAGATTTGTACTTCAAAAGAAATTATCAAGAAAGTGAAAAAAACCCACATAATGGGAAACAATTTTAGCCAACAATCCCTCAGACAAAGGACTTATATCCAGAAGATATAAAGGATTGAAAAACATCAAGCCCCCAAATTCAAAGACCCTCTTCAAAAATGGGCATCGGAGATGAACACATATTTCTCAGATGAAGACATACAAGTGGCAAATAAATGCATGAAGAAATGTTCACCATCACTGGTCATTTGAGAAATGCAAATTAAAACAACACTGAGATATCATCTTACCCTGGAAAGAATGGCTACCATCAAGAAATCAACTGATAACAAATGTTGGCGAGACTGAGGGGGGAAAAAGGAGCCCTTCTCCACTGTTGGTGGGAGTGTAGACTGGTGCAGCCACTGTGGAAATCAGTATGGATATTCCTCAACAAACTAGGATTGGAAGTTCCATTCAATCCAGTTATTCCCTTCCTGGGTATTTTCCCAGAGAAATTAAACAGGTCATGTCACAGTGATATATGTGCACCCATGTTTATAGCAGCACAATTTGTAATAGCTAAATCTTGGAAACAATCAAAATGCCCATAAACCGCAGAGGGGATGAAAAAGATGTGGTGTTTTTATACAATGGCATATTACTCAACTATAAAAAAGGATGATCTTGAGGCCTTCATAGGTAAATGGAAGCAACTTGAGACTATCCTTATAAGTGAGATAAAGAAGACTCACATTAGTAAATATCACATTGTCTCTGTATTGTAAAAAGTAATAAAAATTAATAAGGTCCAAAATGTATAATAGATAGTGTAAAAATGAAAGGGAAGGAAAATGCTCTAAAGAATATAACTGTATGTATAATTGTGTAAGATGGATGATCATATTACTAAATTTTTGTTGGATCATTGAACAGAATGGTTTTCACTGTTAATGTTTGAGTGTCAATCCACTTTCTATGCTTTGATTTTGTAACTTGAACAACTATTTCTAAGATGAGAATGTGTAATTTATCAACTAGTGATTTCTTAGTGTCAATTTTTTTGAATTCTGTATCATTCTACCTTTTTTCTATTTTTTCCATCTTTTTTAAATAAAAGAAAATTCAGAATATTAGCATTTTAGTTCAGGCTCCAGTGTTTCAGATTGCATCATCCTCTTATCTATAGCTTAGAGTTTCTTAAAACCTCCTGGTTCATATATGTTATATGAATTTCCCAGGGAAACATAAAAGAAACATCTACCTCCAAACTGAGAGGACATCCACAGTCCAAAGAGTGATTTGGAAAAGTCCAGCTCGGTGAACAACTAAGTGTATGAGGAGTTACTAGCAGAGCACTGAACAACCTATAGGCTGTAGCATTATAGAGGCTGCCAAACTCGTGTGTTAGGCTACTGGTTTTATAAGCATCTAACTAAAAGTTGTGTGTACTCTGTTCTTAGCACATCGTTATCAGGAAACTCCCTTGTTACTTAGTACTACAGTGCTTACTGTCAAACCACAGTGATGGATGACCCTTGTGCTGCTATCTGTAACACAGCCTTACCACCTGTCCAGGGACCACCCCAAAGCTCAACTGTTGGGGTCTGTGCCTAGATCCCCAACCCCTCAAATGAGTGCATGGTAAAGAGCCAAAGGAATGAGACAAGCAGCATGATCTTTAGGGCTGCAGGAGGACAAAAATCCTCTGCAGAGTTCATAACTCTGCCAGCCAGCAGACCAACTGACCCTGGGCAGCCTGTATTTAATCAGAACAAGCAAGGAGTTGAGTGGAAAATGCAGGAAACCTAAGCAGGATCTTGGGAGAGGTTCAAGGACCCCTCAGAACAACAGACAATGCTAATTAAGGAAAACTACCCAGAAAGTCTCCAGGTGGCCTCAGCTGTGGCCTATCTTGCTCCCTGAGGTGTCTCCTCATTCTCAGTTTAGCCACACCCAGATCACGCCACATCCCTGCACGTGTACTCAGCTTCAAGGGCTCCAACACTCAATAGGGGTTATCTCAACCATTTCTCATCACTAGGCACAGCACCTTAACCCATAGTTTATAGGAGGAAAGTTTTATTTTGGTTCCCAGTTCCAGACTATGGCTGGCTGGCTCTGAAGCAGAAACAGCATAATGGATGGGCATGGTAGAGGAAAGAAGCTCAACCCATGGCAGTCTTGAAGAAGGGAGAAAAGGAAGAAGCCAGGGACAAGAGCTCACCCTTCTAGTCATGCCCCAGGGCCGTCTTCTTCCCACCAGGCTCTGCCGCCCTATAGCACAGTCAGCCACTGAACAGATGAGTCTGCTAATGAATATAGAGCCCCATGATCCAATCCCTGCCAAACACATGAGGTATTTGGGAGACATTTTAGATCTAAATCACAACAGGGGCCCACTATAAAACCAACTGCTTTCGCCCACAGTTCAGAGCATAATTCTCACCACAGTGTACTTAACTACCACTGGCGAGGTAAGATGTACAATCAAGACAAGAGTGTGTCAGTGTGGGGTTTAGCCTCCAGATTCATGGAGCGAGAAAACTCATTGGCTGCACCTCACTGGGAGAAGAGTGGATAGAACGACAATGGGGAGCAAATTCACTAACATGTTCACATGTATTGAAATGATAATAGTTATTTACAGACCAAAAAAATTGAAAACATCCAATGACTGAAAAAAAAAAACACCTCAATATTTGACACCTATAATGACATTCTACTGATAGAAACATTGCTTTTAAATAAACGTAGCAGTGGCTTCCAGAATGTCACCTTTCCCCTGACTGAGTCAAAAGGGCTGGGTGAAGGGTTTGGGGGAGACTGCAGGTCAGCATTTGAGAGGAGTAATCAGGCCCTTAGCGCTCAGCCTGGGTCAGTAAGGTGCAGTGCCCTGTTAGCCCCAAATCAGAAATGGAAACATCTCAGTTTACTCTTTCCTATCAATGTGCAGAGTTCATCGGCGCCCATACTTTCTATGGCTCCACTTTCTTCCTCATTCCCTCCTTCTTTCATTTTGGTATCATCTGAGATTTTTGTTCTACTTCGTTGCGAACTCTTTGGAACTTTGTATTAAAATCCATTTAGCTGTACCTGCGAATTTGACCTAGCAGGTCCAATCATTGTTGCCTCTTTTCCCTAGTGTTTTTAAAAAATTCATCCTGTAGACGCTTTATCTTTCTAGAGAGAATATAGGCATACAAATGGGCAGAGTCTTTGTCTGTCTTAGAATAATTTTTTGTAGCATTTGACCTGCCGAACAGCTTGTTAACATTTCACCTGTCACACAAGAGGTGACACCTACCCCAGTACCACGGTTGGTAGGTGGAGAGGTGGATGTCTGGAGGGTGAGGTGTTTGGGGCAGCAAGGAGCAGCTGGGATCTGAGGGAAATGGAGCCATGCAATTTTAGCTTCCTCTTATTTTCGTGGTTTTAGTCTCTTTTCTTCTGGAGCTATTACACAAACTCTGATATGGACCAGAGCCTCTTTTTGTTGTGGTATGGTTATTAGATTTAACAACTCACAATCCAGGCCACCTTTGAGACATGCTTATAGTAAAAATTCACTTTTATATTTCTTTTAGGGGGAGAAATACTGGAGACTGACTTTATACTGAGCTCCATCCTCAGAACTTATTTTTCTATTTTGAAACAGGGTCTTAGTAAGTTACCAGGTTGCCTAGGCTCAAATTTGGGATCCTCCTGCCTCAGCGCTGGGTTTGAAGTTGTATACCACCATATCCTGCTGTATTTGTTGCATTTCTGAAATTCAAATTTAACTGGTCATCTGGTAACTTTAGAGTTAACCAGTTTAGTTTTTGCTGTTCTCTCTCAAATTTCCTAGAATTTACTCCTTTATTCCAAAATGTCACCAGGCAGTTTCTGAGAGAGTATTCTACTGTTTGATTTTGTACCCCTTCACTCTGAAAACCCATGCTTTCCATTTGGGAACTTTTATCTCTGTTGCATGTTTGGTCTCTCTGTCTCCTTTGTCCTCTTCCCTCTCCCCAGCACTCTCCCTAAGTGTTATTTACCAGCTTAACCCTGTTGCTGCCCAAATAATGAGCAAGTGACCCTGCCCAGTCCAGTGAATGAGCCACTCTCACCTCCAGCTATGAATTATGAAATCAGCTTTAATAAACTTGGTGTCAAGAGGAATAAATTCTTTGAAGGATGCCACATTCCTGCAAGATGTACACTCTGGGTACCACCCTGACCATGTCTCTCTACATGGGCATGCCAGTCCTATGTCAGGAAGGCATTTTCTGGGCATTCTTTCTCCTCTCTCTTTGTCCTCTCTCTCTTTGTGCAAGTTTGTGTGTGTGTGTGTGTGTGTGTGTGTGTGTGTGTGTGTGTGTGTGTGTGAGACCTGTCTGTGTGGACAATTTAGTGTGAGATGTGTTTCTTCTGAGCTGGAGCATTTAGTGGCTAATATAAGACCCAGCAGAAGACTCATATGCTCAGATACCTGCTATGGTGTTTGATTGGGTCCCCCAAAAACTCATGTGTAGGGAACTTAGTCCTCAAATTCACATATTAATGACACTAGGACGTGGGGCCTTTGGGAGGTGATCACGATTAGAGGAAGCCATGAGGGTGGGCCCATGAGGCACTAGTTGCTTTATAAGAGAGGAGGAGAGACCTGAGCTAGCCTGCTTGCCCTGTCTCACTCTGTGTTGACCCTCACCATGTTGGGATGCAGCATGAAGTCTTCAGCAGGTGCTAGCCCTGGGCTCTTGGACTTCCAGCGTCCAGAACTGTGTACTAAATAAACTTCCATTATCTATAAAATGCTAGATCTCATGTATGTTTTACAGAAACTGAACATGGACTGAGACACCATGACAGCCAGTGTCCCAGAGGGTCTATCTGCTCTGCCAGCAGATTCAGAGTGGAATGATGCAGGAAGAGTGTCAACTTTGAGGGGCTAGGAAGCAGCAGTGAGAGGCAGACTCTGTCCATGGTTCTGTTATCTGGGGATGTTTGTTACTGTAGCAACGTCACTGAGGCATCCTGAGTGATACACAAGGAGGATGAGAAATCCCCTCTGCACTGTGGATCTACCCTGAAAGACACAGAGTCATTCTTATTTCATTTTTATTGACATCTGAGGAGGATGGACCTTGCAAGTGATTAATCCTGATCATTGATCGATTCACATGAAGCTTGGTCTGGATTTGGTGATGGCAAAGGTGGTCAGACCCAGAGAGCCCCAGTTTAGAAGCTTCTTCTACTGATGATGGAGCAGCCAACATCCTTGTACTCACTGCTGGTGACCCACATGTCCTTGAAAGTTGACAGAGAGGACAAGATGGAGCCACCCACCCAGGCACCATATTTGGCATAGGGAGAGGTGGCCACCTGGGAAGGGAGGGGGTAGAGAGGGGAAAAAACATTAAAACACGGCTCTAAATTGGGGCACAGATACCTACCCCCATTCACAAATAGTCATTTCTTCGTCCTGGAAAATATGATTAATTATTATGCATTAAAGTGAGCAATTCGCATCTACATCCTATAGTTTTGTTAATTTTTATTTGCTATTTTATAAGTTTGTGATGCATAATAAATACATTCATTGTGGGGAATCAGTACCTGTGGGCAAAATAGCCAAGGGCACAGAGGATTCATTGTAAAACAGAAGGCATTCTGTATTTTACAAAGACTATGCATTCAGCATATATATTTTTGTAGAAAAATTAGAAAACAGAGATGAAAAATATCAATCAGTCACCAAACCCCTTCTACCCCGCAGAGCAGAGCTTTCGAGACTCTGCTCCTGCTTTCATACTGCCCTCTGAAAAGCACACACTTCCTCTGAGTTCCATTCCAGGGCGGAGAGCAGCATTTCTTGTGTCAAGGAAAAATCTCCACATCCATTTGTCAGGAGCAGCCCCTGAGGCTGAAGAAGGTTAGGGTCACTTGCTCAAGGTCACTGCTCACTAAGAGTTTGTGAGGGACATAGGTATATAACAATAGAGCATCCTATTATTCTAAAACACAGGCAGCCAAGGCATCTCAGCAGGGTGGGAAAAGCTCTTGGGGGGTAGACAAGATGTACTCTCAGAATCTGTTCCCTGCCACCTGCTCTTGCTGGTCACCATGGTGCTGGGCTTGGAAACCACTTTCTGGTATGAGTTAAGAGAAGATTCCTTAGTATGACTTTAAGAGGAAAAAAAGAGAGATAAGGGATAAAGAAAGAATGTTTGGGGTCAACACTTCAGGCGGAAGAAAGAGCCAGTTGCCTGACACCTGGGAGCTTCTGCTCTACTTTTTCTTCTGTCGCCCTGGCCAAGCCATCTGCCCCATCTGTGTCTTATCTAACACACACAGAACCAGACAGAACTGGGGCAACATATGTGTTACAAAGGAGCAAGAATACCACAGGAAAATGGCCACAGGGTTGGAAGAGGCAATTACAAAAATATGTCTGAAAAGAAGAGAAAAGAACAACAAACAGTTTTTCCTATTTACTAGGATGGCAAAAGGATTTTGAAATGAAGTTGCATGGCTATTTCCACGGAGAATTTGGCCATACATTCAAAAAGCCTTGGGTTGTGCATGTATTTCTGGCTTCAGGAACTACATCTAGAAGTGGATTTGATGGGAAAGAAAACCCCTTCTTTAAAAGGGGAGTGAATAAGGACAAACATTTTTAGCCTAATAACATTCATTACAGCACCACTCAGGCTGCCAGGAGAAGCAGTTACAGGGACTCTTTGATGTACGGTGGAACATACATACCACATCCTGGTAACCACACTGTAAGGTGAAGACATTGCCTAAGTCAGAAATGCACAGAGCACACCTGGCCTATGGAGCATCCTAGCTCACCACACAGCAGGCTGCAGTGTTGCTGATTCATTCCTGGGAGCTTGGGGGCTGCCAGGGACCTTCCCTGCCCAGCTTTGAGAGAGAGAAGATTGAACTGCACAGCGTTGGCCCCAGAGACAGATCAAATTCAAAATTCCAAGTACAGTTTCCACTCAATGTGAATCACTTTCATTCCCCTGTAAAGTCAAACTATCATAAATTGAAACGTGGTAAATTGGGGGTTGTCTGTATTTGAAAAGTGGTCCCCATTGTAACTAGCTGTTCTCCCAAGGTGGATGAATTTGTTTTAGGGAGAGAATCCTTTTCTTTAGGTGAATAATTAGCCTTATGGATGATTGCAGGTGAATCTGCCTCCCAGGCTTTTCCAGACTTTGTATCCGAAAGAGATGAAGCAGAGAAGAGTTAAATTACCACAAAATTACAGGAAATGTGTCACCTCCGAGCTTCCCATGGAGAGAGATTTTTTGAGTGGGTAGGAAAAGTGTAGGGCACCTTGATGATGGGGAAGGTTTTGAAAGAGCTTGGTCCAAAATGCAGCCTGGCCATGTACTGGCTGGACAGACCTGGCCCGAGGGAGTCCCTTTACAAGCACTATCAAAAACTTACAATTTTCAATTTCAATTTGCTTTTTGTGCTGAACTAAGTGGAAACCTTCCTCTCTGATTTAGTAAAAGCCTTTCACACTAGAGCCTGAGGCCTCTGAGAGCAGAGAAGGAGCTTTAGGAAGATGGTAGATGCCCAGAGCTGGGGCTGAGGAATGAGAAGACAGAACCATGACCATTTTTCATTATGACACAAATGCTTCTTGTGACTTCACGTCAGATAATGTGGAAGAGGATGTAATCTTAGGAGGTGGGAAAACAGGTCAGGGAACAGTTGTCCAACATTATGTGAATTTTTGCAAATATAAGATGATATAAAGAATATTGATATAAAGAAGATCAGGAAACGAAAAAGCAGGTAGGGTACAGCTCTTGAATGTGAACAGGTGTGATGCTCTCTGGTGTGATGCTGAATATCAGTTGTAAACTTGATCGGATTGAGAGATGCCTGGGAAATTAGGACAGCATACTTTGTCTGTGAGGGAGACTTCAAACTGTGGGAAATGTAGGGTAGCAAACCGAAGGGGAACACTGGCCCTGAATATGGGTGAGGTAGCCAAAGACTAGGGACCACTTCCTCCACCATAAGCCTTCACCATGATGCTTTGCCTGGCCACAAGCTTAAGAACAAAGGAACCAGACAACCACGAACTGAAACCATGAACCAAATAAATTTTTCCTGCCTTAAATTGTTGCTCTCAGTTATGTTGTTGCAGTAATGGAATGTTAAAACTCACAGTATTTTATAGAGGTAGCAGTGTTGAGAAGGCAGGAAATGGAGGACAATTTTCCAGGGGACATCAGCAGCAGGAGCAGAAGATACACTGAGGACACATACAAGTCCCTCTCTGGGTCAGGGCCCTAGAGCACCCAGGTATGATCCTGGGAGGGGTAAGGATGTTGGATGATGGAACCCTCTCCACAGAAAGCTAGAGAACTGACGGTACTAAGCCAATGGATTATTTGCAGGACTTGGGGACATCTGGACACATCCAAGAATTTACACTGGACACTTCAAGGATTCTACCCACTGAGATGCAACACTTCTAGAAAACTTTGACTTCCAAAAAACTTTGATATCTTCCAGCCTAATGTCTTATGCCTTATATCTGTCTCTCTAAAAGGAACACACTTCTGTTTGGGGCAGATGGTCCTTCATGCTCTTTGCCTGAACCCAGCCAAAATAAATTCTATGCCATGTGACCTTTACACAAGCCTGGTGGCCTCTGATGGTCCACCTTTCCCCCTCCCCCATTACACCTTCTGCCTTGGACCCTTAATGGTATCCTTTGGGTGGCAGAAACAGAGGGAGAAGAGGCCACACATAGGTTGTGGAAGGGAGAAATTCTCTGAGCAAACCATGGACTCTCCTCTCTACCTGGCACCCTCAAGCCCTGCCCAAGGGAGGAAACAAGGTTCAAGTTAGCCGATAGGCATAGCAGTATCACTCTTGTGAGAGTCTTCCAGAAGCCAACAGCAGGAGACACGCCACCAGGTTGGCCCATGGAGCTGGCAGTAGTTGGAGAGCCAGCTGGTGAGGCAGACAGGACTTAGGGTCAGGTAAGCTCTTCTCACCTGCCAGTGGTCCCCCTCCTTACCCAGTGACTGTCCTCCATCATCCCCCATGACAATCTGCTCTCCCCTCTGGAGCCCAAGCCTTCAGGGCTTAGTTGAATTAAATCACTACTCTGCCTAAACCTTCCAACAGTTCCATTCTGCTTCTTCTAGGGTGAAAGAAGTCTTCTCCACATCCCTATCCTTGTCACTTACTTGGTCCTTGGTCATTCAGCCAGTGGTGCTCTTTGCCTTTCTCCTAAAAGCAGTCTTTGCACCATCACAAGCACTGCTCTCTGCCTGTTCCCTCTTCCCCAGTGGCCATACCCCTTGAGCAGAAGCACTCCAACAATCACTGCATCTCAGCACCCCACCCTCCCCCCACTGTCACCTCCTTACTCCCCAGCGTCTCGAAGTCCTTTCCTGCACATGGTGCCCCTCATGTTCTACAGTGTGCATCATCTGCTACTTCTGATTTCTAATGCTTTTGTTTACTGATGTTTCTCCAAGTGCCAGGACCCAAGCTTGGGTCATCCAAGCATTCTAGAAATATCTGCAGAATGAAAAAAGGAAGCTCCAGAGGGTGGACTGAGAGTATCGGACCTTCACTTCGATGGTAGGGGAGACCAATCCAATTAGTTCTCTCTGCAATCGTAATCGCAAGCCAGAGAAGGAGCCAGTGCCTCCGGACAGGATGATGTGGCTGAAGAGCATCTTCCAGAGGGCAGGGTTGCAGGA
Source organism: Cavia porcellus (assembly GCF_034190915.1). Taxonomy (NCBI): domain Eukaryota; kingdom Metazoa; phylum Chordata; class Mammalia; order Rodentia; family Caviidae; genus Cavia; species Cavia porcellus. The sequence goes on from NW_026947500.1 coordinate 29,002,744, forward strand.
AGTGATGCATTGCATGGCCATCATGTGGATGCCCATGGTGCTTCTCCCTGTCAAGATGGGTGGAGAAAGAAGGAAATTTGAGGCTGGACGCTTGACCCATCATACTCCTGAGTTCTCTCACTTCCAATTGAAGGCCCTGGGTGGTGGTGACCCCTAGTCCTAGATAGCTCTGAGTGCCACTAAGACCATCATCAGCACCTCCCACCACGAGACTCATGTGGATTTCAACAAAATAGTGGACAGATGTTCAACCAACCAGAGCACTCCACTGTTCTCAGTCAGAGAAATAAATTCTAATTCTTCTCATTCACTGAGGGAATTTATGTTCCAATGTTACTGACAGATACTAACTCAGCAGCTCTCCATCCTGGGATATAAAGGACATGCCATTATCTCTCTAGAATATTGTTCATTGTGTCAATTTGAGAAGGTCAGAAATTTAGCTAAGTGATTCAGCAGGGTGTCAGGGTCCTTACTTTGTAAACATCCTCAGTCTATGCAAAAGGAGGGCCCAGAGATGGTGTGAGTGTTACACTCACCAGAGAGGTGTAGTCCGCTTACAATATAAGGGAGGAAAAGAGGCTTGCTCTTCTCCCTACTTTTGCTCTTGTTGCTTTGTTGTCTTCTGCCACTTGGAAGTATTGCCTCTGTGCCACGCCACCCTGCCTTGGAGCCAGCTGATTATGGACTGAAACCTCCACAAACTGTGAGCTAAATAAACCTTTCCTTCCTTAATTTTGGGTGTCATTTTATCTCAGCAATGAGAGAAAAGTAACTAAACACAACCCTTACGAATGCCATGGATTATTTTAAGAATTTGATTTCAGGGCACATTTTGTTTTCTGAGACTTCCTAGAGGCTTCATTTTCCCATTCAATTTACATTTTTTAAGAATTTGTCATTTTCCCTAATTAGCTAGGCCTGTCTGAGACTTAATCAACTTAACGGTCATTTGAAGTCTCTAGACCAGCCATATCTACTTGTCTGTGGAGTTTGCTTTTCTGCCTTAACTGTCTTGATTTTATATTTCTAATTATTGTGGAGTTATAAATAATACATAATTAAGAAGACCAGCAGCTCAATGTAGCTATAATCACACTTGATAAATGATTTAAGACGGGGTGAATTTCTTCCTCTGTAAAATGGGATGATACGGATTGGGCGAGAGAAGAAGGGGTCATAAGTACAAAGGTCAACAGAGTGACAGCTATATGCAGGTGATTAGGTATGTGACAGCTGATCCCTGAGGAAATTTTGAAATGGGGCATTTGCCTGCTACTCAAACCATGCTTCCTTCCTGGCTACCCACCATCTTCTTTTTGACCCTGCACTCCTTTGCTGGTGCTGGACTGACATCTGTCCCCTTATTGTGAACTCACCTATGAGGTTAGTCTGGAAGAGTGCCTCTGGACAGGTAAAAGCCCCCTCCCCAAGGCTGATCTTCTGGCCATCAGGGAGCTGCAACTCCTTTGGGCAGGAAGGTGGATCGTTAGCTTGCACCTTCTGCTTATCAAAGTCAAGTGTCACATAGCAGCATCTTTCTTTCACATCCCGGATGTACTCTCGGTCAGCTACCGGACAAAGGAGGAAGAAGGCATGAAAGTGGGGTGCACTGTGGTGAGGAACATACCAGCCCTTGCAGCTCTGTGTCCATATTCCTCTGGCTTTCTGGGGTGTCCTGGCCCATGCCAAATAGGGGACAGGTACAGGATAGGGAGGTAGCATATGGATGTTCTAAACTGAGAAGTGAGGGCTGGAAATGCTCATCACTTTATAGTTGAGAACTTACTACATATGGTGTGATATTTGGGGGGCTGGGAAATTAAACTCAACTTTGTTGTCTGCTGTGACAGGAGGTGCCACATGCTGCTTGCAGCTGTATCCTGATCTGGAGAAACATCAACAGTCAATCGACACCCTTCGCCTGGAAATTATATCCTGCCAACAGGTCTGAAGTCCAGCTGCACTGTGGACATTACAAATTTATATTTCACCTGGTGTTGTCTTTCCTCCTCTGAATCAGGAGGCAATTCCCTGCATTGTCCATCTGGAAATCCCACACACTTGTTAATCCACTAACCTCAGATTTTCACCTACTCTCTTTTCTCAAGACTGCTCTTTTCCAGGTGTGTCCATACTCCTAGTTGCAAAGTCCTGCGAATACACTTCCCTTCTTGTTCTCCAGCAGTTAATGCTATTAACCTCCCTCTTCTCTTCCCATGGTTTTGGGGACACTGCGATATTCTGATATTTCCCCTTTTTCATCTAGGTTGACTTTGCACGAGAAAAATTTGGGTTCAATTCCACCTCTGCCATTTACTAAATGCCTAGACATAGGCAAATTCATTATCCTGTCAAACCTTCCTCATCTCCATCTTCAAGAATAGCCCTAATTGTCAATTCTGGTCTCCTGTAAGGACAGGATGGAGTAATGCCCACAAAGATCTTGTTAGATGTATGGCATCAGTGACATGCTGTGACTTTACCCTCTAGTTGTTGTTATTCTTTAGGTTTCTGTAATTTGCTTGAATTCTGACACAGACTTCTTGCCTGGAGGGACCAGAAGGTCTAGTGTAGTGTTATAGGCTCACTGGGGCTAGGGGCCAGACAAGCTGAGAATCCAGTCTGGGAACTAGGTGCAAAGAGAGGCAGGTAGGCACTGCCTTGTCTGAACTCTTTGGGTTCGCATTCTGAAGCTAGTATCTTACTACTTATGGCACATTTATCAAACTTTCTAGCCTTCCTAGGCCTCTTCTTACAATAGAAATAATTGTTCTTCCTCATAGAGTCATAATGAAAAGCAATGGGAGAATGAGTGTGAAATGTTTACTTGACCCAACGTTTTATACAGAGTAAGTTTTCTGTAAAGCTTAGCTGATCATTATCATCACTATCAACACCACCACCATCATTACCATCACCATCACCATCACCACCACCACCATTATCATCACTAGACCTTCCTATCACCACTGTCCTCCCATCATTATCAGAAGCCGCTCAGCATCACCACCATCACTATCACCATCTTCACCATCACTAGGATTGTCGTTCATCATTACAAAGACTCCATGTGTCTCTAAATATGAATAGCATTGTTTTTGGAGTTTGGATGATAGAACAGTAGCCTCAGCTTTGCAAACTGAGGGCTATAGCTGATTACACTGAGAAAAGTTCATACCCAAGCACTAATTTGCCTGACTGAGAAAGAAGTGTCTTACCTGTGCTTACTAATAAGGTGCCCTTCTCTGTCAATAGTCCCATGAGGTACAAGGTCAGGTCTTGGCCAGCTACATCCAGCTGGAAGGTCGACTGGTTCAAAGGATAGCCATCAGTGATGGGTACAAAGTATGTCATTCCTTCTCCAGATTCAATAGTTGTTCCTGGGTAAGAGAACATGGTGGTGTCATCAGATAGAGTACGACATCCCATACCACTGCGAGTCTGCAGGAAAAGGAAGCAGGAGAAGACAGGGTTTGAGGATAAATAGAGGGGAAGGCAAAGAGGCTGGCTAAGATAAGAAAAGGGAACTACTGTTTTGGATGAAAGCCAGAGGATTTTCTAATTAAACTCAACATGCAAACATTAGCAATAATTGCAAAAAACACTGGGATTCTCTGGGTGGTACCCAAATGCTGGGAGAGTCTGAGCACAGTGGAGGAGGAATATGCTGCAGTTATCAAAATGCACAAGGATGTGATGGTACAAAAGGAGGAGACACAGGAACAGGAACACATGGTCTTGTTTTGTATGACACAGTGGCTCTGGAAGCTGTCCATAGCCAATTGGAGTCTGGGTAGTCAACTTCTTTCACTCTGATGAGCAAGATCTGAAAATTTCAATGGAGCATGCTGAGTCCAAAGGACCTCTCCTATTCCAGCTGCAATGGAGACCAGGGAGGGGTTTCCCTCCCTCCCACAACTAAAAGAGAGAACTAAATGCATTTTCCAGAAACTGGACACCAGGCAACAAGGCACAGTAGCCCCAAGAGAGAGGACACCACGACCAAAGAAAGTAGGTTGGGTGGTGTGCTCAATCCCAGCACTTTGGGAGGCTGAGACACAAGGGTCCAAGCCTGGGCACTTCAGTGAGACTCTGTCTCAAAATAAAAAATAAAGAACTACTGGACATGTATCTCAGAGCAAATGCCATGGCTCAATCCCTAGTAGCACAAAAAAAAAGAAGAAAAAGGAAAAAAGGAGATGGAGGGAAGGAGTGAGGGAGGGGAGGAGGGAGGGGAGAAAGAGAAAGAAGAAAAGAGGAGGACACGATCACTCATGAACATATATACAAAACCTTAAAATGAAATTTTGGCAAATAGATTTCAATGATAGTATAAAAAAAAAAAAGGATGATAGGAGATGACCAGGCAGGTTCTGTCTCTAAGGTAGCTTTACCACTCAAACAATGTAATTCACCACAGTCACATCAATAAATACAGGAAAATCGAAGACTTCCGGGAGAACATGGCGGACAGATAACAGCAACTACCGGAGGCTCTCTGAAAGACTCGGCTCAGAAGCCAGGAATGGTGCAGACTAAGGAGACATAAGCAGGTGGAGATATGCTCTGCTGACTCAGGAACGAACTGGGCTGAGAGAAACCAACTTGGAATGCAGTCCTGGTGCTAAAACAGGAACAGAAAAGCCTCGGTGTGGAGGCTGGACCCTGCGCCATTGTAAGCCGCGATTTGGGTTTCCCGCCGTGCGGCGGCTGGCTGCCTCTACAGTGGCTCGGCAAGGAGAGAGACGCGCGGAAGCTCTGAGAATGGCAATCTGCGAAAGGCAGGGAGGTGTGCACTGACTTATGGTGAGGTGAGTGAGAGAAACTGACACTCTACCACAGTTTGACTCCAGCAGAGGACTTTCTGGGCCCGAGCAGTCCTGCGGGAGCAGGGCGTGGTGGCGACTCCAGCCACACATCCCCCTCTCGGGCGGGATTGGTGAAAAGTGCCTGGCCTGCGTGACACTGCCGGCGGACCTGGTAGACTGTCCCAACCCAGATCCCAGAGCCTGACGGTGGCTGGGAGGGGAGACGCGTAGGCTGCCTGGTCCGTAACTCCCTGGTGTGCAGCGGTGAGCAGGAACACCTAACTGGCGCAATTCGATCAGGCTGTGGCTGACTGGGAGAGAAGCTGGGCCTCTTATATAAGCTTGCATATATAAGGAACAGAGAAGAAGAGGCAGCATGGGAAGAGGCAGCAACAAGAAAGGCTCCTCGGCCCCCAATTCTGAGAAACAGGCAATAGCGGACACCGCACCAATACACATAAGGCGCCATATAGAGAGCCTCATAGACCAATTCAGGAATGAAGTTATCAACGACCTGAAGCTAGAAGTATGCAGAATAGTTAGAGAAATGCTAAGTACCACCCAAGAAAAAACAGGTGGTGGAATGGAAGAACAGAAAAAAAGGGGAGAATTGTTTGATGGAGAAAACAGAGAAAGCATAGAATACGTGAAGCAGGTTCAAAGGGACTACCAAGATACTAAGAAGTCTATCGAAGACTGGCATAACAGCTTGAAAGAAACTAAGGACAGACTATCTGAACTGGAGGGCAGACTTGTAATATGGGAGAATGAAATGAAAAACTTCTTAAAAATAACAAAGAAACAAACAGCAATAATACAAAGACAAGAAGATGATAAGAGGATCCATAACTTAAGGATTAAGAACATAAAAGAAGAAGTAGGGACACAAGCAAGTGAACTACAAAAGCTACTCACAGAAATAATCCAGGAGAATTTTCCTAATTTAGCAAAAGGTAAAGATACTCAGACGTACGAGGCATACAGGACCCCAGCTACCTACAACCCAAACAGAGCAACACCCAGGCATATAATAATAAAAATTCCAGAAATTCAATACAAGAACAGAATATTAAAAGCTGTCAGAGACAAGAAACAGACCACTTACAAGGGAGCTCCCATCAGAATTACAGCAGATTTCTCGGAACAAACCATCAAATCACGAAGAGCGTGGGGGGAAATAATTCAAGCTTTGAAAGATAATAATCTCCAGCCAAGATTGAGGTATCCTGCACAACTGTCCCTGGAGATTGATGGAAAAACAAGGTGCTTCCAGGATAAAGAGGAACTGGGGGAATTTGCAACCACCAATTCAACTCTACAGAGAGTATTGCAGGATATTCTAAAAAAAGAAAAATACAAAGAATCCAGAAATAATGGCAGAGAGGCCACAACGAATGGAGCAGAGAACAAAATGAAGAAGACAAACTGACAACTACTGACAGAAAAAGAGCTCAACAGAAATGAGGCAGAGAAGATTGGATGATAGGAACAACTATTTTGGAGAAAATGACATCTTAATAGGTAATACTGATTTAGTATCATCTTGTTTTGAAGTCTCATCTAGCTTTTGTCCTTCTGTCTCCAATGGTCTAAATAGGCTGTATCTTATTGGATTTTATTATGTATGATAGTATAAGCAAAAACCTTTTAAAGACAAGGAGATTATACAGAAACCATTGTTCATTTTCTGTTAGCCGATTCTAAATACTCTGTAATGCTGTCATTCTCTTGAATGGTTTTACATTGTTTTGATATACTTAATGCTACAGTATACGAAGTTGTACTCAAGGATTTCAAAGAAAGAGACAATATGGTAACTACTTTTAGGTTAGGATTATCTGGTGGTGAAACACTACTCTGCTTAAATGGTTATGTTTTGATCTGCGCTGTTTCGTTGTTATGCCCTCTTTTATCTCAATCTCCACTCCATTATTTACTTTTTTATCTTTATCCTTTTAATTAAAGGAAAAAAATAGCAGGATACATTATAGTAACCCACTTTGACTTTTTATTACCTTGATTTAAAGCCCTGTATTACTCTCACCATCTGGTTTTTAACTGATGTTCCCCTATTCTGTTTTGCTGGATAGTATCAGGTTCGAAAGTTTAGGCATCAGCTGTGAAGATAATGAGATTCATTATGACGCCCATTCTTGTTGACTTTTATCTACTTTTGAAGACCTACAATGTCTCCAATGTTTTGGTTTTGTCGGTTTTATTCTTTACTGTTTTGTTCAATTGTATTATAACTAACGATATAGGCAATCCTATTAGAGATAGCGGGAGGCATTTTGGTAACCATTGTTGATCACCTTGTATTATGTTTTTACATTATCTATTATGTCCACCCTTTTGACTTGACCGATTCTGTTCTGTTATGTCACATTTGGTTTTACTCTCTTCCAAAAAAGTAATAAGAACCGTGGGAGCAATGAAACCCAAAATGTGTAATAGTCATGGTACAAAAGAGAGGAAAAGAAAGTGCTCCAAACTATATAACTGCATGTATATTTAAATGTATAAGATAGAAAATGATATCACAGAGTTTTATTGGATCAATGAACAGAACTGTTTGCAGTATCATTGATGGAATGTCCACTTTACAAGCTTTAATTTTGTGACTTGAACAATTATTTCTAAGATGACAATATGTAATCCATTAACTAGTGATTTCCTACTGTTCATTTTTTTTCTGTAAATCTGTATAACTTGTACCCTTTCCGTGCTTTTTTTTCTTTTCTCCTTAAATAAAATTTTTAAAAAATCAAAAAAAATAAATAAATACAGGAAAATCCACACAATCACTCCAATAAATACAGAAAGTATGCTTGGCAATACCTAACATGTGTCACTGATTAAAAATAAAAATTTCTCAGCAAGAGAGGAATGCTGAAGAACTTCTTTAACTGGATATAAGACATCTCTGAAAAAAAGAACAGTTCATGTTTTAAGACTGATTTCCCCTTGAGAGCAGGAACAAGACAAGAATTTCTGCTCTTATCGATTCGATTCATTATTGTACCATGGAGTTCAGCAACCAGATGAGGAAAAAAAAAAACCATCCAGCATGAAAATAGTAAAGCAATATTTTCTTTGTAGACAATTTGATTGCCTAAGTGACAGACCTATTATATCTACAAAAAATAAAATTGAGTATCAAGATATGAATGTACAAAAATAAACTCTAAGGGCTGGAGATGTGCCTCAATGACAGTGCACTTGCTTAGCATGCCTAGGTCTTAGGGTATGACTGTCAGCACCAAAAAAAAAAGCCAAAAGAATAAAGAGAATTAATTGTTTATAGTAGCTATCAATAATGAGTAATTGAAATAAAATACCATTTATAATAGCATTTAAATGTATGAAATACTTAGAGATAAATTGGGCAAAAGATATGTATGACCTGTATACTGTGAATAACACAACAATACTAAAAGAAATTAGGATGGACCTAACAAACATACCTCATTCACGATTCACTAATCAGAAGTCTAAATTTTCTAAGTCAGAAGTAAGAAGTCAGTTTTCCCCAAACTGCTCTATCTACAATCAGTGCAATTCCAGAGTTCTAAGATGGTTTAAGAACTTTGAGAGGGCTGCTTTTTTTATTTTTTAAGAAAATGACAAACTGATTCTAAAAGTTATATGAGAAAATATAAAGAACCTAGAATAGGTTCTTTCCAAATTTTTTTTTCCAACATAGGAGATCAAAGTAGTACCAGTAATATATCACCTTATTTGAAGACTTTTTATAAATTACAGTAATCAAGACAAGGTGGTATCAACCTACTGTTAGAAAGATTAATGGAACAGGACAAAGGACACAGTAGGAAACACACACGAATGTGGCAAACAGATTTCAGAATAAATGCATTTCAGTTAAGAGTGATCTTTTCAATACCTAGTGTAGAAACAAGAGGACACACACACACACACACACAGCCTTCATTCATCCCTTATACCATACACAAAAATTTATTCAGAAAACATCACAGAATTGTGTGACTCTAAAATTCTATCAGTCCTTGAAGAAAACTGGTACTGTTTGCATGTGGAATGTCTCCTAAAAGCTAATGCACTGAAGGCTTGGTCCTCAGTGTGGCAGTGTTCAGAGATGGGGCCCCTGGGAAGTGACTGAGTCATGAATTTCCAGTATCATCCATGGCTTAACTCATGTATGGATTAATAAGAGCTTGGTGGGCTCTTAGAAGGTGAGGGGATCTTCAGTAGGCGGGACATAGCAGAAGTAGGTCTTTGCTGGGTTTATCCTGTCCCTGGTCCTCTCCTTGCTCACTCCCTGCTCCCTGGCTGCTGTGAGGTGAGGAGCTTTCCTTCGCCACACCCTTCCAGCATGATGTCCCGCCTCACCGCAGGCCTAAAACCGGTGGAGCCTGATGATCATGGACTGAAACCTCTTAAACTATAAGCCAAAATAGAAACCTTTCCTGATTTACGTTGAATTCTCAGGTAGTCTGGGACAGCAATGGAAAGCTATCTAACACAGAAAATACAGCCAAAAAGCTTTGGCTTCAGCATTTCTTTCTTAGATAGAATATCAAAGGCAGGGTCTGAAAGAAAAAGTAAGCCAGACCTTTATTTTATAATCAAATACAGGTTTTGATTTTTATATTATCCAAACCTTCTGGGAAGTGAAGTGAACATACATTTGAAGGAAGACTTGTACCAAGGAAAGACAGAGATGACAGATCATAGAGGTGAACTCCGCAAGGCACTGAAGCATATACTTTGTTGAAGTAAGTATTTGCTGCTGTGGTTTAGATCTAAAATCACCCAAGTCTCATGTGTCTGGAGGGTAATTGGACTGTGAGGACATGATACTCCGCAGTGGCTCCCTCTGTGGATGAGTCCATAGCTGAGTGTGCTTTCAGAAGGTGGGCTCTGGTGGGAACTCGGTCTGTTCTTGACCACAGCTCCTCCCTTCCTGCTCGGTTTCCTGACTTCCTTGACCTTTCACCTTGCTGTTTCTGCTTTGGAGCCTGCTAATCATAGACTGAAACAGTGAGTCAAAATAAACCTCTTTTAAATCATGGGTTTTGGGTGTTTTGTTCCAGTGAGAGAAAAGTGACTAATACACATGCATAGCAAAAAACACAAGAAAATATGTTCAGATGCACTGGTCATAGGGATTGTGGGTAAATCCACAAGAAGACTTCACTGCACTCCTGTTGAAATGGCTAAAAAGTAGAAGACTGACCACAGGGGTGAGGGAAGATGTGGAGGACCCGGACCTCTCCCACAAGGCTGTGGGAATGCAAAATGGTGCAGCTGGCTTGGCAACTAGATAGGCAGATTTTTAAAAAACAACAGTTAAGCATGCACCTGTCATATGACCCAGCCATTTCCCTTGTAGGTAATTGCCCAAAAGGAATGAGAGCATATATCCATGCAAAGAGTTGCACACGAATGTCCAGAGCAGCTCTATCCATAATAGCCCCAAACTGGAAACGACCCAAATAGCCATTCATGTGTGAATAAACAAAGCATGTGCATTCATAAAACGGAACACTACTCAGCAATAAAAAGAAGTGAACTATTGATACAGACAACAGTGCAGATGAATCTCCAAATAATTATGCACAGTGGAAAAAAGACACAAAATAGAGCACTTGTCTCATGGTTCCCTTTATATAAAATACTGGAAAATGCAAACTCTCTATTGGGACAGGCCTGGTGGTCATCTGGGGATAGGCAGAAAGGGGAAGAGTGGCAGTATTAAGGGAACTTCAGAGTGATGGGTAGGTTCATAGTATTGGTCATGATGGTTTTTTGAGAACTCATCAAATTGTATGCTTAAAAATATGAAGTTTATTGTATGTCTCTTACATGTCAGTAATTGAAGAGAAAAAGTGAGACCAGCAAATTGTTAAAAGTCTGGGAGAGGTTTACTTAACCAGGAGGGAAGAAAGGGGAGAGACTCAAGAAAAAGGCCAGGAGTGTGAGTTTTAAGCAACTGTCTTCGATTATTTGTCGAAGGGACTCAACTGAGTGCTACCGTGTATCACCAGTCATCAGTCCCAGAGATGAGGATGTGTGGGTGGAGCTCCCACAGGGCTAACTCACCATCAGTCAGGCCAGAAGCATACAGTGAGAGGACTCCTTGATTGACTAAGGACAGGGCAGGTACACCGAAGGTCTCAAACAGGATCTAGGAAGAAACATTAGCAGCTGTCAATCTGAGATGCAGACAGAGCAGGCAGGGCTCCAGCTCACTCTCCTAGGTCAGTCTGGGTCCCCACTAATGGCAGGCACTGGCCCTAGTACAATCTGGGGCAGTCAAAGGCACAATCTCCTCCAGCTGCCTCTGTTACAACCAGCACTGGGTTCTGTTTCTCAACCTGTAAAATGGGCTCACAATGTTCTTCTGAAGGCTCCTGTGATTGTGGACGCTGATTGGATCAGGGTACCAGACCCTGTCACTGCTATGTTTTGATAGGAGGCCTCTGTGGACTCGCAGTTGTCTTCAGGGGACACATTCTTCCTTCTGCTGCTGAGAACTGTGCGGAGCCATGCAATCTCTACGTTTTGGTTTGGGAGGAGCTGTATTTTATGATGTCAGAGGCAACCACAGCTAACAGTTCCCATGTGGTAACTACATGCTGGACATCTTGTCCAAACATGATTTGGATGCTGACTGGATACCAGCATCAGAAGCATCAGTGACCAGGTGAGATACACCTGGCTTCACCTGACAGATACGTGATATTCACTTAGAGACTCACAGGCAAAAATTTAAGTCAGCAGGTGGCAGAGGGCACCAAGCCTAGGTGGCTGATAGCAGAGCTTTGCCTCTTTGGGCTTGGCTGAGTGGCTGACACCTATGAGATCATGATGCTGAGTTCTGTGGGGTGACTGCAGTGGTTTTTCTAGCCACTCAGCTAGAAAAAAGGTAGGACTCTCCTTCCTGCTTACTCAGAGTAGGGTGCCAGGCAGGCCCACACAGAGACTTGTGCCCAGGTACTGTGACAGTGAACAGCCCTACAGGTGCCTTTCAAGGGCTCCCTGGCAGTAGCTCATTTGGACCATTTCCTGAGCTCTGGCTAGGGGGCTGTTCCTAGGTATCTGCCGCCTGACTCCAGAAAGATTGGCAGTGGTGCTATGACCTCAGAGCCTAAGAGTCTCACAAGGGCAGTGATGGGGTGTGGACTTACTCAGCTGCTCAAAGGGGCACTGAATGACCTCAGCCAGGACCTCAAAACGAGGCCAAGACAGTATGTTTCAGAAACTGATATCATGTGTGGCAGGGCTCCGTCCTTGAACACATTGTTTGAAAGATACATAATTGGACCATTGGGCGGCAACCAGGCTGGGCTTGGGTATTAACCCAGAAGGAAAGACACATCTGTGTGAAGACCACTGACTTATAGTGGCTTCATTTACTCCAAACTGGAGTCCCCAAAGGTGGGCGTCTATAGGTGATGGACATGCAAATGTGACACATGGACAGGAGGGAAGGCACTCCTGATGGGAGGACAGTTTTTGTGATAGGACCAGAGTCCATCTGCCTAGAAATCACAAAGAGAAACACTGACCTCAGCCCTTGCTCTGCACTGTGGAGCATGAAGGTCACACAACCTGGAGGGTCTGGAGGTTCTTGGGGTTCCTACACTTAAAAACTTGCTAGTAGGGGCTGGAGGTTTAGCTCAGCGGCATAAGCGCCTGCCTTGCAAGCAGGCAGTCGTGAGTTCGATCCCCGGTACCAATAAAAAGGAAAAAGACAAAAAAAAAAAAAATTTAAAAAAAAAAAAAAACTTGCTAGTAAAGATAAGTAAGCCAGTCCCAGGTCTGTAAGGACAGCATTTGCTGAAAGCTCAGTATGGAGGAAGCTTTAATGCTTTAAGGGCATTCATTCATTACATCCTTGCCACAACCCCAGGAAGGTACCATGATTAACGTGCTGATGAGGAAGCCAAGGCAGATGGAGGACCACTGAGCTACCTGACATCACTTGTACTAGCAGAGCTGGGGCCACAATCAGGGGCCCCGGTGCCGGGCCCTTCTTGGTACCTTGGCTGCTGTCTGCACTGGCTTCTCCTCTGAGATTTGGGCCCCAAACTTCTGCTAACACAGAGACATCTTCCAGGAGGAAGCTGCACTCTGCACCTCTCAGCTGTTCCAGTCTCCTGGGGCCGTGGAAGTCAGTCAGGCAGCTGTACAGAGGGACACTGGCTGGGACCGAAGCCCCACTGGGTGGGTGCTGAGTGAGGGAAAGGTGAAGCATCGCCCATAGGGGGCAGAGATGTCCCTTTCCTTGCAATGTTGCTGTGTCCTTCCTGCCTGCTGAGAGAGGCCAGGTTGGGGAGGGAGTTGGCTGCTGCGTCCTTGGACTCATAGAAGCTTCCGGCCTCCCCACTGCCCTCTGCCTGGTGTAATGCTGGGCACCTTTCCTAGGTGACCCTTTGGGCTCTGTCCATAGAGACACCAAAAAGAGATAAGGATATCAGAGGTAGGGCTTTGGTGCCTCTGCTGATTCTGAGCCAGGTCCCTCTTCTGATATCACAGTTCCTAGGTGAGCCCCTCATTGTGAGTGACTATTAATGCTTTGGGGGGCTTAAGATAGCAGTGGCCCCATTATCAGTCTCAGAACACTGCAGCATCCAAGTGGCTTTCTCCAAGAGGTAAGCCATCACAGGTGAAATCTTCTTATCACTTTCTGCAGAAGAAACCCAGATGGATGCTCCTCTGGTCTTCAGCTGGCCCCTGACATAAGCTGGTCAGATCTGGGGCAAAGAGGTAGGCAGTGGCCCAGGGGAGGGAGGGATACACCACAGGCAGGCAGTGTGCCCACCACATGGTTGTTGCCATGGCGAATTCCATAGATCAGCCTGTCTGGGTTCTGGAGAAGCAGACCTTTAGGAAAACATTACAGCCGTGTATCCAGGGGAATGTTCTTGCATGAGATTGACATTGGGTCAGTGGGCTGATCGAGGCAAGTAGCCCTCTTCAGCATGGGTGGTGCATTCTCTGAGAAGAATGTGGGGCCTATGTGGGAGGTCACCCCTGCCTGACCTCAGACTTAGGACAGGGATCTTCTGGCCTGCAGGTTTGAACTGGTGGCTCTTCTGGGCCTCAAATTGAGGCTGCACTGAGTCCCTCCTGGGTCTCCAGCTTGTGATGGCAGCAACCACATAGGACAGTTCCTTCTGCAAATGTGCACATACCTAGTATTCTCTTCCGCCCACAAAGTGAGGAGCACTGTCTTCCTGGGGTGAAGGCGGCCTTACCCTCTGGCCCTCCTGCAGCTCCCAAAGCCGTTTGGACAGTGGGCAAGTCCAGCACTCTGGAATTTCTTTCACAAGACCAGCACCTCCTCCTGAGCGTGCTGTGCCACGTGCAGGTGGTGCCTGGGCCTGGGCCTTCCCTTCAGTTTGCTGTTCATGGCAAGAGACAGTGCTAGGCTCAGGGGCACTGGGCCAGATGGATGAGCCTTGCTGCTTGCTTAATTAGCCCATCAACATCCTCATTAGGAGATCCGGATGGCATGAGGACACCAGCAACCAGCAGGGACCCCTGAGGTGTCCACCCCACCTGGCCCCACTGCAGCCCCAAGGAGGACTCTGCAATCTGTGCGGGTACCCTGGGCTGCTGATTCAACCCACCCTTCACCCACCTGGCCCTGTTACCTGGCACACTCTCTCTCTGGTGGATGTTGAGTTTAAAGGTGGCTCAGTCATCATCAAAGGGTACTCTTCGGGGGGGATGTTGAGCACCTGGTAGAAGGAGTGATGCCAAATCTGGGGGGACAGAGGAGGGCACAATGGGCTGCTCTGGGGACAGAAGAGAGTCCAGCTACTCAAACAGTGTTTCAGTGCTCTCTCTCTCTCTCTTTCTCTCTCTTGTTCTCTTGTTCATCAATCTTTCTTTTATCTCTATCACCCATCAGTCCAATCTATCCATTTATAACTTCTTTCTTTCTTTCTTTTTCTTTCCATATCCATGTGTTCTACACCCAAAGACTCAACCAATCAAGTATCAAAAATATTCCCCCCAAATGTGTCTGTAGTGAACATGTACAAAATTTTTTCTTACTATTACTCTCCAAACAATACAGTACGACAGTTATTTACATGACCTTTGTATTGTAGGTATCACAAGGCACATGGGGCTTATCTAAAGTGCACAGGAGGGTATGTGTGGGTTACATGCATGTACTGCATTCCATCTTAACCTTGGATTTTAGTATCTGAAGAGGTCCTAGAAATAAATAATCTCCACAAATACCTAAGATTACTGTATTTTGAGCAGCATCTGAAGCTCCAGCTCAGAGTCAGAGCACTGTGACCCGATGACACTGCTGGGAAGGTAGAGCGTGACTATGGTGAGACACACCACCCCTGACTACACAACAGGCCTAGAAGAGGGAGTAGGGCAGATGCAACCAGAAGGTGTGGTGCTCGAGGACCCTGGGTATGACTCTTATGAACATTCACACTGTGGGTGAGTCTGCAACCAGGCAGGTTGGCTGCGCATGGTGAGAGTCCATTGACAGATGTTCGGTCACACACAAGTGTGTGCCCTGGGAAAGCAAGGTGACCTTAAATGGGCCTATCTCCCCGTCTTTCAGATGGAAACTAATCCCTATCTTAGAGTCCTTATCTTTAGATTGTAAAGATTAGGTAATGAGTTGATTAAAAAGCCTGGTGTTTCTACTCCCTATCACACCTTGAAGCCAGGTCATTATCCCATACCTCAGGGACTGGGGGTCCCAGACCTAGGTACCCACAGCCTGGTCCTTCCTGAGACCTCTCTCTTAGCTTTCAGACAGCATCTCCTTCCTTGTGTGTGTCTGCATCCCAATATCCTCTTAAAGACCCGAGTCACGTGGATTAGGACCCAACCTAATGAACCCATTTTATACCTAACCACCTCTTTAAAGGTCTGTCTTCAAATTCAGTCAAATTCTGAGGGTTTAGGGATCAGAATTCCAGGATATAATTTCAGAGATGCACAGTGCAGCCTGTGCATTCTAGTGTAGACTTTGGCACACAGTAGGGCTCCATAAACAATGCTAGTTATTATACATGGCATTGTTGTCTGCTCCTTGGGAGGGAAGTTCTGTGCATGATGGAGAGAAGCCAAAGACAGCTCCACTGGTAAGAGGCATGGAGAAACTCAGGCTGTGGAAGCATCATGAGACTGCAGAAGCCTGAGGCATCACAGCACCTATGCCATAGTGGGAAGAAGGAGGTGATGACCTAACCTGGATGTGTGTGGGTGAATCCCTGGATGAATGAGGTCATTGAGAGCATAGAAGGGGACTCCATCAGGAACATTTTACCTGGCTAAAAACTTGAAACCCAGAGCTGGCACTGACTACAGACACAGGACCAGCCCCCAAGATGCAGGTAAACAGGTTGAACCCCACACAGTGGAGGAGAGGGGTAACAACAGCCAACTGGAAAGAGTACCAGAAGCTGGGGGCCTTCACTCTCCAAAGTCAGTCTATGCAGTTCCAGTGTCTGCATCCTTTCCACAATCAGAGCCACAACCAAAGCAGATGCTTTGGCTGTACAGATGTGAACATATCTGTGACCTGAAAAACTGGCCTTGTTGTCTTGATCTTGGACTTCCAGCTTCCAGTACTGTGAGGCAACAGATTTCTGTTGTTTAAACTGTCTGACTACGGTGTATCTTCTAAGATAGTTGCAACCTGTCCTAACACACAGAGGCCTGATCAGAACCCTTGGTTATGGACCAAAAGAAGTTTGATTTCACTGTGTATATTACCTCTTTATAGTGGGGATTAAGGGCCTCTTTTCCATTGTTTCCTTTAATCCCCACAGCAGTGGTGTGGTAAGAGCAAGTATACCTGCCTTTAAGACAAACAAACTGAGGATTACAGAGGCTACAGCTCATGTCCCAAGTGACTTCAATAATAAGCACCTGAGACAGGATTCAAACCCCAGCCTACTGACTGCAGAACCTGGTAGTTGAGACCATGATGAGATGCCTAGAGGGGCTAAGAGCTAAAAACAGTAACAGAACTCCTCATGCCTGGCAAAAGACCCTTTCCTTGATGCTGAGGCAGTGGTAGGGGCTCCTATGCCAGATCCTCCCAGTGGAAGCTGTGACCTACCTTCTCCAGGTTGTCCCAGCTGGTGACATCTCCCCGAGAGATGGGATACTGCAAAATGAGTCTCTCTCTCTTTTTCTGGGCATCATTTCCCAAAAACCAGTCTTTCTCCTCCATTCCCACCAGCAGAGTCTGGAAAACATGGCAGGATGGATCAGTCCACGGAAGGGGTGGGAGGTGGGGGCTCAGCCATACTTAGCCCACATGAACAACCACAGGAAGGGCCCCAAGTCACAATGTGAGCATGAAGCACCCTCTCCAACCCCATGCACAGTTTCAACAATGGTCACTAGGTTTTGGCCAACTGCCTGCATGTGAAAATCTTCAGAGGTGTCTCTGCCAGGTTGCTCATCCCCCTACTCTGAAGATGAGGAAACTGAGAGCAGCTGTGGAGAAAAGCTATGGTGGGGAGACTTAGGGGCCTGACTGGGACATTTGCTTTGGAGGGCTGACTAGGAAAAGGTTTGCAGTATGATTCAAGTCCTAGCTTTGGGGAAGACGAACCTAGCTGCTTTCAGTGGAGATGAAACTTTTCATCCTGCCACTTGGGATTTATTAGTTATCTGGTGTGTTAATCTGGGTCCACCAAGAAGCAGACACTGAGCTGGGATCAAATGTGCGAGACGTTAGTAGGAACAGCCCTCTGTGGATGAAAATGGGCAGAGAGGATGCAGGGCCATTAAGCTGATGCCCATATCTGACCTCAGGGAAGCATCAGATGAGCAGGGGTTGTGGGCTACTGTACATGAAAAGAAGGTACAAGGGTAGTTCCAGGTCCAGAATCACTCATCAGAGGAGTCCCAGGTCTTCCAGAAAGGGCCATGCTTAGCAGTTGGCCGGGATAAGCCTGCAGGGAGGACGATCTTGGAGTAGGAGTGCGATAAGGTCACCACAGCAACACAGTTGCAGGACAGCCGGGCCATTAATACTGTTAAACTATTAATTGAACAGCTTCTCTCAAAGTCTCCAGCTGATCCTCATTTTAGTGTGTTGGCTGTGAGGGTGTGGAAGGAGCCTCACTGCTCTCTTTGAGGTTGCACAATATGCAGTGTGGTGTTCATTGCCAGGTGGCCTGCAGGTCAAGGTGGCTGCTCAGGCTGGAATGGACGAGTGACTTTGGGTGAGGCCTGTGTTCTGCTCCTGGGTTCCCTCCAGCCCTCCCACGAGTGGCCTTGCTGTCACATTGGCTGCTGGCCTGGATTACTGGGTGAAGAGTGGCTTGCGAAAGCCCTGGGGATACTCAGCAACTCCATGCCTTGGGAAGGTGAAGGAAAAACACAGAGTCAAGACTGTGGAGGGGCCAGGAGCTTAGACCTGAAAGGAGTATGAACCCTCCCAGCGGCAGAAGCTGCTGCCCAAAACTCCGGTGAAGCCCACAGGCGGGGATGACATGGCTCAAGCAAATGGAGGCCCAGTGCAGCCTGCAGGGCTCAGGGGACTTATGCCCTGACAATTGATCTTGATCACTTGATGCTATCTTGGTGAACAGTGTGAGTTTGTCATGCTAGGCGCCTGTGTCTCACACTTTTATTGTTGGTTTATAAACAGCTCTGCTCTCTGATGTGCTGCACTTTGGACCATGTTCTCTGGGACCGTGGTGTCACTTTCTAGGGCTTCAACTACAGGTGGTCAAAAATATTAATATCTATCTTGACTCTTTTGAGAAGAAGATCATATTCACATAATTTTAATTGCTGGATCTTGTGACCGCTCTATTTCATCATCACTTAATGTTAACTTCTTACCATGTCTAAACTGAACTTTTTTCTAGGTCTATGTGTTTAGAGAAAAACAGCCTGAGTATGGTGGAGTACTCACTAAGGTCCCAGGCACCCTAGGGTTTCTGGGATGTACCCCAAGAATGATGGGGTGAACTGCATGATTAACGTGTCCTTTCTTTCCCTCCACACACTTTCTCTTGGACTACAATATGTATTTCTGATGCAAGCGGTATTAACACTGCAAAACAGAACAAATGTGTCAACAGTCAAAGCAGGTGGGGCTGCAGACCAAGCCAGGAGGAGTCTCCTGAGCCAGAGCTGGAGCAGGAGGAGGGCACTGTTGACTACTTGGAGCCTGCCTTGGGTTCCGGGGAGGGTTAGTTGTGGATCTCTTGCTGCTACTTCAAGAGGGGAACTAGAAAGAGCAGGAAAACAAGATCTGGACACCCCCACCTTACATTTTCAGTTTGCTTCTAGAGAGCCCTGTCTGAAAAGCCTCACAAGGGCAGTTGTTAAGGAAGTTCTGGAACAGTTGCTTGCTCAGCTGCAGCCCCAGAATCCAATGGAGAGCAGAAACATGAAAGACAAAGCTGGGCCTGATGGAGACAGGGAGAAGCCAGCTGTGGTAGCGTGAATGGTGGCCCCAGAAAGATATGTTCAAGCTATAACCCTCAGACTTGTGAATGTGACCGCCTTCGGAAAAGGATCTTTGCTGACATAATTCAGGTAAAGGCCCCAAAGGAGATGGTTCTGGCTCTAAGATGGGCCCTGGGTCTTTGAGGAGAAAGTTAGAGACTGAGACAGAGAAAAAAAATAGAAAAGGTCTATAAGGTCAGAACCAGAGACTAGAGTGGTAAGGCCATAGCCAAGGGATGCTTGGGGTCCTCAGAGCTAGAAAAGGCAGAAAGGAGCCAACCCTAGAGCCTTGGGAGAGTGCAGCCCTGCTGAAGCGTTGAGGCCCCAAGATCTCAGGAAGAATACCTGGGTACTGTTTTTTTGTTGTTGGTGGTGGTGGTAACTGGGGATCAAAAGATGTGTACTGTTTTAAGTGCTCTGTGTTATGACAGTCATGGGACACCCAGGCAGTTATGATACTGTGAGGTCTAAGTGTGTGCTGCCCCTCTTCTGATTTATTCTCCCATCCTCTCTCAGAGCCACCTGATAAAACCCTCCAAAATGGGCAGGGACAGTGCACTGTTATCTGGCTACGTTGATAAGAACTATTCAAAAGAGTTAGGTTTCGGGGAGGGGAAAAGACTATGCATCGAAACAGCAGAGAATAGAGAGGACAGGGGTCCTGAGCTCCTGCTTCTGGGAGACACAGTGAGGAGGGCAGTGATGGCAGGTGGGAGTGGGACAGTCCACTGTCTTCCCATGGCACTGCTCAGGTGGTCACAACTAAAGTTAAGCCTGTGCAAACTGGGAGCGACATCGGGATACCTCTCCTCTTACGGGTATAGGTAGGTAGACTAAGCCTCTGCGTTCTCTTATAACTGCACGCTCACCTGCTCCTGGGCTTGGGAAAGCCAGCAGCCACCACTAGCAACAAAGCCTTTATTTTGGGACCTGGGGGGCCCTTCTGGGAAGCTCCCTGGCTCAATTTCAACAGAAACTGTTAACACACCAAACTGGTTCTCCAGAGCATGACCAGGACATATTTTCAGTGCCAGCCTCCTCCCACCTCTCTGACTGGTCCTTTCCTGGTTCCAGCAGGTCTATGGCATGCATCCATCTGGCTCTACATGGCCCGGCTGTTGACAAGCTGCAGCTCCCCAGGAAAGGATTCTTTGAATCTTAGGCCAGATCCAACCCCAGGCCCTCTCATCCTTAAATATACCATAACTTGTGTTAGTCCTTAAAGCATCTACTGGCCCAAAGTCACATGCTGAATTCCTAACCCTCTGTACCTAGGTATGGGACAATATTAGGAAATGGAGTCTTTGCAGGTGACCAAGTTACAGGGAAGTCACTAGGCAGGGCCCTAATCCTTACCTGGGGTTCTATAAGAAGAGGAAATCATGACACAGACACACGAAGGACAAGGAGAGGACACAGGGAGAAGATGTCATCTGCAAGCCAAGGATGGAGGCCCCAGGAGGAACAGCCTTACCCATACCTTGATCTTGGACTTCCAGCCCCCAGAATGTGTGTTTATCTCACCTGCCTGTGGCGCTTTGTTAGGACAGCTTAAGCAAACTGATACAAAGCAAGAGACTAAGATTCACAGGATTCCTAGGCCAGTTCTTTGTAAAAGAATTTCTAAAGATGAACAGCTGGTTCAGGGCCATGTGAAACCTTAGCCTTACAAAGCTAGTCCAGTTTTTCCTGTCTATGGGCCTACGAGCTAAAAATGCCTCCTTACATTTTTAAAACGCTGTTGATGTTATCCAGGGAACAGGTTCCTGATAAAAGGAAAAGCTTCTTCTTGTTCCCCGCCTCCTCTTTCTCCACCCACCCCCAGCTTTGCCATGGGATGGTTGCAGCAAGAAGCCCGAGTCAGATGCAGGCTTCTGATCTTACACTTCAGTCTCCAGAACTGTAGGGAATAAGTCTCTGTTCTTCATGAATTACCCAGCTTCCAGTAGTGTATCATACAAAGGCTGATCAAAAACATGGTGTGTGTTTAAATTTTTTAAATGGATTGCCCTGAAGGATGCATGGCCATTAATCTTCCATAAAATATTCCTCTTTGCTTTGAATATATTTATCCCATTTTTCTCATCACTGTCTAGAGCAATTCCTGAAGTCCTCCCTCATGAGCATCCTTACGCAGTGTGACCAAAAATAAAAACAACTGCCAAAAACGCCAGCCAGTGGAAAGGTGGGCTTTCCATTGTGTTGTTATCTCTTTATTCACCAGATATGACACGGTGCAACTTCTGGATTTTCTCCAAAGTCAAAATGACCGTGAAAAGGAAATGCTTTTAATAAATTCAGGGCATCAAGGCAACCACGATAGAGCAATTAAGATGGTCCGGAAAGAGGATTTCCAGAACTGCCTCAGAAAGTGGCAAGGATGATGGAATACGTGTGTTGAAACGAGGGGGAGCATTTTGACAGGGGTTTTTCTTTTACTGTAATAAATTTGAAAGACCTAAACATTCATCATACTTTTTATTTATACCTCAGAGCAGCACAAAAGAAACCAAGACACTAACTTTTATAACCCACTGTTCCGCAGAAGTCAGTAGCTCTGGAAGAAGGGCAGAGGGGAGAGACCAGACTTACAAGCTCTCACCCCAGCCCGGCCCAGCTGAAGCAGAACTCTGGCCCGGGTCCAGCTTCTATGTGTCACCAGCAGGCACTCCCAAGCTTCTGAGGCCTGTCCACCCCAGCTCAGCAGACCACCTTGCCCAGCCCAGTGGGAGAGGGGAGGGGGTTGACAGTACTCCAGGTAGACACCTCGTATCACTCACATCATGTCGAAGTTTCCCAAGGATGGTTGGGAAGACAGCCAGGGGGCCCTCGTTTCCGGAAAATCCCACCTTGCTAAAGCCTGAGCCGTAGTCACAGACGACAGGTACCTTGTCCATCTTGTTGCTTGTGACCTGGATATGATTGTAAGGAGAAGCCACACTGTAATTTGTGCCTTGTGTTTCAAGCCCACAGACCCTGAAGTTACAGGGCAATGCAGCATCCAGAGCTCATCCCTGCCTGGGGTGGGAGCCACCTTCTGGGTGCTGAAGGCATTTTTATGGAAGAGGAGTGCTTCTTGGAAACCCTTTGCACATGACTGCCCTGTAGAGGTGCATCCATGGGCCAGCTGTTGGGCTGGGGTGTGCACCTCCACCTGTTTCTGGAGTCGCCTGGGGATGACTGAGAACATATGGAAGGATGTACATAGGTTCTATGTCAACAATGTGTAGATTCATATATAGCCTTTGCACATCCTTGGATTTTGGTATCTAAGAGTAGGGGTCCCAACCCCTTAGTCATGGACTAATACCTGGCACCATTCTGTGGCTTGATAGGAACCAGGCCACACAGCAAGAGGTGAGCAGCAGGTGAGGGAAAGGAGCTTTATCTGTATTGACAGCCACTCCCCATTGCTCCCATGTGGCTGTGCTCTGCCTCTTGTCAGATCTCTGGCTGCACTAGATTTTCACATGAGCCCAAGTGCTACTGTGCACTGTACATACAAGAGATCTAGGTTGCTCACTCCTTTGAATCATCCTGAAACCATCCCAATCTCATACCCCTAATCTGTGGAAAAACTGTCTTCTACAAAACTGGTCCCTGGTGCCAAAAAGATCAAAGACCACTGTCTGAGGGTTCCTGGATCCCATCCCCTACATATGGAAGGACAGCACATTATAGATAGATGATAGATATCATATTGTTTTGTATTTGACTTATACAAAACCTTATACACATTCCCATGTAATTAACTTTTGCATGAAAATATCTTAAATTATACTCATGTGTGACTTAGTTATTTTCTCATTGCTAAGACAACATATCCAATACTTACAAGTTAAGGGAGGAAAGATTTATTTAGTTCACAGTTTGTAGAGGTTTCAGTCCATAATTGGCTAGCTCCAAGGCAAGGTGCCACATGGCAGAGGGGCAACAGCTTATGGTGGAAAACAGCAAAAACAACGAGAGCAGAGGTAGACAAGACTCTTTCTGTTCCTTACATTGTATGCAGGCTACCCTGCATGCACCCTTAATCACAGCAATTACTCCCTTAATCCCAGCACTGGACCATGAATCAACCACAGATCCTAGATTCAGGTCCTTTGAAAAGTCAGCCCTCCATGCTGCATGAGGCTTTAGGGGAACATCTAGACACAAACTATAAAAATACGTCACTTAAATGATACATATTGGTTCTGAAAAAATGTCATTGATCAATTTTGACATTGTGGGAACTTCATAAAGTGCACTTAACACAAAGTGAGTCCCTATGATGTCACTTGGTGACATAATCTCATGGAACCAACTTCATATGCAGGTCCATTGTTCACCAAAACACACAACTATTGTACAGTGTTCCTCAGCATCAGCCTGCTGTGGATCCTTAACCATCCCCTACAGGGGAAATTTCTCTATCTTCTCTCTTCTGTTCCTTCCTTCCATTCTTCTTTCTTTCCTTTATTAATTCCTTTTCTCTCTCTTTCTCTACTTGTTTTTCTTTCTCCTTTCCTCTCTCTCCTCCCTTCTGATGCTGGGACTAGAACCCAGGACCTGTTGCATCTTCAACAAAAGCCTGTTGCTGAGCTACACTGCAGATCCAGGTTTATTTTTTTTCAGCCTGTAATTAATATCCTTACCCATCACATTGTCCTGAATTTTGGACTAGCTCCTTGTCACGCACGTCTTCTTAGAAACACTAGTTGGAAGATCAGGAATTTCCAAAATCTCCTTAAACATTTTGCCAAATTGTTCTCTGGAGACATTGGTCAATCTGCCACAGCCATGTCCAGGCCCTTTTCACTTGACCTGCCATCATTTCCAATGGCTCTTGTCATCCAATGGCCTCAAGTTTCTCCAGCAGGGACACGTCTCCCTTAAACACTCCAGATGTTCAGCTGGTGTTCGTGGAATGGTTTTTGAAACCTGTTATTCTGTTTGGGAGAATTCCTAATCTCTAGGTTTGGGATTTTTTCAGGCTTCCTGTTAGTCACTTCCTAAAGATGGGACTCTGGCTGCATCTTTGCTTTGTTAGTTGCAAGGTGACACGGTGACCTGAGAACACTGCAGTGAAGTCTGGGGTTCATGGGACAATTTAATGAACAGAGCCTGTGCCTGAATTTCCTGCCTGCTCATCACTGAGATGGAAGCTACCCTGCAGGTGTCGCTAGAATTACAGTTGTCCCTTGGCATCTGCAAAAGATGAGCTTTAGGGCCCCCACAGATACGCACATCTGTGATGTTTGATTTCCTCAGTGATATGCCGCAGTGTGCACAGAACCTACCCACCTCTTCCACATACATTAAATCATCTCTAGACAACTTCTAATACCTGATGCAATGTAAATGTCATATAAATAGTCATTTTATTGTATTGCTTCGGGAATAATGTCAACAAAAGAGTCTGTGCATGTTCAGAACAGCTGTCAATTTTTAAAAGTATTTTCTGTCCTTGTTTGGTTGAATACATGGATGCAGAAACAGCCAAAATGGAGGTTGATTGTGTTACCAGTGAAGAGACTTGGGAGCTGGAATCTGAGCCCATACTCTTTCCCCCATGTCTAGGGCTTTGGTGTAGGAAAATAAATTAATGCTGTGGCTGGGTCAAGTTGTTTTCATTGTCTGTTTGCTAGAATAGCATTAGAGTTTAGGGAAATTAGTTACAGTGACAAAAATATGATTCTCCCCTTTTATTTTAAATCATCTGATGTGGCTTCTGTTACTACCTCTTTAGCAGGAGGGAAATTAGGCCACAAGTAATTGGTGCTGCTCTCCCTGGACTGAACATACTCATCTGGGGCATCTTGAGTGGAAGAAAAATCAGTTCAGAACAGGGAGGAGGGGGCATTTTCTTTCAATGGCCCGGATCCCTTGAGCTTGCCTGATTACTGTAAAGCCCAGCATAGTGCAGCTGACCAAGGGCCATTTTGTATTTTATGCTAGCTCCTTTTTGAACTTGTGAGTCTAAATATTCAGTACAATCCATCCATCCATCTATCCATCCATCAATATTTGGAATCAATTCATGGAAGTAAAAAAAAAATCTAAGGGAAGTGTAAAGGGAATTAGAAGAGAATGTTTATTCTAAGACTGAGCAGCAAGAGAAAAAGACCACCCCAAATTTCAGGTACCATGCTGGGTACATTTTGAATGCCAAGGCGATCAGTGGTGACAGTGAGGTAAGACATAGAATCTACTTGGTACCCAGATTGTTCTCCAAAGTCATTGCTTCTGCAAGAAGTTATTGGCTATGATGAGCAGAGTTGCTGACCACATGACCCAGTTGGGTTTGCTCCAACTTGATCTCTGAGTCTTAGAGCTTGGGTTCTTTCCCTGTTCATCATTTCCTTGCTGTCTTCTTGGGATTTTCATGGGGCTCTCAGGTGTCTGGCCCCAGACATGACCCGTTGACCCATGCTGGTGATACCTTAGATACCGCAGTTGGCCAAATAATGTCCCTCAACCTAATGCCACATCCTAAAGTCCAGTAATTGTGAATATGTGACCTTACATAGCAAGGGACGTTGCAGGTGTGATTAGGTTATGGATTCTGAGATGTGGAGATTCCCCTGGATTATCCAGTTGGACCCAGTGTCATCACAGGAGTCCTTATAAGGGAAAGTGGGAGCAGGAAGGATAGAATCTGGCAGATGACAAGATACTACCTACTGGCTTTGAAGGTGGAGAAAGGGGCCACAAGCCTAGGAATGCAAACTGGAATAGGATAGGAAATAGAACCTGCTTTAGAGCCCCAAAGGGACTGTATCCCTGCTGAGAGTGACATCCAATTCCGAAGTCTGACCTCCAAAGTATTAGAGGATGCTTTTACATGGCTCCAAGCTAGAGTCTGTCGTAATTTGTCTCAGCTACCCTTTGCCTTGGTGGAAAGGTTAGCAGTGATGTGAATTGAGGCCCCTTCCTGGAGCCCTGGCCAGAGTGGTTGGGAAGGATGACACCGGGGAGTGAGGGGAAATCTTGAAGTGAGCCTGGAGCTGCCCTGGCCATTCTGTGATGGCACCTAAAGGGAACACAGCTGTGGGAAAGCAGAGATAGGACACAGGATGAAAAGTTTATAGTATCATTGGAACAGGACATCAACCTGCCCTGTGCTACCGAGCCTGTGAGCCAATGACTCCTTTCTTTTCTGAATGAGCTGAATTAGGTTTCTGGCACTTCCAACTGAGACAGATTTATCTTGCTCCCTAGCTCTAATAGGATTGCCTATTAGGATTTGGTTGGTTTCATTGTCCAGAAAGACATTGGAAATTAAAGACCTACGATCATCCTCTGAAAATGCTCTTGTGGAGGCCCCTCAAGGTGGATTAGGTCCAAGGCTTTTACTTCTAAACTAGGAGTGGGAATGATCAGCATTCATTCAGCAAATGTTTATCAAAAGCTACCCAAGGATCAGGCACTGCCTAGGTTGGCACCCAGTGAGCTGCTGATTTACCCAGGGAGTCAATGTTGAAACAACATACTTTAAAAATTTTCAGTATGACCAGTGCTATCATGTTAATGTGTGCCATGGAAAATTCCCAGAGGAGATGTCACCTGGTTAGAGCAGGTAAGGGACATGTTGCTTATGTGGTGCCCTGGACAATGAGCAGACTTCATTTGATTTTTGCTTGATTGAATAAAATTTTAATTTTCAAGATGTACATTTGATTGGACCTGTTGGAGCATCTCCTCCTGCAGTTTCTGGTGTAGATTAGTGAGCTCTGTGGTTGGAGGGCTGTTTGGTGGGGGACTCTTCTACTGAGGGTTCCCCACCTGCTTCCTTGGCCAGGGAGCCATGATTATAAGCTTAGCTAACAGGGGTCTTATATGGGTTGTTATATTTGGCCTTGTCAAAAGAGATGAGGCTGTGGAGCATGTCTGAACTCTGCCTTTGACCAGTTCTCCCTTCTGGAAAAAAGTCCTACCCATCAGGAGGTCTGGATTCTTTTACATAGTATAATGTTTTCAAGGTTCATCCACTCAGGAGAACATGTCAATGCTTCTTTTTGTATAGATGACCAATATCCTATGGCAGACACATAACAAAGTGTGTTTATCTATTAATCAGGGAATGAACATTTAAGATGCTTTCACTTTTTTTTCTATCTCGAAGAGTATTGCTCTGAAAATTAATGCACAAATGTGTGGATGGACATATTTCATTCCTCCCAGATGTATGCCTGGAAGTAATAATCCTGGGGCAGATGATAATACTTTGCTTAATGTTTTTAAGGAGTGACCAATCTGTCATCAAAGCAGCCACACCATTTCACACTCCCACTTGCAGTGTGGTAGGGCTCTACTTCCCTGCATCCTCACCAGCACCTGTAATTATCTGACTTTTTCAAGGAAAATAGCCATCTTAAACAGGTTTGAAGTAACTCATATTTTCTTAAGGGCTTAAATATGTTAAATATTTTTTCATGTGCTTACTTTTGTATCTCCCATTGATACAGTTTTCCTTGAACAAATGTCGCCTTAAATGACTTTGCTTATTTTTAATTAGGCTAGTTGTTTTTTATTTTGTAGTTCTGTATGTACTCTGGATACTATCAGATACATGATTTGTCATTGGTTTATTCTTATATTGTTGGATGTTTTGGTACAAGTGCAATTTTCAGGTAACATGCCTATCTTGCCAAAAATAGCCACGTCCATTAACAGCTCAAATCCTCAGTCTTTATCTGCTTTCCTGGCCTGTGTATCCCAATTTTGCCATCTTTATCACATGCAGTGTTAGACCACCTGGATCTGGAAGCTTCCAGGACAAGTCTGGAAAGGCTTCGGGCCAAGCCCTCCCCAGAGCTTTAAGAATGCCACACCTGTGTGTCTCACTCCACTCCAGATGTCACATGGAACCAGGTGGAGGATGGAGCATGAAACTAGACTGGACTAGACTACACTTGACCTCCTCATTTCCCATCTCATCCCATCCTTTCCTTTCTTATGACACATCTGCAGAGGACAGTGTCACTGTCACCTTTCCTGTCTGCTGCTCCCCATTCTGTGGTTTTGGCTACTTGGGCAGGGGGTGCCCATGGTCCTGGGAGGTGGTCTTTTCTTCCCATAGTATCTGTGGTTGCACCAGCTTGGGGGATTGGTGAGTGCTGGCACACACCACTCTGCCACATGCTGGTCACAGAGTAGGAAAGGGCTGTCCATGCTGGCAGCCATATGGCGTGGGGAGGCTGCAGAGGAAAAAGGCCCCATGAGGAGTCGTGTAGATTAAAGAGTGTCCCCACAAGAGGGATGTGGTATTCCTCACCCTGAAGGGCACCACCCGTGAAAGGGAACTTATTTGGAAATCGGGTCTTTGTAGACATCATCAGGTTAAAACGAGGTCATGCTAATTCTATTCCTCCAAATCAGTGCCGAAAATCCTTTCAAAGCTTTCATTGACAACAAACAGCCAATTGCAGCATGCATGCCATAGGTTTACCACAACTGCTTTGGATTAATCGGCTAATTAGCATCACTATTAGTTGCCTTGTTCTGCTCTATTTCTCAGATTTGCAGTTATTGTTACATTTTATTTACTTATTTATTTATATTTTGGTACCAAGAGTTGAACTCAGCTACCTCTTCAGCATTGTTATATATTATTAAAATAACCAAAAGAAAATGCCTGGTCCTTTCATGCACTTAAAGATTTCCTTTGAACTTCGCCTAAAAATTTTACATGTACATGCATTCAGGATATGTTTCCTCTCTTTTTCCTCTTAAAATTTACTTTGTTGGACCATGGAGACACCTCAGCAGCACAGTGCCTGCCTGGCAAGCACAAAGTCCTGGGTTTGATTGTCAGTAACAAAAACAAAATGTACTTTGTTCCCCTTACCTTGATGAACAACTCAATCGTAAGTCAAACTATCCCTCAATTAAACAGTGGTTGGATTTCGAGCTTCCACACCTGAAGTTTGGTGACGTTCACATCACAGCAGCAGGTGTCTCTTTGAGATCCTGACTTCATTTCCTTTGGCTAGATCCTAGAGACGAGCTTCTGAGTCTTATGGCAGTTCTAGTCTTGATTTTCAGGGGACCCTCTATGCTGTTTGCCATAACAGTCGCAGTAATTTACATTCTCGCCAAAAGTATGCGAGGATTCCATTTTTTTTTTGCACCTCAGCAACACTTGTTATTGGCTCTCACAGCAGTCCTAACTGGTGAGTGACAATCTACCATGGGTTGTGCCCTGATTGGTTGCATTTGCTCCATTCATTCACACAGCAGATCTGCAAGAAGCTTGCTGGGCAGAACTAAGGCAACCTCCTCTGCTGCCCAGGGACATCAACTATCTCAGCCAGGGTGCAGCATTGTAATGGTAGCATAGCAACACAGCGGCATAACTGTCACACATATGGAAGGAAAACGCCAAAAACTTCTTGGCCAGTGGGAGTTAGGTGGGCCAAGCAGCTCTGGGTAAACCTGTAAATAAGTTCTCTTTCCCTTGGCACAATTGACATTTGATCTGGAGCACTGTTTGTTTGGATCTTGGCTGTGGAACTGTCCTGTACATTTTTGGATGTTTAGCAGGATCATAGCTGTGATAACCAAAAATGTCTCCAAATATTTCCAGGTGGTCATGTTGGGGCATGAGGTGTGTGAAGCTGTTCTGGCTCAAGAACCACTGGTGAACAATGAAAAAGCTCCATGACACAGACCTGCCAAAGCCAGGTGGTAGGGCAAGTTCAAGGATGGAAACTGTGAAGTACAGATTTCCCAAGTCCCTGAAATAATTTCCTCACCAGAAAAACCACCACAACTCATTTGAGACTATCATTGTTTCAATCTATTCTTACCCCAAATCATTTCTTCTAAACCAATTCTGTCACAAGGAGACAGAAATCAAAAACATCAACATATCCATGTGTCTTAGTCACTTTCCTTGTCACTGGGATATAATATCTGACATTCATAAACTAAAGGAGGAGAGATTTATTTTGACTCATGGTTTGTGGAGGTTTCTATTTCTAGTCAGTGGCTCCAACACAGAACAGCTTGACAAAGGAGCATAGCAGACGAATTACTGCTCATGTCATGACCATCCAGAAGCAGAGTGAAGGAACCATGAAGGAAGATGAGCCCATAGTAATCTGCCTCTTCCAACAAGACCCTACTTCCTAACAGCAAGTTATCTATACTGCCCTCATAATCCAATCACCTTTCAATGGTCCCACCTTTGAGCTTACTAGACTTTGGGGGTATCCAGATATAAACCATAACATCATGTCATCATACATCATCTTGTCCTATTGCACCATCAGACACTTATCCCAACTTGGAACCATGGCTGCAGGAGGAGAAATATTCCCACCTGTGGTTCTGCTTTGCCTGATGCATCCTGTGCCTGCCTGCGTCAGGAGATTTCAGAGAAGATCATTCATATGAAGTCTCAAGCCTTGTAAACTGTAAAAGTACCATAAATACCTAAGGGGAATCAGAATCCTAGTATCAAGGAGTTAGCCCCATGACATTTTGGATAATGTGGAAGTATGTATATGTGGGGAGATTTGATTTTCTTAAAATTAGAAAATAAGTCAGTAGGGTGAAGTATTTGTACAGTCATCTGAGCCTCAGAATGGATGATGGATAGATGGATGGATGGTGTTATGCTTTAGATACAGAATATCCCCCCAAATGTTTCATGTGTTCAAGAGTAGGACTTTTAAAAGGTGATGGAATCATGAAGGTGCTGTATGCATCAGAGGATAAGTCCACTGATAAGTTCATAATTGAATGTGCTATTAGGAAATGAGACCAGGTTGGAAGAGGTGTCACTGGGAGTTTGCCTTTAATGAGTATGTTACCCTCCCTGTCTCTTCCTTTCTGCTTTCTGACTGCCATGAGGTGACCAACATTCCTCTACCAAACCCTTCTACTGTGATGTTTATGCCTTGGACCCTGCCAACCATGGACTGAATCTCCTGAACTGTGAGCCAAATTAAATCTCTCCTCCTTTAAATTGTGTTAACTATGGTGTCCCAGCAATTTGAAAGCTAATACAGATGGGTTGATGGAAGGCTAGATGGAAGGGTGAATAAGTAGGAGGAGAGATGAATGGATGGGTGGAAGGATAAATGATAGTGATAGTGAGTAGATAGGATAGAGAGATAGAGAGATAATCATTTCTATGGATCACTTATACGTAATTCAGACATCTATGTCTTTAATCCATTGGTTAGAAAAGAATATATCTCAATGTGGTGCTTACAAAAAGAGAAATGATGTACCTACTTGCTGCCTATATAGACTCTCTACAGTCTTGGCACCTGCTATAAACAAAGCAAAATTCAACCCCACAAACATGCACTGCATACTAACTCACATTCAGATACAGGAGACCATTGTTCTGGACTAAGCTCCCATTTGGGCCTCACAGACCAGGCTAAACATGAGGTAGATTCACTCATGTTAACTTTCCATGTCACCACACTGAATCTCAACTGTTATTTGACCTTCCGAGAAATCAGAGGTGAGGTAACAGCCAAGTTTCCTAAACTGGCTGGTTTCAGCAATGAAAACCTCTTAATCATTTCATCTTTCCAAAATGTAACCAGAAGGAACCTGATATTAGCCGGTCTCCATCCTGTTATCTGCCTGCTGTTCTGCCTCCCTGTTCCCAACCAATAGAGAAAGAAACTTTGCAATGAACAATTTGCTTTTTGTTCTTGGAGCCTGTTTTCTCAGTCCCCTTTCTATCTATAAAACCAACTTCTTCCAAGTCTATCAAAGCACTTGTTCTATTTTATGGGATGAAATATTGCCTGATTCTCAAATTGAAAAATAAAGCCTGTTGAAATCTTTAAATGAAATAGTTGCGGGGCTGGGGATTTAGCTCAGTGGCGTAAGTTCCTGCCTTGCAAGTAGGCAGTCATGAGTTCGATCCCTGGTAATGAAAAAGACCAAAAAAAAAAAAAAGAAAAGAAATAGTTGCTATTTTATTCCTCATGAGGAATAAAACCTCACATTAGCCAGGTCTCAGATCTCTCCAGATGCAGGGGACACCTCTGCCCCTCACTACAGCCAAAGCCTGTACGTTTGTGCTACTCAGCATGCAGAAGTGTTTGTCCTTCTCCAGGTAAGTGGACAGGATTGGCAGAATATACTGTTGTTTGTTTTTCCTAAGCAAACTGTACCAACGTCCATGTGGCAATGTCACAGAAGAAAGGTGACATACAACTGTAAAGAGATATAAACAGAACTCCACGTTTACAAACGTCCTGCTAAAAGTTGTTCTGCTATCAAGAAATTGCACTGGTGGCTTTTGATTTATTAAATAGAATGTAAGGACAAATGTGCCCCAAACTGGATATGCCTGGGGTGCTATTAAAGGTCCCCTATGGGACCGATGTGTACACTGACCCTGGCAAGACACATTTTATTCCCTCAAGGATACCTGGTCAAATAAACAACAAAAAAACTTTAGTTCAGGGCACTACATTGTGTGTTGACTAGAAGTTGGAACAGAGTTCAGACAGTGGAGCAGCAAAGCAGAGAAAGTAAAGTCATCCTGGAGGGGTGTAGGACAGCCCCATTCCCAGCCATCTGTGTGTCCTCAACTCTAAACCCAGCGCTGTGTCACAGGTGTTTCACTGGACAGTAACAGCCCTGATCACGGGGTCAGAATTTTCTTGTGGCTTTGTGAGCACCTGTAGGCCACATGGAGCACCACTGGAGGTTGGGTAATATTGGTCTTGTTTTTCCTACAAGGAAAGAGGAAGATGGAATAAGACTCTCCAGGTCTTTGCAGGAGCTAAAATTCAGGCCCAAGCAGCCCCAGTCACTACCCTTGCTTTCCATTTGAGCAATCATTGCAAATGCTCATAAATCCTAGACAACTTCTCCTAGCACAGATGGAGCCCACTTCCCCACTCTTACCCCTGGGATGGTGTTGTGACTCCTTTAACCAATGGAATGGGATGAAGGCAGTGAGGCAGTGAACTCTGACTGCAGTCACGGAGGGACTTCTCCCTTGACTACGCTAAGACCAATGTGGGGTTCTGAGAGAGCCTTGTGAAGGAGGAGAGTCCAGGTGGAAGAGCACCAAGGTGCTCAGCTTCCAGCCACCCACCTGCCAGACTTATGGGTAAGATTAGTGTCAATTTGCCACCAGCGTATGACCTGCCATTATGGTAGTACTAGGGCATAGGAGAGCCCAGAGAATGCAGGCAACCTGACCAAACCAGTTTGGAGTAGGATAACCCCTTGGCTGAAACACAGACGGGGGAATAACATAAAGTGTTTGGTGCTAAAGTCACTGAGCCTTGGGATGTTTGTTATGTAGCAAAAGCTGACTGCTACACTTTCTGTAGTGCCTCTGTACTCAAATCAGTGGTCCTCATACCTCCTCGACCTACTGTCAACTGGCCTGGAGTCATCTGCTCTCTAAAACAAAGATGGAAAACACAGAGCTTCTAAGAAGTTTACTATAAGTCCTTCTGTAATTATCTAAACCAGAATTTGGCAAATGACAGCTGGGAGGCCTTTAAGTCTGGCTAAGTTACTGTCTATGATTATAAAGTTTTATTGGAGCACAGTGTTCATCACTTACATATTGTCTAATGGATGCTCTTGCTCTGTCTACTACAACAGAGCTGAGGAGTTGCCAGCAAATGGTCTACAAAGCCTAGAATATGTACCATGTGCTCCTTATAGACAAAGCTTGACAACCCCTTCACTAAACTCAATGCTTTCCATACTATAACGATAGTTTCCAAAGTGTGGTTCCCACTTCAGCAGAATCAGCTTCACTTGTTAGAGACAATATTTAGTCTTCCTCCCAGATCTGCTGAATTCAAAGCACTGGGGGGTGGAGCCAGCAGTCTTAGTTTAAGGAGCCCTCCTGCTGCTTCTAGGTAAGCCGCCAAAGCAACCTCCCTGGCTACAGAAATCTGGGGTGATTGTTGACTCCTGGTTTTAAAAACATTGTCTCTTGTTATCACTTCTAGTCTTTTAGAGAATAGTAACTGCCCTCATATCTTGGTTCTATGAGTTCATCTCCCCTTGGCAAGATTAGAGACTACTAAGAGTCTCTCAGTGAGGCACCTGCAGTCTCCAGGAGCCATGATTTAGCAAGAGCTGCATGAGGGAGATTCTGGGACTGCAGAGAATGAGATCAAACCTCTGTTCTGTCCCCTCCAAAATAAGCAAGTATTTAGGAAAGTCAGACAAAATAATGTCTACAGGCTCTTTTGGTACAAAATCAACCATAAGGCCACCAGTATAAGCTCAGGTATGGAGCTGGGGAGCCAGGCTCCAGGCCCAGGGAGGCGTGGTCAGTGGTTGGACAAGTACAAAGGCAGTGACCAAGCATGTGGGGTCTCCAGGGGGAGTCTCACCAGACTGGAAGCACGGGAGGGTCCCCGGGCCCACACAGGCATCAGAGCAGCAGTCCATGGGCCTTGCACGAGATCAGGGTGCCTCTGCTTTAGGACACTGAGCTCTGGAACCAGCAGCTCTGTCACCACAGCTGTTTGTGGCTGTTCCTCCAAATCAACTGCAAGGTGGCAGTTTCTGGGCTGGGCTGAGCACATGTAGTTCACTACCCACTGAAGCTCCTAGAAAACCACGTAACAAAACCTCAAGGCCAGAAACAGAGGAGCCCAGACCAGGACCCCTCTTCTTGCCTCCTAGGCACTTGTTTCTACTTTTTATTTTGTACTTTTTGCTTTATGACATGTAAGAAGATATATGTCATATATATGAACAACTACTTGCTTTAACAAATAAATGAACAGCCTCCATCCCATTAAGATATTGAATTCCTTTGTAGCTCAATTCAAAGCTTGTAGCTTTGAATCCCTTTCTATTGGATTTCTTGCCATCTTAAAGGCAACTAGCACCCAAAAGTTTGTTTCAACAATTCTCTTGCCCTCCTTAGTTTCATCTTACCTGGATGTATCTATCCATAAAGCAGATATTTGGTGTTTTGCCTCAGCTTGAGCTCTCGGGGAAGAAACAATCACCTTGCATGTTTCTTTGGCAACTCACTGGCTCTTCTCCTCTGCACTCAGCTTCCAAGCTGCCACCAAGTGTGCATCCTTGGTTGGCCCACTGAACCCTTCCGCCATGATGTTTGTACCCTGGAGCCAGGTGACTGTGGATTATGCCTCTCAAGCCACAAGTCAAATTAAAAGTCTCCTCCTTTCAGTTGTGGGTGTTGGGTATTTTGTCCTGGTAACAGGAAAGTCAACTGATACATACATCTTAATTTAAGAATCTATTATTGCTGAGGAATACAGTACAGTGATGCCTTGGTTCAAGAACACTTTATTTACAAACAATTTGGAACCAAAATACCACTGTGTTAATGATCATCTGACCCTCTGTCTAGTCATGATTTTGCAGTGGACGATCTTCCCTTGTTCCTGATGTCTGCTGACTGATCATGTTGGTGGTTGCTGCAGACTAACATAACTGTGGCAACTTCTTAAAATAAGACCACAAAAGAACTTTGCTGTATGGATTGACTCTTCCTTCCATGAATGATTTCTATGTGGTATAAAGTATTGTTTATGATGTCTTTGTGGCATATGGTACTGTTTGAAAGGATCTTCCCCACCCAAGAACTTGTTTAAAAATTGGAATCTGTGCTCTTAAACTCTGTTGCTGCTCCATCATCTAAGCTTATGCAATATTCTAAAACCTTTGTCCTTATTTCAACAATGTCCAAAACATCTACAGCAGGAGTAGATTCTACCACAAGAAACCACTGTCTTTGCTTTCCCATGAGAAACAACTCTTCATATGTTAAAGTTTTATTATGAGACAGCAGCACTTCAGCCCCATCTTCAGGCTCTGCTTCTAATTCTAGTCCTCTTGCTCTTTCTACCACATCTAAAATGTCTTTGCTACTGAAATCTTGAGCTCCTCTGAGTCATTCATGAGAGTTAGGATCAACTTCTTCCAAGAACCTGTTAATGTTGATAATTTAGTCCCTTCCCATAAATCCTGATTATTCTTAATAGCACCTAGCCTGGCGATTCCTTGCCAAAAGGTTTTCAATGTACTTTTCCTGGATCAATCAGAGGGATAACTCTTTGTGGCAGCTATAGTCTTATGAAATATGTTTCTTAATAATAATATTTGAAAGTCAGCGTGACTTCTTAGCCCTAGTCTAGAGAGAGGATGCTACGTTAGCAGACATAGACACATTTGGGTTGTCTGTCTCCATCAGAGCAATGGGTCTAAAAGCAAACCATGCTGTGAAGAGATATATAGTCACCCAGGCTTTGTTCCTCCATTTATAGAGCACAGGCAGAGTCAGTGTGGTCTAATTCTTAAGGGCCCAGGATTTCCAGAATGGAAAACAAGCCCTGGCTTCCATTTAAGGTCACCAGCTGCATCAGCTCCTAACAAGAGAGGTGGCCTGGTCTTTGAAGCCAAGAGTGAACCTTTCCTCTCTCATTATAGGAACTCTAAATGACGTCTTATCAATATAAAACTATTTAGTCTACATGGAGAATCTGTTGGAGTGTCAGTCCCTGGTCAGTTGATGATCTCAGCTAGATCTTCTGGATAACCTGCTGCGGATTCTACGTAAACACTGCTTCATGTGGCACGTTTATGCTATGGAGGTGGCCTCTTTCCTTAAACCTTGTGAACCACAACCTACCAGCTTCATACTTTTCTTCTGCAGCCTCCCCACCTGTCTATCGTATGGAACTGCGGAGCGAGGGCCTGGCTCTGCATCAGACTTTGGTGTAAGGGGATGTTGTGCTGGCTGGATCCTCTATCGAGATCACAGAACTTTCTGCATATTGGCAACAAGGTTGCTTCGTTTTTGTACCATTCATGAGTTCAGGGGAGCATCACTTTTTATTTCCTTCTAAACCCTTTCCTTCATATTAACGCCTTGACTCACAAGCAAAGAGGTTTCACTGTCAGGCTTTCTTGGTTTCCAACCTGCCTTCCTCGTCTTCCTGTTTTCTCCTGCAGCTTAATCACAGCTAGCTTTTGACGTGAAGTGGGGGACATGAGACTCTTCCTTTCACTTAAACACTTAACAAACCATTCTAGGGTTATTAATCAGCCTAATTTTAATGGGATCTCTCAGGGCAGCCTATGGAAAGAGGGAGAGAGAGCTGGGGCAGCGGCCAATCCGTGGAGCAGTCAGCACACACACACTTATCGATTAAGATCACTATCTTCATTCTGGGAGGCTGACGCAGGAGAATTACAAGTTCAATCCCATCCCAGCCACTCAGTGATTTAGCAAGGTCTTATCTCAAAATAAAAAAAATAAAAGGGGACTGAGATGTAGCTTAGGGAAAAAGCCCTGGGTTCAGTCATCAATACCTCAAAACCAATCCAAAACAACAATGAAAACCCACCATCTTATAGGGCAGAGTTCATGGCTCTCCTTCCAAATTAGGATGTTAACATGGAAAAGCATTGGTCACAAATCACCAAAAGAGGTATTATAATAACAGAAAAGTTTGGGATTTTGCAAGAATTACCAAAATGTGACCAGAGACCAGAAGTGAGTATAAAGTTGGATAAACGCACCAGTAGATTCGTTGACCCCAGGTTGCCACACATCATAAAACAAAGTACGAGGAAGCAAAGTATATTCAAGAGGCAAAGTGCCACAAAGAGTTGCAACACTGTCCTGTTGGGATGGTGCCAGCATTTATCTGGTGGACTTGGGTTGTGCTCTTGATGAGCGGCCAGAGAAAATTCTGAGAGATCTTCTGGATCCTTAAGCGCTCTCCTCCCTCACAGTGCTCAGCCTTTCTCCTAAACAAGTTGGTCAGTACTTTAAGTACTTTGTACTTCTTCTCCTGGGTGCTATGCTACGTGGCCTAACCCCGAATCTAAATGCATATTCATTCATTTTTCTGGGCAGGAGGCGGAAGCCTGGGCCTCACGCATGCTCAGTAAGCACCATACCGCTAAGCGGACCCCGGCCCAACACAAACATAATTGAACCTGAGTATTTATTTGCCTGAGTAACACACTAGCATATACCAAAATCACAAAACTTTCTTAAGATAGCGTCTTGTTTAGTCTTTTCCATTCCGAATCCCTGTTCCTGTACTCAACAGGACCCACCCAGGAAAGTGCCTTAGAGACGTCCTTCCAGCCGCGTGTGCAGCGGCTGCCCCCTGGTGGCTGCTCACCAGAGCGCAGTGCTCGTGGAGCCTGGTCTCACACCTCCTGGAGCGGGAGATTGTGCCTTCACTGCACCCTCTGAAGTACTGTTGGCATTTTCAGCCTCCAAACATAGCCCTAATATATAGCAATCCAAAAAGATTTGCTAAAACAATAAAAGGAGAGGCTATTTATATAGATATATCGATAAAGATATAGATATTGAATTAAAACATGCAATTGTGTGTTCCATGAGAATCTGAAGCAGTCATTGTTCAGCAGGACTCAGGACAGGTGTTGGCCGACTACAGCCCAAAAGTGACATTCGGCCACCTCTGTCATTTTCTTTTATTTAGCAATACTGAGGATTGTATTCAGAGGTACCCTTCAGCCCCCTTTTAATTTAATTTAATTTAATTTAATTGGTGGTACGGGGAAGTAACCCAGACCCTTCACACTCAACTACATTCCCAGTCCTTATTTTTAATTTTGACCCAGGGTCTTGCTAAATTGCTAGGTTGCTCAGGCTAGAGCTCCCTGCCTCGGCCTCCCACACTGTTGGGATTACAAGTGCGATGTTTGGCTCATCCTCACTCTTAAAAGTAGAGGTTTATTAGAAAGTGCAAATTACATGACTATCTTCTCTCTACAATGGTTGAGGTGATCAGTTACAAAGCTTAGGATGTTTAGTGTGGCCTTTTTCAGAAAAAGTTTGCCCCTTCCTGGATGAGTGGCCCAACTGAGACCTCTGTGATGACATGTTATTGCAGCCTGGAAAGAAGATTTGTGCTTGGGTTGTATTCATTCATTCATTCAAAAATTGTTGCATGCTGTGATAATTAATTGATTGTGTGAACTGAAGTAAGAAACACCAGGCTAAATTGGATGGCATAGTTCTGGGTGTGGCTGAGAGGATTTACTGAAGATTTACTGGGATTTGCTGGGTGCGAGTAACAGCAACCAAAGGACCTGCTGCCTAAATGGTATAAAAAGAACACGGAGACGGAGGGCTCACTTCTGCTTCTTCAGAGAAATCCCAATCTTCACTTCCCCTTGGATGCTGTCTCCTGATTTCCAGCATAGACCCTTTGGTCTCCTGATACGGACTTGCATGGGGCACTACAATGAGCTCCAGGCCTTTGGGTCCTCCCGTGCTCCAGCCCAGACAGACGGTCTGCACTTTCCACACCTGACTCTGTGGGCAGCCACTGTAAACCAATCTTAGAAATTCTTTTTAAAAAATCTGTGTACATTTTGCATTGAATCTGCTTCTCTAGTGAGTACTGACTGATACACATACCTCCTATCTGTCAACGTTATTTTGGAACAGAAAAGATTCTTAATATTTCCAAACATGGGGAACACTAGCATTTTCAGTTAAGATGACAAATAAAATCAGCACCCTGCTTTGTTCATATGTTTACTTGTTTGTTTGTTTGTTTTTGACTTTCATTTCTGAGCCCACTATCCAGGCCAAAGTTTGAGCATTTGACTCTGATGCCTCCTGAGTGCTGGACTCAAATCTATCACTGATTGTTCTCTGCTTTCACCCCGTCTCCTAATGACACTGCAGCCACGCCAGTCTTCTGCAGAGGACATGGCAGATTCCCAGCTGGGAGGAAGGAGAGGAAGAGTGTCCTGGAGAGCTCCTCCTATTTTTAGAACCCATCCTCTGCTTAGCCAGGCCAGAGACCTCTGTAAGGAAAGCAGCATTTGTGATTTGTGTCATGAGTAAAAGAAGCAAACATTTGTGAAATTCTAGTGTATCCACGCACGATCCTTTATCAGCAGCCACATGCAGGTCTAGGTGGAGCCTCCTGATTGATAACCATGGCCTTGGTTTAAATGTAGGCCGCTTGGTCCCAAGTCCATGCCAGGTCGTCTTCCAGGAGCCCCTGATGCTGGGAGCTGGAGCTGTGTGTGAACCACCTCCACTAATGGTAAGAAATTAAAAATTAAGCGAGGCCATGGAACCACTTTGGTTCCATTTCTCCAGAAAGAAGTATTCTTAAACAAAGTGGTTAAAAAGCATTTTCAAAAAGCCATAAAACCATTAACTTTTACCACTAGAAATGAAACTCCCAAAGCCCCACCTTGCTCAGGATTCTCAAAACACTGGAAGTAACATCTCTCCACTCACCTCTACACTCCCAGTGCAGGATAGAGTATCTGTCAGTTAAATTCTCACTTTGTGTTCGTTCATCAGTGCTTGGTCTTGCCCAGAGTCATGATCCTTTCCTATTAAAAATAACAATAATAAAAGATTCTGAAAGATCTTAATTAAATAGTGAACGTGTATAGGTCAAGCCAGAGTCCCAGAGTCAAAGAACTGTAGGAAACCACCTGTAACATACCTATCTACACTTGCCATCTCTCCATCCAGGAAAAGCAGCTCTGTATTACTGAATTAAACAGTTAGTGGACACCCTGTGGAATGTAACAGGTTAAAACCTCCTGACATCCCGAGACTGATGACACACCTTGCTGTCCTCATCAGCAGGGCACTGTGTGTAAGATGAGCTGTGCTTGGTGGCTGGGCTATCATTATGCACAACAATTGCACTGTGCTGTAACACTCATGACCTCAGGGCCTCACCCTAGAGGGACATTAGCCTCTACCTGGGGTGGCCCCAGAATATTATTTTTGGGTTTTTCTGTTTGCATTTCTGTTTTTTTTATGTCCACTTTATAACTGTTTTGGAGTGTGTAACTCTCCAGGGATCTGTCTTGTGTTGGGACCTCAGGAGATGCTGCAGCTTTTGCCTGGAAATGGAAGGATCCCTTGAGCTAGCAGGTGATGGGGACTCCAGCCCTGCGCAGGGGAAAGCCAAACAGAGGATGGTAGGGTGAGCCAAGGTGTGGGAGAAGTAAACCAGGGCAGAGGAGAGATTTCTTAAATTCACCTTGTAGGCAGATACCCAACCTCTTGGCCAACACAACAGGCTGTCTGGGATGGACAAAGGCACAGAGATGACTCATTGTGAATGTAACACACACACCTTGTCATGTACAATGCAAACCAGTCAGGAGGGCATTGGAACCTCTGGAACCTGGGATCTGAGGACCCACAGTGCTGCCTCTGTGGCCCAGAATATGGATGTAGGGGAACAAAACAGAGTAGGTAGCTTCCATATCTTTGCTTCTGGGTGTCAAGTTCTGGAAGCCATCTCCATGAATGATGTGTTTCTACCCAGATTCTGGGCACCTAACTGGAAAAGTCTTCTCCTTGCTTCTCTAAGCACCAAGGGCCTAGAGAACAGACTCAGGGCTGTCAGCATCCTGGTCAAAAAAGACATGGAAGGCTACAAAGTAGAGTGGAGAGGAGACATGACTCATAGTGAACCAGCTCGGCATAAGCATTCGGGCCCTGGAGCTGAGCAGTCGGGATGTTGGATCAACACAGAACATGACCTGGGGAAGATCCCTGATGTGGCTCTGCAGTTTCCTTCCACAGGAAGAAGTCTGGCATGTGGTGTCAATGAATTACCAAAAGGAATGGACTAACCTCAGTCCATGTCCATCTCTGTCTGCCATCTGGAGCCCGTGCTCAGGACCCTCTCCATCCAGATAGCCTCTGTAAGTGTTGGAACACCTGGGCCTGCTTCATGGTCTTGCTTCCATCCTCAGCCCTGGTAAACAGGCCTGTGACCCCCTCCCACGTCTTCATTGTCCCCTCACCTCTTCCTCCACTGGGGCATCTGGATTTTTCCTTTCTAAGGAAGATGTGGTTTACATAGACTGAAGAGCACGCTTTTGTACATTTGTTTGGCCTGTGTGACCAGGTCAAGACAAGGAATTTTGTATTTCTAGTTCCCAGAAGGTGAGTCTTTTGTTTCCTCCCACATCAGTTTCCCCACCCACACTGCTCACCCCTGATGATGTTCACCTTCCCATCTTGTGTTATAAGAAGTCTCTCGCGTCTCTGCAGCTCACACATGTGGAATCAAGTAACAAGTGCTCTCTGGTCCCAGGTCTGGCTTCCTGTGCATTCAAGATCCATCCATGCTGTTGTATGTAGCAATCTTGGGCTTGCTGGTTTCTTTTCCTTGCTGTGAGGCTGTATTTGAAGCCTCCAGAGGAACAAAATCAATATAACAAAGGAATTTATTGAGTAGGCTGACAGGATCAGAAGCAGAAGAATCCCACTCGCCACCTGGGGAACCAGAGGCTGAAAAAATCAAAACTGACCAGCTGTATACCGCATGGAGGATTCAGTAGTGAAGTTGAAAGTCCTGAAACTCACTGTTGAATCTCCAGAGTGGGCCTGTGTCAGAAGCCTGAATAGTCTGCTCTGGAATGCTGAAAAAATGTCCAAGGGCAATGGTAAAGAAGGAAGCCCCTCCAAAAAAAGAAACACTACCTTCTTTTCCTTTTCACTCTATCCAAGTTATAAGTCTGTGGGTTGGTGCCAACTGCATCTGAGTGGGTCTTTTACCATCAGTGCACTGGTCCATATGCCAGTCATTCACAGACCCCCAGAATTTACTAATCAGTGAGACCAGTTTTACTCAAGTCAACTTGACATAGTCATAATTAATAGTTAGAGTCCCTCCATTGTTTCTTCATGCTATTGTTGGTGGACATTTAGGTTGCTTCCAGGTTTTTCTATTACTATAAGGCCACTGTGAGCATTCCTGTATGTATCTTCTGATGAACCTAAGTGTTTTAATCTTGGTAATATTCCAAGTAGCACATGCGGAACATAAATGCACGTCTTTAACAGATACATCAAACAATTTCTCTAAGGGATGGGCAACCTAAATTGCAATTAGGGAGAGGTTCTCTGGGGAATGGTGACATTTGTTGGGGAATAGCACAGCATTGTAATGGGAAGGTGTGTGCCAAGATAAACAATGAACAGCATGTTGAAAGAGGTTGGACAACAGGGAGTTCTATCAAGGCCAACATTAAGAGTACGTCACAAGGTGTTTTGTAACAATGATCCTTGGCCACCAGGATTAATAAAGATGACAGAAATCTGAGGTTGAACAGTCAGAGGCTGGGCAGATGTGGTTATACAAGTCTTTTGTGCAATACTGTGCTCCTGCTAGGTTTCTGTGATAGTAACTCTCAGGCAATCAGGCATGAGAATCCTTCTTTCATAACCTTCCAACCTTCTCTTCTCTCTGCTGGTCAGGGTTTATGAGAGAAACTTCAGATCAATTCTGAGACCTCTCATAGCACAGTACCCATTTGCACCCTCATCAGTCATGAGAAGACATCACTGTCATGCTACGTCCTTACCCTAGATGGGGTTTCTCTGCCCTGGTCACTTCCGGTGTTCTCTTGCAGGTACAGGTGGCTCCCAGTGACTATTTTGATCTCCTGATGGATATAGAGGAATGAAACTCCCAATCTACTAGGTGTCCAGTACAAGATCATGTTCTCTAAAATCGAAGAAGAAGTTTGGGAACAACAGAGATTAACAGCAGGAAATATATATTAAGAAAATAAGCTTCTGTCTGAGAGAGAGAGAGACAGACAGAGGACAGACAGAAGGGTTCCTGACTGGTTGCAAAACACTGTCTTTTTTAGGGATTTTTACAGTGTACAACCACAAAGCAAGGCAGGTCTAAAGTGGGGAAAACATAGGAACTCATAAGATGAGCATGAGGTGGGACAGAACAGTGGCCAACCAATGAGATTAGCTGCTCAGGTAAAACTGATTAAATCAGGGACAAATGGGGAAGTGAGTCATGTAGCAAGGGGACATCCTTAAAGAGCAGTGACTCTTCCTGTAAGGGGTTGGGATGGTGACTCCTGGCTTCCTCAGGGTGACAGAGACTATTAGGATATCGATTCCTGATGCTTTTCCTTAGAAGTATGTAGGTAAATTTGGTTTATCTTTTGTCTTAAAGTCTGGCCCACAGTGGAGGTGTCTGTCTCTCCCATAATTGCAAGGTATCTGGCCTTCTGCACTGGCTCCTTCGAGGGCCCAGCCCTGTCTCACTGCCTATAATGTTTCTATCTAACTCAATTGCCTGTAACATGATGATTGATGGTATCAAGCCCGTCAGCACACGCTTGTTGGTCATTTGGATTCTTCTTCATTTTAAAAACATTAGTTGCCAGTCCTTTTCATTACAATTGCTAATAGTCCATTATATATTCCAACACAAGCCCTCTGGTAGAAGCGCTGATGCAAATACCTTTTCCGTGTCCTTTCAGGCTCTTAATGTTTTCTTTTGATGAAAAGAAGTTCCTTAACTGCATTAAATTTGAATTTCATCTCTTTTCATTTGTGGTGAGTGCTTTTATCATACTGTTTAAAAATCTCTGCCTAATTAAAATCATTCTTTTGTTTAAAAAAAAGACATTCAATACAGTCAAAATTCATTTTCTCTTTAAAGGTTTCTGTATCCCTCCAAACTTTTTATTTATTATT
The DNA here is from genome assembly GCF_034190915.1 of Cavia porcellus. Lineage (NCBI taxonomy): Eukaryota > Metazoa > Chordata > Mammalia > Rodentia > Caviidae > Cavia > Cavia porcellus. Next base: position 29,047,474 of record NW_026947500.1, read on the forward strand.
AGTTTTTACATTTCTCATTGTTTAATTGAAAAGACCCCTTCTTTTCTGCCTTTTTGGGCTTTGATGGGCGCCTGCCTGTGTCTCCCACTACATAAACATAACAACCCCTTTATCTATTTAGATTTTCCTAAATTTCAAAAATGCTTTGTCATTTTTCATGGTGCAGTAAGTCTTCCACGATTTCTAATTAAAGTCTTATTTTGAGTGTTTTTATGTCTTAGTAAATATCAAAGTTTTTCATTTTCTAGTTACTTTTACGCTAGCATAGCAATTCAGTTGTTTTTGTTTTTGTTTTGTTTTGTCCTTTCTTATTGGCTTGTATTCTACATGCTTGCGACATTCTCTTCCCAGTCCTAGCAGCTTCTTTGTCTTTGCCTTGGAGGAAGCACCAGACCAACCTTAGGGTGAATGATTCACTAAGACTCACAGAAATTGTATCCTGAAAGAAAAGAAATAAAACAAAACAAACAAAGGAGAAATCATGGAAAAAACTAGAACTTCTAAGAATCTCTTCCAGGGGATCTCCTAGGACTGTACTGAGGGCCAGGATATATCTTATGCAGCCTCTGTAGTCTGTGCTAAAACACCAGACTTTCCAAAGCTAACGCTATTGTGTTTCTTGTAATCCACAAACGAGCCCCCCCCCCACAGAGCCCCCAACCTCAAGTCCAAAAATGGGACAAGACATTTTTTTTTAAAAAAAGCACTGCTGTTTTATTTTATCCTGGGCCCAGCGACACAGTGCTGTTGGAGTTGGCAAAAGCTGTGTGTCTCCCTCAAAACTTTCCAGACTTTTGGTAGAAAGCATAATTTACAAAGTAAGGGGTTATGGGCGTGGATCAGGAAATCTAAAGAATGAGGAAGACCTTTGTTTCCCTTTGCAGAGGACAGAGAAGTCTAGCAGGAATTAATAATCCTTTGTCAACTTATTTTAGCCCTCAATTTTACATAACATCTGTTGTTTGTAGAGGGCAGCAATCTCTTAACATATCAAGGTCAGGTTCCCAGGGATTTACAATTCTTTACAGAGGGGAGTAGTGATTAACATATCAATTAGGTCACCCAGAAATAATGACTCATGCAGTACAGTATGGCGGCCTTATAGGTACTTTGGTCATACAACTTAGGCATAACGCGAACATAATGAAGCTCTTTTTGCTAGTGTACAGCAGTGTTGTAGCACTGTGTTTAGACACAATGTCTTGGTTATGTTTCTTTTCTTGCTCAGGCAAAATACCTAATGCCCACTGTTGCTGAGAGTTTTAATATGAACTGGTGTCTCATTTTGTCCAATTTTTCTCCATCTACTGATATGATCAAATGGTTTTTATTCTTTACTTTGTTAATATAGTAAATTACACCAATTAGTTTTTTCATATCCAAGCAACTTTGCAATCATCAAATTCACCCCACTTTGTGATTCAGCGCTTGCCTTTTGAAGAATCGCCAGGTTTGATTTCTTAATATCACACTGAAAAGATTTTGCCATTAGATTATACTACAATATTCTTTATAAAATTTCTTCCTAAGACTTTGCTTCAAGTGCAATCCTATCTTTCTAAAAAAGTATTCTCTCGTTCTGTACAGCATAGAAAATTTGTGTACCATTGGTATTATTTTTTAAGAAACTGATGGAATTCATCAGTCAGTTCATTTGGGCCTAGAAATTTCTTTGTCAGAATAGTTTACTATTAAGAATTCAATTTCTTTAATAGACATAGGACATTCAGATTTTCAATGTCTTCTTGGGTTTGGACACATTATGCTCATTAAAGCACATTTCCACTTTGTCTAAGCAATCAGACTTGGTGGCAGTGAGCTGGAACACGGTGGAACGGCCACGATCCTTCTCCTCCTGAGTCTTGTCTTGTGCTATCCTCCATCATTTGCAAACCACCACTTCAGATACATTGTTCCGGATTCTCATGTCACTTCTTCAGGTTTCTCGTTCCTTTCTTTTTCTCACAATATGAGAACAACCTAAGAGGCAGAACACGATGGGCTTTCAAGTGTTATTTCCCGGAGCGAGCTGGCACGTATGCCTCTCTCTGGGGCATTTGGTGCTTATGTCACCTCGACAGTGTACTATGTTTCTCTCTTCCTTGGAGGGCTGTTGCACAAAGGATAAGTCATATAGCAACCTGCTAACAGGTGCAATGAACACGGTGCACCTTCATTACTGAATGCATGGGATAACTTAATGCCACCATCTTTTCAGGCACATCTCTTTGTTCATAAGTCCCTGGCTTGCTCTGCTGACACCCAGAATGTAAGATCCGGAAGCCAGTCACGCTACTATGCTGAGTGTCAAGCACTGTGTGGGATGTTTCCCACAGACCAGTCCACAGGCAGTAGTTATACCCTCCTCCTAAGGAAGGACCAGGGGATACAAGGTCACCCACCAAACTGCACACCATGGGTGAGGGGTCAGAGGCACCTGTAGAGGTGCCCATGGTTCTGTTGAAAAGCGAGTCCTTGGTAGCCTGAACTAAACTTGGTACAGCCTGCATGATCATCATCCCATGCAGAAAGGCAAGAGAGCCTGAGGTCACAGAGACCAGCACAGGGACAAGCACGTGTCATAAGTGCCAGGCTTGATAGGTGCCCGGTTTTGGCCTGGTTTCCTTAGCTGGGAGAAGAGAGAGGTTTCTCTGTATGGAGGGCACCTGGAGGGATCTGTGTAAGCAATAGCCTGAGCCGCCATCCACCCAAATACAGAGGTTTGGGAATGCCTTCCCATGCAAATCTGGGGCTGGGCCTGCACAAGGTTTCGGGTGAGCTCAGACACCACTCTTTTCTCCCTAGGCTCCATGCTGCCGAGGTGCCTCCTTCTTCCCAAAGCCTACACAGTGTGCTACAGGAGAACTGGTTGTGAACAAACCCTTCATGGCTGACTCTGGCCTCAATTGGGAGATAACTCTGTTACTGCTTGGGCCTAGAACTGGCCGTGTGAGGTGTCCTTCCATATGGCAAAGCCCTGCTGAGAACAACTTCTTCTAGGCCATGCTGCCTTTCCATCCTTCTAGTCCTGAACACTCAGCCTTTTTCAGGCACAGGGCCAGGCCTGATGGCCCTCCATGTCTATTCCCTTGCCACAGGGTCCCGTGACTTCCATCTTGAGGACACCCTCCAGCTCATATACAGACTGGAATGCAACTGTACACCTGAGCTGTGCACCACCTCTGTTCCAGCCCAGTGGGAATTCTGGATGCGAGGTTCTGCAAAGCCAGGTCCACGGGGCTGTAGTAGCAAAGGACGCAGGCAACGGTTCTGGGCTGTGGCATCAGGCACCCTGCAGAATGGGAATAGCAGGTTTGTAAACTGCTGAGGACCAGCTTGACATGGTACAGAGGCAGGCAAGAACTAATATTAATAAATTGACACACAAAAATTTGAAAGTCTGTCCTATGCCTACAAGATTTGTGGCAAGATCCCTGGCTAATAAATCAAGGGCAGATTTATTCTTAAGACAACAGCCAGAGTTGGGGCTAGCAAACAGACTGTGAGGTTCTAGTGTCTCACAGCAAGATAATATGGCAGCTGGGGAAGGAGTGCAAATAACTAGTGCAAATACCAGCTAACTCAGCAATCACAATTAGCAGACAATCAAGTTACTAGTTAATCCCAACCTGTTCCTATGTACTTTCTCCAAAAATTCATTGTTCCTTAATTCTTGAAACTTAACCACATCAGTTCACTCCCTCTGCTTCCTGCAGCCCACCAGCACCACCACCCCCAATTATCCTGTGCATCTAATACAGGACACCAGTGCCTCATGTCTTACCCCATCATTGGGCTTTGACCATCCTGGTGCCCCTTGGAAGCAAAATATACCTCTTGTCTGTGCTTTATTCTTTCACCATGCTCTGAGCAGGAGATTGTGGTCCTAGGCCAGGGCCCCAGTAGTACTCAGTTTGATGCTTGCTCACATATTCCGGCCTCTGGCACATGTGCGACCCTGGAGAGACTGAAAGTGTATGTGTCCTGGGGGCTGGGGATTTAGCTCAGCGGCATAAGCGCCTGCCTTGCAAGCAGGCAGTCGTGAGTTCAATCCCTGGTACTGATAAAAAGGAAAAAGAAAAAAAAAAAAAAAAAAAAAAAAAAAAAAAAAAAAAGAAAGTGTATGTGTCCTTAGTTGGGGATGATCTTCTCCTTTCTGCCAGGGGAAAGATTCTTGGGCCTTGTGCCTGACTTCTACATAAGGCAGGGGTTCTGCCATGGGAGGGTCACAGAGACAGCAGCTTTCCTTTTAACATAAGAGACTGCACCAGGGACAGAGCTGAGAGACCTGCAGACCCTCCAAGTGCTCCCTTGCATAGGAACACAGCTAGCTCACCAATGTCACCTCGGAACATGCAGCATCCCATCACCAGGCATGTCCCCAGCAGCCATACTCCTTCAAGGTCAAAATGGCTGCAAGGTCAAGGATTACAGTGTCATGTACAAAAGACCCAAAAAACTAGAAATAACCAATGGGGCAGGTAAAGGAGCCACACAATGGATGATTAAGAAGGTCTCAAAAAGAGGAGGGCAGCTCATTAAGGTCAAATGACAAGGATTCAGTTTTCAAAGAGGAAAGGAGACTGCAGAGCAGCAGAGCAAGCATGGTGCTGTCCCTGTTCCACACATGGGTCATGCTGAGGTCTGAATCCATACAGGGATCTGCAGCAGGGATACAAGTCCCTGGTAGCGGTGCTTGGCACACGAGACAGGAGCTGATCGGCCTTGGGTCGAAGGAGGCTACTTAACTCCTGGTTTTTTTGTTTGTTGTTTTGAATTTTTTATTTTGAGATAATTTTACAGCTTTGTAAGAAGCACTGCAAAGAAATTCTCTCCACAGCTTATTAGAGCAGGAGTCCTGCCACCTTCTAGCCATGAATTGCTGCCGCTGTCTCTGCCCCAACAACCCCTAGAGTGGTGCTCAACCTGTCCTCTACTACCCTTCTGCCAAGTGGCCAGTCCTGAGGGTGTGGTCTGGGTTCACATCCCTTTTTCCCTTTTGGATCTTTCTCACATCTCTCGCCTTATGGGATCCTTTGCTGCTGATCCCCACAATAATATCAAAGAGCTTCGTTTTATCATCCAATCCTACAATTTGACCTGCAAAGACCTCTACGTCATTTTTATGTCTACCCTTTTGCCACAACAGAAAGTGGAACTCTGGCAGGCAACCCAAGTGGTAGTGGACCAAAAACATCAGGTTGATGCTGCACACCCTTGAGGGCCAGCTGCAGTGCCAAATGATGATCCTTGGGCTGGGGATTTAGCTCAGTGGCATAAGTGCCTTTCTGGCAAATGCACAGTCATGAGTTCCATCCCTGGTACAAAAAAAAAAAAAAAATGATCCTCAGTGCAATTATCAGCCCACTGCTGATAGCTCGTGATGCATGGCCCAAATGATTGACTGTATTCTAACAGACCTTCAAAAACTTTTGTGTAAACAGACTAATAATCAAAAACTTCAAGAACAGACCCATTGAGCCAATGAAAATCCTGCTGAATTTTAGCTTGTCTCACTGAGACCCTTGCCAAATTTACAGATGTAAATTCCATTCACCTGAAGGATAATTCTTATTAATCCCCATTCTATCTCCCCAGTGGCACCCAACATCAGGGCCAAATTTAAAAAGTCAGAGCTTGGTCCTCAGTCCCCTAGGGGATCTCCTAGATGTGGCTTTCCATGTTTTCAATAATAGAGAGGAGCAGCAAAAACAAAATGAGCTAGAGAAAACTAAACTTCACTGCTGATTTTTTTTTTATTTTTGAAGAGGGTAAAATTAAACATAACAAAACAGATCATAAGATAACAATGTGTCTTAGTTACTTTTTGCTCGTTGCTGGGACAAAGTACCTGAAGCCCAAGTTGGGAAAAGAAAGGTTTATTTCTTACAGTTTTTGGAGGTTTCAGTCCACACTCAGTTGGCTCCAAGGCAGGTGGGCATGGCTGGGTCGCAGTTCATGGCGGCTGCAAACAGCAAGCAGGAACCTGCAAAGAGCAAGACACACCTTCTTCCTGCCATTACATCACATCCTGGATCCACCCTTATGTGGGTGGAGCACTGACAGCATCAATCCTAGCACTAGACAGTGAACCAATTACAAATGCACAATGCAAACTCGTGAGGCCTGGGGAACACAGACATAGACCATCACACAATGTAAGAGACACAGATTTCAAAGTAAGACAACCAGATATCTTCACTGTATATCATACTGTCTCTTGTTTTCTTCCAAATAGTTGTCCATATCTTCACATACAATGAATTCATACAAAACAAAATAGTATAGAACTGATCAGAATAGGATAATGAAGGCATTTTAAGTCCTTCAAGACCAGACAATAAGGAAGTCAACAAAGGGTCCCATAATGTATCTCATTCTCTTCAAAATAGCTGTCCATACCTTCATGTATGTTGAAATTAAACATAAAAAAAACACACTAAAATCACTCTGATCAAAGAATAATAGGATTGCTGGATTTCACATCATGACACTACAGAATCAGCACTGGGTGCCTTAGTGTTTCTTTTTCTTCAGAGTAGCTGTTTATCTCATTGTGCATTGTATTATCAATTCTCATGAACTTTTTAGAAGTTCTATGCATACATGAGTCTCTACATATATACCTATCTTTTCTGTATTGAAAAAACAAAACAAAATAGGACAAAACAAATTTCTAGAAAAACACAAACAAAAAAGACATATAAACAACAATAGCAAAGAGCCCAGAACACTGACAGTACAGGCTTCAAAACAAGGTGGCATGAGCATAACTAGGGTTGTTATTTTACATAATCATCTTCAAGAGTTCCTCAGATCACCATACAGTAATATGCACAATTGTTCCAATCCTATGAATGCTAACTATTTTGTTCCAAGAACTTACAGAGTTTGTAGTGCAATCATCTTAGCTCCTAAGTGTGTTTATATAATTTTAAACATTTTTTCTTTTCTCTTCCTTTTTCTTTTTCCTCATTTTCCTTGAGATATTATTTTTTCAGGGGCTGGGGCTTTAGCTCAGCAGCATAAGAACCTGCCTTGCAAGTGGGCAGTCGTGAGTTCGATCCCCGGTACCGGTAAAAAGAAAAAAAAAAGATATTATTTTTTACTCTTTAAGCAGATTCTTATCCTTTCACTGTAATTATTGAGTTTTTTCTGTCTTACATACCCTTACAATTTCTTACACTAGAGACACTTCATGGTATTCCCACATTAGTTTGATTTATTTCACTTACAAGTATGGTCTCGAGTTGCATCCATTTACTTATAAATATCTCAGTGTGATCACTCTTTATAGCACAGTGGTACTCCATTGTATAAAAATACCACATCTTTTTTATTCATCCCTCAGTTGATGGACACTTAGGTTGTTTCCAAGATCTGGCTATTACAAATTGTGCTGCTATAAATGGGTGCACATATATCACTGTGGTATGATGTTTGCAGTTCTTCTGGGAATATGCCCAGAAGTGGGATACCTGGGTCAAATGGGACCAACAATCCCACCTTTTTGAGGAATCTCCAAACTGACCTCCAGAGTGGCTGCACCAGTCTACACTCCCAACAACAGTGCAGGAGAGTTCCTTTTTCACCACAGCCTCTGCAGCATTTGTTGTTGATAGTTTTCTTGGTCCTGGTCATTCCTTCTGGAGTGAGATGGAACCTCAGTGTTATTTTAATTTGCATTTTTCTAATGACCAATAATGTGGAACACTTTTTCATGTATTTATTTGCCATTTGTATTTCTTCATCTAGAACTGTGTATTCATCTCAGATGCCCATTTTTGGATGGGGTCTTTGAATTTTGAGGATCTGATTTTTTAAAATTCTTTAATGTTCTGCACAGAAGTCCTTTGTCTGAGGGACCATTCACTAAGACTTTTTTCTCACTTTGTGGGTTTTCTTTTCACTATGCTGGAGATTTCTTTCAACATGCAAAAACTATTTACTAGGACAAGATCCCCCTTATTAATTCTGTGAAGTATTTCGTGTGCAGTTTGATTCTTGTTCATGAATTCTCTACTTACCCCTAAGTCTTCAAACTTTCTACCTTCTTTGTCTTCCAAAGAACTTAGTGTTTCTGTTTAATATTTAGATTTTTGATCCATCTAGATTTTAGTACATGGTGATAGGCATGGGTCTACTTTTAATTTTCAGCATATGGAGAGCCAATTTTTCCAGCATCCTTTATTGAAGAGACTATCTTCCTTCCACTGGGCATGTTTGGCCCCTTTATCAAAGATAAGGTGGCTGAGTGTGTTTGTAGTTATAGTTGTATCTTTTAAGCTATTCCATTGATCTTTTTTTATTTAAAGAGAAAAACAAAACTAAACAAAGTAAAACAGTAAAAGGCTAGAAGTAATACAGAATTTCAAGAGAAAAAATATACAGTAAGAATTCACCAGTTAATAGATCACATATTGTCATCTTATAAACAGTTGTCCAGATTACAAAATTAAAGCATACAAAGTGGACATTAATACAGTGAGACTGCAGTCAGTTCTGTTTAATGATCCAAGAAAAACTCAGCAATATGGTTCTCTATCCTACACATTTAAATATACTTGCAGTTATATCCTTTAGATCACTTTCCTTCCTCTCTTATTTATGCTAACAATCACACATTTTAGTTTCCATTACTTCCACAGTTTTTTTTTAACTTTTTCTTTGAAGAGGAAAAGAAAAAAGATTTTAAAAAGCCAAAAAACAAAAAAACAAAACAAAACAGAACAAGACGGACCAAAGAAAAACCCAATGTGACAAAGCAAAACAGAGTCAGTTAGATCAGGAGGATGGACATAGTATATAATGAAAAAAAAGGATTACTAAGTGATCAACAATGGTTACCATTATGCCTCTTGTTACCCTAAAGAGAACAGCCTATATAAGCTGGTATAAAAGAATTGAACAAAACTGTACAGAAGACCAATAAAACCCACACTGGAGAGCTTACAGGATTCCAAAGAAGATAACAGTCAAACAATAACGGGCATCATAGAATATCTGGTTGCCTTCCAAATGGTTGCCTATACCCTCAAACTTGATACTATTAAGCAAAACAGAATATAATAAAATCAGTCAGAACAAGATGTGGAGAACAATACAGGGGTTCAAATCAGGTTAATAGGGAAACATCTATCACACTTTTTTAAATTTAGTTTTCCCTTAGTTAAAAGATACTAAGAAATAAATTAATTTGAAAAAAAGGAAAGAAAAAGGAGGGGAGATTGAGATAAAAAAAGAACATATCAATAGAACAACACTGGTCAGAACCGAAAAATTTAAGCATCATTGTGTTTCACCCCCAGATAGCTTGACATTAATAGTAGTTACCATAGTGACTCTTTCCTTGAAATATTTGAGTCTAACTTCATATACTATAGCATCAAACTTATCAAGACAGTGTGAAACCGATCAAGAGAATTAAATTATTGCAGGGTATTTAGAACCAGCTAGCAGAAACCGAACATCAATTTCTATATTATCTCTTTGTCTATAAAAAATTTGCTTATACTATTGCATACATTAAGATATAATAAGATATAACATGTTAGAACCAATGGAAACAAATGAACAACAATTTGATGGGGCTTCAAAACAGGATGATATTAAATCAGCGCTAGCTATTACGCTCTTATTTTCTTCAAAATAGTTATTTGTAGTATCACAGACAATAAAATAAAACAACCCAAATTAAAACCATTCCAATTAATGAGTGAAAACATTATATGGCTTCAAACCAGTGTGACAAGGAATCATGATTACCACGTACTTTCATGTATTCTTATCGTTTCTTACACTAGGGAAACTATTCGGTATTTGTACATGTGAGTTTGATTTATTTCACTTATGAGTATGGTTTCGAGCTGCGTCCATTTATTTATAAATGTCTCAATGTGATCATTCTTTATAGCTGAGTAGTACTCCATTGTATAAAAATACAACTTTTTTTTTTTGTCTTTTTCATTTTTTTTTTTTTTATCGGTACCAGGGATCAAACTCACGACTGCCTGCTTGCAAGGCAGGCGCTTATGCCGCTGAGCTAAATCCCCAGCCCCAAAAATACAACTTTTTTATCCATTCCTCAGTTGATGGACACTTAAGTTGTTTCCAAGATCTGGCTATTACAAATTGTGCTGCTATAAACATGAGTGCACATGTATCACTGTGGTATGATGCTTTCAGTTTTTCTGGGAATATGCCTAGAAGTGGAATAGCTGGGTCAAACGGTGCTTTCTGAGAAATCTCCAGACTGACCTCCACAATGGTTGCACCAGTCTACACTCCCACCAACAGTGCAGGAGAGTTCCTTTCTCCCCATAGCCTCTCCAGCATTTGTTGTTGGTGGTTTTCTTGATCCTGGCCATTCTTTCAGGAGTGAGATGGTATCTCAGTGTGGTTTTAATTTGCATTTCTCTAATGATTAGTGATGCTGAACATTTTTTCATATACTTATTTGCCATTTGTATTTCTTCATCTGAAAATTGTTTATTCATCTCCGATGCCCATTTTTGGATGGGGTCTTTGAATTTTGGGGGTCTGATTTTTTTAAAATTCTTTGTATGTTTTAGACAGAAGTCCTTTGTCTGAGGGGCAGTTCACTAGGATTTTTTCCCAGTTTGTGGCTTTTCTTTTCACTATGTTAGAGATTTCTTTCGATGTGCAGAAACTTTTTAATAAGATGTGATCCCAGTTATTGACTCTGGGAAGTATTTCCCATGCAGTTTGAGTCTTGTTCATGAATTCTCTACCTACCCCTATGTCTTCAAGGTTTTTACCCAATTTGTCTTCCAATAGATTTAGTGTTTCTGTTTTAATATTTAGATCTTTGATCCATTTAGATTTTATTTTAGTATATGGTGACAGGCATGGGTCTAGTTTTAGTTTTCGGCATATGGAGAGCCAGTTTTTCCAACACCATTTATGAAAGAGACTGTCATTCTTCCAGTGAACCTGTTTGGCCCCTTTATCAAAGATAAGGTGGTTGAGTGTATTTGTAGTTGTGGTTGTATCTTCTAATCTATTCCATTGGTCTTCAGCTCTGTTTTGATTCCAGTACCATACTGATTTTACTACAGTTGCTTTGTAGTATAACTTCAAGTCAGGGATTGTGATGCCTCCTGCCTTGCCTTTGCTGCTTAGAACTGTCCTTCTATTCTAGGTCTCTTCTCACTCCAGATGAATTTTAGGATTGATTTCTCAAGATCTATGAGGTATGTTCATGGCATTTTTATTGGGATTGCATTGAATCTATATAACAGTTTTGGGAGAATGGCCATTTTCACAATATTTATTCTTCCTATCCATGAGCAAGGGATGTCTTTCCATTTTCTGAGATCATCTTCAATTTCATTTTTCAGTATATTATAATTTTCCTGTATAGGTCTTTCACTTCTTTCGTGAGAGTAATTCCTAAATATTTCATTTTCTTGGTTGCTAGTGTGAAGGGTGTGGCTTCTCTTATTTCTCTCTCTGTGAATTTGTTGTTAGTGTATAAGAATGCTATTGATTTTTGAGTATTGATTTTGTATCCAGCCACAATGCTGAATTTATTTATTATATCTAGGAGCCTTTCAATGGAGTTTTGGGGGTCTTCTATGTAAAGTATCATATCATCTGCAAATAGTGATATTTTAACTTCTTCTTTTCCTATCTTTACGCCTTTTATTTCTCTTTCATGTCTAATTGCTCTGGCTAGTATTTCCAGTACTATATTAAATAGGAGCGGTGATGGGACATCCTTGCCTTGTGCCTGATTTTAAAGTAAAGGCTTTCAATTTTTGGCCATTTAGTATGATACTGGCTGTTGGTTTGTCATAGATGGCCTTTATTATGTTGAGGTAAAGATCATCTATTCCAAGTTTCTGCAAGGTTCTTATCATAAATGAATGTTGTACCTTATCAAAAGCTTTTCCTGCATCTATAGAAATGATCATGTGATTCTTACTTTTGACTCTATTGATATGGTGGATTACATTTATTGATTTACATATATTGAACCATCCCTGCATACGTGGGATGAATCCCACTTGGTCATGGTGTATAATCTTCTTGATGACTTGCTGCATCCTATTTGCCAATATTTTATTGAGGATCTTCGCATCTGTGTTCATTAGGGAGATTGGTCTGTAGTTCTCTTTTTCAGTTGGGTCTTTCTCAGGTTTTGGTACTAGAGTAATATTTGCTTCCAGGAATGACTTGGGAAGGATTGCTTCCCTTTCAATTTCATTGAAGAGTTTGAGGAGTGTCGGCATTAGGTCTTCTTTGTATTTCTTGTGGAATTCTGCAGTGAATCTATCTGGGCCTGGGCTCTTCTTTGTAGGTAAGGACTTAATTACATTTTTTATTTCATTAATAGAGATTGGGTTATTCAGCAGTTTTACATCTTCTTGACCTAGCTTTGGTACTTCATATGCTTCTAGAAATCTGTCTATTTCTTCTGTGTTATCAAACCTTTGAGAGTAGAGGTTTTTGATATAGGTGTTGATGATCTTCTGTATTTCTATTGGGTCTGTAGTGATTTCACCTTTTTCATTCCTTATTGCATGAATTTGAGCTTTTCTTCCCCTTTTTAAATAAGGTTGGCTAGGGGCTTATCAATTTTATTTATTCTTTCAAAGAACCAACTCTTTGATTCATTGACTCTTTGTATTGTTTTCTTAGTCTCTATTGCATTGATTTCTGCTCTGATTTTTATTATTTCCTCTCTTCTTTTGGCTTTGGGCTTGACTTGCTCTTCTTTTTCTAGCTGTTTGAGGTGTAGTATCAAGTTATTTATTTGTATTTGTTCTGTTTTCCTGATGTGGGAACTCAGTGCAATAAATTTCCCTCTGAGGACAGCTTTCATTGCACCCCACAGATTCCGTAAGTTGTATTTGTGCTTTCATTTGTTTGTAGATATTGTTTAATTTCTTCTTTAATTTCCTCTGTGACCCACTGATTACTCAAGATTGTGTTATTGTTTCCATATGTTTGTGGGATTTTTGCAGTATCTTTTATCATTAATTACTAATTTCATAGTGCTATGGTCTGATAACATGCAGGGGATGATTTCAACTCTTTTGCATTTCTTTAAATATGTTCTGTGAGTTAATATATGGTCTATTTTAGAGAATGAACCATGTACTGCTGAGAAAAATGTGTATTCTGTTGTTGTTGGGCGGAATACTCTGTATATGTCTATCAATTCCATTTGTTCACAGGTGTGATTCAGTTCTTTTATCTCTGCTGATTTTCTGTCTTGTTGATCTGTCCATTGATGTCAATGGTGTGTTAAAATCTCCTGTTATAATTGTATTACTGCTAATTTGGTTTTTCATTTCTGATATTACTTGTTTTATATAACTGGGTGCTTTGGAATTTGGTGCATATATATTTAAGATAGTTGTCTCTTCCTCTTGAAGTTTTCCCATAACCAGTATGTAGAGACCTGCTTTATCTCTTCTGATCATTATTGGTTTGAAGTTCACATTGTCTGCAAACAGAATAGCTACCTCCACTTTTTTTGGGGGGTTTCTGTTGCATGAAGTATTGTTTTTCATCCTTTGACTTTCAGTCTGTGAGTATCCTTTTGGGTTAGATGGGTTTCTTGTAGACAGCATATGGCTGGATTTTGTTTCTTGATCCATTCTGCCAGTCTATTTCTTTTAATTAGTGCATTGAGACCATTTACGTTAATGGTTATAACTGTTATATATTGGTTTATTGGTGACATGTTATATTTCTGCTGTTGCATCTTTATCTTTCTTTTCTATTTAATTGTCTGCTTTCTTAAGTGATTTTTTCTTAAGTGTATCTAGACTGTCTTTCAGTATTCTCTGCAGGATTGGCTTGGTAATCATGAATTTCTTCAGCTGTTCTTTGTCATGGAAGTATCTTATTTCTCCATCGATTTTGAAGGACAGTTTTTCAGGGTACATCAGTCTAGGTTGGAAATCATTTTCCTTTAGGGTCTGAAATACTTCACTCCATGCTCTTCTTGCCTTATTGTTTGTGTTGAGAAGTCTGCTGTGATTCTGATAGGTTTTCCTTTCTAGGTGATCTGTCTTTTCTCTCTGACAGCTTTTAATGTTCTATTCTTTTGTTCAATTTCTGGAATGGTGATTATTATATGTCTGGGTGTAGTTTTATTTTGGTTATGACTATTGGAAGTTCTATATGCCTCATTGATCCTGATATCAGTTTCCAATTTCATGTTTGGGAAGTTTTCAGCAATTACTTCTCTAAATATCCTCTTGACATCCTTTGTATTGTCTCCTTCTTTTTCATTTATCCCTATCAACCTTATGTTGTTTTTCTTTGCGTCATCTTGCAGGTGTTGAATTGTTATTTCTTGATTTCTATTTTTAAAAGATCTTTCCTTTCCTGGCTGCAATCTTGTCTTCGAGGTCTAAGATTCTATCTTCGCATTCATTCAGGTGGTTTTTACAACTTTCAATGGAGTTTTTGATTTCCTGTATATCTCTTTGCATCTGTTTTGTTTTTTATTTTATTTAAGGAGAAAAAAGAAGAAAAAACAGAAAAAGGGTACAAGTTATACAGAATTTCAGAAAAAATAAACAGTAGGAAATCACTAGTTAATTACATATTGTCATCTTAGAAATAGTTGTTGAAGTTACAAAATTAAAGCATATAGAGGGGACTTTCAAACAGTGAGACTGCAAACAGTTTTGTTCAATGATCCAACAAAACTCAGTAATATGGTTATCTATCTTATACACTTAAATATATATTTTTGCATCTGTTTTATATATTGTTTCTTATATTGTTCATCCAGAGATTCTATCTTTTTGTTTAGTTCCTCCAGTTTTTTAGCTGTGTCTTCTTTAGATATGTTCAGCATCTCCTTCATTTCTTTTATTATTTCTTCTTTTACCTGATAGATTATTTCTAGTTTGAATTCCTTTAAAGCTTCCCGGAGCTGTTTCTTTATTTCGGTTACTATTATTTCAGATATTTCAGGTATATGGCATGTATTTTCTTCTATATACATGGCTCCTAGGCTTTCTTGGGATGGGTTGGATGTTTGAGATTGAATTTTGGTCTTTCATTTTGTCATTTTCCTATATTACTGTGTTTCAAGTGTTGTTCCAGAGTTTCCCCTGGTCATGTTGTAAATTGACTCTTATGTCCTGGGCTCTTGGGACTCCTCTGGTAATAGCTCCCTCCTTGGGCAGCGGAGCCCCTGGATTAAAAGAGGCTTGCCAGGCTCCTCTCAGGTAGACTTAAAGTCTCCTCAATTTGCACAGTTTCCCCTTCTGGTAGCAAAGCTCCCCTGAGGGATAGAAGGCCACCTGGTGTGGTCCAGGCAATCCCAAATGCTGTTAAGCCCAGTATAGTGTGGCTGCAAGCCGAGTGGGCCCCCAACTCCCTAGAGCAAGGATCTCATAATCTCCCAGGGATTGGATGTTTTGTAACAATCCAGCTCTTTGGATGGCAAAATTCCCCAGGCTTATAGAACGTTCCCTTATTGCCTAAGTAGGCCTCAAACCTTCTCAGCAGGACTGCTCCTTCCTCCAGGCAGTGGCAGTAGTGCTGGTGCTCTTCAGATCATAAGAAGGTCGCAGGAAAGGTCAGAGCAGGTTTCAGCAGCTCGGCCCAGCTCCTTCCTTCCGGCCAGCAGCTGTGGTGTGCTCCTTGGCCAGACGAGGTAGCGGGGGACCTGAGTCCCCTCCGTTCAGCTGGGCCCTTACCTTCCAGCCGGCAGCGGTGGTAGTGTGGTCCCCTGGCGGGAGAAGTGGCAGGCAGGGCCGGACCGGAGTCGCCTCCCTATTCCATTGATCTTCAGGTCTTTTTATTCCAGTACCATGCTGATTTTATTACAGTAGCTTTGTAGTATACCTGAAGTTATAACTTCAAGTCAGGGATTGTGATGCCTCCTGCCTTGCTTTTGTTGCTTAGAATTTCCTTTGCTATTCTAGGTCTCTTCTGGTTCCAGATGAATTTTAGGAATGATTTCTCTAGATCTGTGAGATATGTTAGTGGCATTTTGATTGGAGTTGCATTAAATCTGTATAACAATTTTGGGAGAATGGCCATCTTCACAATGTTTGTTCTTCCTCTCCATTAACAAGGGATGTCTTTACATTTTTTGAGGTCCTTTTCAACTTCTTTTTCAGGGTATTATAATTTTCTCAGAATAGATCTTTTGCTTCTTTTGTTAAATTAATTCCTAATTATTTCATTTTGTTGGATGCTATTAGAAAGGGTGTGGCTTCTCTTATTTCTCTCTCAGTGGTTTTGTTGTTAGCATATAGGAATGCTACTGATTTTTGAGTGTTGAGTTTGTATCCAGCTACATTACTGAATTTATTTATTATACCTGGGAGTCTTTCAATGGAGTTTAGGGTGTCTTCTATGTAGATCATATCATCTGCAAATAATGATAATTTAACGTCTTCTTTTCCCACCCTCACTCCTTTCATTTCTCTCTCTTGTCTAATTGCTCTGGCTAGTATTTCCAGCACTATCTTGAATAGAAGTGGTGATAATGGACATCCTTGCCTTGTTCCTGATTTTAGGGTAAAGGCTTTCAGTTTTTGGCTATTTAATATGATACTAGCTGTTGGTTTGTCATAGATGGCTTTTATCATATTGAAGTAAAGACCACTTATTCCAAATTTGTAAGGTTTTTATCATGAATAAGTGTTGGATCTTATCCAAAGCCTTTTCTGTATCTATAGAAATAATCATATGCTTTTTTTTTTTTACTCTGTTGATATGGTGGATTACATTTATTGATTTGCATGTGTTGAACCATCCCTGCATTTCTGGGATGAATCCCATTTGGTCATGTTATATAATCTTCTTGATGATTTGCTGCATTCTGTTTGCCAATATTTTATTGAGAATTTTTGCATCTGTGTTCATTAGGGAAATTGGCCTGTAGTTCTCTTTCTTGGCTGGGTCTTTCTCAGGTTTTGGTATTAGAATAATGTTTGCTTCCAGGAATGAGTTAGGGAGAGTTATTTCCCTTTCAATTTTGTTGAAGAGTTTGAGTGTCAGCATTAAATCTTTTTGAATTTCTTGTAGAATTCCGCAGTGAATCCATCTGGACCTGGGCTTTTCTTTGTTGGTAGGGATTTAATTACATTTTCAATTTAGTTAATTGAAATTGGGTTATTAAGCAGTTTTACATCTTCTTGACCCAGCTTTGGTAATTCATATGTTTCTAGGAATCTGTCCATTTCTTCTGTTATCAAGCCTATGAGAGTTGAGGTTTTCAAAATAGATCTTGATGATCTTCTATAGGGTCTGTAGTGATTTCACTCTTTTCTTTTCTTATTGCATGAATTTGAGGTTTTTCTTTCCTTTTTTAATAAGGTTGGCTAGAGGCCTGTCAATTTTATTTAGTCTTTCAATGAACTAACTTTTTGATTCATTGATTCCTTTTTATTGTTTTCTTTGTCTCTATTGCATTGATTTCTGCTCTGACCTTTATAGTTTCTTCCCTTTTTTTGGCTTTGGGCTTGACTTGCTCTTCTTTTTCTAGATGTTTGAGGTGTAGCATCAGGTTGCTTGTGTTCATTCTGTTTTCCAGATATTGGAATTCACCGCAATAAATTTTCCTCTGAGGACTGCTTTCATTGCATCCCACAGGTTCCAATAAGATTTATTTGTACTTTTGTTTGCCTGTAAATATTGTTTAATTTCTTCTTTAATTTCCTCTGTGACCCACTGATTTCTCAGGAGTGTATTATTCAATTTCCATGTGTTTGTGGGGCAGTTTCTTTTGTCATTATTTTCTAGTTTCATGGCACTATGACTTGATAACATGCATGGGATAATTTCAATTATTTTACATTTACTTAAGCATGTTTTGTGGGCTCATATATGGTCCATTTTAGAGAATGTTCCATGTGCTGCTGAGAAGAATGTATATTCCAATGTTATTAGGTGAAATACTCTGTTTACATCTAGTAAGTCCATTTGTTCACAGGTGTGATTCAGTTCTGTTATTTCTTTGCTAATTTCTGTCTAGTTGATCTGTCTCTTTGTTTCAATGGCATGTTAAGGTCTCCTGTTATAATTCTGTTATTGCTTACTTGAGTTTTCATTTCTATTAATATTTGTTTTGTATAGCTGGGTGCTCCCAAATTTGGTGCATGTATATTTAAGATTATTATATCTTCCTCTTTAAGTCTTCCCCTAATTAGTATGTAGTGGCCTTCTTTATCTCTTAGGATCATTCTTGGTTTGAAGTTCACATTGTCTGCAAACAGAATAGCTACCCCTTCTCTTTTTGGAGGGGGGTCCTGTTGCATGTTTTCCATCCTTTGACTCTCAGTCTATGAGCTTCCTTTTGGGTTAGATGGGTTTCCTGTATATAGCATATGGTTGGATGTTATTTCTTGATCCGTTGTGCCAGTCTGTTTCTTTCAATTGGTGAATTGAGGCCATTTACATTAATGGTTATAATTGATATATTGGTTTACTTTTGACATGTTATCTTTCTGCTGTTGATTCTTTACCTTTCCACTCTGTTTAACTGTTTGCCTTGTTTAGTGTTTTTTCCCTATGTGTGTCTAGAATGTCTTTCAGTATTCTTTGCAGGGTTGGTTTGGTGGTCATGAAGTTCTTCAGCTGTTCTTTGTCGTGGAAGTATCTTATTTCTCCACCCGTTTTGAAGGACAGTTTTGCAAGGTAAATCATTCTGGGTTGGAAGTCGTTTTCCTTTAGGATCTGAAATACTTTGCTCCATGCTCTTCTGACTTCATTATTTGTGTTGAGAAGTCTGCTGTGATTCAGATTGGCTTTCCTTTATAGGTAGTCTATCTCTTCTCTCTAACAGCTTTTAATATTCTGTTCTTATGTTGGATTTCTGGGATGTTGATTACTATATGTCTGGGTGTAGTTTTATTTTGGTTATGGCTATTTGGAGTTCTATATGCTTCACTGATCTGTATGTCAGTTTCCATTCTCATGTTTGAGAAGTTTTCAGCTATTATTTCTGTAAATAGCCTCTTGATACCATTTGTGTTGTCACCTTCCTTTTCATTTATCCCTATGAATCTTATGTTATTTTCCTTTGTATTATCTTGTAGTTGTTGAATTGTTATTTCCTGATTCCTTGTTATTTTTGAAAGATCTTTCCTTTCCTGTTCACTAGCTGCAATCTTGTTTTTGAGGTCTGAAATTCTATCTTCACTTTCGGTGAGGTGGTTTTGCCAACTTTCAATGGAATCTTTGATTTCCTGTATATCTCTTTGAATCTGTTTCATGCATTGTTTGTTTCTAATGTTGTTCATTCAGAGTGTCCAACTTTTTGCATTGTTCCTCTAATTTTTTAACTATGTCTTCTTTAGATGTGTTTAGCATTTCTTTCATTACATTTATCATTTGTTCTTTTACCTGGGAGAGTATTTCTGATTTGAGTTCTTTCATAGCTTCCTGGAGTTGTTTCTTTACTTCAGTTGTTATCATTTCAGGAATTTCAGGTGCATGGCTTATATTTTCTTCTGTGTCCATATCTCCTCGGCTTGCTTGGGTTGGGCTGGAAGTTTGAGATTGCATTTTGCTCTTTCGTTTTGACATTATCCTATATTTCTGGGTTTTGACTGATGTTTCAAGGCTTCGTCCGTGGGCTGAGTATCACCTGGCCCACTTTTTGCTCCTGGGGCAGACAACAGGCAACAGCTAGCTGCTTGGAGTTCGCCGGGCATGGGCCAGTTGAGCCTGCTTGGACCTCCTGTGCATTTTCCTGTGATTTCAGATGCAGGGCATGGTCTTAGCACCTGAGAGTGAGGTTCCAAGGCTTCCTTGTGTGCTGGGTTTCAATCCATGCATGCTCTGGGCCCTGGACTGAATCCCTGCTAGCTGGTTCGACTGTTAATTTTTGGCTGAGACACTTGAAGCTCAAAATAAAATACAGCCAAAGGAGAATTTAAAACCCAAGCCCATCCAGGACCATGCTACAAGTGCAACAAAGAAGGACACTGGGCAGGAGTTTTCCCTAATCCATGGCCACCACAGAGACTCTATCTCATCTGCAAATAGAATGAGCACTGGAAGAGTGACTGCCAGAGAGTGGGTAAGTCATCAACCTCCCTGCTCTCACAGGAAATCCCATTACTAACATCAGATACCTACTTGGCATCGTCGCTGAAGAGGATTGACAGGGCTCGGGGCTTGTGACCGATTAAGAGATACCTATCGAGGTATCTCTCTTAGAGCCCTGAGTCTGGTTAGATATCTCAGTTAGGAAACTCTCCTCAACAGGGGACCACCCATAGTGTTCTTCCTGAGTTCTCAGGTCAAGATACCCGATCCACAGTCTCTATCATGGGGATTGATGGCCAACCTACACAACCCCTCCATATAGGACCCTTATTCTGTAGGTATAAAACTCTCTTCTTCATTCACAATTTTGTTTTAATCCCAACCTGCCCTGCACAACTCTTAGGTAGAGACCTCCTTCAAAGACTCAATTTTTCTTACATTTTCTCACTCCCCCTGGCTTTTATACTTCAGACCCAGCTTTTATGTGCTGCCACCTCCACCCCTCCCCTCCCTTTTTCCCTTGTTGATCCTACAGTTTGGGATACTTCCAACCCTACTCATATTACCCATGCCACTACAGTGCTAATTCACCTTAAGGACCCTTTGCTCTCTCCCTCAATACTCAATAGCCCTTAACCATCAAAAAAGACTCAGACCTATAATCCATTGCTTAACTAACAGCTTTCTTAAGATCACCCATTCACCCTACAACATTTGTGTTTTCCCATATTCAAATCTAATGGGTCCTACCATTTGGTTCAAGATCTCAGAGCCATTAACATGGTAATGCCATTCATACACTAGTACTAAACCTTCATACTATGCTGTCTTATATTCCCCCATCAATCTCACACTTTTCTGTGCTAGATCTTAAAGATGCTCTTTTTCACTATCCCTTTACACCCTGACTGCCAAGATCTCTTCATTTTCACATAGACGGATCCAGACACCCACCAGTCTACGCAGCTCACATGGATAGTCCTACCCCAGGGCGTTAGGGACAGTCCTCACTTTTTCAGCCAAGTCCTTGCTGCCAGTCTCATAATTCTGGACCTCAAATCCAGAATCCTTCTCCAATACATGGACAACCTTCTCATTCCTCATCGTGCATCCTAGTATACAAAACATGTCTACCCTCCTCAACTTGCTCTCAGGTCTGTGATTGTCCCTCACCAAGCTCAATAAATCTCAAAGCTTACCTTACCTAAGGTCAAATACCTAGGGTTCACCCTCACCCCCGTTACTCATTGAATAGCCTCTGATTGCAAAGCCCTACTCTGTGCCATTACTTGACACTTACACATACCATATCACCCAGTCCTCAAGGAAAGCACAGAAGCCAGATACGAAGCAACAGGTTCTATCCTTTATGGGCCTGGCAAATTTCTTTTGCCTCTAGACCCCTAACTTTGTTACACCAGCTCAACCTCCTTACAAAGCATCCAAAGGCTTCCTATTAAAGCTTCTCAACTCCACTACTACTATACATGCCTCGATATCTAGACTAAAAGAGACTTTCAAGAGCCCCAGCCTCTCCTTAACCCAACTCAACCCTTCATTCTATACACTGCCTCTCAAGACTGCAATGCTGTGGGAGTTTTAGAACACCAAAAGAGACCTTCCTTCTGAGCAGTAACATACCTCTCAAAATAATTACAACATAGTATGTGGCTGACCTCCTTCCTTCGTGCTCTTGCCTCAGCAGCCACATTAACACGAGAAACCAAAAACGTTCACTCTAGGTCAATCAGTGGAGTCTACTCACCCCACCACCTCAGTGACCTTATTTCACACAAAATACCCCCTGCCTTAATGACTCCTTTGTGCCTACAACAAATTCATTTAATACTGATACAAGACCTCTTAATCACTACCTCCACCAGCAATCACCTCAACCTGGCCTCCTTACTCCCCATGATTGCATTTGAGGTCTTACAGATGACCCCCACCCCCTCCCCTCACATGAACAGCACTCCTCTCTATACAGCCTCTGATACATGGTTCATGGTTAGGAGCTTAACCAACACAGATATTCAAAAAAGGCCAGGATACATAGTTAATGGTTCTAAGGTAATAGAGGCAAGTCCACTGCCCTCTGGGACATCTTCACAAAAAAACAGAACTTAATGCCCTCAAACAAGCCCTTATACTGGCCAAAGATAGGATCATAAATATCTACAATGACTCAAAATACACATCCAGTATCCTTCAATCCCATGCCACCATGCAAATGAAGGAAAAGAGGTCTAATCAATAGTAATACACCTCTTGTTCTCAAACTAGTAGAAGCAGCACAACTTCCAAAACAGGTAGCAGTCACTTGCTGCAGGGAATGCCAAATGCTATTAGATCTTATTTCTCAGGGTAACGCCTTCACTGATACACAGGCCAAATTAGCTACAAACAGACATGTTCCTCTCATCTTCTTCTTATACCAGGCACTCTGCCTTCATCTCAACATTCACCAACACAGTTACAAGTACTTCATAAACCTACCTGTAATCAAAACACTCAGAGAAGGACTATCCAGGGATCAAAACTTCTCCCACATTGTCAGTTCATCATCATCACTACTAACTTACATAACTGTTTTCATCTAGGCACTCAAGCTTGATACAGACTTCTAACTCTAGGCATTACTCAGCCCTCTCTAAAAAGTAATATTGGTCAGGTCACTCACAACTGTCATCTTTGCATTACCTCTCCTCTGGACACCTACCTCCCCCTTCTTTTTCAACTCACAACTTCAGGGACACACTCCAGGGGGAAGATTGGCAGACAGATTTTCCACACATGCTAAAACATACAACCTTTAGCCATCTCCTTTCCTTTGTCTTTCTCAGAATGGACAGCGACCTTTCCCATGACCTGAGAGACTACAGATAAAGTTCCCAAGATTCTTATACAAGAGATCCTTTCTAGATCTGGCTTACCTCACACTATGCAATCAGACAATGGCCCAGCTTTCATTTCTCAGATTACTCAACAAGTATCCTTGAATCTGAACATTACTTGACACTTACACATACTATATCACCCACAGTCCTCAAGGAAAGCAGAGAAGGCAAATGGTTTACTACAGATGCAGCTCACAAAACTCATTCTTGAGCTACAACTACCCTGGCCCCAACTCTTTGCCTTAGCTCTAACTTGACCTAGGGCAATTCCTTTAGCATCACTTTCTTAAGTCCATTTGTGCTCATGTATGATAGACCCTTCATGCTCCGTAACTTACCTACCTCAAAAAACCTTCCCCCATCACAGACTACACCCCAATCCTTTCCTTCCTTAGACATCTTTTATGACAACATGCCGATCCATGCAACCAATAGATGATCAAACCTCAAAACCTCCCAAAACTTCTGGGAACCTAATATATCTCAAACCTTCTAAGCCCAAAGGACTACAACCCTGGTGAATGGGACCCTACTTGGTCCTCCTCACGACACCAACAGCAACCAAGAACACTGGCCCTCCTTCTTGGTTCCGCATCATCCAAGCCAAATGGCACCCTGACAATCCAGACACTGGTAACCCCAAACTCTCACCCTTGGAGTGGTGACCATACCTCCTGTCTCCCACCTGTCTTTGCCTCACCAAAAAACTGTGACAACGCTTCTGAGCTTAACCATGGATTGCTATCCCATTTGGTTTCTGATCCTCTATCTCTCGTTAATTGTTTTCTTTGCTCTTGGGTTTTGGGGGCTATCCTCCCAGAAGACTTCCAAACCCCGCAAAAATATTTTTCTACAGGGTGACGGTCCTGACTCTCTCTACCTTCAACTGTTTTTTTAAACACCCACACTAAGTCCACCAGGAGGTCCCTTATAATTTGGGTCCTCATTCCACTCACGATAACACTGTCCAACCCTCCCCATCTCTGACTTACAACTTCTATCTCACAAAATAAGGAAAATTATCTGGTCACCACCACACCATTGTGGCCCCCCAAAAAGTGGACCTCAAGTGCTCTTACACTAGATGTAGATTGGTGCTCTCAATATGGTATCAAGCATATATGCCAATGCCCTGGGCCTGGTTGGGAGTCAGTCATTCTACTTGTGCCCTGAAAACCCTGATTATCCACCTTACTATGATGTGGCACCCTTTCACTGTCCTTACTGGGACTGTGAATCAATAGGGTTTCAACTAGAGGCCACTTTGTGGACAAACCATGATAACTACTATACTGTAAACATGTCCTGCAACATGATCCAAAACTTAAGAGCTTTTTTCACCTTACATTTCACCATTCTTTACCCACAAACTTTCCTGCTTCTTCCAAAGAGCCAAACATAGGAATTTTGGACCTATACTACATCTAGTAACATATTTTTGAACCTTCACAAGAGATTATTTCTCAACATTTGATCTCTCTCTCTCTCTCTCTCCCTCCTACCTATTCTAAACACTTACTCACTCCAAACTAATCCCAAGCCAACATTGTGCATCCTCTGAGTCTAGCTCCAAACAGTGTTGGCTAAGAAATCTTTCTTGTACCTATCACCCTAATCCACCCAAATCTACCTCCCAGGTAGGAACTCTAACTCTTGCATACATTTCAACCTTATTTTGGACACTTCAGCTCCCATCTGGCCTCCATATGGACAGTTTTTTTCTGTGGGAAGGGTGCATTCACCTGTTTCCCATCAACATGGCAGGGCTCCTGCACCTTGACGGTTGTAGCACCACAAGTCATACTTCACACTAGCGCTCAAATTATAAGGAGTTTAAAAAACTGCATCCCCATCTGCACACCATCAAATATCTTTCAAGATAGGACCAATTGCTCCAATTCTAACAGGTATAGGTCTTTTCTTGGCTGTTGGTATGAGCACCGTAGGTATTTAAGTGGCAATTCACTTTTACACCTAATTCTCTTTTGCTCTAAAGACAAGTATTTACAGTGTCTCAAAGTCTGTAGATCTCCAAGATCGAATCAACTCACTGGCGACTATCGTCCTCTGAAACTGCTGAGCTTTTGACGTCCTGACAGAAACAAAAGGTGGCAGCTGTGCTACGCTAGGAAGACAGTGCTGCTACTTCATAAATCAGTCAGGTATTGTAAAAATTAAGTAAAATAACTCTGAAACCTTGCTGCTAACAAACAAAAAAGGGTTGATGGCTCCTTTCACTGGTCTTCTTGGTAGCCCACCTTAGACTTCTGGGCCCCTATCATCCTCTCTATTTAGGTCCTTTCTTCTTTGGTAACTCATAGCACCCTGTCTTTAAACTTTTTGGGAGATTTCTTTAATCCAGGATATGGGCCCTCACTACCAGAGAACTGCTCATATGATCCACAGCCAGGCTCAGCATGGCACCTTCCCAACATGGTGCTTGCCCAACATGGTGCTAGACAGTACACCCCTTTAATACAGATTTCCATGTTTTTCTTCTCGGCAAAGTGATACAACTGGCAAAAGTTACCTGAGCCAGGGATATGAGCAGAGGCAGAGTTGTAGACTTTGCCCTAGAGCCGTTCAAGGGAATCAGACTCACTATTTGCCCATCACACACTTCTGACTCTGGGACCATCATAAAACATATCCGTGCTCCTCTGTGCTTTGTGTTTGTGATCATTTGTCACCATAGCACTAGGAAACTAACCTAGCACTAGGAAACTAATTCTACAATAATCCTAATTACCATCATTATGAACAGACCGGATTAAAACACCTATGTATGTACTGATCAGAAAGATACCACTGAAGAAATGTCAGAGCAAGATCAACTGTCACAGTGTGAGGCCTGTATATGCAAACGTTGGCACAGTCACACACCAGAGGAATCCACACCCAAATAACTCAAACCACATAGAGCTTTGAGGTTGGCATGTCAAGGGGAGTGACATAAAGCCAACCCCAGCTTTCCCATGAAGGGAATAAAGCTCTCTGCATGTGATAGGATGAATGTGATTCTGCCATTTGTGCAAAATGTGTCCTTGGAACTTCTGGAACAACCTATGAAAGCTGCTCCCAGTTGCCTCTGTCATGGGAGATTTTACGTGGTCATAATGTTGGAATGGATATGAGATCCTTATTCATCATCCTACAGGAGGGTCTGGACAACTTGCATCCTTGAACTTGCCTTTTATCTGAACCTGTCCATCTGTACCTGCATGATGGCACTTACATTCCAACATCATAGATGATATCTTGGGTGATCAGAGATTCCAGGAGGGCCACCAGAAATTACAGTGAGTGTAAGAGGGTATCTGACCCGTAATAATGATCCCAACCAACATCCATAGTTATAGGAAAGAGGGATAGTATGCAGGTGAATGGGCTGAGTGGGGATCTTGGATCAAATTACATCAAAATGGGGGCTGGGGATTTAGCTCAGAGGCATAAGCACCTGCCTTGCAAGCAGGCAGTCTTGAGTTCGATCCCTGGTATCGATAAAAAGGAAAAAGACAAAAAAAAAAAAAAAAAAAAAAAAAAAACCAAGTTAAATGAGGAGTGTTAATGCTCGGATGGTATTTTAGTTTCTATCTAGATGTTCCCTCAGTGGCCCACAGGCTGGTGTCTTGGAGGTGACTGCATCAAGGGGGAATGAAAGTCTTCAGAGGATGAATCTACTGATGAGTGCACAGCTAAATGAGATGTGGGAGGTGAAGCCTGCTGGGAGGAGGTGGGTCTCTGGGGGCGTGGCCTGGAAGGCTCCACCTCCCTCCAGCCTTGCTCTGCTCTGCTTCCTGTCTGCCTTATCATCTGCAGTGCTCCTCTGCCAGGCTCCCTGCCTTGGTACCAGCCTACAGTGGCTGGGAACCTCTAAAACTGTGAATCAAATAAACCTTTCCTCCTTTAGGCTTTGGGTGCAGGTATGGTATTTCGGTGACAAGAAAATTATTAAGACAGATTCTTAGTTACTCTACTCATTTCGGAGACAGATGGTATGGGACAAACAGTCCTTCCTGAAGTCAGGGCTCTAGGGAAACAAATTAACCTAATGAAGAAAATTAACTTCATTAGGACAGAAGGAAAGACACTGTAGGACTGATACAAAAACATCTTGGAGACAACAGTTTCTGCTCCCTCAAAATCCAGAAGCCAGGACAAACTAAGGAGGAGGAAAGAGACTGAAGAGGGCTCTTCAGCCTCCACCACTGTTAGGTTAGGGGCTCAAAGACAAATGGAAAACTAGCGGTACCCACAAGGCAGCTGATCTCCAAAATCTGTCAAGGACCACAGCTGGCAGGAGACATATAAGGAGACCCATTGAGTGTTTCTGATGAGAGACCAGAAGAGAATGAAGGAATTAGTGCTCCTGATTCTTATGCAAGTGTATACCTCCACTCACTCTTCTTATCTGCTTATGCAAAGCTGCTGAGATTTCACAGTGAAACCTTTTATCAGACAAGTATTAAAATGAAAACCTGGAGAGGTGTCATAGTCCATTTGGGCCACTGTAACTAAATATTTTTGAGTCACTCATTTATGAACAATGCAGATTTACTGCACACCATTCTGGAAGCTGAGAGGTGCAAAAGGCACCAGCAGATCTGGGGGCTGGTGCGGGCTCTTCTCTGCTTCACAGGTGGCCCCTTCTAGGTGCTTCCCCTGGTACACGTAACAGACAAGCTCCCTGAACTTCTTTCTCAAGAGTACTAATCTCATTCAGCCTGATCTAATCACCTCTTCAAGGCACAACTGCTTAATGCCATTGCCCTGGGGATTAGCTTTTGACATATGAATATGGCAGTCGTTGGCATACATACAGACCTTACATTCTAGTAACACAAGGGTAAAGTTGAAAGATGTGTAGCCCAGTTTTGCAATCAGCCCCCTTCCCCATAAAAATTCAGTTCACTGGAATCTGTAATTACCCCGAGAACTGCTCTTACTGGTAAGCTCAATGGCATTAATCTGATGCATGTTCAGATTCCTGATGGCTTCCAAATGCCCTACTAATCTGTGGGTCTCAGGACTGCCCCCTGTCCTCTCTGCCCTTTCAAATGGGAAAAGCTGGCACAGACACCACTCTGTGTTCTGCATGTTCTAGAATGTTCCTGTGATTTGAAACTATACTGCAAAACTAACATGACAAAAACAGTACATTACTGGGGGGAAAACAGACTAGGGGATCAGTGGAACAGTTTTAAAGATGCAGAAACTACTGTGGATACACTTAGGATCCAAATTCCTTCACTGGAAGAAAGGTAGCCTCTTTAATGAATTGTTCTGGAAAAAGTGGCTTTCCACATGCCAAAGATTAAAACTGAATCCATGCACTACACTAAAGTCAAAATGCATCAACAACCTAAATATTAAAACAGAAAAACTAAATCTGCTGGGAAACTCTTGAAGACATTAATGTAGGCAAAGACTATGAACAAATTCCCGATTGCTTAGAAACTATCACAAAGAATCAACAACTGGGATCGCATCTTATTCAAAAGCTTTTGCTCAGCTAGAAAGAAACCACCAACAAAGTGAAGAGACAATCTACAGTTTGGGAAAAAAAAATTTTGCCAGTTTTTCCTCAGACAAAAATATCTAGAATATATAAAGAACTCAAATATCAGACCCCTCAAATTTAAAGACCCAAACCAAAATTGGGCATCTGAAATGAATAGACACTTCTCAGATGAAGAAGTAGAAACAGCCAATAAATAATATGCTCAACAGCCAATAAATAATGGATCAGCATCATTGGTCATTAAAGAGATGCAAATTAAAACAATGCTGAAATTCCATTTCACTTCAGAAAAAAAATGGCTGTTATAAAGAAATCAACCAATAACGAATGATGGCAGGACTTTAGGAAAAAGAAACATTTCTTCCCTGTTGGTGGGAATGTAGACCGGTACAACCAATGGAAATCAGTGTGGAGATTCCTCAACACATTGGGACTAGAGGTTCCATTTGACCCAGTTATTCCCTTGCTTGGTATCTTCCCAAAAGAAACACAAGACTAATTTTGTTACTGAGTTGCGTAAACGTGGGTCTGTCTTACAGAAATAAATTCCAATATCATCTACAATGAAAATACCAATGGCATCCTACAAAAGAAATATTTATTTCAATTATCACACCTAAGGCAGCCTGCACACAACAACAGATACACTCACATCACATACTGACAGCACATGTCTTTCAGTGTCCCAGCCTTTCTATGGGACATGTTTCATATCTCAGAGGTCTTCCTGTTTGTTAGGAGTTTATTATATTATGCAGTGAGTGGCCAACAAGAACATAAACTATCAATAAAATAAATTACTAAAGTCTTACTATATATTGTGCATTTAGACTACACATCAACATTTTCACATCAGCTGTACACTTCCTGACAAAACCTAAAAGATAACATCAGAAAGAAATTCCTATATGAAAGCACTGATAGGACTCTATCACAAAAGTAAATTTTGCTTCAACCGTCATGCTCAAGGCCATTCACACGTGGCAACTTCATGTTCCATGCAACATCTCACTTACACTGACAGCACAGGTGCTTGGCTTTCCTTTCCTACATGGCAGTCTTCACACCCCTCTTCACTTCCTGTTTTGTCAGGAGCTTCCAACTCTGTCGGGCAACATGCACTTAGTAGGAAAATAAGATGTCAACAAAATAAACTACCAAGTATGTAATGAGTGAAATCAGCATTTCACATCAACTGCTTATTTGCTTACATAACCTAAAAGACAACATCAAAAATAAAAACTTATGTGAACTACAATGTAAACACAAAGGCCTCCCACATCAATAAACTTAATTTTAACTGTCACACCCAAGCAGTCTTCACACACGACAACTTGTGTTCCATACACAAGTGTTGCTTACACTGATAGGTTGCATGCTTTGATTTCCTGTAATTTCTTGTTTTTGTTTTCCCATTATCATAGGTCTTTGGGGCACGATGCTCCGCCTGCCTGTTCACCTGCCAATTCATCAGTGCACCATAATTTTTTTTTACATAGTTCCCTGGGCAGAAGCATTTAGTTTTTCCTTTGCTATCAATGTCTCTTATGAGCTCCAGTCCCAATCCTCTAAGAAAATTTCTCTACTGTATTTTGCACTTGCTATTTTCTTTGTAAACTATCAAACTATTTATTCCACATATGTTTAGGATCAAGTAAAACACAACCATTGGCAAATGCTTTGTGTTTCAAGTGACATCACAGGTGCTGCCTAACTCACTAACATCTATACCACATTTAGTTTTATTGTACAGTTTCCATCTCAGGCTTCAGTTTTGTCATGGTTTCTCTATCAATATTTCCATCATGGGGAGTGGGATTTAGCTCAGCAGCATAAGCTCCTGCCTTGGTAGCAGGCAGTCGTGAGTTCGATCCCTGGTACCCATAAAAATGAAAAAGACAAAAAAAAAATATTTCCATCATGGTGCAACATAGACATTAGCAATAGCAGTTTGCTTTTCTTTGCCATTTATGAAGCCAATCTTATTTCTTTCTGAAATTCAAAGATTGAACCATAGAATTCTGTTTTGAAATTGCAACATTTCCTTTGGAATTTCTGCTTTGTTCTTATATACAGTTCCTGCATCAACTTGTGCTCTGTTAGCAAAGATAACATGAATTGAAAACTGGTGGAGCAGTTGTCAAATGTCACAGTCCAATTAGTTTGAAAGATGGGGCAAGAAGTCTGTTCAGGTCTTGTGCCCCAAGGGTAAGCATCATGCCCCACCAATATGTGCACACTCATGTTTATAGCAGCACAGTTTGTAGTGGCTAAATCTTGGAAACAAGCCAATTGCCAATCAACTGATGGTTGGACAAAAAAGATGTGGATTTTTTATTCTGTGGAGTATTACTTGGCCACAAAGAAGGATATGCTTGAGACATTTCTAGTTAAATGGATGCACCTTGACATCTATACTCTTAAGTGAAATAAATTGGACACATGTATAAACACTACATTGTTTCTATGGTATAAGAAACAAAGTGTAAACAAAGACTTAAATGTTTTTGTTAATATTTTTATTGTTTTTTTTTTTTTGAGGCAAGGTCTCACTGTGTAGCCCAGGCTGGCCTCGAACTCAAGGCAATCCTCCTGCCTCAGCCTCCTGAGTGCTGAGGATTACATGTGTGTGCTACCACCCCCTGTGTACAATAGATACTGTGAAACAGGAAGAAAATATTCAGAATGGGAAGGGGAACGGAGGTGAGGGGAGGAGAAGAAAGGAAAAGAAAAACAATGAGAAAAAAAGGGAAAAACATGGAAACAGGTTTTTTGAGGGGAGGAGGGATTGAAGGGGTGTAGCAAAATGGAGAAAAAAAGAATCAAGTTACGGCTTTCACAGCTACAAATGCCCTATCACGACTGTGATAATTATGTGGGCCTAAAATGTACCAATAACCTTAATCACTAGAAAAGATAAATGTTTGTTCATGCTCAGTTCCGACACAATTCATTTGTAATACTTTTCAGTCCATGTTTGGTGGACTGAATGTGGAAGCCCAAGGTGTGAAAGACTGCCTGAATATTTATGGGGTGCAGTGTGCTTTTCAGATCCACGAAATGGCTAACTTTAGCCAGTATACATCTCACTTTTTTTTTTTTTTTTTTTTTTTGCATTGAGAATGCTTAAATTCTCTTAGCAATGTTGAAATGTCTAATACACTATCTATGGTTACCACGCTATGCAGTAGAACTCAAAATTTACCCTCTGAAGCCAGATGTGGGGACATAGGTTTGTAATCCCAGCAGTTTGGGAGACTGAGGCAGGAGGATCACGAGTTTGAAGCCAGCCTGGGCAAATCTGTGACTTAACAAGATCCTTCCTCAGTATGAAAGTGAGAAAGTCCACTTGCTGACTGTGTCACTTGACATGGTTGCTCCAAACCACAAGCCTGGAACAACCAACCATGCAGTCATGGGTTCAGGGAACAGCTGAGTGTCTCACAGTTGGTTATCACTGGTCACTCAGGAAGATGGCTGGACGTTGCATTTTGTGGCCTATTGCTAAAGTCCACAGGTGCATCCTGAAGCCTGAGTTTTGCAAGGCTGTGGGTGGGAACACATCCTGTTTTCCATCTCCTTGAGGTATAACGGCCCCTCTGAGCGTACTCAGTCTTGCCTCAGCCCTTAGCGTTTTGCGTGTCTGGTGAGCATAAAGAACAGGACCTTTCGTCAGAATACAGCTGGGCCTGGCCATGGGCCCACTGTGGCAGAAGGGCCAGGCAGCCTTCCCAGGCCAGGGGCTGTGGCTCCTGAGAACTGAGTGTACTTTCTAACCAGCAGTGGCAGAGGCTGCCATAGTCTAACTGTGCATCTGGGCTCACCTTGCGCCTGCCCAGAGGGAGGAGTCAGCTATACCTGCTGGTGAGTGAGGCAGATAGGCGTGGAGCTGGTGGGAGGAGGCAGCACGCCATGCATTCATGGGACATTTTGTGCAAGTGCACACTGCACAGAGATGAGACCACAGCCTGCTCAGGGTGGCTTTAGCAGACAACACACACACACACACACACACACACACACACACAGACACACATACACACACACAGAGCCAAAGCAAAATCAAAATTACAAAAACACCTTGATCAATCGACAGAGGCATATTCAAGATGTGAAGTCAGGGCTGCACTATTAAATCAGTCTGTGAAGCCCCTGAAGCTGAGGCGCAAGAGGGTAGATCCATTGCTCAAGGCTACATAGCCTTTAAAAACAGCAGTGCTAAAGTCCAAATGAGGAGAATAATGCCTAGGCCCCTTAAAAGAAATTTATTCAGTATCTGGGGGAAAAGCAAATACCATTAACAGGTGCCCAACAGGTGCCTGGGACGCCCTCAAACACTACACATACTGTCAGATGGGAAGGGCTCAAAGGCAGCCTGGGTGGGGCCCAGAGCTCCCTGCAGCAGGGAGGCAGCTGGATGTGTTCACCTAGGTCTGACCTTGCAGAGCAGCTGTGTGTCTTCCCCTCCTCCACCAGGACATGAGCAGGAACTTACATTTTGCTTCACTCTCTAGTTTTTTCCAGGAGTAAGACAACCCCAAGGCCACCTGACTGTCGCTTCTCTACTCACTTGCTGGGGCCAGAGGCCCAAGCAAGCATTTCTCCTTTGATGGATGCCACAGACCCCATGCCCACAGCCCAGGAAAGGTGCACTAAAGTGCTGCTGCATGTGTGTGTGTGTGTGTGTCTGCATGCATGCACACACACATGCGTGTGCTTCACCTGAATTCCCAGCAAGTACCAGAGTCCCCTTCTACATCCCACCCCCCAAAGGATTGACTAGGCCACCCAAGACATTGAAACCACACCACCATTTATTTGAGAAGGAAACATTTAATACAAAGAATTATCAACTATGCAAGGGAATTGTATCCAAAGAATTTCACAAAGTTTCCCGAGGTTGAGGGTACCTCCTTGATTAAAAAAAAAAAAAAAAAAACTTGAAAAGGGACCACTAGCCCAAGCAGGGGACTCTTTGCTGGAGAAGGTTTGGCCAAGGCCCCTGCAGGGTGACGTCCTCTGAGCCATCTGCACTAGACTCTGTGCCTTGTACAGATAGTGGCACCTTCCAGAAGGCACGTGGCTGAGGCACTGAACAGCACTCACAGGGAGCTGGGCCCTGGGAGCCCAGTGTCTGTGTCAGAAGGGCCATGCTGGGCCACCCAGGGCCTGCATATTGGGCATTGCCCTCAGATGTCCCATGCCACAGCCCGGCAGCCAGCTGTGCAGGAGGAGCAAGAAAGAAACAATCAGAAGCCCCTTCCTCCTCAAATGTCCCTCGGCACCCTCTGCTAATTCACAAAGTATGCCCTTCAAAGGAGCACCGTGCCAAGAGCCCGGCCCACCGGGGAGGGGCAGATGCCAATGGGCAAATCTGGACAACTTGCACATCTTGTAGATTCCACTTTTGCTTTTATTTAAACAATAGATCCTAACCACAGGGAGTCTGAAGGCGGCTGGGTGAGCAGATGTTCCTGTCTGGATAGTGCAATACCCTGGACTCCTGATACAAAGAAACTGTTAGGAGAGGGCTGCTCCAGGTGACCAGGTCACCTTCCTGCCCTCAGGCTACTGATAGAGAAAACCAATCCTTTCTGCTGGTGGGAAGGCAGCTGGTGTGAAGTCAGAATTCCCTTGAGGACAGCAGATGGCAAAGAGCACTAATATCAACTGACCCCTGCCAAGTGCCAGGCTATGGAGGGCTCAGCTGGGATTACCACCTCCCGCTGACCAGCTCTGCGAGCTTTTTCACAGTCTGCAACCCTGGAGCTGCCGAGGGACAGTCTCTTAGAAGATGCCAGGCAGCAGGCGATAGGGCACAGCGGCGGTGTAGCGTGCCCAGTCCCGGCCGTACTTGCTGGCACAGCGGTGCTCGTCGCGTAGACAGCGGTGAATCAGCAGGATGGCCATGTAGATGATATAGAAGTAGGGCAGGAGGTGGCTACCACCACAGGCCAGGCAGTAGGCCAGGCTGCCCATCAGGTCGCCCGTGTAGTTGAAGTGGCGGGCCACACCCCAGAAGCCCGACACCAGTAGCTTACTATGATGCTTCTGGCCATCGGCTGATGTGTACGAGCACTCGATGGCCTTGGGTTTCTGGCCCCAGATGAGGCAGCGCCCATCCGTCCTACGGAACAGGTCCTTCTGATGGTTGGTTATGCGGAAGATGTAGTAACCCAGCAGGCCGAGCCCCAGGATACCCATGGCGTATGGGGTGGAGAGCTGCACAGGGTGGTACACCAGGTATAGGCCCTGGGAGAGAAGGACATGGTGAAGATCTGCCACAGCACACAGGGGTAGGAGCATGGACTCAGGAGTCTAGTGTAAGTCCTGCCTCAGCCTCCTTCTCTGTAAATAAAAACATCTACTCCAAGGGTTGCTGTGCGCCTCAAGTGCACAAATATGCAAATATGCCTATGTATCCACCTGCTACCTGCCCTCTACTCCCTTTGTGTACACACACACACACACACACACACACCTGTGATATATGAATATATATATGTATATATATATTCCCATGCACGTGCTCAACTTACAATGGGGCTAAGTCCTAGTAACTTCATTGTAAGTTGGAACTAGGATAAATCAAATTGCATTTAACAGCTGGACATGGTGTTGGATTCCTATAATTCTATCGCTCTAGGAAGCTGAGACAGGAGGATTGCAAGTTTGATTGCAAGTTGAACCCACCATGGTACCCACTTGGTAATACCTTGTCTCAAAATAAAATAAAGGGGTTGGGGAAATAACTCCGTGAGAAGGCCCTGGGTTCAATTCCAAGTCACACACACACAGACACACACAGCATGTAATACACCTAGCCTTCTGACCGTCCCAGCTTAGCAGCACAGCACATGGAGACCATGGCTGCTGTTGCCCTAGGGCTCATTTGGCTGAGTGAGATCAGCAGCAGCTGCCTCAGCCAACAGTGAGAAAGCGGATCACACAGCATACTATATTACCATCCTAGGATAAGATTAAAACTCAGCATTTCAAGTACATTTGTAAAGATAATGCATATCACTGTCACATCAGCATAAAGTCAAAAAATTATTGAGTTAAACCACCGTAAGTTGAGGATTGTCTGTATATCATATGCAATGTAAATGTAAAATATATAACCTAGTACTGTATGTAAAATTTAATTTTAATATACACGGTGCTGGTCAGTTTCAGCTGCCTACTGGGGTAGGCGGCTGTATCCAAATATTTAGTTAAACACTAGCTGTTGCAAAGCTATGTTTATTTGGATGAGATTAATATTTAAAACAGAGCAGATAACTCTCCACGATGTGGGTAAGCCTTGTCCAATCAGATGGTAACCTTAAAAGAAAAAAACTGATTTCCTCCAAAGCAGAAATTCTGCCAGAAGACAACCTTCGGCAACCTTGAACTGTAGTATCAACTTTTCCCTGGGCCTCCAGCCTATCCTAAAGAGCCAGACCCCAGCATCACAGGAGCCAAAAAATAAATAAATCACACTCACATACAAATTCCTATTAATTGTTTCTCTAGGGAGTCCTGATATAGTTTGAAAAAATGTGCATATTTAATGTATGTAATTCAATGCTGTCTCTTGGTATTTAAGCGTGAGGGCTGGTTCCAGGCCACCCTGAACAGATAACCAGATATAGTATTTGCATAGAACCTAGAAACACACTCTTATATTCTTTAGACCACCTCTAAATGATTTACTACACCCAATATGTGGTAAATCCTATGTAAATAATTGCTATACACTATTGCTTATGGACAGCAAGAAGAAAACAAAGTCTATACCTGTCAAGCATAGATACAATTTTTTAAAAGAAAATACTTTCAGTCTGTGGTTGGTACGGAGCTGTGGATACAGATGTTAACTACACAGCAGGCTGAAACCAGGCTTGGGCCACAGTGAGAGTGTAAGATCTCATCACAGCTTTACATGCCTGGAAACATGGCCCACAGACCCAGAACACTAGCAAGGTTTTAGTCAGCCAGGTGGGGAAACAAGTCAGGCTGGGCAGCTCAGAGCCTCAAGAATCTACCGTTACGGTGCACGTGGGGCTGCATGTGGACCCTTTGCTCCTTCGCACAAGAGGCCAAATCCCACAGCCGTGTCATCACCATCCTCATTAGCCATAACTCTCCTTTCCTGGTTCATATTCTGAGCAGCAGCTGAGCTCTCACACTGGCCTTCTTTCTTCCCCTATAACCTTTCTGGTAGCTCCCAAATCTGCAAGGGCTGCTCCCACGTACATGGCAAGGATCTGGTGGCCAGGACTCTCATGGCACCCCTCTGCCTCCAGGACACTTCCCTGCCAGGCAGCCCTGTGTGATGCCGGCAGGTCCCAGGACCAGGAATGAAGTGCAGACAAGTAACCACATTGACCACCCTGCAGCTCTGTCCAGCCTGACTAGGACAGGGACTGCTTGCCTGGACTTTGCAGAGATGACTGGGGACATGATCTTGGCTACCTCCCCTGGCTGATGGTCCAACCAAGGAGCAATCCCAGGTCCTGTTGACACCCTGAGCAGACCACAAATGGTCCAGCCTGACTGATGATGGCTGGACTTAGGATGGAGTGAAAGTCATCCACAGCTACTGTAAAAGCTGTTTACGCTCAGTGCAGGGCCCAGCATATCATAAGAGGTTGCCAACATTCAGAACAGACTTTGTGTTAGATGACTGCCCAACTGTGAGCTACGGTATGGTTAAGAGAGGCAAAGTCCAGCAATCTCTGATAGGTTTTTGCCTTTTGATATTTTGAACATACAAAGGGTGTTTAGGACATAACCCCATCATAAGCTAAGCAGCATCAGTGCTACACAGAGCCTTCTCTTCTTCTTAAAAACAGGGGGTAGCCTGAATGACATCCAAGGATAAAAGTTTCTGCAACGAGAAAAGCTTAGCATGGGGTACAGTGTCTGCTCAAGGTCAACTCGGGGTGTCCTGAGGCCTGGGGGCCACAGGCCCGGTCACCATATCCCAGAAAGATTTGCCCTGCCGCCCTCGCCCCCCTCACCTGCAATGTGTACAGAAAGGGCAGCCACACACAGTCGCCCCAGCCCAGGTACCAGCCGAAGTGGTCATGGCAGATGTCAATGGTTTTCAGGTACCAGGTTTCGTTCCAGAAGAAGTCCAGCACATAGATGGCCTGTAAGACAGGAACTTCCGGTTACCTCTGTGGTCCCCTGGCACTCATCTGGGGCTTCGGAGAGTGACCCAGCCTGCACGTGTAGGGGACAGCAGTTGGGTAGCTGCTGAATGACTTCCCTGATGGGCACACTGAGCTGTTCCTGCATTCTCTGCCATGCCATGATGGGGAGTCCATCAGAGGACAAGCACAGGCACACACAGGCAGAAGCACAGGCACACACAGGCACACACACAGGCAGAAGGGTTCCTAGCCATGTCCCTGGGAGCCAAAGTTCAGGGCCATGGAACTCAGCTCAGAGCAGAAGAGCTTGGGAACACTGCCCAGGGAGGCAGCTCCAAGTGCCACAGTCCACAGTGTGAAAAGCCACTGGCTGAGTATCCTGAAGTTTAACCCACTGACTGCCCTTAGCACAACACATATTACATGTCTTTATGACCAGTGACTGTTGTGCCTCTCAGGACCAACAAGACTGATGGCCACTCACAGAGGTGGACAAAGGCATGAATCGCTATCAACACTCCTCACCCCTCAGTGAAGGACAGATATTATAGAGGTCATTTACTGGGACTGGCTGGGACCATGAGTGACCTTCTAAAGAGGCCAGAGCCATGCTGCCAGGACCAACAAGATGCTCATAGTGTTAACAGGTGTCCCGTGGGCTAAAAGAGTGAAATTCTACATATGGCACTCTTTTTCAGAGAGGGAGCAGCACCCTAGCACATGACCTGGAATGGGCCCATGATGTCCACCCACAGGCTCTGCTGTTCAGGGCTCAGGTGTGCTGGACAGTTAATCCAGCAAAGCTCATCCCCAGGCTTCTGTGGCAGTCAGCTCCCTGCCCTAGTCCTTCCTTCTCCCTGGCACAGAAGGAACCACAGAGGAAGAAGACTACAGGAGACCACGTGGCAGCCGCTCCAGAAGGGAAGTCCCTTCTTCATCATCCATTAGATCACAAATTCATCGAGGCCCAGGCCTGGGTGTCCCACCCAGCCTACATCCTAAGGTCCTGGAGTAGCACCTGCCACAGACAACCTACATACCAGAGTTCCTGGAAGATGTGGATTCACGCACCTGAGGCCCACCTCCCAGGCCAGCATCCAGGTCACCCAGCCTGGGCCATGTCCTTTGTCCTGCGTGCCCTCCTTTACTCTTGGGGCCCACTTAGCAGTTTCCACTCAGCAGCCAGCAACCATCTCTAGCCCATATCATTACTGTCCTGCTTGGGACACACTCCTAGGATCTCTTTGTTTTTGACAAAAAAATGAAATTTCCACAAGGACCCAGATGGCCCATCCTTGAGTTCCCAAGCGCTCTGCTCAGGACACAGTCCCTTCCTCGGTTTCCCAGACTTGCTGTCTCTCTCAGGATAAGGGTGTTGCACAGACTGCTCGTTCTATCCAGAGTACCCCTCCTACTTCTCCTCCTTACCTGGGAACCCCTGTGCCTAGATCCCACCTGAGTATAATCCCCAAGGAGAGCCCCCAGACTGTCCTGCTGGGCACACAATGAGGGATTCTCCCACTACACGCTCACCGTGAGGCCCAGGAAGGTACAGACTCTAAACAGCAAGGGATTAGAGACAGAAAAATCTGCTGGCTTTGGAGTTTTCCTGACAGGGAAGCGTCAGAGCCTCCCTGCTCTGGCTGCAAACAGACTTTACCTGCAGGACATTGACCAGGACCATGGAGTTGGTCACCTGACCATACAACTCCTGCTGCTTCGCTGCAAAGGACAGGTTGATGAGGGTCCATGCCACAATCCCAGGGCGCCCATTGAAGAACAGCTTGAAGTCAAACCACTTTCCAATCCGAGGGTTAAACTCAATGCCCATCATGTAGTTGTAGAAGAAGTTGCCTGTGAATTTACTGAAAAATATAAGATATATTTAGGCAAGGAGTACATCTCACCGGAAGTAGCCCACCTCGCCACTGTGGGCCCTCAGCACGGGCCCATGAGGTCAATGAGGTCACTTAGTGAAGACTTGCCTGGGGCACCAGGGGATGCTTCTGCACCTGCCCACACCCCCAAATGCTCCAATAGTCTCCCTGTGTGTTCACTGTGGCTCAACAGGGTTGAGTGTGTAAATTAATTGCCTGCTGTCCCTGGGAAGACTGGGGAACCGTCCTTGAGTGGCACCAAGTCTCTTTCACCCTTCTCCACGTGCCCTCCATGCAGGCACAGGTGAA
The DNA here is from genome assembly GCF_034190915.1 of Cavia porcellus. Lineage (NCBI taxonomy): Eukaryota > Metazoa > Chordata > Mammalia > Rodentia > Caviidae > Cavia > Cavia porcellus. Next base: position 29,087,219 of record NW_026947500.1, read on the forward strand.
CAGTAACACTGGTTTAATCAGACAGAGGTTCCATTCTGCAGCCCACATAGGTGCAAAGACACAAGTCATCTGGCCCTGGAGCCAACGAGGTCACCAATCATGCCACAGTTAGAGAATGAAAAAGGCATGACACTCCAATCTGGATGCCTGAGCCCCAATGCTCACAACTCTTCCTTGCTGGAACCATTATCACCTTGATCCCACATGCCACCCCAGGGAAGGGACAGGAAATCAGCTCAGAAGATCCACGTGGAGACACCCTGCTAGGGTACAACTTGCTATATATACCTAGGTATTTGTCTATTTACTAAAACATCAATTTTATGTTTAGCTACTCCAGTTAATCTAATTGGAAAAAAGCAAAATATATAAAGTTTATAACCATTGGTAAGTACCAGGCAGTTAAAATGACCTGTAGGTGCCATAAAAGGAGGTCAACCTCGTTACTTGCTAACATATAATCCACACAGTACCTGCACCCAAAGACATTTTCCAAGAGCCTAGACATAGCAGCTAAAGGAAACACTTGTTTTTATTTGGTCTCCAGATGGAACTGTGAGCCCCACTACCTCCAACTATCTACAGCCTGTTAATGGACAGATGGTAGATGAATGGAGGGAAAGAGGGAGAGAGGGACAAGGCAGGACAGGAGGGCTGGGTGACCACTGTCCTGCCCAAAGCTTCCGTAAGAGAATGAGAATCAACCAACTAGGTTCTGCTGGGAAGCAGTTACCTTAAAGCTACTGAGATAATGAGACTCTTCACTACGGATACTCCAAAGGCGCAGGCAAGGGGCTGTTCTCGTCCCTAGCCAGCCTTGTCTGTCTGGCTTCTCTATCCCCATGATAGACATGTACAGACAGGTAATGACTTGGCTACCAAAGACAGACTCAGTGAGCTTCAGCTACATTCTTTCCAAGGCAAGAGAAATCGCAGCCATTTCAGAAGGACATTTTCCAGATCCAGGCAAGTTCTATCCATCCCCTCCTTCGGAGCTTCCCACCGTCCCCTCCCAGGGCAGCAGACACAGGTCAGAGCAGAGGCATCCACTTCCCTTTCTGGCTTTGACCAGCTATAAGGACATACCAGTCTTTGGCATTGGTCGGGAAAAGATAGCCCTTGATCATGACAAACGTGGACACAGCATAGCCAAGGATGTTGGCACACCACAGCAGCGGGATCCAATTGTCAAAGATGATGGTGGGCGAGAACCAGAACAGGAAGCGGGAGTTAGCAAACCAGAGGAGATGTGTAATGAGCCAGGCTTGTAGGCCATTGACCTGATACTTGTTGACAACTCCTGCAAAGGGAAGGTTTAAAAATCAAAGCGCTCGCCTGACCTGGATTGGGTCACCTGGCCTGGCTGTATGCACCTGGCTCAGGTCCTACTTGTTCCATAGTCCTGTTTCTGCAGACCCCTGCCTAGAGCATCTGGGCACCATTCCAGAAGCCTCCCTGGCTCACAGCCCTTACAGTGGGTGGAAGGGCTGACTGCTCCTGCCAAGTTCTGTGAGCCTCTTGTTCTCACTGTTCCCAACCACCACTGCCTGAGAAACAGGTGTGCAGCTTGTTAGTGAGGTGGGGTGAGTGGCAGGAGCAGAGTTTCCCCCGGTTATTTTTTGTTAGCAGAGTTGGGGTTGGGATTCCTATCTGCAACTCTATGTGCACGTGAAGCTAGGCTCCTCAAAGGTTCTCAGTGTTGAAAAAGGAATGGGTTACGGTGAAAGTTGGGTTAGGGTTAAGATTAGAGTCAGGTTAAGGTTGCAGACAGAGCTAGAAGTGAGGCAGGCAGTTCCCTCCAGACCTGGAAAACTGGTTTACAGCCTGGGACACTCTAGATGCCATATCTCACCTCAAGACCTGGTGCTATGAAAGATTTCTGAGCTAAACTCATTTGATCTTGTGAGCAGTTTATGGAACACATATAACCCGGAGGGCTCGGGACCCACACTTGAAGCCCCAGGCCAGCTGTGCCAAGATGCCCACCAGCCTGAGAGCAAGGCCCACTGTAGGGGAAGACATGGAATCGGTTACCTGCAGGTGTCACTGCTCCCTCCTGAACTCCTCCCACGTAGCGTGGCACAAATTTGTGGCAGAAGTCAGGAAGCAACATGTACAGAAGCACCTGAAACACACGATTGGGGGCCAATGGTTGGTGGCCTGCAGAGCACAGCTGTTTGTTTTGACCTGGCTTGGTTTTTATCTGAAGCAGAGCAGGAGCAGAGACAGGAGCACCAGAAGAGCTCATAATTCCTGTTGCCTGGGCTGCAGAGGAAACAAAGTTTCCTCATGTGCAGGAAACTACTTTACCACCCACAATGCAGAGCCTTCTCCAGCCATAGCCTAACATCCCCTTAGGAGAACACACTGGTTCTTCCCTGGCTCCTTCTGGGGGATGTTTGGAAAAGCTTGAAGATACAGTTTGCACCCTATAAAAACTGCCCTTCCAGAGTGTCCAATGCAGTGGCATTTGATGTACTTATAAGACTGAGCAACTAGTTCCAGAACTTTCTCATCACTACAAAAGAGAAACCCTATCCCCAGTAGCAGCTGCCCTCATTCCTTCTTCCCCCAAAGTCCTGACAACCACTGATCTTTCTGTCTCTATGGGTTTGCCTATTCAGGATATTTCACATAAATGCAATCACACAAGAGGTGTCTTCTGTGACCGCCTTTCCCATCTCAGCATAACCCTTTCAAAGCTCATTCACACTGCAGTGTGTATCAGAACCTTACTCCTTTTCACAGCCTAGTAACAACCCACAGATGAACAGAATATCCACTTTTTAACTAGCCCTCTACTGACAGATAACTAGGTTGTTCCCACTCTGGCTTCTGGAATAGAACTGCCCCTACCACTTCTTATCCAAAGCACCAAGAGACCTCAAGGGAAGGCATCTGTAGCCCAAGAGGCTGGTCCCAGGGAGAAGCAGTGGACTCTAGTGCAAGCCTTCCTGCCAGAGGCCTGACGCTAGCTAGGTTCAGACACAAACTCTACTAAGTCTGGCCCAGCCCCTTCCTGCTGACCTCCTACACCAGGACTACATAGCAACATGCTGGGAAATACTAGTTTTGGCTTTGTTGAATGGGAGCCCTGTTCGTGCTAGCTGGTGTAGGATCTGGTCCAACTGTGTATGGAGCTTCCCTGGGAGACCTGTGCCCTGCACACAGCCTGTCCTTAGTCCACAGCATGTCTCAGCAGGGGTGGACACACTCTCAATCCCAGCAAGGCAACCCGACACTGGGATGCCGACAGGTGCTTCCTATCCTCCCGCTGATGTAGCATGAAGCATGTATGATTCCAGGTAACACCCTGCTGAGGTGTGTGACTGTCCATCCAACCCAGGACAAAGGCAAGACAATGCTGTAGGTGGGCATGCTCCCCAAGGGCAGGAGAGTGGAAAGTGACTGACCTGGAAAGTGACCCACTGACCTGGAAAGTGACCCACAAAGTGTAGATCTGGACAGCCTTCATTGTCATGGGTGGGGTCTTGGCCCAGATGTCTGCGAAACTGACACGACCAGTGATTATGTTCAGTGCAGGGGTGGTCAGAGAGCAGCTGTACTGGTCACATGCCATGATGAAGTAGTACACAATGAGGGGTGCGAAGAGCAGCAGGAAGATGACGCTGGCCAGGGAGAACCAGTCCACTTCCCTGCAAGGAGGATGAGAGGGTCACAGCAGGGCCCAGTTGTCCTCTGAGCTCACAGAGAACCCACAGAGGTCCTTATGTTTGGGACATGTTCACATAATCCAGCACCTTAGAAAACTGGGTTGCTGGGTGTTTGTCAAAAGCTCCCCACTGCAAGAGAGGCCTCCAACCTGCTACTCTTCCACCTGCCAGAGCAAACAGACTGATCTGTGGGCAACTGTGCAAAGCCCAGTTCACAGATACAGGGGCCTTCATGACCACCAAGGCCAGTGGCTTCCTTAGTCCAGCCCAGCGAGGAAGATCAGTCCCCACAGATGCTCATGCTGTTCACTGAACCAAGAATCAAGACAGCAGTGAGGACACCTTCAGTCCATACTCTCTTTTCTCCATTGCTGGTGACACAGGTTGAGCACCCCTAATCCCCAAATGCTCCAAAATCTCAAACCTTTTCAGCACTAACCTGATGCCACAGGTGGAAATTTTCACACTTGACCTCAAGTGACAAGTCACAAGACATAGGAACGCTAAGAAAATGGTAACGCCTTATCTTCAGGCTATGTGTGTAAGGGGTTCATAAAATATAAATTACTTTTGCATTTACATTCAGGTCCCTCCCTAAGATGCCTCATTTGCATATGCAAATTTCTCCAACATCTGAAAACAATCAGAAACGTGATCCATTTCTGGTCTCAAGCATTTCAAAAGAGGGCTACTCAACTTACAATGGTTTCCAGTTTCATTTTATTTTTTTAAATTCCTCTTTGAATTTTTTACTTTATAAAGTAGACAACCTTTTATCTTTCGTAACTGACAATAAAAAAGAATTTAAAAAAAACAAACAGGTAAATAACATCTCCAGGGCTGAAAACCTTTGAGACTCTTTTTCACTTTCTAGTTAGGAGAAAGGGGACACCCTTACCAGGCACGGCCCCACTGTCCTTGAGGTTCAGCCTTGCCGTTGGTGATGCTTCCTGGGTTCCCAATTTTGGGAGCGCTGGGCTGGGATTTTGAAGCCATTGGGCACTGAGAGAAAGAGAAACTTTGCTCAGATCTTTCCAGAGAAACAAGTCCACGTTCTTGCTGCATGCTGCAGGGTTTGGGTGTCGTACTGCGGGCCTCCTGCACATACCTTCTCAGGACCTTTACCTGAAAGTACATTCCAAGACAGGAAGAGAGCTTCCTGCCCTACGCTATCTCCAGAGCCTGTGATCTAGGCCCATCTGGCCTTTCCATGTCTGCTTTCTTTCCTCTGCCCCGGGTAGATGAGGTCTTTACTCACCCTTGGGTACCGATCACTTCATCCTGGGACCTGCTATTTCCTTTGCTTTGAACGTGTTTGCGGGTGGCCCTGTTTAGGTCTCATATAAAGTGTCCACTCTGCAGTGGACCTCCCTTCCAAAGCCAATCAAAAGCAGCTCCTTTCCAGATTCCCAGTGAAGGCATATAACCTGTTTACTCTAACTTCTGAGCAACTCTCCATATCATGTAGAATTGTTTTATTTGTGTTCGTATGGACTTTGTGTCCTCCTCTACTAGAAGACAACTTCCTGGGGGCAGGCATTGTATGTCCTGCTTAACACTCAACCCCTAGGACCTTGAAGAGTATCTCAGTAATCACCCTACCAAAGGAAGGAGGAAGGAAACAAAACTTCTCTAGGTACCACTGTTGCTTTAAATGGTTATAATTTGGGGGATGCAATGATGCACCCACTTCCAAAACTCAGGTTTATAAAACTCCAAAATATAGGGAATTTTATAAAGATGAGTTTGAGCCAGGCATGGTAGTGGACACCTATAATCCCAGCAATCTGCCAGGCTGAAGCAGGAGGATTACAAATTTGAGCCCATCCCAGGCAATTTAGTGACTTAGTGAGAACTTGTCTTGAAAATTTCAAAAAGGGTTTGAGATGGCCCTGGGATCAATCTCCAGTACCACTCACAGACACAAAAAGATAATCTTGAAAGCTTTCCAAGAAAGCCAGGATTAAGCAACACAGTAACTCTGAAATTTTCAAGAGCAAGCTAGATCCCATATGACAACAGAACACCTCAAAATTCTAAGGGAAGCTTTCTCAACCTAGGATTCTAGCACCAGGTTAATTTTGTTTTCAGGTTTTTTTTTGTTTTGTTTTGTTTTTTGGTAGAATATGTTTGTGGTACATAATGATTACATGCCTCATGGGGAGTTGGGACATGCACATAATACACCTGGATGGACAAGTGCCATGCCTGTCTGTGAGACACAAAGCTTGGCACAGAACACAAAACCTGGCATAGACAAAAGAAAAAGCCCCCTAACAAGTGTTCATCCTGCAGTAACACTGGTTGGGCCAGATTGCTTTTTTTCAGTACTGGATACTGAACCCAGGACCTTCACACTAAACTAACCCTCTAGACCTTTTGTGTGTGTGTGTGTGAGAGACAAGTTCTCACTAATTCACTCTTTCCCACACTGGGCACAAACTCGTGATCTTCCTGCCTCAGCCTCCCAGAGTGCTCTGATTATAGGCATGCATCACTGCGCCCAGCCCCAGCTTGCTTTTGACACTGTGTCTGCCTGGCAGCTTTCACAATGCTTCTTACTGAGCAAAAACACCTACACCTTACTTGAGGTACAACCCTATTCACCATCCCCAACCAAACACATACCAACCTAATCATCTCTGATCTCTGGTTTCCCCATTAACTGTGTGAAACGTGAATGCCTTAAAGAAAATCACCAGGAGACTGGCACTCTTTCCAACTTAAGGAATAGGTTATTCCAAGAAGATAGACCAACATAATCCTTTGATTATCTAACAAAAGGGCTGTGAAATATATATACTCACAGGAGAATGCTGCCAAGAGATTAAAAGAATTAAAATAAAAACAAAGCCAGGCATAGTGATAAACACCTGTCAAATCCTGCCTAAGTAACTTAGTGAGATCCTCTCTCAAAAAAAGTTTAAAAAACACCTGGGGAATGTAGTTCAGTGCAAAGGCCCGGGTTCAATCCCTAGTACTATCTATCTATATCTATATCTATATCTATATCTATATCTGTATCTATATATATATAAAGTTAATGTTATAAGCTTAATCATAGTTCAAGCTCTCAGGTTTTTCTCTTCTGTCACATGTACTGAATTCTGTAATTCACACACAAGGACCAGCCTCCCAAAATGTAGCTGGGTAGAGAGGAGGGGGAGAACATTTTATTTTATTCCTAAGAACCCCAAAGAGCAAGTTATAGCTGACACCCAGGGCACCAGTTTGTTCTTACTTTTCAAAGTTGCAAGGTAACTGCCTGTGCCCATGCTCAAAAGTGGTATGGGTAACACTCTCACCTCTAACCTCTGGCCTGGTGGCTTCACAGCAGAATGAAGTTCCTTTCTTGAACTGGTGTGTAACAGCTTCCAGGCTCTTAAGTTTCCAAAAGGCTGCTGCTGGATCCCTCTCCACAAGCTGTGCAGGCCCCTGCAGGGAAAATGGAGATGCTAAAGACCTCAGGGCTGACCCTCGAGAGTAGAGGTTACCTGGCCTCTGTGATAACCCTCAACCGGACTCAAAGAAGGGTTCAGACTCGGAGAGGCCCCTCTGGGGTGAGGAGTGTCAGGCAATCTTGCCATGGAGTTTTTGTACCTGGTTTAATGGTAGGCAAATACTGAGGACTACACTGGTGATGGGTATCTGTGGCGTCTGTTCTGCCTTTGCAGAATGCAACGTGGGCTTGATGGGGGGGGGGGGGCTCCAGCACATAGGAAGGAAGGTGACATGGTGTTTGATTTTACTTTGCTCACTTAGCCTGAAGCTGTAAGCTAAAATGAAGTTCTCTTGCCTTTTTCTTTCCCCCATTCTCTGGCCTGTGAGTTAATTTAGGACATCTCAGAATTCTGTTCTAACACACTTGGGAGAGGGGTTGGGGAGGCAGCTAGGAAAATGCATAGAATTCCGTAGCTACTTTAAGGCCCCAGGTTGACTTTTGAGTTCTGCAAATATAAACTAAAGGGATTCTGTTCCTGAGATGACTCAGCTCACATCAGCTTTTTTGATTTGGAGACACAGAAGAGGCTGCGAGTTCCCAGAGCAATCAGTTTCCATTTGTAGGATGTCACCACTTAGATAATCCAAGATATATGACTGTGGGCAATTACCTTGAACTGGCTATGTATCAGTGGCCTCCTCCGCAAATTAACTATGTTGCCTACTTTGTTGGGTGAGAAATAAGTAAGATTATGAATGCCAAAATGATCAGGGCCACATGGGACCAGCCCTCCAAGCATTCACCTAAGAGCTAGCTCTCAGCTGCACAGCTCTCAGCTCTATCAACAGGCCAGGAAAACCACAATGATGAGCTGCACAGCATTCTGGTTGGCAATCACATAGCAAACACTGGAGCTCAGTGGCTTCAAACAAGTTTTTCTATCATCTCTCGTGATTCGAATGGGTCATAAATTGGGGGCCAGATGGTCAGGACAACAATGGATTGGGCAAGGAATGTTGGAGGAGACTCACACAATGCAGTCAGCTGTGTGCTGGGGCCCCTTTCCCTCTGTTTCCTAGGTGGGTGGACTTGAGCTTCTCACAGTGCAGTGGTCTCAAGGCCATATTGTGATACATTCAGTAGAAAATCTCCAGTAAAATCTAAATGAGGATATTGAGAACTAACTTTTTGGGTTCTACACTGAAGATTATTCTAAGGGCCTTCCAAATAGGAACACATTTACTTAGTTGGAACAGTATGGGAATAGCAGAAAGTCTAATTTCTCAGGCATGGTAGGGAAGAAGAAATATAGATGTGCCTCAAATAGGTTTTCAAGATAAAAAGAATGATACAACTAGAAATGGGCAAAGTGGGGCTGGGGAGGCATCTTGTATGAGAATAGTTTTAGAAGCCAGGTAGCTTCAGATGGTGCTCAGGCACATACTAGCAGGAATTTATCAACAAAATATATTCAGAGGGTTAAACAGATGCTAGAACTTCCGTGAACCTGTGTATACATGTGCAAAATAATGAAAACAACTAAATGACAATAAACAAAAAAATCACAAGCAAGGACACCTCTGCAGAACACTCAGCAGCTATAAACACAAACAAGGTCACTCTACAAGTAACAAGAAGACCCAGCCAGCCTATCATGTCACAGCAAAAGGGCAAGTGACAAAATAGCAGAGCATTTAAAAGCTGCAAACCACAACCTTAAACAGCATTGGAAACAGGGTGTTTATTTTCTATTTTTTTCTTTTTCTAATTTTTTAGACATATGTTTACATGATAAAATAATTTAAGGAAACAACAAAAACTTTTCCTGGGAATATCTGTGGCTCTAACAGGGGTCACTGAAGTCATCCAGACCTACAAGCTGGTCAGGCTGGCTTTTGGGGTGACCCCTGGGTTTACCTACAGCTTTTCTACCCATGTCCCCACCACACACACACAAAGCTAGTGATTGCAAAGCTGTCTTTGCTAAAAGCTCACTCTGCCCTCCACGTATGACCAGCCCAGTGAGTTCCAGGGTGGCTCTGGGGCTTCATATACCTAGAGGGTGGGTGCCCCTGTGGGAAGTAGTGGTATTTGAAACATTCAGAAACTCGCATGAACCCCATAAGGAAAGAAATGCCCAGAGATCCTAGTTTCTAGTTTTCAAGGGTGAAATCCAGTTAATTGAAGCTACAGGGTTTCTGCTTTTTAGAAGTCACAAAATATACGCTCACCAGGAATTTCTAAGTCATGCATGGGGGGGTAAATCTTTTCTCTTTCCTTCGATCCATCCCAGATGTCATTAAACTGTGGTGGGTATTCTTTTAGAGTATTCTACAACTGTTTTAATCATTAATATACATCCACTCCAAGGTGGCACAGGAGAATTCTCTTCACTTCCCAGAAACAATAATGCTTGATTATTCCTGATATTTGGTTCTGCAAACCATCCTGGCTTTAGGAGGAAAAGGTGTCCTGCAAGTGGAATCGCCATAGACGACTAAGATATTTAGAAATATCAAAGGCAGTCAGACAGGAGTAGGCTCCTGGAACAAGTCAGTGCAAAAGGGGATTTTATGGAGTAAAACTCCATAAAACTGTGGCTGTAGTTGAAGGTCAGACCTCAAAATAAAGAGAAATAACTCACCCACATACTTCCCTTGGGAGGACTGGCAGTGATTGATACTTTAAATAGGCATCAATCACCTTGGATGTAGGACCAAACCACTCTAGCCCTTTCCTCCCCAGAAAGCCCTTTTTCCCTCGATGCAGGCTTGCTACATGACTTGCTTCCCCATTTGATCTGCATTTAATCAATATCACCTCCATGACCACACCCCTAATCTTATTGTTTGACTATAACTTTATCCCACCTTATACCCGCCTTGTGATTTTCCATTGGATCAATATTACCTATGCGACCACACTTGTAATCTTATTGGTTGACTAGCGCGTTTTGTTCCACTTTATACCTCCCTCATCTGGTGGTTTTACTCCATAAAATCCCCTTGATAAGCAGGTTCCCCGGGGCCAACTGCTCGGGATCCCCTTTTGTCCCTCTTAGAAGCTTCGTTCTCTCAATAAATACATCCTACTCTTAACCTTCGTTGTTCCTAGAATTCCTTCACTTGATTTTAGAGACCACAACCTTGGTGTGTATCACATATCTAGCAGGTAGGGAGTTGTAGTTCCTTTATATTTGGATTATTTTGAGGCCCTATATTACATGCTCTATATCAGAATAACTTACTGTCCTTCTCAGGCTAGTCTCTGTCACCAACCTGGGAACCTCCAAGAACCCTGGAGCTGTCCAAGTCACCATCTGGCCTCTCTGTTCCCCAAGCTTCCCGGGTACGCCACTCCAGCTATCCAACCCATGTATTTCTTGGGAGAATGGAACTATTTAAGTTTTGGTAAGGGAGTCACTGAATCGGGTCCAGAGGGAAAAGGTCACTACGTAAGGCACCGGGTGAGCTAAGGAGCGCCCCGCTCACTGAACACGGGCAGCTCCCCATCCGTGAGCTGGACCCGCCTCCTTCACACCCGCGAGCCCCACCTCTGCTCCCGTCTGCCTCCTCCTTGCTCGCAGGCGCCTCCCGCCCACCTCAGCAGCCATCTCCGTCCTAACCGGCGTCCACGACCCCACCTAACATGTGCTCACGTCCGCCTCACACACCTATCTGCAGGGGTCCCCTGCCCACCTCAGCAGCCATCCTCATCCTAACCGGTGGACACGACCCCCAGCTGTGCACACCCACCCACTCACCAGTGCAGCCACCGCGCTCCGGTGGACAAGAGCCAGCTGCAGGTCCCAAGCCAGTCTCGTCACGTTGTGTGAGGGCTAGGTCCCGGCCGCGAGAAGACGTAGTACGATAGACTACCAATAGGAGGAGGATCTTGCGCGGTCGGCCGCCCTGCACCCGGCCATTGGACGAGGCATCTGAGCTGACCGCGGACCCACCGCGCGCGCCACTAGGTGGCTGCAGATCCGAGATTGACATCCCGAGCCCGCCCTTAGCCCCGCCCAGGTCTCCGGAGGATGCGGGGTGTCAACCTGGGGCGCCTTTGAGATGTGCCGGGGCGGTGTGGGGGTTGGGAAATCGAGACAAGACTGAAGAAGCCAAGTGGGCTGCGCTGAGAGTGAACCAGATTCCTACATTTACTGGCTGAGTGGGTGTGAGACCCCCGGAGCCTCTGTTTCTGCCTCTCAAAGGGCTCTTGACACTTAATGCAGGAGCTGGAGTGTCCAGCAAAGAGCAAAACAGACGAAATCCCTGCTCTTGCCGCTAACGTACTCGAGGAAGCGGATGTGCTATAAATACATAAGTAAATATAGAGATGAGGGGCGGTGAAAAACGATACAGAGAAAGACAAAGCAGGTTAAGGAGACCGGACAGTGGCAGGGCGGTTTTACGTAGGGGTGTTCTGGAAGCTCGCTGCCCTGGCTGGAGACCTTCCCAGGACCTGGAGCTTGGGGTAGGATGCTTATAAGGGATCACAACGTGGGGACAGGGGAGGGCGAGGCAGTAGGATTGAGCAAAGGGTAAGCTGACCAGAGTGCAAGCCAGACCTTTTGTGCTGTGGGGAAAAGGTCCCCAGAACCCTAATCACAGTAACACCATTTTGTAGTAGGCTGTCAGCTGTCTTGTGGGCTCTGCCAGGTGCTGAGGCCAGCCTGCTAGACTCCAGCACAACAAGGTCATTCGTCACAGCCTTGACAGTGTTAGCTGAGACCAGTACAATTCCTAATCAGGACGGAAGTGGAATAAACATTAGTACGTATTTCTTCTCATGAACTCTGGTTTTCCTTCTGGGTTTTTTGTTTGTTTGTTTTGCCGTGTGACCAAGAGCCCCTTATAAACTGGAGCTTCATAAAGAAGGAGTAATTTTGGTGATGTCTCTGATCGTAGTAAGCCGTCCACCGTTGTGTGAGTAACTCCTAGTAAATGCATTCACTTGCCAAGCTGGAATTGTCTGGGTTATTCTTTGTTCTGTTGGCACTGTCTCAATTCAGAGGCAGGCATTTCTCTTACATCTCCCAGCAAATCACAGAGCATGGGCCAACCTCATGGTGAGATGAAAGTATAAGAAAGCATTGTCCTTTTGATCTGGAATGGCCATGTCATATGTTCCTGCCTCCACCAGATGTGGGCCAGACTATGAAAGACGATGTGGCTCCTGGAGGAGTGGGCAGGAGCAAGTGTTTGCTGCCTCGACACCTGACAGCTTACACACAAAGTCTTGAGTCACATCCACAGCACCACAAAATACAAACAAAAGCATTTGAACATGCAGGAAACACCCTGTACACCTTGTGCTAGATATAGCAGTTAGGTACAAATTACAGCTCAGTACAATAAACACCTAGACAGGAAATGGTGTTACTATTGCCCTTTGTAACATGGCATGTTTCAACAGTTGGTTACATTGTATTTGTCTCTTTATTTCTATATATCTTTTTACTTCTATGTGTCTATTTTTATTTTTTCCATTCCCCCCAACCATTTGTTGGCTGCAGATACCATAACACCTCCTTCAAATATTTTAGTATCTATCTCATGAGAGCAAGACTGTTTTCCTTTATTACAAAATTGAAATGACCACACTCTGGAAATTGGGCATAATTTTAATACTATCGTGTATTTATTGCCTATCTGCAGTCTCCCCACGTTGCTTTGATAATGTCCTTTTATAATTCTTTTTCAAACATGGAGATGCAATCAGGGAGACATACCATGCATTTGCATTATGCAATTTTGGGCCAAGATAACACACACATAGGTCATGTCTTCAGTGCATTCCATGAGGAGTCACATGTTTTTCTGTCCCTTTGTTGAGGATAGGTTTACTTGTGAGTTTCAGGTAGTGTCTGCCAGAAGTCTCTCTTTTTCCTTCCGTGATTAATCAGTAAACCAGCAAAATAACACTTTGAGAATGCGAATATGCTGCTCCCAACCTATCACAGGAAAGTGAGTTAAACAAATTAATATACAGTCAGAGAGGGACTGGGTCCTCAAGGAAGTAAATATAAAAATATGAAGACGTTGAGACTGTGGCTGGAGGCTCAAGCCAGACATGCAATGGCCAGGCTTACATGCCTCCCTATGGGATAAATAGCAACTTAAGATTATAGTGTAATTAACACCAACTGGTCCAGATAACATCAGTCACCCAGGCAGGTGACTGAGATTCCATACCCATCCCTTCCCCAAAATGCCTTCTTCTTTCCATGTACTCTTGCTACATGGCTTGTTTCTCTGTTGGATCCATAATAGCTAAATGGATACATTGTACATGTAATTGTGTAGGTTGACTATAGTTTAACCCATGTGAGACCCACTTTGTGACTTTGCTGTATAAATTATCTCTGACAAAGGGCCTGGATGATCACCCATACAGGACCCCACCAGGAAATCCAGGAGCTCTTTTTTCTTCCCCTTAGTTTCAATGAAACTTTTAACTTCTTCCTTTGGTTCACATTATTCCTTGATTTTGTGAGACAATAAACTCAGCACATTTGGCATCTAATAGGTAGAGAGTTATGCTTCTCCTTTATCAAGATGATCTTTCACCCAGTGTCACAGCATTTAATGAAGACTTTTATCTGCAGCACTTACTTCTCTGTGTAAATGACACAGCTCAGGACCACCATGGTGAGACAGTGGCTGGACACGAGGCTGGGACAACAAAATGAACTCCTGGGCACACAAAACTATTTTCCTTTGTAACATGGCATGTTTCAACAGACTTGTCTTGAGACCCTGATAAAACTGCAAAAACAATATGTTTGCATGAAATGAGAAAAAAGCTGCCAGGGAAAATATCTAAATAACCCCTCCAGCCTAACTTCCTCTTAGTGGATGTAAACAATAATCAAGTTTTGGAGGTCACACTGTTGGGCACACAATGTTTGCCCCCTACTAGCTTTCCTCTAGATAATACCTCTGATGTGTGGGTTATGATAGTGGTTGCCTATGTTACTTTTGGGGACCTTAAAGCCACTTTTGCTGAGAACTGATTCTTCATCAGACCATGGTCTGATGAAGAATCAGACCATGCAGTTGTCCTTCAGCCCTACAGAAGGCCAGAATGGTTATGCAAGACACCAATGCAGCTGTAAGAGCAATTTAGCAGTTTCTGAGTGAAACTATCTATTAACCCAGGAAGACGATGCCAGATACACAAAAATTCCACAGCCCTAAGGACAGATTGATTGTAACTACTAGGTGGTCCAAATCTATCACAAAAACATTTTTTTTTTTGGAACCTTACCCTTAGTTAATGGGAATTGCAGGATTTTAGCCCACTCCAACAAATCAACAAACAGCTTCCTCCTCTCCTTGCTTTAGAAGCAGTATTTTGGGGATTCTTCACCAAATGCTGGCTTCCCTCAGCCAAAGGCTTAATTTGGCTGAAAAACCTTCCTCAACTCCCACTAAACTTTTGCTTGCATTGGAGTGTGTGTTCGTGTTTCTACCATCTCTGGATCAAGTGAGCCCACCCTCTGTATCACACACATCTTCTAATTTTAGCATTGCTTTCATAGTTACCATTAAAGTTTTAAATATCTTAGTCACCGAGGTATAATTCGTGTTCTATTGTCCCATACTTGGCCAGTGGGAACCCCTTCATATCGATAACTCTGAGCTCCTCTTAGCAATGAGCAAAGCCTTGGTATTAAGAACTTTCTTACTTTCTGAAATAACCAGCCAGGGCTGCTCCTCTGCTCCAGGCCTAAATTAACCATTGTCTGAGCAGAACCCTGCAGGAGTGGAGGGAGCAGAGCCTTTGAACTTAGGGCATGAGAACTACTCCAAGGGTGCTTGCTGGCACTGACTGACTGGGCACATACCATGTTCTTGATCTTTTCAGGAGTTGTCTGTCATGAACAAGCATTCAAGTAAATGGAAAATCAGTAGTCAAGCCAAAATGCGTAAAAATTAGAAGTAGCACTGCAAATCAGGAGGAAAGACAGACTATTTGAGCAACAAAGGTAAGATAGTGAATTATTCATATGGGGAGAAAACGTTCTTGCCCTTGGTGAGCTGACTGCGCCTTATGGAAAAAGCAGCGGTAAACAGCTGATAGAGAATTAGGACAAGAGCCTTGAAGATGCAATGAAGCAGTGTTTGTAATGTTCAGTGTCTGCATACACTGCATCAAAACTGCAGAGGAGGCCAGGAGTGGTGGCGCATGCCTGTAATTCCTGCATTCAGGGGCTGAGGCAGGGGTATCCTTGTGAGTTCTAGGGCAACCAAGGCTACACAGTTCAAGGCCGGCATGAACTCCATAGTGAAACTCTATCTCCCCCGCAAAAGAACTCCCTCTCTCAAAAAACAAAACAAAACAAAACCTGCTGGGGAAATTGGCAACCTGGCTGCAGGAGACCCTTAGAAGAGTAAGAACAGGTGACTTCCGGGAGAACATGGCGGACAGATAACAGCAACTACCAGAGGCTCTCTGAAAGACTCGGCTCAGAAGCCAGGAATGGTGTGGACTAAGGAGACATAAGCAGGTGGAGATATGCTCTGCTGACTCAGGAACAAACTGGGCTGAGACAAACCAACTTGGAATGCAGTCCTGGTGCTAAAACAGGAACAGAAAAGCCTCGGTGTGGAGGCTGGACCCCGCGCCATTGTAAGCCGCGATTTGGGTTTCCTGCTGCGCGGTGGCTGGCTGCCTCTACAGTGGCTCGCTGCCTCTACAGTGGCTCCGCAAGGAGAGAGATGCCCAGAAGCTCTGAGAACGGCAATCTGCGAATGGCAGGGAGGCGTGCACTGACTTGTGGTGAGGTGAGTGAGAGAAACTGACACTCTACCACAGTTTGACTCCAGCAGAGGACTTTCTGGGCCCGAGCAGTCCTGTGGGAGCAGGGCGCGGTGGCGACTCCAGCCACACATCCCCCTCTCGGGCGGGATTGGTGAAAAGTGCCTGGCCTGCGTGACGCTGCCAGCGGACCTGGTAGGCTGTCCCAACCCAGATCCCAGAGCCTGACGGTGGCCAGGAGGGGAGATGCGTAGGCTGCCTGGTCCGTAAATCCCTGGTGCGCAGCAGTGAGCAGGAACACCTAACTGGCACAATTCGATCAGGCTGTGGCTGACTGGGAGAGAAGCTGGGCCTCTTATATAAGCTTGCATATATAAGGAACAGAGAAGAAGAGGCAGCATGGGAAGAGGCAGCAACAAGAAAGGCTCCTCGGCCCCCAATTCTGAGAAACAGGCAATAGCGGACACCGCACCAATACACATAAGGCGCCATATAGAGAGCCTCATAGACCAATTCAGGAATGAAGTTATCAACGACCTGAAGCTAGAAGTATGCAGAATAGTTAGAGAAATACTAAGTACCACCCAAGAAAAAACAGGTGGTGGAATGGAAGAACAGAAAAAAAGGGGAGAATTGTTTGATGGAGAAAACAGAGAAAGCATAGAATACGTGAAGCAGGTTCAAAGGGACTACCAAGATACTAAGAAGTCTATCGAAGACTGGCATAACAGCTTGAAAGAAACTAAGGACAGACTATCTGAACTGGAGGGCAGACTTGTAATATGGGAGAATGAAATGAAAAACTTCTTAAAAATAAAAAAGAAACAAACAGCAATAATACAAAGACAAGAAGATGATAAGAGGAGCCATAACTTAAGGATTAAGAACATAAAAGAAGAAGTAGGGACACAAACAAGTGAACTACAAAAGCTACTCACAGAAATAATCCAGGAGAATTTTCCTAATTTAGCAAAAGGTAAAGATACTCAGATGTATGAGGCATACAGGACCCCAGCTACCTACAACCCAAACAGAGCAACACCCAGGCATATAATAATAAAAATTCCAGAAATTCAATACAAGAACAGAATATTAAAAGCTGTAAGAGACAAGAAACAGACCACTTACAAGGGAACACCCATCAGAATTACAGCAGATTTCTCTGCACAAACCATCAAATCACGAAGAGCGTGGGGGGAAATAATTCAAGCTTTGAAAGATAATAATCTCCAGCCAAGATTGAGATATCCTGCACAACTGTCCCTGGAAATTGATGGAAAAACAAGGTGCTTCCAGGATAAAGAGGAACTGGGGGAATTTGCAACCACCAGTTCAACTCTACAGAGAGTACTGCAGGATATTCTAAAAAAAGAAAAATACAAAGAATCCAGAAATAATGGCAGAGAGGCCACAACGAATGGATCAGAGAACAAAATGAAGAAGACAAACTGACAGCTACTGACAGAAAAAGAGCTCAACAGAAATGAGACAGAGAAGATTGGATGATAGGAACAGCTATTTTGGAGAAAATGACATCTTAATAGGTAATACTGATTTAGTATCATCTTGTTTTGAAGTCTCATCTAGCTTTTGTTCTTCTGTCTCCAATGGTCTAAATAGGCTGTATCTTATTGGATTTTATTATGTACGATAGTATAAGCAAAAACCTTTTAAAGACAAGGAGATTATACAGAAACCATTGTTCATTTTCTGTTAGTCGATTCTAAATACTCTGTAATGCTGTCATTCTCTTGAATGGTTTTACATTGTTTTGATATACTTAATGCTACAGTATACGAAGTTGTACTCAAGGATTTCAAAGAAAGAGACAATATGGTAACTACTTTTAGGTTAGGATTATCTGGTGGTGAAACACTATTCTGCTTAAATGGTTATGTTTTGATCTGCGCTGTTTCGTTGTTATGCCCTCTTTTATCTCAATCTCCACTCCATTATTTACTTTTTTATCTTTATCCTTTTAATTAAAGGAAAAAAAATAGCAGGATATATTATAGTAACCCACTTTGACTTTTCATTACCTTGATTTAAAGCCCTGTATTACTCTCACCATCTGGTTTTTAACTGATGTTCCCCTATTCTGTTTTGCTGGATAGTATCAGGTTCGAAAGTTTAGGCATCAGCTGTGAAGATAATGAGATACATTATGACGCCCATTCTTGTTGACTTTTATCTACTTTTGAAGACCTACAATGTCTCCAATGTTTTGGTTTTGTTGGTTTTATTCTTTACTGTTTTGTTCAATTGTATTACAACTAACGATATAGGCAATTCTATTAGAGATAGCGGGAGGCATTATGGTAACCATTGTTGATCACCTTGTATTATGTTTTTACATTATCTATTATGTCCACCCTTTTGACTTGACTGATTCTGTTGTTATGTCACATTTGGTTTTACTCTCTTCCAAAAAAGTAATAAGAACCGTGGGAGCAATGAAACCCAAAATGTGTAATAGTCATGGTACAAAACAGAGGAAAAGAAAGTGCTCCAAACTATATAACTGCATGTATATTTAAGTGTATAAGATAGAAAATGGTATCACAGAGTTTTATTGGATCAATGAACAGAACTGTTTGCAGTATCATTGATGGAATGTCCACTTTACAAGCTTTAATTTTGTGACGAACAATTATTTCTAAGATGACAATATGTAATCCATTAACTAGTGATTTCCTACTGTTCTTTTTTTTTCTGTAAATCTGTATAACTTGTACCCTTTCCCTGCTTTTTTAAATTCTTTTCTCCTTAAATAAAATTTAAAAAAGAAAAAGAAAAAAAAAAGGAATGTTCACTTTGTATGCTTTGATACTGTGACTTGAGCAACTATCTCTAAAATGATAATGTGTAATCTATTAACTGGTGATTTCTTACTTTTTTTTTTTTTTTTTTGTAGTTCTGTATTACTTGTACCCTTACACCACTTTGTTTTGTTTTCCTTTAAATAAAATTTTAAAAAATAAAAAATAAAAAAAAAAAAGAGTAAGAACAGCACTGGCAGCGCTTAATTTGGCAAACGCTACAAATTTATATGCACATTGGTTATTGGCTGGACGAACTGTGCTGTATTTCCGATAGAGTAACAAATTGCAGAAAAAAATCAAAAGACCCTTACTAATATTCTTACGGGGGCGGGGACAAGTCGCTGATGGATGTTAAAGTGTAATTTACATAGTTTAAGAAAACAAAGCATCTCTCTTCTGCTTAGGGTTGCCTAACACGTGGTGAGGAGGAAGGCGAAAAGGTTCCAGGGGATTAAACATGGAAATCAGCTGTGAGCAAGGGATGGGCGGATGTGAGCAACCAGCGAAGCACATAACCATAATGTACTGCTTTTTTGCAACTGTCTTGCAGGTGCGCCTTGAGAGTGTTACCATAGGTAACACTTCCATAAAAGGAAAAAGACCTGAGCTGTGGTGGGCAAACGTGCAACCTCAGCTTGCCTCACACGGTTCTTCTCAAGGGGTTTGTTAGGTTGGTAAACGGGTCGTGGGAAGGGGTTAATGATAGAACAGAAGCCCTACGGGGCGCCCCCTTCTGCTGGACGCTGGAGTTCCGAACCATAGCCCGCGGCTCAGAGGCTTTCTTGGTGCGCAGGCGCGACCAGCAGCTCCGAGGGCAGACAATGCCGGATCTGGATCCCGCCCTACGTTTAGCTTTCTGTGTGCTCAGACTGTGGGCCGGACGCGGACCTGGTCTGGTAGGCGGGATTATCCGGGGAGGGGCGGGGCCTGAGACTCTGGCCTTGCAGTTCTCAGGCCGGTGACTCGCTGGGCTCGAGGGCGGGGCGGGGTCATAGGAGCGACCCGGAAGGGCAGGAACCTGGAATGCTGGTCACGCCAGGAGGACACCTGGGCCTATGATCGATCACCTGATCGGCTGCATAAGTGACTGCGGCCAAGATGGGCCGGAAAGTGACTGTGGCCACCTGCGCACTCAACCAGTGGGCCCTGGACTTCGAAGGAAATTTGCAAAGGATTTTAAAGAGTGAGTCAGGGGCTGGTGGGGGACGGGGCACCACAGCTCTGCTCTGGAGAAATTCGCAGACCTGGAAAATATAAAGACCTTGCCTGTGATAAGTGCCCAGGACCGCTGTGTGCAGGTGTGTGGAGGAGGGACTGTTTACAGTGCAGTGTAGAAAGTGAAGAGTTGAGAAAAATCTAGCGAGGAGTTGGAGGTGACAGATCTCTAGGTATCTCTAGGGTCCCTGTGAGGAGACAGGAGCAAACCCCTGGTCCTTAGAGGCGTGTAAATTGGACAGGGATGCAAGAGACTGGCTGTTAGGCAGAGACCTGAGATTGGAGGGTCTCTTTCCTGAGGACCTTCCTAATGCGTGCAAAAATAGGAGTGATGGGTGCAAAGAGGGTAGTGGAGGAAGGGATAGCTGGCAAAAAGAAGAATGTGATCTTTGAATGTCACTATATAATTGTCATTCATGATGGCTCACCTTTGGTGGCAAAAGGTCAGACTGTTCATATCTATGCCCAAAATGGGGCTGCCCTAGGAAGCCTGTAAGAGTGTTAACCCGGGCTGTCTTGTGGTGGACTGGTGATACTAAGAGGGCTTCCCCAGGCAATAAATAGTGCCTTAACTGATTGTAGCTTATTAGCTATGTGCCTTGGTCTATACTCCTTTAAAATATGTATATATTGACCTGTTTCCATCCTGCCAGAATGAATCTTGCCAGAATGAAGACATGCTGCTGACATGAATGGCCAGACCTGTGTCCACCCAGCTGGCCTCTTTCCCCCTACTGTTACTTAAATCTGTTGCTGGTTCCTGATGTTGACCCCACTGCCCTAATCCTGCCTCATAGGGCATAAAGCTTCTGATTGGGCCTCTTCTCTACAACCGTTCCAGACATCTACTTATCAGTAAATTACCAGCATGTGACTCCTCCTTCTTGGTGCTGTAGTTCAGCCATGTAGACCTCCCTGTCTCTCATTTCCTCCAAGATATGTGTTGAACTCTGATGCTTGGCTCTTAACAGGAGCCATGGGTCAAGGACATTGCAGCATTTTTTTCTTATCATAATATTGGAGCAAAGTGTTTAATTTGCCTTGGAACATGCCAAGTGCCTGAGATTGTCCCCTTTCTCTTTTTGTGTGTATAGGTATTGAAATTGCCAAAAATAGAGGAGCAAGATACAGGCTTGGACCTGAGCTGGAAATATGGTAAGAGTAAATGCATTAACACTGCAAGGAGGGCAGAACACAGTGGTGTCTGTCTCAGCTTTCCCCAGTTGAAAGGGCAGAAAGGCAAGAGACAGTCCTAGGACCTGCAGGAATCTGCAGGCCATATGGAGGCCAACAGGAACCTGAGCATGCATCTGATTAGTGCCATTGAACTCACCAGTAAGAGCAGTTCTCAGAGGAATTCTAGATTGTTGACTCATGAGGGCTGTGCTGATGTGAAAACTGGGCTACACCTCTTTTAAGTAAGTCTGTTATTTGCCAGCAACCCCCATATTCATGAGTTGAAATCTCATCTTCAGGGCTATGTCATTAAGCAGTTGTGCCTTGGGAGGTGATTAGATCAGCTGAATGAGATTAGTACTCTTGTGAAAGAAATGTAGGAAGCTTGTTAGTCATGTACATCAGGGGAGGCACCTAGAAGGGGCCACCTGTGAAGCAGAGATCAGCCCGCACCAGCCCCCAGATCTGCTGGTGCCTTTTGCACCTCTCAGATTCCAGAATGGTGTGCAGTAAATCTGCATTGTTCATAAATGAATGGCTCAAAAATATTTATAGCGGCCCAAATGGACTATGACACCTCTCCAGGTTTTCATTTTAATACTTGTCTGATAAAAGGTTTCATTAATCTCATTTTTCATTTTAATACTTGTCTGATAAAAGGTTTCATTAATCTCAGCAGCTTTGTATAAGCAAATAAGAGTGAGTGGAGGTATACACTTGCATAAGAATCAGGAGCACTAATTCCTTCATTCTCTTCTGGCTCTCATCAGAAACACTCAATGGGTCCTCTTATATGTCTCCTGCCAGCTGTGGTCCTTGACAGATTTTGGAGATCAGCTGCCTTCTGGGTGCTGCTAGTTTTCCATTTGTCATTGAGCCCCTAACCTAACAGTGGTGGAGGCTGAAGAGCCCTCTTCAGTCTTTTTCCTCCTCCTTAGTTTGTCCTGGCTTCTGGATTTTGAGGGAGCAGAAACTGTTGTCTCCAAGATGTTTTTGTATCAGTCCTACAGTGTCTTTCCTTCTGTCCTAATGAAGTTGATTTTCTTCATTAGGTTAATTTGTTTCCCTAGAGCCCTGACTTCAGGAAGGACTGTTTGTCCCATACCATCTGTCTCCGAAATGAGTAGAGTAACTAAGAATCTATCTTAATAATTTTCTTGTCACCCAAATACCATACCTGCACCCAAAGCCTAAAGGGGGAAAGGTTTATTTGATTCACAGTTTTAGAGGTTCCCAGCCACTATAGGCTGGCACCAAGGCAGGGAGCCTAGCAGAGGAGCTCTGCGGATGATAAGGCAGACAGGAAGCAGAGCAGAGCAAGGCTGGAGGGAGGTGGAGCCTTCCAGGCCACGCCCCCAGAGACCCACCTCCTCCCAGCAGGCTTCACCTCCCACATCTCATTTAGCTGTGCACTCATCAGTAGATTCATCCTCTGAAGACTTTCATGCCCCCTTGATGCAGTCACCTCCAAGACACCAGCCTGTGGGCCACTGAGGGAACATCTAGATAGAAACTAAAATACCATCCGAGCATTAACTCTCCTCATTTAACTTGTTTTTAAGAATTTCCTCCCAGAGTGCTAAGAATTGGGGACTCTTGGTGGCCCAAGGTCACCTACCTGCTCATAGGATCCTGGCTGGAGCTGCCATCTGCCTGCCTTTCAACCCTGGGACATGCAGCTCAGCACAGTCCTCCTGCTGGAGGGCTTCATCTCTTCCTTAGCATATTCTCCGCTTCCTTTTTCCTATTCCTTAGTCTACGCGTGTCATTTCCAAAAGGGAAGGATTTTTAACTAAAGATGGTAGATTTGATTCAGGCAGGGTAAACCAGTGTGCTCAGCGGTCCTTGTTTAATATTTGTGACAACTGACAGAAAGGAAACTGAGGCAAGGGAGGAACTCAGTCATTTCCTTAAGCTCTCCCTCTTCCTGCTCTTACTGGCCAGGGTCCAGCTGCCTCCTTAGAGGGGCCTGTGGAATGAAAAAAGTGGCCTGGACCCGGCCCTCACATGCAAAGTAGCCTGTTTCTCTGCTCACTTGTAGGCTTTGGAGATGGAAGGTGACCAAGTGCGTGAGCCCGGCTGCTTGTTGGGTCATCTGTTACAGGTTGCCCAGCAGAAAGAGTGGGAGGTCGCTGGTAGCAGCAAAAGCAGCCTGGCATAGCAGCACTTGTTACTACCCAGAGGCCTGAGAGCTGACAGAATGGAAACAGACTGGTCATTAAAGGAAACCCTGGAAGATCTGGGGTGGCCTCATCTTCAGAGCCTTGACTTGATTGCATCTGCAGCATCGTAACTTAAAGTTCCCTGGTTCCTGAGGTTAGGATATGGATGTGCCTTTTGCAAGGCCACCATTCAGGTGGAGCGTGTAAAGCTAGAGATCGGGTCGCTACAGGGGAGGCTTTGGCAATGATCTGTCTCATCTGTCGAATTTTTTTCTTTGTTGGTTCCAGCTTTTTTTTTTGCAACGTTTTCTTGTGGCTCACAATGACTTTGGTTAAAATCTTCCAAGGTCAAAATCTTCCAAAGACAAGTACATGGTGACTTAAAATATAGCTCCTCATTGTAACTAGAAATTGAGAAAGAGTTAGTCTTATAATCCACAAACGAGTCCCCAAACTCGAGTTCAAAAAATGAGTCAAAAACATATTTTAAAAAGCAGCGCTGATTTATTTTATCCTGGTCCCAGTGACATAGTGCAGTTGGAGATTGCAAAAGCTGTGTGTGTCCCTTTTTATACTTGCCGCCTCTCAGTACATATCACAGCTCACAAAGTAAAGGTCATGGGCATGGATCAGGAAATGAGAAAGTCCTTGATCTGCTAAGGAATGAGGAAGACCTTTGTTTCCCTTAGGAGAGGACAGAGAAGTCTCGCAGGAATTTACAATTCTTTACAGAGGAGAGCATTGATTAATAATTAATCAGTTAGGTCACCCAGAGGAAAAGAAACAGGCATGTAGAACAGTAGGCCACATTACAGGTGTTTTGGTATAATA
Organism: Cavia porcellus; assembly: GCF_034190915.1. NCBI lineage: Eukaryota > Metazoa > Chordata > Mammalia > Rodentia > Caviidae > Cavia > Cavia porcellus. Next base: position 29,111,304 of record NW_026947500.1, read on the forward strand.
CAAATATAACGAAGCTTTTTGCTAATGTACAACAGTTAGGGCCTGATGTTTCTTCATTTCCTGTAAGGTGCACCATTCGTTGGGAAACTGTTTCTGATTCTGACTGTGCAAAAGAAGTCCCCAGGAAGCAATGAAGAAATACCAGTACTTGGTCCCACTGCTGTCTCATTTTGATGTAATTTGATTCTATGTTCCATCCTGACCACTCACCCACCTGCTCCCTCTCTTTCCAGTGGCTATGGATGTTGGGATCATTATTATGAGTCGGATACTCTCTTACATTCACTGCAAGTCTTGGCGGCCCTTCTGGAATCTCCAGTTACACAGGATATCATCTGTGATGTGGGGATGTAAGTGCCATCATGAGGGTGTAGACAAGCAAGCTCAGAAAAAATGCAAGTTCAAGGATGCAACTTGTCCAGACCTGTAGATGATGAGTAGGAATTTTTTACCCATCCTGACCTTATGACCACCTAAAATCTCTCCCATGGCAGAGGCAACTGGGAGCAGCTTTGTAGGTTGTTCCAGAAGCTTCGGGCATACACTTTGCACAAATGGCAGGGTGGCATTCATCCTATCACATGCAGAGAGCTTTACTCCTCTCATGGGAAAGCTTGAGGTTGGCTCCATGTCACTTGCCATTGACATGGCAAGCCTGAAGCTCTCTGTAGTGTGGGTTCCATGTGTGTGGATTCCCGTAGTGCATGGCAGTGGCAGGGTTTGGGTAACCAGGCCTCACATTGTGACAGTTGATCTCGCTGTGACATTTCTTCAGTGATGTCCTTCTGAGCAGCATATACATAGGTGTTTCAATCCAGTCTATTCAAACTGATGGAGATTAGGATTATTGTAGACTGTGTTAGTTTCCTAGTGCTGTGATGACAGATAATCACAACAGAAAGCAAAGAGGAGCACAGATTTCTTTCATGGTGTGTCTTCGAGTCAGAAGTGTGTGATGGGCCAGTGGCAAGTCTGGTTCCCTTGAAAGACTCTAGGACAGAGTCTACAGCTATGCCCCTGCTCCTGTCTGTTCTCAAGGGCCTTTTGGTGCTTACATCACTGTGCCCAGCTGTTGTCTTCACATCTGCCTCTCCAACCTTCCCTCATACAAGGACTCTCACGTACATATGAGGACCTCAGGCAGAACAGGGTTGGCTCTCAGTTCAAAGTCATTAACTTTATTCCACCTGCAGAACTCCTTTGCCAGGTAACATGCTATATAAACACCAGGCATTATTAGCATATGACATCCTGCCTGGTGCCCCACCCCTGCCACCCAACCTCTTCAACTTTGCAGAGAAATGAATACAAATTTGCCTGAGAAGTCACATGCGCAAGTATGCTCAGGGCATGGAAGAGAAGCTGTGAAGATTGGGAGCTGACACATGTCAAGAGGATAAGATTGCAGAGGCAAGGAAGGAGAGAGGCAGACAGTTACCCAAAATTGAGGACATCCAGGGGAGGAGGAGCCCTGAGGCCTGATGATACCCTTGTACATCTAAAAATCTTGTCCAGTTTTGAGTATTTGCCACCTGGCAGTGGAAGCATTTTGGCTCATTTGTAAACTGGACTTGAGAAAGCTACAGAAGAGCCTTATGATTCTCTTGTTGAAGGATCCGAGGAAGCGATGTACTAAAACCTCAGCAGTTTGATTCTATAATGGGAGCTGCTGTGTGGGAGACAACTCCAGTGACTCCCTTTGAATCCAAAACAATTGCTGTGACTTTGATTACTTGGAGACTCATTTCCTTATACTGATATGTAAAAGGCTGGCTAGGGTATTTCTTTCTCTTCAATTGGCTCTGAACATTGCAAATAAGGCTAGCCAAGGTGCTAATGTGCAAAGTCTATAATCATCAGACTATTTCCTGTTTCCTTGCAAGGTGCTCTCCACAATATAGGATTGAGGTGGTAAGATGTTAGAGCAAGTAGCTCAGGGGGAATGTCAACTGGGTAAGAGCCTCAAGATAAAAGCCTCAAGTTAAGAGGCAATGACTACCCAGAGCACAAGAGTTTGCATTATCAGAAACTTACCAGAAGTGATAGCAAAACAATTCCACTGCTACCTTAATTGGGTTATGTAAATTGATCCTTCTGCATATCTTTATCTCTGCAAATTAGAGATGCCATTCTTGCACCTGGCCAGCCAGCTCAAATTACTCAGTAATCTCTGACATCCTCACTATCCCTCATCCCTGAGGAACACCCCCCCCCCCACACACACACAAGATAATAAAGGCTGGGAGAGGCCTAGGATGGAGGCCTTTGTCTGCAGGTCCTCACAAGGATTGGATTTAGGACCCCTTGGCTGCCCTTAACTTGGAATAAGCCTTTGTGTCTTTACTTTCCCTGTGGATTGTAGGTTGGAATTAACCTGCTGGGATTCCAATAACTAACATCTCAATGGTATTACAAATATAACTTTTTGAATTGTGAGGAAAACTAGAAAGAAGATTACAATACTTGGATGACTGAACTTAATATTTGGGTTTAGAATACTGCTGCCTCTACTTGCTTTATGTCAGAACTCATAGAACTGTGCGGGGAGGACCGGCGGCAGCTGAAAAGATAAGAAGTGTGAAATATAAATGACCTTTATTTTGAGAATGTAACCACTACAGACATTCACATCCCTCCTTTTCTCCCCCAGGCCTGTGATGCACCGAAATGTCCGCTACAATTGCAGAGTCATCTTTCTTAACAAGTAGGTGGGCCCTGGGCTGGAGGCTGTGGGGACCTGTGTGGGGCCTGGGGAGCCATGTGCCACAGCCCTTTTCAGGAGATATCCTCAATGAGGACACCAAACCAGAAAGTTTGGAGAGACACCCAGAGGGGTGGGGCTTGGAGGCGCGATCTTTCAGCCTGAATGTTAATCTAGGTGAGGGAGAACCCCTTTCAGTCCTTTTCCTTAGCTGCCTGTGAGGTACACTTTTAGGCCTTCGCCCTTCTGTCCTTGTGGACTGTCAGTCATGGATGGAGCTGTGGAGACCTGTTTTGCAGACAAAGCTGAAGCTCAGAGGAGGAAGAGATTTATTCAGGGCTTGGTTCTTGAACCGACTCCATGTATAACCTGGCTTGGTTGGTGATGACTGTGCAAACTGGCTCCCTGGTTTCAGCAGCTTGTCCTGACCTGCCCTGTTTCCTGCTGTAGGAGGATTCTGCTCATCAGGCCCAAGATGGCCCTGGCAAATGAAGCCAACTACCGTGAGCTGCGCTGGTTTACCCCATGGTGCAGGAGCCGGTGAGTTATAGCCCCAATGCATGGTAGCATGTCCAGGACCTCTCTTTGCAGTGTCCTCAGTAAACATTGTCAGTGTGTATAGCCCTGGCCCCAGGTCATGGCAGGACACAAGACCAGGGCTACAGCCCTTGCCTGTTACTTAGACATGGTTGTTTCTTATATAGGAAGTCTGATTGAGAAATACAATGAATCATAATTTTTAAAAAGTATATTGCTGGTTTGTTCTTACTACTTTGTGAAACATTTTGGAAAGTTTCCTTTTGTGACTTTAGGTATGTTGTCCTGGTTGCCTCCTTTGATTGGTTATCCTGAATTGGTTCACACAATTTTTATTTATTCCAGGAGTGCTTCAGAACGTGGCAAGAACAGTGGGGTTAGTGTTTGAAGGGAAGGGGAGTATTTCCAGGGGAATTTATGACAATGTATCTTCTACTGCCATACCTTTTTAAAGCTTTCAACATTCAGTGTATATTTTGATCGCAAACTAACGCCAGAACAAAACAAAAACCCATCATTGTTCTGCCCCCTTCCTCTCCGACCTACCCTATTCCCAGTAAGACTGTACTAAGCAATTTTTCTTGTTTCTCTCAGCCCTGCTTCCATATTTCTACCTAAGTCTATAATGTCATTTTTAAAATTATAATAAAACACACATAACATTAAAGTTGCCCTTGGAACCATTTTTAGGCGCACAGAGTTCAGGGGCATTAAGCACACTCACACTGCTGTACAAACATCTCTGAAACCTCATCATCTTCCTAAGGTGAAGTCCCCGTGAAGCGCTGACTCCCCATACCAGCCCCTCATTTCTGTCTCTATGAATCTGATGACTTTAGAGACCTTGTATGAGTGGAATTACGCAGGAATTTTTTTTGTGTGTGACTGGTTTATTTCACTGAGCGTAACGTTCTCAAGGGCCATCCATGCTGTAGTGTATTAGCATTTCCTCTTTTTTTTTTTGTTTTAAAAAGCAAAACAAAAAGCATAGAAATGATACAGTTACAAAAAAACCTGTAGGAAATTAATACTAGTTAATATATTGCATAGTTAGCTTAGAAGTAGTTGTTCAGGCTACAAGAGCTAAGCACAAAAATAATCAAACAATGACAGCACAAATAATTCTTTCTAATGAACTAACAGAGATCATTAGTACAGTTATCTATCTTCCATACATATACATACATACATTTATATATGTTAACCAACCCACATATAATCGTTTCCTTTCTTCCTTTCCTCCTTTCTCCTGTCCCAGTTGTTCTTTCCTTTATGGAGTACAGACTGGTGCAACCACTGTAGAAATCAGTGTGGAGATTCCTCAGAAAACTAGCTATTCCCCTTCTTGGTATCCCAGAAGAATTGAAAATGTCATGCCACAGCGATATGTGTGCATCCATGTTTATAGCAGCACAATTTATTATAATAGCTGAGTCTTGGAAACAGCCTAAATGCCCATCACCTGCAGAACACGTAAAAAAAAGATGTGAAATTTTATACAATGGAATATTATTCAGCTATAAAAAGGATAATCTTGAGGCTTTTATAGGTAAATGGAGGCATCTTGAGATCATACTCATAAGTGAAATAAATCAAGCTCACATTTATAAATATCATATTGTCTCCCTGGTATAAAAAATAAAAAAAACCTGAAAGGGTAATAAGATCTAAAATGTACAATAGATACTGTAATAATGAAAAGGAAAGAAAGTATGTTTAAGCTTCCTTTAAGGCTGAGTAATATTCCAGCATGGGTGTGTGCCTGAGGCTCATCAGCTCATCAGCTTCTGTTCATCAGCTGATGAACATTTAAGTTGCCTCCATATCTTCACCATCGCTGTGCTGTGATGAGCAGTCATGTTGTCATTTCCTGATTTCTTGCTCTACAAGAACAAAATGTAGTGTGCTAAATACTCCTTATCTTCAGTTCATCTCACTTAATACGGCCACCTCCTAGTTTTTTGGTTAAATGGTAGCTCAGCATTGATATGATTCAGTTCCTGTATCATATGATATGTGTAAGTCCACGACTATGCCCAGAGTTGCGCTGTTCCTCTCCTGGGAGTCATGCATGCCTTCCATCTGCTTTGTCTATGTGCCTGCCTTGCATTGTCAGACAGCTGGCTGGCTGCCCTCCTTTCTATCCCCGCCTACCTTCAGCTTGCTTTTTCTGTCTCAATAGCCCATCCTCTCCCTAGGCTCTAACATCTTCCTCTTGTCATTTGCTCATTCCTTGAGACACGGTTTCCAGCAGCTTCTCAGAAGAACGATTTGAAGGAGGTAAACATTTTGCAATATTGCCTGTAGATGTCTTTATTTCCCTCTCATACACAATGAATAATAAAAAAAAACTTTAGATTAGAAGTATTTGATCTCTGGAAGATGGTGGAATGGTACGCAGCAGAGAAAGAGCCTCTGTGAGATTTGGCCTCCAGACTCTAGAATGTAGCAGCATATTCTTGTTTGTATGTCAGGGTGAGCGTGGTTCCCAGGTTTTGTTTTGTTTTGCTCTTGTGTTCTTGTATTTATTTCCTTTTCCCTCTTTCCCTCCTGTCTTCTTTGCCACTTTCCCAAACTCTGTATGATCTTCTTTTGTCCTTTGGCTTTGCTTCTAATCTCTTTTTTTTCTACTATTTCTGTATTTTTTCTTCCTAACTCCTTTTAAATTTTCTTCCCTGAGGATAAATTTGCCATATCGAGGGCTTATTTACTACATACAATTTCCTGGTTCTTTTTAGATTTTGTTACTTTACCACAAAACTAATTCATATGGTTAACGTTGACACATTAATAGTTACCTCAATCTGTCGTTTTCTTGGTGTGTTTGATGCTGTTGTTACTGGTGACTGTACCACTCTGTCCAAAGTGACGTAAGTGTGGTATACCAAGACTGAGATTGCTTAATGATCATAAATACTGTATACCAGTGCCAGAGATCCAGGAACTGGGCCAAGTAGGTAGCACCTTCTCACCCCAGATAAACTGTAACAGGTAGGATCTTGCAACCGACTCAAAACACAAAGCCAGCTATACCTGAAAGACACTCTGAGAAGCAGTCATTTCCTAAGCATTCTAAATGCTAGAAATAAAACTACTCACTATATACAGTTTACAGGCATCAACCGAGGAATTAAGCTAAAAAAATAGAAAATGAGAATATGTTTAAATAAGATGCTACCACAGATGTCCAGCTCAAACCCAGGAGTCAAAGAGGAAGAACAGTGTGAGACACTGATTAGCAATCATGAAAAGAAAGATTTCTTTAAAATGGCGAGGGACCCTGAGACGTCTCTCCAGCAGCTGCTAGATGATGCAAAGGCGAATAACATAAGGTTGATTGAAGTCAGTGAAAAAGTAGGAGATAGAGCAAATGACATTTAAAAAAAAAAAGTTCACAGACATCATCACAGAAAATGACCCTAAAAGAGAAAACAAACTTAACATACAGTAAGTGAGGCATATAGAAATCCAATTAGCTATAGTTCAACAAAATCTACAGCAAGCCATAAAATAGTCAAGATTCCAGAAATCCAACACAAGAACAGAATATTAAAAGCTGATAGAGAAAAGAAACAAACCACCTATAAAAGAAAGCCCTGCAGAAGAATCACAGTAGACTTCTCAACACAAATCCTCAAGTCCAAGGAGAGATTTGAGTGCAATATTTCAAGCCTTGAAGAAAGCAAACTTCAAGCTTCAAACATCAACTCAGGTTGATGTACTACACAAAATTATTTTTCAAAATTGATGGAGAAATAAGATACTTACAAGAGTTGTAGCCTGTGCACCACTCTTGATTCTAGACCCCCGTACTGGAGCCCCTCATTCTATGCTTTTGGAGGCCTGGCTGGTAAGTGTCAGGCACTTACAAGCAGTGGGATGCTCGGGGTCTGTGCTGGGACAAGAAGTCATGGGCCCCTAGCTTTCTACTAGTCCCAGGAGAGGAGCTTCTAGTCTCAGCACCCCACACTTTCCCTGCAGTGAAATCTCACAGGACTGGACTCTTCTAGTGTTGCGTTCATCAAACTGCCGGATCATTTTGTTGTGTTTTTGGTGTTTCTCTCTGCTTAGCTTTTTAGGTTGCCTGGCAACCACTCTTGAACTTTCCCAAGCCTGGAATTAGTTTCCCTGTGTGTTATCACTTGAATGTTTCTCCCTTTATCATGTATTATTATTCTGTGTCACTATTCTGCTGGGTCCAAGCTGATTCTTAGGGAGAGTTGCTTCTGCACCCCTGTAGAGAACTTGATGTTATACCTTGGCAGTATAAGAAATGTGTGTTTTCAGTTCTCCTGCACAGGCTACCAAGTCAGTGAGTACCTCTTTACATGGCTCCCTGTCCTAAACCACTGCAGTCTAAAGCCACTGGGAAGTGCTAGGAATTTCCTTTTCCACACCCAGTCACTTGGCAGGACTCAGGCCACCTACCTTCCTGCTCATGCTGCATATCTGTCTAGCATCAGAATCTGCATTCTTAACAGTGCAGGATTATATCTTTCAGCCCTGCCAAGGAGAAGGTTCCTCTCCACAGTGGAGCTGCCATGCATTCAGTGCTGGTGTGCACTGTTTATGTTATTTCACTTATTATTCTAGATACCACTGTTTCTGGGTTTGATCTGGGCACTGGCTCATTCAAGATGCATTTCAGCAATTTCCTATGAACCCCCCAGCTCCTCCTGCAAACATATCCTTTGATTAGGATAAATATCCTAGAGCCACTAATGCACCATGATTTGGAAGCCAGGATTCAGCCTTTGCTGCTGAGAATTAAAGAATTGATGCTTTAAAAATAATTCTTTAGGTAGCCTCCCAAATCTAAGCACCTTAGTTGTATTTTTTGTTGCTGAGACAAAATGGCTGACACCCGAAGTTAAAGGGGGAAAGGTTTATTTAACTCACAGTTTGTAGAGGTTTTAGTCTACAACTGGCTGGCTCCAAGGCAGGGTGGCACATGTCAGAGAACAGTTTATAGCACAGAAGATAACAAAAGCAACAAGGGAGAGCAAGACAAGCCTCTTTCTGTCTTTTATATTGTATGCAGACTACACCCAGCCCCTTAATCTTAGCACCCTTGATCTCGGCACTGTGCTATGAATCAATTGCACGCTCTATATTCAGCCACCTCTGAAAAAACTCCTATGACTGCATGAGGCTTTGTGGAAACGTCTAGATACAAACCAAAACATACCCCATGATTATCGCAGCAATACAGGGGACATGGGGCCTATTGTAGCTCACAGAGGTAGAGAAGACTTGCAATTGTCATAGCCAAAAATGGTTTGTAGGCAGAAATACACTGCCAGGAGTTTCAAGGGGAGGTTGGCTGGGAAGGGCACGCAGAGGCTGCCACAGCAGTGCCCAGCAGGGAAAGTGTGTCTCAAAAAGCAGCAGAGTTCTGGAGACAGAATGACAGATTGGGCCAGCTGGTGATAGGCTTTCTAAGAGACTTTTGTTCTTGATGTGCCTGCTCTCGGTGAACTGTGATGAGCCTCAGTAGCCCTCTGCCGGGTGTGGGCTGGCCTTAGGGGTGCTTTGGGGTGGAGGGTGAGAAGGAAAGCTGGCCTTGTGCTACTTCTTGGTGGCCTTTCTCTGGTCTGGCACTAAGTGGATCTTCTGATGGATGGAGGAGGAAAGCAAGGATGAAGGGGAAGGGCTCTAGGGCCCCTATCTCTGAAATGAATTTTGATGCAGCAACACAGCCATCATCAGACCTGCAGATGGCCTATTGGGATGACAGGGCTGCGGAGAGGTCTGCAGGAATCTTGTTCCATATCTGCAATAGTGAAGAAGAGAAAATGAGGGAGACGGCATCATTTTTTCAATTTTTGAACCTCTAACACTTTGTTTACATAAAAGAGAACTGCTACAACTATTCCCATAAGGCACTTGTGATCTCTTAAGCAAGGGAAAGAAGAAATAGAGCCAATCAGATATTGAAGTGTGGCCTTGTAACAGCCTTTTTTTTTTTTTTTTTTTTTTTTTTCGTTTTTGGTACTGGGGATTGAACTCACGACTTTACGCTTACCAAGCAGGTGCTTACACCACTGAGCCAAATCCCTGGTCCCGTAACAGCCTTTTTGAAATCAAAGAACCATCTACTTCTGTAACCATACAGTGCCTTTTAGTATGGTTGTTTGGAACGCCTTCCACTAAAGCTGTGTGTTCAGCCCTCTGCCTTCCATGCAGCTGTGGAGCTTTATAATTTCACTGATACAGGTTTGTGGTTGTATGTTTGGTTAATGCCATATGGCAGGATTTCATCTGCTTTTCTCTTTTTTGCATAGCTGGGGATTGAACCCAGGACCTTGTGCATGCTAGATAAACACTCTACCAATGAGCCACATGCCCAGGCCCAGTTCCACCTGCTTTCTCTTGGGCAGTGTGGCCTGTTTTCAACTAACCTTTGAGTCATAGCTGTTCAGTCCTTGTGCATCCATGCCTGGGAGCTGAAACACTCAGAGCAGTGCCCTGTCTCATAGCAAAGCGCCACAGAGCGGCATCCCTTCCACCCCGTACTTCCCTTTCACCTTGAAGCAGTACGCACAGCAGTCTGAACTTGGCCTTGGTTGTGCTAACTCCCAAGGTGAGGCTCCTGTTTCTCTCTGGAGTCAGCCAGTCTCAGGTCTGTGGTGTTCTCCTTTGCAGGCAAATAGAGGAATATTTCCTCCCTCGGATGTTGCAGGACCTGACAAAGCAGGTGAGTCTCATGTGTGAAGTTCATTGTTCATTTTCAGTCACACATTGCCACGCTAGCTACCGGTGGGCTGGCCAGGCAGGGACTCTTAAGTCACAGAAAGTACTGTGGCTTGCATACATAAGAAGCAAAGAAGGAAGAGACTTCTATAGTGAGGGCAGGTCTTGGATGCTGCTCCTCCCTCCTGGCCCAGCCTCCCCTCTCCTCACTTCCCTGTTTCTCCTGGCCTCCAGCTGGCTTTCTGTTCCTCCTTTCTTCCACATGACGGGAAATGGCCCTCTCCACATTTTCTACACTGAGAACAAAATGTCTTATCTCCATGGTGAGTCTGCAAGGAGGGGACTCTGGTGTCCCCCTCTTGGTTGCATCTTGTAGCCACACTGCTGGTTTGCTGCTGTTACCTCCCATATGGCAGCGGGTCAGAGGCAGCTTCTAGGGTGACTGTCCTAGGTCAGGATGGTTCCCCTGCCTCTCCCCACCCTGGTGTTCCATCTTCACCCATCTTTCCCTGCAGTTGTTTGTGTCCACGGCATTCTATTCCTGGATGCTCTGGGTACAGGCATTTTCTTCTTCACACAAAGTTGTGAAGCACCTCTGCCTCACATGATCTGGCATTCCCAGAAGTCGTGGGGTATCTGCCTCTTCAGAATGCAAGAATCAAACTCAAGTCTATTCCTTGTGGTCAGACCCCCCGCCAGGAGATGGTCACAGCACAGATTCCCTCCAACATCTTTCACTGCCAAACCCTGGCTTCCTGGTGGTCACCGCATGTGTCACCACCCCATTATTCCTTTGCCCTGCCTGCCTTGTTTCCTGCCGTGACTTCTGCCATTGTACTGAGAGCATCCATCTTTTCATAACGTAGCATCCTGCCTTGCTGGAGCATATCCCTGAGCTCAATGGCTGGGTTCTCATTATCTGTGGATGTCAGGGACCCCAAAGTACACAAGGAATGTGGCAGACAGAGGGAATGGATGCATGGATGAACAAGTGAACAGACTTTGGAAGTAACCTGAGTTGGTTTAATCCTCAGAAACACTGAGCTGGTTTTCATTTAACAGACGTGGCAGGGTTGAGTAACTTGCTTACCACTGCACAGCTAAGCAAAGGGGCCTGGTCCCACTGCAGAATCTGCTCCTCACATAAAGATTCATTTTCACACTCCTGTCCCCAGTCTGCCCTGCTGGATCAGCTGAGGCCTGAGGCTGTTCTGGCGCCTGGCACTTTCCTGGGCCTGAGCGCTGCTAACCTACTTCTGACTCAGGGTCTCTTTCTGTTGCCAAGGCCCTGCTCTGCTCCTCTTTTGTGGAGGCTGAGTCTGAGGCCTGACATGCTAAGCCTGGAGCTCCCTATGGAGGATGGTTCTCCTGCCTCTCCTCACCCTGGTTCCCACTTCATCCATCTTTCCCTGCAGGTCTTTGATTACAGATACCTGTTATCAGCATCACCATGTGATATGATTCTGTTAGCAAAGCTAAAGGAAATTAACAAGGAATATGGAGTTGAGGAATAAATTCATCATAAGGACTTCATGAATGTAGTATAGTTCTTCATAAGGACCTGTTGAATCTCCGTGGGAGGGAGCCACCTCACAGGGGCTAGTCCCCACCCCTGACTCAGACAGCAGCCCAGTTTCCCCATCACAATGGCACATCTCCCATGCCCGACCAGCAGGGGCTGCCATGGAGGCTTGGTTCCCTTGGCAATCATCCAGAAGCCAGGTTGAGTTTCTGGCTGCAGCCCTGAGTCCCTGGGAGAGCTGCTGTGCAAGGCCAAGCTTGGCCTAACACCTTAGCTTTTGCTAATCCAAAATAGCCATGGTGACATTCAGGAAGGTATCTTAGTCACTTTCCTGTTGCTGAGACAAAATTTGTGATACCTACAATGTAGAGGAGGAGTTTATTTTAGCTTTCAGTTTATAGTTGGTTGACTCCAAGGCAGAAGTAGCATAGTGGAAGGACTTGGGTGGAGGAAATCTGTTCAATCCATGTTGGCCAGGAACCAGAGAGAGTAGGGAGGAGACCAGGATAAGAATGCGCCATTGTAGGTTACATTCCCAGTGATCTACCTCCAAACCAGGCCCCACCTGCAAACAGTAGATGAATCCACTGATGAATATGGCACTCTCATGGTCCATCATCTTCTACACACATGGTATCTTTGTGGCACAGTTTGGATCTAAAACTATTGCTGAAGAAGTCTCTAACCAGGCATGGTTACCTCCCAAGGGACCTAGGGACTCTCAGGCTGGGAACTACGGCAGTGTGCACAATATAACACCATCATGACCCCCAAGATCAGGGGCGTGTGTGAGTGTGTGCATGTGTGTAACACTCCATTGGCCTGCCTGTCACGAGATGCATGTGTCTTTCTACTCTTTCTTTTCCCTTCCTGTCCTGTCCTAAGAACCACATAACTGGGTCTGCTCAACCAGAGCTGCATGCAACCTGTAGCTGAGTGTCTCTAAATCTGACTGACCGCAGGGGTAGATTGCTGGAGTCAGCCCTGAGCAGAAGTGAATAAGGAGCAGGGATAGGTTTAGGAATTGGGCAGATTTCCCTATCTCTGCCCCAGTGTGAACAGCCCAAAGTCCACAGATCAGTTCCTGAGCTTCATTTTAGCAACCCCACCCCGTCCCATTGCTCTGAGCCCTGGTGCCATCAAGGCAGGGAGCCTGAATCCCACCTTTGCCTGAGTGGACAGGCTCTCTGAGAGCAGAGTACAGTACCCAGCAGCTGGCTAGCACTGTGGTGTGGGGTGAGGGCTTTCCTTGCATCTGCAGTAACAGTAACTTGTTGGTGGGAGAGACAGAGGAGAGGAAAGGCTTGAGTTAGTACTATCATCCCTGCTCTTGGCCATAAAGAGAATTGAACTCATGTATGTAGGAGACCCTGGCCAGACCCTTAAGATATGCTTTAAGATGCTTTGTTCTTGGCTGAACAAAGTAACAGCAGCACTGTAACCTTGACCTAGAGAGAGATGGCCAGGGTAGGCTTAACCTGTCATGTGCTAGGTGTCAGTCTATATTTTAAACATGTCATCCTATCCCCTGGGATTACCACCAGCCCCCACTAGTTTCAGAGCCTCATTATTAGACCCATGTGGCATCCTTAGGGGAGACTCTGTCACCACTGGGGAAGCCCCATCACGATTGGTTTCAGGTCTCTTAGCAACAGACATAGCTGCTTTCTGCCTCTGGCCCTGCCACTCAGGAGCTGGGTAACCTTTTTGCCACCTTTGGTTAGATCATTCCTATGAGAAGAATGAGAAGGCCACCAGGTCAAAATGTCTAGCATGTAACAGTAATGCTTATTGCTGCAAATCATATTGAGTAATCATTGGTAAATGAGAGCTATTACTATTAATAAAGATGATGAAGATGGTGATTTGTGCCCATGGAAACTCAAGTGGTGGCTTCTCAGAGCTCTGGTTGTGGTCATGAATAGGGTGATCAGAGTGCTTTAGGGAGAGAAAGTGGCAGCTGGTGCTGGACATGCCTTAGGATATGGAAGGACACAGGCAGGGCTTGGGACAATGGCAGCCTTCATGGAGGAGTCCTGAGGACATCTGGGGTCCTAGGCCAGTTCATGGCCTGCATAGGATTTCTGTAGAATCTGATGTTACTTCTTGCTGACTACAGGAAACTGTGCCTTTTGGGGATGCTGTGCTGGCCACGTGGGATACCTGCATCGGGAGTGAGGTCTGTGAGGAGCTCTGGACACCACACAGGTTAGCCAGGTCCCCCATGCTGTGAGCCCCGTGTTCAATTGGGCTAGCAGCAGGGTTTGCGTGTGTCTTGGGACCATCCCCTGTGGAGCCTGTGAGGGAGAGCTCAAGATTCTTGGGGAGGGCCATTGGAATCCATCCAGTGTCTTCCCTCTGCCACAGCCCACATGTTGACATGGGCCTGGATGGTGTAGAGATCATCACCAATGCCTCGGGCAGTCACCATGTGCTGCGCAAAGCCCATGCCAGGGTGGACCTGGTGACCATGGCCACCACCAAGGTAGGTAGCTCTGGAACTGCCAGAGCATTGTTTTGTGGAGCGTTCTGAGCCTTCAGTGCCTGGGGTGGGGCTCAGCTGACCTGTCCTTGCCTTCGATTGCTCTTCACAGCTACCTGTCAAGCAGGCACTATTGCCACCTCTGTCGAGAAGGGAGCCAGAAACAGTATCCATCCTGAGTTTCAGTACGCCCAGGGACTGTCCATGCACCAGGGCTCTCATTCTGGGCAGATGGCTGTGATGAGGGGCTGTGCTAGTCAAGCATTCCCAGGCAACTTTAAACCACGGTGGCATCACCTAGAGCTTTAGCCTCTCAGGACCACATCATGTCCTGTGGAGAAGACAATGCCACACTGGGATGCCGTAAAGGGAAGATTGTTATTTTACCTAACACCTGGCCTCCAGGAGAACTGTGAAAAATCATAGCCGCAGGCTCTGTGTCCTTGCTTGCTTGTCCTTTCTGTTGGGATGGGGACACAAATGAAGCCACAGCAGGGCAGACAGTAGAAGAGGGCACAGTGGCTCACCCAGGTATCTCAGTTGGTACCAGTGGCAGGTGAGGTTAAGGAACCACCATTGACAGTTTTACTGTCATCTCTGTCTCTTTCAGAATGGGGGGATCTACCTGCTGGCCAACCAGAAGGGCTGTGACGGTGACCGGCTGTACTACGACGGCTGTGCCATGATAGCAATGAATGGGAGCATCTTTGCACAGGGGTCCCAGTTCTCTCTGGAGGACGTGGTATGAGTGAGCGGGAACACGGTATGGGAGCAGCGTTTGCACTTTCCCAGTCAGCCCCCACACTCAGAGGCCGATTTCCCCCATACCCACGGTGTGGTGAGAGCTCCACAGATGACCTGCCTGGGCTGCTCCCCTTGTCACTTTGTCCCTGGGGCTGTGGTGATGGCTGAACACATGGCAGACGAGAGAAGTGCACTTTTATTGTAGTCACCTGTATGCACAGCCTGGGAAGGAAGACCCCATGGAACATGGCACTGCCTGGGCATGTGCTCAGGGGCAGAGTGAGTAGCAGGCATTGAGATCAGGTGCCGAGGTGACAGAGGACTGGCAGCCACCTGGTTCCTCTGCAGGCTGTGATGGCCTTTTGAATGATTCTAGGGACTGTGGGGAACAGAGGTCCCCTGCTCAGGGAACAGCAAGTGCCCACCTGGTCCTGTGATCAAGGGTTCTGGTTTGTTGCGGACCCCATGATCAGGACCAGCATTTCTGGAAGATTTCTCTAGATAGCACTTGCTAGTGTGAGAAATTTTACCCTAACAGCTCTGAGACTTGGGAGAGCAAAGGAGACCCCATACCCCTGATGGAGAAAGGGCCCTTGAACACATGGAGGGCCAGTGGTGAGGGACAGAGCTGCATGTGACAGAAGGAAGTGACCAGAGATGAAGACCCAGCTGACCGGTCCTCATTGCAGCCAAGCCACCCTTGGGAACAGGAGTCACGATCTTACCGGGGCTCTGCATTCCCTCCGAGAAGCTGGGGGGCTGGGGAGCTGCACACACAACCACCCATAACAGTGCAGATGGGCTGAATTTTATTTTATCTCATTGGATGTTAATTTTCTTTACAGAGAAGAGAGAGCAGATAAGAGTGCCTCTCAGAAATTTGTGTCATTTTTTACTTTTTTCTGGAGGCAAAAAAACAAATCAAATCAGGAGGTCTGCTATTGTCAAAAATGACACCAGGTTGAAAATAGTCCTTATCCCAAATGCTTGTACCGGAAGTGTTTTGGCTTTTTTGATTTTTTCAGTAGCTGCACATACAAAATGAGTCAAGCATGTGGCATGGAGGAGCAGATTCTCCAAGCCTGGAGCAGAATGTGTGTTGCTTCACGCCCTTTGCATCCACAGAGATCTCATGTGATGTTTTCTGCAGCATGGTGGATCGGAGTTAGGGAGGAGCAATTACTGCTCCACCCTCCAGTTACACGTAGCCCAAGGAGAGTCACCTCGAGAGGAATTCTAGGGGTTTTTCTTGCCCAGAAGCAGGCAAGCGTTTAATGGCCTTGGCTGTAGCATTGAGGTCTCCCTCAATCCTTGGAGGTTTTCTAGTTGTTCTTTGAGTGCTGCTTTCCAGGCCACAGTGTCCCAAAGGCCTTCTTGTTCAGTGTTCAGTGACCATAATGTAGAAAGGAGGGCGTGTAGGGAAAGCAGAAACTCATGCCAGCTGCCAAGCACATTCCTCTGTCTCATTTTAGCAACGCTCAGGGTGTCTTTCAGTCCAGGTTGTTTTGGAGGAAACATTTGTCCCTGTCTCCAAAAGTTGTGTCTTGTGCTGTGATTAATGGGTCACCTCCAAATGTCTGAATGTGATGGATGATCTGGTGGCACAAGGGGAGAAGGTTTAGGTTGGCAGCTGGTTTATCCCCTGTCCTTGGGCACCAGGAGTCCACCCACAGATCCTCAAGCCTTGCTAGAAGAGGTGACTCATTCACAGCCAACTCCAATGGTAATGGTCACAGAATCCAGTGGGGAAGAGAAAGGCAGGAAATTGTGACTTCTTTTTCAAATTCCCTCTTTAGGAGGTCCTGACTGCCACATTGGACCTGGAGGATGTAAGGAGCTACAGGGCGGAAATTTCTTCTCGGAACCTGGCGGTGAGGACTCAGTAGAGGCCTGCGTGGGTGCAGGTCCAGGACTCAGAAAATGTCCCCTCCATTGATAAGTGTGGCTGAGGCTGTGGGCCCAGGGTGACAATGCCCATGGAGCATGGAAGATGTGGTTCCGAGAAAACCTAGGCTCCAGCTGTCCTCAGTCATCAGCTGTCTGAGCACTGGGATGTCAGACATGCACAACCAGCTGAGGCAGCAGGAGGTGGGGCTGTAAGGTCCATGCAGGTGAGACAGTGATGCAAGAGGCCTAACCAGCCTGGGAGACTGGAAGCCCTGGGCTGGGGACAACAATGAGGGCAGTATCACCAACAGGCAGCCAAGGCTGACCCCCATGATGGAGTTGGCACGAGGTCTAAGGTATGAGTGAACATGTCCCAGACCCCTGAATGTGAGCATGGCCTTCATCCAACTAGGGGTCCTAGCATTTCTATAGGACTCCAGGTCACTGATTATCATACTGCAGCGATTTTGCAAACATTGCAGAAGTGTGAAGCTGAAGCTTACAGGACCATTTTCTTAATAACAGCTTTATTGAGCTATAATTCTCCTGCCACATGGTTTACCCATTATAGCAAGTTTCTATCATTTTTGTTACATTCATGGAATTGTAACAGTCATATAGTCAAGGTGAGAATATTTCCAGGCCCGAATAGAGCAGTGTCTATGAGCAGCCACTCCTGTCCCCCTCCCTTGGCCTGGTGACCACTAATCTGGTCTCTATCTCTGAGGACCTGTCCATTCTGGACATTTCATAGGAATGGAATCAGACAGTATTTGTTGATTTATATATGGCTTCTTTCACTTTATAGAGTATTTTCCAGTCTTTTGCATGTTATGGTGTATGTCAAGAGGTCATTCCTTTCTTGGCTGAATGTGTTCTCTCGTGTGGGTGGACCACAGTATGTTTAGCCCTTGGACACTAAAGCATTCATGGTATTTGTCAGTAGTAATACTCATGGACAGACTTTTGAGTGGGTGGGAACCTGCTTAGTGTCTTTAAATAGCTGTGTTCAGGAGTGGAGCTGCTGATTCTTCACTGTAGCCTGACCTTCTGGGAGGCCAACAGTATTTTTCAGAGCAGCTGCCTACTTTCTGTCCCCGCTAACAGTTTGTGTGGTTGTGAGCTCTGCACACCCCCACTGGCACTTGTCATCACCTGTTGCTCTTGATTCAAGCTGGCTGGTCTCCTTGTGGGTCTAGTTTGTGTCTCCCTGGCTGGTGGAGTCACAGGCACCTGTGAAGGCTTTTGTAATGCGGATATCTCACTCTATCTTGCATGTCCAATAACAGGCCAGCAGGGTGAACTCCTATCCCCGAGTGAAGGTGGACTTTGCTCTGTCACACCATGAGGACTTGCTACAGCCTGTCACTGAGCCTGTAGAGTGGAAATACCACAGCCCTGAGGAGGAGATAAGGTAGGTGGCTCTCAGTTCTGGGGTCCCAGTGCTTGCATGGCCGTCACCTTCCATCCAGTGATGCCACAGTTTGCATGGGGTTGGGGTTGGCACAGAGCATTTGCAGTGGGTTACAGAGCCTTCCCTTGGGGGAGATCTTGGGCTCAACAAGCTTGTATCTTGTTGGGCTCCACCCCTGGCTCTGCTGTGTCCTTGTGCTGTGTGACCTTAGCATAAAGGGTCTGTCCAGTGTATCACAGATTTCGAAAAAATGCAATGGTCATACTCAACTCCCAAGCTGTCTTCAGAACTAAAATTCCCTAATTCACATGAAGTGCTTACAGCACAGACTGGAACATGGCAGGAGCCTAGTCCCACCTGTCAGCTCCTCTATGTCACTATCCTTGGGGTGGCCACACAGGTGCACAATGAGCCAGGCCTCACTGCTCCACTCTCACCACCCTGATTGCTCTACAGCCTTGGACCTGCCTGCTGGCTCTGGGATTATTTAAGACGCAGCCAACAGGTAAGACATCCAGTTTCTAGCCAGCTCACTGTTCTTCTATTGATTGGTCTGTATTTAACTCTAGAGGAAACTCATAATTTTTTTCCCCATGTTCAGCTGAAAGCATTTATTCACCCTGTCTTGAGGGTAGGGGTAATGTCTGCCTTAACCGGAGGCCGGATGGGTATGGGCAGCTTTGGCTTCTTTGGAGACTTAGCACAACTACCTAGAGGTTGAGAGCTCACTGTCTTGTGCTTTGCCATGCTGCATGTCTGTAGTTTGTTGAGAGTCAGCCGTAGAGAAACCCCCCGTGGAAGTCTCCATCTCTTTAGCCCTCCGGCGCTCATGGGGGATTATTCTCACTGCTGGATGGAGTTGACATCCATGAATGTGGGTCTCCCTGGGATTTGCTGGGCAGAGGTGGGCTGATCTCTCAGTGTGCTGCTTCTCTGAAATTCTGCTAATACCTTGCTTGGTTGGCCCATTCCAGGCGGGGTTTTTCCTGTCCCTGAGTGGTGGTGTGGACAGCGCAGCTACTGCCTGCCTGGTCTATTCCATGTGCCATCAGGTCTGTGAGGCGGTGGCGAGAGGAAGTAGGTGACATCCATGGGACCCAGGGAGCTCCAGGGGTGGGGAGCAAAAATGACAGAGGAGAACCCCAGGCTGATGGAGGGTTTGTGGCTGTGCCCGTTGTCATATCATATTCACCCCAGGGCCATGAAAGCCCCTCACTAGATAAACCAGGTGTGGCCGTGCGTAGAGAGCTGAATCTACCTCCTGCCCTTTGTCAACAGTGTAACCCAGTGAAAGAGCAGCAGCTCTGTGGTTAGACAAACCTAGTCTGATCATCCCCTGGTGTGCAGCAATATTGGAGACAGCCTTAGTGTATGCAGGGGAAAAACACAGTGAAGACATCAGCTGTCAGGGGGATAGCCTGGCCTGGCCATGCAGAAACCCTGGGGATAGATTGAATTAGCTTTGCAGATTCCCTAGTGATGGGCTGGGATTAGTCGTGCAGACAGTTTGTACATAACACTGCCTTTCTGCTTGATCTCCTGGGGGATCCAGATCAGGAAGTGTTGGCTGACATCCGGACCATTGTGGATGAGAGCAGCTATACCCCTCAGGCCCCTCAGGAGCTGTGTGGACGCATATTGACCACCTGCTACATGGCCAGTGAGAACTCCTCCCAGGAAACATGCAGCAGGGCCGGAGAACTGGCCCAGCAGATTGGAAGGTAAATCAGCCCTAATGCTTATCACAACAAGGCACCTGTGAGATGGATCAAGATTGCTATCAACTCTGCCTGTGACAGCTTAGTGTTCAAGATGGGTCTAAGAACTGATCTCTTTTCTACCTTCTTTTAATTGGAGTGGGATTCTAGGAAAACCATATGCTCCCTGCATCCCAGGCATGGCTGTAGATCAGGTGTGCTCCAGCATGGAAGCATAGGAAGTTAGCTCAGCAGAGAGACTTTCCACTTCTGTCCCTTCCTCTATCCCTGGCTGCCTGTGCCAGTGGAGAAGGTAGAGAGAGTACTTTCAGAGAGTCAAGACTTGGTTTCATTCCAAGCTTTCCATTTGTTTGCCTCTTGGGCAAAAAGGACCCGTCTGTTCAGTTTGCTGAGCGTTGCTAGAGCTGCTCCCACCAGCAGTTCCACTCCTAGGTGTACACTCAGGAGAGCTGGAGGCAGGCACCAAACACCCAAATAGTTACTTACCCAAGAAAATCCACAGCAGCACTCTGCACACGAACCAAGAGATGCCTGTTCGTTCCATTGTCCATACAGTGGAGTCTATCCAGTCATAAAAAGGAATGATGCACTATGCCTACTGCACCATGGAAAAACAATGAAATCATTGTGCTGAGTAAAGGATGCAAGGCCACAGTTATGTGACTGCATTTGTTATGAAATATCCAGATTAGGCAAATCCATTGACTGAGAAAGCAGATTAGTGGTTTTCAATCCATAGCTTGAGAAGGCAGATTAATGCCTGGGGCTGGAGGAGGCAGGAGCAGGGCATGACTGTGAACAGGGCCAGGGTTTCCTTTTGAGTGGTGATGTTCTGGATAACAGTAAAGGCTGCACATCACTATGAGTCTTCTAAAGACTACTAACGATCGCACACTTTCCAGTGGTCACAGTGGCAAGTGTTATGTGTCTTCCACATAGACACACACACTTGCCATTTTTCTTTCCAGCTACCACATCGGTCTCAACATTGACCCAGCCGTGAAGGCCATTGTGGGCATCTTCAGTCTGGTGACAGGGAAAATCCCTTTGTTTTCAGCTCATGGAGGAGGCAGCAGGGAAAACCTGGCTTTGCAAAATGTACAGGTAAGGTGCCCAGAACCAGGGCCATTGTCCCTTCCCAGGTTGGGAGGGGCAGTGATAGCCCTGGCAACAGCTGGTGATGAGTTAGCAATGTGGGTCTCTTGCTAGACGCCGAGCACACCTATAAGTTTCTGTATAGATACTACTGTGTGTATGAGAGAGAGCACAATGACATATCTTAAGTGTAAGTATGCACATGTATACATAAATGTGAATGAAGTGTGTGAATGTGTAAGTATGCAGAATGTAAAAGTATGCATCCATGTGTATGGGTACATTAGTGTGTTGAGCATTGCCCAAGTGAGAGTGTGTATTGTATGTGCAAAAGTATATGAACATTTGTGTGTGTAAATGTGTTAGCAGGTCTGTATGAGTGTATGTCTGAACACATGGATTTGTATGTTCAGGGATGTGTGCAGAAGTATAGACATATATGCATGAGTGTATGAGTGTGCCCACATGCATAAGTGTATGTGAGCTTGTGCATGAGTGTGGGAAAGCAAGGGAGCATGTGTAGGACTGCAGAGGCATGTACATGAGTATATACAGAAGTGTGTGCATGAATGTGAGCACTAGCAGAGTGTGTGTGTGTGTGAATAAGTGTGTGTGCGTGCATTTCTTCTATAGAGAAGCCAGGCCTGTCCTGGGCCGCTGTGGTGGAAGTGGATTCTGTTCAGCAGTAGAAGGAGACACTAGGTTTGTACTGCATGGGACCATGATGTCTCTGTCCCTTCCCTTGTGTGCATGAAAATCCCCTTTTGAGAAGTGCCAGTAGTAAAAGGGGTAAAGTGAGGTGTCTAAGTCTTGTCTCTAGCTCACTGTCACTTAAATCCATCACTGAAGTTCCTTCCGTCATCCCAGGTTCCAGAGATGGAGGAGCTGGGACCCTCCGTGCTCACATGGGTACTGCTGGGGAACTCCAGAAATGCCTTGAGATTTTCCTCTGAGAGCTGGAAAGCCCCAAACATTTTTGGAGCATTGTTGGGAAACCTTCCTCCTGTTCTAGGGTGGAGCCAGCGGTGTGTACCCTCCTGTATTCCCACTGCAGAGTAATTCTTTCTTTCTGCTGTGTTTTCCAGGCTCGGATCAGGATGGTCCTCGCCTACCTGTTTGCCCAGCTGAGCCTCTGGTCCCGGGGTGTCCGTGGAGGGCTTCTTGTGCTTGGATCTGCCAACGTGGATGAGAGGTGTGTGTGATCCCACTGTGGTAGGCTCCTGGGCATCCTGACTCTACCTCAGGCAGTGTTTCCTCAATCTTTTGGCACCAGGGACTGGTTTGATAGAAGATAATTTTTCCACAGATTGGGATTGGAGGATGATACCAGGATGATTCAAGGATACTGTATTTATTTCTATTATTACTCACCATAACATATGATCAGTGGGAGCTCTGAGTTTGTTTTTTTTTTTCAACTAGGTAGGTGTCCCATCTGACGATGATGGGCGTCACTGACACCTGAAGTGTGTTGCTTAGGTCCAGTCTGCTCCATAATCTTATTTTGGTGGCTATTACTGCAGAAAACTCTGCCTCATAAAGACAGGATGTTGAAAATGGAAGCAGGCTTTTCAGTGCTTCTGTAACAATTTCAGGATATTTTGTCTTGACTTTAATGTGGAACATACGGATATTTGAAGTTATTTCAAACATACTTTGAAGGACACTGTCATTTTCAGTCTCAGGCAGTTGATCCTCTTCTAACCAGATGAAATTGATTCACCTGGCTTATTCACACATGTCTCATGGTTGGGAAATAATGCTCAAGTTCTTTTGAAAGATGAGATAGGCACTCGTACAGTAGTAGAAAGAAAGAAGGCCCTGGTTTAGTCTCTTTCAAAATCTCTGCTAATGTTTGAAATACATATTTTTTAAAAATCAGTGTTCACCATTGCCACATAATTTCAATTTGGCTTTGAATGCAGCCAATTTATCTGCCAACTTGAACACAGTTGTTATTCTCTCCTTAAGTGACAGATTGAGTTCACTGAGCAGGTTGAATATGTCACACAAGTAAGTGAGTTTTGAGACTTATTGTGTATCACTGAAAAATGCTGCCAGTGATGACTGTTTTTCTAAAAGAAATTTTTAGGGCAGCTCTCACAACTGAAAAATTCTAACCAGTGATATTCTTTTAGACAGTTATCTCACTTCTGTGTATAAGAGAAGATGTGTGCACCCTGCATCCATCTCCTCATAGACATGGATTTTTGGTCACATCCTACAAAACATTGTTATGTTCAGGTGATATTTTTGGCTAACCAGACTTTCTATATGGATGATATAGACTCATGAACTCACATTCTGAAGTGACCTCTTTGATTTGCGTTGTGAAACCAGGAAGTTGCTCCATAATGGCAGCTGCTCCATCCATGCATATACTGACACAAAGTGACCATTTCAGTTTTCTTGATATATTATAATCGTTTGAAGACTTAAATAGTTCTGAATCTATGGTGTTGGTTGGCCACAAAAGTGCACCTAATATGTCTTCATACACATCCTCCTGAAAAAGAGGTCCCACAAAAACAAGCTTTATTATCAACATTGGTAGACTCATCAATCTGAATTTTCTACCACCGTGGCTCATTAATCCTGCCTCAGAGTTGCTCCACAGAGTTGCTCTTTTGCTGTTTCATCAGTTTGCCTAGCTATGATGCTAGCCAAAAGAGTAACATGTGCCACCTTTTAAGCCACAGTGTCTCCTAAAAGTTTGCAATGAATGTCCTTAGCCGCAGGCCAGATCACTCTCCACCAGTAGTAAAGGGATTCCTAGCGTTAGCAATGCAGTCAGCCACTAAGCCTGATGCTGTCAGTGCTGGCACATTTGGTTAAGGGCCTTCAATAATTACTTCTGTTTTTCATGTTCACATTTTTTTTCTTTTGAAATACTCCAAAGACTTGTCTTTTAATGCAAGATACCTTTTCTTCACATGGAGAAGCAGTTACTAAGATTTTACAGCTTTGTTGGATAGCTGGTTGCCACATACTATAGAAAGCAGGCTCAGAGAATGTAAATCACTTGTTGGAGTGAACCTGTAATTTAAGTAACACTCTTGGAACTTTCTTTAAAAGACAACTTTGTTTTTGTTGCCAGCCTTAGCCTTTTCTGCTGTGTCATCATTGGGTCTTCCCTGCTTTTCAAAGCAGCTGTCCAGTGACATTTGTTTTTGACTCATTTTGGCTAGAGTTAGCCTGTGGGCTTACAACATCTGTGACTGAAACAATTGCACAGTGCAGAAAAGAAGTGCACATGGAAGTGGTAAATAAAATAGCTGGTGGGCTACACGTCGACTAAAGGATTAGTTTCTGACTTACATCTTGCCAACAGATGCAGCTTGTCATTTGCCAATCACTGATAGTCTTGATATGAATCTGTAGGCAATTGATTATTGTCCCCGTACAATCAAAATTGTCTATTAGTTTTAATCTGTATTTGAGCCATTTCTCAGTGCTAGCTTCACAGCATCAGCTCCACCTTGCGTCACTGGGGGTTACATTTCTATAGAGAACACGCAGCCTAGATCTCTCGCATGTGCATGGGTAGTAGGGTTTGCTGTCCTATGAGAATATAATGCCACTACTAATCTGACTAGAGGTGGAACTCAGATGATAATGTGGGCCGTGGGGAGCAGTTGTAAATATGATGAAGCTTCATTTGCTTGCCTATTGCATACCTCCTGCTGTGTGGGCCTGGGGATTGGAGACTTCATCCTACAGGCTCTGATCAGTACATGTCCTGTCTGTGAAATATACAAGGAGGAGAGTCATGGAAGTTTGGTACGCATCGCATCATTGTTTCTGCAGAATGACTGGAGCATGCAGATTAGCCTGATGCTGCTCTCTCTGACTCCAGCCCAAACCAGCTCCGGCACCTGTGTCATCCATCCTGTGGTCCTTCTTTCCTGTGGCCAGTGTGACTGTATCCCCACTAGCTATGTGTGGGCTTGCCTCCTTTTCCTGGCTTCTCCACTACACTGTACATCATTTCTTTGCCTCTTATTTTCACCTCGAAACCAGATAGTTCATTTTGATGGACACTGAAAATATTCTCTTTCTCATTGTGCTTTCTTGTTGAAAGAAAATACCTCCAGATGCTGTTTTATCTCCAGATAAAATTCAAGCTGCTAGCAGTGGAGGATGGGAGATCTTCCTTAGATTCAGTTTCCCGACTTCTCTTAAGTGAGCATCTCTTCCTCTCAACTGTTCTCTTGGCTGTTCTTAGTTTCTTCTTATGAGCTGAGAAAGTTGTAAAACTGTCATTTATTAGCCTTTGCACTGATCTATCTGTCTGTCAGCTAACCCACCACCTGTCCATCTGTCTATTCATCTGTCCATCCACTCATTCATGCATCCAAGCACCCACCATCCACCTGCTCATTCACTCATCCTCTTGCCTGTTCACCCATCCATTCATCCACTCATCCATCCATCTACCTATCTACCTGCTCCTACACCCTCCCACCAAGCATCCATGTGCACATCCATTCTTCATGTTTATCTATAATGTGTTGTACTGTCTCTAGTATCTTTGCATGTCTGCAAATGTATTCTATTTTTATTTACTTTTGAAGCATATTTCTTTAATATAAAACCGACACTATATCTGCTAAAAATGCTTGCCCTCTATGCCTACTTTGTTAATTCTCCTTTCCTTTGCCTCCAGTGCTTGTGTTAGGGTATTATTATTATTATTACTGGTACCAGCAATTGAATTCAGTGCTTGCTGGGCAAGCACTGTACCACTGAACTGTATCCCCCGGCCCAAGGGCATTATTTGTTTGATGGGGATGTAGAGGAATCAGATATGCTCTGAGCCCTGACATAATGGAGAATACAGTTTTACTTTTGTAGATAAACAAGGATTTGACCTGTTGTAAAATTATTATAACATTTTCTCTTCATAACTTTTACCCATTATATTTTGGTATTTAAAATTTTACCAAAACTTGAATATTTTTCCCAAGGTAGTTGCACTCTGAGCATGTACAGATTTTAGCATGTACCATATACTGCAGTGACTATTCAGAGAGGAAAATAAATACTCAAATGATTTGAGAATAAACATAATTAACTCTGATCTAATGTTGTTCTACTGAGGGCCACTAATCAGAGAGCATTATGAAGTCAACAGATATGTGGACATTTTATCTTAGTTGATTGACTGTGGACTGAGTGGATTGTAAATCCGAGGTGTATGTTTGTCTTCGAGTTGTTGGATGCCTTGATGGAACAAGAATGCTTACTAATTAAGAAGTGCCCTGTTAAGTGACCTATATGTAGACAATAAAGAAACATCTCAGAACATCTATTAGACATTCATCTTTTTTATCATCTTTTTCTGATAAGCCTTCCTTATAAGTAGACAGGTTCTCTAAGATTAAAAAAACTTTTATTATGTTTTAGTTGTGTTTGTTCTGTCCTGTCGGTTTCACATTTTTGTTGTGTCTGTTTATGTTTTCTGCCTTCTCCATCTGTTCATGCATTATGCTCTTCTCATTCCATAATAGCCATTACTATTTTTCTTTATATTCTGGAATAGAATCTCAAGTTTATAATTTTCTATAGTATTGTAAGATTTTTCTTTTTCTAAATTTTAATTTTCTAATTGCTTCTAATTCTAATTTTTCATTCAGTTGCATTCCTGTTGGTTCCTTTTTTTTTTTTTTGGTGGTACCAGGGATCGAACTCATGACCTCGCGCTTGCCAGGCAGGAGCTTATGCTGCTGAGATGAATCCCCAGCCCCAATCCTGTTGGTTCTTTTGTCAGGTACTTGTTGAACAACTATTGTATTTCAGGCATTCTTCTTGGTGTTGTGAACAGAACAGAGGAAGAATTCCTGTGTTACTTTAATAGAAACAAACAGATAATAGCAAAACCAATAGTGTATATATATCCATGAAACATCTACAGAGAAAATCAAAGTAAGGAAAAGGAGTTTGGAAGTTTTGTGAGTCTGCAGGTCTAAGGTTGGTCAGGGAAGGCCTCTCTGAGAAGCACTTTTGTAAAGGCCTGCAGGCAGTGAGGGTGGGAGTGTGGTTCAGATACAGCCTGTGCAGATATCCTGGGGTAAGACCGCAGCAGGAGGGAGGACCAGTCCTAGCAGCCCAGGAATCCTCAGAATGAGGGATGGGAGACCTGCTAGGGCAGGCCCAGGAGAGAGTTCAGAGTCGGCTCTTCCAGAAGTTGACTTTGAAGAGTGCAGGAACAAGGGCGGGCACTGTCTTGTATTCAGAAGCTGGTGTGACAAGGCGAGCAGAGGGGCACTGCGGAGGGGGAGGTGAGAGCAGGAGCCAGGTGAAGGCTGGCTCTGTAGGGAGCCCACACACGCATCCACAGCACTGGGAAGGCTTTGGGAGAGAGGGGATATGACAGTACCTTGGAGACAGGAGCATGAGAGTCTCCTGCTGGGTGCTGGGGATGCCCAAGCCTGTTTGCTGGCCCAGACTGTTCCCTGCCTCTCCCCCTTGCAACCTTTCCTATCCGTGCAGCCTTCTCCAGGACCCCAGAGTCTGCCAGGCTTCTGGATTCTAGGCTTCTGGAAGAAGTGAGTCTGCACTTGGCCAGAGTGGGAAGACTTTGCAGGACTGGAGTACCCTTGGGAATCAATCTCAATCTCTCTCTGTCTCTGTCTCTGTCTCTGTCTCTGTCTCTCTCTCTCTCTCTCTCTCTCTGTCTCTCTCTCTCTCTCTCTCTTTCTCTTTCTCTCAGTCTCCTCGGCTACCTGACCAAGTACGACTGCTCCAGTGCAGACATCAACCCCATCGGCGGAATCAGCAAGACTGACCTGAGAGCCTTCATCCAGTTCTGCATGGAGCACTTCCAGCTCCCCGCGCTGCAGCGGTGAGTATGCACCCCCTGGGCTGGGGCTGGGGCTCAGGCCACCAGGCCGCTCACCTCACTTGGCCTCCGTGCATAGCTCCACGTCCCCTGGTGAGAGCAGCTGCCCTTCCTCTACCGTTCCTCAGCCAGGTCACCCTGTCTGTCATTGCCCGGCCAGGTGGTGGTCTGTGTCTGCCTCCTGCCTTTGCCGCCTCTTTTCCACCAATTTGACGTAGAAGACACCCTTGCAAGCACTGGTACTCAAGGATATTTCCTTTTTCTTCCTTTCTTTCCCATTATTGGGGCTGGAACCTAGGGTTTTCCTATTGAGCTACATCCCCAGCCCTTTATTAATTTTTTTTTTTATCTTGAGCTAGGGTCTGGCTAAGTAACTAAGTTGTTTAAAGGGCTCAAACTTGTTATCCTCCTGCCGCAGCCAGGATGACAGTTGTATACCACCATGCCTGGTTTGTGTTGTATCGTGTTTTGTTTTGCCCTGTGGTATGGGGAATTGAAATCGGGGCTTTACACCGAGCTACATACCCAGCCCTTTTCTTTTTTTTTTTTTAATTTTGAGACAGAGTCTCACTAAATTGCTAAATTATCTTGGCTGGGATCCTCCTGCCTCAGCCTCCCAGAATACTGGGATTATAGGTAAAATTTATTTTTACCCAAGGTACTATATGATGACTTAAAGAGTTAAATAGCCCTAGCAAGTTTATAACAATAGCAAAACAATTCTTGTCCCAATTTTCCTTATCCCAAATTTCTTATCTCTCTAGGCTATGGATTTTAATTTTGTAATTTCTTATTCTAGTGTCCACATCTTTCCCTCTTTTTTTATTTTCATTTTTTATTTTACTTTATTTTCTGGTTCTGGGGCTTGAACTCAAGACCTGTCCCCTTGCCAGGCCGGTGCTGGCCACTGAGCCGTATCCCCAGGCCCACTTTTTTTTTATTTTAATTTTTTTCTTTGTTTGTTTTGTGAGACAGTGTCTCACTATTTAGTCCAGGCTGGCCTCAAACTTCATGACAGTCCATCTGCCTTGATGCCCTGAGAGCTGAGATTATAGGTGTCCATCACCATACCTAGCTCCTAACTGTGTTTCTTGATTGATTTAATACCTGAAGCCAGTCTAGGCCTTTCCCACATCGTTCCTGCATGGGGAATGCCCTTCTGCTTGCTGTCTTCCCTGGTGACTTGGAGTTGTCACAAGGGAATATATTGCCAGCCACATGTGGGTGGAGGCCAGGGTGCTCCTAGGCATCCGCAGGGCACGGGGAGCCCTGTCCTCAGACAGATGCTGTGCTGTGCCTCCCATCAGGACACCATGCACCATGAACCTCAGCTGTACTCTGCAGGCAGTGGCCACCTGCTGGGGGACAGTGGGTCTGGGGTTCCCCACTGACAACGAGCACAGCAGCAGCCTGGTGATTGTCCTCTGTGTCTTGGTCACAGCATCCTCTCAGCGCCAGCCACCGCAGAGCTGGAGCCCTTGGCTGATGGTCAGGTGTCCCAGACAGACGAGGTAATGGGATGACTGTCACAGTGCCTTTTCCCCTTGTCCCTGACTCGGGAGGGATTTTCTTTGCTCCGTGAAACCTTGGAGAAGATTCGGGCACCTCCTGTTTCACACTGGCCTTGAATCATCAGGGCCGCCAGCCATAGTTCACAGCTTTAATGAAGACGTCTCTGGGGACTGACCCTCCAGCCTCCTTTGAACACAAAAGATTGACTTCTGTATTTTCTTCTAAAAGTTTTAGCCCTTACATTCAGGTCTGTGGTCTTACTGTGTCAACTCTTGTGTATGGCGTGAGGTTAAGGTCCACTTTGTTCTCATGCCTTTACTGGGTTGAAGGGATTTTTCAAAGGATTATTTTTGTGCATGTCAGTGTAGAGGATCAACCCAGAGTCTCAAGCATGTGAGGCCACCCCAACTTTGTAGGGTTCAGTGTTTTAGCGCTCGTGAGATGAGGGCTCTTCAGTGCTGCTGGGAAGTTGGTCTGCAGTGTCCCCTAGCCCCTGACCCTTGCTGCTGGTATCTGCTGTTCTCATACCAAAAGTGCAGTATTAAAGTCTCCACCTGCTATTGTTGCATTGGAGGAGCTAAGATATCACCCTAGGAAATCTGTACTTCATGCAAAGAAACCAAATACACAGCTTCTTGTGCCCAGAACCTGTTCAGTGCCAGGGATTCCACAGGGGAGAAACATGTGGCTACTGATCTTAAAATGCTGATGTTCCCTGGAGGTGATAGACAAGAAGGATTTAACCAGGATGGCCCGTAGGCTATAAGTGCTTTGGATGTAAGAGAGACAGAGGTGATAGCAGTGTTCTTATATGTGGGTCAGAACAGGGCCCTGGGAAGGTGACATTGGGACTGAGGCCTGAGGGAATGCCAGCATGGCCAATTGGGCCACATCACTGCAGACCCCACAGTTACTGGCCAGAGGCGAGGGCCCAGTTGCTGTGGACTATTGAAGGCCAGTGTCACTGTCACTGTGGTGATACTCTGGGGCTTGGCAGCTGTGACAGTGGAAAAGGCAGTGACTGGTGTGAGCCATGGTATGGAGCTGATCCTTTCAAATGTGTCTTGAAGCATTCATGGTTCGGCTCCATGATGTTGGCAGCGTCACCTCATCTCAAGGTCCTTAACTTAATGACAGCTGTCAAGACCCCTTTTTCCAAATAACATCACAGGAACCTGTGCTCAGGAGATGAACATGTCCTCTGGTGGCCACAGGTCCCCTCTGTAGTCCTCAAACCCAATATCTGGTTCTTGGTCATGTTTCCAAATCACACCACCTGTTTAGCCAGCCAGTGCTGGGAAGTAGTACTGTCCTCTGCTTCAGGCCCTAGGGAATCTTCTCATACCCTGAGCCTCCAGTGCCCACCACTGAGGAACAATGTGGTCCCTTCAGGCTCTAGCTCATGGTGTCCTATAATGGATCTCTGTCCTCTGCAGGATGACATGGGGATGACATACTCAGAGCTCTCTGTGTACGGGAGGCTCAGGAAGATAGCGAAGGCGGGGCCCTACAGCATGTTCTGCAAGCTCCTCACCATGTGGAAGGACACCTGTACCCCACGACAGGTGAGGCTACACATGACGTCCTGCAGAGAAGGCCAGCAGGCAAAGCTGTGTGTGCGGCAGTCCACTGAGCCTGCTGGGTCCCATGCAGTAATACTTCCCATTGCTCGCTTTTCATGAGCTCGGGGCCTCAGTTTGCCCTGAGTTAACGCCAGTGAGTCTCAGCTATACCAGGTGCACACATGCACCAAGCCCCTGCTTCTGCAAGGGCAGCATAGAGGCAGGTCAGAATGTGGTACTGTGCATTCTGTTCATTGTGAGCCTTGTTGGACAGAAGTGTACAGATGTGCTGATCCCTTGGCAACTCATGAAACATGTTTGTGGGCCCACTCGGTGTCCCAAAACACAGCAGGGTTGGACCCGGGGACTCCACCCCTCAGCCCTGGCACTGTCCTTTCTTCCACCAGGGAAGCCCATGCACAGGGCTGTCAGCCACTAGCTGCTTTCTTACATTGTCCAGTGTGAGAATTCTGACTTCAGGTCTTTCTGGACTCGCTTACTTGAAACCTGTGTGTCATGCTCCCACCAGGTGGCTGACAAGGTGAAGCGATTCTTCTGGAAGTACTCCGTGAACAGACACAAGATGACCACGCTCACACCTGCCTATCACGCGGAGAACTATAGCCCTGATGACAATAGGTTTGATCTGCGGCCCTTCCTGTACAATACACGCTGGCCGTGGCAGTTCCGGTGCATTGAAACTCAGGTGTGTCACTTGCCAAGTGCCTTTCTCTGTGTGTAGCGGGCATGAGCTTTGGGGATCAAGAACTTCTCTCTGCACAGAGGTCTTTTTTTTTTTTTTGTATTGGGAATCAAACTGATAACTTCACACTTGCCGGGCAGGCACTTATGCCGCTGAGCTAAATCCCCGGCCCCAGAGGCATATTTTACTATGCTCATTTCTGCAAAGGAGCAAGTATATGGGAAGGTTTTTGTTTTTTTAAATTTTTTTGGTCTTTTTCGTTTTTATCGGTACCAGGGATCGAACTCACAACTGCCTGCTTGCAAGGCAGGCGCTTATGCGGCTGAGCTAAATCCCCACCCCCTCCTTTTTAATTTCTTAATGGACAAAAATTGCATATATGTGCTTATGGTATGCAGCATGATACTTGGAAATACCACATGCTATTTAAAATATAGTGTAATTTTTTAGAAATTTATGCAGTAAAACCACATTGCCATTAATCCTCCCCAAATACTGCCCCTCACTTCAAGCATACCTATTCCATCATTCCTGGCACTTTCTGAAGCAGTCCTGGAAGTCCTCTCCATGGGTGTCTCTTAGTTGTGCTGTCACAGCTGCCTTGGTGCCTTGAACTAGTTCAAAATGTTTATCTTTCGTGGTGATTCTGGCTTTGGGGAAGAGCAGAAGTTGTGTGGTGCCAGGTTTAGTGAACAGGTAGATGAGGACACATCGTAATATTTTTCCTTTCTTCTTCCTCCTCTTCTTCTCTTCTTCCTCCTCCTCCTTCTTCTCCTCCTCCTTCTCTTCCTTCTTCACTTCCTCTTCCTTCTCTTCCTCCTCCTTCTCTTCCTCCTTTCTTTCTTCTTACCTGCCTCTCAGCATGAAAAGTCAGTATTTTTAAGATCAAATCTCATGAAATTGGACATCCAAAACTATTTCAAAAAGTGGCAAAAGCAGTGAGATAAAGGTATTCAAAGTAAGGGAGAGTATTTTAAGGAGCATTAATGGCAGTGTTGTGTTTTATTGTAATAATTTGTAAAATGTTCACCGTGTCTCCTAATCAGCCCTTGTATATACTCATTGTGGAGTGCCTAAGTCAAACAACATGTATCAACTCTCTCTCTTTTTTTGTCTTTTTCTTTTTTACTGATCCTGGGGATCGAACTCATGACCATACACTGGCAAGGCAGGTACTTATACCACTGAGCTAAATCCCCAGCCCCTCAACTCTCTTTTTGAAATAAGAACGCTTAAAGTCTACTTTAGTCATAGTTTTCTGTGTACAGTGCATTGTCATTAGCTCCAGTCTCCGTGTGGTGTAATATTCTTTCCTTTTTTCTTGTTTTTTAATCGGTACCGGGAATCGAACTCATGCCCGCCTGCTTGTAAGGCAGGTTTTTATGCCGCTGAGCTAAATCCCCAGCCCGTTGTGTGGTGTAATTTATCATTGAACGTCTCCCTTCTGCCTCACTGAAATGTTGCAGCCTTTGAGCACCGTCTCCCCTGTCCTCTCGCTTAGTCCCTGGGAACCACAATTCCCCACTCTACTTTCTAGAAAGAGTATAATATCTCTAGATTCCATGTATGGATGAGACCCGGTGATATTTGTCTTTCTGGGCCTGGCTTGTTTCACATAGCCTAATGTCCTTTCAGTGTGTCAAAGTCATTTCAAACCACAGGATGCCCTTCTTTTGAAGGCAGAATAGTATTCCATTGTGTAGATAGGCTGTGTTTCCTGTAGCCATGCGTCCCCAATGGACTCTGAAATTCCCATCTTTGGGTGTTTTTCATAGCGGTTGTGCGAATTTCCAAGTACATCTGGAGTGAATCGGCGTTCAGCATGTGCTATTTTTGAGTGTGCCGCACTTACTAGCATTGAGTGTACTAAAGTTAGTAGCCGTGTATCACTTTATCAGAGTGGTGCCAATCACTGTCACTTCCAAACAGCTGAGTCTCCAGATGGCTACGCGTCTTTTAAACCACCCCATTTTCCCTTTTACTAATTAATAGTAGAATAAGGGAAGGACTGATAAAGTCACTACAAAAATAAGTGTAGGTCTTCCTTTCCTTCCCTTTTTTAGGTCCAGTGCAGATCCACAGGGAGCAAGTTAGATGTGACCTATTTCTAGCCCAGGGGAGATGGCCAAATAGTGGCCTACGGACCGTGTAGGCGGTGTAAAAATGGCGAACTGTAGAGTGCTCTGTGCGGCCACAGTCTCAGAAGGCTGGAGGAGCCTTTGACAGCCTTACAGTCAGCAGAGGTACCCTGAGCAGCTGATGTGCAGACTGAAGGTGGGACCAGGCGGACACTATGTGCTGTCTACAGGGGTGTTGCTCCCCACCCCCAGGGCCTCAGGCAATGTCTGGGGATACGTTGAGTCATCATAGGATGCAGTTAGTGCTGTTGGCATCTAGCAGATAGAGTGCAGGGATGCTGTGGACATCCTGCCATGCCCAGAATGCCACCTTCACCTTCTCCCAGCAGAGAGGGACCCCAACCTTTGTGCCAGGGTGCTGATGTTGAGGACTGACCATGGGGCTGAAGTCTTTGGGAATTCTTACTACAACAAGGAGATTCTGTGACCTGCTGATTTGCTGGAAGGGAGGGTTCTAGTAGAAGTCAGTGAGAAGCAAAGGGCTGGGCAGAAAGATGCTGCTGCCCTGCATCCCCACTGCTCCTGGATGAACCCCACACCTGGCCACAACAGTGAATGTCCACCTTCTGGGCCATCCTGCATCCCAGCAGACCTCTAGGAAGGGGACAGCTGAGCCTCAAGGACAGGCTGGGCATTGGGTCACCCAGAGCAGGAAGCAAGAGCCTTGCCCAACTCTGGCTTCTTTAACAGAAGTTCAGAGCTTGGCTCCTACCTAGAAATAAAGAGTTCAAGATAAAATCACCTGTCATCTTCTCATACCCAGTGACCTCCAGAAAGCTGCCATCCCCACTGTGATTTCAGCAGATACCATTTGGTAACCTGGGTTCTCAGTGCCAGGGATGCGGGCCACTATCCATCGGCTGCACAGGTGTTGAGTCTGCATGGTGACTGTGGACTTCTCTCTTCAGGTTCTACAGCTTGAGAAGAAAGCGATGCAGGACCTGGATGGCCCAGACTGAGGTTCATACCTTCCTGAGGCCTTTTTCCTTATGATCCTTACTGTGATGTCAGCACAATTGGAGGCCAAGGGGAGCCTCATGTGAATCAGTTTTATTTCATGTTTGGAGCCAGAGGGGTCTTTTTCATTGTAAGTCCTTCAAGAGAAGCTAAAATAAAGTAAATATGTTCTTTAATCCTAATAAGCAACCCTGCTTTTCTATCTACTTCAGCCTTCAACAGCATCACAGCCCTCAAGGGGTAGAGATGCTTCAAAGCCATTAGTGCAAGGTGTTCCTGAGCAGAAAGCAGGCAAACCTCCCCTCCCACTCATCTCTGGTTTCCTGTCCTGCTTTCCAGAAGGTTCCAGAGATGGTCCCTGCAGACCCTCCTTGCTATAAATCTGGGAACCAATCGTTTTTATACTTGTACAGGAAAATGACCTGAGGGCCTCATAGCTGAGTGCCCCCATCATAGGAGACCTTAGCAGGGCCTCTGGGTCCTCATGGCTGAGTGCCCCATCTCAGGAAGCCTCAGCAGGAGGTCTGTAGTTCTTGGCTTTAGGCCTTGAAGAGGAGCAGGGCCTGGGTCTTACCATCCTGGGCCATAGATGTGTTGAAGTCAGATGGGAATCTCTATCTCCAGAGGGTAACTTGGTGAGCCAGAGTGTCAAGGCCTCATCCAGTGGTCGCAGGGCCGAAGGTCCTGGGATGCTGTTCCCCTATCATAGGCACTGAATTAGTGGCCCCAAGATCCTTGCCCCTATGCTCAGCAAGTTAAGAATTGATACCCCTTAGTTTAAAGGTCACAAGTGTGTTAACTTTCCGTATTTCACTAAAATGATTCCCAGGAAAAGAAACCATCAGTTCCTCTCTGGCGGTACCCAGCTCATGAAGGATCTTCCCTCCAACTCCATCATAGACTTCCCCAGTGCCTTCCAGCGAGGGAAGTGTGCCACACATCAAACCAGAGCTCACTCTGTTTTGGGAACCTTCTCACAACCATCCTGGAGTGGGGTGGGGTGGGTTGGGGTATTTGGAGAGTGAGAATCGGTCCTCCCCATTGGAGAACCCAACCACTCTGGGCAGGACGTTTTTCTCAATTGCAAAAGCAGTTTGAGGGAACCATACAGGGAACCCCTGTCTCCCTGCATAAGGGAGCATGCGTGGCTGGAGCTGGTGTTGTCTATTCATGGTCCACTTGATTGAAGGTCAACTTCATAGGAATTCTAGAGATAGGAAGAGGGAGGTTTTGTGATGCAACAGCGCATAAGGTCAAAACTCAAGGAGAAGCTGCAGCAAGACTTCACAGTGGGTCAGGAAAATGTACAAGGATGAGGCCAGCTGTTTCTGTTTCTCCCACAGAGAAACCCTTCTTCTCTAGGGTCAGTGAAAAGCTGACGGGCAGACCAAGTAGAACAGTACATCTGTGCTAGCAGTGGTTTGAATGTGCCCCCCATAAAAGCATGTGCTGGAAACCTAATCTCCAGTTCAGCAGAGTTAGGAGGAGAGGTCAAGCAAAGAGCCACGAGGGCTCTACCTTCATGAATGGATTAATCCCAGCTATAAAAGGGCCAAGACAAAACAAAAAATAAGCCATGCATGGTGGCACACACCTGTCATCCCAGTACTGTAGAAAGCTGAAGCAAGCAACTTAGACCCTGTCCCAAAAGAAAAAACAGGTAAAAGGATGTAGCTCAGTGTGAAGGGCCTGAGTTCACTACCCCGTGCTACGCAAAGTTGAAGGGAGAGAGGGTGGGGAAAAAAGTGGAGAAGGACAGAAAGATGTCTCATTATAGAATGGTACCATCTAGGGACCCACATTTTGCAGTAGGGAGCATCACAAGGCAGAATATTAAAGAGTGGAGTTAAACACACTGAATAAGCCTGCTGGTGTCCTTGCGTCAGGGTCTGAGACACTGATTTTGTCATGAAAACATAAAAACTAAGGTTCATACAGCCCCAGTATTGCACATTTTTATGCAAACAATGTTATTTTCTCAGGAATTCATGGCCAATGTTACTAATATCCACCAAGAACTGCTCAAAGGGCAGGCTGGTTGTTTAGAGATTTATTTGACTCTTGGACACTGATTCCCAGTCTGTGTGGCTAGAGTGTGTGAAAAGGGGATATACACATCTTGACGCAGGAGATGGTTATAGTTGTTCCTATGCTAAAATAAATGTACCAGGGTGGTTAGTATGGGAAACCTTCAGGAAGAGGGAGTACAAATCAGGTAGTTCCCACTCCTAGCCACAAATGTGTCCCTCCTAATCCAATGGCCAACTACACTAATTTTCATAGCTTGTGGGGGAAACATCTTTTCTGCAATAAACCCAAATGACCCTTCAAGACCACCATACTTTTTCTCAATTACTTGAAGCTAAAATGAAGACCTGGCCAGACCTTTCCCATGGGGATGCATAGAGGGTAGGTCTCAGCTTTTCTACCTGTCTCTCTCCTTTGTGACAGCAGTTTCCCTCTGCTCTTTGGCCCAAAGGGATTGTTGAGGGGCTCGAACGTACAATCACTGAGGAGTGAAAAGTGTTTTTACAAATTAAGAACCAAATCTTACATAATTTAAAATTTGTAATATAATTAGAATGAGACGATTATTTGCAAAGCTGATCCAGGGAACCCGACAAAGGTGAATCATCACAAAATTAAAATTGAGTTAAGAAAAGCAGAGAAATACAATCCAGAGAGCCCTAAAAATTCACAGACTAAATGGAGTTGAGTAAAAAGATTAAACATGTTAAAAGTTAAATTTGAAATTTTATTTTTTTAAACAAAGACTAACATATCTGAATTCAAAAGAAACTAAATGCAGGAAGATCAAAAGAGGTAAAAGTTACAATCAATAGAATTTAGAGAAGTTCAGGACACATAAATCATGTGAATGAGAAACAATAAAATTAAAATGCAATTTAAATCTATAACTACTAACAGAAACCAAAAAGAAGGTAAGAAACTTACCAACTAGTGGTTCAGGAATGCAAAAAAATGATGTAAAATTCTAAAAGCCCAAACAAGAAAGGCTCCCCACTCTTGTTAGACAAGATACAGCAAAATCAATAGATATTTAGAAAAACAGACTATAATTAGGTTTTTCTCTAAAAGTAGAGACAGTAAGCAGGACAAGGCCAGCGAGATGACAGTTAGCATGAGCTGTGGTCATGCCTGGGCAAGTTCACAGAGGGATACAGGAGCAGAGCCACCTCCTCTCTCAGTTTCTCAGGGCCCCTGCCTGGCATCCACAGTTTTCTGCTGAAAACCATTGCTTTCCCCTGTACCAGTGATGGTAACTCACATTCTACAACATGAAAGGTTCCTGCCCTGGTATAAATTACTATAAGGTTATGACGGTGGTCTAACGTGGTGGAAGGTCAAAGCGAGAAAGCTTACCACTTCTTTGTCTTCAGCCCTAATTGCAATTCCCCTTCCTGTTTGCATGCACAGAGAATTCCAATTGGTTCTTCACATGTCATCAATATCTGCCCCATGCGCCACTTCCAATCAGAAATCATACAACCCTTTGCCTCTCTGTATCCAGTCGAAGGAGACAGCCCAACTGCTATGCGTTGTGTGCTCCTTTCTACATCTTCAACTCAATAAACCTATTCATTTCATACTTCTACTTCTCTACTGCGCCATAATACTCTTAACACAATCCAGGTGTCCCCATCAGCCATTGGGAGGCCACTAATTGAGTGGAAAGAACAGGAGCCTGGGATTAAAGAACCACAGGCTGGAGGGCAGATTGTGGCTGGAACCTGACCTCCAGCTACCAGATATGATTCAGTACTTGGTGCTGAATGAATGAGCAGGCTCATTAACATAATCCTGAATAGGCCAAACAAGCTAGGCAAGATGCTGCTTAACTACCAAACTTAACTCCTAGAGGGAGTTAAGGTGGTGTGGCCTGCAGATATAAGATGGCAGCCAATTACAGGGCTTCCCACAACCGAGATTCTCAACCTAGAGGTCACTGCCCTGGAGCTGTCTCCTCTGCTCTACATTTGGGTTGTGCAGACCCTTTTGTATTTTGCATATTTTGAGAACAGACACACTAGTCCACACTGGAGTTGCCTGGCCACTTCTCCATCTCCTGGAAGAGTTCCAGCTCTCCAGTGGTAGTGCTGTGTTCAGCAGGTGACCACCGACTCTTCCGAGTACATTACATTACAGAGCTTTTTATAGAGTTTGTGGCAGGAAAAGGTCAAACCAAAGGCAGTTACTTAAGGGTGACAGGTTTACAGCCAGGCTGGAACATCATGTAACAAGGCTATGAAGCAGCTCCTATGGGAAAGGAAGGAGGAGGGTGCCCAGGCACAGAAACTGTTGCAATCTTGTGGTTGTGAACACTATGAAGTGTTTTCCTCTCAATGCCCAGCTAACAAGTGTCAGTCTGCCGTGGAGCCAGCCAACTATGGAATGAAACCTCTACAAACTGTGAGCTAAATAAACCTTTCCCCTTTAAAAAAAATTCAAAGTAAAAACATAATGTCATCTGACTGGTGGGGCCCAGGGTAGAGCCCTTGGAGGGGGATGGTCGCAGCGTGGTTTATTTTTCTTTCATTTCCCTCTTTGATCCCCCCTTTTAGGCATAGCCTCATAGGACATCACTAGTAGCCACAGGGTTATAATTTATGTGGGTTCTACCAGTAGTTGGCATACTGACTGTCTGGTGAAAGCCTGAACTCAGTTCTGAAGAAATTCTGTGAGGCACCTAAGTAGGCAAGGGCTGAATATTAACAAAAGGAAAATGAGAACTAGTGGCTTAAGCAAGGGAATGAGCCAGGATGTCCAGTTGCCCCAGGAGAATGACCAGAAACTGTTTGTTTATAATCCTTTTTTTGAGCCTGTTAGCTCAGTGTTCAAGATTTTTGACTCTCTGATGAATAGCCTTTGATTCGTTAGCATAGAAACAACATTCTTCTCCCAGGAACTCACAGGTACCTCCTTTTTCTGCTGTTAAAAAGTCTAGTGTACATCAGTTTTGGAGGATGACAACAACCAGGGAATCTGTATCTGTGTAAATCTAATACAGAGATGTCCTTTAAGTTCTCAAGTTGTGAGACAGATTGGTAAGGAAGTGAGGCAGTAGTGACACCAGTGATCCCTGTTCCTGCTGTGGTTACTGAGTGATGTCTGTTGCCAGGGGTTCCCACTTGATCCAAGAGCTAGCTAGTGCTGGGTCTTTGTTTTCCGTTAGGAAGAGTTTTTCCATGTTTGGACCATCCATGCATGTTGGGAGTAGAATCAAACCTAATATCAAGGTGTCAGTAGAGTTAACTAATGGCCTGAGTATGAGGAGAAATGGGGTTGCCTTACCATCAACAACAAAGTTTGAAAGGTATAGTCAACAGTTTGAGGCAAATTTGGGATTAGTACTTCTTAACACAAACTAAGCGAGAGTCAGTTTTGTTCAAATATCTTTGTCCCTAGGGGCTGGAGGTTTAGCTCAGTGGCATAAGCGCCTGCCTTGCAAGCAGGCAGTCGTGAGTCCGATCCCCGGTACCGATAAAAAGGAAAAAGACAAAAAACAAACAAAAAAAA
This sequence comes from Cavia porcellus, assembly GCF_034190915.1. Taxonomy (NCBI): domain Eukaryota; kingdom Metazoa; phylum Chordata; class Mammalia; order Rodentia; family Caviidae; genus Cavia; species Cavia porcellus. The sequence continues at coordinate 29,151,348 of NW_026947500.1, forward strand.
AAAAACAAAAAACAAATATCTTTGTCCCATGACAACAGTAGCAAGAAGAGATAGTAGTATCAGGCTGTTGGCATTAGTCATTATTAATCAGGCTAAGGAAGCAAGAGATATTGGTGAACACCCTATATAAGTAACAAAAGCCAAAGGCTAGAAAGGCCCTCAGGGTGGTAGTCTGCTGGGCTGGGATGACTGTAGCAAGGCCAATAGCAAAGATTATGGTAAGCAGCCCCAGGACACCTAGAAACCATGGGGACTATCCATGGGGCAGCTTAAGGTATCCTGTGGATGGGTGTCCTCAAGCTTCAGCCATGCATAGACTGGTCAGCTTCCAATGTGACCAGAGTAGGACAGTCATCTGTGGAGCCTGGAGTCAGACTGGGTCCAGGCTGGAATGGCTTGTATTGACATTGGGTTCTGAGCAGATTTCTGGGATCAGGATGGGCAGTCAAGTTGACTGCGGGTCTGGGGTTATGTATGCCCTCTTAAGTCTGGTGTGGTGGATCCATGAAGTGATGCCTGCAACTTTGACAGTGGTGAGGGTAACAAACACAATAACTTGAGGTCCAGTCGAAATGGGCTGAAGGGGCTCATTTTTCCAATCTTTTACCCAGACTGGATCTCCTGGCTGAGATGGATATGCTGGATTGCCAGTGGGGATGAGGGTTCTCTTTAGGACAGTTTAGGTGATGATGTCACTACCCACCTCTCGCCCCATTTGAAATCCTGGTGTGGCTTCCACAGACTTTAAGGTCAAGTACAGAACTTCTACCCTACTTACAGGAAGCCCTGTGTGCTCAACCCATCCACCTCCCAGCCTCTCCTGGGTCCACACTGCCTCTTGCTTGAAGACTCCAACTAAGTGAATCCATGTTTTTCTACCCACTTTCCCTCTCCCTTGTGTCTTTCCTCCACTATCCCTGCAACCCGCCCCCCCCGAAACACTTGCTCCATTCTTCCAAGTGTCTGTGGATGTTAACATGTAAGGGACTAAGACTCATCCAAACCTGTGACATTTGACTCACTCTCAAAAGTGCCACTGCTGCCCCCAAACTCTGGGATTTTAACCCATCTCTGTCAGGCTAGGTACTATGCCCTAGGCACTGTGTTCTGAGGCTGGAACAGGTGCCATCACAGGAGATTTCAGGGGATACATCTGTTGCTCCAAAGCACTTTAGGTTCTCAGAAGTCATTTTTTTTTTTTTTGTCTTTTTCGTTTTTATCAATACCAGGAATCGAACTCACGACTGCCTGCTTGCAAGGCAGGCACTTATGCCACTGAGCTAAATCCCCAGCCCCCAGAAGTCATTTCTGAGAAGCAGGGTTTCTGGGAAGCTGATAGTTCTCTTGGCATTTTGAACCCAGAAGTAAAAAGCAAATATTAAAATAGGGTTTGCAACATAATCCATCACTTTCTTTGTCTGTGTGGACAGACACAGCCATCCCCAGGGGAGGCTATAGTACAATGATATCACCACCTCCCTGTGGTGATAGTTGGGATCCGGAGGGAGGTAAGTGATTTGAAATCATTCATACCATCTTTATCCTGCAGTATGTAAAATACCCATTGATATCATTTTTTCAATCATAATATCAGTAATTTGTGTTTTCTATTTTTTTAAAATTGATCTCAAAATGAGTTTATCAAATCTATTCACCATTTCAAAGGAGTAGCATCTAGGGTTTTTAAAAACTGTGATCCTTGTTCATTTCTCATGTCTTGTATTTTAGTTTTTTAATAAAATTTTTAAAGGAAAGTTTAAGAGCTATATAAAAATTGCAAACACAATAGAGTTTCCATAAATCCCATAGATTGCCCTACTATAGTGGTCATTTGCCATACTTGGTGAATGATATTTGTACATTACTAGAAGCTGACACTTTATTCAGATTTTCTTAGTTGTTACCTAATATTGTTTTTTTGTCTCAGGACACCATCTGGGACACCATGCCCCATTCAGCTATCTTGCCTCAGGCTCTTTCTGCCTGTGACAATTTCTCAGTCTTTCTTTGATTTTTATGGCTTTGACTTTTAAGGAGTTGATCAAATATTGTGCAGAATTTTCCTCATATTATAATGTGCATCTGATATTCTTCTCAATTGGATTTGTGGTATGGGTTTGGGAAGGAAGACCCTGAGGCAAACCCCTTTCTCGTTATTTCTCATCAAGGGGCCATTCTATAAACCTGATTCATGGTGGGCTCTGGTCTCAGCTACCTGGACTCACAGTGAACTCTGACCTTGGTCAGCTGCTCACACTTTATGATTCAATAATGATTTGCAGTTTACTGAAAGGTGATTTTTTTCCCACCTGGTGTACGATTGAATGTCTACATAAACCATTTAGAATTCTTCAACGTGGGAGATTGGTGTCTTCCTCTTTCCTTTGTCATGTGTTTACATAAGTGAGCAATGGACTCAAGGATATTTAGTGTACACTTTGAGTTCTAGTGCAATTTTATTTCTGTCTTGGTTACACTGTTCTAGCTTTGGTTTTTGGGAACATCCTCAGCTTAGTTCTTTTGACTCCCTGAGTCCTTTTGACTGCCTGCCCAATCAGCATGGGGTCAGGATAGACAGGTGGTCTGTTGGTTTGAATTCATTTTTTTTTTTTTTTTTGTCTTTTTCCTTTTTATCGGTACCGGGGATCGAACTCACGACTGCCTGCTTGCAAAGCAGGCGCTTATGCCGCTGAGCTAAACCCCCAGCCCCCGGTTTGAATTCATTTTCACTTCTGACATGACAAAGTGTCCAGGTTCCTCTTGTGTATTTCCTGCCTTGTCCTGGAATCACTTTTCCAAGGAGCCCTGGATATTTTTGTTAGAGGACAATTTAGAAACCAAGGTGATTTGCCTTATGTTCATGTTGAAGTTTCCACTCTTTATTAATTTCTTCTTTATGCCTTTATTAATCAGTAGTTAGTATAGTTATTAATCAGTAGTCTAGTTATTATTTCTTCTTTATATTTTTCTATCCTCATTGGATGGAAGCCTGAACTATCACTATTGTGCATTTCTTCTGTCTAATATATGAATTTAGGTATAAACTACATGTGTTGTATCTTCATTAACACTCAGATTAAAACATGCTGATTTCTATTTTGCTTTTGTTCTTTGACTCCCATATTATGTAGAAGTATCTTTAAAATCTCTAAGCAGATAGTCATAGATTTCTTACTTGTGTTTTTGTTGGTGATTTTTAATCTAAGCCTAAACTCAGCCAAAGGCTTTTCTTTTTATTTTCTTTCTTCTCTCTTGCTGTCTCAAATCTTTTCATTTTTTCCCCCCCTGATATTCGTTATCAGGGAGAGGCAGGGAACTGGAGGGTAGTGGTGAGCTCTGTGCTTTCCCAGTGGGTAAGACAGGCCCACAGGTCTGCAGGAAGGGCTCTTCTCACACCCTTCTCAGCTGTCCGCTGCAAGCTTCCTGGGTCCTCGTATTACAGACAGCTAAGTTAGGTAGAAATGTTATAGGCAGACAGGGATAGACCCTTATTGGTTGATCATAGTTTCATCCCGCCTTATACACACCTCGCGATTTCTCTCTATAAAACTTCCTTTAAGAAACCGGTTCACTGACAACCCACTCTCTGGGTTCCTTCCTGTCTCTCTTAGGCAAAAGCTGCCTCTCCCGCAATAATATTTTCCACTCTTAACCTCTGTGGTTACTCAGAATTCATTCTCTGATTTTAGAGAACATGCATTCAGCGTATCAGTTATCTAGTAGGTTGGGAGTTATAATATTGCCTTCTAATCAATTAGAGGTCCTGTATCACTAGGACTGCTTGTCGATTCTTGCTTATAAATTATTTTTTTCCAGGAGTTTCTGTTTCTTCTCTAATACTGGCCCTCTTCCTCCCTCCATCTTACGTAGTTCTGTTATTATTATGATAATGTTGGCCTCAAGTTTATTTCCTTATCAAAAATGATATATGTCTTGTAGTTGCTGACTTTTCATTGTAAAGCTTGCATTTACCTGGAAACTCATATCCTTTTGTGTCATAAGCTAATGAGAATCAGAGAATTGGGGGACAGATGGGTAAAGGTATATACAAGGGCTCAAGTTTTAAAGTTAGGTCCTGTCTAGGCTACTAGTGGCAGTGGGATCCAAAATCCCACCTCTCCTACGCTAATAGCAGCTCACACGACCTTTCTAGTTTGCTTGGTCTCTTTTCCCAGGGAGGAGTCCTATTCCTAGTACTTACTGTGCCACCTACCAGATTCCTCACCCGTTACACTTTCCCCAGCTTTTTCTAGGCAAATTTATCAGGAAATTTATCAGGACCCAGAGGTCCTGTTTTCCCAGACAGTGGATCATAACTGATCATTTGTCAGGGTCTTCAGGGATCCATACAGGAAATTTTATCAATAGGGAAGCTCTTACTCCTCCTCCATAGACTGTCATACCTTGATTTAGGTGATATTATAATTAATTGGCTAGAGTCATCCAGCCAGTAGGGAACCTCAGCTTCAGACCCCCTGTCTGAGAGATGGGCTGGGTTCAAAGAGAGAAATCTGAAAGTCTAAAGGAAGTGGTGCTGGTGTCCACTCAAGTCCAGAGATGTCTGGGATCTGAATCCCAAGGAGTTCGTCTTTACCCAGGGGTGCTCTGGGACTGAGCGGGTCAGGGATTGATCCAGAGGATGCTCTGTAAGTTCCCCATGCAGACACTGACCCAAGGAATGCTTTGAAAAGTTCCTGTGATATAAACTCAAGTTGTTTGGCCTTACCAGGAGATGCTCTGGGGCTGAACAGGTCACAGACTGACCCCGGGAGTGCTCTGTAAGGTTCCCATAACCTAATTCTTACTCATTCTGTCCACAGACCCATAATGGGAAATACTTTGGCCATTCTACCAGACTCTTTGCTTAAATGCATTCTCAGGTACAGGGATAAATTCAATCCCCACCCTCATAGGCCACCTCATTACCAGCTTGCATAGTCAGTGCCTCCAGGAGATTAGGACAGCTTTCTGAACCCAACCCATACTAGGCTGGACTCTGCCTACCACAAGGCCCTGGAAACAGGAAACTAAACATCTCATCCTTCCACCATTCTGCCCCTTCTAGAAGTGGCAGGTGTGGATGATACCATCTGAGTTCAGGTGCCTTTTTTAGTCGTGGATATTCAACAATGCAAGAAAAACCAGAGTAAATTTTCTGAGGATCCTGAAAAGTTTGCTGATAGATCCACATTCTGACTATAGCTTCTGATCTGACCTGGCAAGATGTCCTACTCATGCTGATTCTTGCTGCATCAGACAGAAAGAAAGAGGATTATTGCAGTTCCAAGATGGGTCAATGATGAGACCTTCATGGTTGCACCTGGTGGTAGTCAGCCAACTGTTATATTATTTGGAGTCCAAGAAGGATTTGGATGAGATTTTAACACTGGAGATGGAGAAACCGAAGGAATGTTATAATTCTAGGCCATCTTAGCAGGGATGTACAAGAGTATGCCCAAGCTTGTAAGCTCAGAACTGTCAGCCTGGGATCTGATAAAAATCCAGCTGCTTTCCAACACTAACTTGAAGAGGAGCTCTGTACATACACTGATTTGACCGTAGAGTCTAGAGAAGATCAAATTAACCAGTGCCAGTATTTTATTAGCAAGTTGGCTTCAGATTTTGGAGGAAGCTCCAAGAATTCCAGAAAGCTCTAATTGGTTGGGAAAAATCAGTCAATGTGGCTTACACAAAGCTGAGTAAGGAAGAGAGACAGCCTAGAGCTATGTTGGCCCTCATGGATAAAGCTCATACTAAAGCCCACAGCACCCAGAGGGGACTGGGGCAATCCAAAGAGCAAGGGAGGCAGTCTGAGTGTTTCAAGTACAAGCGATCAGGGCACTGGGCAAAGGAGTGCCCCCAAAAGCTGCCGAGTCCTTGCTGACTCTGTCTGAACATGGATAAGGAACCTTGGCATTGGAAGAGGGGCTGCTCTCATTCCCGGAAGGGGGTGAGGCCATCTACCCCCATGCTGGCCAGGGAAAATTGCCTAGACAGTGGCTGAGAGTGCCTGAAATGGCCTGTGTGGGCCCTGCATAAGACAACACCATCACCTTACAGGAGCCTTGAGTAACTCTAGACATTGTAGGCAAGCCTTCCCAATACTGGGGTGTCTTCATTCAAATCTCTTACTAAGGTGAGCTGTCCTGTTCCTGCTGTTGTGGGCCTTGAAAAAGTTAACCAGCGAGTTTTCTTTACCCTCTAGTCTGAACTGCTGGTGGGGAGATTTCCTTTTCCAAACTTCCTTCGTGGTGATACCGATATGCCCCGTACCAGTTGTTCGAAAGGATATACTCTTCCTACCCGGAGTCATGCTGTCATTCAAACTTCTGGCAACCTGTGTCCTAGTTGTCAGGGACACATCCAGCCTGCCTCCATTGGGCCTGATTTCTCTGCTGGGAACTGATCCCCAAGTGTAAGATTATGGCATCCCAGGGAGGGCTGTCCAGGTCACTCTGGTCATCAGTACCTCAAGAGCCCTGATCTTTACTATCACAGAAGACACTATCCTCTTAAAGAGGCTAAGCCCTGACATGGTGGTGCATGCCTATAATTCCAGCATTTGAGAGGCTGTGGCAAGAGGGTTAGCCATGAGTTTGAGGCCAGCCTTAGCTACATCTAAGTTCAAAAGTAGCCTGAACTACAAAGTGAGACCTTGTCTCAAAAAAAGAAAAGAAAAGGAAAGAAAAAGTATGAGAGAGGGAGGGAGAGAGAGAGAGAGAGAGAGAGAGAGAGAGAGAGAGAGAGAGAGAGGCCAGACTCTCTAAAGGCCATTATTGATGTATTTTTGGCTTCTAGATTGCTAGTGCCATGCTGATCTCCCTGAAACACAGTAATTTTACCAATAATCAAGCCTTTGAGAGAATATCACCTAGTGCACGATCTCAGAATCATCGATGAGGCACTGGTGCCCGTTCGCTGCCCTAGCTCCTTGCACGGATCCCAGGAGACACTAACTAGCTCTCTGTCCTTGATATCAAAGATGCCTTCTTCTCTATTCCCATGGGTCCTAACTCCCAATACTTGTTAGGTCCATCTCTCCAGGGAAAATCGCAAGCCACTGGAGGCAACACAAAATAAAGAAGAGATACCACAAACCTCATACTGAAAAAGTGTTAATGGATACCAACAGAAATCCTGTACTTTGGGAAAAGAGAACTACTGGAGATACTCCAGATACTCCTTCAGGGCCCTTTCAGCAGCTGACTGAAGCTCCACTGCCAATGACTTTATCTGTCTGGGAAAATGAACAGCATCAGCTCACCCGTATGCTTACTATTAAAAATTTCTGCCTTGAGACTCAGGGACTTTTCTTCCTGTGGGGCTCTAATTCTTGCATCTTCCAGCAAACTGAAAAGGAGGATGTACCTTTGTCTATCTGGCCGAGAGATCAATATCCTTCGTTAATGCTTCTCATAGCCTTACTATTTGAACCATACATATTTAATCTGTTATATCAAATTTGTCTCTTGTTGAATGGCCATTAAACTACTAATGTGGCCCCAGCCAAGGGCCAAAAACTTAGCCCATCAAGAAATACTCAGCTCATCAAAAAATCCTCAGATGATGAGTACAATACCCTTAGCTCTCCCCCGACCCCAAGATCAGGGATTGGGGTGAATGCTACTTGGTCTCCATGTAGATAAAGCTACTGTCCCTATTCAACCGGAAGTAGCTACAGAAGATGGATGTTTTACCCTCTGCATCCTTTGAGATTTTGGGGGACCAGTTCTCTCAGGAGGAAATAATATAGACAGTAAAATTAGAGGGTAGAGGGTCACCGATCCTGGGCAATGCCCCAGGGCCAACTCTAGTGGCAGGAAACAGAACTAACAAAGACCCCTGGAAATTCTTGACCTGTCACGCAGTTCAGTACCCGTGCCTTTTTCTTTCCAATTGTGCCATTTTCTTTTTCTGCTGGTGTAAAACCCACGTGCTCTGACCACTCCTTCTCCCTTTACCTTTATTAAACTTAACTGCTTTTTCCTTGCTGTTGTGTGCAATGTCTAGTTCTTTGTTCATCACTCACAAGAAGCTGGAAATTCGTCCTGGACTTTTGTCACCTGCAGTAACAGTTTTTATCCTTCTTATCTTTTTCTTTATGATGAATTCTAGTCTGTATTAATTTTCCCTCATAGTGTTGGGGAGGGAACCCAGAGCCTGGAGCATGCTAGCCTGTGCCACTGAACCACACCCCAGCCCTATACCAGATTTTAGAGACTTGAGGCACGAGTAGAGGCAGGGGGTGCCACCATTATGCCAGGCCCCTGGAGAAAGCAGGCCCTCAGTGCTGGCAGATTTCTATTTCTAGTTGGACAGTTGTCATAAATGTGGCCAGACAGGAAAGGCCATCCAGCATGCAGCTGCCAGTGCAGTTGTAAGGCAAATATGGCCACAAGTGAGACCCACACAGCCACTCTGCGCCTGAAAGGGGTTCGTGTGTCCCATGTTGGTAGGTGACACTTTATCTCCCAGGGCATTCTGTCTTCCGCACCTGTATGGCACTTACAGAGCTTTCAGGTGGCCACCATCCCAAAACGCTGATGAACAGAAGTGCCAGTTCCATTATGCCTTTCTAGACACAAGGGGGCGTAAGTGCACAAAGGTCCATGTTCACCTGCCACCGAGTCAAGATTCACTTACTGTTGCTAAGGCTGTATTAGGGTTTATACCTAAATGACCCCCAAAGCCTCATGTGATCATTAGTAGGGCTTTGGGGATGTGACTGGGTCATGTGTGCAAGGGAGGTTGAATCCACTGACGAATTTATAGCTAAATGTGATGTTGGGAGGTGACTCTATGATAAATATGTTCACTTTTTCCAACCCAAAAAAACAGTCTTTAGATAAAGGAAGGGCAGCAAAATTGAGACTTTTATTTCTTACTCTAGCTAGAATGGGGCTCTATCCCAACAGACTGACACATGCGGATGATTACAGAGAGCAATATAAATCCTAATGCACAGTTCCCTCTTCCTCTTTCTCCTCCTCCTCCTCAACTTCCTCCTCCTCTTCTTCCTCCTCCCCCTTCTCCTCCTCCTAACATGTGTCTCTCTTCTTTTGTTTGCTGGCCAAGTACTCTGGGGCTACAGTCTGTTCAATGGGTGCCTAACATTTTTATCCCCGCTCCACCTATAAGCAGTTTGTGTATTTAAAACAATTGATTGGACCCCAAAGGGTATCTTTTTAACTATCAATGCTTTCCCAAACTTTGCATAGCGAATTTCATACTTCATTGACTATTTCCCTCTTCCTTTTGTTTGGAGTCCTAGGTGTGTGGCCTCAGTCACATCCTTAGGCTAAAAGACCTTTTCCTGAAAATAGACCATTTTAAATGTTCATTTCTTATAAATTCCCATCTTTTAAAAAATCATATTTTGTCTCATTTTTACCACAGATTAACATTGGTTGGTTAATTACCCTGATTTATTTTATTTATTGTGGGCCACTAAAAGAGAACTGACCCAACAGCTGTATGATTTTTTTGTCTTGAATTTATTAAGGACCTCCCCCTTGAAACTGCAGTTGAGATTTATACATATTGGAGTTGAAGGTGCCTCTTGCTTTGGTGACCAGGCATCTTTTTCTGGAAACGTTACAATGAATGGAATGGCCCACTGAATCAGGGCACAAGTTCTTGATCACTTAGCAACTTGTTAGGATTTCTTTTCCCACAAACCACCAGACATCTGCCCAGGGTACTCGGAGGTCTGAGTAGTTACCACTGTGTGGCTCACCAGTGACCTTTAGAATTTTGGTGTAGGAAGTGTGTTTTCCATTGACCTGTGAAACTACCTCCTGTCTTGAAAGCCAAGAGGAATGATTTCCATTTCTTAAGCAGAAGGGGGTGGGGGTGGTGAAAGCTTGGGTCCAATCTCTGAAGTACAGAGAAAAGCAGAGAGAAGATTTCCAGATCTCATTTCTCCTCCTTATCCTAAGCCCACTTGTAGAGCCTTGTTTTCGAAGATCTGTGTGTCATCCAAGGGGAAAATGGACCACCTGAGCCTGTGGGCATCAGACTAAAATTTTAACCCAGGCATCTCCACAACTGGTCTCAATCTCTAAAGTTTGTTTCACGTCTTCTACCTTTTGCAAATCATTTGCTGGCAATGATGGAGAGTTAGTCTGAGGAGAGGAGAATGTTGTGTATATTCACCTGAAGTGGAGTTATTAATTACTTTAGAGCCAGCCTCTCCACAAAGCGTCTTTTTATAATATCTGCTCTTAACCCATAGACCCTGTTTGTCAGTTTTGGACTTTTGTTTGGAAGCATTGTATTATTTATTTATTTATTTTTGTCTGTTTCATATTTATCGGTACCAGAGATCGAACTCACGACCGCCTACTTGCAAGGCAGGTGCTTATGCCGCTGAGCTAAATCCTCAGCCCTGGAAGCACTGTATTATTAATCTCTTTATTAAAGTATAATGAGTCTGAGCCTTTTTAGCTGTCTGCATGGCCATTTTTTGTTAGGGAGGAGCACTTGATAGGAACTTTTCCAATTGGCCGGGAGTTTAATATTTTTTCCAGGTCGTTAGCAGCACCAGGTCACTTATGAATGGTAAACTTCAGTGGCAGAGTCTGTGAGAAAAGCCCTTTATAGTCTGGTAGAGTAGAGAGAAGAAATGGCCAGTATATATTTCTTTAGAAACTGATCCTTGATTCTCACAGTGGAGAGGTCCTTAGCCCCACCCAAATACGGGAGTCCTACACCTCTCCTTGTGTATATTTGAGAGAAATAAAGGGAAAAAGATTGGGGTCCTATTAAGTCCAGTGAAGTCAGGTTGTGTGTGCTGCCTGCCTTATCTTGAGGCCCTGCTGTATATGCAGCCCAACCCAAAGCCACAAACTGACCCATTCTTAGTGGTGACTAGTTTAGGCATACATACAGATCTGTTGCTTATTTTTAAAACAAGTACTTGTGTTCTTGGCACATAGCTCTTTTAATCTTTTTAACAGATTAAGAGACAAGAGAAAGGAGCTGTACCCAATCCAAAAATTTACCCTAGAGATTTTTATATCTAGGCACCTGTGACCTATGTAAGGAAGTCACAGAGGGTTTAAAAATTTCAAGATGACACTTAATAACCACAAGTTGCATATTGTTATAATCAAGTAATAATAATAAAAAAATCTTACCACCATAAACAACTTTAGTTAGAAAGTTACCAGCATAGCAATAATTAGTGTAATAGCTATGTATCTTCTAAGTTTAAAAAAGTTTTGTTGACCACAAGTAGACTTATTATCCAACATGTGTGTCTTATTTATACAATCACAAAACTTTTTCTTAATTAAAGCCAATAGATTTATACAAAGTTTTAAATAGCAAGACCAAACTTAGACTAGATGTATATTATATGAATGAGAACACTCTTTATTTACTATGTAAGTATCAAACTTACATTGCTTTAGCTTTACAAACTCAACTTTAAAGCTTAGACTTACAGCACTGTGTATCTATTTAAGCGCTTATATAAATTATGTCATAAACTGAGCTTATAATGTTTAACCCATCATAAACTGATGATTAAAAACCTTTTAATAAGACATTTTTGATTTAACTTTTAAAACTCATTTTTAGTAACAAAAAATTCAACAGTAGAAAACACAAGAAACTAGATACAATATAGAATCCTTGTTCTTAAGTCTAGTTTTGCAAATTTAAGAGCAACTTAATATCTTAAGAAAATCTCATTGCTTTGCCCATAGAAAACTTAATGACTGATAACTTCATATATAACTTATAACTTTGCTATAGCCCAATGTGACTACATTACAATAATAATTACAATAATATATTTACTAATTTTTGTTGAGGTGGATCACTACCCCACTAAGTTATCTCAACAACCATTTTAGATAACTTATGAGAACCAGTAATATCAGTTAACACCTTCTTGAGCTACATATTATTTTTAAACTATTGTATACAGACTATAGGCATTATATTTTGTCAAAATAATTATGAGATTGGCTAACAACCTGAAAGAAAACATGTCACCAACTTTAAACACATTTTTACTTTTAACAATTGATTTAAATTAGCTTACTGTTAAGCCACATGAACCAAAAAGTATTTGGGCTAATATCATGAGAGGTTATTTAAAGACCAAGTCAAGTAGGACATGAAACTGACACATAGAAACATGCATATTAATTTAAAACTTATATAACATTTATTTTATCAAACTTTAAGGTTTTTATTTGTAAGTCCCATGTTTTGAGCTTTGTAACCTTCATTCTGTTAATGATTAAATGGACTTAGCTATTTCCAAAAACCTATAACCCAGTATGTATGTGTGTGTGTGTGTGTGTGTGTGTGTGTGTGTGTGTATAAAAGGGACCAGGGGAAAAGAAAAAACTTGAAGGAAAATAAAACTGCTATAAGCTCAAAAAGCTGTAACAAATCAGCTTTAGGTATGTTAATCAGCTTAAACAAACAGGGAACATAGACACACAAGCAATTACTTTTAGTTCAGAGTGCTGTCTTAGAAGTAGAAGTGAGATGACTGTTGTTGTCTGATCTGACCTACATATTTGGTAGTGTCAGTAATAAACCACACACAATATTTTAATGTGTCTAGAACTTCTAATTTGTTATCTGTCCTTTTTATATCCTGGTAGGTAAAACCTTAGCATACAAAATTTTCTCACATAAAAAAATACATCTTTATAGTTATGACTTTCTTAATATTTTTTCTCTATCTTATTTACTGGTTACTTTCTATAACAAACCTGATTTTTAAATGCCTCCAGAACATTTTTTTATTCCTTTAATTTTTTGAACCTTCGGTATAAGAGCTATCTTTCCAGTCCTCTGACATTTGTCCCAGTGGACTATCCAGGACTACTCGGCCCTCCAGGGCCACCTAGACACCTGACATTTGTCCCAGTGGACTATCTGAGACAGTGTCCCAGAACAATCCCTTTCTCCGTCTTTGTTTCTTTAGACCTAGATGCTTTATTTCTCATTTTTGACTGGTTCCCATGGCTATGTCTCTTTGTATTTAAGCCTGGTAATGCAAGTTCCTGTACATCAAATGCAGAGCCACTTTCCTGCACATTCAACCCTTGCACATGATAGAGATATTCTGTGCACCCAAATCACGCCTTTGTGCACTTCACAATCTTCCCCAATACACGTTATCACTTGTCCTTTTCTGGCTGTTTTTCTTGAGTGAAAACAAAATCGCTTATCACTCTACATTTGCTTTGTGTCTAGGACACATCTCAGTCACACATTTGACCCCCAAAACCCCCTTCTTTGACGACCAAGGCAGACTTATAGTCCAGCTTTCCTACTTTGGCTCACACATGATATTCCTTAGTTGCTGTGGGTACCTGCCTCAGTGTTCCTGCACTGGTTTTGTTGTTTCAGAACAATGGTCTTGGGTGTTTTGTAGCTTCCACAAGCAGACAGAATATGGGCAGAGTGGGCCATCCCAAAATGTGATGGGATGTGTTTTCCCTCACCACCAAGACCCAGTTCACGTGGGTACAGAAATCCCAGAGCAGACTCCCCAACTAAGAAATGTGTTCACTTGTCCCAGACCCAAAGAATGGACTTTAGAAGCCAGAAAAGACGTTTCTTTCTTACACTTGCAAGAATGGAATGCCTGCTCAACAGACAGACTGACACACTCAGTGGTCACAAAGAGAAATGTAAGTCCTAATGTGAAATTCCCTCCTCTTTCTAACACTCAATTCCCTCCTCTTTCTTATTGACCAAGTCCTCGGTACTTGGATGGAAGCCTAACTTTTTTACTTCTCCCTCTCTCTGAGTTTTTAAAAACAAATGATTAAACTGCAGGGATTATGTGTTTAACTGTCATTGCTTTTCCAGAGTTTGTATAGTGAATTCCATACATAGGTGACTATTTACACACCCCACCTTTGTTTAGAGACCTTCTCAGATGTATGGCCTCAGTCACATCCTTAGTTTAGAAGATGCTTCCCTGAAAATAGGTCATTTAAAATTTCTGTTTCTTACAACACCTGATTGGAGGAGTGGTCACAGGTAGCATGACCTGGAAGGGTATATCTCCTCTCTTGTCCCTTGGTCACTCTCTCTGCTTCACTGTCCTATGACATAAGCAACCCTTCTCGGCCATACCCCTCTGCTATTCTTTCCTACCTTGAAGCCAGCTGATTATGTACTGAATCCTCTATGAACTGTGAGCCAAAATAAATTTTCCTTCCGTCAAGCTGTAGGTGCTGAGTATTGCATCCCAGCAACAACAAAGTAATTAAGACAGATTTTGGACCAGGGATGTGAAGTCTTTGCTGTGATGTAAACCAGTCTGTGGGAGGAATTTGGAAAGCTTTGGAGATGCTGTAGAATGCTATGAGGCAATACTCAGAAGACCTGAATGTTGTCTGTAATGCAACTTTATAAGACCAGACTCAACAGGTTTCAAGAGGTGAACAAAAGAATTCCACTGGCAATTGGATTCAGGCTATGTGTGTTATGCTTTATTGCAAAATTTACCTACATTTCAGTCATGTTCAGAGACTCCAGGTTAAAGGCAGTGGACTAATTAATCTGGCAGAGGACATTTCAAGGAAATCAGACATTAAGGCTGTGGCTTGGTGACTGCAGGGAACTTTTATCCAGCTCTACATTGTGAATCCAGAGCCAACAACTTAGTATAATACTTTCAAAAGTATTGAATTTGGCCAGAGAGGGTGCTCTGGTGAACCTGGGATCCATTAAGATATAGCAGAAAACTTGTGTTTTAGTTACTTTTCACACTTTACTGAGGCAAAATACTTGATGCCCAAGATTAAGGAAGGAAAGGTTTATTTAACTCACAGTTTGCAGAGGTATCAGTTCATAATCTGTTGGCTCCAAGGCAGGATGGCATGACAGAGGGGCAACCATTCATGGCGGCAGAAGACACAGAAAGCAATAAGAGCAAAAACAAGGGAAAGCAAGCCTTTTTCTGCCCCTTTTATGCAGACAATGTCACACACTAAAATTTAGACACTAGATATTATGAACTTCTAAGGTATATTTATAGACATTCTTCTTGGATGGCATTCTATTGAAGTATAGCAAATTAGGTAAGACTTTCTTTGTGTCATTTAATGTCTTGTGATCTGATGAAGACAAACTAAACAGGCCATTCTATGCTAAGATGGACATTTAAATGTGTTTCAAATATAATGTCATCATGATTGCTTTTGCCATGTGTGGTTCTTGATCTCCAATTTTCTCTGTAAAACTTTAGACTCATTGTCTGTTAGCATTCTGCAAGGATTCAACTTCTAAAACAACCATGACTAGTAAGAAATAACAGTCCTCTGGCTCTATTTAATATTTCAAAGTGTTTAACATCCAAATGAGACTATAATAGTTAAACTCTGGTCCAACTTATCTTCCCACTTTGTAGTTCAACAACTAAGATGTGGAGACCAAAGTTAAAAAGTGACTGGGTTTAAAAGATAGCTAATATTTTGGTCTGGGCTTCCAAGGTTAACAAGGACACAGGACATAAGGGAAATCTACAAATGTGATGAGTCATTCTATCTCCTGAACAAGGAGATTGTTGGATTTTAGAAAAGAGAAGTCAACCAATGGACATTGTACCAAAAAAGTAGGGTCACCAAAGAGTGAAGTCTCCCATGCTTTCACAGAAAGTCACGTGGTCAAGCGAGGCTGTGACTCATCTCAGCAGCTGACACTGACAGAGGAGCTGAGAGGCTCCATATGTGGTCCAAAAGTAATGCCTGAAGGGGCTTAATCGACTTTGACAGAAAGTGGCAAATTCTCCTCAACACAGTTCACTATTTTGCTTAAATAGTTATGTTTTGACCTGTGCTGTTTTGTTGTTATGTCCTCTTTTATCTCAATCTCCTTTTTTTTATTTACTTTTTTATTTTTATATTTTTAATTAAGGGAAAAATAAAAAAATAGGATATATTATAGTAACCCACTTTGATTTCCTATTAACTTGATTTGAAACTCTATATTGCTTTCGCCATCTTGTTTTGACTGATTTTCCTCTATTCTATTTTGCTTGATAGTACCAAGTTTGAGAGTATAGGCAACAACTCTGAAGACAATAAGATTCATTATGATGCCCATTCTGGTTTGACTATTATCTTCTTTTGAAGTCCTGCAATGTCTCCAATGTTTTGGTTTTATTGGTTTTGTTCTTTACTGTTTTGTTCAATTTTGTTATAACTGATGATATAGGCAATTCTTTTTAAGATAGCAAGAGGTATTATGGTAACCAATGTTGATCATCTTGTATTTTGTTTTTACAGTATGTATTATGTCCATCCTTTTGATTTGACTGACTCTGTTTTGTTATGTCACATTTGGTTTTATTTTCATCAAAAAAAGTAATAAAAACTGTGGGAGCAATAAAACCCAAAATGTATAATTGTCATTGTACAAAAGAGAGGAAAAGAAAATGCTCTAAAGGATATAACTGCATGTATATTTAAGTGTATAAGATAGATAACCATATTGCTGGGTTTTTGTTGGATCATTGAACAGAACTGTTTGCAGTCTCACTGTTTGAATGTCCACTTTATGTGCTTTAATTTTGTAACTTGAACAACTATTTCTAAGATGACAATATGTAATCTATAAACTAGTGATTTCCTACTGTTTATTTTTTCTGAAATTCTGTATAACTTGTATCCTTTTTCTGTTTTTTTTCCTCCTTAAATAAAATTTAAAAGGCTGTTAAAAAAAAAAAGAAAAGAAAGTGGCAAGTTCTCGTCAACACAGTTCACTAGTCTTGAACACTAAGCAAGGGGATATAACCAAAAATATAAAAGTAACAGCAATATATGCTACACATAAAAAGGGGCTCCAATCGCTGCACCCTGCTGATGGTTTCCAGCTACACTTGTAGATGGATCTAGGAGTCAGCTGATTACAAGCGCTACTGTCGTCCCTTAAGACTGGAGTCCCTTAAGTAGCTGACATGGCTCTTTCCCCAATCTGATTTTCCATTCTAGTGCTCATGCTTTAGTCATACATGCCTTAATCTCTTGATAAAATTTATTGTCTAGAGAGTACCAAACCCCAAGTGGTCATACAGATGAAGTACATACCACTTACAAACTCAATAGATAGCTCAGACAAAGATTATTGCCTTCCTCCAAGACCATATAGACTCACTAGCAGCAGAGGCTGTACAACATTGGAGGAGACTAGAGCTTCTAATGGCTGAAACAAAGGTACTATGTTTGTCCCTAAATGAACAATTTTCTTTTCTTGTTAACAGATCTAAAACAGTAAAAGATGTGCAAAAACTAGCTGATCATGCTTCCCAGATCCATGGAAAACTATTTGAGTCATGGATGTCCTGGCCAACCATCTGTAATTGGGGGTCTTGGTTACTATCCTGGACCTTGGCTTTATTGCTGCTTCTCATGTCCTTACTATTTGTTTTTTTTTTTAAGCTAGGCAAATTTAGCAGTGGGGGGGGTGTGGTATACCAACTTTAGTGACACTAATGTTAATAACCCACTGCCATCGGACCAGCCGTCCTTACTATTTGGATCTTACATATTTAATCTCTTACTCAAATTTGTTTCTTCCCATCTGACAGCCATCAACTACTAATGGTGACCAGAATTTGATATCAGAGCCTGCTTCCTTGCTCACAGTACATCAAGAAATCTTCAGAGAATGGACTCAGCTTCCCCAAGATCCTAAAAAAGTCAGAGTAAGGGTTCCTTGGTCTCCTTGTAGATAGGGCCCCTAGCCAGCTGGAAATAGCTACACAGGACAAAAATTTCTTCCTTGCCCCCCTCAAAGGATTTCAGATACCAGGGCCCTTGGTGGTGGAAGTGGAGGGGATAGTACAGGAGAAACGAGGGAGCTGGATCACTCCCCTTCCTTCAGTCACACATGCCATGTGATTATCCATGCTGCCACAATCTGAAAACAGTGTGAGCCACTCCCTTCTCTTTATTCAGCCATAAACCAACCAACACCCTAATGACAACTGAAGTTTAAATTTAGGAAATTCTGCAGATTGATGACATCAGAGAGAACAATAGTGGGAGGCCCTTTGAATCAATGATGTCTGACCATATAAATATTGGAAGCCTGAGTTTTCAAGTTCCTCTTTCCCTTTGCACTAGAGTCCCTTTCTCCTTTTACTCTCAAGTCCCTTTTTCCCTTCACCCTTTTTTCCTCCTTCATCCTTTTTCTTCCATCACCCTTCTCCCTGTTCCTGCTAATGTCCTATTATCGTCAATGTATTTAGCTACTAACTACATACTGTGAGTTGCATGTTTGGCAGTTCTTTCCTTATCATATGTAAGAACCTGGATTGTTTTTGGCACACTCAGCTGTAACAGAGAACACCAGGTTGTGCATTTCCTTTTATCTATGTTACTCAAAAGCAAGCCCATCTTGGTTCTAGGGTCCTCATAAAGTTACAACTTTGAGAAGACAAAGAGAGCACATTCCAGATCATGCTTGTCTGATAGGAGAGGGGAAATTTACCACGTATCCAACAGTTGGACTTTGCATTAGTTAGCTTTCCTATTGCTGAAACACAATACCCAACATACACAATCTAAAGGAGGAGTCTAACTTGGCTCACAGTTTGAGGGGGCTCATTTCATGGTCAGACAGCTCCAAGACAGAAGTATCACTGCATGACAAAACAAAGATGTGTTAGTTCATGGTGACTGGGGAGCAGAGCAGAGGAACAGTGCCAGAGAAAAGGATGTAAAGGACCAGACATAGACCCCCAGTGCACCCCTCTGTGACTACCCAGATACCCAGCTAGAAGTGCCCTTCTCCAATCCCCCAGGCAAATCCTAAAGCTAATCAAGTCAATGCTTCATCCTAATTGTCACAGACTTATTGTGAGTTCTCATCATGTTTGCTGTCCATAAGAAGGTCCCCCAAAGCTGTGGCCAGTAGCAACCATCATCTATGAACATAGATACAAATGTTTAGTTGCCACTTTCCTTGGCATATCCTATGCAAGTACCTTGGGTCATGAATGCTTTTGTTTGCAAACAATTTGGTTCACAAATAGAAACATTTGGCAAAATTCTGTTTTGTTTGTAAACTATGCATCAGGTGACTAACATGACCATGGTTATCTTTCCCACACAAACATAAATATGGCCATCTTTCAGAAATCATAGAATAAGTTAATTTTGTGGACCAGGATATCACTGTGCCTTTAACAAAATACCTGCAGTGGCTTCCTCACCTGGCCCTGTGACTTTGCCAGCCACTTTTGTCCTGGTTAACAGCACCAAATGAGGGTACCCTCCTTTGGAGCAGGCTTAAGGTTCCATCACAAAATGTTTGGTTGCAACCAGATCAGTTATGCCACTACACCATCAGTAGGTACAACCTGCGTGGCATGTTTGTAGAATAACATGTGAGGTTCATAGAGGAACGGGGCTATTGATGACAATTTCCCCCCAACAGATTACATAGCATCCTCTAGCACTCAAACACTAGCCAGTAAGGAGGAACCTCCCAGCTCAGTCCCAAAATGATTTCTCTGTGCCCCACAATTAAAGTACAATGTGCCTTCAACAATAGAGACGTACTGGTCAGTTCTTGTCTGCAACCAATTGCAGTAGCAATAGCCTGCATGGTAGAGCACTCTTGGGGCTTCCCTGGCCAAAAGTTTGTAAGGAAATGGCTCAACCCTGGCACTGGGATTTTCACTCAACAACCTCATGCCTCTTGGTTGTGCTTTCTCTCTATCCACACAGTGACTGCATTAAACCTTTTAACGGTTGCTTTAACATTTTCTCCTTTCAGTTAAACCACCACCCGTAGGGCTGTAAGGCATGTGACAGTACCATTGTACTTGATGGGTTTTGGCCCAATTTTACTTGTGTTGGTGAGATGGGTACCCCTGTCACTGTTGATTTTTTGTGGGCACTCCCACGTGACCGTTGATTTCCCTGTTGGGGTGCACAAATTATAAGCTGACATAAAGTCTGTCCTAGGCCCTTCTTGCCCTGCCTTGTGGGCCAGTTTTGGGATGTAGAAATCCCTCTTCCTTTCAAGTCACTGCTGAGATCTTGATGATCAGTGAGGTTGTGAAACTCACGGAGCAGGATAAAGTCTGCTGAGGACAACACAGAGGAAACTAGTACCCAGGTGTGGGGATGAATCTTAACTTTTTTCTTTTATGTTAAACTTGCCCATTCAACCCCTACTTCTATGCTGATCAGGTAAAGAATCATTCTCTTTCTCCTGCACTGGCTAATAAAATAATGGCTAGCTGGGGATTCTTAATCTTTATTCCCAGAGACCATTGACTGTCCCAGAGCCCCATTTCCTTGCAATTCTTGTCTCTTGCTCTTTGCCTTTACTTGCATCGTAACTCCAGGCACAAGACTGAGGACTCACTGCCAGAATCTCTGATAAGTGGTGCTGTGGAAAGGGTCTCCAATGTCTCTTAGTAGTCCATTTAGAAGAGAATGCTTGGGGCTGGGGATTTAGCTCAGCGGCATAAGCGCCTGCCTTGCAAGCAGGCAGTAGATCCCTGGTACCAATAAAAAGGAAAAAGACCAAAAAAAAAAAAAAAAAAAAAGGGAAGAGAATGCTTGCAAGAGGTCTATGACAGTGTCCACACAGGTGAGCACATATTCCCAGCTCTCAGCCATGGGCCTCTTGCAATCCACCTTCCAATCCCATGGACACACTGGCTTGCTACTGCATCCAAACTTCAAGGTCAGAGTCAGAGCAGGCTTCATACACCTGCACAATATGTACCATGTCATAAATACTAGAAAGGAGTGCCTGCAGCATGTGTTGCTATCCTCCAAGCTGGGTTGGCACCTGTGTACCCACGCTTCACATACTCCCAGTGACTGGCTTCTCCATGTGCCTGGGGACAGGTATTTTGTACTTCGTGAGGGAATCAGCCTCTTGACTACCTGGTAGATTTAGCAGGTAGGTGGGCAGGTAGGTTAGTGGCTTTGACCCATTTTTTATTCTTTCATACATCTCTCATCTGTCGTTACCATATCTATCATCACCACAGTAGTCTACCAAGCAACTGTCCCTGTTTCTTTTCCCATTGTACCCATCCTCAGGGTCATTCCTCTAAAGACCACCGAAGTATCTGTGCAAATGGTCAGTAGCCATTTCTCACAAGTCACACAATCCATGCTACCCTTAGCTCAGTCCACTCATTGCTTTGCCCTTCCCCACTCTACCCAAATGGTGTTTGTATTCGTCTGTGTTACTACTGCTTTCCATTCCTGCTTTGTGCCTTGACCAGTGTCCTCCATAGTACCAAGCATCTACAAGAATGGATGTCCTTTCCTGAACCATATCTGGCTTAGTTGTTGGTTCCATTAGTTGTGGTTCTGCAGCTTGGAAGGAAACAGGCTCCAGCAAAGCACATTTGTCACTGGACTAGCAGACAGGACCTCATGCTGCTTCAAATCTGTACGTCATTTTTGCAAAGCCTGATTGTATACCACCCAAGAAAAAGGCTTGGCTAAAAGGCTTTCAGCCCAGCCCATAAGTGGATGTGCTATTTTTATAGCCCCTAACGCACATCCAGCGATGGATCCCACTTACCGCACAGCTTCCTTTACAGCCATCAACTATTGCTCCAGTTCTAAATAGCAGGCTTCTGCCTCTTTCCTTGATTGAGACCAGAACTCTATGGAACCTAACAGTTCAGGTCATTTATGTTGTATCTCCCAACTGTAGCTCCCAGGGTTTCTGGTAACCTCTAAACAAAGAGGCATTTAGGTGCTGGGGCACAGAATGAGTTAGCCTGCCCTGCTAGTATCCTAGTTTCTCCAAAAGTCGCTTGAGCTCTGTTGACCCAATCCCACATGATCCCCATTTTATAAAGTTATATATAGGCAGGCACCTTGAGGAAGGCGGGATATGAAAGTTGCCAATACCGCAAGCCTCCTAAAAGCATCTGTAATTGCTTTACATTCATTGTTATGATTTCTGCAGCCTTTTTTTCAAGAGGAGCTTGTACTTCTCTGGTATCATGCATGTCTTACCTAACCGGACTGTCGAAAACTTTATAGAAGTTCTAATCCTCTGTACCTTGGGGGCATGGATTTCCCATTCCCGTTCCTTCAGGTATCCTTGGATATACTCCAGGTGTTTTCTAAATCTGTAAGACCCTCAGAGCTTAGCATGATATCATCTATGTAGTGAAACATTTCCACAGTGTGGAAAGGATAGCAAGTCCAGGTCCCTGGCCCGTCACAGGATAAAAGGTGGGGTTATGCAGGTAGCCTTAGGGGAGCACTTGAAGATCCAGTGCTGCCTATTTCAGGTAAATACAGACTTGTCTGGGGCTCAGCAGCTAGGAGAATACTGAAAAAGGAAAGCATCAGCCAGATTCAAATAGTGTGACAGGATTTGGTAGCGTTGACCAGCTGTTCAGTCAGGAAAGCCATATTGGGCATAGTGGTATGGAAGGTCCACCACCTTATGTTGCTCTCTGTAACCCACAATCGCTCTCCACTCTTTTACCAGTCACAATAGATTATTAAGAGAACTGCAAGCTGAACAAAAAAATATCTACCTTTTCTAATTCCTTGATAGTGGCTGTGATTTCTGCATAACCCCCTAGTTGTCAATACTGCTTGGTATTAACTAACCTATGGGGGACAGGAAGCTTCACTGCTCCCCACTTTGCCTTTACATCCCTGCCTTTACATCCTACATCTTCTGGAATTCTCTGACTGAGGAGGGCAAGGTGTACTGTGATAACATAGCCACCTTTGATACGTTCTCTCTAAGGGAAGGTATGAATAGTATAATCCCCAGGGGAGGGGAGCATAGTGGTGCATCCCTAATATGAGCATAAATCTTCCTGACCTCTACTGTTCTAGCTCCATATCTATCTATAGCTGCCCAGTGTCCTTTATGCCAGTGAAGATTGCCATGAATTGGATACATTCTACCCCAGTGTCCACCAAGCCCAATACTCTATACATTTGTAGGGGACCAATACATTCAAGCTCGACATGAGGCCTCTGGTAGCCCTGTACGGCCCTCACTTTCAGGCAGCCTTTCTCCCACTCACCCCAATCAGGGAAATAACCAGGGTCCCCACACCATAAGATTCTCTGCTTCCTCCACTCGGGGGAGGGCATTGAAAGCATGACATATGTTTACTCCTTTTTTCTCTTCTTACTGAACTGTTTTGGTTTTAGAGTCCTCCATAAATCAACCAGACCAGAAGTGGGCTTCCATTAACCTGCCTCTACTGGCTCTCTAACCTAGCACACACCCTGTCAAGCCTTTCATTTGGTTCCCTGCCTCAGTAGCCCCCTTCGTTTTTTTTTTTTTTTTTTAACACTTTTGCCTACTCAGTTCACATGGTGATCCAAATTGCTTAGATCTGCCAGAGCCTCTCCAACTTCAGGGATCATACCACACTAGTGGACTTAACAAGGCCCCTAAAGCCGGATACCCCCAACTAGGGTCCCCTTTGGATTAACTTTCATCTGCAGACCCCAGTAAACATGGTTCTGGCCATGTGAATTGAGCAGCAAAAACAGCCTCCTGCATCCCCACTCCTGTAACATCATTTACCCCTTCTCAATGGTCTGACATCTGATATCTGATGGCCTGTATGAACCATATGAGCCAATCCAAAAGGGAGCTCCACTCAGTGCTGGAGGTTATACAGCCTCGGTCTCACGGGGGGCTGGGTCCTTACATTAGTGTGCTTTTCTGCCTCAATAGCACCTAGGCTGGTTCCCAAAATCTCACAACTAAGCAATCAGAAGCTCTTTCACTGCTTGTTTCCAAGTAGTCTCTAACGTACATAGCTCATAGAGTATTCCCTGATGGCCCTGGGGTTTTAAATAGGGCAGTTATTAAGCCTTCATCCACATGCTGAATCATGGTCTTTCCCTTTGTTTGTATTAATAGTTAGATGAGAGGTATGTCATCCACAATTTCAATTTCTTTTCTTCTTCTGCTCCATTATCTGAGTCTTCTCCTAAATTCCAGGTCTTTGTGTCCAGGTGGGATTTGCTAGCACAGTGCAGACCGACCTGTGCCTTCTTTTACTTAATCCCACATCAGTTGTAAGAAATGACAAGCTAGGAGTTCTGTCTCATCTTCTCTTTTATATAACTTCCCCGCTAAGTCAGAGGCTAACGCCTAGGATGCTGCTCATATGTCTTTTTGATGTTAGAATTCTTCCTTCAAACAAGCAACTTCCCTCTGGGCAGACAACCAAGCCTCAGTAACGTATTTTACCAGGGACCATGCCACAGCAGCCACAGCTTTCCTGCAGTTCCATCCCAGTGGATACTTACTGGGATGGCAGAACCTCTTTCAGTCCATTAGGTGTGTTTGGGGCATCCCCAAACTCACACAGTGGCCCACACCCATATGAGAGGTGTGTCACCCTGTATCACACACATGAGGATGGCTATTCCAGGATCTCCCCTTTGGATGCTTTTCCCTGACTTATCTTTGGATCTGTCGGGTTCCTGTTTGGGCTCCAGATATTTTGTGCCTCTTTCAGAGACATGTAAAAGAAATGTCTGCTTGAAAACTAAGAGAGGGCTAATAGACCGAAGAATGACTCAGACAAACCCAGCTTGGTGATTTTTCAGGCTGTAGCACTATCAAAGTTGCCAGTCCTTCTGTGCTAGGCTACTGGTTTTATAGGAGTCTAATTAAAACAGCAAAAGCAGAATCAAAGCCAAGAAGGGTCCTGGGGAGAAGTTGTATGTACTTTATTCCCATTTCATACTGATGGGGAAATTCTCCTGGTCTCAGTAGACACCAACCAGTGATGGGGGACCTCATAATGCTGCAGTCCGGCACAGACTCAGCACCTGGGAGTCACAGAAGGCACCAAAGGATGGAGTTACTTTGGCTAAAGTTCGGAGGACAGTTCTTACCATACTAGGTGACAATGGAGGCAGAGTGTGGAGGGCTGTGGCCACAAGCCAAGTCTGTTTTAGATGCTATAACAAAGTGCTACAAGCTGTGTGGCTTTATTTATTTCTTATAGTTGCAGAAATTCAAAAGTCCAAGACCAATACTCTGGTAGATTCAGTGTCTGGTGTGAACCCCTTCTTGGGTCACAAATGAACATCCTGCTTTGTCCTCCCGAGAAAAGAAGAGAAAACTCAGTTATCCTGAGCCCTTTGTAAGGTCACTAATCCCATGCAATACATCCCTCACTATCTAGCCACCTCCCAAAGGCCCTACATTTTACACTGTCACAGTGGGTATTAGTTTCTAAATATAACCTTGGAGGGGAGAGGACACAAACATTCAGCTCATAGCATCAACAAATACCTGGACCCACTGTAAGCTGGAAGAGGCAGGAAGGATCTTCTCCTAGAGTCCCTGGAGGGAGCATGGTCCTGAAGACACACTGCCCTCAGACTTCTCTCCAGAACAAATTTCTGTCCTTTGAAATCACCTATTCTATGGTCATTTGTCATAGCAGCCACAGCAAACTCCACAAAACCATCCCTGAGTCAGTCTCAGAGAAGCCACAGAGCAGACCAGAAGGGCTTCTATAGGTGTCCACTTTCTAGTCCATTAGCCAACATCAACGGGGTTTGGTTCAGAAGTCACGAACTGTGCAAGTTTTACAGCTACAATTTTCACCGAAATGTTTTCTGTGTGGTCGTGTTAGAGCTTTGAATTTTATTGAGAAATAGACTTCAGATTATACAGAAGGGAACAGAAGCTGGACTCTGGCCCTAGCAATGTTTCCATGTGAAAACATGGTGGAAAGATTTGGCGTGCTTGCCTAAGAAGGTACCCCTCACCCTGCCTTGGCAAAAGACGGCAGAGTGTTCCCTTTCCTCTGGCTTCTGCTGGGGTCCTATGGAAGCAGGAGGCTTGTCTTGTATCCTCCCTCATTTTTTCTTTATCAACTTACCCAGGGGTTTGTCTCCTGGAGCTTCCCTGCTCAGAATGCAGTTCCTAAACCAGTCCCCAGATCCTGTCTGATGGCCTTCTCTCCTGCTCCTAATGATAGCTGGCTCCTCTTGACCCCTCCCTGGGACAGCCCTGAATGGTCACATCTCTGACCTCTTGACCTCAGCCCAGGATCACCAGTCACCCCTTGATAACCTCGCTGACCCCACGAGCTACTGGTCAGAGGTCTACCTTCCCCATAGAATTCCAGTTCATCAGTCCCAGTGGTTCCAGAAAGCAGCTTGTCATTGTTTACTTCAATTTTTCTAGCCTTTTCCACATCCATTTAGATAATGGGAGAAAAAGCATAATAAAAATAGCCCAAGGTTGTTGTATGCTTCCATTCCTGTCTGCACATCCGGTGGTGAGCTGGGCTTTTGTTTTATTCTCTTCCCCTAAAGGGGTTTTAATGGAGAGCTTCACTGACCACTGACTGGAGATTTGAGAAAAATCTTGGGGCAGTTTTGGGATGTGATAAAGTCGTGTTTTGCTAAGAGTCCTTACTGTACTGCAGTGACTGCTGAAATGAATCTGAGTTAAATTATATCCTACCTGGGACTAGGAAGCAGGGGGGAGCTGACGCAGGCTTGGCCTGCACTGAGGATCCTTGGGGCCAGATGATGGGTATTTGGAGTTCACTATGCTAGCACACACATTTGGTAGTCTTGTGTATTCCAAACATTTTCTTTAATAAAGACTTTCCAAGAAGAAGGTTATTTTATTAAGGGAAAATGAGCTTGAAAAAAAATTTGTCTCATACCATGTCAAACAAATAAAAATAAATAGAAACCTGTTTTGGAAGCCTGAAATTTTAAAAACAGACAATTGATTCAGTTTTAAAAATCTGCATTCAGACTTCCTTTTCTGACTCAATGGAATGGCTTGTATTAGAACAATGGAGTCCTAGAAAAACTGGAAAATATATAAATATATGTATGCAAAACAGATGCTGGGATGTCCTGGGGAGGGACATGGTCAGCCCAAACCGGAAAGAAGGGAGATTTGAGAGCTGCCCACATAATCACCACTTCCCTCTAGGGCACAGGCTCACTGGTAGTGGCAGAAACCAGAAAATAGCAAACAGGGAGGAGCTACATAGGTGTTTTTGCAGTTCCACAAGGCTGAAGAGACAAAGATCAGACTTCAGAGTTACCCACAGAGAGAGAGTTTAGAGGGCAAAGGCCTGTGAGCTAAGGAAGCAGAACTTCAGAGAGATCAGCCAGGTACCTTGCAGCACTTTTATCCCCTTTAAGTTTTTAGCAATTAAATTGCTTGCTTACAGCAGTGGTGGTGAGGCTGTGGCATGCATAATGCAGATGACATTGAAAGCTCTAACAGGTTTGCCATCACTGACTTAGAACAAGAAGACGAGAAGCCAAACAGAATGCACCAACAAAAGCCATGAAAGCAATGCAGAGCTTATTGTAGTTTTGTGGTGCCAGAAATAAAAGTTTGATTTTAGGATGTGTCGAGGAAAAGGGCATTGATAAAATCTGAGGTTTTTCGTTGAAACCACCAGGAGCTATGTTCTAGGGACAGTGCACAGCAAAAAAACCAAATTCATTCATTCTATGGAATGAATCCCTGCCTCCTGTCATCATAGTTCTCTCTGGATCATTATGATCGACCCATATTCCAACTGTGTGACAAAGGAAAGAGAAATTAACTCTGCAAGAAAAATAATAACTAAGAATCTTCCTCAATTTGTTGTACTCAGTATCTAGTACTCAATAAAATATTACCAGTAAACCTATAAAAGTATGTGATATATAATAGTTTGCAATGTATAAAATCTATTTTTCAATTTATTAAATATTTTAAGCAAATGGAAAGGATAATAAAGAGCTCACAAATTGGTGAAATTAAAGACAAAAAAATAGAGAAAACGTTCTTTGAAAAGTTTACTAAAATTGACAAACAGCTAGCTGGGCTGACAAAGAAGAAAGAGGCAGGATACAGGCTACTAGTGTCAGGAATGAAATAGGGGGTGCTACTACAGACCCCACAGATATTACAAGGGTAAGGAGGAAATGCTACAAACAACTCTGCAAACAAAAAAATCAGCAGTTATATTAAATAGACTAATTCTCCAAACAGCACAAGCTACCACAACTCAATACAAAATAGATAATTTGAGAAGCCTTGTAATTCATAGATAAGTTAATAATTGTAAATTAGAGAGTGTGGTTTTAAAACTCTAAAAAAAGAAATTTCCAGATGAAGATCAGTCTAACAAATACTGAAAAAAAGAATTAACATCAACTTTAAGTAATCTTCTGTATAGAGGAAGAGAATGGTTCCAAATGCATTTTATGAGGCCATTAGTTTTCTATAACAAAATTCTGAAAAGATATTACACAACAAGGAACTCTACCAGTTAATATTCTCATGAATAAAGGCATAAAATCCTCCACAAAACACAAGAAATATAACTCAACAGTATATTAGTAGAATTATACCACGGGACCAAATAGAGTTTATTCTGAGAATGTAAAGTTCATCCACTTGGAAATTCAATGTAACATTATATTTAAGGATATGAAAGAAAAATTGCACAATTACATCAACTGGCACAGAAAAGGCATTAGAAATATTTCATTTTTTTTCCTTTGGGAATTTTTTTTTTGTCTTCTGTGTTCTTTTTAAAGAAAAAGTTATGCTGTGTAACTCAGGCTGGCCTTGATCTCAAAATACTCCTGTCTCAGGCTCCTAGATTGCTAGGATTATAGTCTTGTACCATCACGCCCAGCTCACCATTCATGCCTGATTCATAAAAAATTAAGTTAAATTAAATTAATTTTAAAGGTCAAGGATTTAGCTCAGCAGCATAAGCACCTTCTTGGCAAGCACAAGGTCATGAGTTCGATGCCTGGTACCAATGAATAAATAAATAAACATAAAATTTAAAAGACTTCTCAGCAAAGTAAGATTAGAAGGTAACGTCTTCAATTTGTTAAAGAAAAACCTCTATCTGACATTATTTATAATGGTGAAAAATGAATATTTTCCCAACACTGGAAATGGTTAAGAGTGTCCACTCTCACCACTGTTGTTCACCATTGAGCTGGGAGTTCTCAGTGGAGTAATGAAGCAAAAAAATTTAAAGCAAAAGAAAAAAGGAAGAAAGAGAGGGGAGAAAAGAAAACCTGTGAATCTGAAATAAAGAAATATTTGCATATGCCATGACCATTTGTGTGGAAAATCCCAAAAATTTTACAATAAAACTTGGGGAACTAGCAGTGAGTTCAGCAAGGTCCTAAGATACAAAATCCACACTTAAAGTTGACCATATTTCTGTGTACTAGCAATCAACAAATGAAAACCAAAACTAAAAATACACACCATTTACCGTCATTCAAAATAGCAATATTTAGACATAAACATAAAAATAAATAGATGGATAAAGTTTATATGATGAAAACCACAAAGTGCTAATGAAATCAAAATCAGGGTGACACAATAGCCTCATAAAATTTATTTGCTATAAATAAATGGGGAGATATACCATGGGCATTTGGCATGTTCATGATTGAAAGTCTTGATGTGGTGAACATATCAATTCTCCCCAAGGTGATTTATAGGTTTAATGCAATTTCTACCCAAATCTAAGTAATTTTTATAGATATAGGTGAGGCAAAGGAATTCTGTTAGCTAGTATAATTTTGAAAATGAAGAAAGTAGGGGAATCCTCCCCAATCTAAGGCTTACTGTATAGCTACAGTAAACAAAGCAGTATGCTGTTGCTGGAAAGATGGGTGTGTAGATCACCAGAAGGGAGAACCCAGAAAGAGACCCATGTAATGACACTCAGTCAGTGTTCACAAAGTTGAAAAAAAGTTTACTGGAGAAAAAAAAATCTTTTTAAAGAAATAGTATTGAAATAATTGAATATCTACAAACAATTTAAAAATTAACATCTGATACAAAAATGAACTCAATCCCATTAAGAGATTTAAATATCAAAACATAGGAGAAAAACCTTGAATATCCAGAACTAGGTCAAGAGCTGTTATATATAACACCAAGAGCGTGATCTATGTGAGAAAAACTCAGTTAAACAGGACTTTATCAAAATTCAAAAATTTTACTATGTGAAAGATCTTGTTAGGGGCATAAAAAGAGAAGGTGCATATGGGAAGATATTTTTAAAGAGTAGCCAATGAAGGCCTCAGTTCTAGAATATATAACAAAATTAGAAGATAAAGTATATGAACAGATATTTTGCAAAGAGAGATGTGTGTGCATAGTTATGTCTGAGTGTGAAATAATCATACAAAAACGTGTTCAATACAAAGACATATGCGAATGCTTATAGTACATTCTCTTTTGTGGTCACCAAGGTTGGAAATAATCCACTTGTACTTCAGTGAGTGGTTAAACACACAGCGGTGTGTCCGCACAGTGGAAGACTAGTCAGCAAGAAAAAGAACCAGGACTGTAGCACACAACAGCTGAATGGGTCCCAGAAGAATTAGGCTGAGGAAAAGAACAAAAGCAAAAACAAAACGGTTAATCCCAAAAGATTTTACACTGTGTGATTCCATTCACATCACATTAATTCTCAAAAACAGAATCAGGGGAAGGATGATGACTTGTAGCCTGAAGTTAGAGTTGGGGTGGGAAGAAGTGGGATGGAAACCTTTGTGGCAATGAACAATAGTTCTATGACTCAGTGGTATTTGTAGTTACACAAATGTACACATAGAATAAGAATGTGCAAGACTACCCATGCCATGCATGTGTACAAACATGCACACACACACACACACACACACACACACTCACACACACAGAGTACTGGTGGGTGCATTTAAACTGATAAAAGGTGAGTAAGGTCTGTGGATCATTCCGAAGTTGCTTTTCAGGTTTTGATAGTTGATTGCAGTTACATAAGATGCTGCCCTTGGAGGACAATGGATCAAAGGTAATTTGAGAACTTTTGTACTATTCTTGCAACTGTCTTAGGATCTATATTTCAAAATGAAAAGTTAAGAAAATGTAAAGTATGATGACAAAGAAGTTAAATCTCTCGGCTGCCACAACCTTTCCCCACATGCACATGTACTGAGGAATCCTAACGCATTACGCTAAGGCGGACTAGAATACAGGACAAAAATAAATACAAAAGCCATTCTTTCTTTCCCTCAAGCTAATGTTGCATCTTTCCCAAAAAAGGTTAAAATAAGCAGATATCTTTCTCTAAATCTGAATGACCTTTGTGAGGCCTCAACAAGACCTTGATGATTTGCTACTTTAAAAACAGTAAAGGTGTTCCTGGACTGTCAGCAGAAATTGGGCATCCAGAAGAAACTCCCCTGAGATGTCTGGATTTGCTAAGACTCTGTCCCATGTCTTCAATCCCTTGTGGTAATCCCAATCTCTCTGTATGATTCCACTTTTACTTACAAATTCTTGGCATATATATGGCTTTTTAAGTTTAATTTTTAATTTATTAGAGCCCAATAAGTGATAAGCATAAAAGTGAGTTGCCATCAAATTATCACTTAATTCAGGGCTAAAATATATTTTAAAAACATAAATTTTAAGGCAGAAGTAAAACATTATAAAACAGAATGTCTATTACAGCTTGTTGAATGTCATATTTTTAAGAGAGTCACATAGTATTTTACAGCGCTAAAATGTGTTAATATAGTCAGAAATACCATCCATTGATCCAAGACTTCTCAGCCTATAAAATGCCTTAGCTGCTAATTGAAGAAATTTGGCTGTGTAAGTAACAGCTACCATATAACCGAGTGATTGTTTTTATTTTAAAGGAACTAAGGGAGGTAATTTTATGGTCTTCATTTATAAAAGTTTTAGAATATTAAATATGAAATATTACAGGGAATATTTTTACATTTATCTCCTCATGCTAGTTCCCAAAGGGTGTATATCATTTCCCTTTGATTCCCTTTGAAAATTCTGTGAACTGTTAATACCTACTCCTTGTAGACCTGTCCTATGCATAATAAAGGCATAAACTATTTATTTTGATATGGTAGAAAAAATTGTAGTCCATTATTGCATCTTTTTCTGGTCATTAAATAACCTCAAACTAAAGTAAAAAAAAAAGTTGCACCTGTGAATAAGTGAACAATCTGTTTCTGTAAGTTTCAATTATGACTGAAATATGGTGGGGAGCCGGAGAATTTCATGTTGTTTGTCTGTTTTGTGGTCCTGGGGGCCAACTAGGCAAGTGCTCTGTCACCCAGAGATACTTCTACTCCAATGTTTCATATTTACAGTGAATTAACAGAAGTTTTTCTGAAAAACAGGATTAACTGTGTTAAATTTCTTTCATGATCAACACCTTTTGTTTCCAGGGTGTGGAATAAGATGTAAAGTGATCTCGTCTTTGTTGTCTTGGGTCACTTGCATTGTTTTCTTCTGATCTGCTTTGTTCTGTTTTCTTACGTTTTGTTTTACCCTCTTTAAAATAAAAAGTAATATAAAAAAGAAAACAAGGATTAACTTGTCACATAAGTATCTTACCATTTCTACTGAATAGTGTCAAAGAAGACAAAATGTGTTTAAAATAATTTTTTAAGTCTAGCAAATATGAGGTTGATGGTATCTTAACTAACATAGTAACTACAAAGATGCCTTTTTGTTACAAACTGTAAACTTTTTATAAAACAACTATAGACCTTGTTGTGCTTCTATCCTGATTTTGCATTGATAAAAGCTTGTTAAAATTCCTTATGTAATATTTCTGAAAAAAATCTGCTCAGAGAAAATCACTAACACTATCAGGAAGGCTTTGAAATGTGGATCGCAGATTCATTTCAAAGTAGATTCAGCCACTTTCAGGATCTGGCACTTAAATCATGAATATCGTTACCCAGGCAAACTGTGAAAATAAAACTTTAGTCAGTGCTGACTGCAGTTAAAAAGTCCAGTGGTATTATGGGGAAAAAATTGAAAATGCACTCAACGATTTCGAGCTAAGTAAGAACAAGTGATAAGTATTTATGTCTTTGAATGTTATCTTAAATTCCATGAGTCCTCAACTGAAAGCTAATCCACCAAAAAACATCGGCACTTACGTAAAGCAAAAGGAGAAGGAAGGTGATTTTGTATACACGTTGTAAGTTTGGACAAGTTTTCCCTCATTTATGTAACCATCCTAGGCATAACACCTTGACGGGCATAAAATGAAAGGCCGATGGAACGCAACACCCGTCAGGCTAACAAGAATATGCTTGTGTATAAAACCTTTCCAGCTAAGTAACATGACCCTGATTTTCATTGTGGTTATACTATGTGCAGCATGTAACCTGTACAATGATGTTTTCTTGTTATCCATTTGTAGAAAAAAATAAGCTTAATAAAATATGAAATGTACTTAGTTTGCTTTAAATGCAAAGATTCACTGTTTTTGGTTCAACAGTATCGCAATCAAAAAAAGTCTGCTTTGATAATACAATATGAAAGAGTTCACACATGTACGTGGGGACATTCCTTCATGAAAGGTGTTCCTTAAGTCTGCCTCACTGTATATATACAGCTTATACAGCTGATCTTTACAACAAAAGTCAGAAATGACAGAGTGGAAATGATTCCATTTTACAGCACTTCAGGGTTCAGGAAGTTTTCCTTTAGGATTTAGAGGGCTTCAGGGAAACACTGCTTCTGTAGTCTGCGGGATCCATGAAGACCTCTCGTTTTCTACCATTTGGCTTCAATTTGTGGAAGTCACCGACTTGGCCCTTGGTGACTTCCTGTGATGCATCTGTTTGAATTCTGGGTTCGTTCTCCAAGTTTGAGCTGGGATTTTAATACTGAAGGGGACTGGAAGGGCTCTCTGTTTTATAGTGCCCAGGATTTCATTGCGGTTTATATGTGAATCTGGAACCACATTTGGGGAGAGTGGTTGTCCAGTTGGAGGAGGGGAGATTGTCTGATGATTTTCTTCTTTTTTTTTATTTAAAAGGAAAAAGAGAAAAAACAAAACAAAACAGTGTAAGGGTACAAGTAATGCAGAACTACAAAAAAAAAAAAAAAAAAAAAAAAACAGTAAGAAATCACCAGTTAATAGATTACACATTATCATCTTAGAGATAGTTGCTCAAGTCACAGGATCAAAGCATACAAAGTGGACATTCAAACAGTGAGACTACAAACAGTTGTGTTCAATGGTCCAACCAAAAACATTAATATGGTCAGCTATTTAACACCCCTAAACACACTTGCAGTTGTATCCTTTAAAGCTCTTTTTTTCCCCTCTCTTATTTACAACAAAATTTACACATTTTGGGTTTTATTACTCCATAATTCTTACTACATTTTTTTGGAAGAGAATAAAGTCAAATATGGCAAAACAAAGCTGTCAGTCAAAACCAAGGATAGACATAGCACATGATGTAAAGAGTATAAGGTTATCAACAATGGTTACCATAATGCCTCTTGCTTCCTTAAAAAGAATTGTCTATCTCATTAGGTATTATAAAGTTGAACAAAACAGTAGAGAACAAGACCAATAAAACATAAACCTTGTAAACATTACAAGACTTCAAAAGAATATAATAGTCAAACCAAAGTGGGCATCATAGTGAATCTTATTGCCTTCAAAGTAGTTGCCTATACCCTCGAACTTGATACTATCACACAGAATGGAACAGAGTCTAATCAGTCAAAACAAGATAGTGGGAGTATTATAAGACTTCAAGTTAATAGAAAATCGAAAAAGTTACTATAATATATCCTGCTAATTTTTCAAAATTTTTCCCCTTAGTTAAAAAAATCATAAAAAATAACTAAAAATTTTTTTTAATGAATAGGGGAGAGATTGAGATAAAAGAGGACATAACAACATTACAAATGCAGGTTAAAGCCTGACTGTTTTAGCAACCTAGTGCTTCACCACCAAATAACCTGACTTAATAGTAGTCATCATAGTGTCTTTTTCCTTGAAATATTTGAATATAACTTCATTTACTATAGCATCAAACATATCAAGTCAGTGTAAAACCATTCAAGTGGATGAAAGCATTGTAGGGTATTTAGAACCAGCTAACAGAAAATGAACAATGGTTTCTATATTATCTCTTTGCCTATAACAATTTTTGTTTATACTATCACATATAATAAAATCCAGCAAGATACATCATGATAAAACTGATGGAGACAGAAGAGCCATAGTTTGGTGGGGCTTCAAAACAAGATGATAGTAAATCAGCACTAGCTATTATGATGACTTATTTTCTTCAAAATAGCTGTTCATTTCATCACAGGCCATAATATCAAGCAGCCCAGAATAAAGCCTTTCCAATTAGTAAGTGAAAACTTTATAAGACTTCAAGGCCACATAATGGGGAATCATGATTACCATATACTTTTATATATTTGAATCATTTCTTATATTAGGGAAACTATTCGGTATTCACACATGCGAGATTGATTTATTTCACTTATGAGTATGGTCTCAAGCTGTGCCGATTTATTGATAAATATCTCAATGTGATCCTTCTTTATAGCAGAGTAGTACTCCATTGTATAGAAATACCTCAACTTTTTTATCCATTCCTCAGTTGATGGACACTTGGGTTGTTTCCAAGATCTGGCGATTACAAATTGTGCTGCTATAAACATAGGTGCACATATATCACTGTGGTATGATGCTTTCAGTTCTTCTGGGAATATGCCTAGAAGTGGAATAGCTGGAACAAATGGACTTCCAATCCCAGCTTTCTGAGAAATCTCCAGACTGACCTCCACAAAGGCTGCACCAGTCTACACTCCCACCAACAGTGTAAGAGAGTTCCTTTTTCCCCACAGCCTCTCCAGCATTTGTTGTTGTTGCTTTTCTTGATCCTGGCCATTCTTTCTGGAGTGAGATGGAATCTCAGTGTGGTTTTAATTTGCATTTCTCTAATGACCAATGATGATGGTATTTATTTGCCATTTGTATTTCTTCATCTGAGAAGTGCGTATTCATCTCAGCTGCCCATTTTTGGATTGAATCTTTGAATTTTGGGGGTCTGAGTTTTTAAATTCTTTATATGTTTTAGACAAAAGTCCCTTGTCTGAGGGGGAGTTCACTAAGATCTATTCCCAGTTTGTGGGTTTTCTTTTAACTATGCTGGAGATTTCTTTTGACATGCAGAAACTTTTTAATAAGAGGTGGTCCCAGTTATTGATTCTGGGAAGTATTTCCCGTGCGGTTTGAGTCCTGTTCATGAATTCTCTACCTACTCCTATGTCTCCAAGGTTTCTACCCAATTTGTCTTCCAATAAAGTTACTGTTTCTGTTTTAATATTCAGATCTTTGATCCATTTAGATTTTAGTTTAGTACATGCTGATAGGCATGGGTCTAGTTTTAGTTTTTGGCAAATGGAGAGCTAGTTTTTCCAGCACCATTTATTAAAGAGACTGTCATTCTTCCAGTGAACCTGCTTGGCTCCTTTATCAAAGATAAAGTGGTTGAGTGTATTTGTAGTTGTGGTTGTATCTTCTAATCTATTCCATTGATCTTCGGCTCTGTTTTGATTCCAGTACCATGTTGATTTTACTACTGTTGCTTTGTAGTATATCTTCAAGTCAGGGATTGTGATGCCTCCTGCCTTGCCTTTGCTGCTTAGAATTGTCTTTGCTATTCTAGGTCTCTTCCGGTTCCAGATGAAATTTAGGAGTGATTTCTCTAGATCTATAAGGTATGTTGATGGTATTTTTATTGGGATTGCATTGAATCTGTATAACAGTTTTGGGAGAATGGCCATTTTCACAATGTTTGTTCTTCCTACCCATGAGCAAGGGATGTCTTTCCATTTTCTGAGATCATCTTCCATTTCTTTTTTCAGTGCATTATAATTTTCCCTGTATGGGTCTTTCACTTCTTTCGTAAGAGTAATTCCTAAATATTTCATTTTTTTTGCTTGCTAGTGTGAAGAGTGTGGCTTCTCTTATTTCTCTCTCTGTGTTTTTGTTGTTAGTGTATAGGAATGCTATTGGTTTCTGAGTATTGATTTTGTATCCAGCCACATTACTGAATTTATTTATTGTATCTAAAAGTCTTTCAATGGAGTTACATAGAAGTGTAGAGTATCATGTCATCTGCAAACAATGATAATTTAACTTCTTCTTTTCCTATCTTTACCCCTTTTATTTCTCTTTCTTGCCTAATTGCTCTGGCTAGTACTTCCAGTACTATATTAAATAGGAGTGGTGATAAAGTACATCCTTGTCTTGTGCCTGATTTTAAAGTAAAGGCTTTCAATTTTTGGCCATTTAGTATGATACTGGCTGTTGGTTTGTCATAGATGACCTTTATTATATTGAGGTAAAGACCATCTATTCCAATTTTCTGTAAAGTTCTTATCATGAATGAATGTTGGACCTTATCGAAGGCTTTTCCTGCATCTATAGAAATGATCATGTGATTCTTACTTTTGGCTTTATTGATATGGTGGATTACATTTATTGATTTACGTATGTGAACCAACCCTGCATGCCTGGGATGAATCCCACTTGGTCATGGTGTATAATCTTGATGATTTGCTGCATCCTATTTGCCAATATTTTATTGAAGATTTTTGCTTCTGTGTTCATTAGGGAGATCGGTCTATAGTTCTCTTTTTTAGGTGGGTCTTTCTCAGGTTTTGCTTCCAGG
This sequence comes from Cavia porcellus, assembly GCF_034190915.1. Lineage (NCBI taxonomy): Eukaryota > Metazoa > Chordata > Mammalia > Rodentia > Caviidae > Cavia > Cavia porcellus. Next base: position 29,188,862 of record NW_026947500.1, read on the forward strand.
AATGACTTAGGAAGGATTGCTTCCCTTTCAATTTCATTGAAGAATTTGAGGAGTGTCGGAATTAGGTCTTTTTTGTATTTCTTGTGGAATTCTGCAGTGAATCCGTCTGGGCCTGGGCTCTTCTTTGTAGGTAAGGACTTACTTACATTTTCAATTTCATTAATAGAGATTGGGTTATTTAGCAGTTTTACATCTTCTTGATCTAGCTTTGGTACTTCATATGTTTGTAGGAATCTGTCTATTTCTTCCATATTATCAAACCTTTGAGAGTAGAGGTTTTCGAAATAGGTGTTGCTGATCTTCTGTATTTCTGTAGAGTCTGTAGTGATTTCACCTTTTTCATTTCTTATTGCATGAATTTGAGCTTTTTCTTCCCTTTTTTAAAATAAGGTTGACTAGGGGCTTATCGATTTTATTTATTCTTTTAAAGAACCAACTCTTTGATTCTTTTATTTTTTGGATTGTTTTCTTAATCTCTATTGCATTGATTTCTGCTCTGATTTTTATAATTTCCTCTTTTCTTTTGGCTTTGGGCTTGACTTGCTCTTCTTTTTCTAGCTGTGTGAGGTTTAGCATCAGGTTATTTATTTGTATTTGTTCTGTTTTCCTGATGTGGGAACTCAGTGCAATAAATTTTCCTCTGAGGACAGCTTTCATTGCATCCCACAGATTCCGGTAAGTTGTATCTGAATTTTCATTTTCTTGTTGGTATTGTTTAATTTCTTCTTTAATTTCCTCTGTGAGCCACTGATTACTCAAGAGTGTGTTATTCAGTTTCCATGTGTTTGTGGGATTTTTGCAGTATCCTTTATCAATAATTTCTAATTTCAAAGTGCTATGATCCGATAACATGCAAGGGATGATTTCGACTCTTTGCATTTGTTTAAATATGTTCTGTGAGCTAATATATTTTAGAGAATGACCCATGTACTGCTGAGAAAAATGTGTATTCTGATGTTGTTGGGTGGAACATTCTGTATATGTCTGTATATGTCCATTTGTTCACAGGTGTGATTCAGTTCTGTTATTTCTTTGCTCATTTTCTGTCTGGTTGATCTGTCCCTTGGTGTCAATGGTGTGTTAAGGTCTCCTGTTACAATTGTGTTACTGATAATTTGATTTTTCATTTCTGTTAATAGTTGTTTTATATAATTGGGTGCTGTGGAGTTTGGTCCATATATATTTAAGATCTTTATCTCTTCCTCTTGGAGTTTTCCCCTAACGAGTATGTAGTGACCTTCTTTGTCCTTTCTGATCATTGTTTGTTTAAAGTTCATGAATGGCTACTCCTGCTTTTTTTTGGATTCCTGTTGCATGAAGTATTGTTTTCTATCCTTTGACTTTCAGTCTGTGAGTATCCTTCTGGGTTAGATGGGTTTCCTGTAAACAGCATATGGTTGGATTTTGTTTTTTGATCCATTCTTCCAGTCTGTTTCTTTTGATTGGTGCATTGAGGCCATTTACATTAATGGTTATAAGTGTTATATGCTGGTTTATTGTTGACATGTTTCTTTCTGCTGTTGCATCTTTATCTTTCTGTTCTGTTTAATTATCTGCTTTGCTTAGTGGTTTTTTCCTTTGTGCATCTAAACTGTCTCTCAATATTTTTTGCAGGGTTGGCTTGGTGTTCATGAACTTCTTTAGCTGTTCTTTGTCATGGAAGTATCTTATTTCACCATCAGTTTTGAATGATAGTTTTGCAGGGTACATCAGCCTAGGTTGGAAATCATTTTGCTTTAGGATCTGGAATACTTCACTCCATGCTTTTCTGGACTTTATTGTTTGTGCTGAGAAGTCTGCTGTGATTCTGATAGGTTTTCCTTTACAAGTGATCTGTCTTTTCTCTCTGACAGCTTTTAATAATCTATTCTTGTGTTGGATTTCTGGGATGGTGATTATTATATGTTTGGGTGTAGTTTTATTTTGGTTATGACCATTTGGTATTCTATAGACTTCACTGAACCTGATGTCAGTTTCTGATCTCATGCTTTGAAATTTTCAGCTATTACTTCTCTAAATATCCTCTTGACATCCTTTATGTTGTCCCCTTCTTTTTCATTAATCCCTATCAACCTTATGTTGTTTTTCTTTGTGTCGTCTTGCGGTTGTTGAATTGTTATTTCCTGATTCCTTGTTATTTTTAAAAGATCTTTCCTTTCATGTTCACTGGCTGCAATCCTGTCCTCAAGGTCTGAAATTCTATCTTCACTTTCATTGAGGTGGTTTTTAAAGCTTTCAGTGGAGTTTTTGATTTCCTGTATATCTCTGTGCATCTGCTTTATGTATTCTGTTTGTTTTTTATATTGCTCATCTAGGGATTCTATCTTTTTGTTTAGTTCCTCCAATTTTTTAACTGTGTTTTCTTTAGATATATTCAGAATCTCTTTCATTTCTTTTATCATTTCTTCTTTTACCTGGGAGATTATTTCAATTTTGAATTCCTTTAAAGCTTCCTGGAGTTGCTTGTTTATTTCAGTACTATTATGTCCTATATTTGAGGTGTATTGCATATATTTTCTTCTATATACATCGCTCCTAGGGTTTCTTGAGATGGGCTGGAGGTTTGAGGTTGTAATTTGGTCTTTTGTTTTGTCATTTTCCTATATTTCTGTGTTTCAAGTGTTATTCGAAAGCTTCCTCAGGGTCTGTTGGAAATCCACTTCTATGTTCGCAGCTCCTGGGACACTGGCACCCAGTTCCCCCAGGCTGCTGGGCCTCTGGAACCAATGGTGGTCTTCTGCCTGCTTAGAACTCCATAGCTCCAGGAACAGTGTGTGCCCACCTGCTTGCTTGGAACTCCACAGTTCTCAGAGCACAGCCAGAATGGGGAGGCAGATGTAGGCACCTTGGACCACTTAGCCACTTCTCTGCACCTGGAAGGCTTGAGGGTCCCGAACAGGCTGGGCTTGGGGCAGAGTACAATGGGCACTTACTGCAAGCCGCGGGGCCTTTGGAACTGGTGATGCTTGCCTGCTTGCTTAGAATTCCACAGTCCTCCAGACACAGGGGAAGGCAGATGCAGGGGCCCCAGATCCGCCCAGCCCTTACTCTGCAACCAGACGGTGCGAGAGTCCCAAACAGGCTGGGCTCTGGAGATAGTGTGTGCCTGCCTGCTTGCTTGAAATTCCAAAGTTCCCCAAGTGTAGCTGGAATGGGGAGGCGGATGTAGGCACCTCGGACCCACTTAGCCACTTCTCTGCACCCAGAAAAGGCTCAAGGGTCCTGAACAGGCTGGGCTTGGGGCAGAGTGCACTGGGCACTTACTGCAGGCTGCGGGGCCTCTGCAACTGGTGATGCTCGCCTGCTTGCTTATAATTCCACAGTCCTGTCTGATGATTTTCAGAACTAAAAACTAAAACAAGGGGCTTAAAGAGGTAGGAAGATCATCAGTGTTAGCTAGGTCATTTTCTTTTACTCCAGGCAACCCTGCATCACCATCTCATTTGATTTGCTCTTTCCTGCATCTCTGGTTAGCCTACTGTGAGGCTGAACTGGGCTGCAACTTGGGGCCCCACTGACAATACCTGCAGTCAAGAACTCTGGGCCTGGCTGCTGAGGTACATGGAGATGCAGCTCCAGGACTGCCACAGGGGGTCTCCTTCCTTCCTCCCTTCCTTCCTCCCTCCCTCCCTCCCTTCCTTCCTTCCTTCCTTCCTCCTTCTTCTTCTTCTTCTTCTTCTTCTTCTTCTTCTTCTTCTTCTTCTTCTTCTTCTTCTTCTTCTCTTTCTTCTTCTTCTTCTTCTTCTTCTTCTTCTTCTTCTTCTTCTTCTTCTTTCTTCATCTTCACCTTTGTCTTCTTCTTTTTGGTTTTTTGAGACAGGGACTTGCCATGTAGTTCAGGCTGGCTTGAATTCACCATGTGGCCTGGGCTGGCCTCAGACTCACAGCAATCCTCTTGCCTCAGCCTCCCAAGTACTGGGATTTCAGGCATACACCATCACACCTAGCCCATTTTTCCTATATTCTTTGTCTGTTTGTAAATTCTTTTTACTACCTGTGCCACTGGCCTTCCATATGCTGTCTATAATAGCATAAAGGAAACTCTAGGACCAAAAATTATGCAGGAACTGGTATCTTAGTAGATAAATATCACATTAAATGGAGAAAATGGGAAAATTTGTGCACTGGAACATAGAGATAAAAAGGTTATAAAATTCAAGAGAGTACCAGACACATGTGAGACATAAAAATGTGTGGCATATGTATAACTGAATCCCAGAATGGGTAAGGGGAGGATAGTAAGAAGAGTTATTGGAAGAGAGACTGGCTAAGAGTTTTCCAAACTTAACAAACTACATTAAGTCATATTCAGAAATCTCTGTGAGTCACAAGCAAAATAGACACAAAAAAAATCAGGCTAGGTACATCATAATCACATAACTATCTATCAATGATAAAAGAGTTTAAGAGTAATCGGACCAAAAAATGACGCATTACTTTCGAATTTGTAGTTAAAAACCACAAAAGCTACAAGATATCGGAATACAAAATTTGAGTAATAAAGATTTTTTAATAACTAACATAGAATTCTATGCCCAGGAAAAGAATTAGTCAAAAAATAAAGATAAGTGATATGGTGAGAGAAAAAAAAAAAGGCATAAAGAAAGAAATGGGACCTCATTATCTAAAATAACAACCTTAGTTATGTTCCTACCATCTTGTTTTGAAGGCCTATATCATCATTGTTTTGGAATCTTTGCTATTGGTATTTATTTTTCTTTTTTGTTTCTTGTTTTTCTAGAATTTGTTTTGTTTTGGTTTTCCCTCTAATGAAGAAAGAATATATGCACATGTAGAGGCTTATACTTGCCTAGAACTTCACAGTTTATGAGAATTGACTATTTTATGCATGATGAAATGAACAGCTACTTTGAAGAAAAAGAGACATTATGGTAGCCATTGCTGATTTCCTATTGTCATGCTGTAAAATCCAGTAATGATTTTATTCTTTGTTTAGAGTGGTTTTAGTCTGCTTAGTATCATTTAATTTCAACATATATGAAGGTATGGGCAGCTATTTTGAAGAGAATAAGAGATACTATGGTAGCTATTGTTGGTTTTCCTATTTTCTGGTTTTGAAGGCTTTTAATGTCTCATTCTTCTGTTCCAATCCGTCTTTTTTTATTTAAAGAGAGAAGAAAAAAAAAAAAAAAAGAAAGAAAGGGCATAGAAAAAAACAATGCAGTAAAAGGGTACAAATAACACAGTATTTCTAGAAAAAAAATATATACAGTACGAAATCACCAGTTAACAGGCTACACATTATCTTCCCAGAAACAGTTGTCCATATCACTAAATTAAAGCATATAAAGTGAACATTCATACAGTGGAATTGCAGACAGTTCCGTTCAATGATCCAACAAAAGCTCAGTTATATGGTTTTCCGCCCTACACTCTTGAACATACCTGTGGTTATCCCTTAGTCCACCTTACTTTCCTCTCTGTTTTACAGTAACTATTAGACTTTTAGGGTTTTATTACTCTCACGGTTCTTATTACTTTTTTGAAGAAAATAAAAACAAATGTAACTAAGCAAAACAGAGTCAGTTAGAACAGAAGGGTGGGCATAGCACGTGATGCAAAAATAGAATACCAGGTGATCAAAAGTGGTTACCATTGTGCCTCTTGCTATTTTCAAATTGAGTTGTCTATATCATCAGGTATAATAGAATTGATCAAAACAATACGGAACAAAACCAATAAAATCTACACTGAGGACCTTACAGGACTTCAAAAAAAAAAAAAAAAAGGATGATAGTCAATCCATATTGGGCATCATAGTATATCTTATTGCCTTCAAAGTGATTGCCTATACCCTCAAACTTGATACTATCAAACAAAATAGAATATATAATAATCAGGCAGAACAAGATGGGGTGAGCAATACTGGGGTTCAAGTCAGGTTAATAGGACCACAAAAAAGTTACTATAATGTCCCGTTATTCTTTAATTTAGTTTTCCCTTAATTAAAAAAATGAGAGAAAATAGATTAATTTAAAAATAGGTGGAAGAAGAGAGGATATTGTAATAGAACAATGCAGGGCAGAACCAAGCAATTTAAGCATCATTGTGTTTCACCACCAGATAATCTAACATATTAGTAGTCACAATAGTGCCTCTTTCCTTAAATTATTTGAGTGTAACTTCGCGTGCTATAATATCAAGCGTATCTAGACAGTGTGAAGCCTTTCAAGAGAATGCAAGAATTACAGGGTATTTAGAACCTGCTAATAGAAAACAAACAATGGTTTCTATATTATCTCTTTGCCTATAAAGAGTTTTGTTTATACTATAGCATATAGTGAAATATAGTAAGAAACAACATGTTAAAACCAGTGGAAACAGATGTACTACAGCTTGATGGGACTTTAAAACAAGATGATATTAAATCAGCACTAGCTTTTATGTTGTGTTGCTTTCTTCAAAATAGCTATTCGTGCTATCATAAATACTAAAATCGAACAACCCAAGTTAAAATCATTGCGGTTAATGAGTGAAAACATTGTATGGCTTCAAACCAATATGATTGGGAATCATGATTACCATATACTTCTATGTATTCTTATCATTTCTTACACTAGGGAAACTATTTGGTATTTATACATGTGAGTTTGATTTATTTCACTTATGAGTATGGTCTCAAGCTGCATCCATTTATTTATAAATGTCTCAATGTGGTCATTCTTTATAGCTGAGTAGTACTCCATTGTATAAAAATACCACAACTTTTTTATCCATTCTTCAGTTGATGGACATTTAGGTTGTTTCCAAGATCTGGCTATTACAAATTGTGCTGCTATAAACATGGGTGCACATATATCACTGTGGTATGATGCTTTCAGTTCTTCTGGGGATATGCCTAGAAGTGGTATAGCTGGGTCATATGGAGCTTCCAGTCCTAGTTTTCTGAGAAATCTCCAGACTGACCTCCACAATGGTTGCACAAGTCTACATTCCCACCAATCCAATCGGTTTTATACTATTTTGTTTTGTCTGAATTCATTGTAAATTCAGACAATCTTCATTATAAAGATATAAGCAACTATTTCAAAGAAAGCAAGAGACATTATGGTAGCCACTGCTGACCTCTTGTCTTGCTTTGAAATCCTATGTCACTTGCATTGTTTTCTTCTAATCTGCTTTGTTCTGTTTTGTTTTACCCTGTTTAAAAAAACAAACAAAAGAAAGAGGAAAGCAAAAACACAAGGAAAGGAAAGGAAAAGAAAGGAAAGGAAAGGAAAGGAAAGGAAAGGAAAGGAAAGGAAAGGAAAGGAAAAGAAAAGACACTAGGGGAAGCAAAGTTGTCAGCACTGATTCCCATAAGAGAGACACAGTGGCTAGGAGTGGTGATGTATACCTGTAATCCTTGGCACTCAAGAGGCTGAGGCAGGCCAGGAGGATTGCAACAAGTTCAAGGCTACTTCGAGCTACATAATGAGTTCAAGGTCAGCCTGAATTACATAGCGAGACCCTGTCTCAAAAGGAAAAATAAAAATAAGAATAAAAAAGAGCTATGCAGTGAAGGGATCATCTGGAAAGAGACTGATAGTTAGGGGCCTAGGATGAGGGCCTAGAGTTACCTAGGATGAGTACCCAGAATTTCTGGGGACACTGGAGGTCCAATAGTCACATGGGCATGATAAACCCATGATGAGTTCCATGCCCAAAGATAACAGAGCCATGAGCACAGTAGGATCGTCACTAGAGCAAGGTCAACATTTTCAGTAGTGGCCTCCTTGGGAAAGGCAGAGCCTGGTTTCTTAAGAAACAGGCACTATGAGCTCCATTTATTATAAGGACAAATTAAAAAAGCAGAAACTCAGAGAGAAACCAATGTCTCTCAGTGATGGACCAGTGTGAGGCAAGAGTGGCTCTCAGTGATGGACCAGTGTGAGGCAAGAGTTCTGTCAAGCATGAGATCCAGAGCTGCAGGACACAGACACAGCCCTCAAGGCTTGGTGGGAGTGGTGTCCTGGGCTATGAGGATTAAAACCCAAATCCCTGACCTGGATGGCAATGACAAGTCACTGGGAAAGCTCCAGCTTGACTTTTCCCACCCATATCCTGATGAGAGAGCCTCATTTCAGTGCCCTTCCTGTCCCCCAACACACTGGGCCCTTCTAGGCATCTCTATCAGTGTGGGATGAGGTGGGTTGTGGTGGGGTTAGGGAAAACAGTGGTATCTTCTTTGCCCTGAAGTCTTGGTTGCTAATCTCCACCACAAAGTCCTTCAATCCATGGTCCTAACTTCCTGGACCTAGGGAATCCCTCAGAAGGCCACCCTGATGTCCTGCTTTCTCCTAATGTCTCAGTTTCTTGGAATTTCCCAACTTACAGGAACACAGCCAAGCACTTAAAAGGATGTTTGCTATTTTTCCAGGAATTTCCAATTGCATTATAGCCAGAAACTTTTTCAAAGTGTCTAGTGCATTGCATTTCCAGAATTGAAAAATGCACTCCAGAGTTTTAGGGAGGCTTCAAAAGCCTTTGGAAGAGAGCACCTCATCCCTAAGGAGCTCTGTCCTCCTACTGAGGATGGTTTTCCCCTCATGGATTGTATGGAGAAAGCAGGCAGTGGGCAGCAGTCAGGAAGTAGAAACCAAGACCCCTAATTCTTTGTCCTTGAAAGTATATATGAGCTGTCCCTCCGTTGCAACCTTAGAGTACTAGCAACCTTTGGGCTGAGGAGGGAGATCGAATTGAAGTCCATCACAGCTCAGCAGTTCTTTGAATTCCTCATCACTGCCCCCATAGTGGATCATCCTCAAAATCCAGAAAACAAAAGTGAGCTTCTACTGACATTCTCCAAAGTAAGTCCTGTGACCCAGCCCAGAAAATCACCTTTGGGCTGAAGGTGTCAACTGGAGATCTGAGATCAAGTTTGGAAACAGGAGTTCAGTGGACTGGTTATCTAGGAAGGGATCTCAGGATACAGAAATGAGGGACTTGGGAGAAAAAGGTGGCTTGAACAAGAGATTCCAAGTCAGTCACTGCTCTGAGAAAGTCAGGCTGAGTCCAGCCAGAATTTCTGAGGAGTACACAGAAATCCCCCAGAACTGTTCACTGACAGGAAAAGTCTTTGTTCAGAGGCTGCAACCATCTTTCCCTGCAGGGCTGCCTGAGTGTACTGAGACTGTGTGCCAGGCTGGCTTATGTGCTCTTCCTCCTCAGTGTCACAGAAACCTCAGAGAAGACACTGAAGATCAAAGAGAAGCTCTCATACAGGTGCCATAGGCACAAAGTGAGGAAAGCTTTTTGCACCTGGCATCGGTGGTAAAGCCATGAAGACAGGAGAGGGGGCCTTAGAGGCCTGTGATCCCATCCACCGCTCGCACACGCCAGGTCCACCTGTGCCCTATTTCAAGTCCAATCCATTATTAGCCTTCGTGGCAGTAGCCCCTGATATCTGTACCATGAGATTTAGTTCACAAGGCCAGGGCCAGCTGTCCCAGGCCTTACTAACATTCTTCACTTCCCTCTTACACCTTCACTCTGCATGACCCCCAGCCCAAGTAGTGCTCTATCTGATGTTGGCTGCTTGCTTGGTGGACTGACCCACACTTTCCTCCCTGAGGATTTTGAGCCCCTTTTTGGGTCACGGTTTCTGCATAGTCACTGCCTCTCAAAATTCTACTTACAGACACTGCAAACTGGCCACACACTGCTCAGCACTGCCAGTCCACACGAGCCCTTACCTCAGATCTCTCCTTACTCCACACAGAATGAAGGGCAGGATGCTCGTGGATTTGCTCATGGCAAGCATTGCCCGTCACCATGTTCCCCTAGGGGTGTCCCATCTTTGTGCAAAACTATAGCATGAAGCACTGCTCTTCAAGCTTGCAGGGTTATGTCAACTTATCAATGGGCAACATGCTGGGTATTTCCCTCTCCATGACTGGTTTGGGAAACTCTGTCTGGGCTCTCATAAGTGAGCCAAAGCGTAAGTTTTGGTGACACAGTGGTTGGGCCTCCCATTCATGAAACTTTCTGGACCTGATGGAACTGCCTGGGTCCCATCTCAAATGTCCCATTTCTAGTTGACAGTGGGTTACTACTGACACAGTCTGACACTGTGACCTGGTAGGTACAACATTCCCCAACCAGGACAAGTAACTGCATTCACATGGTTACTTGATATCTTATAGATGGACTTTCTGGTTGTACTGACCCAGAGCCCCCAGAAACTACCTCTCATAATGGATTTCTGTCTTATTCCACAACTTTTGGCTGGGCTCTGCAGCTTCCTATCTGGACCCAGCCTGATCTAGTCAGGAGCAGAGAAGTCTCTGAAACACCTCAGCTTTCTTACATATGGCCTGCTTTCATAGGCATCCCTGAATTCCTGCTGTAGTTTGAATATTGAGGCTTAATTCCTCAATGGGGCCCTGTTGGGAGGTGGGGTCCAGTGGGAGGTGCCTGGGGCACCAATGGATATATTCATGCTTTTTTGGTAGTGAGAAAGTTCTCTTCCTCACAGGACCAGCCTGGTTGTGGTGAGGTGGGACTATTACAGAGTGAGATAGTCCTGTCTTTCATCTCCTCCCCATAAGCCCTTCTTTCCTATCAAGAGGTTTTCATCAGAGGCCACGCATGTGCTGGCATCATGACCTCGGACTTTCCACCATCCAGAATTGTCATCTAAAAGAAACCTCTTTTCTTTATAAACTAGCAATGCTGTCCCAGAAACAGAAACAGAAAGTGCACTGAAGGCATCTGCAAAACAGCTGGGTTGTATATGGAGTACGGTGCAAATGGAGTTGTTTCCCCCAGTAGGTAATCAGGCGTTCACCTTCATTCACGGTCGTTCTGCCTCCCCGGCTGACCTGCCAACCCCCTCTATCAGTGTCACTTCCGTATACGAGGAGTCTGCTGCTCTGGTCTGCTGTTCCCCTGGCCTTTTTTGCCTTTTCTGATGCAGCCACACTCCAGGTTAATATAGCTTTGAAATAAATCTTGAGGAACCCATGGATTCTGAGTCTGCAAAGCATCTACCCACGTCCAAATGAAGCTCCCAAAAAAGATTCTGGCAACTGCCAAACATGGACCGGGACAAAAGGAACACTACCACTGATGCTATGATGTACCCAAGGATGCTTCCATCTGGACTAGTTCTAACCCTAACCCTGACCACTGGGACCACAGCTCACTAGAGAGACATGGACACAAGCTGAAATCTGTTGCATTATTGTCCACCCTCCGATCCCACCCTCTGACTCCAGTTATGTGGAGTCTAACAAACACTCCAGCACAGGGCATGGTTATGAATGCCATTTTGGGAACAGAGGTTGGAAGGGCAGGGCCAGGCTGGGCTGTCTCTAAGTCACAAAGTCTGGAGCTGAGTATAACATTCTGTGACAGGAAACTCACCCACAAGCCAGCGGGGGCCCAAAGTCATTTGGAAATCTCCTTGTTTACCTCTAGTTCTTCAGCAGAGATGCCTGTGAGGATGGCTTAGCTGGGGAAGCTCACCACTGTGCCCACGCAGTGATGTGTTATTTGGGCTTCTCCATGGCATGGAAACTCAGGTGGTTGGATTCTTACACGATGGTTCAGGGCTCCAAGGGCAAGCATGTGTCCCTGCAGACAAGGATGAGACGACATGGCCCTTTGTTACTTAGCCTGGGAAGTCCCACAGCACCACTTCCGCCATTGGCCAAAGCCATCTAGATTCAAGGACATAAGGGACATACTCCACATTTTGATAGAAAGATGTCCAAAAACACCTGCCACTTGCTTGAAAACCCCTGAGTCCCCAACTGGGTCAATGTCTTTGTTGGTACAGGGCACTTACAATAACTGGGAAAGTACTTTTCTATCCATAAGGAAAAAGCAAAACTGTTACATTGATGAGGGTCTCACCAGGAGGAAGGCCAGCCTCATGGGGTCACATTGACATGCTGTCTACAGCTCCCTATAGTGCATAAACAGGAGAAAAGAGAGAAGGAAGTGTTTGCACATACTTTAGACCTCCTAATCCTCCTAGAAAAAACTCTTCTTTTGCTGCAATCAGATCTATTTAACCTCAAAGCCTACATGTTGTGGCCACAGAGGAAGTCTCTTCCACCTATTCTGTGCCAGATGCACAGTAAGGCCAGGTTGAAAGAGACAGGCAGGGAGTGACCAGAGGACCAAGGCCTGCAGTGACCAGGAGGAAGAATCTGCTGGGTCACCCTTGAAAATCTAAAGTCCAAGTTTTCCTCGGGCAGTGAGTGAAATACCTCTGGGGTCCACTGTGTCCCTCGCATCCCTGGATGTGCTATGCTTTGGGTCTAGAATGTCCCCAAGAAGCCCATGCACTGGGGGCTTTGTCCCCAGTTTGGCACTTTTGGGAGCTGGAGGAATCTTTTGAAGTTAAGATCCAGTGGATGATCTTAGATCACTGAGTATCTGCCCCTGAGAAATCGGGGGTACAAGCTCCTGCCTCTCTGTCATCTGTGCTTCTTGGACGTTATGAGGTAAGCTTCCTCCTCCAGCACTGTGCCATGATCTGCTTCCTCAGAAACCACCACCACACAACCATGGACTGAGAGCTCCAAAACGAAACTGAAATAAACCTTCCTTTCCTTAAAAATTGATTACCTTGAGCATTTTGTTACAGTAACAGAAAGCTGATTGACAGAAAAGGAACATTCACTGTGTATAAATGAAGCATTGTGAAGGTGGGTGAGGAAAAGAAATGGGAAACCATGGATGATCTAGGCAGTCTGTGAGAATGTTCATAGTATGGGTACCTGCATGCCTATGTTTATTGTGGCACAACTCATCATAGCTAATTTATGGAACCAGCCTAGACACCCATCAACTGATGAATGGATAAAGCAAATGTGATGTATATACATAATGAAATATTATTCAGCCATCAAGAAGAATGAAACTACATCATTTGCAGGAAAATGGATGAAAGTGACCATCATGTTAAGTGAAATAAGTCATATTCAGAAAGTCAAACATCTAAGCTGGGTATGGTGGTACACACCTGGAATCCCAGCATATGGAAGGCTGAGGCAGGAGGACCGTTGTGAGTATATGGCCGGCCTGGGCTACAAAATGAGTTCAAGACTGAAATTCATAATGAGACCCTATCTTATAAAGACAAAAAAAGACGAATATCACATTTTGTCTAAGATATATATGTATATATATAAATGATTGTACACTACATTTTATGTATCTCGAGCACAAAAACTGTATGCATTGCAAAATTCAGATTAGTTTGATCTCGTATTGTACTGTATATTCTAGGCATGTCTAATACTAACTCACCAGTTCTAATAGTTACTCTGTCTACATCCCAGAACCTGCTGGACACCACGGAACAAGCACTTGGAAAGGCAGAGACAGGAGGATTACAAGTTCAAAGTGCAATGTACATTTTTATATAAATGGTGTACAGTCACACACACACACTCACACACACACACACACACACACACACACACACACACACACATTCTGCCAAAAAAATGTCTGTATGCATACTTCAGCAGTAAATGTCTGGAATGGCCACCACTTTGAGCATCTCTTGTAATTGTAGAGGCCAAAGGTAGCTCGTATGAATCTCATGGTGTCTCAATAAATTTAGTGTTACAATATTTATGTTAAGTTTTTCTTTTCCTGAGTAATACATATTTGTACAGATCCTAAAGAGAGAGAGAAAGAGAAATGACACAGAAGTCGAGGGAGACTATTAGAGAAAGGGGATCAGGGGTAGGAGGAAAAGGAAAGGTGGGCAGTGAGCACATAAAAATAGTTACAGAATGTTAAATGCAGGGACCGACTGAACACAATGAAATCCATTTTTCGTATAACTAATATGACTGCAAAACATGAGGCTATGTTCTGACCTTGCAGGATAAACTGAAACTTAGCTGAGGACTTTGCTTGTTTGCTTGTTTGTTTGTTTGTTTTTTGAGACAGGGTCTCACTGTGCAGTGCAGGCAGGCCTTGAATTCACTATTTAGCCCAGGTTGGCTTCCAACTCGTGACACTGCTCCTGCCTCAGCCTCCTGAGTGCTGAGATTACAGGCATGTGCCACCACACCCAGCTTAGCTAAAAATTTTCACTCTGGCCCTAGAACACAGAGCAGGACAGCTCTGTCCCTCCCTTCATGAACTCCCTTGTGACTGTGGACTGTTCACCATCGGGGGAAGTTGCCCTCTCCATGAACTTATGTGCAAGATATTTGCCTCTAAAGTGCTTGTTTGGTGGTGTCCCGCAGGGCCTGGGGTGTAGATAAAGTAACTACTGTAGCTGTAGTTATAGTACTGGCCATATTCAGCACATGCAACACAACAGGAGAGCATGCCAACCTGAGTTTTGCAATGCATGATGTGGTTTTTGTACTCAAGATATACAAAATGAGTGTCCAATCACTTTGGTGATTTTAAAAGACAATGATCCCTAAAGATGGCCTCTCTACAATTGGTTACTGCTTTGTAAAATATGGTAAATAATGCTATTATAATGCAAGCAGTTCCTTTGTGTAAGCAGTGATGCCCATATTGAATAATAATTCCATCCATCTCTTCCCTAACTTATACTTTATAGTAATTTTTAAATTCATACTAACTTATAAATAAATGCTCCATATGGGCATAACTATTTGCAATTGTGGAACATTTGGAGATTTAGGATATTTGGCTGGTCACTGGCTGTGGCTTGTTCCTCCAACCCTTTCCTCCAAAGGCAAGATGTCCCTGACTTAGTGTGCTAGAAAGAGTGCTTAGTTCTAGCTAGATACTGTGGTACATGCCTGCCATGCCAGCTACAGGAGAGGCAGAGGCAGGAGGACTGTGAATTCAACACCAGCCCAGGCTACACAGCGAGAATCTGTCTCAAATTGAAGTTTTAAAGGTGTGGCGGTGTGGCTCAGTGATACAGTGCTTACCGAGTATGCGTGATGTCCTGTACTCAGCCCCCAGTACCTGTCCATTACACAGGGTGCTCGGTCTCCCCTGAACTTGAGGTTCATCTGAGACTAGGGCTGAGCATAAGCAGGAGCCCTTGTAAACACAGACGTGACACCCAGTGGCTGTCATAGTCACCACATGGTAAAAACAGGTCTGAAAATATAAGAGATCAGAACTAGAACAGGAAGCAGAGAACAGAATCCTGGTGTCACATTTAGCCAGCTGGAGGTGGCTGTGGTGAGGTGAGTTCCAGCCTGTGGGAATATCCCAGGTCCTCCCTGGGCTGCACAGGTGCAGGTTGTACTTGTCCCCGGAACTGAGTGCCCAGCAGTACCATTACCAACTTCATAGCCTACATCAGCAGCAGCTTGCATTCAGGCCACCCAACTGGACTGGTACAGCAGCTGCCATCACCTGCTCAGGGTCACAGCCCAAAGTGACCAAGAAGAGAGAAATCTGGGTTGGTGGAGAGCAGTCTGGACCTGACAGAGACGCATGAACTGAGGTGAAGTGGGACAGATGCTTAGCAGGACTGGGCCATCTGTGCCCAATGGCCTGCACTGATTGGTGTTAATATTAGGGTCCAAAATGTTCCCCCAAAGGCTCACCTGTTTATAGCTGGAGCTTTCAGAAGGTGATTGGATCATGGGACTTCATCCATGAATTAAACAATAGATGGGTTTATAATCTGATGGCAATACTCTGAGGCAATGAAGACTTAAGAGATGGGCCTAGTTTAGGGAAGTGGGTCATGGGCACAGGACCTTAGGGACTGTATCTTGTCTCCATTCCTTCCTTTCTAGTCTTTCTCTGAGTCTTGGCTGCCATAAAGTGAACAACTTTCCTCCACTATGCCCTTCTTTCATGATGTTCTGCTTTGGAGCTAGTCAACCATGGACTGAAACCTCTAAAACTATAAACCTAAATAAACCTCTTCTCCTTTAACTTGATTTTCTCCAGTGTTTTGTGATAGTGACAGAAAACTGACTAATAGACACAGTTAGAAAGATATAACCATAGCTGTGGAAAAATTCTGATCAGATGAACTGAAAGGATTTTTGACAAAAAGAAATCTTTTTAATGGCTCCAGCAATGTAGGACCAAAAGAAATTAAAGTTGTTTTTCACCCAGCTTATCAGATTATGGGAGAAACATAAACTAGTGATGTTCTCACACTATCCCATATTGCATTCTGTGACAAGGTCTGCATCGTAGCAGGAATTTATATATAGGATTTCATTGAGGGTATTCTAAGTGAGTGACATTAGCATATTGATGTGTAAAGAAGAGGGAAGTGGGGCCCCTGTGACTCCAATTTTGAGGAAAGTGGTTACACATGGAAAAGATTCCAGCATGGCTTGAGCCACCAAGCCAAGTCTGCCACATCTCCAAGGCATCAGGAAGGAGTTCACAGGTCACAGGAAGTTCTAGGTACCAAGCTGGTCATATATCCCAGAAAGAGTCACCAGGAAGCATGAATTGCCAGCTTCGGGGAGCGGGGGTGGTGATCTGACCTTGAGAGGCACCACCGCAGGGACATTACCCACCTTTAGAAAAGGAGGGAGAATCAGGGTATCGGTCAGGGTGGTCTAGTGGTGTCTTTGCGGGAACAGTGGTCACTCTGGTGACTTCCTCTCCTGTATATGTGATGAGTCACGAGAGATGGGAGGGGAGATGCAACTGGAAGACCTCAAGAAAGAAGCTGAACATCATGTGTTTGCTATCACATTTAAAACAGTGGGGGACGCTGCTGGCCATTCGGAGGTCACTCTGGTCTCTGCGAAACTCGGCAGCTTAGTAGCAGTAGAGACTCTCTGTACTCAGTGCTATTTAAGGCACACTGGGAGGGGGAAACTGAGGGCCAGGCCAGAAGGGCGAGCCTGATTACAGGCAGAACCTAGTGGGCCCGGCCACCCAGCCCATCCCAGGGCCCATAAAACAGGGCTTCATTTCACATTGCCTTGTTCATAGCCCGCTGAAAGATTCAGGGTGGGAGCTTTTAAAGAAGCCCATGTCATTGCTCACTGGTTCCATTTTTATTTCTTTAAGATGTCACCGGGCAACATATGCTCATTAAACACAGATTTTGTGTGGCTTTTCCGGAAATAGCCAAGCCAGAGGCTATAAATAATATAAATAAGGGAGAACTGGAATATTTTCCCCAACTATTTGTTTTGAAACATTTTAAAGGTAAAAAAAAAAAAAAGTTGAAGAAGAGTACAATGGGCCCCTTCACATATCCTTCCCCGGATTTATCGTTTATCAGCATTTATGGAGACACCGCATCTGTGTCCCTGAGGAACAATGGCGCTCTCCCTCCCACCACACAGTGGGTACCCCATTGGAAAGGTGCTTTGGATGATCTGAGCTGGCCCACACTTCGGCCCACAGGACTCTAGTGACCCTGGTAGAGATGCGGTGATAGTTTGCTATCCTACCGCTTTGAGATGGAGAGCAAGTCACGAGCTCTCTCATTTGTTCCGGTGCTGGCTATGGGTGCGGGGTGACTTGGGCAGCGGACAGCACACAGCTCCCCTTGTTCCCCTTTGCTCCCCTTTGCACCCCAGAGACTGGGGCACTTTGCTGCAATGTCCTCCTGATATGCAAAAATATAATTCCCAACCTGTTAGATGTTAGATGGGCTAAGCTTGTGGTCCCTCAACATTGAAGAGTGAAGTTGTTCACCAAAGGAGGAAGTTAGGAGTGTTTGGGTTTGTTTTGGTTCAGTTTTGCTGTTTTGAATAA
Source organism: Cavia porcellus (assembly GCF_034190915.1). Lineage (NCBI taxonomy): Eukaryota > Metazoa > Chordata > Mammalia > Rodentia > Caviidae > Cavia > Cavia porcellus. Next base: position 29,206,517 of record NW_026947500.1, read on the forward strand.
GGAGAACTCTCCTGAGGCCTGGCTTTCCTCAGATTCGCCTGTGGCCACAATTCTGATGCCTTTATTTTTGGGGCTGGCTTCCTCAAAGGCCCAATCCTTTTCTCACTGTATAGTCTACCTAATTATCTGTTAATAATACTCCCCATCTGCAGAGGTATCTCTACCTGTTGACAGGGGAGAATGAGCAAAGATCCAATCTAGCTGCTTCCAACTGAGAAAGGTCAGGGTAGAAGAGACCACAGGGGTTTTCTCCAGACAGCAAATCTGACATCCAGCCCATGATGCTTGGTAGCCATGCCTATATCCAGCATCATGTTCTTTCCCAAAACTCACGAAGAAATAGCTTGGACTGGTATTGCAATTCAGTAGCTCTAAAGAAAAGCATGGTTTTGGTAAGGCCTCACCATACAGCTCAGGGTGACTTTGAACTTACTATGTAACCCAGGCCAGCCTCAAATTCACCGTGATCCTCCTGCTTCAGCCTCCCGTGGGCTGGGATTACAGAAATGCATCACTATGCCTGGCTGTTCTAAAAATTAATAACAAAGTCAAAATTCAAAAAAGACCTTCTATCTTGAAATTTTTAGTCTCTATTTAATAATTCATGAGTGGTAGAGAAATGCAAATCAAACTTCCAGAATTTCTGCCGGGCGTGGTGGCACACTCCTGTAATCCCAGCACTGGGAAGGCTGAGGCAGGAGGATTGTTGCCAGTTCAATACCTGCCTGGACTACAAAGTGAGTGCAAGGCCAGCCTGAACTGCATAGTAAGATGCTGGTCTGAACAAGACAAAAAATAAATCTAAATTTATTAAAAATTGAGAAGGCTACATCAGAATCTATAGAATGTATTTAAAACAGTGAAAACAGGAAAATTCATAATCATATATTCTTATGTCAATAAGAGAATAAAAACAAATAAACTAAATTCCATACTGAAAATGCCTAGGAAAAAAAGTAAGTCAAAAGACAACACAATGAAATAATAATAAAAATAATGAAGTAGGAAAAAACCCCTAAAACTAATGAAGAAAGTGCTGGTTCTTTAAAAACATTAAAAAATCAGGTTACTTAAGAATAACAACAGAAAAAAAAGAATAACAACAGAAAATCACAATGTGCAAAATAAGAATAAAACTCTAGCAAATATGGGTTTTAAAAATGTTGATACTGTGTACAGCCTTATGCAAATAAATTTAAAAACATAAATGAATGTATATTTTTCTAGAAAAAAAACCAAAGTAGACACAAGTGGAGAAACCAAGTTAATAAACTAATTAAGTAACTTCCAAGCAGAAATAGAGAATGTTTTTTAAAATGTACCCCACAACTCATAATAGCTAAATCTTGGAAGCACCCTATGTGTCTATCAACAGATGAATGGGATTTAAGATATGGCATTTATAAACAATGGAGTATTACTCTGCCATAAAGAAGTATAAACTTTGAGACCATAATGATAAGAAATAAATTAGACACATAAACTTAAACATTACATGATTTATCTTATATGGGAAAACCAAAATGTAAACAAAGAGAAAAATAAAAGATAGGTAATGGGAAATAGGGAGACAGGTCTTTTGCAAAAGGAAAGAGGACCAAGAGATGGAGGGAAGGGGGAATGTAGGAAGGGAAAAGGATAAAAACAAGAATTAAGGTGTTTTGTGTACATGTATTGAGTCCCTAAAAGGAATATAAGCATTGTATACTAACAACATGTACTAACAACAGTAAGAAGTTAAAAATTTTTTGAAAGAGAAATAAAAAGCACCCCACAAAAAAACACAGGATGAATTCTTTCCAAAGAGGATTCCACCATCCTTCTAGACCGAGTGGTGAAAGAGGAGAGAAGCTTCCCAGATGGCACAGGAAATAAAAACAGGCCAATCTCACTAACTCACATCAGGAAAAACTCCTAAATAAAACATTAATAAAATGGAATCCAACTCTCCATTAAGAAAACAACTTCCTGTAATAGATTCTGCTGTTCTAATGCAAAGAAGGGTGGCCATAGTTGACAATAATTTATTTAATGTTTCACAGTGGCTGGAAGAGAGAATGATGGGTGCCCCTTCCATCCCCACGAAGTTAACTGGCTGGCAAAATGGACACGCTTATCACCCTGCTTGACGGTTACAAATTGGATACTTGCATTGAACTACAGTGCTGTTCCCCATAAAGGTGTACCGTTATTCTATAGCATTTAAAAAATTAAATTACAAATACAAATAAATTTTAAAATTAGAAAGAAAAATGCTGATTGCAACCACATAAGGATTCCAGGTTGCAAGGGAGGACTGTGAGCATGGGTCTGATAAAGGTTTCCAAGAGCCCCACCTTGCTCAGGCTTCTGGGGTCTCTCACATGCACAAGACCCCCAAGCATTGCCTAGAGTTTCAGAGAAGCCAGCAACCCTAGTGTCCCCAGAAGTCAGGGGAAAGCACCCCAGTGCGCTTTTTGGGAGGCTTGGACCTGAAATCACACTTCTGCTCCAAGCCTCTCAAAACAAACCAAAGGCAGGAGAAGGAAGTGGAAGAAGAGGAGGAGGAAAAGAAGGAGGAGAAGGAGGAGGAGGAGGAGGAGGAGGAGGAGGAGGAGGAGGAGGAGGAGAAGGAGGAGGAGGATGAAGAGTAACAGGCAGGGAGGGTACCCAAACATCAGCACCATGGCAAATGTGCACACAGATTAGCATCATTTTAACTAGTGTGGCAAATGGAATGCAGTCAGAGCTCCCCAATCTCAGGAAAGAAAAAGACCCTTTCAGAAAGTTTTTAAAAAATCTCAGAACAAAAAAAAAAAAAAAAAAAAAGAAAGAAAGAAAGAAAAGCCTTTCATAAAAAACACTCTTAAATTTGCCATGCACTGAGTATTACACTGAACCCCGACATGCGCTCTTGGGTCAGGTATGGTAAGTAACCCAAAGGTGCCTAAGACATGGGAGGATGCGTGGGTTCTATGTGAACCCCATGCCACCCTATGTGCAGAGCTTGAGACCGTCAGATTTGGGTGTCCACAGGGGTCCAATACCAATTGCCCATGGATACAGAGGGATGAAGGATGACCGAGTGTTTACCTCACAGATGCAAACACCAAGGCTCAGAGGGCTCAGTGGATTGGGCAGAGCTAACAGGGACTCCCTACCCTTCGTCCTCCACAGCTTCTGTGACACCAGGCTGGCTTAAGGACCCACAGCCCCTCATTGGTTTTCTTCACCCTACAACCCAGATCCTTTTGCTACACTAGGGTACAAACATGTCTCTTCTGCTGAGAAGTCAGACTTCCATCTCCTCGTGTCCCAAAGTGAACTCTGCACTGTGTCTATGATGAGCATCTCTGGAAGGTCGGTGTGTGGGGGGGACACTGCTCCCCTGCCTTGCCCAGTCCAGGCATCCCTCCCCCATGTACTGTCCAATCCTCTTCACTCATGCAGAGCTCAGGTCACAAGTGTTTCCTACCCCTGGACTCTGCTCACTGGGTTGGCAGTAGTCGGCACAGACTTTTAATTCCACAGAGCCTTGGGCTGGGTGGAAGGAGTTCCTTCTAGATGGAACCACAGGTTGAGTGGGCAGCTGGGCCTCTAGTCTCCAAGAGGGCCAGCTCAGCCTTAATCGCCATATTGCCTGTTCCACTTGCACAAGCTCTCAGCTTATCATATCACAACACCTCCTCTTCTGTCGCCAGAGCCAACAGAGCCCCAACTGGGAACCCCAGCCCTCATCCTACAGAATCCCGTCTGACTGCTTAGATCCTCTTCCTGGGATCTCAGACAAATCCAAATCTGAGGTGGGTCAGGGCTCAAGAAGGACACGGTGTGAGGGCCAGGCCAGTATCCACCCTGACCCTCCTACCTCAGCACTCGGGACCCTCTGCGTCTGCTCTGGCAGGACGGAGTTCTTGGGAACAGGCTGTCACTTCTAGGACAGTCAGACAATCCAGGACACTCTGTAACCCTGGTGCCTACCCAGGCCCTGCAGAGAGCACTGCTGGGGCTCCAAAGTCTATGTTTGCAGGACAAGAAACAGGGCCTGGCAGCCAGTGGCCCAGGAAGACACACCCTCCCCACCTCTGCCCCACTGTGCTCAGATGCAAGTGTGAGCGTTGTCCCTCTACTGGTCCTGCTTTCACTGTGGAGGCCTTGGTCACGGCTCAGCTATTTCCTGACCATAGAAGTTGGAAAATCCAACTGACCTGTCATCTGACAGGCAACATTAGCCTTAGTGTTGTGTTGTCACTAGCTGTGTTACTCTTTTACCACCCTAGAGTGTTATGGCCCAGACACAGGGTCCCACCTGGCCTGCCCAGGCTTCAGGGAGGCCATGCTTATGGCCGTGACCATGAGGGTCTCTACTCAGCTTCCGTGCCTCCTTATGTGTGGTCTCTAGTCTGTGTCACACTCAGTTATTTCAACGAAGGAGTGTTTTAAAAGTAAAAACATTTAATCCTTTAAAAATATATTTTTTCATCTTTGGGAATAAGTTTTCATTTCTCATAGGTAAATTCTGAGCCATTTTTTGGTTAAATAAAAAGTGTAGGTTTAATTGTGTAAGAAACGATCAAACAGATTTCCCAAGAGATTGTGCCATTTGCATTGCCACTGGCAGAGTCTGTGAACTCCGTGTCTCTCCCCTCCCTTGGTATCCCCAGTCTTTTTAATTAAGCCACACTAATTTGTGCATAGTAACGTCCCATAGTGGGTTCTAATCTGCATTTTTGCTCTCACTCATGAGTAAGCATCTTTTCACATTTTAATCAATTTTTATCTTTCTTTGCAAAGGACCAATGTTCCAGTGTGCGACCATGGCAGTACAGAGGATGAACGATTACTCGGAGATGAGATTTAGTTCAGTCACCGAGAGGCCTTGGATGTTATCTTAACCAAGAGCACCCAGCATTAAGGGAGACTCCCAGGAGACGAGCCACAAGCTGCGACTCTTTGGCCTTCATTTAGAATAGCAGTGTAAGTGAGCAAAGCAGAAGAAAACTAGTTAGTACAAGAAGCTGTTTCAAGGTTGCACAGTTTTTCTTGAAGGAAGAAATAGGAAAATGGTAGACACAACGCGCTTCCCTAATCCAAATTTCTTATTGTTCAACCATTTATTTTCTGCTTTTGCCCTGCAGTTTAACCTTTCCCTCCTTGGCCAAGTCCCTCACAGATCAGTTCAATCTTTTATCCATTTCTTATTGTTGTTCTTCTTCCTATTATTAAGTTGTAGATAGTTTTTATGTATGTTGGATACAACTCTTTCATTAGACACATGTATTATGAATAATATCTCCTAGACTGGGGCTTCTTTTTCACATTCTCAGCTGTGTCTTTCAAGTAGTAAAAGCTTTCTTTTTTTCAGATGGGAGCCAATGTATGCACTTTTTTCTTTCATGATTCTTACTTTCTGCACCATATTGATATTCTCTCGTATTTTCTTCTAGAAGCATTACAACTTTTTGATTTTTACATCTCATGTAGCATCCATTTTTCAGTTAGGGTTAAATTTGTTCCCAGTGAGAGTATCCATTTGTTCCATTATGCATCCTTTTTTTTTTTTTTTTTTGTGGTTCTGGGGATTGAACTCATGACATTGTGCTTGCCAGTCTGGTGCTTATGCCACTGAGCTAAATCCCCAACCCCTGCATTCGATTATTGAAGTAAAACGTAGCACTTTAATAAAAAGTCAGTTGATTCTATATAGATGTATGTTTTTCTGGACTGTCCACTGTCGTCTACCAATCTGTAAGTCTACTGTTGACTGTTGCAACTTTATAGCAAGTCTTGAAACTGGATTGTACAAGTCCCTCTGTCTTGGCCCACTGAAGCTGCTATAACAAAATGCCATAAACTGGGTGGCTTATTTCTCACAGTTCTGGAAGCTGAAAAGTTCAAATTTGAAGCATTAGCAGAGTCAATGCTATTAAGGGCTCACTTTCAGTTCATATACTCTTATGGTTTGAATCTACAATGTCTCCACAAGAGCTCATGTGTTGAAAGTTTGGTCTGCAAAGCATCCATGCTCATAGCTGGGGCTTTGGGGCAGTGATTGGGTCATGAGGATTCTAACTTCATTCATGGATTAAGCCACAGATGAGTTCATGGCTGAATGGGTTTTTGGGACGTGGGATCCTGCCACAGGAAGTGGATCATAGAGGGATGAAGTTGGTGACTATCTCTTGTTCCCAATTCCTTTCTCTCTGACTCCTTCTCTCTCTCTGCATGCTGAATGCCATGAGGGGGGAAATTTTCCTCTACCACCTTCTTCTGCCATGATGTTTCTGCCTCACTATAGGCCTAAAAACCATGGAGCCAGCCAACCACTGACTGAAACCATGAGTCAAAACGAACCTTCCTTCTCTACAGTGATATTCTCAGCTATATTGTCACAGTAACAGAAAGCCACCTAACATATAAACAACACCCTGTGACTGTGTCCTCATGTGCTGATGGGACAGAGGTCTACCTCTGACTTCTTATAAGGCCACTGACCCTATTCATGTGCGCTCGACCCTCATAACCTAATCACCTCCCAAAGACCTCACCTCCTAACATCGCTTTGCAGATTAGAACCTCAGCATAGGGATTTGGAAGGCAACAAAAACTTAGACCATGGCATTTTTCAACTTTGATTTTTTTTCAAAACTGGCTTGACTATTTTAAGCGTTTTTGTTTTGTACATTTTTTTGCATTGCCACATACATTTTAGAATCAGTTTGCCAATGTGTACAAAAACAGAAGCCTGATGATATTGTAATTGGGAAAGTATTCATATGTCAAGCAATTTAAAGAGAATTAACTTAAAAATAGTGAATCTTCCAATTAAAGATACTACGTCTCTACATGTATTCCATCTTTAAATTTGCTCAGCAGTATTTTGCAGACAGAAGTTGCCAATATAATATGTTTATCTTCTAAGTATTTCATGGGTTTGGTGTAATTCCAAATACTATTTTAATTTTAATTTATATTTGCGAGTCTTCAGAAAAGCATTTGGTTTTACCTAGCGATTTTCATCCAGGAACTTGCTAAATTATCTTAGTCCCGATAGCTTTTTTTTTTTCAATAGCTCCCTGAAACTCTATATATATCATTTATTTTTTGTTGTTGTTGTTTGTTTGTTTGCTTGTTTTTGGTACTGGACATTGAAATTGGAGCCTTCACACTGAACCATAGTCTTTTATTTTATTTCTTAAATTTTGAAACAAGGTCCCACTATATTGCTGAATTGCCCAAACTGAGATTTAACTTGCAATCCTCCTGCCTGAGCATCCAGAGTGCTGAGATTACAGATTGCACCACCATACCCACCTGCCATGCAGTTCTTTGTCTTACCCCATTGCATTGGCTGGAACCTCCTGTGCCATGCTGAGTAGAAGCAGCAATGGCACATAGCTCAATTGAAGTGCATCAAGAGTAATTAATAATATTGCCCCAGCATAGGGTGGATTACCAGCACCCCCTTTCCATTGCCAAGTAACCCATCCCTATAGTCAGGGACACAAACAGCCCCAGTCCAATTCCCATGTTCCACTAGGACCCTTTCTGGCACCATTTCAGCACCAGTAGGGACACTCAAGAGGTGGGAGCCAATGCAAATTCCACAGGATGAATTTTTAAAGCATTGTGCACTAGATATTGAGGACTTAAAAAAGTAAAAGGAGCATGCGAAGGTATTACAGATGAAGCAACTGAAGAGCGGCCATTCCCAGAGCCAGGGAACAAAAGGAGGAGAGTTGAATGATTAATATTCAAAATCTATGGGGTCAGAGAATTGCAGCCCTACCTTTGAGAAATGGCATCCAGCCCAAGATGGCCAGTGTCTCAGATGGGAGACAAGGAGCTGGTTTTCCAAGTGCTGAGAAAACAAACTGGAATCAATGCTGTTCCCAGCAGAGAAAGTCCCTAGGCAACTGAGAGCAGAAAGAAGCAAAAGCCAGAACAAGAAACAAAGTTGGAAAGAGTAAGACCTTTCTCTTTCCAGTTTTACAGCCTCTTGCGGTGCCCCTCATTAGCAGATCCTTGCAGGGAGTGGCTGGCCATGCACAGGTGCCGTTTGCAGCGCCCTGGCCTCTCTGACTGACACCAGGTAAGAAAGGGAAGCTGCGAAGCTGGGAGACAAAAGTTTAGCAGACAGCACCAGTGCACATCAGATACCAGCACTGTGTCAACACTCAATGTCCTGAGTGTGGCTGTTGCATCTCGGTTATAAAGGAAGACTGCTGTCCTTAAGGTTGTCCCCTGACATAGATAAAGGCAAAATGCCAAAGCTAAAAACTGGCTCGAACCTGGTACTGCAAAAGATAGGTGGCTGACAGCATGGGTGTGGGAAACACTAACATGCAGTGGTATTTATGCTGTTCTAGTGACTCTTCCTAAAGTTTGGGATTTTTTTTTCCTAATATAAAATCTAGGAGAGTTGCTAAGTCTTGAGCACTTGGAGAACAAAAGTCAAAATATGCACTTGTCCTCTGTCTCTGTATTGGCAGCTGAGATCTCTCTGACAGCAGGGCAGTAGAAGGTGCAGTTTGCAAAGGGATTTTTCCCTTTTCAGACAAGCAGATATCACTGAATTCACTGTATATCATTGAGTGTGAGTCTGCATCTCCCTCATTGTCCTCTGCCAGGAACTGTGCATGCAGCTGCTGCTAAAAACCAGCCATCCTGTGTCCCAGGTGTGACACAGGGCTGGTAGAGAAGAGGTCTCTGTCTCGGCTCTCACTCACCTCTGTTCTCAGCACGGCTGGGTACCCACCATCCTGCTGCTGGGTGGAGCCAAGTTGGTGGCCTCTGGGCTCAGAAGAGACTCAAAGACTTTCACAGAAAGGACAAGATCCACCAGTAGCTTGGTACGTGCCTGACCCTCTATATTATGGGTGGAGTGCAGTAGTGCCTAAAGAAGTCCTGGAGTTTTGTCTCTGAGCCAGAAGTGCGGGTGAGGTCACTGCTTGGCCAGGCTCCACCTTGAGATCTCGTAATTTTTTCTGATTGCCAGGCCTGCCTGGAAAGCTGCAGGGAAGGTCCCAGCTTCTCTCGCAGTCCACATCTGGGCAGCATCCAAGACAAGTGGAGAAGGTCCCTAGAGAGGCTCTCTCCCTAGCAGCCCCATCCCAGACGGACACCACGTGACTCCTAGAGGCTGGCCAACGCCCGGCAGGAGCAGCCCACAGCTCTGGTGACTGGAGCCCACAGCCTGGCCAGCTCAGCTCCGCAGCCAGGGGCTGAGGCAAGCAGGACCCAGTGGTGAGTAGTACTGGTCAGGGCGGGCCTTAGGGTGAGCCCAGGAGCTTGGCTTTTCCTGGGTGGCCATGCTCTGCTGCTGATTGGGTGGGGGAGGGGCAGATCGGACAGCTGTGTGACACTGCTCAGAGGACAGACACTTGCCTGCCGATCCTCCACCGTCTGACCTGGGCTGTGTTTCTGCAGGAATAGCAGCTGAATAGCATCCCTTCCTCTGCTGGCCATCTTCCCTGTGCTCTGCTGTGTTCCATGCTGGGAGAGGGGCCTAAACCTGATTCCAAGGAGGATCAAAGAGACAGCCACACTGAAGCACTTGTCCTGGACAGTGTCATGGCCTCTGGGTCCTGACTGTCCAGGTTAGGGCTTCCAAAGCTCATCTGCCAACAGCAGAACCACACCCATGCCCCTGCTAACTCTTCTCGGTTTGCTGGCTATAGAACCAAGGCTGAGCTTCTTCCTCCTTCTATCTCTCCCTGCCTTCCCCTTGACAAGCTCCTCTACTCCTCCAGGCTTCTGTGACCCTAGGTGGGGACCCCACCTTCTGAGCCCCCTTCCCATTTGGGAAGATGGTCCCGTACAGAGCCCCCAGCAGCAAGGCCCTAGTGGATAGAGACCAGTGAGCCTGACTGAGCCACGCCCTCCCTGTCACCAGCCCCAACCCTATCCTTCTTCACTTCCTGACCTCTCCTCACCATTTGCTCACCCCTCCCCCATCCATTGCTTCTGTTTCAGGATTTTCCTGGGGCTCATGGGACTGTGTCCTCCTCAGCCAGCTGTAGGAGGTCTGTGGCAGTGCAGCCCCCTTTGGATGCTCGAGATAAGCAAGAAGCTAGCCTGGCAGAGGAGGGGTGCCAAGCCCCACATGGAGGTCACAGGACTGGGGAAGCCCACTCACTCTTTTGAGGCCTGAGCTTCCCTTAGTCCTGCAGGCCTTTCTGAGCTGGGTGGGCAGGGCTGCACAGCGGGGATAGAGACCCCTGACAGTGCCCTTAAGATATTCTTAAACTGAATTCTGCCTCTCCTTTGGCTGGAGTGTGGAAACCCCACTCAAACTTAGTAGCAGGGGAGCATCTGTCCTGGTTTCCTTCCCACTGTGACAGCAGGGATTCCCATAGCCCCAGTCAGGGTCTACTTACAGGCTGATAGCCCATGGTAGAGCTCCTCCAACAGCCAGGCCCTCCATGGTCTTCCTGATGGCCACACCCACCTTCCAGGGCCTCTAGTGCTGAGATAGAGCACCCCACCAGGAGTGGGTTGTTGTTATCCACCCAGGGCTTGACCCCACCCTGAGGACCCCTAAGGCTAGAAGATTAAGACTGGACCTGGGGTTGTACAGCTTCCTGGAATGAGCCAGGTTGCCTCTCCACCAGGAAGCCCATGACTCCTGTCATTTCACCCTGATCTAGTTATGACAATAGAGAGTCTGGAGAGGGAAAGGTGACCAGGACCCTGGCCACTGTGTGCAATATATGGCCAGCTTGAGCCCCGAGTCCCAACCTGACCCTGTCACATGCACTGTCACTGCCACTGCCACTCCCATCCTGGAGGAAGAGAGCAGGAGACTCAGTCTTGGCCTTGAGGTAAGAGCTAGCTTTGTACCCCCACCACTTCTCCCAGGTGACCAGAGGACGGGCCACCACCAAGGCAGGAGGGAGGCACCGAGTCTTCAGCCCTGACCACAGCCAGCCTCTGGGAGGCGACAAAGCCCTGTCCCATCTCCCCAACTGCAGGCATCAAGTACTTGGATGAGAACAGACAATCCTAAGTGGTAGGATAGGGACAGGCCACCACAGGTGATGGAATAGGAGAGGTCACCACAGGTGATGAGATAGGTCAGGTAGCCATATGGCACTGGATGAGACTGGTAATCACAGGTGCCCAGATGGGGACAGGTGACTGCATATGGACCTTAAACTGAGTTCCAGACAACCCTGTAAGGTTCAGTGTTTAGCTGTGTCCTGGGAAAGCCATGGTGATAAGCCAGGCTCCAGAAGATGGGGAAGCAGGGTTAATGGAGCCAAGACCCTTCAGCACACAGGGCCACAGGGAACCAACCACCTTGGGGCAAGGGCAGCAGGAGGCTAGAGCCACATCCAGCCCGGCCATTGGGCAGGTCCCTTTTCTCCTCTTCAGGACAGAGGGTAACAAGTGGGGAGGAAGGAGCCTCCCAAGATATGAGAGGCTTGGAGTTCTATCAAGGGGCAGTGAGGATATGAGAGGGAGAAGGGAATCTAGGGCTGTGACCATGGCCACGTAATAGCCAAGCTGGAGGACACAGAGCCCACTGGCCACAACCCCATTCAGAACATCAAAGAAAGTCCTGGATAAGTTAAGAGCTGGTTTCAGATGATGACAAGTTGTCCCTCTAGGGTCATTCCACTCACTGGGCACAGCTCTGCCTTTGATTTTCAAAGGAGTCCTGACTCAAGGATCAGCAGGAGCCACAGAGGTCTCAGCCCTCATTCCCACACTTGCGGGCAGTGTCTGCTTGGCCTGCTGGGACTTGCTTGGGAGCTTTGCATGCATTAGGATCTCAGGGAGCCTTCCACAGGGAGGGAAGGGCAGTCTGGTGGCTGGGGTGGAAATGGAAGAAGCTCCTGCAGTAGATTCCCCTTCCCATGCACCAACCCCTGTCTCCCCATCTCCTCAGAAGTGGGCAGGGTAAGGGCACAGGTTCCTGAATTCTAAACTCAGGTGTCACTGTCATTGCAGGGCTGCCAGAGACAGAAAGAGTTCAGCGAGCGCTCAGTCTCCCAGCCACCCATCGACTTCGCATTTGGCTGATGATGGAGCTGAATGAAGCCCCACAGGACATGGACTTCTCCAACAGCGTCCAGGAGGACGTGGCCTTCAACCTAGCCATCCTGTCCCTCACTGAGCTCCTCAGCCTGGGTGGACTGCTGGGCAATGGAGTGGTGCTTTGGCTGCTGAGCCGTAATGCCTACCAGAACCCCTTCTCCATCTACCTCCTGGATGTGGCCTGTGCGGACCTCATCTTCCTCAGCTGCCACATGGTGGCTGTTGTCTCCGACTTGCTGCCTGGCCATCTGGGCCTCCCAAGCTTCATCCAGACCAGCCTGACCACACTCAGGTTCCTCTGCTACATCGTAAGCCTGAGCCTGCTGGCGGCCATCAGTGTGGAACAGTGTCTGAGCACGTTCTTCCCAGACTGGTACCTATGCCGCCGCCCACGCCACCTGACCACCTGTGTGTGCGCCCTCATCTGGGCCCTCTGCCTGCTTCTGGACCTGCTGCTTACCGGTGCCTGCACCTTGTTCCTTGGGGAGTCCAGCAGCCGCCTGTGCTGGACACTGTGGGTGGTGCTGGCAGCCCTGCTGGCTGCACTGTGCTGTGCCATGTGCGTGTCCAGTCTGCTCCTCCTGCTGCGAATGGAGCACGGTCCTCAGCGGCACCAATCCCGGGGTTTCCCTGCCCTGGTCCTCCTGGCCGTCCTTCTCTTCCTCTTCTGCGGCCTGCCCTTTGGCATCTACTGGCTGTCCCGAAACCTCCGCTGGCACATCCCCCACTATTTCTACCACCTCAGCTTTCTCACAGCTGGCATACACAGCGCAGCCAAGCCCGTCATCTACTTCTGTTTGGGAAGTGCTCGTGGCTGGGGGCTGCGTGAGCCCCTCCGGCTGGTGCTGCAGCGGGCACTGGGGGATGAAACTGAGCTGGGGGCCAGGAGAGAAGCCTCCCACAGGGGCCTCATGGAGGTGACTGCCTAGGTCCTTCAAGTGCTGACCACAGCTCCAGCCTGGGGGTTCTGGAGAAGGTACCAGAGTGGGATCAGAAGACTTAGAAGGAGGACTTTGATGATGACTTTGGCCCACTCCTGTGCCTTTCCTCTCCTGTATACCAGGTCCACAGGAAGTTTCTGGAAAGGCCAGACTGGAGGCCAGGTCTCTGGAGAGCCTAGGAATGTGCTTTAGAGGAAACTTCTGGGTGCCTTCTCATGCTTCAAAACTTGTAAGAGCTTTGTTACACTCACATTCCTCTGGTACAGAGAGGAGACAGGGAAGGGTAAGGCAGGCAGGTTGTCAGCCAGGCAGTAGGCTCAGACCAACGAGCTCATCCTCCCTCTCTCTTCCTGCTAGCTGCAGGAACCTGCACTGCGTGGTCCACCTCAGTTCCCCTTGCCTCTCCCTCTCCTGCAGGCTACCAAGGTCCCAAACTGGGAGGCTGACTTAGGAAGCCCCTGATGGCTAAGCCACAGACAAGAACATCTGCCCAACCCCTAAACCACAGCCTGTGAGCTGAGTCTATCTGACTCCTGTTAGGGGCCAAGAGCAAAGCAGGCTCCTGGTCTAGAGTGCGAGGAGCAAGCAGGCCAAGTGAACCCCAATACAAGGCAAGGCAGGTTAACTCATCACTGCAGAATGCTACAGGGGCACAGTAGTCATAATACCTGGTGACAGGCCGTGCCCCCCTGGGTTCCTGTGAAGGGCTCTGAGTGTGGACCCTCAGTATACCATCTGTTCCAGTGCTGCCCAAAGCATAATGCCTCACACTAGCCATAGTGGCCAGCAGCATCCTTATGGCCATGTTACCAGTTTAAGTAGAAAAATGGTGACATCTCAGGACACAATGAGCTCTCAGAACAAGGCTTGGCAAGGATGGGGCACTTTAAGGTTCTGCCAACCTGGCTGCAGAGATTCCTTCTCATTTCCTTGCCAGGGAGGCATGGAGAGGCCCAGAGATAGGCTTTTAGAAGCTCATGGGGTTGCTGTTTAAGGCCATGACATGGGGACATTGGGTACGTTGCCAAAGGCTTCAGAAAAGCTGGCAGCCATTGAGGCTCCCTAGATCCCAAGGTGAAGCATGCTGAGTGGGCAGAGGGGCCACTGAGAACAGGAGGCTCCTCAGTCCCACCCACAGCTGGAACATCTGGAGTGATCCTGCCCACCGGCAGCCCCAACTTCCAGGACAGAGCCCAGCTGTTGGATGCCCCCCTGCCATGCCTCTGCCCAGCAGGTTTCCCCACAGCAGGTGGTGGAGCTGCCCTAGTGCAGAGAGAGGCCACAGAGTTGAATCCAGAGCCACCTACCTAGGAGTCTTTGCTCAGGGCATGGGGTAGCTAAGAGCGGGGATCAGAGCCCACCAGCCTGTGCTGACCCCAGCTTGCTGCCACCTCTATGTCACTGCAGGTCAATTACTCAGTCACCCTGTGTCTCTGCTTCTTCCTGTATGATTTTGTATGTGCAAAACAGTTTGAATTGTACCCAACATCTTGCAGGTCCCCATAGAATTTCATTATGTCACAACACTCCAGTCTGGTGTGAATCTTAACCTAGACTGAGGTGCCTGAGAAGGATCCCATTTGACTCCTGTAAGGACCTCCATGCCCTAAGAAGGAAGGTTGCTGGGTCTCAGCCATGATGGAGCTTGTCACTCTGAGTCTGAATCACAAAACCCCTATCCAGCATCCTGGAATCAGCATTTCCACCCTGCACACTCTATGCAGGCAGTGCTGGGCTGTGTGTTGGCCTCTGCCCCAGGGTGCATCCCTGGCAGGTCTGGGTTCAGGAATCCTGGGAGCTGGGTTCACCAAAAACCTGTTTTTCCTCCCAATGCAACCCAAGAGCCTGCATAGCCCTCTCTCTTCACCTCCAGGACAGTAGGGTCATTTTTTTTGGTAAACAGAAGCAGAAAGGAAAGTGGCCTGTCACAAATCCTACTGTTAGCTCTGGACATACACTTCTGTCAGACCCAGGAAGGACCAGGAGGAAAAACACAAATTGATCTCAGGTATTCATCTTGCCAGAATCCTTTTAGTAATGTAGGAAAGGGGTCCCATTTTACAGGTGAGTACCCCGAGATTCAGAGGGGTTTCAGTAATAGTCCATGACTATCTGGAACTTTTCAGTACCTGAAAAGTCAGTCCTGGGGCCCCTTGTCCACATTGCCCACCTTGCTGGACTGAGGTTGACTTACGTGCTCCCAACCCCATCTCCTCAGGCCCTTTTGCCTCATTTGAGGTACAGGTGTATCTGACACTCTAAGAACACACAGTCCCGGAGAGCCTATCCTGAGCATCAAAGGATTCTGAGGCAATTGTAAATGCTTCCCATCTGGCCTTGTGGAACCCATGCACCTTCGGTGGGGGAGGGTTATATGAAAAACTGCAGCCTCCTCCCAGTCTCCAGGGAAAGAGTCCACTTCCTCCACTCCACTGTGGGTGTAACAGCAGGCATGTGGCCTTATGGCCTAATTCTGTATAGAATTCACTCATTCCCCGTCCTGAGATCTGGCAGCCCGTGGGGCATTGGGACCAGGTAACCATCCTCCAGGTCCAAAGCTGAGACTCCAGGTCCTGGCCAGGCCAGATCAGTCTTGACCCCCAACCTGGCCTCCCAGGAGTGGCTCTCAGCTCATACCCAAAGCACTTCCTGTTTTGCCCCCAAAGCCAAAAGAGCCCCACCTAGGAACCCAGGCCAGTCCCCACCTCAGCCCTTACCCTGCATGACTCTGAGGCCAGCTGCTCCAAGGCAGCCCCTCCTGGGCTCTCAGACAAAGCCAGATCTGGGGTGGTTCAGTTCCCAAGAAGGACAAGGTCTGAGGGCCGGGCCAGTATCACCCTGGCCCACCTACCCACCTGGAGCTGCTCTGACAGGACGGGGTTCTTAGAAACAGGATGTCACTGCTGGGACAGCCAGACAGTCCAGTACACTCTGTAATCCTGGTCCCCTACTCAGGCTCTGCAGAGAGCACTGCTGGGGCTCCAAAGTCTGTGTTTGCAAGACAGGGAACAGGGCCTGGCAGCCAGTGGCCCAGGAAGGCACACCCTCCCCACCTCTGCCCTGCTGTGCTCAGATGCAAGTGTGAACGTTGTCCCACTACTGGTCCTGCTTTCACTGTGGAGGCCTTGCTCACTGCTCAGCTATTTCCTGACCATAGAAATTGGAAAATCCAATTTTAGGTGCCAGCCTAGGTCTTGTGTTGTCACCAGCAGTGTTACTCTTTCATCACCCTGGAGTGTTGTGGCCCAGACACAGGGTCCCACCTGGCCTACCCAGGCTTCAGGGAGGCCGTGCTTCTGGCCTGCGGACTGTGAGTGTCTCTGCTTGGCCTTCCTACTTTAGCATCATCCAGTGTATAACCTCTAGACTATGTCAGTTTCTATTAATTTAATGACAGTGTTTTTCCTTCAAGCCATGAGGTCACAGGAACAAAAGCCAGCTGGAGCTGAGCCTCCTTTGCATTGGACAGTGGCTCACAGGTGTAGCGTGCAAGATGTCACATTGCTCTTGGGTTAACCTGCAGCTTCAGGAGTCACAGATGGCTAGCAGGGGCCTGAGCCTGGAGAAGCCAAGACCCTCCGCTTCTGGGAGGAGGAGGAGAAGAAGGAGGAGGAGGAAAAAGCAGCCGGCTCTTATAGCCCCCCTCTTTGCACAGTGAGACCTCCACTCAGGAAGGAGGAAGCTGGAGAGAGCTGGCCTTGGGCCCAATTGTGTCTCAACAGCTCCTCCTCCGTGTGTCAGCTGAGTGTTTGTTTTCTTGGTGCTCTGGCCCTTGGGGCATCACTGACTTGAGGGATTGACACATGTGGAGAGCCAACTAGAGTAGTTAGCCACCTCCTGGTGCCCCTGAATCCCTTTATCAGAACTCTGGGCGTCCTAGTCCTATCCCGATTCCTCCTGAGCAGGAGCCAGATACAAGGGACAGCCCTCAGGCCTCACAGTCCAGAGACCACTCAAACAAGCCAATCCCAAGCCCTGACCCTCCTACCATTGCTTCCCATGAAAACTAAAATCCCTTCTCTAGCCCCTACCTGCCCACCTCTGACTCCTGACTGACTCCACCGCTTTCCCATCTCAACCTGCACATAAGTGCTTGGGAGTGACAGCTCTAGGCTTTGGGTCAACCTGAGTTCCAGTGGCCCAAGGACAGCTTGAAAGCACTCAGACTTGTGTGTGCTGACAGCAGGAGAGGGTGTCTGAGATGACATTACACCCAGGCAAACGTTGGGGGGTGGATTGTTGGGGCAACAGTACCTAGGTGTAGCCATTAAGAGGATGGCAGGTAAGATGGCCCTGGGCCACCTGAGGGCTGAGCATTTGAAAGTCAAGTGCAGTGGATCTGGGAGCCAGGTGGGGTGGCTCAGTCTAGAACTCCAGGCCATGCAGAATGTATGCACTACCTGACACTGACTGATGACTTGTGGTGAAGAAATGGTTTCCAAAGCCGAATTTCACTGGGAAATATTAGGGCAAACTGCACCTTTTTGGACATAATTCCTGCCAGGCTGAGCACAAGTGCTCTGTGTATTCCCAGTCAGGAATCACAAAACAAAAGTTCCCAAAGGATCCAAGGTCTTATCTAGAGAATTTGTAGTGACATTGTTTTGCAGAAGAAAATTTGGAAAAGCAACCATCAAGGGCTGGGACCCCTGGTCTGTGAAGTCAGACAAATAGTTGAGGGCTCCTCTGGAAGGGGTTGGGCCACCTCTACAGAATGTCCCCAGAAGTCCTGACTCATTGTGGGAAAAGCAGCTATTGTACCCAGATACTGAGCTGTCCTAAATTTCTCAGCCAATGAAAAGAAAATAAATAAGGCACAGAGAGGTTAGAGCATTTCCTCAAGACCACAGAGCCAGAAAGCTTCAGCCCAGGAGCCACTTCCAGGTCTGTACCTATAGTTCCTGGCTCATAAGCACCTCTGTAGCTCCCACAGGATTCTAAGAGCTGCCTTGCATCAGAGGAGAAGGCAGAAGTGTGGTCCAGCTCCAGCTAGACATAGTCTCCAGGCTGCTCCCTCCCCTGCACAACCCAAGTGCAGTGAGGTCAAGGGCTGTGGTGGATTAGCTAATGGTCAGCTTGGAACACCCCATGGCTCTGAGTCAGTATGGTGCTGGGTGGAGAAGGCCCACCTGAGGATTGCTGCCAACAGCATACAAGGAGAACTGGAGGGGAAGATGGCGCACTGTCAGTCCCCCGGAAAAGCTTGTTGCACTAGCTTTCCTTACATGAACTTGGCTGTTTTCATCATTAGAGGGGCTTGGGACCCCGCTGTTGCTGAGGATGGCTGCAGTTCTCTTTGAGGGAGCTCTGGTCCTTACATTGAGCATTGCTTTCTGGCTTCAGTCCAGATCACCCAGCCTGCTGGCACAAATCCTTCGCCCCATTGGCACAGACTTTCCTGCCTCCATCACTGACCTTTGGGCCTTCCCAGTGCAGATCCTTTATACAGACTTGAATGAGACATGGTCATGGCTCTAGGTCTCCAGTTGGATGTGTGGGGAGCATTGCTTTTGTATCTAGGTCTTCAGATGGATTCGTGCAGGACATTGCTGTGGGATCCAGAGCTTCAGCTGGATTCATTGGGTCTCTAGTGCATGGGCAAATCTCCCACACCCTTCTGTGTTTGACTCTTTGGGTGACTATTATAAAATAATCCTATAGGTTGTGTGTCCTGTATTAAATCCATTCCCTGTAAACACTGACTACAATGGGGGCCTGACAGGAGTGGATTCAACTTGACATGATTGCATTCGTCTTCAGCTGTAACCATCATGTTGGTCCTGAGTGACTTTAGTTGGGTTTCCTGCATATTTTCCCAGCAAACTATAACACACAAAACCCTAAGACTAATACACTGAGCTTTGCAACTGGATCCTTTACGGGGATGTGCCCAATTCTGTAACTTATCTTAAGATGGGGTACATTCCAGCCAGAATGTCCTGAACAATAACTATGCCCCTCTTTCTTACCCAAATTTCAGGCATCCAACTGGTCTTGCTGCCACTTAGCACCATGCTTCTGTCAGTAAGGCCCCAATAAATTTGATTCTGTGCAACCCTAGCTCCATCTGCTTCTCTTTCTTTGGTCTCATGGCACCTTGAACTTGGGTCTTATACACTAGGATGGGACTGTTCTGAAGCAGCTGACAAGCTAGCCGGGAGATCCAAGAAATGGATAAGGAGAAGGACGCATCTTCAGGGCAAGTCATGAGTCGATCACCTAACTCCCCATGGGAAGGGATGGTCATATGTTAAATGCTTGCACTGTACTGTGTTCAGTACCAGGAGCCCCTGAAATCACTGGGTTTGGAGCAGCTGTTTGCCAACTGCCTATTACCCCACTGCATCAGGAAATGCTGCATTGTGCCCCTGCACAGTGGAGGGAGGGCCATTGCTGTGAGTAGGTAGACGGAAAGAGATGTACCTCCCTCTCCATCTCTAACCCAGCTGAGGTTTGGGAAAGTCCCGGGGTTAGACACTTGGACTTGCAATTCTGTGGAATTGGAAGATCCAAATGAGATGCAGAGAACTGGAATCCTTGGGAGAAAGGAGGTAAAGAAAACCCTGAGATTGAAGTGGTAGAGAATGGATCCCCTGTCCATGCCTCTGACCTTTTTATTCCACCACTAACAATGCAAAGCAAAGGCACAGCAAACGCATGCAGTGGGACAAATTACTCACGTTTGTCCTGCTACAGAGCTGGTGGATACTGCAGAATCTGCTGAGAGTCTGCCTGGCTGATGAGATCCCAGGACATGGGAGAGCTGACATTTTTCTGGTGGTAAATGAAGCTGAGAGGATGAGTACTATTTCCTTTCACCCAGCCCAGATGCAGGGCCCGCATGCCAGCCAGATCCAAGGAAACCATTTCCTCATAGGTTGTATCATTTTAAACCTGAAGGATGCGGGGCCAACCGAAGGCATCTGCCAGGCCAGGAACCCCATGGAAGAGCACAAAGGAAGCCCAGAGAGTTCTGCCAGATTTGTGCATGTGACAGGTCACTTGCCCACAGGTGACTCAAGCACCTAAAGTCATTTGCATGGCTGGAATGAAAAACAAACTTAAGAAATGCCCTGGAGGGCTCTTCCCTCTCTCTCCTCAGGGTATGTGTGAGTGGGTGGAGCCACTGCTGATCTGGCCAGGACAAGGTACCACTTTCACAAAGCCTCACGGAAAGTGAAACAAATAAAAATAGGAGAGAAAAGAAACAGGATCCAGGGAGATAACTAGAAAGCAGGTGTGATGCGATTGGTTTTGCACAATATCCAGAGAAAGACAGGTGAATGCCTATGCATTTTGGATCACCTTGGGGTGGAACAGCAGGTATTCCCAAGCTCCTGCATGGCCAACTGCTCTAAGTGGACTCCCCCAAGACTAATCCACATAATTAGGGGTTAGACCAAGGATACCTCAGAATTAGGGCAATGGGGGTGGCCAGAGGCTTCATGTAGAACTCGGTCCACCAGTCCTAGGATAAGGGAAAGACCATTGCCCTGGTAAATCTGGTATTGACTATACACTGATCACAGTACTTGAGATTGTATGCTGGCACCCTGGTAAGTTACTGACAAGGATCAACAAATCAAAACAGGGATTATGGAATCTAAGAGTTGGGAGAGGACCCTTTATTCCATATTTGGTGCTGATCTGATCCTGAGAACATCATGGGGATGGATATTTCACTAAGAAAGACATTACAGACACTGGGTTCAGGCAGTAAAGTCAGTAGTGAAAAAGAAGCAACTTGCCATCCTGCTTGATAGAGAAGGGACTGCAGGGAAGGGGAAAGTCCCAGGCAGGGCAGGCAGCCAGGTGCACATGCGAGAATCAGAACATACAAGAATTAAGAGGAGTTGGGATTTTTCAATCAGTCCACAGTATCCTCCATAACCCTGTCTGACCAAGAATACAGCCAGATGGGACTTGAAGAATGACCTCTACAGGAAATTAAGTAAGGCGATCCCTCCTAGCCATGCTGCAGAGCTGACATGGCCCAGGTCCCAGGAGGAGAGTTCTCCTCCAAGCTCTGTGTATGTGGTTCTAGACTTGGCTTGTGCCTTCTCAGCCTTCCTTTAAAGCTGGACTCAGAGAATATCACATGGAAGGGAAGACAGAGAACACTCTTTGGGACACCTACATAGGCCTGCTATCTGTCACAGCAAAGTAGCTGGGGACAGCACTGATCTCATTCTCTACTGATATAACCTAGTCCCACTGCAATGACAGCATCATGCTAGTTGGTGAAGATGACACTCAGTGACAGGATATAATAGGATGATGGCACATTTGTCCATGCACAAGTGGGTGACAGTCTATGCAACAAAGCCCAAGGCCTTGGATATCTCTAAGTCTCTTCATGAGGGTCTGGTCGGGTAGGACCTATTTGATTCTAGGCACGATACAAGGATGAATTTGTACCTGCTCTCTCCCCACTACGAGGCAGGATGTACAGGATGCAGGGCTCCTGGCTCATTGGTGGCTTCCGCTCCTCATCTCTCTCAGGACCCATACCTGCCATGGCAGCTGATGGAGAAGGGATGATGGGGACACTCCCCAGCAGGAAGTGTGTGAGAAATCAAAGACTTGGCTAGCCAGAAGCAGGCTCTGGACACCTCTGCAGTTAGATATCACTGGCATAAGAGGTGGCCTGAGCTAGGCTCTTTGGTAAGAAGGACAAGATTAAAGGTATGTGGTTAGAGCTCTAGAAGGAGTTGTGAATAGATGCTTCCCATCAGATCTACAGCATGCAGTGACTTCTTCTGATGCAAACTGGTGCATCAGGAAACATGGGAAATGGCCTGTCCCACCATCTTCCATCTACACAACACAGATGCACCACAGTTGAGCTGTGGCTCGTGTCAGCCCATTACCTATGAAAATGTTTCAGACCTCAAATGCTCAATGCGAAGGCCATACTTGAAAAAGCCAGGTGTACAGACAGGATCAGCAGGGGACCCAAGCATCTGGATGGCTGCTACAATATCTGGCTTGAGAAGAGAGGAGATCTACTAGCAGCATGGCTAGTGGGGACCATGTCCACGAGTCAAGGCTACTGGTTGTCCATACTGAATACTTGGCAGTGTACTGGACTTCACATGGCAGATGCCACATAGCTACTGGAACAATGGTCTAGTGGCCCAATGCAAGCCTTTCCTAGAGAGAGACAGACAGAGAGAGAGACAGACAGACAGAGAGAGAGAGAGAGAGAGAGAGAGAGAGAGAGAGAGAGACAGAGAGAGAGAATGAAACTGCCATTACCAAAGGCCTTGAGGAATTTAAGGTGCCATAGGGGCACCTGCACTGCTTGATAGTAAACAATCAGGTACCCATTCCATAGCAAACACCACCCAGGATTGGGTTCAGACGTGCGAAGGCACTGTTACCTGCCGTGTAATGCAGGCAGTAGGTTTGGTGGAGAAGAACAGCTTATTAGAGCAGCAGATGTCAGTCCACTTAGGGAAGCCTGTCTTGGCTGGCCACATTGAAATCCAGAGGAGTCTTGAGAAACATAAACAACCACAGGGCTGGACAAGCCTTCCATTTATGAGGGCGGAGGGGTTTTACCTGCCCAGAGGCCATTGTGTCCCAGCTGTACAACAAGGAGACAAGCTCTGTAGCTGATGCACAGACAGAGAGCAGTGCTGTTACCACACCACAAGCATTAAACCCAGAGGAGGTAGGGGATTCAATGGCAGTTGGGGTCTTGTCCTGCTCCAGCCCTCCCAACTCACTCAGGGTTGATCCTGCTGGACTCTGAGCTCCATTCCTTGAGTCGGCTAAGGCAATCCGTCAGAGCCCTGGAGTTGGCCTCCTGGCCTGGCAGGAATTTCATCACTCCTTTTAGGAATTGCTCATGGACCCTGCTCTGGCACACAGCATATGCACCCTGCCCACCACCCAGTCCCCTGCCCTCCACCCCGACTGTCTTCCCAGATGGTGCAGATTTACCTTGACAAGTTCCCATCAAACTTTTGGAGTTTTGCCTGTAGGCCTGGGCTTCTACTGAGTCTGTGGTCTCCTTTATCGCTTGTAAAGCCAAGGTTCTTGTGTAGTAGACCCCTCTACTATGTGGGTGTGCCACGCTGTGATAGTGAACCAACTGGCCAATCTGAATAAGAACCGCCCAACTAAATTGAATCAGCATGGACTTGGGTGTGGCTGAGGGGATTTAATGAAGCAGAAGAGCCACCCTAGGTAGGCTCAGCACTTGAGTGGTATAAAAGAGAAACTGAGAAGGAAGGCTCACTTCTTTCTTCACCTTGACCTCAGAGGGTGTCTCCTGGCTTCCAGCCCAGACTCTTCAGGCTTTCAGCAGCACCTTTGCTCTCCTGATACACACTTGCATGGGACACTACAGTGAACTCCAGGCTCTCATCAGGATCCTTCGGGTCTGCAACACACAGACAGACCTCTTGCACCTTTCCACACCCAACTCCGTGGGCAGCCAAAGTAAGCCAATCTTGTAAGTTCTTATACTTGTATATCTTGCATTAAATCTGTTTCTTAGTAAGCATCAAATGGTACACATGCTCAGGACCTGAGTATCTGGACATTTCTTTTTTCCATTTCATTTAGACTACCTTGGTATCTCCTGTCCAAGGGTAAGACTGAAAGATTCTAGATAAGTATATATTGGAGGCTTGGTGGAAGTCATATACCCCAAACACCAGAGATAGCCAGTTTCAGTGTGTCCCAGTGACCAATGGAAGTATCCCCTGCCATGGCTTTCCATTCACTTAGGTCACCATAGAATAGCCTATGTAACATTACGGGAAACTTTAGGAGCAAAGACAGTACATACTCACATAATGAGCATATTTGGAACAGATGCCTATAGATAGCCCCAGGTCTGGGCACTTGAATCAGCCAGCAGCACTGTGTTGAGAATGAGCTGACTATTCCAAGGATGCTGAGCTTGATTTCCCTAGACCCATGCCTGGACACCAGGTCAGTGGGGCAGCACACCATGCCTTAGACAAGGATGAGTTTGCACCAGTGGATGTGGTGGCTTGGTACTCACACGCCTGCACCGAACAGGACCCAATGGCCGTGGGGAACAAACACATGCCTGGTTATCCCAAGTTTATTTGGTGTCATGGACACTGCTTTCCAGCTGTATGAGTGACCTGGTAACATCTGCCCATATAGTGTTAAGACACCTCATAAGCTCAGTCTTGTGACAGAGGAAAGGACTGCAGGGAATAGTAAGAGCCATCAAAGTGTGGGACATATGAATTCAGCTGCATATGACAACAGCCGTCCTGAGAGACAGCCATGATTGCCTCAGAATAGCCCTAATCCAGTTTTCCTGCATATTTTCCTGGCCTAATATAACACACTAAGCCATACGGGTGGTATGCAAGGACCTGGCTCCAGGGATGAACCCGAGTCTTTGATATTATCTTAAGGTAAATCAGATACATTCCACACAAGGTAAAGTCACATTTGTTCTAAGGTATAAATATGCCCTTTTTTCTGACTCAAGTAATAGACGTCTGTGCTCCCGCTGCCGTTCAGGACCACACTTCTGCCAGTAAGTCCCGCAGTCTGTTGCGCTCTGCACAATCCTGGCTCTGTCTGCTTCTCTCCTCTGTCTCACGGTACCCTGGGGCTGTCCTCACACATGAAGACTGGGCTGCCCCAAAGCCACTCACGTGCTGGTCTTCCATTTCCCTTCTCCGGTGGCCAGGAGGAGTAAAGGGCCACCCACGTGCACAGGCCCATTTGAGCTCACTCCAAAGATTCCTGTGAATGGTCACTACACCTTCTACTTCCCAGGAACTGACTGGACACCCTGGATCCAGCCAGTCAGGTCCCAGAGGATAAGAGGGGATTTAGGGCCTGGGAGGAGGCATCTCCAGGCAGGGAGTGTGGACCAAGAGAGCTGAAGTCAGCCACAGCCAGGTAAAGACTTGTTCTTCCACCTGCTCCCGAGGTGAGATGCTTCTCCCCGACCCTCTGCAGCTCCCTTTTTTGGGCCTGGCTCTGAGGTGCGCTGGGGCTGGGGGTTTCTTCTGGGAGGTGGAGGAGGGGCAGGAGGGAGGTAGACACTGAGGTCAGCTTTGGATCTGCGGATGATGCCAGGCCATTTGGATAACAATGATGCTACCCCATCTTAGAACCCTCTTTTGCCTCCCCTCAGCATCTCATTTAGGGAGGTGCTGCTCATACACCCCTACACAGCACTGGCCTCAGTTTCCCTTGGTACATCTCAAGGAAACTGAGGCTGGAGAGGGGCAGAGTCTTACCTCACATCCCCCCCAGGACACCAGTGTGCAGCCAGGTCCCTGACTCCCAGGTCCTGAGGTCCTGCACTCTGACTCTGCTGTCAGAGCTTGGGAGTCAGGTACTGTCCCCATGAGGGTGACAGGGAGGATGCGTGGTATAAGGTGGGGTGGCTCAAGGGGACTGGGAGGTTACTGAAGGTTCAAGCCAATGAGAGGAAGTAGAGTCATAAGAAGGGTACACCTGGGTGAGTAGAGAGGTGGCTTAGAGTGGCCAGGTGGGGGGCACATGCCATGCCAAGGTGAGCCAAGGTGACAAAGGCCACATTAGGCTTTGTATTTGTCCCTTCTGTGCCTCTACCCCTCTAGCTCTGTCTCTCTGTCTCTGAGTCCCTCTGTCTTCCCACTTCTCTGCCACTGCTCCCCCACCCTGGCATCCCCAGAACCCACAGTGTGGGTTCTGAGATCTCCAGCAGCATGTCCCCAGGGCCGGAACAGGGACCAGTGTGGATGCTGTGGGGGGCAGCCCAGGGAAAGGACGTTCTAGACAGGCCCATTACTTGGTCACTGTAGCCAACCACAGACACTCATGTGTTTTTCCTGAGAGGACCCCAAGGCCCTGTAGCTGGTCACCAAAGTCCATGCACTTGATTTGAGGCTTCAGAGAGACCTCCACAACCTCTACAACCCCTCTACAACCCCTAAGGGTCCCCTCCACCTCCCACCTCCACCACTACATCTTTGCTTCTCCTGCTGTGATCCCCAGAAGCTCTGCCCACTGAAGGGCAGCATGCTCTGGGGCTCACTGTTTGGGACTGTCCAGCAAGAGACCCTCTGGGGTGAGAGGGCTCAGTAAGAGCATATTCCATGTCTCAGACTGGGAACCCCATTTGGAGTCCCTAATAAGAGAGAAGAGGAGATGTCTGCGTGTGCTCCCTGTGTGTCCTATTTGTCTACAGAGAGATTTCCAGTACATGGTGGGCCTCTATGTATGCCTAAACCAGGGAAGGGCCATTTGTCTGTCCAGCAGGGGGAAGTCAGGATGCCACCTGCAATTATAACTGGCATTGGGCATGTGTATGGCAGGAAGACCAGCTGGCTGAACACTGGCTGAAGTCACACAGAGCTGGGAAGGGGATGCACAACAGCACTAGGTCAACTCTCCACCCGACAGCACTGATCAGTTCCTGTCACTCTCTGCAGGGTCCTTCCTGCGCCTCAGAACCAGCCAAGATGTTCGGCTTGGACATGTTCAGCTTCGACATGTTCGGCTTCGATGTGTTCGGCTTCAATGTGTTCGGCTTCGACATGCTCAACATGTTCCAGCTCCCAAGCTACCTGGGTGACTTCAGCAAAATCATTATCTACTGCACGCTGGCTGTGTCCTGCCTGGGGGTGGTGGGCAATGGACTGGTGCTGTGGTACCTGGGCTTCCGCATCAAGAGACGTGCCCTGAATACCTATCTCCTGAACCTGGCTGCCGCCGACTTCCTGTTCCTCTGCTGCCAGGCAGGCTTCTGCATCAGCCATGTGGCGCTGGGCACCTCGCAGAGCACGATGTTCTTCGTGGTCACCTTCTTGTGGTTCTCAGCAGGGCTCTGGCTGCAGGCGGTCTTCTGCACCGAGTGCTGTATTTCCTACAGCTTCAGCTACTGCTGCAAGTGCAACCGCCCCAAGTGGACCTCAGTCATCATCTGTGCCTTGGGCTGGGTGATGACCATGTCAGTGGTGCTGGTGACTGCCAGGGCCTGTGGCATGCTACAAGACAGGTTTCGCCTGGTGGCCTGCCTCCGTTACCATGCTGCCAGCATCGCCTGGCTGGCAACCCTCATGACCATCGCCTGTGGGGCCAGCATGACTCTCCTCTGGCTGAGCTGCTGCAAACTGCGCCAGTTTCCCAAGTTCTACCGCATCATCAAGACAACAGGGTCCCTGGTTCTCATCTGTCGCCTGCCTTTTGTCCTCTATTGGAGCCTGCGACCCATCATAAACTTCCTGATGCCCATGTTCCTCCCTCTGGCCACCTTCCTGGCCTGCATTGACAGCACCTCTAGGCCCATCATTTACTACAAGATGGGCAAGCAGCCCGGGAAGCGAGAGATGCCCGGGGTGGTCCTGCGGAGGGCCCTGAGCGAGAACACCCAGCGGAGCACTAAGGGGCTGTCTAGCAAGCTGGCTAAGGCACTGCCTACGAGGCTGTTAAGAGGGAGGTCTAGGGGGCGCCCTACGGGGCGGTCCCTACCTGTGGAACAAGGCCGCCGCATCGTTAGAGCCCGCCCAGCTTCTAGTGTTCCTCCAAAGCGTGCAGCTTCTCGCGGTCCTTCAGCTCGCCATCGTCCAGTGGCGCGTTCCGTCAGTTTGCCACCCTTGAAATCTTCGCGGTGTTAAAATGCCGCCTGGGTCCACGGCCACCGTTCCCCGAGCTATGCTGCTGCCTTTGAGCCTAGTGTTGGAGGAATCAGCTGCACCCCACCTAGATCACCGTGGCCTAAGGAGCACACGGTCCCACAAAGGGTAAGAGGCCACAGAGACAGGTGGGTGCAGAGAGGAGAAGCATGGCCACAGAAGAGGATGCGCAAGCTCCTCCCCAGCCACGATAGGTCACCATGGTGTCTGGCAGAGCCCCAGTGTGGCTGGAGGTCCTGGAGGCCAGGACTGTGGCTCCTGAGAGAGATGCCCACTGACCCGCGCGCCGCACACGCGACTCTTCCACTGAGGAACTTCAGCTGAACTTTTGGGTCTCCTTTACTAATTCATTACTTCCGTGGTTCGGACCCCCTTCTCTCCACCTGACAAGGGTGTTTGCTCAGGGAGACCTCCCCACTTCTCCCTCCCGGTGTCACCTATAGAGACCACCAGGTGGCGTTGCTTAACCACCAGACAGACCCAGCTTCCAGCAGGGCTGTCCCCTCCCCCATCTGTAACCCATCGACTTTTCCCACCTTGGGGGGTTGGGGTTCCTGCTTTACATCCCATGCTAACCCTTTGCCCTCCCGGAGAAGGTCATTTCTCATGTCCCCCACCCTAGAATTGGAGAGATACAGACAGAGAGACAGAGACGCAGAGACAGACAGAGACAGGGACAGAGAGACAGACATAGACACAGACACAAACAGACCTGGAGAAAGGGAGTCAGATGGAAACAGGGACAGAGACAGTCTCTCCCTCAAGGGGAGGGCTGGGATTGTAGTTACGTACAGAAAAAATTCAAGGCTTACAGAAAATATTTATTGAAAAGATAAATTACCAACATTCTTTCCACCGGACGGACATATTTTTTATGAAGAACTCTGCGCTTGCTTATTTTTGTAATAGAGACCCTTAGAAAATTCCTCTTATATTTTATCTCTTTTTTACCAAAATAAAGATATTGTAGCTATGTAAAAACTGTTGTAGCAAAGTGTTTTACAGCAGTCTTCAGAATATTTGCTACAGTTGCTTTTTCCACTGGAAGAATAACATATACTTGCTCATTGTGGAAACCAGAATGTTAAAAAGAGGAAAAAAAGAAAAACTTAACCTGTGGCCACCTGCCCCAGAGAAAATAGGACTAATAGGAAGACTCCTTCCCTGGCCGGACCCTTAGGAAGGGATAACCCCAGCAGGAGGCCGGGGACCTGGGGCTCTGTTGGTCTAGTGCCACACTGGCCTCAGAGAGGTGGGTGGAGGGTCCCCAGACCAAGTAGTTCGGGGCGGCTTGGTCCAGGGGGCAGCATGGGGAGAGTTGTCCCAGGAGGGCATGGCTTCCTTCCTGGAAGGCCTGGAGATGGAATGGGGGGGGGGGCAGCTTCAGAAGCACGGTGCTCTGTGTCAGCCCCATCATCCATCCTAGGCCCAGGAGACAGCTGGGTGCCCTGTGCTCAGTTTCTCTGTGCAAGCCCCAAGGTCACCATTACACCTGCAGTAGCCTCCTGACACCGTGGGCTTCACTTCCATTGCTGCTAGTCATTTGTTTGTCTGCTCAGTGTCCCATAAGGGACATCTGTGTGCTGAAAGGGGGACAGGTCAGCAGCCTAGCAGCTGACAGCACCTAGGGCACAAGACAATTAGCCTAGTCCAGACAGATAGGGAGCAGGGCCTCAGCCCCAGAGCCTGCTGCTGGTGTGGGGGAACCAGCCTGACCTAAGCAGCTGTGACCTTGGTCCTTGAGAAGCTCACACCCTTTCAGAGGGTCTGGCTGGTCTGCCTCCAAAGTGCTGGGATTCTCCCTCTTGGCATTCCTCTAGGTGGGTGACATCCAGGGAGTGTCCTGGCTGCTCAGGGCCAGGCCTGGGAAAGGAGATGGAAAGCTCTCCTTGCCAGGACAGTGGAGGCCAGGCCATGGTGGAAGGCAGCCTGAGGTAGACCTCAGTGCTGTGGGCACTGCTCTTCCCACTGCAGAGCAGCAGATGCATCCTGTTCTTAGCTTCTCCTGTGCACAGCTTCCCCTGAGTCCCAAGGTTGCCATGATGTTTAGAACAGTTTCCTCATACTCTGGGCTTTGTTTTCTCATAATTTAATCACAGGTTCACTTGCTCGGTGCCTTGTCTTGCACTAGAAGGAGAGATGCCCATGGACACAGAACCAGCCACTGTGTCATTGCTGTCATTCAGCAATGGAAAAAAGATGGGTTCAATGGATAGACAGGTGGCCAGATGGATGGATGGGTGAATGGGTGGCTGGGTGGGTGAGTGGATGGTTGAGTAGATGAATGAGTGGATAGATGGGTGGATGGATGGGTGGATGGGTGAGTGGATGGATGGGTGGATGAGTGAATGGACAGGTGAATGGGTAGATGGATGAATGGGTGGATGGGGTGGGTAGATGGATAGATGGATGTTTGGATGGATGGGTGAATGGGTGGCTGGATGGGTGGATGAGTGGATAGATGGGTGGGTGTGGTGGGTAGATGGATGGGTACATGGGTGGATGAGTGAATGGACAGGTGGATGGGTGGATGGGTGTGTGCATGGATGGATGGGTGGATGGATGGGTGGGTGGATGGATGGATTAATAACTGATGAAGAGTTAGATTGGACAAATAAATGATGCAGCTAAAATGAAGTGCAAGTCAGGGGCTGGTCCTGAATTGTGGAAGCTCCCCAGCCACCCAACAACTTGACCACTGATGTCAGGCAAGGGCCCAGATTTGCTCACCACTGAGCCCAGCTACTGGAGCCTCGTCCTCCAGGCCAGCCCCACACTGTGCCCTGGCCATGTTGTACGACCCACAGACTTGCCACGGTGCCCACTTTCTCCAGGGAGCTCAACATCTGGAGACAGGCACAGAGGGAGAAACAGCAGCACCATGAAGTACAAGGACCCCATCATCTGAGAGCACAGGAAGGAAACTGAGGCAAGTGAAAAACACAGGAGACAGACCAGCAGTGCCATGATCAAGGGGTAGCCTTAACGCTGTTACTCTTGGAAGGATTGTGACGAAGTCATGGTATTAAAGATGCCAAGCTACCAGCAGGGTGGAGGGATGGACCAGCAATGCCAGGTCAGGCAAAGGGACTTGCAGTTATGAACTCAGGGAGCTGCTGTGGTCATTTAGAAAATGGACAGGACAGAGGGTGCTGAGAGTGGGGGGGGGTAGGATGTGCAGTGGAACAAGCTGACATGGGAGAGGGAGGGGCTAAGGCCTTCTGGGTGGGTGGGAGGTGACCCATGCCCACCGCTGAGAGCAAAGAAAGGCAGTCCTGAGAAGAGGCTGTGGGCAGCTGGAACCAGGAGGGGACTGTGGGCAAATTCCCAAGTTTGCATCCCCAAGCATTCAGCTCAAGTAAACATTATAAATGGGGAGAGAGACCAATCGAGGTTCATTTTGGGTGTTTCTTTCCTTGTGGATCTCCAGTTCCCACGGAACTGTATCTGAGTCTCCACTGAAGCTGGTTGCTTGTGTGCGCTGAGTCTAACTGTAGCTTTATGTTAACTACGAAATCAGGTGACATAAGACATACAGTTTTATATTTCTCCAAGATGCACATCTCTATATAAATTTTAGAGTCATGGTGGCAGTTTCTCCAGAAATCTACATGGCTGGGATTTAATAATTCCTTCCATTCAATTTTTCTAGGCAAATTTATGGAGGACTAACATTTTCGCCACATTCAGTTTCTTTCTTTATGAACGTGGTTTATCCTTCTAGTGTGATCTTTGATTTCTGCCAACTCTCTTTAGTAGTTTTCAGTATAGATCTCTTGTAAGAGTTCCCTCTGAGGTATTCGAGGAATCTTGAAGCTATGTAAAAATGATTGGTTAATTTCATTTTCCAATGGTTTGTTGATAATTTATTGGATTTTTATATTGATTTTGATGTTTTATACTTATTTAACTATTCTTCCAACTTGCTAAACTTGCTAGTTGGTTTCAATGGTCTTTTTGAAAAGTGCTTAGGATTTTTTAGCTCCATGATCGTGTCATGTGCTACTTTTTATCTGGTCTTTGTCTTTTGTTTTGTTGATTCTTTGCAGTAAGACCTACCATAGAAGGTTGGGTGGACACAGTAAAACAGTTTCCCAATCTTACAGGGAAACTCCTCAATATTTTACTATTAGATAACATATACAACAATTCCCATGTGTTCCCAGTTTTCTGGGAGATTTTAAATCACACACAAGTATTAGATGGTATCAACTGTTTCTTTCCTTCATTTATTAAAATGGTCATGTCATATCGTCTCTTTAGTCTAGTAATGGGGCAAATTACATTGCGGGGTGTGTGAATGTGTGTGTCTGCGTGTGTATTGGCAGTACTGGAGATTGTACCCAGGACCTTAGCACTGCACTATATTCCTAGGTCTTTTTAATTATTTTAGATTTTGAGACAGGATCTCACTAAGTTGCCCAGGCTGGGGTCAAAGTTATAATCTTCCTGCCTCAGCCTTGCAGAGTGCTGGGATTTCAGGTGCCTGCCACAGTATCGGGCTTTGATTTATCTTTTGATGTTCATTTGTATTCCTTGAGTAATCTCTACTTGGTCCTGACATATAATCCTTTTGAAATGTTTCAGATTTTATTTGCAAATATTGTGGTAATGGTACCTGCAAGGATGTTCAGGAGTGATGTTGGTTGCCTGTGTATTTTCTTGTAAAATGCTTGTCAGGCTTGGGTTTCAGTTTCTCCCTGTTGCTCTGCTCTTAATGAGAGTTTGGGTCAGTGGTGCCCCTGAGACTGGTGACTCAGGGAAGGAATTTAAAATTCAGTTTCTTAGCATGCCCAAGGCTGTGGGTTCAATCCCCGGTACCACACACACACACACACACACACACACACACACAACCTAAAACAGTTTTTACTTTAACAGTACAGAGGTATTTAGGTTCTCTTTTCCTTCTTGTGTCCACTTTGGAAAGGATTTTCACATCAAAGAACTTGTTAAATTTTACCTATTTGAATTTGTTGCCTAAAGCTGTGTGTGATATTCCTTTAGTCTTTGTACTGTCAACCAAGTCTGTCACATTTTTACTTTTAATAGTGTTTTTCTCTTGGTTGTTCTTGCTAGTTTTATTAGTTTATCATTTTTTTTCATAGAACCAACTTCTATCTTGTTGATTTTTCTATACTGGTCACTTGTTTTCTATTTTACTCATTTTTCCACATCTTTATTACATCTTTCCTTCTACCTTATGAGGGCTTAATTTGCTTCTTTATCTCTGGCTTCTTAAGTAGCCTTCTTAATTTCCCATACAACTCTTATAGTAGAATGAATTATGCGCCCCCAAAGATGTCCTTATCCTTTGTAATATGCAAAAACCCCACAGGAAAGCATAGTTTGGAAGAATGAATTTTTTTTACATGATTCAAATATATAATGCCTGTAAGATGCACATTAGATTTAAGGGTACAAATTTCATGTAAAAAGATGTAAAATGATATACCATTTAAACAATAAGAGGTGGGGGGCTGGGATGCCTAGGCTAATCTAAGACCAAATAGACACTGAGTTTAGTAAAAAAAAATTGCTACCAGAGACAAACAAGGATGTCTTATGGTGATCAATGTATCAACAGTCCAGCAACAAGCTCTTTTTGAGACAGGGTCTTGCTATGCAGTTCAGGCTGGCCTTGAACTCACAGAAATCCTCCTGCCTCAGCCTCCTGAGTACTGGGATTACAGGCATCTATCACCATGCCTGGCAACAAGGTATGATCATAAACATATAGTTTGGTCTGTTATTCTACCTCATAGAATAAAAGGAAGTCCCACAAGTGTGATCGCACTAAGGTCCTTGGGGTGGGGAGATGACACTGGGTTATGTGTGTGGGCCCAAAGTCACTTCAAAGAGCCTTGTCAGGTGGCAGAAGATCAGGGTATGCAGCAGAAAGTGTGGTAATGGAAGAGAGGTTGGAGTAATGGAAGGAAGGGGCCACAAGCCAAGGGAGCATGCAAATGCCTGGACACTGGAAAACATGAAGAAGAGATTATGTCTGAGCCTCCCTGGTAATATAGTCTGCCAAAAGCCCAGTACACTGGTGCCCAATTTCTGATCTCCAGAACTGTTGGATGCTTAATCTGCTGGTTGTTATCGACCACTGTGTTTGTGATCATTTGTTACAATAGCTGTAACAGACTCATACAAATTATGCCATGGGCTTCTGTCTTTTTTCACTTGCTGCCCTCTGACTTCAAACACTTGCTTTTTATGCTTCCTAAGTCTATAGTTATTTACTAGTTGGAGGGTTCACCTGATACCAACCACTCTACCATTCCCAGAAATAGGGAGGAATGATAACAATTCTGAGCCCCATGACATGTGTGTCTATCTCAATAGGTGTGTGAGCATTGAATGAGGCCCATCACAGCACAGAACATCACTCAACCTTGGCTGTGGCCAGAAGAAGAAAAGGAGCAGGGTCCAGGTCTATGACATATGGGTAGGCTCACAGGACACTGTGGATTTGAGGAGCCGAGGACAGACTATGCTCTTTTCTGTTAGTCAGCTTTCTATCGCTGTGACAAAATCCCTGAGAAAAACAATTTAAAGGATGAAAGGTTTCTTTGGTTCATGGTTTTTTTCAGCCCATTGTCCATGGGGTCCATTACTTGGGCCTGGGGCGGGGTAAACCATCATGGTGGTGGGAGTATATGGAGGAGGAGGTTTCTTATTTCATGATAGCCAGGAAGAAAAAGAGAGGAAAGGGCTGAGGACCAGGTGTGCCCCCTAAGAGACCTACTTCCTATAATCAGGCCCCACTTCTTACAGTTCCCATTACCTTTCAACAGTCCATTCAATTATGAACCCATCAATGGATTAATCCATGGATGAAATCATGGTCCAGTCACCTCTCCCAAAGCCCCTTTTCTGAACACTCCTGCATGTGGGGCCAAGCCTTTAACACATGAGCCTCTGGGAGATACTCAAGACTCAAAAGTACAGCATCCTTCCTTCTTCCTTTGCCTCATCTGTCAGTACTCCTCCAAGAAGCCTTTACAGCCAGGCAGCACCCATTTCCCCTTTCTGTGGGCTCCAGTTTGCAAGCACCCTGCCTGGCAGAACAAATGGACATCAGACTGGAACAAAACTGGTCTGAGCCCTCAGCCTGGGCTGTCTCCCAGCCTTATGCTGTATACTGGCGTCCCATCTACCAGCTGAACCATACCAGCAAGAGCTCCCTGTCTGTGCTCTGATCACCTTCTGCAGCTCAGGCACCAGGGCAGAGCTTGGAGAGGAAACACTACTTATCCAAAGCTATTGTTTGGAGATGTTGCGGGAGACCTTCGGGCCTCAGAACCACTTGGCATCTCCAGTGACATCATCAGAGAGCTGTCCTTGTCTGAAAGGTCACCAGATGTAGCACAAGAATGGCAGGATTTGGGTTACCCTGGCAATGTTCTCAGCCCAAATCCATGGAGCCTGCAAGTGGGAACCTTTACTGGCACACACAGTGTTTAAAATCTTTTTAATTTGTTTCTAGCACTGAACAATGAAGACATTTCAATAAAAATCAAGGTTTTACCTCTCTTAAATGTCATTGGGTGGCTAATGGGGCTATTCTGGAGATGCTGTGGAAGGACCAGGGCTCTAGATGAGTCTGGGTCACTTCCCATGGTTCCTGCTCCAGGGTCACCCTGCATCTCAGGCCACTACACTACAACATTGTCTTCTAGACTGAAGATTAAGTGAAAATTTGCCACTGTTTTTTTTATGGAAAGGAGATAGAACAAACCCAGAAGTCTTGTGTTTCAAGAAAAATGGCACAGCCTAATTCTTTGAGGCTGTAATCAAGAGTCCCTCTTGCCTAATGTTCAACGAAATATGTTCAACAAACTTTCTGCCAGGATAAGAGTTGGCTCTGTTGGTCTGAGCTATGACATCCTACAGGAGGAGAAACTGAGGTCCAGGCAACATGGGATCTGCCTAAGGTTACACAGCTAGACAGTGGAAAGAGCCCACTACTAGCAGTGACGAAGCCAGGCCTTCACCCCTCGGGCCTCTTCTGATGACAGACATGTGAGTACCTCACATGTGATGCTCAGGGCCATGGACCCAGGGTTCTGCTGAGGACTCACATGCTCCAGCCTCACAGGGCCTCAGGCCTGTTAAAGATTGGTCCCAGCCATGCTCCCCAGACAAATGGCAGCAGGGGCAATGGCAAAAAACCTGGGAAGAGCTAATGGCCTGGAAGAGAATGACCTGCGGGAGACGGCTGCAGGGACAGATGCTGAGTAAGGACATTTGGCAGCTTCCTGTTGGGAGCCAGACCTAGACTTGCCAGAGAGGCCAGAGAGCCCAAGTGGACAGATGGAATCACCCGCGGGGGCCAGCAAGAGCCTGGGATGGCTTCCTCCTCATTAGTGCCTCATGACCAGGCTGTTCAGCCTGTGCCCCACACCAGTGAGGAGGCCAACATGCTCCTGCTGCAAGGGCAGTCTTTCCAGAGCATATGTAGGGAGGGGGCTACTCCTTTCCCCAGAATACTTTCTCCACTGCCCTTCATGGGCTCTGAAATCCCACCATGAGCATCGTACATTAAGGAAGGAAGACGGGCCAAACTGACCCAGGAGCTCGGGGAGGAAGATGGTGAAGTGGAGATATGCTCCCATGCAAAGGCTGGACCAGTGCTGGTTAGAAACCAGCAAGGGAGCAGTGCAGGGTTTTTAGGGTGACCATCTTCCCTGCTGCAGTCCTGGCAGAAAGTTTGTTGAACATATTTCGTTGAACATTAGGCAAGAGGGACTGAGGAGTAGCCACAATGTTATGACACCCAGGGCCAGTGATGCAGCCTCATATCAAAGGCCTGGTACAGCATCTTTTCATTGTATCATTATCATCACCATGACTGGCCTCCCTGTCACCATCAGCACTGTCACCTGTGTGATCAGAATCTTCAGCTTCAGCAGAGTCACCATAACCATCATCACTTTCATCAGTACCATCATTAACATCCCTCCACCCAAATCACCATCATCACCCTCACCATTACCATCCCCATCATCCCCATCAGCATCACCACTGCCACATCACCATTCCCATCATCATCCTCACCAAGGTACCATCAGCATCAACATCATCATTACCATCTTCATCACTGCCATCTTTATCATTATTCTCCTCTTCACTCCTCCTCAAGGTATCACCACTCTCTGTTGAGTAACCCAGGAGGAACAGAGCCCACACCTCTTCCATGCTCCTCCACTCACAGCCTCCTCTAAAACACCCACTCCCAAATCTCAATGCTCTCCTGGTCCCATGAACACAAGCAGCTCCTACCCTGGGCAGGTCTCCATATTTCCAAGTCTGGACATCAGCAATCTCCTAACCATACATGATACAAGTCACTTCAGTGTTGTTGGCATGTGCAGGTGGGCATGGGCTCAGGAGCCTTGGAGCCAACTTGGTACTGTCACTATTCGATACAGGCTAGCTAGGTGCCAGTCAGTGCTGCTGCATAGGAGAGGGAGAGAGAGAAGAGGAAAAGAATAAGAGAGGAGTGAGGGAAGGGGAGATCAGAAGGGAGAGAGAGAGAGAGGAGGAAGGGAAGGAAGAGAGAGGAGAAAGTCAGGGAGAGAGGAGGAGGGGAAGACAGGAATAGGAGGGAGGAGAGGGGTAAGCTCTAGGTGAAGGGAGAGGACATAGAGAGACAGGGTATGTGGAATTTTCACTCTTGACAGTGGAAAATGAAGACTCTCTCCCAAACCACTGTTGACCAGATTATGGACATCTGCCATTTTCTCCCTGGAAAGAATAAATGACAGCCTTTGTGAAAAAGAAATTGTCTTAGTTACTTTCTCATTGCTGGACACAATACCCAACACTCACAATTCTAAGGAGAAAAAGTTTGCTTTGGCTCACATTTTGTAGAGGCTTCAGTCCACAGCCAGCCCGTTTCAAGGTGGGGTGGCATGGCAGACGGGCATGGCAGGCAGAAACAGCTTATGTCATGGTAGCACAAGAGAGGAAGGGGGAAGATAGAGCATTTTTCTTAGATACTTTTCCTGTTGCTGAGACAAGGTAGCCAACACCCAAAGTTAAAGGAGGAAAGGTTTGTTTCGCTCACAGCTTTTAGAGGTTTCAGTCTATCACTGGCTGGCTCCAAGGCAGGTGGCATAGCAGACAAGCATTGCAGAGAAGCAGTAGTTTATGGCAGGCAGAATGTAACAAAACAAGCAAAGAATGACTATAGTTCTTTCTAGTGCTTATCTTATCCAGACTACTTAGGGTGGGTGCACTTGTACCCTTAATCTTAGTGCCACTTAGCCTAGCATTGTACCATGAATCAATCCCAACACCACACACTTCAGATGTAGTCACCTCTGAAAAAGTCCGACTTATGATTCTCTGAGGCTTTGAGAGGGCATCTAGAAACAAGCCACTCTTTCCGGCCATGACCCCAGTAACCCACCTCCTCCAACCAGGCTTCACCTGCCAACATCATCACATTTAGCTATAAACTTATCAATGCGCTAACCCACTGATAAGTATCTATGCTCTAATAATTTCCTAAAGTCCCCCTTTTGAGCTCATGAGTCTTCAGTGGGGGGGGGGTTTAGATATAAACCATAATATTTCATCCCTAGCCCCCCAAAGACTCATGCACTTTCCTTTATGCAAAATGTATTTAATCCAAATCTAAGAGTTGCCAAAGTCCTAACAGTTTCACTACTGCCAAAAAAGCTTATGTCCAAGGTCCACCCTGAGATTTGAGATAAATATTTAGCCGTGAGCCCCTATAAAAGTGAAAAGTTAAACACTGCCAACATACAAAGGCACAAGGTAAGCATTCCCATTCCAAAAGAGAGAAATGAAGGATAAAAAGGAATAGGACCAAAGCAAGACTTAAACTCAGCAAGACAAACATTAAATCCCAAAGACCCATGTCTGGCACTTTAGGTAAATTGTGGAGAGGTGTGAACTTCACAGGATTTGGGTACCCTTATGCCTATGGCATTGCCTATGATTGCATCATGGTTTCTCTCTTAAGTTTCCTTTGCTGACTCTTTAGGGTTTTTCTCAACAAGTCCACATTCCTGGATTTCTAACATACCGGGGTCTCCACTCCATTTTCCACTTTCCAGTCACAGCTTCACCGCATTCTCAGGGCACACCGCCTGATCTCCCAGTCCTCCTTCTCAAGTCTGAGTGGAAGCCTCCCTGGCCCCACAGCTCTTGCATTCTTCATCCATATAAAATCAACACCATGTGTATTATGCCATCTCCAACCATCAGCTGGAGAACTAGCTGAGCCCTTTATCATTGTGCTTGAGGTTGCAGAGGCATCTGAGTGCCTGGCTGGCCAAGTACAGTAAACTGAATCCTGGGAAATCAGTTCCCTAGGCAGCTCTTCTCCATCTCCAACACAGTGCCTTGGGGCTCTCTTTTCAAACCACTTTTGAAATTTTGAGCCTTCAAAGAGTAAAGCCTTGATGCTTCTTTATATGCCCTTAAATCATTTTTCTTATTGTACTGTTCCAAAGTATTTGAACTCTTTTTTAATGCTTATCTTTTCAGGAACCAAGCTCCTATATTCCATCTTTGTAGGCTCCAAGTTTACCACGGCGTCCTTTCTGGTCAAACTCAAAACTATTTAAATCATTCTGCTGGGCCCCTTGCTCTTGATTTTCAAAGTAGAGCTGGCTAAAAACCCCCAAGCCATAGCTTTGAAATTTCCCCCATCAGATTAAATAGTCCTCTATCGTTAATCTCAGTCTCCCTCAAAGTCTCAAGATACGAGCAAATTTTTTGCCAAAGCATACTCACATGAAGTCTTCAGGTCCTCAGAGTTCGTGTTCCCAACTGAAATCTCCTGAACTTTAACTTTCTACCAATATTTTGGTTTTCTGAGCTCTGATCAGAATCTCACATTAAGCTCATAGTATTTTATAGCTGTGTTTCCGGCTGGCAACTTTAAACCTTTCCAAACTCCTCCTATTGACTGGTCCCAACCCCATGGCCAGGTAACAGCACAGCCATAACACACTATGTGGTATCAAAATACATTATTTTCTTGCAGGCAGGACAAAATACCCAATGTCCACAACTCTAAGAAGAACATAAACCATAACAAGAACTAAACTGACAAAGACTCCTTGTCCTCCTCTTCTCATAGACAAGCAAGTTTTCTGTACTTCTGTGTGCCTGAAGTCACTTTCACTGGCCATCTGGGTAAGAAAAGACTGTGAGGAACAAAACTCCACTCCAGCAAGGCTCCCAAACCCCCAGCAGCATTTAGCCTAAGTCCCTACTCTCACACTTAAATGAACTGCACCCATCCCGTGTCCCCAGAGGGCAGTGCCTCTCTGACAGTCCTGTTTCCTTAGCTACAGATGGACAACAATTCATGTTGACATACACGCCGCGTGGTAGTGTTGGAAGATGTCTGACCTCTCCATCTTCCTGGTGCTCAAGGCTATTATTCTCTCCATGTTTGTACTTTGTTGCTTCTGGACAAGGAAGAGAATGGGTGGGAATCTACAAGACTTCACAGCAGCAAATGTCAGAAGCCCCTGACCCTTACTGGCTCTTGAAGAACGTCCTAGAGTGCCAGGAGTCCCCAAGATGAACAAAATGAATGCCTATACTTGCCCCCCACATCCTTCCTAGCCACAGAGAAGACTCCTTCTGCCATAGCTGCCTCAGTGCAGTGGGAAGTGAGTCACAACATTTTCTGAGCCATCTTCCTGAGAACTGGGACGGTGAGCCTCATAGAAATATTTTTGTTCACATCTGTAAACTAGGGAATAGGACATCTTCCAGGAGGCAACTTTGATGGGGTCATATGAGAGAAATAACATGATTTTATGTGTTTCTGAGCACTTACTTCATGCCATGAATTAGATTCCATCTCTTTACAAAGATTATCTCCCTCTTCCCCAGGGGATCATGGCGAGTGTGCTTAGCCAGCTCAAGTTACAGCCTCCAGGATCTTCTGCTTCTCTTTGATGTGACAAGTTTGAGCAAAGTATCATATTCACAAAACCATGCAGGCAGATATGGGCAGCCAAGGTGGCCTCGGCTGCCAGTCTGAGCCTCCTCCACTGCCCACAATCCTGTAGTTTATTGCTCAACTCCATAGTGCTGGGTGGTTTGCTGTCTAGGAATCTGGGCCAGTAGTAGAATCACATCTGTTAAGGACAGGCTGCTCCTGCCTCATGTTGGCACATGAAATGCAAAGATACCCACAGCAGAGAGCTGGAGACCACCTTGTGACACAATTCAGGTGGAAAGGACAGGTACTGAGGTCATCTGTCCAACTGTACTCCCAGAAACCACCTATAAGAAGCCCCCTGGCTGCCTGTATGCTGGGCACCTGTGGCCTTCTCAGCCCAGACTCTGCAGCCTTCTTCCCCAAAGGACTTCCTAGAAACTACAGGCTTGGGCAGTGCTAGGTAGGGAGGGTCATGGGCTAGGCTAGATGGAGCTGAACTTAGCTGAAATGGGCTGAACTGATTGGAGTCGAACTAGGACAGACTAAACTTGGCTAAGCTACATACTCGGCAGTGGGAAATAGCTCTAGAATACAGACAATTGAGCCTAAATCTTAGAACCTTTAACCAGTTGTCTGATGTTGGGTCTTTGTCCTCAGGCTCAGGCTGTTCTGGGGGAGAGAGGCCACCGCAAGTTCTAGGGTGCCTGTCAGGGGTTCTTCTCTGTGTTTAAAGATGAAGCCTTTGCTTTCCCGAAGTCCCTGAACAAACCTACTGCAGAGTGGAGCAGTGGCTTCTTGGGGTTAGGTAACACACCCTGCTCACACGGCTGGCTCTCCACTGCAATCAAGGCTGCAGTCAGGTTTGCCTGGTGCCGAGGAGGCAGCTGCTGCAGCTGGTCTTACTGGAGGGGACAGCTGGCCCTAGATACACCATACACGGGGTCAGCTGTGATTAACCCTGGGGTGCATAGCTGAGACTCTCTGAGAGCCACCGCCCTCTTCAATAGCCCCCTCAGCCCCAAACCCCACGCTGCACCCTTCCCGCACAGTCATGTAACACCTGTGTGACCAAGAGGACTCAGCTCCTCTGTCTGGAGCAGGGTCCTTGCCAGGCAGATCCTGTGCTGGGGGCGGAGCGGCAGAGGTCTGTGCCATTGGCTGAGC
The DNA here is from genome assembly GCF_034190915.1 of Cavia porcellus. NCBI lineage: Eukaryota > Metazoa > Chordata > Mammalia > Rodentia > Caviidae > Cavia > Cavia porcellus. Next base: position 29,248,216 of record NW_026947500.1, read on the forward strand.
GGTCTGCTGGGCGGGCACAGCTCACTGTGGCCAGCCGAGCTGAACCAGGCAGCAAGGACCAGCTGGAGGAGAGAGACCCCCGCTGCCGCCGCCCTCATGCCCTGCTGCACGGTGAGTGCCGCCCCATGCAGCCCCTGCCCAGATACCTGAGCACCCATGCCTTGCACCTGCTGTGTGGTAGTTCCCTCCTCTGGGGTCCTGCTGCTGCGGCAGCACCCGGGATGCTGTGGTCGCTGTACTTCAGAGTCCGGAACCTCGTGGGAAGGGGTCTGGGGATCGGTCTCTACGTGGGAGTGCATGCAGTCTCTCCTATCCCTGCGGCTATGTTTTACAGATCTTAAAGTGCCTTGAGGGCTACACCCTGACAAGCTAGGCAAGAACTCTGCCAGGCACCACCACTGCTAGTGCCAGATCTCTGGCCGTTAGCAGCACCCTGCGTGTTCAGAGCGCAGCAGGCAGACTCGAGCAGGCAGTGGGCTCCAGCAGCGCCACCTTGAGGTGCCCCAGGGCAGGTTGCTGCATTGCACCCACTTCCCAGCACCTACTCCCTCTTTTCTCCAGGCCAGCTGCTGCCACCAGAACCACAGAGGACACCAGGCTGCTAAACAAGTACACAACCCCTCCAGGGGCAGCAAAGTGGGATAGGTAGGGTAGGGCGTGTGGGTGCTTTAGAACTTGTAGGCAGACACCAGCCCCTTGTGTGCAGTCCTTTGTGAAGCATCCGTCTTCTGTGTCTGACTTTCAACTTCTCTCATTCAGTTATTCTTTTTAAGAAACAGACTTGAAAGAGGCTATTTCTAAACTCTTGATCTAATATTGAATTGGCGGAATAGAGGAGAAAGCTGAAGACAACCAGGTGACGATGGAGAAGTCTCCCACACTCCACGAGCTGTTCAAGAACTTGCCAGACCTTTGAGACAGAGGTTTTGGGTGCGGGGTGCTCAGGCTCAAGAGCCAGACCTTTGGGCAGAGCTGGGACCCCAGGACAGAAACTCATGGACGCAGACCTGATTGAATGAGATCCTCCATCCAATCTGAGGTCATGGGGTGCTGCTCCTGCTGCCCCTTAGCCTGAGGTCCAGGTCCCTGGACAGTGTGGTGGTGCAGCCTCTGCTGACTGCACTCAGGTTCCTGAAACAGAGGACTGATCCCCATCTTAGAAAGCAGAGGGGGGGCAGCAAGGCAGGCTTATGTAAAGGTAAAGCTGGAGCCACAAGTAGGACCCCAGGGAAACAGCCAGTGCAGGTGGAGCAGTTGTGCTGATTAATGGGGTGGCACCAACTGGACCCTCACACGTGCCAGGTGCTGCTGGGGAAGGTTAGGGCCATGGCCCCCCATAACAGCCCGAGACCAGGAAGGATGCAGTAACCACGTTATCTCCCAGCATTTATGTAACACCGCTCACGAGTGGTAGCCACTCAGAATGCCTCACCCAGGAGCTTGAGTGTCTTATCTTGTGCTGCTCAGCACCCACCAGGCTTTTTAGGAGTCATATTACTTCTGCTTTACCAGTCAGCCCAGGGTCCTGTTGCTGGGGACCACCTGCTCTGTGGGTGCACAGGTCACGGCCAGCAGGCACAACCCCCTGGAGAGGTGTCTATGGGAGTCCTGCAGGTAGGCTGACCCCTCTTCCAGGCAGTCCTCTATCAAAGCTCTGCTTATTGACTATGAGTCAAGGCAGGACCTAGGGCTAGGACCCAAGGCTACTGTCCTCTCTAGGGAGATGGATGAACTGGCTGGACCGGATGAGGTCACCCCAGGGACTCCAGTTTCTCAGGCATCTTTGGGAGTCTAGAGTTGAGACCCCAGAGTACTCTGTTTCCACCATTCTCTGGCCCTTGTCCTCATCATCCTCTGCTCTGAGAGTCAGCTCACAGTTCCTGGACATCCCTTTTGCCTTTGGCCAGCTCCTGTCCTTGGCGGGTGGGGCAGAGGAGAGGCGAGGAATGGCAGTTGGACTGAGCACAATGTCAAATGCGAGCAGCCAGTGAAGGGGAGGTAACAGCAGGCAGGAATCCAAGGTTGCCAGGTGCTGAGAGAAGGGAATGAGCAGGCATCTTTTGGTGCCCCAGATGCCACCCCTTGCTGGCACCTGTAGGTACAGAGGTGTCCTGATGCTGTGGTTGAAGCCCCTAACAATTTAAGGCTTCTTCTCCTGCCCAGTGGCCTGGGTGGAAGCAGAGTCAGGAGCCGGGGATGACCATGGAGAGGGGGCTTCTTGGAGGTACATGAGAAAGTATCTTCCTGGCCAATAGGGCTTATCACAGGGTGAAGGAAGAGAGGAGGCCAGAAATACCCAAACCAGTGTCCAGGCTGCTCCCTTCCTCTCCCAAGGGAATCCGCCATTCCACACATACCCCTGAGCCTGGGTGACTCCAGCCTCCATCCAGACCCTTGCCGCTACATCCCCCCACCATTCCAAGGGTCAGGTGGCAACACTCCCCAGCTGGCTTCCTCCTCACACTCTCTAGATTGAAGGTGAGGCAGAGACCAGCAGGTCACCCCGGCTCCTGCCAACCAGAGCAGGCTGCAGGATACCAGCCCCCGGCTGACTTTGGGACTCGGGACAGATCCTGGTCACATTCTGGGCTTTTGCTTCCACTTGGAAAATTTCGTATCTTGCCTGGGTCAGGGCCAGCATTCTCAGCAGGGAAGTCCTTGTCCAGTCCTTGTCCATAATTTATGCTTGTCATATAACGCAAGCATCCTTCTCTCCAGAAACCTGTTGCCCTGGGAGACCCTGACTCTCAACCTGCTCAGGTTTTATTGGCTGCATCTTAGTTCCATCTCTTGGCCGAATCTGGGGCCAGTCTCAAGTGCCACTCTAGGCTCAGAGGGCAGGTGGGTGTCACACCATTGTCACAGAACACGTGGGTGGCAGCTGGGGAGGGATCTCCAGAGATCTGTCCTCCCATCTGCATGTTTGTCATCTGTCCCCCAAATGTCCCCAGTCTGGAAGGTGGGACACTGCTTTTGGCAAACTGGGCTCCCAAGGGCATGGAATATGTGACTTCAGGCAGCCACGTGGTAATACTGTCATTAGCCAGTCATGTCACCTACTGCCCACCAGGACACAAACTATCCCCCACAACCTCCAAGGCTGAGGAATGCCAGCTGAGGGATGGGCCCATGCAGACTCAGCACCTTCTTCTCTGGGGACCTGCCCTGTCACTAGCACCTGCAGCCTGCTGTCACCACAGCCTTCATTGTGACCCTGGCAGGTGTATGAAGGACAGAAGGAGGTCACAGAGGCCTCCTGGCACAGATGGAGCCTGTCTGGCTGTCTTGAGTTATTGCAGGGAAGGTGAGGAAGGTTTGGGAACAGAGAAAGAAGTGCCCCACCCCCACCCCGCCAAGGCATTTAACTAAGCTCCTACTGAGCATCTGAGTGGCCTATGGACCTCTGCTCTGTCCTTGTCTCCCACTCACAGGCCTGGTCCCAGCCCCTGGGCACAGCCTTGGACAGCTCCATCTTCAGTCAATGCAGGTGGGCTGTGTACATGTTTTCCCAAGACCTACAGAATGAGTAATCTCAGCGCATCCACTGGAGGCCAGACCCCAAGAACAGGCTGGTCCTCCTGAGGCTGCAAGTGTCTGTTCTTGTCCTATCCCCAGCTCCATAGAGGCCTGTCAATCCTCGGTGCTCCTCAGCATCTCTGTCCTCTGCCTGCATCCTCACACAACTTTCTCCCTGACTGTGTCTAAATCTCAATTTTAATAAGGACACCAGTCAAGTTGGAGTAGTGGCCCCACCTCATCTTGACTAATCACATCTGCTGTGACAAAATAGGAATTCAGGGACCAGTTTGGCCCAATACTGTCAGTGGACCGTGTTACTGGTGGTCAAGAGGCCACCAGGCAGTTGCTTTGCTGTCTTCAATGATGAATTCATCTTGGAGTACTTTTGGAGGACTTGCTCATAGCTCAGCCTGGCCACCCAGCATCACGGGTCCTCTTGGCTCAGCTGTCCCTTGGGGCATGTCCATAGCAAACATGCTCTCAGCAAGAGCAAAGTCAGAGGTAGGGACATTGCTGTGATACCACCCAGACGTGCATGCTGGACAACAGCCAAGCCCCTGGTGGACTGACAGCTGCCCTGCCTGTTATCTTTGTGGCTGGGCCCCTATGGACTGTCCTAAGGCCCCTTCCACTTGCAGGCCAGGCTCAGCACTGGATGAAAAGCTCCAGAAGGGACAAACAGGTATGGTCCCCCCTGAAGAGACAGAGGACCTGCTGCCTCTCAGGTGGAGACCAGGGGGCAGTCAGCCTCAGGGGTCATTTAGGATGTCGAGGCTCCTCCAGGGGAGGAAGCAGAAATATCCCAGATACTACCTGTAGGTAAGCTGAGCATACAGGTGACAGCCAAAGTAACTTCCCGAGCCAGACGCAGTCTCTCAAACCAATTAGATGTTGGCTGCTTACAATCAAAACTGCCTAAGAAGTCTCAGCAACCAAGCTTTACGCTACTGCAGTGCCCAGAACGCTTGTTCCAGCCCAGCTCATTCTTGACCCAATGGAGGCTGCTGGGTTTTCCTGCTGTTCTTTCTTCCCCAGAGCAAATTCCTGTCTTCCCAGCAGGGGTCGGTGTGGGACAGGGTTTGCTGGAGGACCTCCTGAGCTCTTCACTCAAGACATCCTCTAGGAAGTAGCCAGAGTCCAAAAGCTACCATGTGTACAGTGAGTGACTGGCCAGGGACAGGGCACTGGGCCAAAGTTGTAGGGCCTGTTTGTCCACCAGGAGTGCGTGCTGCAAAGACCCAAGGCCTCCCCAATCTCCTGACTGGTGAGGCTAACGGAGCAAGCCCAACACATGGGATTCATTCCTCAAAAACAAAAACAATGACCCAAAAAAGCTTTGCCATGAACGTTATTAAAATTTCCACTTTACAGATGAGAAGGCTGAGACCTCAGAAAGGATAACAACCTTTTACTCTCAGGCTGAGGTTTCAGAGACCTCCCTTCCTCCCTCTCTCTTTCTATTGCTACTTTTTAGTGGAGGAGGTAATTACAACAGCTTCTTTTTGGATTAAAATGAGAAAGGTTTTTCTTCTGATTAAGCCTCTTAAAAGATTCAAGATAAGCTCCTGGAAATCCCATAGGGAACCTGCCATGGCTGGTTCACAGCAGACAAGATACAGAGCTGCAGTTTTCAGAGCGCAGTAGGCACTGACAACCACTGCCTGGATCACAGAGGGCTCCTAAGTAAAGAGGGGCACCCCATAAGAGAAGCCTACGAGGCCCTGTGGGAAAGGGCACATCTTCCCTGACCCTATGGCACAGGGAGTCCCTGGAATGTCTGAAAAGACTCCTGAGACAGTATCTGTGCACTGAGGATGCCCACACTGGTCTCAGGGCCTGGCCCAAGCCTGTCTGGAGGACGAGAAGGCAGAAGTTAGGTACATGAGGGGTGGAGGCCCTGTGCCACAACTCAAGTGGCTGTGCTCTGAAGAGTCCCTTCCAGCTGCCCCACCCCACCCACCAGGAAAGCCCAGCCCACACCTAGGTAGCCCTGGCTCAAGACCTTCCTTTCTCTTTCCTCCCACCTCCTGCGCTCAGGAAGTATCTCTTTCGGGCCCCAAAAGGTCAACTTGGCCGGAAAGAACAACTAGCCCAAGTGGGAAAGGGTGGAGCTGACATCTGGTCCAGGGGTTCCTTCCGCTTCTCCCCCTGTCCACACAGTGCTGGAAACATATCCCTGGGGGGCTGTGGGGTGGAGGTACCAGCCTAAGTTTGCCTTGTGCAGACAGCCAGCCCTTTGCCCAAGTCTGAGCCCGCTCTAAATCCAAACACATCTTTCAGCCATCTCCTCTCAGGGCTTCAGGTCCCATCTGGTCTCCTGGGAGAAGGGGTATAGCCAAGATTCCTGGGGTGGGAGGCTGTGGGTAAGTCCCTTTTCTCTAGCCTGGAATCCCCACTAGTGTAAGAAATGGAATCCCAGTGGCTATGGTGTAGGGATCACTCACCAACAGCTCTTTTCTCCCAGTGACCTATTTATAAAATAGAGAGGCATTTGTGTGGGTGCTGAGGAGGGGGGTCCTGTACCCACACCCAGAGGACTTCCTGCTCTGGGAAGGGATAGCTGCCAATTCTGGCTGACTGTAACCTTCCAGACAACCAGAAGGAGTGAGGCTGTCCTACACCCCACTGCCTTCCATTCCGTACCCTTCAGGGGTTGGGAACACCTTCCCTTTGACGTCAGTACCTCCAACCTGTGTCTAGTACTGTGTTCCTTGGGGTCTCCCTACCCTGCTTGGAGTTTCTGGCAATCTCAAGGGACCCATTACCATCCAGGTCCTCAGGCTGGCTGTGTCTAATGTCATGGGGAGTATGGATTCCTGAGGTCTGAGCTTTGCTTGAGGGAAATTGAGGTGGCAAGAATACCTCTCCTCCCCTTGGGGCTGGAGCTGGCATGGCACAGACTGGCTACTAGGGTGAGGGAGCCATGAGAAAGAGGGCTTAGAAATCTCCCTCTATGAGGGGCCCAATGGAGTGACCACAGCAGAGACTGTTTGGGTCAGTTAGGTCAGTTAGGCAGTTAGGCTTCTACCCTGTCTCTGCCATGACTGAACTATCCTTTCCCTACCTTCTCAAAGCCTTTGGAGTCTGGCCACCAGCAACAGTCCTGGACATGCCAAGTAGAAGGTGGGACCCGGAGAAGCAGGTGCTGCTGGGCAGGGGGTGTTCCAGGACAGAAAGTTGCACATATCTCCATGAAGCTTGCATGTATGGGTGGGTGACCCTTGCTGGCCATCTGCAGGGATTGGGGTCCTATTCCCAGTGTGCCTGGATGAACCCGACAGAACCACCCCATATGAGAGCAAAAAGGGTGAAGTGAGTCCCAAGGACTAAGGTCATTGGAGTCGCTTCTGACCTCATGGGTCCTCACCTGAGTCCTCCTGTCTCTGCTGGACATTGAACCCTGAGCACTCACATTCCCAGACCTCACTGGGCAAGTTTCAAGGTTCTGGGAGCCGATAGGTTAGGGCTCTGGAAGAGGAGAGGCTAGAGCTGAAGGAAGAGCAGAGGGCAGAGGGAACAGGCCATCCAAGAGTGTCCCCATGGAGGAGGACACCAGGTGTCTTTCTGCCATCAATTCTTTTCTCTGAACGTTCTTGGCTATGAGCAATCGAGCTCCCACAAGCGCACTCTGGGTCATTATGCAAGACCCAGTTCCCAGTGGCTCACCTTGTTCTAAGGCTGCTTCCATCCCCTCTGCTCTACCCGGCCCTTTTGAAACTTTCCGTGTTAGCTCAGTGGCCTCTGGAGCCATGGCTCTTAGACTAAACAAACTCTAGTTACCAGAATCATCTCTGGAAATTCCTGTTCCCTGGCCACTCTAGACAACATGGTCTTCATCAGGGCTTTGGAGTCTGTATTTCATGGCTTGAAACTCATGACCCTCAGATTCTTGTCACCAAGTGCATAACCAGCACCTTGTTGGAGCATAGCTGGTGACCTTGGGGCCAGGCGGCCACACTTCCATACAAAGAGCCTGGTGGTCTCGGTGGGTGTGTGCAAAGGCCCCACAGAGCTACAAGCAGGTACTTTCATTGGGTGCAGACATTTCCCTCCGTGAGAACTCCTGATGACTCACACCACCAATTTTCCATCTGCATCCCTGCTTTGGAAAAAATGTCTGAGTTAGTCGTATCCGCTGTAAGGTAGAGTCAGGCTGAGTTTTTCAGCCTGGGCACATCCAGTCTTCCCGCGCCCTTTGTTGAAAACCCTGTCCTTCCCTGCTGATTTGTTCTGGCACCACTGTGGAAAGTCAATTGACCGTGCATGCCAGGGCTTATTTCTAGGCCCTTTGTTCTGTCTCACTGGTCCTTGTGTCTGTCTTCATGCCAACACTTCACTGCTTTGGTGACTGTCCCTGTAAGGGTTGAAATCAGGTCTGAGCTCTCCAACTTAGTCTTTCTCTTTTAAGATTGTTTTTAGCATGTGGTTTTTAGGTTAAATTTTTCTATTTCTGTAGAAGATGACATTGAGATCTTGAAAGGGATCACATGTTATCTGTAGATGGCTTGTGGGCGAGACATGCATCTAAGTGGGTACCTCTGCTTTACTTTGGGCCCCCCATCACCTGCGACCAGGCAGTCTGTGTGAAGTGAGAGGCCACAGCAGCACAGCAGATTGTCTGATTTAAGGGCATAGGGCTTTGCTCTGTCTACTCTGGCCACTGGCCATGAAGAGTCACTGTAACGGACACTTCGTTAACTAAAACTCAGTTCCTCAGTCACATTAGCCATGTTCCAAGTGTTTGGGATCTGTGTCTGGTAACTATGACCACCATAGCTTATAGGACATTTCATTCATTCCACCAGGTTCTGATAGACGATGCCATTTAGACTTTAGTTGTAAGAGGCCAGAAGTGGGAATGTAAAAACCCCAAATTCTTACAGGTCCTGAATGGGCTGATGGTCCTAAGGGTCTTAAACAGGAATGAGGGTAAGATGGTCAGTTGTTGGCAAGTAGGGGTGCGGGCTTGGCAGGAGGGGGGGGGGACTGGTGACCTTTAGGAAGTGAGAGAGGAGAGTAGGTGCTGGAGGTACTTAGACCAGGTCCTCGCTGAGGTCCACTTCCCTCTCAAAGCAGGTCATGAATGGAAGCTGTGGGCCCAGTCCAGCCCCGCATGCAAACAGAAGGACATTTTTACCAGACTTTACTCTGTCCCCTCCTTCATGAACTCTGTTTATGACACCCTCACTCCTTATCCCTCAGTAACTGGACCGTGAGGACTTCTTTTCCCCTGTGGCCAGAGAAAGGCCTGCACTCAGTTCCCCAGATAAGCCCTGAGGCCCCCCAAGCCAACTGCATGTCCCTTCCTCTCTGGCCAGGACCAAGTGTCAGGCTGCCAGCCTGCCTCAGAACACATTGGCACCAAGCAGAGCAGCCAGTCAGTGAATGGGCTGGGCCTGGGGCCTCTGGCCCATCTATGTTTGTGGACTGTGAACATCCAGACCTTGGGCCAGGAGCTGTCTCTGTTCAGGATGCCCCCTATTCTTACTGCCCAGCTCCTCTTGTGGTGACAAACTGTGTCTCAATCCAGGACAAAACCATGGTCACTGCCCCTCAGGATACTCATTCAAGGTTCCAGGCTCACTTGCAGGGACTCTGAAGATGTGAGGTAGCCGTGCCAATAGCTTCTGCTCATCCTGTGAGGTCCTCAGGCAGGGAGCGAAGGTGGCTTCCTGGCTCTAAGCTGATGACTGATGTCTGTGGCCCATCCCCAATTCCCGGAACCATGCCATCAAATAGCTTAAGAAATCCAGCACATTCTGGTGACCAGAACTCAAGCATACCAAGACAGGAAGCTGTTCCCAAGAGGCCCATATCTGTCAGCACACATTTGGGTTTCCAATACCTACTCCTCACCCTTGGTCCCCAGCCTGAGGCTGCTTCATGTATACATGCTCGTTACTGTAGGCTGCATTTGCTTTCAGATCACTGCTTATTGGGTACAGATCCTTTTCTCATCATTCCAATGATATGCTTTTTTTTTTTTTGGATATGTAATTATGTTCACACTCTTTTCAGTGTGTGGCTATATGAGTTTTCACAAATGCAGTTACATAAGCATCTAACAAATGCACAGTTACATACCACAATCAAGTCACAGAACAACTCCAACACTGTAAGACCTATCCTGAGGTCTCTGTGGTCAGCCCTGCCACATCCCCTCCCCAGCCCCTGGCAAGTTGGAGCTCTGTGGTCCTGGAAGTTTCACCATTTCCAGAACATCCTATGAGCCACATAGTGTGTGGACTTCCAAATCTGGCTTCTTCCCTCTAGTAGACCATGAGACTCATGCATGGCCATGGGCTGTTCCTCCAACTGCTAAGTAACATTCAGTGAAATAGTACATAATGTACACTCATTCCACTGAAGCAGGCTCAACCTGTGTCTGTCCTGAGCAACTGTGAATTAAGCCATGAGAAACACGTCCATAGGGTTTCATGGGGAGGTACACCTTTACTTCACATGTGTAATTCTCAGGGGCAGCATGTACTGCCCTTCACCAGAAACTGGCAATCAGTCCTTCAAAGTAGCCGCTCCCTCTTGCATCACATGAGTGACATAGGAGGCTCTACACACACCAGATGCCCTGGCATCTGGTATCTCCGTGGTGATGCTGCCATTCTCCTGGGATGGCAGCTTTTGTGTAGACTCTCCAACAACTAAGAATATTGAGTGTTGTGTATCACATGTGTTTCCTCTTTTGTGAAGTTACGCTTCAAACCTTTGGCTCACTTCTTACTGGGTTGCTTTCTTGCTAAATTTCAAGAATCCTTCTTATACTCCAGATTTAAGTCCTTTACCACACATACATTTTGCAAAAGTTTTTCTTCCAGTCTCTAGCTCATCTTTTTTATTCTGGTAAATGGTACATGGTACATGGGAATGTACCATTTTATTGTGACATAGATTTGTGCTTTTGCTTTATATCTAAGAGATCATTATTTAGGTCAAAGTCACAGAACTTTTTCTCCTATGTACTTTTGCAGAAGTTTTATAGTTCTAGGATTTATGTTTAGGTCTGAGATTTCACGTTAGCATTGTTTTTGATTAGGGTACACAGGGTGTGTGTGTGTGTGTGTGTGAAAGAGAGAACTTTCTGTTATTGTAAAAAAACACCTGAGTTAGTTCACTTAAAAAGCCGAAGTTTATTTTGGTTCACAGTTTTGACAGTTTCAGTCCAAGGCCTGTCATTCCTAAAGTTTTTGGACCTGTAGTAAGTCAGTACATCATGGCATGAGCATTTGGTAGAGAAAGCTGCCTGCATTATAGTAGCTAAGAAAGTGAAGAAAGACAGGGAAGTCTCAAGGTCCCAATAGTCCATATAAACATATATTCCTAATGACCCAACTTCCTTGAACTAAGCCCTACCTCTTAGTTCCATTACCGCCCAACAGCTCAGGTCGGTGACCAAATCTTTAGCACGTGAGCTTTTAGGGCTCAGTTATCTGAACCATAGCAACATGGATCAATTTACTTGTTTGTTGGTTAACTTTTTTGCCCCAGAGTGGGTGCCCATCATTACGCCATTTGTTGAATGGACTGCCTTTCTCCATTGAATTGCCTTTTGCATCTTTTCATCTTTGTCCAAAATCAATGGAGCATATATTCCTGGACGCCATTCTGTTCCATTAACCTATGTGCCTGTTCTTTTGCCAACATTAACACCACACTTGTCTTGATTGCAGCAACTTTATGGTGAGGTCTGAAACTTTATGGTGAGATCTGAAACCAAGAAACAGAAGACCTCCCACTGCATTCTTTTCCAAAATTGTGTTAGCCGTTCTAAGTGCTAATTTTTCTATGTGAATTTTAGAATCAGTTTATAGATTTCTATCAAAAAAATCCTGTGGGGATTTTGATTGAGATTTGCAAGGAGCCTACCAATTATTCTAGAGGAAATTAACACTTTTACAATACCAAGTGCCCTGAACGGTAAATTTGATCCCGCTCTCCATTTATTTAGGTTTCATTTTTACTGAACTTTTTGTATTTTAAGCAAACAGATGCTTGAGCTATTTTGTTAAACATAAGTATTTCATGTACTTTGATGCAATTTTAATAGTACTATATTACTATAGAATTTAAATGTTTTAAAATTTCCAAATGTTTGTTGCTAATGTATAGTAACACAATTGACCTTTGTATGCTGACCTGGTTCAACTCACTTTTCAGTTCGAGTGGCTGTTTTATTTGTTCTGTGGGGTGTTTCCCCTAGATAACTGTATTATTTCAAACAAAGACAGTGTCATCTTTTCCTTCCCAGACTGCATCCCTTTTGTGTCCTTCTCTTGTCCTACCATACTGTCTAGGACCGCATGTGCTGTGGGGAGCAGCGGTAACAGTGGGTGTCTTTGTCTCTTCCTCATGGGCAGAAGACAGCTTGGCACTTATCACCTGGAAGTGTGATGCTGGCTGCAGGTTTTCCATGGATGCCCTTTGCTGGGTTCTGATAAAGCTCCTCTGAGGAGAACCTGTCATAATATTGACTTTCCAAGAGCCATGATCATGACCTCCCATTCAAGTGTCCTAAAATGAGTCTGGACAGTACTAATACCTTTTATGAGACTCTCTGCTTGCTTCATGTCCCTCTATAACAAGAGAAAATAAGACCATAATTATCCTTCCAGAAACCCTAAGGTGTTTCTACCCCAAGTAAAATGTAATCCAAAGCCACAGATCATTGAGGCCATGCGGCTGTGTGTGAGGAACAGCCTACCATGTGATATGCAGCTCCATCTGACCCCTGCCCTCTTTCGTTCTGGCCTACTGGCCATGCAGGCCTGTGGACATACCATGAACCCGCCAAGCTTGTGGCTTCTTTACGCTTGTGTCCTCTGCCTGTGACACGCTGAACTCCAGTGTAGAAAAGAGGCTGCCTCTTTCCCCCTGCAGGCCTCTGCTCAGTGTTACCCTCTCTGAAATCTCCCCAGCCATCTCTCCAAGAGCCCCTCACCCATCCTCACTCAACCTCCATGCCTCCTCCTAGCATTTTCCCAGACTGGCTCCCCTCCACAGCATTGCCGGGGTCCACATCCAGATACCTGTTTTTTCTTTCTACAGAAGTCTGGGGCAACAGGCGGGCAAGAGCCTCATTTGTCTCATTCATAGCCTTGTCCCTGTCCAGCCAGAACGTAGAACCAGATCACAATGGGGGAGGATGTATGGGGGTCTTGCTGTGAGAATTCCCAGCTCAAGGAGGAGGACAGAGCACAGAAATGGGGAGGCCACATTCTTGAGAGCCCACACTCACCCTGTCATGTGAGTGTGGTGATTCCACCAACCTTGATGCCATGCTCTGGGGGTGAGCACTGACCCTGATCATGCCAGGCACTGGAACAATGCTTCATGTAGGACTCACCTACCCCAGAAAGGTTTCATGTTAATGCCTACTATCCCTGACAGAGAGAATCAGGATAACGTTGATGTGAACCTAATCTGGGACACAGTAGGGTTCAGCATTAGAAACTACTCATTAGTAACAGTCTCAACTAGCAAACTACAAATGGGACCAGAGCAAGATTGAGTAATTTTCCAGAAGCAGAGAGAAAGGAGCCTGGAGTCCAACGTCCTGGTGTTCAGGCCTCCAAGAGGTTCATGGGAATGTTTAGAACCCTCAGCTTCCTTCTCTGTAGCAAATAGGAAACTCTGCTACCTGATAGAGTTTTGGGATTGATTGTAACAATGATTGCACAGTGCCAAGTACAGTGTGGGCACAGTGAGTGTTCATCCCAGGGAAGATGGGGATCATGCCCAAGATAATGGTAGCAATAGTAAGGATGGTGGAGGTGGCAGAGGCACCATGATGGTAGTTCTGATAGAAAATGGTGATAGTCTTGCAGTAAGGTGATGGTGATGGGGATCTTGGGGATGGAGATGATGATGAGGTGGGGATGGGGATTATGATGGTAATAGTGATAGTACTCACGATGGTGGCAATGGTGATGGTAGTAGAGGTGATGACAATGATGCGGATGTTGATGGTAGTAATGGTTACAATGGTGATAGCATTGGTAATGAGATTGAAAGTGATAATGACATTGATGGCAATGGTAATAACAAAGACGATGGTGATGATGGTGATAGTGACAATGCTGACATGGTGATGACAGTCATGATGCTGATAGTTATGGGATATTGAGAATGATGGAGCTGGTAACGGTGGTGGAGGTGATGACTGCAGGAGAGAACAGGTAAGGATGGCAAAGCCCAGATTCCTACCCTATTCTGACCCAATGCCTAAGAACAGCATTTTGAAATCCTTTTGGCCTTCCAGCATCTTTTGCGTTTGAAGTTTTAAACTTTTGTCTCAATGTCCCTTATTTTGTTTAAAAAGAAATAAATTACTGAGGGACACAAAAAAAATACTTGTTTCCATGGTTTATATTTGTTAATATATACTCAGAATTTTCGAAGGTATTTAATTATTCTTTTAGAAAGTACAAATTATAGAGCCCTTACATTGGTGACACACCACATTATGAAAACCAAATATATTTTCCAAAAATAAATATTGACTGGCATTGTTTTTATACTTTTGTGAGTTGCTTCAATGCCTAGTTTAATAGAAGCCACCTGAATTTGGATGTGTGCCTCAGTATTCAGTCCACTGCAGTATCACACATATGTGGCCTCAAGAAAACTCCACAGTAAGACATAGGAGAATAAAGAATAGAAAGGCAAAGAGCATCCTAGCATCAAAATGAACACAGTTGTTATTATGTGGACCCCTGCAAGACCTCAAGGAGTTTGTTGGAATGGGAGGCTGTGGGCTCCCACTTTGAGAACCACTGCTCTGGATCCTCCAAAGCTAGTAGAGAGAGGATCCTAGTGTTTCTGCAGGAGCAATGGAAGAACCTCAGAGTCCTACATGTCCCAATACTGACTTGTCGAGTGTCCTGGAGTGTTCTCTCCCTTTAGAGGTCTTAATCACCCTTGGTTACTGGGTTGGGCCATCTTTGTCATCTGTCTCTCAGTGTGTTAGTTATGCCTTCTAACCAAACCCAGTCCCATAAGAAGATGTACAAGTGGCAGTGGGAGCAGGGTCTGGCATCACTGGCACAATCAGTCATTTGGAACCACAATGCCAGCCTCCTTGAAATGGGTCTGTTTCTTCAGAGCAAAGGGCAACGACTCTCCTGAGCCATCTGTCTGGTGGTCACTCTGAACACAGACTCCCTCAGACATGATCCTGCCATGGGACTCATTCTTTCAACTCAGCTCAATGGATGCTCTGGGGAGAGGGCCATCCCCACCCAGACTCCTGCAGAGAGTGGACGATAGAATGTGCCAGATTCCTGGTGGTTTACCCACAGGTAAGCTAAAGACCCTGAAGGAGAACTAGCCTTCATTTACAATGTGCAAAAGCCTGCCCTTTGAAGATGGCCAGTACTCCTTAGCTGGCCAGCAACCAGCAGGCCAACAAGACAGTCCCAGTGAATGCTCAGTCGTGCACTGCCCTGGGGAGACCATGAGTGCACATTCACCCTTCTCCATGACTAAAGGCCAGCAGTGGTGTCCATCCTGGGCACAGCTCCAGGACCAGCTCCAGTCAATGGCTTTTTAGCCCTCGAAGCTGTGCATTCATGAGACACATGACAAGAGCCTTCACACTGAGCAGTGGTCTAGTGGCAAGGAGAAGCAGCCCACCAAGACCAGCACTGCCCAGTCCAAAGGGAAAGCGGATGAAGCTACAGAAAGGCACCTATTGCTTTGGATTGAATTATGTCTCCTCAAAAGACATGCTCACAACCAAACCCCCAGACCTGTGTGATCCAGTATGAAAATAGGGTCTTTGCAGATATACTTAAGTTCAGGATTCCCAGGAAAAATCATCCTAGAGTATCCTGGTGGGTTTTAAATCCAACTTCTGTGTCCCTGTGAGAAAAGGAAATTGGGGGACATGGAGATGCAGAAGGACAAGCATGGTGTGAGGACAGAAGCAGAGACTGGAGCCATGTATCTACAAGCCCAGGAGCACCGAGGCCCACCAGAGGCTGGAGAGAGCCAGGAAAGACTCTGCCATGGTGCCACAAAATGACCAGCCCTTCCCACCTTATCCCAGGTTCCTGACCTGCAGGATGGTGACAGAATGAGTTCTTGCCATTTAACGCCCCTGTTTCACAGTAGGTTTTTATGAGGCAGCTCAGGACCCTGACAGCCTGTTTACAGACAGCTTGTCCATGGGATTTCCAGGGGTCACCGCACACTCAGAGGCCACTTAGGATGAAGTCCTTGAGGGCAGTCAGTACCTACTAAGAAGGCACAAAGTCTCTTTGGCTTTGGAATCAGAATTAGACAAAGGAATTTTGTATATTTTGGCTCAGGCTGTGGACTGTATGTTCGGTTAGCACGGATAACAGGGTGTGACAGGTATCTTGACTGACAAGAAGGGGACAGGTCTCAGTCTTTCTTCCACATCACCTCTCTCTACATGTCTTTTAAGCACCACCCCCATTCTATAGGTCCTGAGTCCTGGCCTTTCCAGCCATCATCCTGTGGCCTCCCAAGGGGACAAACAAGGCCTCCTGGGTGAGGATTTGGACAGAACATCACCTTCCCAGAAACGTACTTCTTTGAGGTCTGCTCCTTCGGGTGCTAGCAAGGATGAATGCCCTCTCCTCATGGCATCAGCCTGGCCAGCCTGCACCCAAGGCCATCATGAGCTATAGCTTTGGTTGCTTTTTGTGCAGGGAGGATGTGATCTTGCTGCTCAGGGGGGCCAGAAGTGCTCCCACCAAAGCCCTTGAGAAGAAGGCTCCAGCTGCCCTATGCTAAACCCCTTCCACTTGTTCCCATAGCACATTGTGGAGGGTGGCAAAACACCTCATAACCAAGGCACACACAAACCCCCAAGCCAAGGTGACAAATAAGAGGACAACTTTTGAGCTGTAGGCTGTACCTGGCCCAGGGAGGCCACTAAGGGGCAGTGAGTGGGTCAGCACAGCCCCAAGCTGCCCAGCATGAGCCAGACCAGGTGCCTCCGCCAGCAGCTTCTCCACTGGTCTGCACGTGGAACCCCTGGGCATTTCTTTGTCACAGTAGGACCACCAGCAAAGCTCACTGCCTCCACCCCCAAGTTGAGGGCCCTCATCATCTGCCCCTGGGAGTCACTTCAAAGACAGGCTGTGCAGTTGTGGAGCCACCCATCCCAGAATGGGAATTTCCAGGACAGCCAATGCCACCCACAGAACCACCTCAGACTCCCAATGAGTCCCCACAAATAGGACCTCCTTGCCTTCTTGGATGAGCACCCAGCAGTTTCTAGAGAGGCAGAAATTCCACACTGTCCTGAGGACCAGTGATCACATATTTGCCTAAATCAGGGCCTTAGATGTATCTTCTTGGAGGGCAGGGCTGGCTGTGTGTGTGTGACAGAGTCAGAGCTCAGGCAAATCCTCATGGCATAGGCCTGTGCTGGGTCCTAGCTCTGTCAGAGTCACAATGGCCAGGAGAATCTATGCCAAACCTGCAGTTTCCCAGAGAACAGAAAACAGCTCCTGCTCTGCCCTGCACCCACACCTGGCCTGGTGATTCAGCGTAGGACGATACCACCACACTCCCTGGGGAGAGGACAGGAGCGTGTCTGTGGACACAGGCCATCCCTGCTCCTCCTTGGCCTCCCACCCCACAACCTGAGGATTTGGGAGACGAGACTTGGCTCCCTCCAATGACCTGTGGCCAAAGTGGTGATCTGCAGTTTCTTGAAACCGGGAGACTAGCAGGTTGAAGCAGGGAAGACTGGCAGGTGATGCCACAGGACTGGCTCTTCCTTGTTATGCTTGGCATGCCCATCATGCCTATCACACACAGCCCCAAAGCATGGAGAGGAAGAGCCTGACCCTGCTCCCAGTGCTCGCTTGGCTTTCCCAGCTTACCTCTGTCTCTATTCCTTAAAACTCCGCATCTGTGCTTGTGGGATGGGGACTGCAGTGGCCCTGAGCTTCTGGGTGATAGGGTAGATGCAGTCACTCTCTGTGGAGTTAACCTCTCCTCTGCCTAGCTGAGGAAAGTGAGACTCAGAGGGAAGAGTCTCAGAGGAAGAACATTCCAAAGCCCCCACCCCTGGGGCAAAAAGCAGGGGCAACAGCTGGACTCCACTGCTACAAAGAGTGATAAAACAAGCGCCCATTGGGAGTAGAGGTCTAACCTGAGTCCACTGCACTCTTACTACTTGGGTCCAAGTTTCCTCATCTGTAAAATGGGGAGAAGTAGCTATTGCTGCCTCCAGTGGCCTGGAGAGCACTAGTGAACTGACAGATGAAGGCACCTGGTACTACACTGGCTTTGGTCTTTCTGCCTAGTGAACCATGCCTGTACAATGCTGGCCCTGCAGAGACCGCACCCCAAGCACTTTTTCTGGGTGTGTCTGGGCTGCAGCTCCTCCGAGGGGAACACTGGGTACAGCAAGATGGGTAGGGGCTCCAAGGGTCTTCTTTGAGTCTGGCAGGGGGTTCCCTTAATCAACTAAGGGCACAGCCTTAAAACCAGGACCCTGGGGAGACAACCTTTGGCACCTCAAGGGTTTGTAGATTTCCTTGCCTTGGTTTTGCCATCTCAGCCATGAGCCACTGAGCTCACGAAGTTACAGGGCTAAATCATGAGAAAGTATCACAGTGGCTGCCACTAATGCCTTGGGAGGCATCAGGATAAGATGCATGATCCTAAGGACATGGATGGGCTCTGGCAACAAGGCCTTGGGGGGCCTCTATTATCCCACAGGCCGACCCCCAGAATGAAGGCTTGATGCCAGAACACTGTTTCCTGAGAAGGCTGCCCATCAGCAAGGAAGATGCTTGGGGCCTGACCATTCTCTCTTGGGGTCGTGCTGAGCACTGCAGAATGTTCAGCAGCATCCTCTGAATGCCGTAGCACCCTCCCCCTACCATGGCAGCCAGCACTGTCTGCAGATGTGGCCCGGTGCCACCTCAAGTCAGGAGGCAAAATCGACCCAGCTGAGAGCTGATGCTCTAGAGACTTGGATTGAAACAATCCTGGCTTTAAATTGTTCTCTGCTCACTCAGTGTAAGATCCACCTTTTCTGCACAGACGTGTTTAAAATCCCACTGATCACCGACACAGCTTCCTGGATTATGATGAATTCTACACTGATGGGCTGGGAGGTGCCTGCCCTCCCTCCTTGCATATCTGGTAGAGAGTGCTCATCTTTCCCCCAGGCCAGCACTGTGGAAGCCTGAAGGCTCACTGGGCATTTGCAGCTGTTCCCTTTTACCAGCAAGAAAGCAGGCACAGAGACGTGCGTGAACTTGCCCACAGTCCAACAGCTGCCAGGTGGTAAGCCCCAGTGAATCGCAAGGCTGGTGCCCAAGGATACTTATCTCTGTCTGTCTCTGTCCATCTTGGACAGAGCAGTTTTAACTCTCATTTCCTGAGCCGGCTGTCGGGCACAGATGCTATATTCATTTGCCAGATGAAGTTGAGGTCCATGGATCCCACAATGGAGCTGCTTTCTGGCAGCAGCCAGATTCATGTCTACCTTCAGGCTTCTTGTTGCGTCTCCAAAGCCAGGTGAGAAGCAAGAAAGCAGTTTGCTGGGGAAATCCCACACCAGCTATGCACCTGACGGACACCTGCCACCTGCCACTGAGCCAGCAGGTGGCATAGGTCTCCTTCCTCACATGACTAAATGGTTGCTGTGGAAAAGGGTCAGAACTGCTGACTCCACCCCCCAAGCTCACCCTGTGATCTCCTCTTGGCCTTCCCACACTCTCCAAATGCTCTTCTGGCCTCTGGCCTCCACAGTATCCTTTCGTGAAATCCAGCCCTCACAGCCCGCATCTTTCGACACTTTGGCCCCTGAGACCTCTGCCTCAGGGGATAGGGGCTTGTTTTCTCCCTCAGTGCCCTCAGGACCAGCCCAGGCAACCAGTGACTGAGCAGCTTCCTGCAGCCACTCCCAGCTTTGTGCAGACTTGTAGGGGAGAGCAGATTGCTGGCCCCCATCCACCCTGTCCACTACACACACGCCCTGAAGAAGGCCACAGACATCGCAGAGGAGGTCCCACCATGGCCCTGAGCATCTTATCGAAGCACTTCTGCATTCAAAGGCCTCATCAGGTGACTCTGGGTGGGGTAAGGTTAGTCCAGGGTAAGGCAAGAGTACAGCTTGGTGGCTGCCTCTGAGGTGGTTTCTTATACTCATGTGGAAACCCCAGCTTGGCCAAGGTGAGGAGAAGAGATTGGCTGTCAGGCGACCAGCCCCTACCTGCTGCCCCCCAAGGATTCGTTCCCACTCCAGGGTCCAGAAAGGACCTTCGCTGGGCAGCGAAGCACCCCAGGCTCACTTTGCATGGCACCCCCATAACCCCTAGACTTAGGGTGGCTCAAATAGCCTGCAAACCGTTGGACAGTGCAGGCTTGGAGACACAACTCTGGGTGCAGCTCAGGTATGGAAAGCTGCCCAAGGCCTGGCCTAGCTCTAATGCTGTCCCCTCTCAGGTTCAGTTTGGAAAAAGCTTCTCACATTCTGAAATCCCACCTCCATCTGGGAGTCACAGTGCGGGGTGGGGTCAGGAAGGGCAAGAGGGCATCCCACACTCTGGCAAAAAGTGGACTTTGTGTACAACTGTGACCACTACCCTGTCCAACACCCTTGAATGTGAGAACCTTACAAGACTGATTCCGGCTGGCCACCACCTCTCCAGTCCATCCTCTGGCCATTCTCAGGGGTATCTGTGTTTCTGTGCGGCAGTGGGGGGTCTAGTGAGGCCCAGGGTGCGCCAACGGGAGCGGGTGCGGGGAGGCGGAGCTCTCCTGTGAAGGTGCGGGTGCGCAGTGGGGTCCCAATGCCCGCTCCAGCTTGCGAGGATCCTCCCGGGTTTTATGGCTGCCGCGCCCTCCTCCCTCCTGCCCGCCTGCTCGCCAGCCTCCTCCCTTCGCGCTCCCTCGCTCCGCCTAACGCGGCTGGATCAGTCCTTCGGCATTTCCTGCAGCCAGGCCATCGCCGCCAGCTGAGTCCCCGCGCCCGGCCCGGCCTGGCTCGGCCTGCAGCACAGAGGGAGCGCGCGGCACGGTAGGAGCCCAGTGGCCAGGGTGAGGAGGGACCGGGAAGGCCCGGGAGGGGTGGCGGAGCAGGGCAGAGAGTCCAGCTAGCTGCCCGGGGTCGCCGGCGAGGGTCAAGAGCTCCGCTGCAGACCCTGGGCCCCCGAAGCTAGGACACAGCCCCCTGAACTCTGACAGCGCCATGCTGGGCGTCTGCTCTGTTGGTGGCACCGGGAGCTGTAGTGCTCCACTGGCTGGTAGCGGGTGGGGCCCGTGTGGGAATGGCGCGCCCAGCCCGCTCTGTGCCTGGTGGGGCTTAAAGGAGCCGGGCCCAGGCGCGAGGGTGGCCAGGTCCCAGTGCCACAGAGGCTGGGAGACGAAGGGTCTGTACCCCAGCTCATCTTCGGCAGGGATTGTTTAGGAGGTGCCCTCTAGATCCTGGGGCTAACATCCCAGCTCTGGGCTTAGTTCATCTGGGTCCACAGAGCTGAGGCCACCTGGACTGTGGGGTATTGAGAAGACCTCTGCCCACTGCCTCTGTCCACCCACAGCCTCTCTCTCCAAGGCCCTTGACTCCCTAAAAGAAAAGAAGGAGCTTCACTCATTGTGTGGGGGACCTGAGTCTCCAAGAGGGCCTTGTGTATGTAAGGATTCCAGGGGTGAAAAGGAGGGTCCTGTTTGGGGGTGGCCACAGCTCCTCCCAGCCACAGGTCCAGCCTGGAATTCCCAGGTGCTGCCTCCCTCCATGCCAGACAGCTAGCTATTTTCTGTCAGCAACTGACTGAAGTTAGGACTGAGTGCCTCCTAGGGATGCAGATCCACCTCCCACACAAACCCACTATCCCACTCTCCACCCGGTGGGCTTCCCTGCCCCTCACTGACCTTGGGCTGGGCGGGGCAGCCTGACCTGACTGCAGTTGATAGTTAAATTTTTCTTCTTTTGTCGTCTCTGGATTACTACTTTGTTCTTTCTTATCTGTTAAACTGGGGGTTAAGTGTGTGTCTGCCTTTTGTGGGGGCCTCTGCAAGGTATCTTTGACAGGGAAGGGCGGGGAGGAGCATGACCTCTTGGGTCCATCTGACCCAGGGTGGATCCAGTCCCAGATGAACAGAAAACTGCCCCTCTAAGAATAATGGGTGAGTGCTGTCTGCCCTTGCCACATTTGAACCCTATTTCCTTGTTTTCTGATTCTTGAACTTGAAGGATTTGAGAATCACCAAGAGGTCTTGACTGGTGGCAGAAAGGTCCATGGAGACCTGAGGACCGGATGCTGGTATCTGGCAGTTTCCCTGGGGCTCTGGATCCATTGTCTGTTTGCACATGTGTGGGGCAGCATGTTGGGACCTTTACCAAGGGGAACTGGGTTGCAGGAGGTGAGCTCCACGCGTCTGTCTGGTCTGGCTTGCCAGGCTGTGTTTAGAGAAGGTGACAAAGCAGACCGGCTGGGTGAGAATCCCCTGACCTACAGCCCTGAGCTTAGTTTCAGGGAGACTGCTGTGGTGTTGTTCCACCTCAGCTGCAGTGCTAGATGTCAGAGAGGAAGGCTGCCCCTGGGCCTGGGCCTTCAGAGGACTGCTCTCAGATGCTGAATGCAAGACAACATCCATCCTGGGCCTTCAGAGGACTGCTCTCAGATGCTGAATGCAAGACAACATCCATCCCCACCCCCATTCCTGATTGCAGTTATCATGCAGAGAGTGTCCAGAATCAATTTCTGCCCTGAAATCTAGGCTTCCTGGAAGCTTTCTGAGCTCCAGTAGCGATCTGACATGCTATGCTTGGAGAAGGGCAGAAACTGTGACAAGCCCATGGTTTGAACATAGTTGTTTGTCTGGCAGGTGTGTTTTGGGGACTTGTGCCCAGTGTGTACTCTGTGGTTCAACTCCCACATAAGTGCAAACATCCCCCACATTAGAAACAGTGGAGAGCTTATTTAGGATAATGAACACACACTCTGCCCCGCCCTGAGTCTGTGCATTGTTCTGGGGAAAGGTGAGTTTGAGCACGGGGCTGTACCTGAGATATGTGTGGCTTGTCTTAGTGAGGACTGAGGCACAAGGGTGCATGGAAGGACGCTGGTCATTTGGACTTGAAGGGAACTGTCCCACATTCGCAGATCTGGTCTGGGCTCCAGGGTTCAAGTGGTGGAACCACTGCTTGGTTACAGGGCTGACAGGGAGCTCAGGTGACCATTGTGTGTTGGGTGGTGCGGAAGGTCAGAGCTGCTGGCCGTCAGCCCACAGCCTGTGCCTGCCTGGGATATCCACGTGTTCCCGTGGCTTTTACATAGGAAGAGTGTCACTCTCAGCGGCAGATTTGCTGCATGACTTACTGAATCTGCAGCCGAAGGAAAGAGAACTTAGAACTTGCAGGTGAGACCCCTGGTTGCTCAGGATCCCCCAGGCAGGTAGCAGCTGGACGGGTGGATAGGTCACTTCTGTCTTGCTGGCTGCTTGTTTATGGGAGCCTGAGGTGGGTCAAGCTTGAAGGGTTGGGACTTTGGATTGAATTGTTGTCTAAGCATGGCAGTTTTCCCCAACTGGGTGCCTAGAGGCATACCTGTAGGTAAGAAATTACCTTGTGCTGAAGTTTAAGCTGAAGGAAGTGGGTACCAGCTGGGTCTGTGGCTTAAGATGGGGGAGGGGAGAAAACTGTGATTTGGAGTTCTTTGTCCAGAGAGATAGGTGGGGATCCACTCTCCAAGATAAGGAATGTTGTAAGACCAAGGAATGGAACAGGCTGGAGCTGCTTCAGCAGTCCCAAAGAACAGGATCTGCAGCCAGGAGCACAGACGTCTCTGGTGGGAGGGGCTCTTTTACCAACGTGAGAGGCTGGAGTGTGAACAGAGCCATCATGGCCTTAGCAAGGACATCCAGGTCATTGAAGCAATGTGACTGGGTCCCTACTGCTCAAGGCATGAGCCTTGTGGGCCAGTGTAGAGGGACCTTGGATTCACAGAGGGCCTTTACTGCAAGTCTCAGGGCCATCCAGGGTGCTTTGCTGGCCTCCAAAGCCAACCCCATATCTGCTCTTCCCTCCTGGCCCAGCCTTCCTATCCTCTCAGTCACTTGCCCTTGCATAGAGCACCATGTTTGCCAGCTCACAGGTTTCTCCTTTCTGCCCTGTCCAGTCCTTCTCTAGCTGGCAGCTTGCATGGTCTTTAAAAATATAAACCACATCATGTACCCTCCGCCCTTGGAGCCCTTCGCAGTGCACCATGGGTCTCAGGATGAGTCCATGGCCCACAAGCCATAAATGCTCCTGTAGGGAATGTCTTCTTCTCTTACACCAACCCCACAGATCTGGCCTCAGGCCTGCTTTCCCTACCTCAGGGCCTGTGCACTCAGAGAACTTCTGCTAGCAGCCATCCCACCCGCCTGCATGATGTGGGCTCCCTAAGTCAGGTCTCAACCTGGATGTCACTTGTCTGAGATATCCTTGGTTCTTGTTCTAAAACGTCCATTCTGAAGTAGTTTGTAGTGTGTTTTGTTTTCTTAGCAGCATTCGTCTGTATCTGAATTTAACTCAGCTTTGTATTTAATGAATGTCTTAATATGAAGAAAGCAATTGGGCCAGAGCCAGCCTGCTAAGGATGCTGTCACTGTCATTGTTCTCTGTGGCCTGAATGTCTGCTCTGGACTCTGTCCCCAGAGCCTGCCACAAAGTCAGTGCTCCCTGCCCCCGTGAGGCCGAAGGGAAAGCCTAGGAAGTGAAGCTGGACATGAGGTGGGGGAGGGTGTTGCCCAGTTCCCCTCCCCCACCTCATGTCCAGCTTCACCAGCTTTGAAGGTTAGGAGGTAGGACCGGTCATTCCTTACCTTCCCAAGATGGAAGGATGCTCAGTGCTGGCCTCCCCAGGTGATCACTTCTGAGTGAGGAATGGGCCCTGCAGAGGGACTAGGCTCAAAGGATACCCAGTACTTTATTATCCTGTTACCTGTACCCTAGTTGTTAGGAATCCAGACTCAGGAAAGATAAGGCATGACCACGTTTGTGAAGTTTAAACAGAAAGAGGGAAAGGGTTTGGGGGACCCTGCCTCTGCAGGCTGCTGAGCAGGCTGTCCCTATAACCAGTGTTGGCCAACTTCTCTGGTCCAGAGTAGGGCACATCAGCCACACTGTGCTGTCCCAGGGTAGACAGTGGCCTCTGGCAGGGAGGGACCTGTGAGCTCAGGGCTCTGAGCAGAGAGAAGCCTCACTTCCTCTGAGATCAGGTGGGAGTGGTAAGAGGGGCTCTGATGACCTTTGTGCCTTTGTCCTTTGTCTTTTTGACTCACCAAGTGCCCATTCGCAGAGATGCCACCCCTCCCCCAGGGGAGTGCATGGCCTTAAAGTCACAATGGGAATGACTTGCTCACATATTGGGGTGAATATGGCCGCAAAGAGAATGGGAGACACTGTTTACAACATCTAGCCTGAGGACTGGCTTTGGCGAGAAGCATCTGCAGCTCTACCTATTTGCTGGGCCGCTGCAGGTCCCCTACTGCTCAACTATTAGGGTGAATATGACAGGCTTAGTTAAGGACCTCTTGTCCCTGGTTCCCATCCACTGGATTGCAGTGGGGCTTCTGTACACACCTATTGGGATGAATATGACAAGGGAGTATAGCTTTAAAATGGTCCTAGCACTCCAGGTAGTGTTCCCAGTCCTGCCAGCAGCTCCTAAGATGCCATGTAGCTTTTTGTGAATGCACCTTGGGGAACTGGGGTCTTGTAGGCTTTTTATGAATGCACCTTGGGGAACTGGGGTCTTGTAGTTCCAGGCTTTTAGTTCAATATTCTGCTGGATAGGCATTCTCTGCCATTCACAGAGGCCAAAGGGGAGTGCCGGGCACCTCTCAAGTCACTCCTGTCAGTGGCCAGTGGCTAGAGCCTCTTTGCCAGGAGGCCAAAGGGTGGAATGCCCCGGGAGCTGACCAGTGGTGCATGCAGAACAAAGGATTAAAAGGATGTGCTTGGCTTTACAGTTGATGGGAAGAACTTTATTACACCATACCTCCTCATCCCTCCCTGACAGGAAGTCACTTAAATCCAACAGGAATCCAGTCAGCAGGGGCCTGTCCAGGGAGGGAGCATGTGACCTTATTTTTGGAGGGAAGCCCCTGGATCTCTGCTGGCTTAGCCAGGACACAGAAGGGCTCTGCTTAGCTCTGGGCTTACTTCTTACACTCTAGTTGGTCACCACCCCAACTGCTGAAACCACAGAGAACCCCTCCCCAAGGTCCCTCTACGTCTTAGGATAGTCCCCAGAGCTCTGGAACTCAGGAGAGGATAACCAGGGCCTAAGTGAAGCAGGGACCAGTGGATCTGAAGCCTGGCCTGGAAAGCCTTCACCCCAGGTACCCAGGGCCAGCCAGGTTCCTTTGCCTCCATTTCTCCCCAGTCTGCAACATGAATCATGATGAAAAGTCCCATGCATTGGGAGAGCATCAGCCCTGGTAGGGGTGACTGGTCGTGCTGGGAGGTAGCTCAGTGGCAGAAAGCTTGCTTAGCATGCATAAAGTCCTAGGTTTGAAACCCAGTGCTGCAAAAGAAAAAGTCAGTTCAAAATCATATGGGTGACTGGCATAACCCCCACCTCTGCTCAAGGGTTTCCAGGCTCCAGCCATGCACCCCTGGCAGGACCTCCCAGGGCATCCTGCCAGCCTCTGGACCTCCTTAGGTACAAAACCCCATCTGGACCCTCTGGGGACCTACTCTAACTCTTCAGCCCCTCCTCTACTCCTGGCCATGGTGTTTGTCTGGAGCTGCCCTGAGCTGTCTCCTCCATGGGGGGACCTCCTGCTTGCAAGAGAGCAGCAGGTCTGTGAGAGTGGTAGCTTGTGCCTGGGCTCCTTGAGTCTTTGTGTTCTCACTTGTGGAGCTAGGGCTGTAGCTTGTGGCACCGTGGCTCTTGCATGCCATCACTTGAGGCCTCCTTTCTTCAGACTTCCTCAGCTGCCCAGGGACCACGAGCTCAAAGCTGTCCGTTACTGAGGATGCTTGATCCTGGGTTCACAGTGGCTTGTGTTTGAGAAGAGAAGAAATCAGGCCCCAAGGATGACAGCACTGCCCCTTAGTTTCTCCATCTTTAATGCTCCCTCCTCCTGGCAGTTTCTCCTGCTAGTGGCCTTAGGCCCAGGCAATAGCTTAGAGATTCCACTCAGACTGCAGAGCCCCTGTTGGCTAGCTGGAGCGCAGCTTCCTGAGGTGGTTTATATCTTGAAGATGCACCTCAAAATTTATGCAGACGAAAAGTTTCCACTATTTTTTTTTAAAGTTTGAAAGCTGCGAGACTGAGCAGTTGGAAATCTCTCCCCTTTCCACCCTCCTGCTTTGACACACCACACAGAAAAGTGGAGAGGATCCCTTAGTGTCACTAAAGTACTGTGCTCTGAATCCAACTTCTGCAGTGGCCTCCAGGTGGCAGGTCCTGGACTGCGGACGCACCTGTTACTGGAGGCAGCACCACTTCTCACAGACTCTGCCCCTGCTCTCAGACAGTCCTGAGGCCAGACTGGGGACAAGGACAGACCCAGAAAGCAGTCACCTCTATGGGCAGTCGGCCTTCTGCTTGCTGCCTGTGGCATCCTCTGGCCTTTCGGCAGAAGGAAAGAGCAGCCAGCTTTGAAGGGAGCCCTCACCCACAGCCATGCCCACGCTGGGTTTCCACTTTGGGCCTGGCTCCTGCAGGAGCATGTGGGCCTCCAGCTGCTTTGAGGCCTAGATTCTGTCTTGGAATAGCAGCAGCCATCGGAAAAGGAGGCCCCATAAGAGCAGGTCCCGGGTGTCGGGCAGTCGAGGCTGTGGGAGGAGGAGGGTGTTTGACTGTACAGGCTGGAAGAGTTTGGGGGTGAAGATGATGTTTTGACCTAGAAATATATAAATTCAGCCCCAGCATGGAGATCTGAGGATGGCATGAGGGGCATGCCTGCTCTTGTGGAAGCTCCTAGGGAGGGGGCAAAGGTGTTCCTGTTGGTGACTGGCACTGCAGAGACATTTGAGAGCAAGTGGCTACTGGTAGGTGGGGTGGGCTTTTCATTGTCTCATCTTGAAGATCAGAGGACATTGGGGACCTGGCTCCAGGTCACCCTCCCTCTCTTGCAGGACTGCCTGATGCTCACTCTAATGTGACTCAGAGCAGCCTGGACCATGTGGCCCCTCACCCTGACCAGCGCAGGGGTGCACCCTGGCTGAACATGGTCCCAGCATACCTGGGGCTGCCTGCCACCTGCTCCTCTCTGTCCTCACAGATGCCCTTACCTGGCCTGCAAAGCCCTTCCCCTGTCCCATCTGGGCACTGAGCTGGTGCCACAGTATGCTATGAATTCCAGGCATTTGGGGAACTGAGGCCCTGGCCCTCTTTTCCCCTCACCTTGGGGGAGCCCTGTCTCTTCAGGGTAATCCTTTAGGGGCCTGACCTCATCCCTTCCCTCCTCTTCCTTTCTTCCTTTTTTTAATGGGCTGTACTCTCCCTGCTGAGCCCCAGTTCCTTCTAGTCCAGCTAGCAAAGCCACTCCTCCCTCTGGCTTGGGGTCTGTCATTAGTTCTCTTTCCACTGGGTCAGCTGCTGTTTCCCTTTGCTTGGTCTGGATGTCTTATTTTGTAGAGGCACCCAGGTTGCTGGATCCTCAGCCAGAATGCCACATATCCTGGACTGTCACACTCCTTGTGACAGTGCCTCTCACTTCCTGCCTATGTCAGGGGTGTCCACGGGTGTGGGCTCCGAAGGAAATCTTCACCTTGTGTGGCCTTGAGTTCTAGGCCTCTGTTTCCTCCTTTGTGAAATGGGCTGTTGTGGTGCTGGCCTCCTTAGTAAGAGCATAGCCAAACCTGTCAAGGATGCAGGACACAACTGGTCCTTGAGCCTGGATAGTGGTGGCACTAGCTCTCAGATTAGGGAGGGGCCATTTCCTCTCACTGATGAACACTTTGATTGATTATTAAATGCTATGAAAGATTTAAACACTACACAGAATAATAGAACCAATCCCAGCCTATGGTGACACCAGGGGCCTTATCAGGGTCCTCATATTGGGTTGCGTTTGCTCTGGGTTGGAGTGAATCAGAAGGCAGATTCCTGCAGCGTTGTCCCTGAGCCTCACATCTCTCCCTCCCAAGGGAGCCACAGTCCTGTGTTTCCAAGTGAACATTCCCAGGCGTGTTTTTATGCTTTGACTATATATGGGTGACTCCATAAACAGACACAGCCTCCTCTGTGTAGACAAATGTGCCGTTCGTGTCCTGTCTTACCGTTTGTCATTTTAGAGCTGTGGAGACATTGGAAAAACCGTAGCGCGCAACCTTCTGCGGCTGCTTTTGTTTGTGTGGTTGCTGGTGACTCTTTCTGTTTGTTTTCTTTGCTTTGTGTACATAAATCGGTTTATTTCCGTCCTGCAGGACTTTCAGCTCCTTTCAGTTCTGTCTCTGGAAAGAATTCTGAGTTGAGGCCTTTCTGGGTGTGTCTGGGCCAGAGCCAGTGGAGTTGTGGGTGCAAGGGGGAGTTCATCAGGATGTGGCCAGATTCTCTTCCTGGGATCTGTCCCTAACTGTCTTGGCCATGGGTCCTCATCTACCAAGTCTATCCAGCAGGAGGAAGAGCTGCTCCCTCCAGTGCATGTCAGGTACCCCCATGGCCTCTCAGTGGCTGTATTTGTTAATTAAAAACGAAACAACAGACTAGCCTTTGTGTCCTTTGAGCCCGGGAAGATGATGTTGGGTGTGGTTGAGCCAGCTTGTAGCAGCCCACATGGTCCTATGTGTGCTCTGTGTGTGTGTGTGTGTGTCTTTCCTGGAGGCTCCGTATCTTTGAATGCGAACCTATTCTCAGATGTCACTGGTTTGAATCTTGGCTATTTTTGTCTTCTTAAGAGCTCTGGCACCGCAGACCCTGAGTTGAGTTTTGGAGACCCACTGAGCAGACTGCCAGTGATGCATGTAGCCTTCCTAGGTCACCTTGGGCTCATGCTTTAAGGCAAGCAGGAAGCCACTCAGACAGATCACCCAGTATATACAAGGACAGCAGACCTCTGTCATCACATCCTGCTGCTCCCTGCCCATTCTCACCACAGGGCCACCTGTCTCCATCCCAGCCTCCTGGGTAGGATCCACAGGTAGAAGTGTGCTAGCTGCCTTGTCGACCCACCCTCTGATGCGGTGCAGCTGAGACCCCTGCAAGGATGGCCCTCTGGAAATCCTTCTTCCTGGGACAGGAGAAGCAGGGGGTGCCATTGGTTTTAGTGCTCCTCAGTTCCTCCGTGCAGACCTCTGTGTCCCCGACCATGTCAGGCCAGTCCTCAGAGCATGTGCTGTGGGATGAGGGTCTTCCTGGAGCTCCACTGCTCCTCCCTCACCAGACATCATCTACAGACGTGTGCATCTCATGGGGTATGCACCTCATGGGATTTGCCCCATGTGGTGCCCTTGGGCCTGGGAGTGTGTGTGTGTGGGGCATCTGGAGCCACTGCCACCCCCATGGGGCTCCTTGAGAGAGTGCTATAGGAAAATGGTGCAATCCCAGGAATCCCAGCTGGGACCAGCATCATCTGGGTTTTGCTCATGGAGCCTCTGCTTTCTGGAGCCATGCCAAGAATCTCAGCACAGCCAAAGGAAAAATGGAAGGTTTTTCCATGCAGCTGGGGTGGACATCATGGTGGCCCTAACCACGTGAGTCCCTCAGGAGTTTTCCTGAACTTGGAACTGGGTCCCCTGATAGCCTGAGCTAATTTAAACTGTGGCTTCAAAAGTGACCACAGGCAAATAAGTGTTTTCCACCCTGTTTGTTATTTTTAAACTGTGTCTGGGTTTCTGTTTGTTTGCAATCTCAGATGTACAAAAGAACAAGCTGTTTCTCTCCAGGAGGTGCCTGTCCCCCAGCAGGGGCCATTCATTATCGCAGGGGAGCAGGAATAATCCCAGGGAACACATGGCCCCCAGAGCTCCTTCCGCAGACCATAGGCAGCTATCCCAGGCAAGGAGCAGCCCTACTGAGAATGAGAGCCTTTAAGTCCTGCTGGGTTCCGTGGAAATTTTTTGAGTATGTTACTTGCTCCAATCCTTGCAAACCTAAAGATATAAACAAAAAATAATTTAATTGTTCTCTTGGTGACTTGGATCATTGCAATAGTTAATTCTGATAAGGCGTCACATTTTGTGGAGTTTTTTAGTGACTTACCTCTTTAATCCAAGTAGTAGGTCTGGTTGTTGTCCCTGAGGCTCATAGGTGAAGAAACCTGCCTAGAGTCACCCACTTGTATGTGACAGGGCCAGGGTGGACTAGCTCCCTGGGAATCTCTACCTGGTGTCACCTGCTCTGTGACACCAGGCCCCTGGGGGAAACCTGTGTAGTGTAAATGGCCTCAGACTCCATTTCTTGACCCTCTTGTTGCAGGGGTTATCAATCATCACTTCCTTATTTTAAAAACTTGTTTTTCCTTCTAGCCCACTGTTGTAGAGTGAATCAGATGAGTAGGATTATTAGAAATACAAGGAAGCCATGGATGACTGGTTACTAAAGAAAGATCTGAGGTTTGTTAAAGGCAGGAGTGAGGCATTCAGTGTAGATACCTGGTTTCCACTGCCTGCTTTGAGGTTTTTTGCTTCTCCTGCCTGTGACTGAGTTCCCCATTCTCAGTCAAAATCCAGTGTGAATTGAGCGATTACTTGCCATAGTCAATGGGTGCCAGGCACCTGCTGGGATCCAGCCCTCTAGGGCTGTGTCATGGACACCTGCCTCACTGGAGCTCAGGATGAGCCTTGAGGCACCTGAGCCAGGCCTGGAGACCCTGCATACCTGGCATGCAGCAGCTGGTGAGCACAGAGAGGGATGACTGGGATAAGCTGCAGACATAGGGGAGCACTCTATGAAGAGGTCAGGAGGTGGCAGGACTTGGGGCCCTAGGGGCATAGCTGGGTGATGAAACCATCGAGTAACAATAAATCGGTCTCCCTGTGTTTTGGCCCAGTGTTAGTCTGGATAGGCAGAGGGCCCTGACTGAGACCTTTGTGCACCCAGCCTGGGGGTGACTTTGACAGCTGGGTCTGTGGCAGAGTGATAGTCACAAAGTATGCATCTCAGTAGCTCAGTATACTAAGTACCTGTGGTTTTCTGTGTTTATATTTTATAATAAAAAGAGCTCTTACAAAGAAGCTCACAGCCCATGCTTCTGTTCTGGGTGAGATCCCAGAAGGGAACCCCATGAAAAACAAAAACCTGCTTCATCCTCCAATGAGGAGAACACAGGGCCTGTGAGCAGGAAGGTCACACCTTGGGCAGCTGCTGGCATTCACAGAGTGTCTTTGTAAATGCTGCGGTGTCCACCACTACCTGTGCTGTCACTGTGAGACTTGTTTCTTTAAGTCACCCCCACTGGCTTTTACTTAGGTATGCTTCTGTCTCAAAGGGACAAGTCATTGCTACAGTTTCAGATCAACATCATTTGTGATGAATGGAGTATGACTAGAAATATGCACAATGAGCATGAAAGCTGGCCACTCTTAGCCCTTGGATGTCCCGCCCACTGATCTCATTGGTCTACTGTAGGCTTTGCCCAGGCTGCCCTGCCTCTGCTGCCAGAGAGAAGAGCAGTGCCTGAGGCACAAAGAAGACAGGCTCTTGTCCTGTGACATGATCAGGAAGCCAGACAGGGCACCGAAAAAGGGCTTTATTCGCTTGGTGACAGTGATGGGTGAGGCTGCCTGAGCCGCTAATGTCACTGGAAGCATAGTGACATGCACACATCCAGTCTCACTGGGGGAGGGGAGGACATAAGTGGCCAGTCCCAGGAACTGTGAGCACTGTGCCCTTATTCGGAAGTGGGCAGAGGGGACAGGCAGCTTGTCTGGGCCAGGGACCCTGCATTCAGAGGCTAGGAGAAAGTGACCCTGCTTCAGGGCTACCCAGGTGCCCAGCCAGTGTCGCTCGTTGTCTAGAGATCCTTTCCCGTGCTGTGTCGTGGGCTGAGGAATTTGTTTTCTCTTGTGCATC
Source organism: Cavia porcellus (assembly GCF_034190915.1). Taxonomy (NCBI): domain Eukaryota; kingdom Metazoa; phylum Chordata; class Mammalia; order Rodentia; family Caviidae; genus Cavia; species Cavia porcellus. The sequence goes on from NW_026947500.1 coordinate 29,280,699, forward strand.
AATGTTAGGATGGTACACTCAGCAAGGAAGGTGTGCCCAGCAGCAGGATCCTGGAGGGCCCTGAGATCTAGCCTAAAGGCAAGGCTTCACCTGCAGCCCTGGTTTCCTGGGGCTTGGGGACTGGGGCAGTTTGGAGGAGCCCCAGATGGTACATGGAATATAACTGGGTGTGAGCACTGAGCAGGTCTGCTGGATGAGACTGTGTGGAATGGTGGCACATCCAGGGGGCTGGGGCTCCTTCACTGACTCCTCCCCATCCTAGCTCCACACCTGGTGCATCAGTATGCCAGGCTGCTGTAACCAATAATCCCATTTGAGTGGCTAGCACAGTAGAAATTTGTTCTCTCATGTCTGGGATCCAGAGGTCTGAGGTTGAGATGGATAGGTTGAGATGGATAGGACCAGGCTTTATCTGGAGGCCTCAAAGAGGGTTATTCCTTCCCCTGCTAGCTTCTGGGGGCACCAGGTCCTGTAGCTCATGACCACTCCATGTATTGCCTCTTCAGGCCTTACCTCTATCTTCCAGTCACCCTCTCCTCTGTCTCTCTGCCCTTCTGTCTGTTATAGGGATCTGAGGCAGTGGATTAGGGCCACCCTACTCCAGCATGACCTCATCTTAGTTATACCTGCAGGGCTTCTTCCTAAAGATGGTCATGTTCCTAGGTTCTGGGGTTAGAACTTTGGCCTGTCTTTCTGGGGAAGACATAATTCACCTGTCTGCACAGGATGGGCTCTCAGGCAGTGGTCAGGAACTGCTGCAACTCCCATAAAGATGGACTGAAATGCGGGCTCTTACCCAGCTGACCAGAACTGGTAGAGGGACTTGGGGTGATGCTTTTGATCGTGGTCACTCCGAGATGTGGGATGGCGATGGGGAGAGGGCTGCCTTATTTTACAGATGAGAAAGCCGAAGCTTCAGAGGAACAAGGAGCCACCGAGGCTGCCTAGGCAGAGGGCAGTGAACGGGGAACCAGGGTGAATTTTAAAAGACCTGTGTGTGTGTTTCAGTGGGTCTATGTGCATGTGGTCTCTCTGTATGTATAAGCATGTTGTCTGTGTGTGTTCATGACCATGTCTGAGTGTGTGTATGTGTGTGTGTATGTCTGTCTGTCTGTCTGCAGAAGGGATCATGAGTGAGTCAGGATGACAGAGGAGCTGCAAGGACCTTGTGCTGCCATTGTCAGGCCCTGTGTTATGGATTAAAAACTGGTGATCAACTTAATTCCAGGTGAATTAAATCACCATGGTGCAGAGTATAGATGGTCCACGTGAAGAAAGTTGCCAGCATAAAGGGAGACATGAAGAGGAAGAGTATGGCACTGTGGGTTCTCCTGAGTGTCATTGTTTGGGGCCATTGGTTCTCCTGGAAGAGCTTGTCATGCTGGCTTCCCTGATATGAATTCAGCCATTGTCATCGGAGGAGGTCAGGACCTTGTCGCTGAGAGTGGGTGGGGTCCACTTCAGGGGAGCTCTGGTCCTTATGCTGAGCATCACCTCCTGGCTCTGGAGGGGAAGATGTGTACTGTTTTAAACTCCAGGAGAAGCTTGTCATGCTGGCTTCCTGACATGTATTCAACTGTTCTTGTTATCTGCGGAACTCGGGACCTCATTGTTGCTGAAGACGGCTGTGTTGCTTTTCAGGGGAGCCCTGGTCCTTATTTTGAGTGTTGCTTCTTGGCTCCACTATAGAACCCTTAACTTACTGGCACAGATCCTTCACCCTGCTGGCATGAACTTTCTAGCTTCCAGTGTTGACCTTTGGACCTTCCCAGCACAGATCCATAAAACAGACTTGCACGAGTCATTGTCATGGGCTCTAGACCTCCAGTTGAACTTGTGGGAGGCATTGTCATGGGCTCTAAGTCATGCAGGACATTACTGTGGGATCTAGGCCCTCAGCTGGATTTTCTAGGTTTTTAGTGTTGTGGACAGATTTCCTACACTTTTATTTAACTCTGAGTGATCATCATAAAATAATATTATAAATTCTGGGTTCTGTATGCAATTATTCTCCCTGTAACCCCTGACTACAATACCTTGGAAATACACCAGCAGTGACATAGCTGCCCTTGTGCCCCCAGGCTGCCTTGCCATGACTGCCCATGACCAAGAAGTAGGTCATTTTGGTGACTGAGAAGCAAGACAGGGTGTGGGAGGCCACCTTCCTCAAGGTTCACTGTGTACTGGGCAGGACCCAGGGCTCTGGAGACTCCATGACTGGCCTGGCAGTGTGAAGTTTCACACTTTAGGTGTAAAATGGGAGTCCTGGTGGGACCTGCATTCTCCAACAACACAAGAACCAAATCAGGGTGCAGAAGAGATGAGCAGGGACCTGATGAGGCTATGAGTACCTGCTAGAACACTACTGCTGTGTGTCCTGTGGGTTGTCCCCAGGACCTGCAAAAGCCATGTCACCCCTGCTCAAGCACCCAGCTTGGCGAAGGTCTTGCCACAGTCCAGAGGCTGAGAAGCTGGAGGAACAGAGTTCTGGTGACAGTGAGGATGAAGAGGGCAATAGTAAGGGGACAACCACAGCAACCCTACCTGCCTCACCTGTGCTGAGAGTGCTGCAGTATAGGGACACCAGGAAGGGGTGGTCTCCCACAAGTAGCCCTCATGCGCTGCCACATTCCTGCCTTAGGGGCCTTGACAGGGAATGGCTCCAGGCATGAGACCAGCCAGTCCCGCAGGTCCTAGCAGCCAGGGGCAGCTCTGTGCATTTGAAGCAATGATGGGAATAGAGAAACCAGGACAGGTGTCTCACCTCCTCCAGCGCGCAGAGGCCACGAGCTCCTTTTTGTCCTCGCAGTTGCTGTACCTCTGACACCTCATTACTTACGTCAGCCCAGTGACCGTTCCGCCAGGTGTGTTTTTGAGGCGTAGACACAACTCGTGCTTACGATGGGGCTCAGAAGAGACAGAGGCCTCTGTGGCCCAGGCTGCCTTGCAAGCCCACACTGAGCCTGTTCATCCCAGGGCCCTGTCCTGTGATAATAAACACAGATCTTACCCTGTCCGTGGCTGTAGTCAGTGCCTGTGGACACTGTGGGCTTCTGTAAGGACACTGCAGAGCACACCGTCATGTGTGTCCCTTGCCACAAGTGTTGGTTATATGAGACCCTGTGTCCAGGGAACCTCTCTGTCATCTATGTTTACGATCTATACTCCAGGGAGCTCTGTGCTGCCTGTGCACCCTTCGTAGCTGGGCCTGCTCCAGCTGTGTGCTCACAGCAGGATTGCCCAGGCTGACCTGTGGCCCAGAGCACAACGGAGCAGCCTGACGGACAGGTCTTATTGCCTTGGGCTGGCCTCATGTTGTTGCTGGTGCTGCCTGTATGGCTCTGGTCAATTCATGTTGAAGCATGGTCAGGAGCCGTGCTCAGCCCTAGGGCTCAGAATGAAAGGCGCATTTGCTCCTGAGGATTGGAGCTCCCTAGGCATTTCTGTGAGGGTCTTGCCACCTGTGCCTTCAGGATCCCTGCACAGCTGTAGCTCCTGACATGGCGAAACAGCTTTAGCCTTGGAGCAGGTCCTTATAGCCCTGCGAAGGCTACTGAGGCTCAGCTGGCTAGGACCACATGCTCCTCTGCTTTGTGAGCGAGTCACATGTGTCATCAGCATGAAAGCTGAGTTCCTGGGATCTCCCTTCCTTCTACTCTGCTGAGAGTTAGAAGAATTGAGTTCCTCAAGCTCAGCTTCCTAGTTTTGCCTTTGCTGGAAAAGGAGATGTGACCAGGCTGGGCATGGCCCCTGGGGGCAAAACAAGGTCACTGGAGGGTTTACTGGACCAGTCTGTGTCCTGAGCACTGGGGAGGGCTTCACGCAGCTGCTAAGACCCTTCTGAGCTCAGGTGAGTCCTCTTCTGAAAGCCCAATCCCTCATCTATACCAGCTGGGCACATAGCGAATGGAACATGAGCCCAATGCAGGCACATGTGTCAGTCTGCTGCCAGGGTGAGAGGGTTCCTGCTGCCCGTGCACCCAGGGTGTGCCCTGTGCCCTAGATGTTCAGGAGCAAGCTTTATAAAGGCCAACTCAGCCACTCCAGACCCTGGAGGGCAGGGGGGAAGGCCTGCAACTCCTCCCAGCCCCTGTGCCCAGCTGGAGATAGGGCGCTAAAGGTGCAGGGGAAACTCAGGGGCGACAGCCACATCCTCAGCCCCAGACACTGTCCCAGAAACCATGGACAGAGTATCCTCCTTCCCCATACCTCAGCTTCCCTTCTGCTCAGATACAAATCTCTGCCTGCTTTCTGTCTCTGCTCCCCAGCCCTCAAGGGCCTCCCTGACAACCAGCAAAACAGTCCACTAACAAGTGCACGTCCCCTGAATTGAGCTTTGGTCCCTTCTAGGTATTCTGTAGGAAAGATCCCAGCCCTTCTTCAAAGGTGGCAGCTATCACGTTGCGGCTTCTTCACCCTGCTGCTCTGGAGCCCGTCTCGGAGCTCCCTGGGGACCCTGCTTAGCTACCTGTACACCCCAGTGTCTGGAGAGATGGTAACCCTGGGTGCAAACGATGAGCACGTTCTCTGGCTCCTGGGCTGAGGCCACAGGGTATCCCCTCTGGAAATGCTTCCTCCCTGCTCAAGTGACATCTGCTGACTGGGCTCAGCATATTTGCCCACTGACTCCCACACCTCGTGAGGTGTTTCCAGGCCAACCCATGACTCTCAGCCCACCCAGCTTCCTCTGGGATAGCCTGGGGAATGGCGTGACCTTCCCAGTGACAGGTGAAGTGAGTGTGGAACTTGCCAGAACATGAACAGGCCTATTTCTTACCTAGGCTTGCTGCACTGCTAGTCCCTGCCTGGCCTGGACTGTCTCCTCATCTGTAAAACACACATATTGTTGTCTACGACCTTTAGTACCTGCTGTTGGGTCTGAGGTGCGAGTCTATGTAATGTCCTTCAGAAGGCAGTCCCTGAGCGCAGGCCCCTGTTCAAGGGCTCTAGATGGAGTAGCACTGAGCCCCTAGAGGGGGACAGGGCAGGCATAGGGTTTGTTGGAGGCTGGTGCTCTGAGGGAGGTTAGGAGAAGAAGAAAATACAAAGGTGGGTGGAGGTGGTGGAATGGCCACTGGGTATCAGCCTGAGCCCCAGGAGCATGCAGCCTTTACAGGTATGAGCGGAGCGGTACAGCCAGGCTGGGTGTCTGGCCAGTAAAGGGGAACACAGTGCAGGGAGCCTGTGAATGTGACCTCACTTAGAATCAGGATCCTGGAATGAGATCCCCCTGGATTGTCCTGGTGGGCTCCGAATGCAGTGGCTTATAAGAAGATAAAGGAGAGATCAAGTACAAAGAATGAATGTCCTATGAGCTTAGAGGCCAGGCTGGGGAGATGCAGCCACAACCTAGAGAGGCCTGGAGTCCTGGGACTTGGAAGGAACAGCAGGGACCCTGCCCTGAAGCCTGCAACCGCACTCATGCCTCAATTTTGGATTTCAGGCCTTCAGAACCAGAGAATAAATTTGTGTTGTTTTAAGCCTGTGGCTGGTGGTCTTGTGTTACAGCTGCCCTGGGGGAAGAAACGCACTCTCCCTTAGGAAACGCTTCCCACCTCTCTTCAAAACTGTCAGCACCAGGGAAGCCTCCACCCCACTGGCCAGTAGGCAACATTGGTGATTTGCAGTCAGTGCTGGTGGCCTGAGGAAGGAACTTTGCCTTCTGCTCCCTGGCATGGGGTTCAGGGCAGCTGAGAGGACTTGAGTAGAGTGTGACATTCTAGTTCCCAAACTGTCCCTGAAGGCCAAGGGAAAGAAGGGGCAGCAGGCTGTCAGGACTCAGACCTGGCATGTCTGTCCAGAAAGCCAGTCCTGAGCCAGGGGACACAGTGCCACCCAGGGACCCCTCACTATGCCAACACAGCAGCTCCTTACTGCACCTCCTGTCACCTTTTCAGCTGTCACATGCTGCTCATGGCTGCATGGTGATACTTCTTGCTTGGAACTTGTCATTTCAGAGTGTCGGTGACCAGATCATTATCAGTGAGTTGGTGACCAGATCCAAACTTGGAAGCTTTCTCACCTAACCCTAGGGTCCCTGTCTCAGACCGAGTGGCCCTGGGGACTTGGGGACCAGGAATCTTCAGACACTTCTGTATGTCTCAGCGCTGGTGACATGGCCGAGCAGGCTGTGGCAGAGGGCCAGGTGTCCCTGGTGATTCCCCATTGACCAGCTGTCCTTGTCCCTCTTGGGTGGTGAACCTATGGTATATGTGTTGTTTGTTTTTCTTTTAGGGCAAAAAATGTTAATGTATGAATTGTTTTTTCTAAGCTAAAACCTCAGTGTTCAGGCTTAATTGCAGTGTTGACACCTTGTGATAAACAAGTAAGTTTTGGCTGGCAGTTTGGATGCTCAACTCTCAAAGATTCTACAACACTGCTCTAGGGATTGCAGCCTGATGGTGAAGAGGGGCCATGGTCCCTGTCCCAGGGAACATGTGATAGAGGAGGGGGGCTGATCCTGAGGGCGTCCCTGGGGAGGGTGAGGGAGGAGTGATACTTTGCTCTATCTTTGTCCTGGGTGGGGCTCTGGGCCTGCAAGTACCTCTTCTCTGCAGGAGGGGATGCTGAGGGGCTCTGGGCTCAGGGATCCTAGTGGGTGCTGATGAGGAAGGAGGGGAAGAGGCAGCGCCCAGTGAGCAGCATGTGTGGCTGGAGCCGCAGGGCTAGAGGTAGGCACTGTCCCTCCAGACCCCCATAGGTCCCCCTCCCCCATATGGGAGGTACTCCGGAGTATTCCTCAATGTCCCCACCATAACTACTTGGCATTTGGTGTGTGGGTGTCAGATGCCCACAGGCAGAGGGCAGCCATAGTGACACAAGGGTGACCATTACCCCTCCCCATCATAGTCATGTGAAGACTGCTTTCTGGCCCATCCATGAGCAACCTCCTCCAGAAAGCTGTCTGGAATCCAAGCCCCTGAACCCTCTCATTTCGCTATCAACAACTCTCTGTTTCCACAATAAACATGCAAAACAGCTTATGAGGAGGATAGGACCATTTTAGCTCATGGTTCAGAGGTTTCAGTTAATGGTTCAGAGGTTTCAGTCCATGGTTCAGAGGTTTCAGGTCAGCTGGGCCTGTTGTGTGTGGGACTGTGACAGGCAGCATATCATGGTGCTCATCTTAGGCTAGGACAAGAAGAGAAAGAAGAGGGGTGGTGTCCTACTGTCTCCTTTAGGGCACACCTCCAATCACCTAGATACCTCCTACTCCATGCACCTCCCAACAGCGCCATCAGCTGGAACCAGGCCTTCAATATGCAGGCCTTTGGAGGACACTTTGGTCCAGCTGTACCACCCTCTGCTGGGGTTCCCATCTTTCCCTGGGCAAGAAGATAAGGGAGAGAAGCTGGTACCCAGGGACAGCTCTGGAGGTCCTCGGCCTGGGGCTTGGTCTGAGCCCCTCACTCCATGGGGATGGTAGAGTAGATGGGCTGACACTGCCATAAGACCAGGGTCACTATGACACATTGTTACCAGAAAGCTAGGTACCCTCCTGTGGTTTTCTTGGGCTGAGGGGTGGACTTGAGGAGTCAGGGAGCAGAAAGCCTGGGACTGGGGGCTTATAGATTGGCCTCTGCATCTCTGAGAACCTGGTCTCCCTCCTGACTTTCCTTTACTAGTAGGCTGAGGGGCCCTGTCCAACTGGCAGGACAGCTTTCCCTGCCAGCAGCATGCATGACTTCTGACCGAACCAGTTGGCCCACAAGCCACAGAGAGGGGCAGTGGAGGCTGTAACCTTGGGCTGCCTCCAGCCTGATGGGGTCACCGGACTGTCATACACGGGTGTCCTTAGAAGTTACAGCCCTGGTGCACACCCATCATCTCTCTGGCTCAATCCTCAGCAGCTGCCCTACCTGACCAGTCAGCAGGTGAAGGCTTGTGCCAGGAATGCTGCCTGGGGCATGTGGCCCCAGAGACCCATTGGCCCAGACAAGCCCTTCTCTATGGGTGAGATGGGATCAGCTGGGCCCAGCTATAAGAGCACAAGGCCAATGGGACATCACACGGTAAGTACTCAATGGAGCACCTCCTCAAACTGGCTTGAGCTGAGATCAATCGCCTGTTTCTCACAGTCAGGCGTGACTCACTGTGTGTTTGTGTTCAGTTTGTAAGCATGGCTCCTTGTCCTCACAGAACTCATGGGTGGGGAGAATTGTTCCTCTCTTAGGGACGAAGAGTCCCTTCCATGCAGCTTCAGGAGGATAGACCACATTGGTCCTGCCCATTTGATTCACTCATGCTTGCCCAGGTCTTGGGCAAGATGCTGGATATGGCCAGCTGGAGGAAGAGGACGGGGGCAATACTGGAGGTTGGCAGGCTGTGGGCAAGTGGAATGGTGGGGTAATTGGCTCCTACTGAGCAATGTACTGCCAGGCTGCAACATTGAGTCACTGGGTTTTTTTCTGTGCCTCAGTTTCCTCATCTGTTAAATGAGAGGGGAAAAGTCTACCCTGCAGGACCCTGAGCAGTGAATGAGGAAGGTGCAGGGAAGGGTGGGCATGTGGCAGGGAGTGGGCTTCTGGACTGTATGGATCTGCGGCGGCCCAGCAAATGTGTCCTGTGCTGCCCAGATATGGACAGCCCTTAGCTATTTAAGATGATACCAGGGCCCTAACCAGTCTTGTGACCTTGGATGACTCAACTGTGATGTGCCTCAGTCACTGCCTCTGCAGATGGAGAGAAAGCAGGAAAATGGAGCTGGACTTTAGGGATTTTTGCTGCTTTTGAGGCTTAGGATTCTCCCAGGACAGGGCAAGAGGCAAAGAGAAAGGAAGGGTATTCTGCTTGCCGCCCACCCACCAGATCCTTTGGCAAAGGACAACAAAGTGTAGGGTGTGGGCCGCTGTGTGGAGAGCTGTTGGCTTGTGAGACTGACTCCCTCGCCAGGGAGCAAGGGAGTTAATTTAATCCTGGGTCCACTGCGTGCTGTGTGAGAAACCAAGGTTCTTTTGGAAGTTCTGCTCTGAGGGTGACCCAGGAGCTGTGGGGCGGGATCTATATGCTAGGATGAGGAGTATCTGGGGCACACATTCCCCCCAATCACTCTTGCAGGTTCATGCAAAGGCAGCCAGTCCTGGGTGAGCCCAAGTGACAGGAAGCCTTGGGCAGAGAGGCTTTGCAGGGTGCAGGAGCAACCATGACTTGGAGCTGTGCTTCTGAGTCCTCGGTGGGGTACTCGTGGGTTCAGAAGTGCAGGCAAGGTGATGAGATGCAACTCTGGGGGCTCACAGGCTATATGGAGCAGGGCTGATGGGGCTGGAGGGTCCCTGGGAATATGTGAGTCCCAACAGGATTCAGTTTACCCCTCCTGCCTGCAAAGAACAGAGGGGCAGCCTCCAGGCCATTGTGCTGCCCAGATTTCTAACCTTGTTTCGTGATGGAAAGAATGGGACAGGGTGGAGGAAGAGAGGAAGCTGCACCCGGACCCTGGACAAGGCCAGGGGGCCAACATGCAAAATCTAAAGCCAGGGCTGCAGCTGGCTCCATGGCTGATCTGCTGATTTGAGTGCCCTGAAATAAGCACTGCCAGAGGACCTGAGTTAGGTCCATCTGTCTTTCACGTGCGTGCACACATGTGAGTGTATTTGTGTGTATGTGTGTTGTACTTGTAATTGAACCTGATGCCTATGTACTGAGCTGTATCCCCAGCACGCTCTCTCTCTATTCCCCCTCTCTCTCTGTCTCTCTCTGTCTGTCTGTCTCTCTCTCTTACATTTTACTTTGAGACAGGATCTCAGTAAGTTGCTAAGTTGCCCAGGCTGAACTTGAGCTTGTGGTTCTCCTGCCCTAGCCTCCCAGAGTGCTGGAATCTAGAATTCCCAGTGTTAACCATCACACTCGCCTCAGGAGTTGCTTCTTTTCCTCCACCCCTGCAGGATCACAAACTGCAGGAAAAAGACATACAGCGTGGTGTATGTGGCCCTGGGAGCCCTGGTGAGGAGCCTCCATGAAGGAGGAAACTATAGAATTACCTGAGTTTGGCCTTGGAAGTTTGTCTTACATATTTTAAATATATGGTTTTCAGTTTAAGTTCAGTTGTTTTAAGCCAAATGTAAATCCACTCCTGTCTCTGCTCAGCTGTTCTGGGGCCAGAACATAGACACTAGATAGAAAATAACACATGGCAGGAGTGGGTGACGCTGGGCATCCACACTGTGTGCTGTAGATCCTTCCTGGACTGAGCTGGGAGCCAGGTCTGGGATGAAACTGGATTATACTTAGCACACTGCGTCCATCCCTGTTCCCTAGTACCCTCAAGGCCTATGCGTGGGCATCCAGTGGACACTGGTTCCATGGCCCTGATGCATCAAGGTAGAGGTCACTTCGGTTTTCCAGCTCTGACCTCATTTCCAGACGTGGTTCTGGCTTTTCCCGGCAGAGGGGATGCCCTGTTCCCACCTCCCTAATGTGGAATCTTCCCTTGCTGCAATCTTTTCTTTAAAGGTTAGTGCTATAATTGCTCACATTTATTGGCAACCATTCTAAATCCTTCACAAGCCTTATCTGAATTAGTCCACATAGTAATCCTGGTTTAGTGCCGTCATCCTCCCACTCAGAGGGAGAAAATGAGGACAGAGAAATGGAGAGGCAGGTCTGTCACGCAGAGTTTCACATCCCTTACTGCCATCCTGCTCCATGGCGGGCCCTCATGGATCCGTCAGTGATGCCAGCAGCTGTATCATCTTGGGTAGGTCGCCTACTGCATTCACCAGCTGTCCTGTCAATGAGACTCATGCCTGACACCCACAAGTTAGAGGAGAGATTTAATTTGGTTCACATTTGGGGATGTAATGTATGCGCTGTTGGCTCCAAGCAGAAATGGTGTGGTTGAAGGGCCTGGGGCAGGAGAGCTGCTCATCTCCTGGTAGCCAAGAAGCAGAGAGAACAGGGAGGAGCTGGGAAGGCCATAAGCCCTCCAAGGATCCTCTCCCAGTGACACAGCTCTTCCAGCCAGCCCCGCCCCTACCAGCACACTGGCTGTGAGCTGTCTGTGGGTCAGGCTCCTGATGAGTGCGGAGCCCATGCTTTCCAGTCGCCTTCCAGTAGCTCCACCTTCACGAGAGACTGTAGAGGGATTTTCTAAATTTAGACCACAGCACTTACTCTCAGTGTTCTCTGACATCAGACCAGGATGATAAGAGTTCTGTCTGCCAGGGAGGATGAGGATTCAGTGAAACAGGGCCTGGAGTGAAGCAGTGTTGCTGACTTCCCTGTTTTTGTTGTTATTGTCATTTTTATTCTTGTTGTCTCGATCTCTCTGTAGAAGGTGCTGAGCTGAGCTCTCCTCACCAGGGCTCCCAGGGCCACGCTGTATGTCTTTTTTCTTGCAGTTTGTGACCCTGCAGGGGTGGAGGAAAACAGACAACTCCTGAGGCGAGTGTGATGGTAACACTGGGAAATCTAGATTCCAGCACTCTGGGAGGCTGGGGCAAGAGGACCATAAGCTCAAGTTCAGCCCGGGCAACTTAGCAACTTCCTGAGATCCTGTCTCGTAGTAAACTATGGGGGGGGGGGGGAGAGAGAGAGAGAAGAAAGCTCTGGGGGTACAGCTCAGTACACAGGCACCAGGTTCAATTGCTGGTGCAGCACACACATACAAACACACACACTCACATGTGTGCATGCACTTGAAAGAGAGACAGATGGACCTAGCTCAGGTCCTCTGGCAGTGCTTATTTCAGGGCACTCAAATCAGCAGACCAGCCATGGAGCCAGCTGCAACCCCATCTGGGAAGGCAGGCAAGCCCCCTACCTTGCCTTAATCTCCCAGGTGCTGACCCAGCCTGGCCTGGCTATACCCCAGGGACAGCCATACCCCTGGATGACAGTGACAGCCCCAGCACCTTAGATTCTAAGGAGGTGTGAGATGTAGGCAGTAGGTGTCTCTGTGGCCTCTGGGAGAGTGAATTAGGACAACCCAGCTTTCTAAGCATCCTGACCTCTCTGGATCTCTTGGCATCTTCTGTCTGACTGGGGGTCCATTAGGCTGGGCTCAGCACTCTCAAGGCCCTGAGTACCCAGAGACCACATGAGTCCCAAGGGCCTCCATGGAAGAAAGGACCTACAGTTTTTCTTGAGCTGTGAGCACCAGTTTGTACTTCCCCTGAGAAGCCACACCCTACCTGAGCTCACCTGAGCCCACATCAGGTGCCAGAGAAACTGAATGTCCCTGCTTCCAGGTAGCTCCACCCTGACCCTTGCAGAGCCTTCTGGGGCCAGCCCTTCCTCCGCCCTACAGAGCTAAAACCTGCCTGGCCAGGGAGGCTGGACTAGAACCATCCCCCTCCCTCGTCTGATGGCTCAGTCTCTGTTAACGCAGTGCAGGATGGGTGAACTGTTGGAGACCTGGGCCAGATTCTCTTCTGTGGAAGGAGCCCCCCCCCCCCCGGCAGTGGTGCTGCAGAGTGGACCCTGACTGCATCTACCCCACATTGCAGGGTGAAAGAGAGTATTCTCATGCAACCTCTCCTGCAGCAGGGTGGCCGCCCTTGCAGCCTGCCAGAGGCTGTGGGGAAGTTTGTGACTGTGGCCTTTGCTGTCCCACACACCCAAGTGCTACCCATAGGCCTGACTTTTAATACCCTGCCCAGTCTGCACCTTCCAGAGAAACTGAACATTGCCCCTCATGGTGACCTCTTCCCAAAGAGCAAGGCCTCCCGGGGCATGGCATGCTGGGAATGAGGGGAGACTGTTTGTTATCCCTTTCTGTCACCATATACCTGAGGGCGCTGGGGCTGGATGCCCTCTCAGTCCCACCCTGCAGGCTGCTCCTCCTGGTCCCAGCATGGCCTCCACCTTTTAGGTCTATGCTTAGCCTGACAGCCTCTCCTTCCCTTATCCTCCCTGCAGGCACTAGGTGACCCCACAGGATGTGGGTGATGAGCACAGCAGGGACCCTCAGAGCTGATGCCCAGAGTTCAAGATTCTTTACCCTGTGAATCTTTGCCTCAAGATTCTTTACGCTGGCTCTTCTGTCCTCTCTGTGCTACTGGCTGTGCACATTGCCAGGGGCTGGATTGCTCACCTGCCTGCTGTTCAGGCTGCTCCAACCCACCCTAGGTCACCTGAGCAGGGAGGCTCTGACCCCCAGTCAGACAGAAGATACCAAGCTGCAGGAGGTCCCCATGGGAATGGGCAGTGGGATGGTCTAAAGCCAGAGGATTCTGTTGGTGCAACTTGCTCCAGCCTGCAAACACCCTCTTGGAATCAGTCGTGGCCTGCTCACCCTTGCTTCTGGTCCTGGAGCTTTGGGTTCTCCAGCTCTGCTGGGAAAGTGAGCGGCCCCGGGTTACCTCTACAACCCACAGCTGCCTTGTGTCCTCCAGTCTTCATGTGGTGTGTCCTCTGTCCCATGGCCACTCTGCATGGGGAAGACAAGCAGCCAAACCAAGCAAGCAAACCCAAATCTGGCCTTCGGTGTGCTTTCCTGGCTTTCCTATAGCAGCCAGGCCACCAGGTCACCTCTCTATCCATTCCCCAACTTTGAGAAGCCAGTGACTCAGGTCTGGCCCACTGGAGTGGCATGCCAGGCATGGAGTGGGAGAGTGGGGTGTGGGATACCAGGTATATTGAGGGCCTGAGGGACTAACAGAAGAGCATCTTTTCTGAAAGTGGGCATCAGTTGCCCTAGGAACCCTTTGGTTTCTGTATCTTTAAAATATAATGGTTATATCCACTGCCCACCTTGTGGATACTGCAGGAATTGAATCAGATTAGACAAGTGGAAAAAGGCCTGATAGTTTCAAGGACCATCAGCTCAGGAGAGGGATTGGAAGAGCCCAGCTGTGGTACCAGGGTGTACATGAAGAGGGTGCAAAGAGGCTGCTGCTCCTCTAGGGCTGCTCACACTGGTAAGTTTGAGCCCAGACTATCAGTCCAGCCAGGAGACAGCAGTCTATGTTGGATGAGAAAGTTGAGGCTCAGCATGGCTGATCTGAGAGTGGTGTGGTGTCCCTGGCTTCTGGCTGCACTGATCCAGGTCTTTTTCCCGTGGTCTCCCACTACCTTGCCAGCTCCTGTGGCCCCCATAGCTTGGCCACCTGGCAGTAGTTTGCACATGAAAGTCCAGGTCTCAGACCAGGAATGTAGTTCAACGGCACAAACACCTGCCTGGCAAACGCAAGGTCCTGAGTTCAATTTCTAGTACAAAAAAAAGTCTATATCACCCTCAGTGGGGTGGGCAGGCAGGCTGTAGGTACAATGTACAATGTGGTGAGGTCAGGCTGGTGGGACCCCTGCCTGGACAGCAGGCTGAGGTTCCTTGGACTGGTTGGGTGTGGTTCGCAGAGGAAGTGATGAGTGGGTGTGTCAGGCTGGCTGAGGATGCAGAAAAGCACTGTGGCTCAGGAGGCCAGGTGGCTGGGTGCCAGGAATGGGCCAGGGTAACAGGCACGTGACAGCTGAGTCAGCCTGGAGACACCCAGGCATGGCCCACAACACCCTTAGAACAGAGCAGGCCACTTTTCTGCCCTTCTGGGCTCAGTCACTCCACAGCCAAGTCCAGGAAGCCTCCCAGGGAAGCCTCATTCCCACCTCTGCCAAGAGCCTGCCCTCCTGTCTTCCACTCTGGCTCTTCAGCTATGTCCAAAGTTCAAAGGGGACTTGGGGCTAGAAGTTCTGCCCCACCCCCCCTTCGGATGGCTTGATCCACAGGAGCTTAGACCAGTTATTTCCTTTGAGGCCTTGGTTTCTGTGTCAATGCATGATGGTGATGCCCATTCCTTTCCTTGTGAGTGCTGCAAGAACCTTTGAAGGGCCTTCAGCTCAGCAAAGGGACTGGAAAAGCACAGTCCCACATCCAGGGTGTATGCCCAGGGGCTCCAGAATGTTCCCCCAGGGCTGCTTGCAATACCTAGCTTGAGTCCAGACACTCAGTCCGCCTGGAGACAGCTGCCTGGCATGTTTCTGGGTCGTGCTGGTGTTCACCCTCAGAGTGAGGCACACCGTAGTCCCTGCGGGGTGGCTCAGGAAATAAGCAGTTTCCTCTCAGCAGGATCCTCAGAGCTACAGGGATTGGGACCTTAGCAAAGTTTTGAAATACAATTGTGTGGTGCTGGCATAGTGGCTACTGTCCTTTTAACTGATGGCTACCACTCGCCTTTCAAGGTGACTCCTTTAAGTGATGCCTTTTGGTGTTCTTTTAAATTGATGTCTGCTAAGGCCTGTTCTCTTTCAGCTGAGGGCTGCTGTCCTTTCTTGGGACCTGCTGACTTCTCTGCCAGGTTTTACAGAGTCAAGGATGTAATGGAGCATGTAGGCTGGAAGCCCCTTTTCCTGGCTTTGTGGTCCCCACCCTGTCTAGATACAGCAGAGAGGGATTTGCCCTGAGTCATCTCCTCCACATGAGCACACACTGTTAGGACACTAAGTGAGTCCTGAATTCTGCTTGTTCCTTCTCAGGGGCTTGGCCCAGATGGCCCCATTGTGGTCCCTGGTGTGGCCCTGAGAAGACATCATGATCTTTCTTACAAGGATCTCATTCTTGTGGCTCGAGGGTGGGTGTCTGCCTGACCTGTTCCTACCTTATCTGCTGTGTGATAATATCACCTCTTATGCCCCTGATAGAACACAGAATCTAAGGAGCTTGCTGAGGCCCACACTGAGGGCACAGGAGTGCCGCCAGAGCTGACCCCTTTCCTGCTTTTGTCCCATTCTTGACTATGGGGACCCTCAACAGGATAGGAGGAAGTGAGGAACCCTGGGGCCAGGGACCAGGAGGTGCCATAGTCAGGGAGAACGGGGTCAGGTGGTTGGACCCAGCAGAGTTGGAATCTGCAGGCTAACATGTCCAAGCCCTGCTGCCCCAGTACTGACCACATGGATGTACCTTGCTTGTGGCATGTTAGAGCAGTGGAAGCTCTGGGCACTGTTCTGTGGCTGGCAGTGCTTATGAGCCCACATGCCCATCCGGCCTAGGCTTTCTGCAGCCTGGGTGCAGGCTGGGAACAGGGTTCTAGAGTGATCCTGGGAGCAGGATGCCAAGGTCTCAGGATCTTGCCCTGCCAGGACAGCTGCCACCTTGCTGAGTGCTGCAGGAAGTGCTGTTACCTGTTGCTGTGATCTCAGCCTCTATTGACTTGTTCTTGGCCCCACAGGAGCCTGCCTGACCTCAGTAGGATCTTCCAAACCCTCTTTCTAGCTGTGGGATTCTGTGCTCTGGAAATACTGCATTGCCACCTATAAATGCCCAGCCCAGCTGGGTAGGGAGAAGCTCCTCGAGCAGTCTACATAAGCCAGGGTGTAGCCCATAAAAGAAGTCCAGCCCAGCAGGGGTCCTGCATGGTTCACAGTAATACACATCAGGCTAGCCACTTCTAGGTTCAGAAAGCCAGGTAAAGGTGTCTGAGAGGAAGGGAGCAGGTCTCTAAGGAAAGGAATAGCCCACTGACGGCTGGATAGAAGCAAAAGCAGGGCTCAGAACCCTGCGTAGAGAGAAGAGGAGAGATGTAGTGGAGGTCAGCCAAGGGCACACCTTGTCCCAAGTCGACCCCAAGGCTGAATAAAACCTGCACTCCCAAGGCAAAATAACTAAAGGTAGTTCTCAGGAATATGTGCATCTAGCAATGGGACACGTCAGCTGAGCAGTCAGCTGACAGCAGCAAACCACAGTAGCCAGGGAGGATATTGGTCCTACTCTAGTGACTGGCAAGAAACAGAGCTTCCTTAAGTCTTCCAGGAAGGGGATCTGACTGTAATCTTGTCTCCAGCAATGGGTGATGGGAAGCATCATGTGGCTTCGTGGCCTGCAGTCTTTGTTACTGAGCTTCAGGCCTGCAAACCTTCCTCCTTTCCAGGCCTGGACCAGAGCTTGGCAGTACACCACATATATCCCTAGCCCCTCCCCAGCCAGCACCCCATCCTGCTGCCTCCTGGCCTGGCCTGCAGTGAAAGTAACCCTCAGGGGACTGAGGACTCTGGGCTATGACCCCACCAGGCAAAAGTCTGGCTGTCCACCTGTATGCAGAGCCAGGGACAGTCCCTTCTAGCCTCACTCTGAACTCTTCCTCTTTGCCACCCTCCTGTACTTGGACTTTAGGATCAACGGGCAGGGACAACTGCAGCTGAATGGAGCAATGGCACCATGTCTCCATGGCAAGAGAGGGCTTTGGCAGCTATAGGTGAGGACCTGCTATGTACAGATGACATTGAGAAACTGGGAGACAGCATTGCCGAACCTGTTTGTCAGAGGACAGCAGGGCAACCCATGTGGTGGCCTTTGGTGACCTTAGACAGATGGAACCCAAGCCAGAGATTATCACCAGGAGCCCTTGGCAGCAGAAGCCTGGCTGGGGCTTCACAGCAGACAGAACAGCTAGAGATAGACAGCATACTTGTTTTGAGTCATCAGACATTAGTGGGACCCTAGATCACTGCTGCCACAACCAGTGGTATGTCTGATCATTCACCAATCTTTCCTTCTTTCCTCCTCCTGTCCATCCTCTCCATCATAAGATGCTTCTTCTCTAGGGTCCTCAGCTTCTAGGGAAAAGACAGCTGTATGCCCAGCGTGGCCTAACGGTCCACCTCCCAGCACCAGGGCCTGCAGCCCCTCAGAGTGCAGGACTCCCCCGGCCTGTCTCTTTCTTTAGCACTTCAGGTGCCCTGCACATTATTCCTGACCTAGCATCTAAAGTGGCCACTGGCCAGCAACAGGAATCTCAGCTGGGTTCCTGGAGACACAAGCTCCAAGAAATAGCCCTAGGACCCTTCTCTGAGATGGAGATTGGAGGATCCAATTGAAAGGCACAAGAAGCCCAAGGTTAGGGGCTCTGTGCTTGCTCCTTGGTGGCAGAGACAGTGGTGCTTACAGCCCCAGATCCCTATGCTTGACCTCATCACTGCAGAAATGCCCACTGCATGTCCTGCTCTGAGTGCTGAGATAGCAAGGAGTTTCAACAAAGCATAATGAAATGCCATTGTGAGCTTCCAAAGCCCCCAGTGCTATGTGGAGAATGTGCATGGCGCAGCCTGAGCTGGGCTCTCCCTGTGGTGTGGAATCCCACAAGACTCCACCTCGGGAGATGTGGGCGAGGGGCATTCTGGGAGGGAGCAGGGTCCTTGGAAGCCATGGCAAGAATGGGCTCGGCACTTTGGAAGACCAGAACGGAGGCCAGTGTGGCTGGAGCTGAGTGGGTGAGAGGGGTGGGGACGAGGGTGGAGGATGCTGGGTCATGGAGGGGTTGGAATAAGGAGACAGGGACTTGATTGTGTTCCAAGTGACCTATATTGACCTTTGAAATGAACACCCTGGCTTGGAGGTATCTGTTCATGTCAGGAGGTCAGGTCTTTGAACTCTACCTGATAAGTGTGTGTGTGTGTGTGGGGGGGGTGAATAGGAGGGAAGAGAAACCAGGCTAATCAGCTGGCTGCCTATAAAGATGCAGGGAGAAAGGGAAGAGGGAGAAGGAAGAAAGAGGGTTGGAGGATAGACGGATGGATGGATGAATGGATGACTATATGGGCAGATGGGCAAGTGAATAAAGGGTAGGAGGGAGATGGGAAGCAGATGAGTGGTTTGGAACACACAGAGTCCCAGTGGTGGTTGATAGCACTTGGAGAAAGTGTGCAGTGGAGTCTGAGGAAAGGCAGACATTGGTCTCCACACCCTCCCCAACTTACCCCAGGTGGATCCAGGGCACATGGCCAGATTGGACAGCTGAGGCCGTGCTATGAGCCAGTCTCAAGCTGCACAGACAGGAGCCCCTCAACCTACTCCAAGTCAGTGCAACTCATCCCCCAAGAGGGTTCCAGGACTAGAGTTCAGAGTCAGCTCCGCCAGCTCCCAGGCTGTGACACAGGCCAAGGTCTGCTGTCCTCAGAGCCACCTTTTTCTCTGCTGTAGAATGGGCTGACAGCTGTGTGGGGTTCAGTGCGTCAGCTAGGAAGGTCCTGGAGTGGTGTAACTGGTCACTGTCTGTGATGGGGCGGTGCAGGGACAGGGCGAGGACTGTCCTTTCCCATGGCTACCAGGTCCCCAAGAGAGGGTCACATGTGAGTTCCTGATCTGCAGGGCAGTGGCTTGGGTGGTGTGGCAGGGAATCATGGCTGTAAGTCTGCCTCCTGATTGCTCCTTCTGTTTGCACCCTGGAATGCTCCCCCACCCACCCCCACAGTGCTGGGTGGCAGGAGTGTGGCACTGCAGCTGACTGTGAATTCTAGTGCACCTGGCTGAGCTCACCTTAGCCTCTCTTTTTTAAGGTATTTGGGGTAATGACAGCCAGCCCAGGGGCAGTGCCTGATGAAGCTTTGGCCAGCCAAGGGAGTTTGGGAGGGTGGGTCCCATGGATCTTGAGTTGAGAGAGCAAAGGCAGCCCCAAGGATACCCCAGGCATTGCAACACTTCCTGGCACTCTGGGGCTACCTGGCCTCATCTCACCAGTCCTGTGTGACAGGTACCACTCCGCCATGTGTGCTAAGTGAGTGTTTCCTGCTATAGAGAGCCATCATTGGAAGGGAAACTCCAGGGCTAGCGTGAGTCAGCAGCTCACTGAGGTCCATTCAATCATGATCACCATCCTTGTGGTCACTGCCCCCCTTTATAGTCCTAGGAAAGCCCAGCCTTTGATAAAGCCACTTTCCTGAGGTCGGCCATACCGTCTTCCCTGGCTAATCACCCCCGCCCACCCTCCAGCCCTCCTCGTCTGTCTCTGAGAAGTCCTAAGAGGTGGGATCACCACCAGGGGTGCCTGTCCATTTCCTGGGTGGTGGGGCTCCCTCCGGCACCAGGCCATCCAGCATGAGGCGTGACTGTGTGTCCTCCCTCCTTTGTCCTCCCAGAAGCCACCCAGTGCCCACGCCATGAAGGAGGAGGTCTTTCTCCGGCGCCGTTTCTCACTGTGTCCGCCGACCTCCA
Organism: Cavia porcellus; assembly: GCF_034190915.1. Lineage (NCBI taxonomy): Eukaryota > Metazoa > Chordata > Mammalia > Rodentia > Caviidae > Cavia > Cavia porcellus. The sequence goes on from NW_026947500.1 coordinate 29,300,557, forward strand.
CCCCGCAGAAGACTGACCCCCGGAAACTCACGCGGCACCTGCTGCTGGGCTGTGAGAATGAACTCGGCCCAGTTGGTCCAGGTTAGTGTTGGCTGTGGGCGGCTGGGTCTCCCTGGCTCTGTGGCCACCATGAGACCTCAGGAGATCTCGTCCCCATGCCCTCGCAACCAGTAAGGGTGACACACTACTCTGTTTACACCCCTGTACTAGGCCAGTGTGGCTCTGATGGACAAAGGATTTGTAGCATGTTAAAGTGCTGGCTTCTGCGGGCCCAGGGGAAGCCCATTTGGCCATGGAGGATGACAGGGCCCTCACAGTCCATCCTTAGGGGCAGCTTGTCTCACTCAGAGGGTAGTGAGGTACAGTCATCCCAGACATCCCAGGGACAGGAAGCTTGAGCCTCAGCCTGGCTATCCTGGCTGGATGAGCCCAGGCCAGCCACTAGACCTTCGTTTACTGACCTGTGACGTGGGGACAGTGTTAGTAACTATGTCCTGCTGCTGAGAGGTCCTGGTCTCTGGGCGGGAACAGTTCAGAGCAGCCTACTGAGTGCTGCTGTGGAGAAAGTGCTGAGCACCAGAATGCTTGGGGACGGGGGCCCCCCACACCTGCTGATGTTCTCTAGGCTTCCAGCCCCATTGTCCACACAGGTTCCCGCCCAACAAGTAGGAGCTGAGTCCCTTCTGTCCGATTGTGACTGCTGATCACCCGAGGGCCTAGCTCTTCCTTATTGGGGCATAGAGGGAGAGGCATTGGGATGGTGCTGGCCCTAGGAGACTCCAGCTGGTCACCCCTCTCCTGCTACCCATCGTGGGCCTAGAAGGAGGCCCTAACCTTCCTGCCCATTACTAGTGCTGCCTGGATGAGTGGGAGGGCATCAGTACCCCATCATCAGGATTTCAGTGGCCAGTGGGCACCCCATCCGTCTCTGCTAACAGATGGGGAAACTGAAGCCCAGAATAGGGAGAGTCTTGTGGACAGTCACATGATACTGGACACAGGAAAACTTACAATAACTCCTACGCCCTTGTTCACCTGGCCCCGGCTGCATGGCCCTCATAGGAGCAGGGGTAGGGAGGGAAGAGACGGGTCCCCAGCGGTGGTCAGTTTCCAGGGCTTTGGTTCTCAGAGCAGCTCGGTCTGGTGCAGAATGCAGACAGGGCTGTGATAGGCAGGTTGCGGTGACCAGACTGCAAAGGGAAGAGCAGCACTGGCCTGTCACTCCCCTGGCACCTCCAACTTCGGTGCTCAGAGGGCCCTGTGTCCTCCCTGCCTGGAGGAAGCACTGCACAGGTGGGCTCTGCTGGCTGCACAGTGGTCCCCAAGACAGCACTGAGAGTGTCTGCTGAGAGCTCTGCCGACTCACTGAGGCTTGGGTCAGGGCATAATCACTGTGTGCACAGAGACCTCCAGGGACTGAGTCACACAGCAAGGCAGCCACCTTTCTGGGGACAGAGCTTCCATGGCACCTAACTGGCTGCTGCTTGGAGATCTTTGGCAGAACCGCTTCTTCGGGTCCCTGCCCTGGGTTTTTTTGAGGGGAGAAGCACTCCCGGGCCTCCAGGGTTGTGGTCTGCAGACCTTCCAGCTGGTCCTGTGGGTGTCTCTCCTTACTGCTCCCAGGCACTTGCCTGTGTCCTGTGGCTTTGGCAGAAGGCGTCTTGCCTCACCCTAGAGGATGCTGCTCTGACCACTGGCCCATACACCACAGGATCAGCCCACGGGGTGGGTGTCAGGCCTCCTCTGCTGCCCTGTCCTGTTCTTCCTGCCCATAAACTCAGCCTTGGAAACTGGTTTCAGGGCAAGAGGACCCAGGATGATGGATCCATTTCCCTGGGTTGAATCCAGACAATCAGATTTCCTTCCCTCTGTCAGCCATGGTAGAACCAAGGAGGGCATCCAGCCATCTTCCTTGTAATTCGGGTACAGGACTCTGGAATGCCACAGGGATATGCAGCCCAGCACTTCAAACCCGTGTGCCCCAATCTTCACCTGAGAATTGGGGGACATAAGACCCCGAAAGCCAGACCACACCAGACCCAGGTCACCCTGGTTTCTGCTGGCCACTACCAGCTTCCTCCTGTAGTCAGGTAAACCTGGCTAGAGCTCGTGGGTCCCTCCCATGGGTGAGGCTTGCTGACATTTGCTAGGTGTCTCAAGGCAGTATCTGCAGCCGCCACCACTACTGGCTGGCTTTCTACCTTTGCCTGCAAAGCCTGGACCACCACATCCCTACCTTGACCCTGAGTGTTGTCTTTCAGGGAAGGATATGGAGCCCCACAGCCCATCACTGCCAAAGGAGGAAGAGCCCCCAACCCCCGGCTCTGCAAAGATGCCACCGGTAAGAGCCCAGCACGTTGGGACCACGGGACAGGGAGTGTGGCCACCCATCCAAGCTGCCATTTCCTGCCCCAAATCCCAGATTGTGGAACTCAGTTGGGGAGGGGCACTGCATGAGAGACAGTCAGATGTGATTTGGGGTGTTTTATTAAAGCTGCCTTCTTAAAAAGACCCAGGGTGCCTGGGAAGGGAGGCTGCTGTGGACGTGGAAGTTCAAGAGTAAAACTCACTCATGAAAGGACCGCAAGTTCTCCTGTTGCAGGGAGACCCCTAAGGCACAAAGTGTGCTGGGAACACCTTCCCTGGGTGTCCCAAGTTCTGAGGGAGTCCATGCATCTTCCTGGGTGGGAAGGACTTGGGTCCAGGGGTGGTGGGGGTGGGGAGGACCCTCCCTTCTCCCCAGAGGGTCTGGTGAGGCCATGGTCCCAACACTGACCAAGTGTGGCGGTGCCCAGGCCACCTGACAGGCTGGCGGTGGGGAAGTTATGTACTATCCTCAGCTGACCTGTCTGCTATTACTCTGTGTGACCTTGAGTGTCATCTGGCCAGTGTCTGGCTCCTTCAGATCTGGTTCCATCACGATTCATCCTCAACTCAAAGATTTTTTCCTGGGGTTGGAGATTTAGCTCAGCGGCATAAGCGCCTGCCTTGCAAGCAGGCAGTCGTGAGTTCGATCCCTGGTACCAATAAAAAGGAAAAAGACAAAAAAAAAAAAAAAAAGATTTCTTCCTGGTCAGAGCCCCCGGATCCTCTTCCTATGCCCTTCCCTCCTGGAATGTTTTCATTGGGATAAGCAGGTGTGGAAGAGAGGATGAAAGGTCCATTCACATAACTTTTATTACAGATCTTTTTGCAGTTCTATTTTATTATTAGTTACTGTTAATCTGTAACTATGTCTAACTTATAAATTAAACCTTATACACGTGTATTTATAGGAAAGCACACAGTGTATGCTACGTGATCATAATATATAGTGAATGCTTAAACTTAAAAACTTTTTAATCACTCTCAAAGTACCATCCCTCACCTTGAACACACTTATCCCATCATCCTTGCCATTTTCTCCAGCAGTTCTGGAAGTCCTTGTTCGTACCTTCACAAGGGGTGATTTAACAAAGTGGTAGCTGCTGCTACCATGCCATGCAGTGAAAGACAGGCTCATGTAAAAGTTACGGATGACCACATCCCCCTTAGTCATTGGGTCTGATACCGTATGACTTCCAGCTCTTCCCCAAAAGCTGAAATGATCATAAAAGACAAGCTTTTTAAAATTGATTTAGGACATCAAAGTAGCCATGTTGGCACAGCTAGAGAGACTCATGGAAGAGGACTTCCAGAATGCTTCAGAAAGTGGCAAGAACAGAGGTTCAAGTGTGGTCAAAGTGAGGGGGACTATTTCGAGGGGGGTTAATGGCAATGTGTCTTTTACCACAGTAAACCTGTTTTAATTGACACATTCACTGTGTTTTTAGATCATACCTCATATATTCATTAGATTGGCCACTATGCACAGTTCCGGGTGTCTGCTGGGAATCTTGGGGGGTTCCCTCTTCAGATACAAGAGGCAAGGGCACTGTCCAGGAGAGCTGAGCAGGCAGGCAGGCTCCTTCTAGAAATGACCAGATGGTCAGAACCTTAGGTTCCCTGAGGCTGGTCCCTGCTGCAAGGGCTTAGCACTGTCACCCCAGTGCAAAGACAGCCACAGGCAATACCACAAGAGATGAAGGACCTGGCTTCGGGCCAAGAAAACTATTTACAGACGCTGAAATTTAAAATTGATATAATTTGCACATCTCACAAAATATTATTCATCTGATTTCTTAGCCACTTAAAATTGTGGGAACCATGCTTGGTGCACAAGCATGCAGTGAGAGAGAGCAAGAAGGATCCAAGCCGTAGTGTGCTACACCCTCAGACATGGTTCTGTGTCCTGGGAATCCCTACCCCTCAGCCTCAGTTTCTCCATCCTTAGAAGAACCAGGGGCCCTTCTGGCCCCAAGATTTTTGCACTGCCACTCCTGGACCATGAATTCAGAAGTGAGCTTGGGCCAGGAGCCTCACACCCTACAGCCTCAGGCAGGCCCTGGGCATTGGCCCACCACACAGAGATTCCCAGAGAGCCAGGGTGCGAGGCCCCTACACATGCCATCCTTGCCAATGGCAGTGGCCAACGAGTGGAGATTCTGGGCACCAGCGGGGGACGCAGGGCTTGAGGGGTGAGGGATACTATTTCTTTGAGTGCGTAAAGGCTGGGAGCTTGTCACCACCTTCTTCTTACAACTGCCACAAACTTCCCCTCTGCAAACCCAGCCTCTGATGCCCATCCACCTTGACTGAAGAAATTCTGGCTACCCCACCCCCACTGCAGCCACAAGCCATCCTTGAAGGGCAAATCAGACCTGTTGGAATTCAAGTCTGACCCCCAACATCCCTGTATGTTTCCTCCAGCCCTTGACTGACCCTGTGTGTGCCCAGTGTTAGATATATCCCCATTTCTAGTCACCCAGTGTAAGGCACGCAAGCAAGAGACTTCACCTCAACTACCCATGTCCCTCCATGCAACACCTGGCACCCACAGAAGTGCTGGTGGGCTGCACAAACAGTGCCAGGGAGCGAGGGCAAGGAGTGGCTTTCTCTGACCTCTGTACTTCACACGCTTGGCCTGAAGCCACCCCCCATCTCTCTCTTGCAGGCAGAGTACCGGCTGTGCAATGGGTCTGAGAAGGAGAGCATGTCCCCAACAGCCAGGGTCTCCAAGAAGGAGACTCTCAAGGTAGGTACATGTCTGGGGAGGGAAGAACGGCATGTCCAGGAATTCCCCAAAGTGGGGACCTCGGACTGCCAAAGGGTGGAGCACACACCACGCCCCCGCTTCCTCTGCCCCCACTGCCTGTCCTCTTCCTGTCCAGTCCCCACTGTGGCTGCATGCTGGGAGGAGCTGGGCAACTTGGAGGCTCTCTGTGACTCACTGCTCTTGTACCCTGGTCCCAGGCACAGAAGGAGAACTACAGGCAGGAGAAGAAGCGAGCTACGAAGCAACTGTTCAGTGCGTTGACTGACCCCAGCGTGGTCATCATGGCTGACAGCCTGAAGGTAGGTGAGGGTTGCATAGCAGGTATCCTCAGGGGACTGGGGGTGGGGTGGGCAGGAGGGGACACAGATCCCTCAGGAGATAGCCAGCATGTTTGTCACCATAAATCTGTGTAAGCATCCTGAGGCTGCTGTAACAAATGACCACAGCCCAGGTAGCTTAAAGCAACAGATACTCATCCCCTCACAGCTCTGGAGGCCAAAGTCCAAGACCAAGGAGTCTCCAGGGCCACATCTGTCCTGCCTCTTGCATAGCTCTGAGGCTCCAGGGAGTCCCTATCTCTGTGGTCACACGGTCATCTAGAGTCTGTATCTCTGTGTCTCTCTGTGTCTTCTCCTCGTTCCTGTGAGGAACTGGTCACTAGTGGAGACCCCTACTCCAGCAAGACTCTAGCTCTCTCCCCATGATTACATCTGCCAGGACCTAATTTCCAAACAAGGCAGAGGTGTAGCAGGGGTCAGCAGAGTCTCAAGGAGGTCAAGGCTCTGACTTCCAGGGGGAAACCAGGTTCCAAGTCTGAGGCTGTGTAAAGAACTCCCTAAGCATCAGCCCCCAGCCTGTCTGTGTCCCCCATCACGCAGTGGGGGTTGAACTGCCCCTTCAGGCCTCCTGGAAAAGCAAACAAGACGGCCAGGCATGGACAGGGCCTTCTCCACCTACGTAGAAATGGATCGAAAATTCTTTACAAAGGAATATTGAGTGAGAAAGAGAAAACAAATGACAACTGTCTCAAATTTGTAAACTTGGCAATTCCAAGTGTCATCACTTGTGGTCAGTTCCTCCCAAGACCCTTGGAAGCCCTTGACCCTCAACAGCCTCCGCCAGTGAATCTGTCCCTGGCTGCTATGTATATTTTCAGACTTGCCAGCATTTAAATGCTCCTTTCTAAAGCTGGAAGAGAAACCAGACATACGGACACACCCCTCAAAACCCAGCTGCTTGGGAAACTGAGGCAGGAGGATCAACAGTTCAAGGGCAGCCTGGGTAATTTAGCAAGAGCCTGTCTCAAAAAAAAAAAAAAAAAAAGCAAGCAAGCAAACCAAAAGTTAAAACTGGTGGAGCAGTCTGCTGTGGCCCAGAGAGCACCCTGAGCTTTGCTTTGAGTTACATGTTCAGGCAATGCCAGCCCCCGCTGAGCAGACAGTGGGTACCTCCCGGGGGCTAGGGAAGAGGGAGCAGGAGAGGACAAAGGGCTTTTAGTGTACTCTATCCCCATCTGCCCCCACCAACCGTCCAGATGCCCCAAGTGTGGCCTTGTTGGTGGTGATGTTGGCCACGTGCCCCTTATCCCCAGATCCGGGGGACCCTGAAGAGCTGGACCAAGCTGTGGTGCGTGCTGAAGCCAGGGGTGCTGCTCATCTACAAGACCCCCAAGGTGGGTCAGTGGGTGGGCACCGTGCTGCTGCACTGCTGCGAGCTCATCGAGCGCCCCTCCAAGAAGGACGGTTTCTGCTTCAAGCTTTTCCACCCACTTGACCAGTCTGTCTGGGCCGTGAAGGTACGAGGAAGCAGGTGGAGTGGGGATGTTAGGACCAGGAAACTCCACCTGAAGCTGCAGTAGTGGAGGGACAGGTTCCTACTGGACCATCTCCACCAGCTGTGTGTGCATGGAGGGCGGTCCAAAAAGTCTCTTTACTTCTCTGAGCATCATGCAGGGCTGAGGATCAGACAGGGACACCTACCCTTTGTGGGTCCTGCAGCTCTTGACAGCCCTTGGGGAGTAAAGTTACCGTCACCCCATCACCCAGCCATGATCCAAAGGGGAGGACAGCACTGCTCCTGACCCAGACCTCAGCCCTCATAACTGGGACCAGTGGGGACAAGGATCTCAGGGGAAATTCAGAACAGCCTGTTCATGCTTGGATTTCAGAGAAACACTGGAGTTTCTTAGCAAAGATTCTGGATTTGCAATGAAGTCACATCCAGATAAAGCCATCAGGTCAAAGATGCCTTTGACACACCTCCCCTACTGAGTATTCCAGCTGTACCTCCACTGCCTACGACGTGCTCAGAATGCTAGCATTAGCTCACAGCTGGAGGAGAGAGGTGACTTGATAAAGTGTTGGCTCTCTCGCGAAATTATTGAACACTGTGCTAAAAGTGAAAATCAGAATGATTGTATGGGTACCCTTTCACACCATCATAAAGTCAGAATATCATGCCAAACCACTGTAAGCCAGGAATGGCCTTTTAAGTATATTCCAGATATTGTACTGCATGGGAGGTACTTGTCCTAAAAAGCTCTTCATTGTTTCTCTGGGATTCAAATTCAGCTGGGCATCCTGGATTTGCATTTATTGCTTCTGGCATCCCAAATCAGAAAGCTCAGAGCTGGAGAGGTGAGGGCAGAGGAACCAGCAAGGAGGGGGACAGAGTTCCTGCCTGTCCCCTCTTCCTCCCTGCCTGAGCTGACATGCAGGTCTCTGCCTGTCCAGGGCCCCAAAGGCGAGAGTGTGGGCTCCATCACACAGCCCCTGCCCAGCAGCTACCTGATCTTCAGGGCCGCCTCTGAGTCAGATGGTGAGTCCAGCCCTCACCCCATCCTGCATGCCTGTCCCCTCTCATCCCTAGAAGTTTAGGAAGCCAAGTTCCAGGCTCTCTGTCATCCCCAGGAAGACAACTTGAACTCATGGGCCAGGCAGGCCTCTCGCACACCTGTGTGCCCACCTGGGCTTCAATCTCTCCATGGGTAAATGTACCAGCAATATCTGTCACATTTCCAGAGGTTAGGAAAGGTGACAGTAACCGAATTCCACCACAGTAGGTTCTACTGTCATCATTTTTATTTGAGAGATGAGGAAACTGAGGCAGGGTAGTCCCCCTGGGGAGAGAGTGCTAGATTCGGGGTATACTGAATGTCCCCTGAGCCCCAGAAAACTTGCCGTTTGTTAGTAAGCCCTGAATAGTGGCTCTCTCAGCTGCAGCCATGACGATCACTGGGATTCACTGTGGGATTCATTCTGAGTGCGGTCACCCTCTGGCCAGGGTGGTGGACCCTGCCTAACTTTGAGTCCTCTTCGGTCCTTCCGGACTAGGATGTCTGCTCTTATTCGGCTTGTGTCATGTTGCCCCCTCGTGGTCAAATGCCGCATCCACACTCCTTTCTCTGGCTGACGAGTCTCTGTAGTAATTAATGTCATCAGGTTCTATTGATATTATGATCATTTTCCCACTCTGTGGGCCAGTCCAGGACCCTGGGATGAACAGGGAAGCCTTTCCCTCGTGGCACTTGAAGTCTTGGGGGGGAAAAGGGAAGGTAAACAGCAAACCATCAAACAAAGGTAAAGCCTGAGAGGAGTCTCAGGTTGGCAAGGGCAGAGATTAAAAATCCATGGCCCCTGTGGGCATCAAGGTGGGCTTCCTGGAGGAGGAAGAGAGGCCTTGAAATGGGCTTCAAAGGGTGTGCGGTGTTCAGGACATCTAGTCCCTTGTGTCAGCCATAAAACATGTGTGTTCAGGAACCCAGGCCCAATTCAGCAGTAGTGACTGTACCACCTCTCATACTGTGTGCAACCCACACACCTGTGACCTCCAAGCCCCTGCACTGTCTATCTCAGCCTGCAAGGAACCGCAGCAGGACCTAACTTGTCCCCCAGCAAGAGAGACACTCAGGCACCATCCATCCCAGTAGACCCATCCCTAAGATTCCAGAGCGGCTCCCAATACCAGACCCCAGGAATGCTTCCCCGAGGGCAGGTCTCCCAGTTTAGGAAGGGAAAGAAACTCCCGATCTTCAAGAGCAATGGAAAGGCTTGGAGACATAAGAATGCTTCATTCTCCTTTAAGCCAGAGCCCCCGCACTTATGTGACCCCATACCAACAGTATGACACTTATTTCTAGGCCACCCCACATCACTTGCGTGAGTGGAAGGGCTGCTGTTAATAGTGATGCCAGGTCATCCGGTGTCACCTGGGTAGACACCTCGTGGCACAGAGGGATGGTGCTGGCCTATCCCTCACTCACCCCACTGCCTTTGTGCCGCCAGGGCAGTGCAGTGACTCCTTGGCCAGCATGCAAGGCTCACTCCCAGCCTCCTGCCACCGCCCCACTCTATTACCCAGAAGCTTAGCGCCCCAGACCCCAGTTCCCAGCCAGGGAAGCCCAGCTCCCTGTTCCACGAGAGGGATCTGCAGGCCAGCCCTCCAGGTGGACAGCCAGCTCTAGACATGTGGGCGTAGAGGGGCCTGACCATCCTTATCTTAGCCTCTGTCTGCGACACGGGTGCATGGAAATGTGCATCCTTGGAGGTCCTCAAAAGGCCACGTGGAATCTGCAGCAGGATTTCTAGCTGGAGGATTCTGGGAGGATGGTCTCTCAGGGCTGAGCGGGGGGCGTGGCCAGGAGAGGAGGGGCTGAAGCGTGCGTCTGGGGGGCGTGGCTAGGAGGGGCAGACTACCTGCTGATTCTGCAAGGAAATCTCCCAGTAAGAAGTGGAGTGTGGCTCCGGGTTGCAGAGGCGGGCAGGGCACTCTTTCTCTGGCTCACCTTGTAACTCACCCTCCTGCTCCTTACAGGCCGCTGCTGGCTGGACGCCCTGGAGCTGGCTCTGCGCTGTTCCAGTCTGCTGAGACTGAGCTCCTGCAAGCAGGGTCGCGACGGGGAGCCGGGGTCCTCGCCCGACGCGTCTCCCTCCTCAGTCTATGGGCTGCCCGCGTCGGTGGCCGTCCCCCCGGACCAGGACTTGTTCCCGTGAGCCGGGGCTGGAGATCCTGCACATGGGAGGTGGGGAGGGAACTACCCAAGCCCTGGAGCCTCAGCTTCTTCGTTTATGCAGAGGGGTGGATGGTGTCCACTTCGATAATGGAGGAGTTAAATGCAGGACCGTGTGCCCAGGTTGGCGTGCGTGACCAGATGCCTATGGCCGTGTCCTCCTTCCAGGCTGAACGGGTCTTCCTTGGAGAACCACCTGGAGAATGACGGGTTCTCAGACAAGTCCGAGCGAGAAAATGCCGAAGACTCAGATGCAGAGACCCAGGACCACAGCAGGAAGACCAATGAGAGTGGGAGCGACCAGTCTGAGGGCCCTGGGGGGCCGCGAAGAGGAACCACCTACGTGGAGCAGGTCCAGGAAGAGCTGGGAGAGGTGAGCGCCACCCGAACCTGGCACCGAGGGGCAGGGGGAGAAAACAGGCTCTGGGGTGGGGTCTCCCAGGCTTACCCTGGCAGTGTGGGTGCAGCTGTGTTTTTGCAAGTGAACACTACTTGTTTTGCTGTGCCCAACACCCCTGGTGTGGGGGTGTAGGAATGGAAGGATGTTGGGATGGGACAGGGTTTTACTAAGGCAATAGTCAAGGTACTGGGGCCGGAATAACCTGGGACCCACGATGATGAGAGAACAGTCTGCTTGCCATGGCCCTCATTCTGCTCTCTCTTGAGATGTAGACAGCCCTGAATTCAGATTCCACCCCTTCCCACACCAGCTGTATGATCTTGTCTACTCAGTAAAGGAGGAGGGCAAAAGTCCTGTGCCCTGGAATTCTGTGACGTCTAATTCTGAAGGTAGAAACCCAGAGCTCAGCCTGTCCCCGAGAACCGGAGTGTACCCTCCTCTCCTCCAGCCTAGATTCACTAAAAGATGGAAGGCTTGGGGGTTCCAGCCAAGTCCAGTTATGTCCTTGGGCCTGGAAGCTACAGGGGCCTCCCAGCAGTGACAACAGAAAAACTATCCATCCCAGGGAGATGGCTCTTGGCCTTGCCTGGGTATTGCAGACTTCCCCAGGGCAAAGGCTTCCTGGACAACCCTGTCCTGTGAGCATAGCACAAAACCTTCCTTCCTGGCTGTCCCCAGACAGCTCTGTGGGCCTTTAAAGATATTTCTGCCACCTGCAAGTTAGTGGAGGGCACACAAGGCCCTGCATCCCGCCCCTAACACAAAGACAAAAGGAAGAGCCCAAGGCTTAGTAACTCCACGGTATGTGTTTGGCAGCCATAATGAGGGTTAGAAGTGGTAGAAAGAAAAGGAGAGGAATCTGGGGCAGCCTCTACTCCTCACCCTGTGACCTGGAGAAGGAAGAGACTCTGGTGTAAGCCTGGGTCCTCATAGGGGATGCGGAGGCTGTGGTGGGCTGTGGTGCAGGCTTTGTGGCTCCACACACCTCCAATGTCGGTATGTTAATATTGACAGCTTTGTGTACACCAGCTATCCTCAACAAAGTGGCTACAACAACAAAATAAAACAGTATTTTTTCTAATGGAGGAGCAGGTCTGCATACCTGCCTCCCTGGGCAGCTGTGAGGTTGGAGCAGTTAAGGCTTCTCTGTGTCCTGGACCCAGAGGCCAGGGAGAGGGGCTTCTGCCTCTCTGTGGGACAGTCACTGAAGTCCACAGATGGGTTCTGGTTGGGCCCGATCCCACCTGGACTTGGGGGATTCACCCGGGCCAAGAAAAGACCCTGGTCTGCCAGGAGGTGGCATGAGTGACCTGGACAGGGTCAGCGTCCTTCTTCTGGAAAGATGGGCACCTAGAGAAGGGTAAAGGTCAGATGCAACCAATCAGGCTCTCAAGGTACAGGGACCAGGTCATGATCCACACCAAGTAGGGGGACATGTGTCACCCTGCATGCATACTTCCTCCAGCCAGGGCCAGCTCCTCTGTCCTGCCTCATCTGGCTCCTCAGGCAGCACAGAGAAGTCACTCTCACAACTCCCCAGGGCCTGACTGTGTCTTCTGCTGCAGCAGGGTGAGGTGTCCCAGGTGGAGACGGTGTCGGAGGAAAACAAAAATCTGATGTGGACACTGCTGCGACAGCTGCGGCCTGGCATGGACTTGTCACGTGTGGTGTTGCCCACCTTTGTGCTGGAGCCACGCTCCTTCCTCAACAAGCTCTCGGACTACTACTACCATGCTGACCTGCTGTCCAGGTGCGCGGCTGGCCAGGGAGGGAGGCCTGCAGCCCTGCACTCCCACAGAGGACCCCAGAGCCCAGTAGGGTGGACTGTAGGGACCCCCACATTTGGGAGCCTGGTAGAGGGAGCACAGCAGGATGCAGGCATCCAGAGGCTTCCTGGAGGTGGCAGTGGCATCCTGGCAACACCAAGCCTGTCTGCTCCCACATGAGTGGCCCTGGCACTTTGTGGGGCAGGGGTTTCCCTACTTCAAGCTACATGGCAGGATCAGCAGAGGGTGTCCAGAGTAGCAGGACCATGGTGGCCTCTTTCAGCTGCATGGCAGAGACTGGAATGGGGGAGGGGAGAGGGAGGGTATTGGGGCCCCTGTGTGGACTCAGAGCCCCCACTCCACGCAGGGCTGCAATGGAGGACAGCGCCTATGGCCGAATCAAGCTCGTGCTACGGTGGTACCTGTCTGGCTTCTACAAGAAGCCTAAGGTAAGAGGTGGCCAGGGGGGACACTGCAGCCAGGGGTCTGTCCTCAGCCCTCATGCTAGGGCCCTTCATGAATCCATACCCACTTCCCGCCCCCACAGCTTTGAAGGATTGTGGTCATCCCCATCATGGTCTCAGTTCCTCAGAGATGGAGCGCAGGACTCTGACCTCCCATGGAGTGACCCTCTAGACTGCTTAAGCCAGGCCCGAAAAGGTCATCCCTGCTCCCTGAAAGACCAAGCTGGACCCTTTCCCTATCCCAAGGAAGCAACCTCATGCTGTGTTAGAGATGCACCACTGTGTTAGAGTGGGGTTTGTGGCTTGAGCTTCAAGGTAACTTTAGGTCCAGGGTTTTCATAATTTCTAGCCACAGACTCTTCTTTAAGAAATTCAACCTCAATGCCCAGCTGACAGCAGAACTGCCCTTGTTGTAGTGATGGGGGTGGTTGCAGCTCTGTCCACTGCTGAGATCCCACCAGCAGCCCTGGGGTTCCATGCAACACAAGTTTAAATATGGATATTTTAGTTCTACCCCTTCACTGTACAAATGGGGAGACTGAGGCCAAAGAGAGGAAGGGACCACCCCGGACTCTCAGAGCAGGTCTCCCACTGCCTGGTGTCTCCTGAGCTCAGCTTGAACAGGCCATGTGTGGGCTGTACCCAAAGTCCAGGAAGAGCCAAAAAGTGGACAGGGTATCTGGAGGCTGTCCCCATGGGCAGAGTGAACTCCCCAAAGCAGAAGCAGGGTGCTGTTCCCAGATGCTGGCAGCAAACCAGGCTCCCTCCTAGAGCTGGGTACAGCCTGCCACACTGTCCCTCTGTTTACCCTGTCCTGCGCAGGCCCAAGGCCTTCCCTTGCTCAGAGGCGCCTTCCTGCCCGCTTCCTCCAATGCGTTTCTGTGCTTTTCCTGCAGGGAATCAAGAAGCCCTACAACCCCATCCTAGGGGAGACCTTCCGCTGCTGCTGGCTCCACCCCCAGACCAACAGCCGCACTTTCTACATAGCAGAGCAGGCAAGGCGCCCACCCTGCCTCCCCCAGGCCAGGCTGCCAGAGTGGGGGTAGTGTGAGGGGAGGTGACGGACAGGCCTGGCAGTTGGCAGGGCAGGTCTGACGTTGGTCTCACATCCTCCCAGTGGGTAGTGATCTAGATTCTCCTAGATGGTGCAGACACAGCATCATGGGGGTGATCACTGTGTCTCCTGAGGAAGGGGGCAGTGCATCTTGCTTCCCAAGGGACAATCCACAGTAGGTCAGAGATTCAAGTCTTCCCAGGCCTGTGACTCAGGCCCTGCTCCCCTGGAATTCCCTGAGGATACCCTGAATGTCTGCTCCTGGGTCAGAGAAGGATGTGAAGGTGAACTTGTGCCCGGTGGATGTCTCCAGAGCCTCCTCTCTGGCCACAGGTGTCCCACCATCCACCCGTGTCTGCCTTCCACGTCAGCAACCGAAAAGATGGCTTCTGCATGAGTGGGAGCATCACAGCCAAGTCCCGATTCTATGGTGAGGGCGCTCAGCTGGGTGCTTGATCCTTGGGCATGTGGGAGGAAGGCCTGGTCCCAGGACCTCAAGGGGTGGCAGAGGGCATGTCTGCCTGTACCAGGAAGCACACCAGTGGTGAAAGAACTCAGAGTCTGTGTTGAGCGCATGGGACAGGCAGGTGGAACAGTCTGCCACTGAAGAAAGGTCTGTGATTTGGTGCTGCCCTGGCCGTGGCAGCCTGATGTGTAGGAAGTGTCCCTCTCCATTTCCCCCATCAGGCATACCTTGTTTACTGCTGTCATTTGTGAGCAGGTGTGAGAGAGCTGAGTGCCCCTGTGTGCCTCGCTTAATGGCCTCTGTACTCAACTTCAGCTTACCTTTTCCATCCTTTGCTCCTGTCCTGCCAGTGGCTGTGAGTCCTAGTCCTGGGTGAAGTGCCTCCCAAAACAGGGGTATTTAAAATGCAAGAAGAACTCAGCTCAGAGCCTCTACCCTGAGAAGCCCTGACTTAGTAACTGAAATAAACCGCTAACCTGCAGCAAGTTATGTAACCGTTTCTTAGGGCAGATGACGTGTAAACTGGACAAGGCTCTAACAGAATCTGAGCGACTGACCCACAGCCGCACAGCTGGAGGGGTCAGGAGCTCTTTACACCTATTGGAAAGGAGCTCAGACCCTATGGCTCCAGGGGTGGCCTGAGCGCCAAGGGACAGTCTGTGCTCACTGGTCCCCTGCCCCTGTCTCCTTAGGGAACTCATTGTCAGCTCTCCTGGATGGCAAGGCCACACTCACCTTCCTGAACCGAGCAGAGGACTACACCCTCACCATGCCCTATGCCCACTGCAGAGGTGAGCACTCCCCCACCACCCCCAAGGAAGAGCCCAGGCTGTCCCTCAGGAACCCAGTGGGTGTAAGGGCTTTTGTTTCTATTTCTTCCAATATATCCCACTTCCTCCTCATTCATCAGTGATGTATTTAAATCCGAGTATGTAATTCCAGGAAGAGTGTTATTTTTCTCCCTTTTATAAACAGTTTAATTTTCTTATGGCTGTCATTGCGGTGGGTGATCAGTCGGCTGTCAATCTCTGCTACCATACCTGTTTACTCTGTATGCACCTTGAGATCTCTGTCTTCGGTGTTCTGAAGTTTCATTACTGTGTCCAAGTTTGCACATCTTGTCTGTTATATTTTACTTATTAGCCTTTGATTTCTTATAGTCGTCTTAGGTTTATAGAAAAATTGAGCAGAAGGTACAGAGTTCCCATTACCCCTTACACACACGCACCCACACACACCAAGCTTCTCCTTCTGTTAACATCAAGCATTAATGTGGTAGGTTTGTTACAACTGATAGACCAGTATTAGTACATTACTAGCTGAAGTTCATGGTTTCCACTAGGGTCATTCTTTGTGTTGTACATTCTCTGGGTTTTGACAAATCTATATTGTCATGGACCCACTATTAAAGCATCAACGGATAGTTTTACTACACTAAAATTCTCTTATGGTCAAACACTCCTGGGTTAATCCACCTGGTCACCTCTCCTTCCTCAGCCCTGGCAGATCCTGATCATTTTACTGTCATCATAGTTTTGTCTTTGCCTGAATGTCACATAGTTGTAATTTACAGCATGTAGTCTTTTTTTAGATTGTCCTCTTTCACTATGCATTATGCATCTTGTATTCCTTATGTCATTTTTAACTTCTTCAGATCTCTGAATTTCTTTTTTTAAATTTTTGCACCTCAAAGGTTTTGATTGGTTGGCTTTTTTCTTTGAAGTCTTAAATCTGAGGTTCCATGGCTTTGATCAAGCCTGGAAATTTTTAGCTAATTTTTAATATTACCTCACTCCAGATTTCTTCATTTTTCCTTCTACAACTTCACAAAGACATGACTGAAACAGTCTTCTTCTGTGCCTTGTGTCTCTAGGTATTTCTACCCTATATCTTTAGCTTCTCTGTAATTTCTTTAGTTCTGTGTTCAATTCTTCCTGAAGCTTAACTCATTCATGGATTTTTCAATTTCACTGGGATTTGTTTTCTTTTGTCTTGTGTTTTTCCCGTATAAATTCTCCTTGGTTCTGTTTCAGACCTTCCTTTTCTTTTTGCTTTTCTCCGATCGTGTATACAGTCTCTTCTCAGGACTCTCTAAGCAGTGTAAACACACTTTTCTCTTCTTGATTTAGTAATTCTAATACAGGAATGTGTTTGCTGCTGTTTCCCCCCTGCCCACACAGGTGCCTTAAAACATGCTCATAAATACTTGTTCAGTGAATGACTATATAGAGTGAGACCTTGGAGACACAAGGTCTGGGGTGAGAAATGTCATATGCTCATGTGGTCACGATTTAAGGAAGGTCTACAGAGCTCTAAGGTGTCAGTGGGACCCAACAGCCAACTAAGGCTCTTTCTAGCCCAAGATGGGACCATATGATTGTGCTGAGAGCTTTTCCTGGTTTGCCATAGTAAGTTGTTTCTGGGCCATAGGGGAAGTATCCACGTGGATCCCAAACTCAGCTCACGGATTCAGCTTTTGTTTCATCTTAAACCTCAGAGCCGAGCCAAAGCCTGACCGTGTTCTTTGCTCCTGGCTGTGCTGTGGTCGGGCTTGCTGCAGCTCCCCTTCTGCTGAGGACACAGTCGTGAGTGGGGATGTCTGGGCAAGGCTCTCCTAGGATGCTGCTGTGGCCGGGATCTGGCCGCGGCTTCCCAAAGGGCCTCCAATTCAAGGCCTCAGATCTAACCAGTCTCCTCCTTCTCATAACATCCTTGTACTCCTCCTCTGTCTTCATCCTGATCCTGCACTGTCTTCTCTTCCTCTTCTTCTTTGTCTGTCTCCTCCATTTCCCTCCTCTTTCTTCTCTTCCTCACCCTCATTTCTCCTCCCACTATGTCTTACCCCCCGTCTCCTCACCTTCTCTGTTCCTTTTTCTCCCTCTTTTCCTCTCCTCCTTGTCCTCCTCTTACCCTCTCTTTCCACTGACCATCCTCTTCCATATCCTCCCCCTGTGCTTTCTCATTTTCCTGATTCATTTCTTCCTCCAGGGAATTTTCCTTTTGTCTTTGTCTTCATTCATTTATTGACTTGATCTATAGAAGCTCTATCACATTCAGCCCACATTTTGTGACAAGGCCCATCACAGAGCTCAGGGTCATTCCAAGGCAGGTGCGCTGTGTCTGCAACATTGGCATGCTGAATCTATGGCTCATCTGCGGTTTGTTTGGCTTTGCAGGAGGACCAGGTCCTCCTCCTCTCCTTCATCTATCTGTGGGAAGCTTCTCAAAGGAGAAACTGCCTTTGGCATGGTTACCCAGGAGGCTCAGCTCATTTTGAGAAAAAAATGTCAGATTTTTTTCTCTTCTCTAAATATGACTTTCTTTTCTGTCATTGGCATTGTCAAGGTCATACTGCTGTGTGATGTGACAGGAACAGACCTGAAGGCTTTAGGACATTCCAATTACTGTCCTCCTTGAGACTCAGATTATCCCAGCTTGGGCCTGAGAATGCTTTTGGGTCCCATCTACACCCTGTGGCAGTGGTCTCCACAGCTTTTGGCACCAAGATTTGGTTTTATGGAAGATAATATTTTCATAGACTAGAGGTTAGAAGTGGTGTTGGGAGGTGATTCAAGCATGTTATATTTATTGTGTGCTTTATTTCTGTTATTATCATACTGAAATATATAACAAAATAGTTATACAACTCTCCATGATGTAGAATCAATGAGAATCTTGAACTTGTTTTACTGCAATTAGCTGTTTCCATCGACTCATTTGCTACTCTAAAGCCACTCTAAAATCTGCCACAAGATGAGGTTTAATTGTCACTTGCCACTCAGGCTGCAAGCAATTAAGATATTATGATCTCTATGCACTCAAAACACCCTGCTAATGTGACTCTGTATTTGCTGGCCATCACCACATCAGCTTCACTCACATCCTCAGGCATTGGATTCTCACAAGCAGCATGAAACCTAGGTCCCTCCTGTGTGTAGTTCACAGTTGTGTTGGAGCTCCTGTGGGCGTCTAATGCTGCCAATCACCCAACAGGAAGTAACTGAAATGGTAGGGAGCAGCTGTCCATATACATAAAACTTTGTCTCCTTATCTCCTACTGCGAGAACCCCTGCCCCAGAGCTCTCTGACCTTGCTTCTTTCTGCAGTGATCCTGTGACCCTGTGAGCACATGAAAATTTCTCATTATAGACGTCAAATTGACTGTTTCTCCAAAAAACATGAATTCCTTCCAGTGGGAAATATAGACCGTATTAATCACCCTTCTGTTGCTGGGACAAATATCTGATGTATACGACTTAAAAGAGAACGGTTTATACATATACAACAGGAATTTATTCTGGCTCACAGTTTCAGAGATTTTTGCAGTCTATGATTGGCTGGCCTCTAAGGCAGGAATATCATGGTAGAGTGTCATGGCAGAGGAAGTCTTCCCAGCCCATGGCATCCAGAAAACAGAGAGAGAAAGGGTAGGGGGAGCCCGGGCAAGAGCAAAGCTCTCCAAAAGCATCCCTCTCCACTGACCCATCCCCTCGCACCTGGCCACCTCCTAACACCTGTGAAGTTCAGTGGTCTACTCACCATCTTGAACTCAGATGGGAAGAGTGAGGGTGGACTCCAATCTACTGTACTCCTATGAGGAAGGTTTTCATGCTGGACTCACTAGAGAGCCCTAATCCCTGATCTGCTCACCCTGTGATAGCCCTGGCATTGAATACATGAGCTTTTAGGGATACATTTTAGGTCCAAATTATAACAGAAAACAATGTAGAAGTCATATTTGTCTTTTAAAAATATTTTTAATTGTGAAAAACTACATAAATTTTGCTCTCTCAGTCACTCTGCTGTGCACCATCCAGGGATGTTAACACGTTCATCACAGTTACAGCCGTCGCTGTTCGTCTGATCCATTTCTAATGGTAGCTTGATCATTGTCACGAGGGCTTTCTAGCGAGCTGAGCATAAAATTGTTCTCGTTGTAGAATACAGAAGAACAGAGGCCACACTTACTCTTCCTGTCCAATTCAAGATGGCAGGTTGGGGCCAGCCCCTCGGCCTGGCATCTGATCTCTCTCCCCTACACCAGAAACCCATCTAGAGCCACGGCCACAGCTGCTTTTCATCCTAAGCCCTGTCACACATGCAGCAGTCTCAGAAAGATCAGGGTCACTGCACATGAGTGAAAACTGGAGTGGCTTTGATTTTAAGATAGGGTTTGTCCTAACCATGTCCCACTGGGATTTTCAGAGTCACCTCCTTCCAAGCTCAGGCCACCAGCTGATACCTAGTTCTGGTTTTGAGGATTTTTCAAATTAAAAGTAAAATTTGGGTTTCATTTTACTTTTAATTTCTAGGAACTACTTTTTATATTTTTTATCATTATGTAAATAAAATGTTTCCAAAATCTAAACCACAAAATAAGGTACAGAAAAAATCTGCATCTCCCTAGGACAACCCACCCCCCATCCCTACCCCCTCTGACAGAGGACAGGCACCTGTGCTCACACTGAGCAGCCTCTGGCTTCCTTCTCTGCCCATGTGGCATAGAGACTCCACAGAGCAGCTCAGTGACCCTGCAGGTCTTTTCTGGGTTGTGTGCTCTCATGGACCCAGATACACAGCTAGCCACCTAGGGAGGGTTGGGTATGTTTCAGACTTTTAGCTCTTCAAATAGCTTATGTTATTTCTCGTTTTTTGAAAGAGGTGTATTTTGTTCTGCATTTCTGAGTGTTTTGGAGTATTGTTTAGCTGGTGGTGTTTCTCCAGTTTTCCATATGGCCAGAGATACAAAGCATGCCCGGCCTGGGGTAAGGGTTGGGGGGCAGAGGAGTGGCACATACCTATAATCCCAGAACTTGACAGGCAGAGGCAGGAAGATTGGTGTAAGTTTGAGGCAGCCTGGTCTGCATACTGAGTTCAAGACCAGCCTGACTTACACAGTAAGACCCTGTTTCAAACAATTAAAAGTGTGATGCACCCTGGGTCACAGTAGTGAGGAGGAGACCTTTTTTCAGGAGTGAGCATTGGCATACAGCTTCAGAGTCCAGGGATACATGTGACAAGTGTCTTGTAGTCTGGCAACCTAGCAGAGTCTAAAGGCAGCTTCTGGACCTAAGCAGAGGCACTGGCAAGGATAGTAACCTTCCTGTGGATGGTTACTGAGGGACTTGCATGCCTCTGAGTTCTGTGGCCGCAAGACTCTCCCTGTGTGTGCTCTGCTCCCAGAGCATCTGTCCACCCATGCTCCTTTTGGTTTTCCTGGGATCTGACACAGGCCTTCCAGGGATTAGGGCTGCTGAATCTCAGTCCCAACATGGCTGCATTTCAGGGCTACTGTATGGCACTATGACCCTGGAGCTGGGAGGGAAAGTGACCATTGCCTGTGAGAAGAACAACCTTCAGGTTGAGCTGGACTTCAAACTCAAGGTAGTGGGTACTGCCTGGGGGAGGCAGGCCTGGAGTTCAGGCCATGGAAGAAGCAAGTCTTTGGGGGACCCTTCTGTACTGCAGGGAAGGTTTTCTAAGCACTGTACCTAAGTAATCAGCTCTGTATATCTCCATGGGATAGAAGGGACCGTGAGGGAGGAAGGGGATGACTTCAGGTCACACACTGGAGCCTGAACAGACCTAGGTCTTGTCTCAGGATGAGGACCCTGCAGGCCTGAGCTCAAGCTAAGACCTTTGGGAAAGGTTGGCCTTCTCTGGCTTTGGGCTTCATACTAACCATGGCCACAAGAGTGACTGTTTCAAGCCCCCAAAGAATTTGCCTCTGGCTCCTACTGGCTCACAGGCATCCATCTGTCCTGGTGTCTCCTGTAGCCTTTCTTTGGGGGCAGCACCAATATCAACCAGATCTCAGGAAAGATCATGTCTGGAGAGGAGGTCCTGGCACGTCTCACTGGCCACTGGGTAAGAGACATCTTTTGGGGCACATCAGGCTGGGTCCTGGGATGGTTATCATGGGTGCAACTCTGATACCTCCTGGCTATCTGGGGCAGGACAGAGACGTGTTTATCAAGGAGGAGGGTAGTGGAAACTCCGAGCTCTTCTGGACTCCAAGTGAGGAGGTCCGCACACAGCGGCTGAAGCGGCACACGGTGCTATTTGAGGAGCAGACAGAGCTGGAGTCTGAGAGGTAAGGCCTGTCTCCTGCCAAGAGACCCCACTGACCACAGCCTGTTACAACCAGGCAGAAAGCTTGGCAGGATCATGGTGCTGTGAGCATATTCCAGGATGCGCCTGGCAGGGAAGACAGTCCTCAGGGTGGACCCCTCAAGGCAGAGTATATATCCTACTGCCAACATGTGGAGGGAAGGGGTCTTTGTCACTGTCAGCAGGTGACCATAAGCTTCACAGGGAAGTCTCTCCAGGCAGGAAATGAGAAAAGATTCTTGGATCAATAAAACAGCACCCTGAGGAAAACACCTCCCTGCAAAGTAGTGAGCCCCCGGTTGCTGGAAGCAATCCAAGTCTCTCTCCCAGTTCAGAAGGGCCCTGACTGCACACTGCTGAGGGGACATGGCCAAGTAGGCCCTCAGCTCAGGACAGGTCCCCTGGCCCTGCAGGCTCTGGCAGCATGTTACCAAGGCCATCCTCGAAGGTGACCAGCACAAAGCCACACAGGAGAAGTTTACGTTGGAGGAGGCACAGCGGCAGCGTTCCCGAGAGCGCCAGCAGAACCTCACGCCCTGGAAACCACAGCTCTTCTGCCTGGATCCGCTCACCCAAGAGTGGCATTACCGCTATGAAAAGTGAGCATGGCAGGAGGCCACCATGGGCCTCCCAGTGTGACCAGGCCTGGCAGACTGCACCCACCATGCTGAACCTGTACTTGTTTTTTTTTTTTAATCGGTACCGGGGATCGAACTCATGGAACAACCTGCTTGCAAGGCAGGTTCTTATGCCGCTGAGCTAAATCCCCAGCCCCTGGACCTGTACTTGTGAGGGCCAAAAGGGCTCCCACTTCCCCTTCTCACCACAGCCTGTCCGCTGAAGGCTCAGGCAATCAGGGTGGACCCTGGATGGTGGACACCCTGGGAGGATCCGCCCACCATAGGGAAGCTGCAGGTTGGGTTTGGACAGAGCCCCTTTCTTTGAGGGCCACCAGGGCTGCCACCTCTGCTGATGGATGCCTTGTGCACTCTCCAGCCATAGCCCCTGGGACCCTCTGAAGGACATCGCCCAGTTTGAGCAAGATGGGGTTCTGCACACCCTGCAACGAGAGACCATGGCTCGCCAGACCACCTTCTTGGGCAGCCCAGGCTCCAGGCATGAGGTCAGCACCCCCAGGATCCCATCTAGTCTCCCTAGCTGTAGCTGTGGCTACCACCTACACCCTCACTCCCCACCCAGCCCTCGTCTCTCTGTGTCCCACTCTGCTGTCCCCTCATCCTCTACCTCACAGTGGCCTCTGCTGACCCTAGCCTCTTGTGCTCAGTGTAGGACCCAGGGTGCCTGCATTTGCAGGATGCCTGGGTCATGGGACACTCCCATGCCTTACCTTGCAGGGCTTGAGTAGGGCTTGTGGCTCCTAACCCATTGCCCCTTAGAGCTGCCTTCCACCATGTTATAGATACAGAATTTCATTCTTCAGATGAGGATGCTGAGGCCAAAGACAGCCCAGGAAGGGCTTCCCAAGGTAGGAAGAGAAGCCAGCGTTTGCGCTCATCTGGGCCCTAGAAAGGGCATGAGGGAATGCAGGGAGGCTACAGGAAGAAACAAAGAAGGACGGGCCCTTTGCACATGCTCTAGGGCTCCACAGATGGCCTATTAGGCAGCACCCTGGTGCCAAGGTCTGTGTCCGAGGTGTGAGCAGTACCTGCTGTGCTGACCAGTGCCAGTGTGTCTAGAGGCAGTTTGCTGGCCCTCACCCCTGCAGATGGCGTCAGCAGCAATATGTTAGCTGAGAGCTCAGGACTGCTCTTCCACACAAGGTGGAGGATCAAGCCTCCTCTGTCCAACTCTAAACCTATCTGATGCAATTTCTGTGTACAGCACTGTCCTGATATAAACAGGCCATCACAGCCTCCAGGTACCCATGGCAGTGTGTGTGTGGGCTCTGGGCTGCAGCAGTTCTGTCTTTCTGCAGAGACCTGGCCCAGACCGGCGACTCCGCAAGGCCAGTGACCAGCCCTCAGGCCACAGCCAGGTCACTGAGAGCAGTGGCTCCACACCTGAGTCCTGCCCAGAGCTCTCAGATGAGGACGGTGACTTTGTTCCTGGTAAGCCATCTTTGGGCAAGCTCCCAAAGCTTGTCTGGTTGGCACCTTGGCTTGACCTGGCAGGGAGGCTGAGAGGGGGCCAGCTACAGCCTGTAGCCCCTCAGTAGGGTGGAAAAGCTGAAACAGTGGCTTCCTAGGATGCAAGTGCTTCCTGGTTTGCCCTGACTCAGTTTTCTTAGCTGAAGAGCGGGCTGAGGAGAGTTGTAGCAGGGGAGAGGGAGCAGACTCAGGCTACAGTTTGCTAAGCAGCAAGGGCCGTGTACAGTGTCTCTAATTCTGCCCCCTCCCTGGTGGGTCCATCTGCTCCTTTGCTGGCCCTGGAGGTCACTGGGTGTTTCTTGCTGTCTTCCGGGTTTGTTAGAGGCCACTGGGTGTGGGAAGCCCTCCAGAAACTTCCTCTACACCTCTGCCTCTCTGTGTCTGTGGCTTGCTCCAGGGTGTGTCAGAGCCAAAACTCTGTACTCACCTTGCTTCTCCCCTCCTGTCCTATGTCTTCCCTTCCCCCTGGATATCCAGGCAGTGAAAGCCCATGCCCTCGGTGCAGGAGGGAGGTGCACCGGCTGCAGGCCCTACAGGAGGCCGTGTTGTCCATCAAGGAGGCCCAGCAGGAGCTGCACAGGTACACCAGATTCCAACCAGAGGGTGGGGAGAGGTGGCTAGGGAGCCTGGCGTGTACAAAGGTATAACTGCCTTCATGTAGGAGTTCAGCTGTGGGAGCAGAGGCCCAGCTCTCCAGATACACAGGAAGTGGGTCTGAGCGGACTGGATGGTTAAAATTGTCAGAATTTGAGCTGGAGATTCCAAGGAGCTTAGAGTTTGGGGTGGGGCGCTTAGGCTTGGGCATAGATGTGGGGGCTCTCTGGGGGCACCCATCTCAACCTAAGTCTGATAGCCACAGAAACAACTGGGAAAAAGTGTAATAGAATTCAGACCATAGCTAAGATCTGAGAACTTAGGGGGCTACTAGTGTTCTTCAGAAGCCAGAAAGCTTGGGTTCCTAATGTCCAAGGGAAGGAACACATGATATCCCTTCTTTTCTCCTTGTCTGCTCTGGCTGTGTTGATCCCGTAGTGGCTCTTCCACACTGGTCCGTGCTGTGCAGGCCACTGCCCTCTAGAGACAGGCAGACATCCCTGGTTGGGCAGCACTCTGGACTAGCAGGGTGGCCAGTACAGTCTCCACCCTGTCGTTGCAGGCACCTCTCGGCCATGCTGAGCTGTGCAGTGCAGGCCAGGCAGGCACCACCCCCAGGCCTCCTGCACAGCCCCCGATCCTGGTTCCTGCTCTGCGTGTTCCTGGCCTGCCAGCTGCTCATCAACTATGTCCTCAAATAAGAGCCTTGGGGCAGTGAGACATGGTCTACAGAACTCCAGCAGCCCAGCTCTCCCTCCAGGCACCCAGCACTTTAAGCCCTGTGGAGGCAGAGACTCAATAGGCACAGCCACCACAAAAAAGAGACCGTGCCCAAAGGACAGCAGACAGACCCTGTGGACATCAGTGCTCTGCAGCCTGAGTGTGGGGCCCTCTGGAGCAGGGGGGCAGTGGCCTTTGCAAGGGGGCATAGGCCTTGCCTGCAGTGCTCTGTGTCCAGCGCTGGCCTTAATGCTAAAGCCAAATGCAGCTTCTGTCCTGAGAGATGCCCTGGTCCTCTTGCCTCATGGTTGTCAATCCAGCCCACATGGCATCAATGGATGTGGGGTAGGAGGCCTGTCTAGATGTTGGAACAGTCACCACTAGTGGCAGTAAGTGAGCACGGTTTAGAGGAGCAAAGCAGGACACCCAGGAGCCTCCAGGGCTCAGCCTCCATGATACTCCATGAGACCTGCCTTCCTGGGATCCTGCCTGCAATGCTGAGGTCACCCTGGAAGGGCCCCCAGTGGGCCCTGGGTCAGGCTGGGGCTGCCCTGGGGAAGACACTAGGGCTGTTCTGCAGAAGATTATGGGGCTTTTATTCTGCCACTGTGCTGTTTGGACAGTGGCTAAGTACAGGTAGGTACCAGGCCTCTCCTCAGCCCCACAGTGGGAAGAGCCTGCCCAGCCTACCTTGAGTACGAGCTTGTACCCAGGAGCAGGGCACAAGAGGTGGCCCTGGAGTCAGAAGGCTCAAGCTTGTGACACTGCAGTCTTCCCATTCGTTTTACACTTTTTTACTACATGTAATAATTGCAATATTTTAGGCCTCTGGCCCCTGGTTCCTGTGTCAGTGGCGCTCTGTGCGTTTGTTCGTGCGTGCGTGCGTGCGTGCGTGCGTGTGTGTGTGTGTGTGTGTGTGTGAGCATCTACACATATTTACATTCAGAGCCTTAAACTTCTCTGTGGGTGCCGTCTCAATGTAACTGACCCTTCTATGTTCCTTATTTTATACCCATGTTCTCGTCTATCTCCCTTCCCAATCTGGGAACATGTCTGTGCTCCATGCCTTGAAATAAACAGATACACATGTTGCGTGTTGTCTTCTTGGGGACCTCTGGAAAGGGGAGGGTCTTCCTGGGGACAGATTCTAAACTGGGGAAAGGCTCCATGTCTTGAAATAAACAGATACACATGTTGCGTGTTGTCTTCTTGGGGACTTCTGGAAAGGGGAGGGTCTTCCTGGGGACAGATTCTAAACTGGGGAAAGGCTAAGAGGGAGGATGAGGCTGGGGGTCTGCAGAGGCTGCTGAGATGAGGGAAGTTGTGTGGGGGAGCTGTGTGGGGCTGCCTATCACAGCTGAGGAGGGGCTGTCCACGGAGGCTGAGGACAGGCTAAGATGGTGAAGATTGTAGTGTGGTTGAAGCTGTCAGAGGGGGAAGGGGAGATGGCAGAGAAAGTGGGGAGGCTGAAGGAGCTGTCCTAGTGGCCGAAGGGACTGGGGAGGAGGAAACTGGGGGAAGGGCTGGCTGGCTGAGTTGGGGAAGAGGCTGTTGGGGGTGGAGGCTGTCTAAAATGGGAGGCAGGGATTAGAGGAAAGCAAAGCTGTCACAGAGGGGAGTCTATGGGTGTGAGGGATGAACAACTTGGGGATAGGGAGACTGTCCAAGTGGTGGGAGGGAGTGGGTGGGACAGCTGGGCGGGAGGAAAGACTGTCTGATTGAGGGGAGCCTGTCTAAAAGGGCCACTGTCTTAGTTACTTTTCTCATTGCTGAGACAAAATAGTCAACACCCAAAGTTAAAGGAAGAAAGGTTTATTTAGCTTATAGTTGGGTTTTTGTTTGGTTGGTTGGTTGGTTTTGGTTTTTTGAGGTAGGTTCTTATTATGTAGTTCAGACTGGCCTTGAACTCACTTTGTAGCCCAGGCTGGCTATGAACACATGAGGCTTTGAGGGGATGCCTAGACATAAACCAAAACAGCCACTGTCTGAAAGGTAGGAGCAACTGAGCAAGTGGGAAGCAAGGCTGTCTGAGGAGCCCAGGCAGGCTGTCACAAGGCGGAAGACTATTGAAGTTGGCAACAGAAGAGGCAATTCCAACAGTCTGGAGAGTCATCTACATCTCCTGACCCCACTGGTATGAGTTGACTGCAGGAGCAACCAATGGCATAGCTAGAACAGTGTCACCTGTTCCATCTGCTCTGCTGCACACTTTGAAAGCCAGAGCCCTCCTCCCCTAATAGGGGGCACTCTCCCCTTGCATGAGTTCCACCCAGATATGGGCTCTGGCTGTTGCTCCTGGTGCACCCGCACCATGGCACCATGTAGGGACTGTGTGCTCCTGCCAGGAGCCTGGGTAGTGAGCAGTTGCAGCTGCCCTGGGAAGTTTTTCTAGAGCTGTTCACTCCGCCACTGTCCTTCCCTGCCCTGCCTTTTTCTCCCTTTGCATGCTCTTTGCCCTTACTCCTTGATGTCACTGACAGGCTTCCTTCAAATCTTGTAAACTAGGTCCCAATTTGCCTGGCACTGCTGAACACTGGTAAGAAAAATCAAATTCAATTCTCATTTAAAACCATACGGTGTGACATAACCACTAGAATGCAAGGGAGAACATGTTTCCTCAGGGTATGACACAGATTGTAAGATTATACAGTTGGCTGTTGGGTAACTCCTAAGTAACTGCAGGGCTGGGCTACTCAACAAATGCGCCCAAAATTTAAAGCAGGTTCTCAGATTCTCACCTCTGACCTCCAGTTGCTGCTAGAGGCTGTTTTATTGGGTCACCAGTGGTGCCATTGACAAGAGAGTTCAGAGGTCTGCTGTAAGGAATTGCTTGAAGGTGGGGCTTGAAGCCACAGTAGAAACTCTACACCTGTCCTTTTCCACCCATGCCTTGTTGAAGATCAAAGTGGCTCTGAGCAGGATTTGAATTTTACTAATTGGCTTTCTATGTTTATCTGTGAGTCTGTCCTCCGCCTGGCTGGCCATGGGAGCTGGCTGGCCATGGGAGCTGGCTGGCCATGGGAGCTGGCTGGCCATGGGAGCTGGCTGGCCATTGGAGCTGGCTGGCCATGGGAGCTGCCTGGCCATGGGAGCTGCCTGGCCATGGGAGCTGATTCATGGTAAGTGAATCTCTATGAATCACTGGTCCTGGCTGAGGCCTGTAGTGGCCTGTGAGGCCAAGAGATACCGCAAAGGGCAAGATAAGGCCACAGCTACGGACACTTGGCTCAAACATCAATTAGAAAGAGACTGAAGCTGAAGGAATTTCACTCTTGCAGTCTCAATCCTACCATAAATATCATCTTGGAGATAAGATGATTCTCCTAAACTGGCATAATTTACTACTTGGAGAAGTCTTTGAAGTGACTCCCAAGGTCCTGCTCACTTCCCAACTTTCCTCAGTTTCTCTGCCTTTTGTTGTTGGTCCTAATAAAAGTGGGCTGGTCCAGAGAAGTCTTTTTCTTAGCCCTCAGACTCTCAAGCTCAGCTAAAGGGTTTTGACCCTCCTGGAGCCCTAAAGTCGTATAACTTGTCTCAATTTATTTAAACCTCCGCCATACACTCGTTTGGGAAATCAGGGATCTAGGTCAGGACCCAATAGTGCCTTACTCCTCCACTGGCTGTTTAGAGAGGTGTCCTGAGTAATAGACTTGTTCACCTGGGAAGCACATTCCTGAGCTCAGTTGGTCACCTCAGGGAGTTGATGAACCTGAGAAGGGGGCAATAGTAGATTCCTACTATTGAGGAAAGTTAGCTGAATTCTAGGAGGCCTGTGATTTGTAATTGGCATCCGCTGTAGGAACAGTCTTAGAGACTGATCCCTTAGCCTGTGGCGTGGGACATTTCCTCCCTGGTCAGAATTGGATTGACTTAACGTTCTAGCTCATATTAGACTGTCAGAGAAGTGCTACAGGCTTTGTGCATCAGGCGTTGGGAGGGTGTTGAGCAGAAGTAGCTGAACGGTCAGCTCTCAGGGACAGTGTACTAAGATTTGGAGGACTTAGGTTGGGGGGGGGCTGGAAGACTAAGGAGGACAAAACCCATCTGAAGGATAGTAGAAAAAAATAACTGTCAGGAGAAATGCTGTTTCTGAACTTGCTAAAAGATATCCAGGTGAGAAGCATCCTGTAGGGGCTGGGGTTCCTGCTAGGGTATATCCTACCTCATGTGCAAGTCAAACTAAGGGAGTACCCCCTTGTACTTCCAGACAGTCTGTGACCAGGAAGCGACCTAATGCTGGGAATGGGGACTCTCCAGTTTTGTCTTTCTATGCTTTATTTTGTTGGGTTCAATATTTATATAGGTACAGTAAGCCTAAGCTCGTTGCATCTACTTTTCCTTGTTTTTTTTTTCTTTCAGAGAATATATATAGTTACTTTTATGGATTTAATTGTGGTAAAATATATATAACATAAAATTACCATTTTAAGTGTACTTTTCAGTGGCATTAAGTACATTTGTTTTATCCAACCATCATCTATTTCAAGAACTTTTTCATCATCTGAAATTAAAATTCTGTGCCCATAGAAAGCCAACTCTCAGTCCCCTCCCCAGGCCCTGGCACCCATCAGTCTACTTTCTCATGGAATCTGACTTTTCTAAGAACCAGACTGAAACAGAAACATGCAGTTTTTGTCCTTTTGTGACTGGCTTATTTCACTGAGTACAGTGCCCTCAAGATTCGCCCATGTTGTAGTAAGTGTCAAAATTTCTTTTCAAGGCTGAATAACCACTTTCCATCAGCTGCCAATAATGCCTTCAAATTATGAAGTTACAGCTGTCCTGCCCATCTCCTCTCTATAGTAAAGAAGCTGCACATGTGAGCACTGCTGCCCTGCAGGAAAGTTCTTTACAGTCAGACTTTGGGTGCCATTTTATCCATCGCAGCACCTACGGGGAGATCAGATTTAGGAAACAAGAGTGTAAGACTGGCCTTGGGGACACCCAAGGTCAGACTGAAGAAAAGGTAAATCCTCTTCCTTCTTTCTTTTAGTCCCTGTCTCTTCTGCAAAAGATGCCTCCCTATTTCCTATCATCTATCTTTTATTTTGCTCTTTAATTATTTATGCTTTCTTGCAATGTGTAAACTCAGTGGATGCATGGGCCACTTCCAAGAATTTCGCTTTTCTGAGTCATGCTATAAACATGGATATACATGTACCATTGTAATATGATGATTTTAACTTAGGAAGGTAACTAGAAAGGAACAGCTAGGTTGAATGGGATTCTGGTTTTAGTCTTTTGAATACACACCATTCTGATTGGTTTGGATGCCTGCACTTGAAAGAAGCTCTGGCTCAACCCAGAATTCTTTTTCCCTTTACATCTTTTAAATAAATGAATACTGTTTGTGCAGAATAATGAGTTTCATTTTGGCAGATTCCTATATGCACATAACATATATTCATCATCTATCGCCACCAAAAAAAAAAAAAAAACAGTCCAGAGTTTTAAAGAACCAAAAAATGACCTTCCAAATTAAGAACCAGGAGGAGTCACTGTCACTGTTAAGGGACCGTTTCCAATGTTTTCTATTTGGAAACCCTCAGAATCCCTTTGGTGAAAGTAGAAATTAATCCTGAAAGAACAGCGTGAATTCACAGGCAAATGTTTAATTGAGAAGGACCTCGAAGAAAGGACCTAAAAAGAAGGAACTAAATCAAGGAAGGTCCTCAGCTTGAGAGGAAGTGCAGACAGGGACTCTTCAGAACCTGACAATCAGGTGCTGGGAACAGAGGAAAGAGACGATCTTTCAGGAGTCTTGGGGAGGGCTAGAATAATTTTTCATTAGGTCATGAGTATGGACTATTTTATTTTATTATTTTACTTCTTGCTTGTGCTTCAGTGAATTTTTTCTTAGATAGGATTTGGATTAGCAATGATTTTTTTTTATGGGGAGGGGGCATTAAAGACAGGATCTCACTATGTAGTGCTTGCTGGCCTTGAAGTGGATTATGTGGCTCAGGTTGGCCTTGAACTCATGGTGACCCTCCTGCTTCAGCCCTGAGTGTGCCACCACATCTGGGCAAGTCAGTAGTGATTCCTGCCACTGGGAACATTCTAGCTTTCTCTTGTTATTACAGGGCACCTTATCTTTCCACTTAGAATAAGAAAACAAGGAGAGGTTGAACTCACGACCGTGAACTTACCACTTCATACGTTGTCAGAAAGGGAGAATGGGGAAAGACACATCTTCCCTTTGGGGGGAGGGTCATGCATTAAGGCTGCAGACCACCTGTTACTTACCTCCATGAGGGTCCCTGTCTACTTCATTAAGCGACACATAGGTGCAAGAGGTGGGACAAGTACACATTATAATTTTATCCAGGAACAGGTGAAGGACCTAGTGTTCCTCCCTGCTCTGTCTCTCGGTGGGACATTTTTAGTTGCTTATCTAATTTATTTCGGGAGACACAGGTGTGAAGGCATCCTGGTTTTTTGCTGTTGTTTTTTTGGTACCGAGGATCAAACTCATAACCTCGCACTTACCAGGCAATCCCAGCCAGGAATCCTGGTTTCATAAGACTTCTGGGTTTTTAGGTGAATGACATGGTGTGGGAAGGTGAGGGGCAGGGAAGAACTCACACCACGCTTCCAGTGGGTAATTGGCCCTGAGCTGAGGCCCCAGAGCAGGCACCTGCCCTGTGTTCCTTTGTCCCTAGGGGGGTCCCTGATTGCCTGAGTGTCTCTGAGGGTGATGAAGGAAGACCAGCAGAAGACACAGCCTGCTCTAGCTGCTCTGAGCCACAGGAAAGGGCAGTGGCGCCATGGAGCCCTGGCTGATGGCATGTGGCCAAGATGTGGGCAATGGGCACCCAGGGGAGAGCAAAAGATGTGTGTTACTTCCAAAGCTGAGTCCCCACCAACGCCAGGGATGGGGAGTACTTTTTTTTTGAGAGGTTCTGAAATGATTTTAGGAAATAGAAGAGCCTGTAGTGATGCTTTTATATAAATGGAAGAGCATCACTACAGGTCTTAGAAACATTTTGGTGCTGAGGCCCAAACCCCAGGGTCTCATGCCAGGCAAGTGCTCGCTCTGCCTCTGAGGTAAATACCCAACTCCCTAAGATTTTTGTTTGGTTGAGTTTTTTTTTTTTTTCTTCCTTGTTTGGTGTTTTCTGTGGTTTTTTTTTTTTTTTTTGGTTTTATTTTGTTTTGTTTTGTTTAAGACTGTGTCTTTCTATGTATTTCAGGCTGATCTTGAACTCATTATGTAGCCCAGGCTGGCAATCCTTCTTCTGTAGTATCCACCAACGACCTCAAGCCTGCCACCCAGCCTCCGGAACCACAGGATCCTGCCCTCCTCCTCTGGACTCATGGTCCACCAGGCACCCCAGCCCCCACAAACTCGGCTCCACAGGACCCCAACCCCTTGAACCTGGCTCTGGGCCTGTGTCCCCCAACCCCCAGCCTCTGGCATTGGGGCTTAGGCACCCAAGTTCTCCAGCTGCGGCACCCAACTCTGGCCCCAGACACTGTCTGCCTGGACCCCAGTTCCCTGGTCCTGGCTACCCATCCCAACTCTCCGGCCCCCCTGCCAGGACTCTTGAATTCTGGGTCTCCCAGCCCCAGGGACCCTGGTCCCTCAAAACCAGCCCAGGTCACAGCTCCCCCTGGCTTACAGTCCCAGGGCCCCAGCATCCCAGACCCAGTGACCCAATGTCATGGTTTATGTCTGTGTCCCCCAGGCCTCATGAGTTTACGTTGTGTATTTGTGATTGGTTCATTGTATGAGGCTTGGATTGATGGTGTTAGCACTACACCCACTTAGGGGTGGAGCCAGGATGTAATGTAATGGCAGGAAGAAGGTGTGTCTTGCTCTTTGCCAGTTCCTGTTTGCTGTTTGCAGCCGCCATGAAAGGCAGCCCAGCCATGCCCGCCTGTGTTGGAGCCAACTGAGTGTGGACTGAAACCTCCAAAAACTGTAAGAAATAAACCTTTCCTTTCCTAGCTTTGGGCTTCAGGTATTTTGTCTCAGCGATGAGTAAAAAGTAACTAAGACACCCGGGATCCTGGTTCTGGCCAGAGTGCCCGGGTTCTGGCTAACATCTCAGCTTACCTGTGTACTGGAGTGTAAGCCCACACACCCTGGTGCCCTGGCCTCCAACACCGACACCAGGCCCTGGCACCCAAAACCCAACTCAGACCCCAGCCACCCCTCTGATCCCCCCATCAGGGCCCTTGGTCCCCCAACCCCTGGCCCTGACCCGAACTCCTTGGCCCCAGCCCCAGCACCCCAGCACTGGCTCCAGGGCCTGGCTCCCTACCCACCTGACCCTGGCCCCTTCCCGATCCTAGGCCCTGCCCCCACCCCTGACCCTAGCCCCGTTATGCAGATCCTGTCTCCAGGCTTCCAGCACCTGGACCTTGGCCTCTAGGCTCCCCAACTCAGGCCCCAGTCACCCTCAACTGATAACCCTAGGTTACCAGGAAGCCAGGCCCCCAGAATCCTAGGCTTCCAGAAGCCAGGCCCCCAGCCCCATCACCAGGCCCCTGGCCCTAAGCCTTGGCCCTGACCCTCTGGTCCCGACCCTGACCCTGGCCCTGGCCCCTAAACCTAGTCCCAACACACTGGCACCAAGGGCCCTGGTCTGAGTCTCTGTTCTCCGGGCACTGGCCCCACACTCTATCCGCAGTCCAACAGCCCCAGGGCCCCAGCTTCCATCCCTGGTCTCCCCAGGCCTCAGGCCTGGCCCCAGTCTCCCAGGGCCCTGGCCACTGGCCCAAGCCTGGTCCCAGTCCTGGCCCCAGCCCCAGCCATCCACCCACCAGGCACCAGGCCACCTAGCCCTGCACTGGGGCATCTGCTTCACCACATAGGCACCCGGGACCCATCCCCCTATCACCAGCCTCGGCCCCCCAAACCGGGTCCTGGCCATTGACCAATCCCCCCAACCAGGCACCCCAGCTTCCCAGGACCTGGCTCTCTAGACCTAGTCCCACCCGCAACTACTCCACGCGCCCACCCCCTTCCTCTCACCCCAGACTCCAGTCCCCCCCCCCCCATCCCCTGATCCCCCACGTCCCCCTACCAGGCTTACCAGTCCCTACATCCTGCCCCTGGGAGCGGGGTGGGTGGGGCGACCCTGAGAGGCGGGATAGGCACAAAGCCAAGCCGTGCACATGACTCAAAACCTGCCTAGAGGCAGCGCTGGGGGCGGAAATGTACTTCCTTGCGGAGCTAACTTCACATTCTCTATCCTGCCAGTGCCCGTGAACTCCTGGAGCACCAGCTGACTGCACCGTGAGGATTCTGCACTCAGCATCCACGAGCCAGACTACAGTGCCCGGTTCTGATGGGCAGGACATGGCTCTTCGACTTGTGTCTGCTTCAACTAGTGCAGGTGGGTGAGCACGGCTGGGGTTCGGGTGGGGAGTCCGGCAGGAGCCGCGGAGAGCCAGAGCGAAGCCTCTGGAAAATGCGCAGCGCCCGACCCCGAGCCCTGGGTGCCTCCCAGACCGGTCTCCGATCCGCGAGCGGGGTCACAGCGGAACCCCTGGCTCCCTCCGCACAGCCAGCAGCCCCGCCCGCCCCTCTCGGCCAAGCCTGGAGCGCCTGGCATGGATGAGCTGTGGCCAGAGCTCACTTGGCGGTGGCGGGGTCCCCTGAACAAACGCGACAGTGCCTGTGTCTTTGGGGCAGGCGTGAGGATGGCGTGCACAGGGCGCCCAACTGTAAGCCTACGTGGGACGGAACTTCCTGACAGATCCCGGGGCCAAGTCGGGACCACGTGGGAAATCCCAGAAATAAAGGAGGAGCAGGGCGAGAGGGCGCTGGCCTGTTTAGTTTCCGGGTCCTTCTAGTCTCCAGCAAATGCTTGAACAGGACACCCTCCCCCCATTCTGTCAAAAAGTGACAGAATGCATTTGAAAACCTGCAGGTGGAAGGTAAGGGGGAATTGACTCTGCACAGGAAACGGACCAAACAAACGTGAATCACAATTAACCGAAAATCTAAAGGGAATCTAAACCGAAAACCCGAGGGAACACAGCGCACACTGTCGTGGAGACAGGAGAGCCAGCTCTTGGGGTGTCCCCTCTCTCTATTTCTCCTACGCCTTCCGGGAACCCGGAGAACTTTTACCTACGCGGTCCTGAGACTTACTTGGGGCGTGTCCTGATATCCTGGAATGAACAAATCCTGCTTAATCCCAAGCCAGCCTTGCCAGACCCTGCTCCACCTTCCCCTAACAAAGGATGCCCTTAGCTAGCAAGAGCCTGGTTTGGGGAGAGAACACCCCAGTCCGCCCGGGAATTGGGGGGCTCGGGTGTGACCAGGGCCCGGAAGGGGGAGGCCAGCCAGAAGAGGGGGCGGAGTCAACTGCAGGACTGGCGCTGACAGGGCGGGGCCAAGGGGCTCATTAGCCTGGCTGGGGCTGGCCAAGAAAGCTGCCTAGGGATGATTGACTGGATTTAGGCCACTGTATTCTTCTAGATAACTTACAGTTTATGCCTTTATTTTCTAGGATACTCTATTTTTCAGATTTATTTTCTATAAGGAAAGTTTCTAATTGACTTCATGTTGTGTATTCTACAGCTATTTTCTCTGACATTTAACAAATTGTGTTAACATCCTAATATTTTGATGGTTTCACTGTAATTTGTGCCAAATTCATGTCAATAGTATATGAAACTTCTGCTCCAATACAGCTGCATCTCCACCTTTTCTTAATGATGT
Organism: Cavia porcellus; assembly: GCF_034190915.1. Classification (NCBI taxonomy): domain Eukaryota; kingdom Metazoa; phylum Chordata; class Mammalia; order Rodentia; family Caviidae; genus Cavia; species Cavia porcellus. The sequence goes on from NW_026947500.1 coordinate 29,336,059, forward strand.
CTAAAATTTTGTCGTTATCCAACGCATACCTCTAATCTTAACCCAATTATTATTCTCATGTATTTGCCTTTGGAATCACACAAAATAAAACTAATTATGTCACCCCAAAGCATGAGAGTAACTTCTCTTACATGGCCTACATTCACTTCCCCAGATGCTTTTGGGCGGATGTGGAATTCCTGGCTGCCTTGTTTTCCTTTCAGCGTCTTGGACACCCTGACCCCCCGCCTTCTGGCCTCCGAGGCTGCTGATGAGAAAGCTGCTGAGATGTTACTGGGGAGCCCTGGGATGTGACAGGCACTCCTTTATGGCTGATTGCAGTATTCCCTTCATGTCCTCATCTTGGAAGAGACTGAACACTGAGCCAGCCTGTCAGGTTCTTTGAGCTCAGTCTTCCTGGAGGCCCTTAAACTTCCTGGATATCTGCGACACATCTTGCCTCAACTTCAGGATATTTTCTCTCATTACAGCAAATGATCACTGTGGCTGTTTTTATCTTTGCTGTCCTGAGAATCTCAGCGTGTACACTGATTTGATGGAAGCATCCTGCAGGTCTCTTAGGCTCGGTGCCCTTTTTCTCTTTAGCCATGTTTCTCTGTACTCCACAGAATTGTCGATTGCTTATTCCTATTTTCAGGCTCGCTGGGTTTTTCTTCTGTCCTCTGAAACCTGCCTAGTAAATTGCTCATTTCACATATTGTACTGTTCATCTCCAGGATGTCTCTTTGTCTTTCTTTTCATATTTCTTCTTGGGTTTGATATTTTCATTTGGTTCATATATCATGTCCCTGCAGACATTATATGTCTCACTTTGGCTTTCTGATCACAAGTATTGGAGCCTCTCTAGTAAGCCTGTGGTCTGCTGTCTTTTTCTTGAATGAGTTGTATCTTCCTGTTCCTTTCTATGCCTGTGATGTTGTTGTTACTCTTATTGTTCTTGGTGTTGTTGTTTAAAGCTGGACATCTGAATCTTGTACTACTTGAATTGGAGTCACTGCTTCATTCCTTTGATTTTTGTTTTGTTTATATTTTTCTTTTTGTCTCTTGGCCAGGTGTCTTTGTTTCAGGGATCAGCCTGCAGCATCAATTTATGTGCTTCTTGGATGGTTTCTGGGCCATCACTACCCCTGAGCATGCATGATAATTTCCAGAATCTTCTGTTTATGCACATGCATTTCAAGGTTGTAACCCTTGAGTACCTGGCCCCAGATGGAGAAAGGAAAATAACAGGGAAAGGAGCACAGGCCTGGATTCTTTATAACCCTCAGAATCGGCTGTAGCTGGTGACAGCTATCATAGCTACTCTTCTGCTGTATTTCTGCTCCTCCATGGTGAGAAGCAGCCATTGCTGATCACTAGATAGAGCATTAAATTGGGATGATAGTTTGAAACTTTAACAAATCGGCCACCTCAACTCTCAATTTTTCCTAGAGCACATACACATGACTGGCTGCCAGGAGGGAAGATAGGTACCTATTAATGTGTAAAGTGCCAAGCTAGACTAGAGTTCACTGGGATTTATTAACTCAGCCTTCTTGGGAAGCAGCAAGCAATAGAGCTCCTCACATGCATGGCTCAGAGAGCTCCTGTTCTTAATGATTATCTTGGGGAGAGTAGAGGAGAGCACTGCCTGCTGCTTCCTTGTTCACCACCGCTTCATAACATTGCTTCTAGACGAATCATTACCTGTAGGGGTAGGCTGCTAGTTAGACATTTCTTGTGATTTCAATCGGAAGATAATCACTATAACTGAGTCAATTTACAAACAGACCCTACAGTACTCTGGCCCGGAGTCCTGTAACAGTGATGAATACATGAATGCTGGCCACTGCTGCAAGATGTGCCCTTCAGGTGAGTCCTGGCATGTGGGTTTAGGTGGCTACTGGAGCAGAGCAGAGGCTGCACTAGATAGGGTGTGTGAGGAGCAGGGACTGCGCTCACCTGCTGGCTACTCTTTAGGACCCTAGACAGGTATCTCTTGTCCCATGTCAGGAGGACCCCTGGTGTGTACATCAGCCTCTGTGTATCTGTATGTATTGAGACGGCCTGGTGTGTCCAGCAATTCCAGCTGGGTTAGGGTCACCCCCCATGGTGAGCACTGAACCCCAAAGAGGGTGCAGGTAGGTTCACGGAGGTGAACTGGAGGGACAGCTTCACAGGGATGCCTCCAGAGGAGCTGGCCACTTAATCATGTCTAGGTGCCTGTTACTTCCAAATATCAGTTTGAACTTAAACTCTAAGGCGGCAGCATTGCTGTTGACTTATGAGAGGCCTGAGCCCCCAGGGATTGGGTAGAGCACAGTACAGCCCAGGATCCAGGTGGACCCCTGTGAGGACTCACCTCTGCCCAACCGCTTCCACAGGTCAGTATGTGGAGAAGCCCTGCATGAGACCCCACACCCAGGGAGTGTGTGTGAAGTGTGAGCTGGGGACATACACAGCATATGCCAACGGCCTGGAGTCTTGCCTCCTCTGCTCCACCTGCCGCGCTGGTGAGTTCCAGGGATTTGGCCATGACACCTGCACCCCTACACCCAGCAGTTCTCTTACTGGCAATGGGCTCTAAAGCAGGACTTGAAGCTGAGCTTCTGATATTTAGATGTTCTGCGTTTATCTTTGAAAACATAGAGAAAATAGAGAATAGCCATTCATCCAGCATTCGGAGGAAGCAGTTGCAAACTGATGGTGTAACAAAGCAGTGCGCGACTTTTCATTGGCCTAAAAACTGTTCCTTACGTATTGTCAGAGTGAGAACAATGTGAATACAGCCTTAATCCCAAAGGATTAAGGACATCAGACCCAAAGGAAAGCATTTCCTTGAGATTTTTGTCATTTCTTCTCACCGCAAATAGCCAGTTCAATCTAGAAGCTCAAAATACATGGTGAAACAAGAACAAGCTCCATTCCTAGGCAATGAGCAGTTCTGGATTAGGAAACTTGTCAAACATGTAGAAAAGCTGAAAGAATAGAAGCTGGTGGCTACCACAGAAATTTTTTAAACTAGAGTTTCACTGTACAGTTCAGAACGGTTTTAAACTGACTTTGTATGTAGCCTAAGCTGGCCTTGAACTCCCTGCAATCCTCCTGCTTCAGCCTCCCAGTTGCTGGGATTCCAGCTGTGCCTCACCACGCTTGGCTTCCCATAGATCTTCAGCTTGAGATTAAACAAGACCTCAGTGCACCTGCTTTTATAGAATAAGCTGTGTACAGGGGACACACTGTTTTCCCGTTTCTAGTAACTACACTGTCATGGGCATGGGTGAGGTCAGGGGCTCCACCTTGAACTGACCCCAGTGTTCCTTGCACTGCAGACCAAGAAGTGGTGCAAAAATGCTCCCCAACCAATGACCAGAAATGCGAGTGCAAACAGGGCTACTTCTGTGAGAACGCTGGATTTTCTGAAGTCTGCACACCATGTGATAAGTATGTGGACATGGGTTGGAGGGGGCATGACAGGGTGTTCTGCTTTACAGCTGACAATCAGCAGGGCTGTGGGGACCTCCAGCAGTCAGTTCAGTCTGCAGCAGCCCAGAGAGATGGCTCCCTCATGAGGCCAGAAGCTTCTCTGATATTTTCTCCCCAGAAGGCAGCCAAACCCATCACTGCCCAGGCGATTGCTATTTGCACACCTTCTTTTTACCTGAGTTCTTTATGCTGTGATTTTCTGATTGGCCTTTGGCTCTCTGATGTGTTCCTTGGCCCTTTCATGCCTCCACTTTCTCCACATCTCCATGACTCTCCTGCTCTCTGTCATGGCCACTAATTCCTCACGGTCCCTTCGGGTTTCCTTTATACTAATCAGCTTCCAGCTGTCAGGAGCAGAGTTCCTGTCCCCTCCTGGGTCTTGCTCTTCTTGGTTTTCTTTCTTTGTCAAAGGATGCTGGACTTGGCTTTGCAGCACTGTCTAATGGAAGGCCTTATTCTCCACGGGAGGTTCTCTGATGGGCTGGCAGTGTGGCCCCTGTAGCATTGGAGTCTTCACATCTGCCCACCAAGGTGCTGAGGAGCTACCCGGTGTCTCTCTCTGCCTGAGGAATGCTATTCTTTACACCCTGCAGTGGCCCAAGGGACCAGGACGCACCTGGCAACATCTCCAAGGCTGGTTTCTGTCAAAAGGAAGCAAAGCAACAGCCTGAGCAAGGGTTTAGGGTCTCTAAGGGGTGTTTGTCTTAGTGATTTCTCCAGTGTTTTCTACCGTGAGTCTGGAGTCAATGGTGTAAGACTCATTGCTGGGAGAGTTGGCACACCCAGAGGATGAGCAAGGCATAGCAAAGGAAGAAGAGCCAAGGAGGAAGGTCAGGCATGATTTGTAGAGAAATGGAAGACATTCACCGCACTGTGAAATGCGGAGTTTAAAGCTATGAAGGAAGTCAGCAAATAACAAGAGTCCCCTTCATTCAGGCTGAGCTAGTACTAATGTTTATCAGCATGAGCAACAGGCCTGCAGGGTGCAGTGATTACGAGGGAACCCTGAGACCCTGAGGCTCTGATAAATCAACAGGACAAATTCATTTTTGCTTCTGCGCATGGGCTACCAGTAAGGCAGCCATATTCATAGAAGAGGAAAATCGGTCAACTTTAGGGCATTAGTGAGAATCACACCAATGCCTTGTGAGGATTGTGATCAGGCTGGGACCAGCAGAAATGGGGGGGGGCGGCATTCATCTGTCTCCTACTAAGAGTGGGTTGGCAGGCACCAAGAGAGGCAGAACCTCCTTCTGCTAGTGATGAAAGGGACAAGCTCCAGGTGGACAGAACTGACTGAGGGAATCTCTCCAGGTGTCCTGATGGGACTGCAGTCCTCCAAGAATGCAATGCCACATCAAACACAGTCTGCGGAGCGGCTCATTCAGGTAAGAGGGTTACTCTTTTATTTTTAACCTGAGTATTTTATACTGAGGTAAAGTTTACATGAGATGAAATTAATCAATTTCTGCTCTTCTTTGTTAGTTCACATTGGTAACATGGATTATTAGGTTTCATATTTATAGATGTGTGTATATGTTTAATATAGTGTGATCATTTCCCCCCTTATCGCACCCTCCTAAAGTCAGTCCTTTAAAAGGTAATGTGTTAAGCTCACTTGACATCACCTTCCTCTTCTACTTCCAAAACATGCCCATCTCCCCAAAATAGAGTCCCCACCCCTCTTCAGCTGTGATGCCACAGCCCCTGAGCCTCTGATAACTACTCCTCAGCTTTCTATCTTAATGGGTGAGGCTGTTCTGGGCATTGTGTGTCAGTGGCCTCAGAACCTTTGTGACCTTTTGCAGTTGACTATATTCACTGAGCATCATGTTTTTAAGGTTCACCCAGGGTGTGGTGTGAATCACACATGGTGTGTTTTCATTTATTATGGCTGAATAGTCAAATACACACTGCATTTTATTTAAATTTTTTACATTAATTTCCTATTTTTAAATTGCTCTCTAAGACATTCACATGCAAAAGAATGAAGTTATACCCTTATTTCAGAACATGAACCAAGTTCATTCAAGACGAACTAAAACCCTAGGATCTAAAAGCACCTCATAAATCTGCCAATTCATAAACCTTGGGAAGCACCTTCATGACACTGGATTGGGCAATGATTTCTGATATGATAACAAGAAGGAAAAACAGACATAGAAGATTACAGTCATCTTCAAAGCTTCTGTGCTTCAGAATGTGTACAGAGTGAAAGATAGCACTGATGAGGAAAAAATGTTTGCAGCTCACAAATCTAATGAAAGTCTATGGCCATAGGATGAAAAGAACTTCCTCAGCTCAACAGTACTGACATAAAACAAGCCGAGGAGTAAAGATGGGAAAGGGACCTTTATCCACTGCTCTCCCAAGAACCATACAAATGGCTCACAAGCAACGCAAAGGCACTCAGTGTCACTGGTCCTTCAGCAAATGCAAGTCAAAAGCACAGTGAGATTCTCCTTCTTCCCTTCCAGGGCAGCCGTAACTGTTAGAAGGACTTAGAGAAAGTGGAGGCACATGGATCCCTGGTGGGAATGCACAATAGTGTAGTTACTGTGGAAAGCAGTACGGGTGCTCCTTAGAACACTAAAGATAGCATTGACCTGTGCCCCAAGATTGCATTCTGGATGTATCTCCCAGAAAGCTAATAGTGGGATCTGAGGGGTGTTTGCACACTGTGTTCACAGCATCTAGAGCAGTGGGGAGAATCTGCCTGTGTCTGTCACTGACCCAGGCCCAGCTGTCCTAGTGCAGTAACCATGACTTGGGCTTCAGTCCCAGGACAATGGGGATGTGTCCATCACCTGAGGCTTGGCCTGATTTTGCCCCTCCACCTTGCTGAGGTGCCACGTGATGCCTGCAAGGCATCTGATGTCCCAGAGGCACTGGCCTGGCTTGGGGCTGGTGGCACACCATTCCCTCACACAGCCCTGAGACTTTCAAGGCTGTGTGTGGCATCCCCCACCGTGAGACCATTGTGGAGGGACACAGTTCATGCCCTCAGGGGTGGGAGCTTTATACCCTCCCCTCCCTCCCAGGCGTGGCCTGTCCTCTAGGCCTCTTCCCTTGGGCCTACATGTCTAACATTTGAGGAGTGGCAATGCTGCTTTGTTTTTATCATAGGACTGCTGGGGAAAATGCCAATTCCTGCCCTTAACAAGATGTTTTTTGTTTTTCCCACTTTTTAGAGCTCTCCAACCAGCAATCAGAATTTACATTCCTGGTACCAATTATTGTAATCTCACTAGTCTTCATGGTAGCGCTCCTGGTATGGCATTTTCGAAATAAATTTGCATCCTGGATATGTCGCATGTCTAACAGCATAGGAGGAAGAGGTGGCACCCTGGTGTCAGGTAGGTCCAGTGTGGCATGATTCTCACTGGGGCGGGCTCCTTCCTCTCAGGCATATCTGCACATGTGTACTTAGGAAAAGGTCTTTCTCTGTTAGGGAAAAAACTGAAGGGAACCAAGGGCACAAAGCTACAGGGACCACAGTGCTCAGTATCTGAAGCTGAGGTAGAGCCCGCTGTGTCACTGAAGTTTCAGATCTACTAGGGTCAATGTCAGAGGCAGAACTAGGTTGCTGCAGGTTCCATCTGGCCTTGCTTTGTGGGAAAGCAAATGGGTGGAGACTGTGGATGACCCCTGGGTGCTGTGGGTGTAAAGAGCCACAGGCCTCTTGGAAGCTTCCAGAAATCCTTGAGAAGATAACTGAAAGACAGAGAGGTGTTACGGTTCATCCCAGCAAATTCCTTGCGGTTTGTCCATACACGTCCTTGACCTTTAGCAGGATGCCATGGGCCAAGGCCAGAGGACCTCAGGGTAGAAGGGGCAGCAGCCACTAACCACAAGCTTCTCTCTGTCTTTGCAGGAAACGCTAATGGGTGTGATGACACGGTGAGTGCAGGCCTGGAGTGTGGCTGAAATTCTGAAGCTATGAGAGGACACAGGGCACAGGACAGGCCCAGGGATTGACCCTTCCAGGAACAGGCCTGCCTGTGGCCTGTGAGTGAGGTCAGGGGTGGCAGGAGCCTTCCTCGGAAGCTGCCTGAGGTTTGCATGTCTGAGCTTTAGACACTTAATTGTCCTCAGGGCCTGATGGCAGCCAAAGATCCTGAGCTAGCCTCTTAGCTTTTCAAAGTTTTGCTTGGGCAAACTGAGGCACTAGAAAGCTGAGGATATGCACGTGGGAAGCTGGGGTTTAATCCATATAGGAAGCTGGATGTAGATCATTTTATTTGTATAAGAATACTCATCTGGTCTGTCTCAGTGAAGGAAAATTTATACTTTCCCTTGTGGCCTCCTTTTGTATACTGGCTCTAGATACTGGGTGGAGAGGGAGAGTTCACCAGTCACTGGGTCAAGATCCCAGCCACCTGGAATGGTATGCATCACATTACACACAGAGCTCTGCAGCTGCACAAAATAATCTTGCATGGCATTGCTGGGCTATTTAAATTGATGATGGCACACTCAGAGTTTCATAATATCACATGAACCCCCACCTGGCATCTCAGCGTGTGTCTCCATTGATGTCAGTATCTTCTGTGCCCTTTGTGGGATCAGCTCAGTGTACTTTTGCATGATTTTTCAGAAGTGATATCAGCAATCTTACTCTTCCTTGAGGGTAAATTCCATGTTTTCCTCTGCTGCCACATCAGAAAGGTAACAGGTCCTCTGGGGGAAGTCAGACCAGACTTCTCTTTAGAGTCTTTCTCTCTTTTTTTTAATGTTGTGATTTATTGGTACATATAAGTGATTCAGAATGATGGTTGGCTTTGGTGTATTGGGTGTGCATATACCTTACTCTGATCATTTTCTTCCCCTCAGCTCCCTCTCCTTTCCTTCACCTGCTTCCTCTGCTGCTTTCCTTCCCACTAATTGTGCGCTTCCTAGTTTTCTGTCAAGACCTTTTCTAAATCCTCGTCTCTGTTCTAGCACTGGGTGCACACACTCCTGGTGGACAGTGTGTGTATGGGGTGTGCACTGGCTTCTCTTTCAGGCTCTATGCTCTTTATTTCCCCTTCTGGTTTTGTCCTGGTAAAACTTGTAACAGTGCTTTGGGGCTCTGCCTGCTGTTAGTGTCTGTACACGGTGGTGGTTTTTTTGTCTCTTACCACGAGTTCCCATCAGTCAGGCTGAGGCTTCTTGAGGTGGAATTAAGGTTGCAGGTAAAACTGGCTCAGCAGTGTGTGACTGCTGTGGCCTGCGACCCCAGCTGCGGTGGCTTAAAGAACACAAATGTGTTCTCTTCCAGAGGGGACAGTCAGCGGCTGAGAGTTCTGTCACTGAGGTAGGTGATGAGTGCAGCAGCGACCCCGCAAGTACTTCTCACACATCACCTGGTGAAGAGGGAAGCTGCATGTTACCTCAGAATTTTGAGAGTTCCATCCCAGGTGATCCCTCTCCGTATGTGGTGACGCCAGACACAATGCCAGAAGCATGTGGCTCAGCATGTCCAGGAAGCGGAAGAGAAGACGAGAGGACTGAGTCCCAGAATCTCCTAGGATGTATTTCTAGTAACCTGGAGGCCTCTCACCAGGCCCCGCCTCTCAGGGATTCCAGTATCTCCTGGAGTGCCAGGCCAAGCGTCAACAGTTTAACTCCAAGCGCTGTAGATGCCAACCATAAAATCTGCTCTCATGGGTAGCCTGGACAAGACATAAGGGGCAAGAGGGTGGTCCGTGCTTATGGCTTGTCCCCTCCTTGCTGCCCTCTGCCTGCCCTGCTTTGTCCTGGAGTGTTTATGCCATGTGATATCACACACACTGTGACCCCAAGCATCAGGCTCTGAACAAACCAAACACAGGATGCACCAACACCAAGGAGCTTAAGGAGTCAGTTTATTACTCAGGTGGACTTCTGAGCAGGATCTCTCCTGAAGAACCAGAGCCCTGCCCTGCCCATTTATTTTCCCCTAAATCCTAAGGGATTTTAAAGGGAAAGTAAATGGTTGGGGGATGACAAAGGCAAATTTAGTGCATATGGCTTAAGCGTTTGATGACACCATGGATTATGAAGAGGAAGAAATGTTCTGTTATGTTGTAAGTTACATCACAAAGCTGTTAGTGCCAGTTATACAAAGGTAGTAAAGAGGGGTTCATCAGAGGACCATTTGAAGTTCCATTACGGTTAGACAGAGTTACACAGGAAAGGAATGTTGTGTTTGCAGGTGTGTCTGGACACATCCACTTGTTTTCATAGGAATTCTGGAGGTTTTTTAAAATGTTAACTTTCCCTTTCAGACTCTAGGGACGTATCAGTCTGCCCTCAAGATCCCCCAAAGTCTTCATACTTGTTCCAGACTTATTCAAAATCCAATTCCAAAGGCTCCTAGACGATTCAAGGTCCTGTCTGCCCATACACCTTCTGTTGTACTCCAAGAATTAAATAGCTTCGTTATATGTGTATTATAGCAAACCTGTAAAGTGGCTTACTAAATATGTTTGTTTTATCCTTTTTCCCTAATTGATATGTTAAGTGACCTAATTGATATGTTGAGCAACAGTCTCCTCTGTAAAGAATTGCAAGAATCTCACCTAATTGATATGTTAACCATTGTTGCCCTCTACAAACTACAGAAGCTGTGCTAAAACAAGCTAACAAGGGTTGTTAATCACTGCTAGGTGCCTCTATTCTCCGCTAAAGAGCTAAAGAAGACTAGAATGACAATTAATTTACATTTATTTAAAGTAACCTGCTTGTGTGCAGAGAGATTTGCTTATGAGTTTAACCCTTTACCCTGACCTTGACACATAACCGCCGCCGTTTTCTGTTCTGTATGGTGCCTTATTGCCTCCCTTTCCCCTCACCTATCTATCTAGGCCATAAAGAATTTGGGTTTCTGGTGACCTCCCCCCTGACCCAGTGATGATCTGTCATAAAATGAGCCTGCCCCAAAGTTTAAGAACTGTTTAGCTTCAAAGAAATTACTGGGTAATACTATGGCCCAAAACCCTTAACGGTGCTTTCCTTTTGTTCTGTATGTATCAAATGAGTTAGATATCAGATCTTTGTAAAACTTAAGTTCCAGCATCTCACAACTCATGACCCCTTCGCACTCCCTAGCGAAGACGAGCTGTCCTGGGATAATTAACTTCCCCACTTTCTTCTCCAAACATTGCTGCAGATGTGCCACTCTGAGATATGTCAGTCTGTAGGATGGGAGTAATTTGAGAAACACCAGGAACTCCCGAGATTGTCAGAGCTAAGTGGACAGCAATACAGTTTCCAGACTCGGGTCAACAAATTTGATGGCTCTGCAGGTTTCTTTGTTTCTCCCCCCACCTTTTCCTCCAGCCTCTTTTTAAAGTCCTCCCTTCAGTCTCGGGGGACAGTCTCCAAATTGGCTCCCGGAGACTGGTCACCAGGCCTGGAAATAAAGCCTTTGCCACCTAAATTTTTGGTCTCTTGCCTCCTTGGATTTTATACCGGGGCCCAAGTTATAACACCTTCCAAATGCATGAACCATATCTGGCAGTTAGAAAACTGTCAGTAATTTCCACTCAGAGTTGAGCCGTTTTCTTCTTGAAGACGGATCATTTTTTAAAAATTTTATTTAAGGAGAAAAAGGAAAAAAAAAAGCAGAAAAAGAGTACAAGTTATACAGAATTTCAGAAAAAAAAATAAACAGGAAATCACTAGTTAATGGATTACATATTGTCATCTTAGACATGTTTGTTCAAGTTACAAAATTAAAGCTTATATAGTGGACATTCAAACAGTGAGACCAAACAGTTCTGTTCAATGATCCAACAAAACTCAGTAATATCATTGTCTATCTTATACACTTAAATATACATGCAGTTATATCGTTTAGAGCACTTTCTTTTCCTCTCTTTTGTACAATGACTATTACACATTTTGGGTTTTATTGCTCCCACAGTTCTTATTACTTTTATTGGAAGAGAGTAAAACCAAATGTGACATGACAGAACAGAGTCGGTCAACTCAAAAGGGTGGACATAATAGATAATGTAAAAACATAATACAAGGTGATCAACAATGGTTACCATAATGCTTCCCACTATCTCTAATAGAGTTGCCTGTATCATCAGTTATAATAAAATTGAACAAAACAGTAAAGAACGAAACCAACAAAACCAAAACATTGGAGACATTACAGGTCTTCAAAAGTAGATAATAGTGAACCAGAATGGGCATCATAATGAATCACAGTATCTCTACTGCTGTTGCCTAAACTTTTGAACCTGGTACTATCAAGCAAAACAGAGTAGAGGAACATCAGTCAAAACAAGATGGTGAGAGCAATACAGGGCTTCAAATCAAGTTAATAGTAAATCAAAGTGGGTTACTATAATATATCCTACTTTTTAAAAATTTATTTTCCCCTTAAAAGGATAAAAATAAAAAAGTAATAAAATGGAGATTGAGATAAAAGAGGGCATAACAACAAAACAGTGCAGATCAAAACATAACCATTTAAGCAAAATTGTGTTTCACTACAAGATAATCCTGACATAAAAGTAGTTACCATAATTGTCTCTTTCCTAGAAATCTTTGAGTATAACTTTGTATACTGTAGCATCAAATATATCAAAACAATGTAAAACCATTCAAGAGAATGACAGTACTACAGGGTATTTAGAATCAACTAACAGAAAATGAACAATGGTTTCTGTATAATCTCCTTGTCTATAAAAGTTTTTGTTTATACTATCACATATAATAAAATCCAATAAGATACAACATGTTAAGAACAATGGAGACAGAAGAACAAAAGCTTGATGAGACTTCAAAACAAGATGATACTAAATCAGCATTACTTACTATGATGTCGTTTTCTCCAAAATAGCTGTTCCTATCATCCAATCTTCTCTGCCTCATTTCTGTTGAGCTCTTTTTCTGTCATTATTTGTCGGTTTGTCTTCTTCATTTTGTTTTCTGCTCCATTCATTGTGACCTCTCTGCCACTATTTCTGGATTCTTCATATTTTTCTTTTTTAGAATATCCTGCAGTATTCACTGTAGAGTTGGAATTGGTAGTTACATATTCCCCTAGTTCATCTTTATCCTGGAATCACCTTGTTTTTCCATCAATTTCCAGGGATGTGGAGGATATATCATTCTTGGCTGCAGGTTATTATCTTTCAAAGCTTGAATTATTTCGCCCCACGCTCTTCATGATTTGATGGTTTGTGCCGAAAAGTCTGCTGTAATTCTGATGGGTGTTCCCTTGTAAGTGATCTGTTTCTTGTCTCTGATGGCTTTTAATATTCTGTTCTTATATTGGATTTCTGTTCTTATATTTGATTATTATATGCCTGAGTGTAGCTCTGTTTGGGTTGTAGGTGGCTGGGGTCCTAAATGCTTCATACATCTGAGTATCTTACCTTTTGCTAAATTAGGAAAATTCTCCTGGATTATTTCTGTGAGTAGCTTTTGTAGTTCATTTGTTTGTGTCCCTACCTCTTCTTTTATGTTCTTAATTCTTAAGTTATAGATCCTCTTATCATCGTCTAGTCTTTGTATTATTGCTGTTTGTTCAGTTGTTATTTTTAAGAAGTTTTTCATTTCATGCTCCCATATTACAAATCTGGCCTCCAGTTCAGATAATCTATCCTTTGTTTCTTTCAAGCTGTTATGCCAGCTTTCGATAGAGGTTTTAGTTTCCTGGTAATCTCTTTAAACCTGCTTCACATATTCTATGCTTTCTCTATTTTCTCCATCAAACAATTTTCCCCTCTTTTTCTGTTCTTCCATTCCACCATCTGTTTTTTCTTGGGTGGTGCTTAGCATTTCTCTAACAATTCTGCTTATGTCTAGCTTCAGGTCATTAATAACTTCATTCCTGAACTCGTCTATGAGGCTCTGGAGATAGCGCTTTATGTCTATTGGTGCTGTGTCTGCTATTTCCTGTTTCTCACGACTGGGGGCTGAGGGGCCTTTCTTGTTGCTCCCTCTTCCCATATTCTTTGTTCCTTATATATGCAAGTGTATATAGGAGGCCCAGCTTCCTTCCCTGTTGGCCACAGTCTGATTGAATTGCGCCAGCTAGGTGTTCCCGCCCACCGCAGCACACCAGGGAGTTATGGACTGGGCAGCCTATGCAGAGCCCACCCCTCCAGGTCCTGGGACCTGGGTTGTGCTAGCCTACTGAGTCTCAGCCAGCAGCATCACGTAAGCTAGGCACTGCTCATCAATCCCGCTTGAGAGGGGGATATGTGACTGAAGTCAATATAGCGCCCTGTTCCTGCAAGTCTGCCCAGTCCCAGAATGTCCTCTGTTGGAGCCTCCTAGACTGTGGAAGAGTCCCAGTGTCCTCTCACTCACCGCGGTTGATGCATGGCTCCCTGGCCCATCCCGCTCTCAACTCCATTCACCGATTCCCGCTCTCAGGGCTTTTGCACATCTCTCTCCCTGCTGAGCCGATGTAGATGCAGCAGCGGTGGCAGGAAACCCAAATCACAGCTTCCAATGGCACGGGCTCCAGCTTCCACGCTGAGGCTTTATCTGTTCATTTTATAGCACCAGGATTGCATTCCCAGATGGTTTCTCTCAGCCCAGTTTGTTCTTGGGTCAGCAGGGCATATCTCCTCTTGTTTAGGATTCCTCACTCCGCACCATTCCTGGATTCTAAGATGGGTCTTTCAGAGAGCCTCCGTAGCTGCTGCTATCTGTCTGCCATGTTCTCCCAGAAGTGAGATGGATCATTTTTATGTGTCCCTTTTTCTTACAAATTCAACAAATCTTTAGTAAACTAGTGATTTTTATGTTATTGTGTTTTGTATATGGCAAGAATTTAAAAATGAAAAGCCCATAATATTTGTCAATTTTTTCCACATATGTAAGTGTGAGCCTAAGATTTGTGAGGCCCTGGGCTCCCCCTGCCCAACACCCCATTTGGGTCATTTGCTGTCTTGTGTACAACCAGTGCCTTAGCTGTCACATGGTGCCTGTACAAATTTTGGGATTAAGAAGGATGGGAGGGTCTGAGCTTACTCTACTTAACAACCCTTGTGTAACAGCTACCACCTATGGTCCCCCAAAACCACATCAGTTCCTTAAGAAAGTGGAGCCTCCATGAACTAATTCCTGCCCTCTAGGCCACACTTCCATTTTTGTTTACTTTGTTTTTAATTTTTATTTTTACTGGCACATGTTTACAGCACACAGTGATAACATTCCTTGTGAGTACTTGCTGCATGCACATAACACATCTGTAATTTTTTATTGGCATCTCTGTTCTGTCTCCCCTTCTCTTTTGCCTCATACTTCCCTGTCTTTCATTATCTGATCTTTTTGGTTTTAATTACTTATGCTTTTACACAGTATTTATGTTTGAGTGTCTTATTTATTTCCCCTAACATTTGTGTCCCGGTACATCCATTTTCACAATCACTCAGGTTAATCCTTGTTGATGCCAGAGTGGTACTCTATTGTGTATACATGTGGATAAGTAACACATTTTCCTCAGCCATTCATCTGCTGACGGATATATGGGCCCCTTCCAAGACTTAGCTGTGATGAGTTGCACTGTTATAAACATGAGTATGCATGTACCACTGTAATATGATGTTCTTAACTTTCAGGAAGAGACCTCCACAGGGCAGAGCTAGGTTGAATGGAATTCCTAATTTCAATGTTTTGATAAATCTCCATGCTGATTTCCATAGCTACGCTAATTTACATCCCCACAACAACATAGAAGGGTCCCTTTTCTGTAGGGAGCAGCGTGACCACCCTGCTGCTGTCTCCCCGCCTCTCCTCATATGGGCACATAATGCGCTTACATTAACCATAATCCTCTCCTACTCACGTCATATACATGGACATGACAATGACCCATCAGAGATCACCCCATAGCCTCTTCCTGTCCCACCGGTCTGCCCCCTGCCCTATAAAAGCCGCGACCATTTTGTCAATAAATGAGGCTTGATCGAACTTCCTTGACTTGTCTGTCTCTCTGTCTCCTACCCTGCATCTTTCAATCCCCGTTCCTTCCCCAGGAAACTGCCCTACAGATTCGGATTGACCTGTGGGCCGGGTCACTTTTCCCCATCAGCCTCCTCAGTGTATGCTGTGATTTGAACACAGGGCACTTGCCTCAGCTGCATCCTCAACCTTTCTTTCTCCTTTGTTTTGATACTGGGTCTCATTGAGTGGTTATGTTGCCCACACTGGGCTTGAACATGCAGCCTTCCTATCTCAGCCCATGGGAGTAGTGGGAATACAGGCCAGCTCCCTGACATTCCATTTATGCCTCACCTCTTGAAAGTTCTCCACATCTTCATCTTACCATGGTTGAGGCCAAGCTTCCAGCACAGGATCCCATGAGGTGCACACTCAGACTCTCTAAACAACACCAACCCAAATGTTTTCAGATTCATGTCATCTATGATAATTGTAGCTAAATACCAAGTGTAATTCAGGTCCTTGGCTTAACTAAAGCTTGCATGTCTTCAAGAGAAATACAACTCTTTCATCTGGGTTAATAGATTGAAAACCCAGAAATATATCTTCTCCAACCAAGATTTACAGAAATATTGTCATGGGTAAAACAGTCAATAGGAGCCAGGAACTTAGGAGAAGAAAGGAAATTTTATGGATGCTAGCAGACCCCAGAGAAGTGGTCTTCAAAGTTTGAGGTCCTGATTATAGAGTTTGTCATTTTTATAGGATGGCAAACAGAAGTCACAAGATAAACTTTTGCTGAAGGTTGTGATGCAGTGGGTATCTCGTTTTGAGCAAAGTTGTATGTAGCAAAGTTGTTTTTAGCACATTCACAGAAGTTTCAGTTTGTTGACAAATCCCATCATTGGGCAGACTTCATTTGCAGAGAACAGAATGACTGCACCTTTATTGAACAAAATCTTGGTAGCGAGGTCAAGATCGGTGCTTCCATATAATTTCAGAGCTAGAAGGGTGGCTCAGTGGTTGAGTACTTGCCTAGCATATACCAATCACTGGGTCTCACCCCTAGTACCACACACACACACATAATAATAAGTACAATTTTTCCCTCTTGTTTAGTGAAAAAAATTGATATGTGTCATACTATAAAAGTATGGTTCAACACTAAAATGCAGCACAGAAAGAAATGGATTTATGTCAAAAAATACAATACGATAATTTTAAATATAGCCATGTTTATCTCAAGTGTTTTCTTTATGTTAGTTTTTTGATGCACTCCTGAATTAATTTGAGAAAATAAGGCTTAAATGAATTTGATTAGCTTTTTATGAAGTTTCATAAAAAGTTTAAACTATAACTTTAAAAAATTTTTTTTTCTTTTCTTTCTTTCCGGTACTGGGGATCGAACTCATGACCATGCCCTTGCAAGGCAGGCACTTATGCTGCTGAGCTATATCCCCAGCCCCCAAATTATAACTTTTTAATGAAATAAATTAAAAAGATGTGTTTACTCCAAATGCTTTTGGGGGGGTCTTCATTTCTATTCAACAGTTAGAAGGCCATATTGATTAGGAGAAACAAGCTCTCAAACTACAGGATATCTGGTATGAGTTCGTGTTCTCTAAAATCAAAGAATGAATTTTAGGAACAACAGGGCTTAAGAGCAGAAAGAACGTTCTGTCTGACAGACAGAAAGGATCCCCAGTGGGCCCCTAAGGACCCTGTCTTTTCTACGGATTTTATACAGACAAACCTCAAGGGAAAAAAAAATTAAAATTAAAATTAAAATTAAAAAAAAAAAAAAGAAAAGAAAAACCGCAAGGCAAGACAGGTCCAAGATGGGGAAAATATGGGAACTAGCAAGGTGGGCATGAGGTGGGACAGAACATTGGCCAACCAATAAGAGGAGGTGTATAATGGTTCAGGTAAAATGGATTAAATCTGGACCAATGGGGCAGCCAGTCATAGCAATTGAGCATGAATACAGGGCAGGGCCTTTGGCAGTAGGGGGCTGTGTTAGTGACTCTTGGCTTCCCAGGGTGATAGAGACTTATTTAGAATATCAGTCCTTAGGATGTGGGTGTCTTTGTTTGATATTTTGTCTTGAGGTTTGGCCCATAGCTGGAGGTGTCTGTCTCTGGTCTTCTGGGCTGGTTCCTACCAGGCCCCAGCCCTGTCTGAATGCCTACAATATTTTTATCTGACTCAGTTGCCTGCCACAATGTGAAACTTGTATTATACTTCCATGTGCTTCTTTCCTATTTGTGACTTATCACTTGTCTGTCTTTTGGCTATGATCAGGGTACTACCTGTTCTTTTAATTTGTGATCAAATACTCTGACCCAGGCAGAAAACGTGGTAGGGGACAGACAATGAAATGGATCAACATAGGAATCTTGATTTGGGGGCTAATGACATCCCCACAGAAAATGGAATTGAATATTGTGATGAATTCAACTGTGCCCCCCCAAAGAAATGGAGTCTGGTGCCCTGGCATCTGTCCTTTGAGCAGACTTGGAAATGAGTCAAGTTACAGTGAATTCTTCAGATGTGGGCTCTAATCCCACACAGCCGTTTTCTTAGGAAAGTGGGAGGCTGGGCAAAACACAGGGAGGCACAGGAACTGATGATGTCTGTGGATAGACAGGGGTCCTCTGAAGGGAGGAGAACCCTACGACTTACATACACAGGAATCACAGGCTCTAGCCTCTAGAGGGGCTGCTCCAGCCAAGCAGTTTGTGCCACTGTGGTAAGGCTGCTGCCAGGAAACCAATACAAAACTTGTGGCAAAATATTAGGAATAAGTCCAGCAGGCCAGGAAGGTGAACAGCAAACCACAGATTCCCTGCCTGGCCGCGCCCCTCCTGCTGCCCACCACGCAGCCTGGATAATATTTCCCAGAGGACTCCCCCCTTGCCTCCTCTGTGACTAGCACCTGGGCAGTGCACTCCCAGTCCCAACTCAGGCCATGGGCTCCCTGAGCTGCCACAAGCGCCACTCTGCCCAACTTCCTGCTTGCACAGCAGCAGAAGCTTGGCTGTGAGCCAGAATGGGGGGGCCCGAGATGGTGGTAGCTGTGCTGCTCCTGGTCCTCCTGCTTGTGCTTCTGGGGCCCTGGGTGGGCCGAGAGTACAGCTGCACCCACCTTCCCCAAAGACATTCTGGAGACCTACCTGATAGAACTGGAAAGAAATATGAAATATAAATGACCTTTATTTTAAGAATGTGGGGAGAGACCCCCGACCCTCTGGGGTCCAGCATAGTCCCCAGGGGCTGGCATTCTCTGTAGGGCCTGGCAATCTTTCCTTGAGGTTGACAATCTCTCTGTTGGACACATGGAGTGGGGGCATACATGTAGCTTAGGTTTGGGGTGGAGCCTAAGGGGCATTAGGGATACACAGGTAACCCACTGGTATTCATTTTATACCAGAGTCAAATTCTTAGGGGTGGGGAAGAAAGAGCCACAGGTAAATTCCACAGGGTGGGGAAGATGGAGCCCCTTGGTTCCGCCTCCAAGGCTTTACTGGCTACA
Source organism: Cavia porcellus (assembly GCF_034190915.1). Classification (NCBI taxonomy): domain Eukaryota; kingdom Metazoa; phylum Chordata; class Mammalia; order Rodentia; family Caviidae; genus Cavia; species Cavia porcellus. The sequence continues at coordinate 29,354,933 of NW_026947500.1, forward strand.
GTGTCAGGCCTAGGGCAAGATTCTTTCATTCCCATCTTATCGTTATTAGGAAAAAGGGCCAGGGATTTCTTTCTTTTACTGCTTCCTCCTAGAAGGGAGCACTGTACGGGGTTTAGGAGTGTTGATGGGATGATGATTGATGCCCATGTAGAAGCTGGTGCCAGGTGATTTAGCCAGGACAAATTTATCACTGATTAATGCATGTATGTTAGACTGGGAAAACAAAGAGATAAAATATTATGAGGCATGGCACTGTCATATTTAAGGACCCAGTTGAGGTAAAAGGAAAGGTGCCACAGTAAGGTAGAATTCTGAAAAATAAATGTGGGGTTAGGAGGAGTGAAGTTATGAGAGGTGATTACTCCCTCATCTGCTCAATTTTACTGTTTTCCTTTATTTCTGTATTTGGTAACCTGAGCAATTATTTTGAGTATAACAATACGTAATATAATACCCATTGTTAAATTCCTATCATTTTGTTTTAAAAATGGATGTAATTATTGTTGAGTGCTGTCATTGTTTTTTCTTTCTTTTTGTTGCTATTGGTTTTTTTTTGGTTCTTCACTTTTTGTTTTTTGTTTTCTTTTATTTCTGCCTCCCTCTTATTTGTTTGGTATTAAGGACTAAACTCAAAACCTTGCACGTGCCAGGCAGGTGCTATGCAACTGAGCTCTATCCTAGGCCCTGTTTTTTCTCCTTAAAATTAAAAAATGACTCACCCCTCAAACTACAAACTTTGGGACACCCCCACAGACCTAGTATTTCTATGAATCTTTGGATGCCCTTCTTCCTCCCAGAACCTTGGACTGCAGTGGATTAATGTTGCTGGGTTGAAGGGAGTCTCAGTAATCCCTCATCCAAACAAAGGATCTCAGCAAGGCTTCTGTCAGTGTGGGGAGTTTGCCCCTAAAGTAGAGGACTTCAGTGGGTAAACAGGAGCTGTAGTGATGCCCCTTGCAGGTGTAGGACATTGGCAAGCCAGGCAAAAGTGTAGGTGCATCCTTCCTCCAGCCTTCCTCATGTGGGTTGAGGGGTGTGCCAATAAGGCCTCCCCCAAACTGGAGCAAATTGAAAGGGCTTATGAGACACCCAGTGATACAATATGGTCCCAGCCAAGACAAACAGTATACAAAGGGAGATCTGGTGGCCTGAAACAACCTGAAGAAACAGTAACAGCAGGAACTAAGGGTTGACTTACATTCATACTCCTCAGCTAATCAGCCTAGGAAGAATACAGGACTCACCCAAAAGGCCCTACAGAAGGAACTCAGGTGACTGGCTCACCTCTTGATTGTGGTACCCAGCCTTTGGACAATTATGAACCACACAGGAGCACCCTAAGATATGCACTTTTGACAGTTGAAACTAGTCAAATTGAAAGACCAAAAATGAGCTCAATAGGTGACAATGACAAAGCCAAAAAGAAAAATGCAATCTCATATATCTAGTCCATCAGGAGCAAGTACAGGAGACACTGAACTCAAGGACTTTAAAAGTCACACACCTGAACTTTCTGAAAAGATAGCAAGTGAAATAGAGAAACAAATTCAAGGAACTATAGAGGAAATCAGATTAGAAATAATTTCTCCTGTAAAGACAGAAATGACAACATTAATAAAGGAATTGCTCAGCTTAGCTAAAGAAGACATGCATAAAAAAGTACAGGAGCATGGGAAACTGATTGAAACCTGAATGAACAATATAGAAAGCAAGCATAATGCATGAAACAAATTCAAAGATATAGCCAAGAAATAAAAAATTCTATTGAACTCCTGTAAAACTGTTTTTGAGGCTGAGGATAGAATTTCAGACCTTGAGGACAGGATTGCGGCTAGTGATCATAAAAAGATAGAATTTTTAAAAATAACAAGGTGGCATGAAATAACAATTCAGAACTTCAAGTTGATGCCAGGAGAAACAATATAATACTAATAGGTATCATGGGCAATGCAGCAGCCAACGCAAATCACATTGATAAACTATTCTCAGAAGCAATAGCAGAAAATTTCCAAAATATGGGGGAAAATCTGATATGCAGATAAATAAGGAATATAGAACACCAAATAGTCACAACCAACATAAATCTACACCCAGACATTTAATAATTAAGATGCCAGACACACAGCATAAAAACAGAATACTAAAAGCTGTTAGAGGAAATACACAACTCACCTATCAAGGAAAGCCCATTAGAATCATGGTAGACATTTTAGCACAAACATTCAAGTTGAGACAAGCTTGGAGTGAAGTGTATCAAACCCTGAAATAAACAGCTTTCAACCCAGACTGGTGTACCATGCAAAACTTTCTTGGAAATTTAATGGAGAAATAAGATACTTGCATGACAAAGAACAGCTGAGGAAATTCATGTCCACCAAACCAATCCTAGAAAGTATACTGAAAGACATACTAGATAGAGATAAAAATGACTACAATTTTCAGAACAACAAGAGAAAGAATCCACCAGACAGAGAAGCAATTAACAAAGAGGAAAGGCAGAAAACCAATAGCAGGAAAATAACATGACAAAGTTGAGCCGGTACATATCAGTTGTATCCATCAATGTAAAAGGCCTCAATTCACCTATCAAAAGAAATATACTGACAGAATGGATCAAGAAACAGGATCCAACAATACGCTGTATACAAGAAACACATCTGACTCAAAAGGAAACTCATAGGCCTAAAGTCAAAGGATGGAAAATAATATTCCATGCAACAGAAACCCAGAAAAAATAGGGGTAGCTATTCTGTCTGCACACAATGTGGACTTCAACTAAAAAATGAAGAAAAGAGATACAGAAGGTCCTTACACACATGTGAAGGGAATAATTCAAGTTTTTAAACATGTATGCACCAAATACAGGAGCACTCAAATATATAAGATAAATACTAATAGACATAAAAAACCAAATATGCAATAAGATAATTGTAGTAGGGGACTTTAATACCCTGTTCTCACAAAGAAAAAGATCAACTAAACAAAAAGTCAGCAAAGAAATAACAGAACTGAATCAACCCTGTGAGCAAATGGATTTAGTAGAGTATATATATATATATATATATATATAAATTCTGTCCAAATAGAAGGAAAATGTCCTATCAACCACATTAGAATACACAGTCAGCCCAAATGCATATTAGACATTCTCCAAAATAGACTATATTATCCCATACAACATTCTTAAGTAAATGTAAAGGAATTGAAATTATCCCGTGCATATTATCTGAGCATAATGCACTGAAGTTGGAAATTAATAGCAAAAGAAATTGCAAAAACTTCATAAATACAAGGAAATTAATTAACAAACTCCTGAACAATCAGTGAGTTACAGGTGAAATTAAAGACATTAAGCAACACCTAAAATTCAATGAAAACGAAGATACAACATGACAAAATCCGTGAGATGCAATGAAAGCAGTCCTACGAGAAAAATAAATAGCAATAAATTGTCATATCAAGAAAACAGAACAAGCACAAATAAACAACATAATCCTACATCTCAAACTTCTAGAAAAAGAACAGTAAGTAAAACCCAAAGCTCACAGGATGGAGGAAATTATAAACATTGGAGCAGAAATCAATGGAATTGAGATTAAAATAAATACAAAGAATTAATGAATCAAAGAGCTAGTTTTTTAGAGAATAAACAAAATTGATAAACCTCTAGCCAACATTATCAAGAAAAAGAAAGGAAAACTCAAATTAACACATTAAGGACTGAAAAGAGAGAAATTACTACAGATGCCTTGGAAATTTAGCAGATCATGAATACCTACATTGAAAATCTTTACTCACATGGGGTAGAAAGCACAGGGAAAATGGACAGATTTCTAGAAACATATGAACTATCCAAGATGAATCAAGATGATATCACAATTTTTAATAACCCAATATCAGCTATTGCAATTGAAAAGATGATTAAAAATTTAGCAACAAAGAAAAGCCCAGGTCCTGATGGATTTATGGCTGAATTCTAAAAGAAATTTAGAGAAGATTTAATGCCGATACTTTTCAAACTCTTCAATGAAATTAAAAGGGAAATAATCTTTCCTAACTCATTCCTGAGGGCAAGTATTACTCTGATACCAAAACCAAAGACCGAACAGAAAAGGAGAACTATAGCCCAATCTCACTCATGAACAATGATACAAATATTCTCAATAAAATATTGGCAAATAGATTGCAGAATATCATCAAAAATATTATACATCATGATCAAATGGAATTTAGCCCAGAAATGCAGAGATAGTTTAACGTATAAAGAGCAATAAATGTAATACTCCACATCAACATAGTCAAAAACAAAAGTCACATGATCATCTCAATAGAGCCAGGAAAATATTTTGATAAAGGCCAACACTTGTTCAGATGAAAACGCTATAGAAACTCAGAATAGATGCTACCTACCTCAATCTGACAAAGGCCATATATGACAAACCAACAGCCAAATCATACTAAATGGACAAAATCTGAAAGCTTTCACTCTAAAATCAGGAGCATGACAAGGATGTCCACTGTCACCATTCCCATTCAGTATAGTTTGGGAAACATTATCTTTGCTCTTTGTTACGAGAAATTGCCTTTCCACATACCAAAGTAGACTGACGTCTGTCACCATGCAGTAAACTGAAGTCAAAATGGATCAAAATTCTAAATGTTAAACCAGAAACACTAAGTCTACTGGAAGACAAGTTAGGTAGAAGTCTTGGAGACGATAAGGCTATTCATGAACAAAATGCAAACCTCATGGGAAACACTTCAAAGAATCAACAACTGAGATCTCATCTTATTAAAATTTTTTGCACTTCAAAAGAAATTACCAATAAAGTGAGAAGAAAACCCACAGAATGGGAAACAATTCTACCTTGTCCTAAAATTCAGTAAGTTGGGTACAGCTATAATTGGTAATTGCAAGCTAAGAATAACTTACAGAGAAAAAAGCAGGGATGGGAAAGGCAATTTATCATAGTGTTTTTCCTCCCCCGTAACCCTGTGCAAGCCTTCTAATTACTAGCAGAAACAGAAAATCAAGTCTGTCATCCATTCACTGAATATTTACTCTCTACAGTGTATCTTATTTTCCCTCAGTGCAGGGCTCAAACCCAGAGCTTCCAACCTGCTACACAAGCACTCTATTGCTGAGCCACATCCCTGGCCCTACAATGCACCTTTGAAGATTTTATTATATAAGAAAGGCTGTGGCTGGCTGGCCTGTACTTGAGTGCCCCCTCCCAAATAAGGGAATATTCATCGAGGTCCCAAGCAAATGTCCACTGTGATGCTGAGACTCTGTGGCAGAGGCTTGCCTGAGAAAACTGCCTGCGTGGGAAATCATCTTATGTTGCTTGTTACAGAACTCTGAGATTCTGCTTCAATACTTCTGGACTTCCTGGAAATATGTGACTGCCAAGGGTTGGACTAGGTAGGAGTTCTGAGATCACCTCTGAATGTACAGAGGACAGGAAATGCAGAGAGAGTAATCTGAATCACACAACGAGGTGGTACCTAATAATTTGGGGTCAGTGCTTCCATGCTGATGTACAGTCATTTTTGCCCTGGAAAGTCATAGTCTGTTTCCTTAGGCTTGGTCTCAGCTGACAGCCTGGAGCACAGCTCTCTTCCATCCAGCCTGGTTCAATCATGTATTTGGGGAGTCCCTTGGCAAAGGAACACTGATCTGTGGCTTGGCTTCAGAGATGACCCATCACCTCCTCAGCCAGCCCATTTGATATTTTTTAAAGTCAATTGAAGGGACAAAGAAATAGCCTGGCCAGCTGTGTATCTATTAGTCCATGGAGATTGGGACAAGTTTATCCAAAATGGAGATAGTGCTCTTCTTTTCAAAGAGAGCCAAGGAGAGTTGTCTGGCTGGTTCCTCATGCCCATCCTACTTTCTGTCTTTATAGATGGGAGCCCTCTAGAGACTCACTTAAATGTACTCATGCAGGATTTGCTTTCTTGTGACTTATTCCTCTCAGGGTGACCCCCTCTCACTACATCCTTGCTGTGGCCAAGGGGCAGAATTTCCTTCCTTCTTACGGCCTGTATCTTCTTCTCTCCTGTAAGTGGCCCACAGTCCATCCACTCCTCCAGCCATGCACATTGGGGCTGTTTGTGCCTTAGACTTAGGATTAACATTGTTAGTGTAGGAAATACCAAACCAGGCACCGATTCCAATTCTTTGGGGAGCGAAGTGACAGACCATATGGCAATTGTATGAGTATTGGGGGGTAGTCGCCATACCACTTCCACAGGGGCTGTGGTGTCTTACATGGTGCTACAGCAGTGGCATAGCTAGAGTTCCTGCTGCTGGGGTGGTCCTTCAATTTGGCATCCTCTAACCTATCTGAAGATAACAAGCTATTTAAATAGAAAATTAAAGTGGCACATGGAGACAATCTAAGAGCACAGGAAACTGCAGATGGAACGTTCATATTTGATGTACTGGAATCTTCATTGTGTGAAAATGCAGTACACTGATATCATGTAATTTTACTTTTGGCCAATAAGGCCACCCAAAAATGTGCTTCCAGGGTCATATGGTGCCCACCCCTGCTGAGCTATCCCAGCTAGGGCCAGTAAGTAAGACCGCGCTAACAGTTCAGTAGCAGTCTGCATCAGCCCATGGGGAAATCTGGAAGGTCTGCCAAGAGCAGCACAGGAAGGAAGACCCCGCCCAGAGGTGTCACCTTGGAGAACCCACATGATTTACCAGGGGGCTACTCTTTGCTGGCCTAGGTTTTACTCTGCCTTAAAGACACAGCCCTGTGCTGGCTCTTCTACCCAGAAGTTTTTTCTTTTGTTTCCCCAGCAACACTTTGATCTCTTGTCAAAGCCATGGCAAGTGTTGTGCTGCTGCTGCTGCTGCTGCTGCTGCAGCCTCTGGGGGGCCAGGTGAGTACCTTGTAAAAGAAGGGGCTGGGGGGGGCGGTGGCTAATAAGGACTGGGGCTCATTTGCCCTGAAAGGCTCGTGGGACCCCAGAACATCTGATTGTCCAGATTCTGTAGCCACTGCTCTGCCACATGGAACAGTGGCGGGGGAGGGGAGGGGAGGATTGAGGTGCTGCCTGCTGAGGAGTTTAGGGTTTCACAGGAGACGGGCTGTTTCATCATTTCTTAAGTGTCATTAACGTTTATATGTAAATATTTAGAGAAATGTCACGGTAACTATGTCACCTGTAATCTCAGCACTTGGACTGCTTAGGCTGAGGATCGCCCCAAGTCCCAGGGCAATCTGTGCTGCACAGTGAGTTCAAGGCCAGCCTGAACTACATAGCAACACTATCTTCAAAAGAAAAAAAAAAAAAAACTGCCTAAAAAAGGGAAAAAGATACAATTTATGCGTCCAAAAAGCAAGCAGCACCTTGCTAACCCCAGAGGGCAAAGTGTGAAATGTAATTGCCCTGCTGGGCTTCCCTGCCTGGTTTTTATTCACAGTGCTATTTTTGGTGCCTTCTGTACATGTACAGCGCCAGGGTTTCTGCCTAACCCTGCTGGTGCTGCAGGCACGCATCCAGGGTCACAGTTTCTAGCAGGCCTCTTCACCCCTCTATGGCTGCAACTGGAAGTGAAGCCAGTGTCTGTGTAAACAGTGTCTGCTGTGCCTGTGGCCCTCAGCTAATTCAGAATGAGAATTCCTCAGAAGGACCACGAGTTTAGATCCCAGCTCTGCTGCCTTCTTGCAACCAAGGAGGCAGAGAGGTCAGAGGTGGGGGAACCCAGCCTCCTGGAGCAAGCACCCTCAGCATCTTCCTGATTAGGCAGACTTCAGGGAGAGCAAGCTGCTTTCCCCTTCTCTGAATTGCATTCTTTTCTTCTTTATTACAAAAGGGCTTTCAATTTCTAAATTTTCATTTTGAAGTCATTTCCGACTTTTAACACTTAGCAAAAGAGCACCAGTGACTGCACAACCAAGGCACACAGTGGATGGGAGATGCATCTTAAATTGTATGGATTTTTGTTTTACTTTCAGTTTGTATGAATTTAAGAAATTCCATGGTAGTCTAGAAATCAAACCCAAAGGGCTTGTGCATGGGAGGCAAGCATCCTAGCACTCAGCTATGTCCCTCTCTTACCTCAAAAAACAAACCAAAGGAAAACACTCCAGGATGTCAGAGGCCTCAGATAGGGGGAGACAGAGCCTGGATCCCTTTCCTCCTGCCTTGCTGCTGATCCCATTCTCCTGGCAGCCCCTTCCCTGGGGCCCGGATAGCTGGAATTTCTGGTGCAAACTGTCTCCTGGCTGTGAACGTTGTACTGTCACCTTGCTTCCTGCCTTGCCCCGGACTGAGCAGCCTGCCCTGTGTCGCAAACGTGTCCACCACAGCGTGACTACAGTGTTTCAGTCCCAAGTGTCTCTTAGGTCTAGACTTCCTGGCTGGAAATGGAGACCAGAGCCCAGGGACAGCGATGTGACTCACATGTGCATGAAGCTTCCTTAAGGTGTTTTTCTTGGGACAGTGCCTCTCAGCCTTTGCTCTACATTTGCAGGATGTTTTAAACAGCAAAATAGGCAACAAAAAAATCACAAAAAATAGGGAAACACATAACACCCAACAGACTGCAGAAGAAATCTCTAGGCCCTTAAAAGAATTTTTAATTTCAAGAAGTTAGGCAGTTACCCAGGCTTGGCTTGGACTTTAGATCTTCCCACCTCAGCGTCCCTAAAGCACACTCATTTACAAGGAGAGATCCAACAGAGAGGCAGAGGGTCAGCTGGGTGAGCTTCAGTGGAAGTGACTCACATGACTCCATCTTTTTGCCACTCTGTGGCTATTAATAAATGGCCGAAACAGTGGCACTGATTTTGGAGTTATAAATAAATTTCATTAGTGAAGTGGATTCACGAATACATAATTTGACTTTAGAGAAGATCAACTGCTCTGGGGAAACAGTTGTGAAATTATATATATCCAGTCACTTAGCTGCAAAATGCAAAAGGCAAAAATCGACATAATTCAATGGTGAAATCTAAAAATCCATGCATTTATTATTTAATATAGCTGAAAAACCAGAACATCAACCAGAAAAGAAAAATCAGTAAGAATGCTAAGTATTAGGGCTGGTACAGTGGTGCACACCTGTAACCCCAGGCACTTGGAAACTGAAGCAAAAATATCATAAGCTCAAGGCCAGTCTGGGCAACTTAGTGAGACCTTGTCTCAAAACGAAAAAAAAAAAAAAATACAGAGGTGAGAGTGTTGCTGAGTGGTAGAGTCCATGCCAAGCCTGTACAGGGCCCTGGGTTCCACCTTTAGTAATACAACAAGGTTTCGTGTGAGTATGCCTACACATAACCATGTAAATGCTATGCACACAGAGGCACCTACTGAAACCTGCAGATCCTAGTTCCCATTCACAGATGATGTATCTTGTTCCCCCTCCTTCTTTCCCTTCATCGTCATCCTCTTTCTCTCCTCATCTTACTCCTCCTCCTTTTTATAAAATCCTCTTGTTTTCTCTCCCTCCCTTACATTGTTTCTTTCCTTCCTTCCCTCCTTTCTTCCTTCTTTTTGTGTTACTGGAAAGTGAACCCAGGCTTTCACACTGAGCTACATCCTGTGGTATGTTTTCATTTTGCAAAAGGCTCTGACTCAGTTGCCTAGGCTAAGTTAGAACTTCACCTCTTCCTATTTAAGTCTGGCAGAGTACTGGGGTACACACCTGCATCACCACTGCAGCTTAAATAATCCACTTTCTTGACACAGTGTATGTGCAGTAATGGAAAAATAACATACTGAAATAAAAAAATGTTCACTGAAGTCTGAAGGCTCACAACATGTCAGGTATAGTTCTGGGCATGCAGATCAAAATAACCACAGCAAAGAAAAGTCCCCAGCAGAAACACAGGTATTTGGAAACTAAGAAACGTGTTCTCCAAGGTCGTATCCGCTCCTATTGCACATTAGACTGCAAGGAGGTGTGTGAGAAAAAGCTACAGTGAGGGCTTCTCCAGGGAGGGCCACCCCAGGGACCACCCCAGGACCAAGTTGGGCTGGAGGCAACCCAGTTCTTCTGTGTCCAGACACAACTCTGTGTGTTTCTGTGGGGGAGAGGTGAGTCCTACATGCAATGTGGGCATCTCCTGATACCACCCATCTCTCTGATACAAGGTGACTGTGGTAAGCAGTGTGACCTCCTGTAAACCACAGAAGTGTTGCACTGATAATCTCTGCCACCCTTGCTGCCCAGCTGGTGAGTCCGCAGCTTTATCTAGCTTCCAGGGGCTGGCCTTTCCACCTGGAGAAGGGAAACCTGGGGCTTCTCACTAGGGCAGAGCTGGAAATCCCTGGGAGCACACGGTGTGACAGCCCCCATGGCTCACCCTCAAATCCCATTTGGAAGAGGTTTCCCTGTACGCACAGTGAAGGAGGCCCCATGTGAATAGTGACAGGACCATGTTTTGCAGGGCTGGAGAACAAAGGTTAGTTAGGAATCTACTTGCACATGTCGGGGTGTCAGTCACAAGTGAGGGTGCTGCTGGGCGTCAGGTCATGAGGGCACAATGCATGCTGTGGTGGCAGCCAGGAGTATGGGGCAAGAGTCATGGCTACCATGTGTCTTAGGGATGGGATGGCCATTAGCTTTGCCCCCAGGAATCCCCCTGGGCTCCACTTCACCTCTCTTCCTCTCACTCAGGCTGCCACATCAGCAAACGCTACTGGGAAAACCAAGGCCCTGTAGAGTGTGTGCCATGTGAGCCTGGAACCTTCAGGGACAACCCCAGCATGATAGAGTCCTGCTTCTCTGCTCCCAGTGTTCACGTGGTAAGTATGTGACTGAGGGTAGGCAGGGACAGTGGTGCCACCTCTCTCTCTCTCTCCCTCTCCGTCTCCGTCTCTGTCTCTCTCTCTCTCTCTGCCTTTCTCTCTCTCTCTGCCTTTCTCTCTCTCTCTTTGTTTCTTTCTTTTATTTTCTTCCTTTTGTGCTGGAAATTAAACTATGTTTCTAGAAAACACTACAAAAGCATGCAACCACTCAACCTCTAAGCTCCTGTCCAAGGCCTCCACTAACTCTTGCTTTCTGTCAGTCTTTTTAAAAAGGGTTTCACTATGCAGTTAAGGCTGGCCTTGAACTAGCTTGGTAGCCAAGGCTGGCCTTGAACTCACAATGATCTTACTCCTGGGCCTACTGAATACTGGGATTACAGGCTTGCTTCAGCACACCAGGCCCTTCACTGATTTTTAAAATATCACCTCAGCCCCCAGCCCAACCCAATCACAGATCAAAGCAAAGGAAATTTTGGGCCTGTGTACAGAGAATTTTAGCTGGCATGGTGTCTTAGTTACATTCTTGTTGCTGGGACAAAAAACGTAATACCAGCAATTTAGGACGGAAGTTTGAAGAGGCATCAGTCCATGCTCAGCTGGCTCCCAGGCAAGCTGACAGGCATGGGAGAAGGGTTTTTGGCTTTCCTCTCTCCCTTTCTATTCCATCCAAGCTCTCAGCCTATTGGTTGGTGCCAGCCACACCCAGGATGGGGCTTTCCTGTTCACTAATCACCCAAGCTATGTTCAACCAATGAATGGGCTAATTCACTTATCACATCCATAATCCAGTATCAGGCACCCATGATGCAGCTACTTCCCAAAGTTCCACCTATAAGCTCATGAGCCTTGGGGAAACATCTAGCTATAAACCATAACACATGGTGTCCCTCACAAAAGGTCGGGTGGCAGAAGGCACAGGGGTGAGGTTTTTCTTTAGTGTGAGGACACAGATATATGACTAGAGCATCAATCTATAAATTGCTAACATTTCTAAGGCCATTTATCAAAAGCTAGGTACAAGATTGACATGTAAGAACTGGGGATTTATGTCAGTGGAATAAAAGCTTCCCTGGCAAGTACAAGGTCGTGAGTTTGACCCCTGATAACAAAACAAAACAAAAGACCCCACAAGATTCATATGCAAATATTCATCTAAGTTACCAAATGTCAACAAAGAATTGTTTTCATAAAAATGTAATGTTTAAAAGACATTTGTATGAGCCAAGTGAGAAGCCTTCCATAGTGAGGCTGTGGAACAAATCCAGCAGGGGATGTGTAAGATGCACGCACACCATTCATGTCCCTCTGTGTCTGCATAGAACTGCAGGGGTATTACAGGGAGAAAGAAACTCATAGAGCTGTTGGTTGTTTTGTCTGGAACGATTGTTAGAACCAGTGCATCCCTAGTGAAGTTCCCGATGGGGATTTTCTTGAAAGGAGAAGCTGACAGATGTCACAGTGCTCCTGACAACCACAGTCCAGCCAGCACTAGGCCTACGCCGATGTCATGGCTCTGTGTGGTGGGACAATGAGGATGGGCAGAGGTCCATGCAGGGCTGGGATGGTGGCACCAGTCATCAGCAGAGACCCAAAAAGAGGCCAGCACAGAGGTGGAGCCACGGTGTGGGACCTGTGGTCTCCAAGTGAATCCCAAATGGATCCCTCACTGTGCACCTTGGAAAGTGCCCGCTCCTCCTGGGACTCTGGCTGTATCCATCCTCTCCCTGACACACGCAGCATCACTGCCTGGAGAACCACACAGGACAAGCAAAACAAACAGGGAAACAGGATCTTTGGATTTAAGCCAGCTGTCAACTTTTATGTGGGTTATAAAAGTCAGTATTACTACATAAGATTCATGAAAACCACTACATCAGAATTACACGCTTCTGTTCATCAAAAGGCATACAAGCTTAAGTATTAAGCACAGAGTAGAACATATTTGTGGTACATAGGACACACACAGCATCCAGGATGCGGTAAACATGCCTGCACATAATCAGACAAATGCAGGCAGGCCTGGGACTCAGGGATAAAACACTTACCCAGCAGGAGCAAGGTCATGGATTTAATTCCAGCACCACAAGGAACAAATGAACCAACAAACAAAAGCACACTGGCAGTGTACTCTTCTGTTAGGGGTGAAGGGAATCTTGCTGGCCTCTGCACAGATGACACCCATCAGAGGGAAGGGCCCTGGTTACCTTTTCCTGGTCACTGTGTTAGAAGAGAAGGTGAGGGCAGACTCCATGCCCAGGATCAAGAGCATATGGAGGGGTCCCAGTGTGTTGTGACCAGTGTAGAAGGGGACAGTGTCCCACCCTGGTGACTCACCTTTGGCCTTCTAATAGATCAGGAGGTGGTCTCCTTCTGTCCTCGGCTGCTGACCAGCAGTGTCGGTGTAGCAAGGGCTACTACTGTGACACAGAAAACTGTGTGGAGCACTGCTTCCCATGCAGCAGGTGCCAAAGTAGACCCTGGGCGGGGGAGGGTCTGGCATCTTCCTCTCACTGCTGCTTTGTATTGGGTCACTTCTACGGATGCCCAGCATTGTTTTCTGTCTGTACAGTAACACTAAGGGGTACCACCCGCCATGTGGAAGAGTAATGTAACCAATAACTTGGATGTTTTCTTGTGGCCTCATTCTCATTGGTGATAGGCTGCCCACACTGTGAACAAATGCCTGAGAAAACCTCCTTGAGACAGGACAGGTTTATTTTGGTTCATATATTGAGACGTTTCAGTCCATGGTTAGCTGGATCCACTGTTTCTGGGTCAGAAACATCATGGTGAAGGGGTGGAGTAGAAGAAGGCAACCAGCAAGCAGAGAGGCCAAGAGCTTGACAGGAAAAGACCAGGGACCAGACAGAGCCCCCAGAGACATGTCCCATGAATTGGCCCAACCTCCTGTTCTCACAACCTCCCAGTGATTCTATCAAATTATGATCTCACCAACGGATTAATCCACTGCCAGTGTGAGACCCTTCATGAAGCAATCAGAAACAGTTCCTGTTTCCCTTCAATCCTAGACCACCAATCAGGTTGTAAGGGTTCATAGAAGAGGAAAATCAGTTAACTTGGTCCATCAGTAAGAATCATAGCCATACCATCTTTGAGGCTGGGCAGAGTGTGGACCCTAAGGAGGTCCTTCATGTCTCTGACCACATAAGCTGTCTCCAGGAGTGGGTGGGGCATGTAATAGGACTCTTATGGATGAACCTAGAGATGGCCCCAGAGACAGGGTGATCTCAGAGAAAGAGATGGACTCCAAGCAGGAAGAAGTGGATGCTATCTCTCTCTAGCTGTCCCAAGGGGATCCCAGTTGTGCAGGAATGCAATGCCATGGCCAACACAGTCTGCAGTGAGGCTGATCCAGGTAAGAGAGTCTGGTTTTCTTTTTAAAGTCTGACTATACTTTTATTTAAGTGGGATTCATTTGATATAAACTTAATCATATTATATTTCTACATGTTTTATGAATGCATGTTGCTTACAAAGATCAGTGGGTTTCACTGTGGCAGACTTTGACCATTTTCACCCCATGGCCCTCTTTGCCCACATCCCCTGTATCATTTTAATTTGTTGAGTCAGTGTCACCAAATACCACCCCTTCCTCCTAGCTCTGAAAGAGACCTGTCTTCCCAGAGGGAGCTCCATCTCCAGTAGACAGTGATGCTGCAGCCCCAGCCCCTGCCACCTCTCACCAGCTTTCTACATCGCTGGATGTGCTGTTCTGGGCATTTCTCATAAAAGGCCTTAGACCACACGAGGCCTTTTGTGGCTTGCATCACTAAGATTCATCCAAGAGAGGCACTAGTGTGAGTCAGTACTTCATTCTTTTTTTATCGCTGAATAATCAAAACACACCTAAACAGACAGACAGACAAACACACACATTTTATTTTCATTCATCTCCTACTGAAATTTTAATTAATTCTCTGCAATAATTAGCCCTTTGAGGCCAGACCATTCAATAGGGAAAGGACAGTCTTTTCAACAAATTACTCTGAGGAAACTGGATACCCACACATAAAAGAATAAATTTGGACTCTTAACTCATGAGATCCAAAAATGTATTTCAAGATGGATGAAAGACCTGAAAGAAGCCCCAAACCAGAAAACTCTTAAAACTTGGGAAAATACCTTCATGACATTGGTTTTAGTACTGACTTCTGATATGACAGCAAAAGCACAGACCAGGAAGGAAAAACAGGCAAAGGAAATTACAGTCATTTCAAGGGCTTTTGGGCTCAGACACTTGCACTACAGTGGGAAATGCATAGAGGAAATTTTTCAATATATTAATCTGATAAAGAATCCATACCCAAATGTGTAAAGCAGAACAAAACATCAACACCAAAAAAACCCCCAAAAAAACAAAAAAAAAAAACAAAAAACAAACCCAACCAAACAAAAGAACTCTCACAATTCAATAAGAAAAATATAAAACAAATATCCAATGTTAAAAGTGTGGACAGGTCTTTCATCAGCTTTCCCACAATACCACCAATGCAGGGGAACAAAGATGGCGGATAGATAACAGCTGACTACAGAGGCTCCCTGAGATAATCAATTTAGAATTCAACATAATACAGCATGGGGAGCCCTGAACAGAGGGAGCTGAATTCTCTCATCCCAAAATAAACTAAGGTGAGAAGAACCAATCAAACATACAGTCCCAGTGCTATTATTGGAACAGCTAAAAGTTCAGTGCTAAAAGCTAAAAGTCAGCCGGCGACTTGCTGAGCCATCCGAGGTCCCGCGGCTTCCACTCACTGGAGGCACAGTCATACTGAGATCAGGAGTCGGCCAGCCAAATGGAGAGCTGAGCTGGTGGGGAGCCTGCATCAACCTGTGGTGAGTGATGGGAGTGGAGCCATTCACAGAAAGGGGGGCTCCAGTGGACAACATTCTAGGACCAGGCAGGACTGGCAAGTACAAGGGGCAGCAGTGACTTTAGTCATTTGTTCCCTTCCTGAACAGGATTGGTTGAATGAGCTAGACCTGGGTCATGCGACCTGGCTGAGACCAAATAGGTTATCCAAAATCAATTCCCTATGGCAGCGGCTCACACTAATGCAGTGAAGCCTCGGACGTTTGACTGACCTGGAGGGGAGGTGGCCACACAGTAATACAGTGCAGGCCACAGCAGCTTGACTGATCTGGAGGGGAGAGGCCAGCATAAGCTGCCCCTGTTTGCAACTCGCTAGCACACTTCAGTGATAAGAGTCATCTAGCCAGTGTGCTTCAGAAGCATTATAACCAACAAAGAAAGAAAATGGGGCCTCCTGGAAGAAACAAAAATGATGGGAAGAGGAAGTAAGAACAAAAAGTCCCCAGGTCCCAATCCTGAGAACATTGAGCCAGGACACATAAGTACAAAGGAGAATGAGAAGAGCAAACATGCCATATCAGACATGGCACCATTGGACATAAAGAGATATCTTTGGGACATCTTACATGAGTTCAAAAGTGAAATATTTAGCCAACTAAAGCAAGATATAAGAAGATTGATAAAAGAGATGCTAAGCACCCCTCAAGCAGACACAGATGGAAGAAGGGAGGAAGTCAAACAAAAGAGAGAACCATTTGATGAAGAATATAAAGAAAATATGGAATACATGAAGCAGATTCAAAGAGATTACCAGGAAATTAAAAACTCTATGAAAACATGGAAAATCTGCTTGAAAGCAACAGGATAGACTATCCAAACTGGAGGACAGTTTTGCAATGTGAGATTATGAAAGGGAAAAATTTTTAAAACTAACAAGGAAACAAGCAGTGATACAAAGGCTAGAAAATGACAAGAAGATCTATAACTTGAGAATAAAGAATGTGAATGAAGAAGCAGGGATACAAACAAAGTAACTACAAAGGCTATTCAGAGAAATAATTAAGGAAAACTTCCCAAACCTAGGAAAAGGAAATGATATTCTGATATATGAGGCATACAGAACTCCAGCCACCTACAACCAAAGCAGAGCTACACCTAGGCATATAATAATCAAGATCCTAGAAATTCAATATAAGAACAGAATATTAAAAGCTATTATAAACAAGAAACAGATAACCTATAAAGGAAGGCCCATCAGAATAATGGGAGACTTCTTGACACAAACCATCAAGTCAAGAAGAGCCTGGAGTGAAATTTCTAAGCCCTGAAAGAAAATAACCTCCAACCCAGATTGATACACCCTGCTAAACTGTCTCTACAAATTAGTGGAGAAACAAGATGCTTCCAAGACAAAGACAAACTTGGGAAATTCACAACCACCAATCCAACTCTACAGAGAATACTTCAGGGCATTCTAGAGAGGGAAAAATACTAGGATTCCAGGAACAGTGGCAGAGAGGCCTCAATGAATGGAGCAGAAAACAGAATGAAGAAGACAAGTAGACAACTGATGGCAAAAAAAGAGCATAACAGAAATGAGGCAGAGAAGGTTGGTTATAATCTCTAATATAGATGGCCTTGATACACTAAATTAAAAAAAAGAACCACACATAGAGTAGATCAGGAGGTAGGGCCCACTGAGATGCTATTTTTAGGGAATAAAATTAACATGAAAAAGAATACATGGACTGAAAATCAAATAGGAGAAAACAATGCTCTATGTGAGAGAGAACCAGAGAGTAATAGGGGCCACTAGACCAGTATTTGTGGATAGGTTGGAAAGACAGGCTTTAATAGGTAAAGAAATACAATTAGAGATCAAGTCCAAGAGAGGGAAGGTTCAGAACCACTTAGGTAAACAGCATGTTGCCCCCCTCCCAATTTAAAACCAAGAGTCTTGTTCAGACCCAAAAATGCACAGTGAATCCTAGGGAAGCAAAAGGGGAGGGAGAGTCTAAAAAAGATTGTAGAAGACATTGTTAATAGTGTATCAGGATTTAAAACTCCATTACTCGCACCACTCTGCCTAGATAGATTTTATTCTGTCCCAGTTTGTCTACTTGCATTTGATTTGAGGGCATAGACAGCTATCCCAAAAACATCAGTATATAGCACAGTAATTATCTTTAATTTCCTACTGTCTTAATCTGGAGCCCTTATATAGCTTATACTGTTTTATCATGACTGATCTTAGTTAAATCTAGTGTGTTTGACTGCTGTTTGGTATCGACAGATTTTATTCAAAACTGATATGATTGATAGTATGAAGTCTGAGAGTATAAGCAACTACATTGAAGATGACAAAGGTTCTCTGGGCCTTTTCCCTGGGGCTGTCATGTCTAATATTTCAGAAAGTGGCAAAGCTGCTTTGTTTTTATCACAGGACTGCTAAGGGAAAATGCCAGTTCCTGCCCTTACTGAGACATGTTTCCTTTTTGCCACTTTTTAGAGAGCTCCAACTGGCTATCTCCATCACCACTCGTAGTTATTACTCCAATATTTGTCGTGATACTGTGTTATGGAAACAAATGTGCACCCTGGAAATGTCCCATGTCTAACAGCACAGCAATAATGGATCCCATCCTGGGTTCAGGTAGGTCTAATGGGGCCTGATGCTCAAAGGGGCTGGCTCCTTCCTCCCAGGCATATGGGCATGTGTGCACTTAGGAAAACGTCTTCCTTTGTTAGGGTAAAAACTGAAGGGAACAAAGGGTACAAAGCTACAGGGACCACAGTGCTCAGCATCTGAAGCTGAGGTACTGCCCGCTTGTCTCCAAAGATACAGGTCTATTAGAGTCAGTGTCAGAGGCAGACCTAGATTGCCATAGGTTACATCTGGCCAGGTTTCATGGGAGAACACGTTGGCAGAGGCTCTGGATGACCCCTGGGTGCTGTGGGTCCACAAGCCTCTTGGAAGCTTCCAGAAATCCTGAGAAGATAACTGAAAGACAGAGGGGTGTTCAGGTCACCCCAGCAAATTCTTTGAGGGTTGTCCTTATATTATGCCTGAATCTGAGCAGGATGCCATGGACCCAGGCCAGAGGATCTCAGGGTACAAGGAGCAGCACCCACTAACCAGAAGCTTCTCTCTTGTCTTTGCAGGAAATGCTAATGGTGAGTGCAGGCCTGCAGCTGGATGGGGCTGTGAATCTGTGAGAGGACATAGGGCACAGGAAAGGCACAGGGGATTATCCCCTCCGGGAACAGGCCTGCCTGTGGCCTGTAAGTGAGGTCAGGGTGGCAGGAGCCATCCTAGGGAGATGCCTCAGGGTTGCATATCTAAGTATTAGGCACTTAATTGTCCTCAGGGCCCGATGGCAGCCAAAGATCCTGAGCTAGAAGGAGACTTAGCTCTTCAAAGCTTTGTTTGGGTAAACTGAGACACCAAAAAGCTGAGGATATGTACATGGTGAGCTGGGTTTTAATCCATATAGGAAGCTGGATATATATCACCTTATTTGTATAAGAATACTCATCTGGTCTGTCTCACTGAAGGAATATTTATACTTTCCGTTGTGGCCTCCTTTTATATACTGGCTCTAGATACTGTGTGGGGAGGGAGAGTTCACCAGTCACTGGGTCAAGATCCCAGCCACCTGGAATGGTAGAAATCCATCACATTATGCATAGAGTTCTACAGCCACACAAAATAATCTTGTATGACATTGCTATGCTATTTAAATTAATGATGGCACACTCAGGTTTTCATTTATCACATGAACCCCCACCTGGCATCTCAGCGTGTGTCTCCATTGATGTCAGTATCTTCTGTGCCCTTTGTGGGATCAGCTTGGTGTACTTTTGCATGATTTTCTAGAAGTGATATCAGCAATCTTACTCTTCTTTGATGGTAATTTGCATGTTTTCCTCTGCTGCCACATGAGAAAGGTAACAGGTCCTCCGGGAGAAGTCACACCAGACTTCTCTTTAGGCATTCTCTCTTTTTTAAAATTTTGTCATTTATTGGTGCATATAAGGGATTCAGAATATGAGTTTGTCTTTGGTGTACTGGGTTTGCATATACCATACTCTGATCATTTTCATCCCCCTCAACTCCCTCTCCTTTCCTTCACCTGCTCCCTCTGCGGCTTTCCTTAACACTAATCGTGCACTTCCCAGTTTTCTGTCAAGACCTTTTCTAAAATCCTCGCCTCTGTTCTAGCACTGGGTGCACAAACTCCTGGTGGATAGTGTGTGTATGGGGTGTGCGCTGGTTTCTCTCTTTCAGTCTCTATGCTCTTTATTTTCCTTTCTGGTTTTGTCCTGGATAAAACTTGTAACAGTGCTTTGGGGCTCTGCCTGCTGTTAGTGTCTGTGCATGGTGGTGGTTTTCCTTGTGTCTCTTACCCACGAGTTCCCATCAGTCAGGCTGAGGCTTCTTGAGGGGGAATTAAGATCACAGGTAAAACTGGCTCAGCAGTGTGTGACTGCTGTGGTCTGCGACCCCAGCTGTGGTGGCTTAAAGAGCACAAATGTATTCTCTTCCCGGTGGAGCTCTCAGAGGCTGAGAGTTCTGTCATTGAGGTAGGCGATGAGCTCAGCAGTGCCCCAGCAAGCACTTCTCACAATCTCCTGGTGAAGAGGGAAGCTGATTGTTACCTCAGAGTTTTGAGGGTTCCAGCCCAGGTGATCCATCTCCATACGTGGTGACGCCAGACACCATGCTAGAAGCATGTGGCACAGGCTGCCCAGGAAGCAGAAGAGAAGATGAGAGGACTAAGTCCCAGGATCCCCTTCTAGAATGCACACCTAGGGACTGAAGGCCTCTCAGCAGGCGCCACCTCTCAGAGCTTCCAGTATCTCCTGGAGTGCCAGGCCAAGAATCAAGAGTTTAACTCAAGCACCATGGATACCAACCATAACATCTGCCCTCATGGGTACCCTGGATAAGACATAAAGGGCAATGTAGGGTGGGAGTCCTGTCTTGTGGCTTGTCCCCTCCTTGCTGCCTTAGCCTGCCCTGCTTTGTCATGGAGTTTGCTGCCACACCCACTGAGACATCCAGGGTCAGGCTCTGAACTAGCGTTGCAGAAAACAGACCAAACATGGGATGCAACAGTACCAAGGAGCTTAAGGAGTCAGTTTATTACTCAGGGGGGCTTCTGAGCAGGGTCTCTTCTGAAGAACCAGAGCCCTGCCCAGCACGGCCTCAGGGATTTTAAAGGGAAAGTAAGTAGTGGGGGGCACAAGGCAAATTCAGTGCATATGGTTGAAGACTTGGGTGACAGAGAGAGAAATGTTCTGTTATGTTGTAAATTACATCACAAAGCTGTTAGCGCCAGTTATACAAAAGCAGTGAAGAGGGGTTTATCAGAGGACCATTTGAAGTTCCATTACTTTTAGACAGGGTTGCACAAGAAAGGAATGTTGTGTTTGCAGGTGTCTTTGGATGCATCTTGCAGACCGATCTAAGCTTTAAAAATGAGTGAGTTTTGTGTTATTGTATTTTGCAGTTAAGAATTTAAAAATAAAAATTCTATAATATTTGTCAGTTTTTTCCATGTGTGCATGTGTGAGCCTAAGATTTGCAAGGCCCTTTGCTCCACCCCCTGCACCCCATTTGCCCCTTGCTACCTTGTGAACAACTAGGGCCTTACCTGTCACATGGTGCCTGGCCAAATTTTGGGATTTAAGGATGGGGAGGGTCTGGGCTTACTCTTGTGTAACAACCCTCGTATAATAGTATAATATTATACTATTAACTATATATATTAACTACTGGTGGTCCCACAAAAACCACATCAGTTCCTTAAAAGACCAGCGCCTCCATGAACTAATTACTGCCCTCTAGGCCATGCTTCTTTTTTTGTTTATTTGGTTTTTAATTGTTCATTTTATTGGCACATGTTTATAGCACACAATGATAACATTCCTTGTGAGCAGTGGCTGCAAGCACATAACACATCTGGACTTTTTTTATTGGCATCTCTGTTCCCTCTCTCAGCCCTTCATCTGCTTCTCTTATGCTTTTACACAGTATTTAGTTTGAGTGTCTTATTTATTACACCTAACATTTGTGTCCCGGTGCATCCATTTTCTCACAATGACTCACATTAATGCTTCTTTATGCCAGAGTGGTGCTCCATTGTGTACACATGTGGATAAGCAGCACATTTTCCTCACCCATTCATCTGCTGAGGGATATATGGGCCCCTTCCAAGACGTAGCTGTTTTGAGTTGTGCTGTTAGAAACATGAATATGCATGTACCACTATAATATGACATTCTTAACTTTCAGGAAGAGACCTTCACAGGGCAGATCTACGTTGAATGGAATTCCTAATATCAATGTTTTGATAAATCTCCATGCTGATTTCCATAGTAATACTAATGTACATCCCCACAACAACATAGAAGGCTTCCTTTCCCCCATCAGCCTCCTCAGCGTTTGCTGTGATTTGAACACAGGGCACTTGTCTTAGCTGCATCCTCTGCCTTTCTTTCTCCTTTATTTAGATGTGGTTATGTTGCCCACACCAGGCTTGAACATGCAGCCTTCCTATCTCAGCCCACCAGAATAATGGGAATTACAGGCCAGCTCCCCCATGCCCCATTTATGCTGCACCTCTTGAAAGTCCTCCACATCTTCACTCTACCAAGGTGGAGGCCAACTTTCCAGCACAGGATCCATTGAGATGCACACTCAGACTCTCCCTAAACAACACCAACCAAATGTTTTCAGATTCATGTCATCTATGATAATTGTAGGTAAATACCAACTGTCATTCAGGTCCTTGTCTTAACTAAACCATGTGTGTCTTCAAGAGAAATACATCTCTTTCATCTGTGTTAACAGATTGAAAACCCAGAAATACAACTTCTCCAACCAAGATTTACAGAAATATTGTCATGGGAAAAACAGTCAATAGGAGCCAGGAGCTTAGGAGAAGAAAGGAAATTTTACGGATGCTAGCAGACCCCAGAGAAGTGGTCCCCAAAGTCTGAGATCCTAATTATAGAGTTTGTCATTTTTATAGGATGGCAAATAGAAGTCACAAGATAAACTTTTGCAGTGGGTATCTTGTGGTGAACAAAGTTGTATGTAGCAAAGTTGTTTTTAGCACATTCGCAGAAGTTTCAGTTTGTTGACAAATCCCATCATTGGGCAGATTTCATTTGCAGAGAGCAGAATGACTGCACCTTTATTAAACAGAATGACTGTAGCTAGGTCAGGATTTGTGCTTCCATGTAATTTCAGAGCCAGAAGTGTGGCTCAGTGATTGAGTACTTGCCTAGTATGCAGCAACCACTGGGTCCCACCCCTAATACCACACTCATGCACACACACACACAAACACAACACACACACACACACACACACACACACACGTAAGTACAATTTGTCCCTCTTTTTTTAGTGATAAAAATTGATACGTGTCATACTATAAAAGTATTATTCCACACACTAAAATGCAGCACAGAAACAAAGGGATTTATGTCAAATAAAAACATAATTTTAAATATAGCCGTGTTTTATTTTTCAAGTGTTTTATGTTAGTTTTTTGATGCACTACTGCATTAACTTTGAGAAAATAAAGCTCAAAAGAGTTTGATTAGCTTTTTATCAAGTTTCACAAAGAGTTCAAACTATAACTTTTTAATGAATTAAAAAGACATGATGGGGGGCTGGGGATTTAGCTCAGCGGCATAAGTGCCTGCCTTGAAAGCAGGCAATCGTGAGTTCAATCCCTGGTACCGATAAAAACGAAAAAGCCAAAAAAAAAAAAAAAAAAAAAAAAAAGACATGATGACCCCAAATGCTTTTTGGGGATCTTCATTTCTATTCAACAGCTAGAAGGCCATATTGATTAGGAGAAAGAAGCTCTCAAACTACAGGATATCTGGTATGAGTTCATGTTCTCTAGAATTGAAGAATAAATTTTAGGAACAACAGAGGTTAGGAGCAGATTGAAAACTTCTGTCTGACAGAAAGGGTCCCGAGTGGATCCCTAAGGACCCTGTGTTTTCTAGAGATTTTATAGAGAAAAACCCCAAAGCCAGGCAGGTCCAAGACAGGAAAATATGGGAACTAGCAAGGTGGGCATGAGGTGGGACAGAACATTGGCCAACCAATAAGAGGAGGTGTATAATGGCTCAGGTAAATGGATTAAATATGGACCAATGGGGAAGTCAGTCACATAGCAATTGAGCATGAATACAAGGCAGGGCCTTTGGCTGTAGGGGGTTGGGTTAGTGACTCCTGGCTTCCCAGGGTGATAGAGACTTATGTAAAATATCAGTCCTTAGGATGAGGGTGTCTTTGTTTGATCTTTTGTCTTGAGGTCTGACTGGAGGTGTCTGTCTCTAATCTTCTGGGCTGGCTCCTACCAGAGCCCAGCCCTGTCTGACTGCCTATAATATTTTTATCTAACTCAGTTACCTGCCACAATATGAAACTTGTATCATACATCCATGTGCTTCTTTCCTATTTGTGACTTGTCTATCTTTTGGCTGTGAGCAGGGTTTTACATGTTCTTTTAAGTTGTGATCAAATTCTCTGACCCAGCCAGAAAACCTACACATGTGTGGAAATTCAAGACACGTGTTGGCACAATATCATGTGGTAGGGGACAGACAGTGAAATGGATCAACATAGGAGCCTTGGTTTGGGGGCTAATGACAGCCCCACAGAAAAAGGAATTGAACGCTGTGATGAACTCAACTTTTCCCCCAAAGAGATGGAGTCTGGTGCCCTGGCATCTGTGATTGTGAGCAGACTTGGAAATGAGTCAAGTTACAGTGAGGTCTTTAGATGTAGACTCTAATCCCACACAGCAGTGTTCTTAGGAAACAGCAAGTGTGGGCAAGAAACAGGAAGACACACGAGCTGATGATGACTGTGGACAGACAAGGGTCCCCCGAAGGTCGGAGAACCCTATGACTTACACACACAGGAATCACAGGCTTCAGCCTCCAGAGGGGCTGTTCCAGCCAAGCAGTCTGTGCCACTGTGGTATGGCTGCTGCCAGGAAACCAATACAAAACTTGTGGCAAAATATTAGGGATAAGCCCAGCAGGCCAGAAAGGTGAGCAGCAAACTACAGATTCCCTGCCTGGCCACGCCCTTCCTGCTGCCCACCACGCAGCCTGGATAATATTTCCCAGAGGACTCCTCCCTTGCCTCCACTGTGACTAGCACCTGGGCAGTGCACTTCCAGCCCCAACTCAGGCCATGGGTTCCCTGAGCTGCCACAAGCGCCACTCTGCCCAACTTCTTGCTTGCACAGCAACAGATGCTTGGCTGTGAGCCAGGATGGTGGGGCCCAGGATGGTGGTAGCAGTGCTGTTCCTGGTCCTCCTGCTTGTGGGCCCTGGGTGGGCCAAGAGGGTACAGCTGCACCCGCCTTCCCCAGCGACATTCTGGAGACCGAGCCTGAGCCCCTCTGGGAGAGCCTGGTGGGAGGCCTCACTGATTTACTTTCTAGTGGCTGTGCAGCCCATGGAGCCAGTGGTCCAGAGTGATGCCATCGACTTCCTGCTTTGTATCAAAAGGCTGCAGCACTAGTACTGCAAGGTGGGCATTGAAATCCACCCCTCTGGTCTTCCCCTACTGTGGGATCTACGGAGTGTACAGGGTCACTGGCCACAGTGCCAGGGTGGCTTGCAGGAACGATGGGCCGAGGTGGGGCCCTCTTCCAACTCAACCCAGGCCTCCTGAGATCTCCTCCAGGCAGGCTGTACTTCCTGTCCCCTATGATCCCAGGATTCAAGGAGGAAAACTTTCTTGGTTCTTGTAGCTTCCCGGTCCCGGCTTTGAGCACCTTGGCGGCCAGCCTAGTCCTGCCTCTCCGCCTAGGAAAGGGAAGCCCAGACTCGAGGAGCTCAATTCTGGTGCCTTCACAGGGGCCCAGAGGACACGATGTGGACACCTGCACTGCAGGAGCCTGGAGCTTCCATGCAGGTTTGGCCTTGCTTGAGGACACCTCACTCCTATGGTCAGAGACTGGCCACTGATACTCCAGAAGGAATAGGAGAGGACCTATGGAGACTCTTGGTTGTGGCTTGTGCTGGGGACCCTGGTTCCTTTTCCTCATCATCTGCCACAGAGATGAAGTCCCCAAAGGAGTACACGGGCTGAGGAGCTGAGGGCCAAGGATCCCATGTCCCACGTGACCTGTGCCCCATTCACAGGCCTCCTGGACATAAGGCCTTCCTGACCAGGAGCCGCAAGGGAAGCTGTAGGGCTTGTTTTTCTTTACTATGAGGGAAAATTCAAGGAGATCGTCTCCCCAACAACTGCAAGGCCTTCCAGTCCAACAGCTACGTTAGCATATTTATCACCCTAAGTAAGAAAGGGAGGACTAAGAAGGGGAATGGATTGTCTCCCACCAAAAAGGTCACCTGCTTTGTCCACAGGCTGTGGCCCTCCAAAGGAGCACTGAGTAGGACTCTGGAAGTCTCCTGGAGGAGCAGTATCTTCAGATGAAGAGTTTAATGCAAGACTAGGTGTAAGCTGTTTAAATTAATAGTTTAAATATTCATATATTACTATCAAATTATTTATGGCTCTGGGACTGTGTTCCATAATTTTCTGGAAAGAAAAATAGAGAAAAACAACAACAAAAAAAGCAACTCTTGTCTTTTCCAAAGAAACAGGGGATGTATTTTGTCATGGCATTTATTTCACTGTTGTCGCGAATGTGCTGCTATTTCATGTGTGTGAAAATGGTGATGTCAGATTCTGACGGCACCCAGCGTTCCTGTCTGGAAAGACCTGCCTGGGGCCTTGGGAGCCCCACTGCCTCCAGCAGCAGCCTGCAGCAGCCCACTCCCTTTGTCCCTTTGCTCAGTGAAGTCAGGGCAGTTCAGTTTCCTCACTTCTGCCCAGAAAATGCTCTGTCCTAGTCCACCCTGCCACTGCGTTTTAGTTCCCCCAAGACTGACTTTTGAGCTTTGCTGAGTCCATCTTCCTCGATCTACCAGATGGGAGAGACCCTTAGACCGCTTTATAAACTCCTGTTGGCCTTTTTTGGAGTAGCCACAGCCATCAAGGAAAGGCAAAGTGGTTGTGTAAAGTCCATGTAAAGGAACTCATGTCCCCATGAGAGGCTAGAAGTACGCAGGATGGTGCATGGGCCCAGCAACCCGAATGTGTATTTTTTTTGCTTTGTATTTTGAGATGTTTGTTTGTTTGTGTGAGGCAGGTCTCACTATGTCCAACTTGGCTTCAAACTCACAGTAAGTTCCTCAGCTTCCCGAGTGCTGGGATTACAGTCATGTGCCATCATGCCTGGCAGAATGCGTGATTTTAAAAGCAAGCAAAAACCAACAAAAAGCAACCCCAAGCTTCCCTGTGCACGGGGAGCCTCGGGCTAGACATTGCTGTTGTTTTTAGGCAAAATGTCCCTGTGACTGCACAGGACACTGGCTACAGCCTCCACTGCAGGAACACGCTGCCTTCCCGTGCATTCCCTGCACATGCGCATTAAACATCTACTGCATAAGCCCACACAGCCCTGGCGAAGCTGCATCACGATGCAAGGGTGCAGTTTGGCATTCTGAGTGGTTTTTTTTCCATATGTAGCCAAAGAGGACTGGCAGATAGCATTCCATTGGAACCTTGTCATCTTTGAGCTCTCTTTACTCCATCTCATTAACTTTTACTAAAATAAACCATGGTGAATGCATTTGCAGACAATTGATACAGCACACTGTAACATCAAGTAACCTTACAGTTCATCACCAAGTAACCTTATACTTTTGTTGACATATTTTACAAATGTAAACCCTGTCACTGAATAAAGATGGAAGAGGCAGGGTTGGTGAGGTTTAAAAAAAAGTTCAAGGTAATGGCAAACATTTAATTTTAATGAATGACATTTTAGAGTTCACCCAAAATGACCTTAGCTTGCGACCAGAAATTCTCTGAATGTTTCACCAAGACTTTAATTCTCTCCTAGGATGTTTCTGAACCCGCTCCTGAATTTACTTTATGGGAGTTTGTGGACAGCAAGACTGGAAAATCTGGTTGGACATTTTGTGTTTCACATTCCTTTTGCAAACTCTTTGTTCCAATGCAAATCATTGACTTAAAATACTATTCTTACCCAAGGTTTGTAAGAAGCCAGTTGTAAGAAGCCTCTGAGACAGGACTATACACCTTCAACTGCTGCTTAGAGTCTTAGGACATTGCAATGTAATGCAGTTTTTCTGATTTTTAGATCACATCCTGGACTCCAGCAATGGTCAGAGATCTTCATGCTGTTGGGATAGTGGAGGGAAGAATAAGTTTTGGGGTTTGTATATTTATTTATTTATTAGTTTATTTGTACTGGGAATTAGAGGACCTTGTCCTTGCCATTCAGGTGACTATGCCACTGAGCTATATCCCAGGCCCTGGACTTGGTGTATTTCATGTATTCACATAGAAACAGACAATGATCAACTTGCCTGCAGCAAATTCTTAAGACTTGTCTCATCTCAGAGTCTAGTGAAATCATGAGGGATTAACATGTTTTAAGGTCAGGATTCCATCTTCCTTTTTCACTGGTAAATTAAATTGTGCAGGATGCATCTAAGCATGAGACTGCACGTTTCAAATGTAATGTTTTCATGTTGTTGTGATGGGAATATGAAGTTTCTGATTTACCACTATTTCAGAATCTGTAGTTTTATATAGGTACTGATCTATAATTTGATATATGTGCCAGGCACATTGAGATGCCCAGGAAAGTGAAAACCATTTCTTCATGTAAAAAATGAACCGTATTGGACATGATATAAATAATTGGGAAGGGTATTAGCGGTGGTAAAAAGTATATTACAAATACCTGAGTAGAAGAGAATGTCCTCTGTGGGCAGGCCAAGGACTCTAGCTGATCAGGGCGTGTCTTCATTTCTGTAGGTGTCCTGGGGGGGGTGGTAGGCTCCTGCCCTAGGACAGAGGTAGGCCTGCTTGGCCCAGGTGAACCACTGGAGAGAAGAGCAGGAGGTTCCCATAGGAAGTGTTTCTAAAGGATATCTAGAAATGATGAGCTAGCTAAGAAATTCAAAATAGAATTTCTCTTTCAGTCTTTTGATGACTCTGTACACTGATTTCTATAGTGACTATACTGGTTTATGTGTCAAAGGGTTCCAGTTGAAGGTCTCTGGCCCTCAGGCTTGGGATTAGGAGCTGTGGCCCCTCTGGTATAAATGGAGAAGGAGGAACCCCATAGGCCGAAGGAAGAGGTAGCTTGATTCACTGATATCCCACCCACTAAATCTCATTGTTGAGTTATTTGGGGCCTGCTACCTTCTGTCATCACTTCATACACAACACTATAGCATTTATCTCTCAGGGTAAGTGAGGGTTTTTAAATTCAATATGTTGTAAAAATGAAGGAAAATTTCTTAGTAGCAAAGAGTGTTTCCAAATCCCCATCCTGGTCTCATAATTCTTTTTCTTACTAAAATGAGTAAAATACGCCTGGTTTGGATGTCATTTATTTCCTCTCTCCTCCCAGCAAAGTTTTTGCTATGGTTGAAATCCAGAATGTTCCCCTAAGCAGGTGCTGGGGAAGGGCTTTGGGTCAGCTGGGTAGCTCCATTGGTGAGGGCCCCATTTCACGGCACTCTTAGGATGTGATGGAAACCGAGGTGATGGGTTTAGATTTAGGCAGTGATTCATGAGTGCGTGAATGCAGGGACTGAATCCTGGCCTCACTCTCTTCCTTCTGAATGGTCTCCCTGTCTCTCTTCCCTCTCCCTCACCCTCTTTCTCTTCTGCTTCTCTCTTTCTCCTAATGGCTGCAAGAGGTGAGAAGCCTTTCTCCACTGTGCTCTCTGTCTTGATGTTTATGTCTCACCTCAGGTATATCACCTCAGGTCTACCAGTTAGTGTTTATTAGAGACAGATTTAATTCAAGACTTCTGACTAAAGCTAGAATGCTGGACTTGCAGTCTTTTCTTGAAAGTGCTTTGTCGCTTCCTTTATTTTTGGTGGCTTGTAAGGAGGCATCTCTGTGACTCAACTGGTTCTCCTCTATAAGAAGGGGCTCTTTCTATTTCACTGCTCTCAGACATTATTTGTCCTTAGTTTTTAGAAGCTGGATCAAGATGTGTCTCCTGGGCATTCTTTCCACTTTACCCTGTTTAGAGTTCACTGACTGCTTGAATCTGCAGGTTTATGGCTTTTTACAAATTCCAGCTCTGCACCCTCCTGCTTGCCTTGCTAGAACTTTGGTGTGCAATGGTACAGAACCCAGTGGAGTGAACCTACAGCATGGGTGCTGCAGCAGGCTATCTGTGTCCCAGAAATCTCTAGAAGGGTTCACCTTCACTGATATAGACATTTTCTAGACTAGGGGTAATTTCTATTGATTCCTATAGACTATGGGTAAATGCTATTGATTCCTGTACTTCACATTTCTAAAATGTTTTTCAGTTCTAAAATCTTCAAATGGCATCAGGTGAATTGGAAACGGCCAGAAGCTGAGCGTTAGTTATAGCAACAGGGTGGCCTCAGAAGTCTTCAGAGTTTCTCTAGAAGTTAAAACAGATTGCAAACTTCAAACCACAGAGGTTTCCTCAGTGAATCACCTGCCTCCACAGAATCTGCCCCACCTAGCAATTGGGGGGTCCTGACTCTCATGAGAAAGGACAAGCAGGGGTGTGACATTTGGATAGGTGAATGCTGGGATTGGTTATGGGACTGAGCTTTATATCCTCTCTCCATACTTGCACATTTTCTGGAAACACTTGATAATCCTTTGTAGTCTTCACTCCAAGATCAGTCAAACAGGAAAGCAGTGTCAGGAAATCCCCTCTAACTCTATTACTTAGAAAGAGTAGAAAGAGCACTCTCACTCAGAGGGGATATGACTCTAAGGCACAACTGAAGAGAAGGACATAAGCAGGAGGGAAGGGACCCAGGGCCTCACTCTGTGACAGAAAAGTATCAACACTCTGATGCACTGTTGAGACAAGATTTGCCCCGCCCGCCTACCATATACTGAAACTATTAGACTCAGCCTTCACTCACTACTGTGGCTGCAATTTAGAGACACTGACCTGCCTCTGTCTGACCATGTCCATCTGGATTGCCTGTTCTGTTTGACATATAAACATAATCTAGTGTAAAGTACTGTGCAATCCAAATAAACTATTCAGGTACATGCTTAGTTCTAACCACCCCCCCAACCCTGGCTCTCTTCTTATTTTCTCCCACCTTATGATAAACAGTCTAACTACCCTGCCAAAATAAATCTGCCTGACAACATAGGACTTGACTCATGTTACCAATCAGATAATAACCTGCTATTAGCTTAGTATTTGCTGTTTGCAAATCTACTATAAGCTAAACCTCAAGCCGCCATAGGGCTGATGATTTGGAGTTGGTCCCCCCGCCCCCCCACTAAGGTAATAAACTGTTGCCTTCCAACTCCTTCTTTAAAGGGTCTTCCTTTTGATTCACCAGATTTCTGCAACAATGTACTCTGGGCAAGAGCTCTGTTACTGAACTGCATCTGTAGCCCAAGCTGACTATATTTAAAATGTACAGTTGTGGCTTCCTGAGAGCCAGGACCAGCCATGGGGAAAGGGAATGGAATCCAGAAGCCTAATCATACCTTTCCGTAAACCAGCCAGTGCATGCACTGGGAGACAAGAAGAGAGACCTCCCATACCCTAAGCAACTCACTGATTTGGAGGAACTCAGGGTGAGATGAAAGGAATAGCTTGATGCTTGTGTTGTTTGATTTACTTTGCAGGCCTGGGTCTAGTGGTCTGCTATTTGAGGAATGGTAGTGTTCACTGTGGCAATTGTGGGGGATTTCCTTCTGTCTTGCTTTTGAAATCCAATGTCTTGTTCAATTTTACTGTTTTGTTTTATTTCTGTATCGGGTAACCTGAGCAACAATTTTGAAGATAATTGAAAGGATAGGATTTTGCCCTAGATAGGATACCTCAACAGTGGGAGGCGCAACCAGGGACATTTACCCTGAGGTCACTTTCCCCGCCCCTATGCAACTTACCTACTGTGCAAAAGGAGTCCCAATCAGCTACCTGCATATCAGCAATGCCACCTTAAACCCAGTCAAAAACTATGTGTATGCTCCCCACACCACATGTCCATCAGAAAAAATCAGACCCCCAGTTGTCATAGGGTTTCTCTCCACGGTCTTAGAATAAAGGCCATTTTTACTTTATATTCTCTCTTTTACTGTGCCGAAAATCCTATCATTTGGGTTCCCCGACCAGGAAGGCAGCATGCATGACTCCTGGGTCTCCCAGTTTGACTGTCCCTGCCAATTTACAGATTCAACCGCATCTTGGATTAATTCCTCATTTCTCAACATGCGGGAGCTACTCAACTTGTTGCCACTGGCCTGCAAACAACACCAGCCTAATTCATTTACCTCAGGTGAGCCAACCTCTGTCCAAGGGTTTCTCCGTGGCCGTGGGCTGGGCTCATGCTGAATTACCCATTCTGGCCCTGGACTGGGTTAGCGGTTCTCATGTTCCTTGAGTAGTCTGAGGCAGAGCCATTACTATGGTCCTCTGGGACCCCACCCATGCATCTTGGTGACAGCTGGGGGTCATGAGTTGGAATTGTTCCTTTAACCTTCCAAAATAGGTGACGATCTCTTTTGGTTAGCTGTGGTGTGGCTTTTGGCTCACTTTTAATTCGGGCATGGGAAATACTTTTTCCTTTCCCCAGAAAGCACACCTCTGAGGTACCTGTTTCATAACCTTGGTATGAATGGCCTAAAGAAAACCATAAGAATTGAACAATTAATCTTTTACTGCCAGGAGGCTTGGCCAACCTACGAACTTAATGGCTGCCCATGGCCTAAAGAGGGCACGTTTGACCCCTGTATTCTCAAATATTTATATGACTTTTGTTACACTGGCAGCAAGTTAGCAGAAATTCCGTACATACAGGCTCTCTTTACCCTAAGAACTTGCTCTTCTCTCATTAAATAATGTACACTTGCTCAAATATTTTTAGCTAGCTCTACTGTACCACAAACTTTTCCCTCCTGCCCTCAAGACCCCTTAGATGATGTGCCCCCATCTTTAACCCTCCCTTCCTTCCTATCCCTGAGATCAAACCCTGAAGCCTTCTCAGCCAAAGGTTTCTGTACCCACTGTGATGTCCTCTCCTCCTCCCCCCCTAGGGTCTCTAATCCTTCCCCTAGGGTCCCTGATCCTTCCCTTAATGTCTCTAATCCTTCCCCTAGGGCTTCTGATCCTTCCTGTAGTATCTGTAATCCTTCCCCTAGTGTTTCTCCCCAGTCTCTGACTTCTCAGTCCCCCCAACCCAATCTGTCCTGTCTGAGGGTTCTTTGTCTCCTTCCCCTGTGGCGCCATTTTCTCCACCAGCTCACCATACTCAGTCTTGGGCGTTCCAGCCTTCTGGTGGGACACATGGTTGCTGCAGCTTGCATGGAGGACAGCCACCATCTTAAGGCCTTCCTCCAAGTGGTAGGGCACTGGCATCCTGGGACAGGTCTCATGGTCAATGGCTGCCCCCTTGTGGCTCCTCATGTGATCAGCAATGACTGTGGGTCACATGATGACTCACTATGCTGCCCATAGCAGCTAGGCTGCTGCGGGTCATATGGTGAACCTCCAGTGGCCTGTGTTTCCTTGTCTCATGGTGACGAGCGGCTGCTTTGTAGCCAATCATTGGGTAATTGCCCACACGTGCCTGCTGGACAGTTGGCTGCTCGATGGCCATCTACTCCATAGCCTTTTCTACCTCAGTCTCTGCTCCCATTTGCAGAACAGGCTGGCCCTGAGGGACTTGTAAATACACATGTATGTTTCTCTCTTTCTGACTTATCTCAGATTAGCCAAAAATTAGGTTGCTTCTCTGTTGACCCACAGAATTATATCAGAGAATTTGAACTTATAACTAATTTTTATCATTTACATTTTCAAGACATGTGATTCTGAACTCTACCCTCAGTTCACAAGAGCAAGCTCAGCTGTGGCAAGCAGCTCGAGAAGAAGCTGATCACAGACATAAGGCAAATACCGCTGAAAATGACCCTATGTGTACACAATGGAGCACCACTCTGGCATCAAGGAGTATTAACGTGAGTCATTGTGAGAAAAATGAATGCACCATGACACAAATGTTAGGGGAAATAAAAAAGACACTCAAACTAAATACTGTGTAAAAGCATAAATAATTAAAACCAAAAAGATCAGATAATGGAAAACAGGAAGGTGTGAGATCTTTGGCAAAAGAGAAGCAGAAGGGCTGGGGAGAGGGGACAGAGAAGCCGATAAAAGTCCAGATGTGTTACGTGCATGCAGTGACTGCTCACAAGGAATGTTATCACTGTGTGCCTTAACCATGTTCCAGTAAAAATAAAAAATAAAACAAAGTAAACAGAAAAATAAGTGTAGCCTAGAGTGCAGTAATTAGTTCATGGAGAGGCTGCTCTTCTAAGGAACCGATGTGGTTGGTTTTTGTGGGACCACAGGTAGGTGTTATACAAGGGTTGTTACATCACAGTAAGCCCAAACCCTCCCAATTCTTAAGTCCCAAAATTTGTCCAGGCACCATGTGACAGCTAAATTCCCTGTTGACAAGGTAGCAAAGGGGTAAATGGGGTACAGGGGCTAGAGCAAAGGGCCTTGCAAATCTTAGGCTCTATGGGGGCACACATGGAAAAAATCTTAGGCTCTATGTGAGCACACATGGAAAAAATTGACAAATACTATAAAATTTTATTTTTAAATTCTTATTGCAAAATACAACAAAACTCACTAATTTATTAATGCTTAGTTGAGTCTGCAAGATGTGTCCAGTGGTAACTGCAAATACAAAATTCCCTTCCTGTGTTACCCTGTCTCACTGTAATGGAACTTCAAATGGTCCTTTGATAAACCCCTCTTCACTGCTTTTGTATAACTGGCGCTAACAGCTATGTGATATAACTTACAACATAAAAGAACAGTTCTCCCTCTGTTACGCAATTCTTCAGCCGCATGCACTGAATTTTTCTTTGGGCCCTACCTTCCCCCCGCAATTATTTTCCCTTTAAAAGCCCTGAGGCCGTGCTGGGCAGGGCTCTGGTTCTTCAAGACAGACCCTGATCAGAAGCCCACCTGAGTAATAAACTGACTCCTTAAGCTCCTTGGTGCTGTTGCATCCTGTGTTTGGTCTGTTTCCTACCACCTTAGTCCAGAGCCTGGGGGTCACAGTGGGGTGGCATTAAACTCTGTGACAAAGCAGGGCAGGCTAAGACAGCAAGGAGGGGACCAGTCATAAGCCAGGACTCCCACCCCACGTTGTCCTTTATGTCTTATCCAGGGTACCCACGAGGGCAGATGTTATGGTTGGCATCCATGGTGCTTGAGTTAAACTCTTGATGCTTTCCCTGGCACTCCAGGAGATACTGGAAGCTCTGAGAGGTGGGGCCTGCTGAGAGGCCTTCAATCACTAGGGGTGCATTCTAGAAGGTGATCCTGGGACTCAGTCCTCTCATCTTCTCTTCTTCTTCCTGGACATGCTGGGCCACATGCTCCTGGTGTTGTGTCCGGCGTCACCCCGTATGGAGATGGATCACCTGGGCTGGAACCCTCAAAACTCTGAGGTAACATACCGCTTCCCTCTTTACCAGGTGATGTGTGAGAAGTGCTTGCTGGGGCACTGCTGAGCTCATCACCTGCCTCAGTGACAGAACTCTTTGCCACTGACTGCCTCACCTGGAAAAGAACACATTTGTGTTCTTTCAGCCACCACAGCGGGGGTCGCAGGCCACAGCAGTCACATACTCCTGAGCTGGTTTTACCTGTGACCTTAACTCCCTCCAAGAAGCCTCATCCTGACTGATGGGAACTCTTGAGTAAGACACACCAGGAAAACCCCAAGCACTGTTACAAGTGTTACCCAGAACAAAACCAGAAAGGGAAATAAAGAGCATAGAGACTGAAAGAGAGAAACCAGCGCACACCCCATACACACACTGTCCACCAGGAGTGTGTGCACCCAGTG
The DNA here is from genome assembly GCF_034190915.1 of Cavia porcellus. Lineage (NCBI taxonomy): Eukaryota > Metazoa > Chordata > Mammalia > Rodentia > Caviidae > Cavia > Cavia porcellus. The sequence goes on from NW_026947500.1 coordinate 29,390,533, forward strand.
CTAGAACAGACACGAGGATTTACAAAAGGTCTTGACAGAAAATGAGAAGTGCACAATTAGTGTTAAGGAAAGCAGCAGAGGGAGCAGGCGAAGGAAAGGAGAGGGAGCTGAGGGGAAGAAAATGATCAAAGTAAGGTATATGCACACCCCAATACACCAAAGCCAACCATCATTCTGAATCATTTATATGCACCAATAAATCACAACATTAAAAACAAAGGTTCTAGAGAGAAGTCTGGTCTGACTTCTCCTGGAGGACCTGCTACCTTTCTGAGGTGGCAGCAGAGGAAAACATGCAATTTACCATCAAAGAAGAGTAAGATTGCTGGCAGCACTTCTAGAAAATCATGCAAAACTGCACTGAGCTGACACCACAAACGGCACAGAAGATACTGACATCAATGGAGACACTGAGACGCCTGATGGGGATACATATGATATTATGAAACCCTGAATGTCCCATCATTAATTTAAACACCATAACAATGCCATGCAAGATTATCTTGTGTGGCTGTAGAACTCTGTATGTAACGTGATGGATTTCTACCATGCCAGGTGGCTGTGATCCTGACCCTGTGATTGGTGAACTCTCCCTCTCCAAGCACTATCTGGAGTCAGTATGTGTAGGCACAAGGGAAAGTATAAAATATTCCTTCAGTGAGACAGACCAGTTGAATATTCTTGTAGAAATGAAATAACCTGTAACCAGCTTCCTATATGCATGAAAGCCCAGCTCACCATGTGCATATCGTCAGCTTTCTGGCATCTCAGTTTGCCCAAGCAATGCTTTGAAAAGCTAAGACTCCTTCTAGCTCAGGACCTTTGGCTGCCATCAGACCCTGAGGACAATTAAGTGCCTAAAGCTCAGGCATGCAACTGTCAGGTAGCTTCCTACCTCCCCAGGAAGGTATATGCCACCCCTGACCTCACACACAGGCCACACGCAGGCCTGATCCTGGAGGGAACAATCCCCTGGGCCTGTCCTGTGCCCTGTGTCCTCTCACAGGTTCACAGTCCCATCCACGCTCCAGGCCTGCACTCACCATCTTCTCACATCCATTAGCGTTTCCTGCAAAGACAGAGAGAAGCTCGTGGTTAGTGCGTGCTGCGCCTTCCATCCAGAGGTCCCCTGGCTTGGGACCATGGCATCCTGCTCATGCTCAGCAATAGTGTAAGGAGAACCCACAAAGAATTTACTGAGATGAACCTGAACACTCTTCTCTATGTCCCATTATCTTAGGATTTCTGGAGGCTTCCAAGAGGCCTGTGGCTCTTTGTTCCCACAGCACCCAGAGGTCATCCAGATCCTGCTGCCAACTTGCTATCCCCTGAAACCTGTCCAAATGGGACCTGCATCAACCTAGGTCTGCCTCTGACACTGACTCTAGCAGACCTGAAACAGCGGGCTGTACCTCAGCTTCAGATGCTGAGCCCTGTGGTCCCTGTAGCTTTGTGCCCTTGGTTCTAACAGAGAAAGACCTTTTCCTAAGTGCACATGTACAGATATGCCTGGGAGGTAGGAGCCAGCCCCAGTGAGAATCAGGCCACACTGGACCTACCTGACCTTAGGATGCTACCTCATCTTCCCATGACGTTAGACATGCGACATATCCGGAATGCACATGCCAGGAATACTACTACCTGGAGGACTCTTGCAATGGGTATGGGGGATGTATATAGCCATGACCAGTGGTAGATCTCTAAAAAGTGGCAAAAACAGAAAACGTCTTGTTAAGGGCAGGAATTGGCATTTTCCCCCAGCAGTCCTATGATAAAAACAAAGTAGCTTTGCCACTCCTTAAATGTTAGACATGTAGGCCTCAGGGAAGAGGCCGAGAGGACAGGCCAAGCCTGGGAGGAAGGGGAGGATATCCAGCTCCCATCCCTCAGGGCATAAAGTAAGTATGTCCCTCCCCAATGGTCTCATGGTGGGGGATGCCACACACAGGCTGGAAAGCCTCAGGGCTGTGTGAGGGAATGGTGTGCCACTAGCCCCAAGCCAGGCCAGTGCCTCTGGGACATCAGATGTCTTGGAGGCATCACGTGGCACCTCAGCAAGGTGGAGGGGCAAAATCAGGCCAGGCCTCAGGTGATGGACACATCCCCATTGTCCTGGGACTGAAGCACAAGTCATGGTGACTGCAGTAGGACAGCTGGGCCTGGGTCGGTGTGAGACAGACGCATAAAAGGGGCCCAAAAGACCACCTGACTCCCTGGCTCCCAGCAAGCCCATTTTCCAATAAGGAAGGAAAACCCTAACTTTCCTTAAGTCTCTTTTTTGTTTACTCATTTGTAAACTGTCCTAAAATAGATGTAATATAAAATTCACAATTTGAACCATTTTCTGGGGATCACTAATTTCAGGTATGGTTGTGCATGTACCAGCACCAACAATCTCTAAAACATTCCCACCCTCCAAACTGAAACTCTGCCCTAGTAAACACTCATTCCCCACCCCTGTCCATTCCTGCTTTCTCCATGGGTCTAATGACCATGGATCTCCTATAAAGGCGAAACATAGTACTGCCCTTTGGTGACTGGCTTACGTTGCCGGACAGTGTCCACAAGGTTTATTTATATTGCCATGTGCCATGAGTTTCTTCCTCTTTAATGCTGAGTAATATGCATGGAATAGATGTGCCACCTTCAGTTTTCCCATTCTTTCATCTAGGACACTTCAGTATCTTTCACGTTTTGGCCGTGATAAATGCTGCAGACACGGTGTGCAAACACCTCTCGGACCCCACTTAGCTTTCTGGGAGACACGCCCAGAATGCAATGCTGGGGCACACGTCAATGCTACCTTCAATGTTCTAAGGAGCACCCGTACTGCTTTCCACAGTAACTGCACTATTGTGCATTTCCACCAGGGATACATGTGCCTCCACTCTCTCTAAGTCCTTCTAACACTTATGATTTTGTTTTTTCAACAGTTGCTGACACACAACAAGAGGAACAGCCCCAGCCATTGAGATAGAAGCTGAGGAGTAGTTATCAGAGGCTCAGGGCCTGTGGCATCACAGCTGAAGAGGGGTGGGGACTCCATTTTGGGGACATGGGTATATTTTGGAATTAGAAGAGGAAAGTGATGTCAAGTGAGCTTAACACATTAACTTTTAAAGGATTGACTTTAGGAGGGTGAATAAGGGGGGAAATGATCACACCATGTTAACCATATATAGAAATCTATAAATATTAAAAATAAACCTAATAATCCATGTTATCAGTGTGAACTAACAGGAAGAGAAGAAAAATAACATGGTTAATTTCATCTCAGTAAACTTTACTTCAGTACAAAACAGACAGGGTAAAAATAATATAGAAACCCTCTTACCTGAACGAGCCGCTCTGCAGACTGTATTTGATGCGGCATTGCATTCCTGCAGGACTGCAGTCCCATCAGGACATGTAGAGACAGATTTCCTCACTCAGTTTCCTTAACATGGAGCTTGTCCCTGTCATCACCAGCAGAAGGAGGCTTTGCCTCTCTTGGTGCCTGCCCACCCCACTTAGTAAGAGACAAGGAACCCTCCCCACACCCCGTCCCTGATGTTCCCAGCCTGATCACAATCCTCAGAAGACATTGGTGTGATTCTCACTAATGGCCTAAGCTGACCGATTTTCCTCTTTTATGCATATGGCTTCCCTACTGGTGGCCCATACATAGAAGCAAAAATGAACTTGTCCTTTTGTTTTATCAGAGCCTCAGGGTCTCAGGGTTCCCTCCTAGTCACTGCACCATGCAGACCTGTTGCTCATGCTGGTAAACATTAGTACTAGCTCGGCCTGGACGAAGGGGATCTGTTACTTGCTGACTTCTTTCATAGCTTTAAACTCTGCATTTCACAGTGTGTTGAATGTCATCCATTTATCTACAAATCATGCCTGACCTTCCTCCTTGGCTCTTCTTCCTTCCTTTGCTATGCCTTGCTCATCCTCTGGGTATGACAACTCTCCCAGCAATGAATGAGGCTTCTTCTTACACCATGAACTCCAGACTCACAGTAGGAAACACTGGAGAAATCGCTAAGACAAACACCCCTTAGGGAACCTAAGTCCTTGCTCAGGCTGTTGCTTTGCTTCCTTTTGACAGAAGCCAGCCTTGGATGTTGCCAGGTGACTCCTGTTCCTGTGTGCTACTCCATGGCATACAGAACAGCACATATGGGGCAGAGAGAGGCATCAGGCAGCTCCTTAGCACCTTGGTGGGAAGAGAACCCTGATGTGAAGACGCCACTGCTACAGGGGCCACACTGCAGCCCATCAGAGAATGGTGAGTGGAGAATGAGGCCTTCCAATAGACAGTGCTGCAAACCAAGTCCGGCATCATTTCACAGGGCGTTATGTGCAGAAGAGGAAGAAAACCATGAAAAGAATGACTCAAGAGAGGACAGGAAGTCTGCACCTGACAGCTGGAAGTTCATCAGTATATAGGAAACCCAAAGGGACTGTGAGGAATGAGTGGCCATGACAGAGAGAAGGAGAGTCATGGAGATGTGGAGAACGTGAGGCATGAAAGGGCCAAGGAACACATCAGAGAGCCAAAGGCCAATCAGAAAATCACAGCATAAAGAACTAGGTAAAAAGAAGGTGTGCAAATAGCAATTGCCTGGGCAGTGATGGCGTTTGGCAGCATTTTGGGGAGAAAAGATCAGAGAAATTTTGGACCATGTGGGAGTATTCTCTCTGGGCTGCTGCAGGCTGAACTGACTGCTGGAGGTCCCCAGCTATATAATAGCCTGCTATTCTCAGCTGGTAAAGCAGAACACCCTGTAATGCCCCTCCAAACCATGTCCACATACTTATCACATGGTGTGCAGAATTCAGAAAATCCAGCGTCCTCAGGGAAGTAGCCCTGTTTGCACTTGCATTTCCGGTCAGTGGTTGGAGAGCACTCTCGCACCACTTCTTGGTCTGCAGTCCAAGGAACACGGGTCAGCTCAAAGTGGAGCCCCTCATCTCACCCAGGCCCATGACAGTGTAGTTACTAGAAACGGGAACACAGTGTGTCCCCTGTACACAGCTTAATCCACCAAAGTAGGTGCACTGAGGTCTTGAGATTTCAAGTAGAAGATCTATGGAAAGCCAAGCATGGTAGGGCTCACCTGGAACCCAGCACTTGGGAGGCTGAGGCAGGAGGACTGCAGGGAGTTCAAGGCCAGGTTAGGCTAAAAAGTGAGTTTAAAACCATTCTCAACTGCACAGTCAACCCCTAGTTTAAAAAAAATAAATTCTATGTTAGCTACCTGCTTCTATTCCTTCAGCTTTTCTACATGTTTGACAACTTTCATAATACAGAATTTATCATTCTCTAGGATATGAGCTTGTTGTTGTTTCACCATGTATTTTGAAATTCTAGATAGAACTGGCTATTTGCAGTGAGAAGAAATGACAAAAATCTCAAGGAAATGCTTTCCTCTGGGCTGAAGCATGATTAAGGCTGTATTCACATTGCTCTCCTCTGACAATACATAAGGAACAGTTTTTATGCCAAAGAAAAGTCGCGCGCTTGCTTTGCTACATCAGTTTGCAACTGCTTCCTCGAATGCTGGATGAATGGGTATTCTCTATTTTCTGTATGTTTTCAAAGGTAAATGCGGAACACCTAAATATCGGAAGCTCAGCCTCAAGTCCCTCTTTAGAGCCCATTGTCAGTAAGAGCACTGGCTGGGTCTGGGGTGCAGATGTCATGGCCAAATCCCTGGAACTCACCAGCCCGGCAGGTGGAGCAGACGAGGCAAGACTCCAGGCCGTTGGCATATGCTGTGAATGTCCCCAGCTCACACTTTACACACACTCCCTGGGTGTGGGGTCTCATGCAGAGCTTCTCTACATACTGACCTGTGGAAGCAATTGGGTAGCTGTGAATCCTTAAAGGGGCCCCTTACAGATCCTGGGCTGTACTGTGTTCTACCCAATCCCTGGAGGCTCAAATGAGTCAACAGCAATGCTGATGCTTTGAAGTTTAAGTTCAAACTGGTATCTGGAAGTAACAGGCACCCAGACATGATTAAGTGGCCAGCTCCACTGAGGGCATCCCTGTGAAACTGTGCCTCCAGTTCTCCTCCGTGAGCCTCTCCTATCTCTTTTTTAGGGTTCAGTGCTCACTGATGGAGGTGCCCCAAACCCAGCTGGAATTGCTGGACACACCCTGCCCTCTCAGTATATACAGATACACAGTCTGAGGTACACAGGAGAGATCCTCCTCACATGGGAAAAAAGATACCTGTCTAGGGTCCTAAACAGTAGGCAGCATGTGAGCATAGTCCCTGCTCCTCACACACCCTATCTAGTGCAGCCTCTACTCTGCTCCACTCTGGCCACCTAAACCCACATCCCAGGACTCACCCGTAGGGCACATCTTGCAGCAACGATGAGCATATATGTATTCATCAGCATTACAGGACTCTGGGCCAGAGTACTGTAGGCTCTGTTTGTACATGCAGTCAGTTATGGTGATTACCTTCAAGTTGAAAAGCACAAGAAATGTCTAAGTAGCAGCCCACCCTTACTGGTAATGATTTGTCTAGAAGCAGTGTTATGAAGCAGTGGTGAACAAGGAAGCAGCGGGCAGTGCTTTCCGCTCCTCTCCTAACAATAATCATTAGGAGCACGAGCTCTCTCAGCTGAGCATGTGAGAAGCTTTACAGCTTGTAGCTTCCCAAGAAGGCTGATTAATAAATCCCAGTAAATTGCAGTTAAGGTTGGCTCTTTACACTTTAACAGCCTAGGTTGTTTCCGGTCAGAAGGACAGCAAACATAAAAACAGGCACAGTGATCATCTGATGTAATGGGAGAAAATATCCTGAAGTTGAGGCAAGATGTGACACAGATATCCAGGAAGTTTAAGGGGCTACCGGAAGACTGAGCTCACAGAATCTGACAGGCTAGCTCCATGTAATCAGTCTCTTTAAAGGAGAAGAGAAGAAGGGAATACTGCAATCAGCCAGAAAGGAGTGCCTGTCACATCCCAGGGCTCCCCAGTAACATCTCTGCAGATTTCTCTTATGATGCCTTGGAGGCCAGAAGGCAATGGGTCAGGGTGTTAAAGATGCTGAAAGGAAAACAAGGCAACCAAGAATTCCATGTCTGACCAAAAGGAGGAAGAAAGGGAGACGTCACAGAGCAAGACAGGATGCAGAAGCCAAGGCCACTGGACTGTAAGATGCGCCAGACTGAGCCTTTCAGGGCAAAACTGGCAAGAAGCTTCAAAGGACATGCACTCTGCAGGGAACAGTAATGCGTCTGGGGAAATGAATGAAGGCCATTAGAAGAGCTGGTACTCTCCTGCTTTGGTGTCATAGTCTTAGTTTTATTTTGTGTGATTTCAAAGGCAAATACATGACAATAATAATTGGGCCAAGATTAGAGGGATGCATTGCATAAGGACAAAATTTTTACATCATTAAAAAAAGTGTGGAGATGCAGCTATATTGGAGCAGAATTTCATATGCTACTGACGTAAAGTTGACGTGACAAAATACATTTTGTCACTTTTTTGTTAGGGGGATGGTGGTGTCCTGTTCAAGCATTTGCTCATGAAAAGAAGGACATGGAAACAAATTACAATGAAACTATTATAATATTAGGATGTTAAATGCAATCTGTTAAATGTCAGAGAAAATAGCTGCAGAATACACAAAATGAAGTCAGTTAGAAATTTTCACTTTAGAAAATAAATCTGAAAAATCAGACTATCCCATAAAATGAGGGCACAAGGTGTAAGTCATCTAGAAGAATACAATGGCCTAAATCTAGTCAATTATCCCTCTGCAGCTTCCTTGCCCACTTCCTGCCAGGCTTCATCAGCTGCTGGTCCCTGCCCTGTCAGCTCCTGTCCTGCAAAAGACTCCACTGCCTCAGCTAGCTGGTCATATCACCCAGCCCTCCTATTCCTCCAAGCCCCTGGGCCAGGCTCTGTGTTCCCTCGCCAAACCAGGGTACCGCTAACTAAGGGCATCCCTTGTTAGGGGAAGGTGGTGTAGGGCTGGCACAGCTGGCTAGGGAATAAGCCAGACTTGTTCATTCCAGGATATCAGGACACGCCCCAAATAAGTCTCGGGACTCCGTACATAAAAGTTCTCCAGGTTCCTGGCAGGCCTGGGAGAAATACAGAGACGGGACACCGCCCTGTGTTCCCTTGGGTTATGTATGCTGTTAACTGTGATTCACTTTGTTTGGTCCATTTCCTGTGCAGAGACAGATTCCCCCTTACCTTCCACATTCAGGTTTTCAAATACATTTTGTCACTTTTTTGTTAGAGGTGGTGGTGGTGTCCTGTTCAAGCATTTGCTCATGAAAAGAAGGACCTGGAAACTAAACAGGCCTCTCGCCCCGCTCCCCATTTGTTCCCCGGGGAATTCCTATGTGGTCCGGACCCTGCCCCTGGATCTGTCAGCTGGTTCCTTCCCACTTAGGCTTACAGTCGGGCGCACTGTGCATGCCATTCCCAGGGCCCCAAGTCCCGGGCGCTGACGCATTGTTCAAGGGACCCCGCCACTGCCTAACGGGGCTCCAGCCACAGGTCCTCCAGGCCACGTGGTCAGGGCTCCGCCCAGGGTGGCGGGCGGGGCTGCCGCCTGCAGGGAGGGAGCCCCAGGGGTCAGCTATGGCCGGGATCGAGGATGGGAAACCCAGTCTGGGAGGCGCCAAGCACTTGGGCCAGGGCCCTGCCTTTTCCGGAGGCTTCGTTCTAGGAGGCTCCTGCCGGGCTCCCCACTCGAACCCCACGTGCGCACCCACCTGCACCAGTTGGAGAAGCAGATACTAGGCGGGGAGCCAGGTCCTGACCATCGGAACCGGGCACTGCTCAGCGGACAGTCCGGCTCATGGACGGCAGAAGCAGGTCCTCACCGCTCAGGCTGCCTCAGCTTCCGGAGTTCACGTGGGCTCGCCATAGAGGTGTGGAGTTGGCACAAGTGTAACAGGCTTTTCAAGGACTCTGGCTCCACCCCTAGGCTCGCCTAAACCATCTTGAGCCCCCACAAACTTCTCTGCTACCGCCCCCAAGCGCGCCTCTCTAGGGAGCTTGGACTCAGTCTCAGGGGCAGTTCCTGGGGGCGATGGAGGGTGAGGGAGATGGGGTCCTCAGGGGACCAAGGGGAGAAGGAGGGAGGGGCAAACGGGGTGGAAAGGAAGGGAGAGTGCGCACCTTGCCAGGGGATCTGGCCTCGGTGGGTTTAGGAGGCCAGGACCCAAGACCAGATTTGCAGGAGTCATTCTAGAGTACAGGACTGTATTCAGGGGCCCGAGGCTAGTGCTGCGGGTCGGGGGTGTGTCAGACTCCAGGGTGCCTACATTGAGGTGCTGAGGCCTGGGAGCCTGGGCCCTGGGGCCTGGGCTAGGTGCCCTGGGGACTGGGGCATGGAGCCTGGACTGGGGCCTTCTGGGGAACCTGGGCTAGGGTTAGGTGGCCAGGTGCCTGGGGACTGGGAAGCTAGGGCTGGGGACAGGAGCAGGGCCCTGACTAGGTGACCTGGTAGCCAGAGGAGACCAGGAGTGGAGGCTGGGCTTTGGGACTGTTGGACCAGTGGTGGGGCCTCTGGCTGGTGATGGGAGAGTGGAGGCTCTGGCCTGGGAGCCAGGACCCTGTGCTAAGGCTCTGGGACAGGAATCCAAGCCTGAGAGCCGCGTCTGGAACCGAGGCTAGGGTTGGGGGCTAGGGTCAGGGTCCAGTGGGTCTGCAAGCCAGGAACTAAGGGGCCCTGGGTGTTATAACTTGAGCCCCGGTATAAAATCCAAGGAGGCAAGAGACCGAAAATTTAGTGGCAAAGGCTTTATTTCCAGGCCTGGCGACCAGTCTCCGGGAGCCAATTTGGAGACTGTTCCCTAGAAGCTGAAGGGAGGACTTTAAAAAGGGGCTGGAGGAAAGGGTGGGGGGAGAGAAACAAAGAAACCTGTAGAGCCATCAAACTTGTTGACCCGAGTCTGGAAACTGTATTGCTGTCCACTTAGCTCTGACAATCTAGGGAGTTTCTGGTGTTTTTTTTAAAAATTATTTCTATCCTGCAGACTGACATTATCTCAGAGTGGCACGTCTGCAGCAATATTTGGAGAAGAAAGTGGACAGTTAATTATCTCAGGACAGCTTGTCTTCGCTAGTGAGTGCGAAGGGGTCACAAGTTATGAGACGCTGGAACTTAAGTTTTACGAAGACCTGATATCTAACTCATTTGATATATACAGAACAAAAGGAAAGCACCGATTGGGGTTTGGGCCATAGTATTACCCGGTAATTTGTTTAAGCTAAGCAGTTCTTAAAATTGGGGCAGGCTCATTTTACAACAGATCATCACCGGGTCAGGGGGAGGTCACCAGAAACCCAAATTCTTTATGGCCTAGATAGATAGGTGAGGGGAGAGGGAGGCAATAAGGCGCCATACAGAACAGAAAACGGCGGTAATGTGTCAAGGTCAGGATAAAGGGTTAAACTCACACGCAAATCTCTCTGCACACAAGCAGGTTACTTTAAACAAATGTAAATTAATTGCCATTTTAGTTTTCCTTAGCTCTTTAGCGGAGAATAGAGGCTCCTAGCAGTGATTAACAACCCTTGTTAGCTTGTTTTAGCACAGCTTCTGTAGTTTGTAGAGAGCAACAATGGTTAACATATCAATTAGGTGAGATTCTTGCAATTCTTTACAGAGGAGAGTGTTGCTCAACAGATCAATTAGGTCCCTTAACATATCAGTTAGGGAAAAAGGATAAAACAAACACATTTAGTAAGCCCCTATACAGGTTTGCTATAATACACATATAACAAAGCTATTTTTTTAGGGTACAACACTGGGCTTGAGGCATTGGGGCCTGCTTTGCAGGCGGGGGCCTGGAAGACAGGAGCTGGGGACCCTGTGTTAGTGCTGGAGTTCAGAGGCCCCTGTCAGGGCCTGAGGGTTTTGAGGCCTAAGGCAGAGCTATGGTAGGAGGGGCCTGGTGCCTGTGAGCCAGGGAACATGGGCAATGCCCCTGCGCACTGAGGCATGGGTGCAATGTGCACCAGGACAGGCAGGCTAAACCAGGGCGTGCTGGTACGCTGAGGCACCAGGGTGCGTCCTGTAGCTGGGCTGGAAGTGGTGTGGTGAGGCCAGGACTAAGACTCCAGGATACTGGGTCTGGGGTGCTGGGGCCCTGGGACTATGGGCCAGAGGTCTAGGGGTCTGGGGCGAGGGCTAGGTTCCAGGGACCAGGGTCCCTGAGACTGGGGGACTCGGAATTCAAGGTTTGGGGCCAGGGACCCAGGGGGGATGGGGAGAATGGTGTCTGGGCCTGGGTACCAAAGTTCAAAGTTCAGAGCTGGTTTCCTTGGGCCCAGAGTGGGAAGACAGTGCAGCAGTGCTAGGCTCAGGGGACTGTGGTTCTGGAGGCCTTGGCCCAGTTCCTGGCCAGGGTTGGGGGGTGGTTAGGGGCCAGAGCCCCGTTGCCAGAGTCCAGAGGGCCAGGCTAGGGGAGGCAAGTTTGCGCCTGGGGTACTGTGATCCAGAGAGCTGTGTTCAGGGGTCCAGCGTCCTGTGACGGGGACATCCTGGCTTGGGGGACAGTGTGCCTGGGGGTCATGAATCCAGGGGATGGGGATGGGATCACGGGGTCGGGGGCATTGGGGCCAGGTCGTGGGGTTCCGGGTGCCAGACCCTGTCCCAGAAGCCTGTGGCAGGGGCAAGGCCATGTCTGTGGTAGGAAGTGCAATGGGCTTGCTAAGAGTTCCACGCCAGCCTGGGCTACACAGTGAGCTCCAGATCAGCCTAAAATACACAGAGAGACACTGCCTTAAAAAGGCAGTGTCCTAAAAAAGAAAAACCCAAGCAAAGAAGCAAAAGTCTTTGAGAGTTGGGAATTTACCCCAATGGTAGAGCAAGCACTTGCCTGGCAGGGGTTTGGTCCTCAGCACCGAATATTTTTCTAAGACCTGCAGTGATGCTCTTCTCTTTACATAAAAGCAGCACTACAGGCCCTTGTATTTCCCAGGAAATCATTTCAGAAACTGTCAAAAAAAAAAAAAAAGTACTCCCCATCCTTGGTGTTCATGGGGACTCATCTTTGTAAGTAACACACATCTTTTGCTCTCCCCTGGGTGCCCATTGCCCACATCTTATCCACATGCCATCACCCAGGGCTCCATGGCACCACTGTCCTTTCCTGTGGCTCAGAGCAGCTAGAGCAGGCTGTGCCTTCTGTATGTCTTCCTTCATCACTCTCAGGGGTGCTCAGGCAATCTGGGACCCCCCTGGGGACAAAGGAACACAGGGCAGGTGCCTGCTCTGGGGCCTCAGCTCAGGGCCAGTTACCCACCGGAAGTGTGGTGTGAGTTCTTCCCTGCCCCTCACTTTCCCATTTCATCTCATTCACCTAAAAACCCAGAAGTCTTATTAAACCAGGATTCCTGGCTGGGATTGCCTGGTAAGGGTGAGGTTGTGCACGTTTGATCCTTAGTACCAAACAAACAACAGCAAAAAACCAGGACGCCATCACACCTGTGTCTCCCAAAATAAACTAGATAAGCAACTAAAAATGTCCCACCGAGAGACAGAGCAGGGAGGAACTCTAGGTCCTGCACCTGTTACTCTGTAAAAGTATAATGTGTACTTATTCCACTCTTCCGCCTATGTGTTCTCTTAATGAAGTAGACAGGGACCCTTGTGGAGATAAGAGACATGGTCTACAGCCTTAATCCATGATGCTTCCCTACTGAGAGAAAAGATGTGTGTTTCCCCCACTCTTGCTTGCCAACAACCTATGTTTTCTTACTCTCTGTGGAAGGACAAGGTACCCTGTAATAACAAGAGGATCCTAGAATATTCCCAAATGCAAGAATCCCTGCTAGTCCACTGGATGGGCTGAGACACATCTGTTATTCCTGAACTGGAGAGGCTAAGGCATAAAGATCACTGAGAGTTACTTCTTAGTTCTCCTGTGTGGGCATTAGTGTACTGAATTTCATGTTTGGGGACAGATAGAGCTCCACTCTGAGCTGGCCGTTTTTCTTATGGATTATCAGTTATCCACATTTAGGGTTCTATTTGAAGAAGCCTCAGCTATATAGTGATTTCAGGACCAGCCTGAACTGCACAGAAGATCCTGTCTAAGAAAACAAAAACAAAAACAAAAAAGAAACGAAGAATCAGGATGAATCTTAAAAATATGCTCAAAGCATTGTTTTGATCTTACCCCTAAGAGAATAGAACTCCTCTAGTGGGGCAGCTGCTCTGGAGATGGAATATATGGCCCTACCCATGCTGGAAAAGCACTCTACCTCTGATGCCCTTCCCAAGCCCTGTAACATTTACTGAGGTACAGACAGCTTCTGCATGTTTTGGACACAGGCCTTGTGTAGAGGTAACACAGACTCTCCCATTTCATGGCTTAAGATTTCAAGTTTTTATGTCTATTGATGGATACATCATTTTAAAGTAGTATTTATCAACCTTATCCACAGCACTGTGATTTTTATGAGTTATATAAATATTGTCTGATGCCTTAAAGCCCTAGTCTCTTTTCTTCTTGGAATCTTGTTTCTCCTGTGTGGACCTTAGTGTACTGCCTTTCGAGTCTGGGGACAGCTAGAGTTCCACCCTGAGCTGGCAGTTTTCCATATGGATAATCAGTTATCCATATTTAGGGTTCTATTTGAAGCCATGTGCTGCAAACCATGGGTTCACCTCTGAGCCACGTGTTTCTGGGCCCACTGCTTGCCCACAGGTCCCCATTCCAGCCCTGCATGGACTCAGGCCATCCTCATTGTCCCCTCACACAGAGCTGTGCCATCAGGGTAGGCCTAGTGCTGGCTGGGCTGTGGTCCTCAGGAGTCTTGCAGCATCTGCTAGCTTCTCATTTAAGAAAATCCCTGTTGGGAATCTCACTAGGAATGCACTGGAACATTCCATAGAGGGTAAGTGACATCTTTTTTAAGACTGAGTCTTTTTACCTGCCATGTTATTTCCATTTTCTGTGCAATTCCTGTAGACTGATGTGAATGCTCTTTGGTCATTTTATACATCTCCTGCTAGGTTCATTCCAGTCTCTCACATGGCTTTTTGGCTACTGAAAATGTGTGACTTTTAAAAAATTTATGTTTTTATAAAAAAATCCATTGTTGACATATAGTAACTTTGATGAATTTTTACATAGGAATCTTGTGTACTGCACTTTTGTTAAATGTCTTAAAAATCCTAGTAGTTTGTAGATCGATGGTTTATCTATCTATGTGTGTTATCATAGTAAAGAGAAGCCTGACAACCACTACAAGAACCAAACCCTGTGTGAGGGGCACCATTGTAGCTGCATGTCTGATAGAACACTTTTCTTGGGTGAGATCCATGGGAGCCAAGAGTAGAGGGCATGCTGTAAAGCCAGTAGAGCTCTGGTATATATTTCAGTGGTGAGGGCTTGCTCTGCAACTTTAGGATCCTGTGTTCAATTCCCAGAACTGAAAGAAAAAAAAAAAACAAAGAAAAAACCAAACAAAAGAAGACCAGAACAATGGCATCATCACCCTTGCCTGCCCCTGGCTACACACTTACCCTCCTTTCTGCCCTAAGAACAGACAGAGCAAGATGGGTGGAGGCAGGAACTGGCTGTGAGGCTTCCAGACTCAAAAATGCATACTCTGCAATGCCATGGTTTTCTTGGAAGGGTTTGGTGACATGTTGGCCTGTATGAGAAAGTGAGACGGGTGACCTAGGCCTAGGGCTGCCTCCTCTAGTAGAGCCCCAATCTGCAGGCTGTGTGACAGGATGCCTCATTCCTGAGAGGTCGCATATACTTTCCTTTACTGAAGTCTCCAATATTCTGGGAGTCTTCAAGAGTGACACCCGCCAGAGTCTTCAGCTAAATTTTACACAAATATGTCATCAAGAACTGAGACACTGTACCACCCTCCTCAGAATGCACTGGCAGAAGGTTTTGGGTCTGTAGACTGAGCTCACCAAGTCCTTGTGGGTGCCTCTTTATCCATCTCCACCTCCTGTCCCAGGGTCTTAACTGCCAGGTCCAGTTTCACTGAGGAACATTGAAGCTCTAAAAGGATAAGCATCTGGCTATGGCCCCAGCATTGCTCCTCCTCCAGTGCTCTCCTGTAAGGGCTTTAACAGCAGCATAGCAGGGATGTGCCCGCATCCTGGCTATGGCCACTTGCACCTCATGCACCCCACACATGTACCAAGTTCAGCAGATGTTAGGTCAGGCCCGTCCTGTCTCCTCTGTTCTTCAGCTATGGTGTGTACAATGTGCAGATATGCATGGTGGATACGCACATGTGTACCATGACCTGTGAGCTCTTGAGTTTTGAGGGGTGAAGGACCATGAGAGGCTGAGAAAATAAAGAAAAGACAAAATCTGGGGTCAGGTGGAGCCCTTTCTCTCTGGATGGGAGGAAAGGAGCAGCCTCCTCACTTTAGGGACATTTATTTATACATTCAGTGACACAGGGTTATGTGGCACCCCTTTACCTAGCCAGCCATTGCTTGCATTGCTAAGGGGCTTGGTGTTTTCCAGACTGAAGCAGCTTCTTCACATGGTTCACCCAGATGGTCTTTTTTCCCAATTGTCCCTGCATATGAGATCAATTTCCATCTTCAGAGGCTCCCTACATGCCCCTCTTTGTTGTTGTAGCACATGATGTGTGGTCAGCTGAAGCTGGAGGAACTGCATTTGGAGAACTCTTTAGTAGGCCTTTTCATTCTTGAACCCTTTTCATTTTAAGTTTAGTTCAAGCATTTTAAATCCCTGCATTCTTCAACTGAAACCCCGTACAGACCAATAATCCATCAGAGTAGACAGCTCTCAGTGTAGCTGGCTATTGTCGGATAGTGTTAGTGATTTGAGTTTTTAATAGGTACAACTAGAGCACTGGTTATACCTGCAGGATTTCTAAGAGCAGATTCAAGGGAGACCTGATTAAGTACAATCAGGTTTTTGTTATCTCTCAAGGACAGTTGAGTCTCCTCAGCGATTGCCTTGAAATGTTGCTTAGCCATTCTTACTATTTCTGTCAGTGTGAGTCAACTGAAAGACTCACTACCAATGCTTGACTAATTAGTTTTCCATGAAAGCTTGAGAGATTTTCTCTCCTTAGTCATACCACACATGATTGACCACATTTCTCTGTGGTCTCATAATCTTCTTGATCAGAAGGCTGGGACTCACCGAGTTATGGGATATTATAGCAGAGCTTCTCTTATATTCTGGATCCTCATGGACCTCAAATATCTGGCCTAAAACATAGGTTATCCCCTTTAGCCTGCCTATCTGTTTAGTTTTTGGTCCCCAACCCTCAGTTTTTGAGCATCCAAAAGAGTAGATTGATAGCAGTACAGTGTAGTAGCAGCAGTAAGCATAATATTACTGTCTTATTAAACATCATGGACCTTAAAGTATAAAATAGAGCCATTATTTTTAATAACCAGGCATGTTCTAACCCTTGAATACCTAATGGGAAGGCTGTTTCCTCCATACGCCCAGTTTAGGCAGAGAGAATCAGGAGATCTGCCTCTGCCTGCTGGGCGCTGCCACTGAAAGCCCCTTTCTTCCATATGACTAATGTGGAAGAGAAAACCAGGAGATCTACCTTCACCTTCAGGGAGCTGGCACTGGAAAGCTCCTTCCTGCAGAAGCAGGAACACACAGCCAGGGAAGCTCTGTGCATTCATAGGCCACTATTTGAGGCCTTTGTTTCCCTCAGACAGACATCATCCACGAGCAAAACCAGACAAACACATCCCTGTGTGTCTGCCACCATCATGGGAGTCCCAGTGTAAACACACAGGCTGAGAGAAGCACATGCACCCCTGTTGATGAGGGAAGCCCCAGTGTAGCTGCACAGCTCTGGAGAAGCTGACTCCATACCTTGGTACCTCCCTGTAAATCTGGAATTAGAGGAACCAAGATGCCTGTCATATCCCCCTATAATGCCTAGGGGCAGCCAACGTGGGAAGTGCCTGGGTTAGAATTTAAAATTGTAAAAAAAAAAAAATTAAAATTTTGTAATTGTATATACCATCATGAGGTATAAATTTTGTAGGTACAATACCCCCTTTATTGATAATTGAATTTTGTGCAAGTTTAACAATATGTAGCCTGTGTTATACATGCGGAACTTTGTTTCCCAATTTGTCACACCTGTTCTCAGCTTCCATGGAAGGCGGAAGTCTTTTGTCGAGAAGGGAAACAAAAGCCTGTTGGATGGCATCTGAGGAATAAGAGTTCATGCTAGTGGAAGAAAGAAAATCAGCAAGAGCCAAGGAGAAGTGTAAGCCTACTTTTTGGTCCTACATTGTAAGCAGGCTGCCCCCTCAGATGGGTGCAGCGTGCCCACCATCTCTGTGCCCTCCTGCTGCACAGGATGAGGATGTTTACAAAGGAAGGACCTCAGGGTCTCCACAGACTCACTCAGCCAAGCTCCTAACCTTTAAGTAGACACAGTGTTTCCACCATTCCCATCCACCCCCTTGGCAACTTGGTAACCAGCCACATTGCTTTAAACTTATTTCCAGCTATTATAACATGCCTGTTCTTAACATTTTACAACTTGGACATTGTAACACAGCTCTAACCTTAAGAACCAGGAGTGTGTCTACTAATAACATTATATTACATTAGCAGCATAACATTTGTCCCTTGTAGCTGAAAGAAGAAACATTGTTTTACCAGCTCCCTTGTCTGGGCCAAGGTCCAGGTTCCATGGAGGTCTCTGGTTTCCTCCCCTGCTTGGGGGTCTGTGAGAAGTAGTGAGAGGAACAGAAAGCATCAGTTTCTTCTAGTTAAATAATGCTTCAAAAGACTGCCAATGTCCTGGTAGCCTTTTTTAAAGAGGAAAAAAATCAAGGTAAATAAAACAATAAAATCAATTGAAATAAACCAGAATAAGTGATACAGGACTTCCAAGTCTTATGAAATCAACAATGTCTACCACAGTGCCTTTATTGTCTTTGAAACCATCTTTGGACATATTAAAAATCAAACAGAACACAATAGAATAGAAACAGAAAAAACAAAACAATGAATGCAATAAAGGGCATCAAAACAAGGCAGTAGTAGGAAATACATAATGGCTCTCATATCTTTGCTATCTTTCAAATATCTTCTATGTCATCAGAGTTAACATTTAAAAAAAAAAGAAAACAAGACCCCCCCCCCCCAATGAAAATGGTACAGTTTCTGGGCAGGGATCTCCTTCCCTGGGGCTGGTTCTCTCCCTCTGCAGTCCACAAAGGGAGCTGACTCACAGAGGGAGTCTTGGGGCTGGCTTTCCCCAAGTAGACAGTGCCTCATGCATGGCGCTGGCATGCGGGAGGCCCAGAGACTTGTTGGTTTGCTTTCTTCCTATCCTTGCTCTGAGTTGTTTTTAATTTCCTCTTAAATATGGAAATTTAGCTTTTTCTTGTGGAAACAAACTCACTCAAATTTAGGAAGATGTGTAATGTCAGTGTATTAAAAAGCAAAACTGACTTAAGAAAGCATAAAAGAGGATAGATAACAGCTGGGTACAGTGGCTCCATGAGATGGTCAATTTAGAACTCAGTATAATACAACATGGGGAGCCCCAAACAGAGGGAGAGGAATTCTCTTGTCTCACAGAGAAACTAAGGTGAGAAAAACAAATCAAACATTCACTCCTGGCTGTCTGCACCACCGTGCAGCCCTGAGCACCTCCAGGTGGCTGGTGAGACAGGCCATCCCCATGCCACCGCCTCCACCCACCGCTTCTGACTCTGTCATCAGGAGCCCGACAGAGGCTGGGGGAGTGAAATGACTAGGCGCCCACCGGCTGCCCCCGCCCTGCCTCCACCATTTCCTCGCTGGATCCTGGCCATGTCCAGGAGGTCATAAGGAAGAGGGCGGGTTGCGGCCATGTGGGCATGGGACCCCATTGCTGGGATGCATCCCCACCTTTGCACTGGCCTCTTGCATGAGGATCCGAGCCTGCGGCACTGGTGCTGAGCAGGCCCCCACCACCGGAGTGCGATCCCCAGGCAGGCAAGTGTGTCTTCACTGCTGCAAGGCCCGCACAACCGAGCCCCATGGAGCTGCGGCTGCCGCCATCGCCACCACTGCTGCCTCAGCTACATCCGCCAACTCCCTGGATCTGGGCCCTGTCCCAGAGGGTGCAAGGAGAAGGGGTGTGTTGTGGCATCATGGGCACGAACTGGACCTGCTGGGATGCATTCCCATCTTTGCACTTGCTGCTCTTGCAAGGACCCGAGCCCACGACCTCGGCATTGAGCAGGCCCCTGTTGCCTGAGCACTCCCAAGGTCCCCGGGCAGGCAAGTATATCTTCGCCGCCTGCAGGCCAGTGCGACCAGAGCCCCACAGAGCTGCCGTGGCAAATGGAGCCCAGAAAAGCTGCTTCTGACAACATCTCTTTAGACAATAATCAAAAATACAGAACCAGAATTTCCAGTTTCCGGCCATGATTGACCAGCTTCAGGGAATTGGGCCTGCTTGCCTGCGTCCTGAACTCTGGACTGGGCGACCTGGGGTGAGTGTCCCTGCACCATCCCAATCCCCTGAGAGGGAGTTTAAGATATCTCAGGTAGCAGTAATTTAGGGAGGGCAGCAAAACCCCAGTCAGCACACTTCAGAAAGACCCTAAGCAATACCTCAAGGGCCAGAGACCCCCTGGACACACCTGTCTGAAAAAAACCAGAAACATGACAAGAGATAGAAATGTAAAAAAACCTCTGGTCACTGACCCTGGAAAAATAAGCCCACGAGAGGGAAATACACAAGAGAAACACTGCGGTAATCATGCAATATTAGATACAGCTTCAGCGGACATAAAGAAATACCTTCATGACCTTATAGACGAATTTAAAACTGTACTTCTGATCCAACTGAGGCAAGATATAAAAAGAGTAATTAAAGAAATGATAAGCCCCTCCCAAGAGAACACAGGTGGAAGAACAGAGAAACTCAGAAAAGGAAGAGAAATCTTTCATGAAGAATATAAACAAAATCTAGAATACACTGAACAGATCCAAAGAGACTACCAGGAAACTAAAAACTCCATTGAAAGCTGGCAAAATGCCTTGGCAGAAACTAAAATTAGCCTTTTAACCTTGAAGAGAGATTTAGGTGTGTGATCGTGAAAGAAATGTTCTCTTAAAAATAACAAGGAACCAGGAAGAAACAATACAAAGGCTAGAAAATGACAAGAGGATTTATAACTGAAGAATAAAAAATGTGGGCAAAGAAGCAGGAGTAACAAATGAACTACAAAGAATATTCACAGATATAATTAAGGAAAACTTGCCAAGCATAGGAAAAAGAAATGATATTCAGATAAAAGAGGCATACAGAACTCCAGCCACCTACAACCAAAACAGATCTACACCCAGACATATAATAATCAAGATTCCAGAAATCCAGCACAAGAACAGAATATTAAAAGCAGCCAGAGAAAAGAAGCAGATTACCTACAATGGAAAAATTATCAAAATAACAACAGATTTACCAAGACAAACTCTCAAATCGAGAACAGCCTGGGGGGAAATAGTCCAAGCCCTGAAAGAAAATAACCTCCAACCAAGACTGAGGTACCCAGAAAAACTCCCTCTCAAAATCAATGGAGAAATATTTCCAAGACAAGGAGGAATTGTGGGAGTTCATGGCCACCAACCCAACCCTACAAAAAATACTGAAGGACATTCCAGAGAGGGAGAGGAAAAATACCAGGATTCCAGCAACAGTGACAAAGAGGCCTCAGTGAATGGGTCAGACTGTGGAATGAAGGACTAAAATGGACAAATAATGATAGAAGAATAAAATAGCAGAAATGAGGCAGAAACAGTAAGCTATAATCTTTAATATAGATAGCTCTGATACACTAACAAAAAAAAAAAAAAAAGAAACACAGGCAGAGTAGACTAGGAGGCAGGATCCATCGAGATGCTCTGAATAGGAGATGCATTCAACCTGAAAGAGGATTAATAAACTGAGAGTCAAAGATGAGAAAACAATGCTATGTGTGATAGGAAACCACAGAGAAATAGGGACAACTCATCTACCAGTTCCAGATAGACTGGAAAGCTATAATGCTTTTGGGCAGTGTAGAACTACACAGCTAGAAGAAAGGACAACCTTGTGACTTTAGTAAGTAAAGGAGTACAGCTCAAGATCAAGTTCAGGGATAAAAAGGTTTAGCAACACTCAGATAGATAACAGGTTGGCCCCCTAATCCAAAAACTAAAAGAGCTAGTGGGACACAAAACATATAAAGCACCCTGAGAAAGGGAAAAGGGAGGAATTGCCTAAAAAATGAAGGCAGAGGACATTGCTAATAGTGTATCAGGATTTAAAAGTCATAGTAGACTTATCGCTCTGTTTAGTTAGATTATATTTTGTTCTGGTCTGTCTACCCATATTAGATTTGAGGACACAGACAGCTAACCCAAAAATAAGAGGTTATACAATGGTAACTTCTTAATTTCCTATTAACTTAAAATGAAACCCTGTGTTACTTACATTGTCTTATTATGACTTATCTTATTTGAAGCTGGTTTATTAGACTGCTGTTTAGCCTTGACTGGTTTCATTTGAATATGGTATCCTTGATAGTGTTAAGTCTGGGAGTAGACAACTCCCAGACAACTACTCTGAAGATGACAAGATGTAAAAGATAACCATTCTGGTTTTGATTATTAACTGCTTTCAAGTCCTACAATATCTTCAAAGTTGTGTTTTTAATAAAATAGCTATGTAATGTTATGTTCAATTATATTATGCCTGATGATGTGGACAATTCTATTGAAAATAACAAAAGAAAGCATAGTAACCACTGTAGATCACCTAATATTGTGGTCCTATATGCCTTTTTCATTTCATGTTTTTCTAGGAATTTATTTTGTTGTCCTGTTTTGATCTGTTTTTCCCTATAATACAGAAAGGATAGAGATACGTGTAGAGAGTCACACATGGGAAGAATTTCTAAACTATTTACGGGATCAGATTATATAATACACGATGTAATGAATGGATGCTCTGAAGAAGAAGAGACACTAAGAACCCAGTGCTAATTCTGTAGCATTATGATATGAAATCTAGCAATACTATCATTCACTGTTCAGAGTGTTATTAGTCTAGTCTCTTATGTTCAATTTCAGCCTACGTAAAGATAAAGACAGCTACTAGGAAGAGACTGAGAAACATTATGTTAGACATTATTGATTTCCCCCAAATCAGGTCTTGAAGACTTAAAAAGCCTTAATCATCCTATAATGATCTGATTAGTTCTATAATGTCCAGTATATATTCAATGTGTGTGAAGATGGGGACAACTATTTGGAGGAAAACTAGAGACAATAAGACAATAAGAGAGTGAAGATCTCCAGTGGATTTGCTTTGAAATCTATGTTTCTTTAAATTGTTTCCTTCTAAACTGTTTTGCTATGTTTAATCTTACCTTCTTTAAGATAAAAAAACAAGTGTGTAGGACTGATAAACATATTATTAAATTTTTGTTGGATTGTTGAGCAGAAATGTTTGCAGTGTCATTGTTTGACTATCACTTTGTATGCTTTAAATTTGTAACTGGAGCAACTATTTCTAAGATGATGGTATGTAACTTATCAACTGGTGATTTCTTACTGTTTATTTTTCTGAAATTCTGTATTGTTATCTTTTTATCTGTTTTTTTTCTTCAAATAAAAAATTTACATATCAAAAAAAGAAAGCAAAATAAATAAATGTCAAGTTATACTGACCATAAATTTGAAACAAGTACTCTTGACATAAATAATTTTGAAAAAACAATGAAGTTTCAAAATTTATACTACCAGATATCAAGAATTATTACAAAGCCATAGTGAGATAGTAATATGTTGGATCCAGCTTATGAATGCCAAATACTGAATTTTCAGAAGCTTTACAGCTTAATTATTGACATATTGATTATTTCAAAGTGTATTCTGTGACAGTATTCTGTAAACAAAAATCAGCAAACCACCAATCAGAGCCACATTGCCTCCAACCACTGGGAGTTGGCCATGCGAAGCAGCACTGTGCCAAGCAATATCTCCCCTATGCCAGGGCTGTTACAGGTCCTGCTGGAAGTTTTTGTGGAACAGGTAGGCTTTCCACACCCATATCAGTTTTGAACCCACATCGAGTGGCCCAATGACATTGTTGTCTACACTTTGGACAGAGAGTTTTGAAAGCTTTGCTGAAGGGACAGATGATGGCTGTGCTGCCCCCATAGGTGCAGCAGCAAGGCGACTTTGAGCAAAGTGTCCCTCACCCTCCCAATGAAAACAAATAAGTTTGTTGTTTCCCTTTCTTAGGCTGTGGATTGATGACCTGAGTGACTATAATTTGTCCTCTTTACTGAGAATTCAAGTTTAGTAATAGAATAGATGTGTTGAAAATTCTTCATGTACTCCCCATCCACCTGGATTCTTTTAAAACCAATTGAAAGGGAGACAGAGAAAAAAGCTCTATGCTTGTAGGGAGTGGTTGCAACTGGAGATTGATCGCATATGTGGGGGCTAAAGCAAGACCAACCCTGAAAACTCAAAGAGCCTAAAACAAGCCAATTAAACAAGCTGTTCCAGCACCAAGAAGGCAAGAGGACAAGGCAAGCCAGGCAAACAAGTTGCTAGGCTGCAGGGTTGAAACCAACATTCTTCTTTGGAACGTATAAATAAACATGCTACAATGGTTGAGCAGTTCCTGCTCTCCCATCAGGAGGCTAAGGGTGCCTGCCACCTGACCCCAGCTTTCTCTCTTCTTTATTTTCTCATTTTCTTACAGTCCTTCACCTCAAGAACCTCAAGAGCCACATGGGCCATGGCATATGGCACACAAAGACAGGGTAGGAGGTTGAGGATGAGGGGGCGCTTTTTATTTGTACAAAGCTAGGGGTAGAAGTGCATTGGTGTAGGTCAGTACTCATCACTGGAGTGTGTTGATATTGGCCTCAATCAGGTGTAAACAGCGGGGCACTGAAACTCCCTTATTCTCTAGGGCCAGTTATAAACAGGCTTTTGAGAAACACCTTTTCCATGGGAAAAAAAGAAAGGAAAAAAAAAAGGAAAGTGTATTGATTATATCATTTGTCTAATTAAGGGACAAAGATATCCAAAAGAATCACAAATGTATATGGTTCTGCTGCTTGTTTTCTTGATTGTATTATTTACATTTTTGTGATACATTTGCATTAGACAAGATCTTAATGATTATAAGCTTCTTGAGACAATCACAATGGAATTGGCTCCAGGCACTATTTCAAAATGAAGTCATCAACAGGAAAAAGGTGGTGAACTGACAGCCACCCTGATAACCTTACCTGAGCCACAAAACTCTCAGTCTTTTCAACTCAGAGAAATTCTGCTGCATCACAGGTTCAAACGTCTGCTTCTAAGGGAGTAGTAGAGCCATATTCTCCATCTCCCTTGCAATTGGAGCTAAAAGAATCCAGATGGCTGGGGGAGTACATGGACGGTTTTCTGCCTGTCTACCTGGTTACTAAACTTTGAATCTCCAATAGTCCAGGACAATTTCAAATAACCAATATGACAACAGTCAACCTGTAAAACTTCTAAAATTTCAACAGTTGGCCTCCATGAATTGGCTATAGGATGGCTCCAGCATGTCACTCTCTCACTATGGCTTTGCATAGTCTTGATATCTGGTAGTGTAAATTCTCAAACACTGTTTTTTTCAGGGGTTCTTGCTTCAAATCCATGATTCATGTAACACTACATTTATTGAGGTCTGTTTTGCTTTCTTGAGACAATTTTAGTTTTCAGTTCACTGACACTACACAGCTTGCTGAATTTCTTGAGTTTGTTTCCAGAAGAAGGAATTCTAAACATATGTACTTGGGAAGAAATGTGAAAACAGCCTAAAGCAAGACCAGTGAAAACCAAACCAACACAAATCTATCAGGACCTCTACAGACTTTAAAGGATTATTTAACGGGGTAAAAGTGCTGATTTCTGTTTTTCTCACTGCTTTTTGCAGGTTCCCAACAGGGAGGGAACCAGAGAGCTCCACCAGTCTGGAGCTTGGCCAGACAGGGAAGGTAGAAAAACAATGTTTCTTGTTTCGTTTTGCAAGGGTGAAACATTAGAGTTTTCATGTAATATGATGTTAATAGACTTACTATCAGTTCTTAAGGAATTGTAAAATCAGGGTTAAAATGGTTGAGCTGTAAAATGCTAAAAACAAGCATGCCTTTGTAGCTAGAAACTGGCTTAAAGCAATGTATCTGGTTACCAAGTTGAAGGTGGTCGATGGGAATGCTTGATACAGGGTAGCAACTTAAAGTTTGGAAGCTTGGCTGAGTGACTTGGTGGGAGGCTGGGGTTCTTATTTTGTAAGCTTTCTTGTACTATGAGGCGTAGGGTAGGGAGTTGGTGTAAAAGACGCACCCACCATGTGGGGCTAGGGTAACCTGCTTACAGTGCAGGGAAGAAAAGACTTATGCATGCCTTCTTTCGCTCTTGCTGCTTTTGCTGTCTTCTATCGCCATGAAGTGTTGCTCCCTCAGATACGGTTCAACAGGCTTCTTCTGATGCCACCTTCCATCAGAATGCTTCTGCCTTGTGCAAACAATTCCATTTAACCCGAATACAGACTAGAAGTTGTTAAACTCCCTCAAAATTTAACTATGAAAACAAAAAAGGGGAATTGGGGCAGTATGACTAGTAACAATTTTTAAATTTTGCTAAGGATGAAACTACAGTAGCTGCAAGACAATTCAATCAGGTAAAGAAAAGAAGCTAGGAAGGGTCCTTCTGAAAGATCTTTGGACTGGACAATGGAAGGGACCCAACTCAGTGCTAATTTGGGGTTGAGGATGTGCTCATGTCTTTGCAGAGAATTCTGAATGGCCCATCTGGGTGACACAGTGTGCTGCCTGACTGTAACATGAAACTAAGCCCAGAAAGGAATTGATTTCCCCCTCTCAAGAAGTAGGTGCTCAGTCCTATGACAGTGATACCTCGGAGACTATGCCACAACTGAGAGAAAAGCAGCTAGAATGAAACTTAATTCACCCAGGATGCCCAAAAGATGGTAACCCAAAATAAAACCAAAGGTCTAAATAGATGACAGGAGTATAAGTTAAGCCCTATGATAACAATATGTTAATTATAGATAAGATTTTCTTCTTTCCAAATTCTTTTATAAGAGAGCTCTGCTGATTGACCTACCACAAATCTGACTAGTCTACTTATAGTTACAAATTTTACAATTGTAAAAGGTTAAGGTAATTGAATTTGGTTAGATTATATTTGCGTGCACTCTAATGTTGCAAAATGTTTGTTAATCTGCCTGTGTATCTGTTTGTCCAGTCTGTTAAGCAGTTGTTGAGAGTCAACTGAGCTAGTGCTCGTTCACAGGTGCAGAAACAGAAGCACAAATATAGGAGTGCCCAAGGGCACAGAGAGCCTAAGAAATGCCCTGAGGGCATGGAGTGTTGGAGGTGAACAGGTATTCCAACCCCGAGAACACAAGATGTAAGAAGTAAGCTAGTTCAGCAAAGGGGCATGACACAGGTGTATAAATAGCTACTGGGGACTTAGTTCTTGCAGACACTCACAATCTGTACTTGTTTCTATGTCTGTTCAAACCTGTACAGATCATCTGTCCATGTTTGTCCATTTGTCCATTCTTGTTCCCTTTTATTTTAGCTCCACAATTTTTTCTCTTCTTTTACATTTTTGGATCATTTTAAAGAGGATAGAACCCATACTCTATGAATGACATTGACTCACAGAGAGGCTTGGGGCTGGCTTCCTCAGGCACTGGCAGTGCCCGGCATGTGGTGCTGGTTTCCAGGCAGGGATCACCTCCCTGAAAGGCCTAGTTCTCTCCCTCCACGTCTGTGAATGGCCAAAGTTTGGTTCTTGGAAGAACAAATGAAAATAATAAACCTTTAGCAAATTTATCGAAAAAGGAAATTGATAGGATTTTTGACACAATTAGAAGACAGAAAATATAAAGTAAAAGTGGCCTTTATTCTAAGTATGCAGAGAGAACCCCATGACTACTGGGATCTGGCTTTCTCTGCTGGACACGTGGTGTGTGTGAGGGGTATACATATAGCTTTGGTGTGGGATGATGCTTAAAGGGGCATTGCTGATGCGCCAGCAGCCCATTGGAATTCATTTTGTGCCATTGGTAAATTGCTTAGGGGTGGGGAAAATGACATCAAGGGAAACATCCCTTGGTCCTGCCTCTCACTGCGGTAGTGTCCTGTCTAGGGCAAAATCCTTTCATTCCCGTCTTTTTATTGTTAGGAAAAGGGTGCTGTTTTTCTCTTACTATTTCCTTCTGAAAGGGGACACCATATTGGGGTTTAGGAGGGCTGACCGGATGATGGTTGATGCCTGTGCAGAAGCTGGTACCAGGTATTTCAACCAGGACAACTTTATCATTGGTGAGTGCCACCATGTTAGACTGGAAAAATAAAGACACAAGATGCTCTGAGGAGGCAGGCCACTATCATATTTAGGGACCCAGGTGAGGTAGACAAAGAGGTGCTTGGATTTAGATATGTAGAATCATTACCATGGTGAGGTAGAATCCTGAAAATTAAGTGTGGGATTAAGAGGAGTGAAGTTATGAGAGGTGATTATTTCCCTATCTGAAAGGGTAAAAGTTAAAAGTGCAGGTATATAGGACTTGTCTCTGGTCCAGGAGTTGAGCTGAAAAGAATAAGAGGGGTAGCGATGGCTAGGGATGTGTCACTATGAGGAAGGTAAGAGCCTTCAGGGATGTCACGTTTGACCAAACAGCTGAGGGCAGAGAGAACTAGTTTACTAGTTGTCACATAGAACAATATGAAGATGATCTTGTGCATATGTGGGTGTCTTTAGGAAAGACTGTTGAGAGTCCTGCCATAAAAAGGATAATTAATAGAATGTAAGAAATTAGGAACCAAATTGGATAACAAAACATGACGTGGCCTGAGAGTTGTGGCTGTGAGGCTTTGGTGAGGTGGAATGAGTGGGCATAAGATGGTTAGATTTAGGGAGGGCACCACCTGAATGATGTGGAAGCAGGATGGCAGTCTAGCAACTTTGACCGTTGTTGGGTTGCCTAGAAGACCAGGTATGGGCCGTTCCACCTTGGTTGTAGTCCTTGGGATGATTTACTGTTACAGGACTTTAGTAAGTATATCATCAGTCTCCCTGGTTATGGGAAAGACTTTTATCTATCCTGAAAAAGTACAAAGGTGAGAAAATATTTGAGAGTTTTGTGGCAGGGCATGTGTGTAAAATGTATCTGTCAGCCTTGACTAGGTTTATGTCTGAGAAATTGGTGAATAGGTAAGGAAGGGGTGCTATGTGTCCTTCAGGAGAAGTTTTAGTAAAGATAATAGGTGTAAGCTGTTGAGACCTCAGAGTGTCTGGGTCAGTCTCTATAAACACAAAGAAATAAAAAAGACATTTTTAAGATCTAGGTCTATAAAGTGAGTGGTGGAGGGAGGGATATGAGACAGCATGGTGTTAGAGTTTGGCACCACTGGGTAGATTGGGGTATCAGCACTATTGATTACCCTAAGGTCTTGTACTAGAGGGTAAGAACCATCAGGCTTGAGTACCAGGAGAATGGGAATATTATAGGGTGAATGGATAGGTTTAAGTAAACCATTGTCTAAAAGGTGCTCAATTATAAGTTTTAATCCCTGTAAATTTTTGGAGCTATGGGATATTGGGGAATACAAGGAAAAATTGAAGGATCCCTGAGATGAATTAAAATTGGTGTGGCCTGGGCAGTGCAGGTGGGACTGGAGGTATCTCAAACTATGGGATCGAGCAGACAAGAAGCAAGTCTGGAACCTGCATGAAAGAGGCCCTGTCTCTAAAGGCTGAATAGGTTGGCTGTTAACACACTCTATAGAGACTAAGGGCTTACTATAGTGGCCTGAAAACTCAGGAAGAACCCTATACATGGCCTCTATGTCCACAAGTATAGAGAATGTCTTACCAGAGACCTCTAGTGGGACTTGGGGTTCTGAGAACTCGGACACCTTAATGGGGGCTGTGGGCCCTGAGCTCTGTCAATTTTCAGCAGCAAGTCTGAGCAGATCTGTAGGTGATAAATCTGGCAGTGAAGGTGTTTCCTGTGCAGGCAGGGAGTTGGTTTATCCACTCTCTGGCAGCTAGGACAGTATAGTGGCCCTGGGGCAATGCCCCAACGGAACTCCAGGATTGGGGCATTCTCTTGCCCAATGTCCTTCTTTACTGCACTTGAAGCATGATCTGGGAGGGGCTCAGGCAGCTCCATCTTGTGTCAGTTTAGCTGTCGCAGAGCTCCAAGTGTTACTGCTAAAAGACCAGATTGTTATTTTTATCTCTGTTGTTGAAACATGAAAAGCCATACTATGAAGGTCTCCATTGTGGGGTTTGAGGGCCAACTTTAGTCTTTTGTCTTGGGATCTGGCCTACAGTGGAAGGTATCTGTAGAATCAATTAAGTATGCAGGAGTCAAATAATACAATCCACAGGACATTTATGATCATAACTTTAGTAATGGCTTCCCTTAAGGAGGATAAAATCCAGAGAATTTTAGGAACTGACATGTCATTCATTTGTCATATATAAGTACCTCTTATGCTGTTAGAATGTCTAATGAGATCTAAATTTTGGAGGATGGCCTGTTTTATTAATATTAACTTTTTATTTAGGAGAGAGATCAGCTATGGTGTCATTTAATGCCAGTTGAGTATAGTTAATTATAGGTTGGCAGAGGGCTGAGGTAAGGCCAGCGAACAGGCTGGGAAAGGCTCAAACCTGGCCTCTGCTGGTCTCATTGTTCTGCATGATTCAAATAACCTTTTTTGTTTTTCTGGAAAAGATCTGGCAGATCTCAGCAAGAGGGATCCAAAATGAATTTATAATTATCTCTTAATTTTAGTTGTTGAACATCCAGAAGACTGCTAACAGTACAGTGCAGTATAGGCAGTAAGCTTAACATAGAATATTAAGTGGCTATTAACCATGGGTATTTTAACATTTGAGGGCTGAAGATATTTGTGGAGCATCTATAAGCAAACAACTGAATCTGAAAGAAAACACTTGTCATCATACATTACATAAATTTTTGTTTAAAAATCATTATCTGACTGGTGACCTCGTGTGGGGCTGATCTACATCTCCTGACTGGAATACAAGAAAAAGGCAGCAGAAATAATCCCAATTTTGTATTTGAAGGCACCATCAGATCAGCAACAATGAATTGTCTGAATCATATGAACTTTAGTTGACGTGTCTCCCACAAGGATATAGAGATTATTGGAGGCTCCAATTAATAATCAAGAGCTGGTTAAAATGACCAAGTGGCCACTTCCCTGTCCAATGTCTTCTAACTCCAAGGAATTTTGTTTATCCAATTTCAACATCATTTTGACCAGCTGGCAAACTAGGTGGAAGCATGTTTTTTAAATCTATAACCCAAATAAACCTTGATTAAATGGTTTGAAA
The DNA here is from genome assembly GCF_034190915.1 of Cavia porcellus. Classification (NCBI taxonomy): domain Eukaryota; kingdom Metazoa; phylum Chordata; class Mammalia; order Rodentia; family Caviidae; genus Cavia; species Cavia porcellus. The sequence goes on from NW_026947500.1 coordinate 29,420,953, forward strand.
ATGCAAAAAAGGAAAAAAGATTGTTGAGCTCAAATAAAAAGGAACAGCTGTTTACAGAGCAGGCAAATGGACAAACATGGACAGATGATCTATATATATTATAAACAGACTGAACAAACAGACAACAAATGTATACACTGACAATCGTCTTATAAAATTAGAGTGCACTCAAATATATTTGGCCAGTTTGAACTATACTTCTTGTAGATCAATTAATAGAGATCTCTTCAAATTAGAATATCAGAAAAGGAACCTAATTTGTGGTTAGCTTAGAAAGTTAAGAAGGAATGGCCTGGCGCCCCTGTCTTGCTGCCTAGCCTGGCAGCCATGGCCCCTCCCCTCCAGCTGCTTCCTGACCTGTTCCTTATCCGCGGTCTCTGTGCAGTAGCCTGGAGCCAAGCTAGAGGTGTGGCCTGAGCCAAGAGGCACGGCCAGGAACCAGGCCGAGGCCAGGCCACTGAGAAGAGGCTCAGAGCCCTCAGAGGGAGCCCTCAGTGGGAGCACGGAGCCTGCATGAAGCATGAGATCCCAGAGCAACCCGCTCAGAAACTCCATGACCTCTGGGCCCTGGGTTTCTCTGCCCGACACGTGGTATGGGGGCATACATATAGCTTTGGTTTGGGTTGGTGCCTAAAAGAGCATTACTGATGTGTCAGCAGCTGATTGGAACCCATTTCGTGCCACAGGTAAATTGCCTAGGGGCGGGGAAAATGACCTCAAGGTAAACGTCCCTTGGTCCCGCCTCTCACTGCTGTAGTGTCCTGTCTAGGGCAGAATCCTTTCAGTCCCCACTGGATCCCCAAGAACCCTATCTTTTGTAGGGATTTTATAGAGAAAAACCCTAAGATGAGGCAGGTCCATGACGGGGAAAATATGGGAACTAGCAAGGTGGGAATAAGGTGGGACAGAACATTGGCCAACCAATAAGAGGATGAGTATAATGGCTCTGGTAAAATGGATTAAATCTGGACCAATGGGGAAGCCAGTCACATAGCAATTGAGCAAGGTCTTTGAATGTAGGGGGCTGGGTTAGTGACTCTTGGCTTCCCAGACTGATACAGACTTATTTAGAATACCTATCCTTAGGATGTGGTTGTATTTGTTTGATCTTCTGACTTGAGGTCTGGCCCACAGCAGGAGGTTGTCTGTCTCCCCCACAGTTGCAAGGTGTCTGGTCTCCTGAGCTGGCTCCTACCAGGGCACAGCCAATAATATTTTTGTATAATAATAATGACTGCCAATAATATTTTTATCTAACTCAGTTGCCTGCTACAATACAATACAATATCTGCATGTGCTTCTTTCCTATTTGTGACTGATCACTAGTCTGTCTTTTGGCTATGATCAGGGCACTACCTGATCTTTTAATTTGTGGTCAAATACTCTGACCCAGCCAGAAAACCTACGCATGTGTGGAAATTCAAGACCCATGCAGGCACAGTATCACGTGGTAGGGGACAGACAGTGAAATGGATCAACCTAGGAGCCTTGGTATGGGAGCTGATGACAGCCTCACAGAAAAAGGAATTGAACACTGTGATGAATTCAACTGTGTTCCCCAAAGAGATGGAGTCCGGTGCCCTGGCATCTGTGCTTGTCAACAGACTTGAAAAGGAGTCAAGTTACAGTGAGGTCTTTAGACAGGAGCTCTAATCCAACAGAGCAAGTGTTCTTAGGAAAGGACAAGTGTGGGCAAAAGACAGGAAGACACAGGAGATGATGACTGTGGACAGCCAAGGGAACCCCTGAAGGTAGGAGAACCCTACAACTTACAGGCCCAGGAATCAGAGACTTCAGCTCCAGAGAGGTTGTTCCAGCCAAGCAGTCTGTGCCACTGTGGTATGGCTGCTGCCAGGAAACTAATACAAAACTTGTGGCAAAATATTAGGAATAAGCTGAGCGCACCAGGAAAGGTGAGCACCAAAGTACAGATTCCCTGCCTGGCTGAGCCCCTTCCGCTGCCCAGCAGGCAGCCTGGATAGCCTTCTCCAGAGGACTCCTCCCTTGCCTCCACACTGCACTCCCAGCCCCAACCCAGGCCATGAGCTCCCTGAGCTGCCACAAGCGCCGCCCAGGGAAACTTCCTGCCTACACAGCGAAAGAAGCTTGGCAAGTGAGCTAGGATGGTGCAGCCCGGGCTGGTGGTAGGAGCGCTGCTCCTGGGCTCCTGCTTTCGCTTCTGGGGTCCTGGGTGGGCCAAGAGGGCGCAGCTGAGCCTACAGCCCCCAAGGACATTCTGGAGGCTGAGCTGGAGCTCCAATAGGAGAGCCTGGTGGGGGTCCCTGAAATGCTTTCATATGGCCCTGCAGCTCAAGGAGCCAGTGGTCCAGAGCTGTGCTGGCAACTCCCTGCTGAGCATCAAAAGGCTAGAGCAGTTGTACTGCAACCTGAGCATCGAAATCTACCCCCTTGGTCTTCCCCTACTATGGGGGTCCATGGAGTACACAGGGTCACCGGCTACAGTGCCAGGGTGGCTGGTAGAAAAACTGGGATGGGGGAAGGCCCCCTTCCAACTCAACCCAGGCATCCTGAGACCTCTTCCAGGCAAGCTTTACTTCCTGTCCTCTATGATGCCAGGATTCATGGAGGAAAACATTCTTGGTTCCTGCCGCTGCCCAGCCCCAGCTTTGCTCACCTTGTCCTGTGGCCAGCGTAGTCCTGTCTCTCTACGCCCTGAAGCACAGACTCCAGGAGCTCAGTTCTGGTGCCTTCCAGGGGCACAGAGTACACCTGCCCCATGGGACCCTGGGGCTCCCATGCAGGTTTTGGCCTTGCTTGAGGACAGCTCACTCCTGTGGTCAGGGACTGGCCACTGATGCTCTAGCAGGGATAGGAGAGGAGCTATGGAGACTCTTGGTTGTGGCTTACCCTGGGGACCCTGGTTCCTTTTCCTCATCACTTGCCACAGAGATGAGGTCCCCAGAGGAGTACACGGGCTGAGAAGCTGTGGGCCAAGGATCACATGTCCCATGTGACCTGAGCCCCTCTCCCAGGCCTCCTGGACATAAGCAGCTTCTTGACCAGGAGCAGTAAGGGAAGCTGTAGGGCTCGAATTCCTTTACTGATGAGGAAAAATTCAAGAAGACCCTCCTCCCCAACCACTACAAGGCCTGCCAGTCCCATAGCTATGTTAGCATATTTATCGCCCTGAGTAAGAAAGGGAGGACCCAGAAGGGGAACTGAGTGTCTCCCACCAAAAAGGTCACCTGCTTTGTCCCCAGGCTGTGGCCCTCCAGAGGGTCACACTGAGTGGGACTCCGGAAAGCCTCTTGGAGGACCATTATCTTCAGATGGAGTTTTTAATGTAAGACTAGGTGTAAGCTATTTAAATTAGTAGTTTAAATATTCATATATTGCTATCAAATTATTTACGGCTATGTGAGTGTGTTCCATATTTTTTTCTGGAATGAAAAAAGGAGAAAAACAACAACAACAAAAGCAACTCTTGTCTTTTCCAAAGCAACAGGGGATGTATTTTGCCATGGTGTTTATTTCACTGTTGTCATGAGTGTGCTGCTATTTCATGTGTGTGAAAATGATGACCAGATTCTGATGGTGCCCAGTGTTCCTGTTTGGAAAGGCCTGCCTGGGGCCTTGGGAGCCGCGCTCCCTCCAGCAGCAGCCTGCAGCGGCCCACTCTTTTTGTGCTTCCTTGCTCTGAGTCAAGAAGGATCAATTTTCTCACTTATGCCCAGAAAGTGTGCTGTCCCAGTCCTGGCTGCCACTATGTTTTTAGATTCCCCAAGGCTGACTCTAGAGCTTTGCTGAGTCCATCTTCCTTGATCTACCAGATGGGAGAGACCCTTAGATCAGTTTATAAACTCTTGTTGGGCTTTTTTGGAGCAGCCACAGCCATTAGGTCAATGCAGAATGGTTTTGTAAAGTCCATGAAAAGGAACTCATGTCCCCATGAGAGGGTAGAAGTGAACAGGATGGTGCATTGGTACAGCAACCCAAATGTGTATTTTTTTGCTTTGTTTTTTGAGGTTGTTTGTTTGTTTGTTTGTGTGAGGCAGGTCTCACTATGTAGCCCACCTTGGCCTCAAATTCCAAGTGAGTGCCTCAGCCTCCCAAGTACAGGGATTACAATCATATGCCACCATGCTTGGCAGAATGTGTGTTTTTTAAAAGCAAGCAAAAACCAACCCCAGGCTTCCCTGGGCATGGGGAGCTTCAGGCTAGAACTCACTATTGTTTTTAGGTAAAATGACCCTGTGAGTGTGCAGGACTCTGGCTGTAGCCTTCCCCTGCAGGAATCCGCTGCCTTCCCGTGCATTCCCTGCACATGCGCATTTAACATCTACCACATAAGCCCGCATAGCCCTGGTGAAGCTGCATCAGGAACAGAGGGTACAGTTTGCCATCCCGAGTGGGTGTTTTCCACATGTAGCCAAAGAGGATTGCAGATAGCATTGGTGCATTCCATTGGATCCTTGTCACCTTTGAGCTCTCTTTACCCCATCATTTACTTTTACTAATATAAATCATGGGGAATGCATTTGCAGACAACTGTTATAGTACTTGGTAACACCAAGTAACCTTACAGTTCATCACCAAGTCATCTTATATTTTTCTTGACATATTTTACAAATGTAAACTCAGTTGTTAAATAAAGATGGAAGAGTCAGGGTTGCTGAGGTTTAAAAAAAGTTCGAGGTGATGGCAAACATTTAATTTTAATGAATGACTTTTTAGAGTTTACACAAAATGACCTTAGCTTGCTACTAGAACTGCTCTGAATGTTTCGCCCAGACTTTAAGCCTTTCCTGGGATGTTTCTGAACCCTCTCCCAAATTAACTTTATGGGAGTCTACAGATAGCAAGACTGGAAAATCTGATTGGAATTTTTGTCTTTCACATTCCTTTTGCAAACTCTTTGTTCCAATGCAAATCATCAACTTTAAATATTATTCTTAACCAAAGCCTATAAGAAGCCAGTTGCAAGAAGCCTCTGAGACAGAACCACATACCTTCAACTGCTGTTTAGGGTTTTAGGACATTGCAATGTAATACAGTTTTTCTAATTTTTAAATCCCATCCTGGATTCCAGCAATGCTCAGAGATCTTCATGCTGTTTGGACAGTGGAGGGAGGAAGAAGTTTTGGAGTTTGTATATTTATTTGTTGATTAATTAGTTTATTTGTACTGGGACTTGTACTAAGGACCTTGTCCTTGCCAGTCAGATGACTGTGCCACTAAGCTATACCCCAAGCCCTGGACTTGGTGTATTTCATGTATTCACATAGAAACAGACCATGATCAACTTGGGTGCAGCAAATTCTTAAGATTTGTCTCATCTCAGAGCCCAGTGAAGTCATCAGGAATTAACATGTTTTAAAGGCAGGATTCCATCTTCCTTTTTCACTGGTAAATTAAATTATACCTGCATTTCTCCCCAAATTGTGCAGGATGCTTCTAAGCATATGACTGCACCTTTCAAGTATTGTAATGTTTTCATGTTGTTGTGATGGGGATTTGAAGTTTCTGATTTACCACTATTTCAGAATCTGTAGTTTTATACAGGTGCCAGACTATAATGTGATATATGTGCTGTGCATACTGAGATACCCAGGAAAATGAAAAGCATTTCATCATGTAAAAAATGAACCCTACTGGACATGATGTAAATAATTCAGAGGGGTATTAGGGGTGGAAAAAATTATATTACAAATACATGACTAGAAGAGAATGTACCCTGTGGGCAGGCCAAGGACTCTAGCTGAGCAAGTCCTGTCTTCATTTGTGGAGTCAGGCAGGTGTTCTAGCAGAGGTTGGCCTGCTTGGCCCAGGTGAACCCTTGGAGAGCAGAGCAGGAGGTTCCCATAGGAAGTATTTCTGAAAGATACCTAGAAATGATGAGCTAGCTAAGTTGAATAGAATTTCTCTTTGAGTCTTTTGAAGACTCTGCACACTAGTGACTATACTGGTTTATGTGTCAAAAGATTCCAGTTGAAGGTTTCTTGCCCGCAGGCTTGGGGCCAGGAGCTGTGGCCCCTGAGATATACATAGCGAAGGAGGAACCCCATAGGCCCAAGGGAGAGGTAGCTTGATTCACTGATATCCCACCCTCTAAATCTCATTGTTGAGTTATTTGGGGCCTGCTACCCTCTTTCATCACTTCATACACAACACTATAGCATTTATCTCTCAGGGTAAGTGAGGGTTTTTGAATTTAACGTAGTGTAAAAATGAAGGAAAATTCCTTAGTACCATATAGTGTTTACAAATCCCCATTCTAGTCTTGTAATTGTTTTTCTTACTAAAATGGGTAAAATATGCCTGGTTTGGATGTCATTTATTTCCTCCCTCCTCCTATCAAAGTTTTTGCTATGGTTGAAATCCAGAATGTTCCCCTAAGCAGGTGCTGGGGACTGGCTTTGGAGAAGATGACAGGGTCAGCTGGATAGCTCCATTGGTGAGGGCCCCATCACACGACACTCTTAGGGTGTGATGGAAACCGAGATTATCGGGCTTAGTCTAATGCAGTGATTTGTGAGTGCACTAACCCAGGGAATAAATCCTGGCCTCACCCTCTTCCTTCTGAATGGTCTCCCTGTCCCTCACCCTCTTTCTCCTCTGCTTCTCTCTTTCTCCTTCCTGGCTGACAGGAGGTGAGAAGACTTTCTCCACTGTGCTCTCTGTCTTGATGTTTCTATCTCACCTCAGGTCTATCAGTCAGTGTTTACTAGAGACAGATTTAACTTGAGACTTTTGACTGAAGCTAGAATGCTGGACTTGCAGTCTTATGGTTCTTGAAAGTGCTTTGTCGCTTCCTTTATTTTTGGTGGCTGTAAGGAGGCATCTCTTTGACTCAACTAGTTCTCCTCTGTAGGAAGGGGCTCTTTCTATTTCACTGCTCTCAGACATTATTTGTCCTTAGTTTTTAGAAGCTGGATCAAGATGTGTCTCCCGGGCATTCTTTTCACTTTACCCTGTTTAGTGTTCACTGACTTCTTGAATCTGCAGGTTTATGGCTTTTTACAAATTCCAGCTCTGCACCCTCCTCCCTGCCTTGCTAGAACTTTGGTGTAAAATGGTACAGAGGCCAGAGGGGTGAACCTACAGCATGGGTGCTGTAGCAGGCTATCTGCGTCCCAGAAATCTCTAGAAGGTTCACCATCACTGATATAGACATTTTCTATAGACTATGGGTAATTTCTATTGATTGCTATTTATATAAACTATGGGTAAATGCTATTGATTCCTGTACTTCACATTTGTAAAATATCAGTTACTGTGTTTTTCAGTTCTAAAATCTTCCAGTGGAATCGGGTGAAATGGAAATGGTCAGAAGCTGTTAGTGATAGCAATAGGGTGTTCTCTGCATTCTTTAATGATTCTCTAGGAGAAGTTAAAACCGATTGTAAATTTCCAACCACAGAGGTTTCCTCAGTGAATCACCTGCCTCCACAGCATCTGCCCACCTAGCAATTGGGAGGTCCTGAATCTCATTCCAAAGGACATGCAGGGGTGTGACACTTGGACAGGTGAATGCTAGGATTGGTTCTGGGCCTGAGCTTTATACCCTCTCTCCAATTTGTGCATTTTCTGGATACACTTGGCAATCTTTTGTATTCTTCATCCAAGATCAGTCAAACAGGAAAGCAGTGTCAGGAAATCCCCTCTAACATTCTATCACATGAAGAGAGCACTCTCACTCAGAGGGGATATGACTCTAAGGCACAACTGAAGAGAAGGGCAGAAGCAGGAGGGAAGGGACCTGCGGCCTCACTCTGTGACACAAAAGTATCAACACTCTGATGCTTTGTTGAGACGTGATTTGCTCAGCCACCCCACCGCATAAATAACTATTAGACTCAGCCTTCACTGACCACTGTGGCTGCAATTTAGAGACACTGACCTGACTCTGTCTCATGGTATCCATCTGGATTGACTGTTCTGTCTGGCATATAAACATAGTCTAGTCTAAAGTACTGTCCAACCCAAAAAAACTGTTCAGGTACATGCTTAGTTTCAACTATCCCCTCAATCCCGGCACTCTTCTTATTTTCTCCTACCTCATGATAAACAATCTCTCTAACTAACCTGAGCAAAATAAATCTGCCTGACAACCCAAGACTTGACTCTTGGAACCAATCATATAATTTCCTGCTATCAGCTTAGTACTTCCTGTTTGCAAATCCATTACAAAATAAACATAAAGCTGACATGATTTGGAGTTGGTTCCCCCGGCCCACTAACGTATTAAACAGTTGCCTTCCAACTGCTTGATGCAAAGAGTCTTCCTTTTGGTTTGACCTCTGATTTCCAAAACAATTTATTCTGGGTAAGTGGTCTGTCACTGAACTGCATCTGTGGCACAAGATGACTGTAGTTAAAATGTACAATTGTGGCTTCCTGAGAGCCAGGGCCAGCCACAGGGAAAATGAAGGAAGTCCAAAAGCCAAACCATAATTTTCTATATACCAGGCAGTGCATGGACTGGGAGAGAAGTAAAGAGACCCCTCACATCTTAAGTAACTGGCTGATTTGGAGGAACTCAGGGTTAGATTTAGGAACTGACATGAAAAGAATAGCTTGATTCTTGTGTTATTTTACTGACTTTGGAGTCCTGAGTCTGGTGGTCTGGGCGTCTATTTGAAAGATGGTAGTGTTACTTGTGGCAACTGTGGAGGAATTTGCTTCTGTCTTGTTTTTGAAATCCAATGCCTTGGTCAATTTTACTGTTTTCATTTATTTTTGTATTTGGTAATCTGAGCAACTACTTTGGGTATAACAATATGTAATATAATACCCATTGTTAAATTCCTATCATTTTGTTTTAAAAATGGATGTAAGTATTGTGTGCTATCATTGTTGTTCCTTTGTTTTTGTTGCTATAGGGTTTTTTGTTGTTCTTTGCTTTTTGTCTTTTGTTTTTTTCTTTTCTTCCCACCTCCCTCTTGTTTGTTTGGTATTAAGGATTGAACTCACAACCTTGCACCTGCCAGGCAGGTGCTCTGCAACTGAGCTCTATCCTAGGCTCTGTTTTTTCTCCTTAAAATTAAAAAATGCCTCACACCTTGGACTCCAAACCTTGGAACACCCCCATAGACCTAGTATTTCTGTGGATCTTTGGATGCCTTTCCTCCTCCCAGAACATTGGACTGCAGTGGATTAAGCTTGCTGGGTTGATGGGAGTCTCAGTAATCCCTCATACAAACAGAGGACCTCAGCAAGGCTTCTGTAGACAGTGGTGGGGAGTTTGCCCCTAAAATAGAGGATTTCAGTGGGTAAACAGGAGCTGTACTGATGCCTCTTGCAGGGGTAGGGCATTGGCAAGCCAGGCAAGAGTGTAGGTGCGTCCTTCCTCCATACAGAGAACATAATGTGGGATGAGGAATGTGCCAATAAGGCCTTCCCCAAATTGGAGAAAATTAAAAGGGCTTATGAGACACCCAGTGATACAGTAGGGTCCCAGCCAAGACAAACAGTATACACAGGGAGATCTGGTGGCCTGAAACAACCTGAAGACACAGTAACAGCAGGAACTAAGGGTTGACTTACATTCATACTCCTCAGCTAGTCAGCCTAGGAAGAATACAGGACTCACCCAAAAGGCCCTACACAAGGAATTCAGATGAGTGGCTCACCTCTTGATTGTGGTACCCAGAAATTGCACAATTATGAACCACACAGGAGCATCCTAAGATATGCACTTCTGACAGTTGAAACTAGTCAAATTAAAAGACCAAAAATGAGCTCAATAGGGGACAATGACAAAACAGAAAAATGCAATCTCAAATATCTAGTCCATCAGGAGCAAGTACAGGAGACACTGAACTCGAGGACTTTAAAAGTCACACACGTGAACTTTCTGAAAAGATAGCAAGTGAAATAAAAAACAAATCCAGGGGACTATAGAGGAAATAAGATTAGAAATAATTTCTCCTGGGGCTGGGGATTTAGCTCATTGGCATAAGCACCTGCCTTGCAAGCAGGCAGTCATGAGTTCGATTCCCGGTACTGATAAAAAAGAAAAAGCCAAAAAAAAAAAAAAAAAAAAAAAAGAAAAAAGAAATAATTTCTCCTGTAAAGACAGAAATGACAACCTTAATAAAGGAGTTGCTTAGCATAGCTAAAGAAGACATGCATAAAAAAGTACAAGAGCATGGGAAACTGATTGAAACCTGAATGAACAATATAGAAAACAAGCATAATGCATGAAACAAATTCAAAGAGATAGCCAAGAAATAAAAAATTCTATTGAACTCTTGCAAAACTGTTTGTGAGGCTGAGGACAAAATTTCAGACCTGAGGACAGGATTTCAGCTAGTGATCATGAAAGGATAGAATTTTTACAAATAACAAGGCAGAATGAAATGACAATTCAGAACTTCAAGCTGATGCCAGGAGAAACCATTTAAGACTAATAGGCATCAAGGATGATGCAGGAGCCAATGCAAATCACTTTGATAAATTAGTTTCAGAAGCAATAGCAGAAAACTTCCCAAATATGGGGGAAAATCTTATAGAACACCAAACAGACACAACCAACATATATCTACACCCAGACATATAATAATTAAGATCCCAGACACACAGCATAAAAACAGAATACTAAAAGCTGTTAGAGGAAATACACAACTCACCTATCAAGGAAAGCCCATTAGAATCATGGCAGACATTTTAGCACAAATACTCAGGTTCAGACAAGGTTGGAATGAAGTGTATCAAGCCCTGAAAAAAACAGCTTTCAACCCAGATTGATGTACCATGCAAAACTTTCTTGGAAATTTAATGGAGAAAAAAGACACTTCCATGACAAAGAACAGCTGAAGAAATTCATGTCCACCAAACCAACCCTAGAAGGCATACTGAAAAACATATTAGATAGAGATAAAAATGACTACAATTTACAGAACAACAACAGAAAGAATCTACCAGACAGAGAAGCAATTTAAGAAGGGGAAAGGCAGATAACTAATAGCAGGAAAATAACATGACAAACTTGAGCCTGTACGTATCACTTGTATCCATCAATGTTAAAGGCCTCAATTCACCTATCAAAAGAAATACACTGACAGAATGGATCAAGAAACAGGATCCAACAATATTCTGCATTCAAGAAACACATCTGACTCAAAAGGAAACTCATAGACTAAAAGTCAAAGGATGGGAAATAATATTCCATGCAACAGAAACCCAGAAAAAACTAGGGGTAGCTATTCTGTCTGCAGACAATGTGGACTTCAACTAAAAATGATGAAAAGAAATAAAGAAGGTCATTACACACATGTGAAGGGAATAATTCAAGTATATAAACATATATGCACCAAATGCAGGAGCACACAAATATATAAGATAAATACTAATAGACACAAAAAACCAAAATTTGCAATAAGATAATTGTAGTAGGGCTCTTTAATAACCCATTGTCACAAAGAAAAAGATCAACTAGACAAAAAGTCAGCAAATAAATAACAGAACTGAATCAAACCTGTGAGCAAATGGATTTAGGAGATGTTAATATATATATATATATATATATATATATATATATATATATATATAGCTTTTCGTCCAAATAGCAATAAATTGTCATATCAACCACATTAGAATACACATTCTTCCCAAATGCACATTAGACATTCTCCTAAATAGACTATATTAGCCCATACAACATTCTTAAATAAAAGTAAAGGAATTGAAATTATCCCATGCATATTATCTGAGCATAATGCACTGAAGTTGGACAGTAACAGCAAAAGAAATTGCAAAACCTACATAAATACATGGACATTAATTAACAACCTCCTGAACAATTAGTGAGTTACAAGTAAAATTAAAGACATTAAGCAATACCTAAAATTCAATGAAAATGAAGATACAACATACCAAAATCTGTGAGATGCAATGAAAGCAGTCCTACGAGGAAAATATATAACAATAAATTGTCATATCAAGAAAACAGAACGAGCACAAATAAACAACATAATTGTACATCTCAAGTTTCTAGAAAAAGAACAGCAAGTAAAACTCAAAGCTCACAGGATGGAGGAAGTTATAAACATTGGAGCAAAAATCAATGGAATTGAGACTAAACTAAATACAAAGAATTAATGAATCAAAAAGCTGGTTTTTTAGAGAATTAAAAAAATTGATAAATCTCTAGCCAACATTATCAAGAAAAAGAAAGAAAAACTCAAATTTAACACATTAAGAACTGAAAAGAGGGGGCTGGGGATTTAGCTCAGCGGCATAAGTACCTGCCTTGCAAGCAGGCAGTCGTGAGTTCGATCCCTGGTACCGATAAAAATGAAAAAGACAAAAAAAAAAAAAAAAAAAAAAAAAAAAAAAAAAAAAAAGAACTGAAAAGAGAGAAATTACTACAGATGCCTTGGAAATTTAGCAGATCATGAATACCTACTTTGAAAATCTTTACTCACATAGGGTAGAAAGCACAGGGAAGTGGACCGATTTCTAGAAACATATGAACTATGAAAGATGAATCAAGAGGATATAACAATTTTGAATAACCCAATACCAGCTATTTCAATTGAAAAGGTGATTAAAAACTTAGCAACTGGGGCTGGGGTTTTAGCTCAGTGGCATAAGTGCCTGCCTTGAAAGCAGGCAGTCTTGAGTTCGATCCCCGGTACCGCTAAAAAGGAAAAAAAAGACAAAAAACAAACAAAAAAAACTTAGCAACAAAGAAAAGCCCAGGTCCTGATGGATTTATAGTTGAATTCTATATGAAATTTAGAGAAGATTTAATGTTGATACTCTTCAAACTCTTCAATGAAAATTAAAGGGAAGTAATGTTTCCTAACTCATTCCTGAGGGCAAGTATTACTCTGATACCAAAACCAGACAAAGACCCAACAGAAAAGGAGAACTATAGGCCAATCTCACTCATGAGCAATGATACAAATATTCTCAATAAAATACTGGCAAATAGATTGCAGCAAATTGTCAAAAAGATTATACATCATGACCAAGTGGATTTTATCCCAGAAATGCAGAGATGGTTTAATGTATAAAGAGCAATAAATGTAATACCCCACATCAACATAGTCAAAAACAAAAGTCATATGATCATCTCAATAGAGGCAGGAAAAACTTTTGATAAAGTCCAACACTTGTTCAGACAAAAACGCTATAGAAACTCGGAATTGATGCTACCTACCTCAATCTGACAAAGGCCATCTATGACAAACCAATAGCCAACATCATACTAAATGGACAAAACCTGAAAGCTTTCACTCTAAAATCAGACAAGGATGTCCACTGTCACCATTCCCATTCTATATAGTTCTGGAAATATTATCTTTGCTCTTTGTAATGAGAAATTGGCTTTCCACATGCCAAAGAGTGAAACTAGACTCATGTCTATCACCATGCAGTAAATTGAAGTCAAAATGGATCAAAATTCTAAATGTTAAACCAGAAACACTAAATCTACTGGAAGACAAGTTAGGTAGAAATCTTGAAGACATAGTGATAGGCAGAGAATTCATGAACAAAATGCAAACTTCATGGGAAACACTTCATAGAATCAACAGCTGAGATCTCATCTTATTAAATTTTTTTGCACACGAGAAATCACCAACAAAGTGAAAAGAAAACCCACAGAATGGGAAACAATTCTACCTTGTCCTAAAATTCAATAAGTTGGGTACACCTATAATTGGTAATGCAAGCTAAGAATAACTTACAGACAGAGAGAGAAAAAGGGATGGGAAAGGCAGTTTATCATAGTGTTTTTCCTCCCATGTAACCCAGTGCAAGCCTTCTAATTACTAGCAGAAACAGAAAATCAAGTCTGTCATCCATTCACTGAATATTTATTCTCTACAGTGTATCATATTTTTCCTCAGTGCAGGGCTCAAACCCAGAGCTCCCAACTTGCTACACAAGCGCTCTCTGGTTGAGCCACATCCCTGGCCCTACAATGTGCCCTTGAAGAATTTATTATATAAGAAAGTCTGTGGTTGGCTGGCCTGTACTTGAATGCCCCCTCCCAAATAAGCAAAAATTCATCGAGGTCCCAAGCAAATGTCCACTGTGATGCTGAGACTCTGTGGCAGAGGCTTGCCTGAGAAAACTGCCTGCATGGGAAATCATCTTACATTACAGAATTCTGAGATTCTGCTTCAATACTTTTAGACATCCTGGAAATATGTGACTGCCAAGGGCTGGGCATGGTAGGAGGTCTGAGATCACTTCTGCAGTATACAGAGGGCAGGAAATGCAGAGAAAGTAATCTGTATCACACAACTGAGGTAGTACCTAATAATTTGGGGTCAGTGCTTCCATGCTGATGTACAGTCCTTTTTGCCCTGGAAAGTCATAGTCTGTTTCTTGAGATTTGGTCTCACCTGACAGCCTGGAGCACGGCTCTCCTCCATCCAGCCTGGCTCAACCAGGTATTTGGGGAGTCCCTTGGCAAAGTAACACTGACCTGTGGCTTTGCTTCAGTGATGACCCATCAGCTCCTCAGCCAGCCCATTTGACACTGTTTAATGGCAATTGAAGGGACAAACAAATAGCCTAGCCAGCTCTGTACACATCAGTCCGTGGAGATGGGGCCAAGTTTATCCAAAATGGAGATAGCTCTCTTCAAAGAGAGCCAAGGAGAGTTGTCTGGGTGGTTCCTCACACCAATCCTACTTTCTGTCTTCATAGATGGGAGCCCTCTAAGGACTGCACTGAAATGGATTCATGCAGGATTTGCCTTTTTGTGACTTATTTCTCTCAGCGTGATCCCCTCTCAGTACATCCATGCTGTGGCCAAGGAGCAGAATATCCTTCCTCCCTTATGGCCTGAATCCTCGTCCCCCGTGCAGGTGGCCCACAGTCCACCCATTCCTCCAGCCATGCACAATGGGGATGTTTGTGCCTTAGACTTAGGATTAACATTGCTGTGAACGTTAGTGTAGGAAACACCGCACCTGGCACCGATTCCAATTTTTTGGGGAGCAAAATGACTGGCCATATGGCAATTCTATGAGTATTGGGGGGGGGGGTAGTCGCCATACCACTTCCCTAGGGGCTGTGGCGTCTTACATGGTACTAACAGCACTGGCATAGCTAGAGTTCCTGCTGCTGGGGTGGTCCTTCAATTTGGCATTCTCCAACCTATCTGAAGATATCAAGCTACTTAAATAGAAAATTGAAGTGGCACATGGAGACAATCTAAGAGCACAGGAAACTGCAGATGGAACGTTCATATTTGATGTACTGGAATCTTCATTGTGTGAAAATGCAGTACACTGATACCATGTAATTTTCCTTTCGTCCAATAAGGCCACCCAAAAATGTGCTTCCAGGGTCGTATCGTGCCCACTCCTGCCGAGCTATCCCAGCTAGGGCCAGTAAGTAAGACCGTGCTAACAGTTCAGTAGCAGTCTGCATCAGCCCATAGGGAAATCTGGAAGGTCTGCCAAGAGCAGCACAGGGAGGAAGACCCCGCCCAGAGGCGTCACCTTGGAGAACCCACATGATTTACAAGGGGGTTCACCTTTGCTGGCCTAGCTTTTACTCCGCCTTAAGATACAGCCCTGTGCTGGTTCTTCTACCCAGAAGCTTTTTCTTTTGTTTCCCCAGCAACACTTTGAGCTCTTGTCAAAGCCATGGCAAGTGCTGTGTTGCTGCTGCTGCTGCTGCTGCTGCTGCTGCTGCAGCCTCCGGGGGACCAGGTGAGTACCTTGTGGAAGAAGGGGCTGGTGGGTGGCTAATAAGAACTAGGGCTCCTTTGCCCTGAAAGGCACATGCTGCTTCCTAGGATCGCAGAACATCTGATTGTCCAGATTCTGTAGCCACTGCTCTGCCACATGGGATAGTGGTGGAAGAGGGGTGGTGAGGATTGGGAAGGAGTTTAGGGTTTCACCAGAGATGCACTGTTTCATCATTTCTTAAGTGTCACTAATATTTATATGTAAACATTTAGAGAAATGTCACAGTTACTATGTCACCTGTAATCTCAGCACTTGGACTGCTGAGGCTGGAGGATCGCCCAGAGTCCCAGGGCAATCTGTGCTGCACAGTGAGTTCAAGGCCAGCCTGAACTACATAGCAACACTATCTTCAAAAAAAAAAAAAAAGCTGTCTAAAAAAAGGGAAAAAGAGACAATTTATGTGCCCAAAAAGCAACCAGCACTTTGCTGACCTCAAAGGGCAATGTATGAAATGTAATTTCCCTGCTGGATTTCTCTGTCTGGTTTTTATACAGAGCACTGTTTGGTGGCTTTTGCTGGTCCTGTACAGGTCCCAGGGTTTCTGCTTACCTTGTCTGGTGCTTCAGGCACGCGTCCAAGGTCACACATTCCAGGAGGCCTCCTCAAACCTCTGTGGCTGAAATGGAAGTCAAACCATGTGTCTGTGGAAACAGTGTCTGCTGTGGATGTGGCCCTGGCTACTTCAGAATGAGAGTCCCTCAGTCAGACCAGGAGTTTAGATCCCTGCTGTGCTGCCTCCTTGCCACCAAGGTCAGAGGTGGGGGAACCCAGCCTCCTGGAGCAAGCACCCTCAGCATCTTCCTGATGAGGCAAACTTCAGGGAGAGGAAGCTGTATTCCTCTTCTCTGAACTGCATTCTTTTCTTCTTTATTACAAATGGCTTTCAATTTCTAAATTTTCATTCTGAAGTCATTTCCAACTTTTAACACTTACCAAAAGAGCACCAGTGACTGCACAACCAAGGCCCACAGTGGATGGGAAATATATCTCAATTTGAATCAATTTTTGCTTTACTTTCAGTTTTTATGAATTTAAGAAATTCCATGGTAGTCTAGAAATCAAACCCAAAGGGCTTGTGCATGGGAGGCAAGCATCCTAGCACTCAGCTACACCCCTCTCTTACCTCTAAAAACAAACCAAAGGAAAACACTCCAGGATGTCAGAGGCCTCAGGAAGGGGGAGACAGAGCCTGGATCCCTATCCTCCTGCCTTGCTGCTGATCCCATTCTCCTGGCAGCCCCTTCCCTGGGGCTTGGATAGCTGGAATTTGTGCAAAGTGTCACCAGTCTGTGAAGGTTGCACTGCACCTTGCTTCCTGCTTTGCCCAGGACTGAGCAGCCTGCCCTGTGTCACAAACGTGTCCATCACAGCGTGACTACAGTGTCTCAGCCCCAGGTGTTTCTTAGGTCTAAACTTCCTGACTGGAAATGGAGACCAGAGCTCAAGGACAGCGATGTGACTCACATGTGCATGAAGCTTCTGCAATGTGTTTTTCTTGGTACAGTGCCTCTCAGCCCTTGCTCTACATTTGCAGGATGTTTTAAACAGCAAAATTAGCAACAAAAAACACAAAAAAAATAGGTAAACACATAACACCCAACAGACTGCAGAACACATCTGTAGGCCTTTAAAAGAATTTTTTTAATTTCAAGAAGTTAGTCAGTTACCCAGGCTTGGCTTGGACTTACATCTTCCCGTCTCAGCGTCCCTAAAGCACACTCATTTACAATGAGAGATCCAACAGAGAGGCAGAGGGTCAGCTGGGTGAGCTTCAGTGGAAGTGACTCACATGACTCCATCTTTTTGTCACTCTGTGGCTATTAATAAATGGCCAAAACAGTGGCACTGATTTTGGATGAATGAATAAATTTCAGCAGTGAAGTGGATTCACGAACACATAATTTGACTTTAGTGAAGATCAACTGCTCTGGGGAAACAGTTGTGAAATTATAACCAGTCATATAGCTACAAAATGCAAAAGACAAAAATTGACCTAATCCAATGGTGAAATCTTAAAATCCATGCATTTATTATTTAATATAGCTAAAAAACCAGAACATCAATGAGAAAACCAAAAATCAGTAAGAATTCTGAGTGTTAGGGTTGGTACAGTGGTGCACACCTGTAACCCCAGGCACTTGGAAAACTGAGGCAAGAATATCATAAGCTCAAGGCCAGTCTGGGAAACTTAGTGAACCCGGTCTCAACACACACACACACACAAACACACACACACAATGCAGTGTTGAGAGTGTTGCTGAGTGGTGGAGTCCATGCCAACCCTGTACAGGGCCCTGGGTTCCACCTTCAGTAATACGAGCAAGGTTTCATGTGAATATGCCTACACATAACCGTGTAAATTCTATGCACACAGAAGCACCTACTGAAACCCGCAGATCCTAGTTCCCATTCACAGATGATGTTTCCTCTTCCCCCTCTTTCTTTCCCTTCATTGTCATCCTCTTTCTCTCTTCATCTTACTCCTCCTCCTTATTATAAAATCCTCTTTTCTCTCCCTCCCTTACATGTTTCTTTCCTTCCTTCCTTCCTTCCTTCTTTCCTTCCTTCCTTCCTTCCTTCCCTCCTTTCTTCCTACTTTCGTGTTCCTGGAAAGGGAACCCAGGCTTTCACACTGAGCTACATCCCGTGGTATGTTTTCATTTTGAAACAGGCTTTCACTCAGTTGCCTGGGCTAAGCTGGAACTTCACCTCCTCCTGTTTAAGTCTCGAAGACTATGGGGTTACACACCTGCATCACCACAGTGGCTTAAATAAAATACTTTCTTGACACAGTGTATGTGCAGCAATGGAAAAATAATATACTGTAATAAAAGAATGTTCACTAAAGTCCAAAGTCTCACAACATGCCAGGTATAGTTCTGGGCATGCAGATCAAAACAACCACAGCAAAGAAAAGTCCCCAGCAGAAGCACAGATATTTGGAAACTAAGAAACATTTTTCCAAGGTGGTGTCTGCTCCTATTGCACGTTAGACTGCAAGGAGGTGTATGAGAAAGAGCTACAGTGGGGGCTTCCCCAGCAAAGGCCACCCCAAAGATCATCCCAGGAATCAGGAAAGACTGTGCCAAGGCCACCCCAGGACCAACTTGGGCTGGAGGCCACCCGGTTCTTCTGCGTCCAGACACAGCTATGTGCAATCCTGTGAAGGAGAGGTGAGTTCCACATGCAATGTGGCAACTCCTGATAACGCCCATCTCTCTTTCTGATACAAGGTGACTGTGGTAAGCAGCGTGACCTCCTGTAAACCACAGAAGTGTTGCACTGATAATCTCTGCCATCCTTGCTGCCCAGCTGGTGAGTCCAGGCTGCTTTCTCTAGCTGCCGGGAACTGGCCTTCCCACCTGGAGAAGGGAAACCAGGGCCTCTTCTAGGGCAGAGCTGGAAATCCCTGGGAGCACAGTGTGACAGCCCCCATGGTCCACCTTCATACCCATCCTGGAAGAAGTTTCCCTGCACGCACAGTGAAGGAGGCCCCATGTGAACAGTGACAGGATCATGTTCTGCAGGGCTGGAGGACAGAGGTCGGTTAGGAACCTACTTGCACATGCCTTGGGGTGTCGGTCACAAGTGAGGGTGCTGCAGGGCCTCAGGTCATGAGGGCACAATGCATGCTGTGGTGGCAGCCAGGAGTATGGGGCAGAGCCAGGGCCACCATGTGTCTTAGGGATGGGATGGCCATTAGCTTAGCCCCAGGAATAGGCAACCTGGGCTCCACTTCACCTCTCTTCCTTCTCACTCAGGCTGCCACGTGAGCAAAGCCTACTGGGAAAACAAAGGCACTGTAAAGTGTGTGCCGTGTGAGCCTGGAACCTTCATGGACAACCCCAACATGATGGAGTCCTGCTTTCTCTGCTACCAGTG
Source organism: Cavia porcellus (assembly GCF_034190915.1). Classification (NCBI taxonomy): domain Eukaryota; kingdom Metazoa; phylum Chordata; class Mammalia; order Rodentia; family Caviidae; genus Cavia; species Cavia porcellus. The sequence goes on from NW_026947500.1 coordinate 29,440,515, forward strand.
TTCCTATGGTAAGTATGTGACTGAGGGCAGGCAGGGAGAGTGGCACCACCTCTCTGTTTCTTTCTTCTACTTCTTTCCTTTCTTTTCTGCTGAAAATTAAGCCAAGGTTGTAGAAAACATCACATAAGCATTCATCCACTCAACCTCTAAGCTACATTCCCAGGCCTCCACTAACCCTTTTTTTCTGTTAGTCTTTTTAAAACCGGGTTTCACTATACAGTTCAGGCTGGCCTTGAACTCACAGTGATCTTACTCCTAGGCCTACTGAGTGCTGGGATTACGGTATGCTCCGCCACACCCGGCCCTTTACTGATTTCTAAAATATCACCTCAACCCCCAGCCCAACCCAATCACAGATCAAAGCAAAGAAAGTTTTGGACCTGTGCACAGAAATTTAGCTGGCATGGTATCTTAGTTACATTCTTGTTGCTGGGGCAAGAAACCTGACACCAATAATTTAAGAAGAAACTTTGAAGCGGTATCAGTCCATGCTCAGTTCATCAGTTGATGGCTCCCAGGCAGGGTGACACAGCACAGGAGAAGGGTCCATGGCAGGAAGCAGCGAGCCTGCCTTCCCTCTCTCCCTGTCTATTCCATCCAAGCTCTCAGCCTATTGGTTGGTGCCAGCCACACCCAGGATGGGGCTTCCCTATTCACTAATTCCATCACCCAAGCTATGTTCAACCAATAAATGGGCTAAATCAGTTATTACATCCATAATCCAGTATCACACACCCCATGATGCCGCCACTTCCCCAAAGTCCTACTTATGAGCTCATGAGTCTTAGGGAGACATCTAGCTATGACACATGGTGTCTCTCACCAAGGTCGGGTGGCAGGAGGCACAGTGCTGAGGTTTCTCTTTAGTGTGAGGACACAGATATATGGCTAGAGTGTCAATCTATATATTACTAACATTTCTAAGATCAATGAACAAAAGCTATGTACAAGATTCATATGGAGGGGCTGCGGATTTATGTCAGTGGTATAAAGGCTTGCCTGGCAAGTAAGAGGTCATGAGTTCCATCCCGGGTATCAAAAGAAAAGAAAAGACCCCACAAGATTCATATTTAAATATTCATATAAATTACTATATGTCAACAAAGAATTGTTTTCATAAAAATGTAATATTTAAAGGACATTTGCATGAGCCATAGTGAGGCTGAGGAACAAACCCAGCCAGGGATGTGTAAGATGCATGCACACCATTCACATCACTCTGTGTCTGCAGAGAACTGTAGTGGAACTACAGGAAGAAAGAAGCTAATAAAGGTGTCAGTTCTTCTCCATGGAACGATCCTTAGAACCAGTGCATCCCTAGTGAGGTTCCCGATTGGGATTTTCTTGAAAGGAGAAGCTGACAGATGTCACAGTGCTCCTGACAACCACAGTCCAGCCAGCACTAGGCCTACGCCGATGTCATGGCTCTGTGTTGGGACAATGAGGATGGGCAGAGGTCCATGCAGGGCTGGGATGGTGGCACCAGTCATCAGCAGAGACCCCAAAAGAGGCCAGCACAGAGGTGGAGCCACGGTGTGGGACTTGTGGTCTCCAAGTGAATCCCAAATGGATCCCTCACTGTGCACTTTGGAAAGTGCCCGCTCCTGCTGGGACTCTGGCTGTATCCATCCTCTCCCTGACACATACAACATCACTGCCTGGAAAGCCACTCAGGAGAAGCAAAACTGAAACAAGAAAACAGGATCTTTGGATTTAAGCCAGTGATCAACTTTTATCTAGTTATAAAAGTCAGTATCACTACATACGATTCATGAAAATCATACAAGTTTCTGTTTATCAAAAGACATACAAGCTTAAAATGTTAAGTACAGAGTAGAACATATCTGTGATGCATAGGACACACACAGCATCCAGAATGTGGTAAGGATGCCTGCACATAATCAAAGACAGGCAGGCCTGGGACTCAGGGGTAGAATACTTACCCAGCAGGAGCAAGGTCATGGATTTAATTCCAGCACCACAAGGAACAAATGAACCAGCAAACAAAATCACACTGGCAGTGTACTCTTCTGTCAGGGGTGAAACGAGTCCTGCTGGCCTCTCCATAGGTGCCACCCTTCAGAGGGAAGGGCCCTGGTTACCTTTGGTGGTCTCTTTGTTAGAAGAGAAGGTGAGGGCAGACTCCATGCCCAGGATCAAGAACTCATGGAGGGGGCCAAGTGTGTCGTGAGCAGTGTAGGAGGGGACAGTGTCCGTCCCCCCCCTGCTGACTCACCTTTGGCCTTCTCTCTAACAGATCTGAGGTGGTTTCCCACTGCTCCTTGGCTGCTGACCAGCAGTGTCAGTGTCGGAAAGGCTACTACTGTGACACAGAAAACTGTGCGGAGCACTGCTTCTCATGCAGCAGGTGCCAAAGGGGACCCTGGGACGGGGAGGTGTGGCATCTTCCTCTCACTGCTGCTTTGTATTGAGTCATTCTATGGATGCCCAGCCTTGTTTCCCCACCTATACAATAACCTAAGGGGTATCGCCGGCTATGTGGAAGAGGAATCTAACCAATAACTTGGATGTTTTCTTGTGGCCTCATGCTCATTGGTGATAGGTTGCCACACTGTGAACAAATGCCTGAGAAAACCTCCTGGAGACAGGACAGGTTTATTTTGGTTCATAGATTGAGAGGCTTCAGTCCATGGTTAGCTGGATTGACTGTTTCTGGGTCAGAAACATCATGGTGGAGGGGTGTAGTGGAAGAAGGCGACCAGCAAGCAGAGAGGCCAAGAGCTTGACAGGAAAACAGCAGGGACCAGACCAGGCAGAGGCCCCAAAGACGTGGCCCATGATCCACTCCCTGTGAATTAGCCCCACCTCCTCTTCTCATCACCTCCTAGTGATATTATGGAATTATGGTCTCTCCAATGGATTAATCCACCGACAGTGTGAGACCCTTCAGGATGCAATCACAAGTTCCCATTTCCATTCAATCCTAGACCATCAATCAGGTTGTAAGGGTTCATAGAAGAGGCAAATCGGTTAACTTGGTCCATCAGTGAGAAGCATAGCAGTCCCACCTGCAAGGCTGGGCAGAGAGGTCCTCCAGGTCTCTGACCACATAGGCTGCCCCCAGGAGTGGGTGAGGCATGTACCAGGACTCTTACAGGTGACCCTAGAGATGGCCCCAGAGACAGGGTGACCTCAGAGACAGAGATGGACTCCAAGCAGGAAGAAATGGATGCTATCTCTCTCTAGCTGTCCCAAGGGGATCCCAGTTGTGTGGGAATGCAACGCCATGGCCAACACAGTCTGCAGTGAGGCTGATCCAGGTAAGAGAGTCTACTTTACTTTTTAAAGTCTGGCTCTATTTTTATTTAGGTGGGATTCGTGTGATATAAACTTAACCATATGATTATTCCACATGTTTTATGAATGTGTCCTGCTTACCCAGGTCAGTGGGTTTCATTCTCGCAGATTTCTACAAATCCATAGCACACTTTGATCATTTTCACCCCCATCTCCCTCTTTGCCCACATTCCCTGTATCAATCCTTTTAATTTGATGAGTCCGTGTTACTAATACCACCCCTTCTTTCTAGCTCCAAAAGAGACCTATCTCCCCAGAGGGAGCTCCATCTCCAGTAGACAGTGATGCTGCAATCCCAGCCCCTACCACCTCTCACCAGCTTTCTACATCACTGGATGGGCTGTTCTGGGCATTTCACATAAAAGGCCTCAGAACAGACATGGCCTTTTGTGCCTGGCATCACATTTCTGACATTCATCCAGGGCAGGAGGTAGTGTGAGTGAGTCCATCGTTGCTATGGCTGAATAATCCAAACACACCTAAACAGACAGACAGACACACACACACACACACACACACACACACACATACACACACATATTTCATTTTCATTCATGTCCTACTGAAATTTTAGTTAGTTCTCTGTAATAATTAGCCCTTTGAGGCCAGACTATTCAACAGGGAAAGAACAGTCTTCTCGACAAATTACTCTGAGGAAACTGGATACCCACATATAAAAGAATGAATTTGGAACTTTACATCATGATGTGCAAAAATGCATTTCAAGATGGATGAAAGACCTGAAAGGAAGCCCCAAATCAGAAAACTCTTGAAATTTGGGAAAACATCTTCATGATGTTGGTTGTAGTGCTAACTTCTGATATGACAGCAAAAGCACAAACCAGGAAGGAAAAACAGGTAAAGGAAATTACAGTCATTTCAACAGCTTCTGGGCTCTGACACTTGTGCTACAGTGGGAACGGCATGGAGGAACTTTTTCAATGAATTAATCTGATAAAGAATCCATATCCAGATACGTAAAGCAAAACAAAACAAAACTCTCAGTACTCAACAAGAATAAAAAAACAAATATAAAACAAAAAGCCAATGTTAAAAGTGTGGACAGGCCTTTTATTTACTTTTCCCCAAAAATACCACCAATGTCCAATAAAAACCTGAAAAGACACTCAAAATTATTCCTTATTAAACAAATGCAAATCAAAATCAGCGAAATGCTACTTATATGCATTAGGATTATTACGATATTTTTCTTAGACAAGATCTTGCTATTCAGTTCAGCCCAGCCTTGAATTCACTGTGTAGCCCACAGCACCCTGGAACTCATGGTAATCCTGCTGCCTCAGCCTCTAGCATGCTGGGATTACAGGCATGTACCAGCATGTCCACTTCAGGATGGCCAGTATGAGCAAAACACAAAATCACAACTGTTGGGAAGATGTACAGAAACTGGAACACTCATGCATTCCTGGTGGGAATCTAAAATAGTGCAGCTATTTGCAAAGTAGGACAAGCCTCAAAGAGATGTTTTTCTCTTTGTTCCCATCAACAGTTTTCATGAAGGCCAAAAGGTAGAAACCACCCAAGTGCCCAAATATGGAAGAAAGGGATAAAGGAAACAGAGCCACAGATGTCAGTGGGAGATTATTCAGCCTATAGAGGAAGGAAACTGTAACCCACGCAGCAATATGAGTAAAACCACAGACATGGTGTTTGCAAATTAAGTAAGCCACAAACCTGCAAATTCTGTAGAATTCCACTTATACAACATACCTAGTGTCACCTCATGCACAGACACAAAAATATGATGTGGAGGGTGTGGAGAGTAGGTGTTTAATGGAGACAGAGTTTCGGTTTTTCATAAGCAAAAAGATTTAGATTGCATCATCCAACATGTAAATATGGATTAATAACCTGATGAACTGCACTCTTTAAAATGGTAATGTGTGTGCTATACATACTTCAGAACAGCTTGAAAATAAGCGAACTGGCCAGGTGTGGTTGCACATGCCTGTAATCCCGGCATGTGGGAGGCTAAGGCAGGAAGATTACTCAGTTAGAGGCCAGCTTGAGGCTATATATGAGGTCAAGATCAATGAGAACTATACAGTATGACCTTGTCTCAAAAAATAGATAAATTAAATTAAATGAGGTACACATGAAAATCATTAGAAGAGGTCGAACTTCGCCTTCCTATCTGGAGGATGGATGTGAATCCTGGATAAGCCAGGATGTTTTGCGGTCTTTACAACCCTGGTCATGGGTCTGCATCTCACCATATCCTACTGTTCAGACAGCGACTTCCAGGGCTAACACAAGGCCAAGAGAATCCTGTGGATTGCTGGAGACATGGTCTGCTGCCAGAGATGCCATGTGCTACCACCTGGGGTAACTGTCACAGAGGTCACAGGCCTAGCTTGGGGCTGGTGGCAAAGCATTTCCTCAAATAGCCAGCTGGCCAAGTGAGATCATCAGGCCTGTGTAAAGCTGCAATCTGCCCCAGGGGTGGGAGCCAGGCAGCCTCCTCACATCCCCACCCATGCTTGGCCTGCTCTCTGGGCCTCTCCTTGGGGCTACCATGTTCACAAGGCCAGAGAACAAGAATGCCTGTTTGCTCTTTGTACTGGGACTGGCAGGGGGCAGGAGGAATGTCAATGCCTGCTCTTACCAAGATATTTTCTGCTTTTCACAGTTTTAGAAAAGAGAAACCATCTGTATTTGAACACATGCATCCTACCTCTTCTGGGATTGATGGCCATCTATTACCTTCTCTAACATGAATACTGGGTGCATTATAGTCTGTGTACAAGCAGAAGTAGTAGTAACAGCCCCTTGAGGGGAGCAAGTGACATTATGGCTGAGTGTTCTCTACCTGTGCCTTAGGCAGTCAAATGTTCTAATGCCCCAATGTGAGCCAAAGACCTTCGACTGGTAGGAATCTTTGATTTTCAAAGATTTGATTTCTGATGGAGAAACTGAGCCAATAGAAACCCCAAATATGCAAAGGAGTGTTTAGTATTTGTTATGGATTGTATCTAGAAAAACTCTACCTCTTGCAGCCTAAAAATTGCAAAGGTGAAAGCCTTTGCTTTGAGAAGGGAGCCCCAGAGCACCATGCGGCAGAATGGTGGCAGTCTAGGGACATTGTTCCTCAGGATTGGATTCACAGTATTCAGCAGTCCAGACAACTGAGAAGGAAAGCTGGCTACTGCTCCAGCTGTTATCAGATCTTGGTATTATGCAAGCGATGCTGGTTTTAGGTGCATGCAAAATGAAACAGTTATGGATTGAGAAGGTCCATCCAGATTACAGAAAGCCTGGGAAGTCAAACAATGCACCCAAGACAGCAGTGTGTGAAACTCTGAATGTGAAGTTGAAAATGCAGTGGAAACCCCAGGAGACCTGAGAGGCCAGGACTATGGCTCACCTGAGTGAGGAAAACTGCAAGGAGTGAGCAAAGCTGGCCCATGATGGAAGCCAGGAGAGCTGCAACCACAGTGCCATATGGGGGAGCCACTGAAGCCCGTGGGAGTTGACATCTTCTGTTCTTACAGATTACACTGAATGCTGGACAGGGAACTCTGGATCTTAATGTGTGCCCTGCTGGGTTTTGATCTTGCTTGGGTCCCATTCCTTTCTATTCCCCTCTCTGTCCCTTCTGGAATAGGAATGCTTGTCTTTTGCCATGGTATGTTGGGAGTGTGTGACCCACCGGGGATCATTCCAATTTTGTCATAAAGGTGCATTACTCTGTGTATATAATACCTATATTTATTCTTTAGAGTATTTCTATTGAAGAATTATTAATTGTAATTTTATGAATTGTAATATATTAAACCATGAGTATGTAACAGAAAACCATAACAAAATTGTAAAGGTTTGCTTTTTCAATATTTATTGAGTGTTTATAAAAAGGCATTAAAATTTTGAATATCAAATTTTTGATGTCCAAAGTCTAAAAAATACCAATAGTAATAAAATCCTATACAAACTACAAAGAAAATACCCATAAAATGCTATAGCAAGACTAATCGTTTCTTCCATTCTAACACCTAAAGCCCTCTTCACACATGACAGCAGCGTGTTCCATACATAGCCATCGCTTACACTCACAGCACATGTGCTTCGCTTTCCTGGCTTTTTTGTAGAGCATATTTGACTTCTTGCTGGTCAAGCTGTTTTGTCAGGAGGCTCTTAGTATATTATACAATGTGCAGTTAAGAGGAACATAAAATAGGAACAAATAAAATAGTAAATACTTAACACGTATGGCCTGTTTAGAATAAATATCAACATTGCCACATCAGCTGTGTAGTTGCTTACAAAACATAAAAGATAACATCAGAAATAAATTCCTGTATGAACTGCAATAAAAATACCAACACAACTCTACCACACAAATACTGTTTGCTTCAGCTATGACACCTAAGGCCACCTTCACACATGACAACTGCATGTTCCACGCACACATCCCACTTACACTGAGAGCACATGTGCTTAGCTATCCCTTCCTATGTAGCAGCCATTCTTGTCACCTCTCATCGTCTTGTTTTTTCAGGAGCTTCCTACTAAACGTAAAGTGTGTACTCAGTAGGAAAAAATATATTAATAAAATATCAAACATGTAAGCCTGCTTAGAATACACATTCACATTTTCACATCAGCAGTTCACCTGCTTACAAATCCTAAAAGACAATGACAGAAACAAAACCTATGTGAACTACAATGTAAATACTAACAAAAGCCTGCCACACAAATAATCTCTGCCTCAACTGTCACACCGTGAACAGTCTGCACACACAAAAACCGCACAGCCCATACACAAGTGTGGCTTACCCTGATAGCACGTGTGTTTTGTCTTCTTGTCCTTTTCCGTAGGGCACAGTGGAAAGCCTTTTGCTTTTCTTGCTGTCGTGGGAGGTCTTTGGGATGCTGCACATGGTAGTCACCTGTCAACTCACCACTGTGCTCCATAATTTCCTTTGCACAGTTCCCTGGGAAGAAACGTTTTGTTTTTCCTCTGCTGTAAATGATCTCTGAAGAATTCCAATCCCAATCTTCTAAGAAACCTTAACCATGATATTGTGCACTTATTTTCTCAGAAAATTGTCACACATGTTTAGGATCGAGTAAAACACAACCACTGGCCAATGCTTTGTGTTTCAGGTGACATCACAATTGCTGCATAACTTATCAAAAACACCTACCCTGCCTTTGGCCTTGATGTAGAAAGTTACCATATCAAGCTTCTGTTTCCTTGAGTTTCCCCATCAAAATTTCCATTATGTCACCATGTTGACACTCACAGTACCAGTTTGTTTTCCTTTGCCATATGTGAGGCCAATGATATCTCTTTCTAAATTCCAAACGTTACACTTCTCAATTCTCTGTTTTAAAATTGCAACATTTCACTTATTTTTTGCTTTTTCCTACCTTCTGTTCCTACACTGATCAACTTGTGCTCTGTTAGCAAAGGCAACATCAGCTGGAATCTGGGAAACCAATTATCGAAAGTCTCATTCCCATCAGTTGGGAGATGGAGCAACAAGTCTGTTCACAGCATGATTTGGTTTCTGACTAAAGATCTGGTGGTTGTGTTTCTGCATAAATTCTTAAATTGAAAGCATAATGACTCTTTGCACCTACAAGGGTATAAATTTTTATGTCGTATTTTAAAGACTGAGGGAATATACAATATGAAGCTACAGTGCCCATGAAATGCTGTGAGATGTTCATCAGTGGTCACGTGTTTAGATGGTGTGTGAATTGCTTGTCAGTTATTCACAAAGCTCTCCACCAATGAGTGGTTAGCAACCAGCTCATCACTACTTTTTATTTCTTCCTAGTGATTTTGTGATGAAAAAATTTGAAGGAAAATTTGAAGGAAACAAATATCCTCAATGTCATTGTTATGCTGCATACCTAAAACCCATACCCATAAGTCTTTTCTATTCCTGTGATGACCATGAGAAATTCCTGCTAAGCACAGCAGACCTGTGAGTGCTTTCAGTTCAGCTGGTGAGGTAACATAATCAATCCATTTTTCAATATAGATATGAGTGCATATAGCACATTTCACTTATTTCAGCATTTGTGTATTTTACAATTTCTTGTAGCAATTCATCTGTTGCAATCAATTACCAACACTGAATGGAAATGCAAGCATTCAAAGTCCAACAGGTTTCACTCATGCCAAGAGTCTCACTACATTTTAGGAGCTACTTTTAACATTGGTTCTTTGTATTTGGTTGTATGATCATTTTGTGCCATTTTGATTAGTTAAATATGTACTCACATTGCTGTTTTATGATCATCTAAATCAAAGAGTTCTGCCTTTCCTGTGTCTGTACTGGTCAATTCTTGCTCCATTTCACACTCACAGGAAGTTTGGTCGACATGGCCAATGTTAAATTCATTATCATCTTCACCTTCCATGCAGAAAAGATCTGATGATTCACTTTTTTTTCTCATTAACTTTCACTTCCTCGACAACTTGGATATCTTGTTTTTTTTTTTTTTTTTTCATACCATTGTACTGAATTGGGCTACATTTACCAGAAAAATCAAACTAAATCCACTTTTCATTATGTTAAGGTACACATTTACATTGCAGAAGAATGGTGCAGGTATATTTTATCCCCAGTGACGCTAAAGTAAACATCCACAAAACTCATTACATGGATCACAGCTGTAGGTAAAAATCTTGGTTTGACACTTTTTCGCATGTACGCACACTTTGCCCTTTGTCATACCAAGTAGGTAAACACACTCTCTATACCTCCCAAACACAGGTACTGTGACTTACAGCCAGGTACTGTTTTGCTAAAGTACAAATTTGCGGGGGGGGGGGTAATACAGAAAGATGCCATAACAGTAAGCAGCAGAGTAAACAATCTCTCTGAAATGAACAGTCTAGGTGCTGGAATACAGCATGGTGGGGAAGACAGGAAGGAAGGAAGATAGTGGATCCCCTTGACCCAGGAAGAACCTAAAGTGAGAATTGAAGCCCATACAGAGAATTTTAAAAAAAGACAAACTTAAACAGAAGAACAAGGGAACTGGCGAAACTTTCACCCATAGTTAGAACCCCATTGTGTAAGAAGAGATGATGGAACCTGGGGACACAGAGACACAGTGAATGTGGTGGCTGGCAAGCCCCAAGGCCTCTGCAGGGAAGAGTTGTGGCAGAGGGGAGTAGCGGACTGGACAACTGCACTGGCTGGCATTGAGTGTGGAAGACTAAGTCTACCCATGGGAGTGGTCAATTGGCCAGGGGCCATTTTGGAGTCGGGCTGGATAGTCTCAGAAACAGAAGTGTAACTGGCTTCATTCAGCCATTCCTAGCTGGGAGCAGACTGGTGGGAATTGCTTGGACTGAGTCTTGCCCCAGCACACATTCCAAAAGCCATGGCCTAGGTTTCCCTAAAGCTATCCCCAACTAGCTCCATCCCGCTGGCCTACTACACTTGTTGAGGGCTCTCTGCTGTTAAACAGCCTGGGAGGGAAGCAGCAGCCTGCCCCACCCCTGCTTGCACTCCAGGAGCCACCAGTAGGCTGGGAAAAGTAGCAAACAGCCCTACACCAGCGCACCCAATGGTCACCATCAGATATCCCTAGCCAGCACAGACAAGAAAAAGCAAACAGTCTCACTTCAGAGAAATTGTAGCCAATACAGGAAGTGTTGGGGACCCCACTGAACACTTGTCCAGAAGAAACCAGGAACATGACAGGAGGAAGAAGCCAAAGGCAGTCTCTGGCCTCCAACCCAAGCAGTACTGGTCAAGGAGATTAGGAGTTACACACCTGAAGTTTCTGAAGCAACAGCAACTGAAGTAAAGAAACAACTTAAAGAGGCTATAAAAGAACTGAGAACTCTTTATTGAAAAAAGCAAATGATATGCAATATAATAACTATTGTTAAATATCTTTCACTCTGTTTTAAAGATCTGTATTATTGTTTTGAGTCTGCTGTTGATGTTTATGCCTTTTGCTTTTTGTTTTTCTTTTCTGACTTTTCTCTTTTATAAATAAAATTAAAAAAAAAAACTTAGAACAGAAATACTACCCCAGGTAAAAGAAGAAATGAGAAACATAATAAAAGAGTTGCAGAGCACCTCTATAGATGACACAGAGAGAGAGAATAGAGGAGCACAGAAAAAGGAGGGAAACCTTCAATGAAGACCATAAAAAAAGATTTAGAATACATGAAACTGATTCAAAAAGATTACCAGGAAATTAACAACTCCATTGAAAGCTGAAAAAACTGCTTGAAGGAAACTAAAGATGGACTATCAAATCTTGAAGACAGGTTTGCAGCTTGTGATCCTGAAAGGAAAGATCTTTTAAAAATAACAAGGAACGAGAAAGTAACAATACAAAGGCTACAAGATGACAAGATGACAAGAAGTAGTATAATTTAAGAATAAAGAATATGAGCGAAAAAGCAGGGGTAAATAGAAATGAAGTACAAAGGCTATTCACAGAGATAATTAAAGAAAAGTTCCCATGCATAGGAAAAGGAAATGATATTCAGATAAGTGAGGCATACAGGACTCCAGCCAGTTATAACCAAAATAAACCTACACCCAGACATATAATAACCAAGATCCCAGAAATTTAACACAAGAACAGAATATTAAAAGCAATAAGATGAAAGAAACAGATCACCTATAAAGGAAAACCCATCAGAATCACTATAGACTTCTCGACACAAACTGTCAAATCAGAGTTTGGAGTGAAGTATTCCAAGTCCTGAAAGAAAATAACCTCTAACCCAGACTGATATATCCTGAATAACTATCTTTTATAATTAATGGAGAAACAAGATACTTCCATGACAAAGAACAACTGAAGGAATTCATGACCACTAAACCAACCCTACAAAAAATTCTGATCTTCTAGAGAGAGAGGAAAAAAAGACCATGGTTTCAGGAACAGCAGCAGAGGGGGCTCACTGAACGGGGCAGACTGTGGAATGCAGGGAAAAGTAGGCAACCAGCAGCAGACAAATAGCATGGCAGAGAGATGAGACAGAGAAGCTTGGCATAATCACTAATATAGATGGCTTCGATTCACCAATAAAAGAAAGACAGGCAGAGTGGATCAGGGGATAAGGTCCAACAATATGCTTTATATAAGAAATACATTTAATCTGAAGGAGTGTTTATAGATGGAAAGTCAAAGACAAGAAAACAATGCTCTATGTGACATGGAATCAGAAAAATTGGGGATAGCTTGCCCATCAGCTACAGATTGGTTGGAAAGCCATGACATTTTTATACAATGGAGAACTGTTCAGCTATAAAGAAACATAACCTTGAAGCTCTTGTAGGTAAATGGATACAACTTGAGATCACGCTCAGGGGTAAAAAGGTTCAGAGTCACATAAGTGAATAGCAGATTGCCTCTCTAATATAAAAACTAAAGGAGTTAGTGGGATCCAAAATGTACAATATACCCTGTGAAAGTGAAAGGGAAAGAATTGTCTAAAAAGGGAAGGCACTGGCCATTAATCTTTTATCGATTTGAAACCCATATTACTTTCAATGATGTGTTTATTTTGCTTTTATTCTGTTTCAGTTTGCCTACTTATATTAGATTTGAAGGCATGGACAGCTATTCCACAGATAGCAGGATATATTATGGTAACCATTTTTGATTTCTTATTACCCTGATTTGAAGCTCTGTGTTGTTTTCGTTGTTTTGTTTTGATTAATTTTATTCTATACTGACTGATAGTATCAAGTCTGAGGGTATGGGCAACTACTTTGAAGACAATAAGATGCACTAGGATATCCATTTTGGTTTGACTATTATCATCTTTTGAAGTTCTATAATGTCTCCATTGTTTTGTTTTTGTTGCTTTTGTCCTGTACTGTTTTGTCAATTTTATCATGCCTGATGTTATGGGCAATTCTTCTGAAGATAATTAGAGGCATTATGGTAGTCATTATTGATCTCCTTGTACTTTGTTGTTAAGTCATGTACCATGTTGATCTTTTTGTTTTGATTCTCTATTTTATTTTGTCCCATTTAGTTTTATTCTCTTCAAAATAAAAAAAATGAAATACAAATTTATAGTAGAAAAGTATAGTCTGGATTTTTTTTACCCCAGTGTTATATCTCACAGGCTGGGGCTTTTTTTGTTTGTTTATTTATTGTTTTTCTCTTTTCCATTTGTACAGGGGCTCACAGCTAAGAGTTTGACTTAGATCACAGAGGATATTTTGGACTTGGGATGTTCAGCAATGCTGAAACTGTTACCATTTGGCAACTCTTATGGTTTAAGTACCTTTTGCATAAAGGGAAGTGCCTGAGTCTTGAGAACTGGGGGTTTTGGTCCTCTCCTGTTGTGTCAGTGCTTGGAGGCTGCTTTTGGGCTCTTCCTCTACAAGAACACCCAGTAGCCAAGCCTTGTCTAGTTCTTAAGAGAGCACTAAGTGTACAGGTAAGACTGGCTTAGCTGTGTATCAGAGTGCAAGCTGTGATCCCAGCTTTAGTGAACTCATAATACATAAACATATTCTCTAATGTATTGAGATGTCAGAATCTGATGTCAGTGTCAACGCTGTGGCAGTCAGCTCTGCATCAGTGTAACAAACACTTCCCACAAATCATCTAAAGAAAAGGAAAGGTGTGGTTTGGCTCAGATTATTCAGCAGAAAGCTCCTTTCCGTGATTTACTAACTCAGATGCATGTGTCAGGTTAACAGCATGGTGGGGACATGTGACAGAACCAGACAAGTAAGCCAAAGTGAAGATGCGGAAATCGGGTCCCTCACCCCTCAGGAACTCACCTCCCAGTGCCCAGAAGCTCTCCTATCAGGCCCGTCTCACACAGGGTCCACCATTTCCCAAACCCTGGCCTTTAAAGATGCTGATGGAAACCATAACTACCTCTGTAGAGCACCTGGTCCACAGAGGCTCATGATCCTCTCACAGCACAAAGTAGAAACACAGAGTTAAATGGTAGTTTTATGCCTAAGACACTGGACTCCTACCTAAAATACAGAAAGAACTCAAAAAATATTAGACGCTGCTAAAGAAAAGACCCATTTAAAATGCATAAGGGAAATAGACACTTCTCAGAAGTACAAATGGCCCACCAAGACTATAGGAAGCCATGGAAGCTGGAGGTTGAACACCTGTGCGGGGATAAGGCAAGGCCAGCCCTGAAAACACAGACAGCCTAAAACAAGCTATGTAAAAAAAGCTATGTAAACAAGCTGTTCCAGCACCAGGAGGGCAAGGGGCCCAGGCCAGCCAGGCAAACAAGTTGCTAAGTAGACATTCTTCTTTGGAGGCTATAAATAAATGTGCTACAGTGGTTAAGCAGTCCCATCAGGAGAGTAAAGGCTCCACCTGACCCCAGCTTTGTCTCTTCTTTATTTTCTCATGCCTTCACCTTCCTTCCCTTTGGGAACATCTAGAGCTGCATCTGGTTGCTACAAAAGACATGAAGAAGCCCTGGATATCACTAAGTATTAGAGAAATGCAAATTAAAACAATAGTAAGATTTCATCTTACTGCAGTAAAAATGGTTATCATCAAGAAATCCAATTTTAAAAATGCTGGTGAGCATTTGGGAAACGCTAGGGAGAAAGGAGGCCTTTAGTGTTGTTGGTAGAATTGTAAGATAGGACAACCACTATGAAAATTAGTACGGAGATTCCTTGGAAACCTTAAAATAGAAATTCCATTTCACCCAGCTAGGCCCCTTCTAAGCAGCTTCCTGAAAGTGACCCATGCATTCCCATGTCTATACCAGCAGGATTCATAAGAGCTTAATCTTGAAAGTGGGCTATACATCCTTCAAGAGATGAATGGATGAAGAAAATGAGGCATTTATACATCATAAAACGTACTCTAGTGTCAAGAAGGATAAATTTGAGCCACTTTTTGGAAAATGGATGCACCTTGAGACCATAATTGTAAATGAAGTCAGTCAGACACAAGCTTAAATACAGTTTTTCTTACATGAGAAATCCATACTCTAAACAAAGAGCAAAATGAAAGCCAGATAATAGGAGACTGTGGGATAGATCTTTTGCAAAGAGAAAAGAGACCAAGAAATGCAGGGAAGGAGGATGTAAGGAAAGGAGACAAAAAATGGATTCAGGTGTGTTATACATAAGCATCAACTCCCACCAAGAAATGTAAAACTCATTTACTGAAAACAGGATTAATAGCAATTTTATAAGTAAACAAACGATAAATTTTCCAGAACAGACTGATCATTTGGGCCTGTACACATCCAGTGTGTAACTAACAGCAGAAAAGAGTTTGGCATCTCTACCTGCACTGTGAATTGTCTTCAGTCAAATAACCTCCCCCGGAGTAACTTTGGCTTCCAGGAATAACAAGTCTGAGGGACAACCATGTTGTGACAAGAATCAAAACCACTCCCTAGCTAACAACTTTACTTGTTTGAAGGAGGCTCTTGGGATCAAATCCAAAGTCTCTCACATGGTAGAGAAATACTAACCACTACTGAGCTCTTGCCTTTTTATTTTTTGTAATGTTGAGAGAGGCACTTGCTAAGTTGCCTAGGCTGACATCAACCTTATGATCCTTCTACCTCCCCCTCCCAAGTTACTGGGATTGTTGCAATGTGCATTGTGAGGGGACTCTGCCTGGAATTTGCCTGGTCATCGTGGCAGCAGTGCAATGCTGAATCATCCTGATGTCCACCTCCCTCCCAGAAGCCCCTATGGCTTCTTCCTCCCAAATGTCTTTGCCAAAACTCATGTGTGTTAAGATTTACCCAATCCCCTACACTCTCACAAAATAATTTAGCTTACATCAGCCCCCAAAGCCCTTCCCCATCAAAGTTTATATAAGGCAAAGCCGTCCTTTATCTGCAGAGAGCCACCACAGCCTTCTTTGGGCTGACACTCTCCATGCCCACATTAAACTCCTTATCTAGTTGCCTCATCTCTCTTAATATTCTGCACTGTTCGAGACTGAGTAAAAATTTTCAACTCTCGCTGTACCTTCAACAGCAATTATTTTTGTCACAGAAAAAGGCAACGTCTGACCAATCCTCAGATAATTGCAAAGCACATCCTAGCCTCATACTAGCCCTCTGTGGGAGCACTTGACCCTCATTATATCACCCCAAGACTCTCATTTGATCCTTGCAGAGACAGACTGTATGTCTCGACATTTTTACCTCAGCATCACCCCACTGAGCATACATTCCTCTCTTATCTTTGTAACTGTTTCCCTCCTCAGTTTGCCTGTTGGAATGAGGACACTAGGCACATAATGGTCCATCCCCAAGATGCCCCAACATTGAAGCTGTTCCAGCAGGGTTTATAAGTCCAAGTCCACAGCCTCTTGTGAGATTCAAGCACACAAAGCTGTGAGCCCCTGTAAGTGTCAAATGAATGCTGCATCCTCCAAGACAAGATGGCACATCATAAAGCTTCCTTTGGGAAGAACTGGTTAGCAGCAAGAAGGGATAAGACTTGTCTTGGGTACTTTTGTCTCATTGCTGGGACAAAGTATCTAACATCCAAAATGAAGGAAGAAAAACTTTATTTAGCTCACTGTTTCTGGAGGTTTCAGTCCATAATTGGAGTCATGGCATGGGGCCAATAGTTCTAAGTAGCAGCCAGCAAAAGTAGCAAGAGCAAAAAGGGAGCCAAGCAGGCCTCTTTGCCAATTTATATTGTACACAGGACAACCCGTCACATCCCTGGTTGGATGGAAGACTCACTCAGTCTCCTTGGCTTCATCTTACAAAGGACCAGGATATTTATAAAGTAAAAACAATGGCACCCTGCTGAGTCTCTTAGATAAACTTCTAAACTTCTCAAGTTGACACAGTGCATTAATCACAAGAGAACCAAATCAAGACCCAAGGCCAGCAGGGAAATCAATCAGTCCCATAGCTCCATGTCCAGAGCCTAGGCACATGATTGTAGGGTTACAAATGCTCAATGGCTAGGGTGGCTCCGACCCGTATGGTCATCCTGGCTGCCCGCCATGTGCCCTGACTGAAGCAGGTTTTGCACAACCCTTATTCTTCTATAAGCCTATGTTTTACCTTCTGGGAATGTCCTATTTCTGCTCTTTTTCGTCTTTCAGATCATTTTGAGGTACACATCGTCTTTCAGATCGTTTAGAGATACACTATCTGTGTGTCAGTCACTTTCAAGTAGCTAACCATCTACCAATAACAAAGTGCATATTTCAATGGGTTTTCCTTTGGTGTGGACACCTTGTCCTCATTAGATATAAAAAGCAACAGAGATAGAGACCCAGAAATAAAATGGGTAAATGACAGATTTAAAAATTGTTTAGCTACATTATAATGTTTTGCTTTATTTTTCATTGCAATAAAATTTTAAAATTATTCATCTGGCAATTCTAGAATATAAAAATGAAACAAGGAAACAGAGACTTCATATTTTCCCCTGGAGTTTTCCACCTTCATTTCGGGAGAGGTTGCTTTGTTGAGAGAGATCTCCCTACGTAGTTCAGGCTCGCCTTGAATTCACTATGTAATCCAGACTGGCCTTGAACATTCAGCAATCCTCCTGCTTTAGCCTCCCAAGTGCTAGGATTCCAGGTGTGTGGAATTCGTTTACCTCAATGCCTATCTTCCAGAACTCAAGTTACCAGGAACCAGGACAGAGATTTCTGTCAACCTCAGCAGCACCTCTACAGCTAGAGACCAAGAGGTAGTCTCAGCCTCTTGTGGCTGACCTTGCTCGCTGCTGTAACCTCACCAGTCCTTCTCCACTCTATTAGGACTCTGTTAACCAGCTCAAGTCTGCAACAGCATTCACAGATCTGGGGGAAGCTCCACAGAAGGGTCCCAAGGGGCAGCCACTTTCATCAAGGAGTAGGACAGCAGCACCAGAACCACGAGTCTGACCCCTAGAAAATGTCACAGCGTAAAGGATCTGCCTGGGACATGCTGCCTTTTTTCACCACCTCTTCTGTCAGGAGTCAAATGACAAAATCTCATGAGACTCCAAGGCAGAGAACCTGTGTCATCACCCAATCACCTAATCCACATTGAGTGAATACACAAAAAGAACAACCAGTGAAAGACCGTGAATAAGTGTGCATTACCCGCACCAGGAAAGGAGAGTACCATGAATGTATGTAAAGGACCACCCTCCCCAAGGACTGGAACATGGGGCTTTCATTAGAAGAGTCATTGAACAATCACATACAAAATATGTTAAAGGCAGGCACATTTCTGAGCATATTATTTAAGATAATAGTTGCAGATGAAAGATTCACACTTTCTTATACACTACACCCAAGGTCACAGAGCACATGTTTGAATAGCTCCATTCAGGGTCAAAAAGATATAAATGTTTCTGAGAATGCTCAGTTTCATATTATACCACAAAGTTTACTCTGAGTGCTGGGAGACCTTGGATTGCTTTCTCCAAAGAATCTTAGGAGAGAGAGAGAGAGAGAGAGAGAGAGAGAGAGAGAGAAGTTTACTAACCTTAGGAGCTGAAGGAACTCGTAATCACTGTGACCAACCATGTTTGTGAAAATATCTCCTGCAGTCACCTCTCTTTTTCTTTACAAACTGTCTTTCCTTGCCCCTTCTGAATATTCTTGCCGTTTACTACAGCAGGTCTCTGCTGTTTGTCCTTTTGCAATGCTTGTCCCAATGCAGCGTTATCTGGACCATTCATCTCCAATTACTTTTTATTTTTAGGTCAGTGCAGTTGCAGGCACAGAAATGACACAACGCTTTGCATCAGCTTTCTGGGGAAGCTAAATATACATACACATGAAGCCTCCAGTGGCTTCTTGGAGTGTTCATTTCTCTACGAGAGTTACTAGGCCATATAAAACTTTTACCAAGCTGATTGTAGGGGCCAACTTATGAGCTTGTACCTGACCCAGGGGCAACAAAGACAAAAAACAAAGAGACACAGAATCAGGTTAAAATGTGGAGGGTGGGGGCCCTTGTCTCTCTTGAACAAGGAGCTCTGAGTTTCTGGCACACCTTGGCTTTATTCACTCAACCCAGGTACAAGTGAGTAGAGTTATACCAGATTCATCTGCTTCTTCCCATCCGTGGTGCTTATCCAGGTAACCATCAGGATTCCAGCTGTTTTTCATTTTCCATAGGGTGTCAGGAGGCTTCCAACCACCTTTCTCCTTAGTGCTAACAGAGGAGGTCACTCAGGCCTTCATCTTCTTATCTGGCCTCCCACATGTTCATCTGTATCAGCTAAATCCTTGAGCTTATCCAGAACACCTACCCTTGTGGGAAAATGCCAGACTGTGCTGGTGCAGTAGCAGGTGTTGAAAAATGGATGTTGAAATGACCCAGGGAATGAAGAGTCCAGTTTCGATTGAATGATTGTCCCATGTGAAAAGGAGCTCTGCTGAATTTCGCCAAAGACCTGTTGAAGTCCTGACCTCCAGCATCTGTGTCTGTGAGCTGACTTGGAAATGAGTCAAATTCCAATTAGGCCATTGGGCTGGATTCTAATAGACCTTCTCTGCTATTTTGCTAAGCTGACTAATACAGTTTCTCATGTTCCTGGGTTGCACCAATTCTACTTTTAGTAAAAATAAGTTAGGATTGAAAGCAATGGAGAAGTTTGTGGCCAGAACACCTATCTTCGAGAATAACTTCCAGGAAATCTTAGAGAAGAAGTGAGGGAAAGCAAAGTAGACTTGAAGCCCTGAGAAGGAAGCAAAACAACTGAAAGAGTATAACAATTGTCTTCCCTTCTGGAGATTTCTGAGTGACATTCTTATGATCAACACTGAGGCATCGAGCCTGAGGGGAATCTGCACAGCAAGGTTCTTTAGTGCAACTCTCGCCTGCTTAATCACTGCTGCACCCAGTTAAGCACCCAGCCCAGGCCCCTTGGCCTCAGGATTCCCTTCCTTTTCCACCTCAACTCCTGTGTGCCCAGCTCTGCCCAGGCCTTGCATCTTCCTTCTGCTCACAGAAGCTCCTGTGCTGCATAAAATGTGCAGTAAATGCACCTCCGTGTTCTTCTCTGCTGTGCGTGGATGTGCCTTATATTCAGCAGGTTCTCAGACCAAGCAGAAAAACCCTCCAAGAGCAGAGGTAAACTTTGCCTCACTGACAAGTTACAGAGTAATAATTAAGTATTCACAAACTACATCAGAGAAAAACACTGTTGGTGGATCCAAATAGAGTTCTTCATAAAATGCAAGTCATTCTCTGGAAGAACCAAACACTTCCACCAACAGACAGACAGGTGACACCGTGGGACACTACTTTAGGATGGGTTTTGCTACACATGACAGCGTGGATGATGTCAAGGAGCTGGTGCCCATGGAAAATGTCATCTCAAAACTCACGCTGTCTGAGTCCCTTTGTGTATCTTCTTACCTTGCCTTGAGAAACCTGAGGGCCTGGAGCAGAGCTGAGATTGCCTGCATAGTGGTGACAGGTGTGAATCATGCATGGGTCTTCCAAAAAGTCTTGGTGGTAGTGATGCAGTGCTGAGCTTGGGTTACGGTTGAATTAATTTGCACGTGTGGTAACACGACAGACTTAAATAGGACATTGTGGGGAATTTGCCTTCCTTTATCAAAATCATACCACAAGTTATGTGAACCATAACTACTGGGAGAGGCAGAAACGGAGGGGGGGCTCTTTGTGGTCTCTTTGTACCTTCTTGTTAATCTTCAATGAGAGAGAGAGAGAGAGAGAGAGAGAGAGAGAGAGAGAGAGGGAGGGAGAGAGAGAGAAGCAATATATGCATGGCATTCCTCGTTCCCATATCTATTAGCTATCATTTACACATCAAATACCTGCATCATCAAGACCAAATATACCAGATTTCCATGTGTATATAAGAGTAGTCAATGTAGTACACAGTTCAAATCTATCTCACAAGGAAGTGTACAATTTTGATAGGACTTCGTAAACTACTAACAATAGCTCTGCTAATATAATTTACAGGTCCAGAAAAAAACACTGCAATGCTGCCTCCACATTGAGCCCCTGTTCATCAAGATGCTATTCATCATGTTTGCAAAGCAGATGGTGCAGGCAGATGTCTCCCAGTACTTTCCACATCAGCTCCTAGGACCTATGATGTGGGTTCAAAGCACTTCAACACTGGCCCTTGCTATCTCAGGTATCAGAAGAGAAATCTGTATGTTTCGCACATATTTGGAAACACAATCATACAAACAGAAGTACAGTGTATAATCAGTCAGGTAATGTTATCAGGTATTATCAAAGCATGCTTCTCAGATTGGTGCTCTATAGGGTCCTGACCTAAATCCCCAATCTCCCAAATGAGTGTACAGTGAAGGCTTAAATCAAACAAGAGAAGTGGTATGATTTTAATGCTCCAAGAGGGTCAAAACCCTTTAGCTGAGCTCAAGAGGCTGAGGGCTAAGACAGACATCCCTGGACCACCCATTTTCATTAGGTCTAAAACCAAGGGTGGGAATCCTGCGGAAAGCGCAGGCAATGAGTAGCACGACCTTGCGAGCCACTTCAAGGAAGTCTCCAAGTAATGAATCATGTCAATTTAGTATCATGAAGACATGCTAAGAGTGAGAATATAGTAATAATTCCTGCAGCTTCAGTCTCTATTTAATTGATGTTAGAGCCAAGTGCCCGCAGCTGTGGCCTTATCTTGCCTTTTGATGTATCGCTGGCCTCACAGGCCACTACAAGACTCAGCCAGGACCAGTGATTCATAGAGGTTCACTTACTGTGAATCAGTTACCGTCGCCAGGCAAGGGGCCTAGGCCTAGGACAGACTCACAGATAAGCATAGAAAGCCAATTAGTTCATTTTAAATCCTGCTCAGAGCTGCTTTGTAGTGGTCTCCAGCAGTGGTCAAATTCTGAAGCAATGCTCCTGCGTTTGCGTGTCCTGTGTTCCTCTTCCTTTCTTGCTTTGCTATAATCAATGTATTATGAAATCTATCTGGAAATTACAAGTCATTCTAAATCAAGTAGCCCCAAAAACTGAATTAAAAAGATTTCTCATAAAATTACATCTAATGGTTCACTCTTCCCTTCACCTAACCAAAACAAACAAACAAAAAAGTTATTTTAAATAAAAATAGATAAATACCTTGAACTAAAATCATGCAGCCATGCCTATTTTGTATCCCCTTTGGCACACATGTTACAAACTCTCTATTCAACTACAGCCTTCTGGGAGCTCACGGTAAGTCCCCGTTGCACCACTCCTTAAACTTGTATCATTCCTTAAACTTCATTTGGTATGCAGAAACAATTTTTCTCTAAGATAAATTGCATTCATTTCTGACTTGTAAACTTCTACTTTAATGAGAACACTTGTGACAGGTCCAGGACATGTCAAACACAGTCATAATAGAGTTTCATGGATCCTTGATATTTGTTGCTGCTTTCTGTTTTCTTCCCCTCAATCAAACTCCAACACCCCTAAATGAATGACTCAGCGTCTCCTTGTTCTAATGCTTTTGGGGAAAGAGTTATCTACGTTTATGTTGTGTGTTGTGACATTCGGTGCCGTACAGATAATTGGAAAAACTGAGGTATGTCTGCAATAAGCATGATCTGATCCCATGAGTCTTATTGCTGCTGGCAAAATCATTTTAAAGAGAATAAAACATGTCAACCCTACTGAAGCAGTGATCTCTCAGATGCTTGAACACTGTCTTTAGACTTGTTGGTGAAAAACCAAAATCAAAAGTAATCAAAGGTAAAAACACAGTCATTGACTATGGTTAATAACCCCAATGTGATCTCTTCGAGGAGTTTTGGGGTATGGGGCCAGAAGGAATTTCAAAAGAACACTCACTTGTATTTTGAACAACTATTAAAAGGGTAAGTCCAATGATTGCTTTTTAGAGAGGAAGATGATGGTAGATATATAGAGCATTCACCTTTTGTAGCCCTATCTTGCATAATTATATTCTCTCTGGGAACAGTTTAGCTACCACAAAGTACCATGACATCACCGAAGTTGACTATATGGTGGTGCGCATTGTAATCCCAATTTCTCAAGTCTTTTTTTTTTTTACTCAAAGTCAGATTTATTCATCTCTAATAAAACAATTTTGAATTTCCAAATTTTTCTTTCTGGAGTCCTATCAAGCTTAACTTATTAGCGTCAGAAACACAAAAATAGCTTCTGGAGAACATGGCAGATAGATAACAGCAGCTATGGAGGCTCTCTGAGATACCCAGCTTAGAATCCAAGAATGGTGCGGTGGGAGGAATCCTAAGCAAGGGGAGATATACCTTGCCGACCCAGGAACGAACTAAGCTGAGAGAAACCAACTGGAAATGCAATCCTGGTGATATAATAGGAACAGAGAAAATCTCAGCATGGAAGCTGGAACCCATGCCACTGGAAGCCGTGATTTAAATTTCCTGCTGCCGCTGCTGCATCCAACTCAACACAGCAGGGAGAGAGATGCTCAAAAGCTATGAGAGGAGGAATTGGTGAACAGAGTTGAGAGTGGGACTGGCGGGGCTCCCTGCATCAACCTGCAGTGAGTGAGAGGAACGGGGACCCTTCCGTAGGGTAGAGGCTCCGGCAACGGACATTCTGGGACTGGGGCCAGACTAGCCGGACCAGGACACTACAGTGACTTTAGTTGCATATTCCCCTCTCAATGTGATTGGTGCAGAGCGCTTAGCCTGGGTGACGCTGCTGACTAAGACCCAGTAGGCTAGCCCAAACCAGGTCCCAGTGCTTGGTGGTGCACCCTAGCAGTGAAGCCTTCGGTAGGTTGACCTGGAGGGGCGGCCCCAGCAGAGGCTACCCAAGTCTGTGTCTCCCTAGTGCACTGCAGTGGGCGGGAAAACCTAGCTGACAGATTCAAACAAACTGTAACAGACAAAGGAAAAAACTGGGCCTTCTATATATGCTTGTATGGAAGGAACAAAATGTATGGGAAGAGGGAGCAACAAGAAAGGGTCAGTCCCCAATCCTGAGAACACTGATCCAGGAAAGATAAATGCAAAGGAGTATAGAAAACATGCAATATCAGACACGGCACCAATAGACATCATAAAACGATATCTCCAGAGCCTCACAGATGAGTTCAAAAGTGAAGTATTTAATGAAATAAAGCAAGATATAAGTAGAATAATTAGAGAAATGCTAAGCACCACCCAAGAAAAAACAGATGGTGGAATGGAAGAACAGAAAAAAAGGGGAGAATTGTTTGATGGAAAAAATAGAGAAAACATAGAATACATGAAGCAGGTTCAAAGAGGTTACCAGGAAACTAAAAACTCTATTGAAAGCTGGCATATCAGCTTGAAAGAAACTAAGGATAGATTATCCAAACGGGAGGGCAGATTTGTAATGTGGGAACATGAAATGAAAAACTTAAAAATAACAAGAAAACACACAGCAATAATACAAAGGCTAGAAGATGATAAGAGGATCTATAACTTAAGAACATAAAAGAAGAAGTAGGGACACAAACAAATGAACTACAAAAGCTATTCACAGAAATAATCCAGGACAATTTCCCTAGTTTAGCAAAAGGTAAAAATACTCAGATGTATGAGGCATACAGGACCCCAGCCACCTACAACCGAAACAGAGCTACACCCAGGCATATAATAATCAAAATTCCAGAAATCCAATATAAGAACAGAATATTAAACGCCATCAGGGACTATAGGGATTGGCTCAGAATGGCAGCTGCTGCCCTGCCCCTCCACCTGAGGGCATTTTCTGTGTCAGCCTACATTTCCCATGTTGTCCTCTCCTCCTGCCAGGAATCAGGATGCAGAGGAATAAACCAGGGGTTCCATTTCCAACTTTTCTGGGACACACAAAGCTGCTGGTGTTTTGTTTAGTGTTGCTCAGCTGACAGCTTTGTAGATTACACCAGCAGCATGTCTGCCATCTACATTCAGGTAGCCTGAGAGGCCTGCAGCTAATTCTGAACCAAATGACCATTTTTTTAAAGAGAATAAAACCAAGCAAAATAAAACAGAATAAAGCCAATCAAAACAAAACACTGCAAGTGACACACAACTTCAGAATAATAGGAAATCAACAATGATTACCATAATGCCTCCTGCTCTCTTTAAAATAGTTGCAGATACCTTCAGAGATAGGAAAAATCAAACAAAACAGAACATAGGAGAACCAATAAAAACAAAACAATGAACACAAAAAGGACTTCAAAACAAGATAATAATAAATCCAAAATGGGTACCATAATATATCTTGTTATCTTTGAAATAGGTGCCCATGCCACCATATATAGTAAAATCAAATGAAACAAAACAGAATAAAATGCAACTCAACAAAACAATGAAAATGATACACGACTACAAAACAAGATAACAGAAATTAACAATAGCTACCACCGTTAGAAGGAGATCACTCATAGATGCTATATAGCAGACTGTAATTCTCTGAATAGGTTATCAAATTATGGGCTTTAGACTTGCAAAGGCAGTGAAACACTAAACAGTACAAGCATTAAATTGCATTTTACCTCTATAGCTATCATCACAGCATGTGTTTCTCCAGATCAGCTGGTTACTTATGTGGGGAGGGGGAGGGTTAGGCTCTTCTTGTTTCCCAGCCTGTATGTTGGAAGGGGCTGGCATCTGGCTCTGTCCCCAACAGCCTGCACATGGTGCTGATTTGCAGGGAGGGCTTGCTTCTTCGTGATTTCTTTTCCTCTTCCCACAGTCAGCAACTGGCAATGACTCATGGGAAAAGGCCTTGACTACACCCATTTCCATTATCCAGGATCATTTGGATTCTCATAAATCCTCAACAACATCCACCACTGACCTCAGCTCTTCTACAAATGCCCTAGTTGCCAGACAGGAAAGGCTTCTTAAAAAGGGAGCTTGGGAAGAATTAAAAACTCACTTAATTCTTCTATATGCTGGGTACTCTCGTCCTGCTGGCCTCCCTGAGTATGTTCTGTGGCTCATCCTTCTGTATATTCTTTCGTGCTGAGGAAACCCTGTCTCCCTAGAGTCTTGCCTGCACCTCATCCCACCCTGAGCTGACTATTCTATTGTGATTGCGCTATAGTTTCATTTCTCATTCTGCCAGGCCTGGTGGTTTACTGGCTGATTAAATCAGGGACTGGAGTATAGAACTATTCAGAGTGAGCAAGATTAATTTGACTGTTTGAATAACTGAGTCACAAATGTTGGCAGGCAAGTGATTTGGACTGCTCCATGAGAGGAAGGGCAGGGCAGAATATATTAATCTGCTTGAACTTCCATTTCGTCATAAGCAGCCAGGCTGAGCCAGGGTGCTTTGCCTATGGTTCAGGGCTTATTTAGGGGTCTTGGGCCACCAGTGGAACTATAAGTGATGAATCCTCATTGCATGGCTCTGCTCTGGTTTCCTAAAGATAGTCTATGTGGTTACCTGGGGAAGACATAGCAACCAGTTCCCTGCTGATTGCTGGGGATATTTCAACCTAGTGGGTTTGGGTTCTTGTTTTTATCCCATTGATATGGTTCTAACAAAAGAAAATGATGCATTAAGAAATGAATAATGTGGATAGATGTCTCACAGTGTCCTTAACTGTCAGATGAAGCATGTGAGACACTGTACTTAGAAACCAAGAACCATGCAGTGGAATCAGTACACATTTGCAAGTGCCCATCCAAGGAGAATTCAAAAAACAGAAAAAAATGACATAGAATCTCAACCTTGCTCTGAAACAAAGTATGGGTTAGAGGGTATAAAGAAGTATACCATGTTACCAATGAGAGACACAGAAAGAGAAAGAGAGAAAGAGAAACAGAGAGACATAAGAGAAATAAAGGAAGTCACCATGAGCCAACCATGTGAGAAGCTTTGTTGCCCAGGATTGCTTTTGATTTTCAAAGTAATACTTGCCCTCAAGTGAATTTTAGGAATGTATTCTCTACATCTGTAAGATATGTTTTTGGCATTGTGATCAGAATTGCATTAAATCTGTATAACCATTTTGAGAGTATGGCCATTTTCACAATGTTGGGTCTTCCTAACCAAGAGCAAGGGATAACCTTGCATTTTCTAATGTCCTCGTCAATCCCCTTTTAAAGAGTAGTATAATTTTCAGCATGTAGGTTTTTTACATTCTTGGTTATGCTGATTCCTAAGTATTTCATGTTTTTAGATGCTATTGTGAAAGACGATATTTCGATAATTTTTCTCTCAGTGAGTTGTTTGTCTACAGGAGTGCTATTGATTTGTATTGAGCTACACTGTTGAATTTGTTTATTAACTCCAGCAGTCTTTTAATGGAGTTTTGGGGGTCCTCTATGCACAGTATAATGTCACCTGCAAATAGTGATAATTTACCTTCTTTCTTTCCTATCTTTATTTCTTTTATTTCTCTCTTTTGTCTGATTGCTCTGTCTCATGTTTCCAGAACTATATTGAATAGGAATGGTGAGAGTGGACATCTTTGGCTTGTTACTGGTTTTAGAGTGAAAGCTTTCAGTTGTTGTGCATTTGGTATAAAGTTGGCTGTTGATTTGTCTTAGATGGCTTTTATCAGATTGAGGTAGATACCACCTATTCTAAGGTTCTGTGGGGCTTTTATCATGGACAAATGATGGAGTGTATCAAAAGCTTTTTCTGTGCCTATTGAGATCATCATGTGATTTTGTCTTTGACTCTATTGATGTGGTATATTACATTTATCGATTTGAGTGGGTTAAACTAACCCTGCATCCCTTGAATAAATACCACTTGGTCATTATGTATAATTTTTTGATGATTATTTACATTCTATTTGCCAGTATTTGATGGAGAATTTTTGTATCAATGTTCATTAGGGACGTTGGCCTATAGGTCTCCTTTTTGCTTGGGTCTTTCTCTGGTTTTGGTATCAGAGTAATACTTGCCCTCAGGAATAAGTTAGGAAAAGTTGCTTCCCTTTCAATTTCATAAAAAGTGTGAGGAGTATTGGTGTTAAATCTTCTCTAAATGTCTTATACAGTTCAGCTGTAAATCCAACAGGACCTGGTAAGTTTTTAATCACATTTTCAATTTTGGCAGCTGATATTGTGTTATTCAAAATTGTTATACCTCCTTGATTTCGCTTTGGTAATTCATATATTTCTAGAAATCTAGCCATTTCCTCTGTATTTTCCACCTTATGTGAGTAAAGATTCTCAAAGTAGGTATTCACGATGTTCTGAATTTCTATTGGGTCTGTAGTAATTTCTCTCTTTTCAGTCCTTCTTATGTGAATTTGAGCTTTTTGTTTTTCTTAATAAGGTTGGCTAGAGGTTTATCAACTTACTTTATTCTCTCAAAGAACCAGCTCTGTGATTCATTAATCTTTTGTATTAGTTTCTTGGTCTCAATTGAGTTAACTTCCACTCTGATCTTTATACTTTCCTCTCTTCTATGAGCTTTGGGCTTGGCTTGCTCTTCCTTTTCTAGAAACTTGAGGTGTAGCATTAGGTTATTTATTTGTGCTCACCGTGTTTTTCGAATGTGAGAATTCATTGCTATATTTTTTCCTCGTAGGACCACTTTCATTACATCCCACAGATTTCGGTATGTAGTATCCATATTTTCATTGAATTGTAGGCATTGTTTAATTTCTTCCTTAATTTCACCTGTAACACATTGGTTGTTCAAGGATGGGCCTAGACCACATGTGTAGCCAATTGAAGCAGTTGGCCCAGAATGCCCAAGAGTTGGTAACCAAACACAAAAATCAAAAGTCTGATAAGAGTATGTAGAGAGAATCAAACTAAAAGTTGCATGAATTAAGAGTTCACAAAAGTCACTAATAGTCTCAAGATAAAATACAAAAATCATAGATAATTAATTATAGATAAGATTTTGTTCTTTCCAAATTCCTTTACAAGAGATCTCTGCTAAATGACCTACAACACATTTTCTGTATTTATAGTTATGAATTTTATAATTTTATACTAAAAAGTTACCATAATTTGATTTGACTAAAAAGATATTGGAGTGCACTCTGATTTTGTAAGATGTTTGCCAGTCTGCCTGTGTATGTGTTTGCTTGTTCAGTCTATTAAGATGTTGTTGAGTGTCCTGACCTAGTGATCATTCACATGTGTGGAGCTGAAAGCACAAGTGCCTGCACAGCAGGGCGTGGAATGCCTGAAAAACACGCTGAGCATGTGGGTGCTGGAGGAACACGTGTTCCAGCCTGGAGAGCACGGGCATAAGCAAGTTCAACAAAGCAGCATGATACAAATGTAGAAATACGCCCCAGGAATATAGAAAGCTCTCTCAGACCCTAACAAGTTCTGTGCTTGTTTCTATGTCTGTTGCAGTCCAAATAGATCATCTGTCCATGTTTGTCCACTTGCCCATTCTGTGAACAGCTGTCCCATTTGATTTGAGCACAATAATTGTTCTCTTTTCTTTTGAGTTTTAGACCAGTTCATCAAAGTTTAATCTGGATTATAGATTTAAAAAGCAAGCTTCCACCTGGGTTCCCAACTAGTCAAAATGATGCCAAGATTAATTGTGTACATTGTGTATAATGTATATTGTTGTTTATTATGACTTGCGAATGTCTCATTTTTCAAAAATACTATGTTCACTGTTGTGATTAGGTTTACAAAAGTAATCAAAGCTTTATTAAGATAATTAAACATAGATCCATTGTGTGGGGGTGATTATTGGACAAGACCCCCAATGATGAATAAGGAAGTGTCTGCCTGGTAATATTAACCTGGTCTTGTTCATTGATCAGAGGCCCCAGTCATCTCCATAGTCTTATAGAAGATACCTCAATCAATGTTATAGAACTATATTATTGTAATATATTTTATAAAGTTTTAAAACATGATAATCAACATATTATTGTAATATATTATGTAATATATTTGTCAAAAGAAATAATACAATGAGATTTATGCTATTCTTATGGTGGTGACAAATGATTATTACTAACCTCATTGTGTATTAATGTATTCATGCTTCCAGATGTACAGGTCTTCCAAAATGTAAAACAAGGATTGTTTATGGAAACAGAGTTTTGTTTCAGATTCAGAACTTTGCCATTAACAAAAAATTATGAGATGTGCATCCCACTAAAGGTTAACAAATTAGGTAAAAGTCTTTGATGTGTTAGGGATGACTGATGTAAAGTGGGTATCTTATGTCAAAATGGAAATTCAGATATGTTACAAAATGTCATCATGATTGTCATGCTATAATGTTGTAGATGGTTGTGATTTTCACTTTTCTGTGTAAAATGTATAACTGTTAACATTCCACAAGTACTCAAATATTAAAACACCCATGGATGTTAAAAATAATGATAATTTTTATGCTGTAAGGTCCTGATGTTTTGATAAGACAGTAATGTTATGCTTACTACCACTACTACACTGTACTGTTATCAATCTATTCTTGTGGATGTTCAAAAACTGAGGGTTGGAGACCAAAACTAAAAAGATAAACAGGCTAAATGGGATAACCAATATTTTGGCCCAGATCATTGAGATCAGTGAGGATGCAAGATATAAGAGAAGCTCTGCTCTAATATCCCACAACTCGGTGAGACTTTGGTCTGCTGCTCAAGATTATGAGACCACACACCAATGTGATCATTGGTACGTGACATACCTAAGGAGAGTCACCAGGAGAGAGTATCTCAAGCTTTCATAGAAAGCCAGTTAGGCAAGCAATGGCAGGACTCATTCAGATGACCCACACAGATGTAGTCCCAAGCATGTTTCGAAGGCAATCCCTGAGGAGACCTCTCTGACATAGACAGATACCAGAAAACTGAATGTACCAATAGACGTCTCCCTTAAAACTGGTCTTAAAAATCTTGTAGAAAACTACAAATATAAGAAGTATAAACAGTGCTATAGTAAATATTAGCTGTTAAAAACTCAGATCACTAACACTTTCTGACAATTGCCAATTACACTGATAGGTGTCTGTTATGCATTATTGGTCTGTACAGAGTTTCAGTTACAGAATACAAGGCCTTAAAATGCTTGAACTGCATTTAAAATGAAAAGGGTTCAAGAAGGAAAAGGCCTCTTACAGAGTTCTCCAAATGCAGCTCCTCCAGCTTCAACCATCCTTCCATCCTGTGCTACAACAAAACAGAAAAGAGGTATGTAGGGAGCCTCTGAAGCTGGAAATTCATCAACGTGCTGGGACAGTTGGAAAACAAAGACCATCCAGGTGAACCTCGTGAAGAAATTGCTCCAGTGAGGAAAACACTAAGTACCTTGATAATGCAAGCAATGGTTTGCTAGGTAAATGGGTGCCCACAATGCTGTTGCTAAATGTATAAATAAAAGTCCTTCAAAGAGGAGGCAATTCTTTTCTTCCCATCCAGAGAGGAAGGGATCCACCTGATCCCAGTTTTTGTCTTTGATTTTCTCATCCTCTCATGGTCCTTCACCACAGAAAACTCAAGAGCTCACAGGTCATGGTACACATGTGCATATCCACCATGCATATCTGCACATTGTACACACCATAGCTGAAGAACAAAGGAGACAGGACGGGCATGACCTAACACCTGCTGAACTCGGCTCATGTGTGGGGTGCATGAGGTGCATGTAGCCAGGATGTGGGCACATCCCTGGTATGCTTCCGCTAAAGCCATTAGTGGAGAGCACTGGAGCAGGAGCAATGCTGGGGCCATTACCAGATGCTTATCCATTTGGGGCCGCAATGCTCCTCAGTGAAACCGGACCCTGGCAGTTAAGAACCTGGGACAGTAGGTGGAGATGGATGAAGACACACTTGCAAGGACTTGGTGAGCATAGCCTACAGATCCAAAACCTTCTGCCAGTGCATTCTGAGGAGGGTGGTACAGTGTCTCAGTTCTTGAGGAGGACACATTTTAGCTAAAGACTGCGGTGGGCGTCACCCTTGAAGGTTCCAAGGATGTTGAAGACTCTGGAGCAGATATGTGTATGTTCCTAAAGAATGAGGCAACCAGTCACACGGCCTGCAGATTGGTGCTCTGCTGGAGAAGGCATCCTTGGGCCAATGTCACCATTCTCACTTCCTCATACAAGGGAACATATCTCCAAACCCTGCCAGGAAAACCAGGGCATTGCAGAGTATGCATCTTGTGGGTCTGGAAGCTTCATGGCTTCCAGACTCAAGCCATCCTGCTGGGTCTGCTCCAAGTGCAGAAAGGAGGGTAAGTGTGTGGCCATGGGCAGGCAAGGGTGATGGTGCCACTGTTCTGTTTTCTCTTTGGGTTTTTTTTTCATGGCTTGGAATTGAACATAAGATCCTAAAATTTTTGAGCAAGTTCTCTACCATTCAACTACATCCCAGAGCTTCACTGACTCTACTTCTGCCTCCCATGGATCTCACCCAAGAAAGGTGGCTCTGTCTATCAGGCACGTAGCTGCAATGGTCCCCTCACACAGGGTTTCATTCTTGAAGTGGTCATCAGGCTTCTCTTTATCATGATCACACATGTAGATAGCTAAACCACCAACTACAAACTATTAGGATTTTTAACGCATTTAACAAAAGTGCAGTATACAAGATTCATATGTAAAAATTCAGCTAAGGTACTATATGACTACAATGACATATTTTTATAAAAATATAATTTTTAAAAAAGAAACATATTTGCATTCGCCAAAGGCCATATGAGATACTGGAATGAATCTAGCAGAAGATGTGTAACATTAGCAAACAACATTCACATGAGTCTACAGTAATTGCATAGAAAATGGAAAGATATTGCCAGTTCTTCTCCATGGAGTGATCCTTAAAACCAGTGCATTCCTAATGAGATTCCCAAAAGGAAGTTTCTTGAATGAAAAGCTAACAGATGCTACAAGGACCTGAGGTCCACAGCGCAGCCAGCACAAGGCTACCCTGATGTCACAGTTCTGTGTGAGGGGACAATGAGAATGGCCTGAGTCTGTGTAGGGCTAGGATGGGGGACCTGTGGGACAGCAGTGGGTTCAGAAAGATGTGGCCCAGACCCACATGGTTTGCTACATATGGCTTCAAATACAATCCCAAACATGGAAAGCTGATTATCCATAAGGAAAACTGTCAGCTCAGCATGGAGCTCTATCTGTCCTCAGACATGAAATTCAGTACACTAAGGTCCACACAGGAGAAGCAAGGCTGCAAAAAAATAAAGACTAGGACTTTAAGGCACCAAACAATATCCATGTAACTTATAAAAAAATCACAGTGCCATCAATAAGACTGATAAACACCATTACTTTGGAATGACACGTCCATTGGTAGACATACAAACTTGAAATCTTAAGCCAAGAAATGGGAGAATCTATTTATGTTACCTATGACACACAAGGCCTGCGTTCAGAACACGGCAAAGATGTCTGCACATCAATAAGTAAAAGCATTGCAGGGCTGGGGCTGGGGCGCAGAGGTACAGTGCTTTTCCAGCATGGGTAGGGCCCTACATTCCTCATCCAGAACAGCTGCCTACTAGTGGATTTCTGCTCACTTAGGGGTAAGATCAAAACAGTGGTATTTCTTAAGCTTCAGCCTACTTTTGTTTGTTTGTTTGTTATTTTATTTTCTGAGACAGGGTCTTGCTGTTCAGTTCATTCTGGTCCTGAACCTTCTATGTAGCCTAGCTGGCCCTGAACTCTCCATGATCCTCTTGCCTCAGCCTCTCCAGTTCTGTGGTAATAGATGTGTCTCACCACACCCTGTAGCATAGCAGCTTTCCTTGATTTGGGAATATTCTAGGTGCCGCTTGCTATTACAAGGTTCCTTGTTTTTCCACAGAGAGCAAGAAAACAAGGGGAGATGGGTTTGTGAACAACAATATAGGAAGCCAAGCAGCCAAATTGATAAATTTGGGATTTAATTCACTGAGCTCAGAACCACTTGTATACAGAGCCCCTACCCCTGGTTCTGGACCCAAACAAGTGGCCCCAAACTGGAAAGAAACAGAGTTTTTAAAAGGGAGAACCACAAAATACATCCTGTTGGAAACTATTTGGCTCGAATCTTTCATTAATGTACAGTTGACACCTGTATCCTGCTTCTTTTGTTGAGCAGGTTAATTTTTCTCCTGTAGCTACAGTGCATTCTGCTTTCTCATGGGACTTATACCCTGAGTCATTTTCTATGTTTGTGAGTCAAGTACAGGCACTAGTTAAATGCATCAGTTAAGCCAAGCCACAACAAAGGGAGGGTGCATTTCATACGTTGTTGGTAAGCGAGAGTGTAGGAAACACACATCTTCTCTCTCAGTGGGCAACCATCATGGATTAAGGCTGTAGACCCTGTCTCTTATCTCCATCAGGGACCCTGTCTGCTTCATTAAGAGAACACATAGGTGGAGGGGTGGAATAAATACACGTTATACTTTCACAGAGTGACAGGTAAAGGACCTAGTGTTCCTCCATGCTCTGTCTCTTGTTGGGACATTTTTCGTTGTTTATTTAGTTGATTATTGAAGAGACAGAAATGAAGGCATGATGATTTAATAATGCTCTTGGGTTTTTAGGTCCATAAACTTGGGTGGGAAAATGACCATCAGGGAAGACCTCATAGCACACTCTGCTGGGAAACTGGCCCTGAGCTAAGGCTCCAGAGCAGGCACCTGCCCTTTGTTCCTTTGTCCCTGATCACCTGAGCACCCCTCAGGGTGATGGACTAAGACAAGCAGAACACACAGCATGCTCTAGCCGCTCTGAGCCACAGGTAAGGGCAGGGCCACCACGGAGCACTGGGAGATCAACCATTGACAGCGTGTGGCTAAGATGTGGAGAACGGGTACTTAGGGCACAGCAAAAACTGCCTTAGTTTCAAAGCTGTGCCCCCACCAATGCCAGGGATGGGGAGCACTTTTTCTTTGACAGTTTCTGAACTGATTTATCAGGAAACAGAAGAACCTATAGTGATGCTTTTATGTGAAGAGAAGAGCCTCACTGCAGGTCTTGAAAACATTTTTGGTGCTGAGGACCAAACCCCAATGTCTCATGCCAGGTAAGTGCTCTACCACTGAGGTAAATCCCCAAACTCCAAAGGTTTTTTCTTTATTTGGTTGGGGATTTTGGTTTTGTTTTGGTGTTTTATTGTTGCTGATGTTTTGATTTCTTCTTTGGTGTCGTGTGGCTTTAGAAGTGCATCTTTCTAGGTATTTCAGTGATCTTGAACTCACTGTGTAGCCCAGACTTGCATGGAACACTTAGCAAACCTCCTTCTGCAGTCTCAATCCCGGACCCCAGCCTGGATGCTGCCTCTGACACCAAGACCCCTGACACCAAGACCTCAGCCCCCAGGACCCCGAGACCGGGCCCCACGGCCCACTGCCCCCACTCTCTGGACTTCTAGCCTCCCTGGCACCCAGGTCCCCTGTCGCCCAAACCCTGCTTGCCTAGTCATGCACACAGGCCCAAAATTGGGCTCCCTGGATCAAGGAACCCAGCCCTGCGAACCTGGCACCTGCCCGGATTTTGCCTCCCCCACACCTCCTGGCCCCTTGCACCAGGACCCTCGTACCCAACCCCTGAAACCCCCCACCCACGGTGCACCAGGCTCTGATTTCTGGCCCCAGAAACCTGGTCCTGGGCTCCTCACATCGCACCCTCCTGTGCCCCTCCCCCTCCCCTTGAATCCTCATCCCCTGAACCATTCCTGGCCCAAGGCCCGCAAACCCCTAGCCTACTGACACTGACTCTGTGCCCCAACCCTGGGACTCAGTGCCCTGGGGCCCCAGGCTCAGCCTTAGCGCCTCACTTCTGGCTCTGGCACCCTGCTACAAGGGCTTCCTGGCGCCCCAGTACACCACAACAGTGCCCTGGAGCACACATGGCAGGGCCCTGGCCCATGGGACCTTGGCTTTCTACCACCCTGGCCCTGGCCTCACTCCCTGGGGCCCCAGCTCCTGAATCGGCCCCCTGGCCTCCAACAGCTACACCCTGGCCCTGGCCCCACCACCGTGTCCCCCATCCCCTGGCCTCCAACACCTACACCCATACCCTGGTCCCCAAGTCCCCAACTCTGACCCCAGCTCCTAGGACCCCCATATCCTGGCCTGTGGGCCCCTGAACCAGGCCGGGGCTCTGATCCAATCCCCCAAACTCCCTGGTCCCAGTACTCCCAGACCCCAGCCCCCAGCCCCAGTACTCCCAGAGTCCCAGACCCAATCCCCCAAACTCCCTCGTCCCAGTACTCCCAGACCCCAGCCCCAGTCCCTGGGCTCTCAGTGCCCCAAACCCCGGATCCAGAAGCCCCAGGTTTATGGCCATGGGACCTGGTACCTCCCCAAATCTGGCCCCAAGCCCTGACCCTGCGCCCCAGCCTCAGGCACCTGGGTCCTCTAGGCCCCAAACCCAGGTGCCAGTCTCCCACAGCAGCCCCAGGACCACCACCACTCCCCCAACATCCTCCACACTCCCAACACCCTCCCCACCACCCAGCTTCCAGGACCCTGTCCTGGAACCAAGGCCCTCTCCCTGGACCAACAGAAACTGCCTGGCCCTGACATTGGCCCCCTGGCTCTGAACTCAGTCACAGCACAGGCCCAAGCCTCTGTTCTCCCCACACCCGCCCACACCCAACACCCCTGGTCCAACAGTCCAGGGCCGTGGCCTCCACCCCTAGTCTCCCTGGACCCCAGTTCTGGCTCTGGCCCTGCACCACAGATCACCTGGCCACCTAGCTCCTATTACATGTCCCCAGACCCCTGGGCGCAAGCTCTCAGGCTTCAGCACCGCAACATAGGCAATGGGACTCAGAAGCTGGACCCTAGGCCCGACCAGGATCCCAGTCCCCCCACCCCAGGCCATCCTCTTCCCTAGCCTTGGCCCTGGCCACCCCACCACCTAGTCCCACAACTCTGGCCCTGGGTACTGACCCCTGGTCTTGGCAACCTGGCCCTGAGACTCCAGTCCAGGCCTTCGGGACCCCGCACCCAGGACCCCTGGCCTCCTCCTCCCTCTCTCTCTCTACTCCCTTCCCTTACTTTCCTGCTGCAACACTGAACACTGGTCCCCTTCTCCCCACCTACCCACCGAGGTGTCAGGGCAGCCTCCCAGACAGGCTAGGGCAGGAAGCAGAGCCCTGTGATGTAGCTCAAGGCGGGCCTAGGGCGGGGATAGGGGCGGGGATAAGGGCGGAACTAGGTATTAAAAAGGACTGTAGTGCTGTCCCAGACCGACTTGGCATACTCTCTTCACCAAGCACGGGTCCAGTCCCACAGCTGTGGTCCACTGCACGGCGAGGACATGCACCCAGCATCTACGGTAGGACCTTCCGCTGAGCAGCGCCCGGTTCCGATGGGCTGGACCTTCCTCCCCGCTTTGTGCCTGTTTGTCCTGTTGGAGCAGGTACTCATGGTGAGCACGGCAGGGGTTCCGGTGGGGAACCAGGCAGGAGCCTCCGAGAGGGAAAAGGCAGCGACTGGGCCGAGCGCTCCGCGCCTCCCAGACCGGGTTTCCATCCGCGATCCGGGTCACAGCGGACGCCCGGGGCTCCCTCCCCGCAGCCGGCAGTCCCCCCCCCCCCAGCCCACCCCGGAGCGCGCGGAGGAGGAGCTGTGGCCGGAGCCCACTCTGCTGTGCAGGGTCCCTTGAACAACCGCGACAGCGCCCGGGCCTCTGGGGATGGCTTGCACGGGGCGCCCAACTGTAAGCCTCGGTGGGACGGAACCGGCGGACACTTCCCGCGGCCGGGTCGGGACCACATGGGAATTCCCCGGGAACGAATGGGGAGCGGGGCGAGAGGGCGCTGGCCTGTTTAGTTTTCAGTCCTGCTTTTCATGAGCAAATGCTTGAACAGGAATCGCCAAAAAAAAAAAAAAAAAAAAAAAAAGTGACAAAATGTATTTGAAAACGTGAAGGGGGAAGTAAGGAATCGGACTCAGCACCCGAAACCGGCGCCGAATAAACGTGAATCACATTAACAGCGAACACCCGATGGAGCGCCTGCTGTCCTGTAGACAGAAAAGCCAGCTCTCTGGGTGTCCTGTCTATTTCTACGACGCCTCCCGAGAACTCGGAGAACTTTTACCTACGCGGTCCTGAGACTTATTTGGCGCGTGTCCTGATATCCTGGAATGAACAAGCCCGGCTTACTCCCCAGCCAGCTGTGCCAGGCACTGCGCCACCTTCCCCTGTCAAGGCATGCCCTTAGCTAGCAGGAGCCTGGTTTAGGGGAGAGAACACCCCAGTCCGCTAAGGCATCCGAGGGCTCAGGCGTATGACCCAGGCTCGGATGGGCGAGGCCAGCCAGAAGAGGGGCGGAGTGAACTGTGCACTACGTGGGCTGACAGGGCGGGGCAAGGGGCTGATGAACCCTGGCTAGGGCTGGCCAAGGAAGCTGCAGAGGGATGATTGACTGGATTTAGGCCTATGTATTCTTCTAGATGACTTACAGTTTATGCCTTTATTTTCTAGGATACTCTATTTTTCACATTTATTTTCTATAAGGAAAATTTCTAACTGACTTCAGTTAGTATATTCTAACAGCTCTTTTGTGTATTCTACAGCTCTTTTCTCTGACATTTAACAAATTGCGCTAACAACCTAATATTACGATAGTTTCATTGTAATTTGTGCCAACTTTACATCAGTAGTGTATGAAAATTCTGCTCCCATACAGTTGCATCTCCACCTTTTTCTTAATGATGTCAAAAAATTGTCCTTATTCAATGCGTACCTCTAATCTTAGCCCAATTATTATTCTCAGGTATTTGCCTTTGAAGTCACAGAAAACTAAAACTGGGAATATGATCACACAGCAAAACATACTAACTCTTCGAGGCCCATGTATTCACTTCTCCAGATGCCCATTACTGCTTCAGGGGATTCCACTTCTCCTTTCCTGTCCGCTTCACCTGAAACACTCAGATGGCAAGGTCTTGCCATCCAGTGCTGATGGCTTCCTCATCCTGTCTTGCGCTGTGACGCCTCCCTTTCTTCCTCCTTTTGGGCGGATGTGGAATTCCTGGCTGCCTTGTTTTCCTTTCAGCATCTTGGACACCCTGACCCACCGCCTTCTGGCCTCCGAGGCTGCTGATGAGAAAGCTGCTGAGATGTTACTGGGGAGCCCTGGGATGTGACAGGCACTCCTTTCTGGCTGATTGCAGTATTCCCTGCTTCTCTTCTCCTTTGAAGAGACTGAACACTGAGCCAGCCTGTCAGGTTCTTTGAGCTCAGTTTTTCTGGAGGCGCTTAAACTTCTTGGATATCTGCATCACATCTTGCCTCAACTTCAGGATATTTTTTCCCATCACAGCAAACGATTACTGTGCCTGTTTTTATGTTTGCTGTCCTGAGAATCTCAGAGTGTGCACTGATTTCATGGAAGCATCCTGCAGGTCTCTTAGGCTCGGTGCCCTTTTTCTCTTTAGTCATGTTTCTCTGTACTCCACAGACTTGTTGCTTGTATATTCCTATTTTCAAGCTCGATTGGTTTTTATTCTGTCCTCTGAAACCTGCCTAGTAAATTGCTCATTTCACATATTGTACTGTTGATCTCCAGGGTGTCTCTTTCTCTTTCTTTTCATATTTCTTCTTGGGGTTGCTATTTTCATTTTGTTCATACATCATGTCCCCGCAGACTTTATATGTCTCACTTTCGATTTCTCATCTGCCTGTGACCTGCTGTCTTTTTTCTTGAATGAGTTGTATCTTCCTGTTCCTTTCTATGCCTGTGATGTTGTTGTTACTCTTGTTGTTCTTGGTGTTGTTTAAACTGGACATCTGAATCTTGTACTACTGGAATTAGAGTCATTGCTTCATTCCTTCGGTTTTTGTTTTGTTTATATTTTTGTTTTTGTCTTTTGGTCAGGTGTTTTTGTTTCAGGGATGAGCCTGCAAAATCAATTTATTTGCTTCTTAGATGGCTTCTGGGCCAAAACTACCCCTGAGCATGCATGATAATTTCTAGTATCTTCCAATTATGCACGTGCATTTCAAGGTTATAACCCTGGATACCTGGCTTCCAGATGGAGAAAGAGGAAAAATGACAGGGAACAGAGCACAGGCCTGGATTCTTGATAACCCTCAGAAACAGCTGCAACTGGGGATAGCTGTCACAGCCACTCCCGTGCTCTGTTTTTGCTCCTCCATGGTGAGAGGCAGCAATTGCTGATCAGAAAATAGACCCATTAAATCGAGATGATAAAGTATGAAACTTTAGGGGGGCTGAGGATTTAGTTCAGCAGCATAAGCATCTGTCTTGCAAGCAGGCAGTCGTGAGTTCGATCCCCTGTACCGATTTTAAAAAAAAGTATGAAACTTTAATAAATCGACCACCTCAACTCTCACCTTTTCCTAGAGAACACATGTATGGCTGCCAGGAAGGAACCTAGGTAGCTGTTAAAGTGTAAAGAGCCAACCTTGACTGGAACTCACTGGGATTTATTAACTCAGCCTTCTTGGGAAGCTACAAGCTGTAGAGCTCCTCACTTGTGTAGCTCAGAGGGCTCCTGCTCATAATGATTAGTGTTAGGAGAGTAGAGGAGAGCACTGCCTGCTGCTTCCTTGTTCACCACCGCTTCATAACATTGCTTCTAGACAAATCATTACCAGTAAGGGTGGGCTGCTAGTTAGACATTTCTTGTGCTTTTCAACGGGAAGATAATCACCATAACTGAGCTTATTTACAAACAGACCCTACAGTATTCTGGCTTGAGTCCTGTAACAATGATGAATACATGAATGCTGGCCACTACTGTTGCAAGATGTGCCCTGCAGGT
Source organism: Cavia porcellus (assembly GCF_034190915.1). Classification (NCBI taxonomy): domain Eukaryota; kingdom Metazoa; phylum Chordata; class Mammalia; order Rodentia; family Caviidae; genus Cavia; species Cavia porcellus. The sequence continues at coordinate 29,481,398 of NW_026947500.1, forward strand.
GAGTCCTGGGATGTAGGATTTAGGTGGCCATTGGAGCAGAGCAGAGGCTGCACTAGATAGGCTGTGTGAGGAGCAGGGACTGCCTTCACCTGCTGCTTACTCTTTAGAACCCAGATAGGTGTCTCTTGTCCCATATGAGGTGGACCCCTAGTGTGTACATCAGACTGTGTATCTGTAGGTACTGAGAGGGCAGGGTGTGTTTAGCAATTCCAGCTGGGTTGAGGTCACCCCCCATGGTGAGCACTGAACCCTAAAGAGGGTACAGTGTAGGTTCACAGAGGAGAACTGGAGGGACAGCTTCACAGGGACGCCCCCAGAGGAGCTGGCCACTTAATCATGTCTAGGTACCTATTACTTCCATATCGGTTTGAACTTACACTCCAAGGCATCAGCATTGCTGTTGACTCATTAGAGGACTGAGCCTCCAGGACCTAGGTGGGCCCCTGTGAGGACTCACCTCTGCCCAACCGCTTCCACAGTTCAGTATGTGGAGAAGCACTGCATGAGACCCCACACCCAGGGAGTGTGTGTCAGGTGTGAGCCGAGGACATACACAGCATATGCCAATGGTCTGGAGTCTTGCTGCCCTTCTCCACCTGCCGGGCTGGTGAGTTCCAGGGATTTGGCATGACACCTGCACCCCGAGATCCAGCAGTGTTCTTGCTGACAATGGGCTCTAAAGAAGGACATGAAGCTGAGCTTCCGATATTTAGGTGTTCTGGGTTTACCTTTGAAAACATAGAGAAAATAGAGAATACCCGTTCATCCAGCATTCGGAGGAAGTAGTTGCAAACCGATGCTGTAGCAGAGCAGTGGGAAACTTTTTATTGGCATGAAAACTGATCCTTAATGTATTGTCAGAGTAAGAACAATGTGAATACAGCGTTAATCATGCTTCAGCCGAAAAGAAAGCATTTCCTTGAGATTTTTGTCATTTTTTCTCACCGCAAATAGCCAATTCGATCTAGAAGCTCAAAATACATGATGAAACACGCACAAGCTCAATTTCTAGAGAATGATCAATTCTGTATTATGAAAGTTGTCACACATGTAGAATAGCTGGAAAAATAGAATCCAGTGGCTACCACAGAATTTTTTTTTTAACTAGGGGTTCACTGTGAAGTTGAGAATAGTTTTAAACTCACTTTGTAGCCTAAGCTGGCCTTGAACTCCCTGCAGTCCTCCTGCCTCAGCCTCCCAAGTGCTAGGAATCCAGGTGTGCCCCACCACGCTTCACTTCCATAGATCTGCTTGAGATTAAACAAGACCTTAGTGCACCTGCTTTGGTGGATTAAGCTGTGTACAGGGGACACCTGGTATTCCCGTTTGTAATAACTACACAGTCATGGGCCTGGGTGAGGTCAGGAGCTCCACTGTGAGCTGACCCCAGTGTTCCTTCGACTTCAGACCAAGAAATGGTACGAGAGTGCTCCCCAACCAATGACTGGAAATGTGAGTGCAAACAAGGCTACTTCTCTGAGGACATTGGGTGTTTGGAATGCTGCACGCCATGTGATAAGTATGTGGACATGGGTTGGAGGTGGCATGACAGGGTGTTATATTTTACCAGCTGAGAATCAGCAGGTCTGTGGGGACCTCCAGCAGTCAGTTCAGTCTGCAGTAGCCCAGAGAGATGGCTCCCACGCGGCCAGAAGCTTCTCTGATCTTTTCTCCCCAGAAGGCAGCCAAACGAATCACAGCCCAGGCAATTGCTATTTGCACACCTTCTTTTTACCTGAGTTCTTTATGCTGTGATTTTCTGATTGGCCTTTGGCTCTCTGATGTGTTCCTTGGCCCTTTCATGCCTCCACTTTCTCCACATCTCCATGACTCTCCTGCTCTCTGTCATGGCCACTCATTCCTCACGGTCCCTTCGGGTTTCCTTTATACTAATCAGCTTCCAGCTGTCAGGTGCAGACTTGCTGTCCTCTCCTAGCTCATCATCTTCTTGGTTTTCTTCCTCTTCTGCACATAACGCCCTGTGAAAGGATGCTGGACTTGGCTTTGCAGCACTGTCTAATGGAAGGCCTCATTCTCCACTCACCATTCTCTGATGGGCTGCAGTGTGGCCCCCGTAGCAATGGAGTCTTCACATCAGGGTCTTCTGAACACCAAGGTACTGAGGAGCTGCCTGATGCCTCTCTCTGCCCATGGAATGCTGTTCTGTATCCCCTGTAGTGGCACAGGGGACCAGGACTCACCTGGCCACATCTCCAAGGCTGGTTTCTGTCAAAAGGAAGCAAAGCAACAGCCTGAGCAAGGACTTAGGGTCCCTAAGGGGTGTTTGTCTTAGCGATTTCTGCAGTGTATCCTAAGGGAGTCTGGAGTTCATGGTGTAAGAAGAAGCCTCATTCATTTATAGGAGAGTTGGCACACCAAAGGATGAGCAAGGCATAGCAAAGGAAAGAAGAGCCAAAGAGGAAGGTCAGGCATGATTTGTAGAGAAATGGAAGACATTCACTGTACTGTGAAGTGCAGTTTAAAGCTATGAAGGAAGTCAGCAAGTAACAGAGTCCCCTTCATGCAGGCCGAGCTAGTACTAATGTTATCAGCATGAGCAACAGGCCTGTAGGGTGCAGTGACTAGGAAGGAACCCTGAGACCCTGAGGCTCTGATAAAAAGAAAAGGCAAGTCCAGTTTTGCTTCTGTGCATGGGCCACCAGTGAGGCAGCCATATTCATAGAAGAGGAAAGTTGGTCAGCTTTAGGGCATTAGCGCTCAAATGCCTTGTAAAGATTGTGATCATGCTGGGAACAGTAGGGATGAAAGGGAGGGTTACCTGTCTCTTACTAAGTTGGGCAGGCACCAAGAGAGGCAGAGCCTCCTTCTGCTGGTTATGAAAGGGACAAGCTCCAGGTGGACAGAACTGACTGAGGGAGTCTCTCTTCAGGTGTCCTGATGGGACCGGCAGTCCTGCAGGAATGCAATGCCTTATCAAACACAGTCTGCGGAGTGGCTCATTCAGGTAAGAGGGTTACTATATTATTTTTAACCTGGCTGTTTTATACTGAGGTAAAGTTTACTGAGATGAAATTAAACGTATTGTTTCTCTGCTCTTTCTGTTAGTTCACACTGGTAACACGGATTATTAGGTTTCATATTTATAGATTTGTATATATGGTTAACATGATGTGATAATTTCCCCCCTTATCCCACCCTCCTAAAATCAAACCTTTAAAAGTTAATGTGTTAAGCTCAGTTGACATCGCCTTCCTCTTCTAATTCCAAAACATGCCCATCTCCCCAAAATGGAGTCCCCACCCCTCCTCAGCTGTGACGCCACAGCCCATGAGCCTCTGCTAAGTACTCCTCAGCTTTCTATCTCAGTGGGTCGGGCTGTGCCAGGTCTTGTGTGTCAGTGGCCTCAGAACCTTTGTGACCCTTTTGGGTTGGCTGCATTCACTGAATATCACAGTTTTGAGGTTTACCCAGGTTACAGAGTGAGTTACTGCTTCATTCCTTATGGCTCCGTAAGCAATCACACTGCATTTATGTTTTTACATTTGTTACCTGTGTTTTAAACTGTTCTCCACGGGACATAGACCTTTGAGCTCAGGTCATTTAATGGGTTCAGGACTGTCTTTTCAACAAATGATTCTGGAAAACCAGACACTCACATGAATCCTCATTACATACCATGAACAAAAGTTCTTTCGAGATAAACTAAAAGTCTAAGACCTAAAAGCATATCCTAATCTTGTAAATTCTTAGAACTAGGGGACACTTTCATGCCATTGGACTTGGCACTGATTTATGATACTACAACAAAAGTGTTGACCAAGAAGGAAAAATAGACAAAGAAGTCTGGAAATGTTTTAAAAGCTTCTAAGTGCAGAGGTCACAGGCCTAGCATGGGACTGCTGACAAACCATTTCATCCAATAGTCAGGCCTGGATGCTGTGTGAAGCTGTTACCTGCCCTCACTGGTGGGAGCCAGGCAGCCTCCCCACATCCCCACCTGTGCTCAGCTTGCTCTCTGCGCCTCTCTTGAGGCTGCCTTCTGGTTTGCTCTATATAGTGGGACTAGGAGAGAAATTGGATTTCCTGCTCTTACGAAGGCATTTTCTGTTTCTCAGTTTTAGAAAGGAGAAACTGGTTGTATACATGCCTATGCATCATACTTCTCCTGGGAGGTATAGCCTTCTTCTGTTTTTTTATGAAACACAGACCCTGGGTGCATACTAGTCTGTCTAACAGCAAAACTAATAGTAACAGTTCCTTGAGAAGAACAGAAGGCGTCCTGGTTGAAGGTAGGTTGTGTGGGGTGAGATTCAAAGTGGAGTTGTCCTCTTCCTCCTTATTACACTGTGGTCACAGGAGAGAGTTCTCCTCCCTTAGGACAATGTCTGAAGGAAACTGAGGCCACCAGAGACCACAGCTCTATAGCACCTAAGGTTTGCTTGATGGCAGACAGGTCTCTGACATCTGCATGAAGGAGTTTCCTCTCCACCAGGTCCAGTCTCAGACAGACTGGCCTCTCTGGGCAGCACTTGTTCAGCCAGATTCAGTGGGGATGTTAAATGGGTTCAGGCCACAGATGGCCACTGGAAGCTGTTATTACAAAGGGCCACAGGCCACTTAGAAGCTTCCAGAATCTGTGTGGAAGCAGATGACTAGGAAAAGAGGCATGGTCAGGCTCTCCCCTCAGCTTCCTGGAGGCTCGATATGACGTGATTGCCAACCTGGGATGATATGGGTTGTCCTGAGTCCTAAGATCTCAGGGTGGAATGTGTAGTGGACACTAATTACGAGCTTTTTGTCTGATTTTTCAGATAACAGCAGTGATTTGCAGGACACATTGAGTGCAGATCTGGCATGAGGATGGCTCATTCAAGTGTAACACAGATGGAGATGACACTCCTGACCAGGGTCAGCTCTTAGATCACCTATGTGGGAGGTAAGGGAGCAGCTGCTCAAGGAGCTGCCTGTGTTGTCAGTACCTGAGAATTAGGTAGCTATTCTAATGCCCAGATGGGAACCAAAGCCCTTATAGACAGGTAGGATCTTCTTATTTTCAAAAATCGATTTATGATGGGGAAACTGAGACATAGACATGAGAAAGCCAAAAATATGCAAGGGATACTTTGGTATTTGTTATGCTTGTATCTAGATGAACCTCACCCTTTGCAACCTCAAAATTGCAAAAGGCTTTTGCTTTGAGAAAAGAGCCCCAGAGCTCCCTGCTGCAGAATGGTGTCAGTCTAAGGACATTATCCTCAGGATGGGTTTTGTAGTGCTCAGCGGTCCAGAAAACAGAGAAGGAAAGCTGGCTACTGCTCCAGCTGGTAGCAGACCTTGCAGGCGTCGCTGATTTTAGGTGCATTCAAAATGCAAGAGTTGTGTGATCAGGATGGCCTGCCCAGATTTCAGAACGTCTGGGAGGCCAGGCAGTGTGCCCCTGAGACAGCAGTGTGCGAAACTGTGAATGTGAAGCATAAAATGCGCTGGACACCCCAGAAGACTGCAGAGGCCAGGAATTTGGATCACCTGAGTGGGGAAAACTGCCAGGAGTGAGCCAAGCTTGCCCATGCTGGAAGCCAGGAGAACTGCAACCACCCACAGTGCCATATGGTAGAGCCACTCAAGCCCTTGGGAGTTGACATCTCTTCTCACGGATTACACAGGATGCTGGACTGGGTACTATGGAATTTAATGTGTGCCATGCTGGGTTTAGTTCTTGCTTTCCCATTTCTTTCTATTCCCCTATTTTTACCTTCTGGATTAACAGTGTTTATCTTGTGCCATTGTATGTTGGAAGTGTGTGGCCCACTGGGCATCATGCCTACTTTGCCATAAAGGTACATTACTGTGTGTATATAATACCTACATTTATTCTTTAGAGTATTTCTACTGAACAATTATTAACTTTAATTTTATGAGTTTTAATATATTAAACAATATATGGAACAGAAAACAATAACAAAATGTAAAGGTTTGCTTTTTAAATATTTATTGAATGTTTATAAAAAGGCATTAAAATTTTGAATATCACATTTTTGGTGTCCAAAGTCTAAAAAATACCAATAGTAATATATTCCTGTTTGAACTACAAAGCAAATACCCACAGAGCACTATAGCAAGACTGATCTTTACTGCCGTTCTTACACCTGAGGCCGTCTTCACACATCACAACAGAGTGTTCCAGATACACGCGAGGCTTACACTGACAGCACATGTGTTTTGCTTTCCTGGCCTTTTTGTAGAGCATACTGACTTCTTGCAGGTCTAGATGTTTTGTCAGGAGGTTCTTACTATATTATACAATGTGCAGTGAACAGAAACATAAAATAGGAAGAATATAAAATATTAATTCTTAATACATATTGCCTGTTTAGAATAAACATCAACATTTACACCAGCTGTGTAGTTGCTTGCGAAACATAACATCAGAAATAAATTCCTGTATGAACCACCATGAGAATACCAATACAACTCTACCACACAAATACTCTTTGCTTCAGTTGTCACGCCTAAGGCCGTCTTCACTTGTGACAACTGCATGTTCCACGCACACATCTCACTCACACTGAGAGCACAGATGCTTAGCTGTCCTTTCCTATTTGGCAGCCATTCTTGTCACCTCTCATCGTCCTGTTTTTTCAGGAGGTTCCTACTAAACATAAAGTGTGTACTCAGCAGAAAATAAGATATTAATAAAATATCAATTGTGTAAGCATGCTTAGAATACACATCCCCATTTTCACATCAGCAGTTCACCTGCTTAGAAATCCTAAAAAATAATGACAGAAACAAAGACCTATGTGAACTACAATGTAAATACTAACAAAAGCCTGCCACACAAATAATCTCTGCCTCAACTGTCACACCCTGAACAGTCTGCACACATGAAAACCGCACATCCCATACACAAGTGTGGCTTACACTGATAGCACATGTGTTTTGTCTTCTTGTCCTTTTCAGTAGGGCACAGTGGAAATCCTTTTGCTTTTCTTGCTATCATGGGAGGGCTTTGTGATGCTGCTCATGGTTGTCAGCTCACCACTGTGCTCCACAATTTCCTTTGCACAGTTCCCTGGGCAGAAACGTTTTGTTTTTCCTCTGCTGTAAAGGAGCTCTGAAGAATTCCAATCCTAATCTTCTAAGAAACCTTCACCATCATATTGCGCACTTAGTTTCTCAGAAAACTGTCACACATGTTTAGGATGGAGTAAAACGCAACACGGGCCAATGCTTTGTGTTTCAAGTGACATCAAGTTGCTGCGTAAGTCGTCAAAAACATCTACCCTGCCTTTGGCTTTGATGTAGAAAGCTACCATATCAAACTTCTGTTTCCTAGAGTTTGCCCATCAAAATTTCCATTATGGTACCATGTTGACACCTGCAGTACTAGTTTGTTTTCCTTTGCCATATGTGAGGCCAGGGATACTTCTTTCTAAAATCCAAATACTATACTATTCAATTCTCTGTTTTATAATTGCAATATTTCGTTTACTTTGTTTGCTTTTTCCTACATCCTGTTCCTACACTGATCAACTTGTGCTTTGTTAGCAAAGGTGACATCAGCTGGAAACTGAGAAACCAATTATCAAAAGTCTCATCCCCATCAGTTGGGAGATGGGAGCAACAAGTCTGTTCACAGCATCATTTGGTTTATGATGACACGAATAAGGATCTGGTGGCTGTGTTCCTGCACAAATTCTTAAATTGAAAGCATAATGTGTCTTTGTACCTACAAGGGTATAAATTTTATTCCATATTGTAAAGGCTTTAGGAGAATATACAAGTAAAGCTAGAACACCCATGAAATGCTAGGAGATGTTCATCAGTGTTCACGTGTTTAGATGGTGTGCGAATTGCTTGGCAATTACTTACAAAGCTCTCCAACAATGAGTGGTTAGCAGCCAGATTATCACTGCTTTTTACCTCTTCGCAGGTGATTTTGTCATGAAACCTCAGGCAAATTTGAAGGAAACAAATATCCTCATGTCATTATTATGATGCTGCACACCTAAAACTCACACCCATCACTTTTCCGTAAGTCTTTTCTATTCCTGTGATGACCATGAGAAATTCCTGCTAAGCACAGCAGACCTGTGAGTGCTTTCAGTTCAGCTGGTGAGGTGACATAATCAATCCAATTTTGAATATGGCTCTCAGTGCATATAGAACATTTCACTGTGTTTCAGCATTTGTTATTTCACACTTTCTTGTAGCAATTCATCTGTTGCAAACAATTTCTAACACTGAATGGAAATGCAAGCATTCAAAGTCCAACAGTCTTCACTCATGACAAGATTCTCACTATATTTTAGGAGCTAGTTTTAACATTGGTTCTTTGTATTTTGTTGTATGATCATTTTTGTACCATTTTGATTAGTCAGCTATGTACTCACATTGCTGTTTTATGATCATCTAAATCAAAGAGTTCTGTCTTTCCTGTGTCTGTATTGGTTAATTCTTGCTCCATTTCACACTCACAGGAAGTTTGGCTGACATGGCCAATATTAACTTCATTATCATCTTCACCATCCAGGCAGGAATGATCTGATGATTCACTTTTTTTTTCTGATTCACTTTAACTTCCTCCTCAACTTGGAAATCTTGTTTTCCACATACTACTGCACTGAATTTGGCTACATTTATCAGGAAACTCAAACTAAACCCACTTTTCATAATGGTAAAGTACACATTTCCATGGCCAAAGATTAGTGCAGGTGTATTTTATCCCCAGTGATGCTCAGGGAAACGTACACAAAACCTGATAGATGGAGCACAATGGTAGGTAAAAACTTCAGACTGACACTTTTTTGCATGTGTGCACACTTTGACATTCATCATACCAAGTAGGTAAACATGAACACTTTCTATATCTCCCAAGCACAGGTACTGAGATGTACAGTCAGGTACTATTATGCTAAAGAACAAATTTAGGAGGAGTACAAGAAGATGGCGGAACAGTAAGCAGCAGAGTAAACAACTTCTCTGAGAGAAGCAGTCCAGATGCTGGGATACAGCATCCAGGGGAAGACAAAATTAAGAAAGTCGGTCCCCTCGACCAGGAAGACCTAAAGTGAGAATTGAAGCCCATAGAGAGAATAAAAAAAGAAAAACTTAAATAAAAGAATGTGGGAGCTGGTGAAGCTTTCACCCAGAGTCAGAACCATTGTGTGAGAAGAGCTGTTGGAACCTGGGGACACAGGGACACAGTGAAAGTGGTGGCTGGCAAGTCTGAAGGCCTTTGCAGGGGAGCAGCCGACTGGAGAACTGCACTGGGTGGTGTTGAGTGTGGGGGAAGAATGTAAAAAAGGTTTAGAATACATGAAATAGATTCAAGGAAATTACCAGGAAATTAAAAACTCCATTTAAAGCTGGCAAAACTGCTTGAAAGAAACTAAAGATAGACTATCGAACCTTGAAGACAGGTTTGCAGCTCATGATTGCAAAAGGAAAGATTTTTTAAAAATAACAATGAACCAGGAAGTAACGATACAAAGGCTAGAGGATGACAAGAGGATCTATAACTTCAGAAGAAAAAAAAAATGTGAGCGAAGAAGCAGGAGTAAACACAAATGAAGTACAAAGGCAATTTACAGAAATAATTAAAAAAATTCCCAAGCATAGGAAATGGAAATGATATTCATATAAGTGAGGCATTCAGAACTCCAGCCAGCTATAACTAAAATAGATGTACACCTAGACATACAATAATCAAGATCTCCCAAAGTCAACACAAGAACAGAATATTAAAAGCTGTCAGAGAAAAGAAACAGATCACCTAGAAAAGAAAACTCATCAGAATCATAACAGACTTCTTGACACAAATCATCAAATCAAGAAGAGCTTAGAGTAAATTATTCCAAGTCCGGAAAGAAAGTAACCTCCAACCCAGAATGATGTTACCTGAAAAACTAGCTTCAAAATTAATGAAGAAACAAGATACTTCCATGACAAAGAACAACTGAAGGAATTCATGACCACCAAACCAGCCTTACAAAAAATTCTGACCTTCTAGAGAGAGAGAAAAAAAGGACCATGGTTTCAGGAACAGCGGCAGAGGGGGCTCACTGAACGGGGCAGACTGTGGAATGCAGGGAAAAGTAGGCAACCAACAGCAGACAAATAGCATGGCAGAGATGAGGCAGAGAAGCTTGGCATAATCACTAATATAGATGGCCTCAATTCACCAATAAAAAGAAAGACAGGCAGAGTGGATCAGGGGATAAGGTCCATCAATATGCTTTATATAAAAAATATAATTAACCCAAAAGGGTGTTATAGACTAAAAGTCAAAGCAAGAAAACAATGCTCTATGTGACAGGGAATCAGCAAAAAGTGGGGGTAGTTTGTCCATCAGCTGCAGATTGGTTAGAAAGCCATGACACTTTTATACAATGGAAAACTACTCAGCTATAAAGAAAGTTATCCTTGAGACTCTTGTAGGTAAATGGATTCAACTTGAGATCATGCTCAGGGGTAAAAAGGTTCAGAGTCAGTTAGCTGAATAGCAGGTTGCCTCTCTAATATAAAAACTAAAGGAGTTAGTGGGATCCAGAATGTACAATACACCGTGAAAGTGAAAGGGGAGGAATTGTCTAAAAAGGGAAGGCACTGGCCATTGTTCATCTATTATCATGATTTGAAACCCATATTGTTTTCACTGATGTGTTTTGTTTGGTTTTATTCTGTTTCAGTTTGTCTTCTTGTATTAGATTTGAAGGCATGGACAGAATTCCACAGAGAACAGGACATATTATGGTAACCACTTTTTATTTCCTCTTAGCTTGATCAGAAAGCCTGTATTGCTTTCATTGTTTTGTTTTGACTAATTTTATTCTATACTGATTTTTTGATAGTATCAAGTCTGAAGGTATGGGCAACTACTTTGAAGACCGTAAGATGTACTAGGATACCCATTGTGGTTTGACCATTCTCTTCTTTTGAAGTCCTATAATGTCTCCATTGTTTTGTTTTTATTGGTTTTGTCCTGTACTGTTTTGTCAATATTATTATGTCTAATGTTATGGGGAATTCTTTAGATGATAAAAAGAGGCATTATGGTAGTCATTATTGATCTCCTTGGATTTTGTTTAAAGTCATGTACCATGTTGATTCTTTTGTTTTGATTGACTATTTTGTTTTGTCTCATTTGGTTTTATTCTCTTCAAAATAAAAAATACAAGTTTATAGTAGAAAAGTATGGCATGGATTTGTTTTATCCCAATGTTATATCTCACAGGTTTGGGGATTTTTTGTTTGTTTTTGTTTTACTTTTTTTTTTTCATTTGTACATTGCCTCACACCTAAGGGTTTGACTTAGAGCACAGAGGAGATTTTGGACTTGGACGTCCAAGAACACTGAAATTGTTACATTTGGCAACCCTTATGGGTTAAGTGAGTTTTGCATAAAGGAAAGTTCATGAGACTTTTGGAGAAGGGAGTTTTTGGTCCTCTCCTGTTGTGTCAGTGCTTGGAGGTTGTTTTTCTGCTCTTCCTCTACAAGAGTACCCATTAGCCAAGCTTTGTCTACCTCTTAAGGGGGCACTCGGTAAAAAACTGCCTTTAACTGTGTGTCAGTGTGCAGGCTGTGACCCCAACTTTAGTTACCCCGTAATACATAAATGTATTCTCTAATGGGTTGGGATGTCAGAATCTGACGTCAGTGGCAAAGGCTGTGGCAGTCAGTTCTGCATCAATGTAACAAGCACTTCCCACAAATCCTCTAAAGAAAAGGAAAAGTGTGGTTTGGCTTAGATTATTCAGTAGAAAGTTCCCTTCTCCATTTAATGACCTGGATATGTAGTCAGGTTAACATCATGGTAGGAACATGTGACAGAACCAGGCAAGGAAGCCAAAGTAAAGATTCAGAGATTGGGTCCCTGACCTGCATCAGGAACTCACCTCCCAGTGCCAAGAAGCCCTCCCATCAGGCCTGTCTCACACAGGGTCCACCATTTCCCAAGCCTGGGCTTTTAGAAGAAACTGATGAAAACCATAATTACCGCCCCTGGTCTACACAGAGGCTCATGATCCTCTCACAGCACAAAGTAGAAACACAGAGTAAAATGTTAGTTTTATGCCTCAGATACTGGATTCCTATCTAAGATACATAAAGAACTCAAAAAAATTAGACTCTGTTCATCAAAGACCCATTTAAAATGCGCAACAGAAATAGACACTTATCAGAAGTACAAATGGCCAACCAATACTATAGGGAGCCATTGAACCTGGAGATTGAGCACTCTTGAGGGGCTAAGGAAAGGCCAGCCCTGAAAACTCAGACAGCCTAAAACAAGCTATGTAAAAAAAGCTGTTCCAGCACCAATAAGGCAAGAGGCCCAGGCCAGCCAGGCAAACAAGTTGCTAAGTAGCAGGGTTAAAACTGACATTCTTCTTTGGAGGCTATAAATAAATGTGCTATGGTGGTTGAGCAGTTCCTTCTCTTCCATCAGGAGAGTAAAGGCCCCCCTGACTCCAGCTTTATCTCTTCTTTATTGTCTCATACTTTCACCTTCCTTCCCTTTGGGAACATCTAGACCTGCATCTGGTTGCTACAAAACACAGGAAGAAGCCCTGGACATCACTAAGTATTAGAGAAATGCAAATTAAAACAATAGTAAGATTTTATCTTACTGCAGTAAAAATGGTTATCATCAAGAAATCCAATTTAAAAAATGCTGGTGAGCATTTGGGAAATGCTAGGGAGAAAGGAGGCCTTCAGTGTTGTTGGTAGAATTGTAAGATAGGACAACCACGATGGAAATTAGTACGGAGATCCCTTGGAAAACTTAAAATAGAAATTCCATTTCACCCAGCTAGGCTCCTTGTAAGCAGCTTCCTTAAAGTGACCCCTGCATTCCCATGTTTATACCAGCAGAATTCATAAGAGCTTAATCTTGAACATGGGCCATATATCCTTCAGGGGATGAATGGATGAAGAAAATGTGGTATTTATACATCATAAATACTACTCTAGTGTCAAGAAGGATAAATTTGAGGCACTGTTTGGAAAATGGATGCATCTTGAGACCATAATTGTAAATGAAGTCAGTCAGAGACAAGCTTAAATACAGTTTTTCTTACATGAGAAATCCATACTATAAACAAAGAGCAAAATGAAAGCCAGGTGATAGGAGACTGTGGGATAGATCTTTTGCAAAGAGAAAAGAGACCAAGAAATGCAGGGAAGGAGGATGTAAGGAAAGGAGACAAAAAATGGGTTAAGCTGTGTTATACATAAGCATCAGTTCCCACCAAGAAATGTAAAAATCATGTACTGAAAACAGGATTAATAGCAATTTTTTAAGTAAATAAATGATAATTTTTGCAGAACGGACTGACTGATCACCTCCAGTGTGTAACTAACAGCAGGAAAAAGTTTGTCATCTCTACCTGCACTGTGAATTGTCTTCCATCAGATCATCTCCCCTGGAATCACTTTGGCTTCCAGGAATGACAGGTCTGAGGGATGACCATGTTGTGACAAGAGGCAAAACCACTCCCTAGCTAACAACTTTACTTTTTTGTAGGAGGCTCTTGGGATCAAATCCAAAGTCTCTCTCATCCTAGGGAAATATAACCCACTACTGAGCTTCCTTTTTTTTTTTTAAATGTTGAGAGAGGCACTTGCTAAGTTGCCTAGACCAACATCAACCTTATGATCCCTCTACCTCTCCCTCCCAAGTTACTGGGATTGTTGCAATGTGCATTGTGAGGTGACCCTGCCTGGAATTTGCCTAGTCATCATGGCAGCCATGCAATGCAGAATCATCGTGGTATCCACCTCCCTCCTAGAAGCCCTTATGGCTTCTTCCTCCTAAATGTCTTTGCCAAAGCTTATACATGTAAAGATTTACCCAATGCCATATACTCTCACAAAATAAATGACTTATATCAGTCCCCAAAGCCCATCCCCCGTCAGTTTATATCAGGCAAAACCTGCCCTCTGACTGCAGAGAGTCTCTACAGCCTTCTTTGAGGTGACATCCTCCATGCCCACATTAAACTCCTTCTTACCTGGTTGCCTCGTCTCTCTTAATATTCTGCACTGCTCTAAACTGAGTAAAAACTTTCAACTCCATTACATTGTACCTTACAAGAGCAATTACATTTGTCACAAGAAAAAGGCAATGCCTGACCAATCCTCAGATAATGACAAAGCAGATCATAGTCTCACTAATACTGCCATCTGTGGGAGCCTTTGACCCTCATTATATCACCCCAAGACTCTCATTTGATCCTTGCAGAGACAGACTGTATGTCCCTATGTTTTTACCCCAGCATGACCACACTGAGAATAGGATCCTCTCTTACCTTCATAACCAATTCCCTCCTCAGTTTGCCTGTTGGAATGAGGACTCTAGGCACATAATGGTCCATCCCCAAGATGCCCCAACATCGAAGCTGTTCCAGCAGGGTTCAAGCAAACAAAGCTGTGCACCCCTGTAAGAGTCAAATGAAAGCTGCATCCTCCAAGACAAGATGACACACAGGAAAGCTTCCTCTTCTAAATGGGAAGAATAGGTAAGCAGCAAGAAACATGGGATTTGTCTTGGTTACATTTGTCTCATTGCTGGAACAAAATGACCGACACCCAAAATGAAGGATGTAAAGCTTTATTTAGCTCACTGTTTCTGGAGGTTTCAGTCCATAATCGGGGGCATGGCACAGGGTAAATAGTTCTAGGTAGCAATCAGCAAAAGTAGTAAGTGCAAAAAGGGAGCCAAGCAGGCCTCTTTTGTCCCTTTATATTGTACACAGGACAACCCTTCATACCCCAGGTGGATGCAAGACTCACTGAATCTCCTTGGCTTCATCTTACAAAGGACCAGGATATTTATAAAGTAAATACCCTGGCACCCTGCTGAGTCTTTTAGTCAAACTTCTAAACTTTTCACGTTGACACAATGCATTAACCATAAGAGGACCAAAGCAAGACCCAAGGCCAGCAGGGAATCAAGCAATCCCTTAGCTCCATATCCAGAACCTAGGGCACATGATTATAGGGTTGAAAGTGCCCAAAGGCAGGGATATCTCTGACCTCTATGGTCATCCTCACTGTGCCCCAACATGGCCTGACTCAAGCAGGTTTTGCATAACCCTTACTGCTTCTATAAGCATATGTTTCACCTTTCTGGAATGTCTTGTTTCTGCTCTCTTTCATCTTTCAGCTCATTTTGAGCTCATAAAGTCTAGAAATATACTATCTGTGTCTCAGTCACTTTCAAATAGCTAAACATCTACCAATAATAAAGTGCATATTCCATTAGGCTTTCCTTTGGTGTGGACACCTTGTCCTCATTCGTTATAAAAAGCAACAGAGATAGAGATCCAGAAACAAAATATGTTAATGACAGATTTAAAAATTGTTATGTACATTATAATATTTTGCTTTATCATTGCAATAAAATTGTAAAATTATACATCTGACAATTCTAGAATATAAAAATGAAACAAAGAACCAGAGACTTCATAATTGCCCCTGGAGTTTTCCACCTTCATTTCTGGAGAGGGTAGCTTATTGAGACAGGTCTCCCTATGTAGTTCAGGCTGGCTTTGAATTCCCTATGTAACCCAGACTGGCCTTGAACACTCAGCAAACCTACTGCTTCATCCTCCCAAGTGCTAGCATTCCATGTGTGTGGAATTCGTTTACCGCAGTACCTATCTGCATGAAGGAAACACATTTCAAGCT
The DNA here is from genome assembly GCF_034190915.1 of Cavia porcellus. NCBI lineage: Eukaryota > Metazoa > Chordata > Mammalia > Rodentia > Caviidae > Cavia > Cavia porcellus. Next base: position 29,497,050 of record NW_026947500.1, read on the forward strand.
TCCAGAATTCAAGTTACCAGGAACCAGGACAGAGATTTCTGTCAACCTGAGCAGCACCCCTAGAGCTTGAGACCAAGAGGTAGTCTCAGGCTCTTGTGGCTGACCTTGCTCGCTGCTGTAACCTCACCAGTCCTTCTGCATTCTGCTATCAGGAGTCTGTTAACCAGCTCAATTGTGAACAGCATTCACAGATCTGGGGGAAGCTCCAAAGAAGGATCAGTGGGGCAGCCACTTTTACCCAAGAATAGGACAGAGGCACTAGACCCACAAGTATGACCCCTAGAAAATGTCACAGTATAAAGGGGTCTGTCTGGGACATGCTGTCTTTTTTCACCACCTCTTCTGTCAGGAGTCAAATGACAAAATCCCATGAGCCTAGAAGGGAGAGAACATGTTTCATCACCCAGTGTATTATGGATTCCTGTAGATTCACATTGAGTGAATACACAAAAAAGAACAACCAGTAGAAAGAGAGTGAATAAGTGTGCATTGCCCGTACCAGGAGAGGAGAGTATCACGAATGTATCTAAAAGACCAACCTCTGCAAGGACTGGAAGGTAGAGTTTTTATCAGAAGAGCCATTAAACAATCACATGCAAAGTATGTTAAAATCAGGCACATTTCTAAGCATGCTATTTAAGATAATAGTTTCAGATGAAAGATTCACACTTTCTGATGCACTACACTCAGGGTCATAGAGCACATGTTTGAATAGCTCTGTTCAGGGTCAAAAAGATAAATGTTTTTGAGCATGCTCAGTTTCATATTATGTCCACCTAGTTTACTCTGTGTGCATAAAAGAATGAGATAGCAAGGCTGGGAGATCTTGGATTGCTTTCTCCAAAGAGTCTTAATGTGGGGACAGAGAGACAGAGAGAGAGAGAGACAGAGAGAGAGAGAGAGAGACAGAGAGAGAGAGAGAGAGAGACAGAGAGAGAGAGAGAGAGAGAGAGAGAGAGGAAAGAAAGGAGTTTACTAACCTTAGGAGCTGAAGGAGCTCTTAATCACTGTGACCAAGCATGTTTGTGAAAATATCTCCTGCAATCATCTCTGTTTTACTTTAAAAACTGCCTTTCCTTGCCCCTTCTGAATATTCTTGCCATTTCCTACAGCAGTTCTCTACTGTTCTTCCTTTTGCAATGCTTGTCCCAATGCAGTGCTCCCTGGACCCTCCCACTCTAGGTTTTATTTTTAGGTCAGTGCAGATACAGGCACAGAAGTAACTCAATGCTTGGTATCAGCTTTCTGTGGAGCTAAATTCACAAACACATGATGGACTCCAATGTCTTCTTGGAGTGTTCATTTCTTACGAGTTACAAGGCCATATAAAACTTTTACCAAGGTGATGGTAATTATGAGCTTGTACCTGACCCAAGACCAATAAAGACAAAAAGCAAAGAAACACAGAATCATGTTAAACTATGGAGGGCTGGGGGCTCTTGTCTCCCTTGTACAAGAAGTTCTGAGTGCCTGGAACACCTTGGATTTATTCCCTGAACCCAGGTACAAGTGATTAGAGGTACACAAGATTCATCTGCTTCTTAACATCCATGGTGCTTATCCAGGTAAACAACAGGATTCCAGCTGTTTTTCATTTTCCATAGGGTGTCAGGAGGCTTCCAACCACCTTTCTCCTTAGTCCTAATGGAGGAGGTAACTGAGGCCTTCATCTTCCTGTCTGGCCTCCCACACATGTTCATCTGTTTCAGCTACTTCCTTCAGCTTATCCAGGACACCTAGCCTTGTGGGAAAATTCCAGACCTGTGCTGGTGCAGTATCAGGTGCTGGGAAATGGACAGTGAAATGACTCAGGGACTGGAGAGTCTGGTTTTGATTGAATGACTGTCTCATGAGAAGAGCAGCTCTGCTGAATTTCCCCAAAGGCTGTTGAAGTCCTGACCCCCAGCATCTGTGCCTCAATTGAAAATGAGTCAAATTACAATTAGGCCATTGGGATGGATTCTAATACCACGTGGTTGTATGAAAATGGAAAATTGGGGCATAAAGTCACAAACGGAGTAAAGAAGACCCAAGACGATGATAGCTACTGGCAATATGTGGATACCTGAAGCCAGGAGAAGACAGACAAAGCTTGAAGCCAACTGACCCACACCTGGATCTCAGACTTCAGCCTCCAGGGTGGTTGTTACTTCTCTCAGTCTGGCCCTCTGGTGTGACTGCCCCCAGGAAACCAATGGAAAAATATCACAAATATGATTTGTAAAGTGACCTTGTCACCAGGTCCTTCCTCTTGGGTTCTTTCTCTCTTTTTCCTGGCTGCCATGAGATGAGGAGCCTTCTCCCGCAACACCATTTCACCATGATGTTTGGCCTTGCTTTGGGCCTACAAGGAAGGGAGCTAGATGACCATGGGCTGAAACAAAAAGAGAGATTAAACGCTAAATAGGACTTATCTGCCAATTTGCAAAGCTGAGTAATATAGTTTCTCATGTTCTTGGGTTGCACTAATTCTAGTTTCAGTAAAATATCTGAGGATTGAAAGCGATGAAGAAATTTGTGGCCAAAAGACCTATCTTAAAGAATAACTGCAGGGAAATCTTAGAGAGGAAGTGAGTGGGAAAAAGGTGACTTGGAGCACTGAGAAGGAGAAAAAAATAACTGAAAAAGTAAAAAAAAAATGTCTTCCCTTCTGGAGATTTCTAGTTACATTCTTTTGATGAACACTGAGGCATCGAGGCTGAGGGGAATCTGCACAGCAAGCTTCCTCAGCGTGACTCTCGCTTGCTTAATCACTACTGCACCCAGTTAAGCACCCAGCCCAGGCTCCTTGGCCTTATGATTCCCTCCCTTTTCCACCTCAGTTCAGGTGTGCTCAGCTCTGCCCAGGCCTTGCATCCTCTTTCTTCTCACAGAAGTTCCGTACTGCATTAAATGGGCAGTAAATGCACCTCTGTGTGCTTCCCTGCTGTGCATGGATGTGCCTTATGTTCAGCAGGTTCTCAGGCCCTGCAGAAAAGCTCTCCAAGGGCAGAGCTAAACCTTGTCTTGCTGAAAATGTGAAATTAGTAATTAAAGTTTTGAAAAACCATATCACACAAAAATGCTGTTGGTAGATCCAAATAGAATTCTTTACAAAATGCAAGTCATTCTCAGGAAGAACAAACACTGGAAACAACCCAAACACCCACCAACAGGCAGACAGGTGACACCATGGGACACTATTTCAGGATGGGCTGTTGCTACACATGACAGTGTGGATGGATGTCAAGGGGTTGATGCCCATGGAAAATGTCATCTCAAAAGCTCACATGCTGTGTGAGTCTCTTTGTGTATCTTCTCGCATTGCCTTGAGAAACCTGAGGGGCTGGGGCAGAGCCCTGGTGGTAGTGACAGGTGTGACTCTTGCAAGAGTTCTTGGTGGTGGTGATGCAGTGTTGAGCTTAGGTTATGGCTATGGGTACATTAATTTTCATGTGTGGTAAAATGACACCGTCCTAAACATAACATCGTGTGGAAGTCACCTTTAATAGGTTCTGCTAGTCTGGGATTTAGCCGTAGCCTCTCAACTTGGTACCAGACCCAGAGAAACAACTTATTTCTCCAAGAGTAGCTTCTACCTTCTCCTTCTCATTCCAGAGATAAACCTCGCACTGCCTTTTTGCACATGTGCTGAGCCTTTTCCAATCCAAAAGTCCATAACCACCCATGCCTCCACCTCCAGCCCTCAGTAAATCTTTCTGCCTCCTGTCTTACACAGGCAGATGCTCCTTAAATCAGCTATTCACATGTCATCTTGCCCACCTCCCAAACTCCTCCCCAGTCAGAAATGATAAAAATAGTCCCATTTCTTTGTTCTCCTTTGAGAGCTTCTGTACCCCCTGCCCTGCGAAGCTCCCCACATCCATATGAAAGGTCTCTGTCTTTGTCTCCTTGTCACTCTCTCATTTTCTCTGTGCCACTTCAGATTGAGTACCCCCAAATACTCAATCAGCCCTCATTTGTGAACATTGTACTACAGCTATGTGAAAATAACCACTAAAGATGCAAAAAAAGGAAGGGGCCTTTTGTGGGTTTCCAGGTGCTTTTTAAATCTCTAATGAGACTAAGGGAAGGAGAGAGAACCAAGTGGTATGTGCATGGCATTCCTTGTTCCCATATTTACTAGTTGTCATTTACACATCAAATACATGCATCTTGAAGACCAGAGGAACCAGATTTCCACAGGTATATAAAGTAGTCAGTGTAGTACACAGTTCAAATCTATCTCACAAGGAAGTGTACAATTTTGATAGAGCTTTGTAAACTACTAACAATATCTGTGATAAGTAATTTATAAGTTCAGAAATAAACACTGCAATGCCACCTCCACATTGAGCCCTGGTTCAGCAAGATGCTATGCATCATGTTTGCAAAGCAGATGGTGCAGGCAGAGGTCTCCCAGTGCTGTCCACATCAGCTCCCCAGGCCCTGAGATGTGGGTTCAAATCACATCAATCCTGGCCCTTGCTATCTCAGGTATCAGAAGAGAAATCTGTGCCTCCCAGACATTTGGATACACAATCATACAAACAGAAGAACGGTCTATAATCACTCATGTAATGTTACTGGGTATTTTCAAAACATGCTTCTCATATTGATGCTCAAATTCTGAAGCAATGCTCCTGTGTTTCTGTTTTCTGTGTTCCTCCTCTTTTCTTGGTTTGCTATAATCAATGTATTATGAAATCTATCTGGAACTTATAAGGCATTCTAAATCAAGTAGTCCCCAAAACTGAATTAATAAGATTTTTCATAAAAATTACATCTGATGGTTCACTCTTCCTTTCCCCAATCAAAAAAAAATATTTACTTTAAGTAAAAATAGATAAATACCTTGAACTAAAATCATGTAGCCATGCCTATTTTGTATCTCTTTGGCACACGTTACAGACATTCTCTATTCAGCTACAGCCCTTTGGGGGTAACGCTAAGTCCCCCATGCACCATTCCTTAAACTTCATTTGGTATGCAGAAACAATGTTTTCTAAGATAAGCTGCATTTGTTTCTGACTTGTAAACTTTTACTTTAATGAGATGCCGCCACCTAGAAAACTTCTGACAGGTCCAGGACATGTCAAACACAGTCATAACAGAGTTTTGAGAAGCCCTGGTAATTGTCGCTGTTTTATTTTCTCTTCTACTAAACGAAACTCCAACACCCGTAAATGAATGACTCAGCGCCTCCTTGTTAATGCTTTCTGGAGAAAGAGTTACCTATGTAGGCGTTGTGTTTCTGATATTTGATACTATATAGATGATTGGAAAAAATGAGGTATGTCTGCAACAAGCATGGTCTGAGCCTGTGAGTCTTACTGCTCTGCCAGAATTATTTTAATGGAAACAAAGCAGGTCAGCCCTACTAAAGCAGAGATCTCTCAGGTACTTGAATACTGTCTTTAGTCTTATTGGTGAAAAACCAAAATCAAAAATAATCAAAGGTAAAAATTCAGTTACTGGCTATTGTTAAGAAGCCCAGTGTGATCTCTTCAAGCAGTTTTGCGGTTTGGGGCCAAAAGGAATATCAAAAGAATACCCACTTCTATTCTAAACAACTATTAAAAGGGTAAGTCCAGTGACTGCTTTTTGGAGAGGAAGATGATGGAAGATATGCAGAGCACTCATCTTTTGCAGCCCTATCTTGCATAATTATATTCTCTCTGCAAAAAGTTTAGCTACCACAAACTAACATGACATCACCAAAGTTGGATGTCCACATTTTAATCCCAACTTCTCAAGCCTTTCTTTTTTACTCACAATCAGATTTATTTTTCTCTAATAAAACAATTTTGAATTTCCAAGTTTTTCTTTCTGGAGTTCTACCAAGCTTAACTTATTAGCATCAGACATGCAAAAATATCACAAGACTTCAAAACACAAATAAATACCCAATGAGACTACACACAATGCACAGCAAACCAGAACAGAAATCAAAACAAGACTATCATGAAACCAGACATGCTGCTGATGCCCAGAAGCTGCAGGATTATTACAAAGCAATGGCTCAAATTGTCTTTGTTTTCTTAGGCAAGTAGAGCAACCTATGGCTAGGATCAAGATCACAGTGCCTTGCAGTGTCTAGATGAGTCCTCATCACAAGCAGGTACTGCAGATGGAAGTTCTCAAAATAGACCAATTATAGACAGGGAATGAGATGAGAGATTGGCCTCCTTTGGTCATTGTTTTTTGGGTATAACAATGAACTGAAGAGGCATCAATGAACTGAAGAGGTACTATCAGAGAAAAATTAACTATTCTAGAAACCGTCTATGATTGACTATGTCAATTTCCACACTTCCTAGACCATGAAGTTTCTCTTGGGAATATTTCTTTTGAAAATCCTTCACTTATGGCCCGCTTTTGGATTTTCCAGTTAAGTTCGTAGCTATATTCTTAGTGTCTCTTATTTTGTTGAAAGGGAAGTTTTGTATTAATATAGACTGGAGAAATTTTATGCCTGAATTTGTACTCTGAGTAACTACTTTGATGATTACAATATGCAATGTATTAACTATTGTTATTCTCCTATTATTTTGTAATGAAATTTTATCTCTTTTGGATTAAAAAAATTAAGGGTGGGTTTGCAGAAGATACAGTTCAATGAGAAGGCCCTGGCTTCAACCACTAGCACCACAAAAGAAATAAGTAATCACACAAGAAATCTAAAACTGGTGTATGTGAGCCCTTGGGAAGAAGGGAGCAAGTGCTGTGAGGAGTGGGGCTGGGAAAGGGGGGCAGTCGGTGTCAGTATCAGCAAAGCTGCATGCAGAAGCTCATTTCATAAAATTTATGGTTCAACAAACCATCATGGGACCTTTGTTTGCCCATCAGCCAGACCAGCACCTTGGCAGTCAGGGTGATAGAGACATGGAAGGTGGGGACTCCCCAGGTGCTCTTGGTACCAAGATCCATGGAAAATGCCAGTCCTTTTCTGTGTCACAGAATATATTTACACCCCGCTCCAGTGTCAGAAATTAGATGGAAAATGCAGGCACTGTTTCCCAGCCTACACTCAACCCAGCTGGCTAGGGACACAAGCTCAGTTGGTATAATGCTGGGGAGTTTGGGCAGCAGCCCCGGAAGAGGGTGATCAAGTGTCACAGCACACAATGATTGCATCTTCATTGTTTCTGTCTCACTCATTGATGGGAGGTTGTCAGTGTGAGCTCTCCAAGGAACAGGGCATAGTTTGAGGGGATCCTCCAGGCAATGTGTGCTCTGGGTCCCTGGTTGGGCTCAGGCTGCATGGAGTTGCCATGGGAGGTCCAGGATGACATTAGGTACTGGAGGTCCTGTTGGAGACTTTCTGAGTTGAAATCCAGTCCTTCCCAAAACACAGGGCTGATTCCCTGGAGCCACACCTGCCCTCCTTTGGCAGATTACACATCATAGAATTGTTAGCTACTGGTCCCAGGCTGTCCCTTTGCTCCAATAACAGCAATTCCTCAAGAAGGGGCAGCTCTGAGTTTAGCTGATGTTCGCAGCAGGAGAAGGAAGGGTGTTGTGTGTTCCTAGCAAGAGAGGGTCCAGGGTGAGGGGCTCTCACAGGGCTGTCACCCCATGGGGTTTTCATCCCCCACCATGTTTTCCAGCTGATTTTCAGACTAGGGTCCTACAGAGAATACCTGCAGGGAGAGGGCTACTCTACTGTGACACTCATCACTGACCTACTAACACTGCACTATGTGAGCTGACTATTTCCCATCCTGCCCTGTCCTCCTGCCAGGAGTCAGGATATAGAGGCACAACCTGGGGTCGGGTTCCATTTCCAACATTCCTGGGACACATAGGACCTGCTGCTGTTTTGTTTAGTGTTGCTCAGCCGAAAGCTTTGTAGATTACACCAGCAGCATCTCTGTCATCAAGCTACCTACATTCAGGTAGCCTCAGTGGCCCCCAGCTAGGTCTGGACTAAATGATCCTGTTTTTAATTTTAAAGAGAATGAAACCAGGCAAAGTAAAACAGAGTAAAGACAATCAAAACAAACCAGTATAAGCAACACAGGACTTCAAAACAATAGGAAATAAATAATGGTTACCATAATCCCCATTGTTGTCTTCACAATAGCTGCAGATACCTTCAGACATAGTAAAAATCAAACAAAACAAAACAGAGTAGAACCAATAAAAACAAAACAATGAACACAAGAAAGGACTTCAAAACAAGACAGTAGTAAATCCAAAATGGGTACCATAATATATTTTGTTATCTTTGAAATACATAAAATAAGATGGCCCAGGCCATCAGATATAACAAAATCAAACAAAACAACAGTACAAAACCATCTCAACTAAACAATGGAAATTATAGAGGACTTCAAAGCAAGATAATAGGAAATTAACAGTGGTTACCACTGTTAGAAGGAGATTCTCCCTAGAAGCTACATTGCATGTTATTCTCAGGATAGATGAGCAGACTTACATCTTTAGATCTGCAAAGGCAGTGAAAAACTAAACACTACAAGCATTAAATTGTATGGCACATCTATAGCTATCAACACAGTCTGTATTTCTCCAGACCAGCTGGTCTCTTATGGTAGGAATGGGGATCTGGGGGGAGTTGGCTCTTCTGATTTTGCAGCCTATGCACCAGAAGGGGCTTGCATCTGGCTCTATCCCCAGCAGCTTGCACATGGTACTGATTCACAGGGAAGGCTTGCTTCTGGTGACTTCTTTTTCTCTTCCCCACAGGCAGTAACTGGCACTGACTCATGGGAAAAGGCTTTAATACATCCCTTCCCATCTTCAGGACCCTTTGGTTACTTGAAAGTCCTTAGCAACACCCAAAACTGACCTTGGCTGTTTCACAAATGCCCTGGTTGCCCAGACAAGCAAGGCTTCTTGAAAAGAGAGTCTGGGAAGAATTAAAACCTCACTTTGTTCTTCTTTATACTGGACACTCACGTTCTGCTGGCCTCCCTCACCATGTTGTGCAGCTCATCCTTCTGTGTGTTCTTTCTTGCTGAGGAAACCCTCTCTCCCTAGGGCTGATTATGCTATTGTGACTACTCTGTTGCTTCCTTTCTCATTCTGCCAGGTCTGGTGGCCTCCTGGCTGATGAAATCAGGGACAGGAGAGTAGACTACTCAGAGTGAGCAAGCGTTATTTAACTGTTTGAATAATTGTGTCACGAACGTTGACAGGAAGGTACGTAGGACTGCTCCATGAGAGGCAGGGCAGAGCAGTGCAGAAGAAATTAATCTGCTTGAACTTTACATTGTCGTAGGCAGCCCGGCTGAGCCAGCATGCTCTGGCTCTGGCTCCTGGGCCACCTATGGAACTACAAGTGATGAGCCCTCATTGCCTGGCTCTGCCCTGGTTTCCCACCCCACAGATAGTTTGTGTGGTGACCTGGAGAACATATATCAGTCAGATCTCCACTGAATTCTGGGGACATTGCAACCTAGTGGATTGGGTTCATGGTTTTTTTTTTTTCCAGTGAAATGCTCCAAGAGCAAAAGGAAATGATGTGTTAAGGAATGAAGAATGTGACTAAGTATATCACAGTGTCCTTGTCAGGTAGTAATATACTTGAAGCATGTGAGATATCAGACTTGGGAATTCAGAACCAGGCAATCATTCCCATCTAAGGAGAATTCAAAAGGCAGTCAGAAGCAAATGATGCAAAATCTGGGTCTTGCTCTGAAACAAACTACAGGGCCAGAAAAACTTGGAGAGAAATGGGCTACAGAGTATAATAATTATTTCTTCTTAACATTCAGTGAGAGAGAGGGATAGACAGAGACAGGGACAGAGAGACACAGACAGAGAGAGAGACATAGAGACACAGAGAGACAGAGATGACAGAGACAGAGAGACAGAGGAATTTGATAGAAAGAAAAGAAGTCACCAAGAGCCAAAGCAAGTAGAGGGGCTGTTGTCAATTTCTCATACTCTGACAGGTTTTCTGATGACCAACTGAGACCCACCAGATGCCCCAGATAATGCAGCTTCCTTTCAAACACCAGCACCTCAGTATTAGTCACCTTTTTTGACTCTACAACAAACTCCCTGACATCTGTAACATAAAAGAGGAGTGGTTTATTTTGGTTCACAGTTTCAAATGTTTTTGTCCACAGGTGTCTGGTTTAACAGCAACTGCCCCTAGGCAGAAGAACAAGGCAAGCGTAAGACTTCATTTCATGGTTGCTGAAAGCAAAGCACATTGGGAAGAGCACCAGAGAGAGATGAGCCCTACAAAGGCAGTATCCCGGGGACCCGTCTCCCACTGGGCCCCACCTTCTATCAGCACGTTCGCCATAAACCTCAGTGCATTCATCCACTGATGAGTATAGATCTCATGGTCCACTCACTCTCCTAGGATCCTTTCATCCACTCATGTTATCACTAGGTTAACTGCCCAGTTGGGAACATGAGGACTGTGACTGTGCAGGAGGAAGTGTGCTGCTGGCACTTAGGATTCATGTTTGCACAGAGGTCTCATCATAGGGCTGGGGCTCTGACGACCTGGATAATTTGGTAACCCTATTACTTGGCGGGTAGGAGTGGGCTAGGCTTTTTCCACAACAATTATATGAAGCTTCAGTGTGCTTTTTCCACAACAATTATATGAAGCGTCAGTGTGCTCTTCCTGCTCCGTGGTGCCCAGACACCTCTGAGCTATGTGAATTGCAATAGAAGCTGGGGCCCCTCTTGGTCAGTGCTGCATCATCCATTTCCTACCTGGAACAGATGAAGTCCCTGAAGGATCTAGTGCTCAGTTCTGCTTTGCAATCGGCATGGCTGTTTTCCCAGCTGCCTAGTGGCTGCGGTCTCCAGCCAGATGCTCTTATGTGGTCCGGTAGCTCCCAGTTGTCCAGATACTCATGAAGTCAGACTGGGTGACACTGTGCTCATGGAAGATCAGATGCCACTCTTGCTCTTGTAATTATCAGCACAAAGTAAGTGACATGTTCCAAAGATAGAGAAACAGTAGTACCAATTGCAAATGGCATCAGATGGTTTGAAGATGGTCAGCAACTGAAGTTTGGTAATAGTAACTGGGCACCCTCAGAAATCTTTAGCATTTCTACAGTGGAAACTAAAGTAGAGACTTTAAGCTCAGACTATAGAAGTGTCCTTGGTGAAGTACCTGCCTCCACAGCATCTACCCCACTAAGCAATAGACAGAAAAATTGACCAGTCCTGATGCTTATGCCAAAAAAAAGCAGAGGAGGGATGTTTGGATAATTTTGGGGTTGGTCCCAGGGTTGAGGCTGATGGTTCTCTCCAACTTGATTCCCTGGAAACACTGGGCAATTTTTTGAACTGGAGAGAAGTGGAGACCAATCTACCTCATGTTCTGTCAATCAAGAGAACATTCTCAGTCAGGGATGGGGTAGTGGTTTTAGACTGCAATATAGAGGTAGAAAGAAGGGCACCAGCAGGAGAGATGGCTCAGAGAGCTTCATTCATGTGGGCCATGTGTTCTGACACTGAACTACATCTGCAGTGCAAATGGACTATATTTGAATTGTACAATTTTGCATGATGCTTTTAAGTCACCTTTACCATAGTGCATATTTCAGGGTCGTTAAGCACCTTCACAGTGTTCTCCAAGCACTGCGATATCCATATCCAGAAACTGTTTTATTTTCCTATGGTGAAACCTCGTTCCCACAACCCTGCTGCCTGGCCAGCTATGCAGCATCTGACACCTCCTACTTTCTTTGTGTAGGAGCCTGATGTTTCCCTTTATAGAACTGGAGTCACACAGGTTCACCCTTCCCTGAGTGATTTGTTCCTCTGGCATAAATGCCTCCCCACATCCTTTCACCTATGTGGCAGCCATGTTTCATGTGTGTTGGCCATATTTAGTTCATCCAACCCCTGTCCATGAGCACTAATGTTGCTTTTACCCTATGCTGGTGTGAATAAAACTGCTGTCAACAGGAGTGCACAAAATACCTTACCATCTGTGGCTTTGGATGCAGAGGGAGTGAAATTACTGGATAATTTGGTAACCCTATTACTTGGTGGGTAGGAGTGGGCTAGGCTTTTTCCACAACAATTATATCAAAAATGTCCAAGTCATGGAGAAGATAGATTGTACAGACCAGTGAGAGCTTTCAGGGCAGGTTGTAGAAGAGGGTACTGTAAAATTCACAGCAGGTCCCTGCCCTGCCAAACCACTGATTTTTCAGCTGGGCTGGGGGCTGGTTTATCTCCTTCAGTTGCCTAAGCCAGGACTTTGGCGCTAGCTATACCCCTGTAAGTCAGATCACAAGTCAGAGCAGTGATCACACCCAAGCTGCTGCTAAAATCGCAGTGTTGGCCAGCACATTCCCTACCTGTGGAGGCAGATTCAAGCTAGCTTGTCAGGCCAGGGAAGAGTCTGGTCCTGGAAAAGACGAGCTCATTGTCAGCCTCTCCAGGTCCTCTTGGCCCTCAATTGTGTGGATTCTGTAGACCTTGCTTGGCCAGGTGGGACTGCATGGAGGTGAGGGCTGGGTTCAGGGTGACACTCCTCCTCAGACTGTCTTCACATAAGTTGTGGGCAACAGCAGCAGCTGCCTATTTGCCTGCTGCCAGCAAAGAGTCAGGTACAAGAAGAAGGTGATGAGCCTGATTTTTAAGCCTTCTTGGTTAAAAATCCATGTGCAGTAACTGCTTCTCTACTGTGTAGTTTTTTGCGAGGAAATAGTATCATGAGATATATATTGTTACAGTAATTATTCTCCGAACTTTTGTACTAACTGTATTGCCTAATATGTAGCCAGTAGAGAACTTAGGGCTGGCTGCAGTTTTTCCTGAAATGAAGCAGTGTGCAGTGTGCACCCTGAGGTGGGAGGAATTCCCAGTTCTGCTTGTGTAGGAGCCACCCTAGTTCTGTTCCCTGAGGGGTCTTCTGCAGGTTTCCTTGATGTGGGTTTGTGCACTGTGCTGAGATGCCTTTACCTGTCTGTCTTCAGGGTTCCAAGAAGATTTCACAGCTTCAAGACCCCTGCAAGAAGGGAGACCTTCTGATCCGGTTCTCACCTCTCTGAGGCCGGACCTGCAGTGGCCCTTGCTAGCAAAAAGCAATCAATTTGGACAGGCTGGGCCTTTGCTCCCAGGCACTTGGAATTCCCTTCCGTGAGGTGCTCTTCTCCTTGTTTTCTCCTCTCTTTGCCAGCTGGATCAGAGGTGGTGGAACTCAGCTTGCGGAAGGAAGCAGCCTCAGCAGCTTCCTAATGACCAGAATTTAGTGATATACTAGAAGAGTTCCTCTTTCCTCACTTTCATTAATTGAAGAGTTTTAACTTTTAAAGCTCCATTTTGAAATAACTTTAGACAGTTTTAAAGTTCCCAAAATAGATCTAGTGACTACATAACCATGTCTAGGCAGTAAATGACACACAATTGTACACTTCAAAAGGGTATTCTGTGTTATAGGAATTTTATCACAATATTTTTTAAAAAACTTATTTATTTCTGTAGTCATGTTAAAGAGAGCACTCAAGAGTTCATGTACACCAACTCAGTGTTTTAAACCCTAGCACCCTCCAAAGCTACAGTGAAAACTAAATGGGGCAGGAGGGGCAGCAAAGGGCAGGCTGCCTGGGTTCCTGGGGAATGGCACCAACTTGCTTCCTGATTGTGGGTAGGGCAGCCTCTGTGGCTCTAAGGCCAAGCAAAGAAAAACATCGCAGCCCAAGAGCTGATGTTGTGAGCTATGTGAGCTCCTGGCCACAGGAAGTGCTCCCAGAGCACACTGGACTCGTGCCCATATGGTAAGAGCCTGGAGCACAGGCCTGGCAGAGCTAGGAAGGAGAACGTTGGCAGCAGGAGGACTGCAAGATGCATCCCAGCCTGGACACAACAGAGCCTGAGTAAGACCTTGCTTCAAAATAAAACTTGGGAAGGGCCAGGGCTCAATCTCCAGTGCCAGGGAAGTACCTAGAAAGGCAGCCCTGGAGGGCACCATGCTACAGCAGGACCCATAGAGAAGACAGCTGTTGACTCTACTTTGCTTCCTCTTGGGAGCCTAAGCACCAGGCATTGATTGCTGTACAGCACTGTTGGGAGGAGGTCCTGATGTCTATGGCACTAGATGCTGGTGAGCCCTGCTACTACTCCATAGTTAGGCACAGGGGAAATAGGCAAGCAAGAGGAAAAAAGGAGGGCAGAGCTCAACCCTAAGATTCACATTTAAGGAGGACTTGCAAATACTGTAGAATCCTGCAGGGCTGAAGGGAAGAGCCAAGGAGAAAATTCTGGCTGGGCACAAGGAGGACTAGAGCTTCAAAAGAGAGAGCCTTTGCTAGCAGGGCTGGGATCCTTTGGGCAGCAGTAAGCACTTGAATTGGGAAGCAAAATCATAGGTTTGAGCTAAAAGAGTAAGAAAACTAAAACTTTGTTTTTCAGGGAGGCTTTACAGACCAAAGTGAAGAGAATAATTATGATATAACAAACCAGGCAAGCAAGGAGAGTGGGTTGGTATGGAAAATCCATTGAATTTGTGTTGTGTTGGCATTACTGATAGATCGGATACAGGTGAAAGAGAAGAGAGAAAGCTATGCAACCCCAAAGGTCTGGGCTAAATTCAAGCAGTTCTCTCTGGTGACTCAAGAAGACTGTATTGTGTTCTTGCAAGTTGGCGCATGACAAGGAGGCCTTGATACCTGCCTGGGATGAGTATTGGGTTTTGTTTAGGAAACCAGAACAAATTAAGAGAAACTGATGGGAGTCTCAGAAGGAAGCACACAAAGCTGGGAATTTAAATCAGGATGAGCTACCACAAGGGACTCATTGTAATAGCTAAGGAGAGATTCTTTTGAAACCAGAAACACCAGGTGATAAGCAGGGTGTGGAGCAATTGCAACACTAAATAGTTACTGGTAAGACTGCAGAAGGGTCCTGGACAATCAGGACAGTGTGGACTGGCCTCAGGATTGACAAATAGGGCAAACGGACCGAAGAGAAATCTCAACAATAGCCTTGTGCCGTGTGTGGTTATCACAGTGCAAATATGAGGTGGCCCATACAGACCTGTGTCTTAGAGCTTCATACTCCATGCAGCAATGTTCAGAGATGTGACAGGATCACGTAGGCTTTAACTTCATCAGTGTCCCACTCCACCAACTCATGGGTCTGCTAATCACGATTTATTGAATAGTGTGGAAGCAGGAGGTGGGTCCAGCTGAAGGGAGAGGGTCATGGGCAGGACTTTGGGGAATGTATCAGGACCTAGTCTCTTCGTCTTTGGCTCTTTCCTTCTCTGATTCTCTCTCTCTCTCTCTCTCTCTCTCTCTCTCTCTCTCTCTCTCTCTCTCCTCCATCAGGTGTGTAGCTTTCCTCCATCACACTCTTCCACCATGATGTGTCTGCCTCCACACACATTTGACCAATTACGCCAGCTGACCATGGGCTGAAACCTCCGAATCTGTGAGCCAAGAGAACTCTTTCCTGCATTAAATTACATTTCACAAGTATTTTGTCACAGTGACAAAAGTTAACACAGCTGTCAAATGATTTTTAATCAAAACGCAAATAGTGCTTAAACCGTTGAATACTCATAGGTGAAATAAATGACCCAGAATCCAGGCCTTGTCCTGAACAATAATATTTAAAGTCTAAAACTGTTCAACTTCTAGTGAAAACAGAAAAATGTGTAACTTTGGGTGAGCTGAACATTTTTTGGTATGTCTTTGAAAGCATAATCATGAATTGAAGAATTGATAAATTTGACTTCCTCAAAGTCAAGGATCTCTGCTCACTGAGAAAGACTGCTAAGAACATGAAAAGAACCACACAACCGATAGGGACAGAGAGCCACAATGCACAATTACTCCTCATTAATTCTGGAGAATTGGATCCAGGACCTTGTCAATGAAAGCAGAACCTATGAATGATACACAATGTTGTGTTGTTTCCAGGGTAAAAAAAGAAAAAAACCAGTGATGCCTTGTGTTTGCAAACATCCAAAGCATATCCTGCTATGTATGTAAGTCATCTCTGAATTTCTTGTAATACCTAATATAAGGGAAGTATTAGGAAAATAGTTGTACTGTTTAGAGAATGACAAATGTTCATGTTTGGAACAGATAATTTTTCCAAAGTATATTTGATCTGCAGTTGATTGATCCAAGGTTATGGGACCTACGGTACCTGCAGCAAACTATAGAAAGAATTTTGAAACTCACTCATCAAAAAACACTCAGCTACAAAGTAGAACAAAGGCTTTACCAAATATGCACAGATATTCATAGAGCACAAGAAAGATACCAGTATTGCTAAGAAAATATGAATGAAAATGATTCACATTGGTCTTTTCTTTTTTCATATACATGAACTCACAATATGTGGCCTTCTATGGCTGCTTTCACAGAGTGTGAGGTTCCAGGGCACATCCTGGTCTGTCCTGAGTTCCTTTCTGTTGCTTAGTAGTATTCCACTGTGGTAGATAGAACATACTTTGTTTATGCATCAATTGCTAGGTATGTGGGTTGTTTCCCTTTATGTAGACATTATGAATAATGTTTCTGTTGCATTCATACACACAATACTTGTGATCTTTGTAGATGCCTGTGAGTATAATTGTGGCAGCCTATGACAGCTTTATGTTTTGTATTTTGAGAAGTGCTAAAAGAAAAAAGAGCAATTTTAGTAGCACAAACCAAGAAAAATGCCAAGTATTCATCAGCAGATGAATGGAGGGCTTAACGAGTTGTTCTCTGTCTACATTCTGTATCTGTAATACTTTCATCTCCTACGCTCAGCCATTAATTACCATGTGCTGACTGATACACTAAGGTCCACGGTACTCTGCAATAAGAACGCTGAACTCTTGGTACAGACAATAGCCACAAACAAACAAAGAGCACAGTGCGGCTACATTTATCTCCAGTCACAGCTACTCCAGGGGAAGCAACAGAAGGGTCACTTGGTCCCGGAGTTTGAGCCCAGGGCTCAGCCACGTAACAAGAGCTCATCTTGAAAAGGAAAAACTTTTAAACTCAGAAGACTTCACATAGCTGTCATCTGTGCTTCATAGGTGATGACCTGTTAGATGTCCTCCAACGTGGTCAGAGTCAGGATTGTAGTGCTAACACAGCACTGGTACCTTTCTCATTGCCAAGAACTAAACAGAGAATCTATTCCTTTCTCCAGGATGAGGAAGAGGAGAAAGAGGAGAGAGAGGAGGAAGAGGAAGGAGAGGAGCAAGAGGAGGAGGAAGTTTGGGCCAGAAGTATCTGGGTCATTCCACATGCCTGAATGAGAGAGGGATGCGCCCTGAGAGCCCAACAAGCTTGCATCTATGCTATCCCTGACCATTTGCTACTGCAATAGCAAAAATCCTCTACATCGCAGAGGACTTGGAAATCAAAAGTGCCCCTTCTAGCCAGTGGCCATCACTGTAGTCCTAGTCATTTGGCAATAAAAGATGACTCCTGTTGGTATGGTGGCCTCTCTGAAACCTAGGGTGTAACACTTGAGCAGAGTGTTCTGCTCAGAGTGACCAAAGTGGAGGTGAGCTGAAGCCCAAAGCCCGTAACAACCCCTAAGGAGTCTCATCACCCTCACTGGGGGTATGATAGCGAGGGAAGGCCCCAGTTGGCCTCCATAGGTCATCGTCTAGAGGACAGGTGAGCACACTAAAGGATGTAAGCGAGTCCTGACGTGGGATCTATGATGTCTGAGAGAACGAGAGAATGGCCAGAGCTCCCAGACTGAGGAGTGGCTCACCTGTGGGAGGCAGATGGATCTATGCTGGATGTTGGCTGGCAACGGCAAAGGCAGAGATGAGAGAGAAAGGAAGAGTGACCCACTGGCAGAAAACTCTAACTGGGTAGCCCTCAGGAGCTGCCTGCCCCAAGCCATCCAAGTCACGTCACCAAAGTGTTAAGGGGTTTGGTACAGTTAAGAGACAAAAACAGAGATTTTTAAAAAAGCTTTTATTGCAGGTGAAGAAGATTGCAAGGACCCTCAAAAAGGCGGTGAAGGGGAATGGCTTTTATGGAGTTGGGCTGGGGCGGTAGCACATGGTTGGTTGTGGAGTCTGGATTGGAGAGGGTTTGGTGCAGGCCTAAAAAGGGAGCAGAAGGTTTATATTTCAAACTAAAAGAAGGCAGAAGTTACTTTCAGAGATACGCTGCTGTTTTTCAAGGCCGGGTGCCATGAGGCCAGATGCCATTTTAGAGACAGCTAAACTCCGGCCTGGCAGAACCCAGGATAGGCTTTGTATCCAGCTATGCTATCCAGTTTGCTTCTTAAGTCTAGAAGTCTTTGGTGGAGTTTTTGAGGTCTTCTATGTAGAGTATCATGTCATCTGCGACTCATGATAATTTACCTTCTTCCTTTCTATTCTTACTCCATTTATTTCTCTCTCTTATTTAATTCTTCTGCCTTGTGTTTCCAGAACTATATTGAACAGGAGTGGTGGTAGTGGACACCCTTGTCTTTTTCCTGATTTTAGAGAGAAAGCTTTATATTTTTGTCCATTCAGGATGATGTTGGCTGTTGGTTTGTTATAGATGACATAAAGATCATCTATGCTGACTTTCTATAGGGATTTATCATGAATTATTGTTGGCCTTTATCAAAATCTTTATCTGCACCCATTGAGATGATCACGTGATTTTCCCCTTTGGCTCTGTGGATGTGATGTATTACATTGATTGGATTTCACATGTTGAAGTATTCCTGTATTCCCGGGATGAATCTCACAGCTCATGGGATATAATCTTGGTGATTTGCTGCTTTCTGTTTGCTGGGATTTTATGTTCATTTGGGTGATTGGTCTACAGTTTTCTTTTTTGGTTTATCTTTCTCTGCTTTTGTTATCAGTGTAATACTTGCCTCCAGGAATGAGTTAGGGAGTATTTCTTCCTTTCCAATTTCATTCAACAGTTTGAAGAACACTGGCATTAAATCTTCTCTAAATTTCTTGTAGAACTCATAGGTGCATCTATCATGACCCGGGCTTTTCTTTGGTGCTAGTTTTACTTTTCACAGTGCCAAATACAGATTCTATCAAGCAATGAACAAATCACGGTAAAAAGTAGTTTCATGAAATAAAATGTGCATATCACAGTTGCATATTTTCACCAAAGAAACGTGAGAATGAGAAAAGTTGTCTTTCCTTAGAAATTATGTATCATCCTTCTCCTATCAACAGCCTCTTTTGCTGAATCAATTCAGACAATCAATGCATTCATTCATTTCCACGTTAGTTAGTGTTCTAATGGTGTTGTGCACCAGTAACTTAAGGTAGTCAGTCATAGAGGAGAGTGGTTTTGCTTTGACTCATTTACCTTTGACTGTGTTAGATTGCATTTTGCTTTTGAAGAAATAAAGAAAAAAATAAGAAATATAACAGTGATACCGAGCTTTCTAACAGGATAGCTGTGCCAGGATAGTTGATACACTGTCTATTGTCTGTGTATTGTCTTTGTAGTTGTCAGTTGCTGGTAGGATTTTAGTTGTATTTTCAATTTCATTGAGTGATGGTTGGGCTATTCAGAACTTCTATATCTTCTTGATTCAGCTTTGATAATTCATACACATCTAGGAATCTGTCCATTTTTTCAACCTAAGAGAGTAAGGATTTTCACAGTGGGCATTACTGATCTTCTGAATTTCCACAGGATCTGTAGTGATTTCATCCTTTTCATTCCTTATTTCTTTTTTCCATAAAGTTTGGCTAAAGGTTTATCATTTTCGTTTGTTCTTTCCAAGAATCAAACTTTGGCCATTCAGAGACTGTGGAGGGAGAGAACCAGGCCTCACCAGGAGGGGATCCGGGCCTGGAAACTGTATCATCTTCATGGTTCTTGGGAGATGGGGTTTATTCTCTTTTGTTTTGTTTGATTGTTAAATCTGATGCCATGTGCAGCTGTTTGAAAGATAGCAAGATATATTATGGTAGCCAGTTTCGATTTACTCTTAGTTTATTTTGAAGTCCTTTATTGCATTCACTGTTTTATTTTTATCATTTCTTTTCTATTCTGTTCTGTGCAATTTTTACTATGTTTGAAAGTATCTGCAGCTATTTTGAAGACAACAAAAGTCATTATGGTAACTATAGCTGAGTTTTCAAGGTTTTGAAGGCTTGTATCACTTTTACTGCTGTTTTTATTGGTTTTATTCTATTTTCCTTGGCTCAATCCTTTTAAAATAAAAAAGAAAAGAAATGAAACAAAACGCTTGAAAAAAGAACGAAACTTTGATTCATTAATTCTTCATGCCAGTAGTATGAAGCACAGTTTAGAAACTGACAAGGTGTGATAGCAATAATATTGTACTTTAACCAAGCGTCAAAATCTCCACTTATATAACAGGAAATAATAAATTGGGAGCTTGTAAGCAAAGTGTTTTCCCTTGAGCCTAGACAACTTAGTGAGACACTTCAGAAAATAAAACAAGAAAAGCCAAAACAAAAGCAAAAAGTGAGGATGAGCACGAAGTAATGGCAGAGTACACACCTAGCATGTGCATGGCCCAAGCTCAATCCCCACTACTGAAACAAAACAAAAAGACGTGGCCTAAGTGACCAGTTTCATATGTATATGCACACACATACCCATGTATAATATATGTGTGCAGAACACATAGGTGATTGCAGATCCCAGCCTCCCAGTCATAGATAATAGTCTTTCTTCCCCTCTTCCTCTTCCTCCTCCTCCCTCTTCTCCTCCTTCCTTCAACATCTGTTTGTTCCTTTTATAGTACTGGAAATTGAATCCAGATTCTTTGCATGGAGGTACATCTTCAGGATTTTTTAAGTTGCTGTTTTACAAGGTTTCCAAAGCAGGGCTAGAACTATATAACCACTACCTCAGCCACCCAAAGTGCTGGGATTAAAGGTATGTGCTACAATACCCATCTAGATAATACACTCTCTTAACAAAGTGCCTTTGCAGCTGATGGAAAAATTACACAGTGGTGCAAAACAATGTGCACTGAAATCAAAGGGTCACAGCAACACAGGTTGTAGCTCTGATTGTGCAAATACGTGAGATATCAACAGCACAAAAAGCAACACACGTTCTGTTCCCAATGCAAGTCAGAGCACAAAGAAGTCTATGAGCAAGAGTTACACTGAGTGTTTGCCCAAGAAAAACTTCCCTGCAGGGCCCTGGTTCAGCCACCTCCTTCTTTTCTCAGGCCACCCACTTCCTATGTGTTGTCACCTGGATGTGTGTATATGGTGTGCGGCTGGAGGGTTAGTGCCACAAGCAGTGGGGGCATCTCTTGATAATTCCAGTCTCTCATTCTGATTCAAGGTGATCTTGGCAACAAGTGTGACCACATGTAATGCACTCGAGTGCTTGTCTGCTACTCATCTCTGCTGCCAGTGTGGTTCAGCTAGTGAGTCCAGAACACTTTCGTGAGCTTCCCATAGCTAGGGCAGAGCTAGAGATACACTGGACATGGACAGTGTGGTAGCCAGCACAACTCACATTCCCTCTACACTTACAAAGGAATTTCTCTGCACCTGCTTTGAAAGACCCCATACCTGAACAGAGAAGGGCAGGTGATTATGCTCCAGGGTCTAGGGTGTGTTTCTCAGGGCTGCAGGAGGAAGGGGTTGGGTAAGGCCCAGGTTGTGGCTCCCATCCACTATCCTTCCTTTCCAGATGAACCCAGACAAGATTGAGGACAAAAAGCTCCTAGCAAGGAGGAAACTTCATGCCACCACTGTGAGCTTCACCCTCAGACTACTCTTTGGCTATCAAATAATCTACTCCTTGATGCAAGGAAGAGTATGAAAGACAGGCACATGAATCTTATTGCCTTCAAAGTAGTTGCCTATACCCTCAAAATTGATAATATCAAACAGAACAGAATAGGGTAAAATCAGTCAAAACAAGATGGTGAGAGCAATATAGGGCTTCGAATCAAGTTAATAGGAAATCAAAAAATTTCTATAAGATTCAGTATAATGCCCATTCTGGTTTGACTATTATCTTCTTTTGAAGTTCAGTAATGTCTCCAATGTTTAGGTTTTATTGGTTTTGTTCTGTGCTGTGTGTTTACTTTTATTATACCTGATGATATAGGCTATTGTTTTTAAGGTAGCAAGAGGCATTATGGTAACCATTGATGATCACCTTATATTCTGTTTTTACATCATGTACTATGTCCATCCTTTGTTTTGACTGACTACTTTGTTTTGGCACATTTGCTTTTATTCTCTTCCAAAAAAAAGTAATAAGAACTGTGGGAGTAATAAAACCCAAAATGTGTAAATGTTATTGTAAAAAAGAGAGCAAAAGAAAGTGCTGTAAAGGACACAATTGCAAGTGTGTTTAGGTGTGTAAGATAGATGACCATATTCCTAAGTTTTTGTCAGATCACTGAACACAACTGTTTGCAGTCTCACTGTTTGAATGTCTACTGTGTATGCTTTAATTTTGTAACTTGAACAACTATTTCTAAGATGACAATATGTAATCTATTAACTAGTGATTTCTTACTTTTTTTTTGAAATTCTGTATTACTTGTACCCTTTTACTGTTTTGTTTTCCACAAAAACTTCCAGCAGGACCTGTAACAACCCTGGCAAAGTGGAGGGGTACTATTGCTTGGACAGATGCCTGAGATGGCACAGCACTGCTTGGCATGGCCAGCTCCCAGTGGTTGGAGGCCATATGGTCCTGATTGGTGGTTTGCTGATTTTTGTTTACAGAATACTGTCACAAAATACACTTTCAAATGACCCATATGACAATAACCAACCTGTAAAGCTTCTAAAAATTCAGTATTTGGCATTCACAAGCTGATAATAAGCTGGATCCAACATATTAGTGTCTCATTATGGCTTTGTAGTGTCTTAATATCTCATATTTTGAAACTCCATAGTTTTTTTTTTTTTACTTCAAGGGTACTTGTTTTAAATTAACGGTTAAAATAATTCGACATTTATTTAGGTCTTTTGTGCTTTCTTAAGTCAATTTTGCTTTTTAATACACTAAGACTACACATCTTCCTAAATTTCTTGAGTTTGTTTGTTTCCAAGAGAAAAAACTAAATTTCCATACTTAGGAGGAAATTAAAAACAATTCAGAGCAAGCTAAGAAGAAAACAAAGCAACAAAAGTCTCTGGCCCTCCCAGATGCCAGTGCCATGCGTGGGCCGCTGCCAGCTTGAGGAGAGCCAGACCCCAGCCTCTCTCTGAGAGTCAGCGTTATTTGTGGATTGTAGAGGGAGAGAACCAGCCCCATGGAAGATCCCTGCCTGGAAACTGTAACATTTTCATTGTTTTTTTTGGGGGGGTGGGTTCTTGTTTTCTTTTTTTTAAATGTTAACTCTGATGACACAGAAGATATTTGAAAGATAGCAAGATATGAGAGCCATTATGTATTTACTACTGGCTTGTTTTGATGTTATTTATTGCAGTCATTGTTTTGTTTTTACTGTTTTTATTCTATTTTGTTCTGTTTGATTTTTAGTATGTCCAAAGGTGGTATGTGCAGCTATTTCAGACAGGAAATGAACTGTGGTAGCTATTGTTGATTTCATAAGGCTTAGAAGTCCTGTATAATTTATTCTGGTTTATTTCCATTGATTTTATTTTGTTTTATTTATCTTGATTTTTTTCCTCTTTAAAAAATATCTATCTGGACATCTGAAGACTTTTGAAGCATTAATTACCTGGGAGAAACTGCTGCTTTCTGTTCCTCACACTACTTCTCATGACTCCCAGACAGGAGAGAAAACCAAAGACCGCCATGGAACTTGGACCTTGGACAAGGGAGCTGGTAACACAATGTTTCCTCTTTCAGCTACAAGTACTAAATGTTATGCTTCTAGTGTAATATAATGTTAATAGACACACTACTGGTTCTTAAGGTTAAAGCTGTGTTATGATGTCCCAGTTGTAAAATGTTAAGAACAGGCATGTTATAATAGCTGGAAATTCCATTAAAGCAATGTGGCTGGTTACCAAGTTGCCAAGGGGTGGATGGGAATGGTCAAAACACTGTGTCTACTTAAAAGTTTAGGAACTTGGCTGAGTGATTAAGTGGAGTGGCTGAGGTCCTCACTATGTAAACATCCTCATCCTGTGCAGGAGGAGGGCACAGAGATGGTGGGCACGGTGCACCCAGCCGAGGGTGCAGTCTGCGTACATTGTAGGACCAAAAAGGAGGCTTACACTTTTTGGCTCTTGCTGATTTTCTTTCTTCCACTGGCATGAACTTTTACTCCTCAGATGCCATCCAACAGGCTTCTGCTTCCCTTCTCAACAAAAGACTTCTGGCTTCCATTGAAGCTCAGATCAGGTGTGACAAATTGGTAAACAATGTTCCTCATGCATAATACACGCTACATATTGTTAAACTTGCATAAAATTCAATTACCATACAATGGGGGGATTTTACCCACAAAATTTGCACCTCATAACAGTATATACCATTACAAATTTTTAAATTCTAATAAAGATGGGAAAACTATAGCAAAAAGACAACACAATCAGTTAACGGTTAAAAGGAGTTCTTTAAAAAGATCTTCATAAAGCACCCAGCCCAGTGTTAATTTGTGTCTTTCCAAAGAATGCTTAATTGTCTATCTGGGTAAAAGAACATGTTATCCAGCTCTATCATGGACCCCTACCCAGAAAAGGAGTTTCATAACTGATTGACAAGAATAGGGCTAGACCAGACCTGTAGCCAGTTGAAGCAACTGACCCAAAATGCCTAGGAAATTGTAACCAAAACCAAAAATCAGTAGCCTAAATAGGTGATGAAAGTATATAATGATAACCCCACTAAAAGTTACATAAGTGAAGGGGACACAAATGTCATTAGGTAGTCTTAAGATAAAATGCAAAAATGCGTGTTAATTGTACATAGGATTTTATCCTTACAAATTCTTTGACAATAGAATTCTGCTAAGGGACCTACAAAAAAATTTCCCTACTCTATAATTATAAATTTTACAATTTTATAGTAAAAAGTTGTAATTCAGTTTGGCTAAAAAGATATTTGAGTGCACTCTGATTTTGTAAGATGTTTTTCTGTCTGCTTGTGTTTCTGTCTATTTCTCCAGTCTGTTAAACTGTTGTTGGTAGTCACTGAACTAGAGAGCATTCACACTTGCAGAGCTGTAGGCACAAGTGCCTGCACAGGAGCGCCCTAAAAGGATGGAACGCTTGAGAAATGGCCTGAGGGCACGGGTGTTGGAGGTGGACAGGTGTTGTAAGCTGCAGAGCACAGGGTGTAGTAAATGAGCTCCTCCAGCAAGAGTGTGATGTAAGCTTATATATAGCCCCAGTACACACTGTTAGCTTCTTTCTATTTCTTTTTCAATCCAGATAGATCATCTGTGCATTTGCCTAGTCTGTTAACAGCTGTCCCTTTTTATTTGAGCTCAATAATTTTTCTCCATTCTTTTTTCTTTTGCATTGGAGATCATTTGATCATTTGATAATTTGGATTATAGATTTAAAGAGCATGCTTCCATCTGGGTTCCCAGCTCATCAAAATGATGCCAAAATTGATTGTGTAAAAATAATGTATATTGTCATTTATTATGACTTGAGAGTCTCTCATTGTTGAAAACTACTATGTTCAATGTTTGGATTGGACTTACAAAAGTCATCAAAAACTATTAAGATAATTTTTAAAAATGCCTTGGGGGGAGGATTGTTGGACAGGACTCCAACTGATCAATAAGAAATCACTTGCCTGGTAACGGGAACCAACTCTTGTTCAGTCATCAGAGGGCCACATGATCCTCATGGCCTTATGGGAGACACCTCAACTAAACTTATAAAAGTACATTGCTGTAAAATATTTTATAAAGTTATAAAACCCTAATATAATTAACATATCATTTTAATATATTATAATATGTTATTGTAATATGTTTGTCAAAAGATAATATAATAAAGTTTTAGCATTAAAGATGCTGTGATACAAGGTTTTCATACGGCTATGACAAATGATTGTATTCATGCTTCCAGATTTACAGGCCTTCCAAAATGTAAAACAGTGGTTGTTTATAGTGATAGAATTTTGTTTCAGATTCAGACCCAACAAAAACTTGTGATATGTACATCCCACTAAAGGTCAAGCAATCAGGAAAGAATTTGCTGTATTATATAGAGATGACTGACTAAAAGGGGAATGTTGAAATGGAAATTCAGATGTGTTATAAAATGTTATGATTCTCATGCTATATTATTGTATATGCTTTTAATTTTCTGTGTAAAATGTGTAACGGTTAGCATTCCACAGGTACTCAGGTTATTTTTGTAAAATTTTATTTTAAAGAGAATAAAACAAAAGAGAATAGGACAGAGCAAATCAAAACAGAACAATGCAACACAGCACTTCACAACAAGATAACTGGACACCAATAGTAGCTACCATAATGTCTCTTTCTTTCAAATAGTTAAGCATACCTTCACACACAATAATATCAAACATAATAGAATAGTATAAAACCATTCAAAAGAATGAAAGCATTACTGACTTCAAAACCAAATAATAGGAAAGGAACAATAGCTACTATAAGATCTCACTTTCCTCAAAGAATTTGTTGATGCCATCACACATAATAAAATCAAATAAAAGACATCAGGACAGAACAAATCAAAACAGAGGAATAAAAGCATGGAAGGACCTCAACACAAGATGATAGTAAATCAGCAAGGGCTGCCATAATGTCTTGTTTTCTTCACAATAGCTATTTATACCGTTACACAGAATAAAATCAAACAAAACAGAATAAAACCAATCAAACCAATGAATGAAAGTATTATAAGACTTTAAAGCAATATAGTAAGAAACCGTGGTTACCATAAGATAGCCCATTATATACAAAATAGCTGTCCCTACTGTTTGACAGCATGAAATCAAACAAAAAAAGATAGAACAAAGCCAAACCTAACAAGATTGTGTAAACAATGCAAGAGTTCAAGATAAAACAGTAAGATATGGACAGTATTTTCCACCTTTCCCTGCCAGGTGTTTCCTCCCCTTTGCTCTTACATGAACTCTTTTGCTTTTGGATCCCAATAACTCCTTCTGTTTCTTATGCTAGCTTTCACATGTATAAGATCCAACTGTTTCAGCCATGAACATGATCTCCAGTTGTGTCCATTTACGTACAGGATCCTTGAGATTATTCTACTTTATAGCTGGGTAGCTTTCCACTGCATGAAAATACCATATCTTTCGTATCCATTCTACAGTTCATGGACAAGTTACTCTTGCTTGTGTGTGTGTGTGTGTGTATGTGTGTGTGTGTGTGTGTGTGTCTCGTGTCACATGGAACACTTGTTTTCTCTCCTTTGATCTTCAGTCTATGAATTTCCTCTCCAGTTAGATGTTTCTTGTATACAGTATTATCAATGGATCTTATTTCTTGACTCACTCTCCCTGTGTTTCTTTTTATTGCTGACCTGAGACCATCTACATTAATGGTTACAACCAGCATACATTGATTTGTCTCTGCCCTGCTATCCTCCTGATGTTGGCCTTCCACTTTTCCCCTTCATTCCTGTCTTGTTTGGTGATCCTTGTCTTCTGCTGTTCCTGAAACAATGGTTATCTTTATTTCTCTCTACAATATTCTTTAGCAATCTCTGTAGGGTTGGTTTGGTAGTTATAAATTCCTCCAGTTGATCTTTATCATGGAAGTATCTTATTTTTCCATCAATTTTGAAAGATAGTTTTACTGGGTAGATCAATCTGGGTTGGAAATTGTTTTCTTTCAGGGTTTGAAACACTTTACTCCAAACTCTTCTTGACTTGATGGTTTGTGTTGACAAGTTTACATTGATTGTGATTGGTCTTCCTTTACAGGCAATTTGTCTTTTCTCTAACAGGTTTTAATATTCTGTGCTTGTACTGAATTTCTGGGATCTTGACTATTATATGTCTGGGTGTGGATTTGTTTTGGTTATGGCTCGCTGGAGTCCTGTATGCCTCACTTATCTGCATATCAGATCCATTTCTCATGTTTGGGAAGTTTTCTTTCATTACTTCTGTGAATATCCTTTTAATTTCATTTGTGTTGATTCCTGCTTCTTCACTGATACCTATCACTCTTAAATTATGCTTCTTTGCATCATCTAGCAGCCACTGAGTTGTTATGTTGTGATTCTGTATTATTTTGAAGAGATCTTTCCTTTCATGATCACTATCTACAATCCTGTCTTCAAGGTTTGAAAGTCTATTGTCAGTCTCTGTCAAGCAGTTTTGAAGCTTTCGATTGAATTTTTAATTTCCTGCATCTCTCTTTGAATCTGTTTCAGGCATTGCAGTTCCTTTCTACATTCATTCATGGTTTCCATCATTTTCCTATGCTCCTCTTTGTCTATCTTCTTTGGACCTGCTGAACAATTCTTTTAGTGAAAGAATACTTTCAATTCTTTCAGTTTGTGACTTCTTTTTTTACCTGTGACAATTATTCTGATTTGACTGCTTTTCCAATCCCATGAAGTTGTTTCTTTACTTCAGTTGCTATCCTCTCAGAGATTTCAGGTGTGTGATTTCCGTTTTCTTCCATGACCATATCTCCTAGTCTTACTGTGTGCAGGCTAGATGTCTGAGTTTGCCTTTTGCTCCTTTGTCTTGACATTCTACTGGGTTCTTCCCAACATGCTGGCTGGGGGGGGGGGGGTGTCCCAGGCAATTCCCACATTGGATGACCCTAGGAAGTATAAGGGGGATGTGACAGGCATCTTGGTTCCTCTAATTCCAGATTTACAGGGAGGTAGCAGGGTGTGGAGCAGGCTTCTCCAGAGCTATGCAGCTACACTGGAGCTTCGCTGACGATCAGAGGTGCATGTGCTCCTCTCACCTTGTGAGTCTACACTGGGACTCCCATGATGGTTGCAGACACACAGAGGTGTGTTTGTCTGGTTTTGCTAGTGGAAGATGGCTGTCTGAGGGAACCAAAGGCTTCAAATTTTGGCCTATAGATGAACAGGGTTTACCTGGCTGTGTGTCCTTGCTCCTGTAGGAAGGAGCCTTCCAGTGGCAGCTTCCTAAAGGTGAAAGTGGATCTGCTGGTTCTCTCTGCCCACCCTGGACACTTATAGGATGTGGCCTTCACAGTTACTATCCTTTCAGAGATTTCAGGTGGGTGATTTCCACTTTCTTCCATGACCATATCTCCTAGACTTATTGTGTGCAGGCTAGATGTCTGAGTTTGCCTTTTGCTGCTTTGTCTTGACATTCTCCTGAAGTGGGAGATGGCTCTGTCTGTCTGCTTCAGCCTGCGCTTGGTGGGAAGAGGAAAGGGCCTTCCAGTGATGGCACCTGGCAGGCAGAAGTAGATCTCCAGGTTCTCTCTTCCCACACTGGTCACATGGAGGAAAGGAGCTTCCAGTTGCAGCACTCAGCATGCAGAGGCAGATCTCTTGGAGCTCTGCCCACACTGGGTGCGTGGAGTAAAGGCATTCTGGTGGTAGCACCCAGCAGGCAGAGACAGATCTCCTGGTTCTCTCTGCCTACGCTGGGCACATGGAATAAAGGGCCTTCCAGTTAGGTACTCACATGTTAAAACATCCATGGTTGATAAAGATAATGGCTCTTTTTTATGCTCTAAGGTCCTTGATGTTTTATAAGACAGTAATATTATGTTTACTGTTGCTATTACACTGGACTGTTATCAATCTACTCTTTTGGATGTTCAAAAACTGAGGGTTGGAGATCAAATACTAAACAGATAGACAGGTTAAAGGGGATAGTCAATATTTTGGGCCAGATCTTTGAGGTCCATGAGGACCCAGGATATTAGAGAAGTTCTGCTATACCCATAACTCGGTTAATTTCTGCTCTTCTAAACAAGATTATGAGACCACAGAGAAATATGATCCTTGGTGTGTGGCATACCAGAGAAATAAAATCTCTCAAGCTTTCATGGAAAGCCACTTAGTCCAGGATGGCAGTGAGTCTTTCAGATGACCCACACTGACAGAAGTAATAAGAGTTGCTGTGCATGGTCCCAAGGCAATTGTTGAGGAGACTCAACTGGCCTGGAGAGATAACAAAAAACTGGTCTTTAACCTGGTCTTAAAAATCCTGCAGAAAAAATACAAATGTAAGAGGTATAAGCAGTGCTCTACTAAATATTAGCTGTTAAAAACTCAAATCACTAACACTTTCTGACAATAGCCAGCTACACTGAGAGCTGTCTGCTCTTATGGTTTGTACAGGGTTTCAGTTGAAGAATGCAGGGACTGAAAATGCTTGAACTGAACTTAAAATGAAAAGGGTTTAAGAGTGAAAAGTCCTCCTAGAGAATTCTCCAAGGGCAGATCATCCAGCTTCAACTGACCGCACATCATGTGCTATAACAACAACAAAAACGAGGGGTATGTAGGGAGCCTGTGAAGATGGAAATTGATCTCATATGTGGAAAAAAAGACCATCTGGGTGAACCATGTGAAGAAGCTGGAAAACACCAAGCCCCTTTGGCAATGCAAGCAATGGCTGGCCAGATAAAAGGGTGCCATATAACTCTGTGTCACTAAACGTATAAATAAATGTCCCTAGCTTGAGGAGCTCTACTGGAGTAGGCAGCCCAAGGCCTATGTCACCTCTCTCACTTGTTCATACAGGCCAACATGTCACCAAACACTTCCAAGGAAACCATGGCAGTGCAGACTATGCATCTTGTGAATCTGGAAGCCTCATAGCCAGTTCCAACTTCCAGCCATCCTGCTCTGTCTGTTCTTAGGGCAGAAAAGAGAAGTATGTAGCCATGGGCAGGCAAGTGTGATGGTGCCGTTGTTCTATTTTTCTTTTGTTCGGTTTTCTCTTTGGATTTTTTCATTCTTTCAGTGCTGGAATTGCACACAGGATCGTAAAATTGCTGAGCAAGCGCTCTACCACTTAACTACATACCAGAGCTCTGCTGACTTTACAATATGTCCTTGACTCCTGGCTCTGAAGGAACTCACCCAAGAAAGGTGGCTCTGTGTATCAGACATGCAGCTGCAATGGTGCCCCTCACACAGAATTTGGTTCTTGTAGTGGTCATCAGGCTTCTTTTCACCATGATAACACACATAGACAGATAAACCATCAATCTACAAACCACTGGGATTTTTAAGGCATTTAACAAAAGGGCAGTATCCAAGATACATATATAAAAATTCATCAAAGTTACTATATGCCAAAAATGAATTTTTTATGAAAACATAAATTTTTTAAAAGATACACATTTGCATTAGCCAAAAACCCATGTGAGATACTGGGATGAACCTATCAGAAGATGTATAAAATGAACAAAGAGCATTCACATCAGTGTATAGGAATTGCACAGAAAATGGAAATAACATGGCAGATAAAAAGATTCAGTCTTATAAAGATGTCACTCTCCATGGAATGATCTTAGATCATGCATCCCTGGTGAGATTCCCAACAGAGATTTTCTTAAATGAGAAGCTAGAAGATGCTACAACACTCCTGAGGACCACAACCCAGCCAGCACTAGGCCTACCCTGATGTCAGAGCTCTATGTGAGGGGAAAATGAGGATGGACTGAATCCATGCATGGCTGGGTTGGGGGAGCTGTGGGCCAACAGGGGGCCCAGAAAGACGAGGCTCAGAGGTGAACCCGTGATTTGCAGCACATGGCTTCAAACAGAACCCTAAATGTAGATAACTGATTATCCATTTGGAAAACTGCCAGCTCAGGGTGGAGCTCTAGCTGTCCACAGACACAAAAGTCAGTACACTAAGGTCCACACAGGATAAGCAGGGCTTCAAGAAGAAAACAGACTAGGATTTTAAGGCACCAGACACTATGTATGTAACTCAGAAAAAAGTCACAGCACTGTGGATAAGAATGATAAACACCACTACTTTAGAATGACACGTCCATCAATAGACATAAAAACTTGAAAACTTAAGCCTTAAAATGGGAAAATCTATGTTACCTCTACACAAGGCCTGTGTCCATGCAGAAGCTGTCTGTACCTCAGTAAGAGAAGATGTTACAGGGCTGGGGAAGGGCATCAGAGGTAGAGTGCTTTTCCAGCATGGGTAGGGCCATATATTCCATCTCCAGAACAGCTGCCTCACTAGTGAAATTCTGTTCTCTTAGGGGTAAGATAAAAACAATGCTTTGAGCATATTTTTACGCTTCATCGTGATCCTTTGTTTGTTTTATGTTTTTGTTTCTGAGACAGGCTCTTGCGGTGCAGCTCAGGCTGGTCCTGGAATCACTATATAGCCTAGGCTGCCTTGAACTCTCAGTGATCTTTTTGCCTCAGCCTCTCCAGTTCAGGGATAACAGATGTGTCTCAGCACACCTGGTAGTTTAGCAACAATTCTTGCATATGGAAATATTCTAGGATCTGCTTGTTGTTACAGGGTACCTTGTCCTTCCTCAGAGAGTAAGAAAACAAGGGGGTGAGCAGTACATAGGTTGTTGGCAAGCGAGAGTGGAGGAAACACACATCTTCTCTCTCAGTGGGGACCATCATGGATTAAGGCTGTAGACCGTGTCTCTTATCTCCATGAGGGATCCTGTCTGCTTCATTAAGAGAATACATGGGTGGAAGAGTGGTGTACGTACACATTACACTTTCACAGAGTAACAGGTGAAGGACATAGAGTTTCTCCCTGCTGTGTCACTCCGTGAGACATTTTTAGTTGCTTATCTAGTTTATTTTGGGAGACACAGATGTGAAAGCATCCTGGTTTGTTGCTGTTGCATCTTTAGTATTGAGGATCAAACTCACGACCTCGCACTTACCAGGCAATCTCTGCCAGGAATCCTGGTTTAATAAGATTTGAGGTTTGTTAGGTGAACGAGACGGTGTGGGAAAGAGAGGGGCAGGGAAGAACTTATACCAGCTTACAGTGGGTAACTGGCCCTGAGCTAAGGACCCAGAGCAGGTACCTGCCCTGTGTTCCTTTGTCCCTAGGGGGTCCCTGATTGCCTGAGCATCCCTGAGGGTGATAAAGAAAGACCAGCTGAAGCATAGTCTGCTCTAGCTGCTCTGAGCCACAGGAAAGGGCAGTGGCGCCATGGAGCCCTGGGGGATGGCGTGTGGCCAAGATGTGGGCAATGGGTACCCAGGGGAGAGCAAAAGATGTGTGTTACTTCCAAAGCTGAGTCCCCACCGATGGCAGGGATGTGGAAAACTTTTTTTTTTTTTTTTTTTTACAGTTTCTAAAGTGATTTCTCAGGAAATACAAGAGCCTGTAGTGATGTTTTTATGTAAAGAGAAGCACATCACTGCAGGTCTTAGAAAGATTTTTGGTGCTGAGGACCAAACCCCATGCCAGGCAAGTGCTTGGTCTCATGCCAGGCATGTGCTTGCTCTGCCACTGAGGTAAATCCCCAACCCTCAAACATGTTTCTTTCTTTGGTTGGTTATTTTTTTAAGGCAGTGTCTTTCTAAGTATTTCAGGCTGATCCGGAACTCACTATGTAGCCCATGCTGGTGCTGAACTTCTAGCAAGCCTATTGCAGTTCCTACCACAGATCCAGGCCTCGCCCCTGCCACCAGCCTCTGGCACAGGATCTGGAACTCAGAACCCCGGGACCTGGCCCCAATGCCCCCTACCCCATGAACCCGTCCCCATCCCCTGGACTCCTGAAGCCCAGGCATGCTGGCCCCCAAGCCAGGATCCCCTGGTCACAGGACGCTGGACCCCCGAACTAGGCTCTCTGGATCACAGTACCCCAGCCCAGCGAACCTGCCTCCCCTAGCATGGCCCTCTGGTCTCTGGCAATGGGGCTCTGACCCCACCCCCCAACCCTGATCCTGAACTCTGACCTGGGACTAGGCTGCCAGAACCCCAGTGCCCTGAGCCTAGCACTGAGGCACCCTCTTTCCACTCTGGGCCCTAGGAAACCATCCCTGAACTTTGGTGCCCAGGCCCAGGTGCCCTTCTCCAGATACCCTCTTAGCCCCTTGGTCCCTGGCCCTGGCCCTTGAATTCCGAGTCTCCCAGTCTCAGGGACCCTGGTCCCTGGAACCCAGCCCTGGCCCCAGATCCCTAGACCCCTGGCCCACAGTCCCAGGGCCCCAGCAGCCCAGACCCAGTGTCCTGGAGACTGGGTCCTGGCCTCAGCGCCTCACTTCCAGTCCAGCTACAGGATGCACCCTGGGGCCTCAGCACACCAGAGTACTCAGGTTTACCCTGCCTGTCCTGGAGCAGGTAGCACTGGAGCTACTGTGTGAGGGGGCAGGGGTGTAGCCTGTGCTCCCTGATTCACCAGCCCTTGCCCCTCCCCCAGCTCTATCCCCAGCTCCAAACTCTCAGCCCCTGACAGGGGTCCCTGGACTCCAGTACCAACCCCAGGCTCTGGACTCCTGGCTTCCAGGTCCCGCCCTCCGGAAGGAGGCCCCAGTGCCCCAACTCCAGGGTGCCTGGTGCCGGACATGCTGGCGCAGGGCACCCCAGCCCTGGCCCCCAACCCTGGCCTGGATTCCTAACCAGGCCCTCAGGCTCAGACTCCAATCCCAGCACCCCAGCAACAGGGTCCCAGCTCCCTGGAGGCCTCTGCTCTCCAAGCACCCGCCAGAGGCCCCACCCCCCTGTCCAACAATCCCATGGCCCAGCCTCCACTCCTGGTCTCCTCTGGCTACCAGGTACCTATCCCTGGCCCCGTTCCAGTCCCCAGCCCCAGCTTCCCAGTTCCCAGGCACCTGGCCACCTAGCCCTGGCCCTGGTTCCCCAGAACCCAGGGAACCTGACCTCTTCCGGGTCCAGGCTCCACGCCCCAGTCCCCAGGGCACTTAGCCTGGGCCTAGGGGCCCAGCCCTGTACCCTAGAATGACTCCTGCAACTCTGCTCTTGGTTCTTCCCTGCTGGCTAACCCCTCCTCTGCTGGTCCCCGGGCCCCCTGCGTACTCTCCCTTCCTCACTGCCCCGTTTGCCCTCCTTCCTTTTCCCCTGATCCCCTGTAGTCCCCATTTACCCACACCCTCATCACCGCTGGGAACCGCCCCTGGGAAAGTCTGAGCTACCTGGAGAGGAGGGCTTGGAGGCGGAAGCAAACAGCTTTGTGGGGTCCAGAGATGGTTTAGGGGAGGCTAGGGGAGGAGCCACGGTCCTTTGAAAAGCACGGTGCACTTGGGCTAACTCTACAAGGTCTTTCTGGCGAGCCCAGGCGAACTCGGGAAGCTGAGGCAGCCTGTGCGGTGAGGATCTGCTCCTGGTGTCCCTGGGCTGGACCCTCCGCTGAGCAGCGCCGGGTTCCAATGGGCAGGACCTGGCTCTCCGCCTTGAGTCTGCTTCTCCAACTGGTGCAGGTGGGTGAGCATGGCTGGTGTTCGAGTGGGTTGTGCTGTGGCTTGGCATAACTGTTGCATTGAACTAGTGCCCTGTATTTGACTCAGAAAAATGGAAAATTACTCAGGGTATAAGTCCCATGAGAAAAGCAAAATGAGCTGTACCTACAGGAGAAAAATTAACCTGCTCAACAACAGCTGGGGGTAGGGAGTCTGTATAAGAGAGGTCCTGAGCTCAGTTAATTAAATTCCAAATTTATCAATTTGGCCGCCTGGATTCCTATATTGACGTACAGGAAACCAATTCCAGGAGCCCGGCTGGAGCCTCCGAGACTGGAGCCTCTGACAGCAAAGCCTCCGGAAAAGGCAGCGCTCTGGCAGAGTGCTTGGGCCTGAAGACCAGTCAGAGCCACAGCTGGCAGCGGGGCTCCCTCCCTGCAGCCTGCAGCCCTGTCCTGCTGGGCTGAGCGCTGACCGCGTGGCCTGCAGGAGTTTTGGCTGGAGGCCACTGGGTAGTGGTCTAGTCCCTTGAACAAACGTGACAGCTCCTGGCCTTTGTGGGGGATGGAATCCACAGGGCTCCGGACTGTAAGCATAAGTGGGACAGAACCAGCTAACACATTCCGGGGCCAGATCCTGACCAGGTGGAAATCCCCTGGGAACAAATGTAGCGAGGGGCCCAGAGGGCACTGGCCTCTTTAGTTTCCACATCCTTCCTGTCTCCCTCAAATGCTAGAACAGAACTTGCCAAAAAGAAAAAAGAAAAAAAAATGACACAATGGATTTGAAAACCTGACGGTAGAAGGTAAACCGAAACCCACCTCTGCATGGGAAACAGACCAAAGAAACATGAATTACTATTAACCAAAATTGTAACAGTACACCCCAGGGAACATAGCGCGCGCTGTCATGGAGACAGGAGAGCCAGCTCTTGGGGTGTCCCATCTCTGCTTCTCCCATGCCTCCCGGGAACCCGGAGAAGTTTTATGTATAGGGTCAGGAGACTTATTTGGGGCCTGTCCTGATATCCTGGAATGAACACGTCTGGCTTATTTCCCAGCCAGCTGTGCCAGCCCTAGATCACCTTCCCCTATCAAGGGATGCCCTTAGCTAGCAGCAGACTGGTTTGGGAAGAGAACATGGAGCCTGGCCAAGGGGCTTGGCCGAATCCCAGGCTCAGGGGCCCTACCTGGACCCAGTGGGTGAGGCCAGTCAGCTGGAGGGGGCAAAGTGAACTGTGCAGCATGGCTGACAGGGCAGAGCCAAGGAGCCTATGAAGCCTGGCTGGAGCTGGCCAAGGAAGCTGCAGAGGCATGATTGACTGCATTTAGGCCACTGTATTCTTCTAGATGACTTACAGTTTACGCCTTTATTTTCTAGGATACTCTATTTTTCAAATTTATTTTCTATAGTGAAAATTTCTAATTGATTTCATTTTATGTATTCTACAGCTATTTTCTCTGACATTTAACAGATTACGCTTAACATCCTAATATAATAATAGTTTCACTGTAGTTTGTGTCAACATCATGTTAATAGCATATGAAAACTGCTCCAATACAGTTGCATCTCCACCTTTTCTTAATGATGTCAAAAATTTTGTCTTCACCCAATGCATACCTCTAATCTTAGTCCAATTATTATTCTCATGTATTTGCCTTTGGAATCACACAAAATAAAACTAAGAAATTCACCCCAAAGCATGAGAGTAACCTGTTCTTACGTGCCCTACATTCACTTCCCCAGATGCTTTTTGTGGGATACAGAATTCTTGGCTGGGTTGTTTTCCTTTCAGCATCTTGGACACCCTGACCCCCTGCCTTTTGGCCTCCAATGCATCAGATGATAAATCTGCTGACATGTTACTGGGGAGCCCTGGGATGTGACAGGCACTCTTTTCTGGCTGATTGTAGTATTCCTTTCTTGTCCTCATCTTTGAAGAGACTGAACACTGAGCCAGCCTATCAGGTTCTTTGAGCTCAATCTTCCCGGAGGCCCTTAAACTTCCTGGACATCAGCATCACATCTTGCCTCAACTTAGGATCTCTGTGCCTGTTTTTATGTTTGCTGTCCTTCCGCTAGGAAGGAACCTAGGTAGCTGGTAACTTGGAAAGAGCCAACCTTGACAGGAACTCACTGGAATTTATTAGCTCAGCCTTCTTGGGTAGCTACAAGCTGTGGAGCTCCTCACATGCTCAGCTCAGAGAGCTCCTGCTCATAATGTTTAGTGTTTAGAGAGGAGAGGAGAACACAGCCCACTGCTTCCTTGTTCACCACCGCTTCATAACATTGCTTCTAGACAAATCTAGACAAATTGCCAGTAGGTGTGGGCTGCTAGTTAGTCATTTCTTGTGATTTCAACCTAAAATAATCACCATAAGTGACTGAATTTACAAACAGAGCCTACAGAACTTTGGCCTGGAGTCCTGCAATGCTGATGAATACATGAATGCTGGCCGCTGCTGCAAGATGTGCCCTGCGGGTGAGTCCTGGGATGTGGGTTTAGGTGGCCACTGGAGCAGAGCAGAGGCTGCACTAGATAGGGTGTGTGAGGAGCAGGGACTGTGCTCACCTGCTGCCTGCTCTTTAGGACCCTAGACAGGTGTCTCTTGTCGCATGTGAGAAGGACCCCTGGTGTGTACATCAGCCTCTGTGTATCTGTAGGTACTGAGAGGGCAAGGTGTGTCCAGCAATTCCAGCTGGGTTAGGGACACCCCCACAGTGAGCACTGAACCCTCAAGAGGAGACAGGTTAGGTTCACGGAGGAGAACAGGAGGGACCACTTCACAGGGACACCCCCAGAGGAGCTGGCCACTTAAACATGTCTAGGTGCCTGTTACTTCCAGATATCAGTTTGAACTTAAACTCCAAAGCATCAGCATTGCTGTTGACTCTTTAGAGGCCTGAGCCTCCAGGGATCGGGTAGAGCATAGCACAGCCCAGGACCCAGGGGCCCAAGAGAGAACTCACCTTTGCCCAACCATTTCCACAGGTCAGTATGTGGAGAAGCCCTGCTTGACACCCCACACCCAGGGAGTGTGTGTCATGTGTGAGCTGGGGACATACACAGCATATGCCAATGGTCTACTCTCTTGCCTTGTCTGCTCGACCTGCCGGGATGGTGAGTTCCAGGGATTTGGCCCAGGTACCTACAGCCCTAGACCCAGAAGTGCTCTTGCTAGCAATGGGCTCTAAAGAAGGACTTGTAGCTGAGCCTCCAATATTTAGGTGTTCTGGAATTTGCTTTGTGAACATAAAGAATGTTGAAAATACCCACCATCCAGCATTAGGAGGAAGCAGTTGCAAGCTGATGCTATAGCAAAGCAGCTCACGACTTTTCATTGGCATAAAAACTGTTCCTTATGTATTGTCAGAGTGAGAACAATGTGAATACAGCCTTAATCACACTCTGACCCAAAGGAAAACTTTCCTTGAGATTTTTTTTTCATTTTTTCTCACTGCAAATAGCCAGTGTGATCTAGAAGCTCAAAATACATGGTGAAACAAGAACAAGCTCCATTCCTACGTAATGATCAATTCTGTATTATGAAAGTTGTCAAACATGTAGAAAAGCTGAAAGAATAGAAGCAGGTGGCTACCATAGAATTTTTTTTAACTAGGGGTTCACTGTGCAGTTCAGAATGGTTTAAATTAACTTTTTAGCCCAAGCTGGCCTAGAACTCCCTGAAATCCTCCAGCTTTGGCCTCCCAAGTGCTGGGATTCCAGGTCTGCCCCACCATGCTTGGTTTCCTATAGATCTTCTGCTTGAGATTAAACAAGACCTCAGGGTACCTCCTATGATGGATTAAGATGTGTACAGGGGACACACTGTGTTCCCGGTTCTAGTAATTACACTGTCATGGGCCTGGATGAGGTCAGGATCTCCACCTTGAGCTGACCCCAGTGTTCCTTGGACTTCAGACTAGGAGAGTGCTCCCCAACCCTCAATGGGAAATGCGAGTGCAAACAGGGCTACTTCTCTGAGGACACTGGGTGTTTGGAACACTGCACGCCATGTGATAAGTATGTGGACATGGGTTGGAGGTGGCATGACAGGGTGTTCTACTTTACCAGCTGAGAATCAGCAGGGCTGTGGGGCCCTCCAGCAGTCAGTTCAGTCTGCAGCAGCCCAGAGAGAAAACTCCCACCATGTCCAGAAGCTTCTCTGATCTTTTCTCCCCAGAAGGCAGCCAAACCCATCACTGCCCAGGTGATTGCTATTTGCACACCTTCTTTTTACCTGAGTTCTTTATGCTGTGATTTTCTCATTGGCCTTGGGCTCTCTGATGTGTTCCTTGGCCCTTTCATGCCTCCACTTTCTCCACATCTCTATGACTCTCTTTCTCTGTGTCTTGGCCCCTCATTCCTCATACTCCCTTCGGGTTTTCTCCTTATAGGTCATCTGCCAGCTGTCAGGTGCAGACTTGCTGTCCTCTCCTGGGTCATCCTCTTCTTGCTTTTCTTCCTCTGTGAAAGCATGCTGGACTTGGCTTTGCAGCACTGTCTAATGCAAGGCCTCATTCTCCACTCACCATTCTCTGATGGGCTGGCAGTGTGACCCCTGTAGCAGTGGAGGCTTTGCATCAGGGTCCTCTGCCCACCAAGGTGCTGAGGAGCTGCCTGATGCCTCTCTCTGCCCATGGAATGCTGTTCTCTACGCCCTGCAGTGGGGCTGGGGACCAGGACTCACCTGGCAACATCTCCATGGCTGGTTTCTGTCAAAAGGAAGCAAAGCAACAGCCTGAGCAAGGATTTAGGATTTCTAAGGGGTGTTTGTCTTAGCGATTTCTCCAGTGTTTCCTACTGTGAGTCTGGAGATAATGGTGTAAGAAGAAGCCTCATTCATTGCTGGGAGAGTTGGCACACCGAGAGGATGAGCAAGGCATAGCAATGGAAAGAAGCAGAGCC
This sequence comes from Cavia porcellus, assembly GCF_034190915.1. NCBI lineage: Eukaryota > Metazoa > Chordata > Mammalia > Rodentia > Caviidae > Cavia > Cavia porcellus. The sequence continues at coordinate 29,537,090 of NW_026947500.1, forward strand.
AAGGAGGAAGGTCAGGCATGATTTGTAGATAAATGGAAGATATTCACCACACTATGAAATGCAGAGTTCAAAGCTATGAAGGCAGTCAGCCATTAACAGAGTCTCCTTCATTCAGGCTGAGGTAGTACTAATATTTATTAGCATGAGTAACAGGCCTGCAGGGGGCAGTGACTAGGAGGGAATCCTGAGAACCTGAGGCTCTGATAAAACAAAAGGACAGGTTCATTTTTGCTTCTGTGCATGGGCCACCAGTGGGGCAGCCAAACTCATAGAAGAGGAAAGTCAGTCAGCTTTAGGGCATTAGCGGAAATCCCACAAATGCCTTGTGAGGATTGTGATCAGGATGGGAACAGCAGGGATGAGGGGCCGGGTTTGCTGCCTCTTAGTAAGAGGGTGTGGGCAGTCACCAAGAGAGGCAGAGCCTCCTTCTGCTGGTGATGACAGGGACAAGCTCCATGTGAACTGGACTAAGGCAGTCTCTCTCCAGGTGTCCTTAGAGGACTGCAGTCCTGCAAGGATGCAATGCCACATCAAACACAGTCTGCGGAGCGGGTTGTTCAGGTCCCAAGGTTTCTATTTTCTTTTTAACCTGGCTGTTTTGTACTGAGGTGAAGCTTACTGAGATGAAATTAACCATGTTATTTTTGTGCTATTCTTAGTTCACATTAATAACTCTGGTAATAGGTTTCATATTTATAGATTTGTAAATATATTTAACATACTGTTGATAGAATTGTGGCGGTGGCTGAAAAGATAAGAACTGTGAAATATAAATGACCTTTATTTTAAGAATGCGGGGAGAGTTCCCCGACCCCCTGGGGCCCGGCATCTCCCTGAGGTCAGCAATCTCTCCGTAGGACACGTGGAGTGGGGGCATACATGTAGCTTAGGTTGGGGGTGGTGCCTGAGGGGCATTAGGGATGTGCAGATATCTCATTGGTATTCATTTCTCACCAGAGAAAATTCCTAGGGGTGGGGAAGATAGAGCTCCTTGGTTCTGCCTGAGGCTTTACCAGCTACAGTGTCCCATCTGGACCATAATCCTTTCATTCCCCTCTTATGATTATGATTAGGAAAAAGGGCAGAGATTTCTTTTTTTACTGCTTCCTGCTGTAAGGGGGAGCTGTACTGGGGTCTAGGGGAGTTGACAGGACGATGGTTGATGCCCATGCAGAAGCTGGTGCCAGGTGTTTTAGCCAGGACAACTGTATCATTGGTGAATGCACATAAGTTAGACTGGAAAAACAAAGAGACAAGATGTTATGAGGAGGCATGGCACTGTCATATTTAAGGACCCAGGTGAAGTAAAAGAAAAAGTGCCTTTGATTTTGATATGGCCCTACATCAGGACCATGTTGAGGTAGAATCATTGCCATAGTAAGGTAGAATTCTGAAAAATAAATGTGAGGTTATGAGGAGTAAAGTTATGAGAGGTGATTACTCCCCCATCTGAAAGGATAATAGTTAAGAGGGTAAGGCTTGTCTCTGGTATGCATGACGTGGGAGTCTTTAGGAAATACTGGTGAGAGTCCTGCTGTAAAAAAGGATAAGAAATTAGAAACCAAATTGGATAACAAAACATGACAGCCTGAGAGTCGTGGCTGTGAGGCCTTGGTGAGATGGAGATGAGTAGGCAAAAGGATGGTTAGATTTAGGGCTGGAAAGGCACCACTTAGCCTGAGTGTTGTGAAACCAGGATGGCAGTCTAGCAACTTTGATCACTGTTGAGGTTGCCAAGAATATCAGGTATGGGTCGCTGTAACCTGGTTGTAGTCTTTGGAATGATTTGCTGTAACAGGACTTTAGTAAGTATATCAGCAGTCTCCCTGGTTGTGTGAAAGGCTTTTATGTATCCTGAAAAAGTATAAACAAAGTGAGAAGACAAAATTTGTCAGTCTTGACCAGGGTTGTCTGAGAAATTGGTGAATAAGAAAGGAAGGGGTGGTCTATATCACTGAGGAGAGGTTTACTAGCCATAACAGGTGTAAGCTGTTGAGGCCTCAGTGTGTGGATCAGTCTGTATAAACACAAGGGAATAAAAAGCATTTTTAAGATTTAGGACTGTAGAGTGAGTGGTGGAGGGAAGATTTGGCACTACTGGGTGCACTGGGAACAAGCAGTCTGCAACCTGCACAAAATAGGCCCTGTTTTTAAATGGTATAGGTTGACCCTCAATATCCCCCAGAGACTGAGGACTTAATAGAGCAGCCTGAAAACTCAGGAAGAACTCTGTACATATGGCCTCTATGTCCACAAGTATAGAGAATGTCTTACCTGAGACTTTTAGTGGTACTTGGGACCTTGAGATGGACACCTTAAAGTGGGCTGTTGTTGGCCCTGAGCCCTGTCAGTCTTCAGCAGCAAGTTTAAGCAGATCTATCAGCGATGAATCTGGTAGTGTTTGTGGTATCTGGTATCTTTTGTGAGGGCTAGAAGTTAGGATGACTTACCTACTCTCTGGTGGCTAGGACAGTCCAGTAGCCCTGGGGTAAGATCTCAAAGGAACGGCAGGATGGAGCACTCTCTTGCCCAATGTCCTTCTGCTGCATTTGAGGCATGGTCCATGGCGGGGGGGGGGGGGCAGGCAGCTCCACCTTGTGTCCATTTACCTGTCTCAGAACTCCAAGTATCACAAGTGTTAGTGTTATTTCTGTTGTTGAAAACATGAAGTCATATTAAGGTGGTCTCTATGGAGTTTGAAGGTCAAGTTTTGCCTTTTTGTTTGGGATTTGGTCTACAGTAGAAGGTATCTGTAGAATTAAGTAAGTATGTAGGAGTCAAATATAATCAACAGGGTATCTATGATTTTAGTAATGGCTTCACATAAGGAGAACAAGGTCTAGGGAACTTTAGGAACTTACATGTCATTTATGTCATATATAAGTATCTCTTTATGTTATTAAAAATGTCTAATGCCATCTGATTTTTGGAGGATGGCCTGTTGAATTAATTTTTACCTTTTTATGTAGGAGAGAGCTCAGCTATGGTGTCATTTAATATCAGTTGAATATAGTTAATTATGGCTCGATGGAGGGCTGAGCCAGGACAGCCAGACAGGCTGGGAAAGGTTTAAGTTTGGCTTCTGCCACAGTGTTGGTCTTGTTGTTTTGCATGTATCATATAACCCTTGTTTTGGAAAAGAGCTAGTGGTTCCCAGCAAAAGAAATTTATAATTATTTCTTAATTTTAGTTGTTAAACAGTTAGGAGATTGGTAACAATACAGTATAATATGGACAGTATAATATAAGCAGTAAGCTTAACATAGAACATTACTAGTGGTTTACAGCAAAAGGAATTTATAAGTACCTCTTAATTTTAGTTGTTAAACATCTAGGAGATTGGTAACAGTACAGTATAATATAGGCAGTAAGCTTAATATCAACCATGAGCATTTTTAGAAGATTGATAACAGTACAGTACAATAGAGGCAGTAAGCTTAATATAAAACATTAAATGGTATTAACCATGAGAATTTTAACATTTGAACACTGAAGAAATTTGTGAAACATCTCTAAGCGTATATCTGGATCTGAAAGAAAACATTTGTCATGGCTGGAACACAAGAAAAAAGGCAGCAGAAGCAATCTGAACTTTATATCTGAAAACATGAATACAGCATCAGATCAGCAATAATGAGTTGTCTGCTGTGCCTGTCTCTGCGCTGGCAGACAGAGCTGTGCCTGCAGACAGAGACATACCTGTGCTTGGGGGCGGGGGCTGGGATCTCTCTGGCACGCAGTGCATAGGTGGACCATGCAGAGTGGGTGGGCTGCTTAGGGCAGGCAGGGCGCCAGGGTGCGGGCAGCACACGCAGAGTGAAGGTGGAATGTGCGCAGGGATGCAGTGCATGAGGCGGGGCTGAAACTGCCCCGGAAATGCAGGCAGGGCGAGGCGGTGTAAGCAGAGTGGGCCGGGTGGCGGGCTTGTGGTGCATGGGGGGCGGAGCTGGGACACAGAGATGGGATGAGGCGTGAAGCCGGGAACCTGCACACCAGGACCCTGTGTGGAGCTGTGGCACCATGTGAAACTGGGACTGCTCGGGGGGCGCACGGAGTAGGGCACGGCATTAGAGCCAGACCCTGTGCGGAGCTGGAGCGAGGTATGAGAGCTGAGACACCGCCTGGAGTTGGGGCGTGGTGTGAGAGCTGGACCCCACGGAGCTGGGGTATGGCATGAGAGCTTAAAGCAGCCCATGCGTATCTCTCAGCACTGTTTTAGGCACACCTCCCCCATCTTGGTGGGGAATGGTTCACTGTGCATGGTGGGGGAGGGGCGCAGAAGCAGGGAGGAAAGGAGACGCTGAGAAAGCTTTGAAAGGCTGTAAAGAAAGACACTATTATCTCTTTAAGTGTGGGGAGGGGGAGGGATCCTGGAAGGATGAGAAAGGACACATGCTCTCAAAACAAAGGCTTAAAGATAATTTTATAAACTTGTCCTCAGCGTGATAAGCTATAAATAGGTATGGTTTTTTTACATTTAAGAGTACTCAGATTGGAAATCAAGCATTGCAAAGGTGTGGTCTTTTGGCAAGTACAAAAGATATTTTTTATGGCTAAATCTCAGGCAAGAAAAACACTGTGGTCCAAAGGTTGGGCCGTCATCCTTGTGCTTTCAAACGAAGGTAGTTATGATCAGTTGCAAATCTCGTATTTCTCAGACGTCACCAAGAGATCCATGAGTGGATTTCTCATGGGTTTTAGTAACGGCTCTGCCCGTAAGAGCTTAAAGCTCTGAAGGACGTGAGAGTTTTTCAGTGTGGACCCAGGTTGGCCCAGAAAAACTCTGCCTTGGGCTGTCTAAGGACGTGAGAGTATCACTTGAATCCACGGGAAGGGGGAGAAAACCCACATGGGGCCTAGCCCAGCGCCAAAGAATTCTCCGGAGTTTGCCCACCTGTGATAAATTGGGCCAGTGTTGTTTGTGAGTGATTGCTGACAAGTTTACAGCTCCCTAGTGTAGAAGTGAGGAATTAATTCAGGATGCATTCTGGTCTGCAAACAGCAGAGGACTCCGACTAGGAGGATCCCAGGAGTCTCTCGTCTGCCATTCCTGGTCCAGGAATCATATGATAGAATTGTGGCGGAGGCTGAAAAGATGAGAAGTATGAAATATAAATGACCTTTATTTTAAGAATGTGGGGAAAGACCCCAAACCCTGGGGCCCGGCTTCTCCCTGAGGTCAGCAATCTCTCCATAGGACACGTGGAGTGGGGGCATACATGTAGCTTAGGTTGGGGGTGGTGCCTGAGGGGCATTAGGGATGTGCAGATATCTCATTGGTATTCATTTCACCAGAGCAAATTCCTAGGGGTGGGGAAGATAAAGCTCCTTGGTTCTGCCTGAGGCTTTACCGGCTACAGTGTCCTATCTGGGCCATAATCCTTTCACTGTGATCATTTTCCCCCTTATCCCACCCTCCTAAAATCAATAATGCTTTTATAAAAGTTAGTGTGTTAAGCTCACTTGACAATTCCTCTTGTAATTCCAAAACATACCCATGACCCCAAAATAGAGTCCCCACCCCTCTTCAGCTGTGATGCCACAGCCCCTGAGCCTCTGCTAACTACCACTCAGCTTTCTATCTCAATGGGTGGGGCTGTTCCAGAGGTTGTGTGTCAGTGGTCCCCAAACCTTTTGACCATTTATGGTTGCCTCCATTCACTGACATCACCGTTTTGAGGTTCACCCAGGTTACAGTGTGAGCTAGTACTTCATTCCTTATTATGGCTGAATAAGCAATCACACTGCATTTTATGTTTTTACATAACCTATATTTTAAACAGTGCATGCTGAATAGGAGCCCAAGTCATTTAATGGGACAGGAGTGTCTTTTCAATAAATGACACTGGGGAACCAGATACTCACATGCAAAAGAATGAGATTAGACCCTTATTTTACAACATGAACAAAAACTTATTCCAATTGAACTAAAGGCCTAAGACCTAAAAGAATGCCCTAAACCTGCAAATCCATAAAACTTAGGGGACACCTTCAGGACATTGGATTTGACACTGATTTTGGCACTGATTTCTGATATGACACCAAGAGGGAAAAACAGACAAAGCAGATTTCAGCCATCTTCAAAGCTTCTGTGCATCAGAATATGCACAGAGAGAAAGACAGCACTGGTGAGGAGAAAATGTTTGCAGTTCAAAATCTAATTAAAGGTCCATGGCCATAGAATGAAAAGAACTTCCTCAGCTCAACAGTACTGACATAAAACAAGCCCAAGTGTAAAGATGGGAAAGGGACCTTTATGCACTGTTCTCCCAACCGCCATACAAATGGCCCACGAGCAGTTGCAAAGGTCCTCAGTGTCACTGGTCCTTCAGCAAATGCAAGTCAAAAGCACAGTGAGATACTCCTATTTCCTTTCCAGGGCAGGAACTTTTTAAAAAACAAAATCCTAAATGTTAGAAGGACTCAGAGAAACTAGAGGCACATGTATTCCTGGTGGAAATGCACAATAGTGCAATTACTGTGGAAAGCAATATGGATGTTCCTTAGAACATTAAAGATAGCATTGATCTATGAGCATCGCATTCTGGGTGTGTCTCCCATAAAGCTAAGAGTGGGGTCCCAGAGGTGTTTGCACACCGGTCTGCAGCCTTTATCACGGCCAAAATGTGAAAGACACTGAAGTGGCCTTAATGGATGAGTAGACAAACTGAAGGTCGTATGTCAATTCCATGAATATTACTCAGCCTTAAAAAGGAAGAAACTCATGGCACATGGCAATATAAATAAACTTTATGGACACGGTATCCAGTGATGTAAGCCAGTCACCGCAGGGCAGTACTGTGCTCCTCCTTTATATGGGATCCATAGTCATTAGAAAGCAAGAATGGACAGGGGTGGGGAATGAGTGTTTACTAGGGCAGAGTTTCAGTTTGGAAGTTGGAAATGTTTTAGAGATTGGTGGTGCTGGCTCTTCTACAACCATACCTGAAATTAGTGAACCCCAGAAAAAGGTTCAAATTGTAAATTTTACATTACATACACTTTGGGACAGTTTACAAATCAGTAAAGAAAAAGAGACTAAATGAAAGTTAAGGTTTTCTTTCCTTACTGGAAAATGGGATTCCTGGGAGCCAGGGAATCACATGGTCTTTGGGGCCCCTTTTATGTGTCTGTGTCTCTCACCGACCCAGGCCCAGCTGTCCTACTGCAGTCACCATGACTTGTGCTTCAGTCCCAGGACAATGGGGATGTGTCCATCACCTGAGACCTGGCCTGACTTTGCCCTTCCACCTTGCTGAGGTGCCACATGATGCCTCCAAGGCATCTGGTGTCCCAGAGGCACTGGCCTGGCTTGGGGCTGGTGGCACAGGATTCCCTCACACAGCCCAGAGGCTTTCAAGCCTGTGTGTGGCTTTCTCCACCATGAGACCATTGGGGAGGGGACAGTCTTCATTCCCGCAGGGGTGGGTGCTGGATACCTTCCTCTCCCTCCAAGGCTTGGCCTATCCTCTGGGCCTCTTCCCTGGGGCCTACATGTCTAACATTTCAGAAAGTGGCAAATCTGCTTTGTTTTTATCATAGGACTGCTGGCGGGAAATGCCAATTCCTGCCCTTAACAAAACATTTTCTGATTTTGCTACTTTTTAGAGAGCTACCACTGGTTATGGCTGTGTATGTTGCTGGTACCCATTGCACTAGTCCTTCTGGTATGTTGTTATCTAAAGAAATGTGCATCCGGGATATGTCACATGTCTAAAAGCACAGAAAGAAGAGGTGGCATCCTGGGGTCCAGTGTGGCCTGATTCTCAGTGGGGCTGGCTCCTTCCTCCCGGCATATCTGTACATGTGCACTTAGGAAAAGGTCTTCCTCTGTTAGGGTAAAAACTGAAGAGAACCAAGGGCACAAAGCTACAGGGACCACAGAGCTCAGCATCTGAAGCTGAGGTACAGCCCGCTGTTTCAGGTCTACTAAGATCAGTGTCAGAGGCAGACCTAAGTTGATGCAGGTCCTATCTGGGCTGGTTTCATGGGACAGCAGGTTGGCAGCAGGCTCTGGATGACCTCTGGGTGCTGTGGGAACAAAGAGCCACAGGCCTCTTGGAAACTTCCAGAAATCCTAGATAAGATAATGGGACATAGAGAGGGTGTTCAGGTTAATTCCAGCAAATTCTTTGCAAGTTGTACTTACACTATCCCTGACCCTGATGCCATGGGCCCAGGCCAGATGATCTCCGGGCAGAAGGAGCACCAGCCATAAACCCCAAGCTTCTCTCTGTCTTTTCAGGAAATGCTAATGGGGGTGAGAACATGGTGAGTGTAGGCCTGGAGCGTGGATGGGACTCTGAACCTGTGAGAGGACATAGGGCACAGGACAGGCCCAGAGGATTGTCCCCTCCAGGAACAGGCTGCCTGTGGCCTGTGAGTGATGTCAGGGGTGGCAGGAGCCTTCCTAGGGAGCTGCCTGAGGGTTGCATGTTTGAGCTTTGGGTACTTTATTGTCCTCAGGGCCAGATGGCAGCCAAAGATCCTGAGCTAGAAGGAGTCTTAGGTTTTCAAAGCTTTGTTTGAGCAAACTGAGAAGCCAGAAAGCTGAGGATATGCATGTGGGGAGATGAGGTTTAATCCATATAGGAAGCTGCTTATGTATTATTTTATTTGTATAAGAATACTAACTTGGGTCTATCTCATTGAGCAAATATTTATACTTTCCCTTGTGACCTCCACATTCATACTGGCTCCAGATACTTCGTGGAGAGGGAGAGTTCACCATTCACCGGGTCAAGATCACAGCCACCTGGCATGGGAGAAATCTGTCATATTAGACATAGAGTTCTACAGGCACATATGATGATCTTGCCTGGCATTGCTGTGGTTTTTAAGTTAATGCTGGGACACTCAGGGTTTCATAATATCACATGTACTCTCATCTGGCATCTCGGAGTGTGTCTCCATTGATGTCAGTATCTTCTGTGCCATTTGTGGTGCAAGGTCGGTGCAGTTTTGTATGATTTTGTAGAAGTGATTCCAGCAATCTTACTCTTCTTTGATGGTAAATTCCATGTTTTCCTCCACTAGCACATCAGCAAGGTAACAGAAAGGTCCTCCAGGGGATGTCAGACCAGCCTTCTCTTTAGAACCTTTGTTTTTAATGTTGTGATTTATTGGTGCATATAGTGATGCAGAATGATGGTTTGGCTTTGGTGTATTGGGTTTGCATATACCTTACTTTGATCATTTTCGTCCCCCTCAGCTCCCTTTCCTTTCCTTCACCTGCTCCCTCTGCTGCTTTCCTTCCCACTAATTGTGCACTTCGCAGTTTTCTGTCGAGACCTTTTCTAAATCCTCATCTCTGTTCTAGTACTGCGTGCACAGTGTGTATGGGGGTGTGGCTGGTTTCTCTTTCCATCTCTGTGCTCTTTATTTCCCCTTCTGGTATTGTCCTGAGTCAAACTTGTAACAGTGCTTTGGGGCTCTGCCTGCTGTTAGTGTCTGTGCATGGTGGTGGTTTTTTTTTTGTCTCTTACTGGAGTTCCCAGCAGTCAGGCTGAGGCTTCTTGAGGGGGAATTAAGATCACAGGTAAAACTGGCTCAGCAGTGTGTGACTGCTGTGGTCTGCTACCCGCTCTGTGGTGGCTTAAGGAGCACAAATATATTCTCTTCCCGGTGTGGCGGTCAGCTGCCGAGAGTTCCGTCACTGAGATAGGTGATGAGCGAGGCAGTGCCCCAGGTAGTACTTGTCACATCACCTGGTGAAGAGGGGTGTAAGTCCCCTCAGAGTTTTGAAGGTTATTGATCCATCTCCATACGTGGTGAAGCCAGACACAACGGCAGGAGCATGTGGAACAGGCTGGCAATGAAGCAGAAGAAAGAGGAGAGGGCGGAGTCCCAGGATCCCCTTCTAGAATGCACCCCTCGTGACTGAAGGCCTCTCACCAGGCGCCACCTCTCAGAGCTTCCAGTATATCCTGGAGTGCCAGGCCAAGGATCAAGAGTTTAACTCAAGCACCGTAGATGCCAACCGTAACTTCTGCCCTCGCGGGTACCCTGGATAAGACATAAAGGGCAATGGAGGGTGGGAGTCCTGTCTTGTGGCTTGTCCCCTCCTTGCTGCCTTAGCCTGCCCTGCTTTGTCATGGAGTTTAATGTCACACCCACTGACACACCCAGGGTCAGGCTCTGAAGTAGTGTTGTAAGAAACAACCAAACACAGGATGCAACAGCACCAAGGAGCTTAAGGAGTCAGTTTATTACTCAGGTGGGCTTCTGAGCGGGATCTCTCCTGAAGAGCCAGAACCCTGCCCAGCATGGCCTCAGGGATTTTAAAGGGAACATAATTGTGTGTGTGGAGGGGGGGAGTGGCACAAAGTCAGTGCATATGGCTAAAGAGTCGGGTGACAGAGGGAGAAATGTTCTGTTATGTTATATAAGTTACATCACAAGGCTGTTAGTTCCAGTTATACAAAGGCAGTAAAGAAGGGTTTATCAAAGGACCATTTGAAGTTCCATTACTGTGAGACAGGGTTACACAGGAAAAGAATGTTGTGTTTGCAGATGTGTCTAGACACATCTTGCAGACTCAACTAAGCTTTAATAAACTGGTGAGTTTTGTGTTATTGTATTTTGCATGTGCCAAGAATTTAGAAATAAAAATTTCTAAATTCAAAAAATGTAAATTTTTTCTTGTATAACAGCTACCTGGGGTCCCACAAAACCACATCAGTACCTTAGAAGAGCAGTACCTCAGTGAACTAATTACAGCCCTCTAGGCCATACTTCTTTTTCTGTTTATTTTGTTTTTAATTTTTACTTTATTGGCACATGTTTGCAGCACACAATGATAATATTACTGGTGAGCAGTCACTGCATGCACATAACACATCTGGAGTTTTATTGGCTTCTGTGTCCCCTCTCCCCAGCCCTTCTTCTGCTTCTCTTTTGCCAAAGATCTTACACCTCGCTGTTTTCCATTATCTGATCTTTTTGGTTTTAATTACTTACTTACTTACGCTTTTACACGGTATTTAGTTTGAGTGTCTTATTATTTTGCCTAACATTTGTGTCACGGTGCATCCATTTTCTCACAATGGCTCACTCTAATCCTTCGTGATACCAGAGTGGTGCTCCATTGTGTAGACATGTGGATAAGCAGCACATTTTCCTCACCCATTCATCTGCTAACGGACATATGGGCCCTTTCGAAGACTTAGCTGTTATGAGTTGCGCTGTTATAAACATGAATACGCATGTACCACTGTAATATGATGTTCTTAACTTTCAGGAAGAGACCTTCATAGAGGTCTTCATAGAGGTAGGTTCAATGGAATTCCTAATTTCAATGTTTGAAAAATTTCCATGCTGATTTCCATAGTTTACATCCTCACAACAACATAGAAGGGTCCCTTTTCCCCATCGGCCTCCTCAGTGTTTGCTGTGATTTGAACACAGGGCAATTGTCTTTACTGCATCCCCAGCCCTTCTTTCTCCTTTACTTGGATACAGGGTCTCATTAAGTGGTTATGTTGCCCACACTAGGCTTGAACATGCAGTCTTCCTATCTCAGCCCACTGGAGTAGTGGGAATACAGGTCAGCTCCCCCACATCCCATTTATGCTGCACCACTTGAAAGTCCTCCAGTTCTTCACTCTACCATGGTGGAGGCCAACTTCCAGCACGGGATCCCTTGAGGTGCACACACACACTCTCTCTAAACACCAACCCAAACGCTTTCAGATTCATGTCATCTACAATAATTGTAGGTAAATACAAAGTCCCTTTTAAGGTCCTTAGCTTAACTAAAGCATGCATGTCTTCAAGAGACATACAACTCTCATACGGGTGTATGGATTGAAACCGTGAAATATACCTTCGCTAACCAAGATTTACAAATATATTGTCATGGGAAAAACAGTCAATAGAAGCCAGGAGGTTAGGAAAAGAAAGGAAATTTTATTGATGCTAGCAGTTCCCAGAGAAGTGGTCTCCAAAGTTTGAGATCCTGATTATACAGAGTTCCAGCCCAGACCCCTTGGCCTCATGATTACCTCCCATCTTTCACCTCAGTTCCTGTGTGCTCAGCTCTGCCCACGCCTTGCATCTTCTTTCTGCTCACAGAAGCTCCTGTGCTGCATAAAATGCTCCGAGTACTTCCCTGCTGTGCATGGATGTGCCTTATGTTCACCAGGTTCTCAGGCCCAGCAGAAAAGCCCCCAACGGTAGAGACAAACCTTTCCTCACTGAAAATGTAGAAAATAATAATTAAAGTATGCAGAAACCCCATCACACAAAAATGCTATTGGTAGATCCAAATATAATTCTTTTTTTAAAATTTTATTTCAGAATAAAAAGAAAAAAAATCAGAGAAAGGGTACAAGTTATACAGAATTTCAGAAAAAAAACAGTAGGAAATCACTAGTTAATGGATTACATATTGTCATCTTAGACATGTTTGTTCAAGTTACAAAATTAAAGCTTATATAGTGGACATTCAAACAGTGAGACCAAACAGTTCTGTTCAATGATCCAACAAAACTCAGTAATATCATTGTCTATCTTATACACTTAAATATACATGCAGTTATATTGTTTAGAGCACTTTCTTTTCCTCTCTTTTGTAGAATGACTATTGCACATTTTGGGTTATATTGCTCCCACAGTTCTTATTACTTTTTTTGGAAGAGAGTAAAACCAAGTGTGACATAACAGAACAGAGTCAGTCAAATCAAAAGGGTGGACATAATAGATAATGTAAAAACATAATACAAGGTGATCAACAATGGTTACCATAATGCCTCCCGATATCTCTAATAGAATTGCCTATATCATCAGTTATAATAAAATTGAACAAAACAGTAAAGAACGAAACCAACAAAACCAAAACATTGGAGATATTACAGGTCTTCAAAAGTAGATAGTCGTCAACCAGAATGGGCGTCATAATGAATCCCACTATCTTCACAGCTGTTGCCTATACTTTCGAACCTGGTACTATCAAGCAAAACAGAATAGAGGAACATCAGTCAAAACAAGATGGTGAGAGCAGTACAGGGCTTCAAATCAAGTTAATAGTAAATCAAAGTGGGATACTATAATATATCCTACTATTTTAAAATTTATTTTTCCCTTAATTAAAAGGATAAAAATAAAAAAGTAAATAATAAAATGGAGATTGAGATAAAAGAGGGCATAACAACAAAACAGCGCAGATCAAAACATAACCATTTAAGCAAAATAGTGTTTCACCACAAGATAATCCCAACATAAAAGTAGTTACCATATTGTCTCTTTCCTTGAAATCCTTGAGTATAACTTCGTGTACTGTAGCATCAAATATATCAAAACAATGTAAAACCATTCAAGAGAATGACAGTAGTACAGGATATTTAGAACCAACTAACAGTAAATGAACAATGGTTTCTGTATAATCTCCTTGTCTATAAAAGTTTTTGTTTATACTATCACATATATAATAAAATACAATAAGATACAACATGCTAAGACCAATGGAGACAGAAGAGCAAAAGCTTAATGAGACTTCAAAACAAGATGATACTAAAGCAGCATTACCTATTATGACGTCGTTTTCTCCAAAATAGCTGTTCCTATCATCCAATCTTCTCTGCCTCATTCCTGTTGAGCTCTTTTTCTGTCATTAGTTGTCAGTTTGTCTTCTTCATTTTGTTTTCTGGTCCATTCATTGTGGCCTCTCTGCCACTATTTCTGGATTCTTTGTATTTTTCTTTTTTAGAATATCCTGCAGTATTCTCTGTAGAGTTGAATTGGTGGTTGCATATTCCCCTAGTTCCTCTTTATCCTGAAAGCACCTTGTTTTTCCATCAATTTCTAGGGATAGTTGTGCAGGATATATCAATCTTGGCTGGAGGTTATTATCTTTCAAAGCTTGAATTATTTCCTCCCACGCTCTTCGTGATTTGATGGTTTGTGCCAAGAAGTCTGATGTAATTCTGATGGGTGTTCCCTTGTAAGTGATCTGTTTCTTGTCTCTGACAGCTTTTAATATTCTGTTCTTATATTGGATTTCTGGTATTTTGATTATTATATGCCTGGGCATAGCTTTGTTTGAGTTGTAGGTGGCTGGGGTCCTGAATGCTTCATATATCTGAGTATCTTTACCTTTTGCTAAATTAGGAAAATTCTCCTGGATTATTTATGCGAGTAGCTTTTGTAGTTCATTTGTTTGTGTCCCTACCTCTTCTTTTATGTTCTTAATTCTTAAGTTATAGATCCTCTTATCATCTTCTAGTCTTTGTATTATTGCTGTTTGTTTCTTTGTTATTTTTAAGAAGTTTTTCATTTCATGCTCCCATATTACAAATCTGGCCTCCAGTTCACATAATTTATCGTTAGTTTCTTTCAAGCTGTTATGCTAGTTTTCGATAGAGTTTTTAGTTTCCTGGTAATCTCTTTGAACCTGCTTCACATATTCTATGCTTTCTCCATTTTCTCCATCAAACAATTCTCCCCTCTTTTTCTGTTCTTCCATTCTACCATCTGTTTTTTCTTGGGTGGTGCTTAGCATTTCTCTAACTATTCTGCTTATGTCTAGCTTCAGGTCATTAATAACTTCATTCCTGAACTCGTCTATGAGGCTCTGGAGATAGCGCTTTATGTCTATTGGTGTGGTGTCTGCTATTGCCTGTTTCTCAGGATTAGGGGCCGAGGGACCTTTCTTGTTGCTCCCTCTTCCCATATTCTTTGTTCCTTATATATGCAGGCATATATAGGAGGCCCAGCTTCCTTCCCTGTTGGCCACAGTCTGATTGAATTGCGCTGGCGAGGTGTTCCCGCCCACTGCAGTACACCAGGAAGTTACGGACCGGGCAGCCTATGAGGGGCCCGCCCCTCCAGGTCATCTTGAGGTGCTGGGACTGGGTTGTGCTAGCCTACTGGGTCTCAGCCAGCAGCATCACGTAAGCTAGTCATTGCTCACCAATCCCGCTTGAGAGGGGTATATGTGACTGAAGTCACTACAGCACCCTGTTCCAGCAAGACTGCCCAGTCTCAGGATGTCCTCTGTTGGAGCCTCCTAGATTGTGGAAGAGTCCCAGTTTCTCTCACTCACCGAAGGTCGATGCACGGCTCCCTGCCCGTCCCGCTCTCAACTCCATCACGGATTCCCGTTCTCAGAGCTTTCACGTGTCTCTCTCCCTGCCGAGCCAATTCAGACGCAGCTGCGGCGGCAGGAAACCCAAATCACGGTTTCCAATGGTGCGGGCTCCGGCTTCCACGCTGAGGCTTTATCTGTTCCTGTTATAGCACCAGGATTGCATTCCCAGTTGGTTTCTCTCAGCCCAGTTCGTTCTTGGGTCAGCAGGGCATATCTCTTCTCTTGCTTAGGATTCCTCACTCCACACCATTCCTGGATTCTAAGCTGGGTCTTTCAGAGAGCCTCCGTAGCTGCTGCTATCTGTCCACCATGTTCTCCTGCCATTCCAAACAGAATTCTTTACAAAATGAAACTCAGTCTCAGGAAGAACCAAACCCTGGAAACAACCCAAACACCCACCAATAGGCAGACAGGTGACACCATGGGACCCTTGGATGGGCTGTTGTTACTTACATATGACATTGTTGTTACTTACACATACAGCTTTGCTCACAAGACACCCATTGTACCAAAACCTTCAGCAAAAGTTTATCTTGCTGTAACTTCTGTTTGTCATCCTATAAAAATGAGGAACTTTCTATAATCAGGATCTCAAACTTTGGAGACCACTTCTCTGGGATCTGCTAGCATCATAAAATTTCCTTTCTTTTCCTAACCTCCTGGAATCTATTGACTGTTTTTCCCATGACAATGTATCTGTAAATCTTGGTTAGTGAAGGTATACTTCGGGGTTTCAATCCGTTCACCCAGATGAGAGTTGTATGTCTCTTGAAGACATGCATGCTTTAGTTAAGCTAAGGACCTTAAAAGGGACTTTGTATTTACCTACAATTATTGTAGATGACATGAATCTGAAATCATTGGGGTTGGTGTTGTTTAGAGAGATTGGAGTGCACACCTCAAGGGATCCCATGCTGGAAGCTTGGCCTCCACCATGGTAAGATGAAGATGTGAAGGACTTTCAAGAGATGCAGCATAAATGGGGTGTGGGGAGCTGGCCTGTAGTCCCACTACTCCAGTGGGCTAAGATAGGAAGGCTGCATGTTCAAGCCTAGTGTGGGCAACATAACCACTAAATGAGACCCTGTATCCAAATAAAGGAGAAAGAAGGGCTGGGGATGCAGCGAAGGCAAGTGCCCTGGGTTCAAATCACAGCAAATGCTGAGGAGGCTGATGGGGGAAAAGGGACCTTTCTATGTTGTTGTGGGGATGTAAATTAGTATAACTATGGAAATCAGCATGGAGATTTATCAAAACATTGAAATTAGGAATTCCATTGAACCTACCTCTGCCCTGTGAAGGTCTCCTCCTGAAAGAACATCATATTACAGTGGTACATGCATACTCATGTTTGTAACAGCACAACTCATAACAGTTAAGTCTTTGAAGGGGCCCACATGTCCCTCAGCAGATGAATGCGTGAGGAAAATGTATTACTTATCCACACGTGTACACAATGGAGCACCACTCTGTCATAGAGAAAGATTAATGTGAGTCACTGTGAGAAAATGGATGCACCATGACACAAATGTTAGGGGAAATAAATAAGACACTCAAACATAAATACTGTGTAAAAGCATAATTAAAACCAAAAAGATCACATAATAGAAGACAGGGAGGTGTGAGATCTTTGGCAAAAGAGAAGCAGATGAAGGGCTTGGGAGAGGGAACAGAGACGCCAATAAAAAAGTCCAGCTGTGTTATGTGCTTGCAGGGACTGCTCACAAGGAATATTATCACTGTGTGCTGTAACCATGTGCCAGTAAAAATAAAAATTAAAAACAAAATAAAGAGAAAATCAAGTGTGATCTAGAGGGCAGTAATTAGTTCATGGAGGTGCTGTTCTTCTAAGGAACTGATGTGTTTTTTTGGGACCGCAGGTAGGTGTTATACGAGGGTTGTTACATAAGAGTAACCCCAGACCCTCCCCTTCCTTAAGTCCCAAAATTTGTCCAGGCACCATGCGACAGCTAAGGCCCTGATTGTTCACAAGCCAGCAAAATGGGCCAAATGGGGTGCGAGGATCGGGGGGGGGGTAGAGCAAATGGTCTCACAAATCTTTGCCTCCCACATGCATATATGGAAAAAACTGACAAATATTATAGTTTTTTAGTTTTATATTTTTCCCATATGCAAGACGCAATAACACAAAAATCACTAGTTTATTAAAGATTACTTCAGTTTGCAAGAAAATGGGACACATAAAAATGACCCATTTTCAAAATGAAAATTTTTCAATTCTGAGTGGAAAATTACTGAGTTTTCTACCTGCCTGACTTGGTTCATACATTTGGAGGGTGTATGGGCAGACAGGACCTTGAATCTTCTAGGAGGCTTTGGACTAGCCTTTTGAATCAGGCTGGAAGAGGTCTGAAGACTTTGGGGGATCTTGAGGGCAGACTGATATATCCCTAGAGTCTTAGTGAAAGGGAAAGTTAATATTTTAAAAACCCTGCCAGAATTCCTGCCAAAACAAGTGGATATGTCCAGACACACCTGCAATTACAATATTCCTTTCCAATGTACTTTTCTCATAGTAATGGAACCTCAAATAGGCCTTTGATAAACCCCTCTATACTGCCTTTGTATAACTGGTACTAACAGCTTTGTGATGTAACTTATATAACATAACAGAACATTTCTCCCTCTGTCACCCAACTCTTTAGCCATATGCACTGCCTTTGTGCCCCCTCCCATTATGTTCCCTTTAAAATCCCTGAGGCCATGCTGGGCAGGGATCTGGTTCTTCAGGAGAGATCCCGCTCAGAAGCCCACCTGAGTAATAAACTGACTCCTTAAGCTCCTTGGTGCTGTTGCATCCTGTGTTTGGTTGTTTCTTACAACACTACTTCAGAGCCTGACCCTGGGTGTGTCAGTGGGTGTGACATTAAACTCCATGACAAAGCAGGGCAGGCTAAGGCAGCAAGGAGGGGACAAGCCACAAGACAGGAATCCCACCCTCCATTGCCCTTTATGTCTTATCCAGGGTACCTGCGAGGGCAGATGTTATGGTTGGCGTCCATGGTGCTTGAGTTAAACTCTTGATTCTTGGCCTGGCACTCCAGGAGATACTGGAAGCTCTGAGAGGTGGGGCCTGGTGAGAGGCCTTCAGTCACGAGGGGTGCATTCTAGAAGGGGATCCTGGGACTCAGCCCTCTCCTCTTCTCTTCTGCTTCCTTGCCAGCCTGTTCCACATGCTCCTGGCACTGTGTCTGGCTTTATACCACGTATGGAGAGGGATCACCTGGGTTAGAATTCACAAAACTCTGAGGTAACATGCACCTTCCCTCTTTGTTGTACCCCAAAACAAGGCCCCAAGATATTAATCACAATGGGGGGGGGGGCAATATGTATATAAAAGAGCGCTTTAGTTGTACCCAAAAACAAGGCCCCAATTTATTAATCACAATGGGGGGGGGGAATGTGTGTAAAAGAGTGCTTTTATTTAAGCTGGTACCCAGCGGCACAGTGCAGATGGAGTTTGCAAAGCTGTGTAACTGAGTTAGAATTTTGACAGATTTTTATAATTCATTTATGATTAGCTCATTGATCATTAAGTACATAGCGAGGAGAAACAGAAACAAGGTGGGCCTTTGTTCCCCTTTGCTTGAGGTCAGAGGCATTTCACAGTGGGTAGTTAGCCAATACATAGCCCTTGGTCTGCCCCTTCCAGGAACACTTGTCTCTCACAAAGGGACCAAAGGTTGACACAGCAAACAGGTTACTGGGAGACGGGGATGAAGATGCACACAGAACAGCATGATGATGAGGTCAGTTAATCTATAACTATGTGGTTGGTGCTTCGTGTTTATTAGGGTAACGAGTACAGCACAGAACGTTGACAATACTGGTAATAACTATCCTTTTAACTAACTATTTTTGCTAATAATTATTTTAGTCCAACACTCTTCACCAGGTGATGCATGAGAAGTACTCGCTGGAGCAGAGCCTAGCTTATCGCCTACGTCAGTGACAACTCTCAGTGGCTGATGGCTCCACCTGCAAGAGAATACATTTGTGTTTTTAAGCCACCACAGCTGAGGTCGCAGGCCAGCTGTGACATACTGCTGAGCCAGTTTTACCTGTGACCTTAATTCCCCTCAAGAAGTCTCGGCCTGACTGATGGGAACTCTTGGGTACGAGACAAAAAAACCACCACCACGCACAGACATTAACAGCAGGCAGAGCCCCAAAGCACTGTTACAAGTTTTACCCCAGGACAAAACCAGAAGGAGAGATAAGGAGCATAGAGATGGAAAGAGAGGAAGAAACACACACCCCATACACACACTGTCCACCAGGAGTTTGTGCACGCAGTGCTAGAACAGAGATGAGGATTTAGAAAAGGTCTCGACAGAAAACTGGGAAGCGCACAATTAGTGGGAAGGAAAGCAGCAGAGGGAGCAGGTGAAGGAAAGGAGAGGGAGCTGAGGGGGACGAAAATGATCAAAGTTAGGTATATGCAAACCCAATACACCAAAGCCAAACCATCATTCTGCATCAGTATATGCACCAATAAATCACAACATTAAAAACAAAGGTTCTAAAGAGAAGTCTCCTCTGACTTCCCCCAGAGGACCTTTGTGTTATCTTTCTGATGTGGCAGTGGAGGAAAACTTGCAATTTAGCATCAAAGAAGTGTAAGATTGCTGGTATCACTTCTAGAAAAACATGCAAAAGTATACCGAGCTGATACCACAAAGGGCACAGAAGTTACTGACATCAATGGAGACACACTCTGAGATGCCAGATGGGGGTTCATGTGACATTATGAAGCCCTGTGTGTGCCATAAGTAATTTAAAAATCACAGCAATGCCACACAAGATTATCTTGTGTGCCTGTAGAGCTCTACGTGTAATGTGATGGATTTCTACCATGCCAGGTGGCTGTGATCTTGACCCGGTGAGTGATGAACTCTCCTTCCCCAAGAAGTATCTGGAGCCAGTATGTACAGGGAGACCCCAAGGGAAAGTATAAAAATTCCATAAATGTACTAAACTAGTTGAATTTTCTTGTAGAAATGAAATAACTTATAACCGGCTTCCTATATGGATTAATCCCCAGCTCACCACGTGCATATATTCAGCTTTCTGGCATCTCAGTTTGCCCAAGCAAAGCTTTGAGAAGCTAAGACTCCTTCTAGCTCAGGATCTTTGGCTGCCATCTGGCCCTGAGGACGATTAAGTGCCTAAAGCTCAGACATGCAACCCTCAGTCAGCTCCCTAGGAAAGTCTACTGCCACCCCTGACCTCACTCACAGGCCACAGGCAGGCCTGTTCCTGGAGGGGACAATCCCCTGGGCCTGTCCTGTGCTCTGTGGCCTACACATACCATGTTCTCACAGTCATTAGGAAAGACAGAGAGAGGCTGGTGGTTAGTGGCTGGTGCTCCTTCTACCCTGAGATCCTCTGGCCTAGGCTCATGGCATCCTGCTCAGGCTCAGGTATAGTGTAAGGACAACCTGCAGAGAATTTGCTGGGTGAACGTGTACACCCCTCTCTCTTTCGGGTATCTTCTGCAGGATTTTGGGAAGCTTCCAAAAGGCCTGTGGCTCTTTACACCCACAATACCCAGAAGTCATCCAGAGCCCCTGCTAACTTGCTGTCCCAGGAAACCTAGCCAAATGGAACCTGCAGCAACCTGGGTCTGCCTCTGACACTGATCTTAGTAGACCTGAAACAGCAAGCTGTACCTCAGCTTCAGATGCTGAGCACTGTGGTCCCTGTAGCTTTGTGCCCTTGGTTCCCTCCAGTTTTTACCCTAACAGAGGAAGACCTTTTCCTAAGTGCACATGTACAGATATGCCGGGGAGGAGGGACCCAGCCCCATTGGACATCAGGCCCCACTAGACCTTACTGATCCCAGGATGCGATCCATTATTGCTGTGCTGTTGGACATTTGATGTTTGTTTCTCCATAAAACAGTACCATGATGAGTATTGGAATAACTACTACGAGCGGCGATGGAGATAGCCAGTCGGAGCTCTCTAAAAAGTGGCAAAAACAGAACATGGTTTGGTAAGGGCAGGAATTGGCATTTTCCCCCAGCAGTCCTATGACAAAAAGAAAGCAGATTTTCCACTTTCTGAAATATTAGACATGACAGCCCCAGGGAAGAGGCCCAGAGGATAGGCCAAGCCTGGGAGGGAGGGGTGTGTGTCCAACTCCTACCCCTGAGGGAATGAAGTCGGTCCCTTCCCCAATGGTCTCATGGTGGAGGAAGCCACACACAGGCTTGAAAGCCTCAGGGCTGTGTTAGGGAATCCTGTGCCACCAGCCCCAAGTCAGGCCAGTGCCTCTGGGACACCAGATGCCTTGGAGGCATCATGTGGCACCTCAGCAAGGTGGAAGGGCAAAGTCAGGCCAGGTCTCAGGTGATGGACACATCCCCATTGTCCTGGGACTGGAGCACAAGTCATGGTGACTGCAGTAGGATAGCTGGGCTCAGGTCGGTGAGAGACACAGACACATCAAATGGGCCCAAAGGACCACATGACTCCCTGGCTCCCAGGAAGCCCATTTTCCAGTACAGAAGGAAAGCCCCAAATTTTGTTGAGTTTCTGCTTCTTTAGTCCTATAAACTATCCCACTGTAGTTGTAGCAGAAAATTTAAAATTGGTACCATTTCCTGGGGTTCAGTAATTTCAGGGATGGTTATAAAAACACCAGCAACAACCATCTTTAAAACATTTCCATCCTCCAAACTGAAAGTCTGCCCTAGTAAACACTCATTCCCCACCTCTGTCCATTCCTGCTTTCTCCATGGGTCCCAGGACTGTATGGATCCCATATAAAGGAGGAGCATAGTACTGCCCTTTGGTGACTGGCTTATGTTGCTGAACACAGTGTCTCAAGGTTTATTTATATCGCTATGTGCTGACTTTCTTCCTCTTTAAGGCTGAATAATACTTCTGGAATGTGTGCACCACCTTTAGTTTGTCCATTTGTCCATCTAGGCCACTTCAGTGTCTTTCACATTTTGGCTGTGATAAATGTTGCAGATCTGGTGTGCAAACACCTCTGGGACCCCACTCTTAGCTTTCTGGGAGACACACCCAGAATGCAATGCTGGGGCACAGGTCACTGCTACCTTCATTGTTCTAAGGAGCACCCGTACTGCTTTCCACAGTAATTGTACTATTGTGCATTCCCACCAGGGATACATGTGCCTCCACTTTCTCTAAGTCCTTCTCACATTTAAGATTTTGTTTTTTGAAGTTTTCCCCTGGAAGGGAAGAAGGAGAATCTCACTGTGCTTTTGGCTTGCATTTGCCGAAGGACCAGTGACACTGAGCACCTCTGCATTGCTCGTGGGCCATTTGTATGGTCGCTGGGAGAACAGTGCATAAAGGTCCCTTTCCTGTCTTTTCAGCTGGGCTTGTTTAAAACATAATGTCAGTACTGTTGAGCTGAGGAAGTTCTTTTCATATATGGCCATGGACCTTTTATTAGGTTTGTGACCTGCAAACATTTTCTCCTCGTCAGTTCTATCTTTCACTCTGTGCACATTCTGATGCACAGAAACTTTGAAGATGGCTGAAATCTGCTTTGTCTGTTTTTCCTTCTTGTCATATCAAAAATCAGTGCCAAATCCAATGTCATAAGGGTACTTACCAACGTTTATGAATTGGCAGGATTAGGACATGCTTTTAGATCCTAGGGTTTTAGTTCATCTTGAAAGTACTTTGTTCATGTTGTGAAATAAGAGTCTAACCTCATTCTTTTGCATGAGTATCTGGTTCCCAAGAATCATTTGTTGAAACACAGTCCTGTCCCCCTTAAATGATTTGGGCTCAAAGGTCTATGTACTATGTAGAATAGTTTAAAATATAGGTAATTAATGCAAAAAAGTTAAACAAAACACAGTAGGTGTTTGATTATTCAGCCATAATGAATGGAACACTAATTCACATCACAACCTGGGTGAACCTTGAAAACATGATGCTCAGTCAATGGAGCCAACCCCAAAGGGTCACAAATGTTCTGAAACCACTGACATACAATGCCCAAACAGCCTCACCCATTGAGATAGAAAGCTGAGGAGTAGTTAGCAGAGGCTCAGGGGC
Organism: Cavia porcellus; assembly: GCF_034190915.1. Classification (NCBI taxonomy): domain Eukaryota; kingdom Metazoa; phylum Chordata; class Mammalia; order Rodentia; family Caviidae; genus Cavia; species Cavia porcellus. The sequence continues at coordinate 29,560,241 of NW_026947500.1, forward strand.
TGTGGCATCACAGCTGAAGAGGGTGGGGACTCCATTTTGGGGAGATGGGCATGTTTTGGAATTAGAAGAGGAAGACGATGTCAAGTGAGCTTGACACACTAAGTTTTAAAGGACTGATTTTAGGAGGGTGGGATAAGCGGGCAAATGATCACACTATGTTAAATATATGTACCAATCTATAAATATGAAACCGAATAATCCGTGTTACCAATGTGAAATAAGAAGAATTTTTGTGCTCACAAAAATAACATGGTTAATTTCATCTCATGTAAGCTTCACCTCAGTACAAAACAGTCAGGTTAAAAAGAAAATACAAACCCTCTTACCTGAATGAGCCACTGTACAGACTGTGTTTGATGTTGCATTGCATTTCTGCAGGACTCCATTCTCATGAGGACACCTGGAGAGAGACTGCCTCAGTCAGTTCTTCCCTGGAGCCCTTTCCTGTCTCACCAGCCTCTCAAACCCGTCCCCCCATCCCTGCTGTTCCCAGCCTGATCACAATCCTCAGAAGACATTGGTGTGATTCTCACTAATGCCCTAAAGCTGACTGATTTTGCTCTCGTATGAATATGTCTGCCCCATTGGAGACTCATTCACAGAAGCAAAAATGAACTTGTTTTTTTGTTTTATCAGAGCCTCAGGGTCTCAGGGTTCCCTCCTAGTCACTGCACCCTGCAGGCCTGTTGCTCCCTCTGTAAACATTAGTACTAGCTCGGGCCTGGATGAAGGGGGACTCTGTTACTTGCTGACTTCCTTCATACTTTAAACTCTGTACATTTCACAGTGCTTCTTCTACTTATTTACAAATCATGCCTGGCCTTCCTCCTTGGCTCTTCTTTCTTCCTTTGCTATGCCTTGCTCATCCTCTGGGTGTGCCAACTCTCCCAGCAATGAATGAGGCTTTTTCTTACACCATTGACTCCAGACTCACAGTAGGAAACACTGGAGAAATCACTAAGACAAACAGCCTTTAGCGAACCTAAGTCTTTACTCAGGCTGTTGCTTTGCTTCCTTATGACAGAAACCAGCCTTGGAGATGTTGACAGGTGAGTCTTGGTCCCCTGTGCCACTGCAGGGCGTACAGAACAGCATTCCATGGGCAGAGAGAGGCATCAGGCAGCTCCTCAGCACCTTGGAGTGCAGAGCACCCTGATGTGAAGTCTCCACTGCTACAGCGGCCACACTGCAACCCATCTGAGAATGCTGAGTGGAGAATGAGGCCTTCCATTAGACAGTGCTGCAAAGCCAAGACCAGCGTCCTTTGAGAGAAGAAGAAAAGTAAGAAGAGGATGACCCACGAGAGGGCAGCAAGTGTGCACTGGACAGCTGGCAGTTGATCATTGAGGAGAAAACCCAAAGGGTCAGTGAGGAATGAGAGGCCATGACAGAGACAAGGAGAGTCATGGAGATGTGGAGGAAGTGAGGCAAGAAAGAGCCAAGGAATGCATCAGAGTCAAAGGCCATTAGAAAAACCACAACCTAAAGAACTCAGATAAAAAGGTGTGCAAACAGCAAACGCCTGGGCAGGGATGCCTTTGGCTGCCTTCTGGGGAGAAAAGATCAGAGAAGCATCAGGCCGTGTTTGTGTGGAAGCCATCTCTCTGGGCTGCTGCAGACTGAACTGACTGCTGGAGGTCCCCATAGCCCTGCAGATTGTCACCTGGTAAAGTATAATGCTCTGTCATGCCCCCTCCAACCCATGTCCACATACTTATCACATGGCGTGCAGAATTCAGAAAATCCAGCATCCTCAGAGAAGTAGCCCTGTTTGCACTCGCATTTCCGGTCAGTGACTGAGGAGCAATCTCGTACCATTTCTTGGTCTGCAGTCCAAGGAACACTGGGGTCAGCTCAAAGTGGAGATCCTGACCTCAGCCAGGCCCATGACATTGTAGTTACTAGAGACTCCCGTCCATCCCGAACACAGTGTGTCCCCTATACACAGCTTAATCCACCAAAGCAGGTGCACTGAGGTCTTGTTTAATCTCAAGCACAAGATCTATGTGAAGCCAAGTGTGGTAGGGTACACCTGGAATCCCAGCAGCTGGGAGGCTGAGGCAGGAGGATTGTAGGGAGTTCAAGGCCAGCTTAGGCTACAAAGTGAGTTGAAAACCATTCTGAACTGCACAAAACTGAACCCTAGCTCAAAACAAAAATAATCTCTGGGGCCCACCTGCCTCTATTCATTCTGCTTTTCCACATGTCGGAAAACTTTAACAATAAAAATTTGCCTGTTCTCTAGGAATTGAGTTTGTTCTTGTTTCTGCATGTATTTTGTGAGTTTCTAGATGGAACTGGCTATTTGCAATGAGAAAAAAATTACAAAAATCTCAAGGAAATGCTTTCCTTTGCATCGCAGTATGATGAAGGCTGTGTTCACATAGCTCTGAGTCTGACAATACATAAGGAACAGATTTTATGCCAATGAAAAGTCATGAGCTGCTTTGCTATAGCATCAGCATGCAACTGCTTCCTCCCAATGCAGGATGAATAAATAGGTACTTTTTATTTTTTCTGTTTTCAGAGTAAACACTGAACACCTAAATATCGAATGCTCAGCTTCAAGTCCCTATTTAGAGCCCACTGCCAGCAAGAGCACTGCTGGGTCTAGGGGTGCAGGTGGCATGGCCAAATCTCTGGAACTCACCAGGCTGGCAGGTGGAGCAGGGGCGGCAAGACTGCAGGCCATTGGGATGTGCTGTGTATGTCCCCGGCTCACACCTGCCACACACTCCATGTGTGTGGGGTTTCGCGCAGGAATTCATGACATAATAACCTGTGGAAGTGGTTGGGCAGAGGTGAGCCCTCACAGGGGCCCACCTGCATCCTGGGCTGTACTGGGCTCTATCCAATCCCTGGAGGCTCAGGTCTTTAATGAGTCAACAGCAATGCTGATGCCTTGGAGTTTAAGTTCAAACCGTTATCTGGAAGTAACACACTCTTAGATTCCATTAAATTTCCAGTCCCTCTGGGGCATCCCTGTGAAGCTGCCCCTCCAGTTCTCCTCCACGAACCTACCCTGCACCGTCTTTGGGGTTCAGTGCTCACCGTGGGCGGTGACCTGAACCCAGCTGGAATTGCTGGATACACCAGGCCCTCTCAGTACATACATATACACAGTCTGATGTACACACGAGGGGTCCACCTCACGTGGGAAAAAAGAGATACCTGTCTAGGGTCCTAAAGCGTAGGTGAGCGCAGTCCCTGCTCCTCACACACCCTATCTAGTGCAGCCTCTGCTCTGCTCCAATGGCCACCTATCCCCACAAACCAGGACTCACCTGCAGGGCACATCTTGCAGCAACGGCCAGCACTCATGTATTCATCTATGTTACAGGACTCCGGGCCAAAGTACTGTAGGCTCTGTTTGTAAATTGACTCAGTTATAGTGATTATCTTCCAGTTGAAAAGCATAAGAAATATCTAACTAGCAGCCCACCCCTACTGGTAATGATTTGTCTAGAAGCAATGTTATGAAGTGGTGGTGAACAAGGAAGCAGCAGGCAGTGCTCTCCTCTCCTCTCTTAACAATAATCATTAGGAGCACGAGCTCTCGAGCTATGCATGTGAGGAGCTCTACTGCTGGTAGCTTCCCAAGAAGGCTGAGTTAATAAATCCGAGTGAGTTCCAGTCAAGGTTGGCTCTTTACACTTTAACAGCTACCTAGGTTCCTTCCTGGCCGCCAGCCATGCATGCATTCTGTAGGAAAAGGTGAGAGTTGGACTGGCCGATTTATTAAAATTTTAAACTTTATCATTCCAGTTTAATGCTCTGTTTTCTGATCAGCAATGCCTGCTTCTCACCATTGTGGAGCGGAAACAGAGCAGGGTAGTAGCTGGGATAGCTATCACCAATTGCAGCCATTTCTGAGGGTTATAAAAAATCCAGGCCTGTCATTTTCCTCTTTCTCCATGTGGGGGCCAGGTACTCAAAAGTTATGATCTTGAAATGCATGTGCATAAATGGAAGATTCTGGATATTTTCATGCATGCTCAGGGGGAGTGTTGACCCAGAAACCATCTAAAAAGCACATAAATTGATATTGCAGGTTGATCCCTGAAACAAAGACACCTGGCCCAAAGACGAAAAATATAAACAAAACAAAAACTTAGGGCATGAAGGACTGACTCCAATTTCCAGTAGTACAAAATTCAGATGTCCAGCTTTAAACAACAAAACCACCAGCAATAACACCAACAACATTACAGGCATACAGAAGAAAAGGAAGATACAACTCATTCAAGGAAAAAGACAGCAGATTGCACATTTACTAGAGAGGCTTCAATAATTGTGATCAGAAAGCCAAAGTGAGATATATAAAGTCTGCAGGGACATGATATATGAACCAAATGAAAATATCAACCCCAAAATGAAAATGAAAATAGTAACCCCAAGAAGAAATATGAACAGAAGACAAAGAGACATCCTGGAGATGAAGAGTACAATAATTGAAATGAGCAATTTACTAGGCAGGTTTCAGAGGACAGAAGAAAAACCCAGCGAGCTTGAAAATAGGACTATACAAGCAACAATTCTGTGGAGTACAGAGAAACATGGCTAAAGAGAAAAAGGGCACCGAGCCTAAGAGACCTGCAGGATGCTTTCATCAAATCAGTGCACACTCTGAGATTCTCAGGACAGCAAACATAAAAACAGGCACAGTAATAGTTTGCTGTGATGGGAGAAAATATCCTGAAGGTGAGGCAAGATGTTTCGCAGATATCCAGGAAGTTTAAGGGCCTCCAGGAAGACTGAGCTCAAAGAACCTGACAGGCTGGCTCAGTGTTCAGTCTCTTCAAAGGAGAAGAGAAGCAGGGAATACTGCAATCAGCCAGAAAGGAGTGCCTGTCACATCCCAGGGCTCCCCAGTAACATCTCAGCAGCTTTCTCATCAGCAGCCTCGGAGGCCAGAAGGCGGGGGATCAGGGTGTCCAAGATGCTGAAAGGAAAACAAGGCAGCCAGGAATTCCACATCCGCCCAAAAGGAGGAAGAAAGGGAGGCGTCACAGCGCAAGACAGGATGAGGAAGCCATCAGCACTGAACGGCAAGACCTTGCCATCTGAGTGTTTCAGGTGAAGCGGACAGGAAAGGAGAAGTGGAATCCCCCGAAGCAGTAATGGGCATCTGGAGAAGTGAATACATGGGCCTCGAAGAGTTAGTATGTTTTGCTGTGCGATCATATTCCCAGTTTTAGTTTTCTGTGACTTCAAAGGCAAATACATGAGGATAATAATTGGGCTAAGATTAGAGGTACGCATTGAATAAGGACAAAATTTTTGACATCATTAAGAAAAAGGTGGAGATTCAGCTGTATGGGAGCAGGATTTTCATACGCTACTGATGTAAAGTTGGCACAAACTACAATGAAACTATCGTACTATTAGGATGTTAGCACAATTTGTTAAATGTCAGAGAAAATAGCTGTAGAATACACAAAATGAAGTCAATTAGAAATTTTCCTTATAGAAAATAAATCTGAAAAATAGAGTATCCTAGAAAATAAAGGCATAAACTGTAAGTCATCTAGAATACATAGCCCTAAATCCAGTCAATCATCCCTCTGCAGCTTCTTTGGCCAGCCCTAGCCAGGGTTCATCAGCCCCTTGCCCCGTCCTGTCAGCCCTGGTCCTGCACATTTGACTAGGTCCCCTCCAGCTGGCTATCCTCGCCCATTGGAGCCTGGGTCACGCCCGAGAGCCATCGGATTCCTGGGCGGACTAGGGTGTTCTGTCCCCAAACCAGGCTCCTGCTAGCTAAGGGCATGCCTTGATAGGGGAAGGTGGCGCAGCTGGCTGGGGAGTAAGCCGGGCTTGTTCATTCCTGGATATCAGGACACGTCCCAAATATGTCTCAGGACCGCGTAGGTAAAAAGTTTTCTGGGTTCTCAGGACACGCCCCAAATATGTCTCAGGACCCCGTAGGTAAAAAGTTTTCTGGGTTCTCAGGACACGCCCCAAATATGTCTCAGGACCGCTTAGGTAAAAAGTTTTCTGGGTTCTCAGGACACGCCCCAAATATGTCTGAGGACCGCGTAGGTAAAAGTTCTCCGGGTTCTCGGGAGGCGTGGTAGAAATAGAGGAGACACCCCAAGAGCTGGCTCTCCTGTCTCCACGACAGCGCGCGCTGTGATTCCTGGGGTGTTCGCTGTTAACTGTGATTCAGGTTTATTCGGCACCGATTTCGGATGCTGAGTCCGATTCCTTACTTTCCCCTTCACGTTTTCAAATACATTTTGTCACTTTTTTTTTTTTTTTTTGCAAGTCCTGTTCAAGCATTTGCTCATGAAAAGCAGGACTGAAAACTAAACAGGCCAGCGCCCTCTCGCCCCGCTCCCCATTTGTTCCCGGGGAATTCCCATGTGGTCCCGACCCGGCCGCGGGAAGTGTCCGCCGGTTCCGTCCCACCGAGGCTTACACTCAGGCGCCCCGTGCAAGCCATCCCCAGAGGCCCGGGCGCTGTCGCGGTTGTTCAAGGGACCCTGCACAGCAGAGTGGGCTCCGGCCACAGCTCCTCCAGGCCGCGCACTCCGAGCTGGGCTGGGGGGGGGGGGCACTGGCCTGGGAGAGGGAGCCCCGGGGGTCCGCTATTGACCGGTTCGCGATGGGAAACCGGTATGGGAGGAGCCGAGTGCATGACCCGTTCGCTGCCTTTTCCCTCTAGGAGGTTTCTGCCTTGCTCCCCACCCGAATCCCAGCCGTGCTCACTCACCTGCTCTAGGAGGACAAACAGGCACAGAGAACAGAGCAAGGTCCAGCCCATTGGAACCGGGCGCTGCTCAGCGATGGGTCCCACCAGAGATGCTGGGTGCAGGTCCTCACCGTGCAGTTGGTGGCAGCTCTGGGAGGCTACCCCTGCTTGGGGGCGAAAGGGTGCCAAGTTGGCCTAGGAGGGCACTACAGGCCTTTTTAATACCCCGGTTCAGCCTTTATCCCCGCCCCTATCCCCGCCCTAGGCCCGCCTTGAGCTACACCGCAGGGCTCTGCTTCCTGCCCTAGCCGCCGGGGAGTCTGCCCTGACACCTCGGAGGGTAGGTGGGGGGAAGGGGACTGGTGTTACCTGTTGGAGCAGGAAAGTAAGGGAAGGGAGTAGGGAGAGAGAGGGAGGAGGAGGCCAGGGGTTCTGGGTGCGGGGTCCCGAAGGCCTGGATCAGAGTCGCAGGGTCAGGTTGCCAAGACCAGGGGTCAGTGCCCAGGCCCCCGGAGCTGTGGGACCAAGTTGGGGGGTGGCCAGGACCGAGGCTAGGGAAGCCAGTGGCCTGGGGTGGAGGGACTGGAACCCTGGTCGGGTCTAGGGTCCAGCTTCTGAGTCCCATTGCCAGTGTTGGAGTGCTGAAGCTGAGAGCTTGTGCCCAGGGGCCAGGGGCCCTGTAATAGGAGCTAGGTGGCCAGGTGGTCTGTGGTGCAGGGCCAGAGTCAGAACTGGGGTCCAGGGAGACCTGGGGTGGAGGCCAGGGCCCTGGACTGTTGGACCAGGGGTGTTGGGTGTGGGCGGGTGTGGGGAGAGCAGAGGCTTGGGCCTGTGCTGTGACTGGGTTCAGACACAGGGGGCCAGTGCCAGGGCCAGGCAGTTTCTGTTGGTCCAGGGAGAGGGTCTTGGTTCCAGGACAGGGTCCTGGAAGCTAGGTGGTGGGGAGGGTGTTGGGAAGGTGGAGGATGGAGGGGGGTGGTGGGGAAGTGGTGGTGGTGGTGTGGCTGCTGTGTGAGACTGGGACTGGGTTTGGGTGTACGAGGTGCCTGAGGCTGAGGTGCAGGGTCAGGGGCTGGGGCCAGATTTGGGGAGATACCAGGGTACCATGGCTATGGAGCTGGGGCTCCTGGATCCGGGGTGTGGGGCACTGAGGGGCCAGGGACTGGGGCTGGAGTCCAGTGTACTGGGACCAGAGAGCTTGGGGGATTGGATCAGAGCCCTGGCCTGATTCAAGGGCCCACAGGCCAGGAGGTTGGGGGTCCTGGGAGCTGGGGTCAGAGTTGGGGACTTGGGGACCAGGGCATGGGTGTAGGTGTTGGAGGCCAGGGGCTGGGCGACAGGGTGGTGTGGCCAGGGCCAGTGTCATGGTTTATGTTTGTGTCCCCCAGGCCTCATGAGTTTGCATTGTTCATATGTGATGGTTCATTGTATAGTGCTTGGATTGGTGGTGTCAGTGCCTCACCCACATAGGGGTGGAGCCAGGATGTGATGTAATGGCAGGAAGAAGGTGTGTTTTTCTCTTTGTTGGTTGAGTTTGCTGTTGCAGGCTGCCATGAACTGCAGCCCAGCCATGCCTGCCTGTCTTGGAGCCAACTGAGAGTGGAGTGAAACCTCCAAAAACTGTAAGAAATAAACCTTTCCTTTCCCAACTTTGGGCTTCAGGTATTTTGTCTCAGCGACGAGTAAAAAGTAACTAAGACAGAATTTGGTACCGAGGAGTGGGGTCGTTTGCTGTGACTATACCTGGCCATGTTTTTCAAGAGGTTTTGGAAATGGCTTGTGGGTGGAGTTTGGAAAGGTTTGGACATGTCGCCTGGATGCGTAGAGCTGGAGCAGCTTAGGCTGTTCTGTAGAGGAGATTCTGGTCAGAGCTCAGGAGACCAGAAGGCTGATGATAGAAAGCCTCTTGGTAAAGACCAGGCTTGGGAGGTTTCTGCTGGAAAGGACTGCATTGGTTGTTGGACTCCATATGATGTGTGTTATGGCTTGGCGGAAAGTTTGTCTGCATTTTGCTCCTGCCCAGAGACTTTGCCTGAGACTGAGACAAAGGGCAATGGACTGATTAATCTTGAAAAGGAAATTAAAAAGCAATCAAACATTGAGGCTGTGGCATGGCTATTGTTGGGAGCTTTTAGCCAGCTTTATGTTTCAAATCAGGAGCAAAGAGCCCAGCAGGATAATGTACAATGCTGTGAGTTTGGCCCGAAGGAAGATTCCAGGAAGGGTGTAGATTGTAAAGACAGAGTTGAGATTTTGATTCCTGAGGAGAAACAGAGAGATAAGAAAGATGGCCCCAGGGCATCCCAGGAAGCAAGTCCCCACCATGTGCAACCTCACAGAAAAGATGAAAAAATTTTGCTCAGAGGAAAAATCTATAGAGTGCCATGCTCCAGAATGGTGACAGAGGCCAAGTGAGGTTCCAGAATGGCGACAGAGGCCATGTGAGGTTTCAGAAAGGCGGCAACATAGAGAAGCTTTTCATCACAATCAGGTAAACAGAGCCCTGCGATCCAGGCAACTGACCCCTACAGCCAAGAGAGAGAAAAGCCTGGCTACTGCTTCAGCTAGCAGCAAACCTTGGCGGCATCCACAAGGTGCTGATTTTAGGTGCAAGGAAAATGCACAAATGCTGAGGGTAAAACGGCTTCCACCTCAATTGCAAAGGGCCTGGCTGGCCAAGCAGTGTGCCCCTGAGAGGGCAATTTGTGAAGATGTAAGTGTGAAGCCGAAGGTACAGTGGAGACCCCAGAAGTTTGGAAAAGCCAGGAACGTGGATGATCCAAGGAAAGCTGCAAAAATCGAGCAGAGAGGATTTAAGAGAAAAGCTGTGGGAGTTGAAATCACTGGAAGTGCCCTGGGGGTGGAATCACCCAAGGCTTTCAGAACTTGCAACCAGATTGCTTCAGATGCTGAGTGTAGAACTCTAGGACTTAATGTTTGCCCTGCTGGATGTTGGAATTGCTTTGTTTCGAATGCTTTCTATTCTCCTGTTTTTAATTTTTGGAATGGTAATGTTTATCTTGTGCCTTTGCATTTCAGAAATGTTTAACCTTGTTTCTTTTGTACAGGGGCTTACAGTTAAGAGTTTACCATAGATCTTGGAGGAGACTTGGGACTTGGACTTCTCAGCAATGTTGAAGCTGTTAGGACTTTGGCAACTCTTAGGGGTGGACTAAATGTCTTTTGTATAAAGGATGTACATGAGTCCTGGGGGCCAGGGGTGGAATGTCATGGTTTATGTTTGTGTCCCCCAGGCCTCATGAGTTTGCATTGTTCATATGTGATGGTTCATTGTATAGTGCTTGGATTGCTGGTGTCAGTGCTCCACCCACCTAGGGGTGGAGCCAAGATGTGATGTAATGGCAGGAAGAAGGTGTGTCTTGCTCTTTGCTGGTTCAAGTTTGCTGTTGCCGGCTGCCATGAACTGCAGCCCAGCCATGCCTGCCTGTCTTGGAGCCAACTGAGTGTGGACTGAAACCTCCAAAAACTGTAAGAAATAAACCTTTCCTTTCCCAACTTTGGGCTTCAGGTATTTTGTGTCAGCGACGAGCATAAAGTAACTAAGACAGCCAGGGTTTAGGTGTTAGAGGCCAGGGGGCCGGTTCAGGGGCTGGGGGCTGGGAGCTGGGGGGTGAGGCCAGGGCCAGGGTAGTAGAAAGCCAAGGTCCCATGGGCCAGGGCCCTGCCATGTGTGCTCCAGGGCGCTGTTGTGGTGTACTGGGGCGCCAAGAAGCCCTTGTAGCAGGGTGCCAGAGCCAAAAGTGAGGTGCTAAGGCTGGGCCTGGGGCCCTAAGGCACCGAGTCCCAGGGTTAGGGCACAGAGTTGATGTCAGTAGGCTAGGGGTTTGGGGGCCTCGAGCCAGAAATTGTTCAGAGGGTGAGGATTCAAGGGGAGGGGCAGGGGGACAGGAGGGGGTGATGTGAGGAGCCCAGGGCGAGGTTTATGGAGCCAGAAGTCAGAGCCTGGTGCACTGTGGGTGGGAGGTTTCTGGGGTTGGGTACAAGGGTCCTGGTGCAAGGGGCCAGGAGGTGTGGGGGAGGCAGAATCGGGCAGGTGCCAGGTTTGCAGGGCTGGGTTCCTTGATCCAGGGAGCCCAATTTTGGGCCTGTGTGCATGAGCAGCCAAGCCGGGTTTGGGGTACAGGGGGCCGGGGTGCCAGGGAGGCTAGAAGTCCAGAGAGTGGGGGCAGTGGGCCGTGGGGCCCTGTCTCGGGGTCCTGGGGGCTGGGGTCTTGGTGTCAGGGGTCTTGGTGTCAGAGGCAGCATCCAGGCTGGGGTCCGGGATTGAGACTGCAGAAGGAGGTTTGCTAAGTGTTCCATGCAAGTCTGGGCTACACAGTGAGTTCAAGATCGCCTGAAATACTTAGAAATATGCACTTCTAAAATCACACAAAACACCAAAGGAGAAAACAAAACATCAACAACAATAAAAAACCAAAACAAAACCAAAAAACCAATCAAATAAAGAAAAAACCTTTGGAGTTTGGGCATTTACCTCAGGGGTAGAGCATTTGCCTGCCATGAGACCCTGGAGTTTGGTCCTCAGCACCAAAAATGTTTTCAACACCTGCAGTGAGGCTCTTCTCTTCACATAAAAGCACCACTATAGGTTATTCTGTTTCCTGGGAAATCAGTTCAGAAAGTGTGTAAAAAAAAAAGTGCTCCCCATCCCTGGCATCGGTGGGGGCACAGCTTTGACAGTAAGGCAGTTTTTGCTATGCCCCGAGTGCCCGTTCTCCACATCTTAGCCACACGCTGTCAATGGTTGATCACCGAGTGCTCCATGGTGACCCTGCCCTTTCCTGTGGCTCAGAGCGCCTAGAGCATGCTGTGTGTTCTGCTTGTCTTCGTCCATCACCCTGAGGGGTGCTCAGGTGATCAGGGACAAAGGAACAAAGGGCAGGTGCCTGCTCTGGAGCCTTAGCTCAGGGCCAGTTTCCCAGCAGAGTGTGCTATGAGGTCTTCCCTGATGGTCATTTTCCCACCCAAGTTTATGGACCTAAAAACCCAAGGGCATTATTAAATCAGGATGCCTTCATTTCTGTCTCTTCAAAAATAAACTGGACAAATAACTAAAAATGCCCCAACAAGAGATAGAGCATGGAGGAACACTAGGTCCTTTACCTGTCACTCTGTGAAAGTCTAATGTGTACTTATTCCACCCCTCCACCTATGTGTTCTCTTAATGAAGCAGACAGGGTCCCTGATGGAGATGAGAGACAGGGGCTACAGCCTTAATCCATGATGGTTGCCCACTGAGAGAGAAGATGTGTGTTTCCCCCACTCTCACTTATCAACAAGCTATGAAATGCACCCTCCCTTTGTTGTGGCTTGGCTTAACAGATGCATTTAACTAGTGCCCTGAATTTGACTCAGAAAAATAGCAAAATTACTCAGGCTATAAGTCTCATGAGAAAGCAGAATGTACTGTAGCTACAGGAGAAAAATTAACCTGCTCAACGAAAGAAGCAGGATACAGGTGTCAACTGAAAATTAATGAAAGATTCGAGCCAAATAGTTTCCAACAGGATGTCTTTTGTCGTTCTCTCTTTTAAAAACTCTGTTTATTTCCAGTTTGGGGCCACTTGTTTGGGTCCAGAACCAGGGGTAGGGGCTCTGTATACAAGTGGTTCTGAGCTCAGTGAATTAAATTCCCAATTTACCACTTTGGCTGCTTGGCTTCCTATATTGTTGTTCACAAACCCATCTCACCTTGTTTTCTTGCTCTCTGTGGAAAAACAAGGAACCCTGTAAGAGCAAGGGGCACCTAGAATATTCCCAAATGCAGGAAAGCTGCTATGCTACAGGGTGTGGTGAGACACATCTATTACCACAGAACTGGAGAGGCTGAGGCAAGAGGATCATGGAGAGTTCAAGGCCAGCTAGGCTACATAGAAGGTTCAGGACCAGAATGAACTGAACAGAAGACCCTGTCTCAGAAAATAAAATAACAAACAAAGAAACAAAAGTAGGCTGAAGCTTAAGAAATACCACTGTTTTGATCTTACCCCTAAGTGAACAGAAATCCACTAGTAGGCAGCTGTTCTGGATGAGGAATGTAGGGCCCTACCCATGCTGGAAAAGCCCTGTACCTCTGCGCCCCAGCCCCAGCCCTCTAATGCTTTTACTTATTGATGTGCAGACATCTTTGCCGTGTTCTGAACACAGGTCTTGTGTGTCATAGGTAACATAAATAGATTCTCCCTTTTCTTGGCTTAAGATTTCAAGTTTGTATGTCTACCAATGGACGTGTCATTCCAAAGTAATGGTTTTTATCAATCTTATTGATGCACTGTGATTTTTTTTTATAAGTTACATGGATATTGTTTGGTGCCTTAAAGTCCTAGTCTTTATTTTTTTGCAGCCTTGCTTCTCCTGTGTGGACGTTAGTGTACTGAATTTCGTGTCTGGGGACAGATAGGGCTCCAGGCTGAGCTGGCAGTTTTCCTTATGGATAATCAGCTAACCATGTTTGCGATTGTATTTGAAGCTATATGCAGCAAACAGTGTGGGTCTGGGCCACATCTTTCTGGGCCCACTGCTGGCCCACATGTCCCCTTTCTCAGCCCTGCATGGACTTAGGCCAATCTCATTGTCCCCTCACACAGAGCTGTGACATCAGGGTAGCCTAGTGCTGGCTGGTATGTGGACCTCAGGTCCATGTAGCATCTGTTAGCTTCTCATTCAAGAAACTTCTTTTCTCCCAGTATATAAAGTTTTATTCAAATATTTCAAGGAAAAAGACAGACACTATGGTAACTACTATTAAGTCGGGTTATTTGGTGGTGAAGCACTAGGTTGCTGAAACAGTCATGCTTTGACCTGTATTGTTATATTGTTATGTCCTGTTTTATCTCAATCTCTCCCTTATTCATTAAAAAAATTATATAGTTATTTTTTATGGTTTTTTTAATTAAGGGGAAAAATTTTAAAAATTAGCAGGATATATAATAGTAACTTTTTTTGATTTCCTATTAACTTGTTTTGAAGTCCTACAGGACTTCAGTATTACAATACTGAAGTATTACAATATTCAGTATTACAATACTCCCATTATCTTGTTTTGACTGATTAGACTCTGTTCCATTCTTTAGAATATTATCAAGTTTGAGGGTATAGGCAGCTACTTTGAAGGCAATAAGATTCACTAAGATGCCCATTCTGATTTGAATATTGTCACCTTTGGAAGTCCTGTAATGTTTACAATGCTTAAGTTTTATTGGTCTTGTTCTCTACTGTTTTGTTCAACTTTAGAATACCTAATGAGATAGACAATTCTTTTTAAGGAAACAAGAGACATTATGGTAACCATTGTTGATAACCTTGTACTCTGTTTTTACATCATGTGCTTTGTTTTGACTGACAGCTTTGTTTTGCCATATTTGACTTTATTCTCTTCCAAAAAAAAAAAAAAGTAATAAGAACTAAGGAGTAATAAAACCCAAAATGTGTAAATTTTGTTGTAAAAAAGAGAAGGTAAAAAAGTGCTCTAAAAGATACAACAGCAACGTGTTTAGGGGTTTTAATAGCTGACCATATTAATGTTTTTGGTTGGATCATTGAACACAACTGTTTGCAGTCTCACTGTTTGAATGTCCACTTTGTATGCTTTGATACTGTGACTTGAGCAGCTATCTCTAAGATGATAATATATAATCTATTAACTGGTGATTTCTTTTTTTTTGTAGTTCTGTATTACTTGTACCCTTACACCGCTTTGTTTTGTTTTGTTTTTTCTCTTTTTCCTTTTAAATAAAATTTTAAAAATAAACGTGTAGTGGAGACCCCAGAAGTTTGGAAAATCCAGGGATGTGGATCATCCAAGAAAATCTACAAAAAACTGAGCAGAGAGGCCTTTAAAAAAAATTGTGAGAGCTAAAATCCCTAAAAGTGCCATGGGGGTAAAATCACCCAAGCCTTTTAGAGCTTACAACCAGATTGCTTCAAATGCTGAGCATGGAGCTCTAACACTTAGTGTCTTGCTAGATGTTAGACTTGCCTTGTTTCCAATGCTTTGTATGTCCCTGTTCATAACTTTTAAAATGATAATATTTTTCTTGTGCCTTTGCATTTCAAAAATATTTAACCTTGTTTCATTTACACAGGGGGTTACAGTTAAGACTTTGCCATAGATCTCAGAGGAGACTTGAGACTTCAACTTTTCCTCAATGCTGGACCTGTTAAGACTTTAGCAAATCTTAGAGATAGACTAAAAGACTTTTATATAAAAAAAATGTATATGAGTCTTTGGGGGCCAGGGATAAAATGTCAGAGTTTATGTCAGTGGCCCCCAAGCCTTATGCAATTATGTGTCTGTGATTGGTTCATGGCCTAGCGCTCAGATTGGTGGTGTGAGTGCCACAGCCGCCCACGGGTAAAGCCAAGATAGGATGTAATGCCCAAAAAAAGGTATGTCTCACTCTCTTGGTGGTGTCTACCTTGCCATTTCCAGAAGCCTGATGCTGTCTTAGAGCCAACTAAATATCGATTTAAACCTCCAAACAGTACAAAAAGTAAACCTTTCCTTCCCTAACTTCAGGCATCAGGTATTTTGTCTCAGTGACAAATAAAAACATAACTAAGACAATGTGAAACTTTGTACTTTAATGAACTGTTTAAAATTTCAGTATGTAATTTTCCCAGTACTGTACACTTTGTCAAGAAATTCTATTATTTAAGCAGCTGTGATGGTGCGCATGTGTAACCCAGCACTCTGCAAGAGTCAGGCAGGAGGATGGCAAGTTGCAGCTTAGCCTAGGTACTATAGTGACAGCCTGTTTCAAAATGAAAAAAATACATGGGGACATAGCTCAGTGTGAAACCCCTGAGTTCACTTCCCAGTAACACTAGAGAAGGAAAGAAGGAAGGAAGCATGAAAGAGGGGAAAGAAAAGGAAAATGGAGAAGAAGAAGAAGAAGAAGGAAGAGAAGAAAGGAAAGAAGATGATGATGAAGGAAAATAACGGGGAGAAGAGGAAACATGTATGAATGGGAAGTGAGCATCTGTGGGTTCGTGTGGGTGCCTCTGTGTGCACATAATTTACATGGCCATGCCTAAGATACACACATGAAATCGTTCTGGTTACTACTGGGGTGGAACCCAGGGCCTTGTGCAGGCTTGGCATGTCTCTGTCACTCAGAGGCATTCTCAGTCCTGGTTTGTTTGTTCATTTTGACACAAGGTCTCACTAAGTTGCTCAGGCTGGCTTTGAACTTGTGATATTCTTGCCTTAGTTTCCCAAGTACCTGCAATGACTGTTGTGCACAACTGCACTCAGCCCCAGTGCTCAGCATTCTTATTGCTTTTGGGGGGGGTATGGTTGATTTTCTTGTTTGATGTGTATTAAGTTTCCTACTAAATTTATGGATTTGTGATTTCCTCATTCAAGTATGTCAACTTGTGCCTGTTGTGTTCTGCATCTGTGTTACTGCATACATACAATTCCACAATTGTTTCCCCAGTACAGTGTTCTTCACTAATGTCACATTATGTGCTCCTGAATCCACTTAGTTGCTAAAATGTATTCATAACTCTACAATTAGTGGTACTTTGCAACCATTTGTCAATAGCCAGGGTGGCAAGGAGATGGAGTATCTGACTCAGTCCCACTGAAGCGGCACTTGCAGTGGCTCCAGGAGCTCATGGCCTGCGTGGAGGCTGGGAGTGCATAGCCCAGGCATTACTCACAGTGGAGGCAAGGGAGGAGTCCTCTGGGAAAGCAGTCTGGGCTGCCTGGCTAGTAGCAGGAAGCAGGAGAGGTGCGGAGACAGGATTCCGTGGCTTGGTGCTCACCTTCCCAGACCACTGTGTGAACTCATAATATTAATGCCTTAAGTTTTATGTTGGTTTCCTGGAAACAGCCATACCACAGTGGACCTGGGATTTAGCTCAGCAACTCAAGTGCTTGCCTGTAAGTTTCAGATCCTGAGTTTGATCCCCAGAACCAAAAAAAGAAAAGAAAAGAAAATTTTGTAAAATATTGAGGGAAACAAAACCCTGTCTTATCCCTTAAATGCCCAGCTCAGGGGCTTTAAACACAGAGTATTCCACCATCACCACTGTCCATCTTCAGAGTTTTTTCATCTTTTCCAAATTAACACTCTGTCCTCATTGAACACTGACCCCTCAAACCTCCCCTACATTCCTCACACCATCCTACTTTCTGTCTTCATAGATGGGAGCCCTCTGGGGGCTTCACTGAAATGGACTCATGCAAGATTTGCCTTCTTGTGACTTACTCCTCTCAGGGTGACCCCCTCTCACTACATCCGTGCTGTGGCCAAGGGGCAGAATTTCCTTCCTTCTTTCTTATGGCCTGAATCCTCTTCCCCGGTGCAGGTGGCCCACAGTCCACCCACTCCTCTACCCATGCACCCTGGGGCTGTTTGTGCCTTAGATTTAGCATTAACATTGCTGTGAATGTGAATCTAGGAAACACCCCACTGGCGCGGATTCCAGTTCTTTGGGGAGTGAAATGACTGGCCATATGGCAATTCTATGAGTATTGGGGATAATCGCCAAACCACTTCCACAGGGCTGTGGCGTTTGGTGCTAGAGCAGTGGCATAGTTAGAGTTCCTGCTGCTGGGACGGTCCTTCAATTTGGCATTCTCTAACCTATCTGAAGATATCAAGCTATTTAAATAGAAAGTTAAAGTGGTGCATGGAGACAATATAAGAGCACAGTAAACTGCAGATGGAACATTCATATTGGATGTACTGGAATCTTCACCGTGTGAAAATGGAGTACACTGATACCATTAATTATCTTTTTGGCCCAGAAGGCCTCCCAAAAATGTGCTGCCACCCTCGGATTGGGCCCAACCCTCCTGAGCTATCCCAGCTAGGGCCTCTTGTGTAACACTGCACTAACTAACTGTTCAGGCATCACCCACCTGGGAAATCCGGAAGAGGTGCAGGACAGCAGCCCACCCAGAGGCGTCACCCTCCTGAAAGGAAGGATTGTTAAACCGGTTCCCCGTTGGCAGACTTTACTCAGCCTTGAGACACAGCTCTAGCGATGACTCTGCTATCTGGAAACTGTTTTTTCCCCAGCAACATTTTGATCTCGGGTCAAAGCCTTGGGCAAGGGACTGCTGCTGCTGCTGCTGCTGCTGCTGCTGCCTCTCGGGGCGCTGGTGAGCACCTTGTGGAAGAATGGGCTGGAGTGGGGAATGCAGGGGGAGCCTGTTAATAAGGACTCTGGCTGGGTTGCTGTTTCTCGCGGTCCTGGAACATCTGATCCCCCAGATTCTGTAGCCAGTGCTCCGCCACGTGGGACAGTGGCGGGGTAGGGGTGGTGAGGCCTGGGCGCTGACGCCGTGTGGCGACACTGCCTTCTTGAGGAGTTTAGGGTGCCTCTGGCAAAAGCCTGCGTGCCTGGTGCCTACCCAGGTCAGACCCAAGGGAAGGCAGATGCCCGAGGAGCCTGTTTTGTAAACTCCATTTTCACTGTAAATTCACTCAACTGCTTCTGCACTGCGTAGCTTTCGCACAGACAGGGTTTCACCCGAGACGCAGTGTTTCGTTTCTTGAGTATCATTACTGTTTATCCTAGTATAAGCTTTAGAGAAGTCTCCCAGTAACTATGCTGGCCTGTAATCTCAGCACTTGGACTGCTGAGGCTTGTTCATGGGCGGATCCAAGCCATGGCTAGCGCGGCGCTGCTGCTGTTGCTGCCTCGTGTGGCGCAGGTGAGTAGGATGGGAAGTGGGCTCTGGAGGACAAGGGTGCAAGCTCCTAGGTCAGAAAGGCATGTGCTTCTTCCGCAGTCCTGGTCATCCAGTCATCTGATCGCATGCACGTATTCTGGCCTCTGCTTGGCCAGGTTGGACAGTGGTGGCGGTAGTGGTGGACAGGATGGGGAGCTTGGGACCTGTTTGGCATTGCTGCCTCTGGATGAGGTTAGGGTGCTGCTGGTGCATGCAGGTGCGCCAGGTGCCTATCTGGTGGGACCCAAGGAACAGTGGGCAGCAGAGGAGTTTGGTTTGTAAATCTGGTTCTCACTGTAGTCACTCAACTGTTTCTGCACCATGTGGTCTTCCCACAGCAATGGTTTCACCAGAGACAGATTGTTGCATCGCTGCTTGAGTATCATTGACTTTTATCCTACTAACCACTTCGGAGAATTGTCACAGGAACTACACAGCCTGTAATCTCAGCACTTGGGAGCCTAAGATAGCAGGATCGCTGGGAGTCTGAGGCCAGCTTATGCTACATGGTGAGTTCAAAGCCAGCCCGAACTCCATGGTAAAACTGTCTAAAAACAAGCCTGTTGAAAAAAGGAAGAAATTTATCTGTCCAGAATGTAGCCAGCAGTGCATACATGGCCCTTGAGGTACAGATCTTCAGTGAGACTGTGTAGAAGGCCATTGCCATGCCGGGTTCTTTGATTGGGGTTTGTTCATTGCATTCCTTGGTGTCTTTTGCAGGCACTGAACAGGGGCCAGGGTTTCTGTGACATGTTCCCAGTGCTTCAGGCTCGCACTGAGGGTGTCATCACTTCTTCCCCTTCTTCTTCTTCTTCTCCTTCTTCTTCTTCTTCTTCTTCTTCTTCTTCTCCTTCTCCTTCTCCTTCTCCTTCTCCTTCTTCTTCTTCTTCTTCTTCACGATGGGGTATTAATTTATTGAAACAGTTGCCTTAGGCATCTGCGATGGTGACTTCAACCTCCACTCCTGCTCCATCCTGATGGAAGTCAGCTGCTTCCCAATCTCAGGACTGCAAATCAGTGAGTCACTTATGTATTCTCACCTGGAAAAGATGCCAAGCCTTAGAGCCTTCACCACAAGGCATTTTTCTTGTAGTGAGTCTCAATGTCTTAGCAGGCATGCGAACAGGTCCTTTCACTTTGAGGTTCTTTTCCTTGGCACCTCTGCCCAAGTCAGCACACACCTTTTTCACAGACTCAGGTTGCAGTTGGTGAGGGTAACCCTAATTCGGTGGATCGCCACCTCAGGTTCCACGGGTGTTTTTGCAGTGGCACTGGTGTGGCTTCCTGACCCACTTCTTCCTGGAAAAAAGTGAACAGCAGTGGGGCAGAAGCAGGAGCAGACGCTACCGAGGCCGGCCACAAGAGGGCGGCACTCACTAGCAGGCCTTCCCTGTCTTGGGCTGCACCAGAAATGAACTCCATTGCCTTCTGTCTGTAATTAGGGTCTGCTGCATGGGAGCCTCAGTCAGGGCTAATTCAGAGTAAAAGGGACTCAGTCAGAGATTGTGGCTTAGCCACTTGCTCTGTGCCACGAAGCTCAGAGGTGGGGGAACCCAGCCTCATGGAGGAAGGAACCCCTGTCAGAGCTGTCAGAGTTCAGGGGAACCTGCATTGTCCTGGGAGGGGTTTTGTCATTTTTTTTCTTTATTATGAAAGGGCTTTTCATTTTAAAATTTTCATTTGGAAGTCATGTCACACTTGGACAACTTACCAAAAGAGCACCAGTGACTACACCATAGTCAAAGGGTGAATGTCACTCCCAGATCCTTTTCATGCAGGTGCTTTTAAGTGTGGGAAATGTATCTCAGTTTTCAATCATTTTTATTTTAGTTTTGCTTTGTATTAATTGATGCAATTTCGTGGCAGTCCTAGGCATCAAATCCAAAAGGCATGTGCATGCTAGGCAAGCATTCTAGCCCTCAGCTATGCCTTAACTTACTTCAAAAGCAAAACAAAATAAGAAACTGGGAAGACCCGAGGCCAGGGAAGACTGCAGGGGGAGGGGTCGTCGTGAGCCTGGGTCCCCTCCTGCTTACCCTGCTGCTGACCCCAGACTCCTGACGGCCCCTCCCCTCAGGTCTGGTACTTGGGGCTCCTGTCCCAAGAGTGTCGCTTCTCTCTCTCATGTCTGAGGCTTGTGAAAATTGCAGTGTGCCTTGTGTCCTTGCCTGTGACTGCCAGCTGGCAGTATGACAGGACTTTGTCTGCCACAGCGCCTTTGCAATGGCTAGGAGCAAGGTGTCCCCTTGGGTTGGAACTTCCTGGCTGGCAACAGAGACCAGAGCTCAGGGACAGTGATGGAACTCAGACTTGTGTAAAGCTTCTCTAAGGTGTTTTCTGGGACAAGAGCCTCACAGCCTTTGCTCTATGTTTGGGGGCTGTTTTAAACAGCAAAATTAGCAACAAAAGTCACAAAAATGGGGATGCACATGGCATTCAATAGACCACAGAACACATCTCCAGTCCTCTTGGCTTTTTTTCTTTTTGAGGCAGGGCTTTGAGAAATCACTAAGTTACCTGGGCTTAGCTTAACTATGGATCCTCCTGCCTCAGCTTTCCTAAAGGACACTCATTTACTGTGAGAGATCAAACAGGAAGGGAGAGGTGTCACCCAGGTGAACTTCAGTGGGACTGAGTCAGATGACTCCATCTCCTTGCCTCCCTGGCTACTGACAAATGATTGCAAAAGTACCACTGATTTTGGAGTTATGAATACATTTTAGCAACTAAGTGGGTTCAGGAGCACATAATGTGAGGTTAGTGAAGAACACCGTACTGGAGAAACAATTGTGAAATTGTATGAATGTAGTAACACAGATGCAGAACGCAACAGGCACAAGTTGACATACTTGTGTCAACTTGAATGAGGGACTCACAAATCCATAAAGTTAGTAGGAGACTTAGTAGACCTCAAACAAGAAAATCAACCACACCAACAAAAAAAGGAGTAAGAATGCTGAGCACTGGGGCTGAGTGCACTAGTACACAACTGTCATTGCAGGTACTTGGAAACTAAGGCAAGAATATCACAAGTTCAAAGCCAGCCTGAGCAATTTAGTGAGACCTTGTGTCAAAATGAACAAACAAACCAGGACTGAGAATGCCTCTGAGTGATAGAGACATGCCAAGCCTGCACAAGGCCCTGGGTTCCACCCCAGTAGTACCAGAATGATTTCATGGGGGTAGCTTAGGCATGGCCATGTAAACTATGTGCACACAGAGGCACCCACACGAACCCACAGATCCTCACTTCCCATTCATACATGTTTCCTCTTCTCCCCTTTATTTTCCTTCATCATCATCTTCTTTCCTTTCTTCTCTTCCTTCTTCTTTTTCTTCTTCTCCATTTTCCTTTTCTTTCCCCTCTTTCATGCTTCCTTCCTTCTTTCCTTCTCTAGTGTTACTGGGAAGTGAACTCAGAGGTTTCACACTGAGCTATGTTCCTATGTATTTTTTTTTTCATTTTGAAACAGGCTGTCACTATGGTGCCTAGGCTAAGCAGCAACTTGCCATCCTCCTGCCTGAGTCTTGCAGAGTGCTGGGTTACACATCACACCACCACAGCTGCTTAAATAATAGACTTTCTTGACAAAGCGTACAGTACTGGGAAAATTACATACTGAAATGTAAAAGAAGTTCATTAAAGTCCAAAGTTTCACAATATTTTAGTTATGTTTTTATTTGTCACTGAGACAAAATACCTGATGCCCAAAGTTAGGGAAGGAAAGACGTATTTTGTATAGAATTTGGAGGTTTAACTCTATATTTAGTTGGCTCTAAGATTAGTGGTGGAGGAGCCCTTTATTACTGCTGCAAATGGCAAGGTGGAAACCAGCAAGAGAGCAAGACACACCTTTTTTTTTTTTTTTTGGCCATTACATTAAGTCTTGGCTTTACCTCTAGGCGGGTAAAGCACTCACACCACCAATCTGAGCGCTAGGCCATGAACCAATCACAGACACATAATTGCATAAGGCTTGGGGGCTACTGACATAAACTGTGACATTTTATCCCTGGCCCCCAAAGACTCATATACATTTTTTATATAAAAGTCTTTTAGTTTATTTCTAAGATTTGCTAAAGTCTTAACAGGTCCAGCATTGATGAAAAGTTGAAGTCTCAAGTCTCCTCTGAGATCTATGGCAAAGTCTTAACTGTAACCCCCTGTGTAAATGAAACAAGGTTAAATATTTTTGAAATGCAAAGGCACAAGATAAATACTATCATTTTAAAAGTTATGAACAGAGACATACAAAGCATTGGAAACAAGGCAAGTCTAACATCTAGCAAGTGGACACTAAGTGTTAGAGCTCCATGCTCAGCATTTCAAGCAATCTGGTTGTAAGCTCTAAAAGGCTCGGGTGATTTTACCCCCATGGCACTTTTAGGGATTTTAGCTCCCACAATGTATTTTTGTAAAGGCCTCTCTGCTCAGTTTTTTGTAGCTTTCCTTGGATGATCCACATTCCTGGCTTTTCCAAACTTCTAGGGTCTCCACTGCACCTCTGGTTTTACACATTAATCTTTATATATTGCCCTCTCAGGGGCACACTGCATGGCCTGCTATGCCTTGTGCAATTAGGGTGGAAGCCATCTTAGCCTCAGAATTTGTGCATTTTTTTGCACCTAAATTCAAGGGTTTGCTGCCAGCTAGGGCAGTAGCCTGGATTTTTTTTTTTTTTTTTTTTTTTCTGTAGAGGTGCAATATCTGGATTGTTGGGCTTTGTGAACCTGATTGTGAGGAAAAGCTTCTCTATGTTGTTGTCATTTTGGAACCTCATATGGCCTCTGTTGCCATTTCGGAGTATAGTTTACTGCAGCTTCTTTTTTTTTTTTTTTTGCAAAGTCTTTACTTTTGCAGTTTTGAGGCTGCAAAGGATACAGACTCACTGCTTTCTGAGATGCCCACTGGCCATGTTTTTATTTATGTTTTTTAGCAGTCAAAGTCTCAGATCTATCTTTACAATCCACAGCTTTACTGGAGTTTTTCTTTTGGCTAAACTCACAGTGTTTTAAATTATCTTGTTGTTCTGTTTGCCCTTGATTTGTAACATAAGTCTGGCTAAAAGCCCCCAACAATAACCATGTCACAGCCTCAGCATTTGGCTGCCTTGAAAGTTTTTCTCCCAGATTAATCAGTCTCTCAGCCTTAATCTTAGTCACAGGTAAAGTCTCTGGATATGATCAAAGTGAAGACAAACTTTCTCCCAAGACATAACATACATCAACTGGAGTCCAACAACAAGTGCAGTCCTTATTCCCAGCAGAAACTGCCTGAGCCTGGTCTGCACTGGCAGGCTTTTTATGTGGACTTAGGTCTCTTGAGCTCTGACCAGAATCTCCTCTACAAAACAGCCTAAACTGTTTTAGATCTGCGCATTTAGGTGCATCTCCAAACCTTTTTAAACTCTGCCTACAGGCCATTTTTAAAGGCTCTCCAACCACATAGTCAGGGATAGTCGCAGCAACAACCCCACTCTGGGTACCAAATTTTTGTTTTAGTTATTTTTCACTTGTTGTTGGGACAAAATATATGACACCCAAAATGAAGGAAGGAAAGGTTTATTTTTAAATAGTTTTTGGAGGTTTTGGTCTACATTTAGTTGGTTCTAAGGCAGGGTGACATGGCAGGGCCACAGTTTATGGCAGCTGTGAACAGCAAGGCTGAGACCAGCAAGAGAGGCACACTTCCTTTTTACCCTTACATCATATCCTGGCTCCACCCCTGGGTGGGTGAAACACTTCACCAATTCACGTGCTAGACAATGGACTAAGCACACACCCTAGATTTGGTCAAATTGCATGAGGCTTGGGGGCCACTGACATAAACCATGACACACACCGTGTTGATATAGCTCTGGGCATGCAAACTGAGATAAATACAGCAAAGAAAATTCCCCAGCAGAAATGCAGGTATTTGGAAACTGAAGACTGTGTTCCCCAAGGTCGTACCTGCTCCTGTTGCTCATTACTGCAAGGAGGAGTATGAGGAAGAGCTACAGTGAGAGCTTCTCCAGAGAAAGCTACCCCAGGGACCACCCCACTGAGCAGAAAAGGGGTACTCCAAGGCCACCTGGGTTAGAGGCTACCTAGCTCCTCTGTGCTCAGACCCACTTATGTGTTTCTGTGGGGGAGAGGTGAGTTCCACATACAGTGTGGGCATCTCCTGATAATGCCAATCTCCCTTTCTGCTTCTAGGTGACTGAGGTAACCAGTACGATGCCATGTAAGCCAGAGAAGTGTTGCACTGATAATCTCTGCCACACTTGCTGTCCAGCTGGTGAGTCCAGGCTGCTTTCTCTAGCTTCTAGGGGCTGGCTTTCCCACATGGAGAAGGAAACCAGGGCCCCTGCTAGGGCAGAGCTAGAAATCCCTGGGAGCACACGATGTGACAGCCCCATGGCTCACCCTCATACCCCATTTGGAAGAAGTTTCCCTGCACGCACAGTGAAGGAGGCCCCATGTGAACAGTGACAGAAGCATGTTTGGCAGCGCTGGAGAACAGAGGTCAGTTAGGAACCTACTTGCACTTGGGGTGTCAGTCACAAGTGAGGGTGCTTCTGGGCCTCATGTCATGAGGGCACAATGCATGCTGTGGTGGCAGCCAGGAGTATGCGACAATAGCCATGGCCATGATGTGTCTTACTGATGGGATGGCCATTAGCTTAGCCCCCAGGAATAGGCAGCCTGCGCTCCACTTCACCACTCTTGCTTTACAATCTGGCTGCCAAGTCAGCAAAGTCTACTGGGAAAACCAAGGCACTTTAAAGTTCATGCCTTGTGAGCCTGGAACATTCATGGACAACCCCAACACGATGGAGTCCTGCTTTCTCTGCTCCCAGTGTTCCTATGATAAGTATGTGACTGAGCAGGCAGGGACAGTGGTGCCACCTCTCTCTCACACTCTCTCTCTCTCTCTCTCTCTCTCTCTCTCTTTCTTTCTCTTCTTTTCTTCCTTTTGTGCTGGAAATTAAGTTATGTTTCTAGAAAACACTACGTAAGCATTCTATCACTCAACCTCTGAGCTCCTGTCCAAGGCATCCACTAACTCTTTTCTTCTGTCAGTTTTTTTAAACTGGGTTTCACTGTGCAGTTCAAGCTGGCCTTGAATTTACTCTGTAGCCTAGGCTGACCTTAAATTCACAGTGACCTTATTCCTGGGCCTACTGAGTGTTGGAGTTACAGGCATGCTCTTCCACACCCTGCCCTTCACTAATTTTTAAAATATCACCACAACCCCCACCCCAATCCAATCACAGATCAAAGCAAACAAGCTTTGGGCCTGTGCACAGAATTTTAGCTGGCATGGTGTATCAGTTCCTTTCTTCTTGTTGGGACACAAAACCTGACACCAACAATTTAGGAGAAAAGTTTGCAGAGGTATCAGTCCATGTCAGCTGGCTCCCAGGCAGGGTGACACAGCACAGGAGAAGGGTTCATGGCAGGAAGCAGCGAGCCTGCCTTCCCTCTCTCCCTGTCTATTCCATCCACTCTCAGCCTATTTTTTGGTCAGCCACACTCAGGATGGAGCTTCCCTCTTCAGTAATCCAATCACCCAAGCTATGTTCAACCAATGAATGCGCTAATTCACTTATCACATCCATAATACAATATCACACCACCATGATGCAGCTGCTTCTTCAAAGTCCAACCTATGAGCTCATGAGACTTGGGGAGACATCTAGCCATACATTATAACACATGTGTCTCTCACAGAAGGTCATGTGGCAGGAGGCACAGTGGGACACTTTATCGTTAGTATGAGGACACTAAATAAGGCTAGAGCATCAATGTGCAAATTTCTAACATTTTTCAGGCAACTTAACAAAAGCTAGGTACAACATTGAAACACAGGGGCTGGGGATTTAGGTCAGTGGCATAAACTCTTTCCTGGCAAGCACCTTTTGAGTTTGAACCCTGAAACCAAACTAAAACAAAGCATAAGACCCCACAAGATTCATTTATAAATATTAATCTGACTTATTAAATGTCAGCAAAGAATTTTTTCATAAAAATGTAGTGTGTAAAAGACATTTGCATGAGCCTAGTTAAAAGCCTGCCATAATGAAATTGTGAAACAAATCTAGCAGGGGATGTGTAAGATGCATACACCATTCACATCCATCTGCATCTGTAGAAAACTGAAATGGGATTACAGGGAAAAAAAATCTCATAATGTTGTCACTTACTCTCCATGGAACGATCCTTAGAACCAGTGCATCCCTAGTGAGGTTCCCAACAGGGATTTTCTTGAAAGAAGCTGACCGATGTCACAGTGCTCCTGACAACCACAGTCCAGCCAGCACTAGGCCTACGCCGATGTCATGGCTCTGTGTTGGGACAATGAGGATGGGCAGAGGTCCATGCAGGGCTGGGATGGTGGCACCAGTCATCAGCAGAGACTCAAAAAGAGGCCAGCACAGAGGTGGAGCCACGGTGTGGGACCTGTGGCCTCCAAGTGAATCCCAAATGGATCCCTCACTGTGCACCTTGGAAAGCGCCAGCTCCTGCTGGGACTCTGGCTGTATGGATCCTCTCCCCGACACACGCAGCATCACTGCCTGGAGAACCACACAGGGGAAGCAAAACTGAAAGAAGGAAACAGGATCTTTGTATTTACGCAGCAGTCAACTTTTTTTTTTTTCAGCAGTCAACTTTTATGTGGGTTATAAAAGTTAGTATCAAAGGGCTGGGGATTTAGCTCAGCGGCATAAGCGCCTGCCTTGCAAGCAAGCAGTCGTGAGTTCGATCTCCAGTACCGATAAAAAGGAAAAAGACCAAAAAAAAAAAAAAAAAAAAAAAAAGTTAGTATCACTACATAAGATTCATGAAAACCATTACATTAGAATTACAAGCTGCTGTTGATCAAAAGACATACAAGCATGAAGTGTTAAGCATGGAGTAGAACATACTTGTGATACATAGGACACCCACAGCACCCAGGATGTGATAAAAATGCCTGCACATAATCAGACAAATGCAGGCAGGCCTGGGACTCAGGGATAAAACACTTACCCAGCAGGAGCAAGGTCATGGATTTAATTCCAGCACCACAAGGAACAAATGAACCAGCAAACAAAATCACACTGGCAGTGTACTCTTCTGTCAGGGGTGAAAAAGGTGAAAGGAGTCCTGCTGGCCTCTGCACAGGTGCCACCCTGCAGAGGGAAGGGCCCTGGTTACCTTTGGTGGTCTCTTTGTTAGAAGAGAAGGTGAGGGCAGACTCCATGCCCAGGATCAAGAGCACATGGAGGGGGCCAAGTGTGTGGTGAGCAGTGTAGGAGGGGACAGTGTCCCCCCCTGCTGATTCACCTTTGGCCTTCTCTCTAATACATCAAGAGGTGGTCTCCTCCTGCTCCTTGGTGTTGACCAGCAGTGTCAGTGTAGGAAAGTCTACTACTGTGACACAGAAAACTGTGCAGAGTCCGGTGCGGCAGGGGCCAAAGAGACCCTGTACGAGGGAGGGGCTGGCATCTTCCTCTCCCTGCTGCTTTGTATTGAGACATTCTACGGATGCCCAGCCTTGTTTCCCCATCTGTACAGTAACACTAAAGGGTACCACCGGCCATGTGGAAGAGGAATCTAAAAATTAACTTGGATGATTTCTCGAGGCCTCACGCTTATTGGTGATAGGTTGCCAAACTGTGAATAAATGCCTGAGAAAACTTCCTTGAGGCAGGACAGGTTTATTTTGGTTCATAGATTGAGAGTTTTCAATCCTTGGTTAGCTGGTTCCACTGTTCCTGGGTCAGAATCATCATCATGGAGAGGTGGAATGGAAGAAGTTGCCTATTCCAATATCAACCTTATGATCCTACTTACCCCTCCCAAGTTACTGGGATTGTTGCAATGTGCATTGTGAGGGGACCCTGCCTGGAATTTGCCTAGTCACCATGGCAGCAGTGCAATGCTGAATCATCCTAATGTCCACCTCCCTCCCAGAAACCCCTATGGCTTCTTCCTACCAAATGTCTTTGCCAAAGCTCATGCGTGTAAAGATTTACTCAGTCCCTTACACCCTCAGAAAACAAACTAGCTTACATCAGCCGCCAAAGACCTTCCCCCATCAGAATTTATATCACGCAAAACCTGCCCTTTGTCTGCAGAGAGCCACCACAGCCTTCTTTGTAGTGACACTCTCCACGCCCACATTAAACTCCTTCTTATCTAGTTGCCTCATCTCTCTTAATATTCTGCACTGCTCTAGACTGACTAAAAGCTTTCAACTCAATCACACTGTACCTTGCAACAGCCATAGTTTTTTTCATAAGAAATGGCACTGCCTGACCAATCCTCAGATAATGACAAAGCAGATCATAGCCTCACTAATACTGCCCTCTTTAGGAGCACTTGACACTCATTATATCACCCGAAGACTCTCAGGTGATCCTTGCAGAGACAGACCATATGTCCCTACATTATTACCCGAGCATCACCGCACTGAGCATACATTCCTCTCTTATCTTTGTAACCATTTCCCTCCTCAGATTGCCTGTTGGAATGAGGACTCTAGGCACAAAATGTGGAGGGTCTGGGCTCTTGTCTCCCTTTGAACGAGGAGCCCTGAGTGCCTGGCACACCTTGAATTTATTCGCTCAGACACATGTACAAGAGATTAGAGTTACACCAGATTCATCTGATTCTTACCATTCATGGTGCTTATCCAGGTTACCATCAGGATTTCAGCTGTTTTTTATTTTGCATAGAGTGTCAGGAGGCTTCCAACCACCTTTCTTCTTAGTCCTAACAGAGGAGGTCACTCAGGCCTTCATCTTCCTATCTGGCCTCCCACACATTTTCATCTGTATCAGCTCCATCCTTCAGCTTATCCAGAACACCCACCCTTGTGGGAAAATTCCAGACCTGTGCTGGTACAGTAGCAAGTGTTGGGAAATGGACAGTGACCTGACTCAGGGAACGGAGAGCCAGACAGACAGACAGACAGACAGACAGACAGACACACACACACACACACACACACACACACACACACACACACACATTTTATTTTCCCTAATCTCCTACTGAAATTTTAATTACTTCTCTGCAGTAATTAGCCCTTTGAGACGAGACCATTCAACAGGGAAAGGACAGTCTTCTCAACAAATTACTCTGAGAAAACTGGATACCCACATATAAAAGAGTGAAATTGGAACCTTACCTTACGAGGTGCAAAAAAGTATTTTGAGATGGGTGAAGGACCTCAATGGAAGAGCTAAACCAGGAAACTCTTAAAACTTGGGAAAACATAGATGATAATGTGTAATGTATTAACTGGTGATTTCTTACTTTTTTTTTTTGTGATTCTGTATTACTTGTACCCTTACACTGTTTTGTTTTGTTTTTTCCCTTTTAAATAAAATTTTAAAAAAACCTTGGGAAAACATCTTCATGACACTGGTTTTAGCACTAACTTGTGATATCGCAGTAAAAGTACAGAACAGGAAGGAAAAACAGGCAAAGGAAATTACAGTCATTTCAACAGCTTCTGGGCTCTGACACTTGCACTACAGTAAGGAGCAGCATGGAGGAAATTTTTCAATGTATTAATCTGATAAAGAATCCATATCCAGATGTGTAAAGCAAAACAAAACAAAAGAAAACAACTCTCAGTACTCAACAACAAGAACAAAAAACAAATATAAAACAAAAAGCCAATGTTAAAAGTGTGGACAGGCCTTTTATTTACTTTTCCCCCAAAATACCACCAATGTCCAATAAAAACCTGAAAAGATGCTCAAAATTATTCCTTATTAAGCAAATGCAAATCAAAATCAGTGAAATGCTACTTATATGCATTAGGATTGTCATGATATTTTTCTCTTTTTTTTTGTCTCTTTTGTTTTTATGGGTACCAGGGATCAAACTCACGACTGCCTGCTTGCAAGGCAGGCGCTTATGCCGCTGAGCTAAATCCCCAGCCCCTATCACAATATTTTTCTTAGACAAGATCTTACTATTCAGACCAGCCTTGAATTCACTGTGTAGCCCACAGCACCCTGGAACTCATGGTAATCCTGCTGCTTCAGCCCCAAGCATGCTGGGATTACAGGCATGTGCCACCACGCCCACTTCAGGATGGCTAGTATTAACAAAACGCAAAATCACAGGTATTGGGAAGATGTACAGAAATTAGAACACTCACGCATTCCTGGTGGGAATCCAAAATAGTGCAGCTATTTGAAAGTAGGACAAGCCTCAAAGAGATGTTTTTCTCTGTGTTCCCACCAACAGCTTTCATGAAGGCCAAAAGGTAGAAACCACCCAAGTGCCCACAGATGGAAGAAGGGATAAAGGAAACAGAGCCATAGATGTCAGTGGAGGATTAGTCAGCCTTAAAGAGGAAGGAAACTGTAACACACGCAGCAATATGATTGAAATCACAGACATGGTGTTTGCAAATTAAGTCAACCACAAAACTGCAAATCCTGTAGAATTCCGCTTATACAACATACCTAGTGTCACCTCATGCACAGACACAGAAATAAGATGTGGAGGGTGTGGAGAATAGGTGTTTAATGGAGATAGAGTTTAAGTGTTTCATAATCAAAAGGATTTAGATTGCATCATCCAAAATGTAAATATGCATTAATGAACTGATGAACTGCACTCTTTAATATGGTAATGTGCATGCTATATATATTTCAGTCTAGCTTAACAATACGTGAACCAGCCAGGTGTGGTGGCACATGCCTGTAATCCCGGCACGTGGGAGACTGAGGCAGGAGGATCACTCAAAGTTAGAGGCCAGCCTGGGCTATATATGAGGTCAAGGTCAATGAGAACTACATAGTAAGACCCTATCTCAAAATATAGATAAATTAAATTAAATGGGGTATACAACAAGATCATTAGAAGTTGAACGTTGCCTTCTATCTGGAGGATGGATGGATGTGAATCCTGGACAAGTCAGGGAGTTGTGTGGCCTTTACAACTCTGGTCATGGGTCTGCATCTCACCATATCCAACTGTTCAGACAGCCACTTTCAGTGCTAACACAAGGCTAAGAGAATCGTGTGGATCGCTGGAGACATGGTCTGCTGCCTCTCCCGCTGCCAGAGATGCTGTATGCTGCGTCCTGGAGTAACTGTCACAGAGGTCACAGGCCAAGCTTGAGGCTGGTGTCAAAGCATTTCCTCAAATAGCCAGCTGGTGAGATCATCAGGCCAGTGTGAAGCTGCCACCTGCCCAGGGGTGGGAGCCAGGCAGCCTCCGCACCTCCCCACCCATGCTTGGCCAGCTCTCTGGGCCTCTCCTTGTGGCTACCATGTTCGCAAGACCAGAGAACAGGGATGCCTGTTTGCGCTTTGTACTGGGACTGGCAGGGGGCAGGAGGAATGTCAATGCCTGCTCTTACCACGACATTTACTGCTTCTCACAGTTTTAGAAAAGAGAAACCAACTGTATATGAACGCATGCGTCCTACATCTTCTGGGATTGATAGGCATCTATTTCCTTATCTAACGTGGACACTGGGTGCATTGTAGTCTGTGTAGCAGCAGAAGAAATAATAACAGCCCCTTGAAAAGAGCAAGTGACATCATGACTGAGTGTTCCCCACCTAATGCCGTAGGCAGTCAACTGTTCTAATGACTCAATGTGAGCCAAAGACATGGGACCAGTAGGAACCTTTAATTTTCAAGAATTTGCTTTCTGATGGGGAAACAAAGGCAATAGAAACCCCAAATATGCAAGGGAGTGTTTAGTATTTGTTATGGATTGTATCTAGAAAAACTCTACCTCCTGCAGCCTAAAAATAGCAAAAATGAAAGACTTTGCTTTGAGAAGGGAGCCCCAGAGCACCATCCAGCAGAATGGTGGCAGTCTAGGGACATTGTTTCTCAGGATTGGGTTCACAGTGCTCAGCAGTCCAGAAAACAGAGAAGGAAAGCTGGCTACTGCTCCAGCTGGTGGCAAACCTTGGTATCGTCCAGGTGGTGCTGGTTTTAGGTGCATGCAAAATGAAAGAGTTGTGTGACCGGGAAGGCCCGCCTGGAAATCCTGGGAAGTCAAGCAGTGTGCCCCTGGAGAGCAGTGGGTGAAACGGTGAACGTGAAGCTGCAAATGCAGTGGAGACCCCAGAAGTCCGGAGAGGCCAGGACGATGGATCATCTGAGTGAGGAAAAGTGCAAGGCGTGAGCAAAGCTGGTCCATGATGGAAGCCAGGACAACTGTGTTCACCTACAGTGTCATATGGTGGAGCCCCAAGCCCTTGGGACTTGACATCTTCTCTTCTCACAGATTACACTGAATGCTGGACAGGGAACTATGGAACTTACTGTGTGTCCTGCTTGGTTTTTGTCTTGGTTGGGTCCCATTCCTTTCTATTCCCCTCTCTGTACCTTCTGGAATAGGAATGTTTATCTTGTACCATTGTATGTTGGAAGTGTGTGGTCCGCTGGGCATCATGCCAGTTTTGTCATAAAGGTGCATTACTGTGTGTATATAATGCCTACATTTATTTGTTAGAGTATTTCTATTGCAGAACTATTAATTGTGATTTTACGAGTTTTAACATATTAAACAATGAGTATGTAACAGAAAACAATAACAAAATGTAAAGATTTGCTTTTTTAATATTTGAGTGTTTATAAAAAGGCATTAAAATTTTGAATATCAAATTTTTGGTGTCCAAAGTCTAAAAAATACCAATAGGAATAAAATCCTGTTTGAACTGCAAAGCAAATACCCACAGAGCACTATAGCAAGACTGATCTTTACTGCCGTTCTTACACGTAAGGCCGTCTTCACACATCACAACAGAGTGTTCCAGATACACGCGAGGCTTACACTGACAGCACATGTGTTTTGCTTTCCTGGCCTTTTTGTAGAGCATACTGACTTCTTGCTGGTCTAGCTGTTTGTCAGGAGGCTCTTAGTATATTATACAGTGTGCAGTTAAGAGGAACATAAAATAGGAACAAATAAAGTAGTAAATACTTAACACGTATTGCCTGTTTATAATAAACATCAACATTTTCAGATCAGTTGTGTGGTTGCTTACAAAACATAAAAAATAACGTCAGAAATAAATTCCTGTATGAACTGCAATAAAAATACCAACACAACTGTACCTCACAAATACTCTTTGCTTCAGTTGTCACGCCTCAGGCCGTCTTCACTTGTGACGACTGCATGTTCCACGCACACATCTCACTCACACTGAGAGCACAGATGCTTAGCTGTCCTTTCCTACGTGGCAGCCATTCTTGTCACCTCTCTCATCGTCCTGTTTTTTCAGGAGCTTCTTACTAAACATAAAGTGTGTACTCAGCAGGAAAATAAGATATTGATAAAATATCAAACATGTAAGCATGCTTAGAATACACATCCGCATTTTCACATCAGCTGTTCACCTGCTTACAAATCCGAAAAGACAATGACAGAAACAAAACCTATGTGAACTACAATGTAAATACTAACAAAAGCGTGCCACACAAATAATCTCTGCCTCAACTGTCACACCGTGAATAGTCTGCACACACAAAAACCGCACAGCCCATTCACAAGTGTGGCTTACACTGATAGCACGTGTGTTTCATCTTCTTGTCCTTTTCCGTAGGGCACAGTGGAAAGCCTTTTGCTTTTCTTGCTGTCGTGGAAGGTCTTTGTGATGCTGCACATGGTTGTCACCTGTCAACTCACCACTGTGCTCTACAATTTCCTTTGCACAGTTCCCTGGACAGAAACATTTTGTTTTTCCTCTGCTGTAAACGAGCTCTGAAGAATTCCAATCCTAATCTTCTAAGAAACCTTCACCATGATGTTGTGCACTTAGTTTCTCAGAAAACTGTCACCCATGTTTAATCCAGGAAAACTCACCAACGGGCCAATGCTCTGTGTTTCAAGTGCCGTCACAGTTGCTGCGTAACTCATCAAAAATACCTGCCCTGCCTTTGTCCTTTTGTAGAAAGTTACCATATCAAGCTTCTGTTTTCTTGAGTTTCCCCATCAAAATTTCCATTATGGTGCCATGTTGACACCCACAGTACCAGTTTGTTTTCCTTTGCCATATGTGAGGCCAATGATATCTCTTTCTAAAATATAAATACAATACTATTCAATTCTCAGTTTTAAAATTGCAACATTTCATTTACTTTGTTTGCTTTTTCCTGCATTCTGCTTCTACACTGATAAACGTGTGCTCTGTTAGCGGAGGTAACATCTGCTGGGAATGGGGAAACCAACTATCCAAAGTCTCATCCCCATCAGTTGGGAGATGGGAGCAACAAGTCTGTTCACAGCATCATTTGGTTTATGACAACACGAATAAGGATCTAGTGGCTGTGTTCCTGCATAAATTCTTCAATTGAAAGCATAATGATTCTCTGCACCTACAACGGTAAAAATTTTATGCCGTATTTTAAAGGCTTTGGGGGAATATACAATGTGAAGCTCCAGCACCCATGAAATGCTAGGAGATGTTCATTAGTTGTCATGTGTTTAGACGGTATGCGAATTGCTTGGCAATTACCCTCAAAGCTCTCCAGCAATGAGTGGTTAGCAGCCAGATCATCACTGCTTTTTATTTCTTCACAGGTGATTTTGTGATGAGACCTCCGGCAAATTTGAAGGAAACAAATATCCTCAATGTCATTGTTATGCTGCACACCTAAAACCCACGCCTATCACATTTCCATAAGTCTTTTGTATTCCTGTGATGACCATGAGAAATTCCTGCTAAGCACAGCAGACCTGTGAGTGCTTTCAGTTCAGCTGGTGAGGTGACATAATCAATCCAATTTTGAATATGGCTCTCAGTGCATATAGAACATTTCACTGTACTTCAGTATTGGTGTATTTTACAATTTCTTGTAGCAATTCATCTGTTGCAAACAATTTCCAACACTGAATGGAAATGCAAGCATTCAAAGTCCAAAAGGCTTCACTCATGCTGAGATTCTCACTATATTTAGGAGCTAGTCTTAACATTGGTTCTTGTGTTTGGTTGTATGATCATTTTGTACCATTTTGATTAGTCAGCTATGTACTCACATTGCTGTTTTATAGTCATCTAAATCAAGGAGTTCTGTCTTTCCTGTGTCTGTATTGGTTAATTCTTGCTCCATTTCACACTCACAGGAAGTTTGGCTGACAAGGCCAATATTAACTTCATTATCATCTTTACCATCCATGCAGGAATGATCGGATGATTCATTTTTTTTCTGATTCACTTTGACTTCCTCCTCAACTTGGAAATCTTGTTTTTCACATATTACTGTACTGAACTGGGTTACATTTACCAGAAAAATCAAACTAAACCCACTTTTCAAAATGGTAAACTACACATTTCCATGGCCGAAGATTAGTGCAGGTGTATTTTATCCCCAGTGATGCTCAGGGAAACGTACACAAAACCTGATATGTGGAGCACAATTGTAGGTAAAAAGTTCAGATTGACACTTTTTCACATGTGCACACACTTTGCCATTCGTTATACCAAGTAGGTAAACCTAAACACTTTCTATATCTCCCAGACATAGTTATTGTGATATACAGGCAGGTACTATTATGCTAAAGAACACACTGGGGGCGGGGTCCATGAAGATGGCGGGACAGTAAGCAGCAGAGTAAACAACCTCTCTGAGAGAAGCAGTCCAGATACTGGAATACAGCATCCAGGGGAAGACAAGAAGGAAGAAAGTGGGTCCCCTCAATCAGGAAGACCTAAAATCAGAATTGAAGCCCATAGAAAGAATAAAAAAAGAAAAACTTAAGGAGAAAAACTTGAGAGATGTGAAGCTTACACCTAGAGTCAGAACCATTGTGCGAGAATCACTGTTGGAACCTGGAGACACAGGGACACAGTGAAAGTGGCTGCTGGCAAGTCTGATCCCCAGTCTCCCAAATGAGTGTATGGTGAAGGCTTAAATACAATGAGACAAGTGGTATGATTTTAGGGCTCCAGGAGGGTCAAAACCCGTTAGCTGAAACTCTTTAGGCATCTCGACCTGCATTGTGAATTGTCTTCCATCAGATCATCTCCCCTGGAATCACTTTGGCTTCCAGGAATGACAGGTCTGAGGCATGACCATGTTATGACAAAGTCAAAACCACTCCCTAGCTAACAACTTTACTTTTTTGAAGGAGGTTCTTGGGATCAAATGCAAAGTCTCTCACATCCTAGTGAATATAGCCCACTACTGAGCTTCTTTCTTGTTTTATTTTTAATGTTGAGAGAGGCACTTACTAAATTGCCTAGGCCAACATCAAGCATATGATCCTTCTACCTCCCCTTCACAAGTTACTAGGATTGTTGCAATGTGCATTGTGAGGGGACCCTGCCTGGAATTTGCCCAGTCATCATGGCAGCAGTGCAAAGCTGAATCATCCTGATGTCCACCTCCCTCCTAGAAGCCCCTATGGCTTCTTCCTCCTAAATGTCTTTGCCAAAACTCATGCATCTAAAGATTTACCCAATGCCACATACTCTCACAAAATCAACTAGCTTACATCAGTCCCCCAAGCCCTTCCCCCATCAGTTTATATCAGGCAAAACCTGTCCTTTGTCTGCAGGGAGCCACTACAGCCTTCTTTGTGCTGACACCCTCCATGCCCACATTAAACTCCTCCTTATGTACTTGCCTCCTCTCTCTGAATATTCTGCACTGCTCTAGACTGAGTAAAAATTTTCAACTCAATCACACTATACCTTGCAACAGCAATTGTTTTCATCCCAACAAAAAGGCACTGCCTGACCAATCCTCAATAATGCTATAGCCTCACTAATATTGCTATCTGTGGGAATGCTTGACCCTAATTATATGACCTCAATATTATCATTTGATCCTTGCAGAGACAGACTCTATGTCCCTACGTTTTTACTCCAGCATGACTGCAAGACAATACATTCCTCTCTTATCTTCATAACTATTCCCTTATCAGTTTGCCTGTTGGAATGAGGACTCTAGGCACATAATGGTCCATCCCCAAGATGCCTCAATGGCGCACCTGTTCCAACACTGTTCATATGTCCAAGTCCACAGTCTCCAGTGAGATTCAAGCAAACAAAGCTGTGAGCCCCTGTAAGAGTCAAATGAAAGCTGCATCCTCCAAGACAAGATGGCACATAGTAAAGTTTCCTCTGCTAAATGGGAAGAACAGATAAGCAGCAAGAAGGGATGGGACTTGTCTTGGTTACTTTTGTCTCATTGCTGGAACAAAATGACCGACACCCAAAATGAAGGATGAAAAGCTTTGTTTAGCTCACTGTTTCTGGAGGTTTCAGTCCATATTCTGGGGCAGGGAAAAGGTTAAATAGTTCTTGGTACCAGCCAGCAAAAGTAGCAAGAACAAAAAGGGACCCAAGCAGGCCTTTATTGCCCCTTTATATTGTGCACAGAACAACCCGTCACACCTCAGGTTAGATGCAAGACTTACAAAATCTCCTTGCCTTCCTCTTTCATAGGACCAGAATATTTGTAAGGTAAAAACCCTGGATCCCTGCTGAGTCTCTTACATAAACTTCTCAAGTTGACACAGTGCATTAACCAAAAAGGACCAAAGCAAGACCCAAGGCTAGCAGGGAATCATTCAATTCCTTAGCTCCATGTCAGAACCTAAGGAACATAATTGTAGGGTTGAAAGTGCCCAAAGGTTAGGGTGGCTCTGACCCCTATGGTCATCATGGCTGCCCCCCAAAAGGCCTGATTCAAGCAGGTTTTGCACTTATTGCTTCTGTAAGCGTATGTTCTACCTTCCTGGAATGTTTGTTTCTGCTCTCTTTCATCTTTCAAATCATTTTGAGGTCATAAAGATTTAGAGATACACTATCTGTGTCTCATTCACTTTCAATTAGCTAACATCTACAATAACAAAGTGCATATTCCACTAGGCTTTCCTTTGGTGTGGACACCTTGTCCTCATTTGTTATAAAAAGCAACACAGATAGAGACCCAGAAACAAAATAGGTAAATGACAGATTTAAAAATTTTTATGTACATTATAATATTTTGCTTTATTTATCATTGCAATAAAATTGTAAAATTATCTTTCTGGCAATTCTAGAATATAAAAATGAAACAAAGAACCAGAGACTTCATAATTGCCCCTGGAGTTTTCATTTGAGGAGAGGGTGGCTTATTGAGACCGGGCTCCCTATGTAGTTCAGGCTGGCCTTGAACACTCAGCAAACCTCCTGCTTCACCCTCCCAAGTGCTAGTATTCCAGGTGTGTGGAATTCCTTCACCTCAATGCCTATCTGCACGAAGGAAACGCATTTCAATCTTCCAGAATTCAAGTTACCAGGAACCAGGACAGAGATTTCTGTTAACCTCAGAAGCATCCCTAGAGGTTGAGACTGACCTCTTGTGGCTGACCCTGCTAGCTGCTGTAACATCACCAGTCCTTCTCCACTCTGCTATCAGGAGTCTGTTAACCAGCTCAAAAGTTCAACAGCATTCACAGATCTGGAGGAAGCTCCAACCACTTTCACCCAAGAATAGGACAGAAGCACTAGACCCAGGAGTCTGACCCCTAGAAAATGTCACAGTATAAAGGGGTCTGTCTGGGACATGCTGCCTTTTTTCACCACCTCTTCTGTCAGGAGTCAAATGACAAAATCTCATGAGCCTCCAAGGGAGAGAACCTGTCTTGTCTGATACACTGCACCCAGGGTCACAGAGCACATGATTAAATAGCTTCGTTCAGGGTAATAAACATATAAATGTTTCTGAGCATGCTCAGTCTCATGTTATATCCACCTAGCTTACTCTGTGTGCATAAGAGAATGAGTCAGAAAGGCTGGAAGAGCTTAGAAGCTGACGGAACTCTTAATCACTGCCACCAAGGGTGTTAGTGAAAATATCTCATGCAATCACCTCTTTTTCTTTTAAAACTGCCTTTCCTCATCCCTTCTGAATATTTTTACCATGTACTACAGCAGTAGTCTGCTATACTTCCTTTTGCAATGCTTGTCCCAAAGTAGTGTTCCCTGTACACTTACAAGTAGTTTTTATTTTTAGGTCAGTGCAGGTGCAGAAATCACACAATGCTCGGCATCAGCTTCCCGTGGAAGTTAAATATGCTTAGGCTTCATAGCCGCCAATGGATTCTTGGAGTGTTCATTTCTTTACGAGACCTACAAGACCATATAAAACTTTGACCAAGCTGATTGTAGGAGCCAACTTATTATCTTGTACATGACCCAGGGGCAATAAAGAAAAAAAAGGAAAGAGATATAGAATCAGGTTAAAATGTGGAGTGTTGGGGCTCTTGTCTCCCTTGAACGAGGAGCTCTCAGTGGGTGGCACATCTTGGTTTTATTCACATGTGCTTGGTTTTACTCTTGCACATGTGCTCAGACACATGTACAAGAGATTAGAGTTACACCAGATTCATCTGCTTCCTACCATCCATGGTGCTTATCCAGGTACCCATCAGGATTCCAGCTGTTTTTCATTTTCCATAGGGTGTCAGGAGGCTTCCAACCACCTTTCTCCTTAGTCCTAATGGAGGAGGTCACTCAGGCCTTCATCTTCCTATCTGGCCTCCCACACACGTTCATCTGTATCAGCTACATCCTTCAGCTTATCCAGAACACCCACCTTTGTGGGAAAATTCCAGACCTGTGCTGGTGCAGTAGCAGGTGTTGGGAAATGGACAGTGAAATGACTCAGGGACTGAAGAGTCCGGTTTTGATTGAATGACTGTCCCATGTGAAGAGCAGCTCTGCTGAATTTCCCCAAAGGCTGTTGAAGTCCTGACCCCCAGCATCTGTGCCTCAATTGAAAATGAGTCAAATTACAAGTAGGCCATTGGGGTGGATTCTAATACCATGTTGTTGTGTGAACATGGAAAATTGGGGCACAAAGATACAAATGGAGTAAAGAACATTGGAAGACCCAAGACAATGATAGCTACTGGCAATCTGTGGATAACTGAAGCCATGAGAAGACAGAAGAAGCTTGAAGCCAGCTGACCCACACCTGGATCTCAGACTTCAGCCTCCGGGGTGGTTGTTACTTCTCTCAGCCTGGCCCTCTGGTATGACTTCCCCCAGGAAACCAATGCAAAACTTTTGTGCAAAGTATCATAAATATGATTTTTAAGTGACCTTGTCTCCAGAAACTTTCTCTTGGGTTCTTTCTCTCTCTCTGTTTCCTGGCTGCCATGAGATGAGGAGCCTTCTCCCCCCACACCATTTCACCATGATGTGGCCTTGCCTTGGGCCTACAAGGAATGGAGCTAGATGACCATGGGCTGAAGTCTTTGAGTCCAAAAGACAGAATAAACGTTTTCTCCTTTAAGGAGACCCTCTCTGCTACTTTGCAAAGCTGACTAATACAGTTCTCATGTTCCTGTGTTGCACCAATTCTAGTTTCAGTAAAAATAAGTTAGAATTGAAAGTGATGGAGAAGTTTGTGGCCAAAAGACCACAAATAGACCACAAATAACTTCATGGAAATCTTAAAGAGAGGAATGAGGGGGAAAAAATGGAGACTTGGAGCACTGAGAAGAAAGGACAACAACTGACAGAGTAAAACAATCATCTTCCCTTCTAGAGATTTCTGAGTTACATCTTTATGATCAACACTGAGGCATCGAGGCTGAGGGGAATCTGCACTGAGAGCAAGCCTCCTTAGTGTGATTCGCGCCTGCTTAATCACAGCTGCTCCCAGTTAAGCACCCAGCCCAAGCCCCTTGGCCTTATGATTCCTTCCCATCTTCCACCTCAGTTCTAGTGTGCTCAACTGTGCCCAGGCCTTGCATCTCCCTTCTGCTCACAGAAGCTCTGTACTGCATTAAATGTCAGTAAATGCACCTCCGTGTGCTTCCCTGCTGTGCATGGATGTGCCTTATGTTCAGCAGGTTCTCAGGCCCTGCAGAAAAGGCCTCCAAGGGCGTGTCACCAAAGGCAGAGGGAAACGTTGCCTTGCTGACAAGTTACAGAGTGATACTGAAGTATTCACAAACCACATTACACAAAAATGCTGTTGGTAGATCCAAATACAATTCTTCATGAAATGCAACTCATTCTCAGGAAGAACCAAACACTTCCACCAACAGGCAGACAAGTGACACCACGGGACACTACTTCCAGATGGGCTTTTGTTACACGTGACAGTGTGGATGGGTGTCAAGGGTTGATGCCCATGGAAAATGTCACCTCAAAGGCTCACATGCTTTGTAAGTCTATATGTGTATCTTCTTACTTTGACTTGACAGTCCTCAGGAGTTGGGACAGAGCTGAGATTGCCTGAGTGGTGATGACAGTGTGACTGATGCATAACATTTCCAAGAGGTCTTGGTGTGGTAATGCAGTGCTGAGCTTTGGTTATGGTTATGGTTACATTAATTTACATGTGTGGTAACATGACACAGACCTAAATACCACAGCCTGGGGTGTCACCTTCCTTTGTCAAACTGTACTACTGTTATGTGAAAAAAACCACTGGGAGAGGCAGAAAAAGAAAAGGGCCTCTCTGTGGTCTCTGTGCAACTATTTGGAAATCTCTCAAGAGAAAGCGAGAAAGAGAGACACAGAGAGAACTAAGCAGAATATATATGTCATTCCTCTTTCCCATATTTTTAGCTATCATGTACAATCAAATACATGCATCATTAACACCAAATATACCACATTTCTACATGTATATACAGTAGTCAACTTACTACACAGTTCAAATCTGTCTCACAAGAAAGTGTACAATTTTAATAGGGCTTTGTAAACTACCAACAATAACTGTGCTAAAGTAATTTATAGGTCCAGAAATAAGCACTGCAATGCTGCCTCCACATTGAGCCCTTGTTCAGCAAGATGCTGTTCATCATCTTTGCAAAGCAGATGGTGCAGGCAGATGTCTCCCAGTGCTGTCCACATCAGCTCCCAGGCCCTGAGATGTGGGTTCAAATCAAATCAAATCAGCACTGGCCCTTGCTATCTCAGGTATCTGAAGAGAAGTCTGTATGTCTCCCACACATTTGGATACAAAAGCAAAGAAACAGAAGAACGGTGTATAATCAGTCAGGTAATGTTATCAGGTATGATCAAGATTTGTGCTCAAGTTCTGCGGCAGTTCTCCTGCATTTGTGTTTCCTGTGTTCCTCCTTCTTTCTTGGTTTGCTACAATCAATGTACTATGAAATCTTCCTAGAACTTTCAAGGCATTCTAAATGAAGTACTCCCAAAACAGAATTAAAAGGATTTATCATAATGTGACATCTAATTGTTCACTCTTCACTTCCCCAACCAAAAATGCCTATCTGAAGTGTAAATAAATAAATACCCTGAACTGAAGTCATGCAGCCGTGCCTATTTTATATCCCCTTTGCCACACGTGTTACAGACCCTCGCTAATCAACTACAGCCTTCTGGGAGCTGATGCTAAGGACCATTTGCACCATTCTTTAAACTTCATTTCATTTCCATAAACAATGCTTTCCTAACACAGAGTGCATTTGTTTCTGACCTGTAAAGTTTTACTTTAATGAGATGCCATCACCTAGAAAACTTCTCATCTGCCAAACACAGTTTCATGGAGCCTTGGTATATGTTGCTATTTTCTTTGTTCTTGCACTCAGTGAAATTTCAACAGCCCTAAATGAATGAGTCAATGTGTCCTTGTTCTAATTGCTTCTGGAGAAAGTTTCCTGTGTGTCTGTTGTGTTCTCTGGCATTCATTGCTGTATAGATAACTGCAAAACATATGTATGTTTCCAATAAGCATGATCTGATTCCATGCGTCTTATTGCTGCTGGCAAAATCATTTTAAAGGGAATAAAGCATGTCAACCCTCCTGAAGCGGAGATCTCTCAGATACTTGAACACTGTCTTTAGTCTTATTGGTGAATA
Source organism: Cavia porcellus (assembly GCF_034190915.1). Classification (NCBI taxonomy): domain Eukaryota; kingdom Metazoa; phylum Chordata; class Mammalia; order Rodentia; family Caviidae; genus Cavia; species Cavia porcellus. The sequence continues at coordinate 29,603,435 of NW_026947500.1, forward strand.
ACAAAGATAAAAATATTCAAAGATAAAAATACAGTCATTGGCCTTGATTAATAAGCCAAATGTGGTCTCTTGGAGGAGTTTTGGAGGTCAGAGGCGGGAAGAAATTCTGAAGAACACTCCCTTTTAGGCTGAACAACTACGAAAAGGGGAAGTCCACAGATTGCTTTCAGGGAGGAAGATGATGATAGACAGGCGGAGCATTCCTCTTCTCTAGCCCTCCCTTGCATCATCGTATTCTCTCTGTTAACAGTTTAGCTGCCACAAACTAACACAGCAGTTTAAAAGCTGGACGTATGCTGGTGCACATTGTAATTCCAATGTCTCTAGTTTGTTTTATTTTGCTCTTAATAAGATTTATTTTCCTCTAATAAAACAATTTAGAATTTCCAAATTTTATATTCTGCAGTCTTAGCAAACTTAACTTATTAACATTAGAAACACCGAAACACCAAAATATCACAAGACTTCAAAGAAAAAAAAACCCAAACAAACAAATACCTAATAAAACTACCCACAATGCACAGTAACCCAGAATAAAAAACACACCAAGCCTATCAGGAAATAAGACATTTTGCTAACCCCCAGGAACAACAGGATTATTGCTAAGCAATAACTGAAATCATCTTTGTTTTCTTAGAGGAGCAGAGGAACCTAGGATGAGGATGATGGTCACAGTGCCTTGCAGGGTCTAGATCACTCCTCACAGTGGGCAGAGACTTTAGACAGCATTTGGTAAAAGTGAGCAGTTACAGGTACACAGTGAAATGAGAGGTTGGCTACCTTTGCCTTTGTTTTTTTTTTTTTTTTATTATATCACTAGAGGCATAAGTACTATCAAGGAAAAGAGTATTCTTCTAGAAAGAGTCTATCATTGTCTACATCAACTGCCTTGCCCATAAGGTTCTCTTGGGAATATATCTTTTGGAAATCCTTGGAAATACATACATTTTCATATTTTCCAAGTCAGATGATAGCTATACTATTAGTGCCTCTTTGATCATTGTAAAGGAAGGTTCATGTTAATATTGATTGGAGAAATTTCATGCCCATAGCTTGTACTCTGAGTAACTACTTTGATGATTACAATATGCAATGTATTAACCATTGTTATTCTCCTAGTATTTTGTAGTGAAATTTTATCCCTTTTTGATTAAAAAAAAATGTAAGGGTGGGAATGAAGAAATATAGGTCAGTGAGAAAGCCCTGGCTTGAAACCCCAGCATCACAAAAGAAACAAGTAAACACACAATATAACTAAAACTGGTGTGTGTGAGCTCATGGGAAGTAGGGTGCAAAACCTGTGAGTAGTGGGCCTGGGAGAGGAGGACAGTCAGTGTCAGTACTAGAAAAGCTGCATGGCAGAAGCCCATGTCATAAGATTTCTGCTGGTCAAACCACCATGAACACCTATTTTGCCCATCAGCAGGACCAGCATCTTGGCAGTCAGGGTGACAGTGACATGGAAGGTGGGGACTCCTCAGGTGCTCTTGGTACCAAGATCCACGGTAAAAGTCAGTCTCATTCTATGTCACAGAACATACCTTCTCATCCCCTTCCAATGTTAGCCATTTGATGGAAAATGTAGGCACTGTTTCCCAGCCTGTACCCAGCCCAGCTGGGTAGGGACCCATGCTCAGCTGGTATAATGCTGCGGAGTAGGGGCAGTGGCCCAGGCAGAGGGTGAGTCAACTATCTGCAGTACTCAGTGATCACATCTTCATAGGTTTCTGTCTCACTCATCGATGGGTGGTTGTCACTGTGAACTCTCCAAGGAATAGAGTTTAGCTGAGGGGACAGGCCATGCATGCTCTGGGTTCCTGGTTGGGCTCAGGCCACATGGAGTTGCCTTGGGAAGCGGAGAATGAGATTAGGTCCTTAGAGGTCCTGTTGGAGACTTTCTGAGCTCAAATCCAGTCTAAGAAAACACACTGGGCTGATTCCCTGGACACCCACCTGCTCTTCTCTGGCAGATTAAATACCATGATACTATTAACTACTGATCCCAGGCTGTCCTTTTGCTCTGTTGACAGCAATTCTTCAGGAAGAGGCATTTCTGAGTTTACCTTATGCTCACAGAGGAGAAGGAAGGGCTTTGGGTGTTTCTGGCAGAAGAGGGCCCAGAGTGAAGGCTATCACAAGTCTGCCATTCCCACACAGTTTTCATCACCCAGCACATCTTACAGCTGATTTTCAGAAAAGAGCCTTATAGAGAATACCTGCCAGGAGAGAGCTGCTCTATTGTGATTTAGAAGCACTGCAAGATGTGAGCTCTTCTCCATTCTCCCCTCTCCTCCTGCGAGGAATCAGGATGCAGAGGCACAAACCAGAGGTTCCATTTCCAACATTCCTGGGACACACAGGACCCCCTAGTGTTTTATTTAGTGTTTCTCAGCTGAAAGCTTTGTAGATTATACCAGCAGCATCTCTGCCACCTACATTCAAGTAGCCTGAGAGGCCCTCAGCTAATTCTGAACTAAATGACCTTTTTTTAAAAAAAAAAAAAAACAAGAGAGAGAATATAGCCAAGCAAAATAAAACAAAGCCAATCAAAACAAAACAGTGCAAGTGACACAAAACTTCAAAATAGGAAATCAACAATGACTACAATAATGCTTCTTATTTAAGTCTTTAAAATAGTTACAGATAACTTCAGAGATAGTAAAAATCAAACAAAACAGAACAGAGGAGAAACAATAAAAACAAAACAATGAACACAAAAAGGACTTAAAATCAAGATAACAATAAATCCAAAATGGGTACTATAATATGTCTTCTTATCTTTGAAATAGCTGCCCATGCCACCATATATAGTAAAATCAAACAAAACAAAACAGAATAAAACCCAACTAAACAAAACAATGAAAATGATACAGAACTACAAAACAAGATAATAGGGAATTAACAATAGCTACCGCCTTTAGAAGGATATCACTCATAGATGCTATATTGCAGACTGTTATCCTCTGAATAGGTTATCAAATTACATGCTTTAGACATGCGAAGGCAGTGAAACACTAAACAGTACAAACATTAAATTGCATTTTACCTCTATAGCTATCATTGCAACATGTGTTGCTCCAGATCAGCTGGTTACTTATGTGGCAAGGAGGAGGATTATGTTCTTCTTTCCCAGCTTGTATGTTGAAAGGGCTGGTGTCTGGCTCTACTCCCAGCAGCCTGCCCATGGTGCCGATATGCAGGGAGGACTTGCTTCTTCGTGATTTCTTTTCCTCTTCCAACACAGTCAGCAGCTAGCACTGATTCATGGGAAAAGGCCTTCACTACACCCATTTCCATTATCCAGGATCATTTGGCTTCTCAAAAATCCTCCACAACACCCACCACTGACCTCAGCTCTTCTACAAATGCCCTGATTGCCAGACAGGAAAGGCTTCTTGAAATGGGAGCTTGGGAAAAATTAAAACTTCACTTAATTCTTCTATATACTGGGCACTCTCGTCCTGCTGGCCTCCCTTACCATGTTCTGCTGCTCATCCTTCTGTGTATTATTTCCTGCTGAGAAAAGCCTGTCTCCCTAGAGTCTTCCTTGCACCTCAGCCCAGCCAGGGCTGATTATTCTATTGTGATTGCACTATTGTTTCCTTTCTCATTCTGCCAGGTCTGGTGGTCTATTGGCTGATAAAATCAGGAACAGGAGGGTAGAAGTATTTAGAGTGAGCGAGGGTAATTTGACTGTTTGAATAACTGAGTCACAAATGTTGGCAGGCAAGTGATTAGGACTGCTCCATGAGAGGAAGGACAGGACCGAATACATTAGTCTGCTTGAACTTCCATTTTGTCATAAGCAGCCAGGCTGAGCCAGTGTGCTCTGTCTCTGGTTCAGGTCTTATTTAGGGGTCTTGGGTCACCAGTGGAACTACAAGTGATGAGTCCTCATTGCAGGGCTCTGCCCTGGTTTCCTAAAGATAGGCTATGTGGTTACCTGGGGAAGACATAGCAAACAGATCCCTGCTGAATGCTGGGGATATTTCAACTAGTGGGTTTGGGTTCTTGTTTTCTTTCCCATTGATATGGTTGTAACAACAAAAGAAAATGAAGCATTAAGAAATGAAGAATGTGGATAGATGTCTCACAGTGTCCTTAACTGTCAGATGAAGCAAGTGAGACACTGTACTTAGGAACCAAGAACCACGCAGTGGAATCAGTACACATTTGCTAGTGCCCACCCAAGGAGAATTGAAAAGACAGTGAGAAAGAAATGACATAGAATCTCAGCCTTGCTCCGAAACAAAGTACAGGTCCAGAAACCCGTGGAGGGGAATGGGCTAGAGGGTATAATGAAGTATCCCTTGTTACCAATGAGAGACACAGAAAGAGAAAGAGAGAAAGAGACAGAGACAGAGACATATAAGAGAAATAAAGCAAATCTCCATGAGCCAACCATGTGGAGAAGCTTTGTTGCCCAGGATTGCCTTTGATTTTCAAAGTAAAACTTGCCCTCAAATGAGTTTTAGGAATGTATTCTCTGCATCTGTAAGGTATGTTATTGGCATTGTGATCAGAAATGCATTAAATCTGTATAACCATTTTGAGAGTATGGCCATTTTCAAAATGTTGGGTCTTCCTAACCAAGAGCAAGGGATAACTTTCCATTGTCTAATGTCCTCTTCAATCTCCTTTTTAAGAGTAGCATAATTTTCAGCATAAAGGTCTTTTACATTCTTGGTTAGGCTGGTTCCTAAGTATTTCATTTTTTTTAGATGCTATTGTGAAAGACGATATTTTGATAATTTTTCTCTGTGAGTTTTTTGTTTGTCTACAGGAATGCTATTGATTTGTGTTGAGCTACACTGCTGAATTTGTTTATTAACTCCAGCAGTCTTTTAATGCAGTTTTTGGAGTCCTCTTTGCACAGTATAATGTCACCTGCAAATAGTGATAATTTACCTTCTTCCTTTCCTATCTTTATTTCTTTTATTTCTTTCTCTTGTCTGATTGCTCTGTCTCATGTTCCCAGAGCTATATTGAATAGGAATGGTGCGAGTGGACATCCTTGGCTTGTTACTGGTTTTAGAGTGAAAGCTTTCAGTTGTTGTCCGTTTGGTATAATATTGGCTGTTGGTTTGTCATAGATGGCTTTTATCAGATTGAGGTAGATACCACCTATTCTAAGCTTCTGTAGGCCTTTTATCATGGACAAATGATGGAGTGTATCAAAAGCTTTTTCTGTGTCTATTGAGATCATCATGTGATTTTTGTCTTTGACTCTATTGATGTGGTGCATTAAGTTTATCGATTTGAGTGGGTTAAACCATCCCTGCATCCCTCGAATAAAGCCCACTTGGTCATTATGTATAATTGTTTGATGATTATTTACATTCTATTTGCCAGTATTTGATGGAGAATTTTTGTACCAGTGTTCATTAGGAACACTGGCCTATAGGTCTCCTTTTTGCTTGGGTCTTTCTCTGGTTTTGGATCACAGTGATACTTGCCCTCAGGAATGAGTTAGGAAGAGTTTCTTCCCTTCCAATTTCATGAAAAGTGTAAGAAGTATAGGTTTAAATTGTCTCTAAATGTCTTATACAGTTCAGCTGTAAATCCATCAGGACCTGGGATTTTCTTTCTTGGTAATTTTTTACTCACATTTTCAATTCCAGCAGCTGATGTTGGGTTATTCACAATTGTTATACCTCCTTGATTTGGCTTTGGTAATTCATATATTTCTAGAAATCTGGCCATTTCCTCTGTGTTTTCCACCTTATGTGAGTAAAGATTCTCAAAGTAGGTATTCATGATCTTCTGAATTTCTGTGGGATCTGTAGTAATTTCTCTGTTTTCAGTCCTTATTACGTGAATTTGAGTTTTTCTTTTTCTTAATAAGGTTGGCTAGAGGTTTATCAACTCACTTTATTCTCTCAAAGAATCACCTCAGTGATTCATTAATCTTTTGTATTATTTTCTTGGTCTCAATTGAGTTAATTTCCACTCTGATCTTTATAGTTTTCTCTCTTGTATGAGCTTTGGGCTTGACTTGCTCTTCATTTTCTATAAAATTGAGGTGTAGCATTAGGTTATTTATTTGTGCTCACTGTGTTTTTCTGATGTGAGAATTCTTTGCTATATATTTTCCTCGTAGAACCACTTTCATTACATCCCAGAGATTTCAGTATCCATATTTTCATTGAATTGTAGGCATTGTTTAATTTCTTCTTTAATTTCACCTGTAACACATTGGATGTTCAAGGATGGGCCTAGATCACCCCTTTAGGCACTTGAAGCAATTGACCAGAATGCCTAAGATTTGGTAACCAAACACGAAAATCAAAAGTCTAAATAGTGATGAGTATGTAGAGAGAATCAAACTAAAAGTCGCATGAATTAAGAGTTCACAAAAGTCACTAAGAACTCAAGACAAAAGTCTTGAGTTCACTCAAGACAAAATACAAAAAGGATAGTAATTAATTATAGATAAGATTTTGTTCTTTCCAAACTCCTTTATAAGAGCTTCCCGCTAAATGACCTACAATACATTTTCTGTATTTATAGTTAGGAATTTTATAATTTTACACTAAAAAGTTACTGTAATTTGATTTGACTAAAAAGATATTGGAGTGCACTCTGATTTTGTAAGATGTTTGCCAGTCGGCCTGTGTATGTGTTTGCTTGTCCAGTCTGTTAAGATGTTGTTGGGTGTCTGACCTGGTGATCATTCACACATGTGGAGCTGAAAGCACAAGTGCCTGCACAGCAGTGTCCTAAAGGCGTGGAATGCCTGAAAAACACGCTGAGCGTGTGGGTGCTGGAGGAACACGTGTTCCAGCCTGGAGAGCACGGGCATAAGCAAGTTCAACAAAGCAGCATGATACAGCATGAGTCCCCAGGAACGCAGAAAGCTCTCTCAGACCCTGACAAGTTCTGTGCTTGTTTCTATGTCTGTTTCAGTCCAAATAGATCATCTATCCATGTTTGTACACTTGCCCATTCTGTGAACAGCTGTCCCATTTGATTTGAGCACAATAGTTGTTCTCTGTTCTTTTAAGTTTTAGACCAGTTCATCAAACTTTAATCTGGATTATAGATTTAAAAAGCAAGCTTCCACCTGCGTTCCCAACTAGTCAAAATGATGCCAAAATTGATTGTGTATATTGTGTATAATGTACATTGTTGTTTATTATGACTTGAGAACCTCTCATTGTTCGAAAATACTATGTTCACTGTTGTGATTAGGTTTACAAAAGTAATCAAAGCTTTATTAAGATAATTAAACGTAGATCCCTTGGGTGGGGGTGATTATTGGACAAGATGCCCAATGATGAATAAGAAAGCATCTGCCTGGTAATATTAACCTGGTCTTTTTCATTGATCAGAGGCACCAGTGATCTCCATAGCATTGGGAGACATCTCAATTAATGTTATAGAACTATATTATTGTAATATATTTTATAAAGTTATAAAACATTATGATAATGAACATATTATTGTAATATATTTGTCAAAAGAAATAATACAATGAGATTCAAGAATTAAAGATGCTATGATACAAGGTATTCTTATGGTGATGACAAATGATTTTAATACTAACCTCACTGTGTATTAATGTGTTCATGCTTCCAGATGTACAGGTCTTCCAAAATGTAAAACTGGGATTGTTTATGGAAACAGAGTTTTGTTTCAGATTCAGAACTTTGCCTTTAACAAAAAATTATGAGAGGTGCATCCCACTAAAGGTTAACAAATTAAGTAAAAGCTTTGATGTGTTAGAGATGACTGACTTAAAGTGGGTATCTTATGTCAAAATGGAAATTCAGGTGTGTTACAAAATGTCATCATGATTGTCATGCTATAATATTGTAGATGGTTGTGATTTTTACTTTTCTGTGTAAAATGTGCAACTGTTAACATTCCACAAGGACTCAAATATTAAAACACCCATGGATGTTAAAAATAATGATGACTTTTATGCTCTAAGGTCCTGATGTTCTGATAAGACCGTAATGTTATGCTTACTACCACTACTACACTGTACTGTTATCAATCTATTCTTATGGATGTTCAAAAACTGACGGTTGGAGACCAAAACTAAAAAGATAAACAGGCTAAATGGGATAACCAATATTTTGGCCCAGGTCATTGAGGTCAGTGAGGATGCAAGATATAAGAGAAGCTCTGCTGTAATATCCCATAACTCGGTGAGACTTTGGTCTGCTGATCAAGAAGATTATGAGACCACACACCAATGTGATCATTGGTATGTGACATGCCTAAGGAGAGTCACCAGGAGAGAGTATCTCAAGCTTTCATAGAAAGCCACTTGTTCAAGCAATGGCAGGACTCATTCAGATGACCCACACAGATGTAGTAAGAGTTTCCGAGCATGGTTCGAAGGCAATCCCTTGATGAGACTTCTCTGACATAGACAGATACCAGAAAACTGATTGTACTTAATAGATGTGTCCCTTAAAACTGGTCTTAGAAATCTTGTAGAAAACTACAAATATAAGAAATATAAACAGTGCTATAGTAAATATTAGCTGTTATAAAACACAAATCACTAACACTTTCTGACAATTGCCCACTACACTGATAGGTGGCTACTGTTAAGGATTATCATTCTGTACAGGTTTTCAGTTGCAGAATATAAGGCCTTAAAATGCTTGAACTTCACTTAAAATGAAAAGGGTTCAAGAAGGAAACGGCCTCTTCCAGAGTTCTCCAAATGCATCTCCTCCAGCTTCAACCAACTTCCCATCCTATGCTACAACAAAACAGAAAAGAGAGGTATGTAGGGAGCCTCTGAAGCTGGAAATTCATCACACATGCTGGGACAGTTGGAAAACAAAGAGCATCCAGATGAACCTCGTGAAGAAATTGCTCCAGTGCGGAAAACACCAAGTACCATGACAATGCAAGCAATGGTTTGCTAGGAAAAGGGGTGCCACACAACACTGTGTTGCTAAATGTATAAATAAAAGTCCCTTGACTGAGGAGCCAATTCTTTTCCTCCCATCCAGAGAGGAAGGGCTCGACCTGATCCCAGTTTTTGTCTTTTCTTTATTTTCTCATTCCCTTATGGTCCTTCACCCCAGAAAACTCAAGAGCTCACACGTCATGGTACACATGTGCATATCCACCATGCATATCTGCACATTGTACACACCATAGCTGAAGAACAGAGGAGATAGGACTGGCCTGACCTAACACCTGCTGAACTCGGCACATGTGTGGGGTACATGAGGTGCATGTAGCCAGGATGCGGGCACATCCCTGCTGTGCTGCTACTAAAGCTCTTACAGGAGAGCACTGGAGCAGGAGCAATGCTGGGGCCATAACCAGATACTGCAATGCTCTTCTATGAAACCGGACCCTGGCAGTTAAGAACCTGGGACAGTAGGTGGAGACGGATGAAGACGCACTTGCAAGGACTTGAGCACATCCTACAGACCCAAAACCTTCTGCCAGTGCATTCTGAGGAGGGTGGTACAGTATCTCAGTTCTTGAGGACACATTTTAGCTAAAGACTGTGGAGGGTGTCATCCTTGAAGGTTCCAAGGATGTTGGAGACTCTGGAGCAGATATGTGTATGTGCCTAAAGAATGAGGCCACCAGTAACACGGCCTGCAGATTGGTGCTCTGCTGGAGAAGGCATCCTTGGGCCAATGTCACCACTCTCACTTCCTCATACAAGGGAACATGTCTCCAAACCCTGCCAGGAAAACCAGGGCATTGCACAGTATGCATCTTTTGGGTCTGGAAGCTTCATGGCTTCCAGACTCAAGCCATCCTGCTGGGTCTGCTCCAAGTGCAGAAAGGAGGATAAGTGTGTGGCCATGGGCAGGCAACAGTGATGGTGCCACTGTTCTGTTCTTCTTTTGTTCGTTTTCTCTTTGGGTTTTTTTTTTTCATGGCTTGGAATTGAACATAGGATCCTAAAACTGTTGAGCAAGTGCTCTACCATTGAACTACATCCCAGAGCTCCACTGACTTTACCATATGCCCCATGGATCTCACCCAAGAAAGGTGGCTCTGTCTATCAGACACGCAGCTGCAATGGTCCCCCTCACACGGTTTTATTCTTGAAGTTGTCATCAGGCTTGTCTTTATCATGATCACACATGTAGATAGCTAAATCATCAACTACAAACTATTAGGATGTTTAATGCATTAAACAAAAGTACAGTATACAAGATTCATATGTAAAAATTCAGCTAATGTACTATATGACTACAATGAAATATTTTCATAAAAATATAATATTTGAAAAGATAAATATTTGCATTCGCCAAAGTCCATATGAGATACTGGAATGAATCTAGCAGAAGATGTGTAACATTAGCAAACAACATTCACATGAGTCTACAGTAATTGCAGAGAAATTGGAAAGATATTGCCAGTTATTCTCCATGGAGTGATCCTTAAAACCAGTGCACTCCTAATAAGATTCCCAAAAGGAAGTTTCTTGAATGAGAAGCTAACAGATGCTACAAGGACCTGAGGTCTACAGCCCAGCCAGCACAAGGCTACCCTGATGTCACAGTTCTGTGTGAGGGGACAATGAGGATGGCCTGAGTCCATGCAGGGCTGGGAAGGGGAACATGTGGGACAGCAGTGGGCCCAGAAAGATGTGGCCCAGACCCACATGGTTTGCTGCATATGGCTTCAAATACAATCCCAAACATGGAAAGCTGATTATCCATAAGGAAAACTATCAGCTCAGCATGGAGCTCTATCTGTCCTCAGACATGAAATTCAGTACACTAAGGTCCACACAGGAGAAGCAAGGCTGCAAATAAATAAATAAATAAATAAAGACCAGAACTTTAAGGCACCAAACAATATTCATGTAACTTAGAAAAAAAAAACACAGTGCCATTGATAAGACTGATAAACTCTATTACTTTGGAATGACACGTCCATTGGTAGACATACAAACTTGAAATCTTAAGCCAAGAAATGGGAGAATCTATTTATGTTACCTATGACACACAAAGCCTGTGTTCAGAACACGGCAAAGATGTTTGCACATCAATAAGGAAAAGCATTGCAGGGCTGGGGCTGGAGCGCAGAGGTACAGGGCTTTTCCAGCATGGGTAGGGCCCTACATTCCTCATCCAGAACAGCTGTCTACTAGTGGATTTCTGTTCACTTAGGGGTAAGATCAAAACAGTGGTATTTCTTAAGCTTCAGCCTACTTTTGTTTGTTTGTTTGTTATTTTATTTTCTGAGACAGGGTCTTGCTGTTCAGTTCATTCTGGTCCTGAACCTTCTATGTAGCCTAGCTGGCCTTGAACTCTCCATGATCCTCTTGCCTCAGCCTCTCCAGTTCTGTGGTAATAGATGTGTCTCACCACACCCTGTAGCATAGCAGCTTTCCTGCATTTGGGAATATTCTAGGTGCCGCTTGCTATTACAAGGTTCCTTGTTTTTCCACAGAGAGCAAGAAAACAAGGGGAGATGGATTTGTGAACAACAATATAGGAAGCCAAGTAGCCTAATTGACAAATTTGGAATTTAATTCACTGAGCTCACAACCACTTGTATACAGAGCCCCTACCCCTGGTTCTGGACCCAAACAAGTGGCCCCAAACTGGAAAGAAACAGAGTTTTAAAAAAAGAGAACCACAAAAGACATCCTGCTGGAAACTATTTGGCTCGAATCTTTCATTAATTTTCAGTTGACACCTGTATCCTGCTTCTTTCGTTGAGCAGGTTAATTTTTCTCCTGTAGCTACAGTGCATTCTGCTTTCTCATGGGACTTTATACCCTGAGTAATTTGCTATTTTTCTGAGTCAAATACAGGGCACTAGTTAAATGCATCAGTTAAGCCAAGCCACAACAAAGTGAGGGTGCATTTCATAGGTTGTTGATAAGTGAGAGTGGGGGAAACACACATCTTCTCTCTCAGTGGGCAATCATCATGGATTAAGGCTGTAGACCTTGGCTCTTATCTCCATCAGGGACCCTGTCTGCTTCATTAAGAGAACACATAGGTGGAGGGGTGGCATAAGTACACATTATACTTTCACAGAGTGACAGGTAAAGGACCTAGTGTGCCTCCATGCTCTGTCTCTTGTTGGGGCATTTTTAGTTATTTGTCTAGTTTATTTTTGAAGAGACAGAAATGAAGGCATCCTGATTTAATAATGCTCTTGAGTTTTTAGGTCCATAAACTTGGGTGGGAAAATGACCATCAGGGAAGACCTCATAGCACACTCTGCTGGGAAACTGGCCCTGAGCTAAGGCTCCAGAGCAGGCACCTGCCCTTTGTTCCTTTGTCCCTGATCACCTGAGCACCCCTCAGGGTGATGGACGAAGACAAGCAGAACACACAGCATGCTCTAGGCGCTCTGAGACACAGGAAAGGGCAGGGTCACCATGGAGCACTGAGTGATCAAGCATTGACAGCGTGTGGCTAAGATGTGGAGAACGGGCACTCGGGGCATAGCAAAAACTGCCTTACTGTCAAAGCTGTGCCCCCACCGATGCCAGGGATGGGGAGCACTTTTTTTTTTTTGACAGTTTCTGAACTGATTTCCCAGGAAACAGAAGAACCTATAGTGATGCTTTTATGTGAAGAGAAGAGCCTCACTGCAGGTGTTGAAAACATTTTTGGTGCTGAGGACCAAACTCCAGGGTCTCATGGCAGGCAAATGCTCTACCCCTGAGGTAAATGCCCAAACTCCAAAGGTTTTTTCTTTATTTGGTTGAGGTTTTTTGGTTTTGTTTTGGTGTTTTATTGTTGCTGATGTTTTGTTTTCTTCTTTGGTGTCTTGTGTGGTTTTAGAAGTGCATCTTTCTAGGTATTTCAGTGATCTTGAACTGTGAAGCCCAGACTTGCATGGAACACTTAGCAAGCCTCCTTCTGCAGTCTCAATCCCGGACCCCAGCCTGGATGCTGCCTCTGACACCAAGACCCCTGACACCAAGACCCCAGCCCCCAGGACCCCAAGATCGGGCCCCACTGTCCACTGCCCTGCTGTCTGGACTTCTAGCCTCCCTGGCACCCGGGTCCCCTGTCCCCCAAACCCGGCTTGCCTAGTCATGCACACAGGCCCAAAATCTAGCTCCCTGGGTCAAGGAACCCAGCCCTGCGAACCTGGCACCTGCCCCGATTCTGCCTCCCCCACACCTCCTGGCCCCTTGTACCAGGACCCTTGTACCCAACCCCTGAAACCTCCCACCCACAGTGCACCCAGCTCTGACTTCTGGCCCCAGAAACCTGGCCCTGGGCTCCTCACATCACCCCCTCCTGTCCTCCTGCCCTTCCCCTTGAATCCTCATCCCCTGAACCATTCCTGGCCTGAGGCCCCCAAACCCCTAGCCTACTGAAACCAACTCTGTGCCCCAACCCTGGGACTCGGTGCCCTGGGGCCCCAGGCCCAGCCTTAGCACCTCACTTCTGGCTCTGGCACCCTACTACAAGGGCTTCTTGGCACCCCAGTACACCACAGCAGCGCCTTGGAGCACACATGGCAGGGCCCTGGCCCATGGGACCTTGGCTTTCTACCACCCTGGCCCTGGTCTCAGCCCTGGTCACCCAGCCCATGAACCGGCCCCCTGGCCTCCAACACCTACACCCAGCCCCCGGCCCCACCACCCTGTCCCCGGCCCCTGGCCTCCAACACCTACACCCATGCCCTAGTCCCCAAGTCCCCAACTCAACCCCAGCTCCCAGAGCCCCCAACCTTCTGGCCTGTGGGCCCCTGAATCAGGCCAGGGCTCTGACCCAATCCCCCAAGCTCCCTGGTCCCAGTACACCAGACCCCAGCCCCAGTCCCTGGCCCCTCAGTGCCCCAAACCCTGGATCCAGGAGCCCCAGTCCATGGCCATGGGACCTGGTACCTCCCCAAATCTGGCCCCAGCCCCTGACCCTGCACCCCAGCCTCAGGTACCTGGGTCCTCTAGGCCCCAAACCCAAATGCCAGTCTCCCAAAGTAGCTGCAGGACCACTACCACTTCCCCATCCCCCCTCCATCCTCCACCCTCCCAAAACCTTCCCCACCACCTAAATTCCAGGACCCTGTCCTGGAACCAAGGCCCTCTCCCTGGACCAACAGAAACTGCCTGGCCCTGACATTGGCCCCCTGGCTCTGAACCCAGTCACAGCACAGGCCCAAGCCTCTGCTCTCCCCACACCCGCCCACACCCAACACCCCTGGTGCAAAAGTCCAGGGCCCTGGCCTCCACCCTTGGTCTCCCTGGACCCAGTTCTGGCTCAGGCCCCATACCAGAGACCACCTGGCCACCTCGCTCCTATTACAGGCCCCTGGTCCCTGGGCACAAGCTCTCAGCTTCAGCACTCCAACACTGGCAATGGGACTCAGAAGCTGGACCCTAGACCGGACCAGGGTTCCATTCCCCCCACCCCAGGCCGCTGGCTTCCCTAGCCTCGGCCCTGGCCACCCCCCAATCTGGTCCCACAACTCGGGCCCTAGGTAATGACCCCAGGTCTTGGCAACCTGGCCTTGCGACTCAGGTCCAGGCCTTCGGGACCCCGCACCAGGACCCCTGGCCTCTTCCTCCCTCTCTCTCCCTACTCCTTTCCCTTACTTCCTGCTCCAACAAGTAACACTAGTCCCCTTCCCCCCACCTACCCACCGAGGCGTCAGGGCAGCCTCCTAGGCAGGCTAGGGCAGGAAGCAGAGCCCTGCGGTGTAGCTCAAGGCGGGCCTAGGGCGGGGATAGGGGCGGGGATAAGGGCGGACCTAGTTAAAAAGACTGGTAGTGCCCTCCCAGACGGACTTTGCATCCTGTCTTCACCAAGTACTGGTCTTCACCAAGTACTGGTCGGCTCCCAGAGCTGCGGCCCACTGTACGGTGAGGACCTACACCCAGCATCTATGGTCGGACCCTCTGCTGAGCACTGCCCGGTTCCGAAGGGCTGGACCTTGCTGCGCGCTTTGTGCCTGTTTGTCCTGTTGGAGCAGGTACTCACGGTGAGCACGGCTGGGGTTCCGGTGGGGAACCCGACAGGAGCCTCCGAGAGGGAAAAGGCAGCGACCTGGCTGAGCGCTCGGCGCCTCCCAGACCGGGTTTGCATCCGCGATCCGGGCCACAGCGGACGCCCGGGGCTCCCTCCCCGCAGCCGGCAGCACCCCCCCCCCCCGAGCCCAGCCCGGAGCGCGCGGAGGAGGAGCTGTGGCCGGAGCCCACTCTGCTGTGCAGGGTCCCTTGAACAACCGCGACAGCGCCCGGGCCTCTGGGGATGGCTTGCACGGGGCGCCTGAGTGTAAGCCTCGGTGGGACGGAACCGGCGGACACTTCCCGCGGCCGGGTCGGGACCACATGGGAATTCCCCGGGAACAAATGGGGAGCGGGGCGAGAGGGCGCTGGCCTGTTTAGTTTTCAGTCCTGCTTTTCATGAGCAAATGCTTGAACAGGACTTGCCAAAAAAAAAAAAAAAAAAAAAAAGCGACAAAATGTATTTGAATGGGACTCTGCACCGGAAACCGCTAGGCGTAAACCTGAATCCCAGAAAACCGCGAACACAGGAGGGAACACAGCGGGCACTGTCGTGGAGACAGGAGAGCCAGCTCTTGGGGTGTCCAGTCTCTGTATCTCCCATACCTCCCTGGAACCCGGAGAAGTTTTACTATGCCATCCTGAGACTTATTTGGCGCGTATCTTGATATCCTGGAATGAAGAAGTCTGCCTTATTCCCCAGCCAGCTGTGCCAGACCCTGCACCACCTTGCCCTACCAAGGGATGCCCTTAGCTAACAGTAGCCTAGTTTGGGGAGAGAACATTGATATTTTCTCTCATTGTATCAAAGGTTGACCATGCCTGTTTTTATGTTTGCTGTCCTGAGAATCTCAGAGTGTGCACTGATTTGATGGAAGCATCCTGCAGGTCTCTTAGGCTCGGTGCCCTTTTTCTCTTTAGCCATGTTTCTCTGTACTCCACAGAATTGTCGATTGTTTATTCCTATTTTCAGGCTCGCTGGGTTTTTCTTCTGTCCTTTGAAACCTGCCTAGTAAATTGCTCATTTCACATATTGTACTGTTCATCTCCAGGATGTCTGTCTTTCTTTTCATATTTCTTCTTGGGTTTGATATTTTCATTTTACTGATACATCATGTCCCTGCAGACTTTATATGTCTCACTTTGGCTTTCTGATCACAAGTATTGGAGCCTCTCTAGTAAGCCTGTGGTCTGCTGTCTTTTTGTTGAATGAGTTGTATCTTCCGGTTCCTTTCTATGCCGATGATGTTGTTGTTACTCTTATTGTTCTTGGTGTTGTTGTTTAAAGCTGGACATCTGAATCTTGTACTACTTAAACTGGAGTCAATGCTTCATTCTTTCGGTTTTTGTTTTGTTTATATTTTTCTTTTTGTCTTTTGGCCAGGTATCTTTGTTTCAGGGATCAGCCTGCAACATCAATTTATGTGCTTCTTGGATGGTTTCTGGGCCATCACTACCCCTGAGGATGCATGATAATTTCCAGAATCTTCTGTTTATGCACATGCATTTCAAGGTTATAACCCTTGAGTACCTGGCCCCAGATGGAGAAAGGAAAAATAACAGGGAAAGGAGCACAGGCCTTGATTCTTTATAATCCTCATTATCAGCTGCAGCTGGTGACAGCTATCACAGCTACTCCTCTGCTGTATTTCTGCTCCTCCATGGTGAGAAGCAGCCATTGCTGATCACTAAATAGAGCATTAAATTGGGATGATAGTTTGAAACTTTAACAAATCGGCCACCTCAACTCTCATCTTTTCCTAGGGCACATATACATGACTGGCTGCCAGGAGGGAAGATAGGTACCTATTAACGTGTAAAGTGCCAACCTAGACTAGAATTCACTGCGATTTATTAACTCAGCCTTCTTGGGAAGCAGCAAGCAGTAAGGCTCCTCGCATGCTCAGCTCAGAGAGCTCCTGCTCATAATGATTATTGTTAGGAGAGGAGAGGAGAGCACTGCCTACTGCTTCCTTGTTCACCACTGCTTCATAATATTGCTTCTAGACGAATCATTACCAATAGGGGTAGGCTGCTAGTTAGACATTTCTTGTGATTTCATCCGGAAGATAATCACCATAACTGAGTCAATTTACAAACAGACCCTACAGTACTCTGGCCTGGAGTCCTGTAACAGTGATGAATACATGAATGCTGGCCGCTGCTGCAAGATGTGCCCTGCAGGTGAGTCCTGGCATGTGGGTTTGGGTGGCCACTGGAGCAGAGCAGAGGCTGCACTAGATAGGGTGTGTGAGGAGCAGGGACTGCGCTCACCTGCTGGCTACTCTTTAGGACCCTAGACAGGTGTCTCTTGTCCTATGTGAGGAGGACCCCTTGTATGTACCTCAGCCTCTGTGTATCTCTCTGTATTGAGAGGGCCTGGTGTGTCCAGCAATTCCAGCTGGGTTAGGGTCACCCCCCATGGTGAGCACTGAATCCCAAAGAGGGTGCAGGTAGGTTCATGGAGGAGAACTGGAGGGACAGCTTCACAGGGATGCCCCCAGAGGAGCTGGCCACTTAATCATGTCTAGATGCCTGTTACTTCCAGATATCAGTTTGAACTTAAACTCTAAAGCATCAGCATTGCTGTTGACTCATTAGAGGCCTGAACCCCCAGGGATTGGGTAGAGCATAGCACAGCCCAGTATCCAGGTGGGCCCCTGTGAGGACTCACCTCTGCCCAACCGCTTCTACAGGTCAGTATGTAGAGAAGCCCTGCATGAGACCCCACACCCAGGGAGTGTGTGTAAAGTGTGAGCCGGGGACATACACAGCATATGCCAACGGCCTGGAGTCTTGCCTCCTCTGCTCCACCTGCCGGGCTGGTGAGTTCCAGGGATTTGGCCATGGCACCTGCACCCCTACACCCTGCAGTGCTCTTACTGACAATGGGCTCTAAAGCAGGACTTGAAGCTGAGCTTCTGATATTTAGATGTTCTGCGTTTATCTTTGAAAACATAGAGAAAATAGAGAATAGCCATTCATCCAGCATTCGGAGGAAGCAGTTGCAAACTGATGGTGTAACAAAGCAGTGCGCGACTTTTCATTGGCCTAAAAACTGTTCCTTACGTATTGTCAGAGTGAGAACAATGTGAATACAGCCTTAATCCCAAAGGATTAAGGACATCAGACCCAAAGGAAAGCATTTCCTTGAGATTTTTGTTATTTCTTCTCACCGCAAATAGCCAGTTCAATCTAGAAGCTCAAAATACATGGTGAAACAAGAAGAAGCTCCATTCCTAGGCAATGAGCAGTTCTGGATTAGGAAAGTTGTCAAACATGTAGGAAAGCTGAAAGAATAGAAGCAGGTGGCTACCACAGAAATTTTTTTGAACTGAGGTTTCACTGTACAGTTCAGAATGATTTTAAACTGACTTTGTATGTAGCCTAAGCTGGCCTTGAACTCCCTGCAATCCTCCTGCTTCAGCCTCCCAAGTGCTGGGATTCCAGGTGTGCCCCACCACGCTTGGCTTCCCATAGATCTTCAGCTTGAGATTAAACAAGACCTCAGTGCACCTGCTTTGATAGATTAAGCTGTGTACAGGGGACACACTGTGTTCCCGTTTCTAGTAATTACACTGTCATGGGCATGGGTGAGGTCAGGGCTTCCACCTTGAGCTGACCCCAGTGTCCCTTGGACTGCAGACCAAGAAGTGGTGCGAAAATGCTCCCCAACCAATGACCAGAAATGCGAGTGCAAACAGGGCTACTTCTCTGAGGACACTGGGTGTTTGGAACACTGCACGCCATGTGATAAGTATGTGGACATGGGTTGGAGGGGGCATGACAGGGTGTTCTACTTTACCAGCTGACAATCAGCAGGTCTGTGGGGACCTCCAGCAGTCAGTTCAGTCTGCAGTAGCCCAGAGAGATGGCTCCCACGCGGCCAGAAGCTTCTCTGATCTTTTCTCCCCAGAAGGCAGCCAAACGAATCACAGCCCAGGCAATTGCTATTTGCACACCTTCTTTTTACCTGAGTTCTTTATGCTGTGATTTTCTGATTGGCCTTTGGCTCTCTGATGTGTTCCTTGGCCCTTTCATGCCTCCACTTTCTCCACATCTCCATGACTCTCCTGCTCTCTGTCATGGCCACTCATTCCTCACGGTCCCTTCGGGTTTCCTTTATACTAATCAGCTTCCAGCTGTCAGGTGCAGACTTGCTGTCCTCTCCTAGCTCATCATCTTCTTGGTTTTCTTCCTCTTCTGCACATAACGCCCTGTGAAAGGATGCTGGACTTGGCTTTGCAGCACTGTCTAATGGAAGGCCTCATTCTCCACTCACCATTCTCTGATGGGCTGCAGTGTGGCCCCCGTAACAACGGAGTCTTCACATCAGGGTCCTCGGGCCACCAGGGTGCTGAGGAGCTGCCTGATGCCTCTCTCTGTCCCATGAGTGCTGTTCTGTACGCTATGGAGTAGCACACAGGAACAGGAGTCACCTGGCAACATCCAAGGCTGGCTTCTGTCAAAAGGAAGCAAAGCAACAGCCTGAGCAAGGACTTAGGGTCCCTAAGGGGTGTTTGTCTTAGCAATTTCTCCAGTGTTTCTTACCGTGAGTTCATGGTGTAAGAAGAAGCCTCATTCATTGCTGGGAGAGTTGGCACACCCAGAAGATGAGCAAGGCATAGCAAAGAAGGAAGAAGAGCCAAGGAAGAAGGTCAGGCATGATTTGTAGATAAATGGATGACGTTCACCACACTGTGAAATGCAGAGTTTAAAGCTGTGAAGGAAGTCAGCAAGTAACAGATCCCCTTCATCCAGGCCGAGCTAGTACTAATGTTTACCAGCATGAGCAACAGGCCTGCAGGTTGCAGTGACTAGGAGGGAACCCTGAGACCCTGACGCTCTGATAAAATAAAAGGACAGGTTCATTTTTGCTTCTGTGCATGGGCCACCAGTGGGGCGGCCATATTCATAGAAGAGGAAAGTTGGTCAGCTTTAGGGCATTAGCGCCCAAATGCCTTGTGAAGATTGTGATCAGGCTGGGAATAGTAGGAATGGAGGGGAAGGTTCCTGTCTCTTACTAAGAGGGGTGGGCAGGCACCAAAAGAGGCAGAGCCTCCTTCTGCTGGTGATGACAGGGATAAGCTCCAGGTGGATGGAACTGAGTGAGGGAGTCTCTCTCTAGGTGTCCTGATGAGACTGCAGTCCTGCGGGAATGCAATGCCACATCAAACACAGTCTGCAGAGCAGCCCATTCAGGTAAGAGGGTTACTATATTATTTTTAACCTGGCTGTTTTATACTGAGGTAAAGTTTACTGAGATGAAATTAACCATATTGTTTTTCTGCTCTTCCTCGTTGTTCACATTGGTAACATGGGGTTATCAGGTTTCATATTTATAGATTTGTATATATGTTTAACATGGTGTGATCATTTCCCCCTTATCCCACCCTCCTAAAATCAATCCTTTAAAAGTTAATGTGTTAAGCTTACTTGACATCACCTTCCTCTTCTAATTCCAAAACATGCCCATCTCCCCAAAATGGAGTCCCCACCCCTCCTCAGCTGTGACGCCACAGCCCATGAGCCTCTACTCCTCAGCTTTCTATCTCAATAGGTCGGGCTGTGCCAGGCGTTGTGTGTCAGTGGCCTCAGAACCTTTGTGACCCTTTAGGGTTGGCTGCATTCACTGAACATCACAGTTTTGAGGTTCACCCAAGTTACAGAGTTAGTTACTGCTTCATTCCTTATGGCTGAATAAGCAATCGCACTGCGTTTATGTTTTTATATTTGTTACCTGTGTTTTAAACTGTTCTCCATGGGACATAGACCTTTGAGTCCAAGTCATTTAACGCGTTCAGGACTGTCTTTTCAACAAATGATTCTGGAAAACCAGACACTCACTTGGACCCTCATTACATACCATGAACAAAAGTTCATTCGAGATAAACTAAAAGCCTAAGACCTTAAAGCATGTCCTAAACCTGTAAATTCTTAGAACTAGGGGACACTTTCATGCCATTGGACTTGGCACTGATTTCTGATACTACAACAAAAGCATTGACCAAGAAGGAAAAATAGACAAAGAAGACTGAAAATGTCTAAAAAGCTTCTAAATACAGAGGTCACAGGCCTAGCATGGACGGCTGACAAACCATTTCATCCAATAGTCGGGCCAGGAGGCTGTGTGAAGCTGCCACCTGCCCTCAGGGGTGGGAGCCAGGCAGCCTCCCCACATCCCCACCTGTGCGCAGCTTGCTCCCCTTGAGGCTGCTGGATTTACAAGGCCACAGAACAGGGATGCTGGTTTGCTCTTATAATGGGACTAGGAGAGAAATTTGATTTCCTGCTCTTATCAAGACATTTTCTGTTTCTCAGTTTTAGAAAAGAGAAACCGGTTGTATACGTTCCTGTGCATCATACCTCTCCTGGGAAGTATAGCCTTCTTCTGTTTCCTTATGAAACGGAGACCCTGGGTGCATACTAGTCTGTCTAACAGCAGAACTAATAGTAACAGCTCCTTGAGAAAAGCAGCAAGTGTCCAGGTTGGAGGTAGGTTGTGTGGGGTCAGATTCAAAGTGGGATTGTCCTTTTCCTCCTTAGTACACTGTGGTCACAGGAGAGAGTTCTCCTCCCTTAGGACAATGTCTGAAGGAAACTGAGGCCACCAGAGACCACAGCTCTATAGCACCTAAGGTTTGCTTGATGGCAGATAGGTCTCTGACATCTGCATGAAGGAGTTTCCTCTCCACCAGGTCCAGTCTCAGACAGACTGGCCTCTCTGGGCAGCACTTGTTCAGCCAGATTCAGTGGGGATGTTAAATGGGTTCAGGCCACAGATGGCCACTGGAAGCTGTTATTACAAAGGGCCACAGGCCACTTGGAAACTTCCAGAAAGTGTGTGGAAGCAGATGACTAGGAAAAGAGGCATGGTCAGGCTCTCCCCTCAGCTTCCTCGAGGCTTGATATGACGTGATTGCCAACCTGGGGCGAGATCAGTTGACCTGAGTCCTAAGACCTCAGGGTGGAATGTGTAGTGGACACTAATTATGAGCTTTCTGTCTGTTTTTTCAGAAAACTGCAGTGATTTGCAGGACATGATGAATGCAGACCTGGCATGAGGATGGCTCATTCAAATGTAAGACAGATGGAGATGACACCTCTCGACCAGGGTCAGCTCTTAGATCACCTGTGGGGGAGGTAAGGGGTAGCAGTAGCTGCTCAAGGAGCTGCCTGTGTTTTCGGTGCCTGAGAATTAGGTAGCTAAATATTCTAATGGCCAGATGGGAACCAAAGCTCTTACACAGGTAGGATCTTCTAATTTTCAAAGATTTGATTTATGATGGAAACACTGAGACATGAGAAAGGCAAAAATATGCAAGGGATACTTTGGGATTTGTTATGCTTGTATCTAGATGAACCTCACCCTTTGCAACCTCAAAATTGCAAATGGCTTTTGCTTTGAGAAGAGAGCCCAGAGCTCCCTGCTGCAGAATGGTGGCAGTCTAGGGACATTATCCTCAGGATGGGTTTCATAGTGCTCAGCAGTCCAGAAAACAGAGAAGGAAAGCTGGCTACTGCTCCAGCTGGTGGCAGACCTTGCAGACGTCACTAGTTTAGGTGCATTCAAAATGCAAGAGTTGTGTGATCAGGACGGTCTGCCCAGATTTCAGAACGTCTGGGAGACCAGGTAGTGTGCCCCTGAGACAGCAGTGTGCGAAACTGTGAATGTAAAGCATAAAATGCACTGGAGACCCCTGAAGACTGCAGAGGCCAGGAATTTGGATCATCTGAGTGGGGAAAACTGCCAGGAATGAGCCAAGCCTGCCCATGCTGGAAGCCAGGAGAACTGCAACCACCTACAGTGCCATATGGTAGAGCCACTCAAGCCCTTGGGAGTTGACATCTCTTCTCACGGATTACACTGGATGCTGGACTGGGAACTATGGAATTTAATGTGTGCCATGCTGGGTTTAGTTCTTGCTTTCCCATTCCTTTCTATTCCCCTATTTTTACCTTCTGGATTAACAGTGTTTATCTTGTGCCATTGTATGTTGGGAGTGTGTGGCCCACTGGGCATCATGTCTACTTTGCCATAAAGGTGCATTACTGAGTGTATATAATAACTATTTTTATTCTTTAGAGTATTTCTATTGAACAATTATTAATTTTAATTTATTATTGTTTAATTTATAATTTATAATTGTTTAATATTAAACAATGAGTATGTAACAGAAAACAATAACAAAATGTAAAGTGATCTTTTAATATTTATTGTTTATAAAAAGACATTAAAATTTTGAATATCACATTTTTGGTGTCCAAAGTCTAAAAAATACCAGCAGAAATAAATTCCTGTGTGAACTACAAAGGAAATACCCATAGAACACTATAGCAAGACTAATTGTCTTCATACATGACAACAACATGTTCCATACACACCCATCGCTTACATTGCCAGCACCTGTGTTTTGTTTTCCTGGCCTTTTTGTATAACATATGCGACATCTTGCTGGTCTAGCTGTTCTGACAGGAAGTTCTTACTATATTATACATTGTGTAGTTAAGAGGAACATAAAATAGCAAGAAATAAAGTAGTAAATGCTTAACACGTATTGCCTGTTTAGAATAAACATCAACATTTTCATATTAGCTGTGTAGTTGCTTACAAAACATAAAAGATAGCATCAGGAATAAATTCCTGTATGAACTACAATGAAAATATCACTACAACTCTACCATACAAATACTCTTTGCTTCAGCTGTCACACCTAAGGCAGTCTTCACGCGTGACAGCTGCATGATCCACGCACACATCTCACACTGAAAGCACATGTGCTTAGCTGTCCTTTCCTATGTGGCAGCCATTCTTGTCACCGCTCTTGTCCTGTTTTTTCAGGAGTTTCCAAATATATGTATAATGTGTACTTAGCAGGAAAATAAGATATCAAGAAAATAAAATCAAATATGTGTGCTAAGAATAGACATCAAAATTTTCACATCAGCTGTTTACCTGCTCACAAAACCTAAAAGATGGTCTGGGAATATAGTTCAGCAGCACAGCACTTGCGTGGCAAGCACAAGATCATGAGTTCGATACCTGGTAACAAAAGTAAAGAAACCCTGAAAGATAACGTCAAAGGTAAAAAACCTTTGTGAGCTACAATGTATATACAAACAAAATCTACCACACAAATAATCTTTGCTTTGACTATTACACGCTACAGTCTTTACACATGAAAACTGCATGTTCCACACACAACTAATGCATACACTGATAACATGCGTTTTGTCTTCTCCTTTTCTGTAGGCTACAGTTGATGTCTTTTTGCATTGCCTCTTGTCATGGTAGGTCTTTGTGATGCTACACATGATCATCCACCTGTCAGCTCAGCCAGTATGCGCCACAATTTTTTTCATAGTTCCCTGAGTAGAAGCGTTTTGGTTTTCCTCTGCTGTAAATAATCTCTGATGAGCTCACGTACCTATCTTCTTTTTTATGTAACACTAAGTACATTTATTGGAAAAGGAGAAAGTTATGAAATATCCTCTTATGTTTCCTTAAGAAATTAAGAATAGAAGACAAGGAAAGCAAAAACAAACAGAAGAAAATAAAGATCCGAAAACGATCCCATATCAAAATGCCTACGTTTTCCATAAAAATTAACAATTTAATTCTTACATTTATGAAGAAATAAAAAAGACTCAGAATAGCCTAAATAATTTGGAAAAATGAAAAAATTAGAGTTTCAGCCCTCCCCAATCTCAACTAATCAAAAAGTTAAACCAGTCATGACCAAACAGCATTGATATCGAGACAGACAAACCACCAAGATGCCATATTGAGCCCCAAAATAGATACCCACATAACAGACAATTGATTTCTGGCAAAGCTGAAAAGCAATTCAGAGAAGAAAGGATTTTACATTCAATAAGTACACTAGAACAACGGATATCCACATACAAAAAAAAAAAAAAGTAACCCTAAAGAGTTCTAATTTTCCAAGGAAATTTCATCATGATATTTTGCACTGATTTCCCCCCAAAACTATTAAACTATTTATGCCACACATGTTTAGGATCAAGTAAAACACACCTTTGGCCATTGCTTTGTGTTTCAGGTGATGTCATAGTTGCTGCATAACTCATCAAAAGCACCTACCCTGCCTTTGGTTATGTTGGAGAAAGGTTTCCATCTCAGGCTTCTCTTTTGTTGCTGTTTCCCTATCAACATTTCCATCATGGTGCCATGTCAACACCAGCAATACCCGTTTGTTTTCCTTTGTCATGTGTGAGGCCAATGTTAAAACTTTCTGAAATCCAAACACTGTACTATCCAATTATCTGTTTTGAAAGTGCAACCTCTCGTGTGCATTTTCTGCTTTGTTCCTGTGTCCTGTTCCTACACTAGTCAACTTGTGTTCTGTTAGCAAATGTAACCTCAGTTGGGAACTGGGAAACCAGTTATCAAAAGTCACATTCTAACATCTTTATTCCATATTTTGAAGGTTTTTGGGGAATACACAACGTGAAGGTACAGCAACCATGAAATGCTAGGAGATGTTAATCAGTGCTCATGTGTTTAGATGGTGTGCGAATTGCTTGACAATTACCCACAAGTTCTCCAACAGTGTGTGGTTAGCGGCCAGATTATCAGTTCTCTTTGTTTCTTGGAGGGTGATTTTGGGCAAATTTGAAGGAAACAAATATCCTCAATGTCACTGTAATTCTAAGATAGATCCATCACTTTTTGTTAAGTCTTTTCTATTCCTGTGATGACCATGAGAAATTCCTGCTGAGTACAGCAGACCTTTAAAGGCTCTGAGTTCAGCTAATGAAGTGAAATAATAAATACATTTTTCAATATATCTATGAGTGCCTTCAGAATGTTTCACTGTACTTCAGCATTTGTGTGTTTTCACAACGTCTTGGCGCATTCTATGTGTTAGAAAAAATTTCTAATATTAAGTAGTAATGCTGGTGTTATCAGTCACATGGCAAGACTCTCACTATGTTTGTGGCCCTGCTTCTAACATTGGTTCTTTGGTATTTGGTTGTATGACTATTTTGTACTATTTTGGTAAGTCAAGTATGTCCTCACATTAGCGGCTTTGGTCATCTAAATCAAGGAGGTCTGCAATCCCTGTGTCTCTATTGATCAACTCTTGCTTCATTTCACTCTCATGAGATGTTTGGTTTACCTGGCCATCGTCAAAATCATTACCCCATTCATCTTACATGCATCAATGATTTGATGATTCACTGTTCTTTTGTTTTGTTTTGTTTTTGTGTTTTCTTTTTGGTTTTTTTACTTCCTCCAAAACTTACTTGTATTTCACAAAGCATTTTACTGAACTGGCTAACATCTACCAGAAAAATCAAAATAAACCCACTTTTCATTATGGTAAAGTAGTTGTTTACATGGCAGAAAAATGGGATAATTGTATTGTATCCCTTGTGATGCTCAGGTAAAAATACACAAGACTCATTAGATGGAGCATTGTTGTGGGTAAAAATCTCTTGGATTGCCTTGGATCTCTTGTTTGCCTGTGAACATATTTTGCCATGCATCCTACCATAAACAGAAAGAATGCTTTCTGTATGCCATAGGCACAGCTCCTGAGATGTACAGCCAGGTACTGTCACGCTAAAGTGCCAATTTACAGCAGATAATTATGACATGGATTTTTTAATCCAATGTTATGTCTCACAGGTTTAAATTTTTTTCCCAATTGTACAGGGGCTCACAGCTGAGAGTTTGCCTGAAATCTCTGAGGAGACTTTGGAATTGGGCTCTTCAGCAATGCTGAAACTGTTGGGATTTGGCAACCCTTAGGGGCTAAGCACCTTTGCATAAAGGGAAGTGCATGATTCTTTTGAGAACCTGGGCTTTTGGTCCTCTTCTGTTGTGTCAGTGCTTGGAGGTTGCTTTGTGCTCTTTCTCTACAAGAGTACCATCAGCCAAGCCTAGTCTACTTCTTAAGAGATCACAAGGCTCACAGACAAAACTGGCTCAGCTGTGTGTCAGTGGGCAGGCTGTGACCCCAGCTTTAGGGACCTCAAACAACACAAGTGTATTCTCTAATGGGTTGGGATGCCAGAATCTGACATCAGTGTCAAAGGTTGTAGCAGTCAGTTCTGCATCGATGTAACAAAATTCCCACAAATCATCTAATGATGAGGAAAGGTATGTTTTGGCTCAGATTTTTGGGTAGAAAGATCCCTTCTGTGATTTAGTGACCTGGATGTGTGGTGAGGTGGACATCAAGATGAGACACAGCATGGCAAGCAAACTAAAGTGAAGATGCACAGATTGGGTCCCTAAGCCCCTTTAAGGACTCACCTCTCAGTGCCTAGAAGCTCCCCTCTCACCACAGCCTGTCTCATAAAGGGTCTAGCATTTCCCAAGCCAGGGCCTTTAGAGGATGCTGATCCAAACCGTAACTACTGCCTTTGGTCTACACAAAGGCTTATGATCCTCTCACAGCACAAAGTAGAAACATAGACTTAAATGTTAGTTTTATACCTCGGACACCAGACTGCTATCTAGGATATATAGATGACTCAGAAAAATTAGACTCGGCAACAAAAAAAAAGACCCATTAAAAATGGATGACTGAAACAGACACTTCTCAGAAGTACAAATGGCCAATAATTAAGTGCAGAAACACTGGACATCACTGGGTAGTAGAGAAATACAAATTAAAACAATACCAGGATCAAACTTACTGCAGTAAGAATGGATATCATCAAGACATCCAATAATAACAAATGCTGGTGAGCCCTTCGGGTAAAAGGAGACCTTCAGTGTTGTCAGCAGAAATGTAAAATAGTACAGCCACTACGGAAGTCACTATGGAGATTCCTCAAAAGCCTAAAAATAGAAATTCCATTTGACCCAGGTATCCCCCTTCTAAGACATCAATTCAGTGATCCATGCATACCCACATTTACAGCAGCAAATTCACAAGAGCTTAATCTTGAAAGTAGCCTATATATCCATCAAGAGACAAACAGATAAAGAAAAATGGAATTTATACATAACAAAGCACTACACTAGTGTCGAGAAGGATAAATTTGCATCATTGTTTGGGAAGTGGATGCACCTTGAGACCATAATTGTAAATAAACTCAATCAGACACAAGCTTAAATATTGTACAGTTTTTCTCACATGAGAAATCTAATACGTAAACAAAGAGCAAAATGAAAGAGAGATAAAAGGAAACTGTGGGATAGATCTTTTGTGAAGAGGAAGGAGAACAAAAATGGAGGGAGGGGGAAAGGAAGAGAAGGAGACAAAAAATGAATTAAGATGTGTTGTAATCAATGCAGCAACTCCCTACCAGAAATGTAATAATTATGCAAAGCAAACATGTACTAATAGCAAATTTAAAAATCAACAAATGATAGTTTTCCCAGACCAGACTGACTGTTCCCTTGGACCTGTTCACATCCAGTGTATAACTAACAGCAGGTGATGTTGGCATCTCTACCTGCACAGTCAACTGTCTTTAGTCCAAGTCCTTCTCCACAGCAGTCACTTTGGCTTCCAGCAATAACAGGTCTGAGCAATGACCATGTTGTGACAAGAGTCAAAAGCACTCCTTAGCTAATAACTTTATTTTTTTTAGGAGGCTCTGGGGATCAAATCCAAAGTCTCTCATGTGCTAGATAAATGCAACCCACTACTGAGCTCCTGCCACTTTTTAATTTTTAATGTTGAGAGAGGCACTTGCTAAGTTGCCTAGCCTGGCATCAACTTTGTCACCCTTCTACCTCTTCCTCCCAAGTTACTGGGATGACTGGCATTTACACTGTACATTGCAACAGTAATTTTTTTTTTTTTTGGTCACAAGAAAGAGGCACTGCCTGACCAATCCTCAGATAACGATCACCCAGACCATAGCCTCACCAACATTGCCATCTGTGGGAGCCCCTGACCCCTGTTCTACAACCCCAAGGCTATCATTTGCCCCTTATAGAGACAGACTTTATGTCACTACTTTTTCTCCCCAGCATGATCACACTGAGAATGGGTTTTTCCATTCATCTCTTCAATTTGCCTGTTAGAATGAGGACTCCAGGCACATAAACCTGGCTCCCTGTTGAGTCTCTTACTTACTTTTAAACTTGTCAAATAGCCACAATGTATCAACCATAAAAAGACTAAAGCAAGACTAAAGGCCAGCAGGGAAATCATTCAATCCTATTATAGCTCTGTATCCAGGACCTAGGGCACATGACTGTAGGGTAGAAGCACCCAAACGCTAGGGTGACTCTGCCCTCTATGGTCATCTTGGCTGCCCCCATGTGGCCTGGCTCAGGCAAGTTTTGCACAATCCCTATGGCTTCCCTAAGCATGTTCTGCCTTCCTGGAATCTCTTGTCTCCAAGAATGTCTGCATTCTTTAGTCTTCCAGGTCACTCTGTGGCCATGATTTAGAGATATACCATGTGGGTCTCAGTCATTTTCAAGTAGCTAAACATCTACCAGTAACACAGTGGATATTTCACTGGACTTTCCTTTGGTGTGGATACCTTGCTGTCCACATTCCTTATAGAAAGCAACACAGGTAGACATAGAGACACAGAAATCAAAGGTAAATGATAGATTTAAAAATGGTTTTCCAGGCACCCCAAGAAGAGAACAGCCAGCACCTCCCGAGATCCCACCATGTTGGAACTTAGGGTGCTGGAAAGAAAGCAATTCACTCCCCTGCCTAATAAGCAGCTGTGGCCCCAGCAAACAGCGGTCGCCCCAGGGAGAGAACCAACCAGCATCTCCCAAGATCCCACAATGTTGGAACTTAGGGCACTGGGAAAGAAAGCAACTCGCCCGCCTCACTGGTAAGGAGCCATGAGCCTACTAGCTTGCGGACTGAAAATCAAACCTCCCATCCCCACCCCCCTCCGCCATGTTAGTGAATGGGAACCAGAGGTCTGAGCATCTCTTGAGAGGTTGACCATATGCAATATAGCAAATAGGGGGATTTCCTTCTGCCATCTCTTTGAAGGCAAATATTTTTATCACTGTTTTGCTTTGTTCTGATTAATTGTATTGTTCTATTCAATATTGTTTTGATAAATTTTATAATGTTCTGTATTTCATTTCATTTTGCTATACCTCATTGAATTGACACCTATTGTAAAGATAACAAGATATACCGTGGTATCTATTACTGTTATCCCGGTAACTTGCTGTAACGTTCTGTACGAATTTCACTGCATTGTCTCAATTAGCTTTGTTCTTTCTTGTTCTGTTGTATTTTACTACCTATGAGACCAAGAGGTAGTCTCAGGCTCTTGTGGCTGAACTTGCTCGCTGCTGTAACCTCACCAGTCCTTCTCCACTCTGCTATCAGGAGTCTGTTAACCACCTCAAGTCTGCAACAGCATTCACAGATCTGGGGGAACCTCCAAAGAAGGGTCGCAAGGGGAAGCCACTTTTTACCCATGAATAGGACAGAAGCACTAGACCCAGGAGTCTGATCCCTAGAAAATGTCACAGTATAAAGGGGTCTGTCGGGACATGCTGCCTTTTTTCACCACCTCTTCTTTCAGGAGTCAAACCACAAAATCCCATGAGCCTCCACGGGAGAGAACCTGTCTCATCACCCAATCTATTATGGATTCCTGTGGATTCACATCTGTATTCACTAATACACAAAAAGAACAACCAGTAGATAAACAGTGGACAAGTGTGTATTACCTACAGCAGGAAATGACAGTATCACTGTTCTATGTAAAGCTCTACCCTCCCCAAGGACCAGAATATGGGTTTGTATTTGAAGAGCCATTAAACAATTGCATATAAAGCATGTTATAGGTAGACACATTTCTGAGCATGCTCAGTATTAGGCCATACTTCAAGAAAGGAAGATTCTGATACACTACACTCAAGGTCACAGAGCACATGATTGAAAAGCTGTATCCATAGTCATAAAGGTATAAATGTCTCTGAGCATGCTTAGTTTCATATCATAACCACCAAGTTTACTGTGGGTGCCAAAAAAATGTGGTAGAGAGGCTAGGTGACCTTGGATTGCTTCCTCCAGAGAATCTCAGTAAAGGGAGACAGAAACAGAGAGAGAGAGAGAGAGAGAGAGAGAGAGAGAGAGAGAGAGAGAGAAATTCCTAGCAGCTGATACAACTCTTAATTTCCATGACGAAGGGTGTTTGTTAAAATATCTGATGCAATCACCTCTATTTTTCTCTAAAAACTGCCTTTCCCTGCCCCTTCTGAATATTCTTGGCATTTACTACAGCAGTTCTCCACTGTTCTTCCTTTTGCAATGCTTGTCCCAATGCAGTGCTCCCTGGACCCTCCTTCTCTAATTAGGTTTTGTTTTTAGATCAGTGCAGGTGCAGGCACAGAAATGAGCTAACCCTTGGTACCAGTTTTCTGTGGTATTTTGGTCACCATCCCCAAATACTCACTTTGATAATACTGTAGTCAAAAGCTAGTGATAAAGTGTTTCACTGTAGTCACAATCCCCTGTATTCACTGAACACAACTGTAAAAATCAAACAAAAACAAACAAGGGAAGAGTCTTTTTTCTTTTTTGTAGGAAGGTTTGCTGTGCGAGAAGACTAGCACACACAGAGCCATTGTTGCCTTCGATCTCTGTGTGGGAACTTATTTTTCTTAGGATATCTGAGAAGGTTGAGAACAGAAGGACAGCATCTTTGACACCAATCATAGGATGTATTTTCTGCATCCCTGGTTGAGTGCATTGGCACTTTCCCATGTCTGGTACAAAATATTGACACTCACAATTAAGGAGAAGAGGTTTATTTTGGCTCATGGTTTCAGAGGGTTCAGTCCATGGTTCACTCCAAGGCAAAAGCAGCATAGTGCAGGTGTGGTAGAAGAAAACTGCCGACATCCTGACCACAAGAAAGCAGAAGGAAAGAGAGCTGTCTGGGACAAGAACATACCACTTTAGGTCCCCCGCCAATGACCCTTCTCCTCCTGTACCCCACCTTCTGCAAGTGTATTCACCAATGTCCCTGTGACCCCTCACCTTCTATCATACTAATCTCTTAATCCATGAGGTATATGGGGACATTTTAGATCTAAACTTAGATCTAAATTTAGATCTATAACTATTTAGAGACATTGTTTTTGAGTCAGAATTAAGGTAGGATTTAATTAAAGTTTGGGATTTTGTGATGAAAACATTGTTTTGGAGGGATTTGTTTGATTTTGGGGTGGAGTTAAGAGAGCTCTTATTCTAAGCAGCTGACTATTTTTACCCGTAAAATCATCTTTCTGTTCCTGTGATACAGTACATCAGAAAGTCAATTTAAAAGAGGAAAAGATTCTTTTGGTTCAAAGTTTCAGAGGATTCAATCCAGAGTGGCTGACTCCTGGCAAACTTCATGGCAGTAGGTTGACAAAAGCTATTCACCTCCCTACAACCAGAAATACAAAGTACAGAGGTAGGGAAAGGGAGAGAGGGACAAAAACAGGGAGAGAGGGAGATAACGAGGTTGAGTGGGGTGGAGAGAAAATATGGTAGAAAGCACTACAGTGGCAAGGACCTGTGGGCCACATGACGAAACAGAGAGAGAAGAATGGGGAGGGGCTGGGCTGACTCTTTCATAGCAACGCTCAGAGGGGAACTAACTGGAACCTACATGAACCACAACAGTTCCTTCAGAGAGCAGCACCATAGGCCCCCTCTATCTTTTTTCATTTCTGTTTTCTTTTTCTTTTTACACCGCAGATTGAACCCAGGGCATTTGCGCTGACCCATTTTCCACACACTTTTTTATTTTTTCATTTTGGGTCAAGGTCTGAAAACTAGCTAAGTTGCCCAAGTTGAGCTTGGGACCTTTCTGCCCTCAGCAGTCCAGAGTGCTAGTACTATAGGGTTCACCTGACTTAGGCACCACCTATTAAAATTCTGCACAACTTAGCATCAACATGCTAGGAGCCAAGTATCCAGCAGAAGAGCCTTTGGGATACACACCCATAATATCTCCCAGTCACAGCAACCTCCCAAATGTTTTTCAGGTTCAGGTGACCTGGGATTTTTGTGGGTAAATTAAAGATTGGTTTAAGGCTGTTGGTTGAATTAAAGCAGGCATGTATTAAGATAGCACTAGAAATACACCTTCTGGGATCTGGGGATTTAGCTCCGTGGCTTAAGTCCCTGTCTGGCAAGCACAAGGTTGCAAGTTCGATCCCTGATACAAGACTACTTCTTCCTAAGTTTCCTGTTTGAAAGCCCAGGAAATAGGATTTCTCTTTCCAGGATTCACTATAAATATAACTCAAGGCTGGGGGTTTAGCTCAGTGGTAGAGTATTTATTCAGTAGGTATACGGCCCTGGATCCATGTCAGCACCACAAAACAAAACCTACAAAATTTCCTCCAATTTTATTGACCCAAAAGCTTGCATATGCTTACCATTCTAAAATTCTAGTTGAACCCAGTAACAAAACCAACCACTTAAGTAAAATATGACTGTGATAGATTAATAGTAAACTTGGATCACTCTATTGAACTAAATCAGCATGGTTCTTGGTGTGGATGGCCCACCTCAGGATTGTTGCCAACAGCATAAAATAGGACTAGACGGGAAATGGTATGATTGATGCTCCTGGAGAGCTTGTCATGCTGGTTTTCCTGATATGAACCAGCTGTTCTTATCAGAGTAGGAGCTCAAGTCCTTCCTTTTGCTGAGGATGGCTGAGGGTCTTGGAACAGCTCTGGTCCTTACCTTGAGCATCGATTCCTGTCTCAAGTGCAGATCCCTCGGCCTGTAGGCACAGATCCTTCATCCCACTAGCACAGACTTTCTGGCTTCCTCCTTCACAATGGAGAATCTCGATATAGAGTAGCACAAGATATTGTCATGGGCTGTGGTCCTCCAGCTGGACTCAGAGAGGACATTACCATGGGTGTAAGGTTTTCAGCTGGACTTGTGAAGGACATTGCCATGGGATCCAGGCCCTTGAGTGAATTCTTTTGATTTGTAGTATGTGGACAGATCTCCTGGGTTTGATTGTTTGGGGAACTATTATAAAATAATCCTGTAAATTGTGTCCAGTATTAAATCTATTCCCTCACTAAGATGCCCATTCTGGTTTGACTATTATCTCCTTTGGAAGTCCTGTAATGTTTACAATGTTTAAGTTTTATTGGTCTTGTTCTCTACTGTTTTGTTCAACTTTATAATACCTAATGAGATAGACAATTCTTTTTAAGGAAACAAGAGACATTATGGTAACCATTGTTGATAACCTTGTACTCTGTTCTTGCATCATGTACTATGTCTATCCTTGGTTTTGACTGACAGCTTTGTTTTGCCATATTTGACTTTATTCTCTTCCAAAAAAAAGTAATAAAAACTAAGGAGTAATAAAACCCAAAATGTGTAAATTTTGTTGTAAAAAAGAGAGGGAAAAAAAGAGCTCTAAAGGATACAACTGCAAGTGTGTTTAGGAGTGTTAAATAGCTGACCATATTAATGTTTTTGGTTGGATCATTGAACACAACTGTTTGTAGTCTCACTGTTTGAATGTTCACTTTGTATGCTTTGATACTGTGACTTGAGCAACTATCTCTAAGACGATAGTGTGTGGTCTATTGACTGGTGATTTTTTCCTGGTTTTTTTTTTTTTTTTAGTTCTGTATTACTTGTACCCTTACACCGCTTTGTTTTGTTTTGTTTTTTCTCTTTTTCCTTTTAAATAAAATGAAAAAAAAATAAATCTATTCCCTTGTAAACTCTGACAACCACAATGACAATAAAATAGAGCAAAGCTAAAATCAGCCATTTAACTTCTAAGTCCTTTGCTTCTGTGGATTTTTTCTGATGCTTGCCGAAAGCACAAGAAAAATAAAGCTGGGCTGATGTTCTTTAATGTTTCATAAAGTTCTAAAGCATTTAAACTACCATTTTTTTAAGTGAAATAAGTTAAATATACATACACATGATGACCTCTGATGGCTTCTTGTGGTGTTCGTTTCTTTATGAGAGCTACAAGGCCATATAAAACTTATACCAAGGTGATTATTTGAGCCAACTTATGAGCTTGTACCTGACCCAGGGGCAACAAAGACAAAAAGCAAAGAGACACTGAATCAAGTTAAAATGTGGAGGGTGGGGGCTCTTGTCTCCCTTGAAAGAGGAGCTCTGAGTGCCTGGCACACGTTGGCTTTATTCACTCAGACACAGGTACAAGTGATTAGAATTACACCAGATTCATCTGCTTCCTACCATCCATGGTGCTTATCCAGGTAACCATCAGGATTCCAGCTGTTTTTCATTTTCTGTAGGGTGTCAGGAGGCTTGCACACTTCCTTTCTCCTTAGTGCTAATGGAGGAGGTCACTCAGGCCTCCATCTTCCTATCTGGCCTCCCACACATGTACATCTGTGTCAGCTAAATCCTTGTGCTTATCCAGAACACCCACCCCTGTGGGTAAATTCCAGACATGTGCTGGTACAGCATCAGGTATTGGGAAGTGGACAGTGAAATGACTCAGGGAATGGAAGTCTGGTTTTGATTCAATGACTGTCCCATGTGAAGAGCAGCTCTGCTGAATTTCCCCAAAGGGATGTTGAAGTCCTGACCCCCAGCATCTGTGCCTGTGAGCTGACTTGGAAATGAGTTGTTACACCATTGGGTGGATTCTAATCCACCATTGGGATGGATTCTAATACCATGTAGTTGGGTAAAAATGGAAAATTTGGGCACGAACACACAAATGGAGTAAAGAGCACGTGAAGACACAGGGAGATGGAAGCTATTGACAATCTGGGGTACCTGAAGCCATGAGAAGAGAGAGGAAGCTTGAAGCCAACTTACCCAAACCAGGATCTCAGACTTCAGCCTCCAAGATTGTTGTTACATATCAGTCTGGCCGTCTGGTATGACTGCCCCCAGGAAACCAATATAAAGTTTCAGAACAAAGTATCACAGATATGATTTAGAATGTGACCTTATCCCCAGATCCTTCCTCTCAGACTCTCAGGCTCTTCCCTTCTCTCTTTTCCCTGGCTGCCATGAGATGAGGAACCTCCCCCACCACACCCTTTTACCATGATGTTTGGCCTTGTCTTGGGCCTACAAGAAATGGAGCTGGATAACAGTGAACTGAACCTCTGAACACATGAGAAAAAATAAACGTTTTCTTCAAGTAGACCTTCTCTGCTATTTTGCAAAGCTGAGTAATACAGTTTCTCATGTTCCTGGGTGGCATCAATTCTAGTTTCAGTTAAATATCTGAGGATTGAAAGTGATGGAGAAATTTGAGGCCAAACGAACTGTCTTCAAGACGAACTTCAAGTAAATCTTAGAGATAAAGTAAAGAAAGAAAGAGACTTGGAGCATTGAGAAGGAAGAAAAGCAACTGAAAGAGTAAAACAATTGTCCTTCTGGAGATTTCTGAGTTACACTGTTATGATCAATCCTGAGGCATCGAGCCTGAGGGGAATCTGCACAGCAAGCATCCTTAGTGCGACTCTCGCCTGCTTAATCACTGCTATACCCAGTTAAGCACCCAGCCCAGGCCCCTTGGCATCATGATTTCTCATATCTTCCACCTCAGCTCCTGTGTGCTCAGCTCTGCCCAGGCCTTACATCTTCTTTCTGCTCACAGAAGCGCCTGTGCTGCATTAAATGTCAGTAAATGCACCTCCGTGTGCTTCCCTGCTGTGCATGGATGTGCCTTATGTTTAGCAGGTTCTCAGGCCCAGCAGAAAAGCCCTCCAAGGGCAGGGGTAAACCTTTCATCGCTGAAAATGTAGAAAGTAGTAATAAAGTTTTCACAAACCACATTACACAACGCTGTTGGTAGATCCAAATAGAATTCTTCATAAAACGCAACTCATTCTCAAGAAGAACCAAACATTGGAAACAAACCAAACATCCACTAACAGGCAGACAGGTGACACCATGGAACTCTACTTCAGGATGGGCTGTTGCTACACATAAGAGTGTGGATGGATGTCAAGGGGCTGATGCCCCTGGAAAATGTCATCTCGAAAGCTCACATGCTGTGTGAGTCTGTATGTGTGTATCTCCTCACCTTGCCTTGAGAAACCTGAGGGGCTGGGGACAGGTGTGATTGACGCATGGCTCTTCCAAGAGGTCTTGGTGGTGGTGATGCATTGCTGAGCTTGGGTTACGGTTGCATTACTTTGCCTGTGTGGTAACATGACCCAGACCTAAATAGGACATTGTGGGGAAGTTGCCTTCCTATATTAAAATCATACCACAAGTTATGTGAACCATAACCACTGGGAGAGGCAGGAAGACGAGGGGGGCCTTTTTGTGGTCTCTTTGTAACTGCTTGTCAATCTGCAGTGAGAAAGAGAGAGAACCAAGCAGTACGGGCATGGCATTCCTTGTTCCCATATTTATTAGCTATCATTTACACATCAAATGCATGCATCATCAAGACCAAATGTACCAGATTTCCACACCTACACAGAGTAGCCAACATAGTATACAGTTTAAATTTACACAAGAAAGTGTACAATTTTAATAGGGCTTTGTAAACTACCAACAATAACTGTGCTAAAGTAATTTACTGATCAAGAGATAAACACTGCAAAGCCGCCTCCACATTGAGCCCTTGTTCAACAAGATGTTATTCTTCATGTTTGCAAAGCAGATGTGCAGGCAGATGTCTCCCACCACTGTCCACATCAGCTCCCAGGCAGTTGAAATGTGGATTCGAATCACATCAACACTGGCCCTTGCCATCTCAGGTATCTGAAGATAAATCTGTATGTCTCCCACACATTTGGATACACAGGCATACCAACAGAAGAACTACGTATAATCACCAAGGCGGTGTTACCAGGTATTATCAATCCATGCTTCTCAGGGTGGTGCTCAGATTCTGTGGCAATGCTCCTGCATTTGCATTTCTTATCTTCCTCTTTCTTTTTTGTTTTGCTGCCTTCAGTGTATTGTGCAATCTTTCAGGAACTTTCAAAGTATTCTAAATCAAGTGGTCCCAAAAACAGAGTTCAGAAGACCTCTCATAAAACTTCACTCTTCCTTTTCCCCTAAACAAAAATACCCATTTTAAGTAAAAACAAATAAATATCTTGAAGTAAAATCATTTGCCACACATGTTATATGGCCTTCAGGGAGCTAACACACAAAGTACTCCTTGCACATTCCTTAAACTTCATTTTCTATTCATAAACAATCTTTTCCTAACATAGATTGCATTTGTTTTTGATCTGGAAACTTTTACTTTAATGATATGCCACCACCTATAAAACCTCCCATCTGCCTCGTACATCTCTAACTCACAATTGTTTGGGGTCCTGGTGTTTGTTACAAGCTGTTTTCTTCTTTCCTTCCACTCAGTGAAATTCTAGCACCCCTAAATGAATGACTCAATGTCTCCTTTTTCTCTTTCTGGAGAAAGTTACCTATATCAGTGTTTATTTTCAGACATTCAGTGCCTTACAGGTAATTAGGAAAAAACATATATCTACAATAAGCACGATCTGATCCCATGAGTCTTATTACTAGAGGCAAAATCACTTGGAGCCGAATAAAGCATGTCACCCCTATCGAAACAGAGATCTCTCAGACATTTGAACACTGTCTTTAGTCTGATGGGTACAAAACAATAAACAAATATAATCAAAGGTAAATCAATCAAAGGTAAAGATACAGTCATTGGCCATGGTTAATAAGCCAAATGTGATCTCCTGGAGGAGTCTTGGGGGTTGGGGGCAGAAAGAAATTCAAACTAACACTCAACTTCTACTCTGAAAAATTATTTTAAAAGGAAGTCCACAGATTGCTTTTCAGGGAGGAAGACGATGGTAGACAGGTGGAGCATTCATCTTTTCTCGTCCTGCCTTGCATAGGTATATTCTCTCTGTTAACAGTTTAGCTGCTGCAAATTAGCATGGCAATTCAAACTCAGGATGTCCGGGAGCACACACAGTATTCCCACTGCTTACGACTTAGTTTTGACACTTCATGAAGTATATTTTTTGCTAATCATACAGGTTGCCACTCCAAGCTCTGCATTCTACAGTACTACCAAACTTTATTTATTAGTATCAGAAACACAGAAATGTAAAAACATCACAAGATCTCAAAACACAAATACCTAATGAGACTACACACAAGGCACAGTAAACCAGAACAGAAAACAGAACAAGGCTCTCAGGAAACCAGACATGTTGCAACCCCCAGAATCAACAGGATTGTTGCTAAACAATAACTCAAATCATCTTTGTTTTCTTAGATGAGTAGAGGAACCTAGGACGAGGATCATGGTCACAGTGCCTTGCTGTGTCTAGATGGGTCCTCACTGTGAGCAGGTACTGCAGATGACAGTTGTTAAAACTGACCACTTATAGTTGGGGAATAAAAATCCTTGGAGGTAAGGCAAGCTTTTGTATTTTCCACTAAGTCAGTTGCTATACTATTGATGTCTCTTAGTTCACTGAAAAGGAAGGTGCATGCTAATATTGATTGGGGAATTTTTATGCCCATATCTTGTACGCCGAGTAACTACTTTGAAGACACCAGTATGCATAAG
The DNA here is from genome assembly GCF_034190915.1 of Cavia porcellus. NCBI lineage: Eukaryota > Metazoa > Chordata > Mammalia > Rodentia > Caviidae > Cavia > Cavia porcellus. Next base: position 29,642,838 of record NW_026947500.1, read on the forward strand.
ATTTCTGGTTGGCCAAACCACCGTGGACACCTTTTTGCCCATCAGCATCTTGGCAGTCAGGGTGACAGTGACATGGAAAGCAGGACTCCCCAGGTGCTCTTGGTACCAAGATCCATAGTAAATGGCCATCATTTATTCGTCACAGAACATATCTACCCACCCCACCGTTCCCCCACTCCCGCAGTGTCAGCCATTTGATGGAAAATGCAGGCAATCTTTGCCAGCAGGACCCAACCCAGCTGGGTAGGGACCCAAGCTCAGCTGGTGTAACACTGGTGATTCTGGACAGCAGCCCAGGCAGAGGGTGGGTCAAGTGTCTGTAACACAAAATGATCACGTCCTGATAGGTTTCTGTCTCACCATTTGACAGAAGGCTGTCGGTGTGGACTGTCCACAGGGACAGAGCACAGCTTGTAGGGCCCCACCAGGCCATGACTACTCTAGGTCCCTGGTTGGGTTCAGCTGCACAGAGTTTTCAGGGGAGGCCCAGAATTTCATTAGGTCCTGGAGGTCCTGTTGGAGACTTTCTGAGCTGAAATCCAGGCCAGGACAAGACACAGGGTTCCCTAGACACCCACAGGCTAACCTCCATACTACCGTTAGTTACTGGTCCCAGGCTGTCCTTTTGCTCTGCAGACAGCAATTTTTCAGGAAGAGGCAGCTCTATGTTTCGCCAATGCTTATAGCAGGAGAAGGAAGGGTGTTGTGTGTTTCTGCAGGAGAGGATCCAGGTGAGGGGCTGTCACAGGCCTGCCCCTCCCCCAAGTTTCCATCCCCCACCACACCTTACAGCTTATTTTCAGAAAAGAGCCCTACAGAGAATACCTGCGGTGAGAGGGCTGCTTTACTGTACTCTCTATACCCTTTTCCCATCCTCATTATGGTCCTGGAAAGTCTATATTTGTGATCTCATAGAGAAATTATTGCAATTCTGGGAGTTAATTCCAACCTATCACTTTCAGTGCAATCCAAGGTGAGAATAATGACATTAAGATTTATATACAGAGCCTCTTAAGTCCAGCCAAGATAGTGATTCACAGGAACTAAGTCCATGACCCAGAGCCCAACCCAGGTTTTATTAATTCTCCATGAAGGGAGTGGCTTGGGGGGATGGGTGACAGTGAGAATGGCGGGAAATACATGACTGCCATCAGCTGGGTTAGGTAAGATCACCTCTGAGATAGGCAGAGGGCAAGAAATGCAGAGAGTGAGTGACACAACAGAGGAAGTATCTAATAATTTGGGGTTGGTGCTTCAGTTCTGATGGACAATTCTCTTTGCCCTGGGAAGTCAGAGCCTTTTTCTGGAGGTTCAGTCCTCGCCTATAATGTGGAGCATTGCTCCCCATCCCACCTGGTTCAGTTACTATATTTGGGGAGTCACTGGGCGGGGTAACACTGACCTGTTGCCTTATGTCAAAGATTGCATATCAGCTCCTCAATTTACATTATTTAAAGTCAATTGAAGGGACAGAGAAATAGTGTAGCCAGCTCTTTACAGATCAGTGCATGGAGATGGGGCCAGGTTAATCCAAAATGGACATGGTTGCTCTTCTTTTCAAGGAAAGTCAAGGAACATTCTCTGGGTGGTTCCCCACAACTCTCTACTCTGACCTTTAAGTGATGCAAGATATGAGCTGACTATTCCCCATCCTGCCCTCTCCTGGCCAGGAGTCAGGATGCACAGGGACAAAGCGGGGGTTCCATTCCCAGCTTTCCAGGGACTCACTGGTATTGTTTTGTGTTCTCAGCTAACAACTTTGTAGATTATACCTGCAGCATCTCTGCCATTGAGCTGCCTACAAGCAGTTAGCCAGAAGGCCTGCAGCTACTTCTGGACTAAATGACACCTTTAATGCACCCCTTCCCATCATTGAGACCCTTTGGCTTCTCAAAATTCCTCAACAACACCCACCACTGACCTCAGCTCTTCCAGAAATGCTCTGGTTGTCCAGAAAAGCAAGGACTCTTGAAAAGGGAGCTTGGGAAGAATTAAGACCTTGCTTAATTCTTTTACAAACTGGTCATCTTTGTCCTGCTGGCCTCCCTTGCCATATTCTGCAGCTCATCTTTCTGTATGTTCCTTTTTGCTGAAACCCTCTCTCTCTAGAGCCCTCCTGGCACCTCTGCTCAGCTAGGGCTGATTATTCTATTGTTTCCTTTCTCATTCTGTCAGATCTAGTGGCTTCCTGGCTGATTAAACCAGGGACAGGTAAGTAGAAGTATTCAGAGTGAGTAAGCTTTATTTAACTATTTGGGTAACTGAGTCACAAATGTTGGCAGGCAGGTGCATGGGACTGCTCCGTGAGGGAAGGGCAGGGCAGGATAAATTAACATATTCAAGCTGCCAGTTCTTTATCATAGGCAGCCAAGGCTGAGCCAGGGTGCTCTCTCTCTCTCTCTCTGGTGCAGGCCTTACCAAAGGCACTTGGATCACCTGTGGACCTACAAGTGACCAGCCCTCATTCCCTGCCACTGCTCTAGTGTCCCATAGATAGTCTGTGTGGCGACCTGGGAAAGAGCATATCGACCAAATCACTGCTGAATGCCTAGGACAGGGCAACCTAATGGGTTGGGTTCATGTTTTGTTTCTCATTGCTATGGCTCCACGAATAGAAGGGAGATGACGTGCTCATAAATTAGGAATGCAAGTAGGTGACACACTCAGCATCCTTAATTGTCAGGTAATAATATATCGATGCATGTGAGACATTGGACTTGCTAACCAAGAACCATGAGATGGCATCAGTACACATTCTTAAGTGCAAGAACCATGAGATGGCATCAGTACACATTCTCAAGTGCCCACTCAAGGAGAATAAAAAGGCAGTGAGAAGAAAAGGATGCAGAATCTCAGCCTTGCTCTGAAACAAAGTGCAGGGCCAGAAACCCATGCAGGGAAACAGGCTAGAGGGTAAAATGAAGTGTCTCTGTTAACCTTCAGAGAAAGGAAAGAAGTCACCATAAGCCAAAGCATGTGGAGAGCCTTTTGTCAAATTCATGTCCTCTGATTGGTTTCCTCTGAGGGTCATCAGAGGCCCCAAATAATGTAGCTTCTGTTCAGACAGCAACACCACAGAATTAGTCAGCTTTCCAGCTCTGCAACAAACTCCCTGATGTCTGGAACTTAAAGGAGGAGAGCTTTTATTTTGCCTCACAGTTTCAATTTTTGTCCACAGGTGTCTGGCTCAAAAGTACCTGCCACTGGGCAGAAGGGTGAGGCAAAAGAAAGCTGCTCATTTCATGGTAGCTAAAAGCAGAGCATTTAGAAAGAGCACCAGAGAGAGATGAGCCCTCTAAAGACACCATCCCAGGGACCCATCTCCCACTGGACCCCACCTCCTATCAGCACATTCAGCCGTAAACCTCAGTGCATTCATCCACTGATGAGCATAGACTCATGATCAATCACTCTCCAAGGATCCTTTCATCCACTGAAGTTACCATTAGGGTAACTGTCCCTCACAGAGAAGACACACTGGCCAGTTGGGAACATGAGGACCATGACTGTGCAGGAGGAAGTATGCTGCTGTCACCTGGGATTCGTGTTTGCACAGAGGTCTCAACATAGCGCTGGGGCTCTGACCACCTATGAAACATCAGTGTGCTATTCCTGCTCCATGGTGCCCAGACACATCCGAGCTGTGCGAACTCAAGAGAAGCTGGGGTCTCTCTCGGTCAGTGCTGTGCATCATTCAGTTCCTACCTGGAAGAGATAAAGTCCCTGAGGAATCCAGTGCTTAGTTCTGCTTTGAAATCTGTGTGGCTGTATACCCAGCTCCCTAGTGGCTCCGGTCTTCACCCAGATGCTCTCCTGTGGTCCGGTAGCTCCCAAGTATCCTGATCCTCATGAAGTCAGTCTGGGTGATGCTGTGCTCATGGAAGACAGGATGCCACTCTTGCTCTTGTATTTCACAGCACAAAGTAAGTGGAATGTTCTAAAGATAGAGAAACGGTACTACCAACTGGAAATGGTACCAGATGGGTTGGAGATGACCAACAATTGAATTTTGGTAAAGCAGCAGGGCACCCTCAGGAGTCTTTGGTAAAGCAGCAGGGCACCCTCAGGGCACCCTCAGGAGCCTATTGTAGAAACCAAAACAAAGACTACAAACTTCACACCACAAAAGTTTCCTTGGCAAATCACCTGCCTCTACAACATCTAAACACCTAGCAATGGACAACAGAGTTGGTCATTCTGATTCTCATACCAAAGGACAAGAAGAGGAGGGACATTTGGATAATGCTGGGGTTGGTTCTATAGTTGAGCCTTATAGCCTTCTCTGTACTTGATTCCCTGGAAACACTTGGCAATTTTTTTAAGGTATCCATCAAAGTGAAGAGAACTGGAGACCAATCTACCTCACATCTGTCAATCAAGAGCGCATTCTCAGCCTGGGGTGTGTGTGTGAGAAACCCTAAGATAGAGGTGGAAAGAAGGGCACTAGCAGGAGGGATGGCTCAGAGAGCTTCATTCATGTGGGCCAAGCTTTTAACACTGAACTACATCTGCAGTCCAAATGGACTACGTGCAAATTATACAATTTTATGTGATGCTCTTAAATCGTCTTCACCATTTTAGTCTTTACTATTTTAAGTGCATATTTCAGGGGCATTAAGCACTTTCACAGTGTTCTCCAGTCATCACCATATCCATCTCCAGGACTTCTTTCATCTTCTAACAGTGAAACACTGTTCCCACTATCCTGCCACCAGCCCCTTGTATAGCCTCTGGCACCTCCTAATTTCTGTCACAAGGAAACTGATGTTTTCCCCTATTGAAATGGAGTTATACGAGTTCAATCCTTTCCTGAGTGACTTGTTCCTCTGGCATAATTCTTCCCCTCCCCTTTCACCTGTGTAGCAGCCATGTGTCCTGTCTGCTTGGCTGTATTTAGTTCATCCAACCTCCATCCATGAGTGTTAGTATTGCTTCTACCTTAGGCTGGGGTCAGTAACACTGCTGTGAACATACGCACAGAAAACACCATATATTGCTTTCAGTGTTGAGGGAGTGAAATTACTGGATAATTTGGTAATCCTATTATTTGGGGAGATAGGAATTGAGGAAACTCTTAACTATTTTCCACAATAGCTAGACCAAAAATGTCCAGTCATGGAGCGGAAAGATTGCACAAGCCAATGTGAGCTTCAAAGCAGGCTGCAGAAAAGGACACTGCAGAATTCTAAGCAGGTGCCTCCTCCAAGCCACTGACTTTTCAGCTGGGCTTGCTGCTGGTGCCTCCCCTGGGGTTACCTAAATCAGGACATTGGAGCTCCCTGGTCAGAACAATGATTAGACCTGGGCGACTGCTAATCCTGGTGTTGGTGAGTACATTCCCTGTGCAGGGACCAGGAGGCAGGCAGGCTCTGCAAGCAAGGGAAAAGCCTGCTCCTGGGGAAGTCTAAGCTCACGTCCAAGGTCTCAGGGTCCTCTAGGCCCTCTTCTGCCAGGATCCTGTAGACCTTGCTCTGCCAGGTGGGACTACTTCGAGTTGAGGGCCAGGTTCCTGGGTGGCACCCCTTTTCAGACTCTTCAGATAAGTTCTGGGCACCTGTGGCAGCCGTGTATTCACCTGCTGCCAGCAAGAAAGACAGTAGGAAGAAGAAAGAGTGGGCGAGGAGTCTGATTTTTAAATCTTTTTGGCTATAACTGCTTCTCCACTGTGTGCTCATTTGCAGTGAAATTGTTTCATCAGACACACATTGTTCCAATAATTATTTTCCAGGATTGTCACAGTAACTATATTTGTCTAAAAAGTAGCCATCGGAGAATTCATAGCTGGAGCTGTTTTGACCTGGAATTAGACAGTGTGGAGTGTGCACCCTGGGGAGCCCCGAGTTCCCTTTTCTGTTTGTGTAGGAGCCACCCCAGCTCTGCTTCCTCAGGAGTCTTCTGTAGGTTTCCTGATGCGGGTTTCCTGCGCTAAAGTTCCTTTTCCTGTCGACACACTGTGCCCAGCTTTTCAGTCTCCCACTGAGTAGGGAGACCCTTTGATCCAGTTCTCACTTAAGGCTGGACCTACAATTGCTGGGCTTATGCAAGCAATTTGGGGTGGGCCTTTGCTCCCAGGCACTTGGGGTTCCTTTCTCGTGGAGTGTACTGGACTCTGACAGAGCTGTGCAAGCTCAGAGCGCAAAGCTGGTGGGGCTAAGGGAGGAGGAACTTGACAGCAGGAGGATCCTAAGATCCAACCCAGTCCTAGCGGGGCAGGAGCTGAGTGAGACCCTGCTTCAAAATAACACTTGGAAGGGCGGGACTGTGGCTCAGTGTAAAGACCCAGAGCTCAATTCCCAGTACTAGGGAAGTACCTAGAAAGGCAGTGCTGGCTCTGCATTGGATCCTTTTGGGATCCTAAAGGCCCATGGCCTTGCTGTGCAGCATAGATGTGAGGAGGCTTGATGCTTAAGGCGCTGGGTACTGGTGAGGTTAGGAACAGTGGGAAGGGGGGCGGGGTGGGGGAGAGAATAGGCAGCCAAGAGGAAAATGGTAGGGTGGAGCTAAACTCTTAAAATGCAGATTTAAAGAAGATTTGCAAATACTGTGGAATCCTGTCTGGCTGGAGGGAAGAAGAGTCAAGAGGAAAATTCTGGCTGAGCAGAAGGAAGAGGGGAGCTGCAGAAGAGAGAGCCTTTGCTAGAAGGCAGGGATCCTCTGGGCAGCAGTAAGCACTTAAATTGGGAAGTCAAGACACAGGTGTGAGCTAAAAGAGTAAGAAAACAAACTTTTTCTTTCTTTTTAAAGGATCACGTTACAGACCCAAGTGGGTAGAAGAATTGGGATATTAAAACCAGGCAAGAGAGGAGAGTGGGGTGGTAGGGAGAAATTCACTGAATTTGTGTTGTTTTAGTCTTGCTGACAGATCAGATAGGGGTGCAAGAGAAAGGCTGGATTCAAGGCAGCACCTTGGATAACTCAGGAAGACTGTACTGCTTCTCTGGAAGCTGGAACACAGCAAGGAGGCTTTGCTAACTGCCAGGGATGGCTCTCGGGTTTTGTTTGGGAAACTAGAGGAAATGGAAAAACAATGAGAAACTCTAGTAAGGAGACAATCCTGGAGATTCAAATCAGGATGAGCTATCATCATGTACTCACTGTAATAGCTAGACAAAGATTCTTTTGAGACAGGAAGCACCAAGTCTTACCAGGGTGTGGAGCAACTCATTAGGGAGTTGCAGGTAAGAATGCAAAATGGTACCAGGTCCTCAGACCAGGTGAGGCCTGACATCAAGATTGACAAAGAGGACAAAGGGATAGAAGAGAAAACCCAAAGGTAGCCTTGTACCGTGTGTGGTTATCACAGTGTAAATATGAGGTGACCCACAAAGACCTGTGTCATGAGAGCTTCATACTCCATGCAGCAATGTTCGGAGATGTGATTGGATCACATAGCTTAACTTCAACAGTGTCCAGCTCCATCCACTCATGGGTCTGCTAATCATGATTTATTGGGTAGCATGGAAGCAGGAGGTGGGTCCAGCTGAAGGGAGTGGGGCTCATGGGCAGGACTTTGGGGACTACATCTGAACCCAGCCCCTTCCTATTCTCTGGCTTTCTGTTATCTCTCTCTCTCTCTCTCTCTCTCTCTCTCTCTCTCTCTCTCTCTCTCTCTCTCTCTCTCTTTCCTTTCTGCCTCTATCAAGTGTGCAGCTTGCTTTCTTCTGTCACATTCTTCCACCACGACATTTCTGCCTCCACACACACCAGACAGTTAGGCTAGCTGACATGGACTAAAACCTCCAGAACTGTGATTCAAGACAACTCTTTCCTCCACTAAATTGTTTATCACAAGTATTTTGTCACAGTGAGAGAAAGCTAACACAGTGGTCAACTGATTTTTAACCAAGATGCAAATGGAGCTCTAACAGTGGAATAAGCATATGTGAAGTAAATGGCCCAGAATCCAGAACTTGTCCTGAAAAATTAATCTATGTATAAAGGCTAAGACTGTTAAATTTCTAGTGGAAAACAGAAAAATGTGTGACTCTGGATTAAGTAAAGATTTTTTATTTTTGGTATGTGTTTAAAAGCATGATCATGAATTGGATAACTGATAAATTTGACTTCATCAAAGTCAAGAACTTCTGCTCATTAAAAAAAACTTTAAAAAATGAAAAGAATGCATTGACAAACCACACATCTGATAAGGACAAAAAGCCAGAATACACAGTTAGCTCTCAGGATTAACTGAGAATTGGTTCCAAGACCTCAAGGAAACCAAAACCCATGAATGTTCGAGTCTCTTACACTTATGGCGTGTAGTTTCCTGATCTAAAAACAAACAAGCAAAAAACGATGTTGTGTTGTTTGCAAACAGACAACGCATATCCTCCTGTATACTTTTATTTTTTGGGGTACTGGGGATTGGACTCATTACCTCACACTTGCCAGGTGGGGGCTTACCCCACTGAGCTAAACCCCCAGCCCCTCCTGTGTACTTTTCTCTCTCTTTTTTTTTTTTTTTAAACTTTTTATCGGTATGGGGGATCAAACTCACAACCGCCTGCTTGCAAGGCAGGTGCTTATGCCGCTGAGCTAAATCCCCAGCCCTGCCTCCTGTGTACTTTAAACCTTCTCCAAATTACTTATTAGTACCTGATATAAGGTAAGTGTTCTGAAAATAGTTATGGTGTTCAAGGAATAATAACAAATGTTCATGTTGGGAACAGATAATTTTTTCCAAAATATATTTTATAGTTGCTTGATCCAAAGTTTTGGGACCTTCCTATACCCACAGCCAACTACATAAAGAATTTTAAAACTCAATAATCAGAAAACATTCAGTCACTAAGTAGACCACAGGCTTCACCAAATATGCACAGATGTTCATGGAGCCCAAAGAAAAAATGCAGTGTTATTGGTCACTAAGAAAATATGAATTAAAAGTATATGAATTTGCCTCTTTGGGACATTCTATATAAATTGTATGGCGGTTTTCACTGAGTGTAATACTTCCAAGGTACATCCTTGTCTGTCCAGCGTACCTTTTGTTGCTTAGTAATATTCCACTGTGATAGGATACATTTTGTTATTCATCAGTTGTTAGGTATTTGGGTTGTTTCCCTTTATTTGGTTATTATAAATAATGCTTCTATGGATATTCATACACACAATATCTGTGGATTCTCTGTAATACCTATAAGTAGACGTCCTGGGTCATATGCTAGCTTAATGGTTTGAATTCTGAGAAGCTACTGTTATTTTCAAAAGGAAAAAGGTAGCAGTTTTAATAGCCCAAATCAAGAAAAATGCCAAGTGTTCATCAACCAATGAATGGAAGGGTAAACAAGTTGTTCTATGTCTACATTCAGTATCCGTATTTTTACATCTATTACTAGCTTAACCATTAATTATCATGTGTGATGACTAATTTACTAATGTCTGTATTACGCTGCAATAAAAATGATGAACTATTGGAACAGATAATAGCAAAAAACAAACAAAAAATGTTAAGTGTGGTTTTACTAACCTCTAACCACAGGTCCTACAGAGGCAGGGACAGAGGGATTACTTTTGGCCAGGAGTTTGAGGCAGGCCCGAGCCACATAACTAGAACCCACCTGGAAAAACAAAAACATAGGCAAAATTTTTAAACTCAGAGGACTTCCCATAGCTATTTTCTGGGCTACATAGGTGATGACCTGTTAGATGTTCACCGACGTGGTCAAAGCCAGGAAACAAGTGCTGAGAACACTGGTAACTGTCCTAAAATCTACAGAGAGAATCTATTCCATTCTTCCGTGAGGAGGATGAGGAAGGGGGGGTGCTTCTGTAAAGTGATCAGTAGATAATCTTACATGTTGCTGTGTAAGACATCTTGTTCACTGTATGTTGCTGATTGGTTAACACTGAACTCACGGCCAACGGCTTCTCTAACACACATGTTTTCCCATAAGATGCTCACAGCTTTCCCAGGGTCCATGGCAGATGGGTCGGCTCTTTACCACTAGGCCTGGGGCTGTTTCAAACATTACCACCAAAAAACGTGAACACAAAGGATGCTCAATGGGCCACAAAATGGACAATCTTGTTTTTCTCTCTATTCTCTTCCTTGCTTCCTTTCTTTTCTCTCTTTCTTTTTGGCAGCAATGGAGATTGAACCCATAACCTTCAAACTGAGATATGTTTTAATGCTTGTTTCTTTTTTTAAAATTTTGAGACAAAGACTTAAGTCAATAAGTTGCTAGGCTAGGCTGGAACTTGTGATCCTCTTGCCTCAGCCTCCTAAAATGGAAGTTATTTACAGTTAGAGATGAAACATGAGGCAGACAGCCATCTTGTTCAACCTCATGTAAATGTGTTAGGTGAATAAAATCCTTTGCCACCCTGCATATTAGTGAATGGCTTTGAAAGCATCACTTTAGAACTAAAAAATACATTTTAGAATGTAAGTGGATTTGCAAGCACACAGTCCAAGGATAATGAGGACCAAATATTCTAGTGAAATAGTTGTGAAGTTGTACACACTAGTACCATAGCTTCAAAATACAACATTCAAAAATTGACACACTTTTACAACAAAATCTAGAAATCCACATCATAGGAGATTATAAAATACCTCAAAACCAGAAAATCAAGCAGACAAACATATTAATAAGGTTTAAAAATGGGACTGGATGAGGTATCACACACATGAAATCTCAGGTACTCGGGAGTCTATGGCAGGAGGATTCACAAATTTAAGGCCAGCCTGGGCAACATTTTTTCTTTTCTCATCTTAAAAAATTGGGAAGGCTTATTTTGCTACTAAATTTTTTATTGTATGGGAAAAAAGATAAAATCAAATTTTATAACACAGTAATAGAATAACCATAGTTAATACATTACATGCTGTTATCTGTAAAGTAGTTGCTCAGGGTACAAGATACAAGTGTAAAAACTTCTCCAGTTGATACTAGTACGAATCTTTTTAAATGAACTAACAGATTCTAGCAGTATAACTGAGTTGCATTTTTTCCTTTTCCCTACTGCCCTTTTTCCTTTCACCCATCCTAGTTTCTTTTTCCTTTTAAACAATTTCTTCCCACTGCACACTGTCTGTTGTACGATTTAGACTTTATTTGCTTTCAGGTTCTCACACTAGAGGGACAATACAATGTTTTCACATGTGAATTTGATTTCTTTGTTATGAGTATGAGTCTCAAGATCTCTAAGTCTCCATTACCTATAAAAGTCTCGAGTTTATTCCTCTCTATGGTTGAGTAGTACTCCACTGTATAAAAATACATCTTTTATAGCACTTCTCAGTCGATAGGCATTTGTATTGTTTGCAAGATTTAGCTATTATAAATCATGCTACTATAAACATGGGTGCACATATATTACTGTAGTATGATGTTTTTTATTCTTCTGAGAAGATATCTGGAAGAACAGCTGAATCAAAAAGGACCTCTAAGCCTAGTTTTTTGTGGAATCTCCACACTGATTTCCAGAGTGCTCACATCAGTCTATACTCCAAACAACAGTGGAGAGGGTTCCTTTATCCCACAGCCCTGCCAGCATTTGTTATAGGTTGATTTCTTGATGATAGTCATTCTTTCTGAGTTGAGATGGAATCTCAGCATTGTTTTAATTTGCATCTCTCGAATGACCAATGATGTGGATCATTTTTCCATATATTTATTTGTCATTTGTATTTCTTCATCTGAGACGTATGTGTTCATCTCAGATGCTCATTTTTGGATTGGGTCTTTGAATTTGGGGGTCTGATTTTTTTCAATTCTTTATTATGTTCTAGATAGAGCTCCTTTGTCTGAGAGACAACTGGATAAATTTTTCACACTCTGTGGGTTGTCTTCTCACTCTGTTAGTGATTTCTTTTGATATAAAAGGCATTTTGATGAAATGAGATCCCAGTTGTTGATTCTTTGAAGTACTTCCCTTGCAGTTTGTGTTTTGTTCATGAACTCTCTACCTCTGTGTCTTCAAGATTTCTTTCTTTCTTTCTTTTTCACAACCTTGTGCTTGCCAGGGAGGTGCTTATGCCACTGAGCTAAATCCCAGGCCCAGTCTTCAAGATTTCTATTTAACTTGTCTTCTAGTGGAGTTAGTGTTTCTGTTGTAATATTTAGATCTTTGGTCCACTTTGATTTTAGTTTAGTGTATGCCTGATAGACATGTGTCTAATTTTAGTCTTCAGCAATTTTTCCAGCACCATTTATTAAATAGGCTACCTTTCTTCCAATGAACATGTTAGGCCCCTTTGTCACAGATTAGGACTGTGTTTGTAGTCTGTACCTTCTAATGTGTTCCACTGATCCTCAAGTCTTTTTCTTCATCAGTACCATACTGATTTTCTCACAGTAGCTTTGTAGTATAATTGCAAGTCAGGGATTGTGATGTCTCCTGCTTTGCCTTTGTTGCCAAGGACTGTGTTTGCTATTCTAGGTCCCTTCTGTTTCATAATGAATTTTAAGAATGTTTTCTCAAGATGTGTGAGGTATGCCAATGGTATTCTGATCAGGATTGCATTAAATCCATGTAACAGTTTTGGAAGTATGCCCATTTTTATGATGTTGGCTTTTCCTAACCAAGAGCAAGGGATATCTTTCTATTTTCTTATATCCTCTTCAATCTCCTTTTTCAGAGTACTGGAGTTTTCAATATACAGATCTTTTACATCCTTTGTTAGACTGATTCCTAAACATTTCATTTTTTGGGTGCTATTGTAATAGGTATTATTTCCATTATTTCTTTCTCAGTGAGTTTCTTGTTTATGTACAGGAATGCTGTTGATTTTTGAGTGTTGACTTATATCCAGCTATACTACTAAATTTACTTATTAACTCTGGTAGACTTTTGGTGGAATCTCCAGGGTCTTCTATGTAGAGTATCATGTCATCTGCAAATAATGATAATTCAAATTATTCCTTTCCTCTCTTTATTCCTTTTATTTCTCTCTCTTGTCTAATTGTACTGGCTAGTGTTTCCAGAACTATATTGCAGAGGAGTAATGATAGTGGACATTCTTGTCTTGTTCCCAACTTTAGAGTAAAAGTTTTCAGTTTTTGTCCTTTTAGTATGAGGTTGGCTATTGATTTGTTATGGGTGGCTTTTATCAGATTGAGATAGAGACCATCTAGCCCAATTTTCTGTAGTTTTCATCATCAGTGAGTGTTGAACTCTATCAAAAGCTGTTTCTATATCTATTGAGATGATCATGTGATTTTTGTCTTTCATTCTTTTCATATAGTGTATTACATTTATTGATTTGCCTATGATGAACCATTCCTGCATTCCTGGGATGAATCCCACGTGGTTATGGTGTATTAATCATCTTGTCGATTTGCTGTATTGTGGTTGCTAGTATTTTATGGAGAATTTTTGCATCTATGTTCATTAGGGAGATTGGCCTATAGTTCTCCTTTTTGATTGGGTCTTTCTCTGGTTTGGGTATCAGAGTAATATTTGACTCCAAGAAACAGGTGAGTGAATTGCTTCCCTTTCAATTTCATTAGAGTTTGAAGAGTATGGGCATTAAATCTTCTCTGCAATTCGTATAGAATTCAGCTGTGAATCCATCAGGACCTGGACTTTTCTTTGTTGGTAAATTTTTTAATTAAGTTTTCAATCTCAGTAACTGATATTGGGTTATTCAAAATTTTTATACTTCTTGATTCAGCTTTGATAGTTCATATATTTCTAGGAATCTGTCCATTTCTTTTGTGTTTTCCAGTCTATGTGAGTAAAGATTTTCAAAGTTAGATATTGATGATCTTCTAAATTTTCTCAGGCTCTGTAGTGATTTCACCCTTTTCCTTCCTCATTGCATGAACGAGAGTTTTTTACTTCCTTTTCTTGATAAGGTTGGTTAGGGGTTTGTCAATTTTGTTTTCTTATTTCAAAGAACCATCTCTTTGGTTCATTAATCTTGGTATTATTTTCTTACTCTCACTTGCACTAATTTCTGCTCTGATCTTTATAATTTACTACCTTCTGTGAGCTTTGGTTTTGACTTTCTCTTGTTTTCCTAGAAGCCTGAGATGCAGCATTAGGTTGTTTATTTGTGCTCATTTGTTGGGAGCCGCAGCCCCGAGCCCGGTCGCCTCACTTGGCAGACGTGAGGCCTGTAGTAAAGAGTAAAGCCTGAGGTAGATTACCCCTCCCATCGAGCACGTTAGTTTCCTGCTTACCGCGTAAGCAACCCGCTCAACAATATAGTCTGCCTGGCAACTGATGATGTTAGCCAATCAGCTTGCCTTGCTCACTTTAACATGATTGGACACTGTATCCATATATATACTGGTGCCACCCCTGGGGGGGAAGAAGAAGCCCGGAAGTAGAAGCCCAGAAGGAGCCGCGGGGAGCGGACCAGAGGAGGCTTCGGCTGGGAGCGATCCCAGGGCAGGCTGTACGGAGAAGGAAAATAAAAGAAAAGGTTGTCCACTGCCAGACTTTGTCGTGTGTCCTTCCTGCCGGCCGGGAGCGGACATCGACACTCATTCTATTTTTCTGATGTGAGAGTTCATTGTTAAGTATTTCCCTCTTAGGACTGCTTTCATTGCATGCCACAGGTTCCGGTATGTTGCAGCTGCATTTTCATTTAATTGTAGATATTGTTTAATTTCTTCTTTAATTTCATCTGTGACCCATTGGTTGTTCAAGACAGTGTTAATAAACTTCCATGTTTATGTACTTTCTGCAGTATCTTTTGCCATTAATTTCCAATTTCAGTGCCCTACACTCAGATAATATTCGTGAGATAATTTCAATTCCATTGCATTTATGTAGGCATGTTTTATGGACTGGTATATGGTCTATGTTAGAGAATGTCCCATGTGCAGCTGAGAAGAATGTGTTGCATGGAACGCTCTGTAAATGTCTACTAAGTCCATTTGTTCATAAGTTTTATTCAGATCTGGTATTTCTTTCCCAACTTTTGGTCTGGTTGATCTGTCTATTTGTGACAGTGGGGTATTAGGCTCTCCCACTAAACTGTGTTATTGCTTATCTGATTTTTCATGTCTATTAATATTTGTCTTATATAGTTGAGTGCCCTCATATTTGATGATACATATTTATGATTGTTATTGATAGATTTGGATTCCCGGTCAGGAACCATATGATAGAATTCTGGCACAGCTGAAAAGATAAGAAGTATGAAATATAAATGACCTTTATTTCAAGAATGCAGGGAGATCCCCCTGACCCTCTGGGGTCTGACATTGTCTCCAGGGGCTGGCATCCTCTCCGTCAGACATGTGGAGTGGGGGCATATATGTAGCTTAGGTTTGGGGTGGTGCCTAAGGTGCATTAGTGATGCACAGGTAGCCCATTGGTATTCATTTTGCGCCACAGGTAAATTCCTAGGAGCGAGGAAGATAGAGCTCAAGATAGCGCCCCCTGGTTCCACCTCTAAGCTTTTCACCAGCTACAGTGTCCCAAATGGGGCAAAATCCTTTCAGTCCCATCTTTTGATTATTAGGAAAAAGGGTGAAGTTTTTCTTTCTTTTACTGATTCCTGATGGAAGGGGGCTCTGTATTGGGGTTTAGGAGTGTTGATGGGATGATGGTTGATGCCCAAGTAGAAGCTGGTGCCAGGTGTTTTAGCTAGGACAACTTTATCACTGGTGAATGCACATATGTTAGACTGGAAAAATAAAAAGGCAAGATGTTATGAGGAGGCCACTTCATATTTAAGGACACAGGTGAGGTAAAAGGAAAGGTGCCTTTGATTTTGATATGTCATTTTATCAGGTCTATGCTGAGGTAGAATCATTGCCACAGTAAGGTAGAATTCTGAAAAATAAATGTGGGATTAGGAGGAGTGAAGTTATGAAAGGTGATTATTCCCCCATCTGAAAGGGTAAAAGTTAAGAGGGTAGGTAGGTAAGACTTGTCTCCGGTATGCATGATGTAGGAGTCCTTAGGAAATACTGTTGAGAGTCCTGCTGTAAAAAGGATAAGAAATTAGGAACCAAATTGGACAACAAAACATGACAGCCTGAGAGTTGTGGCTGTGAAGCCTTGATGAGGTGGAGATGAGTAGGCAAAAGAATGGTTAGATCGAGGGCTGGAAGGGCAACACTTAGCCTGAGTGATGTGAAACCAGGATGGCAGTCTAGCAACTTTGACCACTGTTGAGGCTGACAAGAAGACCAGGTAAGGACTGCTCTAACTTGGTTGTAGTCTTTGGGATGATTTGCTGTAATAGGACCTTGTAAGTATATCAGCAGTCTCCCTGGTTGTGGGAAAGACTTTTATGTATCCTGAAAAAATATAAATAAAGGTGAGAAGATAAAATTTATCTGTCAGTCTTGACCAGAGTTGTGTCTGAGAAATTGGTGAATAGGAAAGGAAGGGGGGTGCTATGTATCCCTGAGGAGAGGTTTACTAGCAATAACAGGTGTAAGCTGCTGAGACCTCAGAGTCTGGGTCAGTCTTCAGAAACACAAGGGAATAAAAAGCATTTTTAAGATTTAGGACTGTAGAGTAAGGGGTGGAGGGAAGATTTGGCACCACTGGGTAGATTGGGAAGAAGCAGTCTGGAACCTGCACAAAATAGGCCCTGTTTGTAAATGGCATAGGTTGGCCATCAATACCCCCTATAGAGACTGAGGACTTAATATAGCAACCTGAAAGCTCAGGAAGAGCCTATCTATACATGGCCTCTGTGTCCAACCAGTATAGAGAATGTATATCTGGATCTGAAAGAAAACATTTGTCATGGCTGGAACACAAGAAAAAAGCAGCAGAAACAATCCAAATTTTATATTTGAAAGCATGAATACACCGTCAGATCAGCAAAAATGAGTTGTCTGCTGTGACCTGTTGTGTCTGTCTCTGAGCTGGCAGTCAGAGCCACTCCTGCAGTCAGAGCCACACCCGAGTTTGGGGGTGGGGGGCTGGGACAGCTCCAGGGCAGCACATAGGGTGGGCGGAGTGCACAGGGGAGTCAGAGCACCCAGGGTGGGGACGGTACATGCAGAGCGATGGGCGCAGCGTGCAGGGCAGAGCCAGGACTGCTCCAGAGATGCACGCAGGGTGGGGGTGGAGTGCAGAACTGGGGCACGGCGTGGAGCTGGGACTACTCACAGGGCACGCAGAGCAGGGCACGGTGCAGATTCAGACCCGGCATGGATGAAGCTAGGACCACGCACAGAGCTGGGGCACGGCATGAGGGCTCAGAGCAGCCCATGCGAACCTCCCAACACTGTTTGGGCGCACCTCCCCCATCTCAGCAGGGAATGGGTCAGAGTGTGGCAGGGGAAGGGGAAGCGGGAAGGAAAGGAGATGCTGAGAAAGCTTTGAAAGGCTGTCCTCAGTGTGGGGAGGGGGAGGGATCGTGCAGGAGCAGGAAAAGACACATTCTTAAAATTAAGGCTTAAAGATAGTTTTTGTAAACTTGTCGTCAGTGTGATAAGCTATAAATAGGTATGGTTTTGAGGGGGACAGGAAGTGGTCCCCAAGATAAAATCTGGTGTGGGGTCTGGCCCACAGAGTCGCAGTCAGGTAAGGCAATGGACTGTGGCCTAATCAGCTTAGATCATCATCTTTACCTCCTAGGCCGATGGGTAATCGGTAATTTAGTTCCAAAGCTTGTGATAATTGGCCATCACCAACACTAGGGGATTTCCCAGTGATTTCAGTAACAGCTCTGCCTGTGAGAGCTTAAAAGCTCTAAAGGATGTGAACATTTTCCAGTGTGGGTCCCAGCCCATGGAGAAAGACTCTGCCTTGGGCTGTCTAAGGATGTGAGGAGCCTCACCCGAGTCCAGGGAAGGTAGAGAAAACCCGCATGGGGCCTGGCCCAGCGGCCAAGTAATCTCCAGAGGTTGCTCACCTGTGGTAAATGAATTAGACAGGTGTTGTTTGCAAATCAGCAGCACCAAGTTTAGCAGCTCCCCAAGTGTTGAGAAGTGAGGAATTTATCCAGGATGCAGTCCAGTTCGTGAGTTGGCAGGGGACTCCGAATGGGGATTCCAGAAGTCACTCGCCTGCCGATCAGAGTCAGGGCACTATATGATAGAACTGGATTCCCGATCAGGGAATCATATGATAGAATTCTGGCATGGCTGAAAAGATAAGAAGTATGAAATATAAATTTATTTTATATTTATTTTAAGAATGCAGGGAGAGATCCCCCTGACCCTCTGGGGTCTGGCACTGTCTCCTGGGGCTGGCGTTCTCTCCGTTGGACACATGGAGTGGGGGCATACATGTAGCTTAGGTTTGGGGTGGTGCCTAAGGTGCATTAGTGATGCACAGGTAGCCCATTGGTATTCATTTTGTACCACAGGTAAATTCCTAGGGGCGGGGAAGATAGAGCTCAAGATAGAGCCCCCTGGTTCCACCTCCAAGCTTTTCACCAGCTACAGTGTCCCAATTGGGGCAAAATCCTTTCAGTTATCACCTCCTCTCAAAATTTCCCCCTAAAAAATGTGTAGTGACCTTTTTTATCTCTTTTGATCATTCTTGGTTTGAAGTTCACATTGTCTGAAAGCAGAACTCTGTTTTTTTCTGGGTTCCTCTTGCATAGAGTATTGTTTTCCATCCTTTGACTTTTGGTCTATGAATTTCTTTTTGAGTTAAATGTTTCTTGTATATAGCATATTGTTGGATCTTGTTTCTTGATTCATTCTTCCAGTCTGTTTCTTTTGATTGGTAAATTGAGGCCATTTATGTTGATGGTTACAATTGATATGTACTGATTTAGTTTTGTCATTTTATTTTTCTGCTGTTGATTCCCTGCTTTACCCTTTTGTTTAACTGTTTGCCCTGCTTGGTGGTTCATTTTTATTATTGTTCTGGGAATTGTGGTCATTTTTACCTTTATCTAAAATACCTTTCACTACTCTTTGTGTGTTGGTTTGGTGATCATAAATTTTTTTCAGTTGTTCTTTGTCATGAAAGTATCCTATTTCTGCATTAATTTGGAAAGGTAGTTTTATAGGGTACATTAATCTGGGCTGGAAGCTTTTTTTTCTTCTTCTTCTTTTTTGGGACTTGAAATACTTCATTCCGAGCTCTTCTTAACTTGAGAGTTTGTGTTGAGAAGTCTACTGTGATTCTGATGGGCTTTTCCTTATATGGAACCTGTTTCTTTTCTCAGAGCTGTTAATAATATGTTCTCATACTGAATTTCTGGAATCTTGATTATTATATGTCTGCAAGTAGATTTATTTTGGTTGTGGGTGTTTAGAGTTCTATGTGTCTCTCTTATCTGTTTGTATGCCAGTTTCTTTTCCTATGCTTAGGAAATTTTCTGCTGTTACTCCTGCAGATAGGTTTTTTTATGTCTTTGGTGTTGACTCCTGCTTTTTCATTGACACCAATTAGTCTTATATTATTTTTCTTTGAGTCATCTTACAGCTGTTGAATTCTTATTTCTTGATGCTTTGTTATTTTCAAGAAATCTTTCCTTTCATGATCGTTGGCCACAATCCTGTCTTTAAGTTCTGAAGTCTATCCTCAGTTTCATTCAAGCAGTTTTGCCAGCTTTCAATGGCATTTTTACTTTCCTGAATATGTTTGAATCTGTTTCATGCATTCTGTTTCTTTCCTATATTGATCATTAATGGTTTCTGTCCTTTTCCTGTCATCATTATCTTTTATCTATCTCTACTCTAGATTTGCTGAGCAGTTCTTTTTTGAATGTTGATATTTCTTTTTTTTTTTTTTTTTTTGGACCTGAGAGATTATTTCTGATCTGATTTCCTCTATAACCTCATGGATTTGTTTCTATACTTTGGTTGCTATCATTTCAGAATTTCAAGTGTGCCTCTTCCATTTTCCTCTCTCTTGTTGTCTCTTGGGCTTGCTTGTTCTGGGTTGGCCTGAAGTCTAAGGCTTCATTTTAGTTCTGCATCTTATCATTTTCTATTTCAAAAGCTTTTATTTTGCTTTCTGTGTTGTTCCTTGTACATGTTTGTAGTAGGTAGCTTTATCATTAGTATCAAAGCCTCTCTAGGCAAGGATTATTCTTCAGGGATATCATCTGTGTGTGGGAGGTTCTTGGTTTGTGTCTCCCAAGGTCCTACCTTTCCAATTAATTAAGAGTGAGATGTTGGTACCTGTTTGGCTCAGCCCCCAGTCCTTTGATGCTGGCATGTAGTGAAGTTGTGACCCCACAACTTCCCAGTTTGTTATAGAAGTGAGAACAACTGATTAAAACAGATATAGCATCCTAGTTAAAGTAGTATAATTAGCAATAACAAACCATCAAGCACAGTATGGAAACTGACCAACTGTGGTGACTATTAATTTTGTACCTTTAACCATAGAAGAAAAATCTCCAGTTATATAATGAATCAATCATAAACTGGAAGCTCATATGCAAAGTGTCTCCCCTTCAGCCTAGGCAACTTAGTAAGACACTTCTGAAAATCAAAAAAAATTACAAAATAGGGCTGAGGATGAGCTAAGTGGTGGCATACATACATACCGTATGCGTGGCCCTAAATTCAATCCCCATTAACACAATAAAGGAAAAAAACAACAGAAAAATTAACCAATTTCATATGTGTATATACATATAGACATGTGTATAATATATGTGTACAAAATACATGCACAAATTTACAGAACATAGGCTCTCAATCATAGATAATATTCTTTTTCCTTTCTTCTTCTTCTGCCTCCTGCTCTTCCTCCTCCAACTTCTCCTTCTTCTTCTTATGACATTGGAAATTGAAGCCAAATTCTTTATAGATAGCTACATCCTCAAGCCTTTTTATTTTTTGGTTTAAGTTGCCTTTTTACTTTTTGGTTTAAGTACTGGGCTAGAATTTCGTTTTTTTTTTTAATTTAAAAGGAAAAAAAAGAAAAAACAAAACAAAAAACAGTGTAAGGGTACAAGTAATACAGAATTGCAAAAAAATGGTAAGAAATCACTGGTTAATAGATTACATATTGTCATTTTAGAAGTAGTTGTTCAAGTTACTGGAATAAAGCATACAAAGTAGACATTCAAACAGTGAGACTGCAAACAGTTGTGTTCAATGATCCAACAAAAACTCAGTAATATGGTCATCTGTCTTAACACACCTACACTTGCAGCTGTATCCCTCAGAGCACTTTTTTTCCTCTCTTTTTTACAACAAAATTTACACATTTTGGGTTTTATTACTCCCATAGTTCTTATTACTTTTGGGGGGGAAGAGAATTAAACCAAATATGACAAAACAAAGCTGTCAGTCAAAACCAAGGATAGACATAGCACATGATGTAAAAACAGAGTACAAGGTTATCAACAATGGTTACCATAATGCCTCTTGTTTCCTTAAAAAGAATTGCCTATATCATTAGGTATAATAAAGTTGAACAAAACAGTACAGAACAAGACCAATAAAACCTAAACATTGTAAACATTACAGGACTTCAAAAGAAGATAATAGTCAAACCCGTATGGGCATTATAGTGAATTTGCCTTCAAAGAAGTTGCCTATACCCTCAAATTTGATACTATCAAACAGAACCGAACAGAGTCTAATCAGTCAAAACAAGATAGTGGGAGTAATACAGAGCTTCAAATCAAGTTAATAGGATATCAAAAAAGTTACTATAATATATCCTGCTAATTTTTTAAAGTTTTTCCCCTTAATTAAAAAAAATAATAAAAATAAATAATTTTTTAATGAATGAGGGGGAGATTGAGATAAAAGAGGACATAACCACATAACAATACAGATCAAAGCATGACAATTTCAGCAACCTAGTGCTTCATAAGCACTGGGTTGCAGGCAAGTGCTAAACCACTATTTGGATAAAACACTTTCTTGACAAAGTGTATTTGCAACTACTGAAAAAATTACATACTGGAACAAAAAATGTGCACTGAAAACCAAAGGATCCCAACCACATAGGTTATAGTTCTGATTGTGCAAACACATGAGATAGAAACAGCACAGAAATGTTGTTTGTACCTGAACAGGTGCTACTGCTATTGCAAGTCAGAGCACTAGGAGGTCCTTGAGAGAAAGTTACAGTGAACATTTGCACAGCAAAAGCTTCCCTGTGGGAGCCCTGGTTCAGGATTGAGCCATCCACTTCCTCTGTGCTGAGACATGGATGTGTGTATAAGCCTGTGGGATTGGAGGGTAAGTGCCACAAGCAGTAGGGGCATCTCTTGATAATGCCAGTCTTGCTTTCTGATTCAAGGTGATCGTGGCAACAAGTGCAACCACATGTAATCCAGGCGAGTGCTTGTCTGATACTGGTCACTGCTGCCAGTGTTGCTCAGCTGGTGAGTACAGGATGCATTCCCAGGCCTCCCATAGCTAGAAAAGAGCTGGAAAAGCATTGTATATGTACAATGTGGCAGCCACCATGGTTCATCTCTCTTCACTTGGCAAGTAGTTTCTCTGCACTTGCTTTGGAAGAACCCCTATGTGAACAGAGAAGTGAAGTTGGTTGTCCTTCAGGGGCTGTGCTGTGTTCTATAGGGCTGGAGGAGGAAGGTGATGGATGCAGGCCCAAGCTGAGTCCCCCACCCACTGTCTCTCCTTTCAGGATGGACCAAGACAAGGTGGAGAAAAGGAAGCTTAGTGAGGAGGTAGCTTAATGCCACTACTGTGAGCTTTACCCTCATGATATTATTCCGTGACCAAATATCTACTCCTTATTGCAAGGAGGTATATAAAAAAAGGTATAAGCTTATCCATACCTGGGCCACACAGCACCACACCATCCCCACATACCTTCACACACCTATTCATACCTTCACCAACACACACATCTGTAACATACCTGTGCATACACTCCCCTGTTGACAAATCTCTGAATACATGCTCAAATATGAATAAGCACATGCACACACTAACATGTGCAAATCTGCATACCCCACACACATCTGCACATCATACACAACACAGTAGAGGAATAGAGGAGGCAGGACTGTCCTGACTTAACGTCTGCTGAACTCAGCACATGTGTGGGATATGTGAGGTGTATGTAGCCAGGAGGTGGGCCTGTCTCAACTATGCTGCTGTTGAAGCCCTTACAGGAGAGCACTAGAGCAGGAGCCCTGCTGCACCTTGGTTGAACACTTCTTTCTAGAGCTCCAATGTTCCTCAAATGAACTGGCTTTGGGAACTTTAGGAACTTGAGACAGGAGATTGTGATGGATGAACAGGCACCTGCAAGGTCTTGGTGAACCCACCATGCAGGCTCAAAACCATACACCTGTGCATTCTGCGGAGGGCCCTCAGTTCCTGGGGACACATGAACATCAAATTTAGCTTAAGACTATGGTGGGTGCCATAGTCTTAAGCCAAGGATATTGCAGGTCCTGGAACAGGTACTGTGTAGGTGACCTCTTCACGATGTGCCTCAGGAATGAGTAACCAGCCGCACAGTCTGTAGGTTGGAACCTCCTGGAGAAGGCACCCTGACCCTATGTCACCTGTCTCACTTCCTCATACAGGCGAGCATGACACCAAACTCTGCCAGGAAAACCATGGAGCTGCAGAGTGTGCATCTTGTGAGTCTGGAAGAACCTTCATGGCCCACCCCAACCTCCAGCCATTATGCTCTCCCTGCTCCGACTGCAGGAAGGAGGGTAAGTGTGGCTATGGGCAGGCAAAGGTGATTGTGATTGTTCTGTTGCTATTTTTTGTTTGTTTGTTTTCTCTTTGCTTTTTATCCACCACCCCTCCCCCCTCCAGTACTGGGAATTGAACACAGGGCCCTGGAAATTCAAAGTAAGCAAGTGCTCCACCACTGAACTACATCCCAGCCCTTTACTGACTTTAAAATATGTCCTCTACTCCTGGCTTACAGAGATCTCACACAAGAAAGGTGGCTCTGTCTGTCTGAGATGGAGCAGGCAATGTATTCCTCACAGGGTGTGGTTCTTGGAACACTCATGGGGCTCCTCTTTACCATGATGACACACATACAGAGCTAAAGCATCAATCTACAAACTGTTAGGATTTTTAAGGCATCTAACAAAAGTGCTGTATATAAGATTCATACACAAAAATTCATCTAAATTTCTATGTGTCAACAACAAATTGTTTTTATAAAAATGTAATTAAAAAATAATACATGTTTGCATTAGCAAAAATCCATGTGAGATACTGGAATGAATTTAGCAGAGGATATATAAAATGAGCAAACAACATTCACATCAGTCTACAGTAATTATGCAGAAAATGACAAAAACATTGCATGAAAAAAGTCAGTCTCACTAACATGTCAGTTATTCTCCGTGGAATGACCCTTAGAACCAGTGCACTCCTAATGAGATTCCTAACAAGAATTTTTTTGAAATGAGAAGCTAGCAGGTGCTACAATGCTCCTGAGGACCACAGCCCAGCCAGCACTAGGCCTACCCTGATGTCACAGCTCTATGTGAGGGAAAAATGAGGATGGCCTGAGTACATGCAGGGCTGGGTTGGGGGACCTGTGGGCCAGCAGTGGGCCAGAAAGACATGGCTCAGAGGTGAACCCATGGTTTGCAGCACATGGCTTCAAATAGAATCCTAAATGTGGATAACTGATAATCCATATGGAAAACTGCCAGCTCAGGGTGGAGCTCTGGCTGTCCCCAGACATGAACATCAGTATACTGAGGTCTACACAGGAGAAGCAAGGCTGCAAGAAGAAAACAGACTAGGACTTTAAGGCACCAGACAGTATGTATGTAACTCATAAAACATCACAGCACCATGGATAAGATTGATACACACCAGTACTTTAGAATGATGCAGCCATCAATAGACATAAAAACTTGAAATCTTAAGCCATGAAATGGGAGAATCTATGTTACCTCTATGCAAGGCCTGTGTCCAGAACATGGAAAAGCTGTCTGTATGCCAGTAAGAGAAGATATTACAGGGCTGGTAGGTGATATTACAGAGGTAGGGTGCTTTTCCAGCATGGGTAGGACCCTACATTCCATCTCCAGAACAGCTTCCCCCACAAAGAAGAACATATATGACTGGAGTTCCCTTCTTATAGGGTTAAAATGAAAGCAAAAGTTTGGGGATGTTTCTCAAGGATCATTCTGTTACTGATTTTGTTTTTCTTGGTTTGTTTGTTTTTTGTTTTGGGGGGGTTTTTTTGTTTTGTTTTGTTTTGGGGTTTTTTTTTTTTTTTTTTGGTGTGTTTGTTTGTTTTGAGACAGGGTCTTGCTATGCAGTTCAGGCTGGCCCTAAACTCACTCTGTAGCCCAGGCTGGCCTCAAACTCTCGGCAATCCTCTTGCCTAGGCCTCCCAAGTGCTGGGATTACAGGCATAGTGACCATGCCTGGCAAGGTTCACCTTGCTCCCATCCTAGCCTAGACTGCAGAGCTCCTGCTGGACTCTCCTGAGATCACAGAAAAAATGATCTGATTGTAACCTTTTTTTGTTCCTGTGTTGAAAGACAGAGTGAGGGCAGATTCTATCCCCAGATTCAAGAGCCCTGGGGGGGCCTTACTGAGTTGTGTCCAGTGAACAATATAACAGAATCCCACACTGATAACTGGTCCTTAATTTTCTCTCTAACAGACCAGAATCCAGTTTCAAACTGCTCCTTGACCTCTGACAGGGAGTGTCAATGTGCAGAAAACTACTACTGCGACTCAGAAAAGTGTGTGGAACACTGCTTCCAGTGCAAGAGGTACAGCCAAGAAGGGGTTCTCCAACCGCCCCTCACTGCTTGCTTTTCTTTGGGTCACTCCAGCCTTAGTTTCCACATCTGGAGTAAGTAAATAGTATCTGTACTATGAAGGTTCAAGCAAACAAATCATCAATTTGTTTCCTAGCTACCTGTCTGGAGACAGTGCTCATCTGTGTTAAGCTTTCTTTCAAAATGACCAAACATCTTGAAGGAGGAAAGGTTTATTTTGGTTCACGGTTTCAAATGTGTCAGTCCCTGGTCAGCTGGCTCCACTGTTTCTGTGTTGTGATGAGGCAGAAACATCATGGCAGAAGAATGGGGTGGTAGAACATGGCCAGGAAATGAGAAGGGAAAAACCCAAGAGAAAGGATCCAGGGACAATATACAGCCCCAGGCTCACACCTCTGACCCACTCCTTTCAATGAGGTGCTACCTCCTGTTTCTATCAGCTCCAAAACGTCACTGAATTATGATCTCTTCAGTGGATTGATCCACTGAAGAAGTTAGAACCTTTATGATCTAATCAAGTTCCTCTTTTCCCTTCAATCCATAGGCCTCCAACAAGGCTATAGGTATTTCTAGAAGAAGAAAATTGATCAACTTTGGGCTGCTAGGGAGAATAATAGCAATGCTGTCTAAAAGGCTGATGGGGTGGCAGTAGCTAAGAGGCCAGCCATGCAGTCTCATGGTGCCTCTAGGAGGAAGTCTGGCATGCACCAGGCCTCTCCTGGGCACCAGGAGGCTGCTGCAGAGCCTTTCTCCTGGCAGTGGTAGGGTTGGGTCCCAGAGGGCCAGAACTGAGGATGTTTCACTCCAGGTGTGATGCTGGGATCCCTGTCCTGGTGGAATGCAATGCCACAGCAAACACGGTCTGCGGGATGGCTCATTCAAGTAAGAGACCTTTGGTTTTTCTTCTTAAATGTATGTTTTACTGGGGTAAAAGTTATGCAATGTAAAATTAACCATTTTTTCCACATTTTTAATTAGTGTGTATTTGTTAGACAATTTGTAGGCTTCATTTTGGTACATTCATACATGTACGTAATATACTTTGATCATTTTCACCAGCAATAAACCCACTTGCCCCCACCACCACCACAAATCAACCATTTTAAAGTTGATGGTTTAGTGTCACTTAATACCACCTCCTCCTGAAAATTCCAAAATACACCTATCTCCATGAAAGGAGTCTCTACCAGCATTATATAATGATGTCCCAGGTCTTGGCATCACCAATCAGCTTTCTATCCCAATAGATGGGCCTCTTCTGGACACTTCATGCAAAAGGCATCAGACTACATGAATCCTTTTATGTCTGGCTCCTTTTACAGAAATAATGTTTTTGAGATTTGCACAGGTCATAGCATGTATTAGTACTTCATTCCTTGTTATGGGTAAATAATTTAAACACATTTTACTGTTCATTATATGTTCTTGGGATTTTTAGCAGTTCTCTGGGAAACAAAATAGACTTTTGAGCCAGTACTATTCAAAGGGCAAAGGATAGACTTTTTAAGAATATAGTGCAGCTATTGTGGAAAACAGTACAAGTGTTTCATAGACTATTACAAATTGCGTTATCATACGAGCCAACAATCCCAACCTGAGTATTCTCCAAAAGAACTAACAGCCTGACTCAAAAAGAGGTTTACCCCCATATTCATAGCAGCCAAGAGGAGGAAGCCAACTAAGTGCCCACGGATGGATGAATGGACAGATGAAAAGTGTAAATGCATTGAGTGAAATAATATTCAGCCTTAAAGGGGAGGACACTACAACACACAACACCAAGGACACTGTGCAAAGACAAATATGGGAGTTACTAAAGGACAAATGTTATGTAATTCCACTTATATGAGGTCTCTAGAGTTATAAGATCTAGAAAAAGAGTACAACAGTGGTGAAAGGAACTCGAATTCATTGTTAAATAGAAACAGAGCTTCAGTTTGTGCAGATGAAAAAGTTAGGATGCTGGGGGAGGTAATGACTGCAAAACAATGTAAATGCACCTAAAATTAATGAACTGCACTCTTTAAAAAGGAAACTGTGTAAATACATATATTTTAGCACAGGTATTATAAAAAGTAAGCAATCAAGTCCTTAGTGGAATTGGGCTTCGCCTTACCCACAGGAAGACTAAGCCTCTGGGTCTTTAAGGTCTCTGTCCAGGGCTGTGTTCTGGGACAGGACATGTACACCTAGTCCTATTGCCAAGACTGCAACTTCCACTGCCAACACAGAGAGACTGGGAATTTGTGGGTCACCCTACGTGGCTTAGGTGCTACATGATGCCTCCTGGGGTGATTCTCCTCGAGGTCATGGGTCCGGCTTGGGACTGGTAGTAAACCATTTCTTCAAACAGCACCTGGATGGGAGAGGCCTTCTGGCCTACGTGAGATCAGCACACTACCTTGGGGAGGGCTCTGTCACCTGCCCTCATGTGTGGAAGCCAGGCATCCTGTCCTTGCCTCCCTGCCCTTGTCTGCCCAGTGCTCTGGCCTTCTCACTCAGGGCTGCCATGTCCACAGAACCAGTAATTAGGAATGTTGATTTGTTCATTATCATGGAACCGCTGGGGGGAAAATTCCAGGTCCTCCTGTTACTAAGACATTGTCTGATTTTTGCACTTTTAGAGAGCAGAAACTGGCCAATGATGATTGTATGCATTCTACCTCTCCTGGTCTCATCTGTTTTCTAAGAAAACATGGATTCTGAGAGCATGTTGTTCTTCCATAAAGAACTGTGGTTAGCAGCCCCTTGACAGAAGCAAGTGACAGCCCGATGGCCACCAAATCCCAAAGCCCTGATTCACAGAGGGGCCAGCCACTTCCTTCTGGGAAGCTACGCTCAGCTTCTGCTTCACACACAGCTTCATGAATCACCCTGTCCATAAACATTTGTAGAAGTACTGACCCTGCCAAACAGTCCAGCATCATAGGTGTCTGAAATCCTGGTGGAAGCCCACATGCCTATAAATCCAGCAGCACTTGGACAGCATCAAAGTATACTCCCAGCACACGATGCACCTGGGCCCTCTTGAACCATGGCTGCAGTGGCCTGTGGATGCCTTTCTGTTTTATGAGATCCCAGGCAAGCAAACTCCCCATCCTCAAAAAGACTCTGCTCTGGAAAGTGTTTGAAATAAAATTGTATTTCTATACCTCTGAGTTTTTTTGGCCGTGGACCTGAAGGCTCCTGTCATGCCCTTAATGCATCTTTCTTGTTGCCCTAGTGGTGAGTGCTTGGATTTGTTTGAATGGTGCTAATCTCTTTAGCGACCATCCCCTCCTTGGCTATGCCTTTAGATGCCCTCCTTTTCCAGCCAGGATGCAAGTCCTCTAAATCTTTCAGCTCTCCTCTTTTTTCCTTCCAGTTCTAACTGTAAGTTTGGTTAAGAGCAGTCAGTAATACCCACACTGCTCCCTGAGTGGGGTGATGCCTTGAGATGTTCTCCGTCAGATAATCCAAGCAAACACCTCCAAACTTAGCCTCCCGCAATTATCGGGCACAGACAATGCAGGCAAATGCTTTAAGGATGGTAAAAACATCCAGAAATACATTACAACTACCTAAGTTGAAGAGAATGTCCTCTGTGGGCAGGCCAAGGACTCTAGCTGACCAAGGCTTGTCTTCATTTGTGGAGTCAGGCAGGTGTCCTAGCTGGCTGGTAAGCTCCTACCCTAGACAGAGGTTGATGTCTTTTGCTCAGGTGAACCACTGGGGAGGGAATGGTATGAGGGTTCCCATACAAAGTGTTTCTGAAAGATACCTAGAAAGGGACTAGCTAGTTAGGTTGAATGGAGTTTCTATTTCAGTTTTTGAAGACTCACCCTACTGCATCACATAGTGACTACACTGGTTTACATGTCTAAGGGTTCCGGGAGAACATCTCTGGCCTGCAGGCTTGGGACCAGGAGCTGTGGCCCCTCAGGTACATGGAGAAGGACGAGCCTGATAGGCCCAATGCAGAGATAGCTTGACTCACTGATACCCCACTCCTTGCCTTACCACACCCACAAACTTATTCTTCAGTTATTTGGGGCCCACAATCCTCAGTCATCATTTGATTCAAAATAATGTAGCATTGATCTCCAAGGGTAATAAAGGATTTTTTAATTCCTTATGTTTTAAAAATCAAGAAAAATTCTCAATATCATATAATATTTCCAAATACCCCTCATAGCCTGATAATTACTTTTTTAAAAAAATCAAATGGGTGCAATATGCCTGGTTTGTATCATTCACTTCCTCTCTCCCCCTATCAAAGTTTTTGTTATGGTTGAAATCCAGAATCCCCTAAACCATGGCTGGAGATGGGCTTGGGAGAATATGATTGGATCAAGTGGATAATTCCACTGATGAAGGCCTGATTTGATGGCATTCTTAGGATGTGATGGAAGCCCATGTGGTGGAGCCTAGTGGAAGGCAGTGATCCCTCCGTGCATGACCTTGGGGACCGAATCTGGGCCTATGTCCCTTCTTCTCATCTGTCTCCATGTCTCTCTGCCTTTCCCACCCTTCTGTCCCTCTTTCTCTCTTTCTGCTTTCTGGCTGCCAGGAGGTGAGAAGCCTTTCTTCACTGTGCTCTCTGTCTTGATGGTTCTGTCTCACACCTCAGGTCTATCAGGCAGTGTTTACTAGAGAAACGGATGTAACACAGGACTGTTGACTCAAGATAGAATTCTGGACCTGCAGCCTTTTCTTTCGGTTCTTGAAAGTGCTTTGCCACTTCCTTTATTTTTGGTGGCTTGTAAAGAGCCACATCTCTGTGACTCAAATATAAGAAGGGGCTTTTTCGATTTCACTGCTTCAAGATGTTATCTGTCCCTAGTTTTTAGAAGCTGGATTAAGATGTATCTCCCAGGGCATTCTTTTCACTTTACCCTATTTGGGGTTCACTGACTTCTTAAATCTGCAGGTTTATATCTTTTTCCAATTTCCAGCTGCATCCTCCTCCCTCTCTTGCCTGAACTGGGGTAGTGTAATGTTATACAGTCCAGTGGGGTGAACCTTCAGCACAGATGCTACAGAGAGCTGTTTCTTTTACTGAAAGCTCTAGAGGGTTCACTGTCACAGGTATAGGCCTATTTTATAGTCCACAAGTAATTTCTATTGATTCCTGTACTCCAAGTTTGTAAAATGTCAGTTATATATTTCAATTCTAAAAACTCAGTGGAATCAGGTAGATTGGAAATGCTCAAAAGTTGAGGTTGGTGATAACAGGGTGGCCTCTGATGTCTTTAGTATTTGTCTAGGAACAGAGACTATAAACTTCAAATCACAGAGGTTTCCTTGGTGAATCACCTACCTTACAGCATCTGCACCACCTAGCAGGTAGCCGGTCCCCATTCTCATGCCAAAGGACAGGCAGGTGTGGGACATTTGGATAGGTGAATGCTGAGGTTGGTTCTGGGACCGAGCTTCATACCCTCTCTCCACACTTGTGCATTTTGTGAAAA
Source organism: Cavia porcellus (assembly GCF_034190915.1). Taxonomy (NCBI): domain Eukaryota; kingdom Metazoa; phylum Chordata; class Mammalia; order Rodentia; family Caviidae; genus Cavia; species Cavia porcellus. The sequence goes on from NW_026947500.1 coordinate 29,673,840, forward strand.
TTCTCAGCAATCATTTCATTCTGTATTACAAGACCAATCAGGCCGGAAACCAGAGCTGACAAATCACCTCTCACATTTTCTCAAACCAAAACAGCATTCTCAATCAGAGGGGACATGACTTTAAAACAGAACTGAAGAGAAGGGCAGAAGCAGGAGAGAAGGTACCCAGGGCCTCATTCTGTGACAAAAAAGTTAAAAACCAACAGTTTGATGCTCTATTAAAACAAGATGTGCTCACCTGGTCCACAACATAGTTCACTCTTAGACTCAGTTAGCCTTGACTGCCTACTGAGGACCTCGCCAAGATCCCCAATTGTCTGTATGAGAGGTATAGCTAAAGGATGAAATAAGAAAGAGAGACAAGTTTAGTAATACATGATGGGGGCTGGAAGGTCAGTGCTTCAGGACAAGCAAAGGCCAGATACTCCAAACCAGACACTATTTCTTGAGTGTAGACAGTGCAGTAAGTTTACGATGGTAGGAGAGGCTAGCAAAAGATTGCAGGTTAGTGGAACATTTCAGGTCAGTGGAAGATTCAGAGGTCAGTTGCACTGCAGGCAATGAATAATCCTGGGATGACTCAAGAGGGTGGAGATGATCTTATGCTAAGAGGGATCCTTCTCTGGAATGTTATTTTTCATTTTAGAAGTCTTAGTCTTAGTGGGAGAGAGAAAATGGCCCATCCCAAGAGTTAATGGGAAGTCTCAAAAAGGTGATACAACAAACCTAAGCCTCCATTTACCCCTTAGAGAAGTATGTAAAATTAGCCATTATGAATTCATGGTCCCGAGTATATTCTTCTTTTTGTTTTTGTAGTATCAGCAGTTAGCATTTCTTACCTATTATTGTAATTTGTTCTCAATTGCCCATAACAGTGGTCCATTACTGAGGTAGTTGAAAACTTCCAGAAGAGCTTAATGATTGAAGTTCCTTCCTATATCTGACTTATTATGACATTGTTTTATATATCTTCTGATTATACTTTCCAGCTGGATGTTCAAGACCAAGTTAAACAGAGACCTGTACTAATTAAAATTAATCTCTTGCTATCTGTCAAGGTCAGTTAAGTCTCCAAGGATGTGCCTTGGAGCTGTGGAGAGAGCCTCTCAGTTCTTGATAGTGTCAGCCATCAGGATGAGGCATGGCCATTGCTTCACCAAATTGCTTTCTGTGAAAGCTTGGGAGATTTTTCTTCTGGTGATTCTCTTTAGGCATGCTACTTATCATAGATCACACTTCTTGGTGGTCCCATAATCTCCTTAGCCAGAATACCAGGTACTCACAGGGTTATGGGATGTCAGTGCAGAGTTTTTCTTATATCCTGGGTCCTCATTGACCTCAGAAGGCTGGAGCCAAAATATTGACTGTCTTCTTAGCCCATTGATCTTTCTAGTTTTTCATCTCCAAACCTCAATTGTTGAATATACAGAAGGAAAGACTGGTAACATGACATTGTAATAATATAATAAGTTTAACATTACTACCTTATCTGAATATCAAGCACCTTAGAATATAAAATAGAACCATTATTTTTTGTCAACCATGGATATCCTAGTATTTAATCCCTATAGAATATTAACAGTTACATGTTTTACATAGAGAATTTGGAGTCAAAATCATACATAATTTTGTAATGTGACAATTGTGATATTTTATGACAATCTGAATTTTCATTCTGGCAGAAAATATCCCTTTTAGTCAGTCATCTCTACCTAATACATAAAAAGCTTTTACCAAACTTGTTGAACTTTAGTGGGATGTACATCACATAAGGTTTTGTTAAAGGCAGAGGTCTGAATCTGAAAGAAAGTCTATCACCATAAACAGTCCCTGCTTCATACTTTGGAAGACCTGCAGATCTGGAGGCATGAATACATTTCATACAACACAAGAACAGCAGGCAATTGTCACAGCCATATGAAAACTTTGATTTCTTAATTTGGTGTTGTACCAAAAGCATCTTTTATGTGAAAATCTTACTGTATTACTTCTAGAAAACTTAACCTTTTGATGACGACCAATTTAAACATGTCAAAATAATACTTTAACATTTATTTGGATATTTCCCATAAGGTTATAGAGATTATTGGGACTTCCCATGAATGAATAAACAATGGATAGGATTTTTTTCCCAAGGGCTGTTTCTTTATCCACCAAAAGGGAATCTTTTCAAATAGTTCTCCTAAGCCTGAAGGGTCCCCATTTTATTACCTTAATAAATTTCTGATGACCTATGAGAATCAAATCATAACATTTAACAAATAATTTGACCAATCAGAGATTTTTGAATTATAATACATAAACAACAAATTTTACCAACCCAGCTTCAATATTGTTTTAACCACCGGCAACTCAGGTGAAAGCATAGTTTTAAACCTATAACCCATGTTAAATTTTGAACAAATGATCCAAAAATGCTAAAGAAAAAGAAAAAATTGTTGAGCTCAAATTAAAAAAACAGCTGCTTATGAATATGACAAAAACATACATAGATTGGACAGACCTAACAAGCAAATAGACAGATTAACAGACAAACACCTTACAAAATCAGAGTACACTCTAATATAATTGACCAATATGAATTATGATGACTCTTTTATAGTCTTTATATTTGTAAGTATAAATAAACTAGCCAGAATATTTTTGTAGGTCAATTAACAGAGATCTCTTTTAATAAGAACCAGAAGGAATGAAACATTTTACATTTGTAAAAGCAAAAAGTTATTAAACCAAAGACAATTATTAGGCTTATAGTTTATCTGATTGTAATATCCAAATTGCAGTTTTGATAGCCACATGTAACTTTTTTCTAACAGGCCGGTAGCTCTCATTTATACTTGAAAACAAGTAAGGATTATTGCTTTAGTGCAAAGCAAGTCTGGACATAAGGCAATTTTGACCATTTTTACAGTACAATCGTAATTGTGAAATAGCATCATAATCAGTATTTCCCTTTACATTAACACTGATTTTAAAGAAGGAAGTGTTCCTTCATATTGAGATGAAGATATTGACTAGAGCCACTAATGAATCTGTGGTGAATAGTCCCTGAGCTCAATTATTTACCACAGTTTTAATTTTTTAAGTAGTTTAAGATCAAACATCCAATGTCCAGGCACAAGCTAATTTTGATTATGAAGATCATGTCTAACTACCATTGGGAAACACCAACAGCCTGTTGGTATTTAGGCAGACAAGGTTTGGAATGTTTTAAATAGTCTGAAGACATAAATCAAGGAGTATCAAAAGCCCCAGTTGGCTCTGGGTCTGAGAAAGGACACAGCGGGAAGCCTCTTATTTATTTCTTTTTTTACTTACTTATCCTCTCTATTCCAATTCTAACACAGAAACTTTGAAGGCACTAGCCCTAACAAAACCTATAACAGATTTTACCAAAGTCCAAGCTGAAAAGGTCTCAGGAGAAACAGGTTCAGCTCTTCTTTAAATATTATCACACCCTATCACAATTTTGAATATCTAAGGTTCTCCCCCACAGAAACCACAAATTATATTTAACAATCTTTAAAACATTTTTGTCAATTTACAGGTACTGGCTTAAATTCTAATGCTTCAAAAATATAAATGCTAACTATATATATCTTTGTTCTTTTACTGACAAATTCTGCCCCATTATCTAAGCTAACTGAGAGCTTTGCATGGCACCACGTGCATTACCTTCCACTTGCTATTTGGACATCTCCAACTTCATCCTGTGGCATCCTCTCACTGTCTCGCATCTTGTTTTTTCCACTCAGGTGGATCTTCCCTCTCAGGTCCCTGTTCAGGCAGGTGCCAAGCATCAGGGACCTGGCTAAGATCCTGAATGAGCCTGCCTGAATGAGTGGTACAACTAAGGAATAAAATAAGAATCAGGGACAAATTTAGTAATGCAAGATGGGGGTGGGTGTTGGAAGATCAATACCTTAGGACAGGCAAGGGCCCAGACACTCCAAACCAGATAACATTTATTGGGTGTGTATAATGCAGTGGGTGTATACAATGATAGAAGGAGCTATCAGAAGATTGCAGGTTGGAGGAAGATTTCAGATTAGCAGAAGGTTCAGAGGTTGATGACACTGCAGGCAATAAATAATCCTATAAGCCTGGCATGACTCAAGAGGGTAGAGACGATCTTATGCTAAGAAGGATCTTGCTTTGGGGTGTTCTTTTTTCATTTTAGAAGCCTTTGTTTAGTCTTAGTGGGTGGGAGAGGATGCCCATCTAAATAGTTAATGGGAAGTCTAAAAAGGATAAGAGAATAATCCAAAGCCTCCTTTAATCTTTTAGGGAAGTATGCAAAATCAGCCACTGTGAATTTGTGATCCCCAATAACTGACCATATCTGCTGCAATTTAGAGATCGCCCCATCTTGCTGAGTCTGACCGCTTCCATCTGGATTGCCTGTACTGCTTGCCATATAAACATAGTCTAGTCTAATGTATTGTCTAACCCAGATAAACTAGTCAAGGACATGCTTAATTTCAACCACCCCCTCAACCCCAGCTCCCTCCCTATATTCTCCCACCTTGTGATGAACAATCCCTCTGACCAACTGGACCAACATAAACCTGCCAGACAACACATGACTTGATTCGTGTAGCCAATTATACAACAAGCTGCTTTCAGCTTAGTAGTTCCTGCTTGCAAATCCTATATAAACTAAACCCAAAGCTGACATGGGGCTGATGATTTAGACTTGGTCCCAAGCCTACTAGCATAATAAACAGTTGCCTTCCATCTCCTGAATGCAAAAGGCCTTCCATTTGATTTGATATCAGATTCCAACAATTCATGCTGGGCAAGTGTTCTATCACAGAACTCCATTTGCTTCTGAAACTGGCTATATTTAAAATGTAGTTTTGTAAAAATGTTGGGGGGGGGACCTGTCTTATTACTTTAAACACACTCACAAGGTTTTCACCATCACCACTGTCTTCAGAGCAATTTTCATCTTTTCCAAGCTGAAACTCAATCTCTACTGAATATGGAACCCTCAACCCCTTCCCAGACCCCTTACACCCCATCCTATTTTCTGTCTTCATAGATGGAAGCCCTCTAGGGACCTCACTGAAATGGATTCATGCAGAATTTGCCTTCTTGTGACTTATTCCTCTCAGTACATCCGTGCTGTGGCCAAGGGGCAGAATTTCCTTCCTTCTTACGGCCTGAATCCTCTTCTCCCCTGTAAGTGGCCCACAGTCCACCCATTCCTCCAGCCATGCACACTGAGGCGGTTTGTGCCTTAGACTTGGGATTAACTGTGAATTCACATTGCTGTGAATGTGAGAGAAGGAAACACTGCACCAGGCACCGATTCCGGTTCTTTGGGGGAGCGAAATGACTGACCATATGGCAATTCTACGAGTATTGGGGGGTTATGGCGTCTTGCATGCTACTAACAGCAGTGACATAGCTAGAGTTCCTGCTGCTCAGGGAGGTCCTTCAATTTGCAATTTTCTGACCTATCTGAAGATATCAAGCTATTTAAAAAGAAAATTAAATGACACCTGGAGACAATCTAACAGCACAATGAACTGCAGGATGTAACATTCATATTTTGATGTACTTGAATCTTCACCTTCTTAAAAGTGGACTACATTGTTACCATACAATTTTCCTTTTGGCCAATAATGACACCCAAAAAAACTGTGCTGCCAGGGTCGACTGTCCCCACCCCTACCCAGCTAAACCAGCCAGGGCCACTCAGTGACATTCCACTAACAGTTTAGTAACAATTTACCTCATGCAATTGTGAAATCCCAAAGAGCTGGTGAGCAGCAGAGGAAAAATGACACCACCAAAATGTGTCACCCTGGTAAAGCCAGGGATTTATAAACAAGCTCACCTTTGGCTGCCTAGCGTTTACTGGGCCTTGAGACACCGCTTTTACTGACTCTGCTGTCCAGACACGTTTTGATCGCGGGTCAAAAGGATGGTCATCACGGCGCAGCTGCTGCTGCTTCTCACTTTGCAGGTGAGTACCATGCAGATGAGTAGGGTGATAAATCGGCGCCAAGAGATAAAGGTGCGAGCTCCGCGGGCCCGGAAAGGCGCGCGCCCTTGCCAGCGGTCCGGGAACATCGGATCGCCCACATTCTGCAGTCTCAGCTCGGCCAGGTGGGACAGTGGCGAGGGTGATGGTGGGCAACGAGGGGCGGCTGCGCCCATCTCGCGACGCTGCCTTCCAGCTAGTTTAGGGTGCAGCTGGTGAACACCTGCGCGCAGGCTGGCTACCTGGCTGGGTTGGGGGGAGGGGGCGGCCGGGGACCAGACAGCTGAGGAGTCTGTTTTGTACACCCGAGCTTCACTGTAAAGTCACTCTACTGTTTCTGCACTGTGTAGCTTTCGCACAGAAATGGTTACACCAGGGACGCACTGATTCCTCGTTTCTTGAGTATCATTAACTTTTATCCTAGTAAACGTCGGAGAATTGTCACAATAACTATACAGGTTGTAACCCCAGCACTTGGGAAACTGAGACAGGAGGATGGCAGCGAGTTCCAAGTCAGCCAGGATTACCTAATGAGTTCAAGGCCAGCCAGAACTACATTATCTTTAAAAAGACTGTCTAAAACAGAAGAAAAAAGATACTATTTATGTGTCCAAAAAGCAACCAGCAGCACATAAACATGGCCCGTGCTTAAAGGAGAATGTATGGAATTCTACTGCCTTGCCAGGTTTCTTTGACTCGGGTTTGCTAGCACTGCACAGGACCAGGGTTTCTGTGAAGTGTTCTCGGTGCCTCAGGCCCCCCGCTGAGGATGTCACTTTCCAGCAGGCCCCCTCACGGCTCTAGCTGCACAGGAAGTGAAGGCACCTACCCTGGGTAAGGAAATAATGTCTGCTGCGCGGGAGCCGCAGGGCTAATTCAGAATGGAAGTTAATCAAACAATCAGACCATTAGGTTTCATCACCCAGATCAAAGGTAGGCGAACCCAGCCTCCCTGAAAAAAAACCCAGCTCTGCAACTTCCTGATTGGGCTGAGTTCAGTGAGAGGAGCCTGGATTCCTCCTCTCCTAGTTTTATTATTTTTTCTTTATTACAGAATGGCTTTTAAATTTTAAATTTTTATTTTGAAGTCATTTGAGACTTTTAGCACTTACCAAAAGAGCGCCAGTGACTACATAACCAAGGCACACTAACTGTACTTTTTCAAATGTGTGCTTTTAGGGTATGAGAAATTTATCTGGAACTGTATTCATTTTTATTTTACTTTCAGTTTTTATTAATTTACGCAATTCCGTGGCAGACTTAAGGATCAAACCCAAAGATCTCCAGCATGCTCCTAAGCATCCTATCACTAACGAAACAAAAAACCGGAACCACTCCCACAGCCTGAGTCGGGGTGGGGTGGGGAGGGCACAGAGCCTGGGTCCCTTCCCGCCTGCTCTGCTGCTGACCCGTTCTCGAGGCGGCTCCCTCCCTCGGGCCCTGGTAGCTGGAGTTCGTGTCCAAAGAGTGGCGCGTCCCGCTCTTGTGGCTGGCTGCCCCTTGTGAAAGTTTTGCTGAGTTCCGAGTCCTGCTGTTGCCCAGGACCGAGCAGCCTGCCTTGAGAAATGTCCTCCACCGGGTGACTACAGTGGCTCCGCGCCAGCAGTCCCCTTGGGTTGGAACTTCCTGGCTGGAAAAAAGACCAGAGCTCAGGGGCAGCGATGGAACACACATCTGCATGGAGCTTCTCTAAGGTGTTTTCTCGGAAAAGAGCCTCACAGCCTTTGCTCAATGTTTGGAGCTGTTTTAAATACTAAAATTGGCAACAAACTCACAACAAAAATGGGAAAACATATAATACTCAATAAACTACAGAATACATCTCTAGGCTTTTTCCCTTTTTTTTTTTTTTTTCTTTTCTTTTTGGGTACCAGGGATCGAACTCACCACTGCCTGCTTGCAAGGCAGGTGCTTATGACACTGAGCTAAATCCCCAGCCCTCTTTTTCTTTTTTTTTTTTTTTAAGACAGGGCCTTCAGAAGTCAGTAACTTACCCAGGCTTGGCTTGTACTTTTGATCCTCCTGCCTCAGTTTCCCTAAAGGACACTTACAGAGGAAGGAAGAGGGGTCACACCTTGGTGAACTTCACTGGAACTGTGTCAGATGAATGCATCTTTTTGCCACTCTGTGGCTATTAACAAATGGCCACAAAAGTGCCACTGATTTTGGAGTGACAAATAAATTGTAGCAACAGTTGGATTCAGGAACACATATAGTGTAAGGTTAGTGAAGAACACTGTACTGTAGAAACAATCATGAGATTGTTTTTATATAGTAACACAGTTGCAAAATGCAAGAGGCAAAAATTGACATAATTAATGAAATCTACAAATCTATAAATTTATTAGGAGATTTAATGTAACTGAAAAGCCAGAAGATCAACCAGATTTTTAATAAGTAAGAATGCTGAATTATGGGGGCTGGGTGCAATGGTGCATACCTGTAACCCCAAGTACTTGGAAAACTGAGGCAAGAATATCACAAGTTCAAGGCCAGCCCGAGCAACTTAGTGAGACCCTGCCTCAAAATGGAAAAAGGGGAGGAGGCTGAGAATGTTGCTGAGTGGTGGAGTCCATGCCAAGCCTGCACAAGGTCCTGGGTCCCACCTCAGTAATACAAGAAAGATTCCATGTGTGTATGCATACATACAGCCAAGTAAATCATATGTACACAGAGATAGGTACACAAACCCGCAGGTCCTAGCTCCCCTTTCATGGATGTTTCCTCTTCTCTCTCTTCTCCTCCTTCTTTCTCTTCATTGTCATCTTCTTCCCCTCCTCCTGCTCCCTCTTCCCCGTCCCTCCCTCTTCTTTCTCTTCCTTTTCCTCTCCCTCTCTCCTTCCTCCCTCCCTTACTTTTTTTAGTGGTACTAGAAAATGAACCCAGGACTTTTACACCAAGCAACATCCCCACATATTCTCTCATTTTGAAACAGGCTCTCACTAAGTTGCTTATGCTAAGCTAGAACTTGATGGACGTCCTCCTGCCTCCGTCTGGTACAGTGCTGGGTTACACACGTGTGTGCATCACCACAGCGATTTAAACAATCTGCTATCTTGATGCAGTGTATGTACAGTAGTGGAAAATTACATACTGGAATAAGAAAGTGTTCACTAAAGGTCAAAGGCTCACAACAAGTCAGGCATAGTTCTGGGCATGCAGATCGAAATAACGACAGCAAAGAAAAGTCCCCAGCAGAAGCACAGGTATTTGGAAACTAAAAAAACGTGTTTCCCAAGGTCGTACCTGCTCCTATTGCTCATTAGACTGCAAGCAGGTGTATGAGAAAGAGCTACAGTGAGGATTTCTCCAGCGAAGGCCACCCCCGGGACCACCCCACTGACCAGCAAAGGCCGCTCTAAGGCCACCTGGGTTGGAGGCCGCCCAGCTCCTCTGTGCCCAGACCCACCGATGTGTGTTTCTGTGGGGGAGAGGTGAGTTCCACATGCAATGGGGGCATCTCCTGATAATGCTCATCTATCTTTCTGCTTCAAGGTGACTGTGGTAAGCAGCGTGACTCCCTGTAAACCACAGAAGTGTTGCACTGATGATCTCTGCCACCCTTGCTGCCCAGCTGGTGAGTCCAGCCTGCTTTCTCTAACTTCTGGGGGCTGGCCTTCCCACCTGGAGAAGGGAAGCCAGGGCATTTTAGCTATGGCAAAGCTGGAAATGCCCTGAGAGCACATAATGTGACACCCCCCATGGCTCACCCTCATACTGCATCTGGGAAGGAGCATCCCTGCACCCACAGGGAAGGAGCCCCCACACGAACAGAGACAGAACCATGTTCTGCAGGGCTGGAGAACAGAGAAGTTACGTAGAAACCTACTTGCACATGTCTTGGGGTGTTAGTTACAGGTGAGGGTGCTGCAGGGCCTCATGTCGTGGGATACAATGCATGCTGTGGTGGCAGCGACAAGTATGAGGCAGGAGCCCTGGCCAGCGTGTCTTAGGGATGGGATGGCCATCAGCTCAGCCCCCAGGAAAAGGCAGCCTGGGCTCTGTGTCATTTCTTTCCCTTCTCATACAGGCTGCTATGTCAGCAAAACCTATATGGGAAACCAACACACTATAGCATGTGCACCATGTGACCCTGGAACCTTCATGAAAATCCCCAACACTATGCAGTCCTGCTTTTCCTGCTCCAAGTGCCGAAATGGTAAGTATGTGACCACAGGCAGGCAGGGACAGTGGTCCCACCTTTCTTTCTTTCTCTCTTTGTTTTTCCTTCCTTCCTTTTGTGCTAGAAATTCAACCCAGAACGGAGAAAACGCTACATAAGTATTTAAGTGCGCTACCATTGAGCTATATCCCAAACCTTCCATTAACTTTTTCCTTTTTTTGTCTTTTTGAGACAGGGTTTCACTATACAGTTCAGACTGGCCTTAAACTCACTTTGTAGCCCAGGCTAGCTTTCATTTCACAGTAAACCTTCAGCCTCAGGCTCCTGAGTTCTGAGATTACAGGTGTGCTCTACCACACCTGTCCCCCTGGCCCTTCGCTAACCTTTAAAGCATCACCCCAAGCCCCACCATCCAATCACAGATCAAACCAAACAAAGTTTTGGGTCTGTGTACAGAATTTCAGCCACATGGTATCTTAGTTACTTTCCTGACATACACAAGTAAAAGGAGGAAGAGTTTCATTAGCTCACAGTTTGTAGAGGTTTCAGTTCCTGGTCAGCTGGCTCCCGTGCAGGGTGGCATGACACAAGACAAAGGTCCAAGGCAGGAAGCAGCGAGCCTGCCTTCCCTCTCTTCTTCTATATTCCCTCCAAGGTATAAGTCTACTGGTTGGTGCCAGCCACACCCAGGATGGGGCTTCCCTCTTCACTAATTCCATCACCCACAGATATGTTAAACCAGTGAAAGGGCTATTTTATTTAACACATCCATAATCCAGTGTCACATACCCATGATCTAGCCATCTGTACAAAGTACCACCTACAAGCACATGAGGCTTGGAAGAGACATCTAGCAGAAACCATAACACAAATGTCCCTCACAAAAGGTTTGACTACAGGAGGGACAGTGATAAGGTGTCTCTTTAGTGTGAGGACACACATACGTGGCTAGAGCATCAAAAGACTAACATTTTTAAGGCCACTTAACAAAAACTATATACAAGATTCATATGTAAATATTCACCTAAGGTACTATATGCCAACAATGAATTGTTTTCCTAAAAACATAACATTTAAAAAACATTTGCATGAGCCAAATGAAAAGCCTACCATAGTGAGACTAAGAAACAAATTTAGCAGGGGATGTGTAAGTGCACACACACCATTCATGTCCCTCTGTGTCTGTAGAGAACTGAAATGAGATTACAGGGAAAAAGAATCTCATAAAGCTGTCAGTTGTTCTCCATGGAATGATCCCTAGAACCAGTGCATCCTTAGTGAGATTCCCGATGGGGATTTTCCGGAAATGAGAAGCTGACAGATGCCACAATGCTCCTGAAGACCACAGCTCAGCCAGCACTAGCCCTACGCTGATGTCATGGCTCTGTGTGGGGGGCCAATTAGAATAGCCTGAGGTCCATGCAGGGCTGGGATGGTGGCACCAGTCATCTGCAAAGACCCTGAAAGAGGCCACTCCACAGGTGAAACCATGCAATGGGACCTGCAGCCTCCAGGTGAATCCCAAATGGATACCTCACTGTGCACTTTGGAAAGTGCCAGCTCCTACTGGGGCTCTGGCTGTATCTATCCTCTCCCCAACACACACAACATCACTGCCTGGAAAGCCACAGAGGAGAAGCAAAACTGAAAGAAGAAAACAGAATATCTTTGGATTTAAGCCAGTGATCAAATTTGATGTAGGGTTACAAAATCCCTACTACAGCGTAAGATTGATGAACACCACTACATTAGAATTACATAATACTATTCATCAAAAGACATACAAGTGTTAAGTGTTAAGTACAAAGTAGAACATATTTGTGATATGTAGGACACACACAGCATCCAGAATGTGGTAACGATGCCTGCATATAATCAGACAAATACAGGCAGGCCTGGGACTCAGGGGTAAAATACTTACCCAGCAGAAGCAAGGTCATGGGTTTGTTTCCAGCACCACAAGGAACAAATGAACCAACAAACAAAAACACATTAGCAGTGTAGTCTTCTGTCAGGGGTGAAAAGGTGAAAGGAGTCTTGCTGGCCTCTCCACAGGTGCCACGTATTAGAGGGAAGAGGCCTGGTTACCTTTTCTTGGTCCCTGTGTTAGAAGACAAAGTGAGGGCAGATTCCATGCCCAAGAGCACATGGAGGTGACCTCACGGTGTTGTGACCTGTGCCAGAGAACACAGAGTCCTACCCTGCTGACTCACTTTTCTCCAACAGATCAGGAGGTGGTCTCCAAATGCTCCTCAACTGCTGACCAGCAGTGTCAATGCAAGACAGGATACTACTGTGACACAGAAAACTGTGTGGAGCGCTGCTTCCGGTGTAGCAGGTACCAAATGGAATATGGGGGGTTGGGGGTGTCTTCCATCCTCCCCTCACCACTTGCTTTGTGTGTGGTCACTTACACAGATCCCCAGCCTGGTTTTCCCCATCTGTACAGTAATGCTAAGGGGTACTACCTGCCATGTGGAAGAGTAATCTAACAAACAGCTTAAATGTTTCCTCCTGACTGACCTGGTGACAGTATTCATTTGTGTTAATCAGCTTTCCTTTGCTGTGACCAAATGCCTGAGAAACACATCTTGAAGCAGAACAGGTTCATTTTGGCTCATAGTTTTAGAGGTTCAGTCCATGGTTGGTTGGCTCCACTGTTTTGGGTTCAGAAACATCATCGTGGAAGGCTTTGGTGGAGAAAGGTGACCAAGAAGCAGAGATAGGACAACCTTGGGAGGAAAAGACCAGGGACCAAAGAAAGCCCCAAACAGCATGGCCCATGATCCACTCCCTTTGAATTGGCCCAACCTCCTGTTTTCATCACCTCCCAGTGATACTATCAAGTTATGGTCTCATCATAATTTGGGAAATGAATTAATCTACTGATAAAGTTAGATACTTTATGATCCAATCAGGTGTATATTTCCCTTCAATCGTAGGCCACCAATCAGGTTGTAAGTGTTCACAGAAGAGGAGACTTAGTTAACTTGGCCCATTAGTGAGAATCACAGTAATGCCACCTGCAAGGCCAGGCAGGGTGTGGACCCCTGGGAGGTCCTCCATGTCTCTGATCACATGGGCTGCCTCCAGGAGGGGGTTGGACATGTACCAGGCCTCTTGTTGGCACTGGGAGGTGACTCCGAGACAGGGATGTACTGTGAGTGGGAAGAAATGGATGCTCTCTCTCTCCAGCTGTCCCAAGGGGAAACCAGTTGTGCGGGAATGCAACGCCACGGCCAACACAGTCTGTAGTGAGACTGATCCAAGTAAGAATATCTGCTTTTCTTTTCAAAGTCTGACTGTATTTTTATTTAGATGGAAATCATTTGATACAAACTTAACCATATGATTTTTCCATGTGTTTTATGAATGCATGTTGCTTACACAGATCAGTGGGTTTCATTCTGACAGATTTCTACACGCCCTCGGGACACTTGATCATTTTCTCCCGTATGGCCCTCTTTGCCCACATTTTCTATATCAGTCATTTTAATTTGATCAGTTAGTGTCACTAATACCACCCCTTCCTTCTAGCTCCAAAAGAGACCCATCTCCCCAGAGGGAGTTCCATCTCCAGTAGACAGTGATGCTGAAGCCCCAGCCCCTGCCACCTCTCATCAGCTTTCTATGTCACTGGATGGGCTGGCTGAGCATTTCACATAAAAGGCCTCAGAACACATGTGGCTTTTTGTGGCTGGCATCACATTTCTGAGATTCATCCAGGGCAGGAGGTAGTGTGAGTCAGTACTTCATTCCTTGCTATGGTGAATAATCAAAACACACCCAAACAGACAGACAGACACACACACACACACACACACACACACACACACACACACACACCCAATTTATTTTCACTGACCTCCTATTGAAATTTTAATTAGTTCTCTGCAATAACTGGTCTTTTGAGACCAGACCATTCAACAGGGAAAGGACAGCCTTCTTAACAAATTACTCTGAGCAAGGGCTGGGGGTTTAGCTCAGCGACATAAGCACCTGCCTTGCAAGCAGGCGGTCATGAGTTCGATCCCTGGTACCGATTAAAAAAAAAAAATTACTCTGAGCAAACTGGATACCCACATATAAAAGAATGAATTTGGATCCTTACATCACAAGGTTCAAAAAGTATTTCAAGATGAATGAAAGACCTGAAAGAGAAGCCCAAAACCAGAAAACTCTTGAAACTTCGAAAAACATGTTTATGACATTGGTTTTAGTACTAACTTCTGATATGGCAACAAAAGTACAGACCAGGAAGGAAAAATAGGGAAAGGAAATTACATTTAAATGACCTCTGGGTTCTGACACTTGCACTACAGTAGGGAGCAGCATGGAGGAAACTTTTCAACACATTAATCTGATAAAGAATCCATATCCAGAATATGTAAAAGTAAACAAAACAAAAAGAACTTTATCATCTTAGTAACAACAATATAAGACAAAAGTCCTTTTGAAATTTTGTTTTAGTTCTTTTCTTATTCTCCTTGAAATAAAATGGATTTGAGAATGAAAAAAAATGTACACATGCACACTGGGGAAGGCTAGCGGCACAGCATGGTGGCACACACCTGAATCCCAGTACTATAGGACACTGAGGCAGGAAGATCACAAGTTTGAGTTGAGTCTGGGCAGCTTAGTGACTCAGTGGGCTCATGTCTCAAAAATAAAAAAAAAACAAACTGCCGCTGAGTGTGAAGGCCCTGGCTCAATCCCCCATTATAAAAGGTGAGAGGGGAAAAAGATAGGAAAAAAAGATAAAAGCTCAATTTTAAAAGTGTGGATAGGCCTTTTATCAAATTTTCTCCCAAAAAGCCACCAATAGCCCATAAAAACATGAAAAGATGCTTAAAATCTTTTTTTTTTTTTGTCTTTTTCCTTTTTACCAGTACCAGGGATTGAACTCATGACTGCTGCTTGCAAGGCAGGCGCTTATGCCGCTAGGCTAAATCCCCAGCCCCGAAAATTTTTAATTATTAAGCAAATGCAAATCAAGGTCAATAAAATGCTACTTACATCAATTAGCATGAGCACTATATATTTTTTGAGACAAGATGTTGCTACTTAATTCAGACTGGCCGTGAACTCACTTTCCAGGTAGCCCAGGCTACCCTGGAACTTATGGTAATCCTCCTGTCTCAGCCTCTAGCATACTAGGAGTACAGGACTGTGCCACCATGCCCAGTTTATGATGGTAACAATTAACAAAACAGAAAATTAGAAGTATTGGGAAGAGGTACAGAAACTGGACCCCTCACGCATTCCTGGAAACACAAAATAGTACAATTACTATGAAAAATAGAACAAATTGGCATTATCCTATGGTATAGCCACCCCATCCTGGTTGTATCCCAAAAGAAGTAAAAAACAAAACTCAAAGAGATGTTCATCTATGTGTTACTAACAGCATCTTTCATAAAAGCCAAAAGGTGGAATCCACCTTAGTGCCCATAGATGGATGAATGGACAATCAAAGATTGTAAATGCATTGAGTGGGATATTATTCAACCTTACAGTGGAAGAAACTATAGCACATGCAAAACTATAAATAAATCATGAAGACATTGTGCTAAGAAAAATAAGGGAATCACAAAAGGACAAATGCTATATAATTCCACTTATTTGAGGTCTCTAGAGTTATATGATCTAAAAAGAAAGTGAAACAGTTGTGATAGGGATTGGAATCCTTTTTGTGTATATGTGCCAAGAATCAAACTCATCTTGCCATGCAGGCACTGTACCCCTAAGCCATATGCCCTGCCCCATGGAATTCACTGTTAAATGGAAACAGAGTTTCAGTTTGTGTGGATGAAAAAGTTAGGATGGCGGGGTGGTAATGACTGCAAAACACTGTAAATGCCCCTAAAATTAATGGACTATGCTCTTTAAAAAGGAAACGGTATAAATACATATATTTTGGCACAGGTATTATAAAAAGTAAGCAATCAAGTCCTTAGTGGAATTGGGCTTCGCCTTACCTATAGAAAGACTGAGGCCCTGGGTCTTTAAGGTCTCTGTTCAGGGCTGTGTCCTGGGACAGGACATGTACACCTAGTCCTATTGCCGAGACTGCAACTTCCACTGCCAACACAGAGAGACTGGGAATTTGTGGGTCACCCTACATGGTTTAGGTGCTACATGATGCCTCCTGGGGTGATTCTCCTCGAGGTCATGGGTCCAGCTTGGGACTGGTAGTAAACCATTTCTTCAAACAGCACCTGGATGGGAGAGGCCTTCTGGCCTACGTGAGATCAGCACATTACCTTGGGGAGGGCTCTGTCACCTGCCCTCACGTGTGGAAGCCAGGCATCCTGTCCTTGCCTCCCTGCCCTTGTCTGCCCAGTGCTCCGGCCTTCTCACTCAGGGCTGCCATGTCCACAGAACCAGTGGTTAGGGATGTTGATTTGTTCATTATCATGGAACCGCTGGGGGGAAAATTCTAGTTCCTCCTGTTACTAAGACATTGTCTGATTTTTGCACTTTCAGAGAACAGAAACTGGCCAATGATGATTGTATGCATTCTACCTCTCCTGGTTTCATCTGTTTTCTAAGAAAACATGGATTCTGAGAGCATGTTGTTCTTCTGTAAAGAACTGTGGTTAGCAGCCCCTTGACAGAAGCAAGTGACAGCCTGATGGCCACCAAGTCCCAAAGCCCTGATTCACAGAGGGGCCAGCCACTTCCTTCTGGGAAGCTACGCTCAGCTTCTGCTTCACACACAGCTTCATGAATCACCCTGTCCATAAACATTTGTAGAAGTACTGACCCTGCCAAACAGTCCAGCATCATAGGTGTCTGAAATCCTGGTGGAAGCCCACATGCCTATAAATCCAGCAGCACTTGGACAGCATCAAAGTATACTCCCAGCACACAATGCACCTGGGCCCTCTTGAGCCATGGCTGCAGTGGCCTGTGGATGCCTTTCTGTTTTATGAGATTCCAGGCAAGCAAACTCCCCATCCCTGAAAAGACTGCTCTGGAATGTATTTGAAATAAAATTGTATTTCTATATCTCTGAGCTTTTGTGGCTGTGGACCTGAAGGTTCCTGTCATGCCCTTAATCCATCTTTCTTGTTGCCCTAGTGGTGAGTGTTTGGATTTGTTTGAATGGTGCTAATCTCTTTAGCAACCATCCCCTCCTGGGCTATGCCTTTAGATGCCCTCCTTTTCCAGCTAGGATGCAAGTCCTCTAAATCTTTCAGCTCTCCTCCTTTTTCCTTCCAGTTCTTGTTGTAACAATGGTTCCCTGTAATTCCAGTCCCAGGGAAGTTCACATTTTCATCTGAAACTTCATCTGTACAGCCTTTATTATCTCTATTCTTATTCACATTCTGGTCTTTGGCATTTTCACCAAAATTCCCTAAAATCCACTTACAACATTTTAGGACTCTTCTAACCTGCTCCCCCAAACTTCTCTTGTGATAAGCCAATTCCAAAGGCTTTCACACATTATCAGATATGAAAGAAACGTGAAAGTTGTCAAAATCAAGAGTAACTCATGTCAACCCTGGCATAAAAATAAGGAAATAAACTGGGAGTTTGGAAAAGAAGAAATCTTACACACAATAGTATGATAGCAACTATCACAAAAAGACTGATACAAAACCAGCCTTGCAGTGGTCACCACAAACACATGCAAAATGTACCACTGTGAGAACATCTGCCTGGCAACGCTGTTCAGCCTCCTGATACTGATACTGTAACTGTAGTGGGTTCATATCTTGGTCAAAAAATACAACCAGAGAAACATTTCTTACCTGTGCCAGGTAAGGAGTACGTGAGGTTCTTTTCCAAAGCAATGTCCTTCCCAAGGAAGAAAAGTATGGATTTTTTCTTCAGGGACACAATATATATTCATATAGGAGAGCACCTTCAAGGTAGGCATGTTTCTGATTGTGCTCGCATTTCTGAACGTACTCAGTTTAAGATCACAATTCAGTGAGGAAAGACAGCACATTTGGTGGCATCCCTTTAAAACACTGAGCATATGTTTGAAAGATTGTGATAGTGAAAACAGACACTTCTGTGCATGCGTAGTTTCAAGTCATAAAGATGGCAGATGTGAACATTTCTAGACATGCTTGGTTTAATATGCTAATCATCCCAGTTTACTGTAGGTGCCTAAAAGAATGAGTTAGAAGGTCTTAGCAGAAACACAGTATAAAGGAGATAGATCTCTGATGGCCTATTAACGTGGTGGTTCATCCAAAAGCTGCCTGCCAAGCTTTATTCTTCAGAGCTTCTTGAGTGGACGTCATTTTTCTCTAATTTGTAACTGCTGAGCTGGTGCTAATATTACCAGAGTGAATCTTTTTTATTCTAGAGCCAGATGGGTCATCTTGGGTCAGCAAAGGTGTTCTACAGCATCATTGTTTGGGCTCCATTCACAATTGTTCTACTATACATTTAAAACACCTCTACTTATGACATAATTCATAAATGCAATCAGTAACATTGATATTTTTAACCAACTCACTCAGAAATACAAGCTCAGTGTCCTAGGAAATCCAGGCTGAAACACAATGAAACAGGCCAACCCATAAAAGAGTAAGATGAAAGGGTTACTATCATTTTTATTGTACATACTTACGATAGTGTTAAGTTTCTTTAGTTATAATACCACCCAAAAGAGACTCAAATTCTAGCCTTGAAAGTGATTTTAAGCTTCTGATGGAATATAAAGAGCAAACACAAACAGATTAAAACTATTTATTCAAACAGACCAAGTAGGAGAATAGGGCAGAACAAATCACTCACTGCTTGACTTTCTTATTATTAATGTTTCCTTAACTTTGGTGAGTTGTTATCCTGGTGCACAGCAGGCACCTGGAGGCTCACTGGAGTCCTTTGGTTCCTGAGACCTCCTTACTCTCATATGATGAATCCACCAGGATGCACTTGGTAATTTAAGGGAATAGTGAGTAGTTGGTGTGATTAGATAAGGTCCTGTCCATGCTTGGCTAAGCTGACCTTGAGCCCAGTTCCTTGAGAAGGCATATTTGGAATTTGCAGACAGAGTAGATAGTCTGCTTTTTCTTAACTACAGTGCCCAAGTCAGGGCTATAATTTAACCTTTTGAGTAGAAGTTCCAAGAGGGAGGCCTTTATCACAGGGGCCTCATGGACTGAGCCCACTATACACCCAGCCCATTGACTACAGAACCACTCCCCTCTACAAACCATTCTGTTTTGGACCTGGTAGGCCCACACTCTGGAGTCTTCTCTGCATGACTATGTCTGCTCTGTTAGTTCCCAGCAGTTACGTGTTAGAGGTTTCCATGCTGGCGGCAGTAGGGTGATTGGGCAAAAGTCTGGCAGACTTTTAGGCTCAGATAAGAGTAGCTTGTTAACCAGGCCTACTGCTGTCACATTCAGGGGCTATCGGCCAGTGATAGATTTTTATCTCCACTGGTGATCTAGTGTAGGATCTAGACTGTCTATGATCGCCCACATTTGTTCTGGCATTTGAATGAACAGATACCTTGCAGCAACTGCCCTGAAGCAACTTTGAAGCATACTATCTAATTGAATAGAGAAATAAGCTACCACCCTTCTTCATGGGCTCAGCATCAGGGTCAATTCACAGTACCAATATCTTGTCTTTAATACACATATAAATCAAATCACTGTGTGCATCTTACTGACTTGGTACAGGCACTACACGCATTAGGAGGCCCCTGGGCTCATTAAAGATTTGTAATTAGAATATCTTCTACAATTTGTAACTAGGTTCCACTTTCTAGATTTAGTGTTCACAGGTCCCTGCTTCTGATTTCTTCCCTGGCAGTGGGACCAGGGATTTAGCTCAGCAGTGTAAGTGCCTGCTTGGCAAGCATGAGGGTCATGAGTTTGATCCCTGGTATCAAAAAGGGGGGAGGGGGTAGGTAAATGTTTTAATACCTGGGGGAGCACTATCCATTATTATTACTGTTTTGGGGAAACTCTGGGTCCTCCCACTCAAAGCAGAGATCTAGAGACCCAATGTAAAAAAAAAAAAAAAAAGAATATCTTTTACATCCAGAACTGTATAGTATTATCCTAAGTGTCACAGTTTGTATCTAGATGTTCCCCAAAAGTCTAATACCCTCATAGATGACACTACACAGAGCTGGTTGGATCTAGGGTGTGTAATACTGAGATTAAGGGTGCATGATGTTAAATTAGTCCACTGACTGGAATTAGCATAGTTCTGGTTGTGAATAATGGAAGCCCCGCACTAGGTGCGGGTGGCACCAATCAATAGGATTATATCCTGGATGGACTATAAAGGGAGAAAGGGAAGGCAGGCTTGCTGTTGCTTGCTGCTTGCTATTGCTGCCATTTTGCTTGCCACCCCATGAACTGTTTCTCCTCTGTGGTGACTGTCTGCTCTCCACCCTGCCTTGCAGCCACATGATTATGAACTGAAACTTCTACAAACTGTGAGTTAAAACAATCTTTTCTTCCTTTAACTTTGGGTGTCAAGTGTTTTGTCCCAACAACAAGAAAAGTAACTAAGACATTCAGAAATGGGAGCTAGTAAAGTGTAGGTGTTTGCAACTGTAAGATGGTTGGTTATCTTGTGTCCTTATGAGCTTAGCTCCAGGACTTCTTAGGAATATTTATTCGATGCTGTCTTCCTAAAGATTCATAGTTGGAACCAACTCTTTACTAGGTTGCTATGCTGAATTGGAAGATTAGTTAGCATGCTGTTTATCTAAGTCCTTTGCTGCCCTAAGCTCCGGAGGATGGAGAGGAGGCTGATCAACCTGATCAGCTATAATCCAGGGAGCAGTGAGTGTCCAATGTCAAGCGTCACCCCCCACCCAGGCCCAGAGGAAGGAAAAGCAGATTGTTCTCTTCCAGAGCACTTTCAGATACCCGGAAGTTGCTTCCCTTCTTCGTTAAATGTTTAACCTTCATGTTTGCTCACTGTATTAATTTTGGACGCTGTAATTTTGATATAAGGCCATAAAACACTGCAGATAGGAAATCTTATCCTGATTTTCCTCCCTCTTGCTTAGTAGATCTAGTCATAAGGTTGCATTTTAATATGGAGACATAATTTTAAGGCATTTTTCTTAGCCTTCCAAAGCATATCATCCATAATATGTTAATGACAGACAATCTGTTTCTTAATCATCTCAAGTAGCTAAGGATTTGTGTAGGAGACATCTCATTGGACTGTTTTGGTTTTGGGGCCAAATTTGTTTTAAATACTAACTATGGAAGAAGAGAGATAAAGACAGAAAAAGTAAAAAACAAATTTCAAAATTCTTTACCCAATGAAATATTTTTGATTTTAGTATTTTATAGCAATGTGATTGCAAAATTATACACCTAAGGATTCCAGAATATAAAAACAAAACAGAAACAGAATCCTCCCTCCTCCTTCCGGAACTTTTTCACCTTGATATGTACCTGCTTATTGGAAAGTTGCTGGGAAGCAGGAAAGAGATTTCTCTCAACTCAGAACTTTTTTGAGGACTTTTATATTCACATGTCCCTGAGAAGCCTTCCCTTCAGCACAGAGACTACTTTTTTAAATCCCCTAGACCTCTGGTGTCAGCTGGGACCTAGGTTCTTCCATCTCCGTGATCTCAGGACTGAGATGCTAGCTCAGTCCAGCAGCTGACCCAACACACTGTTAAAAATATCCCCAGTCTTTCTCCATCCTGTTATAGGGAATCTAATAACTGCTTCAAGAGTTCAGCACCATCTATTAATCTGGGGAAACTTCCAAACTAAGGTTCTGAGTAGCAGCGACTTTCATCCAGGGGTAGTATGGCCATTATGCCCATGAGTCCAGCCCCAAGAAGTGTCCCATGTGTGGGTTCAAAATCCATTTTCATCAGTACAGGTGGGTCTACCTGTACTTTACATCTTTCCTATTGGGAGTCAAACAGGAAAATCCCATGAGCTTCTAAGGGAAGGCCCCATCTGGGTCCCTAAATCTGTTGTGGAATGCCTAGGAAATCATCTGAGTGAGTGTGAACAAAATAAAACACGACCAGGCAATAAAAGAGAAGAGAAAGATTTATTGCCTGCATCAGACCACACTGGACAGCACTGGGTGATTTCCAAAGCAATGCCCTCCCCAAGGTGCAGAACTATAAGGTTTTTGTCAGGGAAGCCAATATATTCTCATAGAATAGCATATTTCTGAGCGCATTCAGTGTAAGGTCATAGTTCAAGAATGAAGGATAAGTGACACATTTCTGGCAACTTCACTTGAGATCACAGAGCATGTGTTTGAAAGGCTAAAATGGCAGGCACAGCACAATTTAGGGTCATGAGGATGGTAGACATAAATGGCTCTGAGTGTGTTTGGTTTTATACAGTTTTAGTTTACAGTAAGTGCCTAGATAAGTGAGTCACTTGAGCTCATGACATTGGGTGGCTTCTGCAAAGAGTTTTACCTGAAACAAAAAGAAAGGAGAGCCCAGAAGGCATGTAAGTACAGGATTTTCCTATTAAAGCTACCACTGATCTTACACCTGATATCACTCTTAAGCACTGTGGGCGACAAATACCTACTGTTTGAAAATATCTGATGTGCTCATTCCCACTTTTACCTTTAAAACTGCCTTGGGTTACCCCTTTTGAATATGTTCGCAGTTTACTAAGGCACACATGTTCCTGCTGTGGCTCCATTGTTCTTCCCTTTACAGTGCAGGTTCCCAGGAAAATACAGGCCTCCCTGCTCTCTCTTTCTCTCTCTCTCTTTCTCTCTCTCTCTCTCTCTCTCTCTCTCTCTCTCTCTCTCTCTCTTGCTCTCTCTTTCTCTGATTATTTTTGATCCACATTAACAGATGTAGCCACAGCAATGGCCTGACTTCTTGATACCAATTTTTGTTGTTAGTTTTCTGTCACTATAATAAATAACTCATTTTGTAACACAGGTGATAACAGATACAAAAAGAAAAGTTGTGTTTTGACTTACAGTTTTGAGGGTTTCAGATCATGATCAATTGGACAGGTGACTTTTGGCTCTATAACAAGGACTCCTAGTTCTCAATGTCGAGTGCCCAGAGAAAATGATGGCACTTTGAAATTTGCATTGTCAATTCAAAACATGATAAGAATTAGTTTTTTGAATTGTGATTGATTGGAATGTTTGTGCTCAGTACTGTTAGCGAATCCCAGCCCAGAAAGGACCTTTGTATTTCCAGCCTTTGTCCTAGTGTCCCGGCTTTCTTGGGCTATTAAGAAGTCTGGAACATGAAAAGATGCCTTTTCTACATCATGGTTAAGTGTATTCACTATCTCAGCACTAGGAAAAGCACCTGACATCAGTAACCTAAGGAGATGAGGTATATTTTGGCTCATATCCATGGTTGGCTGACTCCAAGGCAGAAATAACCCGGTAGAAGAAATTTGTACAAACCATGGCAACTGGGAAGCAGAGAGAGGAGGAGTTAGGAATAAGAATACACTCTTCAGATTTTCACTTCAGTGACCCATCTCCTTCAACTGAGCCTTGCATCCTAACTGCATAACTATTTTTCCCATGATAGAGCCATCTTCAGGCAGTCCTGCCTCTGAACACAGGAGACTTTGGAAAAGATTTTAGGTTTGAACTATAACATTGCACCTCCCTTCTCAAAAGGCTCACGGCCATCTCATGATACTGAAACTTTAGGTCCTATAGTTCATGTTCAGCAGCCAGATTTAAGGTGGCCATGTGTGAAGTCTAATACTATTTGGTCTCTCCACCCCTGTGATCTTGCAAGTTGCAGCCCACAGGAGCTGTCTCTTAGGATAGTTTTACTCACTGTCTTTGGTTTTCACCTGCAGTTGCTCCATGCTCCTGGCAACTCTAACTTCCTAGCATCCCTATTGCAAATCCAACTTCATTCTCAGAGCAACATCAACTGCCCTCTCAGGGACTTTTCAAAGAATATAATCCTTTCACATGTTTTTTTCTGGACTCACAGGCCACCTTCTGAAATCTGAGTGGAATCTTCCATGATCCTATAATTCTTGCATTTTGCATGTCTGTAAAGCCAGCACCATGTAGATCATGCCAAGTCCTACTACCAGCCTAAGCTAGAACCCCTTGGACCATGGCTGCAGTGGCCTATGCCTTCCTGGCTGAAGGGATATACTTCCTTATGTGGCCCTGAGTAAGCAGGGTGTGCTGACAATCTGTTCTCAAACCAAAAGCCTTTTATAGGAATTTTCTCTATTATATCCTGGAGCTTATGATGCTAGTCTCTGAACAATTACTGAGATGTATTGAAGATACCTTATTTTTTTATTGTTTTGGGGGAAACTACTTGGTTGGTTTTTTTTTTTGTTTGTTTGTTTTGCTTTTGTTTTTTTTTTTTTTATTGCAACAATCTGTTCAGCAGCTACATTCTTTTTAGCCCCAACTTTACATCTACTTTTCTTTCAGGTGGTTTGCCTTTATTTTTCCCCCCAATGCTGATGATTAAACCCAGGGCCTTCTCCATACTAGGCAAGTACTTTTCCACTGAGTTTCTCCCATAGATCTTGGCTCTATCTTTTGCCCCTCATTCTCACACTAGATCTAAAAGCTATGCCCTAAACATTGGGCCATCTTGAAATTTCCTCCACCAGATAAATTAGTCCTCCAACTTTAAATTTAGCCTCATACAAAATCTTAGCACAGAGTAAAATGAAGACATGATTGTGTTTTTGTTTTGATTTTTTTTCTTTTTTGCCAGAATGATTTTCATTTCTTCCTGATTTTGCTTCCTGATCATGAGGCTTTCTTTCAACATGTGTTCCTACCATGATAACAAGAATGGCCTCTAGTCCAATTTCCAGCACAAATCTCATTTCCATCTGAAACCCATGGGCCTGGATTTTACCATCCAGATTCCTACCATAATGTTGACCTCCTGAGTTCCTGCAGAATCCACCATTCTCCAACCCAGTTCTACAAACTCCTCTCACACACAACTTCCAAAAACTTCTAAATATGTGCTCAAATACAGTCACAGCAATTATCACAATTCTCTGGTACTTGCTCTCTGTATTAGTCACTTTCTTATCACTAGAATGAAGCATTGACACCCACACACGTTTATTTTGGTTTGTGGTTTCAGAGATTTCAGACCAGGCTCTGGCAGCTCCAAGGAAAAACAGTGTAACAGAAAGGCATGGAGGAGGAGAGCCTTTCACTTCATGGTAACCAGAGAGACAGAAGGAGCCAGAAAGGGTTGGGGAGAAGATATAGTCCCCAGGTCATATGTCCATGAATCGTAACTTCAATATGATCTGCCTGTTCTTCTCTTCACCTCCCACTAATGCATCAAATTATGAAATTAAAGCTCTCATGATCTAATCACTTCTCTAAGCTCCACCTCTGAATATTGCTGCACTGCTGAGCAAGCCCTCAACACATGAGTCTTTGGATAACAATATTTAAATCATAATTGTACCTATGAAAAGATGTTTTCAAGGTTTCTGTTTGTTTGTTTGGGGTTTTTGTTTTTTTGTTTTGAGACAGGATCTTATTATGTAATTCAGGCTGGTCATTCTCTGTGGAGTCCAGACTCCCCTCAAACTCACAGAGGTCCTGTGGGATTACAGGTGTCAGAAACCAGAGCAGGCAGGAAGGTCAAATTTTAAATAGGGCCCAGAGGAGAGTAACGCCAGCCCTGAGGACTGACTCCCTTTGAAATATTGAAGAGGAGACATAAAACAGGACAGACATAAATTGACACCCACCTATTTTTTTTTCTCCCACATCTATGCTTTATCTTCAATTCTCTGTCCCTGATCTCCCAACCAGGGTCTTTTGGGTACCACGTCTAAACACTCGTCCTCTAAATCGGATGCTATCTCTTCAGCAAATTCTTTTGATCTAAAAACCCTCTGACTTCTTCAAAACTCCTCCAAATGCCCATCTGCCAACTTTAACTACTCTTTCCTTGAAAACTTAAAAAAAAACCCTCCAACCTAATCTCCACGCCCAAGATATACAGGTTGCAGGTGTAATGCTGTTAACAGCCATAAAATGGATCCAGCATGGCCTCAGGAGCTCACAGCTCCATTTGTCTAGTGTACCAGATATTTCCCACCTTCCAGGGGTTCCTTGTCACTTGTCACTAGCATCAGGTTTTACAGACCTCTGCCACAGAAAAGCCCACTGACTCTCCTACACGTTGAGAGCAGAAAAAAATTTTAAAATTACTCTAGATCTCTGAGAGTAGTCAAATATGCCCCCAAATTCCTTTTTGGGGAATTTTTGTGTTGTTATGCTTTGCACATGCTTCAAATTTAAAAGTAAAAGTCATAATATTTCTGATTATTTTTCCTGTATGTGTGGGTGAGCCTGGCATTCATGAGGCCTTGAGCTCATGCTCAGCACTTCAAAGGAAACGTCTTACTTTGCTCCATTTGCTTCCTTGCAAACAGGTGGGACCTTGTCTTTCATACACTGTCTGGAACACAGTTTGGGACAAGCGAGGGACTACATCCTATTTGATGGACTCTTTTTTTTTGCCATTGTGTTTGGGGAGGTGGGTAGTGGTGGTGATGGTGATGCTGGTGTGGAGCAGGATCTCACAAATGCTAGGCAAGCTCTGCATACACACTGAGCTGCACCCCGACCCTGGATACCATCTTCCCAGCTTAAGGGGATATTGCCAAAATTATGCTACGCAAGAGCTCTATTAAAATGGCTTTTTTGGTTTGGGATCTAGTTCAGTGGGGTAAGTGCCTTCCTGACCAGCATGAGGTCATGTGTTTGATCCCCGGAACCAAAAATTAATTAATTAATTAAATTTTTAAAAATGGCTTTTTTTCTCTTTTTAAAAATTTTATATGTAAATTTACTATTTTTAATTAATTTTATAGGTACACTTTATTTTAAAGGGAAAAAATAATGCAAATTTCAAAACAAGACAATATGAAAGCAACAATGGTTAATACATTGCCCATTATCTTCAAAGCAGTTGCTCAGAGTCCAAGATATACACATGAAAAATTGGCCAGAGAGTGTTAGCACAAACCTTTCTTTCAGTGCACTAAGAGAAATTAGTAATATAACTATCTTAACTATCTTATATGTATATATATATTTTTCCTTTTTCATTCTTTCTTTTCTCCTGCCCCCATCCCAATTTTTCTCTCCTTTTGAATGGTTTCTTCTCCAATAAAATGGGTTTTTAAAAAGTTCACCCTTAATCCATGTTGGCACCTTTATATCTGCAAAGGCCCTTCTCTAAATAAAGTCACATTTACAGGTTCCAGGTCTTAACACGTGGAAACAGTTGCTTCCCCCACCCCACTATCAGACTTGCTAAAGTAAAAAACTTTGTGACTCAACCACTTGGTCACCCCAGGTTGGGCACACCCAAAAGCAGCTGGCTTCAGTTTACCGGCATAGTAGGAAAGATAAGCATCTCAGAGCACTTTGCTTTTAGCTGTTCTTGGCTGACTGGTTAATCAGGAAGCAGCATTTCCTGTGAAGCCAAAGAGTCCCCAGTGTCTCCTAGTACACATCTCTGCTCCTGGGATATTTTGGAAGCTGCCTCTACCACCAATTCTCACTGATTCAGCTCAGGACAACTGCTTTCCTGGCATGCCCTCCACCAAGACCCACTGACCTTGGTCAAGACTTTATCTTAAAAGACTGAAGAAAAGAAAAACAAAAAGGAGTTGAAGGTGTGACTCACTGGGTGGGCCCTGGGTATGATTTCTAGCACCACAAATTACACAAAGAGTAAAACTAAAAATGTGTGCATGTGCTGTTGAGATGCTGAAGGTTTCCTGGGAGAGCCAGCCAGACAAGCCTGGACTGCTGTGTCTTGAAAGGTCCCAGCACAGGAGGCCGTCCATGTAGATGTTCCCTGGGCCCTGGGCTGGGGCTGTGGGGCCCTGCCCGGCCCTGACTGCCGTTGGCCACACTCTGGGTTCAAGCTGTACAGGGCTGGCAGGGAGCCCAGAGCTGAGAGGTCGGGTGTTTCCTGCTCACCCTATATTTTCACTTGCAAAGGCTCTAGGGGTGGATCCTGCTCTTTTCTTTTTTGTTATGTTATATTTTATTTAGAAATTTACATGTGTATTAAATAGATTTTTTTGTTTGTTTTGGTTTTGTTTTTTACTATGTAGCCGAGGCTGGCCTCAAAGTCTTGGCCTCCTGACTCAGCATCCCGAGCACTGGGATTACAGGCATGTCCCACCATGCCTGGTTATTATTTTAATTTTTTATTTGTATTTTATGTTCTTTATTTATATCTTGATTTTCTCATGTAAGATAAACCATATAATATTTAAGCTTCTGTGTTGATTTATTTGACTGAAAATTATGATTTCAAGGTACATCCATTTCCTATAAATGACTCAACCTTACCCTTTTATGACAGAGTAGTACTCCCTTGTGTATAAATATCCCATTTCCTTTATCTGTTCATCTATTTATAGATTTAACTATTATGACTTGCTCTGCTATAAAAATGGGTATGAATGTTTCATTGTAATACTACGATGTCTTTAATTCTTTCAAGAAGATATCTAGAAAGAAGATAGCTAGGTCAAAATGAATTTTCCTATTGCAGTTCTTTGAGGAATCTCCATAGTGATTCCCACAACTCTTTATTAGTTTACACTCTCACCAACAAGGTAGAAAATTTCTTTGTTCCCTGCAGCCCCACCAGCAATTTTTCATTATCTGGTTTCTCGGTGACAGATACTTCATTTAGAGGAAGGTGGATTTGCAGTGTTGTTTCAGTTTGCATTTCTCCAGTGGCAAAAGAAGTTGAATGCTTCTTCATATATTTATTGGCCATTTGTATTTCTTCTTCCAAGAACTATCTGTTCATTTCTGTAGCCCACTTTTTGATTGGATTTCTTCATTTGGGAAATCTAAAACAAATTTTTATATAGTCTCTGTCCTAGGAATAACTGCCAGAATTTTTCCCATTCTGTGAGTTATCTATTCATTCTGTTGGTTCCTGTGCTGTGATATGATCATGTCTATTGATCGCTGGTATTATTTCTTTTGATATTGGGATTATATTCAGAAAGTCCTTGCCTACACTCATGAGTTCAAGAATTTTACCTATTTTTGTCTTTAGCAGCTTAAGTGTTCTGTTTTAATGCTTACATCTTTGGTCCATTTTGACTTTAATTTAGTACATGGTGAGAGAGAAGGTTTTAAATTCAATTTTTTACATATGTATAGCGAGTTTTCCCAGCATCATTTATTAAAGAGGCTGTCTTTCCTCCAACATAAATTTTTGGCCCCTTCATCAAAGATCAGGTAGGTGAATATGCCTGGAATTGTTTTTGCATTCTCTGTGTTGTTCCATCGACCACATCTGGGTGTTTTGCCAATATCGTGCTGTCTGTTATCACTATAGCATAATTTCAAGTCAGGGATTATGATGCCCCCTGCCTTACTTGTCTTCCAAGGTTTCTTCTGCTGTTCTAGCTATCTTCTTGTTCCACATGAGTTTTAGGATTGTTTTCTCTTGCTGTAGTGAATGCTACTGGCATTTTGATTAGAAATGCATTAAATCTATATACAGCTTTCGAAGTATGGCCATTTTAAACATGTTGATTCTGCCTATCCCAGAATGGGGGAAACATTTCAATTTTCTAATGTCATATTTTATCTTCCTTTTTAGAGTACTATAGTTTCATAGTAGGAGTCTTTCACTTCCCCTGTAAGGTTAATTCCTAAGTATTTAATTTTTCTTAATGCTATTGTGAGAGGTAGTGTTTCCCTAATTTCTTCCTTGGTGAGTTTATTACTGGTGAGCAGAATGCTATTGGTTTTTGCATCCTGTTACGTTTCTGAATTTGGCTATTAACTCTAGGAGTCTTTTGGTGGAATTCTTTGTGTCTCCTGTGCAGAGGATCATGTCATTTGTGTACAGTGTTAATTTGATTTCTTCCTTTCTTACACAAAGCCCTTTATTTCTTTCTCTTGTCTGAGTGCTCTCGCTAATGTTTTGAGAAATATATTGAACAGGAGTGGTGATAATGGTCATTCTTGGTTTGCTCCTGATTTTGGAGTGAAAATTTTTGTGAAAATTTTCACCTTCTACCCATTCAGTACGATGCTGCCCATTGGTTTGTCATAGATGGCTCTTGTGAGATTGAAATACCCATTTGCTTCAGAGCTTTTATTAAGAATGGATGTTGGACTTTGTCAATGATTTCTTTAGCATCAATTGAGATGACTATGTGAGTTTTGTCCTGGCTTTTATTTATGGGATATATCACATTTATTATTTATGGGATATATCACATTTGTGTATGTTGAACCATACCTACATCTGTGGATGAATCCTACTTGGTCATAATTGATCTTTTTGATGATTTGTTGCATTCTATTTGCCAATATCTTGTTGAGAATTTTTTATCTATGTTCATTAAAGGAATTAGTCTATAGTTTCTCTCTCTCTCTCTCTCCCTGTCTCTGTCTCTCTGTCTCTCCTTCTCTCTCTGTCTCTCCCTCTGTCTCTGTCTCTGTCTCTCTCTCTGTCTCTCTGTCTCTGTCTGTCTCTCTCTCTCTCTCTCTCTTTTTCTCTCTCTGTCTTTGTTGCTATTGTTGTTAGGTCTTTATCTGGTTTTGTCTTCGGGGAAATGCTAGCTTCCAGAAAAGACTTTGAGAATACTCTCTCCCTTTTAATTTCATTAAAGGTTTGAGGAGTGCTGACCTTAAATATTTCCTAAAGTTCTTATAGAAGTCAGCAGTAAATCCATCAGGATTGGAGCTATCCTTAGTTGGCAGTTTTTCATTATTTCTTCAATATCACTGCATGATATTGAATTATTCAGAGTTTTTAATATTTTCTTGATTCTACTTCAGTAGTTCATAAGCACCTAGGAATCTATCCAATTATTTGGAATTCTGTATTTTATTATACTACAGGTTCTCAAAATAAGTTACTAATAATCTGGAATTTAATCAAGCATATTGCAATTTTACCTTTTTCACTTCTAATTGTATTGATTTCAGTCTCTTTTTTTCCTATCATTGATAAGATTGGCTAGGACCGTGGCTATCTTGCTTATTCTTTCCAAGAATCAGGTCTTCAGTTCTTCGATGTTTTTTAGCCTTAATTTCACTAATTTCTCCCTTGTAATTTCTTTACACTTTCTTTCCTTTCACCAGCTTTGGATTTCTTTTTCCAGGACTTTGAGGTACATTACTAGGTTATTTATTGGAACTTGCTCTGTTTTTTTCTGATGTGAACATTCAAAACTATAAACTTCCTTCTTAGGACTACTGTGTTGTATCCCTTTGCTTCTGATATGTTGTTCTGGCATTATCACTGACTCTAGGGACTGTCTAATTTCTTTTTTGATGTCTTCTATGACTCACTGCTTATTTAAGAGTGTATTGCTGAATTCCCATGTTGGCATAGTTTCTGTGGTTTCTTTGCAATTGATTTCAAGAATCATTGCACTGCGATCTGACAATGTGCAAGAGGTAATTTTAATTCTTTTGCACTTATTTAAGTATGTTTATGGGCTGGCATATGGTCTGCTTTGGAGAAAGTCTCATGTGCTATTGAGAAGCTACGTATTCTGTTGGGTGGAACATTATGAATATAACTGTTACCTCTATGTTCATTTGTTTGAAGATTTTGTTCAACTCTGACATTTCTTTGCTGATTTTTTTCTCTAGTTGATCTATTTGGGACAGTGGGGTACTGAGGTATAACTGCATTGATGTTTATCTAATCTGTAATGTACCATAGTGTTTCTTTTCTAAAACTCAGCATGCAAGTGTTTAGCACATGTGTACTTACAATTGTTACTTTTCCTGTTAAATTGCCCCATTAACCAGCATGTAGTGATATTCTTCACTTCTGATCAGTTTTGGCCAAAACAAAAGAAACATCTTTTCTGAAATTAGGATAGATACTCCTGCTTTTTTCCCAGATTTCTGCTGCATGGAATATTACTTTCTACTCTTTGATATTTAATTTGTGTATGTCTTTTTTAATTAAATGTGTTTCTTATATAACACACATTGTTGGGTTTGTTTCTTGATCTATTCTGGCAACTGTGCCTTTTGATTGAAGAATTGAGACCATTCACATCAAAAGTCAATACTAGGAGTTATTGTCTTATTTCTGTTGTTGTATTATTTTCCTATTTTCTTTTCTTTCTTTCCTTCTTTCTTGGCTTGTTTTCTGCTTAATGATTCAATTTGTGTGGTGTATTCATTGTATTAAAATTTTTTGGCATTGTTGGCTTTATTGTCTCTTTGTTTTGCTAGTGCTGGTTTGGTGAACATGAATTTATTTAAGTGCTCTTTGTCATGGAAATACCTTATCTCTGCATCAATTTTAAAAGAAAGCTTTGCAGGATATATAAGTCTGGACTGGCAGTTGTTATCTTTTAGAACTTGAGACACTTTAGATTGTCCTGGCTTTTGTGTTGGAAGTCTGCTATAATTCTAATGGATTTACCTTTATAAATGATTGCTTGCTTTTTCTCTAACAGCTTTTAAGGTTCTGACCCTGTGTTGGACTTCTCAAAGTTTGATGATGATGTGACATGGAGGGGTTAGTTGAGGTTCTGTATACTGTACCTCACTTACCTTATGTTAATTGTTTCCCTCAGTTAAGGAAAGAATTTTTCACTGTTACTCCCTTCCATTTATTCCACTTAATCTTAGATTCATCTTCTTTACATCATGTAGCAACTGTTGGACTCATTTTTAATGTTATCTTATTGTTTTTTAAGATATCTCTGAATAATCAATCTTTGAAGCCTCCCTATCTTCTAGTTCTGATATTCTATGGGAAGGCAACACTGGGGAGCCCTGGTGTGAAGTTGTTTTTCAGTGGTTCTGAGTCTCAGATTTAAATAATTGACGTTTTCCCCAAATGGTGCCTGATTAAGCAGCTCTGGTGAAATGACAGACATCTACCCTGGACTCCTGCTCCAGTATTCCCTCCTGCAGTTGGAAGGAATCTCCTCATCCCCACACTGATGTTGCAGTTCACAACAGCTGTGGAGTTCACTTCCCTGGAGCTCCCGGCCCTGATTGCTTACCTTACCTCTGCAGACACGGGCTCCCCTCCCAGCAAGCCATATGCCAGGAAGATACTCCAGGTTGTTCTGTGCTTTTCTCTATTTGTGGATCATTTCTCCAACTTCTCTGTAGCTTCTAATTTTCCTGTTAGTTCCTTCCCAATATCTAGTGATCTACTCTTTTTTTCTTCACAAGTGGATACTTTCCAGTGCCTTGATTCTGAATCCCAGAGAGACTGCATCTCACTGCCAGTTACCACTCCACCATTTGCCTCTGCATGCTTACGGGGCCTACTCATTTTCATTTTTGATGCTCTATATTCATTGATTTAAATTCTATATATAGGACTTTTTAATGCCAGTGTACCAACACACTTTTACTAAAGTTTGAAAGCAAATTTCAAAATCAGAATCTTTAAGGTCTCTTTTGGTGGTAATAACATTTAGTTTAAAGTATTTCTTTCTTTGGAATTTTCAAAAGTTAAAAAAATTGTGTAGCTAAACCTGAAAATCCACCAGAACCCAGGCTTCCCCTGCAGCAGAGGTGCTTCTGAAGACCTTCTGAGCTGAAATTCCAGAGCAAAGGATGGTGCTGGTTCTCTGGAGATGACCCTGCTCTCCACTGGCACCCCAGAAACCACACGTCTTCTTACCTGTACTACAGGCAGTGTTGCAAAGGAATTTTTCTGCAAGTGACTCACGATGCTGCCTCTTTCAGGAGTAGAAAAAGAAGATAAACAAGGCCCCTTGGAAAGGGTGCTTGGGAGGAATTAAGATTTCATTTAATTCTTCTACAAGCTGGGCATGCATGTCCTGCTGGCCTCCTCACCGTGTTCTGAAGCTCACCTTTCTGTGTGTTCCTTCATTCTGTGGAAGCAGGCCTTCTCTGCTAGGGTCCCCTTGCACCTCAGCCCTCACTTGGGCTACATCTGTGACTGTTGTACTGTTCCTTTCCATTTTCCAGGACACCTGGTGGCCTCCTGACTGATAAATGAAGGAGAGGTGAGTGGAATTCTTCAGGACAGTAAGATTTAATTCTTTCAGTAATTGAGTCACAAAGGTTAGCTTGCAGGTGCACATGACTGCTCCGTGATGGTATGGTGTGATGGCATAGCCCCCTTCAGCTGCTGAATATTTGTCTTAGAAGGCCCAGTGCCTTGAGAGCCAACCTGACCTGTGCTGTGCCTTTAGTCTCTGCCCCACTAAGAACTTATATGGCAACTAGGGGAAGAATGTGCCTACCAGGTCCATCAGCCTCCTGAGACATGGCAGTGCCCAGTGGAGATGGATCTTCAGGTTTTTGTTTTATTTTGTTTTGTTTTGGCTTGGTTTTTTGCTTTAGGCTGCTGAGGCTGAAAGCAGCTCAGGCAGTGGCAACCTGGGTGGAGGGAGCCTGGCCCTTGACATCTCACTGCCTCAGTGGGCCATGGCTTTTAGATACCTTGCAGAAGTTGAATCATGCAGGATGTGGCTTTTGTGACTTATTTCTCAGTATTAAACTCTGTTTATCCATGTTTTACCATATGTCAGAATTTCCTTCCTTTTTGTGGCAGAATCATTTTTCACTGTCTACCTGGTCACATTTGATACACACAGTCATCCATTCATGAACACTAGGATTGCTTCTGCTTGTTATGGATGTGTCTAGATGTTCCCCCAAAGCCTCATGTGATTAAAGGTGGAACTTTTCAGAGGTGGCTTGATCTAGAGTGTGTGATGCTGGGATCAATTACTAATTAGTTCACTGATTGGTTTGGCAGAGTTCTGGGAGTGGATAATGGGAAAGCCCTCTCTAGGAGCGAGGACTACCCTGCTAAGGGCAGATGGCCTGGATAGACTATAAGAGACAGAAAGAGGGCTGCTGTGTCATCATTACTTGCTGCTTGCTAGTTCGCTGCTGGCTGCCTTCTTCTGCCTGTGCTGTTTTTCCATGGATTGCTTCTCCTCTGTGATAGCCCTCTGCTATACCACCTGCCCTAGAGCCACCCAGCTATGGACTGAAACCTCTACAAACCGTGAGCTGAAGTAAACCTTTCCTACTTTAACTTTAGGTGTTAAGTATTTTGTCTCAGCAAGTAACCAGGAACCAAGACACTGCCTTAGGCTTGTGTGAATAAAATTGTAGTTAACATGAGTTAACAGATATGTGACAAGATCCTTTTAGTTTCTTTGGGAGTGAAATTACTGAATCAGATGACAGTTCTATTAAAGGGGAGGGTAACTGTTGTACTACTTCCGGAGTAGCAGTTTCCATTTTTTGAAAATTTAATTGTTTATTGGTACAAATTAGGTATATACAACGATCATATTCATGATACAGAATCTGAATCTGTACGTAATACACTTTGATTCCTCTTTTTGTCCCCATTCCCCTCCTCTCTCTTCAACCCTTCTTCCCCTCCTACTTTACAAAACTTCTACATTATTCTTTATTATTTCTACATTATTCTTTTCTCATTGTCGTACACCATCCCCCCCACCCCCGGCGGCGCACCCCAGTTCCCTCGCGATAACAAAGCCCGGGCTTAGGAAGTAGGAAGTCAGGGATTGCGCAAACCAACACACAAGAATGGCAAGGGGAGGGGCTGTCACAGGAAAGGGCCCCGCAGAACTGCCCACAAGGTGCCTTTCCCTTTCTAATTTAGGACTGTTAAAAGTAGGCTGCCACTAGTTCCCCAGCTTTTGCCCTGGCATGTTTGGATAAAGATCAGAGTGATGGCCAGACCCCGATTGTTGCTGCTGCTGCTGCTGCTGCTGCTGCTCCTTGTAGTGCCGGTGAGTACGGTACCCTTCACTGCTTGTGGAAAAGGGTAGGAGCTAAGCGTGCAGACCAGGAATGCACCAATTCTCTGGACAGCCTAAGGCCAGGGGCGGGTCGCATGGTCCCAAGGGACATCACATTGCTTCTATCCCCCCCTTGCCCCCCCGTCCCTGCTCCAACAGATGGCACAACGAAGCGCAGTGGTTGGGACTAACCCACTGCTGGGCTAGGGGTACCTCCAGATGTGTTTTAGATGTGGGTGGTGACCACGTGGCTCCCATCTGTGGGCCAAGGGACAGCAGATGTGAGGGGTGGCGGAGAGGCTGCTTCATAAACTGGGTCTTGCTATAAATCCACTTAAGCTGCCTCTGCTATATAGCATGAAATAGCTTCACTGGTTAATCACTGATCCACTATTCTCTGATTATTACTAGCACTGATCAGCTAATTATTTCCTAGAATTGCCACAGGGACTATGTGTGTCCAAAAGCGGCCAGCAAAATGCTGATCTCAAGTCAGAAGGTGTGGAAGGGTGGCCAGGCACCCCGGATGTTTGGAGCTCTCCCTCAATTTGCACAGCCACCCACCCTAGCTCAGGCAGCAGACCTGCTCTTCTGGTTTGCTTACCGCTCAAGAATTCTTGCCCTTTCCTGTTACCTCAGTGACTCCTGCGTGTTAAAACTCAGTTCTCTGCAGGAAACCTCTGCCTATCTGACTTCCTGACTGGGCAGAGTTCAGTGAGAGGGAGAAGCCGCGCTCCTCTCCTGATGGAGACTACTACTACGGAAGTGGTTCTGAGCCAGATTTACAATTAATCAACTGGCTTTCCGTATTTACTTGTGAGTCTGTCCCAGGCCTAAGTTCCTTGTCTGGAGATGGGCATTGGATTCATAGTAAGTGAATTTCTATGCATACTGGTCCCATCTAAGGCCTGTAGTGGCCTGTGATGCTGTGAAGCCTCATGGCTCCAACCTCAGTGAACTAGATAGAGGCCATAGCTGCAAGTATCTCACTCCTGCTGTCTCACTCCTGTGGTGGATATCAATCTGGAGATAAGATAGTTCTCTAATTAGCATAATTTACTACTTAGAGAAGTCTTTGAACTGACTGATTCCCAAGGTCCTGCTCAGTTTCCTGCGCTTTCCCCAGTATCTCCTTCTTTTGTTTGAAAACCAAGTACAGGCTGCTGCCACGACTGACCCAACCCTGTGGCTCTTGAGGTTCTTGGGGTAAAGGACCACAAGAGGGTGAGAAAATAAAGAAGAGACAAAGCTGGGGTCAGGGGGAGCCCTTACTCTCCTGATGGAAGAGAAGGAACTGCTCAACCACTGTGGTACATTTATTTATAAGCTCCAAAGAAGAATGTCAGTTTCAACCCTGCTGCCCAGTGACTCACTTGCCGGGCTGGCTGGGGCCCCTTGCCTTCTTTGTGCTAGACCAGCTTGTTTACCTGGCTTGTTTTGAGCTGTCTGTGTTTTCAGGGCTGGCCTTGCTTTAGCCCCACACGTGATCGATATCCAGCTTCAACAGGTCCCTCCAGGCTGCCTAGAGAAACTATCTCAGCCCCCAGAGAATCTCGAATTCCGCTAGAGGGTTTTGATTCTCCTGCAGCCCTAAAATCATACCACTTGTCTCTTTTATTTACGAGTTCATCATCTACTCACTTGGGAGACTGCAGACCTGATCAGTCTACTGGTCAGGTAATTATTTCCTAGAATGGTCACAGGGACTGTGTGTGTCCAAAAGCAGCCAGCAGAGGCCACACAGCTAGCCCAGTGCTGATCTCAAGTCACAAGGCACGGAAGGGTGACCAGGCGCCCCAGGATATTTGGAGCTCTTCCTCAACTTGCAGAGATGTCACCCTAGCTCTGCAACCCACCTGCCCTTCCAGTCTGCTCACTGTGCAGGCATTCTGTATCCTTTTCTAGGCCCCTCTTTTTTTCAGTCCTCTGGAAGACACGGCCTCTGTGACTTCCTAACTGGGTGGATTTCAGTGCAAGTGAGAAGCGGTGTTCCTCTTTTCTTTTTTTTTTTTTTTCTTTTTTATAAGGGGTTTTAAGTTTTAAGCTTTCATTTTGAAATAACTTTCAGCTTTAACAAAATTGCCAAAATAGTGCAAACGGTACTATAATTCACATCAGCACATCAGTTCACTCCCCTGACACACCTGTTTTCTCTATAAGGCACCTTACGGTCTTCCCAGGCTTGGGACACAAGACAGCTCTGCAAACCTATGCTCGAGTACTGCCCTAAACGGCAAAATTACCAACCAAAATGTAAAAGCACATGATACTCAACATAGCACAAAACAAACACTGTGTTTTTGCAGCCTCAAAAAAAATTATCTCAAGATCAAACCTAGAACCTTCAAATTAAGCTATGTCCTTAGACCTGTTTAATACTTTTATTTTGACAGCTTCTCTAAGTCAATTGCCCAGGCACTTGACCTTATGATCTTCCTGCCTCAGCCTCCCAAAATGGATAGTACTTTTACAGTTAGAGGCTAAACATGAAAGCAGAGTGTCACCTTGTTCAGCCTTGTGGAAATGTGTTGGGTGTTTCATATCTTCTGGTCACTCTGCATATTAGCAAATGGTCATAAAAGTGACACGATTTTGTACATACAAATACATTTTAGTAAATAGGATGATTTATAAGCACATGAATAGTAAGGATCAAGTATATGGGTGAAAAAAATGTAAAATGATACATATTTCATAGTATAGCCTTGAAATGCCAAAGGCAAAATACTCAAGAATCTAAAGCAGTTGTACCACAAGTTCAAAACAAAACAAAAAAGAAAGAAAGAAAGAAAGAGAAAGGGAGGGATGTGGGGACAAAAAGAAGGGAGGAAGGAAGGAGGGCGAAATAAGGCCAAGGGGTGGAGGACATGACATAGCATGTGTAAGACTCGGGGTTCAATCTAAAAAAGCAAGGAGGAAGGAAAAGGAGAAGGAGAAGGAGAAGGAGAAGGAGAAGAAGGAGAAGGAGAAGGAGAAGGAGAAGAAGAAGAAGAAGAAGAAGAAGAAGAAGAAGAAGAAGAAGAAGAAGAAGAAGAAGAAGAAGAAAAGAAAAAAATCACGTAAATAATAGATTTTTGTGTGTATACATGTACATAGGCATGTAACACTATATAAGTGCACTCAGATATATATGCAATCACATATAGCTTAACTTCCCATTCATAGATATTTTCTTCTCTTTTTTTTTTTTTTTTTTGTCTTTTTCCTTTTTATCAGTACCGGGGATCAAACTCACAACTGCCTGTTTGCAAGGCAGGCGTTTATGCTGCTGAGCTAAAACCCCAGCCCCCATTCATTCATATTTTCCTTTCCTCCTCTTCCTCCTCCTGCTCCTCCTTCTTTTTCATCTTGAAGTAAAGGGGATCAAATTCAAGGCCTTCACAGTGAACTACATCCCCAGCCATTTTTCCTGTTTTTTTGTTTTGAAATAATGTCTCAGCTCTGCCCATCTGGGGGCAGAGACAGTAACTGCCAACCAATATGGGCATCTGTTGATAATGACAATGTCTCTTCTGTTTCAGGTGACTGTGGCAATTAGTGTGACCTCTTGTAATCCAGGCGAGTGCTTGTCTGATGATCTCTGCTGCCAGTGCTGCCCAGCTGGTGAGTACAGGATGCCTGCCAGAGCCTTCCAGGGGCTTCCCTTCCCACCTGGAGAAGCAAAGAACAGGTCATTAGCTAGGATGGAGCTGGAGAAGGCCCGGGCATAGACAGTATGACAGCCACTGTGACTCCTCCCGCCTGAGAAGGAGTTTCCCTGCACCCCATTGTAGGACCTCCCATATGCACAGAAAATGGGCAGATGCTTGTCTTGTGGGGGACTGGAGAGTGTTCTGCAGGGTTGGGGAACACATGTGAGGGATCCAGTCTAAGGCTCTCATCCACCATTCCTCCTGTTGGGAGGAACTCAGACATGGCTGAGTACTGGAGGCTCCTAGCAAAGAGATGGATTATTATCACCCTCATGTATTTCATCCTCATGTTAGTACTCTGGGAAACAAGGTACTACCTGCAAGGAGGTATATGGCAAAGGTATATGACTGTCCACACTTGGGCCACTCACACCCAGCCCTCCACACACCTACCTATACATACCTCCACATGAACATACACACTTATATATGCACATCTATAGCACACCTATCTGTACACTCCCTTATGCATGGATCCAAAAATGCATGCTCCAGTATATATGTGCACCTACACACACAGGTGCATAGCATCATACCTACACACACCTGCATGATGCACACACCACCAATCAGGAACAAAGGAAACATCACTGGCCTGAACTGAAGTCTGCTGACCTCAGTGTGTGTGTGTGTGCAGTACCTGCAGTGCTGAGTGTGGGCATAATCAGGAGTTTGACCTGTCTCTGCTGTGCTACTGGGGAAGTCATGACAGAAGAGCATTAGAGTACGAACGCTGCCTGGGGCCTTTTCCAGGCACCTTCCCTTCTATAGCTTCAAGATTCCTCTGTGAAACCTGCCAGGAGCGGTTAGGAACCTCAGGAGAGAGCTAAAGATGGTGCAGGAAACAGTTTCAAAATCCTCTGTAGGGAGCTGTGGAAGCTGGTCCTTAACCCCAAGAACCTCACGAGCTGCACTGGGTCTCAGCATATGGCGCCTGAACAGGGACAGGGTAAGAGGTTAAAGATGAGGAGACACTTCCCATGTGTGTGCAACTTAGGGGAAAAAGTACATTGATATAGGTCAATAGTCATCACTAGAGTGTATTGATATTGGCTTCATCAGATGTACAGAGTGGGACATTAAAACTCCCTTATTCTCTAGGGCCAGTTATAAACAGGCCTGAGAAAAACCCCTTCCCTTCAAAAGAAAAAAAAAAAGAGGTATATTGATTATATCAGCTATCTAACTATGGGACAAAATTATCCAAAAGAATCACAAATATATAAGACTCTGTTTGTTATATGCTTGATTCCAATATTTACATTCCTTCTGTAGATCTGAATGAGACAGGGTCATAATAATCATAAGCTTCTTGAGACAATTACTAGGGAACTGGCTCCAGACACTGGTTCAGAATCAGATCTCGAGCAGGGAAAAGTTGGCAACATGACCGCCAGCCACTCTGATAACTTTAACTGAGCCACTAACTGTCCAGCAAAACCTTCAACTATCTGCCCAAAGTATAGAGGACAAAATTACTGGGCCATTTGATGTAAATTCAAAATTTCCAATAGGGCCTACAGCAGTTCTGCCAAAAAGTAGGGGTGTGATGGCTCAGATGGCTTCCCTGAGATGGCCTGGCCCTGCTTGGCCCGGCAGGCTCCTAATGGTTAGGGGTAATATGGTCCTGATTTGTGGTTTGCTAATTTCTGTTTACAAAATGCTCTCACAAAAGACAATTCAAATAACCAATACAACAACAACTAACCTTTAAAACTTCTAAAAATTCAGAAGTGGCCTGGCTGTCTCTAGCATATCACTGTCTCACTATGGCTTTATAGTGGGTCTTGATATCTGGTAATGTAAATTCTCAAACTCCATTGTTTTTTAAAACTATTTACTACAGAGGTACTTATTTCAAATTCACAATTAATGTAACTCTACATTTATTTAGGTCCTTTCTGCTTTCTTAAGTCAATTTTAGTTTTCAATACACTGACACTATACAGCTTGCTAAATTTCTTGAGTTTGTCTCCAAAAAAAATTATAAATTTACATACTTTGGGAAAAAAAAAACTGATAAATAGCTTAGGGCAAAACTAAAAAAAACCTCACAAATCTAGCTGGCCCTCTACAGATTTTAAAGGGTTATTTAATAAAACTGCTGCTCTCAGCTCCTCTCACTACTTATCACAGGCCCCCCAGGCAAAAAAGTACACCAACCCATCCACTGAGCCTGGGGTTTGGCCCAGACAAAAAAAGATTAAAAGAAAAAAAAGTTGGCTTGTTTCAACTACAAGGAGAAATCAGGGTTATGGTTCAGTCTACTCAAAACACAGTTCAGATGTCCCTAGATGATTGTATAACTCAATTGGTATTCTTCCCTTGACAAAAATTGCAAAATCTATAAATAAAGAAAGGTTACCTAAGGATTTTGGATCTTCTGATACTTATTAGAGAGGTGGGACATGGCTCTGGCTGCCCAAGCCACCCTGATTTTTCCTATCACTTGTGTACATGCTTTATGAATCAAAAGTTTATACTGCACTGGTGCTCAGATTCCCAACAACAGTGGGGCCTCCAGCCCAGAACAGGAGCACCACCTGCATGTCACAGGAGAGCCCAAGGTACCTAAATATAAAATGCAGTTTCCATTTCTCTGTACCTTACCACAAAAATTCTTTATAATCTTCAGGTCTAAAAGTAAGCTAACTGTGCTCACAATTTAAATTTCAAAAAAAACAAAAGCGAGACTTTATTTCATAATAGATTTCACTTGGCTATATATACCAGTTAAAATATTTAAATTCTGATAAAGATGTAACTACCTCAGCAGATAAATAATGTAATCAAATAAATCATATCTAAAAAGAGTCCATTGGAATTAATACTGGATAATAAAAGCACCACGTCAGTGCTAATGTGGGGTGGAGAGTATGCTTGTGTTTTTCCAGGAAAAGCTAAATGGCCTATCTGGGTGCCAGTATGTGCTGTCTAGCTATTTCATGGGCCCAAACCCAGGAAAGGAGTTGATTCTACCTCTCAAAAGCTGATGTTTAGTCCTATGACAGTGATGCCTTGGAGACCATGCTGCCACCCATAAAAAAGATAAAGCTAAAACCAACCTTAATTAACCCAAGATGCTTAGGAGATGATAACCAAAACTAAAAAAGGTCCAAATAGATGATAGAAGTGCATACTAAATCCTATAACAAAAATATGTTAATCACAGGTAAGATTTTGTCTTTTTCAAATTCTTTGATAAGAGATTTCTATTAACTGACCTACAACAAATGTGACTAGTTTATTTAAAATTACAAATTCTACAATTGCAAAAATTTTGTGTAATTCAAGTTGGCTAAAATATATTTGAGTACACTCTGATTGTGAAAGATGTTTGTAAATCTGTCTGTGTATCTGTCTGTTTGTCTAGTTTATTAAGCTGTTAATTGGAAGTCGCTGAGCTAGTGATCGCTCACACACGTGGAGCCAATAGCACCAGTGTCTGTACAGAAGTGTCCAAGTGGCACGGGGTACCTGAGAAACACCCTGAGGGCATGGGGTGCTCGAGTGACAGGTGTTTCAGCCCTGAGGATATGGGATAGTTCAGCAAAGGGGCATGAAATATCCCTGAGAAACTTGCAGAATTCTTGTAGACACTGACAACTCTGCGTTTGTTTCTATGTCTGTTTGAATCTGTACAGATCATCTGTCCATGTTTGTCCATTTATCTGTTTGTTTGTTTGTTTGTGAACAGCTGTTCTCTTTATTTTGAGCTCAGCAATTTTCCTTTTCTTTTGCATTTAATCAAGGTTTATTTGAGTTATAAAATTACAAGACCTGCTTCTACCTGGGTTTCCAGTTACTCAAAATGATGCTAAAGTCAGTTATGTAAATGTAATGTACATTGTTGCTTATCATAATTTGAGAGTCTCTCATTGTTCAAAAATAATACGTTATGATTGGAATTTTCTTAAGAAAAAAATTATTTTTCTTAAGAAAAAGTTATTATAAAAATGATTAAACAAAAATCCCTTGGGGTTGGGATTATTGGACAGGACTTCAACTGATAAATAAGAAAGTGGCCACCTGGTAAACATTTTACCAGCTCTTGTTCATTGATTGGAGGCCTCAGTGATCTCCATAGCCTTATGGGAGATACCCCCAACTGACGTTATATAAATATTATTGTAATATGTTCACATTGGTCATCATTAAAAGAAATAATGCAAAATGTTTTTGATTTTAAAGTTTCCCATACAAAGGATTTCATATGGTTATGGCAAATGATTTTGTTAACCTCATGGTGTTTTCATATATTCATGTTTTCAGATAAACAGATCTTCAAAAAAATGTAAAATAGGGATTATTTATGGTGATAAACTTTTGATTCAGATTCAGAGTTCTGCCTTCAACAAATGTTTATGAGACTACATCTCCCTAAATGGCAACAAGTTAGGTCAAATCTTTTATGTATTAAATAGAGATGATTAACCAAAAGGGAGAAATTTGATGTCAAAATGAAAATTCAAGTGTGTTACAAAATGTCATCATGAGTTTTATGCTACAACATTGTATATGGTTTGATTTCTAATTTTCTATGTAAAATATTAATTACTGTATTCAAATGTTAGGTATTCAAATGTTAAAACAGCCATGGTTGTTAAAAAAATAATAGTTCTATTTTATGTTATAAGATGTTTGATATTTAGATAAGATGATAATGCCTCTACTGCATTATACTGTTGTCAGTCTTTTCTTTTGGATGTTCAACAACCAAGATATAGAGACAAACAATTAGAGAGACAGATGGGCTCAGAGGACAGCCAGTATTTTGGCCCTAGCCCTCCAAGGTCAATGAGGATCCATGACATAAGAGAACCTCTGCTGCATCATCCTATACTCAGTGAGTCCCTGGTCTTCTGATCAAGAAGACTGTGGTACCACTAAAGAAACTGACCATCAGTGTGTAGTGTGCCTAAAGGGAGTCACTCAGATCAAAATTCTCCCAAGCATTCACAGAAAGCAACTTAGTCAAGCACTGACCATGACTCATCCAAACAGCTGACACTGACAGAAGAACTACGAGGTTCTAGAGCTGATTCCAAGGTTCCTAAAGAGACTTAACTGACCTTGACAGATAACAAAAATTGATTGTGTTTAAAACAAGTCTTACCTTAACTTGGTCTTAAATATCCTACAAAAAAATGTACAACTACTAGAGGCATATAAAACAATGCTAAAGTAA
Organism: Cavia porcellus; assembly: GCF_034190915.1. Classification (NCBI taxonomy): domain Eukaryota; kingdom Metazoa; phylum Chordata; class Mammalia; order Rodentia; family Caviidae; genus Cavia; species Cavia porcellus. The sequence continues at coordinate 29,718,571 of NW_026947500.1, forward strand.
TATGCTATAAAAGAACCTCAAATCACTAATAACTTTTGGCAATTGCCAGCTACACTGGTACCTGGCTACTGTCATAGATTAATGGACTGCATGGGGTTTCAATTGCAGAATGCAAGAAGTTAAAATCTTTGGACTGCACTTAAAAAGATCTACAGAGCTCTCCAACACAGCTCCTCCAGCTTCAATTGACCATCCGTCCTGTGCAACAACAAAAGAAAAAAGAGGGCTATGTAGGGAGCCATTGAAGCTGGAGATTGATCACATGTGTGGGGCTAAAGCAAGCAAGCCCAGAAAAAACAGAGAGACCAAAACAAGCTATGTAAACAAGTTGTTCCAGCAGCAAGAAAGTAAGAGGCCCAGGCCTGCCAAGCAATGAGATGCTAGGCAGAAGGGCTGAAATTGACATCATCTTTCCAATATATAAATAAAGGTGTTACAGTGGTTGAGCAGTTCCTTTCCTCCCATCAGGAGGATGAGGGCTCCACCTGACCCCAGCTTTGTCTTTTCTTTATTTTTCACATCCTCTCACTGGTCCTTAACCCCAAGAACCTTAGGAGCTGCATTGGGTCGCAGCAATCCTCTGCCTTTCGTACTGCAGAGGCATTGTCCAAATCCAAGGTTGCTACAGGCCTCGGTTCTTGGGGACACATGAGCAACAGGTTTAGCTTGAAGACTACAACAGTACTGGAAGCAGGTATTGTGCAGGTTGCCTGGTTGCCATGTGTCTTAGGGAAGAGACAGCCAGTAGCAGCTCCTACTTTTGGATTCTGTTGGAGGAGGGCAGCCCCGGGCACTGTGTCACTTCTCTCCATTCTCATGCAGGCCACTTTGTCACAAAACTCTGCCAGGAAAACCATGGAATTGTGAAATGTGCACCATGTGAACCTGGAACCTTTATGGCCTACCCCAACCTCGAGAATATCTGCTTTCTCTGTTCCCAGTGCCAGAAGGGTAAGTGTGATGCTATCAACCTGCAAGGGTGATGGTGACAGTTTTTGATTGTTTATTCTTTTTTAATTTTTATTTTAAAGGGGTTAAAATTAACACAACAAAATAGGACATAAGAAAGCAATGTAGGGGTTGGGGATTTAGCTCAGCGGCATAAGCGCCTGCCTTGAAAGCAGGCAGTTGTGAGTTCGATCCCTGGTACCGATAAAAAAGAAAAAGACAAAAAAAAAAAAAAAAAAAGAAAAGAAAAGAAAAGAAAGCAATGTGCGAGATATAAATTTCAGCTAGACGACCTGAGATCTTCACTGTCTGTCATATTGTCTCTTGTTTTCTTCCAAGTAGTTGTCCATGTCTTTGCATACAGAGAATTCATACAAAACAACATTATAAAACTGATCTGAACTGAAAGAGGAAGGTGTTTTAGTTCTTCAAAACCAGACAATAAGGAAGTCACTAATGGCTATCATAGAATCTCTCATTCTCTTCAAAATAGCTTTCCATACTTTCATGTATATTGAAGTTCAACAAGACAAAACAGGCAAGGGGGAGGGGTTGCTTGTTCTCCTGGAGCTCCAGGTCCCAGTATAGCATGGGTCCCAGTAAACACTGGAAGCTCCTGTCCTGGGCCACTGGAGCCTGCCACACTCACAGCCACTCACCAGTAGGGGAGGGGTTACTTGGTTTCCCAGTGCTCCAGGTCCCTGCATGGCACTTGTCCCAGTAAAAGCTGGAGGCTCCCATCCTGGGCCACCACATCCTGCCACACTCACAGCGACTCACAGGGTGCAGTGGTTGCTTCAAGCTGTTTCTTTCTAATGAATTGACCATTTCACTGCCCAAGTTCTAAAATGGCCAACAGACCATAGAAAGACATCTCTTTAGGCTCCTGCTTGAAACCAACAGCGTCAGGAAGCTGCCAGCCTTGATTCCTGGCCAGGTTTGTTTATTGTTTATTGGGGCATTTTGTTTTGTTTTTTGCAGTGGTGGAAATTAAATCCAGGGCCTTGAAAATGCTACATAGCAAACACTGCTCCTTTTTCACAGGGGTCCACTCTCACCCTGCAGAGTATATTTCTCTTGCAACTTTTAATTGGCTTATACTTGTTCTGCAGAAAGTGTTTCTTTTCTTACCTTTAATAAACATAAATTATCAAAAAGAATTGCTACATAAGTGCTCTACCCCTTAATTATACTCCATCTGTCCACTGACTTTAAAAATGCCCCCTTCACCTAATTCACAGAGACCACACCAAAGATACTCACTGTAGCTATGCATGGATATCAAGCTGGGCTGGTGTACCTTACACAGGGTCTGTTTCCAGGGGGATCAGTTGTGAAGTGTCTCCTGACTGTGATGACATTTATACACTGCCAAAATATCAATCTGCAGATCACTAGAGCTTTTAAGGCCATTTAACAAAAGTGCTATATATGAGATTAACATGTAAAAATTCACCTAAGTGACTTTGTGGCAGTGACAAATTGTTTTTATAAAAATGTTATCTAAGAAAAAGATACTCATTTGCATTAGCCAAAAAATAACACTGAGACACTTTGGACTGAATCTAAGAATGTGTAATATGAACAAACAGAATTCAAGACCATCTAAATTGTAGACAATAGAAACAAGAGGGCAGGTAAAAGGATAGTCTCATAAAGATGTCCCTTATTAGCTGGGCACGGTGGCTCACACCTGTAATCTCAGTACTCAGGAGGCTGAGGCAGGAGGATCGTTACGAGATCAAATCCAGACTGGGCTACAAAGTGAGCTCAAGGCCAGCCTGAACCACATAGCGAGATCCTATCTCCAAACAAACAAGCAAACAAAAAAGATGTCTGTTATTACACATGGGATGATCCTTAGAGCCAGCGCATTCTTGAGATTCCCAAAAGGAGTTTACAGATGCCACAATACTCCGGGGGACCATAGCCCAGATGGCACAAGGCTTATCCTTTTGGCACGGCTCTGTGTAAAGGGACAGTGACAATGACCTGAGGTCCATGGAGGGCTGGAATGGTGGCACCAGCAAGACAGCATGCAGCCTAGACAGAGGCCACCACTGAGGTGATACATTAAAGTCCACACAAGAGAGAAAAACTGCAAAAAGAAAATTGAGTACCTTTGACTTTAAGGCAGCAAATAAGTTTTATGTAAGTTATAAAAGTCATAAACCATAACAAGAGTTTAATAATACCAATACATTAGAATTCATGTTCTTATTCATCAGAAGACATCTCAACTTAAAATGTTAAGCTACAGAGTGGGAGAATACATTGTGATATTAAGACACAAAAGACCGTGTCCAGAACACATAAAGAGCTTGTAGGGCTAGGGCTGAGGCAGAGCACTTGCCAAGCATAGGTGAGAACCTGGATTCTATTCAAGGGGAGAGAGAGAGAGACCAAAAGACAGACAGACAGGGAAACAGAGAGACAGACAGAGACAGAGATAGAGACACAGAGAGACAGAGACAGACACAGAGAGACAGAGACAGAGAGAGAGATCCCAGCCCAGACTGCAAGGCTCCTGCTGGTTTCTCTGCAAATTCACCACATCACATACAACAGGGCCTGGTTGTTCTCTTTTTTGGTCCCTGTGTTAGAAGACGAGGCAGATTCTTCACCATGGGTCAAGAGCCCATGGAGATGACCTTGCCGTGTTGTGGCCAGTATACAAGGGAACAGAGTCCCACCCTGATGACTGACTCTCAGGCTTCTTTCTCTCTAACAGACCAAGAAGAGGTTTCAAACTGTTCCTCGACTACTAATCGGCAGTGCCAGTGCAAGGAAGGCTACTACTGTGACTCAGAAAACTGTGTGGAGCACTGCTTCCGGTGCAGCAGGTGCCAGTGGGTGAAGGGTGGGACTCTCATTCGCCTTCACTACTTCCTTTCCTTTGGATCATTTATATAGTTCCACCAGCCGCAGGAGCCCCATCTGTAAAATAGGGCTACGGGGGTAGCACCTGTGTTACAGGAGATTAACAAAGCACTTGAATGAGTCCTGGTTGCCTGTCCGAAGACAATGTTCATGTGCTCGTCAGCTTCCCTCACTGAGATCAAATAGCTGAGAGAAACATCTCAAGGCAAGAGTTTATTTTGCCTCATGATTTCAGCGCTGTCAGTCCGTGGTCAGCTGGCTCTGTTTCTGGGATGAGGCAGAAACATCATGATGGAAGGATGTGATGGAGGAAGGCTATTCACTTTCTGCTGACCAGAAAGCAGGGAGGGAAAAAGCCTGAGAGGAAGGGGCAGGGACAAGGTAGAACCCTAGCATCATATCACATGATCCACTCCTTCCAGCAAGCCCCCACTACCGTCCTGTTTCCATCACTAATAATGCCATCAAATTACAATCTTCAGGCAGGATTGCAAGACCTTTGAAACTCTAATAGTTAGGACACACAGTGGAAGTGCATGACCAGATCCTGAGGCTCAGAGGGCCATGGGGGCCTACTCTTAGATTCAGTGGTCAGGGACAGCCACTCTGAGGTGGTGGTCATGAGGGAGGGAGAAAGGGAGCCATAGAAAGTTCTAGGGTGAAAAAGAACTTTAAGCTCTCTCCAGATGAGGTAAAATTCTGAGGCTTCAGGTGGGCCTAAATTTGCGGGGGGGTCGGGGGGAAGACATGCTAGGGATATAGTCATAGTAATAAGGACACTTGCAAAATAGCTTGTATTTGTAAGACATGCTACAGACAGTTTTTGTTTTTAAATATAACTCAGAACATGCACTTGATGAATTCAGGCTTTCAGGTTTGGTTCAATCAAGGCTCTGGACTTGATTGCCTTTCCCCTTCTCCACCAACTGGCTTTGCCTCTGGACTGACCTCCATCTTGGTAGAGGGACAGCAAGTCCAGTCCTCATGGTCAAATGCTCAGAAGAGAGAAATAAAGTCTTTTTTCCTAAATATGAGACAACTCCCAAGTTGTACTCTTATTGGATCAGTTTGGCAAGATTACCAAAGCATGGCAGGGCCATCCTGGGGTGGAGACTGGTCCTTTCCAACCCCTGCCCCGTGGGTGATGATACATATGAGCTGATTCTGGCTGGGCACAAGTGACACTCAGTGTTTCCTCCCAGTTGTTCAGAAAGTGGAGGTGTTCTGGAGCCATGCAATCCCAAGGCAAACACCATATGTGCCAAGATGAATCAAGAGTCAGGTAAGTGGATAACTTGTTATCTTAAATCCAGGGGCACAGACCTTTTCTGGACACCATTCGGCCTGTGTGGTCACTACTCACCTCTGCCATTGTAGTACAATGTGCAATGCTATGCATCCTCAGCTCTTCCTGTGCTGTGATTTCACAAGGGTAAGGCAGGATTCCTGAGCAGTCATCCAAATGTCTCCCCAGGGTGGGCCCTGCTCTGTCCATTCTACATAGTGGCCAAGACCAGTCAATCTTTTACCGCCTGTAAGCTTCTAGGCTATGTCCTAGGAATAGACAGACCCATTGACCAGGGACCCCATAGTGGGGAGCAGAGCCTCCTGCTCCAATTCTTGTGAGAAAGATCACCTGCCCCTTCCAAGGACCTGAGTGAGATCTCACAGGCTCTGAGTTTCAGGGCTGGAGAGATAGTGATAGGGACCAGGACTCTCCTATGACTGCCATAGGACAGCTAACACTCTATTCTGCTTTCTTCTAGCAATACCAAATTGTTCCTGGATTATACCTACTGTCATCGTGATAAGCATCATCCTCATCTTCATCATCATCATCATCATCATCTTCTTCTTCTTCTTCAAAAACAACATTAGAAAGCATTGCTGCTTTAGGACAGGTGAATTAGAGCTGGGTCCATCAATGAAAAAAGGAAATCTGCCAGCTCTGTAGCTCAGAATGGAGCTCACAAGGTTCTTTTTCACTCCAGCACCAACTCATAAACCTGAGCTGGAAGCCTCCTGTGACCAGCTGCTTGACCACCCAGATCTCAAGTCAGTCAACTGTGATGACAGCAACCACCATTCGGGAAGCAGGGGACCTGTGGAAGAGGAGGCCCTGTGACTCTCCTGAATGTTCACCCAGGTTTGGAAATATAAGTACACTGTGTCTGTTGTGAGTGGCATCTCCTTTCTCTCAAAGAAGTCATGTGTAACTGTCTCTTTTTTCTGAAGGCACCCCTGTAGGTATTGTGTTGGGATTTGAATCCATCCCTCCTGGGAATTCCTTTTGGTGTCTCAGGGTCCCACCTGGCGCTGAGCATTCAGGCTGTCGTGCAGGGAGGTCTCAGAGGCTCCAGAAGTGGGTGGTAGACATCCCAGGCCTTCCTATCTGTATCCTCACATTTAGCTTGTGCCATACTCTTTGTGTTCCCCTTATGAGAACTGAAGAGTCTGTGCTAGAAGGGACTGTTCTGGAGATTTAGACCACTGATGGGAAATTGAGGCACAGAAGGGTAAGGACTTTTTATGAGAGTGTCCTGGGGCTACCATAACAGATAACCACAAACTTGGGCTTAAAACACAAGTCATCTGTCTGACCATTCTGGAGGCCGGATCTCCAAACTCAAGGTGTGGGCAAGGCCAGTCCTGCAGAGGCACTGGGGGAGGGTCCTTCCTGCCTTTCCCCAGTTTTTCATGGTTCTGGAATTCCTTGGTTTTGCATAGTATCCATCTCTGTCTTCATCTTCCCGTCTCTGTGTCTCTTAAATGGAATCCAGTCATTCAGGTTAGTTCCCACCATGATCTAGTGTGTCCTTGTCTTAATTTGTCCACATCTGTAAAGACCCATTTCCAAATAAGGTCACAATCACACGTACCAGGGGCTCGGGATGTGGAGATGTCTTTTAGGAGCCACAGCTAGTCCTACCACAGACTTCTTTTGGGATTTCCTGTGTGTTGGTAGCAGACTTGAGACCTAACCCTGGGCAATATTTATATCTAAAGCTGCATGGACTTTTATCTCAGGCACATGGCATTTCTTCCTCCAAACATGATTTGGACAGCACTATCATCACAAGAAATGGCTGTTCTTCAGTCACCTAGCAACAATGAACCCGGTGAGAATGCTGAAGAAAGGAAGGGCAGGACCAGTCTCCAGAGTAGTCATCCTGAAACTTCTGGCTTTTGGGGTGGGGGGAGCCTCCAGTACCTTCTCCTGGAAGACGGTCAACCATGTTGAGTTTGGGTGCTTTATGATCCTCAAATGAAGGATGAGAGTCTGATAGGTCCTGACCTAATCTCACTCTCCTGACCTCTGGGATTAGCTTGAGTTGCCTCCCACACCCTGTAGGGCAGAAATACAGCAAATGCTACAACTTTCCAGAACATTTCTGAGATGCAAACAAATTCATCTTTTTTTTTTCAGAAATTGTTATCATCAAATTGGACATGAGATTCTCCAAAGTACATGGAAGATGTCTGTATGGCTTATTGAACTTGAAGAAAGCAAACCTTGGATATATGAGCACAAAATTTCAGGAAATGTAAAGAGAACATCACCATGAGACACTCCTTGAGTGGAGGCAAAGCTCCGAAGGAACACTTCTATTTCTAAACTCATGGTTTGTTGGGCGCAGGTGCTCAACATACCATACCACACCCGGGACAAAGGACCACGCCAGCTTCCGCAATGCGCTGCGTCCCTCTCCAAATTAGCCACCCCATACTCACTTCGTATTCACCACAGCTGAGTATATTAGCCAGAGCCTGCATCTCATTCCAGCCCTTCCTCCTTGTGGCAGCCTGATTGGCTACAGTCAGATATATAAGCCAGAACCCGAAACAATAAAGTTGGCAGTTCCTGTTACCCACCTGAAGCGTTTCCTGTCTCATTGGGGAGCTGCGCCGGTCAACTGGTGGCCTGTACGAGGAGCGCTGAGACCCTCTCTCCGACAGTACAGGGAACCAACCTCTTTCTCCGCTACAGGTAAAACCGTCAAGCGCCAATAGCGGGGGCTACTCGGCGGGCGGGAGCTGACAGGTTAAACTGTTCAACAGGCAGCGAATGCTGCCGGGCCGGATGGCGGGGGCTATTGGGCAACCTTGGGCAGACGCGTCGCAAGGGATTGAGGAGCTCGTAAAGAGAGTTCCGGGAGCCGTAAAAAGGCGGGATTGAGGAATTCGTAAAGAGAGTTCCGGGGGCCGTAAAGAGGCCGGTTTTGGGGGCGCTGTAAAGGGGCGCAGGGACTAAGCTGTCGCTGTTATAAAAAAAAAAAAAAAAAAAAAAAAAAGGAAAATAAAATAAAAAGAAACTCTTGAAATTCCAATTAACATGGGTAATGGATGTAGACACCACCGAAAGAGGGGAAGTCACACACACGCAGTCGAGAGGGCCCTACTCTGAGGCCATAAATGAGCTGCAACACATGATTTCTCAGAGTAAATGGGTCAATGAAAGCGAGTATGGGATCCCAGGGCCGCCCCGTATAAGACCTACGGCTCTACCTCCCGACCCACCAGATTATCATGTTTATCCGAGACCCTGCCATCAGCTATGTAGCTGCCCGCAACGGGTCCAGGCGTCCTCTGGGACATTCCAGGAAGACCTATGGCATCAAGTCAAAAGAGAGGACCCAGGAGGCCTGGGCCGTTTTCTCCAGGCTTTTCCGGTTGCTGTAGATGCTCAGGGAAACAGAGCCCACCTGCCTGTAGATATAAAAGCGATAAAGCACCTTAAGGAGGCCAGCACCATGTACGGTGTTAACGGGGCGTATACCCTGTCCCTAGTAGAAGCCCTGGCAGGAAACGCCATGACACCTGCTGATTGGGCCAGTTTGTGCAAGGTGGTGCTCAGCCCGGGCCAATATCTTGATTGGAAAGCTTGGAATGTTGCACTTGCCACAGAACAGGCCCAAGCTAATGCCCGAAACAATCAGGCCACCTGGGACGTGGACATGTTATTAGGACAAGGGCAGTATCTCAATAACCAGCTGATATTCCCACAAGAGGTGTATGCACAGATAAATAGAATAGCCATACAAGCATGGAAACAGGTCTCGGCTAGGGGAGAAGTCTCAGGCCACTTGACAAAAATTTTGCAGGGCCCGAGTGAGCCTTTTTCAGATTTTGTGGCCCGCATGATGGAGGCGGCAGGGAGAATTTTTGGGGATGCTGAAACAGCCATACCGCTCATTAAGCAGCTCATTTTTGAGCAATGTACTAAAGAATGTCGCTCTGCCATTAGTCCATATAAAGATGGGCCCCTTGAGGCATGGATAAAACTCTGTCGGGAGATCGGGGGGGCCATTAACCAACTCTAGGTTTGGCGGCCATGTTAATGAAGCTAGCTAGAGAAGGTCAGGAAGGCAGAGTGGCGCCACAGAATGGCGCCCGCCCGAAAGAAGGCTGCTTTAAATGCGGCAGACAGGGACATATAAAAAGAGACTGCCCATTTTGGGGACCCGGAAGAGAACATCTCCCTTAGGGACAGCCTTAGGGGCAGGAAACCGCATCACTCAGATGCTAGTTTTACCCAGCCGTCATGGGGACTATCCATCATTGTCTGGTATTAGAGGAGACAGAGGAAAGTTAGGCCATATCCAACCCTCAGACATGGAATTCCCTATAATCCTCAGGGCCAAGGCATAGTTGAGCGTGCTCATCAAACCCTCAAGTCTATTCTGTTTAAACAAAAGGAGGGTATTGCCCAGGGCATGACACCTAGGGCCAGATTCCAACTCCCCTGGTTAGTAGCCTCCTTTTCCCCTCCTTCTTGTATCTCGTACGGCCCTTGCAGCCAATGACTTTTCTAAATTGCTCCACCACAACCTGTTATGTGTTACAATGTTGGGATAACAGTGCACTTTCAGCTGTCGTTGTGCAGGTATTCCAGCTATGGCAGACCCAGACGAGTTTCCTGTGATCCAGCTTGTGCGCAATGGGGGAGATTTTGGAATCACGGCCACGATAGTGAGCTACACTTGCCGCATTCAGCAGTTTACTTCTGCTCTGTCGGATTCGCAGACAAAGGAATAGGGACAAAGCAATTATCAAACAAGCATTGCTGGCAGTAGAATCTGGTCAAAGCCCGGCAGCATGGCTCGCCATGCTGTGACGCAGGTGTGGAGCAAAGCATCGCAGGGAGTGTCGTCCTTGGCCAGGAGACACCCCGGTCCCCATGTCGGCGAGCATGTGGGTTGGGCTCATAAAATAATACTCCCGCCCCCTCCAAAAGAGCACCAATGGATAGTGAGGTACCGTCATGACTGCGCAGCATGACACCTCACGAGGGGCGCCGACCTCTGGAGACCCTGCGTCAGTTATAAAGAAAGGGGGAGATGTTGGGCGCAGGTGCTCAACATACCATACCCCACCCGGGACAAAGGACCATGCCAGCTTCCGCAATGCGCTACGTCCCTCTCCAAATTAGCCACCCCATACTCACTTCGTATTCACCACAGCTGAGTATATTAGCCAGAGCCTGCGTCTCATTCCAGCCCTTCCTCCTCGTGGCAGCCTGACTGGCTACAGTCAGATATATAAGCCAGAACCCGCAACAATAAAGTTGGCAGTTCCTGTTACCCACCTGAAGCGTTTCCTGTCTCATTGGGGAGCTGCGCCGGTCAATGGTTGTGCTCCACAGAGTTAGACATGTCTTCGCAAACTATCTTGAGTAGACACACAGATACCTGAAGTGTCTTTTGATACAGAACTGATGTTAAACAGTATCCTGGATGATCAGTATGAGCTTCCTCAGTGCTGATCCCAATGGAAAGTTCAAGAACCCCAAATAGGGCTGTACCCCTTTCTCTGTATAGATTCTATACGAAGCTCAATGGGAATTCAGTGCTGTGTGCAGAGTGCTTCCTGGCCAAGGAGCTGCCTGGGACCTGTGTGAAGGAAAGGAGCCCTAGAGGGTGTGAGCAGACCAAGTGGGAAGTGGGGACCCCCTCTTGTGGTGCCAGGGACACTTACAGTCCATGAAGCCTTGTGCCCAGGATCTAAGGAGAGAAGTCTGTGCTGTCCTTTTGCCTTGTGATGTTTATGTAACCTACAAGGAGGTGTGGTGCAGACAAGGTGCTCCATAAATACGTATGACTAAGTCCACAAAGATGCCACTTGGCAGTCACTCCAAGTAGCTGAGGTCACTGGTCTATACCAGGCTCCAGGAATAGGTCAGTGCTTTCAGGCCATCCCTGAGATCTTCCTCATAAGAGAAAGATTAGACTTAGACATGAACCCCTCTTCTAAGCCATAGTTCACAAGAGTGGAGCATGGTGGTAATCACAAGGCTCTTTTGAAGTGCGTTAAGCATTTAAAAGTATGCCCAAGATATTTGTCCACCAAAAATTGTACAGCTTAGCAAATGTGATCTTTTAAAAATTTTCCCCAAATCCATTGTATTTCAAGGATAATAAAAAAGAAAAGAAAAAAGTACAACAAAATTTCAAAACATCAATCAAGGTGATTTGATTTTAATAAATTATTTACATAATAAAATTATGTAAACAGCATTTCTTCTGCTTTGGGTGGGTACATAAAGCACTGTGATGTTAAATAGTGTCCTGGATGTATTGGATCTGAGTAAGTTTATTCCTTAGTGTCAGTTCTACTGATAACTTCATGAACCCCAGGCTTGTAAGGGCTGCACCCCTGAATAGATTCTGAATAGAATCTACATAAATTCTGTACAGATCACAAGGGGAGATCACCCCTATGTTCCACAGAGTACTGTCTCATGGGGGTACCTTTGGGAAGTGATCACACACAGAGAAAGGCAATGACATTGAGGATTAGGGAGGACTACCCACTGCCCATCCTCGCTTACCGCGAACATCAAATTCAGCACCAGTCTCTAGAAACATGCATAGCTCCACCCTTTGACAAGCAACTTCAGTTTCCAGTTCTTTATTAAAGCGAATGTCCCAATACCTGCCAGACTGTCAGGCCAGAAATTGGGTCTTTCCGAATTTCACCTCCCCTTCTCCACACAGTACCTGCTTAAGGCCTCCTAGGGATTGCTGACTTCCTGCCTGCTTTGTCCGCCCCCCTTTCCTCTTCTATACACTGCGCTTCCTTTCTAAAGCACTTGCTTTTATTGGGCTTTTCTGGATTCACCCCGTTCACTCGGCAGCTGTTAGAATGGTGTTTCTACAGCATAGATCGGTCTTGGCTGCTCCTTGAACCCTTCGATGTGTGCCATGCTCGGCTTTGCTTATTGGATGCTTCTAGAGTCCTTGCAGTGTTTGAAGCCTCGTCCTGGCCACAACACCGCCCGGTTCTCTGACGCTGCCCGGAGTTTCTCCGGGCTGGCTGTCCTCTGGGGTCATCTTCACGGCGCTGTGTGCCTGGGGGTGGCTGCCCGTCACATCTTTCTCTCTCTCCTTTTCCTGCCAGCTCCTGATCCAACCCGTTACAGGGCTAGACTGTCCCCTAGCATAGTCCGACCCTTCCAGTTAGCCGACCAGATCTGGACCTCCACGTCCCAGCACGCCTAGCTCGATGCCCAGCATACCCCGCGCCGCGGCTTCCTTGCCTAGTTGCCTAGCGACAGGGCGTTTCCGGAAGGCGGTGAACTGGGCGGGACTTCCGGGGCGCGGTTGCATCAGATTCTGGGAAAGTCGGTGTCGCTGGTCAGGGATTCCCAGAGATGGCAGGTTCCTCCGGGGAGCAAGGTAAGTGTCGCGGTGGGATGTGTGGGACGCGGGCCGGCCAGAGAGACGTCGCGGGGACCCGAGGATCTGTCAGCTGGCGCGTCCCAGCAACTAGGGCCATGGAGTCCCAGGAAGACAGTGGGCGAGCCACGGTCTGAGGAGCAGAGGAGGACTAGGGAGGTCCCCGGACGGGCAATGGCCGCGTCAGACTCAGAGGGATAGTGGGGGCCTGGAGCAGGCTGTAGGTTTCTGAGCACACAGTGGTTATATAGCGTGATCATTTGTCAAGACAGAGCTCTGGGCAGCCACAGGTCCATGGGCGGGTAGTGGCTAGGCCAGGATTCAGAGGGGCAGTGGGTATCCAACTTAGACAAGGTCCAGGCCGGGGCTCTGAGGCAGCGGGCCAGTGGTCAAGTCCAGGCTCTGAGAGGCAGCTGGTTCTCAGGGCCGGGAGGAGTGGCCTGGGCTCTGTGGAGTGGCCTACAGAATTCCTGCAGGCTTGATTGACAATTTGACCCTAGCCTTGCAAGACCCACTCCGTCCCCAGGCTGTTTCCTCATAGGATTGGGGCTAACGGCTCTTTGTATATGTGACCATGGAGTAGCTTGTGTGAAGCAACTTGTCTGCAGCAGGTGCCTGGGCCCACTCTCTTCCCTTCCTGCCCCAGCAAAGGCAAAGGCTCAGGGTCAGGCTCAGGGACAAGGCAAAGGCTCAGGGTTGTTTTTGGTTTCTGCCCAGCCAGGTAGGCGGAAGTCATTTGAGGTTGGTACTTAAGAAAATAGGACAGAGGAAACCTGAGCTACATGTACACACACATAAAAGGGCTTGGGGTTTTACCAAAGCTTTCATCTTCAGTTTGACCATCAGTCACAATCAGGAAGTACCTTGTCAGAGCATTATTGCCTACTTTATTGCCACCCAAGAGTTCCCCTGAGAGGGTGACCCCATGAGTTACCCGTGTCACTCAGGGGTAAACCAGGATCTTGGCATTCAGCCCTTTGAAGAACAGTGGGTCTTTTCTCACTGTTCCTTCAGCAAGATTCTAGGTGCTCAAAAGAGTAGAGTCTGTGGTTCAGATTCCTAACAGAGTTGACTTCGTGAAGGAAACATGGTTAGTGTAGATTTTATTCACTATGCGGAGAAAATTTAGATGTGAGTTCTGTGCCTTATCTTAGTTTTTCATTGCTGAGACACAATCCCTGACACCCATAACTTAAAGGAGGAGAGGGTTACATTGGTTCACAGTCTGTAGAGGTTCCAGTCCATAGTCAGCTGGCTCCAAGGCAAGGCAGCATGGTAGAAGAGAAAGAGCCCATGACGTGGTTGCCAGAAGCAGAGAGAGGGATCAAGGGAGGAGGGAAAAAATAGAGCCTTTCAGGCCATGTCCCCATCACCTTCCAAATATATATTTGTATATATATATATATATATATTTTTTTTTTTTTTTTTTAAATGAGACAAGGTCTCACTATGTAGTTCAGGCTGACCTCGAACTCATAGTGATTCTCTTGCCTCAGCTTCCGAAGTGCTGGGACTACAGGCATGTACCACCACACCTGGCCCAAATTACATTTAGCTATAAACTCATCAGTAGACTAATCAGTGGATAAGTATCATGCTACCTCGATCCAGTCCTCTCCCCCAAATCCTGCCTATGAGTGAATGAGGGCATATCCAGGTAGAAACTGTAACATATCTCCATATCCTGTACCACTGTAAGTTATTCTGTGTTGTCCTGTATCCTTTGTTTCTGAGCCCTCAGTGGGTTCTAAATAAGTGACTGATCACCTTGGGTAACCCAGTGACATAGGGCACCCAGATGACAGAGCTGTCATCCTATCCCTGGTGGCAGAAGTCCCCACTTTTCAGACTTGTTGCGTTCTACTAGACTGACATGCCTGGATTCCAGCACTGCACCAGTCGCAGGGCAGGCACTTCACCCGACTCCATAGAACACTCTTGTGGCCAACAGTCTAACCTGGGCATGCCTTTCAGAGCTGGGTCCCACCCTGCCCCATCCTCACAGCAACACTGCGTAGTGTTTCTTACCTTGGATGATGCCATGAGCAATGAATGAGTTAGTAGATGCAAAGAACTTAGAGCAGTGCCTGGCATGTAATAAGTGCACGTGTGTGTTGGAAACTAGAACCTGTTTCTTTGGTTTTAAATTAAAAGTGTATATTTGGTTCATTTGTAAACATAACAGCATATTGAGGTGTTTTGTTTTTTATTATTTTTTTGGTTACTTTAGAACTTTTGACTTTTGAAAGAAATGGCTCATTTTTGGAGATTTCAGTATGGATTGAACTGAATTTCCCAATGTCTGGGTGGCAGATATCTGTCCCAATCTGAAGCGTAGGGCACATACCCTGTCCCTAGAGTGACCCTCAGACAGACAGTCCTGGGCCATCCTCTCAGGAAACTGGAAACCAAAATCATGCAAAACCTCTGTATCACTACCAGAGATCTCAGTACTGTGGGCTTCCAGGTTCCAAAAATCGCACCTTCCCCCCACCCTGAAGTTAACCTCATTGAAAGTGACCATCTCCGAAGATATTTTTGGGATTCCCCTTTTCTGGTCCATCTTCCTTAAGCTGGCTCATGTTCTTCTTCTCAGTCTTTTGAATCACAGCTCTCCTCTGTAATCTGGTGCAGACTGGGTTTTGGGCTCATCTCAGAGCCTTCTAGGTGGACAGAGCTCATCCCCGGGTCTTTTCCTACAGACTTGGAATATTACTTTGGTGGCTGCTGTTAGGTCAGGCTTAGTGTAATTTTTATACTGTCTAACTCAAGGAGTTGGTATATCATAATGGGTGCTGCCCTACACACTTTACCTGTGTTCTACTTTATTACCTTTGAGTGGCTCTTTACAGTAGATACTCCTGTGTCTATCTGTGCATGTGAGAACCATGATGTCCAGAGAGGTCCAGCAATGATTCCAACATCATACAGCTATCCAGAAACAGTGCTAGGCTTCTATCTGGGGAGGCTGATAGCAGCAGGGATTTTAACCACCGTATTATACCAACTTTCCGGAGTTTATTCACATAATTAGGCGGGCCCCAGATTTTGAGGGTGCTAAGACTGCTAAGTAAACAGAGGCTACATGCTTTGCTGTGTTCCCCAAAGGAGAGTGAAATTATCTATTTATAGGATACAAATATTTGCACATTTGCGATGTGATGTGGAAGGTCATAGGGGCAGTGCCCTCAGGGTGGCCCTGCTGGTGGTAGTGGCACCATCTGATTATACTGATTTGTCGCAGTGTGGGAGGAAATTGGGTACATCTGATAACCAGCGGCCTCCCCAGGAGGAAGGTAATAAGCACATTTCTCTGAGGAAGAGATGATGTCTGAGAGCTGCCCTGTGACTTGGGCTCAGGCGAGAGGTGGAACCTCTCAGTATTCAAGAGGCTCTGGACTCCAAGAGAGTGGCATTAACCCAGAGGAGGTGGGGAAAAGGGGTACCTGCTTGTCTTCCCCAGGGAGCATTTTCCATTCCTCTGTCTGAGAGTCCTGGTTTGGGTGGGAACTGCCACAGAAAGTGCATTGGAGTTGCCTGGAAGCTGCTGGGAGCTTTTGCAGTAACAGAACAATCTGACGGCGGGTAGTGCTGGAACCCCATGGGGGAATGTTAGCAGAATGGAATCAGCCAACAGAGAATTAGGGAGTAAGAGAGGGGTGCAAGCCCCCACCAAGCTGAGACTGAGCTCCCTGGCAGCTTACTAGGAACACAGGCATGCCGTGTAGGGCCTGTGTTGTTCCGCAGGCACCCACCTGTTCTGCTAGGATTCTTAGCATACTGGAGTGGGAGCCTTGGCACCAAAGTGAGTCTCCCAGAGGTAATTTGAGCCCTGCTTGTTGGGCCACCTCAGAGGGTCTGAGTGGCAGATCTCAAGTAGCACAAGATTGTGGCTTCTAAGGTGCTGCTGAGCATCCACCATGCTTTGAATTGCGCCAGAAGGAAAGGTAGAATGTGAACTAGGCCTAGAGCAAATGTAAGTATGGAAAAAGGAGCTAGAGGAAGGGTACCCCTTTGACTTGTCTGGAACATGGATTCTTTGACATGAGTTCAGTTCATCTCACAGTGCTTGCATTTGTGTGGTTTAGTAAATGCTTTGTAAGGTCTAGTCCCCCTTTAAGACATTCTCGCCTCCAGGGTCCTGTCCTTTGATGTATTTACAGGCCAAACTGCGAGTCCATTTGGTGGGACATTCTCCCCAGCAGAAGCAGAGCAGGAGTTTAGGCTTGTCATGTGCAACTCTGGTGAGGGCCCTGGGGTAAGCTAGACCTTCTCCTCACCTCAGAACAGTCAGCCCGCTGAGGTCTGGCTCAAGGCCAGGACCCTGAAGCTGCTTTGTTTTTATTTGTTTCCTCCAGACGCCCTCAAATGCAGCTACCACAAACTCAAATGAACCCCTCCCTCATACTGGCCACCCTGTCCACTCTGAGGGTGCCTCTCTCCAGCTGGGCTGTGCTCCCTCAGGGTGATTCAGGATGCCCCATGAGAACATTTAGGAATGAATGTGTAATCTTGGGGTAAGCTCCTCTAGGGAGCTGTCTGCATGTAACAGCAATTACAATCATCATCATCATGCAGGAACGATTATAATAATAATGATAGCAAGCTGGGTGCTGGCTGCTGGCTGCATGCCAAGTGGTTTTTAAACATTTTTATATGTGTAATTTCACTTAGCGTACCACAGCTTTACGAGGCAGATGTTATGAACGTGGTTTCTGTGTGCAGAAGACAGGTGCCTAGCCTCGGGGGTTGGGACTGTGTCCTGCTGGGCCTGTCCCAGAGTATGCTGTAGGCTGACCTTTCTGGATCCTCTTCCTTAGCTCTCTAAAGCCCCTGTAGTGTTTTGATGTTGTGTATATTTTGCTCATAAAAAATTACATGCAGTTCTTAGTGTAGAAAGTGTAAGCAATGGAGACAGAGAGGGAGATGAAATCGCTAACAACCCTGATGGTTGGATTTTACCACTGTTGACATTTAGTCCTTAGTCCTTCGCAGCCCTCACGAGGATGTGCTCAGTGTGAAAAGCTCTGTTGTGTGTTTGCTGGGGGGTAGACAGAACCCTGAAGCTGAGCCTGTGCGTGGCTCTGCTCCCTCTCACCACGCTCGGGCCTGATGTTAGACTGAGTAGTCTCACTAGCGACTGAAAAGTCAGTCAGTGCTGGGGACAATTTTGAGACCCTAACCATACCTTTGAGGGGACCTGGCTCATGTGAGTCTGGCATGTCTCTCCTGTATATCTGGTCGCCACCATCTTCTTCCTAAGTAGGATATTGCTGGTACCCCTAGAGGAGAATACTGGAGTGAAACGGAGGTTCCCTGAGAGAGAGTTGCTCTACATAGGGATTTCAGGGATGTTTCATATTCAGTTAGCATTAGATGTAACTAGACCTGGTTTAGTAGTGCTCAGAGCAGAGGCTGCCCTCAGCTGGAAAGAAGGACACCCTATTAGTGTCCATCCCTGTGAGGTCCCAAGAGTGATGTTGGCAGCTCTCCTTGTAGAACTCCCTGGCCTTCACCTGTGGACAGAATCCCAGCAGTACTGACTGGGCCCTGGAAAAAAGGGGCTACTCTCCAAATGCTGGTTCCTGAGAGCTGCTTCTTGAGGAGGCAGGGAATAGTGGATCCCAGAGACACTGTCCTAAGGCTTCCACAGTGGCCCTGCTGAGCAGCCGCAGGTTCTTGAGTATCCAGAATGTCCCAGGCTTGTTTATGCCATGATAAAGCATACTAAATGGCAAGGATAGACAGACAGTAAAGGAAAGTAAGTTTGGGGAGAAGGATCCAGAGGGCTGGGGCCTGGAGTCATGGGCATTGCAACATTAGTGACGTGAGCACAACTCTGAAGGGAGTAAGATACCCATCAGTATCTGGGGGATACTGAAAAAGGAGTCGCAGCTCCAAGTGCCTCACCTGCTGGGGTGAGAGCAAGGCTGGGACAAGTGTGAGGAGCAACTCTGTTCCTCTTCCCCCAGTGTGAGTGGACAGGAAGTTGGGTCTGTATTCCCCTCCCCACCGCCTGCCACAGCTCCTTGGGGGTTCCTTGGAGATACCCCTGCTTGTGGAGGGTACAGTTCACAGGGCATACTCCTAGGATGGTCCCACCGTGGTCAGATGTGGCTGGAGCATCCCTTCTGTTAGCCCAGAGCTTTCTCATGTGGGTTGCATCACCCTGGGAATAGGGCCTTGGACCACTGAAAGTTGTGCTAGGCCTGGCCGTCTCCATGCAGATGCGCATAGGGGCTGTATGTGTGGCGAGCGGTGCCATTCTCACATGTTGTGGCCTCATCACCCCTGTTTTGTGTCTCGCTGTTTTAGGAAGAGTATGCTCCTGTGGAAAGGGATTTAGGAACGGGGACTTGTTTCATTGTTTTCTGTTATGAGTTTTTAAAATTGAGGTGAAGTTCACATAATATAAAATTATTTTAAAGTTTGCACTTGAGTAGCATGCAGTGTGGTCACAATGTCATGCAAGCAACTTCAGTTTGGTTCTACAGTGTTTTCTATCACCGCAGTAGAAAACTCATGCCCATCAAGCATCACTCCCATCCCCATGGCAACCACTGGCATGTGTACTGTCTGCCTGATGTGCATGTTTATATCCAGGAAAGGTTTTGACTCTGCCTCTCTCTGTTGATGCCTGCCTGGCAACCTCGTGGAGATTTCTATCTGCCTAGTTGTGTGCCCTCTGCCATTCATGCCTCTGCCTGCCTGCCTGCCTGCCTAATGTTGCTCCCACACGCTCTGTCTTCCCCATATCATGTGCCTGCTGCCCTCCCATGACCTCTGCCTGCCTGCCTGACAGCCTGTGCCCTCTGTCTTTTCAGCTGCTGACTACAGGTCCATTCTGAGCATTAGTGACGAGGCAGCCAGGGTGCAGGCCCTGGACCAGCACCTCAGCACGCGTAGCTATATCCAGGGGTACTCACTGTCCCAGGCAGACGTGGACGTGTTCAGGCAGCTCTCGACCCCTCCCGCTGACACGAGACTCTTCCACGTGACCCGGTGGTTCAGGCACATAGAAGCGCTCCTGGGTGGCCCCCGTGACAAAGGCGAGCCCTGCGGGCTCCAAGCAAGTGAGTAACAGTGACTTCTCCACCATTAGAAGCTCTGCTTCAAGGTCCCTGGAAATGGGGTGCCACGGGGCAGTGGATATTGAGTGAGTGCCTCACCCCAGTGTCTCAGGCAAGCTACCCAGTGGGCAGATAGCATGCTTGCTGGGCCAAGGGTAGGATAGAATTGTGCCCTGTGGAGTTGGTTCTTCGAGAACAAAGTACTCTTGTTGGCACTGTAGAGCTACCCATGGTGGGGTCACCCGGGACAAGTGACCTGCCAGGATATAGGCTTTCAGCCTTGGAGCTAGCTCAGTGGGAACCTTGCCTGACCTGGTTTGGTTCTTTTCTTTATTGTTTCCATAAGTTTGCAGAGTTTCCCTCCAAGTGTAGTGTCATTGTATCCTAAAGCCATAGTAATTGACAGTGATATTTTTAGAAATCAGAAATAAGTTTCATTTCTGTGCTTCATGACAAACTCAGCTGCATGACTTTCACTGTCCAGGGCCCCTGAGCACCTGGCCGCTGTGGCTTTGGGTGCACTGCCTCCTTCATATGTTGTGAGCTGAGTGCTGTCTTCTGGCAGTCCTTATTGATGACCTGGAGGCTTTTCAGACATGAAGTGAGGAATCTGGAACATGCCTAGGACCTCCACCATGGCCAGGCTTCTGCTAGGTTCCCCCTGTCAACCTGGGCGGAGGGAGTCTCCAGTCTCCTGGAGTCAGAGTAAGTCTTGGTTTTCTAGAAGTTTTGGCAGCAGACAGCCTCCTCCTCCAGTACAGGTGGATGGCCTTGCTGTGTAGCCAGTTTCCTCTCCTGAGCAGCGCAGCCACTCTGCCCCTACCTGGGAGGTGAAGGGGACCTCATAGACTTCTGATCTGTGGAGAAGAAAGCCACTAACAGCAGAGCCCGGTGAGGATGTGGCCTGATGGGTGCAGGTTAGGGGAAGGATAGACTGTGGGCAGCACTGATAGGATTATGGTGCCTCCTCCAAAGTCCGAGTCCCCTGATCACAAAGCCCATGTGTTCAGGAAGGACATGAGTTAGGCCAGTTGGCCCCTGAGCAGAGCCCTAGGCGAAGGTGAAGGTTGGGGCTGAAACCTGGGCCTGCCTGCCACTTAACTGTCCAGTGCCTTTGGGCAGGGCCCAGACCTTCAGAGTTTAGTGTCCGAACCCACGCCTCTGGGTTGTAACTGTGTAGCTGCCCCCATGTAGCAACAAGAATCACAATAGCTGCCCTGTTGCACTGAAATCTTTTCTAACCCTTCCAGCCTCTGTCCTCGACACCAAGTGGGACAGTAGGAGGCCATCGCCCACCGGCTCTTTGGTGCACTGCAGTGTCTTCACTGCCCTCCGGCCCCCTGTGTACATTCACTGACTGCTCCTTCTTGCTCAGTCAGTCTAGCTGTGTCCTTTTTCTAAATCAACTTCTGCAACAGCTGAAGGACCCTCCCAAACAGCGAGAGTCTGGGCTCCTTTACCCTCTTAGCCCTCTTCCCATGAAGCCAGACCCCTTCCTGCCCAGCTCTGTCTCTGCTCCTTCTGCCTATTTCCTACCTCATCAGCCTTCTCGCTGCCACTACAGAAGGAGGGCCACTCATTCCCAAGGCCATGAACCTCTTGGGCAGCTTCCACCTGGGCCTAGGATTCAGTGCAGGAAGGCTTTAGGCATCCCCTTCACTGAGGACGGGCATAGGTCTGCCAGACCCAAGGCCACACCCTAGGATGGTGCAAGTTCAGTGTTCCTCCCTAGCAGGTGACACTCATCTGCATGACTGAGTGTCCTCTGCAGGAACTCCCCACCCTTTGTGAGGTTCCTCAGGAGCTGAGGATGTTTCTGGTGACCACCCTGTCCTTTGCCTTTCAATCTTCCCATCCTGTCTTGAAGGCCAAGACTGGTCTGCCGTGTAGAGCTGTTCTGTTGGTGCTGTTTGATTAGGAATAGTTTTTCATGGTGTCTACATGTCCAGACAGTGCCTAGCAGGGGTAGATACCTGTGGTGGGGTTGACACTGTCTCAGAAGAAACCCAACCAAAGTCTGATACTGGTGGAGGCATTGATGGTGTCATCAGGTCCTGGAGCGTCAGGCAGAGGTGGAAGACTGTTGCTAAACATGAACTCTGATGACTTGGTTTAGGGATGGTTCACTGTGAAACGTGGCCCATTGCATCACCTCTCCCAGTATTTACTTCCCTTTTGCGTATCTGAATTCTGTCTGCCAGAAGTCCTGGAAGCCAGTCATCAGCTGTGGGGCTGGCAGCCTGTAGGGGAATTGGCAAGCTGAGTGTGGCTGGGTGTGCCTCTGGAGCACTCCAGGGTGCTGCTCGGGCACATGCCTATGCAAATCTTTGTTTTCAGTGCTCAGAATGGCAACACTTGGCAGCGGCAGCATCCCTGATCATTTGTGAGGACAGCTGCGTCTTGTGTCACAGGGCCTCAAAGTGGAAGGAGAATGGCAGGGCCTCAAAATATCAATTGCAGACTATCAAATTGTAGAATGTGATTTTCCTTTAAGTGGATTTGATGCTTTTAAGTGAACTTTTAAGAGTGTACGTGATCTCACTGACCACTTCATGTCCGATTAAGGATTTGCAGTTTTCCACAATCAGAATCTGTGGCCACCTGTGGTCAGGCTGGAACTTACCTGCAGGAAAGAGCATAGCTTCACTGTCAACTGCCTCCCTCCATCTCCCCCATCACAGAGTGCTGACTTCCATCCTGCCCTTACCCTGCTGGTTATCAGTATCCTCCTACCTGCCTAATGTGGCCTAGGCAAGGGTAGAGACCAGAGTAGACTTCTGTGGCTCTCAAGATGGGAATTAGCAGGCAGTCTGCTGGCCCCAATCAGGAGACTCAAGGAGGGTCTGGACATGGTCTCACCTGTGGGCAGACACCCCCACCCTCAGCACAAGAGACAGAGGTGGCAGAGACAGGAAACAAGCTGTCTGGGGAGTAGGGAGACAAGAGTAGGGAGGGAAGAAAATGTGAGCACCGAACCCTGGTGTTGGTCTCCTCCATGGCTCAGCAGAGGTGAGCAAGGGCTTTCCAGGCACCATGCAGGGTTGCAGGTACATAAGAATCTGTGCCCCAGGAGGCTTGGGGATCTGATACACAGGCGCGTAGGCTACAGCAAACCCAGGGCCCAACTGGAAAGGCAGAGGAGAGAAACTGCATTTCCCTGAGGAGCTGGTTGGGTGAAGCCAGCAAAATAGGGTACAGGAACCTGCCTGTGACAGTTGGAAAGCCTTCAGCAGTGCTCAGTGATCAGCTTTTTGAGACTGAGACTGTGGGGTATGAAAAATGACTCTATGGTCTCTTCCAACCTCAGGACAGTCATACCTCCTCAGGGCTCTGAGATACAGGCTGCAAGGACAGCATTTCACTGGCCAGAGGCAGATCTGTGTTAGTGGCAGGGGTCCACAGACCCAGGACATGTGCCAAAAAGAGATTGTGTTATATGGTGGCCCCCAGATCAGGAAATCCCTGGAGAAAGGGACTGGCCTAAGCCAATGAGGACCAGCTTGGGGGAGTGAGAAACAGACACAGGGTTGTGTCTGAAGATCAGAATTTGCATGATTACAGGGTCAACACCAACAGCCAGGCACTGGCACCTGGGTAATCAAAGATAGAGGCTGAAGGTTGATCTCATCCTGACCTGCTGTGACCACGAGGCACAGCTGTTTGTGCCCTGACCCCTCGCCTCTGTTGCAGCTAGAGGCTTGGAGGTCACCTGTGTCCCACAAACTGTCTACAACTCACCTCGTGCAGAAGAGGGCAAGTTAGGGGCAGCGAGGGTTGCAACATCACAGCTCCAGTAACAGCACAGCAGCCAGGGGTCAGGGAACACCGCGCTCGGCCTGACCTGCGAGCCCCTGACCACACTGCATGGTGGTGGGGGGTGCCCACCTCGGGGGCAAAGGAACATGTTGTGTGGGCATGCCTCAAGTCATGCTGGAGGTTCATGCCACCACACAGCGTGGGAGCAAAGCTAGATTCATATTGCTTAACATTGCATTAAAAATCGCAGTTCCTTTGTAGAAACCAGGTCTCACAATTTAGTGGTCACTGTTCGTGGGTGCTGCATGTGATCTGTCTACTCTGCCTCCAGGTAAAGGCCGGCGAGTGCAGCCTCAGTGGTCCCCTCCAGCCGGGACTGAGCCATGCAAGCTCCGCTTGTACAACAGCCTCACACGGAACAAGGTAAGGAGGGCCAGGCAGCATGTGTATTTGCAGCGCACCCAGGAATCATGGCATCCTTGGCCCTGGCCAGGAGGAAGCTGTCTGTTCGCTGCAGGTTCCAGAATGCCTCAGTCCAGGTTCAGGATCCTTCTATTACTTCCTGTGTTGTGGCCTTTAATTCAGGCAAAGTTGAGACACTTGACACCATGCATGATGCCTTCCAGAAGCCTGTCTACCAGCACTCGGCCTGAACTACCTTGCTGGTCTAGCTGGCTGTACCCATGACTAAGTGCTGAACTCACTCACAGTCAGGCCAAATGTTGGGGTGCTCTCAGGACACAAGTTCAGCAGGCATTGCTGCAAGCTAAACAGAACGGGCACGGGCAAACCTGTCAGGTGTTCTTGGAGCAGCAGAGAAGGCAGATGTAGCTGCTCACTGAACCAGCTCTGCTTGGTTTGTCTTGCTCAGGCTGAGGCTGTTAGAAAAGGTTCCAGCCCTAATTATTTTTAATCAACGCTTAATAGGGCAGGAGGACAAGTATGGAGCAGTTCATTGTCTCTGTATGAAACTCATTGGTCACAACTGCCCCAAGAGATCTGAAAATATTGGAGCTTTCTGGTCTCCAACCTTGACTCCCCCAGGAGGGAGAGACCCTGGCCACTGGCCTTCAGCCTCTGTGTCTTTCATGGAGAAGAAAACAGCAGTGCTGGCCCCCTGGGAGCGTGAGTACCTCATGGAGGGCAGTAACTGTTAGCTGTGGTTGGTAAATGAACAGCATTTCCACTAGACAGAGAAGTGTTGTTCCCTTTACCAAAACTCTTCAAAGAGGAGCAGGATCCCAGGGATAAAGGGCGTCGAGCTGCCAGTGCTCAAATCCTAGACAGTGCCGAGGATGCTCTCCCTAGACCCCTGCCAGACCAGTGTGACTTGTTCAGTGAAATGAAATGGTTCTTATCGAATCTGTTGGTGCAAAACAGAACAAACCAGCATGATGTTTGTTACTGCTTTTGGTGCTCCTGTACAGTGTTTCTGGAATTTCTTGTGATCGTCCTTCCTTCGTTTCTAACAAGGATGTGTTCATACCTCAAGATGGGAAAAAGGTGACGTGGTATTGCTGTGGGCCGACTGTCTATGATGCATCTCACATGGGACATGCCAGGTAGGGTCTAAAGCCCTGAGTAGCCCACGCTTGTGCCGAAAGATGAAAACAACTCAAAAGGAAAATGGCCCAGAACCCTGTGGCTGCTATTTCCAACATTTGCCTCATTTCCCCAGCTCTGAGGGTCCCTGGTGGGGGTTGGGGGGAATTGTCCTGACAACACACCTGAGGCTGGCTGGGCTCTGACCCTCCTCTAGGTGCTGTGGGTGTGGCTCACCAAGAGTAGATGGCTCCTGGGATAGAGGCCGCAGAACTCTTTGGCAGTGTAAGTTGAGTTTCCCTCATCTGAAATGCTTGGGGCCAAAGTGTCTTGGATTTTTTTTTTTTTTCCTCATTTGGAATTCTGCAACATTTAGAGCATTTTCATGTGTGTTTTATGTGTGCCTCATATACATAGGCTGAAAGCAATTATTATACGCAGTATCTTTAATTTGTGCATGAAACAGTGTAGGATTTTCGATTTCGCAAGGATACTCAGAAAACTTGGGGTTTTCCACTAAGTACAGTAGGTCATGCCTGTGTCCCTGACTGAGATGCCCAGGCAGGAGGACCATGAATTTAAGGCCAATTTGAGACCCTGTCTCAAAAAAATGTTTTCCTGTTCAGTTCTAGGGGTTGAACCAAGGGCCTTCGACTTCAGTGTCATCTCCAAGCCATGTATATATATTATGAGTTTGTTGGTGGTTGATTGGGTTTCTTTTTGTTTGTTTGTTTGTTTGTTTTGTTGTTGTCTTTTTCGTTTTTATCGGTACCAGGGATCGAACTCATGACTGCCTGCTTGCAAAGGCAGGCACTTATGCCGCTGAGCTAAATCCCTAGCCCCTTGATTGGGTTTCTTGTTTGTTTGTTTTGTTTTTTGAGACCAGGTCTCACCATGTAGTTCAAATTGGCCTTGAATTCACTGTGAAGCCTAGGCTGGCTTTGAATTCTCAGCAATCCTCCTGTCTCAGCCTCCCAAGTGCTGGGATTACCGGCATGTGCTGCCCACACCTGATTTTATTTTATATTTTAATACACGCTCTTGCTGAATTGCTGATATGGCCTCCGCCACCCAGAGTTCATGTTCCACCACACCCAACTTCCAAAATAAAATTTTTAAAAGGACTGAGGATGTGGGTTAGTGATAGGATCTGGGTTCAATTCTCAATATGACCAAGCAAAACAAAACAAACACACCTTGGGAGCAATGTGGGTTTTAAGATTAGGGATCCCCTGCCTGTAAATGTCATAGTTGCAGTGCTGTTGAGGTTGTATAAACAGTGTGTACTGATCATAAATGTGTTCTTTCATTGCTTTAGGTCCTATATCTCTTTTGATATCTTGAGAAGAGTGTTAAAGGATTATTTCCAGTATGATGTCTTTTACTGTATGAACATTACAGACATTGATGATAAGGTAAAAAAAAAAAGTTAAAATTAAAATACAGGCAAGGCATGGTGGCACAAGCCTGTAGTCCCAGCAGTTGGGAGGCTGAGGCAGGAAGATCCCCCTGAGTTCAAGGCCAGCCTGGGATGATACATAGTGAGTTCAAGTCCCACCTGGACTATGTATCAAGACCCTGTCACAGAAAAACACAAAAATTAATTCATTAAAATATAAGCGGATACCATGTGTGGAGATAGGTCTTTCAGAGGAATAGGTGAAACGTCATAGACTTGAGCTCAGAGCTGACTTATAAACATATGAATCCTCTCGATGAAGTGATTTTACAATTCATGAACGTGTAGGGTCATTTGTGTGTACATAGATGCCACACGTTGAAGTACTACATTGGCTAAGTACGACCCCCCTGAGGTCTGAGGAAGCAAGGCCAGCTCTGTGTGGTTCTGTAGGGAAGCCAACTCGGGCTTGTTCCTTGGCACCCAGAAGTTCATAGACCTCAGCCTTGCTGGGCAGGTGGGAGGGCAGTGTTGGTATCCCTCGGTGCTGCACGGACTCGGCCCTGTGGCTATCCCCACACCACCCTTATCCCCGCTCAGTTGCTGAGGTGAGACCAGCATGGTGCATGTGCCTGGGAGTGGCTCTGAGTGTGGATGGTTCTCTTCTCTCTGCAGATCATCAGGAGGGCCCGGCAGAACTACCTGTTCGAGCAGTATCGGGATCGGAAGCCTCCGGCCTCCCAGCTCCTAGAGGATGTTCACGCTGCCCTTAAGGTGAGCCCTTACCTCTGGCCTAGACATTGTGCCCCTGTGTCCCCTTGTCATTGTCTCTGCTCATGACTTTTGGTCAGTATCCAAAGATAATGTCATTGTCCCCTGGGTGGCCTGTCTGGGAAGACTCTCACAAAGCAGTACCCAACCTGATTCCTTCAAGAGTACTGATGTCTCCATAGGTGTGACCCTTCAAGTCTGAGGTCACCAGGACAAATGTGTAAGGATATGGTGTAGATGTAGGTGGCATTTCTGCCATTTACAGGAAATGTCTGATCCACTAATCTCAGCTCTTGAAAGAACTTCACTGTATCACTCTCAAGTCCTCCATGTCAAGATCACAACCAATCTGATACTCACTTCTAACTCAAAAGCAAAAGCTATGCTAAGCTTCTTAAAACCATTATTACATTCCCAGTACCATAAATTTTTAGTACTGTTAAAAAAATTTAATTCTTGTCAATTTAATAATTTCACTCAATAAGCATCATAAATGTACAGTCCTTCATGTCATTTTATTTTCTTTAATAAATACTAGTTTCCTTTGGTAATTACTGGTATGTTTATGGTATTTTATCTTGAAGAGAGCAAAGGCGTGAAGTTAGAGTGTAACCATCTTGCAGGCCCACAGGGCTCGCTGGTTGCACCACCTTGCTTTTTCCACAAAGCAAGGTCACAGCACAGCTGTCACCCCCATTTTGCATGGATGAACCAGACTCGGCACACTGATACGGCCTGTCCAGTCACGTGGGAAAGGGGTAGTCCCAGGGCTGCCTAGGCTGGGGGCTCAGGTCTCATCTACTTGACCCAGCTCCATGCACCGGGTTTCCATACAATATCTAACAGGTACTATGTGCTTATGGTTGTAGCCGTTTACAGAGAAGTTGCATGAGACCACGGATCCAGACAAGAGGCAGATGCTGGAGCGAATTCAGCATGCAGTGGAGCTGGCCACAGAGCCACTCGAGCGAGCTGTGCATGCCAGCCTTCCCGGGGAGGAAGTGGACAGTCTTGCTCAGGTGAGCTCTTCATGTGTAGGACACCTGCTCTGCCCTGGATTGTTTGCATCTTGCAGTGAAATGCCCTGGCCTACAGCTCTGTAACTCCTCAGTGGCCGCTGGCCCCATTCTTCGGTGGCTTAGTCAGTGCCCCTCCCATTCCATACCTGCAGCCCCATTTCCTGGTTTCAGAGCTCAGGGCCACTGCACTGGAACTGGGCTCCTCTGGGATCCCATCTTCATGCTACTTCCCTGCAGTCTCATTTACAATGAGAGCAGCAGCCTTCTGGTGGAATTAATTATTCCAGTGAACCATTCTCTGCATTTCTTAGTGGCAGCAGGTGAAGAAAGAAACCAGGTTTGAAGTTGAAGTAAGCAGCCAGTTCATGGGTACCTGCAGGGCTGGGCTGTCTCACTGGCTGGCATGTTCTCTTCAGATCCCTGGCAGGGTGCCCAGCTCTGTTCCTCCAGGCCTTCCCAGCCACCTAATCACAGGAAGGTCCGTCTCCTTTCCGCCAGCACCCCCTGCTGGTAAATCATTGGAGATAAATTGAGCTCCCCTATTAGAAAACAGTAGTTTGATTTTGCAAGAGATGGTGCGAGCTCCAGGACATAACAGCATCAACCTTCTCAGTGTCTTTTGTCCACTATTTCTCCCTGTCCTCTGCTCCCCACCTTAGTGTACCATTTTAGCTCTTTTATTTTTAATTTTTAATTTTTTTTTTAGTTTTAACTCTTCTGGGCCACATAACAGTTGGCTGGTGTGGCCATTTCTGAGCCACATGTGCAGTCCTTGGACACTGCTTCATGTGGGCCTCATTGCTGAGACAGGCCTTGCACAGCACTGCTCCTCCTCCAGTGTGTGCCTCGGGCTGAGCCGCTCACCTGTACTGCCGGGACATACTGTCAGGCTTCTTTGTCACCTGCAGGTCTGCCATAAAACCTTTTCCCCAATTGTTCCTCTAATATCCTTTCTTAAAGGAATTATGGCAAAATATTCATACATAATACGAGAGCTACCATTTTAACCACTTCCAGGGCATTAGACACATTCACATTATTATTATGTGGTTGTCTCCACCATCCATCTTGAGCACTGTATCACCTTCCCCAAATAGTCCAAGATCAAGGCCTTTGATTGGAGCAAGGTGCTATCGCTCTATCAGCCCCTGGCAGAAGGAAGGGCAAGAGAGTGCACTGCAGTTGAGAGAGACCTGATTTAAACACCTACTGGTAGGCCCCACCTCTAGCACTATTGCATTGGGAATTAAGTTCTCAGCATATGATTCTTACAGATCATAGCAGGCAAAATTTATTAAGAAAAATGGAGCATACTGGTATATTTTAGGATCTTGCCTCTCCTAGCCAGGCATAGGGCACCACATACTTATGATCCTCACACTCAGAGGTGAGGCAAGAGGATCACAAATTCAAGGCTAGCCTTGGCAAGTTAGTGACCCTATCTCAAAAAAAAAAAAAAAAAAAAAAAAAAAACCCTAAGAATGTGGCTGAATACAAAGGCCTTGAGTTAAATCCTCAGTATCCTGAAACAGACAGACATGTTCCTCTCCCTTCCTGCTGGAAGCATGAAAGCATATTTTTCTCTATGTTTATCCTGATGACACGGTAACACTTGTGGGAGGTCACAATTGTGACGGGTTCCCCTTGGAGATTTTAATTCTCAGGCATGGCATCCCGAGGCCTCAGTAGTTCCCCAGGTAGAGCTGTAGCTTTCCCGCCCCACACTGAGCCTGTAGAAGTTCCCTGCCCGTGAGTCTGCCCAGGGAGCTCCGCTTCTCTGTTCCCTCCTCTCTGTGGTTGGGGCTGCCATTTGCCATGTGACCTCACCTCTCTGCAGTTAGGGCACAGTCTGCCAACTGCACTTCTCTAGGCCTAAGAAGAGTGTTGCATGTTCTCTGGGTTCAGCTCTTTACCTCTTGTTAACCTGAAGGGGCAACTTCCTGGCCTGTAACACAGTTCCTGGAAATATTCACAGCTGGCTGATTGGCACCAGCCTGGGGGTCTACATGCCACCACCTTTCCCACAGAGGCCAAACTGCTAACCTGTGTCCTTCTCCTTCACTTTGGTGGCCTGTGGTTTTGGAATAGCTTGTTACCAGCACGTGTCTGGAGTACCTGTATGAGATCCCACCTTGCCCTCTGGTGCTTGGGCTCTGTCACGCTACTTGTCAGACTTGTGGCACCACTGCTGTCTTGGTTTTCTTTTGGCCTTCACGTGGTTACCACTGCTGTTGGTTCACTCCTTTCATGTGCCAGGTCGGGCTCCTTCTCCGCCTGCTCTCTGACGCTCAGCTGGACATGGTAGCATGGGTGTATAACCGGGCAACCTGGACTTACACTACCCCTTCTCGAGCAGCACAGTGCATGATGACTTGCTGTTAGTCACTACTCTGCTCCTCCTTCGTTTCTCGAACACCTGGCCTTGCTGTTTTTCCTATGCATCTTACAGCTGTCACATCAGAAGCCTTTCAGGTGTTGTCTCTGCAGACTTCTTTCACGGTTGCCCATCCTTGGGCGTATGGTGACCTTAACTAGGATTTCCTTCTTGCTGGGTCATGGTCTGACGTCCATTTGGGGCCATCTTTGGGAGGTTTCTGTGCCTGCAATTGGGGCAGGCCCTGTGTCTGCTTTCCAGACAGTGATGGACAGACAGTCCTTGCCTTCCTGGCATGCTGAGCCTTTTCTCCCCGTCTCCCCTGGCACTCCACCACAGTGGAGAGGGATCAGAGCATCCTACGTGCTCGCCTTGCCAGGCAAAGTCCAGCCACATTTTAGCCAATTGTACTATGTTGACCAGGAGCTATCGCCAGAGCATGCATCATAGACTGACCCATGCAGTATCTTTTTCCCCTTCTTGCCAGCCTGTTGGGTGCTCTGTCCACCCCGTGTGTCCCCATTCTCTGCTGGATCATCTTCCTGTACTTTCTCTCACCTTTTGTTCCTCCTACTCAAAAGCAGACTGCCTGGGTGGCCCCACATGCCCATTACTGGTTAAACTAAAAAGCTAAAAATGTTAGATTCCTCCAAGAGAGATTGAGGACTGGTATGTCCTCAATAACTGATGAGAATGCAGTTGGAATATGTTTCTTAGTGCCAGTAGATATATGGGCAAGGGTTCAAGGGACATGGGGCACACTCAGGGGGCACAGTTACAGTGAACTGGTCATGTAAGCATCACTGTCCCCCAGAGATGATGGCTCCTTATAGAACACGGTATAGTCATTGCATGTCTTTGAGTTTGGGACCTGAATGGCTCACACCACCTGCATTACATAGGTGTGCTCATGGAAACCAGGTCACATTGGATGTTCTGTTTCTTGTCGGTTAGGTATTGATGGAAGAGGCCAAGGACTTGCTTTCTGACTGGCTAGATTCCACATGTGGCAGCGAAGTGACTGACAATTCCATTTTCTACAAACTACCCAAGTTCTGGGAAGAAGAATTCCACAAAGACATGGAAGCACTGAATGTGAGTGTCCTGGCCTGCCCCTTCTCTGCTCTCTCAGGTCACAGGCCTCAGTTTCTATCTTCCTTTCTGGTAAAGCCAGAAACCCTCATGTGATCCACAGTGTATTCATTCTGCAGGCTCAGTTAAGTGGCTAAGTCAGTGTTGAACTAAAGCAGGAGAGGGCTTTTTTTTTTGTATGTAGAATTTTTACTTTCATTGTCTCTATGCCTTGCCCATTTGGATGCCCAGAAGGTAAATCAGAACTCTGAGATTGGAAAACTATTGCAAGGCAAGCCCTTGTTAGAATCATCATTATCGCTTCCTGAGACCTCTGGTAGGGAGGAGGAAAGAAAAGACTGGGAAGGGGGAGTGCCCACAGATCCCCAAGCATGTCAAGGACAGGGAAGAAGCAGCTCTTTCTGTAATTCATCCTGGGGACAGCTATGACCTTATGATTCACATTTTACAGGCAGTGGACCCAAGACTCAGCTAAAGCCACTGGCTTAGGACACAGATAGATAGTGGAGCAGAGAAACTCTGGTGAGCCCTGTCCTAGAGCAGCCCAGTGGTCAGCAGATGGGGACCCCCTCTACCCCAGACCCAGTATAATCACTTATTCCTTACACCATGCAGGGTTCTTGTTTTGTAAATCAGCAACATCATTTTCATGGACCGTGTTCACAGGAAGCAGAAATGTTGAGAGGGACAATGCTGAGCCTCTCTTTTGTCACCAACAGGTCCTCCCTCCCGATGTCTTAACCCGGGTCAGTGAGTATGTGCCAGAAATTGTGGACTTCGTCCAGAAGATTGTGGACAATGGTTATGGGTAAGCACAGGACAGGGCCTTGCTCTGCCTCTACCTCTCACCATTCCAGGGGGAGCAGCTCCCCAACTTCAGGTCCACAATGCAGGCCCACTTGAGTTCTGAGATTACTGGGGGGGTTGACCACACCTTCACGTTCATTCCCAGCTAGCACTTTGCTTTGCATGTAGCTCCTGGGGTTGTTGCCTCATTTTAAGTTTGTTTGTTTTGTTTTGTTTGTCTTTTTCCCTTTTTATCAGTACCGGGGATCGAACTCACGACTGCCTGCTTGCAAGGCAGGCACTTATGCCGCTGAGCTAAATCCCCAGCCCCTAAGTTTGTTTTAAAACAAAGCCCTTGGGGTTTTTATTTCATAGCACCTATCATAGGTATAACAGGTGTCTAATCATACAGATGCCACCACATTGCTGGAGGCCAGAAGCAAGAGGCAACAGGTGACCCATATTCCAGCCTGTTCCAGAGCCCCCAGCAGTTTTCCTCTTGCTCTCTGGCTGAGCCCAGGGCTGAAGAGCTTGCATCTGGCTGATCAGCATCTCTAGATGGATCTAGCACCCTGTGGAAATGCCCCTGGAGGGACTTGGCCCAAAGTCTTCTAGGAAACTGGGCCGTTAAGGCCATGGATAGTAGTCCCAGAGCAGCATCGTGAGGAACTTGGACACCGTGGGCCTTTGGGTACATCAGCATCACTTGCACGCTCTAAGATTGTGCATCCTGGTGTGTTGTTCCCAAGGGTGTATGCATTTCTTCAGTGTCCTCGTTGCTATAATTTTAACACACACGTCATCCTGCACTGGGTGTCTACTCCAACACAACCACAAGAAACACTTCCTACAGCTTGAAAGTTAATGTTCACAAAAGGAGGCCCTGGTGGGAGTACAGCCAAACCTAGGTCTCTGTAGGCAGCACTCAGGCCCTACCTGCTCCATCCTACTCAAGGAGGGCCAGCCTGCTTGTTGGTGGGGGCCCTGGACCCAGCCTCAGGTCGCTTCCCTCTCCAACTAGCTGTGCAGATTAGATGAAGGAGTGAGGACTGTGTGCGAGGTGCCTGCATCAGCACCAACTCTGAAGGGATAGTGCTGCCCTTCTCCCCTTTTAACCCAGGTCACTGCCAGGCAGCATAAGATTGTGGTCAGCTGAGCTGCATGGATAAGCCTGGGTCAGGAGACCTGGAAGTTTCTAGAGAGTCATGGCAGGGCCAGCAGGTGATAGAGTGCAGACTCAGGGGGAGACAGGTATGCCACACAGGGCCGTGTCATCACCTGGTAAGGCCAAGCTAGAACTGCATGGCCCCAGAACACCAGGCAGAACATGCTGTCAGGCAGTGAGGAAGCCACCTTCATTGTGGGAGGCGTCCTCTTTGCTCCACTCAGCCCACAACAGCTACTGTGGGCTCAGGATATCCACAGGGAAAGCAGGAGAAAGGCTGGGGTGAACCTTACACCTTGTGACTGTCCAGCCTCCAGTGATTTTCAGGTCCTGAGTTCAATTCCCAGTACCAAAATATCAGGCCTTGATCTTGAGATAAGCAATGGGGAAACACAGAGGGAGAATGACTATCCATTGAGGATTGGTTTATACAGTGTGCATTGTAGTAACCAGCTGTGTATCACAGTGACCAAGCTGTTTGTAAGAGACAGGAACAACCGGAGTTATAACAGGAACTATTACCTGGGGAACTGAGAAACTGATACACACTGACGGAGTGGAGGGGGAGCATTTCCTGCTACACCATTAGACCTCCTGGTTCCTCTGTTACTTTCTAGCTATGCATCTAATGGGTCTGTCTACTTCGACACGGTGAAGTTTGCTTCCAGTGAGAAACACTCCTATGGGAAGCTGGTTCCTGAAGCTGTTGGGGACCAGAAAGCTCTTCAGGAAGGGGAAGGTAAATACACAACACAATGCACAAGTGAGGAGTTCTTCCTCACACATACCTGAGCAGGGTTTACCTCACGGCCACCATGGTGTCCTGAGCCCATCACAGGCATTCACTGGGAATTATAAAGTTTCTCCTGTGGGAATTTTAGAGGTTTTTCACACATAGAGATAATGTGCATTGCTTCTTAAGAAACAAAGAGAGACCATTGTGCATCCTGCCAATGGTCTGTGTAGGTGCATAGTACCTACAGGGTGCTGATTCTCCAGGATGGTGTAATTGTATATGTGAGGTTGGGGTGGCCTGAGGCGCCCGGATATGTGCAGAGTGACTCACATTTGATAATCTTTTTTTTTTTTTTTTTTTTTGTCTTTTTCCTTTTTATTGGTACCAGGGATCGAACTCACGACTGCCTGCTTACAAGGCAGGCGCTTACGCCACTGAGCTAAATCCCAAGCCTCATATTTGATAATCTTGATTCAGATATTTTAAACAGAGAGTTAAATTTTTGGCAGGCTGAGCAGAATCACATTTCAAACTTGCATAAGCATTTTCTCCATACTTCCCCATGAGTGGGCGTGAGGATATACCTAGAATCCAAGCTGAAGAGATCACTTCAGAGAAGGGATTGCTGTTACATCAGACGGTTTCCTTCTGCCTCCATGTTTCTGAGAGGCAGTTTGGTCATTAAAACGCACATTTCAATCAAGTACTTTTGACCTTTAGGACTGTAGTTTTGAAAATCAGAGTCTAAAACCAAATAAGACAATACAGACACTAGAAAAAGCCTGAGCCAGTTTAACAACAGAAATGTCAATGGAATTTAAGACTCCAGTGTTGATTTATAGATGTGAAACAGGTAAGTTCATAGTGATAAAGAATCTGTCTGCCAAGAGGACTCAACCCCAGACCGCCCCACATTCCAGGAACCGAAAGAGCCCAGCACACCTGTGTTTGTACACTTCTCAGAGTGGATAGTGATAGCAGGCCAGGAATTAATCAGGGCATGAAAGCTTGGAATACAGTTAACAGGTGCAGTCTAAGATTTCTTTTAAGCACGTAGACCACATGCCAGACAGCAGAAGGCAATCTACGCCGTCCCAAAGAACTGCTTTCATGGAGACCAGGTTCTCCCAGCACAGGGCAGTTGGGTGAGGTGCCGACTTTAGGGGACACGTGAGATTTACAGACCCACCTGGAGGTTTATGCTCCTAAGTTCCTCAAAGGAGGGAAGCTGCAGAGGAACACAGGGAGGGTCAAAGTTGGATGACAGCCAAAGCACTCACAGTCCTGAAGGGGTGCCCAAACGCCGGGAGGGTGAAGGGGGGCTGTGAATAAACAGAGGAGGAAATACTGAGCCAGGAAGTCAGGCAGAAAGCCAAGGAAGAAAAGCACCAAGCGGATAGAAAGCAGGGGAAGGAATAAAACTAATGGCAGAGTTTTGAGATGGAAATACTTTAACAAGCCAAAACTGGTTCTTCACAAAGATTAATAAAGTAGGAACACTTGCAGCCTATAGGATGGAAACAGAATAAATCTGTAGATATAAGAGCGTTTTATAAGTCCCTAGAGGGAACTGTGGCAGCACGCTGTGGCGATGTGGATATACCAAGAGAGACAGGCCCAGCATAGGAGGCAGGGGTGAAGACCAGCAAATGAGTATGCAGAAGGAAAGTTCCAGAGTGGTGAGGACCCCCAGCACTTGATTCTTGCTGTGGGACCCCATCTGGCTGTCCTTTTCCTTGATTCTTGGACCTGTTCTCTTAAACTAACCTTACAGTTAGAGTTCAGATTCTGAGAACAGTAGGTGTAGAGCCCAATGCCCATAAGGACATTGCCACCTGCCTTGTGACCCCATCAGACCTCCTCACAGCCCACACCACTCACTAAAGCACTTGGTGTAGTTTTTCCTCTATGCTGTCCCCGCCACTGATCTTCAGGGACTCAGGTGGCACAGAAGGGGGCAGGTGATACCAGGCATGTGGTCTCATGATAGCCTGCTCACTCTAAGTAAGAGTGAGCAGCAACAAAAATCAAGTGGTAGGGGCCCTTACCACTCTAGAACTTTCATTCTACATACTCAGTGCACACACTGGGGAAACCAGGTGACAGCAGCTCCTGAGAGGAGCCCGGCCTCCAGTGAACACCTTGCAAGCCCGTGAGGTCACAGGAAATGAGACCAAGAAGGAGAGAACAAAACGGATTATGTAATTTATTTCTCTTAACAAATTTGGAACAAGGCCTGGGGGTAAGGCTCAGTGGTACAGCATCTGCCAAGTACTCATCAGGCCTTAGGTTCCAGTCTCAGTTCTGAATTTAAAAAAAAAAAAAAAGCTAGCAAACATCAAACAGTGACATCTTTGTTATAAATTTTTCATTACTTTTAAAAAGAAATCAGGGGGCTGGGGATTTAACTCAGCGGCATAAGCACCTGCCTTGCAAGCAGGTGGTTGTGAGTTCGATCCCCGGTACCGATAAAAAGATAAAAAAAAAAAATCAGACACAAACATTTTTGAGTAAGTATTCAGCTGGGCAACAGAAATCTAGCTATCTATTATCTGACAAGTGAAGGGTGGCTAAAAAAAAGTCACAGAGCCAGGTCAGGTATGCTTCTGGACAACCACTGGTGGCAGAGCAGCAGGAGACAGCTGGACACAAGGGTGGGGTCTGTCCTACATGCTGTATGTAAATCATTACACTGCAATATAAGCAGTAATTATTCCTGGGTTCAAAGATGATGATCATGTAGCCCTGTTCATGTGCTCCATGTGCAGTATGGAACAGGTTTTGTTGTCACACGCCTGTGTTTTAGAACAACTTCAGCACTGTTTTCCCCCGGCCACCCCCTAGGAAAGTACTGTCCCTTTGCCTTTGGCTTCTCCAAAGTTGGAGCAGCACTTGGAGGCACAAGCTGGGGTTCTGGGACAGAACCACCTTCCTGTTCTGGGTCTTTCCACTGACAGTGATAGCACTTGGGGGAAGATGCAGGGCCAAGCAGATCCTCAAAGACCAGAGCTGGTCCTGGGGTGCTTTGCTGGAGCAGGACGTCTTAGCTCAGCCAACTCACCAAACAGTTTGAGGCTTGTATTAGTCAGTGCTGACAAGATCTTGCAGGGCTGGGGCAAGGCTCCTGAAAAGACTGGACATGTTCTGAATCAGATTTAATGTAAGACACAGAAATTACACAATTGACCTACAGTGCTACCCACAGAGTGAAACGTAGAAGAGCATAAAGGGTCTGTCCGTGCTAAAGATCCAAAGGCTCCAGCAAGAAGGCTGGAGCCCACAGGAATGTTCTATACAAGTGCACATCCAGAGGCCAACGATCTACTTGTGGGGGGCATGGAGAGGTGAGTGCAGCCATAGGCCCTGGGGCTACAGCCAATCTGGCACAGGAGTTTGGCTTGGGAGCTGATGAGCAGTGTCACCTATCTAGGCACAGGTTGGCTCTGGTTTCTGCCGGCACGCTTGGGAGCGCCCGAGCCAAGCTACTAAGCCAATGAAGAAGGCTTGCTGCAGGGTGGGCATTGGTGTGGGGGCTTGCCACTGAGTCACTTTCCCCTTTCCCTTGCTCACTCACAGGTGACCTGAGCGTCTCTGCAGACCGCCTGAGTGAGAAGCGCTCCCCTAATGACTTCGCCCTGTGGAAGGCCTCCAAGCCAGGAGAGCCCTCCTGGCCATGCCCCTGGGGGAAGGTAAGTGAGGGGCCGAGATGGCATGAGGCTGGGCGTGGTGGGAAGAGACCGTACTGTAGGACAGTCCCATCAGTCATACTCTTAAGAGGTCTCCCTGAGAGGTGGCTCTGCACTGGGACACTGCCTGCTGAACCCCCAGTGCAGAACCGCAGGGCTAGGAGACCTGACATCACAGAGATTTCCTGGGTCCCTGGATGAGCCACTTGTTTTCCTGAGACTTCAGTTTCCCTCTCTGTGAGTTGGAGTGTGGTCACATTCAGCTGCCTCCAAGCCTCCTTAGTTCTGATGTATTGTGACTCCTAAGCTGAGTTTTCTTGACTCCAGAAGGCAAGGTGACCCCATGACATTCCTGTGACCACAGGCCCCACTGCAGAGTGCTGCAGGAAGGGAAATGGCCAGCTGCCACTTTTTAAAAAATTAGAATATGTTTGTGATGCATAGTAATTATACTTATCTTGGGGAATTGGTGTGTACACATACCTCATCTTAATCATTTTTACTTCCCCTCTGTCCTGCTCCCCTTCCTCACTTTTGAGTGCTGGGGGTTCTGGGAGGAATTCCTAGACTTCAGCAAAGCCTTGACCAGCAGAAGACCAGTGTCGAACTCCTTAAGAGGTTGTTTTTCATCTTTCCATGGGTGGATTTGAGTTCCTATTGCCATGACATTCAGGAGGCTTAGGGCCTATTAACTTGGAGCAGTGAAGGTCTAAGTGGGTAGTGTGGTTGGTCAGCAAGAGCCCTTCATCCTTCCCCAGGGCCGCCCAGGATGGCACATCGAGTGCTCTGCCATGGCAGGCACGCTCTTGGGAGCCTCCATGGACATTCACGGAGGAGGGTTCGACCTCCGGTTCCCACATCATGACAATGAGCTGGCGCAGTCAGAGGTAAGTAAACATGGTCACCTCTCTAGATGCAGGCCACAGTGTCTTTGTCATGGCCTGGGGAAGAGTCTCAGCAGCCCTTAGGAAGGATCTTCCTGCTAGAACTTGTTGCCTGTTCCAGGATCTGCAGACAGTTTGAATCTTGATCACTTCACCTGAACAGGCCAGCCTTTGGCAACAGACAGCTTCACATTTAAGCCACTTGTGTTACCTGCTGGCAGGTGACCTGGGGCAGTCCTTTCAAGCCCCACCTGTCCCATCTGTGAAAGGCAGCAGCTACTGCAAGACAGTGCACACAAGCTAGACAACAGCGCCTTTAGAGTCAGGCACTCCCCTGGCACTTGCCGCACCATCCTTCCTGTCTCTTTCCTCACAGGCCTACTTTGAAAATGACTGCTGGGTCAGGTACTTCCTGCATACAGGTCACCTAACGATTGCAGGCTGTAAGATGTCAAAATCACTAAAAAACTTCATCACCATCAAAGATGCCTTGAAGAAGCATTCAGGTAAGTGTGACTTCTCCTGGAGACTCATGGGACCTCACACAGATGCACGATGATGGTGGCCTCTCCAGGAGTAACGGCATCCCTGTGCTGTGTGTCCCCTCAGCGCGGCAGCTGCGGCTAGCCTTCCTTATGCACTCCTGGAAGGACACTCTGGATTATTCAAGCAACACCATGGAATCAGCACTACAGTATGAGAAGTTCATGAATGTAAGTCCTCAGCTCTTGTGAGGTCAGCACTGGCTGCTGCTAGCGTGAGGGTACTGTGGTCACATGGTGGGTTGGCATACCATTCTTGTGACCAAAGTCAGAACTTGGGTGCCACTTCCCTAAATTGTCACACAGCTTGGGAGAGTTGAAGAGGTCACGTTTCTCCTATGGAAGGCACATGTCACTCTGTCACTCAGGGCTTCCTGCTGAGCAAATATCTCGCAGGCTGAAGTAGGAACAGTTTCTGTCCCAATAAAAGAGCTTTCACTTTCTTTGAGGCCTCTTGTGTAATGTGGTCTTGTGTATTGTGGTCCTTCAGTATTTGCCCAAAGTAAAATCAGTTCAAGAGAACAGTTCATCTGAAATGTGCAGATGGAAATGTTGCCTTTTCTAACTTCAGGAGTTTTTCCTAAATGTGAAAGACATCCTCCGTGCTCCCGTTGACATCACCGGGCAGTTTGAGAAGTGGGAAGATGAAGAGGCAGAGCTGAATAAGAAGTATGATGGGGCCTTTCCTGTGGGGCCGTGAGCATGAGCGTGTTCTGCCCTGGTGGCAGCGGAGGAGGTCAGCACTGTCACATCCTGCAAGCCACGCAGCATGTGCTGCCCCTCCTGGTGGACTGCTCTGGCTGTCGAACCTGGTGGAGAACTGCGGTTGCCTAGTGTCGTTCTGATCATTTATATTTCTTCTCTCTCTCTCGCTCAGCTTTTATGACAAGAAGATGGCAGTACACAAAGCCCTCTGTGATAACGTTGATACCCGCACTGTCATGGAGGAAATGCGGAGCCTGGTCAGTCAGTGCAACCTCTATATGGCGGCCCGCAAGGCTGCCAGGAGGAGGCCCAACCGGGCTCTGCTGGAGAGCGTTGCCCTGTATCTCACCCACATGCTAAAGGTACGCCAGGTCCCTTGCGTGGAAGCCAGCCTCTGCTGGCATTTGTGCTGTATCCTGCCTGCGAAGCGAGATGTCTGCCTGGCACGGACTCTGTGTTAGAAATCAAAGCTGTAGAACCCTTTGTGCAAAGCAATTTCTTTGCCTCAGCTTCTCTCTGCTCCCATATTGTACTTTGAAAAACAAAAACTAGTGATGAGGCCTTGACCACAAACACATGTGCAGAATCAGTTCCTGTACAATGCCAGCATCCAGAGGCAATGCTCCTGAGGCTTTTGCTCCTGGGGCCCTGGAGTGACTCTCTGCCTCATGTCCTCTGTCCCTATTCCTGACCTCCTTTGGATTTAGTCTGGAAGAGGGAAGAGCAGCAGGCGAGGGTTTTTCCTAGATGGATGAAGTATCCTCAGGATGGGTTTCTAGGGCTCTCAGACCTGTTCTTTCTGGAGCTCTTGGTTTTGATGGGCCACCAGCCATGTGTGCTGTGTGCTGTGTCACTTCATCTGCATACAGTTAAATCCTGTCTGTTTTATTTAGATCTTTGGGGCCATTGAAGAGGAAAGTTCCCTGGGGTTCCCCATTGGAGGATCGGGAACCAGCCTAAATGTGAGTAGAGCAAGTGCCAGTAGTTGCCCCCAGGGGCAGTTGTTGTTGTCGTGACCTCTGCTCCACCCAGTGTGCATGCTCTGGGCCTCTGCCCCTCTGCCCTCATCCTCCCACTCCCTTCCCTGGAAGCCACAGGACTCTTGCTGTGGACACACAGTGTCCCGCTTGGGGTCACTTCCTCATTGACTTATGCCAACCATGCCGCAGCCTGGTGCAGGATGGCCTTGTCATTGTTGGAGTGAAGGCCCTATGCTGTCACGTGAGCTCAGTCTCAGCACCAGCCAACAAGTCACTTCTCACCCTTGATCACACCTCAGCCATGTGGTGTCCTGAACCCTCATTCTCAAATTGACCAAAAACACAGTCTTCCCTGGATAGCCATGAGATGGGGTCCAAGACTCCTGAGGACCCCAAAACCCATAGATGCTCAGGCCCCTCATTTAAAACCAAAAAGAAAGTGGTATTGAATTTATATAGAACCTATGCACATCCTCCTATAGACTGTAGATCATCGTTGGATTATTGGTAACACCTAGTGCAATTCAAATGCCGTGTGAAGGGTCATATATAGTTTAGGGAATAATGACAAGCAGTCTTGAGTTCAGTACAAATACAGTTTGGTTTTTTCCCCCCAGTATTTTCAGTCTAGTGGTTGTTGAATCCTTGAATGTGGAACCTTATGGCACAGAAAGCCAACTCTACTAATCTGTACTTGTACATGTGTCGTGTGTTCAGGTCCCATGTACACCCATGTACATACAAAAGGCACAGCGCTTATGTTGAGTGGGGAATACACATCATCCACCTCTGCCCTATAGGGCTAGGCAGAAATTTATACCAGACCAGGTCTGATTTTGATATTGTGCCCAGGATCTATCAGCATAGCCCACATGCCCTGGGACAGCAGCTGCCACCCAGAAGGCAGGAGGTGGCTATCATGCAGAGCCTTCTGCATACCGAGCCTGAGCGAGCAGGACCCATTGGGAATGAACCCCTCTTGCCTGCTGTTGGCTTCTGTATCCACAGTGGTACGTGCCCGTCACGAGCATCATCTATCCCTCATCTCTGCTAGTGAGGACAGTGTGCTGATAGATGTCCTTCCTCCTCCTCCCCTGGAGAATGCTCTATAATTATTTGACTAGAGCATATGTATCAGCATTTAAATGTATCACCTAATGAAAGCAGGAGCTTGGTACCATGTAAAAAGACAGTCTTCCTTTTTTTCTTCTATTGGTGTGTGTGTGTACATGTGCGTGTATGTGTGTGTGTGTTCCTGGATATTGAACCCAGCCAGAGTCTCATGCACCCTAAGCTAGTGCCTTTTTTGATTTTAAGACAGGGTCTCACTAAGTTACTCAGGCTGACCTGCACTTGTGATCCTTCTGCCTCAGCCTCTTAAGTACCTGGGATTACAGGCATGCACCACCACACCTACCTTCTACAAAACCTTCAGTGTGCTTGCTTTATTTTTTTTTGGCAATGCTGGGGATTAATCCTAGGGCCTTCCTCATGCTAGGCAAGAGCAGTACTCTGCCACTGCGTTCACCCCAGCACCAGCAATACCTGCTTATACCCCAGCTTCCTATGGATGAGGGGCATAAGGAACCCCACCCCTTGATGGCACTGCAGACGCACCCAGCCACCTTTCCAAGAAGGAGAACGTCCGCACTATGAGAGACCTGCCCACCTCTCGCCCTACCCAAGCCTTTTGTCAGCCTCAGAGCTGATTGTGGGTCCCCTGATTATTCAGCTTTGCTGTATGTAAATCTATTTTTAGTACCTTTTGGAAAAAAGCCCTCGTAACTCCTTTGTTCTTTTGTGCAAGTGATAGTAAAGCATTTCTTTGAAAACACAGAAACCAAAACGCCTCTGAAGTTAGAATCAGTCTACCTTTAAACTTAGGAAGTTGTCTTTACTCTTGCATGGGGCTGTGGTCTAGGCCACCTTACCACATGAGGCATCAGGCATCCCCAGCATGGCCACTTTTCCCTTCCCCTTCTAAGAGCCAGCCATTCAAGGACTCGGCTTGCTGACAGATCCTGGGCACAATATCAAAATCAGACCCGGTCTGGTGTAAGTTTCTGCCCAGCCCTATAAGGCTGCACCTCACATGAGGTGAATTTCATGGATTGATTTCCAAGACCAAAGTGCTATGGGAGCCAGAGAGGTGACCCTTGCTCCTAAGCTTCATCAGTGCTGACCCCTTGGCCATGTCCCCCAGTGTGGTCACCCAAACCACCAGAGGCCACCAGTCCCAGATATCCTTCAGACAGACCCCAAAGCCATCCCGGAGCCCTCATGACAGTGGGATAAGTACTTCCTCTCCCCTGCACTGAGGCCTGCGTGGGCTGTCACAGTATGGCTGGAGATAAAGGCCTAAAACTGCTCTGGAAGCCTGGAGCCTCCCTGCAAGGAGTCAGACTCAGAGGAGGACTGGGGCTGCAGTGTTTGACCCAACCAGCTGGGTGTCTGTTAATCTTTTATTTTTATTTATCAAACTGCTGCATGACTTAGAGGCAGGGGAGGTCTTGCTCAAAGGCTAAAACCTTGTTGCCCATACTGGAAAGAAGAATGTACATTTAGACATGTTCACATGTCCCTGGAGTTCCAGGGACAGCAGTGTGGCCCACACTGTCCCTGCCCTGCCATGTGACTGCTGAACTGTTAGGTAGTCAGCTGTAAGTGCAGGTGGTCAGCCACTCTCATTGAAGCAGAACCATTCTTTCCACAGCTCGAGTCCACAGTCATGCCCTATCTGCAAGTACTGTCGGAATTTAGGGAAGGCGTTCGGAAGATTGCCCGGGAGAAAAAAGGTGAGG
This sequence comes from Cavia porcellus, assembly GCF_034190915.1. Lineage (NCBI taxonomy): Eukaryota > Metazoa > Chordata > Mammalia > Rodentia > Caviidae > Cavia > Cavia porcellus. The sequence continues at coordinate 29,762,382 of NW_026947500.1, forward strand.
CTGGTCGCCCAGAGAACAGAGAGTGACCCTTCCTGTCACACTGCACCAGGCCACTTGCCCTCAGCACTGCAGCTGCTCTATGGGGCCATCCTGCATGGGCTGCCCATGCACTGTAGGGTATTTAGCAACATCTCCAGCTGGACCCACCATGTCCCACTTGCCAGTGCTATACCCACAAAGGTACCCTAAGGGACAGAATTGCTCCTGGTGAGAGCATCATATGACTTAGGACAGCTGGTGCTGGTCTGGAATTGGATGTGAGGGGCCGTGTGTCTGCTTGTTCTGAGGAGAGAGGCAGGATGAGAGGCCCTGTGGCCAGCCCAGCCCTGAAGCTGCCCATGGTTGGCACTGGGATTTATTTGTGCTCCTGGTGACACTAGGCTGGGTGCACTGGAGTGTGGCTTGTCTGCTGTTGAGTTGAGTCAGTTAGGACCTCCTGCTGGGAGCCAGTGCTCTCAGTGTCACTGTTCTCTGCCCACAGGCATGGCAGCCAGCCTTGAACTTGAGTTTCCCCAGGAATGCCTATCCATTCCCTCATTCTTTGACATTCTTTGTCAGAATTGGAGAATGCTAAGTCTGAATGCTTCAGGGTTTGGGCCAATTTTTAAAAACTGGTTTAATAGCAATAAGCATCATTGAGGAGATCTTTGGCTTTGTACTGCAAGTGAATCAGGATCAGTGGATAACTGTTCATATCCATTGAGGATGCAGCATGTGCTGGGCCCTGGCCAGCTACTTTCCTTGTGATATTTTAAAAGGTGGATCCTTGCCCACCTTCTCAGTGGGGTTGGTAGCAGACATTATGGTGCCCTGGGGGCCTCTGTGTAACATAAAGTTGCACCTAAAGTTTTTCCAGCCCTGGTTGTGCAGAGCCTGTCATAGGGGTCACAGCAAGGCAACATTTAGTGTTGGCACTGTCCAAGCAGGGCAGCATCCTGGTGGGCTGTACCTTGAGAAAGACATGGTAGGCCTGATCAGGAGAGGGGCTTGGAGAGAGACAGGAACCGGGTCCCTGGCCTGTGCTGAGAAAAGGACCAGAGAGCTAGAGGCAAGATGGCAGAAGAAAACGTAGGGCTCAGGAGGAGCTAAGTCCTGGCCCCACAGGCCAGCAGCAGTGTACACGACATGGTGTGAGAAGGGTGATGGGGCCTGCCCTGACTCATAGTTAATAAAAGGTTCAGTGGTGGACACCCAGGGCCCACTTTACAAACCTGGGCCCTCTGTGGTTTAAAGCATTTGAGTCGATTAAAAAGAACCCAGTCGGGTCTGGGGATTTAGCTCAGCAGCATAAACACCTGCCTTGCAAGCAGGCGGTCGTGAGTTCGATCCCCAATACCGATAAAAATAAAAAGAAAGAGCCCAGTCAGGTCTCTGACAGTTTTGGCAGCACACACCTTTGAGCCATTACTGAGATTATGGCTTGGGGTGAGCATCCTCAGAAGCAGCCTGGGCAGCTGTCTGCCTGCCAGAGGCATCAGAGCCTGCCATGGGCCTGGCCAGGCTTGGGTCCCTGTGTGGTGGTGGTGACCAGGCAGGGCCTTGTGTGGGCACCAAGAGCACCACAAGGCAGCGAGCCTTAGAAGTAGTTTCCTTTTGCTTTTTGTTGGCCTGTGATTTGCTTTCTTACGTTGTTGTTCTTTCTTTGTTTTGTTTTTTAGTAGTAAACGTTTATAGTCCACAATGATCACTTTCCCTGTGGGGAGCTGGCACAGGTAGATAATGTATCTTCATTCTTTTTCTCTCCCCGCCATGCCCCCTCCTCCATCGCTTGATCCATTTCCAATTTCGGAAAAATCTCCTTACTTCCTATTATCTGCCTTCCATCTTGCTCATTATTTGTGTTTTGGGTTTCTCATATGTTTGGGTGAGTGTTCGATTTACTTCACTCAACAGTGTGGTCTCAAAGTGCATCCACCTTCCTACGGATGACTTGGGTTTATCCTTCTTTATGGCAGAGTAGTGCTCCATTGCATGTAAATACCACATGTTCTTTATCCATTTGTCTGTTGATGAACATTTAAGTTGCTGCCAAAATTTAATTGTTACGAGTTGTGGTGCTGTAAACAAGAGTATACACATAACAAGGGTATACCCGTATCACTGTAATACAATTACCTCTCCTTTCCTTTTCTTTTCCCTTCCTTCTCTTCCCCTCCTCTCTCTCTCTCTCTCTCTCTCTCTCTCTCTCTCTCTCTCTCTCTCTCTCTGTCTCTCTGTCTCTCTCTCTCTGTGTCTCTCTGTCTCTCTTTGTTGTTTTGAGACAGGGTCTTGCTATGTAACCCAGGCTGGCCTTGAACTTCTGGTAATTCACCTACTTCAGCTTCTGACTGCTAAGATTACAAGCTTAAACAATCATGCCCAGCCTACAATATGTATCTTTAACTCTTTGGGGAAGATACCTAAAAGGAGAATGAAATTTCTAGTTTTAGTTTTTGAGGAACATCCTTACTGATTTCATAATGGTTTTAGTAGTTTATATTTCCAGCAACAATGTAGAAGGGTTCCTTTTTTCCTGAGGACTCACCAAGATTTTTATTAATTGAATTCTTGATGATAGCCATTTTTTCTGGAGTAAGATTGAATTTTAATGTCTTAATTTTCCTTTCTTAAATGCTTTGTGCTATTGAACACTTCTTCATGTATTTTGTTGACCATTTGTACTTCCTCTGAGAAGTATATTATTTTACTTGCCCATTTTTTGATTGGATCTTATTTTGCAGGAAACCTAACTTTTGGGGAATCTTTTATATATGTTAGGCATTAGTCCTTTGTCTCAGGAATAGCTGGCAAAAAATTTTTTCCCCTTCTGTAGGTTGTCTTTTCACTCCATTGGTTGTATCTTTTGCTGCACAGAAGATTTTTAATTTGGTATGATACCATTTATTGATTCTTGGTGCTATTTACTGTACAAGAGTTCTGTCAGAAAATCCTTTAAGAGTTTTACCTATTTGATCTTCTAGCAGATAAAGTTTTTCTGGTTTAACATTTAGTTCTTTGATCTATTTTGATTTTAGTGTAGTATGTAGTAAGATGTATGGTTTAGAGTCAATCTTCTGTATGTAGATAGCTAGTTTTTCAACACCATTTATTAAAGAGGCTGCCTTTCCTCCAGTGTATGTTTTTGTGAAAGATCAAATATTTGAACGTGCTTGAGGTTGTTTCTGTATCCTCTGTTCCAGTGGTGGCAAACCTATGGTATGCATGCCACAGCAGCACACAGCCCTGACTGTGGGCACACAAGCCAAATTGCCCCCGTAGCTGAGCATCAGACAACAGTGTACATAAGGGCCATGCACGTTCTCAGAAAGTAATAGTGGTGACAACCAGTAACAAGTCGCATCTCATTAACCAAGACTTATCAGCTGAGATTTAGCTAAGCTTTCACATGGCCAGTCAGTGTGCTGCCAAGGGTATGTGTATATTTGGACTGCCTATGACTTTTTTTTTTCTGCCTATGACTTTTAATACATTCATTTTTATTGATACAAGATTTTAGCTTTGAATTTTCTTAGAAAAAATTGAAATTTAATATCTAAGATTTAGCAAAGAGATATCCTAATTAAGAGGCTGAAATTCTTGTAATCTTATGCTATCCCCCTGGCATGTTTGAATCTGCAGTATCGTACTCAGTTGTTCATGAAGAATTTATGAAAATAAGAGCAAGCTCATATTTGCTTGGGCTGGCTGTGATTTTAGCAGGAGCCCCCACAGGTAGGAAATGCACTCAGCTGCCTTTTTCAGAGCAGTAGAAAAGCTGGTGGTGGTCAGCCCTTTTGCCCTTTTGGACTGGTGGTCAGCCAAATTTCAGAGGAACACCAGCTGAGAATCACTAAGAATGTTTGCTGGTTTTGGTATAAGGATAGATTTGTACTTCATTTTAAAAAAATTTTTTGTAGTTTTGTAGACTCTAAGTCTTGAAGATCATAAAATGACTACAGCAAAAAAAAAAAAGATAGTGGAAAGTCATTCCAAGAGGCCCGGACAAAGTCATTTGGCGTGACTGACCACAGTAGGAAAGGGTTACATATTCTTTTTAGTGAGTGTTGTGTGTTGCACAGAGTGTCAATGGCACTTTGACATCAGCCACAGAAGTGTTGCTAAACATGGTGAAACTGAAAGGAAACGGTTTCTGGAAGGAAAATTGAGGAAATATCATTTCCAGTATCTGAGTTTTTATAACTATCTTTCTAAAACAAATCATCTGATAACTGCCAGCTTTCAGATTTCGCTGTACGTAGCAAAACACTGTAACCTCCTCTCTGGTAGGGACTTTAACAAAATGACCATGTTATGTTTTCTAAACTAAAACCTCATGTTCAGATTTAGTTGCAGTATTGGCTTTTTATGATAAATAGGTGGGTTTGGGGCTGTAGTTTAGGCACTTGGTCTCTAAAAAGTTTACCATCATTACTGTATTCTGCTCCATTGATTCATATGTCTGGTGTTTTGTTTTGTTGTGGTTTTTTTTTTTAATACCCCTATATTCAGTTCTTCCCCATTTAATATGATGTTGGTAGTAGGTTTGTGATAAATGGCTTTTATCAGATTGAGATAAAGTCCATCTATACCTATTTTATTCAGGGTTTTTATCAGGAATGGATGTTGGATTTTATCATAGGCCTTTTCTATGCCTATTGAGATGATCATGTGATTTTTGTTCCTCTGTTTATGCAGTGAATTACATTTATTAATTGTAATAATTGTAGATGTTGAGCCATCTGTTGCGGTTTGTGTCTAGATGTCCCTCCAAAGCCTCATGCAGTCATGGTCCATGCTGGGATGGACTATGGTGCGAATGCTACACCTATCCAAGGGTGGCATAACCCTGCATACAATGTGAAGACACAAGGAGTCTTCTGTAACATGCCTCCTGTTTTCTCTTTTTGCTTTTGCTATCTTCCACTGCCATGAACTTGCCCTCTGCCATGAGCCTCCCTTGGACTTAGCAGATTTTGGACTGAAATCTTCACAAACTGCGAGCTAAATAAACCTTCCTCTTTAATTTTGGGCTTTGGGTATTTTGTCTCAGCAAGGAGAAACAAGTAACTAACAAATATCCTTGCATCCCTTGGGATGAAGCTTACCTGGTCATGATGTATCTTTTCGATGATTTTTTTTTGCGAGTATCTCTTTGAGGTTTTTTAAGTCAGTGTTCATTAAAAAAAATTGGCCTATAGTTCTCTTTTTTGGTTGTATCCTTCTCTGGTTTTAGGATTGGGGTAGTGTTAGCTTTCAGGAATGACTTTAGGAATACTTCTTCCCTTTCAATTTCATTGAAGAATTTGAGGAATACTGGTGTTAGGTCTTCCCTGAAGTGCTTGTAGCATTAGCAGTGAATCCATGAGAACCTGGGCTTTTCTTAGTTGGTAGGTTTGAGGTTTTTTAATTATTACTGCTTCAGTTTTATTACCTGTTACTGGATTATTCATGTTTTTAATATATTCTTGGTTAAGTTTTAGGAATTTGTATGTATCTAAGAATCTATCCATTTTTTCTGGACCTTCCAATTTACTGGCATATGGGTTTGCCAAGTAGTTACTAACAGTCTTTTGGGTTTTAGCAGTCTGATAGGATTTCATCTTTTTCATTTCTAATTGCATTGATTTGGATTTTTTCCTTTATTTATTTATTTTTTTTTTTGGTAAGATCGGCTAAGGGTTTGTCTGTTTCATTCTTTGAAAGAACTAGCTTTTTTTGCTTTTTTATTTAGTCTTGTTTTGTTTTTTGAAACAGGGTGTCACTGTGTAGTTCAGACTGGCTGTAAACTCACTTTGTAGCCACTTGGCTGGCTTTGAACTTCCAGCCATCTTCTTACCTTCGGAGTGCTGGGATTGCAGGCATGAACCACCACTGATTCACTGATTTCATTGATTCTTTGTATTGTTATTTTAGTATCAACTTCATTAATTTCTCCTCCGATCTTTATAATTTTATTCTTTGTACTACCTTTGAATTTGGGTGGTTCTTACTTTTCTAGGACCTTAAGGTAGGGACCTTTTTAGGACCATGGTTGGGTTATTTGGGCTCACTGTTTTTAATATGTGGGCATTCACAGCTATAAACTCCTCTTTCGTGGTAGGTGTGCTTTCACTATTGTAAGTTCTGGTGTGTTCTACTGGCGTTATTGTTTAGCTCTGGAAATTTGTCCTTTTTAATTTCTTCAGTAACCCATTGATTATTCAAGGATGTATTATTTGATTTACATAATTTCTGTGTTTTCTTTTGCCATCAATTTCTAGTTTCATTGTACTATTATCTGGTAATATGCACTGTATAGTTTTGATTCTTTTGCCTTTACTTATGCATGCTTTATGGTCTGCTATGTGTCTGTTTTGGAGAAAGTTTCATGTACTGCTAAAAATGTATATTCTGTTGTTGCCTGTAACTTTGTAAATGTTTGTTAAGTTCATTTGTTCAAAGTTTTTATTCAATTCTGATATTTCTTTGTTGATTTTTCTATTTGTGACACTGGGGTATTGAGGTCCCCCACTATAATTATGGTGATGTTTATCTGATCTTTTTTGTCCAGTAGTATTTTTTTAGGAAGTTGAGTGTGCCATTGTTTAGCGCATATATGTTAATAATTGTTATCCCTTCCCATTGATTGTTCCCTTAACCAATATGTACTGACTTTATTTGTCTCTTCTGATCACTTTTGGCTGGAAGTCTACTTTGTCTTAAAAAAAAAAAATAGCTACACTCATAACTATTGGGTTCCCATTGCATAGTTTTCCATCTTTTAAATTTTAGTCTATGAATTTCTTTTTGAGTTAGATGTGTTTTTTGTGTATAGCATGCTGTTGGATTTTCTTTCTTTTCTGCCAGTCTGTTTCATTTGATTGGGGAATTGAGACCATTCACATTGAGAGTAATTACTGATAGATACTGACTTACTCCTCTCATTGTGTTATTTGCCTGTTGCTGTTTCCCCTTCTTTCCTTCTTTTTAGCTACTCACCCTACCTGGTGTATTCATTCTGTTTCACCTGAGGTCCTTGTTAGCCTCATTGTCTCTTTCTGTGATAATCTTTGAGAACTGTTTGCCTTGATGGAAGTGGATTTCCTTTAGGTGCTTTTTTTTTTTTTTTTGGTATAACAAAAGATAGTTTATTGGGGAAAAGATGGAAAAGAAAGGATAAACAGCTACCATGATGGGACTTCAGAGGTGAAAGCCCCTTTACATGTTCTTAATCATGGAAATATCTTATTTCTTCATCAATTTTGAAACAAATTTTTGCAGGATGTATCATTCTGAGTTGTAAGTTATTTTAGGGCTTGTGACATTTTGCTTCAAATTCTAGTGGCATTAAGGTTTGTGTTGAAAAGCCTGTTGTAATTCTAATGGTTTTACCTTTATAAGTGACTCAGTGCTTTTCTCTGATACCGTTTAGGACTCTGTGCTTTTGTTGGACTTCTGGGATCCTGACTGTGAAATACTGTGGAGAGCTTCTTTTGTGATCATGCCAATATGGGGTCCTATGTGCTTCACTGTCTGTATGTTACTTTTTCGAATATTTGAAAAGTCATCTGCTATTATTTCAGTTAAAAAGTTTTTAAATCCCCTTTGTGCTATCTTCTGATTTTTCACTAATTCCAGTTAATTTTAAATTAGTCTTATTTGCATCACTGTCAACTATTTGGATGCATCTTTCACATTGCCTTGTTGTTTTTAAGATACTGCTCACTAATTGTTCACTAACAACAGATCTGTCTTCTAGTTCTGACATTCTGTCCTCACATTGATCACTTCTTTTTTTTTTTTTTTTTTTGTCTTTTTGAGACAGGGTCTCGATATGCAGTTCAGGCTGGCCTTGAGCTCACTTTGTAGCCCAGGCTGGTCTTGAACTCGAAATGATCCTCCTGCCTCAGCCTCCCGAGTGCTGGGATTACAGGCATGAGCCACCACGCCCAGCTATCGGTCACTTCTGTTGCCCGTACTTTTGATAGAATTTTTTGTTTGCATGTTTGTTGTTTTTACTTTTGTTTGTTTGTTTGAGACAGTGTCTTGCTATATAACTCAGGCTGGCCTTGAACTTACTGTGTAATCCACAGTTTGAGGCCAGCCTCAAACTTGTGGCAATCCTCCTGCCTCAACCTCCTAAGAAGCATGTGCCACCATGGTAGAATTTTTAATCTTTTGGAATTTCTGTTGTTGTACTTTTTTAGGAACTCTTAATTCTTTTCTATGCTGGTCATTCATATTTTGTATTGTTTAGTGCAGCTAGCTTTTTATTAGTGACTTCTGTAAACTCATTGTCAGTTTTGGTTTTTTTTGGAGAAAGGAAATTTTTTGAGACAGGGTCTTATGTAGTTCAGGCTGTCTTCAACTCACTTGTGTTGTCTAGGCTGACTTCAAACTCCTGGCAATCTTCCTGCCCCAGCGACTGAAGTGCTAGGATTACAGGATTCTACCACCACACCCAATTCACTTTTAGTTTTGTTTGTTAGGCACACTGTCTGTTCAGTTATATCTTCTTTATCTTGCCAGATGCCCTTATTGATCTGTTTTGTTATCACCTCTGTTATGCTTTTCAATAATTTTGCTGTGCACCTTTTGATTTCCTCCCCCTTCATGCCCTGTATCGATTTAAAGGAGATGGGGGTTTGGGGAGGCATTTTGTTGTACTGTCTTCTCCTAGCTCTTTGTTTGTTTGTGCTAAGGCTTATGAGTTGATTATAGTGGAAAACTTCATTGTTAGTATGGTGATCCCTTTAGTTAATGTCTGCTTTTCAGTGATGCCCCTGGGTGTGGCTAACTTGGCCTTTGCCTCTGTCCCAGGATCCAGCCACCTCCATTTCTTTGGGAGAGGAGACTGTGGTGTATTTAGCCCAGTACCCAGTTCTCTGGAACTGGGCTGCGGTATTGTTAATAAGGCAACCCAGGTATTGATGTTCAGAGAAAACCAATTAATAGCAACAACTATGTCACCCTGACTATAGTAGTAAAATCAGCAATAATAATAGTGTGAAAGACAAGCTGGGTATCGACATACTGTACAAACCAATAAAGAACCATTTCTAACCATTGAAAAAGATAAGCTATAATTATAGTTAAACACTAAGACAAACCAAATACTAACCTTTAATAAATTCCTACTACATGAAACAAATTTACCTCCATTAACAATAGAAGAGTATTCAATAGTAATAGCAAATAATTAACTAGCTATCTAAAGATTCATAAAGCTTCATAATTGTACCTCATAAAGCTTAATAATTGTATCAGTAAAGATAGAGGAGACTGGCGCCCAGACAATGAAAAATGTTAAGTTTGAAAAATTAATGAATGGGAGATGAGAAGGCAGAAAGAAAAAATGAGATAAGGAGTCCTGTTGAGTAAAAAGAAATCAGTAGTATTAGAAAACTGTCATACATGGGGCTGTGGATTTAGCTCGGCGGCATAAGTGCCTGCCTTGCAAGCAGGCAGTCGTGAGTTCGATCCCCGGTACCGATAAAAAGGAAAGACAAGAAAAAAAGAAAACTGTCACACAAAAGAACAAACAAGAAAAACAGAAAAATATAGAAATGAGGGAAAGATTTGATCCCCGGTACCGATAAAAAAAGAAAAAAAAAAAAAAAAAGAAATAAAGGAAAGACTAAGGAAGATAGAAAAAAGTTGAAAAGGGAAAAAAAGAAAAAGTGTAGGATAAAAGCCAACTTGTCCCCCAAAGAAAAGACAGAAACAGAGAAGTAATTTTAAAATTTTAGGGTTAAGCTTGCATTTGTATCTGGATGATTCCCAGGGGCCTGGGCTTTGTTAAAGTCTTGGTTCCAAGGAAGCATTACTGGGAGGTGTCGGAACCTCTAAGAGGTAGGGCCTTGCGGGTGCCCTGTGGGTTATTGGGATGTGTCCTCACAGGCCACCATGGACCCCTCCATCCTCCTCACTCTCCTTTGGCACCACCTTGTGCCATGATGTGCCACCATGGCCCAGAGCAATGGAGCCAACCAGGTATTTAGTGAAACCTTCAGAACTGTGAGCCAAGATAAAGCTTTTCTTTGATGATATCAAATATTTGTTGTAGTAACACCCCAGTCCTCTCCTGGACATCCCTCACTCCAGGGGAGTGCCTCAGGCAGATGTTGTAAATTTTATTGAAGAAGAAATCACCTGACAAGGTAAACCTTTCAGGATGGGCAGTGCAGGGGTGTTTAGTACTCTGGCACTGTTGTGTGATATCAGCCGCTACTTTCAAAACACTTTCTTCTCTCCGGAGTAAACCCTTCACCCATTGGGTGGTTTCTTTCCATTTCCTCTTGCCCTATCCCCAGCAGCCCCAATAATCTGCTTTCTGTCTAGAGATTTTCATATTCTAGATATTTCATATAGCTGAAATCATATAATATGTGACCCTGTTTTCTGACTTTGGGCGTAGTTTTTTTGAGGTTCGTACATACTGTGTCTGGCTTTGGTCTGTAGAGCCAAGTGACATTGCACTGCAGTGACAGACTGCATCTTGGCTCTCTGGCTGTCACTCGATAGATGTTTGCTTTCTTTCTTCCTATGTGAATAGTGCCACTGGAGACAAGAGGTCCTGTGTTCCTCTGAGGGTTTTTTTCTGTTTTCCTGGCCATATACCTTGGAAGAGATTATGGGATTATGTAGTAATTGTATACTTAAGTTTTTTTTTTTTTTATTGCTCCAGTAATTTTGAATGTATTATAAAGATGGAAATCTAGGGGCTGGGGATTTAGCTCAGTGGCGTAAGCACCTGCCTTGCAAGCAGGCGGTTGTGAGTTTGATCCCTGGTACCAATAAAAATGAAAAAGACAAAAAAAAAAAAGACCAAAGATGGAAATCTAAGACAGTGTTATTTCAGTTTTCCCTCTACTGTAATATGAGCATGTCTAACAATTTTGATTTTGCTTTCTTTTTTTTTTTTGTCCTTTTCTTTTTTATCGGTACTAGAGATTGAACTCATGACCACACACTTGCAAGGCAGGCGCTTATGCCGCTGAACTAAATCCCCAGCCATGATTTTGCTTTCTAATTGTTCATTAGAGATTTTTGGTTTGGGCACTTTCCAAACATTCTGAAAATTATTTAAATAATAGTAAATATATTTGCATAAAATTTACTAAAATGAACAATTAGAACTTGGTTAATATGTAAACTTAGTCTAGTACAAATACATCTATATACGGTTTATCAAGTAAATGTGTCTTGCTGTAATAGAAACCTACATGTATTTATTTACTTTAAAATTGTGCTAGTTAGCTCTTAAAATTACTGAGATGAGAAAGTGAATTTATTTTATCCTCTTTTTTTGTCTTTTTCCTTTTTATCGGTACTGGGGGTCAAACTCACGACTGCCTGCTTGCAAGGCAGGTGTTTATGCCGCTGAGCTAAATCCCCAGCCGCTTATCATCCTTTTTTAGTTTTGATTTTTTATTAGTACGTATTTGCAATATATTTTATAACCCAAAATAAAAAATTTAAGATACCAAGCTTTTTCAGTAGATACCTTTTTAAGTAGATACCTACTTAAATGCATAACATCATATACCAAATTAAACTAGTATTTTCTAACATAGTTTTCCCAGAAATATTTTTTAATGTAGAATTTTCTTCTGTCTGGAATGTGAATACATTCAACGTATTTATCCAAGTGATGTGAACAGCATACTTCTTATTAAAACTGTGTAAATGAACTGTTCCATGTGGAGAGAACACAAAAGACCAGGAATTTAAAATTCCAGGCCAAGAAGCCAGGTGTGGTGGTGTACACTTATAATCCCAGCAGCAGGGAGGCTGAGACAGGAGAATTGCTATGAGTTCAATTTCAGCCCTGGCTACATAGTGTTTTGAGGCCTGCCTGAAGACCTTGTCTAAAAAAAAAAAAAAAGATAGTACAATGTCAGGCTAGGAATGACTTCCACGATTGTCTTCCATGACTTTCACAGGAAGCCTTTTTGAAATTCACTACCAAGATTTGTTTGACAGTTAAATTCTTCCTAATTATATTCTTTAACAGTAAAGTAAAAGGATTAACCCATGCTTTTCATATAGACTTTATCAAAATCTAGTTGAAAATTAGTCCCAGGCAATTTGTTTCGTTTTTCTTATGTAGCATTTGATGTGTACAGAAGAATGCTGGCCGAGTCCATGTAACTACTGCAAGCCCATGAGAGGGGTTGTTTAGTCTGATGATACTTTGTCTACACAATCATTTCAATGAGTCATTTTATTATTTTCATTTAAAAAAACTGAGACAAAGCTAATTAAATACAATAGATCTTTTTTAGCCTCATAGATATAAAAAATTCTTTTCCAGAATGAATAACTGTACACTTGTTACCAATACTAAAATATCTGTAACCTGGGCCAATACATTTAGTTAAATGCTCTTTAAAATCTTGGAAGTAACTGTGTGTCCTAGATGCCATTATTGTGGCCGAATTACAATTTAGAAACACAGCTTGGAAGGTTAACAATGTTTTGAAAGCTCACTGAAGCTTAAAAGAGTGCAGTGTTAATTTGAAACAACAATCAATGTGAATACCTGTTACCTGCAGCCTCCTCTGAGAATCGGAATTTTTTCTTTGTAGCATAATACTGGCTGTCCCATCCTTCTGTGCCTCCTCCAAGAAATAACCTCTGACCTGCATTTTATGTGTATCTCTCTTGCTTTTTTTTTTTTTTTTTTTTTTTTTTCCTGTCTTTTTCTTTTTTATCGGTGCCAGGGATCGAACACACTTGCAAGGCAGGTGCTTATGCCGCTGAGCTAAATCCCCAGCCCATTTTCTCTTGCTTTTTAAGTTATTTAATCATGTGTCTAATCATGTCTAAGCAACATACTGTATTCGTTTGTGAGCTCTATAAAAATTTTATTCTGTAGTTTTCTGTCACCTCTTTTTTTCACTCAATATTAGATGCACTAGAGGATACATAAATGTTGCTAACACTCAGTATTACCTGTATTGTACAGTACACATTGTTGCTAACATTCATTGATTTTGTTGCCTCTGCCTGATGCGGTTTTAGGACCTCCTTTTTACATTGTATTCCTGTGCTACATTGCATCACTGTGTATCTATAGGAACCTGAGCTTTCCCTCCTAGCCAGAGTTTCCTTACTGTAAAGAAATAACAGTAAGTACTACATAGGACTGAGTTGAGTGCTAATAACCTATGTTGTATTTATTTTAAAAAAAATAGATCTCATCATTTATTGCTTGTTCTTTGTAAGCATTCTTTCCCTGGAACTTTTTGTTTGTTGGGTTTTGGCAGCACTGGGGATCCAACCCAGGACCTCACACTGCTTGGCAAGCACTCCACCTATATTTAAGTTTTTGAGGAACTTATAAATAGTTTCATAGGGAACATGATATTTCCTATCAACAGTGTGAAAATTTCCAATTTCTCCACTTGTTAACCAGTGCTTGTTTCTTGGTTTGGTTTGGTTTTGTGGACCTAAGGGATGAACCCAGAATTTCATTCATGTCTGACATGTACCATCCTACCAGGTACGAGGTGGTGCCCAATGTGGTTTTGGTTTGCGTTTCCATAATAACCAGCAGCATTGAGCATCTTGTCAAGTGTTTACGGACCATCTCTGTAGAAATGTCTGTTTGAGCCCTTTGTCCATTTTTAATTGTGTTTTGGTTGTTGAGTTGTAACAGTTCTTATATATTCTGTAGCCTGTGCTCTTCTGAGATAACATAACTTGTGAAAGAAAAGAGTAAGTGTCTTACCTTTCTCATTGCTTGGACGAAATACTTAACACCCAAAGTTAAAGGAGTTTATTTAGCTCACAGTTTGTGGAGGCTTCCATGCATAATCAACTGACTCCAAGGCAGGGTGGCTTGGCAGAGGGCAGGTATGGCACTCATACCCTTAGTCCCAGCACTGAACCATGAATCAATCACAAACTCTAGATTCAGTCACTTCCAAAAAACTCTCTATGACCACATAACACTTTGAGAGGACTTCTAGACGACACAAACCAAAACAGTAAGCCAGACCTCAAAGTTTGAAAAACCTGGAGGAAATTTTAAGCTAAGTGGATGAGAACAAGTCTCAGCCTGACAAAGATTGACAAGTGTCATTTTTAGCTCTTCAGAGACAGATCCAATGGGGGTAGTGTGGCCTGGGGAGACTCCAGGAGGGGAACTCTAAAGTTCTCCCAGGTAGCGTGGACCCCAGCCCACCCCCACCCCTGCCATGTTTGTCCTGGTGATTTGGTCACTTGCTGATTGATAATTTGCTTTCCTTACAGTGAGTATGCTCTCCAGGGTAGTTTTCAAAGCATGGACCCTTGGGTTGCCTCCTGCCCCACGATCAGTCCCTCTGGAGTGGCCAGGGAAGGCTTATCCCTAGCAGTGACATCCAGGATATCACTGAATGATTGAAGGACAAATACAAAGGTTTTGTCTCTCAGATCTCTGCAAGAAACGGTCTCCAGATGGCTATGCTTATGGGCAGGAACTGCCAGATATTCATTCAACAGTGAATTAACTTGTCAGCCGTCCAGGAGGTGGCTGACAGATCTCATTCATGGGGACAGAGCAGGATCAGGACACACTGCCTGTGTGATGGTCAGCACTACAGAGACAGATGAAGCAGCATAGGAAGACAGAAAGGGTTAGGCACAGAGAAAACAGTGTGACTGGCAGCCACTATGAGAGCACCCACCAGCAGGCAAGAGGCATAACTAACCTGACATACACATTGAATCCAACCAAGCCAAGGTCAGGTTTCACAGTCAGAAACTGCAATTTGGAGAATCACAGCAACGGAGTTTACAGACAACTTTGTTTCCTGCTTTATATCCTTAAATTATTTTGTGATGAGCTGGCATCCCCCTTGCCCTGTCCCCAGTGGCACTCAGTGTGGGAAGCCCATCCCCCACCTGGGAGCAGCTGAGCCCTGTGAAGTGTGGAGCCAGTTTGCAGAGCCAGGCTCTGAAAGACAATCAGCTGCTGAAGTTCACACTTGTAAGCAGAATCTGCTTCCCAGTGTGACAAAATCCTACAAGTGGGTATGGCACCGGTGTTGGCAGTCAACTCAACACATTGTTTCACATTGCTGGCTCTGCTGTGGTGTCCTGGTCACAAAGGGACTTGGCTGGCTCCCTGTCTAGCAACCAGGTTTGGCTGCATGTCCTCCTGGAAAGGCTGAGCTGTTGTAACCAGAAGAGCTGCCTGGAGTCAGTGCTTCAGGACGATTGGTTCCTATGCTTGCCTGATTGGGCCCCCAGCCTGATCAGGGACAGGCCTGACCAAGCGAACAGGAAAACGTGTGCCTGCCCTGGCTTTGCTGCAGGTGTGGTTATAGAGCAGGTGCATAACAAGCTTCTGCCCGAGCGGCCAGTCTTTACAGTGCCCTTTGACTGAGGGCAGGAAAGGGTGAGTCAGCTGGTTGGTGATTTTGCTCTGGCACCAGAACAAACCCTGACTCAGCGATTAGGAATGTCAAAATCTACAGAGAGCGTCTACACTCGAAATTCTCTGGTCCCCACCCACTCTGTCTGCTTAGCTTGTATGTCCTTCTTTGGAGTCACTTCAAAGCCAATCGGCTTTTGTTGTCCAGGCTCTCTTGAGCTTTTGCTTACCCTGGTCCACATCTGGGATCGCCACTTCCGCTGGCGGTTGAGCTAGGCCTGGCAGCATGCACCCAGCCTGCCCTTGAGTCAGAGCCATGGGGAGTGTCCTGGCAGTCAGGCTCAGCATGAGCAGCAGCATGGAGTCACCCCAGCCTCTACTCCAGCTATGTTCTGGCTCTCTCAGTGGTATTTGGAATCATGGGGACACTTCTCTGGCACTGAGACCCCCATCAGAAAAGCAAGAATCCTTTTCAAGACTTCAGGGTGACACAAGGCACAAGTGTGCCATTGGTCCCAGGATGGTGGTAGCTAGGAGCCTTGTGGTTGTGTGGCAAAAACTTGTTTCTGGGAGGTGAGCTTAGCCCTGGATCTGCCCAGAAACAGCCCATGGACCATCTTCACACAAGGGGTGGCTCTTAAGTGCTGGTCAGGCAGCATGCTAACCTCTTCCTGTCCTTGGCAGCCCCTCTCCCGAGTGCTAAAGAAGTCCCACTCTCCCAGGACCAGATCTCACTTTGTGTCTAACAGAACGACTTTGCTTTACCAACAGTCCCCGAGGTCCTGCAGCTCAGTGATACCCTCCGGGATGACATCCTGCCCGAGCTCGGGGTGCGGTTTGAGGACCATGAAGGTGGGTGAGCCCCTCGAGCTGTGCATTGGGTATAGCCAAGAGCTTGACAAGATGAGCTGGTGGTGGAAAGACAAAAGGACAAGAGAGGATGCAGCAGGAATGCTGGGCGTGTGGTTTTAGAATCCCTAGAGGGACTCCCCACCCACCTCCACCCCCAAGATTTGTCTCCTTATGTATGATGTGTTTATTTCCACCTGGACTTGACCACCCACTGCTGACCTCAAACTTGAAATCTTACCCAGGTCTCACAAATGTTGGGATTACGGGCATGTACCTGCATTTTACTTCTTTTTAAGTTCTTTTTGGGTTCATTTGTTTAAGAGGGCCGTGTTTTCCAGGCTAGCCTGGAACTCCTACACTGGAGTGAGTCTCTCACCTCAGCCTCAGTAGTTGTTACTAGGGCAGTTGGTACATGCCATCTTTTTGTTGTGTTGTATTTTTGTTTTTTGAGACAGGGTCTTACTAAGTTGCCCAGGTTGGGCCTCCAGAAGCCCTCCTGCTTGAGCTTCCCACAATGCTAGGATTACAGGAATAAAGCACCATTCCCAGTCATGATGGGGGATATTTGTTCATTTGGGGGTTTTGGGTTTATTGTGGGGGGCATTCTTGATTTTTTGAGACAGTGTTTTCACTTTGTAGTTCAGGCTGCCTTGAACTCACTATGTACCAGGCTGGATACAAACTCACAATAATCCTCCTGCCTCAGCCTCCCAAATGCTGGGATTATAGGCATATGCCACCATGCCCTGCTCAAGACAGTTAATTTTTAAATCCTCAGTTTATATCTGGTATTTGATAGTTCTTAACAGGCACAATCTTTACACTGCATCATTACAAAATACTTCACTGCTTTCATGGAAGGTTTGGTGTTCAGTTTTTGCTTCCTCCACCTGTAGCTGGTTTTGCTGGGTACACCATAAGGTGGCCCTTACCTTCCCATGGGTGGGCAGTGTGGGGACCTTGGCTTCTGGGCCCAGGGGTCTGGGTGAGGCCAAGGGTCTGGGTGGGCCCAACAGCACACACAGATCCTCAGGCCAGCATCTCACCTTCTGTCTGTTTTTCAGGACTGCCAACGGTGGTGAAGCTGGTGGACAGAGACACCTTACTGAAAGAGCGGGAAGAAAAGAAAAGAGTTAGTAAAATTAAAACCGTTGAGCTTGATTTTGCCGGAAATGAAAATACTATTGTATTTAGTATGTAGTTTACTTCTTTATTTTTCCTTCCTGCCTTTGGTACTGTGGATTGAACCTGGGGCCTTCACCCTGAGTTACATCCCTTTTTATTTTTTGAGACAGGATTTTACTGTCACTAAGTTGCCCAGGCTGGGCTCAAGCTTGTGATTTTGTTGCCTCAGTCTATCTACGTGTGGTCTTTGTAGGTACGCAGCATCTCGCCTGGCTCTGGTTTTTAAGAACTGACCCAGCATGGTGGCACATGCCTGTAATCTCAGCACTCCAGGAGGCTGAAGCAAAAGGACTGAAAGTTCAAGCCAAGCCTGGGCAATTTAGTAATTCAGAAGACTGTCTCAAAATAAAAAATGACAGTAAAAAAGAGAGGCTGAGGATGAGACACAGCACAAAGGCCCTGGTTCAATTCCCAGTAGCATAAATGAATGAATAAAAAATTGATATTTATGCTTGTATTTTAAAAGGCCCAGACCTACGGCTAGGGTGGGGCTCAGTGGTAGAGCACTTGCTTAGCACATGTAAGGCCTGGGTTCCATGCTCAGCACCACAAAAAACCCAGATCATGGGGCTGGGGATTTAGCTCAGTGGCATAAGCGCCTGCCTTGCAAGCAGGCAGTCGTGAATTCGATCCCTGGTACCGATAAAAACGAAAAAGACAAAAAAAAAAAAAAAAAAAAAACCCAGATCATAAAAATGTCAGAAAAACAGTCAGCTTTAGTATAATTCTTTGGCAGTTTGGAGACTGTGTCTTCTAATGAGAGACTTCTTCTAAAATGTCATTCCCTCAGCTGAAGAAGAGTCACTCAGAAAATTGTGTGGGTTCCACCTGGTTCTAACCTTAGTGCCTGTGTCCCCACACCTCCCCTTGTCACCCCTTCCACCTATCCACTGAGCACGCCTCCTCCTGCCCTCCATCCAACACTCCATGTGCCATTTGTCAGGACCTTGCCTGATGTTGGCCCCACTGGTCAAGAAGTCCAGCACTCAGGGACCTGGGTAACCAGAGGGAAAAATGACAGGAACAAAATATACATTGTCTGAGCTGGTGGGTACAGTGCACAGGCCCTTGGGGTACAGATGGCAGCGGTGGAGGCAGCTAGACTCCCAGGCCATGCAGGAACCACTGGGGAGCAGATTCAAGGAGGCCAGAGGGGTAGAGGGCTCAAGCAGCTCTCCCAACAGGCCCTCAGGAGGGTTTCAGAGAGTAGTCAAGGCCCTTGGGTGACAGAACTGATGTTTAGCACCGGGTGTGGTGGTGCATGTCTCAATCCCAGCACTTGAGAGGCTGAGGCAGGAGGATTGCTGTGAATTTGAGGTCAGCCTGAGCTACAAAGTGAAACCCTGTCTCTAAATAAATAAATAGTTAAAACAAAGAAAAGAAATGAAAAAGAACTGATATTTGGGACGGGAAATAGAATTGAGAATGTGTGGACCTGGAGAGGCTCCCGGCTCTGGAGCAACCCTGGGTCTGCAGGGCCTCCCCAGGAGGAGCTGACCTGTGGCCCAGGAGAATGACGGCACTTACAGAGCAGTGTCCTCATGGCCTTAGGAGGTTTGGAGGTGCTGGACTCACACCTCAAAGTTATGTTTGGGCTCTCGGGGGCCCTTCTCAGCTGCTACCTCCCTCCTTCAGAGTCTCCTCTCCCCGGCCTGTGTCCCCTCGTGGTGGCCTCCCTCCTCCCCTCTTCGGCCAGCAAGCCTGGGCTCCTGGGGGCTATAGTGTAGTATGAAGTTGACCCGGGGTAGGCTGTGCCCTCCCTGCCACCCCAGAGCCGGTTTGCTGCGTCAGGGAAAAGTGATAGGATCAGGCAGTTCGGTCTCTCCTTGCAGCCCCACCTTCCTGCTGTTTTGTCACCTCCTCCCTTGGGGACAGCAGCTGATAACTTTTCACACTCCATGCTGTCCAACCAAAAGGCTCTCACCACAGCCAAACTAGCGCAGGTGCCCCCAGGGCCACTCCAGCATGCCCTGTATTCCTCTCTTCCCTGTAATGTTTCTACTAGACGCTTCTTCTTCAAAAAGAAATCCTGAGTATACACCTCCACCTTCCCCAAGTCCCGAAGTTCCCCTGCAGCATCCTGGTGGCCAGCTCACTGTTTCACCTGACCCTGTTCTCCTTGACATATCCAATGGCACCCCTCCTTCCCTGCTGTCATCTCTCCTCCCTTCCCTCCTTACATTCCCAGAAGCTCCCCAGCCAGCCCAGCATCTCCCTGGGTCTCTGGGCACTTCCTACCTCTTCCTCCCTCCCCATAGCTTCTCTGCTGGCATCCTGTGTCCACCATGAGCCCTGGCTCACCTGCTAGACCCCTGTGCCCTCTGCCTACCTGGTCATTCCACAGGGCCAGGAAGCACCTGAAGCCCAGCATGTCTGTAAAGAGCTATGATTTCTGACTCCCTGAACTTGCCCCTCCTCCTGTCTCACCTAGCGGCCCATGCCAGGGTCTCCCAGAGCAGCCTCCTCAGATGCCCCCTTGCCTGAACCCAGCCTGCCTGCTTTACTGCTTAGCCCGGCTTTCTCCCTGCTTGTATGTAACTGCTGGGCTGGAGCTAGATTCTGGTCTTCACTTCCTGTCCCATCTCTTTAATTCCTCCAAGGCCTGCTCCCCACAGACCCTGGCACTTGCTAATTTTTGCCCACCTTTCCCCGTCCTACTTCAGGGCCTTGGGCCATTTTTTGTGGCTGTAACCTGCTGAAGGTTGTCTCTAGTCAACTACCAAACATAGTTACACCCTCCCCAGCTAGGTGTGTTACCCTGGTTCATTCCTTCCTCTTGTGCCAAAATCTTTAAACTTTAATTCTAGGTGTATTGCTGCCCCTGACCCCCAATCCCAGTAGCCAAATCATTGCTGGGCACCCAGAGGGCTGCTGAAATCTAGGGAAGGATTTCAAGAGCCAGGGCCAGTCATGTCCAGAGCCAGGACACTGCCTGAGCCCATGCCTCCAGCCTGCAGCTCATCCCTCCCAACATGGGTGGAGCCAGGCAGGAGTCCACACCTAGCAGGCTGTGAGGCCAGCAGGGGGAGACCCAGGAGCCGGTCTCAGGCCTATTCTGTTCCCCTAGGTTGAAGAAGAGAAGAGGAGGAAGAAAGAAGAAGCTGCCAGGAGAAAACAAGAACAAGAGGTGACATGCATTTGTTTGTTGGCGTAGGGCTGGAACTGTGCTTTGACCCATGCCCTATGGCCCACTGTGACTCCTTTGGTTCAGCCAGGCACCCTGGGGACCCTTCTAGAGGGATGTCTGTTCTGCCTCCACCCACACTCCTCACCCAGTGTCTTGGAACCTGGGAGCCCAGCAGGGGAGGAGCCCTTACAGCCTGACTGCCAAGATAGGATATTAACCACCTCCCCACTGCCCCAGAAACCCCTGGCTTGTCTTACCTCCTCTTCCTGCCCCAGTGGGGCTTGGCTGAGGGTGGGAATGGGCATCATGGTGACTGTGTGACGTTCTCATGTGCCATTCCATGGCTGTGACCACATGTTATATGTTCCAGGCAGCAAAGCTGGCCAAGATGAAGATTCCACCCAGTGAAATGTTCTTGTCAGAGAGTGACAAGTATTCCAAGTTTGATGAAAATGTAAGAATTCCTTCTGTGCTTTTCAGAAGTTAATAGGCCACAATGAATTGGAGTAACATGGGTTTTCAGCTTTGACCAAGTGAGTTTTCTATTTGGCAGAAGTTTTAAGAGAAGCCAGAATTGTGTAGGACTTCAGACCCCAAGCACCTTTGGGGTAAGACTGAGCCAGGGCTGTCTCTGCCAGTGACACAACCAAGCTTACATCTGGCACTGTGCCAAGGTTAGGATGACCGGTGAAAATTCCAGGGACTTTGCCCCAAGTGTTAGGCCATGGATCCTTCCCCTGCTCTCAGGGCTTTGCCTTGAAACTTTACCTCTTGTCCTTTAGGCCTTTCCCTGCTTGTTCTTCTCTTGATCTTAGTCAAAAGAGGCGCTGCCTCTCTGTTCTTGTTCTTGCTTTGTTTTGGTCTTTGTTTTTTGAAACAGGGTTTCACTTTGTAGTGCAGGCTGGCCTCGAGCTCACTGTTTAGCTCAGGCTGGCCTTGAACTCACAGTTCTCCTGCATGGTCCTCCTGCTTCAGCATCCTGAATACTGGTATTACAGGCATACACCTCTGCGCTCCGCATTGCTACGTGTTCTTGGATGTATTTGCCACATACCGTTGAGCTGGCCACCTCAGAGTTGAGCCCTCGTAGGACCTGCTGTGTACAGTGTCCCTCCCTTGGGTAGAGTGTCCTCCTCTAGTTACCCTCTCCATTGTTAGCTCCTAGAGCCAGTGCTGTGGGATCAGCATGTTGGTCCCTGAGCAGGGTGGTGACCAGACATATATACAAGGGGCTGTGGCCACGTTGGGGAGATTAGATTGTAAGGGCAGAAGGGTAAGGAAGAAAGGGGCTGGGTGCAGGAGGAGCCTGATGTGCTGGGCTGTCATTGCAGGGTCTGCCCACACATGACACCGAGGGCAAGGAGCTGAGCAAGGGGCAAGCCAAGAAGCTAAAGAAGCTGTTTGAAGCCCAGGAGAAACTCCACAAGGATTATCTGCAGATGGTTCAGAACGGAAGCCTCCAGTGAAGAGGCACAAGGCCGCCCTCACACCTGGCCACTCTGGACTGAGGACCTCTACCTGGTGACAGCAGCCTGTGTTCCCGTCATGTTTACAGCAGTCCTCGGACCCTAAACCGAGAACCGTGTTCCTGCGGGTGCATGTCATCATCACTCTGAGACACTTTAATAAATTCTCCTAAATCGTGCGGCCCGCCGCGCCCTCTCTCCATCACCCTGCACACTCAGCCTCTGCCTGCCTGCAGCAGCCGCTTGATCAGCAGGTTGTGACTTAGGCGCTCAGTCAGTCGAACCAGTCCAGGAATTTCTCATCGCACATGCTGGCAGCTCTTGCTAATCTCTGCTGTGTGGGTGCAATTGAAGGTATTTGAGTAGCAAAAAGGCCAGCTCAGCCTGGCGGATCCTGCTGGGCCTGGACAAAGGTTCTGCAGTCTGCCTGGCCTCTGATGAATACACACACCGCAGGTTCCAGTAGAGCAGCTCCGGCTCACTGCCACAGGACCGGGGCTCTGTGGGGCAGTCCCTGGCCTGCTGCCACGGCTGCCCTGGCAACAAGGAGCCCAGCATCTGTTGGTGGGTGTGACAAGGGTCCAGCACAGCCGGGCTGTTGGTCATCTGGTCCAGCACGGGAGGGTGAGGGAGGTTGTCCTCGCCATGGCCTCCTGTACAGTGCTCACTGGAGCTGACAGCACCCACACGCAAACATGCTGTGTATTCTTGATAACAGAAAGTATAACCAGGAGTCTAAACCTGCCTTGTGCTTCCAAAGGTTAGTGCTAGGTCTGCTGCACTGGACAATAGATGGTCCTGAGGGTGGGCCTATGGTGTTCCTGTGTGTGCAACAGTCTGTGTGGGGAGGGTGGTGGTACTGCCCCTTCCCTGTGATCCTGCTTGTGGAAAGCTATCTTAAAGACAATGTATGGTACAAGCCCCACGCTTATGCTGTTGATTGAATCAGTGTGAGACATAGTGCAAGGCTAGCTGAGCTCATCTGTGCCCTGAAGGATCTTAGGACAGTCCAGGAGCGCTCTGGGGGATGCTGTGACCGTGAGCAGTGAAGACAGTCCTGGGTTTAGGGTTGGCTTCTTACGGGTCAACCGTGCCATAACATGATTTACATAAAAAAAAAAAAAAAGTGAAAAGAAAGTCCCTGAGACAAAGTGAAACAGCTTGTTCAGCTTATCAGTCTGCATAACAGACACCCCAGAACTTGGTGTCTGAATACAACAGTGGTCATAAACGCAGCATTTTGGGCAGGGTCTCACAGGCAGGCTTATCTGAGGTCTGCACCAGCCCTGGGCTGAGGCTGCCTAGCATTTCTGTCCTCTCTGTGGTTTCTCCAGGTGGACTCAGGGCAGCTCCTCAGACTCATGTGCTTACGTGGGGCTGTAGAACCTTTTAGAATCCAACCTCAGAAGTCATAACCTGACTTTGCCTCCTCTCCCTAGTGGGGGCCACTGCAAAAGCTGACCCATGTCCATAGGGAGGGCCACAGACAGATTCTGGAAAAAGGAAAAAACCAGAAATACTGTGGGCCACGGTGCTAAGAAAATCAGCTTCATAGAAGGACAGCTTTATTGTGGCTTGTGGTTTCAGAGGCCTTAGTCTATGTTTGGCTGACTCCATAGTTTTTAAGCCAATAATGAAGCAGAAGGAACATCATGGCAGGAAGTGCATGGGGAAACAACGCTGTTTAGATCATGGCAGCAGGAAGCAGAGAGAGAAAGAGAGAGTGCAGGGTTCTACTTTGCTCTTCAGGGACATGCCCCCAGTGACTTCAGGTTCTTCTGCTAAGCCCTTCTTCCTAAAGGTCCACATCACCACCTAATACAACACAGGGACTAAGATTTTAACACATGAGCCTTTGGGGAACTTTTAAGGTCCAACCCAGAGCAACTACAGACTGAGTCAAATTGAAAGGATGGCTCCAGCAGATGGGAGAATTTGCCTTTTTGCTGCATGTCTGTCAGGTGTCTGCTGAGACAGAAGGTGCAGAGGAATCATACATAATTCACTAATTTTGTTGTAATATTGGCATAGTTATTTTCAAACCCTTCATTCTGAGACAAAGCAAATAAGAATATATTAGTAATCAAGACTTTAAGCAATAAACTACAAGTTAAAAAATAAAAGGAAAATCACTTGTAGTGACTGGACAAAGCAATACAAATCAACTAATGGTTTTCAACAAATTATTTTCCGACTATATAGCAGGAAAGCTACCAAAGCAAAAATACCACCAAGCACCAGTGAACATGCAGAGCCCAGACTGGGGGCTCTAAATGCCACCCCTCTCCTGCAGAAACTGCCACCTCCAGAAGCAAGAGGACATGGGATAAGCTAGTGACATGTAGCAGAGGCTGGGTCTCAGGAATTATGCCAAGGAGAAAACCCATCTCAAAGTGTCACATACTGTGTGATCCCTTAGAGTAACATTCTTGAAATCCTAACTGTGATACGAGGACAGTTGGACTGCCAAGAGTTAGGGATAATGGATGAGGTAGCTGCAGAGGGGTGGTAAAGGGATCTCACAAGGAGTAGACTGTTGTCCATAATGCGACTCTCCTTGTGGTAATGTCACACAGAGCCACACTGCACCAGTGTCTTCCTGGTGCTGATCTTGTACTCCGGCCACACAAGACATAATCTAGAAAAACAGTGAATTGCACTGGGGACTCTTAGTACTGTTCTTACAACTTCTAGGGAGTCTTAATTATTTTGAAATCAAAAGCCATCAGGAGCATCTAGTAGCCTACTCTGGGACTATTTGAGCCCTGAAAGGAATCGTTAGGTGTCTTGATTACTTTTCTCTCATTGCTGGGACAAAATACTCTAACAGCCAAAATGAAGATAGGAAAGGTTTATTTAACACACTGTTTGTGGCGGTTTCGGTTGGCTCTAAGGCAGAGTGGCGTGGCGCAGGGACAACACTTCAAGGCAGCAGCCAGCAAGAGGGGGAAGAGCAAGCTTCTTTTCCTCCTTTATATTGTTTGCAAGCTACCCCCTCCCCCAGGATGTGTGTAGCGCTCACTAGAATCTCTGTGCCCTCCTTTTGCATAGGATGAGGATAGTTACAAAGTAAGGATCCTGGCTCTCTGCTGAGTCTTAATTAAAACTTTGAAACTTCCCAAGTTGACACAATATATCAACCATAACATTAGCTAAAACCCAAGTCTTACTCTCAAAAATGTTATTAATTTGTCACCACTGGAGGTGGCTCTTAGCTCTTTTCTCTACAAGCCTCAGATTATTCGTGACAAAATTAGGCATTTCTTCTCCTTCCATGGACTGTATTTCAGTGCTACCAAATGGCCCCAGTTACAGGAAAAGTTGTTACTTATCCTATAGTGCCAGTTAGTAGAAGTAAAGGAAACTGACAGGATTAGGAAATCCCATTCTGTACCTAACAAAGTTAGTGATTCAAGCAAGGACTGTGAGTGGCTGCTGAGCCCCTGGGTAAGAGTGAGTGTTGGGTAATTCCACAATGGCAAAGTGTCTCCTTGCAGGTTGCTTGTAGGTTTGGGGGAGGAAGATACCTCTCCCTTCTCAATGCCAGACAGAGTTCAGCCTCAGTGTCACTTTGAGAAGAAGTAGAGTCTACTGTCTAAAATGGGAAGAGCACAATGACCTCACAAAGAGTATTTCTCCAAAATATACAACATTAAAAGAAGCCTGTAGCTGGGCATTTGACTCAGCAGCGTAAACGCCTGCCTGGCAAGTACAAGGTTATGAGTTCGATCCCAGGTACCAATAAATAAATAAAGAAGCCTGTAGACCAGGGCTTTCAACTGTACATGCATGCACATTACCCAGGTACCATCTGAGGACCTTGTGACTCAGATCTGGGTGGCTGAGATCCGACCTCCTCTGCAGTTTCTCTGTCAGCCTGTACTGCACTGCAGGCCAGGGACATCAAGGAAGTAGTGTATGGGAGGAGGGCTGAGGAGAATGGCCAGAATGGATGGGATGGGGAGACTTAACAAAATAAAATCAGCTGGGGATGCAGCTCAGTGATAGAGCAATCATATAGCATGTGGGGAGGTCCTGGGGTTCCACCTCAACACTGATACAAACAATAAAAATCCCTGGATCTGAGATGTGAACGTTGATTGACTTGACAAAGCTGCTACAAAGGCATTTGAGGAAATTCATATATGGACCAGATACTGGGTGATCCTGTGTGGCTTTTTGTGTTAGTAGGGATCGGTATTTTGTCAGCAGAGGTCCTTCATTAGGGACAAAGGCCTACTATAATTAAGTATTCTTTAGGAGCCTGCTGTGCTTATGGCCACATCCAGGTGACAGGGTCTGTTCCTGAGTTGACTGTGTTAAGTACTCATGGAACATTCAGGAACTCAGCACAGTGGGAGAGGAAGTTCCAGATATTCCAGGATAAACACAGTGATTTGAATAGCATCCCCTCAAAATCCAAGTCCTGGTACCTGTGAGTGTGACCTTACTTGGAAATAAAGTCTTTGCAGATGTAACTAGTCAGGTGAAGATGAGCTCTCCCTGGAGTTTGGGTGGGGGCCTAACTCTAGTATAACAAAAGTCTCCATGAGAAAAGAGGAAAAAGCCAGACATGGTGGTGCACACCTGTAATCCCAGCACTCAAGGGGCTGAGGCAGGAGGATCACCATGAGTTCAAGGCCAGCCTGGGCTATGTAATAAGTTCAAAGCCAGCCTGAAATACATAGAATAGGAAGAAAAGAAAAAGAAAAAATAAGAAGGAGAAGGAAAAGAAAAGAAGAAAGAGGCATGCAGGTGAGAAGGCCCTGTGACAAGGGAGACAGCCACGAGCCAAGGGATGCCTGGAGCCACCAGAAGATTTTAGAGAATGCAGCCCTGCTAACACCTTGATTTAGGCTCTGGGAGAATGAATTCCAATTTTTTTGGAGGGGAAGGGTTGAGACAGGGCCTTACTATCGAATACAGGCTTATACAGAGCTCTTTCCGGTCCTCCTCTCAGTCTGGGAAGTTTTTTGTAATCTCATGTAAAAGTTATTGGAATTCCAATAAGTTAATTCCATTCTACCACTTCCAGTGCAACCTATGGTGAGAATAGAGACACTAAGACATATTTATAGTTATGGGGAGCCCAAGGGGTCCTAAGTCCAGCCAAGATGGTGGTTTACAGGAACAAAGGCCTCAACTCAGGGCCCAACTCAGATTTTATTAATTTGGGAAGAAGGGAGTGGCTTGCGGACTAGTGACTGTGAGAATGGCAGGAGATACATGAGTACTGTGAGCTGGGCTAGGTAGGAGGCCTGAAAGCACTATAGAACTGTGGGGGACTGGCGGCTGAAAAGATAAAAAGTATGAGATATAAATGACCTTTGAGAATGCGGGGAGAGACACCCCCAACCCCCTGGGGCACAGCATCCCCCTCCCCTTCGGCGATGTCTCCGTAGAACACGTGGAGTGGAGGCATATAAGTAGCCTAGGTTTGGGGTGGAACCTAAGGGGCATTAGTGATGCACAGGTAGCCCATTGGTATTCTTTTAGCACCAGAAGTAAATTCCTAGGGGTGGGGAAGATGGAGCTTCTTGGTTTCGCCTGAGGCTCTACCGGCTACAGTGTCCTGTCTGGGCCAAAACTTTTCAAGCACCTCTGTGATGTGCAGAGAGAAAGCTGAGCAGAGAGACCAATCTGCATAACACCACTGAGGGAGCACCTAATGTTTTGAGGCCTGTGCTTCAGGTCTGATGTGTAAACTTTTCTGCCCTGGGAAGTCATAGCCTCTTGAGGCTCAATGCCAGGTGACAGTGTGGAGCAGTCGCTCTTCATTCTGCCTGGCTCAACAATGTTTTTTGGGAATCACAGGGCTGGGAAACGTCAACTCTCTCTTCAAAGATTATGCATCACGGGGCTGGGGATTTAGCTCAGCGGCATAAGTACCTGCCTTGCAAGCAGGCAGTCGTGAGTTCCATCCCCAGTACCGATAAAAATGAAAAAAAGACCAAAAAAAAAGTATGCATCAGCACCGCAGCCCTATTTACATCACTTAAAACCAATTGAATAGTTAAAGAAATGACCTAGAGAGAGCTCTGTACATATCACTACAAGGAGATATAGTTAGGTTTGGTCAAAATGGAGATAATTGCTTTTTATTCAAAGAGAATCATGCAGGTGGTCCTCCACACAGGCTAGCCTTGAACTCACTTAAGTAGCCCATGCTGACCTTGAACTCATGGCAATCCTCCCGCCTCAGCCTACTAAGGGCTGGGATTATAGGCATGTGCCACCCTGCCCTGCCCAGTTGCTTTTAAGTCACTTGGTTTGTGATTCATTGTTGCAGCAACCAAAGAAACACCATATTTGTACCACTGTTTCATGTAGCAGGAAAACACACTGGATATGTCTTAGTGTTTTATTTAAATATATCCACTCAAGGCTCAAAGAAGATAAATGATCAACATGTATATGTTTAAGAGATAGGGAGAGAGAGAAAGAAAGAGGGACTCACTAATCATGAGGGAAATATAGATTAACACCACTATGAGATACCATCTCAGTTGAAATGGCTGTAGTCAAAAAGACAAAAATCCACAGAGACCAAAAGTGATAGATGTAACTGATACTAATTATTGCTAACCTTGTAGTACATTACATGATGTATTTATGTTTCCCAAATATACTGGTCTTCAAAAATCCAAAAACCATTATTATTATACTTGTGACTTCCAGGCAAACATTGTTTATGATGGTAAACTTTTTAGGCTAAAGGGTTCAGTTTTCCTTTACTTATTATATTCCAACTATTTATGATAAAATGTACATGCCAATCCAACATGGTACAGTCAATCAGATGATATAAATACCTTTTCAGGGTGATACTTGTGTGACTGTTGTATAATTATATTGAAACAGTTAGAGGTACCTAAACACTGCAGCCCACACAAGGTCACTCTAAAGATTAAAGATTGGACAGTAACAATCTACAAAATATATCTAAAATGCTATGTTAGCTGTGTGTAATGGTACGTGCCTATAATCCCAGCACTTCGGAGGCTGAGATAGGAGGATTTCCATGAGTTCTTGGCCAACCTGGGCTACATAATGAGATCAAGGCTAGTCTGAACCATATAGTGAGATCGTGCCTCAAACAAACAAACAAACAAACAGAAAAAAATGCTATATTGCACTTGATCTCAAATATTTTCTGTAAAACTTTATAATTGTTATGTTAACATTCTACAGGAATTTTACTTTTAAGACAACTATGGTTGGGAAAAAATAACAGTTCTGTGGTCAGAATATATAATTCAAGGTACTTGATATCCAAATAAGGTTATGATGATTAAACCTACTGTCCCAACTGCATCACTGGTATTCAGGAATGTAGATCTCCTGGATGTTCAATAACTGAGGTTTGGAGATTAAAGCTACAGAAAATAACTAGGCTAAGAAGACAGCCAATATTTTGGCCCTGGCCCTCCAAAGTTAACAAGGACTCAGGATATAAGGGCACCTTTCTACAAGATTCTACAATTCTGGTGAGTCATCCAATCTCCTGAGCAGAAATTTTGTTGGATCTCCCCAAGAAGACAGGAGCCAATGAACATATAGTGTGCTAGAGGGTCACCAAAGAAATATTTAGCATGCTTCCATAGGAAACCCACATGGTCGTTAAGACTGTGACCCATCCTGACAGCTGACACTAAGAGAACTAAGGGGGCTGGGGATTTAGCTCAACGGCATAAGCACCTGCCTTGCAAGCAGGCAGTCGTGAGTTTGATCCCTGGTACCAATAAAAACGAAAAAGACCAAAAAAAAAAAAAAAAGAAGAAGAAGAAGAACTAAGAGGTTCTGTACATGGTCAAAAGTAACTCCCGAGGAAACTTAACTGACCCATACATAGAATGAAAGGTTAATTTTGGTTAATATAGGTTTTACTTTAACTTGGTCTTAAACACCCAGCAAAAAAGTGTAACTGGGGGCCATTTAACTCAGCGGCATAAATGCTTGCCTGGCAAGCATGAGGTTCTGAGTTTGATCCTTGGTACCCTCCCCCCAAAAAACACTATAACCAAAATGATAATTATGAAAAAGGAGGCTCCAGCTGGCAGTCTGAAGCTACATCAGTAGCTGACTACAATTATGACAAAAGCTATAGTGACAGCTATAGAAGCTCAGCAAGTTTTTTTTTTTTTTTTTTTTTTTTTCGTTTTTATCGGTACCAGGAATCGAACTCACGACTGCCTGCTTGGAAGGCAGGCGGCTTAGCAAGTTTTGAACTGAAATTGTTCTTAAAAGCCACAGAGCTTCCCATCTTCCTACAGCTAAAGCTGGAGACTTTGGAATGTGTTGTCTTCAGATAAATAATTCACATCAGGTGAAAGAAGATCCTAAAAAAATTAAAAAAATAGATAAACTCCATTAAGAAACAGGCCTAGGATCTAGCTAGTTACAGTGTTACAGTCCCTTAAAAAATATTGTCTAACTTGGCTCTTTCCTCCAAGTTGTCTTTCTATTTTAGTTTATCTATTTGGGCCATGAATTCTTAATGTCTTGGTAAAATGCGTCTTTTTCTCATGTAGAGGCTATCAAATTCCACATGGTCATACAGATGGACCAACAATGAATTTTCCAGACTCTTAACCACAGTCCACTAAATCAGTCATCTTAAGAGAGTTGCTAACTGCTGAACTACAATACCCTATCTATCAAAGCCTCCTTAAATTAGCTTTCTGGAAAAAGTTCCTGACTGATGTCCCCACTACACAGGCCCTTTTCATCAAGAAGCAGCGCGATCTAGTCTTGCCTATTCTCCCTTAATAGCAATTAAGAGAAGCAGCCACACCCTACTAAATTCCTGAGTTCTGAGGAAATTATAACGCAAAATAAGTAGTTTCTTTCCAAGAGTCCAATTCACTATAAACATCATGTGAAAGTACTGGGTTATATAGAGTCTGAGTTCCAACTGGTTACTTAAAAAAAAAAAAAATTTCACGGGGCCACTTGTGATATGTGTCCAGTAAACAATTAAGCAATTCCTTCTCCCTGCTTTCCTCTATGTAACTCTAGATTGAGGAGCCCCAGGGGAAACCCACTCAGGACCCTCTCCCAAAAATCCAGGAGCTGAATTTGTTTCTCTTATTTTCCAATAAAAACTCTCTTAACCTCCTCCGCTTTTTTTTTTTTTTTTTTTTTTAATCGGTACTGGGGATCGAATTCACGATCACGCACTTGCAAGGCAGGCGCTTAAACCGCTGAGCTAAATCCCCAGCCCTAACCTTCTCCTTTGATTCATAACTTCATTCTCCAAAGTTTTGTGGAACTTGAATCACAACCTTGACCCTAGTACACACATTAACAATTACACTATGTGAGGCATGCCTCCTGGAACATGCTGGCCACCTCCACCAGAGTCCCTCAGCGAAGTCTTAAATTTCTTCCCGTTATAAAGTGAATACAGAACAGGAATAATTTCCTTAAAAATATCAATCAGAAATTGTTTCAGAAGCAACTTCAGAGAGGCAAAACCAGAGAGGCAGTTTTCCACGAGTCTGGACAGTATCTGGACCATGAGAGAGCGAGTCCTGAGGCACATTATGGAGAGTGGAAAAGGCCGGGTGGAGGGCCTTCGGGTGCATGTTGAAGAAGTAGTGATTTAGGATAAAGTACGGGAGGTTTCAGGTTCGAAGCAGATTTCGCCCCGGCTGCGGCAAAGTCAAGGTGCAAGTTTTGCGGCTCTGTCCCACACCGGGAAACTGCTACCCAAACGCAACAAAGTTGCAAATTGTAAGAGCCGCGGAGCAATCAGAGGATGCTATGTATCTCCGCGTGCCGAGCCAGGGCGAGCCATGCCGCGCAGCACACGCCCCTTTAAAGAGGCGCGGGACGCGTCCACTGCAGCTGACCGCAACATTACAATAATTTACAAACCGCTTCCAGAGAAGAGCGCTGCGCGGTGGACACTCCGGTGGCCGCTGATTGGACGATGACCGCGGCGCCGAAGAGTAGTTGACTTGCGCCACGCTCGCCCAATCGCAACGCGTCTTGCTCGTGGAGGGTGGAGCTAGGAGGCTCAGCCAGTGGGAGGCAGCGTTGTTGGCGACCACAGAGGCGCAGCCCCGGAGCTAGCGGAGGTACGGCTGCTACTGCTGCAGGAGGCGCGAGGTGCGGGACGCGCGGTGCCAGCGGCTAACGGCGCACTGGGCTAGCGAGTCGAGAAGGGGCTGGGCGGGAGGAGAGATCGGACGGGCTCCTGGGAGCTGTCTGGGGCCTGATAGGCCGGGGCACCCATAGAGGCGGGGCAGCGGCCTCAGCGGGTGGCGGCGGGCTGGGCCGCGGGCGGCGGCGGCTGTGGCGGGCGGCGTCCCCTCCCTTTCCCTCCGCCCGCCCCGCCCCCGGCTGAAGGTCAGCCGCGCTTTGTTCGCGCCGCGGTCTCCTCGCCGTCCTCCCGCGCGCACGTGGAGCTGGACGCTGTGGCTCCCGCCGCGCGGAGCGCTTGAACCGAACGAACGGGACGGTGGGTCCTGACGCGTCGTGAGCCCCCGCGGGCGACGGGTGACGGTGGGCTTCGGCTTCAAAAGTCGGGATGGAAGAGGGAGAAAAGTCCTTAGTGTAGCCAGAGCGCGAAGCCCCGCGGACTTCCAAGGCAAAGGGCTTGGATTAAGGGGTCCTGGAGTGATGGTCTGGGGGGACTTTACCCAGGCTAGGTGGGCCTCAAGCTAGTTTTACTGTTAAAAACCATCTTTCAGGATAGATGGGAGAGTTTAGCGGTCCGCACTTGTTACGGGTGGGAAAGTCACTGGCATTTCTCGCAGTTTATGAGATCGGAGTCCCGTTTGTGTGTTTTTGCTGATAGAGCTTCTTGGTATTTACCTAAACCCTCCCTTCTTTTCTGAAGGCTTGTTGGTCCTAGCAGAGCATTGCCCGGTCACGATAAGACTTTCTAGCGTACACGGTTCTCTATCTAAGCCTGATTAGGCGACAGACCATGCTTAGTGTCTAGTAATACAGATTTCAATATTAGACTTTTAAGGCCCTAGCGTATATGATCGTTTGTTGGGGTCTTTGCGGGTTCTTGAGCATCTCTGCTTTCTCAGAGGAATCCTTGGGGTAGATCTCTGCCTTTTCGGATATGTACTGTACTGTCTTACCTTTTGAAACAAGTCCTCCGTATTCCTGCAAATAGATAAATGGTATGAAAACCAGCCTGTGGTAATTGTCTTGCATTAAAAATGTCCAAGTATGGAGATTAAGTAGTTGGCCCTTAAAAGTTTAATTTCAGTATTTTTGAAGTTACTGCTTTTGTGGAGTAGTACCTGTACTTGTCGATGACTAACTGCTTCCTACTCACGAGGGGCTCCTCAGCTTTCTGCATGTATCAACTCATTACATATAAAATCTGTGAGACACTGCGGTTTAAGTAGCTACCTCTTAACCTGAAATGCTTGAGACCTAAGATATTTCAGATTTTAGAGTTTTTCAAATTTTGAAATATTTACATAGGTGTACCAAATGAACTTATCTAATCTGGAAATTCAAAATCTGACAGGCATACAGAGCTCAAAAAATTCACAAATTTTGGAGTGTTTAAGGTTTTAGGGATACGAATCCTCAATTTGTATAGCTTCCCATTTCACTGCTGGGAAAACTAAGGCTCTTTGTTGTTGATAGTATAATGAGTTATCCAAAGCAACATGACTTGGGTTAAAACCCTTACAGTTTTAATTTTGTCTAAATTTTATTTTCTGCTGCTTTGGAGAGAATGAAAACTTTTAATGATTGGGCATGGTGGGGCACCCCTGTCCTACAAACCCAGCACTCACTCAGGGAGCTGAGGCGGCAGGATTCCCCTTGGGTTCGAGGCCAGCCTGGGTTACAAACTGAGTTCAAAGTCAGCCAAGACTACATAGCAAGACCCTGTCTCAAAAAAAAGATTTTAATGGGAAATTACATTGTGTTTATTGCACTGAGCCTAACTGAACTTTTGCTTTTGAAGGCTTCAGTTAGATGTTCTTTTCATTTTATAATCCCTTTATCCTGCAGAATGTTAAGTGCTCCCCATGATTTCATGGATCATTGAAACATTTTACTGCTGTCTTAGATAGCTGTTATTATGTATCACTTGCAGTGTTTTTTACTGATCAGTATTTTGGACTTGGACATCTCCTGTTTGTACCATTTTTAGATTTTGTTTTATTAGCTTTGAATCCTGTACTGTTTTTTCAAAGTGAATTTGAGTAGTTATTGGAGGAATTGGTTGAATTCTTTGCAGTAGTCGATTTTATTATTATTCATCAATTTGATAACCTTGATTTACTTGATTTCCAAAAAGGATATATTATATTTTAGGATTTTTTCTTCAAACGCGCAGGATATAATGGCTTTCTGAATGGCCATTTAGATGATCAGACTTATCTGTGGAATTTTGAAAAAAATTTTTTTTTTCTTAGACAGTCTTTAAGTTGCACAGGGTAAGTTTGAACCCATCATCTTCCCTGCCTCAGCCTCCTGGAATACTGAGGTGCATTCAGGTACCTGTGATCAAGCTGACTAGATTGCTTATTTTTAGAGGTACTTTCCTTTTCCTTTTGTTTGTGCAGTTTAAAACCTGTTTCGGGAATTTTGCATTTTTCTTCCAGAAATTTTGCCCAAGAACCGAAAAATTTGGGGGAGAAAAAAAAATATTTCAAGCAAGACTCATTTAAATTCCTGAAGGCCTAAGGGCATCAGTTGCAGTGCCGCAAAAGGATGCTGTCTGGATCCAGTCCTTTCAGTGGTGGCCTGTGCTTGAAAATAAGCCAGCAACAATGAGCTTGTTGAGAGTTTAGTCCAGGCTTGTTGGCCAAGGAGTACTTTTTTGTTTAAAAGGAAGTTGGCATTTGCCTGTAATCCCAGAAAATCCAGAGGTGGAGGCAGAAGAATACCAAGTTCAAGGCTTGCCTGGGCAATTTAGCAAGGTCCTATCTCAGAAGAAAAGAGCCGTGTAGGTTAGCCTGCCATGGTGGCTCATGTTTATAATCCTAGTACTTTGGGAGACTAGTCAAGAGGGTTGTAAAGTCAAGCCCAGCCTGGACAACTTCGACCTCATTTCAAAATTTGAAAAGGGCTAGAAATGTCCTGTAGCTGAATGTCAGCACTCTGGGTTCAGCCACAAAAAGAAAAAAAGCAGTGTGGTTTAGGTATATAGAACAAAAGCTGATTCTGGTTTGACTCTTTTACCACTTCAGTGATGAGAAGTAGCTGGTGCAGAATTGCGGTTCCTTAGCTTGCTATGCATGGTACCTTCTGGTTAGCAAATTCAAGCCTCCTTGAGCTTGAATTGGGAGATTTGTCTCTGAGCATATATAGTTCAATGCTTATTGGCTAGTGGTTTGTGCATGTTAAAGACATTTTCGAGAAATGTTTGTGGTGATACAGGTTTGTTTTCATCTAGCAATCCTTGGTTTTTCCATCCTTCCCACTAAAGAGGAAGACTGTAGGTTTGCCTTTGCGTTTTGTGAGTATTTAATAAAAGGAGCGGCACTGTGTTTTTGTATGAAAACTACAAAAGATGGCTTTGCATACTTTACCTTTTGATCTTGACTGTTTGCTGTGTGGTCTTAAATTTCCTCTTTGTTAAGTATACGGTCAGGTTTTTTTTTTTTTTTTTTGTGGCAGGATCTTGTTATGTAGCTCAGGCTGACCATGAATTTGTGGCGATCCTCCTGTCTCAGCCTCCCCTCCTGATTATTTATGATACGTGGTATTATTTATTTACTTATCTGTTTACTTACAGTACTGGGAATTGAACCCGAGGCCTTGGGCCTGCTAGCACTCTACCACCAGATCACATCCCCAACCTTTTCAGAATTTTACTTTGAACACAGCCTCAAATTTGCCATTCTCCTGTTTCAGCCTCCTAGTAACTAGAATTAAAGGCATACATCACTGCCCCTCCCCCCACACGATGTTTTGAAGTAAAATTAAATGAGGAATGACTAAACCAAGCCAATTAATGTAAACATTGTGTCACACACCAAATTTTGGGTGTTGAGGACACTTCCTTTCCTCTGAATGATTCTCACGCAAACAATATGTTGTTATTAACTAACCACTGGGTTGTAGACTTGTAGATCTTTTGATTCCTGTTTTGTTGCTTTGTTTAGGGTTTGATTTTGGTTGAGACAGCATCTGTGTGGTTGAGGCTGGCCTTGAACTCCTAGCCATCTCGTCTCAGCCTCCTGAATACTGAGATTATTAGAGGCGTATACCACCAGGCCCAGCTTCTTGATTCCTTGTAGAAGTAGGCAGTCTTCCTGACAAGGCTTAGGACTGTGTCTCCATGAAACTGACACTGAACTTGGCATTCCAGTATTTAAAACAAATACGTGTTTGTTTTTCTCAAATTTGCAAATTTCATAATTCTTTATCACTGTCTAAACAGTGTTAGAGATTGATAAACAATGATAAATAATTTGTGGTGGTCAAATCTGACTGTTTAAGCTCTGTCTTATTTGTAATGTGTTGTCACTCTGTATTATTTTTCTTTGTATGAAGCAGTGGCTTCAGAGAATAGGTAGAGTAGCCTGTGTGTATTGTAGGAAAGAAGTAGAGAGGCCTGATGTTGTGTAGTTGTGTGCCAGGCACTTGGTGGCCTCCACTGCTGCTCACGTGGATGCCACTTGTAGTTTATAAAATGGAACCGAGGTACAGAGGCGATAGGAAGTTGGGTCAGCAGAAGTTCAAGCCTAGATCAAAATCAGATTGTTCATGATGAATGCTTCGTCCTGGCAATTGAGTTCTGTGTTGATTTGTTGGTTTTTCATCCTCAAAATTATTTTCCTTTCCACTGTTTAAATTCATTTTGTTTCTCTGTCTTTTCTTTGTTTAAGCACATTGTCATTGTTGTTGTTGTGATCATTACATCAATTTTTACTTAACTGTTGTTACTAAGTCACAAAACACAGTGTTACACAGCACATGCCTTCACACAGATGAAAATGAAATGAGCAGTGGAGGAGTCTAGGCGTCACAGGGAAGGGTGAATCTGTTTGGCCTATGTCTGGAGGCAGGGTGTTTGTGCATTCAGAACACTTACTATGCAGGAACTGTTACGCATTCCGGGGCTGCACAGTGAACAGGATAGAAAGGCAAAGGCTTCACTCACTCATGTATAATTTGTTTATTTTGATACTAGGGTGTTAAGCCCTGTCTCTGGCATTGGGCACCAGCCCCAGACAAGGATTGATTCGTGGTCTCCCTCAGCCTCCCACAATGCTGAGATTACAGACTGCACCATGCTTGCCTGCCTGCCTCCCCTTCCTCTCCCTTCCCTGTCCCCTCACCATCCTGTCCCTCTACCATCTATCTCTGTCTTTCTTTGCAATTTTTAAGTTTTAAAGCAAATTCTTGTAAAGTTGTTCAGGCTGGTTTTGAATTCACTATCCTCCTGTTTCAGCTTTCTAAACAGCTGGGATGCAAGTATATAGTATATACTGCCATACCCAATTTCATTCTTTTTAGACACACTGAACTTATTAGGACTGTGACCAAACAACCCTGACCGAGGCAGTAGCAGAATCTTTGAACAGGGAGAAGTAGCAAGGAGGGAAATGGTTAGTGGCAGTAGAGAGATGTTAGAAGAATCTGAATTTGAAACCCAATTTCACATCTTGCTAGCTATGTGACATTGAACTGGGACTCTCAGCTTCGTGATTTTTTTTTTTTTTTTTTTTGGTACTGGGAATCACACTCAGGACCTTGTACTTACCAGTAGTCTAGGGAAGGTGCAATTTTGTATCCAAAGTGTCAGTGATACAAGTATGAAACCAGTTTGCTAGTATGTATCCGGATCCATTCATACTCTGACCAAGAAATGCTACTGTGGTGTTTTTACTGTTGCCATATAAATGAAAGAGTAACTGAAGAGTGGAAAGCCTTATTAAACTACAGTATTCATAGAGACCACCCCCAAAAGTGTGTCATAAAAAACTCACCTCAGTATTTCCCAAATGGTAACTGGTGTGTTCACTCTTGGAATTTTATCAAATGTAGTTATTATGCAGATCTACACATCTCACCACTTGCATTTATATTGTGAGGGGGAAAAGCACACCTATGGTTGCAGCAGATGGACAGGAGGAGGAACATGAGTTAGAAGTAAGGGTGGTGAGGTGGGCAGTCTAGAGCGTGTAGGAACTTGGAGTCTGTGGAATGAATTTGGACCCTGTAGAAAGTGATGGGACCTTGGAAGGTTTTTATTTTTTAAATAAATTAATATTTGTTTACAGTTGGAGAATTTTAAAAACCTCACTGAGATGGTGCTAGGTTTGGTGGTATGGGAATGGCTAGTTATGGCAGGGTTTGTTGCTTTTTTTCTTTTCTTTTCTTTTTTTTTTTTTTCTTTTTTTTTTTTTTTTTTGCAGTTCCTTAAAATAATTATAAAAAAGACAATATAATACTTCTGTTGTACTTGTTTTTGTACTGGGAATCTAACTCAGGACCTCCCACTTGGCAGATAGGCGCTGTGCTGCTAAACTATATCCCTGGCCCATTTTTGCATATTTTGAAGCAAAAAGTAATGCAAAAGAAAATGCACTTGACTTAAATACAAAATGATTGTAAATTACACCTGTATTGTTGTCTCCTTTTGGTATGTTTTATAGGGGTAAGGGGAAGGTCTTGCCATATAGTACAGTCTGGCCCAACACTCTTGATTCTTCTACTTCAAGCTGGGTTTGGTAGCGCTCACCTATAATCCCAGCACTTGGGAGGTTGATTGAGGAGGATTGTAGCAAGTTCGAGAGCAGCCCGGCTTACAAAGTGAGTTCAAGGCAGCCTGAACTGAAGTTCAGTGTGAGACCCTCCCTCAAAAAGACCAAAAACAAAACAAAAAACGGAAGATTGTTCTACTTCAGCCTCCCAAGTGCTAGATTTGCAGATGTGTGCTACCACACCCAACTCATGGATCATAAATTCTAATTGGAGCTATTTTTCACAAATACAAGTTTCTTGTTCTGTATTTCCTTGAAGCTTTGTGGGTGACTGATTTGGATTTTGCTTAGACCCCTAGGAATGAGACACTAGTAGCCAGGCTTCAGCTGGAACAACAATCTTCAGAAAAGCACTGTAGTGTTTCTCCTGCTAAGTGTAAAGAACTTCTTAACCCACCTCAGATTCATTGCACATGGAGGGCCCTTTTAAGCAGTGCATTTAGGTATTATCTGGAATATGTTGAGATCAAGGTTTTAAATTTGGGGTTGTCAAGCTCTTTCATTAAGAAAGCACTGAGAACCTAATTAAATAATGATACTTTTTTTTTAAAGCACTCTAGAATCCATCTTTACTATTCATATGTAGAAAGTCGCCTGATTTCACCACCAGAAATAATCATGTTTAAAATGTCTTGTAACAGTGGGATCATACTGAGTGTATTACATAATGTTTCTTAACAGTAGCTAGCGTACATCTTCAGCATAGAGGTAATAAAAGATACAAAATAAGCACATAAAAGTAGAGTATCAACTCCTGAGTTAGTTTGGGAAATAATATAAACAGTGACTGCTTTGAACTGCTCTAAAATAACCAGAGTAGCATTACTAAACGTTCTGCTGCTAAATTTATGATAGTGGTAAGACAAATTAGAACTGTTATTGTGAAGTCTGGTGTTTTAAAAAAATATGGTGATTTTAGAGCTGATAGAGAAAAATTTTATGAGTAAAATTAAATGATACAGGTCATAGGTGTGGTAACACAGTTGTGGTAACTGTGTGTACACAGGTAATATCAGGCAAGACCTGGGACTTTTTCTTTACCCCAGAAAGCTCCATCCTACTCCTTCTAGTATATTTCTGTCCTCCATATGATCAGCAGTGAAGAGCATATCTAGGTAGATGTTTTTCTTCACAAATATAATTGTAACTTTTTTAATTTTAGGGGATAAAAGCATTCAGATGGCAGATAACAGGTAAGCCGAAATGAACTTTGTGTATTGGAGTTTTAAAATGTAGTTGGTTTAAAAAAAAAATGTAGTTGTTAAGCCAGAAGTAGGCTGTATTTCAGTGAACTTTAGAATCAAAATTAAGTATATTGGCCAGCATGGGGCACATGCCTGTAATTCCAGCACTCAGGAGGGTGAGGTTGGAGAGTTGCTGAGTTTGAGGCCAGCCTGGGCTGCACAGTGAGTTCAAGGCTAGTCTGAACTACATGGGGAGGCTGTCTTGGGAAAAGTTAAGTGCATTCAAGGTGTAGCTGCTGGCCATTTTGTCTATAAATGAGTTGGTAACAATGTTGCTTTTGCCTCAGAGGTAAATGTTGTGGTTGCAGATTTTGTATGGGAAACAGTGGTTTTGCTCTCCAGGCTTTAACCCCTCCTTCTCCCTGGGGGTGGGGGGGGGTGAGTAGAAACACATAAGTAACACATAAGACACATAAGTAATGAGGTAGCCATCAGTGATCAAGGAAAAGATTTTTTTGTGTGTGAATGGGGCAAGCTCAATATTGGCTGTTCTTTTCCTTTGATGTTGATTTTTCATAAAGAAGATATGCCAGCACTTTCCTGATGAACACTCTTGAGACCTGTTTTTATGGCGCTCCGTTGTGTTTGGAGGCTACATGACTGACTTTCACAGGGCTCTGGGCATCTTGGCCTTTGTTGATCATCTGAGCAGCTGATCATATAGTATCATGTTGGTGGGTTTGGCTTGAAGGCTAGGAGGAAATATTTGAGGAGAAAAGAAATTATAGAAATAAAGAGAAAGCAGCCTTGGCAAGTGTTGCAGATAGAACCATCAGGGCTGCCTATGCCTTAGGCTGAAAAGGGGGTGCTGAGTGGTAAGGTTTTTTGTTTTTTTCCAGAGCAGGGCAGGAAGTCTCTCTTAGGTAACTGGACAAGCATGTCAGTGTTCTCTTTGAGGTAAATCAGTGGTCACTCTATAGAGAAATCTTTCTTATTAAGGTATATTGAAAAAACAAGCAAAGTATCCACTTATCTTTTGTCTTTGGAACTTTATGATAATACTTTTAAACTCTTAGTTTTTCAGATGGGGTTCCTGCAGATTCTATGGAAGCTGCTAAAAATGCAAGTAATACAGGTCAGTTCTCTGAATATGAAACTGTTAGCATTTGGAGGGTTTGCATAAAGGGTAAGGAGTCTTTTCTCTGTAATATTTATAATAGTAATAAATCAATAAGTGATTTCAGTCCTTCAAAGAGTTAAGGATGAAAATCAGTATCCCATTTAAGAAATGTTTTTATAATACCTGCTCTAATCACCTCACATCACTGAGACGAAATACCTGACATACACAGTTTAAAAGGTTTATTTTGGCCTGTAATTTTGGAGGTTTTGGTTCAGGGTTAACTGAGTCCAAGATAGAATCAGCATGCCAGAGGAAAACAGCTTACCTCATGACAGCCAGGAAGCAGAGATGAGGGAAAGGGCCAAAGAAACATACACCCTTGAAAAGCATACTCCCATTGACCTCCTTCTCCAGCTATGTCTCACCTCTTACTGGCCCATCCAGCTGTGTACTTATCAATGGGTTAATACTTTGATGTGCTCAGCATTCACACAATGTAGTCACCTGTCTGGGTGTCTCCTAATCAAAATTGACAGTCAAGACAGACCAAACACATAGGAAATTCAGACTCTGCAAAGTAAGGAGACTAGTATACCTCCTTGTACCTGTCTTAAATTGGCTTGGGCATCAAAATACAAAAGCAGTCTTCATCTGTTCCCCTAATGTTCTTTTCCCCTGCAAATCCAAGATATGTTACTGTGTCCATAAATTCATAGGTGAGACTTTTTTGCTAATTAAGAAATATATATTTGTCTCCCCCAACTATTTGTAAGCAAGTTACATATATGTCATTTTCCCCTAAAACAATCAGTGTAAATCTCCTTACAAAATGGGATGGGTACTTAAAACCACAATGCCAACCTTAACCTTGATGCAGTGCTATTATCTAATGTTCATATTTCTCTGGTTGTCTCAGCAATTCTTTTCATCCCACACCCAAGTCTAAGACTATTCAGTGACCATGCATTGTGCTTAGTTAAATCTGTTTGTTCTGGTTGCATCTCCCCACTTTTACTTTCATTCTGGGCCAGCTCCCTAGAATGTCTACAGTGTAGATTTTTGTGGGCATTTCTGTATGTTGATGCAGTATAGTACCCCAGGAGGCACATGGTGTCAGCTTGGCCCTTTACTCGGAATTCTGAGTTTTACAACTCAGTTAAGATGGTATCCATCAGACTTCTTGACCTTATATGCAGCTTTTGGGGCAGGTGTGGCTCTCCCCCAGTCCTTCATGTCTTCGTGCTCACTTCATACTCTCCTAGATTCCGTGATGTTCCTGGTTGCAAAAGGATGTCTTTCCAGCTCCACCAGTCCTGTTGCACATACCTCCTGAAGAGCACACCCTCCCTTGTTACTGTCATTGAGGGCTTACTTTATTCAGTGTGTTATCAGTTGTGTGTC
Source organism: Cavia porcellus (assembly GCF_034190915.1). Lineage (NCBI taxonomy): Eukaryota > Metazoa > Chordata > Mammalia > Rodentia > Caviidae > Cavia > Cavia porcellus. The sequence continues at coordinate 29,804,742 of NW_026947500.1, forward strand.
CAGCTCAGGCTGCTGGGGTCCTTTCAGACTGGCCTATTACATCCTTGTCTCGATCAGGTATTAGATACCTCTGGCTTTGTAGTACAGTATGATGTTCCATTTCATCTGAACTTCGCTGGCCTCAAGTCCAGTATCCACTGCTATCCAAAGGAACTCACTCCTTTTGGTAAAGAATGATAACTAGGAACTAGAATGTAGGTGCTAAGTCCCTGTTTTTCAGAGGATGGAACTAGAGAGCCCGTATCTGCATGCAGTAATTAACAGATTATATTTTGTATGCATTGATGGATGCACCTGTGGGCATACACAGTGTTTCATATCAGTGGTTGTATTCAGATTGAGTGCTTATTTGGTATTTGGCTTACCAGCATCATATCAGAGCTCCCAAATATTACTGCCTGTTCTCTAAGAGAAGGGTTCTATGTTTGAGTTTCTGTATTGTGTCATTACAAGAGCAGTTGTTTGACAGACACTTCAGAATCTGCTATGAATCAGGTAGGTATTGCTCACTCCATTGTTTCACATGAGTGACAGTTTCTGTCCTTAGTGTTGTTTGTTTTTTGAGAAACATACCTAAATACAGACTATTTAAGTAGAAGTCTAGTACAAAGGTGTGTGAACTGTTAAGGAGCAGGGTGGTCAGGGACCGCTTCCTGGAGGAAGATGTTTTCAGAGGAAAAGGCCATCATAGGCAGTTCAACATGAGCAAAAGAAACCTGAAAGTACAGTGTAGACAGTGTGAGGAGACCTTCCTGGACTGAGAAGAGACAAAGGCACAAGGTAACACATAATGGTTTTACTTTGGAGAGCTGAGCTTATCCCTCTCCTTGGCTTCTGGACAGCACGGTGGAGGTTGGGCTGGGGATAGGTAATCAGCCTGGGTTTAGCAGGTGTGTGTTCAGTCATGAGGTCAAGACTTAGCTACAGGCCAGAACCAGGCCTCTGTAGGTGTTCCCAGTCACCCGAAAGACTGTTAAATGCTTTTTTTTCTTTTCTTTTTGTTAAATACTTTTAAAAAATAAAGTTTACCTGTTTTCAAAACATGTTTTAAAGAAGTTCCTTGCTATATTTACAGATTAATAGCTAAGCAGATACATGTTAGTAATTTCTTGGCTGATCTATCGAGGATATATTATAAAGTATTTCTGGCCTTGTTTCTGACTCCTAATAGAAAAGCTCACAGATCAGGTGATGCAGAATCCACAAGTCCTGGCAGCTTTACAGGAACGCCTTGACAATGTCTCTCACACTCCTTCCAGTTACATTGAAACGTAAGTACACTACTGATTAGATATGAACCACATTGAGCAATAAAAGACAAATAAACCACTTTTCATTGCTTCAGAATAAGGAATAAGTATGCTTTTGTTGTTTGGAGCTTGTTTGTTTGTTTGTTTGCTTGTAGTACTGAGGATTGAATCCAGGCACTGTACACTTGAGTTACATTCCTAGCCCTTGTTAAGAGTCTTGTTAAGTTGCTGAATTCTTCAGGTTAGGATTGAATTTGTGATCTCATGCCTCAGCCTCCAAGAGTGCTGAGATTACAGGAATGCACTTTATCCAGCCCATCTCCCAGCATACTGGGGCTTGAGCCCAGGAGTTCAAGGAAGTGGTCTAATAGAATCACATCTGTTCCTCCCCATCGTCCTCTTTTTTTTGAGATTTGGTCTCATTAAGCTTCCTAAGCTCAATTTCAACTTAGAGTAATATTGCCTCAGTGTCCTGAGTAGCTGTAATTACAGGTGCACATAATTCCACTTGGAAAATATATTTTTCATTGCACAGATGTTGCCTGCAAAGAGCCAGCACAGGTATCTAAAAATGAGAGGGGCAGCCCTGCACTGGCAGTCTGTCTGGTGGAGAGCAGTGGACAGATAGAGCTCTCCCATGTGGTGCACAGCGCCATCTGGTGGCAGCTCAGAGGACTTCATAGATCCGCTAGAGCTGGGTGTGACGGGAGGAGTAGGCAGGGGTCAGAATATTTGCATTTATTACTGTTACAGACACTGCTCTGTTACTTCCCCTCAAAGTGCTCTCTCAGGAGATAAATGTCACCTGGTCTAATTGACTAAAAGAACTCCTTGGTCCTTTGTACCTCTACTTTCTGCCTCCACTGTTACCAATGTGATGCCTTCCCGTTTGTGCTACATGTTCCACTCCCTGCACATTGGGGTCTTGCACTTGCTGGGCTCCCTGCTGCTCCATTCCGCCCAGCTGCTTAGGCACTTTGGGCTGCTCTCTCGTACACACAAAGCTGCAGTGGCAGCGTGGCCTCCTGTAGCCTCCCTGGCTCTGCAGCTGAAGCCATAGCCTTAGTGGACTGTGTACTGAAGGAAGCAAAGCTGTTTTGTTTGTTTGTTTGTTTATTTTTGAGATGGGATCTCACTATGTAGTTTAGGCTGGCTTTGAGCTTGTAGTGATCCTCCTGCCTCATCCTCTCAATGCTGGGATTACGAGTGAGTGCCATCATGCCCAGTGACAAAGGCTGTTACTGAATTCCTCATTGGTGAAATGTAGGGAAAAAAGCAAGTTAAAAGCTTTCCAAGATTTCTGGAGGTTGGGGGCAGAAGCTAAATTAGGATGGAAAGTTGTCTGGGAGTTAATAGCATACTACCTAGAGAATCCCTCACGAGGATAGAAGGTTGAAAAATAGGAGCCTGAACTGATGTCAGTTCAGTTTACAAAGTTATAAAGAGTGACAGCAAGAGGGTCCTGTACTAGACTATCACTATCCAGAGGATTGAGGCTGGACAGGAAGAGGAAACCACGAGACATTTCTTCTATCACAGAAGTTAACTTTCAGGCTATGTGCAAATCTGGATGGAATGATACTAATTACACACTGAGAGCCGGGGATGTAATTCAGCAGCAACTGCCTGGCAAGGACAGGGTTGTGGGTTTGAGTCTTAGTATCAAAAAAGGGGAAATTTTTATATGTGTATCACATCTGTACACATTGCCTGAACTAGTCCTTGTATGACCACCTATTGGTTTTCCCTGTGGAGCAAGGGGACAAGCAGCACTTTTGCAGATGAGTTTGGTGGAACTCAGTGCAGTCCTAGGACACTGGCAATGTATTATATTATTTATTATTTTTCTTGAGACATGTGAAGTTTTGTGAAGAGCAAGAAGGGTAGTCAAGAGACACTTAACGACCTTAATTTTATGACAAGCTTTTATCTGTTAAGGAGAAAGAAAAAAAAGCAGTCCCCAGATTGCCTGCATGAGCCTTCAACACTAACACCTTTGGTTTTTACAAGAGTCTATGTCTTTGTTGATCTGCACAGTGAAAATGTAATGGTGATACCATGCCCATCCTGGGATCCCAGCACAGCTCTGTGCAGAGGCTGCCTGACCTCCTCCTGTGAAAGGGGTGAACCAGTCCTGGCCACCTATCTGCTGTCGGGTCAGGGCGTGTCCCCACAGAATGGCTCAGCTTCTGCATTGTTACCCCACTGAGGACTTGCTGATGACCCCCAGGACTGTTATAATGGAAGAGAACACTGGACATTTGTTTTTGTTTTATTTTGCTTTTCGCTGGAATGGTTCTCTAGGGATTGCTTAATGAGTTGTGGTTGGTTGGATGCTGGGAGTTAAGCCCATGAGAGAGGCCATGTGGTGCCTCTCAGATTTTTTGATGCTTTACTTGTATTTTTGGAAGTAGTGATGTTTCCGGCTTTCGAAACTCGACCAGTAGGGTAGCATTCACTAAGAGAAAGCAGGGAAGTGGGACAGATTTGGTTTTACTGTTTTGAGTTAGGCTGGCCTTAAACTTACCATGTGTCCCAAGCTGGTCTTGAGTTTATAGCAGTCCTCCTGCCTCAGCCTCTGGAGTGCTGGAATTACAGGCATGTGCCACCATACCCAGCAAGGGATGTTTTTGTACGCACAGAATTGGTTCCACATTGATCATTCCAGGATCAGGAAAGTACCTAACTAGTTCTACTGGTTGTGCACTTAAGGACTTGGTTGTCATGAATATTATCAAAATGCATGATTATTTGGGAGTGTCATGAAGCCTAGGAATTTCTTTATTTTGCATGACTGTACCAAAAAAAGTTCTCATTTATACTAGTCCACATAAATAAAAACAAAAATTTAAATATAGAACAAAATGGAAAGGTAAAGAAACTCTTAGTTCATCTAACTATAAGAGAAAGTTCACTTCTTTCTATGTTCACATGAGAACTTTCAGATAGCACTGGATAACCCCAGACCAGCAGTATTATGGACAGGCCATCTTCAGGTCCTAGTCATTTTGTTATTGTTTAGGGTTTTTCATTTTTAATAATAATAATAATAATAATAATTATACAAGTGTAGATCTTACAATATAAGTTTTGAGTTATTTCCTTAAGATAAATTCTCAGCAGGAGAATAGGATTACTGGACCTAAAGAATATGTTCAAGGTCCTCATGAGCCCTTTAAAAAGTAAGCCATAGGCCTTTGGTGTTCTCTTCAAAATTATGTGTTTTGTTTTGGTTTATGTATTTGTTAGTTTCTGATTGCCAGTTTGGTAAGAGAAAGATGACAGTTCATAAATTTACATGTTTGGGGATACTGAGACTGTTCATTCTTGTTTGAAAGTTTGTGTTCCTTTTTTGTGAATCATCTTCTCAACTTCCCCCTCCCTTAGCCCACTCTTTTCTATTGGGTGTTTATCCTTTTTCTTAATGGTTTTCAGGAGCTCTTCATATTAAGGGTATTAATTCTGCGTTAACCTGTCTTAAATTTAATAAAGATGAGAAGCATGCCCTTTATTTTGTGGACATAAGAATGTTTTATTTCCTGTTGAATCTTCTAGATTACCCAAAGCAGTCAAGAGGAGAATCAATGCACTGAAGCAGCTTCAGGTGAAGTGCGCACACATAGAAGCCAAGTTCTATGAAGAAGTCCATGATCTGGAGAGAAAGTATGCAGCATTGTATCAACCTCTGTTCGACAAGGTGGGGAGCACTGTTGATTCTCTTGCTTAGTGTGTTATTGTCTGTCTCTACGTGAGACATCATGTTTACCTGGGACTTAGCTTTTCAGAAACATTATTTATAAACCCATCTTAACTCTTTGAGTTTCCAAATAGCTTAAAATTCTAATGGTTCCTGTGTTTATACAGAGAAGAGAATTCATCACTGGTGATGTGGAGCCAACAGATGCAGAATCAGAGTGGCACAGTGAAAATGAAGAGGAGGAAAAGCTGGCTGTAAGAGTTTTTCCCCTCATTCTTTCATAAAACTTTAAAAATTTAGATGTATAATAAAAATTATAACAAAACACAAATGTCAACCTCAGTAAACTAATTGTATCATAATCTCTACACGAGTCAAGAGAATAAGCCAGGTGTGGTGGTAGCATATGCATGTGATCCCAACACTCTGAGAGGCAAGTTTAAGCCCTGTTGCTCGGGAAACCTAGCAACGTAGCAAGACCTCTCAATTTTTTTTTTTTTTTTTTTTTTGTCTTTTTCGTTTTTATGGGTACCGGGGATCGAACTCGCGACTGCCTGCTTGCAAGGCAGGCACTTATGCTGCTGAGCTAAATCCCCAGCCCCTAAGATCTCTCAAATTTAAAAAGAGCTGGGAAGGCAGCTCAGCATGAAGGTGATGAGTAAAAATATATAACTTGTGTTGTTAGAAATGAACATTTTTAATGATATTTAATTAGGGTAACACTTCTCAAACAGTAGCACTCCCAGTAGTAGGAGCTCCTCTTCCATTGGATTACAGCACACATAGCCTCGGTGATACTGTATGGCTTCTGATAAGGTGCTGCAGTTCTGTGGTGAATGGGACACAGCCTCTTCTCAGTCTTCCTGGTGCAGCACTATGCTGAATACAGGGTCTGAGGAGCCAGGATAAATTAGAGTGCCAATGATGGTCTTAGTAAACCTTAGAAAGCGGAAGTCATCAGGGAAATCTCAAGATTAACTTTATTGGCCTATAAAATCTTCATTTTTGGTGTTTGGGATTGAACTGAAGCCTCACGAATGCTTGAGGCCTCACAAGTGTTAGGCAGGTGTTCTACCACTGAGCTCTACACCCTCTGCCAGTGTCACCTTCACTTTATAATTTTTATCCTCTAGCATTAGCTTCAGGGTTTTTTGCTTTGAAATGTGTTAATTTTGGTAGCTGTATGTGCTTTTGACCTTTTAAAAATAGGTGGAACCTAGCCTAGTTGAAACTGTCTCTGGATGAGTTTTACTATGTGGTACTCCTTAAAGTTCAAGACAAGTTTGCCTTTGCTAATTGAAAAAACACTGCGGTGACCATTTCATCCTAGCCAACCCTGGGTGACAGACAATATAAAGCATTCAGAATTCACCAAGTTCTGTTAGGGCTCTGTGTCTGCCTTCCTCTCGTTTGCCTTTACCCTGGGACTGTGCTATGGTGAGGCTCCACAGCACGAGGTGACCTCTCTGGTCACAGTTCCAGTGTTTACCACAGCACTCATGTGTCTACATAAGAGTGGCTAGCTCATGGTAGCTGGGCATCCAAGAAAGGAATTTCTTAATGTTGAAGGTACTGGTGTAGCAGATGTTTTTAAGGTAAACTTTTTCCTCCACCTTTAACTCAAAGTCGTATTTTTGAGACAAGATCTCACTCTGTAATCAGGCTAGTCTTGAACTCACCAGGTAGCCCAGGTTCACCTCAAACTCACGGTGATTCTCCTGCCTCAGGCCTGTGCTACCATGGTGACGCTTTTTTTGTTGTTGTTTGTTTTAATTTTGTGGTGCTGGAAATAAAACCCAGAGCTTCATGCACAGAGGTCAGGTGCATTTGTCCTTGAACTGAATTTTTCCATTTGAGCAGTAATTGGATGCAGTCACATCTGTAGGCTGATGCAGAGTTCTCATTCTCATCCTGTGACTGGTAGCTCATCAATTCAGCACTGGACCGCTTTTTCCAAGTCTGGTGACATTTTGCCATTTATTTAATTTTTTCTGCTTGATACAACATTTTACCATGAGGCACACCTCCCTCCAGTGCTTGTTTCTCTGTGGCTTGGAGGTGCCGACTCATCCCTAAGAAGGGTCTTCGTGCAGGGCTGTGAAATTAGATTCTCCGTTAAACCCTTGAGCAATTTGTAAAATTTATTTCTTGTGATAACTTTTATTTTGCATGTGTATTTTGTAGGGAGACATGAAAAGTAAAGTAGTCGTAGCAGAGAAAGAAGAAGCAGCAGCTGAAGAGCCAAATCCCAAAGGAATCCCCGAGTTCTGGTTTACCATTTTTAGAAATGTGGATATGCTCAGCGAGCTAGTGCAGGTGAGTGGATTGCCGCTGGGGAGGCTTTCCGGCAGTCCTGCAAGGTGGTTTCGTTCCCACTGCCTTCCCTAAGTCTGAGAGTCCTCGGTACATGGTGAAGGTACTTTCTATGAGTGGGCACTTGGGCAGCTGTCCTGGTCCCTAAGGAAGCAGTTTTGGCCGGAGGGGCTCCCAGTGTCCTGCAGTTCTTGGGACAGGGCTGGCATGAGCCAGAGCCTAAGCTAATACCCTATCTCCCCTGTAGAAGCCTCCCGCTTCATCCTTAGCAGTCTTCTCAGGTTCATCCCTGTCCTGTCTTCCTGGGGTGTGAGCATCAAGGAGCCTGAGGTCGGGCCGTGGGGAAGAGTCCCTTCGGATGAGAGGAGCAGCACTGTGTCTGAGCATACACATGTTCACTACTCCAGGTTTCCATGTCATAGATGACACTCCTGTCACTGATGTGTGGCCACAAGTCTTAGAATTTGTTTTCTCTTGTGGACTCTGGAAGTGACAGTTGCCTTGAGTTTAAGCATACAGTTACATACAGGAGTCATAAGCTCTTGCAAGTGGAACTTCAGATATGCATTGTGAGTGTTCTTGAGGGAGTAACTGTGCGAAGGGTTTGGGAAATTTATTGCCACGGGTGGGAAAGCACCATGAAGGCCAGCAGCACTTAATTTCTGGGCTCTTTGTCCCCCAGTGTGCTGAGGGCCAGTGGTCTTGAATAGCAGTACTTCTGTTCTCTGTATGACATGATTGCAGGAAAGCAGTGAGGCTGCTCCTACTGAAAAAGGGCAGGTATCAGAAGTGCTGCCCTGTTGTTGGCATTGATGGTCATCATTGTCCTGGGCCAAAGAGAAATGGCTGGGTATGGTGGGCATGCCTGTAATTCCATCACTTGGGAGGCTCAGGCAGGAGGGTTGCCGCTAGTTCAAGGCCAGCCTGGGCTACATTGTGATTTCAGGGCCAGCCTAAACAACATATGTATCCAGACCCTGTCTTAAGAAAAACATCCCCCAGTATTGGTGCCTGATTCTTTGTACATCATTACCCATCCAAAGACACTTAGTCTATAAATAAATTTGAGTTGCGTCTTACAAGTTTTCACTTGATGAGAACAGAATTTCGTTTTTTGTCTTTTTTTTTTTTTTTTTTTTTTTTTTTTGGTACCGGGGATTGAACCCATGACTATGTGCTTGGACGGTGCTTATGTCGCTGAGCTAAATCCCCGGCGAGAACAGAATTTTAATAGGGCTGATTTTTTCCAACTTCTGAGAATATATAGCTGACATGAGATGTGGATTATTTTCTTAAAACCCATCGGTGTTTATTTTTTCATTAGGAATATGATGAGCCAATCTTGAAACATCTGCAAGATATTAAAGTGAAATTTTCAGACCCTGGGCAGCCTATGGTGAGTACTAGCTGAGCTCCTGGTCAGCTAAGGGACCTGGAGCCAGGGCAAGAAATGCAAACACTGTTGCTACTGGGAAGCTTCAAGTGAGACTGCTCACTGGGAGTCAGGCTTCATATCTTGCTGCTCTCTGTGCCTTGTTCAGTACTGTGGTTGGAAGTCTGAGCTAGACAGTTGGACAAGTAACAACATACACCATGTCCTACCCCAAAGCCATGGAGCAGAGTGGTGGCCAGTGCAGGAATCAAACAGGCTTGAACTTTTGGGCTGTCCTTAGACCTATTGGGTCAGGCTTGGGCCCTTAGTTGGTATGTTTCCTCATCAGGTGGAAATGGAACACTTTGCCTAAGTCTCGTAGGGGTTTATGTGTAACATAGAAATGGACAAAGTTGAAGAGGACTGAAAGTGGCCAGGTATAGTGGCATGCACTTACAATCTCATACTCAGGAGGCTGATGGTGCAGGAGGATCACCTGAGCCCATGACTTCCAGACCAGCCTGGACAGCACAGTGAGACTCATCTCAGAGTAAAAAGAAAGAAAGAAAAGGATAGGGAAGGTTTTTATGCAAGTATGAGCAGCACTTACACAGAAATCCAGAAAGACTGAGGAAAGTAATCTAGGGTTTAGGCTAAAAATAATGTCATGTAACATCTCTCCAGAATGATCATTACATAAATACAGTTAATGCCTGGCAGTTAGGAAAGGAAGATGAGCTTGACCTCATCCAGCCCTTATGTCAGTCTTGGTAACAGGTCTTGCCCTACTTGTTCCCCTGAGGGAGCATTGTTCATAACTCGACAGCCTGCTTGTGTATGGTAGGTACCATTCCAGTGCTGTGAGAACTCTAGGGACACATGGCTGACTGATAGCTTTCAGTTTCAGGTCTTGGAGGCATACTCTGTGTAAGTAGCTGTGGCTTTGAGATCTTGGGAGTCAGGGACCGGGACCTGCTTGCTTCCCTGTGTATCTCAGAGTGCAGAGCCTAGAGTAAAGCGTGCTCATGGGACAGGGCTGCCCTTCTGTCCACGTGGCCCTCTGCAGGACCTTATCTAAACTCAGCTGGCTCCCTTTTCCTCCCTGAAGTCTTTCCTTCTCTCCATTTTTCTTATTGAACATCCGTTTGATGGTTTCCTGGGTCTGTTTTCCTTTCTCCACCCACCATGTCTTTCATCTCACTAGAGTCTGTTGTAGTGGTCTGTAGCCTATCACCTTGTCTATTTCCTCCTGTTTTCCTCTTTAAACCTACAAAGTATATAGAAAACACAGGCAAATACAGACAGTACTACACAAGTTGCCTTCTAGAAATAACTTTCCACAGCTTAGTGAATTTCTCCATGGCTTTTTCCTTTTGAGTTATTGCATCTAAGAAAGAGAAACAAAACAATCCCTGGTTTGCTCCTTCTAGAGGCCAAATGCCTATCTACACCTAGCATGTGTGTCAGGTCATGTCACACAGGCCTCGCTGGGGAAGCAGTTGTGACTGTGGCCATCAGCAGTAAGTGGTTTTCTTAACGTTCCCTAAATATTCCACAACATTCCCTAGATAATTCCACAACCTCCCCATTCTGATCACTGCATTATGATCAACACACTTCTACCAAATCTGTGTTTAGACTGCTAATATTTTCCTAGTTTAGATTTCTTTTGGGACTGGATCAGAGTTGGTGAATGGCTAAGAGAACCTATAATGGTTCCATTTATGTTTTAGCTAGTGATATATATGTAAAGGGAATAAAACAGAACAATAAAACAAAACAGTGATATGACAGTAGGAAACTCAGAATAGTTACTATATTGAGTATTGTTAACCTTTAAATAGTTGCTCAGACTACCAGCTTTGGGCTTGCAAAGTCAGTCAGGCAATGCAAATACTAGGTTGTTTCTGTTATCTCAGCCAGTTGCATGATGGAGGTTGTTTCTTTTCTTCCAGCCTGCATACTGGCTGGCTGGGGAGGGGGCTGTGAAGTTCCCTTCCTGTTCCACCCTCTAGGACCTCCAGGCCACTTGTGCCCCTGCGGAGCTAAAATCCCTGGCCGGCAGTGGTATTTTTTTATACTTACTTTTTAGCATGTCTTTTTTTCATTTTGTAGTTTGAAATAATTCCATAACCTAGAGCAAAGCTGCAGTGACAGAGAATGCCCATCATATGCCCTTTACCCAGAGCCACATGTCAGTTGGCTATGACCACCTAGGTGTTATGTAACCAGCGACCTATGTCCTTGTCTTCTCAGCACAAAGACTGACGAAATGACAGCCATAACTCTGCTGGAAAAAAGACTGAGTTCCTGTTCTTAATTCCTGCGGTTGGGCCTCATCAGCATATTGACAGTATACTGGGCTGTTAGGCAGCCGTGCCCTTGCGTCACTTGGTGGTTAGGTGGTTAAGCAGGTCCTGCAGTTTTCCTCAGCTGTGTTTGAGTGACTTGACTGAATGAAGGCCGAGAGGAAGAGAAAAAAGAAAATGAATAAATGTGGTTCAAAGAAATGTAGTAGAAGGAAATAGAAAATAAATAACTCTACCTGTTTAAGGAATGGTGAAAGGTCAGGCATAACAGTGATAGATTTGTGGACCAAGCTCAGCCAGGCTGGCTGTCCACACAGGCTGCTGTAAACACCTGCAGGCCACTTCCCAAGCTCCTACCCCGCCACACTTGCCCTCCTCTCAGTAGGTTGGTGATAGGCAGTGGGGGCTGGAGATGGGTTTCTTAGCTACGCTGTGAGTTTGGAAGCTCCTGCCCTGTACTACAGGGAGAGTCATGGGAGCTGCAGGCCTGGCCCCAGTGATGGTGAATCATTAGACCTTTCAATGATATATAAATAGCCCACTGTGGCACATGTGCCATAGGTTCAACATACTGACCTAAGCCCTCCTGGCTCTCATCTTTCTACCCTTTCCGCAAGAGGTCTCTTTTTACTTCCTCTTGGGGATATGGTTTTAAAGTGTGTACATAGGTACGGATTTATTTAGAGTCTTTTTAAATCCACCCCCCCCCCAATAGTTTCTTCATTACATGGTCTGGATAGCCTTGCCTGGACCAGGTTCTATTCTACATACATCTGTAGGTTGACTCTGAAGACAGTTGATGGAGAGGCAGAATGTTGTTCCTCGCTGTGTTAAGTTGAGGACCCCAGAGCACAGAGATGAGACTGTCCCCAGAATCACACAGCACCTACAGGTACAGGCAGGACCTGACTTCGGTCTGTAGTCTAGTGAATTCCTTACAGATAACTGAGATTGTTAGCCTTTTCTCTTTACAACCAGCACTGCAGTGAGAATCTTTGCTCATATTGACACATCTATCCAGTTTCCTCAAACTTAGGACAAGTTCTTCAGTTTAATTACTAGGCCAGGGCATATTCTTTATTAATTTTTGATACTGCCACATTGTCTTTGGTAAGTCTGTTTACAGTATATGAGTATTTCTAGTGTCCCACAGTACTGGCTAGCCCTACATAGTGTTTTTATATATTTTGGCCTTAGAGTAGGCCATGTCTTTCATTTTTTGTTCATGTGTCATGTGTTTTTTCTTTTGCTAGCTATTTGGTCTCATCTGCTGCTGCTTTCTGTACACATCCTTTGTCCACTTTCCCAGTGTACCCATGTCTTGCTCAGATCTGCAGAGTACTTTGTAGTAAAGGATCCACTGGAGAGCTTGGGGAGTTTCGTCTTTTCCTCCCACTTACCTCCTAATGTGGAATCACTGCTTTCACTTAATAGCACAGAATGCAACCTCACTTCTGCCAACAGTGGGGACCAGGATGAAGAAGGGAAGGGAATGGGCTGACATTTGGATTCAAATTTCCAGGAAGGCCAAGCGGTCTATGACATTTGTCACTGGTTGTTTTTAGATTTTAAGTGGTCCTGACTCTTATTTTCTGCTTTCAGTCTTTTGTATTAGAGTTCCACTTTGAACCCAATGACTACTTTACTAATCCAGTCCTGACAAAAACATACAAGATGAAGTCAGAGCCAGACAAGGCTGACCCCTTTTCCTTTGAAGGTCCTGAAATTGTGGACTGTGATGGGTAAGAAAATATTTTTCTGACTTCTATTTCTGCAAGAAAAGCAGAAGATAATTTTGGTATTTTAAAGTAAAAAGTTAAGAAATAAGAACATAAAAGGTCTTGAACCTTCCTTAAAGCCCAGCAAAGATGTAAATAGTAAGGCTTTCAGGTTGATCATAAGCAGTGCAGATATGATGACTGAAGCTCGGAGATGAAGCTTGTTCAAATGTGCACATTTGGATGGTACTCTGTTTCTAGTTGAGTGTTAGATTCTCTAGACACTAAGTTAAAATTCTCAAATGCAAATAATGCATTGGTGAATGAGTGCAGGTCAGTACTGATCAGGTGATTGTTGGAAGTTGGCAGCATATATGCTGTTTGACTCACATCGATTTCAGTCTGTGGAGACCACCAAGGAGAAAATCTAGCTTAAAATTAATTCCTATTGGGTTTGATTTTGAGAGATTGTTTTATTCTTGAATTGAAACCCTCTTTACTCAGGTTAGGTTGTAGTTCAGTAGTAGAGCACGTGCATGGCATTTACTAGGCCTTAAGTTCATCCCAGCACTGCAAAACAGAACTTCATCCATTAAAACCAACAATCTGGTGTGGCAAATCTTAAACTCTCGCCGGATTTGAATGGCTTGGAGTAGTACAACAAGATCATCTCCCAGGACCAAGCCTCCATGTGAGCGGTTTCAAGTATGTTCCTCAGCAGACATCATTCAGCTGCTGTTAGGGGTCACCAGTGTCCAAGGTGACAGAAGGCAGGCATCCTGGATGCTGTGCTTTGCGCTGGTCATCAGCATTTGCATGGCCCAGTTGTTCTGTTCACTCAGCTGACTGAAGATTAGGTGCATGAGTGAGTAACTCCATGAGTGCTCTGTTCTCAAGGGCAACAGGTGACAAGTTCTTGTGGACTGTGCAGATTTGATGGGGCCTTGTCACAGAAAATGCACTTTAGAGTCGTTGTGGAACTTTTGGGGAGATAATGCCATGGTCTCAGAGGTCTAAGTCTTGAGGCAGCCAAGGCACCTAGAATGGAAGACAGTCCCACCATTTCCGACTGGCCATTCTTTACATGCACTTCAGAGGCCTTGTGATACTTGGTTTGCAGATTGGTTTCTTACATTTTCCTGGCTAAGCATAGATTTTAGGCAGCTTTCTGTATGTGTTATAATTCATTTTTCTCCTGGAGTGTGTGCCTATGACCACTGTCTTGTCCCTTTAGGTGTACTATTGACTGGAAGAAAGGAAAAAACGTTACAGTAAAAACCATCAGGAAAAAACAGAAGCATAAGGGTCGGGGCACTGTTAGAACAATTACTAAACAAGTGCCCAATGAATCATTTTTCAACTTCTTCAACCCGCTGAAAGGTGAGTCAATTGGGCCATTTATTAGTGCACCAGTGTGGGGAGTTTTGTTCCCTTGTTGTATTCCTAGTTGTGTCCTAGAGCATTCAATCCTGTCCTGTGCTTTTCAGGTGGGAAATGATGGCTACGTCCAGTGTGTTGTGTCAGTTACAGGCAGGTACTGTAGGCAGGGAGCTGGGACAGGAAAAATTGGATTGTCATCTTTGACATGAAAAGAAAGTCTTTTCTTCCTTCTACTTGGCTGCTGCCCACATAACTTCACTTTTAAAAAAACTGAAGAGCGCTTGCTTTGTGCTGCTTCCTCAGCAGGCGCCAGCCCCACCCCTTAGCATTGTGTTGTGTCTCCCATGTGACCTAACTAATAGTCGCTCTCCCTGGCTCTTCTGGGTCACTGAGGCACAGCCTCTGAATTACCTGTCAAATCCTCTTTGCTTGTTTATTCTCTCCTCGCCCCAGCACACACAGTTCCGTAGAGCACAAGGCAGGGCGTGAAGGACTGAGACAGGATCTCACTGTGTGGTTCAGGCTGTCCTTGTAGCACACACTGGCCTCAAACTTGCAGAAGTCCTCCTGCCTCAGCTGTCCAATGTGGATTACAGGAGTGTGCCACCATGCCCAGCTCACAGTCAATTTGAAGAGTAAATGTTTGTGAAAATCACAAAATAATTCTCTAATGATGAGAGAATATGCAGCTAGACCACTTGGGAATGTTAAAACATGGACACAAAGAGCCATTATTTTACCTGACAAAAACATAGTTTGAAATAAAGACAATGCATACTCCTACTACCAGTACTTATGTGTGAGGCTTCCAGCAGCTCTGTTCCTGGGACCAAATGCCTGAGTTTTGCTTTGTCTCAGAGCTCAGCATCCTCATCCATCAAGCTGCCCTTCACAGCACAGGCCAGTATTTATTACTGTGGTGACAGTTTTCTTTTCTACAATTTGACTTTGACCTAAAAGGTTTGGAGTGTAAGAACAATCATAAATTTCATGCTCAAGTTTCCCTGTTGGGGAAAATTCCTTTCAAAGCATTGCATTGGGTACCGGAGGTTATCTGAGTTAAGTACCTCTGAAGCAGAGAGGCTTGCAGGCCTGAAGTCAGTGCCTCCAAGTTGTTTTTGCTTGTTTTTTTTTTTTTTTTTTTTGGTGGACAATCACACTAAGATATATCCCCAGCCCTTTGGGGGTGGGGGACAAGGTCTCACTAAGTTATTCAGGCTTATCTCAAAGTTCAGTCCTCCTAACTCAGCCTTCCTAGGGTGCTGGGATTACAGGTTTATACCACCACTCCCGGCTCTTAAGAAGTTTCTTCAAACTAGTTTTGGACTAAGGGTGGAATTGATAAGCAAACTAGGAATTTTGTGGGTAATTTTTGATGTTCTAAAATTGTTTTATGGTGATGATTACTCAAATCTAAAATTAATTTACCAGTTTATTAAGCTGTACATTTACAGTGTATTTATGATATGTAAATTATACCTTAGTAAAGCTCTTTTTACAGTAAGCAGATTAATACATAATATAGGATCAAGGGATGCGTGCTGTGGATTAGAAGGGAGGATGGCGGGGCAGGACGCAGTGAGCAGACAAGAAAAGACAAAATTGATGACTCATTTTAAAATGAAGGAAATGTTAGGTAGGTAGCCCAGTTTCCTGTCTCCTTAAATCAACAGATCAGTCTAGAAACCAATGTGGAGACTCTGTGCCCCAGGAGGAAGGCAGCCAGGTTCTCTTCCTTGCCCATGTGGGACGCGTACCTTGTGGTGGGTCGTATCCACACTTGATCACCACATCGCCATAGTGAATGGGCCCAGTGCTTGAAGCTGAGGGCTTGTAACATAACTCTTCAGCCAGGAGTCTGCATTGTGTATCATGTGACAACTGTCAGCTCAACTTGGTGGAGTGTGGTAGAAGTCCCTATTGGTCCTGTCCTGCCTGGTTCAGTGTCAGCACCACAGTCTGTGTGGTCTTGTGTGTGTTGATGACATCTGAGCATTGTCTTTGGGGCGGAGGTGTGCCCATCTACAGGGGACATCCGCGTATGCCTCAGCATATGCTTCCCTACAGGACAGACTGGAGTTTACTTCTGGCAGCACCTTGGCAGTGCTCTGGGCCAGGCTTGAAGTTTTCTGCTCGTGCATCAGTACTTACACTACAGTAGTTCCACAGGTGGGAAGTATCTCTCCCTGCAATCTTAATGCACGGAGGACATTAAGAGGACTTTCTTCCCGTTTGCCCTTAACCCTCATAGATTCTGAACCTTGGTTTTCTGTAGCTGGGTCTGTAAGAAGCATGATATCATCACTACATCACTTTCTTCATTGCTAGAACAAAATACCTAGCAGTTGCAGATTAAAAGAGGAGAAACAAATTTTGGCTCACATTTTTAAGCCATAGTTGGCCAGTTCCCAGGCAGGAAGGCATGGTGGAAGTCTAACAGAGGAAAGCTACCTACTTTGTGGTGGCAGGGAAGCAGAGAATAAAGGAAGGAGTTAGAGGGAGATATGCTCTTGCAGGTCATGCCCCTGATGACCTACCTCTTCTGATTGGGCCCCATCTCCCAACCCCCAGCCAGCTGTAGCATCCCCCAGTAATCCAATCACCTTTGAAACATGAGGCTTTGAGGTTTTTTTTTTTTTTTTGTACCAGGGATCGAACTCATGATTTCACGCTTGCCAGGCAGGCACTTATACCACTGAGCTAACTCCCCAGCCCTGGGGGCCATTTTAGATCCAAAGTATGACGCATCTGAACTAGGCACGGTGGGATATGCCTGGAGTCTCACCAGTTTGGGAAACAAGTGGGAGGTTCATGAGTGTAGGGCTAGTAGCTTGGGACCACAGCACGACCCCATCTCAAAAGCAAAAACAAAATCACAGCTTTACAAAGGCATCTAGGAGGAAGTACAGAGCTTAGGTGACATGGAGCCAAGCCCTTGGGCTGAGAAATGTGCCATTTTGTGCTGGCTAAGCTTCTTCATGGGCTTTAATTTTTTTGGTTGTCAGTGTAATGTAGATATGTTTTGTCTTTTCTTTTTTTCTAGCCTCTGGGGATGGCGAATCACTGGTAAGATTTGTGTTGTTCTCTCGTCCTGTTGAAGTGTCTGTTTTCTGAGTGGGTGCCTACTCTTTTTAATCCCTTTCTGCTTCTGGGGATCTAGCATTCACATGAGTCCCTACACCATGGGGTTGGGAGTTCTGCAGGCTGGCTTCAGGAGCAGGCAGGTGGAGGAGCTGCAGGCCTGCACTGCCTGCCTGCTTTGCCATTTGACTTTAGAGTTGCCTTGAAGCTGCCTAACGTTCTCTTAGGTGGCTGAGTATGTAGCAGTTGTCATCCAGCAGTGCAGGATTTTGTTGCTAAAAGTCCAGTGAACCAGGAGTGAGAGGCTAGAGTAGGGTGGAGGGGTAGAGTGAATGAATTAGTCCCACTGAAATGAGTAAACATTTTGGTTTTTTCCTCAGGATGAAGATTCTGAATTCACGTTAGCCTCAGATTTTGAAATCGGACACTTTTTCCGTGAGCGGATAGTGCCACGGGCTGTGCTCTACTTCACTGGGGAGGCCATAGAGGATGATGACAATGTATGTGGATCAGGGACACAGAGGCGAGCTGCCACTTCTTGCTTCCCTCTGTGGGTAGAGAGAAGCCCTGAACAGTGGCCTGGGAAGCCCCAAAGCCTAAGATTTGTGTTGTGTTATCAATGAGAATGTGGGCCCCGCTGAGGAAATAGACAAAGAAGAAGAGAATCTTAGAGGCAGGTATCTGAGGAATTCAACTCCAGTCACCTGGTAAGCCGCTGTGTCCCCTGAAGACCCTGAGGGTGTGCTGTGTGCTTAGAAAACTTCGTAAGTTTTGGAGAACTCGTGAGATGAGGAAATCTGTGGCCATACCACACAGTTGTTGACAGTGGACATATGTTGCTCTGGGACACAGCAACGCCAAGAAACAGATCCCTGTCCCACAAGACATGGCCAAGCATTGAGTTGTCTTGAATTACTCATCTGTGGAGATAGCTCTTTAGCACCCGAGTGCTCTCTTGCTTCTGGAGCTCTTAGGTCCGCTTTCTAGTGAATCTGTTGGAGCTTTTAGGTAGGTCACTGGGACTCAGGTGGGGTCTGGGAGTCTGGGTTCTTGAGGCAGTGGAGGCATGCTTCTCCTCACTTGCCACGTGGCGTGCTGCAGCTGTTCCAGCAGCAGCAGTGCAGACCTGCTGTGCGGCAGCAGAAAAGTCTTAGGCTCAATATCTTCCAAAATTTGCTTGCTTCTCCCTGGGCTACGGTGGTGGTGGTTTTGGGACTCAGGGACACAGCAGTGTTGGGTCCCTGAAGCAACAGGATAGTCAGAGACTTAGGTTTTAACATATTGCTAGACCCAACTCTTTCCAGTAGAACTTTCTTTGGACATGTGTCCCACCTGCTCTGTAGCTCAGTAGTACTGACCACATGTGCTGCTTAATGCAGAGCTAACGTCTAGGTCACTTTAGTGCAGATGGCCCGCCAAGGGCCAGAGTCATCCCCAGACCAGTGTTCTTCAGATGCTCTTATTCATGCACCCATCTGTTTGAAAGCCCTGCATAGGCAGGGTGGTGGCGTGCTTGTGTGTGTGGGACTAGTCCCCTGTGCACTTGGTGCATGCATTGTCAGTGAGCCATATGGTCTAGAGGTTAGAGCACCAACTCATCTGCACTCAGTAGTTGTGTGACCTCCTTGTGCCTCAGTGTTTTTGTCTCTAAAATGTCCTAATGGCAATGGCTGTACTGGTCAAGTACTTGGAATAGGTCCTGGCACAGACTGTTACTAAGTACTAGTATAAAAGCATTTCAATAATGTTAGCCCAGTCATAAACTGAAACTAGCAAGTTGCTGGAGGAAGAGATTATGAGCACCATGGCCCTGTCTTACTGTGTGCTGCACACAGGTGTGATGCACAGTTGAGACGGGCTCCTCCCTGAGTGTCTTCAAATGACATGAAATGCCCAGGTTGAACCTTGGGACTTTGTTGCTGGAAGCTAACTTGGCTCTCACCTGTAACTCAAAAGACTGGAGGAGTCTCCTCTCCCTTAGCCTGTGGGGAGGTGCAGGAAAGGTGCTGCTCTGCAGTCCTGCCCCACCCTGTGTGCCTCAGGGTGTTCAGGTCTGGGGGCCACCTAACCTGGACCGCATCTGCCTGCCAGGAGTTTTTTGATTCTGCTTGAAGTTGTGTCTAAGGACTCCTGAATAATCTGAGGAAAAGGAGTGTTTTTAAGTGAAAAGCCTTCTGGGTTTCTGGTGTACCCTGGTTGTATGGCCAATAGTGATGAGGCTGCGATAGCTGTGGCTTTTACTTCTGTGGCCCTCTCATTTTGGAATGTGAGTCCAGCTCTGAACAGTGAAATGTGGGGTGAAAGAGAAATCGATTCAAGACAAACAAGCTGTAGTGTCAGCGGTTATCCTTTGAGCACTTTAGTTGTGACTTGTTTTAAAGGTTAAACAATACAATTTCAGTTATATGCTACTTAAAAAGTCATGTTCTCCCTTGTATGAGGTACAAAGTGATAGCAAAATTCCCGTGTGTAGTAAAATTATGCTACTAGTTACTTAGGTCAGCCTTGTAGAGAATCGAGAAGAAACTCATCACCTTGCATGTACATTCTTTATTGCCTCATTTCCCACTGAGGGCAGCAGTGGGTATGTAGTCGAAGGGCCTGGTTCACAGTTGGGGCCAGTGCACCCTCGCTGACAGCTCCTCTGTTGCTTTCCCCATCCTCCGTATTTCAGTGACCTTCTGTTTTGTGCATTCTGTGAAAAGGCAGAGCCCATAAGCACTTGGCCCCATACCAAGGAACTGCAGCATCTTCTGCAGGCATCTGGGTAGTGCCAGCACTGCCTCTGGCCAGCAGGGAGCTGCTGGGCTTCCTACTGTCTTTAGCCAGGCTGATGAGGGTGCTTGATGGGGCTGGCATCTGGGGCAGAGTTCTGTTGACGGTTTTATAAACCTAAAGATGTTTCCCTGGTTTTTCCCCTCTCCAGTTTGAAGAAGGCGAGGAAGGAGAAGAGGAGGTAAGAAACCAATTACCTGGAATGTTGTCCCCTCTGTCTCGTGTCCTCTAGCTTTGTCTGAAGTCATGAAGTCAGCAGACCACACTGTGCCCTTGCTGTTTAAAGCCTCCATTAGCTTTCAGCCTTGCCTGACTGCTAGGCAGTGTGTGGGACAGGCCACAGCAGTGCCCTTGACTCTTGACTTTACATTTGGTTTATGAAAATGAGCCTCAGAAAGAGATCACTTGACAAACCTACTTATCAGATATTCATCTCAAGGATATCTTAAGAGCGAAAAGATATCTAGAAGTAATTATGTGTCCAAAGGAAACAACTTAGTCACTAGTGTGTAGCCGCAGGTGGCCTCTTCCTAAAGCAGAGGATTGTTTTCCTGTGTTTGTGGGTAGTGAACTTGAAGAAGTTAGGTCCAGCCTTAAATTAGTCTTTCCAGCTAATTCTCACTCCTTCTAATACAGGAATTGGAAGGTGATGAGGAGGGAGAAGATGAGGACGATGCTGAAATTAACCCCAAGGTTAGTCATGTTGGGGCTTCCCAAACCTACTTATGGTGCACTGTTGGACTTTCTTAAATGCTAATCACTTTTAGACAATGGTATTTAAAACACGTATTTGTAGTTTTCTACTTAGAAAACAAGAAATATGATAGAAAAATACTTAGATAAGTAACACTTTTAACAATGTACACATGACTGGAATGCTGGGTATAAATGTTCAGGAAACTGCTTTTCAGCTGCACCAAGCTGCATGTTAGTTACCTGTATCGCCTCACTCAATAAAGCATCTTTAATTTTAATAGAAGGAACTTGACTGCTTGACAGCGGTGCAAAGAAGGGACTTTGGGGAGTATGTTGTTAATGCTTAGAATCACAGGACTCTAGGTATAATTTTACGGTTGCACCACTTGGGTTTAAGAGACCTAAAATGCCCTAGATAGCTGAGGTATACAAGGGACATCAAGAGGTCTGGTGAATATTCACACATTCATTTCAATAAAAGGCACATTGCCGTTAATCTCCCTCAGAATACTCCTTTCTTTAAACACACCCATTGTTTTTGCACTGTTGGGGAATTTTTGTTTGTTTGTTTTGAGATAGGGTCTTGCTTATGTGGTATAGTAGCACAGGCTGGCCTTGAACTTGTGGCAATCCTGCTTCAACCTCCTGAGTGCTGAGATTTCAGGCACCTGTCACAACTTTTTTTTTTTTTTTTGATACTGGGGATCGAACTCAGCTCACTCTTGCCAGGCAAGCGCTTGTGCCACTGAGCTAAATCTCCTGCCCCTCTTGCCACTTTCTGAGGCAGCTCCAGAACTTCTTGCTTTTGAGTCTCTTTTGAGGTGCAATGAAAAAATATGATCCATGCTTAGAACATTTTGGTTTGTCCTCATCCGCCTTACCACACCTAGCACCATTTAAGTCTGCTCTTTACCCAAAGTCCAAATAACCATGTAAGTGAAACATATGCTGGATCTATTCAAGACTTCAAGGTAGCCACGACATAGCAACTTAAAGACATGGGAAAAAGACTCCAGAACTGCTTCACAAAAAGGCAAGGATAAACGAATTTGAACTTAAGGGGGAGTATTTTGAGGGAGATGAATGACAGTATATCTTTTATATTTGAACTGGTTTTTTTTGGTCATAGCTTATCTGTCTCAGGTAGTTTTAAGTAAATGGGAAGGTTTGCTACAGAAAATTGGCATTTAAAAGAAAGACATGGGCAACTTCATTAGGTAAGCTCTACTTCGGGTGTTAGTTTTGGGCCTTGACCAGGGAGCTGTGGTACTGGCCCCTTGCTGGTGCCCAGCACACAGGGTGTACAGCTCTCGTGCGTTAGGGCCACACTGACGGCGCCAGAGTGTAGCCTTTCCCTTGCGTTTCTGTCATCTGTGTCTCTACCCAACTGTTTTTTGTTTGTGCCTCATTTGCCCCCTGTAGAGTGTGCTAGAAGCCTCCAGGGCACGACTTGGGACTGGAGTCAGTGTGTCACCCTTGTGGTCCCCTGAGGAAGGACTGGAGGAGGACTTCGACTTTCAGAAATGTGTCTTAAGAGTGCAGCTCTGAGAACGAGCTTTTGGGAAGGTCCCTCCTCCCAGCCTGTGTGGCCTAGGGAGTCTGCCTCAGTCTCACCTGCGTTCATCCCCGGGGAGGGCACTCGGACGCTCCGTGAGTGGAGTAGAGTCGGGGACCGAGGGCAGGGAAGGCAGTGGCCACTGGTCGGCAGTTAACTTGTTGGGGTGACTGGTGACACCTTCAGCTGCTCTGTGGGCATGTGGTGGACCCAAAGGCAAGGTGTGCGTGTTGGGCTGTGTCTGCTCGGTGGGTACTACGCCTATTTTCATATAGTTGTGCTTGCAGTTAGCGAGTCTGGTGACAGCTCGCTGTGTCCACACTCAGACCCAGCACACCCTTGGCCTCGTGCAGTGCTTGTCTCACTGCGTCTCCCTAGGCTCTGTTACTTGGTTTCTTTTCCTTTCTTTCTCTTTTCCCTGTTGTGTGTTTACCCTTCTGTCTTCCTGCTCCTGACTCCTCGTGGGTCTGTGTTTTCTAAAGGGGCATCTCACCTTGTGATCACAGAGGGTTGACATATAAAGTAGTAAGTCACAGTGCCAGCACCTCAGGAAGCCTGGTCGGGATGGGGAGAATAAGCTAGAGCCACATGTGCCAACCCCAAAGGGTTGTCCTGGTGTTCTCAGCTTGTGGTGTGACATCTTTGTCCCTTCCTTCACGTACACCTCTTCAAAGGTTTTGCTAACAGTGGAGCTTGTGCAAGCAGAAAAGATGAATAAGGGAAGAATGTTGGTACTGTTATGAGTGTAGACTATATGTTCTGGCCATTTTGAGGAAGAACTCTGCTTTGTTAAAGTTGCTCATGTTAAGTACTTTGCAGCCCTTTGGTATCATGAGAATTGTGGCTATTTCCTCCTGTATAATTTTGTGCATTTCATTTTCTTTCATGCTGACAGTTCCTTTCAATTTTTTCCCCATTTAGGTGTAATTTTTGTCTGTTAATCATTCATACGTTCCTAGGTAAGGTGGAATCCATTCATACCTAACTTGCAATTGTTAGTCTGTACTTTGTACCATGCATTGTTTTGACTTTGGGAACACAGGAAGTGACCTTACAGGCATACCTATCATGTAGTGGGACTGCCACAGGACTGTCCAAGGAGCAGTGTTTGGTCAGGGCTGTGTTAGCTGTGCTTCTAAGGCGAACAGAAACAATTTGGATTTGTCTCCTACTTTGTTTTTTTGTCGGGGGAGACCTCCTTTTGGGATGAGGTCTTATGCAGTTGAGGCTGGCTTGAGCTCACCTTGTAGCCAGACTAGTCTTGAACTTGCAACAGTCCTCCTGCCAGCCTCCCAAGTGCTGGGATTACAGGCATGCACCATCTCCTGCTTTCTGAACCCATGATTTCCTGCTAATCAAGTAGCAAACCTGTTACTCAGCACTGATAACAGTACTAATGTCCTGGAAGAGGATAATACAGTCAGCAGCTACTGAAGCCACCATGAATGGGCAGCTCTGATAGAGACTCACAATCTTTCTGTCCCCAGCTATGCTAGCTGCACAATAGGATCAGACATTGACATTGGAGGCCAGCCCACTGGAGTTTGTGCACCCGCGTATTACATGTTTACACTTAGTGAAGAAGTCATCATGTAAACCAATAAACAAAGGGGGAATCAGACTTAATATGCCCATTTTTTTAACCAAAAAGGGACTGGCATCTGCCTCAGTGTGGGCAGTGAAAAGTGCACACTGTGCTAGTTTATTATCTTGTGAAGAAGGGGGGTGGCTCAGGGATGAGTGACAATGAGGAAGGCAAGAATTATGTGAGCTGGCTGGCCAGGTGGAAGAATGTAAAATGCCAGTGGTCAGCACTCAGAAAGAAGGTCTCTTACTAAAGCCACAGTGGCACCCCAGCCTGAGCCCCTTCACCAGCCAGTCAGTGTTCAGGCTCTGCACATGGCCTCCTTCCGTAATGCAGCTGATGCAGTTCTGTGTTAGTGGCCTGTCTGCCACCTTCTTGGGTTCTCTGGACTCTCAGACCCCCACTTTTAATGGTCCCACAGTGAACAGATTTTTGGCTGAGATGCTAACTCTGAAAAAGCCAACCCCTTGCCTTGGGAATCAAGTTAGCGTCAAGTGACCAGGGTGTCACCAAAATCCATGACACAACAGAGGATGCTTGGGTTTAGTTGTGTGTATGGTGGTTTTTGGAGAAGGGGCACTGTTTTTTCTTTCTTATGTCACAGACCAAAAATAGTAAACATTGGATGCCCAAAAATTTACTTCTAGAGCTCTTGTCTCTCACATGTATTGCATATCAAATACTGAGTTTAGTCATCTAAGTATTGTAGTCCTGTTTTTAGGGTTTTTTTTTTTTTTTTTTTTGTCTTTTTCGTTTTTACCGGTACCGGGGATCAAACTTACGACTGACTGCTTGCAAGGCAGGCACTTATGCCGCTGAGCTAAATCCCCAGCCCCCTCTTTTTAGTTTTTTTCACAATCTAAAAAGTTAGATTTGTAATCCCATTTAGATGTTATTGGAATCCTAACAAATTAATTTTAATCTACCACCACCAATGTAACCCATGGCAAGAGTAAAGACACCAAGATTTATTCCAAGTTAAGGGCAGCCAAGGGGTCTTAAATTTAATCCTCGTGAGGACATGTGAACAAAGGCCTTGATTTTAGGCCTCTCCCAGAGTTTATTATCTTGTGAAGAAGGGGGGTGGCTCAGGGATGAGTGATAATGAGGAAGGCAAGAATTATGTGAGGAATTATGTGAGCTGGCTGGCCAGGTGGAAGAATGTAAAATGCAGAGATAAAGATATGTAGAAGGATCAATTTATATAATCTAATTAAAGTAGCAACAGAATTGTTTTAGGAGGCTGTTGCTTTGGTTTTTGATATGCAGACCCTTGTGCCCTGGGGAGTCATAGCCTCTTACCTGAGGTTCATACCTAGTTGACATTCCCAGAGCTATTGGCTCTAACATCCCCGTGCGCATAACTTGTACATATCCCGTACTGAAGAACACTGTGCTAGGAAACCAGGAATGTCTGTTGGCTTTAGAGGTTACATACCAGCACCTCGGCTAACTTTATTTGCAATGCTTAGAGCCAATTGAAGAGAGAAGGAAATACCATAGCCAGCTTTTTATATATAAGTATAAGAAAATGAGTCTCCAAATAAAGCCGCAGTAATTGCTTTGCATTCAAAGGGAACCACCGGAGTTGTCTCCCACAACATGTAGGAGCTCCCAGTCTGGCAAGGGTGGATCAGTCTGCCCTCATGCTCAGAAGGGAGGTGGCTCCCTTTGGTCCAGGGTACCAAGCACTTACAGGCCCACATACACACCTTTCCTTGGCTTCTCACCCTTGCTGTCTGTCGGGCATTGCATGTTTCAGTGAGGACTTTTCCCCACTGGCGGTCTTCATCACTCAAGTTAGAAGCTTTGTGTTTTCGTTGTGGGCTTTTTAGGTAAGGATGCCTAAACCCAGGTCCTCTGCTCCTGTGCTATACCCTCGGCCTTGGTTTTAAGGTAAACAGGTACCATGTTGTGGTTGAAAATATGACTATTTATTCAACATAGGATAAATGACACAGTGCTCAGTGTGAGTGCCATTATCTGCATAATTCACACATACTTGGAGGTGTGGAGATGCCATTGTCTCACCTGTGCACTTCGCAAACCCTTTGATTCCCCCCCCCCCCCTTGTGGTACTGGTAATGGAAACCAGTACTTCATGCATGCTAAGCAGTGCTTTCCCACCAAGCCTCATCTTGGTTCTGGTTTCTGTCTTCTAGCACAGCCCCTCTTTGATGGCACAAAGCCCTCTCACTGATGCGTACTGCTTATCCTTGTGTCCTTGGGCATCACACTGAGCTGCCCATGGTTCAGTAAGGAACGTCAGCACTTGAGCATATTTTGACTCAGGGTTTTGTCATTCCCAATTTAGTCCTAGTCATGGGCTCCTTGGGCAGCCTGTGAGGCTGCTGAGCATAAGCAGGGAGGTTGGAGGTCCCTTCCTGGAGAGGTGTGTCACTGCACTGAGCAAAGACCCAAGCCTGGAGATGGAGTCAGAGAACTTGAGCATGTTCTTTGTTCTTTCTATTGCACTTAGAAACAGCTTAGACCAGGTCCTGAGGCTCTTCCTTGGTAGATTTATGCCTGCTTTGTTTGTATTTTTTCATCTCTGCTGTGTTAAGTTCTCATAAAAGGTGTGGGTAGTGTTGCCCCAGATGTTCATTTGAACCATGTAGTATAGGATTTTCTTGTCAACACCACAAGCTTGCCTAGTTACAATTAGTAATTTAAAGTCAACTACAGAAATCTTGGCTAATAGGTTGGTATACAGAAGTAGTGTTGAGGTCATTATTTCTTAAGCTATTGTTGGACTCCACACAAAATTCATGGCGCCCTGAGTGTGATTGAAAAGATGCACGCTTTTTGCATCAAGTTTCATTAAGTTGATCTGCTAGTGGGAGGCATTTCCTGGATGCTTTTATTGTGAGGATTTAATTTGCTGCTGGTGAGTTGTGTGTATTTGCGAAGCTTTTCATGGTGACCAGACCCAGTCTGTTCTGTACCTTAGTCGAGTAGTATGAGTCTGCTCGGGTGCTTCCTAGAGAGCAAAAACAGGAAGCCCCACTAGAAGGGCAGCAGAGCACAGCCATTCCTAGAACAGAGCTAGACGCCAGGCAGGTGTCCAGCCACCACTGCTTCTTTGGGGGTATGGCCGTCTCACACATGTTACATAGAACCCCTTTTCTAGTAGTAATTTACCTTTGCAGCCCCAAGGATACCCCTCTAACCATGAATTAGAATGTTTCCCCAACAAAATCAAAAGACAGTCCTCCCACTGTGACTTTCTTTGGGGAATTAGCTGGTTTTTTGTTTCGTTTTTTAAAGGCCATTACATAGCCATTTTTTCATTAATAATGAATGAACTAATTGAGTCTTGGTTTTTCTCTGTGGGTTGGAGATACTTGGTGGATGACACTAGTTTTGTTCTTTACAAGTGTTGTCTTCTCATTGCAGAAAGAGCCCAGCCAGCCGGCAGAATGCAAGCAGCAGTGAGGAGTGGCCACCTCAGGGATGGCCGTCAGGACCCCGCTGTGGCAGGGCCTCGGGCCATGCTGCAGCACACATATGGACAGTGCTTATAACGGCTAACACGTTTTCAAGTGCATGATTTCACTTTCACTTTTCCTTTTTTCCTTCTTATTTTGCTTAACTTGTACAGTGGCAACAGAAATGCATTTCAGAAATAGGAGGTTTAGTTCTAGCACCCTCTGTGGCCTTGGTGCTTGCAGCCCTGGACCTGCTTAGGCCCTGCCCTTTAGAAGGTCCATACATCACAGGGGTTGGGGGAGTCACTCCTGGAAAAGACAGAGGTCTGGAGACTCCGTTTCAGGGCTCCTGGAGCCTCTTCTTCCACTTCTGCAGCCTGGCTGAGTTCCTCCCTTTGACAGAGAAACCCCAGTTCCCACCACTGATCCTGCTGCTCGGAAGCTGCTTCAGCCATTCTATCCTGATCATCTCAGAAGAGCTGAGGGGAGTAAGGCCGTGATTCCTCAGAGGGTTTTTCCTTGTGTTTTAGTTTGCTAGGGGTTGGGTGGGTTGTGGTACACACCTTCTCGGAGGCGGGAGCTCTAGTGATACCCTTGTATTTATTTATTCGTTGTGCTTGGAGGACTTTGAACTTAGTTGCTCATCCTTACCATTGATGAAACCAGGAGGAGGATGTGCTGTCTCCTAGCAGGAGCATGGCCTGTGCTGCTTCGTGCAGCCAGCTGCGGAGGGCAAGAGCTTGTTCTATGACATGCAGGCCACATGTTGCTGTTGGAAGGTCTTTGGGGAGGAAGGGACTGCAGACTACAGCTTTTGAACCTGATGTGTGAATGTTACATCCTGCTTTCTTGGCAACCCCATTTCTGGACGCCACCACTCATTTGTCCTAAGAGCCCTGGGTTTTGTGTGACTGGTTGGCTGGTGTATGGGGTTTTCGAGTATGTGGCAGTGATCTCTGGCACCTGGGGACAGCTGTGTCCACGTTGACCAGGCATGTAGAGAGTGCTCAGCCTTACTGATTACACATTTGTAACTGAATACGGTGTTTTCAATTTGTACAGAATAGTTAGAATGTTCTATTAAAGTTGTGAAACATGAAGCTGGTACTATGTGGGGTCTCTATGCGGCCGTGGCTCCTCTTGACAGGTTAAAAGTAGACACACCCTGCTGGGCTGTGAGCCCCTATTGTAGGTGAATCCAAGACTGCAGTCATCTGGCTTCCCATTTTGTCATTGACGCTTTGAAAGCTCCTCTTTAGGGGAAGGCTGTGTTTAGTTTCCCCACAGATCTGCTGTCTCCTGCCCTTGCAAGCCCCTCTGATATGGAGCAGGTCCTTGGTTCCTGTATGGAGAGGTGTACACCGTGACCCCAGAGCTCATGGGCTGCATCTTGTGGCCCCAGAAGAGTCCAGAGGGAGGCTCTTTCACGAAGCCCATACAGGAAGTCACCCTGAGGTCTTTTCCTGCCATCTCTTCTTAATGAGAGGGAAGAATGCCAACCAGAAATACCTGCTACACAAGCTCTTGTTCAGTGACATAACCTGGGGAGTCTTAGCCTTGGCAGTACCCAGCTGAGCTGAAACTGTCCAGGAGAAGGCAGCTGTGGGGTCAGCTTGCACCTCTCCACATGGCCAGGCTGCCCTTCTTCCTGCTGTGGTCCCTGGCCTGCCTGCATGACTGGCTTCTCCCTGGGAATAGCAAGAAGACAGAGGGTCCTGGTGGCCACCAGAAGGACTCGGGGAACCGGATACAGGCCTAGATGTAAACATGCTGGCAGCATGCCCCCAAGGGCAGCAGAGCAGGACACCCCACTCCTTGTCTGCATCTCATGAAGTGCCAGAGGAGCTCTGGCAGCCTGTGAGCTGGGGCACTGCCCCTGACTGCCCACTTGTGTTGTGCTGGGGTGGGTGGTCACTGACCAGGGTGGCACAGGCTCTCCGTTTCCCTTGAGTGTTTAAAGCCACCCACTTGTGAACATGTGGTTCACGAGTTAGAGCCCAGAAGTAACTGCACGAAGTGATGTGCTTGGTAAGGCTGGTGAGCCACTTGGCCTGCTCACAGCTATGCTGAGGGCTTTGCCAGGAGCATCGCTCCGTCTGGCCTCGCTTAGTGTGTACCCCACACCTGATCTGTTTGACAGCTCCCTGTCAGGCCTGAACCTCTGTGCCATGCACCGAGTGAGACTCAATTCATCTGCGGCTGCGTCGGCTGTCCTGCCACGCTGACTGGGGACCGCAGGGAGCCACCTGGAGAGTAGCAATGACCACAAAGGTGCCGGGCAGCCACCTTAGAGCTGCTGCCTCGGGTGGCCTACTCAAAACCCCTCCCAGCTAGCGGGAGCTTTACTTCCTTGCCTTTATGTCTTTTACTTTCTTGCCTTTTATATTTTTTTAAATAAATTTGCTTATACCCTAATGTTGCTCTCTGGTTGTATGTATAATAAGACCTCAATGAGGCTCATTTTTCAAAAGCTTTCCAAAGGGACGCAGTGGCACCTGTAATCTCAGCCCTCAGGAGGCTGAGACAGGAAGATTGCTGTGAATTCAAAGCCAGCCTAAGCTGCATAGTGAAGCTGAGTCTCAGCAAGATGGGGAAAACAAAGGCTCCCAAAGTGGAGCAATTCTACATAAGGTACTTGTTTCTCCTTGAGTGGAGATCTGTCGCCCCACACAGTGGGCTGCCCACAGCCTGGCCACCTGTCCGTGCCTGCTGAGCTGGCTATGGGTACACTGCTGCCTGGTGCCTGGTGCATCTGTGTGGCTGGGTGGAGCCCCGCCTATCAGACTGTCACCTCTGCAATTCACTACTGGGTCATGATGACTCACTACTCCCAAGGGTGGGGGCCGGATGTTACTTTCCATGACAACCCAGCACACAGGTACACAAGGGTAGCCCACATGGACTCAGGACTAGTATGGGCTGTGCCCACCTCCCCAGCCTGTAGCCAGCTCCCTGGAGCCCAGCCCAGACTGCCCACTGCAGCCCACCCTCCAGTCCAAGCATTGGCATCAGCCTCAGCACGGAAAATTTGAGATCGGGATGCCTGGAGACTGCCCATCCTGGGTCCTGCTTCCCAGGATGGGCCCCTCAAGGAGGGCATGAGGAAGCCTTGGGTCTCAACCTGTTCTATTCCTGGCAGGATAAGGGCCACAGGACATGTAGAGAGCGGAGGACAGAGCCCTTTGTGGCTGTGACAGACTGGCTTTAAGAAACCCCAACCCCGCTCGGCTGCTGCTCCATTTCCAGCCAGGAGAGGGGAGCTATGAAACATTCCTCCAGATCTTAGCCTTGGAATCACCTCAGGTTAGGGTTGGGGACAGCAGGCTCCTTCCTCAATCAGCAAAAGACCAGACTGGGCTCTAGGAGTGCCCAGCAGAGTCCAGGCCTGGACAGTTTGAGATGAGCTGGTAGCAACACGGGGCCACTGTGTGGAAGGCAGAGAGGGGCAGGTGCCCATGTCCTGGTCCCCAGAAATGCAAAGTTGACCTGTGGCAAAGGACTGCAGATGTGACCAGGTGAGGAGACCTTGAGATAGGGGCAGGCAGTGCAAGCCCATGAGGGTGGGGCGCAGGTTGGAGGGACAGCCTCCAGAAGCCTCTGAACTCACACCCTGAGAACCAGTTGACCTGCTGTTCTCCCTAGTCTTCTACCAGCCACCTTTTCGAGGGAACCTTGAAACTCCCCCACCTGCTTGCCTGCCCTCACAGGCCCAAAGCCAGGCACCAGGGCTATTGGGCACCTTTGTCTCCCACAATGCCATCTCCACTCAAGTTCCAAGACTCGCTGCCTGCTCTTGGCAGGGGTTCCATCCACATTCTAGACACCTGCAGCCTGTGCCCCTTGTCAGGACTGGGCAGGAAGAGAGTGCTGATCTGGACAGCTCAGCCTTGAAAACAGCTCAGAGTGGCCCTGAGGGCTGGGGTGTAGCTCAGCGGTACAGCACTTGCCTAATACAGGGGCCTGGGTTCAGCCTTCAGCACACACCTCCACCCTAGGAGGCCACTCCTGACTTTACCAGCCATGGCCAGCTATGCCCCGGGTCTGGCCCGAGGTGTGCATGCCAGACGGGGTGGGAGCAGGAGACCAGATCACCCCCGGCGGCATGAGGTGGGGAATGACTTAAAAGAGAAACTAACTCAGTTCTAGAAGCCAGGAGACCAGAAGTCTCAAATTTAGGTATGGCAGGTCCTCGGGGCACTGGTGCCTGCTCTGTCCAGCTCCTGGGGCTCCTTGGTGTGGCCCAGCTCACCCCACCTCTGTGTTCACTCCTTACTGTACCATTGTTACTGTACTGTCTCCTCTAAGTGCCTCTGGACAACTGACATGACATTTAGAGCTCCCTGGGCCACATGGATCCTCCCAAGGTTCTTAATCATATTTTTGCCAATAAGGTCACATTTGTGGGCTCTGGGGACATGTATAAAATTGGGGCAGGGCACAGTTCATTTCACAGTGGGCTTTGCAAACATGCAGGTACAGAAATGCCCATGAAGAAGAGTCCAGTTTTTGGCCACTAGGGAGGTTTTTAAAGAGCCTAAAGCACCCATCGTTGGCCTGGCATGGGGAAATGGGTACTTGCAGCCCATGGGTGCAGTATAAGTCACCACAACCATCTTGTCACAGTTACTATGTGTTGGAGCCCAACAGGTCAACCTTTCTTCTGTCCCGGTGACCTCTGCTAGGTGAAGCATTTGCAGCTGTCTGTGGCATGGCTTGAGGTTATGATGACAAAAGCCTGGGCACAGCAAGACCCTGTGCAGAGGTGTAAGCCACAGCATGTCTCACTAGAAGGATGTGAGAAGGTCCCAAACTTGGAGCAGAAACCCCACGTCTCTCCAGATACTCATATAAGCAAAGCTTTAAACTCCAGTAAAGTGGCAGGGATATGGCTCAGCAGCAAAAGCACCTGCCTGGCAAGTGCAAGGTCCTGAGTTCGATTCCTGATACCAATAAACAAATAAAATTAACTCCAGTAAAATGCACAGGGCAAACTAAGCATGGTGGCACACACCTGTCTTCCCAGTACTCTGGAGGCTGAGACAGGACGATACCCTGAGGTTGAGGCCAGACTGAACTATGTAGTGAGGCCCTGTCCGAAGGAAAGCAGGTGGCATTTCCCATTTGAACCATGTTTAACTGCACAGTTCAGGGGCATTAAACACATTCATCACACGTGTCCATCTCCAGAACTTTCTCATCCACAAAACCCATTAAACAGTAACTCCCCAGGCCCCAGAACCCCTATCCTACTTTCTGTCTCTATAGACTTGATGACTTTAGGGGTTCTTTTTTTTTTTTTTTTTTTTGGTACTGGGAATCAAACTCAGGGTCTTGTGCTTCCCAGGCAGGCACTGTGCTTCTCAGCTATATTTGTGGCCCTTAGGGACTTCATTTGAGTAGAGTCATACAGTTCTTTTCTGGCTTATTTCACTAAATATCTTGTCCTCAAGCTCATCTATCTTGCAGCATGTGTCAGAATTTCCTTCTTTTCAGGGTGAGTAATAATCCACTGTGTGGATGGACCCTGTGTTTATCCCTTCACCCGTTGTGAGCACTGGAGTTTATGCTTCTGGCTCCTGTAAATCCGGGTGTACAGATATTATGTCCAGAACCTGATTTCAGACCTTTTCTCTCTGTACCCAGAAGCAAGAATACCAGGTCACTTGATAATAGTGGGGTTTTTTTTGTTTGTTTGTTTTGTTTTGTTTTTTTTTTTTTTTTGTCTTTTTGAGACAGGGTCTCACTGTGCAGTTCAGGCTGGCCTTGAGCTCACTTTGTAGCCTAGGCTGGTCTCAAACTCGAACGATCCTCCTGCCTCAGCCTCCTGAGTGCTGGGATTGCAGGCATGAGCCACCATGCCTGACTTGATAATTGTGTTTAATTTTTTTTTCCCACCACCCCTCCTAATAATTGTGTTTAATTTTTAAAGGAAACATAAGTGAGGGATTTTCGGTGGCCATGATGGTGGCTCTGAGATGGGGTCTTGCCACACTGTCTGGGCTGACCTCAAACTGGGGATCCTCATGGTTCAACCTCCTGCATAGTCGGGATTACAGGCAGGCACCACCATGCCCAGCTCCAGTAGATGCAATTTTTTTAAAGCTTGCTTTCTTTCTTTCTTTCCCTTTCTTTCTTTCTTTCTTTCTTT
Organism: Cavia porcellus; assembly: GCF_034190915.1. Lineage (NCBI taxonomy): Eukaryota > Metazoa > Chordata > Mammalia > Rodentia > Caviidae > Cavia > Cavia porcellus. Next base: position 29,838,049 of record NW_026947500.1, read on the forward strand.
CTTTCTTTCTTTCTTTCTTTCTTTCTTTCTCTTTCTTTCTTTCTCTTTCTTTCTTTCTTTCTTTCTTTCTTTCTTTCTTTCTTTCTCTCTCTCTTTCTTTCTTTCTTTCTTTCTCTCTCTCTCTCTCTCTCTCTCTCTCTCTCTCTTTCTTTCTTTCTTTCTTTCTTTCTTTCTTTCTCTTTCTTTCTTTCTTTCTTTCTTTCTCTCTTTCTTTCTTTCTTTCTTTCTTTCTCTCTCTCTCTCTCTCTCTCTCTCTCTCTCTCTCTTTCTCTCTTTCTTTCTTTCTTTCTTTCTTTCTTTCTTTCTTTCTTTCTTTCTTTCTTTCTTTCTTTCTTTCTTTTCTTTTCTTTTCTTTCGTGCCAGAGATTGAACTCACGACCTTGTGCTTGCCAGGCAGGCACTTAAGCCATTAAGCTAAATCCCCAGCCCCAATGCAGTTTTTAAAAGAACTGAAAACCACATACATCAAGTGTTGTCCCTGATGGGGACATGAGAAATAAGCACTCCAAACTCCAAAATCAGAGGCCAGCACAGTGCACACTTCTACTCCCAAGACTCTCAAGGCTGAGGCAAGAGGATTACTGTGAGTCCAAGGCCAGCCTGGGCTACACTGAATTCATTACCAGCCTGAACTGCATAGCACGCTCCTGTCTCAAGAAAGGGAAAACAGAACTTTGAAGTGATGTGGGGGAAAAAAAAATTGCCAGGGATTTAGCTCAGTGGCATAAACGCCTGCCTGGCAAGTGCAAGGTCATGAGTTTGATCCCCAGTACCGCAAAAAAAAAAAAAAAAAAAAAGAAAGAAAAGAAATGATGTGGTACACCTGTGATCCCAGCACTCAGAGGCGCTGAGGCAGGAGGACTGTAAATTCAAGTTCATTCTGAGCAAGACCTTGTCTCAAGATTTAAAAAATGAGCTGGGGGTGTAGCTCAGCACAGAGGGCCTGAGCTCAGTCCCTAGAACCTAACCCCCCCAGACACAAACAAGCAAAAAACACTTTTAAAACATTTCAACCATTTTTAACCTTTTATGTCAATAATGGATTACTGCTTTTAGTGATTCTTTAAAGTAGGAAAGAATTTAATGAATGCATAAAATAAGGCCTTTCCCACCACTGGCTAAAAGGGCCACTTAGCCAGTGCACAGGAACCAGACATGGTCTCTGGGGTGAGACCACTGCCCAGTGACTCTGCAGGCTGAGTCCACGCAGAGGCAGGGCCACCTGGGCCCACTCCCACTCGAGCCTTGGGAAAGGCCGTGTGGCCAAGACTCCTACAGCCCCCAGAGTGACAGGCTCTCCTCCCTTTTCTATGAATGGCAGGGTGGGGGCAGGTCCCTCCCCTGAGCTCCCCACTTTTGCTCCCTTTTCCCCAACCCCTGTAGGCTCCACATCCGCCCGTCCAGCCCTACATTCACACCACCCACCGCACCCCTCAACTCAGGCACGAGGTATTAACGGATGAGCATGTGAGATCATGACTCTTGAATAACGACATAGGTAATCTTTCAGCCTCCTGTTTCCACGGCATTCCAGGGGCTAATAGTGTGATGATGTCCAAGTTGGGAATTGAGGGATAAACAGGAGCTCACAAAGGACCGCAAAGGGGAAAGTGTTCTGGGTAGAGCAGTTTTCCCCCTTGTCCCCCATACCTTGTGAGGTTTGGCTTGTCCTGCAACCCTGCAGGGTAGTGCAGGCCCTACAGAGACCCCAGAAAGAAACAGTCTCCCCATGCCTGATGCTGGGATCTCACCCACCCTGCCAAAGGCTGGCCAGTTGGTTGGGATGCCTGCAGTGACAGGGAACTCACTATCTCTTAGCCAAGATTCCTGCTGGCAATCTCTCTCACCATCCTCTTACACTCCGGTGGCATCACTCACAGGACCGGGCAGAGTGCATCCAAAGGGCTCAGGAACCAGACAGACAGAGAGGACCAACCCTCTGAGGCCATGCCAGACAGTGCCGAAACCAGGTGGGGCAGCCAGCCGGCCTTCTGCCCAGCCTCTTGATTTTCTCAGGCTGTGGCTGGAAGGTAAGGGATCTGGGGCAGGCCTGAGTCACAGGTCTTGCCCCAGGGGCCATGTCAGGCTCAGGTCAGGTCACCTGAGAGGCACCAAGATTCCAGCAGCCTGGATTTGCCTCAGTCTCCCCAGGTTCATGCTGGAGCAGGCTCAGAGACCCAAGGCATACCCTGGCAATCCAGGAGGGCCTCCTGAGGAGGTGAGGGAGAGGTCTTCCCAGCAGGGAGCAGAGATTACTCCTGAGTATGCCACCCACAGGAAGAGGGTGGCATGGAGTCTCAGGTGCTGGGCCTGGCTCATGACACACAGCTTCCTCACAGGTTGGCCACATGGCCTGGCTGGTTGGGCAAGTGCCTGAAGGGCTGGCCTCGTCACCATAGGGAAGTGACCTCACTCAGGGAGTTTCAAAGAAGTGTCCCCATCCCCCAGCTGCCCAAGGGCTCCACGGCCAGGCTCCTGTGCCAAGGGTTCAGATGGACAGGACAGCTTGCCAGTGTCCAGGCCGGATGTATGAGCCCCTAGTGTGACCTGAGATGCCTGTCTAGGCTACAGGCTTCTCTTCCGCTCTGCGTGAATGCCAGATGCGCCCCTTGAATAAATATTAGTAAACTTGGCTAGGACTGCCGCTGTGTGACGCCACTAACCTGCCAGCCTGCGCAGAAGCCAGCACGGCTCCTCCTGGTCTGAGAAGCAGCCCTTGTATTTGAGTGCTGTGGAACCGCCCTTAAGTCTGGACCCAAAGGGCCGCTATGAGGTACTGCGGGAGCACTTGGCCTCTCTGAGCTCTGCCTCTGGGGTAGCCATGACGCAGAAATGAGGCCACACAGGCCAAGTACCCAGCCAGGTCATACCGGCCTCCCAAGGGTGCCAGCTACACCTCCCTGCCAGCACTCCCTCTCTAGCACCTACACCCGCTAGCATCTGGCCAGAAGCTGGGGGGGGGGGAGGCTGTCCCCATCCCCTGCTGGAGGACCTCTGGCTCAGTGGCTGCAAGGGCATCAACAGATTCTCTATGTCACAGCTTTTCTCCTTCTCATTGCTAGCACCAGCAGCCCAAGAAATAAGCATCGCAGTCCCTACCCTCTGGAGGGGACCCACAGATGGTCTGCCTGAGGGTAAAGACAGGATCCCTTCTTGGCAGTGTGCCTTGGCGTGTCACTTCTCCTCTCGGAGCACCTGTAAACAGGACAATCGCTCCCCTGGCCATTACTATGGCTGGAAGTCCTCCATACTGTGAGCAGCTCCCAGAGTCCGGGTGGGTCACTGCTGGCTTGACCAAACACGAGACCACGAGTTCACACAGCTGTGGGGGCATCCAGGAGCCAACCCTGGGCTCATCGGAACAGCTGGCAGTGGGCTCTACCTTGGCAGCCCCCTCCCCTGTGTACTTCAGCCCGAGGGGTTATCACCCTACCCCCAAGCTTGAGCTTGTCTCCGAGAGGAACAGCAAAGGGGGTGCTGAGTGGGATGGCAGGAAGTCTGTGAGGAAGAGTCTCCCAGCTCCCCTCTGCCCCAGCCCCCCCATCTAAGCTCCAGGCTGATCCCTGTGAATTGCCCAGCCTCCCCTGAGAACAACAGAGTTGAGGGCAAAGAGAGGGGCCTCACTTGGTTTATAGACCTCTCGTGAACCCCAAAGTTTCCATTCCTGCTCCAGGCTCCCTGGCACATTCTCTTTGACTTTGACTTTTTTCCTCGTGGAACCCAGACCCAGGAGAGCTCTACCACTGACATACATCCCCAGCCTATTTTTAATTCTTTTTGAAACTTTGAGACAGTCTCACTAAATTGCCCCAACAGGAGTCCAGCTTGTGATCCTCCTGCCTCACCCTCCCTTAGTGCTAAATTAGAGAAGTGCACCACCGTGGCCTGCTACTCTGGCACTTTCTGTCTCTTTTGTCCTTACTCCCTAGGCCCTATTCTTCACCTAGAAGTGGAATCAGAATCCCCACGCTGGGGTGTTCTCGGTTAGTAGGTAAAGGCTGGAGACCATGTCTAGCAAATGGATACCAATTGGTCCTTTGCAGTTTCCTGGGGAACATATTCAGTTTGCTGCTGGGGAGCATGGGGTTCACTTTCCTTTCCCTTCCTTTGGTCTTCTGGGATCCAGCCACAGCCAGGCACACAGTGGGTGCTTAAGCAATGCCAAGTGTCTGGGAGGCCTGGAACAAAACTCCACTGACTGACCCCTGGCAGGAAGCTGGTGGGTACTGGGAGCTCCAGGAAGGTGCTGGAACACCTGTCACAGTGGTTCCCCCAGACCCCCACTGCCCAGAGAAGTCTCTAGCCTAGCCTCACTGCCTGCATTGCAGGACCCCTGAAGGACAGTACAGGCCCTGCAGAAGCTGAGCGAGAAACCCCAAGGAGAATCACAGGCTCCCCAGGCCTGATGCTGGGATCTCTCCCACCTGTCAAATGCTAGTCGGTTGGGATGTCTGTGGTGACAGGGAACTCACTGCCTCTTAGCAAGGTTCCTTGCTGAATCTCTCGCCATCCTCCTCCACCAGTGGACTCACTCACTGGGCCAAGCAGGGCGGCTACACTCACAACAGTCTGTGCAGATGTCTCTGCCCTCCAGAACCCAGCTCTGCCCCTTGTCCATTCTGCTCTTCCATCCTCCTAGAGTCCTCTGGCCACGCAGGTGGGGACTACTGAATAGCCACCACCTGGACGCCATCTACCAAAGCTGACCTACAGGGTCTTTTTATTCTGCCAAGGGACCCTGAAGGGCCAAGGTCCTGGCTGTGTCTTGGGAGGGTAGGGGGTTTCCCAGACACTTGGTGATGGTGGGTCACAGTTTTAGGCTCTGCTGTCACTGTCCTGAAAATTTTGACACCTTTTCAACAAAGGGACCTATGCTTTTACTTGGCACCAGCCCTGGACCTGCTGAGGTAGGGGTGACTGGTTCTTATCCCAGCCCACAGCTTCCTCGCATCGGGGTGGGGGCACTGAAAGCATCCTAGCCCATAGGGTCTGCTGAACCTCTTAGTAGTCCCCACCCCCACCCCTGGGAACCCAGGAAAAGCTAGCATTGGCTTCCTGCTCCAATTAAATCCTTTAAAGGAAGAGGGTAAATAAAACCGACTGGCAGGCGGTGACTCAGCCACCCCCCCAGCCCCGCCCACCCCGCACCCCCAGGCTACTCCCCAGGGTCCACCCCACACTCCTAGCACCCCTTTCTCTGCTCTCGACCCGCGCTCCCAGGCTACTCCCCAGGGTCCGCCCCGCACTCGGGTCACCCCTCTGCTCCCCGCCCCGCGCCCCAGGCTATTCCTCAGGGTCCACCCCACACTCCTAGCACCCCTCTCTCTGCTCCCCGCCCCGCACCCCCAGCTACTCCCGAGGGCCCGCCCCTCACTCCGGTCCCCCCTCTGCTCCCAGCTCGCGGCCCGCGGCCCTCTGCCGCTAAGGTTTTGCGGCCCTACCTGAGGTTGAGGATTGAGGGGTACTGTTCTCACCCCTCTCGTGTGCTGCCTACTTTAGTAAAAGTCACAATCTCCATTTTACCGAAGGAAAACCGAGCTAGGGAAAGGGAAGAGGTCCCTCCAGATGCAGCCTCTGGCGAGTTAGGAAAGCCCGGTGGGGGCACGGTCACTTTCGGAGACCGTTTTGGGTTGCCCCAGGAGCGCCCCGGAGAGGGACTGGGCAGCCAAGGATTGGGAGGAACAAGGAACCTGCGATTCTCCTCTACCAGGATCTCTGAAGAGGCAGGGCAGGATTTCGGAGAGCCTAGGTTGGGGTCTGAGCCCCACTGTCTCCCCTCCCGGATTGGGAACCGGGGCGCTTCCCGGGGTTTCCCAGCGCGTGAGTCACCGCGGGCAGGACCAGCTGCAGTGCATTCCTCTGCGAAGTCGGCGCCCGGGCGGGTGGGGACAGCGAGTCACCCCACCGGGCCCAGCAGCTGGGACGTCGGGAGCTAGAGGGGCGCAGGTCAGAGGGGCGGACCCGGGTGATCAGGGCGGGGTGGCTGAGGGCAGCATCCCCTGGCCCTCGCTAGAACTAGGCTGGGCGGGGCGTTCGCGGGGCGTGGTTTGCGTGGGGCGTGCCCTGGGGAGGCGGGTCCCGTGGGGCGGGGCTCATATAAGTGCAACCCGGGCGCCCGACGCGCATTATCGTAGCTGCGCCGTCTTGAGTATCCGTGCGACATGAAGACTCCCAGCGAGGTGCTGCGCGAGGGCGAACTGGAGAAGCGTAGCGACAGCTTGTTCCAGTTATGGAAGAAGAAGCGCGGGGTGCTCACCCCTGATCGTCTGCGCCTCTTCCCCACCGGGGCCGGTGCGCGCCCCAAGGAGCTGCGCTTCCATTCCATCCTCAAGGTGGATTGCGTTGAGCGCACGGGCAAGTACGTCTACTTCACCATCGTCACCACCGACCGCAAGGAGATCGACTTCCGCTGCGCGGGCGAGAGCTGCTGGAATGCGGCCATCACGCTGGCGCTCATCGACTTCCAGAACCGCCGCGCCCTGGAGGGCTTCCGCAGCCGCCAGGAGCATGCGGCGCCCGCCGCGCAGCCCGAGTCCGGGACGGCCCGCGCGCCCTGAGCCTTCGCCGCGGTGAGTGACGCCCCAACCGTCGACAGGGGTCTCTAGCGCGCCCTGGAGGATGTGGGCCGTGACCCTTTCCCCGGAAACCTGCATCGTTGGGGAAAACTCGGGGAGGGGGAGGTTGTCCCGCTGCCTTGGGGGCAGTTTCCAAAGAGGCCATGGGCGCCGTGCAGTCGCCGCGTGTGGGGCTCGTGGCAGAGGCTATCGCTTGGCCTTAGGGATTCTCCAGATCGGCACCCAGATCTCTCCCGCGCTGCTCCCTGACCCAGTCCTCTCTCTACAGAGCCTCACACTGCACCAGTCGGACCAGACCAGCCACATAACCGCACCGCACAGGAACCAGGGAGTACCTGAGACAGCGAGAGCCCAGACAGGCCACCCACATGCTGACCTCCAGAGGACAAGGCCGCCTCTTCCATGCTGCCTTCCATGCTGCCTTCCATGCGTGCTGAACCTCGCCTGCTGCGCGGGCCCGTTAACTTATTGGACTATTTATTTTGATGGTCATTTATCGTCAAGCTGTTCTGTCTTAATATTTTGTTTTTGCACCAGCATTTCATTCCAAATAAATGAGTTCATTTATTCTTTTTTTTTCTACCAGTGGCTGTGGCTCAGTTCTGTTTTTCCGGGAGGGCTGGAAACTGGAACACCTTCATCTAGTCACAGCCTGAAGCTACTGCAGCCCAGGCTGGTCAGAAAGGACATCAGCATTTAGAATGAATATCCACTGTCATCAGCTAGGCCAGATCCATGGCCTCCCCAGAGGCCAGGAAGTGTCCTGGTGTGTGGCCTGGCTACCTTCTGCTCCTGGGCATAGCTTGGGGTGGTCATGGTTGGTGGCAGTGTTTGCTTGGGCAGTTCACTGGAGCTGGAGGGGAGGCCAGCACACCTCCTCCAGACCAGAGCTGCTGCCAGTGGAGGTGGCTGTCCTCAACTGCACCTTCCACCCACACACCACCTGTCCAGCAGTGCCTGGCAGACCCACTGGAAGGTCTCTGTCCCCATGTGCTCTTTTTGACTCCAACCCAAGGTTCTGGAGAGCAGCTGCCAGCCCTGGTCACTGCTTTCAGGCCAAGGGGAGAAGCTGGCACTGCCTCCAGTGGCTGACCCAGGACTGGGACCAGGGATTGGAAGTCTGGACTCATCAAACCCATCCCCCTTCCTGAGCTTCCTGCCAGGGTGGCAATTTCTGCCCTCGCCCATTTTCATCTGCTGTAAGTTCAGGAACCTAGAAAGTTGGTGACAAGGTGTGAGAGGTATGTGCCCCTCCCTGGCAAGATCTATGGATGACCAAGCTGAAGAAGATAGTGTAACAGGAAACAGGACTGTGGGTGTGTACTTTTGATTCCAGGGAACTTCTGGCTGCAGGGATAAGGTCGGGGAAGTACAAGTGAGGGCCAACATCTGTCACTTACCCTCCACCCAAGGGAGCCATTACAAGCCTTCTACCTGGGCCTCAGGGGCCAGGCTGGGGACTGCGACTGTCCCTTTTTTGGATGGGTGCTGGGTCCAGACAGGAATTCACTCCTTGTAAGGAATATTATCCCATATATTTATTTGGGAAGGCCCTCTGCAAATGGAGAAGGGGCTCCAAAGAGCAGCAAAGACTAGCCAGGGACTGACCACCCAAGGTCATGGAGTAAACCCCCTGCCCCTGGTAGGGTACAGAGAGACACAAGGTCTGATCTAGGGTCTTAGACCAGAAGCGTTAATGAATCTTGGCTCTCTGGGGTGCCTCCCAGTTTGAGCACAACAGAATTCTAAGGTTTAGGAGCTCCACATTTTAAGAGCTTCTTTCAAAGGAGGTCAGTGTGGGGTAGAGGGCCTGCCTGGTCTCGGGGCATCAGTCCCTGTCCATTGCTGGTCCTCTCCAGAATAAACACTCAGTTCACACGCCCACGGTGAGAGTGCCATGCCAGTGCCTCTTCTCCAGGCAGCCCAGGTTGGGGTGGGGGTGAGAGGCTGGAGTTGCCCCCCCCCAACCTCCAGGGTTCTCAGGTCTTGCTGCCTTCCTGGTTCAGGGTGGTGGCCAGGGGACTGATTCCATCAGGGAGCCTCATGGGGAGATGGGGCCAAGGCAGCATCTGCAGTATAGTTCTGGGTCTGGGCGGAGTTGAGGTGTAACTTCTGGGTTCCCCAAAACATCCTTTCTTCAAGCCTTGCTTCCCTGATCTTTTAAACTAACCTGCTTGTGCTTATGGGTAGGGCATACTGTGGCCTGGGGGTGGGCAGAAAGATCCTGTCCCCAGGGCTGTGTATGAGTGAGTCTGTCTGGGTGGCAGCAGGCCGATTTCTCACTGACAAGTTGGTGGAATCAAGGGCTGACTAAAGGTTTGGGAAGCAGCCTGGTCATTTGTCCTCTCCAGAGCACTGGGTCTCAGCTGCAGGCTACCTCCTCCAGGAAATCCTCCAGCCCCAAGCTCCATCCCTGACCCCCACGTTTCCTTCCCACGGGCAGGTGGAGCCTGGAGAAATCAGGTCAGATGAGGTCTCAAAGGAATTTATTGGCCATCTGTGTGTGCTCAGGGCCCATGTCACACAGTTTTGTCCTTCTTGTGGGACACAGGCTTCCTCCAGAGGAACAGGAAGATGAGAAAGTTGACAGCGAATTGCACATAGCCGAAGATGGGGACGCCGAAGCTTCGGTATAGAAAGCCACCAATAGTGGGTCCCACAGTGCGGATCAGCGACTGCACAGAGGCAGAGAGGCCCAGCATGGTCCCTGGGGGAAGGTGGTAACTATCAGGCACCCATTGCCTGGCCAGCCTGGCCTCCCATCCTTGTCCCAGCCTCTGAAGTTCCTGGTTGGCATGAGATACCATCTCCACCCCACAAAGCAACCCACCTGCCCAACATTCCTCACCTCCTGCTCCATCCCTGCCTTTGGGGGCTCCCTCCACCCAAAGGTCCTTGGGGACCCCTCAGCCGCACAGGACCCTGTCAGTGTGCTTCCCCGGGTGTGGGACTGAGCTTCTTCCCTGCTCCAGAAAATTCCCAAGCATGGGAGGAGCCTCGGAATGGGGCCACAGGTCAGGGTGCAGGCCCCACCCTCCCAGGCCCGCCAAGGGAGAGGGCATCTGTACCTGGAGCCGGAAGCCACCCACCTAGGACATCTAAAGAAGGGGCTTACACAGCTCCATCCCAAGCCTGTTGTACTGAGGACCCAGGGGCAGCATCTGTCCGATATGGCCCAGGGGTCATGGTTGGGGAGTCCTGAAGCCCTTGTGGGCTGCAGTTCTAGGTCACCCCCACAGCCTCTCCTGCCCATCAGTCCCTCCTCCAGTCTCCCTTGCTCCCAGGGTCCTCCTATGGACCCACGGAACCCCAGGGCAGGGGAGAGGGCCCCCACCTGCCTCTTCTGTAGCCCAGCGAGAAGGCACCCTCTTTCTAGCTCACCCTGATTTGGGCAGCCATCTGAGCATGTAGGCAGTTTGCTTAATGGCCCAGGCCTCTACATCTCTAGCCAGCTGTCCCAGGGTCGACTTGCCTATGTGTGGCTGTTGTCAACCTTTGGACAGCATGGGGGAGCAGCATTCACTAAGCCAAAGCCCCGTCTGTTAGGTCCCCAAGCAGGAAGACACCCTTTGTCTGATTCTGATGTCCCCAAGATTGCTCCCCATGGGCTGTGAGGTCTCTGGCTCTCAGACTTTGGAGCTTAGGGTTCTTTGGAGCTCACATGGACAGAGGCCTGGCAGGCCCTGCCCACACCAGGGCCAGCGTGGGGAAATTTAGGAGCAGCCTCTCCCACTGCCCACACGCCCGAAGACATGGGCAATTACCGCCTCCTCCGAGGCTCTGCTTCCCAGGCTACTGCCCAGTCAGGTATTTCTCCTTCCCAGCGGAAGGGCGGTGTCTAGGGCATGACTGGCCCTGGTAGCCTGGCCTGCTCCTCCCTGCCAGACCCAGTCTTCTCTCTTCAGGGCTTAATTCTCTGCTTCCTCTACCTAATCTCTCCGAATTGCGGGCCTCCTCCTCCAGGAAGCCTTCTGGGACCAGCTGTCTAGAGACCAGTTGTCCCACCACCATGGCATCACAGGCCTGACAGGACTTGAGGGCCCCAGAAGCCTTATGGAGAGGCCTGCCCCTTTCTTCACCTGCTGGGATGGCAGGTGGAACAAGCCCCAAGTCCCCTGACTTTCAGCAACCCTCAGGAGCTAGTGCATAGCTGTACCCTGCCCTGGATAAGGAGGGAGCAGGATCAGGGCACCCCTAGTCTGCTTGAGGGGCTCTCCCAGGCCTGTAGAAAGCTGGGAAGTCCTAAATCTCTTGGGCACTTATTCTGGGAGCCTGAGCACTTGTGAGAGTGGGGGAGGGGAAGGCCATGCTGCTCCGAGTCTGCCCTGGCCCATTTCTCTGTCCTCCTAACTGGCCTCAGCAGGACCCTTTACATCCACACTGGTACTCAGCGGGGCCTGCATAGAATGCCATTCAGCTTTCCTTTAGTGAAATCTTGCCAAGATGTCACAGCCAAGGTATACTCCAGCCTGCAGTACCCTCCCCATCCTGCCCTATCTGGTGCTGGACTGGTCAGCATAATTTGATTCAAGACGAGGTGGCAGTCCAGGATGCCAGGCCACCTGGCTCCTGTGCATCCGATGGGATGCTCAGAAGAATCCCAGAGAGGAGGACATGGCACTGACCTGTGTCCGCGGCTGAGACAGCCTTGGTCAGCATGCTGTCAGTGACCACATTGAGTGCGCAGAGGCTGAACACCAGGCCGGGCATCAGGATGCACAAGTGCAGGATGCTGGACATCAGCACCTGGCAGGAGGGCAAGGAGCAGAGCCACCATTGGCAGACACCACCCAGGGCCGGAAGGGGCCCCACCTGAAGTCCCATCTATCGCCACATGTGGCCAGGAGGGTCGGGGACCTACTTCTCTGTGGGGATAGCATGAGGTGCATAGCACTCACCATGGCCAACCCCACCACGATGAAGACGAGCACACTAATGCGGAGCAGTGTCTCCTCTGAGAAGTGTCGGCTTAGCTGCCCGATGACCAGGCCTTGGATCACCTAGACGCAGCGAGGGGATGAGATGGCTATGGGGGACACTGGACTATGACCTGCTCTTTCACAGTGGCTGGCCCCCAGTGGGAGCTGAGTCCAGGCAGAAGGCTAAGTAAGCCTCATGGTACTCAGGAGACGGCTCTTTTCTAGAGGGTAGAATTCTGGAAAGTCCATGTGGAGGATACCCAGGGACACAGGGATATGACTCAGCAGGACACCCTTGGGCCACTCCCAGGCGAGGGCGAGGCTTCCGATCTGGTCATCTCACCCACCACCAGGCAGGAAGTACCCAGGGCCAAAGGCCAGCAGGGGAGTGGCAGCCAGCGGCTTGGAGCAGAAGGGGTGGCTGGGGTCAGAGTCTGCCAGGGCGGGCTCACATGGGGCGGGCCCAGCCCTGAAGAACCTGCCTAGCTACTCTCCCCACTCCTGCCTAGCATAACCCACTCCTGCCAAGGGAAATCCATCTTCACAAAGACTCTCTGGAACTAGGTGTGGTGGTGCACACCTGTAATATCAGCCTTGAAGAGGCTGAGGCAAGACGATCACCATGAGGTTGAGCCTGAACTACACAGTAAGTTTGAGCTACATAGCAAGACCAAAAGCCAAAGGGGAAAAATCAAAAATCCTTCAAAAGAAAAGAGAGAGAAAGGAAGGAAGGAAAAGAAAAATCCTGAGACATATTCAATAATACACACCTGTATTAATCCTAGCACTCCGGGAGAATGAGATAGGAGAATTACAAATGTGAACTTAGGCTGGGCAGCTTATTCAATGAGACTGTCTCAAAAATAAAATAAAATGTGGGGCTGTGGCTCAGTGAAGACCCTAAGGTTCAACCCCCAGTACTGGGGGGAGGGGAAAGAATTCTACTTCCAAGTTTAAGCTTTATTTTTGTATTTGTTTTTTAGAGTTTTGTTTGTTTTAAAGACAGCTCACATAAGCTTCAAACTCACAGCATTCTCCCGCCTCTGCCTCCCGAGTGCTGGGATTCAGGTATGTGCTAAAGTACTTAGCACCACTGTTTTTTAAATTTAGTGCAATACTTCTGCAACGAGAGCACTAGACCACGACAGAAGAAAATCTTGGCATTTTAGACAAGCACCAAGACCCCAGTCCCAACTGCAGTTGCATCTCAATTCTCCATTAATTGAGAAAAAATTTCAAATTACGCACCTCAAACTGAAGGTAGCTAATAGGCCAGCTAGTCACGTTCTTGCCCCCTCCCAATTGTCCCCCTGCACGTGTCCCAAATGGCCACCTAACCTGAAGGCACCCCTGCTCTGGCACCTTCCCCTCCTCTACACAGCAGCCCCAGCCAGAGGAGTCCTTCCTCTTCTCAGTCCAATCCAGCCAGCTGAGGAAACCAGGACACACATCACCCAAGCCTAGTCCTGTCTACTCAGGTCAGCTAACCTCAGGGCCTTTGCACCTGTCCCCAGCCCTTAGCAGGGTGGCCCCACAGCTTCCTTACTCCTCCTCACCTGCCCCACCTAAAGCAACACATCTGGACCTCTGGACCTCTGGATACAATATGGGGTGGGGACGGATGCCTCCCCATCACCGAGGGCCCCACTCAGCACCCCATACTCTGTGCTGCCCCTGCCAATGCTCTCTGAATGACTGCTGTCCAGGAACAGCCATGAGTGAGGGCAGGGAGCTGGGCCACCATAGATCTCTGTCCAAAGGTCTCTTAGGGGACAGAGGTCTGCGAGCCTGGCGGGGGGCATGTCATCTTGCCCTAGCCTTGGCCCACTCCCCTCGCCCAATGGGAGCCTTGGTGGGAGCAACACCTGGAAATGATTCCCAGGGAGCTGCAGGTGCAAGAGTTGGAGGCCAGTCTCAGGGAATACGCTCTTCTATTCTTTGTCCCATCCCCCTGCAGCTCTCCCAGTTCACCATCCCACCACGGACAAAGGCTGCAGCGCCAGGCAGCCATGCAGGCCCAGACTTCTCCCTAGTACTGCCCAGGGACCTCCAGTCCCCAGGGGACTGCAGACCCCACTTGCCTCAGGCTGGAGAGGCCTGGCTCGGGGGAGGCTAGGAACAACCTGTTTAAAACAAGGTTCCAGTGACTGCCAACCTTGGGTTATCACCACGGGCACTGTTTATCCTTTATTTTTCCTACCCGGGTGGCCCCTCTGGGCTGGTCTCAGAGCAGTGGCCCTCTTCGCCCACAGCAGAGATCAGCCCCTCCCAGTGTCTATTTTAGCGCCAGGGTCTAGGCCAGTCCTGGGCCCACAGGCACAGGGAGCAGATGGCTTGAAGGTGCCAGGAATGCCACACGCTTCCGGAGAGACCCAGAGCCCCTCCTCTGCTGGTCCCAGAATAGCCCTTCCCATGCCGGCTGTCAGGCAGACGTCGTGGCCCTGGCGACAGCCCTGGCGGCACGTCACCACCTGTCTCCAGCACACCAGGGTCTGGTCAGATGCCCAGGAGAGGTTGGGGGGGGCTTAGGAACTGGGGGTTCTGGGGGACTGGCAGAGAGGGTGCTGGCCCTCCCCACCGCCTCTAACTGCATGGAGAGTTTGGAAAATGCTGGGGGTCTCCGGGGCAGGATGCAGCCACCCTCAACACAGCTACCCTTGGGATCTGCAGGTGCTCGTCTCTTCCTGCTCTGTCCACTGCTCAGCACCAAGAGATGCACTGAGCTGACCATGGCCCTGATGTGCTGCCCAGTGCTGCAAGGGCTCACCAGCCTCCCACGGAGACAAGCCGCCCCTCCCGGACAGGCTCCCAGGCAGACGGTGTCAGTGCACGGGCCTGGGTCAGGGCAGCGATCTAAGTCTGCATCCACATTCAGAGTTGAGACCGCAGGTGGGGTGCACCGCGGTGGGAGAATGTTCTGATATGGCGGGGGCCACCTGTACAGATGCAGAAGATGGGGGGGGCAGCAGGGGTCTTTCCAGGAAACCAAGCCGGCCACACCTCAAGGTTCTTCCTGTGTGAATCACCCTCCTACACACCCTGCAGTGCACCCTGTGCCATGACCCCCGCTCACCATCTGGAGGATCCCAAAGAAGGACATGAGGTAGCCGGCCTGGGCAGCCTCCAGCTGGAAGAATTCCATGGAGATGATGGAGAACATGATCATGAAGAGTCCTGAGCAGAGAGGGCAATGAGGGACATTTGGGTGTCTCCACACCCCTATCACAATGCTACCTCCTCCTGCTTCCTGGAAGGGAACCTCCCTTGTCAGTGAGGGTATCTGGGGCCCTGGTCAGTGGCTGGGCGAGTGAGGCTCTTCTCTGAGATTCTACCGGGATGCTGGCATGGAGTGTGGCCCTCTGGGGACTGCTGGGCTAGAGACCAGGAGCTGGAAAGGGAGACCCAGGCTAGCCATGTAAGCACACCTGACTCCAAAACCCGCAATGGCCTCCTAGTCCTAAAAGCCTGCAAAGGCTCCTTTCACTCAAGTGGGGGCTTGGGTTCTTACTGCAACTTACTGCAACTGATGTCCTAACTAGATGGGCAGATGGGAGGTGTGATGGCCACAGATCTCCATCCTCAGCCACCAGGCCCTGGATGCCCTTGGGGAGAGCAGTCTAGACTCACCTGAGGGGAAGCCAGAGGCCACCTTCACAAAGAACACAGGCCGGACGCTGGGCAGCAACAGGAGGCGGGTGATGGCCTTCAGGTCGAACATGCTGGGCTTGGGTGCACCTGATCACCCAGGGACAGGTCAGAACAGAGGGTGGCCCTGGCCTGGCTGCAGCTGTAGACCTCAGCCCTCCCTGGACACTCTGGCCAGAGAGGGAGCCGAGCACTCTCCACAGCCCCCTGCACCAGCAGGGTGGGCATGGGGCACTTTGTCATATTCCTACCAACCCCAGCCACCCTGAATTCTGCAAGGGGCTTGGGAGACACTGTGTTATCTCTGAGGTAAACTGGCCTGGAAGTCTTGATTCCCCCAACCAGGGCATCTACTCCCAGCCAGGCCAGGGACAAGGACAGGCCAGAAGGTGGCTATGCCCAGCAAAGCGTGCTTTGGCACCTGGGCACTTCCTAAGGTTGTGTTCTAGGTCTCCCTGCTGGGCGTGGCCATTCCCTCATCCCGGGATCCTCTCTGGTCCTCCCAGGCTCTGCTCCCCCACGGGACTAGCCCTGCCTCTCTCTCTCGGTCAGGCTATCATGGCTTCCTGTCCCAGATGGCTCTCAGGTTGGGGTCTACCCACCTCAGATGAGTTCTCAGCCACAGGGTTCTGCCATCTGACAGGTATCCTGGAGGGGATCCCTCTGAGGAGCCCCTCTGGCTCACACTGCCCCTGATCTGGCCCCCAGGTCTGCCCAGTGCTCTCTGGCCCTCACCCTCCCATCACTTTGGACTCACAGTCTCAGCAATCCTTCAGCCCCCTGCCCTGTGCTGTGTCCTTCCTGGCCTTCCCCAGGCCTGTCTAGCCCTGTGCCTAAGTCCTCCCTGGCCTTGGGCCTCCACCACTGACCACACCAAGCTCAGCTCCCCAAGTGTTGGCATCAAGAAGGGCTCAAAGGAGGCAGGGGGGGGGTGGCCCCAGCTGGGTGCCATAGTACCCATGCCCCAAGGCTGGAGCACACGCTGCTCAGCAGATGATAGGGAGGTGCCTTTGCAGGTGGATGTGGCAGGGTTACCTGGCTGGGCAGCCTGGGCACCACCACTGGCCCCTTTGGTGCTGGCAGGGATGCAGGTGAAGCTGAGGATTGTTCCCAGGACGTTGGCCAAGAAAGCTACAACGGCCGGACAGTGAAGCCTGCAGGAAGAATGAAGTGGGTTCCTGGGCATGGTCCTCAGCTTCCACAGATGCTCAGTCTCAGCCATCCAGGTCCCCCAGAGACCCTCGGGACACACTGATTAGATGACAGACAGAGGAACAGATGTGCTCTGGCCTCTCTGGCCTTCCCTAGGCTCCAAGGCTGGAGGTGACAGGACCCCAAGACTCTGAGCGGTGGGAGAGGTGTGGGGCTGGGTGGGCTGGACATGCCCAGGGCCAGGGTGAGCCCTAGAAGATGGCCCGGCATAGGTGGCCCTGGGGAAGGCCTGACTGCATAACAGAAGGGTCACATAGCCCCCTCACCAGTGATGACAGATGGGTCCCTCAGAAACTCCCTTCCCCTGGCCTAGGGGACCTGGCGATCCAGAGCCTCCGAGTCCTCTGACGCATGCTAAGGACCACCTTCCCTCCTGCCCATGACACTCTTGCCACCAGGAGTCACCAAACAGCTGGGACTCTCCAAGAGCAGGTCCTGTCCCTGGGGGACACAGACACTTGGAGCTGGCCTTTCTGACACTCACTGTTACCTCTAAAGCCCAAGCCGAGTGTGTCCCAGACGGGAGCAAAGTAGATGCATGAGCCAGGCTGAGGCCACTAAGCCGGACTGCCCACCTCCTTCTACTCACCTAGCAAGGGTCCTTTTCATTTAGGCCCTGGCCCTATTCCCCAGCTTGCCCCCAGTCCTCTGTGGGGGACTCATTTTACAAGATGGTCAGAGTCTGGGCCTGCAGGCAGATGGGTCTGAGGTGGACCCAGCACTGAAGGTCCAGGGTCAAATGTGAGAGCTGTTCACAGGACAGCCCAAGTTCTTCCAGACCTCCCCAGCATCTCCAAATCTGCCCTGATGTGGATCCTAAGGCATGATGGGTCAGGGTTCTGGGATGGCCCTTGAACTCCCAAACCAGGCCATGAGCTTCCAGTGCCCCTTCAAGGGGGCCATAGTCCTCCCTACGGTTGTACACACATCCACACATTCACACACACATGGACACACACACACACGCACCCCTTTGCCACAGTCCTGACTGAAACCTGTGCACATCAAAACAGAGGCCAAGCCTTGTCCAGCCTTGGCTTCTCAGCTGGGCTCCTGTGGGAGGGGTTCCCTGGGTCCATTTGCTGCCACCCCCACACACCCAGGGCAACTCTGCCCTCACGCCCATTGCCCAGGATATGGGGTATTTGGACAACTGCAGCCAGGGATCCTCAGGGATGTGCCCCTCCACTAACCAGCAGGCACAAAGGGACAGAGGGCACTGGACCCAAGTGAGGCCTCCTGGAGCCCCAGGGGCTGCAGGAAGTGATGCGGAACAAGGAGACACCCTCTGCTGGTGACTGGCCCCAGAGAGAAGGGCCTTTCTTCTGGACTCTGGCCTCTGCAGCCCAGACGTCACTGCTCAGAGCTGGCAAGACAGAGACAAAACCTGCTTTCTTTGCCAGATGCCCCGGAAGCGCCAAGAGCAGAGGCAGCCACTCAGATGGCTATTTTGGGAAGCTGGTGACAAGTGAGGGTAGGTGGCAGGGAGCCAGGCCCCTTCTCCTTGGATCTTGCCTGTCCCTTGAACGGTGGCCAGCAAACCAAGGGCCAGTGTTGCCCTGGGAAAGGTGGGTAGTGGGGCTGGGGGACTCTACTGGGGTTGAGGGGAGACTGAGCCCACATCTCCCCCAGAATCAAAGTCAGCTGCTGCCTGGGGAAGCCGGCGTCACTCTCTTCCCCCCAGCAAAATGAAATGCTGTACAAGGAACCAGAAGAGAAGGGAAATTCTCCCAGGGCGGCCTCTACCTCGGGGCCTCAGGGCACACACTTCTCCCTCAGAATTCCCTTCCAGCTCTGTGCCTCACTGCACAGCATGATGTCTTCCCAAGGGACTTTGTGCCAATGCACTGGGACCCAGTGGGTGCAGGGTGATACCGGACCCCAGGTGAGACTCCAGGTTGTGCCTGGATTTTTCTTTTCCTTTTCCTTTTTTTTTTTTTTTCCCATTTTGCACTTTTTAAAATAGACGGAGCCAAGGCAATACCAACAGGGATAGTGCAGTTTGTCTGTGTCCAACTGCCACCCCTTTCTGTTGTTTGAATAGATGGCCAGGCCCAGGAGTCCGGTCCCTTCTCCTTCTCTGGCTCCTCTGCTGGGTGACCTCATTTCCTCAGGTGCAAATGAGGGCTGGACTCAATCCTTCCCTCTTACCCAGAGCACCCCGGCCATCCTGGCATCCAGCCCATCCTATATCCTGCCCGCCAACTGCCCAGGGAGGCCTTTGGCACCTGTAGCCACACCTCGGGCAAACAGCAGAGGCAGTGATTGCTGTCTACCATCCTTATCTCCAGGGCCCAGTCTGTGACACCGTCAGCAGGGTGGCAGGTTGCCCTGGGCCTCTTCCACTTGGACTTTGCTCCCCCGTCCCTTTGCCCAACCAGGTCTGGGCTCCTGCCCAGTTCTTGGGTGATGATTCCTCACCAAACTGGCCCATTTCCCACTGGCTCTGAGCGGGGACAGTAGCTGCTGAGATGCCTGCTTCCAGAGCTAATCCACAGGCATGGCGAGGGCTTCCCGGCTGGGCAGTATTTTCTTGTCTAGCAAAAGGACGGGCTGGGGTTGCATGGGACTCTAGCTTCACAGGACCCCTGGTCTGTGAGGAGCAAGAGTAAAAAGCCACTGGACATCCAGCCGGGGACAGAAGTCACCCTGCTCCCCCTGGTCCATACCCTACAGTGCAGGGGTTAGAACCATGCCTGAAATCCAGAGACTACCCCTAACCGCCCTCTCCTGCTTCCAGGTCCCAAAGGCCTCTCCCCTCAACCTGTCCCAGCTGAGTGCCCCCCAGCCTCTATTACCCCACCACGCAGGGCTCTAAGTGGACTGCCAGCTCTCTCCTGCCCAGAGGCTCCACGCAGGCTTTTCTTCAGCCTACAGAACTGCTCACCCAGCTTCAGGCCATCCCATCTCCACTCCACCCTGTCCCTGGGCTCGCTGTCCTGTCTCTCTTCTCAGCACTCAGAGTCACAGTGGCTTTCTGTTCTCCCCCCCAGGCCTAGTTTTGGTCTGGTCACACAGTGGCATGACCTCAGTGAGCCGTGTGTTAGGCAGGTTGCCTGGCTGGCCCTGAGTCACTCTTGTCCCAAATCCTAAGCAGGAGAACTTGAATGTTCTCACTGACCTGCAGGGGAGCTGGAATGTGGTGGAGCATGCCTATAATCCTAGCATCCTGCAGGCTGAGACAGGAGGATCACTGCACATTCATTTGAGACCAGCCTGGACTACATGAAGACCCTGCCTCCAATAACACAAGTGAACAAACCAAAAAACCTCCATGGGAGCAGGCAGTGTTTGTGTCTGGGTGCAGAAACCTCTTCAGAGCAGAAGACTTTCTGTCCCTTGCCCAGATGCAATGGTGGGAGGTAAAGTCCCAGGGCTAGGGAGGCTCCTGTTCTGTGGCCTCAGGCACCGGGCACGGGTATGCTGAGTCGTGCCAGGCTCTGTAGGTGTAGCTCGGGGCTGGAGGTCACAATGGGCCCTTGGTGCCCAGAAGGGCCAGCAGGTGGCCACTCTCACGGGGTACCTGAGCTCCAGGGTCTGTGGCTGGATGCTCCCCCAGCCCGGCCCTCACATTCTCACCAGGCTGGCGGTCCCTGCTCAAATCTCAGCCACTCTGTGTGTACAGAAACTTCTGGGGCCTGAGAGCTAGGACGGCTGGGCCTGTGACTTGCTGCACGGCCAGCCGTGGCCCTTGCAGACAGGGAAGGTGGGTCTCCTCCAGCTCTGGGCATCGGAAAATCTCCCCATCTAGCAGCCTGCTCTGAGCCCTACGCCTCACCAGCCCATCCCTCTTGAGTCTGGCTAGTGCAAGCTCTAAGCAATCTGTCACCTGCGTATGACAGTGGCTGTAAGCCACATGCAAAGAAGCAGGTAATGCGCTGCATCCTTTGAATGTATTTACAGGCAGGTGGCACCTTGGGGCCATAATTTGCTAATCCTCGCTTCATGCAGTTACTGCTCCTGTCAGTAGCGAGGATCGCTTTCCTTTGATTCTCTCCTTCCTCTCCCCTTCCCTCCCGCCCTCCCTTCTCCTCCCTCTTTCCTTCCTCCCTTCCTTTCTCACCTCACTCTCTCTGCTTCCTCCACCCTTCTTTTCCCCCATCCTCCCTCTCCTTTTATCTTTCTTTTTCACCACTGGTGATTGAACTCAGAGCTTTCTCACTGAGATACGAGATACACCCCCAGCCCTTTTTTATTCTGAGACAGGGTCTCACTAAGTCACTGGGCTTGAACTTGTGATTCTGCTGCCTCTGCCTCCCAGAGAGCTGAGATTGCAGACATCTCCCACCACACCCAGATGCTGAGATTTATTTCTACATAGTTTGGCTTCTTCCCTGCCCCTTGGCATTGAATTTGGATGCCTAATAGTGTTTTAAACCCAACATGTCCAACGCCAAGCCCTGGTCACTCCTTCTCCTCATCTTCTAGCTGCTGCAGCCAAAACCTAGGGTGCTCCTTGACTGTCACATCCATCCTCAGCAAGTTCTATCGGTGCCACCCTCAGTGGATCCAGTCTGACTCTTTCAGGCTTCAATGGCCCCTCCCTGGCCTGGCCTCTTTCCTCTACTTCCCCACCCCAGTCAGCAGCCTCAGTTTCCCATAGGACCTGCAGCCATGCTGCACCCATCCGCCAGCCCATTCCCCAAAAGTAGGCACCTTATTACCGATGTCACTGCAGCCCCACTATCCCCTTGCTCAGTGCTAGCCACCGGGACACTCAAGCAAAGGTAGAGTCCTCCCTATCCCCATCGCCCCTCTGGACCTGTGCCTTCCCACTGGGCCATAGTCACCCAGGTCCCTTGCGCCCTCTTGAATAGGCTAGGATATCCTGTCCACAGGCTCGGTCCCAGCTGCTGGGCCCTCATCTCATGAGGACCCAGAGAAAGAGTTCCACTCCATCCAGCTGCAGGGGGCCTGAGATGCACCTCACAGGGGCAGGCATGGGACAGGGCTTGATAAACCTGTGCTGGGTGGTAGAGGCCCCTCCCCTAGTCCCAGGATCTGAGATGTTGGGGTTCTGGACAGTGAGTCACAGAGCCATCCCACCTGCTGGCATGTGTGCTCAAAGTGGCTTTGGGCTCCCTCTATGGGCAGCCTGGCTTCCCAGCCCGAGGCTGGGCCCAAACCAGTTGTACTAGTACCTGCCCCCGCAGGCCCAAGTGCCAAACTCACTTCCTCCTCCCACCTGCTGCCTAGGTCACTGGGGTGGGCACAGCTGAGAGCCTTTCAGGGGGATGTGACATGCAGGCATGGGCACAGAGGGTGCAGCCCAGGAGACCTTCACATCATTAATTTCTCTCTGAGAGGTGGAGGAAGCCTGGCAGGCTTTGGGCCCTCAGGCTGCTTGAGGGTGCTGGCCCTTGCCATGGGGCATCCGGGCCCTGGAGCTACCTCCTCTGGCCACCTTGCTAATCAGACCAGGCCAGTGCTCAGCTGTGCTGGCCTCAAAAGCAGTAGGGGTGAGGCAGTATGACTCAGGGTGAGGTCTGGGGTGGACACAGCTTTCAACAGTGTCCCTCTAATGCTTCTCCCACTGCTCTGGGCACCCAGCTACAAAGGGCGAGGGGGTCAGCTTTGGCCATGGGGGAGTTCCAGTGGTCCCTGCCTTGGGTATGCAGCGGAGACCCCAACTCTACTTTACATACAGTCCCAGGCCTGGGTCTTGAACAGCCCCCTCTCCTGGGCCTCAGTTTCTTCCCCATTGGCGGAAATACTGAGTTCGGCCTGAAATCTATAAACGTGGAGGTTATGAAGGGGCTCAGATCTAGAAATGAAAGGAGGCCAAGGGGCCCTGCTCCTGCCGCTGCCCGCCGCACACTCTTGCCCTGTTCTGCAGCATCGGGGAGCCAATAGGGGAGGCGGGCCCATTCACAGGGGAGGGACCCCACCTTGCCCAGGACATCAGGTGTGTGACCCGAGGTAAGCCTGTCTGTCTGGACTCACAGCCCATGAATGGAGTAGCATCCCGGGAGGCTCCTGCACTCAGCACTGCAACCAGCTGGTGCCCCCACCCGCAAGCTCTCTGCACTCCATCCCGGAGAGATGGGGGCTCCCCAGCTCTTGTCCCCCGTAGGCCTCTCCCCATCATCAAATCCCAAAGCTGCCTCCCTCCAGGCCTTCTCTGTAGCTTTATCAGGGGTGCCCCAATATGTAGTATCCTGACTGTGCCCCCAGGGGCCCTCGGCATGCACTGCTCAGCTCCTCTTTCTGTTCCACAGATCCTCCCCACCTGGACATCCCACCTGGACACTTCTGCTCCCTCTCAGCACATTTCTCAGCTTACGGTCTGGCCTGAGTCCCTCCAGCCGTCACTTGGGCCTCCTCATGCTGCACCCAGGACCTTTGCACATGCTGTCTCTCTGCTTCCTCTCATCTGCTTCAAGTCTACTCAAACACCATCACAGGGTACCTGGTGCCCACCTGCCTATCTGGTTTATTCCTTGTTATATACTACTTGTTCCAATCTGAAATTACAGCAACGCCTTTCACTCAAGGGACATGCTATGCTCCGTACTACCTTACAACCTAGAATCTCAGGGGCACTGAATCGATAGATGCTTAATAAACGTTAGTGAGCCATCAAATCCAGGCTCAGACACAAATGGTAGGAGAAGCTGTGAGATCCCTCCCTGCCAGTGATCTCCTTGCAAAGAGGAAGGTACCGAAAGGAAGGTTCAGCCAACACCCCAGCTGCCTCACTATCGCTGGGGCACTGGGGAGTCCCCAGGGGAAATCAGCCCCTGCAGAATCCAGGGATTGGCAGTGATCATCCAGGACTCTCCAGTCCAGAGGAATCCGGGGTGCAGGACAGGGCCTGGGATGAGCCCCATGTGCAAAGCTGGGAATGAACCCATGAATACCCTCACCAGTCTGCAAGTTCTTAACAGGACGCGATTTCAGAGAAGAGGACATGGGTATGCCCCGCTGACAGGCGACTCACAGATCCTCTCCTGGCTCCCACTGGGCAATCAGAAAGGGGTCCCTGCCATGATGCCCTCTCTGGGTCAGAGCCACCTTTGAGCCTCCTGGCAGGGCTGGGAAGGAACAATACCTAGCTGAAAGCACGGAGAGGTGAGGCTGAGTAGCAGGACGGCCCAGTCCACGGGTGGCCGAGAGCCTCCCCAGCTCTGGCCCATCTGGGCAGTTGGGAGACACCAGCGCAAGGCCGTGACTCTCGCTTCCTGTCTGGCGCACTGTGTCAGGGCCCCACCCACGTGGCAGGCTGGACCAACCCACTCCGCCTGCAGATGGGGAAACTGAGGCGCAGGGAAGTAGTGGGCTTGGTAGCTCACACAGAGCACAGAGCGATGCAGAACCAGTTAGGATGACTGGTACCGCCCACCCTGGTCCTTGCTCTGGCCACTCACCCGCACCAGGTGCTCAGGGTCCCGCCAAGCAGGGAGCCGAGGATGACACCAACGCCAAAGCAGAGGCCGAGCCGGCCCAGAGCCGCAGGCCGTTCCTCGGGCGCAGTCAGATCAGTGATAACCATCTGGGCGGCTGCGGGCGGGCGGGATGGGATCTGAGCGGCTGGACCGCATCGCAGACTCCGGAGCAGACCCAGATCCAAGCTGAGGACAAGCCAGGGCCTCATATCTCCCCCTGGATCTGCCTGCCCCGGGGTAAGTCCCCAGCACCCCTATCTGCCAATCCCAAATGCCCCTCTACCCCAAAGCCTGCTCCAGCTCACCCCTGACAACCCCCTCCTGAAGCCACACACGGAGCCCAGGTGGTCGAGTCCCCACCCCCGCCCTGCCGCCCTCACCCTCTACCTGGCAGCGAGTGCATGAGGGCTGAGGGCAGGCGGGAGATGAAAAGCAGGAGGATGCCGGGCAGGGCTGGGCTGCAGGCTGCTGCCAGGAGCAGGTAGAAGGCAGAGGCCGCCAGGAAGGACAGCGAGAGCGCTGCCCGCGCCCCGCTGTGGTCTGCAAACCTGGGGTCACCGGACTGGTCAGAAACCTGGGCATCCCCAGGTAGGGTCCCCCTCCCCATGCCCAACTCTGGGGCTGGAGGAGCAGGACTGAGGGGGAGGATGGGCATACTGTGGTGGCTGGGAAAGGCAGGGCCCCTGCTGGCTGCAGAGCCTCCTGGGGCAAACCTCTGAAAGCCTCAGTTTCCCCATTATCCATGTGGGACTGTGCAGGTGTGACTTTGGTGAGCTGGGGGTATCCAGCCCTGGGGGGCTGGCAACCCCTATGGAAATAACAGTGGAATGCTAAGGGCCAAGCGGGGCTGCTGTCCTTAAGGAAAACACAAGGTCAAGCCTGTGAGGTCCCTCTGCCTCAGACATGCCTGGCCACGTTCCCCTGTGCGGCTCTGTGGCAGTGAGGCTGGCCAGAGGACGTCTGCTGTCCTGTCTCTAGCCCAGAGCTCCTGCAGCACTCAGGTCCAGGAGCGCTCCTGCAGGACCTCCAGAATTATCTTTGCAGTAAAGCTGGTGGTGGGGCTCCCCGCTCAGTGCGTTGGACATGGCAGCTATAAGATCTTTGCTTATCTCTTGCCACAAATCACAATTAGTGGCTACCGTGGGCTGGGACAGTTGAGTGCCTAGAAGAGGTCAGAGCCCTTCTGCACATCATCTGCCTGCCTGAAAAGGAGGGGCTGCCACTTCATGGGGTCCACTGGCAGGGAAGCTGGCAGGACACCTTCTTGGGGGGGGGCAGATCATCATGGATCGAGGGGTACACAATCTCCTTTCCCACCGTACCTGCCAAATAGAGGTCCACCCAGCAGCTGAAGCACCCCGAAGGTGGTCTGCAGGTAGCCAAAGGTGACAGAATCCAGGCCCAGTCTTCGGGACAGATACTGAAACACATTTAGGGGACAGGGGAAGAATCCGAAGAGGGCGGAGATGAGAGAGAGCACAGGGCATGGCCTCTGATGTTCGTGGGCCAGTATAGCCTTTGGAGGGGTCCCTCCCACAAAGGCACAAAAACTCCTGTCTGATCCTAAGGGGGGTGGTGGTCCCAAGAGGCTGCTGACCCCCCTTCTGCAGGACTTGAAATGTCTACAACTCTACAACTTCATTCAAGTTTCATGGGAAGACCATAGCATTGTCCTGGCCAAGAAGAGCTTGTTCCTGAGCAGCTTCATGACCCCACAGGAGGTGGCCCGCTGCCCAGTCCTCAGCCTGTCTCGGGAGGATGCAGGAGGGAGAACAGGGCCATGAAGGTGTCCCTCCAGAGAAGAGAGAAGTCCCTAGGTCCCCAGGCCCCAATCCCACCCTGCCCACATTCTCTGTGACTTTAATGCCCCCATCTGAGTACCTTATCTCTCCCTCCTGTGATCCTACCTATTATGACTGAAATATGTCTCCTCAAATTCCTAAGTTGGAGCCTTGACCCTCAGCACCTCAAAATGTGACGTTAGTTGGGAACCGGGTC
Source organism: Cavia porcellus (assembly GCF_034190915.1). Lineage (NCBI taxonomy): Eukaryota > Metazoa > Chordata > Mammalia > Rodentia > Caviidae > Cavia > Cavia porcellus. Next base: position 29,863,783 of record NW_026947500.1, read on the forward strand.
TCCACAGAGGTACTCAGACTAAATTAGGATTCCAACATGGGCCCAATCCCATGTGGTAGCTGTCTTTCAGGAGGGGAATGTTGGACACAGACACAGATTATGAAAAGAAGTAAGAAGACGAAGTAGAGACTAGAGAGATAAAGCCACAAGCCAAGGGATGTCAGGCCTACAGGAGGTGGAGGAGGAGGAAAGACCCTTACAGCACCATCGCCACTGGTCTCAGAGAGAACTCAGCCCAGCCACACTGATCTTGGGCTTCCAGTCTCCAGAACCTTAAGACAGTGAGCTCCCTCATCTCACACCTGTCCCTCCCCAAAGCTCCCCACCCCTGCCCATGTGGCTGGAGTCCCAGGGACCACCGGTAACCTCTTGACCCCCTATCATAGACTCTCTGCTAATCGTAACCCTAAGGCTTCATCCTGGAAACTCTAACTGGGGGAGCCTGAACCCTGTCTGCTGGTCTGTGGACTTGACACCCCAGTCCTCTCTCCTTCCTCTCCTCGGATCCTGCTGTACTCCATCTTCTCTCTCCGAATTCTCCCCCTCCTTCTCCCCTCCCCTCCCCACCTCTGCTGCTGTGAAGAGCTGAAATCCCACCCCAAACCCACCTACCTGATTGCCCTCCCCTTGGGCATCCTCTCACCCTCTCACCACCCCAAGGACAGGGCTCCCCAAGCTCCTCTCCCGTCTCTCCCCACAGTCCCTTCCTGGGGCTCCCACCATGCAATGCTCACTGCCCTGCAGCCTGTGGCCGGAGCAGGACGTCTAACTGCTGCGCTGCTCCCCGCAAGCAGCCGGCCCAGGGCGGCTCCTACTTCAGTGACGTCTGCTTCGGTAGCTCCTCCCTCCTCCGTGGCCCTGAGCTCCATACTGTCATACTGTCCTGGGCCCCCCACCTGTCTCAGTCACCCCTGTGCATTCCTCTTGCTGACTCTGACCTCAAGCCTAGCCTCATGCCAGGGACGGTCTTGCCAGTGGCCACACTAGAGTCCCAGACCTCTGTCCTAGGCTTCCGGCACACTCCTACCTGCAGCCTTGCACCATCTGAAACTCAGATCTGGCCTGCTGTCCTCCCCAGCTGGCTCCTCTTAGAGCTGGCTCTTCCCCATCCTTCCCAGGGTGCAGGCCCAAGTGCCTAGGATCACCCCTCCTCTTCTAACATGCTCCCATCCAGTTCATCAGCAGCACACTGGGACCCCAGGCACTTCTCATTTCTCCCCAAGTCACCACCATCCTGGAGTCCTAGCTTAGCCTTTGGTTGATGTGGCCCTCTCTGCCTTGAACTGTTTTTTCTCTACCCCAGGACCTTTGCACTAGCTGTGCTTCCCTAGTATCCTTTGAACCTTTGCTCCAATGTTAACTTCTCAGCGGGGTCTTCCTGACCCCAAAACTGCCTCATGTCCTTGGGCTCTCAGGCCCCTTGGCCTCTCTAACATTTATTTTTCCACTGCACAGTCTAACCCTGAATTATGTTTTTAGTGACACCACTCATGCAGTCCCAAGGGTGCACATGCTTGCCTATTCCTGCATCAGGGCTGTAAGTGAGAGAGGGACAGTCACCACTCTTCTATGACAAGGAGGCTCAAGCGTCTGCCTAGGCTTGGAGGTCATCTGCAAGGTTTGAGCTGGGCTTGGGAGGAACAGTGGGGAGAGGTCCCAGGGCTGGGCAGCCTGGCCTCGCTCCCTCACCCAGATTCCCGGGCCTGGGGGACACACAGGCTCCTGGCCTGGCCGGACTTTGCATGGCCGGGGCTTGCGGAGGCTGCAGACTCACTGGGCCTGTTTCTTGGTGATGTGGGACTTCGTTTCCAGGTGTTCCTGGCCTTCGACTTCTGAGAAGATGTGAGTGAGAATCTGACCTCACTCAGGGCCTCTGTGAAGCTCTGGGTTCTGCTCAGCCTGGCCTGCTGACCACCCTGGGGGTCAAGGCCCATTCCATGTGGGCCCCAAGTGCAGCACAGAGTATGTCATTAAGCCTGAGCCTATGGAATCTCCAGGGAGACTTTTGGAGGTCATCTGCAGTTGAGCAAAATGGTGCATGCTTGTAATTCCAACTACTTTGGAGGCTGAGGCAGGAGGATCACGTTTAAGGTCAACTTGGGAAACTAAGGGAGATCTTGTCTCAAAAAAAGAAATGGCTGTGGTCCTTTGCCTCAACAAGACTAGACAGAAAAGATCATTGGGCTGGGAGAGGCTTTAAGTTTTCCACACTTCCCTGGGTTGTTGTCCATGTAAGCTGAGACCCTAAGGGCCAGTTCCAAAGATGTTTGTTGAATGAATAAACAAAAGTAAAAAGGGAGATTGAACTGAAGGTAGGTGGGTACCAGCAGCCAACAATGACTGCTTACTGGGCTTCTGGGAGCCAGGCTGGGTTCAGGGAACTGGTTGGATCAAGTCCCTGCCCTCACATTCCAATGGGGGAGAAAGAAACTTTTTTTTTTTTTTGAGGTAGCGTCTCACTATGCAATTTAGGATGGCCTTGAACTCACTGTGTAGCCCAGGGCGGCCTCAAACTCTGAGTGATCCTCCTTCTTCAACCTCCCAAGTGCTGGGATTACATGAAGGCGTGCGCCACCATGCCCGGCCAGGAGAGCGAAACTTAACAATAGTGAGAACACACAAAATAGGATACACAGGCAAGCAGATCAGGAGTGAGGAAATAGGAAGCAGGATGAGGTGTGGTGCCCGGCAGCTGCAATCATGGAAGGCTTCTGGAGGGGGCACCGGCTCAGAGGCCTGTGCACAGCCTGGCCAAGAGCTACACAGGTGTCCGGCAGAGGATCAGTTAGGGCAAAGGGTCCCGGGTGGAGGTCGAGCAGAAGTGACAGCTCCAGGGCTGCTGCTCCGGGAGGGCGCTGGGGCTCCCGGAGGTGTTCCTGGGGTGCCTGGCAGCCAGAGCAGTGGACATGCAATGAGGGTTGACTCAGCATCCTTAATGTGCTCAGCTCAGGGGGGCTGTGGACTCCAGCAGGAGGGCTCCCTGCCCCATCACACCTCCATCAGGAGATGGACAGTGGCAGAGACTTGGGGGCCGCTGGCCGGGTGCGGGGCTACTCACCGGCAGGATGGAGAACTGCATGAAGAGGCAGGTGAGCTCCACGGCGGCCAGCAGGTAGGTGAGCAGGATGACACCCTGTCGGCCCACAGCGCCCAGCCTGCTGGGGGACTGGTGGGATCTGGGGACCGCAGCTCCCTGCATCCTGGATGGGCTCCCGAGAGAGGCCTGGGAGAGAGGGAACTGACCAGGAGGCTGGCAGAGCCTGGGGAGCAGACAAGGGGCAAAAGTCGTGTTGGTCTGGACAAGGGTGCTGAGTCACCAGGCTGGAGGCCGGCGGCGCCCACGAGAAGACAGTGGGAGAGGACAGACCCTTCCCAGCCTCTCCAGCGCCCTGCACTTGGGTCAGCTGCCCTCCCCCAGCATCTGACAAGTCCTGGTCTCCCCACCAGAGGAGGAGGGGAGACAGCACACCCCCCCAACCAAGCGGAAGCCAGCTCAGTCTGCAGGTGTCCCATTTTAGAAGGAAACCCGGGCCGAGAGACTGCGGCTCAGGTGGCGCCTTGTAGGAACGTGGAGCTGACTGGGGCTCCGTGCAAGTGGCCTTCTTAGTCCTACTGTGGTGTCCTTCGCTTGGGATCTGCAAAGCGCAAGGGGCCTCTAGTGCTACTGGGCTGGGGCCTGTCCCCCACAACCGGCGGCAACACGATTCTGCAGTAGCACTGAGGTCGCCCACGTTTTGCCAGTGGCCACCTGATCCACAGTTGGGGACCGGCTGGGGTGAGGTGGGCCGGGCCGGGGCGGGGCGCCAGCACGGAGAGCCGCGGGAGCTGCCAGCACCCTGCCCATTCTCCAGTGCTGGGTGGCCTGGGAAGCGGGCCTCCCGCACACTCTTCGGGGGTGACTCGCTGAGACTAGCTGAGCCGAGGTTCGCCCGTGGCGGGGGTTCAGGACCCAGGGCTGGACGCGTCGGGTTGATCTCCAGTACCTGCTTCCACTGGACAGACTTGCACTCTGGTTGTCGTGGGGTGAGCCCTCCGGGAGACTAGGTGGCTAGTATATCTGCCCTTCCGGGGGGAGGCCCGGCCCCGCCCTTTTGGGGGTGACTCAGGATGGGCCCGCCCCACTCTCGGTTGGTCCCGCCCCCGGCTGGCCCTGCCCGCACCTCGCGCTCTAGTTTTGGGAGTGCCGGAGCTTTGACCTCTGCTCACTCATTGGCTGCACCCAGCTCGCCGCCCCCACAAAGACTTCGCCCACCTCTCCGCCCACTGCCCGCCCAGGCACTAGGCTCCTGCAGGCCTAGGGGCCGAAGGAAGGCGGAGCATGGGACCGAGGAGAAGAAAAAAGCAGAAGCAAGAAGAAGGAGGGAGACCCTGGTCTGGCCGGGTGCCCCCCAAAGGGCCTGCACTGCTGCGAGGAGGGACAGGGGGCGCCCTGCTGGGCGCCTCTTCAGATCCCTCCGCAGTCCACGAGCTGCTGAGGACTACCTGACTAGCTTTGCCCAGTGTTATCCTGCTGCCATGTCCCCATACCATTGCCCGGGGTCACCGGCTATGCATGCTACACAGGTACATGAGACCTCATCTCGCTCCCACGCCAGCCCTGCTGGAGCCCGTGGGAGCACATAGGGCCCCCCGGGTCAGTTGGTCCAGGCCTCGCACCCTTCTCAGAGTTCTCCAGAGAGTTGACGGTTGCTAGGTAACCAAATGCTCATTGAGAACGTGGCCAAGTGTCAGGACCACTGTCCCGCTTCCATGTCTTGATCTCGGCTCAGCGGCAGCGAAGGCAGGACCCTGGACTGGAGAGAGGAGCAGAGCCAGGTAGCCCGAGGTCTGCAGGCAGGGCCATGATGTCCCCAGGGACGTCTGTTCACAGGCACAGTGCACAGTGGGAGGAAGGGTCCAATCAAACAGTGCAAATGGGGGAAAGATGTCCGCATAGGAGGAGGGCCGGTCCCAGGTCCTCTGCCCAGCTCAGTCTCCCTTCTCCCCTATATGTGAGGGGGATGGGTCTGCCCAGAGTCCAGAGCCAAGGCAGGCCCAGCCAGGTGTCTGGGAAGGATGCACAGAAGGGCTGGTCTGGGAGGAGAAGAGTCTGGGAGACCAGAATCTCAGGGTGTCTCCCATTCAGGAGCCCTGGGGGAAGACTGGAGCTCGAGATGGCTCTGTGCTCCAGGCAGGGGTGAGGAGTTGTCCCCAAGGAGTTCTGAACTCCCTAGGACTGACTGGTCAGGTTTCCTCACCAGCCTAGCCAGAGGTTGGACCATCACTGGCTCCCAGGACCCTTGGGCAGGGCTTGGAGGGTGAATATGCAGGAAGGGGTTGGGTGAGCCACGGAAACTGCCCAGAGTCTGGCAAGGGAGAACTGGGATCCCCTGGATTCCTGGGATGGAAGGAAGGCGCCACTTACCATGCTCTCCCTCTGGTGCCAAGCAGGGGTGGCAGGGAACTGGTTGGGCAGAAGAAATCCTAGCTTTTGTTTGTAACATGAATGGTTCAGTAGGGGTGGGGAAACTTCCTGGTTGTGAGGGACTGTGGAAAATTTCCCTTCTGGCTGGAAGAGGAAAGAGAAGCACTGGGAACACTGGACCCTTAGACTAACCCTTAGACTTCCGCTTCTAGAGGAAGTAGCTTTGGCTGTGGGCCAGTGCGACCAACCACTCATGTGGCCACTCAGCAAACCTCTGCATTTTCCCAGGGAAAATTTCTGCTAGGGAGACTGACCACAAGCTTAGCTCCAGCCTGGGTGTTCAGGAAACTGGGAACAGTGGAGGGGCTGGGGCACGAGGTATGGGGGTGAGGTGGGACAGACATCCAGTGTGGAGGTCCCAGAGGGGCTGGAACTATAGGATGGGGCCACGTGTCCTAGGCAGGATCTCCTCGTCTGCTGCATGCTGGGGCCAAGGTTCCTGCCCACACTACCAGGATGGAAGACTAAGGCTGTAAAGCACCTTAGAAACACTGACCACCAGGGGCTGGGGATTTAGCTCAGTGGCATAAGCCCCTGCCTTGCAAGCATGTGGTCGTGAGTTTGATCGGGTACCAGAAAAAAAAAAAAAAAAAAAAAGAAAAGAAAAAGAAAGAAACACTGACCATCTACTGTGCGCAGGTCCTGTGCCAGGCCCTGACCGCCCTCCCCTGGTCTGTCATAGCATGTGTGTAGGGGGGAGGTGACACACACCCATGGCCCCTGTGGGACTGACACACAGTGAGCACGCTGATGGATGTGAGTGTGCTGATTTGTTAACATGCCTGCTGCGAGCACTGTGTGCACCTGGGTCCTGGCCACCCTGTGTCCCAGCGGGGGCTGGTGCTGGCGTGCTCATGCCTGTGATGGGTGCCACATGCAGGCAGGCTTCTGTCAGGGTCCAGGGGACAGGGACTGGGATGCGGGTCCACTGGAGGAAGCAAGGCACAGATTCCACTCCTCTCTGCGGGAAGGAGCCCCCCTGGTGGGTTGTGTGTATGCAGAGAGATTACTTGGCCATTAGCCACAGGGATAACTGGGGTAGAGAGCAGGGGCAGAGAACAGGGCTTAAGGTTGCTGTGTTGTTGGGGGTGGGGTGGAGCTGAGGTCCAGGAGAGGACAGGGTGCCCGTAGCCTGGGCTGTGGGCTGAGCTGCACACGTGGAGGTGACATTCAGGATCCCACACAGGAGAGATGATTCAGAGTTGAGGGGACCAAGAGCAGAGGGGTCAGGGCCAAGTCCGCACCCCACACAGGAGGAGGCCCCTGGGAATGGCCAGGGAGGGGAACTGCAAGAGCTGGGCCCAGGAGCGGGGTGGAGGCTGGGAGCTGTCTGTTGAGTTTCGAGCCCGGAGGTCACAGATGACTCTGATGGAGCTCTGTTGGCCAAAAGCTGGGGGAAAGGGCAGCGGGGGGTGTGCACAATTCCTTTGAGAAGTTTTTGTCATGAAAGAGAGCCAAGAAATGGGAGAGTGGCTGGTGGCAAATGGAACAGAGACATATGCGCTTAAAAGTTTAGGATTTTAAGAATATGTGACCCTGCAGTGGGGAGAGGGGCGCAGGGGTGCCCCTGGAAGGCGCACGCACCTGATAACGTCTCCTTACTATCCCTGAAGACTCACCTCAAATGTCACTTCTTCAGGAGCATCCACCGGTTTCAGCAGTGCAGGTCCTGGTATGGCCCTGGCTTAGCTCTGGCCATCCTCTGCCCACACGCTCCTTTCTGGTGTGAATGTGGCCATGCAGCTTCAGATCTTGGCCAGAAGGAGGCACATGGACCTCGATCCAGTCCACTCAGGGTGCTCAGTTCCAACCCCTACACTTGATAGTGATCTGTCCTGAGAGACACATAGCATTGTAGGGTGTGGGGTACCTGAGCCTGCTGTGGACACTTCGGGGGGCCTAGCCTCAGTTTCTTCCTCCATCTTGAAGGCCATCACTTGAATCTCGGATTGTGGGTCCAGTATTCCCTGATCCCAGCCTAAGGCCCATAGATGCCTCAGGGGGATGGCAGGCAGGCGGGGTTGGGAGTTTGGGGAGTCTGGCTTCTAGGAGAGGGGCCTGGGGCTAGATCTTGTCGTCTTAGCAGCAAGCTGGTTTCGGACCCATCTGTGGCTGGGCTTTAGGCCGCAGCCTGGCTCTGGCCCTGTTAGGCTGAGGTCCACCTTGGGTACTGATGTGCAGGTGGGCCTGGTGGTAGAGCACCCCGGTGGCCTAGCCTTGGGCTCCGATGTGGTGGGACATGCCTCTTGCACTCCAGGGGCTCGTGCTAGCTGGTGGCTACACATGAGAGGGAAAAGGCTTTGCCGGGAGGTGTATGTCAAGCTGCATGGAGGAGGTGTCCAGTGTGAGGCAGAAGACTGCAGACCTTGGGAGCTTTTGGGGGAGGCCTGGAGCGCGGTCTGAGGGAGCCAATGAGGACTGTTGGTCACTTTCCCCTCTCTGATCCTTGGAGGCTAAACAGAGTCTCTGGGGGCTTGTCTTCAGAGACCCAGGCCGTTTTGTTTTCCACTGGGGCAGCTGACCTGGCATCGCAAAGGGAACGAGCAGCTCTCTGCTGTGTTCCTCTCTGAGCACCCTGGACTGGCCGGGTGAGCCTCCGAGACACCCACGGGCGCCCCTTTTGTTCTCAGATGTAGCTGCTCGGCTCTGGGCCCTGTATCTGCATTCCTACTGGATTTGGAGTGCACAATTACAAACCAAGGCAGCCTGAGCGGGCCCTGGCCAGGCACCCTGCCGCTGGTGCCCACTATGCTGTCTCCTCCGCCTGGAACATTTCTCTCACCAGCTAACCCCTTCCCCGCTGTGGGGTTCAGAACGAAGTGCCATGCTCAAAGCTCTGCTAGTCCCATACCCCATCAGGCAACTGGCCCTTTGCCTCTTGCATTTGTCTACTCTGCTGCTTTGAGCACTGATTTCTCTTCCCGTCCCTCTGCCTGGAAGCCCATGAAGGGGCAGGGCACAGGAAGATGCTTCCTGAGTAGATGCATGGACAGACAAAGATCTGGACTGCAAACCCTTGGTAATGCCGAGGAACCATGGATAAAACCCAGAAAAGGCTCAGCACTGGCTTGACTCAAAGTCTGGTGTCCCCCAGGGAGAGGACAGTGGAAGTTGGGGCTTAGCAAGATCTTAAAGCCCCCAGCAGCCAGCATGCATACTGGGATTTCGTGTTTAAAACAGAGCCCGGAGGTGACATGCAGGGCTCAGCAGTCCACGCCTACCAGGTTAGCTTTACTAGTACAGGAAGGGTCTTGTCCTCATGAGTCAGTTTTCCCATCTGCTAAGCGGGGCTGACACTACCTGCCTTTAGGTACTTGCGGGGATTCAGTGAACTCATTCGTACATAAGGAGCCTGGCACATGGCTGCTGGCACAGAGAAGGTGTGCTACCAGCAACAGCTGGGTGCTGACCACTAGGAGGAATGGTCTAGGTTCACATAGAGCCCAGGGCAAGGGGGGCCACCCAGAGTCACCTGGTCAGTATCCCACACTGTCTGAGATGCTCGGTGCATAAATGACCTGTCTTTCTGCCTCCCAGGTGGCTGGGGAACTGTGCCTGGCTGTGGGCTTTCATGGGGGTCTGAGTCTCTCCCAGCCCTGTCCCTGGGCTCACTGTGTTATATACAGCAGCAGAAGAGCTGGCACCAGGACTGTGCCCTGCCTGCTCCTTTAGATTGGTGGGGCAGACAGTGGAGGAGAAGAGGGGCAGCCATGCCAGTCACTTCCTGCCTATTCAGCCTCTAAGCCTCATTTCAAGCCTCCCAAGTGAGAAAGGAGAGGCACAGAGAGGGTAAGAGACTTGTCCAAGGACACATAGCCAGTAAGAAGCAGTGGTTCCACCCGACTCCAAAGCCCTCAGTGCCCACCCCTGCTACTATCTTGTCCCTCCTGCTGGCTGAGCAGTGTAGAACCTTTCTTGAACAGTCCTCAAGAAGGACCAGTCCAGGCTGTCCCTCCCTGGACTTTTGTGTTTATAACAGAGCCTGAGGGTGACATACAGGGCTGCACAGTCAGTTTTACTGGGTCAGTAGCTTCGTACTTTACCAGTGTGGACAAGGTCTTGTCCTCTTGAGCCCCAGTTTTCCCATCTGCGTGAGGGGCTCTGAGTCACAGAGTGAAAGTGGCCTGCCAAGGCCCCTGCAGGTGTGAGCTGCAAACCCGGAGACAGTGTGGTCAGAGGCTGCCCCACCCACCCCAGAAGGATGGGCGGCTGTGCTCCTGATCTACACCAGGGGGCAGCAGAGGGCCAGTATTAGGCTGTGATGGTGGTGGGGAGGTTTTTACCCTGGCGGATCTGCCGGTGGAAGAGAGGAGGGGCGGGTTCTGTTGTCTGCTGGGCACGCTGAGCAGCCCTTGGCCTGCCAGGGACAGGGAGGTCTGGTCAGGAAGAAGCCAGCTTTCTGGGTCTGACAAACTGCTCTCACCTTGAAACTCAGCTGGGTGGGAGGAGGAAGAATGAAGGGATGGAGTAGTAAAATCCCGACCACGCAGCGCAGTGCGAGGGGGCGGAGCCTAAGGGCAGGGGCTGCTTCCTTCATCTTCCTCGCCTTGCTAAGTCCGGCCTCAGTCTCCTGCCCAGGGACGTCAAAGGATCGAGGTCACACACTGTGTAGCAAAGGCATCACCGATGTATGAGATAAAAGTCTTTCCCAGGGCCCAGGAAGCCCCCTTTCACCCTCCATCCCAGCAAGCATGGGATTGAGGTCGCTGTCACTACAGACTGTGCTGAAGGGCAGGACTGGGGTGCGGTGGGGCATCCCTACTCTCCGTTTCAGGCAGATCCTAGGCTTCTCTGCACACTGTTTGACATGAGTACTGGAGTTGGTGGCTTGGAGGGGCCTAGGGTCCCTGTTGCACCCTGTGGGTGGGAGATACTGCTTCATGGGTCTCTACTATCTCTGACGAGTGTGTGTGTGTGTGGGGGGGGTGCTGGAGGAAGAAGTCTGCTCTCACTAGATTTGTTTTTATGCTGCTTCCCTGGCAAAGTGAGCAGGGCCACCAGGGACCCCCTAATCTTGTATCCTGAGGCTGGGAAGAGGGAAGGAGGGGGGGAGGGGTGGGAGAGGGGGAGGTCTCAGAGCTGCCTAGAGAGGGTGTGAGACACAAGTCCCCACTTGCCCTGTAGACCCCTCTCCCCCACCCCTGAGAGGCCAGTCTGGAGCCTAGGGCACACAAGTGCCCTGGGACGCTTGGCCGGGGTCCCCCTCCTCCCTCTGAGAAGGGGCCCCAGCACGTGTCCGGACCAGCCCCTGTCCGCGGGGGTTCCTTGTTCTCGCTGATCTTCCCCGCCCATTCCTGGGGAGTGAGGACCCCCGACCTAGACCGGAGCACAAGGCAGCCCCTGTAATCCGAGCTGGAGCCCCGTGCGGCCACGGGCCGCGTCACCGGAGGGAGGCCGACACCTTCGGAGGACGTGCCTGGCAGCAGCTCGAGAACAGCGCGTCCTGGGAGGGGCGGCTGGGGCGGGGCGAGCCGGCGCGGGAGCTGGTGCGGGAGAGAAGATTGCGCTGCCGGGCGCTTGGCCTGGCTGGTCTCTGCCTCTTGCTGGGGGCCGGCTAGTTAATCTGTAACTCCCCCCACCCTCGGGCCTCTCCATCCCAATTTACTGAGACCAAGACGCGAGGCGCCGAGGTGGGGGGAGTTGACAGCGTTCCCGGACATTGCCTCCCAGGGTCTGGTCCAAGTGCCCCCTGCTAAGTGACACAGCCTGAGGCCAAAGAAGTGGCCTTTCCGCGGGGCAGCAGTCTCTGGGCAGGGTGTGCCCTGTACAGAGGCGCACTCCTAACTCCCGGGGTTCACCGAAGACCCTTGCTCGCAGAACTCTGGCAGGGCTGATGGTTGTGTGAGAGGCAGGCTCAAGACCGTCTTGACTGCTGGGTGATCTCGAGTAGGTTGCTTAAACTCTCTGAGCTGTGTCAACTCCCTCTCCGGGCGTACTGGATTAAACAATGCATCAGCCCGGTGGAGGTCAGATCCCCGAGCAGCACAAGGTTGAGACACTTGGCTTGTCATTGTTTGTCACGTCCTTTCAACCTCTTCAGAAAGGGCACCACTCGGACAACAGAGAGTGAGCCGAGGGTCGGACCATTCAGAGACCTTCGGGAGTCACCTGTGAGCTCTTGGCAGTAGGTGCCCCAGGACTCCCAGAACAGCTGTGTGTGACATCCAGCCCCTGGCTGTGCCTGGTGACTGCACTTCCCAGCTTCTTGTCATGGCAGATGACACGTGGCCTGAGGCCCGATGGAAAAATCTCAGAGCCTTAATTTGTTTGAAAAGACAACTCAGGGTCTCTAAGCGTGGGGAAGCAGCCGGAAGCAGCTTTGAACTTGGGTCAGAGGGGAGAAGAGTCCCAGCTCTATCCGTAGTCACCCCATGCCAGGCACCCCATATCCCAGAGTCTGTGTTCCTCGGGGCCCTCGGGCAGGCTCAGCCTGACACAGAGCAGTCATTCTGGTCCTAGGGAGCCAACTGCAGCACACATCTTACAGGAGGTGATCACACCGGGGAAGCAGCGGGCACCACAACCGCCACTGCAGAAAAAGGTTGGGCAGCCAGGTGAGGTGCTGGTGCAGAGGTCTGCCACCAGAGGGCAGCAAGAGGCCAAGGACAAGGCCTCGGGCTGCTCGGTTCTGTTGCACGTTCGCTGGCAGATCCACACTTCTGTGGTTTTTGTGGCGAGCTTCGGTGTCTGCAGCTAGACTGACCAGTCGTGTGAATGTTGCAGGGTCAGGCACATGTACGGTCCCTCCATAACTGAGCTGGTTTAACTGCACCCGTTTCTCCCAAGAACAAGCCTCCAGGAGGGCTGGAACTATATATGTGATGATTCGAGGGTCTTTCCTTCACGAGAGCTCAGGAATCAGGCTGTGAGCTGGGGCGAGGACTGTGTGGGTTCACCCTGCCTGGACCTGCAGCGAGGATTTAATCTCTGGCGTGTTTTCCTCCTCTTCCAGTGCTTGCAGAAGTACCTGCCAGCCATATGTGCTAGCTAGAGTCCGTAATGCCAGCCACCAAAGAGACAATCCCTCACTTTCAGGAGTTTAAAACATCGTGTCTTACTCCTTACCGCCATCGCGGCAATGTGAGCAAGCGGGTGACACGCTGGTTTGGCCGCTGCCGTCCGCAGGCCAGGTCCCCTGTCTGGCCAGCAGGGGGAGCAGCAGGACTGCTTGGACAGTGGACAGACAATCTGAAGTGGCCACACTTCTGCTGGAGTTCGCAGGCCTAAGCTGATCTCAGGGCCCCACCTGGATGCAGAGGGCCTGGAAAGTGTGTTCTTCCCGTGTTCTCAAAGGAAAGCAAAGAAGCTGAACTCACGCACTCCTTTTTCTGTTTTTCTCTCGCGCTGGGCGAGAATCACAGGAAAATCATACATACTGTTCAGAGGGACCAGGAATGCGATATGGGAGCCTAGTGCACTCTATGGGAGCCCCACCCACCCACGCGTGCAGGCAGGAGTTGAAGCATTCAGCCCAGGAACCCGGTCACTGCTGAGCCCAGAACACCCCTCTGAGACCAGCACCTTCTCCCCACTTCAGCTCTCTGCATCAACAGAGTACAAATACTGTTCTTTTTGTTTTCCTTTCCCTTTGGATGTATTTTTAATTACAAAAATAGAACTGGATTGTTGTACTCAGACAATGTTTGTCTGCTTCCAGGCTCGCTGGAGTTGAGGGTTGGCTTTCTTTCTGATGCCCAGCCCCCAGCTCCTGAGGTCTCTGTCCAGGTGTGTTCCTGGCTCAAGTGTGTGTGTGTGTGGGGGGGGATTCAATCTCATCCCTGAACCAAGTTGAACAAACCTGTTGGCATCATCCTTTATAATGTTCCCAATCACAGATCTAGAGATGGTCCCTTCCCCTGCACTAATGAGGGCAAGAGAAGGAGAGACCTCGAATCTGATAATGACCCCAAGATTAAGCTGGCAAGGTAGGAAAAAAGAAAGCCAGACCAAAAAGTGGGGAAGGAGTGTGTCTCAGCCTGCTCCCTCCCAGCTGTGTAGCCTTAGCACAATCCAGGTCCTACCTAGGCACTTTATTTCTTCTCCCTTAAAACAGTAATAGCAGCTCCATCCCAAGGGGGTGTATCATGAGTGCTGAGCTTGGGGGTGCAAAAACACCTCCTGAAGCACATCGCATGAGCTGTGGGCTAGAGCAGGTCTTCCCTTGCTTTCACTCCTAGAAATGTGAAGCCTGCATATCTGGACCTTTCTGAACACTGTGGAGCCATATGGTCACTACTCAGTGTGAATCTGTACCCTAGGTTTCCTGAGGGGTCTGGCATGGCTTTAGCATGGGATGGAACAAGGCCCTGTATTCCTTTTGACCCCATGCCAATTCACATCAGCCCTGCTTGAGGGGTTCATGGGCTCTTTAGGAAGCTATCATCTTCTTTTATTTTTCTGAAGATAAAATACTGACACATTTGGGCTTGCAGAAAATTTAGAATACACAGAGAAAAAAAAAAAAAAGAAACACACAAGTTACCACCTTTGGTTCCAGTCATCAGAAGCCAAGAATGGCACTTCGCCCTTTCCCTCAGCTGTGCTGTTCAGTTTACTTTCCATGCTCAGAAATCTGCGAAGATCCCCTGTGGCCTCACTTTTTAGTTAGCACTTCCTGGGGAGTCCTGCAAGCACCCTGCCCGGGAGAGACAGGCTGTTGGGGTGGACGGGCTCCGCCAGGCCTCGAGGCCTGTGCCAGACCCTCTTAGAAGGCTGGCAGTCCTGGTCCTCCCACCCCCACCTCGGTGGTGTTGCTGGCTTGGAGGGGAGCAGGGTAACCCCGCGGGTCTTGCACCAGTACAGGCAGCAGAAAATGAGCTTCCCCCGCAGACCTGTGCCTCAGGGACGGGGACCAGCGGTTTCGGTAGTAGGTCAGCGGTGGGGGTAGGGCACGGTCCTTCGCAAGTCTTTCCCCTATGACTTCAGGCACATTCTTCCCTGCACAGTAAAACAACCTGCAGCCACCCTGGAGGGCAGAGCCCGGATTTGGAATAGTCTGGCCCAAGCCCGAGGGGTTGGGCACCTGGTCAGTGAGATGGCGGGCGCAGCACAGGATAGGCTTCGCCTGTGTCCCGACTGCTGGGCAGGTGGGCTCAAGGATTTGGCTCTGGGGAGTTGATGCTTGTTCTCAACGTGCTTCCCACATGGCCCCTCCAGGCTAGAACTGAGTTGATCCCTGTCCCCTCCTCTCTGCTCGAGACCCCCGCTCGAGACCCGAAGGCGGCCAGGTGTGCCCCGGCCCCAGGTGCGGGGATCCGCCGCGGGCAGGGTGCAAGTGCGGGCGCTGGAGCCTGCGCGAGGGCAGTCTGAGACCCCACTCGAGCCAGGGACAAGCTGGGAGTTGCGGGTTAAAGCCCAGTCAGCTAGCGCAGGGGGGCCCAATGGCGAACAGTGGGGCCTGCTGGACGCCGGGTCGGCCGAGGGTCTTGCCCACTATCCTGGCAAAGGGGGTGCCCGCGCCGCGCCGCGCAGCCCCCGCTAGAGACAAAGGAGCCGGCTGGGGGAGGGGGGCACAGGAGGGGGATGGGGCGAGGGGGCGGGGCGCCGCGGTATCACGTTACCGCCCGCAGCGCCCTTTAACTCGCGCCCCGCCCCCCCGGCCCCCCCGCCCGCCACGGCGCGCTCGTGCGGCCGCCAATCAGCCGCGCCCGGCCGCGCGCCCCACCCGGCCCGGGGTGTGTGCACGCGGCCAATGGGCGGTGCGCGGGGGCCGGGCCGCTGAGGGCGGGGCGGTGCTCTACCAGCCAATCGCTGTGGTGTTGTTGAAACTGAAAATACTACATTATGCTAATCGCGGCGGGGCCCGCGCGCGCGGGGGTGGGGCCCGCGCGTATAAAGGGGCGCAGGCGGCGGGGCGTTCCGCAGGCCAAGTGAGCTGTGCTCGAGGGGTGCCGGCTAGGCCCAATCGAGCAAGCGAGCAGGCAGGAAAGCAGCTCTGAGGGGGCGAGGCTGAGGCCAGACAGGACCAGTGAACGGGATTCGGGAACCGTCCTCTGCCCGACAGCCAGGTAGCCGCAGCGCCCGCTCTCCCAATGCGCCCCTTTGCAAGCGCGGACTCGGCTCTGCTGGGTCTCGCTCGCGCCCGGCCTTCGCCCTCTTCTCTCTTCCTTCTTCTCTCGTTCCTCTCTCTTCTCTCACCTCCCGGGCTCATAGAGCCCAGGTCATGTACGACGTGTACCTCCGCAGCACATCGGCGATGGAGCGCCTGGTCAACGGTGGAAACTTGCCTGTGATGGCGCGCACGAGCGCCTGCCGTAGCCTCTTCGGGCCCGTGGACCACGAGGAGCTGGGCCGCGAGCTGCGGATGCGCCTAGCTGAGCTGTCCGCAGAGGACCAGAACCGCTGGGACTTCAACTTCAAGGAGGACGTGCCGATCCGGGGCCCCGGGCGCCTGCAGTGGATGGAGGTGGACAGCGAGTCCGTGCCCGCCTTCTATCGCGAGACGGTGCAGGTGGGGCGCTGTCGCCTGCTGGTGGCGCCCCAGCCACCCCCAGTGATCGTGGCTGTCATCCCAGCCCCCCAGCCGCCGGCTGCTGAGCCCCTCGACGGCCCAGACGAGGAGCCAGGGCAGAGGCCGCCCAGAGTCCGTGTCCCGGCGCCCTCTCCGCCCCTGGCCCCTGTCGTGGCCCCGGGGCTGGTCCCTGTCGCAGTCCCGCCGTTGGCCCCGCCAATGGCCCCGGCGATGGTCCCAGCGCTGGCTCCTGTTGCGGCCCCGCCGCTGGCCCCACCAATGGCCCCGCCAGTGGCTCCGCCAATGGCTCTGCCTATGGCCCCGCCAATGGCCCCGCCAGTGGTCCCGCCAATGGCTCCGCCTATGGCCCCGCCAATGGCCCTGCCTATGGCCCCGCCAGTGGTCCCGCCAATGGCCCCGCCAAAGGCCTCGCCAATGGCCCCGCCAATGGCCCCGCCAAAGGCCTCGCCAATGGCCCCGCCAATGGCCCCGCCAATGGCCCCGCCAATGGCCCAGCCAAAGGCCCCGCCAATGGCCCCGCCAAAGGCCGCGCCAATGGCCCCGCCGCTGCCCCCGGCGCTGGTCCCAGCGCTGGCCCCTGCTCTGGTGCCAGCGCTGGCCCCGGCCTCGGTCTCCGCTTCCGAGCTAGGCTCGGACCCGGACCCTGACGCAGACGCGGCGCCTGAGAACAGCACCGAGTCGGGCGCGAACCAGGCGCAGCGCGGCCCCGAGCCGCTCGCTGACTCGCTGCACGCGGGGATTCCGGGACGTCCCGCGGCCGGCACTGCGGCGGCCGGCGCCAACGGCGCGGTGATCAAGAAGCTGTCGGGGCCTCTCATCTCCGGTGAGCCCCGCACGGCCCCGCCCCGGGCCGGCCCCGCTTTGTCCGGCCGGCCGGTCTCTCCCCAGTCCTCGGGGGCCGCGCTGGGTCCCCGCCTCCTCCCGTGGCATTAAAGGGCCCGCGGCGCTCAGGGCGCGGCTGCAGCCGCACCCCCTCCTTTCGAGCCGCAGCACTCGGCGGCGGCTCAGGAGGACGCGATGGGAGGGTGAGCAGGGTCCCCTGGGTGTTTGGTCTGGGGCTGCAGCAGCCAGAGCTCATCTCGTGTGCTGACGCGCGCGTGGAGCGCGGCGCTGAGGGGGTTAAGCGCGGCAGCAGCCCCGGGGGGCTTGGCCGCGGGACAAGGGGAAATGCTTACACAGCACATTGCGCGGCGACGTAAACAAAGCTGACCCGCCGCGGACCTCGGCGCGGGCGGGGATGGCGTCCCCACCCCTGCCCCGCGCCCCGCGCCCTCTCCCGGCCCCCTCTGGAGTCTCTCGCCTCCCCCACCCCGCCCTGATCCGGCGTGCGCGCGCTGTCGCCCGCAGATTTCTTCGCCAAAAGAAAGAGATCCGCCCCCGAGGGCAAATCCTCCAGCGATGTCCCCCCGGGGTGCCCCCCTGCTGGCGCGTCTCCTGGACTTGGCGCGCCTGAGCAAACCCCGCGCAAGCGGCTGAGATGAATTAGGTGAGTTCGGTGCCCCTGAGGGGGTCGTGGAGGGGCGTCCCCGCCTCGGACCCTGCTCACTGATCTTCTTTCTGCAGCTTAAGAGCCCCAGGAGCACGGGGAGCTTTGATGGGCAGCGGAAGATGGATCATCGCGGGGCCTCAGCTGGGACCATTCATGTAGCAGCATTCGCTGGCAGCAGCCGCAGAGCAGACTTCGTTTTTAGAATCTGTTATCTGTGCAATGTATTGCTTACTTTGCTATATCTAAATGCATTCTGCTCATGGAGTACTTTGGTCCCACGGTGTAAAGCTTTAAGAGTCATTTATATAAAATGTTTAATCTCTGCTGAAACTCAGTGCAAGCAAGCAAGCAAGCAAGCAAAAAAAAAAAGAAAAAGAAAAAAAAAACATAAAAGGCAAAAAAAGTAAAAAAAAGTAAAAAAATAAAAAAAATGTATATTTGTACAAAAAGTTTTTAAAGTTATACTAACTTATATTTTCTATTTATGTCCAGGCGTGGGTCACTCTGCCACGCAACTGCTAGGTTATTGGTTATGCCAAAGGTGCTATATTTCACCCGCATCAGATTATCAGCAAGTGTAAATTTATTTTTCCAGCAGGCTCTAGGGGAAGGAGTCGCTCACAAACTAGCTTACATACTACCCATCTAGCTTGCAATCTTTTCACGCTTTTGCTGCCTCTCTTATTATTATTTTAAACTTGACAAATCTGTTTCTAAAAAAAAAAAAAAAAGAAGAAGAAGAAGAAGGTTCCTGAGCCATCTGTACCACTGCCCCGGCTCCTCATCCGCCGGGTTCTAAATAAAGAGGCCAAAAATGCTGCAAATCTGTCTGCTTGTGCTTGTACACCTTTGCACGCCAGAGCTGGGGAGATAGAGCAGAGTGCGCAGGGGCTGGGAGCACAGGCCAAATGCTGCTGCAACTTGGCAGGGTGAAGTCTATCCAACAGGGAGGGGCCTTTCTCCTGGCCAGACAGGCCCACCTGCTGCAGGCCAGGCACTTGTCGCTTGCTGCTCTTGGTCCAAAATAAGCATCTATCCTAGCTCACTGGAGTCCCTTGTTCCAAGGAAACTGCCAACAGGGAACTGGGTTCTAATGGGCGCTGCAAGGATTGCACTAGATACTTCCCAACTCCTCATCACGGTACTCTTCTCAAGAAGGGACCCCCAACATCCCCAGGGTCCCTTAGGGTGGGAAACATCCTGGCATGGGTGGGAGAGAGAAGAGGGGAGAAAACAAGGAACTATGCCTACACCTCATATCTGTGCTGGCACCCCACTAGCCTGCTGGTTTCACAGTGTTTCCTTTTAGTCAAAATGGGAAGCTATGCTTTATTTTCTTTGTAGCTGATCTATAAACCTCTGAAAATTGGGGCTTATAATGGAGAGGGTGACATAAAATCACAAAGCCAGAAAAACTGGTAGTGTTTTTCCTGGTGCCTTGGATTAGGAGAAAAGGAGAGTTGGGGGTTGTTGGGCTGTATACAGGGCAGCAGGCAAGATGAGATCTTTGAGATATGTGCAGATGCATAATTAACCTTCCCCCAACTGCCTGCAAGGCCCAGCTGGGGCGAGGTACCCGGAAATGCCCCATACATCCTGAAGGGCACAGACCCTGCTGCCCTGTGCTCAGCCAATAGCAGCCCATTGATACCTTGAACTTACTGGGAAGGCCTGCTTCAGGCTTCCGAACATTCTTGTGGGGAGGCTGCCCATTTCCACTTGTGGGCCAGGACAAGCCCTGTCCTCTGAGAAGGGCAGGAGAAATGGGAGTGTGGTGTGCCACCTGGTAATCTGGCACGGAGGTAGTGGGCACACAGGCCTCTGAGTGTCTGTTCTTTGTGATGAAAGCTGATGGGGTCCCTGAGACTCAGCCCTCAGAGTGAAGCTCAGCTGTGCCAGACCTCAGTACCCTGCTCTGCTTCTCCCAACCCTGCCCCCATCATGGGGACCTGGGGGTGCTGCTCATCTGCTGCCCAGCTTCCTGGTCTCTCTGTTCGGTGACTTTCTCAGAAGCAGTAAGGGGGACACTTGTGTGTGGTTTCTACCCCATGCCAGGAACCCACAGCAGGAACCTGGAGGCTGCCCTTCCCACTTGGAAGCAGCATTGTGTTGTAAGTCACACACGTGACCCCTGACAAGCCCTTTTTTTCCCCCTCAGGGGGCCTCAGTTTCCCTGTCTGGGCTGTGAAATGTCTCCAGTACCTGCCAGATCTGGTGTCCTCGTACAGAAATGGTGTACGAGGTTACAGAAATAATGGCATCAGTGGCACTGCTGGAAAGTACTCCTTCTCACTTGTGCCAGTGAGGATCAATTGTAGAGATGAGCATGTGAGCCCCCAATCCACAGCCAGGGAGAATAGGGGGCTGCACTGCCCTGGGAGATGTTTCTTCCTGTGGACCAGGCTTGGCAGACAGACAGCAGAGCTGTTAACCTGCATAAGAACAAAGCAATGACCACTTGGGAGAAGCTGGGAAGGGATTGCTCTGGGTAGGGCTGGGTGGGATTTCGAACACAGATGCTCTGGGAAGACCCCAAGAGGACAGCTAGGACAGAAAAGAGGGAGGAAGGGTATACCTGAAGGCCAAGATGAGCCAAGGCTGAGGGGTCCACATGGGCTTACAGATTATTGTTGGGAGTGTGTATTGGGTGTGCCGCTGGGCCTCTCCTTTCCCTGGCCCTTCCTGCTGCTCTCTAGTCCCTTCCTGGGTATAATGGGCCTGCTCAAAAGTTGAATTTTGTCTGTAGGCAGTGCAAATCCCAGGGGGAGTGAAATTAGAGAAGGTGATGTTGGGTGGAGAGCAGGAGAAAAGCCATCAGGAAGTTGGGACAAAGATACTAGATGACCAGTATTTCAGGACCTTTGCATGCCAGATTCTGTTCTGGGCACCAGAGAACAGGTCCCTATTCCCAGAGCCTCCTCTGTCATAGGGGCAGAAGGTGGGGGTGGAGAGTGCTAGAAGATATAATAGGTAGGACAGTCTTTGGGACCAGCAGGTGCAGTGAATTGCTTAGGGGATCAGGTACTGAGATGCTGCCAAAGTTTCTAGTGTCAGTATGGGGGAGGGGGCTACTCCAAACAGAAACCCTTCCTAGATAGAGGGAACAAAGGGCCTGACCCCCTGCTTTGGGATCTGAGTTGTATTTTGAGACACACCTCACTTTGTTTGCACTCTTAGCCAGACCTTGGTGACTGCAGGGCTCATGTCCGGTCTCTCTACAATCATGAGCATCTGGGTTACAGATGGGCATGGTGAGGCTCAGGAAAGCAAGGAAGCTTGCACAGTGCTGCGGACCGGGGAGGCACCCAGTGCACATCCACCTACTGACCCCCTTGGCCTCCGGCCTAGCTAGTTCCCTTGATGCTCTCCAAAGCATACTTCTGACCATTTATTTTCTATTTTTATTTTTGATACATTTTAATGAACTAAAAACTTGGAAATTTACATGAGAGCACATTGCTTGTGCATTCTATGGGTTTGAAGACCCGTGTAATGTCTTCTGTCCTCCAGCTCAGTATATCACAGAATACTGCCACCCTCCTAGAAATCCTCTGCTCCACCACCTGCTCCTCCCTCCTCCAATCACTGGCAACCAAAGGTCCTTTATTTGCCTTTCATTGCCTCCCTAGCTTCACCTTTTCCAGAATGTCTTATAGATCACATCGAGGGGTTTCTTCTGCCTGGTAATACAGATTTAAGCCTCGCTTCCAGTCTTCCCAGGGGCTCATAGTCCACTTCCTTTGAGCACTGATTCATATTCTAGTCCATTATCTGGGTGTTCCATAATTTATTTAGCCATCCCCCCTATACATGTGCACATGACATGCTGTTGCTTTTAGGTTTGGACAATTATGACTAAAGTGGCTGTAAACATTCTTGCACAGGTTTTTGAATGTTTGCACACGCATATGGGCACTTACCCCACAATTCAAATGCTATTGATATGGGAAGAGCATGTTTAGTTTTGTAAGAAACCATCAAACTATATTCCAAAATGGCTCTGCTATTTTACATTCCCAGTAGCAGTGAGGGTCTCCCATTGAAGAACCCTGGTTTTTGAATGTTTTTTTCTCTCTGGAGCACACCAAACCCAGGCTAAGGTTAATTAAAACACAAGGCCAAGTGAGAATGGTACCACATCCCTGTAAGCCCAGCTACTCCAGAGGCTAGGATCAAGAGTTTGAGGCAGTCTGAGCCATAAAGGAAACCTAGTCTTAAAAATCAAACGATAAAACAACAACAAAAGACCTCCCTACTGTTTGACTGTGAAGAGGACAAAGCAGAATTAAAAATTAACATTGACGATTGTGGCTTTATCTGAATGCGCTGGCTTGTTTGACCTGGCGGGGGATGAAGAGCTTTTGCCCGTTGGTCAATTCCTCGTCCAGCTGGCCTCATGGTAGGCTGCATTATTGTCCAAATATTTGCTGCCTCGCCTTGTGGGAGGATTCTGCATCTCCTGCATGTTGTTATCAGGCCTGGCCATGTAACTCACTCCAGTGAGCATAATGTGACTGTCATGATGTGGCTAGTAGGTGGAACTCAAAATGACCAGAGTTCCCCCATCCTGTGTCTCTCCTGTGACAGGAAGATCTCAGATAGGGGCTGCTCTTTCTAAGAAAATAAATTAAGCACAACCAGGGGACTGTGATGGGAAAGGAGAACATGCCACACTTATATTATGAGTCCCAGAGGGCTTAGGGCTCGTCTGATATGCAGCAAAATGTAAACTAAGCTGACACTGGATTTGAGGATTGAAACTCACTGATGTCAAGAATTATAGTGAGGGCTGGGTGGTACTGTCAAATTTTCTGATACCAAG
Organism: Cavia porcellus; assembly: GCF_034190915.1. Classification (NCBI taxonomy): domain Eukaryota; kingdom Metazoa; phylum Chordata; class Mammalia; order Rodentia; family Caviidae; genus Cavia; species Cavia porcellus. The sequence continues at coordinate 29,886,029 of NW_026947500.1, forward strand.
TGCTGTGGTTGGAACGTGGGTTTTGTCTCCCAAGGGTTCCTGTGTTGGAAACTTGGTCCCCAAGTGTGGAAATGTTAACAGGTGGTGAGATATTGAAAAGGTAAGGCCTAATGGGAAGTCCTTAGTAAATTAGGGGTGTGTTCTTAGAAAGGGTTGGGATCCCAGTCTTTCTCTGGCTTCCTGTCTTGCAGCGTGATCTCTTCCTCTTTCATTGTCATGGTGCATCTGTTGGAAGACCTCTAAAGCTGAACTGATACTGGTGCTGTATACTTGAACCTTGAGAACTGAGTAAAATAAACCTCTTTTATTTATAAAATTACCTAACATCTTAGTGATTTTCTCATTACGGAGACCCAATATCCTATAGCCTTGATTTAAAGGAGAAGAGGCTAATTTTGGCTCACAGTTGGTAGACATTTCAGTCCATAGTTAGATGGCTACAAGGCAGAACAGTAAGAACTTGGGTGGAGGAAACTGCCCACCTGGGACTGAAGGCCAGAAAGCAGAATGTGTCAAAGGAGGGTCCAGGCAGGAAGATGTAGCTTCGGGGTGACACCCTCAGTGACCCTCCTTTTCCAATCAGGCCCTACCTCCTAACAAATCAGCTATACAGTTCCCCATAATCTATCACCTTTCAAAGTTTCCACCTATGATCCCATGAGGGTTAAGGAGCACATCTGGATATAAACCCTTGGCCTCTAAAAAGACTCATGAATATCTCTATGCAAAGTGCATTTAGTTCATTTCTAAGAGTTGCCAAAGTCCTAACAGTTCCAGTACTGCTGAAAAGTCCAAGTTCAAAGTTTCCTATGAGCTTTAAGGAAAACTCTTAGTTGTGAGGCCCTACAAAAAAATTTTAAAACAAGTTAAACACTACCAAAATAAAATGACCCAGGGTAAAGATTCCTATTCCCAAAGGGAAAAATAAGAGAATAAAACAGTAAGGCTGAAACCCAGCAGGGGCAAAAATCTCATAGTTGCATGTTCAGCATCTGGGGCGAGTTATAGCAATAAGTATGATGTGAACTCCAGAGTGTTGGGCTGCCCTGCCCCTACGGTATTACTAAAGGTTGTAGCCCTCATGGCCTCTCTCTTGGGCTGACTTTGTTTACTCCTTGTGGATTCCCTCAGACATTTCCTCCTTGTGACTTCTCCAAGTTCCTGAGGTTTCCACTATACTTTCAGCCTCTCTCTCACAGCTTTATGCACTGCCTTTTCAGAAACACAATGCCTGGCCTTGCAGGCCTTTTTCTGAAATCTGGGAGGAAGCCTTCCTGACCTCATAATTCTGCATGTCTATAAAACTAGCACCATGTGGATGATGCCAAGATCTGCCACCAGCTTCAGCAGTAAACAGGCCTTCCTGGGCCATGGCTGCAAATGGCTGGCTGGCTGAGCACTGTGAAATGAATCCTGGGGTACCAATTCCCTAGGTGGTCATTTGTGAACAGGGGTCCTTGGGCATTCTTCTCAAAGCAAGGTCTTTTACTCTTACAGGGCAAAAGGCGGGTCTTGCTGTTTCTTGACATGTCCTCAAACCATTGTTCCTATTGTCCTAATCCAAAGCACTTGACTTCTTTTTAATGCTAATCTTTTAACAACAAAGCTCTTCTCTGCTTCAGTTTTCCAGGCCCCAACTTTACCCAAGCTTCCTTTCTGCCCAAACTCAACTTTTTAAATCACTTAGCTGTGGTATTTGTTCTTGATTCAAAACATAGAGCTGGCTGAAAACCCCCCGGTGGTATCCATACCACAGCCTTAATATTATTAGGCTGCCTTGAAATTCTGTCTGCCAGATTAATTAGTCTGTTGTCCTTAATCTCAGTCTCCCACAAAGTCTTAGGAAATATGCAAAATGTAGGCAAATTGTCTGCTGGAGGAGAACACATGTAGCCTGGGATCCAAATGCTGGTAGGATCCTTTGCCTCTCATTGGGCCCAATCTGGTCTTTGATACCTGCATTTTGCTATGAGCATTCTGGTCTTCTGAGCCTGGACGTGAATCTGTCATCAGTGTCAGCTTATAGTATGCTAGGGCTCCTTCTTTAGGCAGCATTTCCAAACCTTTCCAAATGCCTCCCATCCCAAAGGCTTCTAAACTCCATTGTCAGGTATCGTTCCAGCAACAATCCCACTCCTGGTACCAAAATCTGTCTTAGTCAGTTTCTCATCACTTAGACCCAATGTCTGACACCCAAAACATAAAAGAGGAAAGCAATTTTGAGCCTCAGTTTGTAGAGATCTGATATAATAGTTGCCCAGCTCCAAGGCAGAACAGTATTGTGGAAGAGTTTAAGTAGAGGAGAGCTGCTCACCTCCTGGCTTACAGGAAGCAGAGAAGGTCAAGGGAAGAGACAGGAAGGGACATACAATCTTCTGGGTCATGCCCATTGTGACTAGACCTTATAACCAGGCTCCATTTTCTAACAGCAAGTCCTCATTGTCAGTCTGCTTCTAAAGGTCCCACCTTGGTCCCATGAGACTTTAGGGGAGCATCTAGATATAAATCACAACAACCAGCCTTAGGTATTTTTGTGATATAAGAACATATGGATTAATACACTTGGACATGTGTCAAGAAATCATACAGGGACTCCTGGATATGGTGGTGCATGCCTGTGGTTTAAAACAGTGGTTTCATTTATACCCATGATTGAGTTGGGAGTCTGGGATGAGTTGGCGGGTTACTTGGCTCGGCCTCAGGGGTGTTAGCTACATTCAGTATCCTATGGATGCTATATCAAGTCTGTTGCATTCAAGGGGACTAGAGGCCAAGTGTTTCCATTTGGCTGTCTCTGGGCCCTGTGTGCCCTTGTTACTATCTATCCTGTTACGGTATTTGTATGGGCTTTAAAAAGTATCCAGTAAACTGGGTATGGTGGTGCATGCCTGTTATTTCAGCATTCTGGGGAGGCTATAGCAGGAAGATCCTGAGTTCAAGTCAAACTACTTAGTGAGACCCTGTCTCAGAAACAAAAATAAAATAGGGCTGGGGATGTAGCTCCATGTGAAGGGTCTGGTTTCAGTCTTAAGCACTGTACTGCATCCCTCATAAAAATCTAATAATTTACCTTTTTTTTGATAAAGAAAGAAGATTATCCCAAATTGGGCAAGGATCAAAGTCTCCATGGCTGAACTGTTTGTCCCACAGTTTGTCATACTAAAAATTCCAATTGCTTAGTCTGAAAATTAAGCACTGTGTTATTTGAGCCCTGATGTGAGTGTTCAGACGCGGTAGAGCTATTGATTATATGCTCCGGAGACAAACTCCTTGAATGAAAAGTGGAAATGTTCTCTGCGCCTGTAGGGCATCAGGAAGAAATGCTTTGATCTTAGCTGTTGCCTGGAAGCCCTCGGGAGGGGGTCTTTCTCCTTTGGCCAGCCTGCTGCAGCGTCACATGGCAGTGGGCGTGCCACGCCTCCAGCTGCATCATGGCCACAGCTGCCCTGCGCAGCTCCAGGGGCATAAAGCCAGGCGAGTGGCAGCGGTGCCTTCCCTTTCCGTTAGCATGACACCTGTCCCAATGAACTGTAGCCAAGTAAAACCCATCTCAGCACTTTGTGGTTTAAAACAGTGGTTTCATTTATACCCATGATTGAGTTGGGAGTCTGGGATGAGTTGGCGGGTTACTTGGCTCGGCCTCAGGGGTGTTAGCAAGTGTAGTGTGCCTGGGTTTGGAATTCACTCCCAGGCTCCTCCCGTGCCTGGCACCTGCCTGGTCCTTTTCTTGAGACTCATCTTCAGGCCCACCTGGGCTTCCTCCCAGCATGGCAGCCAGCTCCTATCAGTGAGTTTCTGGAAACCCAGGAGGAGGCTTTTGCAGTCCCAGGAAGTCATGTGTGTCACTTTTGTCTTATGCGATTCAGCCAGATTAAGGAGAGGAGCATTAATCTGCTTCTCCATGGGACAAGTAGCTAGGAGTAAGCAGCTACATCAGGCAGTGCCCAGTGTACCCATCACAATTCAACAAGACAACTGTTACCTAAATTTAAAACAAAATAAAACATTTTTCTTTATATGTGAATTTTCATTAATAAACAGAAAAAATTCATCAATTAGTTCCTATGATTGAACTGAACCAATGCAGGAGCAACTTCCAGCCTGGGACGCTAGCAAATGTAGGTCCAGGTAAGAGGCAGACAGGATCTGGAAACAGGGTCACCTTGTCTCCAAGGCCTCTGAGCTAGAACTACATTACCGAATGAAGATGTCTCCTAAGTCTTTTTTGCCTTCTTTTATTGTATGTATGTGTGCGCTACACACACACACACACACACACACACACACATATGCTATGTATACACACTGAATGTGGAATATGGGTATATTCACATACCTACACGTGTACACTATCTGCACAACAATCTGTATATATTTTTTTGTGCATGTATACTTATCATTTTTCTTCTTTGTTAACTTTTTTTCTTTATTAACTTTGTATCTGGTTTAAAATCTCAGCAATTTGTAATAGTATCCCTTAGCTCCATTCTTTTTTTTTTTTTTTTTTTTTTTTTAGATTTCTTTTGCCCTTAGCTCCATTCTTGTGGAGTTTTGCAGACACACAGAGAAATAGAGAGAAGCTTATATTGAGCTCTACCAATACTACGTTCTTTCCACCTTGTTGCTTGACGCCTCTCCTGTTCCTTGTACTCTAACCCCCACGCCTGCAGTGTTTTAAAGTAGACCCAGACTCTGTGGCCTCCCATCTGCAGATATCACTGGACAAGCTTTGTTCCTGCATGTGCCACATGCCTGGGATGAAGCGGAAAGGTCTCTTCCCTACCTCCTGCACACTTTTGAAGGTTGTTGTAGTCAGAGGATGTGAGGAGAACAATTAGAATCAGGACATGAATTTATAATATTATTTGTGATGGTCACCCAGAGTTAACACAAGAAAGTGCAGGAAATCTATCTATAACACTGAAGACATAGAATATTTAGCCAAGCACCTGAATCTCACAGCAATGTCCCACATGGGTCCAAATAAAGACCCACTCATGACAATGCTTCCCACAAATCCAACTGGGGGTCTAGAGCCCACAAGAAGGACTCATGCCAGTCTCTTTTATGGATCCATGACGGGAAGGCCCAAAGGTCAGCAGTGGAAGCTAGAAAGTCTATGCCAGCAGGGTGAAGGAGCTGTGCCAGTAGGTTGAGAGTTGTATGCTAGAGCTGAGAAGCCACACTCAAAACAAAGACCAGGGCTGTCCTGAAAAGCACCACAGCCATCCTCAGCAACATGGGGGCCCTGAGCTCCTCCGACAATAAGTACAGTCAAGTACATACCAGGAAGCCAGCATGACAAAGTTCATCCTGGAGACCAAGCAGCACATGTTTTCCTCTCCGGAGCCAGGAAGCAATGCTCAATGTGAGTACCAGAGCTGCTCCAGGATAACTGCGGCTCAGACAGCAACTTGTAGGAGAACCCACAATGGCTCAGTGTCTCAACAACTTCCTTCTTATCCACATCTCTACTTATGCTTCCAGCAGCAGCCCAGCATTTTGTTTGAAAATGACACAAAGTCACCACTGGCCTCATGCCATTATCTGACCAAGATCTAAAGGACCCTGCCTGGTGTATGAGCCAAGTGAGTTCTTGAGCTCGGTGTCCCCCTTCATGGTAGATGATCTCTGCTTGTAGGGGACACCTCACATTTGCCCTGAAATCCCAATGGGTCTGTATGTTGCTGCTTTGTATCTAGAGTCATTGGCCCATTTTTGGTGACAGAAATTGTAATACAAATGGAAACGCCACGTATGTGAGTAGGGACAATGGTGCCACAGTAACCAGGAAGAGCTGGCTTCAGCTCTGCCACAATACTGTTCCATGTGGAAACACAATAGACTCTAGGCTGTGTATGAACAAAAATCACTCATCCTCTGTTCCTTGAAACTGCCACCTTGTGTGGCTACCTGTGGTCCAGGGGTCTGGGACTGCTCCACTGGGTGATACTGGGGGCTGTGAGCAGAGGCCTGCAGTGGGGATGGTGTCTAAGTACATGGAGCTCACTGTCAACTTTTGTATACAGGGAATTTGTCACAGCCTAGCTCATCCTGGGTAGGATAACCTGGGTCGAAGTGTTCATAGCAGGGAAGTGACTTGTGACCATCACTGTGGCTCTGATGGTCTCCGGTCTGGTTCTCCATCTCCTTGCTGTTGTCTGACCTCTTCACAGGCCTTGCTGTAGGATGAGACCCATCTAAGATAAAGAGGGAAAAGGACAAGACTCTTCCTTCTCTGGGTCTCATGTTCCGTTTTCTGAAAGGGAACATGGAACTAGAGACCGGTCAAGGGCCTGTCTTGCACCAGTGCTCTTTGGGTGTGTGAAAGGCATGTGTATTATGAACCCCTCCTGTTTTTCTCCTGGGGCCCTGCTTTGGTTGGTGCTGACCCCAGGCTGTGGCCTTGCATGGGTTTGGTTGGTTGGAAATGTACACTGATTTGTATAGGCATGAAACACCCCAACTTCTCCTGTTTCCTGGGTTTCTCATGTTGATGATCATTGGACATCACTCTCAGTGCTAGATAACAGCCCAAGTCCAGACAAGGTCTTGGACCCCAGGGGTGCAGTGAATTGAGACTGTAGATGTCAGGGTGATGGTGACTGTGAGCTGCTGTCCAGCAAACCTACGTGTTGGGACTCATGGCCAATGTGATAGTATTAAGAGGTTGTTTGGAGAGTACCTCCTTCTTGAATGGGTTAGGGCAGTTAGGAAGGAGAACACATTCAGGCCATAATTAAGAAACCAAATAATTATCCCTGTACCAAAAAAAAAAAAATGCTGGTGTCGCTTCATTGTTGGTGGGAATGCAAACTAGTACATGATGGAAAGTAGTATAGAGATTTCTCAAAGAACTGAAATTAGAAATTCTGTAGGACGCGGCTGTCCTATTGCTAGGTATCTTCCCCTCCAAAAGGTTAAGCCATCATAGTACAGTGATGAATGCATATGAATGTTTATAGTAGCACAATTAACAATAGCTAAGTCTTAGAAGCAGCCTATACACCCATGAACAGATGATCGGATAAAGAAAAAGTGATGTCTATATATAACAGAGTAGTAGTTGGCTATAAAGAATGAGAAATCTGAGATATTTGTAGGAAAATGGGTGGTGGAAAATCTAATGTTGAGTGAAATAAACCAGACACCCAAGCTTAATTACCATATAGTATCTCTCATTTGAGTGAGGTAGGGTACAAAGAAAATGATAAAAGATGGATAAAGGATGAAAAAAAGGGCAAGGAGCCAGATCTCTTGCAATAGGGAAGTGGGCAAGGGCTGAGGGTAAGGGGTGCAGAAGAGGCGAAGGGGAAGGAAAAATAAGGATGTGGCAGGGCTGGAAATTTAGCTCAGTGGCATAAGCACCTGCCTGGCAAGTGTGAGGTCATGAGTTCGATCCCCAGTACAAAAACAAACAAACAAACAAAAAACCCACTGAAAAAGAATAAGGATGTGGCATTTAAGACCTTAGAACCTGTCCTAAGAGTAAAGATGTAGCATTTATAGGAAACCAACAACTCCCAATTAATGTAAAAAGATACCATAGCATGAGCTAAGACAAGTAATATCAACAAGAATGAAAAATGGAGAACAGGAAGAAGAGGGAGGTAGTGAGGTGGGATAGGAAAAGAGAAAAAGTTGCTGTGATATGTACATGTAACCATTCTCCAAGATGATTCTAAACTACGTGAACTGCAAACATGTACAAATAAAAACTTTTTTTTAAAAAAAGAGGCCACTTTCAACATCTGTTCCTTAAAATGAGACATCATCTTAGAAGTGAAAAGCAGTCTTCTCTAGACCCTATATCTGCCAGTGCTTTATTTTGAACTTTCCAACCTCCAAAATGGTGAGAAGTAAATTTCTGTTCTTTAAAAGTTACCCAGCCCCTGGTAATTTGTTATAGTGGCACTAATGAACTAACATATCCACCAGCTGAGGCTCCTGATAGGTGAGGGCTGGTCAGGTATTTGTGTGAGGGAGCTGTGCTAAACTCCAGGGACACTGGGGAGGTGTGGACTTGAAGGACACTGACCCATCATTGTAGCAATGACTCCAGCACTTGAGCTTTGGTGCTTGTTGAAGAATCTAGCTGGGATCAAATATCTATTCTTAATACAAACTCCACTCATAACCATCACCTTCTGTGCTGAGTGACCTCTGGTCTACGGTGCCCCAACGGGTCAGGGACTTGGGGCTTTGCCTTCCCATATTTTTGAGTCCCAGAATGCAGTTAAGGACCTGTCCTGAGATACAAATGTTGGTTTCTGATGATGCTTTGAAACATAGAGCCATATACCTAAGAAGAAAGAAGAAGAAGAAAAAGAAGGAAGAGGAAGAGAAGAAGCAGAAGAAAGAGAAGGAGGAGGAGAAGGAGAAGGAGAAGGAGAAGGAGAAGGAGAAGGAGAAGGAGAAGGAGAAGGGGAAGGAGAAGGACATCTCTCCAAGAGAGGGAAGAAGGGAGAAAGGAGGAAGGGAAGGCAAGATGCTCGTTGAATTCTTTCCAACAACTCTGGTCTGCCTGTGATACAAACTCACCCTATCCTCTCTCCTTGAATCTGTCATCTGCCATAGTTACTTGCCTCATGGTCCCAAATGACTCTAGTTTGTTTTCTCTTTTTAATGCTGTGTGTCAATGGCTCATTTTAAGAGTTTTTCTTCTAGTTTTCCACCTGGAGCTTTGGGGTCTTGTGGAGCCAGGCTGGGAAAAGAGCCGCAGTTCCGGCGGCCCTGAAGACTCCTCCATCTCCCACAGTCTTGAGGCACCCAGACCAGCTTCTGTGTGCTTGCAGTGCTGGGGGTCCTAGGCCTCCTTCACCCATCTGAGGTGGTGAAAAAAACAGTATTAAGAAAATGAAGAGCATTGATCTTAGGAAGTCCTATCGGAGGTTGGGGCCTCCAGGGAACAGGCTGGCCCTTCAAGGTCACAGAGAAGAAAGTGGGGAAGGTGGGAGGAAATTGAGGTGACCAGTGGCTGCACAGGGAGGATGGAACCCCCTCAATCTAGCCTCTGAGTGGGGCACCAAGAAGGGAATTGGCCATGCAGCCAAGGCAGACAGCCACGGCAGGCATCCAGGGTTAGAGTCACTGGGGGTCAGAAATGCCCAAGCAGGAAATGAGATGCAACTTGTAAAAGACATCAAAGGAAATGGAAAAACATTCTTCTAATATGTCAGGGAAGCGAGAGGAAGAGGGGAAGGAATGCTGGCCTTTTATTTGGGGTGGGGGAGGGAAGTGATAAGAGAGGGCACCCGATTGCCAGCAATAATTACAATGGAAATCTCTTGGGCACCTGGAGATGGAGAGGAGAGCTCTGCAGCACGTGAGAGGCCTGAGCTGTCCTAGGCTCCAGATCTACCAGGCCCAGGGGTGCAACATGTGCAGCATCCAGCAGGGTGCCCACAGCAGGCACTGGTTCAGGCTAGTACTGGTGAAGACCTGAGAACTGAAGGCATGCCTCTTCTGGAAGAAAGCCCCAGAAGGGGCCCTCTGCCAGCAGGAAGACACCAGAGGGCATGGCACTGCCAAGCCCGCTTTCTCCACAGGGAGAAGTTGCTGGTCCAATAGCGGGAAGGCTTCTGGAGAGGGAGGAGGGGTGACCTCTGTCCTTGGCTGCAGCCACGGTAAGTTAACTGTTTAGCTGGGCCCTTCTCCCCAGTGCTTGCCCCTGGGGCAACCTTCCCACCAGCTGCTCCTAAGGGAGCCTCATGGAACCTCAGTGGCTTGGAGGAGATGTTGGACCACTTCCTGCTCATCTCAGCCATGGCTTCTCTTTCCAAGGAGGGAGATTCACCACTACTTACCCACAAACAAAACTTTAAAAAGTGAACCTCTGCCCCCATTTGGGAATATCTGAGGCTGGCAGGAGGAGTTAAGAGTTCATCCCTGCCCCCCAACCTGCTGATAGACGTGTACTTGGGAAAAGTCTTACCCTGTCCCCATTATCTGCCTGAGCACTGGCTGTGGGGTAATTTTTCTTACTTGTAGGGAAGCTAGTGCTGGGTGTATATTGTAGGCTTCCCTAAAATGGAATTCACCCCACTCCATAAGCTCAGAAAGGAAAGTGGATAGGAAGCGGAGGGGGAAGACGAGGTCTAGGCCTGTAAACTAGGGCAGCCAGAGATGGAGGCTAAGTGCCTCCAGGCAAGTCCAAACGAGGCGGGGCCTAGTTTGGCACAGTGGGAGAAATGAGAACCTGGAGGGCCAAGCCCTGCAGCCTGGGGAAGGAGCTAGGCGGTTCTTGGGGACAAGGGGAAACCAGCAGCTCTAGGGAGTGCCAATTTCCCAACACTAGAAACTGCAGCTAACAACTAGGGTCCAGAGGTCCAAAGGCAGCCTAGTATGCACCCCAAGCCCGGCGCACTAGAAGCCCAGTAGGAGAGACAGCGTGGTGGGGCGCTGCTCCTCGAGGGGTCGGGGGTCGGCGCGGTTCCGTCGGGGCGCGCGGGCTGCTCCGTGCAGAGACCCAAGGGGCTCCCGGTGGTGGCCCCGGCCCGGACGGCCGGACCAAGCCTCCCCCCTCCCGGCCGACCGCACTCGGCTCGCGAGTCCTAGGGGAGGGGCGGAGAGGCAGCTGGACGCGGCGGCGATTTATGGGCCTTTCAGGCGAGCAGGTGCCTCCTCGGGCCGCCCATTGTCTCGTCCCCCTCACAATGGGGCTGCTGCAGCCCCAGCGCCGGCCCCTGCCGCGCCCCGCGGCCTGCACGGGCGCGACGGCCCCGGGGCGGCGCGGAAGCTGGCGGTCGGTGCGCGGTGGGTTCCACGCCTGCATCCCTGCGCCGGTCCCTGCATCCGTGCGCGCGTTGTCGGTGCGCTGTGCTGGGCAGAGGCCTTGCACGCCGTCCGGACGGGCACGACCACTAAGACCCCGGGCTTCGACGGTGCGCTCACCACCGCGGCGCTCGCTCCTCCGGCGCTGTCCGGCACCCGGCTCCGAGGCTCTGGCCTGGCCCGCGCCGCCGCGTCCCGGTCGCACACACAGGGGCCCATTCTTCCCGGCTCCGCGCAACCATATGGCAAATCCGCGTCGACAGAGCAGCCCCCGCTCATTCAGGCGCAGAATGTCCCGCAACAGGGAACAATCACAACTCTGTTCGTGTCTATTATGGATGCGAACGGGGCGAGAAAAAAAAATCATTTAACTCCAAGAGATAGCCAGCTAATTACCAACCATATGTGAGCCCGAATTCAAAGCCATGCCGAGGAGTTCATTCTGAGTCCGGGAGACTTTATTAGGTATAGAAGACAGATGTCCCGACGGCCCACGCATCACAGAAAATCGTGTCAGGGAGTTCTTGAAATGAGGGGAGAGGTCTTTAAACATTAAAGACCACGCTTGCTGATGGACTGGCCCAGGTCCTCTGGGATCCCCAGCCCCAGGACTTAGCCGCTGCGTCTGCCAGAGTCTGGGCCTGGTCGGCCCGGCCCGGGAGGGGTTCCTGTCCTCTCCCTGTGGAGTCAGACGCCAGCCATTCAGGTAGTCTGGAGGCCCCAGGGAGAAACGAAGCCTCCTGCAACCACAGCCTTTCTGCTTCATGGTGTCTCCAAGGGCTGGGGGATTCCTCTGTCCGAACTCAGAGTCCCTTGTTTGCCCCCAAGGAAAGACCGTAGAACGAAATGTCTACTTACATAGCCCAAAGCAGCCCAGCCCAGCGCTGCACACACTAGGTCTCCTTTGGAGTTGATGGAATGAATGAATCAATGAATGAATGAGCCAGTGTGGCAGCCAACCTAGCTATGAAAATCCCTTGGGGGGTGAGTGGGAGTGGGGACAATAGCGGAAGGAAAACACTCATGATTTCTTTACCAAGAAAATAGCCTCTGGCCATGAGCCTCGATTCTTTGAGGACGGAAAACGAGAAAGCTCGTTAGAGAGAGAAAAAAAATCTTTCTCTGTTTTCCATGCAATGCAATTATGTTCCAGCTTTTTCTCCTTGTTATTCTTTTAAGCCAAATGTCTGAATAAAAGGATTATTCCCCCGCCCTCCCCCCCAGGACTGACTGTGCCACTGTTAGCAGGCGGGGGCCACTGCTGGCTAGATTAACTGCAGCCCATGGCTTCCGCATTTCTTCTATGAAAATAAGTGAGGTCAGCTGCCATTCAATTGTTGCAGCATATATATTTGAAAATTTAAATATTTGAATCAAAGGAAAAAGAGGGATTTGCATTTCTGCCCAACACGACAAGCGCGTTCCGCGAACCCGCACAATGGAAACGTTTCAATCGGAATGAATTGTCTCCTCGCAGGAGGATTCTGCAGAAAAAGGCAGCCACCGCTTTCTCTTTTGTTTCTTTTGCTTTTGTTTTGTGTTGTGTTTTTCTTTCCTCTTACTCGCTTCAATCCAGGAGGGTGTTTTCTGAAACTTGGAGACTGACTTTGGTTTGGGGGACATAAAGAAACACGGAAAACCTCCCAGGACACATTCACATCAGAGGCCTCTCTGGCACAAAAGCAAAATTTAATTGAACATGTGCGGGTGAAAAAACAGATACGGGGGAACTCCTGATGCCACTTAGAATGGGCTAATCAGCTGACTCCAGCTGGTCTGGACGAGGCTGTTAACCAAGGCGCCGGTGAGCAGGAGGGAGGCAGCCAGGCAGCCGCAGCCCTGGCTGGGCTTGGTCTTCCTCCTGATGGCCCTGATTCTCCAGGACACCAAATCTCCCGAGCCACCCACGCTGGTCCTTGGGGCCCACAGCCATAAAGTCTGTATGTTGCCATTTTGTCTTGGCCTTGCAAGATGGCATTTTGTGGGGTCCCCACTTTGATGGTGTGTCCTTAGTTGTCGATGTCATGTTTCTAAAGAACATAGCTGGGAGCCAGCTTATTGTGCTATTAGCAAGGGGCTCTAGGTCAGGGGAGGTGGCAGCTGCTGCTGACCCACAGGCCTAGGGTGTGGTTTTTGGTCCACTGGGGCTGCCTGGGCCTGGACAGTCATCGCACCCTCTTGTGGAGCTGGACTAGAGCGGCTGCTGAGGTTGTGGTCACACAGTGTTAGATGAGGGGATTTAAACAACAGACATGAAGGACTATGGGCTCTGGGTTCCCTTCCCAGCACGCAAAACAAAACGAACAAAACCCAGCCATTGTCCCATGTCCCAAAGGCTGCAACAGCTAGATGCAGGATCACAGGACTGGTCCTTCCTGAAGCCTCTCTTTGGCATGCAGATGCATCCTCAGTGGTCACCTAGGTATATCTCTGATCTCTTCTTAGAAGAACACAGGTTGGATTAGAGCCCATCCTTATGACCTCATGAAAAAGACCCTATTTCCAAGTACAATCACATTCAGAAAGACCAGGGATCAGGGATTCAACATATGGATGAGGTGGGGGTGGGGCAGGATTTTAGCCCAGCATGGCTTGCCTGCCTTGTGGCCTAACAGGCCCAAGGGTGACCTTCTCTGTCTGGTCCTGGGCCCCAGCTCTGCCGGGCTGGGTATGCACCTGCTGCAGAGGGATTGAGGTGTGTGACTAAGGCAGACCCCACCTCTCAGAGCAGCCTTAAAGGGTGGTTGGGGACCTTTGTTCTCCAAGCCCAATCTCCCCTTCTGGGCTTACTGTTCTTCTCCAGGATCGGAGTCCAGAAGCAGAGTGAGCACTGGGCACTCCTCTCTGCCTTGAGGTTCCTGTAGAAATTCACCTTGTCCCAGAGGAGCCAGGGAGGGCTGGTAGGGACACTTTGAGCCTAGATCCACCTGGAGGGCTCTGAAAGTCATTCAGTTCCATACCCCAAGATATCCTGCTTCTGTGTCTTGTTCCTGCCTCTAGTTTTCTTTTCCTTTTCCCTCTTCTCCCATTTCTTTTTAAATTTAAAAAAAAATTCTTTCTAAAAAATTTTTTTTCTGTCCCTCATACCAACAAATTCCTAAATCCAAATAAAAGCCCAGCAGGGGCTAAAATGTGAGGTAACTGCCGTAGCGAGGTACAGTAACCCAGCCAGACATGCCCTGACATCTATGTCAGGGCATCAGTTAGGCCGTTTGTTTGCTGTGTGACCCAGGAGATTAGGCTGACCTCTCTGAGCCTTGGCCACCCTGCTTCTTGGTTAGCAAGATGCTGACCTGTCTCTTGGGCAGAATGAGAAGGAGCTAATGAAAATGGTTGAAAAACACGCAAGGCATTTAAAAAATGTCATGTAATTGCAAAATAATAACGATAACAACAATATACTTTGGAATTTTGCTGGAACTGAGAAGCCCGAGTGGAATTTGGCGCTAAGTGGGTCTGCCCTGGCCTTCATCCAAGGGGGTTTAGTTACTGAGGTGCCCCCTAGGCCTCTGCTCTGAGGCAGCCCTCTCACAAGGTGGTCCCGCCACTGGCCTCCACTGGCTGGGTTGGGCTGGGGCTTCCCTGTTAGTCAGGAACCTGCTCAGAGGCTTATTGCTACAATCGTCAGGTCAGGAGGCTGGCAGGTTGGTGTTGTTTTTTATTATTATGTCTTAATTCCCTAGGTGGAAATGGCTTTATATTTTCCCTCACTGTAGAAATATCACATGCTCACTGTAAAAAGAAGAGAAGAAAAAGAAAAAGAAAAAGCCAACAACACAGAGATGCACCCCTCCAAGATCCCCCTAGAGAGATTCTCCCAGCTGGATATAACCATAGACACCGGCTGTCCGCCATTTTTACCATCAATGGGACCTGTAGTTCCTTTTTAGATAAAGAGTACACACAATAAAGAATTAGAATACATGCACACACATGCATATATACACACATGCAAATATCCCTTGAGTAGGTTCCAATTAACCCATCCCAAGTAGAAAGTATTATAAGCCAAAAATACGCTTACTAAGCCAAACCCCTAGGCCTCAGAACTCTTCCCTTAACATACAATTGGGCAAAATCATCGGACTTTTTTATGAGAAAGTATGATGTACCAGATACTGCTCTGAAGGTGTAAGGCAGAATGGTAATAATTTGTTTTCTACTGAATGCTTTGACACCGTTGCGAAGTCAAAACAGCATCGGTGGAGTCCTTGGAAGTTGAGCCAATGTAAATCAGGGACCATCTGAATATTGTTTAACTGAAAATATTTAACCACAACACAAGGGTTAAGAGACACATAACCTGAGAGGTAAACAAGAAGACAGAGCAGAAGACAATTCAGCAAGAGCAGCCAGTACGGGTGCTAAACCAGGAGATGATGCTTGCATCTAGGAAAGCAGGTTAAAGAAAGGCCCAACATAAAGCAGGAAATTACAGATGCTCTTGAGAAGCCACACCTGGGTTTGATGGTAGCAGTCTGCGCAGTGTGTCTGTGTCTGTCCAGTGAGGTCCAACCAGCTGCCCGCTGCAGGGTGACGCTGGCTTTGTTCAGCAGACTGCCCTGGAGAAGGTGGAAAACTCTCATTAGTTAGTGAAGAGGCCGCCGGCTGCGGTGGGGGTCACTCTACAATGGTATAAAATCCCAATTGACCTGTTTCCTGATAAGTATGTATGTGTGTATGGTGTTGTTTCCACACTGATAGGAAACAGTTTCCATCCCGTGACTATGGAAACTTCCGTAATTTACCCTCTTCGTGCCTTCCTTGTGAGCCAGGCCCTGCCCAGGGGCGTCACTGCTGGCACAGATTGGGGCAGCACTGTGCACTCCTGGCAGACAGGATGGGCACTGAGGGTTCTCTGCCCTTGGGTCTCCACTAGCATGTCCACTGGAGCCCTTGCAGGGTCCCCAGAGGGTTCTGAGTAGGGTTGGGGAGTGGACCAGGCTCTAGGATGGGTGGATAGAGGGGACAGTGGGTTGGGACCTTCCTTCAAGGAGCATCTGCTCTCAGACTGGAGCCAGGTTAGAAGAGGGTGCAGGGTGAAGACTGGGTTCCAGGGGACTTGCCCAAGGATGAGCAGACCCTGAGAGATGCCACAGGGGCAGAGGGAGAGGAGACTGCAGAGAAGAGGCTGGAGGCAGAGGCCTTGGCCACCATGGGTCGCCACGGGATGGGGCTGAGGCCTGGCACTGTAGCCCGGGAACAGGACCAGGAGGATGAGGCCTTGAAGGCCATACTAAGCACCAGGTGTGGGAGACTGGGGCCTGTGCTTGAACAAACGACAAACATACAGCCAGTCTAAGGAATAAATGATCGCCTCTGGCTGAGTTGTGCTGGAAAATCGCTCTGTGCCCGTTTCACAGCTGGTGGTGGGCAAGTTACTGTCCAGCCACTGAGCGTTGGCCGGGTGTGTGGTCACTGACATTTAGCTAGCGAAGTGGGAAAGTCAAAGGAGGACCCTCCCCGAGGCTCCCATTCACTTTTGATCTCATTCAGGGACTCTGTCCACGAGCCCCATCCCTTGTCCCCGCAGCCCTGCACGGCCCATCTGCAGGCGTGGAGCCGAGTCACCGGGCACCAGGAGCATGAGCTCCTCCCTAGGCCATATCGTGGGGACTCCCCATATGGTGGGGACTTCTCAGCCTGCGTATCTGGTTCTTTCCTGGAAAGATGGAGGGTGACCCGGCACCACAGGGCAGCTCTGGGTTCTGATCAGCTGATCAGTGGGCTCTAGGCTCCTCGTGAAGGGAAGACCCACGAGGCCTCTGGACTCCGGGAAAGGGGACGCACGAAGACCTGGGTCTCCCGGGTAGGGGATGCACATCTGCAGGACTTCCAGGCCGTCTCCAAGCGCTGAGGGCAGGGCAGGGGCGCAGGGTCCGAAGGCTGGGCGGGTGGGGGTCCCAGCGCGCCCCGCCCCTCCCGGCCTGCGCCGGCGCCCCCACCGCGCTGCGCGTCTGTTTGGAGAAGAAAGCGGGCCAATTTGTTTTCATTCAAAATCACTTAAGATCCCATTTTGGAGAAATGAAAAGAGAAAAGCGCGCTTCCCGCGCCGGCCCTCTGGGTGCTCGCCCGTGCCCGGCGGTGCGCTGGGGTGGGGGCACCCCCCTCCCGTCCGCTGCTGTCCTCTCCCCTCCCCTCCCCTCCCCTCCTTCCTCTGACGTCCTCCCCTCCCCCATCCAGCGGGCCCCGAAGCTTCGTGGCGGCCCCAGGCCTGGCGGCGAGGCCGCGCTCATCTGCATGAAGCGCACACTCACGGCCCATCTGCAAAGGCGCAATTAAACGCGGGGGGCGGGGGGCGCCCGAAATTAGCATTTCCGCGGCCATCTGGCGCGAGGAGCGGGCGCGGCCGGACAAAGGGCGCCGGGCGAGGGGAGAGGCGAGTGTGCCGCGGCATTGACCTGCAAATGAGCCTTTGTCCGCGCATTAAAGCTCGCCGGACCCCCGACCCGGCCCCTGCCCCGCCCGCCCGGCCCGTGGCCCCTACGCCCCGGCCGGGCACCCGGAGACCTGGTGGCCGGCAGGCCGTGCTGGGCCCCGGCCGCAGGTTGTCCGGGACGACCCGAGATGAGGCAGGTACCCTAGGGGCGGTGTAAGGTTGATCCCGGGTCTCAGTTTTCCTAAGTGTCAAATCCTGCTGTTGACACAGGGGAATGACACTCCCGACCTACTATGTCCGTGAGTTCCTGTTCTCTAAAATCGAAGAGTGAATTTTAGCAACAACGGAGATGAAGAGTAGAATATATTTATTGAGAGAAAGGAAGCTTCTGTCTGAGAGAGACAGAAGGGGTCCCGAGCAGCTTGCCAAGGACTCTTGTCTTTTCCAGGGACTTTTATACAGTAAAATCATGGGGTGAGACCGGTTCAAGGTGGAGAAAACTGGGAACTCACAAGGCAGATGGGCATAAGGTGGGACAGAACTATGGTTAACCAAAACGATCAACAGTTCAGGTAAAACTGATTACGTTAGGGACAAATGGGGAAGCAAGTCTCGTAGAAAAAAGGCATTCTTAGAGAGCAGTGATTCTTTCCTAGAGGTTTGAATGGCGACTCCTGGCTTCCTCAGGGTGATAGGGAGCTATTTAGAATATCAGTCCTTAGGATATGGATGCATTTGTTTGATCCATTGTCTTGAGGCCTGGCCCACAGCAGGAGATGTCTGTCTCCCCCACAGTTGCAAGGTATTTGGGTTTCTGCACTGGCTCCTTCGAAGACCTAGTCCTGTCTCACTGTCTTATAATATTTCTAACTAACTCAGCTGCCTGAGAGGACTGTGGAGAGGACCATCTAGCTGCTGCCCCTCCTACTCAGGCAAGCTCTGGACAGAGGGTCCTGGCCCTGCTGAGAAGGGTGAGGTTTCCTGGAGATCAGAGCTGAGGCTTGAATAAGATCAGTGAAGGGCAGGGGTCCCGACCTGTCCTGGGTTCAGTCTGGCAGCGGTGGGGCAGGGGGCGTGTCCCCCCCTCCCACTGTGATGAAGGAGGGTTCAGGAGACACAGGTGGGAGTTGGGTCCTCCTCTGTGAGGCTGAGTCATGATTTGTGGGAACCCTCAAATACCTGTCCTCCGCAGTAGGGAGAATGTTTGTAATCTGCCCAGGAGCCCATAGTGCTGGGCTCCTGTGTTGTCCCCTTCAGGCTGTTCTCCTGGGGTGCACATATTGTCGGAAAGAGCAAGATGAAAAGAGATGTTAGTAACACGCTAGTGAAAATTATCCTGCCAAGTAATTGCCTCAGAAATTGGGGCTCCAGAGATGACTATGTAAACACAAGTGGTTCAGACAAGGGTGCGAAGAGAGAAAGGATGTGTGTATGCAGAGGTTCCTGGTCACAGCTTGGCTCTGGACCACAGCCTGGGGGGCCTCTGTGACTCCGAATGCTCTGTGGGGAGAAGAGGCCTGGGTGTGGGCTAAGAGTGGGAGATTTTTCTACTCTGAGGATGCAACCCATCCTAGATAGGAAGTCAGCTGCAAGGACACAGACCTTGTCAGCTAGGGCCCAGTGCTGAGGGGACCTAGGCTACAGTTAGAAGGCTTCATGGAAATGGGGCTCCTTGTGTTGGGCTTTGCAGATACATAGGAGTTTGCTGCACAGAGAAGGGAAGAAGGGCCAATTTGGAAGGTGGTGGCATTGGAGAGGAGCTAGGACTTCAGTGGGTGGAGAATAGAGGCTGGGCCTAGAGTTGGGCTCCTCCTGCCTGGGTTTCTCATTCTTGCTTCTGAGCTAGGTGGAAGCTTGATATTCATGCCTCCCAGCCACAGAATGCTCTTTTCAATGTGCCCAGCCAGGCAGAAGAGCTGAGTGACAGGCAACTCGTGGCCGGACTTTGGAAGGCAGAGCTGCCTCTGAGCCTGGCTGAGGTGGAATCCTAGCCCAGTGATGCTCAGAAGGGAGCAGGGTGGCTTGAAGAGTCCTTCCCCAGGGCTGGCTCCAGACTCTGGGTGTGTCCTGCATCCCAAGGCTGGCAGCTGATGCCCTGTGCCCAGAGTACACTTGCATTTCCCTGCCCAGCCTTCCCTTTCTTCCTGTGTGACCTGAGAGTGGGCAGCCTGGCCAGAGACCTTTGAGCTGGATGCCCGTGAGGGCAAAAATGACCTCTTTGAGTAGAGAGAAGTCAAGCCTTGCCTAGGCCTGGGACCCCATACTGACTCAGTAGTCTTGGGAGTCCTTGGCCCTTAGAGGCTTTGGCTGTAAAGCCCAGGTCGGCTCCCCCACCCCAATCATTGCTTGAACCCAGAGGGCAAGGGATGGATGGGGGTAAGCAATCCAGGCCAGTGGACCTTTTGTGGCTAGGGGTCTCAGCACCCATGGCCCTCTTTGCCTCTTCTGCAGGATGCTAAAGAGGAAGAGGACCTCTGTCCTGAGTGTTGCTCATGTGGGCTACCAGTGCCCCAGGGTCAGCTTGTCTCCCAGATTCAGCTGCTCCCACCTGGTCAGGTTCAGGTCCCTGCCATTTCTTCACCCATCAGCTCACATACAGGGGACCCTCTCCCACAGTGGGCACAGGCAAGGGACGGCTCACTAGCTTTCCTCTTCTTTAGCATAGAAACCTGGGAAGGGAAGACCAGTGCTCCGGCCGCTGGCTTCTCATGTCGGTGCTGTGGAGTCCAGGTAGGGGAATTCCTCCAGGGCAGGCCAAGGAGGGTGCCCTGGGTAGGCTCTGGTTGCCTGCTGTCCAAGAAGCCCTAGAAGTAGGCAGTCTTCAACATTCCCCTCACTTTTGTCCTGGGCCATGGTCTCTGTGAGGCTCATACTCAGAGAGGGCCCAGGTGGGGGAGGTGGCCGCCAGGTCGGGTCAGCCTGGCTCCAGTGGAGGCTGAATGGGCACTCTGTCCTGCCACCCGCGGCTGTCATCTGCCGCTGGGATTCAGTTTCCTGCAGTGGGTGAGGCTGCAGGTGGATTCTTCGAGGCCCGGTGACCTCACAGCCTGGAGCCCCGGTGTCTCCTGAGCCAGGCGGGGGCAGAGGGGAAACAATGAGGCCTGTTCCCCAGGGAACAGGGCCCAACTGGCAGTAGAAAAGCAATCTGCTGGTGCCCTGAGGCCTCTTGGGTTCCCTGGCAGCAAGAGGGGCTGTTGGGGGCAGTGGTGCCAGGCCTTGGCAGGGCTCTCCGGAGGCTGGGCCAGCCGGGTGCTGGGTAACTGAAGCCACTTGGACACACGCAGGGCTTGTGTGACACTTTCAGGACACTGCTGCCTGCTTCATCTGAGGCTGGTGGCAGAGGAGATGTACAGGGGACACGTGTGGAGAGCATAGGTGGTGGCAAAGGGGACGGGACTGGTTCGTACTGTCTTTGCTCCTCTCCAGGTGGCTGGGGTTCTGCAGGGGGTGAGGACAGAGGCCGTCCTGGGCATGCACTTTTGGGTGACACAGGTGTTCTGGATGCTACAGGGAGAGAGAAAAAGCTTTCCTCTAGTCTTCTAGGCTGGGCTGGGATTGAAACAACACAGGACAGAGAAAGCCCACATTTTTACTAGGTAGGTATGTGATCATGTCCAACAGGGTCTGAGACTCCAAGAAGGGTGGATGTCTTGAGCTTGTGTGCTTTCTTGAGCTGTGAGAAGAGCAGGAGCCCTGGGTGGTGGGCTGTTCAGGATGGGGAGGGTGCCATGGCGAGTGGAGGTGGAACTGTTATGCAGAGCATCTCTCAGGTGGTAAAATGGTCTGGGACTGACTTCTGGAGTGCAGGTGACACTCGGTCTGGGGGTGGACATCTTGCAGTCCCCTCCTTGTCCTCAGTTTGAAATAATCAAAGCAGCAGATTTGGGGTAGTATTTTCCAGAACTCCTCAGTGGCAAAGGTCCCAGGGCTTCCAGGAGGTGACATCACCAGGTGCACCTGCTCCCAGTATACTGATGTAGTCAGGGGTTGTAAGGAGAACAGTTAGATCAGGACTCAAAATGTATACCTAGAGTTTAACACAAGAAAGTGCAGGAAATCTATCCACAACCCTAAAGACAGAATATTCAGCAAAGGGCCTGGATCCCACAACAATGTCCCACATAAGTCCAGATGAAAACCTAGAGCCCATAATAATGCCTCCCACGAGTCCAACTGTAGGTCTAGAGCCCATGAGGACTCACACCAGTCTGTTCTATGGATCCATGATGGGAAGGTCCACAGGTCAGTGGTGGAAGCTAGAAAGTCTACGCCATCGGGGTGAAGGAGCTGTGCTGATGGGATGAGGGTTCTACACTGGAACGGAGAAGTCACACTCACAACAAAGACCAGGGCTGTCCTGAAAAGTACCATAGCTATGGTGCTCAGTGACAAGGAGGACCTGAGCTCCTCTGATGATAAGAACAGTCGAGTACATGCCAGAAAACCAGCATGACGAGTTTGTCCTGGAGGTTAAACTGCACACATCTTTCCCTTCGGAGCCAGGAAGCAATGGTCAATGTAAGGACCAGAGTTCCCCCAAAGTGAACCACAGCCATTCTCACCAACAAGGTCCTGATGAGCTCCTCCAGGAGAACCAGTGGCTTAAACAATGATATATAGGAAAACCTACAACGCCTCACTTGTCTTCTCCACGTCTCTATTTATGCTGGCAACTTTCCTCAGGTGGGCCATCTATGCTTAGCACCATGCTAATTTAATTCAGCTGGCGTTAAGTTGACCACCAGTTTTTAATCCACAACAGTGGGGACCTGACCTCTGGGGCCTTGGTCCCAGTCTCATCTAATGGAGGTGGGGGGAAACAGCTCCATTAAATGATCAAAGTCCAGCCTGGCTAGCATGTGGAAAGTGCTCAATAAACCTGAAACCTTCTCCTGTAATGGTTCTCTTTATTTTCCATGTGCCAGGGAGGATGCCAGGTTCCTGGGCTGACCACTGTCCTCTTTAGCCAAGGATACATCTAGGGGCAGGAGGAACAGAAAACTCCCTTTCTGGGGGTGTTCCCAGCTGTGTCATTCATTTATCTGCCCCTCCCCCACCTCATCTGGGTGTCTGGCCAGCCTGGGTCATGACGGCGGGACATCAGGAACCCAGAGGGTGATGTCCTCTGAGCCACATCACAGCTGCTCCCTGCCTGCCTGGTGGACCTTTCCAGATCACTACTGCCAGCTCCCCTGGGCTCCTGGGCTGTGGGCGTGGTCCCAAACTCCACCCACTGCCGCCACACCCCGGAAACCTTCAGGGCTCGGTTGCCTGGGAAACTCCACAAAGAAGTCAAAAGAAGGGGCCAGTCCCTGAGATGGCTCTGGCAGATCCCTAGCCTGAGTGAGCCAGCGGAAGAGACTGGTGATGCAGGGGAATCTGGGCCATAGGCTGCAGAACCAGGTCATTGCTTCTGTCAGTGATGGGCAAGCGCTGCTGGTGGGTCAGTCGCAGGGGTGGGGAGGGATCTTGTTCCTCTGCACCTTGAAAAAACATCATATGCAAGGTCCTGAGTTGGATTTTTGATTAAAAAAAAAAAAAAAAGAATCACAGGAAGAAGTGGGGCTCTGGAGGGGACTCTGAAAAACCCAACAGGACCACTGGACTCTGTGGGACTTACAAAACCACACGTGCCACATTGCCTTGTGTGTAGGGACACAGGCTAAGCCTCTGTGGTGGAACAGAGCTGGAGGCAGAGTAGTATGTCCTGGCCTAAGTGCACAGGTCAGAAATCAAGCTTCAAGGATGCTCAGTGAGTGGTGAAGTATTTGCCTAGCATGCAGGAGAACCTTGGTTCCATCCCCAGCACTACAAAAAAAAAAAAAAAAAAAAAAAAGTTTAAACTTCAGGGACCATGAAATCCTTCTCCTTTCCAAGGCTCACCTGTGCCTTAGTTTCCCCTCTTGTCAGTGATCATTGTCAGTGGCTGCACTGTAGAGGGTTGGGTGGAGATCTTGGCAGGATGGGTATCTCGTACCATGGAGCCTGCTCCCTGAACAGGGCAATGTGGGGACCAGGCAGAGGCCCCACATCTCAGGCCAGCCAGTCAAGTGGAAGACCCCAGGCAATTGTCTGAGCCTTCTCCTCCTCTCCAAAGTCTTTTGACACGGTCCTGGGGACTGGAGAGGGAATTTGATTAAGGCCCTTTGGAATCACTTAATGACATTAACCACCGTCCCACACTCCCCCTCTGGAAATCCTGTCTCAGGGCCCTCCTGTTGTCCCTCGGGTGATGCCAGGGTCCCCAGGTCCCAGCCCATCTGCACTCAAGGCCTCTGCACCCCCCAGTTCCTCCCCAGTGGAGCCTTCTCTTTCTGAGCTGCTTGCCGAATCTTGCCTGTCCCTGCTAGCATGTCCCCCCTAGCCTGTCACTCTTACTGTCTTAGGGCTGTAGGCCAGGCCTTTTAGGAGCTGCCTAAGGCACCATCAATGTGAGAGTTGCTGACCCCAGCCCTGGCAGGGGTGTCAGGGCTCAGCCTCTGCCTGGCTTGGCCTTGCCATGGGGCCGATCTTCCCTTTGGATCTTGGGCTCCTGTTGGCTTCCCTTGGCTGTCTGGGGAGCACCGATTGGGTTTGAGGCCCTTGCCCAATCAGATCACCTGTGCTGGATAGGGTACCATCCTGCAGTTGTGCCAAGAGAGGCCCTTTCCAGGATGACCTCCTGCCTGAACTGCAACCTTCGAAGGTGGAAGAAAACCATGAATTCGCATCTCTCTCATTGGCCCTTGCTCCTGAGGTTGCTGTGGCTTCTGCACTCTCACCCCTCCATGTTTAGTGCCCTGTCACGGTGCTGGAAAGTGGGGCCACATTGAGCAGTTCAGCTCAGAGACATCAGGAGCCCCACCTGAGAATGCACAGAGAGAGGGCTGAGCCAGGATCCAGACAGGGCAAGCCTCGCCTTCCAACTTCCGTCTTTCCTTCGCTCCCTGCTCTGAGCCTTCCTGGCCTTTGTCTGAGCTGTGCGCAGTCCAGCTGGGGGTTTTCTGCATCTTCTCCTCACATGTGGCCCCTGCAGCCCTGAGGTCCCTTTCAGCATGGCCTTCCCTTCCTCCCTGCCCTCTGGCTTCCTGGCCCAGCAGCTGATTCCTCTGTCCCTAGAAGTCCCTTCTCCTTTGGGGCTTTCAATGCACAGCTGCCACACACAGACACTGCACTGGCCTGCTTTGCTCTGGGCCTCATTTTTCCCACCTGCATCAGGTAGGGAGGAGCCGTTGCCCTCGTCTTTCTGCTCTAGGTGCCTGTCTCCCCTCAGCACAACCTTCTTACTCTAAACACTCCAGCATTCTCATTATTGCTTTGCTGCTGCCCTGGCTTCCTGGCCACAGGCCTGGTGGGATGCAGCAGCTGAGGCAGGACTGGGTTCCAGCAGGGTGCTCTCTGCTCCCCACTGTCTCAGAAAGACCATGAATTCATCGGGCAGGTGTCAAGAGGCAGGGTCTCCAGGGTTGTTTGTGATGTGGGTCCCATTGGGCCTTGACAGCCCCAGCCTCTGTACTCCTGGTCTATATCCAAGAGGCAGAAAGGGCTTGAAGGTGGACTCTGCCTGCCAAGATCATGCTGGGTGGCCCCCAGGCCAGGCTTACGTTCTCTTGAGCACGGAGGTTATCACCTGGATTTGCATGATGCTGGGCCTAGAATCAGGTGATGGGACTGGGTGGTCTTTGGGACTTAGGGCTTATCCTTTCTGGGGGGAGGGTTTGAAGGGGTGCTGGTTGAAGGCTTGGGTAGGAGCTGAAGGAAGTAATGGAAAGGGCAGAGCTCCTAATGTAGGATTGGACTGGGTTCTCTACCTTCTCACCTGGGTCTCAAGTGCCCTGGGCCTTGGGGGCCACAGGAGGGGAATGGGGAAGGTCTTGTAGCCCTGGTACCTGGGTGCCTCACAGTTGAGAATAAAATGAGGGTTTGGAAAGAGCCTAGGCTATAAACACCAGGGTACTGCCAGGCAATGCCATCTGATGGATACCCAGGAAAGGGGTCCTAGACCCTGAAGCAAGGGTTCAGTCCAGGCCTTTTGACCAGGGGCAGCTGCGCAGCAGGGCAGTGGTGTAAGGTGAAATGGAGTGGCTCTGGGTCACCGGTGGGGAAGACCTCCCTTCCTAACATGCAGCAGGTCCTAGATTCTGCAGATTCTTCCTGACTAAGGGAAAAGCCACCTTCCAATGCTGCTGACCTGTCCAGTGCTATGCTGTGGGCCCTTCCTAGAAGGCTGCCTCCTCTTCACATTCACCCCCCATGGCACAGTCTCCTGCTCTAGCCTTGAGGCCCAGGCCTTGAGGTGGGAAGGCAGGTGTGGGCTTCCTGATCCTCATTCTGTCCCTTGGCTGTTTAGGGTCTGCACCTGTGTCAGTGGTGCCTGCTGGAACAGTCTGAACATACAGAGCGGAACACACAGTGCCTGTTCTCAGAGACCTCCAAGCACAGGGCCTGGGGCTGCAGCCCTCTGAGACTGTGCCCCTTTCCTAGGTATCCATCAGATGGCATTGCCTGGCAGTACCCTAGTGTTTATAGCCTAGGGAGTGCCCTATAGGCTCTTTCCAAACCCTCGTTTTATTCTGGAATCTAACAGGCACTTGCCAAGTGACCCAGTGGGGCCAGGCTACATCAGGGGCTCCTGACTCCAGTCTCCCTCCATTCCCAGGGAGGACCTGATGGGGAGGTGCTGGGGGGAAGCTGGGGTTGGGTTGGTTCAGCTATCTACCGAGGTATCTACTGAGCTCCCAGGAAAATACCTGGGCCAGTGGGCAGGACTGCAGCCTTGGAGTCTCCCAGACCAGCTGGGCAGTAGGGAGCCAGAGCAGCTCGAGAGGGTATAAGGAGCAGACAGGCTGGCTTTGAGCAGCTGGCTTTGCTCCAGGGGGCTGGGGCTCAGAGGATGAGGCTGGACAGGCTGGGCTCAGCAGGCCAGGTCCAGTACAATAAGGAAGTAAATCCTCTGTGGTTTGTCTGCTGCATTTAAGCATCTACTACGTAACTGGTCTAAGTCAAGTTTAGGCATCTTATTACCACCAACATGCTTCCCAAACTCTATTTTATATTTATTTATTTAATTAATGTATTTTTTTGGTATTAGAGGTTGAACCTATGCTAGGAAGTGCTTTCCCACTGAGTCATGTCTTTGGTTCTTTTTATCTACTTTTTTAGTTTGAGATAGGGTCAGGCTGTTCTTGAACTTGTGACTCTCCTGCCTCAGCCTCCCAAGCAGTTGGGGTTACAGGTGTGTAGCTCCATGCTGGGCTCCATGCTCCTTTATGGGGCATGCTCACTCTTTGCCTTTTCACAGGCAGGGGAGGGATGGGAGGTAGAGAGGTTGCAGTCCATCCTGCCAGGGTCCTGACCCGAAGATGGGGTCCTCAGGTTAGGCTGCTGCCAGCCCTTGAGATTGGCTTTCCAGGGGACCTACATGGAGCCACTCAGGGAAACACTGAAGAGGGGACTATGGATAGAGGAGGTGGGTGCCTGAAGACTCAGGAGTCCCTCCCTCAGCCCCCCCAGCAGATGCTCCTGGCACCCAGTGGACATTGGGGACCTCAATAAGGGAGCCCAATTTGGAGACAAAGGCTTGGCTCTGCGGACAAATACTCATGGATATTGTCAGCCCGGCTGCCAGGCAGGGAGGCGAGGCCCATAAAGGGCCAAAGAAAGGGGCTGAGGGAGGGCGCCTGAATGGGCCGGGGCTGCACATGCCACGGTTGCCCAGGCGACGGCCCTCTCATGGAGAGGTCTGCTGGGCCATTGTCCGGGGCCCGCAGGACGTGTCACACACCAGATGGTCGTGTGCTGTCTAGGTCACTTATCGGGGGACAGAGTGAAGGAATGCGGTCGGCACGGCAGGCCGAGGCGCCATCTGTTCCCTCAGACCACGGGCACCGGGTGGGCACGGAGCTCTCGGCTTGCAGGCCTAGCCTCCACTGCGGCTTTAATTAGCTAATTCCATAATTGGGCTTTATTTCAGGTAAATTGCATTTCACACCCGAGAGGGCCGCTATAGCTCCTCTAGGAGGGAGGCGCTCGGGCACTTTGTGCGCAGCCCATAATGGGGCAACAAAGCAGGGTGGGTGCAGGAGCTTCGCCCTGCCCAGATGGGCAAGCCCACCCGAGCTCCCATGGGCTGCGGCCATCAGGAGGGCCTGCCTTCCAGCCGGAGGCATCGGGCTTCCACAAATATTTACCCAACAAGGGACAGCAGTGCCTGCTTTCCAGCAATTGTTCCCCCCAACCCCGGGTGCTTGAGGTCTGAGCTGTCCCTTCCTCTTCACTGGTCAGTGCCGTCAGGCCACACGCCAAGACCTCGTGGTAGGGAGGCCTTGAGAGGAAGAGGCCCCCCGGAGGGCTCAGCAGGAAGAGGGCCTGGAGGCCTTTTCCAACACAGGCTTATCCTAATACCTGCACCTGGATCCCTTGTCCCACTCTGGGCCACTGCTGCCCCCGAAGACTTGGGGACAGCTCCCTCCATGAGATGTCAGACACCTCCAGTTCTGACGGCCTGGGGCTCTGCAGGGGTGGCAGGAGGGGGATGCACTCTGAGGCAAGTGGGTCCAGCTCTCATACTGACCCTGTCACTACATGTCCCTTCTTTTTGTAGATGGGAGTGGATGATGGGATGGACTAAAAGAGAGCCACAGGCACAGGGCTGAAAGGCTGGTGGCATCCAGCTGACACATATCTCTAGCCAAGAGTGGCTGAAGGAGCAGGTTAGTGGGGGCCTAGAGGGAGTAGATGTGAGCATGTGGGGCTCCAGGAGCCCTGCGTGTCTTTGTACCCCACTACTTTAGTAGTCCAATCCTTGGAGTCATAAAGGGTGGACTTTCTGGGCCTTGGGAGGGGCACATGGAGAGGCCATGTTGTATCTCTGCGGGTGACTGCCCAAGGGCACAGGACTGACTGTTAGGCCAGGCCGTGGAGCAGGTTCATCTGCTTGGGTGGAAGGGTCTGCTGGAAGACAGGCAGTGACCATGCCATGGCCAACTAACCATCTGAGGCAGAAACTGAGGCCACTAGAGCCCAGATCAGGAAGGACACAGAGCAGGGCAGGAGGCTTTTGTGCAGGCCTCAGTCCCTCAGTGCTTTCTGAGCCTAAGGTCCCCTTGGGACCTGGACAGGGAACACCGTTCAGTGGTTGTGGCACACTTGTCTCCAGGAGTCATGGGGGTCCTGTCCACGAAGAAGCTCATGGAGGATGAGGAATAGCTATGTTCTAGGTGGGGCCAGGAGGTCCCACAGATCCCACTGATCCCTCCAAATCAAGGCAAGGCCAGTGCAGAGATCAGCTTGTGGAACTCCATGTTTATTAGGGAAAGACTGTGCGATTAATAATCAAGATCACACTGTGAAATTCATTCGAACAAGATTCCAAATCACCACAGATCATTCTGATTTCTATGAAATGTAATGCCCAGAAGGAACCCATCCTGTGTAGAAACAGTGACGCCCTTTAAACACTTCCCTGGCTCAGCAGCTAGCCGAGGGGATGGGAGAGCTCCCATCTGTGTCTGCCCACCTGCTTGGAAGGAGCAAGGAGCTGGAAGAGGGGCCACACCACACGCAGAGCAGGCCGGGAGGACCCTGCTCCTATGGTGGGCAGAAGAGGATGCCTGTCCTGGGGAAGTTGTGACCTCTGGGCACCGCTGGTCCTCTGACCAGGTGCTCAGCATCTGTAGAGAAGCGGGGAGCCAGGCCCCAACCCACTGAGCAGGCTCTTAGGCCTTGGCCATGGGCCGTGCCTGCCCTGTCCCGCCTGCTCCTTGCTGGGTCCTTGGAAGCAGGGCCCTGTTTTGGTCTTTCTTGTGTCTCCCTCCAGGGATCCCCTTGGCCCTGCTATGATGGCCTCCCTCAGACTATACTGTATTCTGGCAACACTTGGGCTGGCTGGATACCTTGGATGCACCTTGTCACTGGGTCCCAACCACCCTGTGAAAGATGTCACAGTGATGAGGGTGCCAGCTCAGACCTGAGAAGGACCCCAGACTCAGCCAAGTTCTAGTACCCACTAGTAGGAGGAGCCCCAAGTTCAGGCTGTGCTGGGCGGTGTGGTCACAGTGGCCAGGCTGTTCTCTGAGGGTCTTCCAGGAGGTGGCCCTGAGCTGGCTGGGGCTCCCTGGGCCTCCTCTTCTGGGCCTGCCCCAGCCCCAGCCCCTCAGGATGCCTCATCGGGGCCCCTTTGAGGCACAGTTAGCTGTTCGTAGGTGGGCAGGGAGTTGCTGGGCAGAAAGAGTTCAGGGTGGATGGAGCCATCTTCGCTACAGGGCTGGACCATTTGGGGTCCACCTCCACTGTGGGGTCCACCTTGGTGCAAGGAGAGTAGCTGGTGGAGCATGTCTGTGATGACCACCAACCTCTGGTCCAGTTGTGTCACCTGTGGGAACACAAGCAGATTTGAGATCAGGAGCACAGCTTTGAGCAGATTATTTCAGTGCTGGCTGGTGAAGCCTAGAAGTGGGGGTGCTGCTCTGTGCAGCTGACTGGGGGTGGGAGTGGCACAGGCACAGCTGCTCAGAAGGTTCCCTAGGAAGCTGCTCAGGGGACAGAGGCCCTACTGGGTGGGCCAGTGGGGGTGACCTGCTGCCAGGACCTCTCCTTTACTCCCTCCCTAGGGCATTGCCATGGGGGTCTTCCTGTCTGTCATCTCCCCCAAGCTCCCTTGCTTGATTCACAGAGGTACTACCTTCTTCCCAGACGCTATGAGTCAGGTCTGCCCAGCAACATGGCTCTACTATGTTCCTGTCAAGGGTCTGTTCTTTGCCAAGCACTGGGGTGGCCAGGGTGAGGTAGAGGCAGAGAGGAGGGAGAGGTAGGGCAGGAACTGGGACAAACCTGTTACAGACTAGGTAACCCATGGAGGCAGTGGATCAGAGAGGCCCTTGTGTGCACTAGGGACCAGGAGACCAGGGAGCTCTTGGGAAGGAAGGTGCAGTCTCCAGACTGGAAGGGGCCAGCCAACCTTATCACAAGATGGAAGAAGGGTGGGTTGGAAGGAGGTGCCTGGCCTGCCATGAGCAGTGGGGCCGGGGTCCCAGCATGTATGAGGGCTTAGGCAGGGTACAGAGGTCAGTAAGGCTCTCAGCCACTGACCATAGGGACACCGTTCAGCTAGCTGTGTCCATGGAGGTAGCTTTCTCAGGCCATTGTTATAAACAGTCCCTTTCTCCTTCCCACCACAGGTATCTGGAGGAATGGAAAGGCCAGAAATGGGGGAGGGTGAGAGCAGGGAGATGAAGCTCCAAGACAGGCCCATAGGCCACTCAGACTGTGAGGAGCCGCTTCAGGGAATGCTGTGACTCCAGGGTAAATACTATAGCGATGACCCAACCCTGGGGACTGAGTGTCTGTAGCCCTGAGCATATGTGACAGGTCAGTACTGGCTGTGGCACCTATCCATCTGGACCCATTCATATCACGCACCAGGTCTGTGCCCTGGCTTGCTCTAGGTAGGCCTGTGCCAGGCCTCACTTGGGGTCTCTGCAGCTGAGCTGGCTGGGCTCAGCTGGGTTGCCAACCTGTGGGGGTGCGTGGCCCAAGAGAGAGACTGGTGGGTAATGCACACAGCAACCTTGTCTCAGCTGGAGGGAAGCAGTTATCCAGGATCCACTTGGACCCAGGCACAGCCTTGGAGGCCTGGTGCTGTGGTCACAACCCCTCTCGTATTATAGACACTGAATGGAGAGGCAGGAGCCCAGGCTGAATGGAGAAGCTGAGAAGATAGTTTCTCATGGGTGGGAGCCCAGAAGGGCTAAGTGGGCACCTTGGGCCTGTAAGGGCAGCTGTGCCCTTCGGGGTAGGGAGCAGGTAGCCCCCCAACATCAAGCAGCAGAGATGGGATCTCATTTCTTCTCTTTTTCTTTTTTAATTTCTTTTTTTGTCCTTCCTTCCTTTTTTTTTTTTTTTAAGACAAGTTCTCCTTACGTAGTTCAGGCTGACCTAGAATTCAGTATGGAGTCCAGGCTGGCCTTGAACTGGAGGTGATCCTCCTGCCTCAGCCTCCCAGGCTGGAATTATAGGTGTATGCCACCATGTCCAGCTCATGCTTTATTCTCCCAAGACAAATTTGGTGAGAGCACACAGCCTCTAGTAGAAAGGAGTGCCAGGCTTCTGTGATCTAATTGGATTGGGGCTAGGCCATCTCGTAGCCATAGGGACCCAAGTGACAGCTACCAGTCTTGTTCTCCACAAAGCTGCTGAGCCACATGCAGCTGACACCCACAGACACAGATACTGGGCCCAGAAGTAGAGAGGTCTTGGTCAGAGTCACTAAAGGGACCCCCACCATCCCTTGGCCACATGTCAGGGCCACAATGCTATCAAGAGGGGGGACAGTCATGTCAGGGCAGGGGTGTGGCTCAGCCAATACCCCAGGAGCAGCAGATGGAATAGAGGGTGGGTGGTGCTCAGCAGTGAGGTGGGGGTGGGCCATGGGGGAGGGGACCTGCCCCTCTGGTCACCTGCACACAGACCTTGCAGAGCAGCTGGACCAGCCTCCTGCTCCCACTGCCTGCCTGTAGCCTGGAAAAGCCATGGGCGGCATCCAGGCTTGGGGCCTGCATGAGGCCAAGGCACTTCAGGTGTAGCAGATCAAAGCTGGGATGGCCCTTTGGGGTGAAAGCTGGGTTCCCCCGCTAGGACTGGGACTTCTTCCTAAAGCGAGATGGATCTCAATCTGGCTTAATGTTGCCTAACCATGCAGGCCCCAACTGGGGTGTCGATTGGTTTGGCATCAATTAAAGCATCAAATACATCACAAAAGAAAATGTGTGGTTTCATAAATTTTCGCTTTACGGCCCTTGAACATCTGTTGAAGTCCAATGTGCTAAGGGGTAGGGCCATGTACTAATGGGCGGGGAAGCCTGTGGTTACGCTTGGGATAGCAGAGTGGGAGGGTAACCAGGTACAGGCAGGGTGTGGGGCTGCTGAGTGTGGCTAGGGAAGGGGTTGTCATGAGGCACCTTGGGGTGACAGTCCTCCCTGAAGGTTGCCTAACACCCTGTAGAGCCCTGTTCAGCTTTCTACAAGCAGGGGCAAGAACCCAGTTGCTCCAGCAGGTCTTTGAGTGTCACCAAAAGATATTCCTGAAGCTGATCTGCCTGGCTGGTTCCCAGGTCATCATGGCCCCCATGGCTGTAGCCTGTGGAGGTGTTCATCAGAGTCTCCAGCCCCAGGGATGTCCTGGTTAGCCAGGCTGTAGGAGGCAGGATGTGGGTGAGGATCCCCAGCTATTCCCAAACCTGGGCCTCATGCTATTCTCCAGTTACAACCCCTCAGAAGATTCTCAGTGCCCAATGGGCTCCTGGGTCTTCCCAGTCATCTTCAGGGTCCTTCCAGTTCTCTAGATACTGAAGGATCTTCCTGGTCACCTTAGTGTCCTCCTGGGGCTCCACATTCTCCTAGGTCCTTCTAGTCACCTATGAATCTCCTCTGGTTCTCCTGCCTACTGCCCAGCTCTAGCCCATACCCCAGTTCAATGGGTAGGGCTCCTCCTCTTCACTAGCCTGGTCAATTGCCAAGTGTGGTGAGTGTGGGACCAGTGGGCAGGCCTAGCCCTGTGTGTCCTCCAGGCTGGCCACTCACCTGAGCAGGCCCTCCGCTAGACTCAGTGGCTGCTCTTTGTCAAAGGCCCAGGCCCCTCCCCCAGGTCCCCGTTGTTCACTGCTGGCTCTGACCTGCCTTTTGCCCAGCACACCTTGGCTGGCCAGGCTGCCCTGTGGGGTAGGGCTGAGCTATGGTCAGGCTGGTCTAGAAGGCTGAATTGGATTTGACACTGAGGCCTGAAGTTGTCTGCCTTTTCCCCCCACCCCCCTCTGCTTCTTTGCTTTGGGGCTCTGATTGGTTATTGTAGGGGCCGGATGAGCACCTTGACTAGCTGCCCAGGGAGCCACAGGGAGCCAAGTCTGAATGGGCAGGTGCCCAGGGAGGCGCCAGCATGCTGAGGGGATAGCGGGCCTGCTGCAGGCCCTGCTGGCATTCCCCAAGAGCCGCTGGGACAGATCGGTCTTGGGGATCTCGAATCTCGCCTCTCCTTGCAATTTGATAGTGATTAAAAGGGCAGGGCAAACAAAAGCTCTTCTATACCCTGCCTCAACACACCAAATTAATAATCATACGACAACTTATGTGGGCCTCGGAGGAGAACAAAGCAATTAGAATAACAGCTCATTGGAGGGCCCCAGGCGGCCGGGGAGCAAACCCCAGGCAACAGGGCTCCTGTTTGATGTGGTTATGAATTTGTTTTCAAAAGAAAATCTTGAAAAAGAGTCTTTCAAGAGAATTTTTTTTTTTCAGAACCTGCCTAGCTTTGATCCCTGTCTGGGACCCCTGAAGGCCCTGGCCTTGTGGATACCTCGCCCAGAATAGCCAGAGGTGGACAGGCAAGGTTTAGGACACCAGTGGCCTAGCCTCGAGGGGAGAGAGGCCTGTGATTCACCTCTGGGAATAGCAACTGTGGTGGTTCTCCTGGGGTCCTGGTCCAAAAGGCAGAAGGGGGTCTTTCCTAGGGACAGGCCAGAGGGCAGAGGCAGAGGCCACCATTGGCCCTCTTCCTGTCTGTCTTCAGGAAGGAACTGCTATGCAGCTACTCTGAAGATGGATAACCCAGGGAACAGAGCAGCCTGGACCAGCTCTGGGATCCATGTGGCCTGCAGGGCGTACACTCCAGCTCTCCTGCAATGTTCCAAAACCAGGCGAGTAAACACTTCCCCAGTACTGTCCAGCCAGGGTGGGCTTCCATTTGGCACAGAAGTCAGTGAAGCTTGGTGACAGGAGAAAGCCTGTCCAGGGTCACCAAGGGACCGGGACGGGTCAGGTAGCAGTTGAGGGTTGGTGAGGGGGAAATTCTAGGCCTTCAGTAAGCACCCACTTCCCCCAATGCGCATGCATCTCATCTTTGTATTCCTGTGTGGTGGCAACTTTGCTCCTGTCACAGACACCAGAGATGTGTGGGACACAGGGGCTGCATGAGGGAGGTCCCATTGCCTGCCTCCCACCCTGGCTGCAGATCTCCTGTTATCCATGGCTCCTGTGGTCTCCGAGACTGTCTGGCAGGGGCTATAGCTGAGGTTGGAGTTGAGGCCTTAAATCCATGGGCATTACCTCCACCCCATCAGTGCCAACCTTTCTTGCTGGGACTTTTGTAGCGGTCCATTGGCTGGTCTCCCCATACCAGTGTGCAGATCATACCATTGTTCTATGGCCTGGGAGACACCTAAGTCTTTCTAGTGCCCCCATTCCACTGGGACCCTCATTTTCCACATGCCATTTTCTCTTGCTTACTCCAGGCCTCTGCTGTTCCTCAAACATGGTGGCATGTACCTGCCTCAGGGCCTTTATTCCTGTTGTCCATCCTCACCAATGTCTCCTGATCGGAGGCCGCCTCCTGGTCTCAGCATGGCCCTACCCAACCTCTTCTTTCTCCAGGATTGCTGGCATTACCTACAACTCCCACTAGAATCTGGCTCTGCCTTCCTAGGGTTCTGCCTCTTCTCCTGGGGCATGGAGTAGGGGAAGGGTCTCGGCACCAGCAGGAAGGACACAGCTCTGGTTAAATGAATAAGACTGCTGCGTAACTCATCACATGGCCTGGAGACCCCAGGGGAGTCCCTGGCATGGGGAAAGGAGCCATGGGCCCCAGCTACCTGGGATAAACAAGGGGTCCTCCCTGGTTCAGCCTCCTGGCCCTGTCCACAGCTGGCTGGGTCCTCATTCTTCAGGGCTGGGAGGTGTCCATCCCTCATGGTGAGAAGGGGAATAATGCCCATAAATCAGCCCTGGTTAAGCTCAGGGCTGGCCACCTCCAGAGTGGGTGCGAGCACAGACAGCTCACAGCATCTCCCGAGGCTGCGGTTTATGGCGGGAGATGTTGTAATTGTGTTTATGACTGTATTTTAGAGCTTTGGCTCTTGGAAAGGAACCAGCTGTGTGTGTCTAGCGCTTCACTGCCAGTGCCTCTGAGCTCTGGCTGCCTGTGCGTGCGCCAGGGCCAGAGGTGGCCATGGAGTGCATGAGCACTGGCTGATGATATGTCACAGGGTGAGTGTGCATGTGTCGGCTGTGGAGGACACATGCACCTCCCCTCATTCCTGCCTCTGCCACTTTTAGCTGGGTGACCTTGGGCAAGCCCTCCAGCCCCTCAGTGTCTCAGATTCCCTCGTGTGAGAGGGGATGATGGCAAGAGCTCCTCCAGGTGATGTGCGAGGATGGAATGTCAGTGCATTCGGGTCCTGGGAACAGTGTGGTACTCACTACCCACAGCCTGAACCTCCCGACTGTGGCTGTCAGCAATAACCGAGTGTGTAGGCGTTGGTGCATGTGTGCAGTGTGGCCCACAGGTACAGTGTGGCCCACAGGTAAAGCTTTGCTGTACGCACAGGATATGTGCAGGGTGAGTCAGCACATGTGTGTATACACGTGTGCATTGAGGCTTTGCTAGGATGCATGTAAATGTACAACCATCCCAGGTGTGATTTTGCACAATTCCCTTTGTGTTTCGCCAATTAATTCTTCAAGTATCTGGAGGATACTTCTGCCTGGACTTCCAGGCCCTTGAGCTTTTGCATGTGCTACAGAAATGAGCACTCTATGGTCCCTCAGTTAGTGTTGCTGCCAGGATGTGGCAGCTTGACCCATGAGTGATGGGGTCCTGTAGCATGGAGGCTCTGCTAGAGGCTAGGTGTCCCCTTCAAGTAGGGACAGAGACCTCACTATCTCTGGGACCACATGTCAGGGTAGAGACTGTAGATTGAAGACCTATCCTAACTGCTCCTGTTGGGTGGCCAGGTGGGGCTACACTGTGGCAGGTGACTTGAGTCACCACCACTGTTGAGCACATCTATACTGGGGCCTTTGGACAGTGCTGTCACATGGCTCAGGCCTGGCTTATGCTGTTTCTGAGACCCTTCCTGGTCCACTACACCCTGGCTGGCCCTTGCTGACTGTGTCTCCAGGCATAGGCTGCTGCCCTCTGAGGGTCTCCAAGAACCCCCCCCCCCCAGTACCATGTTACTGGTTTCCAAGGAAGGATTCAGGATCCTCACCACACCATGGTCCAAATCCTCTCTGCTTGGACATTCAACTCCAGGTCCTAGGACCCCATCTCCCAAGAGAACATCACCTTACAGTCCTTGAAGAAGACTCAGATACCCCAAGCCTGTCAATTATGGATGACTGTCACCCTCAACATCAGGGTGATCTGCTTACTCCTCTAGCCAAAGTCCCTCCTTCTCCCCTTCCTCTGTGCGCCCTGTGGCCCTTACTTCTCTCCGAAACATTTGAGTTTATGGGTCTGCTTGCTTACTGTCGCCACCAAAGACTTGAGGCTCCTGAGATCGGACCCTGTGCTGCGTTCTCCGTGATGAATCCCTGACCATCTCCCAGGCACAGGGGCACAGGGTAAGTGCTCCATGGGCCCACGGAGCAAGAGGGAGTGTTCCAAAAATACCTGCTGAGTAAAGGGGGACATAGTCTTTTTTCTGTAGCCTAAGGCTGGAACAAAGAGATAGAAGCTCCCTAAGACCCTGTTAGTGCCCTACTTTAGGAGGTGTTGGTGGGCAGAGTGACAGAGACCTTCTGCCAGATTTTCTCATGCTCACTGATTTTTCGTTTGTTTGTTTTTGATTTTTGTCTTTTTGAGACAGAGTCTCACCATGAGGTTCAGGCTGGCCTTCAGCTTACTTTGTAGCCAGGCTGCTCTTGAACTTGAAATGATTCTCCTGCCTCAGCCTCCTAAATGCTGGGATTACAGCCTGGTTTATGTTCATGGATTTTATGTGAAGTCTTGTCCTTTGACATGTGCATCACAAAGGTATTTCCCTAATACTTTCTGATTTGTCTTGTGAGTGGGTTTAGGGTGATTCATGTTTTTTTGCTTTGCTGTACACAAATTCTAATTTCTTTACTTCCTCAGGTGGTTGGAGCTAAGCATCTTTTCCTTGATGGCTTCTGATTCTGTGCATGCTTGGGATAGCTTTGTTCATTCCAAAGCCTTTTTCTAGGACTTTTTAGATTTGAATTTTATTCTTAAAAGTTTTGATTCATGTGAACTACAGCTTGAACGTCAATGGTGACCCTGTTGATGACTCTACTGAGTAGGGCTATAGTTTTTGTATTCCGAGGCCTGCATACATCTTCACTTATTAAAGGGCTTTGCTTATGGTGACTTTGAATGGGGGACATGGTGGTCCTGTCACAGGCCCCAGTGGAGAAAGTGACAATCACAGCTGGGACCAGCACCTGCCATGGATGCTGGAGGAGGACTTTGTCCTCCTTTGTCTGAATCTTGTGCCTCTGCACTCTAAACCAAGATGAAATCTTCACTGCAGTGGGGTTCGGGGATCTCTATGTGATCTAACCTTGTCGCCTTCCCAGTCTGGTGCCTCCTCACCCCGACCTCCGGCTATCCCACAGCTTCCTGGGTGCTACTACACCCGGGCCTTCCTTCATACTCAGCCCGTGGGGGTCCGTGTGCCATGTGGTACCACATTGCTGGCCTCTGGATCACTTTCTTCCTGGCCAGCGCCCTGCCTGGGCTGACATGTGCCCACAGCCAGCCATATCTACAGCCTCCCTGAGCCTCCTGAGGTGGCCCTGGGTGCACAGCTTCAGGAAGGAAAGACTCAGTGACAGAGATTATGGAGGGATCTGTGGCAGGTTCAGGGCATCTGTGAAATTCATGGCTTCTAGTGGCACCGACGGGTATGGGGCTCAGCATCACAGAGGCCAGGGAGCTGCCTGCCACCACCCAACAGGTAGGTAGCGGTCAGCGGAGACCAAGGCCTGGAGTGGGGGCTTGATCCTTCCTGAGGGACTGGTCAACCCCTACCTGGGCCTTAGAGGATCCTGTCTATAGAGGCAGCTTGACCTCCATCTGGGGCCTGTGGCAATTGTCTGCCCTGCCCACCTCCAGCAGTCCCAATGAGCTGGTCCTGGCTGCCACTGCTCAGCCAGGTAAGCGGGAATGTGGGGCAGGCTGGGAAAAGGATCCCGAAGCTGGGAAACTGTGTTTGTGCTGGCCATGGCCACAGGGGCCCCACCTACATTTGGTTCCCCTCTGACAGCTGATGGAGTCCTGGAAATATCATGGGGTGGGGGTGCTCTGCAGAATACTTCCTGGGAACCAGCGAGCTCCATGGCCTCAGCCCAGCCAGGCAGGTGGTGACCCTTAACCCAGTTAGACTACAGGTAGGCAGGGGTCACCTGGGGCTCTGGGTGTCTGTTCTTTTTTTTTTTTTTTTTTTTTTGTCTTTTTCGTTTTTATCGGTACCAGGGATCGAACTCACGACTGCCTGCTTGCAAGGCAGGCGCTTATGCCGCTGAGCTAAATCCCCAGACCCCTGGGTGTCTGTTCTATAGCTGCTTCTAGCCAGGCCAGCATCCCATTCCCCCAATACCTGGGCCCTCAGCTGTACTCCTGTGTGCCCTGTCTCTCGGCTCCCCAGTTATGCCCCTCGTGGTCCAGCAAACCTCACATCTGTCCTCACACCAGCCTGCTCTGTGTCCCTGGAAAATCACAGCATACCCTGCCCCAGCTCTGCAAGTGTATCGTTACTTCCCGGTACCCCTCTGCCACTCCAGTCCACTCTCCAGGCGAACAGTGTCCTTCTATCCCTCAGTTGTCCAGCTACTCCTTCATTAACTGACATTTATGTCCTCCCCTCCAGGCTGAGCCCCTGGGAAGGCCTGTCACACTTGTCCCATTTCCACTCCCCTAACGCCAGCCTTGCTACTCAGGGCCACTCCCCTCTGGACCTCCTGGGTACAGCACATGCTCTGGACAGACCTGACTCTCTCCAGGCCACACTGACTGTGACCTGGTCTCTCTGGGGCAGGTTTCTCTAGGAGCTGCTGCCAGTTTGCTCTCATGGGCCCACTGTGCCTTGGCCCCTCCCAGACCTTCTTTCCCATTTCCTCTTTCTAGAACATTCTCAAACCTCACAAAAACATGGCTATTCCCCTCTATTTTACCCCTAGCCCAGGCCTCTCCCTAAATTCCTAGCTCATGCAGACACCTCATGATGTCTTTGACAAACCCTTCCCTCCCAGCCTGAGGTCACCCCCTTCCCATGCTTCATCTCCTGGGCACTTTTACCTACCCCATAGCTACATAAACAGCCCTTCCCTGGTGGCAGGTTCAGGTCAACTGTTAAATGTCTCCTTACCTGCTGTGTGACTATGGGCCTCTGTCACCTCCCCTCCTCCCAGCAGAGGGACAGGTAACACAGGATAATCCTGGGGCTCAGGCCCGGTCACATTGGGTGCATGTGGTGGGGTTCTTGGGGACAGAGCTCATTTCTCCTGGACAGCATCAGTGGAGAGGATAAAACCTCGGGGTGTCCCCCCACCATCCCTGGCAACCTCAAATCTGCCTCTGTCTACTTCCCTGCCCCACAGTGTGGGCTGTACCCACAGCCTGATGTCTCCTCTTCACACCGTCTCACCGCTTGGTCATTTTTGTCGGGGTTGTCCTTGTTATGGACACTTGAGACAGCCTTCTGGGGCACTCCTGGCTACATGCCCACTCTTGCCCTGTCCACCTGTGCCCTGTACAGTGCAGGACACTCCACTCAGCTGGAACCCTGCCCCCTGCAAGCCCTTCTGTTTACCACCAAGCACTTGCTTTAAGATTACCCTGAGATTCTGCAAGATAAGCTCTCTACCTAGCTAAAAATAAAGACATTTCAAAGCAACATCACAGGCAGGCTTGCCTGGTGTCCTCTGGCCCTCACCCAGGGGATGTCCTAGCGATAGGGTGTTTATCCTCCTGGCTATTTGCACCAGGGTGAGCCCATGTGATACTGGCTCCCCTGCAGGCTCTGCCACAGTGGTAATATGATACCCAGCAGCCTCTTGTTTTCACCCGGCACAGGTCTAAGGCTGCCGGTTGCAACATGTCCATGGTGCCTGCTCCTTGGGGCCAGGAGCTTCCCTTGGGGACCTGCAGACATTGTGATCTGGGCCCTAGAGGGTGACTGGCAAGACTGAAGGCTCTGCTGGCAACACCTGTCTTTGGGGAATGCTGGTGAGAGGACTCCTGCTCTGCAGAACTGTAGATGAGGCCAGGCTCTTGGGTCCCTCGCCTTCTGGCCACATCACAGCCTGCTCCCCTGCCCACTGCCTGGCTTTGTGGCTGGAGGGGCTCAGCTGCCCCTGGTGCATGTCTCCAACCTTAGCTCTGTAGGTGAAACAAGGTCTTCACCCCCACCAACCTTTCCAGAATATTCTTCTGCCCCTCTGAAGCACGCTGCTTTGAATCTGAAGTCTTTGATGCCTCCATGTCTCCGTCTGCCCAGCCCAGTCCCCCTTGTTTTTGACAAAGTCTCTGCCCTTGGCTCTTGCCCTCAGGATTCCTTTCATAACACTGAGCAGTTTCCAAACTTTTTAACCCTCTGGACACTGCTGAGAACCTGACCTCCACTCCAGTCCCTCACGGTCACTCTATAGTGGCCCCTCCTTGGGGAGCCATGTCCTCTTTCCCCACTGTCAGCCTCTATGCCTCCTATGATGCCAATTCCAACATGTTCTTGCCAATTCCAACATGTTCTTGAGCCCCTAAGGTGGCTAACCACCTCCTAATTGGGCACCCTCTCAGTTTCCCACGCATGCTGATCAGCACCCCTGCCATCTCTTCCCAGGCCCCCCTGGGCCTCCTGTGCTTCCCAAGGGTTCCTGGTCAGTACTGCCACAGGCCCTTTGCATCTGTAGCTTCTGTGATGAAAGCTGTCCCCCTATTTTGGTATTTACTTAATGTCTCTTTTCCCAGGCTCTCTGTACCCTGTCATCAAAGACACCCACCCACACATGAACAAACTCTGCTCTACTTTTCTCTGGGTTGCTCAGTGGTATTGTGCTGACTTCTTTTCTGCCTGGGACACAGCTCCTGGAGGCCAGGCTCCCACCCTTGCTGTACCTAGTAGGTGATCTTTAAAGGCTGGTGAGTTGAGGTGAGTGAATCACAGGCCTGAGGCCCAGAGTGCCCAGAGTTTGGCTGATAGAAAGCCAGGGTCCTGTGTGTGTGTGTGTGTGTGTGTGTGTGTGTGTGTGTGTGTGTGCGCGCGCGCACGTGCATGTGTGCACACACATGTGCACGGGATCATATGTGTATGCACTTTAGATGCAGGGTTCCCCTGGAGCTCTCAGGACTCTGTGCAGGAGTGAGGAAGGCAGAAGTACTGGGGTACAGGTGGCAGCAACCAAGTGCTTTCATACCCCCAAACCCAAGGAGCCCCCTTCCTGCCAGGGCTGAGATGTCCAGTCTGTCTGCTCTTCCCGCTTTGGTCCTGGCCTAGAGACAGGGGCCCATGACTCAGCCGGCCGGGCTGAGCTGCAGCTGCGGCTGACTAGACGGGCAGGCAGCCCCCGGCCCGCACCCAGGACGAGGCCTCTCTCCCTCCCTCCCCCGCTTCTGGCTCCCGCTCCTAGGACAGGATTCCCTGAGTCCAGAGCCCCGGAGGC
The DNA here is from genome assembly GCF_034190915.1 of Cavia porcellus. Taxonomy (NCBI): domain Eukaryota; kingdom Metazoa; phylum Chordata; class Mammalia; order Rodentia; family Caviidae; genus Cavia; species Cavia porcellus. The sequence goes on from NW_026947500.1 coordinate 29,927,610, forward strand.
TGGAGCCAGGTTGGAGGCTGGGCCTGGGGCTCTGGGCTGGGGTCCGGGAAGAGGCTAGGTGCTCAGGCCTGAGGCCTGGGATCTGGAATTTGGAATCCAGCCCCTGTCCTTGCATTAGGGGACATGCTGGGGAGTCAGGACTGGGATGTGACCAACATCAGGTTGAATTTGTACCCGGAAGTTGCTCTGCTCAGGAAGCTAAGCAGCCGCCTTTCCCATCTGGGGATCAGGCTCAGCATCCTGCTTGGCATTTGAGGCCCAGCTCAGACTTGGCTATGGCTTTCTCACTCCTGGACAGGATGACACTCCCAAGACTGTTTCCTCCCAGGCTCTGAGGCCCAGAACTTCCAAGCTAGAAGCCCCCAACTCCTAGCCTTCTTCCTCATCACGCTGGTTGTCGTGCTCGCCTCTACTTCACAGTCTTTAGGATGGGGAACTCAGTACTTCACAGGTGGGTCCAGCCCTGTACTTTGTGTGTTGGAGGAGCAGGGAGTACAGGACCCCAGGCTGCAGTTGGATGACAGTGGTGGAGAGGGAGGTCTTCCTGGCCTTGAGGACACGATGAGGATGGAGACAACTAGGATTCTAGGTCCCTTTCTGGCTTTGCGGCCACCGGGAAAGGAAAAGGCCTATAGGTCTCCTGGCTTCTTTTGCTTCCCAGAGCAGGTGCATGCCATGCCCCCTGCCCAGCACCTGATTTGCCTGGCTGTGCCCACCTTGGAGTTAATTGCCTCATCACTGTGACCAGCCTACCTGAGAAGTTCCCCTGGGGCAGGTGCTCTGGACCTGTCCCTGAGGACAGATCAGCATAGGGGGGCAGCCCCTGCCATGCCTTCCTGGTGAGGTGCATGCTGCTACCCCTGCCTAACCTCTGACCGTCAGTCCAGGGAGAGGGTGAGGGGATGGGGTAGGGGGACAGGAAGTCACTGGGGCTCCCAGCCAGGCCCTGAATGCTCCAACCACAGCTGGACATATTTGGCAGGTCCCATTCCCCTCTGCTCCCAGAATGGCCGGAAAGGACCCTAGTGTTGGATTCTCCCAGCCTCCCAGATCTGGCTGGGTCACGTTTCTCCATTTGCCTGTAGCTCCTCTTGGGACATTCCTCACCTCCTGATGGGGGCGTAATAGCTTTCCTGGGTCCATCTGCGTGCCAAAGGGGTTCAGGTGTTCAGCTGCCTCCCTAAATCTTGTGTCTGCTGCTGCAAGGCAGGAGCTGCAAAGAGATGCTGAGCCCCCGGCGAGTGTGAGATGCAAACAGCTCAAGCCTGCTCTTGGGGTCCCCTCTGCTCACTCATCTCCAGCTTCAGTCTCCTGCTAGTACTATGGTGGCTGGAGAGGCACTGGTCACCCTTGAGGCCAACTCCCAGACCAGATCTTGGTGTCCACCTGCGACTCAGAGTCTTGCAGATCTGGGTGGTCTTCAGAGAGGTCATAAGGGCCTCTGTGTTCTTGGAATGGGAAGACCCCAGCAGGGAAGGGCCTGTCACTGGTGGGGTCACTCAGCTCCCATTCCTGCCTGGCCTGGGAGAGTGGCATCTGGAGGGGAGACATAAGGCCACCGCTCCTTAGTCTGTCCCCATCCCTCAGTCGCAGGCATCCTCATGTGGCCTGGGTCTGTTGGCCGTTGTGCCTCTAACTTGCCTGGAAGCCCAGTGGCTTCCCCACCCTCGGGGAAGTGATAGCCATGTCTTTGACCCTTCTGAATGGCCTCTCATAGAGCAGGGCAACTGCAGTGGTCTCTGCTGTATCATTGGACTTGCCCTGCCCAGCTGGTCCTGCTAAACACCAAGGGCCTGAAGATGCTCCTACAGGCCTCCTGGCTCTGGGATGGTTGTGGACATTGCTGTCACCTTCTTGGAAATCACTCTGTACATATGACTCCCTGCACAGGGAGCAGCACCTGGAGGTATTTAGCTTGGAAGTGTGCTAGGCAGCAGAGCTGGGTCAGGTCCAGGTGGAAAGACCAAGAGTGGATCCTGTCCATCTGGTGACCCCCTGGCCTCATCTCCACCTCTCCAGATCATTCAGCAATGTCACCAGGAGCCTTCTCCACACGGGTGTCCGTACAGTCCTGCAGGGTGCTGAGCACAGGTACAGGCTTCACCCGAGGCTGGCATTTTAAAGGGACCCATCCAGCTGGTGTTACAGTTTCCTGGACACCAGGCTACATACTAGCCCTCACCTGTGCTAGCTCTTAGAAGCCTGCTCATTTCCTGGGGGGCTGTGAGGATGCCATAGGAAGTCCATGCTGAGTGGACACCTCATGGACTTTGGGATCTTTCCTTTGTGTACCAGTCCCTGTGATCAGCCTACCTGACATATGGCCTATGAGGCCTAACCTCTGGCCCTATTCCCAGGGCAGACACAGCTTTGCCAGCTGGATGCGCTGCCCAGCCTGAATGGGGAGCTTGGACTTTGCTCCCCTTTTTTGACCATGGCCTCTGGTATTTCCATTTGCGAGCTGGGATCAATACTCTGGCCAAATCGTTGCCACTGGCTGAGACTCCTGGCAACTGTGCTGTGCCCCAGGTATGCAGCATGAAGTTAGGATGGATATGAATACCTCTAGGGGCTCCTGGGAAGGCCCACAATGTTCGTAAGGTGAACAGAAGGGTGGGAGGTCTCTACCCAGGAAGGAGTCCCTGGCCTGGCCCCTGGCCCTCCTGGCCTGGGCTGACCTGTAAGCTGATGAGAGATTCAGGCCCTATCCTGTGGTTCCCAGCCCGCCCTTCCTGCAATGGCCTGGGAGGAAGAGGTCACCAGGGACACCAGTGCTGGGGTAGGTGGGGTGCATACTGACAAGAGGGCTTGGAGGCCCAGGGTTCCCAGGCATCATGGTGTGCAGGCTTTCCACCTGTGCCTCAGATCCCAGGGCCCTGAGGATCATCCCAGGTAACATTCTGGGCACAGCTCTGGAAGCGGAGAATCCCAGGTTCCTCTGTCACCCTCGTTAAAAGAGCAGAAAGGGCACCTGCCAGTGAGCTACTTCTTTCACTGGTGCCCCATCCCGCATGGGCCCAGCCTTGTGACCAGAGGGCCCCTATCCAGGGCCAGTCAGCCCCGGGTATACACATATGCACATCAGCATAAGGAGGCTGCAGGTTTTCTCTTCACCCACATGCCTACTGCTCCCAAATCCTCAGTATGTCGTATTCCCCACCCCTGAACTCCCAGCTCTTTGGGGGATACCTCCTCTAGGTCAGTGGCAGAATTCCCCATTCTCCCACACCACCATTCATTTCCTAATTGTAGAGCCTTCTTACCATCAGCAAGCAAGCCCACTGGAAACCCCCGTATTGGAACAGCCCTCTCTAGGTGCTATATCTTTAGTACCCAAGTTCTGTTCCCACAGGCACTCCCTTAGCTTTCCTTTGGTAGTTCTACAAGATGAGAGATTAAGATTTCGTTCTTACAACTCCTGTCCCTTGCTATTCCCCTATCCTCCCAATATTTTACATCACAATTCCAGGCTAGATAAATATTTACTGTTTGCATTTTACATAAGCATAATGGAACACTTTACACTGCTGTGTAAAGACTAGTTTCAGCAGAGTCACATGGTTTCTCGTGATTACAGCTTTTTGTTTTTCCTAGGGTCAAGAATTGCCTTTGAGTTTTGCTTAGCTTTCAATGCACTTGTCATTAATTAATTCCTGAGCTTTCTGTGAGAGCTGCAAAATTTTGTATTTATCCTGTTGAAAACACTGATAATTTGTATTAGCTTCATTATTTTTTTCCTCGTGGAATCTGCACAAAACTGGTGGTCTCCAGTCCTGAACAACAACAATGCTACAACTTGGTCTATTGTGTTGAACATTTCCTTGGTCTTGTGTTCTCTCCTCCCCTCCCCTCTTCTTTCTTCTCCTCTCCCGTCCTTCTTTCCCTCCGTCCCCTTCCCCTCTCCTCCCTCTCTTGTTACAGCTCTGTTACTTTTCAGATTCCATGTTTCTCTCTTTCTTAGTTTTTCATCTCACTTTGCTGGAGCATATCCCTAAGCAATTTTCTGAGAAAAGGCATATGGTATGCAAAATTTTGACCCTGCATGTCTGAAAACGTCTATTCTAGTCTCAAACTTTTGACAAGTTTCTTCCTCCTCTTCTTCTCTCCTCCTCCTATCTTTTTCTTTTACTTTTTTGTCTACTCTTGTCTTTCTCCATCTCTTGTCCTTGTGATGTAGACCTCTCAGTATTTTTCTTTTCGGTATCTTTATTGTCATTCTCTTTTTTAGGCAGGGCTATACTGTATAGTTCAGGCTGACCTTGAACTCACTAGGTAGCCCGGGCTGGCCTTGAACTCGTCCTCCTGCCTCAGCCTCCTGAGTGCTCGAACTACAGGCCCGCGCCACCATACCCAGCTTTATTGTCATCTCTGTGAAGTTTAGAGGGGTCAGAAAACAAATGTGTATGAATTTGTTAAGCTGAACCAGAAGGTGTATGTAAAGTCCCCAGCCCTCTCCCTCTGGGCTTTCGGCCCCAGCAGCCTGCTGCTCCTCTGCTACAGGGACTACTTAGGGGCCACTTTATTCTGTTCTCTGTCCCAGTATCTCAAAATGTTCCTCCCAGGAGACCAGTCCTCTTCCCCCTGTGCGACTCTTAGGTCCCTGGGACCTACACTCCCGGGGTTTCTTTTTCCATGTGCTGCCTTTTCTGGGTCCCCTCTGTGGCCACTGTATGGTGTCCCCAGCCCTGGTCCTGCCCTCACACCTCTGCGGCTAAGGTGCTCCTCAGTTGCCAACTCAACATCAAGCTTTAACAGCCTCTGCACAGTGGTGCCTAGCACTGACTCTCAGTGGACAGGAGGCGGGTGATGCGGGCAGTTTCCATACAGGGCCTCACAGTGGAGGGCCTGCCCTTCACATGACTTTTCCCCCCTTCCTGTTGCTGGGCTGGAGATGTGATGGCAGCTGGAGGAGCAGCCATTGGAGTACACATTGCATATTCTGTTGGGCTGGGAACACAGGTGCAAACTTCTTTCTGGATTGGACCACTGGCACTGTCACTGACCCCACTGTGTCCGTTCCAGCAGGAGCTGAACAAATTAGCCTCCCCCTGCTTTAACCAGCCAAGTGTGTGCTTTGCTAACTGCTCTCCGCTTACCCCGGTGCTGCTAGCTATATGCAATTTCAGCACGTGTCACCTCTGAGCTTCCAACCCTCTAATAGTTTCCGAGTGACTGTGAGATCCAAACTCCCAGGGGGCTGCTCCAGTGTCCCTGGCCACTGACAGTGCTTCCACTCTCTTTTTCCTCCCCTTCCTGTCCCTCAGAACCTGATGTTCCCTAGCCACCATGACACTCTGCCTGTCTGACCTCTAGGCAGCGAGCAGCAGGAAGAAGGGCTCTGTGTGCTGCTCCCAGCACCCACACTATCCTCACACCTACTAGGCTACTGGTTGGGGACAGAGCTGGGTCAAGATGTGGTGCACCCCAGGGTGCCAGGTGACCCACACGTTCCTGGCCTTCTGGACTCGCTTTGATCTCAGGTTGGGTGGCCTGTGAGGCCGCCCCATACCCAGAGCCAGGCAGGGCACTGTGTTGCAGTGGGTATCCAGCTGCAGGGCTGCTGTGAGACCCGAGGCCTTGGGGAAGGGTTCCACTGCAGCCTGGCGCATGTGACTGTGGAGTCCACTGGGTTTCCGGGACTCTGAGTGGAGCCACACACCGGTTTCCATCAGTGCTGCCAAGTGGCAGCACAGGCCTGGCCTGGGTTCTGACCCCAACAGCCCACTTTCTGTCCTTGATCCCCGAGTGGGGATTCTGGGGCTCAAAGGGTTAAGCTGTCCTCCGCCCCCACCTCTGCTTCACCATTTTTCACAGGCTGGGCCCTCTCTCTGTCCAAGTCCCAGCTGACGTGAAATGTAGCCTTAAAATGCAGCTGACATGAAAAACAATAGCACTCCCTTGGAGAGACTCCGCTGCAGGCTGCGGGCCCCCCGCCCCTCGATAATTACTCAAGACATTGGCATGAGCTGGGCCTGGTTAGGTAACAGACTGCTTGCTCCGGAGACTTATAACTCACAGGCAGTTACACATAATCTCCACAGACAAAAAAATCGTTTCCAGGATAGTGGGGAGGGCCAGGCCTCAGGGAGAGGGTATGGGGGCAGGAGGGGCTGAGACAGGGCCAAGATGGGGGCAGGGTCTGAGCAACTGGGAACTCAGGGAGTTGGTAAAGTTTCTATGGGAAGGAGTTGCTTTTCTCCTCTCTGCTCCAACCTCCAGCCTCTCCTCAGTTCATGGAGCAGAAGGCCGCCCTGGTCTAGTCGGTTATGGAGCAGAGCACCAGAGAAACTCATTCATACTGGAGTGTGAATGACTAACTGCTCTGGAGGCTCCTTTGCATACCCTTTCCCTTCAGCCCCGTAGAAGATAATTAATTGTCTGTTTACTGTTCGAAGCTCACACTGTATATGGCTTCGTAAAGGGCAGGGCCACATACTTTCCCTCCGTGTTCCCAGTGCCTAGTACATAGCAGACATTCAGAAAATATTTCCCGCCACTGCCGACGACATCTAACCCAAAGAAGGAAGTGTCCGTGGGGGTAGTTTCAAGCTCACGGGTGGGGCACCTTGGCAGCAAGGGTTGTGGGGATCCTGGCAAGTGGAGGGATCGGCACTCCAGCCTTTGTCTGGTGCTTGAACTCTGGCGCCTGAGCCAGGGCCCTCCCACAGGAAGCACCTTTATCCTCAGGAGGATGCTGAGCCTGGCAGTCAGGGATCTGGGTCTACTCCCGGCGCTGCAGCCTGGATCCCAGGCCCATGCTGTGCAGTCAGCTAGCTTCCTGGGCCTCAGGCATACGTGGTGACAGTAGAAAAGACAGCCTGCCTGTGTCCAGCCAGGGCCCAGCCCAGGCCTCACTTAGGGAAGTAACCCCTCCTGCCTTCTCTGGACCTCTCTTCCTTTCCACATCTTTGGGCATGAGGATGTCCATCTGCATGCCAAGCTGGGCTCACCACCATCTCTCAGTGCAGGCCAGTGGGCATAGGGCCAGTCTGTTGACCCCCGCTTGGACCCCTCTGCTGGGCAAAACCAGCTTCTGTTAGCACCCTGCCTCCCTGTCCAGTATCTAGGCCACAGGGACTCCCTGGGAAACTCTTGCACAGCCCAACATGGTGACGGGTGGCTGAGTAGGGTAGCTCTTCTCCTGTCCCTAGTGGTAACTGTGTGAGTTCCAAGCAGGAATTCTGTAGCACAAAACCCAACTGAAACCCAGCCTTGGCTTTCGGTCACTTCCTTAGGTGTCTCTCTGAGGCCTGTGGAACACGTGAGCCTTTTCCCCAGCCTCCGAGCCCTTGCTCAGTTTCCCCTTTTTCTCTTCTCCCTGCAGTCTCAGAGACTTTGCTCCTCCATGCTGACAGCTCCATCTGACTCCATCTCTGATGGTGCCTCTGAGTCTTGCATCCTCCTATATGTGGATGCTTCCACATAGACTTCTGCAGGACAGGGTGGTGTGGCTTAACATCTCCCCTGATTCCACCTGGCCTCTCCCCACCCAGAGACTCCCTGCTCTGGCTTCCCGTTACTGCCTCCGTCCCCACACACCTCAGCCAGAGAGGCTCTTGCCGGAAGAGGAGCGGGTATGCACTGGAATTGTGAGTGTGTTGGTGTGAGTCTGTGTGCATGCATGATTCTGTGCATCAGGTATGCATGTGAACATGGGACTGTGTTACAGAGGGGCACACAGGTTATGCAGCTTATGCTGACAAACAACCCTGAGCCCTCAGCCTAGCCCCCAGCCCCACTTCTGGGCAACCCCTTGCTGTTTCTCACAGCCCTTGGTAACATGCTTTCAAACGATTTCTGGATTTTCATCTCAGACACCTTTTATAGACTCCTTCTGGGCGAGGTGAGGAGTCTATCACACCACCATCCACATTTGCTCTTCCCAGCTTCCTGGGACTGCTTTATCATGACTGTTTTTCACAAACGCTCTGCCCTGTCTCTGGGGCCCTGCAGAGATGGGCCTCTGCTCTGCACACATCTCACTGCTGGAACAGTGCCCTCCTTGGGTTCGTGGCAGCCCACCCATTTCCTTGTCCTGAAAGTTGTGCCTCGAGTGCCCCATCCCTGTCCCCTGCTGCTGGCTGGCTGGAGGCCTCAAGTCTGGGCTTGGGCCTTTCCTGCAATCTTTCTCTGCAGAGGATCCCTGCTTTGCTGGAGCACATTCCCCATAACTGTCTAAGAACAGGAATGAAATGCAAATTGCATAAAATTTTGAGTGTTTGAAAATATATCCTTACCCTTAACAGTTACTTTGGATGGGTATGGAATTTGGTTTTCCTTCAGAAGTGTGAAGGTAGCTTAAACAATTCTCTACGGAGGGACAGGTCACCTGTTGGTTCTTTAGGAAGTCTTCTCTATCCCTGCTGTCCTCAATGACACAGTGACATGGTGGCTGTTTTGTTATGGGCCTTCCCTTCCATTTTCACTCCTCTCATCTCCTTTTCCAGAGTTTATAGCAGTACTGGGTCTCTAGGCCTCCTGGCTGGTCTCTTATTTTCTTTCTTTCTTTTCTTTTTCTTGGTTGTTTGAGACAGGGTCTCACTATGAAGTTCAAGCTGGCCTTGAACTTACTTTGGAGCCCAGCCTGGCCTCAAACTTGGCAGTAATCCTCCTGCTTCAGCCTCCCAAGTGCTAGGGTTACAGGCATGTGCTACCACACCCAGCTGGTTTCTTATTTTTCATCTCAGTGTTTATTCCACTCTCTGCGAGAGACTGGCTTCAATTTTTTACTTAGCTGGTTTGTTCAGTAGCATACTTTATATTTCCAAGAGCCTCCTTATTTGTCTCTAATAGTTTCTTTAATAGTACCCTTTTCTGGCTTGGTGATTATATTATCTCCTTTAGTTTATGATTTTATATAATATGTGCAATTCTTTTGGGGCCAATCCCTGGCCTTCTGTCCTTTAGGACACCCCATTGCGCAGAGGTCAACCCTTGCCTCATGGTCTATCTGCTCTGTCCTACTCTCTCCTGGGCCTGTGCTCCACCTTCTACTTTATCTCAGACTCACAAACGCAGTATGTTCTTTCACGCTGCTTCTGTACCAAGTTACCACAAACCTAGTGATGCACAAACACATCAGCTTAAGGTTCCGGAGGTCAGAAGTTTCACCCGGTTCAGCCAGGCCAGGTCCTCCTAGGTGATCAAGAAGTGTTTCGTGCCATCCCTGCCTGCTTTGGTTGGCCCATGGACTGTCCTCTATCTGCATGGACAGCAGCCCAGCATTTCTTCCCTCTCTCTGCTCTCGCTTCTCCACTGATTGCAATCATTCCGAACTCCATTTTGTTAAGGAACTGTAGCCAATGTTTTAGGTTTACACGGGCAATCCAAGATGGTCTTCCCACCCCAAGAGCCTTCACTAAATCACACTTGTAAACTCCATTTTGCCACTGAGGTCACACACATAGGTTTGGAGGACCAGGCTGGCAGCATTTCTGGGGCCACAATGTGCCCATCAGGGTTGCAGATGGTGTAGCAGAAATATCAAAGTTTTATTTTCCAAGGGACAGCTCTAGACTAGCAGGGAATCTCCAGGTAGAGGAGGTCATGTGAGTAAGGAGCAAAGGGAGTGACAAATGCGAGGCAGACAAATGTCAGAGTGGCAGCAAGGTATCCCCAAATCCTTGGAAGCTACCTTGAACAATCCAGGATTGCAGTAAGGGCCAGGAGACATGCATGTGATGGGGATGGCATGCTTCTGCCCTCAGCAGGCTTTCCTGGGGTCCATTTCCTATGACCGTCCTTCCTATCTGAACCCTGCTGGCCCTGTGGATCCTGCGGAATCTCATAGCCATAGCAGTGACTCAGGATCCTCCATGGGGACTCAGTTGCCCCCATGACCCTGCTAGAGAATTTTAGGGTCCTCCCATGCAGTCGGCATGAAGATCCAATGAACAAGAGGCTTGCAGTGGTACCACTGTGGCCATCTTACCTTCCTCTCACTTGTAGTGCTCCTACCCTGCACGTGCTGGGGGCTCTGCACCTACAGTCACACAGCTGGAGGAGGGCCAGGCCCCAGTGTCCACTCTGCAGTTGCCACCAAATTGCAGGACTCAGTTCCAAACTGCATGAGCAGTCACGGAATGCCTGGGGAGCCTGCAGCAGCTCAGGGCTATGAGCCTTGCCATGGGGTTCGGGGTACTTTCACTGAACAAGGCAGATAGACTAAGTGAGTTGGCTCAGGACTTAGATTAGATGTGATGCCGTGGGACAGATATGAAGGGTCAAGTATGCGGAGAAGGGGAGAGGGAGGGACCCCAAAGCTGAGATGACAGAGACAAACCAAGAGACGGGCCTGGGTGGACAGCTACCATGCAGGCGTGAGTAGTGATGTGGGAGCCCCTCAGAGAGGGGAAAGCAAGAAACTGGCAAAGAAGTAGAGGAGCTTCGTGACTCAGCTCAGGAGTTTGACTCCATTACTAGGGACGAGTTCATCTCCCCTCTCTCCCTATCACAAAAACCACCGGATGAGGCTCCAGAAGAAAATCTAACACATTTTAAAAAGTCTGTTAACATCTAGAAATTAAAAAGGTGCCCTTCCAAATAACTCTGAGTCAGGTAAAATAAAACAGAAATAAATCTATCTACACACAGGCTCACTGAAATCTGTGGGATGCTGCTAAAAGGGTATTCAGAGGAGTATTTATAGTAGTTTTAGGAAATCAGAAAGAGGGAAAATAAATGTGCTACGCTCTCAACTCAAGAGGCCAGAAAGAGAACAGCAAAATAAGTGCAAAGAAAGAATAAAGAAGGACTTAATAAAGATAGAGGAAGACATTAACAAAATAGAGAACAAATAGGAAAATAGAATTGATACCAAACACTGGCAGTGCAAAGAGCCAATAAAATAAGCAAGTAAAATAGCAAAGATTGAGGAATTAAATGGGAGTAGTAATTACAGAAGCAGATGAAATTGACTAATTACAAGTGCTCATTATATATACTTCTATATCAATAAAACTGAAAACAATGTGATGAACAAATTTCCAAAAACAATGACTAAAAGCAGCTCATGAAGTAGAAAATCCTAATAAACACAACCCCGTTGGAGAAATTGCAGTGTCAATCACCTACTCTCCCCTCCCTCCAGAAAGTTCCAAGCCCAGACGCTGGGGTGATTTCCATAACATTTTCAAGAAGCAGATCCCATTCCATACCATGTGTCCAGGGCACAGGCCAAGATGAGAAGGCGTCCAACTCATAAAATCAGGCACAAAAACTGGGCAAAGGAACACAAGAATATTCTAGGCCCAAACTAGGTCTGAACAAAAATGCCAAAATCCTAAAACATACATAAGTAGACAGAGCTGAACGGCACACAGCCCTGTCTCAGTAACCACAGACAGCACACATGACCATGGTCCCCAGGAATACTCTGCCTCGTGATCTCGTGGCTGTCTTGGCCTGCGTAAGTGTGCTCTGTGATCTCCACACAGTTTTCAGACTGCTGCCCTGGGAAGTGATGTATAGTTACACAGAGTCAAGGTCACACAGCGTTTACTTCAGGAATATCAGGAAGGCCCAGAGCTCCCGTCACCTACAGTTTGGGACCCTCTGTTTTAGACACTTCAAACTGGTCCCCTGCTCTCATTGGTCACCCACAGCATTGGGCGTCTCCTACCCCTGGGTTATTGGCTTGCTCAGGGCAGGTTTGGCTGGGATTGGTTCAACCCTGTCCCCTTCACCTACTCTGCCCCTACCCCCAGCATGTGCCCAGGCATAGCAGCACTCCTTACCACCGTGCCTGGAGCTTCGGGGTGCTTGGTCAATACTAGATAGTCAGACAGACAGAAAGACTGATGGATGGATGAGGGCCAGGTGTGGACTCTGCAGGGTCCTGCAGGGTGGAATCTCTCTTGAAAATATCCAGCTGGTCTCTTCAAAGGGGAAAGAGACCCCTGAGCTAGAGGCCAGGCTATGGCTGGAGGCATGAAAGATGTGGGGTCACGGGAGTGACCACTGTAGGGTGGGCTGGGACCCTGTGCTTGTGTCCCGAATGGCAAGTGGCCCCCTCATCTGCCATCACTCTGGGGTCTGGGCCACGTGGGATGACAAGCACAGCCAAGCTTCCAGCACTGGTGGGGACACCTGTTGGTGAGGGAATGGGGAGGATGCTGGCAGCTGAAAGTGTGCCTGGCAGGCCGGGTCATCAGGCTGGGCTGGGGATGGCACTCTGGGCAGCTGGGGCTGAGAACCTGACAAGAGGGAGGGGTTGGGGGCTCAGCAGCTGGGCTTGGGGGGACAACTGGAGCAGGGTGGGCTGTGCAGCAGGGCAGATGCAGCCTGTGTGTGGAGTGGGTGGGAGGCATCTGTGCAGAAAGAACAAAGAGCATTTCTGGGCCTCTATGGGGGCAGTCAAGTGCCATGATGGCACTGACATATAGCTCGGATGTATTGGGGCATCTTGCCCCATCTTCCTATCCAAGAAAGCCCTCTGAAGTCTTCCAGGGACCCTGTGCCTCTGGGGATCTAAGCACTGTCTGAGAAAGTGCATGAGCAGAAGTTGGGGTGCGGCTCCCGGGGTCCCTAAGAGGGAAGCTGTACACCCACGAGTGATCTGAGGATACCAGGTGCTGTCCTGACCACCCCTAACCTTGCTTAGGTTGTCTGATAGCATAAGGAGGAGCAGAGAGACCCCTCCCGGGGCTGGGACTAGCAGGGACAGGAGGAGGTTCAGGACATGCAGCCCTGGAAGACACTGAGCTTGACTGTGTGGAACACGGAGTACAGGGGTGATGGGTGTGCCACTTTCTGCTGGGATGGTGGGTTTCAGGTGTTGGTGTGCATTCTGCTGGGGTGTCTGAGATGAAAATAGTTTGGGGACTGCTTGGTTAAACAAAATGAACTCCTCTCACTGCAGGCCTTCTCAAGGGCTTCAACACACAAATGTATAGCACCGCCCAAAGCTGGTGAATGCTGACTAAGGAGGAGAGGTGTCTAGAGTTTCTGAAGCATACCTGACTCTGAACCCAGGGTCTGGCCCTGGGATTCGAGGTGTATTCTGAAGATCTAGCGTTAAGTCCAATGTTTTGCTTCTTGCAAGGAGGAAAAGCTTGGGCCCCCAGGAGGGGCTGATCCCAGACTTGGGTGGCTCCTATGGGCCTGTGGCATCAGGAGAGGCCCACATCAATGCCCAGCATCAGAAACCACAACTGTACTGTGGGCTGAGGGCCATTGGATGAGGCTTCTGAAGGCCCAAGTGGCAAGGTAGGAAACCTGCTCTCCCCTGGGGCAGAGGGCGTGTGGGAAGCCAGTGGGCTCTGACCTGAAACGCTGGGTTAGTCCTCCCCTGCTTGGATGGTGCCACCTGACGTGCCTGGGGTCAGCTTCCTCCTGGGGTTCCATGGCTGCACAGAGCTTGGGTGGGGGGTGGTCCTTGGCTTGGGGCGCAATGGGTTCAAGGTAGAGCTTAGAAACTGGCTGAAGCCACGGAAAGAGCCGTCGTGAGTTCTGTCCAATGTAGTTAAAAACATCTGACTGCAACCACAAAAATGCTGGCATCCGGGCCTGCTGCAAAAACATTTTCACGTCAAATGTGAACGCGCCGGTGCCTGTGGAGCATGTGCCATTAACTCTTGGAAGGGAGTGTGCGCGGGCGGTTCAGCAGCAGAGCCCGACGGGCCCAGAGCCGTAGGCTGGGTCATGGTAGGGTCAGGCCTGGGGTGTGGGCTGCTTCCCACTGCCCCTGCTGCTCAGCTCGATGGCCCTGAGACCACCTGTCCATCCTGGAATATCCTTTGTGGAAGAGGACTGAGGTCTTGGGGTGACCTTCAGCATAGGCGGCAGCCATTCCAGCAGCAGGATGTGGTATGGACACACCTTGCTTCACTTGGGGAAGCTGAGTGAGTATTTGTGTGTCAGATGCTACAGACAGGCATGAAGTGAGTGAGCCCCCCTCGCTGAACTGAAACTTGGGTGGGGTGACCTGGCAACACCAAGAAGTAAAACAGCCCACGTGTCAGAGAGAGAGAAGACTTAAGATGCAGGAGAGCTCTGGCAAGGCCTCCGGAGCAGGAGAATTTTGGGGTCACGAGCTGGGATGTCAGTGAGCAGCAGTATCTAGCCCTGAGGTGGGAACACGTCAGAATATTCCAGAAACAGCAACTGTTTTCCTCACTTAATAAAACATCATGGCCACCCCACAAGACAAGGGGTCCATCATGTCTCTTTTCACTGTGCCAGCATGTCATTAAAGCATGGCTCTGCCCTGGTGTGGTCTTCCCCCAACAATGAGGGGAAGACCGTGGTCAGATTTCCCCTACGACTGTCTCTACCCCAAGGTTACAATCTTTGAAGAGCCATTACCTGACTGAAGGGCACAGCAGTATCTGTTTTAATGGTTTGGGCATTCTGTCAGAAGTCATGGACACATTTTTGCCCCATGTGTCCCCACACTGTCACCAGCACTGGGCTTTACTCCGCTTTTACAAATTTTCGCTGATCTGCCCCTGGGAGTCCCCCTGCTGAGCCCCTCTGTGCTTTACCCACACACAAGCCTTGGGCACGAGAGGCCTCTCCTTGCTGCCTGTGGGCTCTGAACACTATAGCTGTTAACCCTTCACCCATATCACGTGCCATAGCATAGGGCAAAGCGGCCGAGGGCACCTGCCAAGCTGGCCCCTGGTTCCTGTCCCCTCCCCGAGGCCTTGCTGCCCTCCAAGCCCAGGTGCCAGCTGTCTACACCCATCTCATGGCACCCTTGCCTGGGGCTCCCCAGAGCTCAGCTTCTGCCTGCCAGGGAATGCGTCCAGCTGGCTGGGCCCTGCAGGTCCCCCCCTTTACCCCGACAGGTGTGCGGTGACTCAGCGGCATTTAATTTTCAGCACAGGCAGCTGTTGGACACAGCCTGGAGACCCCTGAGCAGACTATGGGGGCCCAGGAGCCAGGGTCCAGGCAGCAGGGGTGGGGGCTGCTCTTCTCAATGCCTTAGTTCCTCAGGCTTACCCCAGGATCACTGCTCACCTCGGGCCACAGAACCTGCCCCTGTGCATGGATAGATGTGCAGGGAGCTTCTTGGCCTGGGATCTGGGAACAATATACCAGCCCTCGGCAACTCTGCCACGAGTATCCTGGCATTGGCCCTTCTTACGATTGGCAACCATACAGGGCATCCTTCTTCTGCTCCATAGGCTCTGGGAGAGCACCGGAATGGGGATGCTGGGCAGGGAACAGGCATGAGGATCTACAGAGTGACAGGGCTTCCAAGATCTCCTCTGACTCCTTGGGGGCAGGAATGGGACGCCCCAAATCAGAAGCTTCCCACAGGGCCTCTGTGTACCTGCTCAGAATACAGAGACAGCTCCTCCCAGAGTCCGGCAGTCCAGTCGGCCTCACATGGGCCTCTAAGGAGGGACCTTGGCACCGATACTCTCAAGGCTCCCAGAGGCCTTACAGCGAGGGCCCTGGAGACTTCTGCCCACCCAAGCTCAGGATGCAGCCCAGTCATTTCAGACTTTGGCCCATTGCTAACCCACTGAGCAACGGGATGGGTAAGGGACAGGTTGAGCACGTGGCTGCTAAGTGCAGAACAGTGCCCAGCTTGCAGTGTGTACATGGACAATGGTTGCCACATTGACTCTCTCCCATAGTCCATAAGGTGAAGGCTGGGAAGGATGAGTGTGCAGAGTGCTGGCCCTGTAAGGGCACAGTGAGGCACTCTGCATGGGCACCTTCTTACCAAGTCCCAGGCCAGGCCCCAGAGACAGTGCCTGGCTGACTGGGAAGCAGAGAGGGAACCATTCTCTAACAGCATCTTTCATGGGCAGAGAAGCCCCTGGAAGGGAACTGGCTTAAGACTTAGGTCTTGGCAGGACAGCAGAGTGGTCAGCCAGAAGCAGTTAGGGCATGAAGGGTACCAGGTTTGAGGGTCTGGGGCCCATGTGTCCCTCACAAATATTCCTTGCTTGAGATTAACTAACCATCCAAGATTGCTTGCTCCCCCTCCTTTCATCCCTACCCTTTGGCCATCCACTTTTCCTGCCTTCCTTTTCTTCCATTCATTCATCATCCATCTACGCCTCCAACCGCCACCCATCCGTCCATCTGCCCATCTCCCCACCCACCCATCAACCTTCCATCTGTATTCTCCCCATTCATCCATCACCCATTCACTCACTCATCTGTCCATCTCTCCATCCATCCATTTAGCCATCTATCCACCCATCCATCTACATGTCTCTATTCAACCTTCTCTCCTGTTTTCCATTCACCCATCCATCCATCTATCACTCACTCACACTCACCTCCCCTGCCCGCCCAGACTGTACGCTGTCTTCATTCTTTCCACAAGCACTGAGCAGCTGCCTCCTGTGTATCTTGCAGCAATAAGGAGATCAAAAGGCACTGGTGACGCAGTCACTGGCCCTGGAATGACGCCTGCCACCAACTAAAAATAGATAAAGACCAACCAAGATGCGGGTCCTCCCTCTGTTCCATCTCTTGTTCCTTGAATCCTTGGCCCCCTTAAAAGGTGACATACTCCATGTGGCAGAAGGGCTCTGTTTGAGGCACTGGACTTTGGTGGGAATGGCTTCTATTCCAGTAGGGAGCCAGACCCTCCAGGCTGAGCACAGGCACTGAGTTGGATCACAATGTGGGGTTGGCATGAGGGTACAGACCTAGGCATCCAGGGGCCAGCACTGTCTCTGCTGTGGCCTTGGGGCTGATCAATGCATGACTTCTGGGGCCATGCATACAGATGCCAAGGCTTGAGGAAAGATCCCCAAAGAAGGGAATTAGGGCTGAGAACTTCAGGAAGGTGAGGCCCTGGGGTACAAGCTATGGAGGGCTCAGAGCTGCATTCCAGGGAAGCGGGGCGGGGGGAGCTGTCAGGGGCTTGAGCAGGGGGCACTGAGGTCTGGTTTATGTTGTAAATGCTCCTTTTGCCTCTGCATGGAGACACGAATGTAAGGGGAAAGGGAAAGCCACAGGGTGCCCCTTGGGACAGGGTTGACCTCCTTGGGAAGGTTGTGCTTTTGTACATGCTGTTCCTGTCTGCTGGATATGCCCTTCTGGTCCTGGTAGAAGCCGTAATGGGAAGAGCAGGGTCATGGAGCTGAATGGGCAGAGATTCAGATGTGTTCCCCTAGCACTCAGGCCCAGTACCCACAGTGGTGGGCTGTTGACAGGATGGAGCTGGGAATCAGAGCAGGAAAGGAGGAGAAACCAAGGCCCCAAATGCCAGGAGTAAACAGAAAGACTGCCCACCTTCCACCCACCGGGGAAAGACTGGGTGACTGCTTCCTCCTCAGGTGCCACATTCAGGGCAGTACAGTAGCGTAGCTGTGCTGTGACTAACACCACACGGCACACAGATAGGCATGCGTCACTGCCAGAATCAGCCATGGGCATGGCTGCTTCTCTATCTTCTGGGGACAGTAACCATCTCTCCTTTGGGACCCCATCCCCCACTGCCCTAGCACCCACTGGCTGCAGGCTAAGCACTAGGCTCAGGCTTAGGGAGCACAGGCCACGCCCCTGTCTCCAGGCAAAGGGCCACTCAGGAATGTTCAGCTGCTCAGTGAGAGGCAGCCTATGGGGTTTTGCTGGGACCTTGGAGACAGGGAAGCTGTGACCTATGGGATGTGAATCTGGGCTGCTTGGCGCCATTGGCCACCTCACAGAGAACACTCTGCCTCAGACACAGGTTGTTGCTATGTGACGTTGGTCCCTGGATCTAGCTGTACCCAAAGCTACTGTACTCTTAAACTTATCAAGGGTGGGAGACCCCAAATTTCCTCCTCACTCAGACAAGAAATAAGAGTTTCTGTCCCTTGAATCAGAAAGTTGGATATGAGGATCAGATATCTGGGAGCATGGCAGCTGAAGCTAGGGACCAGGAGCCCATGCAGGAGGTGCCTGGGTGGCTGCCTGAAGGAGGGGTGATTTGGCTGGCAGGCTGAGGGTCATAGAATCTGGAGGAGGGCACTAGGGAAGGCAAAGGCAGGAAGAGGGTATCGAGGGTGCAGCCCAGGTGGTGCTGGGGCATGGTCTGCCTGGGTTCTGCGCAGTCAGGGAATGAGGAGCCATCTGACCCCTAAGCCCCACCTTCTAGGGCAGTGGTGGCAAACCTATGGAAGACATGCTATTTGGTTGTAGGACAAAAGATATTAAAGTATGATTTTTCCTAAACTAAAACCTTGGCATTGAGGTGTAATTGGAATGTTGATGCTTTGTGATTAATAAGTGGGTTTTGGGTTAGAGTTGGAGCACACATCTCTAAAAGGTCCCCCATGGTCTCAGTCAAGCAAGTTCCCATGATTGTCCTGTTTACTTCCAAGAACGCTACTGGGCAGGAATCAGGGACTGTCTCACCATCATTTTGCAGACAGGGAAAGTCTCATTTTGCAGCCCAAGTCTCAGAAAGCTCCACATACATGAAGTATCACATCAGGTCAGGGAAGAACAGGGTGGATTCCCCCTGAAGAGTCTGGTCTGGAAGCTTTGGGGTGCCGTGCCCAGAGAAGGGTGAGAGGCTGGGATGCTCAGGGTACCAGAAAGAGTTGGCTGGGGTTGCCATGTCCATATATCAGGAGAAAACCCGAGGCTTAGATCGGTAAACTTCTGCACCTTTCTGCCTCCATGGTTTCTAATCTTTGAGTGTACTGGCCGATGAGGGCCCAGAGGCGAGCTAGGGCCTGCAGATGCAGCAGGGTACAGAAAGAAACAGCTTCAGGCCACATGAGTTACAGCCATAGGGGCCCTGACACATGCCTAACCCTCAGTCCTGCTGCTCATAGCCTCCAGGGCCCACAGCAGATCCCAAGATGTCTGGGGTGCAGTGTCTTTGGCAGGCAGGGAGGAGGGACAGCAAGGAGGCCGTGGTGAAGGTCGCCAGAACCCATAGCAACTCAAGTGTGGCTGCTGGGCCATGGCACAGCGCGGAATCTCCACCACCTTCCCTGGCTGTCCCTAGTGGCTGCTTCCAGGTCTTTCTAGTCACTGAAGCTTTTCCTGGTGCCAGGGGCTGTGGCCTGTGTGGCAGGGCTTGAGAACGACAGTCCCTTACCCTGTTTGATAGAAACCAAGGGTGCAGGTGGGGTGTGAGCATAGCTTTCACTGTCTATGCTATGATTTCTGGTAGGTGCAGACACATCAGCAGAGCTACCCACCCTGGGCCCTCAGGACACCAGCATAGATCATGCCACACACTGAGGGCCAGGACTGTAGCAAATGGGGTCTTGCTGGGTCTCCTTCTTGTTGAACCTATCTCTCTGTACCTGGTCTTGCTCAAGGTTGGGTCTACTGTACCATCCACCATAGTGACCCCAAGCCAGAGGTCTTCCAGTCCTCCTGGTGCTCACTGCCAGGGACAGGCCTGAATGTATATCCCTGGGGTGGCCTGGAAATAGGACAACCACTCAATAGTCACCTGGCTAGTTGGTGCTCAACAGTGGGCCTGTCTGCCTCAGCTGTATGTCCCTGCATCCCTGCTGGTGGCATTGGAGGCAAGGCTGGGATGTCACGGAGGTGTTGCGAGCACTGGCAGTGCTTTCTCCCCCACTTCTGTAAGCCCCGTGGAAGCTGCAGCCTGGCTCCCCTAGCCAAGGATACTCAGGAGGGTAGCTGCAGACTTCCTGGAGCCCATCAGGCCGAAGAGCTGTGTCTGGAAGACTCAGACATTTCTGGCCCCCGAGAAAGCCATAGGCTAGGGAGCTCAGAAGGAACCAGCTATCACACGGACAGGGAGGCAGGGAAGCTTCAGGGAGCCAAAGGCTTGACAGTAGACCCTGGGCCTCCTGATAGAGGTTCCACACAGCCTGGAGGCCAGGCAGTAGTATCACAGGCTTCTGATGAGGGCACGCTACTATGATCATGTACAGCTTAGGAACAGGGAGTGCTGGAGCTATTGAAGATCTGTCAGCAGAGAAGGGGTGAGGTCAGGCCAGCTGCCACCTCAAATGCCAGGCCAAGAAGTGGAGGACCTTTCTACAAGTGACCAGGATGCTTGGGCACAAAATGGGCAAGAATGGAGAGCAGGCTGAGGCTGGGGTCAGTGTCCTGTCCTCTCTCTCTGTTGTACAATGAGACTCTGAACCACTATCCCTGCACCTCTCAACAAGCTCTCAGAAGTGGTAGCCTCAGTCCTGTGATGCAGGGTACCCTCAGTCTAACACTTGGCATCCCCTGTCACTGTCAGTGACTTCAACTCCAGCAGTCCTGTCCCTGTTTCCATTCCCAGTAAATACCTGAAAATGTAGGGCATATGGGTGAGGCCAGGCAGAATGGACAGACAGGTCAGGGAGGTAAGCAGATCCTGAGATAGCAGACATCTGAAATCTTCAGAAAGATTCCAGGGCCTGCTATATACATCAAATAAGGGCAGAGCAGAACACGCTGTGGTATGTTACAAACAAGATAGCTAAGAAAATTCCATAGAGGAGATAAGTTGAGGTTATAAGTCAAGAAAATAAGAAAGAAATGCTAAGAGATATGGAAGTTTCTGTAGCAATGTCTTTGAGCTGAACTTAGGAATTCTAGAAAAAAACTATAGAGATGATGGCATGAAGGAATAATAAGCCAAATGTAGTAGCAAATGCCTGTAATCCCAGAACTCAGGAGGCCAAGGCAGAAGAATAGTGAGTTCAAGGCCAGCCTGTATTACAAATAAGACCCTTACTCAAAAACAAAAAAACAAATGAAAAAGGAAATTTTCCAGAGCTAAAATTTTTAAGTCTCCAAAGAGAACAGCATAGTTAATAATCAACATCAACCACAGAGGAACTTTGCCAGGAAATTTGGGTCCCTAAGGCTAAAGTGCAGATGCAAAAAACTTCTAGGAACAAAAGAAAGGAAAAGTTGTGTGCAAAGGCATGAGAATAAACCAGGTGTCAGACTTCTCAATAGCAAGGCTGGCACACCTGTAATCCCAGCGCTTGGAAGGTTGAGGCAGGAGGATTGTTGTGAGTTTGAGAGCAGCCTGGGTTACAAAGTGAGCTCAAGACCAGCCTAAACTGCACAGTAAGACCCTGTCTCAAAAAAATAAAAAAAAGAAAAAGAAAAAAGAAAGCAAGTTGGGGTGTCACAAAGACATGGGATGAGTTCTTCCAAATCCTGAAGGAAAATTCTTTCCAATTTGAAGTTCTAATATCTGGAGAACCTGTCAGGAGGGCATACTAGGACAGCATAGACATTTCTAGGACTTAGAACACGGATTTTCTGCACATTTCCTGTTAAAAAGTTCTCTCCAAAAACTGAGGAGACAGACAACTCAAGAAGGATGCATGAGATCTGGGGAACAAAAGCCCAGCTCAGGACAGTCACAAAGGAAACCTTCAGAACAAAGCTGGGTAGAAGCCTCCAGACTGCAGGATCCAGAGTAGAGGTGGAGAAGGAAGGCTGGGGGGTGCAGAAGGGGGACACACGGCCAGGATAAAGGTGATGGTGGAGCTAGGACACTGGTTTGGAAAACGGCATGTGGAGGAGATGCTAAAGGCAGATGATGGAAGGGGAAGAGACAGCAGGGAAACAGGAAGGAATCACAGGACCTCCTCAAATCAGTTTTCCTTGAGGAAGAAATCTGTCCCATCAAAACGAAGAGCCGAGGGAGTGAGCAGACCATGATGGTTCTGCTTCCACCTTTGCACAGGACCCAGATGGACTAGTGGTGGGAGAAGGGCCTCAGAACTGCATGCAAATGTCACAGACCTGCACTGATGCTGCCATTGTAGCAATCACAGGACGAACACACAGTGGCAGGCCACAATGCCATTTGGTATCCCAGAGGACTGAGACCACAAACCTCATATGACTCTCACTTCCCACATTTAATTTTCCCCTAGCCTGACAGTGACATTTAGAAATGTATTTCTCTTTGGGTAAAGTTTAGCTGAATTCAAAAATTTCTAGTTCATTTTTTTATTTTCTTGGCTAGGAAAAATGAATGATGCAATAGTTATCTATGATATCATGTTTGTGATATCCATCCATCTCTCCATCTAACCATTTATCCCTTTGTTTACCATCTCTCCATCTGTCTTCCCATTGTGTATCCATGCATGCATTCATTTACCAACTCACCCACTCATCCTTTCATCTGTCCATAGCTGTATCACCCTGGCTCCCCATTCACCCACCCATCCATTCACACATCCATCTATCTATCCATCAGTCTATCTGTCTCTGTTCACATACCCTCTGCACATTGTCCTTGTCCAAACATCTGTTATTCAGTCCTCCAGTGTTCTATACATCTATCTGTCCATCCATTCATTTGCCCCTCTATCATTTTTTTTCTTTGAGACAGGTCTTGTTTTGTAGTGCAGACTAGCCTTGAACTCACTGCATAGTCTAGACTGGCTTGAACTCATGGCCATCCTCCTGCTTCAGCCTCCCAAGAGCTGGGATTACATACCTGTGCCACCACACTCGGCTTTGTTTGTCCTTCTATCTATCTATCCTTTCTAAATATCTGGAAGGCTGCCCCCCTCACACTGAATGTGGGTCTTTCTGGGATAACAGGGGACCTTTGTATACTGTTAGAATTTTCTAGAAATGAAAAGAGAACTAAGATTATCTATTGATCTATCAATAATTTTTTAAACAAAATCACAGTGATAGTCAACTATAGAGAAAGCATGATCCTCCTCTTGCTTTTTTCTCTGCTCAGTTCTACACCAAAACCTATTAATAGCAATGCCGGGTGCTATTTTCGGAAGCCCCTCCTTCTGAGGTCTTTCCCGACCACCCCCACTCCTCCCCGGCTTGGCGCCCTGCTCTGTCCTGCATGGTAATTATCCCAGTCTGTAATTATGTGGTGTATTTCTGACCCGGGGCAGTCCCCTACGCAAGGAACCCTGCCTTGTGCCTGTGGCACTCAGCGCTGTCGCCGTCTGGGACACTGCAGAACTGAGTGTCTGCCCTGAAGGGGCAGATGTTGGGGCAGCCTGGGCATGTTCATCCTCAATGCCCTGAGCAGACGGCCTCAAGTATTGGTGTGGCACTTGGCAGCTGAGCCCCTGGCAGTGCCCCTAGCAGTACCCACGAGAGGGGGCGGAAGCAGGCGCTTCCCTTTGCCACGTGCCGGGCACTGGGCCAGGGCTCAGTAGGGAGGGCTCCAGGTAGTGCTGGCCATGCGCCCAGAGGGAGTGTCCTGTCTCCTTCTTAGGGACATGGAAACCAAGGCCCAGAGGGATGGTGTGAATTGCCTGAACTTGGCCCTCTCTGCTGTAACCCTGTACACACCTCTACTAGGGGCTGCCAAGGGCAGTGGATGGGGTAGATTGGGACTCAAGATGGGAGCCAAGTGGCCTTGGGTAGAGACAAGAGCTCCGAGGTGGAAGCAGGTCCAGGAGGAAGGAGTGGGTTGTGGCCAGGTGAAAGGTCAGAATGAAAGGATACCCCAGAGACAGGGCAGGGGGCAGCATGAGGGTAAGAGAGGCAGGGAGGGATGCAGAGCCCTAGGGCTGTGCATACCTGAGGTGCCCACAACCCACCCAGCTCTCTGCTCTGCACTTGGATCTGGGCTGCTGACTTGGGGCTGATAGCTGTGCAGACCCCACCATCTTGGCATGCTTGGTTCCTTCTCCACACAGCAATATCTGGTAGCTGTGGGCAGGCCCTAGGCGGGGCCAGGCTGAGTTGCCTCTTATGCTCCAGGCTACAGGGCTACCATCCCCCAGGCCACAGGACAACAGAGGGTCCAGCAGGGAAAGCTGAGGCAGTTGTAGGGGAGGGAGCAGAAGGTTACAGTGATAAGACTTGCCTGCCCCTAGGCTGGGTACTCCCTGTGGGGGAGATCCCACATGCTTGGGTTTCAGGGTCCAGGAGGTGAGGCGAGCTGGGGTGGGTTGGCTGTGGGGAGAGTGGGGTGGAGGGAAAAGGCGGAGGGAGAGTTGGAAGAGGCCACTGAGTTGGAGGAAGTGGGGGAGGAGGACACAGGAGAGGAAGGGAGCCTCAGTCGGGGGAGAAGGCAGGGGATGGTGGTGAAGAGGCACTGCTCTGCGCCCACTGCAAGGGTCCCTGGGATGGCCCTGTGCACCGCACGGTGCTGGAAGCCCAGTATGCAGGCCAGGAGAGCCCTGGCCTGCGGGGAGGGTTCCAAGGAGAGATTTATTAGTGAAACAAAAGCATATTTTTTCAGGCAGGACTGTTTGTACAGTTACTTCATGACATCGCCTTGGCCCCAGGCCCAGAGCGGGATGGCCAAGGAGGCCCCGCGGCTGACCGACTACGGGCGGCGGCACAGACTCGCTTGTTAGCTGCTCGTCCCCTCCCATCCTTATCTGGTCCCTGACATCAAAGTGGGGGCTTTTCATAAGTGAATTAAAATAGCACACAAGCAGCACAGGGGTGGAAGACCCCAGGCCAATTAGCTCTAAGTAGGGTGAGAGGCCTTTCAGAGCTGAGGCCACTTTCTTTAAGGAGTCGCTGCAGCTTGTCAAACTCGATGAAATATTTTGCCCAAAGCTCATTATAATAATGAACCTGCATTTCTTTCCTCAAGAGAATAATTAGCAGACTTCCAAATGGGCTAAAGCGGCAATTTAAAAACTGCTCCCCCCACAATTGTCCCATTTACTTCATTTTGTGACAAGGAAGCCTCGGCGCCTTCTGGAGGAGCCCAGACTCCCCTCACTCTCCCTGTGCCGCGACAGCAGGGCCATCGAGGCAGTTACACAGGTCCTGTAGAGTCTGGGACTCTGCTTGGCTCCGACACCCCCTCGTCATGCCCGACAGGCCATGGCCCCAGCCCTCCCACTCATCTCTGCATGGTAGCCGGTCAGAGTCCAGAGGAGTAGAGACTTCTCAGTGGTGGGCTGGAACACAGGTTGGGCACAGAAGTGAGTGGGAAGGTAGGTTGGATGTGGCCTGATGAGGCAAACCCCCCAAAAGCTACCTGAGTTTTGGGCAGAGACCTGAAACAGTGCAGCTTTGGAGAATCAGGACAGCTCGGGATATTTTGAGTTGCAGGGAGCTGTGAACAGAGGTTGAGCAGGTCGTGGAGCTTTAGCTCTGGGTGATATCCACTGATCCAAGGTTTGTGCACACCCTAGTTGGGCCCACAGTCCCCACAGAGAAAGCCCAGTGATTCTGATGGCTCTGAGTGGCCTAGAAATCTAGTGGGCAGATGAGACAGGCCACCAGGTATACAGTCACATGACCCAACAGAGTTAGGGACAGGTGGGCTCCAGGTCACCTGCCCAGTATGGGTCACTTGCACAGGGGGTTATCACTCTTCCCTACAAGGCTGTCTCTATGTGTGATGCCTTCTGTGGCCCTGGTAGCTGGGAGAGGCAGAGACTGGCTCAAGTGGAGATGAGGCCAGAAGGGTCAGAGCCCCTCAGCAGGAGCACACAAAGCATCCCCCTCATGCCCTCCCCCTTCTCTCCCCATCATTCATTGTCTATTCTTTTCCCACTATAAAAGGGACGTTGGAAATTCAGAAAAGTCTAATTTAGAAATCCACGTCTAAATCCATCCTCCAGCCAGCCAGCACTCAGGTCTTGCTATGCCTTCTACAAGGTGATGCTTTGTGCAACCTAGCCTGGGACTGTGCTATCTCCTTGTGCCCTGGCCACTGGGCACCTCCCGATGTCACTGAAGGATGTTTGAGAACTGTGTAACTGTCCCCGATGTGCATGACAAGAACTAACTGTCTTGTATCTGAACTTCCGGGCTGTTTCCAACTTCTCTCTAGTATAAACGAGACTGTGACTAACTCGTGTGTATGCAGCTCTGCCTCAGCTCCTCTTTGTTCTCTAGGGACAGAGCCCTAAAAGAGGGATCACAGGGTCAGGGGAAAGATGATCTTGTTGTCCTGGACACATTTTGTTAGATCACTTCTGGGAACGGTGAAGATGCCTACTGTCCCATCTTGCCTGCTTCGCCAGCACGGTGAAACGCTCAGACATCCCATGTTCTGGCTTCGTTTCATCAAAATTCTTAGACCAAGTCTACAAAATTTTTTTTCTGGAAGAGCCAGAGAGTAACTATTTCAGGCTTTGCAGGTTACGTGATCTCTATCCAACCACAGATGCTCCTCTGCTTCTAGTGGGGCTCAGTCCTGATCACTTCTCACATGCTGGACATGCGAGTGGAATATCCATAGATGCTCCTGGCCCACAGAACACAACATGCTACAGAGCTTTAGCCACTCGCCCTCAGGGCTGGGGCTGCTGTAAGCTGTGCTTACTGGGCTGCCTGGCATCTTGAAGGAGAACCGTGTGGCCCTAGTCCAGCAAGACTAAGTTTCAAAATCTGAAGTGGTGTTTCTACTGCATGTACATTATTGTCCCATCTTTATAAAGTTGAGTCACTGTAAGTTGGGGACTGTCTAGGCCTAACTTTGCCGCTGTATGGTATAATATGAGCACAGCTGGAAAGGATATGTCTGTGAGTGGCCATGGTTCTGTTCCAATAACACTTTATTTAGAAAAACAGGTGTTAGGCTGAATTAGGCCCCCAGGCCGGTTAGCCCATCATGTCTTAGAGGATGAGGTATCTTTTCACAGTTTTTGTGAACTGTCTAAGTTGCTTGCTTTTCTACTGCTGCGCTGGTGCTTTCCTCATAGATCTGGATCTCTATACGCTAAAAGTAGTCTCTTGTCACTGGGGCTGTAGTCTCCTCCTGGTCTTTTTCTGGGGCAGCCTTCTTCTTAAAGCCTTTAATTCCCCGCCCCCATAGAGCTGGAGCTGGAGGAGGGCTTGATGAGGGGTCCCTAAGAGCCTGTGAACTCACCCGTCTCTTTCAGAGACAAAAGCCCTTCCTTCCAGCTCTCCGCCTAATCTCAAAGTCCCATTCCATCTGAGCCCCTGAGAACAGAGCCACAGAGATGAGTAGCTAGGTTGTATCTGGGGGAAACAAGTAATCAAGGGGCCTTCCCTGTAGCACAGCAGGATCCATCACTGTTATACTCAAGAGGCTCCTTAAATCCAGGGGACCAAGGCCAACAGGAAGCCATCACCCTGTGCTAAGCCTCTGGAGCCATTGGACACAGTGCTCCCATAAAATAGACACTATTACTGGCCGCATCTTGTGTATGAGAAGCCATAGTTACACAGCTGGGATTTGTCCCTGGGGCTACCTGGCTCTATCTAGACCACAATATAACACATCTGACATAGAGTCAGCATTACAAACCAGGCACCATGATAATGACATAGACTGTCTCAGGAAAAAGTTAAGGTAGCATCTCACTTGCAGAATTCCACAGGTGATAAGTACACAGGTATAAACATGCTCATGCCTCAGTTTCTCTCTTGTAAAATGACATTGGAATGACCTGCATTTGTTGGATATAGAGGGGGTACTTGCTGGGCTGATAGAGGGAGGCACTCGGCTCACATGACTTGTGGTCATTCTTGTCCCTAGGAACATTGTTGCTTCCTTAAGTGTCTTTTTACTGGCCACATAGAGAGCTGAATGATGTAGGCTACAGGAAGCTCTAGGTCTCATCAGTATGAGTGCATACGTACTCCTCCTGATAGGGCGTCGTTGCTTGGGCTTTGACTCCCTAGGACCCTCTTGCCTGCTGGCTTTAGCCTCAGCTGAGTAGGTTGAGCTGGGTGATGGGGCAGGTGATCCTAGCAGCCCAGCTGGTGGTTAGAGTAGGTGTCCTGAGCACGTCATGTGTGTGAGCGCAAATCCTGCAGTCCAAAGGGACAGCAGTTGGGGGATGGCAGGCTGAGCTGGGATAAGGGAAGAGGGAAGATGCAGGAAGAAGAGCGGGGAGCCAGGGAGAGGACAAGAGAGAGGCAGGCCTGGGAGTTCCAGGCAAGTCTGGGCAGGCAGCAGCCCTGGGCACTCAGGGGGCAGGCTGAGAGGGCAGGCTGGGGCAGGTGGCAGGAAGGGGGCCAGAAGAAGCCCTGTGGAAGGCACAGGCCCAGACTTGTGTCTCCTTGTTCCAGCAGGCTTTTCTGGGGCTCATCCCCTCTGGACTGACAGGGCCCACAGGGGTTAGGCTGGGTGACTGCTTCTACTCCAGACATACAATAGGGATACCTCAAAGTTCCTGGGGACACAGGAGTATTCTCCAAAGAATGGAGTACGAGCGGCCCAGAAAAAACTCTTCTACAGACCATGAGGTCTTTGTAGAACCCCACACACTCAGCTCTTCTCCCCAAACCCACCTCTGAGACTTCTAGGCCAGGTCTGCCTCAGGTGGTGTTTGGCCGGTTGATTTGGCTCCTCAGGAAGCCCTTGCCAATTCCATATTGCAGTGTTTATGCCTAGGCTGAGGGAATCATGGGGCCCAGGACTCTGGAGAGTTCCAGAATCCTCCAGCAAAGCTAAAGTTGGGTCCTGGGTGTGCCTAGTGGGGGCAGCCCCTAGCTCTGCCAGGATGCCACTTGGACAATTGGTGGCCCGTGTGGCCCTCAGCACAAGTTGTGCTTGACTGTTACTCTCCCATCTGTCTCCTGTTCCAGGTTGATTCAGGTGACAGGTGGAGGCACTGGGAGAAGGGGTACAGGGGACCCAGGGCAATGTCCAGCCACCTTCCTGGCCTAGCCTGGCCTGGGAATACATACACAGTTGGTCTGGCCTGCCGAGTCCATGCCAAAGGGGCTGCAGGACTGGGGCTTCTCAGGCCTTGCTGTTCCCGGGACATTGACCATTTAATGTGCCATGGTGTGGCTTGGAGGAGGTAGTGGCTCGGCTCCCTGTTCCTGAGATGCAAAATGACAGGACTGAAAAGCCAGCCATTGCTCCATCTTTTCAGTCCCAAGCAGATGAGCTTATCCTGTAGGCTGGCTTCCTGGATCCATAGCCACTGATGTAGCCATGGCAGAGGAGCCAGAACCTCTGTGCCCAGTGAATACAGCCTACAGAGGCCCAGGGACATGTATCTGCAGGGTGGTTGCCAACATGCCTTGGGGTTTGGCCAGCATCTCAGGGATACTCAAGGCTCTGTGCTGCAAGAGCTACCAGCCCAAAGAGGAGAACTTAATGAGAGAGTACTTAGTCCACAGAGGGCTATCATGCCGGTGTATCCAGAAGGTCTAACAAGCACATCTCAGGTGGCTTCATAAGACAGCTATTTGTGCCCAAGAATGGTACCTTCTAGGCTCAGGGTCTGGCTTCCATAACAGACTCTTGGGGTGATGGTGATATCGACAAGGTTTCCCAGCTCTGCTTAGTGGGGACAGACAGGCCATAGCCAGAGCCAGGAGCTGGGTCTAACCTCCTACTGCCCTCCTCCCAGTAGATTAAAACTGGAAGAGTCCATGCAGCTCAGGCTTAGGGTTCTAGCTCAGCTGGTCTCTTGGGTCCCTAGTCATGGGCAGCCTTAATGCCAGTGGAATCCCCTGTTAGAAGTAAGAGCAGAGGACTCCTCCCTCGGCAGCAGGTCCTACAGCAGAACAAGCAGCATCTGCTGGATGCTCTTCTCTCAATGGGGGAGTAGGGTTTTTTAATCATCCTATTACACAGATAGGAGAAGAGAGGCTCACGGGAGATACCCAGGACCTACCAAAGATCACACAGACAGTTAGGGATGGAATGACTTCCAGACCTGCAGGTGGCTGGGGGTAGAGGAAGGAGTAGTGAGACTCATCTTCTGGCACCAGGCAGTCCCCACATGTCACAGACTGACATGTCCCAGCCAGCCCCCTAAGTCCCTGGTGTTCCATGAAGTGTCCTCCAGGATGTTGGCTTCTGCTGAGAGGGCTCATGCCCACAGATCCTGAGGATACTGGGCAGGCAAGGGATATGGCCTTCCCCTGTATTCTTTCCTCCCAGGACTTTTTCCCTAAAGGGAAGGGATCCCCAAGGGGTGCTGTACACAGATGGGTGGCCAAGTGGTGGAAGCAGCCGAGAACGACAGAGCGCCCAAGTTTCACACAACAAGGCTCCTGGGAATGGCCCAGCGGATTGTGTCACTTGGGCTGGGAGCAGTTGGTACTCACCCTTGGGCAGCCATCCTGGCCTATCTGAACCCTGCTTCTCCATCTTCAAAGTAGGTTTATGCTGGTGGTCACAGCAATGGCAATCACACATGGGGGCCTTGAAACTCAGAGTGTGGGCATGGGAGATAAACTCTACACCACAGTCCTCTGCTAAGGGTCCTGGCCTCTGCCTGGCCACCTCCAATGACAGGGCTCACTTCTACTCTGTATATGACAGACAAGGTGTCCTGCATGTTTTTAACTAAGACTCAGAACCATGGGAGATCACGGCATAGCCCCAAACAGCTCAGACTCAGCACCCTAAGTACTGCCATGTGAGGCCACTAGAATATGCTCTGCAGTAGTTTCAGATACAGTGCACACACACCTGTACAAACACACCACACACCACAGACAAGCTACCCAGGATGGAGAACCACTGCCTTCCTGGTGGACGCCTACCTGCCTGAGGGTTCTTCTCTTACACAGTCCCCCAGCTCACTTTGATGCACACTGGTTTCTTTTTTCTCTCCAGACTCACACCTGCCCCAGGGCCTTTGCGCTGCTCTCCCCTCTGGACCCCGTTTTTTAGCCACCTGAGCTACTTTCTGCCTTCACCCAGGTGTCTATTTAGGTTTCACTTGCCAGGCAAGCGTTCTTGCTGCTCTTGCACAGGGGCAGTCTCTCCTTCCAGTGTCCTTTTTCCTGTCCTGTTCCTGGCTGCTTTGGTCCCCTCCCCTGCCCCAAGTTAGATGAACATGCACATGGAAATCAACCCAGTCCTGAGCCACAGAGGCGAGAGTTCAAACAATGCCATCAATTTATAAACAATTTTCTGTGCGACGATTAAGTTACATTTCCCCAATAGCTGCTTCATTTTCTTGTCAAAAATACACAGTTTTCACATTTGTCTCACTGCAAGGGTAATTAATTTCCAGACCATAAGTAGGAACTTAATTTGATACCTGCAAGGATTATAAACCATTTCAAGCTGTTGTTTACATGAAATCAAGAGAGATTTGTTCTGTTTGCAATTATGATAATGAGGAAACAGAATGGACATTTTTTTTTCTTCTTCAGAGAACTCAGCTTAATTTTGCCATTACTGATGAATTAGTCTAAAGAAGACCAATGCTGGCCATGCACCCCTCCCTAGCTGTTTTGAAGGTGACCTGGTGAATGGGCCTGTGTGGTCAAGCCCCCAAAAGAGGCTTTTGTGGGCACAACTCAGATGGCTCAGGGTGGAGCCACGTTGTGGGCAGGCCAGTGCCCCACAGGTGGCACTAAGGACCCTCTGTAACCCCCTGACTCTGACCTGTAAAGAGGTTGATGGGAAGTGGGGTGCAGATGGAGGGGATCTCGAGTTACCGGCCCCAATTGCAGGTGGGGACCCTGAGGATGGGAAGAGGTTTTTCTGGGTGCACTGGAGGTGGGACCTGAACTCAGTTTCAGTGTCATTCAGGGCCGTTCCATGGACATCTTTGGAGAGAGTCCCAGTAAGGCTGCGTCTGCCTACCATATATGTGGGCCATCCACAACCCTGAGCACCTCATGTACAGGCTGGCAAGGAGGGGCCCCAGATCCTCAGAGGGGAGGGGGCCCCCTATGCCTGGGAGGATCTGCTGGGTTCTCAGGCTGGGACACTTAGTCACACGGTAGGGTGAGGAAGGGCCCTGGAAGGAGGGCACAGCACAGGCATGGGCCCACATGTGTGAAAGGGTCCACAGAGGTGGCTAGAGTGGAGAGATGGGGATGTGGGGAGGGCATCAGGCTGTGGAAGAAGGGGAGCAGGGCTGACTGAAGGCTGAAGGCCAGGTGTCCCTGCCCAGGGAAGGCACAGTTCTCAAAGCACACAGGGTTGGTTGGATCCCGTAGGCAGGATCCCTCATCTCTAGATTTTAAGGGTGCAGGCCCAGGAAGGCTTTGTTTATGTGGAATGCTGCAGGGAAGCCAGAGGGTCTGGTCGGGACTTTGCTGATGAAGGTGACCTGCAGTGTGCTGGCCCAGCTACTTGTCCCCCAACCCTCCTGGGCACAGTGCAAATGGCAGAAGAGAGAGCTCATTAACACTGTGACCTGCTATAGTCTGCCGACCTGTTTCGGCCTGTGCTGGGCTGGCTGTTGCCGGGCAAGTAGGGGGCTGGGGCCAGTGTCCCAGGCCCCCAGTGGTGTCCTCGTCCTCATAGCCCTCCTACACCCTGTGTGCCCCTCCCGAGTCTGCCCACAGTGGCTGCTCGGGGCTGCGGCTGAGCCCTCGTAAATCCCTGCTGGGTTGCTGGAGACGGCCCAGGTGAGGCTGTGAACAATGCCCCATTGTGGCCCCGTGGGGACGTTCTGCCACCACTTGCCACCAACCCCTGTGCTGTAAAATCTCTCCCCACGGATCCGATTTCGCCTCTCTGGCCCTTGGGGGTTTAGGCCTGGGATAGGCACCATCTCACTCGACACAGAAACCATTTACAGTGGGATAAAGGCTGCCTTTATTGGCACTGAGGGGCCAACGTTTCCCTGCCCCATCGTTTTGTCACCGTCACATCTGTCAGGTGGTGCAGGCTGGGATAGCTCAGTAAGGGGAGCTTGTGTGGGGGTGAGGACAGGCCTCAGGAAACCCAGAAGGGGAAGCGCAGCCACGGTCTAGGCTTCCAGGGGAACCACAGGGCCTTCTGGCCTCGACTTCCTCCCTTCCATGGGCCCATTATCTTGGGGTTCTGCTCCTGGGTGGGGGCACACAGTCTTGAGTGCCTGACTGGGAGAAACCCAGACATAGGCTATTTAGGGGACACACATATTAGTAAGCCAGACAGGCTTGTCTAGAGGCTGGCTGGGGGCTGGAGGCCTTGCCTGGTCTCGCCTTTGCTGGGGTACAGAGTCTGAAGCCTGACAGGAACTGGGAAGGCCCTAAGGGAACCCAAGGGGAGGTTCCCACCAGGTTACTATCACAGTGTGGGGTGACTGAGGAGTGCTGAGGCCTGATGCAGCCCATAGCCTGGCTGGCTGGGAATCTCTCGCAGGACTATGGCACCTTGGGCAGCATCACCCGGGCAGGAACCCAAGCAGTGGTGTGTCTGACAGGTGACAGAATATCAGGTGCGGCCCTGAGGAGCCTTTGTGGTTTAGCACTTAGGCCTGCATTTTAATGCATGCTAGGAAAGCACACCCTAAGCCATAAACCAGCTGTTTTGTGGTGCTGGTTCTGGGGTCAGGTCAATGCAGGCCTAAACATGAAGTTGAGAGAGGTGAAGAGGCATCGGGAAAGTGTCACCTAAGAACTATCGGGGGGAAAAAAAGAACAATGTCAAGATGTGGAAAACCACAAAAAGTCCTCATGTGACCCAAGGCTGGAGCTGGGTGACAGACAGTGCTTGCCTCACACTGACCTCACCTGGGATATCTTTGTCCCCAAACCTGTCATGGATGGCAGTCACACCTCCTTGGTCCCCTCCCTTGGGAAGAGCCTATTCCAGTTCCTGGAGATCTCAGGAGATAGACTTGTAGAGAGGCCAGGGCCAGGGGGAAAAGATGTGCCTCTCTATGGAGCAGAGAAAGATTCTTTGCAGAGAGAGCAGAGAAGATTTGGTGGGTGCTGGGGCTGGGAGTGCTGGGTGTAAATGAATGTGACAAATGAAAGCCTGAAACCAGGAGAATCAGGCAAGATTCTGGGGACCATGGTCAAACCCCATGATCCCTAGGAGTATGGCATAGGGAGCTGCTCCAGCTGGGCAGGGGGCCAGTGGCCACCCAGTGCCTGTGGAGTCCCGTTCCTTTCTCTCTTGTTCAGTTACTTGGTGCTGTACTTGAGGACCATCAGGTTATGGTGGCCAGGGTGCTTTGGGTCCAGAGCTTCAAATTTAGAAAACGGGAAATAATGAGTAGGACAGAGAAGCCGGTCCCCCTGAGAGCCCCTACGGTAGACCCAGAAGTGGCTGGACCTGCCTTGTGAGCCCCCACTGTGCTTCAGTCCGGTAGTGAAGGCCTTCTGCCCAAAGGCATCACGCTACTTAATCTCCACTGACCAGAGGAAGGACTGCACACAGGGAGGAGTGGCACAGTGACTCACCCCAGCACCGCAGGCCAGGTGATAATGGCGGCCAGGACAGGGGAGATAGTGGCAGGTCTCATTGCTGACCGGTAGTGCTCACCAGGGTGGGAAGGGACCTTCCTGAGCGGTAGTTTGGGTCCTGACTCAGCAGCCAGTTTCAGTCCCTTAGCAATGAGTGAGAGTCCCTCACCCCCACTAGGGCCATCTTGTCCCCAGAGGACCAGCTACACTGTTGTCTGCCCTGACTAGAAGTGCGGGGGTCCACTGTTTGTGGACCATGGTGGCCCCAACCCTTGTCTTGGGACCCTTCCTCTGTCCAACACAGTGACATGGATATGTGACTCTCCTCACCCACCTGATGCTGTCCTCCAGGTGCCGCTATGTCGAGGGTCTTCCTACCTAGGATGCCCCTTGATGTGCCCCACAGAGCCTGGTAAGCCCAGGGGACACTGTTGGGCACCCGTGAGCCCCTGTTTTCTGGGCTCCTGGGTGGGATGTTCTGGCCTGAGGCGGGCTGACCCTCATACCCTATGGCTGCTAGCCATGTCTTCCCTCTTGGGAGTTGGTGAGACCTGGTCCCCATGTACCCCGATTCTCCTCTTTCTTGCTAACCCCATCTACTTCCCATTCACTCCTGTCTGGTCTGTAGCTTCTAGGAACCCAGCTGCCCACCTCACAGCCCACGAGGGAATCAATCATCCCACCGTGCCCCCTCCCAGCCCAGCACCTCTTCTGGGTGTTTACTTCAGAACCGTTCTCCCTTGGGCTGTCTCATTGGTCCAAGGGCCTACAACATCTCTAACCCTAGAGTGGCTCCTCACTGCCCTGAGGGATCCCTCTCCCTCCCTCTCATTACCCTCTCACAGAAGTCAGGGCTTCCCTGCTCCTGGACCCCTAGCTGGCCAGCCCACATTCTCATACCCTCAGAGGGAAGCAGCCCTTGTGCCCCGGGACCTTTGCATGGGCCGCTTGTAAGATATTTCCTCCCTGTGCTGCCCGCCTCCTAGCTCTCTCTAGCTGGCTCCAGGATTCTGACCCCACTGACCGGGGACACCCTGCCTGCTGGTACTTTCTCCTCCTTTGCACCAGGAAATGTGTAATTACCGGTTATTATGGGCATCTCCTTCTCTGCTGCTGCAC
Source organism: Cavia porcellus (assembly GCF_034190915.1). NCBI lineage: Eukaryota > Metazoa > Chordata > Mammalia > Rodentia > Caviidae > Cavia > Cavia porcellus. The sequence continues at coordinate 29,962,611 of NW_026947500.1, forward strand.
TGTGTGTTCCAAGGGCAGGGCCAGCCTGTCCCACTCACAGTGGCAGGCCTGGCATGGAACTGGTGCCAATGGACAGAAGATGAATGAATGACTGCTGACTGTACCCATGCTGTGTGCTGCTTCCTTTCTCTGATTCTGTACTTCCTGCTCTGTGATTTCTGCTCCTTCTAGCAGGTCACAGATGTCCTACCTGCCTCCCATACTGGCGATGGAACCCAGGGCCTCAGGTGGCCTAACAAGCCCTCTGTCACTGAGATACACCCACAGCTCCTTTCGTTTTATTTTGTTGTTGTCTTGTTAAGTTGTCTGGGCTGGGGTTAAACTTGTGATCCTCCTGCATCGGCCTCCAGAGTAGTTGGTATTATAGGCATGCACCTCATTTTTGAGGATGCTCATGGGTCCTAGAGAAAACACTTGCCTATGACCTGATGGTTCACCTCCACCTGCTTACTGATGAAGCCCCTCTTAGCAAATGGGATTGTCACACTCTGGAACCAAGACCCTGTGTGCTTGCTCAGTGCACCCTAGGCTGAGCCCCTCTTGCAGCCATGGGCCCATCCCACTCACATGTGCCCGGTCGAGAGAGGCCAGGTGACACAAGTCCCTTAGAAGGCCAGCCCCTCACACCTTCCTCCGAAATCCTGCTTGGTTTCTGCGGTCTGGTTGAGTGACTTCCTGTTGAACACAGCGTCCCTGACAGGCAGGAGAGAACTGTTCACCTGCCTCACTGCCCATACGGATGGCCTGATCTGTGGCTCCAGCCAGCAGGGAACAGGGGGATGCCCCAGGGGTGGTAAACAGGAGCAGGGAGGCCCCACACATCCCCATGATCATACTCACCCCCTTCCACAGACCCTCATGTGCCAGAGTGACACTGTTAAAAATGGGAATCAGGCACAGCTCTCCCTGGCTCTGAGACCCCCACTTCCAGCACAGCCTCCAAGTCTTCAGTGGCCCCCAGGGCATTCTGCCTGATTTGATCTATCTGCTCTGCCCTCAGCTCCTCAGCTTCTCCTCCACCCATGGCTCTGGCCACTCTGCCTTCCTGCTGTGGCTCACATGTGCCAGGCAGCATGCCACCTCAAGACCTTTGCACTTGCTGTGCCCTCCTCCTGGAAGGCTTTTCCCTAGGACACCTGTAGGACTTGGTCCCTTGGTCCCATAGTTTCTGGCAGATCTGGACACCCTTCAGTCTCCTCTCGAAGGCCCAGATCTACCTGGGTGGTGAGGATTTCCTCTGAGCAGGAGGCCGTGCCCTCTGCCAGCCCGGTGCCTTTTGGCTTCCAGAGAGTGGCAGCCACTATGAAAGGGCCTGTAGTCAAGGCCTTTTCTGGGTGTTGGGCCGCACGCATGCCCCATTCTCTGCTGTGCTGGTCCGCAGGCTGGCTGCTGTCTCACAGAGAAAGATCTAGAAGTCAGAGGGCCTCAGGCTTGAGTAGTACCCCAGAGGAGTAGCTTCTCTGTCTCCTGAGCCCTTCTAGACCTGGGGAGGGGCTGCAGCTTTCCAGCTCTGGACCAGCACAGCTGTCCCCTCAAGGTCCGGGAATGAGGGGGGTGAGAAGGCTGTGGGCAGGCAGAGAAGTGGAGGAGGGGACCCGAGCCAGGCATGAATGGATGGGCCGGGCAAGGGCGGGAAGAAGCGGATGAGGAACGGGGCGGGGAGGCAGCTCACTGCCAACCCAAACAGCCCAGCGCGCCTCAGCCCCGTGTTTAATCCACAAAAATTTCCATCTGCCTCTGGAGCACTCGGAACCCAGGCAACGAAAGCTGCGCGCTCTGCAAAATAAACAGGATCTCCGAGCACAACTTGGTGCGCTCGCGCGGCTGCAGATGCAGCGTCAGCCATTTTGGGGATACCAGGTCTGGGGCAGGGCAGAGCCCCACACCTGCAGATTCTGGCCTGCCACTTGCTGCTTGTGGCCTCGCAGTGTATGTGTGGAGGGGACCTGCTGACAGCCACCTGTTGCCCAGCTGAGATGGCAGCAGTCTTTGCTCTAACTTCAAGACCAAAGACCCCGGTCCCACCATGAGCTTGGGCCCCAGGTATCCCTGGGCCCCCGTGCTGTCTCTGTAGGGCTCTGCAGACCTGAAGGGGCAGCCCCAGAACCTGCTGGCACATGTCCCCTGTGCCCTCCACCCTGCCCTATCTGCCCTGCCTTCACAGGGCATGGTTTCCGGAGCCTGCACAGCCAGGGCCAGGACTGGCTGCTCTGTCTAGGCTGGTCCCCTCCTGGGGAGGGAGGGACAGTTCTGGGTTGGGACATCTATTTTTGGTGGTGACCAAGCCGCTGCTTAATATGCAGAGCTGGCTGGGGGCAGGCTGTGCCCTGACCCGCAGGGTGACAAGTTTAAAAAGGAACCCATTTTGACCAAAATACATGTTTTTCTGAGGTCGGCCACACAGACAAGACTTGTGCCACCCTCACGCCCAGGCCCTGTGGAGGGTGCCCAGCTGGCCCCCTGGATGGCTGTGCTGATTTTAGCTCTGCATTATCCTCCTGGAAGCTGGGGCCTTCATACAGCGCTGCCGGGACACATGCACCTCTGTGTGCTGCTGGCTACCCCCACCCTGCCTCTCAGAAGCAGGCGCACCCACAGAAGTTGACATGGGCTTGAGCTAAATTTTCAAAAAATGTAAATTTCCTCTCTGGCCAGTATTTGAGACCTATAAATAGAGTCACTTGGGAGAGTTTGGGGGGAATGTCCCCCCACGGACTGGAAAAGAAATACTCCAAGAAAGAGGAGTGTAGAGGGAAAGAATAGTTCTCAGGGGCTGTCAAGGATAAGAAAGGAAGAAAGCCAATTATCTGCTAGGGAAACTGAGGCTCAGGTTGGGAGGTGTGCCCAGACCCATCTCACAAGGTGGGGGCAGAGCCGGACTCCCATGCCAATTGGTTGGCCCATCCTTGAGCCTACTCTCTGAGCTTTGTGGTCAGCCATTCTGATCTTCTGGCTCTGGAATTCACCACAGGGCCTTTGTACATGATGGCCCTCTGGCCTGGTTGAAAGCAAGGTATGAATCCTCTAACTATAATGGGCACAATTACTCCAGCATTGTGCCTTCCATAAACTAGGAGGCAATTGCAGCACTGAGAGCTTCAGAGACCTGTCCCAGTTTCACGGCCATGGAGTATAAAGAGTAGGCCTTGAGCCTAGCCACAGTTCCAAAGGTGCAAGGGGGAAAGTCCAGGTTTTAACTGGCATGACATGGGCAGGGGACTGAGAAGCCCCAGGGTCCATGCATATGTCAGTGTCTATGTGTGCTCACATGGACAGTGGGTGTGGAAAGGGCAGGCCTGGATAAAGCCAGGGTAGGGCCATGGTGATGTTGAATAGGGCTTGGGGTCTGAGGGGTGCCTGAGGATGGACCAGTGGATTATTCTACAAGATAGACCTGTCCAGATTCCAACAGAAAGGAGTGGGCTGGATGAAGGCACCAAGGGATGGGACTGTCCCCTTCTAACAGATCTCTGTCCTCTGCCATGGAACCAGTGGTTGCGCCAACACCTGTGCCACTGAGGCAAGGACACTGAGGGCAAGCCCAGCAAGCAGGAGAAGAGAGGACAGGCTGCATTCCAACCTAGTGATGGCCAGAGGTGGCTATCTCTCTGGAGGGCCTGAGGGTCATCTTCAACTGATGGCAGGGCAGAAAGCCTGAAGTCAGGAATGTGACCTCCCCCAGGTCCTGTGTACAGGGCCATGTGGGAATGGTTTCAGGCTCTCTGACATCATAGACACCTGGGGGTGCAAGAATGAGCCTGAGGAGCCTCCTGGAGACAGCAGGCAGGCAGGAGAGCTCAGAGCCCTGTGGCCACATGCTGACTGGCCCTTATCATCTGTACCTCATCTACTGTTTTGCAAGAAATGACTCTCCTGCGGGCTCTGTTGTGACTTGGCTTTTCTATAACTGGACCTTAACTCCTATCTATTATCGTAATAGATAGGGCTCTTTCCGTGGGACCTGAGGCCTACAGCCCAGCGAGTGCGTGCCTGCCTGCATGTGTGTATGACCTCATACATCTTTTAGAAAGCTGATATACAGAATCTGAGCACACCTGGGCCGGGCCTGACTCTGACTCCCCAGGCAGAACTGCAGGGAAGGATGGTGGCTCCAAGGGTCTGTAAAATGAGGATGTGATTAGAGTGCCCATCTGTTCCCACAGGGGAGGTGAAAAGGGTTTGACTTAATCATCAGAGAACAAGTGCTCATTGGAGTAGCTGTTCCTTCCTCTGGTGGCAGACCCCAGGCCTTGAGGGGATGGTGAGCTGGCCCTGGGAGAGCAGACCAGACCAGAGAAAATGGTGCTGAGAGGACATTCACTTCTCTCCTTCCTCCTCTAATGCACAGATACTGAGCCAAATACCCCCCAGCCTTCAAAGGAAGGGGAACCGGCCCAGCGAGGGTGAGAGTCACCAATGCAGGGCTGTTGGGGTTGACAGTAAAGGCCACCAAGTCCCTAGCTGAGCAGGCCTCAGTCCCAGTCATGACTGCAGTCTCTGAGCCACTCAGGTCCAGCCAGGAGGTGTCTGTTGGAGACAAATGTCCTTATCACACCCATGACACTGAAGATTCCTAGCCCTTTCTGTAGGGTGGCTGGGAAACGCCTGGTTGGGTGGGGTGTTTCCCAGACTCCTCTTGAAGGTACTGTGGAGGAATGGCCCTTACGTGCTACTGGCCAAGATACCAAAATTGCCATGAAACCACAGCCTAACACAGAGCTGGAGAGGGGTGGGGAATGCAGCTGGCTGGGTTGCCTGGTCTATGGGCAGGCTGGGCAGGTGGACAGCCTGCAGGCTGGATTTTGAGGGGCAGGGTACCACCCTATTCTCCTTTCTAGTGCCAGGAGATGGAACCTCAGGGCACCCGGATCAGGTGAAATCCTCATAACCAAGTGGCTTCCAGGTACTCTAGGCTACAAACTAACAATGTCTTTGTACACATCCCCTAACCCTGGTACCTTTCCCTGGGATGTGGGACCAGGAGCACATGGGTCCAATCTAGAAGCAAGGTTACTACAGGAATCTTGTAGATACACAAAGGTCCTTTCCTCCACCGTCCAGCCAGCTGCTGTCACTTCTGTAAGGTATGACCTCTGTGTGCATTTCCTGGTGCTGGTGGCTGGCACCTTCCCTGTGGGATCGAGGCTAAAGCTGGGGCATGTTCTGAAAGTTCTCTCGTGAAGCCTTGAGGCAGCCTGAGGTTGGGGTTTGGAGGTAGCCAAGAAAATGAGGGGTGCTGTGCTGGTTTCCCAGATCCATGGGAAGCTGGGCATAAGGGCACTGGCCTCCTTCACAAGTGGGCTGTACCCTGCTTACAAGGTTCTGGGGTTCTAGCTGGGAACAGGGACTCCCTGGCACATTCCTCTTACCCCCACCCACCCAGAAATGGGTGGTGGGGCGCAGCGTCAAACATCGCTTTCATGATAGGTTTATCTGTGAAACTCTAGACAAAACAGGGCTTGTGTGGTTTGACTGAAGGACCGGCACCTCGGGACTCCACCATGCACTAAGACGGCTCCTCAGGAAAGAAAAAATACACTAACCTTAAAATAACCAGTTCCCAGAATAGCAAACTAATGAGGGCTTCTAAAGGGAGCCCTTTGATCAGCCGGAGCCCCACGCCTTCGCCTATTTACGGCTATGTCATTCAAGAGCAGCTCGGGAGCAAGGGGAGAAGTATTGGGGGCGGCAGGGGGTGGGGTTGTGGCAGAGGCAAGTTGGGAGTAGTGGGGACTATGCCTGGGGCAGGGCTGTTGGTGCTCCAGGCTGCCTGATTTTCTGATGCAACCAGTTCTGCTGGGAGTGAACTATCTGAAGCAGCTGCGGGTGCAGTTAGATAAGTCAGCTTGGAAATGCACCGTTGGGGCATCATCTACCACCAGGAAGGCCAAGGCCCCAGGAGGACTGACCTGGTCCTGAAGAGCCAGAATTTGAAGCTGGTAGCCCTCTGGGACCTCAGAGGGGGTCTGGGTCATAGGCTCTGAAATCTCAGGGAAGGGGGATTCAGGGAGATTCAGGAGGGGTCTCCAAGTTATGTGTCACTGTTGGGGAGGGGAAGGGGTCAGGACCACACAAGATGCCCTCTGCTACCCAGCCGCACCTCACCTGCACTCCTTGCTTCCTGCTGGTGTCCACTGGCATTTCCCAGCCTGACTGGGGCCAGATGTGGGCGTACTCACCTCCCCGCCCACAAGGATGTCTGCACCATCCCACAGCCTAGCCACCAGCCCTGTGTGGCTACAGAGACCTCAGATTGTGGCTACTGAGACTGAGGAACTGAATCTTAATGATTTGATTTGAATAAACTTAAATACAGATCTTCCATTGAGTTACTGAAGATCTTTTACATATGTTTGGAATCACTTAGGTATAAGAATCTCCTTTTTCAACTGAATGTTTTATGAAATCTAAATACAGAACAAGTAATTTTCAAGAAAACTTAGCATCCAAATCAAGATGTTCTGTAAGTAGAAAACTCTACTGGCTTTTGAAGATCAATGGGGAAAAAAAGGCACCAATTTTAATAAGTTTTCATTCTGATAATACATAGACATGATAGTATTTTGGATCCACTGGATTATAAAATGTATTTTTACAAATTCAATTTCACATGCTTCTTTTTTCTTCAAGGGGCTATTGGAAAATTTATCATCTATCTATCTATCTATCTATCTATCTATCTATCTATCTATGGCTAGAACCAATGAGCTAACCAGAAATTCAGATAATGAGACTCAGGACCTAGTCTGCTTTCAGTGTAAGTCAACAAGAAATAACCCATTCCCAAGGAAATTGTAAAGAAATCTGCCTTACTGCTTGTTCTGAGGTGAGTAAAAAATGTCCCCCAGAAGTTTCATGTGTTTAGAGTTAAGATTTTGGAAAGGAGATTAGGAGGACACAGGGGTGCTAAACTTGTCAATGGATTAATCTGCTGATGAGCTCGCAGAGGAATGGGCTACTAGACGGGCCTACCCGGAGGAAACAGGTCCCCGGCAGTGTGACTTTGGAAGGTCTATTTGTTCCTCGGTCCCTTTCTCTTTGGCTTGTCCCCTGCTCTCTGCTTCCTGCCTGCAGTGAATAAGGCACTTTCCTCTGCCGTACCCTTCCACCACGATCTTTCTGCCTTAGAACCAGCCAACCACGAACTGACCCCTCTCAAACTGTGAGCCAAAAATAACCTTTCCTCCCTTAAGTTGTATAAATCAGGTATTTTGTTTCAGCAATGAGAAGCTGACTAATGCTAAAAGGAAAATGACCGATTTTTTCCCTGGGAAGTCATATCCATAAGCTGGTTCATGCTCAGCTTGGAAGCTTGAATCCATACTACTTAGAATGGGCTAGAAAACTATGAGCCTAGAACTAAGTTCTGACTGGAAATTCACCCATGTGTGTAACATAGCATCACATCAGGCCTCAGCAGTTTCCACAGATATATTTTTAAAATGCATGAGATTACCACTTTAAAAAGCAAGGAAAATTCAACACTATGAGTGAGAATCAGCAGAAAGAAATACTATAAAACTAACTGGAACACAAGTACAGAAAGACATTAGATGTAGGAATCGAGAGAAACCAAACATAAAATAACCACATTGAAAACACTTTACATTTTTAAGCAGTTTGAATATAGAAGGGTAAGCTATGATCAAAATGATTGGGTAATAAGTATACTAAACACAACTATAAATAAAAACAATTGAAATCTAAAATTCACTGAATGTGTTCAACAGCAAATTAGACACAGTTGAAGAAACAGTTAGTAAACTGAAAGATGGATTAGACGGTTTTCCAGAATATGGTGCAGGGAGACATAGTGATATAAAAAGAAAAACAGATGAGACAGAGTGAGATGGTTTACCACACATCTGTTGAAAATTACAGAAGAAAGGAGTGATAATGAAGCAAAATTCCAGACAAAAGTAACAGAATTGATGTAAGACACCAAACCACAGATTAAGGTAACCCAAGTAGAGTGAACAAAGACTCAGCCCCTTAAAAATGTAGAAATGATGGCTGGGCATGATATAGGCACGTGCCTGTAATTTTAGCACTTGGGAGGCTGCTGAGGGTTCAAGGCCAGCTGAGGCTACATAGTGAGTTCAAGGCCAGTGTGAACTACATAGTGAGACCCTGTCTCCAAAAAAAAAAAAAAAAAAAAGGAAAACAAAAACAGAAGACAAGTTGAAGAAGAAATCCAAAGGGCAAAATTCATCTTTTGTCTTTTTCTCAATAGTAACAATAAAAGCAAAGGATAATTCAATTTTGTTGACAGTGGCCTAGATTTGCTAACAGGTGGGCTTTATTTTTTTTTTGTCATACTGAGGATTGGACCCAGGGTCTTTGCAGTGATTTATATCCTCAGGGTCTATCTACTTTTTATTTTGAAAGAGGGTCTTGCTAAGTTGCCCAGGCTAAGCTTGAACTTACAACTTCCTGCTTCGGCTCCCTGGAGTGCTGGGATTGGTGTGTAGCACCACGCCTAGCCTTGGTAGAAATATGCTTAAAGAACAACAATACAATGAACATTTGCAAATAAAATTTGAAAGACTTCTCTTTACTGAAGGAAATTCTGATGAATGCTTCCACCAGGAAAGAAAAAAATGATGTTAGATGTAAAGTTTTAGGTGAAAAATGAGTGATAAATAGCAAAGCTTAAACAAAAAATGATAAGTAACTGATGAGAAAAGTTAAACAAACACCGATGATACCACACACTACCAGTCAATAGTTAACAAAACAACAAACCCTATTATGTCAGGAGGAGAGTGACCATAGTTAAAGAGCCCTATGGTCCTTGTTTCATTACAGATATAGGTAACCATGGCATTTGCCACTCTGGCGCATACCCATGAAATGCTCTAGGTTAACCCCTATGTGAATGTTGATAGAATATACAACTTCAAGACCAATAGACAGAAAGCATGGAGTGAGAAATGATCAACCCAACAAGAGGGATGAAAGAGGATAAAAGAAACATTAGCAAATTTAATACAAGTGGAAAACACAAAGTACACTGCTAGGTTCTACCCAAATCCAAAAACAACATTAAGTATAAATGTATCACATGACCATTAAAATGCAGCTGTGTAATATTTGCAGTGAACACCTCTGGAACATACGGCTTCAGGATTTTTAAAAAGAGGCTTTAAGAATTTGGTATCAAAGTCAAAATTTTTAAAAATCCCAAGAAAACTATAGACAAAAATTCTTTCTGAATCTATGTAAACACAAACATTCTTAACAAAATATTAGCAAAGTGAATCTAGCAACAGATACAAAGGATCATGTACCATAACAAGGTGGGATTTATCTCAGAAGTGTGAAGCTGGTTTAAGATCCAAAAATCAGTTACTATATTACACCATGTCAATTGAATGGGGGGGAGGCACTATGTGACCATCTTGATAGACTCAGAAAGAGCACTTAAAAACAGCGTTTATTATAAACACTCTTAATAACTAGGGATAGAAGGAAATATCAGTCTGGTGAAAAACATCTATTAAAAACCTAACATCACGCTGGAGGGAGACAAGTAATGCTTTCCCCTACCAGCTGTGCTCTGGCTTCTAGGTGTACAGTACTAGAAGTTTAAACTACTGCAAATTAGGGGAAAGTGGGGATGTGGGAAAGATAGAGATAGAAAACAAGAAAGAGGGAGGACAGGAGAGTGAAAGGAAGGAATGAGGGAAGGAAGGGAAGACATTAATGGTATTCAGACTAAAGGGAAGAAGTAAAACCATCTTTATTCTCATATAACATGAGCCAATATGTAGAAATCCTAAGAAATCAACAATAACAAAACTACTAAAGTTAATAAGAATGAATTTACAGTTTATAAGATTAATATAAAAGCCAATTATATTTTAATATACTAGTATGGACAACTCAAAAGTAAAATTAAGAAAATGTCATGCATCAATAAAAACATTTGTATCTAAAGATGTTAACAAAAGAAATGCGAAATTTATACATTGAAAATCACAGAACGTCGCTGAAAGAAATTAAAGTAGATCAAATTCGTGGAAGAATTTACTATGTTCCTAGATTACAAGACTCAATTTTACCAACACTCTGGTTTTTCTGAAATGGATCTATCACTATAAAGCCTATCAAACCCTGGCAGGCTCTTTTCTTCATTTAAAGTTGACAAGTTGATTCTAAAATTTATATGAAAATTCATAGATCCTACAATGGGAAAGAACAATTTGAAAAAAGAACAAAATAGGAGATTTTTACTATTTGATTGCAAAACTCACTGTAAAGTTACAATAATCACAACAGTAGGTTTAAGATTAGGCATATACAGACTAATACACACAATTGTGAATCCACAAAGAAACCCATGCAGTTTTGGGCATCTGATTTTTGATAAAGATGTCATGACAATTTGATGAAGGAAAAAATGTTTTTGACAAGTGGTGCTGGGCAACTAGGTATTCGTAAGTACAAAAGCAAAAACAAAAAACATCTTAGACTTTACTTCAATATTTAGCCCCCCAAATTATCTGAGAATAAACATAGATGTACATGTAAGACGTAATTCTCTACAATTTCTAGAAGAAGAAAAAAATAGGAGAAAATGTTTATGACCTTGGTTGCAGCAACGAGGTCTTAGAACATTAAAAGCATGATCTATGCAAGGAAAGACAAATGGGACTTCATTAAAATTAAAAAGTTTTGTGATTTAAAAGACACAATTCATAAAATGAAAAGACAGCCATGGAAGAGAAGAAACTCTTTGCAAGTCATACATCTGATAAAGGACTTGTATCCAGAATATATTAAAAAAAACTCTTGCAACTCAATAATAGAACAGACTACTTAATTAGAAAATGGGCAGGAGAGTTGAATAAACATTTCACCAAAGAAGTCTATGAATGGCTAATAAGCACATGAAAAGTTGCTCAACATCATTAGTCATTAGGGAAATGCAAATCAAAAGCACAATGAGATACCATTACATACTCACTAACCGGGCTAAATTAAAAAAAGATTAACTATACCATGTCATTGCAAGGCGGAGGAGAAAGTGGAACCTTTATACATCACTGGTGGGAAAACAAAAATCCCTTTGGAAAACAGTTAAGAACTTTCTTAGAAAGTTAAACAGAAATTTACCCTACGATTTCTCAGTAATGATAGATCAAGTAGATAAAGACATTCCGAAGAGGATATAGAAGATTGGAACAAAACAATTAACAAGCTTGTTCTAGTGGATATAAACACAACCGCACACCCGACAACTTCAGCATACACATTCTTTTCAAGCACAGAATAAAAATGGACCCTATATTTTATCACAAGCCATATTTCAAAACATTCCAAAGGATTGATATCATACGGACCCCTTTCTCTGACAACAGAGCAATATTATTAGAAAGTTCTACCACAGTAATAACAGTGACAAAAACCACACAGCAAAATAACTCCTGGGGCAGACAAGAGGTCATAGTGGAGATTAGAAAATGATGTAACTGAATGAAAATTAAAACTAAATGCTATTTTATTAAAATATGTGGGATGCAGTTTGAGTGATATTTAAAGGAAAAATTTATAGCCTTAAGTGTTATAAATAGCTAAGATGCTATTGCCTTTAATACCTTAGAAATCTAGAGTCTGAAAATTAATAATTATCCAATTTGAGAAGTTGGAAAAAAGCAATAAATTAAGGCCAAATAAATAGAAGGGAGAAAATAAAAGAGAAATGAATAAAACAATATGAAAGCTATAACAGAGGATCAAAAAAGGCAGAAGTTGGTGGAAATATTATTAAATTGATGATTAGCTAGAAGCTTTGTTGATCACTAAGGAAAAACAGTAAAGACATAGATAATCAATATAGAGGATAAACAGGGGACAAAATACTGATGTTATAGACATCAAAGTAATAAATGCCAATAAATTTGAATGCTAAAATGAATAAATTCCTCAAATATATCTGTTTTCAAAACTGACATATGAAGAAACAGAAAACTCAAACAGCCAATAACGCTTAGAATCAATGAATCAGTAATCAAGAATCTCCTTACAAAGAGAGGAGCAGACCTAGATGGCTTTGTCTCTAAACTCCACAGAACATTCAAGTGAAAAAAAATTCTAATCTTACACAAAATATCCCAATATGTACTAAAAGAAGAAATGCTTCTTCATGTGTGAGGTTCACATGAAGGATGAAGACAGAGCAAGAGAAGGAAGCTGTGTTACGCATGAATTTTACACAGATGTATTGATGTAAAAGTTCTGAGCAAAACACCAACAAATGGACTTCAGCAGTGTTTAAGAAATAATACACAATGTGAGGGCCTGGAGTCTGCAGTGATGAACAATCCAAGCGAGAAAAGATAAAAGCTTTGAATCAGCAGGACGTAGGGCTGGAAAAGCAAGGATGAGTGGCCCTGAGGCAGTTTTGGGGGGACCCCAGCAGAGCTGCCTGGGTAGGTAAGGCCTGCAGTCTGGTTTGTAGACCTGATGTGCAGAGCCTGTATCTAGGGTGAGTGGCAGAGCGGCAGTGTGTAGGGCAGACTTCACATAGGGTGCATGGCTCAGTGGACAGCTTCTGACGGGAAAGTCCAAGGTTAGGTGTAGAGGATGGGTGTGGGGAGTGGCTCTTCGATAAATGCTCTCTGAACCGGGGCCGGGAAATCCAGCGCTCCCATGTTCTGCTCATTTCCCGCAAAAAAAAAAAAGCCAACAAAAGAAAGAAAACCTCCCAGCCTTCTGTGCTGCTCATATCAGCACAGCAGCCTGAACTTAGACTGCAAAATAAACATAGCCCAACGTAAACACCATGGCAGGCCTGGGAAAATCTGAGAATACAGGTTGAGAGGAAGGTGGGCATGGCTTCCTTAGTGGGCTCCTTAGAGAGCCAGTGGAGGCCCTGTAGGGGGGATGTGTAAGTGCTTTTAGAAATCCTGCTGCAGGATGACAGGCAACCTGCGCCTGTCCCAAAGCCCCTTCCCCTGAACACCACGGCCCCTGGACCTTGCTGCCTACACTCTCCTAGCCTTGACCCTCAGTGTTGACCCCAGCCTCTTCTCAAAGGAGCCCTTATGTCTATGAAACACTTTCTTATTCCTGTCATTCCTCTCCACCTCAGCTCTCCTACCCTCTTCTACGGTTTTGGAGTCCAGCTGCTGGCCTCACTAGCTGTGTGCACTCAGGTGACCAAGAAACTTCTCTGGTTTTAATTATCTCATCTGCGAGAAGTAATTTATTTGGGCAAATAAAGAAGGTAAGTTGAAAGCTGAGAGAGTAGGAAGCAGCTTGTGGATTTTTAAACATGAGCACATCAACGGTTCAAGCCTCTCACTTGACAATGATGCAGGGAGGGCAGCTGGGAGCAGGTCTGAGATTTGAGGAGGTTCTTGAGTCCAGCGGTTTGGATGGGAACATAAAGCTTTGCCTGTGGCCAGGTCAGGTGCAGAGGTGGTCAGTGCCCCAGGGATGGGGCATTTTGCAAGATAAAGAGAAGACCCTCTGAATCAGAGCAGAGACAGCCCACTGGTGAGCAAAAGTTTCACACAACCCTGGAGTTTTTGCAAGGGAGTCCTTGGAGCCCTTCTCTGCAGAGTGGGTCCCTGGCCCAGGCACAAGGGTGGAGGGAAACTGAGGCAATCCTAAACAAATTCCATGGGCTTCTTCAGGTAACTCCTGGCAAGTGGGACATTTGAGGTTCCTCTGACCTTCCAAATGATCCCATCCTGAAAGTGGGGGGTAGCTGGTTGTGAGCTCAAAGGCTCCTGCTCCACTCTCTTTGGGTCCTGGTTCAGCAGCTGGATGATCCAGCCTGGGACAGGACTCACTTTAGGATCTGGGGACTGCAGCCTCGACTGTCTCACCCCATGGCCAGCCTGGTGGATGGGAAGTGAAGGGAGGGTTGGGTGGGGAAGGTCCAGGGACTCTGGCTGGGGCTGGCTGGCCAGGCGGGCACTGGCTCTGCTGTGGGCCCGCCAGTCTCTGAGGGATTTCCTGTCCCCTACTTCCTGAGGTCAGCAGGATTGCGCTTGGGTTGTTTATGGTCCCGATGGCTACATTGATAACTGCGATAATGTGAGGCCCAGGCCACGCCACTGTGTCCTTTGGGCCCAGAAAAGCCCTTTCCCAGGGTCTGTCCCTATGGGGGAAGCAGTCACTGGCAGAAGAGGGGCTGGGCAGGCTGCCATGGGTGGAGGCAGTGCTGCCAGGAGCTGCCGCCACTCGGGTCAGCGCATCTCCATTGGCCCCTTGATGAACAGCTTGGGTCCAAGTCAGACAGGGTGGGGGCAGGAAAGCAGTGCCCGTGAAGCCCCCTACTGCAGAATATCCCAGCATCCTGGCAACCCTGGCCCAGAGCCTGGCGGTGCTGAGGCTGGGGGCTTTGTTCTACAGTCCCAGTTTTGCCTCCATGCCTTTGCCTGTGAGGACCAAGCACTCTTGAAAACATGGGCATTTGTGTGTCAGAGCTGATGAAACACAGGGATGTAATTCTGTAACCTGAGGCTAGCAATCGACCCACTTTTACCCACCACACTGACCCTGGCCTTACACACCTGTAGGCCACAATGGTCACCACAAAAGCCTGAGAAGAGGAGCAGCTTTTTAGGAGATACTGCCTGCCACCTATTGCCATTCCTCAGGGAACACCAGGCTTCTCGTCTCAGCTTTAGGGATGGGGTCAGTGATGCATGGGCCAGTGTGGAGAGCCATAAGAAAAGCCTAGGAAGTCAGGGAGGGCGTTAGAACTACACCTGGCAGGATACTGTGGGTGATCAGGGAATAGTGGTGGGTGGGGATCACAGAGCTTCTCGGGTTGGGTAGGTTCACACATCTCAGCCCGTGCTGGACGGCGTAGCTGTCTTGACCAGGGACACACATGGGCTGAGTTAGGAGGCTGGGTGGGGGCTGGGGATCATGCTGCAGCTCTTGCACAGCTTCCTTTGCTGTCTAGACGTGCCCAGCCTGCGTTCAGCACAGGGCAGACCTTGCTACTCTGCTGTGCCAGCCTCGAGTCACTGGGTCCACGTGCAAAGAGGAAAAGCCAAGGTCACCCTTACTCTCAGAGGGCAGAGACCAGGCTCACAGGTGGCTGGACCTGACCTTGTGAGCTGATGACTCCTGGGCCTCTGGTCCCACCAACTCCTGCTGGGTCACCTGCCTGGCAAAGGCCATGGTGGCACCCAGCTCAGGCCTGCTCAGGTCCTCCAGTGAGGTCCAGGTGTGGGGACACACTGCCTAGGAGGCCAGGCCCAAAATCAGGGTCCCAGGCACCTGGAGCCCAGCCTGTCCTCTCTTTGCTTGATTTCATTTACTGTCCTAGGGAACCATGGCCACCACAGGCTGAGGGCAGCTTGTACAGCTGGAGGGGGGAGGTTTCACCCAGGACCGGGTTGGGCAGGGCAGAAATAGAGAGTCACTCCTGCGTGGGCCTAGCCAGGCCCACCTGCCCCACTATAGAGACTGGAAGTGAGCCAGGGCTGGGTGTTGCTGGGCAACCCAGCACGGCAGGCAGAGTTCCCTGCCCAACTGAAATTCCTCTATTTTTAGCCACTCAGTAACTTCAGATAAAATCCATGTAGACAGACGAGCTGCCCAGCAAGATAAAAGCCCGCCTCAAACCACAGACTTCAAAGGGCAGCAGTGGGTTGGGCCTAGCCTGAAAAAGGGCCTCCCTAGGTCCAGAAACTCCTGTGGCTCCTGGGCCACCCTGTGCATAGGTTCTGGGCTGAGAGGCTGGTGATAATGGGCAAGCTTGGCAGGCAGTGGGGTGTCCCTGTAGTCAGTCCATTTAGGCCCTGGCATTTGGGAGCAGAGGGCAGCCAGGCCACAGGGGAGCTGCCCGAGGTGCTGTACCCCATCTGGACACCTGTAACCCTAATTAAGACTCTCTGGTAGGAGCTGAAGGTGGCCTGACAGGGTGGGGCCAGGGCAACCCACCATCCCATCCTGAGCTGACCCCTCCCCAGTACAGTCGGGTTCAAGATACGCAGAAGATGTCCCTTCCCATGAATCAGTCCCAGCCAGGCTGAGTCCCCTGAGCCCTGGCCTGCACAAAGCAAAGACTCCAGACAGCTGGGCCTACAGGAAGCCAAATACCAGGCTTCTGCCATCACCCGTCACTCAGAGTGCAGCCAGAAGGCTCTTGGAACACAAAAGCAGGCATAAGGGGTGGCAGGAGAGAGTGGGTCATGATGAAGGCCCAGTGTGACCAGCCTCAAGGTCTCAGTCCCTCCAGTCAGGGCAGAGGCAGGACCATGCGGCTGGGTTAGCCAGGTGAAAGCCAGTAGAAAGGCGCCTGGTTTCCTGAGGGGCAACAGTGGACCTCAAGAACTCCAGGGCGAGATTCGCAGGCACCTTGCCAGTAAAGGCACTGCTTGTCAGAGGACTCGAAACCAGCCCAGCCAGGCCCCTTCCACGGGAGAGAGATACCCAGCCAGGTTGCTGAGCCCGTTAGGGAAGGGACGTGTGGGCCACTGTGAATATATATGGAGGGAGGGAGGGGACCACACAGCCTGTCGCCCTGTCCAAATTCCCAGTTCACACTCAAGACAGAGTAGGAGAGTGGGAAGCTGCCCTCAGGGGCACCGAGTTGGCCCTGAGGACGCTCACCACGCTGGCCCACTGGGCCATATGCTCGAGCCTACCTTGTCTTCTACCCGGTTCAGGCGGGCACCGATGGTGTTGCTGCCACGGTCCTTGCTCTTTTCTATGGGGGTGAAGCACTGATGTCAGGGAGGTGTGTTGGGACAGGAGGTGATCCCTGACTGGCTTAGGGTGCAGAATGGCCAGGGGAGGTAGCTAAGGGTCAATGGGCTTGAACCTGTAAGGCATTTTTTTTTTTTTTTGAGACAGGGTCTCTCCATGCAGTTCAGGCTGGCCTTGAGCTCACTTTGTAGCCCAGGATGGTCTCAAACTTACAACAATCCTCCTGCCTCAGCCTTGCTAGTGCTGGGATTATAGGTGTGAGCTACCATGTCTGGCTTCAGGCCATTTGTTTTTGTTTGCTTTGTGTGTATATGTTTGTGTGTGTGTGATACATGCCAGGCCATTTCTGAATTTTTCAGGTTTTGAGGCAGGGTCCTGCTGAGTTTCTCAGGCTGGGTTCAAATGCACAAACCTCTTGCCTTAACCTCCCAGAGTGTAGGAATTACAGGTATGTGCCACATGGCCAATAAGGTCATCTTCTAAAGTGCTCTGATGGAGGGAACATTGGGATAGTCCACTGAGAAGAGTAGTGTGGACCTGGGCTGTACCCCAGCTTTGAGACCTCTGGGGAACTCTGGGTCTGTCAGGTAGGATAGGACATACCTGCCACCAGGGCTGCCTGCTGTTCAGATTTGTGACATTGGGCTTTGTGCCAGGCCAGGCAATCCTGCTGGACAACAGCCCTGCCATACCAGCCTGGGCTGTGAGGTTCTTTTGGAACCTTGGCCAGGGTCCTCCAAAGAACAAACCCCTCCATCTTTCCCTGGCATGACTCAGACTCTGCCTAGAGGACCTGAGCAGTTGGGCCAAGCCAAAAAACTGGCATGCACATGCTGCCTCCTCCAAACCAGAGTCTACACCAATAGCCCAAGACTTGGGGTGGCTGCTCACCCAACATAGACCCAAACTCAAGGCTCTGCACCATAGTATCCCTCCTAAAAGATAGCCTTCAGTCATACTTCCACACCCAGAGCCTGACTTCCATGTTCAGAAATTTGTCACTCAGAGACCAAAGTGGATCCTCACATAACCTGCAAATTCCTTGATAAAGTGTGGACCTGCTGCCATCCTCAGAGTGGCATCTGCCACTCCCTGCCTGACTTTTGGCTTCATGTTACTCACTGTGGAGGCCCTAATGCCCGCTCTGATGGTGAGAAGAGGAAAGAGGTGAGAGAGACCAGCATGGACTGCCACATTCAGCCCGGGGCAGGACCCACCTGAGATGGGGATGAATAGAGAGGGCTTCCCGATAGACTGGTCCAACCTGAAAGGGAAAGAGATGGAGAGCAGCTCATAGCCAGCCCCAGGTACCATTGGACAGGCTGATCTGCCCACCCACTTGGAGGCCACCCAGCGCTGTTCCCCAGGACCTGAGGAAGCTCTTGGGCTACAGGAGCCCCTGGTCCTGAAAAGACCAGTAGGAAGCTTAAACATGAGAGGTTGTAGTTAGATCATTCCTTAGACTTCTTCCTTGGTTGGGGCAAGTGAGATCAGCTATGGAGGAGACTCTAAATGCCTGGCCCCACATGTGACCAGGACTGGGTACCCTGTAACACATGGAGCTAGGCTCCCAGGCTAGCAAACTACAGCTGGACTACACCTGTGCTGAATCCCAAGGACTATGCCATTTCCAAAAGGCCAAGGATCCAAGACAAAATCCTAGAACATGCTGGTTTCCAATAGTCAGAGTCCCCAGCTACCGGCCCAACATTAGGCAGAGCCACAGGCGATCAGACCTTTGGATGGGGGAGACTCAGGGTTGATCTTGTGGACAGCTCAAGGTTCCTTTTCTCCCTCATCCCAGCCAAGGCTGGAGCAGATAATGCTCACTGTGAGGGTCGAGCAGGGTCAGCTGGAGTGAATATACCACAGTGGCCTCTAGGAGCCCATGTCCCCACACATCACCTGTGCCCACCTTCGCTGTAGCTCTTTGATTCGCACCATGAGGTTGAGGTGGCCCTGAGAGTACTGCTCGATGACATCCCGCACGTCATAAGGCTTCCGCGCTTGCTGCAGGCCAGAAAGACATGTGTTACTCCCCTGTGTCCTACAAGTTCAGTTTTAAATGCAGACAGTGATGGGGACAGCAATAGGATAGGCCTGGCCCAGAGCATCTGGACAGCATGGCTGGTTCCCACAGTGTGGCTGGGGATCCCTGACCATCAAGTGGGCCTCTTAGGCTATACGCTCAGCCTCTTGGGGTTCCCTAGGCCCTCTGCAAGTCCCTGACCACTGGCTCACGCTCTGGGGTCTCTGAAGTGTCAGTCTGACCTCTGGGGAGCCCTGGCAGGTGTTTTGCCTTGCACTATCAGGACCTGCTGCTCTCCTTCCAGGCTACTAGGCCCTCAGTCTCAGCCTTAGGAAGAGCTGACCTGCTGGGTGGGAGACACAACTCTTCAGAGCCCCTGCCTGTCTATATCCCAAGCTGATCATGGGCATACTCCTGGGCAGCAGCCCATAGGTTTGCAGAGGAGGATGGTAGCAGATACCTACTTGGGCTCCCACAGCAGGCCTGAAGCCATGTGGGCCAGAGCAGGTGACCATAGGATTCCCAACCCTTGTGCGAGCTCCAACTCCATTAGTGAGACCCAGGTCCAGGTGGACAATCAGCAAAAACCACAGTTTTTTAAACTTCTCACAGTCAGCCTGGTTCTCATAAGGCCTTGGTCTCAGGGGCCTTGAACAGCTGTTCTCCCCATAGAACAGCAACCAGGCTGGACAGAGTGCTCTGTTCCAAGCCCCCATAGAAGAGCACGTTGGGTCCCGGTGCTTTTTCCAGCACTCAGAGAGCCCCATTGTGATAAGCTGGGGTCACTGCCTTCTGTTAGGGAGTTCAAAGTGAGGTGTGGGGTAGGTGAGAGAGGGAGGCAGGGGTACAACCTGGGCCAGGGATCAAGGTGGTACAAACCTGGGCTGATGTGGACAGATGCTCTATTTGTCCCTGACAGCCTGGGAACCAGAGGCCACTGCATCCAGGTGTGTGTGGGTGTGCACATTAGAAGTCTCTGCTGACATGTGATTTAGTATGCCTCTTATGAGAGAGGGCATTTCTGCAGAAGTGAGGGGTATGGTGAGCAGGGCAAAGGCCAGGAAGGACAGAAGTTCCCCACTGATTCTCTACAACATCTAGGCTATGATTATTTTGGATTCACCCAGCAACTTTCTTGGGTCTGGTAAGGGCTTGTGAAGCCTCAGTGAAGTGTCTGCCTGGGTCCTGGCTGGAGAGATCACCTTGGCTTTCTCTCCAGAGCTATGCCCCTACTGCCGTGGTACCCAGAGATGAGCCATCCTATTTGGCCTGACTGATGGTGGATGGGAATTTTCAGGACAAACTTGAAGGCCTAAAGGCTCTTGGATGCAGGCCAGGGACTGATCTGCTAGCAAGGTAGGCAGGGGGGCTACTCACCATGCTGGCAGCCAAGGCTAGCTGGGGTGGGTGGGGTATAGGTGGGCAGACAGGCTGATGTTAGGAAGTGAGGATGCTCTAAGACATGGGGCTTTGCAAACCTCTCCCTGCCTCACCCTCCTCATTCCTGTTCTCTGAGGCCTCCTGATTCCCACCCCTTTATTTATCCCCAGGCAACAAAAGCCCACTCTTCAAAGGAGCCCAGCCTCTGTCTTTTCTCAGAATTTTCTGTCCCTAGAAAGTCATCTGCTGCCTAGTTTATTCAAGATCCCCCAGGGCCTGGGATGCAGTGGAGATGCAAGATAGAGAGGTAGAAGTTCATGGTATAGTCTGGAAACTTCCTGGACCGCTGTCAGGACTGCAGCAGAACAGAGGATCCTAGGCTGGAAGTCTGTTCCTCTGGAACTTGCACCCATGTCAGCAGGTAATTTTCTTATCTATGTCACAATGACAGGTCTGTTTGGGTCAGTGTGGTTGATCTATTGGCCATTGTGGAAATCACAAGGGTCTCTATCCTTGGCTAGGTGTCCCTGAGCCCTGGAAGCAACTCCCAGGGAGACCTGCATTCATCTCAGTACAGGCCTACAAGTGTGAGCAGGTTCCAGGTTGGTCCACACCAAGGGTGCTGCTCTGTGTCCCCAGAGTGCTGTGTCCCAGGGAGCTCAGGCTGCGGATGGTTGTGATGTTAGAGATCCCTTGTGACTCTGCTTCATGGGGGGG
This sequence comes from Cavia porcellus, assembly GCF_034190915.1. Lineage (NCBI taxonomy): Eukaryota > Metazoa > Chordata > Mammalia > Rodentia > Caviidae > Cavia > Cavia porcellus. The sequence goes on from NW_026947500.1 coordinate 29,983,417, forward strand.
ACATCAGTGATGGTTTTAGCTGTCACTTCCAAGCTGTTCCCCAGCACAGGAGACATACCAGGTCTCTTCTCCTTGGGGACAGTCCTGCCATGCTTCCCCCTGAAGGGTTCTTTTGGCTTCTTCCTACTTGGGAGGCACTGGTACAGCCAGCAGGCATCCCCCATGCTCATGTCAACTCCCACTCCAGTAGCCACGGTAACAAGGTAGGGCCTCTACAAAGGCTTGGAGTAGAGGGCACAGTGTCCAGATGCTCCATCCAGGGGGTTGCCAGATGTCCCCAGGACATCACCAGGCAGACTTCCTGATGCCAGCTGAGAGGAGCTTTCATTTGTTTCCACAAAGAGCAGCCCTGGGGTCAGTGGGAATGTGGGCAGTATGGTCCATCTGAGTCCTCACAGCCACTATAGTTCTGCTATGTGTTAGCTAACTTTTGAGGTGGTTGGTGACCAGGGAGGAGCTACATGCTGCCATTGCTAGTGGGAGGAGCTCAGTAGGGGGCAAGCACTACACTCACTCAAGGTTTATTCTCAGGGCTTATGACAGTGACAGTGGTGGCAGGTACTGCTGCAGGGGACTGTCATGATGAGACCCATGTACTCAGAGTGGGGCCAATGCCTTGGGCTCCTACTGTCAGCACGGTTTGGGATAAACTCACTCAGGGTTGCCTGGGGATTCCTGTGTCCAAAACGCTTATGGAGTCTAGAGTCTGGGGGAGGGAGCTATCCCAGGGTCCAGGGTAAGGCTGTACTGAGGGGACTGTCAGCATGTCTGTCTCAACCTCACAGCCTGGTACAGAAGGTATGGCCTGGAGCTGGGTGCAGGGCCACCATGTAACTGTTGTGGAACTGAATTGGGCCATCCCCCATGTTGGTGATGAGGGTCTTCTGACTCCGTCCCCTAAGGGTACCTGTTTCCCACAGCTACATACTGTTATCAAAGTAAATACAAAGCCTCCCCTTAACCATGGCCTCCACTGGAGGGCTGTCCCTGCAGGAGAGAAGCTCTGCCAGCCACCAAGGCCATGCCTTGTAGGTTTTGCATGTTGTGGGTCCTGGAGAGACTGCTGATGGCTACAGAATGCCCAGAGCTGCAGCACTGCCCAGCCAAGAAACCGCCATCTGACCACTGGGGGTAGGAGAATGGGCACTGGACTGGTCAAGAATAGCTTTGCTTCCTTCCCCAGGTTACTGGGGCCCTCTCTGGTCATTCTGATGACATCTGCCTATCTGTACTGATGCAAGGTTATGTGACCCATGGGAGGGTAGAGTGAGCCCATGAGAGTGCTGCCTTTGATCAGTGAGGAAGAAGGACTACTTCGCTGGGCTGCAGGGAAGTATCCACTAGGGCCTGCTTTCTTGGGGAGAGGAGGTTTCCTAGGAACAAGGTGAAGTCGTCACAGGATGTCTGAAGGTGAGAGTCTGGTCCTGGACACATCTGCCTGGGTGGTCTCTCTCCTGGTAGAGAAGCCTGGGTAGAGAAGCACATAGGGCTTGCAGTACCACAGGGGTTGCAAGGGGGTATGAGAGTATGGATGGATTCTGCCAGGACTCACCTGGAATTTCTTTTTTTCCTTTTTTTTTCTTTAGTACCAGGGATCGAACTCACAGTTTTGCACTTGCCAAGTGGGCACTTATGCCACTAGCTAAATCCCCAGCTCACCTGAAATTTCTTCTTGGCCACAAAGTACTGCATGCGCCTGATGACCTTGATGGTGGCCCGGTGGTGCTCTCGCAGCCTGTGGAGAAGGAGAGAAGGGCATGAGTGGCTTATGTGTCTGACATCCCCGTCACATGGCCAGAGGTTTGGTACTCTTGCTGCAGGTGGACGGAACCCTCTGTGAACATGAGTGGTTGGCTCCACTGGGACAGAGGTCTGTGAGATCCTGTTCTGATGGGGATCAGGAAAGGTCGGAATAAGGGGCTTTTGCCAGTGAAAAGTTTGCCTTACCCATAGATGGGAAAAGGGGTCCTCTCCTTATTTTTGTTACTTAGACTGGGAAAAGGGGGTCAAGGACTTTGGTCTACAAGGGCTGTGCCTTTAACTCATGATAGTCAGGGAAACTCCTTTACAGAGGAAGTTTCCTTACTTCTGGCTCATCCTGGGTCAATGGAGCGTGTGGTCAATGGAGCAAGCATTTGGAAAAGGCTGGGGTGCAAGACAAGTTATCGAGGGAATTTGAGTTCTGCTCAAGGTAATGCATGGGTTTGTCTCTAAAGTTCCTTCCAGAAACAAAGGTCCATTAAGAAATATCAATGACAAAGGAAATACGAGATTTGGTATCTATACGTATAGAAAAAAAGAGACAAGAAGCAAATGTGACCATGTGGAAACTACGGGAGGATCCTTCTGCCTGTGAAACTCACACAGACCACCTCCCACTGGAGACGCTTGTGACAACTGTGCTCAGCTTCAATGGTGACAACAGACATTGCTGGAAGGCTTGGAAGAAGGACAGATCTGAAGGATACGGTCTCAGATGGACCGGACACTGTAGGCTGTTTCCTCTGCAGAATATTGTGTGGTACGTGAATACCAGGGACAAGTCACCAGTGAGCTGGGGGCCATGGAACAGTGTTTCCCAGAAGCATCTGTGGGTTACCAAGCCGTGCAGATGGTGAGGTTTGAGAACTGAGCAGAGGTAGCTGCGAGGAGGACGGGAAGTGAAGCAGATAACAGACAGCTTGTGCCCTTGAGGAGAGCCGCCTTGGGGGTTTGATCTACCTAGGATGGAAGCCCATAAACATCTCAAGTTTTAGGTTCAGAATTTGTAGCCTCAAGCCTTGAGTTTAGTAAGTGGATCTGCCCATGATTTTTTTTTTCACACTAGAAGAAAATCCAGTTTGCAATAGAAACATTAGTAGCACTGAGCCGCTACTTTTTTTCCACATAAAGGAAGACTAAAATCCAAGGGAAAAAACAGACCCTAGAAACAGAGCTAATGATGTGGTATACTCAGTAGTCTTAAATACCTGTCATTCTCCCCATAAAGAGATGGGACCTGTCTGAATTTGGCCTGATCTTATGATCTAAGGTGACTGAGTTACAACACTAGGGAGCTGATACTGCTGTCATCCATGAGCTTGTGGAGTGTGACCATATGAACTAACTTGAGCCTATGGGGTGGAGGGACCACATAGAAGGGAATTGGGGTGCTCAGTCAGTAGTCAGCACTAACACACAGACATGGGTAAGGCCTTCCTGGGCCCCCGCCCCTGAGTAAGCTGCCTGAGCCACTACAAGCAAAGTTGGCAACTGTACTTCCCGCTGGATCAAGGCCAAATTCCTGACCACAGCATTGTAAGCAAAGACAATGTGTTAAGCCACTAAATTTAGCTGTGGTTTTCTATGCAGCAATAGGTAACTGATAAAGAAATTAAGCATCAAAGGTGGGGCAGTGTGACATCAGTCTCCTAAAACACATGGCTCAGATTGGGGATCAGGCCAACGTGAGCACACAAATCACAAGATGTTGGACTTGGAACATGACACTATCTATAACTGAGTGACTTCTTGGTGTCTTGTGGGGGTGAGTGCACTTTGAATGGGGTGAGGATGGTATGAGAGGTTATGGCAGAGGGCAGAGAACAGTGAGTTAAAAATGCATGCAAATCCTTTCAGCTTCTGCTATTAAGGAGTCGAATCATCTCCACCATGGAGGAAGTGGACTATGTGTTCTGATCCTTGAAACCTTCTGGGTTTCACTTTTACCTTTTTAGAATGATGTTGCCTCATAGGACATGTCTGAGCTAGCCTGCTGTAAAAGCCAGCAGAAGGAGAGCTGAGGTGCCCTGGCTGCCAGCCGACAGCTCCAGACATGTGAGGCTGAGACGACACAGCCACCACTAAGCCATCCTAGGAGTGCTGCTGCATGGGCCAGCCCAAGTGGGCCCACCCAGTGCGCAGCCCACATTGCTGACCCATAGACACATGGCTGTGGTTTGTGTCAGTGTTGTATATGAGACATTTAAAATGGCCAAGATAAGTAGGTGTTACTTACGAGTGATCTATTTTCTTTAACCTACCTATCATGTATATGTGTGTGTGTACAGATATACTAGACAGATAACTATACTACTATCTCTGTACTTCATTAAAAGAACAGTTTGTGCTTGCATTGTTTGGTGGTTTGATCATTTTTCTAAATCTTGTAACCTGAACAACTTCTTCTAAGATAACAGTATGCATTACATTAACTACTGTTAATTTTGTACTTTTAAAAAACTTCTGTATCATTTCTATGCTTTGTCTTTTAAAATAAAAAACTTGAAGAAATTTAAAGCAGAAAAGAATTAAAAAGAAAATAGATCAATGATGGGGAGTTTCTGCAGAGAGATAAAAATTATATACAAAGGGTAAAATGGAACTTCCAGAGCAGAGAAGGGCAGTAATGGAATTAAGAAGGAAATAGGTGAATTTGTAAGTGGAGACAAAATACTAGAAAAGAAAATCTGGGAGAAATGGGATAAAATAGCCAGCCTGGAACATAGAGAGAAAGTAGCATAATAAGAAGAGATAAAACAAATGAAAAAAGAAATACAAGATGACATTATATATATCATAAATGGAATAATATTCCAATTAAAAGATCAATAAGATGAATAAATACTGTATAAATCCACCTTAAAATATAAAAATGTAGAAAGTCTAATGGTAAAAGGACACAAAAATATATATAATGGTCTAGCAAAAAAAATGGGTATAGGTAAACTAATATTAACAAAGTAGACTTTTAAGTATTACTGGCAACAAAGAATAATATTTCATAAGCATAAAAGTATCAATTTAGCAGAAAATTCATTCTAAATCTTTATCACCTACAAATATAATTTTAAAATATATAAAGCAAACTGGTAAAAGGGAAGGTAAATGATCATGGTGCGATAATTGAACATCTCATCCAATAGAGAAGCAGTCAGAGCATCAGCAGGAACAAATGTGAACAACTTGTATAGCCACCTAATCTGACATGTACAGAACAGTTGCCCACACACTGAAGATCAAGGTAGGTCTCCAGGGGCATGCAGAGCATCAGCAGGAGAACAAATGCAAGGCTTGAAAAGCGGGTCCCAACAAACTTCACAAATTAAATTATGTTTCATATATTCTGTGACCATAGTGAAATTAAAGTAGAAATAAATTTCATACACATATACATATATATGCATGCATATACACATACATATATAGACATGCATGTATACACATACACATTCATATACATGTAGGTACCTGTGAAATCCACAAATATTTTAGAAACTAAACAATCCAAATAACCCAAGGGTCAAAGAAAAAAAGTCTGATATGAATCTGAAAATAACTTTAATTGAATAATAAAAATGTTATATATCAAAAGTTATAGCTAAATAAGCATTTGAGGGATAGTGAAATATATGTATGGAGGAAAAATTATAGCCTTAAATGTATCTACTAGAGAACAGAAAAGGCTGACTGAAATATATAACAGGAAGTTTGAAAAAAGATATCAAATGTAAATCCAAAAAGAGTAGAAGGAAAAGAGACAATAAAAGCATAAATTGATGAAATAAAAAAATAATAGTACATTGAAGGAAATCAATAATGCCAACATCTGGTTTTCCAAAGAGACAAATAAAATTTATAAGTTTTTAGCAAGATTGATTGGGGAAGGAGAAGATCCCAAATCACACATCTGGAATTACAAATTGAACAGTACTGTTAATCTAGAGATACTTAAACAATCTATTCAATAGATAATATGAACAAAATAATTTGATAACATAAATGAGTCATAAAAACCACAATATTTAAAAGAAAACAAGAAATAAAAATATCAATTCCCCAATATTCATTAAATTAAACTTGGAATTTTAATGATCTTCCCATAAAGAGAACTCAAAGTCTAAATGACTTCACTAGTAAATTCTTCCAAACATCTAAGGAAAAAAATATTAATATTTATACAAGTCTTCTTAGAGGATTGTTACGAGGTGCTACAACATTGATATCAAACTCTAATGAGGATATTTCAAAAAAGAAAAACCAAGGTCATTCGTTTCTATAAACATAGATATGGATATTCTAAACAAACCAGCCAATTGGATTCAGTAGTTCAGTAAAGATATGATCAAGTGTGGCCTCATACAGCCCTGCAAGTTAACCTAACACTTGAAAACCAATCAACATAATCACTTCATCAACAGAATAAAGAAAAACATATCATCTCAAAAGATGCAGAATAGAACTCAATAAAATTCCAGATGCACTCATAACTAAAAATACAACTCTTAGTGAAGTCAGACTAGAAGGAAATTTCATTATCCAAAATAACAAAAACTAAAACAAATAAGGAAAAACAAAAACCCTAAGCACACATCATATGTAATGGCAAGGTATCATGTACTTTACTCCCGAGACAGGGAGCTAGGGAAGAATATTGACTGCCTCCATTTCTATTTAATACTTCTAGAAAGTTCCAGTCCATGTGTTAAGTCAAGAAAAAGCAGATAAAAGATGTAATGATCGGATGGGAGAAAACTGCCATTATTTGCACATGACATAATCAGATATAAAAAAATCCATAAGTATCTTCAGATAGATGATTGCAATTAATAAATGAATTTAGCAAGAACACTGGCTTTACGGATGGTGAATAAAAATCTACATTTCTATCTGCTACTAATAATTAGAATATGAACTAAAAAGATAGCAATTTAATAACATCAAAACCCAAAAAATATCTAAGAGTAAGTCTATTTCAATATGAGTAAGACAGAAGAACACTAAAGAGTGAACAATATTTAAGGCACCCTAAATTCATCGAGGAATATACAGTAACAGATTCATGTATAAAACTCAGTATTAATAAAGTGATTTTCCCCAAATTGAGTTATGGATTACATATGATTCCAGTTTAAATCAGAATATTTGTATTATTTTTTCTTTTGGAAATTGACAAGCCAATTCTAAAATATTTATGGAAATGCAGAGGGCCAAAAGCCACAGTGATTTTGAAGAGCAGTATTAAAACTGGAAGACTTATAACTCAGGATTCAGGAATTGTTACAGAGCTGAGTTCCAGCTTAGTGAAATAGCAAAAAGGCCAGCTTTCACAAGGCCCTACGCATGATCCCCAGCAGCAAGCCCCCCACCGAAAGGCCCCATAAAACTGTACTCTTCAGAGAAAGCAGTACTGAGAGGTAGAGAACGTGGCCATTGGATGGAGCAGGACATTCAGAAGCGTAAAAACACATGTGGCCACTCAGTTGATAACCCTGGCTCTGTTTCAACTGAAACAGAGAAGAATGTTCTCAATAAATGTGCAGGAACAATTTGGACAACAGTAGGGAAAAACAGGAAATATGATCCCTGTGACATAATGTAAGTCACAAAGCTAACTCAAGTTAGGACCTACATGGGACCGTGATGACCGTCAAGTCCATGAAGGACAACAGGAATACCCTGGGCTGGACAAAGATTTCTTCAATACAATGCAAAAAGGAGAAACTATTGTAGAAAAACCCTTGAAAACTGGAAGTCTCGATGTCCCTCCTTAGCCTCAGGAATCTCCTCATCTCAAACCTGACCTATGTAGGGGACATTGCCACTCCAGCCTCTTTTTGTCACCCCAAATGGCCTGCTAGCAAGGAGAAGAATAAAACTATAGGCACCTCACTGTGAAGAGCCTCTACCGGCTTGGCTCAGGCCTACAGGGTTCAAAGCTATGACTACAAGGGCCTGGATACAGTGAGAACATTCCGGGCTCCAAACAAAGGACCACCATGCCTCACCTGCAGTCAACTGCTCAGAACAAAGTTGTGGCTTTTTCAACCACAGTCCCAGCCAGGTTGACACAAAGCTAGGGCTTGGGGGTCCTTGTTCCAGCTCTGTTCAGGCCATGGTGTGGGCTGATCACTACTCTGGAGACAGCCATGGCTACCGGGCTTCCATGCTAGACATGGCTAACTCCATGGTATCAGAGGGAAGGGACTCCTTGCACCTTTCTTGGGATGACCTTTTCTTTCCAAGTAGGGTATGTCCTGGGAATGTGGCCAAGTAGCCCTTCCTTCCCAGTGGCCTGTTCTATTGTTCTATATGTTTATCTCTCCAGCAATACCACCCTGTTCAGGAGCGAGTTGTTAGGGGGCAGGGACAGGGCATAGGCTTTGATTTACTGGGCCCTGAGGGCCATGGATCTGGGTCACGCAAGGGTGGGTACATCTCCCTGTCAGGGCCACTCTCTAGCCCTGCGGTTTTAGCATCTATAGGTGGAATGAGGGACACATTCCCACCCTGCCCAGCCCAAGATGGAAATGCAGACAGGGAGGGAACACATGGAAAGGTAGATAGACCCAGGGAGGGAGCAGCCAAATGTTCCTGGGGTCAGGGCCAGCAGGGGGGTGGGGAGAATCAGCCTTGAGAACAGGCCTATATTGCTCATGTGCTCCTGTTCGTACATACTGATCACCATGCATTCATTCACTCATTCACTCATCCATCTTCTGGTTCATTCTATAATTTACTGCTTCAGTTACCCATTAGTACCCTGTTCATCTCACTTGTTCAGGTCAAAGGTTGCTGGGCATACAGCCTAGGATGAGCAGTCTTAGAAATGAGCCCATGAAGGACTCTTTATTCCTGAATGGTCCAATTCAAGGTGAGAAGACCTGCTTATACTATCCAGGGGTGCTAGGCTAGTGTGGGGATGCTGGGCCTCCTGAGGGGCCAGGCATCACATCCAGTGTGCACAGCACCATAAGGGCAACCTAGGGTACCCCTAATCCGTCAGCCCTTCCCAGGCACTCACCCTCCACAGTAAGTAGATGCCACAGAGTTAAACAGAAAAGCCTTTCTTGAGCATCCTGTCCATGGCGCAGCCAGCTCCTCACCCCTATCAACATTTGGTGTTAATAGTAATTTTATTTTGGCCATCCTGATAGGTATGCGGTGGTATCTGACTGTTTGCATTTGCCTCGTAGCTAATGAGGTGCACATTTTTCAGTGTGCCTGTTTGCTACTTGTAGATCTCTGATGAAATATCTCTTTGTGTCTTTTGCCTCTTGTCTAGGTGGACTGCTTTTTTGCTGTTGTTGTTTGAGGGTTCTTTATGTCCTAGGTGTCAGCTTGTTGTTGAAGAGGCTTGCACAGCTGTGCTTCCGGCCCGTAGCTTGCATTTTCTCCTTCGTGTAGGGTCTCGTAGAGAACAAAAGTTCTGAATTTTAATGAGGTTCATTGGACCAGTTTTCCTTTAATGGATTGTACTTCAGCATCAAGCACAAGAACTGGTTGCCCATCTCACTGAGTCCTTTCTCTTATATGTTTTTCTAAAACTTTCATAGTTTTAAGCTTTGTATGTAAGTCTGAGATTTATACTGAGCTAATTCTTACGTAACTTAGATTGACGGCCTTTTTATTTATTTTCATCCAATGGAAGACCAATTGCTGCAGTTCAATGTGTTAAAAAAAAAAAGTAACCTTCCTCCATCAAATTGTTTTTGTGTCTTTGTTACTCAGGCATATTTGCGTACATCTGTTTGTAGGTTCTCTGTTTTCTTCCACTGATCTGTGTGTTTATCCTTCCACCAATATCACCCTGTGTTGACTTCTTACTACATAATAGGCCATAAAATTGGTAATCTCTCCTACTTAACTGTTTCTTTTCAAAATTGTTTTAGTTATTCTAGGGTGTGTGCTATTTCATGTACATTTTAGAATATGTTTTTCCATATCTATAAAAAATTCTTGCTGGCATTTGGTGATGAATTGGATTAATTTATAGGCACTTCTGGTAGAATTGAAATTTTTTTGCTACTTTGATTCTTTTAAACCATGACCACAGGATGTCTCTATTTAGGTCTCCTTCGACATCAACATACAATTTTCATCGTTTAGCTCTGTACATGTTTTGTTAAATCTAAATTTGAGCATTGTCATTTCCCTGGATTAATCATAAATGTTCATTTTAACTTTCACATAAGCACATTCTGTCTGTCTTGTTTACAGACAGAAAGCCACGTGAGCTTTTACACACTGATCTAATATTCTGTGACCCTTTGAACCTTTAAGTTGAGTAAAAGTTTTACTGTCAATTTCTTGGGATTTTCTATGCAGGAAATGTGTCATCTGTCAGTTTTATGTCTTCCTTTCAAATCTGTACGCCTCATTTTTTTTCTCTTGCCTGTTGTAATGGCTTTGGCTTCTAGTACTACATTGAATAGGAGTGTGAGAGTCAACCTTCTCACCTTCCTCCTGATCCAGGGTGGGGGCTTTTGTCTCTCCCTATTAAGTATGGTGTTAACAGTAGTTTTTGGTTTTTTAGAAGCTCTTACAGATATTGTGAAATGAATAAAAAATTGTTCAAAAGGAAAAAAGAACTAGGATGGGAGAAAGAGGAAAGGAAGGAATGGAAAAGAAAAAAAAACCCAGGAATACTAATATCTTCTCTTAATTCCTTGAAAAGAAAGATTTGTGCTAATGTCATTTGGAGAATTTTGTATGACCGTATCTTTACTCTTTAACTACTTTAAAGATAACAATTCTCCATATATGAACTGTTATTCTCCTATTATTTTGTTATGAAATATTATTTTTCTTTTTTACTGTAAAATAAAAAAGATAAAAATAATTTTTAAAAAATGAGGAAGTTCCCTGGAAGATCACATTACAATGATACTTCGGCTTTCAAACTCGATTTGTTCCAAATTTGTGTTTGAGCACTGAAAAGTTTGAGAACTGCACATACTTTTCCCATAAGAAATAATGGAAAACCAAATAAACCAAATAGTGTGTGAGCCGAGATCCCCACATTACACTTCTAAATTCATCTTTCCAGGATTTTAACAAATTTCACAATGATTTCTTTCTTTAACTCTATCGTGGTTCTCACAGTTTTCCTCTTAGCGTTACTGCCGGTATCACTAACTTTCTTTTGAGCCACGGTTAAGATATTTTACACAAATAAAGTGCCAAAATAAAAAGCACAATGAGTGTTTAAACGCACTAGCACAAGCACAAGCACTGTGCGTTGTCTGGGTGAGAGGGGCACTTAGACTGAAGTGTCACCTCTTTGTGTCCGCTGCAAGACACAAAGCATGACTCATTCTCGTCCTGTGCAGGTTTTTTTTTTCCAAGTTTAATCTAACTATCGAGCAAAGTTACACACATCAAGCAAATTCTTTTTGAGTTTCACTGTTTGAGTAATGGAAAGTTCAAGCTTGGAGTTGTTCAGTAACCGAGGTATCACTGCAATTGATTTTTGAATGCTGAAAATGTAGGCTTGCATTTCTGGAATAAAACTGTCTTGGTTGTGATATATACTTTTAAAAAAAATACAGTGCTAAATACTTAGTTTTTAAAAATAATGTACAAAGTCCCAGGAACTCACTGTTCAAAATAAAAGCTATACTCGAACAGTCCCCTACTCTCCTATCCTCTTGTCTCCCCTATCCTAGGCAAATAGCAATTTGTATTAGGTATTCACACTTTTTTTCTCTCTTTGAAATGTAGAATTACTATATTGCCAGAATGGCCTTGAACTCATGATTTTCCTGCCTCAGCCTCCTGAGTAGCTGGGATTACAGGTGTATACCACCATTTCTGATTCATCACATGTTGTACATATCCAGTGATTTTTTCTTTTTCTTTTGCAATGCTAGGGATCAAAACCAGGACCTAGGCCATGCTAGGTAAGCACTGTATCACTGAGTTACAGCCCTAGTCCTCTAGCTTTTTTTGCATAATTTTCTCAAAACTATATGCATCCTCAAACTGCATGCTTTTTATTTTAGTGATTGAAGCTTGATAAAAGTATATTTAGCTGTTCCTTGGTGTATGTTACCAAGATTCACTCATGTGGCTGCCAGTTGCTCTGGTCCATTCATCCTAGCTGGTATGTCGCTGTGCTCTATATGGACATCCCACGTTTGATCACACCCCCTTCTGCTGACAGGCATGTGGCGGTGCGGGCACTGGGGCTGTGAACAATGCTGTGACACTCATTCCTGCCATTCTCTGGGGTTGTTCATGTACTAGAGTTTTCCATGGCTGCATACCAAGACAAGCACTTACCACTCACTGGGTCAGTGGACAAGTTCCACCAGCCCTGTAGCAGAAACTCAGTGCCCACAGCCCTGGGCACACTCCCAGCCATCACACTGCACTGTATGCCAGTGGTGCCTTTCCACATGGACAGGCCACACATGCTCCTGTAGAAAACAGACTGGTGGTTCTGCAGAGTGCTAAACATACATTTAGCATATGACCCAATAATTCTTTTCTCAGATATTACCCACTAAAGAAGGGAGGATGTATGTTAATATGAGTACTTGACCTGTATGTTCATAGCAGCTCTATTCACAGAGGAAGGAAACTGCCCAAACGTCTATCAGATGATGAACAGATAAACAAAGTGGTCTGTCCATACAATGCACTATTATGAAGCCATGAAAAGGAACAAAGTACTTACAGATGCCAAAACATGGACGAATCTTGAAAACACGACGCCAACTTAAAGATGCCAGACACAAAGGACCACATATTGTATGACCCTTATTCTATGAAGTGTCCAGAAAGAGAAAGTTAATTAGTGATCTTCAGGGCTGAGGAAGCAGGGGAATGGGGGATGACTGCTGATGAATGCAGGGTTGCTTTGGAGGGGTAATAAAAAGTTATCAGATAATAGTGATGGTCACACAACCCACCACTCTGTGAGTACACAGGAGGATACACTGGAGTACACACTCTGAAAGGAGTGGTTGACTTTCTAGATAGCTCCTGAGAGCAGGAATTGCTACAAGGGGAGACACACGGGTCCTGGGTGCTATACTGGAGCAGGGCAGGCTCCAGAGGGAGGGGAGATCAGGTAGGAAGGCCTTCCTGGCTCTGAGTGGGTGCACTCCTCATCTGGGAGGGGCCCTTCTTCAGAGTAGATCAGGGACGTGGGTGGGCTACCTCACGAAGGCACTGAGGTGCCCCTCCTTCCCTCCTCAGGAGGATATTGTGGCCTCCTAGCTCCCAGTCCTGGCTCTGGCTTTACCCCTTCTAAGATGTCCCCGAGAGTGGACAGAGGGGACTTCCTAAGGGACAAATTACAGATTTTGTGACCCACACTATCTCATCCTGCTGTGGTTCTCCACCACTCTCAGGGTGGCTGCCTGGCTGTTCAGAACACAGCTCAAATGGCACAGAGAGGTGAACTTTGCTTTTCTGGATGGTTCTAGGTTACTGGGAGTTCTGTGATGTTTCCTCACTGAGAATGTATGTCCCACATCTTGTCGGACTGTTATCATGCCAGTCTTCTGTGGCTGAGAACAATCCAGTGCTGGCCTCTGGCCCGGGCCAGCCAGAGCAGATGGCACCAGCTGGTAGTAAAATTCTGCAGAATTTTGGGAACAGATGGCTGAAATGGATTCAACAGAGGCAACCCATTACAACATGTCCTAGGACCGAAAGGAAGGAATTGCTTCTCTGTTTTCAAGGATCAAGGTACCATGATCTGTATGTCTGTATCCCTTCAAAATTTATGATGAAACCTACCCTGCATCTCATGAGATGGGGTTAGGAAGGGGCTTTCTTGAGGTGACTAGATCATGAAGTAGGGCATTCATGAATGAAGTTAGTGCCTGTTACGGCTTACATTAAAAAATGTTCCCCCAAACTCTCATTTGTTTGGACAGTGATTGGGTCATGGATGATACTCGTCAGTGAACTCACTCATTACTGAGTAACTAAAAGTACCGTTAGGATATGGGCCTGGCTGGAAGAGGTAGGTCGCTCCAGCTCCTCCCTTTTCTCTCTGCTCTTTGGTTATAGTTAAATGAGCAACTCTTTTCTATGATGTCCCTGTACCATGCTGTTTCTGCCCTGGTCCTGGATGACTATGGACTGAATCCTCTCAAGACTCATGAACCAAAATAATTCTCTCCTTCTTTAAATTATAAGTGTTAGGTATTTTGTCCTAGCAACAAGAAAGTGACTAAGACAGTGCCCTTGTAAAAGAGGACCAAGGAGGCTTGTTTGCTCCTTTTTCCCTTCTCTCCTTTCCCATATAAAGGTGCACAGAAGACACCAGAGCCTTACCAGATACCAAATCTGCCAGCATCTCAAGTTTGGATTTCTCAGACTTCAGGATGATAAGTAGTAAATTTTCACTATTTATATTTTTCCTGGTCCGGGGTATTTTATTATAGCATCCTGGATGGACTTGGACAGAGATTAGCACTGGAGAACTGATGAGACAAAGACCTATGATGCAGAAGCAGCTTTGGGAATGGGGAGAGGCCAGTTTTGAAGTTCCTTCACTGCCATGAAGGAGCCTTAGGAAGCATTCTGATGAGGACTATGAAAGGAGGGCTACAGAGAGAGCCTTAGCTTCCTAGAAATGATCTGGGGATGTGATCAGGATGCTGGTAGAAGTACAGATGGTAAAGGCCATTCTGATGAGGGCCTCGGGTGCCAATGAAAAACATGTTACCAGAAACTAGGGGAAAAACTATCGTGTTATGAAGTAGCAAAGAATTTAACTGAGCTGTGTCTACTTTAGTGTATTGTACAAGATAGAACTTCTGGGCTGTGAACTGGTGCTGCTACTATATGGTTTCAATGGGTTGCTTATTAAAAAGTGTAAGAAGAGAGAAATGAGTTAAAGACAAAATGCATAGTCACGAGGGAAGCATAATTTAAGGATTTGGACAATTTGCAGTCTGGTCAGGTTGTGAAGGCTGAAAAGGCATATCCAGAAGAAAAGGTGATAGCCAGCAAAATGGACAAGAAAATTAGTAGAAATAGGGGAAAGCTAGTAATACTCATTACGATAGTGAAAGAATCACCCAAAAACACATCTAGGGTCTTCAGGGTCACAGGGACAGAACCATTTCAAGACTCTGCTCCTAGAATTCTAGTGCAGGACTGATCTACCCCAGCTGTGGCTCTATGGGCCCAGGTGAGGTCCAGGAGCAGTGATCGCTTTTCCAGATGATACAAGTGGAAAGTCTTGATAGTATCTGCAGAGTGTACGAGCTACAGGAGTAGTGCTTCCTCCATCTCGATCCAGATATTCCAAAGAGCTGTAGGGCCAGGACAAAACTCCCACAGGGGTAGGACCACTGCAGAAAGCCCGCAAGTAGGACAGCATCCATGGAGCCCTGGGGGCAGAGTCACCCCTGCAACTCCAGGATGAGCTACCAGCATTCAATTCAGCCTGGCAGCCTAGCAAAGCTTCAGTAGTGGGGCTGTCTAGAGCTTTAGGGGCCCAATCTTGCCTGCAATGAGTCTGTAAGATTCACTATGATTTTCCCTGTTGGGTTTTGGACTTACTGAAGACCTACTACTCTCTCCCTGTCCATTTTTCCTTTAGGAAGGGGACTCTCCATTCTCAGCCTATCCTGCTGCTGTATGTATGTACATATGTGGGTACTGGGAAATAAGCACAGAGCCTTTGCACTGAGCTACATCCCCAGTCCATTTAGATTTTTTTTTTTTTTTTTGTCTTTTTCCTTTTTATCGGTACCGGGGATTGAACTCACGACTACCTGTTTGCAAGGCAGGCGCTTATGCCGCTGAGCTAAATCCCCAGCCCCCAATCCATTTAGATTTTGAGACAAGGTTTCCCTAAGTCACTAAGTTACCCAGGTTGGACTGAATGTTTATGTGTCACCCAAATCCCTATGTTGCAGCAGAATACTCAATCCAGTGGTGGTGGGAAGTGGGGTCTTTAGGTGGATTAAAATAAGCCTTTAAAAAATAAACCTTTAAAATAAGCCTGAGGGAGCTGGTTTTCCCTCTCCCTTTTGTCCTTCTGCTATGTGAGGACACATTGCAAGTGTCATCTATGAAGCAGACAGAGCTGTCACTAGACACTGAATCTGTCCACACACGGGTCTCTACTTCCCATCCTTTGGAAAATACATTTCTACTTATAAGTTACCTACCCTAAGGTATTTTCTTATAGATGGTCACGTGGACTAAGATCCAAAGTGTTCCACTGGACACCCCCAGGGGCTGCATTGTATAGATCAGAAAGACAGCTACTCAATTCTGCTTACCCACTCAACTTAGTTCAGATCAACCTCAGTTAACTCACTGATCCACAATTAAATTCAATTAAATCCTCAAATTAGCTCAATCTCCAAATCACTTCAATTAAACTTAGCTAAACCAATTCAGTCAACTAACTCAGTTCAATTCAGCACAATTTGACTCAAGCGAACTCAAATTTATATAACACAGTTTAATTCTTGAGCTCCTGCAAAGAACAGTCACGGTAGAATCAAGAGGACCAGGACTTGCCCTGACTTGGTGGCCTCATGGAATGCACAGCATACAGGCGAGGTACCCAGAGAGGTATAAACATGGGTGTCATCTGAGGAAAATCTAGAGGTCGCTGCCATAGGCCAAGGATGAAGCCTGCTATGCCTGGGGGTGAAAGAGGACAGGGAAGAGCCAGCTTCACTCTCCAGAGTGGCCCTATGACCACCAGAAACCTCCCAGGTGGGTGACACCCCATGCAACCAGCATGGTCCTAGGGACACTAAGAAAGGCAGGATAGGGAGGGGGAAGCCTGTGTCAAGGGCTTTCTGTGGCAGGATCCTGACCACTGATGCAGACATCCAGGCCTAGTCTAGGCTGTCTGTCAGGCAAGCCAAGGGGATAAAAGTGACTAATGTGTGGATAGTATATACACTGTAGAAATATTACACAGATGGATAATCACATGTAGGTGGGATAGAATAGGACAGCATAGATTTCATCACACTACTGGAATAGTGAGCAATTTAAAACATATGAAGCTAGACATGTTAGCAAATGCATGTAATCCCAACACTCTGGGCAGATGAGGCAGGAGGATCACAAATTTAAGCCTAATTTGGTGACTTAGTAAGACCCTGCCTCAAAATAATAACAACAAAGAAAAAAGGAATCGGGATATAGCTCTGTGCAAAGGTCCTAGGTTCAATTTCCAGGACTGTACCCCACCCTGTCCCCACACACAAAGAATTATTTCTAGAATTTTCCATTTAATATTTTCAGACTGCAGCTGGTATGTGTAACTAAAACCTTAGAAAGTGAAACTGAGGGCAATGGGGGAATGATTGTGGTCACTCAGTGACAGTTCCAAGGAATATCTGAGGTCTAAAGAGTGTGTGGGATGCCTGTGCAAGGAGGCCAATGCCACATGGAAAAGGGAGGCTGAGTGGGGACGGGGCCTGGGGTAAGAATAGTGTAAGGCAGGAAGTGGTGGTCACAGCAGGCCTGGGGCTCTTTTCAGAGCCGCAGAAGAAGGCCTGTGTGGATTGTTGGCCTGATGGAGCTTTGCTCAATCCCTGCCAGAAAAGGGTCCCAGAAGCTATCAGTAATTGTGGTTCTGCCGAAATCAACTGCAGCTGGCCACATCATGCTGGGAACTGAGCTTTTCATTTCTGGAGTGTGGCTTCGTCCTCACACTGACACGAGTGGGAGGTACTATGAGTGGTCCATTTTGCAGGACAGACTCTAGGTTCTGAGAGAACAAGTACCTGAGCTGGCTGGCCTTTCTCTGGAAGTGTGGTCACACTGGCTTCTCTGATCCCTGTCCTTGTTTGCCATCTGTCCCAGGCAGTGCATAGAAGACAGACAATGGTTTTTATTTAATAATGATGGTGACACACATTGAGGGCTTGCAGGGAACAGTTACTGCTCTCAGAAGATCAGGTTGTAAGGCAACCTGCCCCATTCGAAAGGGGGAATGCCCTGATGGCTTTGCTGATTGGAAGGAGCTGGCCTGGTTGGGAATTGTGGCCATGAGGTTTGAAGCAAGTTTTTGGTCCCACCAGGTCCTCCACACTCATACAACTCAGCTGCTCACAGAGAGGGGAAGGGATGCATGGGGTGGGATATAGGACGGGCACCTGCTGTGGCTATCTGCTTGGTCCTCCCCTGAAGAGATCCCTACCAGGATTCAGACTTCTCCCCAGTGTGGTGCCCATTTCCTTGTGAAAGTCTGGAGCTCCCTTTGAAATGGCAGATGTTCCATACAGAAATGAACTTAGGCAAGGCACAAAAGGACCCTAAATTGATTTCCATGTGGAACGTCATTGGTTCTGGAAAATTCCTTGACTTTTGGAGGGCCCATGAAAAAATCAGAAAGGAAACAGTAGATGAAGATAGTTTTCCTTCTGCCAAGGAGGTGGACTAAGATGGCTGAGGATAGCCAGATATGCCCAGGCAGCTCCAAGCTCCCAAGAAATCACTGTAGCTGGACTCCAGTCCTACAGAGGTGTGAGCAGCATGGGTGTTCAAGTTGGACAGACTGTTTGAATGTCTGGGGTGACTTTGCAAAGCTTCTAGTGAGGAATGGGCAAAGAAATGCATCTTTGTCCTGGCTTTCTCTCTGGCAGGACTGGCTCAGAGACAGAAGTAAAGAACCAGTGAAGTTGGGGGTGTCAGCAGGAGCTGAGGAGGACCCCATTTAAGTCCTGGGGAGATTATGAGGACGCTTGCTGCAGGCTGTCAGCCCTCATTAACTTAATGGAACTGGCGAGTTGGCTGGCTTCCAGCATGCCAGAGAAAGAAAACAAGAAAAGTGTTTTCAGCAAAGAAGCCAAAAGATCCCATTTCGCTCGGCAGCCCCAGGAGATTACGAGCCATCAGTAATGGCCTTACTGAAATAACTTATTGGGAAGTTGTTGATTAAAACAAGGGAGAGAAAACCCCTAATGTCTAAGAAGAATTACATGGGCTTCTTACTGGTCTTCGTCTAGAAAAGTGATTTGTGAGCATTTCCTTCCAAAAGCCTTATGAATTATAAAACAACCTGGTCCCAGCCGGGGCTTCTGTAGCCACTTGGGTTACAGGCAGCAGAAGAAAAGATGCAGAGTTAAAATGGGGAGGGGATGTCCATACAAGATGTGGGGAGCTGCCAGCATGCTGCTACAACAGCTTCCCTACTACCATGTCATCCTCACTGTATAAATAAGGAGGAGGGGCCCAGCAGTGCCACAGGGTACATGGCAGGGCACACCAAGGGTGGGTGGGACACTCAGAACCCTAGATTTCCTTCCTAGCCTTCTATGTTGCACAGAAAGCTACTGAGGTCCACGCCACGAGTGTTGAAAGTGGGATCCAGCACAAGCTCCTTCTGGACATTTCCTTAGGTGTCCTGGTACCTGTCCTTCTCCTCTTATGGGTTTACTAACCTATAAGTCATCACAAGCCCTTGGCTATAACTCCAGCTCCCATCGTTGGCCCTGGCTGACAGCCCCATCCTAATTCAGCAGGGCCTTTCCCCAGGATGCATAGTATTCCTCAACTTCTGTAGGCACTGCCTCAGACCCTGGATCCACTCGGCCTCAGGTCCCACCTTGGTGCAGGTCCTACCTCAGCACCCTATCAAGCTCCCAGTAAAGCTGCCCTAGGCCTGAGGCCCCTCCTGACCTCCTGATTGGTCACTTCCCTTCTCCCTTTGCCTGTTTTCACAGTTTATACAACATGCTTCCCTGGCACCATTGTGTTCCGGTCCCTGTGCTTTTAACCACCTCATCTGTACTTTACAAATAAGGACACTGAGGCCCAGGAATTTAGCTTGGCACAAGTATCTGCCTGGCAAGCATGAGATTGTTAGTTCAATACCTGGTACCAAAACAAAAACAAATAAGGACACTGAAACCCAGAGAGGCTTAGTCGCTTGCCCACAGTCATACAGCCTGGAAAGGCAGAGTGGTGTACCTCAGGGCCCCCATCCCCAACCAGAGCTGATTTCTGGAGCATTGTCCCAGCTGCTTCTACCCTCATATTCATGTGTCTCCGGTTAGGCCTCAACACCTCTTCAATCCCCAAGTCTTCATTCTTGGCCTCGTGTCCCTTCTTGCAGATGTGCACCCTCTCCCAGTCTGGGCTGTCCAACTCTGGTACAGCTCTGGAAACGGTGGCCAGTTCTTCCTACAGGGATTGGTGGGACAGGCTCCACATCAAGCCCATGTGATGCTTGCCTGGGTTGGAGTCTCCTTCCCAAAGCTTTAATGCTACCTAAGGGGTCCCCAGATTTCCTAAGTACTTTTCACAGTAAGAATGGCAATGGGCTTTCTTGGCACAATCTGCACCCATCCCATGCTCCAGAAGCCTTGCCACCCTCCACTGCAGCAGCCCAAGTCTGATGAGATACAGTAGGTCAAGAGCTATCCTTCGGGGGCTGGAGATTTAGCTCAGTGGCATAAGCACCTGCCTTGCAAGCAGGCAGTGGTGAGTTCAATCCCTGGTACTGATAAAAACGAAAAAGACAAAAAAAAAAAAAAAAAAAAAAAAAAGAGCTGTCCTTCGGTCTCTAGTTATACCAAGGATGAGGAAACAGTGGCAGAGAGAAGAGGAGGTGCTCCTGGGGCATGGTGGGGTTGCCTCACTTCCCACAAGAGCAAGATCCCACTCACCTGGCCAGATCACTGTCCTCAAACTCAGTGAAGTCAAGCAGGACCTAGCATGCCCCTCCCATGTACAGATGGCCCTGAGGCAGAGAGAGGGGCAGGTAGACAGTGGGTTCTATGACTGGACCAGGTCTTGTGTGGGATCCCATTGTGGGCCCTGGGCCACCTCGACTCAAGTCCCAGGTTAATGGGTTCCCATATGCTCCATGGGTGCTGATCCAGCACTACTGCCTGACTGTTTTTGTCCAGCTGGTTCCACCTGGGACCTTCACCTGGCCAGTCCACGGCTCCAGTGAAGGGCTCTAGGGCATTTCATTCAGTGGGGTCCAATGCCATACAGTCCAGGAAGACTCCTTGATCCTAGCCCACTGTTCCAACACACACAATTCCCAGGTGGGACAGGTAAGACACCATAGGCCTGGGATTCTCATGGTTGGCCTTCTTCCTAAGCACCTGGGGAGGGATTTTCTTTGTCCCCCACTTGAGGTCTGAAGTCATAAGGAAGCTCTGCTCTTGGGAGCCAGGAAGGCAGGTGAGGTTTTTGCCCTCTTAGACCTGGGCCTCCCTCAGGCCCATCTCCAGGAGGGAAGAGCTGGCTTTCTGCCTGGCACCTGGCCCTACTCTTACCCATGGGTGTAACATGCTTTGGACACACCAATACCAAGATCTCCTACCTGGAACTGGACACTTTACTCCTGCCCTCAACTCTCCTTTCTCTGTGTCCTGCCTGTTCCACCCTCTTAGACCCTAGCCTTTCTGTAGGAAGCCTGCCTGTCATGCTCACCTCCCTAAAAGTTATGTTTCTTTCCCTTAGGGACTTGTGGACTTCAGGAGACAGTGAGTTTCTTGAAAATCCTGTTTTTCTCATGGTTGCTTTCCCAGGTCCTGGCACCCAATGGGCTCCCAGGCAGCTACAGCCCAGCTGGCAGGGATAGAGTTCTGGTCACCTTGGGGTGCAAGGCCAACTGCCAGGCAGAGGGACATAGTGCTGGGCAAGGCCCTCCCAGGGCCACCACCCGGCCCCCCACCTCTCCCTCCTTCAAGGGAAGGAAAGGTTAATAAACCAATTACTTTGGGCAACGAAGCAAAATAAGTCCCATTAAAGTAATTAATGTCCTTTGCATGGTCCCCATTGGAGAAGACTAATAAATTGGGCTTTGTCACCATCCGGTAATTTCTTTCTAAGGCGTTTCTTCATTCCCATCCAACAGCACAGTTTAAGGCTCTGTTAATACTTTTAAGACGGGCTCCATGCCAGACTAATTAGATTTGCATTTCCACCATGGGCCAGGCTGGGCGCGGATGTGCCCAATGAGAGAGGACCCTGGGCCCCACGGGGGCCCAGAGACAGCACCCGCCTTTGAGAAGGGGCCATGTGTAGATTCCCACGCCTGCCTGGGGCGATGGCCTGTTCCCCGTCTGCCTGTGCAGCCCCCTATCCCTGGGGAACAGGAGCTGAGGCTTTGATCCAGGCGGAGCCAGACCCCATTCTCAGGGGGTCCTTTCCCTGAATTGCCTTCAATGGGACCCACAGGGTCAACAGAGTGACCGACGTCCTAGGATCTCTCTCCAGGGCCCAGAGCCAAATCCTGGTAGGTTCTAGAAGGGTGGTATGGAAAGGAAGAAAAGGGTAACTTCATGGTTGAGAAACCTGACAACTCCTTTGCTAGAATATCAGAGAAAGGTCGCAGTGATGAGTTGTGGTGACAGTAGGGATCTTGATGGGAGGTGATAAGAAGGGTACTTGACCTCTGGTCCTACTCTCCAAATCCACAACCCTAATCTAACACTGAGAAAAACACCAGACAAGTCTCAACTCAGGAACCTTCACCTTCAAAACTGCCTGGGGAGGGTGAGAAACTGTCATAGCTAAGAGGAACCCCCGGACCATATGCCAGGTGGGATCCTGGATGGGGCTGGAGATAGGAGGAGGACAGGAGAGAATGGCCTTCAATGACCCATGGCATGCCACTACTGCTTGTCAGTAGCAACAAACATGCACTAAAATGTAATATTACTAACAGTCATACAGTACGGGGTGAGGAACTCTCCATAGAGTCTTTTGTAATAATGCTGTAATTCTAAAGTTGTTCTAAAACACAAAGTTTATTTAATATAGACAGAAAACTGGTGGTAAGAGATAAGAGGATTATAAAGGAAGAAGAGTCTTGCTATGGCCCCACTCCTCCCAGATGCTCTCACACAGAGTGTTTTTGGCAATGACAGTGACAAAGCAGGTGGCACTGTTACAAATTCCTGCAGCATGTTAAAAGCAGCACTCACACCTGCTGGGTAGAATGATATCAAAACAGTGGTTCTCCAGGGTCTCCCCAAACTCTGCACCTGAAGATATGAGAAGTCACACAAAGCAAAAAATTTGGGGGCCCAAAGCAGGGACTGTAGTTACCTTGATGCATCCTGAGCTCAGCAGAGCTCAGCAGGCACAACCTCCTAGTTCCCCATGGGCATGACAGGCATGGAGCCCTTGACTTTGTCTCACCCAGGTAAAGGCATGGGTCACTAGCCCTGGATAGACTCTTAACTTTTCCTAACACACCTGTGATCGTGGCTGCTTCCTAATCTCCCCCAGCCTCCACCTCCTGCTCTGAAAGGTAGTTGCCATCACCTTGGCCCAGTCTCCATGACAGGACCATCATGAGCTCAGGTGGCACACGGCCAGAGAAAAATAACTCTCAGAAACATAGTGAGAGCCTTCAGGCTAAGCATATATTCTTGAGTGTGAATACATGCCTCCGAGGTGGCTGTCCATGGGCTGCAGAGCAGCCTGCAGGGCACTGGGAAGCAAGTGGGGCTAAGGGTTAGACAAAGTCAACGGGAAACCCACTGAATAGAGCACAGCCCAAGACGAAGAGGGCCAGGAAGAGACAGGAGAGAGGTGGGTTAGATGAGGCAAAAAATGCCAATAGTGCTGCTGGACCAGGTGGTGGAGGCTTAAATACCAAGATGTAGAATTTTAGCCATGGTATAGATTCATTTGTGGGGCAGGCAAAGGCTTGACTCTGCCTTTATGGTTTGAGTCTCAGCTGTGTGCTAGTACAACCTACCAAGTATGTGTGAATTTCACGTAAGTTTCAAGTGTCTTTTAATATTTTCAATTGTTTAAACTTTAAAGCCATTGTTAGCTCATAGGACATACAAAATAGATGGTAGATCACAGTTTACAACCCTTGGCAAAGAGGAATAAAGTAGGCAAATGTCTATGAGTCTGCTCTATAAAGAGGATCAGCTCAGGGCATCCAGTCTGTAGTCAGATGGAGCATATCCACGCATGGGTTGATGAAACGAGGGAGGACGTGATAGGAACTGCAAAAAGAACAAAAAGCCTTATGGTATCTATGAGCTAATAATCTTGATAAAAATGGATAAGTTCCTAGTGCTAGATAAAATGTCAAAATTGATGCTAGAAAAAAATTAAGAAATTAAAATATAACTAGAGGCTTGTCAAAAAAAACTCAGGCCTGGATAGTTTTTTAAGGGACCTCTACTAAAGTTTTATAAAATGCCCACGTGACCCTAGAGAATGGAAAAAGAGTAATAACAGGACCATCCTGAGTTTGGGTGACACATGGTCAGGTAAGGCCAGGTAGGCGTAAGCTCCCTGAAATGTCCAGGTCATTTTAAAAGGCTGGTGAATTTTATTCTGAATCCATACAAAGAAAATTTAAGAAAGTAGAATAACAAGCTTGTTTCATTTATAAACATAAAGGCAAAAGTCTCAAATAAAATAGTACTAACCAAACTCAAAAATGTATAAAAAGGAGAGAGAGAGAGAGAGAGAGACAGACAGACAGACAGACAGACATCAGGATTTATTCCAAAAAGTAAAGATGATTCAATAGTCTGTGAGGACAATTTTTATAAGGGAAGTTTTACGTGATCATTCCAGTTAGTACAGAGAACATTTAAACTGGGCATGGTGCCTCACACTTGTAGTCCCAGCACTCGGGAGGCTGAGGCAGGAGGATCATTGTGAGTTTGAGACCCACCTGGGTTACAAAATGAGCTTAAAGTCAGCCTAACTGCACAGTGAGACCCTGTCTCAAAAAAAAGTATAGAGAGCATTTGATAAGCACTTTTTATTTCTTATAGTAAAAATTACATCTCTAAAAATAAGAATAAGAAACTTCCTTAACTTGGCCACAATTATGGACCAAATTCTAGAAGAACAAAGCTACTGAGTGAAGAGACTTCAAAGACATTTTTAATAGGAGCTCAGTAAGACAAGGATGCCCAAGTTCCCACACTATTAAATGTATCCTGGAGCCCTATTCCAGGCCAGCAGAAAAGAATCAACAGGTGTGAGGATGGGGAGAAAAGTTATAACTGTCATTATTTATAAGCTGAACTGCTCATCCACTGAGAACATCAGCAGGGTAATTGCTAGGACTGATAAAAAGCCCCACAACAAATGTGTCCAGGGTCAGCCCACCCAAATCTGCAGCATTTCCTTATAGCAGCATCTGAGGGAAAACAGTTTCTTGCAAAGGTACATCATCTGGAAATAGTAGAAACAAAACCCCAAAAGAGACTACTTCTCATATGAGAACACCTTTGGACTCCCAGAAGGACCCCAAAGGTGACCTGACTTCAGCTGGGAGACAAGCTCTTTGCTGAGTTGGTGTGATAGTACAGGTCCTGGTTTGCCTCAAATTTGCTTGGTAAAGTCAATTCAATGCCAGGCAGCTTTCCAGTCAAAACTTTCAAAGACACTCCATAAACTTATTTCTAAAGTTGATAGAGGAATACAAATCCTACCCCATAACTAAAGGGAGGTTAAATGGGTTGGGGGGGGCCCAGTTGTGGCTTTTCTGGGCACTGGAACACACTGCCACATTGGAACTGCCAGCTTTGGTTGGGGGATTGTGGTTGACATACCCCAGTGCAAAAAGAGAGCTCTCATATCCTTAGAAGGTAAGAACCCCAAGGATAATCTTTTGCCTTCTCCATAGTTTCCGAGGCAAGTGGGGAAATGTAGTCACCCCACTGAGGAAGAGAAATCTGGATTCTTACCTAAACATACCACCAGAAGTTAAAGACCTAACCTACAAAGGTGAAATTGTACATCTGATGGAATGAAATACAGGACAAGGGATTGGAGAACATGGCGGACAGATAGCAGCAGCTACACAGGCTCTCTGTGAGACCCAGCTTAGAATCCAGGAATGGTGTGGAGTGAGGAATCATAAGCAAGAGGAGATATACCCTGCTGACCCAAGAATGAACTGGGCTGAGAGAAACCAACTGGTGCAATCCTGGTGCTATAACAGGAACAGATAAAGCCTCAGCGTGGAAGCTGGAGCCGCGCCATTGGAAGCCGCGATTTGTATTTCTTGCCACCGCTGCTGCATCTGAATCGGCTCGGCAGGGAGAGAGATGCACGAAAGCTCTGAGAACGGGAATCGGTGAATGGAGTTGAGAGCTGGACGGGTGAGGAGCCGTACATCAACTTGAGTGAGGGAAACTGGGACTCTATCATGGTCTAGAAGGCTCCAACACAGGACATTCTGGGACCAGGCAGACTTGCCAGAACAGGGCGCTGTAGTGACTTCAGTCACATATCCCCCTCTCAAGTGGGATTGGTGAGCAGTGCCTAGCCTATGTGACGCTGCTGGCTGAGACCCAGTAGACTAGCACAAAACAGGTCCCAGCCCCTGGAGGTGCACCCTAGTGGTGAAGCCTGCAGTAGGTTGACCTGGAGGGGCGGGCCCTGCAGAGGCTGCCCAGTCCGTAACTCCCTGGTGCGCTGCGGTGGGAGGGAACACCTAGCCGGTGTAATTCAATCAGACTGTGGCCGACAGGGAAGGAAGATGGGACTCCTATATACGCTTGCATATATAAGGAACAAAGAATATGGGAAGAGGGAGCAACAAGAAAGGCTCCTCGGCCCCAATCCTGAGAAACAGGCAATAGCAGACATGGCACCAATGGACATAAAGCACTATCTCCAGAGCCTCATAGATGAGTTCAGGAATGAAGTTATTAATGACCTGAAGCAAGACATAAGCAGAATAGTTAGAGAAATGCTAAGCACCACCCAAGAAAAAGCAGATGGTGGAATGAAAGAACAGAAAAAGAGGGGAGAATTGTTTGATGGAGAAAATAGAGAAAACATAGAATACATGAAGCAGGTTCAAAGAGATTACCAGGAAACTAAAAACTCTATCGAAAACTGGCATAACAGCTTGAAAGAAACTAAGGATAGATTATCTGAACTGGAGGGCAGATTTGTAATATAGGAGCATGAAATGAAAAACTTCTTAAAAATAACAAAGAAACAAACAGCAACAATACAAAGACTAGAAGATGATAAGAGGATCTATAACTTAAGAATTAAGAGCATAACAGAAGAGGTAGGGACACAAACAAATGAACTACAAAAGCTACTCGCAGAAATAATCCAGGAGAGTTTTCCTAATTTAGCAAAAGGTAAAGATACTCAGATGTATGAAGCATACAGGACCCCAGCCACCTACAACCCAAACAGAGCTACACCCAGGCATATAATAATCAAAATATCAGAAATCCAATATACGAACAGAATATTAAAAGCCATCAGAGACAAGAAACAGATCACTTACAAGGGAACACCCATCAGAATTACAGCAGACTTCTCGGTACAAACCATCAAATCACAAAGAGCATGGGGGAAATAATGCAAACTTTGAAAGACAATAACTATCCCTGGAAATTGATGGAAAAACAAGGTGCTTTCAGGATAAAGAGGAACTAAGGGAATATGCAGCCACCAATTCAACTCTACAGAGAATACTGCAGGATATTCCAAAAAAAGAAAAATACGAAGAATCCAGAAATAGTGGCAGAGAGGCCACAATGAATGGAGCAGAAAACAAAATGAACAAGACAAACACAACTAATGACAGAAAAAGAGCTCAACAGAAATGAGGCAGAGAAGATTGGATGATAGGAACAGCTATTTTGGAGAAAACGACATCATAATAGATAGTGCTGATTTGGTATCATCTTGTTTTGAAGTCCCATCAAGCTTTTGTTCTTCTGTCTCCATAGGTCTTAACATGTTGTATCTTATTGGATTTTATTATATGTGATAGTATAAGCAAAAACTTTTAAAGACAAGGAGATTATACAGAAACCATTGTTCATTTTCTGTTAGTTGATTCTAAATACCCTGTAATGCTGTCATTCTCTTAAATGGTTTTACATTGTTTTGATATATTTGATGCTACAGTATATGAAGTTATACTCAGAGATTTCAAGGAAAGAGACAATATGGTAACTACTTTTATGTTGGGATTATCTTGTGGTGAAACACTATTTTGCTTAAATGGTTATGTTTTGATCTGCGCTGTTTTGTTATGCCCTCTTTTATCTCAATCTCCATTTTATTTTTTTTAATTCTATCCTTTTAATTAAGGGAAAAATAAATAAAAAATAGCAGAATATATTATAGTAACCCACTTTGATTTTCTACTAACTTGATTTGAAGCCCTGTATTGCTCTCACCATCTTGTTTTGACTGATGTTCCTCTATTCTGTTTTGCTTGACAGTACCAGGTTCGAAAGTTTAGGCAACAGCTGTGAAGATAGTGGGATTCACTGTGATGCCCATTCTGGTTGATTATTATCTACTTTTGAAGACCTGTAATGTCTCCAATGTTTTGGTTTTGTTGGTTTTGTTCTTTACTGTTTTGTTCAATTCTATTATAACTGATGATATAGGCAATTCTATTTGAGATAGCGGGAAGCATTATGGTAACTATTGTTGATCACCTTGTATTATGTTTTTATGTTATCTATTATGTCCATCCTTTTGATTTAACTGACTCTGTTATGTTATGTCACATTTGGTTTTACTCTCTTCCAAAAAAAGTAATAAGAACTTTGGGAGCAATAAAACCCAAAATGTGTAATAGTCATTGTACAAAAGAGAGGAAAAGAAAGTGCTCTAAATGGTATAACTGCATGTATATGTAAGTGTATAAGATAGACAATATTACTGAGGTTTTGTTGGATCATTGAAGAGAACTGTTTGCAGTCTCACTGTTTGAATATCCATTTTATATGCTTTAATTTTGTAACTTGAACAAATATTTCTAAGATGACAATATTGTAATCCATTAACTAGTGATTTCCTACTGTTTATTTTTTTCTGAAATTCTATATAACTTGTACCTTTTTTCTGCTTTTTTCCCTTTTTCTCCTTAAATAAAATTAAAAAAAAAAAGAAATACAGGACAATATCTCCAAACAGCACACACTGGTTGGCAGCAGAGGCTATGCATCTGAGCTCAGTTCTCCTGACATTAGAATCCCTGCCACAACTCACTTCTCCTTATGGGTTTCCTGTTCCCTGTCATCTTCTCTGCAAGATCTGAAGCCCCCTGGACAGGAATCTTATCTCTTCAATCCCTGTATCTCTAGGGCCTAGTAGTGTGCCTGGCATATCGTGAGGCTCAGGAAACACTGACGGATGGATGGATATGAGGAAGATGAAATAGCCACAGTCCCACATGCGTATCAGGGCACCATCCTTAAATTCTAGAGTTTCTTTCTGAGCAGCCAAAGAACCAAAGGTGCTTGTGGGATGACCTAAGACTAAAATAGTTCTTCTACAACCTTACAATATTTTTTCTGTCTTTCTAGCTATTTGACCCCCACTCACCTAGATGGCATAATCTCCAGATCACCAATTATATTTTTATAGAAATCTGACACCCTCCTCTGTGCACTCAAGATAACTCATTTGCTCACTGCCACGTACCCAGGGGCAGGTTAGGAGGCAGAGGATGGCAGGGGAGGAACAGAAATTGATTCAAATAATAACCATATTATTGTGCTATATATTTTATCCTGTATTATATTCTACAGACAGTCCCTGACTTTCACTTGTTCAGCATATGATTTTTTAACCTTAAATGGGCACAGAAGTGACTTACCTTCAGTAGAAATGTCCCTTGAATGTTGCATATGAATCTTTTCCCAGGCTAGTGCCAGTACTATACTCTCCCCTGATGCTTGGCAGGGATGGGGATGACAGCGTCTAGTCAGCCATGGAATTCCAAGGGGAGCTACCAACATCACGATGTGCTGTGTGATTGAGCTGTGACTTTCAGTAGGTAATTTGTATCAAATGCAATTGACTTACAATATTTTCAAACTGATGTGTTTATTGGGTCATGACTCCATCCTAAAGCAAAGAGCAGCTGCATAATATTTTTATTAAGATCGTGAAGACTATCTCAAAACGACTAGGATAAATCAGAATGGGAAACAGCACAGTACATTGTATGTGTATCTAGGCCACAAGGGAAAATGAAATAGGTGGGCCCTGCCAGAATGTGCCAGCTACTTCCTGGGAGGGCACTGGGCAGGCTGTGGGTACCAGAAGAGAGCTTTTGGGTAGATGTAAAGGATTGGGCTCTGTTGATAGATGCAGAGCCCTGGGGTCCAGCTGCATAGACCATGGAGTTCAGCAAAGGAGACAGAATAGGACTGCTCTTCTCAGGGAGGACATAGTCCTCTATAGGGCCATGATTATTGAGCACAGTAGGGAAGTAGAAAGGTAGGCCACAGGCAGAATGACAGCCAGTCAAGGCTCTGACATCTCAGGGCCTGAGTTGAGAACAGAAACTGGGCTCCTACCAACCCTGAAACTGATAATTGAGAAGTAAATGGGAGCTTTTCTCTGAGGCCTGAGCCAGGGCTGGCAGGGAAGGGGTTTAACTACTGAACGCTTCTGGGAAGGTTTAGAAAAATGCCCAGTTTTACCTCAGATCTACCTCCCAGGAAGAGATAGGATCCTGGGGCTGGAAGACACCTAAAGATAAAATCAGTCCTCATAGGGCGAGAGGCCTGAGGACAAACCCAGGCCATCCCTGATGGCCCATGCATCACCCCAGTTGATCTCATAACTGTCAAGAGGTTCTTTCTCTGGCTCAGGTGTACCTGGTGTGACCTGCCTATTTTCATATGTATTGAAGATTACTTGGGTTAACTGTCTGCATGAAGAATCCTGAAACATGAACATTCATGAGGGCTTTAGGTAAGTAGCAAGTCCCTAGGCTTTGAGAAAAATCAACCATTCAAAACCCCTGGTAGGCTGCCTGGTGGTAGTGGACGTCCATGTTCTCAATCCAGTCTTGTTGGGTTCCTCTACACCCAGACCCAGAGGGCTCATGGCACTGGGCTTCTTGAGATTCTGCTTGATCACACAGGGTCTCTTCACAGTGGGTTGCTTCGCTTCACCTGCATTTGCTCAGTAATCATGCAGAGGAGGCCCCAGCTGGCCCTGTGCATTGCTGCTAGTGTGCTGTGATGCTCAGTGCACTGGGGAGTGCAGGGCCTCCTGTGCTTGAGGCTCTTGTTTTCAGAGCTCCAGGGGGTGTAGCAGACTGAGGCTGGCCAGGCACAAACATCCTTAGCCCCAGGAAGCCTAATTAGTAGATGCTTCCCTGCCAAGCATTTCCCCTGCCCCGGTCTCCCACATCTTTACTTGTTACTCATCTCCCCTCCCCCATCTCACCCTACCATGTATCTGCTTCTGATTGATCAGCTATGAAGCACAAGCTGCCCCAAGAAAGGACTGAGAGAACCCAGGACCTGAGACCAATATTCAAATAAGTCTGTCCCAGAGGCAGGCCTGCTAGGTGTTAAGCACAAAACTCATCACTTCAATACCAGGGTACAAGGGCCAGATGGCCACAGTGCCCAGAGAGAGGCCACCTGCCACCTCTCACCATGTCTGATACACTTGAGCTTGGGTACAGGGCAACTCCTATCCTGAATGGATCTGTCTGTCGCCCAGCATCTGATTCCAGCCAACACCACCTAAGGCTGCACTCTGAGCTGCCTGCTGCAGGCAGGGGAAGAGGGATGGTCATTATAGCAAAGTCTCTGTCCACCTTGAGAGCAGTGCAGGGCCAAGCCTGTTTTTTTGTTTTTTTTTTTTTTTTTTTTCTTTTTCATTTTTATCGGTACCGGGGATCGAACTCAGGACCGCCTGCTTGCAAGGCAGGTGCTTATGCCGCTGAGCTAAATCCCCAGCCCCCCCCCAAAGCCTGTTTCTTTCAGGACTTAATTGTCTGTCTGTCTTTCTCTTCTTCTTCCTCTCCTTTCCTTTCCTTTCCTCTTTTCTTTCTCTGAAGTGGTGGGATTGAACCGAGGACCTACGGCATGCTAGGCAAGCCCTCTACAACTAAGTTTTTTCTACCCCCAACCCTTTTCTTACTCACTTTTTAATGTGGAAAAATCTAACAGTGTCACAGCACCCAGCTGAGTGCCTCAAACAGGTTAAGCAGCCAACAATGACTCACAAACATGACAGCCAAGAGTTCTGGGAGGTTACAGAACTGGCCAGGATCAGCGGCCCTGGGGCAGGGAGATAGGAGGGCTGCTATTTGGGGGCCCCCAGGCTCTGCAGATGGTATCCAACCTGCCTTCCCTGGGATGTCAGAGGGCTCCACCAGGAGAAAGGTCCTCCTGAGAAGGGCGATGGAAAAATCCACAGCTGAGGGGCCTTGGGAGGGCTGTCCGTGCATCCATAGATGGCCCTGCAAGGAGTCTGAATGTCCTTGTGGCTTGGTCTGGCTTCTCCAGGCTGTTCCTCTCACAGTGATGGGTGATAAGGGTGGCAGGTAAGGGTGAAATGTTCAGAACATTTCACAGTAACAGAGGGGGCTGACAGGCAGGAGGACTGAGACCCAGATGCAGCTAAGGCCCCAGGCTGGAGGGAAAAAAACCAAGAAAGCAGGGACCAGGCAGAAGATGGACTGCACATGGAAGACGGGCACAGGCGCCAGAAGGAAATGGGGTTGTACTGGGCCTGCACCACACACTTTTGTGCTGACCTGTAGGACCTCACAGGCTGGATAGTAAGACAAAGGAAAGAGTGAATATCTCTGGGGTCTCCTGCCCCTGCTCATTACCATTCCAGCAAGACAGGCCACTGAGGTCATCCACCAGGGCTACACAGCTCCTCAGTGATAGAGTGGGCCAAGTCCCCTTTGCCCTCCCCTCTGTCCATTGCAGGAGGCCTTGAGGGTACACCAGGCACCATGGTCACATGAAATGTAGATGGCTGTGCAGCTGGTTTTGAGCCTGGGTGAGCCTTGGACAATCTGGTGACTCTGTGGGGCCATAGGACCCTTTGAAGGAAAGAGGTATGGAATCAGAGACGGAGATGTGTCCAAGTGAGGACCTCACTGGCCATCCTGCCACTGCTGGTAGAGAAAGGGGTCATAAACTGGGTAATGCTGTGGCCTCATGAAGGAACCAGTCAATGCACACCTTAACTTTAACCCAGTGAGATCTGTTTTGACATCCAAGACTGTAGCATGATATATCAGTACTGTTTTAAGTCACCAAAATGGTGATTGGTTATAGCAGCCACAGCAAACATACAAGTGACCTCCCATCAGAGCTGAAGACCCTGTGCACTGTGTCCAACCACCCAAGTCCAGGGCCTGCTGGGAAGGACTTCAATGTCCATACGCACTGTCCCTCAGGGCAAAGCCAAGCCAGAGTTCCTTATCCACATCTGTCATTCACTGCATAGCTTTGAACACCTGTACCACTGTGCTTATGCTGTCCCTCAGACACTGTTTCCTTATCTGAATGTACTTGGAAAGCCAGAATAAGTGACTTTAAGTGGAAGATAGTTGTCAAATATACACAATAAAAATAAGTCTTATTAATTTGGTAAGGTTCCCCCCTATCTGGGCCGAAGGACAAAATTACACTCTCCCTGTCTTCCAACCTTCTCCCTTCTGCCTCCCTTGGGGGGCTTCCCCAGGACCCATCTCTCAGAGGGAAAAACAATCATCCTAGATGTTTTCATGGCTTTCAAGAAAACCAGATTGTAGTTGTTACTTGCCTTCCACTGCCCCAGCCAGCCTCCCTGCCCTGGAGCCACAGTTCAGCAGGCTTCGTGCTGAACCTGGTCTATCTCCTAACCTAGCTCACATCTCTCTGCCTCCTCACTCAAGTACTTTGGGGAGGCCTTTGGACCTGATCCACAGAGGCCAGCTTCCTTCAGGGTCTTCCTTTCCCCAGGAGGGCTTCTGAAAGCTTGTCCATTCTACCTCTCTGTGTCCATCTGGCTACCATCAACCAAGTGAACACACCATGAGGATGGAGCCAGCTATCATGGTGGCAGGGCCTCCACCTTGTTGGCTCCAAAGATCTGGGACATTCTTCCACTTCATATCCACAAGGGATCCTAAAGACTGGCTGGGGACTCCTCCTGGGGACTGTTGGATTCTTTGATTTAGAGGAGTACCAGGGGCTTGGGCTGTGGGGTCCAGGTCCTGTGAGAACCAGTGCTTGTCCAAAAACTCAGGGCACTGTTGTCTCTCCTGGACTGAGATGAGTTCGTCAGCCCTTCAGGGTGAAATGGCAGCATTCAATTA
This sequence comes from Cavia porcellus, assembly GCF_034190915.1. NCBI lineage: Eukaryota > Metazoa > Chordata > Mammalia > Rodentia > Caviidae > Cavia > Cavia porcellus. The sequence goes on from NW_026947500.1 coordinate 30,017,189, forward strand.
GAGGGGAGTTGCTTTGTAAAATATCCCTTTTTGCTTAATAAAAACAATGGTCATCTTATGTCTATCTTGCTTATGAGTGGATGAGAAAGGAATTCTGATGAGTTCTGAATCCAAATGGCAGTGAAGCAAGGACAGGTGCTTGGAGAAGAAAGCAAGGAGAAACTTGTGCTGGGAGCAAGAACCACTAGGTTCGAGTCTTTTCATCACCACATGACTTTGTATGACCTTGGACCCACCCTTATCCTGAAGGAACCTCCATTGGTAGATCTGTGCCTCACATGGAAGCTGGGTATCACCGATGTGCACTGCACAAGCTAAGCCAGCCTGGGGTAGAGCCTGGCTGTGATTGACCACTAAATGTCCTAGATGTCAGCGGGGGCCTTATGTGAGGTGCATGTTTGGGTCACTCCAGGAGGCCAATGCTGTCTCACCTCAGGGGAGACACAGGTGGCAGGGAAGGCAGGACCTGCTCAAAGCTTCATGGAGTGGCTGGGCTGGGAAGTCCTCTGTGGACTCCCAGCCTCTACTATGCCAGGGGTAACAGGGGCTCCAGCTAGTGAGTGACAGGCTACGCTGTGTCTGCTCACCTGGCACCCAGAGTACATCTGCAGCAACAAGTGTAGTAGAGCCAGGTCCAGTTACAGCACACCTGGCAGCCTGCTCTGAATTCCTGCAGAAGGCTGCGACACCAAGGCTAGGGTGGGCAGGGGGACAATCCTCACAGTGTCTGGCTCCCCAGCACATGGTCTGTAGGATGACAGCCTGACCTAGCAGTAGGACCCCCAGGAGATCAGATACCCCCAGCCCCAAGCACCAGGGCTCCACAGGCCAAAGCATGCCCTCCCAGTGACACTGAGGGACGAGACAAGTGTGACTCTGCCTCCTCTCTCCCAGCACATTCTGCTCTGGTGCAACCCAGGTGGAGTGCACAGGCAGGGTGACCTCAGCTCTGGTCAGAGTCTCTGTCCCCAGCAAATGTGAGACACATCAGGTATGTTCAGCACACATATTCTCACAGAGAGGACCTTCCATCTCTCTCTCCATGCTTAGAAAAATGTCACCTTCTCAGACAGCCCATCCCCGATTACTCTGGCCCTAGCAATGCTACTGCCCACCCTGACTACCCAAGAGCCTGCATGAGATCCTCCCAGCCCCCTTCCCTAAGTCGGGGTCTTATTTCCTCCCTGTCCTTCCCTCTGCCTCTGCCATCTGTTTCCCACACATGCTCACCTTTACTTCCTGCCTGACCACAGCCTGGGCTCTTGGGGACTAGGGGTCAAGGCTGGGCTCTGAGATTCTTTCCACCTTGCACCTCCGGAGCCCAAGCCTACGGCCATGCCCAGGATAGGAGCTGGTGAAGCTGAGGACACTGTCTTTTCTATGCCCCACATGGGGACAGGGTAGGTATCAAGCTGCTGTATGCCTGCTACCAGCTCCTGCACTTTCTAACAGCCCAGTATCATGGTGACAATGAGAGCAGAAACACATCAACGCTCTTCTGGCTCTCTCTGCCATGACTCTGCACCCCTCATTCACTGACTCCCACCAGCTGCCCATTTGCTGTGGTCTCCCACTTTGGTGGGAAGGTGGACGTTGCATTAACAGGGCCTTTGCCATGACCCTGCGGTCCTGCAGGCCTTGAACAAGCCAGCCATGCTTTACAGTCTGTCAGGGCTGCGTCCACACAAGGCCTTCCCGGTGTTTTACAGAAAGGCCTTTGCCACAAATGGAGTCAAATGGATTCACATTGGGATCATAAATATAATTAGGAGACTTTTATTTTCAAGTAGCACTTCTGAAATCTATAAAATTAAGCTAATATACTGATTTTTAAAACACAGGAATTTTTTATTGCTCTGTGAGTCAGAGTGTGCCAACCCATGAGGCTAGGAATTAACTCTTTCTATTTCACAGGCTTCCAACAGGCTCCGGGACCATCGGCTCCAGAGGCACCTGCCCCAAGAAAGCAGATCCCCAGTACAGAGAGATGACTAGGTAGGGAATGACCTCCCTCGCAGCATAGCAGCTTCTCCCACCGTCCCACCTCATCCTTTGTTGCCTTGAACCATCCCCTGTGCTCTGAGAAAGCAAGCCCAGGTGGTTCCAAGACTTAACCTCCGCTGCTCCCCTGGAATCAGCTCCTTCCTAGTCCCATTTCTGCATGACTCCTGCCTAATCCATAGCCCTGGCCCAAAGGGATCACCTCCTCTCTAGGATTTCTGGATCCCACTGATGGGACATGGAATGCCCAACTCCTCTTCCTGGGAAACTGAGGTTCTAATTGTAGATACTTGACCAAGCCCTGGCTGAAGCTTCTGAAGTAGCCTGAGGCTGACTAGGCTCCAATCTTACTCCCTTCCTGTGCTATGGGGTCCTGAGCTGTGTGCTATGGAGTCCGTGAACATCATCTTGACCAAATCCTCACTCCAGAGCCCCACTCATCCAGTCTAGGAGAGCTACCACTCACCAACTGACTAAGTCTCGTGGAATCCCAGACAGATCCCAAGTCCAGTGTCTGTGGACTCCCACTGTGACGAGCTCCAGTGCTCAAACTCTAAAGTCTGGGCTGCCTGGGACACAGATCTGTAGGCCTCAGACAGGGTACAAGCCAAATATTTCTAGGTCCTGCTGCTCCCATCCTATGGGGTTCCCACACCTTAGAGTGGAGTCTAGACTTGTCCTGATCCTAATATCTCTCAGAATTGGGGTGGCCAGGGGGCTTCCTTTATATTTGGGTACCCTAATGGGCCTGAGAGTGGCAGAATGGTTGGATTCTGTCTCAAAATCCACCCTTTCCTTGGCAGCTCAGCCATCCACATGGCCCCAGCTCCAGGAAGCTTCCTATACCCACATCACAGCAAGACAAGAAGCCCTCTTGTCTAGGACAGGGAGTTGAGGCAGACACACTGGAGGGACAGGTACCTCATCCCACCCATTCAACCCTGCCTCAGAATGGGACTGTACTGGGAGACAGGTCTTAGAAGAGGTAATAGCGTTATCATGATGTCACAAAGGAAGATTCTAATCAGAATGACTAAGGTCTTTATGAGAAGAGATTAGGACACAGAGGTTCAGATGAGGACTCAGGGAGAAGATGCCACCTGCAAGCCCAGAAAAAAGGCTTGAGGATGATCCAGCCCTATGAGAACTTGATCTCAGACTTTTAGCCTTGGAACATGGGACAGTGATTGTCTGCTGTTGAAGCCACCTAGCTGTGGTGTATGGTCACCATTACCTCAGGAAACTATAGCCCCAAGCTACTACAGGTCCTTGGCACACGTGTGCCAACCAAAAGGTGGACAGAAAGGATGCCTGTAGGATATGGGCAGGCAGGTGAAAGGTTGGCGCTTCAGAACATGACTGACTTCAGGGGGATGTGATGTCAGCCTCCTGATCCAGGGGTGACTGCAGGCTGGGCTTGAGGGAAAGTGGCAGGGTCACATAGGCTCAAAAAGAGATGCAGGAGGGGTGGCCACTGTCCACCTTGGTTTTCACTTTGTGTCCTATTCCTGTTCCAGGGTTCTGGGAGTCTTCCTCTGTTAGGGGTATAGGGCAGGACCCTTCTCCAGAAGGTGACCATCCTAAGGAGAGAAACTTAGTGGCCTCCTTCTTGAACTCTCGCACACAGTCCCTCTGTGTCACTCTGAGTGTGGCTGTCAGATTTCACACATTTTATTGGGAAGTACAATTTAAGCCAGATGTGTGCTGACAGCCACAGTACAGGTGATGACAAGATGAGCCTTCTTGGGCACATGTGACTTGCATTAGTGAGCTGTTTGGGGTACCTACCCCGTGGGATCAGGGCAGGCCTGTGTCACACAGGATTGGTCACATGGCTGTTTGTGGATACACGTGTGTATCACACCAGCTCATATAGCTGCCCTAGAGGCTTCTGGTAATCCCACTATGGAAAGCCACAGACAAGCTCAAGCAAGGACTGTTCTTCCTATCCTATTCCACAGAGGGGGAAACTGAGGCTGGAGAAGCATACAACTTATTCCAAGGATGCACTGTTTATGGCAGAGAAGGGCTCTTATTCCTGCCCATGGAGCAGCTTCCAGAATAATCATCTCTGTGAGTACCAGACTGATGTTCAGGAAGCTGCCTTTAGGGCCCTTTGCTTCATTCTGGGGTCTTTCACTCTCTACCTATCGAGTAGCCTGAGCAAGTAGCCTGCCCATCCCAGCTCTTCTAGGGCACAAGCTACTGAGGGCTGTGGTCTCCCTCCATCTGTGGTAGCTGGCAGGGCTTGTGAAGGTCACTCATCTGAGGCCGTGACCCTCTCGCTTCAACCTCAATGCTCCCTCTTGCCTTGGGCAAAGTCCAAACTCCCAGACACACTAAGCGGGCAGCCCCTCTTTGCACAACCTTGCTTCTGGCCAGTGTGATTTTTTCACTCATTCAATGGATTATTCATTCATTCCTCAAATGTTCATAAGCCCCCTCCCACTCCCCAGCAGCCACTGAGACAAAGCAGCTTCCCTCGCGCCCCTCAAGGGCCTTGACTTCCCAGCTCTTGGAGAAAGAGGCTTGAGACAGTAGCTGTAATTGATTGGAGGGCAGAATAGAAGGTCCAGGCCAGGCCAGGAGAACCACAGAGTGGTCCTAATTCAGAACATGTGACTGGTCCCTGGAGCTTCTCAGGAGAATGAACCATTCCTGAGGATGAAACAAGTCAGGGAACAGGAGTATACATGTGTGCGTGTGTCTTGGAGGGGCATGCTGGGCAGGGGGAACAGCTCCTATGAAGGTCCTGAAGCAGGACAGAGACAGCTCAGACCTGGACATGTGTACCTGGTATAGAAACCCTCACCACCTACCTACGGTGTGCCTGGGGGCTGCTGTTTGTGCTGTAGATCAGAGGAGGAGCCAGCAGCATGTCTACCCCTAGTTCTCTCCCTAGGCTACCTGCACCTGGTCTTGTCCCTTTTCCAAAGGTCCATCCTCTAAAGGAGCTACTGGCAGTAAGCTCAGGTACACTGGTGCTCTTTGGGGTCCTGTCTTCATTGCAACCAAAATAAGGGGAGTGGAGGATGTGTGGGGAAGTGAGTGGAAGGAGAATATGGGAGGCTGAGCCCGATTGAGACTGAGTGGGGTCAGCCCTACAGGAATCCTTTCCCTCCAGACACAGAGGAGAAACAGAGGCCTGCTGGAGTGGGGGTGCTCCTCCTGATCCTTGAGGCTGAGAGATGAGTACTGTGCTAAGTGACTGGGAAGATGTGTAAGGCTGAGGCTGGGTGATGACTATGTTACAACGAAAAAGACTGAAACCCCCAGAGAGTTAGGGGTTGGGCAGGTGTGGCTGCTGAGGCCACTCTTCCTGGGCACCTGGCTGGCCTAGTGCCTGTGGGTGGTCACAGGCTCCCAGCAGGAGCCCTGCATCTCCAGCCCCCACAGCACTGTGTGGGGCTGAAGCCACCTTGGCCTCGGCACTATGGAGAAGGGGGCCTGGCAGGGGAGACCACTAGGGCAGGGGTCCCCTCTCTGGGCCCCAGTGGGTGGGACAGAGGCCCCCAGGCTCCGGCTGCAAGGCGAGGCCCTTGGTGGCGGCCACAATAAATATGTTTGTTCAAGGGAAGCCAGGCTGGGAGCTGTGTACGCCGGCCCGGTGAGGAAGAAAAGGCCACTTGTGCCTTGCACACTGGGGCGATTGTTCCTGCTCACGCAACCGCTGCCCCGTGGCCGGAAAGGTCAGACGGCCCTCGGGCCTCGTCGGAAGCACCCAGTGCCTCAGGCCCCTTGGCTTGTGCCCTGCTGTAACGTCCGAGTGTGGCTTACCTCCTTGCTGTGGTCATATCACCTCTGAGCCTTGGCATGGGGAGGGAAGCTACCACATGAGGCCTGAAAAAAATGGTTCCAGCAGAGGCAAGGGGAGAAAGAACCTGGGGGTCTGCCTGGCTGACCCAGAGAAAGCGCTGTGAGTGAGTCCTGTGAGGGGCCCTGGCACCCACATGCAGCCAGGGATGAGGCAGGGAGATTCCACACGAGGAGCTACATTGTGTTCAGAGGGAACAACTGGCCTGGTGACTGGACATGAGGGAGGCTATAGTAAAGGCTGAGAGAGACTGGAAGCATACTGAGGCCAGACCAAGCCATCAGCATCCTGCAGATGAGAGGTGCTGCCTGATGCATGTCTGTCTACCTGGGAGATAAATCCCACAAAAGCTCACTCCTGCTCTTCCCTCAGTTCAAAATCCCAAAGGGCAAAATTTTAGAACCTTGCCTGGTGCTCCTGTGCTCTGAGGCGGAAGAGGAACTTGGAGGCCTCCAACTTGCAGGCCTCAAGGCGGGCTCTGAGTCACCCCATCGGCTCTCCTCCAGCCTCTGTCCTCCCTTCACTGCAAGGACAGCACGCAGACCCCCTTCCTCGCCCCAGGTCTCACCATCAGGATGACTGGGCCAGGTGACTGAGGAAGAAATACCACCCGCCAAGGTCCCCCTGAATTGTAGTCTTGCTGGTGACATCATGAATGGCTGCTGCAGCCACTCTGGCTGAGTCTCCAAAAGTGCCTCCTTTTGGAAGGTCAGGGCTACCAAAGAGCAGCTAAGTGGCTTCAGAGGGGCCAGAACCACAGGAGGATCCGCCTTGCTCTAGCCCAATCCAGGGCTTCCTTGTTGAGGCCAGCCCTTTCCCTGCTGTGTGCACTCTGGGAGGTGGGGGGGGGGAGGGGTGGTACTTGATCCCTGACACCAATGGCTACAGGGTTCCTAGAGAGATGGACTTATTCAAAGGGGCTCATCTGGTGCTGTGAAAGGGACCCTAGGCAAGAGAGGGACATCCACCCCAGGTGAGAATTCTGAGCTGCACACCCTCCCCAAGGGCAACCACCTTGGATACCATTGGATAAACCACCTTGGATAAACCATTCCCTTTGGGTATGGTTTCAGAGTGGAAGCAGTAAGGGACCACATGTAGTCTTGGCTCTTTCTCCAGGACTCTACTGGTAACACATGGCTGGAATATACCAGACTGACCATGGCCAAACTCCTGAGGGGCCTGGCGTTTCTACCATGGGACAGGGGCGCTCCAGATTGTTGTCTTTGAGCTGCAGCAGAGGCCTGTGGATCCATCACTTGAAGGGCAGACACTTGAGCCTGTATTCGGCCTCTCCCTATGCAGATCTGGAGTGACAAGCAGCAAGGGGAAGACTGGGCAACCTTCCCCTACCCTACATTAAGCCATGGCCCTGAGGCCTGTCCCTGCAAAAATCCAGACCAAGGTTCCAGCCAGAGCACCCTTCGAGCCTGTCACTGGGGCAGGAGGGGTAGAGATAAATAGACTTGTTCAGGTGCCAGCCCTGCTCTTATGACAACCTTGGTCTCAGCACCTCCCAGGACTGATCACCACCTTATTGCCAGTATGAGTCATCCTGTTATCTGCCTGAATCAGGGACATATGTATGGGGCCCTCAATTCCCCAAATGTCACACAAGTTCTGTGCAATAGCAGGTGAAGTTTCTGGTAGCTCAACAGCATCCACTGAAGCCAGTCTTCCATGGTAACAAGGGGCTATCAGGCTAGGAGTATGCTGTTGTCCCAGCCTCTACTGCCAGCTATGACAGGGTCCTCCTAGGTTACTGGTCTCTAACCCAAGCACTAGGGACTTGCAGTTCTCCTGCCTTGAATTGGCTGGACTCTGGAAACCAAGAGGTCCTCACCCACCTCTTCCAGCCTGGGAGGAGTTGGTAGACCATACTTACACCAACCTTTCCCCTTGTTCTCCCTGAGGCTGGACACAATCTCTAGAAGAAGCCCCTGGATAGAATCAATGTGATTAACAAGAAGCTGGCCCCATATCAGTCACCACAAACCAGCTCCCAAGGGGGTCCCAGAGGAAAAGCAGCTGGCCAGGTGGCAGCAGGTAGGCTGCAGTTTCCCAAGGGCTAGTGTGTGACACAGGTCCTGGCCCCAGGCTCTGCACACTTTCATCTGCCATAGCACAGACCTGATGGGAGCTGGGAGAGCAGTGAGGAGCTGCAGCAGAAGCTGAAGGACTGGTTAGTGGCTTCCAGGGGAGGTTCTTGGTAGAGAGAACGGGATAGGTAAGACCTGTGTGAAGAGAGGACAGACCCATCGGAAGTCCTAGAAGGGGTCCATGTGCAAAGGTCCTATGGTTTAAAAAAAAAAAAGCTGGAAGAAGCTAAGGGAGCAAGAAAAGTCCAGAGGGCCTGGCATGTGGAAAAGCGGGTGGGAAGGTGAGTGGGAACCAAACATATCAGGCCTGGCCTCAGGCAAGGCAAGGGGATTTAGATTTGTGCTGTGTGCCGTGGCGTTGAACTACTATGACTAAGGCAGGCCCAGGAGCTACCAGGTGCCCTTCTACTGCCACTGGCATTGCCATTCCCTGTAGCACCCACAGAGGAAGAAACGCCTGACTGGGTCCTGCCCCTTTACCACACAATCCAAGCACAAGCCAGTCTCCGTAGTCAGCATTTCACACTGCTGTCCTCCTGGCTGCCGTCTGTTTTTCCCTGCAGACACCCCAGGAAGTGAGCTGCTGTGGTTTTTGCCTTCAGGCCCCTTGATCTGGCTTTGCATTTGGGTTTGGTCAATGGACCCTTTGCTGCAGGCCAGAGGATGAAAGAAACCATGGCCCCGATGCCCACGTCTGCTCTCTGCTGTGGAGCAACTAGCTGTGACCCCCATTTTAGGCCCTGGCTCCTTAAAGTGACCAGTTGATGGGACCCTCATCCTTCTGAGCTCTAGCAGCCACTGCTTGTTCTCTATTTCTTGAATCTGGGGTAGAATCTGTTCTAGTGACACCACTCTGGGGTTCTATATGGGATCTGGTGGTTCCCAACACCTGCCCAACCTGGATGGCCCTTGGGTGCAGTCTACTTGCTGTGCTCCCCACCCCATGTGGTTACTGCTGTTATCTTTATCTCACAGGTGGGGTGGAAGCTCAGAGAGAGCGTTAGCTCCCAGGCCAGAATTTAGGCCCTACTGTATCTGCTCCATATCCTGAAGCTCCTCCTCACTTCTATGATACGGAACTCCTGAGGCTCAGGGTACTCCAGAAGCCCCCTACTCTGAGGCTGCTCCTTCCCTAAGTCCAGCTCATATCTTCCTTCTTGCTCCTGGACACATGCAAATCCCACAGAGCAATTGGGAAGGGCAGGGCATGGGCCCCCACCAAGTGGTCCTGATGTCCTGTGCTTCCTACTGACCTCCATGTCCAGGCCAACATCCACCAGGAGGAGGCCTGGCTAGAGGTGGATATGTCTCATCTGTCTTAAGAACACAGGTACTCTGAGCTGCCAGAGGTCTGCTAGGAGACCTTGGGTGGGGCCTCTGGGGTTCTTTCAAAGACTCTGGAAGGTGGACCTGCTCTAGTGATGGAGGGACCTCTCTGCTCAACATAGGAACAGCTACCCACTGACTAGGGGAGACACGGGCCCAACCCCAGGAGAAGCATTCCGCAGACAGGCAGGCATGTTCAGCTTTAAAATCTCTAATTCCCCCATACTGAAGTCAGCTCCTATGCAGATTGATGCAGAAATAACAATTTGGGGAAAAATATCAATCTTCCTCCCTGCTGGGAGTGGGCCTCACTCCTCTCACTGGCCTCAGTCCATCAGCTCGTCACCAGAGTCCCACCCAAAGCCCCTCTGGACTCTGGGTCACCTCCCTTTCCCATCAGCCAGTGATCCCAGCCAGTGATGGGTGGGGCTGGAGATTTCTGGACCTTGAAGAGAGCCACTCCTCTGTCCTAGGCCTCAGTTTCCTTTGCTGTGGCAGAGCACCATCCATCTAAGTCTGAGCCTCATCAAACCCTATCACTAGCCCTAGGCTTGCTTCCAGGAAAGACACATCCTTTGCTCAAACACAACACTTCTGACCTGGGGAAACCAACAGGTCTCATTTACCCAGGGGCCCTGGGGTCCTCAGATCAGGAATCCCGACAGCTACCCCTCTACACACTCCCTCCCAAGCTCGCCACATCAGCACATATCCATCTCTGTTTCCCTGCACTACCACTGGACCCACCCTTGGCCTGCTCCTCTGCCCAGCCAGCTGGAAGCAATCTCCCTGGAACATGCAGGTGGCCCTCCTTAGTAGGCTCTGTGGGGCCGTCCCTAGCCCTGCACCCACGCGGAGGTGGCTCTGCACGCTCTGCTGCCTCCAGCCCCTTCCCTATTGCAATGAACCAAGCACTCTGGAATTTGCAAAGAAATCAGGGGTCTTTAGCTGCTGTTTTTCTTGGCGAGGTCTTATCACAAATTAGTGGGGAAGCCCCAAGGTTAGGGTTTCCATTAGTTCAGCAGAATCTGAGACGAGCTGAGAGGAGAGGAGCTGGCCTCCTGCCCCTCCCAGTCAGAAAACACTTCACCTCAGGGCCCCAGGCAGCTGTCAGTGCCCAGGACAATTCCTGAGCAGGTGACCCTTGCTCTGGGCAGGGGTGAGGCACTGGGGAAGACTTCAGGTTGATGGGTTTCACAAGCCTAGTGAGTCCCTGATGCCTTCCCAGGGCTGCTCTCAGTCGATGTATGAATTGGCTAGCCATGGAGTCTGGGCCCTGTTAGCTGGGGGCTCTGGGCACTGCTGGTGGGACCGACATCTAGCCTCACAGCATGGGCACTAGTAGACAGAGGGCAAAGGCAAGTTTGGATCAGAATTCCAGGAGACAGGCCTTTGGAACCTGGGGACCCGAACTATGGCACCCCCTCAACTACAGTTAAACACAGGGTCTCCACATCAGTAACTCTTGGAGAAGATCCAGGATCCTGACCACACCAGTGGTAGCCATTTCCACTAAGAAAGGAGGCTTTTCTGATGCAAAAGGCCAACCCAATGTAGCTCCTAAGTTAGAAATTAGAAACCTGAAACCCAAACCACAAAGTCGCCACCACAACTTGAAAAGCCAAAAGCGTTTGTTACAAAGGCTGATCCTACAGCAGAAGGGTTTTCTGGGATGTTTCAAGAGTTCTTCCATCCTCTGTCTAGGGGCCTACTCAGACTTTCTCCAAAGTTTGCCACTGAATCTTTACAAGACCTGTCCCCACTCTAGCCTCTATTGTACAAAGTCATATCCTCCCTGCTTGATTCTTCCGGGGAACTGAGATAGATTCAGTCACAGTAAGTCTTGCTTCTGATAACAGGGCTTAAAGACTAGACTGCGCTCTGATAGCATGGTGGGTTCCAGTCTGGAGGCTCCTTACCCTGGATATTTATCTCTACATTCTTGCCTTGCCAGGCATTATCTCTGGTACAGGGTACTGGGTCTATCATCTTTGCCCCATGACAGAGACCACTGTGTACCCATTTTATAGGCAAGATCGTTGAGGCTTGTGACCTTGGAGTGTCTTGACCTTGATCCCAGTGACTCTACCACCTGCTGATTTGGATGACTTCTTTCTCCATTCCAAGCCCTGCTCTGCTGGCCCTCTCTCAGGCAAGTTGATTGCGTACTGCAAGAGGGTGGGTAGGAAGGAGCATGGCTGGAGCCATGCCATGGCCCCCACGTACCCTGCTCCTCCTTGAAAAGGTCCTATGTTTGAGTGTGGGAGGGCTAGTGGATAAATATGCCCTGCCTAGGGGCTCCAGCCTTTCCTGACCAGGACACAGATACAGCCATGCTCCAGCCTTTCCTGACCAGGACACAGATACAGCCATGCGTGGTCGCCTGACTCCCTCTGACCCACTCTTGTTTCCCCACCCTGGGAAGCTTTATCTGCCCAGGATTTGATCCAGCCCTTAGGTCTTTGGACAGAGAACCCTGGCCACCAGCCCAGTTCCATTGTGAAGAAATCTAATCCCGACGGGAGGACGATGTCGCTCCGGAGGATTTAGGGCCGTCACCTGGCAGAGTGGAAGGCTCTGCACCCTGACAGAATAAGTGGTTCCATGCCGAAAGGTGACACCATAAAGCGAGTCTGAGCTGAGGGAGGACCGTATATCATGTGGGCTAGATGGATATGTGTTTTTCTTTCTGTCTCCCCTTCCAGGTCTCCTTGCTATGGCCCTCAGTCACTTGGTGATCTTATCAGAGTTTTCTGGGCCAGATGTGACTTTCTATCAGGACGATGGGACCCTAGGCAGGGCCCAGGGGTCCTTAGGAGAAGGGGGAGGGGGCCTCAATGGAGCCAGGCTCACATTTCCAATTCACTGGGCCAAGCAGCAGATTCCTTCACACCTGCAGCAGACAGGGGAGGTGCCAGTTCCCCCCAGCCCCAGGGCATGCTCCTGAGCCTCTCTCAGTGACTTTACCCTGCCCCAACCCCCTAAATCTAGTCTGCCTGTGTGACTGGCTTTGACCAATGGGTCATGAGCAAATGATACATGAGCTGGCAGGCTTGTGTCTAGGGCAGCAGAGGACTCCTGAGAGGCAGTGGGGCCATCCTCTGCCAACTAGCCTGAGCCTGTCAGCCTCAGCCTCTTGGGATCTGGAGCATGAGAAACTGTTACCCTTTGAGTTGCTAAGGTTGGGGACAATGTGGCTTTGAGGCTCAAGGATTGCTTTAAATATTATTTCTTGGCCAGGCACCAGGAAACTGCATGGGGCTGCCTTCAGGAGGCCTCCACAAATGCAAACAGCAGGAACAAAATGGCATCTGGGCCCCTCTGCTTTCTGGGTGCTCTTTTTGGGATCCTCCTCAGTCCCTCCACTTAACAAGTCCTCAACTGGGAGGATTTTGTCATAATTTAGATGAGGACACTGAAGGGCTTTGAGAGCTGGAGCTAAATTCAGCCTGAGTCCCCTTTTCCCCCACATTTAGAGCCCAGTGTCTCCTGGGAACCCAGTGAATCTCCCTGTTCCTTTCCAGTCCCAGCAGTCAACAGGAAAGTGCTATTGATCTGGGGAGGCAAGGAGTCAGGTCAGCAGCCAGGGGTAGACTCAGGGACAAAGAAAGGAAAGTGGGGGAGGGGAGGCTGACATCTCTAGGCCCCACTTCTGGCTGCTGGGCCACCTCCTTTTGCAGCAGAACTGCCTGGTGGAGCTCCCCCTGTGCAGAGCTCTCGCTTCCTGCTCTCCTGACCCCTGATGCCTCAGCACTGCTTGCAAAGGCTTCACCATGACCGCAAGGCTAAACCTCTGTCCCAAGGGTTGGTGTAACCCTCCAGGAATAGCCACTGTACTGGCCCCTCCTTCTTCTTCCCTGGGGCCTTCCAGGCCTTTGCTCCTAGGTGTCATTTTTAGGGTCCTCCCTGACCCTTGAGCTTTGAATCCTGGTGGCCTAGGGCATAGCTATGGACCACCCTTTCTTCTCCTCCAGCTGCTCTTGCTTCAGAATCCTGCCCAATCGCAGGACTTCAGCTCCTGGCTTTGTTGCGAGCACCTTGCCATGGTTCTGCTTCCTGCCCAGATTCTCCCGGAATGGCAGCCTCCCTCAGTATATGCACTAGGCTGTTCTGTGGCATCTCAAACTCAGGTTGTCCACTTGGATTCCCAACTTGTCTAAACCATGGAGCCTCAATGGCTGCATCCTTCTAGGACTCTAGTCATGGCCCAGAGTCCCTTGCCCAGGAATCCTGTGCCTTTGCATTGCTTCCATGTTTCAGGATGATCATCTCTCCAACTTTCAACCCTCAGCTATGGCCAGGGTCTGACCTCCCACCAGCTCCAGCCCTCACTAACTTCCCAAGAACCCACCTGCTTCTGCCTCTGTGTTTCACACTACTTTCCACCTAACTTCCTTTAACCACCATATCATTGTCCCATATTCATTGTTATTCTGTTTGCTTGCTTTTCTGGGTCATTCTCTGCCTCCCCATCTGGAACAAAAAAGCACCACTAGGCCAGGTCTCTCCTTACCTTGTTCACCATCTCCTGCCTAGAAAGCATCCAGTGAGCTCAGTGTACTGAAAGCCACCACAACCATGTGCCCTGAGCTCCCCATCCCAGTGGGGAATTATTGCTCCATTTGCAAATGAGACTTGAGTTGCTCACCTGGATCCAGGGTGACTCAGACCTGGCCAGGACACATCCCCACCCCTGCCACATGGCGGCATGGTACCATGTGGTACCTGACTAGGGAAGGCACTATTCTAGTTGGGAAGAAGTTGGCCTCTGAACAAAGACCTCAAAGAATTGAGGTTACCCTCAATTCTTGGAGAGAGGGAGATCTCAGCAAGGAATCTTTATGTGCCCCAAATCCTGCCATTTCAATAGACTTCCATGGTAGGATAAACCAGGAAAAAATGTGGATGTAGTGAGATGCTTGATGACTTGTCCTATTGTCTGCTCGGGGTTGGTCTGGCCCGGCCCTCCAGTGGCTTATCACTCCGATATTCAGAATGAAGAACCTGAAACAGCTTCTAATCAGCCCCTTCTCCATGTTTCTTATTTTTAAAAACTCCTTACAATCCCCAAAAAACAGAAATCCTTTTTTGTATCTGGGATCTGGCTTCTCTGGTTGGCCAGTAATTGGATGTGACTCTAGGCTAGAAAACTATGCCTGCCAAGATCCCTAAAAGGCTGGGGGCAGGTAGGGTATTGGCTTGGCCCCTGGGAGGGGCCAGAAGAATGTCTTCATTTCCTTTGGGTAGCAAGTTCCCCATTCACCCCGTGGGGGGGTGGGGAGGGTGGTCAGGCTAGGCCCAATTCCCAACCCAACACCATATAATGATAAGGGATAATGGCCCTGGATGACCCAAGGGCATAACTTTCTATAGGTCAAGAGAGAGATGTTAAGAATTCCTTGGATGGCATAGGGTCCTCAAGACATCCAGGATAATGTCATCCACACAGGGCACTCAGACTAGGCCCCTGTAGGAACTCAGGGACTAAGCAGGCAGAAGGTAACATGCCATGAGTCCTGGCCAGCCTGGGTCCTGCTCTTTTTACAGAGGCAGCCAGGTGACCTTCAGGGACTGCCTCTGGTTTGGGAGGCTTTCCCAAGGCCAGTGACCTCCTCCTGGCCTTCAGCTGTCCCCCATGCAAGGCCAGCAGGGGCTCAGCCCAAAGGAGGTCTGGGCTCAGCCTGAAAGAGGCCTGAACTTAGCCTGGCCCTGGAAGGCAGCCGAACCAGCAAATTCAGGCCTGTGTGTGCAGAAAGGCCGATCACAGAGAGCTGCTGACTTGTACCTTCAAGATACCACCAATCTTACTTAAAGATGATGAATGACAGGTATGTGTGGCTTATCTTTTGCCTTCAAATGCTGAGTCTACCATCCAGATGGAAGACTTCATAGTATCTAACATACTGGAAATTTCTCCTGGCAACCTCCAATGAGCTGGAAAGAGCTTCCCACAGTGCCCAAGCACACAGGAACATGGGAAGCAGGGAACGAGTTTGGAGGAGATCAAGAGTTTCTCCACTTATGCCCAGATAGAGGAGGAGCTAGACACTAGGACCATACATTTCATGTACTGGTCCAGTTATATACCTGTAAGATTTATTCTGTACTCTTTTCATATGTATTTCCAAAGCCTATAAAACATTAGGATATCTGTAGAGATTATGACCACACCAAGGTTCTTTGTTTCTCTAAAACCAGTATAATATTTGGGTGCAAAACTCTGTCCTGTGATGCCCTGGCTTCCCTTGCTGTCAATGGGATGCCCAGAAATGATTACTGTTCAGCAGGCAGCATTTCCTTTCAGTAGCAGAAAGGAAATTGGGTTTTAGGCCTAGAAGGTTCTGGCTCCTCACCCCTGGCATATACCAAAGGGGATCCAGGGACACCCATGCTTCCTTGCAGGTCCTTACCCTCTGTTCTAGGGCATGGATTCAGAAGCTCTAGGGATGGCCTAGGAATCTGCATTCTAATGGGTTTCCTGACCATTTGGGTATACAGGGGTTGGAGAGAATACCTCTCTGAAGACTTCTGTAAATACCCTATCTAGACTACCTTCTTGTCAGCCACATTAAAATTGGCACTTGGAATTCAGGTGTGGTGACACATGCCTGTAATCCCAGCACTCTGGGAGGGTGAGGCAGAAGGATTACAAATTCAAGCCCAGCCTAGGCAATTTAGTGAGACTCTATCTCAAAAAGAAAAAGCAAAACAATAGCTGTAGATGCTATTCAGTGTTGAGTACCTAGGTTTAATCCCCAGTACTGCAAAATGAAATAAAATTATTCCTGAATGCTGAGGTGGGCACCTGGCAGAGCATGTGCTAGGGCTTGGCTCTCAATGCAAGTGGCTTTCCCCTGGCCAATCTAAGTGATCCTGGGGCCGTTCAACTGGTCCTGCTGGTTCCAGCTGTGCATATCTAGGAGGAGCCTCCTCGGGATGCCCCAAATGTCCTTCTCCATCTCTAAAAATCACTGCCAATCCTACAGTCAATTATTTCCTGCCTCTCTTCTTTTCCTCCGTGTCCTGGGAGCTACATCCTCTAAAAGCTTGAGACTGAAGGGATTGGCAGGGAGTGTGGCCCTGGCTCCCACAGGGGTCCTGATCTACCCATGGACAAAAGAGTAAAGACAATGGAGAGATGAAGTAGACAGGTGAGGAGGGCCTTAGTTAGGCAAGAGCCAGCCTGAGCTAGGGCCAGAGCCCCTGCAGCCCAGAACAAGGTCAGGGTGCATGACAATGACACAGGAAGGAAAGGGCAGAGGAGGGTGCTAGGCAGGAGGGGAGCCTCTGGGACTGAATCAGGGCCTGAACTCTTCCCTAAGGGTGCCGATGGTCCTTGAAGGGCTAAAGCCCAGGCAAGGCACATTACCTTATCGACCAGAACTCACCTAGAGAAGGAGCCCAGGAGAGGGCACGTACGTAGCTGTGTCATTTTACCAGACATGGAGCGTAGGGGACCTGAGATTCCACCCTGACAACAAACCAAAAGCACTGCTTCTGCCTCAGAATATGGCTCCTTAGTCCTCAGAAACTAAGGAAATGGAGGAAACCTTAGCCCTTCTTTTATGACCTTAAAAGGACAGGCCGCCCTGAGCTATTACCCTGGTGGACTCAGCCCTGGGGCCCAGGGTTGAACAAGTGTTTGGCAGTCCCTCTACCTAAGGTTACATATATGTCACGTTCCCGCCAAAAGCAGTTGAACTGCCTGTTGCCCTGTCCCCAGGCTCCTGCTGCTGCCTGCAGGTCCCTGGCCATGCAGGTCTCTCTTCTCCTCCTCTTCTAAAAATTTGTGGTTAAAATAAAATTAAAAAACCAATCATCACAGGTCTGAGAACTTTCCTGAATTTGAGCACCAAGAATAGGAACATTCCACTGTGGAGAAACTGGTTTCCTGGGGGCTCTGCTCCCTAACTTGTTCCATTCTAGGGCCTGGTGGGATAGAGGCCATAGTTATGGCCCCACGAAAAAGAGAAATAAGGAAGAGAGAGGAAGGAGAAATTTCTTGGCTCTCCAGAAGTTTCTTTCTCCATCTAGATCCCAGGGTATAGGGGGTGGGGTGGGTAATGGCGTATGCTAGAAATACAATACTGGGCTGCAGCCCAATATGGGGGCCTGTGTGTTCATACATTCACTCTGGGGTCATCCAACTCCTCCTCCCTCCTGCCAAGCAGCCTTGAGTACTGCAAAGATGGCCTAGTCAAGCCCCAGAGTTCTGGGACATCATGCTGGCATAGGTAATATCCCCCACAGGGACTGGTGTAACTGCCTGGCTAAAAAGGAAAAGGGACCAAAGGGTGTGTGCAGTGGAAGTCTGGGTCCCGAGCAGAGGCCCCAGGCCAAACCATGTAAGAGGGCAAGGCCCCGGGATATTATTTACTTGATGGGACTTGGTCACTTGACTAAGGCAGGGCCACTAATCCTTCCACACCTATCATCAAGATTCCAGGTCTTGCTAAGGGGGATGTGCTGAGCTGCTGAGGCATACCCTCCCCCAGGCTAGAGGCCCTGCTTACTGTTTGCCCAACACTCCAGGTTCCTTTAACTCTTGCCTTTAAGGCTGCTCCCAGCTTCCAGCAAACAGGAAAACTGAATAGCTTCTCTCTGCCAAGAACTCCAGGGCCCAGTTGTTCAGGAGAGGTACAGAGGTTCTGGGGCTCCTTCCTTTGAGCGAGTTCTCACGTCTCAGCTAGCCAGGGGTCTGGAATCCCAGGGGCTACAGGGCTAAGTTGCTGGGAAGCCCTAGAGACAAGGTAGGGAGTGGAATTCCAGGCCCCCAGAGCTGAGTCTGTTTGTGCTGAGGCTGCTTGGCAAGCCTAACCCCCAAGAGACCTGGAGGCCAAGGCAAGACTGGTGATGGGGGAGGGACACCCAGCCATTCCTAGAGAGCTGGCAAGGTGCCTTATAGCTCACTCCCTGGCCAGAGGTTGCTTTTCTCACTGTGGCTTGGCTGCCAAGCTCACAGCCCCACCACCCTAAGTTCCCTTCATGGGTCCCCGGATGAATTGTAGAGGGGACCCTTCAGCTTTTAGCTTTCTTTCTGACCTCTTCTCTAGTGACAGAATCGCCTAGGTCTGATACTGAAAGAATGCATGTTGCTTTCCTGTTTTTCACAAATGTAAAAATTGTAAGTTATACCACAATTAATGCAGGCCCAGCCTCTGGAACAAACAAGGCGGGCTAGGAAAAGCAGTTCTGACCTCTGTAGCCAGATCAGCTGCCTGTGAAAAGAGCTATTCCCATCTCTGTGAGTGCTGCTGGTGCAGAAGAAGTCAAAAGTAGTGTCATTATTGTCATGGGCTGCGGTGGCTTAAACCCTCCCCATTACTACCCTGAGCTTTGAGGATTACATATCACTGCTCTATGAACCTAAAACTGGTGACAGCTACCATGCCTTTGCAAATACTGTGACCTCTACCATCCTCTGCAAGTACTGTGACCTTTGCCCAGCATTTGTGAGTACTGCGATCTCTGCCCAGCATGCAGTTTCTTCCTTCAACAACCTTTTTCCAGAAAGCCTCAGCTGACCCTTTACACCTTCCATGTCCCATCTAATACTGCTGCTCTGAGCCTTTCTACCCAGAGCACCATGGTGTCAAAGCTCTGAGCCCAGCTCTAGGACTAAGATGATCAGGGCTACCAACATCAATATTTGGTTCTCAGTACTCACAGCTGCCTTGAGTCCAACCTAAGCTCACTCAGATCTCGCAGACAAGAGACAGGAGGAAGGATGAGTTAGAAATCATGGCCCAGCAGTCAGTGTGGTCAGCATGGGCAGGGGCTCAGGAGGAAGCGGCAGCAAGAGAGACAAGGCTGTCTCCACTCCAAAAGTGTGCAATGCTGGGATGCTGTGCTGGGCGCAACCCCTGGCAGGGTGGACATCTGGGACTTCTACGCTTCATTTCTCTATGTGCCCAGCAGGACTGCCACTCCAGAGCAGATTCAGTGGCAGGAGGGCTTAAGAAAAGAAAAGCTTGACCCAAGATTGGTCTACCACTGCAGAGACTGCCCAAGGGGTAGAACCATGGTCTGGGTACCCCAGGGTGCCCTCCACAGCCCAAGTGGCAGGCACCTCACAGCTCTCTGAGTGAGCAGAGAGAGCTCAGAACAAAGGCTCAGTGGTGAGCAGCATGCTGGGCCCTCGTGCAGCAGGGCCTGGCCCTGAGCGGTGTTTGCTCATCTGGAAGCAATATTGCAGTAATGTAAGACGGCCAGAATACGGTACACTCTCTGAATCCACGAACTCTGCAGCGAGGAATATGGATTTAATGGATAATCTCACCAGCAGCCAAAAGAACCCAGATTCCTCCCCAGGCCTTCACCTGGCCCTTGGCTTCTCCTGGAGCTCAGCTCAGCCGCAGGCTATGGCTACAGTCTCCAGAAACAGACTGACCTGGGATTGGAGTGTGATTTTCTTCTTTCATTGTGGGGGAGTGGGGGGAAACAAAGACTTGCCTGGGAGCAAAAGGACATCTGTCCTTGAGACCCCCCAACCTGCTTCAAGAAAAGTCAAATCAGAGAAAGTAGGAAACAAAGGTGATTGTATCATTAATTAAAGTCTCAAATGGTTATAACTTGTTCTGGAATTGAGGGAGCCGAAACCATTTCTGCAGTGCTTCCCAACTTAATATAGCTGGAATAATAAAAAGAAACAATAAAAACCACAGTGGAAAAGATGATGGAGAATTTTTATAGTGAGCAGCAGAGGAAGAGCCCAGAAGGCCCAGTGGAGCGCAGCGAACAGTATGATTCAGGGAATGATTCCAGAAGGCGGGAGGAGCAGTGGAATGCAGGTCCGGCTGGACCGGGGCAACCAAGTGGAGTGGGGGCTCCAGAGAGCTCAGTGCCTCCGCCTAGCCATTCTCTGGGATCTCACTTTAGAAGCTAGTTAATCCTTTCCTTGATTAAATCACCACAACACGAAATGCTTCAAAAAGTTGTTAATGTCACAGGGAAACACCCCATTCTCCTGCTGCTTCCTGGGTGCCTACAGCGAGGTTGGGGTCACACAGGTTTGCCTTTCCTTCCTTACCAGGACTCCATCTACCCACTTTACCACTTAATTGTCCTCAGGAAGCTGACCTCACTCTGACACAGTCTGGGGGGGGGCGGTCACAATTTGCCTCCTCTTGTCCAGCCCAGGTGATAATGTGCATACTTTGTGCCAGGAGGCTGTGAGGGTCATGTGCAGAAGAGGTGTGACAGCCCTGCTGCTCTGGCCTTCTAGCCTTCCTTTGGGTGTGGCTGCTGGAGAATGAAGACAGAGGCACACAGGTCTACAGAAATCTGCTGCAGGCTGAGTGTGGCCAGGGTCTCTACTTGTTCCTACATTCCTCTACCCACATCCACACCCCATCTTATGAGCTGGGGAGTAAAATGAAGAGAGTAGTGTGTAGTGTTGTAACCTCCATACTCCTATCTCAGCCTGGAGCACCGGCTGGGGCAGAGGCTGAGCCTGGCAGCTCGGAGGGAGGGGTCTCTATCCCCTATCTCTGAACCCCTCACCGTGATTCATTGGGATGCCCAGTTCTGAACCTCCCACAGCTTTCCATGGACTCCTGGCAAGTATAATATCCCTAAGACAGGACCCTGCTGGGCTCTAGTGAGGGCTGTGGGGTATGTTCCTGAGACCAGGCTGCCCAGGCAATTCTGCCTTTCTGAGGTCTATATCACACTAGCAGAGGGCTGGGTACACATAGCTATTCACTAAGCACAGAGTACCTGGGTGAACGGAGTGAGTAAATGTTCATTGCTAAAATGAAAGGCAAGTTCAAAGTCCCTGCCAAAATTCCTAAAGGACTCCAAAATTCTAACTTCCTTGAATCGTGGTCCTTTTCCTGACTCTCTAGGACACAGAGAACAGAAGCGGTATTTCCCCTTTGTGGAAAGGTGGAGAGAAACTCAGTGGGGCAGAGCCATACCAGTGGCTGTCATCCAACCTGGTCCTAATAAGTTGGGCCCTATTCTGTCCAATGTCTGTAGACACAGGGAACAGGTGAGCAGCCCCAGCCACCTGCCACCTGCCCACAGCTCCAGGCGAGCATTTGCTGGGTGCCGACTCTGCCTCCTCTCAAAGGTGTGTTCCTCAGAAGCTGTGCCAGGACCCTCCCCCTGTGAGTCTGCAGGCTGGATTTGAGACCCTTGAGTTGAAAGGAAATTTGAAAAGTCAAATTCCTTTTGTAAGCTGCCAACGTCCTACTCTTTGGCAGTGAGGTTCTGAGATGCCTCGCTTGGTATTTAAGAACTATTTATTGATTGTGGGGGTCTGTGATAAAATGACTTACTAGGAAAACAGCTCAGCAATAGTCATAGACCTCCTCTGTGCTCTCTTTGCCTTGGGTTGGGCCTTGGGGTACAGAGGTATGTGTGATAATGGACCCAGACCAGCTTCAGTTCTATTCTGGGAGGGTGGCATTTCCATAGAGCAGAAAGCAGCTAAGTTCTGAGACAAAGCCTTGGGAGTTGCCTCAAGAGTACCTAGATGGCAGAGGTGACTCAGGGAGCTCATGACTGCGGCCTCAGGAAGCTCACAGAGCAGGCAAAGAGGGTACAGCCCTGGCTGGCTACAAGACATGCAAAGAGTTGGGCCTGGGCAGTAATTTGCATGCTGCAGCAGACAGGAGACTGTGAAGGGACATTTTCAGCTGTCATGAGGCCATATGGACTGCAGCAGTAAAAGAGTGGATAAGACCTAGAGGTGGGCTAGAGAGGAGGAAGAGGTGCCAGCCATCATGGCGTAAAAATCCCACAGTATTAATATAAGAAGCACAAAAGTTATGCTGTGAAAACTACAAGACATTCTCGGAAGAAACTTTTAAAACATTAATATAGTGAAAAGCTATCCCATGCTCATGGATTGGAAGACGCAACATAATGAAGTTGACAATGCTCCTCAAATCACTCTCCAAATTTAATGCAATCTCTCCAAGAACCTCAGCTGGCTTCTTTGCAGAAATTGACAAAGTGGATCATAAAATTTGTTTAGAAATTCAAGGGACCCAGAATAGACAAAACAATCTTAAGTAAGAACAACAAAGTAGGAAAATTCTTTTTGATTTCAACTTAGTACCCAGCTACAATAATCAAGACAGTGTAATACTTTCATAAAGATAGACACACAGATTAGCATAATAGCATTGAGAGTCCAGAAATAAAGCCTCGCATTTTTCTATAAAGGTATCAAAATCACTCAATGGAGAAAGAATATGATGTTGAGACAACTGACTATCCACATGGCATAAAATAAAGCTGTTCCCTTGTACCATACCATATAAGAAAAACCAACTCATAATGAACCAAAGACTTACATGTTAGAGCTAAAACTATAGAATTCTTAGAAGAAAATATAGCAGTAAATCTTTCTGATCATGGATATACACATTGTTACTTAGCTATAACACCAAAAACAAGCCAGAAAAGACAAGAATAAATTTGGACTTCATTATAGTTTAAATAAAATTGTATCAAAGGATACTACCAAGAAAGCAAAAAGCAGTCCAGAGAATGAAAGAAACTATATCAGATATGGGACTTGTATCTAGAATACAAGAACATGTAAGTAGAACATAAAGAACAACTACTCAATAAGAAAAAAGACAAATGACCTAATTAAAAACTGGGCAAAGGATTTGAATTGGCATTTCTCCAAAAAAAGAGTTACAAACAGCTAATAAGCACATGAAAAAGATACTCAGCATCATTAGCCATCAGGGAAATGCTAATCAAAACCAGAATGAGATATCAATTCACGCCCACTAGAATGGCTAAAACAAAAACAGCAGACAGTAACAAGTATTGGCAAGAATGTGGAGAAACAGGAGCCTTCACACTGTGCTGGTGGGAACGTAAAATGGTGAAGCCACTTTGGAAATAGTATTGCAATTCTTCAAAAATTTAAACATAGTCACCATGAGACGCAGCAAGTCCACTGCTCGGTGTATGCCCAAGAGAAATGAAAATATATGTCAAAAACAAGTTCATTCCAAATGTTCGTGGTACTGCTTTTCATAATAGTTAAACAGTGGAACTATCCCAAATGTCCATCAACAGATGAATGGATAAAGAAAATATAATCTTTCAATACAATGGAATATTTGGCCCTAAAAAGAAATGAAGCATGAATCTCAAAAACATGGCCCTGAATGAAAGAAGCCAGACACAAAAGGCCAGGTAATGTATGATTCCAGTTACAAGAAATGTTCAGAATTGGCAGACCTCTAGAAATAGTCACAGCTGCCAGAGCTAAGGGATTGGGCAGGGGCAGTGATAGTTAAAGGATGCAAGGTTTCTTTTAGGGGTGCCGAAAATGTTCTGGAACTGGATGGAGGGATAAGTTACACAAATCTGAACAAACTAAAACCCACTGGATCTTATATTTTGGGAGAATTATATGGGATATAAATTATGTCTTAGTAAGGGTGTTACAAAAACAAAAATAAAAACCAAAAAAAAAATTTGCAAAATATAAAACAGCTCCTCAGCACCATAGCAGGCCCTGAGCACAGCTCCAATTTCAGGATGCCCCTGGATTTAGGGGCCCGGGGGCCTCCTAGGCCCCTGGGCTGAACCTCCACCCACGCCTTGCTCTACAGCTCCCAGGTTTGCCGTTTCTCATGGTGCGGGCCCAGGAGCAGGGAGCCAGCAGCCCTCTGCAGCTGGGGCTGGGGGTGGGGGGCCTGGGAGCTGTGCAGCAGGGATGGAGGCTCCCACGCTCCAGGGCCAAGCTGACGTGACTAAAGCTAAACAGACCCCATGCCACAACGGGGTTACAGCTAATTCTGCGCAGCACACAGAGCCCTCACCAGCGATGGCAGCCTCAGGGAGGGGCGGTGGGGCAGGCAGCCCCAAAGGTAATTTGCACACGGAGTTTATAAGGCCCCTCAGCTCTTTTAAACATATGCTCTTCTGATTATAAACAGCTGATGGCTCACAAGATTCAGATTTTCCAGCAGGGCTTCCAAAAAAAGATTGCACTCCAAGCAGAGAAAGGTGACCGGGTGCTTTGCTATGGACGTACATCCAGACTCCTTCTCGAACAGCTGAAGCTGCCCCTGTTGCCTGGCTTCAAATATGTCACATCTTTAAAATGTTTGCTGCTATTGGCATGTCCCAAGGAGAGCTTTGGCCCTGGCTGTCAGCCTGGGGAGGGAACTGGGTGACAGAGATAGAGACCTATACAAACTGGATCCTCTGTCTCCTTGATGTGGATGCTGTGCAAAGATTCCACCACCAACCGGGAGGCACTCAGATGAGGCTTAAGGGCCACAGTTAAAGGATGTGGGGCAGAGTCTATGGCTGGCCACTTGCCAGTGTGTACACACCCAGATGTTTCTGCACTGGCCCTTTTGCCACTCGCCTGGCCCACTGGATGGACAGAACTGAGCTCAACCTTCTTGACAGCCCTTCCTGGGTACCATGAATGGAAGTTAGAAAGAAGAGAGAGGGGCCCCAGGAAAAGTCCTTCATGAGATTCTGGCACAGTGCTTTGCCAAGTCCTACTCAGTAATGCCAGTGGGCCAGCCACAGTCACCAGGAAGGAAAAAGATCCTGTTGAGAAATATGAAAGTCGAATTTACCAAGTAGCTGCTGATGGTCCTAGAGCTTGTTAGGGGCATCTTCTTTCTCATGAGGAAGATTCTTAAAGGCTTCTCAGCCTAATGCCATGGAAAAGAAGGTGTTGTGACCCAGCTACATCTCTGCAGCCCCTTATCTTGGCTGTCTGTTGTGAGAATCTGGGAAAGAGGCCTAGGTCCCATCTGCGCATAGTCACCTGAACAGAAGCCACAGTTCACGGAGGAGGGCAGCACGCAGGAGGCCCAACATCATCCTGTGCTCTACACCTGGAGCTGCCTCTGTGAGCTGGATTCATGTCCCTCATGGGAGGCTATGTGGCAGAGAGAGAAGGACATATCTGGGCCCTGCCAGGCAGGGCCAACCGGCTGTTCCACATGATTTCCTGACTCTTAGGAATGCCACCAACATGAGACTCTTTTGCCTTCTGTCCAGGTGGTTTCATGGGGCAGGAATAATTGCTGAAGGCCCAGGTAGGATAAGAAAATTGGGGACTTGAGTGTCACTCCCCATCTACCCACAGAATCCCACATCCATCTGCCTGCTCCACTTTCTCTGCGATAGATCCATGAGAGGGCTCTAATTCCTAGGTGTGGAGAAATTCAGGGCAACAGCGGGCACTGAGAGTCCCTCTCCCACACCTGTGGGCACTGCCGTGGGCATGACCGTGTCCCCAGGAACTTGATTTGGATATTCTCTAGGGGAGAATGAATCACCTGTTACATCTGCAGTGTCCCGCTTCTCCCAACCATAAGCTCACTGCTTCTAAGTCCTACGACCCTGACTACTCTGTGGGTCAGAGACCATTTTCTGGGTTGACTCCTTTTTTGGTTCCTACCCAGGTCTGGGTCTCAAAAGTACAGCAAGAGCCACTGGTGTGGAGGACAGAAAAACCCCAACAGAGCAAGAATCTGACTAGCACCCCAGGATAGGTGTGTCACTGACCATGGTACCCTTTCTGGTGCCCAGCAGCCACTTTCCTGGGCACCATCTGCCATTGATGAAAGGTGACCGGTAGCCTGTACCTTTTCTGCTCTGTCAATGACTGGATAGGGCCTTGTGAGGTTGGCTGTGTTCTGCAGGCAGTTGCTGAGTGACAAATCACCCAACAAGGTCACAGTTTGAAGCCACAGATACTTCTCTCACAGGAGGAGAAAGAGGTCAGTGGGTCAGGGATCTGTAACGACCTCCTGGACGCTGGCTCAGGGTCTCTCGTGAGGCTGTAATGAAGTTCGCTGTGGCTGTTTGCTCACCAGAAAGTGTAACCGAAGCTGTAGGCCCCACTTGTGGCTCACTAGTGAAGCCTCAATTCCTCGGCATGTGGACCTCTCCACAGGGCTGCTTTAGTATCCTTACAACATGGTGGCTGTCTTCTTCCGGGTCCAAGTTCCCAGTGAAAGAATAAGTCTGCTGCTTTTCACATTCTAGTCTAGGAAGGCACACTCTGTCACTTTTTCCACATCCTACTTGTCAGAAGCAAATGCCTGAGTCCAGCCCAAATTTCCTGGGAAGGGAAAGAAACTCCATTTCTTTAAAGGGTGGAGTTTCAAAGGCTTCATGGCCACATTTTAAAAGCACCAGGGGCATTGTTAGTTTTCCCTTTCTTTTCATTCCTATCTCTTTTGTCCAAATTACAGCTACCTTTTGCCTGACTTAATGAAAACATTTCCAGTGAGTTCTCTGAGCTCCCTGATGGCCAGTTCCTTTGCACTATTGTTTCCCAGGGCCTAGTGCCTTTATTCCAGTAGAACAGGGACACAGTAGGCCTCTTGAAATGTTTGTCCTTACTGTAAATATGACTGAGGGTCCTTGAATGTTCAAAAGCCAATTACCACCACCAGAGTGACCAATGGAGCTTTCTGTAGGCACTTCCCGGGACATCGGAGAGAATCTTAAATACTTCCCAGGTTGGCCACTGGCTGAGGAGCTATGGACAAGGCGAGTCTAGGCAACAAAAGGGGTAGACACGTGCTGAGATTGGGATGATCGTGGGAGACAATTGCTTCTGGAAGGTGGTGTAGAAAAAGCTGTTTTGGCAATGGGTTTGGCAGGCTTGGATCCCTTCATTTTCCCACCCCCCATGCCTGGCATCCAACCAGGCCCCAAGCAGGTGCGCAGGAGACAGCTGCGGAGTTAACCCGAGTCGCGGCTGGGGCTCCAGTAAACGGGGTCTGGCTAATCAAGGCTTGGCTGTGCACTGCCCAAATGTACACACAGTGCAGCTGCCCTCCCCCTGGGAAGAGGCCCACACCCCATGCTGCCACTCATGGAGCCCGCTTGAATTTGCCCCCCCTTCCCCCGCGCCCACCTGGTCTCATGTTATCACAGACTTTCAATGCAGGAACATAAATTTGCTCATGAAAAGAGGCCAGAAACAATGCTAAGGCTTCACCTAATGATGCCTCCTCTAGGACTCTTGATGGAAGGGTATCCTGGGGACCAGAGACTAACCTAGATCTTGGGATACCCTGGACATGGGACAGGAAGACTCATGCTTATCAGTCTCTATTGCCCTGTGTCTTGTGCCCCACTTTAGGCCTTGGATATTACAGATACAGTGTCACAGGTACGCATGTCCATGGAGTAACCATACACCAGAACAAGGAGTTGTCACTGTCACAGGGGGCGAGGTGGGACTGATTCAATGAATATGGCTTTCTTAAAACCTTGCCTTTCCACCTCATTCCTGTCCTCCCGTGGCTCGCCTATTATCACACCTGGCACCACTATGGGCTACTGCCCCACCTGAACACCCCTGGTCTTCCCTTAACTATGAAGCCCACTCAAGACTATGTCTCTGAGATTCTTAGCCTGTCTGCTTTTTATAGCTCCACAGATGCCACCTTCCCTTAAGGCTCTCTGTTCACCTCTCCCACCCCTCACAGCCTTCCTGATCTGTCCTTGATATTTTGTAGCTCTCCCCACTTAGCAGCCAGAGAGATGGTTCTAGAAGGGAGACCCCATCTTTTCTGATGTTCTCTTGGGCCACCCTGATGTTTTACCTTGAGCATATCTATAAGGCCTGGAACACCCTAAAGTCTGCCTACCCTCCCTGGGGAGATGTGGGGAACAGGAACTTTGGGTGAGTACATGTGCACATGCTACCTGTGGGAGAAGTGGTGACCTGAAGGAGGAAAGAGGGTGCCTAGGTCTCAGAACCTGAGACCTGAGAGCTGCGAGCAGGCCCATGAAGCCATGGGAATGGAGAGGAGGTCCAGAAAGCATGCAGGCACGTGAGGAGGTGGAAGGCTCTAGAACACAGATGTGGGCTGTGGTCAGCAGAGACCTGTGACCAGCTCAGAAGCCATTAGATGGAAGGTCAAGGGATACAGGGACCTCACATAGGATAGCTGCAGTGGTGTGTGAGTGTCTTGAAAGGAATTGAAGGAGGGACTCGCGGAGACATAAGCTGCAAGGGCTTGCCTTAAGAGTGGCTTCTTGGCAATGTATCTGTCACTCAGGGGTAATACTGAGATTCCTGTCCCCTCCAAGCTTCTGTCCATTTTAGAGGGCAGTGGATGCAAGGACCTTTCCTGAGAAGATGGTCAGACTAGGTGGTCAAAGGTTGCTCTGCTTTGCAGAGAAGCAGACATCAGGGAACCTGGTTGAGCCTGAATCTGGTTCCACCCTAATGGGTGGGGAGGATAGAGACAACAAAACCCTCAGCCAGGGCCTGCCACGTCTGTCCTTCGATGAGGGGCCCCTCCCTATCTCTTCTTCCTGCCTTGCCCTGTATGGAAGAGGACCACTGTTTCCCCTGGGATGCACTGGGGCTCTGGCCCATATGCACTTCTGTGCTGGCAAATGCAAAAGAATTAGCTCAGCAACTTCCTCCCCCTAATCCCCCACCCCCACTCTAAATACCTTGGAATCAAGAGAAAAGCCAAGTGGACGTTTGGAGCCTAATTCTCTTCAGCTGTGTGTGTGTGTGCGTGCGTGCGTGCGTGCTCTCGGGAGCAGAGGCTTGCTAGGAAACCTTTTGAACCCCAAATGTTAAGAGCTGGAGGGAGCACAAGGAACGCTAGTCCAACCTCCAGATGAGATAAACCAGACACAGAAAGAAGACAAGACCTGCCCTCTGTCACATGAGAACCCAGGCAGAGTCTACCAGGTGCCCAGGTTCTTTGCTTCATCCCCTCCCCTGCAGTCCTGAGCCCCAATCTCAGTGATGTCCACAATTGTGCCCTCAGGGGTGGCCTGAGCTTGGAAAGGACCTAATAATTGTGGTTCCTACCCTGAACGTTGCTGGTGCCCCAGGGCAGCTCCACTTTCCCTCAGCCTGCCTGGCAGCCCTCATCTGCTTCTGGGGCTTCCTGGAGTCCACCCAGCCTCACATGCCACTTTAGCCAAGTCCCACATGTCTCTTGTCTCTTGACGAGACAACAGACCCCTCTCAGTCTTGGCCTGCTTTCTTCTCTGGGTTCCCCTGCAGGAATAGAGGGGGCAGGGGTGGGGGTATGTAACAGGTGCGCCGAGCTGGCAGGCAGCGCTAGCTGATTGACAGCGCCCCATGCGCAGTGAGGGGGTGAGCGGAGGGGTCCATGGGTCTTGTCTGGTGAACCTTTGTCCCAGACAACAGTGACAGTCTTCTTGGCCTGCAAGTCCTCTTCTAAGATCCCCAAGGAGACCTTAGGTGCTGTGTCTACAGAATTCCACTGTGAGTCGGTTAGGACACGGCCAAGGGCCCAGGGTCTCAGGGTTTGAGGTCACAGGCTTATTCAGGGATGGAAGAAAGATAGTAACAAGACAGTAAGTGCTGATGAATCAGCCACTTGTGAGATGTGTCCCCAGCCAGGGGCACAATTAGAATCCAAATCTTGTTAAACAAAAGATAAAATAAAACTCAATTTTTATGATTTTAAATATCACTTCGTAAAATCTTCATCAATACTTTTGTCACTCTTTACTCTGTTTTTAGTGACCTTATTTTAGGTAACCATTCACATCCTTGAATAAAACAAAGCAAGACAAAAAAAATTAAGATAACTCTATGTCTGTGAATGAGGTTAGAGGATCAGCTGGGGAACTTCCCCATCATGCAGCTTACAAAAGCTACACAGGGAATCATAGTTTTTGAGCAAGAGAAATGCCTGTAAGATTTTGAAAATACATCTTTCCAGTGGAAATGTAAGTGCCAATAGGCAGGAAGTCTTGTTTTCATAAAATCTATGGATTCTTTCACATGACCTGCTCTCCTTGCCTTCCTGGAGAGGTGGAAATGGACCATGCCAGGAAGGTGTCCAAGGAAGAGTCTAAACTCCCATGGAAGGCCACCACCAGAGGCAGAGGCCTGGGATGCTGTGCAAGGCTGTGGGGGATACAGAAAGAAGCATCAAGCATTGCCCCATGTGCCTTCAGCCCAATACTCCACTTTTCCCATAGCCTCTCTTCACAGATATCTTATCAGCTCCACGGGGCTGGCAGTACCACCTACATTATACAGTGGGAAAAAGGAGACCCACAGGGATCCTGGTATTGCAGAGTCTGCGCCAGGACTCCAGCCCCTCCCTGTGCAGAGACTAGCAGTGGTCATGAGGATGGGGGCGGGGTTTGCACACCTTGAGGTCAAAAGGGACAACAGGAAGCAGGGCAAAGACAGCTAAGCACCTTCCTGATCAGGCAGGGAAGCAGAGGACAATGTGAGCCAAGCCTCCAACCCCACTGAGCCATCGGCTTTCACTTTTAGAACTCAAATTCAAAGATACAGTGATTAGGAATTTCAAGATGGCGACAGTACAGCATTAAACTTCAAGTGTATGTCTTTCCTGAACACAAGGCCCTGAGGCATTACACTGGCTACTCCTCTTCATCCCGGAAAGGCAGATGACAAAAATTCCAGCTAGGGAGGATGAGCCTTCTCAGATAAATGTACCAACCCCTGGGCCAGTGTGAAGGGTAGTCTCCAGGAGATGTGTCCCCCAGGCTGGCAGGAGGCAAAAGATGACCAAGTTGAGTATTACTCCTGAAAGTCAGAAAGCAGTTTTAGATGCCTGAAAAAAAGACATAATTTTCCCTTCTTTCCTCCAGGCTGAACAACAACAACAAAAAAACCCCAGCCCAGTCACCCTTGGAGAGAGAGAGATTCCTGGCTGTTTTCATAGACATATATTTTCGGCTAAAGCAGTTGAGATGAATGGCCTCCTTGCGTGCCTCTGGTGACGGGATGGCTTGCTCGCTGGGCTGGCTCCAGCCTCCCCCTTCCTCCTCCCTTGTTTGAAGTTCGTCCTGGGTTGGGGTGTAACAACTTTGAGAGCAGACCCAGAGTTCTGCATTCTTTAACTGCTTGTACAATTTGCACAGGAAATACAAACTGCCCCCAGACTTGCTGAACCCCGTGAAGACAGGATTTTTAGGTTTGGTTTGTGGATTTCTCCAGCCTTCACTGCAATGCCTGTTTGCTGGAGTTACAGCAGCCACATAAATAAATGCATACATGCATGGAATAAGTGAACGCATGAATAAATATACGAGAGCAAAGTCAGACACAAGCCCACTTCCAGGGTTAGGAAGAATCAGAAGCAGGGTAGAGATGTTTGAGGTGACTCAGCTGAGCAACTGAGATAAGTGCCCTCCCCCACGCCGGCAGGCACATAGTAAGACAGTCCCAAGACCCTCCACAAAGGCTATTTGTAAAGTAACAATTATGGGGGGCTTAGCAGAGTGCTGGGAGCTCTAGGAATGTGTCTGTCATGGGCACAGACTAGACTGGTTGATGTCACTTTCTGCATACCTAGTCTAGCCAGGCAGAAAGCGCTTGATCTTGGGTGATAGTTCTTTACAGAAGTACCAGCCAGCCCCACCTAACGAGATCAGTGGTTCATATTTGGAGGAACCTATTCAGGTCACGTTTCTCGCTGGGTTAATAGAAGTACAAATGTACATGGCGGGGAGGGGGCAGGGAGGCCACTCGTAGACCCCGGGACTAGTGGACAGGGTGGGGCAAGACATGTGGCGTGGGGCTCACCCGGGCAATCCGAGCCCGGGGGTAGCATGGCGCTCGCTCCTCTCGACCAATGATAGAACGCGGCACGTAGCCTTCCTTCTACCGCCAACCAATACGCGTGGCACTCTATGGCTCTGTGGACCCATCCAATCAGCGTTAGGGTGGACGCCACGTCACGGCAGTCGGGGTTAGGTGGCCACCGCAGTCGCTGGGCAGAACAGTTGCCGCGTCCTTCAGCGCCGCTCTCTAGGCAGCTGCCTTGTTGGCGCTCTGGGGCTAGTCCGAACGCGGCCGCGGTAACGCTGGCTGCGGCACAGGACGCGATCGCAGCGGGCTGAGGTAAGCTGTATCGGTGTCGGGGTCTACCCGGGGGTCGTGGCCCACCCGGGAGGTCATGGCATCGGTCAGTGGCTCGGAGGGAGAAAAGGGTGGGTTTGGGGGGGGGGTCTCCGGGGTTGCGTTGGGATCGGAGTCTGGTATGGAGTCCGTCTCGTGGTTTTTGAGCTACGGGATCAAAGTGGGATCAATCTCGGGTCTGGGGTCAACCTCGTGGTTTCCTGTCCGGGCCGAAGAGAGGGACCCTCTCACGTCTGGGGTCTGCCTGATGGCTCTAAGTTCAAGGGCCGAGCGCGTTTTGACCCATCTTGGTCTTGGGTCTGGAATCTGCCATGAGGTTCGGGGACCCGGACCGACTGGAGATCGGAGTCTAAGAAGTCCACGTCATGGTTCTGAGCCGGGGCTGAGTTGTGTGGCTGGATCGGGGGTCCATCTCATGGTTCTAAGCCGCCTCATGATCTGGAGGGCCAGGAGCTGGGATCTACGCGGCGTTGGGGAGGCCACCGCCTCCACGTATGCCAAGTTGGAATCTGACTTGGGTTTGGAATCCGCCTCATGGCGCGAAGTCTGGGGCCCGGGGTGGGAGCGCGGTGGAGTTGGAAGTCTGCCTTGAGGTTCTCCATGGGGATTTCAGTCCCGGTCTTGGAGTCCAGGCAGTGGTTCGGAGTCTCGGGTCTAATTCTGGGTAGAGGTTAGGGTCTCTGGACTTTGCTAATTTGAATCTGGGTTTTGAGTTGGAGATGGGGTTAAGCGCCTGAGTGGAGATTCAATTCTGGAATTAAAATTGAGGTTTTGAATGTGGGTGGGGATTTGTAGTGGATGAAGTAAAGGGTCTGGATCTCGGTTGGCGTAGGGAACGCCCTCGGTGTGAGGGATAGAAGCAGGAAATAGATATATTGGTCGCAAGTGGATCAGAGGTGATCGAATGGGAGCTAGGATTCATATCTCAGGCCTCTACTTTGACCCTCTCCTTCTTCCCGCGGGTCAAATTGCCTTTTCCTTGAAAAGAGAACTAGAGTGCTTTCCTATCGAATGTTCTGGGCCTCTTGGAACAGCGTAATTCATCCAAAAAGACTACATCTCAGATTACAAAAGTGTTCCTAATAAAAATAGCCATATTTTATGTATGTTTTACCAGTGTCTTCCTTTACCGTGTACCCTTGCTAGACCAAGAGCTCCCAAAGAAGGAACTTTTTTTCTGTCCTGGCTTCTGCCGCGTACCCTACACCCAGCCAAGAGCCTGATACACAGCCTTGCTCAAGCAATACTTACTGAAGGAAAGCAGGCTGGCAGGATTAACCAGATTTCTATGGTGTCTCAAATGATCCCTTTCTGCACCTGTTTTCCAGATACTCACTAGGAGAAAAATTTAAGGATTGGGTTGCTTGATTATAGCTCTATTTTAATGTGTTTCCAAACATGCTGCAGAGAAAAGTGGGTCTGTTTCAGGATTTATGCTCCAGCTAGAAGGATCTTTGTAAATTGTGAATCAGAGCATGTCCAAATTCAAATAAAGAAAGGACAAGAAAAGAAAATTATGAGCCATTTCCCCGATGAACATAGATGCAGCAATTCCATGTACAATGTTAGCTAACCAAATCCAACAGCATATTAAACAACAATTCTTCTTAAACAAGTGGGATTTCTCCTTGGAATGCAAAGATGATCCAATATCAGAAACTCTATCCGTGTAATTCACCATATTAAGAGAATACAGGAGAAAACCCATATGGTTTTCTCTATAGAGGCAGAAAAATTACATGATAAAGTTTAACGCCTATGCATGATTTCTGGGAGTTAGCTGGGAGGATACCGCTTAGCAAGCCAAGACAAGAGGGAATTTCCCTAACTTGATACAATTTATACACCCAAACTTAACCTTTCAATAAACTTAGCACAGAAATCTGAAGTGTAATATTCTCTATGGTAAGGATTAGGTCAGGCTGCCACCTCCTAAGGTGAGAAAAAAGAAATGGAGATGTGAAGAGAAAAAACAAAACAAAAAAACCCCCAGAAAACTGTGTTTGTAGCTAATGATCATTTATCTTTCTCAGGATTTTTAAACATTTTGCTATCAGGACACTTTGTACTCTCAAAATTACTGAGGCCCCGAAAGAGTTTTCCTTAATAATGGATATTTATTGATAGTTACATTTCTAGAAATTAAAACTAAGAAATGTGAACTATACGACTGTACAAGCATGTGTTCCAGCGAGGTTGTGCTGCCTCTGGAAAACTCTTTAACCTCGTGAGAGTGAAAGTAAAGGCAAATGATGTCTGAGTATTATTATGAAAATAGTTTTGACCTTTCCTGGAAGGGTCTGGGTGGGCTCTCTGGAGTCCCGGACTGCCTTTGAATACTGCTGAGCTATGTGAAAAAAAGAAAAGAAAGAAACTTTTACAACTAAAGCAAGATTTCAGCAAAGTTTTACGTATAAGATTAATGTGCCAAAACCGAGCAAACAAATAGTCCCCACATTTCTTTATGCCAATAGTGATTTAAAAACATATAATAGAGATTAAGATAGCAATCAGAGAAGCAACAAAATTTATACCAGGTCTGAGAATAGTGACAAAATTTATACCAGGTCTTAAGAATTAACAAATATGACTTTTATGGAAAAAATTAAAGGATAAAGGAAGATCTTGATATGCTGAGCTACTCCATTTTCTTGGATGGAGTAGTTTAGCGTTACAAAGATGTCAAGATTTTCCAAACTTTTAAATCCTATAGGACTCCACTTACACTTCCATTTGCAGGGTCTGAGGAACTTCACAGATTTTCCTCAAAATATATATGGAAGAAAAAACTGTGTATGGAAGAAAAAGGTATGATACCAAGCAAACTTTGAAAAACAGCTCTCTAAACCTCAGCAGTCAGAATGGTGTGGTGACAGAGGCCCAGAGAGAGCACAGAGGCAGTCCTGAGTCTAGAAGAAGGTGACATGTGATAAAGGTGGCACCACATATCAGCAGGGCTACAGGAAGATGATACTGGAAAACAAGTAACTAGAAACAAATGCAGTTGTGGATTCCTACCCGTGCCCCTAGTAAAAGTGAGCTCCAAATAGAGTAAAGGTTTAAAAGTAAAAAGTAGCTGATATTTGTTTGATAGGAAAAAACTGGGAATGAAAAATATCTTGGCCTAGGCTGGTCTTGGGGGTCTTTAGTAGGACCCAGAGAGCACAAACCTTAAACTTAAAATTTATGAACTTGAATAAATGCAAATTAAGGATTTCTGTGAAACAAATTCATCATGGCAAAGGTCACTATATTCATAACACTGACATAGTTTGCCTTTTTCATTCTCACTCATGAGTGTAACTTTGCACATGACAAATTACAAGACATTTGAAACAACTAAAGCGGATCAGAGAACAATAGCTAATACATATGAGCAGGAAACCCTGCAAACCAGTAAGAAAAAGACAGGAAGATCGGCAGTTTGCAGGAGGGCTAACAAATAGATGAGAATTTCCCAGAGCTCCTCAGTCATCGGAGAAATGCAAATGAAAGTGACAGCTATTTCTCACACTGCAAAGCATTAGAGAATGGGCCAAGGCCAAGCACTGGCAGCAGGTGGGGGCCAAGGTAGGCACAGGCTTTCTGGAGAGCCGGCCAGGGCTTCTTCCTCCAGTGAAACATTTGAGGCCTGCAGCCCCGAAGTTTTCCTCCAGAGTAAACATGTTTCAGCAGCTCCTCACCTCCACCCCTCAGTGAGGGGTTGTCGGGGTGAGGGGGGTGGGGAGAGCGCGGTGGGATGGGGAGGGGGCGGGGGTGGGGCGCTGCGGCTGGCCGCGTTGGGGAGCAGTCACTGTTCCCTGCTGGGGTAAAAGACGTGTACTTCACAAGGTGGAGACGACGACGTGTGGAAACACAGTGCTGAGTGACACCAACACCAAACAGAACAAGGCCCGCAGTCCACGGCTGTGTATTTAAATCAGAATTACGAACCATCCAGACATGCAATACCAGGGCAAGTGCACACACACACTGATATAAATAAATTACTCCGGAGCAGCTGTCGGGGCTGGCGTGGGGGGTGGCACAGGGCTGCAGGGTGGGGGTGGAGTGGAAAAGCATAGAGAGCAGCGACCCTCCCAGGGTGCTG
Source organism: Cavia porcellus (assembly GCF_034190915.1). Classification (NCBI taxonomy): domain Eukaryota; kingdom Metazoa; phylum Chordata; class Mammalia; order Rodentia; family Caviidae; genus Cavia; species Cavia porcellus. The sequence continues at coordinate 30,053,386 of NW_026947500.1, forward strand.
GCGACTTACAGGCTGGGGGCTGTGATCCACTCTGTGTCCTTTACAGCAGAAAACCCCCAAGCCAAGAAGGAAAGAATGAGTGTGTGCCCATCACTCTCCTGCCAGACACCCTCTAGTGGCTTCTATTTCTAGAAAATGAAGTTTTGATTTTGTGAGTTTTTTTTTTATAAGATCTACCCTGACTCCCTTTCACCTACTGCTGCTGCCCTCCTCCTTCACTGAGCTCTGGCCATACCAGCCGTCTCTCATTTTGTTAAGTCAGTCAAACATTTCTCCTACCTCAGGGCCTTTGCATCAGCCACCTGTACCTGGCTTGCCCTTCCCCATGATCTTCCCATGACCGTTTCTTCTCATCGTTTAGTGCTCACTGGAAATGCTGCTTGTCAGGGAAGCCTTCTTTTTGACCTGGCGCCACATCAGTCAGCCCCTGTCAGTCAGTTACTTGCTAGCTCAGTCTCTGCAAAGCATAGGCGACACTATGGTATTTTCTGGGTCCTCAGGCGTCTACTTATTTGTTGGCTGCCTGTCTCCTCCACCGGAAGAGAGGCCCCATGAGAGCGTGTCTGTCTTCTCTATAGGGTGGGTACACAGCGGGTGTGTCAAACATTTCTGTTGAATGGCTTCATTGATTTGTGGAATGAATGAAGAGGCCAGGCCAGGAAAGTGTTCATCCATTTTCAGAACTCAGTGAGAAAGTAAGCAGTATGTCAAAATCTTCGTAGCCCCTCAGGCCAAAGCTTCTTAATTGCCACACTGGTGACATTTGGGGCAGGAGCAGTCATTGTCGTGGTGGGGGGAGGCTATCCTTTGCATTGTAGGATGTTTACAGCATGAATGGCTTTTACCTAGGTGATACTTCCCCTAGTTGTGTTAACCTAAAATTTCTCCAGACGCCCAGCCAGGTGAAGATCATTGTCTTAGGACAATGGTGGCAGGCCTATAACCTGTGGCATGCATGCCACAGCTGGCTGTTTGTTATCATTGAGAGCTCTAAAAGGGTCACTATCGCTGTTAGGACTATCTCTAAGGCCTGGGAGAGTCTCTGCTGTGGTCCTTTAAATGCAAGCATTTCCTGGCCCCCTATCCTGCCATATCCAATACCCACAGCCTCAGCCTTACCATCCTGGTGAGAAAGGGCCTAGCCAGCTGTGTAACTTGCAATAGACAGGTACCTCCAGTCTGTTAACCTTGGGGCTTTAGCTAGGACTGTCTTGTGGCTGCAGTTCCTGAACTGTTTATAGCATCAGCTCCTGAAGCTTGACCGGATTGGAAGGGACCTGGGCCCTCTCACCTCCTCCGGTTGGCACAGACTGATGAGTGAGTGGCTGTCCAGTGGTTTGCAGTGTGCTCCAGGAAGAAAAAGCAGCAGGTTGGCCTCCTAGCAGCCAGGGTGGGAAGCGTAAGGTGGCAACCTTTAATACTGTTTTTCCTTTCCCCATGGCTTCCCATCAGCCTTTGCCACACTTTTCTGTATTGCCTGGACCTTGCAGATCTGGGTCACCCACCAGAACCTGATCTATACAGGGCTCCAGGCAAACTAGACAGGAAGGCTCCCCATGATGTGCCTCCACTTTCCAGCCACTTGTGGGTCTCTAGGTCTCTCTCCTAGCCTTCGGCTAGGGCTGGTGAGGGCCTTGTTTGCAATTTAAATGTAGTCTTCTTTATGGAGGAATCCCCCGCTCCTCCGAAAAGCTTTGGGCTCTCCCTCCCAGCAGCCCCGGCCTCAGCCAGGAGGAGAAACTGATCTAATAGGCCTTTTTCCCTCTAATTGTAGCAATTAGCATCAGAGAATGGGGACTCACTGGGGGGCCAGTGCCTGGCAAACAAGCCTGTCCCCAGAGCTCGGCCCAGGCCCAGCTACTCAGGCTGCTGTCCACGCTGCCCATGCCCTCACCAGACTCTGGATGGACCTCAGAGATGGACGCAAGTGAAGCAGAGAGGGCCAAGCCCTGTTATACGCCAAGGATGCTTTATAGCAGATGTATGCTGACACAGGTAACTCTGAGCTTTGTCATGTGACCCTTCTGGTAGCGGGTCAGACTGCAGCACAGGATCAGACCAGGTCTGTGTATGTGTGTGTTTAGCTCAGTGGCCTAAGTGCCTGATTGGCAAATGCGAAGTCATGAGTTTGATCCCCGGTATCAGAAAACAAACAAACAAACAAAAAACAACAACAAAAAAGAAAAGACAGGTAATAATCTGAACCAAGTAACTTTCATAAAGAGCCATTCCCATGGATGACTAGCAGGAAGTTCCTGACAAGGCATGCCACGTGCTGAGTTCCTCAGTTCATGCCACAGCGGACTTCAAACCAGCACGCTTGCATCTCTACTACACAGTACTTTCCCAAGCAGTAGATTATGTCTGGGAGGCAGGATAGGGATCATCCCCCCATCTTATAGGTTAAGTCATTTAACAAACATTTGTTGAAAACTCCTCATCATCAAAACCTGGCTCAAGCTGGAGGAATTTAAAAGGAGCAAGGACCTGCTTGCCCTGGTGGGGTTTGTTGATGAGAAACAGGAGAAAGATCGACTCCTGTCTAAAAAGGAGTTGGGGGTTCCAGGAGCTCTCTGAGAGAAAACGAGGAGGCAGGACAAGGGCTGCAGGCAACAGGCTGTGGAGGCAGAAAGAAACCAGGCCTCTGAGCCTGGAGAGGGAGTACTTAGGCCCTGCTCCTGCCAGGCGCCTTGGCTTGGGCTGAGGCCTCTAAGTGCCATCAAAGGTCTTGGACAGGGATCCAAACTTTGAAAGGATTTTTTTCTGTTGAGAGCAGAACGATGTGGATTTGTCAGGTAGGAGGCCACTGCAGCACAGAAAGAGCACGAGCATGGAGGGAAGTATTGAGGGGTGAGGTCAGCCTGGCTGGGTGACATACTAGAAGGGGCAGCCAGGGGGGAGGGATTGGGAATGATTCAGAGAGCTGCTGGGGGAGTGGGTGACCATTAGGGGCCTTTGTTGGCAGAGAAGCTGAGTAGGGTGGAGTGTAAAATGATGGAAGCTGTGGAGAGGAGCGAGCGTGTGTGTGTGTGTGTGTGTGTGTGTGTGTGCGCACGCGCGTGCTCGGGTGTAGGCCTGGGTTCATCTGGGCTGCAGAGTTATTTGGGGGTCTCTGGTACCGAGGGGAGCAGTGCAGGGAACCAGTTGGGGTGAGACTGAAACAGGAAGGGCAGAAAAGAAGGTTTGAGGACACAAAGGAAAACTGCCTGGCCCAGGTGCTCCTGATTCCCTGAGCACCGGCCTAAAAAGGGCCTGCTGGAATGTGCTGTGGGCCCCGGCCTTTCCCGGGTCACACAGGAAAAGCCCTGCTCTAGGTGAGTCTCCCGCCCTCTTCCCTTCCCTTTCCCTTTCCCCCAGTGCTCTAGGTAGCACAGAGGACCTTGTGCACCAGTGCAGGGAGGCAGCCAGGGCAGCTCCCTCGGGGAGGCCTCAGCCTCGCTGAAGTATTTCATAATCTTGGAAGGACGGAAAATCCCCCCAGTTTTAACACAAAGCCAGGCAGGCTGAAAAATGGCCTTGAATTTGCAGAGATGAAAAAACAAAAGTCTATCAACATTAGAGATGGGAGGGAGCAGGGAGCTTTGGTGGATCCATGAGAGTAGTAGTTCTGGGTTTCACCACTCAAACCCGGAACCTAGGCAGAGGAGGGCAGATTGGGGGTACAAGACAAGGAGCAGTGCTTTCTGGTGGGAGATGCTTTTTTTTTTTTTTTTTTGGCATCTCTCCTGAATAACAGTACAAAGAGCTTCCAGAGTCTCAAAAAGGGTTAACTGCAGATCCTCTAACTCCTCCACTTGCTAATTTTTAAATGCAAGCTGAGCTTTGAGTGCCCCTCCTGGAAGGCTGAGAAAGGCCAGAGGCCGGCAGAGACTCTGCACTGAGTCTGTGAGCCTCCACCCCCAGTGCAGCCAGGAATGTGAATGCTTTTGGAGAAGGGCACCTCCATTCCCTCCCTCACCCAACATGTTCAGACGCCTGAGCCAAGACTTCATCCCCGAGCTTCTGTCCTCCATCCAGGGCTGAGTGGCTTTGTTAACAGACGAACGTGACTCCCAAATGAACCTTTGAGATTGGCTTAATGGAACTAGCAGAACCTGGATGAGAATCGTGGCTCAGGCCCCTGTGCCCCTAAAGACATATATCAACTTCCATCAGCGGGAGGGCGGCCATCAGGGAGCCAGAGAGCTGGGAAGAGTGCTCTGCCTTGGACCCTCTTTTCAGGCCACACCCAACTCAGGGCTCAACCCCCACCCTCAGCCACTCTAGCTTCTGAGAGACAGGGCCTACATCTACGTGCACTGACAGGAACACACACAACCAGACACACGCCACGCATGCATCCTGCTGCCTGCCAGAGCCAAGGTTTTGTCTCATCTTCACGTTGCTTCTTGTCTTCCTCAAAGTCCAGCAGCACCTTCTGAGGCATAAGTCACAGGATGCCCGAGATCTCACTGGGCTTAAAGGTTCTTCCTGATGTCTCAGAATCTAGCCTCTGGTCTCATCCTAACTCCAGTCCAGTCCCTTGGGATCCCAGCTCTTCTCAGGGAGGACGATAGCCCTCCTGTTTAGGCGCTTGTTCTGTGGTAGAGTCCAGCACTCGCAGTGCTTTCCCCCTAAGTGCTGCTGGGCATTGTGGACTTCAAGTTTAGTGAATGGGTCCCCCCTCCCCCACCCCAAGCAGATACTAGGCATTGTAGCTAAGAGCAGCTTAGCTGGAGGAATGACATGCTTGAGGCCACTGGGGCTTGGGCACTTGAGATGACAGAACCCAGCCCTCCTCCTCCATGTCTGGGAAAGGGCTGGGGAAGGGTATTCTGCCTCCAGACTCTGGCAGAGGGAGTCTTTGTCGTGTGTGTGTGTGTGTGTGTGTGTGTGTGTGTGTGTGTGTGTCCAGCAGAAGCAGGGTGGGTAGGGAAGAGAGGCAGGGCCCTTTCAGTGCTTACCTGCCTTTTTAGTATCTAGAGGAACCTGGTCATGTGGGTTTGGGTGCTCAGAGATGTCACAGCTGGGTACTTGGACCATAAGTCACCCTCCCAAAGCTATGCTCCCCTTTTTGCCTGGGCATGAAATATCCCTAGCGCCTCTTATAGACCAATGGTTCTGAGTCCCTCGCACCTTGCTTTACCCAGGGCAAGTGGCAAGCTGCTTCTAGCAGCCACTCGCCCTCCTGTCTTCCTCAGCAAGCCACATACCCCCTCAGCTTCTGCTAGCTTGTTTTGTCACTAAAATGTCTGGATCACTGCTAAATGGTTTCCGCTTCGTTGACTTTTCATTCTGTCCTCCCTGTGCTGGCCTTGTGCTGGGACAAGGGGTTGGGAAGACTGTAAGGCAGGAGCCCCACTGGGGCTCTCCACAGGTTGCAAAGAGGGAGGGTCAAGTCAGGGGCTCTAGGCCATCACTGCAGACAGTGCCACCCTCCTCTCCAGTTCTCCGTATTTCCCAAGGGTGGGCTTCTTCCCATCCTCAGGCATCTTCTTTCCCAAGGTTGCTTGAGAAGCCTTAAACTTTGGGGGGTGGGGAGAGCATCCTAAGGGTGGCATTGAGTCCCAGGGTCAGGGTGGAGATTATCTGTGCAGAGGCTGATAGGAACATCCCCAGGGCTGACTTCAAAGCTGCTGCTGGACCAGAATCTTAGCTTCAAAGTCAGCCAGCTGAGCTATTTGCCTGTAAAAGTGGGGGAGGGGAAGAGCCTGCCTCCCAGCCACCTGAGAGCTCAGGGTCTCAAAGGCCTTCCTGGGTTGGCTTTTGACTGGAGGGCACCACCCTACCGCCAGGCACTGGAGCCACTGGAGGAGAGAGGTAACAGACTCTCAAAACACTATGGGAAGTCACCACTACCGCCCAGGGTTCTGAGCTTAGAATCCAAGATGTGGTAGGGATGGGCCCTGTAAGGTAGCTCTAGCCGCAGCCCAGCTTCCTACCTTGTTGCCTGACCTTCTGCCCAGCTTCTCCTCCAATGCTTGTTTGTTGGTAGGCCTGGCTGATCATGTGCAGGTGGAGAACATGTAGATTGGTCTGGTGGAACAGTATAGTAGACCAAATAGTAGTTCTGAACCAGGCTGCCTGATACAGATTCCAGGTCCAACTTGATTTAGGTGTGTGTTGTGTTGAAATGAACAAGGGCAGGCCCATAGGGTGAGGTTCCACATTCACGCGAGTGCCTGGCCCTATCAGTAGCCAGCAAGCCTGGCCACAGTGCCACTGTAGTGTAGAACTGTGACACTGGGCCCACTTGGCCAGTGCAGAGCAGCAAGAGGGAGCCAAGGCCAGGGTTCTGCTGTGAGTAAGGGGAGGCCGGGGTCCCGTGCCTGCACAGAGGGCTAGCAAAGGGTGGCAGTTGTTGGGGAAGTTCACCAGACATGGCAGGAAGAGTCCCCCTACCCCACCCCCCGAGGCTGCACATTTGACATACTTGGATTTTCATTTTCCTTGTCTAAACAGAGGCCTGTCATGGCACCTCCCTCCCAGATCAAATAGCCCTGTGTGAGTGAGCTCTGGTGGACCTTCTTCCATGCTCTCCACTGGATCCCCTGCCTGACCCCAGCACATTCAGGTCTCAGAAGCTAGGACTCCTCAAGCAAGTACCACCTGAGCTCAAAAGTGTGCCGATTCCTCCCACACATAGAAAACATCAAAGGAAAGCCTCAGGCTGACCCCTACTTGGGGGAGAAGTACAGCTCACAGCCTAGCCTGCCTAGCTGTGGTGATTTTCCATCCCACCAGGACTCTGGCATTTGAGGCTCTTTGGGGACCGGGGTTGGGGCTAGAGCACATAAATGCAGCAAAGGATGACTAAGGAGCATGGCTCTTTAGGAGTCCACCCAGGTGACTTGTGAACTGCTGGCTTGAAATCCCAGGACCATGCATAGCAGAACAGTGTATACCTGGGCTCCCTGAGAACTTGCTGGCCAGTGGAGGTCATGGTTTTTGCAGGAGCCTGAGAAGAATGGAGAAGGGATGCTTGCCTCTCCATCAACTATACATCTTTGAATGGGTTACCACATGGGGCTGAGTTGGGTACCTCGGGGAGTGGACTGCACAGAGAGGACCAGTCCTAAAACCCACATGTCTGGAACAGTGCTCCTAAACAGTCTACACCTACACAGGCAGCCCAGGCTTATCCAGCTACCCCAGACCCTGCTCACAGTCCTCAACAAAAGCCCTATGAGGCCTGGGAATTCAGCATTTCTCAAAACTGAGAAATATGAAGCCCAGAAATGGTGGGCTGGATGGATCTGTGTTTGAAAATGAATGGGCATCTTAGGGCAGTACTGGCTGGGAGGTAGGCTTCCACTTAGGCTTTTGGCTTTCATTTGTGCCTTATGATCCGAGCTGATGCTCAGAACTCGCTAAATGCAGTGCATAAGCTGAGGGTTGTTTGATGTACTTATACTTGGGGAATCTAATGTCACTCCTTAGTGTCCTTGTGCCTGCCAGCTTTTGGCTCTAAGCTCTTGCTTCTGCCTCAGCACCCCGGGCATGTTTTACTCCTTGCTTTTGTTCACTAGATAACACAGTGCACTGTGGGCCAGAGAGACCTCATAGATCTGGACTGGACTGCCTTTTGTCTCCAGGCTGTTCACTGGGCAGACACACATCAAGAATTTCTGTCCAGAAAATGTGGCAACTCTGAGTACCTTTTATTGTTTGGGGGCATGGGCAGGAGGGTGCCTGCTCTCCACCTATGGCTATGAGCCTTAGGTATCTAAGGCTTCTGGTCACATCCTGTTTCTACCAATAAATCCAAGCAAATGCACTCTTCCCCCAACCTGGAGCTGGTTAGGACTGGCCAGGAAGCATGCAGAATTGTCTAGGGTCTGGCAGGAGTGGGACAGTAAGGAATGTTTCTGTACAGTGAAGGACTGGGCTGGATGGATCTATGTTTGAAATGAATGGGCATCTCAGGGCAGTGTTTGTGCACTGGCCAGGAGGTAGGGGCTTCTCCACTTTGCTTTATTGTCTGTCATAAATCTCTCTGCTTCTCCTCATCAGTTTGAAATGTTTATTCTGAATTTAAGTCCTACTCTTTAGCAAGTCATGTTTTACAGGAAAACCATCACGGATGGAATCATGCAATTCCTATTTGTTTTTTTTTTTTCAGTTACTCTTTCTTGAAGAAAGCTTAACTAGGTGAGCAGCCAGAGTCCTAGGAGCTGACATTTGCAGGCAAAAATGGAGGCACAGTGGCCTCATGTTTGCAAGGAAAACTAGGCCCCTGTGTGTCTGGTCTTGCAGACTAAAATGCTATTGCCTAGACTCAGACTGACAGGTTCCGGTGGCTGGGGACCCTCGTTCCACCATCACCTCCAGCCCTATCACCTGCTGTGTACAAGCCCTCACTAGGGAACTTTCATCAAGTGCTGGCACATTCCTAACATTGGCCTGGCCCCCCACCTCCTGAGTTGTGAGATATGTGTCCCAGGAATGAGAAAACTTGGGCTGTGGCTCATGACAGCCTTGTCCTTCAGCAGTGGAAGAAGCCTGCCTCCCTCCAGAGGGCAGAACCAGCACTAGCCAGTAAGGGAGGGTGTCTGAACATGCAGCCTGTGGCAGGAGGACGCCTGGCCATACTGAAACACAGTCATGTGAATAACTCCTTAAGTGCCACCATTTTCTGTCTGGGAATGTCTGTCCCAACCCTTTCGTTTTTTGAGCTACAAAAACTAAGAAGGCCAGCATGAGGCTGTGAGTTCTATTTCCGGTTTAAAAAAACAAAAAACTAAGAAGGTCTGAGAAAGATCATACAAATCACTAAACTTTATGGTTACCTGGATTTCCCTACAGTGACAACAGAAAGAATAAGCTTAAGGGGGTGAGACTTGTGACCAGATACCTGCTGATAGACTTTAAATCCACTACTTTGGGATGAGAGTGGGGCGGGGGGGCCTTGCCAGAGCTCTGAAACACTACTACCTTTCAGATCTGCCTCAGGCTGTCTGGAACCAGCAAGCCTTCATGGAACCCGGGCCTGGGCCTGACTTCTGCTGACCCTAGCATAAATCCTTATTCACTCGTTCATCTGTTTCTTCATCAAACATTCACTGAGGGCTTGTGATGGGCTCCATAGGGATTAAGCAGCGAAGATAAAACATTGAATAGAAATGGCCAGGCTCTGCCCTTGCGGACTTTGAATGTGACTGAAAGAGACAGATGGTAAGTCCTTCTCCACAAGCAAACACGCAGTTATACATTAAGGATGGGAGGGAGGTGTGCATTCTTCATGGCCCCGTCTGAAGCTTAGAATTTGGCTACTCTAAGGAAGCGACCTTTCAGCTAAGACTGGCAGGATAAGTCAGCCCCCACCTGGGAAGGAGAGGGAGGGTCAGGAAAGAGATTGACATGTTTAGAAATGATACTGAGACAATTCAGGAGTTGTGGCATCTTCAGCAGCTTTATTGCTCTCTGGCTTTGTGACTCTGGGCCCTAAACTTAATCCCTTAAGTCTCAGGCTGATATCTCTAAAACTGAAATGATAATATCTGATGTCAAAGGCTGCAGTGAAGATTAGCAAAATGATGTTTATAGCTACTCAGCACAACGGCTGGCAAACAGAATGTAAGTAGTATTATCTCAGGATTATTCTTGAGACTAAAAGTATGTTCAGGGCCTATGTATTTTCTCTTCACCTGAGCAACAGAGCTGGGTCTCCTTAGGAATAGCTAGATGTAAGGAGCACGGATGAAAGGACCTTAACTTTCAAGGAAGCAGGGAGTGCATGTACCCTGTTCCTTCTGTCCCCTGGGGGCTGTTCCAGCCTGGCACAGTAGTTGGTCATAACACTGAGCAAATGAACAGATAGTTGGGCAGCATTGGCAGATGCCTGGGCTTTACGGGTGAGGCAGCAGCCTCTGTATCTGTGTTCAGGATACTGTACTGAATTTTCTGGTTTTATTAAGCACCAAAGGCCTCGATCCACCATGCATCAGCTGGTGGGGCGAGGAGGGGGTGTCATACAGTTTAGACCAGAGCTGCCCTTCATTGATCTGAGATCACTGTGTGTTTGCACACACTCAGGTATATAGGAGAAGCACTGCTAAAAACCTCCAGAAAAGGTTGTTTTCCTAGTAAAGGGTGTGCTCCTTGCAGGCTGTTGACCAGCTCAGCGAGGACTAGTTTGGCTTTACCACGCCCCACTTTCCATTTAGAGAGGCTGAGGCCATTAAGGTCACCGGGTCTTACTTTCTCCCAGAACACTCACTCAGATTCCCAGTCTTTGTCTTCAGTCACCTCCACTCCAAGAGCCTCTTTCTACACAGGGTGAGCAGGCAGCCATACAGAGGAGACTAGAGGCCCTGATTTGGAGAGACTGTGAGAAAATCAAGCTCCCCTCTGGGAAAGGAATGAATGCCCAAGGCTGGCCCCATGACTCTTAAGCTCTTCCTTAGGTCACTTTTGAATCTCTGCATCTGTCCTATGTTGAGGTCACTGGCCTGTCCCCATAAAATATAAATAACACATTCATGACTTTTTCTAAATTTCTTAACATTCTTGAAATAGAATTGAATTTTGTCACAGGACTTTTTTTTTTTTTTTTTGTCTTTTTGAGACAGTGTCTCACTATGCAGTTCAAGCTGGCCTAGAGCTCGATTTGTAGTCCAGGTTGGTCTTGAACTCACAACAATCTTTCTGCCTCAGCCTCCTGAGTGCTGGGATTACAGGCATACGCCACCATGCCCGGCCACAGGATATTTTTTTCTTCTTTTCTTTTTGGCTATTTTAAACTGATCATGTCATTAATGAAATCTCCCAGAAATCTCTTTTTGGGCTCCAGTTCCCCTGGTGTCCTAATCTGATAAGGCTAGCATAATGGAACACATGCCCAATTCACCTGTGATAGCCACAGCAAAAAAATTTTAAATCCAGAACCTTTAAAAATTCTGCCCTACATAAAGTCATACTAGGAGTGCAGGGGTCCACACAACAACCTGGACAGCCTCCAGGGAATTGCAGTGTGAATCAGCCAGTCCCAAAAGATGACATGCTGTATAATTCCATTTATATAACACTCTTGGCATGAAACAATTATGTAAATGAAGAACAGACTAGTAATCGTCAGGGGCGCAGGACAGATTGGGATAGGAAATCATGGGGAGTGTTGCTAAAGGGCAGTGTGGAGGGTCTTTAATGCCTGTGTCCTAGTCATGATATGTCCTATAGCTTTGCAAGATGCTGCTGCTAGGGAAACTGAGAGAGTGCCCTGTGTTATTTCTTACAGCTTCATTTGAGTCTGCAACTACCTAAAATGAAAGAGTTTTTAAAAAAAAAATCATAATCCCCAAGTATAAAAAAAAAATCTCAAGAACCCTGAAATTAATTTTAAAATGTAAAAAGTAGAGGAAGATCTAAACAACAACAACAAAAAAGAAAGGACACTATAATTTATATGACCACATGGATTAATTCCTCAGACTTGTGGCTAGAAAAACGTCTATTTTTAAATAAGTAATTCTTCTAAATTTATCAAAATTCAATAAAGATTCAGTAGAAAATAACAACAACATATGAATGGATATGCATACTTTTTTAAAAAATTAGGCACAGTGATTCTGAAGTTTATGCAGAAACAATTACAGGCCCAGAACGGTTACAGCGCGGCCCCATACCCTTCCTGGTCTGGTTTGAAAATCCTCATCTCATAGCTGGGGCTGTTTCCCCTCATTGTTCACAGCTTCAGACAAACATGGTGAGAAAGGGAGCAGATTTCAGATTATCCATCCATCCTGAATATCTTAGAAAGATGCATTTTCAATATTGTTTTCCTGATAGCGATGCTACTTACCCAAATTTGCTTCCCCTCTGGCTCTTAAGTAACAGACCAGAGAAATCCTGCCACAGATAAGGATGTTGTAAAGTTGCCTAATGAAATAGCTGGTCTCTGGCTTGTTCCCAGACCTATTCCCAGGCCAGGGCAGTTTAGAAATGGACACAAATTAAATGAGAGTTTGAGATATGATAAAGGTAGCAGTTGAAATCAGTGGAAAGAAGATGATGTGCTCAAATAAATAGTGTTGGGACAAGTACATAAACATATGGAAAATAAATTGGATTTAGTAACTCTTTATACCAAAATCCAGATAAAGCAATGATTTAAATGTGAGGCATGAGATAAAAAACATGATGGAAGAAAATGTGGGAAAAGTTATTAAAACAACCTCAGAATGAGGAAGCTATTTCAAAATTTCAGACCATAATCCCTAATCATAAAAGACTGACGGAGCTGACTATGTGAAATTTAAACATTTCCACTAGTAAAGATATAGAAAAAGCTAACAGACCAAAGAAAAAAGTAGGATGAACTATTTTGAAAACATGTGACATAGAGATATCCTGTGAATCAGTAAGAAATAAACAGTCCAAGAGATATGAAGGGATGGCTCATAAAAAAGAAAATGCACGAGTTTTAATCTTCTGAGAACTTCGCTTTGAACAAAACATTCCCAGTAAATTAAAGCTTCAGTGTACCATTTTTTCGCCTATCAAACTTACAGATAAAAGTCATGATTGTATACTAGTTGGTGAGGGTGGAAGGCAATAGGTATGTTTATATAATGTTCATCATGGTACAAGTGGGCACAACCTTTACTGTATTTGGCAATACCCATCTAAATGTGTACAAATAATCTAATCTCTCTAGAAATGGGGGGAGAACCTCTTACAATGAGTCCACTATAGTGAGGACCAAAATGTTACAATAAGCATATAATGAAAAGCAATACTTATGAAACTACTTTACATACAGTAGAGGTTGTCATAATTGCAAATATGTAGTCATTTTGGGAATGCAACTAAATAAGAGGAGCTGGTTTATTTTGTAAAGCATAATATGGTAATGTTCCAGGCCTCTTTGACTTGATAAGTGACTCTGGCAGCCCTTGCACAGAGGACCACTTAGAGAATATTACAGGACTTCCTAGCTTCTCCAAGGGGCTATGCTGCATTTTTCATGATCTCTTGTGTTCTCTGTTGAAATGCATATCCAGGCATTAGCCCTGAATTTTTTTTTTCCCCAATAACTGGTCTGTGTCCACTCTCCACTGGAGAAATTCTTAAATATTATGTTCCTTAACTTGATGAAACCCCCAATTTCGGCAAGTTTACCATTCCTCTTTATAAGTAGTTCACATTGTGTGTACTTTATTGTCTTTACTGGACAAGAAACAGCCTGGAAAAAGATTAGTTAACAGAGATGCAAGTGGGGATAAGATGGTTGGGGAGAAACAGTGTTCCGTGGAGAGCTAATTTCAAAGGGAACTAATTTCATAAATGGTCGGCTCATTAGTGAATATATTTGAATGGTTAATGGCTATTTTTAGCCGCCCTATACATCCATCAATAGGGGAGTTGTTCCATAAATCATGGCACAATAGAAAGCTCTGCAGCTGTTAATGAAAAGATTTGCTAGATGTCTTAATATAGATCCTTCTCCAGAACACACTAGCATCTTTGCTTTCCAATAGCACACACTGGTGCTGAGTGCTTACCAAGATGCGGGAGGGCTCTCCAGTCAAATCTGAAAGGTTTCATTACAGTGTGGCCTCTGTGCCTAACACACTGGCAGTCACTCAATTCTCAAGCATTCTGGGGATGCTTCATGCCACAAACCATCATGCCCCCTGGTCCCTGTGCGAAGAGCTACTGGCCATCTCCTGCCAAGCAATGTGTCAGTGCTGCTATTTGAAATGCCCAAGGCCTTAATGAACTGCTCCTTTGACTCTGAAGAGTCCCACCCGTTTCCTAAAGGCCTCTTGTATTCCTGAACCTGTTTAGAGCCCTTCCACACTACCACCTACATGTCTTGGCCATGCAGTGGAGGCCCAACTTTTGCTAGAAATGGGGTGGTTAGAAGGAAGCAGGAAGACTACAGGTAACAACCTGAGCAGTGAGCATGTCCTGTCTAGGAAGAGTCCAGCCTTGTGGCTACACATCTGGCAGAGATCAGAGGCCGTGTTCCTCACAGAGCACACTGGAAGCCCAACCATGGGAGCGCAGTACTTCATCCACCCTGTTCAGAGCTGTCACCTATCCTTATTAGTGGCTTTCTGTATAGAGGTGCCCAGGTAGTATTTGGAAAGAAAAATGCTTCTCAGCTATCCTGCACCACAGGAAATCATTATTGTGTAGGCAGCTCAAAAAGAAGTACAGTGTACCTATGTGGGAAGTCACAAAGCAAATACAAAGAAATACACATATATGGATCATGTTACTATTGGCATGAAAAGAAGAGAAACATAAGTGTATGCACACGCAGATATACATGCATTTGCTCAAATAAAATCCCTCTAGAAAAATCCAGTACGAAACTGCCAAAAGTGGTAACTTGTAGGGAAGGAAACTTGGGAATCCGGATAGGACAGTCTCAATTGTCACTGTATTCTTTTTTGTACTCAATTTGTGCTATCAGTGCTTATGGCATGTAAAGCTTATTTTAGTATGATTTTTGAGCACTGCACTGGTCCACTAAGAATGGCTTGCTCCTCCCCAGTGTGGCCAGGGTTTGCCAGGCTCTGGGTGGATGGTGGGTAGCCCTCAGCCCTGTGAACAGCGTGGATGGCACGCCTTGTGAGCAGCGCTCTCCATGCACGGCACTGAGTCTGGTTCCTGTCACTCGGTGCAGCGGGAGCTGCTCCAGCACAAAGAGGTATTTGAAAGGGAAAAGGCAGAGCCAGCTTCAGGGCAGGCCCTGGGCGGGTTCTGGAGAGCCCTGCCACCCTGTGCTGGGGGGTGGCACCCCTACCTCATCTGTACAGAATGGGAGGCTCTGGCAAAATGAGCCCCAATACTAGGTCTCCTTGCTATAGGATTTTGAGGGGAGTGGTTTTGAAAGAAAGGAATGAGCACAGCATGTCCTGATTGCTGTGTCTCACTAAATATTTAAGTTTTTATGTAACTTTTTCCCGTTTTCAGTAATCTTGGATTTTGGTTAATGTGAAATGACAACAAACAATGTATTTTTTAATTGATTTGCCTCATGTCTATTACTTTAAATGTTTTCTAATGCCTAGCCACATCTCAAACTTATTTTTTTGTAACTTAACTTAGATTCTGCTCAACATTCATGTTTTAAATTGCCCAAATGCTGCTTTGGGGAGGGGTGAGTTATCTTCACTACTGAAACAGCTCCCTTGGGAGCTGGCTTGGCGCTGGCTCTTCTAGGGAAATGACACAAAGTTGATCTAAGAGGGGCCCTCACCGCTCCCCACTGCAATGCTAACCCCAGCAGGGGGGAGGGGAAAAAGAGTCCATGAGCCTGAGCTTCCCTCCAGGCCTACCCATTCAGGACATGCTGACACTCAGTCTCTCTGCCCTTGGCTTCCCCGTCCCCCACCTGGACTCTGGCAGAGAAGCTAGGCGGGAAGCAGCTAGCCGAGTGCCCGCCACTGTAAGAGGAAACGAAGAGAAACAGCTCCAGGCAGCCCCAGAAGCGAGGCCTGGAAAAACTCTGCAGCTGGAGCTAACACAAAGGACTTTTCAGACCCTGCAGCCAAGGTGCCCAGTGAGCATTTTTTTTAAACAGCTATTAGGGTGACAAGCCTTTCCAAAGGCCAGCAGTTGGCAAGAGTTTCCAGGAAGCTGGTCTGGCACTGGGCTGGGATCGGAGCAACTTTAATGAGTGAAGTTCAGAAGGAAGGAGTCATCAGGAAAGGTTTAAGGTTCAACAAACTTTTCGAATTATTTCGCAAAAAGTTCTGGCTTTCTAATTCCCGGGCATGTTTCACTCTGGTTGTTTCAAACCACCAGAGCCTATTTCACAGTCAGTGCCACCTGCATGTTGCTGATACAGTCACTAGAGGTATTTGTCTAACTCCCAGGGACGGCTTTGCAAGTACCAGCCGGCGCCTAGGAACAGTAGGGTCATCTCATCTTGTCAAACAGCCTCCACCCACGTGCCTTCGCCTTCTGCCATCTCCATGGCTGTGTGCACGCTCACATGCACACCTTCCCCAAGCAGGAAGCTGCTCTCTGCCAAGAGCGAATGGAATTCCGATTTCCAGAGGGTGCCCTTGGCCTCCAGCTCCATGGCTGTATGAGGAAGAAAGGTCCTAGTGTGTGTGCTGGGGGCTGGGAGAGAGAGAGGCCTCCATCTCCGTTCACGTCTCTCTAGGCCCCAAGACAAACCCACAACTGGCTGTGCTCTCCCCAGCCACACCCAGCCTCAGTCGCATTCCTTCTCTTCCTGAGCCCACACTGGGTGGCCCCGCAAAGCAGCTTGCACACCTCCCTTCCCACCACAGGGGGACCTGCCCAGGCCCCCAAGAGATAGCCAGACAAGTGAGAGGCTCACACTGCAGGCCCACAGCAGCTACAAAGTGTGGAAGAGTCCTCCAAAGCAGTCCCCATGGAAGAAGACACACTTGTTCCCTATCCACCAGTCCCTGAGACTAAACTTCCAGGCCTTCCCATGCCTGTTTTCAGTAAGTCTTTCTTTTTATCCAGTCATCACTTGACTGACCTGGGACCTGGGACCACCATCACTGGTGGACCTGGGAAGGAAGGGCCACCTTAAAGGCTTACATAGCCTTTCTCTACTAGAGGTTCCCAACATACTAACAAGGAGGCCTGGCACCCTTGAGAGTCAAAACATTTATTGGAAAACCAGGTAAATGAGTCAAAAGTTGTGATCAGCAGAGGCAAAGTGGACAAGGTTACTCATACTTCTCTTTAGCCCAAGTACTTGGACTTTGCATGGGTAGAGGTTAGGCAGAGTGACCATTCTGCCAGTAGTTAGAATGGACAAGTAGTTGTGATAAGCAGGTACGTTTATCTTCAGTGTTCAATGAAGCCTGGCACTAAGCTAGAACCAACAAGGCCTGGTGCCCAGGCAGAGGATTTGGTAAACAAAGGCCAACCCGAGCTCCTTTCCGACTGTTCCCTTGGTTTGCTACTAAGACTTATTTTCAAATGCTGTAGCCTCTGAGCAGCCAAGATGATTTCTCCTGAGATTGACTCTGGGGAGAAGACTCTAGGTTGGCAGCCTGGATCTTGACATTTTACCTGTTCTTAAAGTCTATACATGTTATGTCACAGTTGGGCTTCTTTCCTTGGCTCAGGGGCTTATTTTGATCCTCATGTCTGAGTCAGGAATAGTATTTTTCTTTGGAGTCTTCTGACTGTACCATGAAGTGTTATTATGGCCTGAGTAGCCAACTTCACTATCCCTTTTGGCTAGCCCTAGACTTCATCTTTAAGTATTTATGTCATGGTTCAACTCTGCCAACTTTTCCTTCCTGGCAGAGCCTGGAGTGAACTTGGTTGGGAGTCACTATTTCTCACTACCTAGGAGACCCTGCATGGTCAGGCCCAAAGCCTTGAGTGGCAAGTATGGCTTATCCAGCAGTCAGTTGGCCAGGGTGTAGTACTCAGGGAAGGTCCTCTATCAGCTGCTAAACTGGGGCCACTTGCCAGCCCTGGTGAAGGGGACTGGCAGAGCCAGGTATAGGAGATAGGCCTCACTAGGCCAGCAAAAGAGCACGGGACTAGGAACCAGGTGTCCTGGCCTCTCACCCTCCATTAGCTGGCCTTGTCCTCTGGTCAGGGTTGTCTTATCTTAGTCTTTGGGTTCTGGTTTCCTGTTGGTCCATCTCTTGATGCCTAAAAGGAATGTTTTCCTGACCAAAACCCAGGTCGTACAGTCTGATGGAGTCTGATGGAATCACTTCTCATTGTGAGATCCAAGCTGGTGATGGAGGGGCCTGGCAGCACAGAGCTCCTAGGTACTGCCATGAAATGTGGGGAGAATTTCTCATGTGAAATCCATCTGAGTTTCTGAGGTAGACAGTCCCACTCCTGGTCCTATGCACACCCCAGCCTGAGCTCAGTCAAGCAAGCCTTTCACCGAGCATTATTCCACTGAAGGCCAGCTACACCCTAAAGTCCCTGCTTCTGCTAATGGCTAGTCCACACACTCAGTTGGCGGGGTTTATGGGACAGTTCAAAAAGAACAGCAGGAAGATAAAGCATTCAAGTGTTTCAGACTGGAAGGGATTCAGTTTAACTTAACAAATCCAGACATGAACCTAAAGAAAACAGTGAAAAATAAGCCCACCTCCAAAAGGCCCAAGAGGAAGGATTAGGTAGAAGAAAGATCCTCTCTGGGCAGAGGATGGTTGTCCCAGTCTGGAACATTGGGGAGCAGGGGAGGACACTGGGCCTGAATGCAGGTGAGAGCCAGGGGATAAGCCTAGAATGCACCCTAGGCGGGCTTAGGTGAGAAGTTCTGATTTGACCTTGGGCCCCATTCTTTCTACCCCAGAGGGAAAGACCAAATGCCAGAAGAATGGTAGTGGGGCACAGAGCCCAGCCTCCTGACACTACTCACCCCCACTCTCCACCCCCTGCTGGCTCCCTGAGAGTAGCAGCATAGGCCCACAACCATGGCAAGGGTATGTGTCTCCATCTAGGGAGGAACCTTGACGGAGTGTGAACATGTGGGTCATTCCATTCTCTTGCACAGCCCTGTCTACACCACCACTGCCCAAGTACTCTCTACCAACTTGAAAACCCACACTTTGCTCTGCCTCAGTTTCTCCAGCAAGGCCACTGTTACA
Source organism: Cavia porcellus (assembly GCF_034190915.1). Lineage (NCBI taxonomy): Eukaryota > Metazoa > Chordata > Mammalia > Rodentia > Caviidae > Cavia > Cavia porcellus. The sequence continues at coordinate 30,071,931 of NW_026947500.1, forward strand.
GTAAAGTTACACTTTGGGTGCAGTGCAGTCTGATTTAATGTGATGGGTGCAGTGCAGTCTGATTTAATGTGAGGGCTGTGTGCCAAGGTCTTTAAAAAAAAGCAGGTAGAGTAACAGTGATCTTCGAAAACCCCTTGAGTTGAACCCAAAATAATCCTTTTCCCACAGCTTTTTTTTTCTTGTTTCTCATGCCTAGTGAAGTAGGAGAGAGGGGCTGTGGATGTCCTGGGTCCCTGGGAGAGGCCTGCTAAATGTCCTTGCACCTCCTGCCATCCCAGAGGGAGCCTTGGGGGCTGTAGCCACATGTGTGGAGAGATAACTTAAAGAGAAGATCAAAGCAGATGAGGGGCCAGAGCTGAGAAGGCAGAGCTGTCTGTCTGGCTTTGAGGCTGATCCTGGATTCCCATCTATCTCTGTCTCTTTTTATTTCTCTTCCTTTTCTCGCTGCTTTCAAGATGGCACCCCAGGTTTTCCATGGAGCTAATCAGATCTGACAAACTTACAGTCAGACCTCCTCTTCTAGCTAGTCAGTCACCTCCAGAGCTGCCAAGGACAGTCCAGCTGTGGCCTCTGCGTAGGACGTTGTACTTACCTTATCCCTAAAAGGTCTGTTCCTAGAAAGCTTAGTAACCACCATGAGAAGCCACAAGGCTGGGCTACTCTGCATCATGGGAGGACAGGTGAGCCTTGCCCACGGCCCTTGGCTTCCTTCCTGGTAGTCTTATGTGGTATCTATAGAGGCTACCCTCACAGAATTCCCCTTGCGGAAAGTAGCTATAAAACCCACATGATCAGTATCCAGGCCATCCCATTCTGCACAGCGGCCTCCTGTGCCAAGGATCATAGAAGCCCTTTGTTTCCATGCAGCCTCATTGCTGACCTCCCAACCCTCACGACTCCAGCCTGTCTTCTGCCAGAGACTCAGGCTCCTTTAAGTGAGACTATGTCTGGGAATGAGCCCTGCTTCTGCTATCATCTCCTGGGTGATAGTAGTCTTTTCGCTTGTGAGGCTTCAATTTCCTTGTCTACAATCTGAGGTGACTGACCTCTTAGATGGTCTGTAGCCTCTGAGTCTGTAATACTGTACTGCTGCCCCATTTGGGGTTATCTTTTCATCGCTTGCTTGTGGGTTTCTCAGACGAGGCAAGCCACATTGATCCTCGGTCACATGCGGGGTTAAGGGGAGGCAGGACACACAAATCATCCTGCTACTTACTCTGCTAAAGGTGGGTGCCAGTATTGGCCGGTAGGCCCAATTGATGAGAACAAATGACATGCACCATGGGCCTCTGTGACTGCACAGGCTTCTCCTCATTTCTTCCTCACTGTGTGGTTCTTCTGCCGACTTCCCCTGCCACCACCTGACTCAGATCACTCTGAGACTTGAGTCCCACGCCTCTAGGTACATCTTGTTAAGGACAGTGCTCGATAGCCCAGCCGTATTTGTATCCCATGGAAACTCACCCAAACTGGCAGTTTTAATTAGTTAATTAAAAAAAATTTTTTTTGAGATAGGATCTGGCTACCTAGGTCCATTTGGCCTGAAACTCATGCTGTAGCCCAGGTTGGCCTCCAACTCATGGTGATTCTTCTGCCTCAGCCGGATTGCTGGGATTATAGGCATGCTCCTCTGGCCGGCTTGTTTTGGATTTTTTGAATAGGCACACTGTAGTTCAGGCTGGCCTTGAACTGCTTACGTAGCTCAGGTTGGGCTCAAACTTGTGACAGTCTCTTGACTCAGCCTGCCAAGTGCTTAGATAACAGGTGTGTGCCATCACACCTGGCAGGATCTGGCAGTTGTAAAGCTCATGCAAATAAGGGCTGTCCCCACAGGATCTGCCAGTACAGCATGCCATTAAAATGGCTTGCATTTATCAGGCCTTTCCCATGTCAGGCAATATGACTGGATACCTGACCCCATCTCCTTGAGTCTTCACACTCAACATGTTGATAATACAGTCCCAGTGTATACAAAAGGAAGTTACAGCTTACAGAGGTTAGGCAAGAAGCCTAGGGTTGTGTGAGTAGGGTGAATGACCCAAGTTGGCCAGGGTTTCCTGGGGACACTTTTCCTCATCCTGGTTAGCATATATCGAGCCAAACTGTTAGCTAATGAAAAAATAAGTCTGACAAACTGATCTCTACCCATATACTTGAAAACTACAGGATACAACAAGAAAAATAAAAGATGACCTAACTAAACAAGGAACACACCAGGCCATTGTTCAAGAGCCCTAATGCAATACAGAGATCTGCTCTCCTGTGCCCATCTAGAGGGCCAATGCAACTCTAGGGGACATTTTCCATGGAAGCTGGCAGGTATATGGTAACACACAGGCCTTATAAAACTCAGCCAGTCATGAGGAAGACCAGCCAGAACCTGCATGCCCAGCTGTCAAGACCTGTTAGCAAACTGCAGTGATAACCAAGTATGGCATTGGCCAAAAAGAACAACTCAGATCTGACCAGTGGAACTGAGTAGGGTCCAGAAGCAGAAATCCATGTCGATAGTGAGCTGATTTACAATGATGCCGATACTACAGAGTGATGGGGCCAGGATGGTCTCTTTAATAAAGGCTACTGAGGCTAACTGGATAGCCAAGTGCAGGAAAAGCATACTTTGACCTCACTCTCACATTGGACACAAAAATCTATTCCAGATGGACTGCAGATCTACATGTGAAAGGTGAGCTAATAAAGCTTCGGAACAAACCAGAGTATCTTTATGACCTTGGAGTAGTCAAAGTTTCTTAAGTAGGACATAAACAGCACTATCCAGAGAGGAAATGTTTGATTAACTGGACCACATTAAAATTAAGACCTTCTGTTCTTCAGACACTATCAAGAGGGGAAGAAAGGCAACATGCAGAGGGGGAGCCAGATTTGAAAAATACACACACACGTATGACAAATGACTCTTATCCAGGATATCCAAGGTATGTAAAGATACCAAGAACTACAGCTTTGTTAAAAAAAAAAAAAAAAGACATGTGCCACATAAAATAAGCAGAAGATGTGGGCATTTTACAAAAGATGATGCAGGTGATGGACTAAGGACATGGAAACGGGCTCAACTTTATTACCCATTACTACAAATTACTACAAATTAAGATGATCATTTGGTGCCGGTAGACATCCACCAGTGTGGCTAAGAAGGAAACAATGAAAAATACCCAGTATTTTATGGAGGACCCTGAATGCTCCAATGACACATTGCCAGGGGAGTGAAAATTGGGATGACAGCGTCAAGAAACTGGCAGTATTTGCAGAAAGTAAATATCTGGCCATCCAGCGATTCATCAGTTCTACCTCTAGGCATTTATTCAGCAAAAACAAAGCCATATATTTACATACACAATACTCTTAGCAGTCCCATACCAGAAACTGTCCAGTGGCTATAAGGTAGCAGAATGAATAAACAAAGCAGCCAGACCAGGCACAGTGGAATGCCAGATAGCAAAGAGCCTGGTGGGGCCACTGCTCTCTTCAGCCCCATGAGTCAGACACAGAGAGCACACATTGTGATTCTTTCTATGTAAAACTCAGAGGCAGATAAGCCTCGCTGTAGTTGCTGGAAGCCAGGCTTGTGGGCTACTCTTGGGGTTCCAGTGACAGAAAGTGAGAGCCTTAAGGGCATCCTCGGAGTTCTGTTGCTTTTTCTGGGGGCTATTTATAGGGGTCTCAGGTGGGAGAAATGCATCAAGCTTGCACTGAAGATCTGTGTACTTTACCCTCTTCTGTGTGCTGTACTTTAAAATTACATGTTAATAAACCAATACCTTATACAAGGACAGCATTCCTTGAGCCCAACTAGACAGATGCATAGGCTAGTGCTGGGCTTTGCCTCTTGACCTCATCAAGAGGATGCATCCTTCAAGCCCCCAAATGAGGTCACTTTGGACCTCAACTAACTTTGGCTTACTCTGTGACTCCCCTTCCAGCTCTAGGCAAGGCATACAGGGGAGATGTTTGGGACATCCTTCCCAACAAACACAAGGAATATCTCTTATGACACCATTAGTGAATTATGTGAAGCCATTTTGTTCTCCTGCCACCTCTATGGTGTGGACATTCTCCTCTGCACTGCCTGTCTGACCGAATACCATCATGGCTTGGAGGTCACAAATGGTAAGGATTGAGCCTGACCAAGGAAGTGAGAATTCTTGCTTCTTTCCTTCCAGACTGTAGTTCCCTCCACAGAGCAATAATCCCCATGAGGCCACCGCATCCTTCTCATGTGTTCAGATGGAGACAGCGAAGCTTGGAAAGTTTAGGGGCCAAGGCAGGCTTCCTGCAGCTGGGCCTTTGCAGGCTGGGAGCCAGATTGAGGGCATCCAGTTCCCAGTCCTGTCTCATTCCCACTGAGCCACTCTGCCTCACTTTTAATTTAATTAGGAGAACATTTAATCCGCTTGTGCATTTTAGAGACGGGTTTGAGCCTGGCCTGAGCTATGTGGGGCTCTGCCGGGGATCCTGTGACTCACACAGCCCTATGCAGCCCTCCCAGCCAGTCTCCCAAGGGGCTTCCTTGGCACCTTGTGCAGACAGAGGTGGTCTGGAGCCTCAGAGGAGACTGGACACTGATCAGGGAAGGTAAACTGGTGTCTTGTATTCTTGGCACACTCCTCTCTGTTTCCCTGGCCACTGGACCCGAGAGAACTTTTCAGTCCTCTCCTACCAATGTCTGCAGGCTGAGCACCCAAGTGAGGGATGTGGATGGTTACTGAGGTTCATTGCCCAGTGCCTTGACAGGCCCTGGGATCTCCAAAATGTCCTGGGCAAAGCTGGTCCCATCATAAAGCTAACCCCGAGTCTAAAGAGCTATGTTCAGGGCTAGACTTATGACTTATGCCTCTATTTCCAGAAAGCATGGGCTAGCCCTGGCTTCACTGACAAATGCAGAATTCAAGAGACATTAGTAGTGATGTAGATGAAAGCCAGGCCACAGTGGCCTCACTGGAAAAGAGAAACTTGAACGTCTTGGCGTGAGATTCTGCAGGGTCCAGGAGAAAGTTGAAGACATGGAAATTCTAATTAACGCATGGGGGGCTGGTTTTGCTCAAGGATTTTCGAAGCTGTCATGTCGCAAGAGACCGGGCAAGCACATGCTCGCCAGGGAGGTGCTGACAGTCACCTGGTGGGTTCTCTGCAGTGCCTTAGTCTGTAAGCTCACTTTCCTTATGCCTTCTTTCCATCCCTGTGCTTGGCCACACCCTCTCGGTAGACAGGGTGCCTCCTGAATGTCTGTCATGGGGAAGGGGAGCTGGTAATGATAAGTGGAGGCCTGCCATCCAAGTGCTATAACAGAAAACACAGCAGGGCCAGGGACAACTCTGAGCCCTTCGGGGGAACCATGCAATGGGGAAGGGCTGAGCCACAGGCTGCTGGGTACATGGTGGTCTTGGCTTCTTGGCCCGGCCATTTTGGTTATCCATATGTAGCTAATGGGACAGATGTGTGCTTCCAGGCCAGTTCGGCTGGCTCAGCAGCTGCAGGGAGGGAGTGAAGGAGGATTTCACAAATGTGGCTGTGGGAGAAGTACACCCAGGCCACACTCACAAGTCCTTGAGCTCAGAGGTGCAGAGCTTTATGCCTGGAGCCTTGTGGCAGAATGCATGGGAGGTACCCACATCCCTTTCTGCATATTCTCAGGCAGGGCCGAGGAAGTGCTCTTTGCATGGGGTGCAGGGTATTGGAACTTCTTTCTGCCTTGAGTTTTGGGGTTAATGCCCTGCGCTTCCTCCTAGCCCTGAGCAAAGTGCTCAGGTTAGTGGTACTTAGGACCTTGAGAGCCCGAGAAGGTGGTAGCTGCCCAACCTGCAAGCACCTAGGAATGGGGTCCATGAGGAGCAAATGCTGAAAAATGATAGGATTCAGATGGCCAGATGAGTAACAAGAATGTTCCAGATGATAGGATACTGTATATAAAGCACAGGAACACACACACAGGAGTGTCCATGTTCCTCTCCTGTCCTACCAGTGACCCTTGATGGACACAGACAGTAGTAGGTAGAGCAGGATCATAGGAACTCTTTTTGTTGGGATATAGGGTTCCCCTTCTCTCATGGAAGGCCCCCCACATGCTGCTCACAATGGCTTCCATCTCTGTTCATTCTCAGCCTGAATTTCAGTGGAGGACTCAGGTTCAGTGCTTGGGATCTAAAGGCTCCCTCAGACTTGTCAGACCCCGGAAGTCAGCATCTGGTAGAGAGGTATGTGTGAGGTTGGGGGCACTCAAGCCAGCTGGCCCTGGAGGCTACATGTAAGCTGTGGGTGCTTGCCTACTGGGCTGGGGCTGACAAAGCCGAAGTCCCCCCTGCATCCCGTGCTGCAGTCCCTACTTGTCAGTGATCCTCTAGTTTTCACCAGGCCTATTTGCTGGCTTCTTGCCCCTCAAAGCACTACTGGCCAACAGGCCCCGGAAAGAGGAGCTTCGCCCAGACCCTGGGACCTTCCCGTAATCAAGGCTGTGGTGACCTCACCTCCCTGGGGCCCTGCAGGCGGGGAGAGCTTGAGATGGAAACAAAATGTGTCTTTATTTATGCTTTTAATTTGAATTCTGGAACTGGCCCAGCATGGTAATACATTTAACATCAGTAAAATACTGAAGAAAAATAGATTTGGCTTTTGACAACCACCTCCCACCCACTTTGCCCCCTGTGAGACCCCTGTACTCATCCCTGTCCTTTGTACACACATCAGGGCACGTTCCTCTCTTCCTAGTGCAGGTCCATGGGGCCAGCTGCCCCCAAGAGCTGTGTTGCATCCCTGCACAGCTGGAGCCTAGTTTAATTACAGGCATCCATCACCAAGCACACTGGGCAGGAGGTGGTGGAATGTAGCCCCAGTGGGGCACAAAGGCCTGGCTACCCCTGTCCTACAGGCAGTTAGGCTCTGGGTAAATACATACAGTGTCCACTGTGGCTCGCCTGCTCCCCTAGGTTGGGGTGAAGGCTTGGCTCTGGGGTCACTTGAGCTCCAAATACTCAGTACTAACGCAGTACTGTACCTCTGTTGCTCCCTACCAGGATTTCTTGAAGGGATGGCACCCAACTCCTGAGGATTCAGGTGGCCAGATTGCTTGATGCCTCAATCCTGACTCTGATCAGATCACAACTTTTTGTAAAACTTTGTTCTTTCCTCTCCCAGCCTCCACCCAGCCTTCTCTTTCTTGCAGAGGAGATCGTGGCTATGCTAGAGCCCAGCTAACAGTAGAAGTGCAAGAGGCCCCAGTATAGCTAGAGACGGGCTTATGATGTGCCAGGACCACAAAAGGCAGAGGGCTTGGGTTCTGCTATTTTAAAAGGGACATGAGAGACTACCTGGTCACCTGTGCCATGAGGCCACACTTGCTTGGAGTTGCCTCTAGATTGGCTGGGCAGCCTCTGGCTCTAGAGAGCTCTGAATGTACTAGTGGCAACATGAGTAGTCTTTCCAAAGGGAGCAATTATAGGGCTGCTGTAGGCTTTGTTATGGGCTACATGGGTCCCTTGTCATCCACCAGTGTCCCCTAGACCTTCCTGCATGGTTGGCACACAGTCCAAGAGCTGGCAAGGCTTCCATGTCCTGGCCATGAGAATAAAGGACAATGTTCTCCAATAGGGGGTAAGTGGCCTTGGGCTACATGGGTCCCTCGTCATCCACCACTGTCCCCTAGACCTTCCTGCATGGTTTGCACACAGTCCAAGAGCTGGCAAGGCTTCCCTGTACTGGCCATGAGAATAAAGGACAATGTTCTCCAATAGGGGGTAAGTGGCCAGAGGACAAGAAAGGACAGGTTGAGTAGCCCTGTGAGATCTATGTGGCATCCTGGCCCCTCATGGGGTTCCCAGTGTACTCTTGAACAATGCTGCTCCAGAGTAGGTACTCCATCTATCCTGCACATACCGCCAGCTACAGAACTCCAGTCTTCACCACTTTGGGGTCTCCCTGGCAGCTGGTAGCTCTAGGTTGCTAAAGACAGGCAGTGGGGGTCTGGACTTGATTGGGACTCCCAACAATAGTCAACCATCCTGTGAGCCTGGATGGTCTTGTTTGGTCATAATCATACCTTAGGACAACCAGTCCTTTCCCATAGAGTGGCCTCCTTTAGGCTCTCCGCTCTGCCAGTTTCAGCACTAGGAGTTCCAACTTCCTTAGTCAGCTGTAAGACCAAATCCACACCTGGCTAGTAGCAAAAGCAGGAGGTCCAGGGCCTCACTATGACAAAGAGGCACACAGTTCATTCAGGACAATCTCCTGACCCCAACACCCCCCCCCCCCACGAGTCAGAAGAACAGAAGATGCTAGAGAAACACAAGAGATGGGAAGGGTCCTAGTAAGTGGCCCTCAGAAGGGCTGAGAGTGTGGCTGTCACATCCTGACACAAAGACTTCACAAGGAAACTCCCCATGGAGGTGTGGCCAGCATGGGCCCAGTGCCCCACTGACCCCACTGCATGGCTGTCACCACTGGGCGCTTGGTTTGGAGCACTGAGTCACACATCACAGGGGAATCACACCATGGCCGGGCACCAGGGATTGGCCTGGTGATGCCATGACGGCGGGGGAGGATGGCATGTATCCCAGGCCAGCTGTGCCTCAGGGGAGGCCAACTGGAAGGCGTGGAGAATCAGCCATTTCCTCCACCTGAAGGAGCCCCTGAGGACAGCAGCGGCAACTGGCAGACAGCACCCGGCATCTGCCCCAGAGCTTTGGCCAGGGTTCCATGGGGAAATGCTAAAAAACAAAGTTGACTCTTTCTGGGGTTGGAGGAGGAGGGGGCAAGGGGAGAGAAAAACAATCTTCTCAGACACTCGAAGCATGAAAACAAGTAGAAAATGATCAGTCTGGTTTTCCATAAGTCAAAACAGGAGGATCGGGTTCCCAGACTCCTCAGGAAATGCCCTTGTCCTTTCCTGTTCTGCCTAGTGCCTGGCATTGGGGCCATGCCTGGCAGCTGGTAGCTCTAGGTTGCTAAAGACAGGCAGTGGGGTGCTGGGTGCTGGGTGAATAGACAGCACCCTGACACATGAACAAACCTTGCCCCTGTGCCAAATCATCCCCTCTGAGCCCCATTCCCCTTTAGCCCAGCCTCTGTGGGTGACTGGGGACTCACTGTGACACGTGGGTGATGGGGGTCAACAGTGTCTCCCCTTCCAAGTCCAGATCCTCGGCAAAGCTGTTGGTTCTCATGAAGTGGGTTGGGCTTACTTCCAGCAGTGTGGGGCTCTTCCTCACTGTAGAAAGGGTGGGCGACAGCACATTAGGCCTCCAACTTGGGGCTTGACGAAGGAGCCCCAGAACTGGGCTTAGATGCCCACCCTCCACATCTCTCACCACTGTGGGAGAGACCTGTGAACTCTCAGGTTCGGGTGAGAAGTAGAAATGGTACCCAGATGCCTCAGCGGTGTGAGGTGCGGTAGAGGAGTGTTTAAGGTGGCCCCCAGTGCCTGAGACCTCATAGTGGTAAGAATGGTAAGGTAAGGGCCAGAGAATCTTCCTCAGTGTGGCAACTACCTGGGGCTGAGCACAGGAGTTCAGGACTCATCCTATTTCATGTTCTGGTCTCTCCCCAGCTTCATGTCTGACTTTTGGGTCAAGAATAGAACATGGATACCAGACACAGATCTAGTTGAGACACTGGCTCTCACTGGAAATGCAGTTATAAAATGATAGGACTGCGGGCCAGGGCAGTAGGATGCCTGCACCTAGAAGTCACATGGCTGCCTTTTCATTCTGGCTATGATGCCCTTTTAAACACTTACATCCTGTGGGAGGCAAAAGATTCATCCCAGTAGCTGGCTTCATACTCATATTCCTGAGCCCCTCAGTGACTCTGACACAGGACCTCAGAAGACTGATCCACTTTGTATTCACTCTCAACTTAGTAATAGTATTGCAAGCTGGGTAAGGTGGCCCATGCCTGTAATTCCAGCACTTGGGAGGCTGATGCAGTAGGATTGTTGTGAGTTCGAGACCAACCTGAGCTACAAAGTGAACTCAAGGCCAGCCTAACCTGTATAGTGAGACCCTATCTCAAAAAAAAAAAAAAAAAAAAAAAATGCAAAAGAATTCAGTACTCCTAAAGAAGCGGAATGATTGAAAGATTCACAATGGCCTTCCTCTTCCGGTGTCACCACTGTTAACCTGTAGGTGGATCCCTAGCTCCTGCCCACTCTGCTCATAAGAATACACAGGCTAGGCATGAACTGCTTTTTATACATGTGAGACATCTCTTGTTTTGTCTGTTTTTGCCTGGTTTTGTTCCTATTACTTTGCAATACACTCATGTCTTCGTCTAGATATGTCCAAGTGGATCTGATGATCATTTTATACATTTTTTTAAACTTTTTATCGGTACCAGGGATCGAACTCACGACTGCCTGCTTGCAAGGTAGGTGCTTATGCCGCTGAGCTAAATCCCCAGCTGATAATCATTATTTAATAGCTACATGATAGTCCATAGCTTAGCTCTACCACAATAAATTCATCCACTGTATTTTGTATGAAAATTAAGATTCTTTTAGTTTTAAGCCATTTCTTCAGGCAATAATGCAAAGAATACCCATCTTTATTTAAAAAGGTGATATACTGGAGCAAGGCAAGAGAGTGTATCTTTGTTTTTAATAAATGTTGTGATTGCTTTTCTAGTAAGTTGTAGCAACTCATTCCTTCCTCCTACCCACAAAGTCCCCATGTGTTCACTATCACAACCCTTCGTAGGTCTTGCCAAACAGGCAAAAATTGAAGTCTGTTCTCATTTTCACTTGTACTAAATGCCTTTTACGGGGTTTCTTCTCGCAGAACTGCTTTTCATATATCTGTTGCTCACTTTGCTTGTTACTTTTTAGAAAATTTTAATATTATAGATAGCAACCTTTTTTTAATATATAAGGCATAACTATCTCAGTCTATCTTTGGTCTTTTAACCTTATTATGTTGTTTTTATCACAGAAAATGTCTTTTTGTTTTACAGTGATACATCTTTGCTTTATGAAAAAGGAAGACTTTCCCACAACTAAGTAATACAACTGTCTTTTAAATTTATGTGTGAATCGGTGTGCATTCATACATATGTGTAAACTTTAATATATATAACATTGTTGTCTAATTTGAGAGGTGATCAACAATAATAAAATAAAATTTAAAAGGCAGTATATACAATCTTACTAAAAAAAACTAAAGTAAAATGTAAAACTATAAAACTTTTGGAGGAAAACAGAGAATCACTGGGACTTTGGATTTGGCAGAAGGATTCCAGATACAATAGCAACAACTTAGCTGGAAGAAGAAAAGAATCAACAAATTGTACTTTATCACAATTAAAAACGTTTGCTCTGTGACAGACTTTCAGTGGAATGAAAGGGCAAACCACAGATTTGGAGAAAACATTTTCACTTATTGAGTCAATGACTATGCCTACAATACATGAAGAATGTTTATAATTTTACAATAATAAAGCAAATAGCCCAGTTTTAAAAACTGGATTACAAATAAGCATATGAAAAGGTACTCAACCAGAAACAATAATCATTGGAGAAATACAAGTTAAAACCACAGTGAGATACCACTATAACCTTATAAGAATGGCGAAATTTCTAAAAATCAAAACCGAGCAATACGGAATAGTATTGGATTACAACAAAACTCACCAGGTTGCAGAGTGTCTGGAATGCTCACATGTTGGTGGGAATGAAAAATGGCCCAGCCACTTTGGAAAACACTTTCGCAGTTTCTTAATCCCTTTCTCAAGTATTTACCCCATCTGAATATTTACATTTATAAAAACACGTGCATAAGTGCACGTAGCAATTTCACTTACAATTGTTGAAAACTAGAAACAACCGAGATGTCCTTTGACAGATGAACAAATGAACAAACCATGTTTCGTTTATTCTAGCCATGCAGTGGAATATTACTGAGCAATACAAAGAAGTGAACTAAACATTCATGTAACTACATGGGTAAAACTCACGTGCATCTTACTAAGCAATGAAAGAAACCAGATGCAAAAAAGCATTTGTGTTATATGACCCAATTTATAGGACATTTTAGAAAAAGCAGACCCTATGGGACCAAAACCATATTATTGGCTGCTAGCAGTTTTGGGCAGGAAGACTGTAAGAAATTCCTCTGTAGGATACTGTGGTGGATGTATGATTTAAGGCATTTGTCAAAGCTCATAGAGCTGTAACTCTCTAAGTGAATCTTCCTTTATACGAATTAAGAATCAATCAGAAAATTGGAGGTTCTTAGGAGGAAAGTAAATTACAATGAGTGGGTTATTAACTGTGTTACAAATGGATGACATAGCACTGAAAGGACAGGTCAAAAAGAAGCTGGCTTACTGTTGCTTTCAAAAACAATTATTTTTGAGTGGACACTGAGTAGCTAAGGACAAAAAAGAAAGATTTACTGACATGAACACTATATACTTTTAAGATAAGTTTGTTTCACAAAAGAGTACTTCCTGTACAGCCAGGTTAGTAAATATACTACATAATGGAGGCCAGGGCCAGGGCCAGGAAAACAAGGATGTAAAGTGTAGTCAGAAACATCAGTATAAATATATGAATATTTCCTAACTCTATATCCTGACAGGAGTTAGAAACCAACCGACACCTCAGAGCAATGAGCATAAGTACCCACCTCATGTTTACTGTATGCCAGTACTATTAAGTTCTGCAATATAAAGAACCAATACAAAGAACCTCTCTGGATGAATGGGTTTATCCACCTTAACACCCGGAAAATATAAAATGGATCTGAAGTATTGTTCAGTGCTACAAAGGAAGGAAACACAAAAATAAACAAAAAAGAAGGATGGGACATGTCAAAAGGACACATACCAAACAGTGGACAAAGCTAGAATAAGTTAAGCAACAAAATAACAATAGTATTGAATTATAACAAAAATGCATACGCCTTAGTCCATACTGATAAATTGAAAAGGGAGAGATAAGTCTTGCTTACTGAAGAACTCCGAATAGTAAGCATAGAAAGACTGAAGAACATAGAAATACACCACCATAATATTTGCTGCAGGAAAGCTCTGTGAATGAAGACTGAATCAGTGGGTGAACTTTAAGAAGGAACTTCAAAGTAACTCCCCCCAAATATGCTTTAATTGCTGCAGTGGTTTCAACACATGTTCACATATTCTCTGATATCCTCATGCCAAATTCAGAGCTGAACTTACCTCCCTTTCAGTATGGGCTGGAGTTGAATGACTTGCTTCTGGTGACTAAACTACAGAAAGGGAAAAACAGCTCAGATACAATGGAGGAACCTGGCCCCTACCACCTTAACCACATGGCTGTGATACAGTGAGAAAAACATCCTGCCTCTCCAAACCCATAACCTTAGTTTAATCCTGGGAAAATTTAGACAAACCCAAACTGAGCAACACTGATAACTGACCAGCATTCTTTACAAGTGTCAGCCTCATAAAAATAAGACTGAGTAGCTGTCACAGATCAGAGAAGATTAAGATCTGCTACCATAAATAAAGTTAACGATGGATCTGGATCCTGGATCAGAAAAAGGACATTAGTAGTTAAACTGAGGAAATAACTGTTGCTTGATAGGGTTGCATTAATGTTAATTTCCTAGTCTTGGTCAATATATCAAAGTTATGTAAGATGCTAACACTGGGCAAAGCTGGTGAGCACAAAAGAATCTTAAGTATTTAAAGGTATGTAAGAACTATGGAGAAAGTATAAAACTTCAGAGACATTGAAGAAGACAAATAATTGGAGAACTATGCTTTCATTCCACTGACAAGAAGACTGAAACTAAAAAGATTCTCTTTAAATCTTAAAAAAAAAAAACCCAAAACATGTAATAAATAAATAGAAACCCAGGGTTTGTGTGTGAGGACTTTCGCAAGCTGATTCTAAAAGTTGTTTGGACGTGTAAAAGGCCAGCAGACGGTGGAGAATCTGTTTCACCAACATCAGTGCTTCTTCCAAAGTCATGAAGAATGTGGTGCTGATGCAAGGAGATACCAACAGGCTTGCTGGACAGAGCTGAGCATCAGATTGCCCCCACATATGGACACTTGCAGTGTATCAGTGGTTGCCTGTGAATCACTGAAGTGCATGGGCTTTTCAAGAAAATGTTCAGGGGCAACAGCATTCAATTGGACCCTTAATTTCTTCTTACTACACACCAAGATAAGTACTTCTTGGCATTCCAGGGGATTGAAGACCACTCATGAAAAGCAAAACTAGAAAGCCTATATGGCTGAATGTAGAATAATATCGTCATAATCTTGGGATTAGGAAGAATATTTTAGAATCAAAAAATAATAATCATAAAGGAAAAGATTAATTAATTTGCTTGCATTGGAGTCAGGACCTAATCACCAAATTACATTTTAAAGAGTGAAAAGACAACTACAAAAGAGTCATAAACCCACAAAATATAAAGAACTTTTGCAAATCAATAAGAGAAATAGAAGGGACCTAATTAACAATGAGCAACCAACAAACAGCACATCCTAAAAGAGGAATCCAAAAGGCTGATGAGCTTGGGGAAAGGTGTTGTGCCTGACTAGCAATCAAGGAAATGTAAATAAACTCAGGAGCTCATGGTCCATAGGGGCCAGTGGCAGACTTCCAGCAGGAAACTGCACAGACATTACTTAGCTGCAGCCGGGAGAAGGGCTCTGAGTGAAGGGCTCTGTGCCCATGACATCCTTGGAGAGACCAGGCAAGGCCTGGTAAGCCTTGAGGAATGTGTGCACATTCAGAGGCCCACAGGTCTGGAACCTGGTGCAAACATTTTACCGCCCCCATTTGAGAGACTTGGGGCTGAGATTCAAGTACCCTGGGTTATATTATACAGTTGTCAAGTGAAAGAGCTAAAACTTCATCCAGGATTCAAATGTTCTTTTGGAAAATAAGAAAAAGAACACAAATACATATTTCAATGTCTGCATCACTTGTATACAGAATGAAGGAGCGGCTGCAAGAGGGGCCTGCTTTACAAACACCCAGGATGATAAGTACCATCTCCAAAGCCCGAGGGCCAAGGCTGAGCCACTCGACCCCTGAGAAAGGCCCTGCGCTGGTGTTTTAGGAAATTAAATGTGCACATCAGTTGGCTGCTTGGAGCAGGTGGGGCTTGCACCTGCCAGAGAGGAATGTGTGCTCTTTGGTTTAATCCTGGGAACAGCACGAGGGGCCCTGCAACAAGGGTCAGAGAGGGGCTCCACAGACTTGTTTTTCCAACTCAAAAGGAGAGGCTGCTATCTGCCAGGCCTGTGTGTCGGAGACTGTTGGGTGTGCCTCTTCCTCCACAGGGACACAAAAGACCAGGCCTACCACCTCCACTTCAGTGTGCACTGCAGACACAGCCAAAGCAGAAATTCTAGAAGATTTTTGGAGAGGGGGCAGGGACTCAATTTCTCCTAGATGTGCGGGTGCTGCTCCTAGTCAGGGGCTTGGGGAAAGTGCTCTACGTGAACAGGACCTACTGGCTACTGCCACTTGTGAAGAGCTCAGTGTTGGTCTATCACAGTGATGTGAAAAGATGGCCCAGCTGCAGAGTAAGCACAAGCCATGGTGTATGTGACAGGGCAGCTAATCTGGACACCAAGACCCTGCAGAGGGCAACGGAGCAATGCCAGGTGCTCTACTGAAAACAGCCAGAGTGCCTGGCCCTCTGGGAACAACCACTATTTCCTGGTGACAATGAAGTCACACTTTTCTAAGGCAGTCCCAGTTTTTGATGCTTTCATTCCTTGGCTGCCTTTGCCTTGTCAAGGCCAGAAACTGGGCCTAAGTTTTCAGGGCAGAACAAAACAATTTTGTTTTCTAGGAAAATGGGAGGTCTGGGATGGTGAGTGCAACATCAGGCGTGGTGACTGCCCCAGCTGGGGCCGCCAGCTGCCAAGTCTCACCCTCTCTCAAGAGAACCGGAACCAGACTCAGCACAGCATCTTCCTTTGCAGCCAGTAGACCTGCTCAGTAGTGTTCTTTGCATTTTATTTTATTTTTTTAAAAAACTATGACCACAGCCAAAAGATTGGAAGGAAATAGATCAAAATGTTAACTGTGTTTGTCCTTGGGTGAAGGGACTTTGGGTGATTTTGATTTCCTTCATTATCATGTCTGTGTTTTCAATTTTGAAAGATACTTTCACAAGTCAGAAAACAATAATTTGTAGAAATCTTACATGTGCTTTGCTTTCAGGCCCATGACCCTGTCACATGGCATCCTGGAGGTAACAGAATATCAGTGTCCTACATCCTTCCCCTCTTCTTTACGTTGTGCATGCAACTGGGTAATACAGAGCTCTTTTGCCATAAAGTTCTCCAAGTATTTCCATTCCAACAGCATGTGGCCTCACGTTCTCCTCGATGAGCTCTCACCCCTCCTTG
Organism: Cavia porcellus; assembly: GCF_034190915.1. NCBI lineage: Eukaryota > Metazoa > Chordata > Mammalia > Rodentia > Caviidae > Cavia > Cavia porcellus. The sequence continues at coordinate 30,088,296 of NW_026947500.1, forward strand.
CTTAGACGAGGTAGGTCAGCATTGACGTGTCAGGTAAGAGCCCAGCTCACTACTGCTGCCCACTGCCCTCTGCTGAGTATTGTTGGTGTCCTTGTTCTTCCCGGTACCTTCACCCAGCTGCTCAGCCTCTGCCCTCCTCATGACTGATTATAATCCTATTTAATCTCCCAGGTGTAATATAAGCCTTTCCCCCCTACAAGCTTTCAAGGCTCCCAAGATTGCTGCCTCCTCTGATGACTGGGGCTTATATGTGCCTGGCCCATAACACAGGAACCTTGCATTCTGCTTTCCCAGAGTCCTTCCTGTGCCTGGCATAGGCAAGATTGCTAAGCCAGCTCACCACTCTGGATAAACAAAAGCTGCCCCCTTTTTTCCTCAGGGAATAACCCCTTTTCTGGCTTTCTCAAAAAAAATTTCCCCCTCTTAGTGGATTCACCAGAGCCTTGTGGCTACTGCACTGTGAAGAGAACTGTTCCCTAGGGCATCCTGACAGCTGCAGCCAGGCCCTGCGTGACATTGCTGAGCTGAAGCCCCACAGCCTGTGCCAGCTGCCCATGCCCAACTCATGGACCCTGAGCCAGAGCAGCCCCGCCACCACCTGTGTCTCCTCTCAGAGGCGAGAAGTAAGGGACATGGACAGAAAGTGTAAAAGCCATTCCCACAACAGCTGCCAGGAACAAGGCAAGGAGTGGAGTGAAAATGTATATTCACAGCTGGCACCCAGTTCCGCTTAGGAAAATACCTTGCCTGAATGGACACCTGTTGTTTTTGCCTGCCCAGCAGCCAAGCCTGGCTTTTGGAAATAGCTTCTCGAATCTTCCCTTAAGGGGTTATCCCTTTCTATTTCTAGGGTTCAAGGTTCAGGTACCTACTGGCAATTTCAAAGGGGTATAGCAAGCTTGGATACCCGTAGCATAGTTTACATCTGAGGATGGTTTGTATCCTCTTTGGGAGCAATGACAGCCTGGCTCAGACAATGGCATGGATTATGAGAAAACAGATGATCTTTTCCACTGGGCTTGCTGATCTGGTGTATACAAGCTGATGGCCATCTTGTCTGTATTCAAAAGTGGCTGCTTAAGGATATAGCTGGGCTGATGGACATAGAAAGTGAGGGTGAGAACAAAAGAATGTACAGGCTGGAAGGGGGAGGAGAGCAAGATCACGACTCCGAGGTCCAGCTGTGCTGGAACAGCTGGGTCCAGATGTGTGAGCCAAAAAATGTCCCTTTTGTCCATAAGCTCGTTTGACTTGGGGTTCCATCATTTGTTATCAAGCAAGTCTTCAGGAATGTGTGTGACAAACTTGAGGGTGACATGTGAGTCTGAGAGGGGGAGGTCAGGGTTACAAAACAGCTGAACTCCATATAGCCCTTGCTGAGCTTTATGGGGCAAAAGGCAGAGAAAAATAGGCTGGTGGGAAAGAAAGTGGCCTGAGGCTTGGGCTCCAATCCTGCAACGGCCAGGGAGCTCTGGGAAAGGGGCTCCCTAAGGCTGGTTGTTGACTTTCTACTGTTGGGTAATGCAAATCCCCAGAACTTCAAGAAGCCCCTTTCCACACTGTTGTGTAAGTGGGGGTGTGGAGGAAATTGTGGAACAAATTGCATCTCACATTTAGTCAAGGTTGTTTCAGAATAGATTCGACTCTTGACAGTGAGAGTCAAAGAAGACCTGTAGATTCCTGAGAAACCCCAGAAAGGATGCTGGGATATGTACAATCTGGACTTAAGTTTGTGAGTATCCTCATCCTCCAAATGCCTCCCTTCACAATAGGACACAGGCATCAGCACATACAAAGCCCAAAATAAGTGGAAATAGTTTTGTGGGCCCAATGGTGGAATCCGAATCGTGGAGGTGTTTAGCAGGATAGATGACGGAGCCAGAACAGGGTCAGCCCCGAGTGAGCCCGGGAAATGGATAGAGAGAGCAACACAGCCATCCACAAAACTAAGTCAACCCACTCCGGTCTCCACACTGCAGGAAGTCACTGTCCGGGTCTCCCAAGACACATTTTCAGGGGAAGGTTCCAGCAGCAAGAGCAGCCCCAGGAAACTTTAATATACAATGGAATCTGGGTTAAGCACTATCTTCTCCAAGAGTTGAGCTCACAGGACATTCCCCAGAAACCTCTGGAGAGGTGGGGAGGAGAGTTTCTGGAGGTCTTTGGATGAAGAAAACAAAAAAGTGGCCTTGATTTTCAAGGCGAAATTACAGAGGAAGAAAAAAATGTTTTTAATCTAATTAAGAGCGATCTTTTCACCTTCATCACAACATCGCGGAAATGTGCCAGTTCTTAACTTCACACAATAATCAAAGCAATTAGTGAGGGAGAAGCCTTGGAAACCGGTGCAGATGTTCTCAGAATGTTTAATGGGGAAATGAGTTGCAGGCCTCGGTCTCAGCATCCGGCTCCAGGCCCTGGCTACCAAATCCAGACATCTGCTAGGGCCCCACCCCCAGGCCCCGAGGGCTCGGGCTTGAGAAACACAGGTCCCTTCCCAGGCTGCCTCCAGCCAGGCCAGATCTGGGCTGAAAGTCTCCCCGTGGCTTCTCAAGCCAGGGCCTGGACACAGTCAGAGCCATCCCAGAGCTGGGGGGAGGCTTAACATCAAAATTATGTTAACAACTAATGTCAAAAGTAATCAACTCAGCTTGGATCCCCCATCCCTGCTGGCTGTAGGAAGGCTGTGAACAAGAGGAGGACAAGAGGCCCCAGAGATACCTCTCCAAAAAAACCCCTTATCATGAACACTATTTCATGTAAAGATATAATAGCCTCTGCTCAGTGTGCCTTGTGAGTTTCATTCAAATGCTGCTGGAGCTGTTGGTCCAGGAATCAAACTGGGCGATCCTTGAGGAATTTCTAATATTCAGAAAGCTTGTATAAGTGAGGATGGTCCTTAGAAAGTAGCCTGTTTTAAGAACAAGGAGGGTACATGACTAATGTTAAATGGCTGGTGGAGAAAGAGTGACCTTAGCCAGGCAGTTCGGTAAACCTTGGATGCCTTGCTGGAATGGCGTGCACTAGGAACATGGAGGTGAAGAGAACATTGATCCTCTCCTCGGGGATACACGGGCATCGTGAGCCCCCACCTTTTTACTACTGTCAGCACTCACAGCCTTCGAACTGAAGGCTTCTTTTTCAATGTCAACCTCCCAAATGTACTAGAGTGCACCACCCTGATATCAGAGGCCTGTTTAACACACAGACGCCAAGATGGATGGGAAATGAATCACCAGGGGAAGTATTCAATAGTGATAAACAGCCTGCTTACCCCATCTTTGTAGAACTGTAAGACACGTTCTCAGTAGACACTCTGGTGCCCACCTTGGAGTTATTGCTTGTTAAATGACTGGCATAGCATTCCTAAGTTAGACTTTACATTCAGGGAAACTGGCCCAAGACAATGTGAGAGGAAGCTGCTGAAGCATTTAATAGAGGAAGCAGCAAGATGCACTGTATATTTAAAGAATCTTCTGTCGATAGTGTGGAAGTTGAAAGAACACTGAAGAGGAAAAAGCAACTACTCAGGAAGAGACGTGATGATGGCATTAACAAGAGAGATATGTGGGGGTATGAGAAATCCAGACAACTGACAAAACTCAATGAGGTATTTGACAGGGGCAGTAAATTGTTCTTTTTTTAAATGCAAAAATTTGAAAAATACTTTGAGGAAGTTTTGTAGAACAATAAATAGTGTGCTGCTCCCTTCCCTCTGACCCAAAAATCTTCCTGTACACCTCCCTAAAACTAAAATCAACAAAATTGCATTTAAAGGCATACAGGACCCAGCCTTTCTACAGTACTAAGAAACAACGCTATGACCGTGAAAGAAGAGATGAACCAAATCGTGACCACATTCTAGCACTGTGCTACCTTTGCAAGCCTGTATATGCAAAATGTCCAAGAAAAGTTAAAATATTCTGTCAAAGACACTGTGTATGGTGGACAACATTGCAAACATATTTCCAAGGACGCTTCCCTTCACAGATACATTTTTACAAAGGCAAAATCCCACGGTCAACCTTGTCAAAACTTGGAAAACCAGTTGATGGTTTACAGTGATTACAATGAACATCAAACCAACTTATACTACAATTTAAAAATGGTAGGCAGCCAGTTGTGGTGGCACACACCTGTAATCCCAGCACTCTAAAGGCTGAGGCATGAGGATCACCTCAAGTTCAAGGCCAGCTTGAGCTGCAAAATCAGATCCTGTCTCAACAAACAAAATTGCAGGAAAGTATTGCAGTGTTTTTGTTTGTGCTTTTATCACCCTTGCCTCAGCTTACTCATACTCTTGAAGATGGAAGCTTCTGTTGTATTTCAGATGTTATACATTGATCCCTGGATCTAGAAGGTGGAGAGACCTTTTTTTTTAATTACTTTATTTATTCAAGTTTTGTAACAGGGAGTGAACTCACCACCTCACACTTGCCAGGCAGGCATTGTACCACTGAGCTACCCTTCACCCCAGAGATCTTACTTTTAAAAAGTTAGTTCTTTTGTATATTGATTGAGGGCTGCCTGAAGGCCTGATGTACAGTGATTGCCTTTGTTTCATCTAATGCACAACCGATTCAAGGGAAAAATTTGTACAGTACTTGCAGGTAAGAGGGTTAGCAAATCACATGACCTGGGGAATAGGAACCTGGGGAAAAGCTTAGTGGTTGAAACATAAATTAGGTCACTAAAAACTTTTGAGGACAATCTACTGAGAATTTCTCTGGCCAAATAGAGCATTGCAAAGTTTCTGTGTAACCTGAGGGAATTTATAAAGCAATATGTGTGCACAGGGCTTGATGTATGCTAAGAAAAATCCTCAGCACAACATTAAGCTTTTACTTCTTGGTGATTTCTGTGCTTCAAACTGCAAATGAAGGCTAAAACAGGGTTGTAAACAGCCTGGCTAAATGCTGAAGGGATACTAAAGCAGAGCCAATTTGCAAAAACTGGGATAATTTTCGTTTCCTTTTTCTTGATCTCTGACTTTTGCCACTGAAGGATATCTGTTAAAATGAATTGAATGTAAATTAACAGAAGAGGAACTATAAAGACCACCTATATGACAATACATATTTCACAGCAATAGCTGAGAAGTCATTCACACATTATAGATTTAATGTCAGATTAAAAAAAGACTTGATTTCCAGAGTTATCACAGGTAATACTTAAAATGTCCAATGTTTAACAAAAATACAAAATATGCAAAACTCTATGACCATTTTCAGATGAAAATATTTCTAAGGAAGCACAGATATTGAACTTACTTGACAAAGACTGCAAGTATTCTAAAACATTCTCAGAGACCTAAAGGAAATCATTAGCAAAGAACTAAAGGAAACCAGGACAATAGACAATATCAATAAAGATAAACTACGGAAAAAATTAAAAGCTCTGGAACTCAAAAGTATAACAAATGAAGAAATTTACTAAACAGTGACTAGAGGATTACATTAACAGATTAGGGAAAACAATCTAAATGTCAACAAAGATTGAGTAAAACAATCAATTGTGAGCATTAGTAGAGAAAGAATTTTTTAAAAAAATGAACAACCTGAGAGTCCTATGGTATACCATCAAGTACACAGGAATCATATTTCAACTTCCCAAATTTGATGAAGCACATGAATTTGTATATCCATGAAACTACAGAAACTCTGCAGAGAATAAAAAGTCACACAAATACACAGCATAATCAAACTGTCAAAAGACAGAATATAACAGGAGCAAGAGACCTGACTCAGCATGTGGTGATTACAAGAACGGTAACGTATTTCTCATTGGTAAGTATAGATGCCATAAGGGAAGGGGGATGGCTTTTTTTAAGTGATGAGAGAAAAAAAATATTTTGACAACAAATGATTCTATATCAAGGAAAATTATTCTTCAAAAGGAGAACTCAAAGAATTTCCAAATCAACAAAAGATGAGGACGCTCATCTCTTGTTGACTTTCTCATCACCAGCTGATTTTATTACACAAAAGGAAATAGAGATTCACAATTACATAAAAGGCTACTATAAAACAATTTGAGGCTACAAAAATATGAAATTCCAGAATCAGTCAACACAAATATAAAAGCCAGCATTCTAGTTTTAGTTCATAACTTTAATTTCTATGTGACTTAAAAATTAATAAAACAATATTATACATCTATATTACTAGGCATTCTTTTAATAAAGATTACATAAAAATACATTTTGAGACTACAAGAACATAAGAGAATAAAGGTCTATAGGATTTTAATTTTTTGTACATTATTGAAATTATGTTAATATAAGTCCAAACTATATATTTTTTCTTTTTTCTTTTTTTTTTTTTTTTGGCTTTTTCTTCTTTATCGGTACTCGGGATCGAACTCACGACCACACACTTGCAAGGCATGCGCTTATGCCGCTGAGCTAAATCCCCAGCCCCCAAACTATACTTTTTATAAATTTATGATGTTACTCCAATCTCAACTATTCAGATAATGCCTTAAAATACATGTGCACAGTTCTACATGTGAGAGGATTAGAAGTCATTCATGTGTCTGAACAATAGATTCAAAGTTGAACTGAAAAATCAACGCTTTAAGATGTGTAGCAGAAGTCAGATCAGAAGGCAAACCACTGCCCTCAACATGAAGACACAGGTAGGTACAGAGAATTGCAACACAGAGCTGAAACCTGCTGAAATCAGTGCTTTGTAAGAAAATCTGAACCACAATTTATGAATTGCTGGCGGTCAGGTATGGACAAGCTTGTGAATTAAAATATGTCGGAAACCCAGGTGTGTGTGTGTGTCTGTGTGTGTGTTTCCAGTTTTCTTGAGTTATCACCTCCAAGAGCTTGACCACGTTCTTGGGGTAAACAGAAGAAGAATTCCCTTGTAACTTTCATGGTGGCAAGGTAAAATATATTTTCAATATATCAAAGTACTCTCATCAGAAAAAGACCTGCCTTCGGTGGAAATTAGTTTATTAGAGCCTAACCTGCTGGAGTTTCATCAGGGCAAGGTAAGTATTGAACTGTAACCAGCTCTAACCTTCCATGTAGAAGCACGGAAAGAAGCCAACTCCTTCTGTCTCTCCTTTGCCAAGAAGAGACGAAATCCTGGAGGAATATTTGGTAAGTCTGAAGGCAAGAGTCTAAACTTCATAAGGTAAAATATAAAAATAAAGCAACAAAACACCTCCTCTCACTACCTCAACTTATTTTATTTCCAGTGATCATGTAGCTTTTGCTTTTACCAACCTTATAATGTCCAGTTATTAAGAAAAAAAATCTTAAGTCATACTACAAGGGGCAAACACTTTCAAAAGACAGCGAACATCAGAACCAGACCTGGCAAAAATGTTGGAAATGGACTGGGAATTTAAAACAACTATCATAAATGTGCAAAGGAATCTCATGAATAAAGAAGACAGCATTTATGAACATGGACAATGTAAACAGCGATGGAATTCATTGGAAAAAGCAAAAATGTTAGCAATTAAAATGCTAACAAATGTAAAATGTCATTATGGGCTTATTAGCAAACTGAAAATAGCTAAGAAAAACATCTATGAGCTTAATCATATTTCAGTAGAAACATCCAAAAGTATAAGGCAAAAGCAAAGAGAAGAATGTCTTAAAAGTTCAGAAATGAAGAAAACAGTATCCAAGGGATATGAAATAACTGCAGAAGGTTTAACATGCAATGAAAATGCTAGAAATAGAAGGAAAGAATGTAAGAGAAATGTTTGAAACAATACTGGCTGAGAATTTCCTCTGACTAATGACATACACTAAACTACAGGTCCAGGAAACTTGTAGAACAATAAGCAGGATATGTATAAAACCAACAAAAACAACTAACCTCACGCCCCCACACACATACACTAACTATACCTGTACATACACACTTCATACTGGAACTCAAAAATTTCTACAACAAGGTAAAGGGAAAGAATGAATTTAAGAGAAGTAAATATAAGAACTATACAACAAGCTTTGCAGAAACAAAATGAACAAGAAAAGTGGAGTGACAAAAAGAAAAACAAAAAATCCTAATGAATCACCAGCATTTGAATTCTTTACTCAGTGAAATCATTCTTCAAAACTAAAGAAGTGCTTTCTCAGAGGATAAAAATCGAATTTATTGCTAGAAGAACTTACCTGCAAAATATGTTGAAAACACTTGTAAACAAAGAAAGTATCACAAATACAGAAAAATCTAAAGAAAGAAGAAGTAATTGTAACATGTTTTGCTTTCAGTTGAACTAAAAGAGTATATCCAAAACAGGATCAGTAAGGATGTATTTACTTTTGGTGCTTATGAATATATTATGTATATGTGTATACTTTTGTAAGTGAAAGAAGTGGCAGCATGATAAAAGGGGGAAGATGGGATAGGATTATGTTACACCACACATAAATTAAGTTTTACCACATGTCATTTGAAAGTTGGCTTGGATTCACTGAAAATAGATACTACAAAATATAGTGTAACCACATTAAAGAGTTAAAAAAAGTAACTAAGCGAAGAAAGGAAAGAAGCCAGAATTTTGATAGTCAACTAAAATCACAAAGGACTAAAGACACTTCAGGACCCCAGAGTTGTGAAAAACATTTCATATGAACAGCAATTGCACACTGTTATGCAAGTTAAGCCCAGCATTCCTTCCTGATTTACAATTCCAGAATGCTGTCTTCAGTCCTTTCTTTCTGCTCCAGAGGTACATTTCTGAGATAGATATATGTTTTCCATATATGGAAATTGGCATTTCTGTTAGTGTCCTGCCCTATCTAATACCTATCCTCCTTATCTCAAGGTCTGTATTTCTGATGTCTTATCATACCGGCATACCTCTGGAATTGTAGTGGAATGGCTTTGGAAAAACAAAACAAAGAGACATGCTGCTACTGATCTGGCTATAAACAAGATATCCACTAAGTAGCTGACAACTGTGACCTAAGTTGTATAATCAGTATCTCTCCTAATACCATTAACAAAAACAAAACATTCCTGAAAATGGTGTTGGGTAGGGAAGATTGCGGACTTCATCTTTGGTTATACAGGAGAGCCTTCTAAATAACACGTGGAAACACATCTCACATAAACTGCTTCAGACAAAGAACAAAGGGGCAGTAGATTCTCAACATTACAAATCTGTAAGAATTTAAGGAAAACATTCCTTTGTACCACCTAACAGTCAATTCATGATAGAAAATGTAATGCAGCACTAATTTCATAGTTCTTGTGGAATGGGGCAGGGAATTCTGTAGCCCTCCTGAGGATAGGGATGACATTACAAAGTTGAGCAAAGACCTGCTGTGCTGTCAAAGTGTCTTGAAGTTGCTACTGACAAAGAGAGGTTGAAGGCAGCCATTGCCATTAAGATGTATGTGTATAAAAAGAGGGTTTTCTCCTGAAAAGACGACAAAGATGAGTCTCGACTGGTTAAAAAGTACAATATCTGCTGTTAAAAGTGTCTGTCAATGATGTGAACCAGCTCCAGTAATAAAGCTAAAGACATGTTTTAGCATGGAAGTTAAAGAACCTGAGCCTTAATTCAAATCCCCTAAAAGCACCAAAATGGTGAGCGGAAAAAAATGTGCTGCACAGAGAAAAAGTCTTGTGCTTAGTGGAATCAGTCAAACAAAGACATCTACAATGAAATGAACTCTGCTGAAGAGGAATATCTAATGCCAGTTCAGTGATTCCTGTCTAATGAAAAATAGACATCACTAGGCATCCATGCAAGAAGGGGTCAAATATAAAGGCAAGCAATGTATTTCTCAATTTAAACAACCAAGCTCCAAGATACCAACAATTAGGACAATATGTACTATTAAACTTTCTAGAATCAAACTTTTAGAAGAGCAAATAAATGGAATGGTATGTGCAAAACCAAAAAGACAGAATTTTTGAAAGACTAAGAAACAAAAGAACAACAAAGAACCCAGTGACAGTACTTCAAATAAATATATATATTATGAGCTTTAATGGTCCAAGTACAGTAATTAAAAGTTGATAAAAAAAAATCAAGAACACACTGTGTGAAGACATTCATGAGAAAAATGAATATATTAATGTGGAGAATTTTTGATACTGTGGATCAAACTCATAACCACACACATGCAAGGCAGGTCTGTGCTGTCGAGCTAAATCCCTGACCCTTTTGTAGATTTTAAAGCAAAGAAGTTATTGGGAAAAGAAGTCCATTTGGCAAGAAGTCATTACTTTATCGTTTCTTGTAAGAGTACAACCAAATTACATGTGCAAAATCTGATTGAACTTCAAGAAAAAACAGGTGAATCTTTTACAATTAGAGATTTATCAGAAATGAGTAGATTACCCTCAATATCATGCAGGACTATTGAAACCAGCCACAGCATGATACATGCTCCTCTGAAGTTAACATGGAACCTCGATCAAGACAGAATATATTTAGGACTTCAAACACATTAACATATTTAAAAGAAAGGAAATCGGACAAGGTCTGCCCTTCAACTATAATGGCATTATTTAATAACAAAACATAATGGAAAAGTTCGAACCACATGGACTTATAACATTTAACATATGGATCAAATAAATAAATTTTAGAGCTTTTAGATATAAAATATGGTAACAAGTGATAACAATATAAGATTCTAAGAAGAGTGATGAGCAAATTTATAGCTTTGAAACAAGTATGTTTCATATGTATATTTATGAAAATATATCTAAGTTTATTCTCCAGTGCAGCAATTCACAAGGAAAAAATTAAAAGAAATAGGAAATGGGAAAAGTATTAAATTTGCCTTATAAAGTGAGCTGTGGTGTCACATACTTGTAATCCCAGCAGTCCAGGGCCTGAGACAGGAAGATCATTGTGAGTTGGAGACCAACGTGGGCCACAAAGTGTGCATGAGGCCGGCCGGAACAGCATAGTGAGGCCCTCTCAAAAGTCAAAGCAAAAAATTAGCCTTATAAGCTGCAGTGAGAGGACTCCTAAGGATTTCATCAAAAGATATTTGAAGCTGATAAATTCAGCAAAATAGAATACAAAATCATTTTTAAAAATCAGTATCTTTGCCAATAATGAAATACTTGAGAAGGATATCAGGAAAACAATTCTATTCACAGTGGTATCCAAAAGAGTAAAAAAATCCAGGAACCTATCCAAGGAAAAGAGTGAAATCTATGACAAAAAATTATGGAATGCTGAAGAAAGAAATGAAAACGCTAGAACATGGAGAGGGGTCACATGTATGCTTATAAGCAGAATATTGCTAAAATGGCCATACAACAGAAAGCAGTCTAAATTCAGTGCAATCCCCATCAGTCTTCAATAATATTCCTTAAACAATGAGAAGAAAGTTATAAAGTTCATGTGAAAACAAAAAAGTGCAGACTGGCTAAAACAACAAGAGCAAAGCTGGAGGCATCATTTGATGTGTTTTAAAATTATACTACTCAACTCTATAGTGCTATCATAAAAAAGATGTAGACCAATGAAATACCACAGAGGACACTGAAAATAATTCTATGCAACTATAGCTGATTCTTGACATTTGAGAAAAACATTAACTGGAGAAGACAGCCTTTTTAATAAACAGTGCTGAGGCAATGGATATCCATATGCAGAAGAATAATACTAGAACCCATTTCTCACCTTGTACAAAAAAAAAACTCTTAAAATCTTTGCTAGAAAAATACTACTTGCATAGCACTCTAAATAGCACATGGATTAATAAGTATTAATAAATTGCAAAATTAATTGAATAGACATTTCTGAAAAATTTTATATTTGACCAGCAAGTGTATAAAATTTTTCAATATTTTTCACCATTGGACAAATGGAAATCAACATTATTCTATGATTTCATCTAACCACAGGTAGAATGTCTATCAAGAATACAAAAACTATGGGTCATTGAAGGCTCCAACAGGAACCTTTCTACACAGTTACTGGTTGCGCAAATTAGTACAGTCACTATCGAAATAACTAGAGCTTCCTAAAAAAAAAGAAAGAAAGGAAACCCAAAATAGAACTATCATATGACTCAAGTGAGGGGTAAGACTAAAAGAGAGAGTCCTAGCAAACTATCTGTGGATGCCGGCAATCCTGGGTTCTGGAAAATTTCACAATCCTGTCAGGCTGACAGCCCACTTAGATAAGTCACCTGAAATCTGCATAATAGACTGGCTTTTGAAAAGGATCTCATATCACCTCTCTGAATATCCAGGATACTGTAACCAGAACTGTTCTTGAGAAGTGAGCTATTTTCTGAAATTAGATTGCTGTAATGGATCAGAAAGACCTGATGACCAGCTGCTTTGGAAAACCTACATGATGTTTTACATACACTACGGCCTCCTTACCAGCACACAGGTGTTACAGGGAGGATACTGATGTATAGTATCAGAAGATCATCATGGTATCACCCTATGAAAACAATTGTGTTATTCAGCAGGTAAGTACTCAGTCCAGCTTCAGGACTGAAGAAAAGTGCCTATATTTCCTGTGACATCACTGTTATCCTTTATACCCAGGTGCCTATTAGGGCAGGGAGCCAAAAGTGGTTTCCATTGCTGCCCTTCTTCCAGGGACACATTTAATGCAACTTGGACAATGATTTGGTTGCAGTTGTTGCTTCTCCCCTGACTACATACATCCAAACAGTGCAGAGAGGATGTCTGATTGATGTCAGCAGCAGACAAACTACAGTGCTCTGTCATTGACACAGAAGAAAACCACTGTTCCTATCATCTCATAGACACATTGCGTGACCAGACACTTGTCAGTATGACAGAAATATTAAACTTAGGCACTGTATTTCCTAACAGTACATTTACTTGCATTGCATTGGGACTTGTGCCAATCAATGTATCCTCTGAATTCCTGGGAGCCAGCACCAGAGGCCTGTTGAGGCTGCACAACAACTATCATCAATATTGTTTGTGGGGACACCCATCACCCAACAGGGTTCACTAGTCATTTCAAGGGATCCACACAACATACTGGATTCTATGCTATCTATATCAGACCTCCCTCAATTGCTTGAATGCCCCATTTTTATGTGTCTCAGATTAACGGTAAGTTACCCACATCTTCCATGGCATTCACTGTGCCTAACTTCACAAAATCTCATGACAATTCTTCAGAGAAAATTTACGTACTAAACAACCTATCACTCAGTTGTTACCTAGTAAAGCAGATGCAAGCAGATGTCGACATATGAGCACAAGAAATAGAAAAATACAAGCTAATACAATATTTAAACAAAAAGTATATCAAAAAACACAAATGAAGTACCTGAAAGTGTTTCAAAGAATGATAAAAGTTCAATGATATGAATTCAAGATAATATAGATAAACACTCAATACTTGGGGGAAAGGCAGTACATAAATGAGAAATCGAGCAAAGAGATATTCTGAAAACAAGATAAATCATAGAATTCAGGAATTGAATGTGAAAAACAGTTGGGTTCTGTTGGTGTGCTTGTAATCCCAGCATGCAGGATACTGCAGGATTGCCACATGTTCCACGCCAACCTGAACTATATAGCTTGATAAGTTCCAGTTTGAACTACACAGTGCAATCATGTCTCAAAAAGAGTACACATGAAAGCCATGACACATTAGATCAAATGAAGAACATATTTAAAATTTGAAACAACTTTTGATGTATTGGAGTCAGGTCAAACGACACAAAAGTAAAAAGCAATGATGAACTCATTAACAAAATGTCCATAAAATATTTAACTGAACAAATATCTAAAATTTCAGAAAGTTAATAGTGTATAGAATATATTCAATGACTGTTCTCATGTTGGTACACTTACAGCTACTCATATACAGAAGTATATAGGACCATACACCAAGACTTGGATTCATCCCAGTAATGCAAGAATGGTTCAAGATAGGTAAATCAATAAATATATGCAACTATAATAATAGTCAATGATAAAATCAATATGATCATCTCAATACATGCAGAAAAAGTGCAAAAGTTAAAAACCCATTAATGGTCAAACCCTGTAATGAATTGGATTAGATGATTCAATGAGTTCCATAAAAGCCATCAATGGAAACTGACAGCCAACATACTAAATGAAAAAAAATTGAAAGCTTTTACTCAAAAATCAAGAACAAGGATGTCTACACTCACCACTTATTTAAGATAAACAAGAAAAAACAAAAAGAAAACAAATGGAAGATGGAATATTTGCATGTGATACTCCATATAGACAACAAAAACTCAAAAATACTTGTGAATTTAATGATCAAATTCAGTATTGTAAATGGATACAAAGTTGATATGCAAAAAATCAGTGATCTTCCTGAGTATGAACACCTTTAACAATAGGATACAAAACATGTAATACCTGGGATCAATTTGATGATGGAAATAAAAGATTTCTTTGTTTTAAGTTACAGTACTCTAAATAGAGAGATTAAAGATGGTATCAAAAAATTGAAAGATATCCCTTGCTCTTGGGTAGGAAGGATCAATACAGTAAAAATAATATTTCAAAAACTGATACAGATTCAATGCAGTCCCAATCAAAATTCCTATAGCATGTCACAAAACTAGAGAAAGCATTCTTAAAATTTATCTGGATGCAGAAGAGACCTAAAATATCAAAAGCAGTCCTAGACACCAAAGACAAGATGGCATGCATCAAAATCCCTGACTTCATATCGTATTACAAAGCTGCTGGGATAAAAGCATGTTACTAATGAAAAAAATAGATCTAATAATCAATATACAGGTAATAAAATCCTGAAACATCTCCAAACATACTTGACTCTCTTGTCATTGACAAATGTGCCACTTTCCAAGAAGAAACAGCATGAAAAACTGGATACCTAAATGCCAAACATTAACACTAGAATCAAGTCTTTCATTATGCACTAAACTTAAAATGCATGAAAAATCTAAACATTAAAACACTAAGTCTGACAGAACTTTTAAGGACATTGTGTTATGCCAAGATTTTATGAACAGAACCTCAATCACAGAACTATTACAATCAGCAATTGGGATCACAATTGAAAAAGAGAAATCACCAGTAAGAGAATTCAACAGCAAGAGAAATCACCAACAGAGCAAGCTGAGAACCAATTGAATGAAAAACATTTTAGCCAGTTGTCACTCAAAGGACTTATATCAAGAACTTACAAAGAACTGAAAATATGAGTTTCCCCAAATTTAAAGACCCAATCATAAGTTTCCCCAAATTTAAAGACCCAATCCAAAAATGGGCATCTGAAATAGACACATCAGATGAAATAATATAAAAGGCAAACCAATGTATTAAAAAAAATCTTCAACCTCATTGGTCATTTCAGAGATGCAGTTTAAAATAACACTTGGATTCCACTTCATCCTAGAAAGAATGGCTGTTATCAAGAAGTCAAGCAATAACATACCAGTGGGCTTATGAACAAAAAAGAAATGTTGGGGGATGCAGAGTGATGGATACAGCACATAAATCAGTGTGGAGGTTTCTCCAAAAACTTGGTCTAGAGGTTCCATGTAACCAAGCTGTTCCTCTTGGTATCTTCCTGAACAAATTAAAATCACGATACAATAGCAACAGATGCACATCAATGTGTATAGCAACATAGTTTGCAACAGTTTGAAAAATCCTACAAGTGCATCAAATGATGGAACGGGAAAAAATGTATTTTTAATACATTGTAGTACTACTTGCCACGAAGAAGGGTAATATTCAGACACTTGCCTAAATGGATGGACTTTGAGACCAGTTTCTTAAGTGAAATAAATCAAACATGCAAATTACAGATTGTTTCTCTCATGTGAAAAAAACCATAATGTAAGTATCAAGATGTGTAGTGCAAACTGATAGGAAGATGTTCAAATGTATTTCTACAGAACAAAAGAGGAGAAAGGAGGAAACCAGAAAAAATAGAAATCACACCATTTACGCAATCTCAGCAACATGTCAATCAAAAATGTTCACTGAATATCTCAAAATGGATACAGTTGTGCCTCTACAATCTACAGTTTTAAAAAAATGGCCACATTTGACTTTGAAAACAATGGTCATGTTTGTCAACTGATGTAGAGTTAAGAAATGAAACCAACAATTTCTTAAATGCTGTTCTTTGCAAACAAAATATCAAAACTTGAACATAGCAAAAGCAGTTCTAAGAAATTTCGTAGAAGAAAGTGTCTACATCTAAAAGGAAAATTTCTCAATGATTTAGTATGAAAAAAATCCAGAAAAAAAAGAAGAGAAATGACAACAGAAAATAAAGAGATAACTGTGTATTGAAGACTAATCAGAAAACAATTTGTCTTATGGAAAAGTGAAACTGATAAATTAGAAGAACAAGGAGAAAAAACCAAAAATGAAAATGGGGACAGTTTCACTGATATCAGTGTTTTATAAAAATTATCTGGTGTTGTGAATATGTTATAACAAATTGGAAAACAGAAGTAACAGAAATTTCTGAACACACAAATACCACCAAAAGTGAATCATGATGACATAAGAATGTGTCAAGAGACCAAAAAGTGAGACCTTTAATCAGTTTTAAAAAGTCATCAGTACTAAAAAGTTTTATGAAAGTAAAACTCTCATGCAGGCAACTTTACTCCTAAGCTTTTATAGAACTAATGTCACTCCAAAGAATTGATGGGGCAGAAACTCTTATAAATTCATTTTATAAAGCCAACCTGACTATTGTCAAATGCAGACTAGGGCACTAGTTACTGGAAACTACAGAATAAAAACTTTAGTCAGTACTGGGAATTCAATTCATGACCGCGTGTTTGCAAGGCAGGTACTTATGCCACTGAGTTAAATCCCCAGGCCCCTAGAGTAAAAACTTTCATCATATATGCAAAAATCCTGAATAAAATACTACCAAATCAAATTAAACAACATCAAGAAGTCACTCATCATAATCAAGTTGATTTTATCTCAAGGATACAAGGTTGGTTGAAGTCACATAATCCAATAAGAAACATAATATCAAAAGGAGTATAAGATGGGATGATCACTTCAACATACAAAAAAAAAAAAAAAAACCCATTTGATAAAATTCTGTTTCTGTTCATGAGAAATAGACCCAAAAGTTATGGATAGAGGAATGATACCTCAATTTCATAAATTTTACATAAGATGGATGCACAACCCATGTCATTTTCAGGGGAGGAAATCTTCAATCAGGGTTGAATAACCTATACCAAAATGGGTGAGTGATTAAAACGTTGAACTTAAGATTCAATGGATTAGTATCTACACGGGTTCAAACTCCACCTGTGGTTCAACCGAACTCATTCCTCACCAGGACGAAATAATATGTCTTTCAAATCATATGATGCTTGTTGTAAAAAAAAAAAAAAAAAACACCACCAAAGGATTATAAAATCAAAGTAACCAAAATGTTGCATACAAAGTTGAATTAAAATAACATGTTTATGCCTGCTTGAACTACACATATGACTGTCTCTTTAGGCAGCTTATGTAAGTGATAGGCTATGCATGAGTGTTCCATGCCACCCAGTTGGACATGGCAGTGAGACATACAAGTTTTGGTGCAATCGTGAATGTGTTCTATAAAGAATTTATTAACAATGAGATAATGGAAAGCTATTCAATGAACACTAGCAAGAAAGATATTACCAAGAAATAAATTTCACCAAAGAAATGAAATATACCTACAGTGAAAATTTTTGAAGCACTAATGTAAGCAATTGCTGAAGACAGGAAATGATGGAGAAAAATTTCCATGTTCACTATTAAAATTTTTCATTTTTTAATGTCCATAAAATCAAACATAGTGGATACATGACACAACGTTTGTCAAAATGCAAATGACATTCTTTGTGGAAGTAGATAAATCCCATTTTCATATGGAAGTGAAATTCCCTAAATAGCCAAAACAAACCTGGATGCTTCACTATACCAGATTTGACAACATAGCATGGTGTTACTATAAGACACACTAAACTCTGGAATGTAGCAAAAGCAGTACTAATAAGGAAGTTTACAGTAATAACTGGCTTTGGTAAAATTAAAGCAAAAAGATACTAGATAAATAGTAAAAATTATATCTCTAAACCTTAAATTTCAACAAATGGATCCTAAATTTATGAGAACAAATGAAATCAAGTTGAGAACAGAAGCATGCTATAAAATACCAAAAAAGTTAATATAAATGTTTAGTGTAAATAAAATCAACAAACCCTCAAGGTATATAAGAAGACTCACCATCAGAATTTAAAGTGGAAATATAATAGAAACTTTGGAAATAAAAAGGTAAATTAAGAAGTATGTATAATCATGCCATCAAATTAGTTATCTACAAGAAATGAATAAAATGCTAGAAAAATGGCCTGTTAACATTGAATCAGGAAAAAAAAAAAAAAAAAAACAACCAAAGTTGGAAGACTTATACCAGATATTGAAGTCTTTGTAAAACTTACCCAAGAGAAGACCAGGACCCAATACTTTCATTGTTAAACATTATCAAATACTTACATGAAACCACAAAATTTTCTAAAGCAAGTCTGAGAAATACATACTTGAAGGCAAACCATTTTGCATTTTAAAGAGTTATAATAATCAACACAATACAGTACTGGCATAAAAATAGATACTAACCTCCAGGACAGACAGCCCAGGAATTAATCCAAACATACAGTCAATGATCTTTTGAAAAAGATACCAAGAGGATCCATTTAGAATGTATAAACATTGTTTTAAAAACTTGAAGTTCACAAATAAAAATATGTATTTGAGTGCTTTCTTTGTACCATATAGAGAAATCAACTCAAAATAGATGAAAAGCTTAATGTAAGATCTAAGAGGGAAACAGTTTGAAAGACTATCATTGTCCTTGGCAATATTTTGGATACTACATTGATATATCAGACCCTGCAAGGAAAAATTAAAAATAGGATGACATTATACTAAAAAAGTATCTATACAACAAAGGAAACAACAAAATCAAAGCCAACCTATGACTTGGTGATGTGCATCCAGTAGTAAAGAGTTAATGTCCAAAATGCGTGAAATGCTACTATACATTAACAGAGAACATAATGTGATTCAAAAAGTAAGCAAAACGTTTGAACAGATATGCTTCCAAAGAATAAAAATGAACAAGAGTGTATTCAGTGATGTTACTGAACATTACTAATAGACAAATGCAACTCATAATCACCAGACCTCTATCATGTTAATGTAACCAATATTTTCTAAAAAGGGAAGGTTTTGGTCTGATTGTATAAAATGGAAACTACACATTGATGGTGCAAATGTATATTGGTGAAGCCATTATGGAAATCAGAAGAGGATTCCTCCAAATAAATTGAAAACTACTAGTATACCATCCATAGGTAAAATTAAGATTTTTCAGTTTAATAATTCTTCAAATAGAAAATACCAGATTCTTGAAGAAAATAACTAATACATGAATTTAGTGAAGTGACAATATAAAAATCAACATACATATCAGTATGTTTTTATAGATATAATCTGAGTAGAAGTTATTCTTATAGCATCAAACTATATTTAGCAATAAATTTGATCAAGAACGTGAAAAATCTATATGCTAAAACACAAAATACAGACAAAACACACTGAAATAAATCAGTGGAAAGATCCCATGCTTAAGGCAAGGAAGAATCATTCTAAACCAAAAGTTTTCAATTCCTATCATAATCCCAGTGGCATTTACAGCAATAGAAAACAATCTTAGAGAATTATTAAATCAAAGGTTGCTTGTTTTTCAAAAATTAACCAAAATTGTAACTGTTTAGCTGGGATGACAAACAAAAATGCAGTGAAGTTTTAATCTTTAAATCATAAATGAAAGTTTCAACATTATCACTGTTCTCACAAAATGAAACATTGTAGAAGAATACTAAGATGTTAAGAAAAATCACTTAGTTATAATCGAAAAATTCCTAGAAAAACAAACACTGATTCAGGAAGACATTAACATCATAAGCAGATGTGTAGCAATGAAAAGTTTGAATCAGCAATCAAAAACTTCCAGAAGGAGAAAGCACTAGGATTGTGTTGTTTCTTAAAATTATCACTACCTTCTCAAGCTCTTCCCAAAAATTTGAGGAAAAAGGAATATTTTGCAACACACTCTTTGATCCCAATCAACAAAAAATTAGCCCCCAAAACAGTAAACACGTGAACATCTTTAAGAAAATACTAGTAACCCCAAGTCAATGGCACATTAAAAGCAAAACCAAATGGGAGTTATATTAGGAAGTGAAAGTTGTTCATAAAAATATCAACGTATGGCTAATAATACTCAGGTTTCTACAGGGTTATATTCTAAACAAAATTATCATATGTTGAAAATGCATTTTGTACATGTAATCTGCTTTAAATTATACATTGGCTGCACAAATTAGTATGAAGTTACTGGTCAATTAGAGTCCCTTAATGCTACTGCTGAGCATCATGAGAGTACTGTACCACAAACAGTTTGTCAAGAAGATCTCAAATCAAAGTAAAGTATATTCTTGGTCTGTTTCACCTTCACATCATGATTAAGTTAAAAAGTGTCCTAGGTGAAGCACTAATTCATGAACATTCTCTACATCACGTTAATAGGATGAAGGACAAGATTCCATAGAATAATTTCAGTTGACACAGAAAGAGAAGATCAAATTCGATGATGTTAAGAGACAACCATTCAAAAATTAGTAATTGAACAGAACTTTCAAAATACGATAAATTGGATTCTTGATAAATCTATAGCAAACTTTAGACTATCAAATTTCAAGGAAGGATTCGGCCATTCCTTGTAAAACCCACATAAGTGGGAAATGTATTACCCATAATTTACTGAAAATCATAGCAGTATAGTATGCTGTCAAGTTTTGCACTTTAAATTACAAAATGTTTTATCCTTAGCGATTATGTACATGAGTAAATAATATCCAAATTTTAAAGGAAGAGTTGCTGTTGCATACAGAAAATGTCAATCGAAAACTAGAGCTAATAAAAGAATTCAGTAAAGTTGCAGGGTACCTGTTCAAACATAGCCACACACATATGCACATTTCACACAGCATCTGTCATTTTTCTATACCAGGAAAAATATTCAGGGGGAAATTTACAATTACAACTGGCAAGGACTAGATTTATCATTTATATACTACCTAAACAGAAGTTAAGAAATTAATTGAAAAGTTCTACTCTATTAATACTATAGCCTTAACAAAAATATTTCTATGAAGCACTAGGCATTGCTGGAGAACATGTTAGCTAAGAAAAGTATTATTCAAAGGGATATATTTACAATACTATTTTTTAATACAGGTGAAATGCGAAAAAAATCACATTTCTAAAGTAACACTCACAAATAGATTTGGAACTAGAAAGCAATGAAATTGTTTACCGATAAGGTTTAGTTGATGGCTTGCAGTGGAAAATGTATTAAGAGAAGCATATTTCTTTAGAAGATTGTTAATGTTCTGTGTATTTTAAAAGTTAAAGTAACTCAAGAAGTCATGGATCACTTTTGAAATGGGGAAGTGAACATCTTTTTATGAACATAGCCAAAAAGCTGGGCGCAATGGAGCATGCCAGGAGTCCCAGATACTCAGACTGCTGAGGTTGGAGGATTGCTTAAGCCCAGGCATTTGACACTAGCCTGGGAAACATACTATAACCCCGTCACTAAAATCAACCACACATACAGAGCTTTAAAAAGCAATGATAAAACTGGGTGAGAATGTCTAAAACAACCATCTGAGAACTCTGAAAATTAGAGGAAGGCATTTTACAATTTGAAATGTGTTTATTCAAGGAAAAAGTACTGTTAAATCTCTGCATGAACTTTGAGGTCCATAATAATTTCACGTGGGAATGCCTGCCTCCACCAAGCTCAGTGGCACACTGGCCTTGAGCACCATCTTCATTACTGGCAATGACTTCTAACATGTTTTTGTGCTCCATGGAAAATTCAATGCACTGTATCAAAGAAGAGTTATCTCAGTTGCACATCTGTAGAAAAAGCCACCATCAAAGAAATCCAATATTCCATTACTGGTCAAAGCAAGCAACAGACCAGCAGAAATTTTCAAAGAGATTCTTGGAGATACAGAAGATTTCACTTGCTCTCAAATAAGATCTGAGATGTCCTCTGTTATCTACTTAATCTTGGATGACTGTGAGACCTGGTGCAAGCGGAGAGTAAAACAAAGAACAGGAGTTATTAAAGTGCCTGCCTATGGAATGTATGTTCTGGTCCATACACAGACCTTCTCTTTAAAGGGTAAAAGATCACCAGATAAGATACCTAAAGCCTCTGACTAATGTTGGTCTAACCAGTCAGTTGTGCTGATGAAGGAATGACACTAAAGGAGCAAGGCTTAAACAAAGATAATTTTTAAGTACAAACCTGAGCAGATGCATTAGCAGCCTTATACTTTAGAAGAATGTAGGTATGTCATAAACAAGCAAAAGAATAAGCAAACCAGTAACAGCTGTGAAAAGGGGAAAATTAGACTCTTGCATTTCTACAATGTGTTATCCTAGGTGATCACGTCTTAACAAAATTTATTTGACATGCCAAAAAGTAGCAGTGTTGCCCTTACCAATAAAGAGCAGTGAAGAAATGATATCTAATGTGGCCAAGGCAATAATTTTAGTAAGATAAATTTTCAGAATATGTATTACATATGTATCAGAAAACTAAAGCAAACAACTTTAAAGAATGGAAGAAAACATGGCAATGATTAAGCATAGAATATTACCATATATAAATTATATTTGTAAAATTTGCATATCTTCAGTCACAAATTGCAGTAATTTAGGTGAAACCTAGTAATTTAGGTGAAATCCAGTAATTTAGGTGAAATCCTTACCAGGAAAGTCAAACAGCAAATCTATACTTGCTATAGAAAGAAAATTGGTGGTCTTAAGTACAGATCTATAAAGATGGTTTAGCCTTAAGTATAGACAAAAATGTAATACGGAAAAATAAACAGCCTTAGAAATCTGCTGGATACCACAGCAGTATGTGAAACTAAATGTATGGGTAAAGGAGTCGTGATGTGCATGTAACTGAGTCCCCAGAAGGAAGGGAAACAAAGGGCTAGATAAAACTATTTGAAGATAATTTAACCTGAAACCAATTGTTTACTTGTAAGATGCTTATTCTAACTTCCAAATTACACTGGTAAGAAAATAACTGTAAATAGCAAAAGAAATTGAACAGAGGAATTAGAATGACAGTAGAATATGCCTGTTCAACACACAGAAGGCAATACAGGAGGAAGAGGATAACAAAAGAGCCATACAAAAAATAGAAAATTTATAGTACAGAAGATGTGAATCCTACCAAATCAACAATTATAGTACTACAAATTAGACTCAATAAACTCACTGTCAAAAAACAGGATTAAAATACATATTTTCTACAATAGATACAGCCAGATGCAAAGACAGAAACAATTTGAATGTGAGCAATAGTAAAAATAAAATGTAAAGAGTAAAGGAGTAGTAAATGTAAGAGACCTTAATAGCAATAAGATAAAGCAAATTTCAGAAATCAGTTATGAACCAAGCATAGTGGCATATACCTGTAATCTCAGCATTAATGCAGGCTGAGGCAGGAAATCACAAATATGAATTCAATCTGGGCAACTCAGCAATTTAGTAAGACTTTGTCTCAAAAATCAAAAATAATTAAAATCAAATCAAATCAAATAAAAAATACTAAAAATAGCTGGGAATGTAGCTCAGTGCACAGGCCCTGAGTTTAAATCCCAGTGCTGGAGACAATGAGGGGTATTTGACAATGACAAGAGTGTTAATTTAAGGGCTGAGGGTTTAGCTTAGCGGCATAAGCACCTGCCCTGGCAAGTGCAAGATCATGAATTTGATCTGCATTACCAAAAAAAAAAAAAAAAAAAAAACAAAAAAAAAAAACATATCAATTTAAAGGGCAAATAAACCTAATTATGAACCAAAACTAAAATATATGCAGCTAATGGCAGTTCTAAAATATGTGAAAGAAAAAATGGACAGAATGGAATATACCATTAAATAAGTAATAGGAATTCTGCAGTAATATCATTCTAATAATTTATGTTCTTGATTTTTTTGCCTTTTCAATTATCAACAGTATTATTAATTATGACTGGTACTACCCCTATTATTAATATTGCTGTTACAGTATTACCAACTGCCACTGAAGAAGGAGATGTTAGGAAGTGACACTACATGGCACTGTGCTGAATGCCCTACCTTATTCTGTCATCAGGGGCTCCACAGTGGAGCTCACTTTTCAACACGAGAAGTAGAACCCATAAAGCACTAAGGTCATATAACTCAAGGTAAAAAATGTCAACCACGTATCGCAGATCTAGAAAACTTTTAACATGAAGAAAAAGTCGAAACAGAATCCTTTGCTAACAGACCTGCTTTACAATGAATACTAAAGGAAATTAGGCAGCTTCGGGTCTGGGTGGGTCTGGTTCTTGTATCTTACTTTATTAGATGGGACATGAGATTTCTTTTATCCTGATCACTTTCTAAAAGCCTTATCTCCTAGGAACATAGTATTAAGGAGTAGGATTTCAACGTACAAATTTTGAGTGAATATACTCAACCTATAATAAGTACTGACAGAGTGAAAGATACAAGAAAGTATTTGATAAAATTGATCTCAAACTAGTCAACATACTAGGCCTAGAAATAAAAATGAAATTCTAACTTATTAATAAAGGATATCTATTAAAAAAACCACAGTGAATATTGTATTGTATGTAATACAATGAAAGCTGGGTCCAGGCCATTCTGTTCATCACTGTGTAGAGATTTTCCTCACGACAAGTAGGCAGGAAAGAGACACGAAAAAGAGCTGGACTGCAAACGAAGTTGAACTCTATTGCAGATGACACAAAAATCCCAAGAAGTTCCCCCAAAATAGAACTAAATAAATGCAGCCTGTTCTCAGGATACAAGATCAATACACAAAAATCAATTATATTTTTGTGTGTTGTTTTTATGACTGTTCTGGAGGCAAAGGGCCCCACATGGTGATTCCCAGAACTTGAGCTTCCACCCTGAGCAGCTCTTGATCTTTTTAACTGTATATCCCACTGCTTCTTAGATAGTCCCCCTGGGGATTCAGGCAGGATTAAGGCCAGGGCAGCAGCCCCGGAGAGGATGAGTAAGCATTAGTAGGTGGCTTTGAGGGATTCCAGGCAGTGACCACTTTTCCTGAGTGTCTGAGTCCTAGCACATGGACATCTCCAGCAAAGTAAATTATAGTTCTATATACTGCCAGAGAACAGCCTAAAAATTAAATTAAGAAAATAATTCAATATACAGTATTATCAAAAAGAACAAATCACAAGAGTACAGATGCACTTAATGCCATAAAACTGTATGCTTAAAATTATTTATGTGGTAAATTATATTTTATGGATCTTTTATCATAATTTAAAAAACAGCATTTAGAAAGAAAATTTAATTAAAGCAGTGCTAAATTTAACCTCTGAAAATTACAAGACAAACAGAAAGTGGTCTCAGGTTCATGAATTGGGTAAGATGGCAATATTCTTCAAATTGATCTCTACAGATTGAACACAATCCTTGTCAGAATCTTAGCTGACTTCTTTTTGTCATGGCAGTTGTTAAATTTCACATGGACGTCAAAATAATCTTGAAAAAGCAAGAAGCTGTAAGACTCACATTTCCTGGGTTCCAGACTTTCTACAAAATGACAGTACTCAAGACATCGGATAGGTTAAGAAAAAGGGGAAAGAATGATAGGTCTGAAGATGAATCTATGTATCAGTGGTCTCCTGAATTTTTCTAAAGGTACACGGCAAATCCATTGCAGCAAGAATATTACTTTGAATGGATAGTTCTCCAATAACTGGATATCTACATGAAAAAAGGTATTTGGTTCTCTTGCCATATAGAAATACTCAAAATGGATTGAAGATCTAAATATTACAGATAAATTCATAGAATTTGTAGAAGATGACACAGGAGCAACTGTGTAATTATGGATTTGGCAAAGGATAGTTAGATATAACACCAAAAGCACAGGAAACAAAAGAAAAAATATATTGATGGGACTTCATTGAAATTTAAAGCTTTTATCTTTTGAAGAACATTATAGAAAAAGTAAAAAGGCAATGTACAGAGGAGATAAAATATCTGTAAATCATTTACTGATAGAAAATAGGTAAACATCTAAATTCAATTCAAAAATTAAAAAAGTTATGATTTAAAATGATGAAAAATCTGAATAGACATTTCTTCAATGAAAACATGCAATAGTCATACACACACAAGATTTGTAATCTCATTAGTTATAGGGACATATAAATCAAAACCACAGTAAGACCATTCAATACGTTCTAAAATAATTCAAAAAGAAGTGTTTATAAAATATGGATAAATTATGCAATGTTCACACATTACTAGTGGAATTTAAAGTTTTGTCCCAATGTTGGAAGATAATTTTTCAGTTCCTTTAAAATAATATATGTTCTTGCAAAAATTTGTACAAAATATTCTCATTAGCATTATTCATAATATCCAAAAGGTCATACAACCAAAATATATCAATCAAGGAATAGATAAACAAAATGTATTATATTCATAGAGTGGAATATTGTTCGGCTATAAAAGAAGGAAATATTGATATAACATTGATGAATCTTAAAAACATGCTAAGAGAAAGAAGCCAGACTTAAAAGACCACGTATCATATGATTGAACTTTTATGAAACGTACACAACATGCACAGAGACAAAGATTAGTTTCTACTTAGAGATTGGGAAGACAGAATGGGAGACTGATGATACTTAAAAGAATACTGTGTTCACTTTCCAGGTAATGAAAATGCTTTAAGGCTAGTTTCTTAATTACTTTCTTGTTGCTGAGACATAATACCCAATACACTCAAAGGAGAAAAGGTTTATTTTAGCTCACCATTCATAGAAATTTCAGTCCCTGCTCTGCTAACTGCAAATCAAGATATTATGGCAGAGAAGAAATAATTCATAGTATGCCATCAAAAAGCAGAGAGATATCAAAGGCAGAAGGAGTGAGATATACCCTTCTAGGCCATGCAACCAGTGATCTACCTTTCCCCACCACGCTTTACCTACCAAATTAATTTAGTTATAAACTCATCAGTAGACTGATTGATTGATTAGTATCACACTACCATGATCCAATCATCTACAAAAGTCCCACCTATGAGCACATCAGAGTTTGGGGGTATATCTAGATATAAACTAGAACAGCCAATTACATAGATTTCAGCATATACGAAGTGCTACTGAATTGTAGTCTTTGAATGGGTGAACTGAATGTGATATGATTTCTCAATAAAACTGCTAAAAAGAAAACAAGGGGTGGAAAAATTCAGGGTTTAGAACTAGGCAAAGATTTGTTAGACCTAACATCAAAAGTACAATCCATAAGATTTGTTCAACATTGAAAGATTTGCTCTGCAAAGGACCCTATGAAGTTGGTGGACAGGAAATTTATTGAGTGGATAAAATACGTGTAAATCACACATCTGACTTGGGATCAGAATTTGCAATAGATAGATAACATAAGGAATCTTTAAAAATCAAAAGTTTTTTAGTTTTTTAAAAATATAGTCCATTTGAAAAATAGACAAATGATGTGAACAAACATTTCATGAGTGGAAGTGAAAAAATTTCACTATTATCAGTCATTGGGAAAATATAAATTTCAACCACAGTTAGATATCACTCACTTAAAATCTATCAGAGTGAATAAAATGAGATATCAGTATATATCACCAGAATGGCCAATGTAAAATTAATGCCAACTTCAAATGCCAGTGGGGATGCAGAGGAAATGGGTCCCTCACACATTGCTGGGGGTATGGGGATACTCTGGAAAACAGTTCCATAGTTACTTATAAAACTTGATATGCAACTACTGTGCATCACAGCAATTGCATTGTGTGGCTTTTATCCTAGAGAAATGAAACGTATTCAAAAATCTGTATATGAATGTTCATGACAGCTTTATCAACATACTAGTTTATCATTGCTGTGGTAATAATGTATCACAAAGAGGGGTTTAAACCAACACATACTTTTGCTGTTACAGAGGTGAGAGTCTTAAAAAAAAAAAGTTGTGGAATCGAAACCAAAGTGACAGCAGGCTGGTTCCTTTTGAAGGTTCTAGCACAGTGGCACCTATGGCACACGTGTTCTTTTTAAGGCAAAAAATGTTATTGCATGAGTTATTTATTTTAAAGTAAACCTAAGTATTCAGGTTTAATTGTAGTGTTGGCACTTTGCGATAAATTGGTGGGTTTTGGGCATTTGTATCTAAAAGGCCTGCCATCACTGCTCTATGGAAGCATCTATTTCCTTTCTTTTTTTTAACTTCTGGACACTACCTAGGTTCTTTGGCTTGTGACGCCTTCCACAAATCACATGATTTTTTCCTTTATGGGATAACACAACTGTCTCTTCTCCTATATTCAAATCTTCCTCTTATAAGAATGCTTGTGATTATATTGTACCTACCCAGAATATCCAGAATATTTCCTTTCCTCAGTTTCCTTAAACATGTCTGCACAGAATCTTCATAACCACAGTGTTCTAAGTATTAGATCTCAGATGCTTTGAGAATCTTTATTCAGTTTTTCACAATCTACACCAGCCTTAAGTTGGGGATGACCTGTATGTTCTTAGATGAATGAGTGGTTAGATCACTCATGGTAGACCCATATGATAAAAGTCTAGCCAGCCATAAAACTGAGTAGACTGTTGGTACAGACTTAAATACAGTGCTTAGCATTTTTCTCAGTTAAAAGAGCCAATCTTGGTTCCATTTATATAACATTCTTTAAAAGGCAAAACTATAGAATTGGAGAAAAGATTAGTGGGAACCACAAGGATGAGGAGGAGGGAATTCGGTGTGGGTGTAAAAGGTCAGTGGTAGAGATCCCTGTGACAGAGATGTTCTTCATCTGTGTCTTTTGTCTGGTTGTCATACTTTACTACAGTTTTGTTCCAGCTGGGGGAACTAAGTAATGCCTGCCTGGAAAGTCTCTCTGTATTATTTCTTACAATTTCATGTGACCATATAAAAATATAAATTTTAAAAGATGTTAAAACGTAGGCAAAAGCCTGAATAGATACTTTCACTTAGAAAAATGCTGTATAACAGCAAATAAGCACATGAAACAATTATGAGAATGTGAATCAGGACCATAACTAGATAACACCATTATCTACAGTACTGTATTTTTTTCTTCTTTCAGTGCAAGGGGTGCTCTGGTTGGAAAAAATCATTATTTTACAACTATCCTAACAAAGATCCTTGCAGGGAACATCTAAATCTGGAAAGACATTTTTGATAAGGAGCAAGATACTTGCATCACCTTAAAGGATTCACCTCAGATTGTTCATTTACTGCAAGGTAAAACATAGTAACTCTATAGTGGCAAAGGAGACAGTGCCTCAACTGAATGATCCTGTAGTATTGCCATTGAGCCACCAGTGGCATGTATCTTAGGGCGCGTTCCCTGAGGAAGCTAGAACATTGCTTATGGAATCTTGCAGCTGGGAAGGCAATCGGAAAGTAATGAAGAATCATTGAATTAAAAAAAAACATCATGTGGCAGGACTGTATCTTTCAAAATTGTATCATGAAAGACAATGAGACACTGGAAATGCCAAAAGATACAAAAACAACAGTAAACATGGATTGGATATTGTAGTGAAGAAGAAGAAAACCAGTTGCACCAAAAGACATTGTTCTGTCAATGGTCAATAGTGAAAAATAAATGTACCAAAGAACTGTATGGATGTTTTACTGCAGAGGTTGATCTCTGTGCTATTGCTTTTAAAGGGGACGTCTTTATTTTTCTGAAATACACAGCAAAATGTTCCCCAGTAAAGGGTTGAAGAGTGTGCAGCTTATTCAAGTGTTAAGGAAAAAGTGCTAGGTAAGTGTACACTGAGAAAACAATTTAAAGAATAAAACAAGTAAAGCAAGATGTTCACAATGAGCCAGTAAATCTTTGTGAAGTGTACTCACTGGTGCAATTTTCCTATAGTTCAAAATTACTTCCAAATAAAATGTTTCTTTTGTATAAAATCAACAACAAACCTGAGGTGATGTTAGTTCCGGGTTCACAACTGGGGACAATTCTGCCCACCAGGGAGCATTCAGGACTATGTGGAGACATTTCCGATTGTCATAAGTGAGGGCACCATGCTGCCGGGACCCAGAGAAGGCCATGGACGCTGCTAAATATCCTGCACACTCCTTTGACAAAGAATTATCTGGTGCCAAATGTCAATGGTTCCACAGTGGAGAAGCCCTGCCCCACTTGGCTAACGAGATGGAAAATCGGCCTGCCAATACCAGCTGGCAGGGACGCCGGGAAGGGAACCCTGCCTGTGGAAATGCGAGGTCAGACAGCGTTTGAAAAAATAAAAAAAGCAATCTGGCTACAGCTATTGAAACTAATAATACACCCATCCCTGTTTTATGACCTGAATTATGTCTACCTTAAATTTGTAAGCTGAAACCCTAGTCCCAAATGTCTTTCTCAGACTATATCCAAAAGTAGACAGGACCTTTAAAGATATAATTAAGTTTAAATAGATCCAATCTGACTGGTCCCGTTATAACAACAGGAAATTTGGACACAAGGTCACCAGTGGTGTGCAAAAAAAAAAAAAAAAGTGGGAGAGAGAGAGTAGAGGAGAAATCAGAGGGCTTAGGAGTCATCTATTAACCCAGAAAAGAGGCCCCAGCAGACACTAACCCTGCTGACACGAACTCAGTTCTGATGTTTAGATTTCTGACCAGTAAACTTCTGTTGTTTAAACTGCTCAGTCTGGTATTTTCTTATAGAGACCGAGAAAACAATTACATCCTGGAGATTCATCACATAGAAATAACTGAAAGAGTCAAAGTCATCATATTCCAGTGATACATGAGTCTCCATATGTATAGCAGCTTAACTTATAATAGCTGAATCTTGGGAAATGGCCTGTGTTCCCATCAACAGAAGAGTAGATAAAGAAAAGGCAGTGTTTATACACAATAGAATACTATTCTGCCATGAAGAAGTATCAGTTTGAGGCATTTGTAGGTAAACAGATGCACTTTGAGAACATAATATTAAGGGAAATAAATCAGACACATAAGCCTAAATATGGATGGTTTCTCCTATATAAGAAGATCAAAATATAAAGAGCTTAACAGATGATCATAGGAAGCAGAGAGATCTTCAAATGGGAAACTGAGTAAGAGATGGAGGGAGAAGGTAGAAAGGGACAGAAAAAATGGAAATAGACATTTTCAAATGGGAAAGATACTAAGAGACGAAAGAGGTAGGGGTGGGAAATTCAGATGTGTTATGTACATGTAACAACTCCCCATAATAAAGACATTCATTAGGTACTGAAAACATGTACTAATAATAAATAAACAGCAAAAATAAATATAAATAAAATTCCTTGCAATAGAGGAATGTAGATTCACAGAAAGTTTTTTTTTTAAAATTGGCCTAAGCCTGTAATAAAGTGTGTTTTAAGCAATCGAGGACACCATGGTACATGCACATGAGGGAAGTTAATCAGAGAACATAATCTTAGAATGAAGTAAAACTGAAAGTAATATTGAAACGGCAGCACTGGAGAGAGTTTAGCATAATTTACTGCATAAGCAAGGTGTGGAATAACAAGTATGACAGTATCCTATGAGCTTGGAAACCAGTGATAATCTCCTACTATATATCATGTATATTTTATTTCATTATGTTTTGTGTGAGCAAAATGTGAAAGAATAAATACCAGTTTATCAATATTGGTAACAGAAGTTGGGATAGACAAAACATAACAGAGGACTATACTAAAATATATACAGTGTACTTGTCTTCAAATTAGAAAATATTTCAAAGTAAAAAAATTTAAGAAAGCTCAA
The DNA here is from genome assembly GCF_034190915.1 of Cavia porcellus. Lineage (NCBI taxonomy): Eukaryota > Metazoa > Chordata > Mammalia > Rodentia > Caviidae > Cavia > Cavia porcellus. Next base: position 30,120,221 of record NW_026947500.1, read on the forward strand.
AAGAACAGCCTGTAGATTTTTTAAAGGAAAAAATTAGAAAAACAATGATGCAAAATTTCAAAACAAGGTAATAGGAAAGGGCTGAGATATTTAGCTCAGCAGAGGTCCTGGGTTTGATCCCTAGTATAAAAAAAAGATAACTGGAGAGCAACAATGGTGAATACTGTGCCTATTGTTATTTTCAAAATAGTTGCTCAGATTACAAACTATTGGCCTTTAGATTTGTGGCTTGAGAAGTGGAGGAAGGTGGGATGTGGAGCTGGCTGGCAGGAGAAGAGCAAGCTCATGTTGTAGGAGACTAGGGTCAAGTTGGTGGACACTGCTGTATACAGGAGAGGCCCTTGCACGCTGTAGCTCATTTCCACAACACAGCAATCCCAGGAGTCCTAACATCATAGATAGGAAAAAAGAGACACAGAGGGGGCCGTAACTAGGGCATGGTCACAAAGGAATAAATGCTAAAGCTAGTCCGTGACCCTAAGAAGCTTGTCTCTAGGTGATGCTCTGAATGCTCCATGTATTTGCCACTCCATTTTTAGAAATGTAGTTTTAAAAAGAATTTCATTTTCTTGTTTCAGAATTGGCACATATATGAGATTAAAAAATTGGTATACAGTATAATAATGCAATAAATAGGTACTGATGTATGCTCAATCTATTTCTGTATACAATTAATCTCATATACAAATAAAACTATGTCCTACAAATAGAAAAGTATCTTCTTAACTTAGGTCTGTATAACTGTTTGTATCCCATATTCTAAATTGCACATTACAAAAATAATGATCATAGTTTTATACTTGGACACAAAGGGGCTCTTTGTTTAAAAAAACTGGAGATTACACAGGCTACATCCTTTCATTATAAACCTATTAAATTAGAAATAAATAACAGTGATACTAATTTACTGCTTAAAACTTAAGAAAGCACTTATTAAAAGAATTCTAGATTAAAGACAAAAATCAAAACATAAAATAAAAACTATCAAAATAGCAATGAAATGGGACATATTTCATACTGTTTTATATGTCATAGCTAAAGCTTCAACCAGAGGAAAATTTATAGTCTTTAAAATGCCTTTCAGTAGAAAGACTTTAAACTAAGTATTGCCCTTAATTAAATAAAAAGAAAACAAAATAAAGATAACAAGCAAAATTAAATGAACCCATATAAAAACCAAAATTGATTAACTAGAAAACAAAATAGCACAAAGGTAGAAGACAAAGCAATAAATAGAATAGCTATATCTCTTATGAGCTTCACTAAGAAAAAGGAGAAAAACTATAAAATTCAGTCAAGAAAAAAAAGCAAACATAAATTTGCTAAAAAATAAATTAGTTGCTACCAAGTTGCAACACAGTAGAAACTCTTGAAGAAATTAAATAGCAATGAATAAATTACCCCAAAACATGCAATAAACTAATTTAGAACAAATTACCATAGAACAGACCAAAAGAGACTGATGTTCTGTGTCAGGCTCATATGATTATACAACTTGGTTCTATTTAACCTTTTATGCAAAAGTAACTTTGGTGTCTTTCCAACTATTTCAGAGCACAGGACAATATAAACATTCTTTATAACATTGTATGACCATATGTATGATGGTATATTTCATATTATGCTGACCCAGAGGTGCTATCATTTCCAAAATCAGATCTCAGGCATGTTGTTTCTGGTTTTGAGGAGGCAGTTTTCATGGCTGATTCACAGACACACACACACACACACACACACACACACACACACACTCTATTTTGCTTAAGCAGAGTTTGACTGATGGGTATGTTAGTAGTTTGCAATATTTTGCTATTTAACAGTTACAGATGTCAGTATCTTGATGATGAATCATTTTGAAAATGTGTATGTGTTGAATAAGTTTCTAAAGGAATTGAAAATCATATGCATATTTGATTTTTATGGAATGTTCTTACTGGTGTCTGCTGAGACTGCATGTATTTATTCTTTCAACATCCATGGAGAGTTTTCCTGTCCCCTCACATATAGAGATCACCAACCTATTTCATATTTAATAATCAGGTAAATAAAAAAAATTACTGCTTTATTTTGGATGCCTCTTACACAACTGAGGCTGATCAGGATCTTTTCATCTTGAAGAATCACTGGCATTCCTTTTTAATAAATTGTTTCTATATTCTTTCATTGTCTTAATGTAGAACTTTATATATTGATGAATTAGCCCTATGTCTAAAATATGAGAGACAATATTTCCCCATGTTATTGTATTTAAAAATTTATTGTAACTTTTCTATCCAAAATATTTGTATTTTGTACATCACTTTAATGACTTTATTGAGGTGTAATTGACATACAGTAAACTGCATGTTTAAGTTACACAATGTGTAAATGGTCTAATGACAGATGAGCATAACCACCACCACTAAAAGTTTCCTTTGGGGCTGGGGATTTAGCTCAGTGGCATAACACCTGCCATGCAAGCAGGAGGTCATGAGTTTGATCCCTGGTACCGATAAAAAAAGCAAAAAAGCAAAACAGAGTTTCCTTTGGCCCTTCTAGACTTCCTCTGCTACCCAATCTAAAGTAATCACTGATTTTTGTTTTCAATCTAACAGAGTCTTTATTTTCTAGAGGTATACTAACAGATTGACAGTCTTTACTCCTTTTTGTCTGGCTTCTTTCCCTCACCATCTATGTTGTTGGGGTATGAATAGTTCATTCCTTTGTATTTCAGGAGTACTATTCCTTTATAGTGATACAGCACAACTTTTTTTAAAAAAATCTATTCAAATGTCTTTGTTATTTGAGTTGCTTTCAGTTTTCAGTTTCCAGTTTTCACACCATCTGTAAGTGTTGGTATGTGCGTATATCCTTATTTCTTGTAGTTCAATACCTAGGAAGAGGACAGCTGGATAGTAAGGTGGGTACACATGAAATGCTAAACTTTTCCAGAGTGGCTACACCAATTTGGGTTTCCACTATGATTGTGTGGAATCCAGCCTTCTGTGTTCTCGCCAACACTTGGTCAAATCAAATTCCTTAATTTTAGACACTAATAATTGTGTAATAATAACTAATGAAGTTGAGCTTGTCTGTATGTGAACAGTTTTTCTACATATGTTTTCTTTGCTGAAGTGTCTATTTGCAACTTTTGTCCCTTTGTATAACTTACTATTTGTATTATTATTCAGTTTTCAAGTATCCTTTGTATTCTGGATATAAATCCTTTACAGACATGTTTCTAAAATATTCTTCTCTAGTATCTGGTTTGTCTTTTAATTCTCCTAATGGTTTTTTTTTTTAAAGAAAATGGTTTAGTTCTGATAAGTCCAACCGATCAATTTGCTCCTACTATGGCTTGTGTTATTTATGTCAGGGAAATCCATAACTATCTTATGTTTTCTCCTGTAAGTTCTGTAGTCTTAGGCTTTGAATTTAATTATGACAAATTTTGCATTCACTTTTTGGGTAGGATGTGGATCAAAGTTCATTTTTGGCATATTTACCCAATTGTTCCAAGACTTTTGGTTAAAAAAGACTATTTTCCACCAAATTACTTTTAAGTCTGGATTAAATACCAGCTGCATGTAACTATGTCTGTCTATCTGAATTCTGTCCTGCCTCATTGATCTATTTGCTTATCTTTATCCTAATACTATGCTGATAATGTTATTTTGCCAACGTTGTGACCATTTCCATACCTGCTTTGGGTATTTTAGGTCATTTTCATGCTGGAATTTTGACTGGTGGTACGTTCAATTTAGAGATACTGGGTCTTGTGATTTGTGAACATGGGATGTCTCTCCATTCATTTTGGTATTCTTTAATTTATCTCAGTAATGTTTTGTATGTTTCAGTAGTTCAATTTCTAATACTACTGTAACTGCTGTTTTCAAAAAATTTAAATTCCGGGTTATTTGCTGCTATAAATTAGAAACAATTGAATTCTGAAGTTTGATCTTATATCCATCCTTTTAAAAATTCACATATTAGTTCTAATGGTCATCTTATGTATACATCAGATTTTCTACATAGATACACATAAAATAAAAAATATATAGTTGTGCTTATTTTTTCTACCTAATGTCTAAATTTTTTTCCTTGTCTTATTCTATTGGCAAGAGCCTCCAGTTTAACGGTAACTAGAAATGCTAAGTATAGACATTCATGTTGTGTGCCTATGGGGAGAATAGTTGGTGTTTCTTTATTTAGTATGTTGACTATAGGTTCCTGTCAAAAACTTCTGTGAGGGCTGGGGATTTAGCTCAGTGGCATAAGTACCTGTCTGGCAAGTGCAAGGTCATGAGTTCGATCCCCAGCACCAAACAAAACAAAACAAAACAAAACAAAACAAAACAAAACCTCTCAGGAAGCTATGTTATCATGGTGCCAACCTCCACGTGATAGAAGACATAAACCCTCAGCTTCATGAATCAGAATCACAAACAAGTATAGGCAAGATTAGTAAAAGTAGTCCACCCCTGTGGCATACTTCAATGAAACTACTGAACACCAAAGCCACAGGCAAGTTTTCATAGCCAACAGAGGTCACTCAGGAAGGGATGATCATAGCTTGACTACCTACAGAAGCCAGGAGGAAGCGGAATTACATCTATAGAATGCTCAGAGAAAATACATCTGGAAACCTGTAACTTCCCCTGAACCAAGCTGTCACCTATTAGGACAAAACTTAAAAATGCAGACAGGCTAAAGCTGAATGTATACTTTCAGAGACCTTGGGGAATGGAGCCTGGGCCTCAGAGAGCAGGTGATTAAGTGCAATTTGTGAGAAGGGAAATTGCAAATCTGTGAGCCAATGTAAGCATGTCTTAATCTTACGCAGCACTGAAACTAAGAATTAACTAATTCAGAGGATGCTCTAATAAGACAAAACTGGCCCGAGAGGCAGGCGAACGACAGGAGTCTCAGAAGATGGTAGACCAGACAGAGATGGTGGTTCAGCAGAGTGATCCAGATAGAATCAATTGGCTGGACATGATGGTACACACCTGTAATCCCAGCATTCAGGAGGCTGAGTCAGAAGGAATGCTATGAGTTCAAGGCTGCCCGAGGCTGTGTACTGAGTTCAAGCCCATCCTGAATTATATAGAGACCCCTCCTCTCAAAAAAACAGAACAAAACAATCCTATGGGAGCCACCAAAATATACAGCTCTGACGCACAACCTGGTGACAAGGAACCAAAATATGAGGTTCAGTTTGTGCAGGTAAGTATACCAGGTGAGCAGGAGCACTGACGGCACACACAAATGTACCTTGCTGTGCCAGGATCATAGGCAGAGCATACAAACACTGGGGACACGACGTGACCACTATGCTCTCTAGGCAGGATGTCCAACTAAGCACACAGTTTGCAGTATCCCCGGGACTAGCAGCAGCTAGGGACAAGTGTCAGGTATCCTAGGCCCGAGTATGGACAATAGTGTCTCTGGTCCTGGCATCGCTCTCCACTTGTGCCCCTGTAGAGCTAGAGACCTCGATGCTTGAAAGCAGAAGGGCATATGGGCTGGTTTCCTGAAAATCCTCTGTGAGTAATGGGTAATACTGTACTTCCTGCAGGGAAACCAGGCCTGGGTCCCTGTGTGCTCTTGCTCTGGACTTCTGATGTCTCTACTCCCTGCCTTGGGCAGAAGTGGCAGCATTCCTGTCGTGGTAGAGGGAATAGATTCTCTGCAGGATTGGACACCTCACATTTGCTGCAGGTCGGTCCAGTTTCTGATGGCCCTGGTAGGGACACTGTGCCTCACTTGCCCCCACAAAGGTCTACAGACCCACAGCTGCACAGGCCTCTTGGGTGAACCCAGCAGTGTGTCTTGGGAAGTCTTCTGTGGACCTGGTCCTGTTTCTGCATTTGTAAGTATGCTGTAGGTCATTCTCTCTCGCTGCAGTAGCAGTATTCTGCATATGAGCCAGAAAACCATGTGCAGGAGGGCAGTACGTGCTGTGCAGCTGGGTGACCTTGTACCAGGATTGAGACAGCCTCTCAGCTTGCCCAGTACTCACACCCAGAAAGCACATGCCAGGCAAGGTTTGGCCCTGGCAGTGGGAGTGCCTATGGCTGCCTGGGCCCTGCCTCATGGGAGCAGGGACTGTGAGGCTTTCCCAGTGATGGCATCTGCCCTGGGATTAGCACTCTGTCTCTCCAAGCTGGGGCTTTCCAAGAGTCTCCCAAGTAAGGAAGACATGGGCATATCGAGTGACCTATGGGGCAGAGGCAACTCCTGGTCTCTGGGGGTCCGGCCAATAGCTCAGCCTCCAAAATTCAATGGCTTTGGTTTAGACTGACTTACCACGTTAGCAGGAGAGAAAAAACCTTGATGTGGGAATCTTCTACAAAAGGCGCCTGCCCTCCTCTGTACTTGTACCTCATTAACATGCTGCAGACATCACTGACGACTTAATAACATGAAACAGGCTGAATGCATGGCCTCAACTTGGGAAGCCCCGTGCTCAGTAAACAGAGTGAGGCTTCTTCAAGGCAGGCACACAGGCTGCATCCCAGCAGCCTCCGGTCATGCCCAACCTGCCTATTAGCATTCCCAGAAAGCGCCCATTTGTATTCAGACAATGGTCCTGTCCCCCTACCCCCACCAAAGCGAGAGCTGTGAGGGCAATGGGCATTTGTTGGCGCAGTTACCCTTTGTGCCCGCTCCAGTGGGAAGGCAGAGAGCATGTCCCAGTAGCGCATCGTGATGAGCCAAATCCCATGCCATCTGATGAGGACATACGGCGGTTGTTTCCCAGTGGAGGGGCACTCGGGCTTAGGCTTGACAAATAGTTGCCCAGCACAATCTCCACCAGGGAATAACCACAGCCCTTTCTGGAACACTGCCCACCCTTCTGCCAAGATGCAGTGGTGGGGACAATGAACAAAGACAGGACAACAGTCAGCTGTCCTGGAAAATACTGGAACTTGGTGGACCAGATCTTAGCACCTGTGAGTATAAGAGATCAGGAACAGGGCAGTCTGTCACACTCTGCAGTGGCCTAGATAGTTATACTGTATTTAAAAATGCCAATGAGATGGAATGTTTTGGTGGGTCCTGGAACATTCTAGACAGTCCCAGAACATCTTGGTGTTTCCGAGGCCCTGGGATCAAGTTTGAGAGGGTAAAAAAAAATGACACAGAAGTGACAAAAGAGCAGAGGGGAAGAGTATCAAGGCAGGGGACAGCTGTTGGATGCACACTGCTGGTTCTGAACCCCTTTCTGGAACACTGCCTGCCCTTCTTCCAAGATGGGAGCCTTCTGAGCCAGCTCCATCTTCCTGGAAGAGGATTAGTGTATGGACTATCTCCTCTCTGTTGCGCTGGGAGCTCTGGCTACATAGCATCCTGTGGCAGAGATTGGCTTCCAGGAGATGGAAGTACGAAACACTGATGTCTAGCCATTAATGGGATTCACCAAATGGAGACTTCCTACACTGAGGGAAAGCAAGAAAAGAGGTCTTTCCAAGTGGCATCTCCCTAGAGGGACATGCCCTAGAAAAATAGGGGAAGGACGGCTAGAATTCTGATGGGTAGATACCAGGCCAATGGAACTATCACACAGCCTTAGCATATTGGATGCCCATCAGGATGCCAACAGGTGGTTGAGGGGAAGTGGGCTCCTATACACTTGTGTGTCCTTGGCTTGACCTTCCAACCTCTCCCTCCTGAAGTAGAGAAATCTCCCTTGCTTCCTAGGGTGAGGCCTAGATTATTTCTTCCTGGGATTCCAAAAACAACCAAGTGCTCCACAAAACAGGTGCCTTTTTACTCCAGGGACCAAGCCATGAGATGGTGCTTTATGAAAATTCCTAAGACATCCCACAAGTGATGTGGCACCAGTAGTCAATAGACACAGCCACACATACTATCTGCAGGACACTGTTCTAAGAACCCCCAAGGACATCAAAACCATGGATGCTCAAGTCCCTTCTATAAAATGGCACAGTATTTACATATAACCTTTACACATCCTCACATAGAGATTAAATCATAATACCTGATACAATGTAAATGCAGGTAAATAATGGTTATACTGTATTATTTACAGAGAAATGACAAGAAAAGATCTTTATGTGTTCCACACAGATGCAATTTTCTTTTCTAATATTTTTGGTCTATATTCGATTGAACTGGTGGACATGGACCCCACAGATACCAAGGACAACTGTACTGTCTTTGCATAGAACACAGTCCCTACCACATGTCATCAGAGGAAGCAGTCCATGGTGTAATAAAAGGAGCCTTTGCATGAGATTATGGCTACCAATAGGCTTTAGTGTGTTTTCTCCTGGGAAAGTGCAGGTCACATGCCAGTCCTAGTGGAAGTCAAGATATTTCAAAGACCCATGCTGACCCCAGGAGAAAGAAAAAAGCCAGAACCATTCACATTTAGTTTAAAGACAGCTGCTAGAGAACTCAGCCATTCAGAATCAGAGTCTTCCAGAACTGGATCTCTTCTGCCACAGCCATCCCTTCTCAACTCTCAAGTTGAGAACTCTCAAGTTCTATGTTAGAACCCCAATGTTTGCCTTCTCCATCATGGCCAAAAACCTGAGGATCCTAGACTGGTACAGCTCACAGAGCCGCCTAAGACACAGCCCTGACTTACTAAATGATCCTCAGAATTGGGTGCTGCAATGACAGAAACCTTCTGCATGTTCCCAAAGTCTGTGTGGTGAGAGACTTCTTGCTCCTGCCCTGGTCCCTGACACAATCCAGGAGCACAGCAGAGACTTGCAGGATAGTTTAATGGGAGAGAAACTCTACAACCAGGACCTAGAACCCTGGGCACTACTGCTGTTTTGTTACTGGGTCCTATAGAGTGTGGTTCCTCCAAATATAATGTTTGGAGAACCTCATCCTTAGGAAAGACTCTTAGGGAAAGCAGCTAGAAGTTTCCATAAGTTTCTAGAAGGGTCCCCTGTCCATCCATCTGTCCTCCATTAGCAGAGATTCCAGTTCAAGAAGAATCCTCATTCTTGTACTCAGGTGACTGTATGTGGACTGTGGGGCCCTCGAGAAGTGTCAGGAGATGATTTGGTCCTGCCCCTCCCCACCGTGCCACACCAGAGAGGTTCCTTACCAGAGCTGTCATAGCCATCAACAGAGAAGTGGTCTGGCCTCCGCTCTTCTGGAGGATCACATGTGATGTGGGGGACTGTGAGCATCTTCTCTCCAGGGCTCACTCCATTATCCTTATCCGGTTTGAACTTCTTTTTCCTTACCTAAAAAAAGTCACATGATAAGTTGGCAGTTTGTGGGCACCCCTCTGCCAGGCCCTCTATTGGCCTTAAGGCACCCATAGCATCCCTGGCCTAACCTGTAGTATGTGCCTGCCAGAAAGCTTGGTTTGACCTGAGTTCTAGCAGCCTCAGAGATGGGCAGGCTCTGGTGGGCCCATGCTATGCTGGTGCTACCAGAGCCTCACAGTAGTGATGGGACAGTGGCAGCAGAGAATGTAAGGGTGAACAGACTGGAGGCAGCCAGGCCCTCTGAGATCAACTAGAGAAGGATGGGAGCAGGCTGTGTGGAAGTCAGGAAGAATGTTCTGGCAGAGAAAACAATAGATACAATGGCTCCAGAGCAGTAGAAGCTGTCTCTGAGGAAGGTGGGGGCTGGAACCAGCAAGGGAATAATCCCAAGCCTTCCCTCCTCACCCCAGCCAAACCATAAGACCCCTACCCAAAGCCTATGGGAACTTCCCCATTCTGTGACCTTGAGACCCTCTTCTTTGAGCTGGTGTCCCACCACTGTCTTCCACTGGCATCTGAAAAGCCCAACACTAAGGGCCTTCTAGCAACTGACCAGAATCCAGCATACCCTGTTCCTGGGGTAATTTCTCTGGCTCTCCCATACTCCTGGCCTTAGAGTGGCCAGGCCCACATGGCTCCAAGGGTAGGGACATTGGGATGGCAGGGACCCAGCCTTGGGTATATAGCCCCAGAATCCCGAATGGTGCTGGCACCCTGATGTGGACTATACCGCGCTGAAAGACTATAGTCAAAGGTACTGTGATACCCTGGCCATCATCTGTCGCCCATGGTCCCCTGCCTGCTAAAAGGCAGCCCATCCTGTTGTCAGGGGGAACTGGTTACCATTACCATAGCAGACTTCTTTGGTTTGGGGCTAGGAGAGAGCAGCGTGTGGCTTCGGGCAGGCTTCCGCACATAGATCTTCCAGGTAGAAGAGTCAGGGTTCTCAGCAGCATAGCATCTCCATGCAGTCTGAAATGGAGCAGGAGGAGGGAGACTGTCACTCACAGAACTATCCAAGGTCTCTTGAGAAAGCTGCAGCCCCCACCCCAACCCCAGGGACTGGCAGGACCCTCACTGCCACTTCCAGGCCTCTGTGCTGACAGCCAGGCTTGTGCCTTCCAGGCCCAGCTCCAGATGTCTACTGTTCACAGCTCAGGTGCCACAAAAGCCTCTGCCTGGGAGCCCTAGCCCCTTCCACTTGCTGAGCTCCTCCTATAGACCAGCCCTCAGTCAGACCCTGGACACACAAAGGTACACAAATCAGACACACATGCTGAGGGCAGGGCACAGGCAAAGACCTCTGAACAACAGGACCTTCTAGGTGGGAGAAGGGTGCTGAGGAGGGTCCATCTGGGGCCTGTGTGGGCACTGGGAGGAGTGTGGAGAGTGTTGAGGAGCTGATGGGGAAGAGACTAAGGGGTCACAAAGCAGGAGTCCTTCTGGGGCACTCCAGTGCCATTGTGCAGCTATGGGGTGTCTCTGATGCCCATAGGCGAAGCATTTAGTCTATAGTCCAGAGCAGTGGCGGAAAACCTATGTACACATGCCACAGTGGGCATGCAGAGCTTTCTCTGTGATGATGTCACAAGTTGTATGAGTTCTTTTTTCTGAAGTAAAACCTCAGTGTTCAAGTTTAATTGCAATGCTGGCACCTTGTGATAAATAAGAGAATTTTGGGTTGCAGTTTGGGCAGTTGGTCTCTAAAAGACTTGGCATCACTGGTCTAGAAGGACCCCACAGTGGTCACCACAGGGGATGACTCGGAGGAGGAGACACTTTGGCAGAAAAACAAGGGAAGCTGTGTAGCACCCAGGTGCGCAGGGCCCAGGGTTTCTTCTGAGGACACTGTGGTGGCCCTAGCCTTGCCAGTCCTGAGACCCTGAGGAAGAGAGACACACTGGTAGGACTCCTGGGTGCCATGCCATCCTTATGACGGATACCTGGCGCACATATGGCAGCCATCCTCACTCTCACCCAGTGATCTGGGCAACTGGGAGGCCCTCAAGGTCTACATGTCCTATGTACATGCTAAGCCACCTCTGCATCCCACCATGCAGACCAGCCTGTACCCCTCATCATGCACCCCTTCCTGTGTGCCCCGCAGCACTTATACCATCCACTATTGCCATCTCAGGCCCCAGAAAGCTCTCCCATTGTGACCACGGTTTCAGGAAGCCCCTTCTTTGCAGGATGTGCGACTCCCATGGACAAGGAATCATACGTGCCCTCTGCTGCGGACACTCTGTCACAGTGAGGGTTTTATAGGCCTGATTTATGGTTTCTCCGAAAGGAGACACTATGGGGCCATAAAGCCAGGCCTGAGAGGGAGCACACAGCCACGGCCCCTCAGCTTTATGGCGGCTGCTATTTCCTTCCTGCTCAGCCCTAAAGTCCAGGTCCCAGACCGTTGGTTCTGGAAGGGCTTCAGAGGAACAGGGTGGAGACTCAAGCTATGCCACAACCACAGAGCAATGGCCTCTGACAACCACCCACCCCTCACTGGGGCCCTGCCTGGGGCAGAGAGCTCTGGAAGGCAACCCCCACCTGCCTCAGCCTGTCTAGGCCCCAGATCTTGGTGTCCAGGGGGCTATTCTGTACAGCACAGCTACAACACTGTGAGGACAGTCATGTCTGTGCCTGGATACTGGCCCACTCAGCCTGCCAATGCCTGTGCCTCAAGCCCCTCTCCCAGCCCCTCCTTACCCCTGCCAGTAAAGAAGATTTACAGGCACATGGTTTTTGAATGGCTCCTGCACCCAATTTTCCACTGACATTAAAATGGCCTCCCAGCTCTCTGGTGTGTTACAGTGAGCCCTGGGCCACAGCAGCACAGGCCTGGTGTGCCTCCAGCTGCCTCCAAGGCTTCTCTTCCCCTGGCACCTTTAGGTTCTGCCTTCCCTGAATCATGGGTGGTCTGTGCCACCTCTCATTGGAAAACAACAGCCACTGCCCAAGCTAGGCCCTGCCCCTGGGGACAGTCACCTGGGCCCCGTTACTTCCTCCCTCCAAGACTCCACCCTGTGCTGAGCCGGGGAGAGTTTCGAAGGAGACACAACAGGGGACGAGGAGCTGGAACCCCAAGCTGCCAGGAGGTTACGGGGCCTATAAGCTGACCATACCAGATCCTGGAGTGGCCACTGTCACACCTTGTCCCAGGCCCACAGGTAGTTTTGACAGGAGTTGTCATGAAAGAAAACAGATAGATAGATGCTCCCATACCCATTGGGTACCCTAAAAACAAATACTTCCCCAAGTGGGGCGCCTGTGCCATGGAAAGGGCACACAGCACAAAGACCTTGCATCCCACCGGCTGAGTCAGTGCAGAGGCTGAGGATGATTCCAACTCCTGGATGGACACAAGGGCTGGATGTGACAGTAACGATGATGATGGGAGGTGGCCAAGGCTGAGCATGCAAGGCACACCTGGATGAGTGACGCAGCGGCTGGGATCTGTCGGTTGAAGTGCTTCTGCCTCTGCTTCTGCTGGACTTTCAGGGCAAACCCAGAGCCAAGGATCCCCTGGGAGGGACAGAAATGAGGCTCACCACCATGCAGGCTGCAATGGCCAGCACCCAGCTGCAGGACAAGGATGTGGGGGATGTGGCAAGCTCAGACATTACTTCTAAGAAGCCAGACCTGCCCAAGGCAGGAGGTGCTGGTCTGCCTGCCTGTTTAGAGGGCAGAGCTCACATCTGGGGCCTCCAGCAAGGGCCTGAGCCACCCCAGGGACCAGTCGTGAGAGCAAAGTGGGTGAGCCCATATGCAAATGTCAGAGCAGGGACTACCCCTGAGATCGGGCTGGACATCAGAAGCAGCCTGAGGTGAGGCGGCTGCTGCTGTCACCACACAGATGTACCATACAGGTGCAGCATTGAGGGTACTCTGTATCCAGGGACGGAGCATGCCCCCACCTGCGTGACACATACAAACCAGTATCAAACCTATGCCATGCGAGACACATACATGTGAGATACACATCAATGCATGCAACATGTCTACGCAAACATGTGTATAGATACACACATTAGACAATTCCTGTATACATGCATGATGTAAATGTGTGTACATATAAATAACACAACACATATACATACCCAATATATATATGCATGTCCATATGCAAATGCATGCACGCACTTGTGCACATATTACACACAACATATACACATGCTACACAAACAATGCACATATAGACCCATGCATACATATACACTTGGTGTACACACACATACAACATATATGCAGTATACATACACAACATGTACCACCTGCACACACACATTGCACATACACACATTGCACATACACACATGTACTTGCACACTTGAATATGCTCCTGCCCTCGGTCTGTGACTTCCGGAAGGGGCAGGAAACAGATACTCCTGGCTGTGGTGCAGGATACCCACTCCCCTACCAGGCACAGTTCCACTCTGTGTAACATGGTGGCCACACTGGGCACCGCCCTTGCCTGTACCACAGAGCCAAGCCAGGCTGCCTCCCACCTTGTTACAAGGGACCCTGGGGATTGGCAGCAGGAGAGGGCTGTGTCCCAGGCTCAGTGGCAGGTGGGCTCTGGAGAACAGTGTCTTTCTGAAGACCAGTCCATCTTTGCTCTCAGTGAGAATCTCTTCACTGGGCAGGACCTGCTGCCCAGGACCCCAGTCTGCTGGAAAGCAGGGGAGATGACCCCTCTGGGCACCTACCGCTGGGAGCGCGAAGAAGGAGATGGCAAAGACAGAGAAGCAGGAGGCAATCGTCTTCCCAACCCAGGTCTGGGGGACCTTGTCGCCGTAACCGATGGTGGTGACTGTGACCTGTGAGGAGGAGAGAGAGCAGTGAGCCAGCCTAGAACTGCAAGAGGGCACCTTCTTGGCCCCTACACCCCCTGAAGACAGCCACCAAGAGTCTCAACCACCAGGACAACTACTCGCCTTCAGCTGCTGTGCAGTTCAGCTGAACAATCAGGAGAGCACATTGGAAGGCTTGAGGACCCAGATCCTGACCCCCACACTCAGCACAGCCCACTAGGGTCAAGAAGAAAGAGCTTGGTGTGTTCGGACAGGGCACTTAGGCCACAGAGCCCACCCACAGGAGGAGAGCCCTATCTGTCCCACTGCCTGGCCCTATCCCCCAGAAGCCTGCCCCCCTCTCCCGGCCACCAGCATCGTTACACACGACCCCCAGGAGGCCACGAGCTCCCACCGAGGCCGGCTGGCCACAAAGAGCTGGGATGGGATGACATGCCACTTCCTGCCACCACCCCAGGGCTCCAGATGTTTCATTTTTCTCTCTTCTGAGAGAACAAGACAAGGCTCTTGCCTTTTTCTTGATGGGAGAGCTGTCTGTCCAGGGCGTGTGGCAGGACAATAGGAGCAAGGGGCTGCTCCCCATCCCAGCTGGCTCCCCCACTGGCATCTGAGGTTTGCTCCTGGGATAGTGAGGCAGAACATGCAGTCCTATGGGGACTCAGGAGCCCACCCTGGCCGTGGCCAACTACCAGGTTGCACCTGAGTCTGCCTAAGCAGCTGTGGCTGGACCTTAAGGACAAGCCCTGAGCCTGGCTCCAATACCTGGCTCCAAGGCTGACTCATGCCGTGGAAACCTTCTCACTCAGGCAGCAAGACAGTCTGCATGGTGTCCCTGCTGCTGCCGCAGCTGGAACCTGCTGCCTATAGTCTTGCTCTGCATGGTGTCCCTGCTGCTGCCGCAGCTGGAACCTGCTGCCTATAGTCTTGCTCTGCATGGCCCACTCAGAGCAGCCCAGCTTATATCCTCCAAGGCCAAGGAACAACTATGCCACCAGCCCCAGGAAGGCCTTCTTGGTTGAGAATTGTGCAGAGGCCTCTATCTGAGCCCCAGTCTACTAGACCAGGGAGAATGGCAGGGGCCCAGAGAAGGACTATGACACTGCAGCAGTGATTGCTGGTCACATCAACCTGCAGGGAGGCCCTGGCCTTGGGCTGCCCTGGTGCTTTCTGAGCAGAGGCAGCAGGGCCAGAGCCAGGCAGAGACACACACATAGATGCATGAACAGAGACAGGTGTCCACAGCATATATAGCTGCTCAAAGCTACCGGAGCAGGAAGACCAGAAGAAAACAGGTAGTAGAAGGGACATGTCACAGGGAACCAGTTATACCCAAGGCACCAGAAGATTTCAGTTGTAGCCAGGCAACATGATAGCACTTACCCCTGCTGAGCCCCAGCCACCCTGAGCCCCACTCCACTGGTGCCACACCAGGTATTCTGCAGCTGCCCTGCAGTATCACTCCCGCTGTGTCACCATCCTTAAAACACACACATGTCCTGCACATCAGCAGAGTACACAGGAGCTGCTTACTGTCAGTCCTTTTAAATGGACCACCCGGCTTCGTGTGCATGAACACACACAAGTGCTGCACACTCCAGGGACACCCACACACACATGCTGAAACACACAAGGGCCTGATGTGCTGTGGCAACACGGCAGCACGTGCATACAAGGCAAGGGCTGCACTCACGTGTGAGCTGCCACACTCAGGGCACACTTGGGCCCAGATACCTTGTCCTACCATGCAGACCACCCCCATCTCTGAACAGACACACTTGCAGGCCAGACCTAGGCCACCTCAAGGGCAGGGGCCCTGGTGGGGACAATAAGGGGTCTGTACCCCACATGTGAGGGCTGGGCCACAGCTGCCGTCACTAGGGCTCCGGCTCGTGCAGAGCCATGCATGGGACACTGGATATAGTGGAGCTGGGCAGGGCAGCAAGACAGCATTGCCTCTCCTGGGAGACCGCCCTCAAGGCAGTGCTGACTCCCAGGACAGGCAATGCCACAGCCCAAAGGATTTGGCAGGACAGGGCCTAGAATATTTGCTCATCTACCCAGAGAACATTTCCTGGACCCTGGAAAAATCGAAAAAGGAGGCTCAGAAATCAGCCTGGAAGGGCCTGATCCAACAGGGACCCTGGCTCACCCAGCCTTGAGCCTGACTAGCTCTGGCAGCCCAGACAGTTGAGAAGAGTAGACTCCTGCATCTGTTCTAACTTAAACATCTCAGAAGACCAGTCACTTGCCCTGTTAGTGTGAACATAGTTTCCATTAGTTTATCCAACAACCTCCTACTCATTCCTTGAAGCCCTGCTAAAGACCTGGGTAGCCTCTGCTACCTGTCCGAGGCTGTGTTCAGTCCTTACACCTCTGGTGGTGGGCTCACACAGCACTTCCTGTTCTGATGGCCTTGCCACATATGTGCTGGAGATGCCCTTCAGAACAGGACAAAGTCCCACTTGGCTGGGCAGATTCTCCTGTATCAGGTCATGGAAGATGAGGCCGGGAGACAGACTGCGATGCAGTGGTGGTGGTAAGCACCCGAGAGTGGGCGGAATAGGAGGGCTGTACCCTGCAGTCACTGAGAAAGTGTGGGTGGACACTCGGCCTGGGGCTGTGTGGTGGATGGCACTATTACGTTCTCAAAGTGAGCCTGGGGGCCTCTTTGTGTCCCGAGCCCCCAGAGAACCCACAGGTCAGGACCAACCTCAGGCTGGCTCCGCTCTGTCCCAGCACGTGGTATGGGCTACAGCTGTGGTGACAGAAATGCTGGTATGAAGACCCAGTATCTCTAGCCAGATTCATGGAGATTCGCCCATAAATGCATCCTATTCTTCCAGTATTATTTTTTGTTTTAGAATATATAGTAGCTTATCATAAAATTATCTTACATAAAACAGTTCTATTATTATATCAATAAATATGGAAGCATTTAACAGTTTCTCAGTTTCATTAACTATTAATAGATATAACCCAAACGAACAACATCCCACATGAAGATATGAAGAGGAGGCAGCTATGGTGGTGCATGCATGTAATCTCAGTACCCTGGCATGCATGCAAAGCAGGCATCAGCATCTGCAGATCGGTGCTGGCACTGTGAGACCTGGGTGCAAGGGTTACCAGCAAACTCAAGCACTGACGTACTAACTCAGGCTCGGTGCATTGGTAAACTTTTTCTTTTTTAAATAACAATAACAGCTTTCAATTTTCTAGAAAGGTTTTAAATTATTCGGTGAAGTTGTAACATGTTTTTGATCTTTAAAAGTTAATGCTAACATAAGATCTCTGATGAAGGGGAAAGGAGAGGTCAGGAAGCGCAAAGAGCCCTGGTGGGATGGGGCAGGTGTGCAGGAGGCGGTCATTATGCCAGCCAGGCGTGGAGGCCCAAGACCCCCTCTCCCACCCACTTCTCGGCTCCTGGACTAAGCTGGTGGTCATATCAGCCAAGGCCCAGCAAGAGTAGGTGACCGAGTAACTGCCCAGCACCCACTCCTCTTCCCAAGCCCCTCACCCCTCCTTGTCTACTGAATGGGGTCCTCCATCCTCCCCAGGAAATGGTCCATCCGGCAGAGCTGTTTGCTGTTCCTGGACTCACAGACGCAAGCAGCTCAGGAATGGACTGTTTTATAGCCCTGGTGCCTGGAACTTATCCTCACAGCTGGCCATGGGGAAGGCGGATCTGCACGTCTCCCGGGCAGATGGACCGAGGAGGCAGGGAAGGCACATGGGCTGCTCGTGCTCGGGCCCACAGACATGCCACATAATGACAGGACCCATAGGGCAGGCAACCATGGGAACAAGCTCTGGTCGCTGGGGCTGGTGGGCAGGGGCGTGTCCTCTACCCTCCCGCTGCCTACTGCTCTGTGGCTTCATGCCCTTGTTGGGGACACAGGAAGCTTCCAGCTGTACCCCATTCTGTTTGGAGAACCCACACTGGTGGTATTTTATTCCCTGCTTTTTGAGGTAGCCTTTGAAAACTGGCCTCCAAGAGAGGATGAGGGCCAGTCTAGAAACCCACCTGTGGCCGCACCTGGGTCCCTCAGCTTTCTGTGTATTTACTCACTGAATTTCCTGGCAAGCCATGGAAGTTGGTCCATGTCATGTTCTCATTTCACAGATGGACCCAGACAGGTTGGACAAGCCGTTCAGTCCCATGCAGCAGGCACATGGTGAAGGGGGATGTGAGCGCAGCTCCACATCTAGTTCCACCCCACCTCCTGTCCCACTGTTTCCTGACACTGTCTCTGGAAAGGTCTGGGGCCTGAGATTCCCACAAGCTAATCCCCACTGGCCTGAGCTGAACCCCATCCCCCAAGAGGAAATTATTCCTAGATATCACCTTCATGGGGCCTGGCCAAGTCTGTGTAATCAATCCCTGAGGAGATGGCTAAGGGGCAGTAAGAACAGAAAGATGGATAAACCTTGTGGACTCCTATTCATCCTATAAAACCCAAGTGTAAAGACCTCTCCTCATGGCAGGGGTCCTCTGGCCTCTGGACTCTTACTGTACATTTAGGTATCACAAGGAGTTCTGGGCAGAAGAAGAGCCCTGGTTTGGGTGGGACTGTGTGCTGCCACCCTTGCTTTAGCTTCTCCAATATCCAAGGAGATCCTGACACTGAGCTCTCCCACTAGAAGCTGCTCAGCCTCTTCAGCCTCTACAGGAGTCCCAGGGGCTCCCTGGCCTTACTCTGCCAGGACACAGCACAGTCTGGGAGGTGGGAACTTTCCAGAGCCTCCAGGTGAGGAACGGCCGTCAGATTCTGTTTTAAAAGGGGCTGAAATACAGGGGCGGGGTTCCGGCCTTTCCACTCTAAATTCTAAATTTAGATGCACGGGGTAAACAGAGCCCAGCAGCCGCCTGGTTTAGAGACCCCCAGGCACTAAACAGAGGAGCCCGTGTTTGCAAAAAATGCTTTCCCTCCACTCAAACTTTTAACACAAACAAACGCGTTTTGTATCAAAGGCAAAGAAAAAAAGTCTTGAAATGCTCCCCAAACACCTCAGCCACACTCGGGCTCCACACTCCAAGGATCTAAGAGCCCTCACATCCAAGTGGGAGTCCCTGCCCAAGAAGAGGACCAGAGGGGACACTCAGACATAGATCCAGCACTTTGTTGGGCAACTGTGGAAACTGAGGTCCAGTGAGTGGACAGCACATTCCCTGAAGTCCACTGGGATGCCCATTGTCCTGGTCAAATCATATCCACCCCTTTCTCAGAAAGGATCTTATTCCGAAAGAGGTCTTCAAAGATGTGACTGAGGATATGGAGACAGGGTCAGCTGGATGATCTGGAAAGGCGCTAAACTCAGTGATGCCATCCTCAGAAGAGACAAAAAAGATCACAAACAAGGCGTGTGGCAGGATAGGCCAAAGGCCACCTGAAACTTTAAAAGATATGGAAGGCCAGCTGGGAGCTCTCAAAAGGAGTCTGGCCCTACCTACACCTCCATTTCATGCTTCTAGCCCCTAGAACTGTCATAAATGTCTACTGTTGAAAACACAATATTGTGTGACTTTGTATGGCAGCTACAGGGGGAATAATCCACCCACCATCCCCAAAACCATGGGACAGGATTTTCTGCAGGCAAATCAACTGATTCTTTCCTTCACTCAACAAACCCAGTGGCTGCCAGTGGCCTCTGAGTCCTGGGTCTGTCTTAGGTATGCACTCAACCCCCAACCAGACAACCACTCCTCAGTTGTGAAAGAGGATTCCAGAATCCAGGCAAGGCCTGGCACAGTTGGTTGTAATGAGAACAGAACGGCCAGGTCCCCAGGAGTTGTCCCACCTAGAGTGCCCTATAGCAACTCCCAACATCGAGATTTCCTAACACACTCCATTCTCTGTCTGTCCGGATGGGGACTCTGGGGGGCAAGGCCATGTGGAGGGGGCCTTAGGGAAGGAGAAGGAAGCCAGAACAATAGAGACTGAGAGGGGCCAACTGTCCAGGGCTCAGCTGTGGGTTGGCACACAGACTGAAAAGCCCCCAATCAGGGCTGCCCCTGCCTGCATTTCTCAAGTTCTGTTTGTCCGAGAAGTGCCAGGAACACAGCCCATAACTCAAGCTTTGGGGGCCGCTCCCACCGGACAGCTGCAGGGGCAGCCGCAGTGATGAATGGAAGCTGTTTGCCCCCTAGGCCAAGTGGCGGGGGGCCCTGGGCAGGCAAAGCGCAGGGCCTGATGGGAACAATGGCCAGGCCAGGGTGCGCAGTGGCCGAGGCGCAGGCTGCAGCTGACAGCGCAGCCGGGGCACCGGTGCCAAGCTGGGCACAAAGGGGCCGTGTTCCCGGCCGGCGGGCGGATGTTTGCACAGGTGTGGGAGTAGAGCGCCGCTCTGCCGCGGGCTGAGGCCAGCGAGCAGCCTCAGCAGGCAGCCGGGAAGACAGGCAGGGCAGCGCCAGGGCTGGGTACTGCTTATCAGCCATGCTGCAGGCTGTCACCTACTCACTTCCTGCAGCCCCTTAGCCCTACACTCCCCCACCCCCATTCTCTTGTCCCCCCACGAAAGCCCTACCAATTTCTCAGGAGGTCTCTCCCCATCCACTGCAGGCAAGTTCCCTGCCTGCTGGGGGCTGAGCCCTCCCACCCAGACCTGCACAGACCTGCCCACCAGGGCCTTCAGTGACACAGGCCCCCAGGAGGGCAGGGAGAGACCAAGTCTGGGGCTGCCCAACATGGGAGCTGTGTCAGCATGTCTGTACCTTCCCTGAGCAGCCTGGCACAATGGAAGCTTCTAGAAGACATACCGACTTGGCCAGCATCAGACGAATCTACTGCATGCTTGGCCTTGTGGGGACACAGTAGTACTAGGACCATGTGTCTGTTCTACTTTGTATCTGTGCTACTTTGTACCCCTCAAGTTCTGTGACTTCTCTGTTGCTGGAAGCTGAGGGCGCTGAGCAAGGCCTTCTTTACTGGATGGAGCACTGAGAGACACACAGGCCAAGCCTGATGCAGTGTCACCTCCACCACTACTCACCTCACTCTGTGTTCATGGAGCTGGCACTATCCCTAGGGCAGGGCACCCACCTCCCCCAGGCTGCAGGCTTTCCTCTCCCCAGCCCCAGCCCGTTCCCACAGCTGCCACTGCCCTTCCTTCGTTCAGGCTTCAGGAGCCTGGAGGATAGAAGATACCATGTGCAATTGCCTGCAAATAGCCAGGAGGCCAGCTGGGGTCTGTTCTGGGGCCCACACATCCCACCCATGCCCTTCTAGTCCTGGCAGCCCTGTAAGGGTGATGGCATCTCTCTGGCCTTGGTTCCTACACAGTCCATTGCCCCTGCCACTCAGGAGGAATGGCATGGAAATGGATAGAATCAGCACTTGCCCCCCATTTGTGAGGCACCCTGTTCTTGTAGAAGCTGCCCTGAAGTTCAGTGTCCTGATGAAGTCAAGGTCTCTATAGGAGATATGAGACTACGGGGCTGTCACTCATTTCTGGAAGGACAATGGCAGCCTGGACCCTCCTTAAAACATTTTGGCTAGCAACTTCCAGTGCTGTAAAAGCCTGTGTCCAGACCACCCACCTGTGACCCAGGACCCCGGAGCTTGGGCTCAGCAGGCAGGTCTTCACTAGGACCCCTACACAGTGACTCCAGAGAAAGGGTCCAGTTGGCAGCAGAAACCCACCGACTCCATGTAGCATGGCCTTGCTATGGGACATATGGAGTTCACATACTGCTCTCCTGATAGCCTTGGGGCCTCGAGCTACCCAAGCCCAGGCTCCCAGCTGTCCAGGGGCTGGAGCCCATCCTCACAGCCAAAATGGCCTCAGGACCCCACTGGTACCCACAGTGCCACAGCCCAAGGTGGCAAGAGAACCTGAGGGCCCTGTCTGGGAAGCATGGATCTCTGCATCTCTCCTCAGATCTCTCCACCTGTCCAGTTAGCTTTATAACTCACTCCTCAAACACAGGGACACTCACAGAGCCAAGACAGACCCCAGAGACACCAAGGCACATGCCTGACCCCAGCTACCCCACACTTGTATCTAGAATCTTGTTAAGTAAAGGACAACAGGGTAGCTAAAACCTCAAGCCCTGCTCCCCCTTCCAATCCTACTCAGCTTCCCTTCCAAAACACAAGTTCCAAGTCAAAAGTGCTAACACTTCCGCAGGGGCCCCAGAGCTCTTAGCATGAATGGAACATGGGGTGCTATTGGCTTCAAGAATTAATCTTACAAAGAGTTTTAACCTTTGTTTGAGAAGCCCCGCCCGGGAGGTATCAAATTTTGAGAAACCAGAGCCCAATGCCTACTCTGCCTCTCCCCAGGGCCATGTGGCCCCAGCCCAGGACCCTTGGCCCCAGAGGCCCCAACTTACCACCCCCCACCACAGTGCATCTGCATAGCTTCCGAACTCCACACGGCCTGATTCATTCACAGCATCCTTCTCAGCCAGGTACACGAAGTAGGAGGAGAAGATGAGTCCCAGGAAGCCGATATACAAAGTGGTGATCAGCTCCTAGCCAATGGACAAAAGGACATCAGCTCATGGAACCCCCACAGATAGGGAAGAAACTCACCAGGTCAACATCAAAGATAGCGAGGGGACAGTCTTGGCATTGAGTTCTAGTATTTACCAGCTCATTCTACAGCTACTCAGGTATATTTCATATGCACAGGTCAGGGTCCCCAAAAGCTATTTTTTCACGACTTTGCTAAATGGTGGGTATGGGGCTCTCACCACCAGAGTGAGGCTGGCTCTAGCTATTATCCAAGACTGACCACCAGGCCTTGCAAAGCCTCTGCTGACCAATGGCTCAATCTCCTGCAATGGGATAGAACCAAGAGTTGGCTACTACCCAGGAGAACCTCAGGGCAATGAAAGGACCTTGTATAATCTGACCTGGGCAGGAGCAGCTGAGTCTGTGGTTCTCAGCCTTTAGGATGTGCTGGGTTCTCCTTGATCTCCTGGCTTTAGATTTCTGAGCCTCACAGACTTTTGTTCCATCTTACGTTTTTGTCTTTTCATTTACCCCATTTTCCTTTGTCCCAGGCTGAAGGAAGGTGGCATCATTTTAGCAGGTGAAGAGGCTAGCACCATAGCTGTGAGGTGAAGTGCTCCTGAGGTTAGACCTGGGATTCTACCTGGGATTCTGGGCCCCATTCATACACCCACATACCCTGGCATTTGCTTGATCCTTGGCCACTCAGCTGGGGTGCAGGGTGCAAAGATTCTACACTCACACTCAGGTAAGGCTAGCTATGTGCCCCACCATGCTCCCTGAACCCCCACCCAGGCCACAAACCTGGCGATGGATGAAGACCACAGAGCCCAGAAGCCTCCAGGTACCTCCCTGCCGGTCCACATGTAGCATCCGCAAGATCTGGAGGAAGCGGATGCCCCTGGGAAGGAGACAGAGCAAGGATAGGAGGACCAGGCCAGTCTCAGCCATTTGCCCCTGAGACCAAGGGACAGTGAATGGGATGGCATCCCTGCCTTCACCCTGCATAAGGGAGACACGTGCATGTCCATCATGCCTGGGATGGCTCGCCTCCATCTCTGCCCTCCTTGACCCTCCCTTGGTCAGGTTCTCTGTCCTCCCACCCAGGGCAGCCTTTTAAAGTGAGCTCTGATGTCACTTGCTGGCCACAGGATCAGGCTGGGGGCAGCTGCACCTCTTCACATTCCTGTGGTCCTCACACTGCCTACTGAGGGAGCCTGGGTAAGAAAACCATGTATCCAAATTGGTTGCCACCCAGGTCCCAGAAGCTAGGAAGTGCTGTGATAGATCCCAGACCTAGGGCTACCTAAAACATCAAGGGCCTGACCACAGCTGTCCCAGTGTACTACCTGTGATGGTGTGGGGGAGAAGTGAGCATACCAGAACAGGTGGGTGGAAGGCGAGACCACCTGTTACTTGGCATGATAGAGCTTGGTGACAGGCCACAGAGGTTGACCCTACAGAGAGATGGCCAGCCAGCAGGGAGCTTGGCACTCTGACTTACCTGATGGCTGATGTGGCAAACACTTGCCCCTTTGAGCCCACACAGAGGACAACCATGGAGGCCACAACCACGATGAGGTCTGCGGGGAAGGAACAGTGAGTTATGACCTCCAGCAGCTGGGCCAGAGGGACTGCACCCCCACCTAGCCCTGGGGTGGAGGCTTGCCATGTTAGAGAGGCAGGGCTCTACAAGAAGGACCCAGGCGACGCCATCTAGGTGGGGAGTCAGGCAGGCCTAGGCCTCCACACATACAGTCGTCTCACCCAGCCAGAGCGGGGCTTTGAATCTCAGCCATCATGGGCAACTGAGGCCACCCCTTGCTGGCTGTGTGGTCGTGGCCTGTTGTGGAGTAGGCAGAATGGGGGTAGGCTCTTGGTCACTGGAGGACATACTCTG
This sequence comes from Cavia porcellus, assembly GCF_034190915.1. NCBI lineage: Eukaryota > Metazoa > Chordata > Mammalia > Rodentia > Caviidae > Cavia > Cavia porcellus. The sequence goes on from NW_026947500.1 coordinate 30,144,627, forward strand.
GTGGTAGTCATGATGTGGGGGGCCTTCCTGGTCTAGAGATTGGCGGAGTGTTCTGTGGGACAGATGGGACTCACCGATGATGGAAATGGGCTTCCGGGCAAAACGCAGTCGGCCCCAGATGCCCACATACTTGCTGCGGCAGCCTGCAGACCAGAGGCGGACCACGTACTCTGTCCCAAAGAACACCACCAGGACAATCTCCTGTGGAAGGAGGCAGATGAGTTATCCCCAGGCTGCGACTCATTCAGCCAGACTCAGGCCCCAGCGGTGAGGTGTAATTCGATTACTGACAGTCTTGAGGCCTATGTAGCTGACTGCAAATGCTACAGTGACAAAAGGCTACAGCAGCAGTCACCCAAGGCCTGGAGACAACAGCAGGAGGTGAGGGTACTGGTTGGGGCCTCATCCCTGACTGGCACCCTGGGGAAAAGTGGCCAATGCTTTACCTCCAGATGGGCCTTAGGGACCTATCACACAAACCTACCTGGAGGGGAAAGCAATGACTTGCCTGCAGTAGGGTGGCCAGTGGCCGCAGGGCCTAGGCTCACCATGCCATTTGAGCAAGCTAGGTTCAGTCGTGGCCCCATCTCAGGAAACTGGGGGGCCCTAAGTGAGAAGCCCTTCCCACCTGCTCCATCCAGGGTAGCTTGGGGCTGGCCCTCAGGCCTCGTCTGCTATATAGGTGGCCCCTCGGCCACCTCACCTTTACTGGGATCCTATGTGGCTAGTACTGCAGTACCATACCCCCTCTAACCCCAAGCCAGAAGGCAGCAGCTTCTAGAAGGATAGAAGTGTAGGCTGATAACCCGAAGAGCTGAATCCCACACCCTGGGCATGGATTTGGGAACTCTGGCCTCAATTTCCCCAGCTGTAACACCTGGACAACAGCAGCAGCCACCTTAGTGGATGATGGTGAGGATTCAGTGCACAAATCCATAGCCCACTGTGACACTCCAAGCATGCAGCTGCCTGGGACCCACATGCCCAGCTCCTGGCCAGCCTTGGCATGCAGAAGGCCCTCAGGGGAGGCTGGGGTTAGGTGGCTAAACCAACCCCCACATGTGGAAAAGGTCTATGCAAAGCCACAAAGCCATGAAGCCACAGTACATTTTACTCTCAGGCCTGCTTTCAGCTGGCTCCCTGCCTGTCCTCCTTTGGGAGCCTGGCCTAGAAGGGACTTCTGGTCCAATGGGTGGCACTGCCTGGCCCTGACCCCCACCAGTTCCCTGCCAGGGAGTCCACAATGAGAGGGTGGCTAAATACCACCATTGCTGGCTCCCAAATGCTATTAATTAGGACAACTTCCAGCTTGTGTTTGAAGCAAGCTTGGTGGATAATGGGAGAAAAGTGGGAAAGTTTAGTTCCTCTTGCAAAGATGTTTAGTTCCTTTGCAAGATGGGAGTGGAATGTGTGTGATGGTTACACAAGGACAGTGAGGGGTCCCAGCACCCACAGGCTCTGTGGCCTCCTTGGGGATAACGGGCTTTGGCTAAGCCCACCAGTGGGAGGCCATGGTGGTCTTGTCCACTCCATTCTCAACCCTAAGAATACTGCCTACCCTAGTTGACATTTAGTATGGATTTGTGGAAAGAAGGGAGGGAGAGTGGAAGAGAGGGAGGATGGAGAAAGGAACAAGCAAGTAAGTCTCGAGCTGTCCAATAATAGAGACTTTGGTTCATCTTTGTTTCCCAAAATGCTGGCCTGGCAGGAATGCCGAGCCATGGTACCACGTGTGTCTCTGGCCAACACGAAGCCCAAGCTCTGTCCTCGCTGCTGAGCCACAGGTGCCCATGACTCTTCTAGTGGAGTTGGGGTGGGATGGCTCACCTGACCACTGGTGGTCCTGATGGGGAACAGTAGCACCCCAAAGGCAGCAGGCTTTCTTCCCTGCTCTAAGGGCCCATATATGACTGGTGAATGGATTACTCAGCAGGCCTGTCTTATTTTGAAATACTTGTGTTTATCATTCACTTTTTCTAGTTGCATTTCAAAGCACTGCTAAGCAGGTCTTAAAAAACACCTTGATATAAATAGCCAGCAGGCATAGCTTTTGGTAGCTACAGGTCTCTCAGATGACCCTGGTCTAACATTCAGGGAGCACCTATTTGAGGGGCAGTTTCAGAGACAGAGGAACATGACTCTGGAGGGGTGAGGTGGGAAGAATACTTTAAAATCACAGGGGTCCCCCAGTCCTGTCTGTCTTGAGGACACAATGTGAGGCCCACCTGCAAAGGGCTTGATCACTGGTCCAGTGTAGGTGGGGCCAAGTTAATCAGTGTGGAGCTGCTGGCCAGCAAGGATGGAACTGAGGAAAATGGTCACATCCCAGACCAGACACTTTGGGAAAGACCCAAAGTTTATTCAGAGATAAAACCATCTCCAGCTTGATCAGCCTCACACACAGGGCAGGGCTTGGAGGGATGACACACAGGACTAAGGCCACTCTGGGGCCCTAGGGTGCTGGCACTCAGCAAGGATGGGGCCTGCAGAAGAGCTGACCCCAAGGCACATGATAGCCACCCTGATTCAGGACCAATACCCCCGGATCCAAAGCAGAGACACCTTTGCCCAGTTCTGGCCAGGTGATGCCAGCCCAGGCTCTTCAGTCCAGTCTAGGGCAAACCAACTTCCCTCCTCCTTGGCAAAGACCTGAAGCTCATCTCTCTTTCATTATCTGGATCAGAGACATGGTGCCCAAGAATGGAGTGTGATCTATGCTCTGCTCCACAGATACAAGGAGAGACAGTCTGGGGCCAAGGAACCTGAGCTTGTCATTGAGACCACAGCAAGACCAAAGGGACAGAGGCCACTTCTTCCCTGGCCACTGTCCCTCGGATCAAAGCAATGCCATCTTCTGTCAGTGGGGCCTTCATGGAGATCCCGAGACAGGTATGCACACCAAGCATCAACCCTGCAGCTCTTCACTGACCTCTGCACAGCAGGGCCAGTGATGGTTATTCCCTTCAGGATGGGAGGACAGCCCAGCTAGGGGTGAATGGTTCATCCTAACATCCTGTTAGAACAGGAAGGGATGGAGACCATGGCAGGGGCTCAGACAAGATGAAGCACAGATGTCCTCAGGTTTGAGAGTAGACACAGGAAGATGAGGCCATCCCCACCATGGAGGGCTGACTGCTGCTACACAGCATTACTAGCATTGCATGGGGACTCTGGGTCTCTAGGAGTAGAGCTTGTGACTGTGGGGAAGGCCACGGCTTCGGGGAAGACCCCGAGGTATGAGAAGAAGGGACCTGGGAGTGAGGGTGATCTACAGAGACCGAGAGTCACCAGTATGCCCGGGGCGGGGCAGGTCAGGGAGGTGCCCTGGGTCCCCTGGAATAAAATGGGAAGAAGGGCCTGGGCCACATGGAGTAATGAGAACCACCTGCCACCCTAATAGTCATCTAACACGATGACAGGCACAGGGATGGTGCCCAGGCAGTGTAGGCCAGAGCAGGATACGAGCTGAGCCCATAGGCAAAGGATGTGAGCCCCTGGCACCCACGTCCTCCTGTCTCCAGATTCATGTCATTCCTCAGGCTGAGCTTTGTGATCACCTGCTGGGTTTCCTGAGACGGTGTGGGAGTAGACGGTTCTGGGGTTCATCCACCGAAGACCCTCTACAAACTGCGATTCTCTCACACACTAGCCCTGGCTCACACATTAGCTCCATCTCCTAAAGCCTAGGTCCAGATCTGGGCTGGACTCTCCTGTCTTACACCTGGCAACTTTTGAATGCTGACTCTTTGTGGAACTTAAAAATTATTTTTAAAAACAAAGCTCCTAACAACCCAATGAAAAACAAACAAAGAAAAAGCAAAGGATCAAAATAGACATTTTTCTAAGGAGGCTGAACCAAGGGCCAGAAGATACCCTGCATCCTGAATCATTGGAAATACACATCAAATTCTCGGTGAGACGCCATCTCACATGCAGCCCATCATGAGCAAAATGGAGGGAAAACACTGAGCACTGATGGGGTGGGCACAGACCTGTCATCAAACATTGCAGATGGGGCGTGGAAAAGGGCATAGCCACTTTCTGTGGAAAACTCTAGAGAGCCCTCAACATGATTGTGAAATTACCATCCACTCAATTCTGCTGCAAACCTAGAACTGCTTCCAAAAAAAGTCTTTAAAAAAAACCCACAAAAAGACAAAATTATTGTACAACTCAACAACTCCACTTCTGAGTTTACACCCAAAAGAACTGAAGGCAGGGACTTAACAAGAACTGAGTGTAGCCTGTTCCCCATGACTGCTTTGTTCACAGGAGCCAAAAGGTGTTATGTGCAGAAAGATGAGAAAAGAATAAGACATGGTCCATCTGCATCCTGGAACAGCAGCAGCCTTAAAATGAACGCTGAAACTCAGAAGAAGAATCTTGAGGATGTGATGCTCAGTGGAATGGGCTGGGCCCAGAAAGACAAATACTGTGTGACTCCGCTCACAGGAGATGCTTAGAGCAGTCAGACCCAGGATGGGGGAGCCAGGGGCCGGGAAGTCAGTGTCTAATGGGGACAGAGGAGAGATGTAAGAGTCCTAGAGACGGAAAGACAGGGGTGTTGGCTGCATATCAGGGCGAGTGTGCATAATGCCCCTGAACTGTGCACCTATGCTGGGGAATTTTATATGTATTTTACTACGCTAAAAGAAAATGGGGCTGAAGAAGGGCAATGCAGAGTGATTGTTAATGGATACGGATCTCCCTTTGGGGTAGTGAAAAATTTCTAGAAATAGACCGAGGTAGTGAATGCACTGAACACCACCAAACTGCACTGAATTTAGAAAGGTTACCACAGTGGATTTTATGACATGTGTTTTACCATAATAAATCTGGGGCTTCCTGCTCCCCTCTGGTTAGGTCTCCTGTGGGCCTGGGTCTCTGCCACATCTTGGCCTGTGGCCCTGCAATGTCCTCTATAACTGCCCTCGGGACTTTAGCTCTGAATCCTCAGATTTCTGTTGGCTCAGCACTGAGTGGGAGGACTGAGCACGTGTGGCCAGCTGCAACATGTCCCTCTGACCTCCATGCGGTCCCTTTTCAGGAAGCCAAAGGGGCTAGAAGGTTAAGGAAAGTAAGGAAGGTTCCCGGGTTCCTGTCTCAACAGCATGTTAGCCAAATGTGTGTCGAGCTGAGCTCATGCAACTTGGGTTCTGAATGCTGACAGGGACATGGGAAGGTTGTTACCCTGCCACCAAAGACTTTGCTGTGCATACTGTAAACTTGTACTTTGGCAGACAGACACTGTCACCCCTCAACCTGGATCCAAGGATGACAGCATGTGACACTGAAGGAAAAGACAGCTCAGAGCCTCCAGAGGAACACTCCCAGGCACACACTGTTACATCCATACCAGCTCTACCCGTGTGTGGGCTTAGGGGCTGCAGTGGCACCAGCGCAAATCCACAGGGCTGAGGTAAATGCTGAGCAGGGCAGGTGCTTATCTGAGTTTCCTACTTCAAGTGTACGAAAGGGGAAAGGTTAGAGCACATGGGCTCCTGCATTTCGCAATCCCTGTGGAATCATCACTCACCGCTCACTGAGAAGGATGAAGGTCGCCAGGCCGCAGTCTTATCTATTGTTTCGTTTTTATCAGTTGGTGAATCCACAACACTGGGGGATTTTCTAAGGCCCCAAGTGTTTTGAAATTCTGTGCTGCTGGCGCCGTGAGATTTAGAGCTCTGAGGGCTCCTGCATGGAGGACACAGGGTACCTGCAGGGCCCTCAGATTAGGTCTCTGCCCAGAACCCTTGGATGAAAGACTTTTCTGTTTGTTTGTTAAACAATAAAGAAGCCTCACAGATGCTTATCATGATTAATTTTAGTGTCTCTGAAGTTACTGTTCTATTATCTTTTTAATGAAGCAATAATTTTTAAAAAGGATTGCAAGATTACCTACAGAGAATTAATGGCTGTTTGGGGTTGGAGGCCCTGGTAGCGCAGGCAGGTAGGTAGGCCTGCAAAGCCAGGGCCATGAAGGGCTGGCCTCCCTGGTAGCCCGTGCACTCTGGACAGGAAAGATCAGGGACACAGACATAGGAGACCCCGCTAGAATTCCAGGGATACACCAGGCCCCTCAGAGCCCACCACCAAGACAGGGAGTATCCTGGCAGTAAGAGTTAGCACTTCACCCTCCTGCATGGCTGAGAAACCTGTGCAGTGGCTCTGCCCTAAGCCAGAGGGTTTCTTAGTGAGGAACAGTGGCCCCCACAGCACAGACACAAGCAGGCAGTCTTCAAGCCAGTGGGCTTTGGGGCCAACTGTTCCAATTCCATGTGGGCCATGATAAGCCACAGACAGCGCCATCCTCGGCATTCCCGGGAGGGTCAGCTGGCCGGAGACACGGTGCAGGCATGCAGGCTGCTCAAAGCGCCCTTTGTTCCGGGGCCTGCCTGTGGCCAGCTGCTCCCAGCCGCCAGCCTGTGTTGAGAGCCCATGGGCCCCCGCTGACATGTGCTGGGCACAGCTGGAGCCCTCAGGCCATGCTTGCCACCCACCCAGGGGAGCACTCGCTCTCTATCCTGCCAAAGCAGAACAAGGGGTTCAGGTAAGCTCTGGGGCTGCAAGGACTCTGTGGAACCAGTAGAGGATTCACAGAATCAGAGTTCAGCTGCCCTCAGACCCCTTCGCAGCAGGGACAGAGCAACACCTTGCTGGGGGAAGTGATTCCTGCCTGCTACCACCCCTCCTCTCAAACAGCACTTGGCTGCTGTCACTGCTCAGACACCCCACTGAGCCCTGTCAGCCTTGCTCTTAGGTCCCCGAAGCTTAGTTACTTCCTAGCAAACACACTGGACCTACAGCCCATGATCTTGACCATGGACCCCTCTACATCCTGCTCAAGGCCTGACAGTCTGAGGTGCAGAATAAGTCAACAGGACATTTAGGCCCCTAATGTCCCCAGCAGGCACAGAGGCGAAGAGGAGGCCCCCAAGGAACAAGACAGTACACCTAGGAACCAGCCTCTCCCCAACACTAGCCATGAGTGCCCATGAAAGCCCATGAGCTATAAGATGGCACTGGGGCAGAAGCCTCCTTGGGAGAAAGGGCAGCGAAGCCCATGCAGAAAACAGGTTCCAGATGCCACAGGCCATGTGTTGGCAGCTGCTCTGTGTCCTCACGAGGGTAGTCCTGACTTTGGGGCAACTCTGGGCAGCACAGAGCCTCTTTCCCCAGAGAGCCAGCTCCACCTGCCAGCTGTCCAGGCGGCCATTCTCCACACTGAGCAAGAGAGGCTTCAAAGCTTGCTCTGTTGCCATGGGGAGGGGCATTCCCATCCATGAGGCAGCCAGGCCCTGCAAGTGGGCGACAGCTGTCATCTGGTCCCCCCATCCCGGACACCACTCTGGCAGGTGGCATGATGCCCAGTGTCCACTGTGGGTTGTCTGGAGAAGCTTCCCTGAGGCTGAAGCCACGGGGGCTGGCCATCTTCTCTTCCTCTGTTCCATATCCAGCCAGCCTCAGGAGTCCTCAGAGTACTGAGTCTAGGTCTTCCTGCTCTTGCTCTGTCCTAGCTCTACCTCTCTGGTTGGCCTTGGGTCCATGCCCCATTCTTGCAGGAGCTATGTCCGATCTCACTATAGCCCTCCAGAACTACTGGCCAGTCCAGCAGGGCCTTGGATGCCCCAGCTCACGAGGCAACACACTACCTTCTAGGCTTCCCATAAAGTTCCTCTAGCACACCCAACAGTCTTTCAGATAGCAACAAAAGTGTACTTTTATTGTTCATGGGATGCTACTTGAGCAAACCTTGCAAAAAAGAAGGCCTGCATGCCAAAGCTCAAGTGATTTCTTTTGCCAGCTCAGAGCTCCATTCCAGGCCTCCTAGTCTGGGTATTCTTATCTGTGGCCCTGTCACTCACATACCTAATGCAAGTGGGTCCAAGCAGGAGGCAGCTGGAAGCTCCAGCCCTATGTGCACAGTGCGTGTCTGGGGCGGTGGTGGGGGGGGGTGTTTGTCTCTGGTAGGAGAGGGGAGAAGGTCAAGACAAGAGACTTGGACCACACCCTCAGACCTAGCACATTCCTGGGCCCATTATCATCAGAGCCAAATCTTTCCCAGGATTGTAAGCTTCCGGACTCAGCCTCTGAAAGTGGCTGCCCACCCACAGTGGGAGGAGAACAGGGCCCCTCGGTAATTTTAATTTCACATGTACTGTACTGCCAGTGCCTTATGGAGGCCGACTAGAGTTACATGCATTTCAGGTGGTTTAATGAGGTGCTTTTAGCCCTGGGACCCAGTTTGCTGCAAGCCAGTGAAGTGGGGGTACCCACGCACTACCAGCTCCCTTCCTTCCTACCTGGGTGTTCTCAAGGTCAGGAGGCGGACAGGGGGCTCAGAGGCAAACTGACACCTGGCTGGGACTGGGGAAGCAGATGGTGCCAGGAGGAAGCCCACAGGCCAGCCCCACGAATGGCCGCCCAGATGAAAGCCATGCAGTCCCCTGCCAGCCCCAGAATACTGAATCCAGCCTTTACCTAGCAGTGAGTAGGTATGTGAGTAGAAAGCTTCTGAGTAGGAAGTGCTCTCAGAAGGGTGTGTTTGCACAATACATTGCACACATCATTATTTTTTAGTTTAATAGATGGATTTTTGCTTATCCATGAAGCCTCCAGACAGTGATGTGGACAGCAGCATGAAAAGGAGAGAACCCAGGTGTCTGCAGTGAGGGAGCAGGAAGGGAGGCGCAGGATAGGAAGTGCCCATCCTTGGATGGACAGGAAGCGTCTTTCCACATGCAGAGGCCCAACTTGGCATCACTCCCCGGACAACTAGCTTCTCCACCTCAACTTGCTCTCTTTTTTCTACTAAGGATAGTGGTACTTAATCCCAGAATAGTGCAATGGTTGGTTTTGTTTTTTGTTTTTACTAAATTAGCAATTTATTTCTAAATTGTATTGGGTGTTGATCAGAGAACATGGCCAATTAAATCTCAATGTTTTGAGGCAAGCTAGAGGGTTTTTTTCTCTCTCTCTTTTATGGCCACATAAAGGATTGGTTTCCTTAGTGTCCCATGGGCATCAGGAAACAAAACATCTCTATTATTGGGATCCGGAATTACGAACTTGTTTTAAAACACGGTGCTGACATTCCTCACCACCGCTCCCACGGAATCTGGACTTTGCAACCAGAAGAACTCAGCGAAGGATGCTACAGTTTCCTGGTACTTCCTGTCTCCTGGAATGTTCCTTCTGGAGCCGGTCTGTGAGGGAGCTATGCAGCACAAGGCCTGTGCTGAGGACCCCCCAGCCCCGTAATATACCATCTCGGACGTGGAACTGCCCCACCCAGAAAAGAACAGGGCAGCCTTGGGCACCCACCCTGCCACCCTGGACTACGGTATGGGGAGCAGAGAGCTCTGTTGGCTGTTTGAAAGGACTATACGTGTGGATGTTTGTTCCATAGCTGCAGATAAGGAGCATGGTTATTCCAGATTACTGTTGAGACTCAGAAACTGTTGGCAGCAGCCACATATCTCGCTGTCTACATCCTTGCTTTTTTTTCCCTGTCTGCCAGAATTCTATTCTGAAAGAGCTGTGTTGAAATCACAGTTATCACATTTAACCCACTTTCCCTTACACACTAATAATTACGCTCTTACATATTTTCTGCTGTTTGATAATGTCTTAACATTTTATAACTAAGCCTCCTCTAAGTCCAGAGCTGTGTGTCACCCACACTTACCTTGAATGGGCCTCCAGGTTGCTAATACTGTCCCCTCCTGGGGTTTTTCCCCCTTCTCTTTGTATATAATTGTTTAAAAAAACTTTTTAAGCCTTTTTTTTTTTTGTACCAGGGATTGAACTCATGACCTTGTGCTTACCAAGCAAGTGCTTGCGCCACTGAGCCAAATCCCCGGCCCCTACCCATTCTTTTATTCTTCAACTGTCCATTATTGGTTTGCTCTACTTAATTCTTTTATTTTAGAAATTTTATTGGGGAGTTGTCGGTTTTTGAGACAGTCTCATTGATGTAGTTGAGGCTGGCCTTGAGCCTTCAGGGATCTCCCTGCTTCAGTCTCCCAAATCCTGGGATTACAGGTACGCACCACCACATGTGGCAGTTTGCTCTACTTAATTTTATTGAGTGATGCATCTGTCTAAAAATAAAAGCAGCTGGGTATGGTGGAACACCTCTGTAATCTCAGCACTTGGGAGGCTGAGGCAGGAAGATTGCCATCAGTTTGAGGCCAACCTGGACTAAGTAAGTGAGTTCAAGGCCAGCTACATAGTGAGGCCCTGTCTCAGGGAAAAAAATCTAAAATTAAAAACAGGCTGACAATGTAGCTCGGTGGCAAAGTGAGTACGAACAGAGCCCTGGATTTTAAACCCAGTACTACAAAAACAAATAACCCCTTCTGACAGTCTCCTGTCTTTTAATGGAGTAATTTAGGGTACACACATTTCACATAAAATTGGGTTCATTTGACTTGATTTGCTCTATCTTTATATTTGTATTTTACCCTGTTTCATTTTCCTTTTCCTTAAAGCTGCTCAGATAATCAACATATTGCCCCTTCCCTTCCATTCTTATCTCCAGAGTTTGGATGTCACATTGCTCTCTTCCCATTCCACTAGCTCCTTAGATACAGAACTAAATCAGCTCTTATCTGAAAGCAGTTTCCACTGAGGCGATTTCCCGAAAGCTTTCTTCCCAGTAAGACAAGCAAGTGTGTGGGTCTGTTTCATCCTCTCCCTGCACCTCTGTCACTGTCTCCCTGGGGAGCAGATTCATTCCTCAGTGCTGTTTTTATGGCTGAGAACAGGGCACTGGCTTTTTCTCAAAGGCTCAAGAGTAAGTACTTGAGCCTCTGCAGGCCACATGGTCTCTGTCCCAACCAGGAAGCACAAAGGCGCCAGAGATAACACATTGGTGATTGTACCTGGTTCTGGCTGTGTGCTGATAACACTTTATTTACAGGATAGTAGCCACAGTACGAGTAAGGATTAAAGACCCTTGGGTTAAAGCATCTTCTGATGGGTGAGGGTTACGGGTTGAATTGTGTTACCTCTAATTCATAGGTTGACACCCCCAACCCAAAAGTGTCTCCATCTTGAGAAAAGCATCTTAGAAACAGGACTGTTGCGGGCATGATTAGAAAAGATGAGGTTACATGGGACAGGTCACATGGAGTAGTGCCCCAACCCAGTATGACCAGTATAAAACCCAGTACAAAAAGGGGAAATTCAGGCCCAAAGGCAAACACCCAGGGAGTACGCCAAGTGAGCACAAAGGCAGGAGCCAAGGTGATTGATTTACAAAGCAAGGAGAGAATCTGTGGCCCCCCAAAAGGGGGAGGAGATTGACAGATCTGCACAGCCTCCAGAGGAACTGCCTTGCCTGTGCTATCATCTTGGACTTCTGGCCTGCAAGAGGCCACGGGTGGCATTTAGGGCCTCCACATCATTACCAAGGCCAGGCCAGAACACTGGCATTGGTCTCTAGAGATGCCCAAGACCCAGGCCACAGGCCAGAAGCTCCCCATTCCCAGGATTCCCACAGGCCTGGGTGAGACACCGCCCTCTCCCTTCTCACAAGAAAGAGCACAGCGGCCTGCCCCCCCTCTCCCCCGCCACAGAGAACTCTGGGCTCTGAAGGAAAAACTCAAAGAGCCTGAGAGGTGTCCCAGGTAGAGGGCCAGCAAAGCAAAGGCTCGGGTGTGTGCAGGGAAGTCTAAATAGTCAGAAAGGCAGACAGGGCTGCCTGGAAAACAGGCTCTGAAGTTCCTCCTGGGCCCCACACTATGGCAGTTCCCCACAAATCGTATCGGGGCCTCTGTGCACAGAAGTGGTCCAAGTTGGCTGCCCTGCAATTTGTGGTGGGATGGGGGGCCCTGAGACTGCCTGCTCCGGGCTGCAGACACCATCTGCCAACTAGCAGTCAGCTTTACACATATTTAAAGAAAATCCCTCATCTTCCCCAGGCAGGCGGTTTCCGTCTCCAGGCCAGTTACATAGGGACTTATGTTCAGGCAAGGGACCCCTCTGCTGATGGCTGCCAATCCCACCAAAGTCACAGTTCCCTTAGCTGGGGCCAAGATGGGATAAAGGGGGAGGGGCATTTTTATCTGCCAGGAGGCCACGTTTCTAAAAATGTCCTAGTAAAGAATTTTGCCAAGACCCGAAGTTTAAGCAAAGCAAGAGACTCAGGCATGAATGGGCCTCACGATGTCAGGCTGCAGTGCCTGGGCCACTGCTGTGGACTCTGCTCCTGGCAGCAGAGTTTGAGGGGCTTTGTCCACCTCCAGCAATTAAAGGACCTGTAAAGCACTGCGCAGGAAGGCCACCTGGTGCTCATGCATGTGCCTATGTGAGTGTGTCCCTCTCCTCTGTGTACTGACTATTGGGTGCCTTGCTCATTCTGCAAATCTAGAGATTTTAATGACAGGCAGTGAATTTAAACAGTTTTTTTTCCTCCTTTCAGGAATGTTTTAAGGGATTGAGAGGAAATTGTGCACAGATTTTGCTGTTTTAAGAGCTAATATGTGAACAACTTCAGAAGGATGTGTGTTGTTTCAGGGCTGAAGTTTACACAGTAAACGAGAAACACAAAAGCAGACTTGTCATGGATTCTGAGGCCCTGACTGCCTCCTTGAATTTCATTCCTGGGAGAAGGGGCTGCCTTCCTGGGGAGCAAAGGCAGAAGGGAGCAGAGGTCTGATCTCTATTCCCTTCTCCCCCAACCCCCACCATGCACAGGGTGCCTGGAGAGAGCTACCCTGTGGACAGCCAGCAGCACATGGATGGGGAGGGGTTGGGGAGCAGCTGCCCACTGGGAACTCTCTTGGGATACTGGAATGGGCCTTCTGCCGAAGGGTACATTCAGACAGTTGCAAGTCCTACAGCCCCTAAACCACTCAAGGAATGATCCCCCATGCTAGGATGGTCTTGTTTCTAAATTTGGGCCAGGACCTCTTGGGTACAAATAACTGTCAAAATCACAAACAGCAAAACTTTGCGAAGAAGAAATAGACAACCTCAAAGTCCTGTGTCTATTGAGTTTCTAATGAAAAACTTTCCCACAAAGAAAACTCCTGCATGGCTTCATATATTCTAACTATCCAACACTGAGAGAAGAAAACCTAGTGAGTCCACACAAACCCTTCCTAAAATGGAGAAGCAGAGTTCATTTCCCAGTTCACTCCTCTGATGCCAAAGATGCAACAGACAAGCAGACTACAGATGCCACCCTGCTTAGACACAGACACAGACAACTTTGACAGAATTATAGCAAGCGAGCAAATGGCCTGTGGATTTTTAAATGCATTGCAACCAGGGGGCTGTTTTACTCTGAAAAATCAATCCATGCAATTCACAGAATTTATAAAGTTAGAAAGAAAAAAGACACAGGACTATCTCTACAGAGGCAGAAAAAGCATTCGACAAAATTCAACAACTATTCTTTCTGTACACTCTCATTCCTAGCAAACTAGGAAGAAAAGAGACACCATCTGACACATAGCACCTACCATCACCCCCAGCCAGACGTCTCCATACCGAATGCTCTGCTCTCCGTGTCTGCAAAGCCTGCTGTCCCCTCACCACTAAATGTCAGCCTGAAAGCCAAAGCTGGTTCACTCACAACAAAACAAAAATAAAAAGCATATGGATTGAAAGGCAAGAAATAAAACTGACTTTATCTGGAACACAATCGTCTCCATAGAGAATTCTAAAGAGACTACAAAAACATATGAACTAAAATCCTCCTAAAACTAGTAAGTAAAGCTAGCAAACTCACATGACACAAAGTAAATATACCAAAAAAATCAATTGTACTTTTATATCCCAGCAGCAATCCAAAACTGAAACTGAGAAATCAGTATCATTTCAACAACTTCACAAACACAAAGTATTTAGTAATGAATCTAACAAATTCTATGCATCCTTTGTCCTGACTACTTCCAAACATTCATGATTGGTATTTAAAAATATGGAAGTGAAGAGAGGTTTTATGTTCATGGATCAGAGAATTCAGTATTATTAAGACGTGTGTTATACTCAAATCCGCCCATACATCAATGCAATGCCAGTGAAAATTCCAGCAGTCTTTTTTTTTTTTTTTCTTTCTCTCTCTTTTGGTAGAAACCAACAAGCTGATTCCAAGATTTACATGAGAAATGGGAAGGCTCTGGCAGGGCATCACACTTTTGAAAATGAACAAAATTGGAGGATTAACAGGACCTGATTTCAAGGCTTAGTATAAAAGTCACACTAATCAGGACAGCGTTTTACTGGCAGAACAGATTACAAAGTCCAGAAATCGGACCCACACACATGGGCAACTGATTTTCATCAAAGGTGCCAAAGTAATTCCATGGAAAGAAAAAGTTGCTGGGACAACAGGATAACCACATGCAAAAAGATTTAACCCCACTCCTTACCTGTCACCATATATAAAATTAAACTTGAAATGAATCACAGATCTAAACAAGAAATGTGAAACTATAAAATTTCTACAGAAAACAGAAGAAGAGGCTTTGTAACCTTGGATTAGGCAAATATTTCTTAGAACACAAAAAAACACGAACCTTACAGGGGGAAAAAAAACAGTGATAAATTACACTTCATCAAAATTAAAAACTGCTGCTCTTTTGAAGGATCTTGTTAAGACAAAGCCACAGATTGGGAGAAAATATTTGCAAAACACAATATTGATAAAGGACTTATATCTAGAAATATGGACACCTCAAAATTAAAAAGACAAACAGCCCAATTATTAAAATATACAAACACTTGAACAAATACTACATCAGAGCAGACGTATGTAAGGTAAATATGTTCAGTGTCATTAGTTTCTGAGAAAATGCAGATTAGAACCACAATTAGAACAGCAAAAACTTAAAAAGCAGACAATACTAAGTGCTGGTGAGAATCATAGCTGCCATAACATTTGTTCATGCAGCACTGATCGGAATGAGAACCAGGACGACCATTTTGCACAACAATTTGGCAGTCGCACAGAAAGGGAAAGATGTATCAGCTCCAGGATCCAGCAAGCTCACTCCGAGGGATTTACCCGAGAACAATGAAGGCCCATGATTACCCCAGAACCTGTGTGCAACATTCATGGCAGTTTAAGTCATAACAGCTGAAAACTGGAAACAGCTCACATGTCGATCACGGACATGTAGATGGATAAACAAACTGTGGTACATTTTATCCTTTCCAAATAAAAGGAAACAAACTACTGAATACAGACTACAATGTGGATGAATCTCAGATGAATTATGCTAAGTGATAGAAGCCAGGCGCAGGGGTCCATGCTACAGAATTCCATTCCTGTGACGCCCGGAAAAGGCAGAGCGCGGGACGGAAACATCTCTGTGTTCCCAGGTGCTGGAATGAGGCGGGGGCTGGCAGCATGGGGGTACCAAGGGATTTGGTGGGTGATGGGACCATCCTAAATCTGGATTTCAGGGTAGTTTTATGACTGTGAGAACTTCTCAGGACCTATTGAACTCTCTATCTCCCAATATGACTTAGACTTCAACAAACCCAAATCTAAACCCAGAGATCAAAAAACGAGACTAGTCTAAGAAATGTATACAATAACTGATAATTTTTAAAATGTTAACCTATTAAAAAGGCAAGATAAGCTAAGTCAAAAGTCTGGTTTTTTTGAAGATTAAAAGAAAATAAAAATTTCACATGCACACAGAGTAATCATCATCTCTGCTTCAAATTCCTGAGGCAGCCTGTGCCCACCAAGCCCACTGATGCTACGCAGCCTCCAGGGCTTAACAGTAGGGCCAGAGCCCTGTCCAGCCATGGCGTCGCCTATCACTTCCTGGCTTTCCCGATATCAGTTGTGTTAGCCTTGATGTTTGTCCCTCACTCATGTACTGAGTTCCCAAATCCAGCTCTGGTGTGGGGTCATGCCCTGGACCAGACACCCAGGAAATGAGTGCTCGATGAGGCCTGGGACAGGCAAACATCTAAACCTCACACTAAAGACCCTAGTCCTGTTCATACCCTGGGCCCAGGCTAGCCCCAATGCTACCTGCCCACCTCGCCTGGTAGCCCAGGGCTCTGTGAAACCCTTCTCTCCCATTCCAGGCTCCTTCCTGCAACCCAATTCCAGCAGCAGCCACCAAAATCCACTGCTTTCCAGCCTCACTTCCCCCATGCCGGCTGCTCAGTGAAGAACCGGAGGGTCTGTGATGTTGCTAATGTCAGTGGCTCCCACCTCCCACCTACACTATGCTGTTTAGTCCCCAAAAATACTAGGGCACAGGTGACAGCAAGGACACACATAATGTAGCATAGAAGAACTCTACCACAGGTCTGTGGTTCTTCCCCCAAGATCAGGGCCACTAGCAGGAAGCAAGCCCCGTGTGGTGAGGGCCAAGGGACAACATGGGGGAAGCTTGGTTTCACAGCCCACAACCTTAGTTCCTGACACAAAATGCTGGCTGACCCCCTATGCTGGGCCATTGCAAAGACACATGGAGCAATGCCACACCTAGCCCCTCCCAGCCATGCCAGGTTTCCATCTAGTGCTAGTTCTGGGATATTGGCCTCACCGAGCCTGCCCACCTACCTTTCAAAGGCCAGCAGCCACCCTTACCTGGTCACCAGTAAGCCCAGGACATTGCTTATGAGGTTCATGCTGGGGATAAGTGCTGCTGGTGAGGGGCAGCAGCCCCTGATTCCCCAAGCACCTGCCCACCCCAAATGGCCCTGGAAAGGAGAAACTCAGGACCATGGAGCCACAAGGACCTATTGGTATCTACTGCTTGCCACTTATGTTAGGCCAGGCCTGGGGCCCTAGGTGCCTGGAAGGGCAGCCTTGGCACACAGGCACCTCTTGTTTCTAATTCCAGATGCTGAGTTTCCATCCCAGTCCATGGGGAGCAGTAGCTAGGAGTGCCTTGGGCCTCAGGCAGGTCGAGATGCTCTTTGCAAGCCAGACCTACTTTGGTCAGGACTTAATGGGGAAACATGGCACCCAAGGGTCACCACTGCCTGGATTCTTATTCTTTAGGCAGAAAAAAAAATGGAGACCCTGGACTGTCCCTGCAGACACTCAAGAGTGGAGAGCAGAAGACAAGTTATCAAGGAGGAGGTGCCTACCCAAAGCACAATGTTAGCAAAAAAGGGAAAACAAGCACACACAGCCAAGAAAAGGTCTTTATCAGGGGTCTCAGAGACCTGAAAGGTCTTACTATTATAATCTGTGGGTCTCTTATAGAGCAGTAGAGAGAAGCTGAAACAAAGAGTTCATGGTGGCATGACTAAGTGCTATGGCCTGCTGCTGGATGGCCACCACTCTGGGGGGGAACAGAGACAGAGATTAATAGTCACTAGAATCTGCCCTGCTGACCCTGCCCACTGCCCTCCCCCAAAGATGGGATCTGGCTCCACCATGGAGACAGCCTGAGATGAAAATACAGGTCCCGTCTGGGCACCCAGAACCTGTCACCAAACATTTTCCAAAATGTTGACTTTTCAGCTAGAGCAGCTTAGAAGAGTCAGGGGTGTGGGTGAGGAACAGGGACACTTTGCTTGCTCTAGATGTGTATCTACTTTGCCCCAAGTTGGGCATCACACGCTCTTTAGACACATCCACGAGGTGATGTGTGTGTGTGTGTGCACATGTGTGTGTTTGTGCTCACATACACATGAGGTCTAAGCACATGCAGCCCATGGCCAGATCCAGAGATGCCAGGATGGACACAGTGTGAGAGGACAGTGTGACCTGTCTGTGATGTAAGACTTGTCTGCAAGTGGGTAATTGTGTCCAGCCCCTCATAATCTACCTCTAAAACTTGCTTGAGAAATCTTTTCTCCAGGGGATTGGCAAAGTCCTGAGACATCTCAACAGAATTTAGCCATTTGCAGATATGTAAATATATCCCCCCAGGACACCCCAATTGGAGCTAAAAGTCTTAAAAGGGCACACAAACTGCAAAGGAAGCATCTCTGTTAGACTGGAACTTTCTTTGTTTGTCCAATATGGAATCTTTCAACCATACATAAAAGCACAAATAATGTGACAAATACATAGAGCTGAGCACATTACTCACACCAACCCTCATTTTCTCCAAAAGGCCACACTTGATTCTGTTTTGTTTTTAAAGAAACTGATCATGGCAGAATAAGTGATGCTTCCTCAGGCCACCTCCCCTTTGAAGCACTGCGACATGAGATGCTCTTCCTGCCCAGGCTTCCTGGGCCGGCATGCCACCACCAGCAGTCAGGAAGTGGGTCCACAGTGCCTCCAGATGTGAGCCCCACACCTGCCTGCTCTACTGCTGCCGTCCCCATATCGTGACCCATTGCACCATGCCACATCAGGTAGAAACCCAGAGGATGCATCTAAAGTCTCTTAAAACATGAAGATACCAAGAATCAATATGAGGCTAGGGAAGCCTCAGCTTCTACTTTTAGAGGGTGGGAAAGAAAGAGTAAGTTAAAACTAAGCAAATAGAATTTTTTAAAAAAGGAAAAATCAGAGTATACATCAATCAACCAAAAGGAAACAAGAATTCAATGTAGCCAAACACTACATAAATAGCGTTTTTTAATAAAAAAATTTTTTAATAAAAAATTATTAAAACTCTAGCCAAACTAATCATAGAAAAAAGAAATAAGAATTATCAACACCCTGAATGAGAAAAGACACATCATGACAAAGTCTTCAGTGTTCACAAGATAATGTAATATTGTGAACACCTTCATGTTAGTAAATCTGAACATCTAGGTGAAACGAACCAATTCTTTCAAGCACATGTAATACCAACACTCACCTAAGAAGAAATAGATAATCTGAATATATTGTAGCTATTGAATGAATTCAAAACCTAGTTAGCAACCTTCTCATGAAAACAACTTTTAATAAAATCCACCAAACAAAAAATAAGATCAGTCTTGCACACTCTCTCCTTCTTCAGAAGCACAGAGAACACCTCCCAATTTGTGTGGCCCCCTCCCTGACACACCATCAGAAAGTCACACACGACATTCCTCATGAACTTAGGTGCGACTTTTCTTAGCAAAATTTTAGCAAATTATGTCAAAGCCTATACACACAAAAAACAAAAGCACCGCACCATTACCAACTTGAAGATGAGTGTAGGGCCCTAACAGTAGGGAACACATTCGGCTCACAAGTACCTAGAGACAGAGAGGGACCTTGGCTTTGCCCCTAATCCTGGACTTCTATAGCAACTGTCAGATGGAGGGACCACCCCTTGCCAAGAGTACAGAACAATGAATAAAAACAGACCCCCACTCGGTCCCCATGCCCACGACAGCGGCAACTGTCTGAGAACCTCCTCAGCAACCTCAGAGAGTCATCAGGGAGAAGAGATACTATGCCAGCTACAGATTTTTTTTTTGTCTTTTTCTTTTTTATCGGTACCGGGGATCGAACTCACGACTGCCTGCTTTAAAGGCAGGTGCTTATGCCGCTGAGCTAAATCCCCAGCCCCACCAGCTACAGATTTGAAAAATAAAACAAAGAGGTCCCCTTCTTCCAGTTCCCCTACCAAATCCTGCTTTGAGTGCCCAGTGATTCTCAGCACGGGGCACTCAGAAACTGACCAGGTCATCTCACACCAGGAGAAGGGTAGCCTGCAAACTGCAGTGCACAACTGCCACTGTGTTTCTGCCCAGGCTGCCTGTGCTACAGTTTCTGGATTAAATGTGCAGAGGGAACACAATCCTGAATGGACATTGCTCCCTACTAGCCCTGGGGCCAGGGCTGAGTGTGGTCCTACGTGTGCAGACACAAGTATGAGTCTGAATGTGGACGCACACACGTTCATAAGGGTGCCTATCTCCACAAGTCTGTACCTGTGTGTCTCTACGTGTCTGTGTGTATCCACATGCATGCATGCATCCATGTGTATCTATGCCTATGTCTCTGCACATGTCTGTGTGCCCACACATGTGTGCCTGCCCACATGTGTGTCTGTAGTGCATGTCTTTAGCATTTTCCTACCAGTGTGGCATCCAGGCTGTACCAAGATACATTATTTCCAACCTGCTACTTATCCACCTTGACCATGACCAAGCTTGGAAAATAGTATCACCACTAGGAGCACACCAGCTGGCTTTTCAAAGCACAGGGGTTTTTCCCCTGCCCAGTGGTGACTGGGTCTGCTTGAAAACCCACACAAAGCACCCTTATGCCAAACCCTCAGGCAGGGCCCTCTACCTCATGGCTACTACCCAAAAGCAAACAAAGCCATGTAGGCCCAAGGGCCAGAATACACATTCCCCAGAAGACAGCTGCCTGACCGGACAATGTCTTGCATGTTCATTCAAGGAGACCACTGTCGTCAGATGTCGTGACCCTAAGGAAACTTAAGGGTGAAATCCAGCCTTCCTGAAGCCAGCAGGAGTTGATGGCCAGCTCCAGGTGCACTGGGCTGGCCTCAGTGTTAAGAGAGGATCCCACCAGTAGCCCATCCCCCAACCCCAGCCCAGCATCCCGGCACCATCGTTGGGCATCACGCAGCTTTGAAAGTGGGAGACAGAGAATGTAGCAAGAAGAGCTGTGGGGCCAGGCTCGGACAGCTCAGTGAAGCAGGGGGCTGGGGGTGGGGGCTAGGTGCTTGAGCAGTGGCCCCTCGACCCTTCGAAGCTGCATGGAGCCCCCTTCCTCCCTCCCACCCTCGAAGTCACACAATGACACGCTTCAATGGCACACAGCCGGGGCCTCTGGTTTTCGTTCTGTGTGACCTGGGGAGGCCAAGAACGTGATCAGAGCTGTCTGAATGCAGTGCCCTGGGGGGATTACTCAGGCACCTGCCCAGCCCCCTCCCCAGGCTCCTACCCAGCGATACTCCACTCAGGCAGCCCACTCGTCCCGGCGGACAGCTGGTGGGCCCAGCGGAGTCGTGCCCCACAGCCTTGGGCCCCACCAGGCTCATCCTCTTATCCCCACGACTTTCCACGGGCAGACCCCGGGCGCCCCACTGGAGAGCGGGTGCCAGGGCAGCCTGCTCAGTCCGCCCCACTCTGTTATGTCAGCTGTTACCCTGTGCTTAAAGTAAGGCGCTCCAGCTGGCCAGGGTCAGATGTAAAAACAAGGACCTAACAAAACCCGGCCCCTTAGCTACCCCGAACTGGAGACCCCCACCGAACATGGCACTTACTGACGAGGCTCTTTCCAGCCCTCGGGCAGAGCATAAAGGAAACACCTGTCCCCACGGCCGGCACACTCTAATCCCACTAAACCCCACTGCAGAAGCCCGAGGGCCCCACAGCAGGCGCCCCCGCCCCAGATCTGACTTTTGTCCTGGGCCTACGGGAAGACGATGGTAAGAAGGCAGGAGAGAAAAATAGGAAGTGGCCTAAAAGCACTTCACGCAGATGTACCTTTCGGCCAGATCCACTGGGCCAAGGACAAAGTGCCCGTGGGACCCTGCTCCGAGCAGCCCGGTACCCACAAAGGCTCCCTGCCCTACCCAAGGCCTTGTGCCCTGGTACAGTTGTAACCCCCCAGAAGGAGAGAGGGTCTGGATAAGGCCCTTCCTGATGACACAGAGGCTCCACAGTCACCCCACTCTGAGCCTAGGTCCCCCAAAGAAACAGCAGGCACCCCATGTTCAGCCCCAATAGGCCATTACCAACCTGGAACTGAATCATCACAATTCCTGAAAAGATGAAGAAAAGAGACAGAGGCGAGGTGGGGAGAGCAGAGAATGTGAGACCACCCAGGCACCTGACGGCCTTGGGAGAGGGGCCTGGAAACCACGCGCACATGCACACACATGCCACACACACTTGCCGGGACACACATGTCCTGCACACCAGGTGCCGGAAGGGCAGTGCTGGGGGCTCAGCAGGTCCTAGATGCCTCCAGCTACCTGTCTCTCCCCAGAGGGACAGGGAAGCCCAGTACCCTCCCTGTCCCCTCAGCCAGAAGGGTGAACCCTGTAGACAGAAGGTTGACCCAGGTACTTCTAGGCAGATGGACCTAGGAGACACCATCCAGGCTACAGAGTAAAAGCACAGGACACTATGCCAGCAGCTGGCCTGACCCACATGCCCAGCCCAGCAAACATGATGCCTGCTGTAGTGGGGCTGGGTGGGAGGGTCATACCAACCAGGGCTCTTAACAGAGGCTGTGGGTATATTTTCTAAGATGCTACACTAACCCCCCACAAACACCATAGCCTCCAAAATGTCACAAGTGTAACTGGAAAGTAGGAATGGCCTTCAGACAAACAGTGATCAGGGCCTAGAGCCAGGCAATCAAGCATGCAGGGGTGCAGGGACCCAGCGGAACTCTCAAGCCAGGACCTCCATCTGGTCCATGAGGACCTGCAACCATGTAAAGCAGGGCACCTCCCCTTTTCCTTCAGGGGATGTACTAACACTCTTATAGATGAAGAAGTATCCGAGAGACATGCAAAGGAAGTACCTTGATGGAGAAAGGATGAGGAGCAGGACATCCCCTCTGTCCCAGCCCACTGCTCAAACCCAGGTGAGCTGTGGCCTGCAGTCTGCATAGCCACCCAAAGGTCAGACCCTGCCCCACAGTGCTGGGTCCTCACACCAAGGCTTGGGTTATGTGCCCTTCGGGAAGTTTCCACCAATCTTGCATACTTTCTTCCACTTTCTGCCCAGAACCCTCATGGCTCATCTTTCCCTGGACACATGTGATGTACTCAGCAATCCTGGGCCACAGAAGACACCCTGAGGCCAGGTACTGGTTCCCCAGAGGGCATCCTGTCACAGAGATGATCCCCCTGAAACCCCACCACACACGGGGCCCAGTGTGCTCAGGGAAGGTCAGGTTATGGCTGAGGATGTGGTTAACACAGCTCTACTGAGCCCACATAAGCTTCTCCACACAAGCAGACGGCTTGAGGACATGCTGGCGGCTGACCCAAGCACACTCCACCAAGCTAGAGGTAACAAAGGGTCTGGTAGGAGATGGAAATAATGTCCACAGTGGTGGGGACACCCCAGCTCCCGACTCAGCTGTCTGAGGCCCACAGAGGGGCTGCATACCACACTGGGAGTCAGGAGACAGGCTTCCGTTTCTACCCCTCACAGCTGAAGAGACCATGAAGGGGAGGTAGCAGCTGATCCGGGCCAAAGAGTCCCAAATCGTGTGACAACCACATATGCTGAGATAGAAGCAGCTGCACACACAGGACAAAGAAAGAACCCGAATACACAAGGCAGATGCAAAGTGTCTCATGGGGCTGGCATCTTGGCTTTTGTAGGAGAAGGCTCCTGTCCTGGGGCACACACTGGGCCTAGGTTCACAGACCCCTGGGTTAAAACATATTCTGGCCAGTTCTGTGGATTGAACTAAGTCACCCCCAAGCCCCAGGACCTGGGAATGTGACAATTTGGAAATAGGGGCTTTGCACACATTAAAGACACAGCCTCCAGCTTCATTCAGGAAAATCCCCACATAGGTATATTTACATATAGAGAAAAAACAGCAATTCTAAGAAGACATGGTAGAAATGACTGGTCAACCAGGAGGGTGTCCGGGAACTGTGTGGACTTCTAACGAGTGCCCTGTTAAGTCTGAAGTCAGATCAAACTTGAAACACCCCAAAAAGAAAAGATTGGGGAGCCAAATGTCCACAAGTCATACTAGGTACCTCACCTACAGAAACTGTAACTCAGATGCCAGTTTGAAAGCATCAGCTGCTTCTGTCTTAGAAGTCACCTGGCCAAAGAAATGGCTTAGAATGGGAACAGATCACTCTTCCTGGAGGCCGGAGAGCGCATACGGAGGCTCTGCGGGTCACCGTCTCCACCCTGATGGGAAAGCGGCCGAGCTGCCAGCGACAACACGTACATGAGCGTACGTGCCTGAACGCTAATAAAAGTTATTTACGCAAACAGGCATTCCGGTTGGGAGCCGAGTTTTACAGACCCCTCGGTTACAGCATCCTCTGACGAGGGCTACGGGTTGAACTGAGTCACTTCCCACCCCCATGAACCTAGACTATGACCGTATTTGGAAGCGGGGGCCTTTGCAGATGTGAGATAAGAGTAAAAAAGCCTCCGTCCGACGTGACTGGTGTTCTTATCACAGGGCACATTTGGACATAGAAACACGTAGGGAGGATGCCAGGTGAATGGGGTGGGAAGGGGCTGGCCCTGGAGCCCCAGAGGTCACCAGCAGGACCCTGACCTCCACCACACCCCGGGCACCAGGCACAGGCCTGGATGACCTCGCCCCTCAGGAAGACTAGCACTGCCTTGCACAGTTCTTAGACTTCAGCCTCCAGAATAGAAGAGAAAAATATCTCTGTTTAAGCCACCCTGTCTGTACCTCTTTGTTTCATGACCCTGGCAGACTCCCACCCTAGCCACCACAAAGGTGAATGCCAATAGCTATACCCTTAATGGCCTTTCCTATAAGACCAGATATCGGGTGGGCACTCATATGTTTGTGAGTTTAGTTTCTAAACACAGGCTCCAGAGCAGATAGCTGAGGCCATGCCAGCTCTGCTATGGACCCCAGGCTACTGGAGGAAGGAGTGTCCCCGAATCCTAGATGGCTCTGCCAGGACACGAGCACAATTAGAGCAGCCTCAAAATCATGCTCTGCCAAATCCCACCACATCCTTCTCAGCCCCCTCACCAGCCAGGCAGACCACAGCACCCCAACAGCCACCCAGCACCTTCCCTAACAAACAGAATAGAGAGGGCTTCTGTCTACCCAGCATCTGCCACTCCTAACTCATGGCTCGATCAATGGTGTATGTGAATGAAAATGTTCATTTTCAAGGAAAGGAAGACAGCTCGGCACTTCAGTAAATGTCTAGAAATCTATCAACACCCTAAGGCCAGGGCCCAGCCAAAGGCCACCTCTCGATGGCCCTGAGTCCTAAGGACCACCCCCCTGCCCCAGTGGTAGTCCTGGGCCCCGTGTTCCCCTCTACTCCACATAGGCCGCCTGTTTCCATGTAGAACTAGATACAGAGTGAGGGACCTTCCCACAGCTCTAGGGAGCAATCCCACATCCTGCTGAGTGAGCTGTGCCCTGGGGCTGTGTGCAAAGCTAGAGTCCCGTGTCTATGTGTCCTCCATAGCCCAGCCAGAGGAGGGGCTCCATGCAGATGGAGTTCAGGTGTGGCCTGCATGTATATAGGGCCCTGCAGGGAGGGCCCCAAGACCTGAAGTCTGTAGCCTGTCCTCTACACTCAATTTGTACACTAAGCCCAATATACAGTAGGTGCTTAATAAATATTTGCTGGCAGAACAATGTCCTGAGGAGGAAAAACATCTCCCAAGAGTGTTCTGGAGCCTAGGAGGAAGCAAGTAACAGCATGGGCAAACCACTGGGCAGGAAGGTATCCCGCGGACCTGTGAGGCACGGAGCTGTGCCAGCTGCTGGGAGCAGGGGGTGTGGGCCACATAGGGAACCAGACTTCGGGTTTGTTAATGGAAAACCTGAGCCGTCCGCTGGTCCCTGACCTTGGGCACAGTGACTCAGCCTTTGGGAGCCTCCTTCCTTCCCCGCAAACAAGTCTTCTAGGAGATGGTCAGAGCGCACACACCTGCTCCAGTGGCCTGTGTGGAGCAGACAATTCCCCAGTGGACACAGGATTCAAGAGCAAACACAGTCTGGGCGACACCCAGCCAGACACAGGCCAAGGCCAGTGCGTTAGTACGCGACACCAAACGTAGCACATACTCAGCACAAATACCAGTGCTACGGCAGATACAGCACAACGCCCACGGTACAAAACCAGACACGACACAAGCACCGACACAGTACCAAATGCGACACTGTGTCGGGAATTGTACTTTGCCAGTGAGGGGTGTGAGAGGCATTAAAGTGTGTGGATAGCAGATGCTGGAAAAGTGGGCATCTGCAGGCAGGACCGGGATCTTGTTCTACGGTGAGGGAAAGACACCAAGGACCATCACAGGGCCCGGAGGGCCCCCACAGGGTCTTACTTTGCTGCTAGGAAATTGAGGCCTGCAGGCGGGGGGACACAGCAAGCTCAGGCAGTGCAGGATCCAGCTGGAGGAGGAGGGTGGGTCACTGTGGCGGCCAGGGCTGAGGGAACTGCAGCGAGGGGAGGAAGCCATAAGCAATGACCTCATCCCCCAGGCCTCCACCCCAGCACACGGTTCCCAACCACAGGCATCACAGGACAATTCCCTGGTATGCTGGCCACCGGGAGGCTCAGGGCACGCACGTGTGTATTGTGCTTTTCAAGACTCCTCGCTTTGTGTGGGATTTGACCAAGAAAATAAATTTAAAAAATTAAAACACTGTGATTAGTGAAACAAAACCCAGTCCCTCACCTGGGCCAGGGCAGTGTTTCTTACTACAGAGAAATCAGGGAGAGTTCACACTGACGGTTAAATCTGGGAGGGAAAGAGCTACCAAAAGAACTCGGGTACACGTGTAAATCCATATACGGCAGACACACACACACACAGGCACACGCAGGGACATCTTGAGCGGGACACTGTGTGCACACGTCTGTGTTCCACGCCTACACAAACACACGTACACACACAGCCCTGGGATTTCAGAAACCAAGTTAAGACTCTCTCCCTGGGAAGCTGTAACTAGCTTTCAGAGCCGTGCAGATCTCAAATGAGCCTGTTCCAAGTCCAGGGCCAGACCTGGCCGAGATGAGATTCTTGCTAAAATGGCTTTTTCAGGCCCACCAAAAATCCCTGCTTCAGCAGAATGCTTAATCCCTCCGAAGCCGCCCTGGGGCTTCCTTAACCCCGGCTGAGATAACAGCTTCCTGGCACCAGAAGCCAGGCGCAGCCCAAGAAGAAAAAACACTCGGTCCCAGGAACACGTCCTCGAGCGGCTGTTTTTCTCCATCTGCACATCACGCTCTCCAAGCCCGCGCAGCCTCACACTGGGCCCCTGTGGGGCGCCCGCTGCTGTGGTTGGGGCTTCCAAACTCCCCAGGAGATGCGCGCGACCAGAGCGCCCCCTGGTGGCTCCATGGCCAGCGGAGGCTGCTTTGCCAGCCTTCACCCCTAAGTCCACCATGCCCACCCCATCCACTGCCCCCTTGCTGTGCCCATGGTTTGAAAGCCCTAACGACTACTATTTATTCTTTTTCTTTTTTTTTTGTTTTTTGCGACAGGGTCTCACGACATAGCCCAGGTAGGGTTCAAAATCATGGCAATCCCCATGCCTCAGCCCCCCAAATGCTGGAAATCCATGTGTGCACCACCACACCTGGCGAAGTCTCATCTTACTTCTGCCCACCCAAGGCCCTGTGCTTGCCAGGCCCCGAGGACATCAGTGGTGGGATCTCTTTCCATCTGGCCCTGGCACAGTGGGGCCCCTTCTCACCTTGGAGAAGCCTTCACTGTCCTGCAGCTCTCCCACTTCCTCTCACAGTTCCATCATGGGTAGGCCCATGACTGCCTCACTCCTGCTGTCCCCAGGGTCCCTAGTGCCACCTATGGCCTATGGTAACCCCTCC
Organism: Cavia porcellus; assembly: GCF_034190915.1. Lineage (NCBI taxonomy): Eukaryota > Metazoa > Chordata > Mammalia > Rodentia > Caviidae > Cavia > Cavia porcellus. Next base: position 30,172,028 of record NW_026947500.1, read on the forward strand.
AAACAGAGTAACATATACCAGGTCTGAGGACCTCTCTGATCCTTCCCATGTTGCAGATGGGAAAACTGAGGTCTGGGACCCCACAGCAGCTTGGGGTGTCCTGGTCATCAGGCTTGAAGGAGTGTACAAACCTGGAAACACCATTTGGGACAGGGAAAGTGAGTGTAGACATAGTGGGTCTGCCCCTGAGAAGTGTGGGGTGACATGAGGAAACCATGTGCTGGTTTCCCCTGCAGATCCCCATCATGCTCTAACTGCTGAGAAAACACTGAATTGCTAGGAGGGAGGCATATGGAGCTGACCAGAAGCCAGCCTTACAAGATGCCAGAGAAATAGCCAGGTGGTGGCAGGCCCTGCAGCAGCCAGGAGGAAAGAGAGGGGAGAGAGGTGATGGCAGGGAGTCTGGAGGGATTTGGACCCCAATTCCTGGCACTTTGAGGGGCCACACAAGAAAAGCTGGAGTTTATCCTAGTATCACAAGGATCTTTTGAAGGCATCTGATTTTTGTTTTAGAAAGTGTTTCCCTGGCTGTTGGGTGGATAGAATGCCAAGTGAGCAAGCGGAGAAGGTGACAAAGGAGCTGAAGGTGGCTGGGTCGCTGCCCTCACAGGTAAGAAAGGGCCACTTCTGGCGACACATCTAGGAGCTGGGGAGGCTTCACCTAAGGCCAAGGCCTGCTCCTCTGGAACTCACAGGCCCAGGCAGGGAAACCTCTGTGGGACAGAGCCATCCCGAGACTGGCCACCAGGTGGCGCAAGGATGCCAGCGATGCAGAGCTGGGTGGGAGGGTGTGGAGGCAGCGGCTGTTGGCGGGAAAGGGGCCTGCGGCCCTGGGAGACTGATGGTGGTCAGTTTCCAGACCCAAGCTAGCACATGACACACTCACACAGCCACACTCAGGCACACATGCAGACTCACGAACAGTGATGTGAAAACGTGCCCATATGTAAACACACAGTTACACATGTACTTGTACGTACATATGGTCACATGTACACAGACGTGGACATGGCACTCCCAGGGAAACATGTTAGCAGCTGACCTCCAAGACCTGGAAACCACTGGGCACCCTCAGCCCCCAGCTGGGGTCCCCACAGACCTGGCCTCCAGAGAGGAACCAGGAAAGGAAGGCCTGGCCTGCTTCTCTCAAGCAAATACATCCTCGGGCAGCGGCCAGGGCATGACCATCCCCTCTCAGGACACACAGCCAGCAGCGTGGCAGTCATTGTCATAGACTCAGATCTGTGAGCCAGGGGACATGGTGACCCTGTAGAGGTGCTGTGGGACTATCATGGCACGCGAGACCTGTGCCCCCTGAGCAGGAAAGAAAATGGAGGCCCTGACTCTGCAAAGATGATGCTGAGACCCTCCCAGACCCTGTTCCTGGTATGCACAAAAGGGCCCAACAAGAAAGGTGGATGCTTTGACGGTAGGAATGTCACATGCTGGGATCACGGAGAAGAGGTAGGATGCTTGTGACATTCAGAAGAGACGCCGGATAGCATGTGACACCATCAGATCAAAACTACACAGATATGGGCCTGGATGGACTGCTCAGAAATGTGAAAAACACAATCCTGTGCCCAGCAGCCGGGACGCTCCTTCCAGAAAAGCTGGAGGCTGACCTGCCCTTAAAGCCAGGGTCCTGGGGGTTACCTGTCCAGCGCACTCAGTAAAGGGACAGCAAGCACATGTGCTGACAGAGCTCCTTCCCGGGCTCTCAAAGAGCCTGTGATCAGGCCAGCTCTGCAAGCAGGGAGGTGCGACACTGCATTGCCAGCCTCGTTCCACCTCCAAGGATGGGACAGAGAACATGCAAAAGGACACAAGCAGAACGATGCTGGCCTCGGCTCCTCCAGAGCCCTGATTGCCTACCTAAGTCATGCTCAGGCAGCTCCCTCGCAGATCCTGCACCCCCAAGACATGCTGGTGCCCTGCACCCCTTTTCAACTGCAGGTTTCCTGCTGGCTGTGAGTTCTATGGGGCAACAGTGCTCCCTGCTTGGTCACCAGCACAGTGGCAAGGGTCAATTCACCCTCATCGTCACTGGGCCAGGCTCTCAGCCCCTTCCCAGAGTGGGGCCTATCCTTGGTTTTGGGGGACCCTGGGATCCTTCCCCGGCTCAGTCTCAGGGGCTCACAGTTCGATGGGAGAACAACCAAACACCACTCTCAGCCATAAAAGCAGAGCCAGGAAAATGGCAACTGAGCATCCTAGTCCTCAGATGGCCTGGGCACTCCTCAAGGGTGTGTACAGGATGGCCTGTCCCAGCCTCACTCACCGGGAGGGAAGTGCCCAAGGGGGTACACCACAGTTAGCATGCCTCCAGCAGGGGGTTTTTCAGGAGGAGCCTGCGAGATGTGATACCAGGCTGCCTCCTGGGATGACGAAGACCCTCTAGGCCATGGGGTGACGGACAGGGCAAGGATACTTCTAAGGTCCATGTGCCAGTGATAACACAAACAGGAGTCACTTGGCCCCAGCTCCACCATCCTCCTGTCCTCCCTTCCTCACCCAGCCCAAAAGATCCTCCAGAAAGTCCTCCAGCACCAAAGGATCCAGGCTCCTGCCGCTCCCTGGCTTCCCTGTCTGCCACAAGCAGGTTCTGAGTGGCCCGGCAGGTATGGGACTAAGGAGGAGCCCACATCTCCAGCCCACCTCCAAGCAGAGCTGCTGAGAGGCTGGGACGGCCCTGCTCCGCCTCAGGGCAGCCGTGCTACCCAGTTAGAGCCCCAAGCTCCTACATACCATCCAGAAGAGGGTCCCGGTGGCCAGAGCGGCATACTGCTCAATGGTGGACAGCACGCTGAAGATGAGGCAGGCCAGGACAATGAGGAAACTGTAAGACAGGGGGAGAGGGTGTCAGCATCCCAGCCACCTGTCTACCCCAAGTCACACTTCAGGACACCTACTACCCTGAGGCACTACCCAGGCCAAAGATCTTACAGCTGCCAAAAGCCCATCGCTGGTGAGTGGACACCCAGATGTGGGGTCCACAGGGTGAAAGCTGTCCAGGCATCACAAGGAAGGGTGCCCAAAACATTGTACTGCTTTGCCAGACCCCCGAAGATCACCTATGGTGTGACTATTTCATTTCAGGCAAAGCCACAGGAATGGAAGGCAGCTGGGGGTCATCGGGTGTGAAGGTCCAGAGCCCACTGTCACTACACAGTTTGACTGTAACACTGTGGTGGCCTCCCTGCTCTCAGATACCCTGGGAATCAACCTCTAGGTATACACTTCTCATGAGGGAACCTCAGTGGGTGACTGTAATCTCATTAAAGCTGCTTTAACGAATTCCTTCCAGACGAGCCACTCCTGAATGCAGGAGTTCAGGGCCAGGGAAATCAATAGGGACTTAGCAGCCCTGGAGCTCATCAGAAGAAGGCAGAGAGAAGAGGCTGGTGCCCAGGCTTCCCCTATATCCCCATGGGTATACACAAAACACAGACATGCTACTCCGGTCATAAGGGACCCGTGAAGATAAGGAGCATGAACCTTCAGAGTCCCTCATCCATCTTCTCCCGGGTGCAATGTCCATAGGTGTGATCTGGCACAAGTGCCCCTTCCCTCCTCCTGCCTGGGGGAAAGCACAGACCCGCTGCCCAGAGCTGGGAGCCCCAGTCCCTCCCTCCTTGAGACCCTGCCATGCCAGGGGCTTCCAGCCCCACCCTGCCCTGCACAACTTCCCACAGCAACCAGGACTCTCCAGCCCCTGCCAGCATTCTGCTTCTTGGGCTCAGCCCAGCAGGAGCACGCCCCTCCCACCTGTCCCGTCTGTCAACACACACAGCCCACCCACCCCACCCCACCCCACAGAGGCCACACACAGGCTGCCACCACAGCTCGGTTTCCAGGAGGCACCGGGACTTGAGGGTCTCCTGTAAGCTCCGTGGGCAAAGCCATCCCTTCCTGGTCTCTTCAGCCCACCCAAAGACCTTGGGGGACTGACCGAGGCTGAGGTCTTGCTCATGCCCCCTTCCGAGCTCCTTGGGTCCCACTGGCTACACAGTGCCCTCTGCTGCTGGGATCCAAACCCTACCAACCTCAGGATACCCCACCCCTCCTGCACTGTCAGCTCCACCTGTGTACCGCACCCCAGCCCATACTCTCAACCCAACTCTGACACCTACCCACCACTCTCAGCCCCCGGCCTAGGCCACCTAACAGGGGTGTAAACCCTAGACATCATCCCCTCAATGCGACAACACGGCAGCTCCTGGTCTTAAGTATGCCTTGTGGGTCTGCCACAGGGTCGTTGCACTTGCCATTGCCCTGCCTGGAAGTCTTTACCCAGGCAGCAAGGAGCCTTATAGCAGATAACCCAGCTCCAACCTCTTTCCCTGTCCCCATCATAACTCCTGACGTTCAAGTGTCACCACTGGACCCCCACGCTATGAGTGCCCAAGAACAGGCACCTAGGACACAGCCTGGCAAAGAGTAGGTGCTCAGTCTGCTCGCAGGCATACCTCCACTTAATCCCCATGGCTACTACCCGGCTCAGCACTGAGGTCACATCCGCCATCCATGCAAATGCTCGATTTGAAGCAGTATGATCTTGGTCACCTCAACTTGAGTCCTCCAGGACCCCTGGGTGGGTAATCCATCCCCTCCCCAAGCCTCACCTCCTCTGGGTCCTCCCAGGCCAGGTCTCCAGCTTCTTGAAGCCCCTGTTGTTAGCACAGACAACAACACTTCCCTGCATGTTCTCCTTCTACATGGCCTCGGCTCTGAGGACCCTTCCTGCCTGGCTCCCAGGGTCAGGACTGCTTCCTGGGACCCAGGTGGTTCCCATGCTGTCACTGCCATGCCCTGTCCCCCAGGTCATGATCTGCACAGCACTGGCCCAGAGTGGGCACAGAGTACAGGCTTTTGTCACCACATGCAGTAGGACCCCTGGGGACCTCAGAAAGCGCTCCCTCCTGGGGAACACAGCCAATGCAGGCAGGGGTGAGGGCCCATCTCATCAGAGATGCAGCTTGTGGTGCTGGGAACTGGTCCATCTACCCGGCCCGCAGCCTGGTTTCCACCCTTCAGTCCCACAGTAGGGCTGCACCCAAGCCATGTACCCTGGCCCACTCCTCAGAGTGCTTCAGCCTATCTGGGCCTCAGGACTCTGAAGCACCAGCCAGGACGCAGTCCCTCCAGGCCCCACGCCACTGAGGCCATGACTAATCCTCCCGCACGTCTGTTTTGATTTGCAGCAAGCACGGAAGTGGGATCAGGCCTGGCCCGGCTCAGCTAAGAGGAAGCAAAAAAGGTGATGCCCCTGGCAGGTGGCACTGCCCAGGTGGGAGGGGCTGCCTGCTGCTCCCCAGAACTCAGCACATGTGGAGCTGGAGAAGGACCTGCACAGAGAGCTGCATGGCCTGTCAGCCTCCCCTCTGCACCAAGAGGTCTGGGAGGGTCCTTGCCTCAGTTTCCTGAGTGGCATAAATCAGAGCCCACAGCTACCTCCTCATGGGGCTGTGGAGAACAGTGTGGCTGAACCTCTCCAGGGGCTCGGCCCTGTGACTTCTCCCAGAGACCTCAGACACACCCGGAAGCTTGCCATGCTAACTCCACCATGAAGATGTAGCAGAAATCACTGCCACTCATAGGCTTCCACCAGGACCACGTAGCCACTTCCTGCCCAGCACCAAGAAGCCCCCAAGGGTGGCCACTGCTTGCCGCCCCAGCCTGTGTGTTACAGTGGCTTAGATCTCACAAGAGCCTGGCAGGCTGAGAGTCGCCAGGTTGTAATCAAATAGCTGCCTCAGGGAAAATCAGGGCTCCCGGGCCTCTTCGCACAAAAGTTGAACCATGGGAGTGACAAGGATCTAGGGTTGATCACAGCCTCTCATCTCTTTTTCTGTCAGAATAATAATGTAGCATTTACTGTGGCTGTGAGGAGGATGCAGCTCTGGACAAGAGAGCCGAGGTCACAGCTGGTGAGGACCATGCTTTCAGAGGAATCTCGTGGCCTGGTGAGGGCACAAAGTTCTAGGAACAGGCCACAGCCAGGAAGTTGCAGGACTCCATGGCTGGAGCTCCCTGGCTGTGTCGCTGGGAGGGACTCAGGCAACGGGCAAGGGCCTTGTGGAAGAGGGAAGCAACCAGCCAGGTGAGGCTGGAGTGTAGAAGGTCTGCCACTACCAGCCAGCCACCAGGCCACCCCTCCTTAGGGCACCAGAGTGTCTGTCACCCACAGAGATGGTCCAGGCAGGGATGAAAGGAGGGTTTCCCTATGGAGGGAGAGCCATGGCTATACCAGGGAAGGCAGGTGGAGGTTGGTAGGATCTAAGGGGCTTCCCAGGACGCCCCTGCCCAGCCAGTGACAGGCAGACGCAGCCTGAGCTCAGGGAATGGAGCACTAATCCGCCCCATGTGCTATTCCTTTGCTTCGCCGCATTCAGGGCTGAAGGGTTCTTCAAATATTTGAGTACATTGTACTGGCTTGAGAAAGAATTATACAGCACAGTTTATTTTTTTATCTATTTCAGATAAAATGAGTTTTATCTTATTTACCATTCTATCTGTTCCTGTCCTAGGTGGGGCCAGGAACCTCAGAGAGGCCAAGCTGTGGGCCCTGTCCTTGGGGCGCTCACAGCCTAGCACCCTTAATGCAGCCCTCTTACCTCTGCAGGTGGCCGTGGCCCTTTCACCCCAGCTCTGCACCTAGAGCTCCAAGGTCAGACTGTTCCAAGTCACCCCTTCACAAGAGCAGGGTGACTGAGGCTCAGGGGGAGGAAGACATTGCCCATGCATTCTGGACAGGGAGTGGGCAGTGTGGAAGGCTGGGGAGGGGACCACAATTCCAGGAGGCCACCGAGCCAAACTCTGCCTGTGCCCAGTTCCCAGGAGGTGCCCTGCAGGGGGGTTGGGGGGTAGTGGCACCCTAGGGACAATACCTTACTGTTCCACTAGCAGCAAATTAACCTTAGCAGCTGTGACCGCAGAGCCAGCCCTGAGGGACGTCCAGTGTGTTATCGGACATCGTTTCAATATCTCCACAGCCAGGTGCCCTGGGAACTTGAAAGATTGCAAGCGGCCTGCCAGGGCTGAGGTCGAGACCTCAGCAGGGGGCACACTGGTGGGAAGGAGCAGTTCTCAAACAGGCTGGGCCTAAAACAGGGCACAGGCTTTGACCTAGAGACTCTACCTTTACAAAGCCAGGCCTCCGCTCATTGAGTTGGTCAATGCAGGTGACCAGCCCTCTGAGTCCAGCACAGGCAGGTCCCAGACAGGAGCGAGTGTTGATGGTTCCAGTCCCCCTAGCCCACAAGAGCACAGGGTCACTTTCCTGGGAAGTCCAGCAGCATTAGTGAGAGATACGTACTTCTCACACGAAGAGCACATGGACAGCCACTGAGACCCTTGGGGGCCAGCTCAGGGTGGCCACAACAGGAAACTGTCATCAGCTAAAGTTCCAGGGCACAAAAAGAGCCCCGGACCATCTCACAGAACTTAGGATTCACCGGATCTGCACACCTAACTTAGCCTACGTAAAAAAAAATGATGTGAAAACCTGAAAAGCTTCCTTGGTCTGGGAAAATCATTACGCAGAAAAAGAGAAGGGTCTGGGTGTCAGTCTTCAGTGAGGACAGATGCAATATGGGGACATGAGAAAGTTCTGGAGGTGGATGGTGGCAATGGCTGGACAACAGTGGGAATGAACTTAATGCCCCTGAACTGTACATAGCTAAACATAGCTAAGATGGGATATTTTATGTCATGTATTTTATTCTAAGAGAATATATTTTAAAAAGAATACTGAGTAAATGTCACTGACAATGGGACGTGAACTGGCTGAACATATTTGTGCAGACTGTGACTAAGGCTGAGTTGTGCATGTTCAAAGCCCCTGCTGGACACAGGCCATTGCCAGGCCATTGGCCAATAGATAACCAGCTTGTTAAACAGCACTAAAGCTAAAGACAGGACAGGACTTTCAGTGTGCTGTCACTTCAGCAAGCTAAGGACTCAGGTTTCAACCCCAAATCATGACTGGGGACCTGTTTTGTTTAACAGATGTTGCTCTGGAAGATATCAAATATCCCCAACAAATGCTCCCCAGGAAGGAAAGTCTGGGGGCTGTGGCTGGTGCCCCTTGTTCATGGCTTGCTATATCTCCTCCTTCCCTGAACCCCACCAGCTCCAGATTGGTGAGCTCAGATCAGTAGATGTGACACACCCCCAGAATGTTGGGTCCTAGAGGGAACAGTGACCTTATGGCCTGCCAGGGCTATCCCCTGGGAGGAAATCAGCACCGTGGAACAATTAAGAGCTAGACATCACCCTACCAGCTGTCAGTCAGGTGGTCCCAACAGGGCTAGGGAGATTAAGGCTCCAACTGCTCACTCCATGATGCTCTCGAGTCTTGCTCTGGGTGGAGCCCGGGTCTGGACATCTCCTGAAGAAACATAGCAGGAGCTGGGCCTGGGATCCCTCGTCTAAGCCCCATATGGAAGATGTCACATCGCCAGCCAGGTGAGAAGACAGAATGTCAGATGAGTTATAACCAGTCCAGGGGCCCAGGTCATCAGTTATCAGAGTGCCTGGAGCTGGGGACCATGAGGTACAGCCGCCCACGGGGACATCGAGGATCTAACACAAGCATAGGATATACCCAGGGCCACATGGACAGTGAGCCTACTCCGATTGACCCCCCGGGCAGTAGGAGTGGCATGTCACCCCATGTGCTGTCCTACGGAAGGTCCGGGCCTCCAGGCTCGGGCCTCCTGTGACTCTGAGCTCGTTCTGCATAACCCCCTTTGCCTGTATGGTCACATGGTTGTCTCTTCTGTCTACTGGATCCTGCTGGGTGCCTTTGAAGGGGACAGTTGTCACTGGATTTGTGGCTCCATGCAAGACAAAGGCCTCTGCTCAAGATTCTCAACTGCAAAGAACTTTTTTTTCACAGAGAATCATGTCCATAGGCTCCAGGGATGAACATCTAACATCACTGGGGTGGGAGGGAGGTCACAGCTATAATGGTGACTTTGTAAATTTTTTATGATGATTGTTATCAGAAAATCTTCAATTTTGAACTTCAGAATTCAATATCAGGCCAAAATATATATTGGTGTCACAATTTCTAAAACATAGCTCAAAATAGTTTCCTTTTCTTCTTCTTGAGATCCTTAACTAAATGTCATATGCAAAGACCCAATTAAGGTCATGTCCACAAAGACTGGATCAGCTGGGGACATGTCTTCGAGGCCACTATTGGCCCTGACCACATCAGGTAGAGGAGAGGCCGGGGGTGATGACCCAGGGGACAGGTGGGACCCAGCCTGGCCATCTGCGGGGGTAGCAACCCATGATGGACCAAGTCCTTGTTGGGCTCATACATAGTCTGGTCCACTATGCCCTAGGAGACCTGTCCTTTGCACCCCCTGATCCCCTTCGCACTGCACTGTGGCAGCTTCTGCACTGCTGCACAGGATTTCTCCTAACTGTGCAGCCCCCAAAGGCCTCACTCAGCCCAGTCAGGGAGGGAAGGGGTCTGTCTCAGCATGGGGCCGGGTCTCACAGTCCAGCTCCAGTGCATGGGGACAGGCCTCAGAATGAGGGTTCACGCAGTCCTCCCTCCGCCCTGCGCTCTGACACTGACTCTGACCCCTCCCTGGGGGGCTTGTCTGGGGACTGCATCAACCTCATTTCGTTAAAAGCGTCCCACAGGCAATGTGACCCTCAGCAGAAAGTGGGTATAATACCTAACTCCTGGGCTGCAGGGATTGGGTTTCTGTCCTTGCTGTCTGGGAAGCTTCTGAGCGTGCTGATCTTGGTAAACATAGAACCATTAGGAGATTAAAACCACCCCAGCAAGACCAAAGCTGTCCTCACCCTCCAGGGTTTCAGTTCTAAACAGGATCATTCCTGCAATCTGGGAGGGCCAGAACCTCAGGCCTGGCTCTCTCTGGGATCCCCTCTGGGCTCAGCACAGCCTACACCTGGTCTCCAGTCTCCTGAGGGCAGAATCCTCAGGCAGGATCAGAGCCACCCTGGTAAACATGATTCCCATAGGGCCCTTCCCTAGTTCAAAATCCTCCAATTGAGGGCAAAATCCATCCCCTTCCCGCCTAGATCCCTATCACCTCACTGACCCTTGGGCCCTTGCAGCCTGCTGACTAGTATATGACCCCAAGCAGGAGCCTGTCATCAGCACCGGGGAGGTGCGCTGACTCTTGGGCTGAATGTCTTAGTGAAATGCTGGAGCCAGCAAGCCCTCCAGTGTGCAGGCCTGGTGCATCGGTGTGACTCTCCTCCAGACGCATCTCCCTCTAACCCCATTGGCCTCTGTGGGCTCAGTCTGGCCCCACACAGCATATGCATGGGTCCAGGACATGGCAGCTCTCTACACACCCCTCCACCTGTGTGTCCACAGCACAGGTCACTGTGCACGAGCCTCCTGGGTGACCTTCTCCAGCTGGCAGGTGAATGGGGATGGCAGCTGAGTGAGTGGCACGTGCCGGGCATGGCTCCAAGAGCCACCGTCCAGCACCAAGCCAGCCCTCCTCGGTGGAGCAGCTGTGCACTAGCACTAGGCTGTCCATGCCGCAGGGGGACCCTGCTACTTGGCCATCTCTGTTGCATTCCTGGCCCCTTTGGAACCTGAATAAGGACCGCCCAATATCCCCTGGCACCTAGGGGTGTCAGGTAGGGAACCGTGATACTTCCTGGCACTGGATGCTCCCTCCCTTCCATCAGCTTCACAACAAGGCAAGGCCAGCCCTGCACAGGTACAGGAGGTGCCAGCCCATCCCAGACCACACAGCAGGGCCAATGTGGCAACCCCTCCCAGACCTGCCCCCCAAGCTGGGGTCCCATCACTGACAGATGTCCACAGGTGTCCACTGACAGCTGTGCTCACATCTTACCCTGACACTCTGTGTCCTCAAATCATTTCAGTGAGTCCCCGTGGGGTACAGACTAGGGCTGTCCCTGCCATGTCACCTACAGGGTGGCTTGATCCTTCTCCTGGGGCACCCTGGGGACAGGTGTAGACTGTCATGTGCCTAGGACTTCACCACACCCTCAGAGCTGTCCCTTTTGAGGGACCAGATGACAGGTGTTGTAGCGAGAGCACTCTCAGACCAGCCCAATGCTTCCCAGTGGCCCTGGGATTCCACAAGGCACAGCAGGGGTGAGTTGGGGTGTCAGGATGACGGCTCCTCTCACCCAGACAATCCAGTGCAGGAGGCATGCACCTGGCCAGAGAGGAAACATCTGAGCCTCAGCTGTGCCACAGCTTCTCAGATGGGTGTGGCAGTGTCCTAATAAAACTTTATTGGCAAAAATAAGCAGTGGGCCACAGAGTGGGGCCCCAGCTCAGAGTGACTGAGAACCCACTGGGCCAGCAGAGGGGAGTGTGTGTGCAATCCCACCGGTCCTATGGGACCGGTGGGATTGCACACAACCAGGACCACACAGCAACCAGGTCTACACACCCGGTGCGCGCCCCCCCACATCTGAAGGCACTGAACTCCCAGCCACAGGAACATCCACTCACAGGCCAGCTGTTCACAGTCCAGCCCCACAGTAGCCACTCAAGTAGGGAGGGTGAGAATGAGCTGCATAAGACCCCGCTTCTCCCTGTCAGTTCCAAGCCACAACAGATACTTGATGTTGGGCCATCATTGTTCACAGGAGAGAAAGGGGAAGATCAGAAAGGTCTATGGCTTTTCTAAAGTCACACAGCACACAGCAGCTGGTGAGAACTGGACTCCAGGCTTGCCTAACTGTAGCACTGCCTGGAAACCTCCAGGAAAAGCACTACCAGAGGAGGAACCAGGACCAGTGAGGTATCCCAGCCATCTGACCCTCTACAAGGGTCCTGGCCCACAAGGGAAAAGGGCCCTGCCGTGCTAGGGCCCTGTTAGGAGGCAGGGGAATCTCTGGCCCCCAGGATCAAGGCTGTCCCTACAGCCAAACTGCACTCATGCCTGGCTGGAGTGCTCAGGACAAGCCCAGGAGGCCAGAGACAGCCTGGAAGCTCATGTGCAAGAAACCCTGCTCCCCTGGGCATGGAGGAGGCTTCACAGAGAGGTCAGCCCAGGGCTGGGGCTGCTGGGGCTGGCTCTGCCACCCTGCCTATGTCACAGAGCCCGCCTCCATGATAAGACACCCTCAGAGGGTAAATTTAGAAGGTGCCAGGGTGGGGTGGGGGACAAACTGAAATGATTATATGGCATGGGCCTTATCTGTTGAGGATGTATATCGCTGTTGGGTGACAGTTCTGTCCAGAATGTGGTGCCCCCAATGTACCTATGCACACGACCCCCAACTCAGTTGTGGTTATGTCTCATGGTGGCGCCTCAGCCTGTATGGCCCAGGTCCCAGCACTCTTGGCTGGCTCAAGGCCTTCTCTGGATGAGAAGGGGCATCATCTGGGAACAAGTGTGGTCTGGTCTGGCAGGGACAATGGCCTGGAATGACCTGACAGTCGTGGATCCTTGAGGGCCAGCCCCCCCGCACTTGGGAAAGTGCCTCTTCACATTTAGCCCAAGCCATTCCTACCGTAGCTTGGACTTCATCAAGACAGAACTTCCAACTCTACCTCTGTGAACCTCATTTCCTCTCTGGGAGCAGAAACACATCGAGGGTGCTGGCCGCCACTCTGGTCAGTGGAAGGCAGCCACAGGGATCATCTTCCCCCAGCCTGCCCTGCCCACAGCCCCAGGGATCTATGCTATTGATGTCCCAGGGCAGCAGCAGCCCTGGGTTCTGAGTCCACAGGGCTCAGCCAGATGGCACCCAGTTCTAAAGCCAGTGAAAGAGGACCATGAACCACAGTGGTGCAAGGTAGGCAGCTGCTCCCACTGCCCCAGTGACAGAGCCCCAGTGGCCTCCACGGAGGTCATTCCAGTGAGAAAACTGTGACAGGGAGAGTGTGGGTCTTCCCCAGGAGACAGGCCTGAGAGCAAGGGTGGCTTGAGGACAGGAGCTGCCCAGCCCTCTGAGGGCAGAGGTTGGGGTGACCTCCAGGGTCCTCGACCTCATGCAGATCCACTTGCAGCTGAAACAGCCCCCAGAAGAACTCTCATTTCCCAGGAGGTCCTAAGCCACACCCAGGGATCCTGGCTCTATGTGCTGAGTCCAGAGAGCCAAGAGAGAAGCACATGCGCTCCTGAGAGAGCAGAAAGTAGCACACAAAGACGAACTGTAGCAAGGGCCCAAGGCTCTGCTCTGCTGGCCTCTGACCTGACGAGCATGCAAGACAACTCCTGACTCCCCAGAACCACCAGCAAGCCCTGCAAGTGGCATCCTGAGACCTCAGAGTCCAAGAGCAACAGCCTCTGCCCAGACAGAGAGAGCAGTAGCCTGAGAAGTAAGGGCCAGGCCCTGGGCAGGGACCCTCACACCTGAAAGTGCCTCATGCCACACTACCAGTCAATACTAGTGTCAGAGTTGCTATGAGGATATTTTCTAGGAGGAGCATTTAAATCAGCAGACCCTGAGTGGAGCCACCTGATGTGGGCTGCTTGTAATCAGTGGAAGTGCAGAACTGAGGATTCCCAGAGAAGCAGAACTCTGCCTCAAGAAAAGCCACCTGCAATAAAACCCAGAATTGCACAGAACTTATTGCAAAGAATCAAAAAATGGCATCTCAACCTACTGAAAAGTTTTTGCACAGCAAGAGAAACCAACAGAGTGAAGAGACAACCCACAATGTGGGAGAGAATGTTTACCAGCTGTTTCTCAGATAAAGGATTACTATTGAGAATGGATAAAGAACTAAAAAAAAATCAGTTCTCCCCAATTTAAAGACCCAATCCAAAAATGGGCATCTGAGATGAACACACACTTCTCAGATGAAGAAGTACAAAGAGTAAATAAGTACATGAAAAAAATGTCCAACAGCACTGGTCACTCTAGAGATGCAAATTAAACCAACACTGAGATTTAACCTCATCCCAGAAAGAATGACTACTATCAAGAAATCAACCAATAACAAATGTTGGAAGGGATATGGGCAAAAAGAACCCTTTCCATTGTTGGTGGAAATGCAGACTGGTGCAATCAGTGTAGAGATTCCTCAAAAAACTAGGATTGGAGGTCCCATCCAACCCAGCTATTTCCCTTTTGGGTATCTTCCCAAAAGAATTAAAAACATCATACAGCAATATATGTGCACCCATGTTTATAGCAGCACAGTTTATAATGGTCAGATCTTGGAAACAACTTTAATGCCCATCGACTGAGGAATGGATAAAAAAGATGTGGTATTTCTATATAATGAAACATTATCCAGCCATAAAGAATGATAAACTAGACATTTTTATAGATAAATGGAAACATACTTATTAGTGAAATAAATACATCACACATGTATAAACATCGTATTGTTTCATTAGTATGCTACAGGAAAAACATGTATTTTGTCCCAGAGAGAATGACCTCAGCCAAAGCAACGACTCAGGACACACCTGCCTTTACTTTAACACACTGTGGGCCATTTTGAATTGATTTTTGGGAGTCGTAAGAAATTTTTGATGTGCTATAAGGTTTGGGGTTTTTGCATGTAGATATCCAGTTGTTCTAGTATATTTATTGAGGGTACAATCCTCTCTCCACTTCATTGCTTTTGTATCTTCTCCAGAAATCAATTTTCTGTTATGTATATATCTATTTAGGGACTTTACACTGGTACCTCGGTGGTTTGTCTGTCTTGATTGGTTTTGTCATGATTGGTATAATTCTATGATAAGTCCTGGGGTTGGAGCTCTAATTTTGTTCCTTTATCAAAGGTGTTTAGGCTGTTTTGAGTCTTTTCTATTTTTACAGAAATGTAAGAATGAAACTGTTAATCTTAATGAAAAATGATATTGGCAGCTTGATAAGGGATTGTGTTTTTTGATCTTTATTATTTTCTTCTATTTGTTTTTGGTTTTATTCTGTCCTTTATTTTTAATTTTTCAAGGAAAACTAATAGGATATTTTATAACTTCCTTCTTTGCCAAACTATGTACTTGGTATTAAAAAAAAAAGAAAGAAAGAAAACCAGACGATGGGACCCTCCCAAAAAAGAAAGCCCATCTGTCTGCCAACCTCCGTAGTTCCTTAAGATGAAGCCCGGTCTCCCTCTGTAGAGAAACACACACTATTGGCTCTGTTTTCCCAGTAAATTTTAATATAATGACTAAACATCCAGGTGCCCATTTCTCAGGTGGAAAAACCGAGACTCCTGCTAAGCTAAGATTCCTGCCCAAAAGCAAGCTTACACTGGTCTGCCTGTTTCCCAAAGCCTGGGATCTCTAAAGGAGGCAGCCTTTTCCCCCAGAGGGCCCCAGAGGGCTCCTGCCCAGCAGAGGTGACGCCACACTTACTCCAGGTTCCTCACTTCAGTGTCATTCTGGGGCAGAAGCACTTGGCATGGGTTTGGGAGAGATGTCTGCTGGTACCTGTTTTCTGTAGATGAGGGGGAAACTGAGGTGCAGACTGAGGAGAGCTGACCCAGATTGCACACATTTACCTCTTGGGGAGCAGCTTCAGACCCCCATGGAAAGTCTCCTCATCTCTGCCACAAGATCTGAGGGGCTGCCGGCTCTCTGTTAGGTACGGCGATGGGCCAGCCTGCACTCCAGAGGGCTCCGAGGAGACCCTGCTCTGGACTCCTCCCTCTAAGCCACCAGGGCAGCCCTTTCCTAACCTCAGCAGCCATGGGAGTGACCGTGACATGGGAGCTCAGGGCCCA
Organism: Cavia porcellus; assembly: GCF_034190915.1. Taxonomy (NCBI): domain Eukaryota; kingdom Metazoa; phylum Chordata; class Mammalia; order Rodentia; family Caviidae; genus Cavia; species Cavia porcellus. Next base: position 30,187,707 of record NW_026947500.1, read on the forward strand.
GGTGAGGGCAGCTGGAGTTGGGCACCAACATGGCCATGCAAGGCAAGGAGGAGTGGCCTGAGGTCCCTGGAGCCACCTCACACCCAGTGGCCCAGAACCCACACAGCCCAGTGCAGATAGCAAGTCTGGCTTTGGGGCTCTCTCTTTGAGGACTCTTTCTCTTCCCAAGGAGGCATCAGGTTTGGGGGCCCAGGAGGACTTCAGTCACCCCTTCCAGCTCCCTGCACAGCTTGGGTTTAGACCAGGAAAACCAACACAACAAGGATCCCAGGTCATGGTCGGTACTTGGGCAGTGGCCTTGCCAGCCCACGCAGCTCTGGACAGGCAGCAGTTCAATGGGGGTGTCAGGCTGGGGCACGGCTGGGCAGTCAGCGAGGCCCTTGACCACACGCCGCATGGCCTCAGGATACAGCTGGGACAGTGCCTCTGCCGGCATTACTCTGTGGCCTGGAGATGTCCCAAGTGAGAGTGGGCTGGGCCAGAGAGAATGCCTGGAATGCACCCAGACACAAAGACCATCCCTGGATGCATCTCTGGTCAGAGAGTGAGAGGAGCCATAGGGCAGTGTCCCCTACTCCAGAGCATCCCAGCAGCCTCCACAGATACCTCCACGTGCAACCTGGAGGCCCCATGAGGTCATGGCCATACCTGGCTGTAGGGGAGTTAGGGCAGGGCCACTACAGCCACAAAAGCGAGATAGGGATACAGGAGAAGAGGAAGTGGGGAGGGGGAGGCAGACAGAGACATGGGGGAAGACAGGGATGTGAGGAAGAAATGGGAATGTTGGGGAGGGATGCTGTAAGACAGGATGTAGGGAGTAAGACAGAGAGCAGACTGCCTGTCAGCCAGCAGACAGTGATGGGGAGATAAGGATGTCAGGCTTGGGAGACACAGATATGGTTTCCCTGCTGCCTGTTGCAGGGCCACCACCTTCCTGCTGCTGACTCTTCAAATCCAGGCCCAAACCCTTCTCTGGAGAGTTGTTGATGCCTGTGGAGGCCAACCAGGCCGCAGCTACACCCGGGGGTTGCCATCCCCTACCTACCTTCCCGTCCCTCCAGAGCCAGGCCAGTCACCGAGGCCTGCAGGATCACCAACCTAATGCCACTGCCCTGGGCCAGTCCTGTCATCCCATGCTCTCCTGGCTCCCATCCTAACCCTTATTCCCAGTCCAGCCTGCCAACTACATCATGGCACTTCTGTGAGGTCCTGCCAGCAATGCTTCCTTCTAGACCAGCACTCGAGGTGTAGAAGGCTGTGTGACTGAGAAAGGCCATCTTTACCCACTCTGGACTTCAGCTAGGTCCTCAAGGCCACTCACAGGGGCAGTGAGAGGTAGACACCAGAAGCCTGTGGCAGAGGGAGGAGGAAGAGAGGGTACATAAGGGTCACGCCTGAGGCCCCAGCACTGTACATCCTGACCTTAAAGACTCCCCCAGATGCAAGCCCCTGGGGAGGCAGCAGAGACTCTGAAGGAGCAGAGTGCTGGCCTCCGCAGCTGCCCTCTGGCCTTGGACACCTAGGGAAACTAGGAACACCCCTAGTCAGGAGGAGCCGAGCATGAGCAGGTGAAGGCAGTCGGTAGATCTGGACAAGGGCCCCAGGCCTCAGTCTGATTCTGCTGAGTGTGCACTACCCTTGCCCCCAAAAGACGCCTCACCCCAGCTTTCCATGGTCACCCTGGGGCAAGACCAATCTGCACACTGAGCACAGGCTTGGAAGGGGAAGGGGCTGTCCCTTCCGGAACCTGCCCACTTCCTCTTTCTCCAGCTGGCCAGAGACAACTACTCTGCTTCCACTGGGCTTCTTCCTCATGCCCATCCATGCCCACTTGGAATGTGAAACTGCCAGAGAAACTGAAGCTCCCTCCTGCTGATCAGTCCTCCTACCCCAAGCTCACCCTTGCACAGGGCTGAGGCTGGACCCCATGCCACTAGATGGGGCCTGAGCAGGGTCTGATGGCTCCGCAAAGAGCTCATAGAAGACCCTATGTAGGCCACCCGGAACCATGCCCGGCCTTTACCAGAAGGAGGAGCCACTGGCTCTACGCCTGGTAGGAGGAAGTCCTGGTTGTGCAGGGGATGGGTACGGGGCATGGTCCGCCTCCCCAAGGCAGATGTGGAATTACTCACTGCAGACACTATCAGTGCTACTTCAGGACCAGCAGCCTAACTCCCACCAGATGAGGGCCCAGCTTGGCCACAGGAAGAGGTCAGCCTTTCTCTTCTGGGGCTGGAGAACAGGATGGCACTTACCTAGCACCGCTCTCCCACTGCCAGTCACACAGGGAGTACTCTTAGGCCACAGAGTGACAGGACTTAGTTAAACCATCCCCCAAATACCCAGAGGCTGGCTGCATAGGATATCTATGCCTGACCAGGCCACTGGCCCACAGGAGTTTTAGAACAAGGAATCAGGAAGTGCCAGCTGTCACTCTCATTAAGTCTTTTGCAGCCTCCAGGCTCAGAATAAAACACATTCTTCTGACTTGCCCACCAAGCCTGCTGTGGACCTGGTCTCTTTCTTTCCAAGTGCCAAGCATAAGAAACCCAAGCTACTGCCCACCCTAGCTTCTGTCCTTGATGTCTCTCATCCAGAGAGCATGTGCTATGTCCCTGACACCAGGCCAGGCTCTTAGGATGCTGTGATAGATGATACAAACATGGGAGAGCAATCAGAAACTAAGAAAAAGTGTAGAAGACAATGCTTCACAGGGAAAGTCTTTTAAAAGGGTGAGTTCTTGAAGGGCAGCGGGGCAAGGTGGCTGTGCTGGGCCGTGACAGTGAAGAACTGGGGTAGATCCAGACTTAAAAAACTGCCCGTTTGATGTGAAGGCTTGAGGCCAGGTGGTGAAAATGGAGTGGAAGAAGAGAGCCAATGGGAAAGGAGGCCATGCCAGGAACACCTCACAGGCCAAGGCGTGAATTCTATGAGCATGAACCGCTTAGGAGGCAGAGGGGTCTGGTCTATAATCTGCCATCCACCAGAAAATTAATGAAATGCCTGAACTAGGCCACAGAGACACCCACCTGGGAGGAAGCAGGGGGCAGTGTCAGCAATGCCTCACCTTCCATGGACACCCACCACAGTGGCAGGACAAACCCAACAAGCCTCTGACCATCTGATAGCAGAGTCAGATACTGGGTGCACCCAGGGGGTACTGTGGGAGATGTGTCCCCTGCTATCATGTGCTGTCCCAGCCAGTCTGCTCCCATCCCTCTGTGTGCCTTGCCACGGCTGCTACCCGTACTTGCCACCCCTTGGCCTTGCCAGTGGCCATGGAGCTCCCCTTCTGCAAGAAGCCCACTTCTAGCTCTCTCCTAGGGCCTGTCTTCTGGCCTACATCCAGAACTAGCAGCAGAGGACAGAAGAAGGGGACAGGACAGTTGGGAATAGAAACAGCACTGCAGCGGGCAAGACCCTCTGGCATCCGGGAGTGTGCTTGGTCACCACCATCCTGGAACCCTGGGCCCAGAGTTTCTCCTTCCTGTCTGCACCCAGAATAGCTGAGCACATCCCATGGGTAACCATCCACCTCCACCCCTTGCCCAGGACCACTGAATGACTCTGAGGCTTACAGAGTAGCCTTCCAGGCACAGGCACCTAGGCTGGTCTCAGGCAGGATGGAGCTTGCCTGGATACAGAGTCCAGAGGTACAGAGATACTGAACTTGACCATGGAGGGGAGACCATGATGATGTCCAGGGGAGAAGCCTTAGGATCCCACCAATCCCTCCCCAAGCTACCCCTTGTGAAAGATGTGACAGTGAAATCTGAAATTCTGTCTCATGAAACAGCAAATAACCTTTAGAAATTAGCTTCCGGTAGTACAAACGCAGTCCTTTCTCTGTAACTCCCAAGTCCGCCATGAAGGGCATGTGTGATGCCAACTTGAAAAACTATTTCGCAGGGAGCAACATCCTTCCAGGGAGCTTCCTCAGTCAAATCCCACACAGACTCTGCACACTCCTGCTGGACGCTGGGCATCTCCCTCTAGGCCATCATGCCACCAAGGCTCTGCTTTCTTGGTTCATATAATTTTGTGAACTTAAGGGTGTTGCTGTGTTTTGGATCTTGCGTGCCCTAATGGCTGGGTGTTAAAGGCCTGGTCTCCAGAGGTGGTAGAACGTTTAGGAGATGGGGGCCTGGCGGGAGTAAAGAAGGTCACTGGGTGCATACCTTGAAGAGGATCTTGGGACCCCAGTTTCTTCCTCCCTCCACCTGTCTGTCTGTCTGTCTGTCTCTCTCCTTCCTGCCTTTCCTGCGGCCATGAGGTGAACTTTGAGCTTTGTTTCACCATGCTTGGACAGCACATGGTAGCAGGGGACACTCCTGCCATGATGTTTTGCCTCACCACAGGCCCAAAAGGTATGGCACCAAGTGTCCGTGGACTGATATCTCTGAAGCCATGAGCCAATATTACTTTTCCTCCTTTTAAGTTGTTTACCTGTTTTGTCAGAGTACGAGAAAGCTGCCTAACACTGATGCCCCCTACACTCACAAGGAGGAATAGTATGCATCTGGCATACGGGCACAGAAGGGGCACCAATTCCAGTCCCACAGCAGGTCTTGCACAAAACCAGGCAAAACAATGTTTTTCTTTCTAAAAAGCTTAATTCAACAGACATACCTGTTGTACAGTTTCCACAGTGGAAGCCAGGATGGTCATGGCCATCATCAAGGATATTTCTGGGGTCTCTGAGCAACAACACAAGAGCCATGTCACCCATGATCTCTGTGCTCCAAGAGGCCCAGGCACTAGCCTGGTCCTGTGAGTCAGGCAGGCCAGAGCTGTCCCTCACAAGAGCAAGACATCCCTGAAGGCCCCATGTGTTGATGGCCTCCAAATTGTGTAACAGCATCTGCCAACCTTGCCCCTGGCAACAGTAGCTCTTAGAACAAGGGGCTGTAGACCTGTGGGAGAGTAGAGGTAGCAGCTGACCCCTGCTGGAATCCAGGAAAGTCCCGTGGGGCCTACTTCCCGTAGGTCCAAACTCTGTTTTCACCAGCACCCAGCTCCCAAGGAATCCTGATGCCAATCACCAAGCCTAGAGGCCAGTCTAAAATCCCTCAGGAGCATTGGACACTAAGTATCTCTTGTTCTTTCCCAGTATCCTTTTCCAATCCCAGGACACTTGCCTTCCTGAGAGCCTTCTGGTCCTCAGCTTCTGGAGAGCAATGTGTGCCCTTGGCCCCCCACCCCTGCAGCACTCTGTTCAATGTCCAGGAGGCCTTGTCCAGCACCTCACTCTTATGTCCTCTATACACTGACACCTCCTGACCCAGGATCCCAGCCCACCTGTGGGTCTCACTGCCCACCAGAGCCCTCCCAGCCACCTCACAAACACTCTCAAAAGCACATGTCCCAGGCTGGGCCCCTTTCCCATCACAGAAATGGAAAGCACATTCTACAGGTGCTGAGGAAAATGCCTCCGAATCTTTCTCCCCATTGCTCTCCCCACCCCTACTACATGATCCACCTCCAGACCCTTTTGTCTCTGGTGACAGTCCCTGACATCTCACCTGCCTGGAGCCAGCCACACCCCACACACAATCTCCCTCCCAGTGGCAGCCTCTCATATGTCTCCTCATCCTGTCTCCTATCCCCCAAATCTATGTTCCATGAGGCCGGAGGGAACTCATGAAGGCTCTAGTAAGTAACCTGATGGACACTGAAGGAGGGGTACCTTAGAGAACACAAAGGAGAAAACTCCAAGCAGATGAGAAACTAAAAATGCCCAAGACTTCTAGAAGGAAACTCAGCAAATCCTATTTAGCAGGGAAATCTCTTAGCCATAGCTCAGTCTAGAGGCAAGGGAGGACAAGGTTGATGACTTGACTATTCAGACATTTTTTGTAACAAAAAGCATCAAAAACTAAGTCAAAAGACTTGGGGACTTCCTTGGGGAAATAACAGCATCAACCACCCAGAAAACTAACATTCCTGTGGTATGAATAACTTAAAAGTAGAGGGACAAAGGACCAAAAGCTCAATAGAAAAACTAGAAAAGAGATGACAGACCATTTTCTAATGCACACCCACATGACTCTCAGATATATAAAAATGGTCAGACTCCTTAATAAATCTACAAATGGCTGCTAAACCAAAGCTGTGGAGCTGGCGAAAATAACAGTGTGACACTGCAGTGTTGGGAAGCTGCAGGGGCACAGGGCACAGGCACATCACGGGGAAAGCAATGGAGCAGCTGTTCCCAGGGGATGGCAGGTGCGCCTCACAACCTGAGCCCTGACCTTTCAACCCAGCCCCAGCCACTTCTAGGCTCTCCATTGACCTCCAGTCACACAAACATAGACTACAGGCCACACTCAAGTGACTCTTGCTACAGCACAGATACACACATACACCAACTTATACTTTGCAACAATTTGGCATTGCAAAATGTTGGAATTGGAAATGCCTATAAAAGAGGAGGGGCTGGGGATTTAGCTCAGCGGCATAAGCGCCTGCCTTGCAAGCAAGCAGTTGTGAGTTCGATCCCCAGTACTCATAAAAAATAAGAAAAAGACAAAAAAAAGAGGAGTGGGGCTCAGTCAGCACAGTGTATCTACACCCCAGCCCCTAGCCATGGTCCAGTCCATTAGGAATGAGGCTGCATAACAGCTGGACAGCAAGCAAGTGCAGAAAGTTTCACACTACCCATCTCTCTCACATTACGTGCTGAGGTCTATCTCCTGTCAGATCAGTGACTTCATTAGATTCTCATAGGAGCAAGAACCCTAGAATGAACTGCACCTGTGAGGAATCTAGATTGCATACTGTTGGTATAATCCAATGCCTAACAGTCTGAACAGCAGCTGAGGCTGTGATGCTAGCACTAGGGAATATAGTTATATATTGCAAACACATATTATTAATAAGATAAACTAAAATAATCTGCTTCTGCTAGTCTTCAGAAAAACTGTTCACCATGAAACCAGTCCCTAAGTGCCAATAACATTGAAGGCCACTGCCATAAAATGCCAGATAATCATGAGAAAGAATACAGAAGGTCCTGGCAAACTGATATAGAGTGAACTATGAAGTGAGGAAAACAAATATAAAATGGGTATTTATAGTGTCCTTAACAAATGGGGCCACAAAAACTGAATATTTACATACAAAAGACTACAGTTGGACCCTTACCTCACAGTGTATGTGAAAATTACTTCAAAATGTACCAAAGATCTAAATGTAAGACCTAACACTATAAACCTCCTAGGAAAAAACATCGGGCCAAATGTTATGATATTGAATTTGACAGTGATTTCTGAGATGTGGCACCAAAGTTGCAGGCAACAATGATAACAAAATAGACAATTTAGGCTTCATGAAAATGTGAAAGTTGTGTGCATCCAAAGACACAATCAACAGAGTAAAATGCCAATCCAGAGTGGGAGCAGATACTTGCAAATCACATTCCCGGTAAGGGATTAATATCCAGGATGTACACAGAATTTCTAAAAATGACAAAAAACAACCCAAACTGCCAGATTTCTAAAATGGGCAAAACACTGAAGTAGATCTTCTACTGGTCAAAATGACCAGTCATAGACACACAGAGATCATGCAGCCCTGCCCTGGGAACCCAGTACCCTTCTCTTCAAAGTTCTTACCAGAAAATGCAAGATCTCAGGTCAGTCTAATCATGAAAGCCCATCAGACAAACCTAGATTGAGGGCCCATCTATGGAACTCATCCAAATGCTTGCACTCCTCATGCAAAATGCCAGAGTCATGAGAGACCGAGAAAGACTGAAGAGCGATCAGAAGCCACAGACATGCAGATGTGAAACTAAGTACAATGTGCAGTCTTGGAATATAACATTCCAGAAAACAGCGGGGTTCGAATAAGGTCTGTGGTTTAGTTAACAGTGACACAGGGATGCCAGTGTGCTATGGTGGTGATATAGGATCTCACTACTGGGGGTAAAGGATCTGTGAGTTCTCTCTGTACTGCTTTGGAGCTTTTCTGCAAGTCTAAAATTATTTTAAAATGATAACAGAGTGCAGTCATGAGTTCAATCCCTGGTACCAAAAAAAAAAAAAAATGATAATAGAAGTAGAGAGATGAGAGATGAGATCCTGTCATTCACTATCAAGCCCTCATTCCCCTCCCCTTTTTATTAGAATTGCAGCCCTGTGACTGGCCCCACCCACTTCCCACTCTATCACCACATTGCCCCACCTCTTCTCTCCAGCCCCATCCCCTGCTGCTCCTCATAGGTGCCAACCATTTTCCCACCATATGGTTGGGAACACGGGGCCTTTGTATGTGCTGTCCTCTCTCTTTCAGACATCTCTTTCAGAAGCAGGTGTGGCCCACTTTCTCCACTGCCTCAGTCTCTGCTGAAATGAGGCCCTCTCTGGCCACCCTCTGAAGGATACCCTATCATCTCTCTCCACTCTGGCTGTGTAATACTCCTTCTCTGAGTCTAAACACTACTGGATCCATTGCATGTTTGCATGCTCTCTCGAATACTACTTCCAGGAGGGCAACACTGCTACCTATTACTTCACAGTTTCCAAAAAACTCAGTTTCATGCACATGCCTAGTGGGTGGGTGCAAGAATGAACAAAACACAGCTACGATGCACAGAGGCCAACGTAAAGCCAAGCACCTTTAACGGTAGTGAGGAAACGCAGCTCCTTCTCATCAAAGTGGGAAGGTGCTTTTATGACAATACCCAGCTTCAGGGAGGGTGGGGAAAGTGGGAGACGTCCGGCATCGTAGGGGAAGCTCAGCAAGGAAGCCCTTCCTGGAAGACAGTCGGGCTAAGAGTGCCAGAGCCATAAAAACGTGGGAACCCTTTGATCCTGTGGGCCTCCTGCAACCGAGACCTGAGGAAGCAGTCCTGAGCTCCAGACAGAGCTGATGAACAAGGATTTGCATCACGATGCTATTTATAATAGCAAATTAGGAAATAACCCAGGTGTCAACATCAGAGAGAGTTAAATAAGTCATGTTGGGTAAAACAGTGGAAACATGAGGCCTTTCCCATTCAGAACAACAACATGAGAAATGCCCATAATAAGTAAAAAGAGGTATAGCCAAGTTCCCCAACTCGGGGGAAAGTTCACCCCAACTTTACCAAATATTTGCACGAATTTGTGCATCCAAGTACATGCACGAAAATAACTGTTACTGCTGAGCATGTCCTCCACAGTCAGCTCACTTCACCCTCAAACCACCAGTTCACAAGCCAACTATTCTCACTGTTCCCATCTTACAGAAGAAGAAACTGAGGCAGCCATGAGGTAAGCCTGTGGCAGGTGGCCATGTAGCTCGTGGGGCACAGCCTCACTGCAGACCTGCAACCCACCATTGGGCCCGCTGCATGTGCATGAGCCCCCAGATGTGCACACATGTACACATGCGCGTAGCAGTGAGAAAACACAATCCCCCAACCTGCCTCGAAGAAAGACTGGATGAGAACTAACAGCAGACCTCTCTGGAATTTCTTTTGGTACAACCCTTTAATTTCAATTTTCCGCTTTGAAATTTTCAAATGTTCTCTCGTCAGCATTTCTGTGCTTTGTGATCAGATCAGAATTGGGCAAGGAAGGGATCAGAAGCGTTTCCAGCAAGGATTGGAATCACCTTGTGATCCTGTTAATAGGTGACACAGTGTATCCTGTGTGTCTCAGGACACACCACCAACTCCTGTAGTTAAGAGCCCAACGCAAAAGGACGGTGGTAATTGTATTTCTAGCTCTCGACCTTGCAGACAAGTTCCAAGAGTAAGGAGCTCCCCAATAGGTTTTGCCCAGACTCTGAGAGTCCACCTCTCCAGGACCCCTGCTTTCAGCATTCCTGGCGAGCTCCTCTGGTCTGTCTGGGAATACTTTGGAGGCCCCACCTCCATTCTCCAGGAGAAGCGTGGATCTCTCTCCCTTCCATGACCTCACAGCACAGTGTCACAGCTGGGAAACTTCACATTGCTACAGTGCACCTGTCTCACTGGCGCACACATCCTAATGTCAATAAATAATGACGACCATCACTCCAGCTGTCTTTTCTAAGCTGGGATTTAGTCCAGGACCGCAGACCACTCATTATTCTGCTTCTTGTTCCTTTTGCCTTTGCACAGTTCCTTTATCTTTCTGTAAGTGTTCTGTACGGTCCCCTTGTTAGGTCCCTCCAACATAGGTGACGTGATGCTCCTGGTTGGGTCCACGGTGTGTGACTGGCAGGTACACAGGGACTTCAGGACACCCTCTCCGGGCCTATGAAATTGCTATGTCCATTACTGGTTAGTTAACTTGGAGAAGGGGTATTGGTATGGTTCTTCTCCTGGACAGCTACTCTGTTCCCTTGGTAACAGTAGTTGTGGGAGATGCTCCGAGACTACAGACAGCCAGTATCCTCCTGTGTGCCTAAGCATGCGGCCCCGCCTTCATTCATTCCACCTCAAGACTGGTTTTTGACTTAGGACCTGGAATCTTCCTTCTCTACACCATCCACTGGGGCTGGGGTCAGGATGTGTGTATGCTCTGTGGATCCCTATGTCATGGCTTCTTGTCTGTTGTCCCCATGCCATGCCAGGTGTGGGTTCAGCCTGTGACTCTGCTGCAGATTTTCATATCTCCATTTGTACACACAAGCAATCTGTAGCTTTCTCCCCGCCACCTCCGCTAGCTAGGCTTTTGCGTCGGCACCATGTTTACCTTTGAGCTGGGCAGTTTGCCCGCTGAATCACTCATGTGAGCTGGCTGTGGGCCACAAATAGCGTCCCGTTTCACCAGTGGGAAGGACCTAGTTACCTGGCCTAGCAGTTTTTGCAGGAAAAATTTTTAGATAAGGAAAGAATTTTCTGTCCTTTTTATTTTAAAATGTTTAAACTTGCAGCGTGAACAAGGACACACAGTCAGTACTCAAGTTCTGCACTTTGCTGTGTGTCACTGTCCCAGGCCACCCAGAGCCACCTTACTTTCAGATGTACTGAAACCATATAGCAGGCACCTGGACAATGTCAAATTGGTTTCACACTCACTGAAATTTTCTCCAATAATCAACCAGTTCACCAAGTTTTTCAAATTTTTTAGAATACAATTTCAGAAGTAACTGTCAATTTTAAATCTTTTCCTAAATCTGTAGCAGAAGGACCTTCTTGTGATTAATATTTCAATGCTTTAAGATTGTCCTTGATGGGAACTACTTTTCCCATCAAAGAACCAAGAAGCAGCTCCTGAAAAGAACTGTCAAGTCTTATTGTTTTATTTCCTGTTATTTTTCTATTCCTGTTATTTTTCTATTCTTGTCTTTATTTCCAATTTCTGAGTGCCTTAGTTTGAACTTTACTTACTTGCCTTAGTTTTTTCTTTAAAAAAAAAAAAACAAGTACAGCCTGGGCATGGTGGCACACACCTGCAACCCCAGCACTTGGGAGGCTGAGGCAGGAGGATTACTGCAAGTTTGAAGTCAGCCTAGGCTACATAGTGAATTCAGTGCCCTGCCCCAAAACACCGAGAACAACAACAAAATGAAAATATATGTAGCTATGAATTTGCCTTAAAGATATGTACACATTCCTGTAATTTTTATAGCTATCTATAGTAATAATAGTTATTATCTTTTTTTTTTCTAAGTAGATTTTTCTTCTGAAACCAAGGTACCTAGTACAGGCTTTTGATCTTGGAATTCACTGAGGCTTTTTGCAGTCTAGTATAAGGTCTCATTTTGTGAGTGTTCTAGGAATACTGTAAAAAGCACACCTTTTGCACAGAGGATAAGAGTTTGGTATTTCTACTAATTAAATTATATTAAGGCTTGTTTTCTTAATCCATCAAAGACCAGATACAGTGATTACAATTTCTCTTTTCCTCCACATTTTAAATAGTTTTATTTCACTGCCCTTTGAAAGTTACAGTTTTATGGCTGATTGTCCTCAGCAATTTAAAGGGCCCTCTTTTCCCTAGTCGAGATTAAAGCAGAAACTTCTGCTATCTTTGGGTGTGTGTACTTGAAAGTCTTTAGCTATTCTTTTGGTGTCATACATGGTTTTGTCATTAACATAAGCAACATATATTTAAATTCCTTTTTTTTTTAATCTCATGATAAGAAACTGGCCTGGAGGAAAGGAACTCCCAGCCCAGGAAGTGTGAAAGGCACGTGGAGTGAGCCGTTGCAGGAAGTCTGATGTCCAGGCCGGAGACAAGGCTACTGCTGTGTGACTCACAAGACACAAAACGTGTCAACAGTCCAAGTGTGGCCAAGCTGATGAAGACACAAACAGAAAGTGGAGAGTCTGCACCATGAGCCATCAATGACCTTAAATGGCACAAGATGGACCTTGAAAGCTACACTGGAAGAAATATGCCAGGCACAAAAGGCCACACGGTTCATGACTGCACTTACACAACACACCCAGCACGGACATCACAGAGGCAGATAGCAGATTCCTGGCTGTCAAGGCCTGGAAGGTCCAGAGAGTGGCTGCTTATGGGCACAGGGCTTCCTTTCTGAGGATGATAGGTTCCAGAATAGAAAGAGGTGACAATTACACATTCTGAATGCACCAAATGCCACTGGGTCATATACTTCAAAAGGGTTGTGGTGGGAAAAGTTTTATGTCTACTTTACCACCAAAAAAATTGTATTTATATGTGCGCACACACAATCTCCAAGCTACCACCAAGGCTTCCACTGGCTTTGTCCCTCACTATGCTATATACCCCAAGCCTCAGTTTCCCCATCGAGGCCCATCGGGAGTTCCAGAGAGACTGCTATGAGCAAGTCTGTATATATGTAATACTCGACATGGAGCACCCACACTGTCATTATCTATAACTGTCCATTCCAGACAGGAACAGCCCTTCCCAAGACCTAACCCACACCCCATCAGCTTCAGGGGGTGGCTCCACAAATGCAGGATGCTCAGGAGGTAAGGGACCCACACCCTGAGGCCCAGACCCAGGAAGCTTTCTATACTGCTCACAGCAGACATGGAACATCCTGACATAGCAAAAAAGCCTCCAGCTGACACATTAAACCTCCAGTGCCCTCCCAGGGGCACACAGGACACACACCTACTCTCACAGCCACATCAGTGAGCATGCATCCATACCCCAGTGCTGTCCCCTATTGGGAACAACACTAGAACTCTGGTAGGAAATGGCCCTGCACAGACCCTGCCTCCCCATTCGGCTCTCTGGGAAGGGCCTGACCCTGTTTCGAGCCCAACCCCATGTCCCTCAGGACTCTAGCTGGACTTTATTGTTCCCACATGAATTGCTACCATAGACCTGCAGTGGGCACCCCACATCCCTGACATCCACGCTGGGCTCCCAGGGCTCCACTACACTTTTCTTCCCAGTTTACTGCTGCAAATGCAGGACAGTAACAAAGCTCATCAGAGTCTATGGGCTCAACACAGGGAATCCTGCACATCTCATCCATACAGCTGCCCATCAGCCCACAGAACCTTCTGCCTAAATTGCACTGTGAGTTGGCCCTTTGGACAGAACCACCTGGACAAGCTGAGTGTGGAATCAAGATGTGTGGAACTCCATTCCTGAGTCTGCCTGAAAGGTGGGAACCTCAGAAGCCAGGGCCAGGGAGGGGCAATAAAGGCTCTCAGGGAGGCCTACACCTCCCCCCACAATCACCATGAGACACTCTCTGCTGGTACCTCTTCCAATGCCAGGGAGTTAAGGAGAGTTGACACTTGGCTGGGAACCTGGCACTCACTCCTCTAATAAGCAGGGGGTGGCAGGGAAGGTGTGGCTCTCCCATGTACCCCAGATGAGGAAGGAGGCCTGGCCAAGGTCACACGGCAGGCAGGAAGCCCACGTCACTAACCGGCGCTCTATCCTTGGGCTTCCCCACCCACACTCTCATGTTGCCGATGACTCAGAAAGTCTTGATATGGGACTTTCTCCCCCAGTCACTCTTCAGACTTCAGCCAGGGATGAACCCCAAATCCCAGTCCAGCTCCATTGTGCAATGGAATGATGATTCTTCTTTGGATATAGACGTTTTACCCCAAGATGCATGGGCCATCGGGGTTCTGAAGTCCCTTCCAGCTCTGTCTCCAGAAGTGAGGCATGCATGTACATGTGCACACACATATACCTGTTGATACACACCAAGAGGCCATGGAGCTGCTATGCTGAGAACCCAGAGGTAGGGCCACTGGCCTTCTGCATTTCCAGGAATGTGATGCTGTGTGGCCTGAGACAGATGCTGTGTTGCTCCTGGGTTTGCCATCACTTCAGTGGACATGCAGGAGGTAACAGCTTGGTACATCAGCAGTGCCAGAATCACTGACAGGTGCAGAGGACAGCTGGGGGAGGGGTACACCCAAAGGCCGGAGGAGGGGAAAAAGAGGAGAGGCAGGAAAGGGAAGGAGGAGCAGTGTTATTTGGGGTACAACCTTGGACACTTCCACTTGAAAATAATACAGGGTCCTGCTGGCAAATGATTCTACTCCCATCATCAGGTCCTCCTCAGCCTTGACTATTGGGACATTAAGATATGATGAAATGATAAGGGGCAATGTGACAGCCTGGGTCCCCAAGAGAGAGGGAGGAGGGCCAGGGGAGAGAGGAGGGCCTTCCTACGATGGTGCTGGAGTCCAAAAGGAGTCCCCAGGGGCTGGGGATTTAGCTCAGTGGCATAAGCGCCTGCCTTGCAAGCAGGCAGTCATGAGTTCCATCCCTGGTACTGATAAAAATGAAAAAGACCAAAAAAAAAAAAAAAAAAAAAAAAAAGGAGTCCCTATCCCATCTGGACCTCCTGATGGACCTAGAAATGAGCTCAAAGTGGGCCAAAGACCTCAATGTGAAATCTGGAACTATAAAACTTTGAGAGGAAGATCTTTGTGTCCTTTGAGCAAAGATTTTTTTTGGCTTGTGGGGGGCAGGGAGATAGGGTCTTGCTATGTAGTTCAGGCTGGCCTTGAACTCACTGTACAGTCCAGGCTTGCCTTGATCTCATGGCAATCTTCCTGCCTCAGCCTCCTGAGTGCTGGGATTAAAGTTGTGTGCCACCACACCCAGTCAGGCAAAGATTTTTCAGATACAATACCAAAAACACACTTCATAAAACAAATTAAATTGGACTTCCTTAAAATTAAAACTTTTAATTTTTTAAAGGCATGATTAAGAAAATGAAAGGATGAGCCATAGATTAGGGCAAATCTTCAAGGAGTATTCATTGGATAAAGGAGTTGGTGTCAAAATATAAACATATAAAGAATATAATAATGAACTCTAAACTCACTGGTAAGAAAGCAAACAACCTAAGTTTTCTCAAGGACAAAAGATATGAATAGACATCACTAAAGAAGGTACGTGGACAGCAAATAAGCAGCACAAAGATCACTCCATGTATTTAATCATTGGCGAAAAGCTAAATAAAACCACAGTAACATACCTCTGAGGACACATTAGATTGGCTAAAATTTAAGGCTGCACACATCAAGTGCTGACAGCGCACAAGTGGACCTCTCACATGGGTAGTGGCTGAGTGTGCTGTAGCCACTGTAAAAGGCTGTTTGGCAAGTTTCTTAGAAAACTAAACCAATACCCAGCCATTCCATTCCTAGATACTAAACCTGGAGGAATGAAAGCATTTGTCTGAAGACTTTTACGCAAACACTCCTATCAGCTTCATTTGTAAGATCCTAAAATTGAAGCACCAACAAATGTATGCAAAAACAACCTGAAGTCTCATCTGTACAACTCAGCAATAAAGGAAAAGAATTATTGACGCATACAGCAAAAACAACTCTCAGGGTACAGTAATGGTTCAATGAACAACAGTACAACAACAGATGTGATAGCTTAGAAAAATGTCCCAATTCCTGGACACATGGACTTACTGAGATTGCAGCACAAGGAAATAGAAAGCATGAACAGATCAATATTCAGTAATGAGATTGGATCAGTAATAAAGTCTCTCCATGTACCACCCCCCCCACAATAAACATAATCATTATGTCCTACAAACATGTAGTAAAATTAATTCATTAATCTTAAAAACAAACAAAGACAAGACTGGGATCAGCTGGCTTTACTTCTGAGTTTTGCCAGCCACTCAAAGAAAAACACTAATTCTTCTAAAATGGCTTTCAAAGTCTGAAAGATTCCAAACTCATTTTTTGAAACCAGAAAAAGATACAAAACAAATGAAAACTAGAGGTCAATATCCTTGATGAACATAAATGTAAAAATCCTCAAGAAAATGCTAGTAAGTTGAATCAAAGAGTACATTAAATAGATTACAGTATTTATCATGTTAAAGTGGGATTTATCTTAAGGATATAAGGCTGGCTTAGCATACATTCAAATCAATAAACAGGATACAATTTGTCTATAGAATAAAAGATGAAAATCATATGATTCTCTCAACAGATACAGAAAAGTCATTGACAAAATTCAACATTTCTCTTGAATTCACTATGGAGTCCAGACTGGCTTTGAACTCATGATCTCCCTGCCTCAGCTTCCCACCTACTGAGACTGCAAGCATGTGTCACCATGCCTGGATGAAAATTCAGTGTCTAAATTACAAAAACACTAAACAAAGTAGGTATAGAGGAAATGTACCTCAATATAATAAAAGCCATTTACACTATGCCAATAGCTAACGTTACAGTACAAATAACAAAAAGCAGAAAGTTTTCTCTTTAAGACCTGGAACAAGATAAGGATGCCCACTTTCACCACTTTTACTGAGCACAGTGCTGCAAGATCCAGCCAAAGCAATGATGCAGGAGAAAGTGGTAAGTAGCATCCAAATAGGAAATGAGGAAGACAAAGATGTGTGATACAGAGAGAACCCCAAAGACGACTACCCTCACCCACACACACAGAACTAATGAACACATCCAGCAAAGTTATAGGATATGAAGTCACCATACAAAAATCGGTAGTGTTGCTATTTGCCAATAGTGAATTATTTGAAACAGAAATCAAGAAAGCAATTCCATATACGATAGTTACAAAAAGTAAAACATCTAGGAATAATTTTAGCCAAAGAAGTAAAAAAGAAATCTCTACAAAGAAAATTATAACACTGATGACAGAAATTGAGGACACAAAATATTGGAAAGACATACCATGTTCATGGATTGGAAAGAGTCAATATTATAAAATGTCCATACTGCCCAAAGTGATCTACTGATTCAATGCAGTCTCTATCAAAATATGAATGTCGTGCTTCACAGAATAAAAAACACTCTTGAAAGTTATACGGAACCAGAAAATATTCTGAATAGCAAAAGAAGTTTTGAGCAAAAAAAAAAAAGTTAGAGGTATCACAATATCCAACTTTATATGACAAAATTATAGTAATCCAAACAGCAAGGTCTTGGCACTAAAAACAGACACATAGACCAATGGAACAGAGTAGATACTCTTGAAGCAAATCCAGGCATCTATAGCCAACTGATTTTCAATAAACATGCTAAAAGCATACACTAAATAAAAGACTGGGTTTTTTTCCCCAATAAAAGGTGTTGGTAAAATTAGTTCAATACATACACAAAAATGAAACCAGATCTCTATCTCTCAAAAGATATAAGACAAAAATCAACTCAAAATGGATTAAAGTCTTAATTGTAAGGCCAGAAGGTATGAATTTACTAGAAGAAAGCATAGGGGAAATGCCTCAGGACATGGAAATGGGAATGGAGTTTTTGGATAAGACTTCAAAAGCACAGGAAACAAAAACAAAAATAGATAAGTGGGATTACATCAAACTACAAAGCTATGGAGCAAAGGAAATAATTGGAGTGAAGATACAACCTGCAGCATGGGAGAAAATATTTGCAAACTGTAACTCTAACAACTTGTTAATATTCAGAATATATGAGGTACTCAGTAGCAAAATAAGTGATTCAATTAAAAATTAATAATACACCTAAATTGACACTTCTCAAAAGAAGGCCTATAAATGGCCAACAGGTGTATTTTTAAAAAAATGTTTAGCACTACTAATCATCCAGGAAATGCAAATCAAAACCACAATAAGATATCACCTCACTCCAGTAAGCGTGGCTATTATCAGAAAGACTAAGATAAGTGTTGACAAGGATTTGGAATGCACACTGGTGGTAGGAGTGTGAATTTGTACAGCCATTATGGAAAACACTATGAAAGTTCCTTTAAAAATTAAAAATAGTTGGCTGGAGATTTACTTCAGTGGTATAAGTCCCTGATTGGCAAGCATGAGGTTGTGAGTTCGGTCCCCAGTACCCCCCCCCCTCCCAAAAAATTGAAAACAGAGCTATTATATAATCCAGGAAACTCCCTGCTTCCTGGGAACAGAATCAGCCTGTTGAAGAGATGCCTGCTCTCCATGTTTATAATAGCCAAGAAATGGGAACGACATAAGAGTCTATTGAAGGACGAGGACATAAAACAGTCACATACACTGGAGTACTGTAAGTCTTAAAGAAAGAAATCAGGGATTTAGCTCAGTGGTGTAAGTGCCTGCTTGGCAAACTCGAGGTCATGAGTTCAATCCCCGGTACCAAAGAAAGAAAAAAAGAAAGAAATCCTGATATTTGCAATAACATGGATGAACTAGAGATCGTTATATTAAGTGACATAAGCCAGGGACAGACAGACAGGTACTGCTCTGAGCTCGCTCCATATTGGGAACCTGAAAAGCTGATCTCATGGAAGTTGAGGGCAGAATGGTAGTTACCAGAGGGGCTGGGAGAATAGGAGACAGGGATGGGATGGGTTGATCAGTGGGTAAGAAGTTAGAGTTGGAAGCACCACGCTCGAGAGCTATTGCACAGCAGGGAACTACAGATAACAACTACTGCTGTATGCTTCAAAAAACTAGGAAAAGCACTTCTACATTTTTACCATGAGGAAATTACTATAAACGTTTACCCAGATGTGGTAGCACATACCTGTAAATCCAGAACTCCTGGAGGCTGAGGCAGGAAGATCACAAGTTTGAACTCAGCTTGGGCAGTTTAATGAGATCCTGTTTTGGGGGGATTTTTTTAAGAAGGGATAGGATAGAGGGGATGTAGCTCAGTGCAGAGATTTTGGGTTCAATCCTTAGAACTAAAAAATAGAAGTTTGAAGAGACAGATATGTTTCACCTGACTTAAATACTATATAATAAATACATGTATCAAAATATCATGGGGGGGGGCTGGGGATTTAGCTCAGTGGCCTAAGCGCCTGCCTTGCAAACGCGTGGTCGTGAGTTGGTTCCCTGATACCGGTAAAAAAAAAAACCATACATACATATATATATATACATATATATATATATATATATATACATATATATATATATATATATATACACACACACACACACACACACACATATATACATACATACCTCAGTATATACAATGTTATATATCCGTTTAAAAATAAAGTATATCCAGGTTGGTGGGACAGGCCTATAATCCAGGATTTGGGACGCTGAGGCAGGAGAATCATCACACGTTCAAGGACAGCCTGTGCTACACAGTGAGTTCAAAGCCATCCTGAACTACATAGCAAGACCCTGCCTCAAAAAAAAAAAAAAAGAAAAGAAAATATATAGAATCTTTAAAAATAAAGTTTAAGAAATGAACTAAAAAATATTCCTAAAGGAAAGAACCCAGACAAAAAGAATTTGCCACATGATTCTGTTTATATAAAGTTCTCCAAACATAAACCAGGATGGAGGGGCCAACAGCAGACTAGTGGTCATTTGGCTGAGGGGTGGAAGGCACTTTGGGGTGACAGGGTGCTCTCTCCTGGTGGCAGTTTCACAGCAGTCTGCATGTATCACAGCTGATCAAACTGTCCACCTTTATTGCTTGCAGCCTGCGGTCTTTCAGTTATCCCTCAATAAAGCTGCTTTACATAAAAAAACCTATTCTGAGAGGGGTCTTGTGGTACCCGGGATAGCAAAGTTCTGCACAGCCTCCAAGACACTGGTGGGAGGGCCCTGCTGCCAACTCACTGTCTCCCAGGCACGAGTCTGAGCAAGTCCCAGCCTGCCTCTGAAGGAACTGTTGTCACTACCCCTGCCTCACAGATGAGACAGAAACTACCCCAAGTGGCTCCTAAGACCACAGTTCTTGGCAGAGACATGGGTCTGTTTCCTGAGGCCGTGTCTGTCTTCTGGTAGCTTCTCAGTTGACCATCCAGCCATACTACATCCCCTGCAAAAGCCTGAGTCAAGCCAGCTCCCCCACCCCACTGATCCAGTAAAGAGCGAGGGCCACACAGCAGGCGGCTGAGCAGCTAGGCACAGTGGAGGCTGGCTCTGAACCTCCTGGGTCCCCACCTCCCTAATGGATGCCAATGTATCATGGGCTCAGTCCCTCCCTGGGGAACCCGGAGGCATCAGGGATAAACTCAGATCTAGTCACTGTTACTGCTGCCCCTTCAGAGGTACCCTGCCTCCCCTCAGGGGAGCCCCTGAGTGGTCCTCTCACCTCCAATCACCTCCTATCTCTTTCCGATGGGTCACATGACATCTAGCTTTCCCTTGGAGACCCTATTCTGGGCTCCCACAGTCCCCAAGTGTCCCCAAACTTGCATAGAACAGGTCCTGGGCCATGATTGGGGGTGGTCCTCAGAAGGCAAGTGCCATTTACATTGTGCTGGGAGTGAGAGGTAGACAATCACATCAGGGTAGGGCAGAGGCTCACCTTTAGCAAGGCTGGCACAGATCTGCAGGGCCAGCCTCACAGGCGCTGGAGAGGTGGACACCACCTAACAGGCGGGGGAATAGAGAAGCAAAGGACCATGGCATCCAGGATGGCAGAAGAATACAGATCCTCACAGAGGGTCAAGCCACAGCAGGGTGGACCAAGGTGGGGGCTACTCCACAGAGGGCCTCCCAGGCACAGGCTGGCTCCACAGTGAGTACAGCCAGAGTGGACCACAGACTACAAATGAGAGACTGAACTCCAGCATGAGAGAGGCAGCGTGCCAGGCAGGGCTGGGAGGATCAAGGCCAGTAGGGCACACATGTACACAATTACAGTGACCAAGGCCTCAGGCCATGTCCCACCCAAGTCCAGAGATGCATGGCTGGGGCTAGAGCCACATGTGACCATTCCAACTGACCAATGACTGTGAGCATCACCTGCACCATCTCAACGGTCTGGCTGGGATGCTTCTGATCTTGAACTAAATGCTGGGACCACAAGTCCATGGCCAGCTGTCCTCAAAGGCAGCAGCGCTGGCCAGACCTGTCCCCTTGCCCATCTCTGTTATTAAAAAGCGCTCAGGAGTTTTCACCACATCCACAGAGGGTGACAGACTATGGGAGCCATGGAGCAGAGGACCACACAGGCCTCATGAGCGCCCACAGAACAGCACAAAGCCCCCAGACAAAGGGAGCAGTTGGCCAACAAGACTGACATAGGACCTAGGCCCATCCTGCAATCAGACTATTGCCTTCTGCCATGGTGGCAGCCAGAGTACCCAGCATCAATGTCCACAAGGACCCTGACATTGACCCAAAGCACTTGGTTCTCAAGGCCTGCCTTGCCTTTTAAATCCTCCTAACATCCCAGACTCTATAAGCCAGGGTCCAACAGAGCCACTGTGTGCCTTTCCCCCTTCCCCAAGTGCCAGGCAATACCTAGGGGCATTTTTCATTGTCACCATTGGGAGGGGCGCTACTGGCTTCTTGGGGGTCAAAGCTAGGGCTGCCGCTCAACCTCCTATTGCACACAAGTCAGTGCTGCACAAGAGAATGATCCAACCAAAGTGTTATCTGTGGAGAAAGCTGTTCTGTCTCCAGATAAGGTGGCTGAGGCCTAAAAAGACTACATGACCACCAGACAGAGCTTGGGCCCAACCCTGGGGAATGGGCAGCTGACTCCCTCCGACTTCCTGGCAGGAGGCCCTGGACCACCCCAGGCTAGCACTCTTGCAGCTGCAGCCCAGTCATGGACAGGGGCCCACAGCAGCAAGCACCCCGGAGGCCTCTGATCTGCTGGGGGCTGTGCTTCCCAAGTGAGGCTGGACCCTGAGGCTTACAGAGGCCCATGATGGCACCCTGGCCCCCACCCCAGAACAATCTAGGACTGCAGGAAGCCTATAGAAGCCACAGCTGGTGGCCTGGACAGCCCCTCACTCCACTGTGAATAGAACCCACAGCCCTGAGTCCTGAGCCCCTAACCTTCTTCCTGCAAAGGAAGACATAACTGGCCTAAAGAAGGGGCCCTGGCACTGTGCAGGAGCAGCTCAGCCAGGGAGTCCCCTGCACCTCTGGAGGGGCCTTCTTCACTCCAAGTCTCAGTTTCCCTGACTTTAAAGGGAGGGCCACTGGTGCACAGCTTGACTGAATCTTGCACAGCAACTATTATAGCTCAGCTCAGGGGGTGGCATCCTGGGGAGAGGCCTCAGGTATGTTCTGGGGTCACCTGGCTAAGATGTGGTGAGGCAGGTTCTGGCCAAGTGTCCTTCTGTGCCCAGCGCCCATACACAGACACTCCTCAGGAGACCTACTGAGCTCCAGGGGAGGGGCAGGTCAGGTTACGGGGCTCAGCAGGTGCTCCCAGAACCATCTAAATCCAGAACTACCCGGTAAAACCCAGCTCTGACCAGCAGCTGACAGCCCAAGGATAATCTGCTCAGCTCCCAGGAGGCCTTGAGGGTGCCCACTGCAGCTTCACTTCTGAGAAGAGTGGCCACTGACACTATGGGGTCCACTGTGAGGGGCATCAGGCTGCTGAGTAGGGCTACCCTACCGAACATATGTCTCTACCTATAGATGCACCTGCGGCCATGCAGAGCCCAGGGCCACCCTTTCAAGACCACCTTCTGAGAAGGTGCCATGCCCTATCCCTTCTCTCCTGATCCCCCAAGCAGCCAGGCCCACCACCCATTGCACTCCACCTAGGACTGGACAGAGAGTGTGTCTAGTTCAGCCCCTCAAGTCCCGGTCATCCACACAAGAAGTCCAGCCTGACACCCTCATGCCCTCTCTGGGCCTGTAGAGGGGCCATGCTCTGACCAGTGACAGGACAAGCTGTAGGACCATATGAATAGGCCCATGGGGTAGGGGCTGCACGGAACAAATGCAGGAGCACTGGACAGTCACCCAACAAGGCACAGTTCTGGCTTTGCCACACAACATCTGGACCTCTTAAGGCCTCAACCCCACGTGGAAAAGCTGCAGGGGCAATGGGTCGGGGGTGTCTCAGTCCCGGTGGGGCTCATAATGCCCTCAGTTGGCCTGGTTGCCTGGCTAGATCAAGGGCAGCCTGCAGCTTCAGGGAGGCTACTGGGACAAGAGACAAGGTCTTGGGCTGGTCACTCAGACAAGGGGTCACAACAGCAGCTGTGCCAGGTCCAGGACGTACTTCCTTCCTTCCTAGAGTATGAGGCCTCTGAAGGAGCAGCAGCTCCCACCACATGGGACTTGTGCCAGCCCCGTGTGCCAAAGAGGGAGAGACAAGAGATTCCTTCAGTGAACCTGGCTTCACTTATCTCTGGATTCTATCTTTGGGGAGGGGGAACTCCTGCTCCATCACCTGGCCTATACCCACTGACATCATAGGGCTTTAGCCCAGAAATCACCACATCAAACCTGGGCTCCTACAGCCCCCAACACAGACTGAGCAGTCCTAGTTGAGAGAGAAGCTGAGATCTGTCACACAAAAGCCCTGACCATTTCACACACTCCCACTCCCCTCAGCCCCCCCCCCCATGGACAGGACACAGGGTCCGATACAGAGCCTGGGAGCCCCTGGGTCCCCTCATTCAGCTGCCAGGTACATGTTCCCCCTGGCCACAACTCAGCTTCAAATCACACTAGATTGACCTCAGAGTTCTCAGCCTGAGATGCCAGCAAACACTCCAGAGGCTCAGAAACCTCTTTGGGGCTTATTATTGCTTATTTTCAACAAATGTTTTTTTATTATTTAAAACTAAGCAATACCAAAGGCCACCACAATGAACCATTGATGTCTATCTTCTGGACCTGCTCAGGCTGGATGTCCATGTCCAAGGGGGCACCACCTAACATGCACAGCCCATTGCCTCCCACACCAAGGGCCACCTTCCCATGTCAACCAAACAAAGCCCAACTCTAATCATCCCAAAGTATACCCTATGTGTCCTAACCCCACCTCCAGGTCCTATCTGTCTCTCCTCTGGCCACATCTAGTTTCTACAACGTTGCCGTGGACAGGACTTGCTACTCTGGGCCCTTGGTTAATCTGTGCAAACCCAAATCCCAGCAGCAAGCCCATGGGATCAGGAGGTCCCTGGAGCTGCCCAAGCACTGGGAAAACCTCCCTCTGATCATCTGTTCAGCCATACCAGGGAAGAGGGTCTCATGTGAGGGGAATATGACACCTACAGGGACCCCTGTGGTTGCCGGGCCATGGCCAGGGGCTGAATCCCTCTCAGGAGCTTTCAGGTTACCAACTTGGATCCATATCTTGGCTTGGGCACCTGTGGACCACTAGTGCATGTGTCCAGCTGAACACTATGTCCAACACACACAACAGCCACCCTACCCCCACAACGTCCACCTCCAGGAAGAGGTTGCGAGGCCCGAGGACGCTGCCTAGGCGGTATGACTTTGAGGTGGCAGGCAGCTGGCCAGAGAGGCCCTGATAAGAGCTAGGAGGCGAGGCCTGCCCCAGTCTGAAGCCAGCAAAGCTGCAGAGCCCCCCAGCCCCTCCCATGCCCCTGTGCCAAGGACAGCCAGAACATTCCAGCACTTGCCCAGGAGGTACCGCACCTCTGCAGGGCTGCCTCAGGGACCTTGAGCGTCCCCAATCTGGAGGTGGTGGGAGCACATTTTCCTCTGCATAAAACCACTCACAGCTCACAAGCTGGCAGGGACTTTTCAAAGGCCCTTTGTGTCCCTGTCTCCTGTTTCACTTTCCAGCCAAGTAAGGTGGGGGTTAGGTGCTCCAGGACACAGGAAGGTCAACAGGTCACCCAAGGCCACACTATGGGCAGACGTGAGCCAGGAGCAGAGCAGCATGACAGGGCTCCCTAGTCTACTAAAAACAAACCAGGGCTGCTAGATTCTCCTATTTCCCTGTCCCCAGCAGGGACAATTCCAAAAGGTTCCCTCAGCCTTTGGACCTCCTGTAGCCACTGGTCTACAGCTCATGAGACTCAAACCAGGTATGACCCTCACTCACCAGTGCACTTTATAGTTGTTTGGCACACTGAGAATAAACACGAATGTCAGACCAGGCCCAGCTCCAGGGACACAGCGCCTGTCCCTATCTTTCTGCCATCTCTAGAGAAAGTTTCCTTTCTGTCCCTCAAAAGTTTCAGTCCATTCTACCTCTGGGTTTACTGTTCTTGTCATCCTACCCCCACCCCAGGTCCTGCCACCCACATGGCTGGATTCCTCAGTGAGGTCACCTGAAGAGCACCCGCCCACTAAGACCTGAACACTGGGAGAGCAGCACCCAGGAAACCCACTGCTTAGTCATGTGCAGGGGTCTTACAGGGACATGGTAGGGTCATGACAGCTTCCAGATCATAGTAAGGGGGTGCTGGTTCTGTTCATGGTTCCTGGATACCAGGAAGACACAAGACATTGTAGAAAATAGGGGTCTTCACCAGACACTGCCGGGCAGAGCCAAGGCTCAGGTCAGTGGTGAATCAGAGATGACAGCACCAGACACTGACATGATGTCTTTGGCATCCACCTCCACATGGGAGTCCAGCTTGTCCACTTTGAAGGGACACCATGTGAGCCAACCCCAGTGCTCCAGAACCCACTATTGCTGGTCCAGGGTCTAAGCCACCAGAATACCAAAGTCAGGTTCCTACAGTTCACCCTAAGATGCCTCCACAGATACCCTTCAACCTGAGGAATGGCTTTGAGTCACTTGTAAACTCCCAAAAGATACAACCAAGCCAGATTCCTAGCCCAGCTGGGAAAACTCATGCTCCCTTCAAGTCTCAGCCCTTTGACTAAGTTGACCCAGGAAGCACAGAAAAAATTAGCTGTAAGATGATCAGTGGAACACAGTCACTCTGTCACCCTGGGGCAAGGCTGGCCAAGGCCATTCCCACTGAAGACCTTCTCCAGAACACCCTTCTCAGGACAGCAGGCAGTGGCCAGTGTGCCCAGTGGATAATGGAGCAGCTTACATCTCTGCACCTCTCCATTCACCCACCCATCTATCCATCCATCTTTCCTCCCATTCATATGCCAACTTCCCCATCAACTGCCTATTTATCTACCCTTCTACCCACCCATTCATCCCTCCTTTTACTGACTCACCAACCCACCTGTTCATCTCTCCATCTATCACCTATCCACTCATTCGCTCCCTCTATGTTTCTGTTTCTATCCCCTTCCAGAACACCTATTCCAGGATAGGGGAGCTCTGTACACAGCCCAAGCATGCACGCTTACCCTAGACCCTTCGGCATCCCTGAGAGGAGGTCCAGTGCCAGATCAGAGCCCCAAAGAAGCAAGGTGATGCCCTTGGCCACACACATGCCCTTGTGTGCCAGCATTGGGGCCCCTCAGAGACAAGGCCTGTCCTGCTCCTGGATACATCGAGAAAGCCAAGGGCCTACAGCAGCACCTCTGAGGGGTGAGAGACCTCAAACAACAGGATTATTTCTGGAGAGCTCCCTTGGGGAAGTAAGCACTATGTTCTCTCAGAGAGACACAGGCCAACAGCCCAGCTCACGCCACCCAATGACTACCACACCTGTCTGCTGCCTAGGAAATCAGGCCACTCTGTGATCTTGGAGTCCTACACCCCACATGGCCGCCGACTGGGGGGCTCTGAGCCCTATTGTTTCTTCAAGCCCTCCACTGTGTGTGGGCCCTGTGAGGGTGAAACTGGACATGCCATGGGGAGGAGCCTCCTGGGTGCTCAGGAGTCACAGCCCTCCTGGGCAGAGAGGGACTCTGAGCTTAGTCCAGGGCTCAGGGTGGGGCTCATGAGCTCAAAGGAAAACAGTCACCCTTCAGGCCAGGTATCAAATTCGTTTTGTCTAAAGGACTGCAAAACACGCTGTTGATTAACCCCAAACTATGCGCTCCCTTCGGCCTCCAGGTTCCCACGAGTGAAGAACAAATCCTCATAGATTCTTGCTAAACCAGTCCTCTGATCATACTCCGGGTTTCAGCCACCTCAGTTGCACTCAGGGGAGGAGCACAGGTTGTGAAGAGGAATAGGTTCCCTCACTGTGACTTTGTTGGCCTCCAAAATTGCCCAACAGTGGGGCAAAGAACAAGAATATGCCCTTCCCAACCCCTCTTGCCCATGCAGTGGGAACTCCAGAGGCTGGAGGGGTAAGGCGGCTTATGTGGAGTAGGAGCACAGCCACGTGGCCAGTCATGCCGGGGCTGTGTTCCACCTGGGGACAAAACAGCAGGTTTGTTCCAGCACTGCCAGGCACCATGATGCCACAGCCTGTCTCCATGGAAGGCTGAGGACACAATCTCAACCTCCAACGTACACAACTAAAGGGACTACGCCACCTCGAGGATGCCTCTAGTTGCTCATTATCTGAGAAGAGGTAGGGGTCTTGCCTGTTCCTTCTGAGCCCTGCAGTTACAACCTCCAGCCTGCCAGGGGGAAGGAAGTGAAAGGAGGAGCAGAAGGGAGAGCCTGCCTGTCCTCTAACTGCCCATTCCCCATTCCCATGGCCTCTACGCCAGTTCCAGTTGGGAGGCGGCCTGCCCACTGCAAAAGTCACCTACAAATAGGGTTTCTGGACCATGGATCTTTGGACCTGAGAGACAGTGGGGAGGCTCTCAGGTCCTCCCATCCACCATCCAGGCCCTTTTCAACCTGAGATCAAGGACAATGTCATATGCATCATCCATCCCTAGAGACAGCTCTGGGCAGCAAAGAGTCTCCGGGTATCACATGTCAGAATCTAACTTTATGGGTCACAATGACCAGAGACAATGGTGTCCCCCAACACTGTATTGCCTCCCAGCTGAGGTTTTGGGTTCAGCAGTGGATTGAGTACAGTGCTGTCTGCTCCAGAGCCCCCTCAAACTGCTGTACCCAGAGAAGGTTGAGGAGCCATTCACAAAGATCCCAACAGCCCTAAACCCTCCTGGACTTAACAGAGTCCACCAAGTACAGAAAAGGGCAGGGACAAGGCAATGGTAGCACACACCAGGTGTGTGACACACAGTACGAGGAGGAACACATCACTGAATGGTAAATTAAACAATGACTCTGACAATTTGTTTAATCAGGGCCCAAGAACGGTTTTTTGTTACAACTGGTGGTTATAACATGTTATATTCTTGGACTCTCAATCTGTCTTTCCTCCTTCCTTCCCTCCCCCATTTTTATTTCTTGGTCACTCACAGAAGAACCCAGACCTTTGGTTCCCAGAGAGTGTCCCACAATTGGGATTTTGTAGATGGCATTCCCACATGCCACTGAGCATGCTCCTCTGGCTCCAGTATATCTGGTATTGCATTTAGATCCACAAGCTCCAACACTCATTTATCTACATATCCAGGGCAAGATGGGGTTATGGGCTGGATTAATGCACTTCTAGCCTAGAGGGGCCCCCAGGGTCTGATAGTCTCAAGCTGTGATGTTTGAATCATGACCTCATTGGGACCCTGACAATGGTGAAGCATTACCTCAGGGTCACTTCTTTAGGTATTAGCAGAGATCAGTGAGAATCCTGAAGACAGACAACCTCATTGAGCCTTTGTGTCCTTGGTTACAAGCACACAGGAAACACAGGACAGACGTGCATTGGGTTCTCTCTGTTTATTCACCTGGGCTCAAGATCATGAGCTCTCTCCCTGTTAATCTCCAAAGGTGACAGATCTCCACCCTTAGTCTCTACAAGAATGCAAGATTTGATCCCCCATGTGCTTTGATGCACTTTGGCTGATATTGCCCAAGAGGCTCCCCTTGCTACATCTGTAGCAAGAGCTTCCCGGGTTGTCCCAGATTCTTGTGACATGGTCCCAGGGTCCCGCTGAGCACTGATCACTCCCTGCCTCTGCCAGGGTGGGTGTTGCAGGCTTCGCCTGTGCACCTACTGTGGATCTGGGCTCAGCCATTTCTCTTGCAGTGCAAGAGGACATTTTTGGTCACAGTCTGGGGACTGGGAGCTCCTAGCTACTATATGGTCCTTGTTTCTAGAACTTTCCAGTAAACCGAGAAATGTTTTGAAAATACAAGACTCATGAGTGCATACTGAGACTTATTCAAATGAAGGACTGGAAGGGTTCAATTTCTTTCTTTCTTTCTTAGGTTTGTTTGTTTGGGGGGCCCCACCATCTCCTTAGTTCCCAATACTACCAATAGTTACTTACCCACTCAGCAGTTTTAGAACGATATATCCACATAATGGCACAGCTGTGACATGGTCACTAAAAGCAGTTCTACTCATCTATAACAAACCCCTAGGAATATGTCACCTAAAATAACTCCTTTCTACATGTTTTTTCTGCTAAGTCACCATATACTTTTAGGCTTACTTGCTTCATTCTGAACTTGGTGAACTTTTTCTAGTTAAGATTTACTTAGGAGTTTTGAATTAAAATAGTAGGATCTGCTTTTTTATTTTAAACAACACAAGGTTTTTATATGGTTCCAAAGTCAAATTTAAACAACATTACTACAGTTTAGATCTAAAATGTCCTCCCAAAAGTCTCAAGCATTCAAAGGTGCGGCTTTTTGGAAGGTGACTGTATCATGGGGTGCTATACTCATCACTGGATCAATTCACTGTTGTGTCCACAGCTCAGTGTACTATTGGGAGGGGGAACCTGGTTGAAAGAGGTGGGTCATTGAGGGCATGACCTGGAAGGGTCAGCTCCTGTCCTCAGCTCTTCCCATCGCTGCTTCCTGGCTGCCATGGGCTGAGCAGCTTCCCTCTACCACGCCCTTCTATCAAGATCACAACCAGTTACAGATTTCTTTGTTCCTTCTCCACTCCCACTGCTTCACTTGACTAGCCTTAAAAAAAAAAAAAAAAAAAAAAGATATTTCTGCCTAGGAACCAGCCACAGACTGAACCTTCTGAAATCGTGAGCCAAACAAACATCTCCTCCTTTAAATTGCAGGTATTGGGCATTTTGTCCCCATCTCAGGAAATCACCAATGCCAAGAAATGAAAATCTCATGCATTCCCCTCCATGCTCTTTGAGGGTTTTTTCCCCCAAGCTTTGGATTTTCTTTTCATTGCATTAGTTTGGGGATGGATGTATTTGGTATCCTCCCTCTTAACATATGAAAAGTACTCATTATGCTTTTATTCACTGTGGCTTTTTTTCCACTTAAAAATTCTCCTGCTCATCCATCACTCATAATAGCACAGATCTTACACATTCTTGGGATAGCTGCATAATATTCCACACACGGGTGACTCAATCTTTCTCCTACAATGGGCCTTGAGGTCTTCCTAGTCTTCCCTATTACAAGGTTTTCCTGAACTTCCTCATGCCTGTGTATTTCCTATATTTGCCAGCACCACCAACATAGGTCATGAAAGTGGGCTGTTGGCTCAGAGGCAAATACACCCAGAATTCTGGTAGGTATTGCCCAGTCAGTCTCCTCCGCTGTGAATACTTAGCAGCACTGGCACTTCTGCAATCTAAGCACCACAGTGAGCTTTCCAGCCATATTTCTCTCACCAGGAGTGGAGTTTGTACATGTGTAAGGATCACCTTGGTAGTCAACCTTCCTGTGAGCAGTGTGTGGCGTCTCTGACTCATCTCCCCTGGGATTGTTGGCTTTATCCTTTGCATGTTTTAGAAGCTCTTTCACATTATACATTAACCCTCTGAGACACCTTGCACCATCCACAATCTGTCACTTATCAGTCTGCTGTCCTGAAGGTGGGGGAGGCACACAAACACTGGTGCCTTCTATAGTCCAACACGTACGTCCATTCCTCTGTGCATCTGGCTCTTGCATCATACAAAAGCTTTAACCACACATCAGGTTAAAGACTTCCTTGTTTGTTTCTGGTATTTAAGTGGCTTTCTGACCCACTTGGAATTTTATCTCCATGTACCATGTGACACATGTGCCCCAGCTCATCATTTCCCACATAGCCATCCAACCAGCCGGCATCACTCATGAGGTTGGTCTTTACCCACTGATTGGATATGGTGAATACATGTGTTTTTAAATTTAAAAATTTTAAAGATTCCGTCCCACAGATTATCTGCCTGTCCATATGCCAACACAACGTTATTTTGTCCAGCAGGTCTACCTCTAGTTCTCACTTTCTGAATCTCTCCAGGTCTCTGCACAGATCCAGTTCAGTGGGGAGAGCTCAGGAGAGCTGTTTTGAGCAGTCTTTACATTCACCCTGGAGCACAGATTAGGGAAGAAGCAGAGAAGGATCCCCATTCTTGGGTGACATAAAGGGGAAGCTCAGAGTCCTGCTCCCAGTGAACCTACATCCTGTGAGTGGGGCAGTCCAAGAGCATGCCCACTGCCCAAACACAGGGGCAAGACAAGCACTTAGTAGCTGGGAAGGGGTGGTTATTAGGGTGTATTCTGGGGACTGAAGACAGAAGGCCAGACAGGAGTGATATGCCTAGGGTGCATACTAGATCTGATGCTAAGTATATGGCATTATCTTGCTTGGGACCACAGCATCTGGGCTTCCAGGCAGAAAGTTGGAATTCTGCAGGTACAGCATGATCAAAGGGCTGGACCTCAGTTTTCCCTGTGCAAGGAGACCCAATGTTTTCATGTGTGAGCCAATGAACAGAAAGGACAAATAGGAACAGGGCCTCAGAATCCAGAAGTGGGCAGGGGTGTTCTCTATGGTCAGTGAACCAGTCCTATCCTCTCTGGTAAAAAATAAGAAGTTCCTTTAGAATAGAAGTTCCTTTAGTTTCCAGCTTTGGAATACAGCTAGAAAGCCTACTCTAAGCAAGTTTGCTCCAGGAGGTCCCATAAAGTCACATGTCCAGTCTTGGGACACTGACAAAAGCCCCATCTAGGCCATTGGTCCAGCCCAGCTCTGGTGTAGTCCTCAGACACTGATGAGAATCTCACCTTGCTACCAGACACATTTTATCACACATACCTAGGCGCACCAGTACAGCCTTGCCCCCAGATGGCCCTAGGAAACCAACAGGCACATCATGCCACAGCCAGATGTACCACACCTAGAGTAACCAGTGAATACATCTGGCCTACAGGAGGTTCATGCCAGCTCAGAGTGCAATCCCACAACCCCATAGCTTGGGCCACTGAGGCACCTGCAGACATCACCAATGCTGCCCAAGCTTCTTCCTGAAACAGCATATCCAAGTAACATCCTAGGACATACCACTAGCAGAAAGTCTTTCTACCAAAGTCACCCTATGAAATAGTACAGGCAACTGATCCATCAAACCCACAAACATCAGTATGCAGACATAGGAAACATGAAGCACAAGGCAACATGGTGTCTGTAGAGAAGCTCAAAACTCTCCAGCAAAAGTCCCTAAAGAAAAAGGAAACTGATGAACTTCCTGAAAAGGAACTCAAAACAATGACTGTTTAAAAGAAAAACCTTAATGAAATGCAAGCGAATATAGACAGTTCAATACAATAGGAAGACAATTCATGATCCGAAAGAGATATTCAGGAGATACAGAGATCATAAAAAAAAAAAAAAAAAAAAAAAAAAAAAAAAAAAAACAAATGTGTTGGAATGAAAAAAAAACTCAGTAAGTTAAATTTTACAATACAATCAAGAGCCTCAAAAGCGGAATAGATCAATCAGAAAAAAACAACTTCTGGGCTTGAAGTTAAGTCTTTTGGGAAAAAAATGCAAAAAAGAAAAAGAAAAGAAAAAGCCTTCAAGATCTATGGGACACCATTAAGTGAATAAACAATTATATGGTGGATATTTCACAGGAATACAAAAAAAAAACAAGAAGAAGGCATAGAAGTTCAAGAAAATATTCATAATAACAATTACTAAACGTAATAACAATTACTAAAATTTCTGGACATTTAAATATCTGGAAAAGATACAGACATAGAGGTCCACAAAGATGAAAGCAGCCTTAGTAGATTTGAGCAAAAGGATCTTCTCCAAAACATACAATCAAACTGTCAAAAGTACAAGCCAGAAAGAATTCAAAAAACAGCGAGACAAGTGTCAGGTTTCAAGGAATCCTCACTGAACTGACAACAGACTTCTCAGCAGAAATCTTAGAGGCCAGGAAGTAACAGGATAACACACTGAAAGTCCCAGAAGAAAAAAAAATAATGTCAGTCAAGAATGGTCTGCATCGTGATGCCACACACCTGTAATCCCAGCACTTGGGGGGCTGAGGCAGGAGGATAATTATGAGTTCGAGGCCAGCTTGTACTACAAAGTGCGTTCAAGATCAGCCTCAACTGTATAATGAAACCCTTCCTCAAAAAGACAAAAGAAAAAAAATGCTCAGCAAAACTGTCCTTCAGAAATGAAAGAGAAATAAAAATTCTTCCTAAGACAAGCAAAAACTAAAACAATTCCTTGCTCCCCACCCCCCATGGTTCTAGAAATTGAACCCAGACTTCGAAACTGAGCTATATCCTCATTTTAATTTTTTTTTTTTAAATTTTGAGACAGGGTCTCACTAAGTCATTAAGTCACCCAGGTGAGGCTTGAACTTTTCAGCCTCCCAGAGTGCTGAGATTACAGGTGTGTGCCATCATGCCCAACTTGACTGTAATGTGTGTGAGTACTTGTGTGTATGTGGGGGGAGGTATCAGAAATTTGAGCACAGAGCTTTCACACTGAGTTATATTTCCAGCCCTTTAATTTTTTTGAGATACAGTCATGCTAAATCATTACATTACCCAGGCTAGGCTCCAATTTGTGATCCTCCTGCCTCAGTCTCCCACAGTGCTGGAATTACAGGCATGCAACAGCTAAATTTTGAAAATGTATCAGCAACATATTGGTTTTATGAGAAATGCTTAAGGGAGTCCTGCACTAGAAACAAAAGGACAACTACCATCATGATTACACGCGAAAGTGTAAAACACACTAGTAGACAACTACTGTCACAAATATATACAAACGTACAAAACTCACTAATAGAAAAGAGACATAAAACAGAAAGAGAAGCAAATTTTGTCAGTGCAGAAAACCACCAAACTAGAGATGAATAACTAGAATGGAAGGAACAAAGGATCTCCAAAACAATTAGGGGGAAAAATCAACAATATGACATGAATATGTTTATACTTATCTTTATTTAAAATGGACTAAGTTCCTCCATTTAAAAGTATAGACTGGCTGAATGGATTTAAAGAAAATATATTTTTAAAAAGACTCAATGATAAGCTGCCCACAGGAAACTCACTTCACCAGGAAAGGCAAACATATTCTGAAGGTGAAGGGTTGGAAAAATATATTCTGTTGCAAATGGAGAACAAAAGCAAGCCAGAGCTGCCTCACAACTGGTATGATAGACTTTGAATCAAAAAATCTATAATGAGAACAAGAGGTAATTACAAAACAATACGGGATCAATTCAAGAAGAAATAACAATGACAAAGATATCTGTACCTAATTCCGGAGTGCCCAATTATATAAAGCAACCATTGTTAGAGCTAAAAGAAGCAATACTCTAATATGACAATAGTGGTAGACTTCAACACCCCACTTGCATCAACAGCAGAACATCAAGGGAAAAAATCAACAAAGGAACATTGGAGTTAAATTCTACTACTGATCAGAGGGACCTAACAGGAATCTACCAAATACTTCATCCAACAACTGCAGAATATACAATTTTCTCATCAGTACATGGGACATTCTTCAGGATGGAGCATAGATTAGGCCACAAGCCTCAAAAGTCCAAAAAACGGAAACTTGAGAATGTACCTTCTCTGACAACCACAGAAGAAAACTTGAAATCAACAAGTGGAACTTTAGAAACTATAAAAAGAAAAGTTATAAAAATATATAGAAATTAAACAACACACACCATTGGTGGGAACGCAAACTAGCACGAACGTTATAGAAAATGGTATGGAAGTTCCTCAAAAAAATGAGAAACAGAACTACCATGCAACCCTGCAATCCAGCTTCAGGGTGTAAATCCGAAGGAACTGAAGTCGCTGTGTGGAGACTCATCTGGACTTCCTGCTTCTCACAGCACTGTTCACGAGAGCCAAGACACAGAATCCACTGCGTGTCCATTGGGGGATGAGCAGATAAAGGAAATGTGATACGCTGTATGTGTACAGTAGGACATTATTCCACCACAGAAAGAAAGAAACCCTTCCATTTGCAGCATCATGGATGGATCTGGAGGGCTTTCTGTTTAATGAAATAAAACAGGAACAGAAACACAAGGATTGCATATTTCCTTCACAAAGAGAAGCTAAAAAATGGATTCCAAAGAAGTGGAGAGTAGAGGTTACAGAGCCTGGGAAGGGTGTGGAGGAGAGGAGAGAGGATGGTTAATGGTAGGGGACAGCTAGACAAGCAGAGTAAGCTCTGATGTCCTACAGCTCAACAACCAATCATGGCTGCTATTTCAGAACAGCCAGGGGACAGAACTTTGAGTGTTCCTAACGCAAAGCAATGTCTGAGGTGATGGAAATGCCAATTACCCTGGTCTGGTCATTACATGTTGTACGTGTGTCACACCATACCCCATCAATATGCAATTAAAAATTGTGTCAATTAAAAATTGCAGGAACACACATACACTGTAAGTTTTCATAGAAGCGCCAGGCATGTAGACCTGCAGGTGATCCCTACTGAAGACTGCGCTTCTGCCTTCTGGATCCTTCTGGATGAACCACTTTGATGGGGTCTGCTGAGCCCCCACACCTTGAATCAAAGCAGGGACAGGGCAGGGGCTCTGGAGTTGGGTGGACATTGGGTCCCACTATGCATCTACCCCTCCTCCAGCAAGGCAGTCTCTAAGGCAGAAGCCCCTCAACCCCAACATAGCTCCTGCCCACCGCCTTCTCAGGCTCCGGAATGCCGCTGGATAAAAATATCCCCAGGCAGATGTCATCAAGCCCGCTTGTCTGTGGGGCATGGAGCTGCTGGGCAGCAGGCCCGACGGCCACAGTCCAGGCTACAGGGGTGGAGGAAGGAGAGAAATCAGGGGAAAATGGAGGAAGAGCCACTGTCAGACAGATCCAGGCAGCACTGCCCACTGTGTAGCAGCTCAGTTGCCCAAGAGCACTGGGGAGCACACGACACCCAGAGTGATAAGCTGCTGGTGCAAGCTGGAAGGTTTCCTAGAGGAAGCAGCCTCCACACTGAGCCTCAGCTGCAGCTCTGGGCAGCAGGGGTCAGGAAGAGGAAGCAACCAGATCGAAGGCTCCTGAAGGTTTGTCTCCCACCCCCAGGCAGAAACTGAGGGCCAGTTTCACCAGCTGTGACCATCCGGGAGAGTGTCCGAGCTGAGCTCCATACTCTATCCTTGGGAGGCAGCTGTCTCCTGCCCAGCTTTCTCCCCTCTCCTTTCAGGACAAACAGAGGTCGCTATACCTCATGTGGCTGGGCCACCGAGGA
This sequence comes from Cavia porcellus, assembly GCF_034190915.1. Lineage (NCBI taxonomy): Eukaryota > Metazoa > Chordata > Mammalia > Rodentia > Caviidae > Cavia > Cavia porcellus. Next base: position 30,224,108 of record NW_026947500.1, read on the forward strand.
TCAACATTAGTACCCCACCAAGGCAGAAGAGCAGGATATGGAGGAGGCCTGGAGGCCCAGGCTGTTAGAACAGAACATGGGGAAGGAGTTCCTGGCCTCAGACAGGCAGCCGCTGGTGTATTTAGCTGTGCGGCCTTAGGTAAGTAACCTACCCCTCTGAGCCTCAGGGTTCCCAACAACTCCCAGCAAATGGTTTCCCCAGGCAAAGTAGTGGGCCATGATCCTGACTCTGGCCCTATCATGTCCCAGCCACCTCACCAAGGCTCTGTGTAGGGTCAGTGGCTTATGCTGCAGCCAGCACCCATACAGGGCCTAGACAAGTAGGGCTGGGCCTGGCAGCCAGAGACAAACTGTCCACAGAGGCCGAGTCTTCCCATGTGCTCAGAAGCACATGAAGCCTCAGTTCTTTTTGTGTCACTGGGATCACCAAATGACAACAGGGTGGCCCTGCTCCCCACTGCCCCAGCAACTGTGTTTACCCCGCCCTCAGAGCCTGGGATGTCTCCAGCTCAGCGTGGCCAGGAGGAAGAGGTGGTAGACATAGCTGGCTCCACCCATGTGCCAAATGCTGAGCACTGAGGTGGGGGCAGGGGATGACACCATGCCCATTCTGTCTGGCGCCAAGCCCAGCGTGGCCACAGCATCCACCATGCCTTCCCTCTGGTGTCACAGGCCTTCCCTTCTGCAGCCAAATCTACAGGGTCTGAGCAGAAGTGGCAGTGTTGTTTACCACTTGTGTCTTATTCTCCTGATGAGAAGCAGAAGATAGTCACCAATACATGTAAGCTTCCAGAAGCGCCTCTTCGGCCTTGGCCCAGGGCTGGCCACCTGCAACTTACCTTGTCTCTCCTATCCCCAGGGCCTGCCATACCTTCCTGGAGACCTGGTCCCCAACTTTCAGCAGTCTGCAACAAGGTGCCCTCCCAGTCTGGCACTTTGATGGCAGATGAGTGCTTGAATCATAGGAAGTTACCTAGGAGCCAATAGCTGGCTCAGAATGGCAGGGCTGGGAAGGGTTATAGGGCCAATCTGGGTCCATTTCCCAGGTGAGAGGGATGGGTAGCAGAGGGAGGCAGGGAGGCCCTGCCCAGGGCCACATCAGAAGTAGGCTGAGCAGGTACACAGAAGACCAGAACCGCCCATCTGCATCCCAGGTGTGCAGAGGGTCTCATTCCAGCACCCAGGAGTGGTAAGGGAGGCAGACTCTCAAAAGTCATATCACCTTGCAGGCCAGTCCTCCCTGGGGACACCACCCCAGGGGACCCAAGGGCACCATTCGAGAAGTGCTGATCACACTGGCAGGATGTGAAGCATGGAAAAGAAAACCCAACTTTGCATGGGGAGGATTCCAGGCTGAGCCGGGGACATCACCTGCCAGGGAACACCTGGCCCCACTGCCACTCTAGCACATGGGTGGGAAGTGTTCCTGCCTGGCCTCAGCTGCTCCCGCTTCTACCACTTAGCCTGACACAGCCCAGGCCAGCCTGTGAGGCTGCAGGTCCCTGATACCCCAACCACAGACCTCTGTGCAGGGTAGAAAGGCCCTCCCATGGGGGCTCTGAGTTTTGCTACCTCCTGAACCAAATGTTGGTCCTTGCAGATGTATGTGGCCACTTAACCAATGCCAGGCCATGGTGAGGTGCTCAGCCTATGGCAGCAGTGTTTCCAGTGTCCATGGGGCTGTGTCTGAAGTAGGCAGAGGGATCTCAGGACAGCCAGGGGATGAGACCAAGGGACAAAGGCCCCAGAGGAGGTGACCAGAGAAAAAGTCCAAAAGAAAATTCATTTTACAAGAAAACTCAAGTCTTGAAGAGGACAGAGAGAGAGAGACCTCGCCACCAGATCACCCCATCCCGCAAGCCCAGCCTTGTACTCTCCATCCTCCTATCCAATTTTGTTCTCGAATCTGCATGAGAACTGTCAAGTGGCTGCTCAGAACTTCAATGCCAGTGCCTGAGAGGGGATGGGTACTGACAGCCACAGTCAGAGAGATGTGGCCTCCACTTGCAGAAAGGTGACCTGACCAGCTGAGGCACTCGAGGGACCCAGTTGCAAGCTCCATCAATGATTAACTCCATGCAAGGTGCGGACAAAAGCCACTGCAAAGTTCTTGAGGGCTTGAGAAAGCCAGGGCTATGGGAGGTGGGGACAGAAGTGCTGAGTCAGTCAGGTTTGGGTTCAAGAGCTGGGGAGAGGGCAGTTTCCACTCACTGTGGGCCCCTCCACAAAATCCTTCTTCTCAGCCACAATCAGGCTTTCTAAGCATCTCGGCATTCAGGGTAGATGCTGGCTGGACTGAGGCATGTGACCCATTAGGAAGCTGGCTAAGAGTTTGGGGTTCAGCAAACCTAGATCCCCTGTGCTCTCAGTTAGGATGGAGACAAAAAAGGGTCCATAGTGGAGGGGAGGGGGTCAGGAAGCCCAAGCAGGCAAGGTCAGCACCCAGGGACTGCATCCTGCCCCCTGCCCCTGGATGACCATGGGGGACCAGAGCAACACAGGAAGGCCACTCTCCTTAGGCCAGAGCAAGGGTTCCCTGAGGAGGTGACAGGATGTCCGGGTCTGCTTCCCCAGCCACACATGGGAAGGCATGTTCTCAGCCTGCAGCACATTGGCTCCCACCTCTACCTCCAGCACACCAGGGCTGGGAAACCATACTCCCTCCCAGTTCACAATCCATCTTACCAAGGACAGAGCTTGCTCTCTGCCACCATCTCATCTGTCACTTCTGAGAGCAACCTCAAAGTGGTGCCAAGCAAGCTACTTCACAAAGCTGCTGCCAGGCTCCAGCCCCTCTGTACTCCTAACTCCAGGTCAGGCTCAAGTGGCTCATTCCAAGGCCCTTGCCACCTCCTGGAAGCTTTGGGGATGAGGAGGCTACTTCCCAGCCTCAGGCAGGCTACACACTCTGCCCAGCCAGGGTCTACCTGCAGCTACACCTAACATAGGGCTGCAGGTGGTGGTGGTGATGGTGGTGGGGTTTGTGACCACTCACCAGGGCTGGCCACACCTCTCATGGGGTCAGGGCCCTGAGCCAGCCCCACACAGCCACTTCCCTGAAGCATCACTTGCCCACATTCCTCCACATCAGAGAAGCACTCAGCCACCATCCCCAGAAGCCGTCCATGCCTGCCGGCTCCCGGGGAGGCCAGGCACAGGGAGCTCTGCTGAGCAAACTTCCGAGGGCCGAACAATCCAAACCCGGAAGAAAACGCAATGTAAGCAGAGACTTCCTTTGGAGTGTGGCAAGCCTCTTTCTCCACCCAGGCAACAGCTGGAGCTCAGAGGATGCTCATTGGCCAGTCTGCATCCCCAAGATGCCACTGAGTAGATGTCTGAAGGCACTTCACCTTGGTGTGTGGGGCTGCTGGACAGAGAGGTAACAGGGCAGGGTCTTCTCCAGTATCTGATAGTTTGGGGTCCAGCAGGTGAGTGCTGGAAGGCAGGTGACCCACAGGCACAGTGGTACCCACAAGCCTGGGATTTCCTGGTGGGGTCTCTTGGAGTCACTACACATGAATATTCTACAACCTCGACAACCAAGTGCTGCTGCAGCCAGAGGCAGAGCCTGCCTCTCCCACAGAGCTGCCACAGCCCAGGCACCCTCCGATACTTCAGGGGTGACATGGGGTAGGAAAGAGATCTCAAGGTAGCCTCTCTGTGGGGACAGCATGACCTGAGAATTGCCCTTCCTACAATGGAAGGCCAGAATCTCCTGAGCGTGTGTCCTGCTACCCTCTTTTGCAACCCTGGGGCAGCAACAAATGGAAGTAAACAGGTCCCTGAATGGCTTGCCAGCCCTGTTGGCAAAGATGGGTACACACAGCAGTGGGAAGCCACTCCACGCAGCCCTACAGCCTGAGAACGTCAGAGCAGACTCACAGGCAAGAGGCTGGCACGGCATCAAGCAGGCATGGCTGGGCAGCCGGGAAGCAGGGCCACATGGTGGCGGGAAAGGCAGCAAGGAGGGCAGCTTGACCCTTTCCAAAGGCAACTTCCTGTGCACCGTCCTTGAGGAATCAAGTACCCAACCCGCTCAGGCACACCTTTGGGAATGGGAACCACCTGATGGCAGCGCAGGCTGGGTGCTACACTGCACCTGGTCCTGGAACACAGCTGCCTTTGCCGGACGTCTGAAGTGACCCCCCACTCTCTGCAAGGCCCAGGTTTTCACCACCTCGGTTAACACACACCAAAGAACTCTCTATGCCCTGCTGACCCCTCAGGGAACACAAGCGCACCTGTCACCTTGCCCTGGACAGATCCCTGTCCTAAAGAGTCCTCCAGTCTCTGCCTGGTGACCCTCCACTTCTGGGGCTCCTGCTACAGCACCCAAGGGCAAGCTCAGCCAGCTCTCTTCTCTTCCCAAAAGGATTACCACCTGGATTCCCCTCCAGGGAGGGGGGGGAGCCAACTTGTAGGCCGGGGCAGCCCTTCCCCAACTATGTCCCCCTCCACATGTCTGGGCAGGACCTACGGACAGTTTCCCATCCCAGCCACAGCAGCGTCCCTGAACTTCTAGCGAGAAGCGCCAGTGTAGTCGCTGATGTTCCCATGAAACCCTCCTGACCTCTGTCGCAGCTGCAGCAGGTGCTCGCCCTTGCCTCGCGGCGATACTCACACGGCAAAGTGGTAAACGAAGCACTTCCAGCCGGTGGGGCGCTCGAGGAAGTTGTAGACGCGGCCCTGGATGTGGGTGCGCGCGAGCAGCGGCCGGCGCGCGCTGTAGATGGAGACGCGCGGGTCAAGGCTTACCGGCGGCCGCGGGCCGAGCTCCAGCCCGGCAGGGGGCGCGGCGGGGGACGCTGGGGGCGCGGGAGACCCGGGACTCAGGGCGCCTGGAGGCGCGACAGGCGCGTAAAGTGTGCCGCCCGCTGGGCCACCCTCAGCCAGCTCCAGCGAGAAGGGGCACTTCTTGGCCAAGCTGGCGCTGCCCCGCCGGGAGCCCAGCAGACGGCCCCAGCCCCCGCGCTTCCTCTCCGTCCTGGGCGGGGAGGAGGCCGCGGCCATAGCCTGACAGGGGCCGACACCCGAGTGGTGGCACCTCGAGCTGCGGCCAAGACGGGCGCCCGTGCACAGTGCAGGCTACCGCGGATGCCAGCCCCGCGGGAGGGGCTGGGGGCGGGGCCGGAGGGGGCGGATCTCAATAGCCGGTCCCCAAGGGATGGCAGGCCCCGCCCCGATCTGCGCCCCGCCCCCAGCCGCCCAGAGCGCTTTGGGAGCCGCCATCCGCTCCCACCTGCAGGCCTAGCTCTGGTCACTGGCTTGGTCCTACCCTCACCCCCGCCCACCTGCTTGCCCTTTGGGGGCTGGCGCCCACCTGTTCTACCTTGTTCGCGTGCACGTGCTTGCCCCTACTCACACCTACCTGTTCTGCCCAACTCCTGGGGAGCCAAGCCTCAGAGGAAAGCTCCAAGCTGGCAGTCTAACTGTGCAGTCGGAGCGGGATAGGATGTGGGCACCAACTTCATCGTTCAAGCCCCTCTGGGGACAGAGTAAGAAGCAAGAGAGAAAAAGGGCCCCCTGCGGCACGCACAGACCATCCAGGCAAAAGTAAAAGGCTATGTGGAAGGCTCTAGCCTCCCCCGGGTGCACGCTGCTAGTAGGGAATGAATTCCAGTCGCTTCCCACTGGTCCTAGTCCCCTGAAACTGGGAAAGGGAGAAAGGGTCGTCTAGTGATGGTCCTGCACAGCCCTGTAGGAGCCTGCAGAGTTGCTGGGCATGTTGAGCAGAGCCACCTGGGCAGGTCAAGGGAGAATTGTTTGCATCTGCCCAGGAACTGAGAATGAATACTTCATCCTCTTTGCTCCAGAACTAGGCTGGCTGTACCCTGAGGTTTCCCCAGCTGGGAGAGAGAAGTGCAGGAGTGAGTAATGGGGTGTGAAGATTTAGGCTAGTTCCCCATTACTCCAAGTTGCACTGGTGTTTGGGAGTAGCAGCAAACAGAAAAGACTCGCCTACATGACATTCACCTCACTCCTCTCTGGCTGAGAGGGGACAGAATCACTGCTGTGTTCAGGGAGAGCCTGGTGGGGCTGGTTACTCATGCACTGATTGCAGGTCTTCACTGGGCATGCTGGGCTGGCCCCTGTAATGTGTTCACACCAGGAAGTCTCAGGGGTGGGGAGTTGAGTTCAGTTCCTGGTCCTGGGCCACCGGCCCCGGGCTCTGATATGTAGTGGTGCTGCCCACAGCAAGACACAGTAGTCCCAGCCTGTTGTGTGGGGGTGGGGGTGAAGGAGGATGGTGAATCTTTTGGTTTTCAGTGATTCAAACAGCCTGCTGCAGTCCATGTGTCATAGATTCACGACTAATGGACAAGGGAGGCTCGGGACCAAGCTAGGGACACTTGTAGGGACACATCGCTTAAATCCAACATGGGCAACCCCGAGAAGGGCCACACTACCACTGAAAGACACATAATAGGCATTCAGTAAACCCTTTGGGGGGAATTACATGCATGAGTGACCAGTGGCTACACCTTCAGGGCAGCAGAAAGATGATGAGCATTCAGTAAGTAAACAGTGTTAGGACAACCGGACAGATAGAGAAAGCAAGACGAAGGTTAGGCCAGGCCCACTTCTCACACTACACACCGGAGTAAATTTCCAAATGAGTCTGGGGTTTCAGTGAAAAGGCTGAGATGAAACCATGCAATTCTATAAAAAGGAATGGAAACCACGAATGGTGGCACACACCTGCAGTTCCAACACACAGGTGGCTGAAGCAGGAGGATCACTGAATTCAAGGACAGCCTGAGCTACATAGATCAAGATGAGACTGAACAATGTAATGAGACTTTGTTTCCAAAAATGTGGGGTGAATTCCTTGACAACCTGTGGACAGGGAAAAGGCTTACAAATACTTTTTGAAATCCAGAATCAGTAGATAAAAGAACAAAAAAAGAAAAGAACCCCACCATTGGCAAAGATAAGAGGCAATCTGGGAAAATATTTGCAATGTTTATTGCAAACATAGGATTAGTATGGCTGATATATAAAGAACATCTAAAAGAAGGAAATATCAGCCTTCTGGGAAAGTGGGCAAAAGATATGAAAAGTGCACAGAAAAAGAAGTTTGTGGCCTTTGCACTTATGAAAAAAATACTCAACCTCACTCACAAGAAAAATGCAAATTATAAGTACACCCTGATACCATGCTTGCCTATCTGATTGGCAAAACTTCAGAAGTTTGAGGGCACAGACTGCAGGAGAAGCCAAGGCAGCAGGTGCTCTCCTTGTCATCCGTGGGAAGGGAATTCTGGCAATACAGCAAGCAACAGTACAGGTACTGTTTGACCTGGAAATCCCATTGCTAGGAACTAATCCAGAGATAAGCAAGAAAAATAAAAAATAATATACTTAGGGTTATGCGTTGCAACACTACTTGAATTAGCAGGATACCAAAAGCAACCACGGTGTCCTTCAGTTGATTTAATTATGCTGTGGAGCCACATAATGGCACATGTGATTAATGGTATCACTAATATTCAAATGACAAAAGGAAGCTGAAGAATCATACTCTTACTAATATTAGTGCATTTGTCCCTTGGAATCCTCAGAGGATGGGTCCCGATACACTTTGTTAATCCCAAAATCCTCAGGATGTTAAATAAAATAGTGTAGTATTTGCATAGAACCTATGTACATTCTCCTGTATCTCTGGATTATTTATAATACCTAATACGATGTAAATGCTATGCAAATAGTTCTTATACTGTATCGCTTAGGGCATAATGACAAGAGAAGGTCTGTACATGCACAGTCAGTACGGATACCATTTGTTTTTCAAATATTTCCATCAGGGGTTGGTTGAATTTGTGGCTGCAGAACCCACAGATACAGTGTTGGTTGTATTATTATGTTGTTGTTTCTTAGGAACCAAGATATCCAGATAAGAGAAACAAGATCATGATACAAACATTTAAAAAAAGAGAAGCCAATCCTTAAATCTGAATTAAGAAATAGTAGCACAAACTCATCAACTATTTTGTATTAAAATTATTTCCTAGCTGTTCACTGAAAAGGATCTGATCCAGAGCAGAATGACTTGAGCATCAAAAAGCATTAGAATTACACCTGTCCAGGATCTTTTAAAAACCCTACATTCATAGAGACTGAGACCTTGCTCAGTGGCTAGTGGAAATGCACCTTCCCTGTGCAAACTTCAAGGTAAAAATGCCATGCCTGTCAGAGGTACCCATTGAAGAATGTGTGGACAGAACTGTGTAATAGATGGAAATTGCTTCAGAATAACTGGCAGGGAGTGGGGAGGCAACTGGTGATTAAACAAAACTGCGTGTGATTCGAGGATTGTTGAAGCCCAATGGTGAATTCATTCATTATACTGTGCCCTTTGCTTTTGTGTATGTTTCCATCATAAAAAAATTATGCTAATAGCACCCTAAACCCTGAGGAGGCCCTTGGAGGCCCCCTAGGCTGTCCTGGAGCCAGCAAGAGGACAAGTGAAGGCTCTTGGAGAACCTGCCCCAACTACATAGCAGCCTGCTCTGGGGCCACTGAGGCAGGTGGGAGGCAGTTTTGGGGGTTGCTGTGAGCTCCCTACAAGCTCCAAGGAGCTGGGGAGGAGGCAGCCAGCAGGGCTGAGAGGTGGGAGCAGAGAGGAAGGTGGCTGGCCAAATGCACAGGTGAGGTTAAGGGCTGGGCAGGGCATGACTGGTAAGGTAGATGCTGAGGGTAGGGAGTGTGGGCCAGTGGCGGGTGGAACAGGAAATGCAACAGGCCTGCTCATTGGTGGGCAGCAGGATTTGGCACAGCCCATGGCCACTCGGAGTTAATGAAGGAGTGAGGTGTGTCCCCTGACCTCATCAGCTCAGGGTGACATAGCCAAAGACTCGGGGATAAATAGAGAAGGAGAAGGGGGAGACTACTCAGTCGGCCATTCAGTTATTAGGTGCCAACTGAATTCCTAGCCACACTTGGTCACAAGGAAGGGACAGAGAAGTATAAAGCAAGACCTCCAGCCCAAATAGTGATCTTGTCCATGAGCCATACGAACCTTACATGCCATGTAGGTTGCTTTGACAACCCCCAACCCCACAGCTGCCCAGAGCTGTGAAAGAAAGCCCTGTTTCCAGCGTGATGGCATCGTGAGATGGGCACTGACCAGTTCATCTCTGTGCATTCAGGCACTGAGGAGAGGTAGTGACTGCTGAGTATCGAGAGAGTGGACAGTGACTGGGAGATAGATTGATGAATGGATGGGTGGATGGGTAGATGGGTACATGGGTGGATGGATGGATGAGTGGGTGGGTGGATGGGTGGGTGGATGGATGGATGGGTGGGTGGATGGGTGGATGGATGGATGGATGGATGGATGGATAGGTGGATGGATGGATGGGTGGGTGGGTGGATGGGTGGGTAGATGGATGGATGGATGGATGAGTGGGTGGGTGAATGGATGGATGGATGGGTGGATGAGTGGGTGGATGGATGGATGGGTGGATGAGTGGGTGGATGGATGGATGGGTGGGTGGATGGGGGGTGGATGGATGGATGGGTGGATGGATGGATGGATGGATGAGTGGGTGGGTGGATGGATGGATGGGTGAGTGGATGGGTGGGTGGATGGACGATGGATGAGTGGGTGGGTAGATGGGTAGATGGATGGATGAATGGATAATAGGTGGATGGACACGTGGATGGATGAGCGGGTGGATAGGCTGATGATACACAGGTAGACAGATACATGCATGGATGGGTGATAAATAAATGCACGGTTCTGGGTAAGAAGGTAAGCGTGGGACTAATGAATGTGTAGGTAGGTGAGGGAGTGTATGACAGACCGGCACGCAAACCACTCTTCCTTCAGTTATTTACAGAAATCTTACCTTCCCGATGAGCTCTTTTTCAATCAACAGGCTCCAAACTAGGCGTGGTGATGCATCGATAATTCCAATTATTGGGAGGCTGAGGCAGGTGGATCGCCGCAAGTTCAAGACCACATAGTGAGTTCAAGGCCAATCTGAACTAAACAGGAAGATTCTGTTTCACTAAAACAAAAAAAAAGTAAAGTAAACAAACAAATAAATCTAATACACTCCACCCTTTTTTTCTCCCTACCTATATTTTTCTTCCTAGCCATTTGAGTAACTTACATTCCTTATTTCTCATCTCTTTCCTTATCCGTTATCTGTGTCTCCCTGCACCTGCCACAGGGCCTGGCACATGGAATTTGCTCAGTAAGTCGATGTTGTGTGGCCAAGTGGGTCCAAGGAAAGGCTGGGTAGGGGCAGGTGGATGGCCCACAAGTGTCCACACTGCAGGAGCATAACTCTGCCTTTGCCCCAGACTGGGGGGGGGGGGGAAGCTGTGCTCCTCCACCCTGATGCCCATACCCTACAGCTACAGCTGCCCCTCAGAGCCAGCCCCCCAGTCCTATACTCTGCAGACTCTCACAGTGGGTGCAGCACAGTCTACACTACACAGCATGTCTACACTGACATACTCAGCACACACAGGCCCTTGTGTTCCACTCTTGATCAGGGTCTGTCTGGTCCCCTGGTGGGTTCTCACAAGCCCTCCAAGGTGCTCATTATCATTGTCCCCATTTCTGGGGACCTGGGGTCCTGGATGGCTCCAGAATGGCCACCGGCCCTGTGTATTCCATGTATAGGGAGTGGACACAGTTTACATAGACATGTGTGGGGTCCATACACAGACCACAGGTCTCAGGCATTGCTAAGCCCTCCTCTGTTGGACCTAACCTGCCCCTGCTGGCCCAGCTGGTTGGGCTGCCCAGTGTGCTGTTGGAGGATCCTTTATGTGCCAAGTGCCCTGTGCAGGGAGTGAGGTTGGGTTAGGGCTTCTTCCTGGCTTTAGAGCTCAGGACAAGGTGGTAGGAGGAGAGGATGGGGGCCATGAGGCCTGGCCTGGCCATGGGCTGGGCACTTTGCCTCTCTGGCCTCTGTCCCCTCCCATGGGATGCCCCTTCAGGGCTGATGGATGGGCTAGATAGAGAGATGGTACACCCAGGAGAGCAGTGGTTACAGAAGTGAGCTCTGCAGATGCCACCTCTGTGACCAGAGGGCAGAAGTCCACTGGACAGGGCACAGCCCTGAAGTTTTGTTGCCTCCAGTGCCCCCTGGCCTCCATCTCTCCCTTTCAGGGTCACTGATTCCTGTGCAGAGACCACAGACAAGGGTCTAATGTGCTGCACACAGATCCTGGGCTGAGGTAAATTTGCTGGCCACCTTGGAGAAGACTTGGCAATGGTCAGAAGGGATGGGACCCATGCAGGGCTACTGCACTGTGGGTATTGTCACAAGGACAAGAGACAGCAGGTCACTGAGAGGTAAGACAGCAGGAAGTCAGGACAGGGAGCAAGGAGCCCTCTGCTTCCTGGGGGCAGTGGGAGGGCTGAGTTCAGATGACCCGTCAGTGGGGGAGGGGACAGACATGTGGCTCCACTGGGCCCCAGCTTTGGGCTGCAATGCTGGGGACTTAGGGTCAGCCCAGAGGCCTTGGACAGTAGCCTTGGACAGGAGACAGCTGTGGCTGTCTGGGGGCACCAGCCACCTCCCCACTCCCAGCCCAGGCCCCATAGGTTCAGATGGAGGTGCTGGTCAGACAGACTCCAAATGGATTCCCTCCATTTGCATAAAGAGGAGATGTGTTACAAGCTGTAAATCTCCCTCCAAATTCAACACAGTGCAGTCCCCAAGGGGGGGACTGTAACCAGGGAGGAGGGAGGCTGCTATAATTGCAGGCTGGGACCACCTCAGCCCTGTCCTCTCCAGCCCAGCCCAGACCTGGCAGAGAAGGCTCAGCCACCTAGCACTTGGGCTGGCTTGTAAGCATCTGCCCCTGGGCTCCCACCACAGGTGTGGGGCTGGACGGGTGGGACGCTGCAGTTAGCTGAGGGCCCACATCCGAGGGACCCTCCCTGTCCACACAGAGCACTGTGTGGGCAGAGACTGATCCCTGCCCCCCACACCTACTGATAGACACAGGCCCAGACACTCACCCACTAACTCGCTTCTTCATTGGTTCCTGCAAACGCTTCTGAGCACTCGCCCTGTGCTGTGTGCAGTGGTGAGCATCCCAGGTCTGGCAGTCTGCTCCAGGAAGCAGAGGCAGGCAAGCTAATGCAGAAAAGAAAGGTCATGAGCTCTGGTGAGGCTCACTGAGGAGTAGCACTGGGGTGCATGGGAAGAAAGCCGGTGGGGAGGGGCCAGTGCTGGTAGGGTCTGGGCCGAGGGGATCTCTGAGGAAAAACGTGGGAGCTGAGACCCAGGTGACAAGAAAGAACTGGTGGGAGGAGCTCCGTGGAAGAGTACCCCCAATCAGACAGCAGAAGCAAAGGTATCAAGGACCCTTCGAATTTTATCAACAGAGTAATAGGTAGCCATAGAGGGTTGTAGGCAGGGAGAAGACCTGGTACCAGAATGGGGTGACTGGATACCTCACCTCTTTGGGTATCTAGAAGATAAGCCAGCCTTTTCAGAGGTGGAGCAGCAGGACCAGGACAGAGTGCTAGAAAAGACTTTCCCCACCCCCAACAGGCTTGGAGCTCTGGGGGTCCCCTTGTTTTCCAGACACTGGCAGAAACCAGTGCCCAGGCCCCAAGCTGAGGCGTGGGGGGTTTTCTGAGGCCCCAGTGAAGCCAGTGCCCAGGGCCAGGGTCTCGCCCTTCTGCCCACGGCCCACAGATGGATCCCCCCTCAGAGGCCCCCTTAAGGGCTAGTGAATTCCCGTCCTGAAGCCCGATGTGGTCTGGACCCCCCGCCAGCCCTGGAGGCACGCAGACAGGAAGCCCTTCTCCTCTCTGGTTGTGGCTGACTGAGCCAGGGCCAAGTGGAGCTCAACCCAGCCCAAGGCGGCTGCAGCCGGAGCAACCCAGAGTCCTAGACCCCCATGGCAGGCCACTGCGATCCTCGGGCGCCCTCTGGGGGCCATGCATGGTCCTGGACACCATCGCCACCCCTAGGGGAAACCATTAGGAGGGAAGCCTTGGGCAGGGGGTCCTGAGGTTCCTTGAGGAAGAAACACACAGAAGCATCATCCAGGCTCTTCTTTGTGTCTCCACCTTTCCTAGGAACCAGCTATCAGGGTCCTCAGTTTACAGGCTTAAAAGATGGCCTTCTAGTGAGCTTGGGGGTGAGCAGGACAGGAACCCAGGACCGGGGCCAGAAGGTGCATAGACACTGTCCAGTGCACTGTACTGCCTGGACACAGGGATAGTCCCTGCCTGCCCAGTGAGTGGATGTCACCCACACTCACCCATAGCTGTGCACTCTCCCAAGGGTGCAACACATCCACCGTGGGGCTGATGTCTGAGGTCTCCAGGGCTGTAGGAGGATCAGTTCCTCCTCCCCATTCCACTGGGATGACTGGGCTCAGTGCCCAGAGGTGGGTCATGTGCCATGGGGCAGCTCCTATTCTCCCTGACCAGGGAAACTGAGGCTCAGGGTATGATACCACAAGACAGCCCAGGTCCTGGGCCACTCCAGGCTTTGCCCACAAAGGGATATCACTGGTCCAGGTAGACTGGCAGCCACCCCACACAGGGTCACCTCTCAGGAGTGGGCGTGGCCTCCAGGTTGTGGGGACCAGTAGGCAGAGGAAGGTCGGCCCTCAATGGCCAGGTGACGCCCTGTGTATGTTCACAACCAGTGTCCCGGGGAGGCATTGGCTGCCCGGTTCCAGGCGCAATGGGCGTGGAGGAAGAGGATGAGTGAGGTGCTGGACTTCGGGACAGCCTGCCTGTGGGCAGACGGCTCCTCCCTCCTTGGCTGGCAGCTGCACCAGGCAGAAAGCAGGCAGGTAGGGCCTCCAGGTGGGGAGCAGGGCAGGGGAGTACCCACCTCCTACAGGGCAGATAGGGCAGGTGGGCAGGAGGGGAGCTGGGCCAGGACTGTTGGCATTGGCAGCATCCTTGCCTCATTCCCCAGTTTCTTCATCTCTGAAAGAGGGAGAATCCCTCCCTCCTGGGCCATGGAGAGACAGACCCACCATGGGTGAGGGGAGGGGCTGCTGGTGTTGGGGAGGGCCTGGGTGCAGGGTGACTCTGAGCCTTGGACTCCAGGAACAGTGTCTTCTCAGGAGCTGGGAGGCCAGAGGTGGGGTGAGGGGTCACTGTGGGCAGGTTGGGCTGCAGGGTCACAGCCTGTCTGGGGAGCCATCACTGGGTGGCCAAGGGGCAGGAGGTGGACTTCATACCTGCTGCACGCTGGACCCTCTCTGGTCCCTTCTTGTTACCTCTCATCTTCCCGCATCTCATGGGTGATGCCCGGGGAGACTCAGGAACCTGCCAGAAGTCACAGGTGGGAGGTGGGGGACAAACTGGGCTGGCAATCTGACTCTGCCCCACCATGGGCTCATCCACTGCAAGGGAGAATGGGGCAAAGTGTGTTTGGTCCCAGCTATTTCCATGGTGGCCTTTGGAGAGCAGTGGCCACCTGTCTTATTGCCTTCCCTACCCAGGGCCAGAGGTCTGTCTTGGTTTTCCACTCAGAAGTTCCAGGACGGGCTACTGACCAAAGGCTAACTAGGGCCCTGGCTTCTGCTCCCCACCCTTCCAGGAACACACAGGGAAGGGGCACTGAAGACTGGGACACCTGCTAATGCAAATCCCTGTTGTTTGCATAATTTCCCTCTTGGGGGCCACATTTGCCTCGGGCTTGGCTCCTGCCCAGCTGCCCCTTGGCGCCTGCCTGAGGAGAGAGGTGTGGGTGCAGGGTGTTCCTCGTGGTCTGAGGGAAAGTGAAGCCACTCTGTTGGCACTGGGCCTCCCTACTGGGCTTCCCCAGCAGCTTCCAAAGACCCAGGTCACCCTTCGGGTCCTGGGGATCACCCTGGGGTCCTGCAGGAAATCTGCTGAGCCTGAGGATAAGAGCTTGCTGGGGGGGGGGGGCAGGGGAGCCCTTTAGGATCCCATGAAAGTGAAGCTTTCAGCAGGGTGGCAGAACTCTGGACACTGCCTGGGGCTTACTGACACCAGGCAGTCATCCAGTGAGGTGCTGGGGGCCTAGAGGTACCTGCAGCGACCTGCCTCTGTGTCACACGGGCCAGCCTTCTGGGTCCCCATCACCTAGCATGAGGCAGAAGGGCTTGGCCTCACTTGGTAGTTGGTGAGCGGTGATGCTAGGCAGCCTCTTCTCCTTCTACCACTGACCAGGACTTGGTGAGAAGAGGCGGGTGGCTTCCTGGGCAGTGAGTGTGCCCCCCAAGTCATCCCCAGTCCCCCACACCTGAGTGGGGCAAACCTAACTCATCTCTGGCCTGAGAGGGACAGAGGTGGGAGAAAGTTGGCTTTGTAGCGAGCAGACTGCTAGTCCCACACTAAATCTTTGGGGGTTTCTAGAACAACCCTGAAAACCTCTCCAGAAGATCATTGACCGGTGTTGCTGAGCCCACATACCTGGGGGAGGGTGTGTGTTAGGACAGGCAAAGGGGCCCAGATTTGTCCCCCATTCTCACCTGAGAAGGAACCTGTCCCAGCCACACTCAAACAGAGGCTCTGCTCCTGACAAGGTCTGCAGCAGGGGCCAGCTGGAGGGGCTGCCGCTGGGCCACACATGGCCTCAAGTCCCTAACTCTGCCAGCATGTTGGGCAGGGCTGGGGAGGGGAGCTCCCCCTGTCAAGGCAGCTGTGGCCCACAAAAGGAAGGACCAGGGGCCTGGTTTCTTCATCCTCAAAGGTCTGTGTCCTTGCAGAGAAGCCACCATGCAGCCTGCCAAGGGCTCCTATCCTAAAAGTCCCCCAGATGCTGCACCCAGGCAGGTGCCAGGCCTGTGCCGGGGTGAAGTTGACTTTGGAGGATCTGGGAAGAAGAGAGGCAAGGTAGGGGGACCTCACCTGAGTGAATTTACCACACCCAAAGCCCTGGGTCTGAACTGGGAGTGCTCACCCATCCAGGGGTCACTTCCCCTGGGCCAAGCTCCAAGCCCCCAGGCCAGATGGGCAGCATCTGGGAGCAGGAGTGACACTAGCTGTTGCCTGATACCCTCCAGCAAAAATAGGAACTGTAAGGGTCCACCTGAGAGGTCCAGAAAGCACTGGGGTCAGGTGTATCTGGGTCCCTCTGCCCCGCCTCTCGACTATGGAGGGAGCCACACTTCCCCTGGATGGCAATCGCCTGGCCACATGGAGGTCCAGGAAGGACCTGCTCTGCCCCAAAGGCCCTCAGCGGTCTCTCTCCTTGTCCTACCCACCCCATCTCTCTGTTTCCTCCCTTGGTACCCAGGTACCCCTGTACCCTCAGTTCCTCCAGCCCCCAAACTGAATCCCTTGCACCCTCTCCCACAGTTCGTGAAGGTGCCCAGCAGTGTGGCTCCCTCTGTGCTCTTCAACCTGCTGCTCACCAAGTGGCACCTGCCAGCCCCCAACCTGGTAGTATCCCTGGTGGGCGAGGAGCAAGCCTTCCCCATGAAGGCCTGGCTGCGGGACGTGCTGCGCAAGGGGCTGGTAAAGGCGGCTCAGAGCACTGGTGAGGCTCCCGCTGTTGCATGCCCGGGGCACGATGGAGCCCCTGGGGCCTCCACCCAGCCTCTACAGCCTTGTTATTTCCCACCCTTGGCCCCTTGGTACCCAGGGCTGCAGAGACCATGGGCCCTGCTCCACCATGGGCTGCCTCTCCACTCCCAGGGCCCACAGGCCTGGGGGAGGCCTCCACTGCCACGTGCCCACATCAGTGCCTGAGGTATACCCAGGGTGGGGCCTACGTCACCCCTTGTGTGCCCTGGTCATTGATGTCACAATCAAGTTATAGATCTTTATTCTGTGTATAACTCTGCCTATAGGTGCTCAGTAGGAGGACCTGGGACTTCTAAATTCCTCCCTGCAGAACTGATCACAGGTCAAATGGTCATGGCTGCAACCAGCCACGGCTGAGGGCTTTGCAACCAGAGTCCTGGCCCAGCAGGAGTTTGGGTCAGAGCTGTGTCCTGCTGTGTGCAGGTTGTATGTGGCCAGTGGGAGGACTACTGCTTAGCCAGCCCCAAGCTGGTCAGTGGTCTTAGGCAGGCTTCTGGTCCTCTTGAGCCTCAGTTTCCCCACCAGCACTTCAAAGCACCTGAACACTGCTCCCAGGTCATTGGCCATGGTTGGCCCAAGGGCTCAGGACCAATCTGCGGAAGCTGGGCAGGTGGGGAGGACATAATGACCCTTCCCTCACGCCACCTCTGTAGGTGCCTGGATCCTGACCAGTGCCCTCCGTGTGGGCCTGGCCCGGCATGTCGGGCAGGCTGTGAGTGACCATTCCCTGGCTAGCACATCGACCAAGGTTCGCGTGGTGGCCATCGGCATTGCTTCCCTAGGCCGCATTCTGCACCATCGGCTTCTGGACGATGCCCAGGTGAGTGACTGGCTCGCAATACAGTCACAATACCTGAGAGGCTGGAGAGAGATGGACAGGCCAGTCCCTGCCCTCAGGGTTTACAGGGGTGGGCGGGCCCTGCAGGATTGGGAGCATGGGCACAAGACTCCAGCTGGAGAAGTGGGTTTAGTGGAGCGCGGGGGTGCAGAGCTAGAATACACCACCAGGTGGCAGCACTACTCAAAAAGACAGACACTGTAGGGTGGACCAAGGTGGTGCACGGCCAGAACACACCACTAGGTGGCAGCACTACTCAAAAAGACAGACACTATCTGGACCAGGCTGGTGGTGTCCATATGGTCCCAGCCCCGCACTGTGAGGCAGGGATGATCCCGCAACAGTACCCAGGCTGCTTTCTGAGGGCTGAGCCTTGTCTGTCTCCCCACGTGTCACAGGAGGACACCCCCATTCACTACCCTGAGGACGATGGTGGCAGCCAGGGCCCCCTCTGCCCTCTGGACAGCAATCTCTCCCACTTCATCCTGGTGGAGCCGGGCACTCCTGGGAAGGGGGATGACCTGGCAGAGCTGCGGCTGAGGCTGGAGGAGCACATCTCCCAGCAGAGGACGGGCTATGGGGGTGAGGCGCCCACCTGCTGGGGAAGCTGCCACGAGCAGCAGTGGGGAGGGGCCCTGGGGAGAAGGACCTGAGCCTTCCTGGCAGGAGGTCCCTGACCATGCCACTGGAGACTGGGCTGTCTGGGGCCTGGCCTCACTAGTCAATGACATCCCTGCCAGAAGATGGTCACAGCTCTGTCTTCACTGGGTCTGCCCTGTCTGTCGGCTCTGGCTGTGGGCATGCGGCTTTAAGAAGCAAAAAGAGACCAGGGATGGTGATGCATTCTTGTAATCCCTGCATTCTGGAAGGCAGAGGCCGGAGGATCTCACTTGGAATCCAAGCTGTGCCACTGAGAAATTTAGGGAGATCCTATTTCAAAATAAAAAGAAAGGAAGGAAGGAAGGGCTGGGAATGTGGCTCAGAGTGAAGGCCCTGGATTCAGCACCCAACAATGAGGTTGGAGTGCGGCACAGGAAACAAGAAAGAAAGGGAGGGAGGAAAGAAGGGAAGGAGGGGCAAGAAGAAATGTGTAGTTTTAAGAAGCCTGTGTCCCACCACTGCCCTAACGCATATCGCCACCAGAGGGCAGCATTGCGCAGCAAGGGGAGCCTCTGTGGCTGGGTTTGCCAGGAAAATACCAGTGTGTGGGGGCGGGAGAGTGGGCGCGCGCGCACGCGTGCATTTTAATTTATAAATACAAGATATAATTGTTTATAATAAGTACGAGTAGTTTATAATATAAATAAACAAAAGTACAATCCCTTGGTAAGCCAACTTAGCAAGATGCACTTTTAACAATGAGAAGCCAAAGTATCCAGTTCCAGCAACATGTGGATAGAATGTCCAGTCCTGCCGGCCAGTACCGTGGGGCCTACACTTAGTTCATCTTTCAACCTCAGTCACTAGGCACCTTTCCTTATTGGAAGGGTCCTTGCTAGAGGGTCAGCTTCCCAATGGGGGAGAGTTTAGTGATGTGCTCTGCATAGAAGACCCAGGGAACGCAAACTTCTCTGGGGGCTTTGCAGGTAGAACCCCATTCTCAGCTCCAGGCCAGGGGGCTTGAAACACTCCCCTTCACTGTTTGATCTACTCAGCGCATCTCCTGAGAGCCCCATCCAGGGCAACATTGTGACCCAGGGCAAAAAGAACGGTCTGTTTCTTCTTTTTTTTTTTTTAATCGTTACCAGGGATCGAACTCATGACTGCCTGCTTGCAAGGCAGGTGCTTATGCCGCTGAGCTAAATCCCCAGCCCCCTTCTGTTTCTTTATATTACTTGATGTTGGAATTTGCCATGAGCTGACTGTAAGTGACCATCTTGGACAGATGTAAAACTGCAGTCCCGATCCCCAGCCCTGACGTTTTCATATTCAGCTTAGAGTCCATTCTTTATTAGAAAAAAATCTTTCACCAGCTGTGCCGAGTGCTTGAGGCCTTGAGGTCAGGGTAGCCACTCACGTCCCCAGGAGCTCCCCCAGCTCCTTGCCCATTATCCTGGTTCATGCTGAGCACTGAGAGACCTCACAGATTCTTGTTCCTAGGCACCAGCAGTATCGAGATTCCTGTTCTTTGCCTGCTGATCAATGGTGACCCCAGCATCCTGGAGGTAGGGGCTGAGTTCCTCAGGAGGGTGTGGTGGTTCCACAGGGAACCCTGGGACAAGGAAAGAAGGGGATCCCCCGCCCCCCATGTGCATCCAGGGGCCAGCTGTGTTGACCAAGTTTTGCTCTGCCTTCCCTGCCTGCTCAGCGGATGTCCAGGGCTGTGGAGCAGGCTGCCCCATGGCTGATCCTGGCAGGCTCAGGGGGCATTGCCGACGTGCTTGCTGCCCTGGTGAACCAGCCCCACCTCCTGGTGCCCCAGGTGGCTGAAAAGCAGTTGAGAGAAAAGTTTCCGGGGCAACATTTCTCCTGGGAGGCCATCATGCATTGGACCAAATTGGTAATGGGATCCCCGGGGCTGAGGGTGGGTCCTCTGGCCATCTCTGTCCCCCAGATCTCCTCCTGGGATGGGGCTGGTCTTTAGGAAATGCCTCGCAATGCAGTCTCTGTACACATCCTTGCCACCTGGTACAGGTCCTTTGCCTACACCTGCCAGGCCCTTGCGGGGCAGGGGCCCTTGGCAGGCGCCTCTGCCCTAGTCTGTGGGTGGTTGTGAGCAGGACTCAGCAGGTAAAGGGTGATGTCCACCCATCTGGGACTCTGCTGGGCTCCGCGCCCTACCATGAGGCTGTCCTCAGCTGTCCTGCTGTCCCCAGCTGCAGCATATCACATCGCACCCGCACCTGCTCACTGTATACGACTTCGAACAGGAGGCCTCTGAGGACTTGGACACGGTCATCCTTAAGGCACTGGTGAAAGGTGAGGCATCCTTGGCAGCAGTGGTTAGAGCTGTGGGATTCTGGCTAGTGTCTGTGGTGGACACGTAAGTGTTCAGTTCAGCGGTTCCCATCTACTCACTGTGTCACTGGGTGGTGGACCTAGCACTATTTCTGGAATATTCTCACAAAGAAACCTGTGCCCACAACCGACCAGTCATTCCCGGTCCCCCAACCCTGCCAACCATCTGTCCACTTCAGCCTCTATGAATTGAGCCACCTGCAGCAGCTCGTATGAATGGAATTTGCAATAGGAGGCCTCTGTGTCCAGCTTCTTTTGTTTATCATGGTGTCCTCAGGTCCATCTGTGTTGTAGAGTGTGACTAGAGTATCCTTCCTTTTTATTTTTTGGTTTTTTGAGACAGGGTCTCACATCTTACTATGTGATCCAGGCTGGCCTTGAACTTTTAAGATCTTCCTGCCTCGGCCTCCTAAGTGCTGGGATCACAGGCGTGCATCACCATGTCCATCTGGTTTCCTTCCTTTTCAAGGCTGTGATGACATCCTAGTGTGTTTATGTACCCTGAAGCTGACCCACATATTTGATTGTCACACATGTGCTTTCCACTGAAGCCAAATGTGCTGTGGGGCTGAACTCAGGCAACCTCGGGTGACCTTGAGCAGGGGCACACAGGCCCAAGCCTGGGAGGGGCAGTGCCAAGCAAGGGTGGGCACATACTTGGGTGAAGGTCCCCTCTACTTCCTATCTGACTGTGAGGCCTGGGGGACCCCATGCAGACACCCTCCTACTTCCCAAAGGCAGCCTGGGAACTCGATCTTTGCTTCACAGTCAAGGGCACAGAGGCCTATATGCTTCACTCACCCCAGTGACCGACAGGACCAGGTCCTTCCCTGACCCTTCCCCATGGTAGAACCGTGACCTTGTGGGGCCATAATGCCCCATCCATGGCAGAACCGTGACCTTGTGGGGCCATACTGCCCCATCCATGGCAGGGGCTCTTGGACCTTTCGTGCTAGGATGTAGCCCCAAGGCCTGGATGTTAAGTACTGGAGACCCAGTTCCTGGGAGGCTCTCTTCCACTTCACTGGACTCTGTTTCAAGAGGACTGAGGGGCCCCACATTGGCTCCTAAGTTCTCACAGTCTTGACAATCACTATTCCTCTGAGGCTGCTGCCGTCAGCCCTCCCAGGCTCCTTGGGGTGCAGTGCAAAGCTCCAGCCTTGCACAGGATTCTCAGGGGCCTCAGCTGCTGCTCACTCTGCCCACAGCCTGCAAGAGTCACAGCCAAGAGGCCCAGGACTACCTGGATGAGCTGAAGCTGGCTGTGGCCTGGGACCGCGTGGACATCGCCAAGAGTGAGATCTTCAGCGGGGATGTGGAGTGGAAGGTACCTCCCTGGCCCTGATTGTAGCCACCTAGGATAGGGACCTTGCTGAGAATGTGGGGCAACTGGTCTTGGGGCTGCTGTCCAGGGCCACTCTGGCCTACCTGGCTTCTGGGTGGGAGTGTTAAGACAAGGCTATTATAGCACACAGGACAGAGTGGGTGGTGCTGGCGAGCCAGAGGCCAAGGGAGGCCGTGGTGAACCTTACTGTTCATGAGCAGGTCAGAACCCTGCTGGTATCAGGTGCACAGAGCCAGTGCCCATCTGAGGGACAGGCTGGGCACCCATGGAGGGACTGATTGTCCCACCTTGCCCCTCTGCCCTGCTGCTCACCGTCTGCTCTCCCCTGGCTGAGCTCAGTCCTGTGATCTGGAGGAGGTGATGATGGATGCCCTGGTCAGCAATAAGCCCGAGTTCGTGCGTCTCTTCGTGGACAACGGCGCCGACATGGCAGACTTCCTGACTTACGGGCGGCTGCAGCAGCTGTACCGCACCGTGGCCCCCAAGAGCCTGCTCTTCCGCCTGCTGCAGCACAAGCTCGAGGAGGGCCGGCTGGCATTGGCTGGCCTGGGTGCTCAGCAGTCCCGGGAGCTGCCCTCTGGGTCACCTGCCTTCTCACTGCACGAGGTGTCCCGTGTGCTCAAGGATTTCCTGAAGGATGCCTGCCGTGGTCTCTATCAGGACGGCTGGGCAGCCAGCCGGAGGACGGTGGTAAGCAGGGCAGGCCTGGTGTGGTGGGGCTGCTTCCCAGCTGGAGGCCGACATCCGTGTCCTCCAGGACAGGGGCCCAGCCAAGAGGCCCATGGGCCAGAAGTGGCCGCTGGATCTCAGCCAGAAAAGCAAGGACCCCTGGCGGGACCTGTTTCTGTGGGCTGTGCTACAGAACCGCCATGAGATGGCCACCTACTTCTGGGCCATGGTGAGCACAGGGCGAGTCTGGACTCCCCGAGTTCCTGGGCAGAGGGTACTGGTGAAGGGTGGGGTAAGACAAGTGGTTCCCTGACATCCCGCATTCCAGGGCCAGGAAGGGGTAGCAGCGGCTCTGGCTGCCTGCAAAATCCTCAAGGAAATGTCCCGCCTGGAGACGGAAGCTGAAGTGGCCCGCACTATGCGGGAGGCCAAGTACGAGCAGCTGGCCCTGGGTGAGTGACAGCTGGGTGAACAGACAGAGACACTGTAGGGAAGGACACAAAGGGGTCTGGCTCCCTCCAGGCCACCTCACAGAGCTGTACGCCCAGGATGACCTTGGTGACCTCTCCTGCAAAAGAGGGCAGTGGGATGGTTCCTCCCAGAGGTAGAGGTCAGCCTTCAAGTCCGAGGGCTGGAGGGTACAGGGTGGAGTCCACACAGCTCCACACCCCGCAACATACTGGCCCTGGAAGGCATATGTGGTACAGTCCTGACAGGCGAGAGGGAAGCCCAGAAGGGACAGGGGTTAAGCAGGGGCCCTGGGAGGCCAGGGAGGGACAGTCAGTGGCTCCATACCGTGTGGGCCAGGGCCTGTCCCACAGTGGTGGCTGGGGCAGAAGTTCCAGCCGGTGCTGGAGCTGGCATCAGCCTGGCCCTGCAGACCTCTTCTCCGAGTGCTACAGCAACAGTGCAGACCGTGCCTTCGCACTGCTGGTGCGCAGGAACCGCAGCTGGAGCAGGACCACCTGCCTGCACCTGGCCACTGAGGCGGACACCAAGGCCTTCTTTGCCCATGATGGCGTGCAGGTGAGGTGCCAGCTTAGGGGTGCTTCAGATGCCAGGCAGGCAGGAGGGCCTAGGCCAAGCCCTGGGATAGTGTGGGGCCCAGCTGACCTCTGTTCAGCCTGCAGCTCCTCCTGTGGCCCGGCCTTGGGGGGCTGGGCAGGTTGGATGGTTTCTCCTGCCTCCAGAGGCTTGTTCTTCCCATTCAGGTCTCAGAGCTGGTACTATTTCCTGGGGCCGATTCTTCATGGGAGGAAACCCCGATGGCAACAGACTCTGCTCCTAGCAGGAGGGCCCGTCATCCACCTCCCCACCAGGATGCAGGGTCTCTTCAGCTGACCTTGATAGGCAGTTGACATTGCCAAGTGCCTGGGGAAAGGGCATTTCTGGCAGAGGGCAAAGAACAAAGTTATGGTGGAGGATGGCCAGCAGGGTTTTTCTACTTTAGGCTTTCCTGACCAAGATCTGGTGGGGGGACATGGCCACGAGCACCTCCATCCTGCGGCTTCTGGGTGCCTTCACCTGTCCTGCTCTCATCTACACCAACCTCATCACCTTCAGGTGGGTTGGACTGTGCAGTAGCCAGGTGCCAGAGTGACCCTGTGCCTCTCAGTGTCTTGCATCCTTGGGGCCCCCCTACCCTGCTGTCCCTGTGCCAAGCTGGGCACAGTGGCCCTTGTCCTTTAAGAGGTCCATACTTCCTTTGCTGGCTGAGTCGCTCACTCAGGGCCATGTAGAGCCCTTTCAGGGTCTGATCATCTCTCTGTGCCACAGCGAGGAGGCCCCACTAAGGACCGGCCTGGAGGACCTGCAGGAACTGGACAGCCTGGACATGGAGCAGAGCTTGCTGTGCAGCCCAGGTCACCGGTAAGGACCCAAGGGGCCGGACAGGAGGTAGGGGGCCAACAGGCAGCAGGAGGCAGAACTTCAGGGCAGAGGCAGGTCCGCAGGGGGCATCACAGCCCGGTGCCTGCCTCTCACCGGGCCTCTTCTGCTCCTTTGTACTGGCACAGGGCAGAAGAATCAGTGGAGGTGCCTGGGGCTCACGGAAGCCGAGGCCCACGAGCTGCCTTCCTGCTCACACGCTGGCGGAAGTTCTGGGGTGCCCCAGTGACCGTGTTTCTGGGGAATGTGGTCATGTACTTCGCGTTCCTTTTCCTGTTTACCTATGTCCTGCTGATGGACTTCAAGAAGCCTCCTCAGGGACCATCAGGACCTGAGGTCACCCTCTATTTCTGGGTCTTCACACTGGTGCTAGAGGAAATCCGGCAGGTCAGTGGCCAGATCACCCCAAGGCCCAAGCTCCACAGTAGATGGCTTTGCAAGGTTCCTGCCCTGACCTGGGGACCCAGGGGTTCCTCACTGTAGAACAAGCACAGCATGGTGCCGCCTGTCTTCACTTTTTTTTTTGTCATTTTGAGACAGGGTCTTGCTATGTGGTTCAGGCTGTGTGCCACCATGCCCAGTCTTCCCACTGTCTTGATCTTTGAACCTGGTCACAGACTGAGCCTGATCCCAGCTCCACTTGATCTTGATCCTGGTCTCCCTAGTCTAACTGTGAACCTCATAACTGATCCCGGGTTCAGAATCCTAAGTCTGTCTTAGGTCTGCCTGAAATATCTACAATTGACCCCAAGTCTGGCCATCAATTTGGTTTTGGTCACAAAGTGAGCCCTGATTCCCATGGCAGACTGAGCCCTGGTCCTCGAAGACCCCAGCCTGGCTAGACAGTCTCAGCAGGTGGGCCTGGGTCACTGCCGTCAGACTGTCCCCCTCTGTCAGGGCTTCTTCACAAATGAGGACACACACCTGGTGAAGAAGTTCTCTCTGTATGTGGAGGACAACTGGAATAAGTGTGACATGGTGGCCATCTTCCTGTTCATCGTGGGCGTCATATGCAGGTCTGTGGCATCAGAGGCCTTGCAGACTCAGGGTGGGCGGAGGTTTCTGCAGGAGTAATGGCCTCAGAAAGCCTGGGGTGGCCTCGGACCTACCTGCCTCATGGCCAGTATGCTGTGTGTACTCGGGGAGTTTCTTTTCCGTTCGGGACACCAGCAGCCTGTGCACCCCTCCAGGATGCTGCCCTCGGTATTCGAAGCTGGACGCACAGTGCTTGCCATTGATTTCATGGTGTTCACGCTACGGCTCATCCACATCTTTGCCATCCACAAGCAGCTGGGACCCAAGATCATCATCGTGGAGCGGATGGTGAGCCCCTTCCTGGGACTCCAATTTTGGGTTTTTGGTGAAATCTAACCAACAGCTCCCCCAGGCATCTGTTGATGTCTTTCCCTTCCTTGTAGATGAAAGATGTCTTCTTCTTCCTCTTCTTCCTGAGTGTGTGGCTCGTGGCCTATGGCGTGACCACCCAGGCCCTGCTGCACCCCAACGATGGCCGCCTGGAGTGGATTTTCCGCCGTGTGCTCTACAGGCCCTACCTGCAGATCTTTGGACAGATCCCGCTGGATGAGATTGACGGTTTGCTCACAGTTGGACGAGCTGGGCAGGGGGCCTTCTGTGCCAGTGTGGAGTAGGACCTTCTCTAGTAGCTGAGTAGGGCCCAGCTCTTACCCGCCTAGGACATATAGTTCTCCACAGAGGCCTGCTGGGAACATGGGGACCTGGTCTGGTGCTGGTTGAGACACCTGTTGCTGCAAGTCCTTGGACCCCCTGACCTTGACCCTGAGCAGAGAACTGAGACATAGGCGACAGCAATGCAGCAGGGCTGCCCTCTAGCTTGGGGAGGCCAATGGGGGAACCTAGCTTGGGAAGTATCTGTGAGGGCAGAGGGACAGACAAGCAGGACAGGGGAAAACAGGACCACTCTGACCATCCCCGCAGGGGCTTTCCTGGGCCAAGATCTCCTTGCCTCCCATACATCCATCAGAACCCTGTACCACCTGATGGAAAGGCCCCTGGGCTTGAGGCCATGCAGCACAGCACCCTTGCATCTGCTGGGGCCCCTGCTGGATGCACATGTCCCCTGTACTTGATGGCCGGTGGAGACTATGGGTCCCATCTCATGATAAGTGGGTACAGTGTGTGTGGGAAAGCCCCTCAGTCCAGGGGCTCGGTGGTGACAGGGAAAGGGGTTCCTGGGAAGGGACAGGACCTGTGTATGCCTCTGTGGTGGCTATGATCAGTGAGGAGAGGGGCCAAGTCCCTAGGGAAGGCGGGGGTGAGGTGCCAGCTCCACAACAGGGATGCAGGGGTCATTTGCTCTAAGTGGTCATTTGCTCTGAGTGGTAAGAGGGCTGGGGTCACGTGGCCATGGGGCCATCACAGCATAATGGGCAGTAGAGTACTGACCCCTACCAACCATCTACAGAGGGGGCTAATGAGGCCAGGCCAAGCATCAAGACTTGTGATAAATATTTGTTAGTGGATGACAACACAGATCATCAGAGCAAACACAGCCTCCAGGGAGACAGGCCTAGAGATTTCCTCTTAATTGGGTGTCTCTGGACCTGTTTCCTGGAGCTGTTTTCTCAGTCCTCCACTCTGGCTGTACTTTTGCTGTTTGCTGTCCTCTGAACCAGGTTTTCCAGGCCATTAGTTTAAGCAGACCCTGCCTGCCCTCCAGTCCCTCTGCCCTCACCATATGTCCCTCATGCCTCAGCCCCATGGAGCCCCACAGGGCAGGAGGTGTGGGGGATTCCCCCTTCCCAAGTGGCTGCATCTCTGGCCATGTCAGCCCAAGCCACATGCCCTCCCCACTAAACTGGAGGGAAAGGTCTGGTTCAGGACCTCTGTCCTGGGATTAGAGCCATGTGCGGAGGGAGAGGAGCCCCAGAAGCTTCTGTGAGTTCTGCAGGGCTGTAGTGGACATGGCCAGAGGCAGAGTCACAGAAAGTACCTGGTCAGGGCTGTCTTACTTATATTTCCTCCAGGCCCTTTGGGCTCAAAGCCCAGGCCATTCACTGAGTCCACTAAGCTGCCAGAAAAAGAGGTATTCTCTAACATATGGCTGACCTGGGAGGGAAACTGAGGCCCAGGCAGTCCCTTCACAGTTTGAAGGTCCTGGGGCCCAGCGCAGCCCTTCCCTTCACACATTGCCAGCTTGTTCTTTTCCTGCTTGGGTCCCCAGAGGCAATTTAGTTTGCATCCCAGCCTGATGGCACCTTCTCAATCTCTCCTTATCCTCCAAGCTGCTTATCAGATTTACAACTTCAGGAACACAGCTAACAGGGTTCAGTCACTTCTCTGGGTTACCAGGAGAGAGGAGGGGCACGACTGAGTTGCAGGAGCCAGTTTAGGGATAGAGGTCTGCCAGGGGTGGTGGTGAAGGCACAGGACTGGCACTCCGCAGCAGGGACCCTTCACATGCCACTCAACTCACCTGAGGACAAGTGAGGAACAAGACACAGATAAAAGTCGCCAGGTTCTTGGGGCCATGGTACACATAGGTGGACCTTGAGAGACAGAGACCCCCAGCACCCCAGAGGGTGAGCTGAAGTTGGTGATAGCACAGAGACTACGGGTGGGGGCAGGTGTCAAAAGACACACTTGAATGCACAGGTAAGGACACCAACAGCTCATGTAGGACAGACAGGCCAGCACTCAGCCTGGGGAGAGTGGGGAAGTGGGGTCAGGGAGCTCCTTCAGTGACCAGGGGAAGCCTGACTCAGTGCTCCTCCAGCCCTGCAAGGCCAATGTCTCCTGACACTGGGGTTAGGGTGGAGGAGCGAGTTCTCTGACAACCAGCAGAAACCTGGTCCTGTCCTCCAGCACTATCTCCCATCCCCTGATGGTCTTAGCTCTGCCTCCAGGGCCATGGGCCCCTGGTGGAGGCTCAGCCAAAGGGAAGATATGGATGGCACTGGGCTGCCTGCCTGTCTGGTTGTCAGGGTGAGGGCTTCCTGTGCTAAACTCAGGCAATCCTGTGAGAGCTGGGACAGTGAGCTGCCTAGCCGGCACCCTGTACCCAGTAGCCTCAGCCCCAGGACAACTGATTTAACAATGCCCCTCCATCTTCCAGAAGCCCGTGTGAACTGCTCTGTCCACCCCCTGCTGATGGAGAACTCATCCTCCTGCCCCAATCTCTATGCCAATTGGCTGGTCATCCTTCTGCTGGTCACCTTCTTGCTGGTCACCAATGTGTTACTCATGAACCTGCTCATCGCCATGTTCAGGTGCCTATGTTCTACCTAGGTCACCATGTCCTTGCTATGTCTACATGGATCCTTGGCACCCTGCTGGTGGGCCCATGGCAATGGGGCCACCCTGGTTCCATAGGCCCTCCTCCCTCCAGAAAGCAGGCTCAGGTCTGCAGAGGCCAGGGCTCCACTGGGTGGAAGGTTCCAGGTGTCTGGGAGAGGAGGGAGCAAAAGGGTCCCCTGTGGCTGGGCTACGCTGTTTCTGAATCTCTCCCCACTGGCCTGGGTTCTGGAACACCTGGCCTGTCCCTACACCATGGGACAAGGTGTGTGCCAAGGGGTGAGGACCAGAGGGATGAGAGCCTGGTATGTGCCCCACAGTTACACATTCCAGGTGGTGCAGGGCAATGCGGACACCTTTTGGAAGTTCCAACGCTACCACCTCATCGTGGAATACCATGGGCGCCCTGCACTGGCCCCGCCCCTCATCCTCCTCAGCCACTTGAGCCTGGTGCTCAAACAGGTCTTCCGGAAGCCAGCCCAGCAAAAGCGGGAGCACCTGGGTGAGGCTGTGGGCTTGAACTTGCTGTCCTGAGGGCCTCTTGGGGGGGGGGCAGGGCTTTGGGGACTCCCTGGACTCTGGACACACTAACCAGAGCCCCAGGCCCAGGGCAGTGGGGCCAAATGTGGCCTGCCCTTGCTTGGTTACCTTGTACCCCAGCAGGGTGCTCCTGCCCTGGAGCTCCCTGAGCTGGTCCAGACCAGGGGTGTGCCAGGCTCACTCTACCCCTTGCCTGCCCAGAGAGAGACCTGCCAGACCCCCTGGACCAGAAGATTGTCACCTGGGAGACTGTTCAGAAGGAGAACTTTCTAAGCAACATGGAGAAGAGAAGACGTGACAGTGAGGGCGAGGTGCTTCGGAAAACTGCCCACAGGTGCGGGGTGGGGAAGCCTACAGCACCCCAGACCAGGTGGACAGGGCTCTGTTCCTGAGGTGGGTGGGGGGTTGGCACCTGGGTCTGGAGGGTGTTGTGAGGAGCCACAGGTCTGAGAAGCCTCTGCCTGTCCTGGGCATCTGGGTACCTGCCATTTTTGGAAACAGGTGGGGGGCGCAGGTACATAGGTCACAGAGGCCTGCCTGCCCTGCAGTTGGGAACGTGGGCCAAGAAGACACATCTTCCTGCTGTGGGACTCTTCCTTCTCTTCATCCCCAACCCTCCTCCAGGGCAGCATCCCTGCTCCTCCTCTGGCTGGTTGGTGTGCCCGGGATAGGGAAGCCCCAGAAATGCTCTGTACAAGGCCAGCCCCAAAGAGCACTCAGTGCTACCAGCCTCAGGAGAGAGTGGACAGGAAGGGTCCAGAGTACCAGATGGAGTCCCCCGGGGGCCTGATGACAGGGGGGCAGTGGAATGCTCCCCCATGCAGAATGCCACATGGCCCTCAAAGCCCACGGTTGCCCCTGCTACTCCACAGGGTGGACTTGGTTGCCAAATACCTTGGAGGGCTGAGAGAGCAAGAGAAGCAGATCAAATGTCTGGAGTCACAGGTAAGCTGGCAAGCAGTCCTCCCCTGTGGGATAGTCACAGAGGGCTCCTGGGGACACAGCAGGTGAGGTCCCAGGGCAAAAACACCTGCCCCAGGTTGCTTGAAGCCAAGTCGCCTCTCAGAGCTGGTCCTACAGTCCCCAGAGTCCCATAATTCAGATCGTCACCATCCACTTGCCATGTACCACACAAGAACCAGGCCCAGAGGGAGGGGACCTGTGGAAGCAGATAGCAGGGTGTGGGGGTCCCCATGTCCTGGCATCTCCCTGCCCCCACCCTCCAGGTAAACTACTGCACACTGCTTCTGTCCTCCATGGCAGAGACGCTGGCCCCAGGTGGTGCCTACTGGAGTAAGTGTGGGGCATGCGGGCAGGGCTCTGCTGACAGCCTGGCCTCCCTAACCTGCTTTGGAGGCCTCTGGTGCCCTTGCTGGCCACTGCTCCTGCAGAGTACAGGTGCCAGCCAGGGTACAAAACCTTGGGCTCAAGACTCCTGACGTCTGGCCCAGTGCTGCCTTTTGCTCTGGACTCCCAGTTTCCCTGGGTATTCCGTGGGAACCCACTCTGAGGACTACCATGTCTGAGCCCTCACTTCCTAGGCCTGCCCAGCTAGCACTTACCAGCTCAGGCAGGGCCTTTCTTCCCACTAGGTTCTCAGAAATGTGCGGGCAGGAGCTGGAAGGTCCCTGCAGGCCATGGAGTGAGTCCTGGTGGCCAGGAGCACCGAGAGGCTGGCTGTCCACCCTCAGACACCTAAGCTACATGGCCTGCCACACCACATGGCTAACTGTCCTGGAGGCCCAGGCCTGGCTTACAAGTAGCCATCATGGGCTTTGGGGACACATCCTCTCCACCTCAAAGTGACAGGCTAATCACACACCACCTGTGCCTGGACAGCCTCATGTCAATGAATCGTCCGTCTCCTGGCACCCCAGGGTGACAAAGGATTGAGGGGTGGCTCTCCTGGCAGGAACAATTGTCCTCTATCTGGAGCCCCACTGGCCTAGACTGGGCAGCAATCTCTGACCAAGCACCTGAAATGGAGGAGTCTGTTCAGGGTGGGGTTGTTTTGGGGCCTGTTCCCGTGCCAACCTGTTTCTGACAGGTGACTGACCTTTCTTTGAAATGCTAGTGGTTACAATTTCTGTCCCTTTAAAATCCAAATGACTTGGGTCACCTGACCAGTTATGTGAGGTATGTCTGGGTATCCACTGTGACTATCAGCTCCTCTCCCTCTCCCTCAACAGCTGGCACAGTGTAGGCTGGCAAAGCAACAGGCTGTGACCCAGAACAGGAGCCGCACTGGGTGTCCACTGCTGGTTTATTTCCAGTGAAGCCTAGGAATATACCCCAGCTGGTCAGAGCCACACCCCAGGACTGTCACCCAGAGATCCCATGTTGTCAGCAAAACATCTGGGGAAAGAGATTATGCTTACTTTCCCTGTGGGGGTGGGGATACAGCTTATTTCTTCAGATTTCAGCCCTGGAATGAGTCAAGACTAGGCCCAACTAGGCCCAAGCAAGAGGGAGATGGGCCCACCCATGCCTATCTTCCCTGCAGCCCTACAGGACCACTCTTTTCTCTAGCACCCAACTTGGGCATGGTTAAGCCCATGGTACACAAAATCCTAATACCTGCCATGAGTCCATCTTCCTACAAGCTGGGCAGGGCACCTGGAGGGTACCCACCCATGATCCCTAAGGTTGCCAGCTCCCATTCCAGCCTCCTTGCAAGGCCTGCCACACACACCCCCCCATGTAGTCTGACTCTGCCCGTCTAGGCATGCCAGAGGCCTGGAGCTAGATGCTTCACCATGAGAAGTACCCCTAGAAGGTCTCTATTTTTTGTAGCTCCCTCAATCTTCTGGATAGATCCCCCAGTGACACAGGTGTTGACTGAAAACACTCAAGAGAGCCCTGTGGGAGGCCACTGAGGGTCAAGTGTAGGGTTGGGATACTAGAGAAAGACAAGAAACAGAAGGCAAAGAAGCCTCACTGCTGCTGTAGATGAAGACCTTAGGTGTGCAGGGCCCAGACACAGAACTGGAAAAAGACCCTAAATCTTTTATTTCCCCACGATGGACATTAGGGATCCAGGGCTTCTGATGTCCCTGCCCAGTCTGACTCCTCCCCAAGTACAGGAAAGGTCTCCGCTCTGGAGGTGGATGTGCAGAGCTGCTGATGCCTCCAACAGGCAGCCCGCTGGCTTCCTTCCAAAGGAGCTGCCCCTGCCCTCCCAGTGGCAGTGACTCTGGCCAGCTCTGCCTGCAGCCTGGTAGGGTGGTCAGGCTGGGTGTTCCTTCTCAGACCCCAGCTCCTCAAGGGCACTGCCCCTATTCCGCAAATGCTCCCGGCTTCGCTTCTTGCTGACATGGAAGCCAACTGTCTCTGCCCCTGGGGAACCTGGTGAGGACCCAGTGTAGACAGCCCCTGAAGGCATCGCCTCATGCAAGCCCTGGGGAGTGCTCCATTCCTCAGCCTCTGGGCTTCCAAGCCCTGCCAAGTGGGTCAGCTCTACAGGGCCCTCACTTGAGTCCCCTTTTGTCAGGACCCTTTTCCTTTCAGGTCTGGTCTCACTGGCCCGGACTGGCTTGGTAAAGACTACTCTCCCTTCACCACAGCTGGAGGGATCCTGGTTGAAGGACAGTGTACAGTCAGTGAGAACTTTGGGGCTCCGGGAGCCCAGGAAGGCCAGGGCAGCGGCCTGATTGCTTTGCTCGCTGGCCTCAGCCACATCCTCCAGGCTGTATTTGGTCCAGCGCTCTGGGTGTGCCACATAGTCAGGAACAGGGGCTACCCTTGGGGGATCAGGTCTCCTATGGGCCCTACCTAGAGTCCCTGCTGGAGGCTGGTTGGAGGGGGACAGGGGGCACTTGAAGTTACCATTGTCACTCATGTTGGTTTGAACTGCAGGGGCTGGCACCCGCCTGGCTGCCCCTTCCAGACAATCAAAGATGCTGTGGCTTCGCTGAGAGAAGGTAGAGCTCATGCCTCGAAGCAAGAAGGGCTGTACTGCAGTGGTGGGAGTGCCACTGGAGTGAGAAGGGGGCTCTTCCGGCTCTGGGTCCTCCTGGGTCTCCCCAGGCTGTACCTCTGGTGACAGTGATTCCACCTCAGCATCACCTGGCCAGCTGAGATTCGAGTCTGAGTCACTAAGAGAGATGGAGTCAGAAGGCAGGGCGTCATACTCTGTCACTTGCTCAGCCTCCAAACCAGGGCAGGGCTCGCCTGATCCTGCCTTAGCCATGTTTTCTCAGACCACACCACACCAACAGTTTGCCTGTGAAGAGAAAATAGTTTAGAACAACTTCCTCCTGAAGACCTACCAGGCACATCAGCAGAAAAAACTGTGTCCTACAAAAGCACAGTCCCTAGCCTCGAAGGGCCACCTGTCACCTGGTGTGCTGCGTGCCTCTGGTGCACAGTGGAGCCCTGGCTAGCTGGGCGTGAGAGCACTCACGAAGGTCCTCGGTGGCAAGGGTGTGTTCTCAGGCCCAGGAGCTGCTTGCTGCGTGGGATCTAGAGAGAGAGAATTAATCATTAGACCTAAGTGTAAATAACTAAGAGGTACCTATATGGTAACACGAGACGCCCCAGTAAGGGTCAGGTATGAGGCCAGATGCTTTCGACCCCTACCTTACTTGACGCTGACAACGGTCTCCAGGGAGGCGTAGCACAACCAGGTGGTCTGCATGGGGCTAGTTGCACCTAGCAGCGAGCAAGGATACAAAGCGCTAATCGCGCGGTCGGCTAGTGCGGTACACACGCCGGACACCAGGCCCGGCACGCTGCCTCATAGTGCGAGAGCGCTCGCGAGGAAAGGTAATGGCGGCCCCCGTGCCTATTCAGGGCTGGCGGCGGATTTGCCCAGGGCGCCTCCGGGCGACTGCAGGGCGCAGCGGCAGACGCTGTACTATCGGGGGATCCAGTTCTCCAGGCCGGCGTTAGCCAGTTCCGGATGCCGCTCCTCTAAACCGGCACCTTGGGGGCCGCGGGTTCCGGATCCCAAAACATTTGGGCCGCGCTCCCCGCCCACACACGCACGGCCCTCTGGGAAGCTGAGTCCTCTACTGCCCCCGTACCGCGGGTCCCCTGCCCAAAAGAACTACATCTCCCACTTCTGGTGTCCGGGCGGCCCCGGAAATCATCACGGCATTACCCACAGAGAGGAAGGGGCGGGGCCAAGATTGCGATTCCCACAATGCTCTAGGGCCACAGCCCGCCGTGGCGCTCGCGCCGCCTGCCGGAAGCAATGAGGACAGCGGGAGCCTCAAACAGGAAGTGCGTCATCGCGCAAGGCAGGCAGGAATCTTTTCCAAGGGGCTTCTGGGTCTGGCTAGAAAAGTCCCGTTCCTTCGCTTGCTCGGTCTCCCTTCGGGGGCGGGGCTGACTAAGACAGAGACACTCGGTGGTGTCAAGAGTCCTGGCTGGCCTCCTTACTCTCACGGACTTGCTGGGCCCCAGCATACCACCTGTTCTCTTGTTCTAGGCTTCGAGGCTCTTCCCCGAGGGTATTGGCCCAGCCAGTTCATGGCAGATGGTGGGTCAGCTTCTCCCTGAAAATGCATTCGACAGGCCTTATGCCCTTGACTACAAGGTGCACCTAATAGTTCCTTCTCTGCCCAGGGTGCTTCAGTTCTCCACTGGGACTGGACAACATATCTAACCTTGAAAGGCAGGAGAGAAGCCTCCGAATCCTAGGGGCCGCCATCCTGGAATCCACTGGGGGATCATGATCCAAAAACCTGTTGTTTGCCCTGCTTTGAGAGAAAGGGGAAGCAGGCCTCCCTCAGCCTTCTGATTTTCTGTATGCCTTTGGCATATTATTCCTCCTTCCCCACAGCTGTACCAGGAATGCATGATCTTGCTTCCAGAAAGCCAATGTGACAGTGACACCCAGGCCACTATAGGCAACAGCCTTGGTCAGATGTCCCTGGAGCCTTGCAGCGCTAGGGGAAGTGAAAAGGAGGCTCCTTGAGCCATTAACAAACCCAGCCTGCATGGAGGAAGGTAAGGGAGGGGAGGATGTAGTTCAGAGCACTTGTCTAGCATGAGAGAGGCCCTGGATTCAACCTCTGGGACCGGAAATAACAAAAAATATGCATCCAAATTAAAAAACCAGCCAGGCAGGAGGAGGATGCTGAGACCCTGCAGTTTCCCAAGTGCAGGACTGGGATTAGTTTGAAAACTGAGGCTGCACAGAGGCTGCTGGAAGCTGGTGATAGGAGTCCCAGCCAGGTCCTGTTCTAGAAGCTAATTAAATGTGCCTGCATCCCCTCCTAGGGGTAAGCAGCCTGCCCTGCAGAGGAGGTGAGGGTGAGGGGCAGACAAGGGAATGACAATAGAACCCGATGATTAAGAGATGAGAGGGAAAACCGTGATGGGGGAGGGATTGCTGAGGCAGTCACTTAGTCTCAGAGCCTCACTTTGATGGGCTGGGCAGGCTCCCAGGCAGCAGGTAAATTTCTTCCCTGCCAGTCCTTTTGAGATATGGCCTGGGCACTGGGCCACTCAGCTTAGTGGAACATTTACAAGCACCTAGACAAGCAGGGAAAACACTTTGAAATGTTCCAGAGGGCGCAGTGCATCCATTCATCACTGTGTGTCCCTTGGGGAAGAAGGAGTGGGGATGTCTTAAAGTCAGTCCCACCCCCAGTACATCTACCAAATTCCCGGGATGGCCACTCCCGCCTCTGAACAAGCATGTCCAAAAGCTGAGGTAAAAGTGATGTCAAAGTTGAAGCAGGTATCCCAGAGCCCTGTAAAGAGCACCCACCACCCTGACAATTCCCCGAGGGTCCACTATGACCAGCAGCCCCTCAAGCTGATTCCCATCAGGCTTAGAAAGTCCAGGGCTGAGTCACAGCCATGCCAGGCTCTCGTCCCTTCAGCTGCTCCCTGGATCTTGCACGATCTGGCACAGGAAGGGGCCCCACAGTCTTGTTAGCATGCCTGATTTTCCTTCTTTATTAAATGTCTGTTTCAAGATGTAATTAAGTTGATGGTGACATGTTAGAAAGGACAGGTGCATTGAAGGCATAAGAGTGCTCACAGACCCAGTTCTTGAAATGGGGGCAGGAGAGAAACAAGGATTAAAAAGGTGAGCCATGCAGCCCACAGAATGGGCCAGGGGTAGGCAGATAGCCCCACCCAGCTTGGCCATGCTGAGCATCTGGGCAAGTGGTCTCTGGGAGTTGCCTGGCTCAGCAGGCAGAACTCTCCAGGGTGCCCAGAGCCACCTCAAGGTCTAGGCCAGCTCCACCCCCACACACGCCACCTACAAGTGACGCCAGCCCCAAAAAGTAATAGGAAAGTTCAGAATGAAAACAAAACCTCAAAAGTAAAAAGGCTAAGTGTAGCAGAGTAATACCGGAAACATTATATACACAGGCAGCAATGCCCGCAGCAGCCTCCGGGTCACTCTGGGGGCACTGCAGGGGTCCCAGCAGCTGGAACTGCAGGGTCTCAGTACACAGAGCTGTTCCGGATACCACAGCACAGCACCATGCTCAGGATCATCTCAAAGATCTGTGGGAGGAGAGTGCAGTCAGCACTACTGGAAAGGAGAGGCAGACAGCCGAGTCCACGCTCACCCCACTCACCATGATGACAGCAACCACTATGGCTGCGATGCCAATGAGGTACAGCTTCCCGGAGAAGAGTTCGTCGATCTTCTTGTGGCAGTCATCCTGCAGGGGTGGCCAATGAGTGATCAGAGGCTGGCTTAGGTGACCAGACCTCTGCATGGTGTATACCTTCCACTGGCTTAAAGCAAAACATGGGATCTTCTGCCTGGAACTGTTCTATCTCGAGCTCATGATTATTGGGATCACTAGTGCCCTAGTCACTGGTGTGATAGATATCCGTGGAGGGTGACAGGAGATCAGGACCCTCGGTGCCCACAAATATGAGTGGAGCCATTATCTCCTAGATCTCTACCTCCCTATAGAACCTGCCCACAAGCCCTGCCCAGCTGTCCCAGCAGAGCAGCCCTGACATGGGCCTTGGTTCCATCTTGGTCCACAGGGAGCCCTATGTAGACCACCCAGAAGCCAGGACCCCACCCAGGGATGTAGAAACGGGGCTTCTGCCCCACCCACTGTTGTGTACCTTCCATAAGGTATTTATGAAGGCGGTGCCCGATGGACACAGGTTGTTCCTCAGCACCGAATTGGACAGCGCAATCAATGTGTTGGAGCCACAGCAGTTGAGCTGTAGAGATAAGAGCACTGTGGTCATCTCACCAGGCAATGGAGAAGAAAAGGCCACAGATGTGCATTACACTGCTATCCCGCGTGCACCCAGGGCCAGCCTTCCTCCCCAGCCAGAGGCACTGCTCAGACAAACCCACTGGCCAGGTTCAACAGGTTCCCACTAGGAACTAAGTCATAGAGGAGACCCCTCTACCATAGACAGATCCTGAGGTCTGGGCTGAGGCAGGACTCCTCCAAGAAGGCACACCCCACCCCACCCCACCTGGGTCCTGTAGCCCATCCCTGCTGGCCTAGCCCAGCCAGCCACACCGTCTCATGGAAAGTCTTCACCACAGCCTTGGCGTTGTTAGCATCGTCATCTACCACAGCCTGCTGCAAAGCCTGGTCGTAGAACTGCTTCACGTCCTTGGCAATCTGGGGGAAAGGCACAGACACATATAGTAGGGACCGTCCCAAGGGGAGAGCCCTGTGCTCTGAGCTTTGACTCTTCCACAGAGCTGAGGATCTTCCTTCCAGGCACCTCCCAAGAAGAGTCCAGAGAGCCCTCCCTGATAGCCATGGGCTAAGGTGACCCATCACCAGTGACCTGGGCAGTGCTCCTCGGAGGCTCACCTGGTCCTTGTTGACGAAGCCCCAGATGCCAGCGGCCACTTCACAGGCAAAGAGGATCACGAGGCAGGTGAAGAACTGGGAGCAGGGAAAAAGAGGGTAGGCTGTGGGTAGGGCCCAGGTCAGCATGGAGCTGCCTTCTAGAGGACAGGCCCATGGGACCAAAAGGTGTGCAGGAGAAAGCTGGCAGTACCTGCCAACCCGTGTCCCCCTCCAGAATAAGCCACATGGAGCCATGAAGGACAGAGCTTGAAATGCAGCCCCTGCAGCAAGATGTTGGTGTGTTCACCCTCCCCATATTGCCTGCCTCTGCAGGATGGCCAGCTCGAGCAGGGAGGGTGAGGCAGGATATCGGGGTGTCCACAGGTGACAGGCACAGGTGGCTGCAGCCCCTTGGCCGTGATAGCGAACCTTTTAGAACTTTCAATGGACACAAACAGCACTCTGAAGCATGACTGCCACAGGTTCACTACTACTGCCCTAGGGAGATGTTGGCACAGCCACCCCCACCCAAACTGACCAGGCCCTGGACAATACAGCTGGGCTTCTGCTTCCTGCTGGCAGGTGATATGCCCAGGGACACCTGATGCTGGCTTCAGAGTCAAATTCAGTCCCTACAACATTTATGGCTTTTTTTAATGAAAGAAAAAAATCTTTTTTGTAACTGAGCTATAGGAGCTAGACATGAAAGAGATCAACCACAACCGCATTTAATTTAAGATACAACAGGAAAACCAGAAAGCCAATACTCTGCAAAAGACTGCTCAGTGACCCCCTGGTCCAGGTTAGGGGGGCCCTAAGTGCCATATCCAAGGCTTGTTGGGCTGAACTGAAGCCCCTGGATCTGCCCCGATGCCTACTCCTTGGCCTGCTGGATCCTACTTCTTAGTTCCAGCCCAGAACCTGCTGACCTCCCAACCTTACCGTCCCCAATAGGCACTGGGACTCCTGGATGGCCCCGTAACAGCCAAGAAAGCCGACAAACATCATCACAGCTCCCACAGCAATGAGGATGTAGATGCCTGTGCGAGAGAAGGAACCCCGGTGAGTGGCCACACACATACTGTGCCCAAGACATGCATGTGCGAGGCACTGGCACTCACTGCTAGCTCGACCTGGCCACTTGAGCTCTGTCAGTGCCTCAGTGTCCTCTTCCATGGCACAGAAGGGGACAACTATGCTAAAGGGAGGACTGGATGATACTTAAGTACCCAGAGAACACTGTTGACAGTGCTTCACAGGGCTCTTCCACAGTAGGGCTCACCACCCCTACCTGCGTCTGTTCCCAAAACCTTTAGGACTCATAAAAGGGGCTGAGATGGACCACCCCATTTTAGTTTAAGTGACATACCAGGAGCTTTATGATGGGCCCGTTGATAGTGGGTAGCTGTGCAGGGAGCCCCAGTATTGGTATATGAAGGGAAATAAGGTGAAGGAATTCTATGGTGGCCACACAGCAGCCCCATCCCACCTAATCCCTGCTCTTACAGACACCAGCATGTGAGTTGGGGTACCCTGTGTGGTTGCACAGCATGGGGAGGCCTTTGGGCAGGAGTCTACTGCATGAGGTGGCAGGGCAGCTTGAGACTGTGCAGGCACCAGTCCACCCTCGCCTGCCCACACCTACAGGCTGGGCAGTGGGGTCCTGGGGAGGCAGACAGGGTCACCAAAGCATAGGGGCACCTAGGACCAACATGTGCAGTGTCTCATTGCCCACAGCCCCATTTCTCCCTTGGGAAAGGCCACAGAGTCTCTGCAAGGGCCCTCCCAGTTCCTCATCCTTTAGCAGACTCAGCCCATCCCCCGATTACCATGGCAATGCTGCTAGGCAACCCAAGCCTCCTTGCATAGAGCCAGGCCCATTGTCCCCTGCCTGGCCAGCTCAGGAGGGAAGGAGCTAAGGGGCCAGGATGCACCACCAGGCTTCGAAATGGATTGGATCTGGGGCCTGGCCTTGGTGGCCAGCATTGAACACTTAGCCAAGGGGAAACTTCCCACCAGGCGCCCCTCACAGGTGGCCCTCCACTTGAGTACCAAAGCACACTTAGACTGGGTTTTTTTTTTTTTTTATTTCTTCCTCTTTGGTACAAGGGATTGAACTCATGACCTTGAGCTTGCCAGGCAGGCACTTATGCTGCTGAGCTGAATCTCCAGCTTTAAACTGGATTTTGACTCCTCAGGCTCCCAAATCCCTGACCTCAAAATGAGGCGCAGCACCCACCCACTGTGTCATTAGGTCATGCTCAAGATCCAAGCGTGGATTGTCTTTCTCAGTGTGGAGGATCCCACAGGGGTAGGAGACCCAAGCTGCTACAGTCATAGGGCTGCTCACAGCTTCTTGGCAGCAGCCTCACCCCAGCACAGCCTGGAGCCCTTTGGCATTTCCCAGGGTGCCGAGGGAGCCAGCCAACTCTCCATCTTCCCAGCAGTGGACAAAGCACCTTTGTGAAGGACTGCGTCTGCTCCCAGCAGGGTCCAGCCCAGAGGCAGCAGGGATGCCAGAGGCCTGATTTAGGAAGGGCAGAGACTTGGGGAAGATCTGAGTGGCCCCATCCATGCGGCACAAGCAAAAGCCCCAGGCTAGGGGGTGGTAGGCGCCACCATTCAGCTCCCAGCCTGCCAAGCAGCCCAATGCCTAGGGCTGTTCCCCCAGCACCCAGGAGGCCATAGTCAAGGAGAGGTGGGAAAGTGGTTGCAGAGCAAAGAAAAAAGGGAGAAGCACCTGCTTCTGATGCCACTCTGCCCTGGCACTAGGGGCCTACCTGGCATCTCCTCTTCTATGGTACCACTGCCCAGCAGGAGCCTTGGGAGCTCCTTGGTGTCTGTCCTGCCAAGGGGCCTAAGGTGGGAAGGAGGCCAAGGGGAGCTGCAGCCCGTCCCACAGGCCCTGCCTTGCCTGTCTGCTGCACTCAGCTCAGCCTGGCTGGCCCCACCTGAAGCAATCCAAGCCTTCCACTCCTGTCCAGCTGTGCCAGACAGACATGGACCCACACAGGGACTGCTCCAGCTACAAGCAGAGCTGCCCTGTTCTGGCAGCCTGACCTACCACAGGGTCACTGTACCTCCCTCCCTGTAAGAACACATGGCACAGGAAGAGTAGGGTGGGAATAGACTCCTCCTACTATGGACAGGAGTATGACAGACATGCAAGGAGAAGACCTCATTCTGATGGCCAAGGATGCACTCACTGACTTGTTCTGGAGGGCAAGACCAGGTTTTCTGGAAGGCCCTTTTGGGCTCCAAATACTTCTGATTATCATGCAAAGGGGAACAAGTCAGGTGTGGTGACACAGGCTATAATCCCAGCACTTGGGAGGCTCTGGTAAAAGAATCGCCATGAAGTCAGAGGCTAGCTTGGGCATGTGAGTTCCAGACCAATCTGAATTGCATAGCAAGACCGTCTCAAAAAACCAAAAAGAAAAGGGAACAAGAGGCCAAAGAGAAGATTCCTGGGGGAGACCAGAGAATACTGCTCAGGTCTTCTACACTCTAAGGTATGGTGCAAAGCCAACAGGTTGGCTTTTGAGGTACCTGTCTAGAGCACCTAGCTGCCACACAGGGGCTGAGGGTCCTTGTCTCCTGTGAGCGCACCAGAGCACCAAGAAGGAATAGGAACCCGCCAACCCTGTCTGCACAAGGGATGCCCCCAAGGAACAGCTGGGCCCAGAAACACAGTCAGCCCACCTCTAGGGAGTACAGGGGCCATCCTGGCCATGCTGTCTGGACCCAGCCCTGTCTATTCTGACTGTGGGAAGACAGAGAGGATCGGGGCAGAAAGGAGAGAAAAGAATGGCACCCCTTGGGTTGCCCACTCATGGCTGCCCTGCAGTGACCGGCTAGGGGGTATGTGGCCTGTCAGGAGCCCTACTCAACAGCCAGGTCCATCTTCCAAGTCAGTGGGCAGAGATGGGGCTCCACTTGGGATGGGGAGGACCCTCACCAGGCCCCAGCTGGAGCCCAACCCTGAGGCTCCTCCTTTAAAGGGCAGGAACATCTATCTATCTCACTCACACTTCAGAGCTCCAAGGGTACCCTGCCCTCCCCCAAGACAAGGTGGAAAGCTGGGCCCTGCAGTGGGCCTCCCCCTGGTCATCCCCACTCCTGGGCTCCACCCATGCTCACAGGCAGCCTAATAAGGCAGCCTACCAAAGCAGCAAGGTATGGAGGACTGTGTGGGGGGAGGCGACTGAGTCACACTGTCCTCCCTAGCTCCCGCCTCCAGCTGCCTCAGCTGCTCCAGGGCAGG
This sequence comes from Cavia porcellus, assembly GCF_034190915.1. Taxonomy (NCBI): domain Eukaryota; kingdom Metazoa; phylum Chordata; class Mammalia; order Rodentia; family Caviidae; genus Cavia; species Cavia porcellus. The sequence goes on from NW_026947500.1 coordinate 30,266,126, forward strand.
TCAGGCATCCAGCCCCACCCTGCCTGGAAGCCTCCCCAGAAAAGCCATATAGTTATAATAAGCATGGTGCACTGCCCCTTCAGCCGCCCCCACCCCCTCCTGTTTAGGCTTGGTCTCAAGTGATTTGGTCCCCTGCCTCTCCACCAGGCTACAGGCCCATCTGCAGCCCAACACTCAAGCTCCTGGAATCTCTTTCTGGCTGGCTGCCTCCTGGCCTAAGTACCAGGCCCTGCCTCCCCCTGGGAGCCCTCTCTGCTGACCGCTTGTCTGCAACTGTGTGCCTTGACCTGTTGGTCAGACCTTGCCCTCGTGTCACTCACCCACATAGAGTGTCACTCACCCACATAGAAGGTGTTGGGTGCCGGCTTGTTTCCCAGCTCCAGGTAGAGCAGGCTGGTGGTCTGCGGGTCATGGCGCAGCCACAGGGCCACACCCAAGATCACGCCTCCGGCCAGCTGGGGGAAAGAGTAGGCACAGTGTTATGAGTAGCCCGGACATGGTGGGGTATGTGACAACCCACCACTCTGAACATCCTGAGCAGGCAGCTCTAGGCAGGAAGGAAGGACTCTTAGTTGGGCCCACTGCTGGTTTGTCAATGCCATCCCCTTGAGGACAGCAGCCCTTCAAGCCACTCTGGGATGCAGCTCCAGGGTAGACTGCCAGGTCAGAACCAGGACATGTCTGAGACTTACTTTGTTAGTCTAGTGTACCCCAAATACTGAATGGACAGAACTACACAAGATTTTTATTGTTTTCGCATTCCAGGTTGACTAGAGGTGCTGTTTTTATTTGCTAAATCTGGACAGAGGTCACAGCAGGACCTGGACACCCAGGGAAACCCGGCCCTCTTCCAAGGGGTCCTTTAGTGTCTGTCAGAGGCGTGCTGGGAACCCCAGAGTGGGAACTCCAAGTTTTGCTGCCAGGAGGAAGGATGGAGTTCTGATGCTGCTGGGGCCCTTGTGGGACTTGCACCATCCAGTGAGCTGCAGGGCATGGCCTGTGATGACCTGTGAGCAAATCCATGCCACTGTGACCCTGGGAAGGGAAACACTGGGGACAGGAGTTTCAGTACCCATACGAGAGAGATTCAAGTGGGTGGCTTGGGCTGCCACAGACAAGGGGGATAGAAAGGACTCCGCTCCAGCTGGCATGCAGGGTACAGGGTCAGCCTGAGTTGTTGATCCTGCATACAGGTGATCATTTCCAGCCAGGTGAAGTCTGCCTTTGAAGGCAAGGCCTGGCCCATTCCTACTGTCCCTTCCCCTGGTCCCTGTCCACTAGACTAGGGGCCAGTCCACTGGTGGTGGTAGTGCCGGAGGTCACCCTTTGCCAATTCCTGGTACTGGTACCATGTGGGGCACTTTACAGAAACACAGCATCCAAAGTGACTGAAAACCCTGAGTCCTGCCTGCTTCTGCCTCCTCCGCCCTAGGGCTTCTTGGCTGATGCTTTTGGATACTCCTCAGGAGGGCAGGTATCTCAGAATAACAGGTGTGGGGGACTTGGTCCTCTTCAGATCTTTCTACTATCCATCCATGCCTCCCCAGGTATGATATGGCTCCACAGACCCTCCAAAGCCAAGGTCACTGATTCTGGAATAGGGACAATCTGCCTGGGTCCTTGATGAGGGGTGGGCAGGAATACATTATCCCAAATAGTTCAGAGGCAGCTGGTCAGGCCTTTATCCTGCTGCCGTAGGAGGACACAGAGACCTGCCCGGCACCATCCTAGCACACGAGCTGTAGCTACTCATGGATAGGACTGCCTAGGGAGGTCACAAGAGTCAGGTTGGTGTCTCACAAGAGAAGACACTGCCTGGCTTCCCTTGACAACTCTGTCTTCCTCTTGCACATGCTCTCACACAGGCTCTGCCCCGGCCAGGCCCTGTGGGGTTCCTGAAGGAAGTAGCATGAGGACATAGCCTAACAGTCTTCAAAGGAGACTGGTGAGCTGGGGGGCAATGGTGTTCCTCCAACAGAAATAGATACAGAGGATGATTTGCTTAGAGTTTGATGGGAAAGCCTGTATCAAAGAAGGTTACACTTCCCAGCCTCATCCTCCTATTGTAAGTAGGGGCTAGCAGCTCACCCCATAAAATGCACAGGGTTGCTAGTCAAAGAGGAAGCAGAACAGAAACACGGGCCTGAGAAAAACACCTGGTGATTCCAGTTCCCACTTCTGTGGTCCTGGCTGGCAAGCAGGGCCCTGAGGGGAGGCAGATGTGCTTAGGAAGATGTATAACTGTCCCGAGGAAAGCCCTGAGCAAGCCCAGGGATTCCCAGGCAGGCTGACTTCGGTCCCCACAGAAGTGGGGTGGAGGAGGAGCTGTGGGTTTTCAAGCTACGTCACCTCACCATCCAAGCCAGCACCAGGGCACTTTCCCCCCAGACAGGAGGCCAGGATTCACTTTCCCTGCATCTCTCCCTTGGGCCTGAGCTGTAGTTTCTTAGCCCCTCTTCTGGAAGCTGAACCTCACTTTCAAGAAGCTCAGTCCTGTGTTTTCACATGCTAGTCTGGTGAAGGATGGGCTCCACTACCTCACCACCCCACGAGGTGCTGACCAAGGCTGTTCCTCATTGAGCAAGTAGGGTACATGCTACAGCTTGTAGTGCACCTGCTGGCTCAATCAGAATGGCCTAGCAGCTGGGACTCTGAGTGTGCCCCACATATGACAAGGCCCCAATGATGCCAGGGGTCCTCTGGCTTCCCAAATCCTAAGGAATAGCCAGTTCTCTGTGCTTCTATGCCTGTCACACTGTCAAAAGGGCAGGGAAAGCCTGGGACAGTGTGGGGGAGGCAGGACAGTGAGAGATAGTGGGCAGTCCCAGGGAGCTGTGTCAAGCTCTCTTGAGCAGGCTGCCATCTGCGGCTCCAGCGGAAGAGGTGACAGGCTGAGTTACCCTGGCAACTCTGGCTTCCTCGTGGTTTTGAAGACGTCATGTATTTTGTTTGGAAACTGGTCCACAGGTTGCTCTGAAAGATGTTCCAGGCCTGAGAGGTAGCAGACAGGAGGAACCCTGCCCTGTCACTCCCTCAGTGGTCACAGATAACTGCAAATCCTGACACAGCCCCAGAAACCATGGGGGTCTCTGGGAGGTTGCCACCTTCCTGTGCCTCAGTGTCCCAACCTGTGAGAAAGCTGAGCATGCTTAGTGTTGGTTCAAGGGCTGCTCTGTCATGTTGACCCTGGCTGGGCAGGGATCATCTTCATCTTCCCTGTGCAGCCTCCCATGGGTGAAGCTGGGCACAGCACCCTTTTAGGGCAATGCTGTCCTCACAGAAACCTATGGGACATCAATGCTTAGCTTGCTCCAAATCCCTGTAATGGTGAACTTTAGGCTCATTAGCCACTTCCTGCTCTGTTAGGAAAGCAGGCTTTTGGTTCAGACTCCAGAGTAGTGTGGAGAAGCTATCTCTCTGTGAGCCCCTAAACCCAGTCTTCATGCCCAGTGATAACAAGGGGTCTGATGCAGGCTACAGTGCAGGGGTGAGCCTGATCTAAAAATAGAGGCTTTGAAACCTTCAGTTAGAAAAACAATGGGCCAGAAGGAGGAGGAGGGGGTGGTGTAGGGCTGGGAGAGGCAGTTGGGACATGCCTTGCCTACCTCATTGTCCCAAGGGCACTGGGCCACCCCACAAGGCCACTGAGAACAATCAGAAGATTTTCTGGTAGGGTAATAAAGACTGTCTGCTACTGTGCTGGCAGCTGCCCAAAGACCCCCATCCTTCCAGCCCCTGCTCAGCTCCAGAATGGGACTAGGCACCCAGTGGAGGGGGCCTTGGGTAGGAGCCATGACAACAGTGGAGAAACTGAGGCAATGGGGAAGGAATATTCCCCTAAGGCCATCTACAAGTACCTCTTGTCTTTGAAAGTGTACCTGGCACAGGCCAGGATAGCAAGAGAGTAAGTATCTAATAAGGACTAGTGGCCAAATATATAAGGAGCTCCCAAAGCTAAATGGTAGGAAAGCCAGCCACCCACGTTTTAAAACACGGAAAAGCCCCATCCAGAATACAGAGGGCACCTAAGCATTGGAAAGGGGGATCCCTTTTCCATCTAGACCACCACACAAGAGCCACAGCCAGACCCCAATCTGCCCACTCCTCTCACTAAACCTGACATGACTTTCCTCCCAAGGCAGCTGGCCTCTTCAGTGCCTGTCACACTCCTAAGAGGATGAGGAGGGCCCAGAACAGTGCCGGGGAGGCAGGAGGTGGGAGGTGGGAGATAGCGGGTCACCACAGGGAGCAAGTAAGTTCTGATGAAGCGCTGTACGGTCATTACTTAGCTCCTTTGTATCCCAGGGACCCACCCAAGAGAAAGGAACACAACCTCATGCAAGGCTCAGGGACCAGTGTTTCCAGCAACTTTGCATCTAAAAAAACTGGAGTGTGTCTGCTAGAGGGGTGACTGAATGGGCCTGGGGGTCCATCTTGCAGTGGAATCCACATCAGTGAAAAAGCAGGGATACTCACAGCTGCAGACACATCCTTAAATGATCGCGCTGGGAAAAGAAGAGTTTGCACCTTCTGCCTCTATTTATGTGGATGCAGGAGAAATGTGAGTATCTATTAAGAAAGCACAGTGGTCCCAGAGAGAAGGGGCGGGGCGATTACAAAGGGCCCACAGGCCAAGAGTCTAAATGTATCGAAACTTACTACACTGCACACTTTGAATGTACATATGTGTAACACCTTAGGTCAATCACTTCTAAATAAAGTTGTGTAAAAACACCTAGTCCCCAGAGACTAAATGCAAAGGGAAAGAGGGCCCAGCTGCTACCGTGGTGCAGTCTCCCCACCTAGGAGTGAGAGTCCCTGCTGGCCAGCAGCAAATGTCTGGACATGCTAGAGTCCTGTCCACAGACCCAAAGTTCTAGGGTAAACGAAAGTCGGAGACTGCAATCACTAGGGAACCTGCATGCCAATTAAACAGAGTCAGCCCAGGATCTGGGGAAAATGAGAGTGTGGTGCTGGACAGAGGCCCAGGTTCGAAGGCCAAGGGTGGCCAAGCCCCAAGTGCCGAGTTCTGTTTGAGCTGGCCTACCTCAGGCCAGTCTCGGCTCCACACTTCCAGCAACTTCCTTTGTAAAATGAGTAAACAGAGGTATAGAAGCTAATGTACACAGACTGTTACCAGGATGCCATATCTAGCTGTCGACAATGGTGACATTATGATCCCTGGTATGTCTTACAGAGAGCAGAATCTGGGATTTCTTCATTCCTCTTTTTCCAGACAGAATCATATATTGGTTTTTGGGATCACCAGACACCAATCTGCTCAACTCTGGCCACCTGCTCCTGTGGCCCAAGCTACTCCCATGTCCTAAGGTACTACCCTTGGCCTACGGTACTCCTACTCAGGGCTGAGAGGAATGGAGGAAAAGGCCCAGGTAGCAGGTCTGGGTTCCTAGAGGGCTCTGTGCAAGAGAACGGAAAAGAGTATAGGATTCTGCTTTTTCCTCCTTCCTGGGAATTAATAAATAGCAGGCTCTACTCTAAAAGGGGCTGCCAAGTAGGGTGGGTCCCTGCCCGGTCTGTCTGCTGTTTCCCAGAAGCAGCTGAAAGGGAGCAGGCCTGGTACAGTTTCACATACCACACCAGCCAGCAGCCTACCCTCAGCCAGTCCCTGGATGGGAGCCGGGCTTTGGGGGGGCTTTCCCACTGCAGCACACTCCACCCTACCCCACCCCACAAGAGGCTGGGGTCTAGTCACCTCATCTGACTGGCCTAAACGGTCACCCCAACTGCTACCAACACATTCCTAGGGATAACAAGGGGGTATGGTGTGGCTCAGTCATAGAGATCTTGCCTTCCGTCTCCAGCACCTTTTCCCCCAAAAAATTCTCCAGTGGATAACAAGGACTCTTAACCTGTTTCGTTGAGTAGCAGTTGGGCATTCATCTGTAGCCCAGACCCTTGATGCCTCTGGACAGGTGACAGAGTCCTTCCTGAGGGACACAGGAACTTTCTCAGGCTTTCCTGGGAAGTGGACAACCAGGGTGCCCTCAAGGAGCAGAACCACCAGAGGAGATTCAGGCAGGAAGGAAGCGTGGAGGGAAGAACAGGAATCCTCACCTCGGTCAGGAAGCAGCAGCTCTATTCACAGGGCCCCTCGAGCTCAGGAAGCTGCTGTCTCAGCCTCTAAAAATAGGTGTCAAGGCAAAGTCCTAGGCCCTGGGGCCTGCCAGTTAGCTGGGATATGTGAAGGGTCAGGAAAGGAGCAGAGGCAGTGGAGGACGCCTGCTGTTTTAGGATGCAGGAGTGGGCTGGGCACCGTAGGAGCAAACTTGAGGCTGGCCACTGCTCCCAGGCAGGGAAGTCAGGTGGTACTCTGCTCGTCCATGTCACACCTATGCGTGGCCACCCGCTCTCGGAGAAGGTCATGTAGCTGGTACAACCCTAAGGGCTATGGACCCAGAGACTGTGGGAGGGCTGTAGTTCCAGCCTTGCCTTACCATTTCCTCATGTGGTCCCCTAGGAAGTGCTGTTTCCCTGTTGACTTGAGTCTGTCATCCTGAGTCTGGAACAGCCTAGCATGGCAGGGTGCTACTCTAGGTGATCTGTTATTGTCTCCTCAGGTACACAGGGAGAGGCTGCTCCCTGCAGGTGAGGTCTACTATTTTCCTAGAGGGAGAGCAGGGAGCAGGGCTGTGAGAGGTAAGCTCCCTGGGGTCCCAGGATTGAGGGGGCTATGCTTCGCACACCACTGTCTCTCAAAGCCTCCAAGGCCTCAGTATAGAAATCATGGCTTAGGCCTCTGAACATTGAGTAGCCTGGGGTCCTCATTCCTATGCCCCTGCCATGCTGGGTACCTCTCAGCCCCGCCAAGAGCTCAGTCTCAGTGTAGTGCAAAGCCAACCTGAATCCCAAGCACAGGTAACAGGCCACATAGTGCTGCAAGCCCACCCCGAGAAGGTGCTGATGATCCAGGCCCACATGGGGCCCAAGGCGATTACTAGAGTGAGATGCCCCACTGGAAGCACAGGACAACCAGGCCATCACTCAGTCCTGCTGCCCAGGCTTTCTCAGAAGTGATGTCATCTCAGTAACTGGGGCAAGGACAAAGAGGGAAACAGCACCTCTTCAAGAAGAGACACATCTGCAAAGACAGCAGAGGTGCTGGACCTGGGCTCCCTCAGCCCCCTGCCGGAGCACCCTCACCACTAATCGGGGTGCTTTCAGGCTATGAGACTCTGGGCATTCAAGCTCTCATGCACCTCCTGCATCCCCACCCCTTTAGCCTTCGCCAGGCCTTACGTTTAGCACCCCTTCTATGGCCTTGCACAGAGAATGCCCATAACCCAAGGAATGAAATCCAGTTAGCAGCTGGCCATGGCCCCCTGCTGTGAGGTGCCTTCCCCCACTACTGGGGGATCCCCTGAAGAAACTTCAAGTGGTCTCAGGTAACTCAGCATCTGCTCTAAAGCCCACCAGGTAAAGCAACTTAGGAGGGCCCCAGAAGCCCAAGGTACATGTGTGGAGGAGCCAGGGGTCACAGAAGTTGAGGGGCACCCAGAATGCCCCATATACTGGTCACAGTGCATCCTAATGGACAGTGAAGACTGCTGAGGGTCAATTCGGGTAAGCTCAGTCCTCTGCGCAGGAGTCCTGGAATCAAGGTGGGCACCTCTAATGCTGGAAGGCCCTTCAGGGGCATTGCAAGGCCCAGGAATCAGGGTCACAGTGACAGCCACCTAGGCTTCTCCTCAGCCCCTCCTCTACTCTTCCATGCCTTCTCCAAAATGCCAGGCCAGTGCCAGCTGCTCCCTCCACGGGCACCTGGACTTGGCCTTATTGACTGTATGATTGAATCTCCTCCCCCTTGGCGGGATTTCAAGTGCTGAAATAAGAGTTGGGAGAGAGGCAGGGTTAGTTTCTTACTCTGTGCCTAAAAGTAGTTACTCAGAGCTGGGCATGGTGGTGTATGCCTGTAATCCCAGCACTTGGGAGACTGAGGCAGGATGATCACTGTCAGTTGAAGGCCAGCCTGGGCTACATAAGCCAGTTCAAGGTCAGCAATGCTCTATATAGTGAGATTCTGTCTCAAAAACCAAACCAAAAAAAAGTAGTTACTTGAGCTAAGGATTAGAGGTAAATTCAGTTTCTAGAGGCTGAACTGAGCTGGGACAGCAAGAAGGGGAAAGAAAGCCCAGCAGGCTGCTGAAAGAATGGACTCGGGGCTGGGCATGGGAGCTCATGCCTATAAGCCCAGCACTCAGGAGGCTGAAGCAAGAGGATCACTGCAAGTTCAAGGCCAGTCTGGGCTGAAAACAAACAACAAACAAAAAAACTGGACTGGGGCCTCTCCTGGAGAGGGTGCCAAAGTGTGGGCACCAGAACAGGGCTAGCCAAAGGCCACTGGGGCCTCACAGAGGCTAGCCTACCAAGGGACAAACTACAGACTTCCTCCTCTAGATGCAGCTCAGTCCAACGGTTGATCGTGGTCAGGTTGGGTTATCTCCCAAAGCTGGGCAAGCCAGGTAGCCAGATAGCCTGAAGGCACCAAGGAAAGTCCACTTGCCCAACTGGTGAAACCAGGCACAGGAAGTCCTTAGCCACCGAAGGCTCCACTTAGCCTGCTGGGATTGCAGTGCCTACCCAAGGAAGGAAGCAACAGTCCTGCTAAGTGACAGTCACATGCTATCTGAAAGCAGGGGGACTGAGTGCCAGGTAGCAAGGCTGCTAATCAGCCTCCTGCATTGCCACTGGCTACATCAGTTTGGAGGAGTAGCCAGTCCTGGGCAGGGGAAATGGCCTTTCTCCCAGCAGGGACTGTTGGCACCTCTCTTGGGCCCCACAGCCAGCCTAATGGAGAAGATTACTGTCATACCCATTTTGTAGATGAGAAAATCAAGGCTCCCACAGGCCAGTCACATGCTCCAGGACCAAGGCTGTTGTAGCAAGAGTCTCAGGTACTTGCCCTCTCCTCCAGGAGTCCCTGGACATTATCTCAAGGGGCAGTGTCCATGCTACTTGGTGAAGCTATCTGCCCTGTTCCATGCCAAGCCTAACGCCCAGCCATCCAGGGAGCTCAGGACCCTGCTGGCCTCCAAGAAGGCTCTGGTTAGGACACACAGGGTGTATGACACTGCCTGGGACTCCGAGTCTCAGCTCAGGGCATGAGAGATAGTAAGTGAAAGTACACATATGAACATAGGCAGGTGACCCAGTGTTCCTCCCTGGAGAAGCAGGCCAGGCTATCTAGGACATTCCTTCCATAAGGAAACCCTTTTCCTCTCTAAAAGGGAACTTTTAAAGTTGTCCATTCAAACAATCATCATCAACCTGTTCTCACTTCCTGCCTGAGCTCCTGGTACCATGTCGGTCCAGGCCAAAGGGCACCTACATCTCTCTTCAGAGGGGCTTTCGAAATGACAGCTCAGCTCTCCTTGGCTAGGTTCCCTGGCTGGACATCGTGCCCAGCATCCATTTCCTGAGCCTACCCTGTGCCAAGCCCCTCACTTTGCACTTGGGTACATTAGCTAATATGCTCCCAACTCCTCCCTCTGAAGAGGTCTGGAACCAGAACAGTGTAGTTAAGGGTCTGCTGAGCTTCAACTCCACGGCACCATGGTGTTCTCAGCCACAGAGCAAGTCCTGTGATGCTGAGGGCTAGGGGCAGCCAAGGTTCTTCGGTGGGGCAGTGCCAGCTAGCATCCCCTGGCTTAGCTCTGCATGCCTGGCCCTCGAATGTGTGGGTCCATGAGACTGGATGATGCAGTTCTCATGATGAAGTTCTCAGCTCTGAGCTGGGCCCTGGGAGAAACAGAGAGAGACTTGGGAATGTTCCTAGAGCTCAGTAAAGTACGCCTCTGGGGATATGTTGGGCCTCCAATAAGGCTGCCTGGGAAACAGCCAGACTCACCTAGACCCAGGTCCCTGGAGAGATGGGGGGCAGGGAGCAGCTGGGATAAGTGTGTACCTGGCTACTTTCAGCTCCTTGCTGTGTCCTCTCCATGTGCTGGCCAGAGGACCAGCAGAGGGACACTCTGGTGCATATTTACCTCCTATTTGCTGGGTCCAAGCAAGCGGGCACTGATCAACACGCAGGGCCACGCTGAGCCAGAGAAGCCCAAACCATCAGCCTTACTGTTTTTCATGGTCACTGAGATCCCAGCAGTGCCTTCATCCCCCTCAGGCACACAGCCCTTACAGCTTGGAAAAGTGTGATGTGCTGCCCCTCACTCTACTCCTAGTTGAGTTCAATCCAATTGCCTCACCACATCCTAAACATCTCCCTGGCCCTAGATCCACCCTGGGATCCTTGGTGTCCAGATGGAAAACAAATGTCCTCAGTCCCATACTCCAGGGGATGCTTTAAAAGTTTACAAGCTCTGCCTCTGCCTCAACAGCTCCATCCCTTCTGGAATGGAGGAACAGCAGCAAGGGAGGAACCTGGGAAGGGTGGCAGTCGCTGGTCCAAAACAGCAACCAGCAACACCCATCCTTGAGGGTAGTGAAGTCTCCAATTCCAGCACCACACGAAAGGAAAATAAAGAGAACACACTGTATAGACTCTTCCCAGCAGAAAGACTATGTTGGGAGAAAGTACCTGTCAGCACAGAGATCCTCCTACCCCTGCCCCAGCCACACACGACACACACAAAGAGACAGACCTGCTTCCCAAGTGGATAGCCCAGCCCAAACACAGGTGCCAGACCCCTACTGCAGAGAGACCCACCCCCAGGTTTGTAGGGTCACCCTTGACCTGTGCCCAGGGTCCAGGCTGGGAACGGATGAGGCTGGGGCTGGAATCTATGTGGGTGAGGAGTGAGACCAGCCTGGAACCTGGTGCATTCGGGCCGTGGGGTCCTGAGCTCAGGCTGGACCCCGACTCCCAGGAAGGTCTCCATAGTGGATACAGCAGGCTGTAGGGTGAATGAGGCTGGGGTAAGAGTAGGTAGGACGGTTTCCAAGGCTTGAGCAGAATCTGAGCACCCCCTACCCCCACTACATATACACACTCCCGGCTGCTCATCCAGGGGTTGTGACCAAGATGAGCTCATGGGGGCGGGACACTGGGAGCCCCGCCCAGAGCCCCCTCAGTGCCCGCGAAACAGGGTGGTCCCCTAAACAGCGACTAAGAAGACTGTCCGAGTCCTCAGCAAAAAGGGGTTCGGGGTACGCGGCTCCTTAACCAGCACGTAGCGGGGAAAGGCCGAGATCCTAGCCGGGCCACTGGGCCGGGTCGCGACGGGAGGAAGGCCGACCCCCTGGGCTCGCTGCCTGTCCCGGCAGTCCAGCGGTGCGGTGGCCCCGGACCCTCGCCCCACGCCCGGAGCCCACAGGTGGTCTCGCAACTTCGCCTGGCGTGGCGCCCCCCTCCGCCGGGCCTAGCGCGGGGCAACAGGGCCTGCCCGAGGTGCTGTGCGTCCGCCCCCCCGCGAACCCCACCCTGCGCGCCACTCACCCAGAAGACGAAATTGAAGACGAAGAGCAAGTACTTGATGCACTTGGTGCAGCCCTCCACCCCCATGGCGGCTCGCGGCTGTGGGGAACGGGCTGGTCCGGAGCAGTAGGCGGGCCGGGGGCACTGGGCCGGGTGGGCCTGAGAGCTTGGTGGGTGGGCCGGTAGTCCTGAGGGCCTAGAGGCTGGGGCGGACGAGGTACAGGCGACGTGCTATTGCGAGGCCTGCCTAGGTTCACTAGGGTCGCCGCTGTTTAAGCGCGCTCACAGTGGCTGCGCGCGCGCCTTGCTCCGCGCGGTTTATAGGCGGCCAGGCCCCGCCCCCATCAGGCCCCGCCTCCTGCCGCCTGAGCCCCCTGCCTCCGGCCTTGCGCCCAGACAAGGATGCTCCGGCAGGGGGTGCCTCTCAGGCCACATTCCTTTAGCGGTTGGGGACTTTGGTGTCTTGGAGATCTCAGGGCCAGGGTGCGCTGTGCAGCAGCGGGATGCGTCCCTGAGCTGCGTAGGGCTCCGGACTCCCGGCCTGACTACAGGGCGGCGCCTGAAGAAGCGACGAATAACGGTGGCCTAGAAACACAGCCTGGGGTGCCCGCGGGAGGAGCTCTCCCTTTCTTCCCCTGGCGCCTTGGACATTCTGGTGAACTCCTTGGAGGGGCTGATGAGCCTTGCAAAAATAGCATGCAGGAATTTGAGTGGGTGTGAAGCTGGAGCTGGGCATGGGTCTGAAGGTTTAAGATGCCCTTCTAGGCAGCCAGTCCCTTGTCCCAGGGAAAGGAGGAGTCTGATCCGCGTTCAAGGAGTCTGTCTTTGGAAAAATCACTGGCACAATCAGAATATCCTAGAACTGCCGAATACTGTGCTTTTCATCCTGCGCCGGCTTCCCAAGATCCTGAGGTGGACTGGCAGCTTCCTGAAGGTGCCAGAGACTGAGAGGTGCTTTCTCCCCAGGTGATTATGGAACGCAGTCACCAATGCTGATGATACTCTAGTAAAGAGCTTACCCCTGCCCTCCAAAAAACACTGAAGAATGGAAGATAGGGCTGCTTCTGCAGAGTCCAGCTGGAGACCGCGAGAGACCAGCTGCAGAGATGAAGCCTTTGCCAGGTCGTCCCCCATCACCTGTCACAGTGTGTGGTGAAACTTGCTGCAGTGATGGACAGGATCTATATCAGGGTAACACCTGGCACAAAGGAGTACTGGGAACTAAGAATGTGGCTATCAAGGAACTGAAGTTTGAATTGTGTACCATTATAATTTACATTTAAATTGCCCTAGGCACTCAGTAGCTGGAGGGGGGGGGTGATAGAAAGATAAACAGAAAGTTTAAATTTTTGGCTGGGTGTGGTGACCCATACCTGTAATTCCAGCACTCTGGAGGTGAAGGCAGGAGATCACTGGAGTTTGAGGCCAGCCTGGGCTACATGGTGAGTTAAAGGCCCGCCTGAATGTATAGTAAGACCCTGTCTAAAAAAAAAATGTAAATGTTTTAAAAAATACAATAAAATACACATTGCCAAGAACAATGGGATAAGTGTTTTCATTGTGAAGGGGGGTATTTTAAGAGGCAGTAATTTTACTGTAATAAATTTTTAAATTTACACATTCATCCTGTGTTTTGATCACTTCTCATTAGTAAAATGTTTATGGCAATTTCTGTAAGAAAAAAAACCCATTACTGTGTCCTCAACCACCTTATTCACTGTATATGGCACTGAATGATTTCTGACTCTTCCCTAAAGTCAAATGACAGTAACATTTAATATTTTGAATCTACTTAGAACATCTAGAACATCAAGACAGCCAAGATAGCATAACTAAAGACTCTCTCAAAAGAGAACTTTCAGAACTGCTTCAAGAAAGTAGCGAGAACGGTGATAAGTGTGTCTGAAGGGAGAGGGAGTACCTTGCAGGGGACTGATGTCAATGTGTCGTTTACTTTAATAATTTTTTACAATTTAAACCGTGAGTGCATTTTTCTTTTCAGTCATACCTTATACCATACTGGACAGAGCAACTCTTGAAACCCATCTGTTCTCTCCTAGGTTTGTAGTTTTCTTGGTGGTTAATTTGGAAACTTGTTTTTGGTTTCATTCTTGTATATGAGTTACAAGCACAAGTTTATGACTTGTTTTATGTTTGGTGCATGTCAAAGTGACAATAAAAGGAACTGAAGTCTTCATGTGAGCATCTGTAAAGACTCTTTGTTTAAGGGGACACAATAGGCCTCATTGTGAAGAAAGTTTCTTTTGATTCCTGGGCACCTGTTCTCCCATCAACATTCCAGTCTCTCTAGCAATGAAGACACTTCCCACCAAGTAGCAGTCACACACTGGGTCCTTGGGCCACCAGACCCAAGGCAGGTTGGCCAGCTTGTTCTTTTCTCTTTCTTGGTCATGTACCAAATGCTTAGTGGTGCCCACTGAGTGCCAGGTGCTGGTCCAGGACTGGCTGTGGAAAGTCTAGCAACCAGGCTCTCCCCTTAATGTTAACCATAGGCTCTGGTATTCTTGTGAAATGATCATACCAACACTGAGGAGAGAGGGAATTTTTTTGATATTTATAGTGCCAATAGGGGCCGCTCCAGCAGTGTGGAGTCTCAAAGGAACCTGGATGCATCCTGACAACTGAGAAGTTAACCTGAAGAGGAGAAAGAAGCATTCCAGACAGAGGGGAGATGGAGGAACAGAAAGGAAGACCTTGAGTTAGGAGCAGATGGAGCAAGGGAAAGAGGGCTAGACACAGAGTAAGGGGCAGGGAGTAAGCTCTGGAGACAAGAGGATAGGCATTAGGGCCCAAAGGCTAAAGTGGCATTGCACTCATTCCAACTGCAGTGAGATGATAGGAGAGCTTTCCCGCTAGGCCTTTCAGCTGAGTGGCAGAGGTTGCCAGGACCCAAAGGTGAATTAACGTGAACGGGCACAAAGGTTCCCTATGACCACATGGTACATGGGGGCCACCTCACAGCCTGGCATCTGTGAGGCCCACCTCTCAAGTGCCCTCCCCAGCACTGCCAGTTTGACTTCATGAAGACCTCAGGGCAGCCTGAGACACCATTATATGATGGATGTCAGTGTGTTTCTGGGGTAAGCGGGCATCCAGGGGGCATCTCTGCAAGGGTTAGTGTGATCAGTTGGGCTCAATGGGCCTTCCACCCCAGCTCAGAGCACTAGGACGAACACAGCTGAGTTGTATTAAAGGATGAGGGAGAGAATGAGAGGCAGGGCTTGACCCTGCTGTGCCTGGGATGGGAGGTCCCTACAGGAACAATTGTCCTGGTGAAGAGAGGCAGATAGTGGCAGGTGGCAGCACAGCTGGGCTTGTATCAGTCATTCTGTGTGTGACTCTCTGGGTTCTTCAGTTTTCCCATGGGCAGTAGAGCCCCTAAGCAGTGTTACTAGGCTGGTGACTTGTAACAATATGCCCATAGCACTTGACAAAGAGCCCAGCCTGTGGGAAAATTAAGGCCACTGGCTCCTGTGAGTCCCATTTGACTGAGACTGAGAAACTTGGCATCCTGACTGACACAGGTCCAGGGGCTAGTGACCCACTGCCCCATTGAGCACCCTTTCCACTATGAGAGATGTACAGAACCCTTCTGTACCTCAGTTTCCTAAAATACATAGATGTTATGGTTGATATCTTGTGTCAATTTGAGAAGTTTAGAAGTTTAACTAAGTAACTCAGCAGAGAGCCAGGATCCTTACTTTATAAATATCCTCATCCTGTACAAGAGAAAGGCACAGAGATTTTGTGAGTGCTGCACCTCCTTGGGGGGAATGCTGTGTCCATATAGAGGAAGAAAAGAGGCTTGTTATGCCACTTTTTGTTCTGGCTGCTGTTCCTGGCCACTGCCTTGAAGTGTTGCCCTGTTGCCATGCCACCCTGCCTTAGGAGCCAGCTAGCTGATTATGGACTGAAACCTCCATAAACACTAAGCTAAATAAATCTTTCCTTTCTTCATTTTGGATGATGGGTATTTTGCCCCAGCAATGAGAGAAAAGTACACAAGACAATAGAGATCACCAAACAAGAACAAAAAGGGGCTGTTAAGGCAGTGCTTGCTTAGTGATGGGTTGGGCTGCTGCCACCTGTGCATGGCTAGGGCTCAAAGACAGGTTGGGGAAAAATGGGACACCAAAGAAAAATGGGACAAAAACCGTATAATCATCTCAACAGGCACAGAAAAAACAGCCCAGTGCAACCCTGCTCTTACTCTCTTTGTCACCAGGAAATGAGGGGACCTCTTCCTCCAATAAAGGGAACTAACAGAAAACCCACAGCTAATGTCTAATGTCACACTCAGTAGTGAAAGACTGAACAGTTTCCCCTAAAGGTCAGGAACAAGGCAAGGTGAAAAGTCTTGATGTTTCTATTCAACACTGTACAGGAGATTCCAGTCAAAAACAATTAGGAAGAAAAAGATGTAAAAAGCACCCATTTTGGAAAGGTCCAAGTAAAAACGCTGTGGTCTGAGGGTTCCTGTCTCTCCCTATTCATATGTTGAAATCTCAACCCCAACATGATTATATTTGGAGGTGGGCCTTGAGCGATGATTAGGTTAGGAGGGCAGAGTCTTCAATAATTGGGTTAGTACTCTTATAAAAGAGACCCTCTAACCTCCCCCTCTTTTCTTCACAATGTTTAACACCGTTGGTCATTCGAGAGATGCAAATTAAAGACACAGCATGATGACCACTATTTATGAACCATGAAAGCTGGCTCTCCCAGATGTCAAATTTGCCAGCACCTTGTCAATCTCAGACTTCTAACCTTAAGAAATATGAGAAATACATTTTGATGTTTATAAGCAACCCAGTCTATGTTATTCTGTTACAGCATCTCAAACAGACTAAGATGTAATAACTATCTCTGTTTGCTGTTTACATGATACTGTATACGGAAAATCCTAAGAAATTCAGCAAACATTTACAAAGATAAATAATTATGTTTAGCAGTGGTGGAAGGATACAAGATCCATAGACCAAAAACAACATTGTTTCTATACACTAGCAATGAATAATCCAGAAATGAAATTAAGAAGGTAACACCATTATAATAGTGGTCAAAACATACATAGGAAGAAATTTAGCAGAAGAAGTATAAGACACCGGGAAGAAAAGATTTAGTCAAATAGAAAAGTAACCCATGTTTATGGATTCAAAGACTTAACATTGCTATGCTGGTGGTTTTTCCAAATTGAACCAAAGCTTTAAGAAAATCTTTATCAAAATCCTAGATGACTTTTTACAAACTGACCCTAAATTTGTATGGAAATGCAGAAATAGTAAAATGACAAAGCACTCTTGACAAAGAACAAAGTGAAGACTCGTATTTCCTGCTTGACTCCTACTGCAAAGTTACAGTACTCAAGATGGTGTAATTCTGGCATAAAGATAGAAATATAATAAGTTGAGACCCAGTTGTTGATTATTAGAAGTATTTCCCTTGCAGTCTGGGTTTTGTTCATGAACTGTCTGCATACACTTATGCCTTCAAGATTCCTACCTACTTTCTCTTCCAGTAGAAATCACCAACAGAGTGAAGAGACAACCCACAGAGTGGGAAAAGTTTTTAGCCAATTGTCCCTCAGAATGTATAAAGAACTTCTATTTATAACATACAAAGAATTGAAAAAAAATCAGACCTCCCAAATTCAAAGACTCAGTTCAAAAATGGGCATCTGGGATGACTATTGCTTCTCAGAAGAAGAAATAAAAATGGAAAATAAATATATGAAAAAATGTTTAACATCATTGGTCATTCGAGAGATGCAAATTAAAACAACACTGAGATTCCATTTCACTCCAGAAAGAATGGCTATTATCAAGAAATCAACAAATAACAAATGCTGGAGAGACTGTGTGGAAAAAGAAACCTTCTCCATTGTTGGTGGGAATGCAGACTGATGCAACCACTGTGTGAATCAATGTGGAAATTCCTCAACGCTAGGATTGGAGGTCCCATTTGACCAGTTATTCCTCTTCTGGATGTCTTCTCACAAGAATTAAAAACATCATACTACAGTGATATAAGTGAACTCATGTTTATAGTAGTATAATGTATAATAGCTAAATCTTGGAAACAACCCAAATGCCCATCAACAGAGGAATGTATAAAAAAGATGTGGTCTTTTTATATACAATGGAGTACCACTCAGCCATAAAGAAAAATACACTTGAGATTTTTATAGGTAGATAGATACATTTTGAGACCATACTTATAAGTGAAATAAATCAGACTCGCATGAAACACTGCATTGTCTCCCCGGTGTGAAAAACTGAAAGAGTAACTAAGCTCTAAAATGTACAATAGATATTGTGAAGTGGGAAGAAATTATTCAAAAAGAAAAAGAACTAGGATGGGTGACAGTGGAAAGGACAGTAGGGAAAAGGGGAAAAATGCCAGTCGGTTGTACTATTAGTGTCTCTTAGTTCATTAAAAAGGAAGGTTTGTGCTAATATTGATTGGAGAAATTTTTATTCCTATATCTCTGAGTAACTACTTTAAAGATAACAACATGTAATATATTAACTATTGTTTTCTCCTATTATGTTGTTATGAAATTTTGTTTTACCTTTCTTCTGTTAAAAAAAGATAGAAATATCTGGGTATAGTGGTACATTCCTGTAATCCCAGCACTCAGGAGGCTGGGGCAGGAGGATCATTGCAAGTTCAAGACCAACCTGGGCGACAAAGTGAGCCAAAACCATCCGAAGTGTAAAGGGAGACCTTGTCTCAAAAAGACAAAAAAAAAAAAAAAAAAAAAAAAAGATAGAAATGTAGGTCAGTGAAGCCAAACATGGTGACACATGCCTGTAATCCTAGCATACTCCAGAGGCTGAGGCAGGAGGATCGCTTCAAATTCAAGGCCAGCCTAAACTGCACAGTGAAACCCTGTTTCAAAAAAAAAAAAAGTAAAGAAAAGAAAAAAGAAATGTAGGTCAATGAAATTGACACTCCAGAAATAAACCTGCAGGTTTATGGTCAATTAGTTTTTGAACAAGGGTGCTGAGACAATTGAATGGGGAAAGAGCAGTTTTTTCAACAAGTTGTTGGGAAACAACTGGGTATACACAAGCAAAAGAACTAAATTAGACCCCTACGTCATACTATATCCCATGTTACCAAAATAGGATCAAAATGGATCACGATGTAAAAGTGAAAGCTAAAATGCAAAGGAATACATTTTGAGGGTCTTGTATTAGACAGTGGTTTTCTATATACAACATCAGAAACATGGACTTGGCTGAGATTTGAAAGTTTTGTGTGTCAAAAAGTAACCTCAAGGAAATGGAAAGAGAGTCAAGACAGACTGAAAATGGGAGAAACTATTGTTTGCTTGTTTGTTTTTTAAGAAAAATATTTGCTAATTCCGTTTCTGATTTAGATCTAGTATTTAGAACATGAAATATATAATTGCTTGACAAAAAGAGAAAAATTTTTAAATGGGCAAAGTGCAGGGTTTAGTGGTGCATGCTTATAATCACAGAGCTCAGGAGGCTGAGGCAGGAGGATTGCATGAGTCTGAGGTCAGCACTGGCTACAAAGTGAGTTTAAAACTGTTCTACTAAGATGCTGAAAAATTAAAATAATTGATTAAAAGATAATTAGCAAAAATAGTTAGTTAAAAGGATAGTTGTTAGCAGTATTGTCATTCTGTACTGAGCTCATTACCCTAGTAACCAAGCACCAACCACATAGTTATAGATTAACTGACCGCGTCACTATGCTGTTCTGTACATGTCACCCCCTTCTCCAAGTAACCTGTGTGCTATGTCAACTTTTGTTCCCCTTGTAAGAGACAAATGATGCTGTGTCAACCATTGTTCCCTTTATGAGAGACAAATGTTCCAGAATTGGCAGACCAAGGGCTATGAATTGGCTAACCACCCACTGTGAAATGCCTCTTACCTCAAGCAAAGGGGAACAAAGGCCCACCTTGTTTCTGTTTCTCCTCGCTATGTACTTAATGATCAATGAGCTAATCATAAATGAACTATAAAAATCAGTCAAAATTCTAACTCAGTTGCACAGCTTTGCAAATTCCATCTGCACTGTGTCACTGGGCCAGCTAAAATAAAAGCGCTTCTTTTAAAAAGACGTCTTGCCCCATTTATCATCTTGGGGGCTTGCCCCATTTTTCATCATGGGACTTTGTTTTTTGGATGGGTTACAACAAAAACCAGCTTTAACTGCAGACCTGGAGCTTATCTCAAAAACCAAAAATTAAAAAAATTAAATTTGGCAAAATATTTGGGTAAGCATTGCTCCAAAGAAGGTATACGAATGGCTGATAAATCTGTGAAAAGATGCCCTGCTTCAGTAGGGAAATGCAAATCTAAATCATCATGACACACCACTCTACCCCCACTAGGATTTCCATGATGAAAAGGCCAACGGTGACAGGTGTTTGTGGCCATACAGAGAAATCGGACCCTTCTTCACTGTTGGTGGCAGTGGGAAATTGTGCAGCCACTTCGGAGAGCAGACTGGCCATTCTTCAAAATGCTGAAAGAATCTTCATAAGAGCCAAAATCCAACTTTTAGTTACATGGGATCCACTGAACAAGGTAGGAGAATTTGTTGCTGGATATTTATATTAAAAGATCTGTAACTGAACTCACACCACCTAATTAGTTTACTGGGAATTGCTCTGATATATAGGAAAAGAAAAGTAAAACCATTATTTTCAAGTGAGTCATGACATACCCATTCAGCCAAACATGAGTCACAAGAAATGTCTCTCATGGCCTCGAGAATGGTGACCAGGGCCAGAAGGCTGTGCAGAAATGCTTGCCAATGCGTTACCCAAGTTTAGACATGGATCATAACACGGCTGAAATGCCAGTAACAGCAGTAAACACTTCCCTGTTACTTCTCTACCTAGACAAGGAGACTAGGAAGCTAAAACCACTCTTTCAGGGAACTGTGAGATTTTGTGGGCAAAAAAAGTTTTTGTCAAAGAGAGCCCTACAATGATTGGCAATTGCCATGAAAGTCTTTCCATTGGCATAGATGAAAATTCTCTAAAACTGCTATTCTTCTAAAACCACTACAAAAATAAAATTTGAAATTGATTGGTAGGAGTGGATCATATTTGAGGAATTTGATTTGCATATACACATCACTATATGTGTGTGTGAATATGTAGATAGATAGATAGATATCTGAGATAAATGAGAAAATATATTTCATACCAAAATGTACACATGTACATTTATAGCAGCATTCATGATCATGGTCAAAAACTGAGATGCCGGATGTGGTGGTGTACACCTGTAATCCCAGAAGTTGGGAGCTGAGGCAGGAGGATCCTTGAAAGTTTAATGAGACCAGTTTGGGCTTCAAAGCAAACTTGAGACCAGCCTGAATTGCATAGCCAGAGCCTGTCTCAAAAAGAAACAAACAAACAAACAACAACAAAAACAAACTGGGAACAACCCAAGTGTCCATTATCTGATACAAGATAAGGTCTGTTCAGGTACTGGAGAACTATTCAGCCACCAAAAATGATAAAGCACTGACCCAGGCCATAGTTTGGGTACCTTGAGAGGGTTACACTGAAGGAAAGAAACCAGACATAAAAAATCTCGGGTATGCTTCCGTGGATGCAATGTTCAGAACTGCAAACTGATAGACTAAGTAGAGTAGTGGTTGCCTTGGGCTTCCTGAAGAGGAGAAGTTTTTCCTGATGGTACCTAGAAGGATTCTCTGAGATGCTGAGAATGTTCTGAAATCAGGCAGTGGTGTTGGCTGCATAGATCTGTGACTGCAATAAGCCACTGCATGACATGCAGATTTTGCAACGTATGAATTGAATCTCAATAAAATATGAGAAACTTCCAGAAACTCAGGGATGGCTCAAGTATGTTCTGATTGGAGGCTATTGGCCTGGGGAAGTTGAGGCAAGCTAAGTAGAATCTGATCCTCTTTAGGGTTGGTTTGGGGAGTGAATATGACTTTCTTGGGTTGGTCTTTCAGTACCTACATCCTGATCTTCTGAGTAATTATTTCTCTTCTTATGGGGTCAGAATTCTACTGTCATATGTGGTCAAGTTAGTGAGCTATAGAATTTGGGAGGAGCCATGGGAACAGTACGATCTCAGCCCAATAGCCAGGACTGAGCAGATGGGCAGAGACACTCCTGAGGCCCATGCTTGACATGTAGTGGGTTGGTGAGTCCTTTCCAGGATAGCAAATAGTGAAGATCAGAGACCAGAGAGTACTGGAGGAGTTCCAGGAGAGGAGAGGCTGGAAGTCTGGGTACCACAAGGGTGATGGGAGCCAGGAATGCCAGGGTCAAAGTATTGGAAAAGACTGTGGGGCCAGTGGGGAGGTCAGTTCCACAGATCTAAGCCAGAGCTGACAGTGGCCAGACCTGAGGGCACAGAGTGTTAGAGGATCTCAAGTGGCAGGAGGGGGTGCTCACCCTGCTGCCTGGATAGCAAATAGCCCCCTCTTGTGAGGCTTTTGAGGAACCCAAAGATGAAGGTCAGGGAGGGGAGGAGACTATCAGGGAAGGCTAGAGGACAAGGAGAGATGGTAGATGACTGCCCATGAGCAACCAAGGGTTTGTGAATGGTTTGGTTTTGTGCACAGAGAGGTTTCATGCAGGATTAGGGTCTGGGCTGGACCTCGGGGAGTTCTGTGTTTTCTGTGCCCAAATGGGACACTGCAAGACAGCTGAGGGCCCTAAGATGTGAGACTCAATGAGCTGCAGGGCAGTTTGTGGTGGTTGCGTAGGGGTGAGAAGGGTTTCCTAAAGGCCTGGGAAGCACAAAGGACTTCCCCTTAAGCTTTGCTTGTGGGCAAGAGCAGTTAAGAGCCTTGGGGTCAGTAGGATGGATCAGGAGTAGAAAAGAGTCTGGCTGACCTCCAAGGGGCTGACCTGGCCTGAGAACTGCATGCAGATAGGTGGGGCTACCAAGACCAAAGATGGATATCATGGCTACCCCTCCATGGGGTGTACCCCAATAGGTATCTTCCCAGGCAAGTACATGCAAAATTATTTGCAAGAAGGGCTCCTGGGTCCACAAGGGCCAACTGGGTCTCTGACATCATTTCTGCCTCAGGACCCCTGGCAGGCAGCAGAACCAGGAATCCCAGGCTGGGGCAGCCAGGGGAGCCCCTGTCCAGGGGTAGATGGTCAAATGGTCTGATTAGGAGTCTAGGGGCAGGACCTCAGCCTGTGGAGCTGAGCCGGCCCCTGGGTGAATGAACCCTGTTTTCCTGCACTGGAACCTGGAGCTGCTGTCTGCTCCATGGAACTGGAAACCTTCAGTTCTCTGAATCCACTGGGCCTTGTTCACAATGCAGGGAGTACCTTGTTAGACAGTTGGCAGGTAGGGGCTGGCAGGAAGGGTGACAGGTCAGGACTGGCTGACAGAATACTGGGGTCTTTAGTTCTAGGGGACAGTGAGCAAGAAAAGCCACTGACTTTGTCTGAGCCTATCTCCATCCTTCCACCATGGAGTGTTTTTTTTTTGGGGGGGCGGGAGAGGGGTACAGCATGAGTGACCCAGACCCTGCCTCAGTATGGATCAGACCCATTCAGGATTGGTCCCCACACAGATCCAGCCTTTTCTGATCAACATTACCCTGTCCTGCCCCAACCCCTTCAGTTCCCACCCAGCCCCATGTAGAAGGAGACAGCTGAGGGCCCTCACTCTGGCCCCAAAGCCTCTGGCTGAACCCTGACCCTCACTATCTAGGCCTCCACCAGGAATTCCTAGGAGTCATTTGCTCCCTGTCCAAGCTGACAACATTGCCTACTAACTTTGTAATCAGCACTATATAGAGGAAGCCTGTGATCCTGGGGGGAGCCCCGATGTCCCCATGGATGGGGCTAGCTGAAACCCGAAGAGATGGGCATTGCCCAGGAATGGAAGGATCAGATTGTTGAATGCCAGTCCTGATTGGCCCCTATTCTGAGGATCTAGACAGACTGGAGAGACCCAGACCTACCACAGGGTGCCCAACCAAAAGGGGAGCTCCCCCCCCCCCACAGCAGGAAGGTTTAGGAGGAAGCTGTTGGGTCTGCAAGAATGAGAAGTTTGGTTGGATATGGGTCTTTTAAAGTGAGGAAGTTTGAGGTCGAGAATGCCCAGGAGACAGTAGGGACTGATGGATATAACAGGGAGAAGGTTCCGGAATCTTGAACTGTTGCTGCTTCCCACTGAAGAGTCCATGGCCTCCAGGGAGGGCCCAGGAATGAGCAAATGACTAAGCTGTGAGCCTGGGCCAAGGCTTCAGGCACTGCATAGTGGGAGAAGATGAGGGGTGCTAATGAGAAAGCAGGCTGGGGTGGGTGGGGCCTCAGCCTCTAAGTGGTGGAGCCAGGCCTCTGCTTTCAATTCTTAACATTAAGACAGATGAGTAGCAAGATTGCCCTTATTTCTTTACAAACAAACTCAGCTCTGGTTTCCTGATCCCTACTGAACAATTGAGAGGGAAAAAAAAATTGTAACTGAGACAGGTTAATGAAGAGGAGGGCAAGAGACTGGTAGATAAAGGGTCAGTTGCAGGTCCTGGGGTCAGAAGACCCCAGCAAAGAGCTGGGAAGGTTGGGTTGAGCTGTTGGAGCCATGTGGGTGGCCAGGAGGCCCGAGCTCTTGAAGACACAGATCTGGCTGCTGTCAGCAGGGATGGGAGCTGAGGAAGGGGGTGCAACAGCAGCTAGAGGGAGTTAGATGGAAGGGCTTAGTCTGAAGTGAGGGGTGAGTGGGGCCTCAGCAAGGGGCTAGATCCCCATTTTCATCTGCCCCTTCTTCACTGCAGGCCTGGAGTCTGAGACTCTTTACTTCCCCCACTGTCTGTCTGGCTAGTCACAGTGAGGGTCATGGGCTCAGCTTCCCCAAGACACATGTACTAGCGAGCCCCCCCCCCATACCCCAAAAGCTATCTTGATAGAGGGTGATGCCCTCAGCATGGGGTGCCAAAAGTTGGCGAAGTGTCTGGTTGGTCTGGGTCTACTCCACTTTAGTCTCTAATTCAGGACTGGTGTGTCCTTCCAGCCCTGCCTCTGTCATTGCACAGGTGTGGGTGCTGGTGAAGTTGCAGCCCTGCAGGTCTCTGTGGTTATCTGTCTCTTCTGGCCAGTTTAGACCTCCTTGTTCCTGTTGTCCCATCCATGAAGCCTGTAGTCCAGGTTCTCTATCTCTGCAGGGAATGGGGCAGGGAAGCCCCATTCACAGCAGCCTCCAACTCCAATCCTTGGCTCTGTCAGGCCCTGCCTGCCTCACCTTCCCAGGGCAGGCAGCTTCCCAACTCATACTGAAGTCTGAGAGTTTGGGGATCACCCCTCCTCTCCCTCTACTTTGCAGCTGCTCTGGGTCATACACAGCTTGCCCAGGAGCTTCACAGCCTCTCCTGTCAATGTCTGGGAAGCCCTTTCGCCTTCCTTGCTCCCTGAATCCCCTCTGAATGTTTGGTGTAATACCTTGATATTTTCTCGTACTCAACAGGGAACTGGATTTGGGATCCATGTGGTTTAGGATGCACCACCTAAAATGTGACCTTTTGGCATTTGCAGGAACACCAGAAACAGGAGTATCTCCTCTCCCCAGAAGCTGGTCCTGAGAGCCTCATTCCACATGTGCCCTCCTTTCTGTACTGTAGGAAAAGAACATCTTCACTTCTTAAGACACAAGGAAGAACGTGAGCAAACAGGTCTTGCGATGTCTCCCTGGTTTATGTTGAGATCACACTTGTTTTGTGCATCACATTTCTACAGGATGGGCCATCCCCTTCCTCACCAAATTTAGCATGATCTGGGTGTGGTGGCACAGACTTGTAATTCCAGCACTCAAGAGGCAAGAGGATTGTCACAGGTTCAAGGTCAGCCTGAGCTACATACTACAGAAACAGAAAAAACAAAAAAACAACAAAACGAAACAATAGTGCCAGACTCTGCTTATTTCTGAGGATCTCCACTTCTGGAGACTTCAATGTTATGTGGAATTTTTTTATTTGTTTGTTTGTTTATTTATTTAGGACTTTTGCATTAAATGGCATTTCCAGTTTTTGCAATTTTAAATTTTGAGACAGGGTGTCATTAAATTACTAAATTGCCTAGGCTGTGCTCAAACTTGTTATCCACCTGCCTCAACCTCCCCGAGTACTGAGTTTACAGGCCCATGCCACCACGCCTGGCTTCATATGGAGCTTGTATTAAACAGATGTGCATGCTTTTTTCTTGCTAATCTCACTCTCATTATAAGGGCTTCAGTCACAACTTAGCTATGGGTGAGGAAACAAATCTTTTCCCCTATAGGGCTCTGGATACTGTGAAGGCACTATGTGAGGCCTTGTAGTTACAGGGACAGATCTCTAGTCACAGGGCTCAGGGCAATGGATCCCAACCGGGCTAGGGCAGGGCAGAAACAAATACCAGGCAACAGCTGCTTTCTCCTCCAGCTGGCTGTGGTACTGAGATATTACACCAAGCAGGGAGAAAGGATTCAGGGAGAAAGCAGGGTGGGAGGGTTTCCCAGACATTGACAGGCGAGGCTCTAACACCCCATGGGCAGCTCCCCAAGAGCAGGTGCAGGGCGGAGGGGGGCAGGTAGCAATCTCAATACTCCCAGACTCCAGTGAGACTTGTGAAACTGCTTGCCTTAGGCTGCTGAAGGGTCTGTCTCTGGGGCAGTTTGTGCAATGGCCACCCACCTTGATGTGTTCTCAACTCTTCAGCTACTTGTCCCACGTTCCACAGTCTGATTCCAGGCATTCAGTAGTTCATAGATCACTGTTACTGTTTGGATCAAAAACTGTCCTCTCAAAAGTTTCATACGCTCAGAGGTGGGGCTTTTGGAAGCTGATTGGATTAGAGGGTGGCTGACATTATCAGTAGATGACCTATTGCTGACTTCATAGCTGACTTCATGTGCTGTTTTGGAGGTTGGGCTGGTTAGAGGAAGTAGGTTACTGGTAGTGTGTGATTTGGAAGGGTAGATTCTTGTTCCCAGCCCCTTCTTTTCCTGATGTTTCTTCCTCTATCTGCTTCCTAGTTGCTATAAGGTAGGCAGCTTTCCTTCACCATGCTCTTCTGCTATGACATTTCTGCC
This sequence comes from Cavia porcellus, assembly GCF_034190915.1. Lineage (NCBI taxonomy): Eukaryota > Metazoa > Chordata > Mammalia > Rodentia > Caviidae > Cavia > Cavia porcellus. Next base: position 30,292,601 of record NW_026947500.1, read on the forward strand.
TTGAAGACAACTGTCCCTGGATTTTAGACGCCTGACATGGTGAGCCCCAAATAACCCTTTCCTCCTTTAAATTGTTTATGTCAGGTATTTTTGCCCTGGCAATGGAAAAAATGACTAATACAGTCATCATCACTTTCACACTAGTTACTGGTCGCACCTGAGTCCCTCTGTGGTGGTCCAGGAGCCTGAGATCTTCAGAGATAGTAGATAGGCATCTTCACAGGCCTAGGGCTGGAAGTATAGTCCAGTGGTATAATGCTTGCCTGGTACACTTGAGGCCCTGGGTCCAATCCCTAGCCCTGAAAAAATGAATAAGATAAAGGGCCTTGCTTTACTTCATCAGGGATGGTGGGTGGGATCCCTACTAGGGTCCCTGAACCTGCAGGGCCTGTCTCAGCATCTGCATCTTCTACCACGCAAATCTGGTGCTTTGCATTCTACCCACTTCCTGTTTTGGCAGAAACTACTGGCCTTGCTGTTCTGATCCCATGATCAGAGAATAATGTTGTGGGTTGAATTGTGTTGCCCAAATAGTTTTATAGTCTAAACTTCTAGTACCTCATAATATAAATCAGTGTGGAAACAGCGCCATAGCAAGTTTAATTAATTGAGACAAGGCCATTAGGATGGGGGCCCTGTTCCAGTATGAATGGTGTCTTTATAAAAAGAGAAATTTGGATGCAGACAATTATATAGAAGCACATCATGTGAAGATATAGGCAGAGGTCAGGGCCATCTTCTTACAAGCCAGGGAACAATGCAGGTTGCCAGCAACCTCAGAAGCTGGAAGAGACCTAGATAGACCAGATTCTCCCTTACAGCTGCAGGAGGAACCAACCCTTCCCACTCTTGCTCACAGACTTCATGTTGTGAGAGATAAACTTCTGCTGTCTAAGCAGCTCAGCTTGGGGTACTGCTGGAAATCATCTGGAAGTCCTCTGCCTGGTTCAGCAAAGGTACGGGGGAGCACAGGAGTGACCTGGGGTCACCTGGAGGTTTGAGGCAAGGGTGTTTCACTAACTGGCATGGACATCATTTCTGTTTTTGGTTTTCTGCTGTTCTGAGGATTGAACCTATGGCCTTCTCACTGACCTGTATCTCCAGCTCTTTTTATTTATATTTTTAAATTTTGAGTTTGGGTCTCATTAAGTCTCTAGGTTGCTTGGGCTGGGTTCAAACTTGAAGTCCTCCTGCCTCAGTCTCCCAGAGTGCTATCACACCCAGTCAATAGATTCATGGGATGGCTATACTCTTACCCGGTAGTCACTGCCTTCTAAAAGTGGCTCACCAAATCAATATTACAGGGCTTTGGGTTGCTCACTTCCCTTTCTTGAGTTGGATTGCAGGTTCTTCTCATGTTTAATAAAGAACTGAATGAAACAAGCAAAAAACAGTGACAAAGTTTATTTGCAACGTAAAAGTGAAGAGCAAGAAAGAAACTGCTTCTGTAGAGAAAGCAAGCTTGGGCCAAGTAAAAGAAAATAAAGCAAGATAAAAAGACACCCTGAGGACACAGGGCAGGCTATTATGAGGAAAACTATGATAGCGAGCTCTTCATGGCAACTATTATTGGGGCCATGGCCTAGATCCCCAATCTCCCAAATAAGTATATGGTGAAGGCTTAAAATAAATGAGACAAGTGGTATGATGTTAGGGCTCCAGGAAGATCAAAACCTTCTGTGGAGTTCCAGACTGTGGACTAAAACAACAAAGATCTCTGGGAAGCCCATATTTATTTTTTTAGTCAAGGAAGGGATTAGAGTGGGAAATGCAGGAAACTCAGCAGAATCTTGGGAGTGGTTCAGAGGCTTTTCCAAACAGCAGATTATGTTAATTAAGAAGAATTATCTTGGCCTTGAGTATAATCCTGAGATGACTCGTGAAGGTGTAGATGATTTTATGCTAAGAAAAATCAATGGGAAATTTCAAATGCCTAGTACCGATAATCCCAATTCTTCCTTTTATCCCATAAAACCAGTCACTGTGAATTTGTGGCCCCCAACAATTTATGTCTTTTTATGCTGTCTAAATTTTGAAGGAACTTGGAAGAACTGCTCCATACAGGTATTAAGAGGTGCCTCAGGCTGACATTAGATCTAGTTCATCCTACTGAAAACTTGCTTTGCGTTCTCACAAGAAGTCCACATGCAGGGTTTTGGGAACTGTTCTGTGCATGTGCTCTGGGATCTTGTAATTAAAAGGTCACACCTACTTCCCCAGCCAACTTTGTCGTGCCTTTATCTCCTATAGCAGCATATACCATTCATTATAGGAACTGGTCTTTTGCTTCCTCCCTCATCATCTGTTGCATACATGCGACCTTGGAATCTGGGCTGAAGCAGCTCCACTGGGCTAAGGGTGTTTTCTGGGGAGGGACACTGCTGTGAACCAGGCAGTTGATTGGGCTGCAAGAAAGATCCAGGCTGAGTACAGCAGTGCCCAGTACATTTCTCCTAAGATTTATGGAGATACAGAAGCAGATTTATTAGGGAGACTGACTAACACAATTTGGAGGCTGAAAAGGCCATGTGCAAGCTGGAAGACTAGGAAATCTGTTGCAGGACTCAATCCAAGGCCAAAGGCCTCAGAACCAGGGAGTCAATGGTGTAACTCCTGCTTCAAGGCCAAAGACCTGTGATATGGGGACATGGCCACTGATGCAAGGCATGGAGTCCAAAGGCCAGGGAACTTGGAGCACTGATTTCCATGCCCAGGTTAGGAGAGATAGTGATGGAAGAGGAGGCTATTACCTTTCTTCTGCCTGTTTGGTCTGCTTGGGTCCTCAGTCAACCCACCAGGGCAAGGTGAGTCTTTCTCACTCAGTCTCTGGTTCATATATTCATCATCTCTGAAAACACCCTCACAGACATTCAGAAATGATACCTCTGTACACAGTTGACACCTAAAACTAACCATTACATGTCTACTTCTCATCACCATACCTTAAACCATACTTAATCTCCAGGTAAAGGCAATAACAAGGTCCATCCAGCATGACAAAACCATACAATCAAACACTGATCCCTTCCTCACAACAGGAGCTAAAGTCTGTCAGTGATGCTTACTGTTCTCCTGATAACTTAAGTACTACTCAGCAACACTTAATTACTGATATAAATGAATACATCTTATGTCACATGATAAAGGACTAAGATAGTAATGAAAACAAAGATCCTTAATATATGCTTATATACACACAAACACGTTTTAGCAGAAAGAGGGGAAATACTCATGATAAATAGTTCTAGTGTTGCAACTGGTTTTAGAATTTGTCAGAGTTTCCGGGTATGGTGGTGCACTCCTACAAACCCAGCATTTGGGAGGCTGAGGCAGGTGGATCACTGCAAATTTGAGACCAACCTGGGTTACAAAGTGAGCCCAAGGCCAGCCTAAACTGCATAGCAAGAACCTGTCTCAAAAAGATGAAAAAAAAAAACTTGTCAGAGTTGATATATATAACTACTTTTCTCAGCTATTCATACTACATTCCCTTTATTTTCAGCAAGCACCTCAGTAAGGAATGGTTATTTATCTGACAGGATGATCCACATCTTTATTCCTGAAGGTATGGGCCATTCTTAGTACTGATGCACTGGGTGGTTGAAGTTTCCCGCTGAGCTTGATTGTGGGGTATGGTGATACTAGGAGATGCCCTAATGGGGTCTCCTGCAACCTGGACACACTCTTCTTCCTTGTGGAAAAGGAATCAATTTTTTCCTGGGTGGTAAGGATCAGGCTCCTGAACAAGCACTGTAACTGCCTTCTCAACTTGTTCAGTCAGAGACCTGTGGAGCCCAAATTAGCAGGTGACATCTTAGTTCTAGTTCTGTGGATCATTGTTGTGTCTCCTGGTGGAATCAAGACCTCAGGCCAATGGAGCATAAGGTCACTGGGGAAAGAAGGGAAAGTTTGCTAGTGAGTCTCATGGGCCGTAATGAGTGGGGCCACTCCCTTTTTACCTTGTGATTCCTGGATATGTTAATCCCAGTCATGGGGGAAACTATAACACACCGGATGCTGATTCTGAGCTTGCTTTGGCCTATTAAGTATTATCATGCAGTTGCCACATAAGTGTGTCATCATGAGGCCATTCCACTGCACCCTCCAGCCAGCTGCTCCAGGATTTAGGGAGACATGGTTAGACATCAAATGCCAGGGACATGGGACCAGTGTTGCCCCAGCTGTTGCTGACTATTGAGTTCCTTTGTCCAAAGCAAGTCAGTGTTACTGTAACACTGACTTGAATGGTTTTGTAACCCTATTTGGGGTTTTGGGGTGCTGGAGTTTCTTCTGCAGGTGGTTTCTAAGTTCTTCCTATCCTGAACAAAGAATTGGACAAGACAAGCACAGATAACCTTCTTAACTTCCTCCATTTGTTTCATGACTTCACTCCTCAAGATGTCATTGAGAGACCATGAGCTCCATACATAGGATAGCAAGGTTTCCACAGGCCTCACATTTTCTTTCACATTTATTTCAAATTTCTTTCACATTTCTGTGACTAGTATGGCCCATTCTGTCTGTCACACAAAAATCTTTCCTGATACCAGGTAACATTTGCTAGTATCATTGCATCAGCAGATCTGAAACACAGGAAAAAGAAGGCATACATAATAGCTGGGCTATACTAAAAAATTTGCCCTAAAGATCTTTATATCTAGGCATCTCTGACATAAAAATTCTGGAGATGTCACTTAGCAAGTACAAACCACATACGTTTTAGACAGGGAGAAAAACTGGAAGCCAAAATTATCGTACAAATTCTTGAACCCACCAGACATGTGGCACATGCCTGTAATCCTGGCACTTAGGAGGCTGAAGCAGGAGGATCACTGTGAGTTCAAGGCCAGCCTGGACTACATAGTGAGATCAAAGCCAGCAAGAACTATATTGAGACCCTGTCTCAAAAAACCAACCTCCCACCCTGCACACACCCACTCATACACACATACACACAAGCACACCCAATAAGACAGAGGAGAAAGCAAGCTAGCACTGAAGATGCAAACCAGAAAAAATATACCTATATGCAGGATTGAACAGGTGGTCCTAGTGTTACTGGGTGTTGGGATGCTGGAGTCTCCTTCCAGAGATAGTTTCTAAGTTCTTTCTATCCTGACCAAACAATTGGTCAAGATAAGTGCAAATGTATCACAGTCTTGTTATAGGAAGGAAAAGACATAGGCTCAGTCGAGCAAGTTTGGGTCAAATAAAAGTAGGAAAATAAGCACACTCTACAGAAGGAGTCAACCAACACCGTGTAAGGACACAGTAGCAAAATCTCAGTGTGGACTGTAGTTTTTTGTATCTCTCACTCCTCAGGATGACATCAGGTCTGGGCTGTCCTAATACTGCTTAAATTCAGGCTGACAGCGGGTCTAGGCTGCCACCTATGGGAACACACCTTCCCCAGAACTGCATCTGCTGGAAACTTGAGGTTGGAATTCATAGGCTTTGGAACTGTAAGAAATTGATCTCTGTTGTGTATAAGTTTCCCAGTCTAAGGTACTTCGTTATAACAGTGCAAGCAGACTAAGACATGTGAGAAATAGCATGATGGTCGATAAGGCCTACTGTAAGTCCATAGATAGTAATTTTGGAAAAAACAGGGCATGCAGGGAAGACAGATTTATATGTAGAGCATGAATTTACTACAGTGTGGAGAAAACACTCCCTCTCTCATGGTGGAAGCCACCCAGTGTAATCAACTTGCCACAGGGTCACTGGCTGATCACCCTAGGGAACGGTGCCATACCAAGGGATCAGAGTTTGCCTCTGCTGCTGGCATATTGGACTCCAGGTGGGGGCTGCAGTTGGCCAACTTTAGTAAACAGAAGTACTTCTGCTGAGTCCTTCATAACCTTCATCCCTGAACTCCATGGCCACTTTGTTCATAGGCCCATTGGGCAATATCAGGAATGACTGGGAAAGAAGTCATCAGGTATCCATAGAATGGGTCACCCTGTTCAGTAGATTATTAAAGACTCCCTCTTTTGAGGTCACCCTTTGGAAAATAGTTACACAGATACAAAGATCTCCATATCCTTCTCCCATTCAGAGAGGTCTATCTAAAACCTCTTCCCCAAATTCCTTGTCACCAGTTTTCCAATTATGTTCTCTCCATGTTCCTAGCCACACCTTTGGCCACAGTCCATGAATATGCATATACCACAGGCCCAGTCATTTCGCCTTCCAAGCAGTCCAAAATTCTGTCCCCTGGGCAGATCCTGCTCACTACTGTCCCCAGGGACGTCCCAGAGAGGGCTACAGTGCTGTATCTGTCTATTTCTGGTGTCGCCTGCATTTCAGGCAGAACCCTCTGTAGCTCAGGCCTGAGTCTTTTTGTCCTCAGGCCGCTGCTCTTGGGCACTATTTCTCTGTGAGGCCATGGGTATAGGTGGGAGAAGGCATCAATATAAGAGAAGGTGCCTTGGGAATTTTGGTCACTTCGTATAACTTACTTATGTCTTCAGACATGGGCCTAATCACATACCAGACTTCTGTTTGATAATGGATTACTGCTGTGGGTGAAAGCCCAATTTTTTTGGCTTGGTGGGCCCACTGATGTTGGGCACGCTCATTTGGGAACTTGATGGTCATTCAGTTTCTGTCAGAGCTGAGTAGCAGGCCAAGAGCTAGTTCTCAGAAGGGAAGTCATTGTTTGCAGGGCTTTGCTGCAAAATCCTAAAGCTCTGTGCTGAGACTCACCTATGGGACCTGCCCAGGGCTTCAGACTATTTGCATCACCAGACTGCAATGTTGGAAACGGTGTCTGTGTTCAGTGGGCCATATCCATAAACTCAGTTCAACCCTACAGTTTGTTCCTCCCGGCATATTTCACTCCCTCTGTGTCTATTTCCACATGTATTCACTGGATTTCTTTCTTTTCTTTTTCAATGAATTGCAGTCTGTGTAACTTAGAAAACTCAAGGAATATTTGGTAGCATGTCTCACTGTGTCCCACTCTACACCTCTCCTAGGCCTTCCTGAGACCTGACAGCAGTTGTAGGTCCAGAAGTAAAGAGGGCCGTGGGTGGTGCTGAGAAGGATCCGCACTCTTTCCTGGCAGCTGCTCCCTGGGAGATGCCCTAAGGGAAATTCCCTTAGGTGATGCAGGGCTAACCCTCAGGAAGAACTAGGAAGGCCACCCACTGGTGAAGAAGGCTCATCAGAACTTAGGGACTTCCTGTCCCTATAACCAGATTGGGGGTCTTGAACTGATTCTTGATGTCTTGAACAAATGATTGAGTAGGACACACAAAAGGAACAGCAAGAACAAACAGCAAGAATATACCTTTATTTGTCAAGTAAAGGTATATTCCCCAGGGTGGGAGCAAGCTAGTGTGAAGAGCTTGCAGCCCAGAGGGAGCTTTCTGCTGAAGTTTTAAGCATTAAGGTTGGAATGAGACTGAGGAGTTGATCTAAGGCTTTTTCCCTTGCCAGTGAGGGGCTTGCATTGGGCAAAGGGGTTGTTGACAGAGGGAACTATTATGGCATCCAAAACCCACTGTGTGGTCAAAATTGCACAGTTGATGACATGGTGATTTGGGCTAGGGTTGGCCAAGGGTTGCTTGCTGAAGACCACTGAGCAAAGGCCTCTGGGTGCATGCCCCGTGGACCTCCTGAGTATGAACTGTCTGGTTACTTTCATCCATTGCATTTAGACCTGGATATGCTGGTCCTGGTCCTAATGTTTAACTGAAGGTAAACCTTGTCCCAAAAGTGGGCTCCAAGGCAAACCCTTCCTTCTTTTCTCTGTCATTTCCTTGGCTACCTCTTTCTGCTTCGTTCCCAGTCTCATCGGGGTCTACTTGTGCGCTCCCATCCCAGTCTCTGGAATTCTGCTTTTTGATAGCCACTGCTCTTCCTCCACCAGTACACAACACACCCCAGGAGGCTGAACTCCAACTTGCCTTGTGATTCCTCCAGGCTGTGCTCAGTATTTAATTTTCAGCATTTGAAACTGCAGGAGACAAACTGCCTCTCAGGGTGCATCCAAGATCCCTTTAGGCCCTTTTTGTGGTGCCTCACAGAGGCATCAAACCCTTGAACACATCTTCTCTTTCAGCATTCTGCCCCCATAACATTAAGAGCAATCAAGAAATGTCATTAAGGCCCTTAGTTTTCTAGAAATGTTCAGAAGTATCGCATACAGAGTTACTTAGCTCCTGGCTTCTTTATACTGCTAATAGAATCCTTAGTATCTTTAATCAGCTTAGAGAGCAAATTCCATAAATTCCTCTTGTTACTCAAATTTGTATTAGGATTCTCCAGAAGAACAGAAGTTATGCATATCTTCGGATCTGTTTATCTCAAATGACATATTGGCTCATGTAGTTTTGGAGGCCAAGAAGTCCCACCATCTCCTGTCTGCAGCTGGAGACCCAGGGCAGTTAGTGGAGAAATTCAGTCCACATCTGAAAGGATGAGACCCAGGAATTCTGATGATATAAATTTCCAACCAAAGGCAGGAAGAAACCAATGTGCCAGCTCAACAAAGAGGCAGGAAAAGGAGGCAATTCTTCCTTCCTCCACCTTCTGTTCTATTCAGGATCTCAGTAGACTGTCAGCTACACAGAGGAAGACTGTCTGCTTTATGGAGTCCTCTGGTTCAGCTGCTGGTCTCTTCCAGAAAAAACACCTCCATCACCCTCACCCCTTGCAGTGTTCAGCCTCGAGCTCTGTGGCTAGTCAGGCTGACACATGGACTTTGCCATCTCTTATCTATGTGATGTGGGTTGAATCCCTCCTCCTTCCAGGGCTGCACCAGCAGGCTTAGTGGCTTCTAGTTTCCCAATGGTAGAGGCAAGGAGGGCTGGGAGTGGGCCAGGCCTGGACAGGGTATAGGTCACTCCCATCTGGTCATTATGGGCCAGAATGGTTTCTTGTGTCTAGGAAGTGGTGATGGACCTTACACCCCAGCACTGCCTTGTCCCTTCTTGCTTCTGCCAGCCACTCACTGAGACCCCAGCCTGACCCCATCTTCCCTGCTCTAGCCGCATTTCTGAACCGAGTGATGTCAATGACCTCCCACCTACTGACTTTGCTGTTTCTGACACAGTAGGCCCTTATACCAGGATACTGGGCACTCAGTTTCCTGTGTTCCCTCTGACCAACACACACATGCATGTGCACATACATGTCTGCACACTCTCATCATATGCACAGCCCCTTCCCCATACTGGGCCTTTGCTTGGAGTTCACTTTGGCTGTCGGGATGTGCTCCTACCCCTGTCTTTTCTTCCCTTTCTAGCACTGGCTTCCTGAATGGCTGCTGGTCTTTTTTCCTTGCTGGTGGGGCTGTCAGAGTTCCTGACTGTAGGTTGTGTGAGGAGTCAGGCCTAACGCTGAGAAAGCTGGGCAGCTCCTTCCAGGAAACTCAGAGGGATCTTCCCACATCAGAGGCTCTGAAGCAACTCCTCAGGCCTGGCTACAAGCAGAGAGGGACCAAGCTCCTCCACACACTGAACAGGCTCTGGACTTCTCTAAGGGACCCAGCACCAGCCCAACTGGAGGATCCACCCCAGGGCTGAGGTTGGGATAAGCAGCAGCTGGTGACCCAGGGTCTGCTCCTAATCAGCTAAGCAGCTGCCCTTGTGCTGCTGCTGGGAGTCACCAGCCCTTTTTTACCCATTAGGAATGTGCATCTTTATAGCCTGGGAGTGAGTTGGCCCAGGAGAATACCTGAATGCCTCCAGCTGCCAGCAGGCTGTCCAGGGAGGTGACACCTAAGAAACAATTGAAGAAGATGAGTTGTGGCTCCCCAACCATGCAGATGAGGTGAGGCAATCAGCCACACTGGGCTAATGGGACTGAGCACTGTGATGCACCTGGGGCCATATTCCTGGATACCCCGTTTTGGCCCCAGGGTGTGCTGCTATAAGACATTGACACTATGAGGCCTGCAAGGCCCATAGGACCTGGAGCAGTGACTACAATAACTTACTGTCAATGTCCCATTCCTTTGGCCTCCCACATGACTGAGAAGATGAGGTCCTCCTGGCTGGGTCCGAGAATTTAAGTGTTCTTTGACTTTGCAAATTACTTTTTTTTTTTTTTTGAAATGGGGTCTTGCTATGCAGTTCAGGCTGGCCTTGAGCTCACTTTGTAGCCCAGGTTGGTCTGGAACTCATAACGACCCTCCCACCTCAGCCTCCGGAGTGCTGGGATTACAAGTGTGAGCCACCACGCCCGGCACACAAATTACTTTTATACCAGCCTGTATAAAAGTATACTACACTGTCTTCAGTGGATACAACGCAGGGCCTCAGGACCCCAGGCAGGAGCCCTATGGAGGTGCCTGTTGGTTGGACCATCCTCGTCTGCCCGCTCTGCAGTAAGAAGCCGCATAGCCCAGAGTCACCTTCTCCTGATAGCAGTGTCTCAGTTTCTCCACCTGGGAAAGGGGTTGAGTTAGCACTGAGTTAGGATCTGTGTAGGGGAGCAGTGCCTGGTGCAAAACTACAGGCCATTGGTATCCTGGAGTGAGAGACTGGGAGTTGGGGCTCAGAGCAAGATTGGCTGTGGAAGGAACTGCTGGCCTCATTGGCAGTTTTTAGATTGTAAACTTGTGAAATGTGTTTGTCTAGCAGGAGCCTGTTCACCGTGTATGTGCAGCTTAGAGACTGAGAACAGGGCAGCTGCCACAGTAAGAAGGACACAGCCATGGAGCCCCACAGGATCACTCAGACCTTATTGCTTAGCAGCAAACACTGGAGAGCAGCTGCACATCCAGCCGGGGAGGGAAGGGCCTGGCTGCCATGCGAAGGCTCTTGCAGGACAGATGTGCAGTGAAGCCTTGGTTAGGTCTGGCTGCAGCTTCTACAGAACTTTCTAGACCCTGTTATAGGGAGTTGAAGCAGGGGAAAGAGCCAGAAGGACATCCTGAGAGCCTGTGGCCAGCCCAGCTGGGACACTGAAAGGCCATGTTGGGGTTGATAAGGGACAGCTGGCAGGATTATGGCTGCCCCTAATAGCACCCATGCTTAGCAGCAAGTCAGGCCACTGTGGACTAGGGGTGTCCCCAGTTGACCCAGTAGCAGGCCATTTGGGAGGAGGCTGTCACCCTCCTCTGGTCAGGACAAGACCAGGACAGAGGAGGACAGGGCCAGGCTTGCAGAAGCACTCTGAGAATAGGTAGAGCTGTCTTCTCTCAGGATGCTCTGGAAGCTAGCTCTTCCATGCCAGCTCTGCTAGGTTCTCAACCACAGTCAAAAGCATTGCTACCCTTCACACTGTACTCTCTCACCTGCTGGAGAAAGTCAGAAGTCCATGACAAGGTGATTTAAAACATTTTATTCTGAATAGCTGATAGACCATACAAGAAATTCGGATGGAAATTTAAAAATATTTACAAGTGAAGGGTACTGAAAAGCTACCTTAAAAACTCATGGGATACAGCGCAGTGCACTGGGAGGAAATGTGTCTTGGTACTTAGTGAGAAGGCTAGAAGTCAGTGAGCTGAGCATCTACTGGAGACGCTAGGATAAGCAGAGCAGGACCAACCCACACAGTGCAGGAGGAAAGAGGAAACACACAAGGGTAGAAATGAATCAGACAGAGCTGGAGATTTAGCATAGCGGCATAAGTGCCTGCCTTGCAAGTGTGTGGTAGTGAGTTTGTTCCCCAGTACCGATAAGAAACGAATGAGATGGTAGAAAGATACAATGGAGAGGGCCAGCAGTCAAAGCTTCCCCCAGAAGATGAATAAAATTAGCAGTCTGGTAAACTGCATCATAAAAACCCAAAAACAACGACCAGAACAAAGAGAAACTACCCAAAAGAATGTTAGGAAAAGAAAAAGAGAAGATTCATCTGGAAGATAAGAATATAATGTTGGCAGATTTCTCTCTTTTCCTCTTTTTTTTTGGGGGGGGGGAATCAAACTCACAACGTTGCACTTGCCAAGCAGGCACTTACACCACTGGGCTAAACCCCCAGCCCCTCTTTCTCTCTTTCTTTTTCTTTCTTTCTTTCTTTCTTTCTTTCTTTCTTTCTTTCTTTCTTTCTTTCTTTCTTCTTTTCTTCCTTCATTTCTTCCCTCCTTCCTTTCTTCCTGTCTGCCTCTTTCTTTCTTTCTTCTTTGTTCTTTTTGAGTTTTGAAAGAGGGCCTTTTTTTATGCAGCCCAGGTTAGCCTCAAACTTGTGATCTTCCTGCCTCTGCTTCCCAAGTACTAAGATTATAGACATAAGCAAATTGGCAGTTTCTTAGGAACATAAAGACTTAAGTACTATGTGAACTGCAGTTGCACACTAAGGCATCTGTTCAAAAGCAAAGAAAATCCATGTCCACTCATAAAAATGGACATGGACAGTCATGGATACTTTCTTTATAATAGCCCCAAACTGGAATCAATCAAAATGTGCCTTAAAAACAGATGGTTAAACAAATTTGTGCTCCCCCCTCCCCACCGTAAACCATCAGTCTGAAGTAGAGAGGAAAAGAGTATCATTACACACCAGGGCATAAGCAGATCTCAAAAGAATTATGCTGAGTGACAAAGGTCAGCCCCGAAGGTCATGTAATCATAATGTTCCTGGAATGACATTGCTATGGAGATGGAGAACAGATTAGTGGTTTTCAGGGCTGTGGATTGCTGGGGAGGTTTATGGGTGTGTTAACCAGATGTCTGTTACCATGACAAATACTTCAAACAAACAACTTAAGAACCTGGTTTGGTACTGCGTCCTATAATTCCAGCACTCTAGGAAACTGAGGCAGGCAGATTGCAAGTTCAAACCCAGTCTGGACAAGTTAGCAATTTAGCAAGACTTTGTTATGAAATAAAGTAAAATAAAAATGTAAAAGTCAGAGATATAGCTCTGTGAAAACCTTGGGTTCAATCCCTAGGCCTGAGTGGAGGAAATTTACAGGAAAAAAGATCCATTTTGGCTCATGGTTTCAGAGATTTTTGTTGTTGTTTTCTGAGACACAGTTTTGTTATGTGGTTCAGACTGGCCTAGACCCTGTGGGCATCCCCTTGCCTCAGCCTCCCAAGTGCTGAGCTTATAGATGTGTACTACCAAGCCCAGCTAGGTTTTAATTCATAGCTGTCTACATTGATTTAGCCCTGGGTGAGGCAGAAGCTTCACACAGGAAGGGTAGGGCAGAGGAAGGTTGCCTTCCTCATGGCCTCTGGACTGCAGAGAACAGGAGAAGAGGCAGAGAAGAAGAGGCCAGGGGCCACACACAGTCCCCAAATCTCCACCCCACCACCCACAGGGACACACCCAGACATCCACGTTACTTATCTTCTAACTGTCTCTCAACCCAGCCAAACTGGTAAGCAAGATTATCCATCAAAGAGGGCGTGGCAGCAGGAGGGAGATGGCGGTGGGGGCTGACTCTGGTGGCGGTCTCATAAAGTAACCTGCACAATGACGTTGCACGAGTCTCACTCACAGGGGTGCACACACAGAGGTGCAGGTGAGCCTGTGACCAGCTGTGGGATGCAGAGCTACGCTGTGGGTTCTCGTGGGTGTTGACTCTGTGGTTATGCATGCATCAGCCCCGGGGGAGCCTGGCACAGGGTGTACCCAGGCCTGCTTGCTGCATGATTCTTTGCAACATCTTGTGCCTCTTCAGACGGCTGTGTCACGAACTAGCCCAGAAGGTAACAGCTCACTTTACATTTGCTTCTTCCCCTCCATATTCAAGCTGGGCACCTCTCCATGTTTATTAGCCATTTGCACTTTTCCAGAAAATTCCCTGTTACCTATCATTCACTGCTCATTCACGTGCTGGTATGTCTTAATTGCTTCATTGCTTGGCTCTTTTTAATGGTCATGTTAAAAATAAACTTGTCTCATTTCTTTATCTTTTTTAGTTTTACAATTATAGTTTTATCTTTTTCAGTTCTGTAATTACATTTAGAGATTTTGTAAATAGTGGTCTCAAATTGTTAAGGTTTGGTACCAAAATTGTGTTTTAAAATGATTTTTGATATATTGATTAAAAACTATAGATTTCTACATGTTTATTTTATTTTTTATTTTTGAGACACTGTTTCCTGTGTAATTCAGGCTGGCCTCAGATTCTTGGGTAATCCTTCTGTCTCAGCCTCCCAAGTGCTGGCATTACAGATGTGAGCCACCATGCTTGGCTAAAAACTGTAGCTTTTAAAAGCATATTTTGTCTTTGGTAGTTTTATTAAATCTATAAGCTCAGCTGCACTGGAAAAAAACAGAAAGCATCTGCTGTCTCAAAGTTTCTTTGAGGCAAAAATTGGAGCACAGCTTAGTGGTGAATCTTCTGGCCCAAGTTTTCTTTTGAGGCCACTCTCAGTGGCCAGGGCGGTATGCTCACCTGCAGGACCCACTTCTGTGCGCTCTTAGTGACTGGGGATGTTTCAGCTCCTGAGAGGGCCTCACTTTCCCTCCAGCTGGTGGCTGCCTGGAATCCCTACAGGGCTGCCCTCAATATGGCAGCTGGCTTCCAGCGGGATGCAAAAAAGGGTAGAGAGACGGGAGTCAGTGTAGTTTTGCAGCCTATGCAAAGAACAGGAAGTGGCTTTCTGGATGATGCCTTCACGTTAGAGCCTCCACAGGGCACAGATCGAGGCAAATACCTGCCACCGCTCTTATGTAGGTGACGGGCCTATTAGGGTTCCCCAAAGAAACAGAACTAATATCCTGCATCTTACACATGCATTTCTACACACAAACCCAGATTTATTTGAGCCTGACCCCTACAGGTCAGACCGGCAGACGAAACACAGAGTTCTGCATCAGTCTCAAGGCTGAATTCCTCCTTCCATGAGATGCTCTGCTCCCAGCTTACTGACTCAAATGCCTAGCACATGGGAAAACATCCTCATAGAAACGTTTAGACTGGTGTTGGACAAACAGCTGTGCCCTGGCCAAGGCGACACTTAGAATTAACCATCAAGCAATTCTTCCATTGCTTTTCTGTACCAAACTGTCACAAAGAGACAGAAAACAGAAGATATCTGTTCACCAAAAGTGATCATAAGGAGAGCAGAAGCCAAGCCACAGACATTTACCACACGAGTAAACAACACATGATCTCTAACAAGCAATACATAAGATCTCCCCCATACCTCAGCAAGAAGGGGTGCATTACACCATCCAGCAATGGGCAAGAGGCATAGATAGGTGTCTCACAGAGTAGAAATTAGAGATATAAAAACCTGATCCATCAGCGGAGAAATGGGAGGCAGTGCCGTCTGGCCCCTACCAGACTAGCATAATGTTTAGATGCATGGAAAAGGATGTTTGCAAAGCAGAGTTCCCATGCGGAGTTGGTGACCGCATCATTTGAGACCAGTATCTGGAATGCAATTTGACCGTGTCTGGAAGATGTCTGTCCCTATACACAGGTGACTTAGAGATCCCTCCACTGACCAGACACCCCAGAGCAGAGTTTTCACCAAGATTTCTGAGATAACTGGAAGACTTTTTCCAACTATTCTGATGCAAAGCATGTTTCCCTTTGATGTGCAATATTATTTTCAGTAAGTGAGTTCTGTTTTGTATTCTTATACTCAGTTTTCCTTGATCTTTATGCTCAGGCTAGGAATTTTCCAAGTCTCTCTGCTCCTCTTCCTTTCACTCCTGAATCTCCCTGTAACTGACTGAAAGCAGACAGTAACACCCATCCCACCCCTGAATGCTTTATCATATTGAAATCTATTTCAACAAATAAAGTTCATATGATTCTTTTATTTATGTATTTGCTTTCTTTGAGATGGAGTTTCACAATGTAGCACAGGCTCGCTTTCAATTTGCAGTCCTCCTGCCTCAGCCTCCTGAGGGCCTGAGATTACAGGTGTGTGCCTCTACAGTTGGTTTAGCCCATCATTCTTTTTTCTTTATTTCCTTGTTCTTCTCTCTCTCTGTCTGTCTCTTTCTGTCTCTGTCTCTCTCTGTCTCTCTCTCTGTCTCTGTCTGTCTCTGTCTGTCTCTGTCTCTCTCTGTCTCTCTCTCTCTCTCTCTCTCTCTCTCTCTCTCTCTCTCTCTCTCTTGTCTCATTATGTAGTTCAGGTTGGCTTTAAACTCATAGATCCTCCTGGAGCAAGAATCCTTAGCCTCCTGAGGTCTGAGATTATAGGCGGGCCCCACCACATCCTGTTTAATTCATCCTTAAACTCCGCCTTCCACCAAGTCTCAGGGCATGGACATAATGCACCCAAGGTCTTAGCTGCAATGTATCAAAAGCAGCCTTAAATCCAATTTCCAACAGAGCCCTTATTTCCATTTGAAAACTTATCTGTCCACACGTCCCTCAGCATATGTCTGACATTCTCTAAACCAACCTAGCTTTGCCCTTATTTCCTAATTTCCCCTGAGCTGTCTTCAGAACGCCCATAGGGACTACATGCAGCACTCAAGGATTTCCTGGCTGGCCCCTCCAAACCCTTCTTTCCACTGCCAGCCACCCAATTCCAAAGTCATTTCCACACTTGTAGGTACAGTATAGTATTGGTCCTGCTCTCAGTACTGATTTCCTATATTAGCCCATGAATAATTACTATAATGAAATACTTGAAGCAAGATACTTCTGAAGAAACAAGGTTTATATGGCAGATGTAAGGACCAGGGTCACATCTGGTGAAGGCATCCTTGCTGGCAGAGTCCTGAGGCTGGGCAGGGCATTGCATGCTAAATGACAGGGGATATGAGTATACATCTGTGTGGTCTTGTTCTCTCTTCTCATAAAGTCACCAGAGTCCAACTATGGGGCTCTACTCTCGTGACCCTCTCTAATCCTTCCAATTTTAGTATATATGCTGCCAAATAGAGCACACCGTCTCTAATCCTAAGGCCCTGCCTCTAAACACATGAGATTAAGCTTCCACCCTTGTAATCCCCCACAGTGGAGATTAAACTCCAGCACAGAAAGCCCTGAGGGACACACAAACCATAGCACCACATATCACTGTTTTGGGTCAAGGAACTGGCTTAACATCTGAAGACATAAGACCAGGGGTAGGTCTCATGAATTTCACTGGGGTTGACATTTATGCTATTACTCAAACAAGGCTGCCCTGTGGGACACTGGGATGATTTATTGGGCATCATTCAGGACCACAGTGGGAGATGCTGCTGCAAGATTGCAGGGTTTTCTTACCAATACAGCCTTACCCATAGCCAGAGAATGGTGCCATTCCTCAAACCAGAACCCACAGGATGGGAGCCTGAAGGGTAAAACTGAGGTAACAACCCTTATGATTACAGCCAATGAATCATTCTCAACAATTTTGCTTCTTGGCCCTGGTAGATCCTGCTTTCCTGAGTTAGAGATCATACTAGCCAAATGAAGGAAGGTTTCTACTGGAGAACAAAATGATCTTATCAGGGTGCTGGGAGCAAGAGATGCACCTGACCATTCTGAGCTTCTTTGTCACTGGGTTAAAAGAACATGCAGGCGGCTTGGTGATGGTGACTCTAATGAGAGGACATAGGGAGGCTGCTGCTTAACATGAGTGGGCCTAGGTGGCCCCAGTGTCCGTCTTCACCCCACCTAATTGGTGATAAGCTTTGGAAGAAGGCAGAGTTGGGGAACACGGAGCATGTGTGGAGGACACAGGCCATGAATGCAGCTATGGCATGGTGACAACCACAGAGATGAGCATCTTCAGCGTGGCATCTGTTGGAATTTCTGTTTTAATTATGCTGTATAAATTTATCTCACTTCCTTTTCTCTTTTCTCTTCTCACCATTGTAGCATGTGGGATGTATTGTTGGTGCTTCCCTAATGATCATTCTATAGTTTGCAGAATGGTGAGATGATACGAAGGGAACCAGAGGAGGAACATCTGTCACCTGAGATGCAGAACATGGTCTTCTGGGCATAAGTCTTGTGCATGGTTGGCTGCAGAAGGCTTTATAGGACATGGGAGCTTTCTATAGGAGGAATCAAGAAGGGAGGAAGGATGTATGTGTCAGCAGGAGAACAAAGGTGGCGTAGTGGGCCTTTGTCACTTTGTGGCTGCCCATCATATGATAGTTCTTAGTTTGAGAGCCTCCCTTATCCCTTGGTTGGTCGGGTTGGAACACAGTTCATATCTGTGGAAGTTCTTGTGAGTTTCCCTGGGACCTCAGTCTGGGCTGGGCCAACATGATATCTCTAGCCCTTACGAGTTTGAGGAAATTATGCAAACATTCAGAGACAGCTAGATGGTTCATCATTGAAATGGCCTGATTGCCCAGAGACAGTGCTGTAAGAGATAGGATTTCTCAGTCCCTGACTGTTCCATGTCCAGCCTTAAGCTCTTGGAATAAGTGACTGTGAGGCCACTATAAATCTGAGAAGATTTGTCTTTTGGAAGTTCTGACATGTGCTACAATTTGGATGGCTCTGGAGAACCTTATGTAAACAAAACAAGCCAGCCAACAGAAGGACAAATCCTGTAGGATTCCATTCATAGGATAGCCTCTAGGAAGCATTGGAGGATTTGAAGGAAAAGAGTAAGTTCTGGAGATGGCTGGTGGTGGTGGTTGTACAACAATGTGAATGTGCTTAATGCCCTGAACTGTGCACTTAAAAATGGGTTATGATGGAAACTTTAGGTTGTGCGTATTTGATCACCATATAAAGTAAGGAGATTATTTGAGTGGGCCAAACTTTTCATGGGGCCTCACAAGCAGAGAACTTTTCCAGCTGGCAGAAGTCAGAGAATCTGAACCATGAAAATCCTCCCACATGGACATTTCAGCCTACCTTGGTCTGAAGATGGAAGGGACATAGGAAGAATGGGGTGACTTCAAGAAGCAGAGAGAGAGACCCTTGCTCCAGCCAGCAAATAACAAGTGACATCAGGCCTTCAACTCCAAGAAATTGTATTCTTCTAATACCCTGGAAGGACATTCCCCCAGCAGCCTCTGGATCAGGCCTAGTCCTCCTGTCCCCTTGGTTTTCGCTTCATGAGCAGAGAGCCTGCCCAAGCCACCAGGAGTCTGACCCAGAAACCATACCAGAGTGAATGGGTGCAGTGCTAAGCCACCACATGTGTGCTATTTGTTACAAAACACAAAGAACAAATGGTGGCAGTCATCAGGCAGCATCCTTACCAGTGCTGTGCTTGCCCTGAGTTCCCTGATATTTGGCCTGTCTCCCTCACCCTGCCCTATTCCCTATAGGCTGACACCTACTCTGCAGAGGGCCCAGAGGTGAGTCTTTTCCCCTTCTCCAGGCCTCACCATGTGGAGGATAGCTCCCTTTAGGATCAGTCACACAAGGGTTGGCTCCATAGGCAGACAAATGGCAGGACAGGAGATCAGAACAGAGCCTGGGGCCACTAAGGACCTAGGTCCTAATAATCAGCAACAGTCTCCACTTCAGAGGAATGTCGAGGTACAGGTCCCTTCCTGAGAACGTCTGAAGAAGCTGGACTCCTGGGGCTGGCAGCCATGGGTTCTGGGAAGCAAAAGAGGTGTTGAAACTCTTCTAGAATGTTCTGGAGAAGACTATGAATGTGTTTCAGAAATTCTAGAGGTGACTGTGAAGCTGTCATAGCATTCTCTGGAGGCAATTGCAAGGTTAGAACACCTCAGAATGTTCTAGAGGGGTCTATGGATTTGCTGTAGAATGTTCTAGAGGAAACCGGGACACCACTGTAGAACATTCTAGAGCAAACCATAAAGCTGCAGTGGAACTTTCTAGAACAGATTGTGAGGCAAGTGTAGAATGTTCTGGGGGGGGGGGAGTCTATTGCAGAATGTTCTTGAGGGAAGGCAGGATGCCAGGATAGGGAGGGCCCATCCAGCCAGGGTGGAGTAAAGCGGCCTGTGTGCCATGGGAGCAGTAGGTCCTTCCTGGCTTTTAGATCTGGGTCCTCCTTGCCCTATGCAGAAGAGCCCTGGTGTTCCCAAAGATTGGGGACTCTGGCCCGGACTACAAAGCATCCATTTCTCTGTGCTGGTGTCACCGGAGATGGCAGGTTTAAGGCCAGGTCTAAGCAGGAACTAGAGACAGCAGAGTGGAGCACATGTTGGTCTGTACCTCCATTGTGGCTGGATACCCCAAAGTGCTCCCTCTGGAGAACAAGGTTGGTCCCTGGCCCAAGGGACTTGCCTCCTGGGCAGAGGGGACACCTCAGCAGTGGGAGGTGCACATGCAGGGGGACTGGAGACCTCTGGGGAGAGTGAGTGGGTGTCGGTGGGAGCCTACCGTGAAGTCACCGTGTATGTGCCTTTGCGGTCCAAGTTGTAGCCAAAGTGGATGGCAAACCAGAGGAAGGAGCTGAGCAGCATGGCATATACCTGGGGAAGGAGGAGGCCTGAAAATCTCAACCATCAACAGCAACACGAGCGTGGGAGTCTCGCTCCATCCTAGGAAGTCTCTGGGCTTTGTAGAGTTGGGAAGAGCCCAGCTGCCTTGAGAGAGGAGTGAAGCAGACACTGTCACCCTGGGTCACCTCCCTAAAGAACAGGCTGAGAGAACCCTGGGGATGCCCAAGACCAGAAGTCCTGGCTTGGGGCTATAACCTGGGAGTTGCCTTACCCTGCCCTTCCATGAGGTTGAGGGCTAAGCAGGGCAAAGGGCAAGGAGGGGGGCAGGGGCAGTTAGGGAGTGTGGGGTACCGTGAGGGCCAGGCCGGCACTGGTTAGCATAGAGACGATGTTTTGTTGTACTCTCAGGAAGCTCTGGATGCTCTGCAGGCAGTCCTAGGCAGAGGGCAGTGTGCATGTCACCCACCCTGCCGATGCAAGTGAACTCACAGGAGCTAAGAGCACAAGGCCCATACCAGAGAGCACTGGGATGCAGTGTCATGGGTAGGTGAGAACAAGGGCCACGGAGCTGGCCTCTGCGGAGACTGAGGGGCCACTTTCCTGGGGTCAAGCTGTTGCTTCCTCCTGGGTTGCCCGCTGCCCTAAGCTCTTGCATTGTGCTATATGTCTGGTTTCACTGTGCAGCCCAAGGCCAACCTGGTTCCTTGGTATCCAGAGGGTACTGGCTAATGGGGAGGGCAGGGAAACAGTGGTGGAGAGACAAGGTGCCCCCCTGGTATGCCAAGGTCCTGGCTTCAGCTAGGCCTCCAATGCCACCCCTGGGCACAGATTCATGGAAGAAGGAGGTAATGGCTTGTCTCTGAGCCTTGAAATGATATCATCTGGTTTTGAAGCAGGTTGGTGGCATTTCAGGGAGGCTGAGGAAGGACTGGGCCACATGGACATTCAGGGAGTCACTCCGCTGTCCTGTGGACAAGTTGTCCTCTTATCCCAGCTTGCTTGTGCTGGGATTTTTTTCCCAGGGCCCTTTGTGGCCAGGTCATGCCTCCTTGCCACTCTGGGGTGTTTGGGGAAGACCCTGGCCCTGGTTTTGAGTCGGGACCTGCGACTGTCCCTGGGAGGATAAGCCTCCCCGACTCGACTCTCAGCTCCTCCCCAGCACGTCGCCCTGCTGGCCCTTGGGGCGGCTGCTATGACTCCCTCCCCCACTGGGCCTTCAGCCATCCCCATCCTCCTCTGTTTCTTGGAGGGTTGCCAGGCACCTCAAGCCATGAGATAGGGTGAGTTTGTTTCCAGGACACGGGGGAGGTGCTGGAGGGGGCTGGGCAGCAGCAGCAGCAGCAGGGAAGAGAGGGAGGGTGAGTCCTGGTCCAGGCTTCAAGGAGAATGGGCCAAGGCCTATCTGACTGCCCTTTCAGCACCACCTCTCCTGTGGAGTGCTGTTCTATTCCTTTTGGGGCTCCTCCAAACCCTTGCCCCTCTCCCAGACAGAGCTGACACCCTGATCTAAGGGCACTTGGCACTGAGACCCTGTCTGTGAGCTTCTAGAAGTTTCGGAAAGTAGATCTCCCCTAGCTGGGGGAGTGAGTGGACATGTGACCTGCATCCAGGGCAGCTGGACACCTACTGGACAGCTTCATGTACATCCTGCTGCCTCCTGCCTCCCCTGAGCCCTTCTGTAGCCGGCTCCTTGGTGGAGAGACCAAGGAGTGTAAGATGTTCCTAGATCTCAGGCGTGTCCCCAGGGCTCTTGCCTGGCCATGTCTTGGTCCCCTCCTCTTGCTCCTCACCTTTCTTGCAGCCTCTTCACCCTGACACAGGTCAGCTTCTGAGCTTTCTAGAAGTCCGAAAGGAGATCTTTTCCCACAGCACAGAAACTACAGAGAGTGGGCATGGCACAAGGGGAAAGTGAGGCACCAGAAGGTTAAATGACCTACGTAGGTCCTGCAGAACTGCCCTCCCCCCAGGGTGTCAAAGCTGATTCTATTACAGTCATCTGCAGCCTAACCTTGGAGTGGTATAGCCTGATTTCTGAAGTGACCTTGCTTGGGAGTTGAGGCTGGCAACCTTCTCACAATGGGGCCTGTGTAAGGCACATGGGAAACTTGCTTTCTTCAGTGCTGTTCTCACTGTATTGAAATTCTTAGTTTTTTTGGTCCCAAACATTCAGCAGCCAGCCCTATTCCCTGTTCCCAGGACAAGCATTCCTTACGCTCTGCCCCCAACCCCCAAAGGAGCAGCCATGGCCTGCATCCTGGGAGCCCTTCCTCTGAGTACCTGGCCTGAAATAGTTGACACGGGGGGGGGGGGGGCAGGGGTTGTTGGGATCCATTCTCCAGATCACAATGAGGTTGAGCACCCCGGGGCTTTCTCTGCAGCTTACTGTGTCCTGGATGGCAACCAGCTCCTGCCAGTGAATGCTAGATGGGCTCTTCACCGCTTGGTCATACACAAGATCATAGGTGTCCAACATGGCGTCCTCTACCTGTGCCAGAGCATTATGGAGAGGTCCTAGTGTGGAGGGAACCATGTGCAGCCCCTGTCCCATGGCAGAGATCCCAAGTAAAAAGTGAACCCCAAGTCCCAGCAGGCCCTCTTCCTCCAGGGGGAGCTCCCTGCACTCAGTACCCTGGGCAGGAGGACAGAATGGTTCCTGAGCTCCATTTGTGGGACCTTTGCCCCAGCCATGCTATCCACATGGTCCTCCTGATCTCTGGGGTCCTGAGGGACAAAGAAGGGGTTGAGCTCTGTTGCCCACCCCTAGAAGAGATCTTGGAGAATCTGAAGGTGCCAATCAGAGAGGCATCCTCCTTGCTACTGTCAGTCTGGATGTGGATGATGGGACCTGGTAAGATGTCTCAGAAAGGCCTGGCTGGGACCTTAGCTCCCCAAAGTTGCTTGTAGGGCTTTCCCTGGAACTACCTAGGATCCTATGCAGCTGGGCTCCATGTAAAGTCTTTAACCAGCGAAGCCATGGGCACCTGGAGTCAGTTCCAAGTGGAAGAGACCACATGAGGCAGAGTAGGGTGGGGATCTGTGGCAGGGTTGACCGTCAGGCTGGTTCTGGGTCTTTTCCATACCCGACAAACCTAGATCTGATAGGCTTCGCCCTCCCAAGCACAACCTCCTTGCCTCTGTTTACCCTGTCCCTCACCAAGCGATCCTTTAGAGATAAACTAGAATCTTGACTCCTTGAGGAAGGTGCCCCTGAGTGTCCCACAGGTCCCTGGTTTCCTGGCCCAGGACAGGACTCCTCCATGCCTCAGAGACCCTGAGTCTACCCTCCACCTTTTGCCATGCAGTCAGATGTGGGGCACTGAGGGATGTGCAGGCCTCCCTAAAGGGCTGGACATGAATGGAGGACCTGCACTGGACACTCATGTATGCCCTCCAAAAACAGAGGATCTGCCCTGGGGTGCCCATTGTGATGGGATCTGGGCCTCCCTGCAGGGCTGGGGAGGTCTCTGCCAGCCCTGCACCAGCCTGGCAACCCTAGTGGGAGCCGCATAGAGATCCTATGCCAAATGATTTTCCTGGCACTGAGGAATCTCTCTCCACTGATGGCTCAAGTCAGACATCTTCCATGAGTCATCCCTAACCTAGCCACCTCTGTCTTCCTCTGTCCGCTGAGGATAGGCACCCGGCTCATCTTGATCACTGGCCCACCCAGGCAGGGCCCTTCTCTCGGCTGTAGCTTCCTTGAATATAAAAGGGGAACTGGCTCCTGCTGGGTTACTCTGTTCTCCTGGAAGAACTGGACTCTCATAAACCTGGCTTGGGTTTTGCAGGGCAGGTCCCTCATCCTCAACTGTGACAACTTCATTTCCCCTGCTATCCCTTGCCATGGCCCAGGGAGGACCAACATGCCCCAGGACCCTGTGCCAGCTCTCCTTATCCTTGTAGGAGAGTAAGACACTTCTAGGGGCTGAGGGGCTTGTGTGGTCTGGTTGCCAAGTGACTCTCCATAACTGAGGATGCAGGATTCTACCTCATGCTCAACAGCCTGGGTGTGGAGACCCCGTGTGGTCAAGCTGGGATCTCCCTGCAAGGCCCAGCATCTGGCTGGTATTTCTTTCTTTCTTTTTTTGTTTTTTTAATCGGTACCAGGGATCGAACTCACGACTGCCTGATTGTAAGGCAGGTGCTTATGCCACTGAGCTAAATCCCCAGCCTCCTGGCTGGTATTTCATATTTCACATTTGTCCTAGTTATGGGGTTCAGTGGGGCTCTGTTGGAGATTGAAGCCCATGTTTCTCATGAGAAAATAGCATGGGCCAGTGGTGACTTTCTTACCCAGTGCTGGGACTCCAAGCCTCAATTACTAGTTGTCCATGGGCCATTCCCTGGAAGAGTTTGGAACTGCAGAGATAGGAAGGTCTCCTGCTGCAAGGACTTTAGCTCATCAGACAATGTGTTTCTCAAGCAGCTGCAGACAGGGTGTCTAGGACTTGTCCCCAAGCCCAGGTCATTCCTGATGCCTGTCATGGCTTGGTCACTTTCTGATATCTCCCTCTCCCCTGCCAAGCCTGGGGCTTGGGGAAAGACCCAGCGAGGAGCTGCAGGTGGTCTGCAGACTGCCCTAGGGCCTGGCTAGAACATTCAGGGAGGGATGTCAGGCCCCCAGGAGGCTAAACAATATGCCTGATCTGAGGCTGCACCTCACACACTGTGCTTGTCTGGCATGAATTATTAAAAGAGCCAGGCAATCCATTTTCCCTGATGCAGACTTGAAGTCTCATCTGGGACTGGCAGGGGAGCTGCGGCAAGTGGCTGTCAGGTTGTGGTGAGAGCATAATTAGTAGCCCTCACACTCTGTATTCATTGCACGGAGGCCTGGTCTGCATTGCTGCCCTCGCCAGCCTTGGGGCTCCTGCCAAGACTGCAGTGTCCCAGGAAGTGGCAGACAAGGAAGTCTGTGAGTGGAAGCTCTTGGGAGATGTGTGAGGGGCTCCCCACTCCCACCCTGAGCCAAGGTCTGTATCTTCTAGAGTCTGGATCCCTTGTTTCTGGATATCTTAGGGATCCCTTTGGGGAAGCGTAGGGGGAATATGGGCTGAAAGGGCCTGGTACCCTCAGTTCCCACATCCACTTTACCAGGATAGAGTCTGAGTACTTTCTCCTTTTCTCCCAAAGGACTGCCGCTAGGGACTGTGAATAGGCTCAGGACTGAAATCTTTTTTGGCTTGCCCCACGGTTGGATGGAGACAGCATGGAGTCTTGTCTGCCTCTCTTGCTCAGAGCTGTGGCTTGGTAGCAAACACACTTCATCTAAGCCCATGACAACTCTGAACTGTCCCACGTTATGGAGGATCCATTGTCTGGTGGCAGTGAGGGAATCAAGGGGACAGCCCCTTGAATAAGGGTCTCAGCATGCTTTTCACAGACAAGGAAGGTAAGGCCTGGGGAACTCACAGAGTGTGTCATACAAACCTATGACTTTAAAGTTAGAGCCCTGTCACTCAAGCCACCCGTCTGCCTGAAGGGCCTGGACATCCACACATGGATGATGCTAGAAATTAAAACCCACAGGACAGGCAGTAGGTACCCTCCCTAGAGAGGAAGGCCTAGAGAGAAGCCCTACCACCTGGGGTTACAGAGGGGCTGGAGGACTGTTCTGAGGGCTGTGCCATGGCATGGGCAGGATGAGGACATTTGATAGTGTGGGGGTGGAGTGTGGGGCTGAAGCAGGCTGGAGAAGAGCCTCAGCTGGGAGCCGCCCACGGTTCATACCTTCCATTTCCCAGTAAGCAGGCCCCAGCTGGGTTCTGTCCTGTGGCCCCTGTAAGGCCTCCTTCCCTCCAGGCTCAGCGTATAAACACACAGCTTCAGAGCTCGGGTGCACGGGCTGAGAGACTTTAGGCAGGCCCCAGGGTACCTGGCAACTGTCTTCAAAGAGGCCACCCATGCTGTGACCCAGACCTCCAACCTGCTGGACCACCCCTCGGTGGACAGGAAATGTGACACCAAAATGCTGGCCTGACCTGCTTCGCCCACAGTGGGATTGCTGAACACCCCTCCCCCAAAGCACAGTCACTAAGGGCTGGACCCTCTTCCAGATCCTTTGGGCTGGAGGAAGTGGCATTTTCCTTTAAATCTTGGTCTGGGGTGGGGTGGGTCGGCACTTTGGGGAAACCCTTGGGCAGGGAGGGGAAATGAGGCAGCAATGCTGGACAAAGAGCCTGGAGCCTTCTCCCATCCTGACACTGACAAGGTAACCCAAAAAGACCCGTGTCTATCCATCTGCACCCCATGGGAATGACCCATAGTCACTGCTCAAGGATGCCAGTGTGGCCACTATCAGCATGAAGGCTCACAGCTTGAGTTTCCACAGAGACAAGCCAGTCATCTACCTGCCCAGGCACCCTCTGGAGCCTGTGTCTTTCGTGGGCACTATTGTGTTTGGGGGTGATGCATGGGGAACTGGATGTTTAATACATGGAACATATGGGTGCCTGGGTCCTGCTGGACTTTTCTGCTGGTCCTGAAGCTTTGGGGGCTTCCCCAATCTTTCTCCTGGTCTGGGCTTTCAAAGGGGTGATCTGGGCCCTGAATTCTGTCACCAGTGTTTCCATTGCTGGGGACCAGGGAGAACTTCCTCCCTCTCCAACTCACTGGCCTTTGAGTAGGGAATCCTAGGACCCTGGTCCTGGGAGTCATTGGGTCAGCCCCATATCCAAGCTAGTCAATGTCTAGGAAGGAAAGGATGCCATCTTGTGAGTGAGGCAGAGCCACACAGCCCAGGTCTGAGCCAGGATGATGGTCTTGCTCTGTATTTTCTGGAACATTCTACCCCTCCAATCAGTCTCTCCCAAGCAAGGCCTTGTTCGTCCTCACTGCTTTCCTGAGCTCCCAGGAGATTCTTCCAGTGGAAAGGGCAGATTGAGAGGGCCTCAGGAAAAAGAGGGGGTCAGGGGCTGGGCTTCTCTTTCCCTCCCCAGCGAGCGGCCCTGGAGAGGACCCCAGCACTTTGACCTCTGCACTGCCTGCCTTGCTCCCTGTCCCCAGTTTCCTCCACCATGCAGACAGACACACCTAGAGAGGCCTCCCTAGCCTTTGCTCCTTGCTGGGGACCCTGGGCTGCAGAGTGGGGCCCCTGGCACTCACCTGGGTGGGGCTGTGGAATTTCCAATAGGCTACCTGCAGTAGGGCACAGAACACCAGAACGAAGCACAGGAAGCCCTGGGGATGGAAGGAGGCTGGGTCACAGGAGCCCCATAAGAGTCTTTTGCCTGAGTAGACGGTGCACACCCCCATGAGGTTTGGTTAAAGTTGGGGTTTGAGCCCTGCTCCTCACTGATAAAGAGGAGACCTCAGGTAGCAAGGAGATCTTGGGTGGCCGGCTCCTTTTCCATCTCTTATGGCCCTTTCTGGAAATTCTTCCTATTCTTTGGGGTCTGCTATCAACCACAGCATCATAGTTCCTGCCTGAGGAACACAGTGAATCCACAGGATATCGGAGACCTCTGATCACTGTAGCTCATCCAAGAGGGTGGGGCAGCATAACCCTGTGCCTGGGAGAAGAAACTTCTCTCTTTAAGGCAGGGAGCTAGGTGCCTCCCACACATGGAGCATGGTACTTTGTTTTTTGAGACCTGACTCTAGAGATACCCTAACACCCATACCTGAGCTCACTCAAAACCATGGCCCACGGCAGCCAGTGTACTGACCACACCCTGTCAAGATGAGCTCCCTACCCTTCCTCCACATTGTCACATGAGGCTCTCGGGGCCTATGCTCCCCATTCGTCACTCCTCACTCCGCCTTTCTTTCTCTAGTCAGAGTCCAGACTTCTGAAACTCTCCTTCGAAGATGCTGATGGACATTACAGACTCGTCCTCTGAAAATGCACATTCCCCCTCCTCCCCTGCTCTCTTTCCATCTTCTACCTCGTCCCCCACCCCACCCCCAGGCCATGTTCACCATCTGGAAACCATCGCTCAGTGCTGCCTCCCAGGCTCAAGGCCATGAGCCAGCTCGGAAAACCAGCATTTTCCAGAAACCATTTCATTCCTTAGGAGAAATTGCACCAACCCCCCCAACCCAGTTGAGAGGGTTTGGGGCAGTGGACAGGCCCACCCAGGCTCGCCAAGGCCTCCACAGTGCAGAGGCTGCTGTAGGGGGCCAAGAAATCATGGGCATTTTCTTCTTCCTCATCACAAGTGAACATAAGTAAATAAATCCATGGACAATTGGAATCAGCTTCCTTGGGCTGCTGCAGCCAGTTTGGCTGTCTTGGGCCAGCTCTTGCTGTCATTTCCTGTGCTGGAGGCTGTAGGAGGTGGGGGCAGGAAGGGGCAGGGAGGGGACAGCTGGGCACCAGGGAAGACAGAAAAAAATTTTCCACTCCCTGTTCCCCTTCACATGCGCTTGCACATGCAGACACACCAGAAGCAGGCTAGAGACAGCCTCCCAGGAGCTGCAGCCAAGGCATGTGAAGGCAAGGGACAAAAGTGTAGGCAGACACACACACACACACACACACACACACACACACACGTACACAGGGCACACATCCATGCAGAGCCGCAGTCCCGCCCCCACTTGTAGCTTAGTGGAACAGGTGTCAGGGTGGTGTCCCAGTGACCCTGTAGTGGCCATGGCTGAGTGCATCGAGTAGGCTGGGTGTATCAGAGCTGGTAACAGCTTGGAGTGGTCCCAGGAGCCCAACCTGCACAGCCATCTGGCTGGGGGACTCGAGGCTTTTCCTATAAGCAGACCCATATAATGGATCCCTAGGCCTTAAGTCCTGCTACAGATGCAGAAGTGAAATCTCGGGTGCTCCCTGATGTCCACACCCACAGATCAAATGCCAAGCACAGGCCTAGGGAAGGTCTCAAGGCTGGGCTGCACAGACCTGGGGTAGTCTTTAGTATTCTGCCCTGTGGCCTCAAACCCTGCTCTCCAGTGCCACCTGGTGGCTGATGCTGCCTCTTCCTGCAGGACACTTTCAGACCTAGGCCTAGCAGGCTTTCAGCCTTGTCTTTGCCCCAGTGTCTTTTGGCAGAGCACACACCCTTGAGGGGCACAGTCTCCCAGCCCTGTCACCTTCTCATTGGGGCTTCCCCCTCAACCCAAAAGCCAGGCTGCACAAGCCTAGGTTTTAGTGCATGTCCATGGCTGGCACCGTCCCTCTCTCGCTCCTGTGTCCCCAAAGGGGGAATCTTGGTGAGGCTGGAGTTGTGGATGCTGCTCAGCTCCCTCGAGCTCACCCAAGAGCCAGCTTGCTGAAGTGGCTCCAAGAGATGATTCTGACTGTGTTCTTGGGGACATTTGTGGTCCAGGGGTCCTGAACAAATCTGGGCTGAACATGAGAGCTGGGTGGGAACCTCCCAGTTTGTAAATCCAGGAAACTGTGTCTTTGGGAGTCCAGTAAGGCCCAGATCTACAACCCACCCAGGAAGCGAAGCCCCAAGCACAAGCTTTCAAGGGTCTCTAACCTCATGAACCATTTACAGGGCAGGGTAGAATAGGCCAACGTGCAGGAGCAGGGGTCTGTGGGACTGGAACTTGGAAGTGGGATGTCATGGCTGGAGTGGGGGAACAGGTGGGAGCCCAGGGAATCAGGGAAGAGATTACTAAGCTTGGATGAGAAGGGAGGGCAGAGTGGGACAGGGGCAGGAAGGGTGGCCAAGAGGAGGTCTAGTGACTCTGGAGGTGCAGGAGAACCATCTGATAGCTGGAAAGCGTGAGGCTTTGGAGTGGATCCAGGCTGGAGGGCTCCACAGAGGCTACTTCTCTGACCCTCTCTGGTCTCCTCCCAATGGAAAATGAGCCTCCCCTAAACCCCATCCCCACAGACTGCTGGGTAACTGAACCAGGTGTTCTCAGAGTCTTTGGGGGGTGGTTTCCAGAGCCTTTGAGAGTAGCTTTCAGGGATGAGAAGACCAGCTTTGCTTTTCAGGGTTCCTGTAGGACCATTACAAGCTACAAAGAAGATGAAGTAAAGTAGGGCCCACATGGAGAGTCCAAGTGGCCTTGGGAGGGGAGTGGGGTCACAACTGTCCTTGGTGGAGGGACCTGCGGGATGGGAGGTCAAGGATTTGAGAGAACTCACCCCAGCCATGAGGCCTTGGGCCTCCTTCACAGCAGCTGTGGTGCTCAGGGAAGCCCCCAGGATCAACAGAGCTGCCAGGCTGATCCCCACAGAGAACACTGCAGAAGAAGAGAGAAGAAGAGTACTGGGGTACCGGGACAGGGCTTGAAGCAGAATCTGCCCCTGAACTCCATCTCCAGGGTCATGGGTGCTAGACTTCTGGGGCAGTTCTGAATGAGCCTCCTTTCCCCTTCAAACATGGACATGCCTCTCACTGCCCAGCGACCTCTTTCTTCCCAAAGAAAGGAAAGGAAAGCCCCTTCCCCCATTTTTTGCTTTGCCTTCTCTGCCTGGAGATTATTTTCAAGCCATAACTCTACACCCTTATGACAGGTGGCTTGTGGGGCTGTGACCTTATCAGTCCAAGTCAAGCCTCAGGCTTCCTGCTCTGGGGAGGCTCAGAGCTTTGGGAGACAGGAGGCGGGGGGTGGGGGGGTGGGGGGTGGGGGCTGGGTCCACCAAGCCAACATTCAGTTTCCCCTGCCTTTGCCTACTTGGCAGCTACTTTCCTTGGGTGCTTCAGCCTGCGATGTCCTCTCATGAAAGCAGCCTTCTTGCTCGGGCCCTTTCTTGGCATTTTCTGCTTATGAACCTTGTGTGTTCCACTGCTGAGTCCCACAGGCCCTGCTCAAGGCAGCCCCCATCACAGTCAAGTACTGAAAACCAGGACCTCGGGTTTGATGTAACCAGAACAACTATGCTGTTCCATACACTTGGGGGATTGTAGGCTTAGGACACCAGCCTTTGCCCAGACCCAGCTTCTGTTCAGTGGAGCCAGATGCCAGGGCTGTCTTTCCCTGCCTAGGCCCCTGGTTCTTCCCAGCCAGCTCCTCTGATCACCTAAGGCCTAGTATCTGGGACCTCATCCTTAGTCCAGACCTGCTCCAGCCACCTATGCTCTGCCCATCCCTGAGCACACTCACCCCAGTGGTGCACAGCATCATACGGGCTCTTCTCCAAGGACACGTGGTGCATGACGGCAAAACGATCTCCACAGTACATGAGAACTGCCATGGTGGCCACAGAGAAGCCCAACAGCTGTGGGTGGGGCAGGCTCAGAGCATGGGCTCAGGGCTGAGGACAGCCACAGAGCACCCCTCTACCCTTCCCAAAGGCAAGATGTGGGCTCCCAGAGCCCAAGTCAGGCCTGCTCCAGGGTCCTGGTCTCGCAGGGTTAGGGTTAGTGCTGTCAATGAAGTCTTTGCCCTAGACACCTCCCCCCACCCACATGTCCGCACACAAATACTGACAAGCAGGTGTACACTCACAGCCATTGCACAGCTCCCTTGGGGACCCAGAACCTTGCATCAATCTGCCTGCAGAGCCCTGCAGCCCTAGACCTTCCCCAGTCCAGTGAGAGTGCCCCTTGAGGCAGAAAAAAGAGCCCTAGAGCCCAGGCAGCTAGCATCCGTTCCCTACACTTCATCCTAGGTCACCTCCATCCAAAGCCCGAGGCCCAACCCAGGTTCCTCAGAAGGGTGGACACTGCCCAGAGGCATCCTGCCCGGATGCACATAGCCTGCTGGGCCCATGATCAGGGGTCTTGGATCAAGACTGCAGGACAGGTAAAGGCAGGAGGGCTGGTATGTGCACATAGAGGGTGACCCCACATACCAGCATGTTGGCCTCCCTACATCCACCCTCTTGCCCATCCTGCTTGTTACCAAGATGAAGAAGCTCGTAGCCAGCATCTGGCATTTGGCAGCCCTGACCCGACTCCCAGGCCTCATGGTGGACTCCTCTCGTCTCCTCTGCTCTCCTCTCCTCTGCTCTCCTCTCCTCTGTTCTCCTCTCCTCTCCTCTCCTCTCCTCTCCTCTCCTCTCCTTTCCTTTCCTCTCTTCTCCTCCCTCTCCAGTCGTCCCCTCCCCTGCCTTTTCTTCTCTTCCCCACTACTGTGGTTTCCTGCTGGGTGGGGACCTCTGACCACAGTTGCCCGCCCAAGAGGGAGGCTGTGTCCGCCCATCTGTCAACACAACCCCTACAAGAGAGTGCCTGGGTGCCCTGGAGAAGGGCAGGCAGGAAGGGGAGGGCCAGTGTTTCTGGGGCCAGCTCCTGCACCCCTGCTGCCCACAGCCTGGCCCAAGACACCAGGGCATTTGCCGATATGGAGGCCTCCCCAGTGGGTGTGGCTTTGTTCCTACTGTGGCCAGGCCAGGGCCAGGGTGTGGTAGCTAAGGCAGAGGGTGCCTGGGGAGGGACGGCCTCCCTGCAGTGGGGTATGCAAGTGGGGTGAGAGGTTACACCCTAGAAGTCCTGCCTGGGAACTAATCCTTAAAGGAATTTGGGAGACAGGGCCTAATCTGATACCATTAGTAAAACTCTATAAAGAATACCATCTGAAATGTTCTCTTACACTTTTGTTTTGTTTGGTTTTTTGAGACGGGGTCTTGCTATGTAGTTTAGGCTGGCCTAGAATTCACAATGTAACACAGGCTGGCCTCAAACTCATGGAGTTACTCCTGCCTCAGCCTCCTGAGTTCTGGGATTACAGACCGCGCCACTAAGCCTGTCTTGACAACTACACTTTTGAAATGGTAATTTGGTTTTCAGTGTCTTCAAGGTACCAATGAGGAGACTAAAAAGAGCATCTTGGGACCTTGTGAGTGGGCTGGGTCTCTCACTCATACCACGTGGGGCTCCTTTGTTACTAAGTGATGTAAGCAACAGATAAAGACAATTTGGCAAACCCAGACCACGAGGATCACACCTTCACATGACATCAGTGTGCTACGCGAAACCACAGTTGGGTTGACTCTGTTTGTTCTGAAATGCTGGGGCCCTGCTTAGTGCTGGCCCTTGGTGGGTGGGCTCTACTGTGCTCTGCTCCTCTTCCATGTCTATTTATGTGGGGTGCTAGACATGAGGGGACCTGGGGGCATAGAGAGTTGTGAGTATAGTGACCCCTGAGTCTTTTAGAAGCTGGCAGAACAGGGCTCGATGCTGGCCAGCAGTTCCCACAGCTACCAGCATTGCTCTCAGGAGCAACAGGTGGCTTAGGCTGGTTACCAGCTAAGGAAGGGAAGGCTGTCACTAGAGAACATTGCTGTGGCCCCTTCTTCCCTCACTCTGCCTAAGAAGAGGGCAAGCGGGACCTCACATCCCTCCCAGCCCCCCAAGTATTCCCTTTAGCTCACATGGTTCCAGGTGGAGGCCAGCCCAGGTGTGGCCCAGGCAGGGGTCCAGGTAGGTCTGCAGTGCGTGAGGCCCAGGGACTGTGCAGGGCCAGCGCATTCAGCTTTGTCTCCAGTGGAGATAAGCTGTCACTGCTGTGTCTTGCTCATTCCTGGAACAGTCTGCCTCTCACTGCTTTGAACGGCAGCCCTGGGGAACATCCAGAAAGTAGCCTGAACACAGCAAAGCCTCTGGACTGAACGTGGAAAGCTTTCAGAGTGGTGCTAGAAATCCTGCACAGGTGGCCTTACTGTATCTTCTAAAAGTAGCCAGAGCCCCAGGTCAGGTGATCTAGGACACGAGTCTTATTACAGTCCTCTCTCCTGGACCCCAGAGCAGGGCCAGGGAGCTGGTGTGTTGCAGGGACCATCACCTTTGTTCTAGTGGAACCCCTGCAAGCAGGAGGGGCAGGTCAACAGAAGCTACTGCCTGCTATCTTCTTGCCCATCTTCTCTGGACTCTCTGGGGGCTGCCCACGTGCTGTAGAAGGCAGTACCGGCCCAAGGGAGCCAGATAGGGACTGGCTCTGGGCATCATGGAGCTGGCCCAGAGCACTCGTATCTGCCCATGGACCCTGTCTAGAGGGTCAGGCACAACGGCAATTGGCCTGTCCTCCTTCTGCCCTTATGTTCAAAATGTCAGGGTGGGCGTGTACTGATATTCCTCCATATAATAGTTAACTGATTAATTAAAAATAGTTTTGTCACAGGATCCAGTAGAAACAGATCTGCTGGCCAAAGCTGGAAAAAGTTTGAGCAACAACAACATAAAAAATAGCATAGTATTAGATTACGATCTGCCACTTTAAAAGCTTCTGTGAATTCATACCAATATAAATAACTGAATGAATATTTAAACTAGGAAGCAAAGGCAAGCTTGACAAGCAGAAGAATTTCAAATAAATGATATAAATACTCCACTGCCAAGTTGGAGAGATATAACCCCAGGCCTTATGCATGGTTAATGCATAATAAATTCCTTCCTGGAAAGGGGACTTCGTCACTGTACCGTGGAGATGTCACACACATACACGCATACACATCTAGAAGATCAAGGCAATGTCATTATGAGGCATAATGACAGTGGGGACCCAGAGTGAGAGGTGATGTGAAGCCTCACTCTAACCTCAGAACAAGACAAGTAGAAACCCAGGGACTCCCAGGGTACCCCCTCAAAATTACCCAGCTTAAATCGAAGAGAGAAACTGTCAGTGTATCAATATGAGTTTTTAGATTGTGACAGTTACTCTGCACCAGCACAAGACGTGGTGGAGATATTGTGGTCACTGTGGTTGTAATCCAGTGAAACATTATGTGTATTTGGTTTCCTGTTCCACAGCTTTGAAAACCTTTGGAAATCGCCAGAGTTGCAAGAGTATCTTCTGCGTGCAAATGATTTTACTGGTGGCTGGAGACACAGGTAACTGCAGAATGAGGCTGGTGATAGGAAAGATCAAGGCAAGATTGGAAGGTAGAATTCTCAGTCCCATCCCTCCATCTCCAGGGAAGGCCAGCAACGAAAGGTTAAACTGATCACCAGTGCCCATGCCTCTGTCACAAACTCTCTAAAGGACAAAGTTCAGGGAGCTTCCAGACTCCTGAAGCTGGTGAGGTCCCTGGAGGGTAGTGGGTCTAGAGAGGGCATGGGAGCTCTGCACGCTTTTCCAGGTGCCTCACCCTGGGTGTCTTATCTGGTCCTTTGTAACATTCTCTGTAATAAAGTGTGGGCCTGAGCTCTCTTCCCCACCCCTACAAACTTAATGGAACCCAAAGTAGGAGCCCCAGTGTATAGCTTGTAGGTTAGAAGTGCAGGTAACAACCTGGCCACTTGGGGCTGTGACTGATACCTGGCGATGGGCAGTCTTTTGTTGTTGTTGTTGTTGTTGTTTTGGTTTTTTTGTATGTGACAGGATCTCACTATGCTTTTTTTTTTTTTTGTACAAGGAATGGAACTCAGGACCTTGCTCTTGCCAGGTAGGCCCTGTGCCACTGAGCTATAACCCCAGTCTTGCTATATAGTCCAGGCTGGCCTCGAATTTGTGGCAATCCTCCTGCCTCAGCCTCCTGAATGCTGGGATTTCAGGTGTATGCCACTACACCCAGTAAAGGACAGTCTGGGAGACTGAGAACCTTATGATCTGACCTCATCTCCAGGTAGACAGTGTTAAAGGTGAGTTAAGGATGCCCCCGGGGGCATCCACTGCAGAACTGACTCCTGGCTCAGTGTGTAAAGTAATTCCCAACATTAGATCACAGCTGCATCCAGGGTTCTGAGTTCAGTAGGGGAAACAGCCCGCTTTTCCTATCTACCTTCACAGCTTGTAAGAGGGGGAAGTGTGGGGCCAATGGGAACTCTGCTATCTTTGTAAGTTTTATATAAACCTACAATGGTTCAATAAAATACATTTTTCAGACCTAGCTTTGTCTACCTTTTAGTCAGTTTTTGGAGCTGCCCATGTTCTTACCCCATGCTCCCTACCACTCCCTCCCCTAGCTCCTCCTTACCAGGATGTCTGCTCATTGTGATGCCTCCTGCCACCTGTCCATTATGGGCCTGTCCATCCATCCCTCCAGCACCTGCCTGTAGCTTCTATTTTCCATGCCATTGTTTATTTGTCTGACTCTTCACTTACTTGCTCCTGCACGGCCTTTTCTGTCTGCTGCCTCAGGTTACCTGGGCAGTTGCCTCTGGGAACTCTGGGGGGTTGGAGGCACTCTGGTCTATAAGGGACCCTCTAGTTGGAGGGCTATTTTCCCTTGGATAAGAGATGACAGCCTCTGGCCTGCTAAGGACTATGCAGAGGGAGGCCTGACCAAGGGACTCCTCCCTCTGAGATAAGCAGCTGGACTCTGAGGCCGGGAACTGGGGGAAGCCAGGACCCGGCCTGCTCATCTGAGTACTTATCTGCTAATTTTCTTCCTGTCCTTGTCACCCACCCACAGGATGGGTCCAGAGCCTGTAACACCAGGCAGGGACCTACAAGGACCCAAACGCAGTGAGTCTTTACTCTGCCTTGGTCACAATTCTTAAATTGTCCTCTGTGACTGAGACATTTCCTGGAAGCTTTCTGGACCCCACAGCCTGGACACCCACTTTGAAAGCCCATCCCAGCTTGTTGAGTACCCGAGCTGGTCCTCAGCCAGGCTCTGGGTGTCAGGTGCTAGGTATGGCTTGTTGGATCCCTTCTGCCCTGAGCTACAAACTGTTCTCCTGAATGAACACTGAGGAGCCACGCTATTCCCTGCCCTGCTCTCCTGGGAACCAGGTCTTGCAAGCACACAGCTGCCCTCCCCTGGAAGCCACCACAGCTGTCCCTCAGGTACCAGAGATGCACTGTGTGGGAAGCCACTCCATGGACTCATGCTGTGACCCCTGCAGTCTGCTGTCTCGCTAGGCCACCTAGTGGTGAAGAAGCGAGGATGCTGGGAGACTCTCAGGGTGTCTGGATGGGTGTCTTGGGCCTTTCCTCCTTGGGGTGAGGAGGGACCAAGGATTCACTGTGGGGACTAAAAAAGAGAGTGGACTGGACCCTCGGGTCCCTCTTGCTAGGTGGTCCTGAATCTCCTCTGCAATCTCCATGACAAATATCTCCAATCCCATTCTTGTTAGCCAATGAGGAGAATTCCCAGCAACAAAGGCTTAACTCCCTGGCACCTTTAAAATGCCTCATGACCTTCAGGAACCAAGGAGCTGTCACTGGTGACCTACTCTTCCCAATTTGAGCTTTGACAGGAGCAGGGACTCTTTGGAGAGGGGAGGGACAGGGCTGCAAGGACTGGAAATGGAGCAAGGCACATGGCAAGAGGTGGGCTTGGCAGCAGCATCTGCCATGGAGCAAAAGCTATGTCCCCAGCTTTTTGGGAGAATGCTGATTCCTAATCTGGGAGTGTCAGGGAGTTGAGTAGGGCCCCATGATTCCCTATGATGGGATTAGTGAATGGTCCTGGAAGAAGAGGGAGACCTGTCTCTCTCTGCCATGTGAGGGCAAGCTGAGAAGGTGACTGTCTACAGACCGGGAAGGGGCCCTCTCTAAGAATGGGACCAGCGAGCAACACTGACCTCTGATGATAAGCTCCGATGGTCAGAGAACTGAGCACCTGCAGTTAGCTGTCTCCCTGTGCCGGTGTGTTATGGCTGTCTGAGCTGACCAGCTGCTCCTAGACTCACCAAGCCGCTCACTCCTGTGTTCTTTCACTTGTCTTGCATTTCCTGAGCACCCCTGGGCTGGCTTGCGGGAAAGAATATCAGATAGTTCGACCTAGTGGTCCCAAGTGTGTGGGTTTAGAGGCAACAGGGATCAGGGGGATGCTGAGGCTCTGAGACCAGGGGCTGCTGGTCATACCACACCACTGCCTGCAGAGGGTGCCTGCGGCTAGATTTGGGCAACCACTGGCTTATTTGTTCTCCATAATGAACTTGTCTGAGGGTGGATATGGCCTACTCAGCCACCTCCTAAGGCCACCTTCTGGGTGCCAAGCAATTGGACAGGTGAAATGGGTTTTCCTACTCCAGGGAGGCTGAATACCAGATGCTAGGAGAAGGATAGGGTGGCCAGCTCTGTCCCAGCTGAGGACCCGCTTACACTGGGACTATGTATGCAGTGGCATCAGCCTAGGGATGCTCTTTGCTCAGACTGGTTTAAGGTGAGATTCTGGTGTTTCAAATGTCATGTTCAGGATTAAGGCAGATGAAAGCAGCTGCCAGTTGGGGCAGGCACTGAGTCAGGAAAAATAGTGACTTTCAAGGGGGTGGTGGCACTGAGACAGCATCTGTGATATGTGATAGCCAGAATGGCCTGGATCACAGAGCTCTGACTCTGGAGAATTGATTGTGGTGTCCTTAGGACTACAGCAAGAATTGCCACTAACGTCCCAGCCAAGCTGTGCCAGTAAGGAGCTCCCAGTCAGCCCATCCAGAATCACTGGGACGTGGTGTGTCACGAAGCCAGCTGGCTGGTCTACACCTGCCAGAAAGGTCACTGCTACACCACCAAAAGTTTATACCATTCATCTCTCTCCCAGTTTCCCAGAGGGCCCTGCAGCCACTTGTCAGAGTAACTGTGCTCTGGGAAAGGGAAATGATAGATTTGGGGGCATGACTGAACACTGGTTCTGAGCTGACCAATACCTGGAGGTAAAGGCATCTCTTCATTTAGCTGTTAAAGTAAGGCCTGGTGGAGGTTAAATCACCTCTGGGGCTGTAGCTCAGGTCTACTTCTCAGTAGGCCCAGTGAGTCTCCAAACCCACCTACTCCAGATGCAGAATTGGTGTAGATGTGTTGGGAGCCATTGGAACTGGAAATTGACCATACAGGCAGGACTGTGGCATGGCCAGGGCATGACTGTCCCAAAAACCAAGAGCACCTGGGGCAAGCCACGTGAAGTTGTTACAGCCCAGAAAAACACCAGTGGGTAGACAATCCAAGCAATTGCTAGGCAGCAGGGTTGAAATTGACATCATCCTTCTGAGTACATAAATAAAGGTGCTACATTGCTTAAGCAATTCCTTTCCTCCCATGAGGAGAGTAAGGGCTCCAACTGACCTCAGCTTTGTTTCTTCTTTATTTCCTCATCCTCTTGTGGTCTTTCACCCCAAGAACCTCAAAAGCCACATAGTTAGTAGCGTAGATGCCCATAGCTACTGCTAGAGTCCCTGTGTTGGCCCTCTGCCAGCTCAGTGAGGCTGGTATGGTAGGACAGGCACGTGAAACCCACTGGAGCCACCTCCATCAGGGAAAATGGAA
This sequence comes from Cavia porcellus, assembly GCF_034190915.1. Lineage (NCBI taxonomy): Eukaryota > Metazoa > Chordata > Mammalia > Rodentia > Caviidae > Cavia > Cavia porcellus. The sequence goes on from NW_026947500.1 coordinate 30,331,802, forward strand.
GCCAAAATGACAGAAGTTGGAGTGGCAATAGGGACTGATCAAGGACTCATAGGAAGAACTAAGTTGGGGCTCCGTCATCCCCAGGGGTTGCTGCCTGTTGGGGCCAATCAGCACATCCTGATGCCTGAAGGCAGCCTTGATCTGGTAAAAACTTTTTTGAAAACAGACTTTATTTTTTTGGAGTAGTTTTAGATTTAAAAAGAGGTCGGACAGACAGTACAAAGTTCCTATAGACCCCAGTCTCTCCCTGAGTTTCCCATTACTAATGTCTCTCGCCCTGTGGTCCATTTCTTACAAATGATATTGATCCAGTCTATCGTTTGCTTTAAAGTCACTCTGAGCATTAAACATTTTGTGGGTTTGGACAAATGCTTAATGTCCAGCACATACCATCACAGTGTCATGCAGAACAGCAATGGCACAATCACTGGCTCTTATGTAAGACTGTGTTTAGTTTTCTAAGAAACTGGTGGCCGGGCATGGTGGCTCACGTCTGTAATCTTAGCACTCGGGAGGCTGAGACAGGAGTATTGTTATGAGTTTGAGAGCAACCTAGGCTGCAAAGTGAGCTCAAGGCCAGCCTGAACTGCATAGAGACTCTGTCTCAAAAAGACGAAAAAACAAAAACAAGAAACTGGCACACTCTTCCCTGGCGGCTGTACTATTTGCCTCACCACCAGCAATGAATAAGGCTTCCTGTTACTCCACATTCCTTCCTGGGACTTTGTGTTGTTTGAGTACTGGATTTTAGTCATGCTAATAGGGGTGCAGCGGTTCCTGCTTCATGTTTTAATTTGCAGTTTCCTGATGACATGTGAGCACCTTCTCAAATGTCAGTTTAATATCTCTGTATCTCCTTTAGCAGGGCGTCCGTTTGGAACTTTTCACTGAGTTGCTTATTTTCTTACAATTGAAATATATGTATTTTGAACAGAAGTCTTTTACTGGATATGTTTAGCAAAAATTTTTCTCTCAGTCTGTGGCTTGTCTTTTCATTCTCTTAACAGTATGTTTTGCAAGACAGAGACTTTTTCTTTTTCTGTCTTTTTGAGACAGGGTTTCACTATGTAGCTCAGGGTGGTTTAAATTCACTTTGTAACACAGGCTGGCCTCAAATTCATAGCAACGCTCCTGTTTCAGCCTCTCAAGTCCTGGGATTACAGGAATGCACCACTATACCAGGCAAGGCAGAGGTTTTTAATTTAAATGAAGTCCAACTTCTTAGCTGTTAATCTGGTAAGTGTTTTTGGTCTTCTCTCACTTTCTTTTCTTCTTCTTCTTTCTTCTTCTTCTTCTTCTTCTTCTTCTTCTTCTTCTTCTTCTTCTTCTTCTTCTTCTTCTTCTTCTTCTTCTTCTTTTTCTTCTCCTCCTCCTCCTCCTTCTCCTCCTCCTCCTCCTTTTCCTTTTCCTCCTCTTCCTCCTCCTCCTCCTTCTCTTCTTGCTCTTCCTCCTCTTCCTCCCCTTCTTCTTTCTCCTCCTCCGCCTCCTTCTTTGAGACAAGGTCTCATTATGTATTTCTGGCTGGCCTTGAGCTCCTGTATATCCCAGGTTGGCCTTGAACTTGCAGCCTTTCTCCTGTCTCAGCCTCTTGAGTGCTAGGATAACAGCATTTTTTTCCTGTCAGCGAAGACTACCAGAAGTTATTTGCTTTCACTTGGCAAGGCCAGCAATAAATCTTCACTGTCCTACCCCTGAGGTCTATCAACTCTACTCTTGCTTTCTACAGTACTTCTGACCAGCCCATTCTGTTGATGCTATCATACTGAATGAGGCTGGTGAGCAGGAAGTAGCAATTATCCAAAGAGAACTTGGTACTGTAGTATGTGCTGGGGGTGGAGAGTGTATTCAGGCCCTGCCACCTTGATGCACTTGCCAGTGGTCTGGAGCAAGTGGAGATCTTTACCTGGCCCTTCCCACAGCTGAGAAAGAAGTGTGATGGCGGTAGCACACACATAACACCTTGACTCTGCTACAAAGTGATCTAAAACTATGTCTGTTTTGCGAGATGCTTAGACAAGGGAAGCCCCTGCAACCAGCCAGGTTGCTTGCAGGCTGTGTATCTTGTGAGCCATACATGACTAGCATATCCCATAGTATTTGAGGTATCTATGGCAGGCAGATAAGCTCTCTGGAGGCTGCAGCAAGGTCCTGGAGATGTGTCTTCTACTCTCAGGCTTTAGAGAGTCTTCTGCTCTCAGGCTTTGGGGTCAAGCCCTGCCATCCTCTGTGGATACCTCTCCTTTTTAAGAAACAAATTCTGGATAGTTTCCAGGATTCAGCAGAGACCACGCATGGACCACCTGTCACCATAGCACTTAAGCTGTCCATCATGAGTGGAGTCGGACATGCATGGCTGTGTTTTGCTATGAAAAGGAAGCAGTGGACACAAGATTAGGCTCAGTCACAGAAGACACAGGTGAGTGATATGAAGTGTCCACGATGTCGGTGGCCTTCCCCTTGCTCCTTGACATCCCTCCCTGATCCACATCAGTGACCTAATCACTGGGGAAGATCACTGGGCCAGGCTCACAGATGGCCCTAGATAACACATAGGCATCATCTCAAAGTGCACAGGTGGATAGGGACAGTGGCAAAGGGAAGTACCCCAATGGGCCGAACCTTGAGTAGTACCCCAATTTTTCTATTTTATGTGATAGGTGGAGTCAGGGTTACAGATTCCACCCATCCAGAGCCAGCTGCCAACAGTTTTCTGGACAGCCAGGGATTTGGAAGAATGGTACCAGCAGGTCAGTGGAAGAGGTGTGTGGTTAGATCCCCCAAAAGGGCACAGGATATGAATACTTATGCTAATTACCTCTGTTGGGGCAGGGTGCGGGGTACCTCTTCAGCCAGGTACACAAGATGAACTAGTCCATGCCTAGCCATCCCTATCATTTCCCAAAGGGTTCATGAAGGACAAGCATGGCCTCAGGGATGGAGGACATGCAGGAGAACACATACATGTCACTCATCACGGCTGGTCTGCTGTCCTATCTGGCAACAGCAGAGACCAACATTAACCACCACACCCAGTGCTGGATTACACTGGGTTGTGCCCACCATGGAAAGGCCACCAAAGGCCAACTGTCTGTATCATTATGAAGACACACACTTGGACAGGAATAGGCTTCTCCTGCCCATGGAGTCTTTGCTGAACCTATCCTTTGTGGATTCCCAGGACAGGATGCCTGGTCCTTTCTTGGCACCTCACGTGCTTTCCTTCTGACTGGAGAACTCAAGTCACAGCTGTGCAGGTCACATGCTCGGGAAATGATCTGTCCCTGCCACCCTAAAGGAGCAGGCCTGAGGTCACTGGATGGCCTTTTAAATACTCAGTAATAGCACAAACTCAGTGATGCCGAGCTAGGTAATGTCTTCAGGGCTTGGAACAGCCTCTGAATTAATTCACCATGGTTTTCTGTCTTCTGTACCCAAGCCTCAAGGAACTGGGAGTCTAGAAGAAGTGCTGTTGATTGTCTCCTTGAGGAACTTTCATAGGTCAAATGTTTCTTTCTGGACATATCCTCTTATTTAAGAGCTTCCATCCTTGCACATTACCTGGTACTGTTACCCTGGATATTGGAATGACCACTGGGTCACCTTAAGATACCCAGATAAAGAATCAACATTGAAAAATGAGGACGACAGGGCTGGTGGGTGTGACTCACCACCCAGGAGAATCAGCTGTTACTTCACAGTGGGAGAAGTAATAGCCCTAGAATGCAAACAAATCCCCGAGTTCTGCAGTGTCACACATCCTGTGTTTAGAAACAATGAAAACCTCTAGCACCCAGTACCAACAAGACAAGTGACTTGCCTTTGCCCTTGAGGAATTAGGGCTTAGGTCTCCTACTAGGCAAAGGGGCCCTATCAGCAGAAGCAAAGGGATTGAAGAGAATGTGGGTAATAAATACCTGCTGCGACCACATGACCCACTGCAGAAGTGGCCTGTTAGGGTGACTGACCAGTTTCTTCCTTATTTGATGTAATATGTTGGCTATGACTGTATGGACCACATTTTCTTTTCTTCCTTTCACAGTACACTTAATATAAATGTGAATTAATAGTTCTTATTTTTCTATCTCAGTATTTAAATTTTAGGATACTGAAGGGGGAAATGTGACTCAGCTGAAAAAGATATGGCCACCACCCAGGGAAACACCCTGGGATCTCCTCCTCTTTCTTTTTTTAAAAACAATTTTATTTATAAAGAGAAAAAAGCAAAACAGAAAAAATAAACAGTAAGAAATCACTAGTTGATAAATTACATATTGGCTCCTTAAATATACTTGCTCAAGTTGCAAAATTAAAGCATACAAGGTGGACATTCAAACAGTCAGACTGCAAATAGTTCTGTTCAATGATTCAACCGAAACTTAGTAATATGATTATCAATCTTACTTAAACATACATGCAGTTATATCCTTTAGAGCACTTTCTTTTCTTCTCTTTTTTGCAATAGCAATTACACATTTTGGGTTTTATTACTCCTACAGTTGTTATTTCTTTTTACACTAGAGACACAATGTGATATTTATAAATATGATTCTTATTTATTTCACTTATAAGGATAGTCTCAAGTTGTCTCCATTTACCTAGGAAAGCCTCAAGATCATCCTTTTTATAGCTAAGTAATATTCCTTTGTATAAAAATACCACATCTTTTTCATCCACTCTGCGGTTGATGGTCTTCTTGGCTGTTTCCAAGATTTAGCTATTACTAATTGTGCTGCTATGAACATAGATGCACATATATCACTGTGACATGACCTTTTCAGTTTTTCCTGGGAAAATACCCAGGAGGGGAACAGCTGGATTGAATGGAACTTCCAATCCTAGTCTTCTGAGAAATCTCCATACTGATTTCCTTAGTGGCTGCACCAGTCTACACTCCCACCAACAGTGGAGAAGTGTTTCTTTCCCCCCCGCTGCAGCCTCGCCAACATTTGTTATCAGTTAATTTCTTGATGGCAGCCATTCTTTCCCGAGTGAGATGAAATCTCAGTGCTGTTTTAATTTGCATTTCTCAAATGACCAGTGATGGTGGACATTTTTTCATGTATTTATTTGCCATTTGTATACCTTCATCTGAGAACTGTGTGATCCTTTTAGATGCCCATTTTTTTTTCAGATGCCCATTTTTGAAGAGGGTATTTGAATTTGGGGGGCTTGATGGTTTTCAATTCTTTATATGTTCTGGATATAAGTTCGTTGTCTGAGGGGTTGCTAGCTAAAATTCTTTCCCATTCTCAGGGCTTTTCGCTCTGTTGGTGATTTCTTTTTTTCTTTTTTTGTCTTTTTCATTTTTATCGGTACCAGGGGTCGAACTCACGACTGCCTGTTGCAAGGCAGGTGCTTATGCCGTTGAGCTAAATCCCCAGCCCCCATGTTGGTGATTTCTTTTGAAGTGCAAAAGCTTTTCAATAATATGAGACTCCAGCTGTTGATTCTTTGAAATGTTTCCTGTGCTGTTTGTGCTTTGTTCGTGAATTCTCTGCCTACTCCTATGTCTACAAGACTTCTACCTACCTTGTCTTCCAGTAGACTTAGTATTTCTGTTTTAATATTTAAAATTTGATTCATTTAGACTTTAGTCTTGTGCATGGTAATAGGCATGGATCTAGTCTCAGTCTTTGGCATGTGGAGAGTCAATTTTTCTAACACCATTTATTAAAGAAGCTATCCTTTTTCCAGTGAACATGTTTAGCCCCTTTGTCAAATATCAGGTGACTGAGCATTTTTGTAGTTGTGCTTGCATCTTCTAATCTGTTCCATTGATCCTTAGGTCTATTTCTTTGCCAGTACCATGCTGATTTTATCACTGTGGCTTTGTAGTATAGTTTCAAGTCAGGAATTGAGATTCATCCTGTCTTGCCTTTGTTGCCCAGAATTGCCTTTGCTATTCTATGTTTCTTCTGTTTCCAAATGAATTTAGGAGTGTTTTCTCTAGATCTGTGAGGTATGTTAATGGTATTTGATTGGGATTGAGTTAAATCTGTATAACAGTTTTGGGAGTATGGCTGTTTTCACAATTTTGGTTCTTCCTAGCCAAGAGCAAGGAATATCCTGCCATTTTCTAATATCTTCTTCAATCTCCTTTTTTCAGAGTAGCATAATTTTCAGCATATAGAGTCTTTTACATCCTTAGTTAGGTTGATTCCTAAGTATTTCATTTTTTTTAGATGCTATTGTGAAGGGTGATAGGTCTATAATTTCTCTCTCGGTGAGTTTTTTGTTCGTGTACAGGAATGCTATGGATTTTTGAGCATTGACTCTGTATCCAGCTACATTGCTGAATTTATTGCCTTTAGTAGTCTTTTAATGGAGTTTTTGGGTCTTCTATATAGAGTATCATGTCATCTGCAAATAGCCATAATTTAACTTTTTCCTTTCCTATTTTTATTCCTTTTCTCTCTAATGTCTGATTGCCCTGGCTAGTATTTCCAGAACTATGTTGAATAAGAGTGGCAATAATGGACATCTTTGTCTCATTCCTGATTTTAAAGTGAAAGCTTTTAGTTTTTATCCATTTAGTTAAAGTTGGCTGTTGGTTTGTCATAGATGGCCTTGATAAGATTGAGGTAGACACCGTGTATTCCAAGTTTCTGAAGGGTTTTTATCATGAACATGTGTTGGGCTTCATAAAAAGCTTTTTCTGCATCTATTGAGATGCCCATGTGGTTTTTGTTTTTTGCTCTATTGCTGTAGTATATTACATTTATTGATTTGTGTATGTTAAACCATCCTTGCATTCCTGGAATGAATCTCACTTGGTCATGATGTATAATCTTCTTGATGATTTGCTACCTTCTATTTGCCAGTATTTTATTGAGAATCTTCACGTCAATGTTCATTAGTGAGACTGGCCTATAGTTCTCCTTTTTGGTTGGGTCTTTCTCTGGTTTTGGTATCAGAGTAATACTTGCCTCCAGGAATGATTTACGGAGGATTGCTTCCTTTTCAATTTCATTGAAGAGTTTTAAGGAGTATTGGCATCAAATCTTCTTTAAATTTCTTGACACCTCATTATTGTCTCCAAAAGACTGCTGGGGGCAGTGTGACTTACATTTGGAAACTAAGCTGACCATTCTCTTTGTTTAGAGAACCCAGAACAGACAAATCCTACAGACAGGAAACAGGTGAGTGGTTGCCTGGGACTGGGGAGGGGCAGAGAGCAGGAGGTGAGTGCTATTGGGTAGGGAGCTTTTCAGTGGTGCTGTGACTGCTCTAAAATCAGACAGAAGTAATGCTTATCAGACTCCATCAATGTACTCAAAACCACTGAACTATACTTTTAGAGAGAATAAATTTTACAATATGTGAGTTATATCTCAATAAAGATTTTTTTTTAAGGAGAGTACACATTGATACCAAGAGGAAGGATCTCCATAGTATCACCTCAGCTGAACTGGAAGTGTCACTCTGGGGGTGAAGGTGAAGCGGTGACATTCTCTTTGTTCTTAAAACTGGCTCAGACTCTTGCTTCTCCCGCCTTTGCGTGTTGGCCCTTCCCTGAGGCCATGGGCCCTGGTGCTGCCCACTTGGCTGTTGGGTCAGAGCTGACTTCTGTAACTAAGCCCATGGTAGGAGAAGCTGGATCCAGATTCTGCATCATTCTGGAGACCTGCTCATGAGTTGAATTTGACCCATAGGCTCGGGGAACCTTCCTATTTCTCATCTCTCCCACTGCTGAACCCTGGGTGGCTCCCATTCATCCTGTCCCAGCCAGGACACTCCGCAGTGAACTCCAGGCTCCACAGCCCAGTATCTGTCCCCAGTCCTCACCACAGCCCCTTCATGCTGGAGGCCCCGAGCTGCGCCTCTCTGCTCTCGGTTACTTGTCACCGAGATGCATCCACTTCCCAGCCTCTTGCTCACTCCTACCACTCTCCTACCCATGACATTCCTCTGGCTTCTTTCTCTTGCTTCTGGAAGGTAACATCAGCTCCTATGTGTTTCAGTGGCACAGGACACAGAGGACTCTGCAGCCCCCGGCTCCATATTGTAAGATCAGTGGCCTGCCTCCCATTCCCATGTAGACAGTACCCTGATATCATGAGTCCTATGTGTCCTCTACTCCTCCTCAACCCCTCCCCATCTCAGGGAATGGCTCCAGGAGATCCTGCAGCCAGCAGAGAAGCCCCACTCCACTTTATTTTAAAATTGTAGAATGCACAAAATGTAGAATTTCCCAGCTTAATTGCTTTCCGGTGCACAATTTAGGTTTTTTAAACATTCACATTGCTGTGCACCCATCACTACTGTCCATGCCCAGAACCTTCTCATCTCCCCAGACTACAACTGTATTCCCCCTTAAGCATAGACCCTGCAGCCTTCTGCCCAGCCTCTGCCCCCATCCTACTTTCTGCTTCTGAACTGGATTGCTATGAGTGGGATCCTGCAGGATCTGTTCTTTATAATGGGCATATTTCACAGAGCATAGTGCCTAGAACATTATCTAACTCTACACCTCTCCCTGAACCCATCACTTCTTGCCCAACTCTCCACCATGGCCCCCAAGCTAAACTCACTCATCTATTCCATGCCATCTACTATGTCTATCTACCTGGCAGCATGGCCATCTTCTAGCTGTCACTGGTTACCAGAATATGGCCTACCACAGGCTGCTGGGTTCTACACCCAAAATCAATGCTGCAGAGTCCCTAGAGTCTAGAGGGAGAAACAGACCTGGGGGAAAAACATTGGCAATGATACATGTCTTAGGAATGTTAAAAGGTGAGTCAAACTCACGTGCATGTGTATGGGTGTACGTGTGTCCAACACGTGCAGGTACATATGTTGCACTGCATGCATTTGTGCATGCATGTGTGAACATGCATCAACACATATGCATATGTGTGTCTGCATGCCTAAGTGTGTATGGGCATGTGGTGCACTGCATATGCATATATATAAGTGTACATGTGTGTTGTCATGTATGTGTATGGTGATGGTGATACAGTCTGAAGAAGAGACAGTCAAGTTGGCCCCTTCACCACAGTCAGTGGCAACAGTGATTTGGATGCTGGAGAATAGCAGGGCAGACTAGAAACTGCATGTTACCTGGCATGGGGGAACCTGGGAAGTCACAGGGGAGACCCACTAGCCAGCCCCAAGCAGTGGCTCCTTTGCCCCGAAGCTCTATTCTCAGAGGATGGCCACTTGGAAGATGGTGCAGGGAAGTTCAGTTTACTGTTTGCCTCTGAAGGTTTTATTAGTTTATAGTCAATGAAAAAAATCTGACAGTAGACAGTGTATGGGAAACAGGGGTAAAACATGTTAAATTTATTAAATGCTTAAATTGGGGAGCCTCACACATACAGCGTGAGTCTCAAGGGGATATTAGAGAGTTTGTTTTAGTATGCTTTCTGTTGTTATAGCAAAGCACTTTATGATAAAGCCAATTTAATTACAGGTCTGGAGGTCCAGTTCTGAAGAGGGCCTCCTGGCTGTCATGACATGATGCTCAGAAAGTGTCACATGGTGAGACAGGAAGCTGGAGGCATTCAAAAGCCAGGCTGCCTTAAAAAACATATAAGAAAACTACTCTTGTGAGAACTAATTCACTGAGACCTACATTAATCCCACCAAGGGTAATTCCCCCAGCGACCTGTAGCTTTCATGAAGCCCCTGCTCTTAAATGCTCCACCACTTCAACATGGCTACATTGGAGACCAAATATCAGCATGTGAGCCTGTGGGGACACACTCAGACTGTGCCTAAACACAGTGCAGTGAAGTCTCACTCAGTGGGAGAGGGCTGGGGCTTCTGGGGGAAGGAAGAGGTACAGGAAGGCTGGGGAGAGGGTAGTGCAGTGAGGAGGTGTCTTACGTAGGTGAGTCTCCTACAAAATGACCTGTGGTTATTTTGTCTGTGGCAGGTGTCGGGCATTATGTCTTAGTCCATTTTCCCTTGCTATAACAAAATACCAGAGATTGAGCAATATGCAAAGAAAGGAGGTTTATTTACCTTACAGTCATAGAAGTTCAAGGGTGTGGTGCCTGGACCAGCCCTGCTCCAATGAGAGCCTCTTGGCTTATGTCACAATGACTGGAGGCATCAAAGAAGAGATTGAGAGACAGGAAACCACAGTGACGGTGGATTTGGGCTTGCTTTTTTACATCCCTCTTAGGAGCTACCAGGGGTCCCAGGAGAATCACATTAATCCTTCCAAGAGCAAAGCCCCATGACCTAATCATTTCCCATGAGACTCCACTTCTTTAAGGCCTCACCATCTCTCACAGCCCTCTGGGGCTCACTCCTCCAGCACAGGAACTTTGGGAGAGACACTCAAACCCAGCATCCCCAGTATCTTCTTTCTGTGAAAAGATCTTTCTTAGCTATGAGGAAGAAATCAGATAGGAAATTTTGCTTCTATCCTCTGGATGTTTCCTTCACAAATGCAGTTTCCCTCATAGATGGCAATTTCTTTTATAAAAGGGCAGCATTTCAGATCCACTCCTATGTCTGCAGAGGTCTACAGTTTCTCTCAATAACCCGCTATCTCTATATGCCAAAGAAATGTACTTAGGACAGGGTATTTTACTTTCCTGATGCCTCCTACCTAACGATGATTTTCACTGAAGGCTCCTGGTCAGTAGCAGCAGCAGGAGGAAGCAACATAATTGCAGGGGTTCTGGGGTTCAATGTTCTAGTACTCACCCCACCTATCTCTATTTCTTTTAACTTTTAAAACGTTTTAAAAATATATAATACCAAAAAATGTAGAAGACCTATAAGAATAGAAATAATACAAATGAAATAATAAAAAAATAGAAAAGAATAAAAGTGTAGAAGACCCGTACCGAGAATTCCCAGGCCTCACCTATTGTCCACCTGCGAGCGCTTTGCTGTTTTTGCTTTCTCCCTCTGGGTCAGGCTGCTTTCTCTAGGCACAGAGCGGGTCTGTGAGGCTGTCTCGTTTCTCCACCTGTTCATCAGTCCAGTTTGATCTGTTCTGGTTTGTTTCTAATGACTGGCTTTTCTCATGCTCCTGGACACATTTTCCATCTTCTTGCTTGCCTGGTGAATGTTTATCAAGTGATTTGCATTGTTAGGTGGTACAGTGTGCTGTATTCCCTTAATCAATGTTAAGTTTTGATCTGGCACAACTTCTGGGTGCCTGGTGTTCTTGGGTCCTTTTGAGACTTTTTAGGCTTGGTTAGGAAGACTTCAGAGCTGCCTTTAGTCAAGGGTTACTTTGACATTCACCCTTGGAAAGGACTCTTTTGAGAAGCCTCTCTGACCTCCTGCATTTTATATGGTTTGGCGGGAACACAGACATTTCACACAGTGATGCTCACTCAGCCCAGGTCTCCAAGGCAGCCTTTGCTGGTCCCTAGAGTATGTGCATTCTTTTTCTAACTTTCATTTTCTGCATCTCCTTTCTCTTGCTTGCCCCATCCTCTTTCCTCTCCCTTCTTCAGGGATCTGCCCTGCAAATTCAAGCTCCCTCTACTTCCTTGTCTGCAGACATCCTACCGCAGGGAGCCTTCTGGGAGGCTAGGGACTCCCTCCAGCCTCACCTAGTTTGCTGACTACGCTTCGCTCCTTCCCCCACCTTCTGTCCAGTGCTAGACATCTGCTTTGATAAGTTGGGTGATGTTATATCATGTCTCTAGCTGTGACAAGTGGAAGGATACATATGGACAGTCACTCTACACCACTCAAAGAGGAGGAGGACCTGGTAGGCTGCCTCTGAGAGTCAGGATAAAGGCATAGCCAGCTGCTTTCTCCAGGGTAAAGTCTGCTTTCCTGTTGGTAATTTATCTTCTGAAGGGAGGAAACTTGAAACTATATCACTATCCTGTTACTTCTCAGGTGCCTAAGTAATTACTATGATGATTGTCAAATGATGCTTTTCTAATTTCATTCATCTTGCATGTTTATTAATTGGGATTGTACAGCAAGAAAAAAAGCTTTTCTTCTTTATAATTGAATGAATAAACAAATTTCAGAATATACTCATAAAATTCTTTTTCATTCAGAGTGTCATCACTAAATTTCCTACTAAATTATTATCATTTGTTTTAATGCTAAAACCTTCCAGTGGAAGCCCCTTGAGCTGCCTCCTGTATCATTTTGACACATGTCCAACAGTTGTGAACAGTTAACTTACTTTCTGACACAGGAAGAAGATCTAGGCTCACCTTTGGCATTTCCTGCCCAGTCTTGGAATCAGTCATTGTGCCAAGGGACTCTATTTCTTTTAATGGAAAGCAGCATTTGTAGAAGCCATATTCTAGATCTGAGATGTAGTAATCCATAAACACTCATCTATAACTCATTCTCTGTTGTAATATCTCTATTCTAAAACCATGAGCAGATAGCAATTCCTTTAATTTAATCCCCAAACCCAGGATTGTTCTAGACCTCTCTGGCCAGGAAGTGCTTGGTCTCCATCACCCTAAATACATGTGTGTAGTCATTCATTTCCTCTTCCTTTTTGTGAACAGTCTCTTGATCTTGCTGTGCGCCTGTCCCCGACCACAGCATCAATCGTAGCAGGCCCACTCCTCTTTGGTCCCGACTATTTCTCTAGCTTTGTTCCCTGGTCCTTACAGCCTTGACCACTTCGGCCTATGACCACTTCAAAGGCAAAAAAAAAAAAGGAAGGGAAGTAATTAATATGTCCCAGACATGGGACTAGAGAGAGACATTGCCGTTTCTTGGGGATCGGAATACATGAGCTCTACTATCCAAGAGGAGAAGCAGTCATCTGATTGCAGCAGAGGAAGGGGCAGACTCCCAGAGAGATCAGGAATGCAGCATATTCTGGTGGAAACTCAGGGGTAGACGGGCCAGGTGTCAGCAACAAAAGGCAGGGGAGAGAAGGCACAAAAACACTGATGTGAAAAGGACAGTACTCAATAACACAGTGAGTGGGATAGAACAGTGACCGGAAATGAGAACAGGAGAGGAAGTATCAACAAGGGAATATTCTAGAAGTCTCATGAAGAAGAATGAAGTGGAAAACAACAAGGAAGCTCAGATGCATGGGGGAGATGTGTGAATGAACATATGGAGAAGAGTAATAGAGGGAAGAGGGAAAGGACGGGACACTTGGAGAAATGACAAAAGTGAGTCCCCAGAGCTCAAGAAGCACAAAAAAGCATCTCCAATGGGAAAGACACACTGCAATAATGACCAGCGCAGCCCCCCAATGAGACAGAGGATGCTCTTGTGGGTAACAGGTAACTGCCAACTTTATTGTTGTGGGTTCTGGCTTATATATCTGACTGTGGCCAATCAGGCTGCCATGAGGGCTGCCACAAGGAGGAAGGGCTGGAATGAGACGCGGGCTCTGGCTAATATACCCAGCTGTGGTCAATCAAGGGTTGCCACAGAGTCAGCACGGGGCAAATACGAAGTGAGCATGGGGTGGCTAATTTGGAGAGGGCCGTAGCGCATTGCGGAAGCTGGCATGGTCCTTAGTCCCGGGTGGGGTATGGTATGTTGAGCGCCTGCGCCCAACACAATAAAACTAAAATACCAGAGTCCTAAATACAGTAAACCAGCAGATTGCCTCAGAACGAGATTTGCACTGATCTTCTCAAGAGCAACACTGGATACAAGAAAACAAACCCTGAAGACAAATAACTTGGGGCACAGGATATTAAAGAGTTAGACTGCTCTTTCTTTCTTTCTTTTTTAACAAGTCCACAGCAAACTCATAGATTGTTATTTCAACTAGGGTAGAATGAAAAGAGTCTTGGGTCACTGAGCTGAGGCATATCACAGATTTTTGCACACAAGGAGCCACTTCAGTGACCCTAGGAAGGAGGTGCCTAACAGACAGAGAAGCTCATTCCTGGAAGATGCCTCACAGAGAGGCACAGCAGGAGACATCACCAGAGTACAACAAATCCTTCTAGAAATTAAAGCAATGGCCATGTACCTGACCATTGCATGATCATGTAGAAAGTGCTGCACTCCACTAAAGGACCCTGGTAGACTTATTTAGACAAAATGAACGGACTTTTCAGGTGGGGATGCTTTAAAGTAACACAAATAATGGCCATCATCCCTACCTTGGTGTTGCCATGCAGTGCAATCCCAGTTAGCATACCAATTGGGAGTCTGAAGTTCTCTGTGAGCTTGCTCTGACACAAACATCACAGCATAAATGCCCAAGGCTTAATGACTTGGAATAAAAAGAAGAAAAAAATATTTTTCCTGAGTGATACTAAGACTTATGATGAAGCCTTATGTCAAGATACCAAACCACATGGAATTGGCACAAGAGGAAAGTTGGGCCACAGACAGAGATGAGAGCTTGGAGGCATGTGTGCCATACCTCACAACCTCCACTGGTTCGCAAGGGCCCTGTAAATGGAAAGCAACTACACAGGAAAACATCTCTAATTTTAATGGGAAAATCATGGTGGACTCCATTCCAACGCAATACCTTTGCCTTTTAGTGTATAAAGTAATATTCCAATTGGAGGATGAAAATAAATTTGAATGAGTAATAAAGAACTTACAGATTTTTAAATCAATTTGTCAATATAAAAATAATTCCCTCAACTTGAATTTTTAGAGTTGTGTTGAATCTACAACTCAATTTGGCAAATGTTAACATCTTAATATTAAAACTTCCAGTCTGTGAACACAGTGTATCTCTCCATTCATTTAAGTCTTCTTTAATTTCCTTCACTAATGTTTTATGGATTTCAGTGTACAAGTTTTACACAACTTTATATATATATATGTATGTAATTTTATGTTACTTTAAATGATATATTTGAGTTCAATTTCCAATTTCTTTTTGCCAGTATACAAAAATAAAATTGACTTTTATATTGCTATATTAATACTGTGTCCTCTGTCTCAAAAAGACAAAACAAACAAACAAACAAAAAATCCCACACTGGGCTACAAAGTGAGCTCAAGGACAGCCTGAATGGCATAATGAGACCTTGTCTCAAAAAAAAGTTGTATCCTGAAACTTTACCAGCCTCAATTTAAATAGCAAAGTATTTTTATAGATTGATCAGGATTTTCATACCATGTTTTTGGTACAGAGGGGTATTTCTTTTTTTTTTTTTTTCAGTTGGGGTATCTTCTGTTTCTCTTATTTGCTTTAATGTACTGGTAAAAACTTTAGCTCATTGTTTGATTAGAAGTTGTGAGAAGAGACAACCTTGCCTCATTCTTTATCCTGATTGGATATGGAAGGCAGAGGTTTTTTTTCTCATTAAGCTTAATGCTTTTTAAAGACAGAATTTTTTCTTCTATTCTTACTTTGTTGGGATTTTAAAAATCATTGTCTTAGTTACTTTTTTCTTGTTGCTGAGATAAAATACCTAATGCTCAAAGCTAAGGAAGAAAAGGCTTATTTAGTTTAGTTTGTAGAGGTTTCAGTCCATAACTGGCTGACTTCAAGGCAAGGTGGCACATGGCAGTGGAAGATATCAAAAGCAATGGAGAGACAGAGAGAGAGAAAGAGAGAGAGAGAGACAGAGACAGAGACAGAGACAGAGACAGAGACAGACAGAGAGGAAGGGGAGATCTTCTGTCACTTACATTGTATACAAGCTACCTGCCGCCCTAGGGTGAGTGTAGCATTCACACTCTTAATCCCAGCATTAGACTATGAATCAACCACAAACTCTAGCAGTCTGCCCCATGGCTGCATGAGGGTTTGTGGTGATATCGAGACACCAATCATAACAATCATAAATGTCTGCTGGACACCTCCTTGGTAGGCAGCTGTGGTATGGCAGGCTACGGCTGCTCCAGGGGGAGAACCACCAGTGTTTCCTGAGATCCATGCCATGTTGGAATTTAGGTCACTGGGAAACCAAGCAACCAGCTCACCCTCCTGGTAAGTAATAGTGAGCCTACTGGCGCATAGGCTGAGAACCAAATATACCACCTCCTGCCCCCCACCCCATTAGCAAATTGGACCCAGAGATCTGAGCATCTCTTGGGAGGTTGACCATATACAATATAGCAAATAAGGGTGATTTCCTTCTACCATCTCTTTGAAGGCAATATTTTTACCACTGTTTTCCTTTATTCAGATTAATGGTATTGCTCTATTCAATATTCTGTTTTGATAAGTTCTATAATGTTCTGTACTTCATTTTATTTTGCTCTACGTGATTGAAAGGACAACTATTGTGAAGATAACGAGATATACTGTGGTACCTATTACTGTTATCCCAGTAACCTGCTGTGAAGTTCTGTACCAATTTCACTACACTGTCTAAATTGGCTTTGTCCCATCTTGTTCTGTTGTATTTTACTACCTTCAAAATAATAAAAAATGTTTTTAAAAGTCTGCTGAACTGGGGGAGCAGGAGAACATGGCGGACAGACAACAGCAACTACCGGAGGCTCTCTGAAAGGCTCGGCTCAGAGACCAGGAATGATGCGGACTAAGGAGACATGAACCGGTAGAGATATGCTCTGCTGACTCAGGAACGAACTGGGCTGAGAGAAACCAACTTAGAATACAGTCCTGGCGCTAAAATAGGAACAGAAAAGTCTCGGTGTGGGGGCTCGACCCCGCGCCATTGGAAGCCGCGATTTGGATTTCCTGCCGCCCAGCGGCTGGCTGCCTCCACAGCGGCTCGGCAAGGAGAGACGCGCAGAAGCTCTGGGAACGGGAGTCTGTGAACAGAGTCGAAAACAGGACGGACAAGGAGGCGTACACGAAAACTGACTTGTGGTGAGGTGAGTGAGAAACTGACCCCCTACCACAGTTTGACTCCAGCGGAGGACTTTCTGGGTTCTGGCAGTCCTGTAAGAGCAGGGCGCGGTGGCGACTCCAGCCACACATTCCCCTCTCGGATGGGATTGGTGAAAAGTGCCTGGCCTGCGTGACGCTGCTGCCGGACTCCCTAGGCTGGCCTAACCCAGATCCCAGAGCCTGACGGTGGCCCGGAGGAGCGACTGACTCCCGCGTAGGCTGCCTCCTCCTCGACTCCCTGGTGCGCAGCGGTGGGCGGGAACAACTAGCCAGCGCAATTTGATCAGGCTGTGGCTGACAGGCAGGGAAGCCGGGCCTCCTATGTAAGCTTGCATTTTATAAGGAACAGATAATATGGGGAAGGGAAGTAACAAGAAAGGCTCCTCGGCCCCCAATTCTGAGAAACAGGCAATAGCGGACACCGCACCAATAGACATTAAGTGCCATATAGAGAGCCTCATAGACCAATTCAGGAATGAAGTTATCAACGACCTGAAGCTAGAAGTATGCATAATAGTTAGAGAAATGCTAAGCACCACCCAGGAAAAAACAGATGGTGGAATGGAAGAACAGAAAAAGAGGGGAGAATTGCTTGATGGAGAAAACAGAGAAAGCATTGAGTATGTGAAGCAGGTTCAAAGGGACTATCAAGAAATTAAGAAATCTATCCAAGACTGGCATAACAGCTTGAAAGAAACTAAGGACAGACTATCTGAACTGGAGGGCAGACTTGTAATATGGGAGAATGAAATGAAAAACTTCTTAAAAATAACAAAGAAACAAACAGCAATAATACAAAGACAAGAAGATGATAAGAGGAGCCATAACTTAAGGATTAAGAACATAAAAGAAGAAGTAGGGACACAAACAAGTGAACTACAAAAGCCACTCACAGAAATAATCCAGGAGAATTTTCCTAATTTAGCAAAAGGTAAAGATACTCAGATGTATGAGGCATACAGGACCCCAGCCACCTACAACCCTAACAGAGAAACACCAGGCATATCATAATAAAAATTCCAGAAATTCAATACAAGAACAGAATATTAAAAGCTGTAAGAGACAAGAAACAGACTACTTACAAGGGAACACCCATCAGATGTTGGGTGCAGGCGCTCAACATACCATACCCCACCCGGGACTAAGGACCACGCCAGCTTCCGCAATGCACTACGTCCCTCTTTAAATTAGCCAACCCGTGCGCACTTCGTGCTCACTCCATACTCTGTGGCAACTCCTGATTGGCCACAGCTGGATATGGTAGCCGGAGCCTGCGTCCCATTCCTGCCCTGCTTCCTCGTGGTATCCTATGATTGGTCACGGCCAAATATATAAACCAGAGCCCACATAAATAAACCAGCAGTTAACTGTCGTCCACAAGAGCGTCTCCTGTCTCCTGTTTCATTGGGGCTGCGCCGGTCAACTGGTGGCCCGTACGGGGAGCGCTGAGACCCTCTCTCCGACAGTACGAGGAGAGCTGAGACCCTCTCTCCGATGGAACAGAGACGTTAACAGGTAAAACCGTCAAGCGCCGATAGCGGGGGCTACTCGGTGGGCGGGGGCTGACAGGTTAAACTGCTCAATGTTGGTAGCGGGGGCTACGCAACAGGCAGCGGGGGCTGCAGGGCCGGATAGCGGGGGCTATCGGGCAACCTTGGGCGGACGCGTCGCAAGGGTCGAGGAACTCGTAAAGAGAGTTCCCGGTGCCGTAAAGAGGCAGGTTTTGGGGGCGCCGTAAAGGGGCGTGGGGACTAAGCTGTCCCTGTTACAAAAAAAAAAAAAAAAAAAAAAAAAAAAAGGAAAAAGAGAAAAAAATAAATAAATAAAAATAAAAAGAAACTCTTAAAATTCCGGTTAACATGGGTAACACGGCTACTCAGCCACTGTCAGTCGCCTTAAGCGACTTACTGAGAGAAAAGAGATTACAAATAAAACGAAAACAAATTCAAAACTTCCTCGATCAGGTCGATAAGGTAGCACCTTGGTTTGGTCCCACGGGGTCCATTACCATCCCCAGCTGGGATAAATTAGGGAGAGATCTTGACTTTGCAGCAGAAAATGGCCTCCTGGAGCCAGGAGTCAGACCCCTTTGGGCAGTAGTGAGGAGCTGCCTCACAGACGCCTCTTGTCGTGACCATATAAGGGCTGGCGCCATGGCACTTGATTACCATCAGGCAAAATCCTCCCGCGAGCAATCTCGTGAGCCCAGTGCCACAGGCGAGGTGACCCCACCCAACCCAGAAACAAAGGACTCGTCAGATAATGAGGGGGAGGAAGAAGAAATATACAAAATGGTAGATGCAGACACCACCAAAAGAGGGGAAGTCACACACACGCAGTTGAGAGGGCCTTACTCAGAGGCCATAAATGAGCTACAACACAGGATTTCTCAGAGTAAATGGGTCAATGAAAGCGATTACGGGATCTCATGGCTGCCCCATATAAGACCTATGGCTCTACCTCCCAACCCGCCAGATTATCATTCTTACCCGAGACCCTGCCATCAGCTATGTAGCTGTCCGCAACGGGTCCAGACATCCCCTGGGACATTCCAGGAAGACCTTTGGCATCAAGTCAAAAGAGAGGACCCAGGAGGCCTGGGCCGTTTTCTCCAGGCTTTTCCGGTTGCTGTAGATGCTCAGAAAAACAGAGCCCACCTGCCTATAGATATAAAGGCGATAAAGCATCTTAAAGAGGCCAGCACCATGTACGGTGTTAACGGGGCGTATACCCTGTCCCTAGTAGAAGCCCTGGCAAAAAATGCCATGACACCTGCTGATTGGGCCAGTTTGTGCAAGGCAGTGCTCAGCCCAGGCCAATATCTTGATTAAAAAGCTTGAAATGTTAAACTTGCCACAGAACAGGCCCAAGCTAATGCCCAGAACAATCAGGCCGCCTAAAACGCGGATATGTTATTAGGACAAGGGAAATATCTCAATAACCAGCTGATATTTCCACAAGAGGTATATACACAGATAAATAAAATAGCCATACAAGCATGGAAACGGGTCTCGGCTAGGGGAAAAGTCTCAGGCCACTTGACAAAAATTTTACAGGGCCCTAGCGAGCCTTTTTCAGATTTTGTGGCACACATGATGGAGGCAGCAGAAAAAATTTTTAGAGACGCAGAGACAGCCATGCCGCTCATTAAGCAGCTCACAGCTGCTCTGGGTCAGCACCAGATGTAGCTGGTTAACTTGGCAGGAGTCGGGGCTTGCCATTGTTGACGGCCCTACCACGAGACAAAACAAAAGCCGCATCCAAACTTATTCAAGAACAATTAAAGTTAGGCCATATCAAACCCTCAAGTCTATTCTGTTTAAACAAAAGGAGGGTATTGCCCAGGGCATGACACCTAGGGCCAGACTAAATCTTGCCCTCTTCACTTACAATTTTGTAAACATCAACCCACAAGGATCCACGCCAGCACAGCTACATGCCGACCCTGTCGCACCCAAACATGGTTGGGTACGCTGGAAAGACCTCCTGCATGGGGTGTGGAGAGGCCCCAGCCCAGTACTTAGTTGGGCGAGAGGGGCGGTCTGTATCTTCCCGCAAAAAGAAGGCAGCAAACCTGTCTGGGTCCCGGAACGCCTGATACATCCCTGCAAACCACCAGACCCCGACCCAGAGGAAACGTCAGCCACAGAACAGGGGAACCAACAGGAGCCTCACAAGCCAGACCAAGCAAGTATACCCACAACTCCCATTAACCATGGCACCTTGGCCAACTCCCCTGGTTAGTAGCCTCCTTTTCTCCTCCTTCTTGCATCTCGTACGGCCCTTACAGCCAATGACTTTTCTAAATTGCTCCACCGCAACCTGTTATATGTTATAATGTTGGGATAACAGTACACTTTCAGCTGTTGTTATACAGGTACTCCCGTTCGTACCGGTTCCAGTTATGGCGGACTCAGACGAGTTTCCTGTGATCCAGCTCGGGCCAACTCTCTAATTGGCTTTCATAAAGAAATGGACAGGAACAGGGGCTCTGGCTACCATGACTACACTTGCCGCATTCGGCAGTCTACTTCTGCTCTGTCGGATTCGCAGACAAAGGAATAGGGACAAAATATCAAACAAACATTGCTGATCATGGAATCCGATCAAAGCCCGGCAGCATGGCTCACCATGCTGTGACACAGGTGTAGAGCAAAGCATCGCAGGGGGTGTCGTCCTTGGCCAGGAGACACCCCGGTCCCCATGTCGGCGAGCATGCGGGTTGGGCTCATAAAACAATACTCCCGCCCCCTCCAAAAGAGCACCAACAAATAGTGAGACACTGTCATGACTGCAGCGTGACACCTCACGAGGGGCACCAACCTCTGGAGACCCTGCGTCAGTTATAAAGAAAGGGGGAGATGTTGGGCGCAGGCGCTCAACATACCATACCCCACCCGGGACTAAGGACCATGCCAGCTTCCGCAATGCGCTACGTCTCTCTTTAAATTAGCCAACCCGTGCGCACTTCGTGCTCACTCCATACTCTGTGGCAACTCCTGATTGGCCACAGCTGGATATGGTAGCCGGAGCCTGCGTCCCATTCCTGCCCTGCTTCCTCGTGGTATCCTATGATTGGTCACGGCCAAATATATAAACCAGAGCCCACATAAATAAACCAGCAGTTAACTGTCGTGCACAAGAGCGTCTCCTGTCTCCTGTTTCATTGGGGCTGCGCCGGTCAATCAGAATTACAGCAGATTTCTCTTCACAAACCATCAAATCACGAAGAGCATGGGGGGAAATAATTCAAGCTTTGAAAGATAATAATCTCCAGCCAAGATCGAGATATCCTGCACAACTGTCCCTGGAAATTGATGGAAAAACAAGGTGCTTCCAGGATAAAGAGGAACTGGGGGAATTTGCAACCACCAGTTCAACCCTACAGAGAGTATTGCAGGATATTCTAAAAAAAGAAAAATACAAAGAACCCAGAAATAGTGGCGGGGAGGCCACAATGAATGGAGCAGAGAACAAAATGAAGAAGACAAACTGACAGCTACTGACAGAAAAAGAACTCAACAGAAATGAGACAGAGAAGATTGGATGATAGGAACAGCTATTTTGGAGAAAATGACATCTTAATAGGTAATACTGATTTAGTACCATCTTGTTTTGAAGTCTCATCTAGCTTTTGTTCTTCTGTCTCCAATGGTCTAAACAGGTTGTATCTTATTGGATTTTATTATGTACGATAGTATAAGCAAAAACCTTTTAAAGACAAAGAGATTATACAGAAACCATTGTTCATTTTCTGTTAGTCGATTCTAAATACTCTATAATGCTGTCATTCTCTTAAATGGTTTTACATTGTTTTGATATACTTAATGCTACAGTATACGAAGTTGTACTCAAGGACTTCAAGGAAAGAGTCAATATGGTAACTACTTTTGGGTCGGAAATATCTGGTGGTGAAACACTATTCTGCTTAAATGGTTATGTTTTGATCTGCCCTGTTTCGCTGTTATGCCCTCTTTTTTCTCAATCTCCACTCCATTATTTACTTTTTTATTTTTATCCGTTTAATTAAAGGAAAAAAAATAGCAGGATATAATATAGTAACCCACTTTGACTTTCTATTATCTCGATTTGAAGCCCTGTATTACTCTCACCATCTTGTTTTTGACTGAGGTTCCTCTATTCTGTTTTGCTGGATAGTATCAGGTTCGAAAGTTTAGGCATCAGCTGAGAAGATAATGAGATTCATTATAACGCCCATTCTCATTGACTTTTATCTACTTTTGAAGACCTACAATGTCTCCAATGTTTTGGTTTTGTCGGTTTTATCCTTTACTGTTTTGTTCAATTGTATTACAACTAATGATATAGGCAATTCTATTAGAGATAGCGGGAGGCATTATGGTAACCATTGTTGATCACCTTGTATTATGTTTTTATATTATCTATTATGTCCACCCTTTTGACTTGACCGATTCTGTTCTGTTATGTCACATTTGGTTTTACTCTCTTCCAAAAAAGCAATAAGAACCGTGGGAGCAATGAAACCCAAAATGTGTAATAGTCATTGTACAAAAGAGAGGAAAAGAAAGTGCTCTAAACTATATAACTGCATGTATATTTAAGTGTATAAGATAGAAAATGATATCACAGAGTTTTATTGGATCATTGAACAGAACTGTTTGCAGTATCATTGTTGGAATGTCCACTTTACAAGCTTTAATTTTGTGACTTGAACAATTATTTCTAAGATGGCAATATGTAATCCATTAACTAGTGATTTCCTACTGCACATTTTTTTCTTCTGTAAATCTGTATAACTTGTACCCCTTCACTGTTTTTTTTTTCTTTTCTTTTCTCCTTAAATAAAAAAAAAAGTCTGCTGAATTTTGTCAAGTGTTTTATCTACGGAGACTATGTCATGGGTTTTCTTTTTAAATTAATATGGTAAATTAATAAAGGCGATTTTTTGAGAGTTAAGCCAAACTTGCATTCCTAGAACCAATCTTATGTTAGATTTGATTTGCTAAACTTTTCCTTAGAACTTTTATGTCAGTCTTCAGAGAAATATTCGTCTATCATTTTCTTTTATTGCTCTTCTCTGGCTTTGCTTAAGCAGTGAATTGGAAAGTGTTCTACTCTTTTCAGTTTTTCTGGATGAGTTCATGTAGTGTTGGTTTTATTTTTTCCCCTAAATATCTGATAGAATTCATTAGTGAGATGATACAGGTCTGGGGTTTTTTTGTAGCATGCTTTGACCCACATGAAGTTAATTTACTGAATTAGGACTATGCTGGTTATATACTTCTTAAGTAAGTTTTGCTGATTTATGTTTTTCAAGGAATTTGTCTGTTTCATCTAAGTGGATATCACTATATATTTAACTTTTGCAGGATTTTTAGTGATGTCCTCTCACTCAGTATGGGTATTGGTAACCTTTCCTTTCCTTTTCTTTCTTCTCTTTTTTTCTCCTCTTTTTTTCTTCTCTCTTCTTCTTCCCCCCTTTTCCCTTCCCTCTTCTCTCTTCCTCTCTCCTTTTGTCTTCTTTTCTCCTAATCAGGCAGCCTTTTATTGAGTTTGTTCAACTTCTCAAAGCTTTTGGCTTTATTCATTTCTCTGTTTCTTTTTCTTTTTGTTTTTAGTTTCACTGGTTCTTCTTTGATCTTTGTCTCTTCTACTTACATTGGGTTTGCTCTTATTTTTCTAGTTTCTAAGGAAACAGAGATTATTGACTTGAGACCCTTAATCTGCTCTACTATGTGCTGAGTACTATAAATTTCCCTCTGAGTATTATGCTCCATGAATTTTTAAAAATCATACTTTCATTTTTCTTTGGTTCAAAATAGTTTCTAATTTCTCTTTTTGTTTGTTGAACCATATGTTTCTTAGATCAATATTATTTATGTTCAAATACTGAGTGATTTTCCAGATACCTATATGTTGCTAGTTTAATTTAATTCCCATCACAACCAGAAAATATATTTTGTAGGATTTTGTAGAATTTTTCAAGATTTGTTTTGTGGCTCATAATATGATCTATATTGGTAAATACTTTCTCTACACTTTAAAAGATTGCATGTTTTGCTGTTGATAGAAATTTCCATGAATATAACGAAGTCAATTTGGTTGGTATGGTTATTCTCTATTTCTACATCTTTTATGATTTGCTGTCTACTTATTTTATCAGGTATCAAGAAAGGCACATCAAAGACTCAGCTATCAAGAGTTTATCTATTTCCCCTCATAGATCCATTGGCTTATGCTTCGTGTATTAACATCTAGGATTATGTCTTCTTCACTGGGCCTTTTTAGTTGTTATGAAGTGACCTTCTTTACCCTGGAGTATCTTTATTCTGAAGTCTACTTTGTTGGATATTAAAATGATTCATTTTGATGCAGAATGTCTTTCTTATGTATTTATAGGAAGAAGCTTTATGTGGAAAGTAAGAGACTTTATCTTGAGCAGCTGAAAAAGATCAGGCCAGCTCTAACAAGGGAGAGTAGGAAAATATAGGAAAAGAAGCTGGAGGGGGCACACTCTGATGAGGGGGATCAGACTGGCTTCTGATGCAGAACATCTTTTGAACTCTATGCTGTCTAGTTCTGCCAAATAAATACTCACAAACTTAATGACTTAAACTACAGGTGCTTATTACGTGTGTTCTTTGAGGGCCAGAAAACAGAACAGGTTAGTTGGGTCTTCCTGATGGAGGCCTACTTACAAGGCTGGACAATCTCTTTTGCTTTGAGCTCCAATAGGTTTGGGCATCATAACACTGCTACTAATTATTGGTTTATTTGAAATTTTGATGTTTTGGTCTTCATGGATTTTTTTGCATTAATTTGCACTTTTAAAAAATACTGCATTAAAATATTATTTATCTAAATTGCTGAGTTTGTGATGCCTAAATTTCCTGTCCAAGAGATATTTTCTTGCTTCTAGTCCCAGCCTTGGACCTCAATACCAGCATATTGGGGCCTCCTTGGAGCCGCCAACCACAGACCATCGACATTTGACCTGTTTGTGTCTTTATTTTTGAAGTGTGTTTCCTGAAGACAGGGGAGAGTTAAGTTTTGATTTTTTTTATCCAAACTGTTAATATTTGCTTTTTAATTGAGGTATGTAGTTGCTATGGATAGGCTTGAGTCCATTATCCTTTAATTTGTTTTCTATTTGTCCTATCTGCTCTCTTTTCTTCTCTTTTTTTGACTTTTCTCCTGGAAGGATTAACTGAATAATTAAAAGTTTCATGATTTCCTCCACCAACTTATTAAAACTGTAACTCTTTCTTTTATGATTTTATTGGTGGTTATTGTAGGGTTCATACCTTTCATCTTCAACTTGTCATAGTCTACTGCTGTAGTCTAAAAGGTTCTCAAAAGGCCCACATAGTCCCGAGCCAAAGGCCCCATAGAGCCCCAACTCTAAGAGATGCGGCATAGTGAAAGTTTTCCAGTTATAGGAGATGTGCCCTTAAGGGGGATGGTGAGACCCTGTCCCTTCCTCATTATCCCTTTCATTGAATTCCTAACCATGACATGACTGGTTTTGCTCACCATGCACTTTCCACCATGATGTGCTATTATACCACAGGCCCAAAACAATGGGGCCAGTCAACCAGGGACAGAAACCTCTGAAAATGTGAGCCACAGTCAATATTTGCTCTTTAGGAGTTGATTAGCTCAGGGATTTACAGCAATGGAAAGCTCACTCAGACACTTTCAAGTGATATTGTGCAACTTCACATATAGTATAAGAACTTTATAATAGTATATTCCCATTTTGCCCTTGTGGCCTTGATGCTACTGTCATACAATTTATTTTTATGCATGGTTATCTTTTTAAGGAAGGAAAGGTTTATTTAGCTAACAGTTTGTGGAGGTTGCAGTCCATAATCAGTTGGCTCCCAGGCAAAGTGGCACATGGCAGAAGGCAACGTTCCTGGTGGTAGAAAACAGCAAAAGTCAGCAAAAGAAAAAAGGGAGGAGCATGGATAGAAGACTCTTTCTGTTCCTTATATTATATGTAGGCCACACCCATTTGGTGTAGCACTCACATCCATAATCCCAGCATTGGACAATGAGTCATTCACAAACTCTAGAAGCCCATATCTATGATTGCACATGGTTTTGGGGGGACATCCAGACACAAATCATAACATTTCACCCCTGCCCCCCCCGACTTATGCACATCTTTTATGCAAAAGAAGTTTAGTGTTGCCAAAGTCCTAACACTTTCAACATTGCTGAAAGGCCCAAGTCCAAAGTCTCTTCTGAGATTTAAGGCAAACTCCTAGCTATGAGTCTCTGTACAAATGAAAACATAGTTAAATGCTTCTAACATTCAATGGCATAAGATAAAAATTTCCATTCAAAAAATTACAAACAGGAGATACAAAGGATTGGGACCAAAGCAAGTTCAAAATCCAGCAGGGCAAACATTAAGTCCTGTAGTTCCATGTAGAACATCCAAAGCAGTCTGTGGCAAATTGTGAGCTCCAAAAGGCTTGTGAGCTTCCATATTTTTACATATGTTATCAATCCCACACTAAAGACTCACTTTGTTTAAACAATCACTCATCATTGTTTTGTGTGTGTAGTATGGGGATTGAGCCCAAGACTTTCATTCTGAGTTATATCCCAGCCCTTTTTTTCTTTTGAGACAGCATCTCACTAAATCACTAAGTTGCCCAGGCTGAGTTCAAACTTGTGTTTATCCTGCCTCTCCCAGAATGCTAGGATTACAATTGTGTGCCACTGTGCCTGGCTTAATCATCTTTTAAAAGCATTCAAAAAATTTAAAAATTCATATATATAGTTACCATGTCTGGTGCTTGTCACTGCTTCATATAGATCTGTAATTCTTATGTAATTTTGCTTCTGCTGCAACGTTCTCATTAGCATTTCTGTGGTGTAGGTCTAAAAGCTGTGAATTATTTCTGTGTCTAAATGTCTGAAAAATATCATTATTCCACCTGTACTTTTGGAAGATATTTTCACTGGGTTTAGAATCTTATGTTAATACATTTTTTCTAGCATCTTTAAAGTGTTTCATTATCTTTTCTTTGCATTGTTTCCATTGAGAAAGCCAAATCATTCTTAAATTTTTTGGTAATTTTTCTATTATATTTATTTTGATAATATACATAGGATATAAGATTTATCATATTAACTATTTTTAAGTGCACAGTTTAGGGACAATAAGTACATTCATGTTATGATGCAACCATTACCCCCATCCATCTCCTGCAAATTCTCATTTTCTCAAATTGAAACTCTGTCATCACTAAACACTGATGTCCCACTCCTACTCTTGGTAAATGCTCTTCATTTCTTTGTCTAGATCTATAATTCCTTTTTATATAATTTAGCTTCTGTTGAGACACTATTAAATTTTTGTGGCATAGGTCTGCAAGTGTTGAATTATTTCAGTGTTTGAATGTCTGAAAAAAAGTCATTATTTCATTCCAGCATTCACCATTCTATTTTCTTCTGTATAATTCTGACAATTCTAGGAAACTGACAGAAATGGAATCAAGTATTACTTTGGAATCTAGCGTATTCCAATGAGAACAATAGCCTCAAGTTCCATCCATGTTGTGGTTTATATCAGAATTTCCTTCCTTTTGAAGTCCAATATTCCATTGTATGGCTGGACCATATTTTTTATCCATTCATCTGCCAAAGAACACTTGAGTTGCTTTCACCTCCTGGCTATTGTGAACAACGCTGTTATGAACACAAATGTAAAATATTTTTTATCATTCTTATTTTTAACTCCGCTGTACATAAGTTACTCTTTTCTATGTATGTGAATGTGTGCTTTTTCCTCTATCTGCCTTTAGGATTTTTTCTTTACTACTAGTTTCAAGCAATTTGATTAAGCTGCATCTTGGTGTTGTTTTTTTCCTTAGGGTTTGTTGAACTCTGTAGATCTGCAAGGTTATTATTCTCATCAAATTTGGAAAAATCTAATGCATTTATTCCTTTAAATATCTTTTCTTTCTCTCCTTTATGCAGGGGTTTCAAACACGTGTATTAGACCACTTCAGTTGTTCAGATCTCACTTCTACTCTTCTCTCTCTCTCTCTCTCTCATTGCTGTCTTCAAGTCTGTTAACCTTTTCTTTCACAGTCTCTAATTTTTCATTTACCCAATATATTACTCTTCATCTCAGATATTGTAGTTATCATCTTTAGGATTTCAGTTTATGTCCTTCACTTTCATACATCTTCCATGTCTCCAGTATTCGGCATAGAAAAGAAATCTTATCTGCTTTAATGTTCTTGTTCATTAGTATTTTTGTCCTTGTCTTTGTTGGAACTGATATTTATTTGCTTAGTTATCTATTTCTACATGACATATTTTCCTGGTTTTTTGCATGATTGGCATTTTTGTTTGGATATCAGGTATTGTAATTTTTATCTCTTTGGGTGCCAAGTATTTTTGTATTTGTATATTTTTTAGCTTTGCCCTGGTCCATAGTTGAGTTACTTGGAAACACTTTAATTCTTTTGAGACAGACTGTACTGTAGCAGTGCTCAGTTCAGGGCAAACTGTTTCCCCGAGCCAACATGTTCCAAATCAGGACCATCACTTGCTTCTGCTCAAAAACAAGGGAATATTTCTTATATTTAAAATGGTTTAAAATTCAGAATTCACATCCATGAACTATCATCAATAAAGAAGACATTGGAACTCTGTGGGTGGGGATGTGAAGTGGTACAGCTGGGGATGTGCCTCAAAAGTTAAACAGTAGAGTATGGTGGTGCACGCCAGTAATCCCAGCACTTGGGAGACTGAAGCAAGAGGATCATTCTGAATTCAAGGTTAGCCTGAGCTACAAAGTGAGTTCAAGGCCAGACTGAACTAAATAGCAAGACCCTGTCTTAAAAGGCAAGTAAAAATAAGAGATTAAACACAGAGTGACCACACAATCTGGCATTATCCTATTCCTGGTCCTACACCAGAGAGAACACAAAGGAAGGTCTAGAAGACTTATTTGTCTGCACACCCATCTTCATAGCTGTATGATTCACAGTAGCCAAGGAATGGAAGCTACTCAAGTGCCTGCTGAAAGATGAATGGATAAACAAAGGGTGTCTATCCACATGGTGGAATATTATTTAGCCATCAAAACAAGAAATTCTGACTCATGCTATAACATGGATGCGACTTCAAGTAAAACAAGCCAGTCACAAAAAGGACAAATTCTGCACCATTCCTTTTCTATGAGCTCCTTAGAGGAGTCAAATCTACAGAGACACAAAGTAGGTTGAGGGTGCCCATGAAGGGATGAGTTCTGGGCCTGTGTGTACTGGAGACAGAGCTTCAGTCTGGGAGATGAGAAAGTTCTGGAGATGGATGGTGGTGATGGCCTCACAGTGGCTGTCACTGTAGTACACATTGTAACAATGGCTTACATGGTAACCACTTTTGAATCACGTACTGCTGTACTCAGAGCTTGCAAGGAAATACACTTAATACAGGACACATAATTTATAGGATTATAATAGTTACCCAAAAATCAAATGAAGAAGAGTGCAGATCTGTCCATGCACTAAAAACTCACAAAGAATCCAACTGAGAGCCTGGATTCCACGGCAATGTCCTGTATGAATCCAGCTGAAGACCTAGAGCCTGGGGCAATGTCCTCCAGGAATCCAACTGGAGGCAACGTCTCACACAAATCTGTATCAAGAGATGGCCCAAAGATCTGCAGTGGAAGCTGGAAAGCCTACACCAGCAGGATGAAGGATCTGTGTCACCAGGCTGAGTGATCTTCCCTGGAGCCAGGAATCCACACTAAAGGACCAGAGCTCCCCTGAAAAGAACTGCAGTCATCCTCAGTGACAGTGAGGACATAAGTGCCTCTGACTATGAGAACAACTGAATTCGTAACAGGCAAACCAGCATGACAAGTTTCTCGAGGAGAATCAAAAGAGAACCATCTGCCCCACCAGTTCTCCTTTTATGCTACTGGCAACAATCTTTGAAGATGGGCCTTCCACACCCAGAACCATACTGATTCAGTTTATCTGGATGTAACAAGTTAACCATTAGTTAATCTATCATATGTACATACTGGCACACACAAAAAAAAAAATAAAAAAGAATATTTTGTGACATGGAAATATGGTCTGGAATTCAAATTTCTGTGTTCCTAATGAAATTTTGTTGGGCGACAAACATAGTTGATCATTTCTTTGTTGTCTGGTGGCATTTGCTCTGAAATGGCAAAAGAATGTGCAGCAGAGAACGTACAGCCCAGGAGACATGAAATATTTGTTATTTGGTTGTTTAGAATAGAGATTCAAGAGGGGCAAACACTGGAAATGAGTGAACTGGATTGGGGAGAGATACCAGGGTGCAACAACACAGTGTGCCTATGTTTTAACCTTTCCAACCACTTTATTGAGATATAATTCACACACCATACAGTTCATCCAAGTATATGCTTCAATCACAGAGCCACACAGACATCACCCTAGCCCATCTTAAGACATTTTAATCAGTTCAGAAAGAAAATCCATACACAGTCCTTAACCATTACCCCCTGTCCCCTCATGCTTGTTCCTCAGCCCCTGCGGCCACCATTTTGCCTTCCGTCTTGGTAAATATACCTGTCCCGAACATTTCCTAGAAATGGAGTCATACTATACATGGTCTTTTGTGCCTGGCTTCTTTCACTTGTTTTCAAGATTTACTCACAGTCCTGTGATAGTGTGTCTATGGTCTTTATAGCCGAACAGTGGCTGAACCACATTTTATCCCATCTGTCTCTAAGTGGACAGCTGGTTGCTTTGAAACATCTGTGTGGTCACCACAGCCATTCAGGTTGTGGTTCTCCAGGTGCAGTGAGGGGCTATGTCTCAGAACAGAAAGTGACCCAGAAAGTACAGAGACCAGTGTGCCCAGGAGAGAGACAGCTTCTGGAACAAGGGAACTGCTGTGGTGTCAAACGCTGACAGAGACCAGAGGACAGAGGCTGTGGCTAAGTGAGGCCAAGAAATGAAAGGGAAGAGCCATCTCCAAGAGGGACATCGGGCCATGGGGACCGCTGCCTTTAAGCTGCAGGAGGATAGGCTGCCTTGCAGAAAGTAGGAGAGCCAGGATAAGGAAGAGGGAGAAGTGCCTGGGCAGAAAAGGGTGCTGGTCTGGCAGTAGCATGGCAGACACAGGCATGGGCACAGGGCTGTGCCAGTGGACTTGGCGGAAAGAAACAGGTAGCTGGGACTCTGAAGAGCTGCAAATTTCAACAGAAGTTTTGGAGTCCTAGGATTTAAGGGGTCTCAAAGGTTGTTTGGGAGAACCTGGAACCCAGCCTAATGACTAAGCCTAATGAAGATCAAGTGGAGGGCCAGCCCCAGCTGCTGTCCCCCAAGGGAAGCTACTGCTCAAGCAGAAAAGAAATCAACCACCGGTCCACAAGATACTGAGAAATAACAAATCATTGTCCAAGCCACTAACACCCTGGCAGTCTGCAGTGCAGCAGTGAACACTCCAGATCAAGTGTCTCCAGATCAAGCAAGGCCTTTCAAGGTCCAGTGTGCAGGACTCTGGGACTGCTCCTGGCACCTTGGCCTGAAGTCTTCAGATAGAGAAGTCAGGCCATCAGATCTACTTTGTGAGTCACAGTCAGGGAAGGACTTGGCTCTCTGAGCAGACAGGTGCAGAGATGATCCTAGGCAGGTAGGCTGGATTCAGACTCAAGCTCCCTTTCCAGCCACAGCACCCACTTGGGCAGGGGTGTAACTGGACTCATCCCAGCCCTCTCTGAGAAGGCAATGGATGGGTGTTCCTCTGCAGACTTCTGTGGTGGGAAGGTCAAACAGGCCAAACATGATCCTGCAGGGCGCCAGGAGCCCCTGGGCCCCCATTGCACCCTTCTCCTAGCCAGAAGGGAAGGCAGCTCCAAGCAGCTGAGTCACCTGACCCACCGATCTGTTCCCAGGACGCCATGGTCCCTTGGGGGAAAACTGGCCTGGATATCATCAGGAGGACACAGTTCTGGGAAAATGGTGCAGGTTTAAAACTTTTCTATGAGCAGTGAAAGTCCCTGCCCCTCACACCCACAATTTACTCCCATGGGTGAGGAGAAAATTTCTCTCCCAGAGCTTTCTTCTCGCAAATCTTCTGTCCCTAACGACTTTTCCTTTTCCCCACGGGTTGGATCTCAATGTCCTCTAGGGAAGGATGGGAGAGGGAGGAACCACCTTAAGCCACACGGGTGTCATTGAGGAAAAACAGGTTAGGGTAATGAGTGAGATCTAGGAGGTGGGGACAGGAGTGGAGGAGAGACGGGGAAGTAGGGGACAGGATACAGCTAGTGGGGGAGGCATTGGAAAAAGAAGGAGCCTGGTCAGAGCGGTGGGGATAGATCTGGCTGCAGACCAGGCCTGAAGAGAATGGAGCAAAACCTTCAGTACCTTGGCTCAAGAGGTGTCGCGCAGACCCCAGCCTAGTGTGCACAGAAATAACAAATACAGGCTGTGTGCAGCATGACATGGGTGGAGAAGTTTCCTGGAGAACCTGAAGCTTCCACCTCCAGGTCTCGACTACCTCTCACGTTCCACCACAATGAAGGGTTGGTCCAGGTGTGCGCAGGTCAAGAATAGACATCCTAGTGGTTAGGACGGATCAGGGCGGGGCCAAGCGGGTGAGCAGCTTTGTTCGAGACTCTCCTCGGGAGCAGCCACGCGCCAGGCGTACGCTTCCTCCAGGGGGCCGGGCGTGGGGCCGCGCCCGCGTCGATTGGCCAAACCCGAGGCTCGGGATTGGCTGAGTCCATCCCCCCGCCTCCCGGGGTGAAGGAGGCGGGCGGCGGGGCGCGTGTTGGCCCTGGGGGTCTCGGGCGCCTCTCCACAGCTGGGATGTTGCCACTGCCACGCCAGCTACCCCAGCGGGAGCTGAGCGTGTAGACTACGGGCGGTTCTTGGGGCTTGAGTGCTGTGTGCGGGAGGGCGGGGGATACAGGAAGGTTACGCCCGGGACTGCTGACAGTTCCTGGAGGTTGGGACCTCCAGACAGCCGCTGGTCGCACGCAGGATTTGCGTGAGGCGCTCTGGGAGGCGCACTAGGCACCTGCCAGGAGCAAGGGGGCGCATTAGCAACCTGCAGGTTGTGCCCCCGGGCGATTAGGCGGAGAGCGCGCGCAAGGTTTGGCTTTTGTAGAGGGGGAGGGCAGAGCGTGTCTGGAGGGCGAGGCAGAGGAAGGAGGGTGTGAGAAAGGCGGCGGCGCGGAGGAGGGTTATCTATACGTTTAAAAACCAGCTGCCTGCGCTGCGCACCCGCGGAGATTTGGCCGCACGCGCGGGACGCGAGTGCCCGGCGCTTCGCAGTGTGCACAGCCCATCACCCTCTTAGCCTCCTGCACAAGCAGTCCCCGGGCTCCAGACGATCTGGGACAGGTTCCCCGGTGAGTTGCTCGGCAGCACAGCATTCCGAGGCCTTCTTGGGGCGCAGTCATCCCCGTCCCACCGACCGTGCTTCCATTGCGCGCACTTTCTTTGCAGCGCGCCGGGCCTGTGAGCAGGCGCCCCGCGGGTGGATGCGGGCGCGATGGACGGCGGCGCACTGCCCAGACTCGCGCCTTCTTCGCCTGCAGTCCCTGTCGCCTCTGCTGCCGGGCAGAGATCCATATCACCGGAACTGCTGCGCTGCAGCAGGCGGCGGAGGCCCGGCGCGGTGGAGTCCGGGAGCTGCGCGGCGGCCGTAGCGCGGCGCAACGAGCGCGAGCGCAACCGCGTGAAGCTGGTGAACTTGGGCTTCCAGGCGCTGCGGCAGCACGTGCCGCACGGCGGCGCCAGCAAGAAGCTGAGCAAAGTGGAGACGCTGCGGTCGGCGGTGGAGTACATCCGCGCGTTGCAGCGCCTGCTGGCTGAGCACGACGCTGTACGCACTGCGTTAGCCGGGGGGCTGCTGGCGCCAGCCACGCGGCTCCAGGTTTCCCGCGAGCCTCCTGAGACCTCACCCACTGCCACTTCGCCTTCCTGCTCCTCATCGTCCCCAGGCGGCGAGGGTAGTTCAGAGCCCGAGTCTCCGCGCTCCGCCTACTCCTCGGACGACAGCGGCTGCGAGGGCGAGTTGAGCCCTGCGGAGCGCGACCTGCTCGACTTCTCTAGCTGGTTAGGGGGCTACTGAGCGCCCTCCACTCCGAGGTAACTACCTGGCCTCTTCAAAGAGGAAGTGTCGGGGGAAGGGGAAGGGGGACTGGCAGGGTGGGCAGGCATAGCAGTTCGCGTCCAGAGACCCCATCGGAGCAGAGCGCTAGGCCGGCGATAGCTTCGGTTTCACTCACTCTTCATTTCCCCCCAAACTTTTTCAAGCCTGTGCAAGACCTGCGTTTGTTTGTCCGAGATTGCAAAACTTCCTCTCTGGGCCCTGCTGCCAGTGGGGGAGGGTAGGGGGAGCGGCCTTTGGGTCGATGAGGTCCCTGTTCTTGCTGGTCCTCAGCCGAGCGGAGTGCTGGAGGCGGGGTGACTTTGCATTGCAAATCGCCTGCCGGGTCGGGGTGCCGGAATGAGTCGACGGGAGTGGAGTCCTGAGTCACCGCCAGTGGCTCTGCAAGCACCCCGCCCCCGCTCCGCTGGGCCTTAGACCAAGCCGAGGCACCCGAGGACTGAGACTCCAAAGCGAGCAAACGAAACTGCCAACTGAGTTTTGGGAGGCGTGAGGAAGTCGGGGGCTGCTTAGTCGGCAAGAGTTAACACATGTTCTGTCCCGGCAGCGTAGATCTGGACGCCTGGCGGCAGGAGCACCTGTCACCTGGAACCCGCCAGGTGGGGACCGGCCCGTGCTCTGTACCCCCCTAGCCAGGGATCCGGCCAACATTGCCTGTCCTGCCCAGCCTGACAAGTGCTTTGTGGAACCAACCCGCCTGGCCTCTCATGGATTGGCAGCTTCCGCCGGCCCTCCCCAGCTGGGTACCACAGCCTGGATGTTTTTTACAGAGGACAGGATTTTACAAGGACACAAGAAATCTTTTTTTTTTTTTTTTTTTAAAGCACATTAACTTGAACTGCTGGAAGGACTCTTGAAAATAAGAAGACTTATTTTTATACAAAGTAGCCTTAGGCTTGGAGCACAATAAAGATTGTTTGCTTCCCTTCACAACCTGGAATTTTCCAACTTGGCAGAGGTGTGGACCCAGCAGGTCTATAAGGGCAAGTGCCTGGTGGGCCTGCCTCCTCTGAAATCCAGCCTGGGGTCCTTGGTTTGGGCAGTGCTGCTTAGCTGGCCTGTGGGAACACCTATTTTAATGAAAGTGAACTTTATGAATGTGTTAGTTCCATGGATCAGTGGTATCTGGCAGCTCCCTCTCCAGAGGTCGTGACCCATTTCCCAGGTGAGGGCCAGGTACATGGCCCAGAATCTGTTTTGGTTTCTTCTCTAGACATTTGCTACCTTCTCTGAGGTGGGTGCATAGGTGTGAGACTCGAGTTCAGCCAAGCCAGGGCCAGTAGATGCCAGATATACAGACTGCCTATGGAGTTGGAGCCATGAGTTGAGGGGTGGTCTTGACAGGGCTGGTTTTTCTGTGGGAAATTGAAGTCCAGAGGCCACTGACAGGTGCAGCGGTCCAGGACAAGTTCTGTATGTAGGGCTGGAACCAAGACCATCACTGAGCATTCTTCCCTTCCTCTGAGGGACTGTAGGTCAGAGCCCCACGTCCAGAATTACTTATCAGGTGCCCCTGGCAAATCGCTTAACCTGAAATCACACCGACCCCAGGCAGCCTTTCCGGCTAGGAAGGCTTTGGGAGGTGCTGGTGAGTTGTAGCCTGCCAGCCCATGTGTGCTGATCCTGTGCTGGTTGCAGGGGGCTGGGTGGCTATGACAAGGCTCTGCATGTCTTAGCCAAATTATGGGAGCTGTCTTTGGATAGCAGGCCAGAAGACTCTGAAACTACCACCCATACTACCTCCAGGGTCCCCTTAGCTCAGAGAGATGTGGCAGGGTACTGCATGGCTCCACCTTTGACCCTGGGTCTCGGCAGCTTTGAAGTCTCCCTGCGCTGAAAGCACCCTTTTACTGCAAGGGCATGGGAGGGGCTGGGGGATCTTCAGGCTGTTGTAGAGTGCTGCAGGCACTCCTTCCTTCACCAGGGAGTGGTTGGGGCTCAGCCGTTGGAACTCTGTGAGGGGCGTGGCCAGCCTTACTGCAGAGCAGGTGTAACCATGTGGGTGGTATACACAGGTTCTCAGGGTGCATGAGTCTCAGAAAGCAGGGCTGACAGAGCCCCCACCCCTTTTCCGGGGGAGCAGAAGTCCTCAGAGGTTCTCTCCAACCAGGGTCAGTGTTGAATCTGTAGCTGGAATCAAGGGTCAGATGGCCCTAATGAGTATCAAACTTTTGTTTTAAGAGTCTCACTAGTTTGCCCAGTCTGACCTCAAACTTGCAGTCCTTTTACCTTAGCTTCCTGAGTAGCCTGGCTTCCCAAGTACTTCCGAAGCAACTCAGACTTTGTAAGGTTGTCCTTGTTCACGTGTGTGTCTCTGAAGGAAACCCTAATTCCCTCATCACTCCCAATGCACACTGGTTCTTTCATAACCTCAGATCCCCAGCCAATGGCACAGTTTTATCTGATGTGCCTCAAAAGTTTGCTCATCGAGTTATGAGCTCAGAATCTATCTAAAGTCCCCACCAAACTCATGCCATGGGTCTCCTCAGCATTTTGTAAGCATTTTCCCTTAATTTTATTTTTTTATTTCAATTTAATTTAAATTTTTTTAGCATTTTGGCACTAGGGATTGAATACAAAGTCTTTCCACTGAACTGCGTTTTCATCCTTTTTAAATATTTTTAAATTTGGAGACAAGGTCTCATGAAGGCCAGGGTTAGCCTCCCTGATTGTAGGGATTATGGGTGTGCACCATTGTGCATTGCTTCTCTTGGTATTTTTGTTGACAGAATGGCAATGTTCTGTGATGTTCTGACCCTTCGTTGCCTGTAGGCTGGAATCGGGGAGGGCACTCAAAAGCAACTGTGATGAGGCTTGGGTTCAGTGGTTCTGCATCCTGTGACTATGTCCCCATCAGGAGACATGAGGTATGATGACTAAAGCTTTTGTCTAGACAATGACAATTGAGAGTGGATAGTGGCACTTCTGAAGTGGGTCACCTGGGCCCCTGGCTATTTGCTCCTTGTTAGTCCTCTGACCTGTCATTTATAGTGTGAATTAGGTGTCTGAGGTCAGTTTGAAAATAGCAGGAACTGGGATTCAAACCCAGGACTGTTTCATTCCTGTTTTGAACCGTCATCTTCCGTAAAGGTGACCTCGTGGCTCTCCTGGAGAGGATACCCTTAGTAATTCAGCATTCTGGCTGAGCCAACATGGATTGGGCATTGCCTGGTCCATAGGCTCTGTTGTGGGCAGCAGGATTCTTCCAAGAGTCTATGACCCAGGCTTTGCCCTGCCTGAAGGTCAGAAGTCCATTCGAAACAGAAGGTGATCAGTGTGGGATTAGCACAACCTGTGGACAGGGGCAAGGAGTGGTGCTTTTATCCCTGGGTTTCTTCACTCAAATGACCGACCAGTGAGTCTGGATTGAGTGCTGCCCCCCAGCAGATCTGGGATGGGTACAGAGGCAGGAGAACAGTCTGGTGACCAGAGCTCCAGGAAGCTCTGGGGACCTGTTGTTACTTGTGATCAATGAATTGTTCTAGTCTGTTTCTTACAGTGGACACCCTGAGGAGCTCTGTAAGCCTCAATTTAGAAAGTCACTCTTGGTTGTTAAACCAGCAAGGGATGTGCCCTTGAAGATCCTACACTTGGGGCCATGCTGAGGAAACCCAGGAATGGCATCAAGATTAAGCCTGTGGACTCACCCAGCCAGGTTTCAGGCCCATTCATTTGGAGACCTTCAGTGGGCACCCCACTGTGTTGGAGCTTGAATGTGCGTGTGCCACAGACATGACTGTGTGGAATCTGGCCACTGCCTGGCGCCATCTTGCTGACAGATGGATGAGTCAGCTTTGCTGTTGAACCGAAGGAGACACGAAAGGGTCCAGAGCAACAGCAAGGCTCCTGGGGTACACTGTCTAGGTCCCTCAGTTTCTCAGCCATCTGTACAATGCTGGCTTATGTTGCTGCTGCCTGTCCAGTGAGCCAGGCCAGTGACATCCTGACTCACTTGACCCTTAAAGCCACGATACAGGACCATGTGACTCTTCTTACTCAATAGCAGACCCCCAACCTCTGGGAAGACATTTCACCAAGGTCAAGGTCATGGACTACCCACTCTGGCTCTGGCTTCTGGGTGAGGGAAGGGGCTCTGGGAACCTGCCCGTCAGTCAGCCTCTGCTGTGTCAGGAGCTCCAGGTGCTCCATGGATGTAGAGATGAATCCCCATGTCAGCAAGAGTCCTTCCAGAGCTGGCTGGGAAATTATTTGGGACCAGGACAAAATGAAAATGTGGCAGTCCATCATGGTTTAGGTCCCAAATGGCTCCCAAAGGCCCATATGTTGAAAGCTTGGTCCCCACCGCTGGGGTGGTGGTGGCGGAAGAGGCTATAGAAGGAGGGGGCTTGGTGGAGGGAATTTGGGCCCTTAAAGGGGGATAATGAGACCCTTTCTGTTAGCTTCCTGGCTGCCATCTGTACAATGGCAGCTTCTTTGCCATGCCCTTCCACCATGGTGTGCTGTGCCTGCCACAGGTCTAAAAAGCAGCAGGGCCAACTGATTATGAAATGAAACCTTTTAAAACTGTGAGCCAATGGGATGTGTAGCACCTGTAATCCCAGCACTCTGGGAAGCTGAGGCAAGAGGGTCAAAAGCTTGAGCCTAACCTGGGCAACTTCCTGAGACCTTTCTCAAAAAGAAAAAGGGCTGGGAATGTAGCTCAGTGGAAAGACCCTGGGTTCAAACCCCAGTATGCAAACAAAACAAAACAACTATGAGCTAAAACAAATCGTTTCTCCTTTTAAGTTGGTTACTTCAGATATTTTTTCACAGCAGTGTAAAGCTGACACACACTCCTTAATTTAAAAAAAATGGAAAAAATACAACGTTAAATGTTCTAAAATATAAGACTTCCCTTTCTTCTATGGGAAGTTTGTCCCTTGACTTCTGGTTTCGGTTTCCATTAATTAATGCCATTCTAAGTAAGAAATATGTACTAGGATTTAAGTTACAGTTGCCCTTCCATTTACTAGGATTCAACCAATTGTGATTCAAAAAACTGTTAAAAATATTTCATTCATACTAAACATGGACAGACTCTTTTTGATCATTATTTCCTAATTAATAAGAGTATAATAATTATTTACACATCATTGAGGTTGTATTAGGCATTGTAAGTAATCTAGAGGGAATTTAAAGTATACAGGAACATGTGTGTAGATTCTATGCAAATACCTAATTTTATAGAAGGGGCTTGAACAATAGTGGGTTTTTGTGGCCTGGCAAGTGGGTGTTTCCTGGAACCTATCTTTGCTGGTACCAAGGGATCATTAGTATGAATTTTGCCTCCCATCTTTGTATCATATCATGCCAATTTAAGTACAAACGTAAGAACATTTAGCTGGAGGGCAGAATCGCTGAAAGGACACCATTTGTATTTTGCAGGTAGCACATACGCTTTAATTCCATTGTTCCCCAGAACAGTGGAGGTGCTGCACAGATGAAAACAGTGATTTTCATTTCAGCCCTTGATCCACAGGCTGCTGGCATGCTCCACCTCCACTTACTGATGGGCAAAGAACGCTGAGAGAGAAAAGGAATGGAGTGACCACTGCCACTTGTCACTAGGTTCAGCATAAGCAGTTGAGTAATGCCAGGAAATCTCCAACTAAGACAGACACGCTGGCCCCTCTATCCTTCAAGCTTGTTAGCATACTATTGTTTTCCTCTCCCATTTCAAAAATTTATTTATTTATGTTTTGAGACAGGGTCTTTCTACGTAGTAGGCCAGCTTTGAACTCACTTATGTAGCCCAATCTGACCTTGGACTCGCAGTGATCCTCCTGCCTTGGCCTTCTTACAATCGAGAGCCACCATACCTGGCTCTCCTTGGATTTAAAGCAAGTTTGGTTTGAATGAAAATGTACCTGGGCACCCCCTTGCTTAGCTTCAGAGGAATGTACCCACTTTGGACTTGCTTGAGGGGCTTTATTTATAATTTTTCTTTGCTCATGGGCATGCTGCACTGTCCATGGCGTTCATGTGTGAAACATAAGTTCAAAGATATTGACATTTTGAGATTCTCAACATTAATACTAACCCTAACCTTAGCATTACATCTAGTATGGAGCCCTGCAGAAGTCCTATGCCCAGGAAGCTGGCCTGGGTACTATCATCCCCCTACACCTTGAGCTGGGACTGGCGGTGCCCTGGAAAGGAGCCCCAACACATTACTTATCCCTGCTCCATAAGGAAGCATAGGAATTTCAGCTGACCAGAGTCCACAAGCCCTACTCTGCTCCCAAAGGTTAGGACAGGGAGAATTGCTGTGAATAGCCCAGGGGGTCCACGCACTCTTTCTTGCCCAAGGTGACCTAAGGGACCTTTACTCTTCTGGAGACCTCAGCAGCAGAGCCATGTCCAAAGACAATTGGCCTGAGAGGTCAGGGAGGAGGGACCCTACTGTTGATGGCTGCAGGGCATTGGGGTGGGAACCATAGGCAGGGCCTGGGTCCCAGTCTTTCTCCCATGAAGTTGGGGAATGATGGGACAATGGCTTTCTCAAGGTGGCCTGAGCCCGTGGACTGTGAGTCTTGTGCTCTTGGGAACATGAGGAACAGCTCGGGTCCACTCAGAGCCCAGAGAAGATGAGAAGGACCCCAGAAGCCAATGTGAGGGGTCAAGGAACCAAAGGTAGGTGGCGGATAGAGGATAAGGTAGGTGGCTACTTTTAGGGAGGGCATGCTAAGGGACAGAGCTCCATGCTCCTGGGTGGGCCTTCACCCCTGCTCCTACTTCTCTCCCAGCCAAAGTCAGGTCCTACCCGAGGCCCACAGGTACTGGGAAGTAAGCAGGTTCAGAGTGACCCAAGGTGGGGATTCTGCAGCCCTCTGCCATCCCCAGCCCAAGCCTGCCTGGAGGGACACAGAGTCTGCTGCCTTTTGCTGAAAAGGAGCTTCACATCAGGAAATCAGAGTCGGGATTCCCCAGCCTCTAGTCCCCTAGGTGGAGGAGGGATCTTTTGTGCTGCAAGGGGAAGGAGGAGCAAAGACCTGCTGGGCTCCCCGAGGGGCTGGCCTGGGGGGAGGGCCCGACTCATCAACTCATCTTCCAAGCACAGTCTCCTCTAGGGTGTTTCCTTGGTGGGCCTAGATGAGAGGAAGATGAGAAAGGATGGACTTCGGGGTAGCTGGAAGCATTACAAGCCCAGCCAGAAGTGGGTCCTAACCCTCCTACCTCCTAGGGCCCCCAGACCCCATGTATTTCTCCCCCTACAATCACCTGGGGCCTCACCTCTCCCCAGCTGCTGGCTGTGCTTAATGAGGTGAATCAATCAGCCTGAGGCCTTGAATGCCACAGGGAACCTCTACCAACCTGCAGGCCTTACCCCCAGCAGGGTCCCCCACTGAGACTGGGACCCTGACCCTCCCTTAAATATTGCAATAGGCCATTGTCACCAGCTGCTCTGTCGTCCCTACAGAGGGGTAGTCCCAGCCAGAGGCAGGTACAGACTTTCAGAGGAGTCAGCTGTCAGCTCCCAAAGGCCACTCACCAGCTGAGGGAGAAGTGGGGGGCTGCTTACCATGCCATCTGCTTGTGTTTGCCAGACAGGGCCACCATATATCCAGGTCTGAGGTCAGCTCTGCACTCTCTGGGTGCCCCTTAGCTGATGGTCAGGAATTGTAGGCTCAGTTAATAATATCCAGAGGTGAGGCTTCTGCAGAGCTGCAATAAGACCCAGGGGCAGCTTGGGGAACAGTGTGAGTCAGGCCAGGCAACGTGACAAAACACCAGAAGTCAAGGATGGATCAGATGTTGATCTGCTCACATTGTGGAGACTGGATATCAGAGATCTGAGTCTTGCAGACTGGTCCTTCCTCTCCTTGGCTTCCAGACAGAATCCGCGCCCCCCCCCCCCCGTGTCCTCATGTGATTGTCCCTGTGTTTGTGTCTTCACCTCCTTTTCTTCTGGGGATCCCATTCATATGGATTGCAGGTTCACTCTAATGACCCCAGTACCCCGATTGCCATTCTAAAGGTCCTGTCTCCAAATGCAGTCATATTTAGAGGGACTGAGGCTTAGGACTTTGGCATGTGAACTGGAGGACATCATTCAGTCCATGCCAGATGGAAAGAAGAGCTTTCCAGAAATCCAGACCTGTGAACACATCCCTTCCCTCTCCATGTCACAGCCTCTTCCTAGGTGCAACACAGCCTTCCCCCTGTCCTGCTCATAAAGGGTAACCAGTTCAGGGCTGAGGACTGGGAGGCCTGGGAGTCCCGTGGTCTTAGACAAGATGGAACCTGGAGCATAGGGAGAGAGACCTCCTAAACAGATTACCTTCTGTCTCTTTGCAAGATCCCAACTTGGGCACCCAGACTGGACAGATCCCAGCCCTTTCCCAGGAAGGCATAGCTGATAGTGTCCTCACTTACTTGGGACCACATGTGACCGGACCCACCAGGGTTGCCCTGATAAGACTGAAGAGAGGCAATCTCCTTGGCGGGCATTGGGAGCAAGTTAATGGGTATCTGCTGCAGACCCGGTTTATAGGAGCTACTTCTTCCTGCTTGTCCCTGGGTCCCTATGGGATCTGGATTGTGGCTCTGTGGCCCTGCCCTCTGGTCAGTGTGGCCAGAGGGCTGGTTATGCTATCAGGCTATTATCCAGGGGTGAGGGCAGCTTGGGTTCCTGATGCCTCTGCCCCACCTCATCCATTGGCAGTCTGGGTCTCTGTCCAGTCCCACCCCAGGTTGGCCATTGCTTGCATTGATAAGTATGCAAATCTCCAAACGAAACCCAATTAATACTCAAATCAGGGCCTGGGAACTGCTGGCTGTGCAGCAGAACTGGGCTGGGTTATACCTTTGGGCCTCCGGTATTTGTCTCTCATTTGAATGCCTTTTGTGGCCTACCAGGTGGGGCCTTTGAAAGGGCTTAACTCCTTAGACAACAGCTGCCTTATCCAGTTTAGAGGGGGGCTGAGCTGTCCTCTCCTGTGGCCTGACCTGATCCCACCTTCTGGCTCTGAGACCTGGCCCCTCCTCAACCTTCTTCCCCCAGCCACAGACAGACAGGGTGGATAAGGACCTACCTATTCCTCAAAGTGTGGCTTGAGGTAGGCAGGTCTGGGAGAGGACCCAGGCTTGGAAGGGGGGTGGGGTGGGGATGGTTCCTGGGGTCCTTTAGTCCCAGGCCAGAATCAGGGTCCTGTGGGAGGGATGTATTGGTCATAGGCCTAGGGTGGGCACGTCACTTTCTCAGGAGTGTGTGTAAACATGTGGCCCAGGCCACGGAGCAGGCATGAA
The DNA here is from genome assembly GCF_034190915.1 of Cavia porcellus. Classification (NCBI taxonomy): domain Eukaryota; kingdom Metazoa; phylum Chordata; class Mammalia; order Rodentia; family Caviidae; genus Cavia; species Cavia porcellus. The sequence goes on from NW_026947500.1 coordinate 30,375,387, forward strand.
TGTGTATGTGATATGGTGCACACACCTGCACCTCTGCAGCCCCTCTCAGAATCCTGCTCCCAGATGGCTCAGGTGTGTGGCCCTTTGATATCCCCAGAGATAACCTTCCAGTCCTGGAGGATGTTAGAGATGGGTACTTCTGTAGATAATTTTTCTAGGTTCCTCCTGAGCCAGATGTCCTACTTTGGGACATCTGGCACTAGCAGATGCTCTGTGTTCTGATAACAGAATGAACAGCACCTCTCCATTCTAATTCAGGCCTGGGGCCAAACCTAGGGATGCTTTCTTGCTTCAGTGCAACCTCTACATTGTGCCCAATTTACAAGTTGGAAGACTGAGCCCTGGACATTGGCTGCTGCACAAGGGAGAAACACACAGATATCTCTGAGAAAAAAAGGATATCTTTTTGTTTTTGCACCACGGATCTAACTCACAACCTTGCACTTGCCAGGCAGGCACTTAGGCCACTGAGCTAAATCCCTAGCCCAGCCCTAGGATATCTTTTTTCAGGGTTGGCCTTCTTAAGAGTCACCTTCTGGTCCCCCATTGTCCCTCAGCCCTGACACTGTTCTCTCTAGATGTGGTTGGTTGGGCTGAGCCTTTAGAACTGGGCTACAAGCCCAAGGTGAAGACTATGGGCTTCCTGCAGCCTTCAGGTGGCAGGTTGGAATCAGCTGAACTACCAGGGACCAGCTGCTGGTTTTCCTGATAGCTACCTCTCTGTCACTCCACTCTGTTCTCAGCCCCTTTCTGCCAGAGGCACACACTGTATGTGCTAATAAAAGTCACAGATTTCACCAGAGTATCTCCTCCCAGGAACCCTTCCCGAGAGGTCCGTCTCACAGCTCTCAGGATAGGACTCTGGGAAGGACAGATAAGAGAGGGAATGTATTGGGACACCTGGAGGCTGGAGGCCAGGCCAGCCTACTCATTCTTGGCCTGCCTATCCTGCCTGCTTCGATCTCCTCTGAGCACCTGCCCTACCCTTCTACTGGGGCCACTGAGAGCAGCAGGGGGATCATTGGTCTCCTGCATGACTGGACTGGAAGGAGTCTAGGACTGTGGGCTTGGCCTGGATGCAGACCAGGAGGGTCTGGGCAGCAGGTGATATATGTGTAGCACCAATGGAATGTTGACCAGCAGGTTGTCAAATGACCTGTCTCCTGTCCAGCAGCCTCAGGCAAGGTCACTATAGCCCCACCCACATCCCTGAAGCCTAGCCTGTACTTCCTGATTGCCTCTGTGGCCAAAAAGAAGAGGTGGGGTCAAAGGGGGATGGGCAGGGGCCTGTATAGCCCAGAGGTGGGGTTGAGCTTGAGGAATGAGCCTCTGAGCAGGCTCAGCCTTGGGAGCTTGAACCTTGAACCTGAAACTTGATGTCTACCGGCTCCCAGACTCTCTAGGAAGGGCTGAGTAGACACAGTCCCTCACAGTAGTGCACTGGGTCAGCTCCCCCTCTCAGGGAAACAGGGTCAGGCCAAGTACTTATGGAAGTCTGTGGATTGTCCTGTGGCCAACCTCTATGGATCTAGAAGAGGTCAGAGAACCAGCTTTGTTATCTCCCAGATGAGGTATAAATACCTCAAAATTAGGAGTCTTGGGGACATGCCAATGAATTTTGCACATGTTTACACTTGTATATCTCCCACCTCTCCAAATCCCCACACCCAGTATTTCCAGAACCAGCAGGCTTCTCTGAGACCCGCCCCAGCCATGTGCCCTACCCCACCCTGTCTACCGTCACCATGGACCGGCTTTATTCTTGACCTTCACATAAATGCAGCTACTCAGCAAGTGAGCCTTCTGTGTTCTCTTTGCTGTGGTCAGTGTGGATGGCCATTGGTGAACACATGAGATTTACCTTCCACAGTCCTATTGATGAGCATGGGGTAGCCCCAGGGTTTGGCTGCTCCGGATGATGCCTCCAGGGCCTTCTTGTGCTTGTGTCTTGGGAGAACCTAAGGTCTCTATTTACCCTGTGTTTATGCCCAGGAGACACATGTCAGGCCTGACCAACACCTGTGTTTGCGTCAAGGGTGGCTCCTAAGCGCCCTGTGAGCCAAGCTGATGTCAAGACTCTTGCATCACCTCCAGCTGAGGAGTTGGGGCTCTGGGGGTGATGGTCAGCTTATGTGTGTGGGAAGATGCTGACAGATTGGCAGGCTCTTTGCACTGACAATCACCCAGCCCTCTCTGCTGGGCAGCTGTCTGTGTAGGGCTGGCCTATGCTGCCTGCCTGTTTTGTGACCTTTGAACCACTGTGCTATCTGGTGCCCTGGTGTTCATGAGCTTTTTCTCTCTTACTTGACCTTGCCTCAACCTTGAGATGGATCAGTAGTCATTAAGATGAACAAATGTTACACTTTCAAAGCAAAAAGAAAGAGGCCAGATCATTCCCTTAAGGTCACATGAGGCCCTTTGAGCCTGGGCCTGCTTGGGGCAGGAACAGGAAAGAATAGGATTTTTCCCGAGTAACACAACTGCCTTCCCTTTTTAAGCCCCTGGGACCCCTACCTAGGGAAGATGAAAATGGAGTTTTAGGGTACTAGGGATTCCAGATGTTCGAGATATTAGGCCTTTCCAAAATCCCTTCCTAAAGCCCCTACCAGTGTTGGGAGGTGACCTGATTGGGTATTCCAGAACTAAGCCAACCTCTGGTGATCTGGAAGGAGGAGGTTTCCTGGATGCCCAATGTATGGGATAGAGAACCCATGGGTGCTCTTTTCCCTACTGAGGGCAGGGTGGCTGGTCTGAGTGGAGAGCAAATTGGCCATGTCACCCCAAAATGGGGATGCACTGGTGGCCTAGAAAAGGCATTGCCAGGAGTGCTGAAGGGAGAGGTAGGATACTGGGTGGGAGCCTGGGGCTCAGATAGGATGCAGACTCCAGGGAAAGCAGACCAGGGGCAACTTGGAGCAGCAGGACCACAGTCTGGGCAGGTGATGGGCAGTAGGCGGCAGGCCTGGTCCCTGAGGGGAGGCAGGCTACTCAATTAGCACCAGCCCCACCCCCACAGCCTCTCCTCCTCAAGAGCCTCCCCCACCCCAGGGCAGTGGGCAGTGCTGGTTCAGGTGGAACCTGTTCTGGGCAGGGCTGGTGCTGCCGGCGGTGGATTCCAGCTTCTGTTTCTGCTCCGCTTCATCAGACGCTGGAAACGCCTTGCCCAGCCCCAGTTTGGCCCTACCCTGTGCCCCAGCCCTAGGGCTTTGCTCCCAAGAGATCAGGCTACAAGCCCTGCCCTGTCTTTCCTTCACGTGCACACACACGCACAGACACACATGCACACAGACACATATACCTAGATATAGAGACGACTGAAACCCTGCCCACAGGCACACCTAAACGTACACACCAAGACAGAGACACAGATGCACTGGAACAGACAGACAGATGCATGGTGAACACACACTGAAACACGTATGACCGGAGCCGCGGGAGACAGGAGGCCAGACTCGAGCAGGATCAGCTCTCAAAGTTTATTGCGTACAGCGAACCGGACCTAACAAGGTCTGCCACCCTCAACGTTGGTTCCTCTTCCGCCCGTTGGGGGCAGGAACAACCTCTTATAAGGGGAAGCAGTATCCAATCACAGAGAAGCGCGTCTAACAAGCTGATAGGCTAGCGTCACGGGTAACTGGGCAGACATGACAATTTGGCGGGCTTGTTCAGGCCGGGAAGAACCCGGAAGCAGGAAATGGGCGCCATCATAGGCGGCTTCCCACATCTCCCCCTTTTTTATTTATTAAAATAGGATGGTCTGTGGGTCCCTCCAAGGTGTCTATGACCTTGTTGCTGTTAGACACCTAGGAGTGGGCCTACCTTGTAGGCCGAGGCATGAGAGAATGTAGAGGTCTATACCCTGCTGTGCATCACCCTGTTTTGTGCATATCCTTGCGCCAGGACCATGCTCAAGGTGAGTGGTTCATTTTTTCGCAGGGCCAGGCTTTTGTGAACCGAACCTGGATGCATATAGACATTCATTCCTGCCTTCCCCCCAACCTTTGGGGCGGACGGCACTGCAGTACCCTTGGTCTCGCATCTCAATGCCAATAATTTGACTCCAGAAGGGACCCCTGGCCTTATAGGCCATGTATATCTGAGTGGAGCCTGTCTTAGGTTGACCGGGAGGGCTTTTCCCGTCTTACCCGTCATTGGCTTGCCCACTCAGCTCTTATAGCTGATGTTCTGCAATGTGAAGGAGATATGCGGCGGCCTGCTGGCCTGATGGGCCACCTGCTGCCATTTGCATGGCTGCCATAGCTGTGATCTTAACCTGCTGCTGAGTTTGTATGAGGCGATCTAACAAGCATTTAATAACCACAAGCCCCACTAGGATGGCCACGGCAATCAGGATCCAAGTAGTCAGGTTGGGCCAGGAGAACCAGGAGGTGACGCGTTTCCACAAACTGGCTATAACACTGCCTAAAGTTGATAAATCAAACCTGACTGAACCTAGTTGGATACCGTCCATATTGTCAAGTTCCTGACCGACTATGAGGTACAAATTGTGAAACTTAGGTAGGTAGGTGTCTTGCAGCCAAGCTGTCATATTTTTAACAGTGTTGGTCAAATTTGTGCGAACAGGGGTGATTAATAGGAACCCACAGAATAGAAAAGGCTCCAAACCAGACATTTTAGTTTGTAGATGGTCTCGGGCGCTGAGCGTTGGTCCCAGAAGGGTCGAGTTGACTTGTGTCCGCGGGCTTATCCTCCTGTGCTTTATCAGGAACTGGTGTGGAGTTTACTGCTCGCGTCAATCTTTCCGGGACCCACAGCGGTTCGCAGCCTGGTTCCTGTGGGAAGACACAAACCGCACCTCGGGTCCAACTAATCACTGGATCCGGGCCCATCCATTGTCCTGTAAGGACATCTTTCCATCTCACCAGCCCTTTGTCGGCCGGGGACGGGTTATTGTGCTCCACGGCAGGGGAATGATTATTGTGATTAAGGTTTAAAAAATTTATGGTAAAGAGTGCCAATGATATTCTTCCTTTGGGCGTTAGGCCATGGCCTATTCCCTCCTTTTGTTTTTGTAAGACACCCTTGAGTGTCCGATGGGATTGCTCAATGATGCCTTGTCCTTGGGGGTTGTAAGGAATGCCATGCTTAAGGACAACATCCATTTGTTGACAAAATGTCATAAAAATTTTGCTGGTATAGGCAGGACCATTGTCTGTTTTTAGTATATTGGGCTTTCCCCAAGCAGCCCAGGCTGCCAGGCAATGATTAATAGCATGGGTGGCCCTTTCTCCAGGTTCTGCCGAGGCAAACATAACCTGAGAAGCGGTGTCAACCGAAACATGTACATATTTGAGTTTTCCGAATTCTGGGATGTGTGTAACATCCATTTGCCAAATATGATTGGGGCGCAGTCCTCTCGGGTTAACACCAATAGATTGTTGAGGTGAAGAGATCACACAGACCTGCCAATGCCTCTAAAAGCGTCATGGTAAATGGTGCATTGGGCCCATAAGCTGAAACTGCGTCCTTGATAGCTTTAAGTTGTTTAATTTCTAAGGGCTCATAATATCCTCCTCCTCCCCTGCCTCCTACTTGTACCGGGAATGCATGGAGACCGGAACACTCAAAGGGAAGCCGCGACCATACCCTCTGGTGGAAGGAACGTCCTCCTCCCTCCCCAGATGGGGGCGCAGAAGGCAACCCAGGAAGTAGCTCTCCCTTTAACCAGGGCGGTGCCATAGGTTGTGGGCGCCCTCTGGCGGCCACGGGTGGAGGTGGCAGCCCAGGGAGCAACTCCTCTTCCGGCCACGGCGGTGCAGTGGGGCCTGGCGCCCTGAAGGGGGCGATCGTGGGTCACGAACTTGCCAAAGGGCGGAAGGGCTTAAGCTCCTCCCGTAAGGCGGAGTAGCTCGGGCAGGGTGGTGTTTGGTTCCCCTTTTTATCTTCCCGAGCCCTAAGTTCCTCTTTTAACGGTGTAGGAGGGTCATGCTTAGCAAAGACGACCTCCTCTTCTGAGCCTTCCGAATCCGAATCAGAATCGGAGCCCTTGTGTTTCTCTGGAGGCCCAAAGTCAGGTGTGACTTCGGGCTCCTCCGAGCACTCGGATCGAGCTTTGTCAAGAGCCTGTCGGGCTGAACAAAGCCCGGGGGTTTGTTCATCCGTCAGACAAGCCCTAATCAGTTCCCACAGGGGTAAAACCATGGGATCCAAGCGTCCCTCTTCTCGGGCGCATCTAAGATCCCCTCCTAACTTCTCCCATGACGGGAGGGTTAGAGAGCCCGTGGACCAAAACCAGGGGGCAATTTCATTAACACGATCCAGAAATCTCGAAAGGGTGACCCGGTTTATGTAGATGCCTCGGGTCCGCAGCAGGACTCTTAGGGAGTCAGCGAGGGGTTTGCGAGCAGCGTTGCCCACAATGGCGAAGCGAAAGCGAAACAAATGCAAAGAGAAAAAAAAAAAAAGACCGGCGTCCACCCGTGTGGCGCTCAAAATCTGTTAGGTACGTCCACCCAACCCAGGCGATCCAGTACTCACCTGTCCCGGGAACCGCTGTATCTCACGTAGCTGATCAGGGTGAAGAGAAGAGGCGCTCGGGGCCTTCCGTTGTTATTGGGCCAGGTCCTCCGTCGTACCGCAGGCGACAGCAATCGCACCTCCCGGCCGAAGAGGCACGTCGCTGAGTCTTTTACCTTTTTCCCCGTACGGGCCACCAGATGACCGGAGCCGCGGGAGACAGGAGGCCAGACTCGAGCAGGATCAGCTCTCAAAGTTTATTGCGTACAGCGAACCGGACCTAACAAGGTCCGCCACCCTCAACGTTGGTTCCTCTTCCGCCCGTTGGGGGCAGGAACAACCTCTTATAAGGGGAAGCAGTATCCAATCACAGAGAAGCGCGTCTAACAAGCTGATAGGCTAGCGTCACGGGTAACTGGGCAGACATGACAATTTGGCGGGCTTGTTCAGGCCGGGAAGAACCCGGAAGCAGGAAATGGGCGCCATCATAGGCGGCTTCCCACACACATAAACACAGACACAGGCACATAGGCTTAGCACACATACACCTGGATACACACACGTAGACACAGGTACGCACATAGACAGGGACACACACGCACTTACACAATCCAATGGAGCTAGCTTGGACCTGTGGCCTTGGGCAGTGCACAGGCAGGCTAGGGGGCCCACAGGCTAACCTTGTGGAGAAGCACTACCATCCTTGGGCACCCATGTACCTTTGGGTTTTCTTTGTCCCCTTTTACCCACAGGAATGTGTCCAAGGAACCCTCACCTCAACACTCTAAGATATAGATGCCTACCCCAACACACAAAGTGCTACATTCTGTGCACTGTCCAGCAGGGTGCTAGGACCATGGCACTGTGACACCTCCACCGTGGAGTGTCCTCTTTGTGACTATTGTTTTGTTCTCATTTCACCCTTTGCAACAGGCAGATAGAGGATCTTGCTGTGGCTTTGATGTGCCTTTCTCTAACTGATGGTACCCTTTCATGGATTTACCACCCTTTCTTCATTGGTGGGGTCTCAACTCAAGCCCTTTATGGGCTTCTGAAAATTGGGTTACCTGTTCTCCTACTGATGTTTTCAGAGATCTTCACGTACTCTGGATATAAGTTCCATGCCAGTAGGTGATTTGCAAACATTTTCTTTCAGCCTATTGCTTCATGTATTTTTTCAATGTTGTAACTGTACAGGAGAAAAGTTATAAATTTAATAAACTTCTATATATCTACTTTTGTCACTTATGGGGTTTGTATTGGTGTCCTAGCTAAGAGCTCTACCTACCCCAGTGGTTTCCAACTCAGGCCATTGCATCCCCAGAAGACAGTTAGTAATGTCTTTTGGTTTGTTACATCTAGGGATTTTGCTGCTATCATGGGATAAAGAACACCCCACAGCAAGGAGCTGCTGGGCCTTGGCAATATGGAAATTGGAAGCTCTGTCTATCCCAAGGCTACAAAGACTTTCTGTTTCTAGAAGTTCCATAGTGAATATAGGTCTATGATTCATTTGGAGATATTTTCTTATACAAAATGTGAGATATGTGAGTCAAAGATCACTTTTTTGTATATGGATATCCAATCAGTGCACTCATTGAGAAGACTATACCTTCTCTGTTGAACTGCTTTTGCATGTTTGGCAAAATTCAATTGACTATATTTGTAGGGGTCAGTTTCTGGAATCTCTATTCTGTCCCATTGATCTATAAAACTTTAAACTATAAATGCTTGCACCCATTACCACACCATCTTGACTACTATAGCTTTATAGTAATTTCGGGTAGTCAATAATATGAGTCCTCTTCGTTCTTCCTTTTCTAAGATACTTTTATTATTCTTGCTTTTTGTATTTCTATGAGAATTTTTAGGTCAACTGGACAATAGTTACAAAGATTTTCACTGGGAAAATTATTAGAATTGAGCTGGTGATGAGGACCAGGTTCTTGGCTACCCAGGCATGTTGTGTCCTGGTCCTGACTTCTGGAGAAGGTTGTGTGGGTATCTCATGAGCGCTTATGGTGACCGAAGTGGGGGGGGGTGGCTGAAATGTGGGTGGAGCGGGTGGGGTGGGGGGCAACTACAACCCCAGAGTCCTCATTCTAGGTAAGGGAGTGACGAGAGATTAAAAAACCAGAGGCTGGTTTTAGAATTCACTAACTCTTAGTTATTGAGCTCATAATCAGATCAAGTTAGCAGCTAGACTCGTGTGACAGCCTGCTTTTAACCAGTGACTCAAAGCAAAGCTGTGAACACCCTGATGTCATCAAATGGCCACAGCTAATAAAAGATCACCAGGAGAACTCCAGTCTGACGACACTGAAGCTAGATGAATGTAATTACTATAAACGGAGCAAGGATAAATTAATCAAGTGATTTATGGCTCATAAAAGCAAGATTGTTTAAATAAATTTTCAGTTTACTCTAAATGTTGAAGTGCCCCCAGACCAGTGTTAAGGCCATCATTATCATTTCTCTCCGGGAATCGAGCAGTTGCAAAGCGTCTAATAGAACGCTATTACCACTGAGTGCTGTGGAAATGAGGCCCGCATGAATGAGTTTTGTGCTTTCTGTCCAACTTTTCTTTGTATGGATAACAATGCAAGCAGCATTAAAGCCCTCAAGCTTTATAAGATTAATGCAAAACTCTGTGATCTTCATTCCTCCAAGAAAGGAGAAAGCTCAGCTTACCTTGAGACTCAAAAGTGCACCTAATAATTTTGATATAGAAATGAGCAAGAGGGATAGAAAAAGAGCTACAATTGATTTTTTTTTCAGAGACAGGGTCTCACAGTGTGTATTCCAGGCTGGGTTTGAACTCACTATGCAGCACAAGCTGTGCTTTAATTTGCAGTGAACCTCCTGTCTCCGCCTCCCAAGTGCTGGGATCACAGGTATGTGCCACTATGCCTGGCCTAGAACTGATTTCAAAGATGTGGTTTATCTTATTGAGGAGCTGGTGTATGGAATTCTTGAAAAATGGAGAGAGAGAGAGAGAGAGAGAGAGAGAGAGAGAGAGAGAGAGAGAGGATTATTCCCTTTTGATCCATGTTATTGGCAGAGATTTTTTTCTAGTGCAGAGAGGCATTGGTATAGAACTTTTGGAAGGTTGAACAACACACCAAAGAAGAACTAAAATCTTCAAGGAAAGGATGAAGATAAAAAAGAAAAAGCCTCATGTTCTGCTGCTGCAATGGAAGAAGATTTGGAAGCACCTTCCTCCCACATAAGTGATAGCTTACAAAGAGACAGCCATTTACCAAAGTTAGGTCCTGATGATGTGTCTGTGGATACTGATGCTATTAGAAGGGTCTATACCAGGTTGCTCATTAATAAAAAACTAGAAACTGTGTTTCTTAATGCACTTGTATATTTGTAACCTAATATAGAATGCAACTTGATTCCCGATCCTAACTGTCTGCATTTGCTCACTATTGCAGTGGAGAACAGGAATCTCCACAGTCCTGAATGCTGGAAATGACATTGTCATTGTTTTGCAAAATAGTGAGCTAGTTACCCCTTGCTACCCAAGAAAACTGGTTAGACAGTGGTGTAAATATAGTGCTGGCCAGATTCAGAGAATGATGGAAACATTTGAGCAATTTATTACTTACAAAGACATAAGCAATGAATACATGAGTTAAAATCTAGTGAACGAAGGTGATGTTATGATTGCTACTTCAAAGGGCTTAAAAACACAAACGTAGTGGAAGACGAAACGAACACAAATCAGAATGAAGAAGATGGTGAAGAGCCCATTGCTGCATCCAACAAATTGACACTTCAAGAGCTTTTGAGGGGAGGAAAGAAGAAACATCGAAGGTCCTCAAGAGAACTCACTGGAAACCGAACTTGTTGTTATAATTCTGAACTGTTAAAATCACTTATCTCTTTTGAGGCATTCATTAGTGAATGACTGAATGATGTCTAGAAATGGATACATATTCTGATTTTTTTCAGAGTAGAAACAGAGAACAACTGGGCATGGTGGCACATGCCTGTAATCCCAGCGCTCAAGAGGCTGAAACAGGAGGATCATTACAAGTTTGAGGCCAGCATGGGCTACAAAGTGAGTTCAAATCCAGCCTGAACTGCATAGTGAAACCCTGTATCAATAATAATAATAATAATAATAATAGAAGTAGAATGAAACAGAACAGATTTTCTTTTATGACAAGTTCCTTTATATTGAATGCTGTCACAAAAAATTGGGGATCATACTATGAAAATAGAAGTCACATGTACGGTGAATGAAGAATCATGGCTCCCTACAGCATAGTTCATGGACAGCAGCTGAATCCATATTTGAGACTCACAGTCAGCTATTAGCATATCATTGATGAGGTACTTTTCCAGCTGGAGATGACTGGTATGGAAAATCCCACAGACTTGAAATGGCTGTACACGAAATTTGAAGGAAAGCAAGGAGCTGACGAAGGTAGTGCTTTCAAAGAAATTTTTTGCATTAGGTTTAGGAGAAAATCTTTAATCCAGATATTGGTATGTTCACATATGATGACTCTACAAAGTTATTTTGGTTTAATTCATCTTCTTTTGAAGTTAGGCTCTGATTGGCATAGTACTGGGTCTGGCTGTTTACTAGAACTTTCTCCTGGATGTTCAATTCCCCCTGATTGGTTATAGGAAGCTAATGTGGGGGGGACTTTTGGTGACTGGGGGGACTCCCACCCCATTTTTCCATCAAAGTTTAAAAGACTTACTGGAATATGAACGAGATGTGGACGATGACATGATGATCAATTTGCTATAATCTAAGGAAAAATGTGATAAAGTTCCAATTACAGAGGAAAAAGGAAGGAATTTGTCAATCTTTGTTTCTGGCTATTGTCTCAATAAATCGGTAGAAAAACAGTTCAAGGCTTTTCAGAGATTTTCATATGGTGACCCATGATTCTCCCTTAAAGTATTTAGACAAGAAGAAACTGAATTGCTTATATGCAGAAGCCAGAATCGAGATTTTCAAGCCCTAGCAGAAACTACAGAACATGACAGTGGTTATACCAGGAGTTCTGTTGGGATTAGGGATTCTGGGAAACCTTTCATTCCCTCACTGGTTATCAGAAATTGTTGGGGACCACAAATTCATAGTGACTGGTTTTGTATATTTCCCTGTGGGATGAAAAGACGGATTGGGTTTGTTGATACCACCCATCTGGGATTTCCCAATGACTCTTCCAAGCATAAAATCATCTATGCCTTCTTAAGTCATTTGAGGATTATACTCAATGACAAGATATTTCTAAAGCATAAGATCATCTATGCTTCTTAAATCATCACAGGATTATAATCTGAATACTTCAAACATAAGATTATCTATGCCTTCTGGAGCTGGAGTCATTGGATGAATTGCAATCCTTTGCTAACCCCACCTATCACTGTACAGACCAAATAAATAGTGGTTGTTTGGGGAGTGTGCGAAGTGGGATCCAGAGACATTGACTTCCCAGCCAATGTTGGAATATGATACTTGTCTCTGGTGGGTTTTTTGGTTGTTGTTGTTTTATTTTGCTTTGCTTTGTTTTGGGGGGGAGTACTGGGGACCCAACTCATGACCTCACATTTGCTAGGCAGGTGTTTGTGCCACTGAGCCAAACTAGCTTTCTGTTTTTAATCTTTCTCGCAGCACTCTTGAGACTGACAATCGGAACTTTTGGCTGGGTTCCCAATAAGAAAGATTCTTCTTGCCATGTACAGTGGGCACAGGCAGAGCACCTGTGGAAAGGCTAGAAAAATTAAAGATGATTATAGCCCAAAATGGCCCAGATACAGAAAGGTTACCTACATCTCCTATTTTATTTTTAATAGCCTTTTACTTCTGGAATAGTCAAGCAAAAAAATACTTAGAGAGATTGTTGAAGGCCATCACGTATGGCAAAGTATTTGGCATGCTGTAAAACAAAACAAAACAAAAAACAAAACCAGGAAGAAAAAAAGAAAAATTAATAACTATAACAAAAGGAATAAATTTTGTGGTGATGGTGTCCTAGGACCAAAAGGCTGTAAAATAGTGAGCCATGAAGTCACCCATTTCTGTGCCTCCCATCTTTACGGGGGGCATGCAGACTGGAATAGCAGATTTCAGCTACCTGTATGAGCAAATCTTTTATTACTTTTTTTCCACATGAAAGTGTTACATATTCCTTCACTTGTATGTAGAGAGGTTTTTCTAAATATTCATTTTAAGGGTTAAATCACTTTTGCTTGTATTTATTGCTGCTTGAGGTTGAGCTTTTTTGAATATTTAAAATATATGTTCCAAATCCTAGCACTCAGGAAGCTGAAGCAGGAGGATTGTTGCAAGTTCGAGACTGGCCGGGGCTACAAATCGAGCTCAAGTCTAGCCTGAACTACATAGTGAGACCCTGAGTATATATATATATATATCTACTCTTCCAAGGACAACATTGCCACCACTTTCAGACCATGTAACCTTCAAATATGTGCTATTTTTTTCCTCTCTCCCTATATCTGACTCAAATCAGGAATTTTTAAGAAAATAAACAGTTTGCTTTTTAAACTTGCAATCTTGGAAACAGTGTGATGCAAGCACTGCTATTCTGGTCCCCAAAGAATTTTCTGTGTAAAATCTTGCGAATCAATAAAGATGGAAGAGGGGACTTGGAATGTTTTAACTGCAGCCCTCAGAACTTTACTTTGGTAACAGGACAACAAATTAAAACCAACACATGCCGCAGTGTGTCATTTTCATGTGTCCCGGAATGAACTGTTTCAACCCTCTTTCTTACTATATGAAAAGGCAGGGATTTTTGTTGTTGTTGTTGTTGTAGTTTGAAGTTTACTGGAAGGGTGCATTTGGTCAAATTACAATAGTCAGGCCTATTGCAACAGTTAAGAAGTTTGTTGTTTGTTATAAACAAAAAGCCAGTGAAAGTGTGCTTAAAGTAAGCTTTTTAGTAATCACTTTACTTAGATTTTTAAATAGACAGTCCAAAGGTTTCTCCTCTGTATTTCTATCCTGTGGTTTAATCAACTCTTTCTCAAGGCACCTGATCAGCCTTGCAGCGTGATAGATAGGAGGGTTACGTGCCTTGTGTTACCCAGTCATACAGTAAGCAAACCTGGAAATGAATGGAATTATTACTCTCAAGAATAACAATGTATGTCCCCAAAAGTTACATTTGACTTCAGAAATGTTAATGATTACTTTCACGTACCACAGAAAAGTATAAATGGCTGAAAATGACTGTGTATTTAAAGTGGTGGTTCTCCCTTTCTAGTCTTTGTCTGTGATGTTAATTTCTTTTGATGCACTATAAAATAAATGAATTATGTGAGTTTTTTGGATTATGTATTTTTAACTAAAAAATTATTGGGATTTATGAATATTTAGATCAATCTGGACAGTACTGATATCTCAATATTGAATCATCCAACTCATAAATACATTGTAGCTGTCTATTTATTTAGATCTTTTTTGATTTCTTCAGGAATGTTTCATAGTTTTCAGCATATATAATCTGCACAGTTTTGTTATATTTATACTTAAGCTGTTCGTTTTTGTCAGGTGGTGTTGTAAGTGGGTATAGAATTCTGGGTCGACAATTTTATTTTTTTCTTTTAGCCCTGGCTTACTTAGTTTCTGGCAGGAAGTTCTTTGTTCTTGATCATCATGGAATGTACCTTTGTTCTCCAACTGCTTCCAGGGTTTTCTCTTCTGTCTTTTGTTTTCAGCTGTCTGAATATGATATACTGAATTCTTTTAATGGTATTTTCCTTGGTTTGTGTTGTCTGAGCTCTTTGCATGGGTGTTTGTCAGTAATTTTATAAAAGTTTCATCCCTTATTCCTTAAATGTCTCTTCTGCATTATTCTTTCTGAAATCCTGATTATGCATATATTAGATCCCTCACTCTCCATGGCTTTTTGATGATCTGCACCTACCACATCCCATTATTGTTCCCTTTTTGTATTTCACTTTGCCTTACCTTCAAGTTCCCTGAACCTCTGTCCAGCTGTGTTGAGACCACTGAGGACCCCATGGTAGGTGTCATGGTAGTGTTACTGCTTGTCATTTCATTTTCTTTCCTCTAGTTGCTATCTCTCTGTAGAAATCTCTTGTCTGCTCTTGTACAGTTCCCCCCCTTTCCACTATAGTCTTCAGTATACTTACTGCAGTTATTTAGATGTGCTGTCTGACAGACCCAATGTGTATCATATCTGAATCTGGTGGTTTTGACTGTTTTTCAGTATTTCATTTTAACTAGAGACCTCATCATTTCTGCTGCAGTCCAGAGGCACTGTGGAGGACAGCAGAGGCTGAAGCGACAGCCCTACCAGCTGTTCCTTGGTATAGAGCTGAGTCCTAGCTTAATGTTGCTGTAGTCACGCTCACGGTGTGACTGGATTGTCACATCTCCCTGTGTCTAGTCCACCTGCAACTTTAAGTGTGGCCTGTGTGTGTGTCTCTGAGAGGGGTCTCTCCACCCACCAGTTCCCCTCCTAGAAAAGTCCCAGTGTACCTTGCCACAGTTGCTTAAGGGCAAGTGATGAGACATAAGGATGCTCTATGTTTCAGTTGAGTCCATGGGTGTGGCTTTTCCCTAGAGTGAGATTCCCCTCCAGTGATTTCCCCTGATGACCCATGCTGGGTGGATTTCTGCCTTGGGCAGGGACTGCTGGTCTCCTCTAGGGTCACGCCAGAGTAATGCTTTCTAGAAATCTTGCCAATGCTTTCTGGAAATCATTTTTGTTAGTGTCCAACAGAATCCATGGAGACCTGGGAGTGGGTGTGAATTTCCCTCCATCTGAAGCCCCAGGGGTATATGTTCTCTCATAAGCCCACACTCAGGTTTTGAACATTGATTAACACATTAGACAAATGCCCTTGGTGGTGTGCTGCCTCAGGTGTCTTAGGTGAGCTTGCATTCTGTCTCTCTGGGCAGGTAGGCATCTGGTCTTCCTTTGATCTCAGGCTGGTGTGTTGTCCTGCGACCTTGACACTGACAGTTTTGAGGAAAGCCATGAGCTTTGGGGATGTTTGGTGCCTTTTGTTACTGCCTCCTAAAGCTCTCTTTAGCTTTGTGTGTGCCAAGCAGAAGCTGAAGTTAGACCTTTCCTGAGAATTCACAGGCTCCTTCAGATTTAGCCCCTCCTGCGTCCTCCTGAGTGCACTTTCAGGCCAGGTCCCCAGGGTGGAAGACCTTCCAGCCCCTCTGCTTGGCTGGATCAAGCCACGACTGGGATCCTTTCTCAGCATGGACAGCAGGATCCTTTGGGTCATGTCCGGGAAGGGGCAGAGTGGACTGGCCTTTCATAGCCTCTCTGTGATTCCACCTGGCCCTCTCTTTGGTCCCTTCTATGCCTGTACTTATGAACTTCAGGTATAGACTACAAGGCTCAGGACTCAAGGCCCATGCTAGATGGTCCACTATGACACTGGGGGCTCTTCTGGCAGTCCAAAAGTTACAGTTGGGCCAAGGCGAGAGGTGAAGTGCCCTTTATTCCCCGGTGCTGAGTCAGAACCTGCTGTAGGAAAAAGATCATGTGTTGTATCCCGATTGGCTGCCTGGGTGGCCTGGCCTTGCCCTCCACCTCCCTTCTCCAGGGGACTGAACATGGGGTGGTGCACTGTGGACAGAGTAGCCTGCGAGTCTCCTAGAGACAAGGAGGCAGCCTCGCAGGGACTTTGGGTGGCTGAGCCTCTCGGAACTCTGGGTCTGGTTCACCTACGCGTTATGTCCATGGAGGCTCTCACGGGGCAGCTGCTACAGGATGTGTACCCACACTTCTGTCCTTCAGCCTCCTATTCCCAACCCCTACATATCTGCACTTATGCTACCTAGTCCAGCCCAAGTCTGGGACCTCCTCAGGGGACATGTCCAATAATATTTCCAGACCTTTGGAAGAGGGTGCCAGGGTCTAAGTGAACTACACAGATGTGATGACATCAGGGCCCCAGTCAACCAGAACCAATCCACTCACTTACCCTCATGTGTCTTAACTGGGGTGGGGGGCGGGCTCAGGTTGAATTAGGAACAGAGCCATGGGACAATCACACAGGAGACACTCATGGGAAGGTGTGACGCCTCAGCCTGCTCTCCCAGGCTGCAGTGGGTGGAGAGGCAGCTAGCTGGCCTTCTGCCTCCATGGGAGTCATTTCTGTGTCCCCCTGCACACATGCTCCCTTAACCAAGAACAGAGCCCCTAGTTTTCTCTTGGTAGTGTTGGGGGATAGGACCAAGGTCCAATGGCAGGAGTTGGGCATAGTGTCATCTGTCTCTGTTTAGATCTTGCACACACATATTCACTTGATCCATTGAGAGTCACTCATCCAGAATTTCTTTGCAGGATCTGGTGGCTCCCAACTTCTGGGGACATTTATTAATAAGCCAAATAGGAAGACCCATGGTCCCTCCCATTGCCACTGTGTTAATCCTGAGGTCCTAACTGGACCCACCACTTTCACTGCCATTCTGGAGGGCTGGGCCCCTGAGAGTCCATTGCTAGCAAGGCCTCATTGTGCTATGCTGTAGTCCTTGTCCACTGTGGGAAAATCTTCATGGAGGCGTCAACGTGTCCTGAAGGCCACTGAGGACTAAACACATTTCCTCCTATCTCTGTTGTTCAGACCATCGTCCCTGCCTAAATAATAACTCTTCTCTGACTCTTTGGGTTATTGGCACAAAGGAAATAAACAGGTAGCAGCTATGTCTTTAGTGTTATGCTGTGATAGAAACATCTCTGTCTGAGAACTGGGACCCTAAGATAAGCTGAACCCAAAGCTGTTAGATACAGAATCACACATTTGGTGCACATTTCTCTCTACCCAAGGTGGAATATACTCAAAGCTCTGTCTCTGGGGGGAGCCCTGTGACATCCTAGATTCACCACCATGACCTCCAGTGGGCAGGCTGTGGTGTAGAAGCAGCGCATCTTTGGTTTGAGAAGACTCCTGCTGACCTATCACTGAATGTCATGAGTTATGAAGGTGGCCCCCAGGCCTCAGCGTTTGCATTATACATTTGTGATACATTGTCTAGCGCTTGGATTGATGGTCTCAGTGCTATACCCACATAGAGGTGGAGCCAGCATACAATGTAAAGGCAGGAAGAAGGCATGTCCCTCTCTCTTGCTGATTTCTGCTTGCTGTTTGCAGCTGCCATGAACTGTGGCCCTGCCATGCCACCCTGCCTTGGAGCCAACTGAGTATGGACTGAAACCTCCAAAAACTGTAAGAAATAAACCTTTCCTTTCCCAACTTTGGTCATCAGGTATTTTGTCTCAGCAACGAGTAAAAAGTAACTAAGACACTGAGTCAAGCTCATCTTCTCATGTTAGTTGGTCCCATCTCCATGAGGAATGGAGAAGAGACGTCAGCCAACTTTAGCAAAGGATATAGCCCTGGTATGTGTGGCTTTCTTGTGCCCTCTGTTCATTACTAATCTCAGCAGTTTCTCTTTGTTGCATGGTGGACAGCCAGTGGGCTTCCTGACCTGATGAGCTGGTTCTAATGGATCCCAGATCAGGACAGGCATGCCAGACCACATGGTCATTTAATATCCACGGTAAGACCCTGACTTAGTTCTTTTCGTTGCTGTAACTAAATGTCTGAAACTGAGTAATTTTTAAAGATTGAAAATTTATTCTCATGGTTCTGTAGGCTGAGAAGTTTAGGATCCTGCAGCCAGTATAGGTTTGGTGTCTGGTGAAGCCTCATGCTGCTTCCTGATATTAGAGGACCACCTGGCAAAACAGAGTAGCGTGCCAGCTCTGTCTCTGGTAAAACCAGTAATCCCATCATAGGAGGCCCCACCCTGATGACCTCATGTACTTTTAACAACTTTCCCAAGCCTTACCTTCAAACATCCTTAACATCTTTGAGGGTTAAGTTTTCAGCACATGAATTTTGGGGGACACATTTCAACCACAACAGACACTTTGTTTCTTCCAAGGTCCAGAAATATGTCAGAAACTTCTGCATGACCTGCACCAGAGCCCAAGGACTCAAACAATGACTATTCTGTAGGGCTTCCTAAGGGCCCTCTATGAAGATTTCTCTGGTTCCATGGGATTCGCCAGTTTGATGATGTCACCTTAATAAATATCAGAGATAATCAATTTATAAAGAGAAAAGTTTTATTTGGGATCACAGGTTTGGAGGTTCCAGTCCCTGTTCTTGTGGATCTGCAATCAAGGCAGGAATTTGTAACAGAGCAAAATCACTCATTTTATGACTAGGAAGCAAAAGAGAAAGAGGGAACCAGGATCCTACAATCCCCTTCAGAAAACACACATCCAGAGACCTATATTCTCAGCACCAGGCTCCACTGCTACAAGTTTCACCACCTCCCAACAGCATCTCCCTGATGATCACGCCTTAAGTTCCAGACCATAGTAGCTGATGATAATTTCACAGTGTGGAAGATCCCTAAATCTTTGTAAAATTTACCTCTCATCTCATATAGTTTTTATGCCTTCCTCAGGGCATGCAGAGGACTCGCTCAATCAGGTTAACATAACGTCATCAATACAGTGAACAATGGAAAGATGGTTCAAGGAATGAATGTTACAGAAATCCATTTCAGAGAGCAGGAGAATTAGCTTGTCCATGGGCAAGACTGTGAATGACTGCTGTTGTCCATTCTATGTGAATGGAAACTGCTTCTCAGCTTCCATCCTGAAAGGTATTTAAAAAATTCATCTATAGGGCTGGGGATTTAGCTCAGCAGCATAAGTGCCTGCCTGGCAAGTGTGAGTTGGTGAGTTTGATCCCTGGTACCAAAAAAAAAAAAAACATTCATCTATAGAATCAATATCCACATGCCATACACCAGAAGTGAGGTTAATCTGGTCTAATTGTCAGAGCAGGGGTCTGTAGATGAGAAAATAGACTAAGGGCCTCTTTAGGTCTTTAGTTAAGTTGGCTAGGAGGAGTTAAAAATAAACTTTACTGGAGACATTCCTTTAGGAAATGGGTCAAGGATGAGGATAGAGAAAGAGAGAAAAACCAGATAAAAAAAGATACCAAATGGCCTTGGGACTTTCACCAAGAGACCAGAAAACAAACTGATAGGCAGGACAGAGAAAGCCAAGTGCACATATGATAAGCCACCCCCCACCTCTAATAAAATATAACAGAAGTGGGGGTGTGTATGTCACTAACTTTAGGGCAGTATATACTCACACCTGTGCATTAACATATTCACTCTAGAGTCACTATATTATTCATGTTAGGATCATTGTAGAGTACAATAGGTATCCACACGCCCCCTGACTAATTCTAAGCTAACCACAAATAAGGTACCCTCTTGCCAGCTAGCCACCCACTCCAAAGATAAAGCTTTACGAGGTAGGTCAAGGACAAGCAAACACACAAAAGAAGCTGCATGTAGCCCACTGGAAGAAAAGACGTTAAGACAGAGATACCCAGAAGCCAATCCAGTTACAACGAGTTCTGAGTGTGTGTGTGTGTGTGTGTGTGTGTGTGTGTGTGGGTGCTCACACCCCATAAAGGCAGCTGGAAACAAAGGGCCTACAGGCCCTCTATCTTTCTGGAACCCCCTACCCTTATTCTTTCTTATCAGGGTAGCTATCTATCTTCTCTTTTCCTCCCCCTTCTTTTTCTCCTTTACAAGTAAAGTGTCTTCCTTTTGTTAAACTTCATCCTCCTAATTTTTAGAAGTCTAAGATACTGGTGAGTTGGTTGGACAGCAGAGGAGTGGTGCCTTTCCCACAGATGTGACATCTTTGGTTCCCTGACCAGGAGCCAGATGGGACATAATGAAGGTACCAAATCTGATCAAATAGCTGCATTGGGAACTCAGCTGAGTTTTGGGTCCACGATTATCTATCATGATTTGGCCAATCTAAGAAAAGACCAGTGTGGAGAAATGAACAGAGACAGGATGGAGATCACTACCTCTGCATTCTCTCACTCTTTGAAGGAGGTCTGAATCCCAGCCATTTTCCTGGAAATGCTTTCTTCTATTTTATATCTTTGTTGAAGGTAGAATTTGTTAAACTTTGATCTATGGGTGATACCATCACCCCATCAAAAGAGTAAGCATACTTGTCCCCACCCAAACTTTCTTGTGCTCCTTGGCCATTCCGTCTGTCCTCTACCATCCCCCTACGTCATCACTGCTTTCTGTCCCTATCAATTACTTTTCATTTTCAAGAGTTTCTGTGAGTGGACTTAGGTAGTATATACTCTGTGGGGGATGGTCTGGCTTTTATGCCATGTACTTATTTTGAAATCCATTTTTATGGTTGAAAGTGTCTTTGGTTCATTCATTTTTATCATGGAATAATATGAATGGATATATTTGTCTGCACATTCACTTGTTTAGGGTTGTTTTGGGTTGGATCATAGTTCAGTCCTATGAACACTCACATGCAAGGTTTTGTGTGGCTAAATGGTAATATTTTCAAAAGAAATACTGATGAGCAGAACTACTGGATCATAGAATGGATGTTGTGTTAAACTGTTCAGGAAACTGGCCAAGTGTTTTTCAAAGCAGTTACACTGTTTTGTATTCCCACCCACATGGCATAAGAATTCCAGGTTTTTATATGCTCCTCATAAGGATATTGGCTTTAAATTTTTTAACCTTTCTCATAGGTATATAGTGGTATTATGGTGCTAATTTGCATCTTCCTAATGATTAATGATGTTGAGTACGTTTTTATGAGCTTATTTATCATCCATATATCTTCTTTGGTCAAATGTATAAAAGATATAGCTTAATGAATATTCTAGATATTAAGTTCTTTATTGGAATATGATTTGAAAATAGTGTCTCAGATGATTCAGATGAGTTTTTTTTTGGAACCAGGAATTGAACTCAGGACCTCATACCTGCTAGGCAGGAAATATGCTGCTGACTATATCCCCGGCCCCTCAGATGTTTTATATGTTATGTGTTATGTTTTATTAGCTTTTTTTTTCAGAACTGGGGATTAAGCTCAGGGCTTATGTCCCAAACTATATCCCCATGTCTTTTAGTTTTTTTTGTTTTGTTTTGTTTGAGACAGGATCTCACTAAATGGCCTAAGCCGGGTTTACATTTTCAATCCTCCTGCCTCAGCCTGCCAGGCATTACAGTTGTACACCACTACATCCTCTGTGTTTTCCTTCTCTTTAAATGCCTTTCAAAACAGAAATTTTATAGAGACCATACTCATAAGTGAAACAAATCAAACTCGCATGTGTAAACATCATATTGCCTTCCTAATGTATGAAAAAAGGGAAAGAAATTGCTCAAAAGGAAAGAACAATGGGTATGGGAGAAAGAGGAAAAGAAGGAAGAGAAAAGAAAACACACACACATACACACAAATAGCTAAGTTATACTACTGAAAAAACTACTTTGGGCTGACATTGTTTGACTATTTATGAATGCCTGTATCTTGGAATCTGAGTAACTACTTTGAACATAACAATACTTGATGTTTATTTCCTTTTATCATGCTTTGAAATTCTGGGGTTAGATCAGCAGTTTGTTTTTGTTTTGTACCAGGAATCAAACTCAGGACCTTGTGCTTGCCAGGCAGGCACTGTGCCACTGAGCTACATTCCTGGCCTTCTAAAATTTTGTATCAATTTTTTTCTCTTTAAAAAATAGAAGTTTTATATTTAGATGAAGTTCAATTTTTCCTTTCATGAACTGTGCTTTTGTTGTCATTTCCTTTTGGTGCCTAATCCAAGTCAAGAAGATTTTTCTTCCATTTTTTTCTAGAAGTTTCATAGTTTAAGGTTTTATATTGGCTCACTGACTCATTTCAAGTTGATTTTTGCATATGATGTGAGGAGTGAGTCAAAGGCTTTTTGTTTGCTTGCTTTTGTTTTGCACATGGAGATCCAGTTGTTTGGGTACCATTTGTTGGAAGGATATGCTAGACCAAATTGCCTCTTCACCTTTGTCATGAACTGCTGTCTTCATACATATGGCTCTATTTCTTGACTCTGTTCCGTTGATTTATTTCCCGATTGTTCTGCCAACAGCACACTGACTTACTTGATTATTGTCCATTTGTAATATAGTCTGAAATCAGGCAGTTAGTCCCCAAATCTATTGTCTATTTCAGAGATGCTTGAGCTATTTGCAAGGACTTTGAAATTTAAAATCAGCTTATAAGTTTCTTTTATTTATTTATTTAGTTATTTTTGCCCCGGGGATTGAACTCATGACCATGAGCATGCAAGGCAGGAGCTTATGCCACTGAACTAAATCCCTGGCTAGCTTGTCAGTTTCTACAAAAGCCCTCTGGGGTGCTGGTTGTGAATCTATATGGATTCACTTGTTACAAACTGACATCTTAATTATTTTCAATATTTAAATCTATGACACAGTATATATCTCCATTTATTTATTACAGTCATCCCTCAGCATCCACAAGGGATTGGTTCCAAGATCTTTGTAGATACTCTATAGTTACTTTTCTCTTGTTGCTGAGACAAAATGCCTGGCACCCAAAATTAGGGAGGGAAAGGTTTATTTAGCTTACAGTTTTTGGAGGTTTCAGTCCATACTCAGCTGGCTCCAAGGCAGTGTAGCTAGCTGAGGGGCAACTGTACACAGCAGCTGCTATTGACAAGTACAAAAAGGACAACAGGGAAAAGCACACCTCCTTCCCTCCCTTATAGTGTTTGCTGGCTCCTCAGCCTTGGGTGGGTACAGCACTTAACAACGAAATTAATCACAAATGCCAGACTCAGCACCTTTGAAAGGCCTGCCCACCATAACTGCATGAGGCTTTCGGAGGACATTTAAATACAAACCACAACAATACTCAAATCTGCTGATGCTCAAGTCCCTCATATAAAGTGACACAGTATTTTAATATAACCTATGTGCATCTTCCTCCTGTGTACTTCATATAATCTCTGAATTACTTACAATACTTAATACAATGTAAATGCTATGCAGATAGTATATTGCTTAAGGAATGATGACCAAAAAAATGTCTGCATGTTCATGTGATGAACATACCAGGTTTTCTAATATTTTTGTCCTGTAGTTGGTTAAATCAACTATTGATTGAAACTGTGAATGTGGAATCCCTGAAAGTGAAGGGCCAACTGAAATATTTATATTTTTCATTAGAACTATTCCATGGTTTTAAGTATCCTTAAGTATCTATCGAAGGTTAGGACATATTTTTATCAGATTAAGCCAAAGAATTTAACATTTTCTGATGCTATTTTAAGAGTAATTTTTTATTGTTTTATGCATATTAAATTTAATTTTCTACACAGATTATTATTTATTTACAAATAAAGATAGTTTTTGTTTTTCCATTTCAATCCGGAGATATATATATATTAAGTCTTGTTACACTGAGTATAACAAAGAGGTTGTTGGTCTTGGTTCTCATTTTAGGAAAAAACATTCTGTCTTTTTCCTTTAAGTATGGTATTAGCTATAATTTTTTCATAGCTACTAATTAGGTTGATGGAACTCATTTTGCAATTTGCTGAAAAACTTTTTATCAAGAATGAATATTAGGTGTTGTTAATTATTTTTGGTGTTGTGATGACTAATTTTATGTGTCAAATTGCATAGGCCAGAGTACCCAGGTAATTGGTCAATCATTATCCTGATTATTTCAGTGAAGATATTTTGTGGATGAGATTAACATTTAAACTGCGGGGGTATAAATAGAACAGATTTCCTTCAAGATGTGGAGATCTTCTAGTAATCAGTCACAGATGGTGGTAGCAGAAACTGACCAAGTAAGGAGAAATTCTGCCAGCAGCTATGCCCTGGGTTCCTATGTGCCACCCTGCCTGCAGATTTTGAACTTGTTTGCCTAGTCCTTTGATATCAGGGGGTGGCTTGGTTCTGGGACCTCCTGCACATAGCATGGATGTACAAGTCCCTTATATGAATGGTGTGGTTTTTTATTTTATTATTTTGAAAGTAGTAAAATACAACAGAACAAGACAGAATAAAGCCAACTGAGACTGCAGTGAAACTGGTACAGAACTTCATAGCAGGTTACTGGGATAACAGCAAAAGGTATCACAGTATATCTCGTTATCATCACAATAGTTGTTCTTTCAATCACATATAGCAAAATAAAATGAAGTACAGAACATTATAGAACTTATCAAAACAGAATATTGAATACAAAAGTACCATTAATCAGAATAAAGCAAAACAGTAGTAAAAAGATTTGCCTTTAAAAAGAAGGTAGAAGGAAATCCCCTTTATTTGCTATATTGCATATGGTCAACCTCAAGAGATGCTCAGATCTCTGGCTCCCATTTGGGAAAGCAGGGCAGGGGAAGTGGGATGTTTGACTCAGCCTGTGCACCAATAGGCTCACTATTAATAGAGAGGTAAGGTGATTGCTTGGTTTCCCAGCATCCTTTCCAACATGGCATGGATCTTAGGAGATGCTGGTGGTTCTCCCTTGGGGCTGCTGCAGCCTGCCACACCACAGCCACTTACCAGGGAGTTTGCAAGCTACTTGCTTGGTTTCCCAGTGTCCTAAGTTTCAACATGGAGCGGATCTCAGGAGATGCTGGTGGTTCTCCCCCTGGAGGGACAGCAGCCTGCAACACCCAAGGCAGTCATTTTGTTTTCCAGTGCTGTTGAAGGGAGATATAAAATGGATTGAATGAAGATATGAAATGGAGAACTACTGGAGGTCAATTTTCTTTCTGAATGCAAAGAGAAAAGCTGGGCAGAGAGAATGAAATCAACAGTTTAAGAGTTGGAAATAGAGAGAGAGAGCAAGAATGAGAGAGCAATGGTGTGGTATTTGTATAGAATCTACAGAGCCATATATTTTAAATCATCTCTAGTGATTTATAATAACTAATACAATGTAATGACTATGTGAAATTTTTATCCTGTATTGTTCAGGATACATGTTCAATAGAGATGCAATATTTTTCCTAAATTTATTGAGTCTACAGTTGTACAAATGTGGCTAACTAACTGAATGTATACCCCCCCACACAATATTGATATATATTGATTCTGTCTCCCCAGAATACTCTGATCAGTGCAAGAATGTATAGAAAGAGCCGATAATATGCTTTTCTCTTTTTCTTTTTTGTTTGTATGGAAGTTTACATTAGTTGCTTTTCAAATGCTAAACTAAACTTTGGGACCTGAACCTACTTAATTATGATGTATTATATTTTTTCTTGTGTCTATTTTGATGATGATAGCTCTTGGCCTTAGATCCATTGTGTAAACTTGAGCAGCTTAGAAGTTTAACTGAGAGACTCAGCAGGGAGCCAGGGTTCTTACTTTGTAAATATTCTCATCCTATGCAGAGGAAGGCAAGGAGATTTTGTGAGTGCTATACCCTCCCTGGAGTGGGGGTGGCCTGTGTACAATACTAGTCAGGAGAAGAAGCTTGTTTTCTTCTGAGTTGCTCTGGCTGCTTTTGCTAGCTGCTGCCTTGAAGTACTGCCCCAGAGCCATGCCATCCTGCCTTGGAGCCAGCTGATTATAGACTGAAGCCTCCAGAAAGTATTAGCTAAGTAAACCTTTGTTTTCTTCATTTTGAGTGTTTGGTGTTTTGTCCCAACAAGAGAGAAAAGTAACTGAGACAGAATTTGGTATCAGTGGAGTTGGGCCACTGCTGTGACTATCCCTGACCATGTGATTCAAGGAGCCTTTGGGAGTGGCTTATGGAAAGAATTTGGAAAGGTTCAGAGATGTCACCTGAGTGCATAGAATGTCTTAGGCTATTCTGCATGAGAGATTCTGGTCAGATCTCAGGAGACCAGCA
The DNA here is from genome assembly GCF_034190915.1 of Cavia porcellus. Taxonomy (NCBI): domain Eukaryota; kingdom Metazoa; phylum Chordata; class Mammalia; order Rodentia; family Caviidae; genus Cavia; species Cavia porcellus. Next base: position 30,401,597 of record NW_026947500.1, read on the forward strand.
GACTGATAGAAAGCCTGCCAGTGAAGACCAGGCTCAGGTTTCTGCTGGGAAGAAAGACTACATTGGTTGTTGAACTCCAGTTGATGTTACAGCTTGGAAGAAAGTTTGTCTGCATTTCGCTCATGTCCAGAGACTTTACCTGAGACTGAGATTAAAGGCAATGCACCAGTTAATCTGGCAGAAGAAATTTCAAGGCAGTCAAATGTTGAAGAAGTGGCATGGCTATTGTTAGGAGCTTTTAGCCAGATTTATGTTTCAAATCAAGAGCAAAGAGCCCAGCAGAGTGATTTAAATGTTATGAGTTTGTCCAGAAAAAAAGCACAGAAAAGTTGTAACCTGTAAAGATAAAGCTGAGATCTCGATTGCTGAGAAGGAACAGAAAACATAAGAGAACATAAAGGTGGTCTGGAGGCACAACAGGAAGAGGCAACAGGCCTCCACCCTTTGAAGCCTCAAAACTGCAAAAGTGGAAGATTCTGCTTGGAGGAGAAAACTTCAGAGCACCATGTCCCAGAATGGCAGCTGCTGCACTAGGTTCCAGAATGGAGATAGCGTAGAGAAGCTGTTCCTCAGAATCAGGTTCAGAGTGCCCAGCAATCCAGGCACTTGACCCCAACAGCCAAGAGAAAGGAAAGCCTGACTACTGCTCCAACTGGCAGCAGTCCTCAGCATCATCCATGTGGTGCTGGTTTTAGGTGCATACAGAATGCAAGGGTTCTGAGATGGAAAGGGCTTCCACCTGAATTTCAGAAGGCCTGGGAGGCCAGACAGTGTGCCTCTGAGAGAGCAGTGTATGAAGCTGTGAGTGGGAAGCCAAAGGTGTAGTGGAGACTCTAGAAGTTTGGAAATGCCAGGAACATGGATCATCTAAGGAAATCTACAATGGGGGAGCAAAGCCAGCCCAAGAGAGAAGCAGTGGGATCCGTAACCATCAAAAGTGCCATAGGGGTGGAGCCACACAAACCTTTGGAGCTCACAAATTGCCATATACTGCCTCAAATGGTGTACTTGCTTTTGTCCCAATCCTTTGTACCCTGTTATTTGTAACTTTTGGAATGGAAATGTTTATCTTGTGGCTTTCAATGTTGGAACTGTTTAACTTTGTTTTCTTTTGTGCAAGGGTATGCAGCTAAGAGTTTGCCTTCTATTTTTGGAGAAGATTTGGGACTTGAACTTTTTCAGCAATACTGAAAGTATTAGGGTTTTGGCAAGTCTTGCAGAAGGACTAAATACCTTTTGTATAAAGGAATGTGCATGAGACTTTGGAGGGTCCAAGGACAAAATGTTCCATTTCTAATGTCATATAATGTTGATAGACTTAATGCTGGTTCTTAAGGATTGTTAAACTGCAAAATGTTAAGAATAAGCATGCCTTTGTATCTGGAGGCTGATTTAAAGAAATACATCTGGTTGCCAAATTGACAAGGGTAGATTGTTATGATTGATACATTGTGCCAATTTGAGCAGTTTAGAAGTTTAACTGAGAAACTCCTCAGGGAGTTAGAGTTCTTATTTTGTAAGTATCTTCATCCTTTGCAGAGAAGGGCAGGGATATTTTGTGAGTGCTATACTCTGGTTGGAGAGAGGTGGACAAATGAGGGGATAGTGGCCTGTGTACAATATTAGCCAGAAGAAGAGTCTTGTTTTCTTCCTTTTGTTCTGGCTGCTGCCTTGAAGTGTTGCCCCAATGCCATGCCACCCTGCCTTGGAGCCAGCTGATTGTGGACTAAAACCTCCAGAAACTGTAAGCTAAATAAATCTTTCCTTCCTTCATTTTGGTGTCACATATTTTGTCTCAGCAATGAGAGAAAAGTAATGAAGACAGTTGCTTTTCAAATCCTAAACTAGGCTTTTGGACATGAACCCTACTTGATCATGCTGTATTATGTTTTTTCCTTGTGTCTACTTTGATAATGATAGCTTGTGGCATTCGCTTTCTTTTCTCAGGCTGCCCTTGTTTAGTTTTAGTATCAGGATAAACTGATCTCATAGAAATTATTGGAAAGTGTTTCCTTCTCTTCAACTTCTGGAGAAAATTTAGGGAAAATTGGTATGACTCTTTAAATGTTTGATAGGATTCTCCAGTTGTAACAGTTCACTTATTTTTTGGAAAAAGAGTCAAACAAAGTTTCACAACAAAGGAATAGGGGAATAACAATGGTTAATACATTGTATGCTGTTATTTTAAAGTAGTTGCTCAAAGTACAAGATAGGGGCATAAAAATTTCCCCAATTGATTTAAGTACAAGCCTTCCTTTTTAGGAAACTAAAACACACTAATAGTGTAACTGATTTCCATTTTTCCCCTTCCCTACTGTCCTTTCCCTGTTACCCATCCTAGTTTCTTTTTCCTTTTTAATAATTTTTTCTCATTTCACAATACCCATTGTACATTTTTGAATTTAGTTACTCTTTCAGTTTCTCACACCAGAGAGACAATATAATATTTACATATGTGAGTCTGATTCATTTCACTTCTGAGAATGGTCTCAAGTTGCATTCATTTACCTATAAAAGTCTCATTTATCATTCTTTTTGGCTGAGTAGCACTCCATTGTATAAAAAGGCCATATTTTTTTATTCATTCCTCAGTTGATGAGCATTTGGTTGGCTTCCAATATTTAGCTATTACACATTGTGCTGCTATAAACTTGGATGCACTTATATCATTGTAGTATGATGTTTTTACTTCTTCTGGTAAGATACCCAGAAGGAGAATACCTGTGCCAAATGGGACTTCTATCCTGGTGTTTGAGGAATCTTCACACTGATTTCCACAATGGTTGTACCAATCTACTCTCCCACTAATAATGGAGAATGGTTCCTTTTTCCCTATAGCCCCTTCATCATTTGTTATTGGTTGATTTCTTGATAATAGTCATTCTTTATGGAGTGAGATGGGATCTCAGAGTTGTTAATTTGTATCTCTTGAATGAAAATTGATGTGAAACATTTTTCATGTATTTATTTGGCACTTGAATTTCTTCATCTGACAAGTATGTATTTATCTCAGATACTCATTTTTGGATTAGGTCTTTGAATTTTGGAGGTCTGATTTTTTTCAATTCTTTTTATATTCTAGATAGAAGTCTTTTGTCTGAGGGACAGTTACCTAACATTTTTTCCCATTTTGTAGGTTTCATTTTGTTGGTGATTTCCCACTCTGTGGGTTTCATTTTGTTGGTGATTTCTTCTGCTGTACAAAAGCTTTTGAATAAGATGAGATCTCAGTTGTTCTTTGAAATATTTGCCATGCAATGACAGTTAATCTTGATAGTCGACTCAACTGGTTTGTGAGATACCTAAGAGATTAGCAAAGCACACTTCTGAATGTATTTTAGTGGTCATAAGGTTGTGACCCTGGTGACTATATCTGGTCTCTTGGGCTCTGTCACCACTATCTGCTTCCTCGTGACACCATGAGCTGTGCAACTTTTCTCTGCCATTCCCTACTGTCCTGATGTTTCTGCTTTGGAGCCAGCTGACCATGGGCTGACATATCTCAAGCTATGAAACTAAATAAACAAAGATGAAATTTTCCTTGTGAGTAGGGTTTTTACTTATGGATTGAATTTATACAGACACACACAGTTATTCAGATGTGTTAATCAGTGCTTATTAGAGATACATACATAATACAAAATATACAAATTTATAACGATTTACAAGATTGGTTCATGATAGCTGCCCACAGAGTCAGAAGAGGAAGACTGTAAAAGGTCTGTCTGTGTTGAGGATCCAAAGGTTTCAATCCAAGGCCTGGAGGTCCATGTAGTGTCCTATGTGAACCTGCATCAGGAGGCTGAAGGGAAGGTGAAGGGTCAGTGCTGGAAGCTGAAGAGTCTGGCCTGGAAGCCAGGCTATAATGTCCAAGATGAAAGCCAAGACTGGAGCTATTCCAAAGAAGACAGAAGCAAGCCTTCCTTTTTCTTTACTATTCTGGTATAAAATCCTCCCTAGGGTGTGTCTTCTATACTTGGAACTATGCTGAGCCAATTTAGTTGGGTGTTTCTTACTCAAATTAACACAATCAATCAGCTACCCTGATAGTTATCTATTTTCCTGTGTAAATGTATTAGTTTTTTTAAAAATGAATTTCATCAAAGCTGTCAAATTTATTGACACAGTTTACTTTATTTTGGCTCATGGTCCTGGAGGCCCAAGGACAAGTGGGTACATATGGTGATGGCTTTCTTGCTGACATAGTCTTAATAGGTGACTCAGAGCATCACATGGCAACAAGCAAAGAGCTTGTGTACTTGTGTTTCTCTTCTTGTTCCTCCACCCCTTTCTGCCTTCTGATTCAGCCACTGGGATCCATCACTGTGACTTTATCTAATCCTAATCTCCCCCCAGAAACCCCATCTCTAAACATCAGCCCAAATTTTCTTAGATATCTTTCGTCTCCCTAACATCTTAGGACCCCATTTAGAATGCCACTTACACTTAGTCATTGAGTCCCCTTAGGCTCCTCTTGGTGATGGCACTTTCTCAAACTGCTTTCTTTTGGTGGATTTAATAGTTTTGAGAAATATTGCTCAGCATTTTATATGATCTCTCTTCACTGGAATTTACTGGTGCGCTTCTCATGATGAGAGCTGGGTTTGGGGTTTGGGAAGAAAGACCCCTGAGATTCCTGAGAACATGGCGGACAGACAACAGCAACTGCTGAACGCTCTCTAAAGGCTCGGCTCAGAGGCCAGGAATGATGCGGACTAAGGAGATACGAACCAGTAGAGATATGCTCTGCTGACTCAGGAACGAACTGGGCTGAGAGAATCCAACTTGGAATACAGCCCTGGCGCTAAAATAGGAACAGAAAAATCTCGGTGTGGAGACTCGACTCCGCGCCATCGGAAACCGCGGTTTGGATTTCCCGCCGCGCGGCGGCCGGCCACCTCCACAGCGGCTCGGCAAGGAGAGACGCGACCCCGAGCTCTGGGAACGGGCGTCTGGGAACGGTCTCGGAAACGCGACGGGCAGGAAGGAAGGCTGACTGGTGGCGAGGTGAGCGAGGAACTGACTCCCTACCGCAGTCTGACTCCAGCGGAGGATTTTCTGGGCGCGGGCAGTCCTGTAAGAGCAGGGCGCGGCGGCAACTGCAGCCGCGCATTTCCCTCTCGGACGGGATTGGTGAAAGGTGCCTGGCCGGAGGGACGCTGCTCGCGGACTCCCTAGGCTGGCCTAGCCCAGATCCCAGAGCCTGACGGTGGCCCGGAGGAGCCACCGACTTCCGCGTAGGCTGCTTCCTCCGCAACTCCCTGGGGCGCAGCGGTGAGCGGGAACAACTAGCCAGCGCAATTCGATCAAGCTGTAGCTGACAGGCAGGGAAGCCGGGCCTCCTGTGTAAGATTACATTTTATAAGGAACAGAAAATATGGGGAAGGGAAGCAACAAAAAAGGCTCCTCGACCCCCAATCCTGAGAATCAGGCAATAGTGGACACTGTACCAATATACATTAAGCGCCATTTAGAGAGCCTCATAGACCAATTCAGGAATGAAGTTATCAATGACCTGAAGCTAGAAGTATGCAGAATAGTTAGAGAAATGCTAAGCACCACCCAGGAAAAAGCAGATGGTGGAGTGGAAGAACAGAAAAAGAGGGGAGAATTGCTTGATGGAGAAAACAGAGAAAGCATTGAGTATGTGAAGCAGGTGCAAAGGGACTATCAAGAAATCAAGAAATATACCCAAGACTGGCATAACAGCTTGAAAGAAACTAAGGACAGACTATCTGAATTGGAGGGCAGACTTGAAACATGGGAGAATGAAATGAAAAACTTCTTAAAAATAACAAAGAAACACACAGCAATAATACAAAGACAAGAAGATGATAAGAGGAGCCATAACTTAAGGATTAAGAACATAAAAGAAGAAGTAGGGACACAAACAAGTGAACTACAAAAGCTACTCACAGAAATAATCCAGGAGAATTTTCCTAATTTAGCAAAAGGTAAAGATACTCAAATGTATGAGGCATACAGGACCCCAGCTACCTACAACCCTAACAGAGAAACACCCAGGCATATAATAATAAAAATTCCAGAAATTCAATACAAGAACAGAATATTAAAAGCTGTAAGAGACAAGAAACAGATCACTTACAAGGGAAGACCCATCAAAATTACAGCAGATTTCTCTTCACAAACCATCAAATCACGAAGAGCATGGGGAGAAATAATTCAAGCTTTGAAAGATAATAATCTACAGCCAAGATTGAGATATCCTGCACAACTGTCCCTGGAAATTGATGGAAAAACGAGGTGCTTCCAAGATAAAGAGGAACTGGGGGAATTTGTAACCACCAATCCAACCCTACAGAAAGTATTGCAGGATATTCTAAAAAAAGAAAAATACAAAGAACCCAGAAATAGGGGCGGGGAGGCCACAACGAATAGAGCAGAGACCAAAACGAAGAAGACAAACTGACAGCTACTGACAGAAAAAGAGCTCAACAGAAATGAGACAGAGAAGATTGGATGATAGGAACAGCTTTTTTTGGAGAAAATGACATCTTAATAGGTAATGCTGATTTAGTACCATCTTGTTTTGAGGTCTCATCTAGCTTTTGTTCTTCTGTCTCCAATGGTCTAAACAGGTTGTATCTTATTGGATTTTACTATGTACGATAATATAAGAAAAAACCTTTTAAAGACAAGGAGATTATACAGAGACCATTGTTCATTTTCTGTTGGTCGATTCTAAATGCTCTGTAATGCTGTTATTCTCTTAAATGGATATACATTGTTTTGATATACTTAATGCTACAGTGTATGAAGTTGTACTCAAGGACTTCAGGGAGGGAGTCAATATGGTAACTATTTTTGGGTCAGGATTAGCTGGTGGTGAAACACTGTTCTGCTTAAATGGTTATGTTTTGATCTGCCCTGTTTCGCTGTTATGCCCTTTTTTTTCTCAATCTCCACTCCATTATTTACTTTTTTATTTTTACCCATTTAATTACAGGGAAAAATATAGCAGGATATAATATAGTAACCCACTTCGACTTTCTATTATCTCGATTTGAAGCCCTGTATTGCTCTCACCATCTTGTTTTTGACTGAGGTTCCTATATTCTGTTTTGCTGGATAGTATCAGGTTCGAAAGTTTAGGCATCAGCTGAGAAGATAATGAGATTCATTACAACGCCCATTCTCGTTAACTTTTATCTACTTTTGAAGACCTACAATGTCTCCAATGTTTTGGTTTTGTCGGTTTTATTCTTTACGGTTTTGTTCAATTGTATTACAACTAATGATATAGGCAATTCTATTAGAAATAGCGGGAGGCATTAGGGTAACCATTGTTGATCACCTTGTATTATGTTTTTATATTATCTATTATGTCCACCCTTTTGACTTGACCGATTCTGTTCTATTATGTCACATTTGGTTTTACTCTCTTCCAAAAAAGCAACAAGAACCGTGGGAGCAATGAAACCCAAAATGTGTAATAGTCACTGTACAAAAGAGAGGAAAAGAAAGTGCTCTAAACTATATAACTGCATGTATGTTTAAAAGTATAAGATAGAAAATGATATCACAGAGTTTTATTGGATCATTGAACAGAACTGTTTGCAGTATCATTGGTGGAATGTCCACTCTACAAGCTTTAATTTTGTGACTTGAACAATTATTTCTAAGATGGCAATATGTAATCCATTAACTAGTGATTTCCTACTGCGCATTTTTTTATTCTGTAAATCTGTATAACTTGTACCCCTTCACTGTTTTTTTTTCTTTCTTTTCTTTTCTCCTTAAATAAAAATTAAAAAAAAAAAAAAGACCCCTGAGTTAAAGTTTCTTCTCATCATATCATATCATATTGTATCATATCATATCATATTATATCATATCATATCATATCATCTTGTCTCCTATCAAGGGTGCTCAAGGTTAATGTGATTTCTTGCTGATGTTAACCTTTCTCATCTTTCTGAGCTACTGCTTGTCCAGCTTATCCATTGTAGACTTGCTTCCCCCCACTTTTTCACACCTTGCTTATTGAAGAAGATCACTATGTATAGAGTGAGGTCTGTGATCTACTGCTTTACGGGGGAAGTAGTACACAGATTAATTGAAATTCTTATGCATGGAAGATTCCTTCCTTCCTTCCTTCCTTCCTTCCTTCCTTCCTTCCTTCCTTCCTTCCTCCTTTCCTTCCTTCTATTATTCATATCAGATTGTATTTGTGGATATTTGTTTTATATTTTGGATTGTAATCCAATACACTTCATTTATTTTGCTGCTCAAATTGTTCCAGTGTTGGCCATTGGGAGCTTTTCAGTTGGCTCCTGTACCCCTTTGTCTTATTTCCATCATAGCGGGTATCTTTTTCACATTTTCTTACTTTTGGGTACTATAAGGATCTCTAGGATCATCTTACATGTTTCCTTTCCTAGATATAGAATCTGCCACTTCTCCAAAACCCATTTATTGGAGCATAGCCCTCAAGACGACCAGTGCTGGTGTGTAGAGAGCCCATTGCAGCTGAAGATTGATCATGTGTGGGGCTAAAACAAGGCCAGTCTAGAAAACACAGAAAACACAAAACAAGCCACATAAGCAATCTGTTTTAGCTCCACAAAGGCAAGGGGTCCAGGCCAGCCAGGCAAGTAAGTTGCTAGGCAGTGGGGTTGAAATTGACATCTTCGAATGTGTAAATAAACTTGCTACAGTGGTTGAGCAGTTCCTTCTCTCCCATCAGAACAAAGGGCTCCACCTACGTCACCTTTTGTCTGTTTTTTGTTTTGTTTTGTTTTCTCATCCTCTCACATCCCCCAGCAACACCTAGAGCTGCAGCTGTCACTGCACTGATATGCACATTGCTAGGTGGATATCTTTGCTTTTAGGCCCCCTAACTCAGAGCAAACAGGAATGTGTGAGAACACTAAGTTGTGTGTGTGTGTGTGTGTGTGTGTGTGTGTGTGTGTGTGTGTGTGAGTGTGTGGGCACATGTTGTAAATATTTATACATGTCCCCATCTTCATCTACATTAAACTAACCATGCATTTGTGCTGATGTTTCCAGCTCTCCTGTCATACAGATAAAGTTACTATTCTTTTTTTAAATTTTATTTTGAAGGTAGTAAAACACAACAAAACAAGACAGAACAAAGCCAATCAAAACAATGTAGTGAAACTGGCACAGAAGTTCAGGGCAGGATACCAGGATAACAGTAATAGGTACCATAGTATGTCGTGTTATCTTCACAATAGTTGTCCATTCAATCAGGTATAGCAAAATCAAACCAAAAACAGAGCATTATAAAACCTGTCAAAACAATCTTGAATAGAGCAAAACAATTCATCAGAACAAAGCAAAGGAGTGAAAACAATGTTTGCCTTCAAAGGGAACACAGAAGGAAATCCCCCATATTTTCTATATTGCATATGTCATCCTTGCAAGAGATGCTCAGACCTCTGGCCTCAGGTCAGCATAATCAACCCAACAAATACAAGCATTTAATTGCTTTATGTGCCTTAGTTGCTATCAACTCCAGCTGTCCTGGACACCTTCCAGTTGCTAAAGGGTGGGGGTGGGGGGAGGATGGGATGTTTGATTCTCAGCCCACGTGGCAGTAGGCTCACAGGAGACACTTGTTTTCTAGCTGGTGTGCCTGCTGATGGCTTGCACCGTGGCTTACCAAGGGGAAGGACTTGTTGCTTCAAAGTTACTATTCTTGTCTCCTCTCTTCTCCCTGCATATCTTTAACCTCCTATTCCAACAGAGAAAAGCCTGGGCCCCCACATTCTCATCCATTCACATATCTGCTACATTCTAGAATACAGACTGAAGATCTTGGAGCTGCCCACCCACCCCATGGGAAGCAACATCCTTAGTCAGCACTCTGCAAGCCTGCAGTTTCATATGTGGTTACTCCACAGTCTCCACAACTTTCCAGAGCTGCTCAAACCAGCATTGTCCCCTTTAGCTGCTTTAATGAGGCAGCTCCACATGCCTGTAATCTAGTTAAAGTATTTGGTTACAATCTGCATTCCTGCTATAAGACCAAGATTCCAAAAAATGGAGCCCCTCTGGAATCCACAGGCAGATGGAAAAGTCTTCTAGTCCCAGAATGGGGGTGAGAGTGTGAGGGGAAAGACTTCACCTTTCTTCTGCCTGTCCATTCTGCTAGAACTCTGACAATGAGATGGTGCCATCCACTTGGGTCTTCCTCACTCATCCACTAATTCATACCTTCATCTTATCCGGAAACACAGTCCTTGACACCCTCAGAAATAACATTTTACCAGCTATCCAGGTGTTATGGCTTTTGTCCAAATGTTCTCCAAAAGCCTCATGCACTTTTAAATAGGGTTTGGTAGCTGAATCTAGAGATTTTTTAATTGATTTGGAGTTCAGTGCTTCACCCACCCTAGGGAGGGTAGCCTGCATGCAATATAAGCGACATAAGGAGGCTTGTCCTCTTTCTTTGCTTTCTCTCTTATTGCTTTTGCTATTTTCCTCCCTCACAAACTGTTGCTCCTCTGCCATGTGCCACTCTGCCTTGGAGTCAGCTGATTGTGGACTGAAACCTTTACAAACTATGAGTTAAATAAACCTTTCCCTCTTTAACTCTGAGTATTGGGCATTTTGTTCTGGCAATTAGAGAAAGGTAGCTAAAACACCACACATCCCTGAAGCCACTAACAATCAGCATGACACATGGATATATACTTAAACTACATTTAATCTCCAGGTAAAGATAGCATCTAACGTGGTACAACTATTCTTGTGTACAATCAAACTTGTGCATATCTTTTCCCCAGAAAATGAGACAAAAGTCCATGAGTGGTGTTTACTGTTTTCCTAATAACTTAAATACTGTGATGGAAAAATTAACAACACTTAGTACATAAAATCAATGCATTTTATGCTACACATAAAGGAATAAGAGAGAAAAGAAAATAAAGATACTTCCTTAATGTATATTTATATACTCACAAACATATTTTTAACAGAATAGGGAGGAAATACCCTCAGTAAAAGTCTTGGAGAATATGGTGGATTGATAAGTAGCAAGATAAAGAACTTCTCTAAAAGAAACAGCTCAGATGCTAGAATTTTCCACCATGGAGAAGACTAGATGAAAGGAGACGGATTCTCACAACCCAGAAAGGAACTAAAGAAAAACATGGACTGAAAGCTGGAGCCAGACACACTCTCACTGGAGCTGGTTGGACTCACAGTCGTGGTGCTCTCACCGGAACCAATCTGACACTGAAGCTGGGGGTTGGCAAGCCCAAAGAAGAATGGAGCCAGCGTGGAGACCTTCATTAGCCCATGGTGAATGCTTGGAATTTGGTCCTCCTGTGGGAGGAGGGTGGATAACTGGATGGCATATTAGAATTGGGCAGGATGGGCCTGAACAAGGAACTGCAGAGGCTTCAGTTGGCCACTCCCTGCCCAGAGCAGACTGGTGGGATCTGGTTGGTCTGAGTCATGCCCTTGGAAGGACCCAGTAATGGGGGATGCAATTATCCCTGAAGTTGTCCCCAACCAGTTCCCTCTACGCAGCACACACTAATGTGGTGAAGGCCCTCGCTGGTTGACTGGCTCACAGGGGAGAAGCCAGCCTACACTGCCCCTGCTTTCAAATTGGAGAGGGCAGCAATCCCTAGCCAACATGCTTCAGAAGAACTATAACCAATACAGAAAGGGGCTGGGACCTCTACCATACATATATATGGAAGAAACCAGAAACATGACAAGAGAAACAAATAAGAAAAAGCCTCCAGCCACCAATTCAAGGAAGATGGATTCAGGAGATCCCTGGTACTGATAAAAATGAAAAAGACAAAAAAAAAAGAGACAGAGGACAGTAAACATGCAATATCAGACACAGCATCAACTGACATAAAGAAATATACTCATGACAGTATAGGCAAACTCAAAGCTGAACCACTAATACAAGCAAAGCAAAATAAAAGAAGATTAATAAAAGAAATGCTAAGCACTTCTAAAAAAAGACATAGATGGAAGAATGGAGAAACACAGAAAAAGGAGAGAAACTTTCGATGAAAAATATTTTAAAAACCTAGAATACATGAAACAGATTCAAAGAGATTACCAAGAAATTAAAACCTCCATTGGAAGCTGGCAAAATTGCCTGAAAGAAACTAAAGATATATTAACAAAACTTGAAGATAGGTTTGCAATGTATGATCACAAAATGAAAGATCTCTTAAAAATAACAAGGAAACAGGCAATAACAATACAAAGGCTAGAAGACAACAAGAGGATCTATAACTTAAGAATAACAAATGTGAGTGAAGAAACGGGTAAACACAAAGGAAATACAAAGGCTGTTCACAGAAATAATTAAATAAAACTTACTAAGTATAGGAAAATGAAGTGATATTCAAATGTATGAGGCATACAGAACTCTAGCCACCCACAACCAAAACAGATCCACACTCAGACATATAATAATCAAGATCCCAGAAATTCACCACAACAATAGAATATTAAAGGCCACCAAAGAAAAGAAACAGATCACCTATAGAGGAAAACCCATAAGAATCACAACAGATTTCTTGACACAAACCCCATCAAATCAAGAAGAGCTTGGAGCAAAGTATTACAAGCCCTGAAAGAAAATAACCTCCAACCCAGATTGATGTACCCTGAAAAACTGTCTCTCAAAATTAATGGTGAAACAAGATGCTTCTATGACAAAGAGGAACTAGAGGAGTTCATGACCATCAATCCAACCCTACAAAAAATACTGAAGGACGTTCTAGAAAGAGAGAGAAAAAAAAAACACCAGGATTTCAGGAACAGTGGTAGAGAGGCCTCCATGAATGGGGCATACAGTGGAATGAAGGAGAAAAGTAGACAACTAATGGCAGAAAAATAGCAAAGCAGAAATGAAGCAGAGAAGGTTGGCTATAATCTCTAACATAGATGGCCTTAATACACTAACAAAAGGAAACACAGGCAGAGTAGATCAGGAGATAGGGTCCATTGAGATGTTCTGTTTAGGAAATATAATTAACCTGAAAGAGAGTTTATGGACTGAAAGTCAAATATGAGAAAACAATGCTCTCTGTGACAGGGAATCAGAGAGAAATAGGGGCAGATTGTCCAGTGGCTGTAGATAGATTGGAAAGACATGACACTTTTGTGCAGTGGAGAACTACTTAACTGTAATGAAGGAAAACCTTGAGGCTTTTGTAAGTAAAGGGATACAACTGAACATCAAGATCAGGAGTAAAAAGGTTCAGAACCACTTAGGTAAATAGTGGGTTGCCCCCCCAATCTAAAAACTAAAGGACTTAGTGGGACACAAAATATACAATGCAACCCTATGAAAGTGAAAAGGGAGGAACTGTCTAGAAAGGGAAGGCAGAGGACATTGTTTTATCAGGATTTGAAATCTACATTATTGCTTCTGGGAGAACATGGCAGATAGATAGCAGCAGCTACGGAGGCTCTCTGAGATACCCCGCTTAGAGTCCAGGAATGGTGCGGTGCGAGGAGTCCTAAGCAGGGGGAGATGTGCCCTTAAGACCCAGGAACGAACTAAGCTAAGAGAAACCAACTGGAAACACAATCCCGGTGCTATAACACGAACAGATAAGGTCTCAGCACGGAAGCTGGAGCCTGTGCCACTGGAAGCCGCGATTTGAATTTCCTGCTGCTGCTGCTGCATCTTAATCGGCACAGCAGGGAGAGAGACATGTGAAAACTCTGAGAGTGAGAACAGGCTAACAGAGTTGAGAGTGAGACTGGCAGGGAGCTCCGCTTTGACCTGAGGTGAGCGAGCAGAACAGGGACCCTTCCATAGAGTAGGAGGCTTCAGCCTCCTACTGGGAGCAGGTAGACTTGCCGAAACAGGACTCTGCAGTGACTTCAGTCACATATCCCCCTCTCAAGCGGGATTGGTTGGGAGGGTCTGGCCTGGGTGATGCCGCTGACTAAGACCCAGTAAGCTAGCTCAAACCAGGTCCCAGCGCCTGGAGGTGCACCCTAGCAGTGAAGCCTTCAGTAGTTTGACCTGGAGGGGTGGGCCCAGCAGAGGCTGCCCAGGTCTGTGTCTCCCTAGTACACTGCAGTAGGTGGGAACACCTAGCTGGCACAATTCAAACAAACTGTAACAGACAAAGAGAAAAAAAACTGAGCCTCCTATACTCGCTTGTATGGAAGGAACAAAAAGTATGGGAAGAGGAAGCAACAAGAAAGAGTCCTCAGTCCCCAATCCTGAGAACTTTGATCCACGAAAGGTGAATGCAAAGGAGAATGAAGAAAGAAACCATGCAATATCAGACACGGCACCTATAGACATAAAACGATATCTCCGGAGCCTCATAAGCAAGTTCAAAAGTGAAGTATTTAACGAAATAAAGCAAGATATAAGTAGAATAGTTAGAGAAATGCTAAGCACCGCCCAAGAAAAAACAGATGGTGGAATGGAAGAACAGAAAAAAAGGGGAGAATTGTTTGATGGAGAAAATAGAGAAAACATAGAATATGTGAAGCAGGTTCAAAGAGATTACCAGGAAACTAAAAACTCTATCGAAAGCTGGCATAACAGCTTGAAAGAAACTAAGGATAGATTATCTGAACTGGAGGTCAGATTTGTAATGTGGGAGCATGAAATGAAAAACTTCTTAAAAATAACAAGAAAACAAACAGCAATAATACAAAAACTAGAAGATGATAAGAGGATCTATAACTTAAGAATTAAGAAAATAAAAGAAGAAGTAGGGACACAAACAAATGGACTACAAAAGCTATTCACAGAAATAATCCAAGAGAATTTTCCTAATTTAGCAAAAGGTAAAATACTCAGATGTATGAGGCATACAGGACCCCAGCCACCTACAACCCAAACAGAGCTACACCCAGGCATATAAAAATCAAAATTCCAGAAATCCAATATAAGAACAGAATATTAAAAGCCATCAGAGACAAGAAACAGATCACTTATAAGGGAACATCCATCAGAATTACAGCAGATTTCTTGGCACAAACCATCAAATCACGAAGAGCATGGGAGGAAATAATTCAAGCTTTGAACGATAATAACTTCCAGCCAAAATTGATATATCCTGCACAACTGTCCATAGAAATTGATGGAAAAACAAGTTGCTTCCAGGATAAAGAGGAACTAGGGGAATTTGCAAACACCAATTCAGCTCTACAGAGAATACTGCAGGATATTCTAAAAAAGGAAAATACCAATATCCCAGAAACAGTGGCAGAGAGGCCACAATGAATGGAGCAGAAAGTGAAATGAAGAAGACAAACTGACAACAAATGACAGAAAAAGAACTCAACAGAAATGAGGCAGAGAAGATTGGATGGTAGGAACAGCTATTTTGGAGAAAACAAGACATCATAATAGCTAGTGCTGATTTAATATCATCTTGTTTTGAAGTTCCATCAAGCTTTTATTCTTCTGTCTCCATGGGTCTTAACAGGTTGTATCTTATTGGATTTTATTATATGTGAGAATATAAGCAAAAACTTTTATAGACAAGGAGATTATACAAAAACCATTGTTCATTTTCTGATAGTTGGTTCTAAATACCCTGTAGTAATGTCATTCTCTTGAATGGTTTTACATTGTCTTGGTATGCTTGTTGCTACAGTATACGAAGGTATACTCAAGGATTTCAAGGAAAGAGACACTATGGTAACTACTTTTATGTCAGGATATCTTGTGGTGAAACACTATTTTGCTTAAGTGGTTATGCTTTGATCTGCGCTGTTTTGTTGTTATGCCCTCTTTTATCTCAATCTCCTTTCTTTATTTTTTATTTTTATCTTTTTAATTAAGAGAAAAATAAAAAATAGCAGGATACATTATAGTAACCCACTTTGACTTCCTATTAACTTGATTTGAAACCCTATATTGCCCTCACCATCTTGTTTTGACTGATTTTCCCTATTCTGCCTTGCTTGATAGTACCAAGTTTGAAAGTATAGGCAACAACTGTGAAGACAATAAGATTCATTATGACGCCTATTCTGGTTGACTATTAACTTCTTTTAAAGTCCTGTAATATCTCCAATGTTTTGGTTTTATTCTTTACTGTTTTGTTCAATTTTATTATAACTGGTGATATAGGCAATTCTTTTTAAAATAGCAAGAGGCAGTATGGTAACCATTGTTGATCACCTGGTATTTTGTTATCACATTATCTATTATGTCCATCCTTTTGGTTTGACTGACTCTGTCCTGTTATGTCACATTTGGTTTTACTCTCTTCAAAAAAAAGTAATAAGTACTATGGGAGTAATAAAACCCAAAATGTGTAATTGTCATTGTACAAAAGAGAGGAAAAGAAAGTGCTCTAAAGGATATAACTGCATATATATTTAAGTGTATAAGATGGGTAACCATATTACTGAGTTTTGTTGGACCATTGAACACAACTGTTTGCAGTCTCACTGTTTGAAAGTCCACTTTATATGCTTTAATTTTGTAACTTGAACAACTATTTCTAAGATAACAATAGGTAATCTATTAACTAGTGATTTCCTACTGTTTATTTTTTCTGAAATTCTGTGTAACTTATACCCTTTTCTGTTTTTTTCTTTTTCTCCTTAAATAAAATTAAAAAAAATAAAATCCACATTATCCTCATGGTTCTGTTTAGTTTGATTATATTCTGTTCCAGTCTGTCTACTTGTACCAGATTTGAGGGCAAGACAGCTATTCCAAAAATAGCAGGATATACTATGATAGGCAGCTTTAATTTCCTATTAACTTAATCTGAAGCCCTGTATAATTTACACTGTCTTATTATGACTGATCTTATTTGAATCTGGTTTGTTAGGTTGCTGTTTTGTCTTGACTGATTTTATTTGAACATGTTATGTTTGATAGTATCAAGTCTAAGAGTATAGGCAAATACTCTGAAGATGACAGGATTCACTAGGATACCCATTCTGGTTTGACTATTATCTGCTTTTGAAGTCTTATAATGTCTCCAATTTTTTTTGTCTTTTTCCTTTTTTTATCGGTACCGGGGATCGAACTCACACCTGCCTGCTTTCAAGGCAGGTGCTTATGCTGCTGAGCTAAATCCCCAGCCCCTCAATGTTTTGTTTTTATTAATTTTGTTATGTACTGCTATGTCCCATTATACTATGTCTAATGATATAGACAATTCTATTGAAGATAATAAGAGACATCATAGTAACCATTGTAGATCACCTTGTATTGTGGTTTTATATGTCTTTTTGATTTTGTGTTTTTCCAGGAATTTGTTTTGTTTTGTCTTTCCCTCTAATACAGAAAGGATAGATATACATGTAGAGACTAATGCATGCACAGAAATCCTAAACAGTTTATAAGAACTGATTATATAGTGTACAATAAAATGAGCAACTACTTTGAAGAAAGAGAGACAGTAAGGTACTCAGTGCTGATTCAATAGCATCATGATGTAAAATCCAGAAATACTATTATTTGTTAAAAGTGATTTTGTTCTGTTTTATTTTGTTTAATTTCAACATACATGAAGGTATGAATAGCTATTTTGGAGAGAATGAGAGACACTATGGCAGCCGTTGTGTTTTCCTTATTGTCTGGCCTTGAAGACATAAAATGCCGGCTGGTCTGATGGCAGTGGGTTATCAGAACTTATTAACATTAGTGTCATTAAAGTTGGTATACCACCCCCCCCCCACTGCTAAATTTGACTGGCTTTTAAAAAAAGACATAAAATGCCTTCATCATCCTGTCCTGATCAGTTTTATACTATTTTGTTTTGTATGAATTTACTGTATGTGAAGATATGGACAACTATTTGGAAGAAAACAAGAGACAATATGATAAACAGTGAAGATCTCCGATTGTCTTGCTTTGAAATCTGTGTCTCTTACATTATTTTCTTATGTTCTGTTTAATTTTACCCTCTTTAAAATAAAATTTAAAAAAGAAATACCCATGGTAAATTGTCTCAGTTTTTCAACTAGCCAGGTGATTAGAGCTAGAAAACCAAATTTAATGCAATGTGTGTGTGTGTGTGTGTGTGTGTGTGTGTGTGTGTGTGTGTGTTGGTGTGGGAGAGTGCAAAAGACCTGTCTGCCTGCTGGAGATCTGATTCAGTCAAAGTCCTGGAGCTCACTGAAACATCTTGTTCAAGTCTGAATTAGGAGGCCAGAGGGTCTGAGATGGAAGGCTGAAGGGTCTGAGCCAGAAGCCTGAAGGGTCAGTGCTGGGAGCTGAAGAGTCTGCACTGGAAGCCAAAGATATCATCTAAGGCAAAAGCAAAGACTGCAGCTCCTCCTCCTCCTCCTCCTCCTCCTCCTCCTCCTCCTCCTCCTCCTCCTCCTCCTCCTCCTCCAAAACAGATGCAATTCTTCTTTTGTTTCCCTTTTATACCACTCTGGTGACAACCCTCCTGAGAGTGGGTCTTCCATATCCAGAACTATAATGAGCCAATTTAGTTGGGTGTTTCTTATTCAAGTTGTTGCAGTCAACCAATCATCACAGATCTGTAACTAACTTCCTTGACTACTCAGCCTGTACTCCCTTCCTCTTCAACAGCTGCCTCAGTGGGGCATGGTTCTTCATCTGGCAGGATGACCCACACCTTCATTCCTGAAGGTCTGGGCCATCCTTAGTCCTGCTGCGTTGAGTGGTTGAAGTTTCCCTCTCACTTTGATGGTGGGACATGGTGATAAAGGGGTCTCCTGCAATCTGGACAGACTCTCTGTCTCTTCCTTTATGGAGCAGGAATCCAATTCCCTGATAGTTATCAGGATCAGTCACTCCAACCAGCATCCTAACTCCCTTCTTATTCTGCTGAGTCAGGGGCCTGAAAACCCAAGTGGCAAGTGGGATTTTATCTTTCAGTTCAGTGAATCATTTTTGTGTCTCCTTGTGGAACTAAGACTTTTAGACTAGCAAAACGTAGGTCATGGGAACAGGAAACTAGTGAGTCATTTGGGGCAATAATGAGTGGGGCTACTCCTATTTTCACCCATGATTGCCAATCCTTTGATCTTTACTGTGGAAGAAACTATATGCCATGTACTGAGTCAAAGCATGCCTATGGGGCAAGTTCATGAACCAGGCAGCCATGAGGCGGGATGGACCATAAAGTCTTAATTATTTTCTCATTGTTGGGACAAAACAGTCAATACTCACAAGCTAAAGGAAGAAATGTTCATTTTAGCTTCTGTTTGTAGAGGTTTCAGTCCATGATTACCTGGCTCCAAAGCATGCCAACATGGCGAAAGGGCATGGCAGAGGAGAAACAGTCCAAGGCATGACAGGCAGGAAGCAGAGCCATCAAGGAAGGAGGGTGGATATATTTATACACCCACCCACAGCCACAGTGACTCACTAAGCTTCACATCCAGTCTGTCTTTGTAAGTAGAAGTCTGTGTTTCTGGGTTCATGCATCACCTCCATGCCTGCTACCAGGGCCACTCTGTCCACTATTCCATTGGGTGATGACAAAGGTAGTTGAGAAAAGAGGTTGATGGTTATCCATGGAACAGGTCATCATGTTCACTTGATTACTGAAACCTTTCTCTGCAGAGGGTCAACCTTTGATATGCATTTTCGTGGGACACAAATATCTTCATTCCATTCATCCATTCAGAGAGCTTTATCTACATACCTCTTCTACAAATGTATTTTGTGACCAGTTTTCTAATCATGTTTTTTCCAAATCTATAAATATTTTCTGGACTACTGGCTAAAACCTTTGAATTAGCTTATAATCAAAAGTCTGTCCACTTTTCCTTGCAAGCAAAGTATATACAGGATAATTGTCCAAAGTTCTGCCCAGTGGGAAGATCCTGTTCACTACTATCTCCAGGTATATCCCAGAAAGGGCTTAGTTCTGCAGCTGTACATTTCAGTGGTGCTGCATATCATGCAGAATCCTCTGTAATCCAGGCCCAGGATGTCTCTTCCTCTGTCCATCGATCATAGGGAACTAACTCCCCATGGGGTCATAGGTTCAGGCTAAGAGAAAAAAGGCAGTGAGACAGGGATGGGGACCATGGTCTTGAGGGCTAGTTTTTAATGTAACATGTCCCTTCAGGAGAGTTCTCAGGCCTGATCACTGATATCACTTCCATTTGATGATAGACTATTGTGCATATCTGGCCTTATGACTCAGTGGGTCAGATAATACACAGTTTATGATGGGCCCCCTTGGTCCCATGGTATCCTATGGTTGAGGCTTCAGTTTCTATCAAAGCCTAATAGCAGCCCTCAAGCAGTTCTTCCCAGGAAGAGTCGTTGACTGCAAATGATAGCAGGAAATCCTAAGGTATGCTGGGGTTACCCATCTATAGGAGTCTGCCAGAGGCTCCAAACAACATCCGTATCAGTGCCTGAAACCTCGAATATATTTGGATCTGCCGGATTGTATGTCCAACGGTAAAGAAGTATGCAAGGTAGCCTGGACCTACATAGAACCTTCTCTTATTCTAGGCCCATTTGACCAGTAGCTTTTTTAGTAACTCAGAATATGGGCTGGAATAACACACCCCAGTGAGGAAAATGTTGTACCCCTGATCCAAATACACCTATTCAGCACTGTAGCTCTTTCTTTGTAGGAAGGACCAGATCAACAACTTATCCTGTGCCTTGGAAGGGATATATCTGCACGCCCCACACTACTAAACAGATTTCATTCCCATATGCAAATGTATTACCAAATTAGTCTAGAGTTGTTGCTATTTCTTGCCACTTGGTTCAATCAGCATTAGGTCACCAATGCATCAGAATAGTGTGGTACCTTCTGGAGAGGAAAGGTGATCAAGTTCCTTGTGAATTATTTTGACACACAACTGGAGAACCAGTGCAGTCCTCAGAAAGGAGAGTACAGTGACATTGCTAGCCTGGCCAGCTGAAAGTAAAATCCTTCTGATGGGCCTTATGGACAGAGATAGAGAAAAGGCATTTGTCTGATCATTGCCTACATCCCAGGCACCAGGATATATATGCATTGCTCAAACAAGGAAGCCATATCTGGCACAGCAGATGCAACTGAAGATGTACCTAGTTAAGCATATGAAAATCCATTGATAAGATCTGATCATTTCCTATTCCCCAATGCAGACATATTCTGTAAATGGTCATACATCCCTGAGGAAATGGCCAAAGGAATGACTAGTAACATAACTTTTTGATAGTGCACAGGATTCCTTTCTCAAATGGACCCAATCTCTCCTTCATGCAGTGGTTTTATGTTTATAAAATAACTGTGAATTAATTTAGGCCTTTATTCTCTGTGTGATTTGAGTTAGACTTGTGTTATGGTTTAGATCTAAAATATGCCCCCAAATTCTCATGTGTCTGGAATGTTATTGAGGTTGCTATACTACTGGGTGGGTTAATCCATTGATGAGTGCGTGGCTGAATGTGCCATTAGGAGTAGGGACCTCTGCCGTGCCATTGCTGCCTTGTGGTCAACCAATATTGAATCCTCTGATGCATAAGCTAAAATAAACCTTTCCTCCTTTTATTTGTGGGTGTCGGGTTTTTTTTTCTTTTGTCTTTATCCTATACCCTTGTCATGGTTTATGTCTGTGGCCCCCAAGCCTCGTGAGTTTGCATTGTGCATTTGTGATTGGTTCATTGTCTAGTGCTTGGATTGATGATGTCAGTGCTACACCCACATAGGGGTGGAGCCAGGATGTGATGTAATGGCAGGAAGAAGGTGTGTCTTGCTCTTTTTGCTGGTTCCTGCCTTGCTGTTGCAGCCGCCATGAACTGCAGCCCAGCCATGCCCGCCTGCCTTGGAGCCAACTGAGTGTGGACTGAAACCTCCAAAAACTGTAAGAAATAAATCTTTCCTTTCCCAACTTGAGCTTCAGGTATTTTGTCTCAGCGATGAGTAAAAAGTAACTAAGACAACCCTTGATACAAATTCCACATGTGAATTCCACATGAATCTCTACATGTTAGAACACTCAGATAGTTCCCTTGCCAGGTAGCTCACTTCCTCATGGTTCACACAGCACCTCATCTCCTGAGTCCAATGTAGGTCCAGAAGCAAAGAGAGGGCTGAGGTGTTGCTGAGAAGAATCTGTAGCAGCTGCCTCCAGGGAGACCACCAGCACTTCTCAGGCAGTGCAGGGCTAACACTCAGGTAGAGATGGAGAGAATTGATCATAGGTGGGAAATCTACTTTCACTGACAAAGAAGACTTATCCAAACTTAGAGTCTCTGTGTCCCCAGCCTCATCAGGGTCCTCCCTCATGCTCTTGTCTCAAGGATCCCACTTCTTCATGCCTGATGCCCTCATTCTACCAGCATATATCCCACAAGGCTGGGGGCTCAGCCAAGTACATGGTGTGGTCTTTGGTTGATTTGCAGCAATTTCAGCCCTGTACCCTGGCTGGCACAAGGTACCTGACATGCATAACTTAAAAGAGAAAGTTTTATTTTAATTCATAGTTTCAGTGGACTCAGTCCATGGCCAGCTGGCTCCAAGGCAGAAATACCATAGTGGAGGGTGCAGAAGAGCAAAAGTGCTCACTTCATGGCAGCCAGACAGCAAAGAGAACAAGGAAAAACCCACAAAAAATACGCCTTCAGTGACATGCTCCCTATGAGCTACCTTCTTCAACTTGAACAGTGCCTCATAATCCAATCGCTGCTCCAGGAATCTCTTAACCCAATCAAATTAACAATCAAGATTAATCATCATGCCAGGGATTTAGCTCAGTGGTGCAGCATCTGCCTGACAAGCATGAGGTCCTGAGTTCACTTCCCAGTACCCCCACCAAAAGATTAATCATCACAAGTCTACTTCTTTACAACCTGATACCTAAGCACATCTTTCCATCTATTCTTGTCTTCTTTAAATTTTTTTTTCCTTTGGTACCGGGGATTGAACTCATGACCTTGCACTTGCCAGGCAGGCACTTATAACACTGAGTTAAATCCCAGGCCCAAAATCCTGTTCATATTAATTTATTAATTTATTTAGGTACTGGGGATCAAACTCACAAACTTGCACTTGCCAGGCTGGTGCTTATGTTACTGAGCTAAATCCCTGGCCCTCTTCTTTAATTTTTGAAACTGATTTTGTGTGTTGATTTTACACACTATAATTCTCCTGACCTGATTAACTAGTTCTAACAGTGTTCTGGTGGTCACTTTAGGTGTTTTTTTTTTCTAGAGACAGAGTCTTGCTTGGCACTTCAGGCTGGCCTTGACCTTGGGCTACATCTGATCACAATGATCCTCCTGTCTCAGCCTCCCAAGGGCTAGGATTACAGGCATGCACCACCATGCCTGTCCACTTTAGGGTTTTGGATGTAGATGATCATGGTATCTTTGATTTTTGTTAATAAAGACAATTTCACATCCTCTTTTCTGACTTGGGTATTGTCATATTTTTTCCTTATATGCTTTGGCCAGGATCTTCAGTACAGAGTTGGATAGAAGTAGTAAGAATGGACAGCCTAATCTTGTCCCTGACATGATGTTACATGTGGGCTTGTCATATGTGCTGTCATCGGGTGACAGCATACTCTGTGTACCTAACTTTTTGATAATTTTTATCATTAAGGAAGGACAAAATTTGTCAAATTTTTTACACTATCAAGAATCATATTTTTGGCTTTATTCTTTTATGAGGTGTGTTACAGTCATTTGTTTGTGTATGTTGAACCATCCTTGGATTCCAGAGAAGAATCCCATCTGATCTGGGTCCTTCTAATGTGCTGCTGAGGTCACTATGTTCATATTTTGCTGGGAATGTTTTGCATCTATGTTCATCAG
Source organism: Cavia porcellus (assembly GCF_034190915.1). Taxonomy (NCBI): domain Eukaryota; kingdom Metazoa; phylum Chordata; class Mammalia; order Rodentia; family Caviidae; genus Cavia; species Cavia porcellus. The sequence goes on from NW_026947500.1 coordinate 30,425,313, forward strand.
AGATCATGACTTGTAACTTTCTTTTCTCACAATACACTTGTTTGACTTTTAGCAGCATGGTAATGCTACCTTGTAAAAGGAGTTTGGAATGTACTAAATTTTTTAAAAGAATTTGAAAAGGGTGGTGTTGATTCTTCTTTAAATGTTTGATAGAATTCACCAACCAAGCTGTGAAGTCCTGGGGATTTCTTTGATTACTCACCATTATTGTTTGGATCTCCCATGTTTCTGTGATATAGTTTTGGCAAGTTGTATGTTTTAAGAGAGTTAGCAATTTTTTCATAGATTACCCATTTCACTGGTGCATAATTGTTCATATTAGTCTTTTATGAGCCTTTGTATTTCTTTGGTTTTCATTGTAATGCTTCCTGTTTTTCTCCTGATTGTAATCTCTCTCTCTCAAAATGTAATATCATTTATCTTTTTTTTTTTTTTGTCTTTTTCATTTTCATCGGTACCAGGGGTCGAACTCACAAGTGCCTGCTTGCAAGGCAGGCGCTTATGCCGCTGAGCTAAATCCCCAGCCCCAATATCATTTATCTTTCTTAAAAATTAGTCTTGCCTCAGCTGCCCCACTGGAGGAGGGAGCTGAGCCAGCAGCAGGAACCTGCTTGGGTCTCGCTGACCACCTTCTCTCCGCCTGGAGGGCATGCCACAGCTGCCCAGCCTGGAAGAAAAAGCTGAGCTGAGCCATGGGAACCTGCTCTGGCCTTGCCCATGACCTTCTCTCAGCCTGGAGAGCACCAGCACTACTGCCACCACCTAGAGGAGGGAGCAGCCCTGAGGAGGAGGTTTGAGGCCTACCTAGGCCATAGGGGTGACCTTCTATCAGCCCAGGGATATTTGCCACCCAAGGAGGTAGATTGTTACACAACATCCGATCCCCGGGGAGAGTATGAGATCCTTGATGTCGGTGGTTTGGGGCTTGCTGGGCTTGCGGCTACACTAGATTGGGCTTAGTGGGTTTTGGGCCTGCCTGGTGACCCTCTTTCCATCTGGGGAGCTTTGCTGCCAGAGGGGGGAGCTGTGTGGCATGAGGAGGCTTTAGGCCTACCTGAGACAAGCCTGGCAACCTTTTAATACTGGGGCCTTGCTGCCCAAGGAGGGAGCTACGCTACCAGAGGAGTCCCAGGAGCCCAGGACATAGGAGACAATTTCCAATGCACCCAGCGGAAGCTTTGGAATAACACTTGAAACACAGAAACATAGGAAAATGACAAAACAAAAGAACAAAATGCAATCTCAAACATTGATCCCATCCCAAGAAAGCCTAGGAGCCATGTACATAGAAGAAAATACATGCCATATGCCTGAAATACCTTAAATGATAGTAACTGAAATAAAGAAGCAACTTCTGGAAGCATTAAAGGAATTCAAACAAGAAATAATCTTCCAGGTAAAAGAAGAAATCAGAGGAACAAAGCGAAAAGATAGAGTCCCTGGATGAACAATATAAGAAACAAACATAATACATAAAGCAGACTCAAAGAGATATACAGGAAATCAAAAATTACATTGAAAGTTATAAAAACCACCTCAAGGAAAGTGAAGATAGAATTTCAGATCTCAAAGACAAGACTGTAGCTAGTGAACATGAAAGGAAAGATCTCTTAAAAATAACAAAAAATCAGGAAATAACAATTCAACAGCTGCAAGATGACTCAAAGAAAAACAACACAAGATTGATAGGGATAAATGAAAAAGAAGGGGGCAACACAAATGATATCAAGAGACTATTTACTGAAGTAATAGCTGAAAATTTCCTAAACACGAGAGCAGAAACTGACATTAGGATTAGCAAAGCATATAGAACTCCAAAAAGCCATAATCAAAGCAAAACTACACCCAGACATATAATAACCATCCCAGAAATCCAATATAAAAATAGAATATTAAAAGCTGTCAAAGAGAAGAGACAGATCACCTATAAAGGAAAAACCTATCAGAATCACAGCAGACTTCTCAACACAAACAATAAAGTCAAGAAGAGCATGGAGAGAAGTATTTCAGATCCTAAAGGAAAATGACTTCCAACCCTGACTGATATACCCAGAAAAACTGTCCTTCAAAATGGATGGAGAAATAAGATACTTGCATGACAAAGAACAGCTGAAGAAATTCATGATCACCAAGGCAACCCTGCAAAGAATACTGAAAGATGCTTTAGATGCATATAGGAAAAAACCAATAAACAAGACAGATGACTAAACAGTATCGAAAGATAAAGATGCAACAGCAAAAAGATAACATGTCAACAATAAACCAATATACAGCAGTTACAATCATTAATGTAAATGGTCTCAATTCACCAATTAAAAGAAACAGACTGGCAGAATGGATCAAGAAACAACATCCAGCCATACGCTGTCTACAAGAAACTCATCTAACCCAAAAGGAAACTCATAGACTGAAAGTCAAGGGATGGAAAACAATGCAACAGGAACACCCCCCTCAAAAGCGGGGGTAGCTATCCTGTTTGCAGATAATGTGAACTTCAAACCAAGAATAATCCTAAGAGATAAAGAAGGTCCTTACATACTGGTTAGGGGAAAACTTCAAGAGGAAGAGATAACAATCTTAAGTATGTATGCGCCAAATTCCACAGCACCCAGTTATACAAAGCAAGAATTAATTGAAATAAAAAATCATATTAACAATTACATAATTATAGCAGGAGAACTTCACGTACCATTGACACCAAGGGACGGATCAACCAGACAGAAAATCAGCAAAGAAATAACAGAACTGAATCACATTTGTGAACAAATGGACTTGATAGACATATATACGGAGTGTTCAATCCAACAGCACCAGAATATGCATTCTTCTCAGCGGTACATGGGACATTCTCTAAAATAGGCCACATATTAACCCACAGAACATATTTAAATAAATTCAAAAGAGTTGAAATTATCACATGCATGTCATTAGATCATAGTGCCATGCAACAAGAAATTAATGATAAAAGAAACTTCAAAACTCCCACAAACACATGGAAATTGAATAATACACTCTTGAGCAATCAGTGGGTTACAGAGGAAATGAAAGAAGAAATACCTACAAGCAAATGAAAATACAAATACAACTTACCCGAATCTGTGGGATGCAATAAAAGCAGTCTTCAGAAGAAAATTTATTGCACTGAGTTCCCACATCAGGAAAACAGAACGAATACAAATAAACAACTTGATGCTACACCTCAAACATCTAGAAAAAGAAGAGCAAGTCAAGTCCAAAGCCAAAAGAAGAGAGGAAATCATAAAAATCAGAGCAGTAATTAATGCAATAGAAACTAAGAAACAATCCAAAGAATCAATGAATCAAAGAGTTGGTTCTTTGAAAGAATAAATAAATTTGATAACCTCTAGCTAACCTAATTAAAAAAAAGGAAAGAAAAAGCTCAAATTTATGCAATAAGGAATGAAAAAGGCAAAATCACTACAGACCCTGTAGAAATACAGAAGATCATCAACACCTATTTCAAAAACCTCTACTATCATAGGTTCAATAACACGGAAGAAATGGACAGATTCCTAAAAACATACAAAGTACCAAAGCTGGGTCAAGAAGATGTAAAACCGCTGAATCACCCAATTTCTCTCAATGAAATTGAAAATGTAATTAAGTCCTTACTTACAAAGAAGAGCACAAGCCCAGACAGATTCACTGCGGAATTTTACAAGAAATACAAAGAAGACTTAATGCCAACACTCTTCAAACTCTTCAATAAAATCGAAAGGGAAGCAATTCTTCCTAAGCCATTCCTGGAAGCAAGTATTACTCTAGTACCAAAACCTGAGAAAGAACCAACTAAAAAAGGGAACTACAGACCAATCTCCCTAATGAACACAAATGCAAAAATCCTCAATAAACTATTGGCAAACAGGATGCAGCAAATCATCAAGAAGATTATACACCATGACCAAGTGGGATTCATCCCAGGCAGGCAGGGATAGTTCAACATATGTAAGTCAATAAATGTAATCCATCATATCAATAAAGCCAAAAGTAAGAATCACATGATCATTTCTATAGATGCAGAAAAAGTTTTTTAATAAGGTCCAACACTCACTCATGATAAGAACCTTACAGAAAATTGGAATAGATGGTCTTTGCCTCAATATGATAAATGCCATCTCAGTGGCCAAAACTGAAGGCCTTTACCTTAAAATCAGGCACAAGACAAGAATGTCCCTTATCACCACTCCTATTTAATATAGTACTGGAAATACTAGCCAGAGCAATTAGACAAGAGAGAGAAATCAAAAGGGTAAAGATAGGAAAAGAGGAAGTTAAATTATCATCATTTGCAGATGACACGATACTTTACATAGAAGACCCCCAAAACTCCATTGAAAGACTCCTAGATATAATAAATAAATTCAGCAATGTAGCTGGATACAAAATCAATGCTCAAAAATCAATAGCATTTCTATACACTAACAACAAAATTATGGAGAGAAATAAGAGAAGCCACACCCTTCACACTAGCATCCGATAAAATGAAATACTTAGGAATTAATCTCAGGAAAGAAGTGAAAGATCTATACAGGGGAAACTATAATATCCTGAAAAAATAAATTGAAGAAAATCTCAGAAAATGGAAAGACATCCCTTATTCATGGATAGGGAGAATAAATCTTGTGAAAATGGCCCTTCTCCCAAAATTGCCAAACAGATTCAATGCAATCCCGATGAAAATACCATCAACAAACCTCCTAGACCTAGAGAAATCACTCCTAAAATTCATCTGGAATCATAAGAGACCTAGAATAGTGAAGGCAATTCTAAGCAGCAAAGGCAAGGCAGGAGGCATCACAATCCCTAACTTGAAATCATACTACAAAGCTACTGTAATAAAATCAACATAGTACTGGAATGCAAATAGATCTGAAGATCAATGGAATAGATTAGAAGATACAACCACAACTACAAACACACCCAACCACCTTATCTTTGATAAAGGGGCCAAACATGTTCACTGGAAAAATGACAGTCTCTTTAATAAATGGTGCCGGAAAAACTGGCTCTCCATATGCCAAAAATTAAAACTAGACCCATGCTTATCACCATATACTAAACTAAAATCTAAGTGGATCAAAGTTCTGAATATTAAAACAGAAATACTAAGTCTGTTAGAAGACAAAATAGGTAAACATCTTGAAGACATAGGGGTAGGTAGAGAATTCATGAATAGGAATCAAACTGTACGGGAACTATTTCCCAGAATTAATAACTTGGATATCCTCTTATTAAAAAAAACAGTTTTTGCATGTCTAAAGAAATCTCCAGCATAGTGAAAAGAAAACCCACAAACTGGGAAAAAAATCTTAGTGAACTGTCCCTCAGACAAAGGACTAAACAAAGATCTAAAACATATAAAGAATTTTTTAAAAATCAGATCTCCGAAACTCAAGGACCCAATCCAAAAGTGGGCATCTGAGATGAATACACAGTTCTCTGATGAAGAAATACAAATAAATACATAAAAAAATGTTCATCATAGTTAGTCATTAGAGAAATGCAAATTAAAACAACACTGAGATTCCATCTCACTCCAGAAAGAATGGCCAGGATCAAGAAAATTATCAACAACAAATGCTGGAGAGGCTGTGGGGAAAAAGAATTCTCCTGCACTGTTGGTGGGAGTGCAGACTGGTGCAATCACTATGGAGGTCATTCTGGAGATTCCTCAAAAATCTGGGATTGGAGGTCCCATTCGATCCAGCTATTCCACTTCTGGGCATATTCACAGAAGAACTGAAAGCATCATACCACAGTGCTATATGTACACCCATGTTTAAGCAGCACAATTTGTAATAGCCAGATCTTAGAAACAACCTAAGTGTCCATCAACTGAGGAATGGAAAAAAAAGATGTGGTATTTTTATACAATGGAGTACCACTCAGCTATAAAGAGTGATCACATTGAGATATTTACTAATAAATGGGTGCAACTTGAGACCATACACATAAGCAAAATAAATCAAACTCACATGTTTAAATACTGTGTAGTCTCCCTCGTGTAAGAAATAGTAAGAGTCCATAAGAGTTTAGGGTAATCATGATTCCTCATTACATTGTTTTGAAACCTTATAATGATCGCAGTTGTAATGTGTTTGTCCTGTTTTTTTGATTTTACTATTTGTGATGGTATGAACAGCTAATTTGAGGGAAACAAGTCATTGTAATAGCCAGTACTGATATAATAATATCATCTTACTTTGAAGTCCTACCATGATCTTGCTCTTCTCTTTCCATTGGCTCTATCACATTGTACCTTATTGGATTATATTACGTGTGAAAGTATAAACAAATTTCCTATGGAAAATGAAATAATATAGTAGCCATTGATTGTTTCCTGTTATTTGGTTCTGAAAACCCTGTAATACTCTCATTCTCTTGAATGTTTTTATACTATTTTGTTATCTTTGATACTATTACATATGAAGTTATACTCAATTATTTCAAAGAAAGACATCATGGTAGTTACTGTTAATTACGGGTTGTCTTCTGGTGAAATACTGTTTTGCTTACATTGTTCTGTTCTGATCTGCTCTGTTGTGTCCTGTTTTGTCTTAATCTTTTTTAAATAACAAATTAGTCTTGGCTGTTTTGATTTTTTAATGTTGCTTTTGTGGGCTCTATTTATCCTTTAACTAATTTATTCCCTTCTTTCATTAAATGTGGTCTTAGTTCATTCTTCTTTTCTTAATTCTTGAGATGTAAGTTGGATTGTTTATTTGAGATCTTTTTTTTTCCTTTCATGAAGACACTCATTGCTATACACATCTCCTAGAACTGTTTTTCTGGGCTGGAGCTGTGGCTCTGTAGCAGAGCACTAGCCTAGCAAATAATAGGTTCTGAGTTCAATTTTCCAGCAGTGAAAAAAACACGGTTTTTCCTGCATAAGTTTTAGGATATTGGGTTTATATTTTCCTTGCTTGAGATATTTCTTCCTTTTTTTCTAGTAATGAGGATTGAACTCATGACTTCATGCTTTCCAGGCAGGCACTTATGCCACTGAGCCTCTTAATGATATTTCTTAATGTTCATTTTCATTCCTTCTTTAATCTATTAGCTGGTCAGAAGTGTGTTGTTTATTTTCTTCTTATTTGTGAATTTTCTAGTTTTTCTCCTGTTACTTGTTTTGGCTTCACATTTTTGTGGTTGATACGCTGTTGGATACGTGATTGGATAGATTATGTTTGCTATGATTTCCATCTTCTTAAATTTGTTAAGACTTACTCTAACTTGTTGGAAAACAGTGTGTGTTCTGGTGTTATTGGGTGGAATGGACTGTGTATACCTGTTAGGTCCAATTGGTCTAAAGTGGAGCTGAAATAAATTGTTTCCATATTGTTTTTCTGTGTGGATGATCAGTTGGAAGTGGAGTGTGGAAGTTCCCTACTGTTTTTCTGTGATTTTCTGCTTGCAATGTGCTAATATTTGCTTTATATTGTTAGATGCACCAGTGCTGGGTGAATGTACATTTATAATTGTTACATCCTCTTGTTGAATTGACTCCTTTATCATAATGAAGACTCAAGAATCTGCCCTGAAAGGCTAAAGTGTCTGTGCTGGAAGCCAGGTGACACCATCCAAGGTGAAAGTGAATATTGGAACTCCTCAGAAGAAAGAGAAGTGAGCCTGCCTTGTTTTCCTCTTATTTCATTCAGGCAGCAAACCTATTGGCCACTGTCACTCACACCCAAGATGAGTCTTCTGTTTCCAGTAAATCTCTTCAACCACACCAAGAACTATGCTTATCCAATTTAGTTGGGTGTTTCTTACTGAAATTGACACAATCAGTTAAGTATTACGCAGTCTCTGGATGTCCTTAAAGTTTAAGTGAATTTATTGTAAGCCACATATAACTTGATCTTATTTTTTAGGTGCAGTTTTATTAGCATATAGTAATTGTACATGCCTATGAGGTGCACTATAATAGTTCATACATGTATTCAGTGTATAATGATCAGAGTAATTGGCATATTCATCACCTCAAATATTTGTCATTTATTTTTGCAGGGAATATTCAAAGTTCTCTCCACTAGCTATTTTGAAACACAATTAATTATTGTCAACCACCATTGCCTTACTTGGGTCTTTGTTATAGTTTGTGTCTAGAGGTCCACCCAAAGCCTCATGCAATCATAGGTGGGACTTTTTGGAGGTGGCTGGATCTAGGATGTGTGAATGTGGAGTAAGGGTGGGGTATTGGGATTTAGGGTATATAGTATTGGATTAGCCAACTAATCAGGAGACCAATTAGTAAGCCAGGTGGGTAATGGGAGTCCCTGCCTTGGGTATATGTGGCACCACGCAAAAGATTTGTGGTTTGTAAGGGATAAAAGGGCAAGAGAAGCTTGCTGTCATTGCCTTCTGTCTGCCACATGAACTGTTTATCCTCTGTGGTGCCTCTCTGCCTTGGAGCCAGCTGACTGAAACCTTTACAAATTGAGCACAGAGTATTTTGTCTCAACAATGAAAAAAATAACTAAAGGCAATCTTGGTTTTTGTTTTGTTTTATCTTAATCCATTTAACCCCTGCAGTCTTTTGATTGGAGAATCTATTCCATTTAAAATAATTAGTAATAGGTAAGAACTGACTGTTGCTATTTTGCTATTGTTTGAACACCTGTAAATCCTTTATTCCTTTCTGTCTGTCTTCTGTGTCTACTTTTGTGACTTGGGGATTTTCTGGGGTGGCATACTTTGCCCATATAGTTTGTGTACTAAGTGTTTGCTTTGTGGCTGCCCTGAGGTTCATGTAAAACATAGCAGTCTATTTTAAGTGGATAACAGCTTCACTTTAATGCTACGCTAGAACTGCACTGCTGCCCCTCTCACATTCCATGTACTGGGTGGCTGCCACTAGTTGTCTATGACCACTCTTCCCTTTTCCTGTCTATCCCAACTACTGTCTATCCCAACTACTGTCCTTCTTATCCTTTTCAGTTAACCTGTTCCCAAGTGTTTGGCTCTAACAGTGTGGAAGAATTTCTTTACTGGACTCCAGGAAGGTACTGCCACCCATGAGCAGTTGGGGATGATAGTAAACTCCTACTCTGCCATTTTGCTGACCTCACACCTGTTAGCAACTGTCACATGCTTCACTGAATGAAATCTGGGTGGTAGATTCTTCATGGTAATTGCCGGCACTGCTAACATACTTGGAGAGCTGATGTTCTCTGTTCTAGACTAGTAGAGGGGAAGGAGATGAATCAGGAAGAGAAGGATAAAAAGAAGGATGAAGAAGAGAAAGAAGCACAGTGGAAGACAAAGTCAAATTCTGCTTCAGCTGGTGTGATCATACGTTTTTCTTTAATCTATTGTATGTAGATTATATTGATTGCTTTTTATGATTTATTTTTAATTTATTTATTTTTAAGAGAATATGACAAAGAACCAGACAAAGTCTGGTTTAACCTTATGAGACTGTTGTTATGATAAAAGTCAGTGTTTCCAACTTTGAACACTCTTATTTTTATTTTTTAAAAAGTTTTATTAGTATATGTGTGTAGTATACATTGATTACATTCATCATGGGGAGTTGGTACATGTATATAACACATCTGAAGTATTTTTCCCCTTCCTTCTCCACTTTCTCTTGTTCTCTTTCTCTTTGACCATTTTTTTCCTATTTCACATTGGATTAATGCTAGCATGCTATCTTTCTTCACTTTTAAACTTTTAATCTACCTGAGGTCATTATATTTAAAGTGAATTTCTTATAGACCCCATGTGGTTTAGCTTTGCTTTTTTATTTAGTCTGACAATCTGTGTTTTAACCAGTTAAAGTGATGATTGATATATTTAGATTAATATCGTTCACATTTGTAACTGTTTTCTAGTCTTTGCCAAATGCTTTTTCACCTTTTCTGACCTTAATGAAATCAGATTCCATATTCTCTCCCTTCTAAGCATATCAATCATACTTTAAAAATTTGCCCTAGAGTTTGTAATGTGTGTCTTTAAACAGAGCTATTCTATGTATTTCACCTGTTCATACACTTTAATCACCCAATGCATTTCTGCTGTTATCACTATAAGCCAATCGCTATCTTTAGGTTAGTTTAGAATAAGAAAAATATTCCACCTTCACTGATTCCTCCTCTGATGTTTATACAGCTTCTGTGAAGAAATCATTGTAATTCTTATCCAAGGTCCTCTCTGGGTGACTTTTTTCTGCCAGTGTCTTTCAAGATGTCCCTGTTATTTTAGGCTTTCTCAGATTATATATGGTATACCTAGCTATAGTTTTTATTTTTCTAATAAAAAATTGGCTTGTATTCTCTGTGGTTGGTGTCTGTCATTAATTTTGCCAAATTCTAAACCCTTTTTTCTGCATGCATTTCTTCTGCTCCATTCTTTCCTGCTTTCCTTTCTGGTATTCCAACTTCAAGTATGTCACAGTTATGAACTTTGTCCATAGTTCCTTTTTATTTCTTCATTTAAATGAGACAGGGTCTCGCTATATAGTCCAAGTTAGCCTTGAACTCACTGTGACTGTCCTGCCTCTGCCTCCTGAGTGCTGGGATTATAGATGTACTATTACACTGTACAGTCTCATAATTCTAAAATGTTGTTTTTGCTGTTTGCTTTCCCCAACTCCTTGTTTGTCCTTTATTGTTCAGTTTTGGAAGTATATATGGCTCTATCTTCAAGATTAGTGACACTTTTCATAGTCACACCCAGTCAACCAAGAGCCCATTGCTGGGATTCTTCATCTCTGTTGGCTTGTTTTGATTTCTAGTTTTTCCTCCTGACTTTGGTTATCCATATATCTGCTGCCCTTACCCATCTGTACTGACAGATTGCTTGCCTTTTCCACTAAATCACTTAACGAGTTATTCAGAGTTATTTTGAATTCCTGGTCTGAAAATCCATCATACTGTGTTAGACCTGAGCCCAGATTCTGTGTTTGCTTGGTCTTACCTAATTGTGCCTTTTTCTTCCCCTTTAACAAGTAATTTTTTGTTGAAAGCTGGGCATGTTGCATTGGGAAATAGGACCTGTGGAGCGTAGCCTCAGTGTAAGGGTCTATGCCAATCTGGCCAGGGTTGGTAGTGGTCAAGTAGGCCTGCCGCTGTAGGTGCAAATGGTTTCACATCCTTTGGGATCCTGGTCTCCACCTATCCTGCTGCTTCTGGCTTCTCCCAGTCCTTCTCAGAAGGAGTCAGCACTGTGAAGCTCTTAACTGTTCTCCCCCATCACTTTGGAGGAGACTGTTGGTGTGGGAGGTGTGTAGAGGGAAACTACTTATCATCTTTTGATTAAATCCAAGTGTTTTAGTAGGCAGCTATTGCTGGGCTAAGGTCTTCTTAAATTTTTTTCTAGTGGTATAGTTTTTCATCCTTGGAGGAGACCAGGTTTCAGAAGCTGAAAAGTCCTTTTATAGGTGGCTCTCTGAAGTCCTGAGGGCCTTCATTATGGAGAGACTTCTGGGCCTGTTTCTCAATAATTATGCATCACCCTTAGTCACTAGATGTGTTGTACCTCCCCAAAAAGGCACCCGGGATGAAAAATGAACGGGGCAAAACGATATCATTTTAAGAAGAAGCGCTTTTATTTTAGCTGACCCAGCACAGATGGAATTTGCAAAGCTGTGCAACTGAGTTAGAATTTTGACAGACTTTCATAGTTCACTTATGATTAGCTCATTGATCATTAAGTACATAGCTATGAGAAACAGAAACAAGGTGGGTCTTTGTTCCCCTTTGCTTGAGGTCAGAGACATTTTACAGTGGGTGGCTAGCCAATTTATAGCCCTTGGTCTGCCAATTCTAGGAACATTTGTCTCTCATAAAGGGGACAACAGTTGACACAGCATCATTTGTCTCTTATAAGGGGGAACAAAGGTTGACATAGCATACAGGTTATTTGGGGGGGAGACACATACAGAACAGCATAATGATGCAGTCAGTTAATTTATAACTATGTGGTTGATGCCTGGTTACTAGGGTAATGAGCTCAGTACAGAATGACAGTACTGCTAATAACTATCTTTTTAACTAACTATTTTTGCTAATTATCTTTTTTTTTTTTTTTGGTCTTTTTTTTTGAGACAGTATCTCGCTATGCAGTTCAGGCTGGTCTTGAGCTCACTTTGTAGCCCAGGCTGGTCTTGAACTCACAATGATCCTCCATGCCCAGTGCTAATTATGTTTTAATCAATTATTTTAATTTTTCAGCATCTTAGTATAACAGATGCAATTGGGGTGGGTTCTAGACTGCTCTGTTTCCTGGAGGTAAATCCCAATGGCAAATAAATACATGACAAAAGGTTCAACATCACTGGTCATTTGAAAGATACAAATTACAACAACAATGAGATTCCATCTCATGCCAGAAAGAATGGCTATTATCAAGAAATCAACTAATAACAAGTTTTGGAGGGGCTTTGGGAAAAAGGAACTCTTCTCGATTGTTGGTGGGAATGTAGACTGGTGCACCCACTGTGAAAATCAGTATGGAAATTCCTCAAAAAACTAGGATTAGAACTATCATTTAATCCAGCTATTCCCCTTCTGAGTATCTTCCCAGAAGAATTAAAAACATACCACAGCAATATTTGTGTGCCCATATTTACAGCAACACAATTAATCTAACCTTAGAAACACCCCAAATGTCCATTGAGGAATAGATTTTTTTTAAAAAGATGTCTTTCTCTATAACAGAATACTACCAAGCCATAAAGAAGGATAAACTTGAGACATTTATAGGTAAATGGATGCAACTTGAGAGTATACTCATATAAATGAAATAAAGCAGATTAACTTTTGTAAACATCATACTGTCTTCCTAGTGTAAAATAACTGAAAGAGTAAATAAAGATCAGCATGTACAAGAGATATTGTGAAACAGGAAGAATTTGTTCAAAAAGAAAGAGGAACTAGGGTAGGAGAAAGACGGAAGGGAAAAAATACAAAATAATTATACTATTAGTTTCTCTTTGTTCATTGAAAAGAAAGTTTGGGCCTATTAGGGCCCTTCCCAGTGACCTCTGTTGTACCCTAAAACAAGGCCCCAAGATATTAATCACAATTGGGGGGGGGCAAGACATCTATAAAAGAGTGCTTTATTTAAGCTGGTACCCAGTGGAATTGCAGATGGAGTCTGCAAAGCTGTGCAACTGAGTTAGAATTTTGACTGATTTTTATAGTTCATTTATGATTAGCTCATTGATCATTAAGTACATAGTGATGAGAAACAGAACAAGGTGGGCCTTTGTTCTCCCTTTGCTTGAGATCAGAGGCATTTCACAGTGGGTGGTTAGCCAATTTATAGCCCTTGGTCTGCCAATTCCAGGAACATTTGTCTCTCACAAAGGGAACAGTGGTTGACACAGCATCATTTATCTCTTACAAAGGTAACAAAGGTTGACACAGCAAACAGGTTACTCGGGGGATGACACATGCGGAACAGCATGATGATGCGGTCAGTTAATCTGTAACTATGTGGTTGTTGCGTGTTTACTAGGGTAATGAGCACAGTACAGAATGACAATACTGCTAATAACTATCTTTTTAACTAACTTTTTTTGCTAATAACTATCTTTTTAACTAACTATTTTAGTTTTTTAACATTTCAGTACAACATTCCCCATCGATTTTTGTCAGTGATCGAAATAATTGGCTCATGGAGTTTTCGAGCGGAGGTATTTGTTTAGAAACTTGTATTCTAAAAACCGTGAATTTTATAGTTTGAACCTGATCTTTGACACAATTTACCAATTTGTTTATAATGCAATGTCCAATTGTTAAACAAGTAAGTAAGATTAACAGAGGTCTGGAGGCTGCTGTGATTAACATTATCAACCAGGAAGATAGAGAAAACCATCGTTTAAACCAATTTTGTTTAGTTTGTCTGGCTTATTCTCGTTCCTGTAGCTGCCTTTTAAGGCTGGCCATACTTTGTGAGATAACCCCAGAATGATTGGCATACAAACAACAATTTTCTCTTAACGCCAGGCAGAAGCCTCCTTCCTTTAGGAACAGGAGAACTAGACCCCACTGGTTTTGCAAAATCATCTCAGCCAGTGAACTTAAAGAATCATCTAATTTGGAGACAGAGTCACTGAGGGCTGCTAGATCTTGGTCAATGAGTGCACTTAAGTGGTCTATAATTTTGGTCTCCAATTATTAGGCTGGACCCTCCTAAACCTATTGACCCTGCCATCCCAATTCCCAGTAATACAGGTAAGAGTACAGGATTTCTCTTCACTCAGACCAGACTCTAAGTCAAAGCTAGGGAACAAATGACTCCTGCTATTATTATCTCCAGTGTTCCAATACACTTGGGGAAAAATACGGACTAGTATGCAAAGCTCAGGGTTCTGGGTGAATGGGTGATGCGTAGAACAAGGAGTTATACCAGAAGTACAGGCAAACCAAGTTCCATTGGGAGCAACAAAGTGCTGATTAGCAGGATAGGAAAAATTATGAATTAAAACTGAAGAGGTAAGATTACAGAGTGCAGCATAAGGGGAAGTGCACAAGGAGTAGGAGCAGAGTAAACACAGGTTCCTGGAGTACTCTGTATATTGTCCAGTGTGATCAGGGGCTGAGCACCCCACCAACAAGTGGTGCCATCTGCAGAGGAATTTAAAAGTTGATTTGCCATAATAGTCACAGGGGTGCCCGTATAGAAGGGAGGTCAAGATGGAAGGCATAGCCAGCAAGCAGCAGTGAACTTTGGGGCACTAAGATTGAGAAACTGGTAAGCAATATCCAAGAGGTAAGAAGGGGTCTAGGGATGGCACAGAAATGGCAGGGGGCAAAAAGGTCTCAGGAGCAGAAAGTCTAGTGAAGGAGGGTGGAAGATGAGTCACAGGGGGAGATCGAGGTGGCTGGGGAGCCTGGGCCTAAGGGCATGGTGGGGGCTCTCCAAAAAGGTCCAGGAGTGAACTGAATGGTAAAGGCCCTTCCTGGGTCGTATCCGGAGACCCATAACCTAATACCATAATGTAATCCTGCTTTCCAAACAGGATTGGTTGGGATTTTGGACCTGAAAGTCATAAGATTACATTGGTTGAGGATGCAGGAAGATGGGATCTCCCGTGAAAGGAAAAGGTAATGATCCCCTTTGTTTCCCTGCCAAGGAGATATAGATTCACAACCCCAAAGTCTACAAAAATATTCTTTCTGTCTCTATGGACTGTGAACACCTACTAGTGTGATCAGTGTAATCAGAGGCTGGCTGTTGCTTTTGGGGGCAAAGATACCAGCCAGTGGACTGTAATTTCTTTTGACTATGTAGGTCCCTGCAAGGCTGGGACCCCATTAGCAATCAATCTGGCAGCATGCTGTGAAGATAGAACAACATTCTCTTTTGCCTAATTTTTGCTGGGATGTTATTTAATAGGGCACATAAATCTATCTTAATTATCCCATGGACAGTAGAATTGGCTACCAATAATTCACCAGTGAAATAATCAGTAATTTTCCAAGTTCCAAACAGTGGGTTATGAGGTATCTCCTTGGGATTTACATAAAGAAGAACACATAAGAGGAAGACTACTAGGTACATTTGGCAATTTTAAGCTTTAAGCTTTAAAGAATCCTTGGAGGGAACAACAGTCCACTTATCTGTAGGTTGATCACTGTTGGAGGCTGGAACCAGCTTGAAGTGGGAATGATGAATCCAGGCAGGCTTTCCAGCAACTTTGATGGCAGTTGGAGTGCTGAGGACCATGGTGTAGGGGCCTTCTCACCATAGTTCAAGGGATTCACGGTGGTGTCTCTTGATGAGGACTAATGTCCCAGGTTCCATTGTAGGGCATTTATCTTTAGGTGGACTGCAGGCAGAGGATGTTGTTGTCAGAGTAACCAGTGGATGGAAGTCAGAGCTAGCTGAAGGGCCTGGAAGAACTTAACAAGATCTTGATTAGCCAGATCAGCTAATTTTTCCTCAGAAATCCTAGTAATAAGAGGAGGAGCTTCAAAAGGGGAAACACCTGCAACATAGGGGGTACATCCACACACAAGAGTGCAAAAGGAAGAAGTCTCACCCAGTTCTCTCCAGTTTCCAATACCATCTTAGTTATTACTGTTTTTAAGGTCTGGTTTATCTTTTTATTTGTCCTGAATTTTTAAGCTGATAAGCACAATGGAGTTTCCAATCAATCTGCAAAGCTTGGGTTAGTTTTTGAGTTATCTGAACTATAAAAATGGGGCCATTGTTGGACCCCATGGATAAAGGGAAGCCAAATTGGGGAAACTACTATCAAGGCTGACTCAAACTTCGTAGGAAAAGCTTCAACCCATCCAGTGAAAGTATTTACCTATTGCTAGTAAGTACTTATTCCCTTGAAGTCCAGGCTTTACATCTCTGTGAAATATATTTCCCAATATATTCCAGGCATAGTCCCATGATAATGAGTGGTTTCCATTTGTTGAGGTCACTTTGGGTTCACCAACTGGCACTGAGGGCATCTAAGCCTCACAGACTGAGTAAGCTTCGATAACTGAGGGATAAAGAAATGACCTTTATCGGTCATTTCATAGTGAGTTTTGATCCTCCCATGTCAGTGGACTGATGAGCTTGTTGGATGTGTTCTCATCCCAAGGCCTCAGTGAGGAGGACTTGCTTATCAGGTAGTTGGTACCAGCCCCTGGGGATATCAGGCTTTGCTCGGAGTTAAGCTGCCAAATGCAAGTCTTTTTGAGTGCAAAAGGGCTCTAACAGAATAGGTGGAATCAGCAGCAATGCCAGGGCTGTCTCAATCCCCACTGATTTTGTGGCCACTTTTCAGGCAGTGGCGTCTGCTAGATTATTTAATAGTCATCTACCTTGTCACCCAAATGGCAGCTAACAAATCCAAAATTTGGGGAGCATTTTTGATCTTTTGGCTCCCTGAAGTCAATAAACCTCATTTCTGATACATGGCCCCATGAACATGGGCACTAGCTAATACATATCTGCTATCAGTCTGATAACTTGAGGGCCTCAGTGAGGGCAATAAGTTCAGCCCATTGGGCTGATGTTCCTGGCTCCAAGGTTTGTTCCCATAGAATCTGAAAGTCCATAGTGACGGCAGTTCCCGAGACCCACTTACCTTGATAGATGTAACTGCTTTCATCAGAGAAATATGATGGAACTCTGGTTAGTGGCTCTTCCATCAAATCTGGTCACAGTTCCATGAAGTGATCAATGACCTCAATACAATTGTGGAGAGGCAAGGAGGGGTCATAATCATGCAGCAGGGTAGCAGGATTCAAGGCTGCTGTTTCCTTGAAGCTGATAGTAGCTGGACCCAGGAGCAGTGCCTGATAGTGTATAACTCAGGAATTAGCCATCGATCTGGTGGAGTCTTAATAAGAATTTCCAGCGAATGGGAGGAGACAATTAAGAGTTTCCATCCAAAAGTCAATTTTGAACCTCCTTTACTAGGAAAGCCACTGAGGAAATCACCTGCAGACAAGGTAGCCATCTGGCTGCCACATTATCAAGCCCCTTGGAAAGATCTAAAGCCCATGGAAGAGCTTGGGACAGTCCTTTTGCCAGATAAAGGCAAAGTCCTTTTGCCAGATCCTCTTTTCGATAAGCATATTGATTTTTATCTAGGGGTGGAAGAGACTTTTCATCCTGCTGGGTGACTTTGTTGGCTAGCATTCCCAGCACCTTTTTCTACTTCTTAGGGTGCTCCCAGTTGTCAAATATCTTTTAAGCAATCTCTAATAACTAATTCAGGCACATTTTCTCAAATCCCTCAAGCCTTTGCAATTTTGTTTAATGTCTGGGGCCAACAGTTACAAAAGCAATATTAATGGCCCTTGCTTTTTAGTTGCTACCAGATCCATGGGTGTATAAACATAATAGGCCTCTAGCAATCTTTCCAGAAACCCGATTGTCTTACCTCTGGTACCTTGGACAAATCGGTGAGTTTTCTGGTGGTGGGCTTCTGAGAACAACTGGTGATACCGATTGAGCCTCCTTACCTCTGGTTGTCCAGTGGGGCAGGATAAAGGGAAAACACAGTGCTGGCATTTGGGATCAGAGGATGAGTTTTTATCTGGAATGCACACCTTTTTTTATCTCATAGTGCGAATGTTCTCTCTCTCTTCTGCTGTAAACAAAACCTGCAAAATCTTCTGGCAGTCATCCCAAGTGGGGTGATGAGTTGGAGAAGACAGATTTCAAAAGATAAATAAGGCCCTGAGGGTCCTTTGAGGAAGAGGAGTCCAGCAATTCTGAATGCTGATGGCTCCTAGTCTGGATGGGACTGAGAATTATAATCCCTTTTAATTTTTATTTCATTCGCAAATATATTTTGTATGTGGTCAACCACTGACTTACCATCATTACATAAACTTGGGATGACAAAGGGCTCCAGTTTGTCCTCACCTTTTTTGGAATATAATCTTATTTTAATGGAAACATCTTGCAGTAAAGGTTTACTGATCCAATTCTGTCAAATTTTGAACACATTTGGGACTTTCTTAGAAGTCTAAAATACATGAATCATTTTATGTCTTTTTACTACCTTAAAATGTTACACTTTAAAAACTGTAACTCTTTTTGTGTTGCTGGGGCTTAAATCCATGACCTAGCGGTTGCCAAGTAGGCCCTTATGCCTCCGAGCTAAACCCCCAGCTAAAAACTGTAACTTTTTCACTGGCTCAATAACAGTATGACCTGGATTTACTTGGTAAAGTTAATATGATTTTTAAAGCCATAAACATACATATATGTGTGTGTAAATATATATATGTGTGTGTGTGTGTGTGTGTGTGTGTGTGTGTGTACATTTTAACCAGAAAGAAAAATATTCTTTAAAGGCATGCTGAGGTGTAAGTAAACAGTTGAGGACTAAAACATTAAACAAGGCGCCACAAAAGACAAGACCAACATTAAAGACACAAAGGTTTTTCTGTCCACAATTGGGCGACCTAAAGGGAAATAAATTTTCATTATGACCCTTAAGTCCAATAAGCCACATGGAACCTGCAACAGTAGTTTAAGACAAATAAAAGAAACCTGAATGTTAGTACATTCAGGTCAGTACATTAACAGAGTCAAACAAGCAAATGACTCCACAGAAAAAATATATCAAGCACAAAACCAAATAGACAAAAATCCCAAATCACAAATGAGCTAGAAGCCCTTTCCTGGAGGGTGTCCCACTCCAGTGCAGCAGAAGGAACCAGCCAGGCTTATCTGCAACTTCAAATACATGCACTCAAATTATGAAGAATAAAAGACAAAAATACTTACAGATGGTTCAAGCTGATCAGTGAAAAAATGTGTGGAGGAGTATCCCGGACGAGCCCCTAAGTGTTGTACCCCAAAACAAGGCCCCAAGATATTAATCACAAGAGGAGGCAAAGATGTGTGTAAAAGAGTACTTTATCTAAGCTAGTACCCAGGGGCACAGTGCAGATGGAGTCTGCAAAGCTGCGCAACTGAGTTAGAATTTTGACTGATTTTTATAGTTCATTTATGATTAGCTCATTGATCATTAATTACATAGCTATGAGAAACAGAAACAAGGTGGGCCTTTGTTCTCCCTTTGCTTGAGATCAGAGGCATTTCACAGTGGGTGGTTAGCCAATTTATAGCCCTTGGTCTGCCAATTCCAGGAACATTTGTCTCTCACAAAGGGAACAGTGGTTGACACAGCATCATTTATCTCTCACAAAGGTAACAAAGGTTGACACAGCAAACAGGTTACTCGGGGGATGACACATGCAGAACAGCATGATGATGCGGTCAGTTAATCTATAACTATGTGGTTGGTGCGTGTTTACTAGGGTAATGAGCACAGTACAGAATGACAATACTGCTAATAACTATCTTTTTAACTAACTTTTTTTGCTAATAACTATCTTTTTAACTAACTATTTTAGTTTTTTAACATTTCAGTACAACAACCTCCAAGTGGTCCACGGCCACCTGCATTCTGCTTCATGAACTGAAAGGTCATTGCAGCAATTTTCATCCCATGGGGAAGCTTTGCTGCATTGCTCAAGACTGATAGGCCCTACCCAGTATCCCACATCATGGGAGGATGCACCAGAAGGCCCTCTGGGCCTATTTGGGCCCCACCCAGCGACCCCCGAGTGGTCTGCAGCTGCCTGCATTCCACCTTGCAAGCCAAAAGGGCGTGCGACGATTTTCATCCCATGGGGAAGCTTTGGCACATTGCACCAAGACTGGTAGGGCCCCCTCCAGTGACCCCAAGTGGCTAGAAGCCACCTGGTAAGATCTGTCTAAGTACTTCCACTCAACTGGGGAAACTCCCTGCAATAGGAATAGATATTCTCAACCTGAGAAAAAACTGAGACCTTGCCTTCAGCTTTCCTAAGGGAACATAGGAAAATGACTAAACAAAAGAACAAAATGCAACCTCAAACCTCAAGCCTATCCCAAGCAAACCTAGGAGACATGGACATAGAAGAAAATGTACACTATACACCTGAAACTCCTGAACTGATAGCAACTAAAGTAAATAAACAACTCTGGGAAGCTATGAAAGAACTAAGATCAGAAATAATCTCCCATGTAAAAGAAAAATTGATAAATATAATGAAAGAAATGCTGAACACATCTAAGGAAGACACAGTTAAAAAAATTGAGGATGCAAAAAGATGGAAACCTTGAATGAACAATATAAGAGACAAACAAAAGGCATGAAACACATTCAAAGGGATATACAGGAAATCAAAAATTGCATCAAAAGTTGGGAAAACTACCTCAGTGCAAGTTAAAATAAGACTTTCAGACCTCAAAGACAAGATTTCAGCTAGTAAATAGGAAGGGAAATATCTTTTAAAAATAACAAGGAATCAGGAAATAACAATGCAACAGTTGCAAGATGATGTAAAGAGGGGCTGGGGATTTAGCTCAGTGGCATAAACACCTGCCTTGCAAGCAGGCGGTCGTGAGTTCGATCCCTGGTACCAATAAAAAAAAAAATGGAAAAAAGACAAAAAAAGATGATGTAAAGAAAAAACACAATAATGATAGGTATAAACAAAAAAGAAAGTGACAACACAAATGATATCAAGAGGCTATTTACAGAAGTAATAGCTGAAAATTTCCCAGACATGAGAATGGAAACTGACATACAGATCAGTGAAGCGTATAGAACTCCAAATAACCATAACCAAAATAAAACTACATCCAGTCATATAATAATCAACATCCCAAAAATCCAACATAAGAACAACATTAAAAGCTGCTATAGAGAAGAGACAGATCACCTTTTATAAAGGAATGCCTATTGGAATCATAGCAGACTTCTCAACACAATGAAGTCAAGAAGAGCATTGAGTGAAGTATTTGAGATCCTAAAGGAAAATGATTTCCAACCCAGACTGATACACCCTGCAAAACTGTCCTTCAGAATGGATGGAGAAATAAGATACTTCCACAACAACAACAGCTAAAGAATTTCATGACCACCAAACCAACCCTGGAAAGAATACTGAAAGACATTCTAGACAGACATAGGAAAAAAACCACTAATCAAGGCAAACAATTAAACAGAGTGGAAAGATAAAGAATCAACAGCAGAAAGATAACATGTCAAAAGTAAACTAATATATATCAGTTATAACCATTAATATAAATGGCCTCAATTCACCAATTAAAAGAAACAGACTGGCAGTATGGATCAAGAAACAACATCCAACCATATGCTGTATACAGGAAACCCATCTAACCCAAAAGGAAACTCATACACTCAAAGTCAAAGGATGGAAAACAATACTTTATACAACAGGAATAAAAAAAAAAAAAACGGGGGTAGCTATTCTGTTTGCAGACAATGTGAACTTCAAACCAAGAATGATCCAAAGAGACAAAGAAGGCCATTACTTACTAGTTAAGGGAAAACTTCAAGAGGAAGAGATAACAATCTTAAATACATCTGTGCAACAAATTTGGGAGCACCCAGCTATACAAAACAAATATTAACTGAAATGAAAAATCAAACAAACAATAACATAATTATTGCAGAAGAACTTAACACACCATTGGCACAAAGAGACAGATTAACTAGACAGAAAATCAGCAAAGAAATAAAGAACTGAATCACACCTGTGAACAAACGAACTTGGTAGATGTATACAGAGTATTTCACCCAACAATAACAGAATATTCATTCTTCTCAGCAGCACATGGGACATTCTCTAAAATAGACCATGTACTAGCCCACAGAACATGCTTGAGAAAATGCAAAAGAACTGAAATTATCCCATGCATGTCATCAGATCATAGTGCCATGAAACTAGAAAGTAATGACAAAAGAAACTGCAAAACCCCCACAAACAGATGGAAATTAAATAATACACTCCTGAGCAGTCAGTGGTTCACAGAGGAAATTAAAGAAGAAATTAAACAACATTCACAGGCAAACGAAAATACAAATACATCTTACTGTAACCTGTAGGACACAATGAAAGCAGTCCTCAGAGGAAAATTTATTGCAGTGAACTCCCATATCAGGTAGGCAAAATGGACACAAATAAACAACCCTATGTTATACCTCAAACATCTGGAAAAAGAAGAGCAAGTCAAGTCCAAAGCCAAGAGAAGGGAAGAAATTATAAAGATCAGAGCAGAAGTCAATGTAATAGAGACTAAGAAAACAATATAAAGAATCAGTGAATCAGTGAATCAGTGAATCAAATGTTGGTTCTTTGAAAGAATAAATAAAATTGATAGGCCTCTAGCCAACCTTATTTTTAAAAGGGAAAGAACAAACTCAAATTCATGCAATAAGGAATGAAAAAGGTGAAATCATTACAGACCCTGGGGAAATATAGAAGTTCGTCAAGACCTATTTTGAAAACCTGTACTTTCAAGGCTGGGGGTTTAGCTCAGCAGCATAAGCACCCGCCTTGCAAGCGCGCAGTCATGAGTTCGATCCCTGGTATAGAAAATAGAAATATAGAAATAGAAAATAGAAAAATAGAAAAAAGAAAGAAAATCTATACTTTTTAATAGGGGCAACTAGTCCAGTATTTGTGACAGGTTGAAGAGACAGGCTTTAATAGGCAAAGGAATACAATTAGAGGTCAAGTCCAGGAAGGAGAAGGTTTGAAACCACTTAAGTAAATAGCAGGGTGCCCCCTCAATTTAAAACTGAGGGTGTTGGTGAGACCCAAAAATCCACAGAGTTCCCTGGTGGAGTGAAAGGGGAGGAATAGTCTTTAAAAAGACAGCGGAATGGTCTGGAGGACTGAATATCTCTGCAAGCAGGGAGGGATCGCAGGTTCCTGAGGCACCTCGGCCTGTGGTGAGTGCCCAGCACACTCTGCCTAAGTCTCAGACTGTTCCGGACCCCCCAGGCTTCTGGGTGCAGTGAAGTGGAGCAGTGGGTTAGAGGCCACTACATCCGCCTCCCCATCCCAGCTACACTTGGAGGTCTGCTGAGCTCCCGACGGGTGGGCGGGCCTACACTATCCCCCGAGCCCAGCCGCGCCTAGCCATCGGTGTGCAGAGGAGGAGCTGGGTGGATCTGGAGTGCCTGCAGAAGCCCCTTACTTTATCAGGAGGACTGTGGATATCTCTGCAAGCAGGGAGGGATCACAGGCTCCTGAGGCACTGCGGCCTGTGGTGAGTACCCTACCCGGCTGCGATTGAAGAGCTGTGGAGCTTCCAAGGGGCAGGTGGGCGCACAGTGTCCCTGAGGCCCAGCTTGTCTGGAACTGCGGAGTTCTGAACAAGCAGAGGAGGGCCATTGGTTCTGCAGGCCCAATGGCTTGGGGTAGCGTGGTGCCAGAGTCTCAGTAGCTGCAAACATAGAAGGGGATTTTCAACAGATCCTGAGGAAGCTTTCAAATAACACTTGAAACACAGAAATATAGGAAAATGACAAAACGAAAGACCAAATTACAACCTCAAACCTCCAGCCCATCTCAGGAAACCCTAGGAGGAATGTATTTAGAAGAAAATATATCCCATCCACCTCATATATCAGACACAATGGCTACTGAAGTTGACAAGAAACTCCAGGAAGCTTTAAAGAAATTCAAACTCGAAATAATATCCCAGATAAAAGAAGAAATGATAAAAGAAATGAAAGAGATTCTAAATATATCTAAAGAAAACACAGATAAAAAATTGGAGGAACTAAACAAAAAGATAGAATCCCTAGACGAGCAATATAAGAAACAAACAGAATACATAATGCAGATGCACAGAGATATATAGGAAATAAAAAACTCCACTGAAAGTTGTAAAAACCACCTTAATGAAAGTGAAGATAGAATTTCAGACCTTGAAGACAGGATTGCAGCTAGTGAACAGGAAAGGAAAGATCTTTTAAAAATAACAAGGAATCAGGAAACAACAATTCAACAACTGCAAGACGATGCAAAGAAGAATAACATAAGAATGATAGGGATTACTGAAAAAGAAGGAGACAACATAAAGGATATCAAGAGGATATTTAGAGAAGTAATAGCTGAAAATTTCCCAAGCATGAGATCAGAAACTGACATCAGGATCAGTGAAGCATATAGAACTCCAAATAGTCATAACCAAAATAAAACTACACCCAGGCATATAATAATCACCATCCCAGAAATCCAACACAAGAATAGATTATTAAAAGCTGTCAGAGAGAAAAGACAGATCACTTATAAAGGAAAACCTATCAGAATCACAGCAGACTTCTCATCACAAACAATAAAGTCAAGAAGAGCATGGAGTGAAGTATTCCAGATCCTAAAGCAAAATGATTTCCAACCTAGACTGATATATCCTGCAAAACTATCATTCAAAATAGATGGTGAAATACGATACTTCCATGACAAAGAACAGCTGAAGAACTTCATGAACGCCAAACCAATCCTGCAAAAAATATTGAAAGACAGTTTAGATACACAAAGGAAAAAACCACTAAGCAAAGCAAATAATTAAACAGAACAGAAAGATAAAGATGCAACAGCAGAGAGATAACATTCCTACAATTAACCAACATTTAACAGTAATAACCATTAATGTAAATGGTCTCAATGCACCAATCAAAAGAAACAGACTAGCAGAATGGATCAAGAAACAAAATCCAACCATATGCTGTTTACAGGAAACCCATCTAACCCAGAAGGATACTCACAGACTGAAAATCAAAGGATGGAAAACAATTCTTCATGCAGCAGGAATCCAAAAAAAGGCAGGAGTAGCCATTCTGTTTGCAGACAACGCGAACTTTAAACCAACAATGACCATAAAGGATAAAGAAGGTCACTACATACTCGTAAGGGGAAAACTCCAAGAGGAAGAGATAACTATCTTAAATATATACGCACCAAACTCCAGAGCACCCAGTTGTATAAAACAATTATTAACAGAAATGAAAACTCAAATTATCAGTAACACAATTGTAACAGGAGACCTTAATACGCCATTGACACCAAGGGACAGATCAACCAGACAGAAAATGAGCAAAGAAATAACAGAACTGAATCATACCTGTGAACAAAGGGGTTTGATAGACATATACAGAATGTTCCACCCAACAACATCAGAATACACATTCTTCTCAGCAGTACATGGATCATTTTCTAAAATAGACCATATATTAGCTCACAGAACATATTTAAACAAGTGTAAAAGAGCTGAAATCATCCCTTGCATGTTATCGGATCATAGCGCTCTGAAATTAGAAATTAATGATAAAAGATACTGCAAAAATCCCACAAACACATGGAAACTGAATAACACACTCTTGAGTAATCAGTGGGTCACAGAAGAAATTAAAGAAGAAATTAAACAATACCTAAAAGAAAATGAAAATGCAGATACAACTTACCGGAATCTGTGGGATGCAATGAAAGCCGTCCTGAGAGGAAAATTTATTGCACCGAGTTCCCACATCAGGAAAACAGAATGAATACAAATAAATAACTTGATGCTACACCTCAAACAGCTAGAAAAAGAAGAGCAAGTCAAGCCCAAAGCCAAAAGAAGAGAGGAAATTATAAAAATCAGAGCAGAAATCAATGCAATAGAGACTAAGAAAACAATCCAAAGAATCAACGAATCAAAGAGTTGGTTCTTTGTAAGAATAAACAAAATCGATAAGCCCCTAGCCAACCTTATTTTAAAAAGGGAAGAAAAAGCTCAAATTCATGCAATAAGAAATGAAAAAGGAGAAATCACTACAGACCCAATAGAAATACAGAGGATCATCAACACCTATTTCGAAAACCTCTACTCTCAAAAGTTTGATAACACAGAAGAAATAGACAGATTCTTAGAAGCATATGAAGTGCCAAAGCTAGATCAAGAGGATGTAAAACTGTTGAATAACCCAATCTCTGTTACTGAAATTGAAAATGTAATTAAGTCCTTACCCACCAAGAAGAGCCCAGGCCCAGATGGATTCACTGCAGAATTCTACAAGAAATACAAAGAAGACCTAATGCCGACACTCCTCAAACTATTCAATGAAATTGAAAGGGAAGCAATCCTTCCTAAGTCATTCCTGGAAGCAAATATTACTCTGGTACCAAAACCTGAGAAAGACCCAACTATAAAAGAGAACTATAGACCGATCTCCCTAATGAACACAGAAGCAAAAATCCTCAATAAAATATTGGCAAATAGGATCCAGCAAATCATCAAGAAGATTATACACCATGACCAAGTGAGATTCATCCCAGTAATGCAAGGATGGTTCAACATACGCAAATCAATAAATGTAATCCACCATATCAATAAAGCCAAAAATAAGAATCACATGATCATTTCTATAGATGCAGAAAAAGCCTTCGATAAGGTCCAACAGTTATTCATGATAAAAACTTTACAGAAAATTGGAATAGATGGTCTTTACCTCAATATAATAAAGGCCATTTATGACAAACCAACAGCCAGCATCATACTAAATGGCCAAAAATTGAAAGCCTTTACTTTAAAATCAGGCACAAGACAAGGATGTCCTTTATCACCACTCCTATTTAATATAGTACTGGAAGTACTAGCCAGAGCAATTAGGCAAGAAAGAGAAATAAAAGGGGTAAAGATAGGAAAAGAAGAAGTTAAGTTATCATTGTTTGCAGACGACATGATACTCTACATAGAAGACCCCCTAAACTCCATTGAAAGACTCTTAGATACAATAAATAAATTCAGTAATGTGGCTGGATACAAAATCAATACTCAGAAATCAATAGCATTCCTATACACAAACAACAAAATCACAGAGAGGGAAATAAGAGAAACTGGACTATTCACATTAGCAAGCAAAAAAATGAAATATTTAGGAATTACTCTTATGAAAGAAGTGAAAGACTTATACAGTGAAAACTATAATACACTGAAAAAGGAAATTGAAGATGATCTCAGAAAATGGAAAGACATCCCTTGCTCATGGATAGGAAGAGCAAACATTGTGAAGATGGCTATTCTCCCAAAACTCTTATACAGATTCAATGCAATCCCAATAGAAATACCATCAACATACCTTATAGATCTAGAGAAATCACTCCTAAATTTCATCTGGAACCAGAAGAGACCTAGAATCACAAAGGCAATTCTAAGCAGCAAAGACAAAGCAGGAGGCATCACAATCCCTGACTTGAAATTATACTACAAAGCAACAGTAGTAAAATCAACATGGTATTGGAATCAAAACAGAGCTGAAGATCAATGGAATAGATTAGAAGATACAACCACAACTACAAACACACTCAACCACCTTATCTTTGATAAAGGAGCCAAGCAGGTTCACTGGAAGAACGACAGTCTCTTTAATAAATGGTGCTGGAAGAACTGGCTCTCCATTTGCCAAAAACTAAAGCTAGACCCATATCTATCACCATGTACTAAATTAAAATCTAAATGGGTCAAAGATCTGAATATTAAAACAGAAACACTAAATCTATTGGAAGACAAATTGGGTAGAAACCTTGGAGACATAGGAGTAGGTAGAGAATTCATGAACAGGACTTAAACCGCACGGGAAATACTTCCCAGAATCCATAACTGGGACCACTTCTTATTAAAAAGTTTCTGCATGTCAAAAGAAATCTCCAGCATAGTGAAAAGAAAACCCACAAACTGGGAAAAGATTTTAGTGAACTCTCTCTCAGACAAGGGACTCTTGTCTAAAACATATAAAGAATTAAAAAATCTCAGACATCCAAAATTCAAAGATCCAATCCAAAAATGGGCATCTGAGATGAATACGCAATTCTCAGATGAAGAAATGCAAATGGCAAATAAATACATGAAAAAATGCTCATCATCATTGGTCATTAGAGAAATGCAAATTAAAACCACACTGAGATACCATCTCACTCCTGAAAGAATGGCCAGGATCAAGAAAACCAACAACAAATGCTGGAGAGGCTGTGGGGAAAAAGGAACTCTCCTGCACTGTTGGTGGGAGTGTAGACTGGTACAGCCTTTGTGGAGGTCTGTCTGGAGATTTCTCAAAAAGTTGGGATTGGAAATCCCATTTATTCCAGCTATTCCACTTCTAGGCATATTCCCAGAAGAACTGAAAGCATCATACCACAGTGATATATGTGCACCTATGTTTATAGCAGCACAATTTGTAATCGCCAGATCTTGGAAACAACCCAAGTGTCCATCAACTGAGGAATGGATAAAAAAGTTGTGGTATTTCTATACAATGGAGTATTATTCAGCTATAAAGAAGGATCACATTGAGATATTTATCAATAAATGGGGGCAGCTTGAAACCATACTCATAAGTGAAATAAATCAATCTCGCATGTATGAATACCGAATAGTTTCCCTAATGTAAGTAATGATTCAAATATATAAAAATATGTGGTAATCATGATTCCCCATTATGTGGCCTTGAAGCCTTATAAAATTTTCACTTATTAATTAGAAAGGCTTTATTTTGGGCTTCTTGATATGGAAATATTTGAAGCTATAGTATATGAAGTTTTATCCAAATATTTCAAGGAAAAAGACAGACACTATGGTAACTACTATTCTTTAAAAAAATTATTTAGTTATTTCTTATGTTTATTTTAATTAAGGGAAAATTTTTAAAAAATTAGGATATATAAGAGTAACTCTTTTTGATTTCCTATTAACTTGTTTTGAAGTCCTGTAATACTCCCATGATCTTGTTTTGACTGATTAGACTCTGTTCCATTCTGTGAGATAGTATCAAGTTTGAGGGTATAGGCAACTACTTTGAAGGCAATAAGATTCACTAAGATGCCCATTCTGGTTTGACTATTGTCTCCTTTGGAAGTCCTGTAATGTTTACAATGCCTAAGTTTTATTGGTCTTGTTCTCTACTGTTTTGTCCAACTTTATAATATCTAATGAGATAGACAATTCTTTTTAAGGAAACAAGAGACAACATTGATAACCATTGTTAATAACCTTGTACTCTGTTCTACATCATGTGCTATGTCTATCCTTGGTTTTGACTGACAGCTTTGTTTTGCCATATTTGACTTTATTCTCTCCCCCCCAAAAAGTAATAAGAACTAAGGAGTAATAAAATCCAAAATGTGTAAATTTTGTTGTAAAAAAGAGAGGGAGGAAAAAAAAGAGCTCTAATGGATATAACAGCAAGTGTGTTTAGGGGTGTTAAATAGCTGACTATATTAATGTTTTTGGATCACTGAACACAGCTGTTTGCAGTCTCTCTGTTTGAATGTCTACTTTGTATCCTTTGATACTGTGATTTGAGCAACTATTTCCAAGATGATAATATGTAATCTATCAACAGGTGATTTCTTACTGTTATGTTTTTTTGTAGTTCTGTATTATGTGTAACCTTACACTGCTTTGTTTTGTTTTGTGTTTTTCTCTTTTTCCTCTTAAATAAAAAAAATAAAAAGACAGCAGAAGATATTGTTAACAGTGTATCGGGAATTAAAACCCATATTATTCGCACCACTCTGCTTAGATAGAATTTATTCTGTCCCAGTTTGTCTACATGCACTAGATCTGAAGGCACAGACAGTTATCCCAAAAATATCACAATATCCCAAAAATATCACAGTAATCATCTTTAATGTCCTATTAATTTGCTCTGGAGCCCTGTATAACTTATACTGTTTTATCATGACTGATCTTAGTTAAATCTGGTTTGTTTGACTGCTGTTTGGTATCGACAGATTTTATTCAAAACTGTTATGATTGATAGTATTAAGTCTGAGAATATAGGCAACTAAACTGAAGATGACAAGATTCACTATGATACCCATCCTGGTTTGATTACTACATGTTTTTGTAGTTTTACACTGTCTACAAAGTTGTGTTTTTATTAATACTATTATGTACTGATATATTCAACTGTACTATGTTTGATGATATAGCCAATTCTATTGAAGATAACAAGAGACAACACAGTAACCATAGTAAAACTCCTTGTACAGTGATTTTATGTCTTTTTTGTTTTATGTGTTTATAGGAATATGTTTTTGTTTTGCCCTGCTTTGTTTTGCTTCTTCCTCTAATATAGGAAGGGTAGAAATATATGTTAAGACCCATGCATGTGTAGAACCTATAAACAGTTTTCAAGAACTGATCTTATGACACATGATGAAATAAACCAATACTTCGAAGAAAAAATGACACTGCAGTACCCAGTGCTGATCAGGGAGTGCCATGATGTGAAATCCAGCAATACTATTATTCTTCATTCAGAGTGATTTTAGCCTGCTTTGGTTTGTTTAATCTCAACATAAATGAAGATATGGATAACTGCATGTATGTTTAAGTGTATAAGATTGATAACCATATTATTAAATATTTGTTGGATAATTGAACAGAACTGTTTGCACCCATGTTTATAGCAACATAATTTGTAACAACCAGATCTTGGAAACAAACTAAATGCCCATCAACTAAGTAATGGATAAAAAAATGTGGTATGTTTATGCAATGGAGTACTACTCAGCTATTAAGAATGATCACATTGAGATATTTATAAGTAAATGGATACAGTTTGAGACTACAATCATAAGTGAAACGGATCAAACTCACATGTGTAAATACCATATTGCCTCCCTAGTGTAAGAGATGGTAAAAGCACATAAGGTACAAAATCCTCAATAAATACAGTATAAAGATAAGAATCTGTTTAAAGGAGAACAAAATAACATCTCAGGGAAAAAAGAGGAAAAAGAAAAAAAGAGAAAGAAAAAATATCTAAATTTGTATAAACACGCCTAGAATAGCTAAGGTAAATGTGCTGCAAATTCTATTAAATTCATTGAACAAAACAGTTAACATTTATAGAATTAGAACAATTTTGTGTGTTTGTGTCTGGTGATCTGAGGAACTCTTGAAGATCATTATGTAAAATAACAACCTTAGTTGTGTTGCTATCACCTTGTTTTGAAGGCCTATATAGTGATTGTTTTGGGCTCTTTGCTATTTTTATTTGTCTTTTTTGTTTCTTGTTTTTCTAGTAATCTGTTTTTTTTTTGTTTTTCCCTCTAATACAGAAAGGATAGGTATATGTGTAGAGGCTTATACATGCCTAGAACTTCTCCTGAACAGTTTATGAGAAGAAAATGAGACATGGTATCCATTGCTGATTCCATATCATCATGCTGTGAAATCTAGTAATGCTTTTATTCTTTGTTTAGAGTGGTGTTAGTCTGTTTTGTATTATTTAATTTCAACATACATGAAGGTATGGACAGCTATTTTGAAGAGAATGAGAGACATTATGGCAGCCATTGTTGATTTCCCTATTGTCTGTTTTTGAAGGCCTGTAATGCCTTCATTACTCTGTTCTGATCAGTTTAATACTATTTTGGTTTGTGTGAATTCATTGCGTGTGAAGATATAGACAACTATTTAGAAGAAAACAACATACATTATGGTAGCCACTGTAGATCTCCTGTTGTCTTGCTTTGAAATCTGTGTCATTTACATTGTTTTCTTCTATCTGCTTTGCTCTGTTTTGTTATGTTTAGTTTTATTCTCTTTAAAAAATAAAAAAGAAAGCTTTGTGTTAATATTTTTGTAGAATTTTTATGTCCATATTTTTTACTCTGAGTAACATTGTATAACAATATGCAATGTATTAATGATTGTTATTCTCCTATTATTTCATTTTGAAATTTTGTTCTATTTTTGTCCATAAAACAAAAAAATTTTAAAGTATACCCCCAAGATTACATGCCCAGATTTCTTTAATCTCAATATAGCCAGCCTCCCAAAATTACCATTTAAGTCACCATTGGGTATAACTCCAGGGGCTTATACTCCAGGTAAGCAGATTTTAGCCAAGACTCCTTCAATTCACCTTGGCCCCTAAACTCAGCTCTTCAGTATAATAATAAGGAGTCAATGATTTTGTATGTTCAGCTTTTTTCTTGTGTAAGGATGGAAGTTCTTTACACAATGGATTAAAAACAAAAATTTTTTAAAATTTTATTTTATTTTAAAACAAAATGAAAACCATGATACAGAATTTAAAAAAAAATAATAGATTAAAATAACTAATCTATTGTGCAATATTATCTTGAATGTAGTTTTTCAGATTATAAGATATAGGCATAAAATGATTGAACAAACAACCAAAGCACAAATCATTCTTTTTGATGAACTGATATTAATAGTATAGTTATCTATTTTATATATATATATATATATATATATATATATATATATATATAATCTTTTCCCTTCTTTCTTTTCTCTTTTCCCTTATAGCAGGTGTTCTTTTGAGAAATTTCTTTCCCTCTCACTTTCACAATATCCGCTGTACATTTTGAATCTTATTTACTCTTTCAGTTTTTTATACTAGGCAGACAATACAACATTCACACATGCAAGTCTGATTTATTTCACTTATGTGTATGGTCTCAAATCACATCCATTTACCTATAAAAGCCTCAGGTTTGTCCTTCTTTATAGCTGAGTAGTACTCCTCAGTATAAAAAGCCCACATCTTTTCCATTCATTTTACAGTTGATGGGCATTTGGGTTATTTCCAAGATTTAGCTATTTTAAATTGTGCTGCTATAAAAATATTTTTTTCTTTTTCTTTTTTTAAATTTTATTTAAGGAGAAAAAAGCAGAAAAAGGGTACAAGTTATACAGAATTTCAGGAAAAAAAATAAACAATAGGAAAGCACTAGTTAATGGATTACCTA
Source organism: Cavia porcellus (assembly GCF_034190915.1). Lineage (NCBI taxonomy): Eukaryota > Metazoa > Chordata > Mammalia > Rodentia > Caviidae > Cavia > Cavia porcellus. The sequence continues at coordinate 30,458,384 of NW_026947500.1, forward strand.
TTGTCATCTTAGAAATATTTGTTCAAGTTACAAAATTAAAGCTTATATAGTGGACATTCAAACAGTGAGACATTCAAACAGTTCTGTTCAATGATCCAACAAAACTCAGTAATATCATTGTCTATCTTATACACTTAAATATACATGCAGTTATATCGTTTAGAGCACTTTCTTTTCCTCTCTTTTGTAGAATGACTATTACACATTTTGGGTTTTATTGCTCCCACAGTTCTTATTACTTTTTTTGGAAGAGAGTAAAACCAAATGTGACATAACAGAACAGAGTTGGTCAAATCAAAAGGGTGGACATAATAGATAATGTAAAAACAATAATACAAGGTGATCAACAATGGTTACCATAATGCCTCCCGCTATCTCTGCTAGAATCACCTATATCATCAGTTATAATAAAATTGAACAAAACAGTAAAGAACGAAACCAACAAAACCAAAACATTGGAGACATTGCAGGTCTTCAAAAGTAGATAATAGTCAACCAGAATGGGCGTCATAATGAATCCTACTATCTCCACAGCTGTTGCCTAAACTTTCGAACCTGGTACTATCAAGCAAAACAGAGTAGAGGAACATCAGTCAAAACAAGATGGTGAGAGCAATACAGGGCTTCAAATCAAGTTAACAGTAAATCAAAGTGGGTTACTATAATATATCCTGCTATTTTTTATTTATTTTTCCCTTAATTAAAAGGATAAAAATAAAAAAGTAAACTAATAAAATGGAGATTGAGGTAAAAGAGGGCATAACCACAAAACAGTGCAGAAAAAACATAACCATTTAAGCAAAATAGTGTTTTACCACAAGATAATCCCGACATAAAAGTAGTTACCATATTGTCTCTTTCCTTGAAATCTTTGAGTATAACTTCGTATACTGTAGCATCAAATATATCAAAACAATGTAAAACCATTCAAGAGAATGACAGTATTACAGGGTATTTAGAATCAACTAACAGAAAATGAACAATGGTTTCTGTATAATCTCCTTGTCTATAAAAGTTTTTGTTTATACTATCACATATAATAAAAGCCAGTAAGATACAACATGCTAAGACCAATGGATACAGAAGAGCAAAAGCTTGATGAGACTTCAAAACAAGATGATACTAAATCAGCATTACCTATTATGACATCGTTTTCTCCAAAATAGCTGTTCCTATTATCCAGTCTTCTCTGCCTCATTTCTGTTGAGCTCTTTTTCTGTCATTAGTTGTCAGTTTGTCTTCTTCATTTTGTTTTCTGCTCCATTCATTGTGGCCTCTCTGCCACTATTTCTGGGTTCTTTGTATTTTTCTTTTTTAGAATATCCTGCAGTGTTCTCTGTAGAGTTGAATTGGTGGTTGCATATTCCCCTAGTTCCTCTTTATCCTGGAAGCACCTTGTTTTTCTATCGATTTCCAGGGATAGTTGTGCAGGATATATCAATCTTGGCTGGAGGTTATTATCTTTCAAAGTTTGAATTATTTCCCCCCATGCTCTTCATGATTTGATGGTTTGTGCCGAGAAGTCTGCTGTAATTCTGATGGGTGTTCCCTTGTAAGTGATCTGTTTCTTGTCTCTGATGGCTTTTAATAATCTGTTCTTACATTGGATTTCTGATATTTTGATTATTATATGCCTGGGTGTAGCTCTGTTTGGGTTGTAGGTGGCTGGAGTCCTGAATGCTTCATACATCCGAGTATCTTTACCTTTTGCTAAATTAGGAAAATTCTCCTGGATTATTTCTGCGAGTAGCTTTTGTAGTTCATTTGTTTGTGTCCCTACCTCTTCTTTTATGTTCTTAATTCTTAAGTTATAGATCCTCTTATCATCTTCTAGTCTTTGTATTATTGCTGTTTGTTTCTTTGTTATTTTTAAGAAGTTTTTCATTTCATGCTCCTATATTACAAATCTGCCCTCCAGTTCAGATAATCTATCCTTAGTTTCTTTCAAGCTGTTATGCCAGTTTTCGATAGAGTTTTTAGTTTCCTGGTAATCTCTTTGAACCTTCTTCATGTATTCTATGTTTCCTCTATTTTCTCCATCAAACAATTCTCCCCTCTTTTTCTGTTCTTTCTTTCCACCATCTGTTTTTTCTTGGGTGGTGCTTAGCATTTCTCTAACTATTCTGCTTATTTCTAGCTTCAGGTCATTAATAACTTCATTCCTGAACTCCTCTATGAGGCTCTGGAGATAGCGCTTTATGTCTATTGGTGCAGTGTCCACTATGGCCTGTTTCTCAGGATTGGGGTTCGAGGGGCCTTTCTTGTTGCTCCCTCTTCCCATATTCTTCATTCCTTATATATGCAAGCATATATAGGGGCCCAGCTTCTTTCCCTGTTGGCCACAGTCTGATTGAATTGCGCCGGTTAGGTATTCCCACCCACCACAGCGCACCAAGGAGTTACAGACCAGGCAGCCTATCCAGGGCCCGCCCCAGATCACCTTCAGGTGCTGGGACCTGGGCTGTGCTAGCCTACTGGGTCTCAGCCAGCAGCATCATGTAGGGTAGGCACTGCTCACCAATTCCGCTTGAGAGGGGAATATATGACTGAAGTCACTACAGCACCCTGTTCCAGCAAGTCTGCCCGGTCCCAGAATGTCCTCTGTTGGAGCCTCCTAGATCGTGGAAGAGTCCCAGTTTCTCTCACTCACTGCAGGTTGATGCACAGCTCCCCGCCCATCCTGCTCTCAACTCCATTCACTGATTCCCTTTCTCAGAGCTTTCACGCGTCTGTCTCCCTGCTGAGCCGATTCAGACGCAGCTGCAGTGGCAGGAAATCCAAATCTCGGTTTCCAATGGTGCGGGCTCCAGCTTCCATGCTGAGGCTTTATCTGTTCCTGTTATAGCACCAGGATTGCATTGCCAGTTGGTTTCCCTCAGCCCAGTTCATTCTTGGATCAGCAGGGCATATCTCCTCTCTTGCTTAGGATTCCTCACTCCGCACCATTCCTGGATTCTAAGCTGGGTCTTTCAGAGAGCCTCCGTAGCTGCTGCTATCTGTCTGCCGTGTTCTCCCGAAAATCCTATTTTTTATTTTTCAAAGATTTCCCTCTGTCCCTCCTCCTCCCCTTCACTGGGGAGTGTAAATATATGACCTTTCTGCTGCTAAAGTTGTCCCACACCTTCCTGGTACTCTTTACAGCTTTAAAACTTCTTTCTTTGTTTCATTGGTACACATGCCACTGGTATCTTCGTAATCTCATGCAGTGTATTTTTCATCTCAGATGTTGTGGCGGGTTATCTAGAAGTTCAACTTGATTTGTTCTTACACTTTCTACATCACTGTTACACTCCTTGCATATATGTATGGACTGTAGAGACCACAACTGTCTTGGTGTCCTTGCCTGCTGACTCCAACATCTGGGTCTGTCCGTTACCCTGAGTTGCATTTCCTGCTTTTTTGTGGGCCTCACACTCTCCACTGGATGCAGATATTGTGAATTTTGTCTTGTTGGGCACTGGACATTTTTCACAATCCTATAAATGTGCTGCACTTTGGCCTGGGATGCATTTAAGCCCTTTCAGAACAATCTGTTCCTTTTGGACCTTGCATTTGTGATTTGTCAGGCAGGCCTGGAACATTTCTGGATCACGCATAATTATTCCCCACTGCAGGGCAAGACCCTGTTCCCACTGCTTTCTTTCCCCCATGCCCTGTGACTCATGTGGCTTCTGTCGTGGTTTTCTAGTCTGGGCAGCAGACGCTGGTCCTCTCCCAGCTCAGTGGACACCAGGTGCTGCAGCCCCTGTGCTTTCAGGTGGCTCTGTCCTGGGTTCAGGTCTCTCCCTCTTGGGCACATGCTTCTGGTCATACCATGCTGGATATTTGAGGCGACCCTCTGCAGTCCTCTGGGATTAGCTGCCGCTCTCTGTTCTCTATCCTGCCAACTATGCCCCCTTGGTATCTCCAGGACCCTAGTTCCCTACCCTTAATTTGAGGGTTCAGTGGACTGTTCCTCTGTTTCCCTCCCTCTAATGCAGACTGGAAACTGCACGAGAGTGGCAAACTTGTGTTACCTGGTACCAGTGTAATGCAGGTCCCAATGTAACAACCCTGCAGAGATTGGGGTGTCTTGTCTCCAGGTGTACTTTTCTGACTCAAAGGTTGTAGGACTCCTGGTAAAGGACTGAGGGTGAAATGTTATGTACACCTGGTATTATCATGCATCACTGTGCCTCTCTGTAAGTATTTGGTATTGCGTCTCAGAGGCCTGCCTCATGGGGACCTGAAACAGACTCAGCTACATTTGGAATGTGACCTCAGGCTCAGCCTCAGCCTTAGTCAGCCTGTCTTTCTCTCTTATATATATTTACTGAGGGATCCCAGGCTGGCTTTCATCTCACCACCCTGGAGCTGTATGCTTCTCACAGATCCCCGGGTCCTTTCCACTCTGCTGTCCATGTGAACTACTACGGACAACCACAGGCTAAGTGATGTAAACAGCAGCCAGTCACTGTCCTGAAGCCTGGAGCCTGGAAGGAATCTGAGATCCAGGCTGGCTCCTCCATCCTTGACTTGAGGGTGGTGTCTCCTCCAGCTGTCCTCACCGGGTTGTACTGCATGTAGCTTTGTCTTTACCTCCTCCTATAATAAGGGCCTCAAGACTCTCATTTCACCTTACTTACCTCCTTAAAGGCTCCATCTTTGAACACAGTCACTTCTAAGGTCCTGGGGTTGGGATTTCAACAAATGGATTTGGTAGACTACACTGCAGCTGTCACACTTCCTGCTGTGGCAGTTGTGTCTGTTTGAGGCATCTGTGGCTGCACCTGTGTGTGTACTACTTTTTTTAAGTGAATATACAATTTATTTAGCATTCAAACTTTATTAAGACATGTGCAATATGGCAATTTTACTGGAGGTTTAACCCTACCTAGAATATGATTGCTTTCTGGGGTTTAGCAACAGGGTCCAGTTCACACTTAGCACTAATTAAATACTTTATTTATTTATTTATTTTTTATTATCGGTACTAGAGATCAAACTCACGACAGGGCACTTGCAAGGCAGGCACTTATGCTGCTGAGCTAAATCCCCAACCCCAATTAAATAGTTTCTTGAATAAATACAATACCAAAACAAAATGCTTTCTTTAAAAAATCAGCTTTAAAGGCCTTTCTATTCAGGCTAAAGACAAACACAATAAAGCAGATAAGCTAATTTAATATTTTTGGCTGATTTTATACAGCACTTACATCTTTTATTTTTTTTTAATTTTATTTAAAGAAAGACTAAACAAAACAGAAAATGGGTAGAACCTGTTTGGCCCTTTATCAAAGATAAGGTGGTTGAGTGTGTCTGTAGTTGTGGTTGTATCTTCTAATCTATTCCACTGATCTTCAGCTCTGTTTTGATTCCAGCACCATGCTGATTTTACTACAGTTGCTTTGTAGTATAACTTCAAGTCAGGGATTGTGATGCCTCCTGCCTTGCCTTTGCTGCTTAGAACTGTCTTTGCTATTCTAGGGCTTTTCTGTTTCCAGATGAATTTTAAGAGTGATTTCTCTAGATCTATGAGGTATGTTGATGGTATTTTTATTGGGATTACATTGAATCTGTATAACAGTTTTGGGAGAATGGCCATTTTCACAATATTTATTCTTCCTATCCATGAGATGTCTTTCCATTTTCTGAGAACCTATACAATTTCTTTTTTCAGTGTATTATAAATTTCCCTGTATAGGTCTTTCACTTCTTTTGTGAGAATAATAACTAAATATTTCAATTTTTTTGGTTGCTAGTGTGAAGGGCGTGGTTTCTCGTATTTCTCTCTCTGTGATTTTGTTGTTAGGGTATAGGAATTCTATTGATTTTTGAGTATTGATTTTGTATCCAGCTACATTGCTGAATTTATTATATCTAGGAGTTTTTCAATGGAGTTTTGGGGGTCTTCTATGTAGAGTATGTCATCCACAAGTAATAATTTAACTTCTTTTCCTGTCTTTACCCCTTTTATTTCCCTCTCTTGTTTAATTGCTCTGGCAAGTATTTCCAGTACTATATTAAATAGGAGTGGTGATAAAGGACATCCTTGTCTTGTGCCTGATTTTAAGGTAAAGGCCCTCAATTTTTGGCCATTTAGTAGGATATTGGCTGTTGGTTTGTCATAGATGGCCTTTATCATATTGAGGTAAAGACCATCTATTCCAATTTTCTGTAAGGTTCTTATCATAAATGAATGTTGGACCTTATCAAAAGCTTTTTCTGCATCTATAGAAATGATCATGTGATTCTTACTTTTGGCTTTATTGATAGGGTGGATTACATTTATTGATTTACATATGTTGAACCATCCCTGCATGCCTGGGATGAATCTCACTTGGTCATGGTGCATAATATTCTTGATGATTTGCTGCATCCTATTTGCCAATATTTTATTGAGGACTTTTGCATCTGTGTTCATTAGGGAGATTGGCCTGTAGTTCTCTTCTTTAGTTGGGTCTTTTTCAGGTTTTGGTACCAGAGTAATATTTGCTTCCAGGAATGACTTAGGAAGGATTGCTTCCCTTTCAATTTCATTGAAGAGTTTGAGGAGTGTTGGCATTAAATCTTCTTTGTGCTTCTTGTACAATTTTGCAGTGAATCCATCTGGGTCTGGGCTCTTCTTTGTAGGTAAGGACTTAATTACATTTTCAGTTTCATTAATAGAAATTGGATGATTCAGCAGTTTTACATCTTCTTGACCCAGCTTTGGTACTTCACATTTTTCTAGGAATATATTTATTTCTTCTGTGTTATCAAAGCTATGAGAGTAGAGGTTTTCAAAATAGGTGTTGATGATCTTCTGTATTTCTACAGAGTCTTAGTGATTTTGCCTTTTTCATTCCTTATTGCATGAATTTGAACTTTTTCTTCCCCCTTTTTAATAAGGTTGGCTAGGGGCTAATCAATTTTATTTATTCTTTCAAAGAACCAACTCTTTGATTCATTGATTCAATTGATTCATTGATTTGGATTATTTTCTTAGTCACTATTGGATTAATTTCTGCTCTGATTTTTGTAATTTCCTCCCTTCTTTTGGCTTTGGGCTTGACTTGCTCTTTTTTTCTAGATGTTTGAGGTATAGCATCAGGTTATTTATTTGTAATTCATTCTGTTTTCCTGATATGGGAACTCAGTGCAATAAATTTTACTCTGAGGACAGCTTTCATTGAATCCCACAGATTCTGGTAAGTTGTATTTGTATTTTCATTTGCTTGTAGGTATTGTTTAATTTCTTCTTTAATTTCCCCTGTAACCTACTGATTACTCAAGAGTGTGTTATTCAGTTTCCATGTGTTGGTGGGACTTTTGCAGTATCTTTTATCATTAATTTCTAATTTCATGGTGCTATGATCTGATAACATGCATGGGATCATTTCAAATTTTTGCATTTATTTAAATATGTTCTGTCAGCTAATATATGGTATGTTTTAGAGAACGTCCCATGTACTGCTGAGAAGAATGTGTATTCTGATGTTGTTGGATAGAACACCCTGTATATGTCTATCAAGTCCATTTGTTCATAGGTATGATTCAGTTTTGTTTTTTTTTGCTGATTTTCTGTCTGGTTGCTCTGTCCCTTGGTGTCAATGGTGTTTTAAGGTCTCCTGTTACAATTGTGTTATTGTTAATTTGGTTTTTCCTTTCTGTTAATACTTGTTTTATGTAACTGGGTGCTCTGGAATTTGGTACATATATGTTTAAGATTGTTGTCTCTTCCTCTTGAAGTTTTCCCCTAACTAGTGTGTAATGACCTTCTTTATCTCTTCTGATCATTCTTGGTTTGAAGTTCACATTGTCTACAAACAGAAGAGCTACCCCTGCTTTTTTGGGGGCAGGGGCCCTGTTGAATGAAGTATTGTTTCTCATTGTTTGACTTTCAGTCTGTGAGTATCCTTTTGGGTTGGACGGGTTTCTTGTAGACAGCACATGGTTGAATGTTTTTTCTTGATCCATTCTGCCATTCTGTTTCTTTTAATTGATGCATTGAGACCATTTACATTAATAGTTATAACTGTTATATATTGGCTTATTGTGGACATGTTATATTTCTGCTGTTGCACCTTTATCTTTCCATTCTGTTTAATTGTCTGCTTTGCTTAGTGGTTTTTTTCCTATTTGTATCTAAACTGTCTTTCAGTATTCTTTGCAGGGTTGGCTTGGTGATCATGAAGTTCTTTAGCTGTTCTTTAACATGAAAGTATCTTATTTCTCCATCCATTTTTTAAGACACTTTTTCAGGGTACATCAGTCTAGGCTGGAAATCATTTTCCCTTAGGATCTGAAGTCCTTCACTCCATGCCCTTCTTGACTTTATTGTTTGTGCTGAGAAGTCTGCTGTGATTCTCATAGGTTTTCCTTTATAGTTGATCTGTCTTTTTCTCTCTGACAGCTTCTAATATTCTATTCTTATGTTGGATTTCTGGGATGGTGATTATTATATGTCTGGGTGTAGTTTTATTTTGCTTATGGCTATTTGGAGTTCTATATGCTTCACTGATCTTGATGTCTGTTTCCATTCTCATGTTTGGGAAATTTTTAGGTATTACGTCTCTAAGTATCCTTTTCACATCCTTTATATTGTCCCCTTCTTTTTCATTTATCCCTATCAATGTTATGTTGTTTTTCTTTGCATCAACTTGCAGCTGTTGAATTGTTATTTCCTGATTCCTTGTTATTTTTAAAAGATCTTTCTTTTCCTTTTCACTAGCTGCAATCTTTTCTTTGAGGTCTGAAATTCTATCTTCACTTTCATTGAGGTGGTTTTTACAACTTTCTTTTTTTTTAATTTTTATTTTGAAAGTTCTCAACAGAACAAGTCAGAATAAAGCCAACTAAGATCGTACAGTGAAATTGGTACAGAACTTCACAGCAGGTTACCGGGATAACAGTAATAGGTATCACAGTATATTTTGTTATCTTTATAATAGTTGTTCTTTCAATCCTATATATCAAAATGAGATGAAATATAGAACACTATAGAACTTATCAAAACAGAATATTGGATAGAGCAGTACCATTAATCAGAAAAGAGCAAAACAGTAATAAAAATATTTGCCTTCAAAGAAATGGTAGAAGGAATTCCCCCTTATTTGCTATGGTCAACCTCCCAGGAGATGCTCAGATTTCTGGTTCCCACTTGCTAATGGGCAGGGAGGGGGAGGAGAAGGAGAACAGGGGAAGTGGGATATCTGACTCTAGGCCATGTAGCAGTAGGTTCACTATTGCTAAGCAGGGAGGCAGAATGGTCATTTGTTTTCACAGCGCCCTCAGTTCCAACATGGCGTGGATTTCAGGAGACACTGCTAGTTCTCCCCCTGGAAGGGCTACAGTCTGCCACCCTGCCTCCGCTTACCAGGGAGGAGAGGTACTGGCTTGGCTTTCCAGAGACCTAAGTTCCAACATGGCGTGGATCTCAGGAGACACTGCTAGTTCTCCCCCTGGAAGGGTTGCAGTGGGCCACACTACCGCCACTTACCAGAGGGGAGGTGCTGGCTTGGCTTCCCAGAGTCCTAAGTTCCAACATGGCGTGGATCTCAGGAGACACTGCTAGTTCTCCCCCTGGAAGGGCTGCAGTGGGCCACACTACCACCACTTACCAGGGAGGGGAGATGCTGGCTTGGCTTCCCAGAGTCCTAAGTTCCAACATGGCGTGGATCTCAGGAGACGCTCGGTTTTTACAACTTTCAATGGAATTTTTGATTTCCTGTATATATCTTTGCATCTGCTTTATTTTTCTGTTTGTTTCTTATATTGATATCCAGGGATTCTATCTTTTTGTTTAGTTCCTCCAATTTTTTAACTGTGTCTTCTTTAGATATATTCAGCATCTCTTTCATTTCTTTTATCATTTCTTTTTTTACTTGGGAGATTATTTCTAGTCTGAATTCCTTTAAAGCTTCCCAGAGTTGCTTCTTTATTTCAGTTGCTATTATTTCAGGTATTTCCAGTGTATGGCATATATTTTCTTCTATGTACATAGCTCCTAAGGTTTTTTGGGATGGTCTGGAGGTTTGAGATTGTATTTTGGTCTTTTGTTTTGTCATTTTCCTATATTTCTGTGTTTCAAGTGTCATTCCAAGGCTTCCCCAGGGCCTGTTGGAAATCCTCTTCTATGCCTTCAGCTCCTGTGACTCTGGCCACCCAGTTCCCAGGATTGAGAGAGGGTCATTGGGGGTGGGCAGGCAGTCCCAAGCCCACCAGGGCCAGGCGAGTGTGGCAGGAAGCTGTGAAGTGCCTTGTTTGGTGGGAGCAATGATCCCAAACTCTTGGGTTTGGGATGGTGCAAGGACACTCACCTCAGGCTGCCCAGTTTCCAGAATTTAAGGTGCAGGCAGGCCCAAACCCCCAGAGTCCACCAAGCACAGCAGGAAGCGGGGAAATAGGTGCAGGCTGGCTCAAGTCCCACTAAGCTGGTCTAGTGCAGCAGGAAGCCACAGAGTTCCCTGTCTGGGCTGGAGCAAGGATTTTAAACTCCCTTGTCTCGGGGGATGGTGCAGGGACACTCACCTCAGGCTGCCCAGTTTCCAGAATTTAGGGTGCTGGCAGGCCCAAAAGCCCAGAGTCTGCCAAGTATGGCAGGAAGCAGGGAAGTTTGTGCAGGCTGGCTAAAGACCCACTGAGCTGGTCCAGTGCAACAGAAAGCCACGGAGTTCCCTGGCAGGGCCAGAGCGAGGATCTTAAACTGCTAGCCTTTGTATTGTTACTGCTTGTTTCCTTGTTATTTTAAAAAGTTTTTCCTTTCATAATCCCACATTGCAAAACTGTCCTCCAGCTTGGATAATCTATCCTTAGCTTCTTTCAAGCATATTTGCTATCTTTCCATAGAGTTTTTAATTTCCTGGTAATCTCTTTGAATCTGCTTCATGTATTCTATATTTTGTTTATATTCTTTATCAAATGGTTCTCTCCTTGGTTTGAGATCCTCCCTTCATCTGTCTGTGTCTGTTTGAGAGGTGCTTAGCATCTCTTTTATTAATCTTCTTATATCTTGCTTTACTTGGCTAAATATTTCACTTTTGTACTCATCTATGAGGTTCCGAAGATATCTCCTTATGTCCACTGGTGCCGTCTCTGACATTGCATGTTTGCTGTTCTCATTCTCCTTTGTATTTACCTGTCCTGGGTCAATGTTCTCAGAGTTGAGACCTGGGGACTTTTTGTTGTTGCTTCCTCTTCCCATCTTTTTTGTTTCTTCCAGAAGGCCCCAGTTTCTTTCTTTGTTGGTTACAATTCTTCTGAAGCACACTGTCTAGGTGACCCTTCCCACTGCAGTGTGCTAATGAGTTGCAGACAGGGGCAGCATATGCTGACACCTCCCCTCCAGATCAGTCAAGCTGCTGAGGCCTGCACTGTATTACTATGCGCTGTGTCTCCTCTGTTTTAGTCAAACTTCTGAGGTTTCACTGCATTAGTGTGTGCTGCCCCTATAGGGAACTGATTTCTGATAACTTATTGGGTCTCAGCCAGGTCATGTGACCCAGGTTAAGCTCACTCCACCAATCCCGTTTGAGAAGGGAACAACTGACTGACATCACTGCTACCCCTTGTACTTGCCAGTCTTTCCCAGTCCCAGAATGTCGTCCACTGGAGCCCCCCTTTCTGTGGAATGGCTCCACTCCCATCACTCACCACAGGTTGATGCAGGCTTCCTGCCAGCTCAGCTCTCCATTTGGCTGGCTGACCCCCGACCTTAGTGTTACTGTGCCTCCAGTGAGTTAAAGCTCCCGGACAGCTGGGCAAGCCATCCACTGTGTCAGGAGCACTGATCCTTTAGCTGTTCCAATAGTAGCACCAGGACTGTATGTTTGATTGGTTCTTCTCACCTTAGTTTCTTCTTGGGACAAGAGAATTCATCTCCCTCTGTTCTGGGCTCCCCACGCTGTATTATGTTGAATTCTAAATTGACTATCTCAGGGATCCTCTGTAGCCAGCTGTTATCTATCGACCATCTTTGCTCCAGCACTTACATCTTCTAGTCCACAAGTATATTTTTAAATAACAGAGAATATCTATTACAATTATTTCTACAGAACTAGGAAATAAATTTCTAAGCAAGAAAGATTTTTACAGACCCCATCTTTTTTTTATACCCAGCCCAACAATCTAACTCTAAAGAGGATAAAGCCAATGACTTTCCTCATAAGAGCTCACGACTAAAGTCGCTTTGCTATCAAAATCTGTATTTCTGATCCATTATGAGCATTGAGACAAGATTCAAAAATTCCCAAAGCAGCACAATGCACTTTGTGGTTGCCTATTCAGCACCTGCAAACACTGCATTCAAAACTCTCTCATTCCAGGAATTAAATAAGGTCAGCCACATTCACAGGCATTTCCTCCACTGTAGTATTGGAGAAAGTCTCAGTGTCATGAAGAATCCTCTTGTCTTCTTCAGTAACAAAGTTTATAGCCACACCTTTCCTCCCTAATTGACCCCCTTTGCCAATTTGAATTGCTCTTTATTCAAACTGTGCTGTTTCGCTTATGACTCCATGTCCTAAATTATGTCAATGCCACTTGTGAGCACCAACCATGCAGAGTAGATACTGTGAAGTCCCTGGCATGATCTTCTCAGTAAGCCAATCCACCTTGCACCTCATATTGAGAAAAAGAACAGCCTGCATAATGGTGAGTGTCTCATGCAAATCACAAAGCATATCCAACTTTTATTCCTCTCTTTCAACATTAATGTAGAACTGTTTTGTTAGGGGCCATGAGCCGCTCCCCAAAGATGGCGCCCGCTTCCTGCTTCCTGGTTCTTGTTGGCCCGTGTTGCCACATAATTAACCCGCCAAGAGTGATCATCTGCCTAGCAACAGTCGGTTGTGACCAATTGCTATCCGAGTTCCTGCTATGCTATGCTTCTCGCCATATAAACTCATGTATCTCCTCTCAGAGGGAGAGGAAGAAGAAGGCTTGAGGGTGGCGGACCTTGTTAGGTCCGGCTGAGCTGTACGCAATAAAACTTTGAGAACCGACCCCATTATCGTCTCGCCTTTATCACTCATGGCTCCGGTCAACTGGTGGCCCGTACGGGGACCCTGCATATACTCTGGCCAAGGTGTGCAGCGAACACAAGTGATGGCGAGACCTCGGTCCAATGACATCCGAAGACCGACAGAGCCTCTTCTCGATGCCCCAGGTCAGTTACAAACGATACAGCTGAGGTTTCCTAGGACAGGTGAGTACCGGGTCACCTGGGTTGGGTGGACGCACCTAACACACTCCCGAGAGCCACATTCTCTGGCGCCGCTCTCTTCCCTTTTACGTTTCTTTGCTTTACTTTCGCTTCGCTGATATGGGCAACGCTGCACGCAAACCTCTCGCTGACTCTTTGGGAGTTCTGCTTCACTCTCGGGGAATTTATATGAATTGGGTCACTCTTGCCCGGTTTCTGGATCTCGTTAACGAACAAGCCCCCTGGTTCTGGCCCACAGGCTCCCTGACCCTCCCTTCATGGGAAAAATTGGGCGGAGATCTCCGGGGTGCTCATGAAAGGGGCCCATTAGATCCGATGGTTATACCCTTATGGGAAATGATCAGGGCATGCCTGACTGATGAAGATGCTCCTGGGCTCCATTCAGCCCGACAAGTTTTTGATAAAGCCCGCTCCGAATGCTCCCAAGAGCCCGGAGTTACGGCTGACTTTGGGCCTCAAGAGGGCCCTAGAGATACCGACTTAGAGTCTGATAGTTCTGAGGAAGAAGTGGTTTTCGACAAATGTGACCCACCGGCTCAGACAGGGGAGAATCTAAGGGCCCAGGAAGACAAAAAGGGGAACTGGACACCTCCCTGCCCAGGATACTCTGACTTGCGGAGGGAACTCAGGTCCTTCCGGCCTTGTACAACCTCGCAGCCTGCGGTTGCCCCCTCCAGGGCACCGCACTCTGTTGCACCACCTTGGCCGGAGGAGGAGTTACTCCCCAGGCTGCCACCTCCACCCGTGGCCGCTAGAGGGCATCCACAACCCTCGGCGCCGCCCTGGCCGGAAGGGGAGTTACTTCCTGGGTTACCTCCCATGTCTACATCCGGGGGGGGGACATTCCTTCCATCAGAGGGTGTGGTCGCGGCTCCCCTTCGAGTGTTCTGGCCTCCATGCCTTTCCGGTACAAATAGGAGGCAGAGGGGGAGGAGGGTACTACGAACCCCTGGAGATCAAACAGCTGAAAGCCATTAAAGATGCAGTCTCGGCCTATGGGCCTAGTGCACCTTTTACCATGGCCCTCCTAGAGGCCCTGGCCGGTCTGCTTTTAACCCCAGGGGATTGGACACAGTTGGCACGCACTTGCCTCTCCCCTGGACAGTACTTAGATTGGAAGTCATGGAATGAAGAGTTCTGCGTAGAGCAATAGAGAACATGGCCACGCAGAATGGGGCAGAGATATGTTATTAGGGCGAGGAGCCTTTGAGGGGGACCAGACCCAATTCCCTCATCAGGTCTATGAGCAAATTAGCCGTTGCAGCCTTCAGGCCTGGAGACGGCTAGCGGGGAAAGGAGAACATATGGGCCATCTCACCAAAATTATACAGGGACAAGGAGAGCCCTTTTCAGACTTTGTGGCCCGTATGCTTGAGGCCGCTAGCAGAATCTTCCCAGATGCTGAAGTGGCTCACCCTCTTGTCAAACAACTGATATTTAAGCAATGCACTAAGGAGTGTTGCAATGTCTTAAGGTCTAATAAAAATAAACCTTTGGAGGAATGGACACGTCTGTGTCGAGAGCTTGGCGGCCCGGTGACTAATCATGGGCTCACTGCCGCCATGGTAGCCGCGCTACAGGCTAATAATAATGGGGGCGCACTACCCAAGAAAGGGGGCAAGATCAAAGGACGAGACACATGCTCGCAGGTAATGTTTGCCTCTGCAGAAGCTGGAGAAAAGGTCACTCACGTTATTAATCATTGCCTTGCGGCCTGGGCTGCTTGGGGCAAGCCTACCATGCTGAAAACAGACAATGGCCCTGCTTACACTAGCAAGAGTTTCCAAACATTTTGTCAGAAAATGGAGGTCCAACTCAAATATGGTATCCCTTATAATCCACAAGGACAAGGTATAATTGAGAGATCACATAGAACGCTCAAGACTGTTCTACAAAAACAAAAGGAGGGGATAGGCCATGGCCTTCCACCTAAAGGGAGGCTATCCCTTGCCTTATTTACCATAAATTTCTTGAATCTCAATGTTGATAACCGCTCCCCCTCCATGGAACATTGTGATCCGGCCCCTGCCGACAAAGGCATGGTCAAGTGGAAAGATGTCCTCACAGGACAATGGATGGGCCCGGATCCAGTGGTCAGCTGGACCCGAGGTGCGGTTTGTGTCTTTCCACAGGAACCAGGCAGTGAACCTCGGTGGATCCCCGAGAGGTTGGTGCGGACAGTAAACCCCCAACCAAAGTATCGAGATGACGAACATGATCCACCCAAAGAGGATGCAGAGACAGCCCTGGATGAGTAACTGTACATCGATGCGGATAAGTATTCTCATCCTTTGCTGCTCGTATGTCCTCTTCCCTGTTACGGAAGGCTCTGATTCCGAGCCCACCTATTTATGGGGGCTTTGGAGACATCCTCCCACTCTGGCCCCCTTTTCTGCCATGTCCCCTGGTGCCCCCTTGGTGTTTGTCCCCAACGATTCTAATATCTCGCTTCCATTTAAACAGGTTACCGTAAGCTCCTTTCGCTTTAATGCTTCCTTTCCGTTGGAGGAAGACACCCTTGTCTTCTCCTATGCTAACTTCACCTGTAATGAGTCCTATACATTATATAACGCCTCCCGGCCGTTCATTAACTTCCTCAATTGGACACGTAGGGAATGTCTTACTTCTGCAAATGGGGGACAGAATGTAACACGCTGCCTCCGGTTGGAGGTTAGATGGCCCTCCATAGATCTTCAAAACTGCAGCCAGTCTTCTCATCCATTAGAACACCCATGGATGGACCCATGTGTCCCCACTAAACATCCTGCCTTGCAAAAGAATCATATTATACAAAGTTTCTTTTGGCGTCACTGCCTACCCACTGCCACGCCCTTCGTCCTACGAGACGGAGGCTGGCTTTTATGGACAGATATGACCTTAAAAAACCCCCGCCACGATCGATGTGCATCTTACAACTCCTTTTTCAACTATACTGGCTATTGTGACAGTCAGGTGTTCAGGGGAGCCCGACTGTTTACTGGACACCAAATTTGCAACCCGCTAAAGGCTTGTCTTGATCTTAGACCGTTTCTTACACTTAATGGTTCGCTCTCTAACACCTCCACCTCTAGCTCGGAAACTAATTCCTCCATGTCTCTTCACAACTATGTTTGTCTAGACCCCCCCTTTTCTGTTTCTTGTGTCTTTTGAGGTCAGGACACGCGGTTTTACAGGCTTGGACCACTAACCAAATTGCCCTAACCATGGATACCATCAACAACCTCGCCAACCAGACCGCCGCTACGTTGAGACGTCAGCAGTCCCTCGTTGAACTAAATTCACAGGCAATTCAACAGATCCAAAGAGAGATCAAGGAAATTGGACATGAGATAGACACCCTCTGGAACGTCGCGGGCCAGCTCTGCGATCAACGATGGATCCTGCGTCACGTTTGTGTGACTCCGGCTCGTGCTAATATCACAGCCCAAACAAAACAGGTTTCTGACTGGTTATCTGTCAGTTCTGAAAGATGCATGGGATTATGTAACTTCCTGGTTTTCCTGGCCCAATCTCACCACCAGGGCCATTATTGCTGTGTTGGTTCTGGTGGGCCTGGTGGTCATTAAGTGCTTATTTGACTGTTTGCTTCAGACGCAGCAACAGGTTAGGCTTACAGCACTGGCTGCTATGCAGATGACTGAGCCAGGTCTAACAGGAGGACGGGTGGCGGCCTATCTGCTGCACATTGCAGAATACCAGATATAGTTTGGCCGGATATTTCCGAGGGTCCTCAATATCCTTTATGCCCTGGGAGATCAGGAAAGGGATGATGTGGCGATGGGATGCGAGACCAAGGGTACTGCAGTGTCATCCGCCTAGGCAAGGCCATCGGGGATGACAGGAATGTATGTCTATATGCATCCAGGTTCCGTTCCGATGTATGCCTGGCCCTGCGAAAAAGGAACAACTCATTTCAGCATGGTCCTGGCGCAAGGATATGCATATAACAAAATGATGCACAGCAGGGTATAGTCCTCTACATTCTCCCTTGCCTTCTGCCCTGTTTGGCCGGCACCCCAGCAATGGGCCCACCTGACTCCCCTCCCGATGCTCGGTCGGGAGTAGAAGAGGACCCTCGTGATTTATCTTTCAACTTAATAAAAAAAGGGGGAGATGTTAGGGGCCATGAGCCGCTCCCCAAAGATGGCGCCCGCTTCCTGCTTCCTGGTTCTTGTTGGCCCGTGTTGCCGCATAATTAACCCGCCAAGAGTGATCATCTTCCTAGCAACAGTCGGTTGTGACCAATTGCTATCCGAGTTCCTGCTATGCTGTGATTGGCTGTTTCTCGCCATATAAACTCATGTATCTCCTCCCAGAGGGAGAGGAAGAAGAAGGCTTGAGGGCGGCGGACCTTGTTAGGTCTGGCTGAGCTGTACGCAATAAAACTTTGAGAACCGACCCCATTATCGTCTCGCCTCTATCACTCACGGCTCCGGTCACTGTTTGATTCCTTCAGAAATCAATTCTTCTTTTTTTACCAGAGTCTTAATTGAATCGCTCATGAATTTTGTGGTCACTTCCAACACATCAGTTGGCATTGTGCAGAAAGCAACACAGCCTGAATACTTGTATTTAGTTTTTGGAAAATCTCATAGATTTGATCCTTAAACCCTCAGCTCAACATTTCATCTGCTTCATCCCAAACAAACATTTTGATTCATTTTGGAGAAAGGTATCTTCTGTGTAACATATCAGATACTCTCCCTGGTGTTCCAGCAACAATGCGTGGTACTTCAGCCTGCAAGTTTTACATTCCATTTCGAATATTTGTTCCACCAATGCAAGCATGGCAAGTTGCTCCCATATGATCTCCAAGTGCCAGAATTACCTTCAGATCTTTGATACAAGGAATAATAGCTCTTTGCTGAATAGCTGAATGCTTCTCAAAACCGTAAGCATAGATGCCCCAAAGAAGTGACTCCTTTAAATTCATATCATCAAAGTTATCGACAATCTCATTCCAGTTGCTCTCGATGACACCATCGGGGTCCATTCCCTCTGGGCCTTCCTGTTCTCTGCTGTTATAATCTGCAGAACCACCAGACATGATCCGAGGAACCACTCAGTGCTCCACTGAAAAAAAGTGTATATTTCTTAAATTCTCTCTTCCCATCACTGACAGGAAACCCAGTTCAATAATAGTCCCTCCTATCAAAAAAAAAAAAAAATAGACCCTGCTGTCTCCACTGTCCCTCACTGCAGAGGATGGGGACTACCATGCATCTTGGGGATCTTGGTGCTTTCACCAACTCCTCTAGGAGCACCCCCAAGCATTTCCAAGGTCCTCCCAGGCAGTGCAGCTGAAGGGTTTTCTCTCCCACTGGAAGGCTTTTGTCTGAGCCTTTGTCCTCCTGTGCTCTTCCATGCCTCGGCCCTGGCCCTTTGCATTAATTGTGGGCTGTCAATCTTCCTGCACTTTGAGACACAGCCCAGCAGCAAACTGGGACTGGCCCTGAAGCCCTTGCCTGGATTTTGGATGGCCTCACAGAAACTCTTGTCCTGTCCCTACTGGATACTAGGCATAGGCACCCTGTAGCTCTGGTGTATAATCTCTGGTCCTATCCCTGCTGGATACTAGGCATAGGCACCCTGTAGCTCTGGTGTATAATCTCTTGCCATGCTCTGCAGAGTCAGCCCTTCCCAGGTTGGCCCTGCAGAACCTGGAGTCCAAGCAGAGAGGTGACTGCATACTGCAGAGGACAGACACAGCCTCATCGGGCTCTTGTTTCATTTGAGTTCCCTGCCTGGATGGGAGCAGGGTGTGACCTGACCCTCCAAAGGGGACCAGGTCTCTTCTATAGCTCTGGGGACTCCAAGGAGTTGGGGCTTGGAGACCTGCAGTGAGAGGGTCATGGGGCTTGTCCCTTTTCACTGGGGTTCTGGCCCTTGGCTCCTGCCTCAGACATGGTCTCCAGCCTGCACCTCTACCCACATTCCACCCTGAGGCTGCCACCGACTTCTTTGGCTCTCTCTCCGCAAGTTTTAAACTGTGCACTTCTATATCTGCCCTGTATTTTCCTCCTACAAAATCTCAGCAGCTGTGGAGTTACCCACCCCATGGTACACTGGTTAGAGTTCCCCTACCCTTGTTTAGCACTTGTTCCTGGAGTTGTGGTACCAAGATCCCATCCCAGGTCAATCAAGGCAGAGTAGCAACTGCATGGCCATAGCCCACTGGAATCTCCCCATCCATCCCAACACCAGAGCCTTGTCCTGTCTGCTGGGCAACAAACTCTTTAACATCAATTGGTTTCCCACTGTCATCTCCAGTGCCAGCTGTCTTAGGCTTGTTCCCCAAAGTAGAACTGGTGATGGGGATCCCAAAGCATGAGCTACATGGGTAGGGGTGCCCTGAGGAGCCAAGATCAGAAGAATCAAGGAATTTCACTATCAGTGCCTCAACTGAGCCCAGAAAGGGTCAGGGCATAGATTGTACTGCAGTGGATTCAACCTTGAGGCAAATGGGTAATATTTATAAGGTGGTCCCTCTCTGGCTGAGGGTTGCCCCTGGACTGGAGCACAGCTTCCTATTTGCCCAAGATCTAGTCACAGTGGAAGGGCAGCTGCAAGCAAGCATCAGCTGACCACAGTGACTGGGGATGGATGTGTGGGACGGTGTGGAGACCAGGAGGGCTCCTGGAATAGGCACCAGGTAGGCTCAGGGTAAAGGAACCAGGCTAGCTAAGGATTAAGGGGTTAGGCGGGCTTAAGGTACAGGCACTAGGTAGGCATAGGCAACAGGGATCAAGTGGACCCAGGATATGAGGACCCCTGGGCTCAGGGTACAGGGACAGGTACATAGAAGGTTTAGGGACCTACTGGGGCATTGATAGCTCCCCCAGGGCAGGCAGCTCCAGAGACCACTCTTTTACTAACTGCCCTTACTGGGGGACCATGACACTTCCAAGGCCAGATCCTTAGAGTCAGCTCACAGGAAGCCATGCAGTGCCAAGTGTGGGTCTTGTCTGGGGAAGCTGCAGTATCCCAGGAAGTGCTTCTGAGAGCCCAGGCCTCAGTTTAGAAGCCCTGAAACCCCCTCCAGCATATGGGAGGTAGGGCATTGGGTTTTCCTGGCCACAGCAGATAGGCGCAGGTGGGTGCCTCTGCATGCCCCTGGCCTCCTTGTCCTGGCAAGCAACTCCAGGCACACTCGCTACCTGGGGTAGTATCTGTCTCAACCTGTCGGACTGGCTGGACACTGTTGGAGACGTGTGCTCAGGCATCTGTGGGGTTGTCACTGCCTCCAGGCAACTATCACAGGAGTGGCCAGGTGTTGCTGGGTCACTGCGGGTGTGTCTGTGGGTGTGGGTACAGATGCGTGTGGCTGCGAGAGGTCTGGGCACGTGTCTCTTTGTGCTTGTGCAAGCCTGTGCCTGACCATGTGTGTTCTGCGTGCCTGTGTGTGGCTCTGTGCCCACGTGTGGCTGCATGTGGCTGTGCGTGCTCATGGCTCCCTGTGTCTGCCTGGCCCAGGGAGCGCAACTCAAAGACAAGCAGTGTCTGGCAGGTTGGAAGCAACTAGGGGAAGAGAGAGGGAAGGGGAGTGGCACCTAGGATCCTCTCCTCTCCCTGAGGGACCCTAAAGCTGGTGCTGACTGTCCCAGAAGTGCCCCATATTGCACTGTGGCCTTGTCTGAAAGCAGCTGCAGTTGGGGACAGCTGGCTTCTGGGGGTCAGAATTTAGGGGTAGGAGAGGGGTGGCAGGATGAGCAATGGATGTAAGCCAGCTGCAGCCAGAGCTGAGGTGAGAAGATGCAGCCTGGGGCCCTGTCAGGGCATGGCAGGTGGAGGGTGTCTTCTGAGAGGCTTGCAGAGGTAGAAAGGCAGTAAACTGGAGGGTAGGTAAGGGAGGAGCAGAGCTGACACCAGGGCTGGACATCCAGTGCTTAGTCCCCTTGGCACGACCAGGCTGGAGGGTGGCAAGTGGCTGGGCTGGACTGCGGCCAGCAGTGAAAGGGAGTGAGGGAGTCTTCACTGTCAAGACACTTAGGTCACGGGTGCAGCCTTTGGAATCCAGGGTGGGAAAGAATTGAGCGTGTTCAAAAGCTTGGGGAAGAGACAAGCTGAGGAGCCAGAAGAAAATGTGGGGGACCTCACTGCATATGCTAAATGGGAGGAACTGGTGTACTCCATGTGGTCCCAAGCATGTGGCATTCTGGCAAAGGCCAGAGTATGGGGACCGTAAAAAGCCGGACGAGTTGCCGGAATTGTGGGAGGGGAGGATGGACAGGCAGAGCACAGGGGCGAGACCAGTGGCACTGTTCTGTGTGAACTGCAATGGCAGATACAGGACATTGTGCATTTGTCTAAATCCACAGAATGTACAACACCACGAAAGGCCCTCATGTCAACTCGATTTTATATTTTTATTTATTTTTAAAAAGATTAAGATAAAAGAGGACATAACAACACAGGTCAGAACAGAACAATTTAGGCAACATACTGTTTTCCCACAAGACAACCCGACATAATAGTAGCTACCATAGTGTCTCTTTCCTTGAAATATCTGAGTATACCTTCATATACTATAGTATCAAACATAACAAGACAGTGTAAAAACATTCAAGAGAATGAAAGTATTAGAGGGTATTCAGAACCAACTAACAAAAAACGAACAATGGTTACTATTTTATCTTCTTGTCCATAAAAATTTTTGTTTATACTATCACATATAATAAAATCCAATAAGATACAACATGATAAAACCAATGGAGACAGAACAACAAAAGCTTGGTGGGACTTCAAAACAAGATATTATTAAATCAGCACTAGCTCTTATAATGTCTTTTTTTCTTCAAAATAGCTGTTCATACCATCACAGACAATAAAATCAAACAACCCAGAATAAAACCATTCCAACTAATAAATGAAAACATTATAAGGCTTCAAAGCAATATAATGGGGAATCATGATTACCACATACTTTTATGTATTCTTATCATTTCTTACACTAGGGAAACTATTCAGTATTTATACATGTGAGTTTCATTTATTTCGCTTATGAGTATGGTCTCAAGCTGTGTCCATTTATTTATAAATATCTCAATGTGATCCTTCTTTATAGCTGAGTAGTACTCCATTGTATAAAAATACCACATCTTTTTTTTATCCATTCCTCAGTTGATGGACACTTATGTTGCTTCCAAGATCTGGCTATTACAAATTGTGCTTCTATAAATATGGGTGCACATATATCACTGTGGTATGATGTTTTCAGTTCTGCTGGGAAAATGCCTAGAAGTGGAATTGCTGGAACAAATGGGACTTCCAATCCCAGCTTTTCGAGAAATCTCAAAACTGACCTCCACAATGGTTGCACCAGTCTACACTCCCACCAACAGTGCAGAAGTGTTCCTTTTTCCCCACAGCCTCTCCAGCATTTGTTGTTGGTAGTTTTCTTGATCCTGGCCATTCATTCAGGAGTGAGATGGAATCTCAGTGTGGCTTTAATTTGCATTTCTCTAATGAATAATGATGATGAACATTTTTTATGTACTTATTTGCCATCTGTATTTCTTGATCTGAGAACTGTATTAATCTCAGATGCCCATTTTTGGATTGGATTTTTGAATTTTGGTGATCTGATTTTTTAATTCTTTATATATTTTAGACAGAAGTCCTTTGTCTGAGGGACAGTTCACTAAGATTTTTTCCCAGTTTGTGGGTTTTCTTTTCACTGTGCTGGAAATTTCTTTTGAGGTGCAGAAACTTTTTAATAAGAAGTGATCCCACTTATTGATTCTGGGAAGTATTTCCCGTGCAGTTTGATTCCTGTTCATGAATTCTCTACCTACCCCTATGTCTTCAATTTGTTTTTACCCAATTTGTCTTCCAATAGATTTAGCTTCTGTTTTAATATTCAGATCTTTGATCCATTTAGATTTTAATTTAGTACATGGTGACAGGCATGGGTCCATTTTTAGTTTGCAACATATGCAGAGCCAGTTTTTCCAGCACCATTTATTAAAGAGACTGTCGTTCTTCCGGTGAACCTGTTTGGCCCCTTTATCAAAGATAAGGTGGTTGAGTGTGTTTGTAGTTGTGGTTGTATCTTCTAATCTATTCCATTGATCTTCGGCTCTGTTTTTATTCCAGTACCATGTTGATTTTACTACAGTTGCTTTGTACTATAACTTCAGGTCAGGGATTGTGAAGCCTCCTGCCTTGTTTGCTGCTTAGAACTGTCTTTGCTATTCTAGGTCTCTTCAGGTTCCAGATGAATTTTAGGAGTGATTTCTCTAGATCTATGAGGTATGTTGATGGTATTTTTATTGGGATTGCATTGAATCTGTATAACAGTTTTGGGAGAATGGCCATTTTCACAATATTTATTCTTCCTATCCATGAGCAAAAGATGTCTTTCTATTTTCTGAGATCCTCTTCAATTTCTTTTTTCAGTGTATTATAATTTTCCCTGTATAGGTCATTCACTTCTTTCATGAGAATAATTCCTAAATATTTCAATTTTTTGGTTGCTAGTGTGAAGGGCGTGGTTTCTCGTATTTCTCTCTCTGTAATTTTGTTGTTAGTGTATAGGAATGCTATTGATTTTTGAGTATTGATTTTGTATCCAGCTACATTACTGAATTTATTTATTATATCTAGGAGTCTTTCAATGGAGTTTAGGGGGTCTTCTATGTAGAGTATCGTGCCATCTGCAAATAATGATAATTTAACTTCTTTTCCTATCTTTACCCCTTTTATTTCTCTCTCTTGTCTAATTGCTCTGGCTAGTATTTCCAGTACTATATTAAATAGGAGTGGTGATAAGGGACATACTTGTCTTGTGCCTGATTTTAAGGTTAAGGCCTTCAGTTGTTGGCCATTTAGTATGATACTGGCTGTTGGTTTGTCATAGATGGCCTTTATTATATTGAGGTAAAGACCATCTATTCCATCTATTCCAATTTTCTGTAAGGTTCTTATCATGAATGAAGGTTGGATCTTATCAAAATTTTTTCTGCATCTATGGAAATGATCATGTGATTCTTACTTTTGGCTTTATTGATATGGTGGATTACATTTATTGATTTACATGTGTTGAACCATTCCTGCATGCCTGGGATGAATCCCACTTGGTCATGGTGTATAATCTTCTTGATGATTTGCTGCATCCTGTTTGCCAATATTTTATTGAGGATTTTTGCATCTGTGTTCATTAGGGAGATCGGTCTATAGTTCTCTTTTTTAGTTGGGTCTTCCTTGGGTTTTGGTACTAGAGTAATATTTGCTTCCAGGAATGACTTAGGAAGGATTGCTTCCTTTTCAATTTCATTGAAGAGTTTGAGGAGTGTTGGCATTAAGCCTTCTTTGTACTTCTTGTAGAATTCTGCAGTGAATCTGTCTGGGCCTGGGCTTTTCTTTGTAGGTAAGGACTTAATTACATTTTCAATTTCATTAATAGAAATTGGGTGATTCAGCAGTTTTACATCTTCTTGACCTAGCTTTGGTACTTCATATGTTTCTAGGAATCTGTCTATTTCTTCTGTGTTATCAAACCTATGAGAGCAGAGGTTTTCAAAAACGGTGTTGATGATCTTCTGTATTTCTACAGAATCTATAGTGATCTCACCTTTTTCATTCATTGCATGAATTTGAGCTTTTTCTTCCCTTTGTTTTAATAAGGCTGGCTAGGGACTTATCAATTTTATTTATTCTTTCAAAAAACCAAAAACTTTTATTTATTCTTTCAAAAACTCTTTGATTCATTGATTCTTTGGATTGTTTCCTTAGTCTCTATTGCATTAATTACTGCTCTGATTTTTGTAATTTCCCCCCTTCTTTCGGCTTTGAGCTTGACTTGCTCTTCTTTTTCTAGATGTTTGAGGTGTAGCATCAGGTGATTTATTTGTATTCATTCTGTTTTCCTGATGTGGGAACTCAGTGCAATAAATTTTCCTCTGAGGACAGCTTTCCTTGCATCCCACAGATCCTGGTAAGTTGTATTTGTATTTTCATTTGCTTGTAGGTATTGTTTAATTTCTTCTTTAATATCCCCTGTAACCCACTGATTACTCAAGAGTGTGTTATTCAGTTTCCTTGTGTTTTTGGGATTTTTGTAGTATCTTTTATCATTAATTAATTTTATGACCCTGTGATCTGATAACATGCATGGGATTGTTTCAACTCTTTTGCATTTATTTAAATATGTCCTGTGGGCTAATATATGGTCTGTTTTAGAGAATGTCCCATGTACTGCTGAGAAGAATGTGTATTCTGATGTTGTTGGATTGAACACTCTGTGTATGTCTATCAAGTCCATTTGTTCACAAGTGTGATTCAGTTCTGTTATTTCTTGCTGATTTTCTGTCTGGTTGTTCTGTCCCTTGGTGTCAATGGTGTGCTAAGGTCTCCTGTTACAATTATGTTATTGCTAACTTGGTTTTTCCTTTCTGGTAATACTTGCTTTATGTAACTGGGTGCTCTGGAATTTGGTGCATATAAATTTAAGATTGCTATCTTTTCCTCTTGAAGTTTTCCCCTAACCAGTATGTAATGACCTTCTTTATCTCTTCTGATCATTCTTGGTTTGAAGTTCACATTGTCTGCAAACAGAATAGCTACTACTCTTTTTGGGGGGTTCCTGTTGCCTGAAGTATTGTTTTCCATGCTTTGACTTTCAGTCTGTGAGTATTCCTTTGGGTTGGATGGGTTTCTTGTAGACAGCACATGGTTGGTTGTTTTTTCTTGATCCATTCTGCCATTCTGTTTCTTTTAATTGGTGCATTGAGACCATTTACATTAATGGTTATAACTGTTATATATTGGTTTGTTGTTGACATGCTATATTTCTGCTGTTGCATCTTTATCTTTCCATTCTGTTTGTCTGCTTTGCTTAGTGGTTTTTTCCCTAAGTGTATCTAAACTGTCTTTCAGTATTCTTTGCAGGGTTGGCTTGGTGATCATGAAGTTCTTTAGCTGTTCTTTAACATGAAAGTATCTTATTTCTCCATCCATCTTGAAGGACAGTTTTTCAGGGTACATCCGTCTAGGTTGGAAATCACTTTCCCTTAGGATCTGAAGTCCTTCACTCCATACCCTTCTTGACTTTATTGTTTGTGTGAGAAGTCTGCTGTGATTCTCATAGGTTTTCCTTTATAGGTGATCTGTCTTTTCTCTCTGACAGCTTCTAATATTCTATTCTTATATTGGATTTCTGGGATGGTGATTATTATATGTTTGGGTGTAGTTTTGTTTTGCTTATGGCTATTTGGAGTTCTATATGCTTCACTGATCCTGATGTCTGTTTCCATTCTCATGCTTGGGAAATTTTCAGCCATTACTTCTCTAAATATCCTGTTGACAGGCATTATGTTGTCTCCTTCTTTTTCATTTATCCCTATCAATTGTATGTTGTTTTTTCTTTGCATCAACTTGCAGCTGTTGAATTGTTATCTCCTGATTCCTTGTTATTTTTAGAAGATCTTTCCTTTCCTGTTCGCTAGCTGCAATCTTGTCTTCGAGGTCTGAAATTCTTTCTTCACTTTCACTGAGGCAGTTTTTACAAATTTCAATGGAATTTTTTATTTCCTGTATATCTCTTTGCATCTGCTTTATGTATTCTATTTTGTATATTGCTCATCCAGAGATTTTATAATTTTGTTTATTTCCTCCAATTTTTTAACAGTGTCTTCTTTAGATAGGTTCAGCATCTCTTTCATGAAGTGGCTAAGAGGGAAAATGGTTCATTATGTATATTTGTCCATAGTAATTTAACAAATATGTATATATAAAGTGCATCAAATTGGTTCATTAATTGCCTCCATTGTGGGATGTTAGAAAGAGGGATGGCTGGGTAGGAGGATGAAAATGTAGTTTCTGTTTCATTTGCCATAAACCTAAATAAACTTAAAAGTGCTCTGAACATAAAGGTATTGGTTAAAACAAACAGAAAACCCCTCTGGGCCAGATGAGGGCCATGGGCTGCAGAGGGGGAAGATCCCCTTGTGCCTGAGGGTCCTGGGCTCCAGGGTCTACAGCTTCTGGGCAGGGCAGGTTGGAGGCCAGCAAAGGGAGACAAGAGAGAAGGCGGGAGAGCTGGCTAGGGGCCATTGTGGCCTCCAGCCCACCTGCCGTGTGCCACTCTCCAGTAATGGCCTCAATGGCTGGGGAACCTGGGGGGTTCGGGTAGAGAAGAAAGGAGCCAAGGTGTAGGGTGAGAAGTGGGGAGGGGGTTGATGCCAGGAGGTTCCAAGAAGGCTCCATTCAGGTCCTTCAGGGAGAAGTAGACCCACTAGCTGGAAGGAACCAGGCTGCAGCCTGGGGACTTTGAGGGAGCCTTAGTTCTGGGTCAGAGTCTAGCCAGGTAGGACCTCAGAGGATGGGGCTGGCACCGGAAGATAGGGACTGTGATGACAGACATCATAGAAAAGCGTAAGCAAAACCCAGGGACCCTGACCTGGGGCAGAAGAGGCCACGGAGCCTCAGACAAGCAACTTCATTCTGAGTGGTCCGAGGTCACAGTGGGGAGGACTGTGGGGGCCCTGGGAAGCACCAGACGTTGCTCCCATGTCTCCATTTCACAGAGGGTCAGAGTGAGGCAGGAGGCACTCTTCCCTGACTCTGGCATCCAATAGGCTAGCAGGTTGCTCTAGTGGGGGTTAGTGGGGGGCTTGGGACAGGGATACCCCTCAAACCTGCTCCAGCATCTGCTACCACTGCCTTGTTTCTTGCCTTGCTCTTGTCCCCAGCCTGTGGGTTTGGCCTCTCAGTGCATACATCACTTCTGTCTCCTTTCAGAAGATTTTATCATCCCCAAAAGAATCTCCAACACCATCGGCAGCCGCTCCCCTCTAAAACCACTAATCAGGTTCCTGCCTCTAGATTTGTCCATTCTGGAAGCATCACCTGAATCCTGCAGTAATGGTCTTGGTGCTTGAGTTCTTTGCCCGGGCGTGATGATGTATTGAGGCCTGTCCCATCATCATGTGTGCCATTGCTGCTGCTTTGTGCTGGCAGAGTAATATTTCACAGTATGGATGTTTATTCTTCCACCCATGGGTGGTGTCCACTGTCTGGTTCTCATGGCTAATACTGCCCTGAATGCAGGTGAGCAACTGTCTGTTGTCCCTGTTGTCTTTCGGCTGTGCACCCACAGGGGAGCGGCTGGGGGGTTGGCAGTGCTGTGTGGTGAAAGCAGGGTGCTTTACACAGAGGCTGCACATTCTATATCCACCCTCCCTGTGAGTCAGAGATGCCACTAGGTTTGGACCATGTGTCCACTCCTGTCCCTTGGCCTGGGAGTGCATAGCAAGAAGTCAGGTCTCTAGGATCTGAATATTTGCCACTGCTCTGCAGCCAGCCATGAAAAGAGGGGCAGGCACCTTGCAGAGCGGGGAGGATACTTCTGGGATGGAGGAGTTCCCTCTGCTGCCCACTGGGGGCCCCAGGGCAGGAGGGCAGCCTCCTGGGGGTGGGGGTGCTTCTGTACCCACCAACCCCCTCCCTCAACCCCACCCTGGCCTCAGACAGAGACTACCCTCTGTCCTAGGTTTAACCATTAACAGGCCAGCCTGCCACGAGACCACAGACAATGGCCTGTTTGTTTCGGTAGCCTGGGGAGGCCTTTGCAGGGCCCTGGCACAGTCTTCAAAGCTCCATGATTAACTCTATTAAGGACAGGATTTGTGCAAACAAAGAGACAGGTGCAGAGGCCAGGCCAGCTGCTGGCACTGGGGGCACTTGGCAAGGTGGCCATAAACCACCCTGTGCTGGCCATGCCTTCCCTGCCAGCGGCCCACTGGCCAAGATCCCACTGTCTTCCCAGGAGGCCCAAGTGCTGGGTGTTCCAAGGTGGGTGCTTCCCCCACCCAAGTCTCTCCAGGACTGCTGGGAGCCCAAGTGGACCCCATGAGCAGGCCCTTGGAGGAGAGTATGAGTGGAACATTTGTATTCACAGTGACTCCTTGTATACCTGCTCTGAGCAGGTCCCTTAAAAAAAAATAAGGAATTCTTAGGAAAGTTATTTCCGCTTACTGGCAGTGTCCTGAGTATCCTTTCATGGGGCTGCCCAGGCACTTGTCCTGGCCCTCACTCTGACCTCAGCCTCATCCCTGTGTCCTGATTCACCACTGAGGCCCCAAGCCTGCACCTCAGTCACAGGTCAGGGGCATTGGTGCAAGCAGGGCCAGCACCTTTGGCCAGCTGAGCAACGGCAAGTCTGTGGACTGCACTGTCTGGGATCTTAGCCCTAGGATTTGAGAGGTCCTGAGACTCTTACGGGGCTACCCCTTCCTGTCTACCTCCCAAACGTGTTTGGATGGAATGGACACACTCCCTGGTGTGCAGACAGCCCAGTTCTGCTCACATGGACTCTCAGATACACTGAACACGTGCTGGCTCATGTGCCTTTATTTGACCTCTAAGCATGGGTTATGAACAAAATGGTGCCACAGCCCTCAGGGGCCACTGCAGGGACACACAGAGAGGGGCCTGGATAGGCAGATGAAACACACCAGCCTCTGGGTGGCAAATGAAAGCAGGTAAAGCTGCCGTCCTTTTGTACCCTGAATGTGGCAGTGATGTCACAGCCATGTCTGTTGGTCAGAAGTGAGCCAGTAGGTCTCATTTTCTTTAGGTTGGGAGTGTCAGTGGGGTCCTTGGAGCTGGGACCACTGCTGGTGGAGTAAGGCTGGAAAGTCTCCAGGGCAGGGCCTGGCCACAGGGATGGCAAGAGAGCAGACCTGCTCAGGCCTGGCATTCCTGCCAGGGTGGCCCATCAAGGGGCATGGAACACCTGTAGCCGGCCGTGAATGCTGACCATGAGGATAGAGAGTGTGTCTGTCCCACCTCAGGTAGCTGCTACTCCCTACTCCCTGGCAGAGGGCCTGGCACTTTTCTGAAGGCGATTTGGTTTGGGGGACCTGGCCCAGGCTCCCCTCTCCACCTACCTGTAGAACTCATTCCTTTGCTCTCAGAAACCTCCTGGCACAAGGAGTCCGGGATACAGACTCTGCACCCTTCTTCCTCTGTGGTCTTAGACATGAGACAGAATGAGCGGCGCAGGGCCGGCCCTGCTATGCCCAGGACATTGGGCAGAGCTGAGTGTAGATAAGGAGAAGAGTGAGAAGGGTGTGGGCAGAGGCAGGTAGGCCACCAGCGAAAGGTCACACCTGGGGACTCCAGAAAAGGCCTGGGCCTTTGGCTGGGGCCAGTTGCCTGGGACTCCAGCTCTCCGTCACCACTGACCAGGGACCGTGCTCACATGAGGCTGTGACCAGGCCTTAAACCCTGCCTGGACTGAGGGCGCTGGGAAGCAGCCGTCCAGGTGCACATGGAGGGGTCAGCCGTGCCTGGAGAGCACAAGGGGTCTCATAGCACCCTCCCCTCTAAAGCGGGCCTGGCCCCTGCCACACAGCTGGCCCTGCCCTTCTGTTCTCACACTTATCCTCCTTGTCCCTCTGTGTCCCTGGCTTCTTTCAGGCTACAGTCTGCAGGCCCAGTGCCCTCTGAGGGCCTAGTAAGCCCTGTCCTTCAGGATCCATCCAACACCATCTGTATTCTCTCCATCTCTGTTCTGGGTCCGTTCCACTCACCCATTGTCCTCACTGATGCTCTGATACTTCATCCTCTGCCCATCCTGGCCCACCTGTGTCCCCACACCTGTCAGAGTGCCCTGGTTCTGCTGTCCTTCCTTGTCTGTGGGTGGCCTCTGCCTCCCCACCCCTGGCCTGTTCCCAGCGGCCTTTCCTATGTCCTGGCCCTTCCCGGGGCTGGCTGCCAGCCTGCCTGTCTGCTGGCTGTCTCCCTGTCCCCAGGCCTTTTTCTGCCCCTCTGCTGTCTGCTGACCTCTCTTCTAGAAAGAGAAAGGGCCAGGCCCACAGCTTTGCTCCGGATGGACAAGCGGAGACAGGCAGCCCCCAGCTCCACGTCACCTACCAGGGCAGTCCCAGGGTGGATTATTTCTGGATTGTGAAGGCAGCCTAGGTGTGAGGCACGACCAACTGTCAGCTTCTCCTCAGTGTGGCTCGTGGTGCAGGGGGACAGGGGCAGTGGTCCCATTTTCTTTCCTCAAAATATCCCAGGATATTTTGATTTTTAAAATATTTTTATTAGTACATGTTTACAGTACGTGATGTTTACATTCTTTGTGTAAAGTTTATATGTATATCTTAATTCCTTTTTTCACCTCCTGTTGTCCCCATCCTTCTCCCTTCTTTTCATCTCTTAGTCCCCTCCCATTTGAGAAAGATCTCCCTATTTCCTATCTTTTATTTTGCTCTTTATTTGTATTTTGGGTTTCTCATATGAGAGAAATCATACAATATTTGAGGTTATGTGACTTATTTACTTTGCTTACTATTATGATTTCAAAAGTGATTCAAGGTTATCCTTTTTTAGGGCAGAGTAGTACACCCTTGTGTGTAAATACTATGTTTTCTTTATCCATCCATCTGTTAATGGACCTATAGGCCACTTCCAAGATTTAGTTATTATGAATTTTACTGGGCTATAAACATGGGCATAAATGTGTCATTATAATAGGATGCCTTTAACTCTGTTGGAAAGGTAGTTAGAAAGAGACTATCTGGGTCAAATAGAATTTTTAGCTTTAGTTTTTTGAGGAATCTCCATACTGATTTCCATAGAGGCTGCAGTAGTTTACACTCTCACCAGCCTAGAAGAACCCCACAGCTTGGCTACACTTGTTATTACTTGATTTCTTGATGATTGCCGTTCTTTCTGGGGTAAGATGGAATCTCAGTGTTGTTTTAATTGGCATTTCTCTAATGGTCAGTGATCGAGCATTTCTTCATGTATTTATTGGCCATTTGTATTTCTCCTGTGAAGTGTCTTTTCATTTCATTTGTCTATTTTTTAAGTGAGTCTTTTATTTGGGGGAGGTCTAATTTTTTTAAAGTTCTTTATATATTCTAGATATTTATCCTTTGTCTGAGAAAGACCTAGAAAAAATTTGTTTTCTCATTTTGTAGGTTGTCTTTTCACTCTGTTGATTGTTTCTTTTGCTGTACAGAAGTTTTTTAATTTCAACTGATCCTATTTGTTGATTCTCAGAACTAATTTCTGCGCAACCTGGGTTTTGTTCAGAAAGTCCTTGCCTAGGCCCTGTCTTCAAGAGTTTTACCTTTCAGGAGATTATGTGTCTTTTTAAAAGACATTTAGCTATTAGAGCCATTTTGATTTTAGCTTAATATATGGTGAGATGTACGAGGCTAGATTCAGTCTTCTGCTTGTGGATAGCCAATTTTCCTATTTATTAAAGTGGTTATCTTTCATCCAGTGCATATTTTTGGTCCTTTTATCAAAGATCAAATAGTTGAATGTGCTTGGGGTTGTTTCTACATCCTTGATTCTGTACCATTGAGTCTCATGTGTGTTTCTGAGTCAGTACCATGTTGTTTTTATCACAGTAGCTTTGTAATATAACTTTAAGTCTGGGATTCTTATGCCTTTCTTTTTCCTCTTATTACCTAGGGCTGCTTTGACTGCATATCTTAGGACTGTTTTCTCTAATTCTATGAAGAATGCTTTTAGTATTTTGATTAGGATTGCATTAAGTCTGGTTATCAGTTTTGGAAGTATAGTCATTTTAACCACACTGGTTCTGCCTATCCAGGACCAGGGGATATCTTGCTATTTTTTTATGTTTTCTTTGATTTCCTTTTTTCAGAATACTGTAGTTTTTGTGTAGAGGTGTTTCATTTCCTTGATTAGATTAACTCCTGAGTATTTTTTCCTAATTTCTTTCCTCAGGTGATTCATTCGTATACAGAAATCCTATTGATTTTCCTGGGCTGATGTATCCTGCTACATGACTGCCTTTGATTGTCAACTCCAAGAGTCTTTTGGTGGATGTTTTTAGATCTTATATGTAGAGAATCATCTCACTAATTTTACTTCTTCTTTTCCTATACATACTCATTTTTATTTCTTCTTCTTGCTTGATTGCTCTTGTTAATGTTTTGAGGACTATTAAACACGAGTAGTGATAGTGAATATCTTTGTCTCATTCTTGATTTTACAGGTAAGGTTTTCAGTTTTTCCCCCATTTAATTTATTGTTGACAATAGACTTGTCATAAATGGCTTTTATCAGATGGAGATATTTGCTTTCTGTTTGTAACCCACTCGCTGTGCAGGCTGATTGTTCCATGCAGAGTCCAGCTCAGTCTCCAGAAGTTTGAGACCTTTCTGAACACTGCCACCATGGCCAGGAGCACTAGGGAGGCTGGACTGTGAGGCTGGACTGTCCACTGGGCTAAGAGGCCCCTGCACACCCTTCCATCCCTCCCTCCACCATCTCACGGCTGTTCCTGGACCTTCTGAGGTCCAGGTCCTGTTTAACCTGCCCTTCCAGCTCTGACACTCCTGGAAGGGGAAAATACATGTCTCCAGGCCTGATCACAGATCGTGAGGCAGACAGGGGTGCCCAGAATTTGCATTTTGAAAGACCTCAAGTACTTTTTAGAACCTCCAGGAGTGCCGGAACTCATGCACCATCCTGATATTCCTTTGGGTCTGTGGGAATTAAGAGCTGACTGGGGTGTAGCTGGGCCTCCTAGCTCTCCCTCTCTGGCCCGGCTGTATCCTATTGACCTGCTCCTCAATCCTCCCTGCCAGCCACAATCACACTCACACCCTAGGGCCTCTGGATTGCTGCTTCTGGTGCAAGGAGGTGCCAGGCACACACCAGGACCAAAGGAGAGCATCCCATGGAAATCTCAGAGCCCGGCATTTTCCTCAGTCCCTGCTGAATGTTATCTGTATGCCAACTTTGTCATCTCTGTATGAGAAATATTTACTTGGTAGTTATTGGGCTCCCTCCATCAGATGGTGGCTTTGTGAGGACCAGCCTGGCTCACAGTTACACCCTTAAGAAGCAGGCCTGGCCCTGGATGTAGGTGCTAGGTATCCACTGGGAGGCTATGGCCCTACTCACGCTCTAAGGGGACAGGGAGCCCATCCTCCCCCACTGACAGAAGCTGTGTGCCTGCACTGCCTAGGCTTCTGCAGGTAAGCAGGGGAGCTTCAGTGATGCCACAGGGCATTGGAACTGGGGCTCCACAGGCATTGACTGACAGACAGGTGTACAGTGACATCATGCCAGCGGCAGGTGACATTTTTAGAAGAGAATGTGCATGCTTCCCCAGCCATGGAGCTGACATTCAGGAAGTCCCCATCTCTACCCTTCCCAAGTGCTGGCTTCTGACTTTGGTGGGAAGAATTTTAGGAGACTTCCAGCATTGTGTGAGGAAGCTCTCTACACACAGGCACCATGTGGACCTGGGGAGAGCAGGTGGACCTGCCTCAGAAGCAGTTATGAGCACAAGATGTATAAGATGTGGGATGTTCACAAGAGGCTAAGAATCACATCACATTTCATCAAACCCAAGACGTTCACATTTTTATCATGATATTATTGTCCTGATGAGAGAAAAGGAACAAATTAACCAATGAACTGGGGCTTTCTTATGGCTCAGAGTTTTCTTTCATGCTTATTGGAAGTGTTCGGCAAGACTGAATGCCAGACTTTCATGTGTTGCTTTTTGTACATTTCAGAAAGAAATGACTTGGCTACTATCCCCACATCAGTACCTGCCTCCTTGATTTCCTTTTGTTCAGAGCTATCAAATCCCTGGACAGGACTGGACAATGCTGCATGCCCTAGAGAAGGGGTCTCCACGGCTGCTCCCCACCCTGGGTGTTGCCCAGTCTGCCTGTTGGCTCTCAGCTGCAGGTGCCAGCAGTGGTCTCCAGACACCACCTGGACACATCGCCCCTTTCCTCGATGGCTCTTTGAGGCTTGGGGCTGGGATGTGGAGGGGTCATCTCCAGGATGGGTGGCCCAATTCTAGTCAGGCCACTGACCAAGGGCAGCATAACATGAAATTTGGCTTCCAACACAGCAAATGAGCGAAGAGTCTCAGCTAAATCAATGATCTACACCCAGAGTGAGCCCTGCTTCTGGAGACTCCCAACAAGCCCTCCTCCCTGTCTGGGCCTGTGGCCTCGGGAGGTGTTTCTGGAGGAGATCCTGATCTCTGATGCCTGTGGGGCTCAGGAGGTGCTGGCAAAGCCTGGGCAGCCCCTTCCTCAGTCTTCCTAGCTGCAAAAAGGGTGCCAGGAAGGGGCTGCGAGCCTTCCACTGCCTTTCTGTCAGGCAGCCCTGAGGACCAACATCATGGCTGTCCCCAGACTGCTTGTACTGTGGGCATACACAGTCCAGCCCTGACCTCAGGGCAGGGAAGGGTGGCAAAATGTGTCTGACTGTGGAGACCGGTAGCTTCCAGGGATGGTGTCAGCTGTGGAAGAGGCAGGAAGCTGGGAAGTGGGGAGGCAGGGAGGTTGGGAGACTGAGCCAGCAGGGCGTGGGCTTCTCGGTGAATCACTAGCCCCTGGGGCCAGCTTGGGTCAGGTGCAGCACCACCCCAGACGCCAATTAGTGATTTGTCCCCCCCCCCGCCCTGGAAAATCAGGCTGCCAGAGGGAACCCTGCTCCTGGCTAGACTCCAGCGAGGCCCCTCCTGCTTATATTTGCACCTACCAGGGAGACCCCCACATCTGGGCCTGCCCTCTGGTCAGCTGACCCTGTCATGGAATCTCCAGAGTCCCCGGAGCTGTAGGTCCCACCCCAATGGATTCCATCAGATACACTAGGAATGGAGTCCAGGAGCCCCAGGCCTCCTTGGCCCAGGGAGAGAATTGAAGCTGGAGTGTCCTTCGCACAGTGCGGGCCGGAGGCAGTATGTTGCAGGGTACGGCCTGGCCTTCTCAGTGAGACCTCATGAGTTCATCACCCTTAATATCAGGTGGGGCTGTGCAGGGCAGTGACCCCTGTAATAGGTCACACCTGGTGCTGGGCATCAGTTGGGGTACTCCAAGGCCTGTCTGTACAGCAATGCTCTGCATGGCAGGCTTGGGGCCTGGACCCCCAGGCACCTTCACCCCTTGCCAGCTAGAGCAAGTCAGGCCGGCAGATGGCCCAGAGCCCCGGTCTGTCATCTGTCCAGTGTGAGGTCAGGCCAGGGGGAACTCTGGCAGTCACCTCATTTCTGTTGCTGTTCTTCAGGGGGTGAAGTTGGGCCCCTGTGGGGTGAAAGGGACAGGGGCACTGTCCAGAAGGTAGGACTGGGAAGGGTAGGGTGTTGTGGCAGGGATTTTGGCTATGTTCACATCCTGCCTGGGGCCTCTCACACAAGTTTTGGTCTTAATCACAACTGGTGGTCCTAAGGAAGAAGGGTGCTACCTGGCCCCGGAGTGTCCCTGCCTTCTCTGCCCTTGCTTTAGGTGCTACCCTCAGGGAGTAAGGCCTTTGCCCAGCAAGGAGGCAACCCATGCTGTCCCAAAGAGGCCCAAGGGCAGAAGCTCTAGGAAGTACCTCAGTCACAGCGGGGACCTCCGCCTCGTGCGGGTGGGGCTGGCCCTCCCGCCGCTCCCTGGGTTGGAGCCCTGGGCGGATCCGTGCCTGTCTCTGCTGCCTGCCACTCTGGGTGGGGCACTTTCATGTCCCCGACCTGCAGGCGGGTGTGCCTTTGAAGCCGGGCACAGTCCTATAGCCCCTTATAGCTGAAATGAGCTAGCATCCATCCTGGGGTCTGCCAGGTCTCCTGGAGCTGAGTCAGCCTGCAGCCCTTGGGACCGGCCAGGGCAGAGACCCTGGACAAGCACCCTCCCTCCCTGAGCCTCAGTGTTCTCACCTGTAGGTGTGTGGGGATGTCACCCCAGTTAGGAGGGCAGGGGGCTAGCAGCATCAATGGGGCCATTTATGATACTTCCAGGGCAATGGTGCAGCTGGTGATGCCGACTCCTGTGACCTGCCCACAGTCTCACTGACTCCATTGGTACGCTTGTCTTAGGAGAGGCACAGGATGTGGGGAAGAGCCTCTGTCAGGGAACCATTTCGGTCTAGGACCAGTGGGGTCGTAGAGAAACCAGAGCTCAGCCGGCTTGGAGGACCAGTGTCCCCCAGTGACTGTCCCCACCAGCCAACAGTTATCCCAACTCCCTTGTGCATGAGACCCCTAGTGGGTACAGGAAGCTGGGACTGGCCCCTTATCAGAGCTGCCGCCTGCCACCCCGCCTGTAGCTGACAAAGAGATGGGGAGACAGCCATAAATCCCTTTGTTCCCCCGAACAAGAGAGGAAATAAAAACATAAGCTAATAAAACTGAGCCAGAATCAAAGCTGACTTATCTCTTCATTTTGCTATAAAATCACAGAATCAAAAAGGCAGGTGGCCTCTTTATGGCTCAGGGTTAGATATTTCCATACCAGTTGACCCTGCAGGAGCCCCTCTGCCCTTCCAGCCACAGAGCTCCAGCCTCTGTCTGGGCGGTTGGAGGGGGCCCTCCCAAGGCAGTTCCTTGGGCTATGGGTTTGGATGCCCTCTTGGACTCCAGCGCCACCCAGAGGGTGTGAAGAACTCTACACAAGTGCTTCCCAAGACAAGGTGAGGCCGGCCCCATGCTTTGGCCCCTCTCCAAACTGATGGCACCACGACTGGCCTCAGCAGGGCAGTAACCTGAGAGAATATGTCCTTGGGCTACAAAAGGCCTCCTGCCTTTATTTGCTGGGACCATAGACCCCTGCAGGAGGCTGATCTACGAGGAGGACAGGACTCTGGCAATGTGACATCTTCTCCCTGGATGAGCACTTGCAATCTGAGTCCAGAAAGGAGGCCTCGCGGCTGGCTGTAGTCCCTCCTCTCAGGTGGCTCCTCCTTCATTGTCCAAGACTCCCAGAGGGCACCAGTCTATGGTGGGTTGGGTGGGACCCTTGGTGTCTCACAGCCAGAGAGTCACTCTTGAAGGCTGGGCTTTATCAGAGACCCCTGCACACACCCACACAGATCAGGGAGCTTGCACACAGGGTACACTCAGTGCTGACACGTGCCTGAACCCATCACCAGTGCTGTGAGTATGCACTGTGATGCCAGACCTCCCTGCCCAGTCCAGGTACAAACATGTCCCCAAGCTCCTACTGCCAAGCTCTGCCTCCCATGCCTAGGACTTCAGGCCTGAAATGTGGCTTCGGGCATGTGGGTGGTTTGTGCACGCCTCCTGCACACTCCACCTCTTCTCTACCGAGCCAGAGCCCACTCCTCCAGCCCTGGACAGGCCGTCCTTTCCAAACTGAACCCACAGGCTCAGGACTAAAGACCTGCTCTGATTTAGGCAGCCCTTGGGCCAGAGCTTTGAGAGGGACTCCAGCACTTACCCTAGCATGTCCTGCGCCCCAGAAACGAGGGCTCTTGTTCCCATACCCCTGCTGGGTTGAGCATGGCCTGCGCTGGCTGTGCGGCTCCTATAAGCACCCAGGGTCTAGTAGGTTTATAGCCACACTGCCCGCAGTGCCTAGGAATGCTCCCTCCACAAGCTTTGAACCCCATCAGGAGGGCAGGATCATTAGGTAGGGTGCAGCCCCTGAGGAAGGATAGTCTGGTCTCACCCTCTCCTCTGGGCAGGTGACAAATTTTTAGAGCCTAGTGGGCACACAAGACGGACCATATGATAGAGGATGGTGGGATAGAAAACTCACAGGTTTTAACTACCCCGAGGGGTGGGGAGCAGAGGGCAGGGGAGCCCCTCCACTTTAGGGGACTTTCCTAACAGCGGTGAGAGGGTGACTTTTCAGTTTGGCTAGAAGACAAGAAGACACAGATACCAAACTGTCCCTCACATCCTCCAGATGGGACCCTGAGAGTCCCTTATGAGGGCTTGTTGTGCACCACTTGTCCATCCATCCATCCATCCATCCGTCTCTCATCCATCGCTCATTTATTTACTCACCCATCCATCCATCCTTTCATTTATCCATCTCTTTATCCATCTCTCCTTCTACATCTCAATGTATCCGTTGATCAGCTGTGAATGTATTTACTTCCCTAAGCCTCCATGTCCACTTGGCCTCTTGATACATTTAGCTGTCTCTCCATCCCTGTAGCCACTTGGTCTGACGGCTTGTGCTGAGTGTATGGACAGGACTCAAGCCACAGCTTCTCTCCTAGCTTCTTATGAACTGTTGGGGTGTGAGTGCGCATGCCCAGCCTGAAAGAGACATATACAGAGAAGCATTCTCAGGCAATTGAACGCTTACTGTTAGGTCTGAGAAGGGGGTAGAGAGGGAGGAAGGAAGGAGAAGGAAGGAAGGAGGACTGGAAGGAGTGGAGTGGAGTGGAGTAAGAGTGGACGGCTGTGAAAGGAGTGGGTGGCGGTGGCTGCAAAGATAAGAAGTATAAAATATAAGTAACCTTTATTTTGGGAATGCAGGGAGAGACCCCCCCCCGGCCCCTGGGGCGCAGCATCTCCACCCCGGGGCCGGTGGTCTCTCTCTGGAACACACATACTCACACACACACACACACACACACACACACACACACACACACACTAACACGTGGAGTGAGGCCCATAAGTAGCCTCTGTCTGGGGTGGACCCCAGGGGGCATTAGGGATGCACAGGTAGCCCATTGGCACACATTTGGCACCAGAGGCAGGTTCTTAGGGATGGGGGTATAGGGTTACAGGTAAATCTCTAAGGGGCGGGGGAGGCAGGAGCTCCTTAATTTGGCTGAGGCTTCTCCTGGTTAAAGTGTCTGGTCTGGGCCAGCAACTCTTTCACTTACTAATTTAGTTGCTTTGGAAATATTTCTCATTTTACCGTGGATTAATTTTTGTTAGTTCACTTTTGTTTTGCACCTTGTGGCCATGTCCGATAGGTGCTGTTTGTACCTGAGGATGGAAAGAGGAGCACACAGGTGTGGGGCACCTGAGATGACTGGAGAGCTGTGTTGGGGGAGTGTGTGGTCACCGTCTAGGACAGGATACAGGGTGAGCTCACTCCTGTGGCCATTCCCTGGCCTCAGGGCCTTGCACCCTGCTCCCTCTGGAGTGAGGTAAGGAAACAGCTGATCAGTCAGAAAAGTGTGGGGTGCAGTGGAAATGGCATGGTGTG
Organism: Cavia porcellus; assembly: GCF_034190915.1. Lineage (NCBI taxonomy): Eukaryota > Metazoa > Chordata > Mammalia > Rodentia > Caviidae > Cavia > Cavia porcellus. The sequence continues at coordinate 30,498,479 of NW_026947500.1, forward strand.
AGGAGGGTTATCAAGGTCAAAGTGAGGGCTTCTGGTGGACCCTGGTGGCCCAGGATTGCTGTCCTTGTCAGAAGAGATGCCAGAGTGCATGGCAGAGACCACAGTAAAGGTATAGCCAGAGGTGGTTGGTAAGTCCTTCACCAGGACCAGCTGCCTGCAGCCTGCCCTCAGACGCCTGGCCCCTGATTTGGAGAAACAATGCCAGCTGCTGCACCATGGTGTTTGTTCAGCATCCTAGGTGGGCAGACAGCATCTTCACTCCTGGAGACCGCCATGGAGGTGAGCCATGCCACCACAGCTCTCCTTCCCTGCCCACCCCACCACTATGGGTACCCCACCAACACTCTGCCCTGCCCCCACCTCACCTTGCCTCCACACGGGTCCATACTGCTTAGCACAGGGGACATTTTCTCCAGGCAGAACAGTCACCTTGCTGCACACCCTGCTCCAGCAAGGTGCCAGGGCAGGATGTAGGCTGGGCAGGGCAGGGCTAAGACAAAGAGGAGCTGGGTGGGGGGATTGGCTTGCCTTAGGGATAGAAATCCTGGGCTTCTCAGGGGAGCCTGGATCCCACTTTGCTCAGGAGGGGATGTTGCTGGGCCTGGGGACGGTGGGGACTGAGGAACCACCTTGGCTGGCCACCTTGGAGTGGACAGAAGAGTGGACAGTCCACTCAAGCCAGACACTCATGGTACATTGACCTCACACATCTGAAACTTGGAGGAGGGGGGAGGAAGAAAATGGCGGCTTGCTAGAGGATCGGGCGGAGAGTCTCTCCGGAGAAATCATATTAGAAGCTAGAATATGACAACATGGAGAGGGCCAGACAAATGGATAGCGATTCTTATTAACCAAGACAGTGCAGCTGGAGGATTTAAAGTCGTGCTGAGACTGTGAAGGCTGAAAACGGGAGGCAGCAAATCCCGCGCCTTTAAATCAACAATTTAACCCATGGACCCAGCAGGAAAAGCTGTGTTGGCTTTTGACTGCCCCGCTACACCAGAGGTGATCGTGAAAGACTCGAGCTCCGAAGCCAAACGCTGTTCCGCACTGTGCCGGGAGTGCACGCCACGCGGGTTTCTGACCCTTCCACGCCGTACCGGGAGTGCACGCAGCGCGGATTTCTGACCCTTCCATGCCGTACCGGGAGTGCACGCAGCGCGGATTTCTGACCGCTCTGTGCCGTGCCGTGAGTGCACGCCGCGCGGGTTTCTGACGGTTCCACACTGTGCCGGGAGTGCACGCAGCTCGGATTTCTGACCACTCCGCACTGTACCAGACGCTGCGCGGATTTCTGACCGATCCACGCTGTACCGGGAGTGTGGGAAAGGTGGGCGGCATGGACCCTGGTGAGTACTGGGGACCCCGCGGCTGCTGGGCTTGGCCAGAGAACATCTTGGAACGGGACAGTGCCCACCACCACGGGGACATCAATAACACAGAGTCTGGTGGCAGCCATTTTACAGTTGGGCAGAATCTACAGCTCAGTGGCGTCACTGAGCCCCCTGTAGGGAGGGCTAGTGGAAGGCATCTTGGAATTGGGCAGAGCCTGAGTACGTGTTGGCTTCAGCCTCATACAGAGAACTGGTGGGAGACATCTTGAGTTTGGGCAGTTCTGCTGTGCTGGTGCTCCTGACACAGAGAGGTCTGGAAAAGAACAGCTGAGATTTGGGCAGGACCCTGTGCCATAGTGACATTAGTCAGTTGCTTCTGGTACAAAGAGAACCGGCAGGAGATACTGGGGCTAAACCAAGCCTCTGCTTGGGGCCCAGCAAGCAAATACAAAATAGTCACAACTCAGTGACATCCAGAAAGTACAGCCTAATTTACGGACTGACTGGCACAGAGGCTGGAGACTAGCCTGTACCGCCCCTGCATCCCAGCCTACCCCAGATAACAGCAAATTGGGGAGGACAGCAAAAACTCAAGTCAGCACGCTTCTGAAAGGCCCTAAGCAATTCGGAGAGGGCCAGAGAACCCCAGGACAGTCTGAAAGAAACAAGAAACATGACAAGAGATAAAAATTTAAAAAAATCTCCAGCTGCCCAACATGAGAAAATAAGCCCAGGAGAAGTAAACACCAAAGAGAACAAGCACAGTAACCATCCATTGCTCAACACAGCATCAGCCGAAATTAAAAAGTACCTACATGATCTCATAGAAGAATTTAAAGCTGTACTCCTGATTCAAGTGAGACAAGATATAAAGAGATTAATTAAAGAAATGACAAGCCCTGCCCAAGAGAACACAGATGGAAGAACTAAGGAAATCAGAAAAGAAAGAAAAATTTCTGAAGAAGAATTTAAACATAACTTAGAATGCATGAAACAAATCCAAAGAGAATACCAGGAAACTAAAAACTCCATTGAACACTGGCAAAATGCCTTGACAGAAACTAAAGACAGCCTACTGAAACTTGAAGAGAGATTTATGGCATATGATCGTGAAAGAAAAAGCCTCTTAAAAATAATAAGGAACCAGAATGAAGCAATTCAAAAACTAGAAGATGACAAAAAGATACATAACTTAAGAATAAAGAATGTGAGTGAGGAAGCAGGAGCAACCAAAAATGAAATACAAAGAATATTCACAGATATATTAAAGCAAAATTTCCCATATATAGCAAAAAGAAATGATATCCAGATAAAAGAGGCATACAGAACACCAGCTACCTACAACCAAAACAGATCTACGCCTAGACATATAATAATAAAGATTCCAGAAATCCACCAAAAGAACAGAATATTAAAAGCAGCCAAAGAAAAGATGCAGATTACCTACAATGGGAAAACTATCAAAATAACAGCAGACCTATCAACACAAACTCTTAAGTCAAGAAGGGAGTGGGGAGAAATATTCCAAGTCCTGAAAGAAAATGATATGCAACCGAAGCTCATATACCTGTCAAAACTCTCTCTCAAAATTAATGGAGAAATAAGATATTTTCAAGACAAGGAGGAACTGTGGGAGTTCATGGCCACCAATCCAACCCTACAGAGAGTGCTGAAGGACATTACAGAGAAAAAGAGGAAGAGATACCAGGATTCCAGCAACAGTGGCAGAGAGGCCTCAGTGAACAGGGCAGACAGTGGAATGAGGGAATAAGGTGGACAAAATATAGTAGAAAAGTGGAGTAGCAGACATGAGGCAGAGACGGTAAGCTATAGTCTTTAGTATAGACAGCGCTGAAACTCTATTTAAAAAAAAAGAAAAAGGCAGAGGTCATTGTTAATGGTGTATAAGGATTTAAAAGACATAGTAGTCTTATGGACATATTTAGTTTGAATTTAATATATACTGGTCTATCCACTCATGTCAGATTTGAGGGCACAGACATCTTGACCCAAAAAATAGCAGGTTATACCATGGTAACTATCCTTACTTTCCTATTAACTTAAACTGAAATCCTATAATACTTACATTGTCGTACTATGACTGATCTTAATTGAATCTGAATCATAAGACTATGGGTTGGCCATGGCTGATTTTATTTGAAATTGGTATGCTTGTCAGTATCAACTCTAAAAGTAGAGGCAACTACTCTGAGGATGACAAGATGTAAAGAATATCCATACTGGTATTAATTAGTAACAGCTTCCAAATCCTACAATGCTGTCAAAGTTAAGTTTTTATAAAAATAGGTGATACTATATTTAACTATAATAAGCCAGTGTGGTGGTCAAATCTATTGAAAATAACAAGAGAAAACATAGTAACTACAGAAGATCATCTATATAGTAGTCTTATATGTCTTATCCATTGCATGTTTTTCTAGGAAATTGTTTTGCTGTCTTGCTATGACTTGGTATTCCTATAACACAGAGAGGATAGATATATATATATAGAAATTCACACATGGGTTTTTTTATGCGTTGGTAGTTACTGTTGTCTTCCCTAATTTGGTACTTGAGGACCTAAAAAGTCTCCAATGATTTGATTAGTTCTATAATATACAATAAGTATATAAGGTGGGTGAAGATGGGGACAACTATTTGTAAGAAACTAGAGACAGTTAGATAGACAATGAAGATCTCCAGTGGGCTTGCTACGAAATCTGTATTTCTTTAAATTGTTTTTTTAACTGCTATGTTCTGTTTTGATATGTTTAATCTTACCCTCTTTGAGAAGTAAAACAAATGTGTAGGGCTGATAACCATTTTACTGAGCTCTTGTTCGATCATAGAGCAGAAGGGTTTGTAGTGTCACTTTATGAATGTCATTCTAAATGCTTTAATTCTATAACATGAACAGCTATTTCTAAGATGACAATGTGTAACTTATCAACCAGCAATTTCTTACCGTTTGTTTTTCTGTAAGTTTGTATCATTTCTACCCTTTTTTAAAATCTCCATGTATTCTTTTGTTTCCTTTTCTTTAAATAAAAAAATTAAAAAAAAAAAAAGAAACTTGGAGGAGGGCAACACACAGTAGGTGCTCAATGAATGCCTGTAAGAATAGTCTGGCAGCAAGTCTGTGCCAGTGACAGCCATGAGATCTGCCCAGCCCAGTGGCCTTGAGGTCCTATCCAGTGGTCCCCCTCAGCCCAGGCAGGATTGTCTCCAGGCTCAGCCCTCTAAGTCCCTGATGGGCACAGGTTACCCGGCAGGTAAGAGCATGCCTTCTGCAGGAAGGACTAAGCAGAGGAGGGGCAGATGAACTGGCTTTGAGAATCCCAGATGTGGGGTGAAGGGGCCTCTAAGCATCTGTCCATGCATTATAGTAGATTTGGGAAGAGAGACCACTATGGGCCAAGATGCCCTGACCAGTGGACCAGGACCTACCTATCCTGCGAGGCCTCTCTGCCCTAGGATCTGCTGACTGCTCCATCCCATGCTCGCCACTGTCCCCAGGCTCCCTGCGTGACTGTGGTAAGGAGTGACAGGCTGTGGGCTCTGTGCAGTGTCCCCTCATTCTCTTGGCTGGGAAAGCTCTGGAGGCTGAGCTGAGTGACTTCGTGATAGACTTCTCCTACTACCACGAAGGAGAGCCATGACCTCTTCCAGAGTAGTGTGAGGAGGAAGGACAGGATCCCCTGTGCACAGAGTGGGCTTCAAGAGGACCCTCTGTGTCCCCGGTGAGGACTCTGGCCAGCTCTGGCTTCCAGGTGGCCCCCAGGAAGCTGCCCCTTCTGCCCTCTGGGTCCCCTTGGACTTGAAGCCAAGCCAATAGAAAACTCACACTGCTCTCCCCCCAGATATGCAGGCCAGGCCCAGCAATTGTGGGCATGGGGGTTCCTGCTGAGCTAGGTTTTGCCCTGGGAAAAAGGAAAAGGAGAGTGGCCTGTGTGAGGCAGGTGAGGGATGAGGGGTTTGTGCAACAGTGACATCCGAGCTGGCCCTGGGGAGCCAGAGCCCTGGGCCCAGTGCCAGTACCCAGGCAGCGTCCATCACTGCATCAGGCTCTGGTCCACTTTTCCTCCCTGGAGGGGAGGGGAACATGTGCAGAGATAGCTGTAGCTTCATGGGAGGTGTCCCTCCATGATGATCTGGCCCCGTGGGAACACGGGTGCTATGATGATCTCACCTGCGTGTGCACCAGAAGCTATGACACACAGGTTTGTGGCTATGTGTGTCATAGCTGAGGCACTGGGTCCAAGGATTTCACATGTGGCTTACATGTGCGTGCATCTGTGTGTGGGGTGTGTGTGCGTGTTTCTGGAGCCTCGAGCACCCAGGCTTTATGTGGTCAGCATCTCAGCTGCAGTCCCACAGCCAGACCTGAGGTGAAACTGCAGGAAAGATCTGGAGACCTGCCCCCCAACCACACCCCATGGGCCCCAACTTGGGCTTTCTTGGGTGGGAGTGTACTGGTCCTATCTTGAAGCATCTGTACCTTGAGACCACCGCCTGTCCCAGGCTAGTCTAGGCCTCCACCATCCTGCAGGAGTCGCAGGACCTCCCAAGGCCCTGTCCCTCCCTTAGGCTAGACTGGGCTATCCAGTACAGCTTGCTAGAGTCTTGCGTCCTCCACAGCTCCCCTCCTTGATCCATCTTTCCCTTCCCCTGGGGAGCCAACATCCCTCTGCCATGGCACCACTCTCAGAAACTGGGGCACGGGCTCCACTGTGTGGCCGTCTGGCCACACGGCAGGCCAGGTGTGTCCTGACTGTGTCCTCCTCCTTCCTAAGTGTGAGAAGCAGGGACACAGAGAGATAGAGACATACAGGAAGACAGAGACAGTGGTAGAGAAAGAGAGATCGAGGCACAGAGAGATACAAAGATAGTGATAGAGAAGATAGAGTCACAGGTGGTGACAGAGACAGAGAGACAGATAGAAAGATAAAGGAGATATAGACAGACAGGAAAGATAGAAAGAGATACAGAGAAACAGAGAAGGAGAAACATGAGAGAGAGAGAAAAAGAGTTGAGGCAGAGAGAAGGAGACTGCTGTCCTGAGGTCCCCATAGGTGGCATAGTTCTGGAGCAGCTCACATCAGTCCTTCCCATCCCACCAAAACGTTCGCCGCCAGGTTTCTGTGGGACCATGGTGAGGACCATCGTGGTAGACTCCAGAGCTGCTAGGCTGTGGCAGAGCCACCGAGACCCCAGACCTGCCCAGGCCCCACCTGGCCCTGCCCCACTGAGGCCAGATGAGTCGATGCCCTGTGTGCCTTTTCCAGCTGGCTCTGCTACCTGCTTGCAGGCAGGGCGGGCACACCCCTCCATCTTTCCTCCTCCCCAAAGTGTCCCTTCCCAAGGGGAAGAGATGGCCACGTCCTGTGGGGTCCCACTATGTTCCGGGCCTGTTTCAATTGCTGTGAGGCTGCCAGAGTGGCTTAGGGTGGGAACAGTGGAGTGGCCTTGTCAAGGACTGAAGTCTGAATCTGGAGCTTCAATGGCCACATGGCCTCTGCAGGTAAGCCCATGACCAGAGCACCTAAGAGTTACTGCATGACCAGTCCATGTGGGTGGGCTGAGGAGACCCAAAAAGCCCTCATTGGGGAGCTTTGGGGCTCTCATGGCCTCCGGAGACCCGAGGAAGTCCTTGCTCCACCTGCTGTCTGGGAGCTGCCGTGAGCTCTCTGAAGTTTCCTGCAAATCCCCAGCAAACCTCACCTGCTGGCCAAGAAAGTCAGGGCCTCCAAGGACTGAGAAGATCTGCCAGCTCTCTAAGAGCCCTGGTGTAACAGAAACTGGGGCCGTGCGCATCCACCATAGTTTAGCCAATATCAGTGTGTCCCAGGTCCCCAAGAGGCACTGACAGCCCTCCACAGACAACCATGCACGGTTTGCCTGGCATAGCAACCTGCTGGGTCCCTCTCTCCAGCCTTGAAGCCTTTTTTCTGAGCCAGCGGACTGGAAGTGAGGTTATGCTGCAGTGGACCACATGGGGGCGCCAACTCACAAGAATTGCCTGGAAGAGGCTGGCTGCTCCTGGCTGCAGTCTGGGAGGAGGAAGCTCGAAACAGGAAGGCAGAGGAGAGGGCAGAGCCAAAGGGTGGGGGCAGCATGGTCCGCTCCAGGTCTGGGTGTGTGCCGCTGCTCTGGCAACACAGGACACCCTGTGGGGTTTCACAGGGCTCCTTCCTTCCCTGGGTCAGACTGTTGCTTTCACCAGGAGACACTGGATCTGGATGGTGAATCGTTCTGTCAGTGGCTCAGTCTGAAGCACCTCTGAGGACCAGGTGGGCTGGCATCCTGGGTGCTACCCACTCCCTGCCCACACTCTGTCCCTGCCCTTTCCCTGAGCACCCCAAGCTGCCCTGCTCTAATCCTTCCTTCCCTCACCTTTGCTCAAGATGTGCCCACCCAGACTCCTCCTGGACCCTCTTGGACCCAGTACTGTCTAGCCTGCACCCTGTCCTCTCAAGGCAGCCAGAAAGCCATCCACTCGTGCCTTCCCGTGTCTTTACCTTGCCTGGAGCCCTGCCTGTCCTCGGGTGGAGCAGTAAGGCCACTTGTCAGAGTGACATAGACCAGGGCTCCTGTGGCAGGAGAGGCTGAGAAGCAGAGCTGCTCTTCAGAGCCCTCAGGCAAGGTCTAGAAGGACATCTGGGAGGACGCCATGTGCCCACCACATAGGACAGCCTGGGACTGGCACTCACTAGGCCCTGCAAGGCCTATTACCCAACCTGTCGGCCTGCCACATCAGCATTAGGATGTCTGGTGGACAGGTAGAGACACTGGGGCCCATCAGGAAGGGGCACTGAAGCTGGACCCTTTCTCTCTGCTGGTGCTACCCTTTCAGGGCCACTGGACAACAAGGAGCAGGGCCAATCCCGTCCATGCCTCAGAACTGCCTGCAGGTCTGTGGGCGTGAGCCTGATTTCAGCTGCTCCCTTGGACCATGTGCCCACCACGGAGCCTAGGACTGTGCTTGTTCCTCTGTGGGCAGGGGTCGTGGTCACATTTCCTAGACACAGCAGGAAGGGCAGGGGTTCAGTCGTCACCTATACATCCCCTTTCAGAGTCAGCAGACTCTGGGCTCTGCCTTCTGAGGCCCACGGGCTGCCCCTCCCAAGAAGCCAGTCCTGGTCCCACTCACTCGGGCATGTGGGCCCTCCCAACCTTAGCTCCCCTAAGATCCTTCTCCTTGCAGGGAGTCCCTGGTGCCTGCCATTAGCAGAGGGAACCCCTCGCTGCCACAAAGTAGGGGCAGCAGCCTCACAGGGAATAGGCTGGATGGCTCTCCACATGGTCTGATAACCACACAACTGTGCACAGCTAGCCGACCCCCTGACCATGAGGCCCCTCTTCCTGAGATGCACAGGGCTTGCTTCTGGTGTGGGGCACAGGACAGGAAGAAATGGAGTGGGTCCAGGCTGGGGGGTAGCCCATGGAGCTGCATCTGGCGTTAGTCCTGAGAAGCCCACCACACATGGTCCCCACCATGCTGTGTCCTAGGGTGGAGGACCTTTACTGTCCTATTATCTCAGTCACGGATAGGCACGATATCATGACTGCTGGAGTCAAGCCCTGTACCTCAGCCCCACAGTGCCTCCCTCCTTGAAGAAGAGCTTGGCATGAACCCTCCCTCCCTCTGACACAGCCTGCACCTTCTATTTGGGGCTCCCATATGAGTGCCCCATTCATCCAGGTTCCTTGTGGGGGGAGATTAGTACCATCCTTGTGTTTGTTCTAGAAGGCTCAGGGAACCGTTTCCTTCGACATTAACGTTTTTCCAAGAGCATGGATTACTCTTGTAATCAGATTTTTTTTCAGCTAAAAATACTGTAGTTATCTTCAATAGCAAGCATTTCCATCCACCTGACTTCAAAAGGTCACTGTGTGCCTGGTGACAAAGTCAATAGACAAAGGAACACAGGCTGCCAGGTCCCTCTTCCGCTATGACCCCAGGCTACAGACACAGAGGCAGCCTCCAGCAGGTTAGAGACAGACGTGCAGACAGCAAAGGCTGCTGCCCTGCCCTCCTCCCTTTTCCCCACGTACTCATCATCCACCCCTTCATGCAGAGCTGGGCAGCTCAGGCCTGGGGTCCCTGAGGCGCTGGCAGCCAGGGCAGGTGCTTAGCGCTGGCTCAGCACAGGCGTCACGTGGGCCTCGGATTTCACGTGCCTGCAATTAGCCCCTGCGTGCGTGCAAAAAGTCAGTGTGCTCCAGCTTGCAGCTGGGTCGATATGGACAGATAGGGGACTCAGTGCCGGTTTACCCTGTGCATTAATGAGCTGCTGTTTCCACAGATAGCAGATCAGTGCACAATTAGACCCATAGGTGTCTTCCAGACCTTCCCAACAGCTCTGAGCTGTCAGCACCCATCCTGCTCTGCTGCACCTGCAGACCTCTGCCCCTCTATTTCTTCTTAGAAAAAAGCCCCGGAAAAGGCCTTCTGCAATGGAAAAAGCTTCCAACGTGCAGCTTGGGGCAGACATTGTGTCTCTTCTGCAGTCGCAATTAAACCAGTAACATCCAGGGAAGGACACGCTCCCAGCCCTCAGGGCTACACAGGCGGGGTGGCTTCGTGGACGTGCATCCTGTGCCTCTGTTTGCTACAGTTTTGATCACTTTGCTGTGTAATGGGAGATAACACGTCTTAATAAAAAATCAATAAATAGTCCCGAGGCTTTTTAATGGAGAAAGAGTAAATAGAATCCTGAGCCTGACCAATCAGAGGAGTCAGCACCTCCTGCCATGGCCATCGAGCCCCAGGCTGTGCCTAAGCTGGCGAGGTCTGGAGCCCTAATCGGGTCATGTGTTCCACGTCCCTGCCATCTCTAGAGGCTGGGCAGCCATGTGGAGCAGACATCCTGCTTCTAGCACAGTAAGGCTTCCTTCACTGTGTCCAAGATGGGGCCCCTGAGAGGAGGGCAGGCAGGGTGCTGATGCCCCATCCCTAGGACACTGGCTGAGGCTGTGGGACAAGTGGCCAGTCCCCAGCTTCCCCACTGCCCATGAGGAGAGCACAGGCAGAGCAGTAGTGCTGTTGTGGTTGGAGCTGGTGCCCAGGGGCAGCCGTGGTAAACCTGTGGTGCTGCTGCTGGGCTCCGCAGACCCACAGTGACATTGCCCAGTGTGTAAGGAGGCCAGGGCTCCCCACCATGCTGTTCCAGGCTTGGACTCCTCATTTCTATGACCAGAATGAAGGAAGGTAGTGCCCAAGGGTGTGTGCCATGGTGGGCCCAGCTGCTGAGCAGCCCACTGGTGGGGCATGTGTGTGCACTGACCTCTGGCCTCGCTTTGCTCCATGGAGCCAAGAGTCAGCCTTGACCCTGAGTAGGCCGTCCTCTGCCTAACAATGGGCAGGTTGAGTCCATGTGAAAACCCCAAAGGATAATACAATGTGAACCACTCCTTATTCTGCAGGAGCTCATTCTCCTATTAAATACTTTTTTCTGTCTATTGTCTTATATTTTATTTCATTTCTTGTGATCAAATACACATAATATAAATTTCCCATCACAGCCACCTTTAAGGGCACCGTCCAGCGCATTAAGCATATTTATTCTGTTGTGCAGCCAGCACCACTGTCCACCCCCAGAACTTCCTCATCTCCCCAAATTCAAACTCTGCCCCCATTAAACACCACTCCTCATCCCCCTCCCACCCCTGGCCCTTCCATCCTGCTTTCTGCCTTTGTGGATCTGATGCCTCTAGGGACCTCACTGAAGCGGAATCGTGCAGAATTTGTCCTTTTATGCCTGGATTACGTCACTCAGCAGAGTGTCCTCAAAGTCCACCAGGTTGTGACATGTCAAGATCACCTTCCTTTTTAAAGCTGAGTGAACATTCCACCAAGCGGGTGGGCTGCATTTTGGCTTTCCTTTCATTTTGGTAGACAGGTTAGTCAGTTCCCATCTCTGTCACACTAAGTCAATGTAAAGGAGGAAAGATCCATTCTGGCTCACAGGTTCAGAGGTTTTAGTCCATGGTCATCTGATTCTGTTGTTCTGGGCCTGTGGGGAGGTCCAGGATAATGGCAGAGGGTACAGCAGATCACAGTGGTTCACCTTGTGGCAGGTAGGAGGCAGACAGAGACAAAGGATGGAGCCAGAATCAAGGTCTACCCTTCCAGTACAGTCTTCTGGTGGCCTCCTTCCTCCAACAAGGCTCCACACCGTACAATTTCCACCATCACTCAACACTGTCTTCAAATATGAACCCATCAGTGGATTAATCCTCTGACGAAGTCAGAGCCCTCATGATCCAAATGCTGTACCAAAGCCTCTCTGAACATTAGTCTGTTGGGAGCTGAACCTTCAACACAGGAACCTTTGGGGGATACTCCAGATCCAAACCACTGAGCTTTCTTCTAGGTTTTGACTCCAGTGAGTAACAAAACATTACAACCAGGGGCTGGGGATTTAGCTCAGTGGCATAAGCACCTGCCTTGCAAGCACTTGGTCGTGAGTTCAATCCCCGGTATCGATAAAAATTAAAAAAAAAAAAAAAAACATTACAACCACTCACAAACAATGTTGATGTGGACACAGGTTTTATTTTCCTAGGGGCAGGTTCTCAGAGTGGAGTTGTCATATCATGTGGCAGATCCATGTTTGACATCCAATGACCAGGCAGGCTGTTTTCCAAAATGGTCTGTTTCTCCCCAGCACTTGTAATTTTCTGTTTCCTGGACAGTAGTATCTGGTGGTGTGAACTGATCTCTCCCTATTGTTGGTTTGCATTGCTCTGATGATTAGTGACACTGAACATCTTTCAGTGTGCTTCTTGTCCTGTTTGCATCTTTCCTTGGGAGCAATGTCTATTCCACTTCTTTGCTTATTTTTGGATTGAGTTGTTTGTTTCTAGAGGAGTTTTTGTTGTTGAGTTTTAAGAGTTATTTATGTAGTCTGGATGTTGATCTCTTGTCAGATATGAGAGGTTTATTTAAATCACAGTTTGAGGAGGTTTCAGTCCATAACTGGCTGGCCCCAGGGCGGGGTGGTATTGCGGAGGAGAACAGTTCATGGTAGGCAGAAGACAGAAAAATCAACAACTGACCTTAACATCATTCTTCTATGCCTTGTATACTCTATCTAGTCTTCTGGGATTAGGGTGATGCCAAACCAATCAGTGAACTAATCACAGGCCCTTAAGCCCAGCATTGCGCAATCTAGATTCAGCCACCTCTGAAAAGCCTATACAACCACGACTGCATGAATCTTTGGGGGAAATTCCTAGACACAAGCTATAACAATGCACAAAGCTTTTTTTCATCTTTTACTTTTATGCTTTGTGGGGAAGTTGGTGCAGGCATATAACACAACTTAATTCCATTTTTCATTTTCTTCCCCTCTGGTCACTCCCCTCTCCAGCTCTTGACCCTTTTTTCCATATGAAGATCTATCTATTTCTTATTATCTTTTATTTTGCTCCTTGTTTATAATTTGGGTTTCTCATATAATGGAAATCATATGATATTTAAGCTTGTGAGTCTGACTTATTTCACTTAACATTATAGTCTCAAGGTACATCTATTTTCCTACTAATGATTCAAGTGTATCCTTCTTTATGGTAGAGTAGTACTCCATTATATATAAATACCATATTTTCCTCACCAATTTATCTATTAACATATAGGCCACTTCTAAGATTTGCTATTATGAATTGTGCTGCTATAAACACGGTGTTATGGTTTATGTCTGGAGGCCTCTCCAGAACCTCATCCAGTCTAGAGTTTGGGGAAAGGCTTCTAGAGTTTGTGAATGACTCATGTTCAATTCTAAGATTATAAGTGCTACACTCAAGTGGGTGTGGCCAACATACAATATAAGAGACAGAGTCTTTTCTCTGTGCTCCTCTTTTTTAGCTCTTTGTGTCTTTTGCTGTTTTCTGCCACCATGAGCTCCTGCCCTCTGCCATGTGCCACCCTGTCTTGGAACCAGACAAGTATAGGTTGAAAACTTCACAAACTATGAGCTAAATAAACCTTTCCTTATTGCATTTTGGGTGTTGGGTATTTTGTTTCAGCAACAAGAGAAAAGTAACCAAAATATATGTGTATGCATGATTCATAATTTTCATGGTCTAATTGGCCTATTTTTTCTCCTGTTACTTATACCATTGGTGTCATAACCAAGTAATCATTGACAAAACCAATGTCATAAAGCTAGAAGTTTTATACTTCTAGGTCCTATATTTAGGTCTTTGATCTAGTTTGAGTTACATTTTGTAAGTAATGTCAAGGAGCATCCTACTTCATTCTTTTAAATACAAATATCCACTTTTCCAGGCACCAGATGGTGAAGAGATTGTGTTTTCCTATTGAATGGCCTTGACACCCTTGTCAAGAATCATTTGACCATGTACGTGGAATTTTATTTCTGCTTTCTACCTTTTTGAATGATATTTCCACAAAAAAATGTTGCCCATCCCTGAAGAAGCAGCTATTCTCACCCTCACACACATATAGGCTACCATCAGGACCCTCCTGTGGGTAGCCAGCTCAGGCTGAGAGAGGCAGCAGCCAACCCACCCCCATGAGCCCAAGGGCCACCATCAGGGACCTGTAGCCAACATGGGTCAGGATAACCAGCCAGCTGCACTTAAAAGTCATGTGTCTTAGTTACTTTTTACTGGTCACTGAGACAAAATACCTGAAGTCCAAGCTGGGAAAGGAAAGCTTTATTTCTTACAGTTTTTGGAGGTTTCAGTCCACACTCAGTTGGCTCCAAGGCAGGCAGGCATGGCTGGGCCGCAGTTCATGGTGGCTGCAAAGAGCAAGCAGGAACCAGCAAAGAGCAAGACACACCTTCTTCCTGCCATTACATTACCTCCTGGCTCCACCCCTAGGTGGGTGTAGCACTGACACCATCAATCCAAGTACTAGACAATGAATCAATCACAAACTTACAATGCAAACTCATGAGGCCTGGGGGCCACAGCCATATACCACGACATCACGTATATGTCTACAGAGGCCCACCCAGTGACCCACCACCACCCAGGAACCGAGATGAGGAGGAACCTAGGTACCTAACCCATTCCCCTACATGTAGACAACATAGGAAGACAATATGTTGGACATGTAGCCAACATAGGAAGCACCTGGGACCCCACAACTGGCTTGTTCAGAGGAAACCAGGAAAACGATAAAACAGAAGAGCAAAAGGCAATCTCTGGCTTCCAGATCATACAGAACAAGCCCAGAAGAAGTAAACATAGAGGAAATTGGAAGTCACATACCTGAAATTTCTGGGATGATGATAACTGAAGTAAAGAAACTACTTCATGAGGGTGTAAAAGAAATCAGATCAGAAATAATACCTCAGATAAAAGAAGAAATGACAAACATAGTGAAGGAGTTGCTGAACATGTCTAAAGAAGACATAAATTAAAAAAAGAGGAACGTAGAAAAATGAGGGAAACCTTGAATGAGTCATATAGAAAAGAATCAGACTGCATGAAGCAGACTCAAAGAGATATCCAGGAAATTAAAAACTCCATTTAAAGAAAGTTAGAGAAACTGCTTGAAAGACACTGAAGGTAGACTCTCAGACCTTGGAGACAGGATTGCAGCTAGCGTCACAAAATGGAAGATCTCTTAAAAATAACAAGGAACCAATAAATAGCAATTCAACAGCTGCAAGATGATGCAAAGAAAAATAACTTAAGACTGATAGGTGTCAGTGAAAAAGCAGGTGTCAACACAAATGACATAAAAAGTCTATTTACAGAACTAACAACAGAAAACTTCCCAAGCATGGGAAAAGGACCTGCAGCATATAGAACTCCCACTAGTCATAACTAAAATAAATCTACACCCAGACATATAATAATCATGATTGCAGAAATTCATCCCAAGAACAGACTATTAAAAGCTATTAGCAAAAAGAAACAGATAACCTATAAAGGAAAACCCATCAGAATCATGACAGACTTCACAACACAAACCATCAAGTCAAGGAGATCAGGGAATGAAGTGTTTCAAGTCCTGAGAAATAAACAACTTCCACTCCAGATTGATATACCCTGCAAAACTATCATTCAAAATTAATAGAGAAACAAGATACTTCTATGACAAAGAACAACTGAAAGAATTCATGACCACCAAACTAACCCTACAAAGAATACTGAAGGACATTCTAGAAAGAGATAAAAATGACCACAGTCCCAGGCACAGTGGCAGATGGAGATCACTAAGTGAGGTAGCAATTGAATAGAAGGGAAATGTAGGGAGCCAATGGAAGGAAGCTAGCAAGGCAGAGAGGAGCCAGTGAGTGTTGGACATAACCATTAATGTAGATGGCCTCAATTCACCAATAAAAAGAAACAGGCAGAGTGGATTGGGAGACAGGATCTATCAATATGCATTATACAAGAAACACATGTAACTTGAAAGGAAATTCATAGACTGGAAAGAAAAGGAGAAAAAACAATTCTTCATGTGACAGGGAATCAGAAAAAAGTAGGGGTAGCTTGCCCATCAGCTGCAGAATAGATAAGAAAGATACGGTATTTTTATATAATGGAAAGTTACTCAGCTATAAAGAAGGACAATCACAAGGCTCTTGCAGGTAAATGGATGCGACTTGAGACAATGCTCGTGGGTGAAATGGTTCAGACTCACATGGATGAACATCATGTTGACTCCCCTAGTATAAGAAACTGAAAGAGTTAGTGGGATCCAAAATGTATAATAGATATTGTGAAAGTGAAAGGGGAGAAACCATCTAAAAAGGGGAGGTGATAGCCGTTGTTAATTTCCTATTATCTTGTTTTGAAGCCTGTATCATTTTCATTTTTGTTTTGCCTTGTTAGGTTGTATTCTGTTGTGTTTTGTTTGATTTTATTACATCTGATGGTTGTGGGCAGCTATTTTGAAGGTAACAAGATATATTAAGGTAGCTGTTGGTGATTTCCTATTATCTTGTTTTGAAGCCCTGCATCATTTTCATTGTTTTGTTTTGATTGATTTTACACTGTTTTGTTTTGTTTCATTTTATTATGTCTTTTGGTGTAGGCAGCTACTTTGAAGATAACAAGAAGCATTACGGTAGCCATTGTTGATTTCCTATTATCTTGTTTTGAAGTCCTGTATTCATTATTTTGTTTTCATTGGCTCTATTCTATTTTGTTTGGTTTTATTTTCTTTAAAATTGAAAAAAAGATGCTGTGCATCCTGAGAGCAGAATTTTGCTGGGTTCTTAACGTCTTCTCCCAGAGTCTCTGTAGTGGGAGTGAGTATGAGTGTATGTGTGTGTGTGTTTGTGGTATGCTGATGAGTGTCTGTGCTATGTGCATGTGAATGTGTGCATGTGTGTTGTATGTACATGGGTACATCTGTGTATATATATATACATATATATGTCATGTCTACACATGTATAAGTGTGCTCCTGTGCATGGTATGCACACATGTTATGGTTTGTGTGTATGATCATGTGTGGTGTGTGCACACATGTATGTTCACGTGCACACATGTGGTGTGTGCGTGTATGTGTGAAGATATATCAACTCTGTGCTATTCATCTTTTCAGTTGGTTCTCATGAGAACTGCACCTTTCACGGTCTGGTCTGGGTCCCTTTTCCAGCCATTGTTCTGTGAAGGTCCCCCCCAGAACTCTCCTGTCCTCCTGCTACCAGTGCAGTGTGGCTGCCTGTCCCCATGTCCCCCTCAGAAGAGCCCTATGGAGATGTAACCCTTCACCTTTCTAGCCAGTAATGTAGGGGTTTTGCGCAGAGAACAGATCTGGGCATGATTGCAGGTACTGGGCATGCATTCGTGGGACTTGGATAAATATTACATGATGCTTGCTTCTAAGCGGACCTATGTATGCTCTGACAGTGCTCTCACTTGAGGAACGCCTTTGTGCTGAAGCTGTTTAGAAAACAGTTTCCTCTGGTGCATATAAAACAGGGTGGAGTCAATATTCAAGTATACCGATGTCCACAAATATCTGGAAACCTGGATTACAGGGTTAAGGAAGCCCTTTCCTGTAAGCTCTGAGGATGGAGAATGTGGAGGGTACAGGCAGAGGGGAGCATGGGGTGCGGTGCTGGAAAGACTGGGTCAGGCTACCAGGGCTCTGCCTTAACAACCCATTTACAGGCAGTAGGAGCCATGAAAGGTGCTTCAGAGAGAGAGAGCGAGAGAGAGAGAGAGAGAGAGAGAGAGAGAGAGAGAGACCAAGGAAGCATATATTTGGTGAAGCCATTGAGGTGACAAAGTTGGAAAATGTTGGCCAAGAAGCTATGAGACCTTTGAACACATTTTAGGGTCCTCATCTATGGAGGGGGTCTCATGGGAGAGAAGAGACATCCTGTAACTGGAGGTCAGTGTCATGGGCCTGAGATCAGATGGGAAAAGGAGAGGAGAATCGTAACCCCGGGGATCTCTACCAGGTAACAGAGCGCGGATCAGTTAGTGGGGACCAGGAAGCTATCCTTGAAAGATGACCACAGAAGGGGAGCAAGCCCAGGTTGTGGGGTAACAGGTTCCCTGGGGCCTGATTGCTCCATACCTTGGCTAACCGGGGCTAAGGGCTGGAGCAGGAGAGTTCCTTCCAGGGAAGCGGCATAAGAGGCCCTACCTTCTGACCTCAGATCCCATCCTGCATGACCATCATGGGCCCTTGCCTGGTACTGTGCTCCTGCCCCTGCTGTGTCTTAACTCCACTTCCCAGGTGGCTGTGGGGTGGCTGTCATCTCTACAATCCCCTTCTTTGTGCAGGGAAGCAGAAAGCGCATCAGCCTCCAGCCCAACCCCAGCCAGGCCTTGATCTTCCAAATGCTCTCAGTTTTATTTCAGGAGGTCCCTATTGGGGACCATTCATGCATGGAGGCAACAGTCCTGAGGGCCCTGGAGAGGGACCAACTTCTCTCATTGTCAGGTAGCAGGATGACTGCCCTGTCCCTTGGTAGGAGGGTCCGGGACAAAGCCCATCCCTGCCTGGCATATCTAATTCTGAGGCCTGACAACTTCTCTCTGCCTTTTGTAGCTTTCCACGTTTTGCTGAACGTCCAAACCTCAGCTTCTGTCCAGGAGGTTGTGCTCCTTCATGGCTAAGCCCACTACACTGGACACAGAGATGTGCTCACTCTGATCAGGGAAGAGACTCTTGGTCTTCCCAGCTGCAATGTGCAAAAGAGAACTGATGATCTATTGTTTGTTGTTCACTGTTACCTAAACTTCGAGAGAGCATCCAGTGATTTTGGAGGGACAAGAGACTGGGACACTGCTCTATTTGAGGTGGAGTTCTTAAAGAAACATCACAGAAAAGAGGTTTACAAGCCTGATGGCCCTAAGGTCACACAAGAATAAAACACTTCTTGGAGGCCAAAGGCTCCTTCAACACAGTAAGACATAGGCCAGGGACCAAGAGAAACTGCTAGAAAAAAGATTCAGATCCAGAACACATAAAGCAACCTACATCTGTACAGGAAACACAGAACAATGTGGGGAGCATAAGGGAAAAGGAAGAGGGGGCCACTGGCACCGGGGGGCTGTGTCAGCCTGAGGGGCTAATCCGAAGTCAGCTGGCTTCCTTTGTACACTTCTCAGACTGCAAAGATGCGAGCTGTGCTGGTAAAGACACAGGAGACAGACACTGTCAGCCTGCTCCCTTGCAGTGCAACATGGGGGAGTGTGACAAGGGGTGGCAACCAAGGAAGGCACAGGGACATCCCTGTTAACCTCCAAAATAGGTTGGCCATTTCCCTCTCCCCAGGATCTGGGCGGGCCAGGAGCACAGGGGCAACATTGTGTGCATACATGTGTATGCATGCATGTGTGTGTGTCTGTGTGTGCAAAGAGGAATCTGCTGCTTGTATGATTAAATTTAAGAAAACAGACATGGAGGAATGGGAACCTCAAGCATTGTAGATGGGATTGTAAGATGGTACAGTTGCTATGGAAAAGAGTAAGGAATGTGTCCCTCAGAAAGTCAAAAATAGAATTTCCAGAAGCTGGGTGTGGTGGCACATGCCTGTAATCCCAGTACTTGGGAGGCTGAGGCAGGAGGATAGGGAGGTTCACCTGGGCTGTATTAGTGAGTTCATGACCAGTGTGATTTAGATAGTAAAACTCTGCCACTAAAACTAGAATTACCACGCGACCCAGTATTCACACTCCTGGGTCTATAACAAAAAGAACTAAAACCAGGATCTTAAAGAGATGCTTTTTGCACACCTGTTCACAGCAGCATTATTCACAAAACCCTAACACTAGAGCCCACCCACATGTCCAAGGCTAGATAAATGGACAAAGATGTGGTCCATGTACACAGTGGAATGCATTCAGCCTTCAAAAAGGAAGGAAATCCTAACAGAGGGTACAACAGTGACAGACCTGGACGACACACTGCTAAATGAGATAAGCAAGGTGTAAAGGACACGTACTGTAGGGTTCACTCACGGGACATCCCTAGAGCAGTCAGATCCACAGAGACAGGAAGTAGGGTTGGGACGGAGAGTGGGGATGGGGAGTCAGTGCTCAGTGAGGGCAGATTGCAGCTTGGGAAGATAGGAAACTTGTGGGGAGGACGGAGGCGATGGCTGCAGAGCGGTGTGAACGTACCCAATGCCCCTGAGCTGTGCACTTGTAAATGCTAAGATAGTAAATGTTGTTTACCTATATTTTACCACTATAAAAACATTGACTACTTCTTTTATTTTTCTACTCGAACGCTACAAAGAGCTGCAGAGAGGCAGACCACGCCCAAGTCTACTCTTTGGTTTCTTTGTTTTGTGGGCATGGAGGGCCATCCAACCTGGTGCCGGTGGACACAGGCCACTGTGTGGGTGAACAGAAAGTCACAATGGCAGGAAGCACTTCTGTGTGGCTGGCACAGTCTCTGTGAGCATCCAGTTGTGCAGGGACCCAGGCAGCCTTGCCAAGGATGTGGGTGAGAGGGTATCACCCTCATCTTCTACCGCATTCCTGCCTCCAGGATTCTGCTCAACCATGCCTCAGCTGGGAGATCCTGTGACCATGTGACCTTCTCAGGGTCCATGAGGTTCCCCAGCCCCTGCCCTGTACAGGCTGCCTCAGCCCTTTGCCCGTCAGCATCCCCATTAGATGCTCAGTCCGCAGGAGGACGGTCTCCCCATTAAGGGCCACTTAGCCCAGACCGGTCACCCCAAGTGCAGAACAGCTGCGGGAAGGAGGGAGGAACCGGAGGCCACTGTGACCTGGCCTCAGTGCAGAGAGTAAGGAAACCTCCCAAATGTGGTCCCCAACAAAATGGGGCCTGCATGCATGTGTGCCTACTCTGACTTCTCATCATGCTCTGTTCTTCATCCGATGGGGCCAACTCATTTTTCCTGGATCCTACAGTTGGTGTGGCCTCAGGCTTGGCTTCTGTCAGCTGTGATGGTCTCAGAAGCCTCCTTGGGTCTTAGTTCCTTTAGTGTCTCTGGCAAGGCATGCTGGCTCCATCGTTTCTGGCGGTTTTTCTTCCTTTGTGGAGAACGAAGGCCCAGAGGGAACTTGCAGGCTCCTCAGACTCAGAAATCAAGCAGCTTCAAGGATCTGGGGTCCCCTCTTGGAGGGGAAAGCAAGCCTGGTCTGTGTCCCTACTTCCTCCCTATACTACTGTCTGACTGTTCTGAACACTTGCTAATTCTCAGAGAGTTGTGGTCCCCTTGGCCCCCACACGCCATGCCAGTGTGAGAGCAGAGGGCAGGTGTGCCTCCCATTCTAGTTAGGACTTGGTCTGGCTCTGTTCCGGTAGCTTTCAGTGGGGTCTGGTGTGCTGAATTGGTCCCTCTTACATGGGTTGGGAGGCCTTGTCTATGAGTCTGCGCTTGCTAGACTGTGAGAGCCTCCAAGGCTGGAACTTGTCGCTTCCCAGGAGCACCCAAAGAGGCTTGCTGGGGGGAGGAAGGGAAGAAGGGAGGAAAAGAGGAACTTCCAAGAGAATGCATGAGTTTATTTACCTGGGGGCTAGGTGAGGGATGTAGCCATCAGGCTGGTGGGGTCAGACCCCAGTGTGGAAACTGAGGCCCATCCACTGTCTCTCAGTTCTCTGTCTTTCCAGGTAGGATCTGGAGCTGGCAGCTGGCTAAGCACTGGCTAAATGGGGATGGGTTTATTAAAAGCAAGATTTGGATCAAAGCAGGCCAGCTTGTGTGCCAGCGGAGTTCATCCCAAGCCCCAAAGTAATCACATGGCAAATAAGCCCTGTCTAAATATCACGAAGAGTCGGGCCCTCAGTGAGGGCAGCAGCCCAGAAATGTCAGCCTGGGGGGAGTAAAGGGGGGCTCCTCAGAGCCTCGGATTAGTCCCAGCACCTGAACTATTGTGCCTTCCCCCTCTCTTCTTCGGCTACACCAAACCTGGGCTGGGCCACCCGGGCAGCTGAGAGACTGGCCGACTTGGAGCCCAGCATTCAGCCCTGTGGTTCCCATGAGAAGGACGTGGGGCAGGCTGGGCTGAGCCAGAGGTGACAGAGTGTAGCCACAGTGAGTGGACACATCCAGGAGCCCAGGTTGGGAAGTGGGAGGCCCCCAAAAAAGACTGATCTGGGTGGAGTGGTGCTGTCTAGAGGAACCAGTGGGGCTCCTCCGGCAGGCTCCCACCCAGACCCCCACCTCATTCACAGAGAGACCACCCACATCTGTTTTCCTTTTGAACCTCAGATTTCCACTTGATTAAGCGAGGGAGCCACCTGCTCTGCGTGGGGTGGCAGGCTCTTTGGTGGACATAGTGCTATCTGGGCTGGCTCGAGGGCAAAGTGGTCACAGTGATAGCCATCAGAGTAGGGATGTGGAGAGCAGGAGTCCCAGGCAGGCCAGTGCCGCTGTATGCCTCAGATTTTCCACTCCAGTCCCAGTCTTCAGCTCTGGGCATCAACTGAGAACAGGTGGGGGAAATAAAGATGTTTCCAGGCTCTGCTGGTGTCCAGATTATTCTGAATCCCTGGGGGGATAATAGAGATACAACAGGGGCCCGATTTCTCCGAGTGGGAACCACCATTGTACTCTCCAGTGTCAGTGTAAACCGTATAAACTGTGAACTCCCGTGGGCAGTGGGGGGGGGGGTCCAGGCAGGCACTGGAGGGAAGATCAGGATTCAGGGACAGGACACCAGGAAGGGCACCCCTGTCTCAGGAAGCTCCCAAATCCAGCAAGCTTCCAGCTGCCCCAAGATGGAAGGCACAAGATACCATGTGGACATGCCTGAGTGGACTGCTTGGCCAGGAAGAACTCAGGCTATTGCTAGCCAGACACTAGGATGGCACAGAGTCCTCTCTGCTCAGTTTTCCTGGCTACAGCATAGCACACTGGCTCCTCCTCCTTGTCCCACTCAGCTGCCTCTGGCCCTGCCCCATTGCAGCTGCATATCAAGGTGGTGACAGCCTCAGAGAGGTGACCCCTCCTGCCTTCCACAGCTATGCTCCTGTGGAATCCCCCCCCCCCCGCGTCCCTTTCTTATACTTTGTCCCTCCCTGTTCCTCATCCATTCCCATGAGGGCTCTCCTCCTGGGAACCAGTAGACATTCAGGGCCCTGCAGGGTTAGCTGCTGTGATCTGGCTTGTACAGAACAGAGAGGGACTGTCCTCCACCGTGCCCTGGCCACTACATCTCTGCTAATACAGCCCAGGGCTATAGAGTCCCATGGTGAGAGGACAGAAGGGAGCTGGCAGATGGGGTCTCTGTCACCACTGTGAGCCCCAGCGGAAACCTGCTCCAGCTCACAGCCCAGAACCACATCCCTTCCCTGCCACAAGGCAGGTGACAGGGACCCAAGCGAGTGACTCTATTGCTGCAGGGGCCATAGGGGTGGGCAGTGGTCTTGCAATTAGATGTGATTGCTGTCAAAACACAGCTTCGGTCTCTGAGAGTGACTAATGGGAATTGAATGTCGCTTTTATTGCTTTTCACCGGGCTAATTTGTCAGACACTGTCGGGAACCATGGGGCAGGGGGAGGGAAGGAGCACGGGGTGGGAGGGGCCCTGGTTGGGCGATGGTCTGAGTCACTGGTGCAGTGGCAGAGCCAGGGGTCTTGGAGAAGTATAGAAAGGGACCAAGAATGCCTGGTAGGAACCCAGGGCCACCATGGGCCTAGGCTATATCATTGTGTGAGGTTCTGATGTGGCAGGGCACAGGATCCAGGGTCACCACCTCATCACATACCTGTGGGTGGTCACTCTTAAGCCCTACATACAAATGTACACACACATATGAGGACATATACTTTATGAGCACACATGTAGATGTATGTAGACACATAGACACACAAATATACTCCCTTATATACAAGCACACTTGCAAAGCATGTGTACCCATCTGTACACACGCTCACAGGCATATGACCACACAGGTATGCACATACATGTAACATACCCTCATGCACACACTCAATGCACAGGCCAGATGAGTGCCATGGCATGGGCTCTGGTGTCTGGCTGCACACTCCCAGCTGCAGGCACTCTGGGCACCTTTGCACCAACCAGTCTTAGCTAAGGCATGGACCTTCAGGAGATTTAGGTGAGGTGCAGCCATCCAGCCCCCAGACTTGAACTCTGCTGGCAGGAAGAGGGCATAGCCATAGAGGAGGCTTGAGCAGGGGTTTTGGTAGCCTATCCCTGGCTTATCTTTGTTCCGTGACCTGCTCCCCTCCATGTCCTCTTCCTTCCCTGTCTTGGTCCCATGGCCTCTGGCTATTGGTCACTCACCTAGAAGGAGCAGGAGTCCCCTTGGCCACTGGGAAGCCCATAGACATGAAATTCAAGGCCACTTCCTTGAAAAGCCCCTCATAGGAAACACCTGTCATCCTGTAGACACTGGACTCTTTGGAAGGTGCAGAGAACTCTTCATGAGATCTGCTCCCCTATGGATTGGAAAACCAACCAGGGACACAGGGGGCTGACTAGAGCCCTCTTCTGGCCCCACAGACCATGGGTCTCCGGACCCAGGCAGGCCACTTATGATGAGGACCAGAACACAGGAATGGCCCCATTAGCCCAGGGTGGAAGGGCTCAGAGGGGAGGCCAGGATGGAGGGCAGGGGCCGTATGGAGAAGAGGCCTAGGCCTGAAGGCCTGGCAGTTTGACTAGGGAAAGGACCTGCTGGCCACGGTGTGCAGCTTGGGTGCAGACAGGTGAGGGTAGTATCCATGGAGATGGGGAGCGCTGAAGTGATGCTACAGCCCTCCACCCCAAGCCGGAGGTAAGGCAGGCTCTCGCCTGTCGAACACCCAATTACTCCTAAGTGCATCTGATCGACTCAAGCGGCTGGTCCTGGTCATCTCGTAGACACTCTGCGCCTGCTGGCCCTGCGGCTCCTGCTCCATCCGATGGCCTCGTTAGGGCTAATTGCTCTGGCATTTGGGTCTGATGGGGACGAGGACAGCCAGATCCTGCCATGTGCCACAGGGCCATGGCTCCCCTTCCAGCCTGGGGGGCACCTCAGACTTAGGGATGAGACACCAAAGCCCCCAGGAAGAGCTGCCCAGCGGGGCTTCTGCTGGCCTACCCAAATCAGCTGGGTAAGAGAAGAACACCTCACTTCCCCCTTTCTGGGCTCATTCTCTTGCAGCACCAAGGGAAACATTATGTCCCGAGTGCTAGCAAACCCAGAAAGGACCCCAGCATGTGTCAGGCCCTGGCTCCAGGTCCCCCATCTGGAGAGGGGATTCTTGGGTGACCCTGGTGCTTGGGTCCTGAGGGGCTGTAAAGAGAACTCAGGTTGGGCCTGTTCAAAGCGTGCAGTTTGTGCAGGTGTGTGTAACTCTAGGTGTGTATCTGTGTGTCTGTAGGTTTGAGTGTGTGTCCATGTGTCTGTGTATCCATGTGTCTGTGTGTGCATGTGTGTCTGGGTTATGTGTGCATGCCTGTGTTTGCGTATGTCTCACAGGGTGTGTACATTTGTCCAGGTCCTGGCAGAGACACTAACCACTGGCTGACAATGCCCTTCATTCTCCAATCAATGGGAGGCACCTTTTGACCCAGATTTCTGGGTGTGTTCCCCAAAACTGTTTGCACATGGTTTCCCACAGTGAAGCCCAGAGCTGGGGAGTCCAAGATGGGGAGACAGGCAGTGTGGCTGGGCCCACCGTGAACTGGCTCCTGGACTGAGGGTGGGGCACAAGTTTTTTTCTGCAGCCAGGACAGGGCAGGGAGGGAGGAGGCCCCCCATGTTCACCCCTGTCAGGCCACAGCTAGGGCCTACAGAGCCACAGGACAGGGCCTGTCTAAAGGCTGTCAGCCAGGAACCAAGGCAGTGCCCTTCCCAGGTTCCAACTTCTGTAGCTCTTCACTGGACTATTTGAACGGGCCAGGTTTGAGAGAGCCTGAGTGGCAGACTGGCATGTGGGGGCAGGCCGGAAGCTAGGGCTGAGTCCATGTCCTGCCCTCCCCATGCAGGAGGTGGCATGGCCACCCAGGAGTGGCACTGTCATTATGGGCTATTAAGCCTCTGTGCCGAGAGAAGCTGTCGAGAGAAGATGCTCCGCTTGCTGGAGCCGGCTCCGTGCCCTAATTGCCACAGTGACAGGCATCTGTAATTGCTCAGGATGACTGTAAGGAGCAGGCCTAGGCAGGGACCCAGAGGGCTTCATGAGGGGAGGCTCCAGAGCCCACACTCCAGAGCAGGTGGGGGCAGCGGCAACGCCCAGCCCTCATGGGCCTCTCACTGTCCTGGCCATGAGCCTTAAGGGATCCCTCTTTTGTGCCTGGTGCCTCTTCCTCTTCTTCCTCCTCCTCACCTGGGAGCTCACCCTCGTGGGCTCAGTACCAGGCCCCTCTTCCCTGAAACCTTGCTGGCCCTAAGGCTCTCTTGCAGCTTGACCTTGGTTTTGAGGAAATCCTTTTCTAGTCCTAGTCTTCCCTCTGGGGTCCCAATGTCAGAAGAGGCATTGGCCTCTGGCCCCTGGGAATAGCTTCCATGGGATCCTTGAAGACTAAAATCCTGGGTAGGGGACTTGGACTGGAGACTGGTTGTGACCCAGACTGGTCATCTGTCTTAGAACCTCAGGCATCCTGTAGGCAGGCATCTAAAGGCAGGCAGGACAGGTCACTCCTGGGGGCGATGGTGCTGGGCTCTCAGAAGCCAGGAGCTGACCTCACGCCCTCCTGGCCTGTCACGGAAGAATGGTGGTGGCTGAGCAGAGCCTGCCTGGTCTTTGGGGAGGGGCAGAAGTAGGAGGAGATGGAGCACCTGCCAAGGGGTGCAGCAGGGGCTGGGAAAGAAGGTAGGGCAGGAACAGAATTAGGGGTTCCAGGGGACCCTCACCATTGCAGGTACAAGAAGGCCACGACACAAAGCAGGTCCAGGATGAGACCAGGGCTGGGGCAGGGCCAGCTAGGCCTGCCAGGGCAGGTGCATAGGGACAGTTTCCCAGGAGTGATGGGCTGGCAGCGACACCCTGAGAGCCTGTGGAGCTGGAAGCTCGAGCAGGGGCAGCACTCACCTTCTGGGGGCACCCAGGGGCCTCCGGGCCCTTGGTGCCTGCTCTAGGTGCTGCTTGGGGGTACCTGGGCCCAGGAAAGGGTCTAGAAAATGCAGCCCCCACATGGCTCCCGGCATAGCTCCCAGGAGTGCAAGCAGCCCAGGCAGGAAAACGAATTAAAAAGCAATATTTGTGTCAGTGAAAGACATTTGCTGAAAGGTTAAATCCACATCCGGCGGTGCGGCCCGAGCCCTGGTGTTTGTTAGATATGCTGCCCCTCCTGTCCCCTGCCACCTGAGCGAACTGGCCTGGCCAGGGTGGGCAGGGCATGGGGCAATGGGCCTGGCCCCACCTACTTCGGGATCCCTGACCCTCCTGAGGGTCAGTTGAGTCTTCAGGACAGCAAGAGCCTTGGTAAGCCTGGGGCAAGGCAGAGGCCAGCCACCCTGGAGCCATCAGGGCTGAGGCACAAGCCCTAGGCCCCAGGGTAGCCAGACTTGCCTTGATATGGGGTCTTATGGAGATCTTTTCAAAGCCATTTCTTCCTCCCCCTCTCCTTGTACTAGGGATTAACTCTAGTACCTGTGCATTGAGCTACATTGCCAGCCCTTTTAAGATTTTTTTATTTTGAGGCATGATCTTGCTGAGTTGGGCAGGCTGGATTCAAAGTTGCAATCCTGCTTCAGCCTCCCAGAGTATGGGCAGAGATTAGAGGTATGTGGTGCCATAGCCAGTTTCAGAGCCATCCTGAACACACATATCAGACTTAGTCTGGATCAACCCCTCAAGACACCTGCTCTTTTGAACAAAGAGTCCAAAAGATGAGAAGGCCAGGGGCAGGACTGGGTACCAGGAGATAGATGTGGACCACCTTTGCCAAGTTCCTGTTACCAAGAAGTGTCCAGAGCAGAACAAGCAATAGAGGGAGCTGAGAAGGGAGTGGTTAATATCTTGGAAAGAGGGGGCTGGGGATTTAGCTCAGCGGCATAAGCACCTGCCTTGCAAGCAGGCGGTCGTGAGTTTGATCCTTGGTACCGATAAAAATGAAAAAGACAAAAAAAAAATATCTTGGAAAGAGTGAGTAAAATAAATGACAGCTGAGTTGGGTTTTGTGGGATGCATAAGAGCCTACCTGAAGAAAGTAGGTGAAGCAGAGCATTTCAAACTGGTATCAGACCCCCAAAGCCTCCTGGAGCAGGAAGTGGGAACCACGAGGAGTGAAAAGATCAGCAGGGATAGGTTCAGTAGCTGGGATTCGTGGTGGAAGTGGGCTTTTCTTTGCAACTGATGGGGCATTTAGGTCTCCCCTAGAAAGCAATGGGCTGAGCCACTATGGGGGAAGGGCCATTGTTTTGGGGTGTTTTTTTTGTTTGTTTTTGCTTTTTTATAGGTACCAGGGATCGAACTCACAACCACCTGCTTGCAAGGCAGGTACTTAAGCTGCTGAGCTAAATCCCCAGCCCCTGGAAGGGCCATTGTTGAAGGGAGAATTAGGAAGTGAAGTGGATGTGATACACAGAGTACGTGGCTGCTGGGGTCTGAGAAAGGCCCCGGAGGCGGGTTGGAGTCTCTTGGTAAACAACCCGAGAGGGGCGGGGAAGTGGGAGCCTAGTGGCTCCCCATCTCCAATCTGCCATTTTCAGGGTGGGCTCTGGCCTTTGGCATCCTACTGGTCCCACAGGCCAGGGAACAGGGGCTGTCCTTCTGCAAGTCCTCTTGGTGAGAGAGGAGGACTCCTTCCCCAGGCAGATCTGAGAAGTTACGCCATGCTGTCTGCATTCTGCTGCTCAAAGCCATCACCTACAGGTGATGGGATGACACCAGGTGGGGTTTAGGCTGAGCGGACCCAAGCCTGCCATTGAGGAGAGGTCCCCTCTGGCCCCTCCTGGACTCCTTGGAGATCCTGAATAAAGCCCTGGTCCTGAGAGGAAGATACCTATGAGAGCAATAGCTGGGGAAGACAAGAGTGACAATCCCAGGCACCATGAAAGCTGGTCTCCAGAGAGTGCTGTGGCCAGGATCAGCTGAAGGAGTGGTGGCTGGCAGGGAGCTCTCTGGGGAGAGTGGCAGAGCCCAGGACCCTCAGCGCTCAGGGTGGGGTATGCTCCCCACAGGAGGAGCGGTCCAGAGATGAGGGGGTGGAGCAGCTGTGCAGGGCTGCTGGCCCTGTTTTTTGGGTGCTGTCCTGGTCACTCCGGAAGGGGGCTGCAGTCCTTAAGGAGGACCAGGGTCACTGGAAGGTAAGTGGGACTCTCAGAGACACACAGGAGGGATTGGTCTTTCTGGAACATTCTGTGCCCCAAGGGACCCGCATGCAGGTCCAGCACCAAGGCCAGCAGGCCCAGGGCTAGGGCAGTGCAAATGCCATGCCTGATGTGTGTCACTACAGAAGCGAGACCAGGACCCAATGGGGCGATCTGAGGAGTCCTCGGAAAGTGAAGGAAGGGGCTCCCTGCGCGGAAGGCTCAAAGCCACATCCCTCTCGGGGTTCCAGGACATCAGCCATGGAGGGACAGGGCTGGTGGAGCATGTGCCCATGGATATACAGCAGGACCCCTCCCTGTGAGTCCCCCAGGGGCCGTGGGCTAAGGGGATCCAGCTGCCCCCTTCCCCATTAGCATGTGAGCCGGCCCGTGGTCCACAAGCCGTGGGCTGCGGATGATTCAGAGGCCGGTGCCTGCGACACGAATGCAATTAGATCTAATGGGACGGAGCCCTTTCTCCCGCGGCTCCACACCCACCCCACATCCCTCAGGCGCAGCAGGCAAGAGAGGGAGGGATCCACGGGAGGTGGGAGGTGGAGGACCCAGAGGGGCTTTGACGTCAGCTTGGCCTTTAAGAAGCTGCCCGTCAAGGGCTGTGGAGACGGAGCCCCGGACCACTGCGCTGCACAATGCCCACTCCCAGCACCGCCGCGCCGCAGCCTAAGGGTTTCCGAAGGGCCGTCTCCGAGCTGGATGCCAAGCAAGCCGAGGCCATCATGGTAAGGGGTTCGCTGGCACCCATGGACCAGAGTGCACCAGATGCCCAGGCATCTGTGGGCTGGTGAGGAGCCCACTAAGTCTATGGGGTTGGTGTGTGTCAGGCCCCGAGGCTAGCCCCTGGGCCCTGGTGGGTGTTGCTTGTGCTCTGTAGGACTCTGGGAGGTGGTGCCTGTCCCCCTGTGCCAACCTCTGGGGTTTGTGTGGGTTTCTATGTGTGCTGCTTCGTGCATCGGGGAAAAAACTCCTTTTGGGGGACCTGGAAGGGAGCTCTGTGATAAAGACTGTGGTCACAGTCAGCCAGGGACACTGGGAGCATGCCATGGCCCCACCCTGCCCCTCTTGCCCACCCCACCTGCCTCCTGTGCCCAGCTGCCTTTATCAGTTACCTGCTTGAGAGGAGCCACCACAGCCTTCTTGGTCCAGTGACAGCTTGTGACAGGGTCCAGCAAACAGGCCCAGGTCCAGAAACAGGCCCAGGTTCTGTTGTGCCAACGGTGATCTGGCTCTGTGGTGACTTCTGTCTTCTCTGTTCTCTCCTGGGCCCCAAGTACAGGCGAAGTATGGGGCAGGATACTGAAATGACCCCTCTGCTGGGGGTCTCAGCCCCTCAGGGAGGGGTTCTGCCTCAGGGTTCAGAGCAATGGTCCCCCACACAACCAGGAGGGGCTGGTGTTTGTAGACCTTAATGGAGAAGGTGAAGCTTATAGAAGTTTAATTTCTAGTCACTTTTCAGGGACAATGTGGGGTCAGGAGGGCCC
Organism: Cavia porcellus; assembly: GCF_034190915.1. Lineage (NCBI taxonomy): Eukaryota > Metazoa > Chordata > Mammalia > Rodentia > Caviidae > Cavia > Cavia porcellus. The sequence continues at coordinate 30,528,949 of NW_026947500.1, forward strand.
CATCTTCTCAATTCCAAATCAGATTTCTCCCCTAGGGTGGCCCTGGCCCTTCCACCCTATAGGATTCTCCTGGACCAGAGCAATTGTCCACTCGCCATCAGGAGGCATTCTGCGGAGCCCTGTTCCTCCTTCCACTTCCAGGAGCCCAGAACTCTGAGAGGGACTTGTTATCTTTTACTAAGGGACCAGGGACATAGCTCCAAGGCTGAACCTAGATGTCTCCTCGCTCTGAGCCTGAGAAGGCTCTGGGCATTAGGGTATAGGACACATATGCTCATGGGAGAGACAGAGGGCCAAGCACTGGCCACACAGAGGCACCATATGCCCAGAATTCTAATGGACTACATAAAGAAAGGCCTTGGCCCTGCACCTCCATAAGGAGGCCAAGAAGTCCCCAAAGGAGGGACACTGCCTCCCTCCTACCTACAAGGCCTATCCTGTTCTACAGAGACTTCCTGTGCTTTGGCCTTCCAGGGGCCCTGGCTGCTGTCCATCTGTCCATCTGTAGGCACAGAGAGGCAGCTCCCCCACCCCTGATCCAGTTAAGGCCAGGCCTGGGGACAGGTGACACAGCATATCTGCCTTGGGAGGCAGCTGGCCATGTGCCTTGGACCCCCTACTCTACCATGGCTTCCAGTGACTTCCTGTCAGGCCAATTCCGCCCCTTCCATCAGGACCTGCACGCAACGCCCCACTGAGCAGCCTGCCTGGACCCAGAGAAAGCTGCAATGATCCCTGACCCCACTGTCCCCACAGTCCCCCCGGTTCATCGGGCGTCGGCAGAGCCTCATTGAAGATGCTCGCAAGGAGCGGGAGGCAGCTGAGGCCGCAGCGGCAGCTGCAGTGGCCTCCTCAGAGCCTGGGGACCCCCTGGAGGCGGTTGTCTTCGAGGAAAAGGAGGGGAGAGCTGTGCTGAACCTGCTCTTCTCTCTTCGGGGCTCCAAGCCCTCTCCGCTGTCCCGGGCAGTCAAGGTGTTCGAGGTGAGCACACGGGCTGCCTTGGGGCCCTGGGGCAAGTGTGTCCCTACCATATGTGGGGCCCTAACCTCTCCAGGGCAGAAATGTAGCTACCCAAGACCACCAGAGGTGAGGGTCCCAGAGCCTGGGTGAGATCCAAGGCCTGTGATCCCTTGCATGCCCACCCCAGCTCTCCTAAATCAATGGCTACACACCTGGGGTAGAGGAGAGGGCACATTCAACCTGGGAAGGTGGGAGGGACCTTCAGCCTCCCCCACTGATGGGCAGCAGCTAAAATGACGTCTGATTACATTACTGCCTTGGTGAGTGACCTGGCTCCCAGAAGAAACTCCCAAGTGACATTAGAGCCATGTTCCTTGTGAGCTCCCAGAGCTGGCTGGGTGGCCTAAGGGTCCTGTTGCTGAGCAACGGGAAGTGGTGGTGGAATGAACCCTGCTCACCAGTTCTGATGCTCCGCAGTTGCTATGAAGGGACTTGAGCCCTGTGCTCTGGACACAGAGGGGTCCAGGTCAACCCATCCCTGGTGTGGCCAGTGGGCCCAGATGAGACCATTAGGGAGGACCAGGAATCGGGCTGCATAGACACAGCTTAGGATTTGCAGACAGGGCTGCCCAGAAAGGGGAACAGGGCACAGCTGGATAGCTCCCTGGGGACATATGAGGCAAAACCAGGTTTTCAGAGGCCAACTCTGACATAGCAACAGGAGCTTGCCGTGACTCTGAAAGATGGCGGTGCTGTTACAGCTGCAGAAGTTAAGGGCGGAGCTAGGAAGACTGATGGGGTGCTTCTTCCTTCCCTCTCCCCATTTTCCCATCTCTCTCTTCATTTTTTCTCGCTTTGTTTCTCCTGAAGACATTTGAAGCCAAAATACACCACCTGGAGACCCGTCCAGCCCCAAGGCCACAAGCAGGTGGCCCTTGCCTGGAATACTTTGTACGCTTTGAGGTGCCCCGTGGGGACCTGCCTGCCCTGCTTAGCTCTGTGCGTCGGGTGTCAGATGATGTGCGCAGTCCCAAGGAGGACAAAGGTGAGCCCTGCATTCTGTCCCCAAGTGCAACCCTTTCTGTAGGGAGCCACCCACTGACCTGGGCATGGGGAGCAGAGGCTCCTGCAGAGGAAAACTCTCAAGTGTGCTGGCCCTGGTTCTGCTCCAGGCCTCATCTGGGCCTGAGCCACCCCTATGACCCTCTGCCTTCATAATAGCCTTGGTGGCCTCTGGGAAGGGGGAGGTAAGCAGCAATGCAGTAGTGACCACACTCATTGGGCCCTCTTGCTCTGTCCTCTGTAAAGTCCCCTGGTTCCCACAAAAGGTGGCAGAGCTGGACAAGTGTCACCACCTGGTCACCAAGTTTGAACCTGACCTGGACCTGGACCATCCGGTGAGCCAGCATCTCTACCCGAAGTCTCTCCAAGTCACCCTGGTCAGCTCAGCTGGGCAGGAGAGGTCAGCACGGCCTCCTAAGTGGGCACCTGTCCCCTCTGCCATCAGGGTTTCTCAGACCAGGTGTACCGCCAGCGCAGGAAGCTGATTGCTGAGATCGCCTTCCAGTACAAGCAGTAAGGGTCATCTACCCAGGGACCCCGTTCTGTGGCTTCATGCTGGCCAGGGTGGGACAGGAAAGGAGGATGGGAGGGGAGAGGCGGTCTTTTCACCCACATCATCACCTCACTGCTGCTACTGCCCACTTGGGGTGCGGCCTCCTTCTGGTAGTTCTGCCCTATGGTTTGCATGGGGCACTGGCATTTCCCCCAAATCACAGCTTGGGATACTGAGGCACAGAGAGGCTGAGCAACCTGCCAAGGCCACTCAGTCAGCCCCGGGCGCAGCAAGCCCAGAGTGCATACCACCTATTCCCCACCCCAAAGTCTCAATCCTGGCTGGTGAGGCTCTAAGCAAGTGGGGCTCCCTCCTTTTGCTCTCTGCTCCCGGGGGTGGGGGCCGTGACTGACCACTGACCCCTTCACAGCGGTGAGCCGATTCCACTGGTGGAGTACACAGCTGAGGAGATTGCCACCTGGTGAGACCCATGACAGCTAGGGCTGGGAAGGAATCACTGTGCAGGAGCAGCCTCCCCAGGGGGGAGGGGGACTTCCGGAGCCCCAGACACCCCCCAGGGATGTCCCTACTACCCTCTGACATCCCCCAGAGCCACCAGCACCCCTCCCCCAGCGAATGGTACCAGGGTCAGTGAGAGCAGACGGGGAGGGCACGGGGCAGTCTGGCAAGCCCTGAATCCTTGGCCTGCAGGAAGGAAGTCTACACTACCCTGAAGGGCCTCTACGCCACTCATGCCTGCCGGGAGCACCTGGAGGCCTTCCAGCTGCTGGAGCGCTTCTGTGGCTACCGTGAGGACAGCATCCCGCAGCTGGAAGATGTGTCGCGGTTCCTCAAGGGTGCGGGCAAAGAGGAGAGGGTCCGGGCAGGGAGGGTCAGGGAGGGTATCAGCCTGTGAGCTGTCCCTTCCCTGGCATCTCCCTGCACACTGACATCTGGCCCCTTGCAGAGCGGACAGGCTTCCAGCTGCGGCCCGTGGCTGGCCTGCTGTCTGCACGGGACTTCCTGGCCAGCCTGGCCTTCCGAGTGTTCCAGTGCACCCAGTACATCCGCCACGCCTCCTCGCCCATGCACTCACCTGAGCCGTGAGTGTCCATGTGGCAGGGTGGCTGTGCAATCGGGAGCAGCAGCACAGAGGCACCTAGGGGAGGATGCAGGGAGGGAGGGGCAGGTCCGTGTCCCCAGGCCTTTCCTTCTTTCTGCCCTTCACAGGGATTGCTGCCATGAGCTGCTGGGGCACGTGCCCATGCTAGCTGACCGCACGTTCGCTCAGTTTTCCCAGGTGGGTCTGGGCCTCAGGCCAAGAGCAGAATCACTGAGGGGCTTTGAGGACCAGGGGTTGCTAGGGCCAACAAGCTGGAAATGCATCCTGCCCACCGTGGAGGATGCACCAGAATGGACAGTGTCCTCACAGCCCCTGAGACTTGCAGGGGATGGCACCCCGTGGTGCACCCTATCCACAGACAGAGGGAAGCCCTATCCTTTCTTGGAGCCCCATCTCCCTGCAGAGGTGTCTGTGTCTATGCCACCATCTGCTGGATTATCTGAGAACAGCATGCTCCTACCCTTGGTTGTGGTGCATGTTCCAGGTAGTATGAGGGAACCCCTGGAGGAGCAATTGAGCCCCTCAAAACTCTCACCTTGAGCCCGATGCTGGGCTCCTTTCAGCCTCCTATTCCCTCCACAGGACATCGGCCTTGCATCTCTGGGGGCCTCTGATGAGGAAATTGAGAAGTTGTCCACGGTGGGTTTCTTCCTCTGCAGTGGCCAGAGGGAGGAAGGGTCTGGACCCCAGTTCTGCCTGGAGATCCTTTCTGTCCCAGCTCTACTAGGCCTGGCTGGCCATGGGATGGTGCCCTAATCAGCCTGTTGGGGCTGTCAGAGTGGCAGCCCTCTCACCTACCTGCTCCCCTATCCTGACAGTTATACTGGTTCACGGTGGAGTTCGGGCTGTGCAAACAGAATGGAGAGTTGAAGGCTTATGGCGCCGGGTTGCTGTCCTCCTATGGGGAGCTCCTGGTGAGACTCTCACTGAGGAGGGCTGGGAAGAGGACACCAAAGTCCTAAGTGGGGGGCCCCTTGGCCCAGCCTCCTAGATTTGGGTGGATGAAGTCTGGTCTGGGACTTGGGCCAGCCACTCCATGCTGTCCCAAGGCCTTGTGTGGACCTTCAGGGGAGGGAGGTATGGTCCTCTCCCAGAGCCAATGTGGAGTCAGGCCACAGTACACCATTCTTTTGGCCCTGGGGTATGGTGTCTCCATGACATTGGTGACCTCCTGCCAGCACTCCCTGTCTGAGGAGCCTGAGATCCGGGCCTTTGACCCTGAGGCTGCTGCTGTCCAGCCCTACCAAGATCAGACCTACCAGTCCGTCTACTTCGTGTCGGAGAGCTTCAGTGATGCAAAGGCCAAGCTCAGGTGGGGATGGGACCCTGCTGTGTCCCCAAGTTGTGTGAGTCAGGCCTTCACCCCACCTGAGCTTGGCCTAGGAGCCTATTTCACAGTGAATAAAACACTCGTGGTTATAACAGCGCCTTCACAGCACACACAGCTCCCCAGAGAAGGCCACAGAAAGTCTGAGTACAGCAAGGCTGTGGGGCCAGTGCTGCTACATGGCCAGGTCAACACTGGGTCAAGGCCACATCAAGACCATTTGGCAGAGTCTGAGCTGCTTAGGGACACTCGGGCCCTTCCCAGGCACTTGCCCCCAAGCAGCCTGGGCCTCTGGTGGGTTGAAGACAGGTCAGGGTAGGGGTCGGGGACAAGAAGAAAAAAGGGTGGGACATGGAGGGAGCTGGGACTTCCAGGTGGGGAGTAGAGGTCATCCTGGTAAGGGTCTCCCTTTCCTTCCAGTACTGTTCTCACGGAAAATTGAGGCCGGGGCTTTGCCTGGCATGCAGGGAGGGCCGGAGCCCACACACAAGCTTAGGGACCCTTAGAGCACATGGTCAGGGAGGTCAGGCAGCATGCAGGCTCCAGCAGAGGTCTGCTTGGGAAAGGTCCCTAGAGAAGACTGGACAGATGAGCTTTAGGAGCCCAGAAAATTCACCTAGCCCCTACCTCTGGCTGTCTTGGAGGCTGCAGACCCTGCCTCCAGATTCTGGCCTTCCCCCTACCATGGTCCCCAATGAGTGACTGAGGGTCAACACTGGCTTCTATCCTAGGAGCTATGCCTCTCGAATCCAGCGCCCTTTCTCTGTGAAGTTTGACCCCTACACCCTGGCCATCGATGTGCTGGACAATCCCCACGCCATCCAGCGATCCCTGGAGGGTGTCCAGGATGAGCTGCACACCCTGGTCCACGCACTGGGTGCCATCAGCTAGGTGCAAGGGTTGTGACCCTACAGGCCACAGTGGCCTGCCCCCTCCTGCCCCTTTCCCAACCTGCTTGGCTCCTGCCTTTCCCCAGAGCTCAGGCCCGCATAAAGGCTGGGTCATGGGCAGCCCCACGCCTGTGGATGACCAGGTGACCTTTCGTCCTCCTCCCCCTGGGCCCCGGCTGAGCTTCTCTGCTGCTCCCAGCACCACAGCTGGTATGTGTACCTGTAAGGTCCTGTCCTGCTGCTGCCTGAGCCCCAAGACCACGGGCTGGCCCTGCACTGCCTGCCTTACCCATGCTCCCTGCCACTCGGTTCACTGACTCAATAAAAGAAAGAAAGATCTCTGAGTGTTCGTATGGCCTCCTCATTATCCTTCAGGGATGGGCCCTGACCCTTACACCTGCCTCTCAGCCTTGCTTGGAGGGTCCCTTTCCTCCTTCTTCCAAGCAGAGCCCCCAGCCTCATTTCTCTGCCACCTAAAGGCCTCTCCCAGCTCTGAGGCCCCTGTAGCCCCAGAGAGTTAGAGAAGTCTCTGGCTGAACTCTTTCGCCATGGGGTAGCAGTACCATGGTGCGGACGAGGGTAGAAGGGGTCCTCCCGGGCCTTTGTGGAGAGCAGGGTGACTCTATACTAACTAGGAGTTGAGCCCCAGTGAGGCTGCTAGCCAGGGGTGGAGGAAGGGAGAAAGACCAGCTACCCAGTCTCCCTCACCCTGCCTCACCCAGAACAGAGTCCCAGAACTGAGAGGGGCCCCCATGAGCTCCTGTGTTGATGGAAAGAGCTCAGCTGGATGAGCTCCCAGGCAAGCCTTCCAGGCCTCTGTCTCTCAGAAAGCAAGTGGGGCACTAGAGGGTAGACTTCCTCCTACCCCAGCTCCCTAAAGGGGCCTGGATGTTGCCCTGAGCTGGACCCCAGCCTTCTTTAGGCCCTACCAGCCAGCATTCTTCCCAACCTGCTTCTGGCCTTGCAGAGCTCAAGCCAGGCTTCCTGCTCCATGCTTCCTATGGTGGGTGGTGCACCAGCCAGTCCACAAGGCCTTGCTCCAGGTGCCCTACTAGACCTGCAGGATCCCTGACTCTAAGCTCTGAGTATAACACTGGGAAACCTCTCTCCAGTTCTGGGCAAGGTCCCTAGGCCTCCTTGACCTCTGTCCTTCCCTGATCACCTCCCAGTACCCATGTCCCTTCACCCCAGGAACTGTTTCTGGAGAGCTGTGAGACACATCAGGAGCATGGAGGCCGTTAGTATGAGACCATAATAGACATTGACCCTCATTGTGACCATGGGGGCCCCAAGCCCCCTGGAGACCCTTGACTTCTGCTTAACCCTGTTGGGACACTAGGAAAATCCTTGTGTCATGGAGATCCTGGAAAAGATCTTAAGCCCCACTGAGACATTCAAAAAGGCCATGACCCTTGTTGACACCTTGAGAAAGGATCAGACCACAACTGAGATGCTGAGAGAAACCTCCAAGCCATATGAGACCCTAAGGAAGACCTTAAGCCCCATTAATGTCCTGAGCAGGGTCACAGGTTCTCTGAGACTGTGGAAGACCCTGAGATAGGCAGAGAGCCCCCCTCCTCTGAATCTATGAGATGGCCCTGAGCCCCATTAAGACCCTAGGGGATGGTGTGAGTCTTCTTAAATCTTGCAGTAAACTGGGCATAGTGGTGCACACCTGTAATCCCAGCACTCTGGGAAGCCGAGTCAGGAAAAGTTTGAACCCAGCGTGGGCAACTCTGAGTTACATTTCTCATTGCTGAAACAAAATATCCAACAACCCCACTGAAAGGAGGAAAGGTTTATTTTGGCTCACAGTCTGTAGAAGTTTTGGTCCATAGTTGGCCAGCTCCCAAGTATGGCGGCCTGGCACAGGGGAATCTCAGAGCAGAAAAAGTTCATGGCAGGCAGAAGGCAGTAGAGAAGCAGAGCAGCAGCAGTAAGCAGGTCTGCCTTTGTATTTCCCCTGCTCTTTGGGTGGTGCCACCCACACCCAGGGTGGGGCATTCTTAATCCAAGCACCACACATCCTAATCCAGCCACTTCTGAAAAAAATCCTCCTATGACCCCATGAGGTTTGGGGGGACATCTAGACACAAGCCATAACAACAATTTAGCAAGTCCCTGTTAGAAAGGAAGGCAAGGAGGAGGAGAGGAAAAAAGAAAGAGAGAAGGAGAGACAGAGAGACACGATCTGAAGGAACTGATGACTGGGAGTGATGGCATGCCTCTAATCCCAGCACTGGGGAGGCTAAGGCAGGAGGATAGCTGTTAGTATAGTTCAAGGCCTGAGCTACATAGTGAGACCCTGTCAAAACAACACAAAACAAAGCAGAAAAGAGAGATGAATGAATAAGAGGAAAGGGAAGAAGAAAGGAAAGGAAGGAGGGAGAAGAAAGAAAGAAAAAGAAAGAAAGAAAGAAAGAAAGAAAGAAAGAAAGAAAGAAAGAAAGAAAGAAAGAAAGAAAGATAGAAAAAGTCCGGTGATGTAACTCAGTGTGAAGGTCTAGGTTCAATCTCCTGTAATGCCAAAAATCAATAACTGAATCAATCATCAATCTGCGTGAAGTTGGGAGCCCTCTCCAGACACAAGGTTATGCTGTTATCTCTCTCTCTTTTTTTATTGTAAGAGATAAAGCCAAGGATAATAAAACAGAATAAAACCAATCAAAATAAACCAATATAAACAATACAGACTTCAAAACTTTACAAAATCAAGAATAGTTATCTTTGTTGTCTTCAAAATAGCTGCAGATACCTTCAGACATAGTAAAAATTGAACAAAACACAATAGAATAGAAGCAATAAAAACAAAACATTGAAATCAATAAAGGACTTCAAAACAAGCCAATAGTAAATCCAAAGTGGCTACCATAATATGTCCTGCTATCTTGTAAATAGCTGCTCATGCCCTTGGATTTAACATACTCAAACAAAACAAAAGAGCATAAAACCCAACCCATCAAAGCAGTGACAATGATACGGCTTCCAAGTGGGAATCACTTCCTGGTGAGGCCTGGTTCTCTCCCTCTGCAGTCCATGAATGACCCTGACTCACAGAGAGAGGTTGGGGGTGGCTGTCCCCACTCCAGCAGCGGCCCTCTTATGGCACTGGTTTGCAGGCAGGGATCACCTCCTGGTGAGGCTGGTTCTCTTCCCATGAAGTATGTCCGCAAATGCTTCTGACTCATGGAGAGAGGCTTGCGTCTGGCTGTCCCCATTTTGGCAGTTTTCCATCTTTTTCTTCCCTATATAATTAATCTATTGCAAAGATTATTTTTTCAGGAATGCATAGTGGCCATCTTGCAAGGAGCTACTCGAGAACACCTCCAAATGATTACAGACTGCTAAGTTAGGTGGAAAATAGGAAGGGGTCAGATAGGGCTGGGCCCTTGAGGGAGTCTGTGCAAAACATGAGAATCCATCAGGATGGACTGGAGGTGCTTATGAAGATTAAAGTCACAGTGGCTGGTTCTTATGTGCTTCCCTGAGGTGAGTTAGGCTGCCATCTCTTTTGAGACACTGGGGAGGAGGGTGTTTTTTTTTTTTTTCCTACCATAATACCTCTTGTTATCTTCACAAGAACTGCCCATACCCATCAGGCATAATAACATCAAACAAAATAGTACAGAATAAAACCAATAAAAACAAAACAATGGGAACAATACAGGGCTTCAAAACAAGATCATAGTAAACCACAATGAGGCCCATAACGCATCTTCTTATCTTCAAAGTAGCTGCCTATACCATCTGACGTGGTGTAATCAATCAAAACAAAATAGAAGAAAATCAGTTAAAACAAACTATAAAAGCAATACATGGCTTCAAAATAGGCTAATAGGCAATCAAAAATGGGTACCACAATATATTTTGTTGTCTTTGAAATAGTTGTCAATGCCATCAAATATAATAAAATTAGACAAACCAAAACAGAATAAAACCAAACTAAACAGAACAATGAAAATAATATGGGTTTCAAATCATAATAATAGATTAACAATGGCCACTGCCTTCCGTTTTTGACACTGCCTCTGGGGAGGATGTTTTAAACCCTGCTGAGATTTTACAAGGGCTTTAAACTCCTGGGACACTATGGGTGTGATCCCTCTGTGTTACTGAATCCCTAGGTGAGGATTTGCAGACCCTAGGCAAAGCCATGGCCTTCACTGAGACCCCCAGGAAGGCTGAGACCCCGGCCAAGGACTCCTGATCCTCCCTACTCCCTGAGGCCTTGCTGGCCCCTGCCATCTTCCCATCCGGGTCCTCCTGTGCTCACCTCCCCTCCCTGCACAGTCCTTTCCTCATCTGCCCCAAGCCCGCTTAGCACCTCAGAGTCCTGGGGTGGCCAAGGCCTGAGCTGCTGTGACGCAGAGGAAGAGGAGGCAAGGGGGGGCAGGCAAGGCCTCCACCAGGAATTGTCAGAAGCCCGAGGCTAGTTGAGTATGGTGGTGCACGTCTGTAATCCCAGCACTCAGGAGGCTGAGGCAGGAGGATCACTGTGAGTTTAAGGCCAGTGTGCTACAAAGTGAGTTTAAGGCCAGCCTGAACTGCATAGTTAGCCCCTGTCTCAAAAAGACAAAAAAGGAAAGGAAGGAAGGAAGGAAGGAAGGAAGGAAGGAAGGAAGGAAGGAAGAAAGGAAAGAAGAAAGGAGAAAAGAAGAAAGAAACCTGAGACGGGGCACAGGGTCTTCAGTGTGTGGGGGGTGTCTATGAATGCCAAGGTGGCAGAGAGTGACAGAAGGTGGGCACAGGATGCCCCAACCCTTCCAAGCCCTCCTAGTAGAGTGTGAGGCCCCTGTGGATGACCTTACCTTGTTCAACCCCTGCCACTAAGAAAGGATGGGGGCTGAGGGGTTCAGAATCCATGCATCCCCCAGGGGATTGACCTGGGCCTCCGGGTACCTGTCCTGGAGGGCTGTGCATGGAGAAGGATGCAGTGTGCCACAGGGCCTCAGCCAGATGACACCCTGGCCTGAAGGGGGAGAGGGGCAGGGGTTCAGGGAAGAAAAGAGGGAGACAAGAGAAGGCATGGCCTGGGCCTGGGGAAAGTAAGAAACAGGGGTGATTCTTAGGGTCAAAACTCTGCTTCTCCCTGGCCTGTGCTTTCTTCAGCTCCCAGAGCAAGCTGGGGGAGTCTTGTCTGGGGTGAAGTCCTGGGGTGGGGTAAGCAATGAGCAGGCAATAGGCAGGACACTCCCCTCATTCACCCCCATGACCCTGGCCATCCATGGGGCCCCCCAGAACAAAGATACAAAGACACCCTACACATACACATATGCCCAGCTCCCAGATCTCCCTGATTAATGTGGAAAATGCTCAGCCAAGCCAAGCCTGGGGTAGGCTCTGCTCTCCTGGAGACCTTGGCCCCCAGCTGTGAGCCGGGCGAACTCCTGCCCTCGGGTCCCTCATTAACACTAATGACCCCAGGGCCCAAGCAGAGGTGCTGACGCCCAAGGAGCTCTTCCTGCAGACCCAGCACCAGGGAAATGATCCAGAAATTGCAACCTCAGCCCCCTGGCCATCTGCTGATGCCACCACCCCCAGGTCCCTAATGGGCCTGGTGGCAGAGTTTGGGAAGATGGGCTCAGGGCTATATAAAGTCCACAAGGACCTAAGAGCCCCCAGTGCTGCTGGGCCAGCTGTATTCTGAGGTGGTCAGCACACAGGTCTGTGTCCTCCGTGCTAGATTGGGGCTGAGAGGCTGGGGGCTCTGGGTTGGCTGGGACAGGACATGGGATTCTTCCTTGTATTGGGGGTTTTGGCTGTTACTCTGTCTCTCCATCAGGTCATCATCCTTTCATCATGGCTCTGTGGATGCATCTCCTCACCGTGCTGGCCCTGCTGGCCCTCTGGGGGCCCAACACTGGTCAGGCCTTTGTCAGCCGGCATCTGTGCGGCTCCAACTTAGTGGAGACATTGTATTCAGTGTGTCAGGATGATGGCTTCTTCTATATACCCAAGGACCGTCGGGAGCTAGAGGACCCACAGGGTGAGCCCCTACCTGCCATCCCTTGCTGTTTCCCGTGCCCAGTACCCCCAGCCTGGCAGGGGCATAAGTAAGCAGGAAGCTAATTCCAAGGAGAGTCGATGGGTTTGTTGAAAAGGGAGGCGGCTCTCTTGGTCATTTGCTAAAGAGAGTGGCTTCCTATAGCTGCTTTGAGGGTGAGGGGGTGAGCAGGCTGCACCCTTCAGCTGTGGCTTCTGAGCACAGCTGGACTCTTCCCTCCACTTGCCTTCGAATAGCTGCCCTGGCCTCATGGCAACAGTAGCTCCTGGGCACCAATTTTATTATGCAGATTGCATCTTGGTGTTGATAGCCTTAGGGTAGCCTGGGGGCCATTCATGGGGCGCCCCATCCCTCCTTCCTCCCTGCCTCTGGACAAATGCTCCATGGAGCTCCAAGCTCTGCCACGTGGGAGGTGTGGGTCTCCAGCGCTCTGTGTGCCCAGCATGGCAGCCTCTGTCACCTGGACCAGCTCCCTGGGAGATGCAGTGAGAGGGTGGTAGTGTGGGGCCAGTGCGCAGGCATTCTGCTGCTCCTGACAGCATCTCCCCCTGTCTCTCTCCCCACTGCTGCTGCTCCTGTATTCTGGCACCTCACCCTGCAGTGGAGCAGACAGAACTGGGCATGGGCCTGGGGGCAGGTGGACTACAGCCCTTGGCACTGGAGATGGCACTACAGAAGCGTGGCATTGTGGATCAGTGCTGTACTGGCACCTGCACACGCCACCAGCTGCAGAGCTACTGCAACTAGACACCTGCCTTGAACCTGGCCTCCCACTCTCCCCTGGCAACCAATAAACCCCTTGAATGAGCCCCATTGAATGGTCTGTGTGTCATGGAGGGGGAGGGGCTGACTCAAGGGGGCACATGCATGCCAGCCTATCATCCAGGTTCATTGCAAGACCCCCTCTCTATGCTCTGTGCACCTCTAACACACCCCTGAGCATCTTCCTTACTCTTCCGTGGGCATGCACAGGTGTCCACACTGGCCCAGGCCCAAGGCCCAGGTGGCACCCTCCCCCAGCTGACAAGTGTTTCCAACCTGGGGTGCTGGAAGGACCTCAGTCCACACTGTTGCTTCCAGATGGACAGAGAGAGGGGCCATGGGTCTCTGGTAGGTGGGAGTGATGGGCAGCTGGGAGCTGACTTCTTGCTTCAAAATCCTGGGCCCTCAAGGCCATCAAGCTTGTGGAGCAGAGGCAGGAGGCAAGAAGACCAGAACATTCCAGCAAGTGCCCCACTCTGGTCCTCCCAGGCTGTTTTCAACATATGTCAAATGAGTCTCCACGGAGGGAAGAAGCTGGGCTGGGGCTGCGGGTCCTGCTGGGGTGGGCACCGAGAAAGATGAGGAGGCTGCAGAGGACTGGCCACCCTTGGTGCCGCCTGCCTCTCAGTGGGCCGGTGGTAGCCTTAACCTCCAACCTGGACCCACCCAGAGACCTTGGGGGCCCACTAGGGCCCCAAAAGAAGAAGGTCAGGCTAGATAGCTTCTTGAGCAGGACGCAGACTGAAGGACTTGGAAGAGTGGGTGAGACCTAGAAGCCCCACCCTTCACAGATTCCTTACCTGCTCACAGGAGCCAGAGCCCACAGCCCGGAGGCCAGGATCTCCCCATTGTCCTTCAGCCTCTTCCTCCTGTCACTCAGGGCTGTTCACCAGGGTCCTTTATCTGAGAACTGGCAGTTGCCTCCAGAAATGCCCCCAGGCCCCAAGGATGAGGTCACATTGAGTCTAGACCCTCTCCCACTGTGCCTGCTGAGCACAGAAAGTCTTTGGAGGCCCGGCCTAGGTGCCATCTGCTGGGCAGACAGGAGCCCAGAGCCTCCCATGGCTGACCACGACCTGCAAAGTCATTGGGTAATCCTGGCCTCCATGAGGTCTGGCCAGCCTGTCTGCCACTCAGGCCAAACCATTCTGCGTCTCCTGTGAAAGTGCCACCTGGCCAGGGCTGGGGTGGCCAGTTCTGGGACTGGGCCTGAGCCCAGGGGCTGTAAAGCACTCAGGACTAGAGCTGGATGAGACTCTCCTACTGGGGCCTGGCCACTCAGGCAGCCTCCTTACCATTGCCCTGAGGACCCCTCCCAGGTCTCTCTGTCCGTGCCCCATCTGCACCCCCACCTAGAGATGTGGCAGGCCCCCAGCAAGCCACACCCCTAGAGAGGGGCCAGGACAGGGCAGGCAGGTGGACAGCCGGACACTGGACCCGGAAGAGGAGAGAGAGGAGGAGGCTGGGATCCGTTCATGGGAACATCCCGCTGGCCTGTTCGCACAGCAAGAGCAGGGGCGCCCTGCTGGAGTAGAGGTATGTGAGCTCACTGCCGGCAGGGCGGCCAGAGCTGGGACCAAGCAGTGAGCAGCAGGGTCTGTATGCCTGCCAGGCAGCCATTGGGCAGGATTGTCTAGGGGTGACAGGTAGATGCGTGTCTCGAGTTGCTCACACACTCCTTTTGGGGTGTAGTTTGGGGGTAGAGGGACTTGGAGTCATTTGGGGTCTCAGAGTCAGCTCAGGTTTGTGGATGTCCATTTTGTGGCTGGTTCTACTTGGTACTGGGGAACTCAAGACTGTCTTTCTGGGGGACAAACTTTCTGCAACTTTTCCTGGGGGAACCTCTGACCTGAGGTCTACAAGAAAGGGAGGCCACTGCTCAACCCAAAGTGACTGTCATGGTGCATGTCCACCCTCTCCCTCCTAGAAACTCACCCTACCCCCAACACAAAGGACACCTGTCCCCAAACTGTTTCCACCCTAGCCTTGGCTCCCAACACCATGTTCTTGAAGAGATGGGGGCAGCAGGCCAGAGGCCTGTGAGTGGGCAGGGTCTCCACTGCTGGGAGAAGTGGCCACCGTGTGCAGTGACAGAGGTGCCTCAAGCAAGGTCTCCCAGCTTCGCCAAACTGGTTACTGACCTCCAGGTGTTTGACTGGGGAGTGTGGACGCTTCCTGGAGCATCCAGGTCACCCCACAGAGGTCTGGCCCACAGAACTAGCCCTGCAATCCTCACAGGCTTCGCCACCGCTCCGCCCCTTCTGGGAACCTGGACAGTCCCCCATCTCCTGAAACCCAGCCTGCCCTAGGAACCTGGATTGTACTTGCTACCACCACTCCAAGTGGCAGTGAGCAGTATCCAGATGCGCCTGTCGCCTGGGCCTTGGGGGATGGGGCCCCTCTGAGCATTCCCCAGCTGGGACAGTGTAGTGGGTAAGCAGTTGCCCTGGTGTCCCTGGACCCCTCACAGCCTCTTCCAGGTGTATGCAGAGTCAGGGTGTCACTGCCCAGTCTGAAGTGGCCCACTTCATTCACCTGGCAGCAACTCTGGTTCTGGTGCTACACAAGGGGACAGCGAGTCCCCTTGTGCACAGCTGGTCCTCTTGTGCACACAGCATGGCACATGCCCTGACCCACCTAAGACATTCTACCAGGGCAGCTGCCTCCAGGTGACTCCCTAGATTGCGTTTGCTCCTGGCACGGACACACTGGTACCTCGGCCTGGCCCAGGGAAGTATTTGCCTTTGCTGGTCAGTGGTAAATATTTGCTGTCCTCACTGCTTTCCAGGCCTGAGGGCCACAAGAGTGGATGCAGTGATGCCAGGGTCGACCCCTGCCCTGGAGGGCCTGGTGCCACACGAAGTGCTTTAGCCTAGAGAAGGGGGACCAGCCGAGGTCTGAGCAGCCCTTTATGCCTAAGCCCTGGACAAGGTGGCCCTGGTCAGTGCTTGGATTGAGTCTCTAGCCAAGTTAGGAGGGAAAGGAGGTCCCCTTTATGGGGAGGGGAGCCGCCTGCTGACTTGATGGGGCAGCCTAACAATGTGAACTGGACTAGCATGACCAGGAGTGGCCATTCAAGGAATGACCAACAGAGGGCACTAAAGCCTCACTTTTGAGGCACTGTGGGCCTGCATGTCCAGCCTGTGACCTACTGGACCTTCTGGCAGAACATTCTGCCCTGGACTGGGACATGTGAAGTGTAAGGAGGAAAGGAAGGTTCTGGGGTACAATATCCAGTCAGGGTCAGCCCCAGGCCAGATTTTCAGTGACCCAGGCTTCCCAGATGCGGAAGGAACAGCCAGGCAAAAGGTACGGTCCACAATATTTCGAGAATATCTCTAGTCAGAGGGTGACACCTCACCCTCTCTCCTTCCCCCAGAAATAGAAACATTAGGGAATCTCCCCGGGGAAGCTTAAGGGTGGACTCCAGCTGAGCCCCATGTCATGACTCAGTACACACCAGGGTCCCAGGCAGTCTGAGATCCCAGCTAGGAAACTTTGCTGTCTTCAGGGCCCTGAGGGACATTGAGGCTGGAGGCAGAGAGTTGTGTGTCACTCTACCAGTGGTGCCCCTTACTCTGTTTAGAGCCACTGGCCATTCAAGCTAGAAGGCTGGGTCCATGTCCTCATGATACGGGGGCAACCCTGGGGTACAGGTGGCTTTGAGCGAGGTTCAGCAGGGCCAGAGTTAGTTCACCCAGCACCGAGAGAAGCTTGGTTCCGGGGGAGATGTGTGGGTTGGGCTGTGGACGGGGGTCTGGGAACAGCGGAGCTGTGATGTCCACCCCAGCCCCATCCTCTATTGTTTCTGGCCTGGCCACAGGAACAGCAGATTCCTTCGAAAGTGTGGCCTGCTGGAGGTGGCCTCCCCACGGTCCCCATGTGGCCCAGTCATGCTGTGCTGGCGCCGGGCACCCTGCCGGTCCTCCTACCTCCCTCGATGTCCTCAGTTCACTCGGCACTCTCAGGGGCCCAGCCCACTAGGAGCACCCCCTACTTCCTGCCCATCTGCGGCTATCGGGGACCCTGGCCCCGTAGAGCCCTGCAGCCACCCCTGGAAATCAGGCCTGAGGCTGAGCCTAAGGGCCCCACAGCCTGCTGTCCAAGACAGCAGTGTGAGAGGGGGGTCTTGGGGTCTCTGTTAGCCGTGACTACTCAAGAGCCTCCAACTCAGAGTCCACCTGGCCGTGTGGACCCCGCTCCCCTGGCCTGGAGATGTCCTGTTCATCTAGACCCAGGGCTGACTCTGCGCCAAGGCCACAGGCTCTGGGGGCTGAGCCAAAGCCCAGTCTTCACACCCAGCATCCCATCTGGGACCACTGAGCTCCCTTTTCCTGGAGGCAAAGGTCGGTCCTGAGGCTGCCCAGCTTGGGGGTTACAGACACCCCGGCTTGCTGGAGGCCCCGCCCGTGCAGCCCAGTGCGAGTCTTCAGAACCTGGCGGCCGGCACTGACCCACATTCCACCCGGGGCCTCCCTCTGACCCTCCCCAGCCCATCTGTGTTTGTGGAAAACAGAGTCTGAGCCCAGCAGCCCTGCCAGTGTGAAGCTGCTCACGCTGACTCCAGTGCACCCCTCTGTTCTTCAAAGTCCACCCTCACGCAGAACTCGGTCCGGTTCCAGCCCGCCCCCGGGTCCCCTGCCCACCCCAAGACCCACTGCAGAAGTGCTGCTCAGGGACCTCGGAAAATTCCCTTACCCTCTCTGAGCCCTGGGGCCTTAGCGTGGGTCAGCCACACTTGGTGGCCCAGTGGCAGTTTATATGGGGCTGGGAGGAAGTGGTTCCAAGGATGTGGGCAGACCATGCTCTGGCCATAGCAGCCTGGCCCCGAGCCTGATTTACGAGATGGGAACAGCGGAGGGCAGGTTCTCCTGCGGGGGCTGGAGGGAAGGTGCTCCACCTGGGCCCAGAGCTGGGAGGGGAGGACGGAGGGCTACTGAGAAATGGGAGTAAGGGTGGACGGGTGCCCCAGGCCAGCCCTAGTGGCACAAGAACTCAGACACAGGTGGCTTCCAGGGAGCTTCCTTGTCTGCAGGCGCTGTGGCCCTGACGGGTTCCTGTGGGGTCCTCCCACACACTACACCAGGGATCTCAGGCTCTGAAGCTGGGAGCATGTGGAGCTGGCCCCTGGGCTCTTCCCTGGGGCTAGGCATGGTCTGGGCCTAGCAGGAAAAGAAGGTGGCTGTGGTGTGCGGATCTATACTGGGCCACTGCGTCACGTGGATGCTGTAAGCGACAGGCTCTCACCTCCTCCTACTAAGCCCTCAGCTTCTATGGGACAGTGGAGTGTTCCCTAGGGCCAGTGCAGCGCCAGAGCGTGAGCACCAGTGGGTTAGGCAGGCTGGGCCTTAGGTCCTGGTTCTGCCATGCATGGCTGTGCACCTTTGGGAAAGTTGCTTTACATCTCTGGGCCTTGGTTTCCTGATCTGTTAGAAGGGAGCTAAAGGACACCATAGCTACTCTGACAGCCAAGTGTGGTGCTGCCCATGGGCAGCTGGAGTCCGTGGCAAGCCTGAGTCATGGTGTCCAGCATGGACTCATGCTGTAGCCTTGGCTTCTTCCTCCATGGGGCAAGGTGTCTTCTAAATCCGGCCTCCTGCCTCTTTCCTCCACAAGGACAAGGATGAGGCCACAAGGTGTCCCCAAGGCCTGATTCCTTTCTGCTCTGGGCTCCACGTTAGAAGTGAGTCCCCCCCCCCCCACCAGCCTGCCCACCACATCTCAGACCAGGAGGTCACGGGGATGGAGGTGTCCTCTAGAACCAAGGCCATATGACTCACTACTGCGGGGGCGGGGAGTCCAGGCTACCCCACAGTGGGTTGGGGGGCTCCAGGTGCGTGATGAACTGTGGAGGAGGAGTAGGGGCTCCCAGGCCCTAGGTCACCTGTGCAAACTCCATCTCTTGCCTGGATCTCTGTCCCGTTGCTTTCCCACCTGGGCCTTTGTTTCTATGGGGACAACACATCCAACCTGGTGGTGGTTTGGGCTCAGGAGGGAAGATGAGGCAGTCGTGTCTGTGTAGGAATTGCCCTGTGGGTATGCAGAAGGGACCAGGGTGACAAGGACTAACAAGGTACAAATGAGATACACGGAGGTCCACAGGGAGGGATCTTTGTGGCTCTGAAGCCTTAGCGCACTGGCCTGGACCCTGAGGCCGGGATCCGGCTTCCGGGCCTCCTCATGAGCTCTGTGTCCTGGGGCCTTCCCTGGCCTGGTCTATTCCCTCTGAAAGGTCCATGTCCTCTTAGGCTGCAGGTTTCATCTGAGCAGGTGGAGGAGCCCGCCTCCTGGTGTCCCACAACTGCCTGTCATCTGGGCTACATTTCTGTGTGGTCATAGAAACCAATGTGCTGTTGCCAGCAATTGGGGAACCAGGGGCAAGTACAGCTCCACACCGGAGGGTGACAACAGGGTGTTTATCATCCAGACAACCTGCCACCACTTCCCCATCCTCACACTGAACCTAAGTGCAGGGTCAAGAAGGGAAATAGGGATGGGAACCAAATTATTGCCCACGGTTCACTGGCAGACCAGGGATCTCAACCAGGCAAACCAACCCTGCCTGTCTGTTCCTCTCCCATTTAACTGCACAAGATTGTAATCTGCAGAGAATAGTCCCCTTCTCTGGGCACCCAGGACAAGGCTCCCCGGGCCTTCACTGTGGCCCTAACTTTTGAAGAGGCAGGATTTCCTTTGCCAGCCTCCAGTACCCCAAAGACTCAGGGATCTCAGGACAAAGTGGATTCATGCAGGATGAGGTTTGTGAGGTTTTCTCAGACTCCAAGAGACTAAGAAATAACTTTTGAAGAAAGCAAAATGCTTCTGAAGCTGTGGATGCAATTTCTCAAATGACCACGAGAGGGCAGGTTGGGACCGATTCAGAGATTTCCTATTTCCCAGGTAGAGCAGGGCAGAGCTGTGAAAGGAAACTGAGGACAGAAGCCCTCCCTCGATCCTCCCAGGGACTCTGACCTTGAAGCAGGGGGATGTCCAACATTCAGCCCCAGTTCCACTTTTTTTTTGTAAATTTTTTTTTTTTTTTTTTTGGTACCGGGGAATCAAACTCATGATCTTGTGCTTGCCAGGCAGGTGGTTATACCACTGAACTAAATCTCCAGCCCCTTTTTTGTTTCTGTTTGTTTGTTTGTTTGTTTGGTACCGGGGATCGAACTCACGACCTCGCTCTTGCCAGGCAGGCGCTTATGCCACTGTGCTAACTCCCCGACCCCCCAGTTCCACTTTATACTATATCAAATTTATTTTGATACAAGTATGATACAATGCCCTTTCTGAGGACAAGATGGATGCTTCAAGAAGGTGGTCTGTGTTCGACCTATGGCTTTGGGTACCTACCGTGCCACAAGCCCCGGGGACCAGGGATGCCCAAAGAGAGGAATTCCCAATGCCAAATTCAGTAATGCCAGGCTATCAGCAGAAGAGCCTCACATTCAAGAACAATGTGGCAGAATCCACCAGTACCTTGAAGCTGCGTGGAGGGTGTGTGTTAGGGGGTCCCCCGTCAGGGAGAGGGTATTAACTTTGCCATAAATTGCAGCAAGTAAATTTTGGGGTACGCCGCTGGAAATTCCATAAATGACCACCAGGTGGCAGCATGAGGCCATTTATGGAGCCAAGTGGAGAAAATAGGGGAATTTCTAGAGTACCTCAGTTCTCTTCTGGGCAAATGAGGCTCCAATCAGACTCTCAATGTGTACTCTCTCCTTGCCTACAATAAGCAGGAATAAGCAGGCTTGTGCTGTGTTGTGTCCGTCACCCCTGCACCCCATTTTTTGTTCTTTTTAGGGTCCTTTGCATCAGGGCCCAGTATAGGTCATGTGTCCCTCTGTGGAAAATATAGGGACCATAACGTCGGAGGTCACAGCCCTACATCTCAGGGTACTGATACTCAGTATTTCTTATCCTGCTTTGGGGGCACGGTGCCTCAGCAGCTCCCTGACAGGCCCCCCACTCTTGCTCCCTCTCCCTGCACCCTCCCCTTGCTTAAATAACCTGGGCCTGAGATTCTGACGGGATAAAATAGCCCTGGGCTTGGCAGGAGATGGCAATCTACCCACAAGGCAGGGCTTTAATACATTTGAGCAGTGGGAAGCTCCACGTTGCCAGAATTTTGATCCATGGGGTGTGGGTTGCTTTCCCTTACAGCCCCTTAGCTACCCATTCCTCAGTCTGAATGCACCCCCTTTAGGCCGAAGAGCCCCTCACTCTTCTGACCCCACCCTTGGTTTGGGGAGTACTGGGGGGGCTGGCCGCAGCTCCTTTTGATAGGCAGACTTCTTGCCAAAGACACTAGGGGGCAGCACATACCGCAGAGCTACTGGTCTCAAAGCTCTTAAAACCAAGTGGAGCTAGCAGGGGCAGGGAACTTCTTGACCCTGAGAAGTGTGGAGGCTGGCTGCTAGACCCATCTATGCACCCTGGAACCGACTTGAGGTCAGTAGCGTCCTCGAATTCCTCTCCATCCAGAGTCCTGGTGAGTGTGGCTTCTCCCACAGGATAGTGTGGCTCGGGGGGGGGGGGGGGGCTTCTGCATCCGGCTGGGACACCCTCATCGTAGTTGAGTCCCCATCTTCCCCGCTGAGAGCCCCCCCTATATGCCTTATCCTTCTTGCTAAGGAGTTCACTGGGCGTGGTGATATGTGCCTGTCATCCCAGCCCTCTGGAGGCTGAGGTGTATGGATTGGTGTGAGTTCAAGGCCAGCCTGGACCAAATAGTTTAAGGGCAGCCTGAATAACAAGCAAAAACTCTGTCTCAGAATTCCCCTGTTTAAAAATAATTAAGGAAAGGGGTTCAAATGAGGACTTGAGAGAAAATAGGAGAGGAGGGAATTAAATCCTAACGTGAGCTGGTAAGTTGGGTAAAATAAACACGAACAGAATGAGTGGTGGGCGTGCAAGCACACAGGGAGGCTGGGGACTGGTGGCTTTTGGGGGATTATATATATGTCTTTGCTTCTTGAGAAAATTTTCTTTGCTCCCTGCTCTCCCTCAATGCTATGGACAGAGACTTCAGATTTCCAGTGAAATCCAGGGAAATCCAAACAGGTCTTGCTTCTGAGTCCTCCCTAGCTGCTTTTAGTGCTAAGTGGGAGTTCCAACTAGGTGCTAAAGCCCCCACGAACCCTGTCAGTCATCACCCTACCCAGAAGGGCCTGCGACCACTCATTGCCTGTGGCATGCCACTTGCACCCGTAGGGCTCGTGCTGGCACTGCACAGAGAGTGCAGGGGCTCAGGTCAGATGGCAGATGAAGGAGGAAACCTCCATGGAAGCCATATGCTCATGGAGTGTGAAGAGACATGGCTGGATTGTGTTTTGCCTGCATTGAAGCAAATTTTTTTTGCTCGTTCTCGAACCCTGTCCCCATTTTACCAGTGCCATACCCCCGGGGCCTTCTGGGGGGTCAGGTGACCCCCCAGGGTCACTTTAGTGAAGCCCCACCCACCCCCACCTCCATGCACTCTGCACCTATTAGCTAAGCGTGCTCCCAGCTGATGCCCACATGCAGAGGTGCTCCTGTGGGGTCAGGGACAGCTGAAGCTCCCCCCTTAAAGCCCCCCTGTGCCTCAGTGTGGGAAAGTGCCATAGCCAAGGCCTTAGTGTCCCCAGCAGTAGAACTGCCATGAAGCTCCACAAACTTGAAGGAGCCTGGGGAATAATGTGGAGGGGACATGGTGGTAAGGGGCAAACTGGCATTGGAGCAAGTGCCATACGCAGTGATGAACAGGGTGGCCCACCCCCAAGGGGCCCGGTTACCACACTCACTCTAAAAATGCTCATCACTTCTCCATCCTCAGCTTTGTCTCCCTCTGCCTCTCTTGATCCTGCTGGAGGGTCTGAGCACCCTAATCAGAGGACCCCATCCTTTGGGGGAGACTGCTAATATCGACCCCGCCGGTTTCAGCAGAGAGGCTTGGGAACCGTTGACTCCCCAGTCCTCTTTAACCAGCAGCCAGGAGCTTCAGGGACAACACATTAACTAGAGCACAGGTAACCAGGCTGGCCCCCCACGCACTGTACCCTCTGTGTGTTGGGAAGGCTGTAACTGAAGTGGGGGCTTGGGGCATCAAGGAGCCTGGCCTCTGATGGAGGAGAAGATGCTCAAAGGGCCCAGTGAGACAGATTCCAAAGGCCAGGAAAGACAGCCAGGGAGAGTACTAGTCAATAGGGTTACAAAGCCACAGAGCCTTTTGTAAGTAAACCAGATTTTCTTTTACTAATCCGCCAAGCAAGATGGCAGGGCCAAGAGATGAGGGTAGGGCTGCTCTTCCCAGCAGGAGTGGACAGCTGTTTCTGCAAATGTAAAAGGAAGAGTTTTCTTCATGAGAACGTTCTTCTGGCTTCATTCTTTCCATCCTCTCCCTGCGCACCCCTCACCCCTCTTCCTCCCCTACTCCCAGTCTCAAAGACAAAAGGGACAGACTGTAGGGAGGACTCAGGGCTGAGATCCTACAGCTGCGCATGGGCGCATGCGCGCGTGTGCGTCTGCATGTGCGTATTTATACCGTTTAAAAAGTAAAGCTGCCCTCTTTGCGTACTCCCCGTACCTCCCAGCCACCGCCCAGAAAGGAGCAGGTGAGGCTCAGGGACAAGAGGATGCCTCTTGTGATCTCCCGGCAGTGTTTTACAAGGGAAAGCTGCTTTCTCCCTGACTGTGAGCCCAGCTGCTCCTGCCACCCTCAGACTCTTCTGCCCCCAACACTCAATGCGGGCAATGGAGGTTTCCCCAGGGGTACATCCACGCGTGCGTGTGTTTCTCCCCTGCATTGTGGAACCCCGTGGGCCCACTGTGGAGTCTATAGTCATGGCCCCTTACCCTGTGAAGCCTAACCACCTCCTCCCTGGGCTTCTCTTACGTGGAGCCTGGGTCCTTGGAGTTTTGCCCTAATCCCCTTTGCTTCCATGTAAGCTGGGAGCGGAGGGAGAGACTTGCAGGTTGTGCTGTGACCCCTCACATGCAGGTACTTTGTGTGCAGTGCCCCCGCCCAGGGCCCCCACTAGGAAGCTTACCCCACTAGGAAGAGGGAAACCCTGCAACAAAATAGCCTCCTGCTTCTCCATCCACAACTGTCAGATGTGGCGAAGTGAGTTTCTCTCTTACTTTGATACCAGGCAGCTGAAGGAATAAGAGGAAGAGATGGTGCCCGTGGCCTGGCATGGCCACAAGCCTTCCACCCAGCAGCAAGGGGAGGGGGAGCACCAGGGCTCGAGCTGGAGTAAGGCTCCTTTAAAAAAAAAGACAAGCATGATCTCAAGAACATCCCTTTGCTATTCTCTAAGGGCTGAAAGTCACTGCTGAGCTCTTAAAGGAAACGGAGCCCAGTCCCCAGTTCCAGGACGTGGCACCTTCTGTGGCTCAGACTCTGGCCCAGCCCGCACCCCCAGCCTGAGCTGCAGCAGACCAGCGCTGCCAAAGAGCTGCCCAGCCTCAAGAAGGTGGTGCGTGGACCAGGCGATCACCAAGCATCCAGAACTGAGGCCAGCAGCCGGCCCAGGCCCCAGGAAGGTGAGTGTCAGCATCTAGACAGCACAGAGAGGAGCACTAATGTGGTTCTTCCTGCATCCTGGACTCCTTCACAGTTCAGACCCCGACAAGGCACACCTTTGAAGCCACCTTCCCATTTTACAAGGAGCCAGCCATGGCTGGGGGTATTTTCAGTGGCACAGCTGGTGTCTGGAATCCAGGTGCTTCCCTCCCTGGGGCTCAGGTGTGGGCAGAGAAGGGTCCTTGCGGTCTGTCTCTGTAGCATGGAGGTTCTTGGAGGGAATTCCTGGGAGAGGAAGAAGAGTTTGCTTCTTTGTCGTGGGCAGATGACGGTAGAGGGAAAGAGCAGGCAGCCCAAGGGGGAAGGCAGGGGCGTCTGGTGAGGTCAGGATTTGAGGCCGGAGAAAAGGACAGAGGGAGGAAGACAGGGAAGCATCGTCAGATGGGCAGAAGTGGGGAACTTAAGCACAGCTGAGTTCATCCCCAGCATGGGGACATAAGGGGGCTTGAGCTTTCAGTGTCTCCCTGTGCCAAAGTGGGTGACAGACTCAGGCATCCTGACTGACCTGTGACCAGCAGGAGATAATGACCAAAGAGGCACTCTGAGTGCCCCAAATGATGGTATCACTATTCCATTGTCTTCTGGAAGTCAATGGGGCTTCCTGTATGTGGGGGTGGGGTGGGGGTGAGAGGTAGCTAGAAAGAACCGGGCTAGAGCTGCTTCTGCGTCCATCCAGGCAACTTCGAGCAAGTCCAGTGGTTGGCCACGCCGGTTCAGTCAGGTACTGGGGTCAGGGGGAGAGGGGCTCTGGGTCCTAGGGAGCACAGGGAGGTGGGGCCAAGCAGGGCTGTGTTCACGCCTGACAGCTGGTGTCACAGGCCGCTTCCAGGATGGGCTACATGGGCCATCCTTTTCCATGCCTCTGTGCCCATCCCACAGAGAAGTTAAGAACTTTTATTAAAGTTCAGATACTAAATAAAACAATGTAGTGAGTAGCATAGGTCCCGAGTGTGTCCCCTGCTCCCCCTCCCCAGAGGAACTCCACCCTGACCCCTACACCCCTACCTACTTACAGCTTCAGCAGGAGGTAGTTTGGGCCACCCGTTGTCACATGAGGGGTTCTGGTTCCGGATGCAGGCCTCTGGTTTTTAGGATGACACTGAGCTGTGTGTGTTGAGTCCAGGGGAGAAGTCTTCTTTGTGCACTTGGCCACAAGCAACCTGCTGGGTGTGAGAGAGGACCCCCCTCCCTAACAAGAGGACAGAGGTGGATGTGTAAATCCTGGGCTGGGCTCCACGGACAGTGGGCACCTGGGAGGTTTGATGAGTATGGGGTGCTGGGGAGGGCTTGCTGAGGGCTGGGGGAGACATCAGAACCACAGGCCAGGGCCGCAGGCCGGGCTCAGTGGGAATGAGTCTGATGTTTGGAGCAAGTGTTTATTTGTTTTGGAATTTGGGGTTTCCAGTCCAAAGAGGGGATCCTGCTGCCACAGTGCCAGGGGATGGGTGGGGTGAGAGGCGGGTACTTGGGAGCAGAAGTTCCTGCCAGTCAAGCTCCTGCAGATGGATACCCCAGCCCCAATCCCCAGGCTGTTGGTAGGATCCTTCCTTCCATAGGGGTGCGGAAAGAAGAGGGAAATAGAGGGTAGAGGAAAAGGGAGAGAACCCAGCACTGGTGCTAGTTGGGGGCATGGATGGCCCACTTATTGAATCCAGGGTGACCCGGACCTACTCCACCTTCCTTCCTGCTTGTCCCATCAGCCCACTTTTGATTAAAGAAGACCAGGTGAGGCCTCCACAGGCCGACCCAAGGGAAATGAAGAATGTGTGCCTTGTCCTTGCCTGCACTGGCATGGTTCCCTGTGCCTTGGTGGATCCACAGTGGCCACCCAAGGTGACCTCGGTCTTCTTCCTACCTTGCAACATCCAGACATGCATCCCTGAGCATGAACAGTGGCTCCTCCAGGTAGCTGGCCACTTCTGTGGAGCAGAAAGCAGAAAGTGGGCCCCTAAATGGGCCACTGCTGTGACTGCCCTCCTGGTATCCCAGAGGAGGAGGAGGAAAGCCCAGATTCTGCAAAGGCCTGTTACTCTCCTATCTGCCCAGGCCTAGAGAAAAGGTGCAGAGCCCAGAGCTGGGTCATAGGGAGTCCTAGGTTTGTCTCTCCTTAACAGAGACCCTCGGCAAGAATTGGAAATGACTGTGGTCTCACAAGGAGTTGGGGTGCAGACAGGCACTTTTAAAAACGTTTCTCACCCCCAAATTTACAAGTCTCCCTGGAGTGGGAAACAACGTCAGCAGACCAGAGCCCCCTCGCTGAAGGCTCCCTCCTGTCTACAGGCGCACACCCCTACCAAGCAGGCCTGAAAGCCAGCACGGAGGCTGCAGGAGGGAAGGGAAGGGAAAGGGGGGCAGTGATGGGTGGGGTGGGGGGAGACAGGCCAGATGTTCTTGGAATGGGACACAGTGATTGATGCAGACTGGAATTTGAAGGGGGGAACATTCCCCACGTGCCTCATGCTCTGGGTGGAAAATGAACTGCTTTTCATGGAGAGTGGGGGGAGGGTCGTCCAGGTCTTGCCAAGCTAATGTAAAGGAGATGCTTCTGCCCTGCTTGGGTCCCCACACCTGTCCAATGCCATTAATTCCTGCCTTTCCAGAGTGTTAGGCTTTGAGATGCTCCCTCAGCCCCAATCTGGACTGTCTTTATGGGTGACAGGAGGGACAAGCAATCCTCACTGTACTGATCCCATGATTCCCATCATAATGCTGCCTCCCAGCAGCGCCCCTTCTCTGGCATCCCCACCCACAGCGCCCCACCCCGCCAGTCACTGTCCTTCACCCCTAACACTGCCCAGTGCTAAGGGGGTGGCCTTGTTCCCAGCACAGCGCAGCCCCGCATGGTAAGCTTGCATGTGGGTTCAATATTTGCCTTTAAGGAACTGAATTTTCCCCCAGCCAGAGTGGGGAGGTTTGTCATGAAAATTCTCTCCGAGAAAACGAAAGGAGACCCCTGGCACCCCACCACCATGCAATCCTGCCTGCCCCCCATATTTCTCCTTCGCTTTCTCACTTCCTCTTCTGTTTTGCACTGCCCAGACAAAATGAGTTTCATCGTCGTTTGGGGGTTGGTTTCAGCCAGGTGGGTGCGCGCAGAGGGCCGGGGCAGGCTGGGGTGGCCGCCGGGGGTGCTCCGAGCCCCTAAGACGAGCCGGGGAGGAGCCTGCCCCCGGCGGCGGCCCGGCCGCGGCTTCGCCTAGGCTCGCAGCGCAGAAGCGCGTGGGGCGCAGTGGCGGCGGGGCGCCCGCAGGCCTCCTCCGCGGCGGCGAGGCTGGGAGCCCGCAGCCCTGGGAAGACCCGAGGGGCAACGCCCCGGGCGCTCCCTCACGGCCCTCGAGTGTCTCCTTTCCAAGCAGGCGCCCGCTCTGTACTGGCTCCCACCAGGGCACCCCTCCCGGTGGCGAGAAGGCTACAGAATGAAAAGCTAAATTCATTTGGGCGTGTGCGCCAGGGCGCCCGGTGCTACCTGCCCCGCAGCCCTCTTATCCCTTTCCGGAGCTGAGGCCTCACAGCCCGCATCCGCATTCCCCGGGGAGGGCGCCACCACTCCGCCAGGGTCCCTAGCTGCGGTGGACCCGCGCAACGCATTCCCCTCCAGCCAGGAGTTTGCCCTAAAATGCAGCCCCAGCTCTCCAGGGTTCCAATACATCCAGCAACTTCCTTGTAACCCCTGAATTCCAGCGTTACTGTTTATGGAATCCTCCAGATTTAAGCATTGCTCTTTAAATCGTCCTAATGCGTTCAGCATTTGTACAGCTCACAAGAATTTTTCTTTTGTGCCTTTATTTCCAAACACTTTAAAAGGCGTGAAACCCCTGCTAGTGTCCCCAGTCTGCACTACTTAGCCTGGGTCCCCAAATTTGTTTTCATCTAGGCTTTTAGCAGATTTATATACTTGCTTCTGGCTCCCACAGATTTACAGACCACCACCCGGGGTTTCTTAAAATTTAAACAGTGACCCATAGTTCTGTAATCATACTGACAGATCCTGCTGGCTTCTCAAAGTATGGGTTTTTTTTTTTTTTTCATTTAGTGTTTTTCTGGTTTTTAGGTACTGTCCCTAAAACAAGTGGAACATTTACCCTACATTTCTACAATGTCAGCTATTAGCTCCAGGGTATCTTTAGTTTACCATCCCTTTTCTGACCTCCCCCACATTTCGGCCCTATTCTGATTCATCACACTTTGGAACACTGTCCACTGAGTTTCACAATCTTTTGCTCTAACTTGGGTTCCCTACGTTTTGTGCACTAAACACCAGGTCTGCCCCCCAGGACACTGAGCAATTTTCCTGGAACTCTACGTGTTGAACTTTGTTCCCTATACCTCCCCTCAAAGATACATATTGCACCCAGCACCTTAGAACGATCTATACTTTGATTTTCTCTATTCCACAAACAGAATGCTTTTACAAGTGATTCCTAAAATTTAATGTACAATTTTCCTCCACAGTCATGAGGATTTGGGATATTTATTTCCAAGACCCTACAGGCTCCCTGGCCACTGATCAGGTTCTTTAAGACATAGCCACTTGTAATCCAGGCCTCCAAAGCCCACTGAGCAATTATCCAAGATGTATTCCACTGTGCCGGGAAGGTTTTCTACCTTTATTCTTTCAAATAATGTCCTGTGTCTCTGGGTCACATCATACACAGAACTAACTCTTAGGCAGAGCCTATTTCTTGTTGTAACTATCTTCATCGAATGTCCTCAATTCCTATTCTGAGCATTTTCCCCTGCAACATGATATATTGAATATTTATTAAAAGGTTCCATGAGCCCTCTTACTTTACTAATAAGAATCTGGATTTTCTAAAGTGCAAACATCCAAATCCTAGGACTACACCAAATCCTTTTCCTGATCCTCCATGTTTGCCCAAGTTAGACTCTCTCAAATATTAGGCTACGCCCTCCAGCCCCCAAATACATAATTATTATTATTAAGTTACAGAAAAGAAGCTCTGGGGCTGGAAAGCAACCTATGTACCCACTGAACCCTCCACAGTTAAGCAATATTTGCTGCAAATCCTGAATAATCTTCACAATGATTTTCCAGACCCCACAATTTAGGAATTTTGTGTTCCCTAAAACTTAGGTATTGAACCCCCAAGTCCTCTAAACATCTCAAGTAACTTTCCTGGATCCTTGGTTAAAAAATTATTTCCCCAAAGCCCCCAAAATGAAGTACACCAAAACAAACTGAGACTTTTTTCTTCCGCAGAACAATTAAGCTTTTATTAAGCTTTAATGAACTTTATTGCATTATATGACCTTACTTTGAGTTTCCCTAAACTTAGGCAATATTCCATGAGTCCCCCAAAGCACACTGAAAAATGTCCCCAAAATCCTAAAAGTTTTTAAATATTTGTGCCTTATTAGTTTCCTAGCTTCTAATTTGGCTTTCTGAAATTTAGGTCTCCATGGCCATTTAGTAATTTCCATGGACCCCCAAAATTGAGACTATATTTTACTGGGGTTCCTTACATGCCAACCATGTCCAGGAAAACTACAAGATTTTTGGCTCTTGTTCAACAAAAATAAATGAACTGAAGTCTGTTTTTAAAATTAAAATGGACATTGAGGTCTGCATCCCCCAAATGTACTGCCTACACTTTGGGTTCCCCAAAATTTAGACAGTGCTTCTGGAGTTCTAAAGATCACAAGATCTTCCCTGTACCTCACTAAATATGGAGGCTACTTTCCCCGTGTGTTACAAGTCTCCAGCTAGTGAGCTGCATTCTTAAAATATGGACATTAATCCCTACCTCCCTTGAAGAATTTGCTTAGACTCCTAAAATATGTCCCTTGTTTTCATTCTGTGATTTTAAACTTTGTGTCCCTTAGGTTTCCCCAAATTTCATGTTGAGAATTTTCTTTGGTTCAACAACAACAACAACAACAAAGCCCTCACCCCCAAACAAACTAGTCTGTGACTTTGGGGGACCCCCCCCCCAATCTTGAGATCAACATGCTAGTTTCCTTCACTTTAGATCTATGTCACTGTGTCCCCCAATTTCATGGTTACAATTTCCTTCATCTCCCAGTTGTGGACTTTATTTTTCTGAAGTCTCAAATTCATTTATTATTGTTCCCACATTTGTTGACTCTCTCCTGGGCGCCCCTACTTCGGGACAATCGTTCTTTGGGCTGCAAATCAGAGATCCATCGTGCAATTCCGAAATTTGGGCATTGTTCCCGGCCCGCTGACTGCCCTAGGCTTCCCCAATCCCGTGCACGGCGGGCACTGGTTTCAGGCCTCTTAGCGTCTCCTACAGAGTCCCCAGAGCAACTAGGATTTTGGAAAATTTTCTTTCTGTACCCCAGACACAGTTCTGACCGCAGCGCGATCGCCAGGACGTGGGCAGTACTTGTCTCCTAACCAGGAAAACGACTGGGCATTGTCCCCCAGTTCCCCCAAATTTGGGCATTGTCCCTAAGTCTTCCAACGGACTGGGCGTTCCCCCCGGACACTGGGGACTGCCCCCCCGGGGTCTCGCTCACCTTCAGCAGCGTCCACTGTCCGCCACAGAGCGCTCGCCCGCCCGCCCGCTGCCTCGGCTCTTCCTGCGCCTGCAGACGCTGCCTTCAACTTCGCGGTGAGCTTCTCAGCGGCCCGGGTCCTGCCGCCTCTGCGACCCCAGCCTGGTTCCTGCCCGCACCCGCTGCCGTTCTGATCAAACGGGTAGGAAGGAGCTAGTTTTCAACGGCCGCCCCGGAGGCCAGCGAGGAGCGCAGGACCCAGCTGCGGGTTACCCGCTCGTCGGCCGCACTCCCTTCGATTTGGCGCTCCGAAACCGACGCCACTTTCGTTTACTTTTAGCAAAAGACCACAATTGTGGGCCGAGCGGCTTGGCTGCCCCGAGGCAGTGCGGGCAGAATCTGGAGTCGGTGGGACGCAGAGAGGCGCTCCGGGTTAGGCGGCGCGGCGCCTCCAGCCAGCCAGCCGAGCTTAGCGCTTGGGGCAGCGCGCGCCAGCGCGGGCGCAGTGATTGATGGCGGAGCAAGGGGGCTAGCCGGCGCTGGGGCTTCCGCCGCCCGCGGCCCCTTCCTCTCCGCGAAACGCAGGCAGGCGGCCGGGACTGCTGGGGGTGATCGGGGGCGGGGGCGCAGGGGATTGTGAGTGGTTTTGACTTGGTGAAAATCACAGTGCCTTCTCACATCGTCCAAACTCTCCAGGAGATGGTTTCCCCAGCCCCCCAGATAATCGTGGTGGCCCCCGTGGCTGAACCTGCGCCTACGCAAGTCCAACGCACTGAGGACGGGGGAACCATTATCCGGATATTTTGGGTGGGCCTCAAAGGCGAGCTGCTTAGACGCATCCCGGTGAGCTCAGTCATGCAGGTAGGACTTGAGCTTTTTTCTCCTCCGGAGAGCAAAGCTTTTGCGGGCAGGCTCCATGCCTGGGGCAGATTGGACTGGACCCAGTCAGCCTTCTCCAGCCCCGCCGCTGGAAGCTGCCGGGGCTGTTCCGGGCTGCCGCGCGGCACCGGGGGGCGCTCGGGATCCGATTGCGACTTGAGGTGCCTCGCAGCCCGCCCAGACTACTTGGGCAGGTGGCCGCCTCGCACCCTACCCGAGCTTGGGGATATTTCCTCCGCCGAGAGTTACCAGCGGGGATCCGCGACCCAGCGCCGAGTCACCTGCGCCCATGAGCTGGCCAGACCCTCCCGCCAGGTAGCCTACTGGCAGGGCGCAGGGACTCTCACCACTGCTAAGGCCTGGGACGATGCCTACGCCTGCTGGCCCCACGTCCCCAGCGCTGGAGCGCAGGGCGCCCTGGCACCCCAGAAACCCTAGAGGAGACCCCCAGAATTATTTAGAATAGAGATACGGGTTTCGTTCGCCTTCGGCATCTCCCAGCCCCCCACCCTAGCCTCGAGTCCCTGCACCCACCGCCCCCCCCCAGCGGTTGCCCCGGGGCCTCGGGCCCCCAGCCCGCGTTCCCTCCGGTGGCTCGAGTTGCGGGGGCGGTCCCGGGGCGGGGCGAGAGCCCCGCGGGCGCCCATTGGCGCGGGCTCTCGGCCAGCGGGCCCGAGCGGGCGCCGAGCCGCGGGGTGGCGCGGCTATAAGAACCGGGCGTTGGCGCCCGCAGTTCGCCTGCTCTCCGGCGGAGCTGCGTGAGGCCAAGCCGGCCCCCGGCCCCCCCTTCCGGCCGCCCCCGCCTCCTGGCCCACGCCCGCCCGCGCTCGGCCCGCCAGCGCCTCCACCCGGGCTGGCGGCCCCGCGTCGACGTCGTCCGCTGATTGCTGCTAACTCCCGTCCTGGGCGCCGTCGGCGGGGTCGCGCTCCGTCGGGCCTGCGGATTCCCCGCCGTCTCCTCCTTCGTCTACCTCAACGCCGGTCCCCGCTTCGCCAGAGGAGGCGGTTCCCCCCGCAGGCAGTCCGGCTTGCAGGCCGCCGGCGTTGTCATCCCCCGCGCTCCCCCCCAGCCCTCCCCGGCGCGCACCCCGGCCGCTCCCCCTTCCTAGCTGCGTCCCGAGCGGCCGCGGCGCCGCCACTCCTTCCCTCCCCCTGAGACCCGGGCTTGCGACGGCCGAGGGCTCCGTCGGCCCAAACCGAGCTGGGCGCCCGCGTCTCGGGTGACGCCTCCACTCCGTCCCGGTCAACACCGTCCCCAGTCCCAGTCCCCGACGTTGCGTCCTTTCCTTAGCTTCTCCTCGCCCCGCTACTCTCACCGCGTCCGCGCGGCCCCGCTACTCCACCGCCACCTTCCCTGAGCTCCCTCCCGCCCCCCCAACTCCTCGCCTCCGACTCCCTCCCCCCTCACGTCCTCCCCCTGCCTTCCCCTACCAAAGTGGATTAATTATACGCTTTCTGTTTCTCTCCGTGCTGTTCTCTCCCGCTGTGAGCCTGCCCGCCTCTCGCTGTCCTCTCTCCCTCTTGCCCACTCTTTGTCCCCCCCCCCTTCACGTTCACTCTGTCTCTCTCACTATCTCTGACCCCCTCTATCCTTGGTACAACAGCTGACCTCATTTCCCGATACCCTTTCCCCCCCTAAAAGTACAACATCTGGCCCGCCCCAGCCCAAAGATAGCCCGTCCTTCCTAAAGAAGCAGAAGAGTCCCCCCCCAAAAAATAAGCCATCCCCCCGTTCTGCCCCGTCGCACATTCGGCCCCTGCGACCCGGCCAGAGCGGCGCTGGCAGAGGAGTGTCCGGCAGGAGGGCCAACGCCCGCTGTTCGGTTTGCGATCACGCAGCAGGGAGGTGGGCGGCAGCGTCGCCGGCTTCCAGGTAAGCGGCGTGGACCATCGGGGCGAGGAGGGCAGGCAGGCGCGCAGGACGCCTGGCTCTTCCTCCCGCCCGCCCAGCTGGGGCCTGGGGTTCCCACTGGCCGGGAAAGGGCTGGGGGCTGGGGTCGGGTTCCCTCGGGGTACCCCTGGCTCTCCCTCTTGCAAAGCAATCGGGGGGGGGGCGTCGAGAAGCGCCGAGGAGGTGTGTGCAGTCGACACGGGCGACTTCCTGGTCGGTTTGTGGGTGTGTGTGAGTTTGGGGGGGAGCGGTGGTTCTGAAAACGTGAGATTTGTGCCGTGCGGGCGCAGTCCCCTCAGGGTGTTGGGTAATGAGGAGGGGGGCGGTCTTGGAAGCCCACCCTGGTATGTTGACTTGGTGCCAGCAAGACTGAGAGAGGAAGACGGGGTGGGTGGGGCCAGGAGGGGGACCGAGTTGGCAAAAGGGTAATGCCAGACGCCACATTTGCAATGTATTTCGCTCCTACCCCCATCTCTCCCCTGTCCCCACATTTCCAACTAGGAATCTGGGGGAGAGGGGCCAGTTTGAGGCTCAGAAGGGCCTGCAGAGGGGGCAGCTGCCCTGCCCCTGGCAGAGTGGAAGTTTCCATACAAGGGGATGGAATGGTGCCCCCCGCCCCCTATTGTCTTGCCAGAGATGGGCTGGGGGTGCAGGATGAGCCCCCCCATGGTACTTTACTAAGGGATGATCCAGTACTAGCGGTTGGGGGTGCAGGAGAGAAGAGACTGGCTGGAAGGAGGGAGGGGGCGGGTGCAAAGGGGGCGGGAGGAGTGGTCAGCGGCGAAGGGGTGGGGGTAGGGTGGAGCCGGGGCTGGGAGGAGCCGACTCAGACATAAAAGCGGAGGCACTGACCAGCTTGCAAACTGGACACTAACTTCTCTTCTGAGAGACACCTCCAGCTTCCACCTACTTCTCCTCTTCCTCCTCCAGCCCCAGCGAGCCTCCTGTCCAGCCGAGGTAACGGGGCTGTGGAGTAAGGACCCAGCTGCCATCCTGCTTCGGCCTGCCTGGTTGCTGAGGGCAACGGCAGAGCCTCCGGCCTGCGCCCCTGCAGCCCGGCCTGCGGCCTCAGCGCCCTGCTTCTCCCCTGAGCCTTCGCCAGTTTTCACCTGGTTCCCTCGCTCCTTCACCTGCTTCCCTTCCCTCCCTTCTCCTCTCCCTTCCTCAGCAGCGGCTTCAGGGTTTCTCCTGGGTCTTCACCTGTCTGGCACCTCCACATGCCTCCTCACCGTCCTCCGCTTTCTGCTGGCATCTAGGGCTGAACCTGGAGCTAGAGTGGTGGGATTTGTGGAAGGGACCTCGGGGGCAGCAGATGGAGCTACCCCGCACACCGACTGCGGCTGAGCGGCCAGCTGGCTGAGTTTGCTTGCTCCCAGGATTTGGAAGAAGCAGCAGAGGGGCGGCGGGGTGGCTTAGTTCTGTTGGAGAGGTTAGGAGAGGTGGTTTTTGGATTTTTTTTCATGAAGGTAGCAATGGCTTGACAAGCAGGGAATAAGTAAGATTGTATCTTTCTTATTCCCTGCTCCATCTGACGTGATTTATTGCATGGACCCGTGGAAGGAAGCTAGGCCACCAGCCTGGAGGACCCCAGAAGTAGGGGCCAGAGTAACCTGCTTTGTAGTTCGCGTCTGCCGTACCTAAAGGAGCCGATTAACTGTTGCCCCAGCTGGCTCTTTAGCCACTCAGCTACGGAGCGGTGTGTTCTACAATGAACAGCCCCTCCAGCCTGTAGCAGAGGCCAAGTACCTGGAGGGACCTGGTACTTGGCCTCTCTGGTGATCTGACCCGGTCTCTCCAGCTCCTTCTGAGGTGCACGGGGTCTTGGGGACAGTAGGGGGATGGTGCGTTGGTTACGGAAGAACTCCGAGGCATGATTTGAGGCCTGAAAAGGGGGCTTCTGTGAGTTTTGTTATGTCCAGGGCAGGCTGGAGTGGGAGGGCTGGGTGATTCAGGAGACTAAGGCTCCTGGGACTGTGGGCGGCACAGTTTTACTAACCATTGGCTCTTTTACCTAGCTTTGCGCATACAGGCTGAAGGGGAGAGGCTGGCCCAGCGGGGTTTGCCTGCATGTTTGGAGCGCCGTGGTCCTCCTGGACCTCCCTGCCCAGCTGGGGTTTGGGAGGCCAGGGATTGGTCCTCTAGGACATACATGCTCCACATAGGTGGAGCTATTTGCCATCTTGGCGGTTGCTTGGAGGCCCCAACAGTAGTAACCGTGCCCTTCGTCTGGCTCTGGCCCCACCCCCATGATGTCACAGGAGGGAGACCATTCCAGTGTCCAGCGCTGGCCCCTTGGCTGTGGGTGTGACTGCGCTCCTGTAATCATGATGAGCGAATGGTGGTCCACATGTAAAAGTGCTAATGTACCTTGCAATTTAAAGCTACAGAGCACGTCGTCTGACCCCCAGACCGGTCCGTTCTCCAGTTGCCTGGCCTCAGCAATTAACATATGCACTTTTTAAAAAATTAAAATTAAAAAGGAAGCTGGACTTTTACATTTCAGCTGAATGACTGGGAATCTGGGCGTGGGGGAGGTGCCTGGAGACTGGGGCGGGGGGTGGAGCCCTCACTCAGGTCAGGCTGTCTCTGTCTTTTGCAGATACCAATGGGGATTTCAATGGGGAAGTCGATGTTGGTGCTACTCACCTTCTTGGCCTTCGCCTCGTGCTGCATTGCTGCTTACCGCCCCAGTGAGACCCTGTGCGGCGGGGAGCTGGTGGACACCCTCCAGTTTGTCTGTGGGGACCGCGGCTTCTATTTCAGTAAGTAACTTGGAGGGGATGGGCGGGGAGAGGAGAGTATGCAGTGGGTACCCTCAGTCAGACTCTGTGGGATGGGGGCTGTGAAACGGGCAAGGGGATATTTAGAGCCCACGTCACCTCTGAGACTTGGAGAAGATACGGCCTCCCGCAAGGATTTACTGAGCACCCCCCCACCCCATGCCTGGCACGCATGTGCAGCTGGCCGCAGGCCCCGTACCTCAGTGGGCTCACAGGGTCTCCATGGGGTGGGGGGTGGGAGGTGGGAGTTCCTGGTGGGCTGGGCACAAGTCCCCACTGCCAAGACACCGTGCCCCTTGGGCAGAACTGTAGCCTCTGCCTTCTTTCCTGTACCGTTTGAACATTTCAACGGGGGGGGGAGGGGCGCGGGGGGGCGTGTGTTCACGAGTGATCAGATTTAAAGTTTGATATGCGTAAGATCAATAAAAATAAAAGCATACATAGCGAGTAGCAGAGCTGATTGTGCACATGCAGCCTTGGGGGAGGAGAGGAGAACTCCAGGGTTTGGGGTCCTGGCAGCAGTGTGGGGTACCAACCTGCTTTGACTGTTTCTCACAATTTTCTCTTGATCTTTCAGCCTGGGGGGTTGGGGGGGGCCTCACTGCTCCCAGAAGAGGGGAGCTAGAGGGACATGCCTGGGTGGGGTTGGAGGAGGAGGGGCATCAGGAACAGTGACTTCTCTTGCTGTTATGTACTTCCTTGTCTTCTCCACCTGGCACTAGCCACGTGACCTCCTCCTCTGCAGCCTCTACTTACCCATCTGTGAAACAGGCTGACAAGATGTACCTACATTTCCAACTTCTTTCTGAAAAGTACTCCTGCTGCTGGATGCTCTGAAGCCCTTGCTGCCCTGGCCTCTCTTGTGTTCTCCCTTTCATCTGTCTCCTTGGCGGGGCAGGACGTGGCACTGCAGGCCCCGTGCCATTGGTCCTTGCTGAGGGAATTGCTCCCCTAGGCTTTCCTAAGAGGAGAAATGGGCCAAGCCCACTAATGGGACCCCCAAGCTGGGGACCCCTGTCCCTCCTCCCACCGATGACACCAGCCCTTTGGTGCCCAAAGTGACTGTCCTCCCAGCCAAGCCTCAGACCTGAGTGCCGTGGGGGAGAGGGGAAAGACGGGAGAAGAGAAGGGAGTGGTTAATGCGACTCCTCACTCCTCCCCTCCCGTCTTGTTCTCTCCTGCCCAATCCTCCCTGTCTCAACGCTTGGGGACACGGACCCCTGCAGGTTGTGGGCCACACCTGTGGGGCCAGGCTCCTTGCTGGGCTCACAAACCCCACCTATGTTCCAGACTACCTCCAACACCCGCCCTGGGAATTCACATCCCAGGCAGGAGGCACCAGAGGCCAGGGGCTGGTCCTGCAGCATGCCCCTTCCATCTCTGTCCTTTCTGGGCTCCTCTGCCTGCCCTGCAGCGTGACCAGGGCCTAGCCTGGGCAGCCCCCCCCCCCCGGGGTGGCTTTGATGGGCACTGACTGTGACTATCTCCTGGAATTTCTAGGCAGACCCGCAAGCCGTGTGAGCCGTCGCAGCCGTGGCATCGTTGAAGAGTGCTGCTTCCGCAGCTGCGACCTGGCCCTCCTGGAGACTTACTGTGCCACCCCCGCCAAGTCCGAGAGGGACGTGTCAGCCTCTTTGGCCGTGCTTCCGGTGAGACCCTGGACCTTTCCCCTCTTTCTAAAAATGAGGGATAGGATGTTAGGTGTATCTCCTGGCAGGTGGGACCCCTTAGCCAAGAAGGACATAGCCAGCTTTAGCTTGAAGTACAAAGGGGGGGGCGGTCCCATAGGTCTTCTTGGCCAGTGCCCCCACCCCCCAGTGGATGTTGACTTCATTGAAGGTGCTGCCGAGGAGGTCTGGGCAGGTGGCTTTGGGGGTAGAGCCTATAAGGCTGACCTGTTGATTGTTCCTTCTTTCCCAGGACAATTTCCCCAGATACCCCGTGGGCAAGTTTTTCCAATATGACACCTGGAGACAATCTACTCAGCGCCTGCGCCGAGGCCTGCCAGCCCTCCTGCGCGCACGCCGGGGTCGAATGCTCTCTAAGGAGCTTGAAGCATTCAAAGAGGCCAAGCGTCACCATCCCCTGACGGTCCTGACCTCCAAAGACCCCACCCACGGTGATGATACCTCTTCGGAGAAGTCCAGCAACCAGAAGTGAGCCAAATTGTTGTAATTCTGCAATGTGTACCATCGCGCTCGTGACCTCCTCTTGAGCAGGGACATTTCCATCACGTCCCACCTCTAAGATCTCTCTGTTCTGTTTCCACCCCAGTATGTTTCTCTACCCCAGCCCCTGTGCCCCGCCTCCCC
This sequence comes from Cavia porcellus, assembly GCF_034190915.1. Classification (NCBI taxonomy): domain Eukaryota; kingdom Metazoa; phylum Chordata; class Mammalia; order Rodentia; family Caviidae; genus Cavia; species Cavia porcellus. Next base: position 30,567,475 of record NW_026947500.1, read on the forward strand.
ACATCAGGGTGCTCCCCTGGCCCCACTCCACCGGGCTGAGGGAGTCATAGCAACATCTTCAAAGACAAAACCTATTAGATTTACATATCCCCCACATACACCCCCTCCCAAATTCTACAATGCACATCAAAACAATTGAAAAAGCCCCTTAAAACTAATTGACTTTTTAAAAACACTGATTAGCCTTTAAAAAAAAAACCCTGAAAAACCAATTGGCTGAAAAGATACTAAAAAGGAATTGGCTTAGAAACAATTGGAGAAAGTAAAGGAATTCGGCACACCCTCCCCCTTCCTCTTCCTCCCTCTGACCTTGAGTCAACTAGGTTGGACCAGCAAGAGGAAGGAAGGGGGACCCCAAAAGTTTGCAGGTGGGCATGCCAGTGCTGCTACACCATCACCTACTCATTTCCGTTGAGCACTTTCAGTGTTGGCTGCCTAAGAACAGCGGCCACCAGACTCATTCCTCACCCATTTTCCATCAGGGAGCCGCCAGGGTGTTAGGTGGACTTGACCCATTGACATCAAAGGAAGGGAACAGCCTGAAAACCTTTTACTCCTGAAAGTAAAGTTTAATTGGCGCTAACCCCACCCCCCAAATTCTTAGATCTCAGTCTCTATCCTAGAAAGCACACACTCATCCCTACACAGTCACATGCACACAACACCTGCCCACATGTACATGTGCGCCCACCCCACGTACCTTCACACATGCATACACACACCTACCTCACACATGCACACATACACACCTGAGCACACACACATCTCACACACACACACACACACACGCACACGCACACGCGCGCACACACACACACACACACACACACACGCCCACACACACACACGCCCACACACACACACCCCTAATTGGATGAAAGCAATCAAAAAAGAAACAACCCTCACTTCTGACCCACATCGTGTAGATTAAGCAGAGTTCCACCTCAAATTCTCTCGGCTGTTTTCATGGCCCGAGTTCCCAGGTGCCACCATGCTCCCAGAGTGAGGAATGAGTTTGGTCAGATTAGAGGTGGTGTTAGCAAGCAAGGTCTGCCCCCACCAGTGTGCTCCTGGGAGAAAGATCTGGGGATCCCCCGCCCTGAGCACCAAAGAATCATCTTTGCCCTGATAGTGGAGAGAGTGGGAAGTCTGGCGGTTGGAGGGGTGGGTGGGGGGCAGTGGGGGCTGGGTGGGGGGAGCTCTGAGGTAGAAGATGGTCCGGGGAGATTTTGGAGGGAAGAATCAGGAGGAGAAACAGCTCAATTTGCAGAATTACGGAGAAATCAGGAGCCAAATTTTACATCAATTGATCATTTCCCCTTTGTTTCTTGGGGCATATTTCCTTTTTTTTTTTTCTCTCTCTTTTTTTTTTTATCAGTTAGCTTTTATGCGCTCAAAATTGAATTATACTCCCATCCCCTATGTTACCAGGGGAGCAGTGACCCCAAACAATGTGCGAATACCATCTTTGCCACTTGTCATCATGTCCTGCTCTCCGCCATTTATCACCCTTTGATTTTTAACCTGTTCCTGTCGCTTGGATTGAGTTGAGAGTGGGGCCTCCTTAGGGTATTGGCCACAATGCCCCACGGAGAAGTCAGGGGAAGAAAAAGGCCGCTTCCTGGTCTGGCTTCTGGGGATAGTGGCTTAGTCCCCAGAGGTTCTGAGGGCTGGAGGAGGGGCTGGGTGGTGTCTCCCCAGGTGTTGGGAAGGTGCTCGGAGGCCACAAAGATGGGGCCCTTGGCTGGCCTGCAGCCAGTCAAGGGGGAAGGGGTTATGGATGTGTGAGCAGAGAGACTCCATCGGGCAGGAGCACGTGGTCGCCTTCCACACACTTGAGGAGCCCTCCCCCCCCTTCAGTGACACCTTTTCCACCCCTCAGCACCCACCCTGTCCTCAGGAGAGCTGGAGCTCTGCAGACCCTCCTTTGGGCAGAGTGGGATGAGGCCAGGGAGTTGGGGAAGCCAGGAGGATTTGAGCCGGCAGAGCACGAGAGCTGGCCATTGAGTGGGGTCGCTTGGGCCCCGAGGCTTTCGGGTCTGGCAATGCCATGGCAGCCACATCATGGTGCCTAGGACTGTGCAGGGAACCGGGCGGCTGGGTGGTTCGTCTACCTCACCCCCACCTTTTTTGCCCCCAGTGCAGCCCCCCTGCATGAGGTCTGACTAACAATTTAGAGGCCCGAGGCTTCTGGGTCCTGGCGGCGGGGCTGGCATGACCCTGGGGGAGGTACATGTCAGCCCAACCCCGCACAGGGGGCCCCTTAGCAAGCGTCTGGAGAATGGGCCATTCGGAACATTGGACAGAAACCCAAAGAGCAAAATTGTCAGAATTGGAGAAGAATGTAGACAAATTGGCGTGAAATCCAAAAGACTCTGAGGCACCCCAAATTACCTGCCCATTCTTCTGGATACCCACCCACTCAGTAATTTTTGCCTCACTGGGCTGGGTACTCCTGGGGCGCTTGTTATGGCCCTCTGTGCTCCCAGTTTTGCCGCTCTCTCCAAGGTCACCACCATCTTATCTCCGGCACCTGTCTGGCCTCCCGTGCCTAGTGTGGCCCTCCATCTTGTCTCTTCCCTATTCCCATGTTGTCTTCAGTGGGACCCCTCTCTTGGGTCCCCCCTTTACCATCACCTGAAGACCCCCCACGCGTTGGACACCATTTGTCACCTGTGCTGCTGTGTCAGTCCATCTTGTTGCAGCTGTGTCCACCTCAACTTAACTCCGTTAACACGCTCATTCCTGGCGAAACCTAATGCATGGGTTTTGTCTTTAACTTGTTATCGCTCGCAATTTTAATAAAGCATTTAAAAATCACTATTTTGAGTTATTTGTTCTTTCACTTGGGGGATGGGATTGGGGGATGGAGGCTGGCCTCTTGGGAGACTGGGCAGGAGGTGGGTGGAGGGGGCTGGACTTGAGATCAGGAAGAGCTCCTGTGAGGGTGGGGGGGATGGGGGCCGGGGGCAGGGTGGGGGGTGGCAAGTCTGAGACAATTTCAGGCACCTAGTCATCAAAGATTGGGGGCATATGGGAGGAGGGATATGGGGGGCTGGTTTCCAAGGAAGGGGCCCAGGGCCCTTTATGTCAGCCCCAGGGTATAGCTCTCTGAACTTTGGGCTGGGGCTGGGCTGCTTCTGGGAGGCTCTGGACACCCCTGCAGTAGCCTCTGTGCTGTTACCTGGGATGGCTGCCTGCCACGCATCTTCACTCCTCCCAAGATGAGGGCCTCCCTGTGTTCCCACCCCTACTGGGTGCTGTAGATAGAGAAGAGGGCTGCTGGCCCTGTGTCCCCTGCTCGGCTGGGCTGGCCTCTGACCTTTGGGGTTTCTGAGCGTAAGAGGAGAGTGAGGGGGTGCATAAATGCTTGAGGCTTGGCCTCTTCCCTCTGTCCCATGACTCTACCCGATTTCAGCCCCCAACACCCTCATCAGCAGATCTGCTCTGCCCACCCCATTGTGGGAGGGGTCCTGAGCGGGAAGGAAGGAGGACCTCTGTGTTCTCAGGGCCTTTGGCTTTGGGGAGGGTCTCTCACCCAGACACTTGGGAATTTTGCCCTTTCCCAAATCTTCAAATCTTTGCATTTGCTGTTCCCTAATCGATTGCATTTCCCAATGGGGGGCATTGGGTTGTGATGCAGGCCTCTTGGGGTCTGCAGGGGCAGACTTGCTTCCCACACACCCAAGAACTACTTTGAGCAATTTGGGAAGCTATGATCAGAGCAGGCTGGTTAGGGGAGAAAGATTTGGGCTTGTAGATAGGAGGGCTGGGGAGTCAGAAAATTGCAAGTGAGATGTGGAAGGCACAATTGAGGGGCACTCCCAGCTGCACAAAGACAAGGCAGGAGGGAGGTGCTTGGTGGGCACAGAGGGTCCAGGGCCCACGTGGTATTGCCTGACTCCCTGGGGTCCCCCTCAGACCCTCAGGCTTCTCTCTGCCCACCCCAGAGGCAGCTGCAGTTTCTTTGTTGCCAGAGCCCCCCGAAGGCCCCCTGAAGGCCCCCTGAAGTTCTGCCCAGTCCCCCTCAGCTGTACAGCTTCCCAAAAATCTTCCCAGGGTCTTTGAGTTCTAGTCTCTGACCCCTTTCCTCAGACTACCTCTTCCTGACCTGCCTGCCCCAGGCTACTCAGAACTGGCCTTCTCTGTACCTGACACCCCTCCATCTGTCCCTGCCCCTGGGCCTTCCTGGCCTTCCTCAGTGTAGTCTGACTGTATACCCCTCCTCCACACATTCCCTAAGACCCCTGTGAGCTTCCCTGATCTACCTGATGTTTGGGTGCAAATGACTCCTTTGTCCAGTTCTGGATTAGCCCTGATCTTGCAGCAGCCCTCTCGGGGGTTGCCTCCCTCGCACCTGCCCAGTATTATTTAAGAGAGTGTTCCAGAGCCCCCCAGACCCTCTGTTCACCCTACCCCTGCTCTGGAAATGGTGTTTATCCCAGAAAGTTCACCTACACATCCACATGTCCCCCACTCATCCACTCACCCACCCAACCATTCACCCATCCTCTCCTGTATACATATTGCCAGCCTCCCATCACCCACCCTCCATCTCCACCTCTCCCCAGACATGGGTGGGTACTGCTCATGTGCGGGACACCCCAGGCTGGAATTAGTAGGTGTTCGGGTGCTCTTTTAAGCTGGATATGGCTCATGGAGAAGTTGGTGCTGAAGCAGAGACTCACAGGGAGTAAAGAAAGAGGGATGCAGGGGAAGAGCACTCCTTGAGGGGGCTGCAACCTGAGTGGGAGTGGGAAGCATTCAGCCCCACTCCAAGGGTGGAGTGGGGGTGAGGGCAGGAGGAGGGGACTGATGAAATCAGAGTCCCAGCCACGTAGGCCTCTGGTGTTCCCAAACATTCACAGACCCTTTTTGCAGTGAGTTCAGTGCTGGCCCTCAGAAAGAAAGGTTTCTGTGTTGACCCTGAGGCCTGCTGTTGTGACCTTATTTAGAGTAAAGGTCTTCACAGATGACATCAGGAGATGAGGCCATCTTGGGTTTAGAATGGGTGTAACACATGACAGATGTCTCCACTCTGAATTGGTTGACAAAACTATGATTGAGTCCCCTGGCTCCTCCAGCCATGCTCCACATGGGCTAGAGGCCTACTGCTTTGAGGCTTCTGTAGCTTCTATGGGCCATTGAGTAAAGCCCACATGCTGGCCAGGCTTTCCCTCCTTCCTCCATGGCACCCTGTCCTACCTTCCTCCTGGCTCGCTTGCTTGTCACCATCCCTCTGCTGCTCTCTCCCCAGGCCTCTGTCCTCCCCCTGGGAACTCCTGCATACCCTCTGCTCTCTGTTCAGTCCTGCCCTCCTCCTTTGTAAACAGCAGTCTGCATTTAGCCACTGCCCCTGTTCCCCAGAGATGCTAGTAACCATGGGCATAAGATGCCTGGCCTAAGTACCTCCCCAAGATTGTTGAGACTCTCTGCAGCCTCTGGAGATACCACAGCACACAGGACTAAGGACATTTAGTGTTTGTCCCTCAAGGATAAACCCCAGACTTCCACAGCCTCCTATTGGAACACTCACTTGACCTTGGTCACCAGGCCTCATCCTTAAGCAACCAACGTCCACCTGTTGGCTAGGGTCTCCACCACTCCTGGCTGCCCAGGCCTAGTACCTGGTGGCTGCTTCGGCACAGGTGTGGCCAGGCCATCGACAGCTGGACCTGGGGAGAGGGTGGTTCCCAGGCTGACAGCACCCCAAGCCAGGCTTCTACCTGCTCAGTGGGGCTCCAGTCCTGCCCAACCCCCTCCTGGCCCAGCGGCCACCGCCTCAGGCCTCATTAGCGAAGCCTCCAGCCTCTCTCGCTCCCAGCCCAGCCAGCCCAGGCCTCTGCCGGCCAGAAACCAAAGAGAAAATGCCTGTTTATGCCAGTTATGCCGAAAGCAAAACAGTTTGTGGTTTGTGACCCAAATTTTTTGCCTTTTTTTTTTCAGAACATAACAAAGCCCAAGACAACTCCCTCCCCATCCCCAGCCCTCCCCCTAGGCAGACAGAAATGATGTGTTTACACTGGCTGTAGCACATTCCGACTGGTCAGCCCTCTCCCAGCACAGTCCCCTCACACTGGGCGCTAGGCCGCTGGGGAAGGGGCCACTAGTCTGCCATGGGGAAAGGCTGGGAATGAGGAGGGCTTGCTTCCTCTGTGGGGCACTGGCTACTGACCAAGTACATCCTGGGGGCTGGGAATATTGGGGTGCATATCTATCTGGGAGCTTCATTGGGGACTCTACCCCACCCTAGAAAGGAGGGATTGCAAGGGAGCCTTGTGCTTAATTATTCCCCCCAAGAAACACCTCCCAGGTCTGACATCTTTCCTCTCAAGCACCCACTTCTACTACAAGAGCACAGGTGCCTAGACCCACAGGGTGATGGGTCACCCACTTGCTGCCTGCCCATGCACTGCACCCCATTATCTCCTCTGCCTTACTCAAGGTCCAGTGTCCTGGCTCGGTTGGCCATGAAGCACAGAATAGGCACATCCTCTGCCATGGGAACCCAGCAGCCACAGAAAGACCTTGTCAGTGAGGTAACAGGCACAAGGCAAGTGGTTCTGGACTGTACCTCAACACTCCATGGCACCTCAGGAAATGACCGGGTGGAGACTTGTGTATCTGTTAAAGCCCAGTGAGCGGGCATGCAGGTCGCTGAGGTAAGGGAGTGGGTCCCCACCTTCGGACCATGCCCATGTATTGGCCTTCCACAGAGACAGGAAAAAGTATATACCTTTGTCTTCCCTGGGCACATCAGAGTGGATGGGCCCTCACCCAACCCCACTGTGTCCCTTCTTGCTTCTCTTCCACAGGTCTGGTCCTTCCTAGTTTTCTTCATCTGCGCATGTGTCTGTGCCATTATGGGTGTTACCTGGGAGCCAGGGCCTTGAGGAAGGGTTGCTCAGCCAAGCAGTTCCTGGGGGGTTATGGGAGGCCAGAAACACTAGCTCCCCAGTGGGATGGGAAGACCACCTAGGACCCTCCCTCCTGCATCTGGAGGGTGTGCAGGAGTTAGAAGGACATGGCAGAGGGAACTACAGAACAGTTTCAGGACTACCAGGAGTACAAAGAGCTCAAGTGCCAGCCAAGAAGCTGAACTTGACCTTACAAGAGCTTTAGGCAGCCACGAAGGACTTGTGGGGGGGCCAGGGGAGTTATCCATTCAGAGGCAAATTCTAGAGAAGCAGTCTAAGTGTGGAGTGCATTGGAGTCCCAGAGAGTTGGTGGAGGGGTACAGGGTGGGGAGCAGGGAAGGTGCTTCAGATGGGAGGCATTAAGTGTGGCCTTTCAGCACTGCATGCACTGTGTGTGTGTGGGGGGGTGTCCTTCTAATTCCCAGGCCCCCCAACGAGAAGGGGTGGAGTGGCAGGAGTGTAGCTACCTCAGGCTCTGGGACCCTGGAGGCTATCCAGTTGTGCCCGCTGCCAGGCTGGCAGGCTCCCCGAGCCTGGCTGGGAGCATCGTTCTTTGGGAAGGTCTGGCCCGCACCTCTGCTTCCCCCTCCCCGGGCCTTGTCATCCCTGGCCTCCCCTCGATCAGGAACAGATGTGCCTCTGAGCAGGAATTCTAGCTATTTGGTTAGCCAGCCACTCGCAGGGAGTTTCTGATAAGGCAAATTGGTTCTCTGCAGAGTGGAGGGGGAGTAGAGGAGGAGGAGGGAAGATACCACCCCCCACCTTCCTCATGCCTAGGCCTCCCTCCAAGCAGGTCCCTGGCCCAGCTCCAGAGACTTCTGACATCATTGCCGGTGTGGCACAGGGGCTGCAGGTCCCCACAGGTAGACATACCTGGAGGCTAAGAAGCTGTCCCCCACCCCAGATCTGGCTGCAGAAATTGGCAGGAGGGAAATAAGGAAGCACTAGGCCCCCTTATGAAGATGAAGCTGCCGCTGCCCTTCCTAGCACTAGATCTTGGCCTAGTGTCCAGCTTGGCATGGGGACCCTCTACAATGTCTGGGACTGAAAGCTCAATGCTTTCTGGCCATGAGTCCTTCCTGTTTTTTTTTTTTTTTCTAATCATTTATTCAATAAATATTTGTGCTAGGACATAAATAAACATCTGGAACCATGATGTCCATCTAGAACCATGAAGTCCATCCTGGCCCCCAGGATGACCACAGTGAAATCGAAGATATTACATTATCACATACGTAGCCAAAAGCAGGACTGAGTAGGTAACCAGGCCAACAACTCACAGAGTCCTGCCCTGGTTCTCTCCCCTCAGGTCTCTCTCACTGGAGGCAGTAGCTGGCACTGGTGGGCTCTGCAGTGGGCCAGGCTTGTTTAGAGTTTCAAGGAAGCACATTCTGGAATCGTCACTTGAATCTGCTGCTCTGGATTCCTGGTTCTCTGCATCCTAGAGCAACACTGTACTTTGTTTTTTGTCTATGGTTTCAGGTTCCTGGAGCCATTGTTGATTTCAATTTCGTCTTTCAGTCCTTGGCTTATAATTTCCATTCTTGGGCCTCAAAACCTAGAAGAGTAACTAGCACAGAGTAGAAACTCAGTGTGGACTCCATGAACAAATGGGTGGATGTATAGATAAATACATGAATGTATGGATAAGTAGGTAGAGGGATGGACAGATGCATGAATGTGTGGAAGGAAGGTAGCCTGGACAGGTGAAAGTCAGTGGCACAGGAGGAAGTACACATTTAGGTTCTCGTCTGACACAGTTAAAGTGAGAAATGAAGGAAGCCGGGCAATTTATTGAATGGCTATCCTCATAGGAAGTCCGTATGCTAATTCATCCTGTTTTTAGGATCTGGCACTTTTTAAAAGTTGAAAGCACTAGTTGATTAAAGGGAATATCTACCTGGAAATTGTCTCTGGAGGACCTAGGAAATCTGAACAGGTTGATGATAATCAGGTGCCACTTGAAAGCTGTAAGATTCTCCAGAAAAAGGCACAAGACCCAGTGAATTTTGTGGGCAGGGCTTTTAAACTCTCAGGATCATTCCTAAGCTGTACAAAATGTTTCAAATATAGAAGGACAAAATTCTAACTTGTTTGCTGTGTTAGTGTAACCCTAATACCAAAACCCAATCATGCTATAACACTTGAAAGGAAAACCCAACCATCCGAGGTCATATGTGAAGACAGACACAACAAGTGTCAATAAAGAAATTAACAAACTAAATTCAGCAATGTACTGAATTAAAGTAACAACACACATGACCACGGTTGGTTTCCAGGAATGCAAGGGTGACTCAACATTGAAGAATCCATTAATATCATCATGCTAATAGGCCAAATGAAGAAAAACCATACAATAATATCAAGAAATGCACAAAACATGTTTAATAAAACCTAACATGCATTTCCAGTTACAAAACAATGTTCAATAGGCTAGGACTAAAAAAGAAGCTTCCAAACTCAACCGAAGAATTCCAGGCCTCAGTCTCCCGCCAACCCATCATTCACTGTAGTGATGTTCTGTCCTTCCTACACTAGGCTTTCTATAGCCAAATCCAGGGGACACATTTATCTACCAGACTTGATGTCTCAGCAGCAGTTACTGCTGGTGACCCTTCACTCCACCCTGATTTTTCTTCGGGGCCCCCTCCCAGTATGAGCAAGTGAATTTCTAACATTTCAGCACTCATGAAGACAACAACTATCAACAAGCAAGTGAAAAAACTACCAAGGGCTCCAGAAAATGAACAAAAGCAGGTAGGATTGAAGGCACAGTCAGGGTATAATGTGGGCATCAAAATCCCTATATAGATCCTACAATATTTCTGGTTGGAAAAACCAGGAGAAGGATCTAGGGGCTGTAGAAGTCTCCAGGGAATGAGATGAAAATCTCAAAAAGGGCCAGAAAAGTGAGGGAGGGATCCCAAAGTTTATGTACTAACCATCCGAGTTTTGGGGTTAAGATAGTCTGAAAGCAGTTAGCTGAGACTCGAGCCTCCTCCTGCTGTAGGTGAGACACTGTGCAGCTGCAGGACACCTTGTAAAGTCTCCACGATGTAACAGTCACGAAGCGTAGGACACCGCCCCACACTGCGGGCTATGTGTAAAGGGCAGAATGTATGCTTTCTTCTCAAGGGAAAAGATAACTAGTGCAACCCTAAGTGGGTGTTTGGAGCTGAAACATACAATCTCTGAAATTAAAAAAATTACCGGAGGGGGCTAGCAGTGGAATGGGGGATCAGAGGAAAGAATCTATAAACGTGAAGATAGATCAGTAATATGATTAGAGGATTTTTGAAAAGAAACTCAAGGAGATGTGAACAGGGTTGAAAGATCTAAAGCACAAATAACTAAAGTGCCAGATAGGGGTGAAGAAAATGAGACAGAAAAAAAAAAAACATTGTTGATAACGACTATAAATTTCCTAAACTCGCTAAGAACATATATTCACAGATCACTGGTGAATGAGTTCATCAATACTGAAAAAGCATCAGTTTGATGAAAATCATACGTGAACTTGCCTAAGTCAAATGAATGGAAAAGGAGATTTAAAAAAATTTTTTTTTGAAAAAGCAAATAGGAACTGGGCAAGGTAGCATTTGTCTATAATCCCAGCACTCAGGAGGCTGAGGCATGAGGATCATCATGAGTTCAAGACCAGCGTGGAATAAAAAGTGAGCACAAAGCCATCCTGAACTGCATAATGAGACCAAAACATAAATAAATAAGTAAAATTAAAAAAGGCAAATGGTACTTTACATAACAGGAACAAATGAACAAATGATACAAACTTCTCAGAAACTGTGGAGGCCAAAAGACAGTAGAACAGTATTTGTTAAACCCTGGAACTGTTTCTCCTTGGCTGTTGTAGCTACTCTATCCAATTTTCCGATAGCTTCTTTTTAGTTTTCTTTTCCGTCCCCTTTTACATAAGAATCAAGGTGCCTTGTCTGGACCTGGCAATTCCTTTCTCTCCTTTTACCCACTGCATCCTCTGAGTGAGGTCCCTAGGCCACAGTTTCAGAAACCCTACCTGTTGGAGGCCCCGAATATTATGACCATTTTCCCCATAATCTAAATTTGTGCTTAGATCTCACACTGGCTCAGTTACCCACCAGCACCTGAGGTTTTTCAAATTTCTACCTTCCTCTTTCTAGGCATGACCAGCGCAGCTACACAGTTGCCTGAGTCGGGATTCTGGGTGTCATCTTCAGGCTTCTTTCCTGCCTGCTATCACATCTGCGGACCTGTAATCTTGCCAGACTCAAGATCCACAAGCCAGCTTTCACCCACAAGTTTGCAAGGACTGGGGGCCCCTCCAGTCTGTCACTTCATCACCAGAGGTACAGCTTATTCTCCTCACTTCATTGATGATCAACTGAGAAACACAGAGGTTTGTCAAGGGTCCTTCCCTTGCAGAGTGAGTGTCCCAGGTCAGGCACTGTGCTGGGCATCAGCTACAGAGCAGGGGCCTAATGGGCAAGCTGCCTGTCCTGCAGCGTCACTGTCTGGAGGGAGGCACTGACAACTAACAAGGACTTTAATGAGCTGATTACATAATTACAGGCTGCAGGGAGTAACATGCTGTGGGGCTGCCAGTTCTGACACTCCCTAGTCCTCCTGTGGTTGAGGGGTGATGCCCAAGTCCTCTTAGCACCCAAGGCCAAAGCCAGAGATACTGTGAACCTTTCTGGTCCAAACAGTCATCAGCCTTGGTTCATAAGTGTTACGGATTGAGAACTGGTGGTCAGCTTAATGCCAGCTGGATTACATCAGCATGCATTGAGTGAAGATGCTCCACCTGAGGAGGGTTGCCAGGATAAATAGGTGGAGAAGAAGGGAGGTGTTGAGGGTTAAGGCATTAAGGAGGCATTGTGGGTTCTCCTACGAGTTGCTGTCTGAGCAGTTGGTTCTCCTGGAGAAGCTTTGGTCCTCCATCGAGCATTACTTCATGGCTCCAGAGGGGAAGACATGTGCTGCTTGTTCTTTAGGATGAACTCGTCACGCTGCTTCCCGGTACATACCCTACTGTGCTTGTCGTCAGAGGAGCTCGGGGCCTCTGTGTCGCTGAGGACAGCTGTGGTGCCTTCAGGATAGCCCTGGTCTTTGCTGTGAGTGTGACTTCTCGGCTCTAGAGTAGAGCCCTCATTCCACTAGCACAGCTCCTTCATCCTCCTGGCACAGACTTTCTAGCTGACCCTTGGGTCTTCCTGGCACAGATCCGTAAAAGAGACTGGTGTGAGTCCTTCTTGTGGGCTGTGGACCTCCAGTTGGACTCGTGGGAGGCATTTTCCTGAGCTCTGGGTTTTTATCTGGACTCATGTGGGACATTGCCATGGGGTTTAGGCTCTTGACTAAATAATCTATGTCTTTGGTATTGCAGATAGATTTCCTGCATTTTCCTGTGTTAACTTCCAGTGGCCATTATAAAAATATTGTAAACTCCATGTCCTAATTCTAGTTGTTCTCTGTGTACAACCTCTGACTACAACAATAAGCATCTCCTTACTTCTCCAGGAGCAGCTCCTGGTGTTGACTGAGTAGGGTGCCCCACTCTTCCCTTGGTACCCTGGTTGCAGAGGCTCAGAAAGGTGCTCTAAGGTGTGACTGCTGGAGTTGACCTCCCATATTCTCTGGTGCTGACCAGAGGCCAAGAGAAAGCTTCTGTGAGGTTGAGAAGCTTCCAGCAACAGCTTCAGAACCCATATCAGTCTCCTTGTTTGCCTTGGGTAGTGAGGGTCCAGCCTTAGGCACAATTTTGAGTGATGTCCTTGCCATGAACACAAAAGTGACCAGTGTCCATTTCCTGGTTCCCCCAGTCCCTCTTGAATTCCTAGTGTGAACAGTGAGATTTATCACATTTCCCCAAGAGCTCATGAGACTCCTCTGTGTACACCCTGGGTTCTCTAGACTAATGCTCCCTCAGGAGAGCAGCCAGCTTGGGGGTCACTCATGGTACCTCTGGCCACTCTTTGTGCCTCTACTCCAGACTGCTCCTACCCTAGGCATTGCCTAGATCTGGGGGCCCAAGAATTTCTGCACCATGTCCTCTATGCGTGTTCCCACTGGGTACTGCCCCACAGCTCCCAAACACCAGCTCCGCTCTGGTCAGGAGGAGAAGGGCTGTACGGTGGTGCCTGATTTGGAGCAAGCACTTCTCCTGGGCTGGGGCTCCCCTTGGGAAAGTACAGGAGCAAGAGAAGATGTCCAAGAGGGTTTCAGTCCCTTAATCCCAGCAATTCCTGCCCACTGTGTGTTCCATGGAAACTCTTCACAGCAGCACTGGGATTGGAGGTCTAATTCCCTGTGAGCTTCTAGGATATTTGTTGAAGGCTACATATGACAGGAAACTTGGGGCAGAGCCCATCACAGCAAGGGGTCCCACACTCCTGCCATACTCTGCTTGTGGTTAGCAGAGAGGCAGACTTTGCTCTCAGTGGTTCAGCAGGAAGTCAGAAGAAGTCCTCCAAACCTTGGAATCCTGCCGCTGCCAGACCTGAGGAAGCGGAGGTCTTGGGGCAACAGCAGCAGGTATGCAAGGTAGACTGCAGGAGGCACTTCCAGCCTGGAATGGTGGGAGGTAAACAACTGCTCTGCTGTGCATGTATGTAGGGGGTTCTGCTGAAGAGAAATTCACTGCCTGGTGGGGGACAGTGGGAGACATGCCCAAAAGTGAAGGAGAAGCCACAGGAGCTCCAGGTGCGGGTTCTTCTAGGCCTGTCAAGGAGGGTTCCCTGGAAAGAGGGGTGGTCTCAGAGGCATCTAGTCTGAAAAGGAGAGAGGTAAGGAGATAAGGCAGGGGTTGTAGAGAAAGAGATAAGGTCTACAAGAGGGCCAACGCAGTGCTGGCCCCTCACCAAGGATCAGGAGAGGAAGACGAGGAGATCTCCAGGCACACGGGTCCCACTTAGAGAATTGCCACAGGACCTGATGCAGGCCATGGGCCAGCAGCTCTGAAGAGCACCCTTGATGAAGCTGTAAACTTTGTTTATTCCCTTAAATCCTGACCCCTGTGCTATGTCTTTTAAATCTTCTGTATGAGAAGCTGAGAGGCAGGCACAGAGCACCCACTGTGACCAGAGGTCCTAGGATTGGAAGGGCCCTGGTCCAAGCTTGAGTTACAAGCCCCACTGGCCCACAATGTTTGCATGAGCAGGATTAAACAATTTGTCCACCTGGAGAAGGTAGCAATTCTGTTCCTGAAGCGTAGAAACTATTGAGCTTTGCTGGTGGTGTAGCTTTGCACCTCCCTGGGCAAATCAGAATTTTGGAAAACTAGCATTTGTTTCATGAAGCAGGACAATTTCCCAATCCCTGTAGACCTTCCTGAGGAGCTTGGTGCTAAGATTTCCATAAGGGCTGTACAAACAGCTTTCCAAATGATTGATAGAGAATGTTTTGGAAATACATACAGGAAAGACTCTGAAATACAAGGTAGACCAGTGGATTTTTCCTCCAATAAACCTTTTTTGGGAATAATTTTATATTCACAGACAAGATGCCTGCTTTGTGTACAGATTTTCAGAGTCTGTGTACCTACGTCCTACCTCCTGACAGTCAGGACTCTGACATCAACTGTGACCATGCAGCCAGCCTCCGGCTTCATGTGGATCATGCCAAGGTCTTTACTTCTGCCCTCTTTCCATTCCAGGGCCTCCTCCAAGCCCACATCATATTTCATCCCCACATCTCCATCATTTCCTCAACTGATGGATTTTAGTAAAGTCTTAAAAGCTCAATGATAAGGCTTCAGATTCTGCATCATAGCTAATCTTTCAGAAATGAGCACTTACTGAGTTTTGAGGTAATATCAAAGAGTAAATCCACAAACATATGGAAGCCTATTAAAATAAGGATATTTAGAGATGGAAGGAAGAGAAGGAGAGAAGGGCAAGGGGAAGCAAGAGGAATTGAGATGTGTTACATACATGTACCAACTCCCCGTGATGACTGTAATCATTATGTACTGCAAACATGTATTAATATAACTTTTAATTAAAAAATATTCTTTCTTTTCTAACCCAATAGGCTTGGATATATCTTCATATACCTCCCTCCTACACATAGAGCAAATAACACATTGAGAGGTCCTAATGTAGAGATGTGAATGGGAATCCACCACCTTCCAGCAAACCACAGACATTTCTAGAACACAAAGCAACTTTCTGTTCTCCTTGAAAAGCCTAGTTATGATTATTTTTTATTTTTTTAAATTTTATTTTGAAAGTAGTAAAATACAACAGAACAAGACATAATAAAGCCAACCAAGATCGTACAGTGAAGTTGGTACAGAACTTCACAGCAGGTTACGGGAATAACAGTGATAGGTATCACAGTATATTTCATTATCTTTACAATAGTTCTTTCAATCAAGTGTAGCAAAATAAAATGAAATACAGAACATTATAGAACTTATCAAAACAGAATATTGAGTAGAGCAGTACCATTAATCAGAATAGAACTAACCAGTAATAAAAATATTTGCCTTCAAAGAGATGGTAGAAGGAAGTCCCCCTTATTTGCTATGGTCAACCTCCCAGGAGACGCTCAGATTTCTGGTTCCCATTTGCTAATAGTGGGGACAGGAGAAGAGGGGTAGGGGAAGTGGGATGTTTGACTCCAGACCATGCACCAGTAGGTTCACTATTGCTTAGCAGAGAGGTAGGTTGGTTGCTTGGTTTCCCAGCTTCATAAGTTCCAGCATGGCACGGATTTCAGGAGACACTGGTGGTTCTCCCCCTGGAAGGGTCGCAGTCTGCCAGACCACCACCGCTTACCAGGGAGGGGAGGTGCTTGCTTGGCTTCCCAGCGTCCTAAGTTCCAACATGGCCTGTTTTATTTTTTAAAAGGTCTTTTAGGTGCATAAATACTTATGAATTTCAATTCATTCATTTCCAAAAATTTTAAAACATTTAAAAAGTTTCCATGACTTAGTTGTGACTTCTAATCTGGTTATTGTCAGGAGGTATAGCATTGTATAAGCATAAGCTCTTGAGAGGGTCCTCAGTAATTTCTAGTAACATGAGGGGTTCTGAGGCCAGGATGTTTGAGTCATGGCACCATTTTCTTCTGGGGTCAACACAGAAGTAAGTGTGTTCAGTGTGACAAATCCTAGCCTGTTGCCCACCATTGTTGTGTCTCAGTTTCCCTTTGGGAAGAGCAGACTCTATGAGCTGGAGCTCCCATGGGATAACACATAAGAACAACTGGCCCCTTGAAAGAAGCTGGTGGCCGTGGTAACGGAGAACAATGAAGACAGTCCCTGGACAAAAGCAAAGCTCACTAGGTCTACAGAAGAATCAAGCAGGAAGCAGGGTCCCTCACCTCACGCTTCACCCAACTTCCTCTGTTATCAGCATCTGAATTCATGTGAAACCTTCACTGTCACCGCAGACCAACATGGGTACACACTGTGAACTAAAGTGTCCAGTCTACTTCATTGTTTGCTGCTGGAGTGACCATGAACTTGGACAGATGTGCAGTGATATGTGTACGCCATCACAGCACCATGCAGGCTTCTTTCCAGATGCTGAAGATCTTCGGTGCTCCAACCCTCCTCCCCACCTTCCTCCCTGCCAGCCACTGACCTCCCTACCATCACCATAGTTTGCATTTTCTGGAAGCCGGAGTGGGAATCACATGCATGGCCCTTTTCAGACTAGTGCGTTACTTTTAGGCATACACATTTAGGGTTCTCCGCAACTCCTGTGGTTGGTAACAAACGCCTAACCACCCTGAGAACATTGTCTCCCATGGATGTACCTACCGACAGGCATCATCATGGTTACCTCTGAGTTCGAGTGGTTACATTCAGGTGCAGGTTTTTGGTGTGGATATAACTTTTCTCTCTAATTTTGTTTTTTATTGATTAACCAGTTGTTTCAAGACGATTTGTGAAGTCATTCCTCTTTGTTCCTTGGGCCGCAGTTGATGTGTAAAATGCACTGAACCTGTTTCTCTGCAGGTTTAATATCCCCCATGCAGACACTCAGGTCTTCGGACTTCGCTTCTCTCTCTGTACCCTCTTCCTCTGTGCATCAGAATCACGAGGTTCTAATGGGTGTCAGTCTAGAGCTTGTCTTTTGCTGTTTTAAAAGTCTTCTTGTGTTAGAACATTTCTTTAAAATTTGCCTCTCTGAGCCACATATAGTGGCACATGTCTGTAAATTCTAGCACTTGGCAGGAAGAATTTGAGTTTGAGGCCAGTCTGGATTACATAGGGAAAACTTACTTGAAAAACAAAACAAAAAAAAGAAAATACTTGTCCCTCTTATTTAACACCTGACTCAGATGGACTCTCCCCTACCATCACTAGGGTAGGATGAGTGTCCTCAGCCAGTTAGAACCTAAGAAGCTGAGGTGTACAAGCTTGCATCTATAACCAACATTAGATTTACTTATTTTACTTCATTTCATTTTAGTTTTTTATTTTTATTTTGGTGATGAGGGTGGAACTCAGGGCTTTGCACATGCTAGGCAAGCACCCTACCACTAAGCTAAATACCCAGCTTTTTTTTTTTTTTTTATAGTCTCACTAAATCCCCTGGGCTAGCCTTGAACTTGGGATCCTCCTGTCTCAGCCTCATGAGTAGTTGGGATTACAAGTATGTACCACCACACCTGCCTAGATTTTGGGTTTTTAACTCCCTAACCCCAGTGCTATGACCCACTTGGGGTCTTTCTTTGTGTTCTCCCTTTGGCAAGGAACTCACTGCACCAAGGCCAACAGGTGCCACTCACACCTAGCCCTGGCTCCCCTGGCCCCACTCATCTCACTGATGATGGGCTCCCTGGTGACTGATGGCAGCGGCCTGCCAGCCTGTGCTATGCACTCCCCTGCTCCATTCTGATCTTCTGTCCTCCCTGCTCCCTCCAGGCTGAGTCTCAGCTTTGCCCAGAGCCCAGCACTGAAATATGCAGAAACCCCCTCTTCCATGTCCACAACTGAACCTGTGCTGCAGGAGGGGATTTTGGGGGGCCACTCTTTCACAGACTCTGTGTACAGCAGGCCCAACACACCGTGCCCAGCTGCAGTCCCCTGGCTTTGCAGGAAACCTGATCTGGATCTGCCTAGCATGGTTACCTGCCCCCTCTCCTGCTCTCTCAAGGACCCTGGCTACTGGTGGGAGCTCAAGCAGAGGGGTAGGGGGCTGTGGGCTGGGGAGCCATTCTGAACACACCTGGTCTCCCCTGGCCGTGTCTAAAACTCAGAGGCTTGTGGAGGTTCAACCTGCCTGTTTACTTGAGCGCTGATACAGTCTCACCTGGCCTAGTGCCAAGCTCCAGTGTCCCCCCCATCTAGAGACCCCAGCCCTCCCTGTTTCAGGGAGGGCCAGCTGCTTCCTGTTTGTGACTGTAATTCAGTTGTTTTCCTGCAAGGCAGACGAGGGTCGAAGCACCCAACAAGACGGTTGCTCCTGGCTTTACAGGGCCTGCTGTTCTGAGGAGAAACTTAATCACTTTGTTTTCTTGGTTTAGGTTTTGCTTTTTAATAAAAAAAATGACCCCGCTCGGCTCCAGCCCCAGGGCCATGACGTTGCTTGCCTCACTGACGTCACTTTAAAGGCTCTGCCCCAGCTGCGGCACAGCCAGGAGCTCTGGGGAGGCCGATGGGCCTGGGCTGGGGGACACCAGGCCAGGACTGGGCACTGACCTGTGGACGGCAAGGGAGAGGCAAAGAGGAGCTATTCCTCACCCCTCCGCCCCTGCCCCGTCAGCAGAGTTCCTGCAAAAAGCCCTGACCTCTCCCAGTCTCGGTCAGCCCTGGGGAGAAGGGCTCTCAAATGTACGAGAGGCCCGGTTTGGGGAACTGGCGGGACTGGAGGCCACTGGGCCGCCTGATTCCCAGTCAGTCCCTGTGTGGGTCCTCTCCCCTTCCTCTTTTATCCCTTCCTTCTCTCTTCCCTCTTGCTTTCTTCCTCTCTCCTCCTTCCCTCCTTTCTTTATACTCGCCTTTTCCTCTCTCTCTTTTTTTCCTTCTCCCTTCTTTCTTCTCTCCCTTCTCTTCTCTCCCAGGAGCCTGGGCCCAGGGAAGGTGGGGAAGGACCCCAGCACCCTACTTTTTCTGACACCGTTCTCCCAGAGGCTTCTGCAGCTGGGTCAGAGGCCTTCTGCATCCCACCTCAGGGCCTGGCCTCTCCCCTGCCTGTGGCCAGCAAATCTAGCAAGCCTGTGGAGTCAGGGCAAAAGGGACAGTCTCCTCCATGATGGCGCTGCTGGGGATCAGGCCTCTTTTGGAGCTCCATGCATCACGCTTCCAGCACCTGTGGCAAGTGTCCCCGCTGGGGGTGGCAGAGTGGCTGTTCCAGCACTAGACTTAGTAAGTGAGAGGAGTGAGAGGAAACAGGGTGGGGGGGGGTGGACCTGGTCAGGGGCCTGAGGGCCGGAGAGAAAGATGGACAGGAGCCCAGGACAGAGGTGAGGGCTGTGGGGCAGGAGGATAAGGAAGCCAAGGGGATGGAGGGGGTCTGGGAAGGGGGACACTCCATGAGTCACCGACTGTCAGGCAAGGAAGGGTAAAAGGGTGATACGCAGTGATATGGGGTCACCTCACCCAGGACTTCTTTTGTTCTGTGCTGTTTTGTTGCAGAAGGAAGAGTGTGTTGTCACTAATTATGCTTCTAGGATGGCCCTGGATTTCAGCTGGGGAGCCTCCCCCAGGAACCCCACCGCGGAATCCGCCCTGCAGTAGAAGTGGGAATGTGATGCCTGAGGCTGATCATAAAGAAGATTACGGTGTCCTCCTCTCTTCTCTCTGTCTCAGGCTGTTGTGCTCTGGGGAAGCTGCTGCCACCATGCAGCAAGGACTTCAGACAGCCCATGCAACCCATAGGGAGAACTGAGCTGTCTGTCTCAGAACCCCACTTTGCTATGCCTTCATGTACTCCCTAGGGAGGAGAGGCAGTCCAGTTGAATCTTCAAAGTGCCCATGGCAACTGCAGTGCCCTGGGTCCCTGAGCCACTACAATCCATTGAGGTTGTTCCTGCATTCCGGATCTACAGAAGCTGAGATGATAAATACTTCATGTCCATATCGGTTTAAGTTTGGGGTAATTTCTTATGCACTGACAGATAACCAATACTATCTCTGGCAGGCATGAACTAGAATCTTCTAGAAATGAGGGGAAGAACCAGTGGGGAGAAAACTTGCAAGGACTGGGAGGGCACAGAGCCCAACCCAGCTACATGGCCGAGAGTGTCCACCTTCCTCCCAGGTCAGAGATGGCATACAGCAGAGGAATAGACAAAGAGGACTGGCCTGAATCACAAGGTTCAACAAGGATGAAGCAGAGGGGCTTAGCCTGGGTCTAAGGATCTGCAGGGAAGCCTATAGATGGCTGAGAGTGGCCCGTTTGAGGAGGCACTGTGCACATGGCAGCGCACAGGGTAGAAGAGGTATGTTCTGCCAGTGATACCTACATGGCCCTGCTTGACTCCTCTGTCTTGGTCTTGGCACACAGCTGCCTGTCTGGGTCTTTTCTTTTGGCCATATTTCAAGGCTGGGGTTCAGAGAAGAGGCTCTCATTCATTATTAACTCACCACTCATGCATCCATCCATTCACTCATCTGCCTGACCACCCATCCTTCTATCCACATGATCATCATTCATCCATTTGTCTATTCATCCTACTACATGGAGCCCTTCACCATCCATCCACCACCCCTGTATCTATCTGTCTCTCCATCTACCCATCTATCCATCCATGTGTCCCCTACCAGACACCCACATGGACATCTTGGGGAAAGTGCCTGGTGGCAGGAGAAGCAGGTCTGAAGCCCTGAATGGCAGCAGTGTGCATTTCCAGGACATGGAGAAGAGAGCACATGATGGAAGCAAGCAGAGTGGGTTGGAAGCACAATCCAGAGGCCAAGGAGAACTGGCGATGGAGGGTTCCCCAAAACTCTGAGAAAGCTAAGAACTACGCTGTTTCAGGGTCTGTCTTAGATGTTAAGGATCCTGTGGCTCCTGAGTGAACAGACTGAAAAGGACCAAAACCCAAGCCAGAGAAGTGGAGCCACCTTATAGGCACTGGAAAGTGAGTAGCAGCTGGTCAGGAGTTGAGGAGGAACATCCTGAGCTCAGGAAAGGAAAAAAGGAGAGACCTCGTGGAGTGAATGTGGGGCTCAGTGCTGACCATTTCCTGCTGGAGAGCCAGGACAGCTGAGTGAAGAGACAATAGGCAGCCAGCACCTGTGCAGGCTGTGGTGCTGCAGAGGACCCGGCCAGGGTGCCCTGCCTAGGCAGGAGGTGCTCAGGGCCTGCTGCATACTTTGTGCTTCTCCAGAAGTTGCACACCCCTCCTTCCTCAGGTTTGCCTGTCTGTTAGGTCTTATGAGCTGCCCCCCCTGATGGGGCACACCACTGAGGACTGACCCAGGCTCCAGAGCAGATGGGTGTCAGAGCAAATGGAGAGCACAAAGATCTACATGAAAGGGGGTCTGAGAAGATAGCTTGGGGAGGGAGGTTTCCCAGTGTGCTTTGCGGGTAGTGATAACCAGCCAAGATGTGTTCTGCATGGAGCTTTCAGCATGATGTGACCCAGCTGATTCTAGAATCCCAAACTCTTTACGCCTCTGGTGAACAGGGTAGGCTTCAGGGCTTGGTAGGAGTTCAGGTCCAGGCCCACTGTGTCCCTGCACTCCCGGTCTTTTCCAGGAGGGACTGACGCTCAGGCTGGGACTGCAGGGAAGCAAGGGGCCACTGAGCCTGAGGCCAGGTTTCTATAGTACCGTGACTGGGACACTTGAGGCTCTGGAAACTTGGTAGGCTAATCCAGGCACTAATCCTAGCAACAGGCTGGACCTGTAGCTGCACAAGAGCCCAAGGGGACAGTGAGCAGGCTCCTGAGACCCTCCTGCTCAGGGCTAGTATCCCCATGACTGGCCTCATTCTGCAACCTAGCGCTGGGTGGAGTCGACCCCAGGAGTGAGGTTACCTTAGCTCTTCCTGGGTTCCCCCTCTCACCTGCCTGGGGTCCCATGGCTGCCCCTACCTGGAGGTTGTCAGGATCAAAGAAGATTAGGAGGTGAGGGAGATCTGACAGCTGCCTGCAGTATGACTCCCTGCTGTGTGTGGTCACCTAGAGGCCTTTGGGGCGGGCCCAAGGACCTTGGCACATTCCCTAGGGTCCTTGAGCTGGGGCAAGCAGCTTCAAGTCTTCGGGGCATGAAGACAGGCAGCCAAGGCCACTGCCCAGCCAGCCTCTCCCCAAGAACAACAGAAAGTGGGGAGATATGCAGCGGTTTACATGAAGAACTGCACCCTCCTCCCTTGGTATTGGGAAGAAACCAACCTGAACTTACTTACTCTGCTTAACAAGCCTTCTCTCTTGCCAGGCCGACTAAGGTGGGACAGGGCAGTAAGAGGAGGAAAGGGAGAAGACAGAGAAGATAGGGTGGTTGTAAGAAAGGACAAAAGGGGGGCTGGAGCCATCCAGCTATGTAGGAGATTTAAAAACAGAGACAAAAATAAGATACCAAAGCAGTCACCTGGATGGAAGCAAAGGGTGGAAGGTGTTACTCTGCCCACCCTTGTCCTCCCCCTCCCCCAGAGGCGGCTGACTCCAGAAGCCTGAGCCCAAGCAGAGTCATCTTTGCCATGCGGGGCCCTTTGCCAGCTGTGCAGACCCAGGTCTCTATGGCCCGGCCCTCCTACTTCCCCAGTTCCCTGTATCCTGCTCGAGGGCCCCAGCACCCCATCAGATGAGGAGGGAGCTTGGGTCGAGCTGGGTGGAGGTACAGGAGGGACCAGGCAAGGCCCCATTGTTTAGAAAAAAAAAGGAACTGACTTCAGCTCCTGGCGTGGGGCCTCCCACCCCACTCGGACTTCCTGCCCCTGGGCCTGCCAGAGCGGACTTTATCCACTTATTTGGGGATTGAGAAGCTGACATTCTGGTTGGAGTGTACCTCTATAGCCACTCACCATGACTCAGAGCCTAGCCAAAGAAAGTGCCTTTAGAGGATCCACTCCATCCAACTGTCTGCCTGCCTTTCCATGTACTCCCAGCCCCCTTCTACCCACACATCTATTCACACATCCATCTGGACTCACCATCACATACCCAAACTCTGGTCGTTCCTTCCACCCAGTCATTCTTCCATTCATCCATTTGCCCATCCACATATCTATCCTCATCCAAACACATTTATCCTCTCACTCATTTACCCATCTACCCATCCCTCCATCTCTAAACCCATTCATCCATCCATCCATCCATCCATCCACCCACCCACCCATCCATCCATCCAATGAGCTCTCTCTCAGCTGTGTATTCATGTGTACCCTCTTATGTGCTTCCATCTACCCACTCACTCTCTACTCTTCTGTAGTTTTAATTATCTGTCAATCCATCTTATAACTCATTTATCTGTCTACTAATCTACTGACTCACCCACTCATCCTCATATCTAGATCTTTGTCATTTTATTCATGTACCTTTATTCCCTCCTTTCTTCCATTCTTTTACCACAAATATATCCTTCTATACACCTGCCTACCCAAGCCATTCATCTACCCTTTCATACACTCATTAATCTACATTCCGTTTTTTTTTTTTTGTCTTTTTCCTTTTTATCAGTACCAGGGATTGAACTCACGACTGCCTGCTTGCAAGGCAGGCGCTTATGCCACTGAGCTAAATCCCCAGCCCCCACATTTATTAATCTAATTACCCAGTTATGCATCTATCCATGCATGCACCCAATCACTCGCCCCAACCACTCATTAATTTATCCAGCCATTCACTTTTTTAAATCTCCCTAGCAACCTGGTCATCTACTTATTCAATCTTACTTTTTTGTCTGTTCATTTACCTATTTGCCATATATCTACCTATGTACCATCTAAACATATCCATCCCCCAGCAAGCATTCACATATCTGTTCAGCAAACAGATTTATCCACATATCTAGTTTACTCTTCAGTTGTCCAACTGTTCACTAATCTACTTATCTAGTTATTTACTACTTTATTATCTAACCAACTATCCATCCACCCATCTATGTATCCATCCATCCATTCATCCACTCACCCATCTTTATCCCTACTCATTTACCCCCAACTACCCATGCATCCACATAGCCAACAGAGTTTTGTAGCATCCTGATTTAATAACTGGGGATGCTTATTACTAAGAAAACCTTTACAATAAATTCCTTTGCCAAGAAATACAGTGCTACTTCATTTCACCCTCTGTACCCTCTGTATCTGTACCTGCAGATTTTGAATGATCAAGAGTTATGACTGACATCAGAGTCAGAATATGGAACTGTCTTCTCAGGATCTTCTCTTTTTTTTTTTTTTTTGTCTTTTTTACATTTTTATCGGTATCAGGGATCGAACTCACAACCACCTGCTTGCAAGGCAGGCGCTTATGCCGCTGAGCTAAATCCCCAGCCTGGATCTTCTCTTTCTAAGATGGAAATGATGCAAGAATGTAGGGATCATCAGAGGGTCTGAGGATGCAGTGGCTACCAGTGTAACAAAGGGCTCTGCTGGCTCTCCAGAACCTTGTCAAAGTGCATTCTCCTCTGACCTGGGGCTGTTCTGTAAGATAATTTCACAAGATCGTCCGGAGTGCTGTTGGAAAGAAGGAATTTGGCAAGTGCCTTTTCCTGAAGGTGAAGGGTACCCCTCTTTCTGACCACAGAAACTATTCTCCTAAACCCCAAACAGTACCCAGTGGAGTGTGCCATGGGACACAGGAAGAGGAATAATGCAGAGGGAAAGAAAGGAGTGCTGACATTTTGGGGACCCAAAGGGGAGTTTGACATAGTGAATGCTGGAACAGCCACGAGGAGGCTGCAGAAGGGAGCAGTAAGGAGGTGTCCCAGAGGAAGCTCCTGGAAGGGAGGCATGAGCACTGCTGGCCAGAAGTTGGCTATGCAGTGGAGAGTAGGGAGGGGTGGGCCTTGCCCTCGGTGGGTGCTAAGAGGACTCTCATGTGGGAAAGTGGTGAGCCCAGGAGTCTCTATTTCAAGGACCATGAAGGCCTGCTGGGCCTGAGGAGGGGTTTCTAGGTAAGGTGCCTGGTTGGCATTAGAGCTGTCTTCCTTTGGCCATGAATGTGCCTGGCCTGGAGGAAATGCCACCTACCTCCCACTGTGCCACTGGGTCTCTCTGTCTCTCAGGTCCTCCTGCCCCGGCACCCTTAAATCTGTAGGGCCTGGCTTCCTTTCTTCTTTGTTTCTTCCACCTCAATCCAAAGGCCTGCCTGGAAGAAAGGATGCTCTGGAAGTCCTTTACTATCATCCTAAAGCTTGTCCTCCCACCATCCCACTCATTGTCCTCCAGGCATTCAGAGGTGAAAGAATTCTGTGAAATAAACCCTGATCCCAGCCCGACGTGACTGTCCCCCAAGACCCAGCTCAGGGAGCTCAGCAGAGCTGGCCAGGGCTGGCCACTTGTCCTGAAGACTTTGAATGCAGGAAGAGCTGCCCAGGGCAGAGTGGAAGGTGTTGGCAGTTGAACAGGGCCAGGAGGAGTCCAAGAGGGTACAGAGTGGAACCTACTTGCCAAGACCCAGTGGTGGGCAGGTTGTAGGCTGGGACCTCCTGCACTGGGCAGGTTTCCTGTCTGGCCCCGGGAAGTGACCCCCCTGTCACCCCCACAGACGGTGACGTCAGTGTCTGAGATAACAAGGCGGCTGTCCTGGCACCCGCTCTGGCATATTCCCACTGTAATCTGGGCTGTCTGGGATGGAGGGGCCACCTCTCTCAGGAAAGTTGCCCTTGAGTGGGTTTCTTACTGGCTTAGAATAAACAGTCTGTACGTCTCAGGTAGGAGGCTGGGGCTTTGGCCTGGACACCTTTGCTCTGTGTAGGGAACCAGCCTTCCTCAGTCAGGAGCACAGGGGACCTGGAACTCAGCCAGGGATATAATAGGTACCCAATTCCAGTGCAAATATAGTGAGGCTGAAAAGCAAAACCACTTATTGGGAGGCATGAGGAAAGAATCTGGGCCTCCTGGAAGAGAGCCCTTGTACCCCACTTGGAAACTTCAGGCTGGTCTCAGGTGGCCTTGCAGGTCTGGTCTTCCAGATCTATCCACCATGTATGGACAATTGTGGGGTGGACATTCTTGATGTGGACCTGTGAGAACATTGGGAACCACCTCTGCCCCCCAGTGCCTAACCTGAAGCCCACCCAGGTTGCTATGCTGGCCATGCAGAGGGCAGATGTAAGTAAACATTGCTGTACAATTGAGTTGGCTCTACCCTCAGAGGTCTCATGTGGCATCCTTGGTTCTTTCCACATGGCTAGCAGATAGATGGGCAAAGGGGCATGCTGGGTGCCAGGTCAGCAGCTTGGCACCCACCAGCCCTTTGGAACCAGTTACCCTGTACCAGTTGTAGAGGTCATCATGGGGATGGCTAAAGACATCTCATAGTGTAAGTGATTGGTGGGCATAGGAGCTTCTTCTGGAGGACCAGGGCTTGAGTTGGCCACAGGATCTACTCTGGGGAGAGGCAGGTGTTCCTGAGGGCTCCCAAGCCACAGGTGGGAGGGGCACATTCAAGGGTCCCAGGCAACAGGTGCTGGGCATGGTGAGTGGTTGGGGCTTTGTTTCCCTCTCGGAAGAGAGGAGTGGGTTTGGCTGAGTCGTTTCCCAGAGCCTGGGAGTCAAGTAGAGAGAGGTTGGTCTTATGCCCTAGGCATAAAGCCCAACAGGACAGGAGATAACAGCGACAAACTGCCTGGCAGGGATGAGAGGGGAAAGGAGTGCTGGGCAGAGACAAGGAATTCTGTCCAGACTGAACTTAGCTGAGCCTCAGCAAGAGAAGGAAGTCCCTGCTGCCAGCTGGGTCTGGATTCCTGGTGGTCCAGCCTTCTCTCCAGGTGCCCCCAATAGAAAACCTTGAGATGCCAATAATGCCATAGGTACTTGGAGATAAGGTGTATTTGGTTCTTGCCAGTACAGAACTCAGTCTAGAAGGGAAAAGGCTCAGAAGAAGATGAGGATGCTGGGGACACAGGGGAGGTGATTGGCTGGTGACTGGCTACAGCTGGGGCAGAGTGTAGCAGCACTATTCCTGTGCTAGGGGAGGGCCTCCTAATCCCTGCCTGGCAGTCATTCCATCTGTGCAAGGCAGAAGTCTCTACTTTCAAGTTCTCAGGAGCCTCAAAGACCATTGGGAAGGCCTTGCTGTGTCTCCTAGGACCTCCAGGACCCTTTAAGGGGTGCCCTGGTGTTCTGTGCCCAGACAGGGGTTGGCTAGCTCTTGGCTTTGAGAACTGTAGATAAGAATGATAGAAATATCTTTACTACTGGCCTCTGATCCTTTCTCAGCCATCTCTTCTTTCCTGTCTTTGGGCCTACGTGGACTGGCCATGCTTTGAGTTCAGGGATGAAAGAAGCTGTTAGCTGATGCTTGCTTTTTTTTAATTTAAATTTTTAGAATTTTTTTAAAAAAATTGTTGGTATATAGTTGGGATATATAATAATTATATTCCTCTTGGGGACTCAGTATATATATACACTCCCCCCCGCTTCCATGTTAGCTTCTCTACTTCTCACACAGGTGGTCACAGGCATTAATGAAAGAGGGCAACCTCTCACTTCCACTGGGAGACAGGGAGAAAGGGCTTCTGAGGCTGGGGGCTGGGCAGTGAGGGCCACTGTTGATAATATGACCCCAGTGAGTGGGTACTGGGTTGGGAAGTGACAGAACCATAGGTCCCAATCAGGCATCTGATTGACCCTGTTTGAGTTGAGAATCCTCAGAATGACTTTCAGTAGGGTTGAGGCTATCCTGGCTGTAGGTCAGAGTCACAAGAGTTTGGTCCAAGCAGGGATGGCCAGCAGGTAGCATGGAGGTAGAAAGTGCAAATTAGAGGCCAGACCTGAGTAGGTTGGGAGGTGGTAGATAGTGGTCTCTCTAAAGGAAGAAGAGACCCTGGGCACTTGCTGAGGATAAGCACCTCTGGCCAACATATAAAGACCCCAGTGAATTCACATCTGGCACTGTTAGAAGATCGGGATGCCTCCTTTTTTTGTTTGCAAAAGGTATTCCAAGGGTCCAGATGTTTCATGGGCTCCCCAGGCAGCCTATGCCACATCTGAGCCCTTGACACATGTGAAGGTCATAACCTGGTCTGGGGGTTTGGCATGGCTTCAGCATCAGGGTACTTTCTGAGTCATGAGGGCAGAGCCAGAGCCTGGACAGTCTGTCCAGGGATTCGGGCTGGAGAAAGATCAAGAAAAATGAAGCTCTTAGGGCGAAGGCAGATCTCTATGGCTGTGGGAGCCATTCGGGAAGACCAAGGCCAGCTGGACCTTCCTTGGATCTCCAGGCTCCATCCTGCCACCCTTGCACACCATTAAGGTGCCATGTAGCTTCTTGAACCATAGGACCAACTATTGGCATGGACATACCCACGGGGCCAGGAAAGTGGTGGCAGTCTCCACGCTTTGTAAGTACCCATATTGGTCTATAAAATGGGGACTCATGACTTAGAGATGCAGCCAAGGAGATGGGCTGGGGAGATCTCCAGGGAAGGGCATGCCCCCAGATGACGGCAGGCAGGGAGCACTGAGGGCTGATGTGTTAGGCTAATGGATATTAGGATGCAGGAAAAAAGAGGAGGACCCAGAGCTTCCCCTCAGTCAGTTTGGCAGCCATGTGAGATTATCCCATTGTACAGATCAGCCTTGGTAGAGGCCATGCAGCCAGTGTGAGAAGCTACACCCTGTGCCTCTAGTAGCAGCCTTCCTTGTGCAGTCCCCTCACTGGCACTGCCCTCCCCACTCAGGTCCTCTCCGTCAAGCCCCCACCCCATGGACCTCTGAGTCCCATCCTCCCCTTGCACAAGCACATTGCCCTGTTACCCTGTTGCTCAGGCCTGTCCCAGATGAGTATGAGGAGGGCCCAATGGCTTGGGAGTGGGGATCCGGGGAGGCAGGGCAGCAGGGCAGGCCAGGACCCGCCCCCGGCCAGCTGCACATCAGCATGGTGCTGGCTGGGTCTCCAGCCTAGGCTCTGGAAAGACGCATTCCTGAGGCTGCAGGGTAGCAGCACCCCCTGGCAGGGCGTCAGTGGGGAAATAGAGCCTGACCTTGTGTGCAGGTGACAGCCCCAGCAGTGTGGGTGGGGGCCAAGCCGGGGAGGGATGTCCTGCCTGGCTCATGGTCTGTGGCTGTGGCCTGACTGCGCCTTCTTGGCCTCCCCTTGAATTGGGCTGAATTTGCATTCATTTGTCCTGAGTTAGAGTGCGTGTGTGTGTGTGTGTGTGTGTGTGTGTGTGTGAACGCGCGTGCGCGCATGTGTGTTTATTCTCGTCACTGAAGCTGGTGCGTACTGAATTAATTTCCTGATGTAGTAAACATTTTGGAAGGCCAAGATCCTCTCCTTCCTGTCTCTGTGCCAGCAAAATTCCATGACCTGGATCAGCTTTCACAGAGTGCAGGAGCCTATCTTCCTGGAGAGGAGATTCTGGCGGCACTGAGAGCCTCC
The DNA here is from genome assembly GCF_034190915.1 of Cavia porcellus. NCBI lineage: Eukaryota > Metazoa > Chordata > Mammalia > Rodentia > Caviidae > Cavia > Cavia porcellus. The sequence goes on from NW_026947500.1 coordinate 30,596,844, forward strand.
TCAGGCCCCCAGAGCCTCCCAGTGCCTGGCATCCCCCGTCAGGGGAGTCCCTCTGGGCCAAGCGTTGACTGATGCCTCTCAGGGTGGGAGAGGCATCCGAGCTGGACAACAGGGCTAAGAAGGTGGGTGAACAGGCACCTCTGGGCAGGGAGCTGTCAGAGCTGGGCCTCTGACCTACAGGCCAGCAGCCTAATGAGCTTTGGGGCAGGAAGTTCCTAGATTTGAATCCCAACTTGCCTCCCTCATCCCATCCCCCTCCTTCTTCTTTCCTCTTCCTCTCCTCTTTTATATCCTCCCTCTTCTTTTGTGATACTAGTAGATTAAATCCAGGGCCTTTGCCATGAGTTACATCTCCAATTCTTTTAAAATATTTTTAAAATTTTTTTGAAGACAGGATTGCACTAAGTAGCCCAGACTGGGCTCAAACTTCTGGTCCTCTTACCTCAGCTTCCCAGAGTGCTGGGATTACAAGTGTGCACAACCGCATCTGTGTCCAACTTGGCTTCTTAAAACTGAGTGTCCTGGGCCAAGGAACTGCTCCTCTCAGGGCAGGACCCATTGGCAACAATATGTTGCAAGCAACCTCCAAGAGTCACTTTGCCCAGGGCTGCTTCTAGCAGGAGAAGAAGAGGAAGGATTGTAGGGAAGGGCTGCAACACCTGAAGTCTTGGGGCCACAGACTGAGGGTACAGACTTGGGGTGTGCTACCCTAGAGATTATGTTTGAGAGTACAGACTGGCATCATGGTACCTTGGGGTGCAGACCAGAGTGGCGCTAAAGCATGCCTGTGGCCTATCCTGGGGCCATCTCTGCATCTCCTCTGATTATTCAAGGGCTTCTTCAGTCCCTATGGCTTCCCTGTTCCTAGGGCCAAGGGTATCTGGTCCTGGAGTAGCTGAAGAGTCTCCTGCTCCAATGGTCTCTTTGGGACACAGAAGTAGGCCTCCCACCACGTGGCTGTGTGGGCCGACATTCAGAGCCCGCCATCCCCTCCCTGTTCCACTGGATTCTCCAAAGCACTTTGAGGAGTGCTGGGGAGGTGAAGAGGAAACTGAGGCAGAGAGAGAGGCCAAGTGACTGCTAGGAGGGACAGTGTGAAGAACAGTGTCCAGCAGCCTGTTTTAGCTGGAGTTCTTTCATCCATGTCATAACCAGGACTGGGGAAGGGCTACCTTGCAGCAGTGTTGTATATGCTTGAATGCAGATACGTATGTGTGCATATTTGAGTGTGCATGCATGTGCGCAAGCATGCATGTATCATACATGTGCACTAAGTACATACTAAGTACACACATGTGCATGCCCTGTACATGTTCATTCATACTGTGCAGTGGTGTGTTACACGTGTGTCTGCACATACCATGGTCCCTTACCAAGCTTTGTCCACGTTGCTGTGTATTTTTTTATTCGTGTTTAGCATTTTTTGCTGCTGAGTTGGGGGGCCGTGGTTTAGGGGGAGACTGGGAAGTGGGGGAGGGGTTGTTTATGACAGTCGTCCACCCAGGCTACACATTCTTGTGGTTGTCTCTTTAATTTGGTAAAAATTTGGGAAATTTCTAAATAAAACAAAACAAAGGAAAAGCATTTTCAAAAGGATTTCAAAATCAGTGCAGCCACTTCTCCCAGGAACTGGACAGGGTGGGAAGAAGGACTTCCTGATACCTTTCAAAGGGCTCTGAAGTGATGAGCTTCCTGTCAGAAGCAGCATATGGGAGCCACTTTGTCATCTGGGGTTGAGACTCCAGCCCTTTCTGTGGCTGGACCCTGTGACATTAGAACCCGAGGGAATCTTGGCATCTTGGGTTCTGAAGGCCAGATAAGGGGTACCAGATCCCATTCTAGGAAGCTGATGAAGGAAGCAAAGGTGGCTCAGAAGATTTCAGGAAGCTTGATCATGCATGGCTTGTAGCTCAAGCAGCTGAAATAGGAGCCTGGGAATTAGGAGAAAAGGGTATAGAACGGGGGCAGGTCCAGAGTGGCCTTGGCCTGATAGGACTGGCCAGAGAGAGCTCTGGATGGGTCTGCACTGGCCTAGCAAGTGCAAGATGATTGGTCTTATGTGTTCTCTCATGGTCCAGGGATGTGCAGGAGCGTGCTAGAGGACCCCTTAAAAAGGGGTCCTCTGTGGGGTGGTAAAGCTTGGGTTTTGGGATGTGCAGATTGGAAAGAAGGTTGAGGTGGGTTTGGCCTCCCGCTGGGGTGGTGTGGTACCCATACAGAGAACTATGGTATCCCAGTAGGCCTCTCCCCATCTCTGCCTGGCTGCTCTTTTGAAGTGCTGAGGCACAGGTGACCCTGTGCAGGCCTGTTCGGCACAAGGTCCTGGAAACCATCCTTGGTTCAACAGGGTCCTTGTCCTTCAGGGCACAGAGAGAGGCTGTGTGGAGCCTAGGAAGCCACTTGCCCCTGGGCCTTAGCTTCTTATCACTTGCAGTATAGAAGGGGGATACCAGCTCCTTCCTGGTTTGTCCTTAAGTTACACAGGCCCTGGGTTTTGGGCTAGGGGGATAGACAAGCTGGTGATGGTGGTGGTGAGGTTATAGCTTTTCCTCCATTCCATGGTGGGTCCTTGCTTGGTCAAATGCTCTGGTTTGGTCCCTGGGGTTCAAGAAGAGTTGAGCAGGTAGCTGACTATGAAGAGGTGACCATGTTCACATCCCCTTTGACGATAACTATCTACTGCAGAAAGCCAAGGGAGAAGGACTCTTGTGGGGCCTCTCAGTGGTACAGAGTGGTATAGTATGTGCCATGTGGCTCTGACCCAACCTCCTGCACCAGGGCCTTGCCCTTGGCCACCCGTTCAGCCCCAAGTCAATCTGACTGTTCTTGGAGAGTTGGGTGGGGTTCAGAATCAGCCCCTCTGCTCTGGTTATCAGTGGGGTCTTGTTTGTGACAGCTTTGGTTTTCCTCTGAGGTCTCTGTGTTAGTTTGGTGGGGAGCCGAGACCTCCTGGGTAGACTGACTTCAGCTCCTGTGCTCCTGCCTGGGGTGGCTGCCCAGCATTCAGGCCTTCTTCATGCATATCTGCTGCCCGCCTCCATGTTTGGCAGTGGGGACCAGGCTATGAGGAACATGGAGTGCTCACCATCATCCCAAGAGGCCCCAGGCCGTGCTTCTGGGGAGCCTTTTGGGCCAGGTGCCATGAGGACTCTGTGAGCTTGTCACCAGCACCTGGAGCTATACAACTTCTAACATCCACAGCCCAGTGAGTCTGGCTCTTTCTCTGGTGGGAATGTGCCACGCACATTCCTGATTCTTCCTGTGGCTCATGTAGTACCCAACCATGTGTATGTCATCCTGACCATATCCACCCTTCATACTGAGCTATAGGTAAGGCCATGGGCTCTGCCAACTTTAAGAGGCCTGAACCCCATTGTGTGGTAAGCTGGCGACTCCCTGTTGGAACCTTTGCAGATTGTAGTTTGTGGCCTGGTGGATTCTACCTTCAGAGCCAGTGGGTTCCTGCTCTGCCACATGGCCTTGTGGCCTCCCCAGAACCCCTGGCTCTAGTCATATTCCTGCCTGTGCCCTGGGACTCTACCATGCAGCCTGGCTGCTGTCTCTGATACCCATTCCTAGACTCCTGCTCTGATGCCATCAGCTGAGTCCCTGCGTGTACTGTGCACCTCTTCTCCCTGCAGCATTTTCATGTCCGAGGCTTCATGTCAGTATCTTGGGGCCAGTTTAAGGTATTGGTATGGTCACACTCCCTCTGTGGCTCCCAAGCTGAGTGTTCTTACCTCCTCCAGTCCTAGGGACTTTGGCTTCTTGGGTTTGTGGCTTCCTCACCCTGGTCTCAGCCTGTGTGGCTGCATGGTCATCTCTCATCTCCTCTCCTCTGTCTCTGCGTCTTTCTTGTAACAATCTCTACATCTCAAAACCTTTCACTTAATCACAGGTGCACAATCCTTTTTCCTCACCTGCTGACCTTCAGGGGTTACATGGCTTTGGGGCTGCCCCACCCTGCTTGGCTGCCTTCCTTCAGACCAAAGCTCCAGCACACAGGCTTCTCACTTGCTCTCTGATCCCTAGCTCCTCTCCTGTCTTCTTTGAACCCACATAGCTGGCTTTGTTTCTCCCCAGAGTGGCTCTCCTCAAGGTCCTTGTGACCTCAGGGGACCAGTGCTGTGGCCGGCCCTCCTCCTCTGGCTCCTCAGTTGGCCCTTTTGTAACTTCCTTTCTGCTCCAAGCCTTCAGACTTGACTTCCTCTCCCCACCCTCAGCCCTGGGTGTCCCTCCATGGTGTGTGCTGACCTCCAGGCCCAGGCCCTCACTGGCCTCTGGCCCGAGTTTCTTGGTCATCTTCCGAGGTCTCTTAGGGATCTAAAATCCTCTCAGACTTAACAGCCCTTGTGCTATCATGAGTCTCTCGCTTGCAACACAGATATGTGCCTCATCACAGGTCTTAGAGGTCATTTTTTTTGAGATCAAATATTTTGATTTTAAAAAAATTAATTGAGCTTGCTTTGTTTCCGTTTTAATTGCAGGTTAGAGGAGAAAGTCATCATACTTCAAGTGGATATCTAGCAACACTGGACTATCAATCTGTGTAGATGAGGGGAAAACAAACTTACTGTACTAGGCAGAGAGCATTTCACAGTTTCGAGGTCTTTGCTGGCCCTTGGTTGTAGCCTTAACTGTGCACTGAGGACATGGAGGTGTGTGCTCCAGCAAGGCTGCGGGTTGAAATGGGCAATGGCTCGTGTGCCATCGCCATCTGGAGGAGCCCATCAAAGCTCGGAACCTCATATCTAAGTGCAGCCTAATGGAGTGTGTGGTCTGTGCAGTGATGGTGTATAATCTCCACTTTTAAATACAACAAACAAGACATTAAAGGATTTTCCCACAGCTCGACAGAATAAACAGCTCTGCTATTTGCTTAAACAATCATAAGCTTTTCTAACTGCACAAACTGTCCCACTTAGGGCCAGATATCTCCACGATAATCTAAAAATGGATTAAGACAAAGTGGATTTAATCTTTTTTTATTGGGGTGAGATACACATGACATAAAATTTATCGTCGCAACCACATTTAAGTGCACAGTTCAGGGGCATTTAGCACATTCACACTGTCATGCAGCCACCAACACCAGAGCTTCCCTATTCCACCAAACTGAAACCCTGTCCCGATTAGACACTGATTCTCATTTCCCTTTCTAGCCCCTGGAACCACCATGCTACTTTCCGACCCTATGGATCTGACCACTCTAGGGACTCTTATGAATGGAATCGTGCAGAGTTTGTTTTTTTGTGACCAAATCCTTTACTGAGCATGATGCCCTGGAAATCCACTCATGCTGTTAGAACTCTTACTTTTATGGCTGAGTAATATCCCATTCCATGAGTAGGCCACATCTGGGTTACCTATTCACTAGCTCATGGACATGTGAATTGTTCTTATTTGGGGCTATGGCGACCAGCATGCTTTGGATACCCAAGATGTGTGGCAGTTACGTACAGATGTCTATTCCTCTTGGAGACGTACTTGGGAGTTTGGACAGCTGGGTTTAATGGTCACTCAGGTTTTTTGGTTGCTTAGTTTTATTTGCAGAGCTGAGGCTCAAACCCGGGGTCTCACACATGCTAGGCAGGTAATCTACCACCACGCCACATCTCCTGGCTATTGCATTGCATTGTATTGTATTGTGTCGTGTCATGTCGTGTCGTGTCGTGTCGCGTCGCGTCGTGTCGTGTCATGTCGTGTCGTGTTTGAGACAGAACCCTACCTTTGGATGTTCAGTGAAATAAATGATGGGCAGAAGCTGGGTGAACAGGGACCTGACCCCTGTAGGGAGGAACACAATCTATTCCCTTTGAGCTTTGGCAGAGCCAGACTGCAGCCTTGGGCAGGTCACACTGCAGTTCTCCAGCAAGTTTGGGAACAGCCAGTCCTAATTCGATTTCTCCCCCAAATATATGGCAGCATCTGGCCCTGGAAAATGGGCATCCCAAAGATTGTGTGTCTGTCCTACAGACCAGGACCCCCTTTACCGGACTTTATACCTTACCATTTTCAGTGGCAGCCTGGTTACCCTGCAGTGCGTTGCCTCAATGGGTCAAGCAGTCACCCTTGCCCCTTTGTCTCCATTGCAACCAAGAACAGAATGTGGGTGGGAGCAGGTGGGCTTAACCTCTTCTTAGTGGTTTCTAGATGCAGGGTAATGGAGGGAGGCCTCCTGGGGGAATCTGTCTTCTCTCCTAGACAGCCCCAACCCACACTTTCCTCCTCTGCCCGGAAGCAGCAGTTCCATGAATTGTGGTCAGAGCAGAGTGGGGACTGGTACCCAAAGCCCCCAGATGGTGCACTTTATGGGGTTGGTAGCTAGAACCTCATTCCCAAACACAAAGGAAGATGGAGTATCAGAGAGAGTCCCCTGATCCCCATAGCCCTCCAGTTTGCTCTGGACCCTTGTCAAGATCCCTGCTGGCCTGCACATAGGACAGATCCCAACTGAGAGAGTATAATCAAGGCCGTACCTGAGTACCAGGCCTCAGAATGAAAGGAAAGAGGGCTACAAGAGGCCTCCAACTGACCATGGGTCTGCTGGAGTGGGCAGAACTTGGAACATCCAACCTCGGGCTTCAGTGCCAACTTACAAGGTGGGGTGGGGGTGGGGGTCTCAATGGAAGAGTCTGGGTGAGGAGAGGGAGCTTGCCAGTGGTATTGTGGGTCCTGGGAGGGACAGCTGTGGTCCCAAGGCCACGGACTAGGGAAGCTCTTAACTCCTATTCCTCACCTGTCAGAGTGTGGTGGAGGAGATCCCTGAAAAGCTCATCTTGAGTGTCATCATCCCAGCTAGTCAATGACCAGAGAGACCCAGGGAGAGCCATCACCCATTTGTCATCTGTGACTAGGCATAGGCAGTGTATGGATCACAATCTTACCACCCGCGGACAGGCAGGGCCTCTGTGGCCTCTGTAGCTCCCCAGGGCTGGGGCCTGAAACTCTAGGGCTTCTCCTGGGGAAAGCAAACAGCCCAGTACTGAATGCCTCCCGGAAACCCACAGAGCCTGACAGATGACGGTGTCTTGACTGTCACCACAGCCAGTCTAGAGTACCGGTCATCATTGCCCAGTGCTGTTCTCACCAGGGAGGTGGAGCCAGCTGTCCACCTCTTTCTTCTGGCTTCCTGGGTGTTGGGCAGGCTCGGAAGGTTGGACGCAGTTCTGGTGATCCAGTGGTAAGGGCAATGGAAGGTACACTGACCTTAGGCCCAGGATCCTGGGTTCCCTCCTATTGCAAGCAAAGCAAAGGACCACCTAGGGCCAGGGCCATTTGAGCTTTCTGGGAGCTGAGGATCCTCTGCTGGCTGCCTCTGCTGCCCACCTGCGTGCGGTAGCTAGCTTGAAATCACGTGGGCAGATTAGCTAAAGACATACTGACACCTTATGGAGAAATACTTAGAAAAACAATCCAAACTTTCTGAGGGGTTTCTGTTATGGGAAAGAAAGTTAATGCCAGTGAGGCTGGGAGCAGGAGCCTTTGTTTCCTGGGAGGTCCCTTCAAGGAAGGGATTGCTGAAGGCCTAGAAGTCAAATGTACTCAGTAGTCAATCAACAAATGGTACTCAGGGCAGCCCTTTTAGGAGGCAAGAATAAGATGAAGCCAATGAAGACACAGCTTGTGGCCTGCTGCTGACTCAGGGTAACTTACAGAGAACTGGTTCTGGTGCTGTGGACAGTATTTTTTCTGGTCCTGGTCTCCCTAAAGGTCCCACTGCAACACACCCAAATGATGCTTGCTTGACCTACAGGGAGCTCACCACCTCTGCTACCTTCCAGCACAGTCCTAAGGAGAGAGTCTGGCCAGTGCCTCAGATGCTGTGGCCATGGCCACCCTGCCTTGACCACTCCCACCTAAAAGGTAGGAACCCAAAGCCTAGATCTTCTGCTTCACTGATACCTGGCCACCTCCACGTGGCTGGCCCTGCTGAACCCCTCGCAGTATAACAGGTCAGTGGAGACTGAGGGCAGCCTCCAGCTGATCCTGTCCTCCCTACACCCCAGAGAATGTCCCTGAGAGAAGGTCTTAGGGTTGACCCAGCCCAGAGCTCCAACCTTCCCTGCTCCTTCCTATCCTCTGCCCTGCACTGATGGTGGGTGCCCAGAGGAAAGGGTCAGCTGCTTTGTCCCTCCCTACTACCCTACTTTGCTCGGAACATCCAGGCCTGATGGCTTCCCATGAAGGGCCAAGAGGATACCAAGCCATAGACAAAATGACCAGGAGCCATTCTGAGGTTGGACCTGCCCAGCATCCCCTACCCAGCCTCAGGAGACATCAACTGGACACTTCTCTTGCTGCATGGGTACGCGGTCATTTAGATGGGCAGCCGCAACCCAAAAGGCAGATGTGAGGTACAGTTTAACTATGGGAGCCCAAGAGGCTGCCTGACCTGGGGGCTGGCTGAGAGCCACAGCTCCCAAAGGAAACACACACAACACACAAATACACAACTGTCACAGGTGCTTCCTAGAGCTGGTTTAGGGCAGTGTTTGCTCTGAAGTTGACCCTGTGGCTGTAGTTGGCTTCCCCCTGCTGTCACTCAGGCATCAGATGGGTGGTACACACTTTGTGAGTCCCTTCCTTTCCCCACTGGGCAGAGTCACACTCTGGACCCTTATGCACAGACACCATAGTGGATGAGATATTGTGCCCAGATCCCTGCATGGCATCCCCATGGTAACCCCATCTTAGCTGGGGTTACCTAATGCCATAAAGGAGTTGCAGCTTCTGTTCTTGAAGATTCAGTCCCCTGTTTTGGCACCTATTGCTTCTCCCAATGATCACTCGCCAGGGAGGAATTCAGCTTGGGGCATGGAGTCCCCTTGTCCCCACACAGGTCTGAACAGGAGGACATTGGTCTCAGAGGCTGATTCACTTCATCCCATCTGAGCTCCAAAACCTCAGTCCCTGTGCATTATGAACTCAGGTACTGCCTCAGGCCTGAGATACAGAGGACTCTGAATCTTCTCAGGAGCCAAGGGTTGGGGAACCTGGAGAATTTGGTCAGTTGAGTGACCCTGATCTGGGCTCCCTTCTTCCTATACCTCATCCTGAACTCTTGTATGCTGGCAGGGCCTGATTCAGGCATCACTCAGGAAAGGGAGGGAGCTGCAGTACTGAGCCTATGTGACTGGGAAGCAGCATTCCTGCCAACCTGTCCAGATGCCTGGGTGTCCAGGCCCATGGGTCCTGCACATGCAGCAGAGGGACTCAGTGGATCAGAGAGATGACAGGCTCAGGTCACCATGGGATTCCAGGGACCAAGGATTTCACCCCAGCTGTTGTAGTCAGAGGTTGTACACAGAGAACAACTAGGATTAGGACATGGAGTTTATAATATTTTTATAAAGGTCACCGGGAGTTAACACAGGAAAATGCAGGAAATCTATCTACAACACCAAAGACATAGATTATTTAGTCAAGGGCCTAAACCCCACAGCACATGTCCCACATGAGTCCAGATAAAAACCCAGAGCTCAGGGACAATGCCTCTCACGAGTCCAACTGGAAGTCCAGAGCCCACAAGAAGGACTCACGCCAGTCTTTTACAGATCTGTGCCGGGAAGACCCAAGGGTCAGCGGTGGAAGCCAGAAAGTCTATGCCAGCAGGATGAAGGAGCTGTGCTAGTGGGATGAGGGTTCTATGCTGGAGCCGAGAAGTTACACTCACAACAAAGACCAGGGCTATCCTGAAAGGCACCACAGCCATCCTCAGCGACACGGAGGCTCCAAGCTCCTCCTCTGACGAGCACAGTCGGGTACGTGCCAGAAAGCAGCGTGACGAGTACATCCTGGAGACCAAGCAGCACATGCCTTCCCCTCCGGAGCCAGGAAGCAATGCTTGATGTGAGACCAAAGCTTTTCCAGGAGAACCAACAGCTCAGACAGCAACTCGTAGGAGAACCCACAATGCCTCCTTAACACCTCAATCCCTCTTAACACCTCCCTTCTTCTCCACCTGTTTATCCTGGCAACCCTCCTCAGGTGGAGCATCTTCGCTCAATGCATGCTGATGTAATCCAGCTGGCATTAAGTTGACCACCAGTTCTCAATCCGTAACACCAGCCTTATTCATTCATTCATCTCCTGAGTAACCTACAACTCTCTCCTGTCTGGGGGCAAGGAAGGGACAGTGACCTCTAGACTAGCAGCACGCTCAGTCCTCCTCAGGACAGGCCTCCAGAGGAAAAAGGCAAATCTGTGGCTGAAAATAAAATGGAGTGAACCAAAGGGGCAGATAAGGCCATACCAAGCAGAGTTTGGCCTGGACCTGGAAGAAGTGAATGGGCCGTGGCTTTGGTAAGCTGTACCCCTAGGCCTGGCCTCTGCTGATTGCCCTGTGCCTTGGCTACCCACTGCCTCTGTCTGGCCTCTCCCAGGAACAGTACCCCCATCCCCATCAGAGCATATTGAGGTGCTAGCTGTGCCCAGGCCGTGTTGTAATTTGGGCAGGTGTTGGCCGGGGGGTGTCTAAGGCTGACCTCAAGCTCTGAGCCTGCCAAGTTCTCTTGTGCTCTCAGGAGGTTCCTCTCTCCAGCCTCAGTTTCCTCATTTGCCATGGGGACAGTGCTACCACCTATCTTCTATTGAGACTTCCCTGGAGCTTGAAGGCAAAAACAGGCCCCATGAAAGCATGTGTGTGAGTGCAGATGTGAATCTGTGTTTGCATGAATGTTCCAGTGAGGGCATAAGTGTTCAATGTGTATGTGGGTGTCTGATTGTGTGTTAGTGACTATGTGTGCTTTTGTGTTTGGGCAAGTGTGAGGAGGAGTATGTTTAGTGTATGTGAGTGTACTTGAGTGAGTGTTGGGAAGTGTGGGACACCAACCTATTCAAGTTCAGTACCCTACTTGCTCGCCCTCAGGGCTCCTGCCCTGCTCCCCACTTTCTAGGGCACCATGGCTCAGACTCCCCTCCTCAGGCCTCACTTGAGTGCAGCCTTCCATTCATACTTGCTTGGCAAGTCCCTAGGTGAGCCCACAGTCTGCAGACCCTGTCACACTGACCTCCTCCCAGCTCCATCCCAAGGGTATGTTGGGGTGACTGGTGTTGGGGGTCTCTTACCAGGGTGGTAGAGTATTGCCTCAGGGTCCCAGAGGCTGGGCTCATCAGACAAATTATAAAGGACCAGACTGCTCCCAAGTAACTGATGTGCATCTCAGAACAAAGTTTAAAAGAGATTTAATTTATAGAATAAAAGGTATCTTGGTACCCAAGAGGTAAAATTCACAATTTCTGGCAACCATCAAAGATTACCAATCACACAAAGAAGCAGAAAATATGATCCATTATGAGGAAAATCAACTGAAATTCATAGCAACTTAAAACTTTGCTAAAAAATCATTAAATGACATTAAAACAGTTTTATAAATGTGTTTCATACTTACAGAAGGTTAGATACAGTAACAAGAGAGGTGGCAAAAGTTCAGATTCTGTAAATATTAAAAGTAAATAAATGGTATGAACAACATTATACTATGAAATTTAATGATTAAAATGAAATCACAACATATTAGCAAAGAACAAGCAGAAGTTAAAAACATTTACAATGACACCAAACCATGAGAAGCCTGAGAAAACCTGACAGAAGATATAAAAGATAGATTCATTAGAAATTGCAAAAATTACAGAGAGGAATTAATGAAGACAAATCAATGTAAGAGTTTAGCTTTTTTTTCATGAGTTGGAAGCTTCAGTGATGTTTAGATGTCAATTCTCCTCAAGTTTATCTATGCAGTCAATGAAACTCTAATTCAAATTGCAGAAATGTTGATTGTAAAAACCAACAGGTGGGTCTCAAGATTCACACAGAAATGCTAATGACCTGAAAAAGCAAATAACTGAAAAAGAATTATAAATCAGAAGATTAAAACTGCTTGATATGACTGCATAGATCAATGGAACAGAATAGTGAGTCCATAAATAAATTTAAATATAAATATACAACTTATTTTTTTACAATGGTAAACAGGCAATGTTGTAAAAAAAAAACACTTTTCGGGGCTGGGGATTTAGCTCAGCGGCATAAGCGCCTGCCTTGCAAGCAGGCAGCCGTGAGTTCGATCCCTGGTACCAGTAAAAAGGAAAAAGACAAAAAAAAAAAAAAAAAAAAACACTTTTCAGCAGATAGTGTTGGGACTACTGGAAATCATATACAAAAATGTAATCCTCAGAGTAAACCTCACACCATACACAAAAACTAATCCTTGGGTCATACCTCACACCATATACAAAAAGTAATCCTCAGGTCATAACTCATACCCCATACAAAACATTCTCGGGCTAGACTTCACACTGTGTACAAATAGTAACCCAAAAATGGATCACAGAATTAAATGCAAAATCTAAAAACCATAAAATTTCTAGAAGAAAACATAAGAGAAAATTTTGGGGATGTTGGGTAGAATGGGGAATTTTATAACTTGTATTTCAGAAGGAATGGAAAGATGTCTGGTTAAGCCTGTTAGTTATGATAGGGTCAAAGAAGTAACACAAGAAAAGGAGGTAAATTTCTGCTTTATTTTAAAATTGCTTCTTGGAGCAATTTCTGAAATTACGCTAACACCAAATCATAGTCAAAAGACAAGAAGTCCTAATGGCCATAGATTTTATAACATAGTTTTCTCCAGGTATTAGGGGAATGTTACAAAAGTTTGAGGCAGGACTCCAAATCCCACTGACCATTGAGGAGAGGGTTTTCAAAATCTATAATAACCAGGGACAGGCAGAAGAAGCAAAGAAAAATAAGAGGTTAGAAAAAAACACACAACTTCTGGCTACTTGAACTGCTGGCTCAGAGTAACTCCCAAGGCCTTCAACATTTTACTAAGCAAAGATTAGATAGAAACCAGTGTGCATATAGTCAAAAAGAGGACCACTGGAACAGAGAATGTCCCAACTATCTTAGAAAGGGTTGGAGCCTAGGGTCAGAGGTACGTACTATCCTGAAAGGGAGAGTCAATACCTGGACCCAGGAAGTCCAAGTATCTTCCAGGCCTCCCTATGATCAGGCGAATCTAAAGTGTCCTACTGGTTCCTCTGTAGGATCAAGCTGTCTTTTTTTCCCTTCAGTCAAATTTTTTGGCACTTTTTAGATATACAGAATGGTCACATTTATCATAGAAAATTTGCACCTATATATGATAGAAATTGATTCTTTTTTCCCATCCAACTATCCTCCTTTAAGCCCCTCCTCCCTTCTCATTTCTCTATTTCCATTTTCCCCTTCTTTTCTCACTTTTTAAAAAACTTTTCCCTACTTTCCTCTCCCCCAAGCTGTCTTAAAGGCAAAAGGACATCAGTGGATGACCAGAGGTCAACTGTTACAATATCAAGTACTTCTGTTACAAGGTATGAGCAGTTCAGGATTGCTTTCCTGGGTTAAAGATTCCATACAAGGGAAAATTGGGTTCTATTTTGAGGAGAAAGCTACAGGAAGGTATGAAATATCTTTTTTTCTCATTGTATAAACTCCATTTTCATGGGGAGCATTTCAGGGCCTAGACTTAGGGAAGCAAATGAGTGAAATGAAACAAAGATGTGTATGAACAGAGAGCAATTTTGGATAAGAGAGAACTTTGAATGGTTAGATTTTTGCCAGACAGTTAAAGTGAGTTGCAGAAGAATTTCTGGGGGTGGGTATGAGAGGAAACTGTAGCAAAGTTGACTATAGTTTGCACTTAAAGGAGCAGCCAAGCAGTGACACCTAGAAAGTTCTTGGCTATGGTCGCAGACCATCCTACAGAGCAGCATTCCCCAGTGCTCTGATGGACAGAATAAGAGGCTCAAATTTAAGAGTGTCAGAGTGTTCCTATAGCCTCGTCTGTCAGATAGTCTCCAATTTTATTCCTAAATTCACCTCTTGATGGAATGAGGGATCATCTTTCCTTGCCATTGTTACATCAACTACTGATACAGGATCATTTTTATTTAAATTGCACAGCACCTTTGTGCTCCCTGAGTAGGTCCATGGATGGTCTCTAGGTTTCTAGGTCAGAATGGCTTTTCTGCTCTCAGTACATTCTCCCAGAAGCACAAGAGGAAGCCAACCATGTTGATCCACTCCTACAGGGAGCCCCTCCTGACAAATCTATCTCTCTCCTCTCAAAGTGGACATTTGTCCCTTAACTGTAGTCTTGTAAGGGATTTTTGCAGCCTGGCTATATTTCATTCTGGTATTTAGATAGTTACTAGATGTTCACTTTGGGGTGCTCCTGGACATCTGGGTCAGCAGAGGCAGCAGTGCTGGATCTGTGAGGTGTGTTTCCCTCCAGTGTTCAGAGTCATCTTCCAAATTTAATTTTCACCATGCTCTTTGGTGGGATGTCAGAAAAGAAGGCAGCACTTTGGGAGGGAATGATGGCACTTCTGGGGCATCCTCGGTATCTCACTGCAGGAAGTGCTGATCTTTGGAGGACATGCATGCAAAGCAGGAATGGGTGGCAGTGCTGACCCTCAGCTATCCAAAGGCCAATATCATCTGCAGTTTCCCAGGGCTCAACTTCTCTGTCTTTAAGCAAAGTAGTGCTCACTTCCAGACACAAATGGGGTGTGAATACATGCTGTGGGCATGTAGAACTTCCTCTCAGACCTAGTGGGAATTATCAACTGTTGAATTTGTGGGTGGAACTTATTACTTTATTTTGTGTAACATCATTGCATGTTTGTAAATATGAGCCTCTAGCATTCTATTGCTTCCTGTGCCACCTTTTACTTCTAGCCTTGACTGCTACTTTTCAGCTAGAAGTCATTACGAGAAGGAGAACTGACTTTTCACTTTGTCAAAGGTAATTGGCTGATACAAGGCTCATGGGATGACACTCCTACTTTAAGCCCACAGGCACAATGTTTGGTAATTAATTGACAAAACTGCAAGACAGCTTTTTGATGCCAGAAGTGCCAGAAATTCTGTTTCTCAACCAAGGGTGAACTCTCAAGTGGGACAATAGGAAAACGGCCAGACCTTCTCTGACTCATCAGAGCTAGTACTGGTGTGGATGGAAGCCAAATTTCCTTCACCACAAGGTGCTGGGAGTGACTTGTCTTGTTTTCTCATGCAAGAAGATTTTAGTGAACTAGTTGGGCTGCCACAGGGAGAGTAGACTATGCCCAAGTGAGAAGGCATTGGTTATAGGCTGAGACATGGGATCTTCCCAGAAAGGACCGGCTGGGCTTTCTTCTCTGAAAGAGGAGAGACTATCCTGGTGATATGCCTGGTGAGTTACACTTTCACATCATTGTTTACGTCAAGCATTGGTGGGACAAGGAGAGGCTCATGATTATGGGCTCAGTTCCTTTTATTTTGCCACAATAGAAACTGTAAAGTTGGCCATCTAGCTCCTGCCATGCTATAAGGTAAGGGAGGTACATCAAGTGCCCACAGGGTTCAATCTCAACATCTTTGTTGCTGTCTGCACAAATTTTACAGAGCTAAAAACTGGAGCCTATTTCACAATACAATTCATATTCTCCCTATGTTATTTTTATATGTTATCCTGGTTTGTAGATTTCCATAGTACAGAATTATAACTTCAGAATGAGGATAATATCAGGATTCTTCCCTGCTGCCACTGCTCAGGACTTGAACTTAAAGTTGTTGCTTTCAGTGAGAGATGGTACCTAGAATGAATATTATACATTGCTCTGAATGTCAAACTATTAATCTGCTCAGCACAGGCATTCACTTGTGAACTGCATTAAAAGATAGAAGTAAAAAGGCAGTCTATGGAATGGGAGAAAATATTTGCAAACTATGTATATAGCAAGAAGCTAATATCCAAATATATGGTGGACTTCTACAATTTAGGAAAAGATACACAGATGGCATACAAAAAGGTTCTCAATTCCAGTCATCATTAAGGAAATGTACATCAGCACTTCACTTCCAGGAGGGTGGCCACCATCATAAAAACAGAGAATAACAAGGATATAGAGAGATCAGAATCATGTATCTATTACGGGAATATATAGTACTGTGCTTGTTGCAGAAAACAGAATAACATTCTCTTATAAATTAGAGTTACTGTATAACTAGAAGAATTGAAAGCAGGATCTCAAACAGATATTCACACACCTGTGTCCATAGCAGCACTCTACACAGCAGGCAAAAGGTGAAAGAAAACAAATGTCCATGGAGAAATGAATGGATGAATAAAGCATGTTCCATCCAGATGATGGACTATTACTTCAGCATAAAAAGAAAGGAAGAACTCTGACATCTGCTGCAGCATGAATGGACCTTGAAGACATTACGTTCAGTGAAATAAGCCAAGAACAAAAGACAGTTCTTACATGATTCCACTCCTATGAGGTTCCTAGAGTTGTTAGACACATAGAGACAGAGTAGGATGGTGGTTCCAGAGGTGGGGATGGAATGGGGAGTCAGTGTCCAACGACGAAAGAGTTTCAGTCTGAGATATGAAAGAGTCCAGGAGATCAATGAAGGTGATGGTTTCACAACTGTATCTGTGTTCTTAATGCCACTGATCTGTGCATTTAGAAATGGTTAGGATGGTAAACCTTATGTTGTGCAACTCTTACCACAAATAAACAAAAACATAATCAGGAGAAATCTGGACGTGCAGACTTCTGTAGTACATCAGATTGATGCAGTGGTCCTTTAACTGAATGTGATGGCCTCATATTAAACAAGGAAGGAAGGAAGAGGCAGTTAGCATGCTAGAATCCTCAAAATGGCTCGACACCCTGTAAGGATTTGGGTGCCTGACTTGAGGGAAGTTTGAGAGGTCCAGTAGTCAGGGATATGTTTGGATATACCAGTAAAAGAAATGGCTGCATGTCACTACCTCTCCAACAAGGGAAGGGACAGAGTTTGGTGGGTGCTGGTACGGAAAGAGGTCCATAGAAGGAGACAAGGAAGGATTCCTTCAGACAGTCATGGGTGGCTTCCACCTGGGCCTGGTGGAGTTCAATGTCCAAAGAACCTACAAGCAACAAGAGAAGACAGCATCTTGTTGGAACAACTGACTCTTGTCATCAGGAGGAGACAAGAGCTGTTGCTCCCTAACATGACCTGGGAGGGACATGTGCAGAACACAGGTGACCTATTTAGTCCCTTTTGATATTGACCACTAAGTATAATGAACTAAAAAGCCAAGCAGCCTCAGCACGTTATAAGGCCCAGGTCAAGCAGGTGAGGAGTAAGGGCGTGTGGGATGGGGCTGGAAGAGGCAAAGTGTTGCTCCAAGACCAAGTCTTTTTTTTTTTTTTTTTTTTTTTTTTTGTCTTTTTCCTTTTTATCGGTACCGGGGATCGAACTCACGACTGCCTGCTTCCAAGGCAGGCGCTTATGCCACTGAGCTAAACCTCCAGCCCCCCAAGACCAAGTCTTGAGCTGTGAGCGTCCTTGGGTGCAGTAGCTTGGGGATTGCTACTAAGCTTGGTGTAAGCAGTTGTTTTGGTGTGGAAGTGATGGGCCTTGTTGGGATGTGTTCAAAAGAGGACGAGCAGAGGGAAAGTTCAGAGAGTGAGGACAGTCACCTGGGCTGTCCCCTGGTTTGCTTTTTTTTTTTTTTTTTTTTTTTAGCAGAATATATTTATTGAGAGAAAGAAAGATTCCATCTGAAGAGACAGAAGGGGTCTCGAGCGGGTTACTTTGCTTGTTTGTTGATGGGAGAAATGTCAGCCTTTGGAAGGATCCCAAGTGAGAAAATGTTGCAGAACCTAGACCTGCTCTCCAACAGACAGATGGCCTTTGAGGAAGCATGGAGATTTTATCCCCAGAATTGAGGGAAAAGAAAGATATCAGAGCTGACTGATGATAGAGGTATGGGTAGAAGAGGTGTGCACCAGGGCAATGGAAAGCCCAGATGTTTAGTGGAAAAATAAGGTTGAGAAGAGTCACTGGAAGACAAAGAAAAATGAAAAAGAAGAGGAATAGGCAGGATAGAGGGTGAAAGGGAGCATAATGGAGTATAAGTGTGAAATATGGAATATGGGTATTAAGAATGAAGCATGGATACCAAAACACAGAATATAGACTATGGAGGAGGCAGAGCAAAGATGGCAAATAGATAAGAGCTGGCTACAGAGGCTCCCTGAGATAGTCAACTTAGAATTCAACATAATACAGTGTGGGGAGCCCCAAACAGAGGGAGATGAATTCTCTCGTCCCAAGAAGAAACTAAGGTGAGAAGAACCAATCAAACATACAGTGCTATTATTTGAACAGCTAAAGGTTCAGTGCTCCCAATGCAGTGGGTGACCTGCCCAGCAGTCCAGGAGCTTCCACTCACCGGAGGCACAGTCACACTGAGGTCGGGGGTCAGCTAGCCGAATGGAGAGCTGAGCTGGCAGGAAGCCTGCATCAACCTGTGGTGAGTGATGGGAGTGAAGCCATTCCACAGAAAGGGGGCCTCTGGTGGATGACATTCTGGGACTGGGCAAGACTGGCAAGTACAAGGGGCATCAGTGATGTCAGTCAGTTGTTCCCTTCCCAAATGGGATTGGTGGAGTGAGCTTGGCCTGGGTCATGCGATCTGGCTGAGACCCAGTAGGTTATCAGAAATCAATTCCCTAAGGTGGCAGCACACACTAATGCAGTGAAACCTCAGAAGTTTGACTAAAACAGAGGAGACGTGGTGCATGGTAATACAGTGCAGGCCTCAGCAGTTTGACTGATCTGGAGGGGAGGTGTCAGCATATGCTGCCCCTGTCTGCAACTCATTAGCACACTGCAGTGGGAAGGGTCACCTAGACAGCGTGCTTCAGAAGAATTGTAACCAACAAAGAAAGAAACTGGGGCCTCCTGGAAGAAACAAAAAAGATGGGAAGAGGAAGCAACAACAAAAAATCCCCAGGTCCCAACTCTGAGAACATTGACCCAGCACAGGTAAATACAAAGGAGAATGAGAACAGCAAACATGCAATGTCAGAGACGGCACCAGTGGACATAAGGAGATATCTTCGGGACCTCATAGATGAGTTCAAAAGTGAAATATTTAGCCAAGTAAAGCAAGATATAAGAAGATTAATAAAAGAGATGCTAAGCACCCCTGAAGCAGACACAGATACAAGAAGGGAGGATCTCAAACAAAGGAGAGAACCATTTGATGAAGAATATAAACAAAATATGGAATACATAAAGCAGATTCAAACAGATTACCAGGAAATTAAAACTATGGAAAGATGGCAAATCTGCTTGAAAGAAACTAAGGATAGATTATCCAAATTGGAGGACAGTTTTGCAATGTGGGATTATGAAAGAAAAAACTTTTTAAAAATAATGAAACAAGCAGTAACAATACAAAGGCTAGAAGATGACAAGAGGATCTACAACTTGAGAATAAAGAATGTGAATAAAAAACAGGGGTACAAACAAAGGAACTACAAAGGCTATTCACAGAAATAATTAAGGAAAATTTCCCAAACATAGGAAAAGGAAATGATATTCTGATATATGAGGCATACAGAACTCCAGCCACCTACAACCAAAACAGAGCTATACCCAGGCATATAATAATCAAGATCCAAGAAATTCAATATAAGAACAGAATATTAAAAGCTGTTAGAGACAAGAAACAGAAAACCTATAAAGGAAGGCCCATCAGAATAACAGCAGACTTCTCGACACAAACCATCAAGTCAAGAAGAGCCGGGAGCAAAATATTCAGAACCCTGAAAGAAAATAACCTCCAGCCCAGATTGATATACCCTGCTAAATTGTCTCTAGAAATTAATGGAGAAACAAGATGCTTCCAAGACAAAGAGAAACTTGGGAAATTCACAACCACCAATCCAACTCTACAGGAATACTGCAGGGCATTCTAGAGAGAGAGAAAAGTACTAGGATTCCAGGAACAGTGGCAGAGAAGCCTCAATGAATGGAGCAGAACACAGAATTAAGAAGTTAAGCAGACAACTGATGGAAAAAAAAGAGCATAACAGAAATGAGGCAAAGAAGGTTGGTTATAATCTCTAATATAGATGGCCATGATACACTAAATTAAAAAAAAAAAAAGAACCACACATGGAGTAGATCTGGAGGCAGGGTCCGAGATGCTATTTATAGGAAATATAATTAACATGAAAAAGAGTACATGGACTGAAAATCAAATATGAGAAAACAGTGCTCTATGACAGAGACCCAGATAGTAATAGAGGCACTAGACTAGTATTTGTGGATAGGTTGGAAAGACAGGCTTTGATAGGTAAAGGAATACAATTAGAGATCAAGTCCAGGAGAGAGAAGGTTCGGAACCACTTAGGTAAATAGCAGGTTGCCCCTCCCCCTAATTTAAAATCAAGGGTCTTGGTCATACTTTTCCCCTGGGGAAGTGAAAGGGGAGGGAGAGTCTTAAAAAAGATGGCAGAAGATATTGTTAATAGTGTAGCAGGATTTAAAACCCACATTACTCACACCACTCTGCTTAGGTAGATTTTATTCTCTTTTTTTGATAGATTTTATTCTGTCCCAGTTTGTCTACTTGCATTAGATTTGAGGGCACAGACAGCTATCCCAAAAACACCAGGATATAGCACAGTAATCATCTTTAATTTCCTATTATCTTAATTTGGAGCCCTATATGACTTCCACTGTTTTATCATGACTGATCTTAGTTAAATCTGGTTTGTTTGATTGCTGTTTGCTATCGACAGATTTTATTCAAAAATGACATGATTAATAGTATCAAGTCTGAGACTATAGGCAACTACACTGAAGATGACAAGACTCACTACAATTCACATTCTAGTTTGATTACTGCCCATTTTTTCAGTTTTATACTATATACAAAGTTGTGTTTTTATTAATACTGTTAGGTACTGATATATTCAATTATACTGTGTCTGATGATATAACCAATTCTATTGAAGATAACAAGAGACAACACAGGAACTATGGTAAAGCTCCTTGTACAACAGTCTTATATGTCTTTTTCATTTCATGTGTTTATAGGAATATATTTTGTTTCGTCTTGCTTTATTTTGTTTCTCCCTCTAATATAGAAAGGATAGAAATACGTGTTAAGACTCATGCATGTGTTTATGAGAACTGATCTTATGACACATGATGAACAGATACTTTGAAGAAAAAGAGACATTAAAGTACCCAGTGCTGATCCTGGAGTATCATAATGTGACACCCAGAAATAGTATTATTCTTTGTTCAGAGAGATATTAGCCTGCTTGGGTTTGTTCAATCTTAACATAATTGAAGATATGGATAACTGCATGTATGTTTAAGTGTATAGGATTGATAACCATATTTCTAAGCTTTGGTTGGATAGTTGAACAGAACTGGTTGCAGTCTAATGTTTGAATCCCACTTTATATGCTCCACGTTAGTATCTTGAATAACTATTTGTAAGAGGACAATCTGTAATCATCAACTAGTGATTTCTTACTGTTTATTTTTTTCTTTGAAAGTATGTATTATCTCTACCCATTTTCTGTTTTGTTTAGTCTTTCTTTAAATAAAATTTAAAAAAACAAAGGGAGAAAAAAGACACTACAGTATCCAGTGCTGATCCTAAAGTGTCATGATGTGAAATCCAGCAATACTATTATTCTTTGTTCAGAATGACTTTAGTCTGCTTTAGTTTGTTTAATCTCAACATAAATGAAGATATGGATAACTGTATGTATGTTTAAGTGTATAGGATTGACAACTATATTACTAAGTTTTTGTTGGACAATTGAACAAGACTGTTTGCAGTCTCACTGTTTGATTTCCCACTTTATATGTTCCAACTTTCGTATCTTGAACAACTGTTTTTAAAAGGACAGTATGTAAACATTAACTAGTGATTTCTTACTGCTGATTTTTTCTCTGAACATATATGTATTATTTCTACCCACTTTCTGTTTTGTTTAGTCTTTCTTTAAATAAAATTAAAAAGAATATAGATTATGGAGACTAGGTTGTGAAGGATGAAGGATACAGTATACAGTATAAAGAATGGAACATAGAGTATAAAATATAGAGAATGGAGCTTCAGAAAGAGAGTGTGTTATATGAAAAATAATGGAGAATGGAGTGGTCAGTGGAGTATAGAATAATGGGAAGAGTATGGAGAGTTGGCATGAGCAACGTAGTAAGGACAGTGAAACAGTAGACCATGTGAACACTGGACTAGATAGAATGGGGCATGAAGTAAGGAGAACAAAGTATGGTATACGGAGTATGGAGACAGAGTACGGGGCATGGGAGTGTATTTGGATAATTAAAATTGAAGTGGAGAATGGGGTATGGGAAAACATATAAAATGAACATTGGAATATAAGGAATGAAATACAGAACATGCAGAAAAAAGGAGAAGGTAAAATAGAACACAGAACAGGGAGAAAGGAGTGAAGAATTGAATATTGTCTGAGGTAGGGATTATGCAAATTAAAGTATAAAGTATGAGTTATGGAGAGAATGAAGTATAGAAGAAAAAGGCATGGCGTATGGCCAAGAAACTGTAGAGTATGGAGGACAGAGGACAGAAAATAGTAGATGAAATATGTAGATTAGAACATGGGTATAATGAATGGAGATTACAATATAGAGAACAGAACACAGAATATAGAGAACAATGCATAGACTATAAAGAGTACAGTATGGAGAAAGTGTAATGGAGAATTGAGGCTTGCAGCAGAAATTGGAAAATGGAGTATAAAGTGTAGGGAATGAAAAATGGTACGTGGAAATCAGAATTAGAGTACGGACAATAGATCACAATGCACGCAAGGTCAGGCTGGAGACTGGAATATGCAAAATGAAGTTTAGAATACAGACACAAGAATATTGAGAATGTTGAATGCAAAGTTTAAAAAGGAATACAGAAGGAGGAAAAGAGGGTACAGAGTAGGGATAACAAGGAATGGAAAAAGAAGTGTGGGGAACGGAGTGTGCAGTGTAGAGCAGGGAACTGGAGAGTGAGGATTGGGGCACTGTAGTCACAGCTACTCAGATGGCCTGAGCAGGGGGATTCTGAGCTCATGGCTTGCCTCAGCAACAGTGAGGCTCTATTGCAAAAAAATTGGGGTGTACAGTATGGAACTGGGAAATGAAGGGTGATGATGAAGATAAAGTATGGCAAATAAAATATGCAAAATGGAATATAAAGAATAGACTCAAATTTGGAAAATGGAGAATTAACTATGTATAATAGAGTATGGAATACACAGAATCTAGCAGAGTGTGATATGAAGGATGAGATATGTGGAATGGACTATGGAGAATGGGGAATGACTAGTGAAACACACAACAGAAGAATGGAGTGAAGGACAGGATGGAGAGTGGTACATGGAGCATGGCCAATACAGCATATCGAGTGAAGTAAGGAGAGCAGAGAATGAAGTGTGGAGATAGGAGTATGGAGGGTAGAGTACAAAATACAGACAAACAAATATGGAATATGTAGCTGAATGAAAATGGAGAAAGATGGAACATGAAGAATAGAGTATGGAGTACAGAGAACCGAGTAAGAAACAGAGAATGAGATACAGAATGTGTCAGGTGGAGACTAAACATGGTGAAAGGAGAGTGTAGAGTGTGTGTGGAGTGTGGAAAGTGTATGGAGAATGGCTGTAAAGAATGAAGTTGGAGTCCAGGTTGTATGCATTGAGAATGGGCAACAGAATGTGGAGCGTGGACAATGGTGTGGAGAATGATTATAGTGTAAGAAAATGGGTGATGGAATATGGAGAATGAAAAATGCAATTGCTGGTGGAAAATGAAATTTGGAGAGTAGATTATGGAGAAGGTAGTGTGCAATACTGATCAAGAGTATGACATTTAGAGTATGGAGAATGGGAAATGAATAGTGATCAAAGGATATGTAAAATGAATAACAGGATAGAAATGAGTATGGGGAATAAAACATAATTGTGGTGAATGAAGTACAGAGCACGGTGTACAGTGCATGGAGAACGGAGCACGGTATGTTGCACATGGAGTCCAGAGAATGGGAAATGTAGAGTTGGTGTCACAATTTGGAATATGGAGTTTGCAGGATGGAGAAGGGTAATCAGAATGGAGTAACAAGAATAGCCATGTAACATTTAGTTTAGAAAACAGACTGTTGAGATGGAGAATGGGTGTGGACATGCAATATGACGAATGGAGAAGGGAGTGTAGACTGTAGGCAAAAGCAGCTTGCCATGAGAGTTCACTCTTGTCACCTCAGCCACTGGGGATCCCGAATCAAGAGGACTGCAAGTTTGAGGCCAGCTTGGGTACCTTCATGAGATCCCGTCTCAAACAAAGTAAAATAAAAAGATTCAAGGATATAACTCAGTGCTAGAGCAGTTGCCTACCATGTGCCAGGCCCTGAGTTGAATCCCCACTATAGCAAAAAAATCTCCTTCTTTCATCTAGTGTGGACCATTTAAAATGGAGAATGGAGTATCAAGTGTGCAGATTGAGATATACAGTACTGATTTAAAAAAGCATGAGGAAAGGAGTATGGAAATTAACTACGGAAATTGAACAATAGAGAATGATGTAGAATGCACATAGCATGAAAAATAGAATGTAAATAACAGAGAATAGTGTCTAGACAATGGAGCATGTGTTACAGAGATTGGCTATGGGAAATTAAGTTGGAGAAGGGGAAAGAAGCAAGAATAAAGAGAATAGAATCTAGAATATGAACATAGGATAAATATAATGTCAATTATAGAAAACAGGGACTGGAGTATGGACCATGGCATACAGAGCATGGAGACTTGGATGGAGAAGATGGCGTGACAGAGTATGGAGAATGGAGTGCAGCAGACAGACAGTGGGGAACAGAGTATGGAGGGAGAATGGAGCATTTTATATAGACTATAAAGTATGGAGAAGGAACATGAGAATGAATCATGGCGAATAGGTAACAGTACGGATTCCAAAATCTAGAGCCTAGAGACTTGAGTATAATAAAGGGAGTGAGAAGAATGGAGGATGGAACAGGGAGAGTGGGGTACAGAATACAAAGAAGGCACCATGGAATACAGGACACACAGAGTGAGTCATACAGTACGGACCGAGGAATATGGAAAACGGAGGCTGAAGTGAGGAATGATTAAAGAAAATGGAAAGTGGCATGCAAGGAAGGACGAATGGAGGCCAGAGGACAATGGACATTGGAGTGTAGAAAATGGAGATTGGAGTACAAAGAATGGGAAACAGAAGATGAAGGGTAGAGACGGACTATGGAGGATTGATGATAGAAGATGGAGACAGAGCATAGGCAGTGAAGTGCGGATGCAAAGAACAATGAGAAATAAAAATGGAGTACAGAGAACAGAGTGTGGAGAATCCAGGAGAGAACACAGAGAACAGAGTGCATAATGTAGAGAAATGAGAATGGAGAATGGAGAATATAGAATGGAATGTAGACAGGGGAATGCAGAATGTAGAGCTTGTAGGGTATACAAAGGAGTACAGAGATTGAATAATAAAGTGGAGAACGAAGTTTGACCAATAGAGTGGAGAATGGAACATAGAGAATAGAGTTTGGAGTATAGTGATTGGAGAAGGTCCTATGGGGTGTAACAATAGAAGATCCAGTGTAACATATAGAGTATGGAGTCTACGGAATAAACAATGGAGTATGAGGTGTGGAGTATGGAAAACAGAGAACAAAAATGGAGTATGGAGTTAGAAAATGGTTATATAGAATGCAGAATGCAATCGGGAGAATTAAGACAAGAAATAGACTGCAGGGTAGGGAATATGGAAGACAGAAAGGAGAGTATCAAGAGTAGAGAACTGAGCCGGGTGTGTGGTGCATGCCTGTAATCCCAGCACTTGGTAGGCTGAGGCAGGAGGATTGTTGCAAATTCAAGACCAGCCTGGGCTACATAGTGAGTTCAAGATCAGCCTGAACTGCTTAGAGAGACCCTCTCTGAAAGAAGACCAAAAACAGAGAATGAAGAATACAGAGTAGAATATGCACAGTGGGGCATGCAGTATGAATCTTTACTCCTAAAAATGTACAAAGATGTATGAAGTGTGGGGAAGAGCAAATGGAAAATAAAGTATAGAAAATGAAGAAAAGGGTAAAATAATAATGAATGGAGAATAAATATGGAAGCAGGAAAATGAGTGGTATGTGAAGTATAGTATACAGGAAATGGAATAGAGTGGGAACGGATATGGTGTGTGTGTGTGTGTGTGTGTGTGTGTGTGTGTGTGTGTGTCTGAATATATCTGAGGGCCTTTACATTGAGCCACATCCCCAGTCATTTTTTAATATTTGATTTTTATTTTTGAGATAGGATCATGTTAAGTTGCTACGTTCCCTGAATGATCCCTATGATCTGCTGCCTCAGCATCCAAGAGTGCTGTGATTACAAGCACACACCACCATGCCTGACTGAAATACAGGGTTTGAAAAAGAAGAATAAAGATTAAATATGGAGCCTGGGATGTAGGAATATGGAAAATATCGTGTCTAAGAATTCCATAATATGGAGAATGGAATGTGGACAATGAAGCTTGGAACCGTGCATGGAGCATACGAAGCAGAGGCAGGAATGCAGTGGGAAGAATTTATCATGGAGTACAAACACGGTAAGGAGAAGCAAGTAAGAAGAATGAAGAATGAATTGTGAGAATGAAGTATGAAGAATCTGTAAAGGTGAATTGGAGCATAGTTGATGGACAAAAACGTGTGGAGTGTGAAGAGCAGAGAATTAAAAATATAGTTACATATAAAGAATGTCAAAAGATAATAGCAAACAGATTATAGACTATCAAGAATGAAGTACAATGTGTCTAACTGTAGACTATGGAATGAGGAGTCAAGTATGAATAAAGGAGTACAGATTGTGGAGTATGGCAAAAGGAGCTTGGTAAATGAATAATAGAATATGGAGAGGTGATAATGGACATCCTTGTCTTGTTCCAGATTTTAGAGTAAAAGCTTTTAACTTTTGACCATTTAGTATGATGCTGGCTGTTGGTTGGTCATAGATGGCTTTTATTAGATTGAGGTAAAGACCATCTATTCCCATTTTCTGTAGGGTTCTTATCATAAATGAGTGTTGGACCTTATCAAAAGCTTTGTCTGCATCTATAGAAATGATAGTGTAATTTGTATCTTTGGCTCTGCTGATATGATGGATTACATTTATTGATTTGCGTATGTTGAACCATCCCTGCATTCCAGGAATGAATCCCACTTGGTCGTGGTATATAATCTTTTTGATGATTTGCTGCATTTTGGTGCAACCACTGTGGAAATCAATCTGGAGGTTACTCACAAAGCTGGGATTGAAAGTCCCATTTGACCCAGCTATTCCACTTCTGGGCATATTCCCAGAAGAATTAAAAACATCATAGCACAGTGATATATGTGCACCCATGTTTACAGCACCACAATTTGTAATAGCCAGATCTTGGAAACAACCTAAATGCCCATCAACTGAGGAATGGATAAAAAAGATGGGTACTTTTATACAATGGAGAACTACTCAACTATAAAGAATGATCACACTGAGACTTTTATAGGTAAATGGATGCAACTTGAGACCATACTTGTAAGTGAAATAAATCAAACTCACATGTGTAAATACAGTATTGTCTCCCTAATGTAAGAAATGGTAAGAGTACACAAGACACAAAATTCTCAATAAATACTGTGAAAGGGTGAGAAAAAGGGGAAAAAATATAATAACTCAGGGGAAAAGAGAGGGGAAAAAGGAAAGGAAAAGAAAAAATATCTAAATTTGTATAAACACACTTAAGATAGCTAAGATGGTTTGCTACGAATTCTATTAGTTCTTGGAAAAAAACATAACACTTATAGGATTGGATCAATTTTGAATGTTTGTGTCTGGTTATCTGAGGAACTCTTTTGAAGATCACTATGTGAAATAACAACCTTAGTTACGTTCCTACCACCTTGTTTTGAAGGCCTATCTCGTCATTGTTTGGGGGCTCTTTGCTTTGCTATTTATTTGTCTCTTTTGTTTCTTGTTTTTTCTAGTAATTTTTTTTGTTTTTTCCTCTAATGCAAAAGGATAGGTATACATGTAGAGGCTTATACATGCCTAGACCTTCTCCTAAACAGTTTATGAGAATTGATTGTATTATTCATGATGAAATGAACAGCTACTTTGAAGAAGAAGAGACATTATGGTAGCCATTGCTGGTTTCCTGTTGTCATGCTGTAAAATCCAATAATGCTTTTATTTTTTGTTCAGAGTGATTTTAGTCTGTTTTGTATTATTTAATTTCAACATACAGGAAGGTATGGACAGCTCTTTTGAAGAGAACAAAAGACATTATGGCAACCATTGTTGATTTTCCTATTGTCTGGTTTTGAAGGCCTGTAATGCTTTCATTAATTCTGTTTTGATCAGTTTTATACTATTTTGCTTTGTATGAATTCCTTGTATGTGAAGATACAAACAACTGTTCAGAAGAAAACAAGAGACATTATGGTAGCCACTGTTGATCTCCTATTGTTTAGCTTTGAAATTTTGTGTCACTTCCATTGTTTTCTACTGATCTGCTTTGTTCTGTTGTGTTATGTTTTGTTTTAGCATCTTTAAGATAAAAAAATAGAATATGGAGAACATTGTGTAAGATGAAGTATGGATTATGAAGCAAGGGGCTGAGTATGGAGAAATAATAGCGGAGAACGGAATACAGAGATGATAAAACAGAACAACATGTGGAGGATGGAAATGGCTTATGGCAAATAAAGAACGGGATGGACAATGTATGCCACACGCAGTATGTACTATGGAGAAAGGAGGAGGATGGAGGAGAGGGAAGAAGAGCAGAAGGGAGGTAAAAAGAATTCAAATGTGTGCATATGAACCAACTTCCCAAAATGAATGTAATCATTATGTGCTGCAAATATGCACAAATACAACTGTTTTAGAAAGTAAGACGAGAAAGGAGGATGTGAGAAGGGACAAGACAGTGTGGGGCACAGGACTTGGAGGGTGGAAATTGCAATACAGAGAATGACAATGGAGGAAAACATAAAATATGAGTGTGCAAAATGGAGCAGGGAGGATGCACAATAGAATATAGAGATTCAAGTATGAAGTGTGGAAGTAAAGAATGGAGAAAAGAGTATGGATAATAGAAAAGCAAACTTGGAGATGAGACTATGAGGATAGACAGATGAGAATGACATAAGAAGTACAGTGCAAAAATAACAGAGTACAAATACTGGAGGTGACTAGAGAGCATGGACTTGGGGGATGGAGAGCAGAGAAAGGGGATGCAATATGGAGAATTGGGTACAGAATGTGAATGACAGAGTACGGAGGATAGCGATAGTAGTATAGAGCATAGAGCATGAATGCAGAATTAATGAACAATAGGGATAGACGACAGAGAATAGAGCGGAGAACAATGTGTACAGCACTGCATAAGGAGAAAAGAGAATGAAGAATGGAATACAGAAAATACATTATAGGGTATGTAGTAGAGACAATGGGAAATGAATTGTATTGAAAAGAGTGAGGAGAATGGGAAATAAAAATAGAGGACGGACAGTAGGAAATTAATATGGTCCAGAGAACTGACTATGTGACACCTAGAATGGACACGGAAAATGGAGAGTGGAGTGTAGTTTACAGAAGTGGGATACAGAGTACAGGGAAAGGATGTTGAAGGGAAAAGGAATGTAATGCGCAGAGTACAGAGAATGACGTACAAAATATGCATAGTAGAGCACGGAGAATGGAAAATGGACAAAAGAGAAAGAAGCATGGAGAATAGTGTAAGGACTACTGAATATGGAGAATGACACAGTGAGTATCAAATATGGAGAATACACAGTGGTGTGTGGAAGATGAAACAAGAGAGTGCCAAGAACAAAAAAACAGATTGTAGAAACTGCAGGAACAGATCAGGAGTAGAGTGTTTGGCACATGCAAGATTCCGGGTACCACTCTCAGCAATGTGAAGGAAAAGAGAATGGAGTAGAGTCTGGGATATTGAGAATGGAGCGTAGCTGTGTGACTGGAGTGTGGAGAATGCTGCATGGAGTAGAGAAAATGGAGACAGGTAATATGGAGTATAAGGAATATGGACTCATAATAGTGTGAGATATGTTTATTAACATGCTTACATACACTGGGATATGGAAAACAGAGACTGGAGAAGGGTGACTAAAGAACGGACTGTAGAATATGAAGAGTGGAGTGTGACACAGAATGGAGTATGGACACAGCATACAAAATAAGGAGAATAAAATGTTCAGAAGAGAGACTGGAATGTAGTGTGGAGAATGCTCTGTAGGTTATGGACAAGGACATATAAAAGGTAGAAAATGACATGTGGAAAATGGAGTACAGACAGCAGATGAGGGAGTACTGCGTATGGAGAAAGGATCAAGAGTGCAGGCGTGAGTATGGAGTTAGAAATAACACAAGAAGTGTGGGGTATGTGGTGTGGAGCATAGATCCCTGTGTAGATTATGAAGGGTGCAGAATGGAGTGAGATTTGTGTAAGGAGAGTGGAAAATGGAGACTGGATATGGAAAACAAAGCACAGACTGTGGCGAATGATGTATTTTAATATATAGTATGGTATGTGAGGTATGGAGTATGCAAGTGGAATATAGAATGTAGACAATGAATTACGGGGAAGGAATATTGGGAATGGGTCACAAAGAGTGGTGCACAGAGAAAGGAGAATGGCACGTAGAAAACATTTTACAAACATGGCAAATGCAGAATGTAGTATTGAGAAGGGTAAATGCATAATGGAATACAGAATATGGAGTGTGGGCTACAGAGTAAGGCATTTAAAGGCTAGAATGAGGAGAGAACAGAGCACCAAGTATATAAAGTGTGGAGAATACAGAATGGGGTTTGATAAACAGTAAAGCAAATAGAAAATAATAAATGAAGAATGGGGCATGGAGTGGATAGTACAGTGTATGACATGGAAAAGTATTTATGGGGCAGGGATTGGAGCGTGTAGTACAGAAAATGGTGCCGTGGTATGAAAATGTTCATGTACGCGTGGAATGGGAGTATGGCGAGTATAGAGGATGGAGTGTGTAGGATGGATAGTGATGTATGAGATATAGAATGTGGTAAATGTGGTAAGGAGAATGAAGTAATAAATAATGGATCACGGCAGGTGGAGCATATGGAATGGAGGCAATGGAGTGGATACAGGATGGAGTATAGAGGATGGATCAGAACCACAGAGAGTAAAGAGTGGAGAATTAATACGAAGCGTGGAGAGTGGAGGGTCGTGTGTAATACAGACAGTAAAGTGCAGGGTATGGATTATGGGTGGAGAACAATGATTGAGGATAAACACTGGGTACCAGAGAACGGAGGGTGGGGTGCAAAGAAAACAGTATGTGTATAAAGTGCAGGGTCTGAGGAAGTGATACAGAGAAAACAGTCCGAAATGGGTAGAGTGGGGAATGGAGCATAGAATATGGAAACGGGGTGTGGAGGGTGAAGGATGCAGTGGGGAATGGATAGTTCTATGGTTGTGGAACCGGAAAACAGAGAATATGGAATCGAAGATAGAATATAAACAATGGACCATGGAGTATGAAAAATGTGTCAGGGCCAATAGAGATTGGACAGTAGGTTATACATAGACAGTAGATTATCGGTATAGACAGTGACGTGGAGTGTGGAAAACAGTGCATGGTGTATGAAAAGCGGTGTATAAGAGTGGGTTATAGAGAATGGCCTAAGAAGCGGAAATAGCCCTGGGCGTGGTGGCACACACCTGTAATCCCACCACCCAGAAGGGTGAAGCAGGAAAGTTGCTGTGAGTTCAGAATCATTCTGGGCTACATAGTGAGTTCAAGGCCAGCTTAAACTGTTTCAAAGGGGGAAATGTGTAAATGGCAATCAAGTCACATCTGTAACCTCAGCACCAGGAGGTTGAGGCAGAAGGTTACTGCCAGTCGGAGACCACCCTGGGCTACACAATGAGTTCAAGGCCAACCTGAAGCATACAGCAAGACTCTGTCTCAAAAAAAAAAAAAAAAAAAAAAAGCCCAAAGAAATGAAAACAGAGGGTAGGGCATAGACTATGGAGACCAGGGTAGTCAATGTTCTACGTGGATCATGGAGTAATGACTATGGATGATGGTGAATGAAGTTGGAGTATGACACTGGAGCATGAAAAACAGAGAATGGAGTACAGAATCTTGGGAAAGGTGAACAGAGTGTGGAGACAGATTATGTTGCAGGGTGAATGAAGAATATAATATAAAACACGGATAATGCAATATGCAGTATAATGAATGGAGTACGGAATGTGAGTAAGAGGATGTGCAGACAATGGCATATATAAATTGTGGAAATGGGGAGTGGTATGTGGAGAACGGAGAATACTGTATGGAAAACAGAGAAAGGAGACAGAGTATGAGAACAGAATATGGACTATAAAGAAAGAAGTGTAGAGCATGGAGTGCAGAGGATAGAACATAAAGAATGGAGGAAGAAACACGAGGAATGGCATGCAGGATGGAGATGAGCAATGGAGCACGGAGGGTAAAAACAGAGCTAGAATATGGACAATGAAGTGTGGGGTATGGAGAATGAAGAATGCAGTGTAGAGTATGGCCCCGAGGATTTGGAGATTTGCATTTCCAGCGGAGTATGGAGAATGAGAATGGCTGTGTAAATTGTAGAACAGAATGCAGAGAATGGGAATGCAGTATGTGGTTAATGGAGTTCAAAGAATGAAGAATAAAAATGGAGAATGGAACATTAAATAT
Source organism: Cavia porcellus (assembly GCF_034190915.1). Taxonomy (NCBI): domain Eukaryota; kingdom Metazoa; phylum Chordata; class Mammalia; order Rodentia; family Caviidae; genus Cavia; species Cavia porcellus. The sequence goes on from NW_026947500.1 coordinate 30,629,507, forward strand.
GGAGAATAGAGTATGGAGTATGGCAAATGGAGAATGAGGAGTAGGTGATGGAACTTTTAAAAATAGTGTATGTAAAATGGAGAATCAAGAGTGAAATATGGGGGTTGGAGTACGGTGTATGGATCATTAAGAATGAAGAAAAGAAAACGGAGAAAGAAATGCGGAAACAGGGTGATGGAGGATGGCATATGGAGACAGGGTATGGAGAGTGCAGTATTTAGGTCTGCAATATAGAATTAAAGAATAGAGAAGTGGAATATAGACAATAGAGCATGGGGAATGGCAGACTGAATATGTAAGAATGAAATGTGGAAAACTGAGACTCGAACATGGAGATTGTTGCTTGGGGAATATAGTATGACGTGTAGAGCATGGAGAATGCAGTGTGGAATGTGAGAACCAAAATAAAATGGGGTGAATACAACACGGAGAATGGAATATGGAGAACATGTGACGGAATGTGGAGCACAGACAGTAGAAAATGGAGCGTGGTGAAGGAAGGAGAGTGGGCAAGGGGATGTGGAGGACGGAGCACAGAGTAGGAGGAATGGGAGAGTGCCTAAGGGAGAAAGGAATGAGGAGCCGCAGAACAGAGCCCTGAGAAATGCAGTGTGTGGATACAGAAGCATAAAGAACGGAGTGCAGACTGTGCACAAAAACATGTGCACGTAGTTAGGGGCAGAGGTATGCAGGAAAAACACAGTGTGAAACCCGATGATTAACAATGTAAAGTCATCACAAGCTGATCTGTGGTTGACAACTGTAAGACCAATATGTGCGTATCGCGTCCCATGTCCTTGAGAAAATGTGCCCTTCTGTATCTTATAAAAGTGATGCTCACGGTTACGTATGCCAGCCTTGCCCTCTTCCCAGAAACAAAGGCTAAGGTTGGCCTAGACCAGCAACCAGTGCAACAGTTAATTTCAGAAACCAGCTTATCTCTGTAGGTATGAGGCACGACTCACACTCACTGCGTATCCTGAGCAGGGTGCCTCTAATTTGTAGCATTATTCTGCTGCTAAGATAGTTTCTCTACATTTACCACACTTGAAATAAACTTTTACCTCCCACTGTAACAGTCTTAGCTCTATTTTCTGCTGAGTCCCACCCGTGTATTCTTCACTGGAGTGACAGCAAGGACCCGAAGAGAGGTGGAGGATCACTCAGAGAGACTTCCCCCTTGCTGCCAGATACAACATTAGGAAATGATGTACAGATAGCGAAGTATCGAGTGGTGGGGAATGGTGAATAGGTTACAGAAATGGAGCATAGAGTATGAAGAAAGAGGAATAAGGAATGGACTGTATAAGACTCAAAAGAGAGTGAAAATGAAGTGTGATCCCCGGAGTATGGAAAATGAAATACGGAGTATGGAGAATGGACCATGTTGTGTGAAAAATTAACAAAAAGCCTAAAGAATGAAAAATGGATTGGAGAACAGAGAAAGAGGCTGATATGATGGATGGAGTCTTAGAATGGCTAGCGCAGCGGAATGTAAAATGGGGAATGCAGTATGGAAATTGAAAATGGACTATGGTGTGCACAATAGAGCACAGAAGATGGGGAATTGAGTATTGCTAATGCGATGTGGAGAGGGGAGAATGCAGAGTGAATGGAGAATGCAGTGTGTCAAAGGGATAATGGAATGTGAGGCTGGAGCATGGTTTCTGTAGTATGGAGAATGAAACACAGTCTAGCGATGAAGTAAGGACTTAAGAATGGCAAATGCAGATGAAAATGGAGCACAGAAAATAATAAAGAATGATGTATGAAATACCATGTACAGTGTGGAGGTATGAACACAGAACACGAATGAAGAAGGGAATACAGAATGTGGACCTTGGAATACGGAGAACAGAAAGTATCAGGAACAGAGATGGAGAGTGGTGAGTCGTGTATGGAAGGTATTATGAAGTTAGGACAAAGGCTTATGGAACATGGGAAATGCACGTGGAGACTGTAGTATGGAGAAATTAGGATAGAGAATAAAGTGCACTGGTGTACTGGTACTGAAGTAGTGAGGTATGGCATTTGGAGAACAGAGACTAAAATATATAGAATAGAAAATGGAGTATGAGGGCTGGGGATTTAGCTTAGCGGCATAAGCGCCTGCGTTGCAAGCAGGCACTCGTGAGTTCGACCCCTGGTACCGATAAAAACGAAAAAGACAAAATAAAAAAAAAAGAAAATGGAGTATAAGTGTGGAAAATAGAGAACATATATGGAACAAGATGAATGGAGAGAAGGCAGAATAAAAAGTGGGCAAAAGACTGTGGAGTATCGAGCCTGTGATTAGAGGTGAACGTGGAGCACGAGGAATGGATTATGATGCTCAGCGGGAGAACACCACGTGGTGAATGGTACAATGAGAACGGCACAAGGAAGGTGAAGAATAAGATATATAAAGTGGATTATGCAGAATGAAATATGGAGAACAGCATTTGGGAAAATAGAAGGGAGAAAGGAGGGTAAAACACGGTGAATAAAGTATAGAGTGTTGTGATTGGGGTGTAAAATGGAGAGGTACACAGACATGGAGAATGGAAAGTACTTTGTAAAGAGGAAGTATCGGGAACAAAGACTGAAGTATGAAGAATGTAAAATGGACATAAGGAAAATGGAGAATCAAGAGTGGAGGACGGAGTGTGAAGGACAGAGAATGGTGTGTGAAGAACAAAGACAGCGGGCTATGGAGAAGGAGGAAGTGTACACAAAATGGCGCCTGGATAAGGGATTGGAGCGTATTGAAAGTTGAGAGTGGATAGTAGTGTATTAGCGCAGGCCATACCGCATAGGTTACAGAGCATGGTAAATAGACTATGGAAAAGAAAGACTTAGAAGGTGGGGAATGGAGAGAAGAACGAAATGAGGAGAATGGAGGGCAGAGAACCAACAACGGGGTGTGGTGAATGAAGAACACAGAGTGGAGAACAAAAATGACTCAGGGTGGAAGCAGAGAGTGAAGAGTGAAGCATGGAGAGCAGGGAATGGAGGATGGAGGTAGAAGAGGAGGGTGACGAGTGGAGATGGGAGCATAGAAAATGGATGGTGAAGGGTGGGGTGGAAGGCAGCAGATGGAGCGTGGAGAGAGGAGGGTGGAGGGTGGAGGATGCAGAGTAGAGAGGGGTCTCCTGCTCCCATGGTGAGGACCTGGCAGAGCAGCTCCACCTTCATTCCTGAGGACTTCTGTAATGGGCTAGGCCTTCCTCTGGGGCATAGATTCTGCAGGTGCTCTAGGGACACTTGCAGTGCAAGCAGGGCTCACAGGTAATTATGGGGCCTTTGCCATGTCATGCTGTGGGATTTACTTACCCCTGGCATTGGGCTCCATACTGTGTTCCTTGCTTGTATCTCTGAGCATGTCTGGGTGGGCTGATGTTGAGCACCCAATGTGAGTCACTCATTCTCCCTTGAACGCACATGCATCTGTGGGCTACGAGCAAAAGAAGGCCTTAGTTTCCCCATCTTTTCACCAAGAATTAGCTGTGTCTCGGGGGTGTTGGGCAGCTCATGGGGGCTCCCAGCAGAAGGGCTGTGCATATCTGGGAGCTGGGATGTCAGGGTCCCTAAGGCCCAGATGAACAGCTCAGAACCCTTCCCTCTTTCTAGAAGCCTCTGAAAGAAACACAGGGGCATCAAGGGACTTCTGGATGGCCCTGCCCCATAGCAGGAGCCCTCAGGAACAACATACTGCCTTGGAGTGGTCTACCAGGTGGTTCTTCCAGGACAGGGGGCCTCAGGCCTTGCTTATCCACAGCCTGTCACCCTTGAAGAATGGGCGTAAGAGCCTTCTGGCCCTGCTCCTGGCCACAGCCATCTTTGCTCCCATCCCTCCCCCACCTGGGCCTCTGTTCCTCCTGGCCTTTTTTTCACCTTGGGCCTCTGCCTTCTGGGTATTTTCCATAAGTCAAATTCTGTTGGAGGAGAATGAAGATGTACTTATTTAAGAAGAATTTCAAGTGACTCAGGTTAGCAAACAAAGGAAGACCCTCATAGGCCCCCTTCATAGGCCCCAAATACCCACAGAACTTGGCTTCTCCACCTGAACCCGACCTGGGCCATCTCCCCACCTCAGCCTTGCCCCAGCCACCATTCTGGCTCAGTCCCAGCCCTGATCTAGCAAACTAAGACCCACAGAACCCCCACCCACTGCTGCCCACCGGGCCCTGGGGCAGCAGGCTGGGCTGACTGACACAAGCAGGTGACAGCACTGGCCTCTTCCCCACAGCAGCCCCAGTGAAGGGCTCAAGCTGTCCCTCCAGCTGCCTGAGGCAGCATGTCCCAGGGGGCTGCTGTGAGCCATGGCCCCCAGATGAAGGTGAAGGCCACAGGGAGGGACATTGCACAAGCTTGGAAGCAAAGGTTAGAGAAAAAGCAAATTTGATAAGACAGCTTTTGATCACAAAAAGGCTCACCTCCCAGTCTCCAGGCCTCGTGGCCAGCAGGGAAGCCCGCCAAGTACACTCTCTTATGTCCATCCATCGAGCCCCTCCTGTCCCCGAATCTAGGACACCCAGCCCTTGCCTTGTCTCAACACCATTCCCCTTTACCGAACTCCCCCAGGGTTCTCTGCCCCAGCCATGTTCTGCTCAGAGAAGATGCAGAAAGGAAAAGACTCAGACTCTGCAGGCCTCCTGGCTGCTCTAGGTTGCCTTAGAACCAGACTCACGCCAGCCCCCTCTCAGATCAAACCACCAGGTTGGGGAGCCCAGTGCTCCCCAGAGGAGTAGAACTTCTCCTTCCACCAGCAGGTCCTGTCTTGGTTTCATGCAGTGCCGAGGTCATGAACAACACCTCCAGGACCTAAGAGCACATGGAGAAACTGAGGCCCAAGAGGACATGCCAGGAGCAGAGAGCACTTCTTTGTTTCTGAAACATGACTTGGAGATGGCTCCAGGGATTCAGAAACAATAGCCACTGGCACTCTCTATCTCAGTTTCTCTCCACTGTTCTGTCCCCTCAGGTGACAAAGGCTGAGAAACTAGAGCCTACTGGGTCTTGTGCGAAGGACAGGAAGCTGTTGCTGTAGGCCCGTAAAGAACCGGAGGTCTGGGAGCTGGATGCGAAGGAGGCTGCCTCTATCTGATCCTCTAAGTCCCTCCTTGCCTCTGGTCTTGCTCTGCCTCTGCTATGCAAACTCCATGGCCCTTGGGAATATCGCCTCAGCCCAGAGCCTTGGGAGGGAGGGACTGGGCGTGTCCTGCAATGGGAAGGCACAAAAGGCACAAAAGTCAGCACCCCAGCAGTAGTGGGTGGGGGAGCTGGTCCCCCTGAGCAGGGCCAGACTTGGGTTGTGATCTTGGGGGCCCCTTTGGGGAACTGAAGGAGAAAGGTAGATGCTTCCACTTTCCTATGTAGCACCTGGCTGGGGGGCCATTGCTCAGCGATCTTCCATGGCTTCCGGGCTCTGGTAGGGGAGGGTTGAAGTTTGTCTCTGCCACAATCCCCAGAGGACTTCCCTAGCTATCCGGGTTCCGCCGCCCTCAGCCTCTTCTAAACCGTCCCTGAGTGGGTGCACTATGACCCCCATGCTGCTTCTGTGCAAACCCCTCCCCCAGCTACCGCCTACATATCCCTGGATTCCCTGGGCTATCTTCCCCCTCTACTTGCTCCTCACTTCTGTCACTGAGTCTTACCCACCACCCCCTCCCTTCCCAGCTGCACCACCCCCACCCCTGTAGCAGGCCTCCAGCTATCTCTGAGGCCCTGGACACCAACAGTGCCTGTCCAGTCCCAGCCTCTCCCAGGCTTCTGCGCAGTGGTCTCTTCCTTCTCAGGCTTTTCCAGGGCTCCCAGTTCCCTTTTGCTGGTTATGACCCTGAGTCACTGCTGTAACTCTCCAGTGCCCCCGTCACACCACCCAGCAGCTGCCCCCCAAATGTACAGACTGACCAGTGCTTCTTGTCTTGGGTGGCCTAAGATCATCATCTCCAAAGCCTGGCCCTGGAGAGGTGGAGAGAGCCGGAGGGGAGTGAAAAGTGGTCAGAGGCAAGAGAGACTGAAGGCTTCAGGGCGCCCAACGGACAGAGGCGCCTCACAGACATAGCTAGCTCAATCTCGGGCTCTCCAGTTGAACGCCTCGCCACAGGGCCGATATGTTGTTGTCTCCTGCGCCCCCGTGAGGTCAGTGATTAACATGACATCCTTTTAGCCACTGAGGTGGGGCTTCTGGGGGGTGCAGGCAGGAAGTGACCCCAGCCCCCCTCTGTGACGCCCCCAAATTTGGGTTCTTCCTTCTCCTCAGGACCTCCAGGAGCCTGAGAGAAGGGCGCATCATTCCAGGTCTGGTTCAGCCTCTGTAGGTCTTAGCAAGAGGGCTGCTGCCCCCACCTCTGCTTCCTCTCCTTGACTGACAAGAGTCCTTATCCTGCAGACAAAGGCCCCCCGATTTTGGCCCCACCCATATTCCAGTCAGCCCAAAGGGAGCCCTGAGTCTGGCTTCACACTGAACTCCCAACTGCAACCCAGGGCTCCCATGGCCCCTCCCTGCTGTTCTCAACTTTGCTAAAGATTTTGGGAACACAAGGTGCTACACTGAGCCTTTGTCCACACTGTCAGTGTGTGAACCCCTAAAGCCAGACCCATGGAGGGAGGGTCTCCTGGAAGACTGACCACTAAGGCTCCTCAAGGGGCTGACAAGAAGCTGTAGAAAAAGGGACCCTACTGGGTCCCCAGCTCCTTGCAGCATGGTAGGCCCAAGGCCTCCTCTGTTCTCCTGTCCTCTACAGCAGGGACATCCGGTGTCCTCACCTGCTGGCCACGCCTCCTCCCTGGCTGCAGGGCTGTGTGCTCTAGGGAAGACACAGGCCCCAGGCGCTGAGGCTTAGGGGATGTCCCCAGCACACCAACAGGCCAAGCAGTTACTCTGAGAAGCCCAAAGCCAGAGCCTCATCAGACAGCACGCTGCAGTCTGAGGCAGGAGAAGGACCAGGATTGTGTGGACACAGGGATCCTGGGCAAGTTAGAGTTACAGGGACCTGATACCATGAACTTCCCCTGCAGATTAGCTTGGGAACACAGGAACTCTCAATGGGTGGTGGCAGGACCCTGAGAGGTATACTCCTGCTTTCTATCCAAGCGCCTTCCCTTCTTGAAGGTCTCATTATGGAAGAAGAAAGAGCTAAATTGCTCTTTTCCTGAAGCCTCTTCTACGGAAGATGACTATGGGTTCAGCTGGGCTGAGGAGGAATGGGTACACCCTGGAGACTCCTGAGAAGCTAGGGATTGGAAGCTACCTCCTCATTGCTTAGGAGTGGCTCTGTCTCCTTCCCTACCCCCAGGCCAGAGCACCGGATGGGCCCCCATGGACTTACGTCCTCAGATCTGATGGGGCCAGAGCCAGGGCAGAGGCAGGGGCGCGCGGCGAGCCCAGCTGGGACAGCAAACAGGCCTTTGGGGTCTCTCCTTTCCCTTGCCTGCCCGCTGCAGGGGGCTGGCCAGGGCCAGGGCCAGGGGAGACTTCCTCGATTTATCTCTGCAGCCGGCAGCCAGCCCCACGCCTGGAATCCAGGGTTAGGCTGAGGTTTGCCTGCCCTGCTGTGAGCAGCTTGTAGCTGGACAGAGGGCCCAGGCTGAGCAGGGCTGAGAGGGCACTCAGGGCATGTGGGGTGGGGGTGGGAAGTTGGGAGAGGATGCTGGGAGTGCCTCACAGGACATGAGTGAGTCCGGGGACCCTGCAAAGGCAGTGACCATGATCTTCCTGCAGCTGGAATGAGGACTGGGGCAGGTGTCTGGTAGTGCCTACCACAGAGAATGGGTGAAAAATGCTCAGTCTTGGAGAAAGATGCAGGCAGAAGGCAGAGAATTAGCAAGGGGCAGTGCCATGAGCAGCCAGCGTGGAGGCAAGAGGCAAAGGGCTTCCAGGAGCTTCCAGCAAGAAGGAAGGGAGGCCTGGGGGCCTGTGAGTCTCATCTACCTTCAGTGCTGAGTGGTGACCAGGGGCACTCAGCTCTAGGACTGCCCCACAGAATAAGATCGCCTCTGTGCACTCAATGCACAGAGAGAGTCCTAGGGTCTTAAGAGATGTGGGATGCACTGGCCTGGCTGCAATCTCTGGAGCCTTTCCATAGCATGACTGGTACCCCTCTAAGGCTGCCGAGGGAGAGCCAGGCCATGCTGATTAATTAGGGCCCTTAGTGGTCTTCATGTAGTCTTCAGGGTTCCACAAGGTGGTCACCCCTATGCTGCCCACTCATCACTGGCACGTAGAGATTATGTGGGCCGGTGGCTTCTTCCCTAAGGAGACCTGGGTCCTTGCCCAGGCTCCTGTGCTTGCAGAACCGAAAGCCAGCAGAGTAGACCAGACCCTTGCAAAGTGAGAGGGAATCCTAGTAGCAAAGGTCACATGTCAGCCCTGGCCTCTGGCAAAGAATGTGTCACAGGCCCAGGTAGCCTGTATTCCTGGAGTTGGTGGCAGAAGTCTGAGGACTCTTCATTAGAGCAGGACTTGCAGATCAGGCCACCGTCAAGAGGGGCAACAAGTCATAGGGGGTTCCAGGGAAAAGGAACACCTACCAAGCCATTGTCTTCCCTGGGGATCTGGGTCCCCCAGACCCTCTCATCCCTACCAAGGCAGGCCAAGTAGCTGCAAGTCAAAATGACTGTCATATACAAAACACCACCTGTCCCAGCTCAAGGCCAGTGGGCCCAGCTCTAGTGTTTCCTGAGGCCAATGGATCCCACTTACCCCAACCTTACTGCCCTGGCCTTTGCGCCACACGGATTAGGCCTGGTTATGGCTGAGTCAACACAAAATTCTGTTTCAGGAGACCTACTTTCCCTGACAGACAGTTCTGGACACTTCTCTCTTCCTGATGTCCCGCATTTTGGCAGGACAGTGCGTCTGTGGCAAGGGGTGAACCCCTATCTCTACCCTGGGCTGCAAGCAAGGCAGGTGTTCCTGGGTGATCACCCTCATTGTTCTGCATGCCCCTTCTTCGCCTTCACCAATGCCAAGTCCTGCCCCTGCCAGGTTTTTGAATCTGGATGCCTCACAGCTCAAGTACGTGTTCCATCTGAACCGCCCCCTCTCAACATATTCACAGTAGAAGGTCCATCTGCCCTTGCCATTCCTTCCCAGAGACCTCAGTAGCCCCAGGAAGTGTGCCTGTGCCACTGCCACTCCTATAGACGCCCCCATCCTCTGGCCCTACGGAGTCCTCCCTCCCCCAGCATATGGGACAGCTGCCATAGAGCACAGGACCAGCAAAGAAGGAGACAAGGACTGTCTGCAAAGGTCTCTCCATAGCTGGGGTCAGATGCCTGTCCCTGAGAAGGCAGTTGCCGAGGGACCTGGACTGGTGACACCTGGGCTCAGTCCACTGTAGTAGGAGGGATGAGAGGGACCAGGCTTGGGGCTGATCCAGTGGGAAGCAGAAGCATGCTGTAGCTTCACATGGTGTCCAGGATGTGATGCCTCTACAGGGCCCCAGACCCCAGGTATCCTGGGCAGGGAGTCTGGATCCAAGTGGGGGCTTGGACACACATGGCTGATGCTCCCATGGTTGGTGTCCACAGGAAGCAGAGAGAAGCATGAATCCCTGTCTCCTTCCCAACAGGAGAAAGGCATCCATGTGGAGGCCACAGGCTACTTGACAGGAGCTGAGCTGGGCCAGGTGACCTCTTTGCATAGAGCTAAATGTCGGGCCATAGCAGGAAGCTGGTGAGGTCCTGAAGGAGAAGCCACCCACACCCTGAGTATCCCTAAGGGTATCAAGATGCTGCCTTCCTCTCTTCATCCCTGTGCAGCCTCCCAGGGGTCAGCACATAGGGCTGTGGACACTCTGAGGCCCTCTGGCCTAGTAATGCCCCACATGATTGTCCCACCCCCTTGGACTTCTGGCATAAGGTCAGATCTGTGTTGACATGGTGGACAAGTGGCCTCACCCATCTCCTTTTGCTTCCCAGGGGACTATGTGGCCCTCAGCAGGCCTGGGCCCAGAGTCCTAGCCTCCTTCCCTGCAGCTGTCCCTGGGTTCTGGTCTCTATGCTCTAGGTGACTCCAAGGCATGGGTCATCTGTGAGTGAGTACCACTTACCTGAGTCCCTGTAGAGCATCCAAGTTGCCATTAAGGCTGCTTTGTACCCCGTGCTCCTTCATATCTGCCCTCTGGGTCTTGACCATAAGGGCCCTAGACTACCCCTTCTCTGGGCATCTTACAAAAGATTGCAGTATACCAGCCCAATGAGGACAGGTATTTGCCAAGCCCCTCACACTGAGGAAGTTTGAAAACTGCTCCCCAGCAGCAGAGCTTCCAAAGGTGACACTGGGCCCTGTGTGGGCACAGCAGGAGGGCTGAAGGAGCTGGTGACCAAGGTGCTAAACTGTCCTGGAAAGTGCAGGTTGGAAAAAGGAGACAGTAAGCAGAGAGGTAAGGGGCCTCTGAGTAGCAGAGAGAAGAGAGAACCTTAAGCAGCCCTTACATTCTGCACACTCAGGCTAATGGGAGTCCCAGGTTAGGGGCACGGGATGCAGACTGGGGACGGGACATAGGCAAGGCTCCCTCACAGCCTTCTGGGGCTACCTGAAGTGTCCAGCCCCAGCCCTGTTCACCCTATGCCACTGGGCCCATTCTCCTGCCCTCTGCGTGGCCTCACCCAAGCTTCAGGTGCTGGGGGTGCTCCAGGGAGCCCTGTTTGAGCCAGGCTGGGAGGAGGGATGGCTCTGCTCAAACCGACTCATGGTTTCCACCAGCCTCACAGGCTGGTGAGGCCCTAGTGGGTAAACACGTGTGTGTGGGCATCGTGGCTCGGCCTCCTGCCCGCCCAGTCACTTTTTCCTCTTTCCCTAATTCCAGGTTGGGCTGCTCCAGCCATATGGCCCACTCAGACTGGGCGGCTCCATGGGGGCAGGAGGAGAGAGAGGGTGCCTCACCCAATGTGGAATTTGGGGTTCCCTGTGCCTAGAACCAGAGTCTGGGGTCTCTGGAAACTCATTTCTAAGGCCCAAGGCTGCTGAGGTTGGTGGCAAGCTGCTGAAGGCTGATCATACATCAGCCGACCTGGAAGAGGCCCCTGGCCCTCTCCTCCCAGGCTTCCCTTCCTGCAAAAGATTTTGAGGGATTTCTTAGAAAGAGCAATTAGAGAGAGCCACAGGCCCTGTGAGGTCCAAGAAGCTCCATGGCAGGCCCAGCCTGCTTCCTTCCCGGCCTTGCAGCGCCAAGGGGTCCTCGGGAGCCAAAGACGCAGGCGGCCAGCCTACCCAAACTCCAGCAGCTGCCCAGGACCCATGAGCCTCCTTTCTCTTGGTTTGCAGGGCCCCTGCATAGGGGAAGAATGCAAACCAAGAAGCCGCAGTTGACCAGTAGGCTCAGGCAAAAAGGGGTTTCAGGGCTGGCATGTGCTATCAGCCACCTACCTTCCATAATTCCAGGTGCCCAGGTGCCCATGAGACTCAGATTCTGCCTCCCACTGTTGATCAGGAGATGGTCCTCCTTGAGATGAGCCTCCAGGGACTGTGGGTTGTAGCTGTGGACCGTGGGAATAAAGACATGACATGGGTAGGGGGCAGTTTGTGCTGGTGACAGGCACCCACCAACACCAGAGGGATCGAGACACCTCATCCTAAATACTCTGGGGAAAGTGCAGCTGGCTCCAGCCTCCCCTCCCCTCAGAGATGCCAGTGGGGGAGGACCTATGAGGTTGTAGGGGCTGAGGGCCCTTCTGCTCACAACCTCACGGTACAGATTCTCTGAACTGGGGATGGGCAGTAGCTACAAGAGGCCAAGGAGCCCCCGTCTGTCCTATCCCCTAGGCTTTGAGCACCAGAATGGGAAAGGGACATGTCCCTACATGACACAGTGGGGCCCTCAGTGAGTCTAGGACAGACTCTTCTTGTGCTTCTCCTCATGGCCCCCCCGGAAGCCTCGCTCCCTGCGGACTTCATGGGCACTGAGAACCGAGCACGGCAAGCTGCCTTTTTTTTTTTTTTTTTTTTTTCCTTAAACAGAACATCAACATAGGGGTCTTAACCCTCTGAGTTCAGACCCCTGGGGCTGTGGGCCCAAGGTTCCCCAAAGCTGAGCTTTCCTGAGGCTGGCAGGACCTTCTGGACACCCCTCCTGCCCCCAGTGCCAGCTCTGCACGTACAAACCCCACCCCAATAACCCCCCTAAATCACCACCCTGTCCACCCACAAAGCAGCCCTGTTCAAAGGCCCCCACTGGGCCTCAGGGTCAACAAGACTGAATTCAGAGGACTGAGACCCTGGCAAAGCCGCCTGGCTCCAAGGGAAGCCATTTATCACCCTGAGGCTCTGGCCCACCCGACCGCTCTGCCTCTGTGGCCGGCGGGCCCCACAGCCCCCACCACCGAGCCGTCCCTTGGCCAGGGCTCCCTTCCCCACCCACTGCCGGCATTTTCTGCTGGTTCAGGCTTTTTGGCCCCAGAAGATATCCTCAGACCCTCTTTCCAAACCAACGACCCCAAAACCACTGCACACACCCCCTCAGCTCTACACAGAGTCCTGAGGACAAGATGCCAAAGGCATGGGGTTCCTATAGACATTGTAGATGGGGTATATAGGAGACAAATCATCCCCAGAAGTGTCCCCAACACCCCTTTGTGAGCCCCTAGCCTCCTGTGCCTTTCAAATGAGATCTTACTGACATATTTTTTCATGAAAACACCTTAGACACTGTCCCTGAGGGCCTCATTTGGGGCACAAAGGCTACACAGGGATTGGTTTAGAAGGCACCAGGCCAGATGCTCAGCCTGGGTACCTGTGGCAGGGCAGTGGAATGTCTGGACAGTGGGCATTCCTGGACCCCCAAGCTGAAACAACCTGGGGTGGCCGAGGGAGCCTGGCTTGTGCTTGTGGCCTCCAAGTAGAATGCTGGACTCGCCCCTTTTCTAACAGGACTCTGCTGCCTGACCAGTCTTACAGATTCCAGCCCACTTGGAGCAAGTTGGCTGCTGCAACCATGGAGCTATAACCCCACTCCCTTTCCTAGACAAAGGCTGCTGGGACCTACTAGGAACTCAGTAATCCTCCCCTCAAAGGCTAGGCTGTGTTCCCTCCAGGACCTCCTCAAGACTGGGGCCTGAGAGTACTAGCATCCCTAGGACCTCACTCACCCACTAGCTATGCAAACACCCTCTTTGACCAGGTGTGTGGCCTGCGCTATCCCTGTACTTGGCCAGTAACTGTGGTGGCAGGCATGAGCTCTGTAGTAAGTCCAGATATTTAAGGATGCTAATGAGTGCATGCGCCACCTACCTTTCTTTGACCTTCCTTCCATTGCTGCCCTCATGAATATGTGGCGTGGCCTGAGACCTGTAAGAATCATTGGTCAGAGCCCGCTCGAGAAGAGCCCATGGGCAGTGCTGGCTCCTCTGGCCTTCCAGGGTAAAAGAGAAATGACAAGAACAGGGAGACTCGGTGCAGGACAGGTTATTGCCTTTGCTTTCCGGGAGGCTGAGGAGAGTTACGTGCACACAGCCTGTCATCACAGGTGATGGAGACTACTCACCCCACCATCCCTAAAACACTTCCTAGCTCCATCTTATCCTGTGCCAGTGGCCGTGGAAGCCCATCAGCACACAAGTGAGGAGAGATTTCATTTATCCTACAAGACCTGGTGAACTCAACTCTAAGGCCAGGTAGCTATATGATGGAGGCACCAGGGCAAGGAGTGGCCACCGGAAGGGTTTGAGTACCCTAAGAGCTCATAAGAAACCTCCAGCCTGGGTCAAGAAGTTTGGAAAAATAGGAAAGAATGAAGCCCAGCACTTCTGCCTACCTTCAGCTTATGTGGACTAGAGGAGAGGCCAGCTCCCAGAACAAGGTTTAAGGCCTTGATAAGGCCAAAAAGGGTGGGGGTGGGGGGCTCGAAACTGCCCAAGAGCTGACCTTGTGAACTCGTGAGCAGAAAGAGTGCTGGACAGGCCTGAACTGACTTTTCCGCTCCCCTCCTCCAGCCCTTTTTGGGGTCTTGGGCGCCTAGCAGGCGCCTATTAGGCAGGGTGTCTACATTCTCTTCCTCATTGGGAAGAGGATAGAAAAACCCATACCAGAGCTGGAAATAGCCCTGTCCCATAGCCCACGTGCCTGTGCAAATGGCTACTCTGATTGGCCTCCCTGAGGGCACAGGTGGCCCTGCAGTGGAAAGGCCCAAACAAGGCCAACTGCCTCCTGACTATACCCATTTGCTCTGCAGCAGAGGCCCAAGAGTGGCATAAAGGTTGGCAGTGGTACCTGCAGTGGGCCAAGGCCAAGGGCACAACAGCTGGAGGTGTCATTTGCCACTGTCAAGACCAGTGGGGACAGCTGGGTGGGAAGGGACCATTGGGACATCCCCTTCATGAGGCAGAATTGGGTACAGAAGGAGTCCAGTATGGAAAGTAGTGACGATCAGGGCCCCTGTTTTCCACCCGCCAACCCCTCCTGGCCCAAGCCATGGAGAATGTGGTGATCTCCATAGCCTAGCAGTTGGTGGGTCCCCAGGGAGGAGCTAAGTTCCTGGAGGAACCCACTAAGATCACAGCCCATGTGGTGAACCCATGGAGGACCCTTCTTGTCACAGGCCTGCACACAGGTGTCCAGGGAGGGTGAAGTCTGCAAATGTTGGTGGAGGGGGCCACCAGGAGAGAGAGGGAGAGCCGAGAGAGCAAGGAAACATGAGCCATCCAGCTGCTCTGTCACTTTACTGTCAGCTCTCAGCTCATGCCCTTCCTGGGGACTCCAACACCTAGCTACCCAGCTGTCTCTAGTGCCCAAACTTCCTGCCTCCAGGGACAGCAGTGAGCTCTGAGGCTGTAAATAGCCATGCCCTGAGGAGGCCCTTGGGGATACCCAGGCAGTGGAGGGCTGACGGAGCCCTCTCTGGAGAGGCTGGGAGGGATACCCCGGAATAATCCTTGTGTAGGCTGAGCCCCTTCCAGGCCCTTCCTGCCATGATCCCTTCTGCTGGGGGTTGGTGGGCCTTGCCTGGTGGAAAATGAAGAGGGTGGGCTGGAGGACAGAGCCCAGGGAGTGGGGTAGCGAGGAGCAGCTGCAGCAGATGGAAAGAACGCACCGCCAGCGGGTGGCCTGGCAGGCCGCGGCCATGTTCTACGCGTGATGTTTCTCTCTTGGAGGCTCTTGGCCTCTAGCAAGCACTCTCACTTGCTAAAGTTTCTCATTTTCAACTGCTTCCCGCTTCCCATGTTTGCTTTCCTTGGTCCATCCAGCTAGGGGCCAAGGAGTCGGCTCTGCGCGACTTGGCTTCTTCTGAAAGACGTTTCCTGGAACACTTGGCACTGCTCATCCTAGGAGCGGGCTTCTGAGCGAGCACCTCTGTGTTCTGGCCCCACTTCCACAGGCCAGTCGCTGGAGGGTCCTGGACTGTGGCACTGATTGCAGCAGGGGTGAGATATACACCTGCTCACCTGCACACCTGCTCAGAGCCCTGCTCAGAGTCTAGGAAAAGCAAAAACAAAAGTACACCATGGCAAGGTGGCCTCCCTGCTGGAACCTCAGTTTTCCACATGTGGGTCAAGGGAAGAGCACTTCCCCAGCAAGGCTGCCTCCCAAAATCAGCGTGTTCTCTCTCCTCAAGCCCTGCCCAGAAGAGTTTCCCCTGGGATGCAAGCACCCACCTCTATCCAGGAATGGTCCCTCACTGGCTGCCCTTCCCAGCCAGAGCCTGTTCCCCAGATCGAAGTTCAGCCCCCATCCTATTCTCTTCCCACTGATGCCTCCCTACTGTCCCTCAAGGCAGCACACCACCATGGGCACTTGGCAGGGACTGAGCATGCAGGATGACCCTTACATATGCCAAGCAAACCTGGGTCTGGCCCCTGGCTGGTTGGCCTAATAAGGAAAGGTTGACAGCAGTGGTGATTACTGTTTATGCCTAACAGGAGGACCTGTTGGTTGGGTACCAGGGCCTAATGCAGGGGTCTCAGGCCATCTTCCCAGCCTGGCCACCCTGTCGGAGAGGGCCTTGTCATGTAATGTCTTCCCTGTTTGGTATCCACCTGGGGATAGGAAAGTGGTCTGAGAAGCCATGAGTCAAGGTACTGGACTGAAAAAGGTATAGAGTCAAGAGGTTTGGGTCTCTCAGGGCTCCCCCAATGGGTTACGGTCATTTACGCCCTGGAGTTTGCTAGAGCCAGAGGGTAGTGTGGAAGATGAAAGACAAGATTAGGAGCCCAAGAGGCCAGATAGGCACAATGAGGAAGTCTAAAGTGCTGGATAAAGGAGCTGCCTAGGAGCCCAGTGTGGTCTGCCCTGCTCAGGGCCTATCTGCAGGCTCAGCACTCGTCCATTTGGAGGTCAAAGCTTTCTAATCAGACAGCCTCCCTATTGCCATCCTGAGTCTCCCCTGGCAACCCACAGGTCCCCAGAGCAGCCAGGATGCCTACCTACTTCTCAGGACAAAGCATTCTCTGCATGGAGTGGGACTGATGGGTTCCGCAGCCAGGCAGCCAAGCCTAGGTCCCCTTGGCCCTGGCCCCAGTGAGCCCCCAACAGTGTGCAGAACCCAGATCTTGCACCCAGTGTCCCACCCCTCTTCAGGGAAGTAGGCCTATGGCTCTCCCTAGACAGTTGCCCTTGAGCAGTAGATGGGAATCAGTGTCCAGTGTTGACTGTCTCCTGAGTCCCTCTCACTTTATGTCTGCACACACCCCTGAGAGCTACTCAGACAAAGGTCCTGGCACAGAAGGGGAAAGTCCCTCACTTCATGCTCCCATCTGGAGGGCAGAGCAGAAGCCACACAACCTCCCTGGCCTGCAGAATCAGTGGGGGAGCTAAAGCAAGACAAGATACCAGCTCTCATGTGGAGCTGACACACCCTGTTGCGTCCCTCTACCTACTGGCCCAACCCAGGCAGGAGCAATGACATGCACAACTCTAAGACTTATGTTATTCTGAAGGGTCTGGTCCCTGAGCCGGAACATCCTTTCCACACAGCACTATGGATGCAGCATGTGTGAAGCCCAGGATATTCCTGGTTTCAGTGGCTACTGCAAGGAGAGAAGGCATGTGGAAATGGGGCGGTAGGAGGCAATCCACACCCATGCTACAGCCCTGCCATGGATGGCTTCTTGGAATTGAGGGGGCAGTACTGGCCCAGGAACCAGATCGGGCAGACCCATCAGCCCTGATGGGCTTGGCCAAAGCTCCATTTGTCTCTAGGACTCCCACCACTGCATGGACCACCCACTACATGGCTGGTCTGGATGCTGGATGCCCTGTGGGGATGGATCAAGTGTGATCTGGTAGGGTGACCAGATTCAGCAGGAAAAACACAGGACTCTTGCTCCTGAGTTCCTGCCTGGCCCTTCCCCTTGAGTTCTCTTTCAACATGCACATTGAGTGAAGAAAGGCATCTGTACTTGAGAACCAGCTTGTAGTTCCTACTGGGAACTAGTTGCCTTTAGCAATGACCCTGGAGAACTGTGAGGGCCTTCAGTGTGGGGTCCTAAACCGCTGACCTCTCTCATTTCAAGAACTGGGCACTAAGAATGCTGCTGTGTGCAGAGAGTACCTACTATGTGCAGAGCCCAGAGTCAGGGCAGCTGGAGGCAGGGGCTGCTGTAACAGCCCAGCTGTAAGGTGATGAAAGCCGGGTGTAGGGACAGCAGCAGGAAGGACAGGAAGCAGCCCAAACCAAGTTGGGACAGCTGCCAGCATAGGCGTTGCCTTCCCCTCCTCCCAGAACCCCACCCAGAGCCAAGTCCCTAGAAGGGTGTCTCCAGGCCTCTGTCCTGGATGCACAAAGTGACTTGTGGCACCATGCTGGGTGCTAAGTGGGAGGCAGAAGGCAAGCTGCCACCACACTGGACCCTGTGGATGCCCACCTCCTTGAAGCCGGATGAGGCCAAGGCAGGCGGAAGTCAGAGCTACTCTTCTCCAGGCTAAGAGAGCAGATACTGTTGGGGTGGGGTGAGGTAGGTGGCCAGACCGCAGCCTCTTAGTATTCCCACTCCACCTGCAGCTCTCTGCATCTCTGCAGGATGCAGAAGCCAACTAGTGACTGCTGTGAGATATCTTGGGTCAAAGCCCCTGCAACCACCTGGTCAACTATGACATAGCTAATGTCTAAGGTCCTGGTCCTGCTCTTCAGAGCAAAGAAGGTGTCTATGGTCTGGGGCTCTACCCTACAGAAGAACTAGGAGTGAATTGGAAGTGTGAATTCCCAGGGAGTCTCTTCCTTGACAGGGTCTACCTATATAGTTCAAGCTGTCCTTGAACTCACTATGCAGGCTGGCCTCAAACTCTTAGCAACTCTCCTTACCATGACACCTTGTATGTTCCTTGTTCTTCAATGGGGGCCTGACAAAGAGATGGCATCTGAAGGGCTCCAATATAGGCAGCCTGGTGATAAGTAGATGAGGCTCAGGGATCAGGCGAGAAGTAAGCAAGAGAGCCAGGGCTGATATTGCCCCTTTAGACCTTTACCTGTGGGGAAGCAGGAGAGACATGCAGTCCCCGAGGAACTCTCCATGTGCTGCAACAGTGTCCCAATACCTCATTCACTCCCTGCTCTATGCATCTGTCTGATGAGGCTATGGCAGCTTGACAAATCAGACTTGATAGCAATCTTTACACCACAATAATTGGCAAACATGACAAGTGGGCATTTTCCTCCCTGAAAGCCTGTTGTTTGGCACCCCCATTAAATCGTGCTGTGAGGACACATACAAAGCAGCAGATGGCTGTGTCTACAGAACAGCACTGGATCACAGCTCTTCTGTGAAAGTGCTGTTTCTGAAAGACAGAAATTACCGATACTTCCCAAGAATTTTATCAAGAGGAAAAGATTCCATTCTGTTCAAACAAGAACAGGAGATTGGACACACTGGAGGCCTCCTGCTCCTTTCTCAATGCACCAGGATACAAACACAACATGAAAGTCTGCATGGGTGTGCAGCCCCAGGCAGGTCACTTCTACCTGTCACTCTCACTGAGCACAGCTGGCGCCTGTTGGCTTCGCAAGATGGAATTAGTCAACAGCACATTCCACTGAGCATTCTGTGAACAGAAGAATCTTAATAGGAAATTAACCTTAAAAGGTGACAGGTGTCTTCCCAGGCCACCGCTGCGAGACAGAGCATGTTGGGAGAAGGGAAAACAAGAGTTAATCCCCAAAGCCTTCCTGTGGGACTTTGGGGAGGAGATGGCCATGGCCCACTACCTGGCTGGGGCCTCCCACCTCCCATGCAGCCCCAGGCCTGACAGCCCCCTGTCATGGCTTGGCAGTTTGTAGCAGTGGCACAGAGCCATCTCTGCATGCACCTTCAGGACAGAGTGAGAAAGGGGTAAGGTGTAAAACAATAGGCTTCCCTTGGCCCTTGCAAGTTAGAGGCCTAATAGTCAGATGGGAAGACTGAGTCCCCAGGCTTAAGGGCACACCATTTAGGGGAAGGTGAGGAAGAACCCCAGCGCCATCCCCCCACATACATACACACATTTATTGTCCAGAGATTGACAATGGAGGCCCCTGGCATTCTGAACCCAGAGCCATGTGCTGGAAGGGTGTCTCTCCATGAAGAGAAGACCTGGGACATGGAGGCTGGAGCAAGGTGGAGATAAAGAGAAGACTCCTATTATCTCCTTCCCAAGCTCTCCTGGGGAAGGTTGTGCTCATGCTGGGGTACGCTGACTCCACTCCTCCATCCCTGGGTGGACCAGATGCCGTGAATATCTGGACAGGGTCCCCCTCTTCTGGAGCATGCTTGGCTAAGGGGCATTGCCATAAATGTCGTTACTGCCAGGAACTATTTACAGGATGCACTTTGTACATGCATGGGGTTTACAATCCCATTTATTAGTCATAAAACAGGATAGGAAGAGAAATGGCAGCAAGTTGGGGTCAGAGCCCAGCTGCTACCCTGATGGAGAGAAAGGTGCTTGGCGATACAATTGCTTTTTAAGATCACTCTGATCAGACCCAATCCTGGGAACTAGGGGTGACACAAACCTCATAGCAAGGCAGGACTCCTTAGGCCCCTGTGACTAGTGCCTGGATAGAATGGAGAAGCAGCAAAGAGGTGCTGAGATCCAGGCCCATGAGTTTACTTGCTCCCCTGAGGGGCCCCCACTTTTGAAATCCTTCCAAACCTGTGGGAAGTCCGTGCTGCCTGAGCCTACCATCTCTTGGATGTCTGTCCCATGTCGCTGCAATTTATCTCCTTCTGCCCCATACTTACTGAGAAGCCCAGGCCAGTTGCCAAAGTGGGGCCCTCCATGCCCCCAGTAATACCCTCAGACCCACCCCTCTCCAACTCTACCCCTAACTCAGTTTCCACAGTGGCCTCAATATCCAAGATGGGAGGCCAGTTTCCTGTGGCCCCTCCTTGTCCTACAATGAACGAATCTGTCCCTGGCCAAGCCCTGGGCCTGTCAGGTAAGGGGGACAGGAATGCAGTCAGGAGTCTGTGGCAGTTCAGGATTCCTGGAGTGGTCCTAGCCTAGCCTCAGCACCAAGAGGACCTTCTGAGGAAGCAGGGGGGTTGCACCCTGGTAGCCAGCTGAGGCCTTCATGTTCCTACGATAGCCATCAGGGACTTGGTGACAGGCCAAACCAGCCATGTTCTGGGGTTTATAACCAAGGAGACCCCAGAAAATAGCTTTATCCCAATCAAATGCCTATTTTTCCAGTGGCCAAAGAGAGGGAGCCCTGTGGCCCTCAGGAAACTCACGCCTACAAGGCTCTTCCAATCTGACTGTATCCCCAATCACCTATGGGAATATGGACAGAGAGTGACCACTCTCAGGACCTGTGTTGCAATTTAGAAGCCTCAGATTGTCTGGCTCTGGAGGCTGAATGACAGGCAGGGGCACCCAGACTCCCTGCCCCAGTACCATTTGAGGATGACATGGGCAAGAGGGTGATCACTGGATGGGCTCAGGAGAAGAGTTGGCCTACAGTCACTGGGGGGCTGCAGGCTGAGCCAAGCACCCTCAGCCACAGAAACCAAGCCCAGAGCCCAACCAGCTCTCCAGGCTGCCCTTAGGGTCTCCACAGGCCCCCAGCCTGCTATCCTGCAGGAAGTACTGGTGTGGTAGTGGGGTGCATCCACTTATGACAGAGCCCAGCCCGGCTGTCCCATTACCAGCCTCCTGACACCAGCAGGCACATGGCTCACTGGGAAGGCTTAGTAGACGCTCCGGCTCTCTTTGGTTTCCTAGGGTGGGGGCTTCCCCTTAAACTGGAGCATCCCCCTCCTCACAAGAGGAGCTTTTGGCAGGGATGGGAGCGACAGAGCCTCAGAGATGCTCAGCAGGCAGCCACACCCCTGCGCCAGAGATTCCTGGAGGCCGAGGTGCTGCCTGGCCCGCCACTGTGGAAAGTTGGCCCTAATCAATAAGGCCACACGCTAAATAAATCACTCACGAGCTCTGTGCCAATTCCGCACGCTGTAATAAGATACTAATGATAATGCCCTCAGAAACCTGGTTGGACTTGTGAGTAAGGATGGGAAAGAGGCCATGCTGATGTCTGCAGGCCTGCCAGGCCCCTCCCTCAGTTTCTGCCCACCCACAAGGCCCCATGGCTGCCCCGGATCATGGCCCAGCACTGTTTCTCTGCTCAAGGCAGCCTGGGGAGCTCAGACCCAGGCCTATCCAGGCCAGTCTGGAACCCCCTGTGATCTGGCCTACCAAGGCCAGCACATGTGTTCAGATGGATTGGAGGTGACCGGGGGGACCCTTAAATACCATGGCTTGAGTGGGAGAGGAGACAGCCAGGCTGGGGAGGCCAGGAAAAAAAAAGAGAGATAAGAATGAGAGTAATATTAGGAGTGGTGTTGGCTCCACCCTGTATTTCTCAAGGAATTGTTTTCTTCTAGCCTACTCCTAAACTGGTTAACCCCTGAGGATCCACTCAACTACCCAGCCACCAGGCCCACCAAAGAGGCAGGAGGGTCTGTGTCCATGTGAGGTGCAGGGCCCAGACTCATGCAGCGGCAAAGGGTGACCACGTGGCTCATCACACAGGCCAGTTCTATGCCCACAGAGGGACTCCAGATCCAGCCAGAGCTTCAGGAAGGCAGAGAAGGACAGTGGAGCCACACAAGCGTGCATGACCCTGTATGCCCAGCAGGGCTGGCAGCAGCACTGACCCTTAAGGGTCTCCAGGAACAGATAAGACTAATGCTGAGCTAGAAAAAGACAGGGTCCTCTCCTGGCCTGAATCTCCCCATGGAAGGGCTCAGCCTTCTGGAAGGTGCAGAGAGGAGGTAGATATGGAGGGTGGCTGCATGGGCAGACATAAACAAGAGGAATAGGTGGCCTGAGCTCCCAGCCAGTGAGGAGTCAAGCCAGCACCTCTGGCTTGACTGCAGGTCCCCAAGAGGGCAGTTTTCCAGAGGGTCAAACACCCACCGAGCTGAGTCCCACTCCCAGCTTTGGGGAAGAGTATGGGCATGCTAAGACATCAAAGACTCTGAGTTCAAAGATGTCAGAGGCCAAGGGTCACAGGCCCCTGTTGCCCCCTATTTAACCTCAGTCCTAGAAGGGAAAAGGAAGCAGAGAGGGAGAGTCTGAACTTTCCTCCATGCCTTCCAGGGAGTGGGGAGTGGGGAGGAGGAGGGCCCCAGCATGGCCTCCCCAAGGCCCTTGCCCCCTCCTTTTTTTTTGCAAAAGCAATAGAAAACAAACACTCCTGCCCCCTCCAGCCCCCTGCTCCCCACTGCCCACCCCCAAAATAAACCCAAGAACTCAGCTGGCCAGCCCAGCTCAGCAGGAAGACAGGAGTGGATGTTTGTAACTCCAAGTACAATGTGAAAAAATAAATTCCTTGTTTTATGACAGAAGGGGAAGGAGCGGGCAGTTGTGGAGGGGAAAGAAAGGGAGAGCGAGATTTATTATTTTCTCTTCTAATTTTTAAAGGTCCTTTCGCCTGCCACCAAACTCTCTGTCCCCAGATTTAGCCCCACTGCCTAGCTCTGGGCCCAGGGAAGAAAAGACATGGAGGAGGAAAAGGAAGGGGTGGTGGCAACAGGCAACTGCAAGGGGTGAAATTTAAGCTGGCTGTTGGCCCACCACCAACTTAAAACAATAAACCCAGAGGAAGTCCTGTAGGAAAGAGAAATGGGGGAGGGGGGTGTCACAGAAGCAGAACTGAGAGGCCAGGGTCACCCTTGAGAACCTGGCTCTCCTCAAAGGAAGGGGCCACTCTGTTCCAGGAGACACGTGCGGGCCAGAAATGGATCAGATCCAATAGCCTGGGATCTTCCAGCCAGGCAGAGTCCAGCATATGGTCTCCAAAGGTGCAGAAGGATACCCTCTTGGGGTCCTCAGATAGCTCAGGCATTGACTGGATTGATTGGTCAAGGGGTCTCATGGCCTGGGATCCTTCCTTTGGTAAAACAAGAACCATTGAGGCCTGATAGAAGAAACAGGGGAAGAAAAGGGACCTCCTACAGAACCAGTTGTTTCCAGAGGCCCTCATACTATGGGACACTACCCAGCACTCAGGCCACCCTCCAAAGGGACAGGGTGACATACCTATCACAGCATGTCCCCCAGGCTTACCCAGCTAGTTCTTGTGTGAAGAGATGAGGTGGTTGGAGAGGATTTGAGCCCAGAGCACAGAGCATTCCTTGCCCGGATACCCTAGGTTTCTTGTAGCCAGTGGACCCCAGCAACAGAGCCCCTAGGAGCCTCACTGTAACCCACTCAAGCCAGCAGGCACACTTGTGTATGTCTCTGTGGTGTTTCCAAACCCCAAGTTCCTCTGTCGCTGGCTAGGTCTGCACCCTTGTGTGCCTATATGGAAACTGAGGCCAGAGGGAAAAGACTCCAACAGCCACAAGAAGCTGGCCCCAGCTGGCAGGATGCAGATCCCCAAGGTCAGAGCTGATCCCAGCCCTGGGCTGATGTGGCCCAGCAACTGCTTTTAGGGTGGCCCAGGGGAGAGTTGCCCGTACTCCGTGAGTCCCTGTTCTGAACCCCCTTGCTGCTAACCAGCAGAGGCTGAGGCCTGGAAAAGCAGGAAGTCTCTTCCTGGCCTAGACCTTTCCCCCATGGAAGAACTCAGCCGTCCAGAAGGTTTGGAGAAGTCACAGCCTCTCTGCTTGAGCCTTAAAGTCTTAATCTGCATACCCAAGGGCCTGAACCTCTGAGGACTTCATCCAGCTGTGTCCAGAAGGGGCAAAGGCAGACAGTGCCAAGAACTCAAAGGTCAGGCCTGTGGGCCATGAAGCCTCAGGTCATGGAGAGCTAAGAGAGACCAAGGAATACACATTCTGTCATCTCAAAGCAGGAGGCTAGAAAGATCCAGGTGTAATGGGCTTGATACCTCCTGATGCTTCTCTCCTTGCCCCACAGATGATTTCTCCTCCTGTGTCCTCTTATGGTCATCCCTATGTGTCTATGTTCTGATCTCTTCTTTCACCAGTCAAGTGGCTTATGAGGGTTTATTTTTTAAGAGGGGGAGCACAAGTCCTCCCTCTCCCATAATGGTCACCCTTCCAAGAAGTGTCACCATGAGAGAGAGGGTTACAGCAGGGACACAGGAATAAAACAAGGACATTTACAGATAATCAGGAGCTTAGGAGTGCCAGAAAGAGAAGAGCGTGAGATCTCGGCCACAGGGAAAAAGTGGAGGGCTCAAGTGTGCCAGCTGTGGGAATGGCAGGTCATGGGCAAAAACTCCTTCCTCTCCAAGGTCCTTAGGGAAAGGCTCAGATCTGGGAACTAGGGGAGTCAGGGACACTGTGGGAAGGCAGGCTATCATCTCTTTAGCCAGGGGAAGGAGGCAGATGGAGTCTGGGCTGAAAAGTTGGAAGCTACAGTGTGGGAAAGGCCTTTCCTGGGCCGGATGTGAGAAAAGACCCAGGAGAGGGGGTGGGGGGCCGCTGAGCTGGGCTGCACGTGCAGAGAACAGCCCATCTACCCGGATCCCACTGGCCTCCAGAGGATGCAGACCTCCAATTCAGTCATACCACTGGCCAGGTGGAGACCTGCTTGGGAAAGGCCAGGAACTGCAAGCTGCCTGCAAGGTCTGAGCACATACCCAGGCAATTCCCAGCCACCAAGATCTCTGCCTCCTTTCACGGTCCCCACATGAGGCGTGGATGAGGGAAGTGAGTTAACACAGAAGTTTCCTCCAAAAGAGCTCATCAGTGGAGCCCAGATGGAAAAATCCGCCTCCATGGAGCCCTTTGGAATTGGAAATGATTTCTTTCTGGAAATATGTAGTGTGAGGGGTGAGACAGAGGACAGGCCTGGATGTTCCTCAAGACAGACACGTCGGCTCTGCACACCACAAACCCCTCCTCCAAGACTCCCCTCATTCCCTCTCTTTGTCCTTTTCTCATGGATGCCCCAGCTAGTGGAACAGCAGGTCCTGGCTGGGGTCAAGTCCAAGGCCCACAGTGGAGATGGGGCCTCCCAGGATCGCACTCCATCACAGACCGAAGCATCACTAGGACAGTCACCTCCCCACGGGTCCTCCTCGCCAGCCTTGCCAGTGGGCCTGAGAGGAGTCTCTGTGGTTAGTCTCAGCATCCTCCTCCCCATTTGCACAACAGCCCTCTGCCCAGCTGCCAGCCAGTGCAACCCTGTTCCTGTCTGTTCACCACTGGGAGAGGGTTAGTGTAAAGAAGAGTGCTTCTCCAACCCAGGCTCTTTCATCTTCTTGTGTCTCTTGATCTGAGGTCCTTGAAATCCCATCCTTCCCCACCAAGGACAGGGAGAAGAGCAAGGCTCCCTCAGGAGACTCACAGGCACAACCAGAAGTAGCAGGTCACTTCTAGTCCCAATTCATGGGCCAGGTTCCACCTACAGAGGTGCTGGAGAACATGCCCGCAAAGATCCAACCTCACTGGCCACCTCGGAGTACCCTCCTTCCCTTCCACATCTTTGGCCCCTTTTTTGCCACTTGAGTCTTCAAGTATTCTCCAGATAGCAAGCTGGGCCCATTAAAGCTGGTAAAGCCCTTGGTCCATAGCTGTTGGGAACCACCTTTGAGATATAGGAAACAGAAAGGTCCAAAGGAGACAGTCTGTCCTTAGGGAGCTGGTTTAAGTGGAAAAGAGCCTGATGCACCGGGAAGGTCAGGGACCAAGGCAGCTCAAACCTAGGCCCAAGGAGGGAGAGAAAGAGGGGGGTGCCAATGGCAAGAGGTCGTGAGCACAACCAGGGCTCCAGGGCAGCCCGCAGCCCCGAGCGGCCCTCACAGAGGCAGAGAAGACCCTCAGTTGGTAAGGATGGAGGGACCTCTTGGCATAGCTACAGGAGTGGGACTGGGACAGTGCCCACCTCTTGTAAGTCCAAGCAGGCTTGGGGACTGTGAGGGAAGAATAGGGAGGGGGAGAGGAGCTTCATGACCCTGGGGTGCCGGTGGGCCTTCCTTGGGCTGTTCCAACTCCAACCCCCAGTGTGCAGCTCAGCCTTCAGGAATGTCCTGTCCATGCAGGAGCTGCCAAGGAGAATGGACAGGGCCAGGAGCGGGGGCCCAGGCAGGTGGCCGGCAGCTCTGACACTTTCCTGGCTGCAGTCTGCGTCCCCTATGGACGCTGCTAAGGAGGTTTGGGGGGCTCAAGCATCTGGGCGTGGGGGAGAGTTTCCAAGCCTCTGGCCCATCTGCTGGAGCTCCCACTTGGAGGGCTGTGTTGTTGAGATGTCTGAAATATTTGTTTTCCAAAGGATTAACTTCCAGATGATTCCAGAAGGGCCAGGAACAATCTGTAAACTAAGCAACCTCCTTTTTCTTGCTAGAGCAAGAAAGCACCAGTTTGTCCATTTTCTCTCTAAAACATTCATTCAACAAACATGTCCCGAGCCCCTGATGTGAAGTGAATCCCAGCACGGGTTTCTACCCTACCTCATCAAGCACCCTTCCTGGCCCAGTAGGGATTAGGATCTTCTCTCAGGAGCTCATTGTGACAATGTGACCTGGGCTACATTGCCTTTGCTCATGGAGTCCTGGTGCCTGATGGCCGTTGCCCTCTCTGCTCCCAGGGATCTAGTGGAGAATAGGGCAACCTGTACCTTTTCTGTCTGGGAAATTTTCCAGCTGTCCTTGTCCCATGCAACTGGTATTGATTCCCCAAAGTTTAGGATGAAGATCACTCTTATGCGGAAAGCAGAATATGGCAGCCTGGACCTGCCCAGTGGGTCAGCAGAGCCCTGCATACAGCTTGGCTTGGCTTTGGGGGAATGGTCTTTGTATGACTGGGGGAGTGGACAGGTGAGGCAGCACCCTGGAAATGACACCAGTTTGTGTTCTGGTATCATGCAGAGGTCAGATGGGCCAGATAGGGCAGGACAGTAGGAAGAGGTGGATCTCCAGAGCAGTTGAACAGTCAACCTCTGCCGGAAACCTCAAAGACAAAAGAGATGGGGAGAGAGCTGAAAGAAAAGACCCCCAGCCAGGTAATAGACTGCAAGGCTGAAGTCCAGGGACTCCCATGCCCATGTAAAAGGCAAGGAGTAGCCCCCATAGATCCCAACACACTCCTTAGAACCAAGGAGACTCCATCCTTGGTCACTAAGTGAGAATTCTGGCTTATGCAGATGATGACAGCCTCACCCAGAAATGCTGGTAGACATGTCTCCCATGGCAAAGTGGTCAGTGATGAGGCTACAAGTATGGATGAGAAAGGGCAAGGGTCAGCAATCAAAAGAACAGTTAGTGGTCAGCAAAAGCCAAAGAAGGACCACAGGGCAGAAGCTAGAGGTCAGAGAACAGAGCTCAGGAGCCATGTGTGGATGGCCTAGGTAACCAATGGACACACTGTGTGTGACAGGAAGGCAGGAACCCACTCATCACTCTTCTATCATCTCCGTGGATGGGCTGAGCCCCAGGCCGAGCTCTGGGCACAAGTGAACTGAAGTCATGTGCCCGCTGCAGTATTAGGAAGAGCTGTCCCTAGAAACCCTGTGGGTGCCAATATATGGCTGGATGCTCTGCCATGGCTCTTCCCAACTCTGAATTCCCAAGCAGTGAGCAGGTGACAGCTTGCAGGGGCCACAAGCCACCAGAATGCAGGGCGGATCCACAATCACAGTTGGCAGGTGGCTTCCCTAGGTGAACTGAGCCTATGCTACCATCATCCAGAGTTCTCAGAGGGTTCCTTCTTCTCTCTGGGGCTTCCATGCATCCTGGAAAACGTTGGAGTATGAGAAACTTCTCTTTTGTGAATCCCAGAAGAGTAGAGCTCAGGGTGGGCCTGGGAATCCTCCAGGAAGCAGAGTTGGTAAATGATCAACTTAGAGGCCCCTTGACTAGCAGGCCACAGGGGACTGTGCTGTGGACTTATCTGTTCACTAGTCCACCTCTGAGTCACTACAGAGGACCCTGTCCCCTCTGACATCATTTGGAATTAAAGAGATGGGATCCACTGATATCTCAGGACTCCATCAGCCTCCTGACTGACCTGAGGTGCCATACATCATGTATCACAAGCCAATTTCCTCAGGAGAGGTTTTAGGGGCACTGCCTGCCTCCTGTCTCCCCTATAGGTGAGACCGAATCCTCCATTCATTCCGTTGGACCCCAGGTAAGCAGTTGAGTCAGTACAGCTAGCCTGCTGTCCCTGCCACAAAGGGAACACTCAAGCAGGTGCTGCTGAGAGCAGTAGAAGTGGGTGGTATCAATTATTGATTGTGGCCTTACCAATCACTCTAAAACTAGGCACCTTAAAATGACTTAACCTTCTCCCACAATCCCAGGTCAGGAACTAGGGCAGGGTGTCACTAGTCCAAGTGTGGCCAGCCTCAGCTGAGTCACTTGGCTGTAATTTGTTGGCAGCTGGTCTCTGTTGGACAGTCATTAGGTAATCTTGACCTTCCTGGCTAGCTTGGGCTTCCTCACATCATGGCAGCCTCATAGAAGTGAGACATTTTATATGTTGGTTGATTTCTCATAGAAACAAAATCCATAAGATTTCTTGAAGCTTAGGCTTTGTGGTCAAAGAGTCACTCTATTGTGTTTTAGTGGCATAAGCTTCAGATTCAAGAGCAGCTGAGGAATGGACCTTGCTGAATATGGGCAGTGGAAAAGCTTCCTTACATGTGGGGAGGGAGTGTGGCACCTTCTGTGTCATCAGAGCAGTACTCTACAGGAAGTGCCTACATGGATGCAAGTATAATCTCAGATCACCGGGTTGCACCTTGGTCAGAGAAATGGACCCAAGTCAAAACTGTGGGTAAAACAACTGGTCCTATCTCTTCAACACTTTTCCTCTTTGGACTGGCCATCTTGTTTGGTGTTTGCTTTGTAATCCATGAGACAAAGTGCATCCATTAGGATTCAATTAGAGAATCAGGGGCATATGACAGTGCCAGAAGCTGCAAAATAGGGACTCGGTGTCCTGGGATCAGACCTAGAGTGACAGTGCAAGAAGCTGCAGAACAGGGACTTGGTATCCTGGGATCAGATCTAGAGTGACAGAGCCATGGTACTCAACTGTCTGTAGAATTCTGCTGCTCAGGCTCTGCAACAGTGCTTCAGGCAAGCAGGGTGAGTGGTCAGGAAGAAGATGGGCAAGGGGTTGAAGAAGGCAAAACCAGCTGGACATCGGCAAACCTAAGTGGACACTGGAGTCAATGTCTGTCTCTTGACACTTTGGACTGGGTTAAATAATGATCTCCCAGTCATATCTTATAGGAGTGTCCCTGGTTATCACAGAAGGGCACAGAGAGACAGGAACACAGGGAAGACAGTCACGGGAACACAGAAGCAGGGACTGGGGTGATGTGGTTGTAGCCAAGAAAGGCCTGGAGCTCCCAGAGATGGAAAGAACCTTCCCCTAGAGCCACGTAGGGACGCATATACTTCTCCACAGACTCGTGCTTTTCAGAGTTGTGTAAGAACAAAGTCCTATGGTCCCCATTTGTCATAAATTGTCAGGAAAACCCCAGGAAACCAACTGACTGAGGGATGCAGGGCCACCGAGGCAAGCTGGTACCTCTCAGCAGGTCACTGTGCAAGCCTAGGTTTGGGGAAGTGGGCTCTGGGAGGCTGGGTCAGTAGAAGCTGAGGTGGTGCATGGGCTGCAGCAGTGCACAGAGGTCTGTGAAGGGCTGCTGCTCTCTGCCCTCTGGACACCAGCCCTTTGAGCTGGCCAGGTATTGAAAGAATCAAGAAGGACTGGGTTAGAAGCAGCACTCTCACAGGTCTGGAAGCTACAAACCTGAGAGAGAGGTCCACAAGGTTGGTTTCTTATGGGATGAGGCCTCTCTTGGTTTATAGGTAGCACTTTCAATCTGTTTCCAGGAGGCACCCATTGTGCCCAGAGGACAGTACTGTGCCCACATCCAGCCTATATGACATCACCATGGTCAAAAAGACTTGGAGGTTAGTACTTACATGGGACCACGGTATTCAAGTGGGGTTGGAACCAACTAAGAGGGTTCCTGTGGAGGCTGGACCAGGTGTAGGATGATACCTGCAGGGCAGTTTCCACTAACTAGAAATGAAGACCTCAATGGGGGGATCAGTCCTTGACTGGAGGTATCTGCTACAGTTGGTGGCCAGTCTTCAACTAAAGAATAATGCCTCAGGAGGTGGTTAGTCTCCCACTACAGATTACAATCCCAATGGATGGTCAGTCTGCAGTGAGAAATTAATAGCCTAAAAAGTGGTCACTCCTCAAATAAGATTACAACCCTAGTGGGTGCTCAGTCCTGATCTAGAGATTAATACCCTAGGGGGAGGAGTTATTCCTGTCTTTGGTGCCTGTGCCCAGCTATTACAAGTGGGTTTGTTCTGCAGCTGACAGTTGGAAAAAGAGGCAGGGAACTAGCCTGGCCTTCGTGAGGTAAGACCAAGGTGTCTTCTCACTGATTGTCCCTGGAGGGGAGAAGAATAAGAGTGGAGGTGTGGTGGCATGGCAGCCGTGTCCTCAGGAGTGCCCTGAAGGAAGGTTAAGTGGAAGAAGTGCTGGCCTTGGGGCATCTGAGTTGGATGAGAATGTGATGTGTACCCTGAGATGCTGGGTCTGGGTCTTCAGCTTCATTCTCTGATGTGACAAATGGAGGTGGACCCATGCAGCCAGAAAAGGTGGATTCATATGTCCAAGGGGAAGTAGATCTGCATTACCAAAGGAGGAAGGCCTGTGTGTCCAAAAGAAGAGCCACATGACCAGAGGAGGTGGACTTGCATGGCCAGAAAAGGACCTATGTGGCCAGAGGATAAGGACTAGTGTGGCCAGGGGAGGTGGATCCACATGGCTAAAGGAGGTGGACATACATGACTGGGCAAATGGACTCACATGACCAGAGGTGAATTCATATTACTAAAGGAGGTGGACTTGCATAACCAGAGAAGGACCTGTGTGACTAGAGGAAGACCCACATGACCAGGGGAGGTGGACCTGCATGACCAGAAGAGAGGACCAGTGTGGCCAAAAGAGGATTGCATGACCAGAAGAGATGACCAGAGGAAATGGATTTGCATGACCAGAAGGAAAGAGCCTGCATGGAAGTGGACTTGTACAACCAGAGGTGAACCTGCATGACTTGCTTGCATAGAAGTGGACCTGCATGACCAGAGGAGGTGGGCCTGCATGACAGGAGTAGATAGATCTGAATGAGCACAGGAGAAGGACCCATTTTGCTAGAGGAGGACTAGCACGGACATAGGAGGAGGACTACTATGGTCAGGGAAGGTAGACCCACATGGGCATGGGAGGTGAGTTTGACCAATGGAGGAGGACCCAAGTGACCAGAGAAGGACTATTGTGGCCAGAGGAAAAGAACTAATGTAGGTAGGAAAGGTGGACCCACATGGCAGGAAAAGGTGGATTTTCATGACGAGGAGGTAGATTTGAAGGACCAATGGAGATGGACTTGCATGACCAAGGGAGGTGGCCCTGCATGACCAGAGCATGCAGACTAGCATGGCCGGAAGAGGAGGGCTAGTGTGGCCGGGGAAAGTAGATCCAAATGGCCAGAGGAGGACCCACATAATCAGAAGTGGTGGACATACATGACCAGAGAAGGAGGTCTTGAGTGGCCAGAGAAAGAGAGTCCACATGACCAGGGAGGTCACCCATACATCCGGGGCATATGAACCTGTGTAACCAGAGAGAAAGGATTTATGAGACCAGAGAAAGAGGCCAGAGGAAGTGGACTCACATAACCAGAGAAGGAAGATCCATGTGACTAGACTAGTAAGGCCAGGAAAGACAAGCCCACATGACTAGTGCAGGTAGACTTGCATGACCATGGAGGTGGACCTATATGATCAGAGGATGAAGACTATCATGGCTGGGGAGATGGATCCACATGACCAGAGGAGGAGGACTGGCATGGTCAAAAGAAGGGGACTTGCATGGCTGGGAGATACGAATCTACTTGGCCAGAGATGGACCCAAATAGCCAGACCAACAGACCCACATGGCCAGAGGGGCAAACCCCTTTGGCCAAGGGTGCACAGCAGGAACAGAACACAGCCATGCTTTGCTACCTGGTGCCTACCACTCCATAGGAGTGTTGGTCACCCACTGTCACCATGGCTGGCACAGACCAGACTTGACCATGGAAATCCCCAAAACCCTCTTCACAGAGCTCATGCAATCCCTTCATCGACAAGACCACTCAGCTGGTCACCTTCATTTCGGTTTTACAGACATGCAAATGTGCCATTAGAAGCATAGCCACAGGCAAAACTTTCCAATCTTCCTCAGGAATTCAAAGTGCCAAAGAGATGCCGGTCCTTGCCAAATCGCAAGGATAAGGCACTGGCAACAAGGTAGGAGAAGTCCCAGAGCCCTGCAGACAAGCTCACGTGAGAAAGACAGCAGGATGCTTGAGCCAGGCCACAGAGGGACCCCTCTCATGGCGCCTGCATCCGGCACAGGCGTCTTACGCGGCTGCCATGGCCTGTGTAGGTACATCTCTGCGGTGCTTCTCTCACACTTGGCTGATGACTTTGATAGGTTCATTTCTCCCGAGATGGTGCCGAATTGGTTATGGATGGGGAGGCAGAAACCGCCGCGAGAGGGCAGCGCGTTCACTTATTGCAACCCCGCATGCAGGTGGTTGACACGGTTTTGCCATGGCGGCTGCATCTCGGGTCACTCATAGTGCCATAGCGGTTCACAAGGGTCATCAGAGGGAAAAGACACTTGTGGATTTCTAAAGTCAACTCCTTCATTCTTAGGACCCCAAAACCGGAGTGCACTCACTCAAGATGGTGTGGAGCCAACCAAGGAAGACAGACTTTGCCGCGAGATGGCAGTGCATGATCGCAAATTGCAGCCCAAGGCAGCCAGTGGCCGTGGATGGGGTTTACCCACGGTGACATTCTGGGTCACCCGTGGTACCGCAGCAGTTCACAAGGGTCATCAGGTGGAATAGGACATTTGTGTGAGCTCATAGGTATCTGGCTGGGGCCATATTTGCAGCTCCTCGGCTTGTTTTCGGCAGAAGGCACGAACACAAATCATTTCCACCAGATACGGTGATCGTGGTTTGCGCCGCTGTTACCGGTGCACCAGCCCCACTAAAGATGGATCCTGAATGCTGAACTTTTGGCTGAAGAACACTCTCTCTGCCTTTCCAGGAAAGATTAGAGCTCTTTTGCCCTGCGGCCCAGCATTAACTTCCCCATCTGATTTGGGTTTTCAAATGCTAATTGGGTACTTTAGATGCAAAAGACCTGGGAAAGGCTGCCCCGGAGTAATGCGAGGCTAGTCTGCGGCCAAAGACCCTTCGGTTTGCCAAACCGAGTGCCGCGGACACCTCAAAGTCTGAGGAATCGGCAAAAGGTGAGGATTGACAGGGTTAGTGTGCTACGGTCAGGATCTAGTTCCCTGCACTGAGTTTGGGGATCATTGTGCCTGCCTGGCAAGTACACATGGCATGCGCGTGCATGCCATGAGCCTGTATGGCTAGAGGCCAGACCCAGAACACACCGAACAGTTGGCCAATATCACCACGCCATTTGTGCATTTCTAGAGGTGCACATCTCTTAAGGTGGTGTTGAAGTCACTGCAAGATGAGAGCTAAGATTTGCTGCTGGCAGCCACATGAATTACTGATGGTACCACAGTGCCGGGGCCGTGGTGCCGGTACCATGGTGCCATGGTGCAGGTGCCGGTGCCGCGATGTCACGGTGTTGGTGATGTGGTGCCGGTGCTGCACTGCTGGTACCACCGGTGCCGGCGGCACAGCACCAGGGTGCCGGCACCAAGTGGCACCACTGTCACCACAGCACCACGGTACCGGCACCACGGTACCGGCACAACAGTACCGGCACCACGGTACCGGCACCACAGCACCATGG
Organism: Cavia porcellus; assembly: GCF_034190915.1. Lineage (NCBI taxonomy): Eukaryota > Metazoa > Chordata > Mammalia > Rodentia > Caviidae > Cavia > Cavia porcellus. Next base: position 30,663,676 of record NW_026947500.1, read on the forward strand.
CGCCACGGTACCGGTGCCATGGTGCCGTGGTGTTGTGGTGCTAGTGCCGCGGTGATAGTGCCGCGGTGACAGTGCCGCGGTGCCGTGGTGTTGTGGTACCGGTGCCGCGGTCCCATGGTATTGTGGTACCGGTGCCGCGGTCCCATGGTGTTGTGGTACTGGTGCCGCAGCACCACAGTACCGGTGTTGCGGTACCACGGTACTGGTGTGGTGGTGCCGTGGTGTTGCGGCGCCGGTGTCACGTCATGGTGATTCACTAAAGTCATTGGGATATGATGTTTGTGCATCTCTACCGTTGTCCCCTTCAATCTTGAGCCCCAAAACTGCAGAGGGCTTCTTATGCTCTGCCGATGGCACAAAATCGATTGTGGGTGAGAGACAGAAGTCACCGCGAGATGGCAGTCCAGTCTTATACATCACAGCCCAAGGTGACTGGCGCCAAAGCCGGGGTTTGCCCGCGGTAATGTACCGGGTTACCAATGATGCAGTGACAGTGCGGTGGTTCACCGATTCACCAAGGGAGAATAAGATCAGACATTTATAGAGTTGTCTTCTTTGGTCTTGAGCCCCGAAACTAGTGAGCACTTCTCGCTCACCAAATGGCACAAAATCGGAGACGATGTCACCGCGAGATGGCAGTCCAGTCTTATACATCACAGCCCAAGGTACGGTGCTGAAGCCAGGGTTGACCCGCGGCAGCGTACCATGTCACCCGTGATTCTGCCGTGGTTCACAAGGGTAATTTGTGGATAGGTTACATCTGCAAGGCACACCAGAAAGCCCTCTCTGGTATATACCAAACGGCACCATTGAAATAACGGGAAATGACAGTTGGTAAATGGAAACATTCGGGAATTCCCGTGCCTTGGATATTAGGGATCGTGGCTTTAGAGGGAGACCCTTTCCACAGCAGAAAACCCACGCAGCTGTATCTAGCACGAGAGTGTTTCTGGAGTCTTTTTCATTTGTCTTGGGTGCCGATTCTGGCACGCCTGCCTATCGGTAATGTAGCCATTAGAAAGTGTGGATTCTAAAGTAGCCGCAAGGCGGCAGGGCAGACTCATACATCCCAGTACTGATGTGATGGAAGCTGGAGTCCTCTCATGGCAAATGTAGGGGATCTATCTCTATTTTAACATGGGGTCCACCAATCTGGTGATGTCTCAGATTTTTTTTTTTTTTGTCTTTTTCATTTTTATTGGTACCAGGGATTGAACTCACGACCGCCTGCTTGCAAGGCAGGTACTTATGCCGCTGAGCTAAATCCCCAGCCCCTAATGTCTCAGATTTTTACACAATAAAAATGGGGATCACCTATGGCAACATTTGAGTAGTGCTTAGCCGGCAGCCAGCACATTTGGGGCCAAGGATCTTCCCCAAGTCATTGCATGCCCTATACACACTTGAGACCCTGTCATGTGAACAAGACTGTTAACTTCGGACTCCTTGGCCATGAGTCCCAGCCATGTTCATCTTGGACCTATACCTTCACAGCTCCAACACTCTTGCTGGGAAAGTTCTGTGGACCACAGGGCTGCAACAACTTTTCTATAGAGAGTAAGGACAGGAGGGACAGGGTGGTGATGATTTTCATCCCATCACTGAGTCTTGGGTTTCCGGATGAATCCGGGAGAAGGACAGAGCTGTTTGGCTACCACGTGGCTCATTGCCAGAGAGCGCCGGCAAGCCGCGGAACAAAGCAGCATGCCTATCCAGGCTGCTGGGAGGGGGATGGCGAGGGGATCGTGGAGTGCACCCATCCACTGTGCCATGGAAGCTGCTGCTGCCAAAACAAGCTCCATCAACCAGATAAGGCTCACACCGGCCGGCAGCTACAAGCCGTGGTAGCCTAGATCACCAAGCTCACCATCCTGGCACATCGGCACAGTGCCGGCAGACTGCTGGCACAGCGCCGGCACAGCGCCGGCACAATACTCAGCCAAGCCTGAGCTCTGATCTCTCTCATGTCACTGCAGAGGTGCTCTTGGGACTTCTTCCCGCTGTCGACTCAGCACCCTAGAGAAAATGTGAGGTCTTGGCTAGTGGTGGCAGAAAGTGGCTCTGCATATGTCTAAAACAAAAGGGACACCCCAGGCACTGGCCACCGTAGAGTAATCTCCCAGAACCTCTTCAGCCATGGCAGAGCTTGTTGCTGAGAGATCCCCAGCCAGGAGAGACAGTGTGCCCGGGAACTTCCTAGTTACAGCGAAGTGCATGCCGAAAACAGACCTTCAGGAGAGTGCATGCCCGGAGACTTCCAGTCCTAGCAGGGTGCGTACTGGGGACTTTCGGCCACAGCAGAGTGTGTACTGGGCACAGTGTAGAAGGATGCAGGGGACACACTGCTTCCAGAGGGAAGCCAATGGTCTTAGAGGACAGATGTTCTCAACCCAGAGGGGCACGTTTAGGGACAATGCCAGGAGCTGTCAAAGGATGCCAAAGGAAGGGTGTGGGGACGAGGTCTTTGGAGAATTCCGGGATGGGTGCGGGGTGAGAGGAACGTGCGCCTGATCAGCCCAGGGCGGAGGTGGGCCCTGCAGGGGCCCCGGCATGGCGTGATCTGATTGGCTGGCAGGGCAGGGGAGGAAATTCTGGGCGGGGCCACTCCAGTTAGAAAAAGCCCGGGCTAGGGCCCGGAGAGCAGGGTAAGGGAGGGGGGTGGGAGGGTGGGGGGACGGGGGAAACTGGGGAAGATGTGTGTGCTGGAGGAGAGGCGTAGGGGCCGAGGAGCACCTCGGCCGTCTGGAGTCTGGCAAGGGTGGTGAAGGTGGAGGGATTAGATCCTGGAGGGAAGGAAGAAGGAGCCAGACATTCATCCCGGTCATTTTTGGTTACAGGACGTGGTGGCTGGTCGGACAAGGGGGAGCTGCTGGTCAGGGTTCGACCCCCAAGCCTGGGTGGAGAAGTAGCTGGCAACAGTGGGCAGGTGAGGGCTGCGTCTGCTGGGCAGGTGAGTCCGCTTCACCTTCCTGGACCTCGCTTCCCTGGCTTCTGAATGAAAGAGGTTTAGGGAGCGAGGGCCAGCAAGGAGAAGTGGCAGGCCTCCTGCAAAGCAGCGGATGAAGGCAGAACGGTTAGCAAAGGTGACATCTTCTCGGGGGGAGCCGAGACGGAGCAAAGCTGGGGGGGCTATGGGCCTTTCCCAGGGGAAAGAGCAAGTTAAGAGGGCAGAATGGAAAGAATAGAGGGATGCCAGCAGGGCCAAGGCTGCTGTCTTCAGGAAGGTCACCTTGGGGACAGTAGCAGGGGCCACAGGGATCCAGCACGTGTGGGCCCAGGTCAAACATCAGGGTGGGGTCACAGGACACAGAGGGGTCCCCAGCCATCACCACATCCCACTGCAATTCACTTAGAAGAAGGTATAGGAGCGGCTCTGGGTGGGCTTTTCATGGCCTGCACTGGAGCCTCGAGGGCCGGAGAGCGGGAAAGAAGGGCAGTGCAGCAGGACATCATCGGGGAGGAACGGTGGCCATGGGTGGTGGGCTCCGGAGAGATTTCGCAGCAAGGAGGCTGCAGCGAGCCCAGCCTGTGGATTCACAGTTCCCACACAGCACTGCGGCCCAGGACCTGGCGCGGAGAGGGCCCACAGTGGACTTGGTGACACTGTATGCCCTAACCGCTCAGCCCCTGGGTCCGGCATGACAGACAGAACAGCACCAGGGGAGTCAAGGGCACAAGGCAAGGCCAGACTAGGCGAGGCAGGCGGGGCGGAGTGGGTGAGCACTCTTAGGAGGGAGGTTGGGTGCAGACAGGGTGAGGTTCAACAGTCGGGGAGCGAGCCAGCAAGGCACTGGCCTCCAGAGCCTGTGGCCAAGGTGGGCCTCGCAGGTGACGACGGAGCAGTGATCGGTGCCTCTGCAACTCGTACTGGAGATGAGGGTGAGTGCCCAACCTACTAGTCACCCTGCCCCTCACCCACCCTTGCCCACCCAACCAATACCCTCTCTTTGTCTCTACAGCCAGATCTCCAGAAAGGCGGATGTGCCTGCCAGCCTGAAGGCCAGGATGCAGGTGCGACAGATACGCTAAGAGGAAGTGATATGGTCCGGTGTGATGGTGAGGCCAGAGGGACTGCTTCCTGGCCTTCCTGGTGAGTATGTGCTCTGCCTGCCAAGTCCCCATCCCAGCTACCTGGCCATTCTCCCACTCACCCCAATCTGTTCTCTGCAGAACATTCTCGGCTGGCAACGTGGAGACACTTCCACGAGGTCTGTTCCTTTGCTTTTCCGAAAGAGCTACCACTGCTGCTCTCTGGACCCCCAAGAACCCTCAAAATGAAAGGTGAGGTATTTCTTGCCACAGGTGAGTAGGGATGCAGGGGCCAAAGGCAGGAGCTGGGACTCACTCTCTTCCTTTGTGCAGAAATGGTGCTACCCAGCTCATGCCTGGGACTTGGAACTGAGGACTTCTTCAAGTCTATCTAGCTCTGGATCAAGAATATGCTGCATCCGGAACCACTACACTAAGTGACTCAGGAATCGGCTCTGGAAGGTGAGACTGGCCGCTTCTGAAAGGTTTATCCCACCCTACCCTGCCACCCTGTCCCCTACTCATGTGTCACTGCATCTTTCTGCAGGTAGAGCTAAAGGAACAGCCTCAGGAACACCATGGAAGAGCAGACCACAGCACTCCCCACCCCGGCAACTCCATCTTCATGGCCAGCCCCTGCTGCATTCGGGAGACCACCACCCCACACGCCATCCCGGAACTGAGCCTCTTCCGCAGGATGGAGCAGTCATCATCGCCTCTCTCTTCTGTTCTTTTTCAGCCTTTCCTGTTCTCATTTCATTTCTCATCTTCTTTCCATTTCTTGAGAGATTCAAAGCGTCCATGACTCTGTTTCCCCACTTGTCCCCTTTGAATTCAATTTGCACTAAGTCGTTTGCACTGGTTGGAGTCCTGGAGACAGCATTGAGTCTCTCCGTGTGTGTGCGTGTGTGAGTGTGTATGTGTGTGTATTCCTCCTTGACCACACTGCCTCAGTGCCTGCTTGTTCACCCACCGCTGGCAGGCACTGGGTGTGGTGTGGGCTGTGTGCGTGAGGTCTCGCCTTCCCCCACCTAGTCTGGAAGCTCCACACCAACGAGCCATCTCTAAGCATTCCATGACACCAATCTTGCCTTGTGTCCCTCCCCACCAGGGCTTCACCAGAAGCTCTGGATCCACAATAAATACCGTTACAGTACTTTGTCTCAGGAGTGAAATTTATGCTGCCTGCCTAGTGGTGTACCACAGGCTGGGGGTGGGGGGTGGGGAGGATGCTGGAGGGAAGGGGAGACATGGAAGAGGGAACACACAGGCAGGGAAGGGACACAAGTGGGGGAGGAACATGAAACGGGGGTGCACTACACGGGGAGGTGGGGGAGAAATGGTCACAGGGTGACAGGGCTTTGGGAGGTGGGGGAAGACATCAAGGGTGGAGGGTTGCAGATGCCACATGGAAGCAGGCACTGTGAGACCAGAGGATCCTGCAGGGGGTGATGGGCATGATAAGCCAAGAGCCCCTGGGGTCCATGCGCTATCTGATTGCACCCTCAGCCCCAGATCCTGGCCTAAGAAAATAAAGGCCAGTTTAGGTATGCAGTCACGTGATACATAATGGCCTCTGGGATCGCCCTTCCCCCACCCTAGAGATGGTCCTCTAGCCCTGGGCGCTGCTTAACTTGGGGGTGGAGCCTGAGCAGACACATGCTGTCCCCTTCCCCCTCAGTCTGCTGTGGGTGGGAGCTGGGGGAGAGCACAACAGTGGGACAGGCACGCAAACAGGTCAGAGAGAGTGGAGGTAGCGAGAACAGGGGTGCAGCATGATTCCAAAGGTGATGAGGGAGCTGGAGAAGTCCAGTGGGTGACAGAGGGAAGAGGGTAAGGGGTCCAGGGTAATGGAGCCCCTCACTGCAGTCTTGTTCCTGGGGTACACGTGCAGCTCCCCGGTTCATAGTTAGCACCTCATAAGAGACAGCAGCTGTCCTGGACCCTGAGGGCTGGGATCTCAGAGGAGCACTAAAAAACAGCACCCTTTTTCCTTTGAGCCCCCATCCAGGATCCCAACTCCCAGGCCAGGCCCTCGGCTGTGCAGACACTGGAAAAGACATGAATCAGGTTCGGTGGTAGATGCCTATCATTCTGGTACTTGAGAAACTGAGGCAGGAGGATTGTCATGAGTTCGAGGTCAGTCTGGACTATGTAGAGAGACCCTGTTTCCAACAAAAATAAAAGCTAAAATTTAAAAAAGAAAAAAAAAAAGAAATGAGGAACAGCTCTGAGGCACACCCCTTACCCCACACTTACACAGGGCACCGAGTTCCCATTCTCCCCAGGCCCCTCAGCCCATGCTAACTCCACATGCCCCATGAGTTTGCTCTCTCATCTGACCCTTCTCTTGCTCCCTTTCAATTCATGATGGCTTTGCATTTTCTGGGGCAAGGGTTCCAGAACAGATTTGTGGGGCTAAGACCACTAGGCACAGGGGATTTCAAAAGCTGGCCAGCCATGCAGGGGTGAAGCCACCTCTCCTCTCTCAATTCCACTGGCAGAGACTTGCCCCAGTACATGTCAGGAAGCCACCTATAAAGGCTTTTACAGTGAACACCGGCCCAGCTGAAGATTTACAAAGCCAGGCTTGGAAGATAAAAGCTGCCTTACTTTGTGTTGGCTGGAATGGCCATGGGCCCAGAGGCTCTGGGGTTAGTGGGGTGCAAGGACTGAGGTGAGAAGAGTGGGTGGGGTGGGCCCAGGAGCCTTGTCTGGAAACATAAGGCACTGAGTCTCTGAACAGGAAAGGGCCTGGGAAAGGGCCCTGAACCAGCTCTCTGAGACTGTGTCCTGCTGGTTATCTGCGGAACCTGGCATGCTGGACCTGAGCTGCATCTGTGCTTTAGCACCCTTAGAGATGGCTGGAAATTACATAGTACTTGCTACAGAGTCCCCCTGAGGTACTCAGAAATAAGTTTGGGAATGTGAGTGCTTCAAGGGTGATGAGCATGGAATTGCTTCTTTCCCTACCCGGCTAGAGGGAGAGACTGAGACCCCTTAGCAGGCCTCAATGTCCCCCATCCCTGCCTGTGGATACCTATACCCATCAGCACCTCCTCCAGCCCCTGGGATATCAAAGGTATGTACAGGGACAAGGTCAACCCCTGGGCCTGCCCATACTAGCTGTGCTTTTGCAGTGGACTCCTGGGGCTGTCCTTGGAGCTGTATCCTAGAGGCTTTTGGGTCCTGCAGGGCTTTGGAGGTGGGGAGAAAGAAGCACGTAGGGGCAGCATCTTGGGGTGCAGGCAGGCCAAGGCATGAAGCCACAGGCCAAGGTATCACTGCTCTGCAAACAGGTGTGTGGCGGGTCCTGAGTCTTAGCCTTGCACATGATGGGGGCTGGGAGAAAAGAACCCCCCCCCAACATACACACACAAAGCCCCTCCATCTGAGCCCAGGACCGCCAGATTGGAATGTGTTTACCTTTGGCCCAACCCGATTTCCTGCTTTTTAGAAAAGGGGCTTAGAGAGGGTTGTTAGACAGGCTCCAAGCCCCCACCACCCAAAAGTACTTTCAAAATACCCCTGTGCTGAGTTAAGTGTTGAGAAGCAAACAGGAGCTTGAATTTCATCCCAGCCCAGAGTAGGATGGGGAGGGGTCAGCTGCCATGGTGCCTGAAAACCTAGAGAAAGACGTTTCGACTCCCAAGTGGGAGTTGTCCCTGGACAATGGCAGGGACCCCAGCCACATCCTTCACTCTATTAAGGATCTTCACACCTGGACCCCTGCCTGCCCATGTGTGTGTGTGAGTTTAGTTTGAGCAAAGGCCACATTGTCCCATTAGAGATGAGAGGACTTGCTGCCTAAAGTGTGGCCACACCGGTGGTGCATATGCCCATAGACAGCCCTGGGGACTTTTCTGCCTTGTGTGTTCGATGTGGCCAATGTATATTCACAGGCCACTCAGCCTTTCCTGTCTTCTTGTCCATGGGCGTGTGTTTTGCACACCCATCTGTGCCTGTGAGAGTCTCCACAGCTCACTGTGTGTCGACCAGCTGGCTGTGACTGCTAGTGATGAGGCTGAGCCCAGGGTGTGGTCTCTGGTCCCCTAGAGATGCTCTGTGGGCATGTGGTGTGGTCATGGTCCCGTGTGGGGCAGTGTCCCCTGAGAGTGAACTCCAAGCCTGCTGTGTATGCCTTGTGCCTTTGTGCCTTTGTGTCTCATGTCTCAGCATGAACTTAGAGACCCAAGAGCAAGTTTTCAGGCAAGGATTATGGATCACTGAGGTCAGGGCACTCACAATAGCACTGAGAGAAGGCAAAAAATTCCAGGGTTAGAAAGGAAATGAAGTCCCTGAAACAGGGCCACAGGGATTTTGCGGGGCAAATGAACTGGGAAGTCTCAAAACATACACGGTAGAGTCCAAGGAGGGCTAAGCTTCAGGAAGACAAATGGTCTGCACTCTCCAGACATAGAGTAGCAGCTGAGCTCTCAGTACCAGGGGTCAGTGGATCCAGTCTGCAGCCCTACGCAGCCCCTCCAGCAAGGGTGACCTGGAGGGCTCAGTCACTCGCCAGCACCAGACCTGAATTTGAGCTCCAAGATCTGTCCCCTGCACAGGCATAGGTGTGAGTGTGTGTGTTTGTGTGTGTGTGTGGGGGGGGTGTATGTGTGAGATGCCAAGCAATCCCCCAAGAGACTGAGGCCTTATTAAAGACTGCCTAACCCCCTAAAATGGGGACTAGACAGTTCTAGAAAGAACCGTGGTCAGGTTTGGTCTCCCCTGAGGCTGCAGTAACCACTTGGGCTCAGCCCAGGCCTACCCACCCTCTTCTTCCCTCCCCTCTGCTCTCCCCTTCCCTCCACACCCCTCCTCCAGTCCTCCAGCCTGCTCCTGGTGACACTGTTGGCCCCTTTCCAGGCTGAGGGGCGCCGGTGGGGCCCCCTTCCTGGAAGCCCACCTGCAGGCCGGCTTGCTGGGAAGGGGCTGCTCCCGAGGCTCCCACCCGCCCCACAGCCGTTTCCTGGAAGCAGTCACTGTGGGTATTCTGTTCCTTGTCAGCGCCGAGCTGCAAATAAAGCAGACACTGTGCTCCTTGTCCTCAGGGAGCCCCGCTCCATCACCCCACACCTGGCTGGACACGGGCGGGCAGTCGGTCCGAGGGGAGCGGCGCACGGTGGAGACCGGACCCGTAAACAAGTGCGGGAGCCAAGCGCAGGAGGCTCCTGCCCCATCTCCGCGAGACACCTCCACGCAAGCACGTGCCAAGCCCCAGGGCACAAGACACAGCGGGCATAGAGTGAGCTCCTCGAGAGGCATCTTGCGGGCACCAGGGAGAGGGGCTGGCAGGCACACAGAGGAGGCCAGCCGTGGGCCTCATACTTTGCAGGAGTCCTCCTGCCTGGAAAGCAGGCTCCCATGGGAGACCCCAAGGAGCCAGGCCACAAGAGGAGGATGCACTGGGATTGGGGGCAGGAAGCTGGGCCAAAGCACTGATCCTGAACCCCAAAACTGGGGGGAAGAGAGGTTTACAGGGGTCACAGAGGCAGATTGGTGGGTCTAATGGGCACCCACAAGGATGGAGAAGTCTGTGAAGACCAGAACTGGATTTGAAGCTTCCTGGGGTGAGAAACTCAACATGGGGACTGGAAGATGGTGGGAGGTCTGGGACAGTCCACTTTTCAACAGAGAGGGAAACACAAGGTTGCCTGGGGCCTAGCCCTTCCTCCAGGTCCAAGGATGCCACTGGGCCTGGGGCCAGCCTTGGGTACATGGACCAGCAAGCTCCAAAACTGCCTGTCAGGGCCAGGCGACAGTGGGAGAGGTAGGCCCCAGTGTATGGTGGGGAGCATGGTGGCCAGGTGGGACCACAGAAGAGGAGCAGCGGCTTGTGGGGTTAAAGGTTGGGTGGGGGGTGGTCCAGCTTTCGGGGGCCTACACACCCGAAGAACAGCAGGCCCAGGGTAAGGCAGGGATTTGGGAATGCACTGAGGATGGAGCCTGGGGGAGCAGGACCCATAGGGTACTGGATAGGACTCGTTTATTCAGGTGGCACTCAGACCACGCTGTGTGCATGGCAGGGCCTGTGAGATGCAAGGAGGTGTACGCAGAGCCCAGCAGGCTTCCATTGGCTGTTGGTGACATCATCCCTGTGTCAACACGGCCAAGTCTGCAGCTTCCCGGCTGGCCAGGGTTTATGGAGCGGGACCCGACCCGCCTGGGCCCCCACCCCAGTCAGCCCACACACTGGCCCACTGTTAGGGGTCTGGGGGTGGAGGCTGCGCCATGGCGTCCTGGCGCCTGCTGCCTGCTTTCCACCCCCCTCTGAGTTCCCGGCATGGCGCTGCCTCTCTGGGCATCCCCAGCCAGAGGTGTGGGAGCTGTGTGCATTGCCCCCCTTTCCCTGCCTCTGGGAAAGGACCTGAAGCCCAGGGGCCAGAGAGGGCTTGCTTGGAACCCTGCAGCCTGTGCCTGTGGCTGGAGGTGGAGGGCAGCTTCTGAGAGGGGGCTCAGGCAGCCAAGAACTATGGAAAGGAGTGGAGGAAATGGAGGTCCCTCCCACCAAGGCCTGCCTCTCACATTTCCCCTTCCTGCCCATGGGGCACTGCTCAGAGGAGGGCAAGGGAGGGCCACTGTGGTGACCTGTGCCCGTCCACCTGTCCTTGTAATTTTTCTGGAGCCAGGGCCATCTTGTTAGGGGACTGGGGATCACCTCCACTAGCCAGAGTCTCCCTGAGCCTGTGCGCACATTCTGGAAGGGCTGGCCTGCTCTCCAGAAGCCAAGGCAGAAAGTGATCAGGACCCTTGTATCCTAAAACCTTGGGTACAGTAGCGACCCAGGAGCAGGCCTCTCTTCTACCAAGAGATTATCAATCCCAAAAGGTGGTGGCCAGCTCTGGGAAGACGTGGTACCACCTATGAAGCTTGCACCCCAGCCTCTGCCCTCCTCTACACACTGAGCCATTACCTTCAGAGTAGCCTATTGGGAATACGGTTTTGAATATTTGCCACCATGAGGTTGCTGTACATTTCTCGAATGTTTCTGGGGCCTAGATGGGATGTGTTAGCCTGGACAGAAGGCCCTGGTCCCCTTGGATAATGCTCAGTGCTAGCATGGGATAGTGGGGAGATAAGCAAGGTGGGAAGGGAAGGGCTCTCAGCTGCCCTCTACATTGCTTTTTCCCCAGCCCATGCCCATTAGTCCTTGTGACCCAGTAAACCATGTCCATAGACCCTTAAAGTGTCACAGCCCATTTGAGTGGGTCACAAAGGAAAGCCAATATGGTAGGGTAAGGAGGAAGCTCATGGAGGGAGCTCCAGGCCCTAGAGGGGGCAGAAAGGGAGCTGGAGGGGTGATAGTCCATGGAGCTGGCCAAGAAGGTCCTTACCAGGTGTTGCCTACAGCCTGGCCCTGCTTGACTATCTGCCCACTCCCTCCTCCACCCCCGTTGCCTATCTGTCCCTTTGGCCCTTCTCCAGGATAGCCCTTGAACCCAATCCATCCCTTGCCTGCCCTATGAGGTGATCGCCACCATCAGAGCTGCAGCCTGGGTCTATCCTGCCTGGTACCCTCCCCTTGCTGAGAGCCTTGGGTCCCTTTGCCCCGCCCAAGGGTGAATGGCCTCAGCAGGTCGAGGGGCAGAGGGCACATGTGCCAAGAGGGGCCCCCACAGGACACGTGGCTGTTTGCAGTTCAGGGGAAGCAGTGGAGATAAAGAGCTGTTTTCCCAATGGGTACAGGGCCAACAGGGGGCTGGGGGGAGGCTAGAGATCAAGGCCAGGCGGTAGGCCTTCTTGCAAACTTGCGCCCCCACAGCTTTGTGGAAGCACCAGGAGAATAGCTATGCAGCAACCTCTACAGGAGGCTGGAGGACCCACATGCTCACCAAACCCTCCCTGGGGGATGGACACCTCTGAGTATCCAGGCATGAGCCTCCATGGGTGGGATCCCTCTATACAACTACCTAACTAGGCATTTCATGTGTCCTATGATTTGGGCAGGAGGGCCCCTTCCTAAGGGGGCTACCAACCTGAAGGAGGGGGACAGACGTTGGGTTAAACAGAAAGAGGCCTGGAAGAGGTAGGAAGGGCTGGGACAATGAGATGGGAAGGGGCCTGCAGCCTGGTGAAAAGATGGGCCTGGTGGGAAGGAAACGAATGGTGGGAGGATCCTAGGAAATGAAATTTCAGACCTGCCACCCAGACTTGCTCTACTGGGCCTCAGAATCTCCCAGAAACCTGCATAAAGACCTCAACCCTGCCCACCCAGGCCTCACTTCCCACTAGGACAAGGCCACCAAGCTGGAGGACTTGGCAGTCTAATGCAGGCACCTTCTCAGAGTGCTCGTGGGTCTGACTGCCCGCAGTGTGCAGCCCCTGGCAGCCCCAGCTCCTCCTGCGCTGAGTCTCTGAGACTGGGTATGTATGCGCTCTTTCCATGCATGCACGTAAGTCTATGGACATATGTGTCATGTCCTCATCTACTTCCTGCTCCTGTGGCTCCCTGGGATTTTTAGGGACTGCATGTAAACAAGATGTCAGTCAGTTCCAGAACCCTGATCTACTCATGGCCAGTTCTGCCCTGGGTTCGATAGTTATATCAGCAAGGAGAGCCTTGGAGACTTAGCTTGCCAGAGGCTGGTGCTACTACCAAGAAAATGCTCTTAGCAGTTTGACTCAATGTTCCCACCTTAAGAGAGGGAGACTCGGGGCTGGAGGTTTAGCTCAGCGGCATAAGCGCCTGCCATGGAAGCAGGCAGTCGTGAGTTCGATCCCCGGTAGTGATAAAAAGGAAAAAGACAAAAAAAAAAAAAAAAAAAAGAGAGAGAGAGAGGGAGACTCACCACTCTTCACCACTGCCTGGCAAAGGCCAGGACTCCCATCAAGGTGCTAGAGTGGGAGGAGAGAAGTCTGCTTCAGGAGTTCAAGTTCTTCAAGACCTCTGTCTCCTCTCAAGTTAGGGGAGGGGACTGGAAAGCCCAAGAGGTCACACTGGGTTCCAGAGGGCAGCCGACCCCATCCCACCCAGGTACAAAACAAAAGAGGTTAGGATAAAGGAAAAAAACGTGTCTGGGGGCAGTGCCAGAAGTGGTTACTTAGTCAGAAAGGCCAGGTGCTTCTCCACTGACTCAGCCATCTTGGCTCCAAGTAGATGGCTTCTGGTGGCTACCAGCTCAAGGTACAAGCCACATTTCCTGGGTCTGCTCTGCCTCGGCACTTCAAGCCCTCATCTCTTTCATACCATGAACACATACACTTCTTTATTATCATTATTATTTTTCACTTTAACACTGAGCTCAACAAGTGCAGGGAACCGCAGGCAGCTTGACCTCAGCCACAGTGGCCTGTCCAGCCAGCCCCTGGGGGAGGGCCACTTGGCCTGCCTGACTGCTCTGTTCCTCTTGGCTCAGGGTTGCCTTTCGGTGAAGAGGTGCCCAAGGGAGAGTAGCCCTGGCTCCTGAAGATCCTGCAGGAGGTACTTTGGAGTAGCACGAGCAGAAAGCACTGGCTGGTAGCCCTGGGGAGGCTCCAGGGATGAACTGGACAAGAGGTAAGTAGGTCCTAACTTCAGGGCACTGTGGCTTCCGGAAAGGGATATGCTGTAACTCCCACCCCAGAAAGCTACGATAGCAACCTGGGTGCAGTAGGCAGGCCTCTGATGAGGCACACGTTAAATGATGGGAACTGTTCACGTGTTCTGTCTACCCATGATCACCCCAATTCACAGATGAGGAAACTAAGGCAGAGACACAAGGCCTTGAGTGGGTGTGAACTCCAGCCCAGGCTGATGGCCTCAGAGATCCTAAACTGCACTGCTAATGCAGCTGCAGGGCAAGATCCCAGTAGTCTCAACCTGCCATGAGGCACAGCCACCAGGCAGAAAGCAGTCCTGGAGTTCTAAAGTTGATCTCTGAGGCAGACTTGGAGGAATCAAGGAGAAACTCTCTAGAAGGTGAAAAGTTTCCACCAGTGGGGCTTGTAGAAGGATAGAGATGTCTGTCCTGAAGTCTCACAGCTCCCCCTACCCTGATCCTAGCAGAGTGGGCAGGATAGAGCAAAGTCCTAGGACACTGACCGGGTACTCAAACAGGACAGAGTCTGGGACCCTGTGGCAGGTGGTGGGGTCGGGTGCACTGAGTGGGGAGAGCACTATCTCCTCCCACTGCCTGTTTTCACCCCAACGTGCAAATCTCCCTGAGGAGGGAATACCAGGTCCCAAGCTCTGGGACAAGGTTCACAGGCTCCTGCCTGACTGGACAAACTTGTGCCCAGCCTGCTGCCCCAGCTCACACGTACCACCTCAGTAAACCAAGTCCTTTCTCCTGGAAACAGGAGCCCCTCTGTGCTGGAGCCCCTGTATTCGAGAGAGGTTCTCACTTTCTTGCATATGGCTCCACTTGGCCCTATGCACCCTGCACGGTTGATGGCGGCACTGAGATGTGTTCTCCCTTGGTCAGCTTCCCTCCTCCACCCCTAGGCCAGAGACACAGGTCCAATGCCAGACCTGCCCTGAGTCTCGTATGCTACAAATGTATTCTCAGAGGGTCTTGGGAAAGGAACCCAACCACCAATGTACCTCAACAGAAATGGGTGCTCTTGGCCACTCACTCCTGGGTACCCTGTGGGAGTTGGGGATGGCAGAGTTCTGTAGATGAGACCCCTCTTCCCTGCCCAGCTGAGCCTGTATGAGCATAGTATGTCCATTGGGAAGTGACCCTCTGTTGAGGTATTGCATGGGCCTACGCCCAGTGGGGCAGCAGGGATGGGGCTGACTTTGGCCCCAAGAGGAGACAGTGCCAGGGAGCCCTAGCAGAGAGTTTAAAGGACCCACAGGCAAGAGAGACACAGAGCCTCAGATAGCAGGGCTTAGGCCTTCTGGAAAGCAGGACACCATGTGGAAGCAGAGGGCCTGCACAGGTCACCCAGCGTGCAGGGGAGTGTGCTGGGGCTCCCCATCCTCCCCAGCCACTCCACAGTCCTTTCTCTAGTAGCAGGACACAGTGGCCTGATCTTGTCGTAGGGCTAGGGCCACTTGTGACCTGCCAAAGGACCACCTCCCAGGGTCCTGCTAGGCCAAGCTGGTCACAAATGGGCAGGGGCAAGAGGTCCCTGGCCACTAGAGCCATCTGGCAGAGAAGATACTGGCCCTATGGGTATGGTGTGGCCTTCTCAGAAAGGTCAGAGGCAATTCTGGTCTGAAAGAGCCCCAGCCACCTGGACAATCACAACCAGTCCCCAGGTCGCTGCCCATCCCAGGGGACCCAGGGCAATCCCGACCATTGCTGACAATAGTGTTTATTTTCAAATGACATTTTTAAGAACAGCCTCATGCAAAGACCTAGTCCTATGTCTGGAATGTGGGGATTCCTTTCACCTCCCCAGGCCCTACATGGTCCCCTCCTTGGGGCAGAGACTGAGCAGTGTATCGTGAGGATGCATCAGAGGCTGTAGTCAGGGCATAGGAACTCAGCTCTGGGCTCTGTTCCCAGCCTTGCTGTGTCCCCAGCAGGTTGCCCACACCCATGTGGCCCTGGGGTCATACACATGCTGGGACAGCTTGTCTTGGCTGCCTGGACCAGCATCTCCAGTGTATTCTACAATGTCCGCTCCCGAGCGCACATGCTGCTCCGCAGGCGCCCTTGTCTCCTGTGGGTTGCCTGCCTAGTGAGGGCTACCGGCTGCCTTGCCTGCCCCAACCCTCCTCAGAACCCCCACATTCAGGATGTCCTCCCTGGTACCTCAATGTCTTGCTACAGGGAAGGTCCTAAGTTCTCTTCCCACAGGTCTCACAGGGGAGTGGGCAGATGGCTCCAATGGTTCCTGTCCTAGATGATTTTCTGGAGTTTGTCCCCTGCCATGCCTCATGATCCTCACTCCACCTGGCTGTCAGTGGTCTGCTGCCTGACTCCCACCCAAACCTGGGGCTGTTTGGGGACACTAGTTAGGTGACAGGGCATTGGTGAGAGAGCCTGGGGATGCCTAGCGCTGACCCAGCATAGAATCCTGGTGTCTGAATCTTACCTCATGATTTCACCAGACAATCTCACCCCTCCCTGACCCTGGGCCGCCCCAAGGCTTCCCAGAAGAGGCCTCTGTTTACCCACTGTTAGGGTGCTGGGCTGCAGCCATGCTGCCTGGTAATATGCAGAGAGCCTATGCTGCTCCTGTGCCTGAGTGCCCCCCTCAGTGGTCCTGTAAGGGGTGCAGGGGGCATTGGCCCTTCTCCTTCCCTAAGGGGTCTGGCTCAGGGTTCTAAGGACCAGAACTAAGCAAGGATGAACTGCAGAGGGGTAGAGGGGCTGCTTCTTTGCCCCAAATCCCTGCTTCCTGATTCATAACCCACAAAGCACTAAAGGCCCAGGTCTAGACATCAAAGGTCCAGGAAGCTCCTTGTATTGAATTAAGTATAAATGGGTCGAAGCATGTGGCTTGCATTTCCCACAATTACTGTTGCTTCTCTGTGGGGCTGGAGTAGGAGGGGAAACGTTGGGGAGCTAGCTTGAGGGTAGAGAAGCCCTCAGGACACTCCCCCCTCCCCCACAGGGAGCAGATGAGAAGCTGCACTTGGGGTCTCACAGCTATATGTCCATACCTCAGTCTGGGTGCTAACCATGCAGTTGGTCCCTTGCAATCTGCAGGAGAGACTAGCATAAACATTTGCCAGTCCTGGGACCCTCATGGTCTTCACTTACATGTGAGGGTCCTCCTCACCTTATGCCTGGGGCACAAGAGTTAGAGGGCTGTGGGCAGACTGGCCACATCAGACATGGGAACTCCGGGGACCTTCAAAGTTCCACCCAGGATATAGCGGGGAAAAGCCACATTATGGAAGCCTCAGGGCCCCTTAAGAGACCAAAACCTCTCTGCTCAGTGGGTTTATAGAACTCCTCTATGGAGGTATTATTGCATTTCCCAGGTGCCTTAGAATGTTCCAGAAGAGAGGGCAGTGACGGCCTGGGCAGGGCAGGAGCCTGGGAGTGGATTGGGCAGGGGGCTGAGGCTGGTGAGGGCCACAGGAGTCAATGACCTAGGAATCTTTATCATCCAGGCCTCCCTCCACATACAGTGTACATACAGTGTCTCCACCACAAAGTTAGCTGAGCAAACGCAGGGCCAAGGGTCAGGGACCAACCCCTGGCCCCTCCGCCCACCTCCATCTAACCTTGTGATTTTCCTGGCCCAGAACCAGCTCTGGACCTGCCATTGGGTTCCAGCTGAGGCTGGCCCCTTCTCCCCAGAGACACAGACAGTGTCTGCTTCCTGAGATACTTGGAGTCCCTGAGCCTTCCTGTCCTCCTCAAAGCAGAGTCCTCCAGGCCTGGACAACATGTTTTTTAGCCTCCAAGATATGCAGGCTATTGATGTGGATATAGATATGGAGGTAATGGGTATGGACAGGACTGGTGTAATCTCATCATTCTGATCAGAACATGAGGGAGACTTTGCTACCAGGAGATGACTCCAGTTACCCAGGGAACAAAGCATCTGCAGAGCCCTGGGCCCTTGCTTGGTCACTGCGGAAGGATAGAAAAGAGTGAATAGCAGGGGGCCACATCCAGCCAAGCAGGACAAAGCCACACACACAGGCAACAGGGCAAGGACAAGGCAGTGTACAGGAGAAGAGAGGCGCCTGAGCCCCTCAGCCCCTCAGAGCAGCTGCTCAGCTTCTGGGCTCTGGCCCTTGGTGTGAATATCCACCATAATCAACCGTGGCAGGCTTAGCCTGGGGGGCCAGGGCAGACCTGTCAGCCAGCTCGAGGGCAGGGACAGCTGCTGTTCCAGTGGGTTCCCAGGAGCAAGACCCACCAAGTTGCAGCTCTCTCCCCAGAGGAGGGCCCCAATACCCCCCTATCCTTCCTTCCAACCCTCCTCTTAAGAGTCGGGTTCAAATCGGAAAGACTGTGGCCAGCAAAATTGGGCCCAGCAAGGAACCCTTCACTTTTGAACATGTGGACTTCAGGGGACTCCAATGGCAGAACCCCATTTTGTATACAAGAATGAGAGGGAAGCCTGGTGAGGGGGCATCATCTCAAGTCACCTGTATGGTGTGGCAGGCTGTAGGGCTAGAATCTAGCTCCCATCCTAAGCCGGGGCTTGGTCTTTGATTAGAGGCTGGAAGAAGGGAAGACAGGCTGACTGACGGGGGCAGCTGCCTGCCTGCATGGATGGGCTCCCTTCTCGTGCTGGAGACCTGGCTGGCCCATCAGTCACGGCCCACCCAGGACCATACCATCATCCTCCATTTCCCCTAATCCTCCTGCCGGCTTCTTCCCAAGAGCCCAGGCTGTTGCACGCATTTTCCAAATTCTCAGGCCGCTGCTGTTTCCTCCTCAAATTCCTCATCCTCCCCACTACCCCCTAGCCCCATCCAAGCCATGGGAAAAGGCTCCATCACCAGGCAGGGCCACACCCAGTGGGGCGGGTAAAGAGCAGCTGGCTGTGCCCGGCCAGCTATGAAGTGTCGGGTGCCTGGAGAAGAGCCCCAATTATGGGGCATCGTGGGAAAACTGCAAGAGAAAGCTACCCAGAGGCCCTCCTGCCAGTAGCCCTGTTCCACTCCCTGCCTGGATTTCAGTTTTTTGAGTAGCCCTGGAGAGAAGCAGATGGGAGTCCCA
This sequence comes from Cavia porcellus, assembly GCF_034190915.1. Classification (NCBI taxonomy): domain Eukaryota; kingdom Metazoa; phylum Chordata; class Mammalia; order Rodentia; family Caviidae; genus Cavia; species Cavia porcellus. The sequence goes on from NW_026947500.1 coordinate 30,682,266, forward strand.
GCTGGGGTCACTTGTGCCTGGTTGGCTACTGGCTCTGCCAAGAATGTCCATCTGCCTATTATGGAGTTACCTGGCTCCAAGCGTGGGTACCAGCTCATTTGACCTGGCTATTGCTCATTAGGTCACTAGGACAGGGCTGGGCTGACCCCAAAACACCTTCAGAAACCTAGATACCCCAGCATGTCCCACAGACAACCACTAGCTCCTGGAAGGGTGGAGTGGGTTTGTTGCTAGGTTCTTCTGTTGGGGCAGAAGAGGTCTCATGGGCAGGGTGGTCAACGCCAACAGGTGGAAAGTACTGGACAGATGGGCATAGGGAGGCCCAGAAGGTAGTGTGATTCCCAGCCCCCACACCCACCTCTATGTGTCCTGTCCACCAGGCCTGGGGAGTATAAGCCCCTTGTTTAGTGAGAAGACAACAACAGGAACTGGTGTGGCCACATGGTGACTAGTCCTGCATAGACAGGATAGGTTTGCTGATGGTATCAAGTGAGGGAGCCGAAAGGCAAGACCCTGGACCAGGCCTCCCTCCGGGACTCCAGGGTGGCTGGCGTCTGCCCTGGTCCCAGTCAGCCTGTAATTGTGTAACCAGTGCCTTATCGCTGAATGTGGAAATACTCAAGGCCTGCGGGGTACAGGACCAGGGCCACCTTTCTGCTGGCAGTGCTATTATCTGCAGGTCTTCAGGCGCTTGGCCCTTTGTTCCTTCCACCACCTGGTGCCCTCCAGCCTTGAGTCCTGGCCTCCCTGCTGAGGCCTGCAGGCTGCCCTGAGAACCCAGCTCAGATCAATCCTCAATCTGCCGGCCCTCCCGGGCCTAGATCAACCACCCTGTTATTAGTTGTATCTTTCTCATCTCCTTTTTTTTTTTTTTTTTTTTTTTTTTTGTCTTTTTCATTTTTATCGGTACCAGGGATCGAACTCACGACCACCTGCTCGCAAGGCAAGTGCTTATGCCGCTGAGCTAAATCCCCAGCCCCTCTCATCTCCTTTTTACAATACCAGTTGAAGTCACAGTTCTTTACTGCTAGAATGAGACCCCAAGTAATGTGACCAAAGTTCCCTTTAGCCTAGCCACTGGGTCCAGCAAAATATATTTTTCACCATCCTTTCTCCATGGACCTTCTCTCAGCCTCTTTGAATTTTCCATCTCTAGACAAGGCCTTACTTCTTTTCATGGTCCATGCACACTGCCCACGTCCAGTGGCTTGCACAGGATTTGCTGGAAAAGTCATTGATGTCCCCAGGAAGTGCTATTGGCAAAGCACCACAGAGGCCCACATGCTCAGAGACATGTGGCTTTTGCATAGCATGTGTCTCCTTGTCTTACTGTGGGTAGTCACAACTAGTCTGGGCTAAGGGTGGGTGGCCTTTTTTACCCAAAGGACCAAGGACTGGAAGGCTGGAGGCCAGGGCCAGAGTACTACAGGGTTAGAGGCAAGAGGAGACAGGACATGTCTTCTGGAATGAGGTGAGGGACAGCAAAGATGTTTGCAGGACCTGACCCCCACAGAGCACAACAGAGGGACATTGGCCTGCATACCAGGGAGGTGAGCAAGATCCACTATCCTGGCCCCATGACAACATGTGTTTTCTTTGTGAACTCCTGGAGTTCAGCAGTGCCACAGAACTTCTGTTGTAAAATCTCACTGTGGTAAAATCCATGCATCACAGGCTTAGCCACTGTGACATGTCTAAGTACACAGCTTGGTGGCATTAGCACATCAGCCTCCTCCACAATGCTCCTGTCTTCCCCAGTCAGTGCTCTCTGGCAGTACAAGCTACTTACTTTCCTCCTCTTGGGTAGATGGGAGGTGGAGGCAGCTCAGTGTGCTGGCACAGTAGGCAACCAGAAATATCTGATCTCTTTAAGGTCTCACAAAAAGGGGCTGGGGATTTAGCTCAGCGGCATAAGTGCCTGCCTTGCAAGCAGGCAGTCGTGAGTTCGATCCCTGGTGCTGATAAAAACGAAAAAGACAAAAAAATAAATAAATAAATAAAATAAAAAGGCCTCACAAAAAATCAGGGTGCTGGCTGAACCCAGGCCCATGAAGGGCAGGGAAGAGGCCTGGGTCCAAGAGAAGTGGACCCCCAGGATGGGGCAGCAATGTAGATTCATCAGCTTGACTGGCCCCTGCCCTGTGGCCACCTGTGGCCAAGGGTCCTGCACAGCCTGACAGCAGCAAAGAGTTGCACCTTCCAGAGTCTGGTTGTCATTAGCTGCTCCAGCGGGAGGTGGGACAGGCAAAAGGCCTAGCCTTGCAGCCAGTGAGGATCGAGGCTCACGTGGGACCACCTGGACCTCATTATTCTTAAGTGGTCCGGTCTGAGAGTTCGGGGAGAGAAGAGAAATAATGGCAGCCTCAGGCCTAAGGAGCCCCACCCCCTCTCCAAGCTGGCACGGCTGGGGGTTGGGGGAAAGCTTTGGTCACTGTGGTGAACTGCACCCGGAAGGGTGTCACAGCAGGCCCAGCCCCCACAGGACAAGCCAAGGGATTGTGTGTGCTGAGCAAGTCAAATGGAGTTTGGGGCTTGGGAAGGGTGGGAGGTCTGACCCTGCTGGTCCTTCCCTGTCACCTGGGGTCTCTCTGTTCTTCCTGAATGTTTATAGTCAAGGCCACCATCAGTGCCAGTTTGTGATAGGTGAGAGGAGGCAGAGGTAGGACTCAGACTTCACTCTCTCCACCTGCCTGGCACAGCCAGGGATGGGGCTAGAACAGTGCTGAGGGGTCTCTAGTCCCGAAAATGGGTAGTCCATGAGTCCTGAGCTCTTGGCTCTTCTAGCTACCACTGGCTCTGGACCACCAACACCCTTTAAGGCATCCTAGCAACCTCCTCAGTGTCCAGGAGAACAGTAGTCCTATGTGGGAAATTTGCACTCTGCTCTCACGCTCATCCCAGGGCATAGCTCCCACCTCCCACAGAATGGAAGTTGGGGGCAACTGTTAGATCCCAGGGTTGGGAGCAGATGGCCAGGCAGGAGCCTGAGATCATGATCCAAGGCTGAGGTTCTCTTGAAACCAGCTTCAGTGCCTGAGCTGCGCATCCCTACACCCCTTAGTGTACCCAAGAACCCAGAGAAGGCTCCCTGATCCCTCCTGTGCCACCACAGGAAAGAGCGAGATAGCTATGAGGAGAGAGGCAGCGGGGTGGGGCTGGCATCTGAGACAGGCTGCCCAGGGCAAAGGGACACATCCGGACCTCTGGCATCATCAGTACCATGTTTTGACCCACTGAAGGAATATGCATTAAATGAAGAACAAATTAGCACAGCCAAGGGAGCAGTTGATTGTGCCTTTCTTCTTAATCCCTTTGGCTTAGGGTTTCCCCGGCCTGGACAGCCTGTCTGAGAGGAAAGCTGCCCAAGGGCACACGGGCATCCGTCCGGGGACATTCAGGCAGTGACCAATCCCTGGCCGCCCTGCTCTGTGCCTTGCATCGTGGCCTTTTCCCAGCCGGCCAGTGGGGGAGCAGCCACTGCGGGTCCCTGGGTCTTGGTGAGACAGTCAAGGATGGGCCCGTGATGGAGACCAGTATGCAGCCATGTCCATGGCTGAAGGAGCAAACAGGCCAGGTGGGAGGACGTCTTTCAAAAGCAGCCTCTCCCCTGAGCCCACACCACCAAGCTGGAGACCACCGTGAGCTGGAGCCCAACACGGCCACCATTGCATCTTAGCCGTGGCGTTCAGGACAGGTCAGTTCCAAGACATACAGACTGGAGCTCTGGGGCTTGAAGGCTACCAGATCAAGCCCAGCACTGGAGGACTAGGTGAGGGCCCACTTGGGGCTCTGAGGACTCCATAAGAAACTGCTATGGCTGAGCACCCAGTGGGGATGAGACCCACCCTGTGACTACCACACAGGAGGTGGTTCTAGGTCCAGCTCTGTCGGCTGCAGGTATTATCAACCCCAAAATAGAGGTCCTGCTGTGGTCGAAGGAAGGGCACACCCTGTCCATCAAGAAGGGTCCCTAGAGCCTTCTAACTCCTGCCTGCTGCCCCCACTCTGGGTTTTAGGGAATGGGGAAAAAGCAGTCCTGCTTTGGGCTAATCTCAGAGGATGCCTCTCTGAGCAAATAAACTCACCTGGCTCAGGGGACAAGCAAGCCACTGCGGTGGCTCTGGCTCTGCTCAGCAAGCTAGTTGGCTTTTGGGATAAGCAGACTTCATCAGGAAAGAGCCCTGTGCCACTCATCCTGACCCTCGGTCCCCAAATAATTAGTCCAGGGAGGGCTCAATGCATACCTAAGCCAGGAATCTGATCCTTATTCCCAGCCTAGATCAACCTCAAGAGTTTGATTTTTCTGAGTCTTTCCAGACACTATCCACTCCCACCCAGTGGAGATGGGTGCTGTGGCCAGTACCCCACTCCTCAGGGGAATGGACAGAGAGAGAGAGAACTGTGGGGTGGAAAATGGGCCGGGTAGCTCTGCCTTCCTCACTCTGAAGGTCCAGGAGCCATGGAGTTCCGTGGAGAGTCCCAGAACAGGGCAATGGTGAGGATCTCACCTGGGTTCCCCAACTTTCTTCACATTTATTTAGCCAGCCCTATGGCCTAAGACCTCTTCACCACCAGGGCTTGCACCCTATCTTCTGGGCCTGGACTTTAACACCCTAGGACCCTGATATGGCTGGCAGTAGAAGGCACTGCTTGGTTTATTTCCTACAACCTCTTCTCCCTCCTGCCTCCCCAAGTCATCCAGAAATGCTGCCAGGCTCCAAGGTGGGGCATCTAGGAAGGTAAAATGGTCCCAGAACCCCTAGCTCAGAAGCTCCTACCCACACTGCCCCATCACCAGCATACCACCATCCGCTTATCACCTCCGAGACATAGAAGCATGTCTTTTCCCTCAGAAACTGCTCATTTGTGTCTGACGCTACAGGGAACCCCAGTCTACCCACCGCTCAGCATCCCTGACCCTCAGGTAGCGGGGGATTCTCTCCATCCCTGGCACAGGGACACACGGCCTTATCAAATGGTGCCCTCCTGATTGGTGCCGGTTAGGAAAGATACTCTTGTTTGGCTGTAGGGTGGCTGAGCCTCCCTCTGTAGCTTCTCAAATTTTGGGCTCTCTTTTCTCTGCTCTGCTGATCCACTATCCTTTCTTCTCCTGGAAAAGCTGTCCTGTCTCTCAATCTGGACACTTTTCTGGCCCAGAACCTGAGGCTCTCGGGCTGCAGTGACCCCAGAGTTAGTTGTGTTTCCTCTGAGCCTCCTTCTTCCTCTCAGAATTTGATCCCTGATGTTGCTTTCTCCCCACCTCCTTTTTCTCTAAATGTCCACTTTGTCCCCACCAAACCCCTCCATCTTCCCCAAATGCTCTTACCTACTGGGCCAGCCCTGGCCCTGTCTACCCAGTAGGCTTTCCCCCCACATTTCAGATCGTTCCCATCCTCCTTTTACAGCACTAAGAGGGTCAGGAGGGGAGATCAAAACCAGAGGGTCAGGGTAGCTTGGAGTCTTCCCTGGGGGAGTAGACACAGAGGGTCAGGAGAGCAGGGTATCTCATATGGGGAAGGCTAAAGCAGAAGCCATGTGCAGTAATAGCCATAATCTCCTGGAACCTGAGGGTGGTCTTGCTCTGGAGCTAGGCAAAGCCAGCATGTGGCCTGGGCCTGAGTATGAGTGGCCTCCTTTGGTTCCCAATTCCAAGCAGTACTGTATCTCTCCACAGTGTGACTGCTGGGTCCTTACTATGACCTGAAAACCCCAGTAGAACTGAACTTTGGGCCTATAGCCAACCTATGGGAGTTCTTGGGTGCCATGGTGTAGGGGGATTTGGAATCCAAAACCAGCCCAACAACTACACCAGGACAGCCAACATCTTACTTGAACAAGAGACTCCCAGCCCAAAGGGTCCTGCTGGACAGTCCTCCGATTCCACCCCCTGGGCCGTGGTCACCATGGAACTGCAAGCAACCAGGGCACCCTGCTCCCCAGGCTGCCTGCCCTGCCCAGAAGAGAAACCCATGGGAGCTGCTCCAGGAAGAGACTGTGTCCAGCCATCTTGTTCCCCCCAGAGTGCAGGAGGTAGGGTCTCTGTGCAAAGGACAAGAGGGAAAGGCAGGAGACCTCCCGGAGGTAGCGGAGGAGAGGAATAGACATGGCTGTCCTGAGCACCCCCACTGACTGGGCTGTAGCAGCTGTGTGTGGGTTTGCAGAAAGTGCTGACCTGCTAAGCCCAGGGCCATGCCATACTCAGAGGGGCAGGAAGAAGCATGGAGCCCAGTGCACTGCTCAGCCTTGGTCACTGCCAACCCATCTCCCATTTCCAGGGCACCTGGGGACGGGCCAGGCCTGGACACTTGGTCAGGCTGCTGGCCCTCAACCAGGGAAGAGGTTAAACATCCTCGGATGCCCTGGCTGCTTACTTGATTACCTTCCCACCTCTGCCTCCAAGTCCCTGGATGGCACATCTCTCCCTGGGGAGAGTAGGGAAAGTTCACCCTAGCCCTTTCCTGGGCCCAAAGTGCACCCTGAGTTCTTCCTGATGGAGGAAGGCTTAATTTTGGAAGCCACTAGCTCCTGCTGGCCTCATTCCTCCCAGGTGAAGGGTCACACAAGGAAGTCCCTTTCCCCACCAACCCTGGCACATAAGGAGGTCCTGAGGAGGCAAAGAGCTGCCAGAATCAGGAGGGGATGCTTAGCAGGTGAGTCATGGCTGTGCCTTTGGCTGTCCTCTCTGGCCTGCCCCTCTCCTCCCCTGGGAATCACAGGAAAAGCTATGCTGGACAATGATGGGGACCCACAAAGTAAGGGACAGTTTAGCTGGGCATGGAGATTTGCTGGAGACTCTAAGGGAGAAAAAAGGGTTTGGGGAGGGAAGTAGGGCCAGAGGAAGCTGGGCTGCTACATGGTTCTGCTAGTTTGAGGCAGGGCAGAGTGGAGTCTGGGCCTCCTCCTGGGGGCCGCCTGCATCTCGGGAGGTCCTATCTGGGGGCTCGGGTCTAAGGCAAATAATCTCCAAGGAGAGTGTAACATGAGGCAGAGGAAAGGAGCTTCCTTGCAGGACTGGACACCAAAGAAGACAGGGAACTTAGCAAGGACTGGGCAGCCTTCGGGGCTGGAAGGTGTAGAGGCTCTGGATGGGGGGCACATTGACCATGGGGACCAGTGGCAGTGCTGCACTCCTTACCTGCAGCAGTGAGGAATGAAGGGCAGAGGGAAGTTAGCAGGGCTCCTACGGGCCAGACCTGGGTTGCCTGGGACAGGGAATGGTACACTTGTGGATGCCCTGCTTAGGGACAGGAGGAACAATGGAGGCCATTTTGCCCCAGGACTCTCATAACCTAACCAGGCTGAACTGAGCCCTGCCCCCACATTGTGGCCTCTACCCGCTCCCAGCCGGGGCTTCTGGATCCTATCAGATGCCACCACAATCTGGCTGTGACATAATGAGGCAGGCCAGGGTCAGCAGGGTGACCTCTCATGGCCCCAATGTTTGGAAATCCCCAAGTCACAATGACCCAACAGACAAGCTCGAGAGGAGATTTTCCAAGTGGCCCCTTCATTACCCAAAGATACAAACAGCAGACCCCTCCATTATTGCTTCCCTTGGACGGACACAGGACCCAGACCTCAGGACCACCTTGGGCTCAGAGGTGTCCCCAGGCCAAGGGGCTCACCTCTCTTGCAGAGGACTAGGCCAGCTGGCCACACCCAGCCCCGGTAAGTATGAGCCAGGCTGTGCTGCTGGAAGCACCTAGAAACAAAGAACCAATCACAGAGTCTGTAAATCAGGCCTGTGCAGCCCAGAATCAGCCTGAGGCCACAGCTGCCAGGCTTTGGGGACCCACAGGCTGGGCTGGAGGGGAGAAAGTAGGGCTGTGGCTGGAATCAGTAACTCACACTGGGGGAGGGTGAGAGACCCTTGCAGCCCTGTAGGGAGGGAAAGCTGCAGGGCTTTTGTGGGGAGCGGCCTTCCTGTAGCCCTCCCCTCCAGGTGTTATTTGGAAAAAATACTTTTCAAACTACATGCTGAAAACTTCAGCATGAGAATTTAATGTCAGAAACTCTGTAATCTCTTTCCCAGAGATAAGACACAGCCCTTGGAGGAGGGGAGAACCGGATCTCTCTAACAGAGAAAGCAGATGCAGGGAGGCAAGGCTAGGGTGGGGGAGGGGCTGTGCTCGCAGGACTGGAGGGGCAGTGGAGGGCCATCCTGCCAGCCGGGGACGCTTGTCTGCCCTTCAGTGTGACTGGGCCGTCCTTTGGGTTGGACCTGGCTTCTTCTGCCCCCGTGGCAGAGACTCGGGTTTCCCAGTGACTCCACACTCTCCTAACCTGCTCCCTGAGACCCCGATTTAGGTTCAAGGAGGGCTCAGATTTCAAACAGCTAAGCCAGGAAGGCCAGCTTGGTCATCACCGCAGGCGACCCTTCCGCTCTCTGCTGACTGCCTCGTGGTTAGCAGCGCCACCCTTAGTTGAAACTTGGAGACATTCTGCCTGCAACACCCCCCTCCCCCACTTTGGCCCCGGCTGCACAGGCAGACATCTTCCTCTGCTGCCTGGGTGTGGGTGCTGGGAACCATGAACTGCCTGCCCTTTCCTTGTTACCAACCACTGGAAAGGCTGAAAGAGGACTTCACTCAACTCCAGCCTTAGTTTCACCACCCATGAAGGTGACAAAACTTCTCTAGGTTGTCCCCAGCAGTCCCCCACTAGAGCCCCAGGTCCTGAAGCCTCTCTGTCCAACAAGGGAAGGGCGCCTTGGAGGCCTAGGTTTTTTCACATCAAAACTGCAATTCTGGGCCTGAATTCCCACATTCCAGGGCCCAGGATGGGTGGGAAAGGGCCTAGGGGAGATAACTGGCCTGATTTGGGGGCGGAAGCCCCCTGATCCAAGATAGCCAGTGGCACAGGGACCTGTGCTCTTCTACTGCCCCCATCAGGAGACCCGCCTGCTGATCCTACACAGCACTTCTGAATGGCTAAGACTCCCGCATGCCTAGAGATGGGCTCCCCTGTTTAGTGGAAGGGCATGGAGACCTCCCAGGAGTGAGGGCTAGGTGTCCCATGCACTCATGGCCCTGGATCCCCAAAACTCAAGTCAGGAAAAGCCCATATAGTGTTCCACAGATTCCAAGGTTCCAGAGCACCCTGATCCTCGCCTGGAATCCTGGTCACACTTTCCCACACCCCAATCTGTACTACCACCGCCACCCTTCCCCGTACCCTCTCACAGCATCCTGGCTTGGGCAGAAAGACAGAGCTAGTCAAGGCCAGTCATCAGCATCTCACAAACTTGGTCATGTCTCTCTTTGCTGTCCCATCTCCTCAAGGGGATGATCAGAAGGCAGGGAACCCTTTGTTTACTTGCCCCTCCTGGAGTTGCTCCGCCAATGACAGAGGTGATTTCTCAGAAGTGGCTAAGTGCACCAAGGGCACCATGCCAACTGTTAAGCTCCCAGCATTCTCTTAGGACTCTCTTGACAGTCCTGTCCTACCAAGAACATTCCATGAGTTCTATGGGCAAACATGTGACCTGGTGTGCCAGTGAGATGGTGTCTGCTGCTGGCCCCAATGACCCTACCTAGCCACCTTGTCCCTCCTTGGAGCCTGAGCCCTAAGATTTCAGGTTCAGATTTCTGGATGTGGGACACTCCTTCAATTTCCATTTTGCTCCTACAATTTCATAGGGGTTGCCTTCCTGCCTGCACCCCCGGCCCACACTGTTTCATCATACCCTGTTGTCCTCCCAGGCCTTGATCCTTCTGTTGCTCATGCAACTCAGTCCTTCAGTACCCGCAGGTGGGGTGGACCCTAGAATGGAGAGAAGAATCTATGAGGCAAATGCAAGTGCCAGTGAGGGGGCGGGCCCAGCAGCCACCCAGGACCCTCCCCTGTGTCCTGGGTGAGACATCTCAGACGCGGAAGCTAGGGTGGCAGACATGGTTTAAATGACAGATGTGGTTCCCTCTTGGCCCCTTTCCAGGGGCCTCCTGGGAAATTCGAAGCTTTCCTGGCTTTGGGATCTAGGGACCCAGACAGTAGCCCCTGGAAAAACCCAAGGCTAGAGTAGCCAGAAGCCACCATCCTGCAGGGTCATCTTGATAAATGTGGGCAACTGCAGTCCATCTCTAAAGCCACTTCCCTGTCAGCAGTGGAGTCCAGGGCAAGGGCTTCCCAGCACTGGCTTCCCAGCACCGACAAGCTATTCGATATTTTCAGATAAAGGACATTCCTGGTGTCCCTCGTCACTCCTTGGGCAGCTGTCGGCTCCCCTTACCCCAGCACAAGTGGGCATGTCCTCCCAAAGCCCCAAAGGAGGCTCAGAACACATAGTTTTCCCATTATGTACCAGCCAAGGGGCCAAGGCGGATTTAGCTGGGGTGCGGCCTGGGGCCAGGCGGGAGGGTATGTTCTGGGAGGCGAGGACAGCCGAGATGGGGACAGCTGGTCCTGACCCCAGTGGCCTCCTTCAGAGCCAGAGCCTGGGGTGTATTTTTAGGAGGCACCTTGCAAAGCTTGGGCTGCTTCATCCTGGGGGCACAGGGCCAAACTCAGGGTGATCACGTACCAGGTCATCCTAGGACCTGGGGCAGGCTTCAGTAGGTCACTTGGTTCTGGTCCTGCAACTCCAGGGCAAATGGCCCAGCTCCTGGGCAGTGGAGCAGGTTGCCTTTAGCACACTAAGCCACATCTGCATTCTACCACTAACCCAGGTCTTCCCCTGAGTGACAATGTTCCCCTCCCCAGTGTTTAGGCCTGGGCTGAGCACCTGGTGCCTGCCCTGTTTCTCAGTGTGCACAAACCACTCACTCGGGGCTGTGAGTCAAGCTGTCAGTGGAAGAAAAGCCATGATTCTGGAGTCATGATCCCTGTTACCAGGAGCATCTGGAGGTTGGGAATGGGGAGGTTGGAGATGGGGACAGGAAGGAGTCAAGTGGCAGCAGGGTTCTCCAAGTGAAGAGAAAAACAGCAGCAGAGCAAAGCCCCTGTGATCAGGTGACCACAGAGGAGCCAATGTCAGCTCTGGGAATAGGGTCATGCCTGCATGGTGCCTTTTCACAAGGGACCAGCTGCAGCAGCCAGTGGCCATGTGGCAGGGATCACTGTGCTATCAAATGCTCCAGCACCTGGGACACTCCTGGAGCAGGGAGGGGGTTCTCCCAAAGACCTGACCCAGGGTATGGGCTTGCCACAGGGCTTCCCCAAAGACATGGCTATCCACTACCTGAGAATCATCCAAATTGGTGTGTCTTGGCACCATCTTGGTATTTGGGCAGGTTGACCATGCCACCTCATGGCTTCCATCTGTGATGACACCAAGGGAAATTCCTGACCCTGGCCAGCAACAGCAATGCCACCTCCTGGGACAGCCCATTCCTTTATGGCATGTCACAATGTGGCCATGAGAGGGATAGATAGGAGGGCAAAGGGACCTGCCTATGCCAGAAAGCACTAGACCTCACCCAATACCATGACCCATCAGGACCAAGATGAAGGACTGGGCATCATGAGTCAGGGATTCTGGAAGCAAATCCTCCTTTAATATCTGTAAGGTCCAGGAGCTCCTCCCATCAGCCTTACATATTCAGTAGCCAGCATTAACACCACATTTTTGGACAATGATAATACTATAGCCAAGGGCCTCATGGTTACAGGCCCAGAATCACAGAGTGGAAACCAAGACTTGTGCCTTCCTGGCCAAGTTGTACCCACAACCATGCCTCCCCTCTGGAAGCTTCCACTAAACCTGCTCCTGGGGGCTCAGAGCTCAAGTATGTGCCCAAGGCAGTCAGAGTTCCCATGTCTAGGTTGGAGCTGGCTGTCCTCTGCTGGCCACTAAAGCCTGCAGGAAAGGGCCATCTCCTCGCCCACAGACACCGCCCATGTCTCCCCACATCCTTAGGCAGATGCCTCAAGCCCAAGGTCCTGCTATCCTTCCTTATGAACATTGCAGGATAACCAATGAAAGCCAGGATGGTGGGACCCTGAGGCTGCCTGCTACCGTGTTCAGGCCCCGGGGGTGTTTTGCAGCCCCATGTGGGTGACCATTAGAGGTTGGGCTTTCTTGTCCCAGTGAGGTGCATGGACAGCAGACTCCTTTATGTGTCCTGGCTGGGGCTGCTCTGGCCAGCTTAATGAGCATGTGTTTCTGGGGCCTTTTGATCTGGGCTTTAATGACCATCCCTGCCAAGAAGCCCCTGGTGCCCACAGCCTTAGCAGGCGTTTATTATCCAGAGCCACCAACCAAGCAGTCTTGAGGAGGGCTCTGGCTCCCTCTCAGGGGTCATGAGGACATTCTTGGTGAATCCATGTGAGACAGCCTGGGAACTCCTAGGCTTGATGTTGGGTCCTGTGAGCAACTCCTGCCCTCTGTCCAACTCCCCCCCCCCACCACCACCACACACACCTTCTGTCACTTGGTGTAGCTAGCGATGTCCAGGAAATCAAAAATTGTAGCCTCAGCTCTGAAGGTTCCAGAGGCTGTGGCACATAACGGTGGTCCCTTTACACAGGCAGCCCACCACTCAGCCTGGGTACTTCCTTGGAACTTTGGAGCTGGAATATGCCTCCTCCCAAGCATCCTAATCAAGCCAGTCCCTCATCATCTGAACTCTAGGCCGGTCAGTGGGCCAGGACTCCCAGGCAGGCAGTCACTCTTGCTGTTCCTCTAACTATAGAGGCTGCCTCTGGCTATGGGTGTCACTTATGAAGCAGTTAAGACACCACAGGCCTGAGGTTTGTGAGCGGATGAGACTCTTGGGAGGGGCTTTGGTCATCTATCCCTACTGGGGGTGTGGTGGAGCCATGGAGCAACACAAGAGCTGTAGAGATCCAGTTCTTTGGGGTGACCCTTCTCCCCAGGTGTCCCTCAGTCACTCACATGCACGTACACACACAAGTGTGTGTGGGGGTGAGGTTTCTGTGAGTCGCCTCATCCTTCCCCCTTTCTGGCAGTAAGCATAGAGTTTTATGAGTGCTACAAATCAGATATCACACAGTTTGACGCTGACATGGTTTTTATAAGAATTATTTAAGGCCCTGGCCGCCAGCAGAGTCCCAGGGAGAACCAGGGCAAGGCATATTCAGCTGTTTGGGCCGTCAGAATTCCAAACACTTCGTAAAGTGGAGGTAGGAGGGGGAGCATCTTGTTCTGTTTAGCAGGACGTGTCACCCCTGCCCTGGGCGCAAAGGCTGCTGGGAACCTCAGCCTGGTGGGGAGGGGGAGCTTGCAGCTGTAAGGACCTGTATGGATGGCTCAGGCTCTGGGCTTTTGTGACAAAAATGAGGGAGAGTGAGTTTGGGGTTTGCTCCTTTAGTGTCCAACCCTATTCCCAAGTACACTTAAGGGGATGCTGTGCATCTGAGGACATGGAGGCTGAGCCTCTCTGTGGCCTTAGTGCTCTGCCCTGAATCTTCTCAAACTTCTTGTGTCTGGTTGGGTCCATCCTTGGCAAACTCCTGCAAGGATAAACCATGCCTGGTGCCCCTGGTGTTTGTGGAACTGACCAGACACTGACTGCAGTGTCTGACCAGTCAGTTCAACTGGCAAGCAGCCCTGTCAGAACTAGGTTTTATAGGTTTAGGGGCCAGAATAGGAATAGGTCACCAGAGCGTGCATGCTCCCAGAGCAGCTCTTGCAGGCATGCAGGTGAGGGTGGGGCATGCAGTGGGAGGAGCACACCAGTCAATCACTCATGCCATGGCCACTATCAGTACTCTGCTCTGGGTCTCTGAGAGCCTGTTACTCTTTATGGGAATCATTTCCTATTGATGTCAGGCTCAGATTCCCCATCCCTTTAAGTCAGCCTTAGCATCCACAAAGGCCAAGCACTGGACTTGTCCTCATAAGGGACTTAGGGGTACAGCAACCCAGCGCTTTCCCCATGCACCAGGGTACGCAAGAGATGTGACTCTGGAACCAATGCTCTCCAGGGGCACTTGGAAAGCAGGGCTACTTGAAGAAGGAGGCTGCCCATTGCCTGGATGCTGATCAGAGAAAAGAGGGCCAAGTTCTGCCCACCAAAGGCTCCAAACCAGGCCTTGCCTGGGAGCCCACTCAGCTGAGAGAGATGAGCTGAGTCCACGGCCCTGAATGGAGTAAATGTCTTGGAGGGAAGAATCCTGATGCAGCCAGTTCTGAATGTCCTAAGCATGAGAAGAGACGATGGGGGATCCGCCGTGCAGACCCTGGTCCTTGCAGAAGTATTGGCTGTAGGTGTCAGGGACATCCCTATGCTGGGCAGGTAGACAGAGACCCTTGGGTGACTCCATAAAGTATGTAGAAGGTCTGAGGCAACTGTTTTGCATCTTCTCTGGTATGTCTTTTAGTGAGGGAGAATGGCATGGCAACTCAGACCTGGGGGCAGGAGTACCTCTAAAGGCCAGTGCTCCTGCACGGGTGCTATGATGGAGCTTCCGAAGGTCCTATCTCTGAGAATCCAGTTAGGCCCACCCTTCACACTGGGCCAGCCCTGGTGGGGACCCCAAGGATGTGGGGGGGTCAGACTGGCCTCCCTATCAGTCATCCCGTCAGGGCTCTAGCATTCATGGAGGCCGAGACCAATCAAAGCCAGATGTGGCAGCAACAGAAAAAGTTGATTATTTTGACTAGGAAAAAATCCTACTTACAAAGAAATAATGAAGTGATTTGGGGGGACTGGTGATGGGGATGATCTCAGACGGGGAAGGAGGAGCGAGTGCAGATGCTCAGCAGGACGCTGGCCTGAGTACGGAAAGCCAGCTCCTCTGCTGGCTGCCCCCCAAGTTTGGTGCCCTGCATGTTCCCACTGGGCAGCCTGTGAGCCAACGGCTTGTCAGGGACAGCTGCTACCAGGCTGCTAAGTTGAGGGAATCTGGAGCAAGGCTCCTGGGGACATCTTTTCCTTTTCTCCCAGGAAGTCATGGTGAGGCTGGGCTCAAGAGGAAACCCTGAAAGATTGTAACCCAGCTGGTCCCCAATCCATGCCTAAGGACAAAAGGCAGTGTGTGTTGTGGAGAGCCTGATAGACTGGCAAGGGATAGCACACTGAAAGACCAGAATTCAACAGTCCTGGGATGGGTACATTCCTCCATCAGGGCCAGGCTCACCCTCCTATGAAGAAGGAAAACATACATCTGCACAAAAGTGCCCAGTGGTACCAGTCACAAGGGTTAAAGGGCAGAAGTATCCCCTGAATCTGCTGATGAATGAATGGATGGATAGGACAAGTCCATCTCTACAGGGGAATACTACTTGGCCGTTAAAAAGGAAGAAATCCCTGAACACACCATTGCATGGATGAAATTCGAGGACAGTGTAGTCAGTGAAATAAGCCAGGCATGAAAGAACAAATCTTTAAGACTCTACCATGCAAGGTCTCCAGAACTGTCACATTCAGAGACTGAGATAGGGTAGGGGTTTCAGGGGTAGGTGGGTATGGGAGAAGGAGCCACAGATAAAAGGTACAGAGTTGTTTTGGGTGCAATCAAATGTTCTCAGGTCACTCATAGTGGCAGGTACACAACTCTGGCAATGCATCAAGGCCATAAAATTGTATCCTTTAAATGGGTAGATGTATAGTAAGTATATAATTACATCTCAATAAAGCTGCTGATAAGCAGCTATGAATGTCTGAAGGCCAGAACTCTTCTGTTCCTGAAGTTCTGTGAGAAAGGAGAACATTGCATCCCAGTTGGGGGAGCATCATATCCCCAGGTATCCTGCGCAGGTAGGAACTACCACAGGTGGCCAGTGATGCCTGGGAGCACACTTGATCCACGTGACCAGCCCAGACACACCAGGCCAAGGCCTCGGCACAGCTGGATGATGGCCACTGTCTCATGGCCAACCCAGTTTCCTGGCTGTGGTGGTTCCAAGTGTCTCAGGTACTCAGCTGATGCAGTTCAGAACTTCAGGAAAGCTTTGGGGCTGGGAGGTGGCAGATAGGCAGGGTGACGGTCACTTCTCAGCTCCCTTTCAGGAGTCTGATTTCTTTGGCTTCCCCTCTGCACTAAGAACTAGAGAAAGACAGGAGCGAATGATGTGCCCCTGGGCTTGGGAGGGAATGGTCTAGGAATTGTTCAGGAATTGCCAACCTAGGCAGACAACTTGGATATGACTTGGATTCCAGGTGGGCCGGGCTGGGTTGCAGTACATAAGATTCTCTCCCTACACAGCCCTGGTCTGGCTACCTGTAGCACCTTGAGGCAGGTCCACAACGCGGTAGAGGCAAAGAGCCAAGGAAAAGCACTAGGACCTTGAGGAGGAGAGCAGGGGGTGACAGGGGGCTAGAGTGGCTTCCGCTGTATCTGGCAGCTTGACTTTTACCTGGAGCTGCTGGGGATCTGGGATTCGTCCCTGAGGGCCACCGAGGCAGGCCTGCTGTAGCCATAACTCACAAACGCAGGCCAGGAATGGGGGCTGAGCCAAGCCAGCACAGCCTTGAGGCCCCCAAACCCACAACCCGGCTCTTCCTGTGCAGCATGGAGCTGCCTGACCCCACGTTCCGTCTTGTGGAGTGAACAGAGGCCCCCGCAGCAACAAATCAACCACACGTCCAAGGGGGCTTCAGCCTGCTGGTTTGCTTTGCCCCCATGACCCTCTCTCCCTGCTCCCAGCAGACGCCTGTAAGGGGTGGGGGTGCTGGGGAGCTGCTGGAGGCGGGGCCCCCAGCCCATCTGGGCCTTGTCTTGGGTCAGGCGCTCTCCCATGCCTGCCACATCTGTGGATGCCCAGGCAAAGGTGGACATGGTCCTCATCAGCCTGGGGGATTTTTGGTCAGTTCTCTCTGCGTGGACAGGTGGGCTGTTGGGGTTTGACAGGATCCTGCCAGGCGTGCAGGGAGTGAGGCTGATGCCTTAGACCCCCAGCCATCCCCCCCACCAGATCCTCCTTATTTCCACACATGGGAGAGGACCTGTGTTAGGGATTTGAGTTACCGCCATAGTGGCTGCTGGGAACAAAGCCCAGACCACCACATTCCAGCTGTACCAAGGAAGAGAAACTGAGTCACAGGGAAGCCGCCCTTGGGACTCCTTGGATGGGAGACAAAGAAGGGTCTGTAAAGGTTGTGGTTTTATCTCTGAGGCCTCAGACAGGGAAGCAGCTTCCCTGCAAGGGCCTCCTGCCAGAATCCTGGAGCACCCCTCAGCCAGCCCTGGGCCTCTTTATCTGCCTGCACTGGAACCAGAGGGGCTGAAGAAATAGGAACCGCTGCTGCCCTTGCCCAGGGAGCTGCCTGAGCTCAGAGACCCCTCGGGTTACCAGGGCAAGCTGTCCCCACAGGGCTCGGACAGATGTTGGGCCAGCCTGACTGGAATCAGGAATTATGTGTCTGCTAACCTGGTGACCCAGAAGTGGGCTGTGCGTGACTCCCTCCCTCAGAGGACTGAGAACACTGTTCCTGAAACCGCATGGTGAGAAGCGTCCCCCTCCACATTTCCTCAATAACATACCCAGCTTGTACCCCACAGCATCCTCCACTGTGGCTGCCTCGTTGGGAACCAGGCTCTGCCCTCAGCTGGCCCATTTTGGGGGTCGGCAGGCTTACACAAAGTGAATTGGGGGGCCTAGCCAGGTTCCTGGTTCAATGCCCTCTGTCTTGACTATGGTCAAATTTCTCAATCTGGGGCCACCCCAGACACCCCACCTGGTCTGTCTCACTGAAGGAGACTTTGCCCTAAATTGTGGATGCCCAAACCCCACAAACAGGGTCCTGCTGCCTCTGTCCAGGGATCTACCTGGGTAAGGGGGCAAGCCTCAGCTCCCTGCCTAGCCGACTATCCCCTGGCTGGAAAGCCAGGGAGGCCTCCTAGGCATGAGGGAGATGCTGGGGTTGTGGTGAGGCTGGAAGAGGAGGGGCATGAGCTTCGGGCCATGATGAAGGGCGACCTTGGTCAGCCACGACGCCTGGTGCCCTTGTGGGGGCCGACACAGCCCATGGTGTGGCAGCCATGAACGATGGATTCCTCCTCCCCTGCCTGAGTGAGGGTCCTCAGAATGCCAGGCCCCATGAATTATTTCTCTAAGGAAAATACAGTTGACTCCATTCCTCCTGCCCCACTTCCTGACCTTCCCAGTCCCCTAAATCAACACTGAAGGGTGCAGTCTGCCCGGGCCTTCACCCTCCACCCCCACCCCATCCCGTGGCTCTCAGCGTGGGGGCGGCGGCCCAGCTCCCCGTCTCCATCTCCCGGCCAACCAGCCAGGAAACCGCCAGGCCCCACTCAGACCACAGTGTGGCTGTGCTGCAGAACGGGGTTCCAGGCCCCAGAGAGCAGGCTGGAGGCCAGCGGCAGGGGGAGTAGAGGCCACGTGGCTGCGTGGTGTGTGAACAGGATCTCTGGAACACTCTAGCTGCTTTTGGACTGCTCCCCAAATCTCTAGGTTGAGCTCTCTCCTTGGCATTAAACTCACATATCTGACCAACTCAGACACATTCAAGCATATACTCGGACACACCCAGATACACACTCAGACACACTCACATACCTAGACACACTCAGTCACAGCAATATACAGCCAAATACACATCAAGATATACCCAGGCCCACTTACACCAGCACACAGCCACTCTGATCTGTACACTCATACTCAGACACAGTCAGATACACCCCCACACCTAAACATTCATACCCAGATCTACTCACTGTAACAGTCAGACTCACACAACCATTCACAGACAGCCAAGCACTCTCACACTGACACTCAAAACACAGCCAGACACAAAGACGCACATACACAAAGCTTCCTCACAACTGTATACATAGCCACATCTACACACGGACACACCCAGACACACTGACACACACACACACACACACACACACTGAGACCCACCCAGGCACATCTAAACACATACACTTTAAGGCACACTCCACCCACTCAGATACCCAGACACACTGAAACACCCAGATCCCTCCAGACACACTCAGGCACATCCAAACACATATCCGGAACCTGTGGACACACTCATATACACAAATATTCAGACACATCCACACATACAGACATATCCAACCAGACACACTTGTAGATATGCAGACTCCGACACATATACCCCCGCATACACACACACAAACACATCCACTCACAGATGCCTAGACACACAGGCACCCACTCAAACATATATAGACACAGTTACCCAGACCCACTCAGACTTAGAGCCCTCACACTGACACACCCAGAAACACACTCAGACATCCCCACTGCACTGAGACACACTTACACCCACACACCCACTCATTCAGAGACATACCCAGACACAGACACACTTAGCGTACCCAAACACACACTAAGAGACATGCCCAGAGCCACTTAGCTGTACTCACATACTGAGACACCCAGACCCACTCAGATACACCCGTACTCAGACACACTTATACACATACTAAGACCTGCTCATACACACCCAAACACATGTACTCAGGCAGATACACCCAGATACATTCAGACTCAGACACACTTAGGCACTTGGCACACTTGGCAATCCAGATACACAAAATTACCCTCCACACACATACTCTGGCACACCCAGACACACTCAGACACTCAAGAGACAGTCACACATGCATGCAAGCACATGTAGATAGACACACACACATACACACATACTTGGACACACAAAGACACACACACAGGCACTCACTGGAGATACATACTCACGGACACACTGACACACAGAAAAACACAAACTCTCACATGTGCTCCAGGGAGCTCCTTGGTCTCCAGCTGGTACATGCAGATCCCAGCTTCATCCTCCCACCTCTGGGCAGCCTGTGTGTCTCCAAGTATCCTCACCCTACACCCCCGCCTGCTGCCTCCTGTCCCACACTGCTCTCGGTGCTGGCTGTCCTGTACTCCACCCGAATCTCATTGTGCAGATCCCTAAGTCATGGTGCCTGGGCCAGCTCACTATCTCTATCATCTGTCCACCTTTCTCTAGGTGCCCATCCACAGCCCAGATGCATATTTGTCCCCAGTCCGTCCAGGCTTGGCCTCCCCCTGAAGGCACACACCTTCCTTCATGCTGGATAAACGGCAAACCATGAGCACCTCTGGGGTGCTTTGGTATGTGGCCCCAACAGATCAGAGCACTGCTATTTCTTCTAGACAACTTCAGACATATTTTGCATCATCTTTTTTTTAAGCTTTTTTTTTGGTACCAGGTATTGAACTCATGACTGTGCACTTGCAAAGCAGGTGCTTATGTCACTGAGCTAAATCCCCAGCCCCTTTCCTCAAGCTTTTTAACAGAGTCTCACTATGTAGTCCAGGCTGATCTGGAACTCACTACGGAGTTCAGGCCAGGCTCAAACTCGAGAAAGCCCCCTGACTCAGCCATCATGTCTGGTTCAAATGCAACATCTTATAGCCCCTGCCACTATGTACCAGAGATGGCTCTCACCCACAGAGGCAAGGCTGGGCCCTGAGCCTCATGTCCAGCAGAGATGGACAAGATGCCCACAGGGAAGCTGAGACCCAGTTGCTAGGCTCCTGAGCCTAGGGTGACCAGGTTTAGTGGGGCCACATGTGTGCTACTGTGTAGTTTCCCATCCTGACTGGGGATAGCTGGGGAGCTATGTGTGCACAGAACTGTCGGCCCACCTTAAAAGTCCTGCTCCACCGTGGCCGAGGCAGGGACTTTGAGGGTTAACTGACTGTACAGACCACTCTGCTCAAACCATAGCCGGCCCCTGGTCTAATCTCTGAAGTGCACACATGGGGAGGGGTTCTCTCTGAGTTTCCTGAGCCAACGGACTTCTGGGATCTATGCTGAGAATGCTATGACTACAGTACAGAGAACTGGGCCCCAGCCCCTTTCTGGAAACAAGGTTCCTATGCTGTCGCCCCAGACTCTGGGAGGGGCTAGCAGTTCTGTGGGAAAGTGTGATGAATCAACACTCAAGTGCCTGTCCCATTCAGGGCCTCAGGTGCTGCCCAGCAGTGATGAGGTGACAAGCTAGCCTGCAATGAATAAGCCCACCAAAGGGACAAGGGACCCCTATATTCCCTACCTGCTCTCAGAGGGTGGGTGCAAGGGTAGTGGTGGGGTTGGGGAAGGGCACCAAGAATAAGGAGCAGGGCTTCAGTGCAGGCTGCAGGCAGCCCAGGAGACTGCCTTGCATGTGCCCTGCCGATACAACTGGCCTGAAGTGAGGGGCACCAGGGGCCATCGGGCATCCCCTCCTGGACTCTCATACCTATCCTCTCCTTTTCCCACCTGAGGATGCCCACAGACATGGGAAACTCAAACCTGCAACTTGGGAGTGATGGTTGCCTGGCCACCCCACCCCAGGCAGGGTGCAGGCAGACCATCCTCTCAACTCACCCAACTACCACAAAGCAACCCTATCTCTCTGGGTAGGACACCTCTGTCCTCCGCCTGATATCCCCTCAGATACTTCCAATCGTAGAACCAGAAACCCTCAGCCTGAGTGAGGCCTCTCCCTGATCCTCAAGGGCTGTGGACCTGGGGCTCTTGGCGTTTCTATGCTCACATTTCCTATGCACATTTCCTCGTTTCCTCTCCCCATCCCCTAAGCTCCAAGTGTGAACACTCATGTAGAAAAGAGCCCCAGGCTGCAAGAGGTGCTCTCACCTCTGCCTATCTCCCCAGCATGTGTGATGGTGCCATCTTCAAGTCGTGAGCCCTTGGGTCTCAGATATAAAGCCCGTGGGGACCACAGGAAGGATGGCCAGATAGTCCTGCAGAGCCAGGCTGCACATTCTGGGCACATGCAGCTGGGACCTGGGGATCTCTAGAACAGAAGGGTATACAAGACATCCAGGTCTTTTTCCCAGGGCAGAGATTTTATTTGGATTGTCAGAACTGCTCTATCCACTGGGACCTGGGTCCATCTGTCTCTGCCTGTCACAGGCCAAACCAGTCTGAGACACCTCCTCGACGGACATCTCTGCTCTGCCTTCGACTCACATCTTCCAGGAACTCAGTCTGTTCCTTATCCGCAGGGCTGGGCTCCCTCTCGGGAAATAGGTCTGGGAAGGTGAAGGTCTGACCATGGGCCTGGGGAGGAAACAACTTAGATCAGTGCTCTACTCTTCAGGCGGACTCAATTGCTCAAGGACCGTGACCCTCGACCCCCACGGTGGGAGGGATGAGCAGCCATTGTCTACGGTGCAGGGCCCTGCCGGGAAAATAAACATCTCTGTGCTGTGGGCCCCCAGCTCTTATCTAGCAGCGGGAAGCCATTACCCTGAGACAATGCTTCTTTTCATGGACATTATCTCTTTACAGTGGTGTCTCACCAGCCCCCAGCTCATTAAAAGTAGCCAGCAAAGGCCCATTCACTAGGGCGGCAGCCTAGTTGAATTGAGGGGCAGGAACTAGGCATAGAAAAACAGGACATAAGTGACGTCTGGTGCCACGCTAAAGCTTTTTCCATCCAAAATACCTAAAGGCCTTCACCCACATTAAAGGCCAGCCTTCCTGCAGGCTTGGAGCTTGGCAAATAAAACACATGTAACGCACACAGAAACCTACAATGCAGCAGTCTATAAATCAAGTCCGGCTTTGCAAATTAACTGGTTTTACGTCTTTCACTAGAAGTTCGGAATGTTTCAGCATGGCCAAGTCCCAGCCCAGGTCCCCAAGCACGTGGGTCAGGCACCAGTGCAAGCCTGTGGTGAGGAGGGGGATGGTGCTGTGGGGCCTAAGCAGATATGGGGGACTGCACCACTTTGCTGACTAAACACTAAACAGCTCCAAGATAAGGGGTGAGAGGCAGGCAAGCAGGAGGGGAGGCCTTCATCTAGTTATCCTGCTACCAGACAGTTAAAGGGGTGCTAAAGACCTCACTGAATTTGCAGCACTTCAATAAGCAAAGTCAGTGGGGATACAGTTGGGCTCTGGGAGCCCCTTGCTTCTTCCTAAGGAAATCTGGACTTCGGCAGGAAACCAAGCTTGATCTGAAACAGGACATAAGTCCCAGATCCCACCCTGAAAATGCAGAGTTTGTGAGTTCTGCTCACACAAAGCAGGGTGCAGGGCCCAGATAAAAGGCCAGTAGCCAGTCTGCCAGAGATTATCTTACACATCTTAGGCTTCTTTTTTCCTTTTGAAAAGTACTGAAGGGCAATAGTTTACTCTCACAGGGCTGCCTGCCCAGAAGGGGGAATTTGTGTTTGATATCTTGAGGTGATTCTGCTGGTTTCTGAAGCAGGGGAAACTCAAAGTGACATTTAAAAACACAGACACAAAGATGGCCATGTACATTGGCTTGTGAAGAAACAGAGGCAGCTATTAGGGAAACGCCCCGCTTCCCCAGGAGACCAGAGGTATTTGTGGGTGCCAGATGGCTCCCTGGGGGATTTTCCTTGTTTAGAGAAATCTGTACTTTAAAGAAAAAAATTCTTTCACCTTCCAAAGAGGAGACAGAGCTATCAGTAGCAAAGAGCAGGAGAGAAAAAGGTGACAATGAGAACGGAAAAAGCCAGGTCCCCCTGCAGTAATCCCAGAGCTCTTGGTCATTGTCTGGGCCAGGACTTGCAGGCCCCTTGCTGCCCGCGCATTTGTTCTGGAGCCGTGAGCTCATGGCCCGTGTGCACCACTCACTCAAACGCAGCTCTGTGTACACACGGTCAATGCTCTTTTTGTTCTGTGGGGAGCTGAGGGTTAGTTCCTACTCCCTCATGGACCTGGGGCCAGAGATGTTTATCAGGTTGTCAGAGGGAAAACGTGGGACCCCCACCATGTGAGCCTCGCCTTCCCACTGCCGCCAACTCACAATAAATCCCATCATTTAATTTGTGTCTCTGGCTGACCCCGCGTGTGCCGCACAATGGGTTGTTATTAGAAGCACCCACCCCCTACCCCGTGGGGCTAAAAGGAGGGTCTCGGTGGCAGATGCAGACAGAGGGGCCTCTGAGGGTCTTCGGGTCCTTTGGGGGCGGGGTGAGACCCATTACCCAGTTTCTAGACTGTGTAAAGATTGGGGGGTGCCGTTACAAATTTTAATTCTGGGACAGGAGGAGCCATGCCGACGGGAACATGCTGGCCACAGCTGCCCTTCCTGTCTCCGGCAGCCTGGATTTCAGAGAAAGAAAGACGGCGGGCGGCAGCTGCAGACATGGATCTAAGCATTGCCGAGAGTTCAGCTTTCAGAGTGAGGTGGGGCTGGGGGAGAAAAGGGGCTCGGATGACTCAAAAGTCACTTGTAACCATAGCTGTCTCCAAAGTGACTTGTGGCGAATGCCAGCATATGGGACATCGCCCCGCAGCCATGACAGACAGATGGGCTGATTCAACACCCAACACACACAGGTCTTTATAAGGTTGGTGGCCACTCTCTCCACCTGGATTTCCTGGTTTTATACACAGCAAATACTAGGGCAAATGATTACGGAACCCCGTTTAGAACAAAGGTGGTTGTTCTTCAGGAAAGCTGTCTTCCTCCCTCTTTGAGGGAAACTGCCTTCCAACTTGGGCCTGGGTCCTGCTAAGTCCCAGTGGGAGATGGGTTTATAATAGTATTACTGCCATCTAGTGGTCACGCACGTCCGCGAAGGACTCCCTAGTGGGCTGTTTACACTAAAACTGTAGAAACTGAAGGAAGCCCCCCTCCTTCCGCTGATTTTAAGCAGTGGGGGGCTGGTTAATAGGCCCTGCAGGATTCCCACAGAGGCCCTTCAGTCCAAGGCCAGCTGCTGAGGTCAGAGGGGATTCTGCCTGGAGACTGAGGGCCGCCGGGCGTGGCTACTGCCGGTCCTAGTCCTGAGCACTCTCAGGCAGGAGAGAAAGCCTATCTCAACACACAGGCTCCTTCTTCCTAGATCTGTGCCTCAGTAAACATGTGGTGGGGGTGCCTTCTTGGAGGCCCCTGGCCAGGACACATTATTAGGCGCTGACACCATGTACTTATGGAAGCCAGAATGTTACAGATGCACAGAACCCGGGGCGGGGGTGCGGATTTCAAGGCCCCAGGCCATCTCACACCATCTCTGGCACCCAGGCTCCTGGCAGAGGAGGTAGTGTATCCTCAGGGGCATTCACTCCTTCAGGGGCAGGCGGTCTTTGATGCCCACCACACCTGCAGTGGGTCTGCCTTTCATATGAAATGGCTGGATCTGAGAAGGCCCAGCACAAAACCAGTCCCCATGCACTGTCCATATGGAGACACAACATGGAGCCTCGTCTGCTCCATATGTGCCCTGGGCTCTGTGCTCCTTCATAAGACCTGGCATGATGGCTACTAACAGTCCCAAGACCACAGCTGACAGTGGGAGGCCACACTACACGGGGCTCACTCACCAGCTGGACATAGGCCACCTTGAAATCTGGCTTTTTGATCCTCACATTTCTATAGTTCCTCTTCCTGTTGGAGCCTGTGGGGAGGAAACACACCTTTACTTCCAGGTCCTAGCACAGATCCAGCCTCACAAGCACAAGAACTATCTTCCAGACAGAGGAAAGCATGGTGTGCCCAAATGGTAACATGCCAAACATCACAAGCAGCTCAGACCTATCACAAAAATGGGTCTGTTTAGATAAAAGGGAAGTAAAAGATTTTAAAACAATAAAAGGAATTTAACACTTTGGTGTCTGTTGAAAATGTCAAAGCAGTTGACTGGCTGGAGGCTGGAGGGGTGAGCTGGGGGTTCCAGGAAACTTAGTAAGCTGCTGAGGGCTGTAGCAGGACAGTCTTGAGGAGCTGGAATGTGGTAGACTGGGGACAGCACTAAGGGTAAACCACCACCAGAGTACCCTGTGACCCTAGCAAGTTACCCCTACCCCCCTTGAGCCTCAGTTTCTTCCTGTGTCAAGTCAGAAGATTACATCAACTGATGCTGAGGCTGTGACCTTGCACTGGGGGAGCACTATCTAAGTGTTTGTATAGATAGGAGGGTGCAGCCACTCACCATGCTGTACCCGAGTCCGCACGGCAGCCACAGGCACATTGTAAATGCGTTCAAGATAATTCCTGAGGTCCACCCTGGTCATTCTGGATGAATAAGAAACAAAAGGAAGTCTGAACAGGGCCCAGAGTGAGGGCTTCTATGCTACATCAGGCTGACGCCTGGCTGGGCCAGAAAGACACCAGTACTGTTGGCTACTTCTGTCCTCTCCAGACAATCAGGATTAAGGTAACAGGGACCGAGGCCCAGGCAATTGGAACACAGCTCTGTCAGCTTGGTTCACACCATTCCCTCTCCACTGGCCCTCAATTAGGACCCAGCTAGGCTTGCACAGGTGATGTGACTGCCTTAGAGAGCTGCCAGGCTCCCAGCCTGCCCTAAACTTGCAAGTCCTGTCTGTAACTGGGTACTTGCTACACCCTTTCTGTTGGACCTTGCCAGTCACTGTGAGCTCAGCTTTAAGGCCCCTTCTGTCTTTGTCTGGAAGCTGGAGAGAACTGACCCTCAGCCTCCCCAGAAACACGTGCTGCCACCTCACCATTCTGACCCAGTTCTGGGCAACAGTTCTAGTTGAGGGGCTGTGTATTTCCCTAAAGGTGAAGCCGCCATCAAATCCAGCCAGCTGAACGAGGCAAAGCACTATGGAAGCCAAGATGAGCAGTTCTGCGAATCACAGCATGCTCCCAGCCCAGCCTCCTGGGATGCCTTTCCTGGGAAGAGGACTAAGGCAAGAATTCAACAAAGACCAGAGCAAGGAAGTGAGCCCACATCTCAGGCTCTCAGTTAAGCCTCCCAGGTGGAGGCCAGCGGGAAGCCTGCCAAAGCATGCTCACTTCCCCTGCTCCCCTCAGCTCTGCAAACACAGGCCTCCAAAGCAGCCTGCTAAGCAGAGCTGCCCTAGGTCTTCGCAGGGAAGAAGAGCCCAACCCTGAGAGCCTGAGACCCACAGCCCCCTGGAGTGCTTTCAGCCAACATTCCTTTGGGGCTTACTCCATGGGGATCCGGAACTGCACGGTATCTTCAGGTTGGGCCACGCCAGGCCGTACCAGCTGAATGAAGAAGTTGGTTCGAAATATGCGGAGCTGGGGGCCACCCAGCTGATACAAGGGGTACCTGCACAGAAAAGATTCGGTTCACATTATGCATCAACACAGCACACCCAGGTAACCAGTATGGTTGGCCACTGGCCTCCCAGCACTGTCTTCTGACTAGTAGGACTGAGCCCCAGGCTGTCGCAGCTACACGTATCAGCAGGGCCAGGTCAGACAGAACACAGCTATGCACACACAGGTCACTACCCCTGAGCATGGCAGTCCCACAGCTCATTCCCAACTCAGTCTGCCCAGTGTGGCAGCCAGTATTTTCATCCCCTAAGCACTGACTTGGAAGAATGTGGCTGGTGGCTCCCATGGCCTACAGAAGGGCCAGAGAACAAACAGAAAGGACTGAGACAAAGAATCTGATATTTAGGGCTGGGAGTGTAGCTCACTGGCAAAGTGTTCAACATGCATGAAGCCCTAAATTTCATTGCTAACATTGCAAAGTAAGAATCCAAGAGTGTCCCCCACAAACAGGATGATGGTAGAGTTCAATCTGGAGATGCTAATGCCCTCCAAGAAACACAGCTGAGGATGACTACTCATGCTGTTCAGGAGAAGGGGAGCAGCTATGGGTATCACTGTAGGGCCAGAAGGGCCCAACACCTTCCCTGTGACCAGAATGGACCTAAGGAGGCAGATTAAAGACCTGGGGTTGTAGAGGGCACTTTCAATGAAGTGCATCAGCTAGGAGACAGTGCCCCTATTCAGCACCCAGTTCCAGGTCTGTAGAGACTCTGAAGGTACAAGCTCCTTAGGGTCCATGAAGGGTCAGTGTAGGGGGCTGTCCAGGTTCTCACTTAAGACCAATTTAAGCCACTGCCTGGGCCCTTATTTAGGGATTCTCCAGCACCATGCTGAAGGCACTCAGCGGCTGACACTGGGCTAGCTTCCGGGCAGTGCAAGCTGGCCTCGGCCCCCTGAGTCTAGGAAGCACCGAGGAGCCAGAAGGGAGTTGCTGAGGGCCAAAGCCAGGACATCAAGGGTGAGACCCAGTGCCTTGGGGGTTAGATTGACAGCCTCATGGGACCAAGCTGCTGGGGACTTTGACACAAGTGCTTGCAAAAAAAGGAGTGCCTAACTCAACAGCAAACTGCATATTCCTGGTGACCAAGTCAATACATTGTGGCCAAGCCAACTGGCTGAGTCTCCACTGTGGAGAAGAAAGCAGCAGACACCTAGTCAGACCCCTACAAGAAGGTCACTGGGAGTGGTGCTGAAGGAAGGAGGGGCCTGCCTCAACTTACCCATAGGTCCAGGACAATTGTGGCTACCCAAGGGGCCCACATACTCTCACGGTTATGCAACTATGACACTGTATGTGGCAGACAAAGTTGGGGACCCATTCTTTAATGGTGCAAAAGAAGTGAAATGGTTCACAGAAGCTCCAGACTCCAAGCCTTAAAGTGGTGCTGCACTGGGGGTCTGGAAGGGTGGAGGTCATCTAGCGAGGCGGGCCCAGTGTAGGCCTGAGGTGAGGGTGTTCAAGGCCTCGTGGGTTCAGTCTCATAAGTTCATGTTCTCTCAAACTTGTCTTCCCTGATGCAGCCCACCATGCCCTATCCCAAGGATTGTCCTGGGGCTTCCAGCTCTGGAAAGACCCCTCTGCCCCTGCCCTCCTCCTTGGCCCTGAGACACTCTTTCAGTAGGCCCTCCCTCAAACTCAGAGAGCTTCCCTGAAGGTCTCCACAAGCACCTCAAACTTAGTGCATCTACAATAGAGCTCTCTTCACTGCTTTTAACAATGCAGGACTTAGTTCATGGCTACCAGTTTCACCCTATCCCACTACAAGCCAGGGAGCCAGCTCCCTGCAGGGCCTTGGGGTGAACCAGGCTTTGCCTGCTTCTCTTCCCTACCTCAATTTCCCCAGTGAAAGGGCTCTTAGCTCCTGGTGCCACCGTCCTCAGAAAGAACTCACCAAGAGGTCTGCAACGACCCTCCAGCTATCTCCCTAGCATGTGTGGAGGGGTCCCTAAGTGCTGTCTGGTACCGTCCAAATACTCATCACTGCACCCCATCATTCATGGGCTGTCTCTAGTGTTCACTGAAAGCGCGTGCTTCCTGCCTAGACTCTGGGAAGACATGGACACGTGGACCACATGGGTAAAGGCGCAGGGACTTCCAAACTTCTGGGGACCCTGTCAGCACTCCAGCTCGGATGTGGCTCAGGCTCCCCGCCCCCCACCGCCGCGACACCAAAGCCCCACGTCGGCGAGGAACTCAGTTTACACGGCCTGTCCCTCGGCCGCTGGGAGCCCCCCTCCACCTCCTCCCGCCCCCTGGCCTCAATCCCTGGGTTTCTGCCGGGGGCCCACAAGGGGCCCTACAGAGACACTACTCACAGCACGTTCCGCGCCATGGCGGTCGCGCCTCGGGACGCAGGAAGGAGCGGCGCCAACCCCGCACGGCCCCCGCGCTGGCACAGCGCCCCCTCGCTTCCGGAGGCCGCGCCGCCCCGCGCCCCGTGCACCACCCCACGCACCGCACCCCGCACCAGCCAGGAACC
Organism: Cavia porcellus; assembly: GCF_034190915.1. NCBI lineage: Eukaryota > Metazoa > Chordata > Mammalia > Rodentia > Caviidae > Cavia > Cavia porcellus. The sequence continues at coordinate 30,711,674 of NW_026947500.1, forward strand.
CCGCCGCCCCACCCCCCAACTCGTGCATCTCTCCACAGAGCTCCTCAGCGCTGCAACAGACACAACGCCCCTTTGGCTCAACTCCAGCCCGCACCTCCCCGCACATCCCGCAAAGCCTCACAGTGGTCCTGCTCTCCCCTTCCCCCACGCTGCTTCACGCTCTCTCTCCCACCAGGCCCACCACAGCCAGGTTCGCCCGGGCCCACCCCCACCCTCGCCCTCACCCCTAACCCCATTCCCCCACCCCCCTTCCACACTCTCTGCCTCGAATACTCCGCCCACGCTTCGAGAACTCCAGGAGCCTTGCAATCCCCTAGACCCCTTACGCCCGCGCCTGCACTTTCCCACTCTTGCAGTAGGTCCCGCTCCTTGCCATCTCCCTCCCTCTCCCCACTCCACCCCCACCCCGCCACTCAGAGGCGGCGCGGGCCCCTGTCTCTCCCCTTCTCCTCAACAATTCAAGGTCACTGCCTGGTCACTGCTGCCACCTTCCAGCTGCCTGGCAGTAGGGGGAGGGGAAATAATGAATGAGCTGGGCAGGGATCGGGGGTCTTAGATTCCCTCCCTCCACCTGGCCGGGCTGTTTCTCCCTCCGCTCCGCAATTCCAGGCCCCCTTCCCCTGGAAGCTCCAGCCCGCCAGCTAACCACCGCCAGCTCGCTCCAATCCCCAGCCCCCACCACCGCCACACCACACCTCCTTCAAGAGGCCCCTGTCTTTTCTGGGGCTCTTTGTCGGCCCACCCTCTCCAGGCCAGGCCAGCCCTGTCTCAGGGGACCTTCTTGCCCCTGACTCCAAGTCTCCCCATTTCTGCCACTGACCAAGACCCTCCCTTGCAGGAGAGGGTGGTAGGCTCCCTCCTGCCTGTCCCCAGACTCCCAGCCCCCTGTGTTTCTGCTATTCAGCTGCCCATCTCTCCTGCCAGGCTGGCTGAGTTTACTCTGTGCTCCAGTATACCTCTGGTGTACTTTGGAGCTGGGATGTCATGGATGGGGATGTCAGGCAGGGGCGGTGGGGGGGGGGGGCACCCCTAGGAATGAGCTCTGGCTGCCCTTGAAGTGAGGAAACCAGGCCTCCCAATAGGGACAGTGCTGGGCAAGAGGAAAGTCAGGAGCTGGCATAGACCAGAGGCATCTGGTTCTAGGTTCTAGGGGTGAGTCTAGAGCCCCACCTTGCCCTGTTCATTGATGCTGATAAAAATGACAAGTTGGACTTAGTGGTGCACCCCAGAAATTCTAGCACTTGGCAGGCTGAGGCAGGAGGATCACTGACAATTTGAGGCCAGCATAGGCTACATAGTGAGTTCAAGGCCAGCCTGGACTACCTAGTGAGAACCTGTCTCAAAAAACTATCCATCCACCCATCCCCAAAATAATAAAAAGAAATAGATTGATCTAGAATGAAGAATTTGAAGGTGAGACATTAGCCTTGACAGTTGGGGGGCAGGATGAGGGAGGGGGTTACAGCCTTTATACTGCCTGTATACCTGGATTGAAGAGGAAGATGATGGTGGCAAAGGAGGATCTGCCCTGGAGGAGCAGGTGTCCAGGTACTGTGTGGAATGGAGGGGATCCAGCCCTGTTTAGTAAGGCCCAAGTGGGAGGGGGACTTGAGGTTGCTGGTTAGACAAGCATTTGGCCAGTAGCAGGTGGCCTGGACAAGGATAGAGCTAGGGAATGGAGGTTCCAGGACCAGGAATCTAGTGGTTTCCATTTTCTTCTTCTAAAGCACTGATTTCATTGGTAGCCATGTAGTAACCCACAAGTATGACCCATATCTAACTCACAGATATGGCTCAGAGACGTGACTAGACATTGAGTGGCCAAGGAGGATGCTGGTGGAATCCTTGGCCAGACCCTCCTGGACACTCAGTCTTGCTTCTCCACTTATCTACCAACTGCCAGCCAGATCCTCCACACAAAGGCTTGGAATTTCTGAGCACAGAGCCCAGGCCTCACCCCCAGGGTATGTGGCAGCTCTAAGATACTCTCTCCTTCCTTCCCATCTGTTACAACACACAAATCCCATTATTCTTTGCTTGTCCCCTTCCTGAGGCCAGGGGCTGAGGTTGCCAGATAAAATACAGTATGCCCAGTTGAATGTGAGATTCAACTCAACAACTAATTTTTTTTTAAAGTAGACTTTTAAAGGAGCAATTTTAAGTTGGCAGAAAACTTGCACAGAAAATATAGTTCCCATAGACTACTCCATACTCCCAACTTCCCATAGTCTTGACTTCTTGGATTAATGTATTCTAATATGTTACAGCTTACAAAATAATATTAATATATTACTACTAATTGACGTTCTGAAGTTCGTCATGTATAGGAGGGCTCACCCTTCCATAATGTCCTTGTGTACCATTCAGGGTATTATACAGAACACTGTCACTGCCCGAAGACCCCCCTTGAGCCACCCTTTCATTCCCCATTCCCCCCAGGCCCTGGCAGCCAGGGATCTTTCACTGTCTCCACTGTTTGCCCCTTTGCCTTTTATAGAATGTCATTCCTTGGATTCTTACAGGCTGGCTTCTTTCAGCTAGTATATGCATTTCCGCTTCCTCCCTGTTTTCATGGCTCTTCAGTATACTTCCTTTTAGGGCTGAATAATATTCCTTTGTCTGGGTGTACCTTGGTTTACCCATTCATCTATTGAAAGACCTCTTTGTTGCTTCCAAATTTTGGCATGCAGGGGCAGAAAAATGTGACCTCTTTCCTCCCACTGTCACAAAAGGCAGGCTAACAAGAGAAAAGTATGACAGAGTTAGGTCATCAGTGTTTTACTTGTCCAGAGAAACTTCAGAAACCAAGATCCAAAGTCTCAGGGAGAAGTGTCCACTCTTATGCTTAGATTTGGTGAAGCATGGACAGCCATGTAGGTATCTAACTGGACAGAGGGTGTAATCTGATGGTAATAGACTGGCAAAGACCCACAAGGCCTGTCTGAGCAGATTCTTCTTAGTCCCTGCATGTCCAACCTTCTTCCCAGGTAGAGGGTTGTGCTTTTTTTACATTCTTTGTGACCGGCTCCTATACAGAAAGGTTAAGAGAAGCTAGAGTAACATTTCATGTATTTATGGTTGACTTTGGAGTGGAGGAGAGAGGCTGTCGTTTCGGTGACCCACCTTGGAAAGAAAATTCTGGTCTCCTTGGCCTGTTGTGGAAGAGGAAGAGGAATGGATGATAGACAAGTAGCAGGAGGTCAGAAGGAGACTTTGTTTCTGAAGTCTTCCTGGACCTCAAGTCAAAGCCTTGGGCAGGCAAAGCACCAGGCAGGTGATGGTTAACAGAGCTGCCATGTATACCTGTGTGTGGACTGATGTGACCACAAGTTTTCAGCTCATCTGGGGATTACCTAGGAGCTAGCTGCTCTGTAAGGACCCTTAAAGGGGTTAAGACCAACAATGCAGAGTTCCCTATGTCCATGGAGCACATGCTCCTAGAGGGAGACAGACCCAAAGGAACAAGTGGGATACATCAATACTTCTAAAAGCACAGGCTTGAAGGAGATGAAAAAAAAATATACTAGCTGAAATATTGAATATACTGGCTGAAATATTGTAGGGAAAGATGGCAGAGCTGGAAATTTAAAATTAGGGGATCAGAGATGTGCAAAGGATCTGTGGCCCTGTAAGTCTGTGCTGAGTGGGTGCCTTCCCCTCTTCCATCCCCTCTTTATGGCATCAAAGAGAGGAAAGACTCCCCAAAGGCAGAAGGTGGCTCAGGGGCTTAGAAGGGGATACTGGAGAGGGGACAGCAGCAAGCCCTGGGTGCCCAGGAGCAGGAAGCTGGGCAGGGAGCTACCTACAGTCCAGCCCTGGGACCTTAGGTTTCCGATGCCCAAGCAAGGAGTCCTGTTGGCTAAAGAGAAGGACAGGGAGAAAAGGAGCTAGCGGTTCTGGGACCAATGGGCAGCTGATTCTGAAGGGCTTTGCTGCCTTTATCCGCCCTTCCCCAGTACAGGCCTCCAACCAATGGAGTTGCTCATCCAGGTGGAAGGCCCTGGGTAAGTATCAAAAAGCTCTGGCATTGCTCAGGTAAGGGTGGCAGGCTGGGGTCCATTTGGCCCTCCCCAGCACCTCCAAAGGTCCTGTCCTGACTCAAAATGATTTAGGGGCTCTAAGCAAGCCATATCCTCTGAACCCAGGGCACCCTGCCTGGTCGATACATAGGGTCTGCAGCAGCTGTATTCAGAGGTCCTAGGTCCTCTAAGTTTGCAGGATAGAAAAAAACAGTGCTTACTTCAGAAAAAGCCAGGGCTCACTTTCCTGCCTAGGAGCTCAGTTTGCTCCTGTCCTGGGAGCTGATGCCTCCTGCAAGCTGGGGGTGGGGGGCAATATCCGACTTTCCCTCTGCTTTTTCCCTGGAGGGCAAGGGCTGTTTATCTCTAAGAGGGTGTGGGACTGAGGAGGGCTCAGTAACACATGGTTGCTACTCTTTTTCAGTCCTCACAAAGCTAGTGTAAAGCACCATGTTAAAAGCATTTGCACTTTTTGGAGTACATTTATTTGTTGTTTGTATTTCTGATTCTGCAACTTGTCTTTCACTCATTTTTCTATGGGCTGAATTACATCTCTGTTTTAATTCACATGTTGACTTTTCAGGGGGACATAATTTAATGGGAACCCCTAGCACTTCAGAAGGTGACTGTCTTTGACTACAGGGTCTTTGTAGAAGTGGTTAAGTTTAAGTGGACCACAAGGATGGGCCCTAATTTAATTGACTGCTGTCCTTATAGCTAGAGGAGGCCTGGACTCAGACAGGGAGGATCATGAGGAACTGGGAGAAGACACTGTCTGCAAGCCAAGATGGCGATCCTCCTCCGGAAGAGCTGCCCTGGGACACCTAGGTCTGACTTGCAAAGTGTAAGACAATAAATGTCTGCTGTGGAAGCTGCCCGAGACCATGGGGCTTTGTTATGGTGGCCCCAGCAGACTAATTAGGGTGGGTAATGTTTTCCTTATGCATTTCCAAGTGCTTCAGACATTTTGATTATATTGCCTCTTGTCTGTCACATTTGACTCAACACAATTTCCATTGGTCATTTGCCTTTTAATTTTTAAAACAGCTTTTGTGAAGCCTCATTAGTAAAGCAGAGAGTTTGATCAGTCTTGACATATGTAGCCACCATGAAATCACCTACAGAAAGCACATACCCAAAATGCCCTTTTGCTGCTTTATGAACACCCTCTGCCTTCCTGTGAGGGACAGATGACTGACCAGTTTGCATCCCTGAGAAAGTTCTGTAAGTGAAATCAGTGGTATGGATTCCTTGGCTGGCTTCCTTTGCTCAGACTAGCTGTCTTAAGATTTGTCCCTGCTGTGGCTGTATGTGGGTCTCTGCTGCCACCGCTGGACATACCAGTTCCTTTGCTAGGGGACATCAAGGCTCCTTCTGGTATTTGATGGTTAAAGCCATGCTGGTCTTTGCAATCACATTCAAGTCTTACAAGACTGGACACAACCTTTCCTGCTGGAGAGAAATAAAATGAGGGCTTATGCTGGGAAGTGTGTGTTTAACCATTTCTCCTCTCCTTAAGGGGTGCCTGCCCCATCCCTGGCCTCATTTGGTTGTTGTTAGTCCTTTAATTTTAGCCTTTCTTGTAGGTGTACAGTGCTATATAGGGATTTTAATTTTATCTCTCTCCAGCGGTGAGTGGTATGAGCATTTTCTTCATCCATCTTGCTTGGTAAATATCTGTTCAAGTCTTTGTCCATCATTTTAAGGTTGAATTGTCTAGTTTTTTGAATTTGGGGAGTTCCTTGTATGTTCTGGATCAGGCCTTGAAATACACACATAGCAACTATCTGTGATTTTACTTCTTATCTACCTTTGTCATCTGAAGAACAAATTTAAAAATTTTTTCAAATTCCAGTTTGTCAATTTGTTCTTCTAAGAAGTATACTTTTGGCACTGTGTTTAAGAAATCTTTGTCAAAAAAAAAAAAAAAATCTTCATAAAAGGGGCTGGAGGTTTAGCTCAGCGGCATAAGCACCTGCCTTGAAAGCGGGCAGTCGTGAGTTCAATCCCCGGTACCGATAAAAAGGAAAAAGACAAAAAAAAAAAAAAAAAAAAAAAAGAAAAGAAATCTTTGTATAACTCAAGATCATGAAGATTTTCTCTTGTGTTCTTCTGTTTCTGTTCTTATATTTAGATCCATTTTTGAGTAAATTTCTCTATACTGTGTGGAACACTGAAACCAAGGATTTTTTTGTTTTGCATATGGGTCTCCAATTGTTCCAGCACGATTTCTGGAAAAATCATCATTTGTGTGCTGAATTACTTTTGCACCATTGTCAAAAGTTGATTGTCTGCATGAACGTGGGTTTACTTCTTGACTATGTTGCTCCTTTGATCTTTTTTACTATTTACGCCAATACTGCCCTGTTTAGATTACTTTAACTATACACTAATTCTTAGAATGTTAGCTCTTTGGTTTTATTGTTCTTGTTCAAGGTTGTTTGCTTTAACCTGTCAACATAAATAACAATCAGAGAGATTCTCCAAGGAAGAATGATATTTATTGAGGATGTCATGATATGGGTGTATTCAAAGAAGTTGAGGCAAAGGGAAGCTTATAAAAATCAGAAAAAAGGGAGGAATTTACGTAAGCTCCTGGGGTACCAGAGCTTGTTTGTCGGTCTCAGGGTGGGCACTGGCGTCAGCCCCTTGATTGAGGTGCCGCTTCCAGGCATGTGTTCTATTCAGGGAATCTTGTCTAAATTACTCCAAGCTTAGAGAATGTTAAAGATAAACCTTGTGACAGAAATCTATGCGTACGTGCATGAGTGCGAAGACAGCAAAGCAGTGGGGGAGAGTGTGGAATGAGGAGGAATCTCTGGTGGGACCTGAGAAAATCCCTGAGAAACTACTTATCTCAGCCCAGCAGGCAGGAGCCCTTTATGACTTCCCGGCTCTTGCTCTGTCTGGATCTGACAAAAACAGTTTTATCTTGGCATCTGTTGGTTTCACAATCCACACGAATTTTACAATCCATCTGTTAATTTCTAGAAATTTAGAGAAAATGGGCTTCTTATCAGTACTGAGCCTTTGAACGCACAGATTCTCCGTATCTCTCTATTTGGATCTTTTTAAATTTCTCTCAGTAATGTTTTGTGCTCTTTAAGTTTGGGTATTTCTCAACGCTTGTCAGATTTATCGCTAAATGCCACATATTTTTAATACTATTAGAAAGTGGTGTTTTTAAAATCTTTGAATCTGATGGTTCATTGTAATTTTACAGAAATCCAGTTGAGTTTGTATATCGATCTTATATCTTGCAACATAGCTGAACTCACTATTATGGCATTTTCTAAATAGATTCCTTTGGATTATAAAGTCATGTTATCTGTAAACAAAATAGCTTTCCACCTTCCTTTCTAATTTCTGTGTCTTTTACTTCTTCTTGCCAAATTTCAATAACAAGAATCTGTAGGACAGCACTGGTTGGGAGAGATGAGATCAAATATTTCATCTTTTTCCAGTTCTTAGCAAGAAAATGTTTAATCTTTTCACTGTTAGTTGTGAGGTTTTCATGCATATCTTTTGTTAGGCTGAGAAAGCCCCTCTTCTCCCAGTTTGCTGAGAGCCTTTTTTGTTTTTCTTCGCTTGAGAAAGGGTATTGGAGTTTTTCAAATGCTTTTCTATACATACTCAGTTGATCATGTGCCTTTTCTTCTCTAGTTGTTAGTAAAGTGAATTACTCTGACTGACTTTCCAATGCCACACTGACCATTTCCGAGAAAACCCACTTCTGGTCACAGCCCACTATCGTCTTTATAGATGGTTGGATTCTACCAGCTAAAATTTTATTTTGAATTTTTGCATTCATCCTGATGAGAGTTCTTGTACTCTCCTTTTATTGTGCTCTTTGCTTTTGATATCAGAGTGATTCTGACTTCATAGCATGCATTGAAAAGTATTCTCTCCATTTTATTTTCCTAAAGAAACTGTATCTAATTGGCATATTGTGTGTGTGTTTGTATGTGAAGGTCTGGTAGAATCCACTGGTGAGGCCAGGTAGGTCTGGATTTTCCTTGATAGGAAAGTTTCTAACTGAGCTCTCCAGACACAAGTAGATGCTGACCATTCTGTTTCTTTGTTTCTTCTTGAGTGAGCTTTGATTTTTTTTTTTAAATCTTTTTATCAGTACTGGGGATTGAACTCACGACCGCCTGCTTGCAAGGCAGGTGCTTATGCCACTGAGCTAAATCCCCAGCCCCTTGAGCTTTGATTTTTTAAAAAAATAATCTGCCTATCTCATTTAACTTGTCAAATTTATTGGCATAATATTGTTTAAAATATTTCCTTACACCTGTAATGATACCACCTTCCTCCTTCCTGACATTGGTCATTTCTATCATCAGATTAGTTAAAATTTATTAGTTTTCTTGAGAATTCTCAAAGACTCAAATTTTGGTTTCCTTGATTTTTTTTTTTTTTTTTTTTTTTTTTTTTGCTTTTCTGTTTTTTATTTCATCCATTTCCACTGATCCTTACTATCCCTTTTCGTTTTTTCTGCTTACTTTGGGTTCAACTTGCTTTTCTTTTCTATTTTCCTTCTGCTGAAAGCTGAGTTCACTGATTTGAGACTTTTCTTCTTTTCCAACACAGGCATCTGGTGACACACCTTTCTGCAGGTGCTGCTTTTATGCCACTCCCTGAGTCCCCTCATGCTGTGCTTTTGGTTTACATTCTGTCGAGAATGTGTCCTAATGTCCTTTATGATTCGCCTTTGACTCATAGATTTTAAAGTATGCTATTTAGTTTGCGAATACTTGGGGCTTTTCCAAGGATCTTTCTGTTACTGATTTATAATTTAATTCCATTGTGGTCAAAACATGTACTTCACATGACTTGAATCTTTCTCAACCCATGAACATGGGGTAAAGAGGCCCAGAGCCTGCTTTGTGTTGGTGCCTATTCTGAGGGCACTTGGAAAGAAACTGCTTTAGAGCTGAACACTCTGCCAATACCAGTCAAGCCCAGTGGCAGACGGTGCTGTGTCCAGGTCCCCTCAGTCCTTGTTAGTTACTGGGAAAGAGGCATCAGATTTTCTGACCGTCACTGTGGATTTGTCTGTTTCCCCCTTGCAGTTCTATTACTTAATTATATTGTGAAGCTGGGTTACTTCTTTGAACCCGTATGTGGCTATATTTTTTGTAGACAACACAATCTGACTACCTATTTCTTAATAGGAGTATTTAGACTTTTTGTTTGTTTCTTTGGTCACTGGAGGTAGAACCCAGAATCTCCTATATGCTAACCACTTAATCTACTGCTGACCCACACCCCTCTCTGTAGACTGTGTACACTTGGTGCACTCATTGGTAAAGATGGACTCAGGCCATCACCTTGTTAACTACTGACCCCTGGAGGAGGCTCTGCAGGACTACAGGACCTCTCGCTATTTAGCCTCCCTTGCCCTAATACCCTGTCCTGAGAACTTTAGTTGCTTTTTTTCCTCAGCCCCATCTTGCTCACTCAAGGATGCAGGGTGCTCCACCTAAGCTCCCCCTTTCCTGCATGGAGCCTGGAAAACTCTCGTAAGGAAGTGAGCTGGGCAGTAACTAGAGGCCCACTGGGCGGTTTCCCCTTTCTCAGGATCATTGTCCAGCACTGACTGATGTCCAGTGCCTTAAACACCATTGTTCACATATTTGTGTCTGTTCTGCTTTGTTTTGTTGGTATTGCAGGCAGGCAGTTAAATCCGGTCTCTGCTAATCCATCTCTGACAGAAGTGGAAACTTGCCTTTTCATTTTGATGGACATTTTTTCAATATACAGAAACTTGAAATTTTTAAGTAGTGGAATTTCCTAAACGTTCTCTTTCCCTCCACCATGCTGCCATTATTTTTAAGCTGAGACAATAGTTGCTAGTAAGAATGTAGATAAAAACCTAAATGTCTCTCTAGCTTTATTTTGAACATTTTTTCACATTGAACTAATTCCCCAGGAATGTACCTTGGCCTTAGTGTATAGCAAAAATCTCATTCCCTCTTTTTTTTACTGCAAAAATATTAATTTAGCTTTCTCCACCTTTTTTTTTTTTAGCAGAGCCTTACTGTGTAGCCCAGGCTGGCCATGAATTTGCAATCCTGCTTCGGCTAGAATCATAATTTTACAATTTTAGTGGGAGAATTGTAAGTCTGTGCTACCTTGCTTAGATCTCCTCCTTTATTAGAGATCCCCCCTCTTTTTGATTTTGAGGCTCCCACATTCTTATGTCCATGTGTGTCGTGCTGATAAATACTGTAGAAACAGAATAAACTTTACCAGCAGAAGCTGAGAGTGTGGGAGCTTTCAGTCCCAAAGTCATGGCTGAGCTGCTATTGAGTAGCAGTGTGATTTGGGGCTTTACTTGGTCCCCTCTGAGACTGTTTGCTCTTCTAGAAAATTCTAGTTGTGCAAGTCCACCTCCTCAAGCACTGTGAGGTAAGGGTTGCAGGGCAAAGGCCAGAGAAGTCTGTTTAACACTAGCCGGCACCATTCGGCCTCAGCTAGACATACATTTTCTTAGAGTTTCCTGTTGATTTCTTCTATATGAATTTTATATTCATCTTACCACGTACCCCCCACCCCCAGCCCACTCCTCACCCCCAAACAAATCCGGTTAGAATAGGGCTGAACATCTGGTAAATCTGGACATGAATTTTGGAAAAACTGATTTTTGTAAAAGTAAAACTTCCTACTCAAAAGCACACTGTGTTTTGTTGGAGATTTATTTTTATATGTTTCAGTAAAGGCTGTTTTCTTCCTACAGACCTCAAATATTTCTAAAGAAGGTTGTTGCTAGGTATTTTTGTGTACTGGATTACTGCTCTTTTGAGGTGTGCGTGTATGTATTTCTTTTTTCAAGATAGAAGATTTTTTAAACTTCTACTTTATCTTGTTTGTGGAAAATAAGAAAAAGATATTGATTTAAAGTATGTATTTCGCATCTGGCGGCTTTCCTGAATTCTCTCATTCATTCCGAGAGCTCTTCCGCTGTTCTCTGGGGGCTGCAGGAATGTGCTGTTGGTCTCCTCCTTTCCAGAAGTTATACATCTTGTTTCCCTTTAGCATCTTTTGCATTGTCTTCGATTCCCAGGCCAGGCCAAGCAGTAATGGTAAAAGCAGGTATCCTTGTGTGTTCCTCCCTGGCTGGAATGTGCAGGCCCCACCCGACAGAAGAGATAAAGGCAGCACTTATTTATAGTTCTCTATAGATTCTTGAGCTTTTGCTTTGTTTTGCTCTCACGAATAAAAGTCAACTTTAACAGTGTCCTTCCCGACATAGTTAACAGTTACGAACTGTTTGAGATATATCCGAGACATCAATAAAAACAGGAAACGCCAGCACTGCCCTCCCCCTCTGGCATGAAGTCCTGAAACGTGAGAAGTCTGCCCATGTTCTTTGTGGCTCTGTGCCAAGGCACCCCCACCCTATGGGAGAGGACCCTTTATCTGAATCGTGCGTTCTACAAATCCAAGCACATATGATTTATTTTTTAAATTATATGTGAGTAATCTCATAACTATATTTTTCCTTTCGTGCTCTGCTTCCAAACCCCTGCCCCATGTATATTCTCCAGCTTTTGCAGCAGTGGCCTTTCAGGCTTGGGGAGCTTTTCTGGGCCATCTGAATGCACCCCAGCTGAGCTGCCCATACTCCCCTTGGTGGGTGTCCAGAATCTTCCTAACTTGGTGCCAAATCACCAGCAGTCATCTAAACCCAGAAAAGAGATTGATAGACCTGAAGGTGCCCCTTGTCAAGCCAGCCAGATGGAGCCAAGTGGCCATCCACACCTTCCCTTTCACACACCTTCTGCCCAGCAGCACAGGAGCACAAGGACTTCACTTCTGGGTGCAGTTAGACTTGTTGCCTTCTCTCTACCACCTTCCTGAGCCACAGAGACTCAGTTGCAAACTGTGCCTTCTGAGAACAAAAAACCTCCTGCGAGTGTATGATTAAGCCTTTGCATCATATTTAAAAATCAAGTCCTTACAGTTTCTCCATTTCTAACAATTCACTTCTTTTTTTTCCCTTTTAGTCGATGAAGTGTTGAAGAATATGGGACAGAAGACTTAGGAGTGTCCTATGCTTTGGACGTGTCTGGCAGCTTTTCCACAATTCCGTTCAGGCTGGAGGCTTTGGTGAGAACATTGCTCGGGTGAGGTCTAGTGACTCCCAGGACATTTCCTGGGAGCCATGTGATATGCGTCTGTCCCAACACTGGTGAACTGAAGATTGATCAGTTGGTTAAGGTGGCCACTGCTAGCTCTGTTTTTTTGTTTTTGTTTTTTTTTTGAATTTAAAAAAAAATTTTTTTTAGCTCTCTGTTTTAACTTCAAGTGATCAATTAGATGGTAGACTGAGAGTGAACACACAGCCCCCACAAACTTCTCACTTTTGACCCAAGTCTCTACCAACAATCCTTGCTCAGTTAACTACTGCACTACTGGCTACAAAGGGTGCTTTTTGAATTCTGCCTTCTGACCTGTACTGATTAGCTGCTTACCGCAAAGATGAGTCTTTCCTGTCCTGACTCACACTTCTTCCCCCATTTGCACCTTGTGGTGTTTTTGATTCAGTTTTTGCCAGACACCTTTCTCTCATTTCCTGGCTTCTCTCTTCTGAAAACTGCTTGTTCACCCTGTGCCCATCCTGTTCAACTGCTTGTCTTTTCCATAATGGTGTCCTAGCTCTCGAGAAATATTTAATATAATTGTTTTCAAAAATATTCTTTATTTGGCTGAACTTTAGTCAGACTCCTGAACCTCCTCCTAGGCTCACCTTTGTACTTTCTTGTGAAATCCAGTTGACGCCAAAGAACTCTGTGAAGTCAGAATTATCAACAGCCCCACATTTTCCATATCTGATCACTGTCCATATCTGGTGAGATGTTTTCTCTACCACCTGCCAGTGATGTCTAATCTTCTGCCCTGCTCTGCAGCAGGAATCTTGCAGTTAAATCATTGCAGGCAGAATGTCTTTACCCTGATGTCTCCTTTTAGCTATTTTCCACTCATTGCTCAGGGCTCCAACTACCTATTCTGTGTTCCAGATCACGCCCACAATCTTCCTCCCCCACAAGACCCCTAGGTAGATCACCCTAAATCTATTGTAATGGGTCCGTAGAAAAATCTTCCTATCTGGGTTTTGAACAGTGTCACTATTTTTTTTTTCTTCTGAAACATACTAATAATCCCTAGTCATAGGCATCTTAAGTGTCTTTCAATAGTTCTTGGTTGGTTTTCCTTTGTAAACTCTCTGTAATAGTTCTGTGTGTCTTTTGTTAATTTGTTATTACCACATTTATAAAATTTCTGTTGTAGATGTTATCTCTAGATATTACACTTCCTAACTTGCCAGCAAGTGCCTGAATAGGTATTTAGTTTTTGTAGCTAATGCTCACAGCGCCCTCACTAGACAATGCTCAGTTCTAACAACTCAGGATTGTACATTCTTTTGGGGTCCTTTGTAGATAACTACTTGGTTATGAGTGATTTTTTTCCCTTGTTGACCAAATTTGTTTGTTTGTTTGTTCTGTTTTTGGAGAGAGAGGGATATTGGGAATTGAACTCAGGACTTCATGTTTGCCAGGCAGGCGCTGTACCACTGAGCTAAGTCCCCAGCCCCCACATTGTATTTTTTTTTTGTCTTTTTCATTTTTATTGGTACCGGGGATCGAACTCATGACCGCCTGCTTGCAAGGCAGGTGCTTATGCCGCTGAGCTAAATCCCCAGCTTCACCCCACATTGTATTTTTGAAATTCTATTTTCATACAAAATTCTCTTTACATTAGAGAGCACCCCTTGGTCATGATGTAGCTTTAACAAATTCTGTGTTTTTTGGTTTAACTTGTAGTTCGCTGTCTTCACAATGAATCAAACTATTCAAGGGCTACCTTTCACCTTGACCCAATCCTGTAAATTATATTCCTCTTGGGAGCGGGCCATTTTACCCAGTTTTCAAATACATTGTCATTCTGTTGTTTATGGTGCTGTCTTGCTATAAATCGTGTCTCTGAACTCTGTAACTGTGCTCCTTCTGTAATCCTAATATTGTCTCTGTCTTCTCATCTTCCTATTTTGTTACTGTGTTAGATGATAGACTGTTTCCTTTTTGACTTTGAGAGTCTAACCCATTAATTTGGAGTTTTTATTTTATTAACACATTTTTTGTTTCTTACCTCTCTGTCTCTTAGTCTAGTTTTTTGTTCATTTGCTAATTTCTCAAGTTGCCTGTGAGACTCATGAGCACTGGAGGCCTCTGTTCCCTTCCTTAGTATGAGCACCAGGGTCCCATTTCCCATGTGTCGGTCTTGTTCCAGTGGGGCTGGGGTCCATTCTCCTTGGGCCCTAAGTGCTTCCTGCCTTCCTCTATGACTTCCTCTCCCATCCAGAACATTCAGCTGTGTTTTTACAATTCTAAATACATGCCAGAAGAGTCAACTTCTATTGGCTTCGGGCTTGGCTGGGACATTCCTGTTGTTGGGACTTTGTTGGAATTTGCTTTGCGTCCTATCTAAGGTCAGCTTTGCCAGCATTCACACGCATTCCTGGCCTGGGGGAACAGCATTCCAGCCATGTCCTTTCCATCAGTTGTTTTTTTCAAGTTGCGCACGTACTACTGCCTTGCTTTTATACTCTTGGTCTGTCACTTGCTGTGAGATGTGCATGCAGAGCTGAAATCTGCACATTTTTCCTGTGATGTCACCATTTGCCTTTTGAATTGAAGTCCTTTATAGATACCTGGAGCATGGATCCTCTTGTCTGTCCCCAGCATAGAAGTTTGCCTCCTGTCATTTCTGTATTGGCTGTTGCCTTTCAGAACAAGGCAAGGAGACAGATTGGTGACATGGACAGACATTCTACCACTTACTATAGTAGGAAAATGTGTATAATACATATGCAGTTTATCTTTGCATTACTGAAATAAAGTGTGCTTGGTCCCATATCACATATTCAAACCTGTGCCACACAGGTCTCTTGGAGGGTATAAGGGCACATGTGAATTGTGTGTACAAGAGGCTAGGTGTGAGGGCCTGGGGTGTGTTTATAGATGTGTGCTAGAGTGTACCCATTTGTGTAAGAAGCTGTGCTTGTGAGGAGATGTGGACGTGTGTATATGTATGTGTGTGTGTCAGAGTGCCTAAGAGTCTCTGCCGGCCACACTTCAGTCCTGCTCCTAACTCTGGATCCTCTATCCTCTGCCTTGTACAACTCTGTTTTAGCAAAGAGTCTTGTTAAGTCAAGTTAACTAGAACCCTCTGCCTGATACCTGACCAGCCTCATGTTTGGCCAGATTTTTCTTCTCCTGTCACCCTCAAGCAAAACTTGATCTGTCCTTCGATGAGAATCCTGTGAGCTTACAGTATCATTCTCTACCCCGATGTCTCTTTTTTAGTATTTTCCACCTACTGCTCCTGGGCTCTAAATCCAACTTTCCCACATTGTATTTGGAGTTGAGCCCAATCTTCCCCCACTGCAAGCCACTGGTGCAGGGGTTCCCAGACCTATGGTGGTGGTCCTGCAGAAAGTTTTCCTTGCTGGGCTTTCACATGTGTCCCTGAATAATTTTTTTTTTCTGTAATAATCTACACATATGGGTTGGTGCATTGTGTGCTAGGGCGCTTACTCAAAGGAGGGGGCTACCCCCTCCTCTAGTTATGTGTGTAAGGGCGCCCACATGAATACATGTGCTATCTGGAACTTCTATCTTGACCTCAAGGTCCTGGCGCCAGCACAGTTGCAGCCCAAAGGGGCCTCCCTCCCTGTCCCCACAGGCAGACACAGACCACCACCGCCCCAGGCCTTCCTGGAGAAGCAGTTCTGGACAAACACCTTCCTGTATGAATGCCTTGCTGTAGGGCCCTGCGTCTTGATCCAATTTCTGTGATTTATATTTTCCATAATTCTATTTGGTCAGGACTTTCAAATTTATTACACAGTTGTGCACTGTGTTCCCTTATAATATAGAAAAACACTCTGTGTTTGCCATATTTGCTTTCTTGCTGGAAACGTGCTTTTTTGCTTCCCTCCGGCCCCTTGATGTGCTGAGCCAGGGAGAGGAGCCCGGTGCGCCCTTGTGAGTGGGCTTCCAGGCTGCCCCACCCTCTGAGGTCCAAGTCTGCAAAGTCTCCCAGGAGGCTGGGCCTCCGCTCCCTGACCTTTCCAAGGAAAAACTCCCCTGCCCCAAACGAGTTTTAGAGCAGGGTCACAGGACAAACCTTCTCAGGGTGGATGAAGCCCCCATCTGACTTGGAAAGCTCTAGGGCAAGGGACAGGGGGGTCTAGTGGGGAAGAGTCCCTGAGACAGGGAGCACTGGCAGTATCTTAGAGATGTGTCTGGGCCCCTGGCCTGTGCACAGTCAGACCACAGCCACTGGAAGAGGATAGAACGCACCCTGTGCTCTCCGGAGCTGGTCCTTGAACACCCACCAGACGTTTGGGCCTACAGGCAGCCTACTGCCACCTCAACTCTGAATCCACCCACAGCTCCTGGGTTCTGAAGCTCACACTGTATTTGGAGTTGAGCCCAATCTCTTTCCCGACTGGAAGACCCTGGTGCAGGCATCCCTGGACGTATGGTCCTGAAGAAAGTCTCCCTTATTGGGCTTTGACATATGTCACTGAATAATTTTTTTCTTTAATAACCTATACATAAGAGTTAGTATGTTGTGTGCTGGGAGGCTCACACAAGGTGGGGGTCACCCTCTTCTAGGTATGTGTGTCAGGGTGTCCACATGAATAAATGTGCTTTCTGGAACTTGTGTCAGTCCACATTCCACCCTCCCCAGCCCCTGTGTACAACAGTCCACTTGGTGGAGGGAGGCCTGTTGCTTTATTCACAGACCCCAGGGGGCAAGTACAATGAGGGCAGAGACATGGGGGGTGTTTTGAGATGGCCATTCCACCCCCAGGATCATCCTGGAACTCCAGAAGTAGCATGGGTGTCAGGACTAGAAGACGCCGTCTTATAGTAACAAGCCCCAGGGCCAAGAGTGAGCCAAGGCAGGGGGTCTCTGCCACAGGGGGCCTCTGGGCTTCTTTACTTCCAGCGCCCACCGACTTTGCCCTTGGCCGGAGTGCCAGCCTTCTTGCTGCTGCAAATGGGAAACAAGTTGTTCTTCAGGGTCAGAGAGTCTAGCTAAGCCCTGCAGAGAGGAAAAACCCTGCAAAGCGAGCCCCTCCCCAGTCCCTAACTCCAAGGCAGAATTTCAGCCCTGGCCTCCACAGGTGGCTGTCAGAACAAGACCCTAGCACACACAGCTTGCTGCAATTCAAGCAGCACTGACTCACCTGCACCTGACCGGGCCAGGCCTGGGACTTAGTTTGGTTAGGTCAGGGTTGGTGTGCAAGCCAGGGCCCAGCACTCTGTCCTTGCCCTGCCTGGGGGTGGGGGGCGGCTGCTGCAGACAGACCCCAGCCTGGAGACTATCTAGCAGATGACTACTGTTTTCCCTGAAAAGTCTGTGCCCTCTAGATGACAGCCAAGGTGGCCGTCTTCAGGCTGTTCTATCTAAGGCCTTCTGTATGCCAATACACTCATAGGGCCTGGAGACAAGGTGAGGGCCAAGGCAGGTGGGAGGACAAGAGTACTGAACCCTCAAGAGCTGCTGCAGTGGGACCTCTAGTATAACAGCCATGCCGTCACACTCTTACATGCGTGCACAGGCACACACACTTGCACGCACGTATCCTTGACCTGCACAACAGACTAGGAGGCTGCGAAGTTTCTTTCACCAGCCCCTTCCCTGGAAAACAGGCCCATCTCTGCCAGCAGAAAGGAGGCCAAGGAAGGAAGAAAAGGAGCCCAGGAAATGGGGACTCCAAATACTCCTAGGACACTATAATGCATGGATGTGACAGTGCCTGGCCAGGTTCAGTGGCAAGGCCCTCAGTATAGTACATCATCAGTGTGCTGAGAACAGGCCCAGAAGGTGGAGTACAGCTTCTGTAATGAGTCCCTGTGCCCAATGGGGCATAATTTCATGGATGGAAAGGTCACCTTCCTGAGGAGTCAGTGATCACAGAGATGGTGGCAGAGCCTGGCCTCTGAATTCCCTATCACAATCGAAGTTCACCTCTGAGGGCTAAGCGCTGTGGGATGTCCAGGCAGGCTATGCCAGGCCACTCAAAGGCCACTTAGAGTCATTACACTCTGGGAGCCTCCTGGCTGCCTCATCCCTGCTGGTTTACTCAGACATGGGAGGAGCCTCATGTGGCCCCTCTTGTGTGCAGGTGAGAGAAGATACTCAGATCCCAGGCACAGGGCCTGGACATGCTGGACAAGGGGTCTGGCCATGTTAGTCTTGTTACTGCTCTGCTGAGGGCTGGCTGCCACTGACCCTTATCAGGGCTAAAATGACCAGGCCCTGGGAGAGGCATGTGGCAGCTAGCCCTATGGGACCCTGTGCCCAGCGCAGACGGAGGTGGGCCAGGCTACTCACTGCTTCTGGGCTTGGTCGATGCGGCTTCTGAGCGTTGTGATCTGTGAACAACACAGGCAACTTACTGTGACAGGGGCCCAGGAGGTCCAGGCCAGGCATGGTGGGCAAATGCCCGTCTTCACCATAGTGCAGGACAGACTGGAATCACCACCGAGGTGTCACAGCTTTCTGTAGCAACATCAGGGCCACTGGCTTCCTTAGTGGACATGGTCCTTTGACCTGTTCATGTCTGGACTTACTCTTGTTGGCCTGCATGGCCTAGGCTACCACACACAGCAGCTTTGGAACCGACCACTTACCTTTCCACTGCAGCAGGCTGTGGGACCCTCGTGGAGTGGGGTGGAGGTAAGGCCTGAAAACCCTTCTTCCAAGCCTTGACCCCTGACCCTCCTGTTCCCATGTCCCCACTCCTGCTCCTGACTTGTGGCTGAAATGCTCTGGTGCCAGGAGAATCTCCTGGGAAGGTGAGGCCTTGTTCTGCCAGCCAATGAAGGCAGCAGGCCAACCTCAAAGCCACTGAGGGTTGCAGGAGGGAGGAGCCAGGGCAGCAAAGAAGGGGAAAGACCATATGAACCCCATCCTGGCTGCCAGCATCCTTGCAAGTGACCCAGATCTGTGCCATGCGACAGGCACACCGTGCATTGCACACCCACGAGCCTGGCCCGTGGTACACTCTGGCTACTCACAACTTGGCCAGCATCTCCACCCTGGCCCGGACAGTCATGATCTAGAAAGACCGAGATGGTTATGGGGCTGGGAGGGAAGCTAAGGTTTCAGGGGCTGCCATGTGTCAGTGAGCCTGGAAATGGCCCTTGAGGGTCTCTGAGCCTCTGGGGACCCAATATTTCAGAGTTCCTGACTCAGCTACAGATGCCAGAGGATCTTGGGCCAGCACCAGGGTAGCCTCAAGGGAAGGATATCTGTCTCCTCATGGGGATTGCTCTGGAAGGGGCACACTGTCTTGCTCTGTTCGAGGGGAGGTCACTGAGTGATAGGTTGACAGCCTACTCAGGGCTCCAAGAAGATGCCAGAACTTGCAATTGTGTCTTGGTGGCCTTGGGAAGTGCCCCTACCCATGTCCTGTGGGCAAAACCTGCCCTCCCCAGGATACTTTAGGGTAAGGGGAGGGCAGCCCAGCCCTGATGGCGAAGCTCAGGGTCATGCATTTGCATTGAGCACCTTCATTCTCCCAGGCCTGGCATCTCTCCCTACATCTTCAAGCTTCCATAGATGGGAAAGCGTTAGGCCTGAATCCTAGCCTCTGGTGCCCCTCGCCTGATTCTATAGCATACCACGGACAGGATCCCTCTGACCTCCAGCTTGGTGCTCAGTGCTGGCATCTACACTGGACGATTGCCCATGTGTGAGCTCCCTCAGCACCTCCAGCTGCCAGCCCCAGCCTCCTTTCCCAGCTGCAAGGGGAGATGTGTGTCATCTCTTCATCTAGCTGCTGTGAGGAAACAGACATCCTGGGGGCTGCTGTGGTGGCCACAGTTTGTGAAGGCCCTAACCACAGGGTTGACCATGGTGACAACCACAGGGCTCGTGTTGATGGCCAAGGGTATAGGGTGGGGACTGAGAGCTGTCTCAGAAGACAGCCTTGAGGAGTGGTCCCTTGTCAAGCTCCATGGCGACAACTTGCCTGGGTTCCTTTGACTCAGGCCTTGGGACAGGGAGCAGGCATAGAGGATAATGAGGGAGGGGGGTGACAAAGTGGCTGCTCACGCTGGCAGATGAGACCTGGGATGGGGGGGGCCCACCCATGGGCTGGATGACTGGACTCACGTCATATTTCTGCCGTTTCAGCTTCTCCCCAAATTCGAACTTGTCAGTCTCGAGTTGATAGAGGGTGTCCCAGAGCTCCTTGGCCTTATCCCTGGAGGGCAGAGTGAGGCTGGGAAGGCTAAACCCAAAAGGCATCCCAAACCCTGCACTTCTTTAGCTACCACAGAGAGACACTTTGGCTTCAGTGGCCTAACCCCCAGCACCAGCCCCTCACCTCAGCTTGTCGTCACTGAGGTGGTCAATGTTAAGTGGCTTGCGTCTCTCTGCAAGGATCTTCTTCTTCATCTCCCGGGCTGTCTGCTTCTTGCCTCTCTTCTGATCAGCCTGAAGGGGACAGACAAAAGGGAGGGGCCTGTTTTCAGAAGTGGCATATACTAACACAGACCAACGGCCACTCCCTGGGCTCTAGGCACCAGCCTCACCTTGGCCAGATAGCTGCTGTAGTTGGCTCCCATGGAGGACAGGGCCTTCTTCTTCTTCAGGTCATCCTCGGCTCTCCTCTTGGCATCCTCCTCCTCTCTCCGAGCCTTTTCCTCCTGTGGAGATCCCATTCCCAAGATTCTCAGGGCCAGAGCCAGGGATGCTTTCTCTCAACATACTTCAAAGACATGCCCAGGCCAAGAACCTTCTGGAAGGAAGCTCCAGTGGTCAGGATCTACCCTCTTGTAGCATTTCTGCAGAGCAAGGGACTTCAACCAGTAGCTCTGATCCTGAATCCATGCAGTGGGAGCCCTGGGAGAGTGAAGCCCAAGCCGCTTAAATTCCTTTGGGTTCATGGGCAAGGTGGCTGGACTAGCATTGTCCTTACCGCCAGTCTGTTCTGGCGCTCACGCTCCTTTTCAGCGCGGATCCTCTGCTGCTCAGCCCTCTCAGCACGGCGCTTTTCCTGTGGCCAAGAAGCAGGTCAGCCCAGCCCTCTAGCATGCCCAGTGGCCTCCACCCAGGTGGCCACACTCACAATTCTCTCCTTGAGTGCTACCAGCTCTTCCTCCTCCTTCTTGCGGGCTTCAAAGTGGCTATCAATGAGAGCCTGCAGCTCCATGAGGTCCTTGTTCTGGCGCTTCTTCTGGATGTCCTGGGGTAGGAGAGGCCATTTGTCTATACCCATCCTCTCTAGCCTGGGTCTTGCTTGATACCCCCTAAAGAAGCCTCACCTCCTTGGCCACCAGGACAGCTACTGTCCCTGAGCTGTTGCCCTCCTAGGGTCCCAGGCAGCCTAATCCCCAAACCCCAGAGCAGGGATGGTGCCCTTCTCCTGGTCCAGGCCCTACCAAGTTGTGAGGCTAGCAGCTGCCCTGGGATGGACTGGCTCTTCCTCAGAGATGCTTTACATGGGCTTGACTGAGAGGAGACTGGTGAGTGAAATACATTTGTTGCATAACTAATAAATGGGTAGATGAATCATGGATAGATAAAGAGACAGATTGAGTGGATGGATGATGAATGGGGGATCGGTGGGTGAATAACTACATGGAAGGTAGGATGAGCAGATGAATGAGTTGTGGAGATTAATGGGAGGCGGATAGATGGAAGGTTGGGTATATGGATGATTGATGGATGGAAGGATGGACAGAGGAAAGGGGAAGATGTTTATTGGAGGAATTTTCTCTGACCCAGAAATGAGTTAGAGAGGAATAGTTTCTCTCCTGGTGCTAGAAAGATTATACCTGGAGGTCTGATATGAGGCTTGAAGTAGGAGGTGGGGGTTGAGGGATGTTGATCTGATTCCCATAAACTTACATCAAAATCTACTTTCTCCCCTTCTGGGATCTTAGGAGCAGTGAGTCTGAAAAGAGAGAGAGAGAGAGAGACTGGTTCATGAGCACACAGACAATCAAGACCCTACCTCGGGGGTTGAGTTGCACTGGGGTGACCTGGCCCCAGTCTGTCCCTAACACCTTCAAACCCTTACACCTGGCTGAGGGTACCTTGTCTAATGCCACTTTTGCCTGAATTTTATTCTTATTAAGTTCATTATCTATATCCTAAGAGTGAGCTCACCCTTCAGAGCTATTTCCAACCTCTTCCTGTCCCCTTTGTTTTGCTGGATCTTTCACCAGCAAGTTGGTGATCCTACCTAACCTTGGTACTAAATTATTTTTCACTCTATCTTTTTAGGAGAGGTGCCTAGTTTCTTGCTCAAGGGAGAAAACATGTAGCCAGGCCCCACCAAATGTCAGATAATTGCCACATGCCCTTGGGGACAGCCAATGGACAACGGTCTATGTGCTCAGGACTGGCCGTTGTGACCTTTTTTCTCTGGATACTCTATAATCTTTCCAGGGGGCCCAACGAAAGGAGAAAGAGGCACTTTGAAGAGAAAAGGAGCCCCCAGTCCTCTGGCCCAGCACCCCCCTTCTCCTACCAACGTGTTCCAGATGGAGCAGAGGGTTAAGACAACAAGGGCTTTTTAAAACAAGCCACAGCAGAAAGTGGAGCCGAGTATCGATCAAAAACCAGAGCGGGAAAGATTCTTTAGGCTCAGAAACACCAGAAGTTCCCTCCAAGGAAAAGATGTGCTGATGACTCCGTGCAAATGAAAAACTTATGTATGTGAAACGAGGAAAAAATTGCAAGGCTGAGGGAAAAAATCCAGACCCCAAAAAAAATATTTTCAGCAAATACACAGAAGACTTATATCCTTATGCAAACTAATCATTAAGAAAACATCAAGACACGTCCACTGTGAGATAAATGGGCGAAGGACATAAGGTACCAATTCTCAAGAAAGAAAGACAACCAGTTAACAAACGTTCAGGGAACAGTTGGCCCACGTACGATCAGAGGAATGTAAAGGAAAACAGCCGTGAGATGCTGTTTGCCATCTGTCAATGGCTGAGGTGCAGAGGCACGTTTCTGACTTTGGGTGAGGCGGGCGTGGGACACAGACTGCTCACAGCACACGTCGGAGGCTGCCTTGGCCAGGCTCTTGTGGAAAGCAATTTGGCAAAGAATGTCAAAGTCTTAAGAACGTTCATACTCTTTGACCCAGTAATTCCAGTTCTGGGAATGTGGCCTAGGGAAATAGCCCTGAAGATGGAAAATGCTTTCCACTCGGTGTTATTTATGATAGTAAAATATTGGGGGAAGCCTGCAATAGAGGAATGGTTAGCAAAATTATGGTTTGTCCAATTGATGGAATATTATGTGGCCATTCAAAATATTTGAGAAGACTATGTAAAAACATGGAAAAATACTTATGAATAGTGCTAAATTTTAAAAAAGCAGAATTCAAGGCTGTATAGACAGACCGATGTTTGAAAAACAGCAGAGTTGAGATCTTTTTTTCCAAGCCCTTCGCATGGAAAAAGAGTAGGAAGAAATAAGGATTTTTATTTCTTTCTGCTCGTTTCCATAGTCTGGCTGGCTGGACTGCTGGTGGGTGGATGGGTAGGTGGGAGAATTATAGATGATTTTTTTCTGCGTTTGACTTTTACGTATTTTCCGAATTTTCTTTAATGAGGTGTTTTATTTTCATAGTGAAAACACAAACAATTTTTCTGAAATAGGAAAATGTCTCGTGATCCAGCATTACTTTATTTTAACTTGCTGAAAAATAAAGTGTGAGGCATGAGAATCTGCTGGCTATGCCTATCTTCCCCTGCTTCAGAGACTCCACTGTCTCTCCTGAAGTGGGAGCAGACATGGAGCTCATGCTAATGTGCCCTGAAATCTCACCTCATGTAGAACACAAAACAGCAAAACCCGTACCCAAAAGGCTCAGGAGTAGGGAGTCACAGAGAGGGCTGTGGGCTTATGAGCACAACCACAGCCAGGAAAGTCAGAAAAATTGGAGTTTAAGACATCTCTGAAACACTCACAAGCAGTGAAATGAGGCCAAGACCCTCCCCCAAAAGAACCATTCTCCAGAGGGTTCAGTGGCCCCTGCAGAGAGCTGATTTGGACATAGCCCATCTGAAGTGGGATTCTGGACAAGACCCACCTCTCTCCTCTCACCTCTACCCCCAAACTGTCAGGCACAGAGAGGCCTGAAAAGGCACTTGAGACGCCATTGCCCTGAGCCTCGAGCCTCACTCCTCTTCTCCAACTCTCCCAGTGCCTTTCTTTCCTCAGTGTGGACACCTCCTCCACGCAGACCTCCTTGCCTGCCTTAGATGAACAGGACAGAGTCATACCCTACAGTTCTCCTTCTGTTTCCTAGGTGATCTTGGGCCTCATCTTCCCTTCACATTAGACTTTTACCCTAAGCATGGGCCCCAGCTTCCTACACCTGCCATCTCGTGGCATGTCCACCCCAGCCTTTCCCAGATCCCACACTCACTTGGGTCTTGGCTTCTCTTCTGGTCACCGCAACATCAGCATGGAGAGAAGGGAGAAAGACCTGGTGAGACAGGCACCTTCGACCTGCTGATGGGGACCACTGAGCTAGGAGCTTGATGGGCTCTGGCCTCTAGGGCTGCCTACCTTTCCAGGTGAGCCCTGATCCTGCAGCCCACCCACCCCATTAGAAGCAGAAGGTTTTGTCTCCATTCCAGGCTGTGAAAGCCTTCAGGAGCTCTAAGAAGGGCTCAGAGTGTGGGGTGAGGAGAAGAAGGAAGAAATGGCAGCAAGCACAGGTCTTCAGAGGTCTGGAATGGAGGAGGACTGGAGGAAGGAGTCTAGGGCCTTCTGGGACTGCTGGTCTGCTGGCTTGTCCCTGCTGGCTGCCCATTGTGGCATCCAACCCTATAGCAGCTGCCATGTGAAGCAACAAGTCCTGCATGGAGGCTCTGAGCCAGGAAGAGGAGGACATAGGGACAGATGGACAGACGGAGAGAGGGGAATGGAGAGCTGTAACAGACACTGCTCAGAACCGGGGTCCTGTGTGGACAAAGCAGGCAGCCCTTACCTTCCTCATCCTCCTCCCGCTCCTCATCAGCGGTGTCTTCGTGCCACGGGCACAAAGCACACATGCAAGAGAAAAGCCGCGTGCATAGTGGCCATGCTAATAGTAGCAGCAGGCACAGGCCTGGGGCAGCACCCATGCCCCCCCACAGGATTACTGTCTGAGTACAAGGTGGAAGGAGCTGGGAAGGTCTGGACCATGAGTGGAACCCCTGACATGGGACTACTTGGAGTTGGCCTGGATGTGGCCTTTGTCCAGGACATTTGCTGTGGCCCTACTCACTTCTATCTGCACGATCAGCCTTACTGGGTCACAAGATGCTATGTCCTAGTCCCCTGGCACCATGCTTCTGTGCAGGTCTCAACTAGTTTCAGTGCAAAGAGCCCTGTCAGTGGCCATGGGCTCTGGTTTGCTCACCTTGAGGACAGAAGGCTTCCCTTTGACCCTAAGAGTCATCTCCTCTTGAGCCTATGATGGGCCTTTTTGGGACAGTTCCTGCTACCTCTTCCTCAGCCATCTCTGAGGCCAGACTTGGGCAAGTGGACCGGGTTTCAGGCCAGAGCCTCCAGCCACCTTCTCCTGGAGGCTGCTTTCTTGAGGATGCCCACCAAGCTCAGGGTGGAGACATTCTGGCTGGGCCTGGCTGAAACTAGTGTCTCCAGATGGCCTGTGACTGTGAGCTACACTGTCCTCTGGTCCTGCTCTGAGCTTTGGGTGGTGATGACAAGGCCATTTGCATGCCATGTCCTTGGCCTTGCCTCTGTTGGGCCTTTGACACCAGCTCTTTCCTCCACACACGGTGAACAGTCAGCAGGCCCTGCCAAGGGTCAGAGTCAGGGTGGGGGTCTGCCAGGGGCACATGCTCCCCAGGTCCTATCTCATATGGTTGCTTAGGAACCTGGCACACAGCAGAACAGTCGTGCAATTCTGCATGTGAGGCCGATTCTTCCCTCTCCTAGCACCTGGGAGAATGGGGCTTGGGGGACACAAGGGGAGCTTCAAGG
This sequence comes from Cavia porcellus, assembly GCF_034190915.1. Taxonomy (NCBI): domain Eukaryota; kingdom Metazoa; phylum Chordata; class Mammalia; order Rodentia; family Caviidae; genus Cavia; species Cavia porcellus. Next base: position 30,737,746 of record NW_026947500.1, read on the forward strand.
CAGAGTGGAGCATGAAATGCAGAGGTGGCTGCATGGGTGAGGCCACAGGATCCCACATCTCTCCTAGTGAGGCTGGGCTGCAGCCCTGGGATCCTGGGGCTGGGGGTCTGAGGGAGCCGGGAACTGCAGGAAACAAGGCCACAGCTGAAGCCCAAGCAGCAAAGCTTCCCCTACTCCTCCCGCATTCCATCCTACTCGTGTATCCATCTGTCCATCCATCCTTCAGCCTCAGTGCAGGTCTCAGGGTGACCTGATAACCTTGTAGCACATACAGGCTGGGCACCATCATCCTGTGTGGCTGGAGACACCACTACCACCATCCCTTTTCTGGGGTATCCTTGTCCCCCTGGCCTTTCTGAGGCCAAGGAAGAGTTTTATGAAGGCTCAGGCCCAGCTGGTGTGATAGTTCAGCTCCATGGAGGCAGCATATGAATGGGGGTGGGGGGCTGGCTCAGATCTGTAACTCCCTCCCTCCACCTGGTGCGGCCAGCCTGTGCTGGTGTGGGGTGTGTCTGGCTCGGGCCCAGGCAATGGGTGGGATGCTGAGACCTGACTGATTGCTCATTTGCACGCATGGCTCCCGGGTGTTCTGGGTCCCTGACATCCCTATCTTGAGCCTCAGCCGACTTTCTGCTTCACCCGACTTGTCCCTCTACCCTCCCTCAGCCTCACTTCTTACTTCCCCCTCCTCTGAGGCTACTCACCCTGCCACTCCTCTACTCTTCTTCACCTAATCTGATAGATCTAGAGGACCCCAGTGGACCCCAGAACCATACTTTTTTTTTTTGGTACCAGTAATCGAACTCAGGACCTTGTACTCCCAGGCAGGTACTGTGTCACTGAGATATATCCCCAGCCCAGACACATCCCCTGAAAGCCTGCTCTTCCCTTAGCCTCGAGTCTGCCACCTCACACTTTCCACCTTCATATTGGTGGCCAGGAAGGGCTGCGACATCCCTGACCCCTCCACCAGGGCCACCAGGGTCAATGAGGTTCACCTGAGCCAGTCCCCCATGCTGATCTCACTCAACTCTATCCCCAGTCCAGAGGTCAGATGGGTCTTGTCTATGGTGGGGAATGTCTGGAGGGGTGGCAAGAGGAAAAGAGGACACAGGGAGGGAGGGGGCAGCTCCATAGCTTACCTTCCTGGACTTCCTCTGTAAGCAGCACCGTGGGGGAGGGAGGGAGGGAGAGAGAAGGACCCATGAGTGAGGGCAGGGAATAAAGGGGTGGGGGAGGGGGGAGAGGAGGCAGGAAGAGCAGGCCAGAGGCGAGCAGGTTACACGGCCCCTCTTGTTCCTTCTCCACGTGGCTCCTCCACGCACCCGCACACGACCACATGTGCCACATGGCGCGGAAGTCATGTCACATACCTGGGGGGGGCTCATGAGCTTCAGGAGCTAAGGAGGGCCACGGAACAAGAGGCATAACCGCGGGTCAGAGGTCAAAGGAGAGGGATCCAAGGTTAAACGGAAACAGCCCGTCGCCACTCAGGCCGAGGGGGTGGGCACATGCGGGAAGCGAGCAAGATACCGTCAGAGTTAGCCTGGCGCTGAACCCCAGCCCCCATTCCCACATCTCGTGTAACCCATTCTCAAAATCTGGGTACAACAAGCCCTGAGGAGGCCTGAGCCCACCCCAGTACCCATCCTCACAAATAGAGAAACTAAGGCAGGGGGCAGATTGTGGTGCTGGCTCTTGCTTTGTCCTGGCCACTTCTTGGCTGTGCAGGTCCCAGGATGGGCTGTCCTTCCTTTGCTTCTCACCCACTTCCTATGTGGGCCAGAGAAGCCCCTCTAGTGCTGCAGGACAGGCTCAGAGCCCAGAATTGGGGCCAGAAGGGGTGTGAGAAGCCTGCCAGGACCCTGTTTCTCATCACTCCAATAGCTAGGCACAAAGGCCTCTTTTTACACAAACTGAGCTACTAGGCCTCTGTTTTCACCTGCCTCTGTCCCCAGTGTCCTGAGTTTGTGCTGGGATCTAGCCAGGTCTGGAAGTCTCATGCCACCCCATCATTGCCAGGAGTTCTTAGTTACTCCCCAGGAAGGAAGGTCTGGCAGTTACAGGCCTAGTCTTTCCCATGGCTCTGAGCCAGGCTGCCCTCCCCATCCCAGGCTAACTCCCTCCATCTGGGAGAGCATATGGCCCCAAACAACAAGGACTGGGGACCCCAGTGGTGCTGCCTGTTGTGTCTCTCAGGGTCCCACACCTTCAAGCACAGGACATGGTTAGTGGGTTATGTTTGGCCACATGTGGGGCCCCTTGGCTGGCTGGTGCCTCACTGCCTCCCAACCCTCTCCCCAGCCCATGAGGGCTCCAGCCAGGCCCCGGGCTCCACATGAGGACCAGAAGTCCTGGGTCTTCATACCTTCCTCATGGACTTCTGCGGTGAGGCGTGCCAGGGAGTACAGAGTGCCAGGGAGGAGAGAGGACAGGATTAGATGGAGGCAGACACACATCCTTAGAGGCGGGAGCCAGGGTCACAACCCGGACGCGCCAGGGTGGCTGTGAGGTGAGGGCTGGGTAGGGTCAGGAAAACACAGAGGTGGGTGTGGGCTTGGGGTCCTGCACCCTACTTACCTTCCTCCTGGGCCTCTTCTGAGGATGGGGGAAGCCAGAAGCAAGAGGAGGATCGGAGGAGAGAGAGAGAAGAAATAAGACAGTCATTAGAGGGGCATGCTGGGATTGAGGTTAAGTGTCTGGCCCACAGGAGAAGAGGGTAGAAGGGTCTCCTGATAGATCAGGGTAAGAGTGCGCAGTCCTACATTTCTGGCCTTAGCAGTTGGTCATGGTGAGCAGGATTCCCTGAGTGTTCACTATCCTGAGGCCCCACAGCTGCCTGGGCCTCCTCTGCCTCTTCTGCCTCCTCTGGCTCCTCTGCCTTGGGCCTGGGCCTCAGCTGTCTTGGGCCTGATCTTGTATGGTTAATGCTTGTGAATAAGAAGTCAAGCTACATCTTGCTCTGCGGGGCATGGGAATGAGGCTCAGGAACAAAAACCACGTGTAATGAGAAGACCCTCTGTGCTTCACTCATTTCTGATCCCAGGAAAGTCCCTGGGAGCAAAGTGGGCCAGTACGTGGGTCTTGCAGGAAACATTCTCAGGAGACTCTCCCATAACCATCCCCAGGGAAAAGGTGGCTCCCAGGGTCACATTTCTTGCTCAAAAAGAAACCTTTCTACCTTTCTGCAGAAAAAAAGAAGTGTTCTGCTCACGTCGTTAAGGTAGCAAGTGTTTGCAAAATATTTTCAAAACACAGCACCCAGCAGCCCTTGCAAGGACAACCAGCCTGTGGAGGCTGAGTGGCTGCCAGGGGCTTGAGCGGCACCCTTTGGGTCTGGGAACTGCCACGCCCACTGCTCCCAGGTGTGCCCCCTTCCAGCACTCTGCCGCCACACCTGCCCAGGCACGACAGCCAGGGAGGGTCCTGCCATGTGCCTGAGGGTAGTGGTGGTGGGGGGTGTGGGGAGACACTGGGAGAGACAGAGACAGAAATACAGAGACAGGGTCGGAGGATACTGAGGGATACTGAGGGAGGGATACTGAGAAATAGCCAAAGCCAGAGGAACGAGGTGCTGAGTGATACAGAGATACTGATGAGATGCTTAGAGAGACACAGAGACATGCAGAGTGACACCAAGAGAGACGAACGGTGAGACAAAGAGCAGCAGCAGTGTATGTTGAGGCCCTGGAGGTTAATGAATGCATTTTAATGACCAGATCCCAACCCACTCTACACACTGGGGATGTGACCACCACACAAGGCATTCATGAATGATTAATAAGTATCCATTAACAACTGAAGAGATCGATCATCATTGAAGGCTAATGATGATTTAATTATTGATCAAGTTATTGACCATTAATTAAATGATTGCATCCTTAATCACTAAGAAATGATTAATGATGATAGTTAATATTGAATTAATGATGAAGAAGATGGACAGTTAATTGATGAGCTATAAGAGGATAGGGAGGGTTGGATGGGCAGGGCCTTCACCAAGCAGGAAGGAGCTCCATAAAGAAAGGATCTGGGGGCTGAGGGGCCTCCAGGGCCACCACAGTTACCTTCCTCCTCGTACTCCTCTGCATTGGAATAGAACAAAAGAGAGGGGCCATGTTAGCAGGGGTTGTTGGAGAAGGTGAAAGTGGGAGGGCCAGCCCATTCCACCCCTGGACAGTCCAGCCTTTTCTGCTGGCCAGGGATGGGGCCTGGGACTCCTTGGGCCCAAAGAGGGCTGTGCTGAAGGAAGAGGCCATGAGGACCGTGTCTGCACCCTACCATGACCAACAGACCCCAAGGCCCTAAGGGTCAGCTGGCTCCAGCAGGTCTGCAGGCTGAGTGGGTTGAGATGTAATCACTTCTCAGAGGAGAGGTCGGACCATTTCCAAAGGGGTTGTCCCAACACCCACCCTCAGAGGTGGCCAACTTGGAATGTGCAGACCAGGGGCTCTAAACAGATACACACTCTCCCTTCAACTCCCCCTCCCCCCAGGGTAATTTTTCTGACTAGAGGTAGAAGTAGAGAGAAAGAAAATAGCTGTGACACTCACCCTCAACCTGTTCACTGCAGGGGCATGTGGAGGGGGAGAGAGAGAAAGAGAGAGAGGAGTGAGGTGGCTTCTGCCTGCTGGGCTGCACAGCTCCCAGCAGCCCCAGCAGCCCTGACTCTGCACACAGGACAGGGTCCGGGGCAGCTCCCAGGCAGTGATACTCACACTTCCTCGTCAGACATGGTGAGGGTAGATTATTTCTGGGGAGAAAAAGGAGGAGCGGTGACTCGGTGTTTGGAAAGGAAAGATGGCTCAGAGCTGGGGCCGAGAGGGGACATCACAGACAGGACTTGCTCAACCCTCAGTTCTTGGCATCCTGCCCACAGGGCCCCTCATCAGCTCTAATCCAGCCTTCTTCCCCAAAACTCTGATCCTTCTCCTTTCCTCCAGGGCTTCAGGCTGAAGGTCAGAATCCCTGCTAGGTAGACACTCTCCCTATAGCATTCGCAAGGAGGGCTCTTGTGCGGTGTTGTCCCCGGCAGAGAGGACTCTGCAGACCCTTCTGCATGCTAGGAAGACTGGCGAGTCTGAGATACAGCCTGTCTCTTGGTAGCCTCTGATTAGGTTGCATGGGCTTCTTAGGGGGCCAGGATGACCGAAGCCAGCTCCTTAAAATGGGCGGAACAGACCTTTTCAGGTCTACCTGCCACTAACTACTTTCTTGGTGTGAACCCAAAGCGCCCTTCAATGCCCCATGGCTTCCACAGCCAGGCTCCCCGAGGATACCCGAGAGCCTCTTTTGTGTTCCTTACAACCCTCTGAGGATGCCTCCTCCAAACCACAGAGCATGTGAGTGGTCCGTCTACCTGACTCCCTCTTCCCCACCAGACATGGAGGTTGAGCCTCTGAGCCCAGCAGAACTATGGTCAGAGGTGCTCCTTGGCAAGTGCTCCAACCTGGCACTCTTGTGCCACATGACACCGCTTTCCTAGGCCCATCTTGATCTTGTCAGCATCTGTGGGAAAGTACCAGGCCTGAGACTGGCCGCACCTATGCAGGTGTGGCCAGTTTCAGGGCTGGGAGTTTGGGACTGTGGTCCGTGAGTTGGCTCATACACACCCAGAGCAGTGGGGGCCTGGGAGCTCTCTGAGCAGCTGTATCAGAATGTTGGCTTCGGGTTTAAAAAACAAAGTTCATGGCAACATATTACATACTTGAAGACAATGGTTATGGCCCCCCAAGGGAACTTATAGAAGAAAACACCCATTCATCAGCTAAAAATCCATTTGCTGCTCAGGGTTTAGGTGGGAGCCATTTCCAAGTTCTCTGTCCATAATGTTCCTTTTTTTTTTTTTTTTAAGAGCAAGTTACTTTCCATGCAAAATTAACCATTAGATGTCTGTGAAGCCTGTGTCCAGGCACAAGGCGAGTCCCGCTTCACCCCAGCACCCTTGCCCAGGACACCATTGTCCATCAGTGGACGGCCTCTAGCATATCTGCAGCTGGGCAGTGGCTCCTTACTCCAGCCCAGCAGCCAAGGTTGCCTACTCATCTGGTTCCTCTGGCCCTTCTGGTCCATACCAGCTCCTAGCTACCCTTGTTCCTTGAGATCTGCCCTCTCACTGGGTCCAGAACCCAACCCCTATGTCCACTCCCAGACTACTCTATAGGTCCAGAAAGTCAGTGAGGGCTGTGAGGCCAGAGGACCCTGCTCCCTGCCGCCACTCCAACCCCAGTAGGGCCAACACCTGTCAGTCACCAAGGGGGAAGGGTGGCCCATGCCCAGGGAGGGGCTATTTATAAGGATCCTGTGGCAGCTGAGATATCCAGAAATAGGCACCCAAATCAGCAAGACGCCTCTGTCCAGAAACCCAAGACGATGTATGGGGGTGGGGGAGAACAGTCCAGCCCTTCCTCCCTTTCAAGGTGAGGCACCCTTTCAAGGTGAGGCAACAAGGACTCCTTCCCAGGTGGGGAAACTGAGGCTCCTACTCTTCTGAAGAGTGCTTGGAGGTCCCTGCAGGGCTTGCACCCCTCCCTTTCTGTGTGGTCCCTGTTATCATCTCTTTGGGGGGGTACTGGGGCAGAGGATGGCATTTCGACAGCTGAAAAGGAAAACAGTTGTCCTCTTAATGCCATGCCATCAGAGGCAATACATGTAAATAGCCCACAAGGCTGGGTTCCTTGGGGACATGTGCCATCCTTCCCTCCTTCAAAGGGAACAGGAGGCCCTGCCACTCTCCTGCTGGGGGGAACTCTGACCATGCCTTGCCTCAGCTCATTCCCCTCTGGCTACTCTTGCATGACCCTGTCTCTTCCCAGGATGTCCAAGGACCTCTAGACAGTACTCAGGACCTGGTGGATGAGGGACTTAAAGGGGCCTCTCAAGGCTACCTGCTCCTTCCAACCACAAGCAAGGTGGGACATGTCCTTTCTGGGCAGGAACAACTCCCTCATCCCTGTCCTGCCCCAGCCCAGCCCCTGTCTACTCTCCCAGGAGCTACCCAAGGCCTGCTTGGGGTCTAGATGTTTTTCCCTCTGGAATCCTTTCTACCCCTTAATATCATTCCTACAAAAGGGCAATGTCAGAGGCAAAGCAAGTTCCAGATGAGCCCAAAACAGCTGTGTTGCAGCAGGCAGTCCCTGGGTAGCCCTTGAAGCTCTGGTCAGAGTCCCTGTTGTGTGGTCTAGTTTCACACTCTTACCCCAGACCTCCCCACACCGCTACCTTCCCCACTCCACACTCTTGTGTTCTAGCTTAGACCAGGTCTTCTGCACTATGCTGAGGCTAGGGGACCATGAAAACATGATGTCAGAACCCCTCACCAGTCCCAGGGCCACCTGGCTTCTCCAATTGTCATGCTTCCCATCCAAGTGTCAGGCAACCAGTCAACCATGGAACTTGGCCCCCAAGCCCAACAGTGCCCTTTGGGTGCCTAGTACCCAGCTCAGATGTAGGAGGCCTTGGGGGTGGCTCATCCCCATACGCACCTGCTGAGTCTGAGAAGGGTTGGAGCTCACTGTGGACAGGACCAGTTGCACGTACTGCCTGGTCGGCCTCAGCCCCTCATGTTATACCGACATTTGATCTTTCCCAGCAGCCCATTGGCCAGTGGCTGGGTAGCTGGGGTGGGGGGACAGGGTGTGCCCAGTTAGGCCCCTGACCAAGTATAGGAATGGTCAGAGGAGGAGGCTGAAGGAGGCGAGGATGGAGGAGACGTGCCTAGAAGAGTCAAGGTCCCTGCCTGCCCCAGGAAGGTGTCAGCTGCTATTTTTACTACTCAGTGCCAGGCCTGTTCTTGAAGGGCTCAAGAGGGGAGAAGAAAGGTGGTAGATGGCCTTGAGATGGGGAAGAGGACTGCCCTTAAGCCAGGCTGGTGTGGGGATCCCCAGGGCTGGAGTCATAGGTTCCCCAGCCCCCAACTCTACCCAAGGTATGCTATGGAAGTGAAAACCTCATCCAGGGCAAGGATCTCCATGTAGAACCTTTCCCAGCCCCACCCCATACCCCTCCATTAAAGGTGTAGCCCAAGACCCCAAAGGAGTATAGGGTACTGGGTCCCTAGCCCCATCACTCTGAGGACATTAGAGACCGGGCCTGCTTTTCCATGTGAGACCATGGGGCTACATAGATGAAAAGGTTGCAGAAATAGAACATAAATCCAGTGGCTCTTGCTTTTGGCATCTCCCCCAGTGGTTGGTGGCCTCCCAAGGCCAGGGGCCACGTCTCTGCCCTCAGCTCCTGTTCGAGGATGCAGAAGTTTGAAGTCTCAGGTCAGTGTTTGGGCTCTGAGTGGCCGGTTGTGTGCTTGTAGAGCTGGCCTTTCTTCCCTCAGGACTCCAGGGGGCACCATCCAACCAACAGATGTCTCTCATGGGCCTCTGATGGCCCCATGCTTGCCAGAGAGATATGTATCAGGATGACCCTGCCTCTGGATTAGGGAAACTGAGGCAGGGATTGGGTAGAGAGCAGCTTTAGTACTTTGATCTCGTTGTACACTCCTTGTAGATCTCATGGGCTGGGCAAGGCTTGTGGGGTCCATAAAGCTGCCTAATCCAGAGCTGACCAGTCCCCAGGACAAGGAGGGTGAGGAGGTGCCAGGAGATGCAGACAACCCAGACAAGGAGCTACAAATAATCATGTCCTCCTGAGTCCTAGGGTTGGGGCATCAAGATGACCTGGTTCAAGGCCAACAATGCACCAGCTCCAGCTCTACCTGGCTCTGTGCTCTAGAGCTGGGTCTCAGACCTTCTGGGATTAACATTTCATCCAGTCCTTCCATGCTGAGATGAGGCCTTGAAGGCTAGAGACAGGTAGTGATGTGTCTGGGCACAAGGCAAAGAGAGAGAGTGCTCCAGGCTGCTGGCTCGAAAGATGGGCACCTTCAGTTGCCTACCTCTCCTCCAAGCATCCAGCTGCTGCAGTCATCCCTGTCCTCCTGCCCAGAACCTATACCTCCCTCTCCACCTGTCCATGTCCTCAGACACAGCCTTGACCCTTAGCCACCATTGACCAGCTCTCTGGCTGTGTCTGCTCTGGAATTCTGAAGAAGTCCTGAGCTAGTTTCAAAAGACCCTATCCTCTCCCATGGTGAGTCTGATCTCCACCTCACCCCCGAGTCTGGTTCTCTAGTGTCTGCTAATAGAGGCCTGAATATATTCCACCCCTTTCCCATTGCAGATGCCCATGTAGAATGTAAGTAGAATGTAAGGAGAACTTGGTTCCACCTGCCGGCCTTGCTGGAGCTTGGCCTGGGACACCTTTGTCTGCTAACCTTGTCTGGCTAGGGTGGGGGACCTTTAGAGACCACACCTGCAGGTGGGCATGCCACGGGCTCTGCAGTGGCCCTGCTTGGCCAGCAGGGGAGAGTGGCTGCCCACTTAGCAAGTCAGTCTGTGGCAGGTGCTCTCCCATGAGGTCAGAGGGACAAAGCTGGTTTTATTTTGGGTAACAGCTACCTCCTCCTCAGGGTGCCAGGCCTGAGGTACACCAGGACAGCAGAGAAGACACTGGTAGACACTGCTGCCGGCTGCTGAGGTCCTGTGACAGGTAATCCACACCGGGTCCCACCTGCCCTGGCTGGGACTGTGTAAGGGGAGAGGAAACCTGGCAGAAGCTTCCTCTGGGGAGTAGGGCAGAGGGACTGGAGACCCTGGTGAGGCCAGAGACAAGAGGCAGCTCAGTCCAGTTGAGTAGGGGACGAATCTCCACCCACAAAGAGACTGGAGATCTAGTAATGCTGGTCCCAGGGTGGGGATGGGGACTTCAAAGTTGGCGAATACTGAGCTAAGCCCAAGGTAGGGATGAGATCATGAGAGGAAGCCAGTTTCCCCAGTGTCTCATTTCCAGTGGTCTCTGTGGGTCAGTCTGGGCCCCAGGTGCCAGTACCTATGGTTGAGAGTGGAGGAGCCCACCAACCCTGAGCCCTCCCTAGTGCCCTGGGCTGACCTACTGCAGGCTGGTTCTGCCAGGCCAAGGATAGGAGCAGCTGACATGGCAATTGGGACTAAGCCACTCCAACCACGGTGGCTACTGCCCCCATGCCTGTACACACCCTGTGGTTTTGCAGACTCACTGATTGGCTCTTCAGATACCAGGGGCGTCTGCTGTGTACAGAACTCTAGTGGTGCCTGGAGTAGGAGCAATGGGCCGTCAGGGATCCGTTAGGCAGGCAGGCTGAGGGAGGGGCAGTGCTCTGGAATCCCTGGCCAGATGCCTTCTGTATGGGGACTGCTTTGAGCTGCTTGACTTTGACAGTGGCAAGCTACCTTCTTGGTTTGGGGCAGCAACCAAGTGTGGGTGTGATGTGACTCAACACTGGGGAGAACTCTGCACCTGCAATCCAAGCAAGGTATGGGTTAAGCCACGGCCAAGGCAACAGACCTTGGATCCTCATCCCTAAGATTGAGCCTGTGGAGACCCAGCCCCTGATTCTTAGTGCCGTCCAATCTGATCATGTATTGGTGTGCAGCTTACTGCCCACTGTTGACTAAAAGGGGGCTTTCTCTTGCTTTCCTTAGTCACCCACACCTCCAGACTGAGCATGAAAGGAAAGGAACATCTGTCACCTGGGAATGCCCTTGCCTTGGCAGAGGATAGGCCTTGATAGTTTCTCAGTGGTAGGATTGTGGACAGAAGGGATGGTGGGGGTGGCATGCCATTCTGCTTGCCTTAGCAGATGTGTTCTGTTGAGCTTTTGCCTTGTTGAGCTGTCCATTTTCATGAGGCAAGTGAAGTTTAACTAAAGGCTTCAGAAAGCGGAGACTCTGAATGCCCAAGTGAATGGCAGGGTCAATCTTAAGCCATCAGTGTTTGAGGGATGCCCAAGACACTGAGGGCAGCAGACTTTGTGTCAGGCCCAAGGGTGGTCCCAGAGAGAGGAAGGAGTGCTGGGGGGGAGGGTTCCTACCCTATCTCCTATTTTACTTTTGTCTACTCTTCCCTTCACTCATTCTTAAGCCTGGGTTCTTATACTCATGACTTTCCTTCCTTACTTCTATTCCTCCTGCCTTCTTCCATCATCTATCTAGTCATTTTCCAGTTATCCATTCATATGTCTGTCTGTCTGTTCACACATCTATCCATCCATCCATTCCTGTTCATCCATCACCTGTTCATTCATTCACGAATCCATCTACTCATCCATACATCCATATATCCATCAGTCCATTTATCCATCCATCAATCCATTCATCTATCCATTTGTCTACCTACCCATTCCTCATCATTCACCCATTATTCATCCACTTGTCCATACATTTATCTGTCCCTCCACCAATTAATCTATATCTACCCATTAGTAAATCTATCTCACCACCCAACCACTCACCTATCCATCTGTTCATCTGTCTATTCTTCACCTCCATTCATCCATCCATCCATTCATCTACTCATTCATTCAGACCTCTATCCAACTTGAAATCAGGTGTCCTTCAGGGCTGATGGGGTGACCAGTTCTCTGCACAGGTTGAGCTTCAGTCTTTCCTTCCCAAGGGGCTCTTGGCTAGGAAATGGTTCCTTTAGCCAACACCAGAATTATTCTTCCTTCCCTAACTGTGAGACACAGAACTGGGAGATCGTGGGGACAGCCCTGTGGTAGCTCTTCCCCTCAGTGAATGCACAGACAGGGCACACACAAGTCCAGTGGTTCTAGTGTTGTGAGATTTATATTGGGCCAGGAAGTTACAGATATCCTGGAAGAGGAATGCAGGGGTCTCAACTAATGTGAATACCCCAATTTATATCTCACATCTCAAATCCTACAATCTAATGCTTCTGAAGGACATGGGACAGGCCCTGAATTTGGGACAGCAAGCACTATACAGTGCATAGGTTGTCCCACTGATGTGGCTTTTTTGTCCTGGCCAGTCACACTCCCTCATCCCTCCCCAGTTGGAAAGCAAAGGAGGCCAGCACACGAGGGACTCTTGAGACATTTTATTGCACAAAATGGGGTGAGGTCTTGTAAGCAGGGAGCAAGAAAGATTAAGAATCCTGAGCATACAGCATGGCCTTAGGCGTCCCTTAGGTCTGGTGTGGTAATTAGCCCTCTGAACAGACTGGGCCTCAGTCTCTGGCCTTCCATAGGGGCTTTTGATTGCTCTAAGAAGCAGCCTCTTTAGCCAAGGTCAGGAGTTCTTTTCCTTCCCCAGTTGAGGGACAGAGCTGGGGTATCAGAGTAGGAAAGCCTAGAGGCTGGAGGGTCCAGGAACAAAAGGAGGTGGTGGAGGTAGCAGGAGTATTGGGGCAGCGGTGGGGGTGGAGTGGGGAGGAGCAGGCCATGCTGGTGATCAGAAGCAATTTCTTAGCCAAGGCTGGAGGCCACAGTGGCATCTGGCTGGAGTCTCCCCTGGAAGAGTAGAGGATACTGCTAGCCTGTACCTGTCAAATACAGGAATGGGGCATGAGGAACATTAGCCTGGAGTCTGAGGGGGAGCTATAGCTGTATCTCCTGAAGGACTCAGTTCTCTGCTCCCTCCACACTGCTGGCCCTGAGCACACCCTATTTCTACAACCAAAAGTGCCCTGTCTCAGCCTCCACCTGGGAAACCAGCTCCCCGTGGGGTAAACTCTGGTGCTCAAATGTGGGCCCTGCCCTGGACCATCTCAAAGTAGAGGGAGTGCTATCCACCCACCCTGGCAGCCCCTCAGAGTGTGGGGCTCCCTCAGTTCTGCAGTTCTACGGCCAGCAGCTGAGAGTGAAGAAACAGACCCCTTCTGGGCCCTCCTAGGCAGATAGCTCACGCCACGTTAGAGCCAGCCCCTCAGGCAGCAGCCCAAGGCCTCCCTCCTTCCCAAACCAGACTCCCTCTGGCTCGTCCCAGATGCCATTTGTCAACGTCCTTGCAAACACGTGGCGCCCAGAAACCAAGGCGGGTGGCTTGGCCAGGACCACCCTGGGCAGGAGGTCTGCAGGAATATCCTATTTAGTGTAGCTCAGCAAAAATCGCTCCCACCTTCCGGCCAATCTACCTCTGCTGATGCAGCCTCAGCTATCCCAAGCCATTTGGCTGCCGCTCCTTACCACTGGCTTGCAGCAGACCGACGCACTTGTGGTTGGGCTGGCGACAGCATGGCGCCCCTCACGTGTTTGCGGGTGGCCTGCTCTTCCTGCCCTTGGCCAGAGTCAGTAACCGGCCAGGCTCAAGCCTCCCACTTGGAGTTTGCTTGTGGGTCCCCCGCCCCCTATCCTGCATAGCACTATGACTGGCTGAGCTTATGTGCATGAGAGATTGGCATTGTGCAGGGAATCGTGGACAGAGGCAGGTTCCAGCTTTTATCATCTGCCAAGAGGCTGTAGCTCTTGGGGCTCACTTCCAAACCAGGATATGGGGGCCCTGCCCACAACCAGTTATGCTTAGAAAACACTGGTAGATCCTGAGTGTCAGGCAGAGGGCTTCTGGTAGTGCAAATGTCATACCTCCGGCCTCGTAGAGAATGGGAGACAATAGTCCCCATCACCAGGAGGGCTGGCCTGACTGTGTCCCTCCCCCTCCAGGGTGCAGTGATGCTCATCTCCACTGCCTCAGTGCCTTTGGGGGCTGGTGGCCGGAGCCCCCAGGGGACCTTTGGCCCCCCTCCACCCCTGCTGCCTAAACCAGGGAAAGACAACCTGCGTCTGCAGAAGCTTCTGAGGAAGGCGGCTCGGAAGAAGATGGCAGGGGCTGCCCCTGCCCTACCTGGAGCCTTCCGTGCCTCCCTGTCCCCTGTGAGCGAAGCCAGCCATGACCTGGAGACCACGGCTCCACGTCCTGCTGATGCCCCACATCCTGCTGATGCCCCACGTTCTGCTGAGGCCCCACGTCCTGCTGTAGCCCCACATTCTGCTGAGGCCCCACACACTGTGGTGCCCCTGCCCCGCTCCCCACACACCCCAGTCATCCACCATGTGGCCTCGCCCCTGCAGAGATCCACATTCTCCTTCAGCCTCGCTCAGCGCCAGGCTCTGGCTGCACACTTCCAGGCTCCTTCAAGTCTTGAAACCCCAGCTCCAGAGCCCATCCGGCCCACCAGTGGCTTTGCCTCTGTCTTGGCCCCCACGATGGGGGCTACCCATGTCGCTCAAGTGCACATCCAGCTGGCACCATCCCCGAGTGCAGGAACTCCTGAGTCACCAAGGACAGCCCTGAATGGGGGACCCAGCATCCAGAGTGGAGAACCAGCCCCAGGTCCACCCAGTACCCAGCCTCTGATCCCAGTAGCCCACATCCGCCCATTGCCTACTGGGGCCCAGGCTGTGAGTCCTAAGTCTGAGGAGCCCTCTATAGTGAGGCCACCATCCAGCTTCCAGGCCTCTGTGTCCAGAGAGACTGGGACCAGGGTGGTGGTGCCCATTGCCCCCACCTACCGCTCACCTGGACCCTCACCATACAGCCTGGCCCCTGCAGCACCTGAGGCTGGGCACTTGGGGCAGTTGCCTATAACCAGCCCTGCACCAGAAGTTGTGCGGGTCCCATTGTCCCTAGCATCAGGGCCCCACCCAAGCCCTGCCCCTAAAGTTGCACCCAAGCCCCGGCTCAGTGGCTGGACACGCCTCAAAAAGCAGCTAATGGAAGAGGCAGAGGAACCCCAGTTCCCAGGGCAAGAGACCAGCCTGGAGCCTGCTCAGCTGGGGGCACCCACTGCAACTAGCTCCCGGCCCCCTGCCTCCCGGGCCTCCAGAATGTGGGATGCTGTGTTGTACCGCATGTCAGTGGCCAAGTCTCGCAACCACTCAACAGGGCCCACAGCGGGCGAGCAATCCCTGGCTGGCCTCACCCGCCTACCCTTCTTATACCGGCCCCGCTTCAATGCCCGAAAGCTGCAGGAGGTTGCGCGGGCCCCTCCCACTGTCCAACCCCTTGTAGCACTAAGCCCCCAGCCCAAGAACTTCAATCGGACAGCAACTGGCTGGAAGCTGTGGTGAAGTGTCCAAGACCACAGGGTGGACAGAAGATGGCTGAGCCCCAGTGTGGAGGCTACAGCCATTGCAGGAGGAAGCACACAGTAGGGTATGGGGTGGGGGGAGGCAGGTCGGGGAGAAGTATGGGGACAGCCTAGAAAAGGTGCATCCTGGTGCCCAGAAGAGACTGATGGAAGACGACAGGTCAGGAAGGATAAGCTAGAAAGGTGGAGAAAGCAGGGAGAATGAGGAAGGGAGGCCAGGTCTCACTGGTGTCAGGGAATGAGTCTGATCAAGATAATGTGGGAGCTGGAGGGGTGAGACTTTTGGTGAGAGGGAAAATACACAAGTGTGTGATGAGGGGGGAAGTTAGATTCACTGACTGCCAGGCAGACCTGGCAGCACGCTCCCCAATTGCCAAAGTCTGGGGGACATATTTCCTTCTGTTGATGTCAGAACTGTCACCAGCACCAATAGCTGGTTGGCATTTGGGTGCTCGTGAAAGACTCGAGGGACTACAGGAGCCAGACCCTATCAGACAGACCCCATGCCATGATGCAAGCGGGCGTAGATGAGGGCTGCTCAAAGGTGGGAAGGAAGCTGACTGGACAGTGGAGGAGGCCTGGTCATGGTCCTGTTCACTGCACCCTTCTGCTTCCCTATTTGGGCTGGAAGTTTCTTAGGGGCTTGTTGATTGGAGAGGGGCCAGGGACACCCTGCTAGTCACATTGGGCTTTGGTGGCAGAGTGAGAAAGGCATTCTCAGTGTCAGGGCTGAGACATCAACCTGGTCAAAATGTGTAGAAGGAAAGCTGGGGCCTTTGCAGGGGCACTAGAGGGATCTCAAGCTGCAAAAAGCAACTTTGATGGGCTTCCAGCCAAGAAGAGAGGGACTCAGAGGTGGCCAGGAGAGACCTCCAGCCACAGCTACCACGCAGGACTTGGCAGGGGAAGAAGGCAATGGGAGTGGGCTGGTTGTGCCACCAGCTGCAATGGGCTTTGTGAGTCGAGCCTGGGACCTGGGTGACCAATAAACACTTTTCTAACCATGCAAGTGCTAGCTCCCTCTCTTTACCAAGGTTGGGGCAGCAAACCTTTCAATGGCCTCTTTACAGGAGTGTACCAACACATGTGGAGCCCTGCACCTGGGGCCTCTGTCCTGTTTACTTCCTCCCTGTGGTCAGGCTGCCATTCCTTCCCAAGAAGTCCCAGAGCACATGGAGGGAACAGAGGGGAGCATTGAACTTCCCTTGGGCAGCTTCTGGGCTAGCCTGACCTTGGAGACACAGAATTTTGGTCGAGATAAGGAATGAGTTTGTCTAGAGTTTGTAAGACCAGCATGGTTCTGGTATGTAACCACTTCTGAGGCTAGGACTTCAGGCCTCAGGGCCCAGAGTGGTGGACAAGCAGATCTTGTCCACTCTGCCATTATTTCCAGATTGTAGCAGAATGACACATTTCACGTACAATGTTCTATGCTCCAGTCACTGCCCTGGACTTACCAAAATGTGTGGCCTAAGGCGCCGAACCCTCATCCAAAAGCACCTTCTCGTACTTCCCATGGCCAGTGGCCACAAACTTGTATCTCTTCCCAGATGGGGTGCTCTATTGGGGAAGGAGAACAAAAGTCAAAGAGAGACCCTTGAAAAGGAGAGGCTGTTACATCTGGGAAGCCCTCTCAGATGAAAGGGTCCCCTCTTTGCCACCTTCAGCCTGTACCGATGACACCAAGACCCACCTTGACTGTCGAGGATGTCTTAGAATCTCCTTTCTTCTCCCAGAGGCTCTTCTTGCTCAGGTCTCCAGCAACAATATCCTGGGGTCATAAGAGAGAGCTGTTATGGGACTGGGACCCCTGGATCCTTCTTTTCTGCCTGGCCTTCCCTGGCCACAGGGCTAGAGAGACCTACCCCTCTTCCCTCTGGAAGTGAGACCCCGAGGGCAGAGGCAGGAAGGGACAGAAGGTACAATGTACTATCACTACTCAACATGGGCTTCACCCAGACCCCTCAGAGTGGCTCCTTCACATATCTTAGGGCTCTGATCTACTACTTGCTTTCTCAAGGGAACCTCCCAGGCTTTAAGTACCCAACCCAACCCTGCCTAAGGAAGGACCCTACCTTGCAGGAGGGAGTCCTGGTAGCAGACTGACTCTGCACCTCACCAGTCTCCCATCGACTCTTGGTATCAGCCACAGCCATACTGGGCAGTTCTATGGAAGGCTGGCGGGATAGCTTGGGGGTTCGGCCAGCAGACTGCAGAAGAGAGAGAGCCCCAGGGTAGCATTACTCAACTGTCTCCATTAAGCATATCAGAGGGTCCTGGGGCGCCTCTTATCTTTATTTCCCCCAGAGGGTTTTCCCAATGCAGGCTAGAGCCAGGTACTCTGGAAAAAATGTGTTTTCTTTCATTCCATGTACTTATGAAATGTACCCTTATTTTGAAAGCATGAAGGACATAATGGCACACAAGACATGTGGGCCCAAAATTCTGTGTCTCCAAGGTCAGGCTAGCCCAGAAGCTGCCCAAGGAAAGTTCAATGCTCCCCTCTGTTCCCTCCATGTGCTCTGGGACTTCTTGGGAAGGAATGGCAGCCTGACCACATGCTACTCCTGGCATAGGTCTGGGGGAATGGAGACCAGATGGAGGGCACTGACTGGAGTTTGGTGGGTTTAGGGACATGGGTTAAATGGGTTGGTTGAATAGAGGAGTGTTTTTAGGATAGAGGAATGGGGAGGTTGATGGAGGAACATTGGTTGTATGGAGAACCACTGAATGGGTAGAGGAGAGCTGGGTGAATGGAGAGGTCTGACTTAGAAGAAGGAAGGATATTGGGAAGAGCGACATTACTTGAATGGACAGACGCTGACAAGATGACAGTGTTAGTTGGGTGGAGGAGTGTTTCCATGGAGAGGTGTTGGCTGGCTGAAGGGACATTGGTAAGATGGCAGAGTGCTGGCTGAATGCAGGGACACTGGCTGGCTGGCTAGCTGACACTGACTGGGTGGAGGGAGTGTTGGTTGATGGAGAAATGGTGCCTGAAGGGAGGAGGGATCTGACAGAGGGCATACCTCAATGGCCTGAGTGTACTGTTCCAGCCTCTCGTCAATCTTGGAGATGGGCAGTGCCGGCTGGGACTTCTTCACGCTGTTACTGGAAGGCACAAATGTTGAGCCTCATGTGTCTCTGCCAGGGTCCTTCTAGCCCACCCTGCACCACTCCCAGGGGCTTCCATGATCCCAGATCTGCACCCCTTCGTTATTCTCTGCAACTCCTCCTAAAGGATCCTGGAGAGCAGACAGACATACCTCTTCTCTATCGAGCGGTTCAGGGACTCTGTCCTGTCAGCGAGCTGTGGGGTTGGGCAGAAGCATGCACCTTGGGCAGCCAAAGTGAGGCGCACACACCATCCCCTAGAAGCCTCACCCATCAATCCCACTACCCACTTCCCTGTCAAGAGGCTTTACTGAGCACTGGCCATGAGCAAGGAGCAGGGGGAAGTGGATAAGGAATGGAGCAGGAGCCTGGGGAGGGGGAACAGGAGGCTTTGGGCTTGACCTACTTTGGTGGTGGGGCTCAGGGGAGGTGAGCGCAGTTCGGTGGTCCCCTCTAAGATCAGGGGGCTGGGGATTCTGGGAGGTAGAAATTTCTGGTGCTGGAGACACAAAACCAGATAACCCAGTGACCCCTCCTTGCAACACTCCTGCCCCTCCTTAGAGCTTGTGCAGCATACCCTTTCCCCTCCCTGGGCCTCAGGCCCTGTCTGGCTCTGATTCTCACTCCAGCCCTGGAATTTTCCCGCCAGAGCGGGGGTCACTAGGCTCACTGCCTCCACCCTCTGAGAATGTGGGCCTAAAGTAAGACTCTAGGGTAGGGGGCACTGGGCCAGTCCACAAATCCCTCACTGTAGAACAGGAACCAAAGGCCAACCCAGCCCGGGGAGAGCAATTATCCGCCCTCAGCCCTCAGCCCTCAGCCCTCAGCAGAACCCTCACCTCCTCCCCCTCCTTCTCCTCCTCCATTTCCTCCTCCTTCTCCTCCTCTGCCTCTCCAGTTTCTGTAGCCCCCAGGTGGTCCTGGACTGCTTCCTCCTCTGGGCCCTGTCCCTCCTGGTCCAGACACAGTCCCTCCAGGTGGGCTTTTGTATGATGAAGTTCACCACCATTGTTGTCATTTTCACAGGGACACTGGCAGGACCTACTGGGTAGAAAAGGAGGCAAAGCCATTGACAGCCATTTAATTGCTTAATTCCAGTCTGTTCCTAGTTCCAAGCCTCAGTCTCCTCATTCGTAAAATAGGGGCAGCCAGACAGTTAAATGTTGAGGACTTCTGAGACCCCAGCTTCTTAGGGGAAGGAGGCCCAGCAACCTCACAAGCAGCTGATTTTCTGAGAGCCTCTGTGTAGAGGTCCTGAGGCCCATTTGAGAACAGCATGCCCCTGCATGGTTCCTGCTGAGCAGGGCCACTCCTGCACTGAGGCAGCACTTCTCTCTGAAGCCCCCTATCCCGGCAGGGCCAGCTCCAAAGGGGTTGTACACGACCTCTCTACTGGTCCGGGCTGCCTGGGCTGCCTGGGCTGCCTGGGCTGCCTGGCTGCCTTACTCCAGCTGTAGGCAAGTAGATCAGTGAAGCAGAACGTTGAGAGGGGGGAGGTGGGGTGCAGGGGTGTTTTTTGGGACTGGGTCAGCTAGGGCAGGCACACTTCACTGAGGAGAGGGGCCACCCGGGAGGGGAAGCAGCCAGCTGGCAGCTGGGTGTGGCTCTTCACTTGAGCGGGACTGAACCTGGAGAAGAAGATGGTAAATTCTTGCATTTTCCATGATTTCAGGCCCCTTGGCGGACCTGCCAGCCAAGACCCAGACCCACCGCCCAAGGTGGGCCAGGTCCCAGCCAGCGGCAGCCACACAGAGGGGCCATTCAGGCGTTGGCGGTCTGGGAACCGACAATCAGGTGTGGGGGGGTGGGGTGGGAGTGCAGGGGCTCAGGGAGCCACCAGTAGAGCAAAAGTGCCCCCTGCCGTTGGGCTCGAGAAGGCAGGAAGCCAGCGGGCAGGGCTACAGCTGCACCATCTCAGAGACAGCTTGTGCAGCCAAAGGCGTGGGCTGGGGGGAGTGGGAAACTGAGGCCAGCAGTAGGCAGGCCAGGACCAGGGCCAGGATAGGCAGATGACTCTTGGGGTGTGGGAGCCTGTTTGTAGGGTGAAAATGGGGTGGTCATGACATGGGAGAGGGCTGAACCAGAGCCCCAGCTGGTCTAGGGAGCTCGAGGGGCCCAGATTAGGGAGTGTAGGCAATTTCCCAAGCTGGGAGCTCCCATGCAGGACTGGAGACCCATACCCCAGTCCTGATAGGGCAAGGTGGGGTCGTCCTCATATGTAGTCCATCAGTTACTAAGAGCAGCTCAGACCCTGACTTGGGGGAGGGCAAGGTGAGGCTCAGGAGGAGCCCCCATCCACCGATCCCAGCGGTCTGGGCCCCCACCCATCCTGATTCAGACAGGCACACACGTCCACACATCTGGAAACTGTGTCCCCCCCACCCCCAGGCAGCCTCGAAGGCACACATCTGGAAATACCTGCTCCCCTTCGTGGGAATGGAGATCAGCCAGCCCCCAGGGAGGGGGGTGCAGGCTGCAGAGCCTGCATTACGTCAGTGGGCTGCAGCTGCGTGCTGATGTGGCAGCCCCCCTCCAATCCCCGCCGGCCGCAGCTGGTCTGGATGGGGCCCAGGGGCCCTAGGGAGCCCAGGAATGAAATTTCCTCACCGCCCCCTCGCTGCAGCCCCTTGTAGGCCTCCCTGCCGTCTTGTTCCCTTCCTCCCTTCCCTCCGTTGTCCCCTTTTGGAACCACGGGGGCTTTTGGTGGGGGCTGGTTGGGAAAGGAGAGCAGAGGCTGCTACTCAGACACAGGTAGGGGCTCAGGGTGAGTGGGGCTGCTGTCCAGAAGCCCAGCCCCCAGAACTTGATCTCCACTTGCCTGTCCTCCTCTTGCTCCCTCTCTGGGCACTTGCCCCAAGGAGGGTTGCTGCTGTCCGCAGACCCTTTGGTCCCCCAAGGTTGCTGCTGTTGTTCAGGCTTTTGTGACCAATCACCAAAGCCCTCGTCTTCATCCAGTTCAGGGGTCTCTGAGGGCTTCAGGCTGAGGGTGAAAGCGCAGTGCAGGGTTTTAGGGCTGAGCTGGGGTGTGCTCCCCCCTACCCTCATACCCTGTCCTTGTCTTCCACCTTAGACCCCTGGCTTCATTTGTAGGAGACCCCATCTGCCTCACAAGTGGCTCCCCATAGTTAAGCTGTGTCTCCCCCTGTAGTCAGAGAATCTCTGGGAGTGGGACTGTGCCTCCCCCATCAGTCGGGGGCACCCAGAGAACAGGACTATGCTTTTCCCTTTAGTCTCAGGCTTCCAGAGGCTGCTGCAGCCCCAGGTTTATTCCGTGTGGCTTTTTACGGGCCTTGCTGAGCAGCAGGGTAAACTACTCAGTATTAGAAGCTGGAAAGTCTGCTCCCAGGCTCAGGAATGAAAAAGGGCCCAGCAAAGGGGCCATGACCGCTGCAGTACCTCACCCCACCCCAATCTGCTGACTCGGAGAAAATGGAACAAAACAGGGCCAAGAGGAAGGGGAGCATTATTGGAAAAACAGCCCGGCCCAGCCTCGGGGGCCTCCTGGGCCCAGGAAGGAAACGAGCCGGACTGTGGCCGCCAACTTGGACATGGCCTCTGTGAGTCACCGGCAGCAGGGAGTTTGGGCGGGGGTCAGGGGCCAGGACTACGTGGCTGGGGTCAGCATCAGTCCAAGTGAGGGCTGGGGCCAGGCAGGGAGTCCAAAACTTGAGTCAGAGCCCCCAGGAGGCTGGTGGGAGGGGGTCACTTCACGTGGCTCTGTGGACCCTCTGTCCAGTTAGAGATCCAACAGACAGGGTCACCCAAGGCTGCTGGCTACCCTCACCCTGAGAACATTGTATTTTCTGAGATTGTTCCTGGACTGGGACCCTGAAGTCCAGGGTCTGACCACCAGCACTCTTGTCTGCATAGGCTGCAAGATACCAGGGTCCAGGGCCAGAGTGGCTTACAGCGCCTCCTGCTCTGGCCAGTTTGGGGACTGGCCATCTTCATACTGGTCTTGGGCTTGCAGTTGCCTGTCTCGTTCCCGCCGGCGCCGCTCCCGGGCCACTTCTTCTTCATCCTCCACACTCCACTGGGTGGTGAGCCTGGGAAACAGAAAGACAGTCATACCAGGGCCAAGACAGGGTGCCACATGGTGAAGATGGGTGAGCCCAGACCCTGGACCAGTACTCTAGGCCTCAGTTTACCAATCTTCAGGTCATGCAAAGCTGTTGTAAAGATGCCTCTGGGCCAGGCTGAGGATCCAGGACTCTTGTGGGGACAGAAGAGCACCAGAGATCATCTGCCTGGTTCCACCAACCTGTTCTTGAACCTTACCAGAGGCAGGACCTAGAGAAGTGTGGCTTTGGCACAGAGGGGATCTAGGAGGGAACGCTGGCCCTCATCAGCAACCCTGACAAATGACCATGCAGGCAGCCTGCCTCACCTTACCAGACCGGGGTACTCCATCCCATATTGAGAGGAGGTGACCCTTGTCTGGGGTTCGAGGGTGAGGAGGGCTTGCACTTGGCCAGCCAGGCAGGGCATGCCCTGTCTCTATATCGGTCCTCATCCTAGCCCCACCTTCCTCATGTTCAGCCCATTGCTGGGGTGCTTTGACTGGCACACCAACTTCATCTCTGAGCTCTCTGTGACATCTCCCTGAACTGTTTTCCATGGTGAGGAAACTGAGGTGGGAAGAGCTGCTGCCCTCAGAGCACCTAGACACCAGCCTTCTTGAAGCCCCTCACCCCAGGGCTGGGGGCAGTCAGGGAAAGACACAGAAGGGCCGGGGATCTGGAGCCCTTGACCAGCAGATCTCATCACTGGTGTCCAGCAGATACTAAAGGCTTTGGCCATCCTGGGCCCCCTCCTAGTTTGGCTAAGGGAGGTCAGGGTCTCTGGTTCTCACTGTCCCCAGGCCCAGGGAGCCAGGCTAGAGCTGGTATAGGGCTGGGTCTCCTTGCTGGGGTCTCAGTCCTTTCCTGCCAGTGTCCGCCGCATGACCCCACAGCCCACTCCCCTCTGGGCCTCAGTCCCCTGGCCAGGCATCCTTGCCAGCACATGATCTAATCTCTCCAGGTCTCCCCTAAGCCTCTCAGACGAAAGCCAGGCCTCTCCACAGGCTCCAGTGCGGGGCCTGCTCCCCCCCGCTGCAGCCACATGGGACTCCAGCCGCAACCTGCCCACCCGCTCAAGCTCTGCACCCCAAACCGTCTGCTCCTTCCTCAAAGGGCCTTCAACTTCCAGCCCCAGGAAGCCCTTAATTCCCCACACCTGGCTCCCATCACCTGGCAGATGCGGTTGGCCTCCCAGCTCCACAGCCAGCAGGGTCTGCTGGACATATTCATCCGGGGGTTGTTGGCTGAGCCTGTGTCCAGGTCCCTCTCCTGTGCCCATGCATACCAGTAGCCCCCAAATGGATGATGGGAGCAGAACAGGATGGGCAGGAGGCTTTGTTCCCACTTCTTGGAAGTGATCACTGGGACATGGGTTTTGTTCCCATTTCTGGGTTTTGGGAAAGGACAAGCAGAATGGGTGTGCCTGTGCAAGTGTCAGCTATGTGTGTGTTGCCCAAGTGGGTATGTAATTGTGCCTCAATTCCACCTTTTGGCTGGCCTGGGCCCCTCTACGTGGCACATCTCCCTCCGTGGAGCCAAGGGCCTTTGTCCTCTCCCTGAACTTCTCCACCAGTCTTAGGGGGCCACCAAAAGCACAAATGTACGCAAGCCTCTGAGGGCCCCGTCCGAGACAGCAACACAGAGTCATGGGGCCCACAGAGCTGCACCCAGGTCTGACATGGGCAGGACAGACATGCGCACACATGTTCTCCGAGTGCCTGTGAGGGTACACACAGCCACATACAAGCTTGTACATGTGCACAAAACACACGTGCACACACACAGACAGCACTGACCAAGTGTAGACCTAGGCCTGGGGATAGAGGATCACAAAGTGGCAAGTCGGGGCCCCCTCAGCCCCCTCTTAGATTCCTGTGAGTGGCCCCCACCTCACTATTTACTGTTTTCTTCCACATCACCCAGACAACAGTGGAGCTGGGCCTGGCAGGAGGCCAAGGTGTGTTTTCTGGGAACGTCTCATGGAGCTGGCCCCCCCTGAAAGTTACCCCCACTTAGCCCTCCCCCAACAGATTGGGGTTCAGGGTACACATCTCACAGTGCTCCCTCAAGCCCCAAACTGGGGAGAAACCCCGCTGTCCCCCAGCTCCTGACCCAGCAAGTGAGGACAAGAGGCCCGGGGGCCCCTTCCCCTGCCTCCTCCCTTCCCGCCTGCCCCAGGATATGAGTAATGCGGGCCCCCTCCCCATGACCTCACCCCCTCACTATTCCACAGCTGGGCTCCGTTCTGGGAACTGAAAGGGGGTGGCTCTCCTGGGGTGGGGTGGGGGCCTCTGGCCTGGGAAAGGCGCCCCCCGGCCAGCGGCCCAGACCCCTTGGCACGCTCCACGGGGCTGTCAGGACTCTGGCGATGGCCGCCCCGCCCGTGGCCCTGGCCCGGCTGAGTGCAGCTGCGAGGGATTTGGTGTTCCTGTGCAAATGCAATCAGGCCATTTCCTGTCTGTTCTGGCTCTGTGGCCTGGGGCTCAGCCTAAGGGGCCAGGACTTGGGGCCCTGTTCCCCTACACGCACAGTATCTCAGGGCCTGGGGGCGCAGCTTGGTCCTCACCCAGGACCAGCAGTGTGTGCAGACCCCCCCAGGCTGCTCCCCATTTTGAGTGGGACTCCCACAGCTCAAGGTGGCCCCTGTGGCCATATTTACTGCCTGCTAGTTCCCGCTGGGGACACCAGCCCCCCTTTCTAGCTCCTCTGCTGCCCCCTTACCCATTCAACCCCCCCCCAAGTCCCCCCCAGGGTCCAAGAATACCCATTTTAAATCCAGTCCTTTCAGCCGCCCACCCTTTGTCCTCCCTCAGAGTTCCCGGAGGGGCTCAGGCCTCCATCCCTGACTCAACTCTGCCCCCTACAGGCAGCTGACCAGTCCAGCGATTTCTAGGTCAGCTGAAGGGTTCGCTCCTGGTCCTGGGGAAAGCTGAAGTTTCAGCTGGGGCCAGGAACCAAAGCAAGAAGGTGCATGTGTGTGGTGGGGTGCCTTCTTTAGGCTTCCTGGAGGGAACCCTTCCTACTCCAAGTCTGCTGGACACCACTGGCCTAGAGGTGATCAGGAAACCTTGGGCTTCCTGAGACTACCAAACCTTGGGCTTCCTGAGACTACCAAGGTGTCTGTTATTCTCAGGAGCCCACCCTCCTGTGGCCCTCATGTGCTTGTGGCCATGAAAATGACCACAGAACCCTTAGGTGGAGAAACAGAGCAAAGAGGACATGAACCCACGTGGAGGCCTTCCTTGCCGGTTCCAGTGCCCCAACCCAGAACATTCACAAGCAAGGGGCAAAGACTAGGGTCTGTCCTGGATACCAGGGAGAAGGTAGCTACAGGAGGCCAGCATCGGCATCCAGCAACATAGGATGATACCAGTCGTGAAATCTTTGACAGGCTTGGTGGCAGTTCAAAGCCAGGGTCCCATCCCTGGGGCAGGCCAAGACAGGTCGCAGATGTGGCCTGCCCAGTGGTCACTCTGCTTGGGGAGGCAGTGGTATGGGTAAACCTGAAACAGATATTCCAGGGCCAGCAGGTGGGCACTGTCTCAAGTGGGCAGGAGGGTTGGGGTGAGGACACAAGAGCCTGGTCCAGCCCTTTAGGATAAGCCCTCTCTGTGTCATGCCTTCCCTGGTGTCTAAGTTATCTTAGGTGTGGCCTTCCCTGGTGTCTATGTTATCTTAGGTGTGGAAGGGTTGGGGGGGGGGGAACCTTTTTCCTATTGTCATGGGCTGGTGAGTGAGATGGACATCTCATGGGGAAAGGCCTGGCCCACTGTCCAGGGAAATCTCATGATGAGTTGCTTGTAGGGGAAAAGTGACCTTGAATTTGAGCAAGGACCCTCAGGCCATAGAGATGGGAGGCCACAGAGTGTTCAGACCCAAGAGGTGCGGTCTCTAAAGCCCACAAGGGTGGCTTGGGAAGGAGTGGGCACAACCAGAATTGCATCCTATTAGGAAGCACTGGTGCTGGGGAGGGCCAGAGAGGCTGGTATGGGGGAAGATCTAGGCAAGTGGGATTAGAAGGGAAAAGTTAGGGCTGAGATGGGAATAGGGTCAGGGCAGCAGCCCCAGAACTGCCATGGTGTCTATTCTGTGTGAGGTGGAACTCAGGGTGCTCGGTGTGGGGAGACACTGAGCAAAGTCCAGCATATAGCATAGGCCAGGGGGCTTTCGTGGTGGTGGTGACACTGGACTCTGCTGTCTCTGGTCCACCACGCCTTGGCAGGATGCTGGTAGCAGCAACCTGAGCTGGTGAGGTAACCAAGAGGAGCTAAGCTGGAAAGCCCAGGGATACCACCCCCTCCTGGTCCAGGCACAGTCCCTCAGGTCTCCCTCAGGTGCCACCAAGGACAATGTCCCAACCGATGCTGCTTCTTCCATGGGCAGAAGGCCACACCTAAGTTCATACAGGTGGAAAGGAGAGCTCAGGAGTCAAGTGGTCAGGTCCCCAGACTGGCTCCCTCAAATGCTTGGAAACCTGGGCCATCAGCAGCCCCCTCGGGCCTTAGTATCCCCATCTATCAGGACCAAAGGAGCTAACATATGCCTAGTGGCCAGCCCTGCTACTGTGCAATCAATGCACACGGTCAAGCCTCTTATGACCTCCTCAGCGTTATTCATGGAAGGGATGGCCCTGAGGGTCTTGAGACCCTAGGGATAAGGGGCAGGCCTTGGGAAGGTTACAAAGTATAGAGCAGTTAAGCTGGGGGCTATGGGAACCATGGAAGGTTCTTAGCAGGGAGGAGAGAAGCACAGAGGATACAGAGCCAGGAGCATCTGGCTAGCTTGCGGAGGGCAAGTGGGAGTGGAGAAGGAAGTGTAGAGCCTGGGGCCATCCTTAGAGTGACCTGGGGTGAGATCTTACTGGGAAAGGGCGGTTGAGTAGAGAAAACTGTGGTCCAACTGAACACCCATTGCCCCCTACCTGGGAAACGGAGGGATAGGTCAGCAGGTAGAAAAGCTCAAGTGGCCAGAATGGGGGGTTCCAGAGGGTGCATAGGCACCCTGGGGAAACCGGAGGAACCTCTGCCTAGGGTGTGCTGAGGAGAGTCAGGCTGAGGCTCCTATCTCCACTCCTCTTGCTAGTGTTGAGACCCCAGATCTCTGGGGTTGCTGGACCACATCAAGCCAGGGCCCAGACAAGATCGCATGCCCCTCACCCCACCCTTGGTTCTTTGTGGCCTTGGTGGACCGTCCTATCAGGGAACCTGCCTGGACACCTACATGCAAAGCATGGGGAGCTCTTCAGGGTCAGCAGGGGAGGCTCGCCCTGCAGTGCGTTCCCCATATATGATTTTGTGGTCCCTACAAGGTTGTGACCCAGAATTCCTGGGGAACAACACCCAGAGAAGAGGCTGTGAGGAATTTCTGCAGGAATCTGGGCTTCTAGCTCCCTCCTTCAAGCCAGGAGGAGGCGCTGTGCACTGTGGGCAAGCAGCAGCCCTGTTCTGAGCCCCTTGGATAGGAAAAGTTCTCCGGTAAAAGGGCCAGACAGCCCATAGGGCTTTGTCTCAAGCAAGGCAGTGTGATCAGAGAGCAGCCCCTCCCCCCAGCCTCTTGCTGCTTTTACAGCCTGTGTGGTCCCCGCAAGCATCCTCTCCCTGTTTGGGCCCCTCATGCTTCCACCCAGAACTCCCCAAACTGAGGAAGCTCAGCTAGTTCTGCAGTCTTTCTTACTGGCCACTGCCTTGAGCTCAAGGATGAGAGGCCCTGCCAAAATCTACCACCTCCCTCACCCACTGGCTCGGGCAGAGTCCGGTCACCAGCAAGCCACCCGCTTCTTCCCCCACCTGACCTCCCTCAGAACACTGGCCCTGGCATTCTCTGTGCCAGCTCCAGATCCACTCTGGCCACTACACTCAGTTCTCATCCTGCTGGCAGTGACCCCCACCCACTTTCTGGCTGCAGAGTCCAGGAGAGTAGGCCCAGGCCTAGGGTCTCAGCACTAGCAAGAAGAGTCGGCAACTTACCTGGCCCAGCCCTGGCTGGGCTTCTTGGTCCCCTTATGATACCGCCTGCCACACAGGCTCCACTCCAGACCCTACCAGGACTGCATCCGGCTCCCCATCCCAACCTGGGGTGAGCTACCTCATCCCCGCTCCTTCTCACAACCTACTCCAAGGCCTTCCTTTCTCCTCCTTTTCCTTCTCTAGTTTTTTCCTTTTTAAGGATACTAGGGACCCTTAAAACACTCTGAATTTCCTCAAGCCCTCAGCCATCTTTAGAGAGGCCAAGGGCAGAGCTGCTGATTCCCCCTGGTAAGACCTCAGGGCACAGAGGAGACCCCTTTCCATGCCTCTGAGGAGGGAGGCTGGCGTGACATGTCCTTAGAGAGACAGAGTGCCTGTGAGATGCTGCCGGGGGACATGGTGATGGGAAGGAGCTGCTCCAGCCTGGGGATGCACAGGCATCTGGGCGACATCTACAAGGACCATGGCGTTAGGGAGCTGGAGAGGCCAGGGCTAGCGGACAGGGCAGGTAGCCCATAGCCTGACCTGACTCCAGTCCTCCCAGACCCAGAGACACATCCCCTGCTCCCTGTGACCCTGACCCTCAGCATATTCTTGCTCAGTCTAGCTGCTCCAGCCTTCCTACCTCGGGGTCCTCTTCCTACTCCCAATCTCCTGCATCCCACACGCAGAGTCCCAAACCTGTCCCTACCCTACCCAAACTGAGACTGCCCACCCATTCCCTTGCTACCTGCCACCTGCCCACCACCTTTCTGGACTCGATGCCCACTCAGGAGAGAGTGGCTGGAGAGAGTTCTTCTCTTGATGGCTACTGCTCCCAGCCCCTGTGATGCTTGCATCCTGGGAATTGTCATAACAATCATCCTGGGGCCACATTACTCCTTGGGAGACCGCTGAGTGCCAGGCAGATGACCGAAGCCTGGGCCTGCCCCTCACACCAAGCACACCACTGAGCAACCCCTCACTCTGCCCAGAGGCCCTTGGAAAGAGTGCCGACCCATTAGCAGGCCCTAAATTTCAGACAGGCCTGAGACATCTTTCTCGTAGGAGCTTACAGATGGTCTCCACAGGACCTTGAAGACTCAGTGAGACTGGAATGGGGATGTCCTCAACCCCCATGTGCCAGCCTGTCTATCTCACACTTCCCTCAGAAGCTGAGCCAGAGTCTGTCCACTTTGCCTTCAAAATGGGTTCTAGAACTAAGCTGAGTTTCCCACTGGCCAGCCCATCACCTCCCTTGGTCAGAGTGCCCTACCTCTTATGATGTGCTCCGTGGTGAGTCTGGCGCCGACAGTCTCCTTGCCTTGGTACTGTGGCTCTTCTACATCTTGGCCCCATCTGCTCAGCCAGGCCTGCCCCTCGGGGCCTAAGTTTGGAAGTCAGAGCCTCACCCTCCTCCCAATTCTTCTTGCTGGTTGGATCCCATGTGACTGCAGCTCCTTCTGGCCCTGGGCTAGCTCTCTCTCTCTCTCTCTCTCTCTCTCTCTCTCTCTCTCTCTCTCTCTCTCTCGGCTCCTTCTGTATACTACATTCGTGAGCCTTTCTGCTCTCCGTGTCACTGACCACAACGCCGCAGGGGCTGGGCCAAGTACACGGCAGCCCTGGAGACCTTCTCAGCACCCTTGACTCAGCAAACTCCAGGCTTGCTCATGCCTGCCGACCTCCTGGGGGAGGAGGTGAAGGGTCGCAATGCCTTGTCTCCTTTCCACACTGGATGGCTCTGGTGGCAGCCTGCCCTGGCAGAGCACTCGCGGTGCTCACAAGGCGAGGCTTGGCACGTTCCCTGGCACTCGATTGTGGCTGGCACCAGCCTGGGCTCTGCCATCCCTCCTCTTCCCTCTCTGGCCGGTGTGCCCAGATCCACCTCTTCCCGAAGGCCCGGCTCACGGCTGTGCCCGCAGATGCTTCCCAGACACATCCCATCCCCCACGCGATCTAGCCTGGCTGTTCATGGGGTGGGACCCAGAGGAGAAAAAGTATACTGCCAGTCAGCTCAGTTCCCCCAGTGTCTGCTCCCAGCTCTGCCCCTAGGGCACCTCAACATGCCTGCTCCAGCTCCACTGTGTCTGCCCCTTGGAGCCATGACGGGCCTTGGCCTCCTGTGAGGTCTCTGGGTGCCCTATCCTCTGTATCCTGACATGCCAAGAAGCAATGTGAGTCTTCCCAGCCCTGTTCCCCTAGACTGCGGACCCCCTCCTGCCCTGGAGCAGTAGACGAGCTTTTCTACCTCCCCTAGGCCTGTCTACTCTGCACAAATGTAGGACCAAGAGCCAGCCTAAGGGTGTCATGGGAGATAACAAGTCTCTGGATGTCACAGCAACTAAGGGTTTTTCTGACAATCCCTTGACCTGAGTCCCGACCAAGACCAGGTGCTACAGCAGAAGAGACAGAGTTAACGGGACAAAGTAGGCACCAAGCAGCAGCCTGGATGCTCCCCGAAGCCCCATAATGGGCAAGATCCAGATGAGAAGGGAAGGGTTCTGGAAGGCCGAGGAGGTCAGTGTCATGATGAGGTTGACCCCTCAGCCCGTGAAAACTAAGATTGAGGGAACCAAGCTATGCCAGGACAGAAGAGCTTCCAACCTGGGAGTCAGGGCAGAGTCCTACTCAGGTGGCCCAGTCCAAGCGCACCAATCCCACCCTCATCCAGTAAGAACCGGCCTCTGCTCCTCTCCTGCTTCCTCCTGCCCTGGGCCCTCCTTTCCTTCCTCCTTTCCTCCACCATCATCCTTTTCTTGTGGGCTCTGCACTATTCTCCACCAACCTTGTTCCCTTTTCTTCCTCTCTTTTTTTGGCCCAAGGACCAGAAGCAGGCCAGCTAGCACCAATACCCATCCTGCTCAGTCTCCTAGGGCCTTGATTTCGATTTGCCAAGGCGAGACAACAGGAGACTTTCCTGCCCAGTGACAATGGTACCAGAGACCCCTCTCATTCCCTTTCTCTTGCACCCTGGTCTGCCCCTTCTAACATTCCTCCAGATTCGTGCTTCTTCCTCTGTCCTACTGGCTCTCTGTCCTTTACCCTACCATCCTTGGTCTTCTTGCCCTCTCATTTCTTTCTCACTTTTCCATCTCTTTTCTTTTTCTACCAGTAGAGCACATCCTTAAGAGGGACTCCTCAGAGCCCCACGGCCCCTGATATCCTGGCTCCTGGGAACCACCTTACTTATCTTAGACATCAGCTGATCTCATAGCCACACTGTCACCTCCCTGGGCAGCATCCCACACATTGGTCCCACCAGGAAAGGACTCCACTCAGCAGCCATCTGAGAGCTGAACACCATCCCTTCCTCCCTACTTCCAACCCAGGCCACAGAAGATTCTATCTCCCAAGCCCTCCACCAATCCCTGGCAGCCCCCATGCCCACCTGCCCTCTGGAGACTTCCATAGTCAACCCTCAGCGCGGTCCTCTGCTGAGCCATTCTGAGACTGATGAAATTTCCCTGGGAGCAATGCCCCTCCAGGCATGCCAGCCCTCAAGGTGCCTCCTCTGGACTCTGGATGCGGCTTTGGGTAGACAAGTGCCTGGGTGCCCAAGGTTCCCTGGTCGCTGCTTGCTGCCCGACTGCCCAGCTCTGATCTGCCGGCTGGGACTGGAGCCGGAACCTCCGTCCTCTGGGCTCTGGCCCTGACACCCTGCCCAGGGGGCTGGGCCACTCGGTCCCTGTACCCCCTGCTGCTGGCTCGGCTGGGCTCTGGGCAGACAGGCTCTGGCCAACAGACTCCTGAGCCTGTAGCATGCTACCCACCAGATGCCCAACCTTGCCAGGGTGGGGGCTGCCCCACCCCCAGGATCTCGGGCCTGGATGGGCCTGATGGCCACACCCCCTTGGACACGGTATCCTGGAGGCCTAGCTTCCCCACCCCTAGGGGCCAGCCCAACAGGCTACTAGCCTCATCCCTGCCCTGCTGGCCACACTGGGGTCCCCAGAGTCCCCTGGACTAGGTGCTCAAGGGTGGATGCTTGCCTGAGGGCTTTAGAGCCATGGATGCAGGCTGTGGGTCTGGTAGGATGTGTGCCTGAGACCAGCAAGGCAAAGGCTCCTGTCACCCAGTGAGCCTCTGCTGAGGGGTGGGTACAGGACTAGAGGCCAAGTGCCAGACAGAGTATCTGCAGTGCAGCCTCTTGGCTTGGTGTCAAGTACAAGGTGTTTCAGCAAGCTTACTCCCTTTGCAAACCAGCTCTTTGGGAGCCACAAGGCCAGGAGAGTGGCCAAAAGTCTGGGTGACCTCTGGAAGGAGGAGGTCACCTTGGGGTCTCCTGACCACCCTTATGCTTGGTTGCCTAAGCAGTGCCTAATAGGGTCTGACTCACCAGGGGTGAGACAAATGCCCCATACCTGGAAGGGGAAGAGCTTGGAAGCCTGTGCCCACAGACGCTGAGAACAGTTGGCTTGGAAGAAGTCCTGTCTGGTGCTCTATGCTAAGCTTCTGCTCACACTTAGGCAAGGAGAGTGGGCAAGTGGAAGACACGTTTTTCTAGTGGGCCACCCATTTCTCAGTGTGCTTCTATTGGACTTGATCTATACCTGGCTGCTGCTGGTGGACAGCAGGCCCTTCTGGAGCATGTCTCAGAAAGAATGGGCAAATCTCTATACCTTGCCATGGGAGCAAGTCAGTGTCCCCAGGAGAGAAGTCTGGAGAGAAAGGGTGGATGTAGGAAGCAGTTCACCACTGCCTACTGGGTGACCTGGGGCAAGTTGCAGTTGCTTAATGTCTCTGAGCCTGGTTTTCTCATCTGCCTGACAGAGCCAAGGTTTTCTCATCTGTCTGGGAGAGCTGGGGAAGTGGAAATCTTTTTGTGCTGTAGAGATGCAAACTATGGTGATGGAGCTTGGGTAGTGGATGTCACTGTCCCAAGTGGTAGCATGCATGATGATTGGTGTACGTGGGAGTCTGCACCCTAGGATCAGAGTCTTTGAGGATGTACGAGGCAGTATGTGCACATGAGCAGCCCCTTATACTGCTCACTCTAGACAAATGTGCTTCACTGGGTCTTCACAAGGCCTTGCTGTAGTCCCTGCCTCTCTCCCATGCTCAAAGGGTCACCTCCTCCTGCCTCTGTCCACTGTTGGCCAGCAACTTGTCTGCCTCCACTCCAGTTGATGGCCATGCTGTGGCTGCAGGCTCTCCGGCAGCCAGGCAGTGGCCTGACACAGGGCACAGGGTACAGCCAAAATCCCCACTCACAGATACTTGTGGCCAGGGCATGGGGATGTAGACACACATCCAGGTGCATGTGGCTCCTGTCAATACCCAAGGGGCTTTGTTCTTTGCTTCCAGGTCTTAGCTGCCCCATTTGTTAGGTGTCACTGGTGAGCCAGGGATCTTGTGCCAGCCACTCAATTCCCAGGCCACAGAGCTCCCCAGAGGACTGGGAGCAGGGGACTAGGGGCACATCCCACAACTCAGGGAGTTGGAAAGTGAGAGTCTTGGAGCCCTTGAGGAGCAGAAGGAATTCATGGGACCAGGGAAAGTGCGACTGCAGGAAGTCTACCAGCAGGGCTACCTGGTCCTGGGCTAGGACTGTGCCAGCATGAGAACTTGGAGAAGGCCATCTCCCTACATCTGCATGGCCCCAGCAAGCAAGAGCTGGTGCACTCCGGGCTACACAGGCTCTGTTCAGCAGACCCCCATGTCCCTATCTGTACCCCTAGGTTCACCTATCTGTACCCCTAGGAGGACCAGAGCTGAAGAGCTGGGGACGTTGCAAGATGCATGGTCTAGAAAGAGCCAGGAAGAAAGTACACCAGGATGGCAGAGAAGGATTGCTCTCCCATCCAGGGAGAACCATGGCAGACTTCCTGGAGGAGGTTGCATTGCCGTCTGGAAGATTGAGGAGGAAGAGGTGCAATGCAAGTGACTCAGAGAAACTGATTAACTGTGGGGGGCAGTGGCACTGAGCCCACCTAGTCTCATCTCTGAGGGGCCTCAGGGCCTTTGGTATCTCTGCTCTCACCACAACCCTACCAGGAAGGTGCCACCACACTGTACTTTACAGAGGAAGAAACAGACCGAGAGGGAACTCTGTGCTGGCTCAGAGTCAGCAGCCAGCAAGCCAGGATTCCAGGGCCCAAGTGCTCATCAGGCGGCGGTGCCTCCCACACAGGCCTGGACACCAAGGTGGCTGGGAGTCCAGTGCCATCATCTGTAAAGCAAGGTGACTGATGGTTCCCCCGTGGCCAACAGCAATCGTCCCTGAGGCCCTGTTTTGTGACAGGGATCATGAAGGCCTGTGAGTAGAGACAGCCATGCAGGTGGGAGGAGGAAGAGGAGGAGGAAAGAGAGGAGGAGGAGGAGGAAGACGCACTGCCAGGGCCTAGGGAGGTGATGGCTTCGTGCTCCATCCAGTGCACGTGCTCACCGCCAGCTTGGCACCCTTGGGGCCTGAGGCCGGCAGGAGCAAGGCCAGGGCGGCCCCACATCAATGGCCTAGCTCAGCAGGCCCAGTCCAGGGCAGGGGGTGCCCCGTGCATGGCAGCACCATGGGCATCCACCTTGGGCCAGGTGGGGGACCTACCTCAGGAGCTGCTCCAGGCCCCGTCTGCTAGAATTCTTCCTCAGGAGCACGGAGCCACTCATGCTGCTGGCCACTAACTGGGTGGCTGGCGACCTGGCCTGACCCCAGCCCAGGGGATGCCGCCTCTTTCAAAGGCTCCTGTGTCGTTGCTGCTGCTGCTGGTGCTGCTGGTGCTGGTGCTGGTGCTGCCTCCTTCGGCCCGCCTCCTCTGCTCTCCTTTCTTTCTTTCCTTTCCCTTCTTTCTCCTCTCCTCTCCTCTTCCCTCCTCTCCTCTTCCCTCCTCTCCTCTCCTCTCCTCTCCTCTCCTCTCCTCTCCTCTTCCCTCCTCTCCTCTCCTCTCCTCTCCTCTCCTCTCCTCTCCTCTCCTCTCCTCTCCTCTCCTCTCCTCTCCTCTTCCTCTTCCTCCCCTTCCTGGCCCTTCTTCTCTCTGTTTTTGCCCCCCTCTGTGTCTGGCTGTCTGGTCTCTCTGACTCTGATGTCCCCTCCCTGTCTCCTCTCTCTGTCTGGGTGTCTGACGAGTGTCTGTCTGTCTCTTTGACCTTCTGCCTGTCTGTCTTGACCCCTTGGCCCTTGAGGTGGGGGTCTTGGGCTAGCTCCCAGCTGGCGGCCCTGAAGCCTGTCCACTGTCTCTGGGCCCTGCCTCTGTGGGTCTCACTCCCCTCTCCTTCCTCAGGACGCTTTGCAGCTGCTTCCCTTTTGTTCCCCCAGCCCCCTTCTCCGCCCCCCTTGGTCTCCTCCACCTCCACCTCCTCCTTCTGAGACTAGTAAAAATGTCAGAGAGAAAACCCTCCCAGCCCAGCAGCGTGGGGACTCACTGGACCTCTGTGGCCGCTGGTGGGCAGCATGGCTGCCTCTTCCCTCCCTCCCGCCTCCTCTTCCCCTTCCCCTCCCTCCTTCAGCCACCTTGGCAGCCTGCACCTCCCCTGCCCACCACGTGGCTGCCTCCCATCTCTCCAGTGCCCAGTCCCGCCAGGCCTGGCCTTCCTGCTGGCCTTCTCTGTCCAGCCCAGCACTCCTGTCTGCCTCCTCTCTCATTCCCAAGTCTACCCTCTGCTCCCATTCCCCTGCAGACCCCTATCCTGTGTCTCTGTCCCTGTCTCCTTAGTTCTCAGTCTTCCCTCCCCCATCCCTGCCTCACCCTTCTTCTAGGTCTCCATTTTGTGCTTGTTTATTCCCAGCCCTCTGCTTTTGCTGTCATCCCAAGGGGAGGTTGGGCACATCAGGAATCCTCCCTGGCCCCCAAATGGGGAGGTTGCCCCTCACCCCCATCACCCCTGAACTGCACATAGAGACCTGAAGCAAGATTCATACACACAACATCTCCCCTTCGGTGTTCATGGTCCACAGAAGTGGCCATGGGCACCGGGCTGGCTGGTGCCCTCGCCAGCTGCACCCCCTTGCCCTGTGTTCTGGCCAAGGCAAGAGAAGGAAAAAGCAGCCCAGCCCATTGTTGCTCTGGTTGGGCTTAGTCACCGTGACTCACTCGAGAACACAGGGGCTAGTGGCTGGACAAGGGGAGGGACTGGACCCACATTCGAAGGGAGTCAAATGGGCCAGCTGTAGGCCAGCACACTTCCACCCGGTAGTTCATACAACTCACTAGGACAGCTTTTGAGAGACTGGCATCACTGCATCCATGTATCAGACAGGAAAACCAATGCCCAGTTAGCAGCACTGGTATCCAATGTCTCAGAGCTAGGCCTGGGCCTGTTGACTGCTGGGCACCGGAACTGCTAGAGTACATCTCTATGTGTGCAGCCATCCAGTCCCCAGCAGCTCTGTCTCCATGTCACAGGGAAATGGACCCTCTTTCATGCCTAGCTAGTATAACCTGTGACTGGGTCGGGTATCACGGTCATGGGAAGCTAAAGAATACTGAGTGAACCAAGGACAAGGTCATGATAGGGTAGATGAGTGGCTGAGCACACAAAATGAGTCATCACGGGAAGGCAAAAGTAGGAGCAAGGATTGGAAAATTCCACAAGGATCCATTATTACTCAGGTCTGCAGTGACTCAGGTGGTGGGCGGTGGGTGGTGACTGCCAGGGTCAGGAAATCTGCCCCACCCCAACACGACAGTATTGGTTCCCAGGCCGGTCTTGAGGAGGGAGCTCACAGCATTTCCCCTCGTTCTGCACCATTCAAGGAACATCGGGTACACAGCAGAAAGAGCTGTGTCCACTGCCCATCCTCAGCATCACAGAGCTGTAGGGACCTCAGCGTCTGATGGAGCACAGGTAGGGAGAAAGCAGGGTTGGGTCTCAGACTGACCACACAATTATTAGGTCACCCAGAGGAACCTAGGTCTACAGTCACAGATTGCCAGGAATAAAATGTGGCCAAGAAAGAATACTGTCACAGACAGGAGACTGCCTTAGAATGATTTGAGAGAATGGTTGACTGTCAGAACTGTTGAGAGTTAGAAGGTGACAAGAACATAGCTTTAAAAGTAGTGGCCAAGATTCAGTGTTTTACAACTAGGACATGTTCTTATATGGTGAATGGGGTTGAGTTTTAATGCCAGTTTTACTATTATTTGTCCATTCATCCATCCATTTCTTCATGTATCCACTTCATTCATTCATCCCTGCCTCTATTCGTCTTCTCTTTATGCTTGTCTTTGTATGTATCATTTATTGATCTATCAATTCCACACATACCTCTCCATCCACTGATCTATATAAGCTTTAATACAGCTCTCCATTCAATCAATTGAAACTTACACACACACACACACACACACACACACACACACACACACACACATCCAAGTCCATCCATCTCTGTCTGCATTAGTTAAAAAAATCCATCCATTCATTCCTCCATCCATCCACTTAACTAAATGTCAATATGTACAAAACATTTGGGGCAGCCAGCAAGCCATTTATCCACTCAGAACACAATAACTACTCATTACTTGTTAATTTCTACTATTATTTTCACCCGGCAATTTATTTGTCTAGCTATGATGCTTTCTTTAATACATGCTTCAGTCTCCCAGCAGTCTTTTGTGCTTATTTTCATTCATCTGCCCCAGTTTTATTTTTCCGTGCTGCTTTTTGTCTAACCATCCACTTGGCTACTGATTTTTCCTCCGAGCAAGACACTCGTACATTAATGCACACACATCTGTGTGTATACTTCTGAACACAGTCATCTGAGAAAGTTAATACTTAAAATAGTTCTGAAATACAATCAGCCTCAGCCAGTGTCATTTGTCTTTTTCTTTCATCCATTTGCTCATCCCACCTTTCTTCCATTTACTTATTCATGTATTTGTCCATTGATCTAAACATTTATTCAGCAAATTTGTTCTGAATTCCAGGTACCTTTAAGGTGTTGGGGATTCAACATTAACAAAGTTTGTACTTTTATGATGCTGATATTTTAGAGGGAACAAACAAATAAGCAAATATGTACTGTAATGCATCAGATGATGATAAGTGCTACAGAAAATAAAAATCAGGGAAAGGGGATGAGGTAAGTTGTACACAGGATTAATGCTTTGTGTATGATAGTCAAGGAGAGCCTTGTGGGGAAAATGAGCATTTTCTTGAAAAGAGAGTTTAAAGGGGGAATGGAGAAAGGGAAGAAGAAAGAGAAGAGGAAGAGGAGAAGAGCAAGAGGAGGAGGAAGAGGAAGAGGAGGAGAAAAGAACAGCAAGACACAATATTCCAGGAAGAGAGTACAAAATTCCTGACTGAGAGGTGGTTGTTCACCCATCTATCTCTTGAACAGTTCATCCAACACCAATTCATTCATTTGACTTTTCTGTTAATTTACTTTCCCTTCATCTCTTGTTGTATATGGCCATTTCTATGCTTGTTCACCTATCCTTTGTTCATATTTATCTATAAGTCTCTCTCTAGATATTCTTTTACTAATCTGTCCATTTATCTATCTATAGTCAACCCATCTACTCATTTGCCAATCCATACTTTCATCCCAAGTACCCATCCTCCAATCCATCCATTTACCCATTTGTATGTCAGTCCATCCATCCATCCATCCATCCATCCACTCATCCCTTCATCTGTCCAGTTTTTTTCTGCCTCCTATCTTTCTTCATCCACCTTTTCACTTATACTTTTTCTGTCATTGAGTCTTATTTTATTATTTTTTTCCTCTGTGACTAAGACATGGTTCATAAGCTTATGGCCCAAGAATAAAGCAGAATTTTCTGGCCCAGGAGGCAAATACCGGAGGAGAGACTAAACAGGGTCTGGAGAAATAAGAACTTGTTGCCTTGTTCACACATTCTCCACACTCTGCTCACAGAGCAGGGTCCCAGTGAAAAATGTAAAGAACAGTGAGAGCTCCTGGGTACAGCCAAGGTCAGGGCCAGTGGGCTTGGTGAGTCCTGGGTGGCTTCTGATAGAGAAACCTCTCTGATCCACAGAGGAGAAAGCCTCCAAATGCTTCTAGCATACCTCAGTTCAGTGTGTCTCTCTGTCCAAGTAAGCACCTCTAACAATAGGCAAGGTGGTGGTGATGATGCTAATAAAGCTTGGAGTTTGGATTTGGGGCTAGGAGAAATGCTAAAAACTTTTGTCTGGGTTCCTCTGGAATGAACTAGCGTGTCCACTTGTCCCAAGTCCCGCTACTCTTTAGAGGATGAAGATGTACCCTTGGCTTACCCTAGAAACTAACCATCAAAAAAGTAGGCTGCATCCAAGAAGGATGAGTCTGGTGGTGGGAAGAAGCACTGTCTGAGGCTCAGCTTGCCTGGAGTTGGCATTCCCTGCTTCATGTCCTCCTCTGTGTGACACCAGAGGATCCAAGGCTCTGCAAGATGAAAGGGCATGGACTCCGGGATTCCTGGCTGACAGAGTTTCTTGGACCCTGACTGAGCACCTTTCCCATGTAGGGAGGAGGTGACTGCCACTATAGCTTGGCCACCAGTGAGCCCAGGCTCATAGGAGTCATGTGGTGAGGTGCAGGAGGCAGGCCCCAGGCAGCCCTCCTAGGCCTGGCCTGTTCTAGCTCTGAGTAGTACAGAAGCTCAAGTTGTTTCCTAGTTTGGCTAGAGGGAGCATTCTGGAGAAAGAGCAACTCCTGGGTCCCCAGGCAGCCCTTTCCCACCAGGTAGTGGGGTCAGACAGTCTCCTTTCTCCGCCAAGTTGGGAGGTAGCTAGCAGATGGAACTTGCACAGGACTGGCCTGGCTCCAAGAACCTGGCTCCAAGAAAGGGCCAGGGGCTTTGCACCTCCAGCCCCAACTTCCCTGATCTGGACTGCATTGGGAGGTCCAAATGCCTCTATCCTTTACTTGCTTATAAACTTTGTATCCCACAGTCCCTCACCCAGGTCCTTGGGTGCTGGGTAGTGGTAGAGTTGGGAAAGAGACTCAGGCGCTCCCAGGCATCCCTGGGAAGGCACCTCACCCACTCCTGATTTGTTCCTCCAGGGCAACTTGTAGCCCTGGACCCCCATCTCCCAGATCCTTAGGTGCTGCTGCAAAGAAGGTTTCCCGATGCAAAGGGCTGGATTGGAAAAGAAGCTGAGAGCACTGTCCTGGGAGAGAACCAGCGTGTGTCGAAACCTTGGAGTTCTGCCTGGCTGTGCCTCACTGAGCGGCCTGGCCACTTAGCAACTTCCATGTGTAGGATAGGGGATGCACCCTATGGGGTTATGGGTAACACACAAGGGGCAGCCCAAGCAGTATTCTTGGGCCCCCAGCACCCCAATTTAAGCCCACAGAGTGCATGCCCTCTGAAGCATCAGCCACACTCGAAGTGGGCCCTTTGAAGCCTCAAGGGTATCTGTCCAACTGCGAAATCCCTGGCTACCAGATGGACTCTGGGGGACAAAGTGAGAGCTTGGCAAGTACTCTCACAGGTGAGTGCTAGCTCTGAGTAGCTGTGGGATCCTGCAAATGGTAAATTAAGGTTCCAGGAAACACTAATGTACACCACGGGGGCAACTGCCCTCCCTTCCCCCTGACAATCACACTCTATAACCAACCCTCCCCACCAGCTTGTGGACCTAGAGGGAAAGGCCATGGGCACCTGCCCACGGCCCCCTCCCCTGCTGAGCCCTCATTTCTCTAGGGGCTCCCTCCTCCCTCAGGCACCAGTGGCAGTAGAGGAAAGGCTGGAAAGACTCAGGCTGCCAATCTGACCAGGCATCTTGCTCTGGGCCATCTGTCCCTGAGCCCTCCGGCACTGCCTACGTGAGATCCAGCATTGTTCTGTCAGGAGACAGCTGGGGCCATAAAGAGGGCAGGTGGAAGGGAAGGTTTCTGTTTCCCAGAATCATCACAGACAGGACCTGTGA
Source organism: Cavia porcellus (assembly GCF_034190915.1). Lineage (NCBI taxonomy): Eukaryota > Metazoa > Chordata > Mammalia > Rodentia > Caviidae > Cavia > Cavia porcellus. The sequence continues at coordinate 30,778,598 of NW_026947500.1, forward strand.
TGTTCCCAAGTGTGCCAGGCATCTGGTCCCTCCCCCGGGCCCAAGGGTCCAGATGGAAGGCTGGAGAAAGCTGGTGACCTGCCAGTCCCAGCAAAAAGGAAAGTGCTCATCACTGACCTAAGCTCAGCCTCCCCTCTCTAGGAAAATCCTGACCCAGGGGAGGAAGGGAGGCCCACAGGGACTGGCCTGGTCTACCTGACTGTGGAAGCACCCAAAGCCTACAGGCTGGAGCTCAGAGGAACAGATGACTCAGGAAGGGAGTCCAGAGTCTAGTGGCAGAATTGCCCCTTCCCTTAGCTGAGCACAGGGAGAAGGGGAGATGACAGTATTTGGGTTCTTCCACAGTGAGCCAGAAGGGCAGCCACAGGGCAGACAGCCTGGCTGCTGGAGGAGGCACAGGACCTCTGCCACAGACATGGAGGGTGCCTGGAACAGTTGGGCCTTGGGCTGGGGCATGGGTCCTTAATGGAGTTGGGAGTTCCAGGATTTGGACATGTTGAATCTGAGATCCAGAAGGTATCCTGCCCTCTCCTGGTACTGTTAGCCAGGTGACTACAATCCCTCCCCTAGGTCCCTAGGCCAATGGCTCCTCAAGCATCTGGGAAATGTGGGGTGAGATTGCTCTTGGTATTAGACTAGAGACATGGAGCAGAAAGCCAGCTCAGTGCCACCCAGAGTCCCCTTCAGAGCCACTGTTGAAATGTCACACTCACCCCCGGGGTAGATAGGACAAGGACAGACCAATGACCCAGTAGCTGAGCAGTGGGTAGGGAGAGAGTGACCCCTCCAGCAAGTTGCACAGTCCTGCAGGCCAGGGGGTGGGACCTGCCCTGCTCAAAAGGAGGAAGACAGCACGGCTCTTGGCCTTCCGGACAGAAGCCCAGCTGTGTTGGGCCTGTGGGACAGGGGACAGGTGTATCCTGAGCCCTTCAGACTGTGCTTTCCTGCCCCTGTGTGAAGAGAACAGGGCCATTCCTCCCACTCTGCTGTAGCCCAGGAGATCCTGCCCAGCCTTGCCTCCCTGGGGACTCCCGGTGGGGGCTTCCCAGGCCATATACCCCCTCCTGGGTGTCAGGGACTTCTCTTTCTCCTGACTGGAAAATCTCTGCTTCCTTAGTCACCTCATGAAAGGAGAACCCCACCCCTCACCAGGTCTCAGTTTCATTCTGAAAGGTCAGTGTCATGCTCTCCTTCTGTACACATTTGGCAGCAATGGGGTGGGGAAGTTCTCGGGGGGGTTTCCCAGGCTTCTTTGAGGCCCAAGGACTCTCCAGCCAGAGCTCTTAATACAGGCAGGCCCACTCCAGATCTACACCAAGACAATGGGGGTCTGCTGGGCCTCTAGCGCCATCCCCACACTGCCTGGGATCTGTGACATTTGAGACAGCTGAAGAGGGGCGGCGCCAAGGAAGGGCCAAGGAGGAAGACGGGCCAGCCAGGACACTCACACCCTGTCCTTCTATGGACATGAGGTGGCAGAGCCAGGTCCAGCACTGGGGACAGCACTGACGTGAGGGCACTTATGAGCGGGATGCAGCTGTCACCCAGTTGCCCAGTTCTATGCACCCAGTAGCTTGTGACCTTGTGGCACTGAGCTGGGACAGAGTGTCCTCTGACCCTGCTCAGCTTCTCAGGTTGCACATCCCCCTACCCTGGGAGCTCCCTCAAAGAGGCAGGGGAGTCCTGACAGCATGGACCACCCACTCAGACCTAATCCAGGGGTTCTGCTTAGCCTCTGACGCCACTTCCTGGTACTGAAGGGTCACCTTAGCTGCCCCCAAGGAAATTTTCAAATGGGCTTCACAGTGCAATAGCCGAAATGCAGCTAACCTGCTGCCTCCCTCCACACACTCCATTCATGTAGATGCCTTTCCTCTGTGATGTCTCTGCTAAGACCTGCAACCCACCTAGCTGCTGGGGCTAGGATCTACTTTGCAAGGTAGCCTGAGGCCAAGGGTCCCTGCCATGGCTGCTCAGTGGGGTTCTGTAGCACAGCATCCCAAAGCATACTCTGAGGCCACCCCTGTAGGTGGCCTAGGCTGAAGCTGTGGGCTCTGGGTGTCTGAGCTGCACCTGGCGCTTCCCTTCAGCATATCTGGGAGCACTGCCACTTTGGTCCCACCAAAGGGCTTCCATCCCTAAGTGTTAGAAGGTTCTCCCAACCCCTACCCCAAGCACCACCTGTTCCCAAACCCTGCCTGTTCCCTCCTGGCTCTTCAGAGACCAATACCCAGGGCTAAGTGGCACCTTTGGCCTCCTGAAATGTCTCCCCACAATCCAGGGACCCCAAGCATCAGGACCTAGGCCCACCCTGTATGTTGACCTCATCGTAGGGTGGCTGCCCATCAACCCCTGCAAACCCAGCTGCTCCTGAGCAGGCTGGCAGCTCGAGTTCCTGTGGCTGGTGGTCCTCCAGGCACAGCACACAGTAGATTTCTCTTCAGCAGTCCACGCCCAGTGTCTGCCCATGGCCCCTCCCATCCCTGCCCTAACCACAGCATGGCGCTGGCACTCGGAACAGGCTTCTGCCTCATCTTCAGACTCCTCCATCACTCCAGGGTAGGGGCAGATTTGGGGAGCAGCCTCCTTCCTAGGGCACACCCAGGTTCCCCAGCCATGCTTTTCCCAGCACAGGTACTGTTCTTCCCATCCCCCAACACACACTGGGCATCCACTCCACCTACCCTATGCATTGGATCCTACAAGCTCCCATAGCGAGTCCAAGCTGCAGAAGCATATAGAAGATATATCCAGCTTCAAGGTGAAAAGGGGGCCCTGGGAGGACCCACAAGTCTACCCCCACCAAGGGCAGCTGATCTCTAGGGTGAGTCTGCATAGAACTGTGCATCCCGAGAACCAGATGTACAGCCTGGATGCTGCCACAGACACTCACCCGGTGCCTTCCTCCACCAGCAGCTCCTCCTGCTCCTCGGAGCTTGGGGCATTTGGAGCCTCTGCCATGGGCCTCACGTCTAGGCCTGATGCCGTTGCTGTCTGTGCACTGTGGCTCTTGGTGCTTCCTTGGCAGGGCGGCTGCAGCCGGAGCCCCCACCCAGCCAGGTTTCACTTCCCCCTTCTGTTGCAGGTTGAGGTTTGGAACCATTGGGGCTTGGTTTGGGGTGTTGTTTTTTAATCTGTTGCTGCAAGAGGAAAGGAAAAAAAAGTACTCAAAACCCAAACCACCTCTCAGGAAGTGTTAAGCAAGCTACAGGCATCCCAGCTGAGAGAAAAGGAGTCAAAGGCAGAGGTGGGGTGAGAAGGCTCTTCACAGCTCTGGTGGGGGTAAGGCCAGGCTGAGACACTCCATGCACCCTTGGAGTCCCGGTACACCCTCAAGTACACCGTGAGCCCTGTTTTCCCTCAGGACAGGGAACTGATCCATGCTCCTAGAGCATCTATATTAGCATTTCAGCCTCTAGCTGGAAGCCTTCACAGAGGCCCATCCTTCCACATGCACCTGTGGAAGCCAGCAGAATCTGTTGTCAGTGCCCACAGTCATGGCCCTGAATACCTCTGACAAGTCCATGCTGCGCAAGGACATCAGGGCCCGTATATACAATGCTCCACATTTTGTACCCCAGGTCTTGTCTGGTGCTGTTTTGCACTGTCTTTACTCCAAACTGTTGAACGGCTGCCTTGATCACCTGCTCCATCCCCTGTCCTGTTGACTCCATTGTCCTTCATCTTCATGTTCTAGGCTCTCAAAACTGACCACACAGCTAGCCAATGTCTCCAGAATCCATAGAATGACTCAGCGGCTCTCCTAGGAACACCAGCAGGGATGGAGGGATGAACTATAGCTAACAGTCCTCATGGGGACTCCAGAGTCAGCACAGGATGCTGGGAAGATGGGGATCAGGTTCCAAAATCTGGGGGACTGGACTGAGGTGTTCCTGGGGCAGCTAGAGCGGTGAAGGGCAGCAGAGGCTTTTCTGGTAAGAATCTTTGGCCAAAGAGAAAGAAGGGAGTGCCATCTTGCCAAACCCTGCCAGCGAGTGGCCTGAGGAATCCCAGTGAAAGACCTTAAAGGGCCCTGGGGACAGGGGGGACAGAGAGAGCCTTGGGGTAGGGAGACACTAAAGTAGGCCCAGCAACCTACTAGCTATGGAGGTAGTGAGCCCACATCCCCTCCCACTCACCACTGAGGGGTAACAGCTTGGCTCACCCTGCTTGAAGCCAAGGGAGGAAGCACTGTGCTCTCCACCCCAACCCCAGCCATCGATCACTTTGTCGGGCCCAATCAAGTTGCCCGAAGAGCCAAGTTGAATCTACAGGCCTGGCTGGGAGCGCCAGCTGCCTCCTCCTTTGGGATTTTCTATACCGTCTTTCCTAGAGCTCTCAAGATCCCTCCCTGGTGCATGGCTAGGAGCACATATGGGCCATGGCAGAGCCTACGGCTCCTACTGGACTGCCTCTATCCCAAGATTGTCCTAAGGGGTCCCTTGGGCTCCTGGAGGGCAGTGGCCGGGCACCTCCTCATCCTGATGCACTTTGCCAGTGGGTCACTGTCTGGGCCCAACATTTTCAGGACCTGCCCCCAGCTTATGGTGGTGAGGTTGTTCTAACCTCACGGCTAGAAAAGGAGAGACAGATGGAGGTCCATGTCTTCTCTGTCCCACCACTCACTGCCTAGGTGGCACAGCCTGAAACCAAGCAGGGGCCCTTTCAGGCCCATGGAGTCAGCTCTGCCTGAGTGTAAATCCATGGCCTTGTGCTGTGGTCTGAATGTGTCCCCTGAAAGTGTTAGAAACTCAGCCCTTAGTGCAGCAGTGCTGAGGTGTGGGACCTTCAAGAGGGGATTAGGTCCCATCCATGGATTCATGGGGTAGCTGGGGATTAAGTAAGTCTATGAACTAATGTGCTTTGCCTGTCACAGAGCCACAAGAAGGCCCCACCAGAGGCCAGCCCCTGCTTCTGAACCTCTCAGCCTCTAGAATCATGAGCCAAGTAAACCTTTTTTGCCCAGTCAGGTTTCTTTGGTTTTCTGTTTTTTGTTTTATAGCGACTTAAAACAGACTAAGACTTCTTTGACCTGAAAGCTCAGTGTGACCTGCCTGATAACACACTTTGTCCTGTTGTTTGCGGTACTGGGGGTTCAACCCAGGGATGCTCTACCACCAGCTACACCCAGCCGTTCTTTTTTTTTGTTTGTTTGTTTTGTTTTGTTTTTTTTTTTTTTTGTTTTGTTTTGTTTTGAGATAGGATCTGGCTAAGTTTCCTAAGCTGGCATTGAACTTGTGATCCTTCTGCCACATCCTCCTAAGTGGCTGGGATTATAGGTGCCAATCACTATGGCCCATTTTATTAATCCCACCTCAAATGGTAGTTTTTATCCCTTCTGAGCTTCAGCCCAGCCCCTGGTCCCCAACAGAACCCCTTCTTCCCTCCACTACCCTCTTACTCCCAAGAAGGGGCAGAACCTGATCCCTCCTGTTGTGGGCTAAATGATGTCCTCTAAAATGCATATGCTGAAGTCCTGACCTCAGGAGCTAAAATGTGACCTTATTTGGAAATAGGGTTGCCACAGATGGAGCTAGTGGAGATGAGGTCATTGGGGAAGGCCCTGCACCAGTATGACTGTGGTCCTGACAAAAAGGGGAAATCTGGCCTCCGACACACGCAGAGAAAAGGCCGCACGATCATGCAGGCAAAGGTCAGTGATGTTCTGACACAGGGAACTTCAAGAACTGCTAGCAAACACGGAAGCCCAGGGAGGCTGGACAGACATCTTCTCAGGCTGGGAAGGACCAGCTGCTAGACTTAGGGCACAGTTTCCAGCCCCCAAGTTATGAGAGAGAAATGTCTATGGCATAAGCTTGGCATGGTGGTACTATCTGTAATGCCTGCAATCTTGGAGGCTGAGGCAGAAAAATTGCAAGCAAGACCTTGTCTTGGAAAAAAAGTGGGGAGGATAGTTGGGAATATAGGTTAGTGTGAAGGCCTTGGGTTTAATTCCCAGTACTGCCCAAAAAAAAAAAAAAAAGTCTGTGGTTTAGAACCCAACCTGGAAATCTGTAATTTATTTTTATGGTGGCTGTAGGATGTTCCCTGTCCAACAAAAATGCCCCAGTGCAGGCCAGGGCCACAGGGTGGGGGCATCCTTTCCTGCCCTCCAAGACTAACTGGAGTCCTAGACAGGTTCAACTTGAGGATGACCTGAGACCTGGCTATCCCAACAAGGTGCTATGGGGACCAAAAGCAGCCTCCCTCACCTCTTCGGCAGGTGACCCTCCTACCTCCTGCTTCTCAGAGGACGTAGACAGACATCTTCCCAGGCTGAGGAGGACCAGCTGCTACACTGAGAGCACAGAATGTGTCCTCAGCTCACATCCAGCATCTCTGCTGCCTATATTCACCCCTGGCTTCCCTGCACCCTAGAATATGTGAGCTGCACTGGAGTGGACTCAAGCCCTTTCACATTTTCCCTGCCTCTGCCTTCCTGCTCCCTCTGAACCATTCTAGGGGTGTGCGCTCCAAGGGTTCACACCTAAAAACAAAAGCCCAAACCTCCATGGAGCTGCAGCCCCTTCCCACCCAAGTTCCATCCCATCTCCACCAGCAGCTGCCCAGGGGTAGTGTCTCAGGCCATCAGTCATGTCCGTGTCCCAGCACATGCTGTCTGAGAGCCACAGGTGCTCTGCTAGAGGCAGGCTTACCAGAGCAGGCTGAGCCTCTGGAAGCTAAGTATTGCCCCAAAAAGCAGACACAACTGTTTGTCCAGTCCAGATCGTTCACTCACACTCCAAGTATTCGGTTCAGGGCAGGTGGGACCTTATCTCATCCACTGTCCTGTCCCCAGGGTCCAGCAAGGATATGAGCAAAACAGAGTGGGCAGTGGGGCTCAGCTGAAGTTCAGTCAGGAGGATCCTAAGGCCGGCAGAGGACACAGACAGATGCCAGGAGGAACAGGGTAGCCTTCAGGGGCATCTCTGGAGGACCTTTGCAAGGACAAGACCTGGGCAAAGACCATGTCTGTTGCTGTCCCCTGTGTCTCCTGCTAGGCACAGGTGAGCAGGAGTACTGGGTAGAGGGATAGAGAGAGGAACAGAGCCCCAGAAGGCTCTAAGGAGACAGTTAAGCTCTACTTGGTGGGTGAGGGAACAAGGGGGAAGTTGTAGCTGGTCCTCTGCCAAATAAAAGGAGAACTTTGGGAGGCAACCATAGGAGGGACTCCAATCTCTTCAATGGAGTGGGTCAGAACAAAAGGACTCCAAGGAACTAGTAGTGTCCCTGTGTACTCTGCTTTCTGCCACATAGGGACACAGAAACAAAATACCCCCATTTAAGGGGAAAGCACACACCTTACACTGAATCTGCCAGCACCTTGAACTTGGGCTTCCTGACACCCAGAACTGAAAGGAAATATATTTCTGTTCTTCATAAATGACCCAGCCTCAGGTATTTTGTTATCGAAACAATAAGAGGTTGAAACAGGCCCTCTCCAGATGCCTCAACCCTGTGCAGCCTGGGGTACATGGAGGTCAGCTGTTCACACAGCAGTGGGGTTCACAGCAGGAACTTCCTCTCCTCGTGGAGGATGGGGTCAGAGTCGCATGCTTATAGACAGATGGACAATGAGATAGGGGAAGAGGGTGAGGTAAGCAATGCAGAGAGGCCAAGACATAGGGAAGAGATTGGGGGCATGGATGAGCCACACACAGGAGAGCAGCAGCACATCTGGTTTAACTACGGTGCTCAGTGACTCTGGCCAGAGCAGCAAGAGCAAGAGTACTGGGGTGACCTGAGGTCCCAGTAGGTCCCCAGCCAAGAAGTGAACATGTATGTGGGGGGGGGGGTCACTGAGTGTCAAGCCATTAGGAGTCAGTGTGGCAGACCAAGGGTGCAGGCCGGCCCTACCTGAAGGGAGGAAGCGGGGCCACAGGCCACAGGAGCAGGGGAGCAGAGCCCTGGGAAGGGCAGGCTAAACCTTAGAAGCTGAGGGGGGGGTCCCTTGGGGGAAGGGGGGGACAGAGGGAGGGGCTATGAGGGCCCAGGATAGGATTGTTGAGGATCTCAAAGGAGCCAGATGGAAGCACAAATGCCCTGGAGACTGCTGTGAGCTAAGCTGAGTCCCCTAAGTTAGTATATTGAAGCCTTGATCTTCAGTGCCACAGAATGTGACTTTAATGGTAGGCCCTTTAAAGAAGTGCTTAAGTCACAGTAAGGTCACTAGGGTGGGTCCTGATTCAATCCAATAGGGTCCTTGCAGAACAGGGAGCTCAGGTCATAGACAGGCAGAAGGACAGCCATGTGAAGACGGGGAGGAGACACTGACTGTGAGGGGGAGAACTAAGGAAGAACCAGACTTGTGTCACCTGGATATCAGACTTTCAGTCCCCCGGACTCCAGAGGATGACTATCTACTGTTGAGCTCACTCTGCTGTGGCTTTCTGCGCTGGCGGCTTCAGGAAACTTGCACTGCAATCAGTTGATCAGAGAGGCAAGATCAGCTGCAGTAATGAGCAGCCAGCACCTCACGGAGTGTCTTCCTCAGCCCGGGGGTCAGGGCTTTGCTGCAGTTATTCTGGGATCCAAGCTCCTGTTCTGAGGACCTGAGTCCCGACCCGCTGTCTGTGTTCAGCTGACATGGGTCGGGGAGAGACCCTAAGGAAGGTGGGGGTCTGGGACCTAGCCCAGACATATGCTGTCCTGGTCACTTTCTTTGTTGCTGAGACACAGCATCCTGTATGTGTAACTTAGCAGAGGAAAACTATTTTACTTCATGTCTCAGAAGTTTCAGTCCTTTCATGGTCAGATAGCTTCAGGCAGAAATGGCATATTGGAAGGGTCTGGTGGAGGAAAAGTGCTCCTATTATTGGTTTCTAGGAAGCAGAGAGGGTCCAGGGAGGAAGGGAGACATAACCTTCCAGGTCACTCCCACAGTAACCCACCTCTTCCAATCAGGCCCCATGGCTAACAGCAAGTCAGCTATAAGCCACCATCATCCAATCACCTTCCAAACAACCCAACTAGGATCCCATGAGACTTTGGGGAGGTATCTGCCATGGGACACACATCTATCTGCAAAGTGTATGTCCAGAGGAAAGGGCATCCTGCCACATTTGCCTGAGACGTGGGATCCAGGGAGAGAAGTCGGGGATATCTGTGTACATAGGTACAAAGCAAGACACAGATGGGAGGGCTAGGGATTTAGCTCAGTGGTGTAAGTGCCTGCCTGGCAAGCGCAAGGTCCTGAGTTCGATCCCCGGTACTGCAAAAAAGACACAGGTAGGGACAGGAAGAAGATTTGGGATGTGGATACATGGGCTGTGACCACTTGTGTAAGGGAGTAATTGGACCACGACAGTGGAATGGATGGGATCCTTTCCCAGGGGCACTGGGTGTTGGACAGATCTTTCTGGGGGGTTACAAAGATGCCACATGCCAGAGCTAGAGTCGCTCCAGCCCCCCATCTCCCACTAACTGCTGGAAAGAAGGGAATCAGGGATGGGTCCTGGCCCGAACAAGTTAGGGCAGGGCCACAGATGGAACAGTTGGGAACAGGATAAGGAAGTCTGCACCGGGCCCAGGTAGGCAGAGAGCTGACAAGCAGGACAGACAGCAGGAGAAGTGGAAATCCAGGGAGGGAGTCGCTTCTGAGGGAATAGGCCAAGAAGTCATAGGTGAGAACTGGAGGAGAGGTAGAACTAGGAAAGTGAGAGACACTGGGGGGCAAGTGAGGACTAAAAGGGTCTCCAGAGGGTTATAGCTAAGTAAAGGGACAACAGAGGGATGTGGGGAGACCCTCAGTCTAGGAGAGCCCAGGAATCCCCTCCAGAGCCAGGAATAAGGATGGGGCCAGGAGATGCCTCCAGGTGGGTGCAGGGAGTAAGGCCTCCTAGACTGACTCAGGGGCCCAGAGAGGAGTTAGGAGTTGATGCTCTTTCCCAAAGGCTGGGTTTCTTACCAGACAGCAGATGGCTGCCTCCATGCCAGGAAGCCTTTCGAGTAATTAGGAGGTGTGATGCAGTGATAGAAGACAGGAGACGGAGAGGACACATGGCTGGACAGTGTCTGTCTGGAGGGATTGAGGTGCTCGCTGGAGGTAGAAGCAGCCAGGGGAGGGGAGTCTGCTTGGTATAGTCATGTCCAACCCTGCAAAGTTGGATGAGGGAGGACAGCCATCCTGTCCTTGCCCTAGGGACTTGTACCTTTATCTCTCAGTAGGTGGCTATTAAGGTCTGGGCATTTGGGTATGTGCTAGTGCCTCCTGTCATGGTCAATACATTGTGTCAACTTGAGAAGTTTAGAGGTTTAACTAAGTGACTCAGCAGGGGGCCAGGGTCTTCACTGTGTGGACACCTTCATCCTGTGCTAGAGGAGGGAAGGGAGATGGTGTGAGTGCTGTACCTGCCATGAGGAGGGGGTAGCTGGCTTATAATATAAGACAGGAAAAGAGGCCTGTTCTCCCCACTTTTTTGCCCTTGTTGTCACCTTGAACTGTTGTCTCTCTGTCAAACCAACCTGCCTTGGAGCTATCTGATTATGGACTGAGGTCAGGAAATGTGCCCCTAAGAAGCCAGTGCGTGAAGCTGTGAGCTTGCCAGAGGTACAGTGTAGACCCCAGAAGTTTGGAAAATCCAGGAATGTGAATCATCTAGGGAAACCTGCAAAGCAGGAGCAAACTAGGCCCAAGAGAGAAGCCATGGGAGCTACAACCACCAGAAGTGCTGTAGCAATGGAGTCATCCAAGCTCTTTGGAGCTTACAATGTGCCTCAGATGCTGCATAATGTTAAGTACAAGACTTAACATTTTCCCTGCTCCATTTTGGATTGCTTTGGTCCCAATCCTTTGTATTCCCATTTGTAACTTTTGGAATGAAAATATTTATCTTGTGCCATTGATTGGTGGAGGTGTGTAACTTTTTTTTCACTTGGACAGGGGTTTACAATTAAGAGTTTGCCTTACATCTCAGAGACTTAGGACTTGGACTTTTCAGCAATGTAGAAACTGTTAGGACTTTGGCAACTCTTGGAGATGGACTAACTGCCTTTTCATAATGGGATGTACATGAGTATTTGGGAGGCCAGGAGTGGAATATTATGTTTCTAATGTAATATAATATTCATAGACTTAATATTGGTTCTCAAAGATTGTTAAACCTGTTATAATATTCAAGTTGTGAAATGATAAGAATAAGCATGTCTCTGTGTCTAGAAACCGTTTGTGTCTGTTGCCAAACTGACAAGGGGTGCATTATAGTGGTCAATACACTGTGTCAACTTGAGAAGTTTAGAAGTTTAATGAAGGGAGGAAAAGGGGCTTCTCTTCCCCTTTTTTGTTCTTGCCACGTTTGCTGTCTTCTGCCGCCTTGAACTGTTGCCCCTCCCTGCTGGAACCAGCTGATTATGGACTGAAACCTCCACAAATTGTGAGCTAAATAACCCTTTTCTTCCTTAATCCTGGGCGATGGATATTTTGTAATAATATGAGAGAAAACTAACCAAGATACCTCCCTAGCATTACAGACAGGCAGCACTATATAATACCAGGTCCCCAACTTTGCCCACTGACATGAGACAGACAGAAATAAGCAAAAAGCAAGTCAGTAGTGATTTTGCAAATCAAAAGTAGAAGGGAAGGTGGAAATAAATGGATTTGAGGCTCACAGAAGGCTCAGGAAAGGCTCCCCAGGGAGGTGACTACCTGGGACTCTGAAGAATGAGGGGCCACAGAAGCAAACTGGACAATCCTGCTGGCTGTCAGCTGCTGGGTAGTTAGAATGAAAGAGAAATTAAAATTTTAAATAAAAACCTGCCACGAAAGCCTGCCAAGACCAAGCAAACATGTCTGGATCAACTTGATAATAAAGTATTGCTTCCTTTGTGTACTGTTTTCTAACAGATGGCCTTAAAATGTAACTTGAAATGTTCCTTTGTGTAACCCCTGTCTTAAGCCTTTGTTTTTTTTTGTTTTTTGTTTTTTTTTTTTTTTTTTTGTCTTTTTCTTTTTTATCGGTACTAGGGATCGAACTCATGACTGCCTGCTTGCAAGGCAGGCGCTTATGCCGCTGAGCTAAATCCCCAGCCCCTATCTTAAGCCTTTGTATAACTGATGACCTTGCAATGTAACTTAATATGTAACAGGATATTTCTTCCTCTGTATAACTCATGCTTTGTATAGCTGATGGCCTTACAATGTAACCTAAAATGTTTATACTTTCTTAGCATCCCAAGATGTCACCCAACTTTCCATCATAATGCACTAAATCTACCTCTGTACCTCCCTCTTTCTTTCCCTATAATGCCTCAAAACCCCACCAGTTGGGGCTGACTACTGGAAAGAAATCCAAGTCAAGCCTATTTGTGTAATAAACTATCTCCTAAACCTCCTCAATGCCATTTCTTCCTGTGTCCAGCCTGGTTTCCATAAGAAGAGGGCCAACACTGGTCCATGCTGCAACCAAAGAAGCCAGGCTGGTAATCAGGACAGGTCAAGCTGGGCAAGAAGCACTGGAAAGAGGTGCCTGATTGTAGTGAGTTAAACTAATGGACAACTGGTAACACCCAGCTGAATTGAATCAGCATGGTGCTAGGTGAGAAGGCCCAGCTGAGAGTTGTTGCCAGCAGCATAAAAGGAGAACTGAGGGGAAGATGGTGCGCTGTTGATCTCCCTGGAGAAGCCTGCTGGTTTTCCTGATATGCACCAAGCTGCTTTCCTCGTCGGAGGAACTCGGGTCCTCACTGTCACTGAGGATAGCTGTGGTTATCTTCGGTGCAGCTCTGGTCCTTGCCCTGAACATCACTTCTTGGCTTCAGTGCAGATCCCTCAGCCTGCTGGCACAGGTCCTTCATCCCACGGGCACAGAATTTTTAACCTCTACCACAGACCTTTGAGCCTTCCTAGTGCGGATCCTTGCTACACACTTGCATGAGTCATTGCCAGGACTTCTAGGCCTCCAACTGGATTTGTGGAGAACATTGCCATGGACTCTAGGTCTTTAGCTGGACTTGTGCTGGACATTTCCTTAGGATTCTTTGGGTCTCTAGTGAGTGGACAGGTCTCTTGCTTCTTCGTTTGACTTTTTGGATGAATATTATAAAATAATCTTATAAATTATGTGTCCTATATTAAATCTATTTCTCTCCAATCTCTGATTACAACTCTGATGCTTATCAACTTATAGGAAATTGGCTCTTCTCCATACCCATTTGATGGCCCAGTAAACTGAGGCTGAGTATCCTGACATAGTAGAGTAGGGAATGAGACACAAAGGCTCTAGAGCTGCATGGAGAGACCAGAATGGGGGTGTTGGTGCTTGGGGACTGAAGAGGGCATATAGTTGAACCAGTCACCAGGGTGAGTTTGGGCTAGACAGAGAGGATGAAGACTGGCCAGTCCTGGCCCAGGTTGGGCACTCAGACTGAGAAAAGACCAGGACCATGCAGGTACCCCAGCAGTGGGGATCTCAGTCCCCCAGAGAGAGAGAGAAGCCTGTAACTACATCCCAAACAATCCACCTACTCCCCAAGGACCCTGATCACTGTGTCTGTCCGGTGTCTGGTCTCCACTTCTGCTGTCCCTGGAGGTGACAACACTCTGCTATGGTTCTTGGTCCACTCTGAATCCTCCAGGGCTACCAAGAGTGATCAAAGTGTTCCCTGGCACCTTCCTGCCCACATCTTGCACTCTGAAGGCCTGGTAGCTGACTTTTATTAGCTTTTCACTTCCATCCATTTTTGTTGTCACTTAAGAATTGTATTGTTTAAGCATTTGAAGAAAATTTTAATGTTTTGGAAAACGATCTCAAGCTTACCAGTGTCAAGAATAAAAAGAGCAAAAGAAACATTGGCTTCTGCACACCTCCCATTGTTCTCCCTCTCTCTCCCTCCTTTCCTGTCTCCATCTTTTAATTCCAAAGAATTTACGATCTATTTCCTGAACACGAAGCTATTCTCTTACGTAGCCCAGGACAGCCATCAACATCCACATAGCTAACACTGAAACTTGACTTTGATCTAATCTACCAGTCTTTGCCTCGTGACCTGCTCCCTGACATTTTATTTTTTTGTTTTAACTCATATTTCTTGCTGAACAACACATCTGGCTTTTCTGTGAATTCCCTCCCCAGCTCTGCGGCCTCCGTGTCCCCTGGAAGCCTAATTCCTTCAGCAGGGGAATTGCAGAAGGGCTTGGCAGAGCCTGCAGCGCCCTTGCCCCTTGGGTGGTGAGCACGCATCCCCTGCACAGCCAAACCTGCACTCCCACCGCTGTGTACCTGTGACCTTGTCCACTGAGCCCTCCTTCCTCTGTGGTCCTCAGTGGCTATGATTTTGAGAGTGTGGCCATGCATGCTTCTCCTACTTCCCCCTTTCCTAGCCGCTGCCTGGCACCAGTCACTTGGGACACCCACAGCCATGCCATCCTCCGTGACCTCTGGCAGACACAGGAGCACCTCATCTTCCTAACCTCTTCCGCCTCCTCCTCCCTCTAGTTACTCAGCCAGCATGTCTGCCCATCTCACCTCCAAGGACACTCTGATACACACCTCCAGCCCAGATCCTGCTATCAGATGCCTCTCCCCACGGGTCTCCCATGACCCCTGAGCTCTGTGGCCAGATCGTTGTGTTCTGGAACCTTCGAGAATGGCACATACTTGGTCTCCATCTCCCTCAGCCACTGAAACCTGGGTACCACACTACTCAATGTTTCCATGTCTCCTTTCAGGACACAACGGTGACTCCCATCCCATCCCATCCACCCTCTGCCCTGACCCCCTTACTGACTGTCCCCACCTGCTGAGATCTTTCTAGAATGCCAAGCTGGCACAAGCAGTGCTGGGCTATTTGCTTCACAGGAATCACCCCCTTCCACCCTCTCTGTTGTGTGAACATGGATCCCTCCCACTGGGACACCCACAGCCACCCACAGCCAGTTGGGTCACATTGCAGCATAGGCAGAGAGGTTGGAGCAGGGTTAGGACAGAGCCAGCTCTGATGTCTGCTGTCTGATTAGGTTTGGTTTGCCTAAGCCTCTTTTACTTCATTCACTCACTGGGAAAATGCAGCAAGCACCCATAAATCCACTATCCAGCCCAGGAATTACAACGTCTCCCAACTAACACCAGCTTAGGAGCTTCCACCCCATCTTGCTTCCTGCTCTGCCCCATCCCATGTGCCTGAGATGATCGCTATCTGGTCTTTTGTGTTTTGCATTTACTTGCTTAATAAAAGGGGGAGAGGTAACTTTCCCCCTTGAGTGTTTACCTAAAGCAGACAGCATTGAATCCTGGCCTTTGGGAGCAGAGTCCACTGTACCCCACTTACCCCTGTCTCACAGATCTCAGCCCCTCCGCACTTGGTGGAGCCCATCCCTGACTCTGGCAGGCACAGTCCCTGCACAGTGAGCTGCCTGCCTATGAAGCCACAGTCCGTTTGTTTGCTTGATTCTGCTGGGATGTGCCTAGGTCCCCGTTGTATAGTCTCCCCTAACCCTTGTTCTCTTTGGAGCCTCCTCTGACACATGGTCTTTCATGATACTCAGACCCAGGATCCTTGCAGCTGTGCCCAAGTGCCCCAGGTTGCCCTGCTGCCTGGCCCACAAGAGCAGAGGAGGAAGCCCAGTCACTAGGCATAAGACCCAAGATTTGGGGTTTGGGTAGGCGATAAGGCTGAGGGCTCTGGCTACAGAATCCCCTGCTACTAAACCAAGCACTGAAAGCACCCAGATGATGGAGTCCCCTGGTGCATTGGGGCATGACATTACCGGCCTCAGGAAGTGATGGAGAAGCCTGGGATCAATCACGCAGTCTCAACCTCACCCTTCCCAACTCAGGCCTTGGTGCCCAGCGCCAGGACAGGAATGGAACACAGGAGATTGGGCATGGGTCCCTGCCCCAGAGCACTGTGAGAGGGGATTGAGGAAGGGGGTTGCAGCCAAGGCAACCAAGGTGGCTCCCAGGTCTCAGTCCCAGATGGACCCCTGAGAAAGAGTTGGTGCCTGGGAGAAGAGGGCTGCCTAAGCACTGGGGATGTGTGTGATGCAGCCAGCCTGGGCCTGTACCATGGGGAGGGGTCTCTGCATATGGGTACCAAGGCATAAATGAGTTCATTCCAGGGACTGCCCCTCAGATGTGACTGGGGCCCGTAGGGCTATCATTCTCCAGTCCTTGAGTATTGGAAAAGTCCAGGGAGCACCTGGGAGCTGATGATGGCCACACCCACGAGCACCAAGGTGCAGCCTGGGGTAGGTTCCCTGTGGGGTCTTCCTGGGCTCGCCCTTCTTCTCTGAACCCCTTTGTAGCTTCCTCTCCTCCCAGACTGCCTGGCAGTGCTGACCACACCGCAGGCTTCAGAACCCAATCAGACCAGTCATGGGATTCGAATTCTTTATTGACCACTGGGATGAAGCCAGGTCCTTCTGGGCTGGGCTGTTGGATGCTACCCTGGGGTGAGTTGGATGCTGAGGCCTAGGACTCGGACTCAAACATCTTCTTGCGGCCCTCCATGCCAGACTTCTCCTCGATGTTCTTCCTCCAGTCACCCACGTCACGCAGGTCTCGTTCCTGGTGAAGTGAGAGGCCTCAGGCCCACAGCCCACAACCCCCAAAGCTGTCCCAGCTTCCCCGACCAGGTCCCCAAGGAAGAGGGGAGCTACCCATGGAAGCAGAGCCTACCTTCTCTGTGTCCTCCTTCTTGACCTGCTTCAGGTTAGCCCGCAGGTCCATGCACACCTTGTGCTTGGAGCCCAGCAGCGCCTTCAGCATGGCATCGGCGGACATGCGCACCCGCCGCAGAGGGGGCCTCTTGAATTTGCCCCTCAGATCAAACAGCTTCTGGTTCATGTCCTCCAGCTGCCAGGAGGGAGGTCATGGGAGTGCCTGGTAGACCCCAAACCCCAGGTACCTCCCCACCATGACCTCACCCATGCGGCCAAAACCCACCCCCAGGCTGGAGCACCCCCTCTCACCTCCTTGGAGCTCTTCTGCACCTTTATTTCCATGTCGTACTTCTCCTCCTCGGCCGCATCGATCTTGGCATGCAGCTGTTTGCAGAGCTCCTGGGGTGGGAAGGGTACGGGTAGGCAGCTGTCAGGCCACAGTGGCCCACCCCTCCTCTGGATCTCTTGAATGGAGAAACTAAGGCCAGGGCAATTGACTGCAGAGAGCTGGTACCTGCACTTCAGACATGGACCCAGGGATGTGCAGGGGTGGGCAGTGCTCTGACAGGTAGTTCTGCTTCTCCGTCTCACGGCGGCTTTCCTCCTTCTCCAGCTCAGTGGCAGCAATCTGGAGCATCACACTCTGCAGGGGAAGGGGGCCATGAGAGGGTGCTCTCATCCCACACTCCTGCCCTCACTCCTGCGCTCCCACAGCACTACCCACCTTCAGATGCTGTCTCCGGGCCGTGATGGCCCTGTTGCGTTTCTGCAGGGAACAGAAAGGACAAAATCAGGCTGGTTCCAGACCCACCCCTCCCTTCCAGAGCCCCCTGACCAGAGGCTTCTGCATGGGACAGCTGAATCAGGAGCTTCAAGGACTCCTTGTTGGTCCAAGCTCAGGCTTCACTTTCTCTGTCCAGAGCTTCCTCAGGGCCATGGTACTTTGGCCTAACTCTTGGCCCAGGCAATATATGGGCTGGGAGAGGGAGATGGTGCAGGGGAGAGGGGAAGGCTGGAGATACATGGGATACAGAAATCAGGAAGAAGTGACACTTCTGTGACCAGTCCCCGGCCCCACTTCCCCTGACCCATAAGGCACTGGGCAGCCACTTCCTCTGTCACCAGTCTCTGTGGGCGGGGCACTTTGGGAGTAGGGATATCTTCCCTGGGCCTCAAGGCCTTAAAGCTTTGCCCACTAACTTATCCACATTGGGAGTCCTGTCTTCCCCACCCAGGTTTCAGGTCCCCAGTCAGGTACTCACCTCCTCACTGTCCCAGGAGGAAGGATGAGAGAGGGAGGGAAGAGAAGAAAGAGGTTAGGGTCATGACTAGGGTGTCAGGGTTAGCCATGGGTGTGATGGAGCAAAGGGATGGACAGTGGCCAAGATGGGCAGGGGTGCTGCTGGGAAGATGCCAGGACCCCACCACCCCAGTGAGAGAAGGGTGTGGCTGGTAGGGACCCAATGTGGGGTGCCACTTACTCCCCCATCTTGAAGTCTGGAGCTTAGCCTGTGGAAGAAAGAGAGGTGTCAGTGTTCACCCACAGGAGGCCAGCACTCAACAGGCAGAGAGGCCCCCTGTGCTGTGCCCTGCCTGACTCCAGTCTTTTTAGAGGGCAGTGTCTTGGAAGAATTCCCCAGGGTAAGAAGTAAGAGGAGAAAGTGTTCCCAAAATGTCCAAGGCGGGGTGAGGAGCCGCAGCTGTCCCTGAGGGAGGGGTGGGCCAGGCCAGCACAGGTGGCTGCCAGAGCAATGTTGGTATTTTTAACTCTGTTCCTTTGGCCTCAGTCTTAAGTACATGCAAGAAAATGCTCCCCAATGTGGCCTGGGGGCTTGTGACCTGGCTAGCCCAACCGCATTCTTGCAGTCTGTATCCTGAAATTAAGGTCTGCTTATCAGACTTCTGTCCAAGACCCCTGCCCCATCCTAGCCACCTCCCCAAGCTTCCACTTCTCACTCCCAGTTCTGTGGAAGCCCCCAGACAGGGCTGCTGGTAGCGGCCCCTTTACCCCCAAGCCCCTGCCCCAGCAAGTCCTCCAGCAAACTATCTTGAGAGTGCCCTGTCCTCTGGCCTCAATGGGCCAGGCCGGGCCTCACCTAAAGTC
Source organism: Cavia porcellus (assembly GCF_034190915.1). Classification (NCBI taxonomy): domain Eukaryota; kingdom Metazoa; phylum Chordata; class Mammalia; order Rodentia; family Caviidae; genus Cavia; species Cavia porcellus. The sequence continues at coordinate 30,797,302 of NW_026947500.1, forward strand.
TGGGCAGCAGGGCTGGGAGCGAGGTCAGGCAGGCAGCTCGAGTTAGGCTGGTGGGCCCAGGGGGAGGGGTATAAATGGCCTCCCCTAGGCTGGGCCCCTGCTCAGAAAGGGCATGGAGTCCTCTTCAGACCAATGGGGGCACAGAGAGCCAGAGAGACCTCCCCACCTGCCCAGGCTGCCTGGCCTGGCCCAGCCCAGGCGATTGCTGCTGGTTGCCTGCTGCCATCCTGTCCAAGAAGTCTTGGGGGTTGGGGAGGAGGAAGGGCATCGCGGTTGGACTGCTCTATTTAGGGCTCAGTGACAAGGTCGAGATGTCTCCCTCTCCTTGCAAGGAGCCTGAGAACAGCATGTGTGGTTCAAGTGTGGGCTTTGGTGACCACCCAACTCAGGGCCAGGGGAAGTGTGGCTTCCATGGGATCTGGCTCTGCACTGCCCCCTTTTCAGTGTCAGGTCTATCCTCCTGGGCTCACACCAGAGCTCTGCTCCCCGAACCCTTTGCTTTGTGCTGGATGCCTGCTCTCTGCTCTGGTCCTATGGTTGATCACTCACACATCACTCAAGGCTGGCCCTTAGGCAAAGTAGTCACATGCCACTGACCACCCACCCCCTCCAGGCCAACTCCAGGGAGGGCACAGACCCCCAAACCTGTCTTCCTGAGCCCTGTATGGTGACTGAGACCCCAGGGGCTGCTCTTCCCTCTACATGACCTTACCTTCTCACCCTGAGCCAGAGCAGGACGAGGCCCCCAGATGAGCAGCTGAGCCCCTCCCAGCCTGCCACAACACCCGGCCCTCCGGCGCCTTCGTACAGGCAACTCGGAACATGTCCATCAACCTCAGGATGGCGACGCTACCACCCTAGGAACCTCTCTGTGACCTGTGAGAGTTTGGAGCCCCTAGCTGCCCAGGCAGGCCCCACATTACCCTTTTCACACAGGCCAGGGCCCTCGCCCCCCACCAATTCCTGCAGGCCCTACCCTGCAGAGATACCGGCTCGGCTCGTGACTTGGCACCCCCTCTGAGCGGTGAGGCGCTTGGCCCCAGCCCTGCAGCCCGTGGGGATCAGAAGAGACATGAGATGCAGGAAGACTGGAGCCGCTAAAGCCATCCAGATGTGCGGGGGATTAGGAGGTACATCCCCAGCCAAGGCTGCCCCCCAAAGGCTCCGAGCAGCTTCTGAAGGTGTCTACTGCCCCCTGCTGCTCACATGCAGGAGGCCTTGTACTGCTGCTCCCTAAAAGTGCTGGGTCTCCTTCATATACTGTCCTTACCTACATTGCCCCCAGTAGCACACTGTGTCCCCAGAGAGCTGGCTCCAACTCTTCATTCCATGCTGTCCTTTACATGTCACATGTAGAGGGGCTCTACCTCCTGCCTCTTCCTACTTGGGCCCAGAAGGGGGCTTCTGGAGGACCCCCGCCTCACTGAAGGATCATATCAAGGTATTGCCCCAGTCAGCAGCTGAGGGCTGGTAAATTTGGAAAGAAAAGACCCTCCCCCAGCCTTTGTGGGGCCTTGCGATTGAGGGTAAATCCCTGTCCTGCATATGTGTCCCCACAGGATCAGTAGGACACGCATGGCAGGGGAAGCCTTTTATTGCAGAGTCCCACAAGTGGCTTAGGCGAGCACTCATGGCTTGCCCTGGGGAAATACAAGACCAAGATGCTTTTAGGGGCGAGGCACTGGCAGGCGTAGGCGGGGCTGCAGGGCCAGGAGGCGATCTACCTCCTTGGCAGGCTGTAGGTGGTGCCACTGGGCAATAGGCCTCCGGGGACGGGCCAGCATGTCTGCCCAGTGCTGCAGGGGCTGGCCGGAGGCCCGGGGGCCAAGCAGCACCTTGCCCACAGGCTCAGCCCGGAACTGCAGGCCACGGGCCCAGATGGTCAGTACCAGGTCCACATTCTGCACAGGAACAGGCCAGGGTGGGCGAGAGGAAGGTGAGGTCAGTTTGGCCCAGCACGTGGTCCTGCCCCACCTTGCCTTTCCTTCCAACAGCCCACCTGGATCTAGCTGAAGGGCACCAGGAAGGTGAAGGCCTCGTTGAAGTAGGGGACAGTGGTTCCCTTCTTGCTAGATGTCTTCTTCTTCTTCCACTTCTTCTGGTTCAGCACAAGCTGTACCTTCACATAGGACTCTAGGCAGACAAGAGTGGGAGGAGGACCTGGCATCTGAGGCCTGACAGAACCCCAGCCTGCTGTCCACCTGAATAGGCAAATGTGGCTCTCACCTGCCAGCTCTGGGCTCAGGCCTTGGGCTTCTAGCACAGTCACAGTCAGGAAGCCAGAGCTGGGCACATACCGCAGTGAGAGGCACAGCTCCCCTATCTGCTCTGCCTGTGGGAACAAGAGGATTCGTTGGGGGAGACTCCTCCCTGGTCTGGGGTGTCTCCCCTGAGGCACCAGAGAAGGGGTCCTACTAGCTCTGCTCTTGGACTACAGCCTAGTGGCCTCACCTCACTGGTGCCCGGTGGACCCAGCTGGTACCAGCACTCCATGACATGCTGAGGATCCAGAGTGCCCAGTGGCAGGTACAGCTCCCCCAGAGGCTTGTGCTCAGAGAAGCGCTTGAAGTCCAGCACTTGCACGTGCAGGGTGGCACTGGGCAGCTCTGCCAGTGGGACCTGCAGGAATAGTGATGAATTAGCCATCACCTTGGTACCTCATCCACCCCTCACTCTACCCCCTGCCTGGACTCACATGGAAGGAGCAGGTCTCCTCGAACACAGGGCAGAGTGTACCATGATGCACCTTCGTCTCGTGCCTGCGCCCGGCTTGCGTGGACACACTGATACGGGCATAGGGGTCTGCCATGCCCTCCGCCCTCAGGTCAGCCACCTGCTTCAGGCCCACCCTAATCTGGGAGCCAGCAGTGGGCTCAGGGAAGGGAACTTTCCTGGTCAACTCCAACACCCTCACACCCCCATCACCGTCTGTTAGTTTAAGGACTCCAGGCCTGCTCTGGGACTCCCCATCTCCTGGTTTCCAAAGTCGTACTCCAGGGAGAGCTGCATGCGCCCCCACTGCTGAGGGTCCCCCAAGTTGGACTCCAGGTTCTCCACATCTGGCTGCACCTCGGGTGAGCAGGGACAAAGGAGATCATGTGCTCTTATCAGAGCTCTGGTATCCCAGACAACAGTTCCCAGATGTGGGTCAAGCCGCTCATCTTCAGAAAAGGCTATTAGTACTAGGGCTCACTTCTTTAGCTCACCTCTGTGAGACTGGCCAAATTCCCCCATGCATGTCATCTCTCATACCATTGTCTGCCTTAAAGACCATTTATTTCTCCCAGTGGCCCATTAACCAACAACTTTCCTTCTTTTTTTTTTTTTTTTCCTTTTTTGAGACAGAGTCTCACTGTATAGTTCAGGCAGGACTTGAACTCGCTGTGTTGCCTAGCCTGACCTTGAACTCATGGCAATCCTGCCTCAGAGAATCTGAGATTATGGGTATGCCCAGCCATATATCCTCTTTTGCAGTGTCACCTCCTCACTTTGGTTCATCCTCTTCCCTTACCAGGAAGGTCCTCCTGCCCCTGCTTCTGGGTAGATCAGACTGTTTCTGGGGACATGGAGGAACTTGCCCCTGATTGCCTGGGCTATTCTGAGCCCCAGAGACTAGAATTTGCACTGTCCTCTAGGGACCGAGCCAATATGATGCTGCTCCTCACCAGGTGGGTGGTGGTGCTGCTGTGGGCACTGCCCAGATTCATAACCTCCTTGTCCTGGGGCTTCTTCTTATGATGACAACATTGGCGGCGGCAGCAGATGGCACAGAACAGACAGGAGACAGCGAGGATGCCAGCAGCAAGAGCAGCAGCAATGAGTGCCCAGTGGGTCTCTGGGGCGGAAACACAGGATTCTCTGATGCCTTTGTGGACAGCCTCTGCCCCTGCCCAGCCAGGCCAGCCCCATAACCTTCCAACACTCGGGGTTCTGGCACTCACAGGGGATCCTGAAGATGAGGTCTGGAATGAGCCCAGGCGTGACTGTGGTGCCAGCTGGGGTTGGGGTGCTGTGGGGATCTGGTGGGCGACCCATCTTTCCGCTGGAAGAGAAGTCTGGTCATGGGGAGTGGGGGGAGGCCAGGTCATGAAGGTAGGTGGCTCCCCAGGCCCTGCCCAGTTTCGCCTTCTTGGCAGCAGCCAGCACAGGGCTGTTCAGCCTAGGAAGCAGCCCAGTGTGGCAGGCTGAGAGTTCTAAGCCCAGGAAACCAAGAAGGGAGCTGCCGGCTTGGTTAAAGCTCCAATTTAGCATGGGTCCAGCCTCCCGGCCGTCTCCTCCAGCCGCCATTCACAGCTGCAGCCCCAGCCACATGGGTCAGGCTTGGGCTGCCTGGTCTCTGCCCTCACTGTCCCTCTCTCCTCACAGGAATTCCTTCTTCCAGGAAGCCTCTCCTTCCTTGACTCTCTCTCCTGGGCTCTGGCACTTCCTCAGGCCCTCTTCATCCATGGGAGGTGGAGGAAGTCCTTTTCAATGGCTCCTCACTTGCCCATTCGCCCAAAGCTAACTACAGTTTGTGAGCATGATCAGGGCGGACCTATTCACTGTGATCCCTGGGACTTGGGAGGGACTCAGGGGTCTGGGGACAAGCTGACTTGCTCCTTTGAGCAAGCCTGGGCTGAAGATGTGCTGCTGGCATGGGTGGGCAGAGGGCCAGGTACACCTGGGGACCAGGGCACGGTAGGGGCAGGCAGGAGCAGGGTACAGCTGGGAGAGGCCACAGCATTCCTCCTCCGTGACTCATGTACCTGCCCAGACTCGCCTGTCTGCCTGCCCTACCAGCCACCCTGCATATGTGGGTGGGAAGTAGGGTGGGTAGGCGAGTACAGCTGCCCTGGCCCTTGCACCCTACCTGCCTGAAGCCTGGGGAGGCAGTGTACCTAATCAGGCTGGCACTTCCCATTCATGAGCAGGGAGGGCAGGTTCCCAGCTGGGGCCTGGGGTGCACTGTTACCCCAGGGCATAGGAAGGCTCTCAGCTGCAGTCCTTCCCTTCCCCTTTTCCTGGAGTGGCTGAGGGTCTGGATTCTTAACCTTCCAACTCTGCCACAAGACCTGCAACCCCCTGCAGCGACACCCACCCCCTCAGCAACCAGTAGACAGGCCAGATCCCCTCACTCCTGCTTCCCCCACCCCACCCCCACCCCGCCTGGTGCAGGAGAGAAGTGATCTTCACCCAGTGCCTGATGGATGATCAGAGATGGGGGCAGTGGCTTGGGAAGGGCCCACTGTCCTGCCTCCCCTCCAGGGTCCTGTGAAGGTTCCAGTAAACTGACACTGGAGCCTAGTTATCTGACTCTGAGGCCAGCAGAGGGGCCAGGCCTGGGAGTGTTACTGAGGGGCCAGTGCTGGGCTTAATGCCTGCTGTTGCCTTTTGAAATTTCCTCATTTCCTGACAAAAGGAGGCTCTTTGTCATTCTGTGCTGGGTCTCACATATCATACAGCTTGTTTGTAATTTTTCAGGGGGCCCTTTTGAGAAGTCCCTGCAGATTGACATGGAGAGAGGTGTGCTGTGAGCCCCTCTGTCCAGGGGCGCCCCATCCTTCCCAGTTTCCCCACCCCCAACTATTCAGGGGAGCTTCACAGCCCCAAAGTGGCTGACAGAATGACCCTCATAGTGGCCAGTGAAATGGATCCAAGGGTCCTGCAGGATCCCTGGGGCAGGACTGCTCCACCCACCCAGGCCCAGCATGGGGGAAGAGTTGGCTGCCTCTGCGAAATATGAGACCCTAAGTACATTCTGGAGTGAAGTAGCCTCGTTCAAGATTCTGCGGTTTAAAACTGGAATATGTTGTCAATATGGTCTCTTTCTGTGCATGCATCTATACTCATGTGGCCTCCCTGCACCCCACTTGCCCCCATCCTACCTCAGGCATCCAAGAGCAGGAGAGGTGGCCTTAGAATCCTGATATCGTGCAATGAGTTGTCAGGATTCCCAGGTGGCCTGGAAAATTTGCCCACAAAGATTTTGGGCACTTCCTAGAAGCTAGCCTTGGAGTATCCTGGAGTCCTGGGGACACCACTGCTCGTCCAAGGGATCCTAAAATCTGAGCTCAGGGTCCCTTGGGACCACTAGGTCACCAGGTGATCAGGTTTGGCAGGCAAGCAACCACTAGGTGGCACTGTCTTCCTCACTGGTCCCCACCCACCAGCAGACTTTACCTCCAAACTGGGGCTTCTCAGGAGAGAGTACAGATATGGGGGGGGGGGGTTGAGAGGCTCTCTGGTTTCCTCCTCACCCCCAGGACACTCTGAGCTGTGCTCTGGCAGCGCTGTGCTCTCTTGCTGTCTGTCTTTGGTAGTCAAAATTTCCTAGCCTACTCAAGAAAACCCTCTCTCGAAGGAGCACTGCTTTGCCCAGGAAAGGGAGAAAAGTGTGCCACCCAAGTCACTCCCCACCCACTCCCCATGATTCTATGAACCCATCTCTGAGCTTCTTTGGCAAGGCAGCTGGCTCATTCCTGCAGCTACTAGGCACCCCCAACTCCCTATTCCCTCCACCAGGTCCCACTCACCCTCCAGGCCCATGGGAACCCCACTTCATCCAGGAAGCTCCCTGTGGTCCCTCTCTAGCAGCCCAGGTTTGTGCTGTATTGCACTCTGGTTCCTCCCAGTAAGGAACCCAGGTAACCCTACACTTCCCTGTCTGCCCAAGCCAGGCACTTACTACTTCCTAGTTAGTTTAGTCCTGTTAACTAGTTCCCTCCACTGCCTGCCTAGCTGGAGCTTAGGGTTCAGTGGAAGTGATTTTCTGTGGGCCCTTTTTCTTGAGGAGCAGACCCCCAGGTATGGGTGGTGGCCCCCCAACAGTGTAACATCTCACCTGATACCCACAGCATCTATGGCCAGCCTGCCTCAGGCCCTCCTCACAGACCCTGGCCACCAGGAAGCTGCTCCCACTCGGAACCTGCAGCTGGAGCTTGGTGTTTGTTCTGTATCTAGTGATAAGAGCATCTTGGTGGGAGGGGGAACGTGGGAGGCAGGGCTTCAGGGAGCCCCACCTTACGACTGACCGGAACTGCTGGCCCTCAGGAATCGGGAAACTCCCTTGGGTAGGAAAGTCCCCCTGAAATCTCAGGGGTGCAGTAACTGGGCTCTGGCCTTTCTGCAGGGGTCCGTCCGGGGTGGGTGTCTTGAGCCCCACCAAGCTGTGTGACAGTGGGTGATGGGCCTATTTGGATGACATTTGTAAGGGTTAGACTTGGCTTACACTGGCCCAGCACACCACACAGGCTCTGAGTCACCGCTGCCTGGCTGGAAGGTGGCCTCCTGGCACTACTGGCTTCACTAGTACCAGGGTAAAAGGTAGGAGCTAGGTCGGAGAGCTGCAGGCACTCTGACCAAGGTAACCCTGGGGAGCGCTGTGTACAGCTCACTGGAGCCATCCAGGCCTGGCTGGCCCTGCTGCTGCTCTAGAGGCCATTCTGCTGCCCCATCGCCTTGGGATGGGCCTATCAATTCCTTCAGCCTTTGGTTTTCTGGGGAGCAACCCCTCCTTATTGGGTGGCCTGTGAGTTAGTAAGCAAAAGTCCTTTCTGCAGTCTAACTCCAATGCCTTGCACTTCAAATGGGGCCTGACAAGAACTCATTGGCTAGGAGCTGAGCTTTGCCACTATGTGCCAGCCAGCTAATGGTCTTCTCACTCTAGGACCTAGGCTAGGGTGTCACTGCAAGCCTCTTATCTGCTGCTGGCATTCAGACCTGGGGTTTGTTAAGACTTAACTACAGAATCTGTTATGCTGGGACTTAGCCTGTGGGATCCAGACGCCCCAGCTCAAAGGAGTTGGGGAGCCAGGCAGGTTGGATATGTAAGCTCATATGTCGTGGATGGCTCACGAATGGATCCAGGCACATGGAGCATGCCCTCTCCCCATTACCACATGGGGATGGCTTTGTCCCTTTGTCTGATCCGGCCAGGGTGAGAGGGATTTTGAAGTAACTAAAACCAGAGGGACCAGGAGCCCCCCTCCCCCAGCACAGCCACGGCCGTCTTTTCTTTGGGGGACATGCAGACCCCCAAGCATGCTGAGCTACGTGAGCAGCAACCCCAGCCTGTCTGCGTAGGAACTTTTTGCTTCCCCACCATAAGGGCGCCTCCATGGTGAGGTGGCGTCTGAGGTTCCCAGGGAAGGAAGGAGAAAACCAAACAGAGTTGGCAGCCTGCAGCCAGCCCCATGGCCAGCTCTGTGGCCCCCAAGACAGCGGCTTGGCAGGCAGCAGCCCTGTGGAGACCCTGGCAAGGATCTTGGATGAGGATTCTTCCTTTGAGGGCGCGTGGGGAATGTTTGAGGTTGGAACACACAGCAGACATTGGCTGGGGAGCCACGAGCTCCTGGCCCCAATTTGTGAGACGTGCTGGGTCAGACATGTACTCTCTGCCTGTGCTGACCCGCTGTGCATCCTGTGCAGCCAGAGCACCCCTTCATCTGTGTCAGGGACAACAAGGGCAGGAGCTCAGTTTGCCGTGAATCTCTGTGGCTCAGATGTCCTGTGTCTGCTCTGTGTCTCAGGCTGTGTGTGTCCCAATCACCTTTCACTTTGCTGTTGATGTGCTCTTCACTTGGGGGCCAATTCCCAACATTCAAGCAACTGAGGAAACCTAGACCCCATCCTCCCACTACCTAGGGAGCCTGAACCCCATCATCTGATACCCAGGGAGGTTCATAACCCATCATAGGGGATTTTAAAGAAGAAATGCCTCATCAGCTGACCACCCAGAGAGGCTATATCCAAATATCTGGGCCTCCAGAGAGGTTGTACTCCAAGATTCAAGCATCTGAGAAACACATCCCCCATCACCTGATATCTAGAGAGGCTGTATCCCACCACCTGGGCAGCTAGGGAGGCTGAGCCCCAACAACAGAGTTTCTGGGAAGGCTATACCTTATTATCCAAGAATCTAGAGAGTTTATTCCCCATCTCAGTCTCAGGTGAAGATGTACCCTTTAGTGGACCATTGGGTGCCTTTACCCTCCCCTGAACGTAACACTGTGTTTTGGTCTTTGCTGTTCTGTGCAACACTGGATTTCTTGGGTCCCATCTTTTGAAAGATGGTATCATCTGCTTTCTAGGAATGTGAACATCATTGCTTGGAGTTTCTGAGTGAATTCTCCTCTCTCTAAGAAGGCCAGGGGCACGTACCCATTGTCTGCCACATGAACCCCACTTGATAAGTGGCTGAAGGGCCTCTGTGCTCCCCTCATTCATAGCATCTTCCAAAGGCCTCAGAGTCCTGGCATTCCAGCCTCATTTTCTTTATCTTGTGTGAGTACCATTTACTTTGTTTGGATGTCCCTGTTCATCTGGGGGACCACTGGATTCAGCATCTTTACCCAGCAATTGCAAATACCTGTGGTACACACCATGATCACCTGTGTAGCCTAGGTGACCCACTCCTTGTTAGGCGTGGAACAGGGACTCTCTGTTCTGTGTTCACCTGGACCCTAGACAGCCTGTACCCAACTTGCTGGGTCCACTGAATCCCCCATTGACATGTGGCACATAGCCCTGTGTGCTAGGCCCAGAATCCAGGGGCCAGCGCCTCGTTCCTGTGGTTTTGGATACACTGTCTCGTCCATCACACTGCTGTGTGGGCCCCATTCACCCTTGTCTGGGCTCTCTATGCACCATTCATTCAGGCACTGGGCTGTTTGCCCACCCCAAGCTGCCCAGGTGTCTGCGTCTGTACCTGTGCCCAGATGAGCTGGCCCCCACCCCCAGGAGTGATGGCAGCTCCTGTGCCTGAGACATCGAGTCTGGATCCTGAACTCCATTTTGCTAAGTGTCAGAGTCTCTGTACCCCATCAGTCTGAGTGTCTGGCCCCCATATCCCACTTTGCTGCTGAGTTGAGTTCTCCACTCACTGTTTCCTTGTCTTTGTCCTGTTCCCCCGTCAGAATACTGTTGGAGCTCTGTGGCTCAGACCCCATTCTTTGGAGAATCTAAAAGCTTCCCTGTTACCCTTCCTTGGTATTTGTTTTACTTAAGCTCTCCTCACCTGAATACCATGGGTCTGTACACTGGTATCCCTGAGTGTCTGAGCACTCAGACTATCTGAGAGTCCCACCCGGGGACTCTCATTCCCTTGTGTCTGTGTGACTGAGAGATCCTGCGGCTGGGCACACTCTTCCCTCTTCCCCTGGTATCTGGATACCTGGCCTCCTTCTGAATGAATGACTGTTTGTCTTTATTGCTCTGGTCTAACTGCAGCCTGAACCCCTTCCCTTGGACCCTGTGGCTCAGACACAAGTTTTGGTCTTTGCTGTTCTGTGCATCTTTGACCCATTCTCATGTCTCTGTGAAGTCTTGGGTAACAAGAATTTCAAGATATCCACTGAAACCAATTCTGAGGTCTCTGGCTGGCCTCCTCCATTACTAGAGTGCCAGTATACACATCCTCAAAGTACTGGCTGAACGTGCAAAAGCTCCAAGCCCCCAGTTCCCTCCAACCCTAAAGGATCTGGACAGCATGTACTCATTCATCAAGGTTTTGGCAGCTACTCTCACTGCCTGCCTCTCACGTAGGGCCACGCAGCCAGTTTCAAGCACCATTGAGTCCTTGGAAGCCCATTGTGCATTCATCACAGAGTCATCACGACCGTGTGAATCCAATTATCCTTTGTGGGTCTCTGTGCTCTGTTCACACCTGGCACCAGGCTGGCAGCCTCACCTTCTAGGCATTCAGGGGTTTGTACCCCTTCTTGAGAAATTTGAAGTTCCCACAATCCCAGGAGCAACTGAGGGATGTGAGTCCCACTGACCCAAGACTTGGGTGTTCTGTACCCTCATAATTGTGAATCGCCTTGTGCCCTCTGCCTGCCAGATCTAACTACTTGAAGGATATGTTCATTGTAACTATCCAGATGCTCAGATGAAATTGGGGTCTTATATCTTGTACCCCAAATCAGGTATACCTGTGATTTTGAGTATTGGGTACACTGCTTCCCATTCATCAGGGTCTTTTAGAAGTGTCTTTCCTCAGCTGCTTCATCCCAGGCCTCATGTGGGTCCATGTCCGGAGTCAGTGCTCGTGGAGCCAGTTCTAAGCTCCACTGTGTCTGTGGATGCTCAGCGCCCGTCCAAGTTTAGGGGTGTCTTGGCCGTGGGGAGCCCATCCATCCTGTCTGGACCTCTGTGCCCTATTCATGCAAGGGTTGTCTGCACCCCATCCACCCCCGTCTCAGAGACAGTCTGTGCATTGTCCACCCCCGTTCCAGGAACAGTTGCTGTGCAGCCAACAGGCACATTCCAGGGTTTGGGAGAGAGCCAATGCAAACCCTAGTCTTGCTGGCGCTAGCATCAGCCTGGGACAGGAGTGGGACTGACAGAATGGGACATGGAAGGAGAGTGGAAACCATCAGCTTTGGGGCATGCGATCAAAGCCTTTCCTATGTGGACAGTGTCCACCAATCAAGGGGGTACTGGGATGTGGGGCCCAGCTCCGTGATAGAGCATGTTCCAGACTGGCTGCCAAAAAAAGTAGCTGTGTGCATAGCATGGGAGGCAACTTCCATCTTCCCCCACTGCAGCTTCCACAAGACTGATTAGCACAGGCTGGGGCAAGGGCCCGGGCAGAAGGGCATAAAAGAGAGGGCATCTTGCCTGTGGTACCCCTGGCCACTGCCCTTCCCTGACCCTGATAGGGACCTTGGTGTTGAAAGGTCCCAAAGAGTCTCTAACTCTTTCCCCTGTCCACTCTGGGTCCTAGAGGGTAGCCACTGGCTCTACCTTCCTTGTCTCTAGACCGCCTGTTCCCTGGAGGTCAGAAGATAGACAGGAATAGGTATATGAGCGTCTACCTTAGACGATTGCCGGATGTCACACAGGACACCGGAAGCCCCACATAAGCGAGGAGCTGGGCCTCAACACTTAAGAGTGTGAGAGACAGAAGAACTGGTGTAGGCTGTCCAAGTGCATGTGGCTGACCATATGCTCTGGGTGCAAGAGGGGCATCCATGTGTGCTGGGTGTGAGACACCTGACCATATCTGGGTAGGGGTTGGTTGGCTTTGTCTGAGGTATCTCTGGGTTCCTGCCATGTGACAATCCCCAGCCTAGGACCCAGAGGTCAGCTCTCTCAGTTTGTAGCACCCTACCGTTTTGCAACCTCCTGGCCTTACTCACTCTCTGCATCCCTGAGTTGTTTGTGTCCTTGTCTTTGTGTGAGATATCCCTGGTCCCAACTTCCCCAGTCTCTTTCAGGTCAGGAATGGCTACCTGGGTTTCTGGCAGTCCTTCCAAAGAGCTTGAGGGGGCTTTGGGAACAGTTGAGGATTTCTCGAAATTTGGCTGGCAGGTCAGGATGAATTGAAGCCTGGTAGGCACTTGGTCAGCTACATGGGACCTTGCTTTGCAGGGACCTCAGTGAAGGGGAATCCTGCTGTGCAGAGTTCTGGGGTCACAGCCTAATACAGTGGCAGTCACAGGGCCAGAAAGGGGCAGCCTCATCAGCACCCCCCATTTTGAACATAGAAGATTTTCCTGCAACTTTAGAGGAAACTGATTCCCCAACACTTTTCTCCAGGTTTGGCCCTTGATCTGGTGCAGCTTGTGAGGTGGGCAGGGGTCCCTAGCTGGTGCCTTCCTCTCCACTTGGCCAATGGTCTGTGAATGAATCTTAACCCTGAGCTGTCTGTGCATGGCTCAAGACCCTGCCCCACATCATCTCGAGGGCACTTCCTGGTCCTCAAGGACTAGCTGGCCCAGCTGGTACTTGGGCCTGGGGTTTGAAGCAGCAGTTTTCCTGCTATGGGATGGGATCAGCCAGGCTCCCAGCTCCCTCTGCTGTCTGCCAGTTGCTCCTGGAGATAACTAGCTTGCCTTTGCCTGACCCCTATTCTCGCTGCCTAGCCAGCCTGGCTCTGCCCTGCCTGCTGCCCCAGCTCCTGGCAGGAATTTGGGTGTCCTCTTCTGTACACAAGCCTCTGGCTGGGTCCCCATTAGCACAACTAATAGCTTGACCCTCTCTTTACCTAAGGGCTGTCCTAGGAGTCATCCTGAGCTCCCTTCCAGAGGCTTCTCCCTATAAGATCTGGCTTTCTAGATGAGTTACAGTTACCATCCCAGGTGGCCTGGGCTATGAAGAATTCCTGGACCCAGCCCCTTTGAGCACCCTTAATCTCAGGACCCTCTCCTGCCCCGCAAGAGGTCATCTGTATAGGGCTCTCTGAGACACCAGGACATTGGGCTGCTCTTAGAAAGAGCTCTAGTTTACTGACCTCAGACCTGCCTCAACCTCCAGCACAGATAGATAGTCAAGGCTTTAACTTTGTGGCTACAGTTATGAGTGGCTGGGAGAAGATCCTGGAGAAGCGGCTAGAGAGTGAGAGGTCACCACACTGTCCAGCCTAGGAAGTGAAAGGTGCAATAGATCAGGAGAATGGGTGGCCCTGTAGGTAGAGGGAAACATGAGGTCCTGTCTAGCAGCCCTGATCCTTGGGGAACACAGAGTGGGGTCCTTGGGCAGGAAGAATGATGGGACACAGGTGTGACTCCAGGTGGTTGCAGAGCACATGGTGGCCAGCGAGGCTGGTGTCACATCTGAGTCAAGGCCAGTTAGAGAAGTTAGAGAAAGTGAGAAGCACAGGCATGAGACCTCAAGGGGGTAGAATGGGCACCCTTCTTGCACAAGAGGAGAGGCACCTGCCAACGTCCAGCTGGCTCCTTCTGGGAGGTGCACATAATCCCCACCCACTTTGTGTGCAGGACCTCACTCACTCACACATACACACAGGCAAGCATGAATATGTGGATGCCACACACAGTCACACACACATGCATGGTACACACACACACACACACACACACACACACACACACACGTGCTTCCTCAAAACCAAAGCCCAAGAGGCCATCTCAGCCCTTAAGTGAGCAGAAGAGAATGAGTCACTCTGTCCTCCTTGCTGGGCATTTGGAGGAAGCACAAGGTAATCTGTCAAGGCACAGATCCACTATAGAAAGAATGGGTGTTGATTCCAAGGTGACCAGGGGTCCCTAGGCACCTGGCACCTCCAAAGGGTCAGTGGTAGCCAGAGATGCCTTGGCTTCTACCTGTGCTTGTGAGCAGACATTGGTGGGTGAAGGGCAGCAGGTACTGATGAGGCTGCCCAGTGTTTTGGGGGCAGCACCCAGCTGGAGTGCAGGGTCTCTATCTCCACCCTCACTCTTAAGCCATGGCCTTGGTTCACGCAGGGGATGTGGGTTTGATGGCTCAGAAGCACATCTGGCTTGGTCCAGCAGGCTCTAGAAGGAGTCCTGCCATGCTGCACTGGACACTTTCTGCTCAGCCCCATCCAAGTAGGCTGGACCCTATCTTCCTCTCCTTCACCTGCCATAGGATGCCCAAGCCACGTGTGGAGGCTGAGGGTCCTCACACTGAGGTAACCTCAGTCTCTGTTTCTGCTGCCCTGAAGGGCCAGATTCTGGGCAAAATGGAGGGATGGCAGGGTTTGGAGGGCTAGGTGGAATGCAGGGAGCCTCTGACAACCTGGAGCCCCTCTGACTCTAGGTAGGCTGCCCTTCTAGGCTACCTGGCTACCTGGTCCCAGCCTCCAGAAGACCCTGTGTCTTTTGCTCCTCTCTCACTCCTTTGTACCTGGGCCTGGTCAAGGGCTTATGGTCAAGGGACTCTTGCCATAACCCTGTCCTTTGAAAAGAGCCCTGAGGGTCAGGTTAGGCCACCCTGAATGCAAACCATCATCCTGAAGGATAGAGAAACATACCATGGAGAAAGGCAGGTTAGGTCCTGCTCCATCCTTGACAGGCAAGATCATCAGGTCTGTGGCTCTGCAGCATGCAAGTTCACTGGCCTTGGTGGCTTCTTCATACCTTGGAGTTGCTTACAGTCACACCTGTCACTTGATTCTCACTGGCCGAGGTAGCTTTTGTGATTGGGCCAGCCATGTCTGATCATTCACATCTACTCTCAAGGGCCTCAGTGTCATAGCTGGATGCATGAGATATGAAGCTGGGAAAGTCCCACCTAATGTCTCCCTAGCGCTGCACTGCTGTCCCAGCCACAGACTCATCTGGGCCTGTGCATCTGCCCCTGGGCTCCATGTCGTGGGCCTCCACTGCAGTCTGAAGGTAGGTTATTATCAGACCTCCCACTGGAGAATTTCACACCCATACAGAGATAGAGAGGATGTCATGATGTTTGCCCAGATTTGCAGCATCCCTGGTAGCCAGCACAATGTCATTGTACCCATGCCTCACTCTGGTCACACATAAGGTCCTGCACAGCCTTTATCTTGGCCATAAACACTCCGTCCTTCATTATCAGACATCTTCTTGTGTCTCCGAAAGATAAGAAGTCTTCAGGAAGCCATAATAACAACCAAGAAAATATCTGTAAATCTAGGCTCAGAGCTCACACTTTCCAAAGGGGGCTCATAAAAAGATTTTCTGTTATCAGTAGGCACTTCTCTTTTAATCCCTGCCCTTTATTTGTTGAAAAAGCAAGATTCTTCATCTTAAGAGACTTCTAACATTTTGAATTTCACGGCCTGAGTCTGCAGAGCATCTGCAGTGCCTTCCGCTGTCTGTTTTCTGTTACATCTGGCTGCCTGGTGGGCCTGGAGTGTCTTTGGAGGATGCAGCACTTCCTGTTGCACTTGAGAGAGACATGTGACACCTGGTGTACCTTGTCCTGTAATGTGAATCTGCTCTGTGAGTGGGTTTGGGTATGGCTACCTAGAACTGTCTGCCACCAAGCTCCCAGATGTGGCTCTTTTCATGGCACAAGCAGGTCTAGGGAATGTTTCCTATATCAGGGGTCAGCCAACTGCTGTCACCATAGACCAGGTCAGCCCAGCACTTGATCCCATAAAGTGTCATTTGAACATGGCCCCTTACTTCTTCATTTGTTTTTGTGATACAATAGCAATTGTAGGTTGGATTCTAGGTCACCCTCAAGCTCTCATGCCCTTATTCCCTGACCTATTGATAAGATATTGCTCTTGCGATTGCATTAAGGCAAGAGACACTTGGGGAACATAATTGTGATGCTAGGGAGTCAACATAAGATCAGTTTTTCAGGGGTCATAGGAAGGACCTGGAGACCCTACAGGAGCTGCAGGGGCGGCCAGCAATGGCCAGGAAGGAAGTGGGGGCCCTGGTCTTGTCACCACAAGGAGCTCTCAGGTCCTGCCATTATGCTTAATGAGCTGAAAGTGGATTTTCCTGTGGCAGCTCCAGAAGGACCCTGTCTACTGACACCTTGATTTCAGGCTGTGAGATCTCCCCATAGGAGCCCTCCTGAGCCACTACCCCTGCAGAATTGTGACCAGCAAGTGGGTTCTTTTAATGGCAAAGCTGTTAGTGATCTTTCACATGGTAACAAACAACTAAGATAATGACAGTCAGGTGTTGTAATAGACCAAACAGGCCTGCAAAGTCAAAAGTCTTTTACAGAAACAATAAATTCCTACATCAGGACTGCCCAAACTTGGCAAAGTTGGCATTTAGGGCCACTGCACTGGCCTCCTTATCCACATGCTGATTGGCTTCAAACTGCATACTGTTGTCTTACAGTTTCTGTTGACCGGATGTGCTGGCACAGCTGAGCTGGGCTCTCTGCTGCAGGTCCTGAGGTGTCCCTGGGGTGGCATTCTTTTCTGAAGACTGACCAGAGGGACCAGCTTCTGGGTGCACTCAGCTTATTGTACAATTTGGTTCCTGTGGTTGTGGGACTGAGGTCTGCACCTCTTGCGGACCCGCCACAGTCCCCAGGTGTGTTCCACCACACCCTGCAGGAAGTTCACAGACCAGCAGGAGGAAAAATAATCCTGGAACCTCAGGAACACAACAGGGTCCCAGGTACAATGTTACCACTTTTCCATAATCTATTACCTAGCCACAAATCACAGGTCCACAACTTTCAAGGTCTGGGTCTCATAAAGGCATCAATGATGGGGCGGAAATATCATGGGGTTCACCCAGGGATTGTGCCAGCTGAAACATTGTTCGTTGTGGGGGCTACTCTGTACATTACAGGGTATTTATCAGCACCCACATCCTCTACCCACAGGATGTCTGCAGCATGCTTAATTGTGACAATCACCCTTGTCTCCAGACACGGCCAACTGTCCTGTCCTCCTGAGGGGCAGACGTGGCCCTATTTGCCCCCAGATCTATTATTGTGTTAGAGATTACAAAATTGCAACTTTCTAAATCTAGCATTTCTTTAGCATTTATTTGCAATAATTCTATAAAGACATTTTCTCACGTCAAATATTTGCTACAAGGAAGACAAAAGTATTGATTACTTCAAGTGTATATATTACATGTATACACACATATGTATGTGTCATATGTGAAGTGATCAAAACTATGGTATGTACTTAATTAAAAATAATTTACTACAGTAAAAACCACATTGCCATTAGTCCCTTCAGAATACTCCCCCTCCCTTTGAACACATTTATCTCATTATTCTTGTCACTTTCTTGGAGCAGTTCCGGAAGCCCTCTGTCA
This sequence comes from Cavia porcellus, assembly GCF_034190915.1. Taxonomy (NCBI): domain Eukaryota; kingdom Metazoa; phylum Chordata; class Mammalia; order Rodentia; family Caviidae; genus Cavia; species Cavia porcellus. Next base: position 30,814,770 of record NW_026947500.1, read on the forward strand.
TGTCAATACAAGGTATTCTCAAAAGTACCGTGAGTACTGCTATTGGGTACTGTCCAATGGAAAGGCAGGTGGTGAAAACATTATAATATGTCCCAATTCACCTGATTCGCCAGGTCTGGCACTGTGTGACTTCTGGCTCTTCCTTGATATCAAAATGACTAGAAAAGGTAAATTTTTAAAATCAGTTTAGGACATCAAGGCAGCCATACCAGGGCAACTAGAAACATTCATGAAAGAGGACTTCTAGAACCACTTAAGAAAGGGGTGAGAATGATCAGATAAGTGTGTCTGTGTGAAGGTAGGTGTACTGAGGGGGATCAATGGTGATATATCATTTATCGTAATAAATTTTTTAAGTATTAAGTATTCACCATGTTTTTGATCACACCTCCAATATCCTATTATAAAGTCATGAATATAACATATTATTTAAGTATATTTAAGGCATGCAGAAGCTCTCTATTTCTATGTAACACATTACTGCCAATTAAGGGTTTGAAACATACTAGTTTACTATAGTACACTTCTGAGGGCTGGAAGTCCTGGCAGCTAATCCTCAGCCCAGGTTTTGTAGCCTGATATCAATGCCTCCTCGAGAAATAAGGTGGCCTTGGGAAAAATTTGGCTCATGCAGCTGTGGAATCTGCAGTACCTTGGTCCTTCCTCACCAGCCACACAGAGAGGCCTTCTAGATTCTGACTTCTGAGGCCTAAGGGTCCTAATGTAGGGCTCCCTGTTAGATAAGGCCCACCAAGAGCACTCGCATCTATAGCTCCAACTCAGCCATCAAGAGATTTTAATCATAGAAGAATGCCTGTGCTTTTGCCCTAGTGTCTCAGTTCAAAGCAAGCACGAGGTCTGATCTGCATCAGGAAGGGTTGCACAGAAATATTACTTATGGGGTCACATCAGGGTGTATCTGTGAGTCATAATGTGCTGTGAGTCATTGTACTTACTTTCTCTGCTGGTGACCAAATGGCCTGGTTTTGGACTAAAGCTCTGGGGATACTTGTAAATTGACCAGTATGTAATTTCCAAGTGACTCCACTGGTCTTGGGTGGCATCTCTGCTCTCAGAGGAAGGAGAAGTTCCAGGCCATCCATCCCAGGTCTGGAACTCACCATTCCAAGGAACCCTACTGCTCCTCAGGGCTTCACTGGGTGCTCAGAGGTCCCAGTATGGGTGCTAATGTGCTTATTACTATTTGTATAGCTCTCTAGGCCTTTCCTACAAAGGAAATTTGGAAATACTTTTTTCCAGTTTTTTTAACTGTAAAATATGCGTTACGAAATTTCCCATTTTAACCATTATTAGGTGCATAGAATTGCATTCATAATATTGTGCACTCATCATCACCATCCACTTTCAGAATTTTCTCATGTTCCCAAAATGAACTTCTGCCTCCATTAAACAAAGACTCACTGCTATGGTTTAAATCTAAAATGTCCTCCAGAAGTCTTGTGCACTTGGCAGGCCATTTGATTTGGGGGATGCTATACTCAACTTATTAATGGATTCGTCCATTAATAAGTTCAATAGTTGACTTGCTATTGGGGCTATTGGGAGGTGGGTCACTGAGGTTGGGACCTGGAAGCATGTACCTTTCTTGTCCCTGGTTCCTCCCTTCTCTCTCTGCTACCTGGCTACTGTTAGATGAGCATCTTTTCTTCACCATACCCTTCCACCATGCTATTTCTGCCTTGAAGCCAGCCAATCATGAACTGAAACTGGAAACTGTGAACCAAATAAACCTCTCTTCCTTTACATTGAGGTATTGAATATTATGGCCCAGCAATGGAAAACTAAGACACTCTACACACCCCATTCTTTGGCACTTAACATCCTGCTTTCTGTTGCTATGGATTTGCCTGCTCTAGGGACCTCTTAAATGAGTGGAATCATTTGGTATTTGTCTATTATGACTAGCTTAAGAAATAAATATTTAGGGGCTGGGGATATAACTCAGTGGCATAAGCATCACCTGGCAAGGGCAAGGTCATGAGTTCTATCACTAGCACCAAAAAAAAAAAAAAAAAAAGGAAGAAAGAAATATTTAAAAGATAAAAAATCAGGGGCTGGGGATTTAGCTCAGCGGCATAAGCGCCTGCCTTGCAAGCAGGCAGTCGTGAGTTCGATCCCTGGTACCGATAAAAACAAAAAAGACCAAAAAAATGTAAAAAAAAAGATAAAAAATCTATTCTAAATCAGGTATGGTGGTCCATGCCTGTAATCCTACAATTTGGGAGGCTGAGGCAGGAGGATCATTGTAAGTTCAAGACCAACCTGGGCTATAAAGTGAGCTCAAGGCCAGCCTGCACTGCATAGTAAGACTCTGTCTCAAAAAGACAAAAAAAAAAAAAATACATCCTAGAATTAGAATAACTCTTCTAATTCAAGAGTAGGATTTCAATGTATATTTTAACATGAAAACTCTATTTCCTGAAAAACTGATAATAGTTATACCTATATTTAGACATGCTGCACACATAACTACACATGTACTGAACCACACATACTTCATCTGACATATGTCCTTTAATTACTGTGTCTTAAATTTGCTAAAAATAAATTTTGTCTGGGTGGTTGAGCCACCAGCTGGGCATGAAGTTAGGCACAGTGATTTCATTTTACTCTTGTCCAGGGTTCTTCATTTTGGTTTCCTTGGGTTTTACACTTCTGGAAAATGTTTCCATAACTTTGCAAAACTCAGAAAGACCCCTCTCAATCCCTGCTCTTCGCTTGCCACTTTAGGTAATTTCTTTTGTTAGCTTTGGTAATCACTCACATTTTAATACACATCTATGCACATTCAGACCCTTTCTCAAATACAGGGCATCATCAGAGGTCACCAACTCTGCCTCTTGCTCCCCAGAGCTCCCCAACCCCATGCCCATCCCAGCTGCATAGGACTTTACCATGTGGACATTCTGTGGCTTGCTCAGCCAGACCCTGTTCAGGGACAACCAGGAACCACCAGTGTCACCTTCATACAGAGGGAGCCTCATGCATAGCTAGAATACTCCAATAACTGTATCTTCCATCAGTTTCAAAACTCCTGTCTCCGAGCACCATGACCAGGCATGTGGCACTGTCCATGATCTTTCTCTTCTGATGCATTTTTTTTATAAAGCCAGCACTGCCCATGTTTCTGACCCCATTACCCTGGGGCTCAGGCCAGGAGCCCCAGAGACGATTTCACTAAAGAGAGACACCACCACTTTGAAGGCTCCACAATTTGGGTGACATTGTCAGTCAGGAGTATTCTCAGAAAGGTGGGTCCTTTTCTCTATCGGATGGCACACACTTTGGTGGCTGACAGCCTGGATTCCACCAAGAAGGGAGATACCACTGCTGCCCACAGCACTCTTCTTGAAGGATGGTGTATGATCTTCTCCCAGAAGGAATCATCCCATAGCTGTGAGCAGGGACATCTGTGTACTGCCCATACCCCAGAGCTGTCCACTGTGCAATATCATTGCCACCACCTCTGCTCCCATGATCAGGAAAATCCAGCCTGACCATCTAAGAATCTTGGTGTTAGCTGAGCTCTGGTTGCCAGTAACACAAACAGATGTGGGCCAACTGGAGCTGGAGAAGGAAGGACAGGAGGCATTTACTGGGAAGAGAAGTGACTGTCAGAGTTGCTGGGGATCCTGAGGGAGTGAATGGACAGGCCCTGGGAAATGCTGTTTGTCTATAGTAATTTTCCTTGGGGCATGCCCAGTAATGAACTGCAGGCCCACCTTGATGGCTGGGTGGACCTCTATCTAAGAAACTGGGGTTGGGATGCTGGCTGGATGCCTGGGGGTGGCTGATGGCTTTCCTGGGACTGCAGCCTGGAAGCCCCCTAGAGGGGGAAGATGCTCAGGGGTGGCTGGACACTGGCTCATATGGCTTTCCTGCCTTGGGCTCCTAGTCCCATACAACAGCAATACCTGTTCTTCGTTTGGGATTCCTTTTCTTAAGGCAAGGCCAGGAAATGGGTAACTATAGATAGGCTTGGCTCCTTATTCTCTTGGAGACTGCAGTCCCCAAGGGGACAGGCTTAATTGCAGCTTTTCTCTGTGTGTACTGGGCCATGGAGTACACTGATCCTGTGGGTCCTGATCTGAGCACAGGAATGCCCCACCTCTGTAGCCCTGAATGTGTATGGAGTGGTTGTGCTGGGACTGAGATGGATTCCCCAGAAAATCCATCTGTTTTGGATTTTCAGGACCTCAGAATGTGACCCTATTGGGAGGCCTGGTCTTGAAAGATGTGAGCGGAGTATAAGGAGGTCACTGGGGTAGGCTTAATCCATATGACTATCCTTATAAGAAGGGAGGATTTTCGATGCACATATTCAGCGACACAAGGAAAAGGTATCACCAGTAAGACAAGGAGAGAGGCTTCAGGAAAAACCAGTGAAGTAACATCTGGATTCCAGATTTTTAGCCTGTGGGACATAGGTGAGTGACTGCTGTTGAAGCCACTGTCTCTGGTGCTTTGTCACACAGCTTCTATGGTGGCATAGAAGCCACCATAGCCCCAGGTTGGTAGGCAGAGCTTTGCTGGGTCCAACCTCTGAATCTTTGCAGGCCCTGGCCCTGGGTCATTTCCAGCAGGGAAGATATGGTTTAATCTAAATGTGAGTGACCATGTTAGTGGCTTAAAACAGAAGTGTCCATTTACTCACTACTCCCATCATTCCCAGATGTGGCCCTACATGTGGTTGGAGACAGCCAGTGCTACACTCCAAACACAGGCCTTTTCAAGAAGAAAAGGCCAAACAACTGATGTCTCTCAAGAAAGCCCAGCAGCTCCTGGACACTGGTTTTTAATCCGCTGAGCAAACTGCATCCTCTGAGCCAGGGGCAGGAGATAGGGCAGGAGATTGTAGGCACTGCAGACGGTCCTATATCTGAGAGCTCTATTATTAAGGGAGAAGCAATATTGGGGTTTAACTTCAATGCTAAGGTCTCTATATTTTATGCTTCTATTAACATTGAGGTGAGTTTCCACTTCATCTTCCTCTTCATTACCTGAGAAGGGCAACAACCAATCAACCAATCAAGAACAATATAGGGCCTAGGGATTTAGCTCAGCGGCATAAGCGCCTGCCTTGCATGCAGGCGGTCGTGAGTTCGATCCCCAGTACCGATAAAAAGGAAAAAGACAAGAAAAAAAGAACAATATAGATTCTACCTATACTCAATGACTTAGTCAATTTCTCTCATTACTGAGGCAAAATACCTGACACCCACAAGTTAAAGAAAGAAAAGTTTATTTTGGTTTACAGTTTTTAGAGGTTTTGGTCCATGGTCAACTGACTGCAACCATGGTGGCATGACAGAGGGGCATCACAGAGGAGAAACAGTCCATGGCATGACATGCAGAAGACAGCAAGCAGCGAAGGAGTGAGCATAACACTCAGCAGTGAGAATGGGAAAACTGCAGAAATCACAATAGAGAAGAATCTTACAGATGCTATTTTGTTTTGTTTTATTTTGCGCTAAGGATTGAACCCAGGGCCTCCACAATGAGTTGCATCTCCAGTCTTTTTTTTATTTTATTTTGAGATAAGGACTCACTAAATTTCCTAATCTGGACTTGATCTTTCAGTCTTCCTGCTTTATCCTCCCAGAGGCTGGAATTACAGGTGTGTACTGCCATGCCCAAGTGAGTGAAGGAAGCCAAATGGAAATTAATCGATGTGTATTTCTAGAACAAATAAAACCTCACTCATAATGGATGGAAAGTAGGTCTACTATCCTGGAACAGGTGAATGGGACTTGGAGATGGTGGCAGAAAGTAGATTAATTCCAAAAAGTTTTTCATGCTGATGTAGTTAAGTGAATGTACACATTTTAAAAACATTGTATTATATACTTAAAGGGTGCATTTTATTGTACAAAATCATAGCTTAACGAAGTTAACAACATAAATCCCCACAGACAATGTAAAATAATCTACAGAACTGGATATGGTATTTGCCACACATGTAGTTGGAAAGGATTGGTGTTCAGAATAAAAAGGGCTCCTGAACACTAGTGAAGAGACGGCAGATAATTCAATCAAAATGGAAAAATAACCCAAACAGGCACCTCACAAAATCGCTCAGGCAAATATCCAGTGAACATGATAAGGTGCTCATATGTGGCTGGGGAAATGCAAACTAAAGCAACAATAGATATAACACATTCATTGCATTAGCTATAACTTTAAAGTGTGAAAATACTAAGTGCAAAAGAATGTAAACTGTGGACGTTTGTATGTATCAGTGTGTTAACCTGTATAACCTCTTTGGAAAATACTGTGGAATTGTCAAAACTGCCATTTGTGCACCACAGAATTTGCTACATTGATGTGTACCTTGCAATGATTAATGCAAATATGCCTTCTGAATTTGTAGGTATGTCTCAAAATAAATGAGTGAATGATTGAATGAAAAAGTACTTTTTATAGCCTTTATATGCTAACAACACCCAAACTATCTATGGATTGTGTCATACCTTGATCAAAATTTTCACTGGGGTTTGTAGAAGTTGACACATTAATGAGAAAATACAAAGGGCCTAGAGAGCAAGACTTGTTTAAGAAATAAGCCTTGGTAAACTTCCTAATCAAATATCACGGCAATATAAAGCTCATATGATCAAGATAGTAAGCCACTTGCATAAGAGGCAAGTAATGACTGGCAGACACAGAAGGGAATGAGATACTGGCACAGCTGAGGTAGGAGGATCGAGGCTGGCTCAATCAAGTTCCAAGCCTGTCTTAGCAGAGCTTGTTTCAAAATAAAAAATAAAGGGGCTGTGGATGTAGCTCAATGGTAGAGCACTCCTCGCTGAATTCCCAGTAGCACTAACACACATCAAACACCCCCCCACACACACACACACACACACGCACATACACGTAGAGGTACTGGGAGATGACAATCCCAGATCATTCATGCTTGGACATACTGGCACTAAGGCATAACCACTACCGAAAATGGTGCTGGAACAATGTGATTAAAAAGACATGCCAAAATAGTTATGGGCATCAATGCACTCCCCATTTAGAGGAGGCCATGAGAAGATGTTTTCATGACCTAAGGTAGGAAAAAGTTTCTTAGTAAAAGGGAGCTGAGTATTTGACTCTCCTCAGTTCTGCAAGGCTGCTTACTCAAAGATATTGTGGAAAGAGTTAAAGGAGCTATGCAAACCAGGAGAGGACATTCAGATAAGTGGAGAACAAGGAGCATGCAGAGTAGATAATCCGTTCCTACGGATCATTAGGAAAATAAAATAAAAACAACAGAAAAACAGATAAAATATTATAACATAACAACAGTGGAACAAGGGCGAGTGTATACAATGTGATCCCTTTGTGTAAAGAAGTGTGCTAGAAAGCTCTGAGATGCATTCATGATAGTAACTGAAAGGCAAGGCAAGAAAAGATTTTCACAGGGTTTAGGAAAGCGGACAGCAAGTTGCTCAACCAAAGGTGGTTGTTAGTGGGAAAGCAGATCTCCTCCCACGTGAAAGCCTGTCTTCAGATGCTGGAAAGAAACCTTTGCTAACACAGAATTATCTGCCACCCAGTGGCTACTTAAAACATAGGGAGAAATAAGAGGTGGTGGTTGTGGTTGTTGCTGTTGCTGATGATTTTGTTTTTACTGCTTTCCATCGCCCAATTGAATTTTCCCCTAACACATTGGCCACAGAAATTGCTTTCATCCACATGGGGATGAGACATATTCCAGCCCCAGAGAACAGTGAACCACACAGAACGGTGGGTTCACTGACAGGTACGCATTTTAGTACAACCATGTCAGTGTTCAATTAAAAATAGCAAAATAACTAATTTGTAGGATTTTTTTTCAAAAAGTAAAAATAAAACTCTTGCTGATAACACTAAGATAGGAGTTTGAAGTTTGGGGCACCCACAGACCTCATTTTGGGGGGAAGAAGACAGAGACTGCTTTTCAGCAAACTTACAAAGAATGTATATTGGGTTTTTCAATGTAATTTTTACTTAACATGTAGTTTCACTTTCTTTGAACAAAAACCTAAAACAACGCAACCACTTTTAAAATCAGACTATAGAACAAATCACCCCTCAACTGCCTTTTGCGTGACCAGCACCCCCGGTCTCAGGCTCTGGTAGCAGCTACCTATCTAGTTTTAGTCTCTGCAGCTTTTGTCATTTCAGTATACAACATAAATGAAATCATATGGTATATAGCATCTAACAGTTCTGTGCATTTGAGAGGCAGCTTGCGCCTCTTTGTGGCATAAAGAATATTCCACAGCAAGGACGAATCTCCAGATACTTATCCATTGATACACCAAAGGATATTTGGGCTTATGACAATATTTATGACAATGAGCAATGGTGCTTTAGACATTTATGATCAGGTACGAAGGCTGAGTCACATGTAAATACCCATTAAACTTGACAAGAAAGTCAAACTATTCTCCAGGTGCTGTGTTATGTTATACTCCCACCAGAAAGGGGGGAGATTCTGGCTGCTCCGCTCCCTCCCCAGCATATTGCTGGTGTTTCAGTTGCTTTATCATAGCTATTCCGACTGGTATGCTGTGGTAATTCACTGTGGCTTTCAGTTTTCATGATGCTAATGATGTTGCACTCAGTATTTACTTACTGTCTATACATATCTCTGCTGAAGTATGCGTAAGGCTTTTGACCATTGTTTTATTGAATCTTTTGTTTTCTTGTTAAGTGTTAGAGGATTCTTGATGTACTCTGGGTGCAAAGCCATTGTCTAATGTAGTTTGCAAATATTTTCTCTAAAATGCTCAGCTTGCCTTTTTTTTTTTTTTCCTTTTCTCCCCTCCTCCTGCCAGACAAGGTCTTGATGTGTAGTTCTGGCTAGTCTTAAACCCACAGAGATCCTCCTGCCTCCGCTTTCTGAGTTCTGGGATTACAGGCTTGTGTCACTCAACCTGGCAGGTTTAACAATATCTTTTGAAGAGAAAAAGCTTTCAATATTGACGAAGCCCAACATATCAATCTTTTCCTTTACAAATTATACAAGTCCTAGATTCTCTGGTAAATGAAGTTCATATAGATTTTTCTGCTATGTTCTGTGTTTTTTTTTTTTTTAAGAAATTTTCTTGTGCTATCTCTTGCATTTAGGTGTGTGATCTGCACCAAGTTAACTTTTCTCTAAATGTGAGGTCTAACTTGAAGGTCTCTACTTGCTTTGTTTGTGGTTGATGCAATTCCAGCACTGCTTGGTAAAGAGCTATCTTTTCACTGTTGATTTTCTTCATCCCTTTGTCAAAAACAATTCAACATCTCTAGGTGGATCTATTTGTTGAACTGGTGATTCTGTCCTGTTGACCTAGGAGTCAATCATTTCACTGACTTCCCCATGGTCTTTTTATTTATTTATGAAACTCATGACCTCACCCTTGTCCAGGCAAGCACTTGCACCACTGAGCTAAATCCCCAGCTCCCCATGGTCTTGAATACCACAGCTTCATAGTAAATACATTTTCCCACAAGCCAGGTAGTGTGACACCCCCAACTGTATTCTTCTATTTAAAATTCATTTCAGTACTTCTCATTTCTTTGCCATTTCATATGTTTTCAAATCCTGTAAGTATTTTGATGTGGATCGTGTTAAGTTCCTAGAGGAGTCTGAAGAGAATTGGCATCTCAATAACTCTGAAGTCTTCTAATGGCTGAGCATCATGGTTTGTCCTCTACTATGTGCTCTGTTTTCTGCATCACATCTTCCCTCTTTCTCAGACAGTACCCCGGACCTCACAGTGCAGCGCAGTCTTTGGGGCCAGGATCCCATGCTTATCAGCAGGCCTCTCCTGGCACAAGACCCTTTTCCCTTCAGTCCTTGGCAAAAGAACCATTTTGGAGTTGTACTCCCCATGCATTGGGTTTGCATCATGGTAGAGGAACTCCAAATTGAGGAAACCCAATGTTTCACAAGGAGCTGCTGTTAGACCACCCCAACAATGGCTTTAGGCATTATCTTTGGTGTTGGGGATTTGAACATAGGTCCTTCAAGATTTTAGGCAAGTGCTCAAGCACTGAGCTATGTCCTTAGACCTATAGACTAGCGTCATCGTTCTGGGCAATCTGCAGTCCACCCCAAGAGCAGGACTTTTCCCTTCTAAGGCTGTTAGCTCCATGAACAGCACAAGAAGGAAAGCATAGGGTAGCAAAACTCATCTCCATTCTCAGGGTGGATTCTCAATGGAGCCCAAATCTAAACTGATATAAACAGGAAAGAGCATGCAAATTGATTAATACAGGTTTTAAGGTCAGACCTTTCTAAGGAAATGAGTCCCAAAGAAACAGTGGAAGTTATCATTTGTGTGCTGAATTGAATACAGAGGAGTAAATTGGGAGGAAGCAACTAAATTCTGTGGGAAGGCTTAAAAGATAAGAGTTAACAAGGTCCCTATAAAATCCTTTTGGTCTTTGAAGATAAGGATACTGCATCTTTCACAGGGGAAATTACATCTTATGCCTTTGAAAATGGCATCAAGGTCAGAGTGGGTCTGGTTTTCAAGCTGCTGTTTTTCAAACACCCTTTAAATTAAACAGCCAACATGCCAGAGTGGAATATTTTTAACTCTTTCAATAGTTTGGGGCAGAAGAGTGCACAAATGTTAGCAACCCATGCAGAGTGATAGCCTCTTTCATTTCTGCTGTTGAAGGGTTGCATTCTGTCCCCCTCAAGTTTTGCTAGAGTTCTACAGTTAGGATCCTCTATTATCTCCCTGCTTTTCATTGCATTAATTTCTACCCTTAGTGTATTCTTCCTTCTACTAAAGTTAATTTTAATTTTACTTTCTTGTATTTCTTTAGCTTTGCAAGGTAGAAACTTCAATAACTGATAAACTATTTTTTCTTTACTAGTATAATCATTTAAAATCACACATTTCCTTTCAACCACAGCATTAAAAGCATTTTACCAATTTTGATATATTCTCATTTTTGTTTGGGTCAGATGTTTTCTAATTATTCTGAGATTCTCTCTCTCTCTCTCTCTCTCTCTCTCTCTCTCTCTCTCTCTCTCTCTCAGCATTTGGAACTTTCCCAGATATTTTAAAAAAATCAATGTCTAATTTCCATTGGGCTCAGATAATATCACCTAAAAGGCTTAAAATTTGAGTTTTTGAGAATTGTTTTTTCCAGTTTTGCCTGGTTTTAGAATTAGGCTAATGCTGGCTTCATAATATGAGCTGGGAAGTGGGTCCTCCACTCTGTCTCCCAGAAGTGAGTATATAGAATTGGTGCTAACTCTTCTTTGAGGGTTTGTAGAAGCCTTCAGAGAACTCATCTGGGTTTGGAGAGTTCCTCTTTGGAAGCTTTTAAACACAAATTCAGTTTCTGGGGCAGTTATAGAGCTACCCAGACTAGTGCTGGGCCCAGTCCTCAGCTTTGGAACACGGTTCATGCTCCTGAACCAAGGCCTGCCTTCCTGGGTTTAGGGGAAGCCAAGGTACTCACCCAAACTTTCCACTCTGGTGAGATTCAGATTGGAGCGAGGCCTGGTTTGTGGGGCATGGATGTAGGACCTGGCTCAGAAGTTACCTTTCTGTAGATCTGTGCTCCTGCTGAAAGTTAAACTGCCTTGCTCAGCAGGGCCTAATTACCTTGGGACAAAATCTCTTCCAATGTCTACCTGACTCCTACACTGCCCTTCTGGTGAGTCCCTACAGTTTTTATCTGGTTTCTATTTTTCTTTGGTTCTTTCAAGTAGTTTTTTAAAATATCTTGCAAATATTACTACTATACAAGGTTTGGTTCTAATAAAAGTCACTTGCAATTTCTAGACTTCAGACTGATCCAGATGACTTACCAACACTTAACAAGCCTCATCCGGAGGACCAATACAGTTTGTGGGCCTGGAAGTCTCAGAATCAGCACTCTCCAAGGCTCACATTGGTGACAATGAACTGTATATGGGTTTATAAAGTAAGTCTCATACATATCAACCTACTTGAGTCATATGGGACTCAGTCTCTGAACAGAATGCAAATAAGTTAGAAAACCAAAACAAGATAACTTGAGATGCATTTCCAAACTTGAAAAAGAATAATTCTATTTATTTTTAAAAATATACAGGACTTTAAAACAAGATAATATGGAATTAACAATGGTTACCACCTTCAGAAGGAGATCCTCCACGGATGCTGTATTGTGAATTTTTATCCTCTAAGCAGATGATGAGACTATTGGCTTCAGGACTGCAAAGTCAATGAAATACTAAACATTACAAGCATGAAGATGTATTTTACCTCATTAGCTATCATCACAGGCTGTGTTTCTCTGGATCAGCTGGTCACTTACGGGAGGGTGAGGGGACCTTGGCTCTTCTTGTCTCCTAGCCTGTGAGCCAGAAGGAGCTGGCATTTCATTTTTCTCCCTGCGGCCTGCGCATGGTATTGACTCACAGAAAGGGCTGGGTCTGGTTCTCCTCTGACCCCTGTGGCTCTGACATGGCACCAACTCACAGGAAGAAGCTGGCTTCTTATTCCCCTTCCAGCAGCCCGCTGAAGAAGGGTAATTCTAAAACAGGTTTTTTTTTTTTTTTTGGTACTGAGAATGGAACTCACAACCTTGTGCTTGCCAGGAAAGGCACTTATGTTGCTGAGCTAAATCCTTGGCCCTAAAGCCAAAGGGGCCCTAAAATGGAGCCAGAGAGGGACAAAGTGAGTTAGGTCAGAGCAGTGACCGGGCCCTCCTTCAATAGTGACAAGAAATTGAGGTAAAAAGGTCTTGGGTCCTGAAAATTGGGTAGAATTTAGAACCAAGCAATAATGAAAACACTATACATCAGAGCTTGTAGGACACTGCTGAGATAGTGCTTACAGGAAAACCAAATGCTCTAAACTGAGAAGAGGAGGGGCTAAAAATAGAAAAGTGATCAATAATTTATGGAGTTAGAAGAAGTACAGAATAACAACATATTCTTAGCATTCAAAAGAAACAAGCAGCGTTCTTTTTCTTTTCTTCTTTTCCTTTCCTTTTTTGTGTGTTCTGGCAATTGAACCCAGGACCTTGTACATGCTGTCCACTGAGGTGTGTTCCCCACCAACAAGTATAACAGTAAAAATCAATGCAATTGAAAACAAAGACATATTACAAGTGGTCACAAGATCCATAAATGAGCTTGGAGGAAAGATTAAGAAGGACAGATTTTTGGTAAAAGAAATTGAGGAGAGAGAGAGAGAGAGAGAGAGAGAGAGAGAGAGAGAGAGAGAATTCACAGTAGTGCTAACAGAGTTGTAGGCAGAGAGTCCCAGCTCCAAAAGGTCCAAAAATACCAATAAAGGGCATAAGCACTGGCAAAGGGGAGAAAAGGAACTTTAATGAACAGGACAGAGAAAGAGGTTCAGATTTCTATTTAAGGGGTTAATATGAACTTTGAGGGTTTATAGAAAAGGGAAAGGAGGGCAAGAATTGAGGGGGCTGCATAGCTGGTAGGGTAAGTAATCCAGGTTGAGTGTATCTGGTAGATCATTGTCTCGAGACTAGTTCCAGGAGGTTCCAGAAAGCCATCATGGTCTTGTCTTAGGAGAATAGTTAAATTCCATTCTGTCAAGGAGTAATTGATCCCACTTGGGGGGCAAACCCTTCCTGCCATGCTAGTGACCTCCTGCCAGGCTCACCGATGCTTGGAGTTATTTCCGTTGCTTCTCATAAAGGTGTTTATTGCCCTGCTCTTCCTGGAGTGACTGTGAGAATGGATGACTCAGAAGCAAAAAAGTTAAAGGGTCAAATGGAGCCAGAGACGGACAAAGTGAGTTAGGTCAGAGCAGCGACCAGGCCCTCCTTCAGCACTGACAAGAAATTGAGGTAAAAAAGTAACTGAAGTTTAAAAAAAATGATGAGAATACTATGGACAACAGTATGTCAAACAATATGAAATTTATTAGAAATGCATGTAGGGGGGAAAAATCCAAAATGGCCCTAAAAACAAAAGTATGTTTGTGGCACTGGACTAGCTTCTCAAAAAAAGGCAAATTACAGAATTTCTGATCACACACAGCTCTTTAAATGAATATAAAAATAAGTTGTTTGGGTATGGTGACATATACCTGCTATCCCAGCAGCTCAGGATGTGTGTACCCATCAGCCAGCCCAGATAATTCTCCATCAAAACATAGCAGAATGTGTCCCCTGTGACTGGAGCTGCTTCTTCCATGACTCCTACCTATGCCTTCAAATGTTATCACCACACAATGCAGGACAGGCTAAGTCTGATTCCCTTCTGCTGCTTCTCCCAGGAAGCCTGGCATCCATGTGCACAGATGCTGTGGAGAGATAGAATCTCCTCAGCAGAGACAAGGCTCACGTATATCTCCCAGTGCCTTCAGGAGCCATCAGCACATTGGTGTCACAGACGGGGGCCCTTAAACTTCTCCAAAGCAAGCATGTGCATCTGCCATATGTGACTTGTAAAGCCAAGGGAGTCCTGGGTGCCCCTTGGGAGAGCAGCTGTGCAGGTCAGCAGGTGAACTTCAGGCATGTCTTGCACTAACTATAAATGGCCTCTGGCTCATTAAAATCCTCCCTGAACCTGAGGGAGAGATGAGTGAGCTCCCTCCTGTTCCTCAGAAACACGTTGTCTGCTTGCCAGGAGCATTGTCCTTCTATTTATTTAAAAAAAAAATCTCTCTGTGCTATTTCACTAAAAACCTCAACTAGACTCACAGACTGAACCAACCCTACCTGACTTTCCCTGTTTTGTTTTGTTTCTTGAGCATTTTAATTAATTAATTAATTAATTTTTTTATTGGTATCTGGGATTGAACTCAAGACCGTGCGCTTACAAGGCAGGCGCTTATGCTACTGAGCTAAATCCCCAGCCCAAGCATTTTAATTAATTGGTACATTTTATATATACATAAGGATAACATTCATTATAAGGAGTTTGTAACTGTACGTGATATATCTTGCTTCTTTTTTCCTTCCATTCTTTTTTTTCTCATTCCTTCCCCCCAGTCCCACCTTGTTCCCTATTCTTGAAAGATACAAGCAGCCTAAACTTCAAAACCTTAACAATGGTAGGAGAAACAACAATTTCATTTTCAAATAGGAGACCTCTATCTTCTGCTAAGAATGGGTCGCTGGGACTAAATTTGTTCTCCATTCTGAAGGAAGCAAAAATAGAATATACATAGAAAAATATGGTTTTCAGACATTGGATACCTAGTAGTACAGGGCAAAAGTCCAGGAGAAAATGAGAAGAAATAAGATGAGAGCCATCACTGTACTAGGGGACTTGCTCTCAGGAAGTGTTCAGCCGAAGGTGGTAGCTACCCGGATGGAAATGGGCACATCACTAATTGCCTAAAATCAGAAGAAAAAATCTTGAGAGCAACTATAGAAAAATGATATGCCACATTCACAACGACAGCAGGAATCTCATCAGAAACAATGCAGTTCAGAATGCAGTAGAGCGACCACTTGAAAAACAAACACCTATCAACTTGAACTGAGGCCAGCCAAAATGTCTACAGAAATGAAGACAAAAAGTTGGATGTGCTGGTGCACGCACGTAATCCCAGCACTTGGGAAGCTGAGGCAGGACTGCCAAGGATTCTGAGCTACTCTGTGCTACACAGTTCAAAAGCAGCCTGAACCACAGACAGAGTGAGACCTTGCTCAAAAAACAAAAAAAGCAAACAAAAATGAAGGTAAAATAAAACATTTTTCAGCTGAGAGGATTCATAACCAGCAGATTTACACAATAAGAATTCTCATTGTTTGCTTGTTTTTGAGACAATGTCTCACTAAATTGCCCAGGCTTGCCTCCAACTACTTGCCTCCCAAGTAGCTGAGGTCACAGGCATGTGTCACCACATAGGCTCACACTGAGAAATCTTTAAAGGAATTCCTTTAGGCAGAAGGAAATGATGCCCCAAGGAAATCTGGATCTACAAAGGCAACCATGAGCATGAGAGATGCATATTTTAATTTTTAAAATTCCTTTTAAAATAACTGTTTAAACAAAATATTAATGACATTGAGGCTTATGGCATGAGATAAGTAAAATATGTCATGGCAATAGCACAGAGGCTGAGGAGAGCGGAAGTAGAAGTAGTTCACTGCAAAGTTCTCATATAGTACACAAAGTGGAAGGATACTACTTGAAAGTGATAGGGGGCTGGGGATTTAGCTCAGCGGCATAAGGGCCTGCCTTGTAAGCAGGCAGTTGCGAGTTCGATCCCTGGTACTGATAAAAAGAAAAAAGACAAAAAAAAAAAAAAAGAAAGAAAATGATAAGTAGAGGGGCATACTATGAGTCCCAAATCAAATAGTAAAATAATAAAACAAAAAGTTATAGCTAATAACCATCAAAGGAAAATGTGGAATCATAAAAAACACGTTATATTTTTTAAAAGGCATAAGAAGTACAAAGAACAAATGGGGTAAATAGAAAACCAACAGCAAGATGTTAAATTTAAATCAAATCATGTGAATAATGGTCTTAATAGCCTAAAAATTCCAATTAAAAGGCAGAATTAATCAGATTGTATTTTGAAAAGGAAAATATGACCCCACAATATGCTGACTGTAAGAGTCTTGCTTGGCTGGGGATTTAGCTTAGTGGCATAAGCACTTGCCTAGAATGCATGAGGTCATGAGTTCAATCCCCAGTACCAAAAAAACAAAAACAAAAACAAAAACAAAAAACCACTTTGCTTACAACATAAAGACAGATAAATTAAAATTAAATGAATTGCAATTGACATTTGAAATTTAAAACATTGTACCATTTTCATTAGCATGCAAAAATGTGATACTTAGGTATATATCTAAGAAAATATGTACAAGATTTTAGAGGAAAATTGCTATAAGTCTGAAAGAAGGAAACCTAAAGAAATAGAAAGATATACCACATTTTGGATAGGAAACTAGTGTTATAAATATATCAGTTCTTCCCAACTTGATCTGTAGATTGAATAGAGTCCCAATAAAAATCCCAGCAAGCTATTTTGTGACTTTTAAGGTCTGTATCTGTATTACATTCAAAATTTATTTCAAAATGGATCACAGACTTAGATGTACAGCAAAACTATAAAATCTTAGAAGATAACTGATGTAGGAGAAACTTTTAGTTGACCTTGGGTTTGGTGATGACTTTTAGGTACAGCACCAAAGACACCAATCACAAAACAGCAACTGATAAATTGGATTTCATCAAAGTTAAAAATCTCTGGAAAGAAAATTTTTGTAAGACATATCTCCAATAAAAGACTTGAATCTAAAATATGCAATGAACCTTTAAAATTCAACAATTTTTAAAAATTTTTTAAATAGACAAGGCTGGTAACATAGCTTAGTGATAGATTGATTGCCTCATAGTCTTAAGACGCTGAGTTTGATTATCAGCACTATAAATAATAATAACAATAAAATAAAAATAGACAAAAGATACAAATTATTGCCTCATCAATAAAGATCTACAGATGACAAACAGATATGTTAAAAATGTTTTCTGTCATATGAAGTTTGATCAAAGTATACGGTAAATGTTTAAATTTTTTAAAAAAATTATTACAGTAAAAGACACACTGCCATTAATCTCCCCCCAAATTCTCTCACTTCCAACATACTTATCCCATCATTCTTGCCATTTTCTTTTGATATAGGGTCTCACTATGTAGTTCAGACTGGCCTTGAACTTACTACGTAGCTCAGGCTCACCTTGAACTCACAGCTAACCTCCTGCTTCGACTTCCCAAGTGTTAAGATTACAGGCATGTGCCATCACACTTGGCCTGTTGCCACTTTCTGAAACAATTCTGTAAGCTTTTTTGTGTGTGTGTCATTGGCTGCATTAGTGCAGGTGCCTTGATGTCTTGCATTAATGCAAACAATTTATCGTTCATGGTCATTTTAACTTGAAAAAGGCCAGAAGTTACACAGTGCCAGATCTAGTAGATAAGCTAGATGAGAACCATGCAGCTTTTTATAAGCCTGCCTTGCCAATAGATGGCACTCAGCGGCAGTATTCATCATATTTTTTAATCACATCTCAGAAATACGTGAAAGAAGACTTCCAGAACTGCTTCTGGAAGTGGCAAGCATGATGGAATAGTATATTTGAAGTTAGGGAGAGTATGAGAGGAATTAACAACAACATATCTTTTATTGTAACAAAATTTTTAAAATTTAGATATTCCCTGTAATTTTCTTATCACCTCTTATACGTCACTAGGAAATTGCAAATTAAAACAATGAGACACTATTGTATTTCTGTTAGAATAACCAAAATCTAAAACAGTGCCATCACCAAATGGATTGGAAAGTCTTATTCTTTGCTGTGATCACAACATGGTATAGCCACTGTGGAAAACAGTTAGCAATTTCTTAGAAAATCTAAGATACTCTTACCGTATGACCTTAGCAACTTTACCCAAATGACTCAAAAACTGTCCTCACAGGAAAACCAGCACACAAATATTTATATCAGCTTTGTTCACAAATTGCCACACTTTGGAGACAAACAAAAGGACATTCATTAGATAAATAGATAGCAAAATGTGATAAAAAACCATCCAAGGGAAATTGATAAAATGAAATAAGGTATCAAGTTACAAAAAGGTATGGAAGAAACTTAAATGCATATTATTTAGTGAAAGAAGCCAACCTGCTAAGACTGCGTGCTGTATGCTTCCCTCTGTGGGATATTTTGGGAAGGCAAAACAATGGTGATAGTGATGGGTTGCCAGGGGCTTAGACAGGGGAAGATGAAAAGAGACAATATGGTAGATTTTTACGACAGGAAAACTATTCTCTATGGAGGAATGGAGGAAACATGAAATGCACTTGCAAAACCCACAGTGTATACAACACAAAAAGCAAGCCCAGATGAATCAACAGATTTTAGTTGATAATAATGTGCCCAGATTGACTCATCAACAAAAAATGTACCACACTGATGCAAGATATTAATAATAGGGAAATAAGGGGAGAATGAACAGTACTTAGGAACTCTGCACTTTGAGCTCAGTTTTTCTGTAAACCTAAATCTGCTCAAAAGCATAAATGCTAGTTTTTAATAAAGAGGTAGAGAAAGAAATACTATGCTAACAGTAAGGAAAAGAAAATTGGGCTGGCTGTGTTAATTCCAGACAAAGTATATTTTGAGCAAAAGAATAATTATTGGATATATAAAGGGTTATTTTATCAAGAGAGCACAACCCTAAATGGAAGACAGCTAATAACAGTGATTTAAAATGCCTGCAGCAGCCAGGCATGATGCCCACACCTGTAAACCAAGACCATGTGGGCAGGAGGATCCCAAATTTCAGCACAGCCTGGACAACACCGTGAGGCCTAGTCTCAGAAAAGTAAAAATTGTGAAAAACAAAAAAATTACTAACAAAACCCCAAAACATAAAATGGAAGAGGCAGAAATGCATAGAGCTGAAAAGCAAAATAAACAAACCTACTAAAAGATTTTAACAACTCTGCAACAAGTGAGAGTACAGGTAAACAGCAGACTAGAGAGGAGAGAGATGCTTATCAACTCTCACCCAACTGACAATGTAATCCCTATCTTTTCAAGTGCCCGTGAAGTGTTTCTAAGATACACCATAATCTGAGCCATAAAACTAGTCTTAGAAATGTAAAGGGACCTGAATCATGCAAAGTCAGGCCACAGTGGAAATCATTAGAAATTTAAAATGAGTGATATCTGAAAGATCACCAAATGGATGTGTGGAAGCAGGATTCCAACCAGGCCCCATGTCCTTTGGCCTCACACCTTACTCCTGAATTTGTGACACATCTAGAAAGGGATTGCATGCGTGAAGTTAAGGCTGCTGGTCCAGGTAGCCAGCTTGATCTCAGAAAGAGCCAGGATCCTAAAGACTCCAAGAACTGGGAAGATGCCCAAACTTAGTCCTCCAACTGCAAGGAGCTGAGTCCCACAAACAGGCAGGGTCTGGGGCAAGGATCCCATCTCCCGGAAAAGAAAACAAGAGGCAGGCCTCGACTTCAGCTGAATGAACTCAACCCTGAGCTCTGACCTTCCTAATCCATGCTGCACTAACTGCCGCTGGGTCAGAGCTGTCACTTCTGCTGAAATGCGATGGAGCAAGAGAAACCCAGTGTGACACAGACAGTAACACGCTTTTATATAGCACAGTCACAAAGGATTCCAGGGGGAAATTAGAAACTGAATGAAAGGGGCTGGGGAGTCAGCTCAGCAGGCATAAGCGCTTGCCTTGCAAGCAGGCAGTCGTGAGTTCGATCCCCGGTACCGGTAAAAAGGAAAAAGACCAAAAAAAAAAGAAAGAAACTGAATGAAAACAAAAACCCAACATATAAAAATTTGTCAGCTTTAACTTGCATTACACCAAAAATAAGAAAAGTCGATTATCTCAGCTTCCATCCCAAGAAACTAGAAAAAAAGAAAAACAATTTCAATTCAAAGTCGGTAGAGAAAGTTGTCAATATGAGAGCAGAAATCTCAAAAATGGGAAAGAAAATCCATGAAACCAAAGTCATTTTCTTGAGATCAAACAGATCCAGTAAATTCTAATCAGATTAGTCTAGAGAAAACTGAGAGGAAATACACAGTACTAAGTCAGGAGCACAGCCATGGAGACACTGATAGAACTTACAAATATTAAGAGGATTATAAGGACCAGTAGTGAACACTGGGACCAGATGGATAAATTGTTAGCTCACTGAAGAAGACAGATAACCCACATAACCTTGAATTTGTTAAGGAGATAGAAATTGTAGTTTAAAATCTTCCCACAAGGAAAATTTCAGGTTCAAATGCTTTTAGAAATGAATTTTTTCAAACATTTAAGAAGAAATGATATCAATTCTACACAAACTGTTCAGTATTTGGAGAGAAAAGAGTATTTCCCTGCTCTTCATTTGAGGACAGCTTTGGCCTGACCCATAATCAGGCAGATGTTTTAAGAAAGCATTTAATGAAACATAAATGTGAAAATTCCTAACAGAAAGTAAGCAAGTCAAACCCCAAAATATATACAGTGGGTACTACTCACAATCAAGTGAAATTGAACCCAGGAATAATTCATTGTTTTCACACTTGAAAATCAATTAATTTGGGCAACCCTATTCGGGACCCCTCCTACGTCTCAGGAGCTATTTCTACACCCTGTTCCCCTTTTCCTATTCCCCATTCCTTTTCTCCAATAAATTTTCCTACTCTTGAAAAAAAAGAAAATCAGTTAATTTAATTCACCATATTAACATACTCTAAAGAAAAGACCTATGAATGTTGCTGTAAAGCATTTCACAAAATGCAACATCTCTTGCTGACAACAGTTACCAGGAGAAAATAAAAGGAAGTTTCCTCAACTTCATAAAAAGATGAAGAAATACAACCAACACCACCCTTAATAGGTGGTGAAATGTGAATTCTTCCTGTGATCAGGAACTACTGGTTCCAACTCAATTGTTTAAAAGATAATCCTTTCTTCCCTGAACTGCCTTGGCAATGCTGTTTAACCCAGGATCTCACATGCACTAGGCAAGGCTAGCATTCTACTGCTGAGCTAACTCCCCGCTCTTTTGATTTATCCTTATACCAGTACCATGTACTCTTAAGTCTTTTAACAAATCTCAAAGGCAAGGCAAGGATACCCTCCTCACTTCCGTTCAACATAGTGCTCAGAGGCTTTAGCTTCTGCAGTCAGGAGAAGAAAGAAAGAAAAATTATAACCAGATTACAAAGGAGGGCAAGCTGGCTTTATCCAAGGGAGAAATGATAATCTTTGAAGAAAAGCCTACAGAATCTATGATAAAGTTATGAAATTAACATATGAATTTAGTAGACTTTCAGGATAGATGATCAACAGACAAAAATCAACAGTACTTCTATATACTGGTAATAAAATTTTGGAATTGAAATTTAAAATACCTATTCACATGAGAATGAAAAATAGGAAATGTGTAGGGATAAATATATCCAAGACATATAAAGAGATACAAACTCTGAAAATTGTAAACTGTACTAAAATTTTGAAAAAAGGTATAAATAAATGGAGAGATGTGTAGTGTTAATGGGCAGGAAAAATTAAGGTTGTCAAAATATCCATTCTTTCCTAATCCATCTATAGGTTCACGTAGTCAAGAACTCGGGAGGAGGTTTTTATAGAAATAAATGATATGATTGTCAGGCTTATACAAAAATAAAAATGCTCTTAAAAAAAAATAATTTTGAAAAAGAAAAAGAGTGGTGGATGACTTACCCTACTTTACTTTGAAATTTGTTACAGTACTTCAGATTGTGTGGTACTGGCCTAAAGATAAATCAAAAGGGCTAGGGTACACCTCAGTGGTAAAGTGCTACCGTTCCCTAGCACGTGTAAGAAAGACCCTGGGTTCAGCACCACTCCTGAAGCAATTCGGGGCAGAAAGGATTGTTTCTTACACAACTGGGTTGGAAATAGTGAAGAGCAGTAAAACTCAACTCTTAACACTTACCACACATCGCATTACAAAAATGGAATCTAAATGGGTCACAGACCTAAAGAGATAAAATATAAATCTTCTAGAAGAAAATAGATGAAAATGTTACGGACCTTGAATTTAGCAAAGATTGAAGCTAAAAAAAATCACATGAAAGAAAAATCAATAAAATTGGCTTCATAAAAACTAAGGGGAAAAAACCTCTGTCATTGAAAGATACTATGGAAAGAGTAAAAAGACAAGCTAGACGACAGGAGAAAAGATGTGCAGAATATTGTGCTTGACAAAGGGCTTGTCTAGAATATATAAAGAGATCTCGCTGCTCAATAATAAGATAATCCAATGAATAAATGGAGAAAAGATGTGAATGAGTACTTCTAAAGGAGATACAAATGGTCAAAAGCACATGAAAAGGGAGGAAGTCATTAGGGAAATCAAATTAAAACCAGATTAAGATACCATCACCTTCCTGTGAGATGACTAACACTGAAATCAGCTGTGCTAAGTGCTGATGAGGAAGAGTTGGGAGTGGTACAAGAACTTGGTAAACATCACTTGAAGTTTCTTTAAAAATTGCCCATCCATTTTCTGTACAACTCTGCAATCCCACACCTATTTACGTGAGAATCAGAACCACACACATCCACACAAAACTTATACATGAATGTTTTGGCCACTTACCCAAACTGAAATCCACCAGAGTGTTCAAAGACAGTAAAATGGTTAAGCCAACTGTGGCACATACATGTAATAACTAAGTATTTTGCAGTTAAAATGAGTTACTTATTGTGGCAGTCAGAGGAGTGGCCCTCCAGGAGGTTCTAGCCCAAATTCTGGGAACCTGTGCACATGAGTCACACAGCAATTGGGAATGGAGGTTCCAGGCCAAAACGAGGTTACCAAACAGCCAACCTCCCTGAAGCGAGATTGTCCTGGATTATCCCATGAGCAATTCGGTCATAAGGTGCTTAGAAACAAGCAGAAGCCTGGAGGAGGACCTGAGCTTTGTGAAGTCGGAAGAACCTCCAGCCAATGCCAACCCTGCAGTTGAACTGGGCCAGAAGCCAAGGAATGCAGGACCTCAGGAGCTGGGAGCTGGGAGAAAGGCAGCTGGGTTAGTCCCTGGAGCCTCCACAGGGAGCACAGTTTTCTACATTGGCCCAGGAAGGCTCATTTCGGTAGTCTAAGCTCCACAATCACAAGATAATACATATGTGTGTTGTTTTAAGCCTCTAAATGCGTGGCAATTTGTCATAGCAGCTGTGGAAACAGATGCCTTGATATATTTACACCACAGATAAGTCTCAAAATAATTGGGCTGAGTTTTGAAAGAACCAAGATAAGACAACCACGTGCTACCTGACTCCGTCTATATAAAATTCAAACTCCTCTGTGGTAACAGCACATGAGTGGTTGCTGGGGAACCTGTGGGGTATGGTGAGGAGAAAAGGAGGAAATGGAAGAAAGCTGCAAGGTAGGTGTTGTTACTCCAACTTTAGAGATCCTCATCAGAACTCATGAGATTACACACTTTAAACACGTACAGTGAACTGCATATCAATTATACTTCAAGTAAAATGCTAATAAAGTTACAATCATTTGACAGAAGCAGGCAACAGAGAAAATGGCTCAAAACGGTGCAGGCCCTGGAGCATACAAAGCAGGCTCATGGAAGGGGCATCCACAGACAGCAAGCTAAGCAGAAGTATTGGCCTCTGCTGGGCAGGTCGCTGGGTGGGCAGCTGCCCAAGTCAACAGGAGCAGACTGCCTGGGCCTTGGGCCAGCATACCAGTTCTATTTTCAACACTGATAAGAGTCACAAGGGTTCTTAAAGAAGGGGAGAATAGAGAACTCAGCTATATTGTACATTAGAACCCTCCCCTTGACCACACTGTGATGAGTAAATCTTGGGGAACCAAGTTGGGAAAGAGGGCTAACTGATCCAGGTGGATGCCATCTTGGATTTTCCTGAACTCAGTTTCATCTGGAAGTCCCTTTGGCAAGTGGGTTCCAGGGATCCAGACATGGGTATCTTTGGAGGTTAATTTCAGTCCAGTGCAAGAACACAGCACCAGGTATCGGGGAGGGAGAGAAAAGCAATGGGTAGAGACCAGGAGATTTGAGGGTCCTAGAGACAGGGATGAAAGATGTCCCTACCCGGCTTCCTGGTATGGTCTACTTCCAGGGCTCTGCTTACCCCTGGACAGACCTGTACACGAGCAGAGATCCCCACTTGTACTGGGGTTCAAGGAAAATTTCTGAACAGACTGGGATCTTTCCAGCTCAGGACCTAGAAGCATGGAGAGGGGCTTCCCTGGTCCAGGTGATCCTGTTTGAGAGGCTCTGACCAAAGGAGAGCCTTCCCAGGGTGGAATTGAAGAGTGAGCTCAGCCCCTGGCCCCTCCAGCTTTGTACAGGCCCCAGAAGATACGTGCCATGCCTTTAGACGGAACAAGAGGACGCATAGCAGTCCTTGAGGAAAGGGCCAGACACCCTCATCATGGCCCTGACAGGGAATGTGACTTCTACAAGTCTGCCAAGGTAGCCAAACTTGAAAATTAGGACGTGCTGAGTGTCCTTGAGCAATTTCCTCCTGTGGGTGGCCTCGTTTCTTCATCTGGGGCAGGGGGACAGGCCCAGCCTCCTTGCTTGGGCCTGGAAGAAGAAGACAGGAGAGTTTGGTGGCCATGGCCTGTGTGTATGAAGGGAATGGTGGCCACCACCTGAAGGTGAATTTCTTCCCCCTCATCCTGATCTCACCTTGGTGTCCACACAGACCTCTAGGATTTGTAATGTCATATCTTACCTCAGGTTCTGTGCTCTCTCCTCGTGTCCCAAGATCTCCCATCCCCCACGCCCCCACTGGCTGATCAGCCCTGTGCAGGCTGCATTCCTGCAAGAATTTGATGGGACCATGCCTGCCTACTTCCCATGTGCTGTCTGAATCCCAGGAGGGGACCTCCATTCTGGCTGAATGTGGATGCCCCATCGTAGTCTTAGCAAGGGAAGGAGAGTCAGGACCAGGAAGGCTGAGGCAAAGGGGTTGCTTGCCTATGCAGCAGGATCTGAGGACAGAGGCCAGGTAGTATGGAGATGGGCCTCAGACAGGCTCTGTCCAGTGGAGAGATGGACCTGTGCGTGCAGGGTCAACAGCAGTGGCTCAGAGGAAGAACTGCTCCCTGATAATGGGAGGGTGGCAGAGCTGAGGATGTTACATGATGCTTCACATGACCAGCCCAGTAGTGAGACAGCAGGGCCCATTTCCGGAAAGGGAAGGAAGTTTCTGGCTGCATACAGACTGCAGGAAGGGCCCCATCATGTGCTCAGAGGTCAGCGTCCTGGGCCAGCAATCACCCAGTGCATGACAGTCATGAAAAGAGTCCCATGCCAGGCACCACCATCTCTGTCCTTTGCTTGCCCCCATCACCCCACCACTCTCTTCTCAACAGCAATAGGTGCCCTAGTCACCTGCAGACATGGCCATCTCTTGGTTCCTGCCCAGCTCCCAGTGCTGGAAAGCCTCCTTGGACACACAGGGTAAAGCACCAGAGTCCGTGCTATGTCCTGCTCTTGGCCTCAGACATTCACCCACAGTGTCAGGAGCCTGGCCTCTTTTCTTACCCTTCAGATGCCCCTCTTTAGGAGGCTTTTCCTGACCACCCTCACTCCTAGAAGCCATAGGAGGTGCAAACCCTGGCGTGAGGGTCTGAGGAAGAAAGAGGCATCTTGCCCTGTACAGACCATTCCATCCTGGGGTGCAGTGGGCAGGGGCTCTGGCCTTGGGGAGCAGTCTCCATGGCTCTGGGGATTTAGATGCAGAGCTTACAGAGGCTGCCTCTTGTGTGGTCTGGTCCTCCCAACAACTGTCTTTAGGTCAGGTTCTGGGCTCCAGCCTTTTTGGAGGAGGAGCAAGTGGTCCTCAGGTTCCTGTGCCACTTGCTCTGGCCTTTCTCTTAGTGACAGGGTACAAAACAAGAGCCCCTCTGGAAGGCATCCATAGAAACTATACCATCTTGCTTCCCACTGTTCCCTGAAGAAGGTGGCCCTCTGACCCACCCTGTCTGAGAGTGAGGGTCCTAAGACCCTCATTGCTGAGGGTGCTGCCCTGGACCCACCCAGGGGGAAGGGTGGGCCAAGAAGAATCTGCACAAACAGACTTTCTAGGGCCCTCCAGTCCTTAACCACGAGGTCACATCCTTTCTCCAGTCATATGTCTACACAGCCATCTGTTTCACAAACCTAAGCACAAAAGCCACTTCTCCCTGGGCCTTTGGGTCTTGGTTTCTGGCATCTCCTTGAATGAGTAAAATGCAGATTACATAACTCTGTCATGCATTCTCATGTTAGTTTCTTTCATTGCAGAGTCCTATGATGAGAGGAAGAGGTCAGATCTTTCCGCACCATCCAGCCCCCGAGCTTGCAGTCTTCATCTGACCAGATGGAAGAGACTGGGTATAGCACTTGTCTGCTCCACTCCCCCAGGTTCTAGCCCCCTTTTTTGCTCCCCTCTCCCAGGAGCTGTCTCCCCTTGCCCTACGGAGCTCCTTAACCTGGTCTCCAGCTTCACCTACCACCTGCATATACTCTGAGGCCCAAGGTGACAAAGGCTCACTGGTTTCCTGAATGCAGATGGGGCAGATGGGACAGGTCACATGGTGAGCAGTTTCCCTGCACCTTCCCTCAACCAGGAGCAGAGAGTTGCTCCATCCTGTGCATGGAGACAGAGGTCTAGAGAAGCAGAATGAATACCTGAAGTCACACAACTGGGCAAGTCTGTCTCCTCAGCCCTGCTGCAGGGGACACTCCAGGGCACTCTAGGATTTGGGGCCTGCAACTCATCCCCTTTTGCCACTGCAAGGTGCCTCTAGGATAGAGAGTGAAGGGAGAAGGGCAATCTCCTTATCCTGCCCACCTAGGTCACAGACCAGCTGCACCATGGCCCTCTGAACTGCCCCCTAACTCCTATATGCACAGATCATCCACTGTTCATGGAGGAGGGGCCACCGCCCCCACCCCTAGTCCCTGCCTTTCTGAGTCACTGTTGCAAGAGAGGGGGTGTTGTAGCCCCAGACCCGTTTGTCCACCTGCTTGGGAAGGGCAGGTACCACAGAGAGCTAGCATCCCTGAGAGCAGGTGGCACTGGGAGCCACCATCAGCCCACTCTGGGGAACAAGCCTGGTGGCCATGGGTGGAGGAAGGGAGAGGACCACAGAGAAGACAGGTGATAAGGTCATTTCCTGAAGTGGGACCAGATCTGGCTCCGGAAGAACAGGTTCTCTGGGAGCAGAGGTGAGCCCACACCCTGGTCCACAGAGATTCATCCACTCACAACAAGGTCAATGTGGAACTGTCCTCAGGGCAGGAGCTGAACCAAAGATGCAAAACAGGGATTTGGGCTGCCTCTTCCCTGTGGCTCTGTAACAAAGATGCCTCCCTCAATGGATGGAGGAAGCATGAACTGGGATGGCAGGGCACGTTCTAGTCCCTAAGAATGGCTGGCCCAGCATGGCTGGTGGGAAGTCAGCTTGGTCAGTCATCCACTGAGTGGTCACTGACCACACCTAGGGGTGAAGATGAATACAGATATTTGGGTGGTCCCTAGGGCCAAGAAAGCTGCAGCTGTGGAAGCTGTGTCGTTGTGCAAGGAAACATGGGGATGGCCAGCCTAAAGCTCTTAGAGAAAGCTGTAGGAATTGCTCAATATCACCTGTCACTCACCAGCCCCATATGAGAAACAAGCTGCTCAGGCAACTCAGCCCCACCAAACTGTGGGCCAAGCCATACAGCCAACAGGACTTCCTAACCAAATAAACCCACCCACCTGCAGTGGCTCCACTCCCCCAAGTCACCACGATGACCCTGTGTCACTCAACTCAGCTCCAACAGCCCCATCCTCTTCCAACCCTCTATGATGCAGTGCCCTTACCTGCATAATAGGGTTAGGGTTAGGATTAGGTTTAGGGGGCTGCAGGTTTTGGCCCCTCCTTCTTCTTATTCCTCCCACTACCCTATTTTCACTCAAACACCTCCACCCCCAGAAACTTCAGATCTGCCGGGATTGCACCACTCTCCTTCAAACCTCACTGTACATTCAAGTCCTTGGGGACCCCAATAGCAGGACAAGATACAAACTGGGCTTTTCCTCATTCCACTGCGTTTCCATAACCAGCAGTTATGCTGTGTTTCCATAAACAGCAGTGTCCTGGGTAAAACATCACCCCTCCCAGGAAGTCCAAATCCTGATCCCTGGCATGTGCGGAAGATGTGGCTTTGCATGACTGAAGGGACTTCACAAGTATGGTTAAAGACAGGACTACAAGATGACCAGTACAACTGGTGGGTCCTCTGTCTCTAGAAGGCAGGAGGGTTGGGCACAGGAAATGAGTGGTGGTGGAAGGTTAAAGGGTTGGTGGTAAAGATGTAGACAGGGTCTCATCCAAGAGACCCTTAGCCTCCTGAACCTGGAGAACCCAGAACAGGTTCATCCTCCAGAACCCCAAAAGGATCCAGACTGCTGAACCCTCCAACTTGGTCCTAGGAGTCTGATGGTGGGCTTTTGCCCTCCAGAATTGTAAGAGTGCATTGTATTAAGCAGCCCAGTTTGTGGTGATCTATGACATTATCCATAAGGGTCCTGGATGCAGCTCTGCTCCCACAGTGAGTCACACCAGGACCCAGGAGGCATCTTGACTTCTAGGAAGGATAGAGGGGGAAAATATGTGACATGCAGCCTCTTCCTAGTATCCACCACCTGCCCATTCATCCCATTCCTCCCCCCACCCAACCCCAGTGCTGGGATGGAACACAGGGCCTTGTGCATGCTAGGTAATTGCTCTATCACTGAACTGCACCCCCCAAACCCTTACCCCATTCTTATTGCCACAGTCTCACTTCAGACCAACGCACTCCTACCTGGACCCCATCCTCCTTCCAGCCACACTGCAGGGGACTAGTCTGTCTTCCCCATGCCACCCTTCTTTGTCCTATGTAACCTTCACTTTGACCTCTTTTATGAGCCTGTGGTGTCCAGAGCCTGAAGACAGGATGTCTCATCTACCTCCCTCTAGGAGTTGGGCACTGCATCAAGTAAGCGCTTGTCATCATGGGCCTGGCTCCCACCATGTCCACCACTGTTTTTGGCTCTCCAGCCCCCACCTGCCCCAGGACACCTTCCTTGAACCTATTGGTACTTGCCAGTAACCTCTAGAGATAGAATAAATGGAACATAGAAAAAGATTTATTTTAAAGACTGGCTCGTGGAGTTGTAGACGCTTTAAGTCTGAAATCTACAGGATGGCTGGAGCCCCAGTGGGAGCTGACAGTGCATCTGGAGTCCAAAGGCATCTGCTGGCAGAAGTGCTTCCTCTTAGGGGTACCTCAACATTTTTGTCTTAAGACCTTCAGCAGATTAGACAAGGCCCACCTCATTATAGTGACTTTTCTGATTTCTTCATAATCCTCCCTATCTAGATGCTAATCCCTACTGGAAAACACCTTCACAGAAACATCTGGGCTGGTGCTTGCTAATGCCCAGATATTAGCAACTTCCCATCCTATCACAAGCTTTCCTTTTTTGTGGTATGTTATATCCCTGTTATGGATTAAAAACTCATGGTCAATTTAACACCAGCTATAAAAAACAAGGTGTTGAGCGTAGATGTTCCACCTGAGAAAAGTTGCCAGGATAAATAGAGACGTGGAGAAGGAGAAGCTAAACGTTGTGGGTTTCTCTAAGCATTGCTATTTGAGCCGCTGGTTCCCCAGTGTGAGTTCGACTATTGTCAACAAAGGAGCTCTGGTCCTTGTTGGTGAGAACGGCTGTGGCTCACTTTCGGAGAGCTCTGGTCCTTACATTGAGCATCGCTTCCTGGCTCTAGAAGGGAAGACGTGTGCCGTTTAATCTCCAGGACAAACTTGTCACACTGGTTTTCTGGCATGTACTCTACTGTTCTTATTGTTGGAGGAGCTTGAGACCTCACTGAGTACTGAGGATGGCTGTGGTTCCTTTCAGGACAGCCCTGATCTTTATTTGGAGCATGACTTCTCAGCTCCAGGGTAGAACCCTCAACCTACCAGCACAGCTTCTTCACCCTGCTGGCATAGACTTTCTAGCTTCCACCATTGACCTTTGGACCTTCCCAGCATGCATCCGTAAAACAGACTGGTGTGAATCCTTTTTGTGGGCTCTAGACATCCAATGCGACTCACAGGAGGCACTGTCATGGGCTCTAGGTTTTCATCTGGACTCATGCAGGATATTGCTGTGGGATCCAGGCCCTTGGCTGAATATTCTGTGTTTTTTGTGTTGTGAATTTCTTGTACTTTCTTGTGCTAAACTCTGGGTGACCATCATAAAATAATATAAATTGTGTTGTGATTCTAATTTTTCTCCTCACAGCCCCTTACCACAACAACCCCCAAGGGAAGAGGCAGAGAAGAGAGCAGATATGCTGAACACCAGTTCTGTATGTCACAGGGGCAGCTGTCCCCTGTGGAGACTGTCTCCAACCTCCATTTATGTTCCTCCAAGGGTCCCACTTTGCCCTGTGGGCCAGGCTTTCTAGGCCCCAAGCAACTATTTGTTCACTCGGACCCACTGTACATTTAATTATTTTTTCCTTGCTTGAATCTTGCAAATACCAGGCAGGTGCTCTATCACTGAGCCACTGTACTACTAAGCTACAACCAGCCCAGCCCTGCCACATGCCAAGTTCTGTTCTAGATTCAGGGGACATCCTCAGCACAATGCAGAAATTCCTGTCCCTGTGGGTTTTACACTTCAGATGGGACATAGGGTAGGCAGCTCACAGTGGCTTTGGAAGCTGGTGTACCAGGGAGGGGGCACAGGACGCAAATAGGGAGGAGAAGCCTGTCTGAGCAGCTTCAAGGAGATAGTGGGTCACAGAACTCGGAAAGAGCCACCAGCACTGAAGCAACAAGAACAGAACCCCTAAGGTGTAAAGGAGGAAAGAGACAGGTCAGAGATCAGAGGAACCTGCCACGTGGTTCAAATAAGTGGCCCCTGTGAGGTGAGGGGTGTGTCTGGGAAGGGTGAGTTGAGTAGCTGCTGAGGGGCCCTGGGCCTTGGCAAAAGAGAAACCAAGCGTCAAGGTGACAGCCCAGGTAAACAAGAAGGCCAGCTGAGACGCAGGGCAACTGTGCTGACAGAAGGCAGTGGTGTCCTGGACCTGGAGGCAGTGGGAAGCATCAGACTCTCGCTACATTTCTGAATTGGGCTTTTCCTATGAAGATCATAATAGAGGGTCAATATTGACAACCTTGGGATTGGTCCAAAACAGCCAGATGGCAAGTGGTTGGCTGAGATGGGAATGGGGGCAGGCTGAGGGGATTGAGGAGGAAGATGGAGAGCTCTGCTCTGCCTGTCTCAGTAGTAGAGTTGATATCTGTGAGGCACACCAAGAAACCATTGAGCCACAGTGGCTATTTAACTTGGGAATCCAGTGGGAAAGTCAGGGGAGAGGTCCAGCTGAAATATAAGTTTGTGAGTAATCAGCACCCATGATATCACAATAAAAATGGGTGAAATTAAGGACCAGTATTTACAGAGCACTGAAGAGGTCTGGAGATTGGGCCCTGGGACTTCCAACATTAGGAAGCTAAAAGGTGGAGAAGAAGTCAGCAAAAGAGACTGAGAAGCAGCCACCTGGAGACAGAGAGGATGAGAGAAGAGCTTGAAAGCCACTGAAGAAAGTGGCCTGGGAGGGGAGTGGCCTCTATCAGACACCTCTGCTGATGGATGATTTAGTAATCTGAACTTGCAGTGAGTCATTTCAGGGTTCAGTGTAGTACAAGTGATGTTTCAGAGAGAATGACTGTTATCTCAGTAAACAAAACAATGTGATGTTAATCAAGAGACAAGTGGAAGGAACAAAAGGAAGAATCTCACATATGTGAGTGTCAAGGTTACAGAAATACATGGAGAAAGGATGATCTCTCCAGTAAAGTGGTGTGATTGAATTGAAGGGCCTAATCTCTCCTTTACACAAAGAATGACCAATTTTTTTTTTTTTTCTTTATGGTGCTGGAGATCAAACCATGCAAGGCAAGATCTCTACTACTGAACCACATCCCCAGCTCCAAATGACCAATTTTGGATGCAACAGAGATAAAAATTCTCCAAGGGAAAAAAAGGCAAAAGCAATTCTCTTTATGACTTGAAAATCAGCAAAGATTTGCTTAAATAAGACATACATGAAAACTACCAACTCTCAAAGACACTGTTTAGAAACAAGACATGCCACAGACTGGGAGAAAATATTTACAAAATACACATCAGACGAAGACTCATCATATATAAGCAACTCTAACACCAACAAGAAAACAAACAGCCCAATTTAAAACGTGAGCAAATGGTCTAACAGATACCTCACCAAATATGAAATACAGGTGACACATAGACCTCTGAGAGGATGCTCAGAACCAGATGTCACCGAGATTACAAATCAAAACAATAATGAGATATCAAGGCACACCTACTAGATGGCCAAAACCCCAAACACTGACAACACCAATTGCTGGCCAAGATGTGGAGCAATAAGGAAATCTCTTTCATTGCTGGTAGAAATGCAGCGTGGTGCAACCACTTTGAAAAACAGATTGGGCATTTGTTACAAAACTAAACATTTGGGTCAGGGATATAGCACAGAGCCTGCCTGGCAAGCATGAGATCATCAGTTCGATTCCCAGCACCAAAAAAAAAAAGAAGAAGAAAGAAAGAAAGAAAACCTCTAACTATCCTTCTGGGTATTTTCTCTGAAGGAGAATAACTTCATTGAACAGGACCTCCAACACAAGTTATTTTAGGAAACTCCACACTGATCTCCACAGTGGTCGTACCAGACTACACTCCCACCAAGGAGAAGGGTTCCCTTTTCCCCAGAAGCCCCACCTGCATTTGTTATTGTTTGATTTCTAGGTGACAGCCATTGTTTCTGGAATGAGATGGAATCTCAGTGTTGTTTTAATTTGCATTTCTCGAATGACCAGTGATGTTGAACAGGTCTTTGCCAGTTGGATTTCTTCATCAGAGAAGTGTGTGCTCATCTCAGATGCCCATTTTTGGACTAGGTCTTTGAATTTGGGGAACCTGAATTTTTTCAATTCTTTATAAATTCTTTGTCTAAGGGACAGCTGGCTAAATTTTTTTCCCATTCTATTCTTTTCTTTTCACTCCATTGGTGATTTCTTTTGATGTGCAAATGAGATCCCAGTTGTTGAATCTTTGAAGTACTTCCAGTGCAGTTTGCTTTTTGTTCATGAACTCCACCTAACCCATGTCTTCAAGATTTCTGCGTACCTTGTCTTCCAGTAGGTGTGCTTCTGTTTTAATATTTAGATCTTTGATCCATTTCAACCTTAGTCAACATGGATCACTGTTCGGCTGATTGATCATTTTTTCATGCTTATGTCTTATAACCTGAATAACTACTTTAAAGATAACAATACACAATATATTAACCAGTGTTAATCTCCTATTTTATTTTGAAATTCTGTATAATTTCTTTTGTTCTTTTTATTGTTTTTTTTTTTAACTAAACATCATATCCAGCAGTTGTTCTCCATGATACCCAGGGAAAATGAAAATTTGTGTCCATACCGAAACTTGCACAGTGTTAACAGAAACTTTGTTCTTGAAACCTGGAGGCAACCCACATGTCCCTCATTGGGAAAGTGGATAAATAAATTGTGGTATGTGCTAACAATGGAATATTATTCCACATTTAAGAAAATGAGTGATAAACCATAGAGCAGATATAGAGGAAACTAAGGTGACTTCTGCTAAATGAAAGAGACCCGTCTGAAAGGCATACGTACTATGCAACTCCAAGCATGTGACCTTCTGTAAAAAGAAACACTCTGAGGATAGTGAAAAGATCAGTAGTGGCAGGTGCTGAGGGGAGTCAGAGCACAGGCATTAAGTGGCACTGTTATGTGTGACGCTGTGATGGCAGACACAGCACATTAAACATTTGTCCAAATCCACAGAGAGTACAACACCCAGAAGAGCCCCCTAAAATAGACTGTGGGCTTTAGATAATAGGATTGCATAAGCATTGGTTCATTGATTATAACGAACGCCACATACTAATATAAGAAGTTAGGAATAAGAGAAACTATGTATGTTTGGGGGATTATGGTATTTCTATATTTTCTGCTTTGTTTCCTTGTGTATATAAAATTGTACTTTAAAAAGGCCTTTTTTTCCAGAGTCTAAGTTATTTATTTAAGCCATCTCTTGCCACAAGCAAAGGGATGAAAGATCAGTATAATGGTCATCATTTGATACAAGGAAGGAGGGTGAACTTAAGCTCCCACATCTTTTATGCTCCAAATCCAAATCAGAGCTTTGCTCCCTGACACTTGGGTAATAATGGTCCAGGTTCCCTTCATTCATTTATAGCCAGTCAAAAGTGGATTCACATGAAGGCTATAAAACAGAATATGGTTACCATATGGGAAGAGCGAGGTCCTGACACAGAGTTGGGGATAGGCAATGAACTCGGGTCTCTCCTCCTCTCTGTGTGAATTCAGAAAAACATTCAGCATGCTCACTCCTACCCGTCAGTGCCACAAAAAAGGTGACAGCCTTCCACATGTGAGCCTTCCACTCCTCAAAGTGGGCACCACTCAACATAAGCCACTCCACCTGTGGTTGGGACTGGCCCAGCAGTCGAGTCTTGTTAAGTTGCTCAGGCTGGCTTTGAACTCTCAATTCTCCTGTCTCAGCCTCCTGGGTGCAAGGATTATAGGCATGTGTTACTCCACTCAGGTAAATACGAAAAAGGGCTTCAACTTCCTTTAGGGTAAAACTGATGAAGTGTACTATAGTTGGATCAATAACCTCTGTTTCTCAAAACACAACATTAATAAACAGGGACAGAAGGAAATTAAGGCTATAGCCAAATGGGAGTAGCCCAGGGGTGGCCCGGCAACGGGCCTTAGTCCCTGAGCAGAATAGACGGTCCTGAGGTGACAGAGGCAGAAAGGACAGTCCAGGACTCAGATCCAGAGGCAGGTGGAAGAGATGGAGCTCTCTCTGTGCTGGGTCTCACCCTGTCCCAAGTCTTTCTCTATGTCATGGTTTTCAGGACCTCTTTCACCCATGTCCTTCCCGCTCCCTGTAATGGGTAGGAGCTGCCCCCAAAAGCAGAGGCCAGACAAGAGGTTTATACTTACCTGTGGCAAATACAGAACCAGACACTGACACCGCCTGTGACCAGCCTACTGTGTGCCCACTGCAGCCAGCAGGGAACCTGGGCTGGGCCTGAGTGCAGGCTTGGGGCATGGCTGCTCATGGCTCTCCCTCCTCACTCTGCCCCTCTGAAGGTGATACCTTGTGATACCAGCCCCAGCCTCCTGTTCCCCCTTCCACTGGCTCCTGAGAAAGCTCCATTACTCCTGCCACAGAGGGCCAGAAGAGGAGGGGCCAGAGCCTGCTGTGGGCACAGGAGGACCAGGAGGGACACTAGCCTCAACTGGTAGGTTGCCTCTCCACAGAGCTGGATGGCCCTGCCCTCCCGGGAGCAACCCCAGGCCTCCCCACCCTGGAACAGAGGCTCTGAGACACAACCTACCACCCCATCAAGCTCAGTTTAGTGCTTCCCAAAGGGGTCATGAACTGGTGAGGCTGTAGGGCAAGAGGCAGGAAGTGGTTTTTCTCAGAGCATAGCTGGTGGGGTGGGGGCAGCAGGAGGTGCTGAGTCATACCTTCTGCCCCAGGCCCCCCTCCTGCTCCTGGCTGAGTCACTCCTCTCAGGGCCAGGCCCAGTGCCCTCAAGGGCAGTTGAGGACAAATGAGGGAATGAGTTATGGATCAGCTGAGCAAAGGGACTGGCACTGGTGGCCAGTACAGCTTGGGGTGATAGGGAATGGGGGTGAGCCCTGCTGGATTTGGGGGAGAGGAATGGCAGATCCAGATGTAGGTGCGGGAGGCACCAGGTCTTGGGAGGGGAGGGACAAAGGTGGAGGTGGGGGAGCCAGGCACAGGTGGAGGAGAATGGAAACAGACACAGGTAGGGAAAGTGGGGAGAGCCAGACATATGCAGGTAGGCAGGGGGGTCTTAAGAGTCCACAAGCATCGGATCTGCCTCAAAGGCACTACAGAGACCAAGAGGCCTGGCATCTGGAATAAGCCAAGAGGTGACTTGGTAGAGGGCTGTTCTTGTTTTGGCAAAATACATGGTCCCAGGGGATATCTACCACCTCCTGAGCAAAACAAGACAAACCAGGCCTGACCTCTTGGAGAAAACAAGACCTGAACCAAGTTCTTAAGCAATATGTAATGACCACAGTCTGTGGCAGGAGTTGCCGTACAGAGCAAGGTCAGGACATCAGTGGGAACAGCCACATGCTCTCCTGAGAACTGACCATGGTGCAGCAGAGAGGTTGGGCCAGCAAGCAGGACTGAGGGGCCTGGGAAGGACACGAGCCACCCAGGGGGACAAGCTTGACATAGGCAAGGCCTTTGCCAGGTTGTGGGAGGTCAGGGCACAGCCACCTTGCCCTGACTGTGTATATAAGTTCAGCACTGCAGGAAGCCAGAAATCCGCACACCAGTCCTGTGGCAGCTGGACCTCCTCTGGGGCCTCACAGACTGGGATTATAGAAGCTACTGAAGCCAGAAGACAGGGGAAGTTAGGCAAATAGGGCCCAGGTCCTGAATAGTTAACTAAAGTCCAGGCCTAAATGATCTAGCTTACCAAAATGGACTATGAAACACGAGGGACGAAGAATAGATCCTTAAATAAATGAAAGAGACCTTGGAAGAAGTAAAACACACATGAAGCAGTTTGCACTCTGGATGCAGACTTAAAGGCCTACCTACAACCAGGAGTAACCCTGCTTTGTGTCACATACACTGGTACCAAAAACTATATAAAGGCACCCGAACCTGAACTTCCATAGTGTCTGCCTTACACAACACCCCTCTCTAATTATTGGAGAGGTTTTCTTTTATTCTTTCTGATAAACACACATTTAGCCACTCTCTATGGCTTGATGTTCATTGTTTTGTCAGCTTTGATCTTCGTTGCCCTAAAATGAAGATCAAGAGCTAGACAAATCCAGTTACACTATGATGGAACACAAACCAGCCTTTACCACCTGCCTCCTCCCTCCCCAAAGGTTGTGCACCAGATAGATCTCATGTCCCCATCACATATAGCCTCCTTGGCTTGGGATGTCTGGCTCCCCAAGAAAGCCCTCTGCACAGTTAGAGGCCAAAGAGTGCCTCCAAGTTCATCACAGTTAACCAATAAACAATGGACCCAAATAGGGCTTTGTTTTCCACCCTTTCACTGCATGCCCTGCCAAATGCAGGACAAGGCCAGGAAAAGGGATTCCTGAATCACAGACAGTGGACTCAGACAGAATTGTAGGCCTGGCTTCTTCCCTTTTCACTGCCCAAGGAGCCCCAAAGGTGGCACAGGGATCCCTGCTTGAGCCTGGCAGGTGCAGCAGTCCTGAGGTCTGAGCTGGGCAGGGAGGCAGGGCATGTGCCAGGGATCAGCTCAGCCACAGCTCTGCCTGTGGGCCCAGCCCTGGGTCTGCAGGTGGGTGAGTCCAAGCCTAGCTGGAGGAGTCTCTGGGCAGTTGGGTAGAGAGGGGATCAAGGGAGCCCAGGGTGCAGTGCACCAGTATCTCTGAGGCCTTCAACCAAGCATTCATCCCTCCCAGATGATCCCGAGAACCTTCTACACACCAGGCTCTGCTCAAGGTGTGGGGAAACCATAGGACGAGCCAGCAGACCTTTCTGTATGAAACCACTATGATGCCTGTAGGGTTAGCTTCCTTCTCAGTAGCTCCCTTTAGCATCACAGACTCCACAGCTGACCACAACATCCTGCCTCTGGTCATGCTGACTCGCTGCAATGCCCATTCTCTCCAGAGGCCTCATCAACGTGTCTTCTGCACATGAGGATTCTAGGACACACTTCATTGTCCATGGCAGTGTTCAAACCACAGCATGTTGATTCAGGGGAACTTTAACCCCCTGTGTACTGCTGGTTCATCTAGAGTCCAGCTGTTTTCTCTTCAAAGGAGACCCCGGAGGAGAAAGATGAGGACTCAAGGAAGCAGGGCCTGCTTTCAGACTGCTCCAAGGATAGCCCTGGATGCCCACCAGTGGGGTCAGATTAAAGGGCAAACATGCATGCAGGCTTTGCTAAGGGCTCTTGTCCTCACTTACGATCAGTAAATCCTCATGGATCACTGGCTGCTGAGGCAGGTCCCAGGCTGTGGCCACTCACCTATGGCCACCAGACTGACCCAGTAGTGGAGGTTAATTCACTTGGTTATGGAAAAGATGTAAATTCCAACCCCACCTGCTGGAGTACAGCAGCTCAGTCTGTTTCCCTATAAACCGGGCACTGGGAGGGTCTGTACAAAGGTGCACCATGAAGGGGTCTTCTCAGCATACACTCACCCCTCAGAGAGGAACCCCACAGACCTCACATTCCCTTACATGTCTTTCTTGATGGGGTCCTTCTCTGAAAAGACCTTCCAAAGCTCCCCTCCTCCAGCTATGCGCTCCTGAGGGCCCAGGCTCAGTACCTAACTCAGCTACCCATACCATGTTCAACAAATACAAGTGACCCCATGAAGTCCCTGAGGGTCAAGGCTCTGCACAATTAGAGACTGAGACCTCTCCTGGGTGCTAGGACACCTAGTCCTTAATCTGAGCCCACTCCTTCGACAGCCGGCCCTCCAGAGGTCAGTGCTATGTTACTGATGGCCAGGTCCCAGCCCGATAGATGAAAGTTAGGGCACCCTGGTAGGGCCAGGCAAAGCGCTGGTTCTGGGGAAATGGAGGGCAGGCAGTGTGCACTTGGTGACGGAGAATGAGGCCTATCTAGAAGCCAGGAGTAAGTTCTAGGAGATTCATCAGTGTAAGGGGAGATGCGATGCGAGGGGAGCAGGCCTGAGGACCTGGGTCTGAGCAGAGCAGAGACAAGTAGGGAGGTGGCCTCAGAGTCACTACCCACTCTCAAGCAATGAGCGCGTTCAGGTTGTGGTAGACACCAGGAAACTACTACATTTTAGGACTCTGCAGGCACTGGCCAATTCAACTCTCCCTACCGCCGGGAGGGGCGGGGCGCTATGGCCCACGATGCGCATGCGCCGGAGGAGGTGCCCCGGACGCGGCAAGGATCGCTCCGCCCCGTTCCCGCCCTCAACTCCGCTGTCCCTGACTCACGTGACGTGCCCGGGGCAAACAAGCCGGTCAGCTGATCCGCCCCGACTGCGCAGTCATCCCGGCTATAAGCGCGCGACCTGAACCCGGCGTTCGGCTCGCACCTGGCCGCCGCCACCATGCTGCCCCCTATTCTCATGCTGCTCGCCCTGGGCCTGCTGCCCTTTTCCACCACCGCGCTCATCAGGTGAGGCACCCCTGCGGCTTCTGCGACACTAGCCGGCCAACCCCTCCCCTCCCCCAGTGCTGGCATGCAGACACCTGTGTCCTGCGCGACCTCAGGGGCTCTTGAGCTTGGAGTGTAGGGTTCTACCCTCCACCTCTACCACTGGGAGGAGTCTGGCCTTGAGGGCCAGGAGAGGGCAGGAGACCTTGGCTAGGCCTCGAGCGTGATCCCAGGTTGCCAGGTCAGTGCGCATGAAGAATAGGAAGACTACAGTGTCTGTACTGAGGGCCCAAGGAGGATCAGGACACAGAGGAGTAGGCCTTGGAGCCTCCTGAATGCAAGCAAAACATTTTTCCACTTGGCGACAATGTTTGCTAGCTGTGAACTGGAGTGTCATCCTCCAGTTTTTTAATTGCATCTTTCCATAACCCCGAGGGAAGAGGTCCCTGAATACCTTAAGAGTCCCACAAGTCCCAGAGAAAAGGGGAAGGCTCAAGGTGGATCAGGCCCTCCTCAGCTGTAGAGATCTGCCCCTTGGGCTAGGTGGGCCTTTGCTGGAGACATCTGCTGCCTTTCACTTGCTGGGCTCTGTGCCTATAGCAGGTGGGTGGGTGAGGTCATAGGGCTGCCAGGACCTGGGAGCTTACTGGGCGGGCTGGGGGCAAGGAGCTGGGTAGGACTAAGCTTTGTCAAAGGCTGTGGGCTGCAGCCTGGAGGCGGGTAGCCTCAATTGGAGCCATTAAAGAGTGCAGCCACAGGTCTGGGCGTGCTCGTGTGTGCCCTGTTCCACCCTTAGGCCTCCCCTCCAGGGAGGGCAGAGATAGCTGTGAGAAGGGAGACCCGCCTGCTTCATCCTGGTAGGGCAGAAGGGTCAAAGCCCTTCCCACCTAGTCCTGGGTCTCACTGTACTGATGGCATGTGTATCCCAGATCCTTGGAAAGTGTGCTCCCCCAAAGCCAGAAGTTGGCTGTTTTCAGCCCCTGACCCTTAAAGCAAGAATCCTATCCTAGAGCTTGTCCTTGGCTTGCTAGGGAAAGCTATCTCTGACCTTGGGCTCAAATGGAGGGTGGGGATGGTTCACCCACCCACAAGCTCAGAGGAGCTATAATCTCTGCCGGAAGCTCAGACCAAGGAGGCTAGCAACACTAAGGTGTGGGGCAGGGAATCCTCACTCCACTCTATGATGGTAGAGTCCAATGTTTATGAGATTAATGAACCAGCCCCCCTCTGCACAGATCAGACCCCTAAAGCCACCTGAGTCAGGCCTCGGAAGGATTGCTTTGAGCCAGAGTCCCAGGGGCCCCATGGAGGACTCTCAGAAGCCTCTGACACCCTGGGGCAGTTGTTAAACTCTCAGGATGTGGTTGTGAGACACATAGATGGAGGCCTACAGGGCACCCACCTCAGTGTGGAGCCCAGTTGGAGAACAGTTCTTGCCAGAGGACCAGGGACAGGAGATGGCACAAAGGGCCTCAGGTGGAAGTGACAGGTACCTGGCAACACCTTCACCAAACTCAAGTGGTCACCATTTTGGATGAGACTAGAATTGCACAAAGATTGGAGACCAGCAGGGGTTCCTATGGGGCATCTGGAATGACTGAGGGTGGCTGGGGAGCAGCAGAGGTAGACACACAAGCCTCCACCTTTAGATGTGGGATACAAGAGCAGTAAACTGGATCAGAGTCCCTGTAGGGTGCAGGACCTTCCAGAACTTTGGTCTGAGCCACCTGGGATGGTGATGGGTTGCTGTTTGGTGGTTTGAGGGCCATTGGACCTGCAGATTTTGTTTAGGTCAGGAGTTTGGTTTAAGCCATGCAGAGTTTGAGATTTCCAGGGACATCCAGGTGGACCTACCCCAGAGGTAGCTGGCGGACATCTGGTTGTCATCAGGTGGTCTCAGCATGCTAGAGGGCTACCCTCACTATCCCTAGGGTGGGAGATGAAGGGGGAATCCGGGTCCCTCTCTGATGTGCCCTGCCCCATCTTGACAGAATTCCCCTGCACAAGTTCAAGTCCATTCGCCACACCATGACGGAGGCAGGGGGCTCCGTGGAAAACCTGATTGCCCGAGATCCCTTGACAAAGTACTCACCACAGTTGTCCACCAAGGCCACTGGCCCTGTTCCTGAGCCACTGAGTAACTACATGGATGTGAGTTTGGGGCACGGGTACACTGAAGGGTGAGTTTGGGGTACCTGCCATACAAACCAGAAGGTGAAAACTGCCTTCTTACTCTGCAGTCAGGAAATTGGCTGGTACATCTGTTTGGTGTCGCTGTGCTTGGCCACTTCTTCCCTCCTCAACCCCACTCATCTGCCTGCCTTCTGGGATCCCCCTGCTGGGACTGACACGGCAGGTTAGGGGTTGGTCTTGGCACCTTGGGAATGATTTTACTGTGTGTCCTTCTGAGCACTGACCACCAGCTCAGAGGTATAGCAATGTCTAATCCTCAGGACTATGGGGCACAGAGGAGCCTCAGATCAATCTCAGCCCTGCCCTGATCCTGCCCCAGATGCTGTGGTATGGAACCTGGGCCTTGTGTCTGCCTGGGTGTGACTAGAGCTCTGTTTTCTGCCTGTCTTGTGGGAGGCCTAGGGTGACACTGTACACTCCTGTCCCCTCACCATCTGTCAGTCCACTATTCCTGTGCCCCCTGTCTGTGAGATGCAAATAGGCTCCAGGTTAGAATGTTTTGGGAGCCATGTAGCAGACTGGACCTAGCCAGCCTGACCCAACTGTAGGGGCAGATTCTGGGCCAAACACTGGAATCTCTCCAGTAGCCTACGACGCTGTTTCCAAATGAGTCTCAAAAGCCCTTGGCACTGTCTAGTACGAGCTTTGTGGCTACCCTGGCAGGGAGGTGACTATGCCCTCTCTCCTGTTTGGGCAGAGCCCTGACTCTGACAAGAAGCTTGAGTGCAGCATGTGACTCTG
The DNA here is from genome assembly GCF_034190915.1 of Cavia porcellus. Lineage (NCBI taxonomy): Eukaryota > Metazoa > Chordata > Mammalia > Rodentia > Caviidae > Cavia > Cavia porcellus. Next base: position 30,857,517 of record NW_026947500.1, read on the forward strand.
GAGAAGGTGGGGGCCACCTCTCCTGGAGGCTACTGGTCAGTCTGAATCCCCCCAGAGCACATGCATGCACATATGCGCGTGCACACACGCAGCAGTATGCTGAGTCACACATACAGAGCCACTGCTTCAAGAGGCCAAGAGATTGGAACCCAAGGTCATGTGTGGACAGTTCTCCCCTCTCAGGAAACAGGCTGGCGAGGCAAGCAGGATCCAGCTGACCCCAGACTATAGGAATTGAGGCCACCAGAATCAGGTGTGGCCTAAGGAAGAAATGTCCCCCTTTGTGGACTTTAGGTCCCTAGGCAGTGGCAAGGTCTACCAGGCCAGCCATTGTAGCACTTGGGCCCAGCTCAAGGGCCAGGCCTGACCTCTGGCCTCATTTTCTGAATAGTGTGGTCCTTGCCTGGCCCTGCCTTGCATCAGGTTAGGGGCTGCTGTTGAGGGGAGACCATGAGTACCTGTGAGCCTGAGACCTGCGTTGTGGGGCTGAAGCTTGTTTCTTGGGACCCTCACTCCCCACTTGTACAAACCCCTGCCAAGCACAGCAGATAAAAGTGGATTCCAGGGCCCTTCTTCCTGCAACCTGGGAGTCAGGGGTCCTCTCAGGCCTAGCAGAGAGCTAGGATGCTTCTCCTCACCCTGATGCATACTGCCTCTACCAGGCTCAGTACTACGGGGAGATCGGCATTGGAACCCCGCCACAGTGCTTCACAGTCGTCTTCGACACGGGCTCCTCCAACCTGTGGGTCCCCTCTGCCAAATGTAAAATGCTCGACATAGCCTGCTGTGAGTCTTCCCTGTCACCTTCTGCCCCTAATTCTTCCCTGGCCCCCCAAGGGGAAACCAAGGGCCCTCTCCCCTTCCAGATGCCCACTTGTACACTGTCCTGCCTGCCCTGTGTCCTCATCCATACCCAGGAACCTATGGTCAGGGAGACAGAAGTCCTGCTTGGGGGGCTTAAGTAGCCATGTCCACTCCACTTTTTAGAACACTTGCTTTCCTTCCGGAAGTCCAGCCTTTCTGGTGTACAGTGGCAAGGCCATCAGGGAGATGGGGCAGGCCTGGGACCTATAGGTGTCTCTGCCTTGGGAAGCCTCTTGGGCAATGTGTGGCTGGCTTCTCAACCACATCAGACAGGCTGGCTCTTCTGACCTGCCCCAGGGCACCCTATTTTGGGTGAACTTGTTTGTGCTGGCCTTGCTGCCCAGCAGGGCTGAGGACTCAGTTGGTGCAGTCCCAAGTGAGCTATGAGCTGGACCACCTGTGGATACAAGAGCAGGACTAGGGTATCAGCCCACAGTCAGGGGATCTCTGGCATAGTGGGCCAAGGCCCCTTTGGGGGTTGGGGTGGTCCATGGTGGAGTGGATGACAGGCTGATGATGTCCCCTCTCACCTTTCGCAGGGTTCCACCATAAGTACCATGGTGACAAGTCTAGCACCTATGTGAAGAACGGTACATCTTTCGACATCCACTATGGCTCGGGCAGCCTTTCTGGGTACCTGAGCCAGGACACTGTGTCGGTGAGTCTCCAGGGCCTTTCCTGAGTCTGGTGATGTCAGCTGTGGCTGAGGACTCACCTTCTGTGTACCTGGGGCTGAAGGAAAGGGCATAGTGGGCTCAGGCCAACCCCACCTCTGAGGGGTGAATTTGGGGCTACTGAGTTTGGAAACCAGTAGCAGGGAGGGCCTAGGGGCAGATCTGCTAGGCAGAAGGTTCCGTCTGAGTGGAGACTGGGACAGGAAGGGCTCCAGTGCTCTGTGGGGAAGGCAGGTGGGGATCCTGTGATGTGTAGACCAGAGGGCAGCAAGGAGCCCCTAGGATGGAAGAGCCTGGGTTCCCCGGGAGTCAGGTTAGCTGAGCAGAGGGACAGTACTGGGGCAGCAAGGATGGCCACACCTTGGTGACACAGCAGCACCCATGGGAAGGTGATGTGAGTCAGACTCCCTCTCTGTGGTGTAGTGTGCAGGGTTGGCCTGACTGGGAGGGTAGGATTTTGTTCTGAATGTGTTGGGTTGAAAGAGCCAGCAAGGTGTCTAGGGCCAGGCCTGAGGGGGCCTGGGAAGGGAGTGGGTGTTTGCACCTGCCTGAGGGATTGAATGGGGTAAAATGTGCCAGAAAGCCAGAGGAGAGTTGTCTAGGGAAAAATTCTAGGGAGATGGGTAGAAAAGGACACCATGGGGGCAGCCATCAGGTCTCTTGTGGATGGATGGAGGGTCTTACAAGGAGAGGCTGAGAGACAGTAGACTACCTCTGAGTCAGACTTGGGCGTGACCACATGCGGGTAGGGGGCAGATGTGTTAACCGGGCCTATCTGTAGCATCTCCTTAGGGTTTTCTTTTCTGTGGGCCCCCAACTGAACAGGATGTTGCCCAACCCACTCCCTCTTTTGTCAGCCCCACATAGCCATCCCACATCCTGCTCTGCAGCCTCAGCAGTGTGAGTGCTGTCAGGTTTCCTAGCCTCTTGAGCTAAAGGCCCAGGGTCAGCAACTTATCCCCAGACTCTGTGGTAGAAGTGAGACTGGCCTGGCAGGCAGAGGTCAGAGGATACCACCTAACCTCACATCACATCCTCGTCCCCTGCTGTATTTGACTGAATTCAGCCCTTTGGCTCATAGTTTCTCTGCCTGCTTGTCCTGGGTGAATAGGCTTCCCAGCTGGGGCCACTGGTGCACAAGGTGAATATTCACACACAATCAGCGTACATAACCTACCAACCCCTGCCCTGACCCACAGGTGCCCTGTAAATCATCCAACTCCAGTGTCAAAGTCAGTAAGCAGACCTTTGGAGAGGCCACCAAGCAACCAGGTATCGTCTTTGTTGCGGCCAAGTTTGATGGCATCCTGGGCTTGGCTTATCCCCGCATCTCTGTCAACAACGTGCTGCCGGTCTTTGACAACCTGATGGAACAGAAGCTGGTAGAAAAGAACATCTTCTCCTTCTACCTTAACAGGTGGGTTGGGAGACACAGTGGGCAATTTCCCATTCCGTGCTTCTCCCCCAACTCTCCTGGGCTCAGCTTTGCTGAAACTCAGGTTGGGACTTGGAGCCTGTGCCCACCTTCCAGACATGTGGCCTCAGCCCCAGATCTCTGGCCTACCTTGGGGAGGTCTGAATGAACCACCTTCTTGTGGATAAGCAGGCAGCCTCATGAGAAAAGTGTCATGTCAGGATCCACAGCTGGGAAGTACTTGGGCAGGGTCCTGGCGGCTGTGGCCTCTCTTCCCAGGGGAGTATACCTGGTTAAGGTTATGACAGTTCCTTGAGGCTCAGTCTGCCTCAAGCTTTCAGTAGGGAGGACAGATGGCGTCTTGGCTGCTGATGGCCCAGGGGGGACACAGCTGTGAGTTCTGATCCATGGTGGGCCTCCCAGGAAGGTGGCCCTAGGTTGGCTTCGAGAGGCAGATGTTGGCACACACTCAGAATCGCGGTCTCCATGTGGAAGGAAAGCAGATGTGGCCTAAAGGGAACCCTGGAGACCTTCTTGCCAGTGAGATAGGAGGTCCACTCACTGCCCAGCATGGAGACCCCTGGTCGGTAGACCTTGCAAGGGCCCTCAGTTCTCTCTTTACCCTGGTGCTGTGGGTCCTGGGCAGGAGCTGCAGGCAGGGGGAGGTGACTGAGCATCAGATACGGTACTGCCTGGGATCTGTCTTCCGGGCAAACAGGGTGTCAGTAGGTGGGTCCTAGCCCAAGGTATTGCCATTCACTGTGCTTCATACACCCTTTCCATTTCTTGTGTCCGTTTGACTCTCGGGTCTCTGGATGTGGACCCTAATCCTAAGCCCTAAGGCCCTAAGGCCCTTCTCACAGAATTCCTATCCAAAGCCTTTCACTATAGCTAAACCCTGTCTGTCCGTACGCTTGGCTCAGTGTCTATTCCTTTTCTCTCTTGCTGGGTCCATGATTGCTTCTTAGCAACAGGACTCTAGACAGAACTGCTGGCTGGAGCCTGGGGTGCAGGTGAGGAACTGGAATCATTTCCCTGGGTCACCCATAGGTACAGAGGAGAAGGGAAGATAAAAGACAGTTGCCTCCCGCCAGGGTAAGAGAGGCCCAGGAGCTTGGCACCCAGGCTAAGACCCACCTCTGTGACTGCCCCAGGCAGGGTCTAGAGCCCTGACTGCTTACTGGGCGGGGGTGGGAGTGAAGTCAGCAGGGGGAGGGACCCAGAACTGAGAAGAGCAGGCTTGTGGGTGGAAGAAAGGAGGGACAAGGTGCCCGTCAGGTTTTTCTACACCTGTAATTTCAGAAGTGATGACAGGAGGCCAAGGTTGGAGGCAGGAGAAGCCTGCCCAGGTGGGAGGACAGGGCTTTCGGGTACAGGCACCAGCCAGGAGAAGGGTGGCAAGTACAGTCAGGGACACCCCAAGAAGACAGCAGAGAACTCTGAGAGCGCTTCTCCTAGATTCACTGCATGCTAAGGCTCAGATTTTCCCATTGTTTTTTGTTGTTGTTGTTGTTGTTTTTTAATTTTCAGCATTATGGCTACAGACCACAGAAAGCCGGAAGCAAGTAGCCCACATTCCAGTCAAGGGCACCTTGGCTAGCTGTGAATAGGCCTCTGTGTAAGAGGCTAGAGGTGGGAGGTGAGAGAAACAGATTGAGAAGAGCTCACAAGGGTGTAGGTATAGGTGGTTTCTGGAACAACAAGTACAAAAGCCCTCGAGCAGGAACAGGCCACCTCCTCAGTTTCTCAGAGTTGTGCCCATCTTTGCCTTCCCCTTGAAGTTTTCCTTGATTTTTTTTTCCCCCTGGGCTGAAAAGAGTCCCCCCACTTCCTGGCCTCCTGACATTTCCCTCTCGGCACCGCTGCCTTGATCTGATCACTCATGCTAAGCTTCGGGTGCTCAGAGTTCCAGCCAGCGCTCTCTTGCTGTGAACAGGAAGGAGGAGGGTGCAGCTTTCTCTCTTTGGGTCTTCCTCCTTCCAGAAGCCTCCTGCCTCCCTCTCCTGGTCCACCCAGTCCTCTGGCACCTGTTTAGCAGCCGCCTGTCCTGGGGTGAGAGTTGCTGACTTCCTCTGCCTTTTCCTCCAGGGACCCGACTGCGCAACCCGGCGGGGAGTTGGTGCTGGGCGGCATTGACAGCAAGTACTACAAGGGTTCCTTCACCTACCTGAATGTCACCCGCAAGGCCTACTGGCAGGTCCACATGGACCAGTGAGTCGGGATTCCTCTGGGGCAGGGGTGGCCTTTGGGGTTGAGCAGAATCTATAGCTGAGGCCAGGCCATTACCCTACAGCTCCTGTCACCCCAAGTTCCTCTCTGCCCTGAGGCCCAGTGCAGGAACTCATGTCCTCCACCCCTAGGTTGCAAGTGGGCAGTGAGCTGACTTTGTGCAAGGGGGGCTGTGAGGCCATCGTGGACACAGGCACCTCCCTCCTCGTGGGCCCTGTGGATGAAGTGAAGGAGCTGCAGAAGGCCATCGGGGCCTTGCCGCTGATCCAGGGTGAGGTAAGAGCAGCTGCAGGGCTGGTGGACCAGTGAGCAGCAGAGTGTAGGGGCTGCACCCCGACACTCCTCTCTTCCTGCAGTATATGATCCCCTGTGAGAAGGTGTCCAGCCTGCCCTCAGTTACCCTGAAGCTTGGAGGCACTGACTACACCCTTGCCTCAGAGGACTACGTTCTCAAGGTAAGTAAGTGGGTATGGACAGAGTGCTTCAGGGTGGACACTGGGTGGACAGGCCCCATGATGACCACCATAATCTTGCAGGTATCACAAGCCGGGAAGACCATCTGTCTGAGTGGCTTCATGGGCATGGACATCCCCCCGCCCAGCGGTCCTCTCTGGATCCTGGGTGACGTCTTTATTGGCCGCTACTACACCGTCTTCGACCGAGACAACAACAGGGTGGGCTTCGCCCAGTCTGCCAAGCTCTAGGTCACTTCTGTCCAGTGGTGGAGAAATGGCCTGGAGTCCAGTAGGAGGCTGCCCAGCCCTCCAGCCCTCCAGCCCCTTCCCCACTCACACTTGCACACTTATACACTCACCATGTGGCTCTGGAAGCTCTGGGCCGGTCACTGTTCTTGTGGTTTTTCTCTCCCTGGACTCAGAAACACTGCCAGTCTGTTTGAGAATGGTAGAGACCAGTCCAGTGCATGGATCCGTTTCGCTTACTTGGAAGACCCAGCATGGGCTTGGTGGTTTCCCAGGTTGCATCCCAGGAGACCCTGCCTTGCAACAGACTATTCTCCCCAGGAAACCGGCTCACCTGAGGTCCCTCTGCCCTCACCAGGTTGTGCACCCACCCTCACCCCAGCCACTGCAGAGGCCTGAAGGGTCAGAAGGAGCATGTGGACTAAAACTGGCATAGGGGGCTGCAGGGTCATTCTGTGGTTTCATCCATCTGCAATGCGTACATTGGCCTGGGTGGGGGCAGAATGATTGGGGGCTGGCATAGAGCTTCCTGTCCTCTCTGGCTGACGTTTGCTCCCTTTCCCCTGGGGGACTGAGAGCCACTGTGATGTGAAAATACAGTTGTTTGGGCCTCTGTTTGTGTGTCCATGTTCTTTGTGCCGATTGGGAAAGTTAACTCAGGGCTGAGCAAGGGAGGCCCCTGGTGTGCCCAGGCCTGACTCTCTGACATTGGCCATCTTGCTTAGGCCCCACAATTGTGACTTTCTGTTCAGTCTTGTGCCAATATACAGCTGCCAAGGACTGGCTTGTTCTGAGTCATAGAACAGTGACCAGTGGATGTGACCTGAAGCTGGGGGATGGGGCCTGGCACATAGGTTCTGATGTGAGCCCTACATAAGGCCCAAAGGACACAGGAAGGTGTGATCCAGGCAGGTATCTGCAATGCTTTTCCAGACAGTAGTCCTGCCCTGAAGAAACAGAACAGGACCAGGACACCAGTGGGACCATGAGCATTGCTCCACACCCACCTTAGGCCCAAGGAAGAGGACTTTGCATGGTCTGGGTAGTGTGGGCAACCTGCTTCTAACTGGGCTGCTTTCCCCAGCTCTGGAAGCAGCCTGGACCTGTGTGAACCAAGCCAGTACTGGAGTAGATCTGTCTGGGACCAGAGTCAGGACCCCCAGGTTGCAGCTGTTACAGATAGAAATGCAGGCTGGTTACCAAGTAGTCTTGTTAGAAGCAAAAATATAAGTACATGCTGCAGAGGCAGCCGCTAACAGGTTTTTAAGAGCTGAGTAGGAGTCAGTGAACACAGTGGCAGGGCCAGATTCCCTTTAGGATCAGTGGCTCTGGAGTCTTGCTTGGGATCTCAACCCCAGCAGGTATACGAGACTGGGGGTGAGTGTGATGTTTGTCATCCTGTCATTCTGGCTCCTTCTCAGCCTGCTGGATGGTGATGGTTACTGGTTTCCTAGTTTGGGGCTTAGGCCTGCACCCAAGCATCAAACCTCAGCAGGCACCTTCTCTGCAGAACATTCTCCCAGAGCTGCCAGGAGGCCAGGGTACATGTGGTCAGTGTTCTCTGCACCTGAAATATGAGCAGGGAGCTGGAGAGAGCTCCGCAGGGCCTGGCAGGGTTTCTGGAGACAAGTGTCATCAGGCACTTTGTGCACCAAGGCTGGAAAGCAGCTCCTCCCCTCTTCTGCTGGCCTGAGGCTGCTGTCCACTCCTCTCCCTCCTGAGCTGCCCGTGTTTGCTCAAGCCCACAGCTCAGCTGCCCAGCAGCTATTTAGTCAGCCAGTTAGGATTCTTAGGACCCTGGAGTCTGACTTCAGGTTCAAATCCAGCCTCAGAGGTTTTCTGGCTAGATGACCCACCCCAAGACTCCCTGGCTTCAGGGAGTAACAGGCCTCACTGTATGGCTGGCTGTGGGGGCCCTGGAAGTGTCTAAACAATGGCCCCTCTGCACCACCTGGCTCCCTCAGGGTGGGAGATTCCTGGCCTGGAGAATCTGTAGGAGGTGTCTACCCAAGGTCAGCCCTTCACCCACCATATCAGAGTGAGGACTGCTGAGGCCTTGGAGATAATCCCCCAAGGTGAGGTGCAGGGAGAGGGCTTGACTGCCCTTGTCAATGACCTTGATCAGCCCTGCTCTGAGGCCCAGGCATCTCTTGCTGCCTGAGATGTGCAGACTTGGCTACCCTGGCTATTCTGCTAGTGCCCAGGGTAGCACCAGACAGGGTCTCAAAGGGGTGCCTGCCCTGAGGAGTCAGAATGGCATAACAGCCACACGAAGAGGTTGGGCCCAGTCTTCAGCACATCTGGATGCTGGGTCTGAGTTCCGTAGGGCCAGGCCCTTGAGAAAGGGGAGGTAGACTTAGGTAAACACAAACAGTCTGGTTCCATACCAGGCTCTGGTTCTCTGCCAGAGACCCATCTACCTGTGGGCCCATCTACATATGGGCCTCTGGGCCCATGCACTAAAGCTGAGCTTCATGAAGGGAGCAGCCTGGACTTCCAAAAAGGGAGGGAGGGCTCTTTGAGTTTGGGAATTCTTCATATACAGGGTGTTATCAACATCATTTAGGGGCTCAGCAGCATAAGTGCCTGCCTTGCAAGCGTGTGGTCGTGAGTTCAATCCCCGGTACCGATTAAAAAAAGATTTAAAAAACATCATTTAAGATCACTTCAAGCTGTGGGTTTCCTACAGGCCAGGTGGAGGCTGAGCCAGGGGGTCAGCCTGGGAGAGGAGGCGGGGCCTGCACCAACAAGGGAGGGACTTTTGAGGGGGTGTGGCTTCTCCTGCTACAAGGGTTCTGAAAAGGACTCTGGGCTTAGAGAGCCCAGAAGTTCCAGAGAGAAAGGGTTCAGAGAGGCAGGGCCCGGTGAGCACTAACTTGGGAATGAGTTCCTGAGAGGTTGAGGGAATGAGGGAGTGTCTTGGAGAGGCTGGAGGCAAAACACTAGGGCTCCAGAAAACGGCTTCATAGGAGGAAGGATGGGGCCTTGGACAGGAGGACAGACTGGAGAGGGAGAAGGGCACAAGTATAGTTTCAGGGGACTTAGGAGAAGGTCTGGGCCCAGTAAGGCCACCAAACCGGTGAAGAGAACCCAGCTCAGAGTTGGCAACTGTATGGTATACAGGGGACATCAAGGGAGGGAGAGCTCGGGTTCTTTCCAAGCAGAGGGGGTCCATTACAACTTTTCTGCTGGGAGATCAATTGAGAGAGAATAAGTATTGGAGAGAGTATGAGAGTGTGTGTGTATGTGTGTGTGCGTGTGTGTGTGTGTGTGTGTGTGTGTGTGTGTGTGTGTGTGTTGGGGAGTGTCCAGTGGAGAGAGTGGCACTGTTTAGGGGAAGTGAGGTGTGGTACAGCACCCTCAGGATGGGGCCCAAATGGGATGGAGGCTCACGGAGAGGCCCTGGCAAGTGCATGAACTGGGCTTCAAGGTTACCAGTGTTGGAGGTCGCAGTAAGAGACCAGGGGCCAAGGCTTTGGAGCAGGACACTGGCGCTGAGAGAGTAGTCTATGCACTTATGCAGGGACAACTGACTCGTGAAGGGCCACAGGATCCAGCACCCACTTTTTGAATGAATTGGATTAGAGAGAGTAGGCTAGGTAGAGATGAGACTCAGGCAGGTGGGTGGGAGCTCCAGCGAAGGTCCTGGACTTGGTAGGCTCAGCAAGGAAGGGGTTGGAGAGTGGCCTTAGGTTCTGGGGACTTGTAGGGACAGGACTGCAAAAATGGATGGTTGGGTGGAGGTTTGGTGATGTACACACCACTCTGGAACTGTGATGCAAGTGTTTGGGAACTTTGAGAGACCAGAGACTTTAGAGAAGGGCTTGGTCAGAGACAGGGACATGAGCTGAGCTAGAGGACAAGCTTGGCCAGGAGCAGGGTCAAGACAGGACAGAGAGGAGGAAGTCTCAGGGGGCCCCAATAGGGTCTTTGTAAGGCTCAGACTGCCCCAGGACTGGGAAGTGAGGGGCTCCATGGACTAGGGGGAGGAAGGAGGTGATTGTGGTTTCCATTGCACCAGGACTGAGATCTCACCACCTGGGGCACGAACTCTGCCAGAGGGAAGAAATGGCAGGTGGGCTTAACAGGCCCAGAGGTGGCGAGGTGGGTGGGGGCTCTGAAGACAGCAGCTCCTGGGAAGAGAGAAGAGCAGGAGTAAGGGGCATCTCTCCTGAGGAGAGAGGTGAGGACTGCCCCAGACCCTCTTCAACAGCGACAGGGGACTCCAAGGAAGAGTGGCAGTAGGGTGGGCCCGGATGACAAGCTTGGTGGTCTGGGATGATGGAGGCGGTGTGGCGCTGGATCCCATGGTCCCATGCCTGTCCGGCCTGCCATTCCCTGGGGTCGCGGCTTCCGGCCGGCCTGAGGCCCCCGCCTCCCGGCGGAGGAGGCGGAGGTGTCTGCGCCGCCGCCGCCACCACCGCCACCACCGCCTCTGTGAGTCAGGCTCTGGCTGCAGCCGCGGCCGGGCTGGCGCTGCGGAGCGGCGCGGGCAACGGGGGAGGCAGCGGCGTGGAGAGCACCGCGCGCTCCCCGCCTCCAAGGTTGGGCCACCGGGACGCGCCTCGGTGGACAGATAGCGGCCCGGGACGGTGGAAGGACGCGCGCACAGAGGCGCAGGGGTCTGGCTGCCCACGGCAGTCTCCAGTAGGTGAGGACGCACTGTCCCGGTGGCTGCAGCGGCCCTGGGGCGGGGGGGGGGGGGGCGGGCGGCGGAGCCTGGTGCAGACCCCCGTGTGCCGCACGCGGAGTGGCGCGGAAGGCGAGCGCCTGGGTGCCTCTTTGGAGAAGTGTTCGTTTCGGAGTCGTGCGTCCGTTTGTGGCAAGGGGGCTTCGTGTGTGGGAGTGCACGCTTGGGGTCCCAGAGACCAGTTTCAGCTGAGGTGGGGGTTGGGGGCGATGAGTGCGAGTTTGGTGCCTGGCACTTGTGTTTATCCTCCCTCTGGCGACTGTCTGAGCCTGCGTCGCTGTCCGTGTCCAGTGCGTAGCACAGTGGACAGTTGTTTACCTGGCGATGTCAGCCAGGGTGTGCCGGGGTTGGGGAGCCTGTCTGATGGTGCTGGTTGTTTGCTGTCTGTTTGTCTGTCTGTCTGTCTGTCTGTGGGCAGGGGCTTCAAAAGCTGCCTGTTCTGCCAGGCAGCGCCTGAGGCTTGCATTGTAGGTCTGTGTGCTGGGATGTTTGGGGTTCCGGGGACCTCTATGTATGGCAACAGTGTGTCTGTGGGAGTGCTGTTGGGGGTGCATTTGAGGTGCTGTTGTGTGTGTGTCAGTGGGTGTTTGTGCGCAGATGGCAAAGTGATGAAAAGCCGAGATGCGCCTGCCAAGGCTGCTGCGGAGGGCTTTGGCATCAGCAGTGGCCAGTGGGTGGGGGAGGCAGGTGGCAGACAGCAGCTGGCTGCCTCTCAGGGATCTTCATCTCCACTAGGGGCTCTGAATGGGGCCGCAGAGGGGGATGCAGCAGCCTTGAGGCTGAGCACTGAGAGGCAGGTAGGGCCTGACTTCCTATTCTCTTCCCTTCTCCAGGCCCAGGGCCACGGCCAGTGCCCAGCCCTGCTGGGAGCCCCGGCCAGCACCACGGACGGCGCCCAGGAAGCCCGTGTCCCCCTGGACGGGGCCTTCTGGATCCCGAGGCCCCCAGCAGGTTCACCCAAGGGCTGTTTTGCCTGTGTGTCCAAGCCCCCCGCTTTGCAGGCTCCAGCGGCCCCTGCCCCTGAGGCCTCGGCCTCACCTCCCATGGCTCCCACTCTGTTCCCCATGGAATCCAAGAGCAGCAAGACCGACAGTGTGCGGGCGACCGGTGCCCCTCAGGCTTGCAAGCACTTAGCCGAAAAGAAGACCATGACAAACCCCACAACAGTCATCGAGGTCTACCCGGACACCACCGAGGTGAACGACTACTACCTGTGGTCCATCTTCAACTTCGTCTACCTCAACTTCTGCTGCCTGGGCTTTATCGCATTGGCCTACTCCCTCAAAGTGAGCATGGCGGCAGGGATGGGGGTGGTGGGGAAGGCACTAGCAGGGTGAGCCCTGACTGTGTTGTTCTGGCCCTCCCTTCCCAGAGGAGCCTCTGAGCAGAACAGATACAGTCAAGGGGCAGGGGATCTGACAACCGCAAGGGGCCATGCTGGTGGGTGCGGAGATGAGTGTTGGCTAGGTCTGAGCCGGCAGCAAGAAGCTGAACTGAAAAAAGATCTTGATGGAGCTTGGGTTCATTGGGACCAGCTCGGCACAGCTAGTTTAGCCGAGCCATGGGGAGTGGGGGACTCAGCACTCAGAGCCCTGTCCTCTGGTCAGGGAATGTGGGAATTTAACCTATCGTGTGAGAATTCAACTTAGCTGGCAGCTACCCCTAAGCAAATGGATACAGAGCTGGCATGAAACTGAAGAGGGCTTGCAGCCCTGTGTCTGTCAAGAGAGTGAGGCCAGGACCCTTGCAGACCCCCTTACCCAGAAGCTTGATGCCAGGCACCATGTGCACCCAGCTTGGCACTTGCTGGGGGGACAGTGCCTAGTGACCAGAGCAATCCAGAGCAAGAACAGGGAAGCCTCTCCCAACACTCCCCAGTCACACTTTTTACCCAGAGTGGACATAATTTCTAGAGCCCCTTGATACTGAGAGGAATTGGTTTGGAGCAGATTAGGGCGGTAGGTAATGAAGCCACATCCCCCAAGGGCAAAGTGAGGGAACTGACTACACATATGGGGGTGATGATAAGACACACTCAGGTGGGGCAGCCCCTGTGTCCTATGTAAGGACCAAGCAGCTCTGGGTTGTTGCAACCCACCAGCATGGTGCAAGGAGACAGGCTCAGGCTCTCCACCCACCCTCCCATTCCAGAAGGAAGGAGGGAGGGAGGGAAGCAGGAGTGAGGGAGTGAGGGAGGATAGATGAATGAATAAAAAAGAAGAAAGTGTTTGGCTCACACTGAGCCAGGTCATTTCTTCCCAAGCCTAGACTTGAATGGCCTAAGCCAGATGCAGTCTACTGACTGAAGCTTCTCAGGGTGGTGGGGGTGGCAGAGGGCTGGCCTACAAGGGAGAGGAGAGCTCAGGCAGGCTGTCCTGGGAGGAAGGAAGGACACTGGGACATCTTGCTCTGATCATTTCTGAGTGTGCGCCCCACCCTGCCCTCCATCACATGCTGGCCACCTGGCCTCCATCCTTTCCCTGACTCAGCCCCAGTGCCGCCACCAACACTGTCACTTGCACCTTCATCTTCAAGCCTGTGTACTTAGCTCTGGCTCCACTATTTGGGACTTGTGTATGTGAATATGCATGTGTGATGTGTGTGTCATTTGCATTTGCATGTGTGTACATGCATGTACATCTGACTGTATATGTGAATGAATGTGTGCCTATGAGCATGTGCAGATGTGGGTATATTGCATGGGTGTGCATGTAAGTGTACTGTGTGTTTATATAGGTATGAGTGTAGACATGTGAGTATGTGGGGGAACATGAATATAATGCAATGTGTGTGTGTGCATGTATTGTGCATGTGTTGAATGATGTGCATGAGTGTATGTGCAAATATATATGCATGTGTGGGGAGCATGAGTGTGATTACATGTGTGTGTGGATTTATACATGTGCATACATTTGTGTGCATGTATATGAGTGAATGCATGTGTTTGAGTGTGCTTGAAAATGCCAGTGTAAGTATATGCTGAGTGTGAATGTGGAGGAGGTACTCATACATGAGTGTATGCCTGCACAATAGGGCAGTAAGTGAAAGACCCTGGGATCTGGTGTTGGTCCCTAGTTTGGCTCTGCTCCATTCTCCAGGCCAACGCTGAGCAGAGAACGTGCTTCCTGGGGCAGCTGTGGCTGCAGCTGATAGAGCTCAGCCTCCCTGGTGCCCTCTTGCCTTGCACTTCTGGTGGCCTGTGGCATGATCTGGCTGCCTGGGCTTCGGTCCGGAAACCATCCCCTCCTCCCCTGGCTCAGCCTGTGCTGGCTGGCTTCTGGCGTGGGGCAGTCCCATCTGGTGTGGGTTGTAGGTAGGTCAGGCATCTCTGGATGGTACCGGGTTTGTGCTGCAGTGGGGGTGGTATGAGATTGGTGTTTTGGGGTCAAGGAAGGCTCATACATTTCCTTCTGGTGCTGGCCCTTCCTGGGAGGTAGTGAGACTTGGAAGGCTCTGAGGCTTCCCCAGGGGTGTGGAGCAAGGTGAGCTGACTGCCTCCAGACAGAAGGGAACACAGAGCAGCTGGTTCTGGCCCTGAGCCTGAGAATTGTCCACCTGCCCATCAGCTACATGTATCCTGACCTGCTGCACCCATACTGTATGCAGCTTGTCATGGGTAATTCCAAGGGCAGAGGGTGAACAGGGGGTCAGGAAGTTCTGGCTGAAACTCCAGCTGTAGAGATGTAGCTATCTCACCTGCCTCACTGAGTCCCTGTTCCCTTATATGATCACCAAAGAAACAGAAACAAAATGCCATTGGAGCCAGCACATGTAAACATGGCAGCAGCTGGCAGGTAAACAGGTGTGAAATAAGTGCTACATCTCTGTCTTGCCCTGTCTGTTCATATGTCCACCAGCCACCCCACAGCCCTCCACCAACTGGGCCAGCACCACTCCATGCAGACTAGGCCTGCATCACAGAGACCGGAGCCTCACTTCGCTTAGCCCTTTGGAAAGGGTGGGATATGAAAATAAACTCTCTATTCATGCACTCCGCCTCATAATAACCGTGGCATTATGCTCTGTTGGCTTTTGTATATGCATGTTTTCCACTCCGTCCTTTCTGAGAAGCAACATCATCCATCCACAGCCATCCATCTCCCCATCCATCTATCTATCCACCACCGTCCCACTCTTACATGGTCATGTGATGTAAGGTGGGATATCATGAGGCCTGAGCTAAGGCAAAGATGGAGGACAGTAGATGCAGCCAGGAGGTAATAGCTACTTAACTTGAGCCCAAGAGACTGGGAGACTCCCCAGTGGCAGAGAAACCAAATGGAATAGATTCAGAGCGAGGATGCTCTGTTGGTTTTTATATATGCATGTCTTCTACTCCCTCCTTTCTGAGAAAGCTTTCTTGTGAGCTGGATAGTGTCCAGATTTTCATCTTGTTTAAGATGCCTGAAAACTCCTTTGCATCCCTTTCCTGGCCTCACCAAACACTCTCCTGCCTGTGTCATTCTGGAAACACCATAAGTAATGTTCTTATGTAGGTTTACATAAGCTCTTTCCTCAGCTGGGGGAATTTGTAAGATTGAAGTCTCACAAACCTCAGGACACCCTTGCCCACATCTGCCTACTTCCACCCCAACCATCCTTTCATTTTGGTGTCGTCAGCATCCAAAACGAAGTTGATTAACATAGGAGTCAGAGAATGTTGGTTATATGGGAGGATGGACAGAGGGCCTGTGGCAAGCTGGCATAAATATCCTCAGTGCCTCAGAAAGGAAATACTTGTGGATGAGTGAGGCTCAGGGGCAGGAGACTTCTGGGAAGAGGACGCATTTTTCTGGGTCTTAAAAGAGTGGGTGAGGGGAAAGGCATTCCAGAGAGAATGACATGGAGGTTGGGGCTTTGGGAATCAGTAAGAGCTCTGCCCTTATAGGGTGTGGAAGATAATCCCGAATAGGCAGGCAGAAGCCCTATAGCGAAGGATCTGGTTTCCACCATGGAGACCATTGAAGAAGAAGATGTGATCATGCTGTACCATGAAGAGCAGTGTGGAGGAAGGGGATGAGGAAAGCCTAAAGGCAGTTATGTTGCCAGTATGGAGGTCCAGGTGGGATATCATGAGGCCTGAGCTAAGGCAAAGAGGGGGACAGTACATGCAGCCAGGAGGTAATAGCTACTTAACTTGAGCCCAAGAGACTGGGAGACTCCCCAGTGACAAAGAAACCAGATGGAATAGATTCAGAGGGAGGATGCTCTGTTGGCTTTTGTATATGCATGTCTTCCACTCCCTCCTTTCTGAGAAGCAACATCATCCATCCACAACCACCCATCTCCCCATCCATCTGTCTATCCACCACCGTCCCACTCTTACATGGTCATGTGATGTTTCGGTCAACAGAGGACCACACATACACTGGCAGTTCCATTAAAATGACGTCAGCTAATGATATCATCGCCATTTCAGATTGTGTGAGTGCACTCTAATGTTAGCACAATGATGAAGTCACCTAAAGATGCATGTCTCAGAACGTTTCCCTGTCACTAAGTGACATGTGACTGATTCCTTCATTCCTCTCAATCCTCCAGATAACCTCCCGACCCTCTATTTGACCTTTCATGCTTCCTCCTCCCTCTCCTGATCTCCTGTTCTGCTCCCACCTACCATGTGCATAAATCCAATGAGCTATTCCTTTAACATCATTCTCCCAGTGAGTTTCCTACTTTCCTATCAATCCTCCCTATCAATATGTTTGATCATTCACCCATCTTGGGCCCAATGCATGGATGCTTCTACTTCAAGTCATCCCTCTTCATCCTTCCCCTTGCCTCTCTAGGTGATCCACATCTGTCCATCCATCCATCTGTCCATCCATCTGTCCATCTGTCCATCCATCCATCCATCCACCCATCCATCCATTTCCAGCCAGCCAGCCAAGTGCCTTTCTTCACACTTGTGTTCACCATTTACCTTTCAACTCCCAGGGTAACTCACCCATTATCATGTTTGTATTTTTCTTCTCTTCTCATCCATCCATTTATCCAACTATTCATGCATCCGTATCTTATTTTTCCTTTTTCTTTTATCCCTTATGTCCACTCTACATGCTGAATTCATTAATTTGTAATATATCCATGCAGCCTCACTATGTCCTTGGTTTCATTCATTGTCCAGTTCACACACCTGTTTTTTTCATCATGAATCCATCCATATAGTTCTGTCTTCCCATCATCTATCTACTTTCCTTCCCTCCTGGTGTCCCTTGCTTCTCCCCCTCTCCCTGAATACCATCCATCAATATACAAAATCATTCATCTGCATCCCGCACACCCACCCTCCATTGACCTTTTCATAATCTACCCTTCCCCCTTGCTTCCTGTTTTTCGTTTCTCCCAACTACGTCTGTACCAATGATCATCCAACCATTTCCCCACTTTCCCGCCCTCTTCCTGCCCATCTCTTTTGCCTTCTGTGGTTTCCACATAGCCATACCCCATATGGATGATGGTGACCCTGACTCAGAGCGTGTGTTTAAGTCTCAGATACACTGTTAACTAGCTATGAGCCCTCAAATAGGTAACCACACATGTGCTGCCTTGTGCAGTTCCTACTTCAAGGTGGTGTTGAGAGAAATTAGTACATGTAATTCTGCAGTACAGTACCTGGCCATGAGAATTTCTTCCTGTTACTGTTACTGTTATTTCACACATCCATCTTCCCTCTCTGGTCCCGCCTCTATCCCCCCGTGTGTGTTCACCAGCCCTGTGTAGGACTTTACCTGGGCATCTATCCATCCATACACAAACCTGTCAGCTTCCTTCAAGCGCCATCCTTTCCCAGCTTATGACCCCTAACTACCTTCTCCCCTGTTATTTCCTCTCGTCCCCTTCTTTTTTTACTTTTGCCTGTCTGGCTGCCCCACCCAACAACTTATCCGTTACATGTTAACACACGTGTACTTATCCACTCTGTCTGCTTCCCAGCTTTCCCATTCCTCCCTTTCCCTAACTCTTCTCATTCCAACCACGTACCCCATTTTTCTATGGTATACCCACCCATTCTTTTCTCTCACATTTACCCATCAAAACACAGAACTCACTAGCTCATGCAGTCACCCCCACGCCTACCTTTCCTTTCTGCTTTTTGCTTCCAACTAATTACCCTCCTCATACCCTTATCTAACTCCTATTAATCCCTCTCTCCACATATTGTCACCTCATTTCTTCAGTTATCCCCCTTTATGCCATGCAGTCTTCTCCTCATTGTTCCAGCTAGTTTTTCCACATTACCTCCTGCAGATTTGTCTCTTTGAAAAACATTTTTTTGTGTGGTGCTGGGGATTGACCCCAGGACCTTTGCCCTGAGCTTTTATATTCCATACATCCATCCTGCCTCTCTGGTAGAACTTTGCCTGGGCATCCATCCATCAATACACAAGTCTATCAACTTACACGGCCCTTTTACACTTTTTATTTTGAGACAGGATCTCACTAAGTCACCCAGACTGGGCTTAAATTTGTGATCCTCTTGCCTCAGCTTTCAAGAATACTGGGATTACAGGCATATGCCACCACACCTGACTTGTTTTTTTTCTTCTCTGCCTCACTCACTTCTATCCCTCGATCTACCCTCCATCTGCACATCTGTCCATCTTTCTTCACTTTGTTTTCCCCCCTCCTTTTTCTCCTGTGTGATGTCACCATCACAGGCCTTTGTTAATCTGTCTAATCAGCCACCCCATTATTATCTCCTTTAAACCCCTCCACAACCTCCCACTGCTTCACCATTTACTACACATCCAGGGAATGATTGTACAGTTCCCAGAAAGTGATAAGAACTTGTAGCCCTTGACCACAGGTGTTTATTTCCTGGCAAAGGGGTCAGGCAGGAATGAAACACCCAGCTATATGTGCTGGGCAGTGACGTCATCGATGAAGAGTAAAGTGTGGTTGAGGAAATGGCCAGGGACTTCTATTTTATAGAGAGTGAGCAAAGAAGACCTCTTTGGTGGGATCGTTCCTGCCATTGCTGCACATGTGTCTGAGGAAGAATGTTCTAGAACCGGGAGACCAGTGTGGCTGGAGTAGGGGTAGGAAACAGGAGAGGGGATCAGAGGGGATCTGAGCGTCAGACTATGTAGCCTTGTGAACTACAGCAGAGATCTTGGCATGGAATGAAATGAGAACTCCTTGAAGAATTTTAAACAAAGCTCAGTGTGATGTGGCTTTCAGAATTAACCTTACTGCTGTATGGAGGGTAGGAAATAGGATGCGGAGATATGGGGGTAGGAGAACAGATGAAAGGCTTCTGCATCAGTCAGCATTTGGACCAGCAAGGTAGGCAAGAAAAGCTAAAATAGGGTCACTTATTCGTATAGTGGCCCCGCAATATCCACGGGCGATGGTTCTGGACCCCTTGTGGACAATAAAATCTGAGGATGCTCAAGTCCTAATATAAAATGAAATAGTATTTACGTGCAACTTACACACATCCCCCCATGTTCTTTAAATCAACCCTGGATGACATGTGACACCTAGAACAATGTAAATACTATATAAGTAGTTCTTATGCTGCATTGTTTAGAGGAGGCCAAGAAACACACACACACACACACACACACACACACCCCTCATCTGTGCAGCTCTCACCCCCCCTCCTTCCTACCATCTGCCCATCCATTTCTCCTTCTGTAAATTACCCTATTCATCCTTTTCCCTTTTGCCATATTCCTTCCATACTCAATCACCCCTATATTCATCCATTGATTATTGACTAAATTTATATTTCTGTTCCTGCAGCAGCCGTTTTTTTCTTTCTCCTTCCTCTGTTTCACTACTTACATGCTAACCACCTCCATCACGCCACTCTCCATTGATTGTGTTCTCCCTGGAGTCATCCACTCCTTCTTCACTCATTAACAGTAACAGTGGCAAAAGCAACACCAGCAAATAGCAATGACCACACAACAGCAAATGTGTCGAGCTATTAGCATATTCTAGAATTCCTCCTTATTTAATTTAATATTTTAATTAATGATAATAAAGCGCTATGAAGTAGGCACAGCTTTCCAGATGAGGAAGCTGAGAAACAAAGTAACTTCCTGTGGCCATCACCAAGAATGGTTCTCACACCTTGCTCCTAGCTCCTCCTACTTCTGTTCTTCCTGTAAGTCCTCCTACCTCTCCTCTCATTCCTCCTGCTTTCCCTCCTCCATCCACTTCCCACCCTAATTCATCCACTGAGCCACTCAGCCAAGCACTCTTCCTTTCCGCCCCTCTCCATTTTAACTACCCACCCACCCGCTCTACCAGTGTATCTGGTCTTCCACTCGTAGAACTTCTGTTCATCCGCCTTGGTCTCTTTTGCCCTGTCTCCTCCATGTGTCCCCTAGCCCACGCTCCATCCGGTCACCGGATGACATCCTTTCTCATCTCTCTTTCTCTTCCTTCTGTACATCCCTACTTCCCATTCACTCACACCCAGTTGAGTTGCCTGTCTAATCTGGATCACCTCAGACTTTGTGCTTCATAAACAAGAGGAACTTATTTCTCACATTCCTGGACTTTGGAAGTCTGACATCAAGGTGCCTGCACGGTCAGATTCTAGTAAGGGTCTGCCCTCTCTTGGGTCGTAGACTGTTGATTCATCTCTGTGTCCTCAGATCTGTTCATCTTATTGCTGTCCTCCCATCTCTTTCCATCCTTGCTTTGACTGGTTCACACAGCTATCTCACTACCAGGCTCTCTGCTGTTTGCCCCCCACCTTTATTCACCCAGTATCACCCATCACCTTTCTTTGCCCCATCACCTGGCACTAGTGTATCTGCCTGTCTTTGTGTGCTAACTTTGTTTTTCCACTTTTTTGCCCTGACCTCCATCTTCCCATTCTTACACACCCTTGGTTCTCCTCCTGCTTTCTTCATTCATTCTTCGGCCCTTTCCCTGATTGTTTTTGGACTGACCTTTGAACTCAGGATGCCCCCGGGTCTGCCGGGCCTCTCTTCCTTGTTGACTTGCCCTTGCTTGGTGCCCTGCCAGGTCTCAGATGCACCAGGTCTGTGCTGACGCCTCTCAGACTTACAATTTAGCCAGCCCAGAATTGGACTGCTGAGCACTGTTTCTGAGCACCCTACACCTGACCTCAGGAAGCCCCACCATCTCTGCCTTCAATGTATATCCAGAGAAGGCCGGGGATATAGCTCAGCAGCTCAGCACCTGCCTGGAAAGCCCAAGATTGTGAGTTTGATTCCCAGTACTCCACCCCCCAAAAAAGAATCAGATTCTATCTTCCCACCTTCACTGCTCCTGCCTGGAGAGCCACCCCGACCTTGAGCTGGTTCTGTACATTGATCTCTGCTCCTGTTCAGGTGCTGTCTTTCTCTCAGTCTGTTGATAACATGGCAGCTGGAATCTCCATGTTGAGATATGTCAGATCACCCAGTATTTCTTAAATCCCTGCAAAAATCTCCTCCAAACCTCCCACCAGCTGGCTCCTGAACAGTGTTCTCGCCCTGTATCCGCCTGTGTCCTGGTCTCTGCGTTCCTGCAGCTTTGCATCTACCTGTGCTCCTCTCCCCCGATAAACTCGTGTCCACGCCTGTCCCACTTGTCTGGTCTGGTCTGTCCTCACCTGCCCCGTCCTCACTGGCTCTTCCCGGCACACAGCCAGGACCACACCTCCTTGGGTTTCTTCTGAGCACTTTTAACACATCAGCCGCTTTACTTCCTTATGTACTTCTTTCCGGGGTCCTTGCCTCAGAATGTAAACTCCACGAGGACAGAGACTGTTTCATTCCTTCTAGAACAGCAGCTGCACAAAGGCACTGGATAAAGATCAACTGATTGATGACTGAGCCATTGATTCATCTCTCTATCTACCATCCATTGGGCTACACATAACTTACCCAACAACCCCTTTTTCACTTACGTACCTTCTCACCCATCCAACATGCGATCACACCTACCTGTTCCACCTGTCCAGCATATGTACCCTAGGTAGCTGCCCATGATGTGACATATGTTACTGCATCCCCAGTACACACAACAGCTACCCAGCATACACTCATAAAGTCGCTTTCTGCCTGCCTGCCTAACCCCCTGATTCATTCATCCAGCTTACACCCACAGGTTGCTTTGCCCATTTGTGCCACCGCCTATTCTCCTGTGCTGTCCACTTAGCGTAGTCACATGTCCATCTATGGACCTGCTGTACCCAATCCAGTGTATATTGATACATTTACCTCCTTGCCCATTCTGCCGATTCAATGTGCATTATTGTCAATCCAGCATACATTATTCCTGTGACCGCTTCTCTGTCCACCTTTCACAAACCCACCCCCTTTCCAGATACTGAGTTGTCTCCCCAGGCCCTCCTTTCCCATGTCATCTTCATAGCCAGCATCCCTTTGTGCTGGCTGCCATCCAGCTGTCTTCCAATTGCTGATCCATCCATGTGAAACCTTGCCTCTGTCATTCCTTCCAACAAGAAGCAATGATCAAGACTTAGCTGAAGAATTCATAGCTTGGTGGGGGGCTTTTTATTTTGTAACAAGGTCTTACTATGTAGTCCAGTTGTGCAAGCAGCCTTGCACTCATGATCCTCCTGCCTCTGCCTGCTGAGGGCTGATTACAGCCATGTGACCCAGCTTCAGACATTTTGTTGTTGGGTTTTGTTTTGTTTTGTTTTGTTTTAATATGAAAAAAGCAATGAATGGAGTCCACCACATTAACGAATCAGAAGACAAAATCGTGTTTGTCACATGAAACTTTTTAGCACAGTGTTAGACCTCTAGACATGAGGTGAACATTGTGCTCTGTAGTGGAATTTAAGCTCTAGCTTGAGAAGGGACTGCTTATTACGTCTGTGCTACTCCATACTCTTCTAAAGTCACCTTCGCCTCCACCATAAAAGCTGCTATGGGCCAGCTGTTCTGCCAGTCCTGCACGCTTGCTAGTTCACGAGGCCCTTCACCGCCTGCATGAGGACAGCACCATGTGGCCCTTGTGTCACAGATGAGGGCTCAGAGGGACAGTAAGGGCAGTTACCTTCTGGGTCACATGGTGAGCACTTGGCAGAACCAGGTGTGCGTCCAGCTAGCGACTATCTCACATCTGTGCCCCTAACTGCTGTATTGCACAGTCTGGAATAAGGACTAGAACGAGCCCGCAGAACTGCTGTTGTTCACAGTGGATTTGTTATGATTTATTATGAAAAACATTTGGTCAGTTATTAAAAATACCATCGCATAGCTGGACACAGAACCACTCTGCAGGAGAGAGTCAGATGTCTACAAGCCAGCAAAAAATCAATGAGAAATGTCACTTTACATTGTAATTTAAAAATAAATAGGCAACTGGGCGTGGTGGCCCACTCCTGTAATCCAAGCACTCAGGAGGCTGCAAATTCAAGACCAGCCTGGACTACAAAGTGAGTTCAAGTTCAACCTGAACTGCATAGTGAGACCTTGTCTCAAAAAGACAATTCATTAATTAAAAAATTAAAATAAATAGGCTAAAACCAGGTTTGGAGGTAAATGCTTATAATCCCAACACATGGGAGGCTGAGGCAGAGAGATCCTTATGAACTAAACAAAACCAAATCTAAATAAGTAAATAGGGAGGAAGGTACAGAAAGTTTTAGTTGAGGTAATCCCAGCATTTGGGAGGCTGAAGCAGGATGATCACTGTGAATTTGAGACCAGTTTGGGCTACAAAGTGAGCTCAAGTGCAGCCTGAACTGCGTAGCAAGATCCTGTTCTCAAAAAGACAATAAATAAAATAAAATAAAATAAAATAAAATAAAATAAAATAAAATAGCTAAAGCCAGATGTGGAGGTACATGCCTATAATCCCAACAGATAGGAGGCCGAGACAGAAGGACCCTCATGAACTAAACAAAATAAAACCTAAATGAATAAATAGGCGAATACGAAACCTACAAAAGATAACTCTTTAAGGAGAAAATTACAAATCTATTTAATAAAGATTCCCTGTTCTCGGGAAGGAGGACAGAATTCAGTGACAGCTACCAACATCCATTCCCTCCAAGGTCACTGGAATAACAACTCCCCCGACAGAGCCTGCTCCCCACTTCCATCCCCTGTCCCTCAGCCCCATTTGCACTCTGCTATCTCTGTATGTGCACATCCCCCGTGAGTCTGCTCTCCCTTCCCCTCCCTGCCATCTGACCTTCCTGTCCCATCTGACCCTCCTCTCCCACCAGCCCTCCATCCCTCTATCCGTCTGCACATCCATCCCTTCATCCTCCTCTCTCTCCTCTCCCTTTGCTCCTCCCACTACCTGCTTCCTCCCTCCACACAGAACCATCCTCCACCCAGCTGCTCTCCTGCGCACGCGTGCACTCCCACCTTCCTGCCCTCTGCCCTCTGCCCCACTCAGTGCTCTGATCTCCATCCACCTTCACCATCTGTCTGTCCAGTGAACTGGGCCTGGTCAGTCCAGGTACTTATCTGTCCTATCTGTCCACCTTCCTTCCTTCAACCAGCCCAGTTGACTAATGCAAAGACTTTCTTTTTTCTTTTTCTTTCATTCTTTTTTTGTTTGTTTGTTTTTGTATTTTTGAAAACAGGGTCTCACTATGCAGTTTAGGCTGGCCTTGAGCTCACTTTGTAGCCCACACTCGTCTCAAACTCACAATGAGCTTCCTGCCTCAGCCTCCCAAGTGCTGGGATTACAGTCATGCACCACCACACCCAACTAAAACTTTCAGTACCTCTCTCCCTATTTACTCATTTAAATAAGGTTTTGTTTAGTTCATGAGGATCTCTCTGCCTCAGCCTCCCATGTGTTGGGATTACAGGCATATACCTCCAAACCTGGTTGTAGCCTATTTATTTTAATTTTTTAATTAATTAATTAATTGTCTTTTTGAGACAAGGTCTCACTATGCAGTTCAGGTTGAACTCGAACTCACATTGTAGCCCAGGTTGGTCTTGAATTTGCAGCCTCCTGAGTGCTTGGATTACAGGAGTGGGCCACCACGCCCAGTTGCCTATTTATTTTTAAATTACAATGTAAAGTGACATTTCTCATTGATTTTTTTGCTGGCTTGTAGACATCTGACTCTCTCCTGCAGAGTGGTTCTGTGTCCAGCTATGCTATGGTATTTTTAATAACTGGCCAAATGTTTTTCATAATAAATCATAACAAATCCACTGTGAACAACAGCAGTTATACTGGCTCATTGTAGTCCTCGTTCCAGCAATACAGCAGTTAGGGGCACAGATGCGAGATAGTCGCTGGCTGGACGCGGACCTGGTTCTGCCAAGTGCTCACCATGTGACCCAGCAGGTAACTGCCTTTGTGTCCCTCTGTGCCCTCATCTGTGACACAAGGGCCACATGGTGCTGGCCTCATGCAGGCGGAGAAGGACCTCGTGAACTAGCTAAGGCTTTCTGTTCCTTCTTCCCTTTGGTTCTCTCTCTCCTTCTCTTCTTCCTCTCTGGTTTTCATTTCTGCTTACACCGTTCTCACACTTGCCCTTGTTGGACTTTGTAGGTAGAGAAGGACACCCCAACACTCCCTTGGAAGAGGGTGCCCTCTCAGAAAATTGCCAGGGTGCCCACAGACCCTCCAGGGAGCTGGGGTCCTCCTACCCCATTCCCACCATATCCTTCTTCAGACAACATGGGGCCAGATGGGCACCTGTCCTCTCCTCCCAGCACCTGCTCTCAGAATCAGTTCCATCAGGGCGTGTATGTCACCTCTGCTCTCACTACACTGCCCTCTCTAAGACCACCTTGTCTTTTCAGTTTAGATCACTTCAGACTTACCAAAATGCTGTGAAAAACAAATTAAAACAAACAAAGTCCCGGGTACTTTTTCCCAGATTTGTAAATGTTACTGTTTTCCCCCTACTTGCTTTTTCTTTCTCTCTAAATATTTCTCTCATAAACTTTTCTGAAAGTAAACTTCACACAGGAGACCTCAAGGCTTCCCAAAAGCCAGGGCACTTCCTTGCAGATGAGCATACAGATACTGAAAATCAGGAAGTTGTCCTGGTCCTCCACCTTCTGTGGGCACCCGCATCCACACCCTGGTGACCCAGGTCTCATCCTCTTTTTGGCTCCAGGTTCGGGACAAGAAGCTCCTTAATGACCTGAATGGGGCAGTGGAAGATGCCAAAACAGCTCGGCTGTTCAACATCACCAGCTCGGCGCTGGCAGCCTCCTGCATCATCCTGGTCTTCATCTTCCTGCGGTACCCACTCACTGACTACTGACCCCATGGGCGCCAGGGCCGTGAGAATGAAGCACTGAGACTTCCCTGTCAGAGTGTGGTCGCTGAGGTGCAGGATGCCCTGAGGGTGAGGCAGATCGAGGCTCCCTCTGGGCCTCAGAGGCCGTGAGTAACCCAGAATGAGGCTGCTGAAACTGAGCGCCCAAAGAGCAGAGAGCTCCATCCAGTCCCTGTCTGCCTCTTGGCCCTCCACCCTGCCTGTCTCTGGGCCCCAGCTTCTTCCCTACTGCTGCCCCGGCTTCCATATGCCCTGCCTAGGCTCCGGGGCCTGCAGACCCCCCAGCAAGAAGGGCTTATGTGGGAGCTCCCGAGATGGGGGACTGCCAGCACCTGGGGCTCACTCTTTCCTGACCCCGCCTCCTCCAAGCTGTGACCTGCTCAGAGTACTTATACCTGTGAACTTTCAATAAAATACCTACCCTGCTCCTGCGTGGCCTTCATTCCATGCCCCAGGTGTGTGTGGTGGGGGCAGGGACCCTGGAAGCCTTAGGAGCCTCCTTTAGCTATAGCCTGACAGTCTGGGTCTGCAGAGCTGCATCACAGCCAATTGCTGACATGGACCTGACCCCTGGGGTGCATGCAGTCTGGGTACACATGGGACAGCCGAAACCTACAGCTCTCCCAGGAGGAAGTGCTCAGAAGTGATGCCAGGGCTGGCCCATCCCTGAGACGGAGGCAAGTTCCTCACCCACGCCTGCGTCTCCTCAGCCCTAAACAGGCAAAGTGGCCTCATGCTTGCCAGAGTCACAGTGAAGGCCAATCCAAGGCTGCAGCTCAGGACACCGCAGCTGTGCTGTTCTGTGGCACTAAGGAGAGGGCACTAGACTGGACAAGAACAGGCCTGTCTAGGGTGGTGATGGAGCGGGCTGCAGGCAGAGGTGGCCTCTGGCCACTGCTTCGGACAAATGGCTAGACAACTGGCAGGGGGAGAGGGCCACAGGCCAACAGTGGAAAGAAGAGGCCGACTTTGAGATGCCAAGCGGAGACATGCAGGCAAGAGGCAACACTGTGGGGAGGCGGGTTGGCAACACTGGGTTGGCAACACTGAGGGGAGATGTTGTCACCAGTGCAAGGGCATTGGGATGGGGCTTCCATGCTGGTTGCTATGGGGAAGGGGAAAGGAGGAAGCAGGGGCTCAGGGACACTGCGTGGTGAGTGGGGAGGGTGGGCCTTTGTGGGAGAGATGGGAATGTGGGGCTGGAGCCTTCACCTTTTGGCAGCAGCAAGAAGAGATCATCCTTCTCCTCCCAGTCTGGAAAAGCACTTTCCAGATGAAAAGGTCAAGCACTTGGGCCTTGGACACCAGCACATGGACAACATCCCATGGACACAGGGGGAAGCAAGAAGCCTGGCAAGTAGGGATGTGTGCAGGGGTTGGGGGAAGGGGTGCAGTGTCCCACTGTGAGTGAGACCCAGTCCCAGTCCTGACTCAAATCCTACGCAGCAAGGTAGGGTGACCCAGGTTTCAGTCCAGGCAGGAATAAAGAGGACAGGAACAGGAGGGCCTAGAAGTCAGAAAAGGGGCTTGCTGGGACCTGAGCAAGACCCTAGGGCACTGCTCCTGTCCCCAAAGGTAGTAGAGATGCCATGGCAGGGGTTGGGGGACGGACTCTGATCTGCTCAGTCCTGGACGCTCCTGACCCTTCGTCATCAGAGTAGGTAGCCCCAATGGCCTCGCCAAGGCTTCCTGGAAGAGTCAGGCAACAAATGGGGGTGCTGGGCCCTAGAAGGGGCCAGGACATGCACAAGAGACTGGGCCCTGGGCATAAAGTCAGCTTAGGCTGACCCCATATTCAAGCGACTTGTGCTGGACGGGAGGAAGCAGACTGATACAATGTCTTCCTCGTTCCCTTCCTCTGCACTGATTCTGCATTGAGCGGCTGCCTGCCTAGATGGTCTGCAGGGCTGAGTCAGGGAAGCCCCTCTCTGGGATGTGCCTAGCCCAAGGGAGGCCTCCCAAGCTCATCGTGTTGGAGACAGGACAGCCACCTGACAGCCAACAGCAATGGGACAGAGCCACACTGCACAGGTCAGCTTCACTAAGAGGGAGGACAAAACTCCTACATCCAGGGTCTTGGTGGGGTCAGTCAGCCCAAGCCCTCACTGCCTGCTTCTGGCTTCAAGCTCTGTGTCTTCACCTCCCCACAAGCCTCTCTGGGCCATTTAATTTGGTTTTGTATAGTGCCTGGGTCACATTTGACATGTGGCAAACACTTGTCTGAATCAAAGAGAGAATTACCTTCTCTCTTCACTCCCTGCCCTTCTCCCTACAGCATCTTTCTGTATGGTTCTGGCCAACTTCCCTCATATCCCAGGCTGCCCTGGCCACTGCCCTGTGACTACCAGCCCCCAGCCCACAGCTCTTCCCCCAAGTATGGATGGAAAGGGGCTGAGACCCTATCCATGCATCTGTGTGCCCATGTGTGACAGTGACCTTGTGATACAGGTATATTAAGAGGCGGTGCTCTGAGGATGGCCCAGCATCTCTCACCTTCACCACACTGGAGGTCCCCAGCCCCATGCACTTGTCCAAGCTGCTGCTGCCCTAAAGAAGCAAAGCTGACATCTCCCCGGAAGTTGATCCTGTGCCCTCAGCATCCCTGGGGCTTAGGAGAACAGAGACCTATACTCCCCCTGAGGTCCTTCTGCTCCTGCAGACCAGAAGGTGACTCAGAGTGGATGGTACCATGAGGAACAGCAAGCAGCTACTGAGGAGAGCTCAGTCCCACAGAGTGCAGAAAGAGAGGGGTTATCCGGGAAAGATGCTGGGAGACAGAGAGGGAACTATTCTGAGGCCGATTATCTTCTTACTCTGGTTCTACATTTGCCGGCTCTGCTGCAGGCTCCTGGGGGTGGCCACAGGGGCGGATGTAGCCAGGACAGCAAGACTGCGCTCCTGGGAGGCCAGCCAGCGAAGCTGTGAGCACAGAAAAGACAGAAGAGTAGTTGTGGAAAATCTCCACTACGATCACATCAACCCACAAACTCAAGACTAAGCAGCAGAAATAAAAAATCCCTAGCTTTGTCCATCAGAGAAAGGAAAAAGCTTTTTACAGCAACCAGAGAAAAACCCAGTTGTTTTCAAAGCAGCAAGAGAGGGGTGACTTTTCATCAAAAATAATGGAACATTCATAACCTGCGGGAAAGAAAATACTTCTTTGAACAAAAACTTCTGAAATGTGAACTATAATACAAAGGATTATAGTATGTAGCACAGAAGTCAATCAAAACTAAAATTTTAGGCAATGCACAGCTAGGTGAATTTTCACAAAGCACTCATCACAAAACATGGCGAATGAACACCTTGTCTCACCACCCTGATCAATATCCAGCAGACAATTACAGCCCTTTACCCATGTTCCTACGATCGATCTAAGCACTCATCTCTTAGCACTGGCATCTATTAAGTTCTTGTGTTTGAAACTCTTTGTAATTGGAAGCAATCGGCATACAGTTGTGCCCAGCATCTTTTATTGACTGTGGTTTACTGAGGTGTTGGTTAGAACCACAGCTCATGGAATCCTCACTGCTGACCATTCTTCCACTGTACAAGTAGACCAGCAGATGTGGGTGTTTCCCATTCGGGAATTCATGGATAACTGCTGGAGACCAGCGCTCTGCAGGCCCCAGGCACTTGGGCATCCTCTCCTGCATAGGTTCCGGAAAGGGACAACTGGGTTGTGAATTTCCCAGACCATCTACTCTGACAGAAAGCCCGAGTTTTCCAAGGTGCTTGTACCTCTGCCCTGCCTGCATTGCCTGGTACCTGTTTTCTTCACTTTAGTCACTGGTGCATGCCTGGCAGCATTTATGCTTTCCTCCTGAGAAATGAGGTCGAGGGTCCTTTCCATGTGTTTGCTGGCCATTTGGACCTCCCCTTTTGGGAAATGCCTGTTTTAGTACCTTGACCATTTCTTTCCTCCAGAACTATGGTTTCTTTGCTTTTGTAGGTGTTCCTAGGTCAGCTGATACACATCCTCTGAGAGCTCACTTTGCAGAAACTCTGCACTCTGAAGCTCCCGTTTCTACCTTCTCAGTGGCATCTTAAAAAACAACAAAAAAAAAAATCAGGAGTTTCCAATTTCAATACAGTCACCTGTGCATACCCTTCATTCAGTTACTGCTTTTCTGCAAGACTAGAGATGTCAAAATAGAAAGAAAATCAATACATTTAGCCAATCAAAGTATATGGAAATTCCTAGAGTGCTGGAGGAAGTTGGTGTTTTAATTTTTTAAATTTATAGTGCTGAGGTTGGAACTGGCCTCACACAGGCAGGTGAGGGCTCTACCACTGAGTTACCTTCCCAGACTTGGATCCTATTTCTTGTTGCTGGTGCTGGTCACATGATTATTTGATTCATAAAAGTCAGTAAGTTGCACATTTAAGATTTATGCACATTTAAGATTTATTTTATGTATGATATATGTACAGGTGGATATTTATGTCTGTATTAGTCATAAATGCCACAATAGGAAATAACAGAAATGCATAAATGTTTGTATGGGTTCAAGTAATGTTCCTGAAGAAATAATCACTATACTGATACATGAGACATGGTGGGGATTGAGAAGGCCTACATCTGGCAGCTAGACACTGGATTCTAAAAATTCACCACCAACGGAAACGGGGCTCTCTGGGGGAAATGGCTGATGTAGGGTTTGGGGCAGAAGGCACAGGGTGAGCCTGGAGCTTCCTGTTGGGCAGGAAGAAGCAAGCTGGGAGCGTATGCCCAAAGTGTGCACTGACCAAGTCCGAGGTCTCCTGAGCAGCAGGCCATTGAATAAGATGGAAACAGTGAATCAGTGGAGGGGAGCCATCAACAAGTAAACCAAAACCTCAATGAACAGGAGCATCTTTAGTACCAAAGAACCACCAGGAAGAATAATTTCAATGAGAAAAGGAAACCAAGCAATCTCTCAGGTGGACGAAAATGATCAGAGAGAATGTTATCAGCAGACAAGTTTACCTACCTCTGAGAGATGTGCTGAGGAGAGCCTGCACAGTTCTGAATGTTTGTGTCCCCACCAGATTCACTGCCCCAGTGCACCGGTGTGGGGAGACAGGCTCTTTAACAGAGATTAGCATTAAGATGAGGCTTAAAGGTGGCCCCGGGGTAGGTTTAGTGCCCCAACCAGGAGACCCATAAGGGAGAGCTTTCTGTCTCTTCCTCTCTCCTGCAGGAGGACACAACAGGAGGATGATGGAAGCCAGGAAGAGGCCTCACAAGTTTGTCCACACCTTGCCCTGTGACTCCCAGCCTGCAGAGCTCTGAGGAGTAAGCGTTGGTGTTTGCAGCCCTGCTTGTGACTGTCACAGCAGCAGAGCTGACTAACCTGCCAAACGTGCAGAACTAAACACCAGCAACTTCAGCTGAGGGAGCCCAAGCCCACACCTGTCTGATGTCCCCAGAGGAGTCCAGGCTACGCAAGTACAGGGAAGACCTTGGAGATCTTGGGGAGATACAGATGGCAAAGCATGGCCACTACCGAGGTGACAGTGTCCTACTTGCTGAGTGGTGGGTTTTTTCTCTCTCTTAAATGTTAGCTTTTGATAAGCAGAAGTTATTTTTAATCGAGTCCCATTTATAAATTTTTCTTGTCTGGTTGATCTTGTTGATGTTGTGTGAATTTTTTATTTTCCTGCTTACATAAAAGTCACAGAGTTCCTCTTAGCCTTGTAATAGCTTTGCTGTCCTACCTCTAGATCTGTGGTCCACCTCGAATGGATGCTTGTATAGAATGTGAGACAGGGTCTCAGGTCCCCTGATGTCACCCCCATCATTTCTTGGGCCCCTTCCCAGCTCCAAGGGCTCTGAGAATTGTGGGAAAGGATGCCTTCAGTCACCAAAGCCACCACATACCTGTACCTGTCTTTAAACTACAGGTTCGTCTTGATTTAGACAAGAGACAGTGGCTCTGGGACTCTGGCAAAAACATGGTAGCCTAAGGGTGGGAGGAGGGGCTCTGATGTAAATTCATAAGACTTGTTTTTGTGTTACAATTTTATTTATTTATTTAGTTTGCCTTTTGGGGCAAGGTGCCACTATGCAGTTCAGGCAGGCCTTAAGCTTACTTTGTAACCCAGGCTAGTCTCAAACTGGCAACAATCCTCCTGCCTCAGCCTTCCAGAGTGATGGGATTATATCCAGCATGCACCACCACACCCAGCTGAATTAGAATTTGATCTAGTTTTGAAACTATTTCTGTGAGCATCTGAAAAGAATATTCATTTGCCAGTTTGGGGCATGGTGTTCCATCACTTTCACTCATGTCCTACAGCTAATTACATGACTGGAATCTTTTTCCACCCTATGGATCTTTTTCTGACCTAATGAAATGAATTAAAACCTCTGGATCTAAGCCGGGCATGGTGGCTCACTCCTGTAATCCCAGCACTTGGGAGGCTGAGGCAGGAGGATTGTTGCGAGTTCAAGACTAGCCTAGGCTACAAAGTGAGCTCAAGGCATGCCCGAACTGCATACTGAGACCCTATCTCAAAAAAAAAAAAAGTTTAAGATTGTTATGTCTTTCTGAATCAATCCTTTTAGTATTAACAAAAGATTATGTTAGTGCTTGCAATGTTTCACTTATTAATCTACCATTTTTCCTGATATTTATTTAACTATGCTGCTTTTTGGTCAATGTTTATAGCCATATCATATTTCCATTCTAATGTGTAGGTGTTATTTTTTATTTTATTTTTTTGATGTCCTTTAATATCTTTTACAAAATAAGTTTGTTTTTTGTTTTTGTTTTTTTTTTTTTTTTTTGGTACTGAGAATCGAACTCACAACCTCTCACTTGCTAGGCAGGCCCTGTGCAGCTGAGCTACATCCCCTACCTACAAATAACGTTTTTAAGAATCTGGATTAGAAATACTTTACTTTTGTTTGTTTTTCTAACATTTGACTTTTCCTTGAAACATTTGTTTAGGGAGTTAGCTTGGCTGGGTTAGCTCAGGACTGGGCTTACATTTTTGAAAGCCTGAGTCCTCTTTTATTCTGTTCCTGATTAGGGCAGGCCCACATGAGCCTTTGCAGCCTGGCCTGGGGCATCTTTCTCTTCAGCCTTCACCCTGTGGCAAATGTGACTTTTCCTGCAAAGGCTTTGAACATGGCTTTCTGGGTCTGTGCTGTGGAGCTGGAGCATCTCAGTGGAACTTTCAGCAATGATCTGCCCCCAAATTTGAAGCAGGTCACTCTCCAGGGGGACCTAGTCTTTCATGTATCATGAGAAGCCAGGAGACTGCACTCAGTTCCCCAGAGTTCCCAGCTCCAAAGCCCCAGAACTCAGCAGATGTCTGGCTTCCCAAACCCCTCTCCCTTTCTAGCTTCACAAAAGCCAGCAGGGATCGGCTGCTTCCCCTCCTCTGGGAGGACTCACCACCCAGGCCAGGCCCTTTTTATTTGCATTTCTAGCTTCCCCAGAGAGCTTATTCTCCTGGACAAGGACCAGGTCCTGTACCCTACCTTCTCTCTCTCTCTGTCTCTGTCTCTGTCTCTGTCTCTCTCCCTGTATCTCTCACTCATTCTCCAACTCTCTCTCTGCCTCTCTGTCTCTGTCTCTCTGATCTCTGTCTCTCTTCTCTCTCTCTCTCTCTCTCTCTCTCTCTCTCTCTCTTTCTCTCTCTCTCTCTCTCTCTCTCTCTGTCTCTGTCTCTCTTTCAGAATTGCTCCCAAGAAAAAATTAGCCAATTATATCAACTGCTTGGGACAAGATTGTCCTCTTTGGAATTTCAGTTTCTCTGATCTGCATTGCTTTGATGGCTCTCCAATGTCCTAGCACACTGGCAGCCTGCATTTTTTTCTGGCATTTGTAGTATTTTTACCTAATGTGACTTTGTACTTTTTAGTGAAGCAGAGGCCTTTTTTCTACTTTGTCTCTTCCTTTATAAACAGTTCTTTGCTCATTTGTTTGTTCATGGTACTGGGAATTGAACTCAAGGTCTTTGCACTGAGCTACAGCTCCCCACCAATCTTTTTATTCATGTATTTATTTTTATTTTGAGGCGGGGTCTTGCTAAGTTCTAAATTCCCCAGGCTGGGCTCAAACTTGCCATCCTCCTGTCTCAGCCTCCCGGAATGCAGAATCTACAGCTGAACACCACTACATCTGGCTTCTTTGCTAACAGTTCTTAACTCACTATACTTTAAAAATATTCTTTGTTGTTTTCTAGAATCTTTATTATTTTCTCACTCATGTTTAGCTATTTAATCTACTTTTATGTGAGGCAAGGTAAGTTCCATCTTTCTGTTTTTCTGAAAAGCTGCCCTTTCTTCTATGCTTCACAGGCTGTCTCAGTCCAATGTCAAGTGTTCCTTCCAGGGCCTCCTTTTCCAGGCTTTTTATTCGGCCTTTCCTTTGTCTTTTCACCAATACCATAAAGACTTAAGTATTGGGGCTGGGGATTTAGCTCAGCAGCATAAGCACTTGCCTTGCAAGCAGGTGGTCGTGAGTTCAATCCTCGGCACTGATAAAAAGGAAAAAGACAAAAAAAAAAAAAGACTTAAGTATTATAACTTCATAGTAAGTCACAATGTCTGCTAGGTCCCTTGTTCTTCTTAAAAATTTCCTGAATATTCTCCTTTTTCCTTCTTTTAATTTTGGAATCAGCTTGTCAAGTTAAAACAAAAAAACCCTACTGAAGCCAGGTGGGCAATGGCAGATACCTGTAATCTCCATTATTTAAGGTAGGAGGATCATAGATTCAAGGCCAGCCTGGGCAACTTGGAGACTCTGTCTCAAAATGAAATTTTAAAAGGCTGAGGATGTAGTTCAGTAGCAAGTTGCTCACATAGCATTCATAAGATGCTAGGTTCCATCCCTAGTACCAGACAGGAGGCAGGGAGAGGACTACAAAACAGACACATTTGGGGAGAACTTACATTTTTTAATATGGAATTTTCCAAATCTCCAAATGTGCTACTCATTTCTTTTATTTAAGCCTCCTTTAATTTCTTCCCCAAAATGTTTTATCATTTACTGTGTAGTCTTACACGGAATTTGTTAGATTTATTTCTCCGTATTTGGTTTTTATGCTATTATAAATGTCACCGTTGGAAATATTTTCATTTTCAAGTGTTTATTACTAATGGAAAGAAATGCAATTGACTCTTTAAAAAGCAACTGTACTCTCAGTATCCTTACTAAGCACTTTTTTAACTGAGTGATCTTTTTTTTTGGAGCTTCATCTAGATTTTCTACATATGCAATCATAGCACGCGATCACATGAGTGGCTACAGTTTTAGTTCTTCCTTCCTAATCTGCATCTACTTTGTTTTTCTTGACTTACTGCATTTCCTAAGACCTCATTTACCATGCAAAAATAGAGTTTGCCATATCAGGCGTTTCTGGGATGATCTTCATCTCAAAGATAAGCCCTTGAAGGCCATGTTACTCTGTGTGATATTTGTTCTAAGTATTTGTAGTTGTCCTGTATTATTTAAGGAACTTCTTTATTATTCATAAGATGCTAACGCTGACATTTTTGCTATGATGCCACGCATATGAAAGATTTTGTATTCTGCAAAAGCCTGGAGTGAATCTACCAGAACTAATGCAAAAATAAATTTAGGGAGCAGAGTCATGCAAAACCTGTGGAATTTCTGCCCCTGGAGAAAATGACAACGGCCAAATCCAATCCATTATTTCCTCCTGACCCTGCATCCTGTCCCTTCCCACCCTCTCCTCTGGCTCAGGATTCTTGCTGCGTCAAGCTGGTCCTTCGGTCACCTTGAACGGCCCAGATTCAAACACTGCTCCAGAGGCCTGTCCAACCTGTGGCTTGCCAGTTGCTTCCCTTCATTTTTTTTTTAAATGTTATATTACAAAATCTTTTAAAATGAGGTTTTGCTCCTCATGTACATTAACTATATCTTATACACGGCTACTTCTTTCTAGACCAGTGGCTATTAAGCCAGTGTACAATTCACAAATGTGCCTTTTAACAGAAATGGCTCTTTTATTAAATTTCTATTAAATTTAATTTTCTGCTATTAAAATAACCGCATGCCTGAACTAAATCTAAAACGTGTACTCTATCAGTATTTTTAAAACATTGCCACTTTTGTTGTATTGTGTTTTTGTTTTGTTTTTTCCAAATACAAAAGTGTGTGATAGACTTCTAATGTCCCTCGCCCACCATGCTCCTTAGATTGGGTCTCAGGTTCCCCCAGGTCTTGACGTTGGGAAGGTTCTAGTCTTATGCTTTATCTTTGGCATAGCAGCTGGGAAGCCCATGAGGCTTACTTTTCTATGTAGGAAGATTTTGACTTTAGTTTCAATTCCTTTATGAGTTACTGTTTTCTTTGTTTCCTGCTCATCTATTCCTATCTCCAGTATCTTGCACTAAATATTTCATTAGTTAATTTTTTATATTCTCTTACTTTCATATAGAAACATAATTATTATCCACTTTATAATGTGAGCAACCAAAAGCTTTGTACTCCTTTAGAACATTTTTTATTCAATATATTGACTTTTCATCCCCCAAATACACTAAATAAACATAAAAAGTGATTGTTATTATGGCTTTAGACAAAACTGTTTATACATTTATCGTCTGCACTGCTAGACTAAACTACTTTTCTGTTTGTTAAGAATTCTTGGAGAATGTTATGTGACACAATCTGAATTGCATGCCCCATTTCAACAACTCTGAAACATTTTACCTGTTTTACACACATTCAGAACAGGGATGGAGACCTGTACTTTCACAACTTTTTTTGTGGATTCCAGATGTTGAAAACTACTCTCAAGTTAGACTTCTATTTTTCCTTTCAGGCTATAGTTTTACTTTTGACTGAAACCTGAATGTAAAATATCTGTGGCTGATTAGTGACAAACTGATTGGCCAACACATTGGTGGAGAAAATGGGGCAGAAAAAATGGTAAAATGACCTTTTATGACATTGCATTTCACATACAAACTTCCCCTTATTGTCTACACTGTTAGACTAAACTAATTTGTTTGTTAAGATAACTTTGATATCTTGCACTGCGATAGAGCACATTATAATTTTTCTTACTAAAGTTAATGGGGATATTATTTTGTCTCTTTTTTCTGCTACTCCAGAATTTAAAAAAAAAAATAATAAGTTACAGTAGGACCTGTATTTAAGCATTCAGTTCTTCTCCTAAGTCCTTTTTCTAATTTTGACAAATAGTGTTTTTACTATATTTGATTTAACTTCTTTGAATTGCTGCTTTGATGAGTAAAAACAACCAAAATTTAGCAATTTCATACATTTAACTTAAGAGGTTAAAATACTTCCCAAATTGTATTGTGGTTTTCTACTAAGGTTGATAATAATATTTTCTAATATGTAAACAAATATGAATGTTCTAGTTAAATTTTTTCACTGAGTTGTAACATTATTGCATCCTGGGTGCAGAGGATTTTCTAAGTATTTCAAGATATAGTTCACAGTCAGGCGTGGTAGCTTACGCCTGTAATCCCAGCACTTGGGAGGCTGAGGTGAGAGGGTTCGAGACCAGCCTGGGCTACAAAGTGAGCTCAAGGCCAGCCTGAACTGCATAGCGAGACCCCATCTTAAAAAAGACGAAATAAAAAAAGATATAGTTTATGCTTAATCTTTTGTTAAGGGATCAAATGTGCTTGAAAAATAGTTGCAGTGTGGGGGGTACAATGGTTATTTGACTTTAGGCCAAGGTTTTTAACCAGGATGTCCAAATCATCTCTATACTTAGCTTGATATAAAGAGAGGAATTGTCCTAAGATCTAGCAACTGAGAGCTAAAATCCAACACTGCATTTACCCCCAAGGCTTTGGGCTGCTCTGCAGGACTGCAATCTCTGCAGGCTTGTTCTTGGCATACCCGGCAGTCTTCTGATGAGAAACGTAGGTGGAAAGATTCCCTAGAGCCATGCCAGGTTTTTCTCAGATGGCATGGCTAACACGCTGTCTTTCTGCTCTCCTGGGCTCAGGGTGAGACCTGAACCATGTTTGCATGGCTTCCCAGCCTTAGGATACCTCCTTTCTTTCTCCCACACAGGGGGTTCCCCTATTAAAAACCCTTCATGCTAGTTTTTGTCTTGTTATCTGCTCCCCAGAAGCCATGGAACAGTATCAGAAATGCAGGAAGTGGTCTAAGAAAACAGGCAATGGGGAGGGGGTTGAGGGTGGTTCACCTTTGCATAGGAGGCAAATAAGTCACATCCTGGCCACTGGGCAGGCCTGGACAGTCTCCAAGACCAGACGGAGGCTCTGTTGTTAGCAGTTTCACTGGTGATGACTGGGGGAGGCCAGGGAAGGAGAACCCCATGGAAACACAAAATTTGTTGGGAGTGATGCCATGTCCCCTCCCTGCCCCCTCCCCAGTCATCTTCCTGTCATGTATTTTTGCTTTTTCCTGGATGTCACGGAAATGACACCAGATAACATGGAAAAGCTCAGGTCCAGCGTCCTTCAGTCAGCATGATGTGTTGAGATTCTTGCCCTATCGTGGCATGTATCTGTGGTTTGTTCCTTTGTGTTGCCAAACTGTCTTTCCATATATGAAACAACACAGTTTCCACTCCCAAGCTGAGAAACAGTTTGGACTTTCTCTGACTGCGTTTATTTTGTATTTTTCCTTTGTTTGTCGGTTTCATTTTTACTTCTCCTCCTCCTGCCTGCCTGTCTCCCTTGATTTCCTGAGTGCTTCCCAAAGTCTGCCTCCCTGTTCCCTGTCATCTACCTTTTATTTTGTTCTCCAAGTTATTTATACTTTGGGTTTCTCCGATAAGAGAATCCCTGTGATATTTAATCTTCCGGTTCTGAGTCATTTCATTTTCCTGGCTGTTGGCAGTTATGAATACCTGTGCAGGTATCTATGGGAACACAGGCTTTTCTTTCACCTGAACAAACATTTGCAGGTAGAATTGCCGAGCCACGTGATGCATGTAAATTTAATTTGGTAAGAATCAGGGGTGGATTTCCAAAGTCCTTATGCAGTCTCACAGGTTTACTCATATGCCTCCTGGTTTCTCAGTCACAGCACTATTAACAGTGTGAGGCAGAGAATCCTCTCTGGGGTACCACCCTGGCATCACGAGGTGCTCAGCTGAACTTTGGCCCTGCCCACTGTACCCACAGTGCCTCTCCCAGGTGTAACATCCTATTTGAGGAGAAACTGCCAGCTGGGGATGTAGCTCAGTGACACAGCACCTGCCCGGCAGGCACAAGGGTCTGAATTTGATTCCTAGTACAAAAACAAATACAAAACCCTGCCAAACCCAGATCCCAAGGAGCAGTACCATTCTTTATCACTACTGGTGGTGGCTACAGGAGGTCCAGTCAGCTCTCTGCTTGCCCACACTTAATACAGAACACTTAACAAAATTCTGGACATTCAAAAGAAGTGTAGTGTTACATCATTGTGGTTTAAATTTACATTTCCCTAATTACCACTTGTGTTGAGCATATTTTCATGTGCTTCTTTATCATCTATCTTTAGGCTTTGGTTCACTGTCTGTTTAAATCTTATGCCATATTTTTTCTTTTTTGAGACAGGGTTTCACTGTGTAGTTCAGACTGGTTTTCGGTTCACTGTGTAGCACAGGCTGGCCTCAAACTCATCCTCCTGTCTCAACTTCCTGCGTGCTAAGATTACAGATATATGCCATCATGTTTGGCCTCTTGCTCGTTTTTGATTAGTTGTTCTCTTCATCTTGTTTGAAAGATTCGTTATCTATTCCGGATACAAATCCTTTATCAGAGAGCTGTTTTCAAGCATTTTCTCTTCCTCTATGGTTTGTACTTTTATTTCCTTCACAGTGCTTTTCCAAATTCAACCAAGTCACAAAGAATTTCTCCTATATTTTAATTCAGATGTGTGATTCACTTGGTAATAATCTTTTTATCTGGCCTCAGATGTGAATTCAAATTCTTTTGCATCTGGATATACAGTTATCCCAGCCCACTTTGTTGTGAAAATCTGCTTTTTTTTTTTTTTTTTGTCTTTTTCCTTTTTATCGGTACCGGGGATCAAACTCACGACTGCCTGCTTGCAAGGCAGGTGCTTAGCTGAGCTAAACCTCCAGCCCCTAAATCTGCTGTCTTTGATGTAGGGGGTCTACTTCTTTATCTTGTCTCACTGATCTAGTCTGTCTCCTGGCTTCTCAACCATAGCACTAGTAACAGTATGGGATGGACAGTTCTCTGCTATGAGGTCTGTCTGTGCACTGTTGATCATCCAGACCCAAGTATGTAGTTAAGCAATTCTTTTCATATTTCTCCAATCCAATCCAGTTGTCTCTGCTCCTTTGTCAGAAATGAGTTGGTCTTACTTGTAAGAATTGTTGCCTATACTCAACTCCTTCCCTTAATCTATGAATGTACCCTTTTGTGAATATCATACTATCTGGAATATTGTTGCTTTATTTAAAAAATTTGTCAAATCAGGTAGTATCATTCCTCCAACTTTATATCCCTCTTCAAAAATCTTTTTGGCTATTCTAAGTTGCTTAGCCCAGTCCCTGGCCCTGCCCACTGCACCAGCAGCGCCTCCCCCAAATGTAACATCTTCAAATGTCTTATGACATTGCTGCATTTGGTCAGCATAATAAATATCGCAGACTAAGTGGCTTAAACAGCAGTTGTTCCCTCACATTCTCGAGGCCAGAAGCCCAAGTCCCTCTGGAGGCAGCAACTCTCTCCCAGGTTTGCAGTTGGCATCTTTTCCCTGTGTGTCTGTGTCTTGAGCTCTTTTTACAGGACCCCACTCTGATAGATTACAGCCCCCTGAGTGGTTAGGGATTTTTGTTGTTGTTATTGTTTGTTTTTTTAGACACAGTTTCACTATGCAGATCAGGCTGGTCTGGAACTCACTTTGTAACCTAGGCTGGCCTTGACCTCACAGCAATCCCCTTGCTTCCAGCCTCCCGAGTGCTGGGATTACAGGTGTGTGCCACCACACCTAGCACTGAGTGGTTTTATTTTCCATTAATCTGTTCTTTAAATCTCCTGTCTCAAATACAGTCACAGCTGAAATGCTCAGAGTCAGGGATTCAGCCCTTGACAATGGCCTGTTAAAGAGACAATATGGTAACTACTTTTATGTCAGGATTATCTTGTGGTGAAACACTATTCTGCTTAAATGGTTACGTTTTGATCTGCGCTGTTTTGCTGTTATGCCCTCTTTTATCTCAATCTCCACTCCATTATTTACTTTTTTACTTTTATCGTTTTAATTAAGGGAAAAATAAATAAAAATAGCAGGATATATTATAGCAACCCACTTTGACTTTCCATTATCTTGATTTAAAGCCCTGTATTACTCTCACCATCTTGTTTTTGACTGATGTCCCCCTATTCTGCTTTGCTTGATAGTACCAGGTTCGAAAGTTTAGGCAACAGCTGTGAAGATAGTGAGATTCATTATGACGCCCATTCTCGATGACTTTTATCTACTTTTGAAGACCTACAATGTCTCCAATGTTTTGGTTTTGTCGGTTTTGTTCTTTACTGTTTTGTTCAATTTTATTATCTGATGATATAGGCAATTCTATTAGAGATAGCGGGAGGCATTATGGTAACCATTATTGATCACCTTGTATTATGCTTTTACATTATCTATTATGTCCACCCTTTTGATTTGATTGACTCTGTTCTGTTATGTCACATTTGGTTCTACTCCCTTCCAAAAAAGTAATAAGAACTGTGGGAGTAACAAAACCCAAAATATGTAATTGTCATTGTACAAAAGAGAGGAAAAGAAAGTGCTCTAAATGATATGACTGCATGTATCTTTAAGTGTATAAGATAGAAAATGATATCACTGAGTTTTATTGGATCATTGAACAGAACTGTTTGCAGTTTCACTGTTGGAATGTCCACTTTACAAGCTTTAACTTTGTGACTTGAACAATTATTTCTAAGATGACAATATGTAATCTATTAACTAGTGATTTCCTACTGTTTATTTTTTTCTGTAAATCTGTATAACTTGTACCCTTTCTCTGCTTTTTTTTCTCCTTAAATAAAATTAAAAAGAAACAAAAAAAAAACAAAAAAAAAACAAGGCCTGTTGACCAGTGCTATAGCTGAGAACTACGAGTCCTTCTTGACATATGAGCCACTGGGTCTCGATTTCTATACATTTATAATCCTTCATTAGTGAAGTCTTTTTATTTCCAAATTGATTTTTCTGTTCTAGACTTCTTTCTGATATCTATACCTGTATATCCATATCTATCTACCTATCTATTTATCTATTTTTCTCACTATATATTGGCTGGCCTCAAACTCACTATGTAGCCCAGCCTGGTTTCAAATTTATGATGATCCTCCTGCCTCACCTTCCCAAGTGCTGGGATTATAGGCATACTTATGCCTGCTTTGATGTTTGTTTGTTTTTAAAGTTTGCCTTAGTGTTTGTACATATAGTTATTTTGCATTACAGGTATAAAACCATTTATTGTTCCTATAAAAATCATGAACTCCCCAAAGACCGAGCAGCTGGCGGAGAAAGAGGTGCAGAGAAAAGAATATCCCTTCTAAAAAAAAACCCATTCAACCCTCCTCCGCCAACCCCTGCTGCAGCCAAGTCCATCCTGTGGCTTTGTCTAGGACAATGAGACTTTGTTTCATGACCTTTTATATCCTAACTATAACAATGCCTGGGTGTTGTTATCCAGTTTTCACACAAGGTCACAAAGATTTCCTTCTATTATATGCCAAATGTTTCACAGTTTTATATTTTGATCTATAATTGATTTAACTTTGGGAAAAGTATGGGCTTTAGGTTGCAGTGCTTTTCTGTACATGGTTGCTCAATTGTTTGAGCAGCATTTGTTGGGAATGCCTGTCCCTTCTTGCTCCGTGGGAATGTGTCCCCCAAAACTTACATTTTGAAACAGGTTGCCCATTGTCCTGTGTCTGTGGTGCCCACGGAGGTGGGGGCCTGTGGAGAATCATAGGGTTCTGGCTTCGTTGATGGATCTATGCCTAGCCATAGGGCTGGAGGGAGCAAGCATGGGCCATTTTTACTCTTCTACTAGGTGAGAAAAGAGCTATCCCACATCTGATGTTGACGGCCAGCACCTTTACCATGGACTACTCAGCCTCCAGAACTGTAGAAATAAACTTCAGTTGTTTGCAAATCACCCAGACTCAAGTATTTTTGTTAACTAACACAAATGGACAGGTGCTTCTCCAATCCAATTGTCCCTGCTCTTTTGTCAGAAATCAGTTGGTCTTACTTGTAAGAGTTGCTGCCTAAACTCAACTATGAATCTACCCCTTTGTCAGTATCATACTATCTAGATTACTGTTGTTTTATTTTTAAAATCTTCAGAATAGGTAGTATAATTTCTCCAACCTTATTTCCTTCTTTAAAATTTTTTGGCTATTCTAATCTCTTTTTTCCTATCCACAGAAACTTCATAAATATTTGCCTATATCTAAAAGAATCCTAAGTGTTTTGGAATCCTACTAACAGCATACAGATTCTGATTGGCTAGATTTATAGCTAAGCAATTTGAGAGATTTTTTTTTTTTTTTTTTTTTGGTCGTTTTGAGACAAGGTTTCACTTTGCAGTTCAGGTAGACCTCTAACTTACTATGTAGCCCAAGTTGGCCTTAAACTCACAACGATCCTTCTACCTCAGTCTTACAAGTGCTGGATTATAGGCATATGCCACAACGCCTGGTTTGAAGGAGTTTTTTTTTTCAGATAAACTTTATTTTATAGAGCAATTTTAGGTGCACAGCACACTTGAGTCTTACATATGACTTCCAAATTCTCCTGTCCCTCATATCTACAGATTCCCATATTTCCAGTGCCCCCACTCACAGAGGTACATTTGTTACAACCTATGAACCTATGTTGACACCTCTTTGTC
Organism: Cavia porcellus; assembly: GCF_034190915.1. Lineage (NCBI taxonomy): Eukaryota > Metazoa > Chordata > Mammalia > Rodentia > Caviidae > Cavia > Cavia porcellus. The sequence continues at coordinate 30,901,144 of NW_026947500.1, forward strand.
ACCAAAGCCTATAGTTGACCTTAGGGTCACTGTTACATCATATATTCTGTGGAGTCTATCAGACTCCACAGAACCCTGTAGAACAGTTGACATCCACAGTATCACTACAGAACAGTTTTGCCACCTTAGAGAATCTTCTTCATTTTACTTATCCCTGGAAAACACCAATTTTTTTAAAAATTTTTTATTTTTTGGTCTTTTTGAGACAGGATCTCAATATGCAGTTCAGGCTGGCCTTGAGCTCACTTTGTAGCCCAGGCTGGTCTCGAACTCACAATGATCCTCCTGCCTCAGCCTCCCGAGTGCTGGGATTACAGGCATGAGCCACTATGCCCGGCTCTAACACCAATTATTTTACTGTCTCTGTTTTTTCCTTTTCCAAACGTCACCCGCTCAGACCACACAGAGCGCTGCCTTTTCTAATTGGTCTCTCCCACTTGCAATGTGCGTTCACCTTTCCTCTGTCTTTTCATGGCTTTACAGCTCTATTTTTTGCCATTTTTTTATTGTGGTAAAATACACATAAAATTCATCATCCTGCTCATTCTCAGTGCCCAGTCTGGAGCGAGCAACCATCACCTTGGCCCACTGACAGAGCTCTTTTCAGGTTGCAAAACTGAAACTGTCTGCATTAAATGCTGACTCCCCGGGGCTGGGGATTTAGCTCAGCTGCATAAGTACCTGCCTTGCAAGCAGGCAGTTGTGAGTTCGATCCCTGGTACCGATTAAAGGAAAAAGACAAAAAAAAACCAAAAAAATGCTGACTCCCCACCCACTTGCCCTGCACCACCGCCCTACTCCCTGTCCCTGACTCTGACTCCACCGGAGACCTCCATACGCAGGATCACACAATGTCTGGCCTTTTGTGACTGGTGTATTCCTTAAGGACCATCCATACAGTAGCATGGGTCAGAATTTCCTTCCTTCTCAGGGCTGAAGAACAATATTCTATTTATAAACCGACCACAATGTGCTTATCTATTCATTTATTAATGGACTCAGGAATTGCTTCTCTATTTCAGCTATTGTGGATTAATCGGCTGAGAACATTGGGTGGACAACTACCTCTTCTCCAAGGCCTCGCTTTCAGTTCTCTTGGCTGTAAACCTGGAAGCGGAATTGCTGGATCATGGAATTGCATTCCATGTCTAATTCCTGAGGAGCTGCTTAGTTCATTTCTTCCTGTTTCTGAATAACCTCCCTTTGTCTGGATATACACTTTTTCTAGACTGAAGGATGTCTTGGTTGCTTCCAAGTTTAGGTCATAATTGATATAGGGGAATGAAACTCCCAACCTACTATGTCCCCAAGTTCGGGTTCTCTAAAACCAAGGAATGAATTTTAGGAACAATGGAGGTAAAGAGTAGAATATATTTATTGAGAGAAAGAAAGCTACTGTCTGAAGAGAGACAGAAAGGGTCCCGAGTGGCTTGCCAAGGATTCTGTCTTTTCCAGGGACTTTTATAGAGTAAAAACATAAGTTCAAGGTGGGGGAAGACTGGGAACTCACAAGGCAGATGGGCATAAGATGGGACAGAACTATGGTTATCCAATAAGATCAATAGTTCAGGTAAAATTGATTAAATTAGGGACAAATGGGGAAGCGAGTCACATAGAAAGCAAGCATTCTTAAGGAGCTGTGACTCTTCCCTAGGGGGATGGGAATTATTTAGGGTACCAATCCTCAGGATATGGGTGCATTTGTATGGTCTTTTGTCTTGAGGCCTGACCCTGTCTCACTGCCTATAATATTTCTAACTAACTTAGCTGCCTGCAACTAATGAATAAAGCCATCATAAATCTCCATGCACAGGTTTTTGCATAGACATGTTTTCATCTGGGTAAATGCTAAGTATGGGATGCAGTGGAGAGAGTATATGGTAAAGGTACGCTTAGCTTTGTAAGAAACTCCCAAACTGTCTTCCCAAGTGGCTGGATCAGATTGCAGTGAGAGTCTCATGTCTTCACCAAAGTTCTGTTGTCAGTGTTCTGACATTTGGGGTCTCATTGTTTTAATTTGCAGTTCCCTGAAAACATAGGGTGCCAAGAACTTTTTTTCATATGCTTCTTTGTTTGGGGGGCTATTTTAAATGATGTTTTTTTTAAATGATGTTTTTAATAATTTGGATCTCCAACTGCTTAGTGCTATCGCAGAGTTACATTAAAGTGATTGATTTTTGTAAGGTGACCACATGACTGATATTTTCACTTATTAGTTCTAAGAGTCTTAGATGTGTCGAGTTTTCTGTGTATACCAGCACACTGGCTGAGGAGCAGGGTGTCTTCATTTTTCCATTTATGCTTTACACCTTCCTCCAGGGCCACCTAACTGTGTCTTTCAGGGCCACATTAGAGCTAGTGATAGTGGACCCTGTGTCCTGCTCCTGATCCCAGGGGCAAAGCATTCCCTTTTTGATCACTACCTATAACTGAACTGTAGTGATATTGTGGATGTCAGTACTTTTAAATTTATTATTGTTTTATTTGGTTTTTTGTGACAGGGTCTCACTATGTACTTCAAGCTAGTTTTGATCTCACTATATAGCCTATATAGCCTCACTATATAGAGATCACAGGCCGGCATCATGATGCCAGGCTTGTGAATGTCTTTAATTAGGGTGAAGCCTCACCCTGCTAACTGATTGAGAGCATTTATTGTGCATGGATGCTGGATTTCGGTTGGGGGTTCACCCACATCCACTGCTAGTATTCCACAGACTTTCTCTTTAGCTTTTCATGTGCCCAGTGGCATTAATTTCAAACATTTAGCCAGTCTACACTCCTGGGATCAAGCCTGCATGGCTGTGGTACCTCACCTATGACCTAGTACACCCACTGTGCCGGGCAGGCCATGCCCTGCTGAGGGTGTAGGGTACCCGAGCCCATCACACACAAGGCTCTGTCACTTTCTTCTTGAAACGCATTTGATTTTTGTCTCTCGGTCATGCTCCTCCTTTGAAAAAGAGAGGCTGTGAGAGTGTTGGAAAGTGCTTTTCCCTATTCAGTTTTGGGGAAGTGCTTATGTACAATTGATATTACCTCTTCCTTAAAGGTTTTCTATAATTCACTAGTGAAACCATCTAGCCTTTGCCTTTGTGTATTGAAATGTCTTTAAATAGAAATAGGGTGCTCATGCTCTTTCTTCTTGAGTTTGGTTGTTTATGTCTCATGAAATTAAGCTCACTCCATTATTTATATATTTATTTACGTAGGTGGTGGGGGAGATTGAACCCAGGGCCTTCTGTATGCAAGGCAAGAACTCTACCACCATGCCACATCCCCAGCCCTCTAGCCCATTCCATCTTCATCACTGAATTTATGCATGTGTATAGTGCCACAGTGTTACAGTGGTGATATTTATAGTGTTCCCCTAGTATCTTTATAATGGCTATGAGGTTCAATATCCCTCCTCCAATCCTAAAGCCAGTCTTCAGTGTCTGCTCTTTTTTATTGTCAGTCCCACTAGCATTTTGCCGATTTTAGGGATCTTTTCAAAGAACTAGTTTCTATGTTTATCAGATTCTCCACGTTGTGCTGTTCTCTGTGCACTGGCTTCTGGATTTATATAGACACTCACATGCATATGCATGCATATTTCTCCCTGCTTGCTTTCAGGTTATTTACTCACTGAATTCACCAGTGAAGCCACCCAGACCTGGAGATTCCCTTGTGAGAGGCTTTTAATTACATGTTACAGTTCTTTAATAGGCCAAGGATTACTCTCGCTATTACTTCTTGAATTTGGGGGTTCATGTCTTTCAAAGAATTGCTCCCCTTTCATCTAAGTTTCCAAATGTATGCGTGGGCAGAGATATTTGTAGTACTGCCTTATTATCCTTTTTATTTTTTATTTTATTATTTATGAATGGGCATTAATTGAACATTTTAATGGGGTGTGATGGAATCATTTAAAGCTTGCCTGTGCCATGCACAGATCAAATACAGCCCCCGTTCCCATCCCTGCCCCAATCCTCCCAGTCTCAGTTAATGACTATTCTCTATGCAGGGCAACATCTTTTAGCTTCCATATATGAGAGACAGAGCACCCAGGGCTGGTCTTTCTACAGCTGGTTTACTTCACTTAGCCTCCTGGCCTCGATTTCCATCTGTTTTCCAACAAATGGCAGGATTTCCTTCTCCTTTATCATGGGAAATTCCCACTGTGGGCATACACAGTACTGCTCGCCCATGCATGCACAGATGGGAGCCAGGCTGGTTCCATGTCATACTGATTGTCACTGGTGCTGCCGTCACCACGGGTATGCAGGTGTCTCTCTGGTGAGCTGGCCTTACTTCCTCTGGATGCATACCCACAAGTGGGCTAGCTGGATCATGTATGGAGGTTCTGGTTTTAGTTTTTTTAGGAATCACCATGCTGCTCTCCACAATGACTGTACTAATATACATTCCCACCAATGGCACTTAAAACCATTCCCTTTCTCATGTCTTTGCCAGGGTGTTATTTTTATTTTTTTGTATTTATTTAGTTTATTTTGGTGATGGGATCAAACTTAGGGTCTCACACATCCTAGGCAAGCACTATACCACTGTGTTACATTCCCAGCTCCTTGAAAAAAATTTTTTTTAATTTTTTAAATTTTGTGACAGGGTCTCAGCTCCTTCCTTTCTCTCTCTCTCTCTCTCTCTCTCTCTCCAATAGAAGCCATGATCCTCATTATGAGTTTAGTAGTTATTTGTTTTACTGTGCTGGGGTTATAACCCAGGACCTCAGGTGTGCTAGGCAAGTGCTCTGCCACTGAGTTACACCCTCAGCTTCACTGTGGTTTTGATTTGCACTTTTTGATGCCAATGATTAATGTTTTTCATATATTTGTTGTCCATTTGTATTTTGTCTTTTTCGAAGTGTCTATTCAAATCATTTGCTTACTTTTAAATTGTATTATTTGGGAGTTTTGGTTAATGTTTTGAGTTCCTTGTGTACTCTGTGTGTGTTTGTTTGTTTGTTTATTTGTTTTGTTTTGGGATGGGGTCTTGCTATGTACTTTAGTCTGGCCTTGAACTCCTGCCCAGGTGATCCTCCTGCTTCAGCTTCCTGAGTGCTGGGATTATGGGCAAGCACCACCACTCCCATCTGCACACTGAGTGTTTACCCTGTATGAGCTGAGAAACTGGCAGAAGTTTTCTCTCCTGTTGATTTCTTCCTTAGCTGCACAAAAGCTTTTCAGCTGGTGTGCAATCCCATCTATGGGGGTTCGCAGTGATTTTCCTTCTCCACCCCTGTCCCCTTCTCTTTTCCCCTTGTGATACTGGGGATTGAACCTAAGACCTTCAACCTAAACTAATTCTCAGGCCTTTTTTTATTTTGAAACCAGGTCTCACTGAGTCCTGTGGTGGGCTCATAAGTGTAATCCTCCTATCTCAGCCTCCCAGGGTATTGGGATTACAGGTGCCAGACCCTACACTGAGCTTCTTTTTTTCATTCCTAATGTTCATAACTCATATCTTCTTTTCTCTTTTATCTATCTTATCAGTCTTGCTAGAGTTTCATCCAAGGTCTTGATCTTGTCAAAGAACCCTCTTCACCACACCCTTTGAGAATGTATTTTGATTGGCTGTTCCAGAGATGCCAAATAATTACTTGCTTCCTTTGTTACGTGTATCCACTCTGGGAGGAGCAAGGAAACCATATACAGTGCAGCTCCTCTTAGCAGCCCCTCGTGCCATGTGGGCACATAGATCACACACAAGGAGTCCCCAGAGACACTGTGGTTTTTGTTTACAATGCCAAATCCATTTTAAAAGATGGCTCTCCTCACCTGTGTGTTAATCTGGCAGCCGGCTGAGGTATTAGAAGACTCTAATGAGAGATGCTGTGGTCCCCAGACAGTGGGGACCCTGTGTTTTGCGAAGTCACTTATCAGGTCCTTCGCCTCTGCAGTCGCAGGATCATGCCTCCTGGCTCTCACTCATGGCTGCTTCTTTTCTTGCAGGTTTTTGCTTTCTATTACGAGCTCCCATTTGCAGGAGTTGTGGGTTCCTTTGTTTGCATTTTCCCTTGGTTTTTGCTAGGTTGCTCTGGGTTCCACTGACTTTCTAGCTCACAAGTTTTCTGGACCACAAAAGCAATGCAAATGTGGGGCATAAAACTTTGAGGAGGTGGCCCTGCCCCTGCCACTCCTGGGGGAGTTGTTTTTATCACCCTCCGCAGACTCAAGGAAACATTTTTCCTTGTTGTTATCTGCTTTGACAGCTGGGAGGTGGTCCTTACCCAGTCTTTTCTTGGAGGGTGTGGCCTTTTCACCAGCCCTTGCCACTAAGTAGTCATCTTGCAGGCCCAGGTGTGCCTCTTGATTGCACCCTCCCACCTGCCTCTGAACTCTTTGAGAACCTTGTGCTGTGTTCATTCCCCAAACTCAATGCAGCTGCAGTCCAGTGCAGCCGCGTGGATGAGCCTCACCACACTCCCTGGGCAGACACACAATGCACAGCAGCATTCGTGAGGCTCAGTAACACAACACATATTTGCAGAGCAAATTTGGGAGACTGGTCATTCTCCTGGGGGTGTCGAAGTGGGTTCTCCTTGACCCTGGGCTGTGGGCTGGTCCTCGGAGGGGCTTAGCCCATGAAAACCTACTGAGGTGCACACGCCGCCATGGCTACTGCTCTGCAGTTTTCTGTCAATGCAACGTGGCCATGGCAGCAGAAAGGACACAGCCACGGGGCCCAGTGGCAGCAGGGGCAGCTCCGACCCAGAACCTAATGCTCGACCTCCAGCACCCAATTCATTCGTTTCATAAAGATCATCCTTATTTTTGTGAGCCTGGCTGAGTGTTTAAACCAGTCTTCCTTGTTTTACTTGACAACTGAAAGTTTTTAAACCAGAGTTTTCAGATTGTATATCTACTTGAGCTTCTAGATCTGGAAGTTGGTGGAGTGAATTCTATGTGAGGAAGGCACTAAATCTACTCAGGTGAGACCAGCAGGCACTTTGTTCCTAGATCTTCACAGAGCTCTGCTCCTGCCCAGGGGCAGGACCAGGCAGTCAGAGGACAAAAGAAGGCGCTGGCCTTGGAGTTTGTGTCACAGCAGCCCTGCCCCGGCCTTCCCCCACCAAGCCTTGAGACTTGGATGCCTGTCAAGCCTTTGCTGCCTGTTGTATAGCATCTATTACACCCCCCACCCTCACAGGCCAGCACCTTGGTTCTCTTAAGCCCAAGGGCACAGGCCAAGAGAATGGTGTGGGTCCCAGGATGTATCGAGCATTTCCGGAAGCAGCCTCCTTTTCCAGGACTGTTCTCTAGCAATCTGGACCTGAGCTCCAGGGCAGGGGCTTCTGTTCCTCTTACTGCTGCATCCCCAGAGCTTAGCAAAGCTTGAGACATGGACACTCAGGAAACGTGTACTCAGGAAAGACATGAACCTAAGGATAGACTGCTCATCAGCAAAGCCTGTATGTGAAGAACCACAGTGAGAGTGAGGATTGGGTGGGGGTGTATTTTGAAAGCGTTTCAGGGCCTGTTTGACCTTTGCTGGAGAGGACTGTCAAGGGTGACCACCTTCTGGGAGGAAGAGGGGTCCTGGAGCCTTGTGGGATCTGGGGCTCCTTTACCCCACCTAGGGCTGCTCCAGATGTGACACCATGTGTGGGAGATAAGCAGCAAGAAGGGCAGGAGGGAGCGACAGACAAGGGAGAGTCCTGCCCTGCGTGGACTACACTTGACATAGGGCTTGTCAAAGGAGACTCTAGGGTTCTGGGAGCAGGGAAACTGTGGGGTGCAGAATGACAGGAAAGACCAACACGGGACGGGCCAAGGACTACAAAGGGCATTACCTCCTCAGGACTTAGTGCCAGGACTCCTGGGTGTGTGGGACAGCCAGAAACTGAGCTGAAGTTCTGGTTACTTTCTGGGGAGGACTGAAATGTCATACTCACCTGAGATCTGGAAACAGAACCTCAGACCTTGCACTGGCAGCGCCCAGGGACACAGCAGCGGGACTGGGAACAGCAGGGCTTGCGGCAGCCTCTCTTACAGCCCCCACAGGAGGAACAGCTCCCCTTGGAGCAGCCACAGGAGCCACAGCCCCCTTTGCTACAGTTGGAGCAGGAACAGGCTGGCACACAGCAGCAGCTGGAGCCACAACCTCCACACCTGAGCCACAGCAGGTCGTGGATCTGGTGATGAAAGTGGAGAGGTCAGAGAAGCAGGGGTGTGGGAGGGGTGCGGATGTGGACTGCCTGGGCCTGGAGCCTTATACACACAGGCAGGACAGGTGTAAGTCTGGACACAGGGCTACTTCCTGCCTCTTGTTTATGCCATTTCCCAGGGAAAATTTTGTTTATTTAATCTTAAAATAACCTCAGTGGTGTCATACTTTGCCCCCCCCCCCCTTTGGTTTATTATGTTCCTCACACGTTCTCTGAAAAACTACATGGCCCCTGCCATTTCTATGCCATCTTGAACCATGGGAATAACAGCTCAGCTTTGATGTCATGTTTATTTGATGCCAACATTTACTTTTCTGCACGGCTGTAACAAATGACCAGATGGACAGTTTAAAACAACAGACTTTATTGTCTCACAGTTCTGAAGCCTGGATGTCTGGATCAAAATCGTGGTCCTGTAGAGGAAGACTTTCTTTGTCTCTTCTGGCATCTGGTGGCTTTTGGGTAGTCTCAGCTCGTTTCTGTGTTGCTCCCATGTCTGTCTCCAACCTCACATGGCCTCCTCCTCCTCCGCTGTGTCTGCAATTCAAATCTCCCCACGTTTTGCTTTTGAGGACCTAAGTCATTGGTTTAGGACTGCCCTGATCCAGCGCCACCTCCTGTTAACTTGGTTCCAGGCAGACATGCTGGGGGCCTCTGCTCTACCTGTGACTGCAGATTTTCTTGATCTCAGCCTGACTATAGAGCCCCAGGGTTGTTCATGGAAAGCACCGGGGAGTCCATAGGGACACTGTGGAGTAGGTAACTTCATCCTGAGCCAGTGGGCAGAAAAGGACTTAGGATAAAGATGAGACACACATTCAAGATGGACCTAGGGGACCAGGACAGCACCCAGAAGCAGGTGATCTAGGACCTAGAAGCAGGATCTAGGTCTAGGACAGGTCCCAGGACCAGGATCAGACTCAGGACCAGAATAGAGTCCAGAATGAGTACAGGATCTAGAATCAGGTTAAGAACAGTAGGAACCACGGTTAGGAGAGGAGGTAGGATTGATACAAGATCTAGAATCAGGATGAGGGCCCGGTCTAGGACAGGGCTGGGACTGGGATAACGTGAAGGTTAATCATGATTGTCAACTCGATTGGGTTGAGAAACACCTAGGAAATTAGTAAAGTGCACTTCTAGGTACGTAATAAAGGTGTTTCCACAAACAGTTGGCATGTGGGATGGCAATCTGATGGGGATGGCCTGCCCTGCACGTAGGTGGCACCACCAGTAGGCAGGAACACTGGATGGAACAAAAGCAGAAGGAGGAGGAAGCCCATCAGGATATACTTTGGTCCCTGCTTCTTTCCTGCCACAACTTCAGTGAATACTTTGCTCCATCAAATACTCACTCATCATTGGCCCAGAAGCAATGGTGCCAAATGACCAACAGTGGAAACCATAGGCCAACACACATCTCTCCTCCTTTAGGACAATACTGCCGGGTATTCTGTCCCAGCAACAGGAAGCTGGTTAACATAAATAGGAACCAGGCCAGGCCAGGATGCAGGATTAGGGCAACACCCAAGATCAGCAGAGGACTCATCAGAACAAGACCTAGAATCAAAATAGGACCCAGTATACAGATGAGACTTAGGATGAAGACAGGTCCTAGGATAAGGAGCACTCAGGAAAAGGACCTGGGGTGTCTTTGTTGGAAGCTGGGCCATGACCCAGGATCGGTTGACCTGCACTACCATTTCTATAGAGCTAAATGACTCAAGGCTTGCTTAGGCTCGAAGATGAAAGATGTGCGGGCTGGTACCTTGGAATGCTCACAGCTGCATCCAGCTGGTGGGGAGAGCTGGAGCAGTAATAGAAGTGATAGAAGCTGCCCAGCAGCTCTGGGCAGCCAGGAGGCCAGCTTGGGCTTGGCTAATCAGGAGGGCACAGCAGAAGTATGAAAGACAGAGTAGGAGGCCACCCTGTACACACAGGACAGTGGCTCTCACAGTGAACCTAGGTGACAGCTAGAAAGAGCCGAGGGACAGAGGATGGCCAGTGAGTCCACACTTGGAGCCCTGTCAGTGCCAGGGAGGGGACTCACAAGATGTGTCCTCAGTCAGCTAGGGTGGGGCAGAGTGCTCAGTGGAAGGGAGGGCACAGCTGCTCACCTGGTAAGCATGAGGCCTGGGCCCAGGATGACCCCCAAGGGTGCAGACTGCTTTGACTGGGAGGCTCAGGAGGGAAACAGCAAACCAAAGCAGAGCCTTTCATATTTAACTGTGCCCAAGTCTGTGCTCTCCACTGCCAACCCAGGTGCCCAGATGTCCTGGGGCATCGGAGTGTTCTTGAGAAATATATTTGATTTTTTTTTTCTTTTTTGAGACAAAGCCTCACTGTGTATTCCAAGCTGGCCTTTAATTCACTATGTAGCCCAGGTCGGCCTCAAACTTTTAGCAATCTTCCTGCCTCAGCCCCCAGAGCACTGCCAAGCCCAGCTATTGCTGTGTTCTCCACACTTGCCCCTTTGCCCCCCCAGGATGACCCCCTGGGCTACCTCCAAGCCCTTCTAGGATGGGCCAGGGAATGGCCAGACAGGCCCCTGGAGCCACATCCAGAGACAACTTTAAAGGTTGGAAACCATGAAAAGTAAGTCACTGACTCTCTGCAAAATCCCAGTTGTCACCTTTTAGCCTGTCATCTTCACTTCCTGTGTTTGAGTCTCTTCCCAGCCTTCCCTTCCCCCAGGCCAGCATGTTAAGGGATAAACAGAGCCACCCTAATCCAGCGGGCTGTGGAAGCGTTCTGAGAAGTCCGTGGGTGCCCCCTGGTGGTGGCTGAACTCTGGGCGTGGACAGACCCAGGCTAAATCCGAGGATTCAGAGCAGTCTGGGGAGCAGCAGCAGCAGGCCAGACTGGCTCAGGGGGGCACCCACCAGGTTCTGAGGGATCAAGGTTGGGTGTAGCTTACCTCGTGGGGATTCCAGGCACTCAGACCCCTCCTCATGTCCTCTCTGTCCAGACATTTTTCAGTGCACTGAATTCTTCTGGCCTTTGTCTCATGGTCTCTGCCTTAGTCTCCTTGGAAGACTCTGGCAGCACCCAGAGCTTGTGAAGGTTCAGTCCCAAGAAGGACGATGGGAAGTGGTTGCTGGAGCCCCTGGACCTCGATTTCCTGGTGGATGAACGGAAACTGACGCTGCCTTCTCTGAAAGCTGCCACTAGCTGAAATTATAAATAAAGCACAACCCAGTTCAGGGTACATTGTGAGTGTCTCGGGGTCATTTCCAGCTGCATCTGGAGCCTCAGCCCCTCCAGAGCAGAGACAGGCAGAGCCCTGGGCAAGAGGTGGTGAGGGGTCCTGCTCCTGTGCATGCTGACCCGAGGTACAAGATGGAGCTGGCTCAGGTCCCTGGGGACAGATGGCCAGCTCTTCCCACCCTGTGCCAGGGGTCCTGGCCCTCTGAGACTTGCCACATCCTTGGCCTGTCCTTGTCAACCCACCAGGCTTCCCTCCAGCCCACGAGGAAGTGGTCCTTGTCCTTGCCAATCTCTGGGTGTCTTCCCATCAGTACCTTCTTTTTCCTGGTTGGATTTTTGTGTGTGTGTGTGTGTGTCTTTTTTCATTTTTATCGGTACCAGGGATCGAACTTAAAACCGCCTGCTTGCAAGGCTGGTGCTTATGCTGTTGAGCTAAACCCCCAGCCCTCCTGGTTGGAATTTAGTTCCAACCCCATCACCCAGGGTTTCCCGTGTCCTGGGGTGGCTGCTGACCCTCACAAAGCTTTGCTCACATTGTTCATGCTGACTGCTCCCTTTTCAAGTTACAACTGTCTCCATTACTGAGAAACAAAAGGGAAAGAGCACGTGGCTGTTAGCAGCCAGGGCATAACTGGGAGGAAGAGAGCGCCACCTGGTGGCCAAAATCTCACCCCTGTGGTCCATCTTTCAAAAGAAAACGCTTTTCACCTAAAAAATCTCTGTCCAAAGAAGATGGCCTGATGACCCCGCGGGGCTCCGTGTCCCTAGCTCTTTGGGCCTAGAGATTCACCAAGGCTCCTGAAGATTCCAGGATATCATAGGTCTCTCTTCCCAGCCCCTCTGGGTGACAATGCAGAAATGAAGCATAAACTCATCATCTTTTCAAATTCCGCCCTTTCCAATCACAATGACTTTGGTGCCTGTTAAGCTGTACACATTAAAGTTTCATTTCTGTGGGCTCCTCTTTCCCAGGCTCAGAGCATGTGCTTTGTGGTTTCTGCTTGACACAGCATTTAGACAAGGGAGTGTCAATTTTAGCCCCTCTAAGTTAAGTTGGACCCACCTGTCAGAGCTGCAGAGAGCACCAAAGGGAAGAAGACCCACAGGCAGGGAGACACAGAAGCAGCAGTGTCCCTGGGCAGCATCAGGAGCTGCAGTGAGGGTCCAGGTCAGAGTTTCAGCCCCCACTGAAAGGAGGTGCAGGGTATGAGTGCCAGGCCATGTGCTCTTTGGTGGTACCGGATGGGAGACAACGAGGGTTTATAGAACAAAGCCACAGAATGGGCATGTCACTGAAAACTGGAAGACTGAAGGGTTTTGCTTGCTTGTTTGTCTTGACTGGTACTGGGGATGGAACTCGGGCACGTAACCTCTGAGCTAAGGCCCTGCCATGTTGTGTTTATTTTTTATTTTGAGACAGCGCCTTGCTAAGCTGCCCAGGTGGTTCTGTAAATTTCAGTCATCCTGGCTTAGCCTCCTAGAAAGCAGAAATAACTGGCAAAAGGTTCCTGAAATCCACTCCCTGATTGACCCAGGGACATTACAGATGCCACCGAGGGGCCCATGTTCACATCCAAGCCAGCAGCAGTGTAGGAACATCTGAGAGGACGGTGGCAAAGGACCATGAACAGATCTGAGGGAGACTCAAGAAGTGGTGCTCCGGGAAGTACAGGCCAGGGCCCCGCAGAGGTGGGAGAGGAAGGGGTTTCAGGGCCAGGCCAAAGCTGCCACCATGGGTCATTTTTCCTGCTGACAATGGGGAAGGCAGAGTGTGGCTGTCCAAGGCTCCCAGGATAAGCAGGGCTTCACACCTCAGGCCTGCTAGGAAAAGGCTGTAGGACCAGACACAGCCACTTTAAAATGGTGTCTTGATGTTACTGAGCTCAAAAAAGACTTCCTAGGAGACTCAGCCCGGCCAAGAGCAGGGTACCTGGAACTTCTAAAACCTCCACCTCTCCATCCACAGAACTGCTATCTCCACTACGCATAGCACTGCTCACGCTACAGGTGAACCCCAGAAGTTCCAGTCTCCCCAAGAATATTTCAGGTCCAGCTCAAGCTGAACTTAACCCACTGTGTAGCCAATGTAGGCTCCCAGGTCCGAGAAAGTGACCTCTGGAACCCAGCAGGGTCAGCAGCCGGAAAAACACACTTGCATTCCTTCTGTCTGCCCCCCAGGCCAAGGGCATAGGTCTGGAAAATAAGGACAGCAGACACAGATAACAGGGATACACAGACACTTAGAGAGCAAGTGGCAACATTTAACTAACCACAAACATTTAGCAGGCAGTAAACAGCGGCAGACTCAGCAAACTGTGAGAAGCACAAGATATCTTCAAAGAGATTGGTGCCCCAAGCAAACATTGCTCCCCCACTCTTCCCAGGAAATCAGGAAGTTGCACTATGGTCAAACTGTTGTTTTTGCCAGGTACTCAGGTATCTGTAGGAAAATCTACAGGAACAACACCACAGAGGAAGGGGGGCTTTGTGGCCTGTCACCCACAGGAGGAGTGGAGGCACATGGTGCTGGGACCCAAAGCTGGTGCCCACTTGCAGCACCAACCCAAGCCATGAGGCCAGGACAGAAAATGAGGTCACTGAGAAGATGCTGTGGCTCCATGGTTAACAAACAGACCCCAGGCCACCCCCAAAGTCACAAGTTTAATAGGAAATAGCTGCTCTGCAGCTGCCAGGGTGCCCACTGGGCTGGGGTTGCCAGGTTCCAGCTCTGCACTCCTCCATGGCTGCCAGGGCCTTCACAGGTGACAGGGAGGGGCTCCAACCCAAATGTGCTGCCTGTTCCTGTGCCATCCAGGATCAAACCCATCTCAGGATGGGATTTTGCAAGCTTTAAACCTTCACCTGGAGAATGGCGTTTGTCACTGGCATCCAATGCCCTTGGTTTTGCCAACAGCCATTGATGTGAAGCCGCTCACCCGGCTCAGCTGTGGCCGCTCAGCCATGGTGTGAGCAGGGAGGAGCCCATGGGCACATTCATGCTCTGTGATGGTGCAGTGACTTCCACCCACACAGACACGGCCAGAGGGAGCTTGACTAAGCCACTAGAGGGAAGATGGCAGACGCTCACCATCCACTCCCCACACCCGGGTGCTGTTTGTTTGCTCACCTGAGCACCAGACCCTTGGGAGGGAAGGAAACCAAGGGAAGATATTTTACAACAGGAAACCTGAGGCCTCCTCAGAGAAATTCAAATTCCAGTGGGGGGAAATACCCACTAGAGGCAAGAACACAGCCTGCTGCCATGAACACCCCAAACTCAAAACTAGCAACGCACTGGAGAAAAGATGGGCCACTGTGTGAAAGGGGTCCAGCTCCAGGCACAAGCCCCGGAGAGCCATGGAAAAGGGGCAGAGACACAAGGCAAGAAGATGGGAGGTGCAGCAAGGAGAGGCATGGAACGGGGGGCCGCAGAGTGACCCCGGCCTCTGTGTGGCAGTAAAATGACAGCTCCCACCGCAGGCCCTGCGTGGGAGCAGAATGCTGAGCAAGTCTCCTCAGGAAGGAGGCGGTAAACATATCCGGAATCAGCTGACAGAAAGCACCCAGAGCCTTTGCCACGTCAATTCCACCGCTCAAGTTTATCTCCAAAAGTATTAGCACAACGATTTATGAGGGATGCCAGCTGAGATTCTATCTTTACAAGTGTACAAAAAGGCAGAATTTCAGACGGAATAGTATTAAGCTCTTAAAATTCTTGGTCCCGGAAAAATGTTCCTAGCATGGGAAATATACAGATACACCCTCTATCTGGTCCCAGGGTGCAAGGGCTAAGTCCATATCTGTGTGGGAACAGGAGAGCGGCCAAGGGAAACAAGACAGGAAAATGCAAGCGAGGCACCTCTCGGTGGGCAGACTGGACTCAGTTTTGCTGGCTGGCTTGGGTTGAAATTGAGATCTACAGTGTATTCTTTTAACACTTTGGAAGCTGCTAATTAGTTGCAAGCAGGCTGCATGTGCTAGAAATGTCACAACCACAAAAGCTTCCACAAGGTATCATTTCAGTTCCCTGTCACAGCCTTAAAGTCCGTGCAGAGCGCTGTGGAGGCCACTGTGAAGGCCCAGGCACGCAGCTGGGTCCCAGAGTGTCCATCTGTCTGCCCCATGAGCCCCACAGAAGGAGCCTGTGCTTGGCGGTGTAATGTGGACACTGAGGCACTGCTGTTCCTTCCATCGGCCTTCTAGAAAGCAGACAGGGGACAGAGGGAAAGACAGAAGGAGCTCCCTTAGGGAGAGAGAATCACAGTGGCCTGGCAAGGCTCATGCCAGCTGTTCCCCCAGGAGGCACACAGGGGCTAGGGGCACATTTGTGGGTCCATGTTCAAAAGAGCCTTGTGCACGGTGGGCTCAGGGTGCATACGAGCCGCACACCTTCAGGTGCATGCATAAGCCATGTGCCCTGGGTCTTCTTGTCAGACTGTCACTTGCCTGACAGACGAATGGGCAGCGCTGCTCACAGCTGCTCCCAGTGGGGCTGGAGTGCACGAGGGGACCTCAGCCACAATGGAGCCCTGGCACCAGCTGGGCCTGGGGTTGAGGGAGGGGTCATCGGAATACCAGGAGATAGGGAGGGGGCTGAGGCCTCAACCTCCCAGCCCACTGGCTTCTCCATCATGTACCCGTTCAGTCCTCCCTTCTCGGAGGACTGAACCTCCGAGAATCCCCCTCCCAGCCCTGCTCTTCAGCTGGGCTCTAGCACTCCATGCCCTGTGGGCTGGGCTCTCCCCGGCAGGGAATCACAGGCTCTGGTACCACTCTCTGTGTCTGCTTCCACAACTCAGTAGAAGGTTTGGGGCCTCCAGTGCCCACTGCCTGGCCAACACTGCTGGGCAAGAGGAAGGCCCCTGCCCTCCATTGGGGTCCTGACCATTGACCCTGTGTGTCTGCTTCCAGCAGGCCTCCCACCCCCTCCAGGGCTCCACTGTGGCATGGACCTGGACCTGGACCCGGACCCGGACCCCGACCCGGGCCGCCCACATCCCCGTGGTCAGCCAGGAGCCAACGTGTCCCCACCTGGGACCCTCCCCGCACGTAGCCACTGGCGTGATGTCCCTGACCTGCCCACAGAGACCTGAGGGGGACCTGCAGAACATTACGGGGAAATGAAAGGGAAGGGGAGGGAGTGGCAGATGTGGCCTCCTGTAAACAGTCTGATTTCCCAATGTAAACCAGATTCTGGCCCAAGACATCAGGTAAACATCTGCATCAGAGCCCCCGGCCCCCACCGCCCGAGAGGCCCTGGGGTCTGCATCACCTACTCTGGGACGTGTCAGAGTTGCCGCCCAGACATTTCGTAATTAGGCAAAATTAGGCCCCGCATTCCTCTGCTAAATCCCAAAGATCTCTCTATTTCTCTCTCTCTGCCTTTTGCTTGCTTGCTTTCTTTCTTTTTTCTCTCTTTCTTTGTCTCTCTTTCTCTCTGCGTCTCTCCCTCTCTCCCCACAACTTCAGGTCTTGCCCCCAGTGCAAACACTTGGTAATGAGGTGACATTGGTGAGCACAGGATAGAATGTTCTCTCAACTGGAAAAAACTAAGCAAGGAAGGGAAGTCGTCTGATTTCCCACCTCCTTGGTTGGGAGGCAGCTTATCTGCCTGCAGAGGAATCTGCTGGGAAAGCAGATTAGCTGTGGCCTTGCTGTGCAGGGCCTGGGGGAGGCTGCCGAGGCCTGGGGGTGGGGAGGCTGGGCTGGGGGCGATGCTGAGCTGGGCCTGGCTGTCTGATGCTGGGGTTTGGGGCTCTCAGGCCCCACATTGCACCCAGCTGTGGGAGCAGCACCAAGGACAGTAACCCTGGTGGCTCCTGCCAGGGCCCAGAGCCTGTGGAGCTGGTGGGGTCCCCACCAGGGTCCTTGAATCCTCTGTGAACCCCAATCCCATCTGGGCTGTCAGGGCGACTCACATCTGATTGCATATACAGATATTCATCATTTACAATATTCATCTCTTCATTTTCCTTTTTTCTCTGTAAGTTTTGATTTTACTTAATTCTCTGAAAATAAAACTTTTTTTTTTTTTAAGTCTCTTCCAACAGAGTTTCACTATGCAATTTGGGCTGGCCTTGAACTCATTTTGTAGTCCAGGCCGCCCTTTGACTCACAGGGACCCCCTTGCATCACCCTCCTCAGTACTGGGATTACAGGTGTGCTACAAAAAATGTAACATTTTAAGGTTTTTGCCTACCGAAATTTTTAGCATCTGATATATCCTTCCTTGACATCAGTTACAAAAGCAGAGGGATACTTGGCATTTTTCATTTTCCTTTTTTACATAAATGGTAACATACAGTGCATACTTTCTTCTTAATGCTCAGGATGTTTTAAAGACTTTTCTTTAAAATAATAGCAGTTTCCCACACTTCCTAAAATAGTCCGGAGGGCTCCATGTATTCCTCAAGGAGTCTCCCAGTGGGCTTCATCATATTCTAGTAGCAAACAGTGTCAGGCAGGAAGTTGGCTTTGGTACCGTTCCTGTCTCTAGGGTCGTGGCACTCTAGAGAGTGTGCAAATCTGCACGCCCACCACTAACTGCAGACTTGCCGCCCTTATGCCCTGGCAACCATCCTGTTGCACCAAACCTTTGGACTTGGTCTCCCTTCACCCACTTTCCTGACTCCTTACAATCTCAGGCCTGCTTTCAATGGCTATCGTCTTGTCCTTTTGAAAATATTGAACAAATGGAACATATTTGGCCATCTGATACTGGCCTGTCTGTCACTTAGCACAATGCACTTACGCTCCAAATTGTTCTGTGTATCAGTGGTTGTTCCTTCCTATTGATAAGCTCTAGGATGTGTTATGGATCAGCCATGGTTTGTTTAGCTATCCACTTACTGGAGGATATTTTAATCAGTTCCAGTTTGGGACTATTACAAATAAAGCTTCTTCTGAACAGTCTTGTACAGGTTTGAGTGTGAACATAAGCTTTCCTGTGTCTGGGATACATATTCAGGGTGTGATTGTTGGGTGGTATGGTAAATGTATGTTTAGTTTTTAAAGTAACTGTCAAACTAGTTTCCAGAGATGATGGACTGTTTTACATTCCCAAGGGTAGTGCAAGGGCTCTCCAGGGTTCCTACATCCTTGCCAGTATTTGGTTTTGCCATCAGTTTCCATGGTAGCTGTTCTCATAGGTATGCAGTAGGACTTGACTGGAGACGACTGTGCTTCCCTTTGGGGTCAGTACAGACCAGCGCTCTCAGCAGGACCAGGGTGTGGGAAGCTGGACCTTTACTCACCCGTCATGTGCCTCGAAGACCAGGGGACCCTTCCCGATAGCAGTTGGCTGACACCCTAAATGTGAAGCCTCTGCCTTCCCCAGCCCTAAGTGCTCATCTGAGGGAAATGAGGGGGTCTGACCTGGTGTGGGTGTGCGCTGCTGCACCAGCTGCCGCCTCCTGCCTCTGTAGTCTCTCTCCTTCCAGTCACTGTTGGCAGGAAGGCCAGTGCTCCTTTCCAAAGATGGCCAGTGTGGTGTTGCCCTGTGTTTCCAAGCTAGGTTCAGCGCCTGCCACCAGAGTAGAAGAGTCTGTCCCTGCATCTCCTAGGTACAACTCTTAAAAAGAAAAGAAATTTAGAAAGTGCTACTGCCTCTTTCTTTTTGTCTCTGTCTCTCACAACAAGCCAGACCTAACGCTAAATGTCTTGCTGCAAAGGCCTATTTGGATCTTAGGAGAAACTTGCACTGTCCCCTGAAAGGTGATTTCAAATGCGGGCTTGGAGGATGCTTTGGGATGACGTTAATGTTTCAGTCAGCAAACCTGGGTGAAGAGGTTTGCCCTCCGAATGTGGACACACCCAGGGAAGAAGCCAGGTGCCAGCCCGCCAGCCACCAGAGGGGCAGCCAGCGGAGGCACAGGTAGTGATTTCAACAGCCTCAAGGTGTGGGAACAGAATTACACACACGGCATCCAACAAGGGGCCCAGCTGTCAGCTGATGCCTGTGGATAGGCCAGACCCGGATACGCGAGATCAGCCGTGACGGGTGACCCTGACCCCGTGTACTTTTCGTGCAGCCAGAAGAACATGTTACTGGCTCTGAGGGATGATTAACCAGCCAGAGTCTTTGCTGATGTTCACACACGTGGTCCAGCACAGTCCTGACTCCTCCAGGTCTGGCCCAGTTTTATCCTTCGATGAGCCTGAAAATGACTTGCCACTCCGAGCCTCAGTTTCCCAAACTGAGGAGGCTGAGAGTGATGGAGCCACCTCACAGTGTTCCCAGGAGCAATGCCAGACACACATAACAGAGAGATGACCACTTTCTCCCGGCCCCTCACCTCCTCCACACTGATAGTTTAAAGGCCAACTGTGGAAGACATGTCCCAAGTGGATGTGTCTAGCAGGCATGTGATAAGGACAGTACAGAGCAGCACAAATCCCTCACAAATCCCAAACAGGGCCCTGACGTCAATTCTTCAAAGATTGTTTGCCCTTTGAGGGCCTAGCAGCTTATGCCTTCCTGGGAATAGGGGATGGTGTCTTATCAGGAGAGACAGACAGGCATCTGCCTTCTTGGAAATTGCTACTATCACCAAGCCATAAAAATTGTTATTTTAAAATCTTCATTCTCCCATGGGCAATGCTGAGCCTTCACTGCACTGTGTTCTGCACGTATCCCAAGCCCACCATGACCCAGTGGAATGTCCCCACCATCCGGCGAACTGTTCCCACCACCAGCCACTCTCTGAAGTTTTCTCAGGTGTCCTCCTGCTGGGACCCTCAGCCTGGCCCACCTCCGATAAGAGCGCTTTTCTGGAGCCACCCTGTCCTCCCAGAAAACTTCACTGTGGGAGCCACAAATCTCATACCTGCTGTAGATGTGAGGCGCCTCTTGACATGGGAACAAAATTTGGGGTGGAGGTCATGACCTGTCTTCAGAGCCACTGCAGCCCAGCCACCTGGTCCATCCACAGCTCCACATGGAACCCACCACACTGACTGGGGAGTAGGGCTCCTGTGCAAATCGTTACATGTGCTGCATCCACCATGCAGCAACCTAGCAATGAAGGAGGAAAAGACACATGACACGTGCCCAAGGCTCAAATGGTTCCCATGGAAGGATCTAGCAGGCACTCAGAGAGCTGGAAGCACATGCAGGGCCATTCTCCCAGCAAGAGTGGAGCTAATCCACTTCAGAGCCCGGGGCCAGCACCGAGGCTGGTAAGTGGGGTAACACCATTGCTGTTTGGCCCCATGTTAGGTGAATCAGATCACTCATGAAGACCCACACCACATCCAGGCCCCATGGTATTTCCAGGTGTCAGCCCACTGCAATCTCATGTTCTATAAATTTAAACTGAGCAAAATTTCTGAAATTCAAAGGGTCTTGAAATGGCATTGAACATTTTGCTTGAAGCAAAGGTGCCCCAGGGCATCATGGGTCCCATTTCAAAGGTGACATTGACTTTGCACAGGTGAGGACGAGACATCAACTCTACTTTGGGACCCAAGAGTATACCCTGTACAGGACTTAGGCTAAAGTTCAACGAACTTTTTCTTCAAAGGACCAGACAATAAATATTTTACCTTTCTGGGTCAGCTTATCTCTGTCTGGATGTCTCAACTCTGGTGGGTGTTGAGAAAGAGAACGGGAAGGTATGTAAATACGTGTGGTGGGTTTAAGCTAATAAGGTATCACTGTGGACACTAGATAATGCTTTTCATACAGTTCTCAGAGATCAGAAAACACAGGGTTGTTTTTTCTGTACCAGAGGTCAAGCCCATGACCTTGCACTTGCCCGGTAGGCTCTTGTGCGATTGAGCTATATCCCTAGCCTCCATTTTAATTTTCATTCAGCTATTAAAAAATGCACGCAAGCTCAGCCCAGTTCATAATCTCAGCACTCAGGAGGCTGAGGAAAAAGATCACTGAATTTGAGGCAAGCCTGGGCAACATAGTGTGTTCAGGACCAGTGTGAAGTGCGTTGTTAGACCTCTGTCTCAAAAAGAGGTGAAGGGGCCAGTAAAATTATTTAGAATTATCAAGTCTGTGAGCTGCACAAGGACGGGGGAACAGACCATGCTTACACCACTGCTCTAGAAGGGAGGGCAACAAAGCAGAAGTGACACATGTGTATGTGATTCAGTCTCAGGTGTCCCAGAGGGCCCAAGACATCATTAGGCACAGAACAAGGGGATGCATCAGCAGGTGGGCCAGTGCTGAGAACTGAAAACACCAGGCGCCATGTCACTGTCAGGAGAGAGGAACACATCACAGCTCAGGACAGGAACACAGCTGACGCCATCTAAGGGCATGGCGGGCAGAGTATCTAGAAGACTGGGATCAGGCATAGCCAGCAGACCAGATGGGATTGGGGTTCACACAGGATTCAGGGACCCTGGTGGGCACCCCCACCAGCTCCACAGGCTCTGGGCCCTGGCAGGAGCCACCAGGGTTACTGTCCTTGGTGCTGCTCCCACAGCTGGGTGCAATGTGGGGCCTGAGAGCCCCAAACCCCAGCATCAGACAGCCAGGCCCAGCTCAGCATCGCCCCCAGCCCAGCCTCCCCACCCCCAGGCCTCGGCAGCCTCCCCCAGGCCCTGCACAGCAAGGCCACAGTTAATCTGCTTTCCCAGCAGATTCCTCTGCAGGCAGATAAGCTGCCTCCCAGCCAAGGAGGTGGGAAATCAGACGACTTCCCTTCCTTGCTTAGTTTTTTCCAGTTGAGAGAACATTCTATCCTGTGCTCACCAATGTCACCTCATTACCAAGTGTTTGCACTGGGGGCAAGACCTGAAGTTGTGGGGAGAGAGGGAGAGACGCAGAGAGAAAGAGAGACAAAGAAAGAGAGAAAAAAGAAAGAAAGAAAGAAAGCAAAAGGCAGAGAGAGAGAAATAGAGAGATCTTTGGGATTTAGCAGAGGAATGCGGGGCCTAATTTTGCCTAATTACGAAATGTCTGGGCGGCAACTCTGACACGTCCCAGAGTAGGCGATGCAGACCCCAGGGCCTCGCGGGCGGTGGGGGCCCGGGGGCTCTGATGCAGATGTTTACCTGATGTCTTGGGCCAGAATCTGGTTTACATTGGGAAATCAGACTGTTTACAGGAGGCCACATCTGCCACTCCCTCCCCTTCCCTTTCATTTCCCCGTAATGTTCTGCAGGTCCCCCTCAGGTCTCTGTGGGCAGGTCAGGGACATCACGCCAGTGGCTACGTGCGGGGAGGGTCCCAGGTGGGGACACGTTGGCTCCTGGCTGACCACGGGGATGTGGGCGGCCCGGGTCGGGGTCCGGGTCCGGGTCCAGGTCCAGGTCCATGCCACAGTGGAGCCCTGGAGGGGGTGGGAGGCCTGCTGGAAGCAGACACACAGGGTCAATGGTCAGGACCCCAATGGAGGGCAGGGGCCTTCCTCTTGCCCAGCAGTGTTGGCCAGGCAGTGGGCACTGGGGGCCCAAACCTTCTACTGAGTTGTGGAAGCAGAGACAGAGAGTGGCACCAGAGCCTGTGATTCCCTGCCAGGAGAGCCCAGCCCACAGGGCATGGAGTGCTAGAGCCCAGCTGAAGAGCAGGGCTGGGAGGGGGCTTCTCGGAGGACTGAACCTCCGAGAAGGGAGGACTGAAGGGGTCCATGATGGAGAACCCAGTGGGCTGGGAGCTTGGGGCCTCAGCCCCCTCCCTATCTCCTGGTATTCCGATGACCCCTCCCTCAACCCCAGGCCCAGCTGGTGCCAGGGCTCCATTGTGGCTGAGATCCCCTCGTGCACTCCAGCCCCACTGGGAGCAGCTGTGAGCAGCGCTGCCCATTCGTCTGTCAGGCAAGTGACAGTCTGACAAGAAGACCCAGGGCACATGGCTTATGCATGCACCTGAAGGTGTGCGGCTCGTATGCACCCTGAGCCCACCGTGCACAAGGCTCTTTTGAACATGGACCCACAAATGTGCCCCTAGCCCCTATGTGCCTCCTGGGGGAACAGCTGGCATGAGCCTGCCAGGCCACTGTGATTCTCTCTCCCTAAGGCAGCTCCTTCTGTCTTTCCCTCTGTCCCCTGTCTGCTTTCTAGAAGGCCGATGGAAGGAACAGCAGTGCCTCAGTGTCCACATTACACCGCCAAGCACAGGCTCCTTCTGTGGGGCTCATGGGGCAGACAGATGGACACTCTGGGACCCAGCTGCGTGCTGGCGCCTTCACAGTGGCCTCCACAGCGCTCTGCCCGGACTCTAAGGCTGTGACAGGGAACTGAAATGATACCTTGTGGAAGCTTTTGTGGTTGTGACATTTCTAGCACATGCAGCCTGCTTGCAACTAATTAGCAGCTTCCAAAGTGTTAAAAGAATACACTGTAGATCTCAATTACAACCCAAGCCAGCCAGCAAAACTGAGTCCAGTCTGCCCACCGAGAGGTGCCTCGCTTGCATTTTCCTGTCTTGTTTCCCTTGGCCGCTCTCCTGTTCCCACACAGATATGGACTTAGCCCTTGCACCCTGGGACCAGATAGAGGGTGTATCTGTATATTTCCCATGCTAGGAACATTTTTCCGGGACCAAGAATTTTAAGAGCTTAATACTATTCCGTCTGAAATTCTGCCTTTTTGTACACTTGTAAAGATAGAATCTCAGCTGGCATCCCTCATAAATCGTTGTGCTAATACTTTTGGAGATAAACTTGAGCGGTGGAATTGACGTGGCAAAGGCTCTGGGTGCTTTCTGTCAGCTGATTCCGGATATGTTTACCGCCTCCTTCCTGAGGAGACTTGCTCAGCATTCTGCTCCCACGCAGGGCCTGCGGTGGGACCTGTCATTTTACTGCCACACAGAGGCCGGGGTCACTCTGCGGCCCTGTTCCCATGCCTCTCCTTGCTGCACCTCCCATCTTCTTGCCTTGTGTCTCTGCCCCTTTTCCATGGCTCTCCGGGGCTTGTGCCTGGAGCTGGACCCCTTTCACACAGTGGCCCATCTTTTCTCCAGTGCGTTGCTAGTTTTGAGTTTGGGGTGTTCATGGCAGCAGGCTGTGTTCTTGCCTCTAGTGGGTATTTCCCCCCACTGGAATTTGAATTTCTCTGAGGAGGCCTCAGGTTTCCTGTTGTAAAATATCTTCCCTTGGTTTCCTTCCCTCCCAAGGGTCTGGTGCTCAGGTGAGCAAACAAACAGCACCCGGGTGTGGGGAGTGGATGGTGAGCGTCTGCCATCTTCCCTCTAGTGGCTTAGTCAAGCTCCCTCTGGCCGTGTCTGTGTGGGTGGAAGTCACTGCACCATCACAGAGCATGAATGTGCCCAAGGGCTCCTCCCTGCTCACACCATGGCTGAGAGGCCACAGCTGAGCCGGGTGAGCGGCTTCACACTAATGGCTGTTGGCAAAACCAAGGGCATTGGATGCCAGTGACAAACGCCATTCTCCAGGTGAAGGTTTAAAGCTTGCAAAATCCCATCCTGAGATGGGTTTGATCCTGGATGGCACAGGAACAGGCAGCACATTTGGGTTGGAGCCCCTCCCTGTCACCTGTGAAGGCCCTGGCAGCCATGGAGGAGTGCAGAGCTGGAACCTGGCAACCCCAGCCCAGTGGGCACCCTGGCAGCTGCAGAGCAGCTATTTCCTATTAAACTTGTGACTTTGGGGGTGGCCTGGGGTCTGTTTGTTAACCATGGAGCCACAGCATCTTCTCAGTGACCTCATTTTCTGTCCTGGCCTCATGCCTTTGGTTGGTGCTACAAGTGGGCACCAGCCTTAGGTCCCAGCACCATGTGCTTCCTCCCTGTGGGTGACAGGCCACAAGGCCCACCTTCCTCGACTTTGATGTGTTGTTCTTGTATCTATTCACACAGGTCTCTAGGTAGCTTAGCAAGATGTAACTGTTGATACTTCCTGTTGTTCTTGGGTGATAAAAGGAGACTTTTGTGGCCTCTATAATGTTTGCTTACTGATCCATTGTCTCTTTGAGAAGCCTTACTTCTTGTTACCCTGCTTGCTGGGTTCTAGGGTTTATTGCTGCTGAATCAGTGGGTTACAATGTTGCTGATCTCTCAGGAAGTCACAATGCTATCTCTGTCTACTGTCATTGTGTTCCCCATCTCATGCTGGGAGCTTGGGGGCAGAGAGAAGGAATGCAAAAGTGCTATTCTGCTGGCCCTGCTGTGGTCTCAAGATTGTTTGTCTGTGACCAGGCAGTTTTAGACTCTGGCTGCCCAAGAGGTGATGCCTCTTCCCATGGAAGCTTTTAGAGAAACTGCAGCTGCCTAGGGTCTGCCTTTAGCCTGAGTATGGAACAGAGGGGACCCGTAAAAACAATAAGTGATTGACTGTTGGCTCATAGCAAAGTGCAGTATCTTGGGGTCTCAGCAGTCAGTGTGTGCCCAGCCTCAAAGGACACATTCCTGTCTGCCCACAGGGTCCATGTGGGTCTCTGCCTCCTCTGGATGGGTTCCTGTCTCCCCTGTCCTATCTTTAGCCCTCTTGCGCCCTCTAGTGTCCCTTCCTCCACAATTTGCCTCCTTTTTAAAAAAACATTTTAAAATTAATTTTGCCTCCTTCTTAAAGGTAGATCCTCCTGAAGACCTTCTGGCTTCTCTCTCTAGCTCTGTTTCTGCTTGTCTTGGTCTCCCCTTTTTTCTGCTCTTTTATTCTCTATAGTTACATGACATCCATGTGTAGGAAATCCCACATGTGACCCTTAAGGCACAACCTTGCCTGGCACACATTGGCCATCAGCCCCAGGGTGGGCACCTCGGCTGTCACTGTACCTGTGTCTTTGCCCATGTGAAAGGCAATGACAGATTCTATCCTGGCTTCTCCCGTGCAGGAGGCTGAGCCACTGTCCTCAGGGAGGGACATGAGTCACACTCGGGATTTGCTTTTTCTTCTTCTCTTCCATCTACCATCAGCAGGTCTTAGCATTTCCACCTCAACCTCATTGGCTTTGAGATCACGGATGTGCCCCGACCTCCCCCGCATCTGTCTGTGTCACCGGGCCAGTCACTTCCTTGACTTCCTTCCTCTGACAGTGCTTCCTCACAGCGCCTTGATAGTGTGTTTGGAAAAGTTTACCTTCCCTCTCCCCTCCTGGCCCCAAGACTCTCGGGGGCTGCCCGTGTGCTCAGCCAGGCCCAGACCTCCGCAAAGCTGAGCACCCAACTGGTGGGATGGCATGGGTGGAGGCAAAGGGCTCCTGAGCTCTGTCTCCCAGGGGACTCGGGTTGGGTCTCTGCATCCTTTCATATGTTTTATTATTAAACAAAGTTGGTTAATTACATTTTGTAGTTTATTGTCTGTGGATCTAAACCTCTTGTTTAAATTCACTTCTGATCGTTCCCCCTTTGGGTCACCTCTGTCACTGGTAACATCAAGCATGGTTGGTGGTTTGTGTATTTGCCCTGTGGAAGCTGCCGCGCCCCGCTGTAACCGGATTCCCAGTGAGTGGCAAAGTCCCAGTGTCCTCGAAGACAAGTGTGCATTTCCTTTATGTCCAACAGCAGACGCCAGCTCTTAGCTTTGTCAGATTATCTGCTTTCCTTTCTTTCCTACTTAATTTATGTTATCTTTAGCTTCTCTCTCTTTCTGTTTAAAAAACTTAGGACATTAAAAGCCTTGCTTCTAATTTCTCTATTTTTTAACTAAAGAGCAGACCCATCACGTACATGTTTCTCTGCATCCTGATTAGTTTTCTTTCTTTCCTTTGATTGATTAACAGCTTTAATTACATGAGGAAAGTCTGATGGTGGTTAGCTGGCAGGTAGCATTGTGGTAAATTAGGGAGAGCCCCCGCCAAACCTCTTGTCTTTCTGTCCCTTGTTCCGCAATGAATTTGAATTTTCACTTGACTTTCTGTGCTAAATCAGACATGTGCACGTATTTCTTTTCTTTTTTTTTTTTTACTTAAAAAAATGGAAATATTTTAAGGTCAGCACTTTCAGACATCCCTCATCTTTCCTCATACTATCCCTTAGCGGCGTCGCACCCTTCCAAGTTCCTGGTGGAAGATTGCTGCATTTCCACATCATTTGTTTAGTGTTGTTCTGCTGTTCCCATGACACAGAGTGCAGCTGTGGATACCCTTGTTTATGAATACCTTTGTGCTGACATGTTACCGTTCTGAAACAGGGTGGAAGAGCCAAAGGATATTCACATTTCAATTTTTTAAAATGAAGACAAAAAAGACAAGCAGAAATGTGAGCACACAATGTGCTGGTAGAGTTCCTGGAGCACAGGAGAGCAAAGGAGCCAGCAGTGTCCTGCAAATGTCAAGGACGCAGCCGACCAGGTGCCACACATGCGGGCGAGCAGCAGATGGCATCGTGATCGTGGCTGGTGGCAACCATACATGTGGATGCCCTAAAGTGTTTTTTGTTTTTTTTTAAATTCTCATTGTGTATGTTACTGAAAACCCAACATCCCAGGAAACCTTCTATATCTGGAAAAATCAGGCAACCCAAGGGATCAGAGGGAGCAAATAGTTTAAGTAATCCTTCAGTAGCAGGCTGAACATTTAACATGCCCTTTCCGCCCGCCTGTCCTGCCCCAGCAGCCGTGTTCCTCTCCCATGGCTCACATCACGTCCTCATCCGTGCATGGCTCGGGCCCAGAACAAACACGGTGGTAACAGTGAAACTCCTGATCTAGTCTCCATTTTAATGGCAGTGGTTTGGGCTTTGTATTTTAGAATCTGGGTTTGCCACCGTCTTTGCGAGAGTTCTTTTTCTCATGTTTCAGCAGTTTCTAACTTTGGTGGCTGTTGAGTTTTGTTAGAAATGGTGGTTACAATTTGCATTTTAGCCAGCGCTTCTTGGGCTTTATTTGGTTTTCCAGCAACCATCTTTCCTGTCGGCACTGTTGTTTCTGGAGAAGCCCCAGCATATACAGCTTTGTGGAATGGAGTAGTTCTTTCCCAGTGACCAGCTGGCCTCTTGGGGACCAGCTCTTCTCAATGTCTAGAATGCAGAGGGGTAGGCGTCCTGCCTTCCAGGGTGTGTGACATCCTGGCTTCCTCAGAGAGCGATGGCCTTTTGTCAATATGATGGTGCTTATATCATTCAAGGGCAATTGACGTTGGATTCGTGGGGACAGAGGGCTCCGAGGCCATCTGCCATGAGAGCGACACTGCATAGAAAGCAGAGCGATGGTGGGATGACAATGCAGGCTCACCCCAGGGCTGGCCCAGCACAGATAGCACATCGGTCCTGCATTCTACATTTGTCCTTCAGCCACTGGAAAGCAGACCACAGTGACCAGCAGGCCCTCCATATTGGTTAAGACAACATGTGAAAAGGATCACTGATCCAGCAGCTGACAATCAAGGGAATAATGAGAAAGCCCACAGCAGAGTCAGCGTTCCCATCATAGCTCCAGTCCCAGCAGTATGTGCGTGGGAGTGTGAGCTTGGGCTCAGAGCACGAGTGCAGTTGGACCAGACTATGACAGCGGCTCCTGTCAGGCGGGTCTCCCTGGAGCACAATGTCCTGCATCTGCAGCTGCATGGGAACCGAGACCCTGGCAGTTAGCCTCCATCTGGAGGCAGAATACGTGCGAACTCACTTAGGTCTCCCGGACATCGCTATCCTTGGGAGATCCGCCTGTCTCACTGCCTCTCCAGAGTCCATAGCACCCCATGGGTCTCCCTGGCCTGGCACACAGAGGTCATTGTGCCTAGAAGGCTGGAGAGAGGCTGATATACATACTCAGGAAACCTCGGAGAAGGGAAGACAGCTAGGCGTGGTGGTGCGTGTCTGTAATCCCAGCTCAGGAGGCTGAGGCAGGATTGCCGCAAGTTCAAGGCAATCCTGGGCTACAGAGTGAGCTCAAGGTCAGTCTGTAATATACAGCAAGGCACAGTCTCAAAAAAATTAAGAATAAAGGGAGAAGGACAAACCAGGTGGACTCCAGAGTGTGCCATTTTGGGGCCTGACCCTGCTCCTCCTCTCTTCAGGGCAGAGACTGGTCCTCTCATCCTCTGCTGCTAAGAGAGATGAGCAAGAACTATGTGAAGTTAGAGGCATCCTAAGTGATAGCTCCCTGTGTGGCTGGCACAGAGGACCCTCAAGGTGGTTGGCCTTGCCTGAGGCCAAGGTGCCCTGGCTTCCAGCAGGGCCTCCCCATCCTCAGTTCTAACCTCAAGTGTACAGTGGATGCCAAGCAGGGTTGGATCCCATATGAAAGCTTCAGAACATTCTAGAAAGAGTTGACTGAGCAGGACCTGGGTCTTGGAACAAAACAATGCCTTCTTCATTAAAAAAAAAAAATTAAAACTCCCAGACTGGGGCTGTAATTCAGGGGGAGAGCACTTGTGCCAAGCGTGTGTGAGGCTCTAGGTCCCATCCCCAGTGCTGCAAAACAGTCCATAGCTCCCACTGTCTCCTGGGCTGCCACGGGAGAACAAAGACTGCAATCGACACCGAGTGGCTGTGGGACTCCAATGTCTGTGTGATCCGATCCTAAGTGATGCACCTCATCAGTAAGGGCAGCGGGCTCCGAGGTGGCCCTAATGAAGAAGAGTGTGCTGCAGGGACCTGGCTGGGGCTTGTCCTGGAAGCAGAAGGAAGGTGTGGGTACAGATCTCAGCCCTGCCACCTACTGCTCCCGACAGCACCATCCTCAGGCCCTCAAGGATGCACAGTGAGCAGCTGCATCCGCCTGGAGAAGTCCCTGAGTGTTGCTGTGGGGGTCCCAAAGGAGCCCTGAAGTCACAGTGACGCTTTTAGTCTGTGATTCTCAGAAACACTGAGAAGCAGTTTGAGAGCAAGCGGGAGACCCGGGGGAGAGATCTCAGGAAGACGTGGGACAAAGTGAAAGGCAACAGGCTGTGCGTGTGCGGAACATGCCACAGGGACCCTCTGCTGCAGGACGCTTGAGACCTGTCGTGCTGAGTTCCTTCTCCAGCCTCTGTCCTTTCTTCATAGAGCTTTCCTGACCCCAGGCTCCTCCACAGAGAGGCCAGGACACTGGGGCCTCCCCTGCTGACTGGAAACCCTTTCTTTACGGTTATGTGAGGAGGGAAGGGAAGAGAGACAGCGAGACAGAGACAGAGGCTTCTCTAAACAGGGCAGCACACAGATGGGGCTTGTGATATGTAGCTAACGTCTGCTTCTCGGGGCTATTTTTAAAATAATTCAGTGCATAAAATTTTGGGGTGTTGCTTGTAGGCTTTTGAGCTGACAGAAGCTGACAGAAGTGGAAAATAAGTAGTCAGAGGCCACGTGGAAGTCACCTCTGTCACGAGTTTGTGTCATGACTGCTTCAAGCTTCCTTCCTGTTGCAGTGAGTGAGCAGTTTGGGCCCTGAGGAAAGTCCACCAGGAGAGACAGGAGTGGCCTCCTTTCATCACTACCAGGCCATCCTGGGCTCCAAAAGCCACTGCACACATGCGTAAAGCAGGCATCAGGTGGTGGCCAGGGACTGCAGAGTCCTGCTCAAAGATGGAGGCACATGGAGGAATTTCCCCATTAACTCCTGTTCTGATAGTGTGTGAAAGCCGATGTGTGAAACCCTATGTTGCTGCCCTTGGCAGAACAGGATGCCCAGATCCCAGCCACATGCCACCCACCCTGGGTCTCTGTGTTCCAGTGTGTGGTTCCCAGGCCTTGGACCTTAGAGTCAGCCCAAAGAGGACCAGAGACTACATTGGCCCTCGGGGCAGCTGGAGGCTGAGGCTGGAGAATCCCCAGCATATCCCACCCAGTGCATCCACACTGAGCCCACAGTCAGCCTTGTCTTGTACCAGAGCATCCACCTGGTGGTCAGAGTCACAATAATGACCAAGCCCCGAGGACGGGCACAGCCCAGGTGGGAAGGGGTAGTCATAGAATACAGGGACCTCACAGGTACACACATCCGCCTGGGGACAAGGAAGTCCCAGAGGCTGTTTCTGAGGTTCACAGCTACATCCTGCGGATGGAAAGAGTGGGGGCGCCCACAGGAAATGGTGTGTCCGCCTGCCCCCTTGACTAAGAGAAAAACAGACCAGGACAAAAGGAAGGCCTAGCGCCTCATGATCACAGGGCTGCACTTTCCAGGACATCCCCGCAGGGTCAGGGGCCAACTCTGCAGACTTGGGCACTGATACACAAACACGAACATGCGCACCCAGTTTTAGGCGGAAAGCAAGTCTCTGCTGTCACAATGGGCTCTACTTCTCTTTTGCCATTCAACAGCACCACCTGGTGGCATCGTGGCGCAGCTACACCTGGCTCACCCGCAGTTTTCCACATTTGAAAAGGACATTTTGGAGCCCAAGGACCCTGGACATTTTGGAGCCATGGCTTTGGGGCTTTGGCTTGTTTTTAAATCACTGAGCCAAGAAAAGGTGTCAGCCTTGAATTAAAAAACGCTGGTCTCGAACTTGCAGTGATCCTCCTGCCTCAGTCTCCTAAATGCTGTGGTTACAGGAGTGTGCCACCACGTCCAGCTAGGAGTTAAATTTTCTAGAATTACTCTTGTAAAAGTCACTTGGGGCTCTAGCCCTACATGAACAGCATATACATACTCAGAAAAGGTAAGCCTCTCAGACCAAAATCAAGCGCAGTTCTGTAGCATGACACAGTGAATTAAGGACTGAAAGTTAATTTAAGGTAAACTAGTTATCACTTTCCCCTCCATTAGTTCCCCAAATGTCTAATGTTTAGCATGGCCAGCAGCGGGTGCCAGGCAATGATTCTTCAGGGTCCACTGAGGCAACAGGAAGGAGAAGCCCTCTTGTCACAAGTCCAGGGACCTGCACCACAGGGTGCTCACATCAGCCCCAGTGCATCCCCTGCAGCTGGCAGCCCTGTCTCTCAGTAAATGTGTGGGCACCCTTGGGTCAGCTCATGCTGGCCTAGATACCGTGGGACTGACCCTTTCGGGCCTGTGCATCACGCCTTTCACAGGCTGAGGGAAGCAGCAACAGGAGTGCCACTCATCTGGTAGTGACCTTAGGATGCAGCAAAAAGCAGGGTCAACCGTGGGGACCAGGATGTGCAGCCCCATGACCTGGGGGGAGCCCACGCCTCTGGATGGCTCAGGGCTGATGCTCAGAGGGTGACCCGTGGTGTGGATGCGACTCTCCAAAATCCAGGCCCCAAAACTCTAATGGCCAACATGATGGATGGAGAGAAGGGTCCCTACAAGAAGGCCAAGCCACGGGGCTCTTTTGGCGTGAGCATGATTAAGGTCCTTGATATAGACACACACAGTGTTTGGCCCTTTCCCCTTCTGTCCCTTCTATCAAATATCCTAGCTCAGCACTTTCAAGTTCTCCCTGTACAAAGACAGAAACACAATTCAGCCAAATTCTTTGCCACTATGCAGCAACATGGCCTCTCCCCCACTTTCCAAAAAGATGTTCCTCATTCCCATCTGAGCCCTCATGAGAACGGCCTTCACAGCCCAGATTTCTCCTAGCATCTCGCCATGACCCCAGGTCCTCTCTGGAGAGACTGAGACTTTCTGTGCAGCTCATCTTCTGCTTGGATTCTGTTCCTACCAGCCTGGGATTTTCCCAGAAGGCTCCTCCTCCTTATTCTTCCAGCCTCTGCCCAGCTCCAAAACTGCCTCCACATGGGCAGGTATTTGTTTCCACAGTGGGCAGGCTCGCTCACTGTCCCGCCATCTCCATGTGAGGACACAGCCCCATCTGGAAGCAGAGAGCAGCCCTTAACAGACCTGAACCTCAGGTGCCTCAGTCTTGAACCCCCAGCTTCCAGAATTGGGAAACAAATATCTGGTTTCTTTTTTTGTTTGTTTGTTTGTTTGAGACGGGGTCTCGCTATGCAGTTCAAGCAGGCCTTGAGCTCACTTTGTAGCCCAGGCTGGTCTCGAACTTGCAAGGATCCTCCTGCCTCAGCCTCCCGAGTGCTGGGATTACGGGCGTGAGCCACCACACCTGGCAAAACATCTGTTTAAGTCATCCAGTCTCAGATTTCTTGTTACAGCCATGCAGACTAACAAGGAGACAACATAGGAGCTTTTCACAGCTACGTACAGAAACGAGCTAGCTCTTGACCTGCTACTCAAGCAGTGGAGCAAAGGGAAAACAGGAAGAGGGGCCCCAGTGAATTCAGAGTGGCTTTAGCGATGGTGGCCCCAGCCATGAGCCCTTGATTTGGAGGGCGGAGGGAATCACACCAGCGTGGTCCACCAGCCAGTATGTCTACTATGGAGGGCATGGACTTGGATACAACTACCTCAAGCATCCCCACAAAAATTTGCTGACTGCCTGCTGATTACTTCCCCCATTTGAAAGGGTGAGACTTTTACTGCAGGAATTGCTAGACCATCCCAGCAGCCACTGCCCTTCAATGCAGGAAAATCACATGACAGCAGAGCTGCTGTAGCAGTTAAGACAGTACCAGCACCACAGAGAAGAGGGAGACTACTTTAACAGCATCCGGTGGGCGACTCCGGCAGTTACCCATGTGATGTGTCTCTGTAGCTGAGCTGTGGATGCTGCATGGTGCCATGTTTTAGATGAAGCTAATTCAGAGCAGTGTACTTTGAAATAGCAGATGACCTTCCATAGCATGGGTGGGCCTCACCCAATCAGTTGAAGGCACTGATATAAAAATACTGATCTCCATGAAGAAAATGTTGCCTTCAGAGTCAGTTTTAGACTCAAGATCATATCAATTCCTCCTGGAATTTCAGGCCTGGCCTGCAAATTTTGAACTTGCCAGTTTATCACAATAGTACAAGCAAATTCCTTTTTTAAAAAATTTTACTTTAAAGGGGGTAAAATTAAATACAACAAAACAGAACATAAGAAAGCAATGTAAGAGACACATATTTCAAAGCAAGACAACTGGAGATCTTCACTGTCTATCATATTGTCTCTTGTTTTCTTCCAAATTGTTGTCCATACCTTCACACACAGTGAATTCATACAAAACAACATGGTATGGAACTGATCAGAACAGAATGATGAAAGCATTTTGGATCTTCACGATCAGACAATAAAGAAGTCAACAGCGGCTGCCATAGTGTCTCTCGTTCTCTTCAAAATAGCTGTCCATACCTTCGCGTGTGTTGAAATTAAACAAAACAAAACAGACTTAAAAAATCACTCTGAACAAAGAATAATAGTATTGCTGGATTTCACATCATGACACCTCGGAATCAGCACTGGGTACCTTAGTGTCTTTTCTTCTTTAAAGTAGTTGTGCATTTTATCATGCATTATATGATCAGTTCTCATAAACTGTTTATGAGTTCTACGCATGCATGGGTCTCTACACATATTATCTATCCTTTCTGTATAACAGGATAAAACAAAACAAAACAGATTCCTAGAAGAACTTGAAATGAAAAAGTCATATAAAACCACAATACAAGGTGATCTACAGTGGTTACTATGATGTCTCTTGGTATCTTCAATGGAATTGTTTATATCACCAAGCACAATATAACTGAATATAGCAGTACATAACAATATTAATAAAAACAAAACACTAGAGACATTATAAGACTTCAAAAGCAGGTAATAATAAGTGGGTATCCTAGTGAATCTTGTCATCCTCAGTGTAGTTGCCTATACTCTCAGATTGATACTGTCAATCGTAACAGATTTGAATAAAATCAGTCAATACAAAACAGCAATCTAACAAACCAGATTCAAATAAGATCAGTCCTAACAAGACAGTGTAAGTTATACAGGGCTTCAGATTAAGTTAATAAGAATTTAAGGATGATTACCATAATATATTCTGTTATTTTGGGGATAGCTGTCTGTACCCTCAAATCTAGTACAAATAGACAAACTGGAATAGGATATAATCCATATAAACAGAGCAGTGAGAATAATGTGGGTTTTAAATCCTGATACACTGTTAACAATATCCTCTGCCTTCCTTTTTTAGACAGTTCCTCCCCTTTCACTCCCACAGGGTGCACTGCACATTTTGGGTCCCACCAACTCCCTCAATTTTTAGATTGGAGGGTAACCTGCTATTTACCTAAGTGGTTTAAACCATCTAAAGTTGTATTTTTAACCTACAAAAGCCTCAACGTTTTCCTTCGTTATAGCTGAGTAGTTCTCTACTGCACAAAAGTATTACATCTTTCCAACCTATCTGCAGGTGCTGGTTGAGTTGCCCCTGTTTCTCTCTGGTTCCCTATCACGCAGAACATTGCTTTTTCATATTTGATTTTTGATCCATAAACCCTTTTTTGGATTAATTATACTTCCTATACAGAGCATCTCGATGGACCCTACCTCCTGATCTACTCTACCTGTGTTTCTTTTTGTTAGTCTGTCAAGGCCATCTATGTTGGAGATTATAGCCAACCTTCTCTGCCTCATTTCTGTTATGCTACTTTTCTGCCATTGGTTGTTTACTTTTCCTTGATTCCAACTGTCTTCCCTGTTCATCGAGGCCTCTCTGATACTGTTCCTGAAATCCTGGTATTTTCTTTTTCTCTCTAGAAGGTTTTTCAGTATTTTTTTTACAGTTAGATTGGTGGTTACAAACTCTTTGTCATGGAAGCATCTTGTTTCTCCATTAATTTTGAGAGACAGTTTTAGAGGATACATCAGTCTGGGTTGGAGGTTATTTTTGTTCAGAGCTTGGAATATTTCACTCCAAGCTGTTCTTGTCTTGATGGTTTGTGTCGAGAAATCTGTCATGATTCTGATGGGTTTTCCTTTATAGGTGTTTTGTTTCTTTTCTCTGACAGCTTTTACTATTCTGTTCTTGTGATGAATTTCTGGGATTTTGATTATTATATGCCTGGGTGTAGCTCTGTTTTGGTTATAGGTGGCTGGAGTTCTTTACACCTCATACATCTGAGTATCATTTCCTTTTTCGATGCTTGGGAAGTTTTCCTAAATTATTTCTGTGAATAGCCTTTCTATTTCCTTTGTATGTACCCCTGCTTCTTCACTCAGATTTTTAATTCCTAAGTTATAGATCCTCTTGTCATCTTCTAGCCTTTGTATTGTTGCTGCCTGTTTCCTTGTTATTTTTAAGAGATCTTTCCTTTCACGATCAGACATTGCAAACCTATCTTCAAGTTTTGTTACTCTATCTCTAGTTCCTGTCAGGCAGTTTTTTCAGCTTTTGATGGAGTTTTTAATTTCCTGGTAATCTGTTTGAATCTGTTTCATATATTCTAGGTTTTCTTTATATTCTTCATCGAACATTTTTCTCCTTTTTTGTTCCTCCATTTTTCCATCTGCATCTTCTTGAGAGGTGCTTAGCATTTATTAATCTTCTTACATCTTGCTTTACTTGAATTAATATTTCAGTTTTAAGCTCATCTATGATGTCACGAAGACATCTCTTTATGTCAGCTGATGCCATGTCCGATATTGCATGTTTGCTGCCCTCAATCTCTTCTGTATTTACCTCTCCTGAATCAGTATTCACTGGGTTGGAGGCTGGGGCTTTTTCTTATTTCTTTCTCTTGTCATGTTTTTGGTTTCTTCCATACAAGTATATAGTGGAGGTCCCAGCTTGTTGCTTATGGTTCTTCTGAAGCACAGTGGCTAGGGATTTCTGCCATCTTCAGTTTGCTGTTGGTCGCTGAGGTGCAAGCAGGGGTGATGTATGCAGACCCCTCCCTCTGAGCCAGTCAGCCCATGGGGGCCTTCACCACATTAGTGTGTGCCACGTGTATGGAATCGGTTTGGGACAACTTCGGGGACAATTTTGTCCCTAGCTATTGAGTCTGGTCAGAGGCATTATCCAGCCCAAGTGGATCTTACCAATCTGCTCTGGGCAGGGAGCAACCAACTGAAGTCACTGCCATTCCCTGTTCATGCCCATCCTGCCTGATTCCAATACATCCTCCAGTCTCTCGCCCCTTTCCTGTGGGAGTCTTATTCTGAGCATTCACGACGGCTTAGTACAGGTCTCCACGCTGGCTCTGTTCTCCACTGGCCTCATCAACCCCCAACTTCAAGGTGGCTGTGGCTCTGGGGGCAAGCACTGCAACCTTGAGTCTGGGTGGCTCCAGTGAGAGAACCGTGGCCATGAATCTGAGCGAATCTGGGCGGCTCCAATGGTAGCACTGCGACCATGAGTTTGACCAGCTCCCTTCCCTTCGGTCTCTTCCTGGGTGTAGAGGGTCCGTTTCACTCCTCTGGTCTTCCCCAGGATGTCTTATTCTGGCAGCTGACCTTTTTCTCCCAGGGAGTTTCTATTTTGCTGCTTACTGATCTGCCATTTTTACCTACGCTGCTAATTCCTTTAAAAAAAAATTTATCTCCTCTCCTTTCCTCTCCCCTCTTTTCTCCCTCTCCCTCTCCTTTTCCCCTCCATCTCTCCCCTCCTCTCTCTCTCCCACCTTGCAATTCAGTTCATTAACTTCATTGTTTCCACAGTTCTGATTGCAAACTGAGGTAGATGAAAACAAAATCCAATTCAGTGCTTAGGTTCAGTGTTGCCTGGGGTGGGGGAGGATTGGATTCGATCTTCATCTAATTCAGTTTGTGACCAGGATCATGCAGAGAATTGATTTCATGAACTGAGGGCCCTCTGTACATTCTTATGCAGTATACATGAGTTTATTTGTAGATAAATGATAGAATGTGACTATAGAGAGCGATCCAGAGGAATATCGGTATCTATGATCCATATACCTAAATCTCTGTCTCCATATATTTATAATCTGCTTCTAGAAGGACAGAGAGAAAGAACTCAGGATCCATACACACGCTCTAGACTGCTTTGCTGGAGGTCCCTGCTGTGCTTGTGTGTATTAGGAAACCACCAGGAAGAGTCCCCTTGGCCTGAGCGGGACATAACAGGAGCTCACTAAGAGTCTTCAGCCAGGGGAGGGTGAGACGCCCTCTCTCTTGCTTGCTTTAGCTCCCTGTAGCCTTTGTGTTGGGGGCTGAAGACACTGTAGACCGCGGGTTTGTCCAGTCAACCAGGGAATGAACCCTTGGGTCAGTGGGCAACATACATGTATTGGGAGCCCCTGAGTGCTTCTACCTCATCCCACAGAGATAAAGCCAGTGTCAGTGGTGACCCTGAGATTTTTAACTTTGTGACTTGGTGATCTTTCTGAACAATGGGCTCTCTATTCCCCAAACAGGAAGACAGCAGCTTCTTTTTCATCCTGTTTATCTGGTTTCAGTGTCACGTAGGAACTCCTGGGGCAGCCCTGTTTGCTTTGACCTTGGAATGAGGAAATGATGGCTGTAAACCTGAATGTGAGCCTGTGCACTTGTCTCCAAACAGGTGTGCAGGCTTGTCCTGGCTCCACCGCCTTCCAGGTTCTGCTCCTGAGCAGTTACAACTGGCTAAAAATGTCGTCCTTGGCTAAAAATGCCTAAGGATGTCTCATGGCCCAAAGCTTTCCTCTGGCTCTACAGACAGCTGTCTTCATCTTATACCAGAAGCCCGAGGGAGGAGTGAGTTTAGACCCAGGTCTGAGCCCCTGACATCAGTTCAGGGACAACAGTGTCTCTGCCACTTCTATTCTGCAGTGCTCACAAGTCGGACAGGGGCACGGACACAGAGGGCAGGAGGGCAAGGCGAGCTCCTTGTCTGGGATGAGACAGACAACAAGGAGTTGACCCCAGCCTCGGCCACAGTACCTTGGGTACCAACAGTGGTGGGCACGGGCCAGCCCACAGCAGAGACTCCCTCTCATTTGCACGGATAGCCAACCTCCTCACTGCCTGGGTCCTTTGCCTTCAGCTATAAACTGAGGTGCCCGCTACATGATCCCCTTGTCCCTGGGCCAAATAAACAAAAACAAACAGACAAACAAAAGAAAACCTCTTCCAACCAGGGTTGGTCCACAGTGAGATGGTGGGGGCTATGCGTCAGGATGCTGATTGATCAGTGGGGAGTCCAAAAGCACCACAGTAACAGCACAGCTAAGGTATCCATGCATTCTCAGAGCTCTGCTATCTCAGGAGCAGCTGCCCCTCTGGAAAAATCAGCCTGCTCAGGCAGGCGATGCGCCCTCTGGCGGTTAACCAGCGTCATTTTCCAAGTGGAAAATTCAAGTGGTTTTTCAAAGGCAGTCAATAAATAGGTAGAGGTGAAGGATGGATATCTGTGATGCGTTCCAAAATCAGACACACTGGATCACCATGCAGCGCCATCCCCTGTACCTGCTACAGCCTCACCTGCAAGTTCAGCACCGCTTGGAACCCAGCAGGTCAGGGGTCTCTGCAAAAGACAGTAGGGTCCCCGAAATGGCTCCGTAGTGTCCCTGACAGCTACGTGCATGGAAACGGTACCTCCAGGTGGACTCTGGAGTTATGACAGCAGGAGCTTTCCCGCTGTTCTACGTGTGTCCTTTTCTTGCTTAACCATGAACGTGTATTGTTATATCATTTAACAATTCTTAAATGTGAGGATTCAGTTATTGTGTTAAAGACATGAAACAAAACGGGGATGATGAGCTTCAGTTCTTGCTCCTGCTAAGGAGAAAGTGCCAAAATAGTCTGCCTGCTTTCTTTTAAACGAAGAAGTAGAAGAGAAGGAGGGGCCTGAGGAGGAAGACTAGATAGAGAAATCCAGAAATCTATGTCATTTCCATTTCAAAGGCACTATTTTACCAAGAGAAAAGATATGATTAAAAGTAGCTAATTTCCAACACAGAAGCAAGCATTCTTGGTTTTAGGGGTGACAAATATCTCCCATTAGGAGTGAAAATTAGTGCAAAATAGGAATATGGCAGACTTGATGTTGAGGTACAGGGACCTTGGTTTCAGAATCCTCTAGGGCACCAAAATTCTTGAGCGCTCTCCAGCTACATACAGTACAGTCACTTTTAGTATTTTTACAGAACCTATATACACACTTGTGTGTACATCCAGCTAGCTCTAGCTTAGTTATAACACGTAGCACACGGTAATGCTATGTAATTTTTACACTACACTGTTTAACAATAAAAAATCTAAATCTTTGCCCTGTCTAAATGGGGGAAGTACGTAAGAGGAAGACATTAGGAACCATTTATCTTAAAATCTATCACCTAACTTTGAGAATTTTGTAAGAATCTGTGTTTCCTTTTTGCAAGACAGATGTCATCATTAACCTACCTTCTGCATATGTGGTGTGCACACACACGTGTGCACAAACACACAATTTCAAACTGCTACCATGTGGTAACATCAGCTCTCATCCCTGAATCCACTATAAAAACATCTACCCCCTAATGTTGTTATTAGTGGTAGGCTTGGAGCACAGGACCTTGCACATGCTAGACCTTACTCTCCTGGTGAGATATACTCCCAGCCCCAAGGTCCCAGATTTGAATGTTCTAATGCAAAAGTTACGAGTCTTAATGTATCGTTTTCTGTGCTGTGTGATTTCATCTGATTGCCAGGACCCCTAAGCTTCTGGGGTTGGAAGTCAAGACTACAGCCACTTGTCACAGTGAGGGTGTCCAGGATTAAAGGAGCGTGCTCAACATGCTACAAGGATGTCTCCTCCTGGTGCATTTACACAGGATAAAACATCACAAAGAATTTAGTAATATAATGATGATCTTTCAGAACATTATAATTATTTATATCAACCTTTTACTATGAGGTTAGAAGGCTTCATTTTGATGTGACGAGTGGACCTGTAGTGGTTAAACTGATTTCATAGAATCTACAAAGTTGTAAATGCTGAAGGGAAGAAACTGGAAAAACATACAGAAGGATACTGCTGATTTGTCTGTCCAGTCCCAGCAGAAGGGCAGAAGAGGACAGACCCACCCACAGCGAGACGGGGCGGGCACTGCGGCCAGACCCTGCGGGCAGCAGGGAGCCCACGCCCTGGGGCGCCTCCTTTCCCTGACCTTTGGAGTCTTCAAATAAATTAACCTTTGATGTTATGAAGCTGTGGTTCTCAACATATAAGAATTTTGCCCTCAGAGGCTACTGAGAAATACCTGGGGATATTTGGGGATATTTTTGTTGTCAAAATTGGGAAAGGGGTGTCACTGATATCTGGAAATTACTTTTTGTTTCTTACACCAGGGATTGAACTCACAACTCTGGGTTTGTGTTTGCCAAGCAGGCACCTATGCCGCTGGGCTAAGCCCCTGGCCTCCTGGCAATTACTTCTAAACACTGTACACCAACCTGGGCAACTTAGCCAATTAGCAAGACTCTGAATAAAAACTAAACGTTAAAAAACATTTTAATAGGGCTGGAAATGTAACTCAGTGGGAAGGCTGTGGGTTCCATCATCAGCACTACAAAACAAACAAACAAACAAATAAACAAACCATACAGGCACAGAAGAATCTCCTCACGAAGAATCACACAGCTCAAAGCACCAATCTCTGGGCTCAGGTAGGTGTTAGCAAGAGGAGGAGTCTCAGTGGCATCAAAGGAGGAGAGGGGGACTTTGCTGTGGGTGGCAGCAGACAAGGAGAAAGGACCTCCTGCAGCATCTGTTGAGTGCTGATGTTCCAGCCTGAGCTCCGGGAGCCCCAGTTGTGATGGAATTGAGTAGCATGGGGGCACTGGGGTAAAACACGGCCCCTGGATGCAGCATTCAGTTCTTCTGACTCATCAGCCCCAAGCAGCTGTTTTGCTCAGTCCTGCCCCAGTCACAGCTCATGCTTGTTTTCTGGGGTTGTTGTGACACTAGACTGCAGCCCATGTGCTCACAGAAGCAGAATCTCCCTGAGCCCAGGCCAGAGCCTGAGAGCGGGCGTGGGGAGTGCCCTCCACGGCTGAGAGGGGTCTGCCCCAGCCTCTTCTGCAGTGCTGGTGGTTGGCAGTGATCTTTGGTGTGGCCCTGGCCTCAGAACACATCACCCAGACCACTGCTTTTTGTCATTGTAGCGTCCTCCCTGTGAGCATGTTCACACTTCCCCTTTCCATCAGGGCCCCAGGGTCCACTCTGCTGAACACATTGACTTGATTATGTCCAGAAAGACCTGGTTTGCAAACAAGGTTCCAGTCTGTAGTCTAGAAGTGATGGCTACAGCACATGAATTTGAGAGAGACAGTATATCCTCTGACACAGCATCCCGTCCTACACAAGTCTTTCTGCAATCCTGTCTTTTGTCACTGGCTTTTCCCACATGTCCCATGACATTCAGGACAGAACTCAGCAATCTGCCGTGCTCCAGGCACTCAGGCTTCTCTGATGTCTCTCTCTCCCTGCGCTGGAAGGATCTGTGTCCCTTCCCACAGGCTGGTGGCACCATGGTCACTGCACTCTCTCTCCCTCTAGTGCCGCATGGAGCTTTGCCCTGCTCTTTGTCCTAGGAGCACAAGGAGAGTGACAGAGGAGAAAGCTCTACCCTGAGTGGACACTGGATCACTGCATGAAGATGCCATGGGGAGAAGCTGAGCAGGCTGGCGTGGGCAGGGAGCCAATGTCCAGGGATCTGGAGAAAAGAAGGAAAGGACTAGAGGGCAGGAGCTTTATACCATGGCCAGTGTTTATTCACAGGGCCCAGGATGACGACTTGATACACAGAGAGCCAAGGAGATCAACAGTGGGTCAAACTCCTGGGAGAAGAGGCAGCTTTCAGCATAGAGGGATCTGAGTTGCAATCTGGACCTCAGACCCAGTTTGTATCTAAAGGGAGAGACAAAGGGGGCGGCAGGTGGGAGGGGGTAGGAACTGACTGGAGAAGATGCCGG
Source organism: Cavia porcellus (assembly GCF_034190915.1). Taxonomy (NCBI): domain Eukaryota; kingdom Metazoa; phylum Chordata; class Mammalia; order Rodentia; family Caviidae; genus Cavia; species Cavia porcellus. The sequence goes on from NW_026947500.1 coordinate 30,943,988, forward strand.
CCAGGAGCCGGGATAAGGCACCGTTAGTGGGAAGGCATCCTTGGTTCTGTGAATCCTGATGATGTGTTTCAGAAGTTCTCAGGTGAAGAGCATGAAGTCAGTGGGCAGTGGACGTTCATGGCCCCTGGACAAGGCCAAAGACACCAGCATCAGTGCAGGCTGCTAGTGTGGGGACAGAGCCTCAGATCTTCCACTGGCAACACACAGGGACACAGCAGCTGGACTGGCCTCAGCAGGGGTCGCATCAGGGCTTCCCACGTTTGAAAGGGCGAGATGTTTACTGCACAAATTGTAGACCACCCAAGCAGCCAGTGCCTTTCACTGCAGCACAATCACATCATAGCAGAATTGTTGGAGCAATGAAGACAAAACCAGCACCGCACAGCAGAGGGAGACCATTTTAATAGCCCCGGTGGACACTGAGATGGTTATCCATGTGATGTGTCCCCATAGATGAGCTGTGGCAGCTGCATGGTGCTGTTTTAGATGAAGCTAATTCAGATCAGAGTACTATGAAAGAAGCAAATGCCTCTCCATAGCATGGGTGGGCCTCATCCAATAAGTTGAAGGCACTAATTTAAAAAATGCTGAGCTTCTCCATAAAGAAAATTTTGCCTTTAGATTCCCCCTTTAGACTCCAAACATAAATGCCTCCTGGAATTTCTGGGTTATCCTGCAATTTTTTTTTTTTTTTTTTTTGGTCTTTTTCCTTTTTATCAGCACCAGGGATCGAACTCACAACTGCCTGCTTGCAAGGCAGGCACTTATGCCGCTGAGCTAAATCCCCAGCCCCACCCTGCAAATTTTGAACTTTTCAGTTTATCACGTAGTAGGAGCTAATTTCTTATTTTTTTTTTTAAACCCATCTCCTCTCCTTTGCCCTGCCCTCTCTCCTCCCCCTCTCCTTCCCCTCCATTCCCTCTCTCCCCTCCTCTCTCTCTCCCACCTTGCACTTCAGTTCATTAACTTGACTGTTTCCACAGTTCTGGTTGCAAACTGAGTAGGGTGAGAACAGAATTCAATTCAGTGCTTAGGTTCAATGTTGACCTTGGAGAGAACTGGACCCCATCTTCATCTAATCAGTTTGTGACCGGGATCATGGGGAGAATTGACTTCATGAACTGAGGCCCCACCTCATATTCCTATGCAGCATTATGAGTTTATATGAGATAAATGACAGAATGTGACTATAGAGAGCAATCCAGAGGGAGATCAGTATCTATGATCCATGTTTACATGTACCCACATCTCTGTCTCTATATATTTATAATCTGCTTCTAGAAGGACAGAGAGAAAAACTCAGGATCCATACACATGGTCCAGCCTGCTTTGCTGAATGTCCCTGCTGTGATTGTGTGTATTAGGAAACCACCAGGAAGAATCCCCTTGGCCTGAGCGGGACGTGATCGGAGCTCACTGAGTCTTCAGCCAGGGGAGAGTGAGACGCTGTCTCTCCTGCCTGCTTTGGCTCCATGTAGCCTTTGTGTTGGGGGCTGAAGACACTGTAGACCAGGGTTTGTCCAGCCAGGTCAACAACCCTTGGGTGAGTGGCTGGAGCACATGTATTGGGGGCTCCTGAATGCTTCCACCTGATCCCACAGAGATAAAGCCAGGGTCAGTGGTGGTCCTGAGATTTTTAACTTTATGTCTTGGTGATCTTTCTGAGCAATGGGCTCTTTACTCCCCACACAGGAAGACAGCAGCTTTAATGTCATGGTGTTTATCCTGTTTCAGTGTCACACAGGAGCCCCTAGGGCAGCCTTATTTGCTTAGACCTTGGAGTGAGCAGGTGATGTCTGTAAATGTGAATCTGAGCCTGTGCACCTGTCCCCACAGAGGTGGAGGGCCTTGTCCCAGCTCTACCGCCTTCCAGGTTCTGCTCCTAAGAAGTTACAACTGGCTCGAAGTGTGGTCCTCATGCCTAAGGATGTCTCATGGCCCAAAGCTTTCCTCTGGCTCTACAGACTGGTGTGCTCTACTGCTACCCGCAGCCAGGGAGAGGAATGAGTTCAGACCCAGGTCTGATCCCCAATGAGGACCACACTCCTGGCATCAGATCAGGGACAACAGTGTCTCTGCAACTTCTAGTCTGCAGTGCTCACAGGTCCGACAGGGCATAGACACACGGGGTGGGAGGGTAAGGCGACCTCCTGCCTGAGATGAGACAGCCACACACTGAGCTGAGCCTGACTTTGGCCACTGTATGCCGGGTACTGATAATGGTGGGCACGGCCTGCACACAGCAGAGACCTTGTCTCCTCCACACAGATACCCAGCCTCCTCATTGCCTGAGTCCTTTGCCATTAACTGTAAATTGAAGTGCCTTCTACCTGACCCCCTTTACCCTCTGTCAACAAAACAAAACAAACAAACAAAAGAAAACCTCACCCAGTCAGAGTTGGTCCGCAGTGACATGGTGGGGGCTTTGCGTCAGGATGCTGACCCATCAGTCTGGAGTCCAAAAGCACCACAATTTCAGCACAGCTAAGGTATCCACGCATTCTCAGAGCTCTGCTGGCCTCTGAGCAGCTGCCCCTCTGTGTTTGGGAAAATCAGCCTGCTCAGGCAGGGCATGCGCCCTCTGGCGGTTGTCCAGCGCCATATTCCAAATGAAACATTGAAGTGGTGCCATTTCCAAGGCAGGCCACAGGGCGAGGGGAAGGTGGCTATCTGTGATGTGTTCAAAATTCAGACACACTGAATCACCATGCAGCGCCATCCCCTGTACCTGCTACAGCCTCACCTCCAAGTTCAGCACCGCTTGGAACCCAGTTGGCCCGCGGTCTCTGCAAAAGATAGTAGGGTCCCTGAAATGGCTCCATAGTGTCCCTGCTAGCTTACCTGCATGGAAACGGGATCTCCAGGTGGACTCTGGAGTTATGACAGCAGGAGCGCCCCCCCCCCCCGCCGCCTGTTCTTCATGTGCCCTTTCCTTGCTTAACCATGAACTTGTAATATTACATCATTTAAGAATCTTCAAACGTGAAAATTCAGTTTCTGTGTTAAAGGCATGAAACCAAACTGGGATGGTGAGCTTCAATTCTTGCGCCTGCTACAAGGGGCAAGTTCCAGAATAGTCTGCCTGCTTTCTTCTAAAGCAAGAAGATGTAGAGGAGGAGGAGGAGCATGAGGAGGAAGAAAGGGAAGGAAAAGAGGAGGAGATACAGAAAAATCTAGAAATCTATGTCTTTTCTATTTCAAAGGTACTATTTCCCAAGAGAAAAGACACTATTAAAAATAGATCTAGAGAAATCACTCCTAAAATTCATCTGGATCCAAAGAGACCTAGAATAGCAAAGGCAATTCTAAGCAGCAAAGGCAAGGCAGGAGGCATCACAATCCCTGACTTGAAGTTATACTACAAAGCAACAGTAGTAAAATCAACATGGTAGTGGAATCAAAACACAGCCGAAGATCAATGGACTAGATTAGAAGATACAACCACAACTAAAACCACACTCAATCACCTTATCTTTGATTAAGAGGCCAAACATATTCACTGGAAGAAGGAACAGTGTCTTTAATAAATGGTGCCGGAAAAACTGGCTTTCCATATGCCGAAAACTAAAACTAGACTCATGCCTATCACCATGTAGTAAACTAAAATCTAAATGGATCAAAGATTTGAATATTAAAACAGAAACACTAAATCTGATGGAAAACAAATTTGGTAAAAATCTTGAAGACATAGGGGTAGGTAGAGAATTCATGAACAGGAATTAAACCACACGGGAAATACTTCCCAGAATCAATAACTGGGATCATGTCTTAGTAACATGTTTCTCCACATCAAAAAAAAATCTCCAGCAGAGTGAAAAGAAAACCCACAAACTGGGAAAAAGTCTTAGTGAACTGTTCCTCAGACAAAGGACTTCTGTCTAAAACATGTAAAGAATTTTAAAAAATCAGACCCCCAAAATTCAAAGATCAAACCGAAAAATGGGCATCTGAGATGAATACACAGCTCTCAGATGAAGAAATACAAATGGCAAACAAACATATGAAAAAATGTTCATCATCATTACTCATTAGCGAAATGCAAATTAAAACCACTAAGATTCTATCTCACTCCAGAAAGAATGGCCAGGATGAGGAAAAATACCAATAAAAAATACTGGAGAGGCTGTTGGGAAAAAGAACTCTCCTACACTGTTGGTGGGTATACAGACTGGTGCAACCATTGTGGAGGTCAGTCTAGAGATTTCTCAAAATGCTGGGATTGAAAGTTACATTTAATCAAGCTATTTCAGTTCTAGGCATATTCCCAGAAGAATTGAAAACATGATACCACCATGATATACGTGCACCCATGTTACAGCAGCACAAGTTGTAGTAGCCAGATCTTGGAAACAGCCTAAGTGTCCATCAACTAAGGAATGGATAAAAAAGTTGTGGTATTTTTATACAATGGAGTACTACTCAGCTATAAAGAATGATCACATTTAGATATTTATAAATAAATGCATGTAGCTTGAGACCATACTCATAAGTGAAATAAATCAAACTCACATGTATAAATACCGTACAGTCTCCCTAGTGTAAGAAATGGTAAGAATACATCAAAGTATGTGGCATTCATGATTCTCCATTGCATTGAAGCCTTATAAAGTTTTCATTCATTAGCTGAAATGATTTTATGCTGGGTTGTTTGATTTCATTGTCTGTGATGGTATGAACAGCTATTTTAAAGACAACAAGACATTATAATGGCCAGGGCTGATTTAATATCATCTTGTTTTGAAGTCCCACCAAGCTTATGTTCTTCCATCTCCATCGGTTTTATCATATTATATCTTATTGGACTTCATTATATGTGATAGTATAAACAAAAATTTTTATTGACAAGGAGATAATACAGAAAACATTGTTCATTTTCTTTTAGTTGGTTCTGAATACCCTGTAATACTTTCATTCTCTTGAATGGTTTTATACTGTTTTGTTATGTTTGATACTATAGTGTATGAAGATATACTCAAATATTTCAAGGAAAGAAACAGTATGGTAGTTACTGCTATGTCGGGTGGTCTTGTGGTGAAATATTGTGTAAATTGTTTTGTTCTGATCTGTTTTGTTATGTCTCTTTTATCTTAATTTTTAAAAATTAAAATATTTTTTAAAAAAAGCATCAGGTGGGCGACTGAGGCAGTTACCCATGTGATGTGTCCCCGTAGCTGAGCCGTGGCAGCTGCATGGTGCCATGCTTTAGATGAAGCTAATTCAGAACAGAGCACTTTGAATAGAGCAGATGACCCTCCATAGCATGGGTGGGCCTCTTCCAATCAGTTGAAGGCACTGATATAAAAATATGGAGCTTCTCCAAGAAGAAAATGTTGCCTTTAGAGTCAGTTTTAGACTGAAGATCATATCAATTCCTCCTGGATTTTCTGGCCTGGCCTGCAAATTTTGAACTTGCCACTTTATCACAATAGCACGAGCTAATTTCTGTTTTTTTTTTTAATAATGTGTCTCTTCTCCTTTCCTCTACCCTCTTTTCTCCCCCTCCCTGTCCTCTCCCTTCCATCTCTTTCCCTTGGTCTCTCTCTCCTACTTTGCACTTCATTAACTCGATTATTTCCACAGTTCTGGTTGCAAACTGAGTAGGGTGAGAACAGAATCCAATTCAGTGCTTAGGTTCAATGTTGACCTTGGAGGGAACTAGATCTCATCTTCATCTAATCAGTTTATGACTGGGATCGTGGGGAGAATTGACTTCATGAACTGAGGCCCCACCCCGTATTCCTATGCAGCATTATGAGTTTATATGTAGATAAATGATAGAACGTGACTATAGAGAGCGATCCAGAGGGAGATCAGTATCTATGATCCATGTTTACATGGACCCACATCTCTGTCTCTATATATTTATATGCTGCTTCTAGAAGGACAGAGAGAAAGAACTCAGGATCCATACACACGCTCTAGGCTGCTTTGCTGGAGGTCCCTGCTGTGATTGTGTGTATTAGGAACCCACCAGGAAGAGTCCCCTTGGCCTGAGCGGACATGACAGGAGCTCACTGAGTCTTCAGCCAGGGGAGGGTGAGATGCCTTCTCTCCTGCCTGCTTTGGCTCCCTGCAGCCTTTGTCTCCTGGGAGCTGAAGACATTCTGAACCGGGGGTTTCTCCAGTCAACCAGGGCATCAACCTTGGGTCAGTTGTCAACGCCTATGTATTGGGAGCTATGTATTGGGAATGCTTCCACCTGATTCCACAGAGACACAGCCAGGGTGAGTGGTAACACTGAGATTTTTAGCTTTGTGACTTGGTGACCTTTCTGAACAATGGGACCTCTAATCCCAAAACAGAAAGACAGCAGCTTTTTGTTGTGCTGTGTATCCTGTTTCAGTGTCACATAGGAGCCCCTGGGGTAGCCTTATTTGCTTTGACCTTGGAGTGAGCAGGTGATGTCTGTAAATGTGAATGTGAGCCTGTGCACCTGACAGTTGTGTGTGTGTGGGGGTGCTTGTCCTGGCTCCACCACCTTCCAGGTTCTGCTTCTGAGGAGTTACCACAAGTCCAAAGTCTGGTCCTCTTGCCTAAGGACATCTCATGGACAAAAGCTTTCCTCTGGCTCTACAGACTGCTGTCCGAAACTGCTACCAACACCCCAGGGGAGGAATGAGTTTAGACCCAGGTTTGAGCCCCAGTGAGGACCACACTCCTGGCATCAGTTCAGGGACAGCAGTGTGTCTGTCACTTTTAGTCTACAGTGCTCACAGGTCGGCCAGAGGCCCGAACGCAGAGGGTAGGAAGGCAAGATTGAGCTCCCCGCCTGGGATGAGACAGGAAACACTGAGCTGGCCCCAGCTTCAGCCACTGTTACAGGGATACGGACATCGGTGGACACGGGCTGGCACACAGTAGAGACACCCTCTCACTGAGTTGATGGCCAACCTCCTCACTGCCTGGTCCTTTGCCTTCAGCTATAAACTTAGGTGGAAGCTGCCTGACCCACTTTCCCTCTGCCAAAAAGCAAAAGCAAGCAAGCAAACAAACAAAAATCAAACCTCCCTCAGACAGGGTTAGTCTGAAGTGAAATGGTGGGGCTATGCATCAGGGTGCTGATCCATCAGTCTGGAGTCCAAAAGCATCACAGTTTCAGCACAGCTAAGGTATCCGTGCATTCTCAGAGCTCTGCTGGTCTCAAGAGTAGCTAGCTAGCTGCTCCTGTGTGTTTGGGAAAATCCCACTCCTCAGGCTGGTGATCCGCCCTCTGGGAGTTGTGCAGCGTCACGTTCCAAGTGGAAAATTCAGGAGGTGCCATTTCCAAGGGCAGCGAATAGTGCGAGGTCAAGGATGGCTATCTGTGATGTGTTCAAAATTCAGACACACTGAATCACCATGCAGCATGACCCCCGGTACCTGCTACAGCCTCGCCTGAAAGTTCAACATGGCTTGGAATCCAGGTGGCCAGCGGTCTCTGCAAAAGACAGTAGTGTCCGCGAAATGGCTCTGTAGTGTCCCTGCCAGCTGCCTGCATGGAAAGGGATCAACAGCTGGACACTGCAGTAGAGATATGACAGCAGGAACGTCCCGCTGTTCTTCATGTGCCCTTTTAGTGCTTAATCATGAACTTGTAATGTTACATCATTTAAGAATCTTTAATTCAGTTTCTGTGTTAAAGGCATGAAACAAAACTGGGATGGTGAGCTTCTACTCTTGCTCCTGCTACAAGGGGAAAGTTCCAGAATAGTCTGCCTGCTCTCTTTTAATGGAAGAAGAAGTAAAGGAGGAGCAGGAGGAGGTGGTGGAGGAAGACTACATAGAGAAAAATCCAGAAATCTATGTCATTTCCATTTCAAAGGCACTATTTTCCCAAGAGAAAAGACACTACTAAAAATAGATCTAGTGAAATCACCCTAAAGTTCATCTGGAACCACAAGAGACCTAGAGTAATAAAGACGGTTCTAAGCAGCAAAGGCAAGGCAGGAGGCATCACAATCCCTGACTTGAAGTTATACTACAAAGCAACGGTTGTAAAATCAACATGGTATTGGAATCAAAACAGAGCCGAAGATCAATGGAATAGATTAGAAGATACAACCACAACTACAAACACACTCAACCACCTTGTCTTTGATAAAGGGGCCAAGCAGGTTCACTGGAAGAACGACAGTCTCTTTTAACAAATGGTGCTGGAAAACCTGGCTCTCCATATGTTGAAAACTAAAACTAGACCCATGCCTATCACGATGTACTAAACTAAAATCTAAATGGATAAAATATCTGAATATTAAAACAGAAACTATAAATCTGTTGGAAGACAAATTGGGTAAAAATCTTGAAGACATAGGGGTAGGTACAGAATTCATGACCAGGACTCAAACAGCACGGGAAATACTTCCCAGAATCAATAACTGGGATCATGTCTTATTAACGTGTTTCTGCACATCCAAAGAAATCTCCAGTAGAGTGAAAAGAAAACCCACAAATTGGGAAAAAGTCTTAGTGAATTATCCCTCAAACAAAGGACTACTGTCTAAAATATATAAAGAATTTTAAAAAATCAGACCCCCAAAATTCAAAGATCCAATCCAAAACTGGGCATTTGAGATGAATACACAATTCTCAGATGAAGAAATAGAAATGGCAAATAAATACATGAAAAATGTTTATCATCATTACTCATTAGAGAAATTCAAATTAAAACCACTGAGATTCCATCTCACTCCTGAAAGAATGGCCAGGATCAAGAAAACTACCAACAACAAATGCTGGAGAGGCTGTGGGGAAAAAGGAACTCTGCACTGTTGGTGGGAGTGTAGACTGGTGCAATCATTGTGGAGGTCAGTCTGGAGATTTCTCAAAAAGCTGGGATTGGAAGTCCCATTTGTTCCAGCTATTCCACTTCTACGTATATTCCGAGAAAGACTGAAAACATCATATCACAGTGATATTTGTGCACCCATATTTATAGGAGAACAATTTGTATTAGCCAGATCTTGGAAACAATCTAAGTGTCTCTCAACTGAGGAATGGATAAAAAAGATGTGGTATTTTTATACAAAGAAGTACTATTCAGCTATAAAGAATGATCACATTGAGATATTTATAAACAAATGATTGTAACTTGAGACTATACTCATAAGCTAAATCAATCAAACTCACATGTATAAATACTGTACAGTCTCCCTAGTGTAAGAAATGGTAAGAATACATTAAAGTACATCGTAATCATGATTCCCCATTACATTGAAGCCTTATAAAGTTTTCATTCATTAGTTGGAATGGTTTTTGTGGGGGATGAGGTGTCACTTTGTAGGCCCAACCCCCTCTAACCTGCAATTTACAATAGCCGCCCTGGTATGCGAGAAGGAGGTAGAACGGGAATGCCTGTTCTCAGTGAGCCCTCACCCTCTGGAATCCATACTGTGAGCTGGCTTTGTTTTGCAGAAGTCTTGAGGAAGTGGCTGGCCACCCTTTGTGACACTAACAGCAGACAAATTAACAACATTCTTGAGCTAATGAATTTCTTCCTGGGCTAGAGAAGTTGTGAGAACTGGTTGTGATTATTTACTTCACTTAGATAGTTTTAGAATAAACATTGTAGTCTGTCACGTTGTAGCTTGCCACAAAGAATGCCTTTTCACTACTTAATTATCTGGGCTCTGTGAATTGATCGGGTTTACTATATATGAATCCTAAAATAAAGATTGTGCGTACAGTGCAGTGCAGTGCAGTGTAACGCGGTGCAGACAGCAAAGGTGTCTCTCCTGTCTTTCTTTTCCAAGCGCTGTACCCCCCGTGTCCCGACAAGGCGTGCGTGTTTACCTTGCCCGGAGTTCAGAGTGCTCTAGACACTCACGACAAGTGGCGCCCGAATTCAGGGACTCCGAAGGTCGCTTAGGAAGGTAAGTATAATTTTATTACGGGGAAATGGGACAATCTGCTTCCTCTCCTTTCTTAAAAATTCTTAAACATTTATTATCTATATATGGCATATCGCTCAGGTCAGCTGACTTGGATATGTGTATTGATACAATTAAAGAATATAATCCTTGGTTTCCAGATGAAGGAACTTTGGATGTAGAAGTATGGAGGAAGGCAAGGGTTAGTATAGAAAGGGCTATGCAACAGGAGGAAAAGATTCCTTTACGTTTTTGGGCTATTTGGTCGGTTGTGTACTCTTTATTAAAAGCTATGGAAGATGAACATATTGTAGAAAATCTTCAACTAGAAATTAAGCCAGTTATTCAGGAATTGCCCCTCACAGAGGAGGAGCAGAATGTAGTTCAAAATGACGCTATCGCTTTAAGTAGTGAAAAGGCGTCCAAACTAAAAGTAAAATCCACTACAGCCGACTCAGCTTTAGCTGCCGCAGCAATATCAAATTATGACAATCGCCCAATTTTACAGGCTATACAACATTTAACACAAGAGGTGAAACAACTCTCCGTTAAGCAAAACCCGCCTATAGTTCCCTCTGCACCTCCTCCATCTAACCCTAATTGGAGTAAAGCCAAGCTAGCTTTGGCTGATCTACCAAAATTAGGGGATTCTGATGAGGAAAAGCCTGCCTTTGCTTTCCCTGTAATCAGACCTCAGCCAATAGATGGAGAGGCAGTTCCCCCTAGATGGGAAGCATTTAATATGGATGATTTAGCAAAATTAAAAAAGGCTGTAACCCTTTATGGCCCTCAGGCTCATTACACTAGAGAATTAATAACATCAGTAGCAGATCAGTATGGTAATCTTGCTCCTTATGATTGGAAAGCCTTGGCCAAAATTCTTTTAAAGGAGCCAGAATATTTACAGTGGCACATGTGGTTTATGAAAGGTTGTGCGAAAAAGGCAAGACAAAAATGCTAATATAGTGATAGAAATGTTTTAGAAGATATTTTAAAAACTTTACCTCAATATTTTTCTCCGTTTGGACTTGTAATAGCACAGGATAAAATTCAAAAGGAAGAAGTTAGTCATTATTTGGGATATATTCTTACTAGACAAAAGGTGATTCCACAAAAAATGTCTATTAGGAGAGATAAGTTATCCACTTTAAATGATTTTCAAAAATTATTAGGGGATATTAATTGGCTTCGTCCCACACTAGGTATTCCTACCCATGCATTACAACATTTGTTTGCTACTCTACAGGGCTCTTCAGATCCATCCAGCCCTCGTTCTTTAACAGCAAAAGCAGAGCAAGAATTACAGTTTGTAGAACAACGAATTAAGGATGCATTTTTAATTAGGATTGATCCTAAATTGCCTCTAACTTTATATATTATTAATACTTTTCAATATCCCTCTGCAGTTTTAGGTCAAAATGCTATGCCAGTAGAATGGGTATTCACTAAAACTAAGCAATCTAAAAATGTTATGCCTTATATTGACATGATTGCAGCTTTAATTATGAATGGTAGAGCTCGTTCTATAACTTTGATAGGAGAAGATATAAACAATATAGTTATCCCTTTAACTAAGGAACAATGGAAATATTTGTTGTCAATTACTGAAACCTTACAAATTGCTTTAGCAGATTTCATGGGAACTTTTTCATATCATTTTCCTAAAAGTAAATTATGGGATTTTTTTAGACGTCAACAATTTGTGGTTAATACCTTATTAGCTGTACAGCCAATTCCACAAGCTTTGACTATATTTACAGATGGATCTAAAAATAAAGCTGCATATTGGACTCAAAAATCTTACTGGGTACGTCAGACAAATTTTAACTCTGTACAACAAAATGAACTTTTTGCTATATTACAAGTGTTTTTAGATTTTCATAACCAACCTATTAATATTATAGCCGATTCGGCCTATTCTGTTGGAGTAGTGACAAATATCTATTCAGCTGTGTTATATTCTAATAAGCCTGCTTTATTGTCTTTATTTCAAAATTTACAAACACATGTTCAAAAAAGAAATCATTCTTATTTTATTACTCATTTACGTTCTCATTCTCAGTTACCCGGACCATTAGTATCAGGTAACAATGCAGTGGATTCCTTAGTTATGTTCACCACACCCGTTGAAGAACATCAATTTAATCATGCAAATGCAGGACATTTGCATCTTAAATATAAGATACCTTTTACAAAAGCTAAACAGATTGTAAAAGCCTGCCCTATTTGTAGACCATTACATTTAAGAATTATTCCCGCAGGTGTCAACCCTCGAGGAACTCAACCTAATGAATTATGGCAAATGGATATTACACATGTACCTTCTTTTGGTCGGCTTTCTTATGTACATGTAGTTATTGATACCTATTCTTCATTTCTATGGGCTGCTGCTCAACAGGGAGAATCCACTAAAAATGTTATTGTACATTTATTGGAGACTTTTGCAGTTATGGGAATTCCTTCTAAAATCAAAACAGATAATAGACCTGCTTATACTAGCAAAACATTTAAACAATTTTGCGATCTCCATAATATTATTCATATTACAGGGATTGAATATAACCCCCAGGGTCAAGCTATTGTTGAAAGAGCACATGGCACTCTTAAGTTGCAAATTAAAAAATTAAAAAGGAGGAGTCAGGAGGATATTCAGATACCAATACTGTTTAAATTGCAAAACAGTCCAAAAACATTACTGCATCAAGCATTGTTTATTTTAAATTTTCTCAATTTACCACAAGGTGAAATATTAACTAGAGCTGAAAAACATTTTGAACAGCAACAACAGCCCTTTGTGATTAATGAACCTATTTGGACTAAAACAGCTCCAGAGGCTGAATGGGAGAGGGGCACATTGCTCTATAAGGGGAGAGGTTTTGGTTATATCTCCACAGAAAATGGAATTCAGCAGTGGGTCCCTGGACGATGGATCAGGATCCGCGTCTCCAGATCCTGTTCACCAGCCCCGGAGACAACTCCCCAAGGAACCGGAACCGTGCCTTCAGAAGCGAGCGCGAAACCAGCTAGAAGCTGAGGATGCTGAGTTTGTTCCTATCGCAGCCATGGCCAGATTACAGCTAAGAAAATCCCGCCGCTCACAGCGACCAAATTTAAATCCCCTCCCTACATGGGGACAATTAAAGAAATTGACCATAGAAGGGCAACGGCTTGTCCTTCAAGCAGGAAAGCCTTTAAACCCCGAAAACTTGTTTTTAGCTTTATGTGCCTTGCTCACTGTTGCGTCGGGGACTGAGGTACCTCCGCATTCGTACTGGGCATATATTCCAAACCCCCCTTTATTAGAACCTGTAAAATGGGGAACTAGTGATATTTTACTTTATACCACACCTAGAGAAATTTTGTCAGCACCGTGGGCTGATTTAACCCCCCACAATCAAGATGATGGGACACTATTCAATTTTACTTATTATGGTAATCAAAGGCCTATTTGCATTGGGGAACCGCCTTGCATCCCTCTGGGATGGCAGTATTGGATTCAACATGGAATAAAAGCAGGCAACAAAAGGACAAGGCTTCAAGCCTTGGCTGCTCAAACCTTTAATGTTACCTGGAAAAATTTAACAGCACCTGATACAAATACATTTCCTGTATGCCCTGAATTCACTTATAAAAATATTTCTTATAATCCCATAATTTGGCAACTATGTATGGGAAAATTTGCTAAAAATATTGATGGGTATATTATTTGGGGACCATTTGGAAAATTCGTTAATGGATGTGCTGAATGGAATGAGACAAGATGTAATCTCTCTGTTGTGTATAGTCTTCCAGATCCAAAGAAAATAACTGACGGAGCTCCTATATTTCAACAAAAGACGGCTCTCTTGTGGTGGGGAGATGGTGGAATCGCTAACCCTGCTGTTGCAGCCGAAGAATACCCTCATCACCTTCAAAATCATATTTGGAAGATCCCAGCCGCTATGCAACCTGTAACCTTGTACAATGTTTCATATTCAGGGACTAGTCGATCTGTATCTACTACTTATAATTTTACTAGGTTTAAAATGTATAATATTACTGTTTGTGCACCTCTACCTTATGTCTTTTTAGTGGGAACTTTTAATTTTACACATTTTTCTTGTACTTGTTTAAATTGTCAATTGTTTACATGCTTAAATAGCACACTAAATTTCACTAAGCCTTATACAGTTATGCTGTTACAACAAAAAACTCATATTTGGTTGCCTGTAAATTTAACTCGACCATGGTCTCAAGACCCGGTAATTTCTGTTACTACTGAATTTTTTAAACATCTGTTAAAACGTACAAAAAGATTTATTGGAATAGTGGTTGCTGTACTGTTAAGTCTGATAACTGTAGCCTCCCTAGCAGCAGTCTCAGGAATAGCTTTACAAACCTCTTTGCAAGAAAAACATGTTGTAGAATTATGGCATGAAAATTCTCATGAACTTTGGTTAACTCAGTGGCAAATAAACGCCAAACTACAACAACAAATAGACCTCCTTAAACAAACAGTTGAATGGATGGGTAGAAAAATATTGGCTCTTCAGCATCAAGTGTTTTTAAAATGTGATTGGAATTCAACTACTTTCTGTATAACCCAACGACCTTATAATCAGACAGAACATGAATGGGAAATGATTAGAATGTATTTAAATGGAAACACCTCTGCCCAGGAGGAAATAGAATCTTTGCATAATCAAATTGACAAGGATTTTGCAAAGCAAAATGATGATGAATCTCTAGCACAATTCGCGCAATTGCTTGCTCAATCTTTGAAAGGATTAGATTCCAAAGGAATCTGGCAGAGCATTACCCACACTTTTAGTGGCATGGGACTTAGTTTAATTATAGTTCTCATTGCCATAGTTCTTGTGTATTTTTACTGCATAAGACGAAATGCTATTAATAACCTGATCTTATGGAAATTATTGTTAAAAAATAAAAAGGAAGGAAGTGTGGGGGATGAGGTGTCACTTTGTAGGCCCAACCCCCTCTAACCTGCAATTTACAATAGCCGCCCTGGTATGCGAGAAGGAGGTAGAACGGGAATGCCTGTTCTCAGTGAGCCCTCACCCTCTGGAATCCATACTGTGAGCTGGCTTTGTTTTGCAGAAGTCTTGAGGAAGTGGCTGGCCACCCTTTGTGACACTAACAGCAGACAAATTAACAACATTCTTGAGCTAATGAATTTCTTCCTGGGCTAGAGAAGTTGTGAGAACTGGTTGTGATTATTTACTTCACTTAGATAGTTTTAGAATAAACATTGTAGTCTGTCACGTTGTAGCTTGCCACAAAGAATGCCTTTTCACTACTTAATTATCTGGGCTCTGTGAATTGATCGGGTTTACTATATATGAATCCTAAAATAAAGATTGTGCGTACAGTGCAGTGCAGTGCAGTGTAACGCGGTGCAGACAGCAAAGGTGTCTCTCCTGTCTTTCTTTTCCAAGCGCTGTACCCCCCGTGTCCCGACAAGGCGTGCGTGTTTACCTTGCCCGGAGTTCAGAGTGCTCTAGACACTCACGACAGGTTTTATCCTGGGTTGTTTGATTTTATTGTCTGTGATGGTATGAACAGCTATTTTGAAGAAAACAAGACATTATAGTAGCCAGTGCTGATTTAATACCACTTGTGTTGAAGACGCTTTTGTTCTTCTGTCTCCATCGGTTCTATCATGTTGTATCTCATTGGATTTTATTATGTGTGACACTATAAACAAAATTTTTTATGGACAAGGAGATAATGTAGTAACGATTGTTGATTTTCTTTTAGTTGGTTCTGAATATCCTGCAATACTTTCATTCTCTTGAATCATTTAATACTGTTTTGTTATGTTGGATACTATAATGTATGAAGTATACTCAAATATTTCAAGTATGGTAGGAACTGTTATGTTGGGTTGTCTTGTCGTGAAATATTATGTTGTGTAAATTGTTCTGTTCTGATCTGTTTTGTTACGTCTCTTTTATCTTAATTTTTTAAAATTAAAAAGCTAAAAAAAAAAAACAGCATCCACTGGGCGATTAAGGCATTGACCGATGTGATGTGTCCCCATAGCTGAGCCATGGCAGCTGCATGGTGCCATGCTTTAGATGAAGCTAATTCAGAGCAGAGCACTTTGAATAGAGCAGATGACCCTCCATAGCATGGGTGGGCCTCATCTAATCAGTTGAAGACACTGATATAAAAATACGGAGCTTCTCCATGAAGAAAATGTTGCCTTTAGATTCCCTTTTAGACTCCAGAACATATCAATTCCTCCTGGAATTTTTGGCCTGGGCTGCAAATTTTGAACTTGCCACTTTATCACAATAGCACCAGCTAATTCCTCTTTTTTATATATCTCCTCTCCTTTCCCCTCTCCTCTTTTCTCCCCCTCCCTATCCCCTCCCTTCCATCTCTTTCCCTTGGTCTCTCTCTCCCACCTGGCACTTCAGTTCATTAAGTTGATTGTTTCCACAGTTCTGGTTGCAAACTGAGTAGGGTGAGAACAGAATCCAATTCAGTGCTTAGGTTCAATGTTGACCTTGGAGGGAACTAGATCCCATCTTCATCTAATCAGTTTGTGACCAGGATCATGGAGAGAATTGAGTTCATGAACTGAGGCCCCACCCCATATTCTTAGGCAGCATTATGAGTTTATACGTAGATAAATGATAGAATGTGACTATAGAGAGCGATGTAGAGGGAGACCAGTATCTTTGACCCATGTTTACCTGCATCTCTGTCTCTATATATTTATAATCTGCTTGTAGAAGGAGAGAGAAAGTTCTAGGCTGCTGTTCTCAAGGTTCCTGCTGTGTTTCTGTGTATGGTCCATGTCGATGTCGCTCCCGGCCGGCAGGAAGGACACACGACAAAGTCTGGCAGTGGACAACCTTTTCTTTTATTTTCTCTCCGTACAGCCTGCCCTGGGATCGCTCCCAGCCGAAGCCTCCTCTGGTCCGCTCCCCGCGGCTCCTTCCGTGCTTCGCTCCGAAGCCTCTACCGGTCCGCTCTCCGCGGCTCCTTCCGGGCTTCTACTTCCCCCCAGGGGTGGCACCAGTATATATACGGATACAGTGTCCAATCATATTAAAGTAAGCAAGGCAAGCTGATTGGCTAACATATTATTGAGCGGGTTGTTTACGCGGTAAGCAGGAAACTAACGTGCTCGATGGGAGGGGTAATCTAACTCAGGCTTTGCTCTTTACCACAGGCCGCATGATCGCTATATGCGGCGGCTCGGCAATGTGGTGGCTCCCAACATCTCCCCCTTTTTTATTTTAAATAAGTCTACGCATCGCAGCCCGTCCTGAATTGAGTGTAGAGGCCTATGCCCTGATAGGAGGCCCACCAAGGGCTCTCGGCGTCGGCCCGGGTCGGCCGTCCCCGAGTCTGCCGAGGCCCCGAGGCCCTCGTCCTTTTTCCAGGGCCAGGAAGGAACCGGACGGAACCTGGATGCACACAGGCATACACTCATGTCGCTCCGCATGATCCCCCCGGGGCGACATTTGGTTCGGGCGGAACCTAGTAATTCAGCGGCTTTCGTGCGGTATGGGGTAGGGCCTGTCTTAGGTTGAGTCATGCTGGGGAGGCATGCTCTTACCCGTCATTGACTCATCTACCCTGCTATATCATAATTTTTTAGAGGAGGAGTGTGGGAAGCTCACCGTCCCTAGACTCGGTCGTAGGCTAGGCGAGCGAGCCATGCATATGCCTGAGGATCTTCTTGTCCATTTCGGGCTACCGCTATTTCTATTCATCTTGTTGGTTGGTCTGTGATGGATCTCCGGTAGGGCAGGTCTGATCTTCAGTCGCGGGCTTTGTCGCCCGTGTCAGTCTCTCCGGTACCCACAGTGGTTCTCGTCCCGATTCCTGTGGGAAGACACAAACCGCACCTAGGTTCCAGCTGACCACTGGATCCGGGCCCATCCATTGTCCTGTCAGGACATCTTTCCACTTCACCCACCCTTTATGGTTGGGGGAAGGGTTGCAGTGCTCCACAGCTGGGGAGCAATTATCATTATTTAAATTTAAAAAATTGTGTGTGAATAGTGCCATGGATAATCGTGCCTTTGGGGCCAGGCCTTGGCCTACTCCCCCTTTTTGTTTAGCTAGAATTGCTTTGAGACTTCTATGGGCTCTTTCAATGATTCCTTGACCTTGGGGATTGTATGGGATACCATGTTTTAATTGAACCTCCATCATTTTGCAGAACTCATTGAAGGCTTTGCCTATATAGGCTGGTCCATTATCAGTCTTTAATATTTTTGGTTTGCCCCATGCGGCCCAAGCCGCCAGGCAATGATTGATCACATTAGACACTTTTTCACCTGTTTCTGCTGTTGCAAATATGACGTGAGAACAGGTGTCTGTGGAAACATGAACATATTTAAGAGTCCCAAACTCCTGTATATGTGTGATGTCCATCTGCCAAACATCACCAGGGATCAAACCTCGAGGGTTTACTCCCATCGGTATGGCAGGTTTGTATGTGGCACAGGAGCCACATAGTCGCACGATATCTCGTGCATCTGCTCTGGAAACATGGAAATGGTTTGCTAGTGTCCTGGCATTGACATGAAACTTATCATGGAAGGCACGGGCTCGCTCGATTGGTGTTAGTAAGGTAAAAATCCATAACGGGCGAGTGGCAGTGTCAGCAGCCGCATTCCCCTGTGCCATAGGCCCTGGCAGGGATGTATGTGCTCTTATGTGGGTGGTGAAGACCTTATGGTGTCTGTTCTGGAGCAATGTCTGGATAGACAGGAACAGCCCAGCCACTGTGGAAGTGGATCTAATTAAACCGGCAGTCTCAAGCACTTGCATAGCATTGACCACATACCTAGAATCGGAGACAATGTTAATGGCTCCTGAGAACCGTTCAAGAATCATTTTAACGATCTGCAGTTCCACCACCTGAGGCTGATCAGGTTCAAATTGTATGGTAACCGGGGGCTTGCCTAGGATCACATAGGCGCCTATCCCCGTCTTGGAGCCATCTGTATATATTGTAGTTGCTGGGACTAATGGCTCAGAGGCAGTAACCTTTGGAAAAATTACAGGGTGCTGAGTAACAAATGACAAGATAGGGTCTTTAGGGTATTGATTGTTTATATCCCCATGGAAAACACATCTCAAAATGGCCCAAGTATCTATGCAGGCAGCCAGGGTCTTGATCTGGCTGGCGGTATAGGGTACTCGGATGGCTTGTGGTCCTGAGCCAAAATGTTGGACAGCTCTATCATGCGCTTCAAGGGCCAATGAAGCGACTGCCTCCGGGTAATGCTCTATGACTTTTGCAGGTGAGACCTTAGGGTGTATCCACAATAGTGGTCCTTTCTGCCAAATCACCGCTGTGGGCTGTAGACTAGTCTGTAGCAAACAGACATCAAAGGGTCGCCCTGGTTCAATTCTGTGTAAGGTAGCCCCACCTAAGGCTTCCTCCACTCTCTGTAAGGCAGCTCTTGCCTCAGGAGTGAGCCTCCTGTGGGAGGCTATATCTGGGTCTCCCTTCAGAAGGTCGAACAGGGGTTTGAGATCTGAATTTGGTATATGTAAATATGGCCTAATCCAATTAATGTCTCCCAATAGCTTTTGCATGTCATTTAGGGTCCTAACGCCATCCGTCCTAATGGTGACCTTCTGCGGAGAGACTAGCATAGGGGAGATTCTCGCGCCTAAGTAGGTCACCATTTCTCCTCCCTGAATCTTGTCGGGGGCAACATGCAGATTGGCTTGTCTCAGGGCCTCGACCAACTGGCCGAGCATATTATTTAGCATGTCTGGGTCCCTGCCGCTGAGCAAAAGGTCGTCCATGTAATGCACACATCTTATCTTGGGAAAGGATTTCCGTAGGGGGGCCAGTAGGGAATCAAGGTAAATCTGACACATAGTGGGACTGTTGGCCATACCTTGGGGCAGCGTTATCCACTCGTATCTGAGATCAGGGCTTTCTTGGTTAATGGTGGGTAAAGTAAAGGCGAACCTATGGGTGTCCTCTGGATGCAGGGGGATTGAGAAGAAACAGTCTCTAAGATCTATAACATAAATCGGCCAAGACTGAGGGATGGCTGAGAGAGCTGGCAGCCCCCTCTGGACCGCCCCCAGGGACTGCATCTGCGCGTTGACCGCCCTTAGATCATGGAGCAGCCTCCACTTGCCAGACTTTTTCTTAATTATAAAAATGGGGGTGTTCCATGGGGAGGTCGACGGCTTAATGTGTCCTAATCTAAGTTGTGCACTGACTATTTCTGACAAGGCTAATAGCTTCTCCTTAGGCAGGGGCCACTGAGGTACCCAGACCGGATCATTTGATTTCCAGGTGATTTTGATCGAAGTGGGTAGGAGAGCTTCTTCAGCGGCCCCTAAGAAAAACCCAGCCCTTGCCTACCTTTTTTGTTCTCTACTGGTATTGGGGATGTCCGACCCTGTAGGGCATTGCCCAAGCCTTTGCTGGGGGTATATCCCTGGTTCCTGAGTATATCCTTAGCCTGGGGGGAGCAGTTTGACGTAAGCGTGACATCCATCTGAGTGAGGATGTCCCTTCCCCATAGAGACACTGGCAACTGCAACACAAATGGTTGGAAATGGCCCTGATGACCCTCCTCATCGCACCAGAGCAGGGTTGAAGCACTAACCTGAGGAGCTGACACCATCCCCAGGCCCTGCAGCGTGTTATCTGCAGTGTTGGTGGGCCAGTTGGAAGGCCAATCCTTTTTGGAGATAATGGAACGGTCAGCTCCTGTATCTAGGAGCCCTGTTATATTCTTGCCATTGACCTTAAGTGAGAGCATGGGCCTTTTATCAAGTGTCATATGGAGTCCCTCGAAGACTTCCCCTGAGGAACCGAAACCTTGACTTTCTCTAATTTTCTGCTTTGAGGGAAATCTCTTGTGGAGACTGGGGAGCAGCAAGAGCTGCGCTATCTTGTCTCCTTTATTGATTACCATAGTACCCACAAGAGATTGAACCATAATTTTAATATGTCCTGTGTAGTCTGAGTCTATGACCCCCGGGACTACTGTGAGACCCCGAAGGGCCGTGGAGGATCTCCCGATCACCAGACCCACGGAATTTTCGGGTAACGGTCCCTTAAAGGTGGTTTCAACCACTTGAACACCCATGTCAGGCACTAATATAAGTCTGGAGGCGACACTGAGGTCCACACCTGCTGACCCAGGGGTGGCCCTTGTTGAAGGCTGCCATCCTGAGCTGTCCTGTCTCTGGGGCGGGGGCCCGCCTGTGAGGGGGGCCCCCTCTGGCCGTTTTTTGGCTCTCTAGCATCTCGTCCACAAATACGGTTGCCCTGAGCATCAAAGACCGACCTACACTCCTCAGCTTTGTGTGATCCCTTCTTGCATCGCCCACAAACATATGGTTCTTCATTCCTAGGACGGGGCCTAGCATCTGCATTGTTTGGGCAATGACGTTTAATGTGTCCTGGCTCCCCGCAGGCAAAACACCCTCTGGCCTTACATTCCCCTCCTGACCCGCGAGGTCCCCTCTGCTGTACAGCCGCGGCCAGGAGAGCAGCCACTCCCGAGTTGGAGAGCGGCCCCCCTATCTCTCTGCATATCCTAATCCAGGTGTTGAGGTCCTTGTTCTTATGAGGGGCTATCGCTGCCTTGCACTCCTTTGTACATTGTTCGAAAATCAGCTGCCTTACCAGCGGTCGAGCCACTCCCGGATCAGAAAATATTTTATCAGCAGCATCTTGCATTCGGGCCACAAAGTCAACAAATGGCTCTGTGGTACCCTGAATTATTTTTGAAAGACACAAGGAGGCTGTTCCGGCACCACTTACCTGCTTCCAGGCGCGGAGCCCTATGGCATTGATTTGTTCATAGACAGCGCCGGGGAACTGAGTCTGATCATCAGCGTGCCGACCTTCTCCCATAAGCATTTCCTTGTTCCACCCCCGGTTTCCCCGACTGGCGTTTCTCTCAGCCTGCTCTGCAGAGAACTCTGCGTACCAGGCTCGCCAATCCAGGTAACTACCCGAGGGCAGACACGCCTTTGCCAGCTGAATCCAGTCCGCGGGGGTGAGGGGCCCAGAAGACAGGTTCTCCAGCATGGCAATGGTGTAAGGCGCAGTCGGCCCAAAGGTTGTAACTGCATTTTTAAGTTCTCTAATCTGCTTTATCTCAAAAGGCTCCCATGCATTACGTCCCTGGCCCATAGCTACTTGTACAGGAAATATCCCGTAGGGGCCACTATCTATCCCAGGTGGTGGATGTACCTCATGAGACAAACGTCCCCCCTGCCAAAGCCGCCTGTAAAAATACCGACCCGCCGGCGGCGGAGCATAAGACGGCGGCCGTGATTGGGCGGAAAATGGGGGCCCGTGCATCACTTCCTGTTCTGGCGAAAGGGGAGGGAGCTCCCACGCGGCCGCCTCGTGGCGAGGGATCGCTTCCGGGAACAGCCCCCAAGGTGGGGCGGAAGGCTTCGCCTCCCTCTCGCGCCAGGGGGCGCTCAGGAGCTCTCTACTCCTCCGCAGACCAAGTTGAGCGGAGCGCAATTCGCGGCGCAACGCTGGGAAAGAACCCTGCGACTCCTTATCGAGCGGCCTATCCTCTTGGCATCTAGGCTCCTTGGTCTCATCGTTGTCTAAGCCTTCCTCGTTCTCGGAGTCAGACGACTCCGAGGCCTGAGCCCCGTCTTCCTCCTTTATATCTTTGTCTCCTTTGACGGACCCCTCCGGGGAGCTCCCTGACTGGGCCTGTTCGAATGCCCTACGCACTTTAATGAGCTCTTGAGAACCTTCCCTGCAACCACCCTCGCTCTTCAAGCATGCATATATCATTTCCCACAGTGGCCGAGCGAAGACCGAAGCCCCGCCCTCCCTTTCCGCTAGAGAAAGATCCCTGCCCAACTTCTCCCACGAGGGCAGGTTTAAGTGCCCTGTGGGCAAGAACCAGGGAGCGAAACTATCAATCTCCTCAAAAAAGCTCTCCAGCGTTTTGCGTCCCACCTTGAGGTCTCTGGACTTTAAGAGCTTCCGGAGGACCTGTACCAAGGGCTGGGTGTCGTTACTCGGTACGTTACCCATATTTAATATGTTACTCACCGCGTGAGGCCCAAAAATCCGCCACTTACGCGTGAGCCTGAGGGGAGTCTAAAAACCCTGTAGGTGCGCGCCACCCAGGGCCCAGGTTTATCCCCTGCTCACCTGTCTCGCAGTGCTGTATCAAGGAACGTTGTCCACTACCACGTCTCGGGGGTGATCAGTTGTTCCCCGTGCGGGCCACCAAATGTTGATGTCGCTCCCGGCCGGCAGGAAGGACACACGACAAAGTCTGGCAGTGGACAACCTTTTCTTTTATTTTCTCTCCGTACAGCCTGCCCTGGGATCGCTCCCAGCCGAAGCCTCCTCTGGTCCGCTCCCCGCGGCTCCTTCCGTGCTTCGCTCCAAAGCCTCTACTGGTCCGCTCTCCGCGGCTCCTTCCGGGCTTCTACTTCCCCCCAGGGGTGGCACCAGTATATATACGGATACAGTGTCCAATCATATTAAAGTAAGCAAGGCAAGCTGATTGGCTAACATATTATTGAGCGGGTTGTTTACGCGGTAAGCAGGAAACTAACGTGCTCGATGGGAGGGGTAATCTAACTCAGGCTTTGCTCTTTACCACAGGCCGCATGATCGCTATATGCGGCGGCTCGGCAATGTGGTGGCTCCCAACAGGTCCACAGTAAGATGGCGGGGGCTATGCGTCAGGATGCTGATCGATCAATCTGGAGTCCAAAAGCACCCCAGTTGCAGCACAGCTAAGGTATCCATGCATTGTCAGAGCTGTGCTGGTCTCAGGAGCAGCTGCCCTTCCGTTTTTGTGAAAATCAGCCTGCTCAGACAGGGCATGTGCCCTCTGGTGGTTGTTCAGCGTCATGTTCTGAATGGAAAATTCAAGTGGTGCCATTTCCAACAGCAGTCAATAGGTCGAGGTGAAGGATGGCTGTCTGTGA
The DNA here is from genome assembly GCF_034190915.1 of Cavia porcellus. Lineage (NCBI taxonomy): Eukaryota > Metazoa > Chordata > Mammalia > Rodentia > Caviidae > Cavia > Cavia porcellus. The sequence continues at coordinate 30,967,765 of NW_026947500.1, forward strand.
TGTGTTCAAAATTCAGACACACTGAATCACCATGCAGGGCGATCACCCGTACCTGCTACAGCCTCACCTGCAAGTTCAGCACCGCTTGGAGCCCAGGTGGCCAGGGGTCCCTACAAAAGACAGTAGGGTCCCCGAAATGGCTCCTTACTGTCCCTGCTAGTTACCTGCATGGAAACGGTATCTCCAGGTGGACTCTGCAGTGCAGTTATGACAGCAGGAGCTTCCCCATGTGCTTCATGTGCCCTTTTCTTGCTTAGCCATGATTGTGCATGGTGGAACTGAGTGGCATGGGGCAATTGGGGCAAAATACTCCCCCTTCTCTGGCATTCTGTTCTTCTGACTCATCAATCCCATATAGCTTCTTTGCTCAGGCCTGCCCCAGTCACAGCTCATGCTTGTATACTGGGGCTGTTGTGACACCAGATGGCAGCCCATGTGCTAACAGAAGCAAATTCTCCCTGAGCCCAGGCCAGAGCCCGGTAGTGGACTTTGGTGGGCTGCCCCTGCACAGCTGAGAGGGGTCTGCCCCAGCCTCTTCTGCGGTGCTGGTGGTTGACAGTGATCTTTGGTGTGGCCCTGGCCTCAGGACATTTCACCTAGACCACTACTTTTTGTCATTATTAGTGTTCTCCCTGTGTTCCTGTCCACACTTCCCCTTCCCATCAGGGCCCCAGGGTCCACTCTGGTGACCACATTGACTTGATTACATCCACAAAGACCCAGTTTCCAAATAAGTTTCCAGTCTGTAGTCCAGAAGTGAGGGCTAAAGCACATGAATTTGGGGGAGACAGTTTATCCCCGACATAGCACCCCATCCTACACAAGTCTTGTTGCAATCCTGTCTTTGTCACTGGCTTTTCCCACATGTCCCATGACACTCAGGACAAAACTCAGCAATCTGGCTTCCTACAGGCACTGGAGCTTCTCTGATGCCTCTCTCTCTGCTGGAAGAATCTGTGTCCCTTCCCACAGGGTGGTGGCACCTTGGTCACTGCCCTCTCTCTCCCTCTAGTGGCCCCACAGAGCTTTGCACTGCTCTTTGTCCCAGAAGCACAAGGAGAGTGACAGAGGAGAAAGCTCTGCCCTGAGTGGACACTGGATCGCTGAATGAAGATGCCATGGGGAGAAGCTGAGCAGGCTGGCGTGGGCAGGGAGGCAATGTCCAGGGATCTGGAGAAAAGAAGGAAAGGACTAGAGAGCAGGAGCTTTATACCATGGCCAGGGTGACGACTTGATACACAGAGAGCCAAGGAGATCAACAGTGGAGCAAACTCCTGGGAGAAGAGGCAGCTTTCAGGACAGCATCGATGTGAGCTGGACCTCAGGCCCAGTTTGCTTCTAAAGGGAGTGAGAACTGGGTGGCAGGGGGGAGATGGGATGGGGGAGGGACTGGCTGGAGAAGAGGCAGGTAAGGAAGAGGACAGGGCACCATTAGTGGGAAGGCACCCTTCGTTCTTTCCATCATGATGATGTGTTTCAGAAGTTTGCAGGTAAAGAGCATGAAGTCAGTGGGCAGTGGACATTCATGGCCCCCAGACATTGCCACGGGCACCAGCATCAGTGCAGGCTGCCAGTGTGTGGACAGGGCCTCAGATCTTACACTGGCAGCACACAGAGCCACAGCAGCTGGACTGGCAGTAGCAGTGCTTGCAGCTGGGCTTCCCACATTTGAAAGGGCAGGACTTTTACAGCAGGAATTGCTAGTCCACCCCAGCAGCCACTGCCCTTCACTGCAGGAAAATCACATGATAGCAGAGTTGTTGGAGCATTGAAGACAGGACCAGCACAATACAGAAGTGGGAGGCCACTTTAATAGCATCCGGTGGGCGACTGAGGCAGGTACCCATGTGATGTGTCCCTGTAGCTGAGCCATGGAAGCCGCATGGTGCCATGTTTTAGATGAAGCTGATTGAGAGCACTGTACTTTGAAAGAGCAGATGATCTTCCAGAGCATGGGTGGGCATCATCCAATCATTTGAAGACACTAATATAAAAATACTGAGCTTCTCCATGAAGAAAATGTTGCCTTTAGATTCCCTTTTAGCCTCCAGAACATATAAATACCTCCTGTAATTTCTGGCTTAGCCTGCAAATTTTGAATTTGCCTGTTTATCACAATAGCAGGAGATAATGTTTTCTTGTTTTAAGAAAAAAAAAAAAACGCATCTCCTCTCCTTTGATCTCCCCTCTTTCTTCCCCTCCCCTTCCCTCTCTACCCTCCTCTCTCTCTCCCACCACCAACTTCAGTTCATTAACTTGATCGTTTCCATAGTTCAGGTTACAAACTGAGTTGTATGAGAACAGAATCCAATTCAGCGTTTAGGTTCAATGTTGACCTTGGGTGGAAATTGGATCCATCCTCATCTAATGCAGTTTGTGGCCAGGATCATGGGGAGAATTGAGTTCATGAACTGAGGCCCCATCTCGTATCCATATGCAGCACGCATGATTTTATACATAGATAAATGACAGAATGTGACTCTAGAGTGTGATTCAGAGGGAGATGGGTATCTAAAATCCATGTTTATATGTTCCCACATTTCTGTCTCTCTGTATTTATATTCTGCTTCTAGAAGGAGAGAGAGAAAGAACTCAGGATCCATACACACGCTCTAGGCTGCTTTGCTGGAGGTCCCTGCTGTGCTTGTGTGTATTAGGAAACCACCAGGAAGAGTCCCCTTGGCCTGAGCGGGACATAACAGGAGCTCACTGAGTCTTCAGCCAGGGGAGGGTGAGACGCCCTCTCTCCTGCCTGCTTTGGTTCCTGGCAGCCTTGGTGAGGGGGGAGCTGAAGACACTGTGTCCTGGGGGCTTTGTCCAGTCAACCAGGGCATCAACCCTTGGGTCAGTGGTCAATGCACATGTATGGGGAGCCCCTGAATGCCTCCACCTGATCCCACAGAGATAAAGCCAGGGTCAGTGGTGACCCTGAGACTTTTAACTTTGTGACTTGGAGAATTTTCTGAACAATGGGCTCTCTACTTCTCAAACAGGAAGACAACACCTATTTTGTCATGCTGTTTATCCTGCTTCGGTGTGATGGAGGAGCCCTGGGGCAGCCCTGTTTGCTTTACCTTGGTTTGAGGAGCTGATGGGTGTAAACCTGAATCTGATCATGTGCACTTGTCCCCACAGAAGTGGGGGGGCTTGTCCCAGCTACAATGCCGTCCAGCTTCTGCCCCTGCGGAGTTACAACTGGCTCAAAGTGGGGTCCCAAGGACATCTGATGGCCCCAAGCTTTTCTTGGCTCTACAGACAGCTGTCCTCACCTTCTACCAGCAGCCTGAGGGAAGGACGAGTTTAGACCCAGGTCTGAGCACCAGTGAGGACCACACACCCGGCGTCAGTTTCGGGACAGCCGTGTCTCTGCCACTTCTAGTCTGCAGTGCTCACAGGTGGGACAGGGGCGTGGACGCTGAGGGCAGGAGGGCAAGGCGAGCTCCCTGCCTGGGATGACACAGACAACTTGAACCTGGGCCCTTCCCTGGCCACTGGATCCTGTGTACTCAAGGCGGTGGGCACAGGCCGGCACCCGGCAGAGACTCCCTCTCATTCGAACAGATAGCCGACCGCCTCACTGCCTGGGTCCTATGGCTCAGCTATAAACTGAGGTGCCAGCTAGCTGACCCCCTTTTCCTGAGCCAAAAAACCAAGCACAAACAAAAGAAGACCTCTCTCAGGCAGGATTGGTCCCCAGTGAGATGGTGGGTACTATCCATCATGATGCGGATCTATCAGTCTGGAGTCCAAAAGCACGACAGTTTCAGCACAGCTAAGGTATCCGTGCATTTTCAGAGCTCTGCTGGTCTCAGGAGCAGCTGCCCTTGTGTTTGGGAAAATCAGCCTGCTCAGGCCGGACATGCGCCCTCTGGCGGTTTTCCAGTGTCATGTTCCAAGTGGAAATTTCAAGTGGTGCCATTTCCAAAGGCAGTCAATAGGCCGAGGTGAAGGATGGCTATCTGTGATGTGTTCAAAATTCAGACACACTGAATCACCATGCAGCACCATCCCCTGTACCTGCTTCAGCTTCATCTCCAAGTTCAGCACCGCTTGGAACCCAGCAGGTCAGGGTTCTCTGCAAAAGACAATAGTGGCTGTGTAGTGTCCCTGCCAGCTATCTGCAAGGAAACGGGATCTCCAGGTGGACTCTGCAGTAGAGTTATGAGAGCAGGAGCTTCCCAACTGTTCGGCATGTGCCCTTTTCTGGCTTAGCTTTGAACTTGTAATATTACATCATTTAACAATCCTTAAAGGTGAGAATTCAGTTACTATGTTAAAGCATTAAACAAAACCTGGATGGTGAGTTTCAACTCTTGCTCCTATTACAAGGAGAAAGTTTCAGAACACTCTAGCTGTTTTCTTTTAAAGGAAGAAGAAGGAGAGGAGGTGGAGCAATATGAGGAGAAAGAGAAGGAGGGAAGGGAACAGGATGAGGAGGAAGACTATATAGAGAAAAATACAGAAATCTATGTCTTTTCCATTTGTAAGGCACTACTTTACCAAGAGGAAATACACTACTAAAGATCTAGCGAAATCACTCCTAAAATTCATCTGGAGTGAGAAGAGACCTAGAATAGCAAAGACAGTTCTAAGCAACAAAGGCAAGGCAGGAGGCATCACAATCCCTGACTCGAAGTTATAGTACAAAGCTACTGTAGTAAAATCAACATGGTACTGGAATAAAAACAGATTTGAAGATCAATGGAATAGATCAGAAGATACAACCACAACTACAAACACACTCAACCAACTTATCTTTGATAAAGGGGCCAAACACATTCACTGGGAGAACGACAGTTTCTTTAATAAATGATGCTGGAAAAACTGGCTCTCCATATGCCGAAAAATAAGACTAGACCCATGCCTAACACCATGTACTAAACTAAAATCTAAATGGATCAAAGATCTGAATTTTAAAACAGAAACACTAAATCTGTTGGAAGACAACTTGGATAAGAACCTTGAAGACATAAGGGTAGGTAGAGAATTCATGAACAAGAATCAAACCACACAGGAAGTATTTCCCAGAATCAACAACTGGTATCATGTCTTATTCAAAAGTTTCGGCACATCTAAAGAAGTCTCCAGCATAGTGAAAAGAAAACCCACAAACTGGCAAAAAATCATAATGAACTGTCCCTCAGAAAAAGGACTTCTGTCTAAAACATATAGAAAATTTTTAAAAAATCAGAACCCCATAATACAAAGATCCAATCCAAAAATCAGCATCTGAGATGAATACACAGTTTTCAGATGAAGAAATACAAATAGCAAATAAATACATGAAAAAATGTTCATCATCATTATTCATTAGAGAAATGTAAATTGAAACCACACTGAGATTCGATCTTAAAAGAATGGCCAGGATCAAGAAAACTACCAACAACAAATGCTGGAAAGGCTGTGGGAAAAAAGGAACTCTCCTGCACTGTTGGTGGGAGTGTAGACTAGTGCAACCATTGTGGAGGTCAGTCTGGAGATTTCTCACAAAGCTGGGATTGGAAGTCCCATTTGTTCCAGGTATTCCACTTTTAGGCATATTCCCAGAAGAACTGAAAGCATCATACCACAGTGATATATGTATATCCATGTTTATAGCAGCACGATTTGTAAGAGCTAGATCTTGGAAACAACCTAAGTGTCTATCAACTGAGGAATGGATAAAAATTTGCAGTATTTTCATACAATGGAGTACTGCTCATCAATAAAGAATGATCACATTGAGAAATTTATAAATAAATAGACGCAACTTGAAATAAATCCAACTCACATATATAAATACCATATAGTCTCCCTAGTGTAAGAAATGGTAAGACTATATAAAAGTATTTGGTAATCATGATTCCCCATTACATTGAAGCTTATAATGCTCTCATTCATTGGTGGAAATGGTTTTATTCTGGATTGTTTGATTTTATTGTCTGTGATGATATGAACAGCTATTTTGAAGAAAACAAAACATTATAATAGCCAGTGCTGATTAATTATCATCTTGCTTTGAAGTCCTACCCTACTTTTGTTCTTCTGTCTCTATCATGTTGTATCTTATTGGATTTTATTATATGTGATAGTATAAACAAAATTTTTTATGGACAAGGAGATAATATAGTAACCATTGTTCATTTTCTGTTAGTTGGTTCTGAATACCCTGTAATACTTCCATTCTCTTGAATGGTTTTATACTGTTTTGTTATGTTGGATACTATAGTGTATGAAGATATACTCAAATATTTCAAGGAAAGAGACACTATGGGAGCTACTGCTATGCCGGGTTGTCCTGTGGTGAAACATTATGTTGCTTAAATTGTTCTGTTCTGATCTGTTTTGTTGTCTCCTTTTATCTTAATCTTTTTAAAATAAAAAAATTAAAAAACAGCATTTGGTGGGCGACTGAGGCAGTTACCCATGTGATGTGTCCCATAGCTGAGCCGCGGAAGCTGCATGGTACCATGTTTTAGATGTTTTAGATGAAGCTAATTCAAAGCAGTGTACTTTGAAAGAGCATAGCATGGGTGGGCCTATCCAATCAGTTGAAGGCACTAATATAAAAATACTGAGCTTCTCCATGAAGAAAATGTTGCCTTTAGATTCCCTTTTAGACTCCAGAACACATCATTTCTTGCTGGAATTTCTGGCTTAGTGTGCAAGTTTTGAACTTGCCAGTTTATCACAATATCAGGAGCTAATTCCTTCTTTTAAAAAAATATGCATCTCCTTTCCTTTCCTCTCCCTCTCTCCTCCCCTCTCCTCCTCTCCCCTGTTTCTCTCCTCTCCTCTCTCTCTCCCACTTGGCACTTCAGTTCATTAACTCGATTGTTTCCACAGTTCTGGTTGCAAACTGAGTAGGATGAGAACAGAATCCAATTCAGTGCTTAGGTTTAATGTTGATCTTGGGTGGAAATTGGATCCCATCTCTATCTAATCAGTTTGTGACCAGGATCATGGAGAGAATTGAGTCCATGAACTGAGGCCCCAGCCTGTATTCCTATGCAGCATTATGAGTTTATATGTAGATAAATGATAGAATGTGACTATAGAGAGCGATGCAAGGCACATCGGTATCTATGACCCATGTTTACACGTACCTGCATCTCTGTCTTTATATATTTATATTCTGCTTCTAGGAGAGAGAGAAAGAACTCAGGATCCATATACAGGCTCTAGGCTGTTTTGCTGGAGGTCCCTGCTGTGCTCCTGTGTATGAGGAAACCACCAGGAAGAGTCCCCTTGCCCTGAGCAGGACATTACAGGAGCTCACTAAGAGTCCTCAGCCAGGGGAGGGTGAGATGCCTTCTCTCCTGCCTGCTTTGGCTCATTGCAGCCTTCCTGGGCTGGGAGCTGAAGACAGTGTAGACTGGGGTTTGTCCAGTCAACCAGGGAATCAACTCTTGGGTCAGTGGTAGACACACATGTATTCAGCGCCCTTAAATGCTTCCATCTGAGCCCACAGAGATAAAGCTAGGGTCGGTGATGATCCTGAGATTTTTAACTTTGTGACTTGGTGATTTTTCTGAACAATGGGCGCTCTGCTCCCCAAACAGGAAGACAGCAGCTTTTTTGTTGTGCTGTTTATACTGCTTCAGTGTGATGTAGGGGCCCCTGGGGCCGCGCTGTTTGCTTTGACCTTGAAGTCAGGAGGTGATGGTTATCAAAAGGAATCTGAGCCTGTGTACTTGTCCCCACAGAGGTATGCAGGCTTGTCCAGGCTCCTCCCCCTTCTAGGTTCTCCTCCTGATGAGCTCCAAGTGTGCTCCCGTAGCCTAAGGACGTCTCACCGCCCAAACCTTTCCTCTGACTCTACACACTGGTAAGTCCTCAACTGCTACCAGCAGCCCAAGGCAGGAATGAGTTTAGACCAGGTCTGAGCCTCAGTGATGACCACACTCCTGACATCAGTTCAGGGACAACAGTGTCTCTGCGACTTCTAGTCTGCACAACTCACAGGTTGGCCAGGAGCAAGGACGCGGAGGATAGGAGGGCAAGGCGAGCTGCCTGCCTGGGATGAGACAGGCAACAAGGAGCTGAGCTCGGCCTCGGCCACTGTATCCCGGGTTCCGATAACAGCGAACACGGACCTGAACACAGCAGAGACTCCCTCTCATCCGTGCAGGTAGCCAGCCTCCTCACTGCCCGGGTTCTTTAACTTCAGCTATAAACTGAGATGGCAGGTACCTGACCCCCTTTCCCTCTGCCAAAAAAAGAGAAACAAACAAAACAAAACCTCTTCCATCCTGGTTCGGTCCGCAGTGAGATTGTGGCGGCTATGTGTCAGGATGCTGATCGATCAGTCTGGAGTCCAGAAGCACCCCAGTTTCAGCACAGCTAAGGTATCCATGCATTCTCAGCTCTGCTGGTCTCGGGAGTAGCTAGCTAGCTGCTCCTGTGTGTTTGGGAAAATCAGCCTGCTCAGGAAGGGATGCGCCCTCTGGCGGTTGTCCAGCGTCATGTTCCAAGGGGAAAATTGAAGTGGTGCCATTTGCAAGGGCACTCAATAAGTCTAGGTGAAGGATGGCTGTCTGTGATGTGTTCAAAATTCAGACACACTGAATCACCATGCAGCGCGATGACCCGTACCCGCTACAGCCTCACCTGCAAGTTCAGCACCGCTTGGAACCCAGGTGGCCAGGGGTCCCTACAAAAGACAGTAGGGTCCCTGAAATGGCTCCTTACTGTCCCTACTAGCTACCTGCATGGAAACGGGATCTCCAGGTGGACTCTGCAGTGCAGTTATGACAGCAGGAGCTTCCCCATGTGCTTCATGTGTCCTTTTCTTGCTTAGCTATGAATGTGTATTGTCATATCATTTAAGAATCCTTAAACATGAGGTTTCAGTTACTGTGTCAAAGGCATGAAACAAAACCAGGATGGGGGAACTTCAACTGTTGTTTCTGCACAAGGGCAAATTCTAGAATAGTCTGCCTGCTGTCTTTTAAAGGAAGAAGCAGTAGAGGATGAAAAGGAGGAGCAGGGAGTGATGCAGGAGGAGGACGAGGAGGAGGAAGAAGAGAAGGACGAGGAAGAATAGATAGAGAAAAATCCAGAAATCTATGTCATTTCCATTTATAAGGCACTGTTTTCCCAAGAAAAAAGATCCTAATAAAATTGCCAATTTCCCCCACACAAGGAGGCAATGTTGGCTTTAGGGGTGAGAAATATTTCCCATTAGGAGTGAAAATTAGTGGAAAATAGGAATATGGCAGACTTCATGGTGAGGGACCGGGGCCTAGCTCTCAAAATCCTCTAGGGCACCAAATTTCTTGAGTGCTCTCCAGCCACATAGAGTACAGTTCCTTTTAATATTTTAATCCAGCTAGCTCTAGCTTACTTATAACACCTAGCATATGGTAATGCTACGTATTTTTTATACTACATTGTTTAATAATAAAAATTCTAAATCTTTGCCCTATCTAAATGGGGAAAATACATAGGAGGAAGACATTAGGAACCATTTATCTTAAAATCCATCACCTAACTTTGAGAATTTTGTAAGAATCTGTGATTCTTCTTTGCAAGCCAGATGTCACCATTAACCCACCTTCTGCATATCAGGTGTGCACACACGTGTGCACAAGCACACACTTTTAAACTGCTACCATGTGTTAATATTAGCTCTCATCCCTGAATCCACTTACAGTCTCTCTATAAAAGCATCTACTCCCTAATGTTATCGGTGCTGGGCTTGGAGCCCAGGACCTTGCACATGCTAGACATTGTTGTTCTCTTGGTGAGTTACACTCCTAGCCCCGAGGCCCCCACATTTGAATGCTCTAATGCAAAAGTTAGGAGTCTTAATGCAACTTTTTCTGTACTGTGTGATTTCATCTGATTGCAGTTTATGGGCAGGCACCCTTAAGCTTTCGGGGTTGGCAGTCAAGACTACAGCCACTTGTCACAATGCGGGTATCCAGGATTAAATGAGCATGCTCAACATGGTACAGGGCTCACTCCACCTGGTGGTGTAAACAGGATAGAACATCACAAAGAATTTAGTAATATGATGATCTTTCAGGGCATTATAATTATTTAGATCAACCTTTTAATGTGAGGTTAGAAGGCATTGCTTTGATGTGATGAGTGGACCTATACTGGTTAAACTTATAGAATCTAACACAGTTTTAAATGATGAAGGGAAAAAACTGGAAAAAGACACTGAAGGATGCTACAGAATTTTTCTGTCCAGTGCCAGCAGAAGGGCAAAGGAGGATAGAACCAGCCACAGCGAGATGGGGAAGGCATTGTGGCCAGACACCTCGGGCAGCAGGGAGCCGGCGCCCTCAGGCGCCTCCTTTCCCTGACCTTTGGAGTCTCCATATGAATTAACCTTTTGGTGTTATGAAGCTGTGGTTCTCAACATATAAGGATTTTGCCCTCAGAGGCTACTGAGAAATACCTGGGGATATTTGGGGACATTTTTGTTGTCAAAATTGGGAAAGGGGTGCCAGTGATATCTGGCAACTATTTTTTATTTTTTGGTACTGGGGATTGAACTCAAATTTGAGTTTGTGTTTGCCAAGCAGGCATTTAGAATATAGTAGTAGGCAACTACTTCTAAACACTGCACACCAACCTGGGCAAGTTAGCCAATTAGCAAGACCCCAAATAAAAACTAAAAGTTAAAAAAAATGTTAATAGGGCTGGGAATGTAGCCCCGTGGGAAGGCTCTGGGTTCCATCCTCAGCACTACAAAACAAACAAACAAACAAATAAACAAAACATACAGTGCACAGAAGAGACCCTCCTCACCAAGAATTTCACAGCCCAATGCACCAATCTCTGGGCTCAGGTAGGTGTTGGCAACGGTAGGAGTCTCAGTGGCATCAACGGAGGAGAGGGGACTTTGCTTTTGGTGGCAGCAGACAAGGAGAAAGGACCTCCTCCACAATCTGTTGAGTGCTGATGCTCAAGCCTGAGCTCCGGGAGCCCCAGTTGTGATGGAATTGAGTGGCATGGGGCAATTGGGGCAAAATACTCCCCCTTCTCTGGCATTCTGTTCTTCTGACTCATCAGCCCCATGTAGCTTCTTTGCTCAGGCCTGCCCCAGTCACAGCTCATGCTTGTTTCCTGGGGCTGTTGTGACATGAGACTGCTGCCCATATGCTCACAGAAGCCGATTCTCCCTGAGCCCAGGCCAGAGCCCAGCAGTGGGCATGGGTGGGCTGCCCCTGCGGCTCAGAGAGGTCTGCCCCAGCCTCTTCTGCAGTGCTGATGGTTGGCAGTGATTTTGGGTGTGGCCCTGACCTCAGAACACATCATCCAGACCACTGCTTTTTGTCATTATGGTGTCCTCCCTGTGTGCCTGTTCACACTTCCCCTTTCCTTCAGGGCCCCAGGGTCCACTCTGGTGACCACATTGAGTTGATTATCTCCAGAAAGACCTGGTTTGCAAACAAAGTTCCGGTGTGTAGTCCAGAAGTGAGGGCTCCAGCAAATGAATTTGGGGGAGACAGTTTATCCCCGACATAGCACCCCGTCCTACACAAGTCTTCCTGCGATCCTGTCTTTTGTCACTGGCTTTCCCCACATGTCCCATGACACTCAGGACAAAACTTAGCAATCTGGTTTGCTCCAGGCACTCAGACTTCTCTGATACCTCTCTCTCTCTCTCTCTCTCTGCTGGAAGGATCTGTGTCCCTTCCCACAGGCTGGTGGCACCATGGTCACTGCCCTCTCTCTCCCTCTAGTGGCCCCACAGAGCTTTGCACTGCTCTTTGTCCCAGAAGCACAAGGAGAGTGACAGAGGAGAAAGCTCTGCCCTGAGTGGACACTGGATGGCTGAATGAAGATGCCAGGAGGAGAAGCTGAGCAGGCTGGCGTGGGGCAGGGAGGCAATGTCCAGGGATCTGGAGAAAAGACGGAAAGGACTAGAGGGCAGGAGCTTTAAACCTTGGGCAGTGTTTATTCAGAGGGTCCAGGGTGAGGACTTGATATAGAGAGAGCCAAGGAGATCAACCATGGGTCAAACTCCTGGGAGAAGAGACAGCTTTCAGGACCGCAGGGATCTGAGCTGCAACCTTGACCTCAGACCCCGTTTGTATCTATAGGGAGGCATAAAGGGGGCAGCAGGTGTTTGGGGGTAGGAACTGACTGGAGAAGATGTGGGTAAGGAGCCAGGATAAGGCACCATTAGTGGGAAGGTTCTGTCTATCCTGATGACATGTTTCAGAAGTTCTCAGGTGAAGAGCATGAAGTCAGTGGGCAGTGGACGTTCATCGCCCCTGGACAAGGCCAAGGGCACCAGCATCCGTGCAGGCTGCCAGTGTGTGGACAGGGCCTCAGATCTTACACTGGCAGCACACGGGGACACAGCAGCTGGACTGGCAGCAGCAGGGGTTGCAGCAGGGCCTCCCACATTTGAAAGGGCGGGACTTTTACAGCAGGAGTTGTAGACCACCCCCCAGCCACTGCCCTTCACTCCAGGAAAATCACATGATAGCAGAGTTGTTGAAGCACTGAAGACAGAACCAGCACCACACAGAAGTGTGAGACCACTTTAACAGCATCTGGTGGGCAACTGAGGCAGTTACTAATGTGATGTGTCCATAGAGCTGAGTTGTGGCAGCTGCACTGTCCATGTTTCAGATGAAGCTAATTGAGAGCAGTGTACTTTGAATAGAGCAGATAAAACTCCATAGCATGGGTGTTATAGTATAATTTAGATTCCCTTTTAGACTCAAGACTGGATCAAATCTCCCTGGAATTTCTGGCCTGGCCTGCTAATTTTGAACTTGCCAGTTTACCACAATAGCATGAGCTAATTCATTTTTTAAAAAGTGTATCTCCTCGTCTTTCCTCTCCCCTCTCTTCTCCCCCTCCTTCTACCCTCCTCTACCATCTCTTCCCTTTCCTGTCTCTCTCCCACATCCCACTTAACACTTTATTAACTTGATTTTTTCCACAGTTCCGGTTGCAAACTGAGTTGGATGATAACAGAATCATATTCAGTGGTTAGGTTCAATTTTTGCCTTGAGGGGAAATTGGATCCTATTTTCTTCTACTTCAGTTTGTGACCAGGATCATGGGGAGAATTGAGTTCATGAACTGAGGCCCCATCCCATATTCATATGCAGCATGCATGATTTTATACGTAGATAAATGATAGAATGTGACTATAGAGAGCGATCCAGAGGGAGATCAGTATCTATGATCTATGTTTACATGTACCCGCATTTCTGTTTCTATATATTTATAATCTGCTTCTAGAAGGAGAGACAAAGAACTCAGGATCCATACACACGCTCTAGATGCTTTGCTGGAGGTCCCTGCTGTGCTTGTGTGTATTAGGAAACCACCAGGAAGACTTCCCTTGGCCTGATAAGGACATGACAGGAAATCACTCAGAGTCTCAGCCAGGGGAGGGTGAGACGCCCTCTCTCCTGCCTCCTTTGGCTCCCTGCAGCCTTGATGAGGTGGGAGCTGAAGACACTGTAGACTGCGGGTTTGTCCAGTCAACCAGGGCATGAACCCTTGGGTCAGTGGTCGACGCACACGTATTGGGAGCCCCTGAGTGCTTCTACCTGATCCCACAGAGATAAAGCCAGGGTCAGTGGTGACCCTGAGACTTTTAACTTTGTGACTTGGTGAGCTTTCTGAACAATGGGCTCTCTACTCCCTAAACAGGAAGACAGCAGCTTTTTTTGGTCATGCTGTTTATCCTGCTTCAGTGTGATGGAGGAGCCCCTGGGACAGCCCTGTTTGCTCTACCTTGGTTTGAGGAACTGATGGGTGTAAACCTGAATTTGAGCCTGTGCACTTGTCCCCAAAGAGTTGTGCAGGCTTGTCCCAGCTCCACTGCCTTCCAGGATCTGCTCCTGAAGAGTTACCACTAGCTCAAAATGTGGTCCTTTGCCTGAGGACATCTCATGTCCAAAAGCTTTTTTCTGGCTCTACAGACTGGTGTCCACAACTGCTACCAGCAGTCCAGGGGAGGAACAAGTTTAGACTCAGGTCTGAGCACCAGTGATGATCACACTCCTGCCATTAGTTCAGGGACAACAGTGTCTCTGTCACTTCTAGTCTGTAGTGCTCACAGGTCAGACAGGAGTACGGATGCAGAGGGTACTAGGGCAAGGCAAGCTCCCTGCCTGGGATGAGACAGGCAACACAGAGCTAGCTCCAGCCTTGGCCACTGTATCCCGGGTACTCACAGCGGTGGGCACATGCCAGCACACAACAGAGATCCCCTCTCATTTGCACAGATAGCCAACCTGCTTACTGCCTAGGTCTTTTACCTTCAGTTATAAACTCAGGTGGCATCTACCTGACCGCCTTGTTCTTGGGCCAAGAAAACAATAACAAACAAACAAACAAAAGAAAAACTCTTCTATCCAGGGTTGGTCCCCAGTGAGATGGTGGAGCTATGCATCAGGATGCTGACCGATCAGTCAGGAGTCCAGAAGCACCCCAGTTTCAGCACAGCTAAGGTATCCATGCATTCTCAGAGCTCTTCTGGTCTCAGGAGCAGCTGCCCCTGTGTGTTTGGAAAAATCAGCCTGCTCAGGCAGGGCATGCGCCCTCTGGCGGTTTCCAGTGTCATGTTCCAAGTGGAAATTTCGAGTGGTGCAGTCAAAGGCAGTCAATAGGTCCAGGTGAAGTATGGCTATCTGTTATGTGTTCAAAATTCAGACACACTGAATCACCATGTGGTGTGATCACCCGTACCTGCTACAGCCTCACCTCCAGGTTCAGCACCGCTTGGAACCCAGCTGGCCGGGGGGCTCTGCAAAACACAGTAGGATCCCAGACGGTAGTGTCCCTGCTAGATGCTTGTATGGAATCGAGATCTCCTGGTGGACTCTGCAGTTGACTTATGACAGCAGAAGCTTTGCCATTGCTCTTCATGTGCCCTTTTCTTGCTAAACCATGAATGTGTATTGTTACATCATTTAACAATCCTTAAACCTGAGGATTCAGTTACTGTGTTAAAGGCAAGAAACAAAACTGGGATGGTGAGCTTCAACTCCTGCTCCTGCTAAGAGGCAAGTTCCAGAATAGTCTGCCTGCTGTCTTTTAAAGGAAGAAGCAGTAGAGGAGGAGGAGGAGGGGGAGAAGTAGGAGGTGGGGGAAAAAGACTAAATAGAGAAAAATCCAGAAATCTATGTCGTTTCCATTTAAAAGGCACTGTTTTCCCCAGATAAAAGATACAATCAAAAATAGCTAATTTCCACCCAGAATCAGGCAATCTTGGTTTTAGGTGTGACAAATTTTTCCCATTAGGAGTGAAAATTGGTGGAAAATAGGAATATGGCAGACTTGATGATAAGGGACAGGGTCTTTGATCTCAGAATCCTCTAGGGCACCAAAATTCGTAAGTGCTCTCCAGCCATATACATTACAGGCCCTTTTAATAACTTTACAGAACCTATACACACCCTTGTGTACACATCCAGCTCAGTCTAGATTAGTTATAACACCTAGCACACGGTAATGCTATGTAGTTTGTACGCTGTGCTGTTTAATAATAAAAAGTCTAAATCAATGCCCTCACTGTATGGGGGAAATATGTAGGCGGAAGACACTAAGAACCATTTATCTTAAAATCCATCATCTACCTTTGAGAATTTTGTAAGAATCTGTGATTCTTTTGTACAAGACAGATGTCACCATTAACCCTTCTTTTGCATATCTGATGTGCACAAGCACACACTTTCAAACTACTACCATGTGTGTTAATATTAGCTATTTTCCCTGAATCCACTTAGAGTCTTTACATAAAAACATCTACTCCCTAATGTTGTTATCAGTGCTGGGCTTGGAGCACAGGACCTTGCACATGCTAGACCTTGCTCTCCTGGTTACACTCTCATCCCCAAGGCTATCAGATTTGAATGCTCTAATGCAAATTTTAGCGTCTTAATGCAACTTTTTATGTGCTGTGTGATTTCTTCTGATGCTGTTTATTTTTTTCAGAACAGAATAATTTAAGCAATATAGTGTTTCAATACAAGACAATCCAACATAACAGTAGCTACCATAGTGTCTCTTTCCTTGAAATATTTGAATATACCTTGATATACTATACTATCCAACATAAAAAGACACTGTAAAACCATTCAAGAGAATGAAAGTATTACAGGGTATTCAGAGCCAACTAACAGAAAACGAACAATGGTTTCTATATTATCTCCTTGTCTAAAAAATTTTGTTTATGCTATCACATATAATAAAATCCAATAAGTTACAACATGATAAAACTGATGGAGACAGAAGAACATAAGCTTGGTGGGACTTCAAAACAAGATGGTATTAAATCATCACTAGGTATTATAATGTCTTTTTTCTTCAAAATAGCTGTTCATACTATCACAGACAACCAAATCAAACAACCCAGAATAACATCATTCCACTTAATGAATGAAAACATTATCACTCTTCAAAGCAATATAATGGGGAATCATGATTACCACATACTTTGAGGTATTCTTACACTAAGGAAACTGTTCAGTATTTATACATGTGAGTTTGATTTATTTTGCTTATTAGTATGGTCTCAAGCTATGTCCATTCATTTATAAATATCTCAGTATGACCACTTTATAGCTGAATAGTATTGCATTGTACAAAAATACCACAACTTTTTTTTATCTATTCCTCAGTTGATGGACACTTAGGTTGTTTCCAAGATCTGGCTATTACAAATTGTGCTGCTATAAACATGGGTGCACATATATCACTGTGGTATGATGCTTTCAGTTCTTCTAGGAGTATGCCTAAAAGTGGAATTGCTGGAACAAATGGGAGTTCTAATCCCAGCTTTGTGAGAAATCTCCAGACAGACCTCCACAGTGGTTGCACCAGTCTATTCTCTCACCAACAGTGCAGAAGAGTTCTTTTTCCCCACAGCCTCTCCAGCATTTGTTGTTGGGGATTTTCTTGATCCTGGCCATTCTTTCAGGAGTGAGATGGAATCTCAGTGTGGTTCTAATTTGCATGTCTCTAATGAGTAATGATGATGAGCATTTTTCATGTATTTATTTGCCATTTGTATTTCTTCATCTGAAAACTGTGTATTCTCAGATGCGCATTTTTGGATTGGATGTTTGAATTTTGGCGGTCTGATTTTTAAAAATTCTTTATATGTTTTAGACAGAATTTCTTTGTCAGTTCACTAAGACTTTTTGCCAGTTTGTGGGTTTTCTTTTCACTCTGCTGGAGATTTCTTTTGACATGCAGAAACATGTTAATAAGACATGATCCCAGTATTGATTCTGGGAAGTGTTTCCCATGTGGTTTAATTCCTGTTCAGGAATTCTCTACCTACCCATATGTCTTCAAGGTTTTTACCCAACTTGTCTTCCAATAGATTTAGTGTTTCTGATTTTTTTGTTGTTGTTGTCTTTTTTTGTTTGTTTGTTTTTTATCAGTACCAGGGATCGAACTCACGACTGCCTGCTTGGAAGGCAGGCGCTTATGCCACTGAGCTAAATCCCTAGCCCATAGTGTTTCTGTTTTAATATTCAGATCTTTGATCTATTTAGATTTTAATTTAGTACATGGTGAGAGGCATGGGTCTAGTCTTAGTTTTCGGCATTGGAGAGCCTCTTTCCAACACCATTTATTAAAGAGACTGTCATTCTTCCAGTGAACCTGTTTGGCCCCTTTATCAAAGATAAGGTCATTGAGTGTGTTTGTAATTGTGGTTGTATCTTCTAATCTATTCCATTGATTTTCGGCTCTGTTTTTATTCCAGTACCATGTTGATTTTACTACAGTTGCTTTGTTGTATTACTTCAAGTCAGGGATTGTGATGCCTCCTGCCTTGCCTTTGCTCCTTAGAATTGCCTTCACTATTCTAGGTCTCTTCTGGTTCCAGCTGAAGTTTAGGAGTGATTTCTCTAGATCTATGAAGTATGTTGATGGTATTTTTATTGGGATTGCCCTGAATCTGTATAACAGTTTTGGCCATTTTCACAATATTTATTCGTCCTATCCATAAGCAAGGGATGTCTTTCCATTTTCTGAGATCCTCTTCAATTTCTTTTTTCAGTGTATAATAATTTTCTTTATATAGATCTTTCACTTCTTTTGTGAGAATAATTACTAAATATTTCATTTTCTTGGTTGCTAGTGTGAAGGGTGTGGCTTCTTTTATTTCTCTGTGATTTTGTTGTTAGTGTATAGAAATGCTATTGATTTTTGAGTATTGATGTTGTATCAAGCTTTATTGCTGAATTTATTTATTATATCTAGGAGACTTTCAATGAAGTTTTGGGGGTCTTCTATGTAGAGTATCGTGCCATCTGCAAATAATGATAATTTAACTTCGTTTCTATCTTATGCCTTTTATTTCTCTCTCTTGTCTAATTGCTCTGGCTAGTATTTGCAGTACTATATTGAATAAGAGCAGTGATAAGGGACATCCTTGTCTTGTGCCTGATTTTAAAGTAAAAGCCTTCAGTTTTGGCCATTTAGTATGATACTGGCTGTTGGTTTGTCATAGATGGCCTTTATCATATTGAGGTAAAGACCATCTATTCCATCTATTTCAATTTTCTGTAAGGTTCTTATCATGAATGAATGTTGGACCTTTTCAAAAGCTTTTTCTGCATCTATAGAAATGATCATGTGATTCTTACTTTTGGCTTTATTGATATGGTGGCTTACATTTATTGATTTACGTGTGTTGAACCATTCCTGCATGCCTGGGATGAATCCCACTTGGTCATGGTGTATAATCTTCTTGATGATTTGCTGCATCGTATTTGCCAATATTTTATTGAGGATTTTTGCATCTGTGTTCATTAGGGAGATTGGTTTGTAGTTCTCTTTTTCAGTTGGGTCTTTCTCAGGTTTTGGTACTAGAGCAATATTTGCTTCCAGGAATGACTTAGGAAGGACTGCTTCCCTTTCAGTTTCATTGAAGAGTTTGAGGAGTGTCGGCATTAGGTCTTCTTTGTATTTCTTGTAGAATTCCACAGTGAATCTGTCTGGGCCTGGTCTTTTCTTTGTAGGTAAGGACTTAATTACATTTTCA
Organism: Cavia porcellus; assembly: GCF_034190915.1. Classification (NCBI taxonomy): domain Eukaryota; kingdom Metazoa; phylum Chordata; class Mammalia; order Rodentia; family Caviidae; genus Cavia; species Cavia porcellus. The sequence continues at coordinate 30,986,735 of NW_026947500.1, forward strand.
ATTTCATTAATAGAGATTGGGTTATTCAGCAGTTTTACGTCTTCTTGACCTAGCTTTGGCACTTCATATGTTTCTAGGAATCTGTCAATCTCTTCTGTATTATCAAACCTATGAGAGTAGAGGTTTTCGAAATAGATGTTGATGATCTTCTGTATTTCTACAGAGTCTGTAGTGATTTTGCCTTTTTCATTCCTTATTGCATGAATTTGAGCTTTTTCTTCCCTTTTTAAAATAAGATTGGCTAGGGGCTGATCAATTTTATTTATTCTTTCAAAGAACCAACTCTTTGATTCATTGATTCTTTGGATTGTTTTTTTTAGTTTCTATTGCATTAATTTCTTCTCTGATTTTTATAATTTCCTCCCTTCTTTTGGCTTTGGGCCTGACTTGATCTTCTTTTTCTTGATGTTTGAGGTGTAACATCAAGTTATTTATTTGTATTCATTCTGTTTTCCTGATGTGGGAACTCAGTGCAATAAATTTTCCTCTGAGGACAGCTTTCATTGCATCCCACAGATTCCGGTAAGTTGTATTTGTATTTTTGTTTGCTTATAGGTATTGTTTAATTTCTTTTTTAATTTCTCCTGTGACCCACTGATTACTCAAGAGTGTGTTATTCAGTTTCCATGTGTTTGCGGGATTTTTGCAATATCTTTTATCATTAATTTCTAATTTCATGGCGCTATGATCCAATAACATGCATGGGATAATTTCAACTCTTTTGCATTTATTTAAATATGTTCTGTGAGCTAATATATGGTCTATTTTAGAGAATGACCCATGTACTGCTGAGAAGAATGTGTATTCTGATGTTGTTGGATGGAACACTCTGTATATGTCTATCAAGTCCATTTGTTGACAGGTGTGATTCAGTTCTGTTGTTTCTTTGCTGATTTTCTGTCTGGTTGTTCTGTCCCTTGGTTTCAATGGTGTGTTAAGGTCTCCTGTTATAATTGTGTTATTTACTAATTACATAATAGCTACCCCTGCCTTTTGGGGGGGATCCTGTTGCATGAAGTATTGTTTTCCATTCTTTGACTTTCAGTCTGTGAGTATCCATTTGGGTTAGATGGGTTTCTTGTAAACAACATATGGTTGGATGTTGTTTCTGCCTGTCTGTTTCTTTTAATTGGTGCATTGAGACCATTTATATTAATGGCTATAACTGTTATATATTGTTATATAACTGTTACATATTGGTTTTATATATGTATAAAACTGTTATATATTGGTTTATTGTTGACATGTTATCTTTCTGCTGTTGCATCTTTATCTTTCTGTTCTGTTTAATTGTCTGCTTTGCTTAGTGGTTTCTTCCTAAGTGTATCTAAACTGTCTTTCAGTATTCTTTTCAGGGTGGTGTGGTGATCATGAAGTTTTTCAGCTGTTCTTTGTCATGGAAGTATCTTATTTCTCCATCAATTTTGAAGGATAGTTTTGCAGGGTACATCAGTCTAGGTTGGAAATCATTTTCCTTTAGGATCTGAAATACTTCACTCCATGCTCTTCTTGACTTTATTGTTTGTTCTGAGAAGTCTGCTGTGATTCCGATATGTTTTCCTGTCTTTTCCCTCTGACAACTTTTAATATTCTATTCTTATGTTGGATTTCAAGGATGGTGATTATTATATGTCTGGGTATAGTTTTATTTTGGTTATGGCTATTTGAAGCTCCATATGCTTCACTGAAACTGATGTCAGTTTCCATTCTCATGTTTGGGAAATTTTTAGCTTTTATTTCTCTAAATATCCTCTTGACATCCTTTATGTTTTCTCCTTCTTTTTCATTTATCCCTATCAATCTTATGTTGTTTTTCTTTACATCATCTTGCAGCTGTTCAATTGTTATTTCCTGATTTCTTGTTATTTTTAAAAGATCTTTCCTTTCCTGTTCACTAGCTGCAATCTTGTCTTCAAGGTCTGAAATTCTATCTTCACTGTCATTGAGGTGGTTTTTACAACTTTCAGTGGAGTTTTTTATTTCCTGTATATCTCTTTGCATCTGCTTCATGTGTTCTGTTTGTTTCTTATATTGTTCATCCAGGGATTCTACCTTTTTGTTTAGTTCCTCCAATTTTTTAACTGTGTCTTCTTTAGGTATATTCAACATCTCTTTCATTTCTTTTATCATTTCTTCTTTTACCTGGGAGATTATTTCTAGTTTGAATTTTTTTAAAGCTTCCTGTAGTGGCTTCTTTATTTCAGTCACTATTTTTCCAGGTATTTCAGTTTACGGCATATGTTTTCTTCTATGTACATAGCTCCTAAGGTTACTTGGGATGGCCTGGAGGCTTGAGATTGTAATTTGGTCTTTTGTTTTGTCACTTTCCTATATTTCCATGTTTCAAGTGTTATTCCAAGGCTTCCCCTGGGCCTGTTGGAAATCCTCTTCTATGTTCTCAGCTTCTGTGATGGAGAGAGGGTCACTGGGGTTGGGGCAGGCAGACTCAAGCCCTACTGAGTGGGTCCAGTGCAGCAGGAAGATGTAAAGTTCCCTGGCAGGTGGGAGCAAGGATCTTAACTCCCTCCCGGGGCTCAGGATGGTTGGGGACACTCACCCCAGGCCACCAAACTCCAGAGTTGAGGGCATAGGCAGGCAGGCCCAAATCCCTGGAGCTGGCCGAGCATGGCAGCTGTAAAGTTGGTCCTGATTGCTGTTTATTGATAGGCACCCCTAAGCTTTTGGGGTTGAAAGTCAAGACTACAGCCTCTTTTCACAGTGAAGGTGTCCACAATTAAGAGCATGCTCAACATGCTACAGAACTCTCTCCTACGGGTGCATTTACATAGGATAAAACATAACAAAGAATTTAGTAATATAATGGTGATCTTTCAATGCATTATAATTATTTATATCAACCTTAATATGAGGTTAGAAGGCACCATTTTGATGTGAGAAGTGGACCTGTAGTGGTTAATTTAACTTCATATAATCTACAAAGTTTTAAGTGCTGAAGGGAAGAAACTAGAAAAAGATACATTTTGTGAATTTGTCCATCCTGTCCCAGCGGAAGGGCAGGAGAGGATAGAACTACCCAGAACGACATGGGGCAGCTGCTGTGGCCAGACCCTGAGGGCAGCCGGCATCCTTGGACATGTCCTTGTCCTGACCTTTGGAGTCTCCATAGGAATTAACCTTTTGGTTTTATGAAGCTGTGCTTCTCAGCATAGGATTTTGCCCTCATAGGCTACCTGGAAATACCTGAGGATATTTTTGTTGTGAAAATTGGAAAAGGGGTGTCACTGATATCTGGCAATTGCTTCTTTTTTGTTTGTTGTTTTGTTTTTTATACCGGGATTGAACTCAGGACTATTCGTTTGAATTTGCCAAGCAGGCACTTAGGCTGCTGGGCTAAACTCCTGGCCTCTTGGCAATTACTTCTAAACACTGTACACCAACCTGGGCAACTTAGCCAATTAGCAAGACCCTGAATAAAAACTAAAAATTAAAACAAATTTTAATAGGGCTGGAAACGTAGCTCAGTGGGAAGGCTCTAGGTTCCATTCTCAGCACTACAAAACAAAGAAACAAACCACACAGTGCACAGAAGAAACCCTCCTCACAAAGAATTACACAACCCAAAGCACTAATTTCTGGGCTCAGGTAGGTGTTGGCAACAGTAGGAGTCTCAGTGGCATCAAAGGAGGAGAGGGGACTTTGCTTTTGGTGGCAGCAGACAAGGAGAAAGGACTTTCTCCACAATCTGTTGAGTGCTGATGCGCAAGCCTGAGCTCTGGGAGCCCCAGTTGTGATGGAATTGAGTGGCATGGGGCAATTGGGGCAAAATACTCCCCCTTCTCTGGCATTCTGTTCTTCTGACTCATCAGTCCCATGTAGCTTCTTTGCTCAGGCCTGCCCCAGTCACAGCTCATGCTTGTATCCTGGGGCTGTTGTGACACCAGACGGCAGCCCATGTGCTAACAGAAGCAAATTCTCCCTGAGCGCAGGCCGGAGCCCGGTAGTGGACATTGGTGGGCTGCCCCTGCACAGCTGAGAGGGGTCTGCCCCAGCCTCTTCTGCAGTGCTGGTGGTTGACAGTGATCTTTGGTGTGGCCCTGACCTCAGGCATTTCACCTAGACCACTACTTTTTGTCATTATTAGTGTTCTCCCTGTGTTCCTGTCCACACTTCCCCTTCCCATCAGGGCCCCAGGGTCTACTCTGGTAACCACATTGACTTGATTATCTCCACAAAGACCCAGTTTCCAAATAAGGTTCCAGTCTGTAGTCCAGAGTGAGGGCTACAGCACATGAATTTGGGGGAGACAGTTTATCTCCTGACATAGCATCCCAACCTACACAAGTCTTCCTGCAATCCTGTCTCTTGTCACAGGCTTTTCCCACATGTCGCATGACACTCAGGACAAAACTCAGCAATCTGCCTTCCTCCAGGCACTGGGGCTTCTCTGATGCCTCTCTCTCTGCTAGAAGGATCTGTGTCCCTTCCCACAGACTGGTGGCACCTTGGTCACTGCACTCTCTCTCGCTCTAGTGGCCCCACAATGCAGCACTTTTCTCGCTCTTTGTTCCAGAGCCACAAGGAGAGTGACAGAGGAGAAATCTCTGCCCTGAGTGGACACCGAATCACTGCATGAAGATGCCAGGAAGAGAAGCTGGCATGGGACAAGGAGTCAATATCCAGGGATCTGGAGAAAAGAAGGCAAGGACTACAGAGCAGGAGCTTTCTACCATGGGCAGTGTTTATTTAGAGGGTCCAGGATTAGAACTTGATATACAGAGAGCCAAGGAGATCAACATTGGGTCAAACTACTGGGAGAAGAGGCAGCTTTCAGGATAGCAGGCATCAGAACTGCATCCTGGACCTCTGGCCCAGTTTCCATGTAAAGGGAGGGAGAAATGGGGTGCATGAGAGGGCATAGGTACTGGCTGGAGAAGATGCGGGTAAGCAACAAGGATAAGGTATCATTAGTGGGAAGGCATCCTTCACTCTGTCCATTCTGATGATGTGCTTCAGAAGTTTTTGGGTGAAAAGCATAAAGTCAGTAGGCAATGGAACATTCATGGCCCCTGGACAACGCCAAGGGCACCAGCATCAGTGCAGGCTGCCAGCGTATGGACAGAGCCTCAGATCTTACACTGGCAGCACACGGGGACACAGCAGCTGGACTGGCTGCAGCAAGGCTTGCAGCAGCTGGACTGGCAGCAGCACGGCTTGCAGCAGCTGGACTGGCAGCAGCAGGGCTGGCAGCAGCTGGACTGGCAGCAGCAGGGCTTGCAGCAGCTGGACTGGCAACAGCAGGGCTTGCAGCAGCTGGACTGGCAGCAGCAGGGCTTGCAGCAGCTGGACTGGCAGCAGCAGGGCTTGCAGCAGCTGGACTGGCAACAGCAGGGCTTGCAGCAGCTGCTCTTACAGCCCCCACAGGACCCACAGCCCCCCTTGGAGCACCCACAGGATCCACAGCCACCCTTACAGCCCCCACAGGAGCCACAGCCCCCCTTGGAGCTTCCACAGGATCCACAGCTCCCTTTGCCACAGCTGGAGCAGGAACAGGCTGGCACACAGCAGCAGACAGGCTTGCAGCAGCACACGGGAACGCAGCAGCAGCTGGAGCCACAGCCTCCACAGCTGGAGCCACAGCCCCCACAGCTGGAGCCACAGCCCCCACAGCTGGAGCCACAGCCCCCACAGCTGGAGCCACAGCCTCCGGAACAGCCACAGCAGGTCATGGTTCTGGTGATAGAGGTGGAGAGGTGAGAGGAGCAGCTGGAGGGGGAGGTATGTAGATGTGGAACCTTTGGCCTTAGGGCCTTTATATACCTGCCCAGTTCAGGTGTCTGCTAGACACGTGGTCACTTCCTACTTCCTGTTTGTGTCCAAGGACCACAGATTTCCTTTTGCATTGTAATTTCTGTAAACTGTGTCTTCATTGTGCCTTTCCCAAGATGTCTCCATAGATGTCTCCGGGGAATGCTGTTCCTCAGCCAATATCAGCGAGGGCCCAACAGGAGCCTCCCCTTTCACTGGGGTGGTTAGAGGCACAGCGAGAACAGTGACTCAGGCACTGTGATTACATTTCTTGTGAGTTGGCTCTTGCACATAACACATCTCAATTTTTTCTCTCCCTTTTCCCCCACCCTTTCTCTCCCTGCCTCTCTTGATCCCCTTCTTGGTGGAAAAAGCTCTATATTCCTACTTCCTGTTATCTCTTTTTCATTTTGCTCTCAGTTATATTTTGGTCTTTTTCTATATGAGAAAACATGCCGTATTTAAACTTATGTGTCTGACATATTTATTTATTTCACTTAAACTTCTGGTTTCAAAGTGCACCAATTTTATTATGAATAACTCATTTGTCCTTCTTTACGGCAGAGTAGTACTTCATCGTGTATAAACGCCATGTTTGCTTTATTTTGTCATCTGTCGGTGGACATAGAAGCTGCTTCCAAGGCCTAGCTCTTACGAATTGTGCTGTTACAAAAGTGGGGGTGCATGCATCCCTGTAATATAGTAGCTTTTTCTCTTTTAAGAAAATACTTAGAATGGAAAATCAAACTAGGTCACAGAACTAACAAAAATGCTTAAAACAAAAACATTTAACCTGCTGGAAGATAAAATAGATAAAAATCTTGAGGACATAGATGTAGGCAGGTACTTTCTGAAGAGAAGCTAATGGCACAAGAAATAGTGTCATGAGTCAACAGAGAGAATCAGATTAAACTGAAAAGTTTCTGCACAGCCAGGAAAGAATCAATAGAATCAAGAAACGACTTACAGAACAGGAAAAGAAATTTACCAATTATTCATCACAGCACTAATATCTAGAACATAAAAGAATTTAAAAAAAAAAATCAGACCCTCCCCTCCATAAAAAGACCAAGGCAGAAATGAGCAAGTGAAATGAATGGATACTTCTCAGAAGTACAAACAGCCAATAAATATATATATTTTTTAAAATGTTCAGTATCGCTGGTCACTAGAGAAAAGCCCCAAATCCTTCCCAGCATGACACCCGTGCACAGACACAAGGTCTCCGTGCTGTTTCCACCACCACCGCGCGGTGTCGCTGTGGGGACCCCTCCCCCCACCGGCTTCCGCAGTGGCAAAGTTTGCGAGGCGTAGGTGCTCCAGAAGGCCTCGCTAACCAGCACGCCTTTCTGCCGCCCAGCAGGGTGGGGATTTCCGCCTCATGCCATTGTCAGCCTGTGCGTCCTTGCCGCCCGCTCAGTCTAGCCAGCTCCCTGCTGCTGTACTGATCTCTGATGGCTATTCAGTGCTTAAGCTCCCCTCTCTCTTCTTACACTTGTACAAGTTTGCCGTGTCATCTGGGAGCCCTTTCCACGTCGTTTTTTAATTTGCTCTACATCTCATCCATTTGCAGTAAATTTTTGCTTACTGGATTATGTATTCACACTAGGGTATCCCTCCCTTCCTCCCTCCTCCTCCCCTTCCCACCCTTCCTCTCTCCCTTCCTCCCCTCTTCCTCCCTTCCTTCCTCTCTCCTTCCACCTTCTCTCCCTCTTTCTTCCCTTATTTTCTTTTTTCTTCTTCTCTTCCCTTTCTTCTTTCCTCCTTTCCTTCCTGCCATCCATGTTTCCTTCTCTCTCCCTTCCTTCCTTCCTTTCTACCTCCCCTCCCCTCTTCTTTGTGATGTACTTGTGTTTTTATCTGAACATCCCTTTCTGCCCTTTCAGGTCTGGCAGGTTTGTCCAGACCTTCTACTTACACGGAAAAGAGAAGGGTTCTCCTGCCTCCCTGCACAGAGCTACAGTACTGGGGGCTCCGACCACTTCCCACATGGGCCTCCAGGCACTGCAAGTTGGGGAATGCCAGGACCCCTGGGTTCCCCTCCACTTCTCAGGGGACATGAAATGTGTCGCCTGGGAGATGTGAGTTGTGCATGGCTGAGCACACTTATGGTCCAGTGCCTTCTGAGGGTGGGAGGTATAAACCAGCTCCTGCAAATGCATGACTTAAGCCTGTCTCTGTCACCTGTATAGCTATTCATTTTTGTGCCATCTAAAGCAGTTGGCTACGCAGGTTGTAGATGACAACTAAGAAAAGGGGAAAAGGCTGTGGGATAGAACAGAAGACCCAGGAAGAGTCCTAGAAGAAAGGACAGATTCTTTTTACCACAGACCCTGGGGAAACTGGATATCCACATGCGGAAGATGGAAACAAGTTGTCTGTCTCTCACACTGTACTAAAATAAAATCAAAGTGGATAAAAGACCTAGATATAAAAACAGAAACTTGAAATTGTTGGAAGATAACATAGAGGAACACTTGAAGCTATAGGGACCGGTTGGTAAGGACTTCCTGGACAGAATTCCAATAGCACAGGAAATTATTTTAAGAACCAGTGAATAGGATGACAACAAATGTAAAATTTCTGGATGACAAATGAAATGACACAATGAGGTGACAACTTACAGAACAGGAGAAAGTTTTTGCTTGCTACTCTTTAGAGACAAGAATCATACCTAGAATATACAAAGAACTTGAAAAATTAACCCTCCAAAACCAAATAGTCCAATAAAAAAGGGGGAATTGAACTGAAAAGATATATCTCAAAAGAAATACAGATGGTCAATAAGGATATGAAAAAAATGTTCAACCATGAAAATCAAAAGAACTAGGAATCTCACCCTAGGCAGAATGGCTACCATCAAGGCTACAAAAAACAGTGACCCCTGGGGAGGATGTGGGGAAAACACATCCACATTGTTGGAAGAGATGTTAACTAGTGAAGCCAGGGTAGAAATCAGGATGAATTCCTCAGAGGAGTGAAAACAGAAGCTTCGTTTGGCACAGTTGTTTCTGTCCTGGAGATAATCCTGAAAGGATGAGACACCTTAGTGTAGTGACATATTTGTACCCAGATTGATAGCTGGTAAGTTCTGAAAACAGTCTAGGTGCTCACCAACAGATAGATGGGTAAAGAAAGGTGGAATATGTACAAAATGGGATATCATTCAGCTGTAAAGGAAAATCAAATCATGTCATTCCATTGAAAAATGAATAGAACTCACAATCATCACGGTAAGCAAAATAAGCCAGACCTGGAAACATCACCGTCACTTGTTTTCTCTTATATTATCAACATAAAATTTAAAAATCAATCAACAAGTAAAACAAAGGAGAGATGATAGGAAACTAGCTGGAAAGGAAGAAAAGGATAGAGGGAAAAAAAGAGAGAAAGGGTAAAGGGATTGAAAACTACCAAGAAATGTCATATGCATATATCAGTTCCCCAAAAAGAGCATCTGAGTTCTTTATTACAGACACTCATAGTAAAAAGTCATGAAACAAAAAAGAAAAATGAGAGGAATATAAAAACACACGGGGCTGGCGGTGTAGCTCAGTGATAGGGCACGGGCCCAGAAACCCAAGGCTCTGAGTTCCATCCCTACTATAACAAAATATTAATAAGAATCATAAGAGTAATAATAAAAATATAATATATTAAAGACATACCAAAATAATCGTGGAAAACAAAACAGATTCAGGGCAAGTAATTTATTCCATCAATTTAGAAAGCTAATTTTGTTTTATTTTGCTGGAATATAAATGTGTGCCACTACATCAGGTACACAGATAAAACAATTAAAGCAATAAGGGAGATACCCGTCTCTCTCTAGGAAATTAGTGAAGATTAATAAAACATAGTCAGTGTGCTGAAGTTGTAAAACTGACTGCCAAACATTATAAGCTGCCAGATGAGCTGAGAACAACAAAGGTGAAATAAACACATGTGACTCCCCAGCCTGGCAGACGGAAGGAACATTTTTAGACCTCTCTAGTCATATGGACAAAAGCTCATCCTGAGAAATTATATAAACACAAGGTTATATTTTCAAAGAAAGTAGAGGTGCACAGTTGGTTAGAGCAGATGGAGAGAGATCAATCAGGATGGGCCTTGTGGTAAACACACTCTTGATCTCACGCAGGGAAAGCAGAAGGAAGGAAGTCAGGTGAGTCTCAGGCTCGAGGACAATGAGGAAGGAGCCACACGTAGATCCTCAAGAAACTGAGTGCTGCATGGGGCAAGTAAGAGCCTGAAATCCAGCAAACAAATAAACACATCCCCCCAGCAAGTGCTGTACACAGCAGTGACTCAGTGAGTGAGGACTCAGAGAGACCCCTGGGCAGGTATATAAGGCTCCCAGGCAGGAGGAGCCACATCTACACACCTCCCTCCTCACCTGCTCCTCTCACCTCTCCACCTCCATCACCAGAACCATGACTTGCTGTGGCTGTTCCGGAGGCTGTGGCTCCAGCTGTGGGGGCTGTGGCTCCAGCTGTGGAGGCTGTGGCTCCAGCTGCTGCTGTGTGCCCGTGTGCTGCTGCAAGCCTGTGTGCTGCTGTGTGCCAGCCTGTTCCTGCTCCAGCTGTAGCAAAGGGGGTTGTGGCTCTTGTGGCTGCTCCAAGGGTGGCTGTGGCTCTTGTGGCTGCTCCAAGGGTGGCTGTGGTTCTTGTGGCTGCTCCAAGGGTGGCTGTGGCTCCTGTGGGTGCTCCAAGGGGGGCTGTGGCTCTTGTGGCTGTTCCAAGGGGGGTTGTGGCTCCTGTGGGGGCTGTAAGAGCAGCTGCTGCCAGTCCAGTTGCTGCAAGCCCTGCTGCTGCCAGTCCAGCTGCTGCAAGCCCTGCTGCTGCCAGTCCAGCTGCTGCCAGCCCTGCTGCTGCCAGTCCAGCTGCTGCAAGCCCTGCTGTTGCCAGTCCAGTTGTTGCAAGCCCTGCTGCTGCCAGTCCAGCTGCTGCCAGCCCTGCTGCTGCCAATCCAGCTGCTGCAAGCCCTGCTGCTGCCAGTCCAGCTGCTGTGGCCCTGTGTGCTGCCAGTGTAAGATCTGAGCTTCTAAGCTTAGATGAGCCAGCCACAATTCAAGGCTAACCCTCTCTGTTGGATGAACCCAGCTGTGCCTCCCACTTCCTAAGTAGAGCCCGTGCACTCACGCACTGTCTCCTCTCAGGCTCTCCTCCCAAGTCACCCTCTGGCTCAATTGGCCTGCTGTTTCACTCAGCAGCCTGAGCACTGAACACCTTCTATCCTGCCTTTTGGTCTAGGAGAACCCTTCCTTTGGAGTCCCATTTGGAAAGATGTGGGGTAAAGATTTGCTGGAACTTTCTGTGGGCTATATACTATTGTCTCTTAACCTGAATGTTGCAAACCAATAAAACCACACGGCCACAAACCAAGGCATGTGTCTTGCTCATTTCTTTTTTTTTTTTTTAAAGATTTTATTCAAAGAGAAATAAATGCAAAACAGAAAAATGGTAGAAGTAATACAGTGTTTCAAAAAAAAACAGTAAGAAATCATTACTTGATAGATTACATACTGTCATCTTCAAAGTCACTGTTCAAGTTACACAATTAAAGCATACAAAGTCGACATTTAAACAGTGAGACTGCAAACCGTTCTGTTCAATGATCCAACAAAAACTTGGCAATGTGGTTATTTGTTTTATATACTTAAACATACATGTGGTTATATCCTTTAGAGCACTTTCTTTTCCTCTTGTTTTATAATAACAATTACACACTTTAGGTTTTATTACTCCTACAGTTATTATTACTTTGTTTTAAGAGAATAAAACCAAATGTGACAAAGCAAAATGAAGCCAATAAAAACAAGAATAGACGTAGTATATGAGGTAAAAACAGAATATAAGGTGATCAACAATGGCTACTACAATGCCTCTTGCTATCTTCAAAAGAATTGCCCATATCTTAAAAAGGGTAAGATTAAACATACCAAAATGAAACAAAACAGATCATAAGTAAAAATATTTAAGAAACACTAATTTCAAAGCAAGTTCATTGGATATCTTCACTGTCTGTCTTATTGTCTCTAGTTTTCTTCCAAATAGCTGTCCCCCTCTTCACACACAGTAAATACATACTGAACATTATAGCACTAATTTGATCATAATAGGGTGATGAAGGCTTTTTAGGTCTTCAAGACCTGCCATTGGGAAGTCAATAGTGACTGCCACAATGTTCCTCATTCTCTCCATAGCAGCTGTCCTTATCTTTAGGTACACTGAAATTGAACATAAGAGACTAGACTAGTATCACTCTGAACAGTGAATAATAGTTTTGCTCGATTTTATATCATAATGTTACAGAATTAGCACTGGGTTTCTTAGTGTCTCTTCTTCAGTGTATCTGTTGATTGCATTGTGCATTATATAATCTGTTTCCTGTAAACTGTTTAGAAATTCTCCCCATGTGTGAATGTCTACATGTATATCTATCCTGTCTGTATTATAGGTAAAAACAGATCAAAACAAGACAAAAAACAACCCAAATTCTTAGAAAAACATAAAACGAAAAAGACATACAAAACCACATTATTAGATGATCTATAGTAGTTACTATGCTTTCTCTTATTATTTTCAATAAAGTTGCCCACATCCTCAGATATAGAGTAATTGAACATAGCATTATATAGCTATTTTAATAAAAACACAACTCTGGAGACATTGTAGGACTTCAAAAGCAGTTAATAATCAAACCAGAATGGGTATGTGATTACATCTTGTCATCTTCAGAGTGGTTGCCTCTACTCTTAGACTCGATAATATCAACCATACCAAATTCGAATAAAATCAGTCAAGGCAAAACAGCAGTTTAACAAACCAGCATCAAATAAGACCAGTCTTAGTAAGACAATGTAAGTAATACAGGGCTTCAGTTTAAGTTAATAGGAAATTAAGAATAGTTACCATGGCATAGCTTGCTACTTTGGGGTTAGCTATCTGTGCTCTCAAATCTAGTAAGAGTAGACTGACCTGAACAAAATAAAATCAAACTAAGCAGAGCGATAAGATTATTGTGGCTTTTAAATCCTGATACACTATTAACAATGTCCTCTGCCTTCCTTTTTTAAGCAACTACTCACCTTTCTCCTTTTAGGTGCTTTGTATATTTTGGGTCCCACTAACTCCTTTACTTTTTAGATTAAGGGGGCAACTCGTTACCTACCTGAGTGGTGCTGAACATTTTTACCTCTGACCTTGATCTTGAGCTGTATTCTTTTACTTACTAAAGCCACAAGGTTTTCCTTCCTTCTAGCTTTGTAGTTCTACACTGCACAAAAGTGTCATAATTTTACAATCTATCTGCAGCTGCTGGATGTGTTGTCCCTATTTTCTCTGGTTCCCTGTCACTTAGAGCTTTGTTTTCTCATCTTTGACTTTCAGTTTATTAAGCTTCTTTCAGGTTGAGTATATTTCCTATTCAGAGCATCTCGATGGGTCCTGCCTTCTAATATACTCTGCCTGTGTTTCTTTTTGTTAGTATATCTAGGCTATCTATGTTAAAAATTGTAACCCATCTTCTCTGCCTCAACTCTGCTATTATTTGTCCATTTTTCGCCTTCAGTCCACTGTCCTCCTTGTTCACTGAGGCCTCTCTGCCACTGTTGCTGGAATCCTGGTATTCTCTCTCTCTCTCTCTCTCTCTCTCTCTCTCTCTCTCTCTCTCTAATATCCTTTAGTATTTTCTGTAGGGTTGGGTTGGTGGCCATGAACCCCCACAGTTCCTCTTTGTCTTGGAAACATCTGTTTCTCCATTAATTTTGAGAGAGAGATTTTCTGTATACATTAATCTTCGTTGGAGGTTATTTTCTTTCAGGGCGTGGACTATTTTCCCACAGGCTCTTCTCGATTTGAAAGTTTGTGTTGATAAGTTTGTCATTATTTTGATGATTTGTCCTTTGTAGGTGATGTGCTTCTTTTCTCTGGTCGCTTTTAATATTCTGTTCATGTGGTGGATTTCTAGAATCTTGATCATTGTATGTTTGGGTGTAGATATGTTTTGGTTGTAGTTGGCTGGAGTTCTGTATGCCTCATTTATCTGGATATCATTTCTTTTTCCTATTCTTGGGAAATTTTCCTTAGTTATATCTGTGAAGAGTCTTTGTAGTACATTTGTGGTTACTCCTGCTTCTTCGCTCACGTTTTTTATTCTTAAGTTATAAATCCTCTTTTCGTCTTCTAGCCTTTGAATTGTTTCTTCATGATTTCTTGTTATTTTTAAGAGGTCTTTTCTTTTACAATCACATATCATAAATCTCTCTTCAAGTTTAAAAAGGCTAAGTTTAGTTTCTGTCAAGGCATTTCATCAGCTTTCAATGGAGTTTTTAGTTTCCTGGTAATCCCTTTGGATCTGTTTCATGTATTCTAGATTTTTTATATTCTTCATCAAAGGTTTCTCTTCCATTTCTTCCATTCTTCCACCTGTGTTCTCTTGGGAGTGGCTTATCATTTCTTTAATTAACCTTTTTGTCTTGCCTCACCTGGATGAGAAGCACAGATTTAAATTCGCCTGTGAGGTCACACAGGTATTTCTTTATATCTGCTGATATTGTGTCTAATATTGCATTATTACTGCACTGGTTCACTTCTGTATTTACCTCTCCTGGGCTTATTTTCCCAGGGTCAGTGGCTGGAGTTTTTTTTCCTATCTCCTGTCATGTTTCTGGTTTCTTCCAGACAGGTGTGTCCTGGGGGTTCTCTGGCCCTCTCAGTATTGCCTAGCATCATTCTGAAGTATGCTGAAGCATGCTGACTGAGGTTTTGCTGCCCTCCCCAATTTGCTGTTATCTGAGGTACATGCAGGGACATAGGGACGGTGCAGGCTAGCCTCTTGTTCTGAAGCAGTTGACCCACAATTTCCTTCAGGGACTTAGGCTGTGCTATGTGGATGTCACAGAGTTGTGACCTTTTGCCCTGGCTACTGGGTGCCAACCAGAGGTGTAGCTCAGCCCCAGCAGATTCCACCAATCCTCTCTGTGCCAGGGGCGGCTGACGGATGCCACTTTGGCACCAGGCTCTGCCCAACTCCAAGACATCCTCCATCCAGCAACAGCAGCCATGGGACCCAATCCCCAGCACTCACCGGGAATCAATGCACTTCTCTATCTTGGCTCCAGTCCATGCTGCACTGTGTCCTCCCTCCAAGGGCTTGAGACTCAACAATTCCTATTATCAGCAGCCGTGGCTTCAGCTTGACCTTGAATTTCGTGACTCCATGGTACTCCCAGCACAGCACAGCCCAGTCTCAGTGAGTGCATAAGTTTCCAGCCCTCCACTCATGTTTTTTCTTCCTCTGCAGAGGTAGATTCTAGCTTGATGTGGTTTTTCCATGTCTAGAGCAGCCTTCTGCCTTTTTGAAAACTGTGGGGTGCCTGGCTTTGGCGCCCAGGAGCATGGTCTTCCCCATGGCCTCCTCCAGCACGGCCAGGCAGTTCCGGCTGTGCTGTGGGGCCCTGGGACCCAATTTCCAGTACTCACCAAGAGCCAATAAAGTTATCCACCTTGGATCCACTCCAAACTGCACCGCATTCTCCCATCAAGGGCCAAGGACTCATCGACGCCTGTTATTGGCAGCTGTTTTCAGTGCAACTTTGGATTGTCTGACACTAGCGCATGCTCAGCACAGCGCAGATCATTCTCAGTGAGTGTGTTGGCTTTAACCCTCCACCCGTAGTTTTTATTACTCTTCCTATTTTTATTTTTCCCGTTGGTTATCTCCTGGCTGAATAAGAATCATTCTCCAATTGTCTGGCCCTCCCCATGTTGTCAAATTCTAGCATCTGAGTTATTTTTCCCCACAGAGGTCTCTATCCAGCTTCCTATCAAGCTGCCATTTTTTCCAGTCAATTTTCTGATTTTCTACAGATAGATTACTTTTGAGATAAAGGCAGTGGTTTGGCATCATTTCCTCATTTTGTCACATTGCACAGCTTGAGGTTCTCTTATAGTCTTTCCTATACAGGCTGCTTCTTGTAGAAGTCACAGACAGCAGCCCATCCAGCTAGAGTCTTCTCCCCAATGTACTAGTAACAAGCACTTTAGCACCATGACCATTTCCTTTTTCCATGCTTGGAAAGTTTTCCTTAATTATTTCTGTGAATAGTCTTTCTAATTCGTTTGTGGTTACTCCTGCTTCCTTGCTTACATTTTTTAATCTTAAGTTAAACATCCTCTTGTTGTCTTCTAGTCTTTGAATGGTTATTTCTTGGCTCCTTGTTATTTTCAATAGGTCTTTTCTTTCATGAACACACACTGCAATTCTCTCTTCAAATTTCGAAAGGCTAACTTTTGTTTCTGTAAAGGTATTTTGCCAGCTTTCCATGGAGTTTTTAGTTTCCTGGTAGTCTCTTTGGATCTGTTTCATGTATTCTAGATTTTGCTTATATTCTTCACCAAAGGTTTCTCTTCCTCTTCTGGATTTCTCCCTTCTTTCCTCTGTTTTCTTGGGAGGGGCTTAGCATTTCTTTAATTAACTATTTTATTTTTTGTCTCACTTGGGTTAGAATTTCAGTTTTAAGTTCATCTATGAAGTCATGAATGTATTTCTTTATGTCTGATGGTGTTGTGGGTAACATTGCATGGTTGCTGGACTGGGACTCTTCTGTATTTACCTCTCCTGGGCGTATTTTCCCAGGGTCAATGTCTGGAGGCTTTGTCTTATCTTTTGCTCCTGTCATGTTTCTGGTTTCTTTCAGACAGGTGTGTGGAGGAGGTCTCAGGCCGTCTCTGTTTACGTACAGTTTTTCTAAGGCTTGCTGGCTGGGGGCTTGCTTCTCTCTCCATTTTGCTGATATATGAGGTGGTACACAAGGACCCTGCACATTAGCCCCACCCCTCTGAGGTAGTCAAGCTGCAAGTGCCTTTAACACTTTACACTGTGCTGTGGTGGACATCACAGGGTCGGAACAATTTCATCCCTTGCTATTGGTTCCGGACTGGTGGTGGGGCTCAACCTTAGCTGCTCCTACCAGTCCTCTCTGGGATAGGGGCTGTTGACTGATTCCACCAGGGCACCAGGCTCTGCCCTACTCCAAGCTATCTTCCAGTCAGCCTCCCATGCCATTGGACCCAATTTCCAGCACTCACTGAAGGCCAATAAAGCTCTCTACCTTGGCACCAGTCCTCACTGCACCATGTCCTCCTGCCAAGGGCCTGTGACTCACCAATTCCCATTATTGGCAGCCGCAGGTTTGGGATGACCTTGAATCATCCAATTCCACAGCCTGCCCAGCACAGCACAGAACGGGTCTCAGGGAGTGTGTGTGGCTTTGGCCCTCCACCTGTGCTTTTCCTTTTCCTTCCTAATTTTATTTTTCTTTTGGTTTCCTCCTGGGTTAGTGAGAATCCTGCTATAAATGCTCTGAACCCCGCCAGGTTGTCAGATTCTAGCATGTGGGCTGCTTTCCTGGAGAGGTTCCCTATCCAGCTTCCTAGCAAGCCACCATTTTTTTCCTCTTGCTCATTTTTGTCCTCTTCATCATCACTGCCATGGCTATTGGCCTTCGTGTTTCTGTTGAGTGAGGACCTTCTCACGGCTCTTTGGGTGGTATGTGGCTCTGAGCCCTGCTAGGATGAGGAATGGAGGCTACTTGTGCCTCTAATCTCCCTCCAGATCTACTCCTCCTCTCTTGGGATTCCTCTCTGCCCATGTATTGTCACCGCTGACCAAGTGGGGACAAGACTGCACCTGGGTCCAGACTAATAAAATCTCCAAGACTGGGAAAGCCCCTGGGTATTTCAGACTGTCCCCACCTTCTGTCCACTTTTCCATCTCCCCTTGGATGGTTCTTACAACTGATTTGCTCTGATTTTCACTATTAATCTTTACAAAGGCCTTTTTCCTCACTAAACAAACACATTTCTAAGGATTCTATCAAATCCTTGCCACTGAGGGTCTTCTCTTCCACCATGCCACAAGCATATTGCTCAGTCTGCGGCAGGACCAGGAACTGAGATGGAACAATCATACCTGTAATATGGGGTGGTTGTACACATAGACCTTGCTACCATATGCTCTGCAAGCCCACCGGCCTTTGGTACAGTGACCAACTCCTCATCTTCATCTGTCTACCTTGAAGTGATACTGATCAGGCATTAGAACAAATCAAATGGCTTTTCTGTATCAATAATGAGTGTGCCCCACGCCTTGATGACTTTATCAGAGAGCCAGCAGCTAGAATGTGAAAAATGGAACTCGCTACACCAATGGTCATAGTAGAGATCTATGGTGGTTGTGACACTATGGTGCCTCTGAAGGCAAGATAACACTGGAGTTGAGAGCAATAATCAGAACTCAGGACAATAGTGCTAAACTCAGACATCAGGTAGTTCCCTTGTTCAGCAAAGATTTACCACATGGAATGTCTTTGTTCCACTTAACAAGTCCTGGCTTACTTCACAAGTCCTTGCTTGCTGCCTCCCTCAGATATTCCCTTCACTTCCTTGAACCCCTGATGCACCTTTACCCAATCAATAGTAGGCAATTGGGGAATGCTTTGTCTAACCACAAGAGCTCTGACCTCCTGGAATCCTGACAAATATATTCCACTCTCTTGTTTATTTTAGCTTTGCCAAAAGCTCATCTGTAACATTGGGAGACTGATCAGCTCCTGATAATTGACAGTTCTTCATTCCAATCTGCACTGCATATAAGAAATTATCAGGAAACAGAAAAACAATAGCTGATTCCCAAACTCAGGACCTTGGGGATTGCATCTGCAAGCTCTGGCCTTCTGCTCTAAAATTGGAGTAATGTTATTTCAAAGTTCCTGGGGTTGGGGACTTAGCTCAGCGGTACAAGCCCCTGCTTGGCAAACTCAAGGTTGTGAGTTCAATCCCCAGTAACAAAAACAAAACTCAACAAGTTCCTAAGAGGAAGTATTAACAGGGATAAAGCATTTCAGCTGTTTAAAAAAACAGTTTACTAGTGGGACATGCCAAAGCATGAGAATAGATATAAAAATTAAAATCCAGCTGTTTTCAGGAGCCCTGTTGGTGGTAATTAGTGAGGTTATTACTATTTGAGACTTATACAGAGTTTTATGGGAAAAGCAAATGCATTAGATACTTGACTCAAGCTACAATTTGCAGGAATTTAATGAGGTTAAGAAAACTTGAATTATTTTTTTGATATCCATTTCATTTCAAAGAAGAAAAAAAGAAAAAATTTCAAAATATATCAATCGGGAGCCACAATGGTGTATACATTGCCGACTGTCATCCCAAAATCATTCATCCAGAGCACAAGCCATCTGCATTCAATTGTTCAAACAATATCAGTACAAATCATTCTCTTCAATGAACTCAGAGACATAACTAATATAACTATCTTAAATGTATATATTGCTTCAGTTTCTCATGCTAGCGAGACAATACAATGTTTATACATGTGAGTTTGATTTATTTCACTTATTAATATGCTCTTAAGTTGCATGCATTGACCTATACAAATCTCCAGTTCATCCATCTTTATGGCTGAGTAGTACTCCATCATATAAAAATATCAAATCTTTGAAAATTTAAATTCTTGAATTAGACCTATCTCTATGTCATAATGACATAGTTTACTGCTTTTTTTAAAAAGTAGTTTACTCCACCTTTGAAAGACCTAGAAATAATAATCTACCTATTATCAATAAAATCTCCCAGCACCAAGACAGTTGCCTTTAAGTATGACCTTTTTACCTAAACAGAACCTGAGGGTTCTTGAGAAATGGGGTAGACTTGAACAGGTTGAGCATGACATGTCTTGTTAGAAAGCTAGAAAGACAGCAGACACTAGTGACTTCACATCAGAAAGAAGAAGGCATTAGACCCAAAAACCAGTTCAGAATTGCCCTGTGCAAGACAATTTCTTAAATACACTGGCACACACCAAATGTGTCTCAATTTATAAGCACGTAATGCACAAAGAGTGGTGCCCATAATATGCAAAATATCGAAGTTCCCAATTGCCATCACAAGATGATGAAAATCAGGTTTTTTTGTGAACATAAATTAGTAAAGAGAAATAATCAGGCATCTCTTCAGTCTTTAAGTCATCATAACTAAAAAAAGAAAGGAAATGTTACAGTTTATAGGTAAAGAAGAAATTATAAAATGAGAAATTTACCATTTTATATACCATATAGAACAATAGATTGAATGTTTCCAAATCAGACCTTAGAAGAAAATTTACAGCTTTAAATATATATGGTGGAAGTGGGGATATAGCTCAGAGGTGCAGCACCGAGCTGGCCAGCACAAGGTCCTGAGTTTTATTCCCAGGATTCCCCAAATATATATAGCCAAAATCCCATCTGCAAGGCTGACAGAGTTCCCCAGCAGAGCACCAAGTGAACTGATATTTGAGACCAGTCATGGTTTTCTGGGTCTCTCAACTTGTGGAGACTGGTGTGGTATACAGGAAATAGCAGAGGCCCTCTCCACAAACACCCTCAGTGTCTGATATGCCATCTGATTGCTTGTCTCAGGAGATAGAAGCTTGAAATGCCCAGGGCAGCTTTCTACCCTTACTTTTCCTCCTCTGACAGTGACCACTAATGTTCCACCCAGTGGACCCAGCAAAAGTCCTCATGAGAACAGCCTCCAGGTCCCCTGCAGAGGCATCCAGGAGAGCAAGAATTAAGTCTGTGTCCTGCCTGCCGAGGTCATGCAGTTCAAGGATGGCTTGTTGGAGCAGTATAAGCAGCCTACCCTGGTTGATTTAGAAATCTACCATTCGAAGCACAGAGAATGGTGATGTGGTTTGTTGACCAGGTGGTAGGTGGACAGAGAGTTACGGGTGCTGGAAAGCAGTTTGTGTACATTTGGCAAGACTGTTCCAGGGGGCATATTTCCGGGCAAGAAACACACACCGTGATGTTACTTGCACGCTGGTTTCTAGGACTGCAGTGTGCAGTTTTATGGAGTCAGCCCAAGAGATACGGACCACGTGGTCCTAGGCCCAGTTCCCTGCTTGTCGTTGCCACTTAGTAGGCCAACCAAATCCCAGTTGACCTCCTTGTCCTGCCTCAGCAGCCAGCTCTCTCTCTCTCTACCTCCACCTATTGTATTGATGGTGGTCTCAGCCTGTGAGATTCTCAGGTCAAAACCCAGGCATACACTATTGATTCTAACCCCTAATTATCTTTAGGGCCTAATTTGCTAATCATATGGCTGGTGATTTAACTAATGACCAACATCCTCAGCACACCAACTCCCCAGCACATGCACCACTTACTGCTTGTTCTTTCATGCACTTTACAAACAGGACCTCCTTCTGTGATCATGTGTACCATTCAAACTCCCCCTTTGAAATAGTTGTGAATCTACCCTCTTCAAGACAGCTATAGATTTTATTTTGGGGTAGTTTGGATAGTTTGGAGTTTGTAAGCAAAAAGAGTAGTGACCCTACATACCCTGGAGCCTGCCCAAGGCAGCACTACAAAAAGTTCATCAACAATCTTTTACCCAGCATATGGACATTTGAAGTTTCCATCACAAGGAAGCTGCCCTAAGAAGGAACCATAGGTCCTAAGATCCCCATGCCATCCTCCCAATCCATGGGAAATACAGAGGGGTTGTCCTTACCAGTTACTCAGTCATTTCTTTTTTGGGTCTTTTTCATTTTTATCGGTACCAGGGATCGAACTCAGGACTGCCTGCTTACAAGGCAGGCGCTCATGCTACTGAACTAAATCTCCAGTCCCAAGTTACTTAGTCATTTCCAGGATGTTGTATCCATTCCACAAGAACATGGCAGATAGATAACAGCAGCTATGGAGGCTCCCTGAGATAGCCAGCTTAGATTCCAGGAATGGTGCAGTGTGTGGAGTCCTAAGAAGGGGGAGACATACCATGCCAGCTCAGGAATGAACTAAGCTGAGAGAAAACAACTGGACATGCAATCCCGGTGCTATGACTGGAAGAGCTAAATTCTCAGTGCCAAAGCTGGAACCTGCACCTCTGAAAATTGTGACTTGAATTCCTTGCTGGTGCTGCATCTGAATCGGCACAGCAGGGATAGAGACACGAAAGCTCTGAGAGTGGGAATCGGTGAGTTGAAATGAAAGCAGAGCTGGCAGGGAGCCCTGCATTGACCTGCAGTTAGTGAGACGAATGGGGACCTTTGCATAGACTAGGAGGCTCCAAAAGAGGATATTCTGGGACCAGGGAGACTAGCTGGAAGAGTACGCTGCAGTGACTTCAATCACATATTCCCCTCTCAAGTGGGATTGGTGGGAGTGCTTGACCTGGGTGATGCCGCAGAGTAACACCCAGTGGGCTAGCCCAAACCAGGTCCCTGTGCCTGGCAGTGCACCCTAATGCAGTGAAGCCTTCAGCAGGTTGACTGACCGGGAGGGATGGACCCAGCATAGGCTGCCCAGGTCCGTGTCTCCCTAGTACACTGCCAAGGGCAGGAACATCTAGCCGGTGTGATTCAAACAAACTGTAACCGACAAAGAAAGAAACTGGGCCTCCCATAAATGCTCGTATGGAAGTAACAAAATATATGGGAAGAGGGAGCAACAAAAAAGGGTCCTCAGTCCCCAATCCTGAGAACACTGATCCAGGAAAGGTAAATGCAAAGGAAAATGAGGACAGAAAACATGCAATATTAGGCACAGCACCAACAGACATAAAGCGATATCTCCGGGACCTCCTAGATCGGTTCAAAGTGGAGTAGTTAACCAAGTAAATTAAGATATAAGTAGAACAGTCAAAGAAATGCTAAGCACCTCTCAAGAAAAAAAACAGATGGCAGAATGGAAGAACAGAAAAAAGGGGGAGAATTGTTTGGTGGAGAAAATAGAGAAAACATAGAATACATGAAGCAGGTTCAAAAGGATTACCAGAAAACTAAAAATTCTATTGAAACCTGGCATAACAGCTTGAAAGAAATTACAGATAGATTATCTGAATTGGAGGGGAGCTTTGTAATGTGGGAGCATGAAAGGAAAAACGTCTTAAAAATAACAAGGAAACAAACAGTAACAATATAAAGGCTAGAAGATGAGAAAAGGATCTATAACTTATGATGTAAGAATGTAAAGGAAGAAGCAGAAACACAAATGAACTGAAAAGGCTATTCACAGAAATAATCAAGAACTTCCCTAATATGGGAAAAGGTAAAAGATACTAAGATTTATGAGGCATACAGGACCCCAGCCACCACCTACACCCAAACAGAAATATACCTAGGCATATAGTAATCAAAATTCCAGAAATCCAATATAAGAACAGAATTTTAAAAGCTGTCAGAGACAAGAAACAGATCACTTACAAGGGAACAACCATCAGAATTACAGCAGACTTCTCAGCACACACCATCAAATCACAAAGAGCATGGGGAAAAATAATTCAAGTTTTGTAGATAATAACCTCCAGCCAAGATTGATATATCCTGCACAACTGTCCCTAGAAATTAATCAAGAAACAAGGTGCTTCCAGGATAAAGAGGAACTAGGGGAATTTGCAGCCACCAATTCAACTCTACAGAGAACACTGCAGGACCTTCTAAAAGAGAAAAATGCCAAGATTCTAGAAACAGTGACAAAGAGGCCACAATTAATGGAGCAGAAAGTGAAATGAAGAAGACAAACTGATAACTAATGACAAAAAAAGAGATCACCAGAAATGAGGCAGAGAAGGTTGGATGGTATGAACAGCTATTTTGGAGAAAACAAGACATCATACTAGGTAGTACTGATTTAATATCATCTTGTTTTGAAGTCTCATCAAGCTTTTGTTCTGTCTCCATCGGTCTTAACATGTTGTATCTTATTGGATTTTATTATATGTGATAATATAAACAATAACTTTTATAGACAAGATAATACATAAACCATTATTCATTTTCTGTTAGTTGGTTCTAAATACCCTGTAATACTGTCATTCTCTTGAATGGTTTTACATTGTCTTAAAATGATGGATGGTACAGTATACAAATTATACTCAAACATTTCAGGGAAAGAGACAATATGGTAACTACTTGTATGTCAGGATATCTTGTGGTGAAACATTATTTTGCTTAAATGGTTATGTTCTGACCTATGGTGTTTTGTTGCTATGTCCTCTTTTATCTCAAATCTCCTTTTTTATTATTTATTTTTTATTTTTATCTTTTTATTTAAGGGAAAAATAAATAAAAAATAGTAGGATATATTATAGTAACCCACTTTGATTTCATATTAACATGATTTGAAACCCTGTATTGCTCTCACAACCTTGTTTTGACTGATTTTATTCTATTCTGTTTTGCTTGATAGTACCAAGTTTGAGAGTATAGGCAACAACTGTGAAGACAATAAGATTCACTATGATGTCAATTCTGGTTTGACTATTATCTTATTTTGAAGTCCTGTAATGTCTCCAGTGTTTTGGTTTTATTGGTTTTGTTCTTTACTGTTTTGTTCAATTTTTTATAACTGATGATATAGGCAATTCTTTTTAAGATAGCAAGAGGCATTATGATAACCACTGTTGATCACTTTGTATTCTGTTTTTACATTATGTTTTATGCCCATCATTTTGATTTGACTGACACTGTTTTATTATGTCACAATTGGTTTTATACTCTTCAAAAAAAGTAGTAAGAACTGTGAGAGTAATAAAACCCAAAATTTGTAACTGTCATTGTAAAAAAGAGAGGAAAAGAAAGTCCTCTAAAAGATATAACTGCATGTATATTTAAGTGTATAACATAGATAACCCTATTGCTGAGTTTTGTTGGATCATAGAACAGAACTGTTTGCAGTCTCACTGTTTGAATGTCCACTTTATAGGCTTTAATTTTGTAACTTGAATAACTATTTCTAAGATGACAATATGTAATCTATTGACTAGTGATTTCTTACTGTTTCTTTTTTTGAAATTCTGTATAATATGTACCCGTTTGCTGTTTTTTTTCTTTTTCTCCTTAAATATAAAAAGTCTCCGGTTTATCCTTCTTTATGGTTGAGTAGTACTCCATATTATAAAAATACCACATCTACCCAAACTTACATTATTGAATTAGTCCTATCTCTATGGGATAATGACGTACTTTTTTGCTTTTTTAAAAATTAGTTTCCTCCTCCTTTTAAAGACCTAGAAATATTGATCTACCTATTATCAGTAAACTCTCTCACCGACAAGACCACTGCTTTAAGTATGACCTCCTGTACCTAAACACAACCTGGGAGCTCTGGAGAAATGAGGTAGACCTGAATAGGTTGCACATGGAATGTCCTAGGAGAAAGCTAGACAGATAACAGTCATTAGTGACTTCACATCAGAAGGAAGAAAGCATTAGACTCAAACACCAGTGCAGAATTGCCCTATGCATGACAATTACTTATATATACTGGCACACAACAAATATGTCTCAATCTATAAGCATGTAATACACAAAGAGTGGTGCGCATATATGCAAAATGTAGAAGTTCCCAGCTGCCACCACAAGATGATGAAAATCAATTCGTCATTGTGAACATGAATTAGTAAAAAGAAATAATCAGGCATCTCTTCAGTCGTTAATGTAGTCATCATAACTGAAAAATGAAAGGAAATGTTCCAGTCTATAAGTAAAGAAGAAATTATAAAATGAGAAATTCACCACTTTCTATCCCATGTAGAAGAGTAAGTTTGTGAAATCTACTGAATGTTGCGAAATCAGAGCTTAGAAGAACATTGACATAAAAATATATGGTGGAGTTGGGGATATAGCTCTGAGATGTGGCACCTGGCTGGCAAGCACAAGGTCCTGAGTTTGATTCCCAGTACTCCCCAAATATACATAGTGGAGTAAGATAGAAATATTACTCAGCCAAAACCCCATCTGTAAGGCTGACAGAGTTCCCCAGCAGAGCACCAAGAGAACTAACATTTGAGACCAATCATGGTTTTCTGGGTCTCTCACCTTGTGGGGACTGGTGCAGTATGCAGGAAATAACCTAGGCTCCCTCCACAAACACCCTCAATGTCTGATATGCCATCTGATTGTTTGTCTCAGGACACAGAAGTTTGAAATGCCCAGGGCAGCTTTCTACACTCACTTTTCCTCCTCTGACAGAGACCATTTATGTTCCACCCAGTGGCCCCAGAGAAATCCCTCATGAGTACAGCCACCAGTTCCTCTGCACAGGCATCCAGTAGAGCAATAATTAAGTCTGGGTCATGCCTTCCGAAGTCATGCAATCCAGGGATGGCTTGATAGGGCAGTATAAGCATCCTACACTGGTTGACTCAGAAACCTACCATTCCAAGCACAGATAATGGTGGCCTTGGTTTGTTAACCAGGTGTAGGTGGACAGAGAGTTAGGGATGTTGGAAAACAGTTTGTATACATTTGGCAAGGCTGTGCCAGGCTGCACATCTCTGGGCAAGAAACTCAGAAACCATGATGCTACGTGCATCCTGGTTCCTAGGACTGCAGTATGCAAAGTTTTATGGAGTCAGCCCCAGAGCTACAGACCACATGCTCATAGGCCCAAGGCCCTGCTTGTCATGGCCATATAGCCACTCCAACCAAACCAATCCCAGCTGACCTCCTTGTCCTGCCTCTGAAGCCAGCTCTCTATCTCCAGCCCCTCCTAGAGTATTGATTGTGGCCCCAGCCTCCGAGATCCTCAGGTCAAGTCCAGGCATACACTAGAGTGTAACCCTTAATTATCTTTAGGGTCTAATTTGCTAACCATACGGCTGGTAATTTACTTAATGACCACCTTCCCCAGCACACCAACTCCCCAGCACCCTCACCACATACTGCTTGCTCTTTCATGCACTTTACAAACATGACCTCCTTCCGTGATAATCCATAGGATTCAAACTCTTCCTTTGAAACAGTTGTGAATCCACCTACTTCAAGACAGCTATAGATTTCATTTTGGGGTAGTTTGGAGAGTTGTAAGAAAAACAGTAGTGACTACACATGGGCAAGGTCCCTGGGGCTTGCTCAAGGAAGCACTACCAGAAAGTCATTGCCAATCTTATACCCAGGATATGGACATTTGACGTTTCCATCACAAGGAGGCTGCCTGAAGAGAGGAAGTGCAGGTCCTAAGACCCCCACCCCATCCTCCCAATCCATGGCAACCACAGAGCGGTTGTACATCCCAGTTACTTACTGGTTTCAAGGATTTTGTTTCCAGAGAATCAGGAGATGGGTAACTGCTGACACTGGCTCTGTTCCTACATCATAACTCTCAGGACAGTCATCTAAGATTCTGTGAACATCAGAGTTCACTGCATCTTACTTCTGGGACATGCTCCATGATAATAAATGGACAACAGCATAGGGGGACCATGGTATGGACCTACCTCAGCACAACTGGGCCACAGCACAGATGGTCTGTCGTTTGTTTAATCACCCTACAAAAGACTTTGGATTCTTTCTAGTGTGTCACAGTCATGATGATAAAGTTACTATAAGCATTCACAGACATATTTTTCTGTGATCAAAGGTTTTTTTCCCTCTGGGATATGAACCCACAAGTGAGATTTCTGCTATGTACAGACAGTACTTGCATGTCCTGTTTTCTCTTAAGATGCAGCTAATCTTTTTCAGAACGGCCATATCATTCCACTGTCCTACAGTCAGTGTAAGAAGGATTCTGGTGTTTTCTTTGTTTTGTTTTGTTTTGTTTTGCTTTCTTTCATTTTGTATGTTTGTGTGGTGTTGGAGGTGAAACCTAGGACCTGTCACATGCTAGGCAAGTGCTCTACCTCTGAGCTACATTCTTGCCTTTACGATTGTATGTTTTAAGATAGGATCTCACTAAGTTGCCCATGCTAGGATTAAACTACCGAACCTTTCTGCTGAGCATCCAATGTATCGGGGGTTGCAGGCATGCAGTACTGTGCCCAGAGTATTATAATTTTAGCACACGTTTCCTAATGCCTGCAGACAGTCAGCAGACCTTTATGTCCTCATTTGCCCTCTGTGCTTCCTCTCCTCTGAAAGGCCTCTTCAAGTCTTATGTCCATGTTCTAACTGGGATGGGTTGTTTTTCCTGTCTTGTGATTGAGCTTTGTTTACATATCCTGACTAAGAGTCCTTTGCCAGATGTGACGTTTGTAAACATTTTGGTTCTTGTGCATGATTCTTTTAAAAATATTTCTGAGCGCTATTAGGAGAAATTTTCCCCTCTGCCAGTGGCTGGTACCTTGTCTACAGGATGAGAAGCAGAGCCCTGGTGTCTCACGAAGGGCATGAGCATGAGTTCTTTGAGCCACTGGAATCTGAATGGTTTGCTTCTGCAGTGGAGTCTGAGCCATGCTAATACACACACCAAGCAGGTGACAGTCGGGGTAGTGAACAGAAAGTGCAGGGACAGAAATTTCCACACCAGGAGACAAGAGTCTATGCTCTACGGGTCTGGGTTCCACCTTCCTTCTCCCTGTCTCTTTCTTTCCATTTTTCTTTCTTCCTTCCTGCCTGTCTGCCTCCCTCCTTCCCATTCCTCCTCTTTATATTTTTCGTGCCTGTCCTCCTTCCTTTTTCCTTCCTTGCTCCTTCCCTTGCTTCCTCCTTCCCTTCTTTCCTTCCTCCCTGTGCTCTCCCCTTCTCAGTGAAGGAGGTGTGCATTATTCCAACATCTAGTCTTATCCGTAGCCCGGGACAGCACATTAGAGGGATGCCTGTGTGCCTCGGTTTCCGCCACATCTTAGAGCTCATAAAACGAGACAAACTGTGGAACTGGAGGAGGCTCCTGGCTATTCTTCTGAGAGAGGACTGCTATCTAGAATATATTTAAAAATTCAAAAATTTAGCCCCCCACACGAAATATCTCAATCAGTAAAATGATCAATTATACTGAAAAGATTTTTCTTAAAAGCAGAAGCACAACTCACATATACATATATGAAAAAATATTCAACATGTTTAACTGTTAGGGAACTGCCATCAGAACAACTGAGAACCCAACCCAGTCAAAGTGACTATCATCACAAACATAAAAAATGACACAGGCTGACAAGAATGTGGGGATAAAGAAACCCTTCTAGACTGTGGATGGAAACATAAACTTGTAGAGGTTATGCTGGGTCTGGGAGAAACACATCAAGAAGCTTGCTCAAGCTTTCCATAGGTCATGCAATCCAGGTGGGGTGTAGGAAAGACAGAAGCCAGGTCTCCTTTTCTGTTAGCTGACTGGTACACGGGCTGAGAATCAAGGAAACTCCCATCCCACCCCCATAAGCAACTGGCTGACTCAGAGGACAGGCTGAGTTGAGAGCAACTGAGCTAGAAAAAAAGCTAAATGCTTGAGTTGATGGATTTTTCAGGACTAAGGCTGGTAGTGTGAGCGTCTCCTGTGTGGAGAACAGTATGCAATATGGCGAACATGGGGGATTTCCTTCTGTCTTATGTTTGAAATCCAATATTTTTCTCATTGCTTTGTTTTATCCCAATTTATTGTTTTGTTTTGTTTAATGCTCTGCATTGATTGATTTTATTTTGCTTTGTTTTATTCAATTTTACTATGTCTGAGGGAATCGACAGTGACTGTGAAGATAACAACATACATTGTGGTAACCATTTTTGCTAAACGATTGTCCTGTTTTGAAGTCCTGTACCACCTTCACTGTTTTATTTTGATTGATCTTATTCTGTTTCATATTGTTAGGTTTTATTCTAATTACAAAAAAAGAAATAAAAGCAAACTAAAGCCGTGCAAGAACTGTTGAAATCTGTATGCAGATAACTCAAAAACCTAAAAACAGGAAATAATCATAGTTAATTTTTTGGTTGCTGAGACAAAATATTCAACACCCCAAAGTTAAAAGAAGGAAGATTTATTTTAGTCATAGTTTTAGAAGTTTCAATCTATAATCGATTGTCTCCATGGCAAGGTGGCATGGCAGCAGGATACCACAGAAGAGAAGCAGTTTATGACAGTGAAAACAGGAGGCAGCAGGTAGGCTGAAGCAGGCTGTACACAGTGGCAAGACCAGCATCCCTTCCTCTCCAAAGTACAAATCCTTACATTATCTTCACCCAGAACTATGGTAAACCAAATAGTGGATTTATCCAGTGTCACAGCACCCTTAATACCAGTACCACAGCCTAGATCCAGCTACATTGAAAAGCTGCACCTATGAACCCATGAGGCTTTAGGGGACATCTGTATACAAGCTGTAGAAGTTTCTTTGACATAACTATACCTGCCCTGAATGTCAGAAATACTAAAGTCAGAAATACTAAAGTCATCAATCTGTGGTGATACATTCATTCACATGTTGGTAGTTGCTCAAGTCACAAAGGCTACTCTGAAAAAAGTCTAGCTGTTCATCAATAGATACATAGATAAAGCAAATGTGGCATATCTACACAATGGTATATCATTAGACATAAAGATGAAATCACATCATTGGCAAGCAAACAGATCGAATTAGAGATCATCATGTTAAACAAAATAAACCATACTCAAAAACTTAAACATATCATGTTTTCCCTTTTACTAGGAACCTAAAATATTAAGTAAACAAACAAATTAAATAAGATATGATGGGAAAGTAGACAAGAGATTCCTGGAGATGAGGAAAGAATGGCTGAGGGAGGACAGTGGTTGTGTGGCATAATGGGTTGCAAATGATCACAATCTGTCCTGTGTGTGTGTTTATTCCTCAAAAGGAACATCACTAACTTTGCATAGTCATAAAGGCTAAACTAAATTAGAAAAAAAAGTAAAATAAATGTTTTAAATGTCGCACCCTGGGCTGGGGATGTAGCTTAGTGGTAGAGAGCTTGCTTCCCAAGCCCAAGATCCTGGGTTTCCTGTCCACTACCAGAGACTGTAACGAGAATAATGATAGTAGTTTCTTTCTTTTTTTTTAAAATTTTATTTAAGGAGAAAAAGAAAAAAGCAGAAAAAGGGTACAAGTTATACAGAATTTCAGAAAAAAAATAAACAGTAGGAAATCACTAGTTAATGGATTATATACTGTCATCTTAGAAATATTTGTTTAAGTTACAAAATTAAAGCTTATACAGTGGACATTCAAACAGTGAGACCAAACAGTTCTGCTCAATGATCCAACAAAACTCAGTAATATCATTGTCTATCTTATACATATAAATATACATGCAGTTATATCGTTTAGAGCACTTTCTTTTACTCTCTTTTGTACAATGACTATTACACATTTTGGGTTTTATTGCTCCCACAGTTCTTATTACTTTTTTTGGAAGAGAGTAAAACCAAATGTGACATAACATAACAGAGTCGGTCAAATCAAAAGGATGGACATAATAGATAATGTAAAAACGTAATACAAGGTGATCAACAATGGTTACCATAATGCCTCTTGCTATCTCTAATAGAGTTGCCTATATCATCAGTTATAATAAAATTGAACGAAACAGTAAAGAACGAAACCAACAAAACCAAAACATTGGAGAAATTACAGGTCTTCAAATGTAAATAATAGTCAATCAGAATGGGCATCATAATGAATCCCACTATTTTCACAGCTGTTGCCTAAACTTTTGAACCTGGTACTATCAAGCAAAACAGAATAGAAGAACATCAGTCAAAACAAGATGGTGAGAGAAATACAGGGCTTCAAATCAAGTTAATAGAAAATCAAAGTGAGTTACTATAATATATCCTGCTATTTTTACTTATTTTTCCCTTAATTAAAAGGATAAAAATAAAAAAGTAAATAATAAAAGGGAGATCGAGATAAAAGAGGGCATAACAACAAAACAGTACAGATCAAAACATAACCATGTAAGCAAAATAGTGTTTTACCACAAGATCATCCCGACATAAAAGTAGTTACCATATTGTCTCTTTCCTGGAAATCTTTGAGTATAATTTCCTATACTGTAGCATCAAATATATCAAGGCAATGTAAAACCATTCAATGGAATGACAGTATTACAGGATATTTAGAATCAACTAACAGAAAATGAACAATGGTTTCTGTATAATCTCCTTTTATATAAGTTTTTGTTTATACTACCACATATAATAAGATCCAATAAGATACAACATGTTAAGACCGATGGAGACAGAAGAACAAAAGCTTGATGAGACTTCAAAACAAGATGATACTAAATCAGCATTACTTATTATGATGTCGTTTTCTCTAAAATAGCTGTTCCTATCATCAAATCTTCTCTGCCTCATTTCTATTGAGCTCTTTTTCTGTCATTAGTTGTCAGTTTGTCTTCTTCATTTTATTTTCTGCTCCATCTATTGTGGCCTCTCTGCCACTATTTCTGGATTCTTCATATTTTTCTTTTTTAGAATAGCCTGTAGTATTCTCTGTAGAGTTGAATTGGTGGTTGCATATTCCCCTAGTTCCTCTTTATCCTGGAAGCACCTTGTTTTTCCATCAATTTCCAGGGATAGTTGTGCAGGATATATCAATCTTGGCTGGAGGTTATTATCTTTCAAAGCTTGAATTATTTCCCCCAACGCTCTTCATGATTTGATGGTTTGTTTCGAGAAGTCTGCTGTAATTCTGATGGGTGTTCCCTTGTAAGTGATCTGTTTCTTGTCTCTGATGGCTTTTAATATTCTGTTCGTATATTGGATTTCTGAAAGTTTGATTATTATATGCCTGGGTGTACCTCTGTTTGGGTTGTAGGTGGCTGCGGTCCTGTATTCTTCATACATCTGAGTATCTTTACCTTTTGCTAAATTAGGAAAATTCTCCTGGATTATTTCTGCGAGTAGCTTTTGTAGTTCCTTTGTTTGTGTCCCTACCTCTCCTTTTATGTTCTTAATTCTTAAGTTATAGATCTTCTTATCATCTTCTAGTCTTTGTATTATTGTTGTTTGTTTCTTTGTTATTTTTAAGAAGTTTTTCATTTCATGCTCCCATATTACAAATCTGGCCTCCAGTTCAGATAATCTGTCCTTAGTTTCGTTCAAGCTGTTATGCCAGCTTTCGATAGAGTTTTTAGTTTCCTGGTAATCTCTTTGAACCTGCTTCACGTATTCTATGCTTTCTCTATTTTCTCCATCAAACAATTCTTCCCTCTTTTTCTGTTCTTCCATTCCACCATCTGTTTTTTCTTGGGTGGTGCTTAGCATTTCTCTAACTATTCTGCTTATGTCTAGCTTCAGGTCATTAATAACTTCATTCCTGAACTCGTCTATAAGGCTCTGGAGATAGTGCTTTATGTCTATTGGTGCTGTGTCTGCTATTGCCTGTTTCTCAGGGTTGGGGATGAGGGGCCTTTCTTGTTGCTCCCTCTTCCCATATTCTTTGTTCCTTATATATGCAACCGTATATAGGAGGCCCAGCTTCCTTCCCTGTTGGCCACAGTCTGTTTCAATTGCACCGGCTAGGTGTTCCCGCCCACCACAGCACACCAGGGAGTTACAGACTGAGCAGCCTATGCGGGGCCCACCCCTCCAGGTCACCTTCAGGCACTGGGACCTGGGTTGTGCTAGCGTACCGGGTCTTAGCCAGCAGCATCACCTAAGCTAGGCACTGCTCACCACTCCTGCTTTTGAGGGGGATATGTGACTGAAGTCACTACAGTGCCCTGTTCAGCAAGTCTACCCAGTCTGAAAATGTCCTCTGTTGGAGCCTCTAGACTAAGGAAGAGTCCCAGTTTCCCTCACTCACTGCAGGTCGATGTACAGCTCCCCGCCTGTCCTGCTCTCAACTCCATTCACCGACTCCCGTTCTCAGAGCTTTCGTGCATCTCTCTTCCTGCCGAGCCGATTCAGACGCAGCCGTGGTGGCAGGAAACCCAAATCATGGCTTCCACTGGCGAGGGCTCCAGCTTCCACGCTTAGGCTTTATCTGTCCTGTTATAGCACCACGATTGCATTCCCAGTTGGTTTCTCTCAGCTCAGTTCATTCTTGGGTCAGCAGGGCGTATCTCCTCTTGCTTAGGATTCCTCACTACGCACCATTCCTGGATTCTAAGCTGGGTCTTTCAGAAAGATTCCATAGCTGCTGCTATCTGTCCAGCATGTTCTCCCGGAAGTCATGATAGTGGTTTCTTAAAGGTAGCCATAAATTCACGAACAGACATTCATGGAGAACGAATGCATTGGAAATAAGGAATTTGCTCCGTTCATTTACAAATAACTTCCAGGACAAGGGAGACAATTACAACTTAGGACTTATATGACAGTAAAAAATGCTCCCACACAGATAATTAAAGAAATTAAACCAGAAAGGGAAATACCATCTTGCATTTGTGAATCAGTAGTATGCACTGTCCTAAATTGTAAACTACATTGTCAACAACCATGAGCAACCATATGTCTTGAACAAACAAGATAAACCTGACTATTCTATCTTTATATGCAGGGACAAAATGAGAAAAGTCTTCTTCAATAAGACCACAGTGATATGGATGGAAGTTCACGATGAGGAAACATTCACACAAGATCACATTCTCAAAGGAAATAGTTGCAAAGTTGGAACATGCAGATGCGGAGAGATCAATCAGGATGGGCCTTGTGGTAAACACACCCTTGATCTCACACAGGGAAAGCAGAAGTAAGGAAGTCAGGTGATTCTTGGGCTCCAGGACAATGAGGAAGAAAACACATGTAGATCCTCAAGAAACTGAGTGCTGCATGGGGCAAGTAAGAGCCTGAAATCCAGCAAACAAATAAACACATCCCCGCAAAAAGTGCTGTACACATCAGTGACTCAGTGAATGAGGGCTCAGAGAGACCCCTGGGCAGGTATATAAGGCTCCCAGGCAAGAGGAGCCACATCTACACACCTCCCTCTCCACCTGCTCCTCTCACCTCTCCACCTCCATCACCAGAACCATGACCTGCTGTGGCTGTTCCGGAGGCTGTGGTTCCAGCTGTGGGGGCTGTGGCTCCAGCTGCTGCTGTGTGCCTGTGTGCTGCTGCAAGCCTGTGTGCTGCTGTGTGCCAGCCTGTTCCTGCTCTAGCTGTAGCAAAGGGGGTTGTGGCTCTTGTGGCTGCTCTAAGGGTGGCTGTTCCTCCTGTGTGTGCTCCAAGGGTGGCTGTGGCTCTTGTGGCTGCTCCAAGGGTGGCTGTGGTTCCTGTGGCTGCTCCAAGGGTGGCTGTGGTTCCTGTGGCTGCTCCAAGGGTGGCTGTGGTTCTTGTGGGTGCTCCAAGGGGGGCTGTGGCTCCTGTGGGTGCTCCAAGGGGGGCTGTGGCTCTTGCGGCTGTTCCAAGGGGGGCTGTGGCTCCTGTGGGTGCTCCAAGGGGGGTTGTGGCTCCTGTGGGGGCTGTAAGAGCAGCTGCTGCCAGTCCAGCTGCTGCAAACCCTGCTGCTGCCAGTCCAGCTGCTGCAAGCCCTGCTGCTGCCAGTCCAGCTGCTGCCAGCCCTGCTGCTGCCAGTCCAGCTGCTGCCAGCCCTGCTGCTGCCAGTCCAGCTGCTGCCAGCCCTGCTGCTGCAAGCCCTGCTGCAGCCAGTCCAGCTGCTGCCAGCCCTGCTGTTGCAAGCCCTGCTGCTGCCAGTCCAGCTGCTGTGGCCCTGTGTGCTGCCAGTGTAAGATCTGAGCTTCTAAGCTTAGATGAGCCAGCCACAATTCAAGGCTAACCCTCTGTGTTGGATGAACCCAGCTGTGCCTCCCACTTCCTAAGTAGAGCCCGTGCACTCACGTAATGTCTCCTCTCAGGCTCTCCTCCCAAGTCACCCTCTGGCTCAATTGGCATGCTGTTTCACTCAGCAGCCTGAGCAATGAACACCTTCTATCCTGCCTTTGGGTCTAGGAGAACCCTTCCGTTGGAGTCCCCTTTGGAAAGATGTGGGGTAAAGATTTGCTGGAACTTTCTGTGGGCTATACACTATTGTCTCTTAACCTGAATGTTGCAAACCAATAAAACCACACGACCACAAACCAAGGCATGTGTCTTGCTCATTTCTTTTTTTTTTAAAGATTTTATTCAAAGAGAAATAAAAGCAAAACAGAAGAATGGTAGAAATAAAACAGGAAGAAATCATTACTTGATAGGTTACATATTGTCATCTTCGAAGTCACTGTTCAAGTTACAAAATTAAAGCATACAAAGTGGACATTTAAACAGTGAGACTGCAAACCGTTCTGTTCTATGATCCAACAAAAACTTGGTAATATGGTTATTTGTTTTACACACTTAAACATACATGCGATTATATCCGTTACAGCACTTTCTTTTCCTCCCTTTTTTATAATAACAATTACACACTTTAGGTTTTATTACTCCTACTGTTATTATTACTTTGTTTGAAGAGAATAAAACCAAATATGACAAAGCAAAATGAAATCAGTTAAAACAAGAATAGACATAGTATATGAGGTAAAAACAAAATATAAGGTGATCAACAATGGCTACTACAATGCCTCTTGCTAACCCTAACCCTAAGGGGTGGTTGTACACATAGACCTTGCTACCATATGCTCTGCAAGCCCACCGGCCTTTGGTACAGTGACCAACTCCACATCTTCATCTGTCTACCTTGAAGTGATACTGATCAGGCATTAGAACAAATCAAATGGCTTTTCTGTATTAACTGATGAGTGTGCCCCTGGCCTTGCTGGCTTTCTCAGAGAGCCAGCAGCTAGAATGTGAAAAATGGAACTCGCCACACCAATGGTCATAGTAGAGATCTATGGTGGTTGTGATACTATGGTGCCTCTAAAGGCAAGATAACACTGGAGTTGAGAGCAGTAATTCAGAACTCAGGACAATAGTGCTAAACTCAGACATCAGGTAGTTCCCTTGTTAAGCAAAGATTTACCACATGGAATGTCTTTGCTCCACTTCACAAGTCCTTGCTTACTAATATGCTGCCTCCCTCAGATGTTCCCTACACTTCCTTGAACCCCTGATGCACCTTTACCCAATCAATAGTAGGCAATAGGGGAAGGCTTTGTCTAACCACAAGAGCTCTGACCTCCTGGACTCCTGACAAACATACTCCACTCTCTCGTTTATTTTAGCTTTGCCAAAAGCTCATCTGTAACTTTGGGAAACTGATCAGCTCCTGATAATTGACAGTTCTTCATTCCAATCTGCACTGCATATAAGAAATTATCAGGAAACAAAAAAACAATGGCTGATTCAAAAACTCAGGACCTTGGGGATTGCCTCTGCCAGCTCTGGCCTTCTGCTCTAAAATTAGAGCAATGTTATTTCAAAGTTCCTGGGGTTGGGGACTTAACTCAGCGGTACAAGCCCCTGCCTGGCAAACTCAAGGTTGTGAGTTCAATCCCCAGTAACAAAAACAAAACTCAACAAGTTCCCAAGAAGAAGTATTAACAGGGATAAAGCATTTCAGCTGTTTAAAAAGACAGTTTACTAGTGGGACATGCCAAAGCATGAGAATAGATATAAAAATTAAAATCCAGCTGTTTTCAGGAGCCCTGTTGGTGGTAATTAGTGAGGTTATTACTATTTGAGACTTGTACAGAGTTTTATGGGAAAAGCAAATGCGTTAGATACTTGACTCAAGCTACAGTTTGCAGGAATTTAATGAGGTTAAGAAAACTTGAATTATTTTTTTGATATCCATTTCATTTCAAAGAAGAAAAAAAGAAAAAATTTCAAAATATATCAATCGGGAGCCACAATGGTGTATACATTGCCGACTGTCATCCCAAAATCATTCATCCAGAGCACAAGCCATCTGCATTCAATTGTTCAAACAATATCAGCACAAATCATTCTCTTCAATGAACTCAGAGACATAACTAGTATAACTATCTTAAATGTATATATTGCTTCAGTTTCTCATGCTAGCGAGACAATACAATGTTTATATATGTGAGTTTAATTTATTTCACTTATTAATATGCTCTTAAGTTGCATTCATTGACCTATACAAGTCTCCAGTTTATCCATCTTTATGGCTGAGTAGTACTCCATCATATAAAAATATCAAATCTTTGAAAATTTAAATTCTTGAATTATACCTATCTCTATGTCATAATGACATAGTTTACTGCTTTTTTAAAAAGTAGTTTCTTCCTCCTTTGAAAGATCTAGAAATAATGATCTACCTATTATCAATAAAATCTCCCAGCACCAAGACAGTTACCTTTAAGTATGACCTTTTTACCTAAACAGAACCTGAGAGTTCTTGAGAAATGGGGTAGACTTGAACAAGTTGAGCATGACATGTCTTGTTAGAAAGCTAGAAAGACAGCAGACACTAGTGACTTCACATCAGAAAGAAGAAGGTGTTAGACCCAAAAACCAGTTCAAAATTGCCCTGTGCAAGACAATTACTTAAATACACTGGCACACACCAAATGTGTCTCAATTTATAAGCACGTAATGCACAAAGAGTGGTGCCCATAATATGCAAAATATCGAAGTTCTCAATTGCCATGACAAGATGATGAAAATCAGGTTTTTTTTGTGAACATAAATTAGTAAAGAGAAATAATCAGGCATCTCTTCAGTCTTTAATATAGTCATCATAACTAAAAAAGAAAGGAAATGTTACAGTTTATAGGTAAAGTAGGTAAAGAAGAAATTATAAAATGAGAAATTTACCACTTTATATACCATATAGAACAATAGATTTGTCAAATTTAATGAATGTTTCCAAATCAGACCTTAGAAGAAAATTTACACCTTTAAATATATATGGTGGAAGTGGGGATATAGCTCAGAGGTGCAGCACCGAGCTGGCAAGCACAAGGTCCTGAGTTTTATTCCCAGGATTCCCCAAATATATATAGCCAAAATCCCATCTGCAAGGCTGACAGAGTTCCCCAGCAGAGCACCAAGTGAACTGATATTTGAGACCAGTTGTGGTTTTCTGGGTCTCTCACATTGTGGAGACTGGTGGGGTATACAGGAAATAGCAGAGGCCCTCTCCACAAACACCCTCAATGTCTCATATGCCATCTGATTGCTTGTCTCAGGAGATAGAAGCTTGAAATGCCCAGGGCAGCTTTCTACCCTTACTTTTTTTCCTCTGACAGTGATCACTAATGTTCCACCCAGTGGACCCAGCAAAAGTCCTTATGAGAACAGCCTCCAGGTCCCCTGCAGAGGCATCCAGGAGAGCAAGAATTAAGTCTGTGTCCCGCCTGCCGAGGTCATGCAGTTCAAGGATGGCTTGTTGGAGCGGTATAAGCAGCCTACCCTGGTTGATTCAGAAATCTACCATTCGAAGCACAGAGAATGGTGACTGTGGTTTGTTGACCAGGTGGTAGGTGGACAGAGAGTTACGGGTGCTGGAAAGCAGTTTGTGTACATTTGGCAAGACTGTTCCAGGTGGCACATTTCTGGGCAAGAAACACACACTGTGATGTTACTTGCACACTGTTTTCTAGGACTGCAGTATGGAGTCAGCCCAAGAGATACGGACCACATGGTCCTAGGCCCAGTTCCCTGTTTGTCTTTGCCCCTTAGTAGGTCCAACCAAACCAATTCCAGTTGACCTCCTTGTCCTGCATCAGCAACCAGTTCTCTCTCTCTAGCTCCAACTATTGTATTGATGCTGGCCCCAGCCTGCCAAATTCTCAGGTCAAAACCCAGGCATACTCTATTGACTCTAACCCTTAATTATCTTTAGGGCCTAATTTGCTAATCATATGACTGGTAATTTGCTTAATGACCACCTTCCTCAGCACACCGGCTCCCCAGCACACTCACCACTTACTGCTTGTTCTTTCATGCACTTTACAAACTGGACCTCCTTCTGTGATCATGTGTATCATTCAAACTTCCCCTTTGAAAGAGTTGTCAATCCATTTTCTTCAAGACAGCTATAGATTTTATTTTGGGGTAGTTTGGATAGTTTGGAGAGTTGTAAGCAAAAACAGTACTGACCCCACATATCCTGGAGCCTGCCCAAGGCAGTACTACAAAAAGTTCATCGACAATCTTTTACCCAGCATGTGGAAATTTGAAGTTTCCATCACAAGGAAGCTGCCCTAAGAAGAAACCACAGGTCCTAAGATTCCCACGCCATCCTCCCATTCCAAATGACTGAGGGGTTGTCCTTACCAGTTACTTAGTCATTTCAAGGATGCTGTATCCATTCCACAAGAACATGGCAGATAGATAACAGCAGCTATGGAGGCTCCCTGAGATAGCCAGCTTAGATTCCAGGAATGGTGCAGTGTGGGGAGTCCAAGCAGGGGGAGCAAGACATACCATGCCGACTCAGGAATGAACTAAGCTGAGAGAAAACAACTGGACATGCAAACCCAGTGCTACGACTGGAACAGCTAAATTCTCAGTGCCAAAGCTGGAAGCTGCACCTCTGCAAATTGTGGCTTGAATTTCCTGCTGCTGCTGCATCTGAATCGGCACAGCAGGGATAGCGACATGAAAGCTCTGAGAGTGGGAATTGGTGAGCTGAATTGAAAGCAGAGCTGGCAGGGAGCCCTGCATCAACCTGCAGTGAGTGAGAGGAATGGGGACCTTTGCATAGACTAGGAGGCTCCAAAAGAGGACATTCTGGGACTGGGCAGACTAGCTGGAATAGGACGCTGCAGTGACTTCAGTCACATATTCCCCTCTCAAGTGGGATTGGTAGGGAGCACTTGACCTGAGTGATGCCATAGACTAAGACCCAGTAGGCTAGCCCAAACCAGGTCCCTGTGCCTGGCAGAGCACCCTAATGCAGTGAAGCCTTCAGCAGATTGACTAACTGGGAGGGGTGGACCCAGCATATACTGCCCAGGTCTGTGTCTCCCTATTACACTGCCATGGGCGGGAACACCTAGCCAGCATGATTCAAACAAACTGTAACCGACAAACAAAGAAACCCGGCCTCCTATAAACGCTTGTATGGAAGTAACAAAAAGGATGGGAAGAGGGAGCAACAAGAAAGGGTCCTCAGTCCCCAATCCTGAGAACACTGATCCAGGAAAGGTAAATGCAAAGGAAAATGAGGACAGAAAACATGCAATATCAGGCACAGCACCAAAAGACATAAAGCGATATCTCTGGGACATTATAGATCAGTTCAACAGTGGAGTAGTTAACCAAGTAAAGCAAGATATAAGTAGAACAGTTAAAGAAATGCTAAGCACCTCCCAAGAAAAAAACAGATGGTGGAATGGAAGAACAGAAAAAAAGGGGAGGATTGTTTGGTGGAGAAAATAGAGAAAATGTAGAACACACGAAGCAGGTTCAAAAAGATTACTAGGAAATTAAAAAGTCTATTGAAACCTGGCATACAGCTTGAAAGAAACTACAGATAGATTATTTGAATTGGAGGGCAGATTTGTAATGTGGGAGCATGAAAGGAAAAAACTGCTTAAAAATAACAAGGAAACAAGCAGTAACAGTATAAAGGCTAGAAGATGAGAAGAGGATCTATAACTTAAGTAAGAATGTAAAGGAAGAAGCAGGAACACAAACAAATGAACTGAAAAGGCTATTCACAGA
This sequence comes from Cavia porcellus, assembly GCF_034190915.1. Lineage (NCBI taxonomy): Eukaryota > Metazoa > Chordata > Mammalia > Rodentia > Caviidae > Cavia > Cavia porcellus. Next base: position 31,027,767 of record NW_026947500.1, read on the forward strand.
AATAATCAAGAATTTCTTCATATGGGAAAAGGTAAAGATACTCAGATTTATGACGCACACAGCACCCCAGCCATCACCTACAACCCAAACAGAAATATACCTAGGCATATAGTAATCAAAATTCCAGAAATCGAGTATAAGAACAGAATTTTAAAAGCTGTCAGAGACAAGAAACAGATCACTTACAAGGGAACAACCATCAGAATTACAGCAGACTTCTCAGCACACACCATCAAATCACAAAGAGCATGGGGAAAAATAATTCAAGCTTCGTAAGATAATAATCTCCAGCCAAGATTGATATATCCTGCACAACTGTCCCTAGAAATTAATCGAGAAACAAGGTGCTTCCAGGATAAAGAGGAACTGGGGGAATTTGCAGCCACCAATTCAACTCTACAGAGAACACAGCAGGACATTCTAAAAGAGAAAAATGCCAAGAATCCAGAAACAGTGGCAGATTGGCCACAATTAATGGAGCAGAAAGTGAAATGAAGAAGACAAACGGACAACTAATGACAAAAAAAGAGATCACCAGAAATGAGGCAGAGAAGGTTGGATGGTACGAACAGCTATTTTGGAGAAAACAAGACATCATAATTGCTAGTGCTGAATTAATATCATCTTGTTTTGAAGTCCCATCAAGCTTTTGTTCTGTCTCCATCGGTCTTAACATGTTGTATCTTATTGGATTTTATTATATGTGATAATATAAACAATAACTTTTATAGACAAGGCAATAGTACATAAACCATTGTTCATTTTCTGTTAGTTGGTTCTAAATACCCTGTAATACTGTCATTCTCTTGAATGGTTTTACATTGTCTTAAAATGATTGATGGTACAGTATACAAAGTTATACTCAAAAATTTCAGCGAAAGAGACAATATGGTAACTACTTGTATGTCAGGATATCTTGTGGTGAAACATTATTTTGCTTAAATGGTTATGTTCTGACCTGTGCTGTTTTGTTGTTATGTCCTCTTTTATCTCAAATCTCCTTTTTTATTAATTTTTTATTTTTATCTTTTTAATTAAGGGAAAATAAATTAAAAATAGCAGGATATATTATAGTAACCCACTTTGATTTCCTATTAACTTGGTTTGAAACCCTGTATTGCTCTCACCACCTTGTTTTGACTGATTTTATTCTATTCTGTTTTGCTTGATAGTACCAAGTTTGAGAATATAGACAACAACTGTGAAGACAATAAGATTCACTATGACGCCCATTCTGGCTTGACTATTATCTTCTTTTGAAGTCCTGTAATGTCTCTAGTGTTTTGGTTTTGTTCTTTACTGTTTTGTTCAATTTTTTATAATGGATGATATAGGCAATTCTTTTTAAGATAGCAAGTGGCATTATGATAACCACCGTTGATCACTTTGTATTCTGTTTTTACATTATGTTCTGTGTCCATCATTTTGATTTGACTGACACTTTTTGTTATGTCACAATTGGTTTTATACTCTTAAAAAAAAGTAATAAGAACTGTGAGAGTAATAAAACCCAAAATGTGTAACCGTCATTGTAAAAAAGAGAGGAAAAGAAAGTGCTCTAAAGAATATGACTGCATGTATATTTAAGTGTATAACATAGATAATCCTATTACTGAGTTTTTGTTGGATCAAAGAACAGAACTGTTTGCAGTCTCACTGCTTGAATATCCACTTTATAGGCTTTAATTTTGTATTGAATAACTATTTCTAAGATGACAATATGTAATCTATTAACTAGTGATTTCTTACTGTTTATTTTTTTTTTTTTTGGAAATTCTGTAAAACTTGTACCCTTTTTCTGTTTTTTTTTTCTCCTTAAATAAAATTTTTTTTAAAAGGATGCTGTATCCAGAGTATGAGGAGATGGGTAACTGCTGACACTGGCTCTGTTCCTACATCATAACTGTCAGGACAGTCATCTAAGATGTTGTGAACATCAGAGTTCACTGCATGTTACTGCTGGGTCATGCTCCATGATATGGATGGACAACAGCATGGGGAGACCATGGTATGGACCTATCTCAGCACAACTGGGCCACAGCACAGATTGTCAGTCATTTGTTTAATCATCCTATGAAGGGCTTTGGGGTCTTTCTAGAGTGTGATGGTCACGAATAAAAACCCACAATAAGTATTCTAAGACATATTTTTCTGTGATCAAAAAGTTTTGTTCCTCTGGGACTTGAACCCACAAGTGAGATTTCTGCTGTATACAGACAGTACTTGCATGTCCTTTTATCTCTTAAGATACAGCCAAAAGTTTTGCAGAATGGCCATATCATTCCTCTTTCCTACTGTCAGTGTAAGAAGGATTCTGGTGTTTTCTTTGTTTTGTTTTGCTTTGCTTTGTTTCATTTTGTATTGTTTGTGTGGTGTTGAAGGTGAACCCTAGGACCTGTCACATGCTAGGCAAGTGCTCTACCACTGAGCTACATTATTGCCTTTTCGATTGTTTAAGATAGGATTTCCTAAGTTGCCCATGCTACCTAGGATTAAACTACCAAACCTTTCTGCCGAGCATCCAGCATATATGGGATTCCAGGCATGCAGCACTGTACCCAGAGTATTATAGTTTTAGCACACGTCTCCTAAAGCCTGCAGATACTAAGCAGACCTTCATATCCTTATTTGTCGTCTGTCTTTCCTCTCCTCTGAAAGGCCTTTTCAAGTCTTATGTCCATGTTCTAATTGGGTGAGTTGTTTTTCCTGTTGTGGTTGAGATTTCTTTATATATATTGCATAAGAGTGCTTTGCCAGATGCACCATGTGTAAACATTTTGGTTCTTGTGCATGATTCTTTTAAAAATGTTTCTGAGCTCTATTAGTAGAAATTTTCCCCCTGTGCTAATGGCTGGCGGCTTGGGGTACAGGATGAGAAGCAGAGCCCTGGTGTCTCATGATGGGCATGAGCATGAGTTCTTTGAGCCACTGGAATCTGAGTGGTTTGCTTCTGCAGTGGAGTCTGAGCCATCCTAACATACACACCAAGCAGGTGACAGTCGGGCTAGTGAACAAAAAGTGCAGGAACACAAATTTCCACACCCGGAGACTAGAGTCTATGCTCTATGGGTCAGGGTTCCACTTTCTTTCCCTGTCTCTTTCTTTCCATTTTTCTCTCTTCCTTCCTGCCTGTCTGCTCACTCCTTCCCATTCCTTCTCTTTATATTTTTCGTTCCTGTCCTTCTTTTTTCTTCCTTGCCTCTCTTGGTTGTATCGTGCTTCTCTTGTTTCCTTCCTCCCTGTGCTTTCCTCTTCTCAGTGAAGGAGGTGTGCATTTATTCCAACATCTAGTCTTATCCATAGCCCGGGACAGCACGTTAGAGGGATGCCTGTGTGCCTGGGTTCCCGCCACATCTTAGAGCTCATAAAATGAGACAAACTGTGGAACTGGAGGAGGCTCCTGGCTATTCTTCTGAGAGAGGACTGCTACCTAGAATATATTTAAAAATTCAAAAACCTAGCCCCTCAAACCAAATAACTCAATCAGTAAAATGATCAATTAAACTGAAAAGATATTTCTTAAAAGCAGAAGCACAACTCACATATAAATATATGAAAAAAAGGAACATGTTTAACTGTTAGGGAACTGCCATCAGAACAACTGAGATCCCAACCCAGTGAATGTGACTGTCGTCACAAACATAAAAAACGACGAAGGCTGACAAGAATGTGGGGATAAAGAAACCCCTCTAGACTGTGGATGGAAAAATAAACTTGTAGAGGCCATGCTGGGTCTGGGAGGAACACATCAAGAAGCTAGCTCAAGCTTTCCATAGGTCATGCAATCCAGGTGGGGTATAGGAAAAACAGAAGCCAGGTCTCCTTTCCCGTTAGCTGACTGGTGCACAGGCTGAGAATCAAGGAATCTCCCATCCCACCCCCAGAAGCAACTGGATGATTCAGAGGACAGGCTGAGTTGAGAGCAACTGAGGTACAAAAACAGCTAAATGCTTGTGTTGATGGATTTTTCAGGACTAAGGCTGGTGGTGGTCTGAGCATATCCTGAGTGGAGAACGATATGCAATATGGCCAACATGGGGAATTTCCTTCTGTCTTGTTTTTGAAATCCAATATTGTTCTCACTGGTTTGTTTTACCCAACTTATTGTTTTGTTTTGTTTAATGCTCTGTTTTGATTGATTTTATTTTGCTTTGTTTTATTCCATTTTAGTATGTCTGAGGGAATGGACAGTTATTGTAAATATAACAACATACATTGTTGTAACCTTTGTTGAAAAACTATTGTCCTGTTTTGAAGTCCTGTACCACCTTCTCTCTTTTGTTTTGATTGGTCTTATTCTGTTTCATATCATTGGGTTTTATTCTATTTTTAAAAATGAAAGAAAAGTAAAGTAAAGTCGTGCAACTACTGTCAAATCTTTATGCACATAACTCAAAAACCTAAAAACAGAAAATAATCATAGTTACTTTTTTGGTTGCTGAGACAAAATATTCAACACCCCAAAGTTAAAAGAAGGAAGATTTATTTTAGCTCATAGTTTGTAGAGGTTTCAATCCATAATCGATCGTCTCCATGGCCAGGTGGCATGGCAGAGGGGTACCACAGAGGAGAATCAGTTTATGACAGAGCAGACAGGAGGCAGCAGATAGGCAGGACCAGCATCCCTGTCTCTCCCTTTGACCCCTCCAAAGTACAAATCCTTACATTATGTACACCCAGAACTATGGTAAACCAAATAGTGGATTTATCCTGTGTCACAGCACCCTTAATACCAGTACCACAGCCTACATCCAGCCACATTGAAAAGCTGCACCTATGAACTCATGAGGCTTTAGGAGACAACTATATACAAGCTATAGAAGTTTCTTTGACATAACTATACCTGCCCTGAATATTTTATCAGAAGGACTGAAGACATCGAACTGTGGCAATACATTCATTCCCATGTTGGTAGTGGCACAAGTCACAGTGGCTATTGTTGGATTAAGTACTGGTGGTCAACTTAACACCAGCTTGATTACATCAGCATGGCACTGAGCATAGTTGTCTCACCTGAGGAAAGTTGTCAGCAAAAATAGAGAAGTGGAGAAGGAGAAGCTAAGCATTGATGCATTATTGCACTGAGGCATTGTGGGTTCTCCTACAAGTTGCTGTTTGAGCCATTGGTTCTCCTGGAGAAGCTCTGGTCCTCACATCGAGCATTGCTTCCTGGCTCCGGAGGGGAAGATGTGTGCAGCTTGGTCTCTAGGATGAACTCGTCATGCTGGCTTCCTGGCAGGTACTCAACTGTGCTTGTCAGAGGATGAGCTCTGAGCTCCCTGTCACTGAGGATGGTGCTTTTCAGGACAGCTCTGGTCTTGTTGTAAATGTGACTTCTTGGCTCCAGAGTAGAACCCTCAGCTCATCAGCACAGCTCCTTCCCCTTTCTGGCATAGACTTCCTGGCTTCCACTGCTGACATTTGAGTTTCCCCAACATAGATCCATTAAAGAGACTGGCGTGAGTTCTCCTTGTGGGCTCTGGACCTCCAACTGGACTCATGGGAGGCATTGTTATGAGCTCTGGGTTTTCATCTGGACTCATGAGGGACACTGCTGTGGGATTTTCGCCCTTGACTAAATATTCTATGTTTTTGGTATTGCGGATAGATTTCCTGCCTTTTCTTGTAAGTCCTGGTGACTATTATTACAATAATATTATAAATGCCATGTCCTCATTCTAATTGTTCTCTACATGAACCCTAAGTACAACAGCTACTCTGAAAACAGCATAGCTGTTCATCAACAGACACATAAATAAAGAAAATGTGGCATATCTATACAATTGCATATTATCCATAAAGATGAAATCACATCATTGGCAGGAAAACAGACAGAATTTGAGATCATCGTGCTAACCAAAACAAACAAGAACCAGAAACTTAAACATGTCATGTTTTCCTTTTTACTAGAAACCTAAAGTATTAAATAAACAAACAAACAAATAAGGGATGATGAGAAGTAAACAAGAGATTCCTGGAGATGAGGAAAGTGATGGGGAAGAGAGGACAGTGGTTGTGGGGCGTAAAGTGTTGCAAATGATCCCAATCTGTCCTATGTGTATGTTTATTCCCCAAAAGGAACAAGACTAACGTTGCATAGTCATAAAGGCTAAACTAAAAAAGAAACCAAAAGAGAAAATGAATGTTTTAAATGTCGCACCCTGGGCTAGGGATGTAGCTTAGTGGTAGAGTGCTTGCTTCCCCAGCCCACGATCCTGGGTTCTCTGTCTGATACCTGAAGACAGTAACGAGAATAATGATAGTGCTTTCTTAAAAGATAGCAATAAATTCACACACAGACAGTCATGGAGAACAAATGCACTGGGAACAAGGAATTTGTTCCATTTATTTACAAATAACTTCCAGGGCAAGGGAGACAACTAAAAACTTAGGATTTATATGACAGTAAAAAAAAATGCACCCACACAGATAATTAAAGAAATTAAACCAGAAAAGGAAATACCATTTTTCATTTGAGAAATATGTAATACACACTGTCTTGAAGTTCTAAACTACATTGCCAACAAACATGAGCAACCACATGTCTTGAACAAACAAGTAAATCTGACTAATCTGTCTTCACATGCAGAGACAAAATGATAAAAGTCTTTTCCAATAAAACTCTAGTGATATGGATGAAAGTTCAGCTTCAGGAACCATTTACAGAAGATCGTGTTTCTGAAGGAAATAGTTGCAAAGTTGGGACATGCAGATGGGGCGAGATCAATCAGGATGGGCCTTGTGATAAACACACCATCAATGTCACACAAGGAAGGAAGTCAGGTGAGTCTTGGGCTCCAGGACAATAAGGAAGGAGCCACACGTAGGCCCTTAAGAAACTGAGTGATGCATGGGACATGCAACAGCCTGAAATGCAACAAACAAAGAAACACATGCCCCCAGCAAGTGCTGTACACAGCAGTGACTCACTGAGTGAGGGCTCAGAGAGACCCCTGGACAGGTATATAAGGCTCCCAGGCAGGAGGAGCCACATCTACACACCTCCCTCTCCACCTGCTCCTCTCACCTCTCCACCTCCATCACCAGAACCATGACCTGCTGTGGCTGTTCCGGAGGCTGTGGCTCCAGCTGTGGGGGCTGTGGCTCCAGCTGTGGGGGCTGTGGCTCCAGCTGTGGGGGCTGTGGCTCCAGCTGCTGCTGTGTGCCCGTGTGCTGCTGCAAGCCTGTATGCTGCTGTGTGCCAGCTTGTTCCTGCTCCAGCTGTGGCAAAGGGGGCTGTGGGTCCTGTGGGTGTTCCAAGGGGGGCTGTGGCTCTTGTGGCTGCTCCAAGGGGGGCTGTGGCTCCTGTGGCTGCTCCAAGGGTGGCTGTGGCTCCTGTGGGTGCTCCAAGGGTGGCTGTGGCTCCTGTGGGTGCTCCAAGGGGGCTTGTGGCTCCTGTGGGGGCTGTAAGAGCAGCTGCTGCCAGTCTAGTTGCTGCAAGCCCTGCTGTTGCCAGTCCAGCTGCTGCAAGCCCTGCTGCTGCCAGTCCAGCTGCTGCCAGCCCTGCTGCTGCCAGTCCAGTTGCTGCAAGCCCTGCTGCTGCCAGTCCAGCTGCTGCAAGCCCTGCTGCTGCCAGTCCAGCTGCTGCCAGCCCTGCTGCTGCAAGCCCTGCTGCTGCCAGTCCAGCTGCAGTGGCCCTGTGTGCTGCCAGTGTAAGATCTGAGCTTCTAAGCTTAGATGAGCCAGCCACAATTCAAGGCTAACCCTCTCTGTTGGATGAACCCAGCTGTGCCTCCCACTTCCTAAGTAGAGCCCGTGCACTCACGCACTGTCTCCTCTCAGGATCTCCTCCCAAGTCACCGTCTGGCTCAACTGGCCATGCTTTCCCACTCAGCAGCCTAAGCACTAAACACATTCTATCCTGTCTTTTGGTCTAGGAAAATTCTTCGTTTGGAGTCTCATTTAGAAAGATGTGGGGTAAAGATTTGCTGGAACTGTCTGTGAGCTATACACTATTTTCTCTTAAATTGAATGTTGCAATCCAATAAAACCACACAGCCACAAACCAAAGCATGTGTCTTGCTCTTTTCTCTGTTCTTCATCATCACTACCATGGCTATTGGCCTTCATGGTTCTGTTGACTGAAGGCCTTCTCACGGCTCTGTGGGTGGTGTGTGGCTCTGAGCCCTAATAGGATGAGAAATGGTGGCTACTTGTGCCTCCAGACTCGCTCCTGACCCACTCTCAACTCACTTTGGATTCCTCTCTGCCCATGTACTGTCACTGCTGACCCAGTGGGGACAAGACTGCGCCTGGGCCCAGACCTATAAATTCTCCAAGACAGAGAATGCCCTTGGGTATTGCAGACTGTCCCATCCTTCTGTCCACTTTGACATCACCCCTTGGACAGTCCTGGCAACTGATTTGTTCTGATTTTCACTGTTAATCTTTACAAAGGCTTTTTACCTCAGTAAACAAATACATTTCTAAGGGTACCAGAACCTTGTCACTGAGGGTCCTCTCCTCTACCCTCCCCCAGGAAGGTTGCTCCGTCTGCATTGATGTGGCAGGACTAGGAACGGAGATGAAATCACCATACCCACAGTAAGGGATGGTCGTACACACATATGCTACCATATGCTCTCCAGCCCACCGGCCTTTGGTACAGTGAAAAACTCCACATCTTCATCTGTTTACCTTGAAGCAATACTGATCAAGCCTTAGAATTAAACAACTAGCTTTCCTATATTAACTGACGAGTGTGCCCCAGGCCTTGGTGACTTCCCAGAGAGCCAGCAGCTGGCATGTATAAAATGGGACTCTCCACACCAATGGTCATAGTAGAGATCTATGGTGGTCGCAAAACTATGGTGCCCCTGAAAGCAAGATAACACTGCACCTGAGGGCAGTAATCAAAACTCAGTACAATAGTGCTAAACTCAGACATCAGGTGGTTCCCTTGTTAAGCAAAGATTTACCACATGGAATGTCTTTGCTCCACTTCACAAGTCCTTGCTTCCTAACATGCTGTCTCCCTCAGATGTTCCCTTCACTTCCTTGCTCCCCTGATGCGCCTTTACCCAATCAATAGTAGGCAATCCTGGGAATTCTTTATCTTTGCCACAAGAGCTCTGATCTTCCTGGGCTCCCAACAAACATACTCCATAGTCTATTTTATTTTAACTTCACCTCAAGCTCATCTGTAACATTGGGAGCCTGATCAGCTCGTGATAATTGACAGTTCTTCATTCCAATCTGCATAACACATAAGAAATTATCAGGAAACAGAAAAACAGTTCCTGATTCCCAATCTCAGGACCTTGGGGAATGCCTCTGCCAGCTCTGGCCTTCTGCTCTACAATTGGAGCAATGATGTTTCAAAGTTCTTGGGGTTGGGGACTTAGATCAGTGGTACAAGCGCCTGCCTGGCAAACTCAAGGTTGTGACTTCAATCATCAGTACAAAACCCAAAAGCTCACAAAGTTCCTAAGAGGCAGTATTAATAGGGATAAATTATTTCAGCTGTTTAAAAAGACAGTTTACTAGTGAGACATGCCAAAGCACGAGAATAGATAAAAGGATAAAAATCCAGCTGTTTTCTGGAGCCCTGTTGGTGGTAATCAGTGAGGTTATTACTATTTGAGACTTCTACAGAGTTTTATGGGAAAAGAAAATGCATTATTAGATACTTCACTTGAGCTGCAATTTGTAGTAGGAGCTTATTGAGGTTAACAAAACTTGAATTCTTTTTTTTAAAAATCCATTTCACTTCAAAGAAGAAAAAAAGTAAAGCATTGCAAAAAACATCAATTGGGAGCAATAACAGTATATACATTGCCCACTATCATCCCAAATCATTCACCTCTGGGTGACATCTGCATTCAATTGTTCAAACAATACCAGCACAAATCAATCTCTTCTATGAACTCAGAGAAATCAGTAGTATAACAATCTTAAATGTAAATATTGTTTCAGCTTCTCACACTTGCGAGACAATACAATGTTTACATATGTGTGTCTTATTTATTTCACTTACGAATATGTTCTCAAGTTGCATCCATTGACCTAGAAAAGTCTCCAGTTTATCCTTCTTTATGGTTGAGTAGTACTCCATTGTATAAAAATACCACATCTTCCCAAAATTAAATTCTTGATTTAGACCTATCTCTATGGGATAATGACATACTTTACTGCTTTTTAAAAAAGTAGTTTCCTCCTCCTTTGAAAGACCTTAGAAATAATGATCTACATATTATTAGTAAACTCTCCCAGCAACAAGACCATTGCCTTTAAGTATGACCTCCCGTACCTAAACACAATCTGGGAGCTCTGGAGAAATGGGGTAGACCTGAATAGGCTGCGCATAGAATGTCTTACTAGAAAGCTAGAAAGATAACAGTCATTAGTGACTTCACATCAAAAGGACGAAAGCATCAGATCCAAACACCAGTGCAGAATTGCCCTGTGCATGACAATTACTTATATATACTGGCACACAACAAATATGTCTCAATCTATAAGCATGTAATACACAAAGAGTGGTGCGCATATATGCAAAATGTAGAAGTTCTCAGCTGCCACCACAAGATGATGAAAATCAATTCATCATTGTGAACATGAATTAATAAAAAGAAATAATCAGGCATTTCTTCAGTCTTTAATATAGCCATCATGACTGAAAAATGAAAATAAATGTTTCAGTCTATAAGTAAAGAAGAAATTATAAAATGAGGAATTCACCACTTTATATCCTATGTAGAAGAGTAGGTTTGTGAAATCTACTGAATGTTGCAAAATCAGACCTTAGAAGAACATTGACATAAAAATATATGGTGGAGCTCAGAAATGTGGCACCTAGCTGGCAAGCACAAGGTCCTGAGTTTGATTCCCAGTACTCCCCAAATATACATAGTGGAGTAAGATAGAAATATTACTCAGCCAAAACCCATCTGTAAGGCTGTCAGAGTTCCCCAGCAGAGCACCAAGGGAAGTAACATTTGAGATCAATCATGGTTTTCTGGGTCTCTCACCTTGTCGAGACTGGTGGGGTACAGAGGAAATAACAGAAGCTCCCTCCCCAAACACCCTCAATGTCTGATATGCCACCTGATTGTCTCAGGAGACAGAAGTTTGAAATGCCCAGGGCAGCTTTCTACACTCACTTTTCCTCCTCTGACAGAGACCATTTGTGTTCCACCCAGTGGCCCCAGAGAAATCCCTCATGAGTACAGCCACCAGTTCCTCTGCACAGGCATCCAGTTGAGCAATAATTAAGTCTGGGTCATGCCTTCCGAGGTCATGCAATCCAGGGATGGCTTGATAGGGCAGTATAAGGTAGACTCAGAAACCTACCATTCCAAGCACAGAGAATGGTGGCCTTGGTTTGTTAACCAGGTGTAGGTGGACAGAGAGTTACGGGTGTTGGAAAGCAGTTTGTATACATTTGGCAAAACTGCCAGGCTGTACATCCCTGGGCAAGAAACTCAGAAACCATGGTGCTACTTGCATGCTGGTTCCTAGGACTGTAGTATGTAAAGTTTTATGGAGTCGGCCTCAGAGCTACTCAGCTCATGCTCTTAGGCCTAAGGCCCTGCCTGTCATGGCCATATAGCCACTCCAACCAAACCAATCTCAGCTGACCTCTTTGTCCTGCCTCTGAAGCCAGCTCTCTCTCTCTAACCCCTCCTTGAGTATTGATTGTGGCCCTAGCCTCTGAGATCCTCAGGTCAAAACCCAGGCATACACTACGGATTCTAACCCTTTATTATTTTTAGGGCCTAATTTGCTAATCATATGACTGGTAATTCACTTAATGACCACCTTCCCCAGCACACCAACTCCCCAGCACACTCACCACTTACTGCTTGTTCTTTCATGTACTTTACAAACATGACCTCCTTCCGTGATCATCTATAGGATTCAATCTCTTCATTTGAAATAGTTGTGAATCCACCTACTTCAAGACAGCTATAGATTTCATTTTGGGGTAGTTTGGATAGTTTGGACAGTTGTAAGCAAGACAGTAGTGACTCCACATACCCTAGGGCTTGCCCAAGGCAGCACTACCAGAAAGTCATTGTCAATCTTATACCCAGGATATGGACATTTGACGTTTCCATCACAAGGAGGCTGCCTGAACAGAGGAACTGCAGGTCCTAAGATCCCCACCCCATCCTCCCCATCCATGGCAACCACAGAGCGGTTGTACATCCCAGTTACTTACTGGTTTCAAGGATTTTGTTTCCAGAGAATCAGGAGATGGGTAACTGCTGACACTGGCTCTGTTCCTACTTCAGAACTCTCAGGACAGTCATCTAAGATGTTGTGAACATCAGAGTTCACTGCATCTTACTGCTGGGTCATGCTCCATGATATCAATGGACAACAGCATAGGGGGACCATGGTATGGACCTACCTCAGCACAGCTGGGCCACAGCACAGATGGTCTGTCCTTAGTTTAATCACCCTACAAAAGACTTTGGGTTCTTTCTAGTGTGTGACTGTCATGACGAGAAAGCTACTCTAAGCATTCACAAACATATTTTTCTGTGATCAAAGGTTTTTTCCCTCGGGATATGAACGCACAAGTGAGATTTCTGCGATGTACGGACAGTACTTCCATGTCCTGTTTTATCTTAAGATGCAGTCAATCTTTTTCTGAACGGCTTATCATTCCACTGTCCTACCGTCAGTGTAAGAAGGATTCTGGTGGTTTCTTTGTCTTGTTTTGCTTTGCTTTCTTTCATTTTGTATGTTTGTGTGGTGTTGAAGGTGAAACCTAGGACCTGTCACATGCTAGGCAAGTGCTCTACCTCTGAGCTACATTCTTGCCTTTATGATTGCTTGTTTTAAGATAGGATCTCACTAAGTTGCCCATGCTAGGATTAAACTACCGAACCTTTCTGCTGAGCATCCAATGTATCTGGGGTTGCAGGCATGCAGTACTGTGCCCAGAGTATTATAGTTTTAGCACACGTTTCCTAATGCCTGCAGACAGTCAGCAGACCTTTGTGTCTTTATTTGCCCTCTGTGCTTCCTCTCCTCTGAAAGGCCTCTTCAAGTCTTATGTCCATGTTCTAACTGGGATGGGTTGTTTTTCCTGTCTTGTGATTGAGCTTTGTTTACATATCCTGACTAAGAGTCCTTTGCCAGATGTGACGTTTGTAAACATTTTGGTTCTTGTGCATGATTCTTTTAAAAATATTTCTGAGCGCTATTAGGAGAAATTTTCCCCTCTGTCAGTGGCTGGCATCTTGGGGTACAGGATGAGAAGCAGAGCCCTGGTGTCTTACGATGGACATGAGCATGAGTTGATTGAGCCACTGAAATCTGAGTGGTTTGCTTCTGCAGTGGAGTCTGAGCCATGCTAATACACACACCAAGCAGGTCACAGTCGGACTAGTGAGCAAAAACTGCAGGGACAGAAATTTCCACACCAGGAGACAAGAGTCGATGCTCTATGTGTCAGGATTCCACCTTCCTTCCCCCCGTCTCTTTCCCTCCATTTTTCTTTCTTCCTTCCTGCCTGTCTACCTCCCTCCTTCCCTTTCCTTTTCTTTATATTTTTCGTGCCTGTCCTCCTTCCTTTCTCCTTTCGTTGCTTCCTCCTTCCCTTCTTTCCTTCCTCCCTCTGCTCCCCTCTTCTCAGTGAAGGAGGTGTGCATTTATTCCAACATCTAGTCTTATCTGTAGCCCGGGACAGCACATTACAGGGATGCCTGTGTGCCTGGGTTCCCGCCACATCTTAGAGCTCATAAAATGAGACAAACTGTGGAACGGGAGGAGGCTGCTGATTATTCTTCTGAGAGAGGACTGCTATCTAGAATATATTTAAAAATTCAAAAACCTAGCGCCCCAAACCAAATATTTCAATCAGTAAAATAATCAATTAAACTGAAAAGATATTTCTTAAAAGCAGAAGCACAACTCACATATAAATATATGAAAAAATATTCAACATGTTTAACTGTTAGGGAACTGCCATCAGAACAACTGTGATCCCAACCCAGTCAAAGTGACTATCATCACAAACATAAAAAATGACAAAGGCTGACAAGAATGTGGGGATAAAGAAACCCCTCTAGACTGTGGATAGAAAAATAATCTTGTAGAGACTCTGCTGGGTCTGGGAGAAACACATCAAGAAGCTAGTTCGAGCTTTCCATAGGTCGTGCAATCCAGGTGGGGTGTAGGAAAGACAGAAGCCAGGTCTCCTTTCCTGTTAGCTGACTGGTGCACGGGCTGAGAATCAAGGAAACTCCCATCCCACCCCCAGAAGCAACTGGCTGACTCAGAGGACAGGCTGAGTTGAGAGCAACTGAGGTACAAAAAAAGCTAAATGCTTGAGTTGATGGATTTTTCAGGACTAAGGCTGGTAGTGTGAGCGTCTCCTGTGTGGAGAACAGTATGCAATATGGCGAACATGGGGGATTTCCTTCTGTCTTATGTTTGAAATCCAATATTTTTCTCACTGCTTTGTTTTATCCCAATTTATTGTTTTGTTTTGTTTAATGCTCTGCATTGATTGATTTTATTTTGCTTTGTTTTATTCAATTTTACTATGTCTGAGGGAATCGACAGTTACTGGGAAGATAACAACATACATTGTGGTAACCATTTTTGCTAACCTATTTTCCTGTTTTGAAGTCCTGTACCACCTTCACTGTTTTATTTTGATTGGTGTTATTCTGTTTCATATTGTTGGGTTTTATTCTATTTACAAAAAAAAGAAAGAAAAGTAAACTAAAGTCGTGCAACTACTGTCGAAATCTGTATGCAGATAACTCAAAAACCTAAAAACAGAAAATGATCGTAGTTACTTTTCTCATTGCTGAGACAAAATATTCAACACCCCAAAGTTAAAAGAAGGAAGATTTATTTTAGTCATAGTTTGTAGAGGTTTCAATCCATAATTTATTGTCTCCATGGCAAGGTGGCATGACAGCGGGGTACCACAAAGGAGTATCAGTTCATGACAGTGAAGACAGGAGGCAGCAGGTAGGCTGAAGCAAGCTGTATACAGTGGCAAAAGCAGCATCCCTTCCTCTCCCTTTGACCCCTGCAAAGCACAAATCCTTACATTATCTACACCCAGAACTATGGTAAACCAAATAGTGGATTTATCCTGTGTCACAGCATCCTTAATACCAGTACCACAGCCTAGATCCAGCTACATTGAAAAGCTGCACCTATGAAACCATGAGGCTTTAGGGGACATCTATATACAAGCTATAGTACAGAAGTTTCTTTGATATAACTATACCTGCCCTGAATATTTTATCAGAAGGACTAAAGACATCAAACTGTGGTGATACATTCATTCCCATGTTGGTAGTCGCACAAGTCACAATGGCTACTCTGAAAAGAGCCTAGCTGTTCATCAACAGATATATAGATAAAGCAAATGTGGCATATCTACACAATAGTATATCATTATCCATAAAGATGAAATCACATCATTGGCAAGAAAACAGATCAAATTAGAGATCATCATGTTAAACCAAATAAACCATACTCAAAAACTTAAACATGTCATGTTTTCCCTTTTACTAGAAACCAAAATATTAAATAAACAAACAAATTAAATAAGGTATGGTGGACAAGTAGACAAGAGATTCCTGGAGATGAGGAAAGAATGGCTGAGGGAGGACAGTGGTTGTGTGTCATAACAGGTTGCAAATGATCACAATCTGTCCTGTGTGTGTGTTTATTCCTCAAAAGGAACATCACTAACTTTGCATAGTCATAAAGGCTAAACTAAATTAGAAAAAAAAGTAAAATAAATGTTTTAAATGTCACACCCTGGGCTGGGGATGTAGCTTAGTGGTAGAGAGCTTGTTTCCAAGCCCAAGATCCTGGGTTTCCTGTCCGCTACCAGAGACTGTAACGAGAATATTGATAGTAGTTTCTTAAAAGGTAGCAATAAATTCACAAACAGACATTCATGGAGAACAAATGCATTGGAAACAAGGAATTTGCTCTGTTCATTTACAAATAACTTCCAGGGCAAGGGAGACAATTACAACTTAGGATTTATATGACAGTAAAAAATGCTCCCACACAGATAATTAAAGAAATTAAACCAGAAAGGGAAATACCATCTTGCATTTGTGAATCAGTAGTATGCACTGTCCTAAATTGTAAACTACATTGTCAACAACCATGAGCAACCAGATGTCTTGAACAAACAAGATAAACCCGACTATTCTATCTTTATATGCAGAGACAAAATGAGTAAAGTGTTTTTTAATAAACCATAGTGATATGGATGGAAGTTCAGCTTGAGGAAACATTTGCACAAAATCACATTCTAAAAGGAAATAGTTGCAAAGTTAGGACATGCAGATGTGAAGAGATCAATCAGGATGGGCCTTCTGGTAAACACACCATTGATCTCACACAGGGAAAGCAGAAGGAAGGAAGTCAGGTGATTCTTGGGCTCCAGGACAATGAGGAAGAAAACATACGTAGAACCTCAAGAAACTGATTGCTGCATGGGGCAAGCAAGAGCCTGAAATCTAGCAAACAAACACATCTCCCCCAGAAAGTGCTGTACACAGCAGTGACTCACAGCAGTGACTCTGAATGAGGGCTCAGAGAGACCCCTGGACAGGTATATAAGGCTCCCAGGCAGGAGGAGCCACATCTACACACCTCCCTCTCCACCTGCTCCTCTCACCTCTCCACCTCCATCACCAGAACCATGACCTGCTGTGGCTGTTCCGGAGGCTGTGGCTCCAGCTGTGGGGGCTGTAGCTCCAGCTGTGGAGGCTGTGGCTCCAGCTGCTGCTGTGTGCCCGTGTGCTGCTGCAAGCCCGTGTGCTGCTGTGTGCCAGCCTGTTCCTGCTCCAGCTGTGGCAAAGGGGGCTGTGGCTCCTGTGGTGGCTGCAAGGGTGGCTGTGGTACTTGTGGGGGGTGTAAGGGTGGCTGTGGCTCCTGTGGGGTGTGCAAGGGGGGCTGTTCCTCCTGTGGGTGCTCCAAGGGGGGCTGTGGCTCCTGTGGGGGCTCCAAGGGGTGCTGTACCTCCTGTGGGGGATCTAAGGGAGGCTGTAGCTCCTGTGGGTGCACAAAGGGAGGCTGTGGCTCCTGTGGGTGCTCCAAGGGGGGCTGCAAGCCCTGCTGTTCCCAGTCGAGCTGTTGCCAGTCCAGCTGCTGCAATCCCTGCTGCTGCCAGTCCAGCTGCTGCAAGCTCTGCTGCTGCCAGTCCAGCTGTTGCAAGCCCTGCTGCTGCCAGTCCAGCTGCTGCAATCCCTGCTGCTGCCAGTCTAGCTGCTGCAAGCCCTCCTGCTGCCAGTCTAGCTGCTGCAAGCCGTGCTGCTGTGAGTCCAGCTGCTGCAAGCCATGCTGTTGCCAGTCCAGCTGCTGTGGCCCTGTGTGCTGCCAGTGTAAGATCTGAGCTTCTAAACTCAGACAAGTCATCCTGAGCCAGACACTGTTCAAGGCTCATCCTCTCTGTAGGATGAACCCAGCTGTCCCCGCCCCCCACTTCCTAAGAAGAGGCTGTGCAGTCATGCTCCGTCTCCTCACAGGCTCTCCTCCCAAGTCACCTTTTGGCTCAAACGGCCACGCTGTTCCACTCAGCAGACTGAGCACTAAACACCTCCTATCCTGCCTTTTGGTTTAGGAGGACCCTCCCCTTGGAGTCCCATTTGGAATGACGTGGGGTAAAGATTGTCTGGAACTTTCTGTAGGCTATACACTATTGTCTCTTAAATTGAATGCTGCAAATCAATAAAACCACACGGCCACAAACCAAGGCATGTGTCTTGCTCATTTCTCTGCTCTTCATCATCACTACCATGGCTATTGGCCTTCGTGTTTCTGTTGAGCGAGGGCTTTCTCGTGGGTCTGTTGGTGGTGCGTGGCTCTGAGCCCTGCTAGATGAGAAATGGAGGTTACTTGTGCTTCTAGCCTCTCTCCTGACCCAGCCCCACCTCTCTTTGGATTCCTCTCTGCCCATGTGCGGTCATCGCTGACCCAGTGGCGACAAAATGAACCTGGGCCCAGACCAATAAAATCTCCAAGACTGCGGAAGCCCCTAGGTATTTCACACTGTCCCCTCCTATCCACTTTGCAGTCTCCCTTTGGACAGTCCTTGCAACTGATTTGCTCTGATTTTCACTGTTAATATTTACAAAGGCCTTTTATCTCAGTAAACAAACACATTTCTAAGGGTACCAGAACCTTGTCATTGAGGGTTCTCTCCTCCACCCTTCCCCAGAAAGAATACCTAAGTCTGCATTGGTGTGGCAGGACTGGGAACGGAGATGAAACCACCATATACATATCTAGAGATGGCCATACATTCCTAAATTTTCTGGAAATACAGAAACACTGATTCCCAAACTCAGGGTCTTGGGGAACATTTCTGTAAGTTCTCTCCTTTTGCCTTAAAATTGGACCAATATTTTTCAAGATTCTTTTTTTTAAATTTTATTTAAGGAGAAAAAAGAAAAAAAACAGAAAAAGGGTACAAGTTATACAGAATTTCAGAAAAAACAAATAGTAGGAAATCACTAGTTAATTACATATTGTCATCTTAGAAATAGTTGTTCAAGTTACAAAATTAAAGCATATAGAGGGGACTTTCAGTGAGACTGCAAACAGTTTTGTTAAATGATCCAACAAAACTCAGTAATATGGTTATCTATCTTATACACTTAAATATATATGCAGTTATATCTTTTAGAGAACTTTCTTTTCCTTTCTTTTGTACAATGACAATTACACATTTTGGGTTTTATTACTCCCACAGTTCTTATTACTTTTTTTTTTGAAGAAAGTAAAACCAAATGTGACATACCAGGACAGAGTCAGTCAAATCAAAAGGATGGACATAATACATAATGTAAAAACAAAATACAAGGTGATCAACAATGGTTACCATAATGCCTCTTGTTATCTTAAAAAGAATTGCCTATATCATCAGTTATAATAAAATTGAACAAAACAGTAAAGAATAAGACCAATAGAACCAAAACATTGGAGACATTAGAGGACTTCAAAAGAAGATAATAGTCAACCAGAATGGGCTTCACAATGAATCTTATTGTCTTCATAGTTGTTGCCTATACTTTCAAACTTGGTACTATCAAGCATAACAGAATAGAGGAAAATCAGTCATAAGAAGATGGTGAGAGCAATACAGAGTTTCAAATCAAGTTAATAGGAAATCAAAGTTGGTTACTATAATATATCCTGCTATTTTTTATTTTCCCTTAATTAAAAGGATAAACATGAAAAAGTAGATAATAAAAAGGAGATTGAGATAAAAAAAAAAAAGAGGGCATAACAACAAAACAGTGCAGGTCAAACATAGCCATTTAAGCAAAATAGTGTTTCACCACAAGATAATCTCGACATAATAGTAGTTACCATAGTGTCTCTTCCCTTAAAATCTTTGGGTATGACTTCGTATACTGTAGCATCAAACATATCAAGACAATGTAAAACTGTTCAAGAGAAATGACAGTATTACAGGGTATTTAGAATCAACTAACAGAAAATGAACAATGGTTTCGGTATAATCTCCTTGTCTATATTTTTCAAGATTCTTGAGGCAATATTAATAAACTCTTTCAAATTATTTTTAAAAACATTTGTTTATTCATAGGAAATGCCAATGCACAAGAGAAGACATTAAATACCTTGAAAGTCTCCAGTTGTTTTTAGGAGCCCTGATGGTAATGGTAATATTGGTTATTCTGAGACTATATGAGTGTTTTGTGCAAAAAATCAAATTAATAACTAGTTTGTTTTCTCATTGTGAAGTTGATGTGCTTAATTCAAAGAAAAATTTCATTTTCCAATCAGACATATGAATATCTTATTGTTTTAAAAATAGGATTTGCTACTCCACTGAAAGACCTAGAAATAGTCACCTACCTAGTATAAATGAACTCGCATTGCACCAAGATTTATTTCTTTAAATACGATTTATTGTACCTAAACAGAACCTGGCTACTCTGGAGAAAAAGTCTCAAGGTAGACAAGATAAACCTGAAGTAACTTCTTATTCTAGAGATCAAGGAAGATAACCTAACCAGTAAGGTCAAACCAGCAAAACAATGATGTCAAATACGGACAGCAGAATTGCACACTTGGTCCATCTACATTTCAATTATTTCTACGCACTGACACATATCACATGTGTCTCAATCCAGGGCCAGAGAGAGAGCTCAACAGCACACAGCCTGCCTGGCAAGCACAGGTTTTGAGTTCAAGTCCCGGTACTGCTCCACAAAAAATGTCTCAACCTATAAAGATGTTGCATTGGCATAAATAACAAATACATCTCAACCTACTATGCACAAATAGTAATGCAGAAATTAAGCAAACTGCAAAACTTACTAACTGCCTTTAGAAGATGCTGAAAACCAACTCATTCTTTCACAATACTTGATAAACTATCTTATGATAGTCAAAAATGAGACAGATGTTCTGATTTTTAAACAGAGAAGAAATCATGAAATGAGAAATTCATCATTTTGTACCCCCATGAAAATAGTGGGTTTCAGCACTTAAAGGAAAACTTACAGCCTTATATGCATTATTAAAGTAAGAAGAAAGATTACTGGGTTCAAAATCCTTTTGTAGGACTAACAGAGGTCACACTAGAGAACCAAATGGAGTGGCAATTAGTACTAACCACACATCCTTCTTTTCTTCTCCTTCTTGGAACTGGTGGAGTACAAGGCCATGGTAGGAGGCACCCTCCATAAACTGCCTGGAAGTCAGATATGCCATCTGATTGCTTGAGCCAGGGGGTAAAAGCTTGAAATGCCCATTGTAGCTTTCCAGTGTCTTTTCCTCCTCCCATGGTGAACACTAAGGCTCTACCTACTGGCCAGAGAAAAGACACTTGAAAGGAGCCACCAGCCTTCTTTCAGAGTCAGGCAGGAAGAATAGGAATTAAGACTCTGTCCTGTTAATCTCTGACATTGGGCACTGGGGCATGGATTTGGGATAGCATAACCAGCCTATCCATTACCAAAACAGCAAACTGCCACCTTGGTTTATTGATCAGGGACTGGGTAGAAAAAGAGCTAGAGACTCTGCAAAGGGGATTCGTACACATTTGGTAAGTCTATCTAGGATCAGGTGTGGTAGAGGAACTCTGAAAACATGATGCTATTTGTGTGCTGATCACTAGGGCTTCAGTTAATAATGCATTATGAAGTTAGTCCCAAAGCACTGGCACACTTACAAACCAGAAGACAAGGAAGAGAAAGCATAAAGAAATTTGAGAAACTATAACTTGTCATGGTAATGACAACTCTTAACCAAACTAAAATGAGCCCATTTTAAATGTCCACCTCCAAGAGGTTGCATGATGACTGCTGAGGGTATAGGTGGCCCAAAAGGGGAAGTTGGACACACTGTTCCCCAGTGCTTGGGTTGGCGTTCCTTTCTGGCTGGCAGGCAGTTCCTGTGGGCAAATCACAGCCCTTCTGCACAAGAAAAAGTCCTCTTCAGGAAAGAGGGATGGAGCCAGAAGGGCAGGAGCACTTTAGTGCATCTTTGATTCAAAACTTTAGGGAAAACTTTATCCATGACCACGTTGGTAAATTATAGCTCAGGCTCGCAACTTCCTTCCTGTGCCATCAGAGACTATGTCTTTGTCTCTTGTGCAGAATTCTCTCCCCAGCCTTCAAGCCTTGGACAGGACCAGATTGTGCTATGGATCCTTCTCTCTCCTGCAAACTCAAATGTGTGTCTTGCTCCATCAGCCCTGCTTACCATGGTTCCTTGGCAGCTGCAACAAAACCCACCCCAGCTTGAAGCCCTTGTCCTCTCCCTGAAGCCAACTCTCTCTCCAGCTCTTCTTGTTATGTTAATGGTGGTCCCGGCCTCTGGACTGTGGTCTATCAGTCTCCAACCCAAATCCTAAAGCAAATACCATTGGTTCTACCCTTTAAACATATTTAGAGCCTGATTTGCCAATGCCTGACTGGTAATTTATCTAAGGACCACCTTCAGCAGCACACTTTATTCCCAAGTTTTCACCTTTTACTGCTCATTCTTTCATGTACTTTATAAACATTAACTTTTTCCCTCATCACAAACTCCTGTGAAATATGCACTCCTTTTATAAGAATTTACTTCTTTTGGATAGTTGTCAATTCACATAGTTCTAGATATTCATGGATTTTAGTTTGGATAATGGTGGATAGTTTGGAAAGTTGTTAGAAAGTACAGAGGGGACCTCAAATACTCTTCTCTGGTCTTTCCCAAGGTGGCATCCTAAAAACATCACCTGCATTCTCCCACCAAGATACTGACACGGGACATTTCCATCACTAGGGGATCATACTGTCCGAGGATAACCACTCCATGTCCTGCAGTCCCCTACCCAGTCCCCAGTCCAGCAACCCCAGACCTGTTCTCCCTTCCTGTCATTTTGTAGTTCAGGAATGTTGAATAAATGGAACCACAAGGTATGCAACTGCCTGGGATTGTTGTGAGGATCAGTGTTTACTGCAACTTATTGCTGAGCTGTGCTCCATAGTATAGGACTATGGTATGGACCAACCTTAGGACATATGGGCTACAATACACAAGGACCATGGACTTTTTAAATCATCCAGTAAAGGTGATTAAAGAACTTTATTGTGTTTCCAGTGTGTGGCTGTCATGACTAAAGTTCCTACAAATATTCACAGACATGTTTTTGTGTGAACAAAAATTTCTGTTCTTCTGGATACATAGCAAAAAGTGAGAGTCCTATTTTGTACTATATTTATATGTCTTGCCTTTTCTGAGATCAGATGAGACTGGTCATATTTAGGGTGTCATGGCCGTAGATAATGTCTTGATTTTAAGATGCAGAAAAATTATTTTCCAGATTAGCCAAACCATTCAGGTTTTCTGCATTCGCATCAGCATTTGGTGATGTTGCTATGTTTTAATTATGCCATTCTAACAGATGTGCCATGATATCTCATTACAGGTCTGTGCTTTGTTTTGTATGTATTGCTTTGCTTTTTCTTTCTTTTTTGCTATTGAGTTTTGAGAGTTCTCTATATATCCCTGTACCAGTCTTCTGTCAGATAATATTTTGGTCACGGTGCAGAATTTTTTTGAAAAATACTGCTGAATTCTATCAGTAGAATTTTTCCCTCTGCCAGTGGCTGGCAAGTTGAAATATAGGATAAGAAACAGAGCCTAGGTGTCTCATGATGGGCACGAAGTATAAATTGTCTGGGCCCCTGGAATCTGTATAATTTGCTTCTGTACTGCAGCCTGAGCCATCCTGACTGACACATCAAGTGGGTGACAGGCTGGTGAGTAAAAGATGCGGGTCAGAAACTTCCACGTGGAGACAAGAGTCTGCCTGTGTGAGTCGGGGTCCTTCTTTCCTTTTCCTCCCTTCCTTCCTTCCTTTTTCCTTCTCTTCCTCTCCCTCCCTCCCTTTCTTCCTTTCTTCCCTTTGTTTAATCTTTTGTTTCTTTGTTCCTTCCTTCCTTCCTTTTCTTCCTCTCTTCCTCCCTCCATCTTTTTTCTTCTTTCTCTCCTTCCCCTCTCCCTTATCCCTTCTTTCCTGTCTTTTATCCCTTCCTTTGTTTCTTCTTTCCTTCCTTCTTACCTGTGAGAACACCTGACATTTTAAAAATGAAAACAACAAACTATTAACAGAGACATAGAGCCACCAATATCCTCGGATGCTGCTTTTGAGGGTGGGTGTTGAAAATAGGACGACCATTTTCAAACAAGGTTTCTTGTAAAGATGAGATATGCATTCCCAGTGGGGCTGGGTATGCAACTCAGTGGTGGAGCTCTTGGCTTGCATGCACAAGGCCTTGGGTTCAACTCCCAGAACTACTCACACACAAAAAGATACGCATTTCCCAAAGTCTAGCAAGTGCAGTCCTCAGTATTTAACCGAGAGAAATAAAGACATAGATTCACACAGGAACTTATATAAGAATGTTCACAGAACATTCATTCAGATGAATGTTCACCATGTAACATTTTTCATGTGTGGCTTATTTTACTTATTATAATCTCAAATTGCATCCATTTACTTATGGTGCTTCAAATTTATCTTTCTTTGTGGCAGAATAGTATTCCATTGTGTGTATAGACCACACTTTAAAAAATCTATTCATGGTGCTGGGCACATAGGCTATTTCAAAGATTTCTGAGCACAAACTAAGGATCTATGAACAAGGGAATAGAGGATGCGCTGGGTTGGGTCTTCCCATGTATCACAACTCAGAGAAGATTGTGAACACAGAATAATGTTTTGGGTGACAGAAGCCAGTGTGTGCTTTGTGATTTACTTTATATGGAAGTCAGCAACAGCCACAGTCAACCAGAAGAGCTGCTGGCAGGAGGATGGGCTTTCCACGCAGTGGCATGAAGGCTGTGGGGTTCCACCTGAACACATGCTAAGCTGAACACAATCGCGTGGACATGCGAGACCCATACAATTCACTGGATGCAAATTTTACTGCAGAGTTCATTAGAAAGGCTCTTTGGCAGCCTTCAAAGAGAACACATAAAAATTATCTCAGTTGACTTCTGGGTGTTTTACAAGGACTTGCTGAGGAAAGCTGTACTGCTCGGGAAGGCTGTGGAGCCCAGCTCATGTAGGACAAGGCAGGTCCTATCTGTGGCTGGGGCAGGTAGGAAACCAGAAGAATTCACTTCACTTTGTTTTGACACTTTAACAAAGCATCTAGACTGGTCATTTGGGATGGTGTAACTGCAGAAGTAGTCGAAACCTTCAGCTACACTTCTATTCACAAAAATGATCATAATGAACCCATTTAGGCAGGGACTATAGACACTAGTGCCCAGGGGAATGGAGGATGTGGGTCAATGAGGAGAAATGAAAATTTTGGGATGAGGTTCTCCAGCCAGCAGGGCCATTGCTCCTGAGTCACAGTGTCAGCTGGGATACGTGGGAAGAGGGATTGATCCTTTTTTAACACAAGGGACATTTGCAGGGAAAAGACCAAGCTCAGAAACCAATGAGAGGACAGCTTGGCTTCAGTTAATAGTAGTTCACGAGACCAAGAAGAGATTAAAAATAACAATTGACTGCATGAAATAAGGTAAACAACAAAGGAAGTGATCATGTGTTCAATGTAAACACCTAGCCAGATATAAAGGCTCCTGGAGAAGTAGCCCCCACATCCAACACCATTCTCTCCATCTGTTCCTCTCACCTCTCCACCTCCATCACCAGAACCATGACCTGCTGTGGCTGTTCTGGAGGCTGTGGCTCCAGCTGTGGGGGCTGTGGCTCCAGCTGCTGCTGTGTGCCTGTGTGCTGCTGTGTGCCAGCCTGTTCCTGCTCCAGCTGTGGCAAAGGGGGCTGTGGCTCCTGTGGGTGCTCGAAGGGGGGCTGTTCCTCCTGTGGGGGCTGTAAGGGCAGTTGTGGTTCTTGTGGGGGCTACAAGGGTGGCTGTGGCTCCTGTGGTGGCTGCAAGGGTGGCTGTGGCTCCTGTGGTGGCTGCAAGGGGGGCTGTGGCTCTTGTGGGGGCTCCAAGGGAGGTTGTGGCTCCTGTGGTAGCTGCAAGACCAGCTGTTGCCAGTCCAGCTGCTGCAAGCCCTGCTGCTGCCAGTCCAGCTGCTGCCAGTCCAGCTGCTGCAAGCCCTGCTGCTGCCAGGCTAGCTGCTGCAAGCCCTGCTGCTGCCAGTCCAGCTGCTGCAAGCCTTGCTGTTGCCAGTCCAGCTGTTGCAAGCCCTGCTGCTGCCAGTCCAGCTGCTGCAAACCTTGCTGCTGTCAGTCCAGCTGTTGCAAGCCCTGCTGTTCCCAGTCCAGCTGCTGTGTCCCTATCTGCTGCCAATGCAAGATCTGAGACTTTGGGTACAAATCTCATTTGGGTCCTACAAATCTGGCTCTCTAGAAATGACTGGATTTGTGTCCTAAACTCCTGAAGAAACATTCTGGATCTATCCTATCTGAGCTACAGCAGCCTCCATCCAGCAGTGCAGTGATGGAGCATCCCACCTCCTGTGCTCTGCCCACCTTTCCTCCTGAATCTGCCCTGTTCCTTCCTGATTTCATCACTCCAACCTTCCCAGGCCATATCACATGCTGGGAGAATCCCCAATCTGGATGCCTCTGGCAGGGCTACTCTTCTTCCCTGCACCTGACTCCTGCTTCTTTTATCTTTATGTCACTCTGAGCTGCCTCAACTCAGACTGCTTTTAGAGTATATCTAGAGGACACAATGGCATGGGAAACCCCAGATCTGACTCCTGAGAACCTTCGCTTCTTTCTTGAATATAACCAACTTCCTTTTCCTTAACCAGCTTCTATTCACTCTTTGTTAAATGCTCTGAATCTATTGAATAAACACTCCATGACTCCCAAGAATTCATGTTGTGGTTGTTTGTTTTCGGCCTCTGTATTATTAGCTGTATCTCATGTCTTGTTCCCCACTGTCCCTTAGTTGGAGTTCTATCACAAGCTAATAAACCTCATGGTTTAAATAAACTGATTGTTTTATAGCTCAAGAGGCCAGAAGTCCAAGACCAGGCTGTCTCTCCTTGATTTATCGATACTATCTTGTTCCTGTGTCCTCACCTGATATGGTGCATTAAAAACTGGTGGTCAGTTTAACACCAGCTGAACTGAGTCAGCATGGCACTGAGGTGGTGGGTACCTGAGGACTGTCGCCTATATAAAAGGAGACCTGGAGAGGAAGAGTAGTGTTTCTGTTTGGTGCTATTGGTTCTCCTGTTGCCATGGGTTCTCCTGGAGGAGCTTGTCATGCCTCTTTCCTAACATAAATTTAGCCATTCTCATCATCAGAGGAGCCCGGGGTAGTTCACACTGGGGGTCCTCTGGTCCTTATGTTGAGCATTGCTACCTTGCTCCAGAGGGGAAGATGTTGTGCTGCTCAATCTCCAGGAAAAGCTTGTCACACTGGCTTCCTGATACGAAATTTGCTGTTATCGTCAGAGAAGCTCGGGACATCACTGTTGCTGAGGATGGCTGTGGTTCATTTCAGGGGAGCCTTGGTCCTTACTTTGAACATTGCTTCCTGGCTCCAGTGCAGAACACTCAGTCTACTGGCACAAACCTTTCATCCCACTGGCACAGACTTTCTGGCTTCCACTGCTGACCTGTGGGCCTACCCAGTAAATATCCATGAAACAAATTTGCATGAGTCATTGTCACAGGCTGTAGGCCCCCAGTTGGACTCATGGGAGGCATTTTTATGGGCTCATAGTTTTCAGCTGAACTTATCCAGGTTATTGCCATGGGATCCAGACCCTCACTGAATTTTTTAGGTCTTTAGTGTATGGACAGATATTCTGCACTTTCTTTGTATTTGACTCCTCGAGTGCCCATTATAAATAATACTATAAATTATGTATCCTGTTTTGGCTAGTTCTCTTTGCAAATCCCTGATTATGATAGCTGGTCACACCTCTGTGTATGTCTGTGCTTTAATTTCTTTATTCAGGACAACAGCCTATGAGATTAGGGTCACCATCTCCAGTGTGTCTACATCTAAACTTGTCTCTGTGAAGACCCTGTCTACATACGCAATCACTGGCTAATATGTCTTGTGACAGTGCTGTGGTTCATTCTGCAATAGCTACCTGGGCACAGGGAATCACATTCTGTCTCCAAGATACAGAGCTTGGGAGTATCCTGGAGTTAGCTTCCCCCTTAGTTATCATATTCTAGTTTCCCACAAAGATGTTCTTAAAAAGTGATTTTTTGTGAATTCTTGAACTAGTGAAAAAGTAACAAATCCTTAGAATCAACAGGCAAGCTAGTGCTGAACACAGAGGTGAAGAGATGGAGGTGCATTTCTCAGTGGATCAGAAGTTAGACCTTCCTCTTTACTGAGACTCAGGTGACCCTGAAATCAGTCTCAGGCTATGTGGTGAAATAAATCATCGTGAGCTGGCCTCCCAAGTGTTTGCAGCTGAATTTACGTCACCCCAAGTGGCCTGAGAAACTTAAATGTGACATGTCCTGGCTGCCATATCCAAGATAAATATATAGAGAAATCAAATCCCCTGTAAAGAAATCCACCTTTAATGAGAATCAGGTTCCAAGAGATGAAATTCCAAGAAGATTGGTTTACATTCACAAGTCGCAATACTAATACACAGAGTCATTGCAAGAGAGCCAACCAAAACCATGAAGAGAAAGACCAATTTTAAAAAAAGACCCCAGTTATCAAAATTATCGGGCATAAAGTACAAAAACAATAGCCAAAGCAATTAGACATGAGAAAGAAATAAAAGGAATAAGCATAAGAAAGGAAGAAAAATTATTGTTATTTGCAAATGACATGATACTCTACATTAAAAAACTCCCAAAACTCCATGAAAATACTTTTAGTTTTAATAACCAAATTCAGTAGGGTAGCTGGATACAAAATCAACACTCAAAAATCAATATGATTCCTGTACACAAATAACAAACTCACTGAGAAATTAGGGAAACAACACCTTTCACAGTAGCACTTCCCCCCAATGAAATACCTAGGAATCAATCTAATGAAAGAAGTATAGCACTCTGAAAAAGGAGATTAAGGAGGATGTCAGAAAATGGAAATATATTCCTTGCTTTTGGGTAAGAAGAAATAATAGTAAAATGAAGTTCTGATCAAAATTCCAACAGCATATCTCACAATTAGAAAAAACAACTCTAAAATTCATTTGCAACCAGAAGAGACCTAGAACACCAAGGCAATTTGGAGCAACAAAGACAAGGGGCACCATATCCTTGGCTTGAACTTATAGCACAAAGCTACTGTAATTTTAAAAAAAAATGAAAAGAGTATGGTATTGGCACAAAAACAGACCTGAGGACCAACGGAACACATTGGAAGATGCAGAAACAATTCCAAACATATTTAGCCACCTTATCTTTGACAAAAGAGCCAAATACCTTCACTGGAAGAAAAATAGCCTTTTTAAAAAAGTGGTGCTGGAAAAACTGGCTTTGTACATGCTAAGACTAAAACTAGATCCATGTCTTTCACCATCCACTAAACTAAAATCCAAATTAAAACAGAAACATTAAATCTGCTGGAAGATAGAATAGGTAGAGTTCTTGAAGACATTGATATAGGCAATTTATGAAAAAGAAATTCAATTGCACATGAGCTGTCATAAAGAATCAGCAACTGGGACCTCATCTTATTAAAAACTTGGGGTCAGGGGTTTAGCTCAGCAGCACAAGCATCTAACCTTGCAGGTGCGAGGCCATGAGTTCAATCTCTGGTATTAAAAAAAAAACTTTTGCAAAACAAGAAAAACCAACAACAGAATGAAGAGACAGCCCACAGTGTGAGAAAAAATTTTGCCAGATGTTCCTCAGACAAAAAACTATTATCTAGAATATATAAAGGACTCAAAAACATCAGATTCTCCAAATTTAGAGACTCAATCCAGTATGCACTTTGGAAATGGCTCAAGAAATAGAAGATCAACTGATAATGTGAATAAGAAGTAGTAAAGTATAAACATAAAGAAGCATCTTTGAACAAGAAATACAGATTTTTCTATAAATGAAAAACATTGCCAGGAGAACATGGCGGACAGATAGCAGCAGCTACGGAGGCTCTCTGAAAGACCCAGCTTAGAATTCAGGAATGGTGCAGAGTAAGGAATCATAAGCAACAGGAGATATGCCCCGCTGACCCAAGAATGAATTGGGCTGAGAGAAACCAATGGGAATGCAATCCTGGTGCTATAACAGGAACAGAAAAGCCTCAGTGTGGAAGTTGGAGCCAGTGCCATTGGAAACCGCGATTTGGGTTTCCCGCCGCCGCTGCTGCGTCTAGATTGGCTCAGCAGGGAGAGAGATGCGTGGAAGCTCTGAGAACAGGAATCGGTGAACGGAGTTGAAAGCAGGATGGGCGGGGAGCTGTGCATTGACCTGCGGTGAGTGAGAGAAACTGGGGCTCTTCCACAGTCTAGGAAACTCCAACAGAGGACATTCTGGGACCAGGCAGACTTGCAGGAACAGGGCGCTGCAGTGACTTCAGTCACGTATCCCCCTCTCAAGCAGGATTGGTGAGCAGTGCCTAGCCTATGTGATGCTGCTGGCTGAGACCCAGTAGGCTAGCACAACCCAGGTCCCAGCGCCTGAAGGTAGGTTGACCTGGAGGGGTGGGTCCCGCATAGCCTGCCTGATCTGCAACTTCCTGGTGTGGTGCGATGGGCGGGAACACCTAGCCAGCGCAATTCAATCAGACTGTGGCTGACAGGGAAGGAAGCTGGGCCTCCTATATACACTTGCATATATAAGGAACAAAGAATATGGGAAGAGGCAGCAACAAGAAAGCCTCCTCGGCCCCCAATCCTGAGGAAGAGGCAATAGCAGACACAGCACCAATAGATATAAAGTGCTATCTCCATAGATAGCACTTGCCTCATAGACAAGTTCAGGAATGAAGTTATTAATGACCTGAAGCTAGACATAAGCAGAATAGTTAGAGAAATGCTAAGCACCACCCAAGAAAAAACAAATGGTGGAATGGAAGAACAGAAAAAGAGGGGAGAATTGTTTGATGGAGAAAATAGAGAAAGCATAGAATACATGAAGCAGGTTCAAAGAGATTACGAGGAAACTAAAAACTCTATCGAAAACTGGCATAACAGCTTGAAAGAAACTAAGGACAGATTATCTGAACTGGAGGACAGACTTGTAATATGGGAGTGTGAACTGAAAAACTTCTTAAAAATAACAAAGAAACAAACAACAATAATACAAAGACTAGAAGATGATAAGAGGATCCATAACTTAAGAATTAAGAACATAAAAGAAGAAGTAGGGACACAAACAAATGAACTACAAAAGCTACTCACAGAAATAATCCAGGAGAATTTTCCTAATTTAGCAAAAGGTAAAGATACTCAGTTGTATGAAGCATACAGGACCCCAGCCACCTACAACCCAAACAGAGCAACACCCAGGCATATAATAATTAAAATTCCAGAAATCCAATACAAGAACAGAATACTAAAAGCCATCAGAGACAAGAAACAGATCACTTACAAGGGAACACCCATCAGAATTACAGCAGACTTCTCGACACAAACCATCAAATCACAAAGAGCGTGGGGGAAATAACTCAAGCTTTGAAAGATAATAACCTCCAGCCAAGATTGATATATCCTGCACAACTATCCCTGGAAATTGATGGAAAAACAAGGTGCTTCCAGGATAAAGAGGAACTAGGGGAATATGCAACCACCAATTCAACTGTACAGAGAATACTGCAGGATATTCTAAAAAAGAAAAATACGAAGAATCCAGAAATAGTGGCAGAGAGGCCACAATGAATGGAGCAGAAAACAAAATGAAGAAGACAAACTGACAACTAATGACAGAAAAAGAGCTCAACAGAAATGAGGCAGAGAAGACTGGATGATAGGAACAGCTATTTTGGAGAAAATGATGTCTTAAGAGGTAATACTGATTTAGTATCATCTTGTTTTGAAGTCTCATCAAGCTTTTGTTCTTCTCTCTCCATTGGTCTAAACAGGTTGTGTCTTATTGGATTTTATTATATATAATAGTGTAAGCAAAAAACTTTTATAGACAAGGAGATTATACAGAAACCATTGTTCATTTTCTGTTAGTTGATTCTAAATACCCTGTAATACTGTCAATCTCTTAAATGGTTTTACATTGTTTTGATATATTTGATGCTGCAGTATACGAAGTTATACTCAAAGATTTCAAGGAAAGAGACAATATGGTAACTACTTTTATGTTGGGATTATCTTATGGTGAAACACTATTTTGCTTAAATGGTTATGTTTTGATCTGCGCTATTTTGCTGTTATGCCCTCTTTTATCTCAATCTCCATTTTATTATTTACTTTTTTATTTTTATCCTTTTAATTAAGGGAAAATAAATAAAAAATAGCAGGATATATTATAGTAACCCACTTTGACTTTCCATTATCTTGATTTAAAGCCCTATATTGCTCTCACCATCTTGTTTTGACTGATGTTTCTCTATTCTGTTTTGCTTGATAGTACCAGGTTTGAAAGTTTAGGCAGCAGCTGTGAAGATAGTGAGATTCATTATGACGCCCATTCTGGTTGACTATTATCTATGTTTGAAGACCTGTAATTTCTCCAATGTTTTGATTTTGTTGGTTTCGTTCTTTACTGTTTTGTTCAATTTTATTATAACTGATGATATAGGCAGTTCTATTAGAGACAGCAGGAGGCATTATGGTAACCATTGTTGATCACCTTGTATTATGCTTTTACATTATCTATTATGTCCACCCTTTTGATTTGACTGACTCTGTTCTGTTATGTCACATTTGGTTCTCCTCTCTTCCAAAAAAGTAATAAGAACCGTGGGAGCAACAAAACCCAAAATGTGTAATCGTCATTGTACAAAAGAGAGGAAAAGAAAGTGCTCTAAATGATATAACTGCATGTATATTTAAGTGTATAAGATAGATAATGATATTACTGAGTTTTGTTGGCTCATTGAACAGAACTCTTTGCAGTCTCACTGTTGGAACGTCCACTTTATAAGCTTTAATTTTGTAACTTGAACAATTATTTCTAAGATGACAATATGTAATCCATTAACTAGTGATTTCCTACTGTTTATTTTTTTTCCGTAAATCTGTATAACTTGTACCCTTTCTTTGCTTTTTTTTCTTTTTCTCCTTAAATAAAATTTTTTAAAAAATTAGGTATGTTTAGACTGGGTGAAAAGAATTAATGAGTTAGGACTGGGATTTAGTTTAGCTCAGCGGCATAAGTGCCTGCCTGGCAAGTGTGAGGTCATGAGTTTGATCCCCAGTGCCAAAAAAAAAAAAAAAAAAAGAATTAATGAGTTAAAGATAGATACTAAAAATTACCTATCATTTAATGTTCAAACACAGAAAAATGGGATGTATGTAAAATAACTATAAAATGTCACAGATACTAGAGTAATAATATCATATTAAATGAAATAAATCAGATATGTAAGCTTAAATATTGCATTTATTCTCTTATATGAAAAACCCAATGTATAAACAAAGAGCAAAATGAAAGATAGCTAAAAGGATGTAAGGAATCCACTATGCTGGGACTTGAGGGACCAACTAAGAAATCAACTATCCAGCCTTCCTGGTAAGCAGCACAAGCCGCATATACCAAAGAGAGAAAAGCCAGCACCTCCCATGAGCCTACCAGTGCGCAGGCTAAGAATCAAACACCCCCCACTACTACCACCCCTCATCCCCATTAGCAACCAGATGGTTCCCAGGACAGCCTGAGTTGATAGCAACTAAGGTAAATATAGCGACTAAATGCTTGTATTGTTTGGTTGATTATGCAGGTCTGGGTGCAGAGGTCTGAGCATCTCTTGGAAGGATGACAGGATGCAATATAGCAAATATGGGGGATTTCCTTCTATCCTGTCTTTGAAATCAAATGTTGTTTTCACTGTTTTGTTTTGTTCTGACTAATAGTGAACCCTGGGTGAAGGGCAGAGTGCACATAATCATGCAGCCAGTCTGGGAACACACGATGCTGGACCCCAGACGACAGGGGTGGAGGCGCCTGGGGCAAGGAGGATGCTGAGGAGGAGACTGGTGGCACGCGGAGACCTCTGTCCTACAGCTGCGTTCCACTATTGTTTTGCTTTATTCAATATTGTTCCTATTGGTTTTATAGTGTTCTGTTTTTAGTGTGATTTTGCTATACCTGATGGAATCGACAACTATTGTGAAGACAGCAAGATATACTATAGTAGCTATTACTGTTTCCCCAGCATCCTGCTCTGAAGTTCTGTACCAGTTTCATTGCATTGTCCTGATTGGCTTTGTTCCACCTGGTTTTATTGTATTTTACTATCTTTAAAAATTTTTTAAAAAGGACATAGGGATATAAATCTTTCTCAACTGGGAAGGAGATCAAGAGATAGAGGGAAGGAAGAAGGATAGAAGGAGATAAGTAAAGAAAATAAGATGTGTTTTATATATATATAATATATATACCATATGTATATATCATATATATACATGTGTTTTATACATATATGTATATACCAATTCCCAATAAGTAATGTAAATATTATGTACTACATTTTCTAAAAAAAAAATTAAAAGACTTTAAGCTTTGTTCTCATATGCAGTTTAACGCAATAAAAATTTACCATTGCAAAAAGTAAAAAAAAAAAAAACACTTGAAAATAAAATTGACCCACATCATAAAAGAAGGGAAAAGGAAGTAAGAAAGGAAAGTAGGAAGGAAGAAAAAGAAAGGAAAGAAGGAAGGAAAAAAAGAAAGAAAGCCTAATACACACAGTAACTATACTTCCAGAGTTACTGTGGGAGAATTTTCCAGAATTTATGAAATGCTAATTTTTTGATTGATGAGTCCTGAATAAATGCATAAAAGTCACCTTAGGCTCAGCATAATGACCCAAAGAAAACCATCTACTCAGTGAATATTAGCCAGGCCTTGAGGATTGAGCAGTGAGTAAAACCAGCAAAATTCTGGCCACTGGGAAGGTTTTGTGTCCATGCATGGCACATCTGAGGGTGACCTACATCTGTGTGCACAGTATTCCTGTACCCACCACCTCTGTACCCTTGACAGTGCCTTACTTCCTGACTGGAGTGTCCTTCTTGTATTTTTGGTGCTGTTTGTCCTGCCTCCATCCTCCAGATTCCTCTCTCCATTTCATTTTCATCAGAGAAGTACTCATCCATGCAAAGATTTCAGGGCAGGATCCAGCTCCGCCCTGCTCCCTGGGACCACACTAAACTCCCTTCTACAATCATAGAGCTCACCTGGCACGAGGTCTGGTCCAAGGGGGAGCAGGGCTCTCACCTGCCCACTGCCCTCCTACTACTGTCACCATGTCACTGTCACATCAGGGAGGGTGTCACACCTGTGAGAACAGCCAGGAGCAGGCAGAGAGTGGCTGATAGTGATGGCTTCAGGTCACAGTGAGAGGGCACCACCTGAGATCATTGAACTGTCTTGTAGACGTGGGCCTTCCTATGAGGGGCCCTAGGGCAAGCATGGTGTTTGGAAATTATCTCAGGTGGTGCTCATGCAACGTTTGTATTTCCAGCTCTATTTTATAGAAGGTAAGCTAAGGGCAGGGGCCAATGGGACTATCTAAAGACAAAGGAGCAGAAAGAGCCCAGCCAGGAAAAGAGGATGAGAGTCCACAGGACAAACTTGCTTACAGGGACTAAGCAGGAGTCATTTTTCCTTCCTATGTGAATTCCACGAGGAAATGATCTCATATTCTTACTGCAAAATATATCAACATAAACAAACAACACAAAAGATGGCAGCACATGATGACAGAAGATGAGATAAACAAGGAAGTGACTGTGTGACCAGCCTCACACTGGGGATATAAAGCTCCAGGCCCAGGGCGTCCATACCTGTACACCTCTCTCAACATCTGCTCCTCTCACCTCTCCACCTCTATCACCAGAACCATGACCTGCTGTGGCTGTTCCGGAGGCTGTGGCTCCAGCTGTGGGGGTTGTGGCTGTGGCTGTGGCTCAGGCTGTGGAAGTTGTGGCTCCAGCTGCTGCTGTGTGCCCGTGTGCTGCTGCAAGCCTGTGTGCTGCTGTGTGCCAGCCTGTTCCTGCTCCAGCTGTGGCAAAGGGGGCTGTGGCTCCTGTGGTGGCTGCAAGGGTGGCTGTGGCTCTTGTGGGGGGTGTAAGGGTGGCTGTGGCTCCTGTGGGGTGTGCAAGGGGGGCTGTGGCTCCTGTGGGTGCTCCAAGGGGGGCTGTGGCTCCTGTGGCTGCTCCAAGGGCGGCTGTGGCTCTTGTGGGTACTCCAAGGGTGGCTGTGGCTCCTGTGGGTGCTCCAAGGGGGGTTGTGGCTCCTGTGGGGGCTGTAAGAGCAGCTGCTGCCAGTCCAGCTGCTGCAATCCCTGCTGTTGCCAGTCCAGCTGCTGCAAGCCCTGCTGCTGCCAGTCCAGCTGCTGTAAGCCCTGCTGCTGCCAGTCTAGCTGCTGCAAACCCTGCTGTTACTCTCAGTCCAGCTGCTGCAATCCCTGCTGCTCTCAGTCCAGCTGCTGTGGCCCTATCTGCTGCCAGTGCAAGATCTAAGTCTCTGATCCCAGACCCAGGAAACTGTCAGTTTCCAATTTCTCAAGAAGTGTTCCTGGCTGTGATCACACATTGAAGCTTCAGTCTCATCCCATGCCCCAGAATACCCTTTCCTCACTCTAGGGCCGGGCATTCATCACTTTGACTACAGAGGAAACATCATCGGCACCATCATTCCCTAATGGAAAGCCCATATACTCCCTCCTAATCACCATGGAGATGTGGGCTGTGCCTCTCAGTCTTTCTTTGAAGATTTTCAGATCTCCTGAGTCCTCTAGACCTTTCCCTGCCACTTCCAGCTCTTTGAGCTCAACACTGGCCTTTGACATGTACTTTCTTTGTTCTCTGCATATTTTCACCTGCACAGGGCTCTGACATCCTTAAATAAACCTCTCCCCTCTGCACACAATGTACTTCTTGGAGTGACTTTTTTTCTAGTTTCTATCTAACAAATGATTACAGGCTCTGCCTATCCCCTGACACTTTGATCCAATACTAATTCATACACTGACAGTGACCTGCTCTGTGCAGATTCCATGCGAGTCCTGACCATGAGGAAGCCATGCTTCTCCTCCCTCAGAAAGGGCAGCCGTGGGTCCACACTGCAATACATCCGGAAGCAACAGAAAAAGACCTCCGAGAGGAAAGAATCTGTGTGAGGTGGGATGGGAAGAGGAGGGGGGAAGTAGTCTGGGAAGGGATTTCCCCATGTAGAGACACCAGGAAGGCCTGGGGGCTCAGAGAGGCCCGTGTGAGGCCAGCTGCATAAGGCAGTGGGGAAGACTCAGGCTGGTTGGTCAGGTCAGGTCATTTGCCCTCTTCATGCCTCCATTTCCCCATCTGTAAAATGGAAATCCATCCATGTCTGTGTAAGTGTGTTATAGTGAAGATTAAAAGACTAAACCATGCAAAATCTCCTTTATCCTTCCAGCCATACACATGCCCAAGTCAGCATCACCAAAAACAAGTCTTGAGAAAGCGATGCAAATAGGAAGGATACACAAGGTGCTCGCTGCAGAGGAGCTGGTCTTTCCACTGATCACTGAAAAGCCATGGAGGACTGAGTTGGGGTATTCTGAAGCTTTCCATGGTTAAGTGGGGATTGTTGAAAGCTTAGGTGACCACAGTGGCCTCGCAAATGGTGCAGTAGAGTGAGCAGAGCTGTGGTTGATTTTACAGGACCAGCATTTGTTTAGGTGTTTATGAAGAGCCCTGAGTGTGGGACAAGGGTCTCAAGTGGCCCTAGTAATGTTCCCACTGAGAGGATTCTATTGCAAGAGAGAAATGAGTTAAGAGATGTCTGAGTGATCTAAGACACTCAGTGTCTGAGTGGGGCAACAACCCACTGCACACTTGGAGATTTAAAACTATGCAGTTTTTTTTTTTTATTTAAAGAAAAGGAAACGAAAAAAAAAATACATGGAGATTAAAGAAAAAAAGGGTAGAAAAATAATACTAAATTACAGACAAACAAAAGGTAAGAAATTGCCAGTTGATAAGTTACAAATTGTCTTCTTCGAAATGGCTGTTTAGGTTATAGAATTAAAGTATTTAGAATGACATTCAAAAAAGTGACCCTACAAACCATTCTGCTCTATGGCCGAACAAAAGCTCCGTAATATGATTATCAGTCCCACCTATTTGTTTTACATCTCTAAGAGGATAAGGTTAATCATATCAAAACAGAACAGAACATTTAAAAAAAAAAATAAAAAACAATTTAAAGAAACACAGATTTCAAAGCAAGTCCACCGGAGATCTACCTTATCCAACTGTCTCTAGCCTCTTACAAATAGTTGTCCCTAACTTCACCCACTTTCTATACTTATTGCATATTATAGAACTAATCAAATCATTACAGGATGATGGAGTCTCTTTAGGTCCTCAAGTTCCAAATTAGGGAAGACATTTCCAACTACCATCGCATCTCTCATTCTCTTTGTGATAGCCGTCCCCATCTCTGCATATGCTGAAGTTGAGCTGAAGAAACCAGTCCAGAGTCATTTTAATCAGCAAGCAATAGGTTGCTAGAATTTATATTATAATGCTACAAAATAAGCCTCGGGTTTTTCTGGTCTCTTCCTCAGAGTATTTGTTCCTATCCTCTCTGTATTATAGGGAAAACCAAGTCATAACAAGACAGCGAAACAATTTCCTAGATAAACATGCAATGGATAAGACTTACAAAACTATAATATAAATGATCTTCCGTAGCTACTATGTTTTCTCTTGTTATTTTCAATAGATTTGTCGACAACACTGGCTTATTATAGTTAAATATACTATCACCTATTTTTATAAAAACTTATCTTTGACTGCATTGTAGTATTTGAGAGCTGTTACTGATTCATACCAGTATGGATATCCTTTACATCCTGTCATGCTCAGAGTAGTTTCCTCTACTTTTAGGGTTGATTCTAACACGCATACGGATTTCAAATAGGATCAGTCAAGGCCAACCAATAGTCTTATGATTCAGATACAATTAAGATCAGTCATAGTAAGACAATGTAAGTAATACAGGATTTCAGCTTAAGTCAATAGGAAAGTAAGGATGGTTACCATGGTATAACCTGCTATTTTTGGTTCTAGAGGTCTGTGTCCTCAAATCTGATATGAGTGGACAGACCAGAACAAATTTAATTCAATCTAAATATGGCACTAGGACTACTGTGTCTTTTAAATCGTTATACACCATTAGCAATGACCTCTGCTTTTTTTTTTTTAAATATAGTTTCAGAGCTGTCTCTACCAAAGACTAGCTTACCGTCTCTGCCTCATGTCTGCTACTCCACTTTTCTGCTATAATTTGTCCACCTTATTCCCTCATTCCATGGTCTGCCCCGTACACTGAGGCCTCTCTGCCACTGTAGCTGTAATCCTGATATCTCTTCCTACTATGCAGTTTTTAATCTCACCGTGTTTGTAGGTCCAAAGTTCAGGTGAACGGACTTTGGACCTGGGTCCTGTCCCCAGGAATCCTGAAGCCATCGGTTTGCCAGCTATGCCTGTGCCCTGCCAAGCTCATTCAGGTTATTTGATGTTCCTCATAATGACAGGATTGAGGTCTCCATTTTCCTATGGGTTATCAGCCACGTGACGATCCTCAGTAGCTACAGGTTCCTTGTCCTGTGACCCACTCCACTGGCCATTGCTTCCTTCCTGGCCAGCAAGGGCTAGGTCTCTCCACATTTTTTCTTTGACAGCTAAGGCTCTTCTTGAGCTCACAGTGAGGACAAATCCATCCAGGATAATCTCTCTTGAATAAGGGACTTTAATACCATCTTCAGATGTCCTGTCTGCCATTGAACAGATTGTAGTCACAAAGATGACATGTCACACTGATGATACACTTTGTTCTTGCTCAAAAAGGAACAGTATTAGTCAGCTTCCTTTCCCTGTAACACAACTCCTGCGAAAATCAACTTAGAGGAGCAAAAGTTTATTTTGGCTCCTGGTTTCAGAGGTTTGAGTCAGTGGGCTGCATTGCTTTGGGCTTGTGGCAAGGCAGAACATCAGTGTTAGAAGGGCATGGTAAGTGAAAGCTGTTCATGTCATGGCAGCCAGGAAACAGAAAAAGCTGAAGAGGAAAGGCTTGTGGACAAGACATAGTCCTCAAAGGAACATCCCACAACCCACTCGCTTCTCCAAAGCCCCTCCTGCTAAATTTACACCATCTCCAATATTGCTACCAAATTATGAATCCACCTCTGGATTAATCCCAGAGCATTCTGGGGCCCTCATGATCCATTCACCTTCTGAAAGGCCAGTCTCTGAATATTGCTTCAGGGGAACCAGGGTGAATACTGCTTCAGTTCACCATGTGAGCATTTTGGAGGGTGTTTAAGATTCAAAACATAACAGAGGCTGTACAGGATAAGTCTTTGAGGCTTGTTTGCATAATTCTGAGTGGAAAAGGAAAGTGATGCCTGGGAAATAAGGAGAAGTCACATTCATGTCATCCATAGGACGTCCAGATGGAGGCACCCAGAGAAGTTGTACAGGTCTAGAGAGGAACACACAAAAACGTATTATGTATCCATATGATAGCAATGGATTATTAGAAATAAAGATTTAAAACACCATACAAGGGGTGATCAAAATATACAGTGAATGTTTAAATGTTTAAAAACTTATTGCTGTAAAAAATACAATGCCATTAACTCCCTCAAAATACTCATTTCAAATACATTTATCCCATATTCTTACCACTTTTTGAAGCAGTACTGGAAATCCTCTTTTGTATCTTTACTAGCTATGATAAAAATGCTGGAAATACTCTTCACAAATGCCATTCAAAGGAAAGACAGGCTCGAAAAAAACGATGTGGTGTGTCCTTATCTACCTTATGTACTGAATCAGATATCACATGACTTTTGACTCTTTTCTAATGTCAAAATGAACATCAAAAATAAACATTTTGAAGAATTCACGATATCTAGGCAGCCACCACAGGGAAACTCACAAAAAAGCACCTCGAAAACTGTTCATAAAGTGGCAAGAAAAATGGGATAATGGTGTTCAATATGAGACAGAGAATTTTGTGGGTGAGTAAAGGCATTGTACCTTTTACTGTAATGATTTTTTAAAATTTAAAAATTAAATGTATTTTTCAGTCAGCCCTCATCTCTGTTACAGTCACTCCAAAGTACACAAACATGAATTTAATAATAAAAAAGCAAAACAACACAAGCAAAGGACAGGAAGAAGCATTTCACACACACACACACACACACACTATATATATATACATATATATATATATGTATATATATATATATATATATATATATACATATATATATATATGGGCAAGGGGGAAAAAAAGCCCAGGAATATCCTTTTATAGGTAAATGGATGCACCTTGAGAACACACTCATTGGTGAAATAAATAAGACACATATGTGTAAACATAGTGTTGTTTCAGCAGTGTGAAACAATAAAACAAAACAAAAATATGTGTATGTATATGTTTATAAAAATAGTTAAGACAGTTATACTACCGATTTCTCTGAGTTCACTAAAGAGAAAGGTTTGTACTGGTGTTGTTCAGACAGTTGAAGGCACATGTCTGTGCTCTGGGTGAATGATTTGTGGATGACAATGTGCAATACAGGTACCATTGCTACCCTCAATTGACATGCTTTGAAATGTAGTTTTCTTTTTCTTCTTCCTCTTCTTCTTCTTCCTTTTCTTCTTCCTCTTCCTCTTTTTTTCCTTTTTCTTTTTTCTTCTTCTTCTCCTGCTTCTTCTTCTTCTTATTCTTCCTCTTCTTTTGTCTTTCTTTTTATGTTGAATAAGAAAGATTTTTTTAAAATGCCCAGGAATAAATGTTCAGCACCAACAGTCTTCAGGAAAATGCAAAACTAGAGGGATAATGAAGTATCACCACATGGCTATTAGAACATCAAATAGAAACTTGCCATACAGTCATATAATGGAACAGGATTCAGCAGTAGAACTGAGGGTCTATGGATGGAAATCACAACTAAGATGGATCTCTAGAAAGTTATATCAAGTAGATAAAAAGGCCAATCTAAAAGAGTTGCATACTGTATTATTCCACACACACATAACATTCCCAATATGTCAGACATGCAGTAACTCAGTATGTTGACTGCAGTAGAAGTTCTTTGAATTCTCATTGGTGGTGAAATTTCATAGGCCTGTATGTGAAAAGATTCTTATAAAAACTGATGAAATCCAGCGGCCAGGGATATAGCTCAGTAGTGCAGTGCTTGCCTGACAAGTGCAAGGTCCTGAGTTCAACTCTCAGTACCCACCAAGCTAATAAATACATAGATAAATAAATAAATAAAACTGATGAAATCCAAATAATGTCTGTGGCCGAGCTGACAGTGTTGTGCTGCCATCCACTTTCTATATTTAGGTAAAATACTGTGGTTAAGAAAAAGGGTATAATCTGAAATGGGTAGTTGACATTTAATAGGGACAACATTTTGATTTGGAAAGATAAAAGAATTTTGGAGACAGTTTGCTTAACACTCATTGTGAATGTGCTTGCTGCCACTGAATGGAACCCTTATTTAGATAGTGAATGTTACATGTTTTGTATAATTTTCACAATAAGAAGATTCCATCACTGTGGAGCAGCTGAGTGGAGAATGCACAGGAAGCTGTACTGTCTTTGCAGCTTATGTAGGTTTTCAATAATTTCAAAGCTTTATGTCCCTTGGTTGCGACTGGTGAGTCATCTGGTCATCTATTCCTGGCTCTCCATTTTTAAATGACAGATCAAATCACCTACCTCTGCTCATCCAGTGACTCCATCCAGCTTTTACCCTACTCAAGCCCCTTCTCTTTATGCTGAGAGCAGCTTGTCCCATCCTGGGGCAAACAGCATGAATGTCCCCCCAAACCCAGCTCAGCCTATGAGCAACCAGTGCTCAGACACAGATGAGGTGGAGGCCCAAAGTTCTGCTTATTTCCCCTCAACTCCCAAGGCTGGGCCTTATTAGGGGCCACCCAGCCCTGTCTATATTAGGAGCAGCCTTTGAAAGAGTCAGAGGTCTGTCCTCAGGCTCCTGGCTTGACCTCATTCAACACAGAGGCAGAAAGAAGGCTTGAGAGTGAGGAGGAGAGCTCCTCCAAGTCCAGGGCAGGTCTCTGCTCTGGGCAACATTGTCTCAGATGCAAGTTCTGTTCAGCATCCTCTTCATACCACAAGCCCTTGACACTGGAAGAAGACAACAGGAGAGGCTTTGGCCTGGCCTGAAACCTCATCTCTCCATCTGTCTATAAGCCCGCTGGACCTACGCAAGTCACTCAGGTGTTACCTGATATCTCCTGTTGTTATGACTTTTCCACATCTCTTCTTGGAAGCCACAAGGAGCCTCAGAACAGAAGGCTAGAGGGAGTGAAGAGCAGAGATCACCTTTGAGGTTCCCTGAGGCCTACCCTGAGGTCAGGGTAAGGGTCCTGGGTAGGGCAATGTCTGCAGGGACAGACACATGCTGAAGACAGAAGCTCAGGTGACAGCAGAAGGGTTCATTTGCTGGGAGTTTGATCCAGACTGTGGCTGTATTAAGAAGTGGCAGGACTATTAAGGAGTGAGACCTAAGAGTCTCACTCCTTAAGTCCATTAGGTCATATAGGACATTGCCCTCAGAAGAGATTAAGGTAGGACTCATGAAACTTGGTTAGTTCTTATGAGATCGTTGTTATAAAAGAGTAAGTCTGACTCTTCCCTGGCTCTCAGGCTTCCTATCTCCATGATCTCTCCAGCCATATGAGGCACAGTCAGGGGGCTATGGCTAGGACAAACTCTGCTGCTTAGATTTTTAGCCGCCAAAGCTGTGAGCTGAGTCAACCTCTTTTCTTTATAAAGTATCCTGCCTCAGATATTTCATTATAGCAACAGAAAACAGACTAATAAAGTAGCAAAACAGTTTGAGTCCCCAAAGTCTGAATGATGGAATCCAGAGATAAAGAAAGCAGATTTACCTCTGAGATGACAAAATGGCAGGTGTGCTTGTCCTGGCTGAGCTGATGGAATTTGGTTTTTTGTTTTTTTTTTTTTTTTTCGTATTAAACATACTGTCTTTGCACTATAGAAATAGATAAAATAATTTTAAAATAAGCATAAGGCTATGGAGTGTTGTAGTTTATGTGACCCACAGTAAAATCCAAAGTTTTTATTGTCCGTAAAACCTACCACACTTTAATAAAGGGGTGCACATGAAGAGATAATTGCAGGACTGGTAAGGGATGCTGTTAAGCAATTCAAAGCAATTTCTTTTGTAGGTTAACTCTTTAACTCAGAGATGAGAAGATGGGGGAGGGGAGTACAGAAGGACTGTGAGTAGCCTTCTACCCACCTCTGTGGACACCACTAGGAGTTGAATATTCCAGAAAACTGATGATTGGAGCACAACATGGCACTTTGGTATGATAAACAACAATACTGACTATCCAATGGGTCCCTTCAAGGAGGAGGTGAAGGTTTGCACGTGGCAGAGACACATCAAGAGCACCTCACTCCAGGAGGTTCCCAGAGGAACTGGACACTGAGGGCCTAGACAGGAAAAGAATGTGTCACAAGATAAAGCAATGTTTGTGCTATTTTAAATGACAGAATTTCCTTAGAGAAAACAAAAATAGATACAAGGAAGATACCTTGTGCCCATCAGGACCCCAGGCAGGTATATAAGGTTCTGACCCAGGTGCCTCCACATCCACACACCTCCCTCTCCACCTGCTCCTCTCACCTCTACACTCCATCACCAGAACCATGACCTGCTGTGGCTGTTCCGGAGGCTGTGGCTCCAGCTGTGGGGGCTGTGGCTCTAGCTGCTGTGTTCCCGTGTGCTGCTGCAAGCCCGTGTGCTGCTGTGTGCCAGCCTGTTCCTGCTCCGGCTGTAGCAAAGGGGGCTGTGGCTCTTGTGGCTGCTCCAAGGGGGGCTGTTCCTCCTGTGGGTGCTCCAAGGGGGGCTGTGGCTCTTGTGGCTGCTCCAAGGGAGGCTGTGGCTCTTGTGGCTGCTCCAAGGGGGGCTGTGGCTCCTGTGGCTGCTCCAAGGGGGGCTGTGGCTCCTGTGGGGGCTGTAAGACCACCTGTTGTAAATCTAGTTGCTGCCAGTCCAGCTGCTGCAAGCCCTGCTGCTGCCAGTCGAGCTGCTGTAATCCCTGCTGCTGCCAGTCCAGCTGCTGCAAGCCCTGCTGCTGCCAGTCCAGCTGCTGCAAGCCCTGCTGCTGCCAGTCCAGCTGCTGCAAGTCCTGCTGCTGCCAGTCCAACTGCTGCAAGCCCTGCTGCTGCCAGTCCAGCTGCTGCAAGCCCTGCTGCTGCCAGTCCAGCTGCTGTAATCCCTGCTGCTGCCAGTCCAGCTGCTGCAAGCCCTGCTGCTCTCAGTCCAGCTGCTGTGTCCCCATCTGCTGTCAGTGCAAGATCTGAGGCTCTGGACACAGACCTTTTATTACCCTCTACAGCCACACTCTCCACACAGCACTTCTCCAAATGCCAGAGTCACCTATAAGTCTT
The DNA here is from genome assembly GCF_034190915.1 of Cavia porcellus. NCBI lineage: Eukaryota > Metazoa > Chordata > Mammalia > Rodentia > Caviidae > Cavia > Cavia porcellus. The sequence goes on from NW_026947500.1 coordinate 31,072,735, forward strand.
CATCTTCCAAGTGATAGAAGTTGCTTCTCCAGACTGATGGGGAGCCATATCTCTTGATATAAAAATATGCCTCTCACTGGTAGCATTAGATCTTCCTGCTGTGCTCAGTGAATCATGCCTCTTCTCCCTCTACTTCCTCTTTCCTGTCCTTGGGACCTTGACACACATGGGTTCTGACCTCCCCTGGATGATTATGGAGTGCTGGAGTGGCCAGCAGCTTGTGGGACCTGACAACCTGAAGCTGTGAATTCCTTTTCCATCAATTACTCGTCCATTTCAGGAACATCACTACCTGCTCATCTCAGGCCCTCTTGCAATCTGTATGACAAGGCATAAACTGTACCCTTGACATCCTTAAATAAATATCCCCACTCATTGCACTGTTTGTGGTGGCTCTTTGTTCTACTATCTGATCAGCAGAAGTCCCCTAGCTCCTACCCTGCCTCCTAGAGACCCCTAGTTCAAAATATAATGAGTTCTTCTGCCCATCTGCTCCTGGAGCCAGTGCACTGTGCCCCCATTAGTCAGGCTGGGTCCAGGAGCCAAGGGCAAGAGAGCACGAGCTTCAGGGTCTCAGAGCCTGCTGGAGAATCCTGAAACTGAGGCAGCAAAGATCACAGAATACAAGTCCCGTGGTGGAACTTTGCTAAGGAGATTCAGGCCACAAGTTCTAGATGACTCCATAATGGCAAGGTGCAGGAGTAGGACAGACCTTGGAAGAAGGCAAGACTGACCTACGATCTGAAGGCTGAGAGGGTTCAACTACACAGCCAGCAAGAAGGTGTGGACAGGCATGAGCATTTGGGGACAAAATCTGGCTTGTTACCAGAGGATCACAAATTGAGTGTACATTTCCTAAGTGTCCTAGATATCACACTGAGATGTTCTAGAAACACTCAGATCCTATGGAAAACCACTGCACACATGGGACAAGCGGGAGGCAGGACAGAGCTTGGGTTAAAGTGTCAGCAGGAGCTTTGTGAAGAGGGGAACAGACAGCTCTGCAGCTAGACTGTCCATAAACACAGGACCAAGAAGAAAGAGCAGGAGGTTAGTGGAAGTCCTCAAGAACTAAGGCATAGTAGTATGGGAGCCAGCCAAAACCCAGTGAATGAGGAGTGTGTATACACACTCACACTACATATACGTACACCCATGCCCATACTATACACACAAACACTGTAAATACACACAGATTGTGTATATATGTGCTATATATAAGCATATACACATATACATACAGCTATACTGTACATGCAATGTGCATATATTATAATTCATGCTATATATGCATACAATATACACAGTATATATGAATTACATGTACATACATTATGTATGTATTCATTAGAGAAAGATACCCAAATGAATATATAAATACATATATTGTATATATAGACCCAAAACATATATACATATTACATAAACATCATATACAGATTATATACACATATACACACATATATACATATTCTGTGCATACATATGTTTATATGCACACTATACACACATTATATACATGCATGCCCACATCATATGTGCATACATTACATATAGAGATGAACACTACATATATTTATACACTGTGTTATTTTAGATCTAAAATGTCCCCTAAAGTCTCATATTTAGAATCAAAACAGATTAAAGAACTAAATGTTAACACAGAAACTTTTAACCTTCTGGAAGGTAAAATAGATAAACTCTTGAAGGCATAAGCATAGGAAAGAACTTTCTAAACAGATTATTAGTTGCATAGGAAACAGAACCAAGAATCAACATATGAGATCATATCAAATTAAAAAGCTTTTCCACCATAGAGAGGGAGAAAACCCTACAGAATGGGAAAAAAATTCCAGCTATTCCTCAGACAGACAATTAATATCTAGAATATAGAAATCAAAAAAAACTGGTCCCCCCACAATAAAAGAAATGGGCAAGTGAAATGAAAGATATTGCCCAGAAGAAATATAAATGGCCAAAACAAATACATGAAGAAACACTCAACATCGCTGACCATTAGACAGATGCAAATTAAAACAACACTGAGATTCTACCATCTTACTTTAGAAAAAATGGCAGTCATCAAGAATGTTGGGAAAGGCTGTGCGGGGAAAAGGAGTCTTTTTACATGGATAACCACTATGGAAATTAGTACAGATTCCTCACAAAACTAAGGCTATAGGTTTCATTTGACCCAGCTATTCCCTTTCTATGAATCTTCCCTAAAGAGTTAAAGACATCATATTAGAGGGATACATGCATACACATTTATAGTAGCACAGTTTGTAATAGCTAAATCTTGCAAGTGGCCTGTATGTCCATCAAAACATGAATGGATAGGGAAAATGTGGTATTTATATACACCATGGAGTACTGTTCTGCCATAAAGAAAGATAAACAAGTCATCTGTAGGAAAAGTGAATGCACCTTGAGACCATAACTTTAAGTGAAACAAATTAGACACACAAGCTTAAACATTGCATGACTTCTCTTATATGAGAAACCCAAATCATAAATAAAGAGCAAAATAAAAGATGGATATTATAAAGTAGAGAAATAAGTCCTTCTCAAATGGGAAGATGCTCAAGAGATGACAGGAGGGAGTAGAGGGAGAAGAAAAAGGGATGAAAAAGGTAATGAAGTTGTACTGTGTACATGTACCAATTTCACACAGGAATGTAAACAGTATGTACTGAAAACATGTACTAATAAAAATAAAAGATATGGCCACATATCTGTTCAGAAGACACAGGTCACTAGCTGCAAGACTTGGAATGGTACATTCTTGTCCTTGGCTGCCCCTTCTCTTTTTGTTTCTTGGTCACCGTGAAGTGTCTGACTTTCCTCTGCCATGCTTGTTTTACCATGCCAATTTTGTCTTAGAACCACAAAACCATGGACCAAAAGTGTGAATCAAAATAAACCTTTCTTCCTTTAGTTTATGTCAATGAAGGCAGAGTGACTATTTATAGTGCATATAGAAACATTGTCTATACACACTTCTATAGAGACACACCACCATACCACACAAACATAGAGAGATGTTGCTGCAGGCAATCAACTTTTACAGTTTTGTTGAGTGGTTAAGCAGTTCCTGCCAAGGCTGTCTCCCTGTCTAATGTTGGGCCTTTGTGTTTGTGCAGTTTGCCATCTGTGAAAATCAACTTGAGTGACAGGATACAAAATTAACACCTTAATGGGTCCTACCTCAAGTGGCAGAGTCTTGACACTGTAGGAGCCAAGCTCTGAGTCCCTGGCTCAAGCCTCACATCCTTCTCTGTTCACAGTATTCCTCACATGTTTAAACATCTCAAAGCCTCAAAGCTTCATATGGTCATGGCGGTGGGCCTTTCAAAGGCGACTCAGCCTAGCATTTGTGATTAAAGTTGTCTAGTGCTGAGATTGGCGGTGTGAGTGCTGTACCCACCCAGGGGCAGGGAGGGAAGGGGAAGTGCTTTTTTCCCCTGCAACAGTACTTCTGAGTATCCCAAGGCCAACCCTGTGACCTCCATGTGAAGCTCTGCCTCATTCGCCCAACCCTATGGGCTGTTGCAGGCCCAGGACCAAGTAGGTCTGAGGCCCATTACCTGCCTCACTATGAGGAGACAACCCTGCAGGAAGAAGTTGTCACCTCTGCTGAGGAAAAGGAGTTGGGCTGAGTAGCTATAGGAAAAGGTTTAGGTAGGGCCATAGTAAGCCCATTTGGGCCAGACTGTAATAAAGTTTTCTTATATGAAGACGTTACAAAGAGTAGGGTGGGACAGAATGTGCAAGGTTACCAAAGTGCTTGTTGTTGGAATCCAGAAAGATTCCAGCAGGTATAGCATGGGTACCGTAGTATCCTAGGTTTCTGCAACCCAGCCATAAGCCATCATGTTCATGCTGCACTTCTGGGTTCCAGGGCTCCCCTATGTGGCCACAGTGGTGGTTATTGGTCTTGGTGGCCCCAGTTCCTGAGTGGACCTGGTCTAGCTAACTCCAGATCACTGGTGCCAAGTGCGTTACCTTCCTGCAAGTCTAATATTCCCCTGGAATCACTCCATGCCCTTACTCCACTGGAATCACTCCATGCCCTTACTTCGCTGGAAGAATTGGGGGCCTTTGATTACCTGGGATCCTCAGTGCCCACCAAGATGTTGCTTCCACCCCAGGAGTTGACTGGAGAGCTGTTGCCAGAACCAGACAAGTTTGCTTCTCAGTTTGCAGGGCCTTTTCAACTCAAAAGAAGGATGAAGATTTCCACTCAAGCTCAGGCTGAAGACCACCAGCCCTTAGAAAGACTGAAAGACCACCAGTCACTTGAACACTCTAGTGAGTCAGAGTTTAAAAGCAGCAAAGTTTGTTTCACTCCTGAATTTGAAGACGGATGTAGGGTTTTGTTAAAGTGGTTTTTGGAACTTCTTATCAATCAGCAAAACCTGGGCTTCAGAAACAAACCTTGCAGGATGGTAATGTAGATCAGAGTACAGATATAGCTGACCATGGTAGACTACATCTGAAATAACCAGAACCCAGATGAGCTTCCAGAGCTCCCTGAGCACACTGGGTTGTGGATATTTCCTGTCCTTCAAGGGCAGCCTTAAGATTGCCCTACCTACTGCATAACCTGAGTGCTCTAGTATATGATTAAGGAAGCAGTCAAACTTTGTGAAATAAATAAATAATAAATAAATAAATAAATCTCATTCTCTTATGGTCTTTTTCTTCCTGAAAATATTCATAGTTTCCCCTGCACCCAAGCACTGTTCCGTGTTTTGTGTCCCTGGTCTTTTAACCTGTTTGGTTACTTTCTTCTCATAGCTGAGACAAAATACTCAATACCCAAAATTAGAGAAGGAAAGGTTTATTTAGCTGCCAGTTTATGTAAGTTTCAGTCATAATCAGCTGATTTTAAGTCAGGGTGGAATGGCACAGGGGCAACACTTCAAAGTGGCAAAAGACAGCAAATCAACAAGAACAGGAAGGAAAGAAGAGCGAGCCACTCTTCTTCCCTTATATCATACCCAGGCCAAACCCACCTCCAGGGCAGGTGAGTTTAGCACTCACAAAATCACACTGCCCTCCACTTGCACAGGATGAGAATATTTACAAAGTAATGACCCTGGCTCCCAGCTGAGTGACTTATTTAAACTTCTCAAGTTGACACAATGTATCAGCCGTAACACCCCCTGGTGCCACTGTGAGGCTGTGGGAGGGAGGGACAGAGGTTGATAAGGGTATCTGTCCTGGGGAGCTTAGGGCTGGTGAGTGACAGCAGATGAGCACATGGTGATCAGTGCAGGGACAGAGTTGGGGAGTCCTAGAGGAGCTGCTGGAGGTAGAAGGAAGGTAAAGAAGAATAAAAGGCATGTGAAGATAAAGATGGGTTTAAAACAGGGTAGGTGTCATGGGCTGAATTGTGTCTTCCCCCAGTCCACAATAGATAGGTTAGTGTCCTGACCTTGTGTATGATATTAGGGAGGAAAAGTCCTGACTCCTTGTGCCTCAGATTGTGAGTATATTAGAAAATAATGCCTTTGGAGAGGTAATTAATTCAAAATGAGGTCACTAAGCTAAGTCCTAATCCCATATGACTGTGTCATTGTAAGAAGAAGAGATCAGAACATAAGACACACAAAGGAATGACTATCTGGGGACACAGGAATAAGATGTCCTCTGTGATGCAAGGAAAGAGGCCTCAGGAGGAGCCAGACCTGAGACACCTGAATCTCGGGACTTCTAGCCCCCAGGACATGGAACAGTGACTGTGGTTGGAGCTATCTAGCTGTGCTATCTGTTCCTTCCACCTGCACAGAGTAGAAGTCATTCTAGTTTCAAGGAAGAGCATAGCAGAGTTGGGGGAATAAGAGGGATTCAGGAGGTCTCATGGTGACAAAATGGCACAAGTAGGAACTGAGCATGAAAGGTGAGAAATTTAAGCCATTACAACCTCAATCTTCTAAAACCTACTGGGAACCACTTAATCTGGAAAATGCTCTAACCCTGTATTAGTCTGCTTCCTGTGATTGCAATGCAAAATCTGAATCCATAGTTTGTAGAGGAAAGAGGTTTATTTCACTCAAAGTCTTGGAGCCTGGAGTCCAACAGTATGGTGCAGATTCTGGTGAGGTTCCCTGACTGTGTCACATCATGGCAGGGTCAGACAAAGAAAGAGAGAAGAGGCTATGTTGCAAAATAGGAAGCTGAGGAAGACATAGGCCCAGAGCTACATGAGTCCCCTTTAAAGTACACACATTCAAAGACCTAGTCACCTCCCACAGGGGTCCACTATATCACTACACTGTAACCCAAGCCTCCAATGCATGAGATTCTGGGGGACACACACATAACATCCTTAGTCAAAGAAGATCTGATATCTGTTTTCAGATCACCAAGCAGGTGACTCTGGAAGTGACTCAGAAGTGGGCCCATAGCCAAGGAGACCCACTTAGCACATAGGAGTCACCCAGGAAGTCACTTCCTGAGGTCTATGGTGCTACTGAGATGGACAATACAGAAAGGGAGGGGTGAAGAGATGGGCATGAAGACAGCAAAAAGTATTGTGTCTCCAGCTTCTACAGGACATCCCAGGGAAAAGTCCTGAGGCTGTCATCCAGGGGTTGGGGTACAGCCACAGGTAGGCAGAAAGGAGTGACCAGCTCCCAAGCCCAACTCAAAGTTGGGACCACGTAAGCTCTAGATAGAGGGAGAGAGAAGTGCATAGAATGGAAATCTGATGAACAAGGTCATTTCAGTGGCCGCAAAAGGTCAGCGGAAGAGGTAAAGAGATGATCCCATGGAAAAAGTAGAGTAACATGCCCAGAGGAAGGATAATTGGGAAGAAATGGGAGGAGTCCAGAAAAGATGAAACCTTATTCCCCAGGGTCAGCCAGAGAAGCATCATGGGAACATGGGCACCACCACGGACATCCTGGGCCACTAGAATGGCCACAGTTAGAGAGCTTGAGTCTTAGCCTAGCCCCAATCTCCCAAACAAGTGGACAGTGAACAGCTTACATAAAAAAGACAAATGACATGATTTTAGGGCTCTAGGAGGATCAAAACCCTCTAATGGAATTCAAGATTCCCTGGGGATTGAGACAAAGAGCTTCTCTGGGTATTTATTTGGTTTTCAAACAAAGGAAGGGGACGCTGAGGCAAGCGTGAAAACTGAGTGGGACCTTGGGAGTCGCTTTCAAAGATTTCTCCAAGTAGTAAATTTTGCCAATCAAGAGAACCGTCTGATCTTTAAGGTTAGTAGTTTTATCACTCTGGAATAGTGAGTGTCAGTAGTCCGTGTCCTCGGTAGCTTTAGCTGTGGTTATCTTGACTTCAGAGCACCAAGCAAAGGCTTCTTTCCAACAGAACGAGAGGCCTGTGTGTTTAGCAGCAAACCCTAAACAGCCCAGTCTGCAAGCACTTAGAACTTCCAAACACTCAGATGAAAGTATGAAATTCTGCAACTATGTTTTGGGAAACAGCTGGGCAGTTTCTTATAAAGTTAAACATACTCTTGCCATATAATAAAGATGTTACTTGGACACTTACAGGAAGAAATGAAAGCACATATCCAAAGATAGACCTGTTAACAAATATTTATGAAACTACTCAAAATTGCCAAAATTCAGGAACAACCTGAGACTGTCAGGTACTAACATAGGACAATGACTGGGACAACAGTTCCAAAGGCTGGGTCAGCAAAACAAACTCCTGGGTACAATGAACTTTATAGCATGGCATGTTGCTTCCCTGCCTGGTACTTTTTCAACAGACCTGTCATGAGACTGATGAAACTACAAAAGCAAAATGTCTGCACCAAATGAAGGAATTGTTACTTAGGGAAGAACTAAATAGACCCTGTAGCCTCATTTGCTCTTACATGACTTAAATTCACTAATTCTGAAGGTCACATGGTTGGCAAGTACCTTTAATTGGTTTCCCACTGGCTCTCTTGTAGACAACATCTCTGACATAGGGTTTAGATCACAGTTGTACAGGGTACTTCTCAGGGATGTGAAGGTCACTTTTGGTGACAACACGGACTCTTCACTTGGGTCTGAAGGTGTTTAATGGGTGATTGGAACAGGGTAAAAAGATTTGGCATCTCTATCTTCATGTTGCATCTGTCCCCTTTTTGCCTTAGTCTTTGGATTAGAGTCTACTCAGCTCTACACACAGACATACCAGTTGCCCTTTGCTGCTGGGATGTGTTTCCTACCCTCTCCACCCCAACAAATGCTCTTGTGCTCTCTCAGCAGTGTGACAGCCTGAGGTATTACTAAAATCCTCCAGCCCTATCATAAGGCTCAGACTGAGCCATGAAGCCAGGATGTTTGCACAACATAACAGTGCCGATTACAAGAGGAGTTGAACAATTTCCAGGATAAAGACTGATCATGGACCTAAATTTTACACACTTCATCAGCAGTGGCTCCTTCAGACGAAGCTTCCAATTAAAGTCTACTTGCATATGTGCTTGAAACACTTGTGTTGTTTCTATCATTTCCAGGTCAAAGATACCATGTCTAGCATCAAGTCCAAATATGTTTCTTTCAACAGGTGGGTGAATAAACCAATTGTGGGATATGCATACACACAAACAGCCAAAAATAAAGAAACTAAGTTCTCATAACATAGAACCAGGTATTGTGTAGTATCAATTTACTCATGATTGTGAATGCACAAATGAATTTTAAACTAAAATGAACAAAAAAGCACCAGTATATCAAAAGATTATGACTCCAGGCGTACAAGAACAGCTTAACAGAAAACAATCAATATAATTCAAAATGTGAATTTTTTAAAGGAATAAAACCTATTTCATCATAAAAGTGCATTTGATATTTAAGTGCATTTGAAAAAAATCAGTATCTTTGTCATTCTCATAGTAAGACAGAAATACAAATCGTAATTAAAATATAATTAATTATTAACTAAAAAAGAAACAAAGTTTAAAATACTACATGGAAAATGAAATGATTTTATTAATTAAAGAATTGGCTGTGAATGACATTTGCAGGCTGTTTTGGTAAGTTTTATCAATGCAGTAAGAAATCAAACCAACCAATACTTGTGGAAAATAAGAAAAATTCAAAAACAACTTTTTCAAATAAAGCTACTATCTTTGGTTGATAAGAATATCCCTTAGCATATGAATTCTTATCTACTTAGTTTATTTCTATACCTTGAGACTATAGAAGAGTATTCATCATGCAATTGGCACTTAAGATTTTTTAAAGGTCTGAAAAAATAATAATGATAATGATGATGCTACTGGGCTGTTTATCAAGCACAGTTCTGAGAATTGTATATGCATTCACTCACCTAGTGGTCTCTATCAACTTTTTGAGATCAGTGATGTTGCCATTCCTGTTTATAGATAAGGAAGCTGAGGCTCAGACAGGCTAATGGTTAATAAGGCCCTAGATCAATGAGAAAAAAATATCACATGTGACCTGAGGTAGTCTTGCTCCAGAGCTTCTGCCTGACTCATGGGACCCTGAGTAGAAGTAAAATGCACCTTGTTAGAGGTTTCAATGAGCCCTCAGTAGACTCAATATAGCAAAAGGAGAAAAAAACAATGAATTTTTGTGACCCTGTATAAATTACCCTAGTGAAATGAAAGAGAAAAATTGTGGGGGAAACCCAGGACAGCATCCAAGATCCAAAATACAAAATGAATTAACATGCACATAATTTAAAATCTAGAAAAGAAGACAAAGAGTGACAGAAGAAATAATAGCTGAGAATTTTCCAAAGTTAGTGACAAACATCAATCCACAAATCCAAGAATCTCAGACAAGGCTGGGGGTTTAGCTCAGCGGCATAAGCACCTGCCTTGCAAGCAGGCGGTCGTGAGTTCGATCCCCGGTACCGATAAAAATGAAAAAGACCAAAAAAAAAAAAAAAAAAAAAAGAATCTCAGACAAAAAGAGATACACGTCAGCAGGCCATAATCAGAATCCTAAAAACCAAAGCCAGAGAAAAATACACATTATCTACAGCAAAGCAGTGCTAAGATTTACAGCAGATTTTTCATCTCAAACTATGCAAGCAAGAAGTCAATGGAATGACATCTTTAAAATGTTGAAATAAACAGGTGTGGTGGCATACACCCGTAACTCCAGCACTAAGGGAGGGTGAGGTTCACAAGTTCAAGTTCCGCCTGGATATCTTAGGGACTTAGTGCTACCATGCCTCAAAATAAAAATGGCTAGGTATGGCATGTTGTGGATGCTAAATTCATGATGGCCCCTGAGAATCCCAGATGCTTCCTCTTGGATAAAAGAGCAGGTGGAAAGGGGTGACACCATAACCCCCATGGCCTCTGAACGGCTGAGGCTCTAGGTTTTGGCATTGAAAAGAAAGCCTCACTGCCACCAGACTGGAACAGCCAGACCCCAGCCTCTCCCCATGAGTCAGCACCATTTACAGACCTGGTGTAAAGAGAACAAGGCCACACCAGCAAGCAAGCCCAGTCTGGGAACCAGCACAATGCATGGACCACCACCAGACTGGAACAGCCAGACTCCAGCCCCTTTTGGTGCACAGGCTGGCAAACAAGAAGTACTGATCCTCCCTCCCCCCATCACCATAGTGACTGGCTTATCTGGAGAAAAACAGGCTGTGATGATAGCTATGAAAGTGAAATGCAATTGGATGCCTGTGGTGCTTTGTTGTCTGACTAACATTACAGGCCCAGGGCCAGTGGTCTGATTATAGGTTCAGAGGATAGTGGTACACAAAGTGACATCTAGGTGGAATTGCCTTCTGAGGGTTGCAGCTATTTTTGATGCCCTATGGTCCTGTTTTGGAAGTTCTATATCATTTCCATTGTTTTGTTGGGTTGGGTTTTATTCTCTTTTATTTGATTATGTCAAATCTGATGGCAGGAGCAGTTACTTCAAGGATACCAAGATATATTATGGTAGCAATTTTGGATTTACTATTGGCTTATTTTGAAGTCTTTACTGCATTCACTGCTTTTATAGTTTCTAGTCTATTATGTTCTGTTTGATTTTTAATATGTCTGAAGTTATCTGCAGCTATTTTGAAGACATCAAAAGGCATTATGGTAACTATTGTTGATTTCATAATGTTTTGAAGTCCTGTATCTCTTATACTGGTTTGTTTTGATTGGTTTTATTCTATTTTATCCTTTTTAAAATTAAATAAATAGGTGAATAAAACTGGATAGGTATGTAGCTCAGTGGTAGCACATCCCTAGATTCAATCTGTAGCACCTTTAAAAATTTTTGAATTAAAAAAACCAACCCAATTTCATTTACTATAAAATATTTTTAAAATTTTATTTAAAGAGAAAAAAACAGAAAAAGGGTACAAGTAATACAGAATTTCAAAAAATAAACACGAAAAAATCACTAGTTAATAGATTACATATTGTCATCTTAGAAATAGTTGTTCAAGTTACAAAATGAAAGCATACAAAGTGGACATTCAAACAGACTGCAAATAATTCTGTTCAATGATCCATCAAAAACTTAGTAATATGGTTATCTATCTTATACACTTAAATCTACATGCAGTTATATCCTTTAGAGCACTTTCTTTTTCTCTCTCTTTTACAAAAAAAATTACACATTTTGGGTTTTATTACTCCCACAGTTATTACTTTTTTTGAAGAGAATAAAACCAAATGTGGCAAAACAAAACAGAGTCAGTCAAATCAAAAGGATGGACATAGTACATGATATAAAAACAGAATACAAGGTGATCAACAATGGTTACCATAATGCCTCTTGCTATCTTAAAAATAATTGCCTATATCATCAGTTCTAGTAAAATTGAACAAAACAGTACAAAACAAAACCAATAAAACCGGCCTTTGTCCACATGTCCTCACAGGGGATGGACTTGGGTCCCCTTTGCTGCCCTTAACTTGGAATATGTCTTGGTGTCTTTATTCTTCCCGTGGGTTGCGTTGGTGGTGGTAGATTGGAATTGACCGGCTAGAATTCCAATAACATCTCAATGGGATTACAAATATAACCTTTTGGATTGAGAGGAAAACTAAAAAGAGGATTACAATACTTGGATGACTGAACTCGATTTTTGGGTTTACAATAGTAAAGTCTACAGGAATGTGTACAATATGCTACCATTTTGGTTAAGAAATGAGAAGTGAATGGCATGAGCAGCCGAGAAGAAACGTTGGATGGTTTCGAGGTCAGCCAGAGATGATAGCAACCAAGCGTTCTGTTTCTGGTTTGATTTTGCTATACCTGATGGTCTGGGCAACTATTGTGAAGATAACAAGATATACTGTGGCCTGGGACTCCGAGTAGCAGCCAGGACTGCACCGCTGCACCAGAGGAGATCGTACAAGGCTCTGGAGTTCCGAAGCCAAACACTGCGCAGATTTCTGACTGCTCTGCACTGTGCCAGGAGTGCACGCTGTGCACTGTTCCACGCTGTGCCGGGAATGCGGGAAAGGTGGGCGGCTTGGTGTGCGGTGGACCCAGGACGAGGACCTGCACCAGACTCTGGTGAGCACTGGGAACCCTGCGGCTGCTGGGGTTGGCCAGAGAACATCTTGGAACTGGACAGTGCCCTCCACCACGGGGAAATCAATAACACAGAGTCTGGCGGCAGAAATTTTAGTGTTGGGCAGAAACTACAGCTCGGTGGCATCACCAGGTCCCCCTGTAGGGAGGGCTGGTGGAAGACATCTTGAAATTGGGCAGACCCTGAGTACGTGCTGGCTTCAGCTCCATACAGAGAACTAGTGCGAGACATCTTGGATTTGGGCAGATCTGCTGTTCTGGTGCTCCTGTCACAGAGAGGTCTGGAAGAGAACAGCTGGGATTTGGGCAGAACCCTGTGCCATAGTGACATTAGTCAGCTGCTTCTGGTACAAAGAGAACCGGCAGGAGCTACTGGGGCTAAACCAAGCCTCTGCTTGGGGCCCAATAAGCGGATACAAAATAGTCACAACTCAGTGACATCCAGAAAGTACAGCCTAATTTACAGATTAACTGGCACAGAGGCTGGAGATTAGCCTGTACCACCCCTGCATCCCAGCCTACCCCAGATAACAGCAAATTGGGGAGGACAGCAAAAACTCAAGTCAGCACACTTCTGAAAGGCCCTAAGCAATTCGGAGAGGGCCAGAGAACCCCAGGACAGTCTGAAAGAAACCAGAAACATGACAAGAGATAAAAATTTTTAAAAATCCCCAGCTGCCCAACATGAGAAAATAAGTCCAGGAGAAGTAAACACTGAAGAGAACAAGCACAGTAACCATCCATTGCTCGACACAGCATCAGCCGAAATTAAAAAGTACCTACATGATCTCATAGAGGAATTTAAAGCTGTACTCCTGATCCAAGTGAGGCAAGATATAAAGAGATTAATTAAAGAAATGACAAGCCCCGCCCAAGAGAACACAGATGGAAGAACTGAGGAAATCAGAAAAGAAAGAGAAACTTCTGAAGAAGAATTTAAACATAACTTAGAATACATGAAACAGATCCAAAGAGAATAACAGGAAACTAAAAACTCCATTGAACACTGGCAAAATGCCTTGACAGAAACTAAAGACAGCCTTTTGAAACTTGAAGAGAGATTTATGGCATATGATTGTGAAAGAAAAAGCCTCTTAAAAATAACAAGGAACCAGAAAGAAGCAATTCAAAAACTGGAGGATGACCAAAAGATACATAACTTAAGAATAAAGAATGTGAGGAAGCAGGAGCAACCAAAAATGAAATACAAAGAATATTCACAGATATATTAAAGCAAAATTTCCCATGTATAGCAAAAAGAAATGATATCCAGATAAAAGAGGCATACAGAACACCAGCTACCTACAACCAAAACAGATCTACGCCTAGACATATAATAATCAAGATTCCAGAAATCCACCAAAAGAACAGAATATTAAAAGCATCCAGAGAAAAGATGCAGATTACCTACAATGAGAAAACTATCAAAATAACAGCAGACTTATCAACACAAACTCTTAAGTTCATTGAAGAAATCAATCAAATTGATAAGCCCCTAGCCAGCATGACCCACAGAAAAAGCAAGATGAATAAATTACCAAATATCAAGAAAGAAGGCCAGGACATCACAACTGCTCCTTGCCATGTAAAAATCTTAATAAGGTTGATGTGAGAAGATGACTTAGTGAACAGCAGAGAAACAGCCTCTCTGAGATTTGGTGCCCAGACACTGGAACATACGAAATGTGAGGAAGAAAAGGAGAAAGGAAGTGGGTTCCCACAACCCAGGAAGGATCTGAAACGAGAATTGAAGCCCACAGGGAGAGTGAAGGGAGAGACCTCAGTGCAGGAGAAGGAGGTAGCAAGCAGCACTTTTTCCCTGAGCCCTGACTCACTGCATGGGTGGAGCAGCTGGAACAGATGCACAGCGACTACTGGTGACCCTAGAGATCTCTACAGAGAAAAACACCAGTAGAATGGAGCAGTGGACACAACAGACATGGCTGGTGAGTAATTCAGGTTAGGAGGCCCCCCAGGAGAAGTCTTTTGACCACTAACCATCTTGGAGAGGGTCCCTCTGAGCTTGGAACTCAGAGCATCTGTGGGCTCCCAGTGTCAGGCTGAGGCATAAACAAGTTCAAGTTGGCAGGAGGCTGCGGAGCTGAGTTCCAGACTGCAGGCAACCGAGCTCCTGCAGGCAGGAGGCACACAGAGTGTTGCAGACTGAACAAATTCATAGCCACAAACAAGCCCTGATCTTCAGGGGAAATAGAAGTTCAGCCTTGCTGAGATTATCCACTACCCTGCTATAAATCTGCAGCTGGCTTGCTGGGATTAATCAACACAAATCTGGGCTTCATCTGCCCACTGTGTCTACCAGTGATGCAGAGACATGCCCTGAAGTGGACATTTTTTTCTTCTTTTTTCTTTTCTTGCTTTTGTTTTGTCATCTTTTTTATTGCTTGTTCTTGTTTGTATATGAGAGTGAACATTATTTTTAGTTTTTTGTTTTTATTCAGCTCCATTTTTGTTTTTATTTCTTCCTTTTGCTTCCTTCCTGTCTCCTTCACCAGATTCCCAAAGTTCACATGATCTTCCTTTGTCCTCCAGGTTTGCTTCTAATCTCATCCTCTTCTTCTATACTCTATTTTTCCCCTAAATCCTTTTCTCCCCTGAGCGCAGAATTGCCACATTGAGGGCATATTTACTGTATACAATTTGCTGCTTTGTTTTAGATTTTGTTATACAACCACAAATACAATCTCCACAGTTAAAGGTGATTAATTAATAGTTACCACAGCTTGTCATTCTCTACACTGTGTTTGACGTTACAGCTGATTGCACTATTTTAGCTGTCATGGTTTATATCGGTGGCCCCTAGGCCTCATGCATTTGCATTATGCATTTGTGATTGGTTCATTGTTTAGCACTTGGATTGGGGGTCTGAGTGCTACACTGGCCTAGGGGTGGAGCCAGAATATGATGTAATGGCAGGAAGAAGGCTTGTCTCCGTCTTTTGCTGGTTTCTGCCTTGCTGTTTGCAGCTGCCATGAACCGCGGCCCAGCCATGCCACCATGCCTTGAAGCCAACTGAGTATGGACTGAGACCTCTAAAAACTGTGAGACTTTTATCTACTTTTGAAGAACTACAATGTCTCCAATGTTTTGGTTTTGTTCTTTACTGTTTTGTTCAATTGTATTATAACTAATGATATAGGCAATTCTATTAGAGATAGCAGGAGGCATTATGGTAACCATTGTTGATCACCTTGTATTATGTTTTTACATTATCTATTATGTCCACCCTTTTGACTTGACCGATTCTGTTCTGTTATGTCACATTTGGTTTTACTCTCTTCCAAAAAAGTAATAAGAGCCGTGGGAGCAATGAAACCCAAAATGTGTAATAGTCATTGTACAAAAGAGAGGAAAAGAAAGTGCTCTAAACGATATAACTGCATGTATATTTAAGTGTATAAGATAGAAAATGATATCACAGAGTTTTATTGGATCATTGAACAGAACTGTTTGCAGTATCATTGTTGGAATGTCCACTCTACAAGCTTTAATTTTGTGACTTGAACAATTATTTCTAAGATGGCAATATGTAATCCATTAACTAGTGATTTCCTACTGTTCATTTTTTTTTCTGTAAATCTGTATAACTTGTACCCTTTCACTGTTTTTTTTTCTTTTCTCCTTAAATAAAATTTTAAAAAACTGTGAGAAATAAACCTTTTCTTTCTCAACTTTGGGCTTCAGGTATTTTGTCTGAGCAATGAGTAAAAAGTAACTAAGACATTAGCTAAGGTGACATAATTATTGTAATTAGTAATTTTTCCTAGTATATCAAGATTGAGGTTATGTAAGGGTCATAAGCAATACTATAGGCCAATGGCAGAGAATCAGGGGCTGGGTCAGACATGCAGCAATTCTCATCCCCAATAAATTGAAGAGGTAGGATCTTACAACAGACTCAAAGCCCCAAAACCAGCTACACCTGGAAGACATCTCTAAAGAGTAGCCATTTCCTAAGGGTTTCCACTACTAGCAATAACACCAACTTCCATAAGCAATTTGGAAGCATCAACCCAGGAATTAAACTTTTAAAAAAATGAAAGGACACTTAAGCAAGATTAAACCCCAGACTTTCAGTTCACAAAAGGCAAACCACCAAGGGGCAAAGAGGTGAGAGGAAGTATTGGAAAGCCATCCATCTGGACTCTCTGAAGTGGTAACAGCAGATGTAACAAAACAGATCAATGAGATCCTAGAAAAAACTCAAATCAGAACTAATTTCTCAGATAACTACCAAGATGGTAACCATGATGAGAGGCATGGTTAGTGACTCTAGAGCAGATATAGATTTGAAAAAATAAAGGAGCTTAAGAAAATGGTGGGGTCTATGAATGCCCAACATAGGAAAGAAGTTAGAATCCATGAAACAGATTCAAACAGATATCCAGGAGATTAAAAATTCCATTAAAAGTATATGCAGCAGAATGAGGCAATATGGGGTCACAGTATCAGATACACAAGAATGGGATGTAGGTCAGCAGCACAGCACCTGCCTGACAAGTGAGAGGACCTGAGTTTGATTCCCGGCACAAAAAAAAAAAAAGACATGATTGCAATAAGTGATCATGAAAATGAAGATTTCCTAAAAATAGCAAGTGACTATGAAGAATCAATGTAACTGCTGCTAGATGAGATGAAGAATATCGTAAGATTGATGCTGGAAATATAATTTTTATTAGCATGAATTAATTGTATGTATTAATGGGCTTTGGAGTGAGATTTCAACACCTGAAGACAGCGTCTTCTTCCCACACCTCTCCCTTCCCAATCAGCGTTAATTATCCCTTTACTTTCAGGTTTTAGCCTCAAGGGCCCTGCACCATAGCTCTACCTGCCCTCCCCTGATACCCACAGTGTGATCCCCACAAACCCTCCTGGCAGAGACTGCTATCCAGCAAATTCTAAAAACAGTGGTATATTTAAAGCAACTTTAAATAAATACGAACAAAATTTTCCTAGGGAAATAGAATAAACAGGAACCAGAAAGTGGTATATTCAGCCTCACACCCTACCTGGTCAGGTATGTGGTCTCCAGGAGCAGGAGACTCCACACCTGCACACTGCCCTCTCTGCTTGCTCCTCTCACCTCTCCACCTCCATCTTCAGAAGCTTGGACTATTGTGGCTGTTCCAGAGGCTGTGGCTCCAGCTGTGGGGGCTGTGGCTGTGGCTGTGGCTCCAACTGTAGGGGCTGTGGCTCCAGCTGCTGCTATGTGCCCATGTGCTGCTACAAGCCCGTGTGCTTCTGTGTTCCAGCTTGCTCCTGCTCCAGCTGTGGCAAAGGGGGCTGTGGGCTCCTGTGGCTGCTCCAAGGGGGTCTGTGGATCCTGTGAGGGCTGCCAGGGGCTGTGGTTCTTGTAGGTGCTCTAAGGATGGCTATTGACAGTCTAGCTGCTGCAAGCCCTGCTGCTCAGGTTGTGGGTCACCCTGCTGCCAGTCCAGCTGTTGTGTTCCTGTGTGCTGTCAGTGATCTCTGGCCACAGACCTCAGGGAGCTCTAAAATACTGTGCTTCCCAACAAGAGACTTCCAGCATTTTTTTCTGGATCTCTGAACAATACCCTCTTCAGGAGCTGGGCAGTTAAAACCTCCTAGCTCACAGAGTCCTTATTCAGCCCTTGAAGAAAAGGAATGAAACATTATCATGCCTGGTCCCTACACAGTATTCCATCCCTACACACTGATGTGGCCAAGCCAAACTCTACCCAGAAATGTCTGCAGGCCATGGATGTGGCTAAGATTGTCACTATGACTGGTAATCCTTGGAGGGACAAACTAGCTCTTTTTCCACTCCCAAGAGCTTTATGACATTTTCAGGTGCAAGTCTCCTGTAAAATATCTGATAAAAATAATCTATTAAGACCCAAAATGGTTCTGAACTCATCGCTGAATAAATTATCTGCTCTCCAGCCTTGGTCTCATAGTCTTTTTCCTTCCAGCCTCTGCCTCTTTATGGAAGTGATCATATTTCCTTCATCTCCTTCCCTAATAGATTGCTGCTCCCTAGTCATTCACTGCTGCAGCTCCAGGGCCAGGCTCAATTGTCATCTGAAAACACCTGTTGAAATAATTAATTAAGGAATCACTACTAAATGTATGTGTGAATAAATAAAGAATGAATGAGAGAATGAATGGATACATGCATCCCTCCTACTAGTGTAGAGGGTAAAGGAATGGAATGGAAATATTTCATCTTACTCATTTTTACTGGGAAGAAGACATTTGTCTCAGTACTAAGGATGGCATCTGTGGGTAGTACCGGGGCACAGGTAGGCCCCAAGATGAGAAGCCAGCCAGGATAGGGGAAGCAAGACTGAAAGTGGAATGGGAGGGGCAAGACTAAAAATGTTCTCCTGAAATGCTCTGCAAGCAAGAACAGAATGTGACTTCAGGGATCAGCAATGGTGTGAAGATAAGGAACATTCTCCATTTTGGGACTGGAGTTGGAAATCAACCTTTGATCACTCACAGATTTCCAGGCTTTGGTCCAGCACAGGAGGGAACAGAAGGGCCCTTTTCAAATTGATAAAGGGCATTTACCCACAGCTATCACCACACTTATACATAAAAGTCTGGATGTTTTTCATCTAAGGTTAGGATCAGGAAAAGATGTCGATCTTCATCACTTTGACTCAATATTGGACTGAAGCTGTAACCACAGTAATAATACAAGAAAAAGAAATAAAGATATCCAGGTTGAAAAAGAAAGAAGTAACACTATCTCTCTACAGAAGATCCTATGAGACACACACGCACACACCATTACTATTAATAAATGAATTCAGAAGGTTAATGTATAAAATATGCAAAGATTAATAGTAAGAAATCAGTTTTATTTTTTATACAACTCATGAGCAGTCTGTTATGGTTGTGTCTATGTATCCCTCCAGAGCCTCATGCAGTAAGGGAGGTATCTGAATCCAGCATTTGTGATTGGTTCATTTTCTAGCACTGTGATTGGTGATGTGAGTGCTGCACCCATCCAGGGTTGGGTAGCCAGCATATACTATAAGGGAGGGAAGGAGGCACACTTTTCCTTGTTGCTCTTTTTCACTCTTGTCACTTGCAGCTGCCATTACAGTTGCCCCTTAGCCACGCCACCCTGCCCTGGAACCAGCTGAGTATGGATTGAAACTTCCAAAAACTGTAAACTAAATAAACCTTTCCTTCTCTAATTTTGAAAATCAGGTATTTTGCCCCAGCAATGAGAGAAAATAATCAACACATACTCTAAAACAACATTAAGAAAACGATTTCCAGCACTTGGGAGACTGAAGCAAGAGGATTGTTGTAGATTCAAGGCCAGCCTGGGCTACAAAGTGAGTTCAAGCCCAGACTGAACTGAATAGGAGAACCCTGTCTCAAAAAATCAAAAGAAAAAAATTTCATCAAATAATAAAGTGCCAACGAACAATATATAATTAAAAACAATATTTGAACACTTAAACCTACAAAATATCATTGAAAGGAACTAAAGATAACCAAAAAAAATTGAGAAAATTCCATGTTCATGTCAGTGTTAAAAATACTACAAAGGTTGATCTACAGATTCAGATTCAATGCAAGCTCTACAAAAACCTCAGGTGTCTGTCTGCAGAAATTGGTATACTTACACTAAAATTTATTTTGGCGTTATGTGACTCTAAATAGTTTAAACTATCTTGAAAGAGAAAAACAAGGTTTGGTGATTCACACATCCTAATTCAAAATGTACTAAAAACTACAACTTCAAGACAGCATAATATTTTTTTCAGGAGAGACATACAGATGGAACTGAGAATTTCAAGACAGAGCCTTATAGTGCTGGTTAACTGATTTTCAACAAAGATCTGGAAACAAACAATGCAGTGGGAAACAAAGAGTATTTTCAACAAATGGTTTGAGACAATTGGATATCTGCATGCAGAAATATAAATGCAGTGGGAAACAAAGAGTATTTTCAACAAATGGTTTGAGACAATTGGATATCTGCATGCAGAAATATAAATTTGAATCTTATCTCATAGTGTAAATCAAAGAAAAAGAAAACTGGGAAAAACCTCTAAATAGGTCAGTGATCTAACCACAAAGCCTAAACTACAGAACTATTAGGAAAAAGAAGGTAAAATCCTTGTGACACTGGATTAAGGAAATGCTTCTTCCATATGACACCTAAATCTCAAGTAAAGAAAAAAATGTAGAAAATAGATTAACCAGACTACTTCAAAATTAAACAGTTTTATGCTTCAAGGGGTTCTATATTAATAGAATAAAATGAAAACTCACAGAATGGAAGAACTATTTTCAAATCATACATTAGAAAAATGAATTTGTATCCAGAATATTTAAAGAAGTCTTATGAAAAATAAGACAAATAATTTAATCTAAAACTTAGCAAAGCATTTGAGTAGGCACTTCTCTAAGGAAGATATACAATTGGCTAGAACTCATGTAGAAACATGCGTTTTATTAGTCATTAGGGAAATTTAAATCAAACCCACAATGAGGTACCCACTAAGTTCATATCCACTAAATGCCTATTACTAAAAAGAAAGATACTAACAAGTGTTGATGAAGATGTGGAGAAATCATGCAACTATCTTGGAAAATAGTTCAGCTGTTCCTCACCTGGTAAAGAATTACCATATGACTCAGTGATTTAACTACACCTACCTATCTATATATATATATATGAATTATCATATGACTGCTTCAATTATACCCACCTATATATAGATATAGATATATATATAATTGAAAGTGTGTATCACATAAAATTTGTATGATAATGTTTATGGCAACACTATTCACAATTGCTAAAATGTAGAAACATCCAAATGTCCATGAAATGATGAGTCAATAAACAAAACACTGTATATTCATATTATTTAAACACTAAACAAAATAAAGTCCTCATATATGCTGTGACATACATGAACCTTGAAAACTTTAAGCTAACCAAAAGAAGCAGACCTTAAAAACCACATACTGCATACCATTTATATGAAATGGCCAAAACAGGAAAATTCACAGAACCAGAAAATAGATTTGTGGGGTTTTTTTTATCAGTACTAGGGATTGAACTCACGACCACGCTCTTGCAAGGCAGGCACTTATGCCACTGAGCTAAATCCCCTAGATTTGTGTTTTTAAGGGGTTGAGGGAAGAAAAGAATGGAGAGTACCTGTGCATGAAGCTTATTTTCTTTTTTTAAATTCAATTTATTTTTAAAAATTTATTTTTATTGACAAAAGCATGTATTTATTGCATGCAACATCATGCTTTTATAAACCTATACATTGTGGACTGGCTATATTAAGATAGTTAATGCATGTGTGTATATGTGAGTGTGAGCATGTGTGAGTGTGTGTGTGTGTGTATGTGGTATGTAGTTCTATGTTGTAGAATAGATTCCTTGAAATTATTCCTCCTAACTGAAAGTTTGTATCCTTTGACCAACATCTCCCTAATCTTCCACTCCACTCCCAGCCCTTGGGAGTCAACCTTTACTCTATTTCTATGAGTTCAATTGTTTTAGATTACACTTGTGACAACAGGTTGTATTTCTTTCTATACTTAGCTTGTTTCACTTCCCAAAAGGTCCTTTGAGTTGATGCAAATTGTCACAAATGACAAGATTTCTTTCCTTCTTTGTTTTCCAATATGAATAGTATTCCACTGTGTACATCTACCACATTTTCCTTGTCTATGTCTCCACAGATGAGCATGCACTTAGGTTGAGGGAAAGTTCCATACCTTCCCACTGTACTAGCACTGCTCTGAACACAGGAGTGCAGATCTGTCCTGGACATACTGTCTTCAATTCTTTTGATTATATACCTGATAACTGGATTGTTGGATCATATATGTGGCAGTCATATTTTTTAAAATTTCTTGAGGAATTTCTCTCTATTTTTCTATGACTGTATACTTTACATTTCCACCTCTGTGGACTTGCTTTTTGGGATGATGAACATGTTCTGAAATTAGATGGTGGTGGCATCTGTTTAACTTTGTAAATATATGGAAAAGTACTGGATTCTATTCTTTAAAAAACGAATACAAGAGATATGTTAGGAAACAAGGGAGGCAGACATTATGGAGATGGGAAGAGTATCTGGGCATGGGAAGAGGGGAGGTATACAGAGTAAATAAAATTTAAAATGTATATATATATATATATATATCCCTGAGGTGAATGTAATTATTATGTATTACATATACCAGTAAATTTTAAAAGAACAGATTTTATGACATGAATTATATTTCAACTTTAAAATTTGCATAATCCTATTATTTGTTTTCAAAATAATTTGCATATACCTAAGACACAGGATTTAACATTAAACAATTTTATCAAATCATCTTGTGACTTCCACTGAATGTGTGTTAAGATCCTTTATTCTGAAGTTGCATTTCCAGTAAAGATTATAAATAACCCTAGGTCTAAAGGCTGTATGACATACTTTGGAGAACTTAACATTGATTATCTTTATAGGCTTTATATATCTAGCACATAAACAGTAATTAAGTACAAGGAGGTCTTGAAAGGCAGACTTTCTAGTTCAGCATGTGAGGTGCTTGGAAATTCATCATCCCATCCACATAGCAAGGAAAAAGTTGAAAGTACTGAAAATTAACAAATCTTCCTAGATCTATCAAAGAACCAGGTTACAGGGCAAACTGACGTTTCCTCAAGCTAAAGACACAGAAGGATATATCAGAGCTTCACAACTCACAGGGGTAGAAGCCTCCGTGGGAACCAGGGCTAGAGCAGGAAGTCTGCGCTGCAGTTAAGCAACTGCTCAAATTAAAAGCTGTAAGAGTCTAACCTTTATGACCACATTTCTTCCAGCTTCTCCTCCAGGGGACTGTTTATGTTCTCTCAGTCAGTATCAGAAGTTGTTCTTCTCCAACACCTCATCCACACTTCCTGAAAGCCCAGATCCTGTTCCTTTCACCACATATTTCATGCTTGACCTCGACAAAAGATTACAAGCCAAACAACAGGCACAGTGTACAGCCCAGAGAGCAAGCATCTCAGCCAGTTCAGATGTGGCTGGCATGTCGGGATTATCAAACAGGAATCAAAGCAGCTATGATGGATATACTAAAGAATTTCATGGAAAGACTGGAAAATATGCAAGAAGAGATGGGTGAGAGGGAGAACAGGAAATTCTAAGAATCATCAAAGAAATCCAAGAAATCAAAAACCCTGTAATGGAGATAAAGAATGCCTCTGACAGTTCATTAGTGTACAGGGTCTTTCAGAGAAAGAATCAGGAGACTTGAACATAAATCACTAGAAACTTTCCACACTGAAAAGCAAAGAGAAAAGATGGAGTAGAATACACAAGAGCTGTGGAATAACTGCAAAAAATGTAAATAAAATCTAAGTTATTTGTCCATGTGGTTTAAAATGTTGAAAGTAATTTATCTAAATTACAACAGTGATTGAATGCTTAGTTTAAGAGAGTTCAGGATATTTTACCTCAAGTTGACAAAACCTAAATCATAGGTCCCTTTGACAGTGATTGCTAAATTCTGTTTTATGAAAATTAATATCTATATCATACCATATTTACTTATAAGTGTTCTTGTAAGGCCTTTAAAAGCAGATTTTAAACTGGACCCGGTGGTACACACCTGTAATCCCAAAACTCAGGGAGGCTGAGACAGGGTAGCAAGTTCAAGACCAATCCAAGTAACTTAGTGACTTATTAAAACTCTGTCTCAATATTAAAAAAGAAATAGGACTAGATACATAGGTCAGTAAAAGGGCCTTGGGTTCAATCCCCACTATCACAAAAAATAAATTTTTAATTTTAATACTAATAAAATGAATATTAATTTTTAAACTTCAAAAATCAAAAGCTTTCAGGGAAGAAACAGTAGTCACTACACACTGATTTTCTAATCATGTGAAAGGGTGACTGTGCCAAAGGACAATAGGAAGTACTACAACTGCTCCTTCCTCTAGAAAAAGTAAACCTAAAGCAACATTGCTCATCTTGAGGGATGACCAATGCCATCTTTTAGGGCTTGAAAAAAGTGCAGGGCGCTAAGCTCTGTCACATCCCTCTTACTAAGCCAGGAGCCAACTTCTGTTTCCATCTATCATGATGCTGTGCTCTGCTGGCCAAGAGGTCTTTCTAAGAAAAAAAAATTGGCATGGTTTTGGTCATGCACAGTATAGTTGTGGCACATTAGATGAAACTACCACTTTTCATTGAGATTAAGATCCTCATGTTTTCTTAGATATGTACAAGCTGAATTATCTAGATGACAGCTGTTAACTTTAATAACACCTTTTGAGTTTCTGCTTTTCAGCCTCCACGGTAAGTGAGCCTCAAAACAGTCTTCTGTAAGATTGTCACTCCATCAGATAGCCAGAGTTGTTACTTGAATGCAGATGATCAAATTAACAATTGGGTGACAAGGTAAATTGATAAGGGAGACAAAGAAAGGAGAGAAGAGGCCTTTACTGCGGGCACTGGAGGACTGCAAAAGGGATGCAAGCACCCTCAGGTGAGAACTTTTATCAGGTCTGGCTGGGAGAGGAATTTGGGAAGTGGGGAAAATGACATATCAACAGTTGATTTGAAGGAGCATCTGCATGTGCAAAACAGGGAAACAGAAATATTTACTGGGGACTGGGAGTGGAGTACTTGAGTTGTTTTAGAGTCTTGGGAGTGGAGAAGGCTCAGTGCACACATCAAAAAGAAAGAGAACACAGCAGTTACTCTTGGAGAGATAAGTTTCTTCTCTGGGTCCAGTATCAAGTCGAGTGGATGTCTGGTTAAGGATAGGTAAGCCCCAGGCTTTCAAACTCTATCATAAATAAAACTGCTATTCATTCCATTTACATTTTTCAAAGTGCAGGTAAAAGATATTGTTTTAAGGTATGTGCATGTGTTGAGTAGTGGTGATGGACCATGATGGTGTGTGGTGTATCTATTTGGCTGGACTACATTTCCCAGAATCTCTTTCTTGTAGGCTGCTGTTGAGGTGAGTCCTCCCATCAGGGTTGCAGGATGGAGAGGGCAGCTTTGGCAGTACAGACAATGCAGCTGGTGTGTCCATTCACCTGCATGCATGCAACAGCAGCTGAGCCACAGCAATTTTGCATTTTCCCTGACTCTCTAAAGCATCTCAGACTCCTGGGGCAAGTGTGTACTTCACTCCTTCCCAAAGGGCCATTATTTCTGCAAGACATTCTCATCACCAAGGTCAGGGCAACAGGACTGGATGCAGACTTCAGTCCATCCACTTGGGCTTCATCTCATGCGGGTAGGCTCAGCTTCCTGTGATCTTCCCCCCAGACTACCTATCTGTGGACTTCAAGGCCCAGCAACAGGCCAGGAAAAAACCTTGAGGAAACTGTTTAGCCAGGCTCCAAAACTATGTAAGCCAACACACAGAGGTAGGTACATACACACAAAAGGCACACATGTACACACACAGACATGCACACATACATATTTCCATCATGGTTCTGCTTCTTGCTTGAATTCAGCTGGTACAGGTCTTAGTTCCAGAAGTGGTCCCCGAAGAACAACATCCTGAGGATGCTCTCTGAATCAACGCTGGGATTTTTAAACTTGGATCTCTAATCTGATGAGATTAAAGGAACGGATGATCCTATTTCCCATGATAGCACAAGCATTGCTAGCAAAAGCTACTCAAATTGCACCCATTAGACACCTGTAATCAGGAAGATAAATCATCAAAGACATGGTGGACATTGATAGAATTTTTGGGCAATATCCTTTCAGGCATGGCCACCACCATAAACAGCACATCCAAGGTAGGGATGGGAGTGGTTGGTCTCATGGCAGTTTGCAGTGGGCTACTGAATCACAAGCCGCACAGTCACCTCCCTGGGTTTTTACCTAGTATGCATAAATGGAAAGCTCTAGATCTAGCGATACAACTCTGATTTCAGTCTCCCTAAGGAGTCTCAGAGCCTCACTATATTCCCAGACAAAATCCAGTGCACAGACTCAGAGTCTGTCTTCCACAGGAAAACAGAGACAGTGCAGCCCTATCAAGATGAAGCAGCGTGATACAGAGGAAAATACCAAAAAAAGCAACCACAATACAGGGGGCTTCTTACAAACACAAAATGGGCTTAATATGAAATCTTTAAAAATACTTGGAATGTTTCTCCCATAAGGAGAAAATAACAGGAACCAAGAAGTGACCATGTGTGAGTGTCACACCTCAAACATGCAGGGATATAAGACTCGACGTACGAGAGGATCCGCATCTGCACACCTCCCTGAACACATACTCTTCAAACTTGTCCAACTCCATCTCCAGTATGATGAGCTGCTGTGGCTGTTCTGGAGGCTGTGGCTCCAGTGGTGGGGGTTGTGGTTGTGGCTCAGGCTGTGGAGGCTGTGGATCCAGCTGCTTCTGAGTGCTTGTGTGCTGCTACAAGACTGTGTGCTGTTGTGTGCCAGCTGTTCAGGCTCCAGCAGTGCAAAAGGGAGCTGTGGCTCCTGTAGCTATTCCAAAGAGGGCTTTTCTTCTTTAGAGACTGTAAGAGCAGCTCGTGCCAGTCGAGCTTCTTCAACGACTGCTGCTGCCACTCCAGTTGCTGCAAGCCCTGCTACAGCCAGTCCAGCTGCTGTGGCCCTGTGTGCTGCCAGTGTAAGATCTGACATTCTGGTCCCATAACCCCAGGGGCTCCTGCACATGGAGGAACACCTGGTCCTACCATAGCCACACCACACACTTCTTCACCCGCTCAGCCCGCCTTGACTGTTTCCATGCTGTGGCTTCCTGCCTTCTGAAACACAGGCACGCTCCTGCCTCTCTGGAAATATTGGTGTCTTATGCCTCATAAGTTTTGACCAGGACTGTCCTTTCCATGCCCTTCACTCTCCCCGTGCCCACTAATGCAGCATACACCCTCCCTTTATGGGCACTAATGAACTTGCTCTGTCACTGAAGCCACTAGAGTCAGGGACAGTCACAGGAGATGCATACCAAATCACGTGCTGCCACACTCCATGCCCTCTAGGAACCTGTCCCTGCCACATTCAGCAGCCCAACCATGGAGAGAATCCGCTGGCTGCTCAACAGGAACAGAGGCCTCAAAGTAACCAATGAGTCAATAAATCAATAAAAATAAACACAGCCTCCCCAAAAACTCTGTCTCTTTCACGCTTCTTTTTCAAACTTTACTGTGAAAAGAATAAAAGAAAATGAAAAAAAAAAAAACAAAAAACACCAAATGGGGTCATTCGAAACAACATGATTTAAAACACAGTTCAAGGTGATCAACAATGGCTACAATAATGTCTCATGTTATCTTCAATACAATTGCCCGTATCACAAGGTACAATAAATTCAACACAGCAGTAAAGAACAAAATCAATAAAAAGAAAACATTGGAGACAGGGCCCGGGATTTAGCGGAGCTGCATAAGCACCTGCATCACAAGTGCATGGTCATGAGTGTGTACAAAAAAAAAAAAAACACAAAATAAAACAAAAAAAAAGGTGATGTTCTAAGACTTCAAAAGACGCTAATAATCAAACCAGAAAAGGTACCAACCGGGGTGAATCTTATTGTCTTCAGAGTAGTTGCCTATACTCTCAGATTTCATACTATCAAATAGAACAGATTCACATAAAATCAGTCAAGACAAGACAGCAATCAAACGAAACAGATTTAAATACAATCAGTCAAAACAAGACAGTGAAAGCAATACACGGTTTTACAATAAGTTAATAGGAAGTTGAAAATACTGTCCGTAATATATCCTATCTTTGCAATAGCTGTCGATGCCCTCAAATCTAGTACAAGTAGACAAACTGGAACAGAATATAACCAATCTAAACAGAGCGATGAAAGCAATATGGGTTGCAAACCATGGTAGAAGATTAACAATGTTCTCTGTCTTCACCTGATTTACACAATTCCTCCCCTATCACTTTCCCGGGGTACATTGTACATTTTGTATCCCACTGAGTCCCTTAGTGGTTAGATTAGGGAGGCAACCCGCTATTTACCTAAGTGATTCTGAACCCTTTTACCCCTGAGCTTGGTCTCAAGTTGTATCCATTTACCTACAAGAACTTCAAGGTTTTGCTTCCTTATATCTGAGTAGTTCTCCATTGAATAAAGGTGTTATGTCTTGCCAACCGATCTGCAGCTGATGAACCAGGCACCTCCACTTCTTTCGGGTTTCCTGTCACATACCGTATTATTTTCTTGGTGACTTTCAGTCCATACACCCTCTTTCAGGTTAATTACGTTTCTTGTATAGAACATCTTGATGCACCCTATCACCTGATCCCTCGGCCTGTATTTCTTTTTATTAGTGTATCAAGGCCATCCGTGTTAGTGATTATGGCCAATCTTCTCTGCCTCAGCTCTGCCATGGTATTTTTCTGCCACTGGTTGTCTGCTTTTCCCCGCCATTCCACTGTCTGTCCCATGCAGTAAGCCCCCTCTGTCGCTCCTCTTGAAACCATGGTCCCCGTTCTCTCTCTCTCTCGAGAATCTCCTTCAGTATTTTTTGTAGTGTTGGGTTGGTGGTCACAAACTCCCCCAGTTCTGCTTTGTCATGGAAGCATCTTGTTTCTCCACTCATTTTGAGAGACTGTTTTTCAGCGTACATCAATCTGGGTTGGAGGTTATTTTCTTCCAGCGAATAGAATACTTTGCTGCAAGATCTTCTTATTTGATGCTTTGTGTCACGAAGTCTTTCGTGATTCTGGTGGATTTTCCTTTATAGATGATAGGTTTTGCTTCTCTGACAGCTGTTAATATTCTGTTCTTGTGTTGAATTTCTGGGATCTGAATTACTAGACATCTAGGTGTAGATCTATTTTGGTTATAGCTGGCTAGAGGTCTGTAGGCCTCACATATCTGAATATCATTTCCTTTTCCTATGCTTGGGAAGTTTTCTGTAAGTATTTCTGTAAATAGCCTTTGTATTTCATTTGTGTTCACCCCTGCTTCTTCACTCACATTTTTGGTTCTTAAGTTATACATCCTCTTGTCACTTTTCGCCTTTGTATTGTTAATTCCTAGTTCCTTGTTATTTTTAAGAGATCTTTCCCTTCACCATCACACGGTGAAATCCTGTCTTCAAGGTCTGATAGTCTAACTTTAGTTTCTTCCCAGCACATTTGTCAGCTTTCAATGGAGATGTTAATTTCCTGGTAATCTCTTTGAATCTGCTTCATGTATTCTGGATTTTTTTATATTCTTCATCAAAGGCTTCTCTCCTTTCTCTATGTTCCTCTATTCTTCTATCTATGTCTTCTTGACAAGCATTTAGCACCTCTTTTATTGTTTATGCCTCCCTTTACATGTACTAGTATTTCTGTGTTTAGTCCTTTTATAATGTCATGAACACAGTTCTTTATGTCGCAGATTACTTTTGCAGAAACCGCCGGTGTGCAACCCCAATCTTTTCTGTGTTTACCTCTCCTGGGCCAGTACTATTTGGGTTAGAGGCTGGAGACATCTTTTGGTTTCTTCGTCTTGTCATGTGTCTGTATTCTTCCAGACAAGTAGGTAGTGGTGCTCCCGGGCACTTCCTGTATTGGCTACCCTTCCTCTGAAACATGCTGCCTAAGGATTGCTGCCCTCCCCAGGCTGCTGATGGCCACTGAAGCACCAGCAGGGTTGGGGCATGCTGGCCCCTGCCTTCTGAGTTGGACAACCACTGGGAGTCTTCACCACGTTACTGTGTGCCATGCAGACAGGGACACTTAGGGATAGCTTCAGGGAGACCTTGTCCTTGGCTATGGGTTCACACACAGAGGCGGGCATGACTCAGTGCAAGCAATTTTCACCAAGCTGCTCTGTGCTCGGAGGGGCTGATTGAAGCCAATGCAGTTCTGCTTGCGGGCTTCTCCTGCCCGACTCCAAATGTCACACAGGCAGTCACCCACTCCCTCAGGAAGACTGAGTTTCCCCACACTCACCTCGAGTTGAGCCAGTGCAGATCTCCAAGCCTTGGCCGGTCTCCAACTCACCACTCCCATCTGTGACACGGATCCTCCTGTGAGGCCCTCAGGTTCACCAATCCACAATTAAACGGCAAACTTCCTCTCATGTTTGGATTCCAGCTGGATTTTTCTACACAATCGGATCTGCTCGGGTGGGAGAATGTCTGCCTACAGCTTTCTGTTCACATTTTACTTTTCTTCTTTTTCCTTCTCTCATATATATATATATATATATATATATATATATATATATATATATATTCCCACTCTTATTTCTTCCTGTTTCGAGAGGATCTATCTTCTTCTGTCTAGTCTTTTCCAGGATGTTCTATTCCGGGACCTGAGTTGTTTCTCTGAGAAACACTCTTTACTTTGCTGCTTAGTGAGCTGCCATCCTCCATGATCCCCTGTCTCATGCCTCTTTAACACACATTCCACTGGGAAGAGCAAACCCACCCGGGGTCCAGTTAAAACATTCACAATCTCTTTGCTCCCTCACTGGGCCATGTTACTCACTAGGGTTTCATGAGTGTCACTGCACACTCCCTTCTGCTGGGGATGCTGTCTAGTGGGTTTCTAGGCAGCAAGACATACAACAGGAAAACTGCGGAAAAGGGACAATGTGCAAATCATTTCATGCAATTGGACTGGAAACCAGGGAAGAAATGTCCACTGAAAAGGAGTAACAAAAGTAGGATCACGCTGTGCTCAGAGCACCCTGACTCTTGCCATGTTGGAGGAACGGAGTGCAGCGAACAGCACTATGCAGCTCAACGCCCTGGCATTTCGCCTTTCCTGCCACATGCCAGGGTGCTCTTTGGTGAGTGTCTTTAGATGCATTGGCTGCTCTGGCTGCCACCGGATCCTCAGCACATCCCCAAAACCTGCCTGTCCTGTTCCTTCTCACTTTCTGGACCAGCCAGAAGTCTCCAGTCAGCCTGGCTTGGGAAAGTGTGCATGAGGACACAGAAGGACACTGTTAGGATCCTGCCCTGCCCTTGGTGTACCTGCACACCAACAATCAAATAAAGGTCTTTAGGGAAGGCCTCATGCAGTCCCTCACAGCAGGACCTGTGGAACCACTTCCAATTTCGCTACAGGGACGGGGTCAGTGTGTTTGAAGCAAGGGAGCACTGTGAGGGACATTCAAGTCAATGTGCTCCTTGACTGCACAAAGATTTCTGAGGGACACTTGAGCTACATCTTTGGAGCACAATTTCCAGGTGAACTCCCTGAAAGGGCTAGGGCCCTAGGAAAACATGCAAACTCCCTCACCAGCCATTCAACACATGCCAGGGCTCAACAGTGCATGGCAGAAACAACATCACTTCTGCAACATGAGAACTAGGACAACTGCCACAGGTACGATCTCAGAGCTGTGCTGAAATTAGAGGTGCAGGTCTTCAGGGACACCCTCAGCAGCACTGAGGACAGCACTGTGGTGCTGTGCTGGGGAACCTGGGGGAAAAGGGACAGGCGCTTCTGCTGAACTCAAAGCACCCTTACTGTACTCAGCTCTTACACGTGGAGTCCAAAAGACATAAACATTCTGGGAGCTGCGGAAGCACCATGCACAGTGGCAGCACGTCTAGGGGAGGCCTCTGGCATGGGGCAAGGTTTCTTTGGGACTGAATGGAGCAGCCAGAGAGATTCATCCTAACCATTGTGACTCGACACCCTAAAGACGTACACAGTGTCCTTGAACATCCCTATGAGGGATCAGAAAAAAGAAGACTGGCATGAAGTCACTCGTGTGGGAAACTGTTCCAATCACACATTCTACAGTGACGACACACTGCAAATTCATCGCATGTCTTACACCCAGGAAATGTTCATTTCTCACTAAAGATACATCAGTGAAAACTTCAACTAGAACAATCCAGGCAACAAACACTACAAGAATCAGTCAACAGACAGGAGGCTCACTCCCTCGGACATCAACTTTTCAGCTATGCATTGCAGGCACAGTTTCAAGTTATACAACATAACACGAGATTCGTGAAAGCAGAGCACTTCCAGACGCACACACTGAGGGCTGTCATCCCTGTGATGCTGGACTTCAGTCAACACACAGGATCACACACTCACTCCCATGTCCTGTTCATGTCCTCTGATTTCCTCACCCTGGCAAAATGACAGACAACACCTAAGAGGCGACTGGAACAAGAGTGTCCATCACATACAAAGGGACAACTGTCGTTCATTGTTGGGAACAGGAGACACTGCATGAAAGCAAAATCTTTTCTTTATTCATTAATTTTTTTTTTTTTTTTTTTTTTTTTTTTTTTTTTTTTGGTCTGGTGGAGACAGGGTCTCATGCAGTTCAGATAAGTCTTAAGCTCACTTTGTAGCCTAGGCTGGTCTCAACCTCCCAACAAGCCCCCTGCCTCAGCTTCCCGAGTTGTGGGATTACAGGCCTGAGCCACTAAGCCTGGCTAACGAAAAGGAAATCTGAATGCCCTCATCTCCCAAAAGAGGCACGGGAAAAGATGGGATCCAGACGTTCCCGCCTGTGACCCAAACCATCTACAACGTGCCACACAGCCTGTCTCTTCATGAAGACAAGTTTCCAAGGCCTCCAATGAAGAAGTATACACTTGGATAGCTGCCGGTGAAAAAACCCTAAGTTAGCAGTCTCTTCTCTCCAGAGCAAGGTTTTGCCAGTGGTACATGCCTCCCATTCTCGAGGGGGGTGGGACGATAGGGTTGGGGGTAGGGGAGTTGCTTCCTTTGATTCTGCTCCTTCTTCATTGCAAACCTTGAACACCTAGTCCAGTGGGGAACGGGTACCCAAAAAGCTGAGTTTGAGCCAGGAGGACCTCAGAGGCAGAGGAACTGAGCAAGCAGGCAGGAGGCCCTGGGTCCCATCCCCAGCACTGGCAAAAGCTGAAGCGCGGAGCCATTGAAAGGAGTTCATTTCCAACACACATCAGGCCGCATGAAAAGCGCAGATACAGCTCAGCAGCATAGCGGCTGCTTAGCAAGCGCGAGATCCTGAGCTCAATCACCACAAGCAAATCAAACCCAAGCAAAGCAAGCTAAAGCAAAACAAAATAAAAGGACTGCTTTGGAACTAGGGCTGAAGGCCAAGCGACCAAAGTCACAGCGCCACCTGGCGGCAATGAAAACAAAATCCAGACACAGGTAGGAGGCCATCTGGGGAGCATCTGGCACACTGGCCCCTGCACTCTGGCACCTGCCTTCCACGGCCATGGGGAACCGAATGCTAGACCCTCCCGGATCCACGCGAGAAAACTCCAAGCCCGGAACTGCGTGCCCTTCAGCAAATCGGGAGCCAGGACTGTGATGGTCCACAACCGGAGCTCTCTCCCAACGCGTCAGCCCTGCGGTGTCACCACTGTCCTGGCACTGACAGCCACTGAAACCACCAGCATGCCTGCAGGGAGCATCTCCGGACATGCCACCGGGCAGGCGCTCAGTCAGGCTGCACTTGCCTGGGACAGGACACTCACGGTCCCGCTCTGTTTCTTCCTTTCTGCTCGCTTCCTCCACCTCAGTTCCTACACATCCTTTCAGGTCTGCTCGGCCCTGCCACTGCCCCATTTTAGGGTCGTCCACAGGTGACAAGAACAGCAGTGCATAATCAGAATCATGCTCTGCCACATGGTGACTGTTCCATCTACAAACAGACACACACACACACACACACACACACACACTCACACACACACACAAATATCAATGAAGGTGGTAACCATAGACACACATATCCATTCACTACTTGCACCCATGTCTGTCTCATGTCGACCTTACCTCTTTCTTTTTCCGGCTTCAGTCTCCTCCCAAGGCAGCCCCATCCCTCTCTACTCTTGCCTTCTTAGGCCTTGGGGCAGAGTGACAATGGGGCAAGATCAGCAGTGCAGCCTGGGACTCAGCCTGCTCAGGCTCACTCTGCTGAGGCTCCACAGTGGGTGTCACCTCTGTGCTCAGGTACCTGTAGCTTCCAGCCCTGACAATGACGCCTCCTCTTGAGGCCCCAACCCTCTAGCCTGTCATTCTATTCAGTTCCCTGACACCTGCCTCCCCTGGCCTGCTCCCACTGGACATCCTGAGATTCAACAGATAGCCAACCTTTCACCAGGAGACTCTGGGTCCACAGAAAGGGTCCAGTGAAGACGACAGAGCTCAGCAGAGAAGGGCACGGGTAGAGAGGCTGCCTGGCCCACATCAGAGCACAGGCTCCCTCCATTCTCAATCATCCCAGGCTCGGCCCTGGCAACACACCTCCTCCAAATCTGCATCCAGATTCCCAGTGCATGGCTCCTGGATGGGAACCGCATGAAGTATGGAGGCGTGAAGGGTCTTTAAGAGGTGGAGCTGAGGGACATAGTGGGGGCTGAGTGCCAGCTCTGACCTGAGGCCAGGCCCTCACCTGCCACAAGCATGCCTGCCTATTCTCCACACCCTGCAGAGCTTGTCTCCACAAGGCTTGGGCCCCTGGGTCTCCAGGAGACAGCCCTGCAGCCAGCACCAGGAACACAACACACAGGGACCGTGGCAGGGGACTGGTGAGAAGCAAGAAGGAGGAAAGAAGGGACACGAGGAGACAAAGGCCCAGGCACAGATGTAAACAACAAAGGGGAAGTCACCACGTGTCAGCCTCACACCTGATCGGCCCAGCTATATAAACCTCGAAGCCCGGGTGGCTCCACACCTGCACACCTCCCTCATCACCTGCTGCTCTGACCTCTCCACTTCCATCTCCAGTATCATGGGCTGCTGTGGCTGTTCTGGAGGCTGTAGCTTCAGTTGTGGGGGCTGTGGCTGTGGCTCAGGCTGTGGAGGCTGTGGCTCCAGCTGTGGGGGTTGTGGCTGTGGCTGTGGCTCAGGCTGTGGAGGCTGTGGCTCCAGCTGCTGCTGTGTGCCCGTGTGCTGCTGCAAGCCTGTCTGCTGCTGTGTGCCAGCCTGTTCCTGCTCCAGCTGTGGCAAAGGGAGCTGTGGCTCCTGTGGCTGCTCCAAGGGGGGCTGTGTCTCCTGTGGGGGCTGTAAGAGCAGCTGCTGCCAGTCCAGCTGCTGCAAGCCCTGCTGCTGCCAGTCCAGCTGCTGCAAGCCCTGCTGCTGCCAGTCCAGCTGCTGCAAGCCCTGCTGCTGCCAGTCCAGCTGCTGCAAGCCCTGCTGCAGCCAGTCCAGCTGCTGTGGCCCTG
Source organism: Cavia porcellus (assembly GCF_034190915.1). Taxonomy (NCBI): domain Eukaryota; kingdom Metazoa; phylum Chordata; class Mammalia; order Rodentia; family Caviidae; genus Cavia; species Cavia porcellus. The sequence goes on from NW_026947500.1 coordinate 31,108,372, forward strand.
TGTGCTGCCAGTGTAAGATCTGACATTCTGGTCCCAGAACCCCAGCGGCTCCTGCACATCGAGGAACACCTGGTCCCACTATAGCACCACCACACACTTCTTCACCTGCTCAGCCCGTTTTGGCTGTTACCATGCGGTGGCTTCCTGCCTTCTGAAACACAGGCACTCTTCTGCCTCTCTGGCAACTTGGTGTCTTATCGCATACAGCGCGTTCTGAATATACCGCATACACTTGGACCAGGACTGTCCGTTTCAGGCCCTTCTCAGTCATCACTGTCCCCCTCTCCACTGATGCAACATACCCTCTCCCTCTACATTCAGTGTTTTTATAATGAGCCAGCTCTGTCGCTGAAGACACTAGATTGGGGGACAGTCACAAGAACTGCACACTTCCCATCCCCATGCTGCCACACTCCATGCCCTGCAGCACCCTGTCCCTGCCACATTCAGCAGCCCAGCCGTCGAGTGCATCCGCTGGCTGCTCAACAGGAACAGAGGCCCTAAATTAACCAATGAGTCAATAATTCAATAAAAATCAACACACACTCCCCCAAAACTCTGTCTGCCTCACGCTTCTTTTTTAAATTTTTAGTTTGAAAAGAATAAAACCAAATGAGAAAAAAAAAAAACAAAAACAAAAAACAAATTGGGTCATTTAAAACAGTATGACTTAAAAGCAAAATCCTAGGTGATCTACAATGGTTACCATGAAGTCTCATGATATCTTCAATACAATTGCCCGTAGCATCAGGTACAATAAAATGGAACATAGCAGTAAGGAACAAAATCAATAAATCAAAACACTGGAGACAGGGCCCGGGATTTAGCTCAGCTGCATTAGCGCCTGCCTCCCAAGGGTTTGGTCATGAGTGTGTACCAAAACAAAACAAAACACCTCTGGTGACTTTATAGGACTTCAAAAGAGGGTCATAGTCAAACCAGAATGGGTACCAACGGGGGTGAATCTTATTGTCTTCAGAGTAGTTGCCTATACTCTCAGATTTCATACTATGAAATAAAACAGATTCAAATAAATTCAGTCAAAACAAGACAGTGAAGGCAATACACGGTTTCACAATAAGTTAATAGGAAGTTGAAAATACTGTCCGTAATATATCCTATCTTTGGAATAGCTGTGGATGCCCTCAAATCTAGTACAAGTAGACAAACTGGAACAGAATATAACCAATCTAAACAGAGCGATGAAAGCAATATGGGTTGCAAATCATGATACAAGATTAACAATGTTCTCTGTCTTCGCCTGATTTACACAGTTCCTCCCCTTTCACTTTCCCGGGGTACACTGTACATTTTGTATCCCACTGAGTCCCTTAGTGGTTAGATTAGGGAGGCAACCCGCTATTTACCTAAGTGATTCTGAACCCTTTTACCCCTGAGCTTGGTCTCAAGTTGTATCCATTTACCTACAAGAGCTTCAAGGTTTTGCTTGCTTACATCTGAGTAATTCTACATTGTATAAAACTGTTATGTCTTGCCAACCAATCTGCAGCTGATGAACCAGGCACCTTCACTTTTTTATCATTCCCTGTCACATAGTGCTTTCTATTCTGATCTTTGACTTTCAGTCCATACACCCTCTTTCAGGTTAATTACGTTTCTTGTATAGAACATCTTGATGCACCCTATCTCCTGATCCCTCGGCCTGTATTTCTTTTATTAGTGTATCAAGGCCATCCGTGTTAGTGATTATGGCCAATCTTCTCTGCCTCGGCTCTGCCGTGCTATTTCTCTGCCACTGGTTCTCTACTTTTCCCCTTAATTCCACCGTCTGTCCGATGCAGTAAGCCCCCTCTGTCGCTCCTCTTGAAACCATGGTCCCTGTTCTCTCTCTCTCTCTCTCGAGAATCTCCTTCAGTATTTTTTGTAGTGTTGGGTTGGTGGTCACAAACTCCCCCAGTTCCTCTTTGTCATGGAAGCATCTTGTTTCTCCACTCATTTTGAGAGATTGTTTTTCAGGTACATGAATCTGAGTTGGAGGTTATTTTCTTCCAGGGAATAGAATACTTTGCTGCAAAATCTTCTTATTTGATGGTTTGTGTCACGAAGTCTTTCGTGATTCTGGTGCATTTGCTTTTATAGGTGATATGTTTTGCTTCTCTGACAGCTGTTAATATTCTGTTCTTGTGTTCAATTTCTGGGATCTTAACTGTGAGATGTCTACGTGTAGATCTATTGTGGTTATACCTGGCTAGAGTTCTGGAAGCCTCACTTATCTGAATATCATTTCCTTTTCCTATGCTTGGGAAGTTTTCTGTATTTCTGTAAATAGTATTTCTATTTCATTTGTGTTCACCCCTGCTTCTTCACTCACATTTTTGATTATTAAGTTATACATCCTCATGTCATTTTAGCCTTTGTATCGTGGATCCTGGTTCCTTGTTACTTTTAAGAGATCTTTCCTTTCACCATCACACAGTGAAATGCTGTCTTCAAGGTTTGACAGTCTACCTTTAGTTTCTTCCGAGCAGATTTGTCAGCTTTCAATGGAGATGTTAATTTCCTAGTAATCTCTTTCAATCTGCTTCAGGTATTCTAGCTATTTTTTAAAATTCTTCATCAAAGGTTTCTATGCTATTTCTATGTTCCTCGGTTTTCTCTCTATGTCTTCTTGACAAGAATTTAGCACTTCTTTTATTGTTTATGTCTCCCTTTACATGTATCAGGATTTGTGTTTTTTGTTCTTTTGTAGTGTCATGAAGACAATTCTTTATGTCAGAGATTACTTTTGCACAAACTCCAGGTGTGCAACCCCCAGGCTCTTCTGTGTTTACCTCTCCTGGGCCAGTACTATTTGGGTTAGAGGCTGGAGACATCTTTTGGTTTCTTCGTCTTGTCATGTGTCTGCATTCTTCCAGACAAGTAGGTAGTGGTGGTCCCGGGCACTTCCTGTATTGGCTACCCTTCCTCTGAAACATGCTGCCTAAGGATTGCTGCCCTCCCCAGTCTGCTGATGGCCACTGAAGCACCAGCAGGGTTGGGGCATGCTGGCCCCTGCCTTCTGAGTTGGACAACCACTGGGAGTCTTCACCACGTTACTGTGTGCCATGCAGACAGGGACACTTAGGGATAGCTTCAGGGAGACCTTGTCCTTGGCTATGGGTTCACACACAGAGGCGGGCATGACTCAGTGCAAGCAATTTTCACCAAGCTGCTCTGTGCTAGGAGTGGCTGACTGAAGCCAATGCAGTTCTGCTTTTGGGCTTCTCCTGCCCGACTCCAAATGTCACACAGGCAATCACCCACTCCCTCAGGAAGACTGAGTTTCCCCACACTCACCTCGAGTTGAGCCAGTGCAGATCTCCAAGCCTTGGCTGCTCTCCAACTCGCCACTCCCATCTGTGACACGCATCCTCCTGTGAGGCCCTCAGGTTCACCAATCCACAATTAAACGGCAAACTCCCTCTCATGTTTGGATTCCAGCTGCATTTTTCTACACAATCGGTCTGCCTACAGCTTTCTGTTCACGTTTTACTTTTCTTCTTTTTCTTTCTTTCATATATATATGTATATATTTTCCCACTCTTATTTCTTCCTGAGAGGATCTATTTCTTCTGTCTAGTCTTCTCCAGGATGTTCTATTCCAGCACCTGAGCTGTTTCTCTTAGAAAAGCTCTTTACTTTGCTGCTTAGTGAGCTGCCATCCTCCATGATCCCCTGTCTCATGCCTCTTTAACACACATTCCACTGGGAAGAGCAAACCCACCCGGGGTCCGGTTAAAACATTCACGATCTCTTTGCTCCTTCACTGGGCCATGTTACTCACCAGGGTTTCAAGAGTGTCACTGCAGGCTGCGTTCTGCTGGGGATGCTGTCTAGTGGGTTTCTAGGCAGCAAGACATACAACAGGGAAACACTGCGGAAAAAGGACAATGTGCAAATCATTTCATGCAATTGGACTGGAAACCAGGGAAGAAATGTCCACTGAAAAGGAGGAACAAAAGTAGGATCACGCTGTGCTCAGAGCACCCTGACTCTTGCCATGTTGGAGGAACGGAGTGCAGCGAACAGCACTATGCAGCTCAACGCCCTGGCTTTTCGCCTTTCCTGCCACATGCCAGGGTGCTCTTTGGTGAGTGTCTTTAGATGCATTGGCTGCTCTGGCTGCCTCCAGGCCCTCAGCCCATCCCCAAAACCTGCCGGTCCTGTTCCTTCTCACTTTCTGGACCAGCCAGAAGTCTCCAGTCAGCACGGCTTGGGAAAGTGTGCATGAGGACACAGAAGGACACTGTTAGGATCCTGCCCTGCCCTTGGTGTACCTGCACACCAACAATCAAATCAAGGTCTTTAGGGAAGGCCTCATGCAGTCCCTCAAAGGACGACCTGTGGAACCACTTCCAATTTCGCTACACGAACGGGGTCAGTGTGTTTCAAGCAAGGGAGCACTGTGAGGGACATTCAAGTAATGTGCTCCTTCACTGCACAAAGATTTCTGAGGGACCCATGAGCTACATCTTTGGAGCACAACTTCCAGGTGAACTCCCTGAAAGGGCTAGGGCCCTAGGAAAACATGGAAACTCCCTCACCAGCAATTCAACCCATGACAGGGCTCAACAGTGCATGGCAGAAACAACATCACTTCTGCAACATGAGAACTAGGACAACTGCCACAGGTACGATCTCAGAGCTGTGCTGAAATTAGAGGTGCAGGTCTTCAGGGGCACCCTCAGCAGCACTGAGGACAGCACTGTGGTGCTGTGCTGGGGACCTGGGGGAAAAGGGACAGGCACTTCTGCTCAACTCAAAGCACCCTTACTGTACTCAGCTCTTACACGTGGAGTCCAAAAGACGTAAACATTGTGGGAGCTGCGGAAGCACCTTGCACAGTGGCAGCACGTCAAGGGGAGGCCTCTGGCATGGGGCAAGGTTACTCTTTGACTGAATGGAGCAGCCAGAGAGATTCATCCTAACCATTGTGACTCGATACCCTAAAGACATACCCAGTGTCCTTGAACATCCCTATGAGGGATCAAAAGAAAGAAGACTGGCATGAAGTCACTCATGTGGGAAACTGTTCCAATCACACATTCTACAGTGATGACACACTGCAAATTCATCGCATGTCCTACACCCAGGAAATGTTCATTTCTCACTAAAGATACATCAGTGAGAAGTTCAACTAGATCAATCCAGGCAACAGACCCTACAAGAATCACACAACACACAGGAGGCTCACTCCCTCGGACATCAACTTTTCAGCTATGCATTGCAGGCACAGTTTCAAGTTATACAACATAACACGAGATTCGTGAAAGCAGAGCACTTCCACATGCACACACCGAGGGCTGTCATCCCTTTGATGCTCGACTTCAGTCAACACACAGGATCACAGACTCACTCCCATGTCCTGTTCATGTCCTCTGATTTCCTCACCCTGCCAAAAGTGACAGACAACACCTAAGAGGTGACTGGAACAAAAGTGTCAATCACATACAAAGGGACAACTGTCGTTCATTGTTGGGAAGAGGAGACACTGCATGAAAGCAAAATCTTTTCTTTATTCATTAAGTTTTTTTGGTCTGGTTGAGACAGGGTATCATGCAGGTCAGATTGGTCTTAAGCTCACTTTGTAGCCTAGGCTGGTCTCAACCTCCCAACAAGCCCTCTGCCTCAGCCTCCCGAGTTGTGGGATTACAGGCCTGAGCCACTAAGCCTGGCTAATGAAAAGGAAATCTGAATGCCCTCATCTCCCAAAAGAGGCACGGGAAAAGATGGTATCCAGACGTTCCCTGTGGTTGGGGCTGTGACCCAAACCATCCACAATGTGCCACACAGGCTGTCTCTTCATGAAGACAAGTTTCCAAGGCCTCCAATGAAGAAGTATACACTTGGATAGCTCCCGGTGAAAAAACCCTAAGTTAGCTGTCTCTTCTCTCCAGAGCAAGGTTTTGCCAGTGGTACAAGCCTCCCATTCTCGAGGGGGGTGGGACGATAGGGTTGGGGGTAGGGGAGTTGCTTCCTTCGATTCTGCTCCTTCTTCATTGCAAACTGTGAACACCTTGTCGAGTGGGGGACGGGTACCCAAAAAGCTGAGTTTGAGCCTGGAGGACCTCAGAGGCAGAGGAACTGAGCAAGCAGGCAGGAGGCCCTGATCCCATCCCCATCACTGGCAAAAGCTGAAGCGCGGAGCCATTGAAAGGAGTTCATTTCCAACACAGATCAGGCCGCATGAAAAGCGCGGATACAGCTCGGCGGCACAGCGACTGCTTAGCAAGCACGAGATCCTGAGCTCAATCACCACAAGCAAACCAAACCCAAGCAAAGCAAGCTAAAGCAAAACAAAATAAAAGGACTGCTTTGGAACTAGGGCTGAAGGCCAAGCGACCAAAGGCACAGCGCCACCTGGCGGCAATGAAAACAAAATCCAGACACAGGTGGGAGGCCATCTGGGGAGCATCTGGCACACTGGCCCCTGCACTCTGGCACCTGCCTTCCAAGGCCATGGGGCACCGAATGCTAGACCCTCCCGGATCCACGCGAGAAAGCTCCAAGCCCGGAACTGCGTGCCCTTCAGCAAGTCGGGAGCCAGCACTGTGATGGTCCACAACCGGAGCTCTCTCCCAACGCGTCAGCCCTGTGGTGTCACCACTGTCCTGGCACTGACAGCCACTGAAACCACCAGCATGCCTGCAGGGAGCATCTCCGGACATGCCACCGGGCAGGCGCTCAGTCAGGCTGCACTTGCCTGGGACAGGACACTCATGGTCCTGCTCTGTATCTTCCTTTCTGCTCGCTTCCTCCACCTCAGTTCCTACACATCCTTCCAGGTCTGCTCGGCCCTGCCACTGCCCCATTTTATGGTCGTCCACAGGTGACAAGAACAGCAGTGCATAATCAGAATCGTGCTCTGCCACATGGTGACTGTTCCATCTACAAACAGACACACACACACACACACACACACACTCACTCACACACACAAATATCAATGAAGGTGGTAATCGTAGACACACATATCCATTCACTCACTTGCACCCATGTATGTCTCAGTCCACCTTACCTCTTTCTTTTTCCGGCTTCAGTCTCCTCCCAAGGCAGCCCCATCCCTCTCTACCCTTGCCTTCTTAGGCCTTGGGCCAGAGTGACAATGGGGCAAGATCAGCAGTGCAGCCTGGGATTCAGCCTGCTCAGGCTCACTCTGCTGAGGCTCCACAGTGGGTGTCACCTCTGTGCTCAGGCACCTGTAGCTTCCAGCCCTGACAATGACGCCTCCTCTTGAGGCCCCAACCCTCTAGCCTGTCATTCTATTCAGTTCCCTGACACCTGCCTCCCATGACCTCCTCCCAGTGGACATCCTGAGATTCAACAGACAGCCAACCTTTCACCAGGAGACTCTGGGTCCACAGAAAGGGTCCAGTGAAGACGACAGAGCTCAGCAGAGAAGGGCACGGGTAGAGAGGCTGCCTGGCCCACATCATAGCACAGGCTTCCTCCACTCTCAATCATCCCAGGCTCGTCCCTGGCACCACACCTCCTCCAAATCTGCATCCAGTTTTCCAGTGCAAGGCTCCTGGATGGGAACCTCATGAAGTATGGAGGCATGAAGGGTCTTTAAGAGGTGGAGCTGAGGGACATAGTGAGGGCTGAGTGCCAGCTCTGACCTGAGGCCAGGCCCTCACCTGCCACAAGCATGCCTGCCTATTCTCCACACCCTACGGAGCTTGTCTCCACAAGACTTGGGCCCCTGGGTCTCCAGGAGACAGCCCTGCAGCCAGCACCAGGAACACAACACACAGGGACCGTGGCAGGGGACTTGGTGAGAAGCAAGAAGGAGGAAAGAAGGGACACGAGGAGACAAAGGCCCAGGCACAGATGTAAACAACAAAGGGGAAGTCACCACGTGTCAGCCTCACACCTCATCGGCCCAGCTATATAAACCTCGAAGCCCAAGGTGGCTCCACACCTGCACACCTCCCTCATCACCTGCTGCTCTGACCTCTCCACTTCCATCTCCAGTATCATGGGCTGCTGTGGCTGTTCTGGAGGCTGTGGCTCCAGTTGTGGGGGCTGTGGCTGTGGCTCAGGCTGTGGAGGCTGTGGCTCCAGCTGTGGGGGTTGTGGCTGTGGCTGTGGCTCAGGCTGTGGAGGCTGTGGCTCCAGCTGCTGCTGTGTGCCCGTGTGCTGCTGCAAGCCTGTCTGCTGCTGTGTGCCAGCCTGTTCCTGCTCCAGCTGTGGCAAAGGGAGCTGTGGCTCCTGTGGCTGCTCCAAGGGGGGCTGTGTCTCCTGTGGGGGCTGTAAGAGCAGCTGCTGCCAGTCCAGCTGCTGCAAGCCCTGCTGCTGCCAGTCCAGCTGCTGCAAGCCCTGCTGCTGCCAGTCCAGCTGCTGCAAGCCCTGCTGCTGCCAGTCCAGCTGCTGCAAGCCCTGCTGCAGCCAGTCCAGCTGCTGTGGCCCTGTGTGCTGCCAGTGTAAGATCTGACATTCTGGTCCCAGAACCCCAGCGGCTCCTGCACATCGAGGAACACCTGGGCCCAATATAGCACCACCACACACTTCTTCACCTGCTCAGCCCGTTTTGGCTGTTACCATGCGGTGGCTTCCTGCCTTCTGAAACACAGGCACTCTTCTGCCTCTCTGGCAACTTGGTGTCTTATCGCATACAGCGCGTTCTGAATATACCGCATACACTTGGACCAGGACTGTCCGTTTCAGGCCCTTCTCAGTCATCACTGTCCCCCTCTCCACTGATGCAACATACCCTCTCCCTCTACATTCAGTGTTTTTATAATGAGCCAGCTCTGTCGCTGAAGCCACTAGATTGGGGGACAGTCACAAGAACTGCACACTTCCCATCCCCATGCTGCCACACTCCATGCCCTGCAGCACCCTGTCCCTGCCACATTCAGCAGCCCAGCCGTCGAGTGCATCCGCTGGCTGCTCAACAGGAACAGAGGCCCTAAATTAACCAATGAGTCAATAATTCAATAAAAATCAACACACACTCCCCCAAAACTCTGTCTGCCTCACGCTTCTTTTTTAAATTTTTAGTTTGAAAAGAATAAAACCAAATGAGAAAAAAAAAAAACAAAAACAAAAAACAAATTGGGTCATTTAAAACAGTATGACTTAAAAGCAAAATCCTAGGTGATCTACAATGGTTACCATGAAGTCTCATGATATCTTCAATACAATTGCCCGTAGCATCAGGTACAATAAAATGGAACATAGCAGTAAGGAACAAAATCAATAAATCAAAACACTGGAGACAGGGCCCGGGATTTAGCTCAGCTGCATTAGCGCCTGCCTCCCAAGGGTTTGGTCATGAGTGTGTACCAAAACAAAACAAAACACCTCTGGTGACTTTATAGGACTTCAAAAGAGGGTCATAGTCAAACCAGAATGGGTACCAACGGGGGTGAATCTTATTGTCTTCAGAGTAGTTGCCTATACTCTCAGATTTCATACTATGAAATAAAACAGATTCAAATAAATTCAGTCAAAACAAGACAGTGAAGGCAATACACGGTTTCACAATAAGTTAATAGGAAGTTGAAAATACTGTCCGTAATATATCCTATCTTTGCAATAGCTGTCGATGCCCTCAAATCTAGTACAAGTAGACAAACTGGAACAGAATATAACCAATCTAAACAGAGCGATGAAAGCAATATGGGTTGCAAATCATGATACAAGATTAACAATGTTCTCTGTCTTCGCCTGATTTACACAGTTCCTCCCCTTTCACTTTCCCGGGGTACACTGTACATTTTGTATCCCACTGAGTCCCTTAGTGGTTAGATTAGGGAGGCAACCCGCTATTTACCTAAGTGATTCTGAACCCTTTTACCCCTGAGCTTGGTCTCAAGTTGTATCCATTTACCTACAAGAGCTTCAAGGTTTTGCTTGCTTACATCTGAGTAATTCTACATTGTATAAAACTGTTATGTCTTGCCAACCAATCTGCAGCTGATGAACCAGGCACCTTCACTTTTTTATCATTCCCTGTCACATAGTGCTTTCTATTCTGATCTTTGACTTTCAGTCCATACACCCTCTTTCAGGTTAATTACGTTTCTTGTATAGAACATCTTGATGCACCCTATCTCCTGATCCCTCGGCCTGTATTTCTTTTATTAGTGTATCAAGGCCATCCGTGTTAGTGATTATGGCCAATCTTCTCTGCCTCGGCTCTGCCGTGCTATTTCTCTGCCACTGGTTCTCTACTTTTCCCCTTAATTCCACCGTCTGTCCGATGCAGTAAGCCCCCTCTGTCGCTCCTCTTGAAACCATGGTCCCTGTTCTCTCTCTCTCTCTCTCTCGAGAATCTCCTTCAGTATTTTTTGTAGTGTTGGGTTGGTGGTCACAAACTCCCCCAGTTCCTCTTTGTCATGGAAGCATCTTGTTTCTCCACTCATTTTGAGAGATTGTTTTTCAGGTACATGAATCTGAGTTGGAGGTTATTTTCTTCCAGGGAATAGAATACTTTGCTGCAAAATCTTCTTATTTGATGGTTTGTGTCACGAAGTCTTTCGTGATTCTGGTGGATTTTCCTTTATAGGTGATATGTTTTGCTTCTCTGACAGCTGTTAATATTCTGTTCTTGTGTTCAATTTCTGGGATCTTAACTGTGAGATGTCTACGTGTAGATCTATTGTGGTTATACCTGGCTAGAGTTCTGGAAGCCTCACTTATCTGAATATCATTTCCTTTTCCTATGCTTGGGAAGTTTTCTGTATTTCTGTAAATAGTATTTCTATTTCATTTGTGTTCACCCCTGCTTCTTCACTCACATTTTTGATTATTAAGTTATACATCCTCATGTCATTTTAGCCTTTGTATCGTGGATCCTGGTTCCTTGTTACTTTTAAGAGATCTTTCCTTTCACCATCACACAGTGAAATGCTGTCTTCAAGGTTTGACAGTCTACCTTTAGTTTCTTCCGAGCAGATTTGTCAGCTTTCAATGGAGATGTTAATTTCCTAGTAATCTCTTTCAATCTGCTTCAGGTATTCTAGCTATTTTTTAAAATTCTTCATCAAAGGTTTCTATGCTATTTCTATGTTCCTCGGTTTTCTCTCTATGTCTTCTTGACAAGAATTTAGCACTTCTTTTATTGTTTATGTCTCCCTTTACATGTATCAGGATTTGTGTTTTTTGTTCTTTTGTAGTGTCATGAAGACAATTCTTTATGTCAGAGATTACTTTTGCACAAACTCCAGGTGTGCAACCCCCAGGCTCTTCTGTGTTTACCTCTCCTGGGCCAGTACTATTTGGGTTAGAGGCTGGAGACATCTTTTGGTTTCTTCGTCTTGTCATGTGTCTGCATTCTTCCAGACAAGTAGGTAGTGGTGGTCCCGGGCACTTCCTGTATTGGCTACCCTTCCTCTGAAACATGCTGCCTAAGGATTGCTGCCCTCCCCAGTCTGCTGATGGCCACTGAAGCACCAGCAGGGTTGGGGCATGCTGGCCCCTGCCTTCTGAGTTGGACAACCACTGGGAGTCTTCACCACGTTACTGTGTGCCATGCAGACAGGGACACTTAGGGATAGCTTCAGGGAGACCTTGTCCTTGGCTATGGGTTCACACACAGAGGCGGGCATGACTCAGTGCAAGCAATTTTCACCAAGCTGCTCTGTGCTAGGAGTGGCTGACTGAAGCCAATGCAGTTCTGCTTTTGGGCTTCTCCTGCCCGACTCCAAATGTCACACAGGCAATCACCCACTCCCTCAGGAAGACTGAGTTTCCCCACACTCACCTCGAGTTGAGCCAGTGCAGATCTCCAAGCCTTGGCTGCTCTCCAACTCGCCACTCCCATCTGTGACACGCATCCTCCTGTGAGGCCCTCAGGTTCACCAATCCACAATTAAACGGCAAACTCCCTCTCATGTTTGGATTCCAGCTGCATTTTTCTACACAATCGGTCTGCCTACAGCTTTCTGTTCACGTTTTACTTTTCTTCTTTTTCTTTCTTTCATATATATATGTATATATTTTCCCACTCTTATTTCTTCCTGAGAGGATCTATTTCTTCTGTCTAGTCTTCTCCAGGATGTTCTATTCCAGCACCTGAGCTGTTTCTCTTAGAAAAGCTCTTTACTTTGCTGCTTAGTGAGCTGCCATCCTCCATGATCCCCTGTCTCATGCCTCTTTAACACACATTCCACTGGGAAGAGCAAACCCACCCGGGGTCCGGTTAAAACATTCACGATCTCTTTGCTCCTTCACTGGGCCATGTTACTCACCAGGGTTTCAAGAGTGTCACTGCAGGCTGCGTTCTGCTGGGGATGCTGTCTAGTGGGTTTCTAGGCAGCAAGACATACAACAGGGAAACACTGCGGAAAAAGGACAATGTGCAAATCATTTCATGCAATTGGACTGGAAACCAGGGAAGAAATGTCCACTGAAAAGGAGGAACAAAAGTAGGATCACGCTGTGCTCAGAGCACCCTGACTCTTGCCATGTTGGAGGAACGGAGTGCAGCGAACAGCACTATGCAGCTCAACGCCCTGGCTTTTCGCCTTTCCTGCCACATGCCAGGGTGCTCTTTGGTGAGTGTCTTTAGATGCATTGGCTGCTCTGGCTGCCTCCAGGCCCTCAGCCCATCCCCAAAACCTGCCGGTCCTGTTCCTTCTCACTTTCTGGACCAGCCAGAAGTCTCCAGTCAGCACGGCTTGGGAAAGTGTGCATGAGGACACAGAAGGACACTGTTAGGATCCTGCCCTGCCCTTGGTGTACCTGCACACCAACAATCAAATCAAGGTCTTTAGGGAAGGCCTCATGCAGTCCCTCAAAGGACGACCTGTGGAACCACTTCCAATTTCGCTACACGAACGGGGTCAGTGTGTTTCAAGCAAGGGAGCACTGTGAGGGACATTCAAGTAATGTGCTCCTTCACTGCACAAAGATTTCTGAGGGACCCATGAGCTACATCTTTGGAGCACAACTTCCAGGTGAACTCCCTGAAAGGGCTAGGGCCCTAGGAAAACATGGAAACTCCCTCACCAGCAATTCAACCCATGACAGGGCTCAACAGTGCATGGCAGAAACAACATCACTTCTGCAACATGAGAACTAGGACAACTGCCACAGGTACGATCTCAGAGCTGTGCTGAAATTAGAGGTGCAGGTCTTCAGGGGCACCCTCAGCAGCACTGAGGACAGCACTGTGGTGCTGTGCTGGGGACCTGGGGGAAAAGGGACAGGCACTTCTGCTCAACTCAAAGCACCCTTACTGTACTCAGCTCTTACACGTGGAGTCCAAAAGACGTAAACATTGTGGGAGCTGCGGAAGCACCTTGCACAGTGGCAGCACGTCAAGGGGAGGCCTCTGGCATGGGGCAAGGTTACTCTTTGACTGAATGGAGCAGCCAGAGAGATTCATCCTAACCATTGTGACTCGATACCCTAAAGACATACCCAGTGTCCTTGAACATCCCTATGAGGGATCAAAAGAAAGAAGACTGGCATGAAGTCACTCATGTGGGAAACTGTTCCAATCACACATTCTACAGTGATGACACACTGCAAATTCATCGCATGTCCTACACCCAGGAAATGTTCATTTCTCACTAAAGATACATCAGTGAGAAGTTCAACTAGATCAATCCAGGCAACAGACCCTACAAGAATCACACAACACACAGGAGGCTCACTCCCTCGGACATCAACTTTTCAGCTATGCATTGCAGGCACAGTTTCAAGTTATACAACATAACACGAGATTCGTGAAAGCAGAGCACTTCCACATGCACACACCGAGGGCTGTCATCCCTTTGATGCTCGACTTCAGTCAACACACAGGATCACAGACTCACTCCCATGTCCTGTTCATGTCCTCTGATTTCCTCACCCTGCCAAAAGTGACAGACAACACCTAAGAGGTGACTGGAACAAAAGTGTCAATCACATACAAAGGGACAACTGTCGTTCATTGTTGGGAAGAGGAGACACTGCATGAAAGCAAAATCTTTTCTTTATTCATTAAGTTTTTTTGGTCTGGTTGAGACAGGGTATCATGCAGGTCAGATTGGTCTTAAGCTCACTTTGTAGCCTAGGCTGGTCTCAACCTCCCAACAAGCCCTCTGCCTCAGCCTCCCGAGTTGTGGGATTACAGGCCTGAGCCACTAAGCCTGGCTAATGAAAAGGAAATCTGAATGCCCTCATCTCCCAAAAGAGGCACGGGAAAAGATGGGATCCAGACGTTCCCTGTGGTTGGGGCTGTGACCCAAACCATCCACAATGTGCCACACAGGCTGTCTCTTCATGAAGACAAGTTTCCAAGGCCTCCAATGAAGAAGTATACACTTGGATAGCTCCCGGTGAAAAAACCCTAAGTTAGCTGTCTCTTCTCTCCAGAGCAAGGTTTTGCCAGTGGTACAAGCCTCCCATTCTCGAGGGGGGTGGGACGATAGGGTTGGGGGTAGGGGAGTTGCTTCCTTCGATTCTGCTCCTTCTTCATTGCAAACTGTGAACACCTTGTCGAGTGGGGGACGGGTACCCAAAAAGCTGAGTTTGAGCCTGGAGGACCTCAGAGGCAGAGGAACTGAGCAAGCAGGCAGGAGGCCCTGATCCCATCCCCATCACTGGCAAAAGCTGAAGCGCGGAGCCATTGAAAGGAGTTCATTTCCAACACAGATCAGGCCGCATGAAAAGCGCGGATACAGCTCGGCGGCACAGCGACTGCTTAGCAAGCACGAGATCCTGAGCTCAATCACCACAAGCAAACCAAACCCAAGCAAAGCAAGCTAAAGCAAAACAAAATAAAAGGACTGCTTTGGAACTAGGGCTGAAGGCCAAGCGACCAAAGGCACAGCGCCACCTGGCGGCAATGAAAACAAAATCCAGACACAGGTGGGAGGCCATCTGGGGAGCATCTGGCACACTGGCCCCTGCACTCTGGCACCTGCCTTCCAAGGCCATGGGGCACCGAATGCTAGACCCTCCCGGATCCACGCGAGAAAGCTCCAAGCCCGGAACTGCGTGCCCTTCAGCAAGTCGGGAGCCAGCACTGTGATGGTCCACAACCGGAGCTCTCTCCCAACGCGTCAGCCCTGTGGTGTCACCACTGTCCTGGCACTGACAGCCACTGAAACCACCAGCATGCCTGCAGGGAGCATCTCCGGACATGCCACCGGGCAGGCGCTCAGTCAGGCTGCACTTGCCTGGGACAGGACACTCATGGTCCTGCTCTGTATCTTCCTTTCTGCTCGCTTCCTCCACCTCAGTTCCTACACATCCTTCCAGGTCTGCTCGGCCCTGCCACTGCCCCATTTTATGGTCGTCCACAGGTGACAAGAACAGCAGTGCATAATCAGAATCGTGCTCTGCCACATGGTGACTGTTCCATCTACAAACAGACACACACACACACACACACACACACACTCACTCACACACACAAATATCAATGAAGGTGGTAATCGTAGACACACATATCCATTCACTCACTTGCACCCATGTATGTCTCAGTCCACCTTACCTCTTTCTTTTTCCGGCTTCAGTCTCCTCCCAAGGCAGCCCCATCCCTCTCTACCCTTGCCTTCTTAGGCCTTGGGCCAGAGTGACAATGGGGCAAGATCAGCAGTGCAGCCTGGGATTCAGCCTGCTCAGGCTCACTCTGCTGAGGCTCCACAGTGGGTGTCACCTCTGTGCTCAGGCACCTGTAGCTTCCAGCCCTGACAATGACGCCTCCTCTTGAGGCCCCAACCCTCTAGCCTGTCATTCTATTCAGTTCCCTGACACCTGCCTCCCATGACCTCCTCCCAGTGGACATCCTGAGATTCAACAGACAGCCAACCTTTCACCAGGAGACTCTGGGTCCACAGAAAGGGTCCAGTGAAGACGACAGAGCTCAGCAGAGAAGGGCACGGGTAGAGAGGCTGCCTGGCCCACATCATAGCACAGGCTTCCTCCACTCTCAATCATCCCAGGCTCGTCCCTGGCACCACACCTCCTCCAAATCTGCATCCAGTTTTCCAGTGCAAGGCTCCTGGATGGGAACCTCATGAAGTATGGAGGCATGAAGGGTCTTTAAGAGGTGGAGCTGAGGGACATAGTGAGGGCTGAGTGCCAGCTCTGACCTGAGGCCAGGCCCTCACCTGCCACAAGCATGCCTGCCTATTCTCCACACCCTACGGAGCTTGTCTCCACAAGACTTGGGCCCCTGGGTCTCCAGGAGACAGCCCTGCAGCCAGCACCAGGAACACAACACACAGGGACCGTGGCAGGGGACTTGGTGAGAAGCAAGAAGGAGGAAAGAAGGGACACGAGGAGACAAAGGCCCAGGCACAGATGTAAACAACAAAGGGGAAGTCACCACGTGTCAGCCTCACACCTCATCGGCCCAGCTATATAAACCTCGAAGCCCAAGGTGGCACCACACCTGCACACCTCCCTCATCACCTGCTGCTCTGACCTCTCCACTTCCATCTCCAGTATCATGGGCTGCTGTGGCTGTTCTGGAGGCTGTGGCTCCAGTTGTGGGGGCTGTGGCTGTGGCTCAGGCTGTGGAGGCTGTGGCTCCAGCTGTGGGGGTTGTGGCTGTGGCTGTGGCTCAGGCTGTGGAGGCTGTGGCTCCAGCTGCTGCTGTGTGCCCGTGTGCTGCTGCAAGCCTGTCTGCTGCTGTGTGCCAGCCTGTTCCTGCTCCAGCTGTGGCAAAGGGAGCTGTGGCTCCTGTGGCTGCTCCAAGGGGGGCTGTGTCTCCTGTGGGGGCTGTAAGAGCAGCTGCTGCCAGTCCAGCTGCTGCAAGCCCTGCTGCTGCCAGTCCAGCTGCTGCAAGCCCTGCTGCTGCCAGTCCAGCTGCTGCAAGCCCTGCTGCTGCCAGTCCAGCTGCTGCAAGCCCTGCTGCAGCCAGTCCAGCTGCTGTGGCCCTGTGTGCTGCCAGTGTAAGATCTGACATTCTGGTCCCAGAACCCCAGCGGCTCCTGCACATCGAGGAACACCTGGGCCCAATATAGCACCACCACACACTTCTTCACCTGCTCAGCCCGTTTTGGCTGTTACCATGCGGTGGCTTCCTGCCTTCTGAAACACAGGCACTCTTCTGCCTCTCTGGCAACTTGGTGTCTTATCGCATACAGCGCGTTCTGAATATACCGCATACACTTGGACCAGGACTGTCCGTTTCAGGCCCTTCTCAGTCATCACTGTCCCCCTCTCCACTGATGCAACATACCCTCTCCCTCTACATTCAGTGTTTTTATAATGAGCCAGCTCTGTCGCTGAAGCCACTAGATTGGGGGACAGTCACAAGAACTGCACACTTCCCATCCCCATGCTGCCACACTCCATGCCCTGCAGCACCCTGTCCCTGCCACATTCAGCAGCCCAGCCGTCGAGTGCATCCGCTGGCTGCTCAACAGGAACAGAGGCCCTAAATTAACCAATGAGTCAATAATTCAATAAAAATCAACACACACTCCCCCAAAACTCTGTCTGCCTCACGCTTCTTTTTTAAATTTTTAGTTTGAAAAGAATAAAACCAAATGAGAAAAAAAAAAAACAAAAACAAAAAACAAATTGGGTCATTTAAAACAGTATGACTTAAAAGCAAAATCCTAGGTGATCTACAATGGTTACCATGAAGTCTCATGATATCTTCAATACAATTGCCCGTAGCATCAGGTACAATAAAATGGAACATAGCAGTAAGGAACAAAATCAATAAATCAAAACACTGGAGACAGGGCCCGGGATTTAGCTCAGCTGCATTAGCGCCTGCCTCCCAAGGGTTTGGTCATGAGTGTGTACCAAAACAAAACAAAACACCTCTGGTGACTTTATAGGACTTCAAAAGAGGGTCATAGTCAAACCAGAATGGGTACCAACGGGGGTGAATCTTATTGTCTTCAGAGTAGTTGCCTATACTCTCAGATTTCATACTATGAAATAAAACAGATTCAAATAAATTCAGTCAAAACAAGACAGTGAAGGCAATACACGGTTTCACAATAAGTTAATAGGAAGTTGAAAATACTGTCCGTAATATATCCTATCTTTGCAATAGCTGTCGATGCCCTCAAATCTAGTACAAGTAGACAAACTGGAACAGAATATAACCAATCTAAACAGAGCGATGAAAGCAATATGGGTTGCAAATCATGATACAAGATTAACAATGTTCTCTGTCTTCGCCTGATTTACACAGTTCCTCCCCTTTCACTTTCCCGGGGTACACTGTACATTTTGTATCCCACTGAGTCCCTTAGTGGTTAGATTAGGGAGGCAACCCGCTATTTACCTAAGTGATTCTGAACCCTTTTACCCCTGAGCTTGGTCTCAAGTTGTATCCATTTACCTACAAGAGCTTCAAGGTTTTGCTTGCTTACATCTGAGTAATTCTACATTGTATAAAACTGTTATGTCTTGCCAACCAATCTGCAGCTGATGAACCAGGCACCTTCACTTTTTTATCATTCCCTGTCACATAGTGCTTTCTATTCTGATCTTTGACTTTCAGTCCATACACCCTCTTTCAGGTTAATTACGTTTCTTGTATAGAACATCTTGATGCACCCTATCTCCTGATCCCTCGGCCTGTATTTCTTTTATTAGTGTATCAAGGCCATCCGTGTTAGTGATTATGGCCAATCTTCTCTGCCTCGGCTCTGCCGTGCTATTTCTCTGCCACTGGTTCTCTACTTTTCCCCTTAATTCCACCGTCTGTCCGATGCAGTAAGCCCCCTCTGTCGCTCCTCTTGAAACCATGGTCCCTGTTCTCTCTCTCTCTCTCTCTCGAGAATCTCCTTCAGTATTTTTTGTAGTGTTGGGTTGGTGGTCACAAACTCCCCCAGTTCCTCTTTGTCATGGAAGCATCTTGTTTCTCCACTCATTTTGAGAGATTGTTTTTCAGGTACATGAATCTGAGTTGGAGGTTATTTTCTTCCAGGGAATAGAATACTTTGCTGCAAAATCTTCTTATTTGATGGTTTGTGTCACGAAGTCTTTCGTGATTCTGGTGGATTTTCCTTTATAGGTGATATGTTTTGCTTCTCTGACAGCTGTTAATATTCTGTTCTTGTGTTCAATTTCTGGGATCTTAACTGTGAGATGTCTACGTGTAGATCTATTGTGGTTATACCTGGCTAGAGTTCTGGAAGCCTCACTTATCTGAATATCATTTCCTTTTCCTATGCTTGGGAAGTTTTCTGTATTTCTGTAAATAGTATTTCTATTTCATTTGTGTTCACCCCTGCTTCTTCACTCACATTTTTGATTATTAAGTTATACATCCTCATGTCATTTTAGCCTTTGTATCGTGGATCCTGGTTCCTTGTTACTTTTAAGAGATCTTTCCTTTCACCATCACACAGTGAAATGCTGTCTTCAAGGTTTGACAGTCTACCTTTAGTTTCTTCCCAGTAGATTTGTCAGCTTTCAATGGAGATGTTAATTTCCTAGTAATCTCTTTCAATCTGCTTCAGGTATTCTAGCTATTTTTTAAAATTCTTCATCAAAGGTTTCTATGCTATTTCTATGTTCCTATGTTCTTCTATCTATGTCTTCTTGACAAGAATTTAGCACTTCCTTTATTGTTTATGTCTCCCTTTACATGTATCAGGATTTGTGTTTTTTGTTCTTTTGTAGTGTCATGAAGACAATTCTTTATGTCAGAGATTACATTTGCACAAACTCCAGGTGTGCAACCCCCAGGCTCGTATGTGTTTAACTCTCCTAGTCCAATACTGTTTGGGTTAGAGGCCAGAGACATCCTTTGTTTTCTTCCTCTTGTCATGTGTCTGCATTCTTCCAGATAAGTAGGTAGTGGTGGTCCCGGGCACTTCCTGTATTGGCTACCCTTCCTCTGAAACATGTTGCCTAAGGATTGCTGCCCTCCCCAGTCTGCTGATGGCCACTGAAGCACCAGCACGGTTGGGGCATCCTGGCCCCTGCCTTCTGAGTTGGACAACCACTGGGAGTCTTCACCACGTTAGTGTGTGCCATGCAGACAGGGACACTTAGGGATAGCTTCAGGGAGACCTTGTCCTTGGCTATGGGTTCACACACAGAGGCGGGCATGACTCAGTGCAAGCAATTTTCACCAAGCTGCTCTGTGCTCGGAGGGGCTGACTGAAGCCAATGCAGTTCTGCTTGCGGGCTTCTCCTGCCCGACTCCAAATGTCACACAGGCAATCACCCACTCCCTCAGGAAGACTGAGTTTCCCCACACTCACCTCGAGTTGAGCCAGTGCAGCTCTCCAAGCCTTGGCTGCTCTCCAACTCGCCACTCCCATCTGTGACACGCATCCTCCTGTGAGGCCCTCAGGTTCACCAATCCACAATTAAATGGCAAACTCACTCTCATGTTTGGATTCCAGCTGCATTTTTCTACACAATCGGTCTGCCTACAGCTTTCTGTTCACGTTTTACTTTTCTTCTTTTTCTTTCTTTCATATATATATATATATATATATATATATATATATATATATATATTTTCCCACTCTTATTTCTTCCTGAGAGGATCTATCTTCTTCTGTCTAGTCTTCTCCAGGATGTTCTATTCCAGCACCTGACCTGTTTCTCTTAGAAAGGCTCTTTACTTTGCTGCTTAGTGAGCTGCCATCCTCCATGATCCCCTGTCTCATGCCTCTTTAACACACATTCCACTGGGAAGAGCAAACCCACCCGGGATCCGCTTAAAACATTCATGATCTCTTTGCTCCTTCACTGGGCCATGTTACTCACTAGGGTTTCATGAGTGTCACTGCAGGCTCCCTTCTGCTGGGGACGCTGTCTAGTGGGTTTCTAGGCAGCAAGACATACAACAGGGAAACTGCGGAAGAAGGACAATGTGCAAATCATTTCATGCAATTGGACTGGAAACCAGGGAAGAAATGTCCACTGAAAAGGAGGAACAAAAGTAGGATCACGCTGTGCTCAGAGCACCCTGACTCTTGCCATGTTGGAGGAACGGAGTGCAGCGAACAGCACTATGCAGCTCAACGCCCTGGCTTTTCGCCTTTCCTGCCACATGCCAGGGTGCTCTTTGGTGAATGTCTTTAGATGCATTGGCTGCTCTGGCTGCCTCCGGGTCCTCAGGCCATCCCCAAAACCTGCCGGTCCTGTTCCTTCTCACTTTCTGGACCAGCCAGAAGTCTCCAGTCAGCATGGCTTGGGAAAGTGTGCATGAGGACACAGAAGGACACTGTTAGGATCCTGCCCTGCCCTTGGTGTACCTGCACACCAACAATCAAATAAAGGTCTTTAGAGAAGGCCTCATGCAGTCCCTCACAGGACGACCTGTGGAACCACTTCCAATTTCGCCACAGGAACGGGGTCAGTGCGTTTCAAGCAAGGGAGCACTGTGAGGGACATTCAAGTCAAAGTGCTCTTTCACTGCACAAAGATTTCTGAGGGACACATGAGCTACATCTTTGGAGCACAACTTCCACGTGAACTCCCTGAAAGGCCTAGGGTCCTAGGAAAACATGCAAACTCCCTGACCAGCCATTCAACACATGCCAGGGCTCAACAGTGCATGGCAGAAACAACATCACTTCTGCAACATGAGAACTAGGACAACTGCCACAGGTACGATCTCAGAGCTCTGCTGAAATTAGAGGTGCAGCTCTTCAGGGACACCCTCAGCAGCACTGAGGACAGAACAGTGGTGCTGTGCTGGGGACCTGGGGGAAAAGGGACAGGCACTTCTGCTGAACTCAAAGCACTCTTCCTGTACTCAGCTCTTACACGTGGAGTCCAAAAGACGTAAACATTCTGGGAGCTGCGGAAGCACCATGCACAGTGGCAACACGTCTAGGGGAGGCCTCTGGCATGGGGCAAGGTTTCTCTTTCACTGAATGGAGCAGCCAGAGAGATTCATCCTAACCATTGTGACTCGACACCCTAAAGACGTACACAGTGTCCTTGAACATCCCTATGAGGGATCAGAAGAAAGAAGACTGGCATGAATCACTCATGTGGGAAACTGTTCCAATCACACATTCTACAGTGACGACACACTACAAATTCATTGCATGTCTTACACCCAGGAAATGTTCATTTCTCACTAAAGATACATCAGTGAAAACTTCAACTAGAACAATCCAGGCAACAAACACTACAAGAATCAGTCAACAGACAGGAGGCTCACTCCCTCGGACATCAACTTTTCAGCTATGCAGTGCAGGCACAGTTTCAAGTTATACAACATAACACGAGATTCGTGAAAGCAGAGCAATTCCACACGCACACACCGAGGGCTGTCATCCCTTTGATGCTCGACTTCAGTCAACACACAGGATCACACACTCACTCACATGTCCTCTGATTTCCTCACCCTGCCAGAAGTGACAGACAACACCTAAGAGGCGACTGGAATAAGAGTGTCAATCACATACAAAGGGACAACTGTCGTTCATTGTTGAGAAGAGGAGACACTGCATGAAAGCAAAATCTTTTCTTTATTCATTAATTTTTTTTTTTGGTCTGGTTGAGACAGGGTCTCATGCAGTTCAGATAAGTCTTAAGCTCACTTTGTAGCCTAGGCTGGTCTCAACCTCCCAACAAGCCCCCTGCCTCAGCCAACCCGAGTTGTGGGATTACAGGCCTGAGCCACTAAGCCTGGCTAATGAAAAGGAAATCTGAATGCCCTCATCTCCCAAAAGAGGCACGGGAAAAGATGGGATCCAGACGTTCCCGCCTGTGACCAAAACCATCTACAACGTGCCACAGCCTGTCTCTTCATGAAGACAAGTTTCCAAGGCCTTCAATGAAGAAGTATACACTTGGATAGCTCCCGGTGAAAAAACCCTAAGTTAGATGTCTCTTCTCTCCAGAGCAAGGTTTTGCCAGTGGTACAAGCCTCCCATTCTCGAGGGGGGTGGGACGATAGGGTTGGGGGTAGGGGAGTTGCTTCCTTTGATTCTGCTCCTTCTTCATTGCAAACTGTGAACACCTTGTCGAGTGGGGGACGGGTACCCAAAAAGCTGAGTTTGAGCCTGGAGGACCTCAGAGGCAGAGGAACTGAGCAAGCAGGCAGGAGGCCCTGGGTCCCATCCCCAGCACTGGCAAAAGCTGAAGCGCGGAGCCATTGAAAGGAATTCATTTCCAACACAGATCAGGCCGCATGAAAAGCGCGGATACAGCTCAGCGGCACAGCGGCTGCTTAGCAAGCACGAGATCCTGAGCTCAATCACCACAAGCAAACCAAACCCAAGCAAAGCAAGCTAAAGCAAAACAAAATAAAAGGACTGCTTTGGAACTAGGGCTGAAGGCCAAGCGACCAAAGGCACAGCGCCACCTGGCGGCAATGAAAACAAAATCCAGACACAGGTGGGAGGCCATCTGGGGAGCATCTGGCACACTGGCCCCTGCACTCTGGCACCTGCCTTCCAAGGCCATGGGGCACCGAATGCTAGACCCTCCCGGATCCACGCGAGAAAACTCCAAGCCCGGAACTGCGTGCCCTTCAGCAAATCGGGAGCCAGGACTGTGATGGTCCACAACCGGAGCTCTCTCCCAACGCGTCAGCCCTGCGGTGTCACCACTGTCCTGGCACTGACAGCCACTGAAACCACCAGCATGCCTGCAGGGAGCATCTCCGGACATGCCACCGGGCAGGCGCTCAGTCAGGCTGCACTTGCTTGGGACAGGACATTCAGGGTCCTGCTCTGTTTCTTCCTTTCAGCTCGCTTCCTCCACCTCAGTTCCTACACATCCTTCCAGGTCTGCTCGGCCCTGCCACTGCCCCATTTTATGGTCGTCCACAGGTGACAAGAACAGCAGTGCATAATCAGAATCGTGCTCTGCCACATGGTGACTGTTCCATCTACAAACAGACACACACACACACACACACACACACACACACTCACACACACTCACACACACAAATATCAATGAAGGTGGTAACCGTAGACACACATATCCATTCACTCACTTGCACCCATGTCTGTCTCAGTTGACCTTACCTCTTTCTTTTTCCGGCTTCAGTCTCCTCCCAAGGCAGCCCCATCCCTCTCTACCCTTGCCTTCTTAGGCCTTGGGGCAGAGTGACAATGGGGCAAGATCAGCAGTGCAGCCTGGGACTCAGCCTGCTCAGGCTCACTCTGCTGAGGCTCCACAGTGGGTGTCACCTCTGTGCTCAGGTACCTGTAGCTTCCAGCCCTGACAATGATGCCTCCTCTTGAGGCCCCAACCCTCTAGCCTGTCATTCTATTCAGTTCCCTAACACCTGCCTCCCCTGGCCTGCTCCCACTGGACATCCTGAGATTCAACAGATAGCCAACCTTTCACCAGGAGACTCTGGGTCCACAGAAAGGGTCCAGTGAAGACGACAGAGCTCAGCAGAGAAGGGCACGGGTAGAGAGGCTGCCTGGCCCACATCAGAGCACAGGCTCCCTCCATTCTCAATCATCCCAGGCTTGGCCCTGGCAACACACCTCCTCCAAATCTGCATCCAGATTCCCAGTGCATGGCTCCTGGATGGGAACCACATGAAGTATGGAGGCGTGAAGGGTCTTTAAGAGGTGGAGCTGAGGGACATAGTGGGGGCTGAGTGCCAGCTCTGACCTGAGGCCAGGCCCTCACCTGCCACAAGCATGCCTGCCTATTCTCCACACCCTGCAGAGCTTGTCTCCACAAGACTTGGGCCCCTGGGTCTCCAGGAGACAGCCCTGCAGCCAGCACCAGGAACACAACACACAGGGACCGTGGCAGGGGACTGCTGAGAAGCAAGAAGGAGGAAAGAAGGGACACGAGGAGACAAAGGCCCAGGCACAGATGTAAACAACAAAGGGGAAGTCACCACGTGTCAGCCTCACACCTCATCGGCCCAGCTATATAAATCTCGAAGCCCAGGTGGCTCCACACCTGCACACCTCCCTCATCACCTGCTGCTCTGACCTCTCCACCTCCATCTCCAGTATCATGGGCTGCTGTGGCTGTTCTGGAGGCTGTGGCTCCAGTTGTGGGGGCTGTGGCTGTGGCTCAGGCTGTGGATGCTGTGGCTCCAGCTGTGGGGGTTGTGCCTGTGGCTGTGGCTCAGGCTGTGGAGGCTGTGGCTCCAGCTGCTGCTGTGTGCCCGTGTGCTGCTGCAAGCCTGTCTGCTGCTGTGTGCCAGCCTGTTCCTGCTCCAGCTGTGGCAAAGGGAGCTGTGGCTCCTGTGGCTGCTCCAAGGGGGGCTGTGTCTCCTGTGGGGGCTGTAAGAGCAGCTGCTGCCAGTCCAGCTGCTGCAAGCCCTGCTGCTGCCAGTCCAGCTGCTGCAAGCCCTGCTGCTGCCAGTCCAGCTGCTGCAAGCCCTGCTGCTGCCAGTCCAGCTGCTGCAAGCCCTGCTGCAGCCAGTCCAGCTGCTGTGGCCCTGTGTGCTGCCAGTGTAAGATCTGACATTCTGGTCCCAGAACCCCAGCGGCTCCTGCACATCGAGGAACACCTGGTCCCACTATAGCACCACCACACACTTCTTCACCTGCTCAGCCCGTTTTGGCTGTTACCATGCGGTGGCTTCCTGCCTTCTGAAACACAGGCACTCTTCTGCCTCTCTGGCAACTTGGTGTCTTATCGCATACAGCGCGTTCTGAATATACCGCATACACTTGGACCAGGACTGTCCGTTTCAGGCCCTTCTCAGTCATCACTGTCCCCCTCTCCACTGATGCAACATACCCTCTCCCTCTACATTCAGTGTTTTTATAATGAGCCAGCTCTGTCGCTGAAGACACTAGATTGGGGGACAGTCACAAGAACTGCACACTTCCCATCCCCATGCTGCCACACTCCATGCCCTGCAGCACCCTGTCCCTGCCACATTCAGCAGCCCAGCCGTCGAGTGCATCCGCTGGCTGCTCAACAGGAACAGAGGCCCTAAATTAACCAATGAGTCAATAATTCAATAAAAATCAACACACACTCCCCCAAAACTCTGTCTGCCTCACGCTTCTTCTTTAAATTTTTAGTTTGAAAAGAATAAAACCAAATGAGAAAAAAAAAAAAAAAACAAAAACAAAAAAACAAATTGGGTCATTTAAAACAGTATGACTTAAAAGCAAAATCCTAGGTGATCTACAATGGTTACCATGAAGTCTCATGATATCTTCAATACAATTGCCCGTAGCATCAGGTACAATAAAATGGAACATAGCAGTAAGGAACAAAATCAATAAATCAAAACACTGGAGACAGGGCCCGGGATTTAGCTCAGCTGCATTAGCGCCTGCCTCCCAAGGGTTTGGTCATGAGTGTGTACCAAAACAAAACAAAACACCTCTGGTGACTTTATAGGACTTCAAAAGAGGGTCATAGTCAAACCAGAATGGGTACCAACGGGGGTGAATCTTATTGTCTTCAGAGTAGTTGCCTATACTCTCAGATTTCATACTATGAAATAAAACAGATTCAAATAAATTCAGTCAAAACAAGACAGTGAAGGCAATACACGGTTTCACAATAAGTTAATAGGAAGTTGAAAATACTGTCCGTAATATATCCTATCTTTGCAATAGCTGTCGATGCCCTCAAATCTAGTACAAGTAGACAAACTGGAACAGAATATAACCAATCTAAACAGAGCGATGAAAGCAATATGGGTTGCAAATCATGATACAAGATTAACAATGTTCTCTGTCTTCGCCTGATTTACACAGTTCCTCCCCTTTCACTTTCCCGGGGTACACTGTACATTTTGTATCCCACTGAGTCCCTTAGTGGTTAGATTAGGGAGGCAACCCGCTATTTACCTAAGTGATTCTGAACCCTTTTACCCCTGAGCTTGGTCTCAAGTTGTATCCATTTACCTACAAGAGCTTCAAGGTTTTGCTTGCTTACATCTGAGTAATTCTACATTGTATAAAACTGTTATGTCTTGCCAACCAATCTGCAGCTGATGAACCAGGCACCTTCACTTTTTTATCATTCCCTGTCACATAGAGCTTTCTATTCTGATCTTTGACTTTCAGTCCATACACCCTCTTTCAGGTTAATTACGTTTCTTGTATAGAACATCTTGATGCACCCTATCTCCTGATCCCTCGGCCTGTATTTCTTTTTATCAGTGTATCAAGGCCATCCGTGTTAGTGATTATGGCCAATCTTCTCTGCCTCGGCTCTGCCGTGCTATTTTTCTGCCACTGGTTCTCTACTTTTCCCCTTAATTCCACCGTCTGTCCGATGCAGTAAGCCCCCTCTGTCGCTCCTCTTGAAACCATGGTTCCTGTTCTCTCTCTCTCTCGAGAATCTCCTTCAGTACTTTTTGTAGTGTTGGGTTGGTGGTCACAAACTCCCCCAGTTCCTCTTTGTCATGGAAGCATCTTGTTTCTCCACTCATTTTGAGAGATTGTTTTTCAGGTACATGAATCTGAGTTGGAGGTTATTTTCTTCCAGGGAATAGAATACTTTGCTGCAAAATCTTCTTATTTGATGGTTTGTGTCACGAAGTCTTTCGTGATTCTGGTGGATTTTCCTTTATAGGTGATATGTTTTGCTTCTCTGACAGCTGTTAATATTCTGTTCTTGTGTTCAATTTCTGGGATCTTAACTGTGAGATGTCTACGTGTAGATCTATTGTGGTTATACCTGGCTAGAGTTCTGGAAGCCTCACTTATCTGAATATCATTTCCTTTTCCTATGCTTGGGAAGTTTTCTGTATTTCTGTAAATAGCCTTTGTATTTCATTTGTGTTCACCCCTGCTTCTTCACTCACATTTTTGATTATTAAGTTATACATCCTCATGTCATTTTAGCCTTTGTATCGTGGATCCTGGTTCCTTGTTACTTTTAAGAGATCTTTCCTTTCACCATCACACAGTGAAATGCTGTCTTCAAGGTTTGACAGTCTACCTTTAGTTTCTTCCCAGCAGATTTGTCAGCTTTCAATGGAGATGTTAATTTCCTAGTAATCTCTTTCAATCTGCTTCAGGTATTCTAGCTATTTTTTAAAATTCTTCATCAAAGGTTTCTATGCTATTTCTATGTTCCTATGTTCTTCTATCTATGTCTTCTTGACAAGAATTTAGCACTTCCTTTATTGTTTATGTCTCCCTTTACATGTATCAGGATTTGTGTTTTTTGTTCTTTTGTAGTGTCATGAAGACAATTCTTTATGTCAGAGATTACATTTGCACAAACTCCAGGTGTGCAACCCCCAGGCTCGTATGTGTTTAACTCTCCTAGTCCAATACTGTTTGGGTTAGAGGCCAGAGACATCCTTTGTTTTCTTCCTCTTGTCATGTGTCTGCATTCTTCCAGATAAGTAGGTAGTGGTGGTCCCGGGCACTTCCTGTATTGGCTACCCTTCCTCTGAAACATGTTGCCTAAGGATTGCTGCCCTCCCCAGTCTGCTGATGGCCACTGAAGCACCAGCACGGTTGGGGCATCCTGGCCCCTGCCTTCTGAGTTGGACAACCACTGGGAGTCTTCACCACGTTAGTGTGTGCCATGCAGACAGGGACACTTAGGGATAGCTTCAGGGAGACCTTGTCCTTGGCTATGGGTTCACACACAGAGGCGGGCATGACTCAGTGCAAGCAATTTTCACCAAGCTGCTCTGTGCTCGGAGGGGCTGACTGAAGCCAATGCAGTTCTGCTTGCGGGCTTCTCCTGCCCGACTCCAAATGTCACACAGGCAATCACCCACTCCCTCAGGAAGACTGAGTTTCCCCACACTCACCTCGAGTTGAGCCAGTGCAGCTCTCCAAGCCTTGGCTGCTCTCCAACTCGCCACTCCCATCTGTGACACGCATCCTCCTGTGAGGCCCTCAGGTTCACCAATCCACAATTAAATGGCAAACTCACTCTCATGTTTGGATTCCAGCTGCATTTTTCTACACAATCGGTCTGCCTACAGCTTTCTGTTCACGTTTTACTTTTCTTCTTTTTCTTTCTTTCATATATATATATATATATATATATATATATATATATATATATTTTCCCACTCTTATTTCTTCCTGAGAGGATCTATCTTCTTCTGTCTAGTCTTCTCCAGGATGTTCTATTCCAGCACCTGACCTGTTTCTCTTAGAAAGGCTCTTTACTTTGCTGCTTAGTGAGCTGCCATCCTCCATGATCCCCTGTCTCATGCCTCTTTAACACACATTCCACTGGGAAGAGCAAACCCACCCGGGATCCGCTTAAAACATTCATGATCTCTTTGCTCCTTCACTGGGCCATGTTACTCACTAGGGTTTCATGAGTGTCACTGCAGGCTCCCTTCTGCTGGGGACGCTGTCTAGTGGGTTTCTAGGCAGCAAGACATACAACAGGGAAACTGCGGAAGAAGGACAATGTGCAAATCATTTCATGCAATTGGACTGGAAACCAGGGAAGAAATGTCCACTGAAAAGGAGGAACAAAAGTAGGATCACGCTGTGCTCAGAGCACCCTGACTCTTGCCATGTTGGAGGAACGGAGTGCAGCGAACAGCACTATGCAGCTCAACGCCCTGGCTTTTCGCCTTTCCTGCCACATGCCAGGGTGCTCTTTGGTGAATGTCTTTAGATGCATTGGCTGCTCTGGCTGCCTCCGGGTCCTCAGGCCATCCCCAAAACCTGCCGGTCCTGTTCCTTCTCACTTTCTGGACCAGCCAGAAGTCTCCAGTCAGCATGGCTTGGGAAAGTGTGCATGAGGACACAGAAGGACACTGTTAGGATCCTGCCCTGCCCTTGGTGTACCTGCACACCAACAATCAAATAAAGGTCTTTAGAGAAGGCCTCATGCAGTCCCTCACAGGACGACCTGTGGAACCACTTCCAATTTCGCCACAGGAACGGGGTCAGTGCGTTTCAAGCAAGGGAGCACTGTGAGGGACATTCAAGTCAAAGTGCTCTTTCACTGCACAAAGATTTCTGAGGGACACATGAGCTACATCTTTGGAGCACAACTTCCACGTGAACTCCCTGAAAGGCCTAGGGTCCTAGGAAAACATGCAAACTCCCTGACCAGCCATTCAACACATGCCAGGGCTCAACAGTGCATGGCAGAAACAACATCACTTCTGCAACATGAGAACTAGGACAACTGCCACAGGTACGATCTCAGAGCTCTGCTGAAATTAGAGGTGCAGCTCTTCAGGGACACCCTCAGCAGCACTGAGGACAGAACAGTGGTGCTGTGCTGGGGACCTGGGGGAAAAGGGACAGGCACTTCTGCTGAACTCAAAGCACTCTTCCTGTACTCAGCTCTTACACGTGGAGTCCAAAAGACATAAACATTCTGGGAGCTGCGGAAGCACCATGCACAGTGGCAACACGTCTAGGGGAGGCCTCTGGCATGGGGCAAGGTTTCTCTTTCACTGAATGGAGCAGCCAGAGAGATTCATCCTAACCATTGTGACTCGACACCCTAAAGACGTACACAGTGTCCTTGAACATCCCTATGAGGGATCAGAAGAAAGAAGACTGGCATGAATCACTCATGTGGGAAACTGTTCCAATCACACATTCTACAGTGACGACACACTACAAATTCATTGCATATCTTACACCCAGGAAATGTTCATTTCTCACTAAAGATACATCAGTGAAAACTTCAACTAGAACAATCCAGGCAACAAACACTACAAGAATCAGTCAACAGACAGGAGGCTCACTCCCTCGGACATCAACTTTTCAGCTATGCAGTGCAGGCACAGTTTCAAGTTATACAACATAACACGAGATTCGTGAAAGCAGAGCAATTCCACACGCACACACCGAGGGCTGTCATCCCTTTGATGCTCGACTTCAGTCAACACACAGGATCACACACTCACTCACATGTCCTCTGATTTCCTCACCCTGCCAGAAGTGACAGACAACACCTAAGAGGCGACTGGAATAAGAGTGTCAATCACATACAAAGGGACAACTGTCGTTCATTGTTGAGAAGAGGAGACACTGCATGAAAGCAAAATCTTTTCTTTATTCATTAATTTTTTTTTTGGTCTGGTTGAGACAGGGTCTCATGCAGTTCAGATAAGTCTTAAGCTCACTTTGTAGCCTAGGCTGGTCTCAACCTCCCAACAAGCCCCCTGCCTCAGCCAACCCGAGTTGTGGGATTACAGGCCTGAGCCACTAAGCCTGGCTAATGAAAAGGAAATCTGAATGCCCTCATCTCCCAAAAGAGGCACGGGAAAAGATGGGATCCAGACGTTCCCGCCTGTGACCAAAACCATCTACAACGTGCCACAGCCTGTCTCTTCATGAAGACAAGTTTCCAAGGCCTTCAATGAAGAAGTATACACTTGGATAGCTCCCGGTGAAAAAACCCTAAGTTAGATGTCTCTTCTCTCCAGAGCAAGGTTTTGCCAGTGGTACAAGCCTCCCATTCTCGAGGGGGGTGGGACGATAGGGTTGGGGGTAGGGGAGTTGCTTCCTTTGATTCTGCTCCTTCTTCATTGCAAACTGTGAACACCTTGTCGAGTGGGGGACGGGTACCCAAAAAGCTGAGTTTGAGCCTGGAGGACCTCAGAGGCAGAGGAACTGAGCAAGCAGGCAGGAGGCCCTGGGTCCCATCCCCAGCACTGGCAAAAGCTGAAGCGCGGAGCCATTGAAAGGAATTCATTTCCAACACAGATCAGGCCGCATGAAAAGCGCGGATACAGCTCAGCGGCACAGCGGCTGCTTAGCAAGCACGAGATCCTGAGCTCAATCACCACAAGCAAACCAAACCCAAGCAAAGCAAGCTAAAGCAAAACAAAATAAAAGGACTGCTTTGGAACTAGGGCTGAAGGCCAAGCGACCAAAGGCACAGCGCCACCTGGCGGCAATGAAAACAAAATCCAGACACAGGTGGGAGGCCATCTGGGGAGCATCTGGCACACTGGCCCCTGCACTCTGGCACCTGCCTTCCAAGGCCATGGGGCACCGAATGCTAGACCCTCCCGGATCCACGCGAGAAAACTCCAAGCCCGGAACTGCGTGCCCTTCAGCAAATCGGGAGCCAGGACTGTGATGGTCC
This sequence comes from Cavia porcellus, assembly GCF_034190915.1. Classification (NCBI taxonomy): domain Eukaryota; kingdom Metazoa; phylum Chordata; class Mammalia; order Rodentia; family Caviidae; genus Cavia; species Cavia porcellus. The sequence goes on from NW_026947500.1 coordinate 31,140,199, forward strand.
ACAACCGGAGCTCTCTCCCAACGCGTCAGCCCTGCGGTGTCACCACTGTCCTGGCACTGACAGCCACTGAAACCACCAGCATGCCTGCAGGGAGCATCTCCGGACATGCCACCGGGCAGGCGCTCAGTCAGGCTGCACTTGCTTGGGACAGGACATTCAGGGTCCTGCTCTGTTTCTTCCTTTCAGCTCGCTTCCTCCACCTCAGTTCCTACACATCCTTCCAGGTCTGCTCGGCCCTGCCACTGCCCCATTTTATGGTCGTCCACAGGTGACAAGAACAGCAGTGCATAATCAGAATCGTGCTCTGCCACATGGTGACTGTTCCATCTACAAACAGACACACACACACACACACACACACACACACACTCACACACACTCACACACACAAATATCAATGAAGGTGGTAACCGTAGACACACATATCCATTCACTCACTTGCACCCATGTCTGTCTCAGTTGACCTTACCTCTTTCTTTTTCCGGCTTCAGTCTCCTCCCAAGGCAGCCCCATCCCTCTCTACCCTTGCCTTCTTAGGCCTTGGGGCAGAGTGACAATGGGGCAAGATCAGCAGTGCAGCCTGGGACTCAGCCTGCTCAGGCTCACTCTGCTGAGGCTCCACAGTGGGTGTCACCTCTGTGCTCAGGTACCTGTAGCTTCCAGCCCTGACAATGATGCCTCCTCTTGAGGCCCCAACCCTCTAGCCTGTCATTCTATTCAGTTCCCTAACACCTGCCTCCCCTGGCCTGCTCCCACTGGACATCCTGAGATTCAACAGATAGCCAACCTTTCACCAGGAGACTCTGGGTCCACAGAAAGGGTCCAGTGAAGACGACAGAGCTCAGCAGAGAAGGGCACGGGTAGAGAGGCTGCCTGGCCCACATCAGAGCACAGGCTCCCTCCATTCTCAATCATCCCAGGCTTGGCCCTGGCAACACACCTCCTCCAAATCTGCATCCAGATTCCCAGTGCATGGCTCCTGGATGGGAACCACATGAAGTATGGAGGCGTGAAGGGTCTTTAAGAGGTGGAGCTGAGGGACATAGTGGGGGCTGAGTGCCAGCTCTGACCTGAGGCCAGGCCCTCACCTGCCACAAGCATGCCTGCCTATTCTCCACACCCTGCAGAGCTTGTCTCCACAAGACTTGGGCCCCTGGGTCTCCAGGAGACAGCCCTGCAGCCAGCACCAGGAACACAACACACAGGGACCGTGGCAGGGGACTGCTGAGAAGCAAGAAGGAGGAAAGAAGGGACACGAGGAGACAAAGGCCCAGGCACAGATGTAAACAACAAAGGGGAAGTCACCACGTGTCAGCCTCACACCTCATCGGCCCAGCTATATAAATCTCGAAGCCCAGGTGGCTCCACACCTGCACACCTCCCTCATCACCTGCTGCTCTGACCTCTCCACCTCCATCTCCAGTATCATGGGCTGCTGTGGCTGTTCTGGAGGCTGTGGCTCCAGTTGTGGGGGCTGTGGCTGTGGCTCAGGCTGTGGATGCTGTGGCTCCAGCTGTGGGGGTTGTGCCTGTGGCTGTGGCTCAGGCTGTGGAGGCTGTGGCTCCAGCTGCTGCTGTGTGCCCGTGTGCTGCTGCAAGCCTGTCTGCTGCTGTGTGCCAGCCTGTTCCTGCTCCAGCTGTGGCAAAGGGAGCTGTGGCTCCTGTGGCTGCTCCAAGGGGGGCTGTGTCTCCTGTGGGGGCTGTAAGAGCAGCTGCTGCCAGTCCAGCTGCTGCAAGCCCTGCTGCTGCCAGTCCAGCTGCTGCAAGCCCTGCTGCTGCCAGTCCAGCTGCTGCAAGCCCTGCTGCAGCCAGTCCAGCTGCTGTGGCCCTGTGTGCTGCCAGTGTAAGATCTGACATTCTGGTCCCAGAACCCCAGCGGCTCCTGCACATCGAGGAACACCTGGTCCCACTATAGCACCACCACACACTTCTTCACCTGCTCAGCCCGTTTTGGCTGTTACCATGCGGTGGCTTCCTGCCTTCTGAAACACAGGCACTCTTCTGCCTCTCTGGCAACTTGGTGTCTTATCGCATACAGCGCGTTCTGAATATACCGCATACACTTGGACCAGGACTGTCCGTTTCAGGCCCTTCTCAGTCATCACTGTCCCCCTCTCCACTGATGCAACATACCCTCTCCCTCTACATTCAGTGTTTTTATAATGAGCCAGCTCTGTCGCTGAAGACACTAGATTGGGGGACAGTCACAAGAACTGCACACTTCCCATCCCCATGCTGCCACACTCCATGCCCTGCAGCACCCTGTCCCTGCCACATTCAGCAGCCCAGCCGTCGAGTGCATCCGCTGGCTGCTCAACAGGAACAGAGGCCCTAAATTAACCAATGAGTCAATAATTCAATAAAAATCAACACACACTCCCCCAAAACTCTGTCTGCCTCACGCTTCTTCTTTAAATTTTTAGTTTGAAAAGAATAAAACCAAATGAGAAAAAAAAAAAAAAACAAAAACAAAAAAACAAATTGGGTCATTTAAAACAGTATGACTTAAAAGCAAAATCCTAGGTGATCTACAATGGTTACCATGAAGTCTCATGATATCTTCAATACAATTGCCCGTAGCATCAGGTACAATAAAATGGAACATAGCAGTAAGGAACAAAATCAATAAATCAAAACACTGGAGACAGGGCCCGGGATTTAGCTCAGCTGCATTAGCGCCTGCCTCCCAAGGGTTTGGTCATGAGTGTGTACCAAAACAAAACAAAACACCTCTGGTGACTTTATAGGACTTCAAAAGAGGGTCATAGTCAAACCAGAATGGGTACCAACGGGGGTGAATCTTATTGTCTTCAGAGTAGTTGCCTATACTCTCAGATTTCATACTATGAAATAAAACAGATTCAAATAAATTCAGTCAAAACAAGACAGTGAAGGCAATACACGGTTTCACAATAAGTTAATAGGAAGTTGAAAATACTGTCCGTAATATATCCTATCTTTGCAATAGCTGTCGATGCCCTCAAATCTAGTACAAGTAGACAAACTGGAACAGAATATAACCAATCTAAACAGAGCGATGAAAGCAATATGGGTTGCAAATCATGATACAAGATTAACAATGTTCTCTGTCTTCGCCTGATTTACACAGTTCCTCCCCTTTCACTTTCCCGGGGTACACTGTACATTTTGTATCCCACTGAGTCCCTTAGTGGTTAGATTAGGGAGGCAACCCGCTATTTACCTAAGTGATTCTGAACCCTTTTACCCCTGAGCTTGGTCTCAAGTTGTATCCATTTACCTACAAGAGCTTCAAGGTTTTGCTTGCTTACATCTGAGTAATTCTACATTGTATAAAACTGTTATGTCTTGCCAACCAATCTGCAGCTGATGAACCAGGCACCTTCACTTTTTTATCATTCCCTGTCACATAGAGCTTTCTATTCTGATCTTTGACTTTCAGTCCATACACCCTCTTTCAGGTTAATTACGTTTCTTGTATAGAACATCTTGATGCACCCTATCTCCTGATCCCTCGGCCTGTATTTCTTTTTATCAGTGTATCAAGGCCATCCGTGTTAGTGATTATGGCCAATCTTCTCTGCCTCGGCTCTGCCGTGCTATTTTTCTGCCACTGGTTCTCTACTTTTCCCCTTAATTCCACCGTCTGTCCGATGCAGTAAGCCCCCTCTGTCGCTCCTCTTGAAACCATGGTTCCTGTTCTCTCTCTCTCTCGAGAATCTCCTTCAGTACTTTTTGTAGTGTTGGGTTGGTGGTCACAAACTCCCCCAGTTCCTCTTTGTCATGGAAGCATCTTGTTTCTCCACTCATTTTGAGAGATTGTTTTTCAGGTACATGAATCTGAGTTGGAGGTTATTTTCTTCCAGGGAATAGAATACTTTGCTGCAAAATCTTCTTATTTGATGGTTTGTGTCACGAAGTCTTTCGTGATTCTGGTGGATTTTCCTTTATAGGTGATATGTTTTGCTTCTCTGACAGCTGTTAATATTCTGTTCTTGTGTTCAATTTCTGGGATCTTAACTGTGAGATGTCTACGTGTAGATCTATTGTGGTTATACCTGGCTAGAGTTCTGGAAGCCTCACTTATCTGAATATCATTTCCTTTTCCTATGCTTGGGAAGTTTTCTGTATTTCTGTAAATAGCCTTTGTATTTCATTTGTGTTCACCCCTGCTTCTTCACTCACATTTTTGATTATTAAGTTATACATCCTCATGTCATTTTAGCCTTTGTATCGTGGATCCTGGTTCCTTGTTACTTTTAAGAGATCTTTCCTTTCACCATCACACAGTGAAATGCTGTCTTCAAGGTTTGACAGTCTACCTTTAGTTTCTTCCCAGCAGATTTGTCAGCTTTCAATGGAGATGTTAATTTCCTAGTAATCTCTTTCAATCTGCTTCAGGTATTCTAGCTATTTTTTAAAATTCTTCATCAAAGGTTTCTATGCTATTTCTATGTTCCTATGTTCTTCTATCTATGTCTTCTTGACAAGAATTTAGCACTTCCTTTATTGTTTATGTCTCCCTTTACATGTATCAGGATTTGTGTTTTTTGTTCTTTTGTAGTGTCATGAAGACAATTCTTTATGTCAGAGATTACATTTGCACAAACTCCAGGTGTGCAACCCCCAGGCTCGTATGTGTTTAACTCTCCTAGTCCAATACTGTTTGGGTTAGAGGCCAGAGACATCCTTTGTTTTCTTCCTCTTGTCATGTGTCTGCATTCTTCCAGATAAGTAGGTAGTGGTGGTCCCGGGCACTTCCTGTATTGGCTACCCTTCCTCTGAAACATGTTGCCTAAGGATTGCTGCCCTCCCCAGTCTGCTGATGGCCACTGAAGCACCAGCACGGTTGGGGCATCCTGGCCCCTGCCTTCTGAGTTGGACAACCACTGGGAGTCTTCACCACGTTAGTGTGTGCCATGCAGACAGGGACACTTAGGGATAGCTTCAGGGAGACCTTGTCCTTGGCTATGGGTTCACACACAGAGGCGGGCATGACTCAGTGCAAGCAATTTTCACCAAGCTGCTCTGTGCTCGGAGGGGCTGACTGAAGCCAATGCAGTTCTGCTTGCGGGCTTCTCCTGCCCGACTCCAAATGTCACACAGGCAATCACCCACTCCCTCAGGAAGACTGAGTTTCCCCACACTCACCTCGAGTTGAGCCAGTGCAGCTCTCCAAGCCTTGGCTGCTCTCCAACTCGCCACTCCCATCTGTGACACGCATCCTCCTGTGAGGCCCTCAGGTTCACCAATCCACAATTAAATGGCAAACTCACTCTCATGTTTGGATTCCAGCTGCATTTTTCTACACAATCGGTCTGCCTACAGCTTTCTGTTCACGTTTTACTTTTCTTCTTTTTCTTTCTTTCATATATATATATATATATATATATATATATATATATATATTTTCCCACTCTTATTTCTTCCTGAGAGGATCTATCTTCTTCTGTCTAGTCTTCTCCAGGATGTTCTATTCCAGCACCTGACCTGTTTCTCTTAGAAAGGCTCTTTACTTTGCTGCTTAGTGAGCTGCCATCCTCCATGATCCCCTGTCTCATGCCTCTTTAACACACATTCCACTGGGAAGAGCAAACCCACCCGGGATCCGCTTAAAACATTCATGATCTCTTTGCTCCTTCACTGGGCCATGTTACTCACTAGGGTTTCATGAGTGTCACTGCAGGCTCCCTTCTGCTGGGGACGCTGTCTAGTGGGTTTCTAGGCAGCAAGACATACAACAGGGAAACTGCGGAAGAAGGACAATGTGCAAATCATTTCATGCAATTGGACTGGAAACCAGGGAAGAAATGTCCACTGAAAAGGAGGAACAAAAGTAGGATCACGCTGTGCTCAGAGCACCCTGACTCTTGCCATGTTGGAGGAACGGAGTGCAGCGAACAGCACTATGCAGCTCAACGCCCTGGCTTTTCGCCTTTCCTGCCACATGCCAGGGTGCTCTTTGGTGAATGTCTTTAGATGCATTGGCTGCTCTGGCTGCCTCCGGGTCCTCAGGCCATCCCCAAAACCTGCCGGTCCTGTTCCTTCTCACTTTCTGGACCAGCCAGAAGTCTCCAGTCAGCATGGCTTGGGAAAGTGTGCATGAGGACACAGAAGGACACTGTTAGGATCCTGCCCTGCCCTTGGTGTACCTGCACACCAACAATCAAATAAAGGTCTTTAGAGAAGGCCTCATGCAGTCCCTCACAGGACGACCTGTGGAACCACTTCCAATTTCGCCACAGGAACGGGGTCAGTGCGTTTCAAGCAAGGGAGCACTGTGAGGGACATTCAAGTCAAAGTGCTCTTTCACTGCACAAAGATTTCTGAGGGACACATGAGCTACATCTTTGGAGCACAACTTCCACGTGAACTCCCTGAAAGGCCTAGGGTCCTAGGAAAACATGCAAACTCCCTGACCAGCCATTCAACACATGCCAGGGCTCAACAGTGCATGGCAGAAACAACATCACTTCTGCAACATGAGAACTAGGACAACTGCCACAGGTACGATCTCAGAGCTCTGCTGAAATTAGAGGTGCAGCTCTTCAGGGACACCCTCAGCAGCACTGAGGACAGAACAGTGGTGCTGTGCTGGGGACCTGGGGGAAAAGGGACAGGCACTTCTGCTGAACTCAAAGCACTCTTCCTGTACTCAGCTCTTACACGTGGAGTCCAAAAGACGTAAACATTCTGGGAGCTGCGGAAGCACCATGCACAGTGGCAACACGTCTAGGGGAGGCCTCTGGCATGGGGCAAGGTTTCTCTTTCACTGAATGGAGCAGCCAGAGAGATTCATCCTAACCATTGTGACTCGACACCCTAAAGACGTACACAGTGTCCTTGAACATCCCTATGAGGGATCAGAAGAAAGAAGACTGGCATGAATCACTCATGTGGGAAACTGTTCCAATCACACATTCTACAGTGACGACACACTACAAATTCATTGCATGTCTTACACCCAGGAAATGTTCATTTCTCACTAAAGATACATCAGTGAAAACTTCAACTAGAACAATCCAGGCAACAAACACTACAAGAATCAGTCAACAGACAGGAGGCTCACTCCCTCGGACATCAACTTTTCAGCTATGCAGTGCAGGCACAGTTTCAAGTTATACAACATAACACGAGATTCGTGAAAGCAGAGCAATTCCACACGCACACACCGAGGGCTGTCATCCCTTTGATGCTCGACTTCAGTCAACACACAGGATCACACACTCACTCACATGTCCTCTGATTTCCTCACCCTGCCAGAAGTGACAGACAACACCTAAGAGGCGACTGGAATAAGAGTGTCAATCACATACAAAGGGACAACTGTCGTTCATTGTTGAGAAGAGGAGACACTGCATGAAAGCAAAATCTTTTCTTTATTCATTAATTTTTTTTTTGGTCTGGTTGAGACAGGGTCTCATGCAGTTCAGATAAGTCTTAAGCTCACTTTGTAGCCTAGGCTGGTCTCAACCTCCCAACAAGCCCCCTGCCTCAGCCAACCCGAGTTGTGGGATTACAGGCCTGAGCCACTAAGCCTGGCTAATGAAAAGGAAATCTGAATGCCCTCATCTCCCAAAAGAGGCACGGGAAAAGATGGGATCCAGACGTTCCCGCCTGTGACCAAAACCATCTACAACGTGCCACAGCCTGTCTCTTCATGAAGACAAGTTTCCAAGGCCTTCAATGAAGAAGTATACACTTGGATAGCTCCCGGTGAAAAAACCCTAAGTTAGATGTCTCTTCTCTCCAGAGCAAGGTTTTGCCAGTGGTACAAGCCTCCCATTCTCGAGGGGGGTGGGACGATAGGGTTGGGGGTAGGGGAGTTGCTTCCTTTGATTCTGCTCCTTCTTCATTGCAAACTGTGAACACCTTGTCGAGTGGGGGACGGGTACCCAAAAAGCTGAGTTTGAGCCTGGAGGACCTCAGAGGCAGAGGAACTGAGCAAGCAGGCAGGAGGCCCTGGGTCCCATCCCCAGCACTGGCAAAAGCTGAAGCGCGGAGCCATTGAAAGGAATTCATTTCCAACACAGATCAGGCCGCATGAAAAGCGCGGATACAGCTCAGCGGCACAGCGGCTGCTTAGCAAGCGCGAGATCCTGAGCTCAATCACCACAAGCAAACCAAACCCAAGCAAAGCAAGCTAAAGCAAAACAAAATAAAAGGACTGCTTTGGAACTAGGGCTGAAGGCCAAGCGACCAAAGGCACAGCGCCACCTGGCGGCAATGAAAACAAAATCCAGACACAGGTGGGAGGCCATCTGGGGAGCATCTGGCACACTGGCCCCTGCACTCTGGCACCTGCCTTCCAAGGCCATGGGGCACCGAATGCTAGACCCTCCCGGATCCACGCGAGAAAACTCCAAGCCCGGAACTGCGTGCCCTTCAGCAAATCGGGAGCCAGGACTGTGATGGTCCACAACCGGAGCTCTCTCCCAACGCGTCAGCCCTGCGGTGTCACCACTGTCCTGGCACTGACAGCCACTGAAACCACCAGCATGCCTGCAGGGAGCATCTCCGGACATGCCACCGGGCAGGCGCTCAGTCAGGCTGCACTTGCTTGGGACAGGACATTCAGGGTCCTGCTCTGTTTCTTCCTTTCAGCTCGCTTCCTCCACCTCAGTTCCTACACATCCTTCCAGGTCTGCTCGGCCCTGCCACTGCCCCATTTTATGGTCGTCCACAGGTGACAAGAACAGCAGTGCATAATCAGAATCGTGCTCTGCCACATGGTGACTGTTCCATCTACAAACAGACACACACACACACACACACACACACACACACTCACACACACTCACACACACAAATATCAATGAAGGTGGTAACCGTAGACACACATATCCATTCACTCACTTGCACCCATGTCTGTCTCAGTTGACCTTACCTCTTTCTTTTTCCGGCTTCAGTCTCCTCCCAAGGCAGCCCCATCCCTCTCTACCCTTGCCTTCTTAGGCCTTGGGGCAGAGTGACAATGGGGCAAGATCAGCAGTGCAGCCTGGGACTCAGCCTGCTCAGGCTCACTCTGCTGAGGCTCCACAGTGGGTGTCACCTCTGTGCTCAGGTACCTGTAGCTTCCAGCCCTGACAATGATGCCTCCTCTTGAGGCCCCAACCCTCTAGCCTGTCATTCTATTCAGTTCCCTAACACCTGCCTCCCCTGGCCTGCTCCCACTGGACATCCTGAGATTCAACAGATAGCCAACCTTTCACCAGGAGACTCTGGGTCCACAGAAAGGGTCCAGTGAAGACGACAGAGCTCAGCAGAGAAGGGCACGGGTAGAGAGGCTGCCTGGCCCACATCAGAGCACAGGCTCCCTCCATTCTCAATCATCCCAGGCTTGGCCCTGGCAACACACCTCCTCCAAATCTGCATCCAGATTCCCAGTGCATGGCTCCTGGATGGGAACCGCATGAAGTATGGAGGCGTGAAGGGTCTTTAAGAGGTGGAGCTGAGGGACATAGTGGGGGCTGAGTGCCAGCTCTGACCTGAGGCCAGGCCCTCACCTGCCACAAGCATGCCTGCCTATTCTCCACACCCTGCAGAGCTTGTCTCCACAAGACTTGGGCCCCTGGGTCTCCAGGAGACAGCCCTGCAGCCAGCACCAGGAACACAACACACAGGGACCGTGGCAGGGGACTGCTGAGAAGCAAGAAGGAGGAAAGAAGGGACACGAGGAGACAAAGGCCCAGGCACAGATGTAAACAACAAAGGGGAAGTCACCACGTGTCAGCCTCACACCTCATCGGCCCAGCTATATAAATCTCGAAGCCCGGGTGGCTCCACACCTGCACACCTCCCTCATCACCTGCTGCTCTGACCTCTCCACCTCCATCTCCAGTATCATGGGCTGCTGTGGCTGTTCTGGAGGCTGTGGCTCCAGTTGTGGGGGCTGTGGCTGTGGCTCAGGCTGTGGATGCTGTGGCTCCAGCTGTGGGGGTTGTGCCTGTGGCTGTGGCTCAGGCTGTGGAGGCTGTGGCTCCAGCTGCTGCTGTGTGCCCGTGTGCTGCTGCAAGCCTGTCTGCTGCTGTGTGCCAGCCTGTTCCTGCTCCAGCTGTGGCAAAGGGAGCTGTGGCTCCTGTGGCTGCTCCAAGGGGGGCTGTGTCTCCTGTGGGGGCTGTAAGAGCAGCTGCTGCCAGTCCAGCTGCTGCAAGCCCTGCTGCTGCCAGTCCAGCTGCTGCAAGCCCTGCTGCTGCCAGTCCAGCTGCTGCAAGCCCTGCTGCAGCCAGTCCAGCTGCTGTGGCCCTGTGTGCTGCCAGTGTAAGATCTGACATTCTGGTCCCAGAACCCCAGCGGCTCCTGCACATCGAGGAACACCTGGTCCCACTATAGCACCACCACACACTTCTTCACCTGCTCAGCCCGTTTTGGCTGTTACCATGCGGTGGCTTCCTGCCTTCTGAAACACAGGCACTCTTCTGCCTCTCTGGCAACTTGGTGTCTTATCGCATACAGCGCGTTCTGAATATACCGCATACACTTGGACCAGGACTGTCCGTTTCAGGCCCTTCTCAGTCATCACTGTCCCCCTCTCCACTGATGCAACATACCCTCTCCCTCTACATTCAGTGTTTTTATAATGAGCCAGCTCTGTCGCTGAAGACACTAGATTGGGGGACAGTCACAAGAACTGCACACTTCCCATCCCCATGCTGCCACACTCCATGCCCTGCAGCACCCTGTCCCTGCCACATTCAGCAGCCCAGCCGTCGAGTGCATCCGCTGGCTGCTCAACAGGAACAGAGGCCCTAAATTAACCAATGAGTCAATAATTCAATAAAAATCAACACACACTCCCCCAAAACTCTGTCTGCCTCACGCTTCTTCTTTAAATTTTTAGTTTGAAAAGAATAAAACCAAATGAGAAAAAAAAAAAAAAACAAAAACAAAAAAACAAATTGGGTCATTTAAAACAGTATGACTTAAAAGCAAAATCCTAGGTGATCTACAATGGTTACCATGAAGTCTCATGATATCTTCAATACAATTGCCCGTAGCATCAGGTACAATAAAATGGAACATAGCAGTAAGGAACAAAATCAATAAATCAAAACACTGGAGACAGGGCCCGGGATTTAGCTCAGCTGCATTAGCGCCTGCCTCCCAAGGGTTTGGTCATGAGTGTGTACCAAAACAAAACAAAACACCTCTGGTGACTTTATAGGACTTCAAAAGAGGGTCATAGTCAAACCAGAATGGGTACCAACGGGGGTGAATCTTATTGTCTTCAGAGTAGTTGCCTATACTCTCAGATTTCATACTATGAAATAAAACAGATTCAAATAAATTCAGTCAAAACAAGACAGTGAAGGCAATACACGGTTTCACAATAAGTTAATAGGAAGTTGAAAATACTGTCCGTAATATATCCTATCTTTGCAATAGCTGTCGATGCCCTCAAATCTAGTACAAGTAGACAAACTGGAACAGAATATAACCAATCTAAACAGAGCGATGAAAGCAATATGGGTTGCAAATCATGATACAAGATTAACAATGTTCTCTGTCTTCGCCTGATTTACACAGTTCCTCCCCTTTCACTTTCCCGGGGTACACTGTACATTTTGTATCCCACTGAGTCCCTTAGTGGTTAGATTAGGGAGGCAACCCGCTATTTACCTAAGTGATTCTGAACCCTTTTACCCCTGAGCTTGGTCTCAAGTTGTATCCATTTACCTACAAGAGCTTCAAGGTTTTGCTTGCTTACATCTGAGTAATTCTACATTGTATAAAACTGTTATGTCTTGCCAACCAATCTGCAGCTGATGAACCAGGCACCTTCACTTTTTTATCATTCCCTGTCACATAGAGCTTTCTATTCTGATCTTTGACTTTCAGTCCATACACCCTCTTTCAGGTTAATTACGTTTCTTGTATAGAACATCTTGATGCACCCTATCTCCTGATCCCTCGGCCTGTATTTCTTTTTATCAGTGTATCAAGGCCATCCGTGTTAGTGATTATGGCCAATCTTCTCTGCCTCGGCTCTGCCGTGCTATTTTTCTGCCACTGGTTCTCTACTTTTCCCCTTAATTCCACCGTCTGTCCGATGCAGTAAGCCCCCTCTGTCGCTCCTCTTGAAACCATGGTTCCTGTTCTCTCTCTCTCTCGAGAATCTCCTTCAGTACTTTTTGTAGTGTTGGGTTGGTGGTCACAAACTCCCCCAGTTCCTCTTTGTCATGGAAGCATCTTGTTTCTCCACTCATTTTGAGAGATTGTTTTTCAGGTACATGAATCTGAGTTGGAGGTTATTTTCTTCCAGGGAATAGAATACTTTGCTGCAAAATCTTCTTATTTGATGGTTTGTGTCACGAAGTCTTTCGTGATTCTGGTGGATTTTCCTTTATAGGTGATATGTTTTGCTTCTCTGACAGCTGTTAATATTCTGTTCTTGTGTTCAATTTCTGGGATCTTAACTGTGAGATGTCTACGTGTAGATCTATTGTGGTTATACCTGGCTAGAGTTCTGGAAGCCTCACTTATCTGAATATCATTTCCTTTTCCTATGCTTGGGAAGTTTTCTGTATTTCTGTAAATAGCCTTTGTATTTCATTTGTGTTCACCCCTGCTTCTTCACTCACATTTTTGATTATTAAGTTATACATCCTCATGTCATTTTAGCCTTTGTATCGTGGATCCTGGTTCCTTGTTACTTTTAAGAGATCTTTCCTTTCACCATCACACAGTGAAATGCTGTCTTCAAGGTTTGACAGTCTACCTTTAGTTTCTTCCCAGCAGATTTGTCAGCTTTCAATGGAGATGTTAATTTCCTAGTAATCTCTTTCAATCTGCTTCAGGTATTCTAGCTATTTTTTAAAATTCTTCATCAAAGGTTTCTATGCTATTTCTATGTTCCTATGTTCTTCTATCTATGTCTTCTTGACAAGAATTTAGCACTTCCTTTATTGTTTATGTCTCCCTTTACATGTATCAGGATTTGTGTTTTTTGTTCTTTTGTAGTGTCATGAAGACAATTCTTTATGTCAGAGATTACATTTGCACAAACTCCAGGTGTGCAACCCCCAGGCTCGTATGTGTTTAACTCTCCTAGTCCAATACTGTTTGGGTTAGAGGCCAGAGACATCCTTTGTTTTCTTCCTCTTGTCATGTGTCTGCATTCTTCCAGATAAGTAGGTAGTGGTGGTCCCGGGCACTTCCTGTATTGGCTACCCTTCCTCTGAAACATGTTGCCTAAGGATTGCTGCCCTCCCCAGTCTGCTGATGGCCACTGAAGCACCAGCACGGTTGGGGCATCCTGGCCCCTGCCTTCTGAGTTGGACAACCACTGGGAGTCTTCACCACGTTAGTGTGTGCCATGCAGACAGGGACACTTAGGGATAGCTTCAGGGAGACCTTGTCCTTGGCTATGGGTTCACACACAGAGGCGGGCATGACTCAGTGCAAGCAATTTTCACCAAGCTGCTCTGTGCTCGGAGGGGCTGACTGAAGCCAATGCAGTTCTGCTTGCGGGCTTCTCCTGCCCGACTCCAAATGTCACACAGGCAATCACCCACTCCCTCAGGAAGACTGAGTTTCCCCACACTCACCTCGAGTTGAGCCAGTGCAGCTCTCCAAGCCTTGGCTGCTCTCCAACTCGCCACTCCCATCTGTGACACGCATCCTCCTGTGAGGCCCTCAGGTTCACCAATCCACAATTAAATGGCAAACTCACTCTCATGTTTGGATTCCAGCTGCATTTTTCTACACAATCGGTCTGCCTACAGCTTTCTGTTCACGTTTTACTTTTCTTCTTTTTCTTTCTTTCATATATATATATATATATATATATATATATATATATATATATATTTTCCCACTCTTATTTCTTCCTGAGAGGATCTATCTTCTTCTGTCTAGTCTTCTCCAGGATGTTCTATTCCAGCACCTGACCTGTTTCTCTTAGAAAGGCTCTTTACTTTGCTGCTTAGTGAGCTGCCATCCTCCATGATCCCCTGTCTCATGCCTCTTTAACACACATTCCACTGGGAAGAGCAAACCCACCCGGGATCCGCTTAAAACATTCATGATCTCTTTGCTCCTTCACTGGGCCATGTTACTCACTAGGGTTTCATGAGTGTCACTGCAGGCTCCCTTCTGCTGGGGACGCTGTCTAGTGGGTTTCTAGGCAGCAAGACATACAACAGGGAAACTGCGGAAGAAGGACAATGTGCAAATCATTTCATGCAATTGGACTGGAAACCAGGGAAGAAATGTCCACTGAAAAGGAGGAACAAAAGTAGGATCACGCTGTGCTCAGAGCACCCTGACTCTTGCCATGTTGGAGGAACGGAGTGCAGCGAACAGCACTATGCAGCTCAACGCCCTGGCTTTTCGCCTTTCCTGCCACATGCCAGGGTGCTCTTTGGTGAATGTCTTTAGATGCATTGGCTGCTCTGGCTGCCTCCGGGTCCTCAGGCCATCCCCAAAACCTGCCGGTCCTGTTCCTTCTCACTTTCTGGACCAGCCAGAAGTCTCCAGTCAGCATGGCTTGGGAAAGTGTGCATGAGGACACAGAAGGACACTGTTAGGATCCTGCCCTGCCCTTGGTGTACCTGCACACCAACAATCAAATAAAGGTCTTTAGAGAAGGCCTCATGCAGTCCCTCACAGGACGACCTGTGGAACCACTTCCAATTTCGCCACAGGAACGGGGTCAGTGCGTTTCAAGCAAGGGAGCACTGTGAGGGACATTCAAGTCAAAGTGCTCTTTCACTGCACAAAGATTTCTGAGGGACACATGAGCTACATCTTTGGAGCACAACTTCCACGTGAACTCCCTGAAAGGCCTAGGGTCCTAGGAAAACATGCAAACTCCCTGACCAGCCATTCAACACATGCCAGGGCTCAACAGTGCATGGCAGAAACAACATCACTTCTGCAACATGAGAACTAGGACAACTGCCACAGGTACGATCTCAGAGCTCTGCTGAAATTAGAGGTGCAGCTCTTCAGGGACACCCTCAGCAGCACTGAGGACAGAACAGTGGTGCTGTGCTGGGGACCTGGGGGAAAAGGGACAGGCACTTCTGCTGAACTCAAAGCACTCTTCCTGTACTCAGCTCTTACACGTGGAGTCCAAAAGACATAAACATTCTGGGAGCTGCGGAAGCACCATGCACAGTGGCAACACGTCTAGGGGAGGCCTCTGGCATGGGGCAAGGTTTCTCTTTCACTGAATGGAGCAGCCAGAGAGATTCATCCTAACCATTGTGACTCGACACCCTAAAGACGTACACAGTGTCCTTGAACATCCCTATGAGGGATCAGAAGAAAGAAGACTGGCATGAATCACTCATGTGGGAAACTGTTCCAATCACACATTCTACAGTGACGACACACTACAAATTCATTGCATGTCTTACACCCAGGAAATGTTCATTTCTCACTAAAGATACATCAGTGAAAACTTCAACTAGAACAATCCAGGCAACAAACACTACAAGAATCAGTCAACAGACAGGAGGCTCACTCCCTCGGACATCAACTTTTCAGCTATGCAGTGCAGGCACAGTTTCAAGTTATACAACATAACACGAGATTCGTGAAAGCAGAGCAATTCCACACGCACACACCGAGGGCTGTCATCCCTTTGATGCTCGACTTCAGTCAACACACAGGATCACACACTCACTCACATGTCCTCTGATTTCCTCACCCTGCCAGAAGTGACAGACAACACCTAAGAGGCGACTGGAATAAGAGTGTCAATCACATACAAAGGGACAACTGTCGTTCATTGTTGAGAAGAGGAGACACTGCATGAAAGCAAAATCTTTTCTTTATTCATTAATTTTTTTTTTGGTCTGGTTGAGACAGGGTCTCATGCAGTTCAGATAAGTCTTAAGCTCACTTTGTAGCCTAGGCTGGTCTCAACCTCCCAACAAGCCCCCTGCCTCAGCCAACCCGAGTTGTGGGATTACAGGCCTGAGCCACTAAGCCTGGCTAATGAAAAGGAAATCTGAATGCCCTCATCTCCCAAAAGAGGCACGGGAAAAGATGGGATCCAGACGTTCCCGCCTGTGACCAAAACCATCTACAACGTGCCACAGCCTGTCTCTTCATGAAGACAAGTTTCCAAGGCCTTCAATGAAGAAGTATACACTTGGATAGCTCCCGGTGAAAAAACCCTAAGTTAGATGTCTCTTCTCTCCAGAGCAAGGTTTTGCCAGTGGTACAAGCCTCCCATTCTCGAGGGGGGTGGGACGATAGGGTTGGGGGTAGGGGAGTTGCTTCCTTTGATTCTGCTCCTTCTTCATTGCAAACTGTGAACACCTTGTCGAGTGGGGGACGGGTACCCAAAAAGCTGAGTTTGAGCCTGGAGGACCTCAGACGCAGAGGAACTGAGCAAGCAGGCAGGAGGCCCTGGGTCCCATCCCCAGCACTGGCAAAAGCTGAAGCGCGGAGCCATTGAAAGGAATTCATTTCCAACACAGATCAGGCCGCATGAAAAGCGCGGATACAGCTCAGCGGCACAGCGGCTGCTTAGCAAGCGCGAGATCCTGAGCTCAATCACCACAAGCAAACCAAACCCAAGCAAAGCAAGCTAAAGCAAAACAAAATAAAAGGACTGCTTTGGAACTAGGGCTGAAGGCCAAGCGACCAAAGGCACAGCGCCACCTGGCGGCAATGAAAACAAAATCCAGACACAGGTGGGAGGCCATCTGGGGAGCATCTGGCACACTGGCCCCTGCACTCTGGCACCTGCCTTCCAAGGCCATGGGGCACCGAATGCTAGACCCTCCCGGATCCACGCGAGAAAACTCCAAGCCCGGAACTGCGTGCCCTTCAGCAAATCGGGAGCCAGGACTGTGATGGTCCACAACCGGAGCTCTCTCCCAACGCGTCAGCCCTGCGGTGTCACCACTGTCCTGGCACTGACAGCCACTGAAACCACCAGCATGCCTGCAGGGAGCATCTCCGGACATGCCACCGGGCAGGCGCTCAGTCAGGCTGCACTTGCCTGGGACAGGACATTCAGGGTCCTGCTCTGTTTCTTCCTTTCAGCTCGCTTCCTCCACCTCAGTTCCTACACATCCTTCCAGGTCTGCTCGGCCCTGCCACTGCCCCATTTTATGGTCGTCCACAGGTGACAAGAACAGCAGTGCATAATCAGAATCGTGCTCTGCCACATGGTGACTGTTCCATCTACAAACAGACACACACACACACACACACACACACACACACTCACACACACTCACACACACAAATATCAATGAAGGTGGTAACCGTAGACACACATATCCATTCACTCACTTGCACCCATGTCTGTCTCAGTTGACCTTACCTCTTTCTTTTTCCGGCTTCAGTCTCCTCCCAAGGCAGCCCCATCCCTCTCTACCCTTGCCTTCTTAGGCCTTGGGGCAGAGTGACAATGGGGCAAGATCAGCAGTGCAGCCTGGGACTCAGCCTGCTCAGGCTCACTCTGCTGAGGCTCCACAGTGGGTGTCACCTCTGTGCTCAGGTACCTGTAGCTTCCAGCCCTGACAATGACGCCTCCTCTTGAGGCCCCAACCCTCTAGCCTGTCATTCTATTCAGTTCCCTAACACCTGCCTCCCCTGGCCTGCTCCCACTGGACATCCTGAGATTCAACAGATAGCCAACCTTTCACCAGGAGACTCTGGGTCCACAGAAAGGGTCCAGTGAAGACGACAGAGCTCAGCAGAGAAGGGCACGGGTAGAGAGGCTGCCTGGCCCACATCAGAGCACAGGCTCCCTCCATTCTCAATCATCCCAGGCTCGGCCCTGGCAACACACCTCCTCCAAATCTGCATCCAGATTCCCAGTGCATGGCTCCTGGATGGGAACCACATGAAGTATGGAGGCGTGAAGGGTCTTTAAGAGGTGGAGCTGAGGGACATAGTGGGGGCTGAGTGCCAGCTCTGACCTGAGGCCAGGCCCTCACCTGCCACAAGCATGCCTGCCTATTCTCCACACCCTGCAGAGCTTGTCTCCACAAGACTTGGGCCCCTGGGTCTCCAGGAGACAGCCCTGCAGCCAGCACCAGGAACACAACACACAGGGACCGTGGCAGGGGACTGCTGAGAAGCAAGAAGGAGGAAAGAAGGGACACGAGGAGACAAAGGCCCAGGCACAGATGTAAACAACAAAGGGGAAGTCACCACGTGTCAGCCTCACACCTCATCGGCCCAGCTATATAAATCTCGAAGCCCAGGTGGCTCCACACCTGCACACCTCCCTCATCACCTGCTGCTCTGACCTCTCCACCTCCATCTCCAGTATCATGGGCTGCTGTGGCTGTTCTGGAGGCTGTGGCTCCAGTTGTGGGGGCTGTGGCTGTGGCTCAGGCTGTGGAGGCTGTGGCTCCAGCTGTGGGGGTTGTGGCTGTGGCTGTGGCTCAGGCTGTGGAGGCTGTGGCTCCAGCTGCTGCTGTGTGCCCGTGTGCTGCTGCAAGCCTGTCTGCTGCTGTGTGCCAGCCTGTTCCTGCTCCAGCTGTGGCAAAGGGAGCTGTGGCTCCTGTGGCTGCTCCAAGGGGGGCTGTGTCTCCTGTGGGGGCTGTAAGAGCAGCTGCTGCCAGTCCAGCTGCTGCAAGCCCTGCTGCTGCCAGTCCAGCTGCTGCAAGCCCTGCTGCTGCCAGTCCAGCTGCTGCAAGCCCTGCTGCTGCCAGTCCAGCTGCTGCAAGCCCTGCTGCAGCCAGTCCAGCTGCTGTGGCCCTGTGTGCTGCCAGTGTAAGATCTGACATTCTGGTCCCAGAACCCCAGCGGCTCCTGCACATCGAGGAACACCTGGTCCCACTATAGCACCACCACACACTTCTTCACCTGCTCAGCCCGTTTTGGCTGTTACCATGCGGTGGCTTCCTGCCTTCTGAAACACAGGCACTCTTCTGCCTCTCTGGCAACTTGGTGTCTTATCGCATACAGCGCGTTCTGAATATACCGCATACACTTGGACCAGGACTGTCCGTTTCAGGCCCTTCTCAGTCATCACTGTCCCCCTCTCCACTGATGCAACATACCCTCTCCCTCTACATTCAGTGTTTTTATAATGAGCCAGCTCTGTCGCTGAAGACACTAGATTGGGGGACAGTCACAAGAACTGCACACTTCCCATCCCCATGCTGCCACACTCCATGCCCTGCAGCACCCTGTCCCTGCCACATTCAGCAGCCCAGCCGTCGAGTGCATCCGCTGGCTGCTCAACAGGAACAGAGGCCCTAAATTAACCAATGAGTCAATAATTCTATAAAAACCAACACAGCCTCCCCCAAAACTCTGTCTGCCTCACGCTTCTTTTTTAAATTTTTATTTTGAAAAGAATAAAACCAAATGAGAAAAAAACAAAAAACAAATTGGGTCATTTAAAACAGTATGACTTAAAACCACAATTCAAGTTGATCTACAATGGTTACCATGATGTCTCATGATATCTTCAATACAATTGCCCGTATCATCAGGTACAATAAAATGGAACATAGCAGTAAGGAACAAAATCAATAAATCAAAACATTGGAGACAGGGCCCGGGATTTAGCTCAACTGCATAAGCGCCTGCCTCCCCAGGGCTTGGTCATGAGTGTGTACCAAAACAAAACAAAACATCTCTGGTGACTTTATAGGACTTCAAAAGAGTGTTATAGTCAAACCAGAATGGGTACCAACCTTCGTGAATCTTATTGTCTCCATAGTACTTGCCTATACTCTCAGATTTCATACTATCAAACAAAACAGATTCAAATAAAATCAGTCAAAACAAGACAGTGAAAGCAATACACGCTTTCACAATAAGTTAATAGGCAGTTGAAAATACTGTTCCTAATGTATCCTATCTTTGGAATAGCTGTCAATGCCCTCAAATCTAGTACAAGTAGACAAACGGGAACAGAATATAACCAATCTAAACAGAGCGATGAAAGCAATATGGGTTGCAAATCATGATACAAGATTAACCATGTTCTCTGTCGGCCCCTGATTTACACAATTCCTCCACTTTCACTTTCCCAGGGTACACTGTACATTTTGTATCCCACTGAGTCCCTTAGTGGTTAGATTAGGGAGGCAATCCGCTATTTACCTAAGTGATTCTGAACCCTTTTACCCCTGAGCTTGGTCTCAAGTTGTATCCATTTACCTACAAGAGCTTCAAGGTTTGGCTTCCTTATATCTGAGTAGTTCTCCATTGTATAAAAGAGTTATGTTTTGTCAACCAATCTGCAGCTGATGAGCGAGGCACCTCCACTTTTTCCGGGTTCCCTGTCAGGTACAGTATTATTTTCTCATCTTTGACTTTCAGTCCATACACCCTCTTTCAGGTTAATTACGTTTCTTGTGTAGAACATCTTGATGCACACTATCTCCTGGTCCCTCGGCCTGTATTTCTTTTCATTAGTGTATCAAGGCCATCCGTGTTAGTGATTATGACCAATCTTCTCTGCCTCGGCTCTGCCATGCTATTTTTCTGCCACTGGTTTTCTACTTTTCCCCTTCACTCTACTGTCTGTCCCATGCAGTAAGCCCCCTCTGTCGCTCCTCTTGAAACCATGTTCCCTGTTCTCTCTCTCTCGAGAATGTCCTTCAGTACTTTTTGTAGTGTTGGGTTGGTACTCACAAACTCACCCAGTTCGTCTTTGTCATGGAAGCATCTTGTTTCTCCATTCATTTTGATAGACTGTTTTTCAGGGTACATCAATCTGGGTTATTGGAGGTTATTTTCTTCCAGGGCATGGAATCCTTTGCTGCCAGATCTTCTTTTTGATGGTTTGTGTCACAAAGTCTGTCGTGATTCTGGTGGATTTTCCTTTATAGATGATAGGTTTTGCTTCTCTGACAGCTGTTAATATTCTGTTCTTGTATTGAATTTCTGGGATCTGAATTACTAGACGTCTAGGTGTAGATCTATTTTGGTTATAGCTGGCTAGAGGTCTGTAGGCCTCACATATCTGAATATCATTTCCTTTTCTTATGCTTGGGAAGTTTTCTGTAAGTAGTTCTGTAAAAAGCCTTTGTATTTCATTTGTGTTCACCCCTGCTTCTTCACTCACATTTTTGATTCTTCAGATATTCAGCCTCTTGTCACTTTTAGCCTTTTTATTGTTAATTGCTGGTTCCTTGTTATTTTTAAGAGATCTTTCCTTTCACCATCACACGGTGAAATCCTGCCTTCAAGGTTTGATAGTTTAACTTTAGTATCTTCCCAGCACATTTGTCAGCTTTCAATGGAGTTGTTAACTTCCTGGTAATCACTTTGAATCTGCTTCATGTATTCTGGATTTTTTTATATTCTTCATCAAAGGCTTCTCTCCTTTTTCTATGTTCCTCCATTCTTCTATCTATGTCTTCTTGACAATTATTTAGTACTTCTTTTATTGTTTATGTCTCCCTTTACAATTATTGGTATTTCTGTTTCGAGTTCTTTTATAATGTCATGAAGACAATTCTTTATGTCAGAGATTACTTTTGCAGAAACCGCAGGTGTGCGAACCCCAGGCTCTTCTGTGTTTACCTCTCCTGGGCCAGTACTATTTGGGTTAGAGGTTGGAGACATCCTTTGGTTTCTTCCTCTTGTCATGTGTCTGCATTCTTCCAGACAAGTAGGTAGTGGTGCTCCCCGGCACTTCCTGTATCAGCAACCATTTTTCTGAAGCATGCTCCCTAAGGATTGCTGCCCTCCCCAGTCTGCTGATGGCCACTGAAGTACCAGCAGGGTTGGGGCATGCTGGCCCCTGCCTCCTGAGTTGGACAAACACTGGGATTCTTCACCATGTGAGTGTGTGCCATGCAGAGAGGGACACCTAGGGATAGCTTCAGGGAGACCTTGTCCTTGGCTATGGGTTCACACACAGAGGCGGGCATGACTCAGTGCAAGCAATTTTCACCAAGCTGCTCTGTGCTAGGAGTGGCTGACTGAAGCCAATGCAGTTCTGCTTCTGGGCTTATCCTGCCCAACTCCAAATGTCACCCAGGCAATCATCCACTCCCTCAGGAAGACTGAGTTTCCCCACACTCACCCCGAGTTGAGCCAGAGCAGATCTCTGAGCCTTGGCTGCTCTCCAACTCACCACTCCCATCTGTGACAGGCATCCTCCTGTGAGGCCCTCAGGTTCACCAATCCACAATTAAGGCAAACTCCCTCTCATGTTTGGATTCCAGCTGCAGTTTTCTACACAATCGGATCTGCTCTGGTGGGAGGATCTCTGCCTACAGCCTTCTGTTCACGTTTTACTTTTCGTCTTTTTCTTTCTGTCTTTTTTTTTTTTTTTTTTTTTGCCACTCTTACTTATTTCTGCTTCGAGAGGATGTATCTCCTTCTGTCTGGTTTTCTCCAGGATGTTCTATTCCAGCACCTGAGCTGTATCTCTTAGCAAGGCTCTTTACTTTGCTGCTTAGTGAGCTGCCATTTCCATGATTCCCTCCCTCATGCCTCTTTAACACACATTCCACTGGGAAGAGCAAACCCACCCGGGGTTCGGTTAAAACATGCACCAACTCTTTGCTCCCTCACCGGGGCATTTTACTCACTAGGGTTTCATGAGTGTCACTGCCGGCTCCCTTCTCATGAGGATGCTGTCTAGTGAGGTCCTAGGCACCAAGACATAGAACAGGGCCACTGCGGAAAAGGGACAATGTGCAAATCATTTCATGCAATTGGACTGGAAACCAGGGAAGAAATGTCCACTGAAAAGGAGTAACAAAAGTGGGATCACGCTGTGCTCAGAGCACCCTGACTCTTTCGATGTTGGAGGAACGGAGTGCAGCGAACAGCACTATGCAGCTCAACGGCCTGGCTTTTCGCCTTTCCTGCCACATGCCAGGGTGCTCTTTGGTGTGTATCTTTAGATGCACTGGCTGCTCTGGCAGCCTCCGGGACCTCAGCCCATCCCCAAAACCTGCCTGTCCTGTTCCTTCTCACTTTCTGGACCAGCCAGAAGTCTCCAGTCAGCCTGGCTTGGGAAAGTGTGCATGAGGACACAGAAGGACACTGTTAGGATCCTGGCCTGCCCTTGGTGTACCTGCACACCAACAATCAAGTAAAAGTCTTTAGGGAAGGCCTCATGCAGTTCCTCACAGCACGACCTGTGGAACCACTTCCAATTTCGCTACAGGGACGGGGTCAGTGTGTTTCAATCAAGGGAGCACTGTGAGGGACATTCATGTCAATGTGCCCCTTGACTGCACAAAGATTTCTGAGGGACACATGAGCTACATCTTTGGAGGACAACTTCCAGGTGAACTCCCTGAAAGGGCTAGGGCCCTAGGAAAACATGCAAACTCCCTCACCAGCCATTCAACACATGACAGCGCTCAACAGTGCATGGCAGAAACAACATCACTTCTGCAACACGAGAACTAGGACCACTGCCACAGGTACGATCTCAGAGCTGTGCTGAAATTAGAGGTGCAGCTCTTCAGGGACACCCTCAGCAGCACTGAGGACAGCACAGTGGTGCTGTGCTGGGGACCTGGGGGAAAAGGCACAGGCACTTCTGCTGAACTCAAAGCACCCTTACTGTACTCAGCTCTTCTTCGTGGAGGCCAACAGACATAAACATTCTGGGAGCTGCGGAAGCACCATGCACACTGGCAGCAGGTCTAGGGGAGGATTCTGGAAGGGGGCAAGGTTTCTCTTTGACAGAATGGAGCAGCCAGAGAGATTCATCCTAACCATTGTGACTCGACACACTAAAGACCTACAGAGTGTCCTTAAAAATCCCAATGAGGGACCACAAGCCTTCAGGCCCCTGAAGACTGGCATGAAGTCACTCATGTGGGAAACTGTTACAACCACACATTCTACAGTGATGACACCCTGCAAATTCATCGCATGTCTTACACCCAGGAAATGTTCATTTCTCACTAACCATACATCAGTGAAAAGTTCAACTAAACCATTCAAGGCAACAAACCCTACAAAAATCCATCAAGACACAGGAGGCTCACTCCCTCGGACTTCAACTTTTCAGCTATGCATGGCATGCACAGTTTCAAGTTATACAACATCACACGAGATTCGTGAAAGCAGAGCACTTCCACATGCACACACCGAGGGCTGTCATCCCTGTGATGCTCAACTTCAGTCAACACAGACGATCACACACTCACTCACATGTCCTGTTCATGTCCTTTGATTTTCTCACCCTTCCAAAAGTGACAGACAACACCTAAGAGGCGACTGGAACAAGAGTGTCAATCACATACAAAGGGACAACTGTCGCTCCTTGTTGGGAAGAGGAGACACTGCATGAAAGCAAAATCTTTTCTTTATTCATTAATTTTTTTTGTCTGGTTGAGACAGGGTCTCATGCAGTTCAGATTGGTCTTAAGCTCACTTTGTAGCCTAGGCTGCTCTCAACTTCACAACAAGCCCCCTGCCTCAGACTCCCGAGTTGTGGGATTACAGGCCTGAGCCACTAAGCCTGGCTAATGAAAAGGAAATCTGAATACCCTCATCTCCCAAAAGAGGCACGGGAAAATATGGAATCCAGACGTTCCCGCCTGTGACCCAAACCATCTACAACGTCCCACAGCCTGTCTCTTCATGAAGACAAGTTTCCAAGGCCTCCAATGAAGAAGTATACACTTGGATAGCTCCTGGTGTAAAAACCCTAAGTTAGCTGTCTCTTCTCTCCAGAGCAAGGTTTTGGGAGTGGTACAAGCCTCCCAGTCTCGAGGGGGGGTCGGAGGTGAGGAGTGGGGGTAGGGGAGTTGCTTCCTTCGATTCTGCTCCTTCTTCATTGCAAACTGTGAACACCTTGTCGAGTTGGGGACGGGTACCCAAAAACCTGAGTTTGAGCCTGCAGGACCTCAGAGGCAGAGGAACTGAGCAAGCAGGCAGGAGGCCCTGGGTCCCATCCCCAGCACTGGCCAAAACTGAAGCGCGGAGCCATTGAAGGGAGTCCATTTCTAACACAGATCAGGCTGCATGAAAAGCGCGGATATAGCTCGGCGGCACAGCGACTGCTTAGCAAGCGCGAGATCCTGAGCTCAATCACCACAAGCAAACCAAACCCAAGCAAAGCAAGCTAAAGCAAAACAAAATAAAAGGACTGCTTTGGAACTAGGGCTGAAGGCCAAGCGACCAAAGGCACAGCGCCACCTGGCGGCAATGAAAACAAAATCCAGACACAGGTGGGAGGCCATCTGGGGAGCACCTGGCACATTGGCACCTGGCACACTGGCACCTGCCTTCCAAGGCCATGGGGCACCGAATGCTAGACCCTCCCGAATCCACGCGGGAAATCTCCAAGCCCGGAACTGCGTGCCCTTCAGCAAATCGGGAGCCAGCACTGTGATGGTCCACAACCGGAGCTCTCTCCCCACGCGTCAGCCCTGCGGTGCCAACACTGTCCAGGCACTGACAGCCACTGAAACCACCAGCATGCCTGCAGGGAGCATCTCCGGACATGCCACCGGGCAGGCGCTCAGTCAGCCTGCACATGCCTGGGACAGGACACTCAGGGTCCCGCTCTGTTTCTTCCTTTCTGCTCGCTTCCTCCACCTCAGTTCCTACACATCCTTCCAGGTCTGCTCGGCCCTGCCACTGCCCCATTTTATGGTCGTCCACAGGTGACAAGAACAGCAGTGCATAATCAGAATCGTGCTCTGCCACATGGTGACTGTTCCAGTTACAAACAGATACACACACACACACACACACACACACATCAATGAAGGTGGTAACCGTAGACACACATATCCATTCACTCGGGTGCACCCATGTCTGTCTCAGTCCACCTTACCTCTTTCTTTTTCCGGCTTCAGTCTCCTCCCAAGGCAGCCCCATCCCTCTCTACCCTTGCCTTCTTAGGCCTTGGGCCAGAGTGACAATGGGGTAAGATCAGCAGAGCAGCCTGGGACTCAGCCTGCTCAGGCTCACTCTGCTGAGGCTCCACAGTGGGTGTCACCTCTGTGCTGAGGTATCTGTAGCTTCCAGCCCTGACAATGACGCCTCCTCTTGAGGCCTCAACCCTCTAGCCTGTCATTCTATTCAGTTCCCTGACACCTGCCTCCCATGACCTCCTCCCAGTGGACATCCTGAGATACAACAGACAGCCAACCTTTCACCAGGTGACTCTGGGTCCACAGAAAGGGTCCAGTGAAGACGACAGAGCTCAGCAGAGAAGGGCACGGGTGGAGAGGCTGCCTGGCCCATATCAGAGCACAGGCTCCCTCCACTCTCAATCATCCCAGGCTCGTCCCTGGCACCACACCTCCTCCAAATCTGCATCCAGATTACCAGTGCATGGCTCCTGGATGGAAACCTCATGAAGTGTGGAGGTGTGAAGGGTCTTTAAGAGGTGGAGCTGAGGGACATAGTGGGGGCTGAGTGCCAGCTCTGACCTGAGGCCAGGCCCTCACCTGCCACAAGCATGCCTGCCTATTCTCCACACCCTGCAGAGCTTGTCTCCACAAGACTTGGGCCCCTGGGTCTCCAGGAGACAGCCCTGCAGCCAGCACCAGGAACACAACACACAGGGACCGTGGCAGGGGACTGGTGAGAAGCAAGAAGGAGGAAAGAAGGGACACGAGGAGACAAAGGCCCAGGCACAGATGTAAACAACAAAGGGGAAGTCACCACGTGTCAGCCTCACACCTGATCGGCCCAGCTATATAAACCTCGAAGCCCGGGTGGCTCCACACCTGCACACCTCCCTCATCACCTGCTGCTCTGACCTCTCCACCTCCATCTCCAGTATCATGGGCTGCTGTGGCTGTTCTGGAGGCTGTGGCTCCAGTTGTGGGGGCTGTGGCTGTGGCTCAGGCTGTGGAGGCTGTGGCTCCAGCTGTGGGGGTTGTGGCTGTGGCTGTGGCTCAGGCTGTGGAGGCTGTGGCTCCAGCTGCTGCTGTGTTCCCGTGTGCTGCTGCAAGCCTGTCTGCTGCTGTGTGCCAGCCTGTTCCTGCTCCAGCTGTGGCAAAGGGAGCTGTGGCTCCTGTGGCTGCTCCAAGGGGGGCTGTGGCTCCTGTGGGGGCTGTAAGAGCAGCTGCTGCCAGTCCAGCTGCTGCAAGCCCTGCTGCTGCCAGTCCAGCTGCTGCAAGCCCTGCTGCTGCCAGTCCAGCTGCTGCAAGCCCTGCTGCTGCCAGTCCAGCTGCTGCAAGCCCTGCTGCTGCCAGTCCAGCTGCTGCAAGCCCTGCTGCTGCCAGTCCAGCTGCTGCAAGCCCTGCTGCAGCCAGTCCAGCTACTGTGGCCCTGTGTGCTGCCAGTGTAAGATCTGACATTCTGGTCCCAGAAGCCCAGCATCTCCTGCACATCGAGGAACACCTGGTCCCACCATAGCCACACCACACAATTCTTCACCCGCTCAGCCCGTCTTGGCTGTTACCGTGCTGTGGCTTCCTGCCTTCTGAAACACAGGCACTCTTCTGCCTCTCTGGCAACTTGGTGTCTTATCGCATACAGCGCGTTCTGAATATACCGCATACACTTGGACCAGGACTGTCCGTTTCAGGCCCTTCTCAGTCATCACTGTCCCCCTCTCCACTGATGCAACATACCCTCTCCCTCTACATTCAGTGTTTTTATAATGAGCCAGCTCTGTCGCTGAAGCCACTAGATTGGGGGACAGTCACAAGAACTGCACACTTCCCATCCCCATGCTGCCACACTCCATGCCCTGCAGCACCCTGTCCCTGCCACATTCAGCAGCCCAGCCGCCGAGTGCATCCGCTGGTTGCTCAACAGGAACAGAGGCCCTAAATTAACCAATGACTCAATAATTCAATAAAAACCAACACACACTCCCCCAAAACTCTGTCTGCCTCACGCTTCCTTTTTAAATTTCTATTTTGAAAAGAATAAAACCAAATGAGAAAAAAAAACAAAAAACAAATTGGGTCATTTAAAACAGTATGACTTAAAACCAAAATCGTAGGTGATCTACAATGGTTACCATGATGTCTCATAATATCTTCAATACAATTGCCCGTAGCATCAGGTACAATAAAATGGAACATAGCAGTAAGGAACAAAATCAATAAATCAAAACATTAGAGACAGGGCCCGGGATTTAGCTCAGCTGCATTAGCGCCTGCCTCCCAAGGGCTTGGTCATGTGTGTGTACCAAAACAAAACAAAACACCTCTGGTGACTTTATAGGACTTCAAAAGAGGGTCATAGTCAAACCAGAATGGGTACCAACCTTCGTGAATCTTATTGTCTCCATAGTACTTGCCTATACTCTCAGATTTCATACTATCAAACAAAACAGATTCAAATAAAATCAGTCAAAACAAGACAGTGAAAGCAATACACGGTTTCAGAATAAGTTAATAGGCAGTTGAAAATACTGTTCCTAATGTATCTTATCTTTGGAATAGCTGTCGATGCCCTCAAATCTAGTACAAGTAGACAAACGGGAACAGAATATAACCAATCTAAACAGAGCGATGAAAGCAATATGGGTTGCAAATCATGATACAAGATTAACCATGTTCTCTGTCGGCCCCTGATTTACACAATTCCTCCACTTTCACTTTCCCAGGGTACACTGTACATTTTGTATCCCACTGAGTCCCTTAGTGGTTAGATTAGGGAGGCAATCCGCTATTTACCTAAGTGATTCTGAACCCTTTTACCCCTGAGCTTGGTCTCAAGTTGTATCCATTTACCTACAAGAGCTTCAAGGTTTGGCTTCCTTATATCTGAGTAGTTCTCCATTGTATAAAAGAGTTATGTTTTGCCAACCAATCTGCAGCTGATGAGCGAGGCACCTCCACTTTTCCGGGTTCCCTGTCACATACAGTATTATTTTCTCATCTTTGACTTTCAGCTCATACACCCTCTTTCAGGTTAATTACGTTTGTTGTATACAACATCTTGATGCACCCTATCTCCTGATCCCTCGGCCTGTATTTCTTTTTATTAGTGTATCAAGGCCATCCGTGTTAGTGATTATGACCAATCTTCTCTGCCTCGGCTCTGCCATGCTATTTTTCTGCCACTGGTTTTCTACTTTTCCCCTTCACTCTACTGTCTGTCCCATGCAGTAAGCCCCCTCTGTCACTCCTCTTGAAACCATGTTCCCTGTTCTCTCTCTCTCGAGAATGTCCTTCAGTACTTTTTGTAGTGTTGGGTTGGTACTCACAAACTCACCCAGTTCGTCTTTGTCATGGAAGCATCTTGTTTCTCCATTCATTTTGATAGACTGTTTTTCAGGGTACATCAATCTGGGTTATTGGAGGTTATTTTCTTCCAGGGCATGGAATCCTTTGCTGCCAGATCTTCTTTTTGATGGTTTGTGTCACAAAGACTGTCGTGATTCTGGTGGATTTTCCTTAATAGATAATAGGTTTTGCTTCTCTGACAGCTGTTAATATTCTGTTCTGGTATTGAATTACTGTGATCTGAATTACTAGATGTCTAGGTGTTGATCTATTTTGGTTACAGCTGGCTAGAGGTCTGTAGGCCTCACATATCTGAATATCATTTCCCTTTCCTATGCTTGGGAAGTTTTCTGTAAGTAGTTCTGTAAAAAGCCTTTGTATTTCATTTGTGTTCACCCCTGCTTCTTCACTCACATTTTTGATTCTTCAGATATTCAGCCTCTTGTCACTTTTAGCCTTTTTATTGTTAATTGCTGGTTCCTTGTTATTTTTAAGAGATCTTTCCTTTCACCATCACACGGTGAAATCCTGTCTTCAAGGTTTGATAGTTTAACTTTAGTATCTTCCCAGCACATTTGTCAGCTTTCAATGGAGTTGTTAACTTCCTGGTAATCACTTTGAATCTGCTTCATGTATTCTGGATTTTTTTATATTCTTCATCAAAGGCTTCTCTCCTTTTTCTATGTTCCTCCATTCTTCTATCTATGTCTTCTTGACAATTATTTAGTACTTCTTTTATTGTTTATGTCTCCCTTTACAATTATTGGTATTTCTGTTTCGAGTTCTTTTATAATGTCATGAAGACAATTCTTTATGTCAGAGATTACTTTTGCAGAAACCGCAGGTGTGCGAACCCCAGGCTCTTCTGTGTTTACCTCTCCTGGGCCAGTACTATTTGGGTTAGAGGTTGGAGACATCCTTTGTTTTCTTCCTCTTGTCATGTGTCTGCATTCTTCCAGACAAGTAGGGAGTGGTGGTCCCCGGCACTTCCTCTATCGGCTACCATTTTTCTGAAGCATGCTCCCTAAGGATTGCTGCCCTCCCCAGTCTGCTGATGGCCACTGAAGTACCAGCAGGGTTGGGGCATGCTGGCCCCTGCCTCCTGAGTTGGACAAACACTGGGAGTCTTCACCACGTTAGTGTGTGCCATGCAGAGAGGGACACTTAGGGATAGCTTCAGGGAGACTTTGTCCTTGGCTATGGGTTCACACACAGAGGCGGGCATGACTCAGTGCAAGCAATTTTCACCAAGCTGCTCTGTGCTAGGAGTGGCTGACTGAAGCCAATGCAGTTCTACTTCTGGGCTTATCCTGCCCGACTCCAAATGTCACCCAGGCAATCACCCACTCCCTCAGGAAGACTGAGTTTCCCCACACTCACCTCGAGTTGAGCCAGAGCAGATCTCTGAGCCTTGGCTGCTCTCTACCTCGCCACTCCCATTTATGACAGGCATCCTCCTGCCGAGGCCCTCAGGTTCACCAATCCTCAATTAAATGGCAAGCTCCCTCCCGTATTTGGATTCCAGCTGCATTTTTCTATACAATAGGATCTGCTCTGGTGGGAGGATCTCTGCCTACAGCCTTCTGTTCATGTTTTACTTTTCTTCTTTTTCTTACTGTTTTTTCTTTTTTCTTTTTTCTTTTTTATTTATTTATTTTTTTGCCACTCTTATTTATTCCTGCTTCGAGAGGATGTATCTCCTTCTGTCTGGTTTTCTCCAGGATGTTCTATTCCAGCACCTGAGCTGTTTCTCTCAGCAAGGCTCTTTACTTTGCTGCTTAGTGAGCTGTCATTTCCATGATTCCCTCCCTCATGCCTCTTTAACACACATTCCACTGGGAAGAGCAAACCCACCCGGGGTTCGGTTAAAACATGCACCAACTCTTTGCTCCCTCACCGAGGCATTTTACTCACTAGGGTTTCATGAGTGTCACTGCAGGCTCCCTTCTGCTGGGGATGCTGTCTAGTGAGGTTCTAGGCACCAAGACATAGATCAGGGCCACTGCGGAAAAGGGACAATGTGCAAATCATTTCATGCAATTGGACTGGAAACCAGGGAAGAAATGTCCACTGAAAAGGAGTAACAAAAGTGGGATCACGCTGTGCTCAGAGCACCCTGACTCTTGCCATGTTGGAGGAACGGAGTGCAGCGAACAGCACTATGCAGCTCAACGCCCTGGCTTTTCGCCTTTCCTGCCACATGCCAGGGTGCTCTTTGGTGAGTGTCTTTAGATGCATTGGCTGCTCTGACAGCCTGCGGGTCCTCAGCCCATCCCCAACAGCTGCCTGTCCTGTTCCTTCTCACATTCTGGACCAGCCAGAAGTCTCCAGTCAGCATGGCTTGGGAAAGTGTGCATGAGGACACAGAAGGACACTGTTAGGATCCTGCCGTGCCCTTGGTGTATCTGCACACCAACAATCAAATCAAGGTCATTAGGGAAGGCCTCATGCAGTCCCTCACAGGACGACCTGTGGAACCACTTCCAATTTCGCTACAGGGACGGGGTCAGTGTGTTTCAAGCAAGGGAGCACTGTGAGGGACATTCAAGTCAATGTGCCCCTTGACTGCACAAAAGTTTCTAAGGTATTCATGCGCTACATCTTTGGAGCACAACTTCCAGGTGAACTCCCTGAAAGGGCTAGGGCCCTAGGAAAACATGCAAACTCCCTGACCAGCCTTTCAACACATGACAGGGCTCAACAGGGCATGGCAGAAACAACATCACTTCTGCAACACGAGAACTAGGACCACTGCCACAGGTACGATCTCAGAGCTGTGCTGAAATTAGAGGTGCAGCTCTTCAGGGACACCCTCAGCAGCACTGAGGACAGCACAGTGGTGCTGTGCTGGGGACCTGGGGGAAAAGGCACAGGCACTTCTGCTGAACTCAAAGCACCCTTACTGTACTCAGCTCTTCTTCGTGGAGGCCAACAGACATAAACATTCTGGGAGCTGCGGAAGCACCATGCACACTGGCAGCAGGTCTAGGGGAGGATTCTGGAAGGGGGCAAGGTTTCTCTTTGACAGAATGGAGCAGCCAGAGAGATTCATCCTAACCATTGTGACTCGACACCCTAAAGACGTACACAGTGTCCTTGAACATCCCTATGAGGGATCAGGAGTCTTCAGGCCCCTGAAGACTGGCA
Organism: Cavia porcellus; assembly: GCF_034190915.1. Classification (NCBI taxonomy): domain Eukaryota; kingdom Metazoa; phylum Chordata; class Mammalia; order Rodentia; family Caviidae; genus Cavia; species Cavia porcellus. The sequence goes on from NW_026947500.1 coordinate 31,172,381, forward strand.
TGAAGTCACTCATGTGGGAAACTGTTACAACCACACATTCTACAGTGATGACACCCTGCAAATTCATCGCATGTCTTACACCCAGGAAATGTTCATTTCTCACTAAACATACATCAGTGAAAAGTTCAACTAAACCAATCAAGGCAACAAACCCTACAAAAATCCATCAAGACACAGGAGGCTCACTCCCTCGGACTTCAACTTTTCAGCTATGCATGGCAGGCACAGTTTCAAGTTATACAACATAACATGAGATTCGTGAAAGCAGAGCACTTCCACATGCACACACCGAGGGCTGTCATCCCTGTGATGCTCAACTTCAGTCAACACAGACGATCACACACTCACTCACATGTCCTGTTCATGTCCTTTGATTTTCTCACCCTTCCAAAAGTGACAGACAACACCTAAGAGGCGACTGGAACAAGAGTGTCAATCACATACAAAGGGACAACTGTCGCTCCTTGTTGGGAAGAGGAGACACTGCATGAAAGCAAAATCTTTTCTTTATTCATTAATTTTTTTTTTTTTTGTCTGGTTGAGACAGGGTCTCATGCAGTTCAGATTGGTATTAAGCTCACTTTGTAGCCTAGGCTGCTCTCAACCTCCCAACAAGCCCCCTGCCTCAGCCAACCCGAGTTGTGGGATTTCAGGGGTGAGCCACTAAGCCTGGCTAATGAAAAGGAAATCTGAATGCCCTCATCTCCCAAAAGAGGCACGGGAAAAGATGGGATCCAGACGTTCCCGCCTGTGACCCAGACCATCTACAACGTGCCACACAGCCTGTCTCTTCATGAAGACAAGTTTCCAAGGCCTTCAATGAGGAAGTATACACTTGGATAGCTCCCGGTGAAAAAACCCTAAGTTAGCTGTCTCTTCTCTCCAGTGCAAGGTTTTGCCAGTGGTACAAGCCTCCCATTCTCGAGGGGGGTGGGACGATAGGGTTGGGGGTAGGGGAGTTGCTTCCTTTGATTCTGCTCCTTCTTCATTGCAAACTGTGAACACCTTGTCGAGTGGGGGACGGGTACCCAAAAAGCTGAGTTTGAGCCTGGAGGACCTCAGAGGCAGAGGAAATGAGCAAGCAGGCAGGAGGCCCTGGGCCCCATCTCCAGCCCTGGCCAAAACTGAAGCGCGGAGCCATTGAAGGGAGTCCATTTCTAACACAGATCAGGCTGCATGAAAAGCGCGGATATAGCTCGGCGGCACAGCGACTGCTTAGCAAGCGCGAGATCCTGAGCTCAATCACCACAAGCAAACCAAACCCAAGCAAAGCAAGCTAAAGCAAAACAAAATAAAAGGACTGCTTTGGAACTAGGGCTGAAGGCCAAGCGACCAAAGGCACAGCGCCACCTGGCGGCAATGAAAACAAAATCCAGACACAGGTGGGAGGCCATCTGGGGAGCACCTGGCACATTGGCACCTGGCACACTGGCACCTGCCTTCCAAGGCCATGGGGCACCGAATGCTAGACCCTCCCGAATCCACGCGGGAAATCTCCAAGCCCAGAACTGCGTGCCCTTCAGCAAATCGGGAGCCAGCACTGTGATGGTCCACAACCGGAGCTCTCTCCCCACGCGTCAGCCCTGCGGTGCCAACACTGTCCTGGCACTGACAGCCACTGAAACCACCAGCATGCCCGCAGGGAGGATCTCCGGACATGCCACCGGGCAGGCGCTCAGTCAGGCTGCACATGCCTGGGACAGGACACTCAGGGTCCCGCTCTGTTTCTTCCTTTCTGCTCGCTTCCTCCACCTCAGTTCCTACATATCCTTTCAGGTCTGCTCGGCCCTGCCACTGCCCCATTTTGTGGTCATCAATAGGTGACAAGAACAGCAGTGCATAATCAGAATCGTGCTCTGCCACATGGTCACTGTTCCATCTACAAACAGTTACACACAGACACTCACGCACACACACCCAAATATCAATGAAGGTGGTAACCGTAGACACACATATCCATTCACTCGGGTACACCCATGTCTGTCTCAGTCCACCTTACCTCTTTCTTTTTCCGGCTTCAGTCTCCTCCCAAGGCAGCCCCATCCCTCTCTACCCTTGCCTTCTTAGGCCTTGGGCCAGAGTGACAATGGGGTAAGATCAGCAGTGCAGCCTGGGACTCAGCCTGCTCAGGCTCACTCTGCTGAGGCTCCACAGTGGGTGTCACCTCTGTGCTGAGGTATCTGTAGCTTCCAGCCCTGACAATGACGCCTCCTCTTGAGGCCTCAACCCTCTAGCCTGTCATTCTATTCAGTTCCCTGACACCTGCCTCCCATGACCTCCTCCCAGTGGACATCCTGAGATACAACAGACAGCCAACCTTTCACCAGGAGACTCTGGGTCCACAGAAAGGGTCCAGTGAAGACGACAGAGCTCAGCAGAGAAGGGCACGGGTGGAGAGGCTGCCTGGCCCATATCAGAGCACAGGCTCCCTCCACTCTCAATCATCCCAGGCTCCTCCCTGGCACCACACCTCCTCCAAATCTGCATCCAGATTACCAGTGCATGGCTCCTGGATGGGAACCTCATGAAGTGTGGAGGTGTGAAGGGTCTTTAAGAGGTGGAGCTGAGGGACATAGTGGGGGCTGAGTGCCAGCTCTGACCTGAGGCCAGGCCCTCACCTGCCACAAGCATGCCTGCCTATTCTCCACACCCTGCAGAGCTTGTCTCCACAAGACTTGGGCCCCTGGGTCTCCAGGAGACAGCCCTGCAGCCAGCACCAGGAACACAACACACAGGGACCGTGGCAGGGGACTGGTGAGAAGCAAGAAGGAGGAAAGAAGGGACACGAGGAGACAAAGGCCCAGGCACAGATGTAAACAACAAAGGGGAAGTCACCACGTGTCAGCCTCACACCTGATCGGCCCAGCTATATAAACCTCGAAGCCCGGGTGGCTCCACACCTGCACACCTCCCTCATCACCTGCTGCTCTGACCTCTCCACCTCCATCTCCAGTATCATGGGCTGCTGTGGCTGTTCTGGAGGCTGTGGCTCCAGTTGTGGGGGCTGTGGCTGTGGCTCAGGCTGTGGAGGCTGTGGCTCCAGCTGTGGGGGTTGTGGCTGTGGCTGTGGCTCAGGCTGTGGAGGCTGTGGCTCCAGCTGCTGCTGCGTTCCTGTGTGCTGCTGCAAGCCTGTCTGCTGCTGTGTGCCAGCCTGTTCCTGCTCCAGCTGTGGCAAAGGGAGCTGTGGCTCCTGTGGCTGCTCCAAGGGGGGCTGTGTCTCCTGTGGGGGCTGTAAGAGCAGCTGCTGCCAGTCCAGCTGCTGCAAGCCCTGCTGCTGCCAGTCCAGCTGCTGCAAGCCCTGCTGCTGCCAGTCCAGCTGCTGCAAGCCCTGCTGCTGTGAGACCAGCTGCTGCAAGCCCTGCTGCTGCCAGTCCAGCTGCTGCAAGCCCTGCTGCTGCCAGTCCAGCTGCTGCAAGCCCTGCTGCTGCCAGTCCAGCTGCTGTGGACCTGTGTGCTGCCAGTGTAAGATCTGATGTTAGGTCTGGAGCATCCCAATGACTCCCGCATATGTAAGAACGATTGCTGCCTACCACAACCACCCCCCATATTTCCCTGTTTTGGGGCACTCTTGGCTCACTCTGGTTTTGGCTCCCTGTTTTCTGAATGCTGGGCACTCTGCTGACTCTCTGTCAGTCCTGAGTCTTATCCTCATCTTCTCTGACCGGGACTGTGCTTTCCACACCTCCTCAGCCATCGCTGTCAACACCCTCACTGATCTAAGATCCATTCTCCCCATCCCTAAGTGATCCTGAGCTGATGCTTCTCAATTCTCAAGGCCACTGGAGGTAGTGCAATCCCAGAATCTGCGCAGATAGCATCCACACAACTGCCACACCCCATAGTCTCTGTGAACCCTGTCCCTGCCACATCCACCAACCAAATGCAGACTGAGCTACTAGATCTTAAATAAATAAACAAATAACTAATCTTCTGAATTCTTTTCCATGTTTCTTCTTTAACAGTCACTACCATGGGAAAAATGAAAATTATCTATTCTACATAACCCTAGATTTTCTCTTCACACCTCAAAATTCTTTTAGCTGTGTTATCTAAGTTAAAGCCACGTTCTTATTTTTTTAATTTATTTTGGTTTTTTGAAACAAATTTTTACTATGCAGTTCAGGCTGGCCTTGAACTCACTATACAGCCCAGGCTGGCCTTGAATACACCGTTGTCCTTCTGCCTGTGTTCTGAAATTACAGGCATGTACCGCCACACCCAGCCCGCATTTTATAGCCCTACATTTCCAGCTACCAAAATCTGTATTATCATGGCTGGGCATTTAGCTCAGTGGCATAAACGCCTGCCTTGCAAGTGTGCGGTTGTGAGTTCGATCCCTGGTACCAATAAAACAAAAACGAAATATCTATATTATCTTCTGCTGTCTACTGGGACAAATTAACACACGTGTGGTAGCTCAGCCTCCAGGCTGGGATCACACCACAGTACTTTTGAATTGTTGTGCTTCAGTTCATATCTTTATCTTCTGTCTGGGCCAACTATCCCTCTCCTCTCTCCTATGGATACAGGCAAAGGCATTTAGTGTTCATCTGATTAATCCACAGTAATCCCTCAATCTTAAGATTCTATTCACAAGATCGTCAAACTAGGACATAATGTATTTAGGGTTACAAACCATATTTATAATACAAATGAACCCAGAATATAAAGTGTATCCTGGAATGAAAATACATACAGGACAGATGTGAGGGAACACTGATAAGATGGTATCACCCACAAATCACGTGTTGTCAGCCGGAAAGGTGGGTGATCAATGTTCAGGGACTCATAGGAAGCACCAACTGAAGTTAGCATAGACAAGGAAGAAGCCAAACTTAGAAACCTAAGACTATTATAAGTGTTTACAGTCCATAAAACCCCTGGGGAAAGGATACAGCAAACACAAATATGACCTTGAGGAAACAGATGAGGAAGTATCCATGTGTCCAGGAATACCCTAGGGAGGCCTAGAAAGGCTCCAGGTGCAGGAGGATCTACACCTGCACACCCCATCATCACCTGCTACTCTGACCTCTCTGCCTCCATTGCCAGAACCAGGATCTGCTGTAGCAATTCTGGAGGCTGTGGCTGCAGCTGTGGGGGTTGTACAGTGCCTGTGGCTCCAGCTGATGCTGCAAGCCCATGTGCTGCTATGTGCCAGCCCATCTCTGCTTCAGCTGTGTCAAAAGGGGCTGTGTCTCCTGTAGAGGCTTCAAGGAGGGCTGTGGCTCCTGAGGCCGTAAAAGCAGCTGTTACCAATCCAACTGCTGCAAGCCCTGCTGCTCCCAGTCCAGCTGCTGCGTTCCCATATGCTTTCAATGCAAGATCTGACATGACAGCTACGTCCTTCCCATTGCTCTGTCTGAAGAGGTCTCTCAATATCCCTTAGAATACTTTCTGCACTATGGACCTCTTTTGTTCTTTCCCTGAGCCCTTGTGAGTGGTTGTGAGTCTCTTCTTGCTCCTCTGACTTACTCATTCTCAAAGGAAGGTGCATTCTAATGCTCACCCATGAAAGGCCCATGGCCACTCAGCTTTCTGGCTCCTCTGAGGCTACTGTCTGCCCTTCGGACAGCCAATTCATAATAAGATCCATAGTGTCTGGTGAAGGACTTCTGAGCCTGGCTTCTCAGTAGGAGAAAACCTCACCTCAACCTCATCTGCACCCTGTTCTCCTACCCATGCAGAGTCTACAAAGCTCCCTCTATCCAACGGGTTCTGTATGTGTCTGTGATAGTGATATTTCCTTCCAATAAAACTATCTTCTATCACTTCAAACAATTTCACATTGCTGATACTGGCAAGTGAGTGTGTTCATTGTCCTTGGGATCCTGGGAAACCCAGGGCAGCCTGTGGGCCCTGCCTCTGTCTACCTCCAGATATCTGGCTGCCTCCCAGTCTGGATTTCCAACACTGGTGTTTTGCCAAAGGACATCAGGAGGCCCAGCGGTGAGTTCAGAGCCCCAGGCTCTTGGTTTTGACATAACAACCACATCCTACGACTGTCTCTTGTGCAGAAGGCTGTGTGCTGGACCCAGCATCCTCCCTACCTCTTCTCAGAGGCTACAGAGCACCCATATTGGACCTCCTATGTTCTTACACTCAGTCAAGAAGCACTTGGGATCAGCTTGATGCCCCTGACATGGGCACAGGCCAGGAAAGGACTTACACAATCCCTCTAAGTCCCAGACACATATTCCTATCATCCTGATTTGGGAATTAAACATTCCATTCATGTAAATTATTAGTTAGGCTGAAATTATTACCTCACCCTGCATCCTTCCTATGGCATAAGGTTGGGTATATATATATATATATATATATATATATATATATATATATATTTGTCTCTTTCTTTTTTATCGGCACCGGGGATCAAATTCACGACTGCCTGCTTGCAAGGCAGGAGCTTATGCCGCTGAACTAAATCCCCAGCCCCCAAGGTTGGGTATAAAAACACATTTTTCTTGCACGTAGTATTTTCCCTATTTTGGGCAATCTCTATAGAATGTCATCTTGGACATCAGCTTGCTGGGTGAAAAGCTAACGATCTGTGAGATGTTTTTGTAAATGATGCCTTTAAACTTCTGGTGTATTTGGCTGTGATAACAGGCCAATATTTCCCCTCCATGACTATGTTCAGGCTCCATATTTTGTGCCCTTAGGCTGCCTTACTGAAGGGAGCCAGAAAATGCCTTTCCACAGATCCTGGAGCCATTAGTGACCAGAGCTCAGGCTCTTGGAACAATTGCTCCTCTGGGCCTGCCCTTGTGTATGTTAGTCCGCTTTCCATCACTGTGACAAAATATAAGATTGGCTCACTGTTTCAGAAGTTTTCATACAAAGTTACCCAGCTCCATTGCTTTGGGCCTATAGCAAGGCCCACATCACAGCAGGTGCACATGGTGAAACAAAACCACTCTCCTCAAACCAGGAAGCAAATGATTGAGGAAGAGATGGGGTCACAGTGTCCTGATAGACAGCATGGCCTCCGCCATATCCTAAAACCTCCCACTTGGCCCAACCCACTAAGCATTCTACCTCCAGATAGCCCCACACTGGGACCCAAGTTCTCAGCACATGGGCCTTCAGGGGCAGCATCCAAAACACAGAACCAGGAGACAAGAAAAGTGTCACTTTTACTCTAGGGTTCTTCAAGTCTTTTTGGGTAATATGTAAATAAATAGGCCATAATTCATAACACAGAACAAACAGGAAGTAGTTACAGATGGTAGTGATTTCATAAAAGAAAGCTAACCAACAGACAACAGGAAAGGGAGTGGATAATTTGGTAGGAGGATGAGAGAAGCATCTTTAAAGAGGCAGAGGAGAAACACTTGTCCATAGTGGTGAGGCAAGGTCCCAGCAGAAGGGTACCTGGTGTGAATAAGAAGAGATGGCAAGTACATAGAGGTACACCTGGGTTTACAACTCAGGCTACAGGTACCACCCTAAAGTTTGTGGGTTACGTCCAATCCTGAGGTCTTTAAACCAATTAGGCAGGTGGGTGTCGCTGTGATGTGGTACAAAAAGATCTGCAAGTGTGTTGCAGAATCCAAGCGAGATCAGTAGAGGAAAGGAAGGATTATTTTTCCAGGATTTTAGATGCACATCAACCCAGCTGAACTCACATCCAAAGTACTGGGCATTAGAACAAAGGAAAGGCTCTTGTTTTATACATTTGGCTAAGGCAGTTGAGCTTTAAAAACTGCGCTGAGGAGATGGAGGAGAAAATGGCGGCTTGCTAGGGAGTCGGGGGGAGAGTCTCTCCGGAGAAATCATATTAGAAGCTAGAATATGACAACATGGAGAGGGCCAGACAAATGGATAACGATTCTTATTAACCAAGACAGTGCAGCTGGAGGATTTAAAGTCGTGCTGAGACTGTGAAGGCTGATAATGGGAGGCTGCAAATCCCGCGCCTTTAAATCAACAAACTGACCCGTGTACCCAACAGGAAAAGCTGTGTTGGCTTTTGGTGACTGCTGGAAACTGAGACCTGGGACCCGAGAAGCAGCCAGGACTGCCCCGCTGCACCAGAAGAGATCGTGAAAGGCTCTAGAGCTCCAAAGCCGAACGCTGAGCAGATTTCTGACCACTCCACCCTGTGCCGGGAGTGCACGCTGTGCAGATTTCTGACCGTTCTGCGCTGTGCTGGGAGTGTGGGAAAGGTGGGTGGCGTGGTGTGCGGTGGACCCAGGAAAAGGACCTACGGTGGACCCTGGTGAGTACTGGGGACCCCGCGGCTGCTGGGGTTGGCCAGAGAACATCTTGGAACTGGGCAGTGCCCGCCACCACGGGGACATCAATAACACAGAGTCTGGTGGCAGCCATCTTAGAGTTGGGCAGAACCTACAGCTCGGTGGCATCACTGAGTCCCCTTGTAGGGAAGGCTGGTGGAAGAAATCTTGAAATTGGGCAGACCCTGAGTACATGCTGGCTTCAGCGTCATACAGAGAACTAGTGGGAGACATCTTGGATTTGGGCAGATCTGCTGTTCTGGTGCTCCTGTCACAGAGAGGTCTGGAAGAGAACAGCTGGGATTTGGGAAGAACCCTGTGCCATAGTGATATTAGTCAGCTGCTTCTGGTACAAAGAGAACCGGCAGGAGCTACTGGGGCTAAACCAAGCCTCTGCTTGGGGCCCAATAAGCAGATACAAAATAGTCACAACTCAGTGACATCCAGAAAGTACAGCCTAATTTATGGATTGACTGGCGGAGAGGCTGGAGACTAGCCTGTACCGCCCCTGCATCCCAGCCTACCCCAGATAACAGCAAATTGGGGAGGACAGCAAAAACTCAAGTCAGCACTCTTCTGAAAGGCCCTAAGCAATTCGGAGAGGGCCAGAGAACCCCAGGACAGTCTGAAAGAAACCAGAAACATGACAAGAGATAAAAATTTTAAAAAAAAATCTCCAGCTGCCCAACATGAGAAAATAAGCCTAGGAGAAGTAAATACTGAAGAGAACAAGCACAGTAACCATCCATTGCTCGACACAGCATCAGCCAAAATTAAAAAGTACCTTCAGGATCTCATAGAAGAATTTAAAGCTGTACTCCTGATCCAAGTGAGGAAAGATATAAAGAGATTAATTAAAGAAATGACAAGCCCTGCCCAAGAGAACACAGATGGAAGAACTGAGGAAATCAGAAAAGAAAGAGAAACTTCTGAAGAAGAATTTAAACATAACTTAGAATACATGAAACAGATCCAAAGAGAATACCAGGAAACTAAAAACTCCATTGAACACTGGCAAAATGCCTTGACAGAAACTAAAGACAGCTTTTTGAAACTTGAAGAGAGATTTATGGCATATGATTGTGAAAGAAAAAGCCTCTTAAAAATAACAAGGAACCAGAAAGAATCAATTCAAAAACTAGAAGGTGACAAAAAGATACATAACTTAAGAATAAAGAATGTGAGTGAGGAAGCGGGAGCAAACAAAAATGAAATACAAAGAATATTCACAGATATATTAAAGCAACATTTTCCCATGTATAGCAAAAAGAAATGATATCCAAATAAAAGAGGCATACAGAACACCAGCTACCTACAACCAAAACAGATCTACACCTAGACATATAATAATCAAGATTCCAGAAATCCACCAAAAGAACAGAATATTAAAAGCAGCCAGAGAAAAGATGCAGATTACCTACAATGGGAAAACTATCAAAATAACAGCAGACTTATCAACACAAACTCTTAAGTCAAGAAGGGAGTGGGGAGAAATATTCCAAGTCCTGAAAGAAAATAATATGCAACCGAAGCTCATATACCCATCAAAACTCTCTCTCAAAATTAATGGAGAAATAAGATACTTTCAAGACAAGGAGGAACTGTGGGAGTTCGTGGCCACCAATCCAACCCTACAGAGAGTGCTGAAGGACATTACAGAGAAAGAGAGGAAGAGATACCAGGATTCCAGCAACAGTGGCAGAGAGGCCTCAGTGAACAGGGCAGACAGTGGAATGAGGGAATAAGGTGGACAAATTATAGCAGAAAAGTGGAGTAGCCGACATGAGGCAGAGACGGTAAACTATAGTCTTTAGTATAGACAGCTCTGAAACTCTATAAAAAAAAAGGCAGAGATCATTGTTAATGGTGTATAAGGATTTAAAAGACACAGTAGTCTTATTGCCATATTTAGTTTGAATTTAATTTGTATTGGTCTGTCCACTCATGTCAGATTTGAGGGCACAGACATCTTGACTCAAAAATAGCAGGTTATACCATGGTAACTATCCTTACTTTCCTATTAACTTAAACTGAAATCCTGCAATACTTACATTGTCTTACTATGACTGATCTTAATTGAATCTGAATCATAAGACTATGGGTTGGCCTTGGCTGTTTTTACTTGAAATTGGTATGCTTGTTAATATCAACCCCAAAAGTAGAGGCAACTACTCTGAGAATGACAAGATGTAAAGGATATCCATACTGGTATTAATTAGTAACAGCTCTCAAATCCTACAATGCTGTCAAAGTTAAGTTTTTATAAAAATAGGTGATACTATATTTAACAATAATAAGCCAGTGTTGTGGTCAAATCTATTAAAAATAACAAGAGAAAACATAATAGCTACGGAAGATCATCTATATTGTGGTCTTATATGTCTTATCCATTGCATGTTTTGCTAGGAAATTGTTTTGCTGTCTTTCTATGACTTGGTATTCCCTATAATACAGAGAGGATAGATATATATGTAGAAATTCACACATGGTTTTTTTTTTAATTATTTACAGGAACAGATTATATAATGCAAGATGTAATGAACAAATACTCTGAGGAAGAGATGCTAAGAAACCTGAGGCTAATTTTGAAGCATTATGATATAAATTCTAGCAATACTATTGTTCGCTGATTAGAATGACATTGGACTGGTTTCTTGAGTTCAATTTCAGCATATGTAGAGAGGGGGACAGCTATCACAAAGAGAATGAGAGATGCGATGGTAGTTACTATTGTCTTCCCTAATTTGGAACTTGAGGACCTAAAAAGCCTCCAATGATTTGATTAGTTCTATAATATGCAATAAGTATATAAAGTGGGTGAAGATGGGGACAACTATTTGTAAGAAACTAGAGACAGTTGGATAGACAATGAAGATCTCCAGTGGACTTGCTTCAAAATCTGTATTTCTTTAAATTGTTTTTTTAACTGCTTTGTTCTGTTTTAATATGTTTAATCTTACCCTCTTTGAGATGTAAAACAAATGTGTAGGACTGATAACCATATTACTGAGCTTTTGTTCGATCATAGAGCAGAACGGTTTGTAGTGTCACTTTTTGAATGTCATTCTAAATATTTTAATTCTATAACATGAACAGCTATTTCTAAGATGACAATGTGTAACTTATCAACCAACAATTTCTTACTGTTTGTTTTTCTGTAAGTTTATATTATTTCTACCCTTTTTTTTATCTCCATGTATTTTTTTTTTTGTTTTCTTTTCTTTAAATTAAAAAAAAACTGGGCTGAGGAGGCAAGTTAGGGTACAGAAGCAAGATAAAGCAATTAATAACTCAGCCTTGAAGAGAGCCTTATGAATCCTGGGAGAACAAGAACAAGATGACATACATTCTGTTCACAGGACTAGTTGTCAATCTTATCTATCGCAGAACAAGAAATTAAAGCTACAGGAGAAGAAGGGCAAGTTCAAGGGGGATTGCTCTTTAAGCCTCACTTCGTTTCCCACTGTAATGCTTTCTATAATGTTTTAATAGAAAACATCCTTATCATTAACATATGCCTTGTTATGGGGGATTGGCTCCCTATTGGACAGAGGGAGCACTGCAACTAAAAGGAAAAGAAACTCATTGTCATGGTCTCCACATCGATCCTCAAGTTTCAGCCATACATGGATTATTCAGCGTCCATAGACTAGTCAGCTTCCGGGGTGACCAGAGCAGGGCTACTGGTCTCCATTGGCTCCTGGATCTCTTCACAGAATCAGCTGGTTTGGTTGACCCACCTGTCTTGGGCTCTTGGGCTTCTGTTGGCTTCTATTGACTGTTGACTACAGTGGATCTTAGGCACAGTTTTTGTGACTTTAACAGCAGTAGGGGTAGACAGGATTACAGTATGAGGCTCATCCCATGTGAGCCCCAGAGTTTTAGGATTTTGTTTTTGTTTTTGTTTTTTAACCAGAACAAAGTCCCCTTAAATGAGTATACTGGGTCCATCAGACTTACAGACATTTTTTGGGCACACAGTTACAGAGGTATTACATGGCTATTTTTAAAACTTGTATCTGTCTCCTCAGAGACAATTTCCCTGGTCTGTGAAGATCTCCTTTACTTTGACCTATGACTGGAGGCAGCTGGCTAAACAGAATTTCATAAAAGCAATACCTCATTTGTTTCATGGGAGTGTACCTGACACAGGGGAGGACCATAGGCAGAGCTTGGCCCCTCTTTGAGTGGGTTTCTTGGCAATATTTTTAAACAACTGTTTGAGAGTCCAATTTATGTGTTTTACTTTTCCAGAGCTCTATTGCTAATAAGCCATGTTAAGCTTTCATTTGATTTTTAATATCTATGTGATCTCTAAACGACCTCAGCTACCAGTATGGGTCCACTGTTTGACCCCAACTTCAGGGGCAATCCAACTCTTGGAATGATGTCTCTTAACAGTAATTTGATCAGGCTGAGGATTTAGCTCAGCAGCACAAGCTCCTGCCTGACAAGTGCAAGGTCTGAGTTCAATCCCCAAAACCACAGTACCTTGGTCACCGTTTGCATCTTTTTTGTTTGGGAGGGAAAAGCTTCAACCCATCTCATGAAGGTCCAGACAAGCATCAACATATATCAATAAACTCCCACCCAAGGCAGTGTAGAGCTGTCATCAGAGAGTTTCCATCATCCTCCCCTTGATGTAATTTTCAGATTGGTGGGTCTTTTTATTTGGGGAGTAATTTAGGATCTCCAAGAGAGGAAGATCTAGGATTGTGAGCATAGCTGAAGCCATCCCTTTGTGGGGCTGTCATAGTGACCCACTTTGTTTCCCTGTCTATTTTGGTTTTTTCTGGCTTTAATGTTCCAGTGCTCTGGTGCCCCCTACAATGTATAATGGCCATTTTTCTTGGAAGCCATATAACATATAGAAGCTATAAAATCCCTTTCTGTTTATCTCTCTTCCCTCAGCCATTAGGAGCGCTGTGTTTTATATTTGGAATCAGTGTAGATGTTGACCTTTTTGTGCTTTTGCCAGAAAAAGAGTTTATGTTAAGGCTATTAGTTCTTCTTTCTGGGCTGAGGTTCTGGTAGGTAGAAGCTGGGCCTGTACCTGAGAATCAAGTCACTATTGTATATTCTAATTTTGGATCCCCTTTACCATAACTATGCAGCATTAACCAGGGTTCCAGTTTGGGAACAAAATGGTCAGGTTAAGAGTATTTATTATCCCTAGAGTTATAAAACGATTTTCACGTAAGAATCCTTGATACAAGGCATCTTTAGATTTGACAAATGGTGCCTTCTCTGGTCTATCAAGGTTATAGCTGAGTGTGGTACTCGAATAGTCAGTTGCTGTCCCAAAGTCAACTTGTTAGCTTTTTGCATCAGCAGGGCAGTGGCAGTAAGTGTCCTGATGGATGAAAGCTGTCCCTGAGCTACAGAGTCTGTTTTGACAAGTATGTTGTTATATAATGTCAGGATGCCATGACCTGGGTTAAGACGCCTATGACCACTTTTTGTTTATGGATACACGGAAGGAAGGCTTGGTTATATCTGACAGTCCTAAAGTTGGGGCCTGAGTCAGGGTCTCTTTGATTCATTTAAATGTTTTCTTCTGATCAGCTTTCCAGCGGAGGAGCTCTTTTCTCCCCACTTGGGTGGCTGACCTGAATCATTGGCCTTTAGTTGTTAGCACTTCAGTCCCCATTTAGCTTATTCATGAACACATTTAGCTTCTATTTGCTATTGTGTCTGTCATTTTATTTTCTGTCCCAGCTGGGCCATTGTTTTTTCTGCAGGGCGTGATTTAGCTGTGCAGACTTTTTGCAAAAGAGGCATGTTTGTCTTTTAGCTTTGCCTCTGTGTTATGCTAAGTTGTCTGTAGAGTCACCTGTACTTGGCATGTTCATTTTGCTTCTGTCTGCTGCAGCCATCTTTTGTGCTGTTGGCCTCCTGTTGTAGTTCCACCAGTGCCTGTAGAACCCTCTATTTTTGAGTTGTCTCAGCTTTGGGCCCTCACATGCAGGGACAGTTTTGCTTCTGCTTGATGCTTATGTTGGCTCTCCTCTGACAGTTGTCTCTGCAAGCACTTAGCCTCCTCTCATGCTTGTCACTTTTGGGTTTTTGTCTTCTTTGTCCATGAACATAGAGCCTGTAATTCATCTCTAGCTCTCCCATGCTGGGTTCCGTTGGCCCCAGCCACAGTACACCATGTGGATCTCCTTTCTGAGGTGCAGCCTGCTGTGCTTGTTCGTCTCCACCTGTCTTGGCATGAATCTTTGCCTGTAAACTCTGCTGTAGATGTCACAGCTCTTTCTAGACACTGTGTTTTTGTACATCTACTGCTGTTTCTTTCACATTGTGTTACCTCCTCTCATATGTCCCATTATAGTTCTTCTGTTTTTAGTTCCATTTGTCCCTTGGTTTGGGTATATGTTTCTGTCAACTGTTTGAGTCCTTCTGTTTCTTTCATTTCCCAGCAAGATAGTGTCGCCTTTTGACATGTTTTTGAGTCTCCTTGGTCTCTTTGGCCACTCAGCCTCTGTCTCATCATATAGTCATTCCAGCATGATCATGTATTTTCTTCTTTGACTGTAGTCATTTCTGAGCAGCTCTTTGGGCCAGTTGTAGGCATGGAGTTTACTCTATCCATTTGCTTCTGTGAGCACTGGGTCTGTTTTTCCTTGGCTTTGAGTCACTTGATTTTTTCCAGTGCAAACTTGCACTGTCTTGTGGCTTCTTTCTCAGTTGTCAGGCTCTTTTGTATACATGCTTTGACCTTGCAGCACCTCTGTTTTTTCTCAGCTTCCAATTGTTGGGGCTAAGCAGCCTCCAGTTTTGCCTGTTTTTTTATTGTGCAATGTGTTCTCAACATTGCTGCATATGTGTCCTGGCTCCAGTTTCAGCTCTCTCTTGTTGCCAGTAGCTTTTACAAAGCTGACCTTCAATATGAGAATGTTTTTTATTCCTTGCAGTTGCTTCATTGTGTTTTTCATCATTGCTTGAGTTCGTTGTTCATTGCTTGAGTTCGCTCTCTGACATCTTGCACAGTAGGGCAAAGCACTCCTCAGTATCAGCTTTGTACTGTGTTGTCTCTCCTCTATCCCTGTGGCCCAAAGGTAATTTGAAGCCACAGTTTTGGAGTAGCTCCCTTTTTAGCAGGGGATCCTGACAGTTTGGAAGATACAAGAAGCTCTTTTTTTTATGATATATCTTGCAGGCCAGAAAAATGGCCTCTTTTTGAGAGCCTAGTAAAACTCTAACATGATTTGTGGAAAACAGCTCAATGGGCTGAGTCATTACCACTTGTTTAGTGCTACCATCTACCAAAAAGGCCATTAACTCGCCCCCTACTCTCATTATGACCATGGGCTTCTGGGTATCTAACAGGCTGGTCTGGTCTGGCCTAGCCCTTTAACTTTTAGTTTCTGTCAGTCCGACAAGGCTAGCATCTGTTTTTCATTATTGCTGTTGTTGTGGTGGTAGTGATGGTTGTTTTCTTTGAAGGCAATAGCCTTTTGCAGGCAGCCTCCTAGTTTTAGAAATTTTATCACTTCTGTTGTCATTTTGGGGCATTTATTTTTTTCTGATGTCCATATTTTTATGTCATGCACATTGACTCCACTCTAGTTTGATCCTCTGGCATATCCTGGCCCAGTTTGCCTCCTGTTTTGTCAGTGTCCACATCTTTGTCCCTTAGTGATTTCTGTCTTCTCTTTATGACCACTGCTGTCAACAAATCTGTTTTGTTTGAGCCTCGTATCCAATTTTTGTTTGGCCTCTTGGTCATGATTTATGCACAGTTTGGTAGTTACCTCTGAAAACTGGTTTTTTGTCTCCTTGTCTATGTACATAGAACTTGTAGTTCATTTATAGCTCTATCATGCTAACACATTTGTGGCAGAAAAACCCTCTAGTTTTTGTCAATAAGCAGCTAGACAGAGCTGAAACCTGTGGGTCTAGTCTGAACTATATTTAGGCATGAGTCAATATAAGGAAACCGATCCTAATGTCTGGCGGCCCTCTGTTCCTGAGCACCATCCAAATATACACATGCAACTGTTTTGTCAGTCACCACCACCACCTACCTCTCTGGCCACTTATGATCAAAGGAGGGCCAATGTATTTTACAAAGAGTTCTTACCTCTGTGCGGGGGGAGGGGTCAGCTTTATTTCACAGTTTTCTGTAGAGTCTTTTTTAAAGTTAGCCAACATACATTTTTAATGGGGTGGATTTTGATGTTTTTTTCTCCTGTATCTACTCTGTTGGGACACAAATCACTTTCTCAGGTACTTTTGTTTTAGGCAGATCAATTTGTCCCTACTTACAGGAGTTTTTAGAAGAAACAATCTGAGCTCCACCAAATTAACAAGTAAACATACATTTTTTTTTAAATAAACTACTTCCACTAGCTTTCCTCAATGTATATAAGCTTTCCAGTCTTATTATTATCTCTGTTACTGTCTCTAGTGGATCAAAACTTTTACTATACCAACTTCTCTCATATCAACATCTCATATTTATAGACATCTTAATAATTTTTCTCTCACCATAAACCTTCTATAACAAATTTGACTGTGCCATTTAAATTTTTTCCGTAAATAGTAAAATCAGCTGACTGCCAAAAGACCCACATAACCTTGAATCAGTGTTCTTATCACAAACCAACAGAGCTTAGAGAAAAGAACAAGTTAACTCTATAATTGCAATTTAAGAATTCACAATGTACAAGAAGTATTTTACATTTTAAATTAAACAAAAGTAGCAACTTAAATTGGAAACCACAAGTACGTTTATCAATTAGCCAAAATTTGTAATTTGATTTCTCCTGTAAACCCTCCTCAGGCCCAACAGGACTTCAGTCATTCAGCTCCAGGTTGGAGCCCCTCTGCTTTCAGACATCTGGAGGCAGTGTCAAGCTGGCGATGCTGAGCAAGAAATGGCTTTGGGGGCTCCCAAAGCCGGAGACCTTGGGCACTGTCTTGCTGCACACCTGCTTTGAAATGAAAAGACAACCCGTTTCACCCCTCTAATCTCAGCAGGCACAGTGGGGCCTAAGTCTCTTAACCTTATGCCTCCGTCCCAGCTGGCTGCTCAGGAATATTTTAGTCTTAGCTCCCATCAGAGCTGGTCCCTGCCATCACCTCCTTTTATAGGATGTCTCTTTTTTGTTGTTTTTTTTTTTTGTTTTTATTTTTTTTTATTTAAGGAGATAAAGAAAAAAACAGAAAAAGGGTACAAGTAATACAAAATTTAAAAAATAAACAGTAAGAAATCACTAGTTAATAGATTACATATTCTCATCTTAGAAATAGTTGTTCAAGTTACAAAATTGAAGCATATAAAGTGGACTTTCAAACAGTGAGACTGCAAACAGTTTTGTTCAATGATCCAAAAAAACTCAGTAATATGGTTATCTATCCTATACACTTAAACATATATGCAGTTATAACCTTTAGAGCACTTTCTTTTCTTTTCTTTTGTGCAATGACAAGTACACATTTTGGGTTTATTACTCCCACAGTTCTTATTACTTTTTTTTTCGAAGAGAGTAAAATCCAATGCAACATATCAGTACAGAGTCAGTCAAAACAAAAGGATAGACATAATAGATAATGTAAAAACAAAATACAAGGTGATCAACAATGGTTACCATACTGCCTCTTGCTATTTTAAGAAGAATTGCCAATTATAATAAAATTGAACAAAACAGTAAAGAATAAAACCAAGGCATTGGAGACATTACAGGACTTTAAAAGAAGATAATAGTCAACCGGAATGGGCGTCATAATGAATCTTATTGTCTTCACAGTTTTGCCTATACTTTCGAACTTGGTACTATCAAGCAAAGCAAAATAGGAGAAAATCAGTCAAAACAAGATGGTGAGGGCAATACAGGATTTCAAATCAAGTTAATAGGAAATCAAAGTAGGTTACTATAATGTATCCTGCTATTTTTTATTTATTTTTCCCTTAATTAAAAAGATAAAAAGAAAAAATTAAATAAAAAAGGGGGATTGAGATAAAAGAGGGCATAACAACAGAACAGCGCAGGTCAAAACATAACCATTTAAGCAAAATAGTGTTTCATCACAAGATATCCTGACATAAAAATAGTTACCATAGTGTCTCTTTCTTTGAAATCTTTGAGTATAACTTCGTATACTGTAGCACCAAATATATCAAGACACTATAAAACCATTCAAGAGAATGACATTATTACAGGGTATTTAGAACCAATTAACAGAAAATGAACAATGGTTTCTGAATAATCTCCTTGTCTATAAAAGTTTTTACTTATATTATCATATATAATAAAACCCAATAAGATACAACCTTTTAAGACTGATGGAGACAGAAGGATACAAGTTTGATGGGACTTCAAAACAAGATGATACTAAATCAGCACTAGCTATTATGATGTCTTGTTTTCTCCAAAATAGTTGTTCCTACCATCTGATCTTCTCTGCCTCATTTCTGTTGAGCTCTTCTTCTGTCGTTTGTTGTCTCTGCTCCATTCATTGTGTCCTCTCTGCCACTATTTCTGGAATCTTGGTATTTTCCTTTTTTAGAATATCCTGCAGTATTCTCTGTAAAGTTGAATTGGTGGTTGCAAATTCCCCTAGTTCTTCTTTATCCTGAAAGCACCTTGTTTTTCTATCAATTTCTAGGAATAGTTTGCAGGATATATCAATCTTGGCTGGAGGTTATTATCTTTCAAAGCTTGAATTATTTCCCCCCACACTCTTCATGATTTGATGGTTTGTGCCGAGAAGTCTGCTGTAATTCTGATGGGTGTTCCCTTGTAAGTGATCTGTTTCTTGCCTCTGATGGCTTTTAATATTCTGTTCTTATATTGGATTTCTGGAATTTTGATTATTATATGCCTGGGTGTAGCTCTGTTTGGGTTGTAGGTGGCTGGGGTACTATATGCCTCATACATCTGAGTATCTTTACCATTTGCTAAATTAGGGAAATTCTCTTGGATTATTTCTGTGAATAGCTTTGTAGTCCATTTGTTTGTGTCCTTACTTCTTCTTTTATGTTCTTAATTCTTAAGTTATAGATCCTCTTATCATCTTCTAGCCTTTGTATTGTTGCTGTTTGTTTTTTTGTTATTTTTAAGAAGTTTTTCATTTCATGCTCCCATATTACAAATCTGCCCTCCAGTTCAGATAATCTATCCTTAGTTTCTTTCAAGCTGTTATGACAGTTTTCGATAGAGTTTTTATTTTCCTGGTAATCTCTTTGAACCTGCTTCACATATTCTATGTTTTCTCTATTTTCTCCATCAAACAATTCTCCCCTTTTTTTCTGTTCTTCCATTCCACCATCTGTTTTTTCTTGAGCGGTGTTTAGCATTTCTCTAAATATTCTACTTATATCTTGCTTCAGGTCATTAATAACTTCATTCCTGAACTCATCTATGAGGCTCTGGAGATAGCGCTTTATGTCTATTGGTGCCATGTCTGATATTGCATGTTCCTCAGGATTGGGGGCAGAGGACCCTTTCTTGTTGCTCCCTCTTCCCATATTTTTTGTTCCTTTTATACAAGCGAATATAGGAGGCCCAGTTTCTTTCTTTGTCAGTTATAGTTTGTTTGAATTGCACCGGCTAGGTGTTCCCACCCACGGCAGTGTACTAGGGAGACAGAGACCGTGGCAGCCTATGCTGGGCCCGCCCTTCCAGGTCAACCTACTGAAGGCTTCACTGCTAGGGTGCACCTCCAAGCACTGGGATCTGGTTTGGGCTAGCCTACTGGGTCTTAGTTGGCAGTGTCACGCAGGCCAGGCACTGCCCACCAATCCTGCTTGAGAGGGGAATATGTGACTGAAGTCACTGCAACAACCTGTTCCGGCCAGTCTGCCCTGTCCCAATATGTCCTTTGCTGAAGACTCCTACTCTAATGGAAGGGTCCCCAATCCGCTCACTCACTGCAGGTCGATGCAGGGCTCCCAGCCAGTCCTGCTCTCAACTC
This sequence comes from Cavia porcellus, assembly GCF_034190915.1. Classification (NCBI taxonomy): domain Eukaryota; kingdom Metazoa; phylum Chordata; class Mammalia; order Rodentia; family Caviidae; genus Cavia; species Cavia porcellus. Next base: position 31,192,543 of record NW_026947500.1, read on the forward strand.
CATTCACTGATTCCCACTCTCAGAGCTTTCACACCTCTCTCCTTGCCACGTGGATTGGGACGCAGCAGGGGCTGCAGGAAATTCAAATCATAGCTTCCAGTGGCACAGGGTCCAGCTTCCACGCTGAGACCTTATCTGTTCCTTATCTGTTATATCACTGGGATTGCGTTTCCAGTTGGTTTCTCTTAGTTTAATTCATTCCTGGGTTGGCAAAGTATATCTGCCCTTGCTTAGGATTTCTCGCCCGGCACCATTCCTGGATTTTAAGTGCGGTTTCTCAGAGAGCCTCCAAAGCTGCTGCTGTCTATCCGCCGTGTTTTCCCGGAAGTCTCTCTCTTTTTTTTTTTTTAATAAGCCTGTATGCAGCACCCAGCCTGTATGTAGCAGCACACTACAGCTAGACAGCTTTTTCATGTTTTTGCTCATTATTATACAAGTCATTTTTTCAATCACTTTTCATTTTCAGGCCAACTGGACCACTTTCCTTCCATTCCCCAGCTAACCCCTCACATGATTTATTTTGTGTACACACACACACACACACACACACACACATGCCCCTTTCCCAGTTGTATTCATCCAGGGGTCAGACGGTCCAGTCCCTTTGATTCCAGTCTACTCCCACAATTCCGATACTGTCTGTGAGCTTTTCCCTCTGCAGCCCATTCCCACTTTCTACTTGGCACTCTCCATGCCAACCTATCCCAGGAACTGTTTGAGAGTTGCCTACAAGCCGTTCTCCAAGCACATCTTTCCCACGAGCTGTAGAAAGCAATTTCTCACTACACAAGCCTCCTCTACATTCCATTTGTAAGTTTTTTCAATTATTTTTTATTCTATATCCTGCTCTTATTACAGTTAATGAAGCTCTGTACAATAACTTCAAATTCTCAGGCACCTTAAATAACATATATTTACTTTTTTAACTTATCAAGATCTAAATAAGTTTCATTGGTTTTGAACCAAATGTCATGACCTCATAGCTATTTCCTTGACAGAAGTCCCCTTGCATTTATGATGTTAGATGGTTTTTTTGGGTTTTTTGGGTTTTTTTATTTTATTTTGAAAGTATACAACAAAGCAAGACAGAATAAAGCCAAATAAGATTGTACAGTGAAATTGGTACAGAACTTCACAGTAGGTTACCGGGATAACAGTAATAAATATCACAGTATATTTTGTTATCTTTATAATAGTTGTTCTTTCGATCACATATATCAAAATGAGATGAAATATAGAACACTATAGAACTTATCAAAACAGGATATTGAATAGAGCAGTACCATTAATCAGAAAAGAGCAAAACAGTAATAAAAATATTTGCCTTTGAAGAAATGGTAGAAGGAAGTCTCCCTTATTTGCTATGGTCAACCTCCCAGGAGACGCTCAGATTTCTGGTTCCCATTTGCTAATGGGGGGTGGGGAAGGAAGGAGAAGGGGGATAGGGGAAGTGGGATATTTGACTCTAGGCAGTGCATCAGTAAGTTCACTATTGCTTAGCAGGGAGGCAGGCTAGTTGTTTGGTTTCACAGCGTCCTAAGTTCCAACATGGCTTAGATCTCAGGAGACACTGCTGGTTCTTCCCCCCAGAAGGGCCGCAGTCTACCACACTGTCACCACTTACCAGGGAGGGGAGGTGCTTGCTTGGCTTGCCAGTGTCCTAAGTTCCAACATGGCATGGATCTCAGGAGCTGCTGCTGGTTCTCCCCCTGGAAGGACCGCAGTCTGCTAGACCACCACCACTTACCAGGGAGGGGAGGTGCTTGCTTCCATTTGTAGGTTTTAACTGACCCAATCCATGTCAGATTATTAGGTACATCCCCACCTCATCCCTGGAAGTGATCAGGCTGCCCACTTGGATCCTAGTACAATAGGGTTTTCTCTCTTGGGCCCCTAGAACCTTACTGTAACACTGTAACACTGTTGTTCCAGAACTGTTCTGAATCCCCTCAGGTTCCATTTGCACTGACAAGGGAGAGCTCTGGGCTGTGGGAGAGATGATTACCGTCAGAGCTGAAGTGTCACCTGGTGGTGCCAGAGGTCTCAGCACTCCTGCAGCTCAGGAGCTCTCAAGCCTACAGGCAAAGCAGACAGAAAATCTGGAATCTCTGGACCCTTCATTGTCACCAGAGATATTGTGGAACACAAGAGATAAGAGAGACCAGGGAGAAAAGGAGGATTTTTTTTCTAGGATTTTAGATGCATGTCAACCCAGTGAATCTGCATCCAAGGTGCTGGGCATTAAAACAAAAGAAAGGTTCTGGTTTCATACATTTGGCTGAGGGGTTGGTCTTGGGGAGGCAGCAAACAAGAAAAAGACAGAGCCAAAAAAAAAGAAAAGAAAAACGACAGAGCCTTATGAATCCTGGAGGACAAGATGACATAAGCTCTGTTTATAGGACATAGCTGTCAATTACATCTATACCTGAACAAGAAGTTATAGCTTGGGGCCAGGGATTTAGCTCAGCACTCAAGTTCTTGCCTGGTAAGTGCACGGTCATGTGTTCCATCTCTGGAACCAAAAAAAGAAAGAAAGAAAGATTACAGCTACAGGGGCAAGGAGAGGGAGTTCTAGGGGATTGCTCTTTAAGTCTCACTTCAAGCAGGAGCAGGGAGGAGAGGGTTAGAAGAAGGAAAGACCCAGCAGGAAGTACACAAGTCCACCATGCACCACGGGAGGAGGTCGCAGGATGGAAAGAGTCGAAACTTGTGTCTGCAAGAAAAGTGCTTCCATGATTGGAAACTGGAGAGACCTGTACAATGGCTCTACAGCCCCAGTACCTGGCCTTGCAGGCTCAGCTGTCTCAGAGGTCTTCAGCAGCAGCAACACCAGGATCCTCCACCGTGCAGGAGTCACATCTTCTAATTTCACCTGGCTGCTCCACGGTGTAGGTCATGTGTCTCCTGATCACTCACCAGCTGCGTGTACTTCCAGAATAACCCAAATGCTGTCCAAGTCTGGGAAAGAATAATTCCCCTCCTGATGGCCCACTCTTCTCAGGTCTCACAGAGGGTGCCTCCTGGAGAGCAGACTCTTGGGTCAGCAGAGTTTAGTATTCCCACAGTGACAAGTGTCACCATTCTCATCCAGCTCCCTGCCCAAATTCCAGGCTTTTCCATCCCAGCTACTCCTCCTCTTGCTTTGGATTGTGGTTGATCTCTGGTCCTGATGTTCCTGTGCCCCCTATGTTCTCAACTTTCCATCCATTCATAGAAAAGAATTAAACAACTTTGTAATCCAAGTGTTTTCCAATAAGAAAAGAGGAGATGTAACTCAGCAGCAAAGCATTGGCTGAGTAAGTGTTAGCCCTAGTTTCAATTCCCAGTGCCTCTTAAAAGAAGAAAAAATTTTAAAAAGGAAGTAAAATGGAATTGAATAGGCAATAGCATCTGCTATAAAAATGAATGGTTCGGGGCTGGGGATTTGGTTCAGCAGCATAAGCGCCTGCCTTGCAAGCAGGCAATTGTGATTTCGATCCCTGGTACCGATAAAAATGAAAAAGACAAAAAAAAAATGAATGGTTCTGTTTTTATAAATTTTAAGTTGAAGATATCTATGAACTACTCATATGGAATGGGCAAAAAGTTACCTGAAAATGGAAATCTGAAGCTCAGTGGAGGATTAAAATTTGTGGCCAAACAGAATAAAATGTTAATTCATGGGATTAGATTAGATCACTGAGAAAGAGAATATAGAGAGAAGGACTTTAAATCAATCCTCTTTAAAGCAGAAATAACAGTATTACATGCTTTACTGAATTATTCTATGAGTCAGTTGAGATAATGAGCATAAATACTTGAGTAATCAATATATATTTATAATATGTGAATCACTACCTTTGATGGCCCAAAGTTGAGTCACAGTAACATCCCAATTGAAAAAATATTTTCTATCGAACAAGCCTTCTAACTATCACACTTCACAGATGATTGCTTACTATACTAACGTTCAGTGTTCTTTTTTCTTTTTTCTCTGGTATTGATGTTAAGATGTGGAATACCTAATTAATTCAAAATCTGTTTATAGTTACTAACATATGTGCAATATCAATTTTCAGATATTGTAAAATTGTGCATAATATCAAAACACACCTATACAATAACTTCAACAATTCCATCACCATCTTGCGATCTCTTAGTCTCCATTTGTATCACCAATTGTGAGAACCTCAGTTAGTTTTCCTGTCGAGGAACACAATACCCAAACCCATAACTGGAAGACAGGTTTATTTTGGCTCATCATTTCATGGTTGGTTTGTTGGCTTCAAAGCAGAAACTGGAGGAAAGAGGGGCACAGTAGAGAAAAAGGTCCTCAACCCATGACAGCCAAGAAGCGGGAACAGGGAAAGAGCCAGGAAAGAAGATACCCCTCCCCAGGTCACATCCCCTCTCTACCAATCCCTACTTCTCACAGCACTTTCTGCTATGAACTCATCGTTTGTAGATTAATTCACCACTACGTGTAACATTCTCATGATTCAGCAGCCTTCTAAGAACCCCACCTTTGAGTATACAAGATGTCTGAGGCACATTCTAGATCTAAACCATAACATATGACATGATTCCATTATGCTAAGATTGTATACTTCTGTAAAGAAGTGATAGATGGTCAAAGAAAAAGCTATCTGCAAAAAAATAAAGTTAGAAGCATCAATAAGCAGTCGATGGAGCTAACAGATACATTCTTCCTAACAAGAACTGCTCCTACTTCATAATTTAAAGATTTTTCTAATGAAGCAATTCCTGGTGATTATTTCACTGAAATTTAGGAACCGCTTACTAATAACTAACACAATGAAAGACCTCTCATACCTGTCATAATTTTAGATTATCTTTTTTTGTAGAGAGGCCACACCGACTCCATTTTGTCCTGGACACATTCATTCAACAACGTTTTGGGGAAAAGTGCGGGCCTTAAAACATTGTCCCCAACCCAAGGTAAAAACATGAAGTCTTGTAAGGACAAGAAGCAAATGAGTCATATAATCTAAGCATGCACAATTTGAGTTTCTTTGTCTTTATCTCAATAAAAGCTACTTTCTTAGGCTGACTGGGTGGCAGCCATTTTGCTAACCCTTAAACGGTGTGCGACCCTTTATTTTCCCTTTGCTTGCAGAACCCCAGCATCTGGTGCCTGAACAGGAACTCAACAGTGGAGATGGCTGCTGTAGAGGGTGACTTGCCCTCACTGTGTTCCTGGGGTGCGACATAGAGCCAAATGTGTCAACTTCATTTTCTTCAGAAAATCCCCAGCAAAGTCATGGAAAATTACCTGTCTGAAGCAGAGCAGAAACATAAGGCAGACTGCATTTTCTCCTTAAGAAGGTGGGCCACAGACTCCCTGAACGTAGTACAACTCTTGTGAAAAATTCATGATCATTGTCTTTGGTATGCTGAGGGAGGAACGCTCATTATGGAGGATTGGGAAAAGACAGGTAAACTGCTGCGTGAGGAGCCTCGAGCTCCTACTCTGTCCTGCACACCTGGCATCTCTGCCGGGATTCTGCTGCCACCTTTGGCCAATGAACAGATGGAACACCGCATGGCTGATTGCCAGGCCGTCCCAGCTGTGCTGCTTCTGATCTCTCCCTTAATTGGGTAAGGCCCTATTTTCCTTTGACCACTCAACACTTAGCTCCTCTGTTTGGTGCCTTACAGGGTCACACAGATCCTGCTGATGTGATCTCTGACTCTCCTTCTGTACGGCAGGCCCTTCGGAGCATTGCTCACACACTCACTGCAGTTACAGTGGATCGAGTCCTGAAGGGCTGCCTTCTCTCCTTACTGACTTTTCACACAGCCCCTTTACCCACCAGGGCTCTTGTTGCCATCCAGAGCAGCAAGGTATTTGTTGTTGAATGGTTACATTTACCCTACTCACCTGGTAGCACTTTATTTCACATTATCAATGCTATTTCTTTTCTTATCTCTCGGGGTTGTACTGGTGCACTTACACACCTTAGAATTGATCTCACTGATACTGTTTTACCACTTACCAAGGCTGATTTCGCCTTTCTGCTGTTCTCTACTGTTTCTCTTCAAGTTGCTCTGGCTGATTATGTTGGTTCCATTTCTTTCAAAACACCCCCAGACCTAGGCTGGTGGGGATCAGCGTCCCTGCTGATCTGGGGAGGAAGGGATGCTTCTGTGTTATCCCCAACAGGCCCTGTGTGGATTCCTGCTCGCTGCATTCACCCTGCATGGAATGAGTTGGCACCACAGCCTGCACAACCCAATTCCACAGTTTCACCTCTCCCTGAATCAAGCCCAGCCACCTTAGAATCGACCCAGGACAATGACTGCTGAGGCAGTGATCTGGGGTGATATAAGGGTGCTGATCCAGTCTGCACAAGACTTGCTCTCCATATCTGAAGAGGAACCCACTGCTAAAAAGCATCTTGCAGTGGTATTTACCAAATTGACAATGAACCCTTTAATGCTTGTTTGTATTCTATTGCAATGTGTTTTACAACCCACCCTGGGAACCTTTGAGTCCCACAACCTCTAGGAAAGATTGGAATACAATATTTAGGTTCAGTTGGCAAAAATAGCTACTGTCTCTCATTTCTGTCTTGCTCAAAATACAGAAATAAAATACATTCTCAGCTCCTGTGATTCTGGCATACAAGGACCCTGCCTTTCTCAGTAATTACACCATTTTCTCCACTATTCCAAACAAAACTGTAACATATGCTGACTATTCAAATTGGGGCACTCCTACCCTTAAAAAACCTAATAATGCTGTTAAAATGTTCACACCATAGTAGCAACTTCAAATGCTTCATATGCTTGTATTGAAAGTTGCACTACTCAATGTCTTTGCCTTCCTAATAGTACTTGGAATTGTTCTAGTCATGAGCCAATATTGTATGGACATGTACATGTTCCTCTCCCTGCTGGATGGTTTTTCTCATGTGAAGAGTATACCTCCGATTATATCTCTGCAAACCTATCTCATAACACAAAATGTTGCCTTAGTCCCCTTACTATATTGTTGCTTTCTCCTGCATTTACACTGTCTCACACCAAACAGTCTACAACTAGTCTCACTCACCTATGAGGGGACTTTTCTATTGGCCTGTTAACCAAAACAGAAATTTATGCTTTAGGTATTTCTTTGGTTGGTGTGCCTGCCCTGGCAGCCAGGACCAATTGCAATGTTAATGCACTAGCTTGTCTCATGGCAAAACAAATTAATTATACTTCCATAGCTTCTGCATTATTAAACAACAAAATGAGCATCGATAAGAGATTTTAGATAATCGTGCTGCAACTGATTACTTCTATTGCATCATCATGGATGCAATGAAATTGCTAAATGTGCTGTTTTGTCTGATAAAAGTATATTCATCAATGGGAAACTTCATGATTTACAAGAACTTACCAAACAGATACATGTATCCCAAGGGCTCAATACTGGATTATGGAATTTCCTTACAGGACCGTTACCAGATATCAATTGGCTAAAAAAAATGATTATTTTACGGTGTTACTGTCCTTATCTGTTTAATTGGTATAGGATGTCTTGTACAATGCACCCCATCCCTATACAAAATATTAATGCCTAAAGTGCCAGTTTCTAATATGATAAGAAGGCCTCAACTAAAAAAAGAAGGAGAGAAGCAGAGAGGCCACACTGACTCCATTTTGACCCCGAACACATCTGATAGACTATGTTTTGGGAAAAAGTGCAGACCTCGAAACATTGCCCCCACCCCAAGGTAAAAAGATGAGGTCCTATAAGGACAAGACGCAAACAATTTATATAATCTAAGCATGCACAATTTGAATTTCTTGTTCTTTATCTCAATAAAAGCTGCTTGTTTGTGCTGGCCGGGCAGCAGCCATTTTGCTGACCCTTAGTGTGTGCATCCCTTAATTTTCCCTTTGCTTGCAAAACCCCAACACCTTTTGTCTTAGTTACTTTTTTCTTGTTGCTGAGACAGAATACCTAACACCTAAAGTTAGGAAAGGAAAGCCTGGTGTTATTGTCAAATTGAAGGATATGGTTTCTAGTAACTTTTTCTTCATGGCCAGGCGTTTTCTCAGCTAGGTACAACTGGTTAAAATATGAGTGAAGATCAAGGGATTAGAATTATCTCCATTCACGTTAACCCTACCTTTTGTCTAGGTCTTCAAATACTGAAAAAATCCATCAGTAAGCCAAGTATTTTCCTAGAAATAGTGAATGGGGTCTTCCATAACACTGTTCCTTCTTCTTTTTACCATACTTTAATTAAAGAATTAGTCCACAACCTCAAAAGTTTACTTAAATTCTGTCTATTTAAATATTTAAATGCTTTTGATGAATGAAGTAGGGATAGTCCCCACTGAATATTTATACTGAGATAAGAAAGAGACACCATTTACACTAAATATATATAATAAATGCTCATTTCTGGCCAACTCTACTCTCTTCGTCCTCTAAAATTAGTGTAGAATATACATGAAACACTTCTCTGTTTCTGACTCAAGCAGTAGGCTAAAGAACTGGGTAAAGAAACACATTATCTTAAAACAACAACAAAAATCATCAGCAAAAAAGTAGTTCTATGCTTGTAATCAGTGACTATTTACTCATACACATCCAAAACCTTCTATCCAAAAGGAGGCACTCCCATTACTCAGACTGAGTAGTGAGATTGTCATCCCAGCCTCTCCCAACCTTAAGGTGAACAAATGAGACAGGCACCCAATTAATTTAATTTCCCCCAACTCTCCTCAGTCACTTAGACATATCTTCAACAATCTCATTTCATTTGTTCATGATAATGTTATTTGAAATTTCCTATAATGTTTATAAACATACAACAGCATTTTTATGTCTAAAGACAGCTTACAAACTTTTTAAAGGCACAGACTCCTTTTTATCAATAATAGCAAGTCCTTGTCACTCATAGGAATCCCATGTATGAGGAAAAGGATTAAAGAACTCCTAAAATTTAGACTGTATACAACACTCAATGCTTTTTGAACCCCTTTATTCATAGAGTCAAATCAAGTGTAAGAAACTACATTTAAAATGTGGCTCTAAGTTAAAAATATAAGCACAAAGTCAATTAGAGATAATTTCATGAAGAAAATTCTTTAGGTTGCATTTATCTAGCCTGCAAATTCATATTCTAGACAAATGTTGCTTGAAGAACCCACATGAAGTCAATTAAAGTGAATTCCAAGAGAGGTCTAAAGAAGTCTTGGGAGAGCTATGGTGTTGATTTTCAGTTAATTTCTGCATCTTCATAAAACTCTCTCTACTCCTTAACAAAACCTTAGAGGCACCAAGCACTCCTCTGACTGGTGACAAGTTCCAGGATTGTACTCATGTAGAACATCAAAGAATTCTAGGGGTCAGGGATTTAGCTTGGTGGCATAAGTACCTGTCTGGCAAGTTCAAGGTCATGAGTTTGATCCCTGGTATCCAACAACAACAAAAAAATCCTACAACCAAGCTGGGGATTTAGCTCAGTGGCATAAGTGCCTGACTGGCAAATGTGAGTTCGTGAGTTTGATCACTGGTACAAAAAAAAAAAAAATCTAGAACTATAAAAAAATTCTAAAAACAAAAAAAAGAAAATTCTCAATTCAAACTGTAATTTTAACAGTTAAAAAATACTTTTTCAAAATCAAATAAAACTGCAACTAACTCCAAAACTGTGGTACATTTTGTGCCTTCTCAGGATCAAAGATCAATTTTTGGAAAGTCCTCTTTCTCTCTTCCTTTACTTTTTCTTTTTCTTTTTTTTTTTTTTTCATGATCATCTTCATGGAGATTTTTATATCCCATCACTTTTTGCTATTTTTATTTTAAGACAATGTCTTGGGAAGGCACTAAGTTGTTCAGACTAGGCCAGAACCTCCTGTCTCAGACTTCCCAAGTGGTGGGACCACAGGTCGGCACCACCATGCCAGGAAAATCCTCTTTTCTGGTTATGAAATAGTAAACTAATTTGTCCTGAGACAACAAATGGTGTTTAATTCACGTTGCCCTATATGAACTTCCTGACTATATATATTCAAGATCTGTGCTGTGAGCAGAAAAACACTTAAAGGCTAAAAAAACAATCTTATTTCTGTTACTGATAGTAGCTATTTATGTCAAGCAAAAACCTCTTAAATTAACACTTTGATTATTGTTGATTTGTGTAGAAGAGAAGCAGGATAAACCACTGGGAAACAAAGCTAATTTTTCAAGTACATTTTTTTCCTGGTAGTTAAGTTTCCCAAATTTCAAACCACAGAGTTGACCATAAAGGCAGAATCATCAGGAAGTTTTTATGAATGGTGGAGCCTGAGCCTGTGAGAAAGGAGGGATGCACCGCTGAGAGTTCTAATTTGGCAGGTTAGATACAGGATCCAGGCAGGTAAAATTCAAAAAAACCCCTGCTTGATTCTGCCATTAACCCCTGTTAGAAACCAATCATATGCAAATAAAGAAAAAATCTCTGGGTCTATGAAAACATTCCAAAGTGCAAAAATAAAAGTTGCTTACAAGAGGAAGTTAAAATGATTAAGATGTGTGTGATATGTACGTGTGTCAATTCCTAAGATGAATGTAATTATTTATGTATTGCAAACATGCCAATAATACAAAGGCCACATTTTTTTCTGTAAAGAGCTAGATATAGTGAATATCTTGAGTTTTGCAGGTCATGCAGTAACTGCTGCAACTCTGTCCTGCAGCATAGCAGGAAAACAATTGTAGCCTTAGTAGTATATAAAAAAAGCCATAGACACTATAGAAATGAGCAGACATGGCAGTATTACAATATAACTTTATTACTTTTTCTGTTTTTTTTTTTTTTTTTTTTTTTTTTTTGTCTTTTTCCTTTTTATCAGTACCAGGGATCGAACTCATGACTGCCTGCTTGCAAGGCAGGTGCTTAGGCCGCTGAGCTAGATCCCCAGCCCCCTTTTTCTGTTTTTTTTTTTTTTTTTTTTTTTTGAGACAAGGTCTCACTATGTAGGCTAGGCTGCCCTCAAACTCACTATGTAACACAGACTGGCCTCCAGTTCACAGTGATCCTCCTGCTTCAGCCTCCCAAGTACTGAGATTACAGGCATGCACCACCATACCTGACTGTTATAACTTTTTTTACAAAACCAGCTATCTTTAGTGTACTCACACTGTGCTTAGAACAATCAGAAGAATGACACCTTCTAAAATAAATTCATGAGAAAAGCTTAGAAATTTTTCTGGTTTTTTTCTCAACCCAAGAATAAATTGCATTTATAAGACTATAATAAGCATTTAGAAAAATTAAGCTATTTGAGGACACAAAATATTGCATTTAAAACATTTGTCAAAATTATAAGAGAAATGAAACCTGAAAATTGTGTCAGTGCAAGTTATTGTAGTCAAGGGTTGCAAGGAGAATAATTACATATAGGACACATAATTTACAGCAGTATTTTATGCTAGTCACCCAGAGTTAAATATAAGAAGTGCAGGGTATCTGTCTACACACTGAAGACCTACAGAATCCAACCAAGGGCCTGGATCCCATGGCAACAACCTGCATGAGTCCAGCTGAAGAGCTAGAGCCCAGGACAATGATTCATGCAAGTCTATTTCATGAGTCTGAACTAAGACTCAAAGGTCAGTGATGGAAGCTAGAAAGTCTGTGCCCTCAAGGTGAAGGATATGTGCTAGCTGGCTGAGGGTTCTATACTGCAGCCAAAAAGCAACATCCAAAATAAGGACCAGAGCTCCCCTGAAAAGTACTACAGCCATCCTCAACGACAATGAGGTTCTGAGTTCCTCTGACGATGAAAACAGCAGAGTTCATATGAGGAAGCCAGTGTGAAAAGCTCCTGCTGGAGACTGAACAGCACACCATCTTCTTCCCTGGAGCCAGGAAGCAATGCTCAACATAAGGACCTGAGCTCCCCCAAAGTGAACCACAGCCATTCTCAGCAACAACAAGGTCCTGAGCTCCTCCAACAATCAGAACAGCCAAGTACATATCAGGAAGCTAGCGTGTCAAACTTCTCCTGGAGATTAAACCGCACACATCTTCCCCTTTGGAGCAAGGAAGTGAGAGCTCCCCCAGAGGGAACTGCAGCCATTCTCAGCAACAAGTTCCCAAGCTCCTCCAGTGATAACAGCCAAGTTCATATCAGAGGAGCCAGCATGACAAGCTTCCCCAGAAGAATCAAAGGCTCCAAACAACAACACTTAGGAGAGCTCACAATGCTACTCTTCCTCTCTAGGTCTCCTTTTTATGCTGGCATCTTTCCTCAGGTGGGCCATCCATGCTCAGCACCATGCTTATTCAGTTCAGCTGGTTTTTAAATTGATTTCCAGTTACCAATCCACTGCAGCAGTGTACAATAAAGTTAGAAGCAGGACTGGTTAATTAGGAGGCAAATTTAGAAGTTTAATCAAAATAAAGAGATGAAGATAAAAGAAGTATGAGAACAAAGAATACGCTTTCATTCTTTTGAATGGTTTTATACTATTTTGTTATATTTGATAATACTGTGTGTGAGGGTATGCTCAACTATTTCAAAGAAAAGAGACATTATGGTAGCTACTGTTGATGGGTGGTTGTCTCGTGAAGTGTTGTGTTGCTTGCATTGTTCTGTTCTTACTTGCTTTGTTCTACTCTCTTTTGTTTTATTCCCTTTAAAATAAACAAATAAAGAATACATTACTAAAGAAAGAGATGTTGAATAAGAGTTCCTTGAAAGAAAGCCAGGTTCCATGGTAGTATGGTAGATACAGTCTTTAAAAAAGAATGACTATGATTTTGACTAGGTCATAAGGTATAGGTAGAAAAGGTGGATGCTAAGATCAGAAATATGAAGTGAGGTTGTTATGGTTGATACAGTGTGTCAACTTGAAAGTTTAGAAGTTTAACTAAGAGACTCAGCAGGGAGCCAGGATCCTTACTTTGTAAATATCCTTAGCTTATGCAAGAGGAGGACATAGATTTTGTGAGTGCTATATCTGCTTTGAGAGTGGGTGTTGGGCTGCATACAATATAAAGGAGGAAAAGAGACTTGCCCTTCCCCCTTTTTCACTGGCTGCTGCCATGAAATGTTGCCCCTATGTCATGCCACCCTGCCTTGGAGCCAGCTGATTATAAACTGAAAACAAACTGTGAGCTAAATAAACCTTTCTTTCTTTAATTTTGGATGTCAGGTGTTTTGTCTCAGCAGTGAGAGAAAAGTAAGCAAGACAGAATTTGGTACTGGGAGTGGGGCCATGTTGTGACTATACCTGACCATGTGTTTCAAAAGCATTTGGGAATTGCTTGTGGGAAGGATTTGGAGAAGTTTGGAGATATCACCTGAAAGAGTAGAGCTAGAGAGCCTTACACTGTTCTGTATGGAAGATTCTGGTCAGAGCTCAGAAGACCAGAAAGCTGACATAAATCCTACCAGTCTTGGGAGGTTTCTACGGGTAAGAAGGACTACTTTGGTTGTTAGACTACAGGTGATGTATGTTATGGCTTGGCAAAAAGGTTTTCTGTATTTTGCTTGTGTCCAGAGATTTTGCCTGCATCTAAGATTAAGGGCAGTGGACTAATTAATCTGGAAGAAGAAATTTCAAGGCATTCTAATGTTGAGGCAGTAATATGGTTCTTATTGGGGGCTTTTAGCCAGATCTATGTTGAGAATCAAGAGCAAACTGCCCAACAGGATGGTTTAAAACGTAGTGAGTTTGGCCAGAAAGGAAGCTCCAATAAAGCTGTGGACTGCAAAAATAGAGTTGAGGCAATCTCAACTGATGAGAAGGAGCAGGAGAATACAAAAGACAGCCTGAAGGCATCACAAAAAGCAACAAGTCTTGAACCTTTGCAGCCTCAAATCTTCAAAAGTGAAAGACTTTGCTTTGAGGCAAAAGCAGCAGAGCACCATGTTCTAGAAAATTTGTTACTCAGAATTGGATTCAGAGTGCCCAACAATCCAGGCACTTGACCCCTACAGCCAAGAGAGAGAAAAATGCTGGCTACTGCACCAACTCACAGCAGATGTTGGCATCATCCATGTGGCACTAGTTTTAAGCGCATGCAAAATTCAAAAGTTCTGAGGTTAAAAAGGTTTCTACCCTGATTTTCCAGGCAGTGTCTGAAACTGTGAGTATGAAGCCAGAGGTGCAGTGGAGAATCCAGAAGTTTGGAAAAGCCAAGAGCATGGATCATCTAAGGAAAGCTGCAAGGAGAGAGAAAAGCCAGCCTAAGAGAGAAGCTGTGGGAGCTACAACCACCAGAAGTGCCATAGGGGTGGAATACTTAAAACGTTTGTAGCTCACAATTTGCTTCAGATGCTGAAAGTGGAACTACAGGGCTTCATGTTTGCCCTACTGGATTTTGAACATGCTTTGGTCCCAATCCTTTGTATACCCCAATTGGTAACTTTTGGAATGAAAATGTTTATCTTGTGCCAGTGAATGTTGGAGGTGTTTAACTTTGTTTTCATTTGTATAGAGGCTTGCAGCTAAGAGCTTGCCTTACATCTCAGAGGAAACTTGGGACTTAGAAATTTGTTAGGATTTTGGCAACTCTTGCCGATGGACAAAATGCCTTTTGCATAAAAGGGTGTACATGAGTCTCTGGGGAGCCAGTGGCAAAATGTTATGATGTAATGTAATATATTAGATAGACTTAATGCTGTTCTTAAGGATTGTTAAATGTGTTATAATGTTCAAGTTGTGAAATGTTAAGAATAAATATGTCTTGTATCTGGAAACTGGTTTAAAGAAAGTGTCTGGTTGCTAAGCTTTTCCTTGCTTGATATAATGGAAATATTTTCAACCTATATTTCTATTTTAACATTATTAATCAGATCCAGTAAAAAACTTGTGTGTGGCATTCTCTAAAGACCATACTGAAAGGTTTGGCAGGATTTTCACCTAGACTTTAACTAGCTTGTGTGAATGCAACTGAAATTAATTCTGGATTGCATTAACAGGAAAGAAATCTAACTGGATTTCTTTTATTTGGCAGCTCACAAAATCAATGAGAAGCGTAGAGAAAAAAATTTTTAAACCCCAGTATCACACACAACAGTACGAGCAGACACACACTCACACACACTCAAATGCCAAAACCATTTAAGCCTGAGTAGTTGGAGCTACAACACAGACAATATCAAATATCAAAGGAACAGGCTGATCTGGACATTAGAAGGCCGGGGTAGGAAGCAAGAGGAGGAGAAGGGAATGAGAAATATGACTGACAGCAGACACATGACACCACTGTACGCTTGTGCTCTATTTTCTATTACAAGTAATTTCTAAGCTTTTTCTTTTTTTCATCTCTGTCACTCTGTTAAGTGGGGGCTCCAAATTCTTGGAGTGAGGTGCCTTTAACCTGGCTGTCACAAGTCAGGGAGAGCAAAGATCTCCCTCTAGTGTTGCTAGAGGGAAAGGCAGGCCCTACATCCTCGTCAGCCACACTAGCAGGAAATTGCCCCAGTAAAGGAAAAAATTGGGGAGGAATATGTACACTTCAGTTTTTTTTAATTTTGATGTTTATGGCAAAAGTTATCATATGATCATGCCCCAAAGTCTCCACTTTCAATATTCTTTTTAAATACTGAAAACAATATTCGCTCCTACTGACTACACTGATAGCTTGTGAAGACAAATAATACTTGAAACTATACTGAACATCTTGGGAAAAGAAAGCATTATGGACATAAGTTATTTTAAATAGGAAAATTATAATTAGCAAAGATCATAATAGCTGCTGAGCTTCAGACACAAGTAATACTCTATAAATTTACTAAATCTAACACTGCAAAGTATAAGCATTTTTGCTCTAACTATATTATTATGTGTAAGCTTAAATTTTAAAACTGCTCTAAATTTTAGTTAGCTTTTAAACTTGGCTTATCAAAATGCAATTCTAGGGGCTGGGGATTTAGCTCAGTGGCATAAGCACCTGCCTTGCAAGCAGACGGTCATGAGTTCGATCCCTGGTACCGATAAAAAGTTTTAAAAGTTTTTTAAAAATGCAATTCTAAGGCCTGGAATTGCAGAAAGGAAGAAAGATGCATAGTCAGTTGGATTTGTTTCATTAGCCTTACAGTCTTGTGAAGGAATGGATAGCTCCTTGAATGGCAGTGAGAAATTTATTTGTTTATTAAGACTGTGGGAAGAAAATTAACACTCTTTTCAGCTTTTGCAAATTGATATACTTGGGATGTAGCTCAGTGATACAGCATTTCCCTAACATGCCTGAGGCCCTGAGTTCAAGCCCCAGCACCACATGCACACACACACACATAGAGATACCAAGTTGATAGAATAAATCTTTATGGTGTGGGGATTTAGCTCAGCAGCATGGCTCCTATTCAACTCCCAGTACAAAAAAAGAAGAAATCGTTATTAAAATTATTAATATGTATCTACTTCCATTTCACTTTCAAGGCCTTCTAACACATAGAACGATCAAAGACAAGCTTCCGAAAGTATCCTGTTAAGAAACTGAAATTCAGTAAATCTAAATTATCCACACAAAATCACACAATTTATTAAAGACAAAGTGAAACTAGAAATTTGGGTCTCTCATTCTTCATCCAGTACACTTTCAGGCCCCTTAAAGAAGGAAAAGTAAATTAATTCACTATATTTTTCCTATTTTTGGTGTACATAATGCTTTTGGTTCCTACGCCCTGGTTCCCTTATGCAAAACTATCAAAGAAAATATAGAACTTTTCCCAATTGTCTTTTTCTGAGATGTAGGAAGAACGAAATAGAATCACTATCTTGGAAAAGACCAACCATGCAAAACCATGGTGTCTAATCTTTAATTCCCTCTTTCTCTATTTTATACTCCTACACAAACCTAGCTCCCAGTTAACTCACTCCCCTGCCCATGTTCTTCTTCTTCAAAACATCTGTGAGATGTCATTTTACTCTTTTGTACATAAAAGGTATATGGATAATGCACACACACATGCACTAGGTCTACCTACCACCTGTTTTAGGAAATGCATCATTGGAGTTTCCTTTTTACCCATCCCTGACTACACCTTCGCTGTAATGCTCAGAAGTAACTAACAACTATCCAGTCATTTCTTTCTTTCCTATTATTTCTTTGTTCTCCTTTATACTTTTACCTCAATGTTCAGTGCATTCTTTAGTTTAATGAATGATTTCAAGATATATATATATCTAGCAAAATCATAAATAAGCTCTTGTAATTTTCCTTAACATTTCATTTGTTAAAAATTGCTATATATAATATATATTATAAGTATATAATATATATTACATTACTGTGATATAGGTTTTTGGGTTTTGTTTCAAGTTCCTGGCTCCAAACTTCCTCCCCAAGATAGGCCATAGGAACTAGAATTTCTCTTCCCCACAGCAGTTCATAAAAATTCCGAAATTTCTCTTCTTTTCTTTCTGTCCCGGAACTAATCATTTAAAAGAAAATTGGTATTCTACTCTCTGACAGATTATTACACCCTCACATTCCACAGAAGTTCTGTCCCATAACCTAGAGGTAAGAATGTGACACACAGAGGCCAAGAAGAATCTGAACAGACAGGCCTGGCTAGGTTTTTCCCCTGGATCTCTTATTTAAGAAGATTCTAGACATTGAAAATGTGCAAATTCCCGGATCATGGTGCTCCTGATGGCAGGAATGGAAGTTCGGTGCCCCTTCTCCCAAGCCTCACCCTGTGCCCTTCTTCATCTATATCCTTGGTGCTGTCCTAAGTAACAAGCTAGTTTGCACAAATGATGCCCTGAGTTCTAGAAGCCATTCAGCAAATTAATCAAACTCAGGGAGGGACTTGTAAGGAAGCCCGGTTTATAGCCTGGGGCTTACAATTGTCATCTAAAAGGAAGGGGACAGCAGTAATGACCAAGCCTTCCATCTATGGGATCTGACACCATCTCCATCAAACACCTATCTGGCATCAGCTACAGAACTCATTGCTGATGGGAAAAGATCCTCACAACTTGTGAGGTCACTAAAGTCTTGCACATTCAGGGAAGTCTTCTGTGTTCATTGTGGTGTGAGAGAGAAACCAAGATATTTTAGATTTTTGATGATTAGAATGTTAATATATGCTGTTTTTATGTTTGCTTTAAATACTGTATTGCTTTTGTATTCTTTAGGTGAATAGATAAGATATACTTACCCCTCCTTCCATTGATGGTAAATCCAATATCTTTGTTATTACAAATAATGTTGCCCAGAATATATTCTTTATCCTTATGATTTGCAATATCAAATCTATTTATATGCTGTATATATAAAGTTGTAGATTTCCCATGCCTCTGTTGCTGGCTTCTGTGTTTGGTCCCATTGATCTTATTAAACTAACAGTATAGGCTCTTAATCATTGTGGCTTTGTAAGTCATAATTATCTCAGAGAGTAGCTGTATTCTATTTCAGTAGTATTTAAGTTATTCTTGGTCTTTCACTTTTCCAAATCAATTTGGGGATTATTTTTTCAAGTTTCCATAAACAACCCTGTTAGAATTTTACTGTTTTATACTGAATTAAATTACACTAAAGAGAACTGACTTTTATTATTGGACATGTTATTTTTTTATTTACTTAAGTCTTCTTTTATCTCTTTCAGTAAACTTTTATAATTTTTCTCATACAGTTTATACCTCTCTTGAACTAGATTTATTTCTGGCATAGTTTATATTTTGGCCTGAAATTCAATATTCACAATTAAATTATGCCAAGCTTTCAAATTCAATTATCAACAAAGCCCTTAAAAAAGGTAACTTATCCATTAAAAAGATAAACATAAAAAATCCTGCTGTAAGACAAAAGATGGACATTGAAGGACCTCTAATCAGCAGTAGCCAATTGTTAGCTGGTGTTACTAGAGCTCATAGATATTTCAGGTTAGCTAGAAGTTTTCAGCAGGAGCTAGGGATGAAAAAATATCTAAACAATGAAAACTGAACTATCAGATGGTGGAGTACTTTAAAGGGCAGAAAAGAAAACAAGCCAGTCAGCAGCAAATATAGTTAAGGGTGCAGAGAAACTGAGATTCAACTTTGGAGAGCAGTTTGGCAGTTTCCTAAAAGGTTAAACACAGTTTGCACATGACCCATCAAGTCTACTTCTAGGTATATGTCCAAGAGAATGAACACATATACTCACATTAAAATGTGTAAATGGATGTTCATAACATTGTTCATAATAGTCCAAAAATGGAAAAGATCCAAGTACCCATCAAGTAAAAAAATACAGTAGATGCAAACAATCAAATGGTAGTTAGTCATATAAAGGGATACTGTATCACAGCATGCTATAGCATGGATTAACCTTGAAAATATTATGCTAAGTGGAAGAATCTGTTCAAAAAGGCCAACATATTGTGTGATGGTAAATGTAATGACTGGCAAGGGTAGGTGGCTTATTTGAGGGGAGTGATAAAAATATTCTGAAACTGGACAGTTGGGATAGTTTCAAAAGGCATTGAATGTACAGGCTAAAATGGTGGATCTCATGATATGAATTATGTCTTAACTTTAAAATGTTAAACATAGGAGGGGGAAAAAAAGCAAGTATTTTGTGTTCCTCTACATTGAATCTACCAACATAAATTAGTTTTGACTCAAAGATTAAATGGAAATGCAATGCACATTTTTACAGGTAAACCTGTGCATATATTCAAGATTATTTCTGTGGCATAAATTTGTAGATACTTCAGGATAGACATTGAAAGATTTCATGATAGAGTAAATCACAAGTCTTGTGGATTTTTTTCTTCTGTTTTTCATTATGTTGCTGAAAAGGAGGGTGCCAGTTTCTTTGATTTGTGAGAAAGCTCTAAGATCTTCTCCAGTTTACAGGCATTGTTAACATTGTCAGTTATTGTTTAACAGCAGTGTGCTAGGATAAGCATGAACAATCAGGGAGAATTTAAGCCCAGTAAGAATTTTAAAACAACAAGATAAAACAAAAACAAATCTTCAGATGTTAAAGGAAAGAGACAGCTTATGAGAATTTTATACATGTTGGTGATTACCCACCAGAAAAATTTGACCATGCATTCTTAGCAGACTATCCTGAATGTTAACTTCCTAATTTTCACCCTTTAATCTTTATCAAACTATGGGCAAAACAGTAGCTCCTCATTTTGACAGGGTTTTACTACTAACCACTAATTAAAATGCTTCCCTAATCTCCTTGTTTCTAAAGCTTTCACACATCAGTCCATTCTTTATGCCACTGCCATATTAATCATATAGCAGAGCTCCTTGGCACTATTTCTCGGTTTAAAAATCTTCAGTGACTCCTCACTGCTTCCTGAATTGCATACCAGCTCTTCTGTCTGTTATTTAACACTCTTCAATATGATCTCTGTCTCAGATTTATTTTTCTCTTTTTTCTGAGACAAAATACTTGACACCCAAAATTAAAGCAGGAAAGTTTTATTTAGCTCACAGTTTGTGCAGGCTTCAGTCCATCATCATCTGGCTCCAAAGCAGGTAGCTCTGCATAAGGGTAACATTTCAAGGCAGCAGCCAGAACAAAGGGGGAAAAGCAAGCCTCTTTTCCTCCTTTATACTGTATGCTGGCCACCTTCTCCCCACCCTTGCTCCCCAGGGCAGATGTAGCACTCACACCACCTCTGTGCCCTCCTCTTGTACAGGATGAGGCTATTTACAAAGTAAGGATCCTGGCTCCCTGCTGAGTCTCTTAGTTAACTTCTAAACTTCTCAAGTTGATACATTGTATCAAACATAAGAACTTCACTACATTTCTAATCTCAGCCTCCACTTTCCTGCCCCTACCTTATGATCCAGTCAAAATCATAGTCATTCTTTTCTAAAACATGACCCATAATTTCTCATCTCTGGGTCATCTCCTGATGATGAGAATGCATAGTAGCACAAGGTCTCACCTCCCCTGCCCAAGGCAGATATTGCTAATTTATCATGTCTTTCTTACTGAGCTGAGATACAATGACTCAATATAGTGCTACAGTCAATCACTGTCAGTTAAATTGAATACTTGAGGTGAAACTAACTTGCCTACCCTGTTGAGTTCTTTCACCTAGTTGGCCTCCATCCCAGTGCTGTTCTTGGAATTGGTGCCTATCAAGTGAAATTCTCTTGAAGTTCCTATTCTACCCTGAGCTTCCAGTTCCAGGCTCATGTATGACTACTGATGACTTCATTTTGACTTTTCTTCTAACTCATATGGTTTTTTGAATTTTTATTTTTATTAGCACATGTTTGCAGTACAGGATGACTACATTCATCATTAGAGTTGGCACAGGCACACAATACATCTCAATAAATCATTTTACATTCCCTTTCCCTTCTTCCCTCCTTCCCCTCTTTCCCTCCTCCCCCTCTTTCCCTCCTCCCCCTCTCTATCTTATGTCCTTTTTGGATCATAAGTGTCTTCAGGCAATAAGAGTGTTCAAATTTCAGATTCCAAACTAGTTTACCTTAGTTTAATGCTAGATCCACCCCAAAAAAGGTATGATCCCTTGAGCAAATTGTTTAATATTAAGCTTCAGGTATCCTCTCCTGTAAAATGGTCATAATAATTGGATCTACTGCAGAAAGTTGTGAGGCTTCAATGAGAAACTACAAGTCAAATGCTAAGTCAAGTGCCACATGCCTATTAAGGCTACAAAAATGACCTTTCTTTCCAGGTGTGATAGTACACAACTGTAATCTCAACCACCTGACTTTAAAAAGGAAGATTAGAGTTCAAGATGTGCCTAGACAATTGAACAAGACCCTATCTCAAAAATAAAAAAGGTTAGAGATGTAACTCAGTGGTAGAATGCCCCTGAATTCAAATTCTGCTACCACAAAAAACTTTTTTTAAATAAATTATCTAACATATTTACATTAGGTATTTATATAATTTATATTACTCCTAATTAATCATAATAGTTGCTTATATTACTTTTCATCTTAAGTTTTTCTCAAAATCTTAAATACAAATTCACCATATGACCTAGCAAGTCCACTCCTAGGAACATAGTCAAGAAAACTGAAAATATGTGTTTATACAAAAACTGTATATGAACGTCTATAATAGCATTATAGGTGAAAACCAAAAAATGGAGACAACCCAAAAGTCCATCGACTGATAAATAGATAATATAGTATTGTGTGAGAAATTGGTGACTCCATTTTGCCATGAGACTCCATTTTGCTCTAAAAACTTCATTTTACTTTATAGCCTGTAGTTTACAGCTTAGGTTGCAGTTAGATATTAAACAGCAAGTGAACTTTAGCCTGCTTCTCCAAAAAAAAAAGCCCCCTTTTCTAGTTAATCATAAAATCTCAAAAAAGAGGAAAAAAAAGAAACAGTTTTAACTCAAAGTAGTCAAATCGCTTAGTTTTACCTACATCTTGTGTGTCAGCTAAACAGATGTGTAAAAGGTCTCGTGACATTAAAGAAATGATTCTGGGGCTGGGGATTTAGCTCAGCGGCATAAGCGCCTGCCTTGCAAGCAGGCAGTCGTGAGTTCGATCCCCGGTACCAATAAAAAGGAAAAAGAAAAAAAAAAAAAGAAAGAAAGAAAGAAATGATGTTGTAAAACATGTGGTATGTATGACAACTCACGGAACTTGCAAACTCACAAATGTTTATTTAAAGGGAAACAGAACAAAGGATCGGGGTCAGTAGCTTCAACTGCCTGAATTTGCTGCTGGCCACTGCAGCCCTTGAAAATAAATCTCACTTGTTTCTCAACTCTCAGTCTCTTGTGGGTGAATCACTCATGTTTTGCCATCACAGTGTAGGCACACAATGGAATGGTATTCAGGCAGATGAATCGAGTACTCATACCTGCTACAGTATGGAGGAAACTTGCAACTAATGATAAGTGAAAGAAGTCACTTTCATAACCGCAACATGACATGTTGTAGTTAGGTGTGGTGGCTTACACCTACAATCCCAGCACTTGGGAGACTGAGACAGGTGTCCAATTTGGGCTATGTACTAGGTTCAAGGCCAATCTGAACTATATAGGGAAACCTTGTCTCAAAAAATGAACAAACAGACAAACCAACAAAAAAAGATGACTTTGTGGGGGTATCAGGAATCAAACTCACAACTTCATGCTTGCCAGGTGGGTGTGCTGTGCTGCTGAGCTATATCCCTAGCAAAAATGACATACTGAATGCTTCCATTTATATGAAATTTCTAGAAAAGTTAAATCCATGAGGACAGAAAGTAAAATACTGATTTTCAGGGGATAGAAAGAGAGAATGGGGAGTGATTGATTAATGAGTATGGAACTTCTATTGGGGGTGATGAAACTACCCTACAAAGTGGTGATGGTTGCATAACACTGTGAACAAAAATGGCTAAAGTTGAAAGTTTTGTTCTATAAATTTTACCTCAATTTTAAAAATTTATAATATCATTTATCTTTATGTTCCATAGTGTGCCTAAGGAGATATCCAGAAGATGAGTGAGTGTTTTTGAAAAGAAAAAATATTTAATGTCTGGTATAGTGATGCACACTTGTAATCCCAGCATTTGAAAGTGAGACAGGATAATTGCTGCAAGTTCAAGGCCAGCCTGGGCTACAAAGTGAGTTCCAGACCAGCCTGAACTGCATAGTGAAACCCTGTCTCAAAAATAAATAAATAAATGCAATTTTGTCTCCTACTGAAAGACTACATTCAGTGTGGCTCAGGTCCAACAGTGTTAGCTAGGCCTTGGTTGTAAAGCACACTGGGAGAAGAGGAGCTGAGTGAAGCAGCTGGTGGGTAGGACAAAGGCCACTCGTTCACTGATCTCCAAGTTGAAAGCCCTGGCCCAGTTGTGTCATCCACCTCTGCCATTCTGGTCATACTAGCAGGAGCCACCCCAAATTCGGATGCCCCACCTCTCCTGCTGGTCAGCCAGTGGTACAAAAATGTAGATGTAGGTAAAACATTTCTTCCCCCACAAGTCCATTGAGTGTCTTTATTAGGAAGAAATAAAGATGCCTGATAAGATTTCCAAATAACTCATTGATCACCAAACCTCTGTCGATGTAGTTGAATCCAAGGGTAACCCAGTGTAAATAACAGACCTTGAATCATGCTCCAAACCAAAATCACACAATCACGTCTCTGTTAAGCCGAGCCCAGACACAAAACACTTACATGATCAGAGTAATCATCATCAACTGTATATCCACTGTCAAGCCAATAATCACAATCAAATCCAGGTGAAGAGAAGTATGAATAAATAGTATGCTGGCCTCCCATTAAAATTCTTGCTTCAAGTCTTGTAGAATACTGATATAAGAAATATAAATTGAGCAAATAAAGAAATTCAGTTCCTGGACTCACAGGGAAATAAAAGGTGGCAGTGATGGGCCTCCAGATCTGGAAGCCATAGAGGAAGGGGCCACAGGAATAAAGGGCTGATGAGGCCCAGTTTACTGACCCAGGGGACCGCAGTGCTGGCAAAGAACCAACAGTGAGTGATGGTCGGGATGCTCCTGAACCAGTCTCTGAAGTGTAATATCTTCGCCTCTCAGGTCGCCAGGATGCACACACCCACCCCTGGGCCCTTCCAGACCCCCTCACGGCAGAGCTGGCTTCATAAACTAAAGCAGGCCACAGTGCTGAAGGCGGTGACCTGCTTACAGCTAACGCGGTGCCACCCCAGATAATTATTTGTATACAAAACAATTCATAGATAAAATGATAATTTATTCTTCTATTGAAATTCCAGAATAGACTGCACCCAACAGAAAATAGAAATTCAATCTTGGAATTTCCCTTGATTAAAATACAATTCAGCAAAAAATACTAGGAGAAACTCAAAAGACAGCAACAAACAGCCATTGAGAATAAGTAAAAATGCTAATTAAAAGACAAGGCTGCTTTTAGACTCCCTCCTTCCTTTTTTATAATTGTACTATGTGCTGGCCCAGTGTGGGGTCATACACCTGTTATCCAGAACTCTGGGAAGCTAAGGCAGGAAAATCACAAGTTCCAACCCAGCCTGGGAAACATAATTTAGTGGGATTCTGTCTCCAAATAAAAAGTAAAAAGGGCTGATGATGTAACTCAGTTTGAAGGCCATGGGTTCAAACCGCACTATAAGAAAAAAGAAAAATAAAGATTGTAATACCTGCAATTCACGTGGGAAATAATGCTCTTGACTTTTTTCATTGTATGGAGGTGGACATAAACATTGGTAATCCTTTCCGAAAGTTGGTTAAACATGTATAATATATACATTTATGTTTGGAAGAAAGCCTGGAATTACAGGCTCCAGTGGTGCACTTAGAGAGAAAACTAGGCTTTTTGTTCTTTTGTTGTTTTTTTTTCTCCTTACCCCATAATTTTTCTATAAGAAGTAGTAAGGATTGCTTTTATAATAGAAATCAGAAAAATATAAACTTCTTGAAAAGTCATAGGAGTAAGAGGGGAGCCAGTTCATTTTGTTGAGAGCAACTTTTTAAAGTTGTGGAAATAGAGTAGAGCTTCTGAGCACATTAGTGATACATCTAGAAAATGATAAAGAAGAAAAATATAGAAATAACTGAGGAAGAGATTAGATCTGCAATTAGAGGATGAGCCGGGAGAGAGTTTTCATAAATCAGCCGTGTGATATGAATCATTTATCAAGTTCATGGCAACGGATGAGGCAACGCTGTGAGGTATAAGGGCAGAGTCAGCACTTACAGAATTGCTGAGCTGTATGTTTACTCCTGAGCTGAAAGTGCCCTTCCCATCACATCCTTTACAGCAGCAAGTGTGTCATTTTGTTGTACAGACATCCAGGTTCAGCTCCTGTGACGAGGACATTAAATGAATTTGTCACTAAGTGAGGAATTCTATGTAGTATGTACATTACAATATTCAAAACAAAAGAGATGGTCAAAGGAAACTCTGACTTGATGGTTTTACTTTTATTTATATAATTCTTAAAATTTGTCCTTTTTTGTGCCATTCTGCACATCTTTGTAGAGCTTCAGTGTCTTCTCTTGGGTACAGTGTACCTTGTTTATATAGCATTGTGATTTTTGCTGATTGTACTGTGCAGTACAGTAATGTGATTTCAATTCTGTTACAAATCACAGTACTGCATGTAAGTCCAAGCAGCAGGTCATAAGTCTGAACAGTCATTAAACAAATGGGTTATTAAATAAAGAATGTCTGTCTTGGTAATAACCAGAGTTGAGACATCTATTCCACAGATGAACAGATAAAAAATAGCACAGCCCTGCAAAGGAAAAGCATTTAGCCAGAAGAAGGCATGAGTATTTATTCATGCCACGATCTCCATAAAACTTGCAAATGATGCTAAGGGAAAGAAGTCACTAAAGATCATGTCCTGCATGATTCCATTTGTATGAAATGTCCCGAAAAGGCAAACTCATGGAGACAGATAGTAGATTAGCAGTTGCCAAGGAATAAAAAGAGAGAGAGAATGAGTGACTAATTAATAAGTAAGGGGCTTCTTTTTAGGGTGATGAAAATGTTCTACAGAGTGGTGATGGTTACGTGACATCGTGAGTCGAATTAAAGCCCTTGAATTATACAATTAAACATGTTTTAAATGGTGAATTTTGACTAACCTCAAACAATCTGTGCTGGGTCCCGGAAATGGAGGCAGATGGAGCTGTGAGAGTTCTCCTGAGGTCAACAGTCGGGAGGGAACCCTAGTGGTCACACTCTGGGACCTGCAGCAGTGTGGTCAGTCTCTTCTTAAAGCAGGCCTTAGCTTCATTTATCAAGATAGATGCTTTTGAGACTTCCGGGAAAATGGCAGAAGAGTAAGTGGTGAATTTTATGTTACATGATTTTCATCTTGTTTTTTTAAAGTTATTATAAGGTTGAGCATCTGGACCCTCTAGCTGCAATATGCAGACAGCCACTGTTGACTTTCTTGCCCCTGATCCTGTGAGCTAACCTAGTAAATCCATAATATTCCTAAGGAGATAGCAAGATATTGAATATCTTTAAAGGGGAAATATTTAACCAGGCTTTAAGTACATAGAGGAAATGACTCAAGTAACCTTTCTAAACTATAGATTGTTATTTTTGTACAAGACAAAACAGATTAAAAGATAATTTATTCTTCTATAGAAATTCAAAGAATTTAATGTGCCCAATGAAAAAATAAAAGTCCAATCTTAGAATTACATTCAGTTAAAAAACAAGACTATGAATAGCCATTGATTAGATGTAAAAAAAATTACTAAGTAAAGCAAATGATCGCTTTTAAGCCAATTTTTTAAAATTGTAGTACCTGCTGAGCAGGCATGGTACTGCAGACTTATAATCCCAGAACGCCTGAGAGGCTAAGGCAGGAAAAATATAAATTCCAGCCTAGACATAGTGAGATCCTATCCCTAAATAAAAAATGAAGAGCCTGGCATGGTGGCACAAGCCTGTAAGCCCCATACTTGGGAGGCTGAGGCAGGAGGATCACTGTGAGTTCAATGCCAGCCTGGGTTACAAAGTGAGTTCTATGCCAGCTTGAACTGTATAGTGAAATTCTGTCTCAAAAAGAAAAGAAGAAAAAAGAAATGACTGGGATGTATCTCTGTTCAAAGGCCATGGGTTCAAATGCCCACTACTGAAAAAAAAAAAAAACAGCAAAAACTGAAAAATTTAATATCTGCCATTCACATGGAAAATGATGATCTTACTTGGGATTTTCATTATATGGAGGGGATATAAATAGTGTATACCATGTTATATATATATATATATATATATATATATATATATATATTATTTTTGACTGAAAAGGGGTCTGGAATGGTATACCCCAACTGGTTCACTTGGAGAGGAAATCATTCTTTTTTTTCTTATTCCCTAATATTTCTAAGAGAAGCAGTAAGTCTTGCTTTCAAAAAGATATTTCTTAACTTCTTTAACAATTATTGAGGTGAGGGAAACATCAGTTCATTTTCTAGAGGCCAACTTGTAAATTTTATTTAAAATTATATAAATAAACTAAACTTTTTTGAGCCCATTAGTGATGAATCTAGAAACTCATAAACAAGTAAACTAGAGAAATAAGGGAGGAAGACATTAGATCTGCACTTAGTGACTGATGAGATAGAATCTTTACACATTGGCCACACAATAGGAACAGTTAAGTGCATGGAAGTGGGAGGGGCCATGCTGCGGCTTAAGAAAAGTCTGTACTTACAGAGCCCTTAGATGACCTTCTGATGGTGACTCCGGTAGTGAGTTCCACACCCGGCCCACCACCAAAAGTGTCATTTCATTATTTTTGTCTTTGCCAATCTAACTAGAAAATAATGAATCCTAATTCAAAGTTCATCTCTTTAAAGCTGAATATTTTCTAAGGTTTATTAGGTTTATTTATTTGCTATTTTTTTCATTTACTGGTTATTTCCATGCTTTCTTTTGCAAACTGTCTATATGTTTTGCTTTGTTTTTTCTTTTTTCTGTCTTTTCTTTTTTTTTCTTCTCTCTGTCTCTCTCTCTCTCTCTTCTCTTCTCTTCTCTTCTCTTCTCTTCTCTTCTTTTCTTTTCTGTGGTGCTGGGGAATTGAACCCAGGACCTTGCAAATGTGAAGTAAACATTCCTGTGCTAGGCCACACACCCAAACCATATAGGTTTGTTTTTAAATCATTCTTTTTCTTGTTGGCATCTTATAGTACTTTAAAGGTAGAAATTTCAAACTTCTACCCATTGATAGGATTATTTCCAAAAGATGAAAAATATTTCCAAAAGATGAGAAGTATAAAACAAAAAGCGGCCTTTATTCTGAGAACAGGGAGAGAGATGACCGGCACCAACCACAGCTGGCATGGAGGTATATAAGTAGCCTCGGTTTGGGGTGGAGCCTAAGGAGGGCATTAGGGATGCACAGGTAGCCCATTGGTCCTAAGTTTGGCGCCATAGGCAAATTTCCAGGGGCGGGAAGATGGCGTCACAGGTAAATTCCTAGTGGTGGGGGAGATAGGGACTTCCTGCTTTTGGTTGAGGCTTTCCTGGCTACAGTGTCCTGTCTGGGCCAAAACCCTTTCACCCATCACATGTGTTGTCCATATGTTTTCCCAGTGTATCATTCAGGTTCTTTTTTCTTCTTATTAAACTTTGTATTATGGGTCTCAAAATTCTGTGACAGATCTTTGGTCAAGTTGCCTTGATTAAAAAGGGTGTGGCTCCCAGTTGTCTTTTGTTGGGGACATAGCTCAGCAGCAAAGCGCCTGCCTGGCAAACACAAGGTCATGAGTTTGATCCCTGGTACCAAAAGATGAAAAATTTTTTAAAATTTTAAAGATGTGTTTTGCTGGGCATAGTGGCACATACGTTTAATCCCTGTACTTGGGAGGCTGATTGCCCAAGGTCAAGGCCAGCCTGAGCTATACGAGAGAGTTCAAAGCCATCCTGCACTACATAGTGAGACCTTCTCTAAAAAAATAATTTAAAAAATAAAGGATTTTTAAAAAACTAATAACTTTAAACACATATAGACACACACACACACACACACACACACACACACACACATACACACACACAGAAAACGACCCACAAACCATTTTCCTTTCTTCTGAAGGGTTTATGATGCATTGATAGCATTATCCAGTCTTTTACTACTAAGTATAAATAGCTAAATGTGAAAAAAACTGTGTGACCTCTCTTGATTAGCATCCCTAGAACAGGTAAGAGGAGAACCAGTCAGCTGTTCCCGTGAGCCTACTGGCATGCAGGCTGAGAATCAAACTTCCCCCACCCCATCAGCAACTGGGAACAGAGTTCTGAGCATCTTTTGGGAGGATGACCATACGTGATATAGCAAATAGGGGGGATTTCCTTCTATGTTCTGTTTGAAGGCAAAGGTTATTTTTACTGTTATGTTTTGTAATGATTGTTACGCTCTGTTCAATATTCTCCTTCAATTGGTTTTACAATGGTCTGTAATTGGCTGGATTTCTCTATACCTAATTGACTAGACAACTATTATGAAGATAATGAGATATCCTATAGTACCTATTACTACTATTCCAGTATCCTGCTTTGAAGTTCTCTAACAATGTCACTACTGAAAGGGTTTTGGCCAAGATAGGACACTGTAGCCAGAAAAGCCTCAACCGGAAGCAGGAAGCCCCTATCTCCCCCGCCCCTAGGAAGTTACCTGTGACGCCATCTTCCCACCCCTGGAAATTTACATATGGCGCCAAACCTAAGACCAATGGGCTACCTGTAAGTCCCTAATGCCCGCCTTAGGTTCCACCCCAAACCGAGGCTATTTACATGCCCCCACGCCACGTGGGGAGATCGCAGGATGCCAGCAGTGGGGGTGCCAGTCATCTCTCTCTGTGTTCTCAGAATAAAGGCTGCTTTTTATTTTATACTTCTCATCTTTTGGAAATATTTTTCATCTTTTGGAAATAATCCTAGCAACTACATTGTCTCGATTGGCTTTGTTCTATCTTGTTCTGTTGTATTTTTACTACATTCTAAATAAAATTTTAAAAAATTTTTTAAAAAGAAAGAAAAAACAGTCTAAGAACTTTCTTCCACCACTGATTAAGACTAGAGTTACAGGTGTCAGAGACATTATGAGCTTTCCAGACAGACTCGCTGACCATGCCAGTCTTCTTTTCTACTGATCTGATGACACCCACTCAAATCACAAACCACAAATGTCCCAGAGGCAGGTAGTCATACAAGTTCTCTGCCTACCTGGGCTTGCCTATAACTATGGCTCCAATGTCAGCATCAGGAGATGTAGGGCCACCTTCCAGCTTCTTAACAAACTGTCAGTCAATCTTGTCTTTCAGTCCAACAAATTCACAAGCAATATGAGGTGTGTGACAGTGCAGTATAGGAGCAGAGCCAGTACTGATTTGCATTATTTTCTTCTGACATGGAATTAATGAATGATTCTTATATTTGTTTGTTTGATTTGTGATAGTGTCTCACTATGTTGACCATCTGGTCTCAAATTCAAGATCCTCATGCATGAACCTCCTAAGGAGCTGAGCTTAGGAGTACACACCCAGGGCTCAACCAGTGATTCTTTAGCCCTGTCAGTTGTAAGGTAGAAATACATAATTTGCTTAAACTCCCTTTGCAGGTGCTATGAAAAAGTATGATTTTGCAACTGATGTTAGATAAACTTGTGTGTGAAAAAAACTCATCCATTTAGAACATTATAACTGCCAGAATATGAGTTTACACTCATGATCACTTGGAAGAATGCCAAGTACTTGGAAGAATGCCAAGTTCTATAACAGAATGATAGTTTTATGACCAGTTTTGACACTATGACTGTCTATGACATAAAGACCTATCCTAGGCCCCTGGAGGAAGCTGAGAATCACATTGATTCAAGTTCCTATGTGTCCTGTAAAGACTTGTTTTTAAGTACGAATTTTAGCTCTTATCACTACCAAGGATATGAAAGAAAACCACACTAACCTCTGGCACTGTTCTTCATTTTGTGTAATTGTTTTAACAATCTCTATTCTTTTTTTCCCCTTCGGTACAGGGATCAAATTCATGACCTTACACTTGCCAGGCAGGTGTATTGCCACTAGCTAGGATCCCTGACCCTAACAATTTCTATTCTTAAATAATAGAATTAAATATAAATCTGTTCAATGTTTCCTAAGAGGCATTTAAGATAAAAATTTTAGGCCAGGCATGGTGACGCACTTCTATAATCTCAACACATGGGAAGCTGAAACAGGAGAATCACTGAGTTTGAAGTCAACCTGGGCTATGTAATGAATTCAAGACTAATCAAAACTACAAAGCAAAAACCTACCTCAAAAAATGAAACAAGGCAGCCAGCCCAGTCCCCACATGCATGCTGGCCACCATTGGGATGCTCCCATGGGTAGCCTACGTGGGCAGGGAGGACCAGTCAGCCATGTCTTGGAAAAATCCCAGAGAGTCTGGAGAAGTCTGCCCTGCACACCTCACCTCCCAAGGGTGCCTGACCCATCCCCCTACACTGTGGACAGGTAGCCAATGTGGGAAACACCTGGAACCCACAACCCACTCATCCAGCAGAACTCAAGAAAATGTCAAGACGAAGGAGCAAAAGGCAAGCTCTGCCTTCCAGCCCAAACAGAACAAGTCCAAGAGACTTAGACATGGAAGAAAGTGGAAGTCACACATCTGAAATTTCTAGGATGGAGGGGCTGGGGGTTTAGCTCAGCAGTGTGAGTGCCTGCTTGGCAAGTGCAAGGTCATGAGTTCAGTCCTCAGTATGGACCAAAAAAATTTTTAAAAAAGAAAGTTCGATGATTGAAATTTCTAGGATGATGGCAACTGAAGTAAAGAAACTACTTCATGAAGCTGCAAAAGAAATCAGATCAAAAATAATAATTCAGGTAAAAGAAGAAATTACAAACATAATAAAATGGCTGCTAGGGACTGGGGATTTAGCTCAGCAGCATAAGTGCCTGCCTTTAAGCAGGCAGTCGTGAGTTCAATCCCTGGTACCAATAAAAACGAAAAAGACCCAAATAAATAAATAAATAAATAAATAAATAAAATGGCTGCTGAGCATATCTAAAGAAGACATAGATTTAAAAAAAAGAGCACAGGAGAATGAGGGAAACCCTGAATAAACAATATAGAAAAGAATTAGAATGCATGAAACAGACTCAAAGAGAATCCCAGGAAATTAAAAACTCCATTGAAAGCTATCAAAACCACTTGAAAGAAACTGAAGGTAGATGTTCAGACCTTGAAGACAGGATGGCAGCCAGTGATTGTGAAAGGATAGATCTCTTAAAAATAACAAAGAAGAGAGCTGGGGATTTAGGTTGGCAGTGTAAGTGCCTGCCTGACAAGTGCAAGGTTGTGAGTTTGATTGCCAGTATCAAAAAAAAAAAAAAAAAAAGGAACCAGTAAATAACAATCCCATGGCTGCAAGATGACAAAAAGAAAAATAATTTAAGAATGATACATGTCAGCAAAAAAGCAAGAGTCAACACAAATGACTTAAAGAGATTACAGAAGTAGCAGCAGAGAACTTCCCAAGCATGGGAAAAGAAACTGACATACAGATAAGTGAGGCATATAGGACTCCAACTAGCCATAACCAAAATAAATCTATATCAGACATATAATAATCAAGATCCCAGAAATTCAGCACAAGAACAGAATATAAAAGGCTATTAGAAAAAAGAAACATCACCTATAAAGGAAAATCCATCAGGAGCCAGGCGTGGTGGCTCACACTTGTAATCCCAAGCACTCAGGAGGCTGAGGCAGGATCATTGTGAGTTCGAGACCAGCCTGGGCTACAAAGTGAGCTCAAGGCCAGCCTGAACTGCACAGAGAGACCCTGTCTCAAAAAGACAAAAAAGAAAACCCATCAGAATCACCACAGACTTCTCAACACAAACCATCAAGTCGAGAAGAGCTTAGAGAGAAGCATTTCAAGCTCTAAAAGAAAAAACCTCCAACCCAGATTGAAGTACCCTACCAAATTATCTTTCAGAATTAATGGAGAAATAAGATACTTCCATGAAAAAGAACAACTGAAGGAATTCATGACCACCAAACCAATCCTACAAAGAATATTAAAGGATATTCTGGAGAGATAAAAATGACCACAGCCCCAATAGCAGAGTGGGACCACTAAGCAGGGCAGACAATTGAACAGAGAGGAAAAGTAGGAAAAACAGCATGGAAGAGACAAACCAGTGCATGTTAGTCATAACCATTAATGTAGATGGCCTCAATTCACCAATAAAAAGAAACGTAGATTGGATCAAGAAACAAGATCCACCGATATGTGGTACACAAGAACCACACTAACTCAAAAAGAAATTCATAGACTGAAAGTCAAAAGAGAGAAAACAATGTTCCATGTAACAGGGAGCCACAAAAAAACAGGGGTAGCTTGCCCATCAACTGCAGAATGGATAAGAAAGATACAGCATTTTTATACAATAGAACGCTACTCAGCTATGAACAAGGATAACCACGAGGCTCTTGTAGGTAAATGGATGCAACTTGTGATCATGCTTTTGGGTGAAATGGTTTAGACTCACATAGATAAACATAATGTTGTCTCCCTCATATAAAAAACTGAAGGAGTTAGTGGGATCCAAAATGTACAGTAGGTATTGTGAAATTGAAGGGGAGGGAAAAGCTAAAAAGGCAAGGTGGTGGCCATTGTTCATTCTCTGTTATTTTGTTTTAAAGTCCTGTATCATTACATTGTTTTGTTTTGATCTATTTTATTCTGTTTTATTTGATTTTTTGAGGTCTGATGGGATGGGCATCTATTTTGAAGATAACAAGAGGCCATTGGTGGTAGCCATTATTGATTTCCTGTTATTTTGAAGTCCTGTGTCACTTTCACTGTTTTTTTTTTTTTGGACTGGCTTTACTCTGTTTTACTTTGTTTGGTTTTATTCTCTTAAAAATAAAAATAACAACAAAAGATAAAAGCCTTTAAACTCTATTTGATGAATTTTAAATATCTATGTATGGATACATTACTAACCTTAAAGAATAGGAACCTATTTTCTACTTGCTGATCTCACAGCAGATAATTGATGTTGAAATATCAAATGTCACAAAAACATTAAGTTTGGTAAGGTTGCTTTCCTATCTTCAGTAGTTTTATGATACTGTCATTCACATGTCTTTAAGGACGTAGATGTTACCTTACATTGTGGGGCTTCATAGCTGCAGCTAGACATTTCCTGGCTCAGTCTCTCTGAGTCAATCCTTTTCCTTTTTTTTTTTTTTTTTTTTTTTTTTTTTTGGTATCAGGGACCGAACTCATGACCACACGCTTGCAAGGCAGGTACTTATGCCACTGAGCTAAATCCCTGACCTCCATTCATTCTGGAATTCACACAGGTGAATGAGTAGCTCTGCACTCAAACTCAAAGATGTTCTACCATAGTAAACCAAGTCTATTAGACTTATTGCTCTGATTTTTTCCTCATTTCCTTTCAAACAAGATAGTCATAAGTTTGATCCCTGCTACAAAAAAAAAGTATTTACCTAATACTCTCTGCTGGTTAATAACTCAAAGAAAGCATTTGAAAGGGTTGAGAACCAGGTTAAGACTTGGCCAGTGGCTTCTCACTTACTTCATGCTTCAATAAACCTCTTTGTGAAGTGTGAATTATAATATCTTCCCAACTCCACATTTGACCAGAATAACAAGCACACTATCTGAAAGCATTTAAAATGCTTCAGGAAAAAGGCCCAAAAAACCTGTAACCTTTAAAAGCAAATATTATTGTACAAAATAGAGAGATGAATGCAGCACAAAAACAACAGAAAATATTGGAAGTCTTAGACATTATCATTATCGACTTTTCTCTTTTCTCTTTTTGCCAGCTAGCCCCAAATATCTTGCAGTTGCATAATGGTTAAAGTTTGTGTGTATCATGGCAAATGCTATAATATTCGTTAGGACCCATATTACAGGGAAACATGCAGGGATGGAATTCACCACCGAGAAACACTTTTACTTCTCTATCTGCCTCCCCTCATAGTCTGTAAATTCTGATATTGATGTGAGCACAAAGCTTCACTTGTTTTGGTCCAAATATCCAGATATGTGGGTGGACTCATTCCACCAAAGAATTTCATCAAAATTCACATCTGCTGATTTCATAGTGTGAGGCATTTGACCCTTTGCCTGATGCCTCTAATTAGCATGAAACAGTTTTCCTACCTGAAAATAGATTGCTTCCACCTACTGAAATGTATTGAGCATAAACAGTATAAATGACACCCTGCTCAGTATTGCAGGGAGCATAAAAGAATAAATTAGTCAGTTTTTGCCCCTGAGAATTTCACAGGACCACATTCCTAGATATGGATCTCAGCCAGACCCAGTTCTCTAGAATGGAGGCTGTGATGTTTATCTCCCTATGCTCAGGGCCTTGGGCCTCAGAATACTCAGAAGAAAAATGACAGCCTTTCTTTCCTATTTTGTGTTCAACTTGGGAGAATCATTTCTAGCCTCTTTCTAGTCTGATCTTAATTGCTTACATAAGAGCCAGAGAAGACTCCATCATCAGAATAGGTTAGAGCACAAGTTTATTATTTAGACAAATAGTGAACAGGAAGAGATGGGGAGAAGGGGAGAGAGAAAGCACTTGCTAGAAGAAATCTGCAAAAACAAAATTTCTGCGGAAAACTAAGGAACTATTCAGTAATATTGACTCTCAATAATAAGAATAAAACAGACAAAGGCCTTGTGGGGAGAAGAAAACAATTTGGAGAAAATTCAATTAATCAAAAACTAAAATAGCCAGGTGTGGTGGCACATGCCCATAACCCCAGCACTCAGGAGGTTGAGGTAGCACAATAGCTATGAGTTCAAAGCCAGCCTGGACTACATAGCAAGACCCTGTCTCAAAAGAGAAAGAAAGAAAGAGTGAGAGAAAGAAAGAAAGAGAAAAAGAAATATCTAAAACATTTCAAATCAAGATAGCAACATGTACTTATTTTATTTGGTTGTCTCCATTATCAAACAATGAGCAGCTCAGGAGTTCGAGATAATTATTTCTCTAAGAATAGTAGAGTAGTAACTATCCAGGTAGATATGACCAAAGATTTCTTAAAAAAAAAAAAAAAAAGTACAGAAGTAATAAGAGAACAAGCAGAAAAGTAGATTTGTCAATCCATATGAATCTGTATATAAAACGTACATATTGACACTTTAAACCTACAACTATAGAAATGCTAGAAAACATAAGCATGCATTCTCAGGTATTTTATTACTCAAAGTGACGACGTTCCTTATAGGTCAACTAGCTCTCAGAACAAAAGGGGAAAGGTCAAACTATCATTCTCATTCTCTCTCTCTCTCTCTCTCTCTCTCTCTCTCTCTCTCTCTCTCTCTCTCTCTCTCTCTCTCTCTCTCCAGTCTCATTACTTATCTCACCCTCACCTTGAACTCAGCGTGTAGCCCCGGCTGACCTCAAGCTCCGGACAAACCTCTTGTCTCAACCAGTTGAGATTACAAGTGACCACGCCTCACCGGGCCTGGAAATAGTTTTGAGCTCAGAGATCCCTTGAAAAGACTTTGGAGACACCCGTCGGACCTAGTGAACACCCATTTGGGAATTAATCCAAGCAATTTGCTCTCAGGTCAGTTCTTATTTCCTATTACTAACAAAGCGTTATCTTCTCTGATGTATATTTTATTCTCATTTCTGGACAACTCTGAGGATAATTGACCTAAGGTAATCCCTAGCTTGCTGCAACTCAAAAAGAAAACGCTGGAGCACAGGGCTGGCGTTCGGCTCAACCCTGAGCACTGGATGCAGAGAAACACAGGCTCTAGAAACGAGTCCCACACCAGTCAGCCGAGTCACCAAGGCGGAGGAGGCACAGCTGGTGACCGGCGATCGGCTCACCCAGGGCTTGGGACAGAAGCCAAGAGATGCAGACAGAGGCCCGCCCGCCGTAGGCGAGCCGGCCCCGGAGGCGGAGCGCCGCCAGGTGTCCCACGGCAGCCTCGTCCTTCGCCCCACTCCCGGCGTCAGCCTCTTGGGGCGCGGGCAGGAGCACACGCATTCCCCGGGCGCCGCTCTGAGGGTTTTGGCGCCCCCTCTGCGCGCAGGGCCGGAGAGAGCGCGGCCGGCTGGTCTCTGAGACTTGCAACTCCAAGCAACAGAACTCCGGCCCCGGGACTGAGGAACATGTGCCGGGAGATACAGGTGCGGGACCCGGGCGGGACCCGACCCCAACACAAAGCCCTAACTGTGGGATCCGCGCTCTTCCGAATCTGGAGGCACCGGCGCGCCGGGCGTCCCCAGGCGCTCTTGGGGGCCACTGTCCCGGCGCGCACCAGGCCCTGGCGACCGAAACCGCGCGTGGGGCGCATTCGCGCGGTGGTTTTGGGTACAACAGGGCGGATGACTCAGTTTCCACCGAAACTTAAAACGACTGAGCCAGGGACATTTTTGATGTGTGCTTTTTCTTTGTTTTAGTTTGTCTGACAGCTGCCAGACTATGGTTACACTTCTGATTCTGTTCAGCCAACTGCCCATAGTTACCTTAGCGCTTCCTCGTTACACAAGAGCTGCAAAGGACTCCAGGCATGCCCCAGAAGAAGGTAAGAGGGACCGTGTTTCCGAGAAAGCCCTCCTGGAAACCCGAGCCGCCTATCAAGAGTTTTCAAGTGGAAATTGTATGCCTCCTCGAACACAGAAGCACTAAACGAGCGTTTACTTTAATTTGTGGTTTATTTGGTAATGTGTTGGACTTTTGTGTTCTTTAAAATGCGTATGAATTTATCTCTGCGAGTCTCCTTTGGTAAAATGTATGCTTGAGATCCGGTTTCATTGTCTGAAAATGAGTGACTTTTTGTAGATGAAGCTGTGTTAATCACACAATTGCTTGTTGTTTGTGGAAGGATGGACAGGGCGTCCTGTTCTAGCCTGGACTTGTTTTCTTTTGTTTTTTTGGCACTGGTCGAGTTGGAACGGAGGGCTTTAGGCATGCTAGGCACGCTTTCTACCTCTGAGCTACACTCTGCCACCCTGAGTGCCAAGTATGACCTTCTTGTGAGACTCTGGGCAAAATACTTGACCCCTTTGGGCTTGATCAGTTTCATCTGTAAAGTGACCGGGGATAGATGCAGAACCATATCTCAGGTCCTTTCTGACTTTGTTAAGTTTACTTGTCTAGAAAAGGCAGATGGTTGAGAGATGGTTTGTGACTTACTTAGAAATCTATGCCATTTAGGTTCTAGATCATAAACAGGTTAGTTTTGTTTTGTTTTTTGTTTTTTGTTTTGTTTTTGTTTTTGTTTTTGTTTTTTTACCTATATTTTAAAAGCCTTGCCTGGAAAAGCCAGAAAAAAAGAAAAAGGAAAAGTGCTTTTGGCCCTAAGCATTCTTCTCCCTGTCTAATCATTGTCCTCCCCCACTCCAGTGTCATACAGGCGTTTCCTTTATCCCTTCTCATCAGATCCTTCTGTCAGGTCATTTTCATTTGAGAAGGATTTTTTACACTAGTATGTCTGACTTATTAAGGATTAATATAGTTTATTGATTGTGTGTGTATATGTGTCTATGTGTGTGTGTCTTAGGACAGTACCGTAAGTTTAAGAAAGTAAACTCCAACGAGGCATGGTGGTGCACTCCTGTAATCTCAGCACTCAGGAGGCTGAGGCAGGAGGATTGTTGCAAGTTCAAAACCAGCTTGGGTTACAAAGTAAGCTCAAGACCAGCCTGAACTGCATAGTGAAGACCCTGTCCCAAAAAGTAAAAAAAAAAAAAAGAAAGAAAGAAAGAAAGAAAGAAAGCAAACTCCAGTACCAAAATCCTAGGCAGTTGGACCTCCCAAATCACACCAAATATGTAAACCATATATATATAAGGTGAATGATCCATTCTTAGTAGGACTTGATGTGACTCCTCAGAATGTGTGTTCATTCATTCACATGCCACAAACTTAAAAATTACTCTCAAGAACATCATACACTGTGGAAGGGATTTAGAAACCATACCTGAGTGCAGAGAGCTACAGTTGTCTGCAGGATATGAGGATGAGAGGTCCAACACACTTGAAAGCCAATTTGTTCCATCAGTAACTACATTATGAACATATACTGTGTGCCACACCCTGTGCTAACTGCTGGAGAAAGTCCTCCTGGAAACCAGAACCACCTATTAGAGATCTCAAGCAGAAATTATATCCTGTAGGGGCACAAAATTGCATTTAGTTTAATTTGTGGCTTACTTGGTGATGTAAAAATGAAAGAACATAACTCCTGTCCTGGAAGACCTCTGCATCTGGTGGGAGGTCAGGGGTACACATACAGACTCCATAAATTCTGTAACAGAGGTAGAAACAGAGAACCCTAGAGCAGAAAAGAGTGAGTAGCATAACCCTGGCCCAGGAGAGTTGTATGACACACTACCAGTGCTTTCCCTCTGCAAATGGGACATAAGAAATGGAGACAGTCTTCCCCTCATCTGCAGAGGATTCATTCCAGAACTCCCAGTGGCCCCCCTAAAACTTCACATAGTACTGAATGAATCCTGTATGTAAGCACCGAGTACCATTAAGCTGATCTGATAACCAAGATTGCTACTAAGTGACTAATGAGCTGGTAGTATATACTGTGGACAAAGGGTACTCTAGACAAAGGGTGGTTGACATTCTGGGCAAAACTGAGCAAGAAGTGAAAGATTTCACCCTGCTACTCAGAATTACATACAATTTAAAACTTATAACTGGTTCATATCTGAAATTTTCCATTTAATGTTTTCAGATTATAATTGACCTCAGATAACCAAATGTGGAGAAAGTGAGGCTGTTGGGTTAGGGAGTACATCTGTAACTGAAGAAGGAGAAGAACTTCAGCTAAATTTTCATAAAGTTGTAGGGTAGAGCTGAAATGACTTACAAAAGAGCTTATTTAGAAAACATGGGGCGATAGAAGAGAGGAAGAGAATAGAATATTTAGGTTGATGGATTTGTAACAGTGGGATGCACAGACAACCTCATAGGATAATCTAAAACAAGAAAAACATAGACGGGAAGAGAATTTTACAAAAGCAGATGCAAAGGTCAATCCTCCAGCCATAGTCGGGAGGAAAACCGGATCTCTCACTGAGAACCAAGGGCTTTCCAGGGGCAAGGAAGTTTACTCTTTTCCAATTAGAAATAAAATCAGGGCTACTTAGACTCAAGACAAAGGACAGTATTTCTCCAGAGATTGTAAGGGATGCAGGGAATGACCTAGTAATGAAGGTTAAGTAAAATTAGCCACTGATGGAGTCAGTGCTTTGACTCTCAGGAAAGCATCACACAGCAACTCCTGGCAGGATCATTTAATATAGTTTCAATCACAATACTATGATTAATCATAAATATCATGTATGCTCTTGCACAAATATCATTTCAAAACATTAAAATGTTTATGGCTCACTTGTTTATTTTCCATTCAAGTCAAAGTTAGCTTCAGCATGAGGCCAACTGTGGGGGCACACAGCTGTATCCCAGCACTCGGGAGTGTGAGGCAGAATTGCAAGTTCAGGGCCATCCTAAGGTATGCAGCAAAATCTTGTTGCAAAAAGACAAACAAAAACCACACTGCTTTATTGAGTCCCGAAAGGAGTTCTAAGTCAGATACTTGCTTGGACATGAGAAATTTGGCACTGCTCTTTTAGCCGATCAAAGTAAAGATCTAAAAACTAGCACCACCGCAGTAGATTTCTTATTCTCTATTCTGAAATTAGATTTTATGCAGTGACTGTGAGTGAGTATTGCTTCATAATACTTTAAACCTATGCCAAATTGAGTAACACCAGATTATACGTATGAATTGCTTTGACTGGTTGAATTTTAGGGCTAAGAATATCTTCCCTTGACTGGCTTAAAAAAAAAAAAAAAAAAAAAAAAAAAGAATATCTTCCCACATTAGGAAAGCTGAGGTTTTTTACATTCAGTGATGTTTTGAGAACCTCTTTGGTGGCCAGACTGAGGGCAACAGTGGTAATAGAGAACTAAGGCAGATCTATCCCCAGGTGATACTGATGCTGTGGAGATAAGTAGAACATAAACTAGGAGCACCTGAGATGGGTAGGTAGAAACCAGAGTTTGAGGTAACATTGAACAGAATCCTGAAGGAGGTTTGAGACAAACAGAAAGTTGTATTCAAAGGAAACAGGAAATACAAAGGCAGTGGAGAAGCAAGTATGCTGAAAGCCAACATGGCATAGCTTCAACAGAATACATAACAGGTAAGAGATGAGCTCAGAGGAGGAAGGCTTGCAGCCAGATTGTATAGGGCCCAAGGCCATTGTAAGAAATCCAGTTTTTATTCTGTGGATGATAGAACTGATATTAGGAGGTTTAAAAAGCAGCCAGATGTGGTGACTAAGGCAGATGGGCCACAAATTTGAGGTTAGCCTGGGGAGTATAGCAAGACTCTTTGTCTTAAATAAAGACTGGGCTGATCGTTTTTACACGTTTATAATCCCAGCCCTCTGGGAGGCTGAAACAGGAGAATTGCCGGTTTGAGCCCAGCCCAGGCAAGTCAGTGACACTCTGTTTTAAAATTTAAAAATAAAAATAGGCTAGGGGTGTAGTTCAGTGTGAGAACCCTGAGTTCAGTCTACACATACACACACACACACACATACAACAAGAACAAAATCTGACTTAGCTTTTAAAAAGATTTCTGGCTGTTGTATTGACAACAGATTATAGTAGAACAAAGACACCAATTGGAATGCCTTGGAAACCCCATAAAGGAAGATGGAAATTTTTCATTCTTTCTCCACATGGGGGCAGCATAAAATGTACAGAAAGGCAAATTGAGGGGAAAGAACAGAAGTATTTAAT
Organism: Cavia porcellus; assembly: GCF_034190915.1. Classification (NCBI taxonomy): domain Eukaryota; kingdom Metazoa; phylum Chordata; class Mammalia; order Rodentia; family Caviidae; genus Cavia; species Cavia porcellus. The sequence continues at coordinate 31,234,757 of NW_026947500.1, forward strand.
CATACTGGCCTGTCTTCCACTTTTTAGCTCTCTTTTTTTTCCCGGTGTTTTGATACAGTCTCACTGTGTAGGTCAGGATGGCCTTGAATTCATGTTTAGCCCAGGATGACCTCAAACTCATGCCAATCCTCCTGCCTCAGCCTCCCAAGTGGTAGAATTACAGGCATACACTATGACACCCAGCTTCCACTTTTTAATATAAAATAACTATCATCAATTATTTCATCCTAGCTTCCCCTTGGTTCCAATAGCCATATATGTTATTTATAACATAGAAATTAACACTCTAGAATAGTACAAAGCAAAAAAACATACAATGTGAGCCACAAAAATAATTTAAATTTTTCTAATGCACTTGTTTTAAAAACAAATAGATAAATTAATTTTAATAATATACTTAATTTAACCAAATATGCAAAATATCATTGTCTCAAAGAATAACAGCATAAAACTTTATTGAGATATATCGCCTCCTTTTTTCTCCCTCCACACTAAATCCTTGAAATTTTGTGTGTATTTGGTATTTTTAGTACATCTCAATTCAGACTGGCCACCTTTCAAGGGCTTAGTAACTATATGTGTTCAGTGGCTACTGTATCGGATGAAACAGCTCTAGAAGATTCAAACCTGTTTGAAAAGATAATTTGTAGGAAAAACATCTTGAACAAGATATGACTGCTCTCAAAAGACTAAGCCAACCCAAGATCACTCACAAACCAGCATTAGTTTTCAAAAAAATGCTTTCTGGGGAACAGTCTTATAATTGTTCACTTTAATATAGTCTGCCTGTGGTAATGGTTAGTAGTGAGAAGAGTCATCACTTTTAAATTCTTTTAATCACTTTGATGTAGGTGTCAGAAGTTTTCTGAATTCCAGTCTCAGCCTATGATCTTAGCATAATCACTTAAACTTTGTTTAAGAACAAGTTTAAGGTTTGTAGGTGTTGAAATATTGTCATGATGAGATTTTTTTCCAGTGCTAGGGATCAAACCCGAGCATCCTAGACAAGCACTCTACTAGTAAGCCATGTCCTCTGCCTTTTATTTTTATTTGAGCCTATGTGTTGCTGAGTTGCTTAGACTGTCCTGGAACTTTCAAGCCTCACAAGTAGCTGGGATTACAGGTGTGTACCACCATTCCCTGCTCATGCTATTTCCTTGGGTCAGATTTTAAAGTCATACAAAACTTAAATATCGTATAGTTTCTTTTACATGAGAAACTCAATTTATACATGAATTAAAGAACAAATCAAAGATAGATCAAGGGAAACTAGGAGACAGATCTTGTGCAGATGGGAAGGGAACAAAGAAATAAAGGATGAGAAGAGGAGGAAAGAGAAAAAGAGGTATAAGAAGAAGGTGTGTTATGTTCATGTACTAACAACCCTCAATGAATGTAATCATTATGTGTCACAAACATGTAATAGTAAAAAAAATGGCTTGACAAGTAGTAAGTACTATACAGATATTTTTATGTAGATGGATGGATTAATAGATTGTAGTCAGAAATAACTCAGACATACACATATACATGCCTGATTTTACTGTTATAATAATTTACAGTACATGTCTATCTTTCACTGAACTTTATCTCGAGTACTGTAAAAAAATATTTGTTTTAGGGGCTGGGGATTTAGCTCAGCAGCATAAGCACCTGCTTTGCAAGCAGGCGGTTGTGAGTTTGATCCCTGGTACCGATAAAAATGAAAAAGACAAAAAATATATATATATTTGTTTTTTGCCTGTTATCTGCTTGATTCATTATTGAAGTTGTAGATCCTAAAGATTTTAATCAAATCACTCATGCAATCAGGAAGAATTGGGCCCTAAAAGAAAGTGTATTTTAAACTTTTAATTATCAATTTTAAATCATTATCTGGACACTAAGATTTTATTTCCCAAGAAACATAAAACAGCACACCATCAAAATCAGGATGGATGCCAATGTAATTACCTAATTGTTATTGGAAAAGGTTTCACAATATTTAAATTTGGGAGGTGCTAAGATTCCAATCATGGGGCTGGGGATTTTTTTTTTTTCCAGGGCTGGGGATTTAGCTCAGCAGCATAAACACCTGCCTGGCAAGTGTGAGGTTGTGAGTTCCATCCCCAGTACCAGGAAAAAAGCAAAATAATAATAATAAAAGATTCCAATCACAAAGATTACTTACAAATATCAGACTTCCCATTTACTCAGTGGCAGACACTTTATGACATTTAAATGAAATCTTTCTTTGAACTGCTGATTCTATAATTATTTTATATTTTTGTATGCTACATGTAGTTACAAGAATCATATTTTTAGGGCTGAGGATTTAGTTCAGTGGCATAAGTACCAGTCTGGCAAGCATGAGGTCATGAGTTCAATCCCCGCTAACCAAAAAAAAAACCAAGGAATCGTGTTTTTAGCATGATGACAAATGATCCAATTTAGTTACTAAAATCATAAATTAAATACAATAAATTCTCACTCAAATGAGAAATAGCATATAGTATTTAAATAAATATAAAAGTGACCTTTAATTTACACTTATCTTCTCTTTTAAATGGAAAATAACAAATTTTTGTTTTCCCTTTAATCCTTCAAAATTATAGGATTAACAATGGAATACATATAAAACTCAGTGTTTTGGAACAGAGATATAGCTCAGTGGCACAACACCTGCCTGCCAAGCATAAAATCCTGACTTCAATTCCTAGTACAAAAAAAGACAAAGAAAAAGAAAACTCAGTGTTTGGTTTTTGTTTTGTTTTGTTTAATTTGGGAGTGAAAAGAGACCCAACAGGCAATCCAATCCCATTCCTGTATTTTACAGATAAGGAAATTGATCATGATCATAAACCAGTCCTTGCCTTTGAGTCAACTAGATTTAAAAACAAATAAATACATAAGTAAGTAAAAACAATATAGTCATACAAGAAAGTTTGGTATTATTTAACCATATCAAGAGAACTACTCAAAAAAAAAAAAAAAATCCACACTAGGGCCTGGGAATTTAGCTCAGCGGCATAAGTACCTGCCTTGTAAGCAGGCAGTCGTGAGTTCAATCCCTGGTACTGATAAAAAGGAAAAAGGCAAAGAAAAAAAAAAAAGAGAACTACTCACTTGTTCTATAATTAAAACAGGAACTTTATGCTTTATGTCTATCAGTATTTGAATTTTTTTATTTCTTTATTAGTCTTTGCATCAAAGGAAGAAGCAAACTTTTTCATACATCGTCGCCTCCTGTACAATAGATTTGATTTGGAGCTTTTCCTTCCCAGTAACCTAGAAAGAGAATGCATGGAAGAGTTTTGCAGTTATGAGGAAGCCAGAGAGATCTTCCTGGATGAACATAAAACGGTAATTTACTTGATTGTGTTAGTCAACAGGAAACTCATTAAATTATACTTAAGCAAGTGACATGTTCATTGATGACAGATTTTATGCTGTAAACAAAATCAAGGCTGTATACTTTTATCTCTTTCTACCACCTTAAAATGCTAATATACCTATTTAGACTTAGCTTTATCCTTAATTAGCTAGGCTTACCTTAATTATCAAATTATGAGCCATGCTGTGATTTTATATTGTGTTGTTTATTATAGTCGAAAATAATTTCAGAGCAGAGCAAATTAAACTTCAAGATATTATGTAGGACTAAGAATGTACTCAGAGGTGGAGAGTTACCTAGCATGTGCAAAGCCCTAGGTCAATCCCTAGAACCCAAAGTGTATGTGTGTGGGAGGCTATAATCTGAATTAGTGCTCTGACTCAAGCTTCAATTATTTACAAATCCAAGTAATCTCTTCTATCAGTAATCTTACCTTTTTTTGATTGCTAATATTTCTGTTTCAAGTACTTATTGACAATGCAGCAGATGCTTTGCTAAAAATTAAGGATATAAAATATGTAATCTGCCCCAAGCTGGTTGTGATGGTAAATCCCTGTTGTCTCAACACTCTGGGAGTGTTGAGACATCCTCATCCTCATCCTCATCTGGAGGATGAGGCAGAAGGATTCCAAATTTGAGCTCAGTTTGAGTAATTTAGGGATTTAGGGAAACCATGTCTCAAAATAATTAAATCCTGCTTGTTAATCTTGATGACATACAAAACAGACAGGTAACACTATGCCTGTCAAATCTGGCATATTATTGAGGACAATTAAGTGATCCAAATTCTTTACTTTTATAAATGAAATAGTCCCAGCTCCTTTTCCCCCTTTTCAAGCATCATATTTTACTTTTTGCTCAATAAAGACCTTTCCAAGCATGCTTCAAATGCAGGTAGCAGTGGAACCTACTTCTTTGTTCTTCCATAATTGTGCCTGGCCTATTTCTTACAAGTAGTTGCCACATCTACTAAAGTAGAGAAACAGCTGGGCAGGGTGCACACCTATAATCCCAGCACTCTAGAAACTGAGGCAGGAAGATGGAGAGTTTGAGGCCAGTTTAAATTACATAGCAAGACCCTGTGTCAAAGAATGAACAAATGAAGGGAGGAAGAGAGAAAGAAAGGAAGGAGGGAATAAAGGACGGGAAGGAGGGAGGGAGGGCAAGAGGGGGAAAAAATAAAGAATATACTTCGCAATTGTGTCTGTCAGGGTTTTAGGGTTTCTCACAAATCCATTTTCTCATTTTATAACAGTTCCTCAAACTCTGCTTCTGTTCTTTGAAGTATCATTGAATTTAAACTCTCAGAGATGTCTTTCCAAAGGAATAAATACCTTGCAGTAAAATCTAGCAACCCATGGGGCCCCTAGCATAGAAAAATTCAGACTCTTTTTCAAACCTGGTAATGGGTTCGCAGCCACACCCTCCACCTTTGGAATTTCTGCCATCCCTCAAATGCATGGGCTTTCTGCTGCCTTCACGGGGGTTCCAGGCAGGTGAAGGGAACATAGCAGGGTACAGGTGTAGAGACCTGGGGCTGGCAGCAATCCCTTAACCAGGCTGCAAACAGCGGCTGGCAGCAGTGGATAGTAGTGCTTTAGAGTGAGCCATGCCTTTGGGTTTAAAGGAATTGGTATCCTCTCTGCGGCTCATGCCAAGAATTTGCTGAAAATTTGTCAATGAAAACAAGTGAAATAGTAACAAAACCTAGCCATTTTACATAAACTTAGACATTTTACATTTTTTATAGATGGAATTTTGGAAGGAATATTCAGTTAAAGGACCAACCCCAAAATCAGGTAAGGCAAGAAACTGATAAAATTTAATGTTTTTTTCATTCTCTATTGTAATACATTTTTTATTGTAATACATTTTAGTTTTATTGTTTGAGTTTGGTTATTGTTCATACCTCATAAGTTCAAAGATTTCTCAATTATACGGTAAGCTGAGACGGGGAAAATTACGTTTACCTATTTACACACTGAAAATCAAGTTCAGTGAGATATTAGAGAAATGAGATAATAGGCTTAAAGCTGTTTTTAATAGCTTGGCTAAGTCAAGACTTGTTCAGAGTAAAAGTAGGACTCTTAGTTTCAAGTCATAAACTAAGCTTTTTATTCTTTTTACTATTACAAGTGAGTGGGAATACTTATTCTAGGTAAATTAAGACTGGCAGGTAGAGTTAGGGGTGTAACTCAGTGGGGAAAAAAGTGCTTAGCATGTGCAAAGTCCTGGGTTAGTTCCCATTACCACAAGAAAAAAATGAAAAAAGACTTTTGATTCTAATTAAGTAACTTCTAGAGAAGGAAAATCCTTAATCTTGTCTTATTGGTCACCCCAGGTGCTTTTTAGATTTTTTAAAAATTTTTAATTATCATCTAAAAATTGCACATTTATGGGATATGAGGTGATATTTTAATACATATATGCAATGTCCAGTAAACTGGTAGCGAGTTTGATTTCTGGTACCAAAAAAAAAAAATCAAGGTAGCTATCGTATCTATCACCTCCAATATTTATCATTTTTTTGCAGGAAGAACACACAAAATTCTCTTCTAGCCAGGCACAATGGCACACACCTGTAAGCCCAGCTACTTGAGAGGCTGAGCCAAGAGATAGAAAGTTCAGCATCAGCCCCAGCAATTTAGCGAGACCTTCTGTCAAAATCAAAACCAAAAAGGGTTGGGCTTATAGTTCAGTGCTCCCTGGGATTCATTCTCCTACACCACAAAAAAATGATCTCCGCTAGCTCTTTTGAAATATGCAATAAATTATTAACTGTAATCACCCTGTTCCACTATAGTACACAAAAATTATTTCTCTGAGCCAGATGTGGTGACGCAAGCCTGTCTTCCTGTATACTGAGTACAAGAACAGCTTGAACTACAGAACAAAAGCCTGCCTCAAAAGAAAAAAAGAAAAATAAATAAAGATGAGATTATTCTTCCTATATAGCTGGAATTTATACCTGTTAATCAAGCTTTCTTACCCGTCTTTCCCCCTTACCCATCTAGCTGCTTTTTAGTCAGTTTTTTTTCACCATAACTTTCATACCTCTTCAGGCAGCCCCCCGTATAGGACCCTATAAACTTCTATTGAGCAGTAACACCATGTTGCTTACTGTTTTTTGTTTGTTTGTCCTATAGTACTGGGAACTGAATCTACGGCCTTTGCACAGAGCTATGTTCCCGGCCCTTTTTTGTGGCAGGTGAAGTTTGGAGACAGGGTCTCACTGTATAATTAAAACTGGTCTTGAGCTCTCTATATAGCCCAGGGTAGCCTCCCAAGTGTTGGGATTATAGGCGTACACAACCACGCTTGGCTCTGAGCACTTTTTAAATTTTTTAATTCAAGACAGTGTCTCACTAAATTACTACATTACCTGGGTTAGTTCAAATTTTCAGTCCTGTCACCCCCCAGAGTGCTGCTACCATGCATGGCTACTAAATATAACCTAGTATACCCAGGTATCAACTAGGCAAAAAATATGTTTATTGCATCCAATCTTGAATATCACCTATTTAATATAACCTATTTCAAGTAAATAAAAAAATTAATAGCCAGGTATAGTAGCACACACCTTGGGAGCCTGGGAAGGTAGCTCTGTATAAAGGTTGTCAATTCAGTCCCACTAATGCCAAAGCAACAACAAAAGCATCAGTGATTAGATGCTTAATAATGCTAAATTTGTTGAAAGGATAGATGATGCTTTTTCAATTATTGTATTTACACTATTAAAATGATTTCTCTTAAGATAGCAGAAGAGAGAAAATTGATGTTATTCACATTCTGATTGGAATAATTGCTGGAGGAACACTTTTGGTTACCCTTGGACTGTGTTTGTATTATGTCTGCATAACCAAGTGTAAGAGACAACCACATGCAGGGTAAGTACCAAGTGAAAAGATTTGATTCATTAAATGCCTATTTTTTGGGTTGGGGATATAGCTCAGTAGCGCAGCACCTGTCCGGTAAGTGCAAAGTCCTAAATTCAATTCCCAGTACAAGAAAAAAAAAAACTTGTTAATTTTGGAATAATTCTAGATATACAGGAAGGTTTCACGAGTATTACAGAGTTCCCATCACTAGCATCTTACATTACCATAGCTGATTTGTCAAAACTAAGAGACCAATGTGGTCCATCTCCATTAACTGGACTCTAGACTTTATTTCAGTTTTACCAGATTTTCCTTTAGTGTCTTCATTTTGATCTAAAAGCCAGTCTGTCTACCACATTGCATTTGGTTATTCCATCTTCTCTGGCCCCTCTAGCATGATGGTTGTTTGTGGCTTAATTTAATGTACTTACTAACAACTGAATGATGCTATTCTAAGGGTCCTTCAGAAGAATACAGGTGTCAGCTTCATTTTTCAACATTTTGTTTCTAAGCAAAAGGCAGATGTCAGTGTCTGCCACATTACTTACCAGTATTTCTAAGAAGCAAAAAGTCCCACAGTCACTCAGAATCAAACTTAACCAATCTATGTTACTATTCAGATAGAAATGGAATAACTGACTTGTTTTAATGTTTTTCTTGGTGCTGGGGATCAAACCCAGGGCCTTGCCCATGCTAAGTGTTCTACAACTGAGCTACAACCCCAGCCCTGGCTTTTTAATTCAAATATTTTATTGATACTTAATTAATTCTTTTTTTGAAGTACTAGGACACTTTAAATTGAACAAAAATTAATAAAATAGAGGCCAGGGTTATAGCCAGCAGCTTATGATGGTGACCAACCAACTATATTCTTTATGGTAGAATAGTCATTTTGGGTTTTTTTCCACAAAATGAGCAATGTTTTTGTATGAATAGAATAGAATAGAACAGAAAAAATTAATAGTACTAAAGGTTCATCCCAGGAAGCACTGAGCTACATCCCTAGCCCTTTTTTAAACTTTTATTTTGAGATAGGCTCTTGCTAAGTCTCCCAGGCTAGGCCTGAACTTGCGATTCTCCTGACTCAGCCTCTCAAGTGACAATTAATGCTGAGTGTAATAAATTGATATAAAGGTAAATTTAGGGGCAAATTTGAAAATGGATTAGATCTCAAATAATAGTATTAAATCAGTCTTGAATTTTCCAAATTTGAAAACTATGTGCAGAGCTTTTCAAAATATGTAATTATATAATTATATTGTTCTAAAATGTAATTGACTATAATTTTAAAATTGGCTGTAAAAATACCTACTGAAAATCAAATAGCATCAAAAGTTATATTTAGGGCTATGGATGTAGCACAGTGGTAAAATGCTTACCTAGCTTGTGAAGAAGAAGAAGGAAAAAAACAACAAGAACAATTTCTCAGGGCTAGGAATTGAACATAAAACCTTGCACAGGCTACAGGTTTCTATTACTGAGCTATACTCTCAGTTCTGACTAGAATTTTAGAACGCTGTTCATTTTAAAGGAAGATTGTACAACTATTCAAACCCAAATACATTGTAAATATAAACAATTGAGAATCCAGAGGGTTTAATAATAAGGGTTCTGATTAATTAGGGTAAGACTACTCGTAATTATTTTGTAACAGATATAAGTGAAAAATAGAATAACTTATAGAGGAAGCGCACCCAAATGACAATGAAGAGGGAAAGTTCTCATGTTAATTCTGTAACTCTTTAACTATAGGTCTTTTTTATTATTGGTATTGGGGGCTTGAACTGTGGCCTGTGGACTGAGATTTTTTTTTGAGTCAGTCTCCATAAGTCACTAAATTGCCCAGGCTGAACTCAAACTTGTAATCCTCTTGCCTCAGCCTTCTGGAATGCTAGGGTTACAGCTGTGTACCACAACTCTTGGCTTTAACTACGACTCTAAAAGTAAATTTCTTGATTTATTTTTTTAGCTTCTCTTATCTATAAAATGAAGGGAATGGCTCTGACTCTTCTTAAATTTCCATCATCTTTTTCTTTCCAAAGACAAGAACAAATTGCATGTCCTTCATTATTAGTTTATCAGAATTAAACTAAATTCTAAAAACCCTTTTCTGATTCTTTTTTGGAAGTTGTTTGTTTGTTTGTTTGTTATATCTGATCTCACTATGTAGTCCAGGCTGGCTCTGAGCTCACTCTGCAGCCTAGGCTGGCCTCGAACTCGTGGTGCTCTTCCTGCGTCAGTCTCCTGAGGGGTTCTGGGATTACAGACATGTACCATATACTGTATATATAAAGGTGTATACCTTTTACATATGGGGCTAAATGAAATTAGTAAGTATAAAGCATACATTTTCTCTAAAATTTACTAATATTATTTTTTCTTGGAGAAAGTTTAAAGTAGACTTTTTTCATCTGCATGGATCATTTAAAAATTATTTCTGTTGCTATGAAAGCATCCAAAGATGTATTGATAGTGAAAGTTAAGAGTTCAAGGAAATTTTTATTCCTACAAAGGTAATAGGTGAACTATTTAAAACTTTAGGGTGCCCGGGATATGGCTCAGCAGCATAGCACTTGCCTGGGCAAGCATGAGGTTGTGAGTTCAATCTCTAGTACCAAAAAACTCACCAAAACCCTTTAGGGCTGAGGATGTAGCTCAGTGAGTCCTGGACTTGGTCTCTAGCATTGCCTTCCTACCAGAGAAGCTCCTTAAAATTCAATATTACAGAAATATAATATTGAAGTGTAAAATATCCATAATCCTACTTTTCAGAAACAACCATCATTATTTTTGGTATGTATGGCTTCATATATACATATTAAGAAATTTAAAAAGAAATTTTTGTTATATATCCTCTTTTGCAACTGATCTTTGACACTTCACACTGTAACTCAAATATATTTCCAGTGAAATACTTTTTTAAAAATTATAAAACACTCATAACATGAAATTCACCATTTTAGGTAGGGTATGGTGGTGCACATCTGTAATCTGAGTACTCTGGAATGCTGAGTCAGGAAGGCAAGATTGAACCTAGTCTGGGAAACTGAGAAAGACTCTGTCTCCAAAAAGAGAAAAGAAAAGAGGGATCAGGAGGAAGAAGGGAAAAAAATGGGACAAGAGCTGGAGATGTAGCTCAGTGGAAAGCCTTGAGTTTAATCCCTAGTACTGCAAGATTTTTTTCCCCCGTACTGGACATTGAACTCTGGGGCATTCTACTACTGAGCCACATATTTACAGCCTTTTTATTTTATTGGTGCCACTGGGAATTGAACCTAGAATCTTAGCACTAAGCTACATTTCTAGACCTTTTTATTTTGAGACAGGGTCCTGCCAAAGTGCTCAATTGGCCAGGCTGGGCCACAATTTTCAGTCCTCCTGCCTTAGTCTCCAAGAGTGCTGAGATTACAAGTGTACACCCCTATGTTGGGTTTACTTTTTTATTTTGTGATAGATGCTCAAGACCAGAAATGTGTGGGGCTGGGGATTTAGCTCAGCGGCATAAGCGCCTGCCTTGTAAGCAGGCAGTCGTGAGTTCGATCCCTGGTACCGATAAAAAGCAAAAAGACAAAAAAAAAGACCAGAAATGTCTTAGTTTTAGGACTCTTTAAAATTTTAGAATGTTTGTATTTATATAATGTGATATCTTGGGAATGAGACACAAGTCTAAACATAGAATCCATTTATGCTTCATACACATGAACATAGTCTTGAGATAGTTTTATACATAATTTTTAGTCCATCTGTGTTTTGACTGTGTCCCTTTGATGTAAGTCAGGTGTGGAATTCTTCACTCAGTGCATTATCTCAGTGCTCAAAGGTTTCTGGCTTTGGAGCAGGTTGGAGTTTAGATGTTTGCATTAGGATTGTTTATTCTGTCCTACCAAGACTTAAGCAGGAAATGATAAGCAAAAGAGTCTCAACCAAAGAGCTAACCTTTGATGAGAAAAGAAAGAAAGAAAGAAAGAAAGAAAGAAAGAAAGAAACCTATTTTTAAAAATAAGGCTAAGGATTTAGCTCAGCAGCATAAGTGCCTGCCTGGCAAGTGTGAGGTTGTAAGTTCAATCCCTAGTACCTAAAAAAAGAAAGAAAGAAATCTATAACCTCTGATGAAGAGTAGTGAGTGACAGAAAACTATGGGCTAATGGGAGTGTCAGCCCCAAGGAGTTTACACTTGAGTTACCAAACAAAATGATAGATTTGGGATGTGGCTCAGTGGTAGAATTCTTCCCTTGCATTTACAAGCCCCTGCATTCAATTCCCCAGCACCACCATTAAAAAGAAGACAAAGAAGGGGACATGGTGATAGTGTGGTACTCTCCTTCAGGAGAGAATTTTGAGGGAGCCTAGGTATGCTGTACGCTAGGAACATGGTGACAGGAAGAGACATGATACCAGCCTCAGTGGGGAGGGGAGTACAGTGGGGTTTACCTAGGCAGTGTGTGCTAGAGCGGGGAGAAGCTGGAGGACAAAGGAGTCACTGAGGATACCAGGGTGGGTGAGGCTTCAGGAGCAAGATCACGAGCCTGGACTTGTTTTTAAGGAAATAGAAGCTATAGATACCAAGAACTAGGTACTTGTGCCCGATACCAAGAACTAAGGGTTGTTAGAAGAACATGATTGGGAAGAAGAAAAGGAAATCCGGATATGACAGAATAAACTGGCATGAATAGGCAGCTCAAAAAAGAAATAAAATAATGTACCAATGAACTTAATTAATTTTCCAAAAAACAATAAAATAACAAAAAGATGACCTTGTTTTAGAAAAGATAAAGGACTTGAGTTTTCATTTCTGCAAAAGGCCAACAATTAATTGAAAAAATACCCCACATTGTTAATCATTAGGGAAACACACATCAAAACAGAACCACAATGAGATACCACTTCATATCTACTAGAGTAGCACAATAATAACTTTTATAAGTATCAAATATTGGTGATGATTTGGAGAAATTCAAACTCATACATATATTGATGGTGGGAATGCAGACTGATACAGCTGTTGTGAAAAAATAGTTTGACAATTCTTCAAAAAATTAAATATAGAATTCTGTGTGACCCAGCAATTCCTAAAGGACAAATTGACTGACATAGTTTGGAAAAGTTGGTGGCATTTTGAGTCCGTAAACTCAAATGGGGAGAATGTTACAACCAGTGATCACAGGTTGGTCATACTATGAATTTTAATTATCTCATTAGCCATATCTGTAGGAGGTCAATTTATGCATTGATATTTTGTAGACAGCCAACTACAGTCTGAAAAGATCCATTTACTGGTGTTCAAATTATAGTTTGGGGTTGGAGAGTGTAGCACAGTGGTAGATTGCTTGTCTAATAGAGTTTGATCTCCCACATAGTTAATTAATTATAGATTTTAATTCACAAATGAGAAAAAAAACAACTTGCATTTCAACTTCTATTGCTGTCAAGGTTTTATGACACTGTTGGGACATGAATATTCTGTCTCTCTCTCTCTCTCTCTCTCTCTCTCTCTCTCTCTCTCTCTTTCACTAAGAAATGAATCCAAGGCTTGTGCATACTAGGCAAGTCCTCTACCACTGAACACTATCTTTTATTGTAAAATTTAGAACTCTCAGTATCTCTTCTTTTAAAAGCAAGATTAACCACTCTTAATGTTGGCCCAGTATAATCACATATATATATTTTAATGCTGTATATATAGTTAGTTCATACTCCTCCTTTGCCCAACATTGCCACTTTTTTTCAGTACTGGAAATTAAACTGGGTGCCTTGCCCATGCTAAGCAACCACTCTACCACCAAACTGCAGTCACAGCCCTAAACTAAGCATATTTTTGTAACTGTTGTTGTTAAGTTTAGATCAGTGGAAAAGACAATGTTCCAAGAACAATGCCAGTGAAAGCACAAAGAAGGGCCAGAGAGTTCACTGCACACAGAGCAGAAGATAAAGAAACTACCTGAACAAGAGCAGAGAGCAATACAGCAAGGCCAGAATAAGGGAGGCTTCAAGAAGGAGGCTCAGGAGTTAGAACTGACTCAGTGAAGAGCAGGCTGCAGTTAGAATTTGAGGAGGAGAGAGATTTAATGAAAATACAGCTCAGGAACGTTGGACCAGATGGCAGGACTGCCAGAAGGGACAGAGGACAGGGAAAGGCCATTGTGATTATCTCTGTGGTACCTACTTTCTTGGCTTGGAGTTATGCCACCTTCAACAAAGCCTACATTTGGTTTCACACAACACTTTGAGAAAATTTTAATTGAGAAGCTGGAGAAAAGGGAATTCACACATTTTGAGTCCTTATTATGTTGTGTGCTAGATCAGTTATCTGAAGCCTTGTATGCAGCATCATATTCAGTCTACCCGGGACAACTCTATTGAGGTAGCTATTGTTATCCTCATCTTATTTATTTTATTTTAATTTATTTTATGTTATGTTATTTTATGTATTTAGGGCTGGGGGTTTAGCTTAGCAGCCTAAATCCTACTTGGCAAATGCAAGATTGTGAGTTCTATCTCAGGCACAAAAAAAAAAAAATTGAAATGTATTTATTTGGTACCAGGTATCGAACTTATGACCTTGTGCTTGCCAGGCAGGCACTTACGCCACTGAGCTAAATACCTGGCTCTATTATCCCCATTTTAGAGAGAGGAAATTGAGTCAGGTAATATTAGTCATAAAATGACAAGAGTCAAATTTCAAACCCCTGTCTGACTACAAAACTGTTGGCCTTTCTAGAATAACAAGACTTTTGCAGTGTGTGGGCAAAATAAAGCTGTTTTTCTTTATTAATGAATTGTATTCATAAATAGTAGAATTTTTAAACCAAAATGTTGCCTTTGTTACACCTAAATACTGTCTCTGTGTTTAGGGGTTCAGTCGCCTATGTAAGAAATGGCAGCTTTTCCATCAATCTCAGAAGACCTGAGGAAGCTACCTCGGCTCCATTGGCGCCATCTTTGGAGGATGCTGGATTACCTTCTTATGAGCAGGCAATGGAACTGAGCAGAAAACGCAGCATTTCACCACCACCACCTTATCCTGGGCTGGCAAAAGGGTTTAGGGTATTTAAAAAGTCTATGTCACTCCCATCTCACTAAGCTCACCCGGTCATCTCAATGTAAGATATTTATGTTATTCAAATGGTTTATTTCTAAACCAAAAAAGACACTGGCTATTCAGCTCTTTGTGACAAACTTCAAGGAATAAAGGAAGAATAAGCATATGAATGGTATCATAGTTTCATTTACATCTTGGACCAAACTTCATCCTTATATCTTAATAAGAAACCTTGGCTCTAGCCATAAAGTGAAAAAAGAACTTACTTTTTTTGTATTGTATATTCTAATGGTTCAAGAATCTTTGCTGTCAATCACTAGAGCCAGGGAACTATTTGTATCCTTTGTATAGAAAAAGGTTATAGATTTCTTGTGTTGAATATTTAAAAAGTAAGAATTTCTAATCTTTCACAATATCTCAAATTATGATATTAGGTCCACTTTTTATTAAATTTGAGGGTTTGGAAACACTTCACAGAATTTCACATTTCAATATAAATCTGTGGCCATTAAGAATCATTTGGTTTTATATTTTAAATGTAGCATGTACTGTATTTTGCAGGTTTTAGTTCTTAACTGTTGTCAATCCTGTTTCATTATAACAAGCAGGGGGCTGGGGATTTAGCTCAGTGGCATAAGCACTTGCCTTGCAAGCAGGTAGTTGTGAGTTTGATCCCCGGTACTGATAAAAATGAAAAAGACAAAACAAACAAACAAAAAAAGCATTATAACAAGCAGGATCAGTAGTTTTCTTTTCTAAAAAATATTATTTACTGGCGCTGGGGATTTAGCTCAGCGGCATAAGTGCCTGTCTTGCAAGTGTGTGGTCGTGAGTTCGATCCCCTGTACCGATAAAAAGAAAAAGGCAAATAAAAAAAATATTATTTACTATGAAGTTACTTTTTCAGATGCTACTAGGTTGAAATGGCAAGGATTTGCAAAGACTATATTACCAATAAGCAGGCCTCTCACATATGAATTAATAGAACTGATTGTTACCTATGTCAGATGAGAACATACCCCACTGACATCACTAAATTATCTATCTATATCTATGCCTATATCTTTTTATATCTGTATATAAGTATGGTATGTTTATGTGTTATTTTAAGGAGATAAAAAATAACATAGTCCTAAAATATAGAGTAGGAAATTCTGTTCTGTATGATTTTGCCAGGTACTATGCTTTTCCTGTTATTTAAGGTCATTTAGAAAATGTTTTGTTTATAAGTTTTACAGGGGTATGATTGTAAACTATAATTCCTACTAAATTGTTTACAAAGTATACATCACACTGCGGTGCATGTGTGAATATATGAGTCTCCCCTCTCTTATCTCTCTTCTTTCTTGTCTCTCTTTTTCCCTTGTGTATTGGGGATTGAACCAAGAGCCTTTTACACTGAGCCATGTGCCCAGTCCTTTTTTGTGTGTTTTGAGAAAGAGTCTCACCAAGTTGTTGAGTTACCCATCCTGGGCTCAAATCCTCCTGCCTCAGCCTTGTAGAATGCTGGTATTACAGGTATGTGCCAACACATTCAGGTAAGGGGCTCTCTTTTAAGGCAGTGTGATCTTCATTAAGGCAGATAAAAGCAAAGCCTTAATCATTAAATATTGCTAAAGACTTTTAGGTTCTCAGAGTCTCTGGTAGCTTGTCAAAAACAAATCATCTAAAAACATGTAGGTTTGATTAGTAAAAGTGGGTTTTTCTTTTCATACTGGGAATGAAACTCATGAACTTGTGCTTGCCAGGCAGGTGCAGTGCCCCTGAGCTATATCCCCAGCCCTAGGGAAGGTGACTTGTTTTTTTTTTTTTTTTTTTTTTTTCCTTTTTATCGGTACCAGGGATCGAACTCAGGACTGCCTGCTTGCAAGGCAGACGCTTATGCCGCTGAGCTAAATCCCCAGCCCCTGTGACTTGTTTTTAAAGCTACCCACATTACTTATACAAGTTGCTATTAGTTATCTCTTGACTTTCTATAAGCATTTGTTCTCATAACCATGCACTTTACACTTATTTTAATCCTCTTTAAAATGTTACAGTGACCTTACTCAGATTAAGGCATAACTGGGAGCTAACAAATTAGTAAGGACTGAACAAACACACCTTTCTTGTCCCTTCTCATACCTGCAGAATTATACTGCTCTAATTGTAACCCAGGGATCTTGTTTCTTAAGTCTAAATCCATGATGGAAATTTATAAGCACTTCTCGTGTGTGTGTGTGTGTGTGTGTGTGTGTGTGTGTGTGTGTATTCCCATGCATATGTGAGAAATATTTAGGTAAACAAAAATAAAATATACGTGTGTATTTTTTACTAAATCATAACTTGAAATATTCCATGAACTCATTCACTTCTGTTGACTCCCAGAAGTCTAACTATAAAAATGGCTTCAGAATCTGTGACAACTGCACCCAACCAAACAGCAGCCTAGTCTGTTGTGTCTGCTATCATTTAGCACAAAACAGAAGCTATAATTTGAATGAATCTGGAATTTATCTTTGGAACTGTGAAATCATTGGTATTTATAGAGCATTTAGTGCAGAGATTGTGATACTTTAAATATAAAAAGGAAAAATGTGATAGAACCATTGTTGAAGAAGCTTATAATTTTCTAACAATATAATCCTGTACAAATTAATATCAACCCTTTCATTATCTACAAAGAGCAATTCATTTTAATGCATTTTTAAAAATCTAATTGTCTTTGTATTTTAATGAGTTTCCTGTTACATATACCTTTTATACATGTAAATAAATTTTATACTAAGTATATATTTATTGTTTCATCTAAATATTCTTCTGCATATAATAGCATATGTGATTGTAGGGATTAACTCTGAATAGTACACTGCCTTTCTTTCTTTCTTTCTTTCTTTCTTTCTTTCTTTCTTTCTTTCTTTCTTTTGTATTTTTGAGATGGAGGGCTTAGTTATACAGTTCAGGCTACCCTTGAGCTCACTTTGTAGCCCAGGCTGGTCTCAAATTTGCAATAATCCTCCTGCCTCAACCTCCCAAATACTGGGATTATAGGGGTGCACCTCCATGTCCAGCTCATTCGTACTGCATGTTTTCAAAACAGTGTCTCTCCCTTTCATCTAGTGGGGCTAGCACACTATTTAAACAATTTAGGTGGATTTGGGAAGGTATTATTTTACTCTTTAAAACTAAGTTTATTTCTCTAACCCACATTGATGCATGATTTAAAAATCAAAATATAGGGGCTGGGGATTTAGCTCAGCGGCATAAGCTCCTGCCTTGCAAGCAGGCAGTCGTGAGTTCAATCCCGGGTACCGATAAAAAGAAAAAAGACAAAAAAAAAAAAAAATCAAAATATAGTAAGATTATACTAAATTATAGAAGCAACATAGTACTTTTACCTTAAGAGAAATACATTAATGCAAACATAAATAGATGAATATTGATTTTTTTGTAGAGGCAAGGTTTATTTATTTAGTTTTTGGTACTGGGGATCAAACTCACAATCTCATACTTGCCAGGCAGATGCTGTGTCAATGAGCTATAGTACCGGCTAGGGGGGCAGGGTTTCGAAAGGAATCTCTGTGTGCTAGACAACACTTATTACTATTAAATATTATCTGGTACACCCCAGTGACACCTTCAACTTGATCATTATTAAATATCACAAACTTCTAGTTAGGCATTTAAACCATCTTTAAAAAGTTTTTCAGTCTAAGTGGATATACATAAATGTTAATACTTATACTCCTTAAAGTTACTTTTATTAAGAAAATAGGTAAACGAGCCACAGATTGGGAGAAAATATTTGTCAAAGACACTCTTGATAAAGGACTACTATTCAATATATACAAAGACTACTTAGGAGCTAGATGTGGTAGCACACATCTCTAATCCCAGCACTCTGGGAGGTTGAGGCAGAAGGATACTAAATTAAACCCTAACCCAGATAATTTTTTAACTTAGCAAGACTCTAAGTTGGTTTTTTTTGTTCTTTTTTTTTTTTGTCTTTTTGTTTTTTTTCGGTACCAGGGATCGAACTCACGACTGCCTGCTTGCAACGCAGGCACTTACGCCACTGAGCTAAATCCCCAACCCCAAGACTCTAAGTTTTAAAAATTATTTTGGGAGGATGACCAAGGAGGATTACAAATTTGAGCCTGGCCTGAGCAACTGAGCAATTGATGAGATCTTGTCTCAAAGTTAAAAACAAACAAAAAAAAAAAAGTAAAAGGGGCTGGAGATGTTACTCAGGGCAAAGATTTGTGTCCAATTCTCAGTATTGCATAAATGCAAAGATAAATAAGTAAATAAATAAATAAAGTAATTAAGTAATTTAAAAGATGTAGGGGTGTAGGTTAGTGCAAAAGTTCTGAATGCAACCCTAATACTTCAAACACTAAAAAAAAAAACACTTAAAACTCAACAATAAGAAAACAAACAAGCCAACTTAAAAATGAGCAAAAAGGGCCTGGCCGGGGATTTAGTTCAGTGGCATAAGCACCTGCCTGGCAAGCATGAGGTTATGAGTTCTATCTCCAGTACAAAAAAAAAAAGGCAACCCAACCAGACGCTAGACCAAAAAAGATATACAAATGGGAAGGGGTATATGAAAAATTGTTCACTATCATAGATCATTATGCAATTGTAAATGGAAACAACAAAAACCATTACAAACCTATTAGAATGGCCCAAATTCAAAATACTGACAATACTAAATACTGGTGAGGATGTGGAATAACAGGAATCTCGTTACTTGCTAATGGAGTGCATGACAAAGAAAATTCACATCTAGAAATGTATTCTGAAGAACCAAAGGAATTAGATATACATAGAAACTTGTCTACTGCAATATTGTTCATCAAGCAAGAAGTTGGAAGTACTTAAGTGTCCAATGACAGATGAATTAAATTTAATTAAGTTATGAAATGTCAGAATGTTATTGAAAAGAGAAAACCTGTAAATAAATGTTAGCAACAAGAGTTAACGAGTTATCTTCCCAGTTCCCAAAATTTTCATTTTTAAAAAAACTAAGAAACAATTGTTTTCAATATTGAAGATTGAACCCAGGGCTTTGGTGCATACTTGGCAAGCACTCTGCTACTGGGCTATATTCCCAGCCCTTTTTCTTTCTTTTGAAACAGAATCTTACTAAATTGCCCAGATTGGCCTTGAATTTGTAATCCTTTCTTTTTTGTGCCCTCTTTTTTGCTCTCGCTGGGGTCTCTAGATTCTTGTCTAGACCAATAGTTTTCAAGCCATCTTCATAAGAACTTTAGGGTTCTAGTAGGTGTTCTGCTAGAGCTGGGGTGGAAAAAGTGAGACAGCCAGTGTAATTTAGGATTCCACTTTTATCACCTTCAGATACTGAGATGACATGTAAGCTTTTGTTTCAAAGGACTACAATTGAAAAAAATAAGTCTAGGTGCATTTATGGCCCCATGTAGTGATAAATTCTCCAGGATTGTTTCAGATTATTGGGGATTGTTCGGAGTAGGTCTTTTAGAACTTTAGCAACTTTCCTTGGGTTCTGCCTTGTCCTATTAACTAACCCATAGCTGACAGAAGAAAATTCAGTAAGTGCTTAGCCTTGGGGCCAAGCCACTTATAAAAAGGCACAAGTGAAGAGTTAAATTCCAAAACTAAAATTAAATATCAAACAGTAATGCAAGCCATGTTTTTCTAAAAACAGAGCCTGAGATAATGAACTGGATACTCCTTATCTGTTTCTCTGGGCAGAAGCAAGAATAACAGAACAGAGAGAGACAGAGGATTATAGGATGAGTCGAAGAGTTACGTTAATGAAGTCACTGAAGAAAAAGGGCTTCCTTTGCAGAGAACCACCTTCTAGAACAGCATGCTTGGAAGCAAAGAACATGCAGTAGCTCCTGGTGACGGTGCAAACTGCCTGCATTCCAGAGAGTTCTAGTGGTGTCTAAAAAGGCAAACTGCAGACAAATATATATAGCAGCATCTTGAGGTAGGACCTTGTGAGTGAAGTGAGTTGGAATTGTCCCAGGACTGAACAGAGAATGATGCAGGACCTAGAAAGGTCAGCTAAAAATTGCACTATACAATGTTTCCTCTGAGTTTTTAAAACTTGTGAGCAAGGACAGGGGTTGAGCACTTGCTTACCAGGCATAAAGCCACAGGTTCAAACCCCAGCACCCCCCCCCCACACACACACAAAGGGAGCAAGCAGCTGTTTTATAATGAGCAGTAGAAAAATAAGTAGAGTAGTTGGATGCCTTATACTTATAATTTCAGAGAGAGGAGAATCACACCCTGGCCACCCCCAGGCTATACAGTGAGACCCTATCTCACAAACAAACACACAAACAGAAATAGAAAAAGTACCCTGAAAAAGAAAGAAAGAAAGAGTACCCTGAAAAAGTTGATCCTGGAACAAGATAAAGGTACAGACTCATACACAATAAAAAAAATCTGCTTATAGTTTTTTTTTTCTTTTCTTTTAATTTCTTTTTTCTGATTCCAGGGTTTGGATCCGAGGCCTCACATATGCACACATACACTCTACAAATGAGCTACCCCAACCCTAATAACCTTCTATCTATTCAATTACATTTCTGACATGTGTAAGGTCTGTGTTTATGTGTATAAATTTTGATAAATTTCAACTTTTATATTTGGGTATGTGACATTTTATAAGTGATAAACTATTATCTATATGTATTTTATGCATTCATGACATAGCTAAATCTTTCTTAATTTTTTTCTATATTTCTAGTCTTATGTGATCTATTTGAGAGTTTTTTCCATTATCACAGATCTCAAAAAAATAAAAAAATCTGCTTATCAGTGAATCACCACAGTCCAAGCCCCTGTTGTTCAAGGGCCAATTGTTTGGATAAATTGGTGTAATGAATGGTCTCATGCTTATTTTGTTACTTTATTAATGTTTTATATAAATGGATTTGGGAGGAGTCAGGGATTCCATAAAGAGCCTGAATTTCAGGTTCTCTTCTGAACAGTGAAAGCACCCACAGAAGCAGAAAGTTGAAGACAAGTTTAGCAAGAGACTACAAACTTCCTCAGTGTTTGTAGATATTTGGCAGAGGGCTTTGGGCTTCCACAGGATGTTTAAACTGAACTTTCTGGAGCTTAAGGAACTGAGAAATCCCATATGACAAAACTGAATCTGATAGTAGAAAAAACAAACTCCCACTCCACTCTCACAACACTCTTCAGGCACCAGATGTGTGGGTGTTTTTCTCCACCTACCATGCTAGCAGTGTAGCAGCAACAGCAGCTGACACCAGGTGGGTGTCCTCTAACTCAATTCTGATACCATTCCCCTGTAGGTAGCATCAAATCTCAGAAGGGCTCAGTCTCACGGGATGCCTTCCCCCACTTCCATTTCCAGTCACTTTTTTTCCTCTTCCTCTTCCTCCTCCTCCTCCTCTTCTTCTTTTCTTTTCTGTACCAGGGATCAAACTTAAGACCTTGCACTTAACAGGCAGGAATTGTGCCACTGAGCTACATCCCTGGCTTGGTTACTTTTCTTATTGCAGAGATACTCAAAGTTAAAGGAGGAAAGGTTTATTTAGCTCATAGTTTGTAGAGATTTTGGTCCATAATTGGCTAGCTCCAAGCATGGTGGCATGGCAGGAGGGCATCACAGAGGAAAAACAGTTCATGGTAGGCAGAAGGCAGCGAACAGCACACATCAAGTAACAACTTTCTGTCCTTCATATCTTATCTGGGGTACTAATACTTGGGAAAAGATATGAGGGACATATTTCTTGCTGCCTTGTTTCTTGCTGCCTTGCTTGTTATTTGATACCTGTCACCATGCTGCTGTCTGCTTTCTGAATTTCCCACTTTACCATGGACTGTTTCTCCTCTGCCATGCCACACTGCCTTGGAGCCAGCCAATTATGGACTGAAACCTCTACAAACTGTGAGCTAAATAAACTTTTCTTTTCTTTTTTCTTTTTCTTTTTTTTTGTCTTTATCCTTTTCATCGAACTCATGACTGCCTGCTTGCAAGGCAGGCACTTATGGCGCTGAGCTAAACCTCTAGCCCCAATAAACTTTTCCTCTTTAACTCATTACTTAGCTCATTATAGTGAAAAAAAACAAATTAAAATCAGCAATGAAGAAAATAAAAGATAATAAAATCAGCAATGAATAAAGGCACATAGTATAGAGTATAAGAGAAACCAGGTACAACCTCTTGTCCTCTTTCAGTGGGGCTGGGTAGACATTAATGCTGTGTACACATTAAGGGCTGCCAACCAGAAGCTTATCTAAGCCTTGGTGTCCAGGGTGTTTGCTGAGGATCAGTCACATAGTAAAGCTGACTGCCCCTGTAGCTGACCTTAATTGTTGGGTCCTTCTAGAGATTAAATTGACATCATGTAGCCCAAAGCACCCATCATAAGTCACATTGTTAGCATAAACTCTGTGGTAAGGCCCAAAGTTTCAAACAAAGATGTTGAAACAAAGATGAATATCCCAACTATTTAGAAGCTATTGCTCTACAGCTAGGAAAGGATCAAACTTCATTGCATTTTGATCAGCTCAAACCTGTTGAGTTAATTCTTTACCACACAAATCCATTGGCTAAAATAAAAGTCCATGGTGGTCAAGGATATAGATCAGTGGTGCAAGCGCCTGCCTGGCAAGTGCAAGGTTGCGAATTTGATCCTCGGTACCAAAGGGAAAAAAAAAATTCAAGCACATTTGAAGTAAGAGTCCACTGTTCATACTGATACAAATAATAAATCATAAATGGGGAGAAAGTAGTTCTTTATTTTTGAAGAATGATAAGTAGTAACTGTAAAGGAAGTGATGGTGTCACAAAAAGATCTCTTGGGTCACTACAATAATTATTCCAGGAAAACATTATCAAAGAATATTTTAGTGAGTTGACTGATGACCCCCAAAATGTTGTGTCCAAGTTCTCATTCTAAGAACATGAAGTCATTGTGTTGCTTAGAAAAAAGGGTCCTTGGCTGGAGGTTTAGCTCAGCGGCATAAGCGCCTGCCTTGCAAGCAGGCAGTCGTGAGTTCAATCCCCGGTACCAATAAAAAGTAAAAAGATTAAAAAAAAAAAAAAGAAAGAAAGAAAGAAAAAAGGGTCCTTGCTAATGTAGTTAAAGCTGGGCCCTAAATCTAATGGCAAGTTCTCCTTATCAAAGATGGAAGAGAAAAGCTGATCACTGTGGTGTATGTCTGTATTCCTGGCGCTGTGGGAAACTGAGATAGGAAGATTGCCCAGTTTGAGCCCAACATGGGTAACCTTATTACTTAGTGAGACCCTGTCTCAAAAAACAAACCACAACACAGATGAGAAGACACATAAAAAAACAGGCACATTAGATGATGTAGGTACAAGCCAAGGAATGCCACAAAAATCTGGAAAAGGCAGGAAAGAGTCTCCCTTAAAGCTTTCAGAGAGGATATGGAGCTGCTAACTAGGTCTCTTCTTGATTTCAGACCTCTAGGCTCCGGAATCATGAGACAGCAAACTTGGGTGGTTTGAAACTGTCTAGTTTATGCTCATTTGTTCCTGTGGGATAGCCACAGGGAACCAACACAGATGCTAAACCAGAAGGGAAAGGATAACACCTCAGGAATGTATGCAGCCTTTTTTCCTCTGATATTGAGGATTGAATCCAGGAGCTACCTCATGCTAGGCACTCTAGTACTAAGTTACATCCCAGCCCTTTTTATTTTGAGACAGGGTCTCACTAAATTACCCTGGCTGGCCTCAATCCTCCTGCTTCAGCCTCTTGAGTAGCTTAGATTACAGCTGTATACCACCACATGCTGTGATAGAACTTGAAAGCATTACAGGCAGCTAAGTTAGACAGAAATTAATCTACAGTTCAAGAGGGACTGGCCTCTCAAAAAAGTCGGTAGAAAAAGATAGACATTGGAATTGTGGTTGGAGGCACATCTGAAGAAGACAATGCTCAAGATAAAGATGCAATGACCAGATCTATGTGCCTCCCTAAGGGATAAGCAGTAATTTGGAATTATACTATAATTAGCACCACCTGGTCCAGAAAGTCCAGCTAGGCATCAGTTGCCCAGGTGGGTGACCAGAACATCTAGACCCATACCTCCCCCAAATGCTTTGTTTTTTCCCTATACCCTTGCTACATGACCGACTTCCCTACTGAATCAATATTAGTTAAGTAACTATACTTGTAATCCTATAGATTGATTGTTGTATGAACCACACTGTACCCACAAAGTGACTTTTCTGTATAAATTACCCTCGACAAAAGGCCTCGGTGGTAACCCACTTCTGGGACCCTTCATGTTTCAAGAACTATCTTTCAATAAACCTTTTCTACTTTTAGCCTCCTCTATCCTTTGGAATTTATTCTTTGATTTCATAGGACATGAAATTGGCACACCTGACATCTAGCAAGTTGGAAGTTATATTTCTCCTATCAAGAGTATCCACAAAATACTTATTAATTACAAAAGAAAATATAATTACTCCTCGATACAGAAACCTGAAAGCAGCTCCTTAATCACACTTTTGAACTCTGGAGTCAAACAGATAGTTTGAAGCTCTGCTTGTACATCACTGTCATACTAACTTGCAGGATGTCAGGAAAGTTACTTAAATTCATTAAGCGTCAGTTTTCTGTAAAATGAGATTAATAATCAATACCTACATTTTAAGTGTGTAATAAGGACTAAATGTAGCAACAATCAATTGGGCGAGATGTCACATACCTGTAGTCCCAGCACTCAGGAGCCTGAGGCAGGAAGATCACAACCAGTTTGAGGCCAGCCTAACCATATAGTGAGTTCAAGACCAGCCTGAACCACATAGCGAGACTCAGTCTCAGAAGACCAAAAGAAAGAAAAAAAAAAAAAAAGTAGCCCATATAAGCCACATATCACAGGACCTAGCATATATATGTTCAATACAAACTTGTTATTCTGATGAGAATCACTATGATTTATAGAATAAGGTTTAGATTTCCTATAATTGGTTCAAGGAGATACAAAATACATTCAGTGAAAAATGTCAGGAGAATGTCATACCTCTATCTTTGCAGCTCAAATTTAAATGCTGCTCTTCTCCAACCTTCCTGGTTAGAGATTTAGTCCTTCAACCTTGCTTCCTCTTCTACACAAAATCACTAACTAGAATACCTTGCGAAGCCCAGCTCACTGGCAGCATTTTGACTCTCCATTGTTTTTGAGGGACAGCTTTCTCCTTACCAGTAAGGCTGTGGCTTCCAAAGAAGCAGACTTAACTACAGTGTTTCTTATTCCATTGCCATCCTCCTAGGAGTATGGCAGATATCAGAGAAAAGTGTCAAAGATAATTGACACGGTCAAGCCTCAGAGACAGAGAAAATAATAATAGGATTTACCTCATTTCTGATGCTTTAATGTAATTTCTGAAGATGGCCTATGGAAATGAAATCAGAGCTGCCCTAGCAGAGTCAGGACTCACATACATTCCTTTCAATGCAAAAAGAGAAAGGAAACGAAACTAAGCCTCTCTCTCCATCAGGAAACCAACCTACTTCTCTCAAACATACACTCAATATACTCACACAGGACCTCCTTGATCTTACTATGTAATGGTTGGTCTATTTGTAGCACACAAATGTATGAACTTGTTAACTACATTTCTAGTCTAGCAACCCCAGATTCTGCATTTCCCATCAAGTTTATCTAATGAACATGGCCACCTCAGAGTATTGGGGACCTGGCCTAGATCCCCAATCCCCCAAACAAGTATACAGTGAAGGCTTAAATAAATGAGACAAGTGGTATGATTTTAAGGCTCCAGGAGGATCAAAAGCCTCTGCAGAGTTCGAGACTCTGGGAGCTAAAACAAGAAATGTCTCTGGGCAGCCCATATTTATTTTTCAGTCAAGGAAGGGATTAGAGTGGCAAATTTGCAGGAAACTCAGTAGAATCTTGGGAATGGTTCAAAAAATTTTCCAAGTAGCAGATTATGTTAATTTAGGAGAAATATCTTGATTTTGAGTATAATCCTGAGATGACTCACAAAAATGTAGATGATCTTATGGTACGAAGAATCAATGGGAAATCTCAGATGGATAGTACCGATAATCCCAAGTCTTCCTTTTATCCCATAAGGAATTGTGTAAAACCAGTCACTGAAATTTGTGGCCCCCAACATCAGAGGAGTTGGAGCTGCATTGCTCTCCCCCCCACAGATTCCTTTCCATTCTTTTGTATTACTTTTTAATTTGTTTTTCAGATTCCTTTCATTATCTTAAAGCAAGTCATGAGACAGTGGGCCTCAGTTTTCTTATCTACAAAATTAAAGTAAGAATAACTTGTTCTATGTCTAAGCTTCCTACTAGTTGAAATTCTCAATTTCTAAAGGAATGAGAGAACGGTGGGAAATATGGGAGATTGTTCATGGGAAAAATACACACTATATGTTAAATATTATATGTTATATATTATATATGTTAAATATACATGTTACACACATGCACATACATACATACAATATTCTTAGTGTAAGGAAAGTGTATATCAAACACAGGACCCTGTATAGCCAAAAACACTTTACCACTGAACTCATAGGCATATTGTAGGGCATCACTTAACTCCAGACAACAGACAATAAATTCCAAAGGACATAGGAGATGGGAATGAGGAAGGAAGACACAGCTTTCCTAACAATAGGATTAAAATAGAAATAGTGTTTTTTTAATCTGGGAGGCTGAAGCAAGAGGACCTCAAATTTGAGCCCAGCTTGGTTAATTTAGTGACTTGGCAAGACTCTGTTTTAACAACAACAACAACAAAAAGAATTTGTCTCTGATCCAGGCATGGTGGCACACTCCTGTAATCCTTGCATTTGCTAAAGCAGTAATTGCAGTTGGAGGCCATCCTGTGTACATAGTGAATTCAAAGCAAGCCTAAACTATGTGGTGAGATGCTGTCTCATAAAAACCAAAAAAGCCAGGTATGGTGATGCACACCTGTTGTCCTATCTGAACTATATGGTACTGGAGTTTGAACCCAGAGGGATTCCACTAAGCTACATCCCCAGTCTTTATAAATGTACTTTTTTTTTGTTTTTTTGTCTTTTTGAGACAAGGTTTCACAATGCAGTTCAAACTGGCCTTGAGTTCACTTTGTAGCCCAGGCTGGTCTCGAATTTGCTAGGATCCTCCTACCTCGGCCTCCCAAGTGCTGAGACTACAGGAGTGTGCCACCATACTCAGCTATAAATGTGTTTTTATTTTTATTTTGAGACAGGGTTTTTCTAAATCTTTAAACAACCTGGGCTGGGTTTGTTACAGTCTTCCTGTTTTAACCTCCAGATTACAGGTGGACCCCACTATCCCTGGATTGAATACATATTTTTTAAATAGTTAATGTATTTATTCATTCAACAAACATATACTCAAGGCCTAATACACAATGACAAGCGATAGAAGGAGCAGCAATACTCAGTGATGGAACTACAAAGATGAACTAAATGCAACCCCTGCCTCTGTGGAACCCATGATCTATGGGGGGAAAAGACACAACTAATTAAAATGCAAAATAATACTGTTAATTACAGAAGAAAGCAGAATCAACCACCACAGGGCAAAAGAAAAGGAAGCAATTGATTTTGCCTTGGGAGAGTCTAGGAAATGTCTTAGAAGATGTATTGTTTCATTTGCAGGCAAAAAAGGGAACATATGTTTTTATTTAAAATGAGAACAATGCTCATTCTAAACTTTTGATACTTCGTAGATCAGACATGAAGTAGCTTGGCTGGAAATGATTTGGAGAGATCATGAAGTTTCCAAAATTAGGAATCTATCTTCCCTAGGGCAGACGACATTCTCTGGAAAACAGTCTTCAGAATGAGGACTGTCAGAGATTACACAGGTTTTTTTTTCTTTTGAGATGTTGGGGATCAGACTGCACAACCTACTTTTTTTCTTTTTTTTGCAGTGAAGGGGATTGAACTCAAAGCCTTACACATGGTAGGCAAGCATTCTACCACTGAGCTACATCCCCAGCCACAACTGTACAATTTTCTTTTTTGGTATCTGGAATTGAACTCCAGATCTTGTGCTTGCCAAGCGGGGTGCTTATGCCCCTGAGCTATATCCCCAGCCCACATCTGTACAAGTTTAATCCATTAATATACACAATTATAATTTTTCTATTAAAATAATATTTTTAAAATGTTATTCAGACACATGAACCATTTGGGAATATACTTGCATTGCTTTTAGGGCAAACTAAGGAAATTTCATTTAATGGGCAAAGGAACATATGGTGACGGCAATATTATTTACTACTACTCACTATAATTTTCCCTTAATATCTTTCCTCTGATATATGTGGCATAAACAAACTACATAATGGTGTGAGGGATCATAAAGGTTTTATTGCCACTTGTCTGGTATTGCCTGCATCACTCCCTTTGAGTTTTAGTTGTGGGTATCTCAAAGTAAGAGCTATAAAACATTTATAGCAGGGTACTTCATTTCCTACACTTTCGGTCGAAAACTTTAGCACTCACAAAAGTACTTATAAATGTGAGTAGCTAGTTGTGAAAACTTATTTTATTTAGATTCCAGATTCCCAGTCTGAAAGAAGCAGAGTAAATGTTGTAAAGAAGATTTATGTTATTTCTCTGCAGGATCTCAGATTCGGCAAATTCTTTCCCAGAGGAAAATCACTTTTCAAAGATATCCTTAGTAAATGCATACTGTAATTAACATAAAATTGGCAAGGTCACTGGTGCCCACACGTTTGAATTCATTTGTAAATAACGACTACTTACTTTGCTTCCCCACCGGGGGAGCAGGCGCCAAGCAAGCATCACAGGTGTAGAGGAGCTTACAAAAAAAAAAAAAAAAAAAAAAGAATGCATAGGAACAAAAGGATGTAGGCCCCAGGAGGAAAACAGAATCTTTCTCTGAACAAAATTAACCTCGGAAGGAATAACAGATCTATTGCCAGGTACTATCCAGCTGAAGTATATACTGCATTTTGAACGGTCATCAGATAGTGTATCAAGTTTATTCGGTCTTCCACTACACTTATCTGATTTACTTAAACCTTTAGGTTAGGTTTATCTTGAGAGATAGATTTCTGTGTTAAGCACATAATAGGTGTTAAACCAATATTGATTTTTAAAGGGAGGTGATCATTAAATACAAACTTTTGCTGTTATTTTAACTTTCAATTTATGGCTTAAGGGCCAAACAATTTGTATGATCCCTTAATTTCACTACTCCGGAGGAAAAAACACAACAGAAGAGCCTCAGTCATTAAATCACCCCATACCAAACATCTTGGAAGTCAGATAGGACATGTCAGGGTGGAGTCCTGCTGAGGTTTCAAATCTCCAGCAAAAAACCGCAACAGAATGCTTAGCAAGTTTAAATTTATTGTAATTAAAGTCATCCAGATGGTAGTTGGATTAATCAAAGAAGAAGCAGTATTTATCTTGGGATAAAAGATTCTAAAATCCAGAGTGAGAAAAATCCCCACGGTGGGGGTGGGGACAGTTAATAAGAGCCCCTGGGAAAGGCCCTTTCAGCGAGGACGGGAAAAATAATACGTTTGAATTTGAATCTCTTTGAATATAAATCTCCCCTAACAGCAGGAAAAGGGTCCTTTAGCCAAGCAAGCTCGGAGCAGGAAGGGAGTAAACGGAACAGTAAAACAGTCCGTTCAGCTGTTTTTTGGTCTGGGAGAGCAATGAAAGAAATCCCGATTTGGGAACTGAGTCCCTCAAAAATAACCTGAAGGGTCAAGTCCTGAAACCCAAGCAGAGCGTTGACAAGCTCCCCCTCTGCAGCACTCCTCGAAGGTTTCCGCTCGACGCCCCTTCCCCCAGCGCGGCGACCGCACAGCGCGGCCCCTTCCCAGCGCGGCGAGCGCGGACGCACAGCTCCCGCGGGGACTTGCAAGACATCCCCGCCAGGCCGCGGGAACAGCGTGGCAGGCGCCGGTCCCGGCTTCCCAGCCCGCAAATCCCGCAGGCCTCGCCTCCGCCGCCGCAGCTCCCCTGGCCTCTGAGGCGGCCGGCGGCTGAGGAAGCCTAGCAGCCCGCCCAGCCCGGCCCGGCCCGCGAGCCGGGAGCGCGGGGCGCCGAGGGGAGGCGGGGCGAGGCCGCGGGGCGGGGGCGGAGGTGCATCCTGGGAAATCCAGCAACATGGGGCCAAGCGGCCGCCGCCGCCACCGCCACCGCCACCGCCACCGCCACCGCCGCCGCCGCGAGCCTCGGCCGTGGATGCCGCCACTTCCCTGACATCCAAGCTGGGGGCCTGGTCGGCCGCCGCAGCCCGGGCGCCTGCGGCACCAAGTCGCCCGCACGCCCTCCGCCCACCTCCCCTCAGGGCCATGTGAGGGGGCAGCTCCCTCAGCCGCCGCCGCCTCCTTTTCCTCCCCGGCCCCTCCTCCCCTCCCTTCCCGCCCCCCTCACACCCGGCCCTAGCGGAGCCCCCGCTGCAGCCCGCCAGCCCCGCGCCCTGCGCCCTGCGCCCCGCGCCCCCGCGATGGACAGGAACTACGCGACCTCCGACTTCGCAGACCCGCCGCCCGCGCCCCCCGCCGCAGCCTCCAGCTCCGCCGTGCAGTCCCCGGCCCCCGCCTGGGCCTACGAAGCCCGAGCCCCGGCCGCCGCCTCCAGCCCCCGCTGCAGCAGCCCCAGTCTTAAGGCCAGGTAGAGAGGGGGCGACGGGGTCGTAGTGTACTGGGAAAGGCCGGGGATGCATTTGGGGCCTCCGCGCGGGTGCAGCGCAGGTCGGGGGTACGGGCCGGACGGGGAGCCCTCGCTCGTCCTCTCAGGGGTGGCGGCTGGCGACTCCTGAAGGGGTGGTCCCGACTGGATGGGGGCGCCTGGTGCTAGTGCTGGATCGAAGCTGGAGGGACGACTGGGCGGGAGTCGTGCGGTTCGGTCACCTCCGGTGCTGGACTCACATGGTGAAGTTTGAGCTGAAAGCTGAACTCGGTATTGGGGAGACCTAGGACTGGCACGGGGTTGGCGGTTAGGAGGGCGCTGGAGAGTTTGGGGCAGTGACATTCCATTGTATTGGGACCTGGGTGGCCCACAATGTGGTCTTGGAGGCTTGGAGGAGTAGGACAGGAAGGGGCGCGGGGCCACGTTTCTGACACTAGGGGACCCGGGAGAGCTGGGCTATAGGAGAACCCCGGGGTGCGGGGCCGGGGAGGGGACCGGGCGAAGCTCGAACGCCGAGCTGAGGCTGAGTGACATATGTTTGCAGTGGTGGCCAATATGAAGCGATTTCTCTTCCACGAGTTCAAAGTTGCTTTTGGGTTCCCTCCCCTTTTAACAACAGCAGGAAGTAAGGAATTTCTCTGTTTGCCTTCTGTTCCTTGGGGGTGACTGAGAGTTGGAGAGAAATAGGGGGCTGGTGGTCGGTGAAGAATATCTCGGCTTCATTATGTAGCGCAGGGTTCAGGAATTCATCTTCCCTGCAGCCTGACCGAAGGAATCAGTCTAAAGCTTCGACTCCTGCTTGATATTTAAGCTCGCGGGAAATGGGTGGTAGTGCCACACTTTGAAACGGTCTACTTGAATAACTGGAAGGCGTGGTCTAGTGTGGAGGATTTGGGAGCCGGCTGTTTTAAAGCCACCTCTCGGGAACAATACTGAATCTGGTAGGTGCAGCTTCTGATTACAAGGACTCGGGAATCCTGGGTTGCTAATGACTTCATCCTCAGCCACCAACAGGAAGCTTCGTGGCTTTATGATCTCATCAGATTTCTGCTTTATTTTCTCCACAAAAGTGAGCGCAACCCCCGTCCCCACTTTAGACATTAGTGTTCTAGTTATCTTTGTTTTTATGAAGTTTCCAGTTCAGGATTTGGAAAATAGTTGCAAAGAGTAGCTAGTCTTTGTTTCCGGGATTGTATTTTGGGACAATCGTGAAAGACAGAAAATTTTACTTTAAGTGAAATAATGCTTTTTACAAAATTTTAGGTCCTTTGTCTAAAAGAGCTGGGATTAATAATAATAATAACGATGTGGCATTTTATCCCTAAATGAAATCTTTCAGAAATAGCTATAATTTTGATAAGCCATCTTGAGTTTTTTGAAGTGTTTGGCCCGTATGTTTTTTGGTGGTAGTTCATTATTTTCAGTTAGCTTTTGCCTTCAATATGATAATTTACAAATTAAAATTACGTTTTTTTTGATACCGGGGATCAAACTCAACCTCACGCTTGCCAGGCAGGTGCTTGTGCCACTGAGCTAAGTCCCTGGCCCCCAAATTACTTTTTCTTCATTGACCAGTAATGATAAGTATTTGTACAGCCGTTTTTCCTTTCTTTTTCTTTTTTGTGTGCTGGGAATTGAACTCAGAATCTCTTGCTATTGTAGCCTTATACCACAGAACTGCATCCCCAGCCCTTGAGCAGTTTGTGTGTGTGTGTGAGAGAGAGAGAAAGAGAGAGAGAGAGAGACAGAGAGAAATGGATTGTGAGAGAGAATATGAATGTGAGACAGAGTTCTGAGGGAATGGAAGCTATCACTGAGCTACATCCCCATCCCTTTTTATTTTGAGACATGGTCTAAGTTGTCCAGGCCTGCCTGCAACTTGCAGTCTTCCTGCAGGCTCTTTAAATATTTAGGATTAGAGGCATGTGCCCAGTTTGTGCAGCACATTTTTTTTTTATATTTTATTTTTTGGTACCGGGGAACTCATGACCTCCTGCTTGCTAGGCAGGCGCTTATGCCACTGAGCTAAATCCTCGGCCCAATTTTTATGTTTTAAGTAAAAAGTGTTTTATAGGTAATTGAAACTGATGCTATCTAGTTATTTCCGTTACTGGTTTTTTCCAGAATATTTCTCAGACAAGAAACTAAAATCTGCTTGTTACATGTTCCAAATATTACTTATCAAAGTACTGTATAGAATGACTTCTGAAACATGCTTGAAAATAGTTAAGTAGATTCATCATCTGTGTTTATTGGAAGTTACTGATTTTTAGATGTTAACAATGGTCTCTTTAAAAATATTTTTGAAGGATAGGGTTGGTTAAATTATAGCATAGAAAATGCGGGCTCCCTCCTCCCCCACAAACCTGCTTTGTTAACATCTTGTGTTAGGATCAGGCCATCTGTACAGGGCTGCACACACTTCTTAATTGTACCACGTTGCATTCTTCAAACTATGCAAATGGCCTCTTTGATTTCAGTTACATCCATAATGCCATATCTGGAAATGTCTTTTAAGTATCTAAACATCCTACATTTCGTATTCATATTTTTGTAACAGTTTAAAGAGCTTTTTCATAATTCATGTGTCAATTGAATGTTTTTGTTTCCCTTTGTGGCAGTTTCTTCTGAAGGTGCAAATGAATCCTAGCTGTGATGATGTAATATGGATACTTACCATAGAGAATTAGCCTGTCACCTTGTTTCCTATAATTCAGAAAGTGACAGATGGTAATGACATTCAGTTGTCACTGAGGTCAGATCTAACATCCTACTGTATATCTTTGCTTGATCCCAAGATGCATCATTTTTATCACTCCATGGGAAAACCCGTGGTGAACAGTTTTTCATGGGTTTGAAGCAGTAGTCTTTAAAAGCTCAGTCAAATGTTAAGATAGTTCTGTTGCTTTAACAGTTGAGAAATAAGGAATGGGAAACTAGCATTTTTCCTTATGTAGGAATTACAGAGAAATTTCTGCTCCAGAATATTTCTAAAATGGTACTTGTTAGGTATTTGGGAAGTTCAGGGGTAGAAGCTATTACATAAATCTCCATTTACTTATGCTCCTTTCATTTATAGGAGCTGAATGAACATGTATGTGCCCTTTGGGGAGCTGCTTTAGGTGCTATAAATAACTTTGTGCACTTTTGGAAGAGAGATAGGTGGTCACCAGGAACCTATAAACCTGTCCCCTTCTCTATCAGATGTCTTATACAGAACAGTAAAAGTGATGACAAAACTTGTCCTTATATTTGAATATGCACTACAAAGTGACTGAACACTTTAAATAGATTTATGTTTGTTTCTTACTTTTCTAACTTAAAAGTCTGGGATTTTTTTTTACCACACGTTATTTGGATTCCTAATATGTTTCTTTCTGATCATAGTATGAGTGTATAGTGAGTGTGCTAGGAACTTAGCCAAAAACTCAAAATAGCTTTTCTTTAAAATGTTTATCTTCAGGCCGGGTGTTTAGCTCAGCAGGCATAAGTGCCTGCTTGGCAAACATGAAGTCATGAGTTGATCCCTGGCACCAAAAAAAAAAGTTTATCTTCTATGTGGACAATATTTGTTTCAATAAATTTAAAAACGGCTAGAGATATAGCTCAGCAGCATGAGCACCTGCCTGGCAAGTGTGAGGTAATGAATTCCATCCCTTGGGGTTTTTAATTTTATGTTTTATTATTTATTTATTTATTTTGGGAAGAGGGGCTTACTATATAGTTTAGGCTGGTCTTAAACATACTGTGTAGCCCAGGTTGGCCTCAGCTTGCATTGATCCTCCTGCCTCTGCTTCCTGAGTACAGGGATTACAAATGCGTGCTACCATGTTCGGCTTAAAAAGATTTTTTAGATGTTTTGGCGCTGGGCATTGAGCCAGGGTCTCAATATCCCCAGCCTCTGAAGTACTTCTGTTTTGTTTTGAAATAAAGTTTTCAGGGGAAAACATCTCGAAGATTAAGTTTATAAGTAAAAACAATCCCAAATTAATGAAAGATTATTTCAAATGAATTTCTTTTTTAAGAGTGTAGAAAGTATTTTCTCATAGAAACCTTGTTGTACTAGTAGCTGTCATTTAACTTATGAGCAACTGATTTGTACTCGCTATTGTTTAAGTCACATGTTTATTTTATTTTATTTTTTTTGTTACTGAAGATTGAACTACTGACCTTGTGCTTGCCAGGCAGGCGCTTATGCCGCTGAGTTAATTCCCCAGCCCACATATTATTTAATTCTCATAAGAGTTGTTTGAAGTGATTCTTTTTACCTTTTATGAATGAGGAAATTGAGGCACAGACCAAGCTGTAAATAGAAGAGCTGAGATTGTTTTTTTTTTTTTTTTCTTTTGGTACTGGGAATTGAACTGATGACCTCAAACTAGCCAGGCAGGCCTTGTTTCTGGTTTTTTTTTTTAACTTTTTTTTTTTTTTTTTTTTATCTTTTTCGTTTTTATCGGTACCAGGGATTGAACTTACGACTGCCTGCTTGCAAGGCAGGCGCTTATGCCGCTGAGCTAAACCTCCAGCCCCTTTTTTTAACTTTTTATTGGTACTGGGGATCGAACTCATGACCGCCTGCTTGCAAGGCAGGTGCTTATGCCATAAGCTAAATCCCCAGCCCCCTGTTTCTGGTTTTTTGAAACAGAATCTAGCTATGTAGTTCAGCCTGGCCTTGAACTCACAATGATCCTCCTACCTCAGTCTTATACTATTCTGGAATAGTAGGCTTGTGCCACCACACCTGGCTGCATTGTGTTTTTTGTGTCTGTGTAACACCTCTCTACTGATTCATGATAAACTAAAGTAGTTTAATGCTGTAATCCATCCATACTGACGTTAAATGATGATAGTATGAGTGAGCTGGCCTAGAAAGCTAAGCATCATATCCAATGGAGCCCTGAAATAGTGGTTTCATTTGAAATTCCCCCTAAGCATCAGTATCCTTATTCAGTGTCACTGTTGACCATTTCCTAACTGAAACGTTCTTCCTTTCACTTTGATTCCACTAAGATTTACTAGTGTTCCTTCTGCATTGCTGGCCCACTGCTTTTACCCTCATCTAAAGGGGTCTCCACTTGCTTCTCTTTCCACTGTTCCACACTGATACAAAGTAGCTTCTTGGTCACCTTGAATCTTCAGTTCATTTTCCTCATAGTGTCCAAAGTAGTTGATCCTTTGCTTAAAGCACTTCCATCGCTACTTATATACCATAGGGTTAAACTTCAGGAAATCTGTAATGTGAGCTGTGTGGCTCAGCATATACTGGCCCATTTTAAATTTGAGGATTTGGATTGTCTTAAATTTCTTCATACAGAAGACCTTAATATTTGTCTATCTGGCTACCTCTCACTATATTCTCATTTCCCAAGCTGACTGCTCTTATGTTAAATACTTATCTAACATAGATACGGAATCTTTTTTTTTTTTTTTTTTTTGATACCAGGAATTGAACTGGACCTTGTGCTTGCCAGGCAAGCACTGTGCCACTGAGTGTGCCATTGAGCTATATCCCCAGCCCAGTCTCTTACGTTAGGACTTACTACACTAATGTTTTGTACAGTGGCATGCTTCCACAGTACATTTTATTTTCATATCATTCTTACAACTGTAATTATATGTCTTTATGCTCTTTCTGTAATAGTTACCTTCCTCTTTAGTTAGAATGGAAGTTTTTTGAGGAATACTGTCTGTTTTGTTTTATTATTTCTAGTACTTTCACTTTAATGCCTGATATATAGTTGGTGCTGAATACATGTTTAGAACTCTGCTTCTTGTGGGAGTTGGAAGCACCTTATGTAACCTTTAGTGCCATTCTCCTCGCTCTCTATCCTATTGTAGGAAACAAGATAGTTTAGGGTATCTGATTATCATTGGGTAGAAGTGTGGACACAGGTCATGGTTTGCCTTTTATATCCTTGCTGTGTTCCCTGGAAAGATGAGTACTAAAATATACCTAAAAAACATAATCCAACTTTTTTTTAATTCATTAAAAAAATTTGGATGCCTAAGATCCTATTGTCTTTTACCTCAAATACTGTAGTTTTGCAGTGCAAGCTTGAGAAATCTAATGGTGAGCATTCATTCACTCATGAAAGTATATTGAGTATCTGTAAGTTTCTTTTAACTCAGCTAACTTCTGTGGAATGCCACAGAAATGAAAAAGACACTGCCTACCTTAAAAGAATTTAAGAGCCTGGTGTGGTGGCACATGCTGTATTCCCAGCACTTGGGGGAGGCTGAGGCAGGAGGATTGTCATGAGGCCAGCCTGGGCTATCTAAGTGAGTTCAAGGCTAGTTTACACTATATAGCGAGACCCTGTCTCAAAAGAAACAACACACAAAAAAACAACCTTATAGGATATAAGGAAGCCAGGGTGATACACTTGCTGCTTTTCTGCTTGGCTTCTAAATGTTGAAGAGCCCATGAGATTGGAGTTCCATCATTTTTTTCCTCTTCTTTTGCCCTAGGCAAGGTTTACCATGTACTAAATAATGTTCAAGTTTATGAATATATCTAAATTTGTGTCTAGCATCTAATACTTCTGCAGTGAACCCTTCACTTATAAACTCAATTCATCCACGGGGCTGGTTGTAAGTCAAGACTTTTTCCTATAGAAAATAATGGAAGTACCCATAATGCATTCTGAACCTCCCAGCACCTTTTAACTAACCTTTTCACAATAAAAAAGCATTGTACAATGTGTGTAATTTATCGGAAAACCAATAATTTTCTTAGTGTGTTCACCAAGAAGTTATAATATGTGCCTAGTTTACCAGAAACAACAATTCCATACTGTACTCAGCACTCAGGTTGACATCTTCAGCTTACAGGAAAGGAGGATGAAAGGGAAGGTGGTTATAGTTTGGAGGCCAAGTCCTCTTACATGAGAACATCCGGCATCTGGCTCTCTGGTGTCATTTCTCTCCGTGGGTGAGACTATGGCCCACTAGGACCTACTTTCACTCAGTACGTCTCAACCTTTTTAGAACTGAAAACTGGCCTAAGATTTGTCTGTTTCTGTCTTTTCTTTAACTCTGTTCTTCTGTATTGTGTTTGCTTTCTTTACTTTCCCTTCCTTTCTTAGCTTTTTTTCTTGCTTTTTGGGGGCCATTTTGATAGTGGTAATCATAGCGATTATATAAAGCGCTGATTGACCTCATGGCAGCAGACAACTGCACCTGAGATCAGACTGACACGTATGCTCACATGTGCTTTTCTAGCATTGTGAGTCTCTGTTTACAGCTGCACCAGCAACTGGCAGTTCTGTCATAACTCAAGACTTTGGTTAATTTTAAATTAAGCCTAAAAAATCTGATCATAACCCAAGCTGTTCATATGTGAGACCAGTGGACTCAAAGGTCCTCTATACTTGGATATTGAATAGGCACTTTGAACATAATGTACAAAACATGATTATCAGCATATTCTCCAACCAAGTCCTTCTTTAATGTTTGTAAATAGTACCTCAGTTTGTGTTGTTGCCTAATCTTTTTTTTTTTTTTTTTTTTTGTCTTTTTCATTTTTTTGTCAGTACCGGGGATCGAACTCACGACTGCCTGCTTGCAAGGCAGGTGCTTATGCCGCTGAGCTAAATCCCCAGCCCGTTGTTGCCTAATCTTAATAGTTGGTACTATCTACGATTTTTTTTTTCTTATATCCAGTCCCTCAACACATTCTCTTGATTTGATCCATCCATGATTTCCTACTTGAACTGTTGTAGTTGCTACTTACTCCCTTCCTTGCGTCTGTTAGACCTTCTAGAATTTAAGTATGCAATCACCTGAGCTAATTTCAAAATATAAATTACCCTACTTAAAATCTTACAGCTACTACTGCTATATAGCCTAGAGTCAAATATCCCACTTCCCCTATCCCCCCCCCCCCCCGCCCATTAGCAAATGGGAACCAGAAATCTGAGCGTCTCCTGGGAGGTTGACCATAGCAAATAAGGGGGACTTCCTTCTACCATCTCTTTGAAGGCAAATGTTTTTATTACTGTTTTGCTCTTTTCTGATTAATGGTACTGCTCTATTCAGTATTCTGTTTTGATAAGTTCTATAGTGTTCTAGATTTCATCTCATTTTGATATATTTGATTGAAAGAACAACTGTTACAAAGATAACAAAATATACTGTGATACCTATTAGTGTTATCCCGGTAGCCTGCTGTGAAGTTCTGTACCAATTTCACTGTATGATCTTAGTTGGCTTTATTCTGACGTGTTCTGTTGTATACTTTCAAAATAAATTTTTTAAAAATTCAAAAAAAAAATCCTACAGCTACTCAGTAAAATCTGAGTCCTTGGCCTGCAAGATCCATTATGGTCTCTGAGCCTCCACTAATTCTCCAGCCACATCTCGTTCTACTGTTAGCATCATCTTTTAGTCACATTATGTTTTTTGTTTGTTAGTTCGTTTTTTCCTAAAATGTGCTAAAAATCATTTGTGTCTTAGGACTTTAGTACTAACTGCTCTCTTCACCTATCATGCTCTTTTCAGGTTTTTGCTTTGCTGCTTCTGGATATTCAGATGTTTTATCCAGGTGCTTCTGACTGTCCTGTTCCTCGTTGCTTTCATATCAGATGCTTCTTTTTCTTCTCTTCATAGCATTATCTCTTTCTGAAATAATTTTTTTGCTTGTGTGTTAATTTGGTATTAACCCTCATCACTAATCACCACTGCTAGAATGCATGTGTCATGAGATTAGGACTCTTACCTGTCCTCATCACATCTGTGAAACGCATGCTAGTATAGAATAGTGCTTAATAGTGTAAGCTCTGGGGTCAGAATGTTTGGATTTGTATTTTGACTTCGCCACTTGCATTATCACATAAGTTTCTTAACTTCGCCATGCCTCAGTTTCCTTTATAAAATGAAGATACTTTTTAGAATTCATAAAGATTAAATGACATAACAAGAAAAATAGTGCTTTTTTGTTTTTGTGGTGCTGGGGATTGAACGTGGTATCTTGTGAATCTTAGGTGTGCTCTTTACAACTGAACTGTGAGTCCAGACTCAGAAGAGTATTTAGCATATGGAACTTTATATATACAGAGGCATTAGAATAGCATGTACAGTATTTACTGCTAGCACTGACACATCATAAATGACATTAAACATTTAATGAATTAAATAGCTGGGCTATTGGGTATACTATTTTTTTCTTTTGAGAGAAACGAATATGCTTTGGTACTTAGCAGAGAAAGGTACCTAATTCAGGGGAATCATGGAAGCATTTGTCAGATAGAAACGAGGTAGGCACAAAGAGCTTCTAATAAGTGCTCAAAAGAAAGAAGTAGGGTCTTCTAGGTCAATTAAGGTCTGAGCATTGAAATGGCACAGTATCACTTCTGCCACACTGTTGGTTAATGCAATCCTCAGCGAAGTGCATGGTTAAGTGCGAGGGGCTGATACAAAGGTGTGGTTCATTGGGGAATTCAGCAGAGTAACATCACTGCAAAGGTTAGATTTTTAGGAAGATTCTGAATTTAGTCTCTAAAATAGGGAGTTGTGAAAGGCTTTTAAGGATGGTGATGTGAACAAGTGTCTTGTTAAGTTAGCAGTTGGCAGTCAAGCACAGAATAAATTAGAACTGGCAAAGCTAGGAAATGGGATACCAGATGAGAGGCAGTTCACCAGACCAGATAGAAGGGAGGTAGTAGGTTGGTAGTGATCTTGGTTTAATGAATGTGAAAGACATAAAGAGCAAATTGTCTGAGGTTGTTGCAGGGTGCATGCTAAAAGGTTAAAAAAAAGGGAGACAAGTAACTTTATTTTTTAATTGACAGTAAAAATTGTACATATTACTGTTTTTTGTTTTGCAAAAATCAAAATGTTCATTTTGATCAACCAATAATGCCACACAGTTTTTCTAGGCATTAGGGATTCAGTGACATCACAGACAAAATCTTTGTTCTTGTGTAACTTAACTTTCTCGGACTAGAGAGGCAAACAAATAAAAAAATTTCTTCCTTGAGGAAACAGCAATTTCCAAATGTCCTAAAACAAGAAGAAATCTGACATTTCCCTTTCCTGATAGAATCTTTGTGTAGATCGGTGGCTTTTCATCACACAGAAGACTTGTTGAAACATGGATTACTGGACATAATTCCAGAATTTTTGAATCCCTGGTCTTGAATAGAGCCTCAGAATTTTCCTAATAAGTTCCTGGGTGATGTTAATGCTGCTACGCCAAAGACTAAGCTGAGAGACTGACTTGGCTCTTATCTTTGTTGGCTTCTTGATATTCTCAAGCCTTTTCCTGACAACAGTCTAACAAAGCTGCCCCAAACCTTCTTTATTCCAGTGTTTATTTTCTTCAAGGTATTTGTCCATAGCTGACAATACCAAAAAAGAGAGTTTAGAAGTTTGTATAAAGACAGTAGAGGAATCTAAGAGATCAAGGTTTTGAGGGATGAAGAGTGTTTATTTATTCTTAGCCCTTTAAGGAAGAACTGACAGCACTTTATTAAATACTTGTTAAGTGCCAGGTACTGTTTTAGTAATTTTATGTGTTATCTCCTTTAATTCTTCACATTAACTATAATATAGGTACTATTGTTAGTATGTTTTATAGACAATGAGACTTAAGTACAGAGAGGTTAAATAATGTATCTAAGGCCCAGCACTGCTGTTACATGACAAATGCAGAATCTGAACCCTGGAAATGTGACTTTGTTGTTAATCACAACCTGTTCTGGCTTGTAAGGAAAACTCCTTTGAGAGTAGAGGCATTGAGAGTGCCATAGAATACAGCAGAATTGACAATGAAAAGAAGTAAAAAGAGTTAGTGATGGGAGACCCAATGTCGAGTCTTCTGATTCTTAATGTTTTTGCTGGGAGGGTCTTATCTGCATTTATTTTAAAATTAGAGTCATTTTCCCAATGTATACCCTTGCTAGAAGTTTATAGAGAAAATGTGGAGACATGGGCTTATGTTAGATTGAAAGGTTGCCACAGTGTATGGAAAAATACAGAAATTTTAGCAGCAATAATATGCAATATACCAATTTCATATTTCCATTCATGTACTTTTGATTTTTTCTTCCAGAACCATGACCACAGAGTCTTAGCTTGCTCTTTTACCTTTGAATAAATATAGTGGCTGTATAATTTATATTATCACAGTATTTAAGGGTTCCTTTTGCATCCCGACCAGCATTTATTATTTCTGTATATGTGATTTTTGTTTTGTTTTGTTTTTGTCTCTTGAGGCAGAGTCTTGCTAGGTAGCCCAGGCTGGCCTTAAACTTAAGGCAGTCCTCTTGCCTCAGCCTCCCAAGTGCTGGGATTACAGGCTTGTACTATGCCTAGCTTGGTATTCATGATGCTTGCCATTCTGACTATAAGATAGAATCTTTTTTTTTTTTTTCTTTTTGTACCGGGTATTGAACTCATGACCTCACACTTGCCAGGCAGGTGCTTAAGCCACTGAGCCAAATCCCAGGCAAATAGATAACATTGCTGTTGTTGTTTTTTTTATACTGGGAATAAAACTTAGGACTTTGCACTTGTCAGGCAGGTGCTTATACCATTGAGCCAAATCAAGATAGTATCTTATTGAGTCATCATTTATATTTCTCTAAAACTAAAGATGTTGAACATTTTCCCATATAATTACTTGCTTTTTCAAAGAACCAATTATTTGTTTCATTGATACTTTGTGTTCTTTTAGTGTCTATTAATTTTAGCTGTGATCATTATTAGTTCTTTCCATTTAGTTTGGCTTTAGTCTTTTTTTGTTTTTCTATGACCTTGAGACCTGTCCTTTAGTTGTATTGTTATTTATTTATTTATTTATTTATTTTTTCGCTTTTTACCAGTACCAGGGATTGAACTCACGACTGCCTGCTTGCAAGGCAGGCGCTTATGCCGCTGAGCTAAATCCCCAGCCCCCAGTTGTATTGTTTTATTTTGGTTTGGTTTTGGCTTTTTGAGACACAGTCTCCCTATGCAGC
Source organism: Cavia porcellus (assembly GCF_034190915.1). Lineage (NCBI taxonomy): Eukaryota > Metazoa > Chordata > Mammalia > Rodentia > Caviidae > Cavia > Cavia porcellus. Next base: position 31,277,667 of record NW_026947500.1, read on the forward strand.
ACAAACTGGCCTTGAACTCATAAACTAGCCCAAGCTGGCCTATAACTCAAGGTGCTTCTCTTGCCTCAGCCTCCTGAATTATAGGCTTACACCACCACACCCACCTATGAGTCAGTTAATGTATGTATTTGAGATTTCTGATTTTTATTTTTAAATATAGGCACTCATGGCGATCAGTTACCCTCCTAAACTTGTCATTGCTATGTTTCAAAGACTATGGCATGTTGTGTTTCCATTTTCATTTGACACTAGAAATTTCTAGAATTCTCCCTTGATTTCTTAAGTGACCCAATAATAATTTTTAAAATGATCTTTCCTCAGAGATGAGGGCACACACCTGTAATCTCAGTACTTGGGAGGCTGCGGCAGGAGGAGTGCCATGAGTTTGAGGCCAACGTGGGCTTCATAGTGAGTTCAAGGCAAGACTAAGTTGCATAGTGAGACTTTGTCTTCCTAATAATAATAATAATAATGGTCTTCCATGTGTTTGTATAGTTTCTATAGTTTTTCTTGGTAATGCTTTCTGATTTTACTATATTGTGATCTGATAAGTGGGCAAGAGATTATTTTAGGTTTGTTTTGTTTTTTGTTTTTTGTTAAGGGCTCTTTTTGGCCTAAAATGTGTTTTGTTGAAATTCTCATGAACTGCTAGAAAAAATGTACCCAGCAGATGTCAGGTAGATCCATTTGCTGTAAGGTGTAGTTTTAACTCCGATATTTCTGGGGGGTTTTGTTTGTTTTGTTTTGTGTGGGTTGTTTGTTGTCTGTTGTTGAGAGTAGGGTATTGAAGTTGCCCACTTCTACTATATTGGGCCTGTTTTATAAAGGAGGCCTCAATGTGGTGTGGGGCTCAAGTGCACTGGGGTGAACCAAAAAAGGGAGAGGGGCACAGATTTTAGAAAGGAAATAGTTTCTAGGTGTTGGAAGTGATTGTCAGGGAGTCATTTTTGCTGTTGCCTCAAGGAGGTCTGGGGGCAGAGATCGTATGGCCATGGACAGCAGCACAAATGTTCTTAAACTTCCTGGAACTAGGTACTAGGATGCAATGTTCTATAGTTACTCTTTGTAACAGCTTTTTTCCTTTTTCCCTGTCTGCAGCAAACTTTCCCACAGGACATGACACTTCTATATTAAATAGTGTTTGTTTTATCAAATTGGACACATCAACAGTAAGTGCTTGTACATTGTGACTTTTACTTCTTATTTTTGTTATGAAGTCTGCCTTGTCAAATGAGTATAGATACTCCTGCCTGCTTTTGGATTCTATTTGTGTGGAATATTGTGTTCTAATTTCTCACTTCGACGTCTCTTTACTGGTAAGGTGTGTTTCTTGCAGGCAGCTAAGAGTTGGGTCTTGTTTTTTAACTCAGTCTGCTAATCTGTATTTTTTAATTGAAAAACTCAAGATCTTTTATATTCAGGATTTTGAAAAGTATGTGCTAATTCTTGTCATTTTATTGTTTTTCTAATGTTTAGCTGTTTTCTGTTTTTCGTTACTCTACTCTTGCACATAGGAGTCCTTTAAATGTCTCCTGTGATTCTTGCTTAGTAGTTATGAATGCCTTTAGTTTATGTTTTTTTCTTTGTTTTGACATAGTCTTACTATGTACTCCATTTTGATCTTAAATTCAGTGTAGCTGGTGCTGTCCTCAAGTTCAGAATACTTCTGTCTAGCCCCCAAAGTACTGGAATTACATACGTAAGCTGCAATGCCTGGCGTAACTTTTACTTATCTTGGAAGGCCTTTATTTCTCTTTCAATTCAGAAGGATAGCTTTGTTGGATGTAGTAATCTAGATTGGCAATTATTTTCTTTCGGGGCTTGAAATATACCATTCTGTTCTCTCCTGGCCTATGTTGTTTCTCCTGAGAAATCTTCATTTATTCTGATGGGTCTCTTTTTATGAGTGACTTGACATTTCTGTGTTAACAGCTTTCAATATTCCTTTCTTGTTCTGTACTGTTGACATTTCAGGGGGCTGGGAGTGTGGCTCAAAGGTAGAGTGCATTTAAGAAACCTTGGGTTCAATGTCAAGTACTGTAGAAAACAAGAAACAAAGCTCTTGGCATTTTAACTATAATATTATGTAGGAAGATTCTTTTCTGTACATGGCTGTTTGGGGTTCTAAATGTTTCCTGTACTTGGATGCCCATATCTTTCCCAAGATTGGGAAACTAATTGCTGATTTCATCGAATAGATTATCTATGCCTTCAGTCCAGTGGTGGTGAATTTATGATACACATGTTGCAGAAGGCTGCAGCATGCTTGCTTTTTTTTTTTTATTGGTCTGAGACAGGGTTGCTGTGTAACTCAGGCTTGTTCTTCAGCTCACTGTGTAGTTCAGGCTGGCCTCAAACTCCTGGTGGCCCTCTTGCCTCAGCCTGCCGGTTTACAAGCGTGCACTACCACGCCTAACCCCATCACTGCTTTAGTCTGTATGCTGGAATCTTCTTCTATGGCAGACATTTAAGTTTGGTCCTTTCATCGTATTTTAAGAGTTCTTGAGTATATTGTTCCTAATTTCTTTTTCTTTTTTCTGTATTACTGTATGAATGTGATAATCAGCCTTATCTTTAGGTCTTGAAATTTTGAAGGCTTTCTGCTGAAGTTTTGATTTAGACTTATTGAGCTTTTCATTTACCGGATTTCTGTTTATGTTTCAGAATCTCTCTACTTGATTGCTCTTTTCATGGATATGTATTGTAATCTTAATTTATTCATCTGTTTATTTGTATCTGCTTTGAAGTTATTAATTATTTATTATTATTATTATTATTATTATTATTATTATTTTGTCTTTTTCTTTTTTATCAGTACCAGGGATCGAACTCACGACTGCCTGCTTGCAAGGCAGGTGCTTATGCCACTGAGCTAAATCCCCTGCCCCAGATTATTTATTATTGATCAATATTTATTTATTTGGTAGTACTGAACCCAGGAGACATTAAACTATATACCCAACTGTTTTTTAAATTTTGAGCCAGGCTTTCACCAAGTTGCCCAGTTTGGCCTTGAACTTTTGATCCTCTTGCCTCAGCTTGAGCCTGTATATAATCCCTCCGAATATCTGGGATTATAGGTGTCAGCCACTGAACCTGGCTTTAACATATTTCTTACTTTTTTTTGGACTGGGGATCAAATTCACAACCTCATGCTTGCCAGGCAGGTGCTTAGGCCACTGAGCTAAATCCCCAGCCCACCATATTTCTTTAAAAAGAAGAGCACTACCAAGGGAGAATTGGACCTGAAAATCTTTTCTGTGTTCAAAGGAAAGATTAATAATGCCTGTGATTACAGAAAAAGGAAAAGAAGATAATGAAAATGGAATTTTGAAATTGTGTCCAACTCAGGTGTTGGTAGCTCTTGTCTTCATGGGTATACCAAGCATATACCATGTTACCATCACATTTATTTATTTCTCCATGAAAAAGCAAAAAAGTTGTTAGCTGCCTTGATCTTGGCAGTGTTTTTCTTGTGCATCTATTACAAATGACAAAAATGTGTCTTTTTTTTTTTTTGGTATCAGGAATCGAACTCAGGACCTTTTGCTTGCCAGATAGGCCCTTATGCTGCTGAGCTGTATCCCTGACTGGTTGGTTGGTTGGTTGGTTGGTTTTGTGGCGAATATTGTTTGGAATCATAGATTGGTTTTTATATTCTCTACCACTCCGCTAGAGAGGAAATTCTATGTTGCTGTCTACATTTTACCTTTTTTATTAAAAACAAAAGCATTCTGTTAACCAACTGAAGTATATCATAAGTAAGATTTTTAGTAAGCATCATTAATGATGTATATGACAGTCAAAACAAATGTACTTCTCTCAAGAAATCATGCTTACTTTAACAATATAACTTGTTGGTACAGAGTACCTGTTGTACCTCTTTTGTACCAATTAGCAGTTGTGAACCCTGAAAAAACATAATCTCACCTAGTGATTCTTCTGAGGTCACCTATGTAAAGGGCTCATTTTTATAGTTGAGCAGAGGTTTGGGAATGAACAAGGGATATTGAAGCACTGAGAAAGAAGCAGCAGTAGAAAGCAGATTTGAGGCTGTAGAAGGGGCAGCAGTTACAGGAGCTCAGGAGGACCATGGTTATGGAAGGACACAGAATGGACAGCACAGCATCATGCAAGGAGGGAGAAGACAACACTTGGCCTTGTCCCACTCTTCTGCAGAACCAGTGTCTGATGATCCCAAGGGAACCTTAGCGATACAGTGTGTAGGAGTCAGCTCCACTTTGAGACAGTCTTACAGTTGAACAATTTAAGGCCCCAAAAGCTAATTGCAGTGAATTCTGTATGACTTCAAAACTAGGCCTTTTTGGTCCAGAATGTACCTCAATGATAGAGCACTTGCCTGCCGTGCACAGGGATCTGGGTCCTGACAACGAGGAGGGAAAAAATCTAGGCCTTTTTTTACTTTATTCCTTTTTATATTAGCAATTTTGTTGATTATTTAATTTACATGCCATGATCTTTTCCCATTTTAAGCATACAGTTCAATGATTTTTAGTAATTATCAGTGTCCCCACAATCTAGTCTTAGGTAATTTTATTAGCCCACAGAGAAGCCCAATATACATTTACGATCACTGTTCATTCTTACCTCTAGCCCTAGGCCACCACACCCGGCTTGTTTCCCACCTTCTTCCTTCACTTCTTTCCTTCCCTTATTTTTTCCTCTCTCCCTTCTTCATTGTTTCTTAGACAGGGTCAGTCAGATTTGTAATCCTCCCACTTCCTAGGTATTGGGATTACAGACATGTGCCATCATGCCTAGTTTTAACTTTTTAAAAATTTTTTAAATTTTTTATCTTTTGGAGTACTAGAGATTGAATCCAGGAGGGCTTTACCAGTGTACTAGGTCCCAAATCCATTCTGGCATGTGTGTGCATGTGCATGGATGTGCCTTCATGTAGGGGTGTGTATTTTCCTTATTTTGAAACAGTTTCATTAGCTTGCCTATGCAAGACTTGAATTTAGAATCATGCTGCTTTACCCTTCCAATGTTCTTGGATTATTGGTGTGTTCCACTGTATGCAGTTTTAACACTTATTTAGTTGTTTGCAATGTTGGGGATTGAGCCCCCAAGGTCTTGGCACTGAGATGCATCCCCAGCTCTTTAAAAAATTTTTTTTATTTTAATACAAGGTCTTACTAAATTACTAAATTGCCCAGGCTGAGCTTGAATTTATGATTCTCCTGCCTTAGCCTCCTAAAATACTGGGATTAAAGATGTGCTACAACACCTAACTTTTTTTTTTTTTTTTTGGTACGGGGGATTGAACTCCCAACCTCACGCTTGCCAAGCAGATGTTTATGCCGAAGAGCTAAATCCCCAGCTATACAATACTTGACCCTTCAACATTTACTTTTAAAACAACTTTTCATGAAATTCAAGCTATTTGGGTAGTGGTGCATATATGGGTGTATGGCAATAACATTGAAAGATACATTGTATTTGATTTTAGAAATCATTTTTTTCAATTTTAGGTTGAAATGAAGTTAAGTTTTGTAGCAGGTATGTATCTATGTATTTTAGTCACTCCTGTGCATAAAAATCCTTTGGTTTTTCCATTGCACTTTAGAATGAAATCCAGACTCCTTGTACCCATAGGATTTTCATGTCTGACCCTTGTCTGCTATCTCCCCAGGTGACCCCTTCCCTTAGTGTGCTTCAAAACCATCAGTCTCCTTCAGCTTATTTTCCGAACCCCTTTCCACCTCAGGCCTTTGCGAAACTGTTTCTGCTTTTCTTCCTCTAATTTGGGACTCTGCTTCTGTGCAGAAGCTTTCAGACACGTGCTGCCTTTGTGCTTTGTTTTTTTTTTTTTTTTTTTCTTTAATTCATTTGATAAAGTTTGTAATTACCTGGTTATTTTGTTTTCTTATATTTTCCTCCTCACTTTAGGAGTAAACTGAAAGCTCTTTGAAAGTATGCATCCTTTTGGTGGTGTTTACTGGCATAGCTACAGTGAGTTGCTCATTGTCTAGTGCATTGGTTACTTTTCTCATTGCTGAGACAAAATACTCAACACCCAAAGTTAACAAAGGGGAAAAGATTTATTTGGCTTACATTTCATACATGTTTCAGTACCTTTCAGTCCATAGTCAACTCACTTCAAGCCAAGGTGGCATGGCAAAGGGACATTGCAGAGGAGAAACAGTTCATGGCAGACAAAAGACAGCAAAAGCAAACAAGTAAGTCCAAGTGACTTATAGCAGTTTCTTTCTTTTTTTTAAATTTTATTTTATTTTAAAGAGGGTAAAATTAAGCATCATAAGAAAACAATGTAAGAGATTTCAAAGCAAGATAACTGGAGATCTTCACTGTCTATCATATTGTCTCTTGTTTTCTTCCAAATAGTTGTCTATATCTTCATATACAGTGAATTCATACGAAGCAAAATAGTATAAAACTGATCAGAACAGGAAGATGAAGGCATTTTAGGTCTTCAAAGCCAGACAATAGGGAAGTCAACAATGTCTGCCCCTAGTCCTACATACCCCTTAATCCCACCACCACACACTCTAGATCTAGCACCCTCTGAACATAAGATTTTGGGAAGACATCTAGACACAAGCCATAATGCCTAGTATATTGTAGAATAAAGAAATGAATTTGTCTTGCTCTATCACTTGTTTTAATCTGGTTTTCAGACTAGATAGATACATATTGTTTATAATAAGAGAGTTGATCTTTACAATGTTTTTACTTATATATGCCTGTGATATTTTAAATGGGAATAGGAAAAGGGGGGACTTTAATTGCAAGAAATTCTGAACTCCACATAACATCTTTGAGAGTGGAAAATCATTATCATTGGTTGTATGTGTAGTGTCCCTGTAACTTGTTAACATGCATCTCATGTAACATGTTGTAGAATACTCCTGCCTATTTTCATGACTTCAGAAATCACCCAATTGGTAATAATTTCCATTTTTTTATTTAGTTAAGATTTCTCTTTCTGGCTCTAAGGTGCAATTTACCTATCCTCTTGAATATTTCCTGTCATATCTCTTATGAACACTTCTAACTCAAATAATTTAAGATTAAACTTTTTCAACTATGTTCAGTCTTGATCACTATGATTCATGATTTTATTGCATTTCTCAGGAAATCCTCATTGGTCACACCTTTTCAGGTATGTAAGTGTGTGTGTGTGTGAGTGTGCGTATGTTTTCTTTTTTTGGTGCAGTGCTGAATATGGAAACTAGGGCCTCAAGTTTGTTCAGTGATCACTGAATTACTGTGAGTTGTACTTTTTTTTTTTTTTTTTTTTTTTTACAGATATCAGATAACTAACTATTGCAACTGTTAGGTCCATACAGTTTTCCATTTGGATTTCTTCAGTAGGTTGTTGGTTTCCTGCTTTGAGGCTTGCTCTGTTCTCCACATTGTTTATCAGATTATCTGAGTGAGTAAGACATTATCTAAGAAAGTGAGAGGACCACAAAAATGAGCTGCTCCCCCCCACACTAAACGTGAACCCAGTAGCACTAAACCATACCCCCAGTCCTCTTTTGAACTTTCTCAGTCAACTTGCAGAATCACATCCCCACATTATTAATAAATGCCTTTTGGAAGGGACCTCTGGACATGTATAGTTTGAAAAGATCTGCCAGGATACCAGTGAACACTCCTGGTTAAGAACCGTTATTTAATGTACAAATTTAATAACTTAACTCTGATTTAAATTCTTTTTTTTTTTTTCAATTTTTTTTTTGTCTTTCATTTTTATCGGTACCAGGGATCGAACTCACAACTGCCTGCTTGCAAGGCAGGCACTTATGCTGCTGAGCTAAATCCTCAGCCCCTGATTTAAATTCTTTGGAGACTTTTGATTCCCTTGAAGACAAAACATGTGTTGTTTTTTGCATATACAGTACTTTAGTTCTAGAGTTTCGCTCCTGTGTGCTTCGTGTTCCATCCTCCAAAAGCACCATGTAGAATTACTTACAGGTCTACTAATGTGTCATCTTGATGTACATTCCCAGGTCTTAACATAATACTGTTTTGTCTTGGAAGACAAAACTCTTTCCTTGGATAATTTTGTGTTTTCCTTTCACTGCTCACCTGTCTCTTGTTAGAGGAAGCCTTCCTGTACTGTTTGTTACGTGTGTCTGTTTTCTTAATGTTTCTTTATTTCTGTATCTTCTAGTCTCTAGGATTACACTTGGAAGTCAATAAATGTCAATTGTATATATGTTCATAGATCTCACTTTTAGGTACAGTAATAACATTGACAGAACCCTGACCGTACCAAATGTGGTACTGTACTAACTGCTACGTATTTGCTTTATCATTTACTTTCATGATATTCTGATGAAGGTGGATGATATTGTTATCTCTCTCCATCCAGTACTGTGAATTGAACTCAGAGCTTTTGGACTAGGCTTTACTCTTGAACCTTCTTTATTTTTTGAGATGTTGTCTTGCTAATTTGCTATCTTACCCATTCTGGGCTTGAAGTTTTTAATCTTCCTGCCTTTACCTCCTAGGGTGCTGGGTTTAAAAGTATATGCTACCACATCTGGACGCCTATATTTTTTTATGTTTTTTAATTGAATTAATGAATGAATTAAGGACTTTTTTTTTTTTTTTTTTTGGTGCTGGGGATCAAACTCGGGACCTTGTATTTACTAAGCAAGCACTTAAACCACTGAGCTAAATCCCTGGCCCTGGCCACCTATATTTTACAGTTTGAGAGTATAGTTAGCCTCAAGTCACAGAATTTGTACAGAATTAGATTTGAATCATCCTGCCTATTTGCAGACCCTTTATTGGTTGTTGTTGTTTTTTGTTTTGTTTTGTTTTGTTTTGAGACAGGGTCTCACTACTAGTTCATGATAGCTGTGAATTCACTGTGGCGTCCAGGCTGGCTTTAAACTTGCTCTAGTTCTCCTGCCCCAGCCTCCAGAGTGCTGGGCTTATAGGCATGAGCAACCGTGCCCAGCTGAACCTGTGCTTTTAACAGCTGTAAATATTTGTTTCAAGGGTCTTTAGTTTTTTCAAACTTATGATAAATCTTTACTTAATGAGGACTGATTATTCATAGGGTATAGGCTTTTGTTTTGAATTCTCAGACTATGGTTACTAAAATAAAATAGTTTTATAAAGTACATAGCTTGCTGGTATAATTGGAAGAGACATGTTAGAGTTGTAAATGCTAAATTATTTTCAAACACAAAGTAAAGACAGTGAACTGTGTTTATTTCTGTACAAGTTTAAACTAAGGAATATTGTATAATAGATGAAGAAAAATGTTTATTGTCATTCAGATATTGGGGCTGCAGAGAACATTAGGCTGTATAAATCAGCAAAACTATATTGTACAAAATTACATGTTTTTTTTTCACAAAGTCTTGAAGCATTTATTTGCAAAGTGACAACATAGTTGCACAGCTATGAAAAGTTGATATATCTGTGACTAAAATAATATTTTCAAAGCTTAAAAATAATTCTGTTTTTATTATATTTTAGTTCCAGTGCCTAAAATGTTTAGTACAAAGAGAAGAATACAACTGCTTAAGGCGAAAATCATTCATTCAATCTGGAATGTGTCTTATTTCTGAAGTATTACAGATGTAAGGGTAGGCTACTGTAGGAATAGCCTTGTGTGTATTACTATCTGGATATAAACCATAAGAGAGCATATTCTTAGCATTCAAAGTTTTTTTCTTATATTGTATTTTTGCTACGTGAATTATACTTTAAATGAGATTTTGTCTGTTTTCTCATCTGCCTTAAAACTTAATTTTCTTTTTTTTTTTTTTTTTTTGTCTTTTTCATTTTTATCGGTACCGGGGATCGAACTCACGACTGCCTGCTTGCAAGGCAGGTGCTTATGCCGCTGAGCTAAACCCCCAGCCCCTTAATTTTCTCTGTTAAAGAAAATTAGATTAAAATGTTACAGGAATGATGTTTATATTTACGGTAGAGTGGTAACTGAATAATTTGGGCATGTTTTGATTTTGAGAAAAAGGTTAGATTTTTAAAAATTTAAATGATATCAGTTGAAGGAAGATGATACTTTGCCCTGCAGAATCCTGGCCCTCCTTATCCTGAAGCCCATACCCCATTCATAAGTGTTAGAAAAGGGAATGGAAGATCAAAATTTAATATTAGGCTGGGAGTATAAGGATTGAGACTGATCTCTTGGCTCATTTCTTTTCTCTTTTTTTCAGCTTTAGGTAATGTTGAATATGTGGGAGTATGGTAGAATCCTTTCTCTTATTCCCCTACCCATCAATCTTGGGAGTTAGGATGGATTCACAGGAACTAGAAACAAAGGCCCACTTTTTGAGACACATTTCTTCCCTCTCAAGATTAAGAAAATAATCTGACATTTTTAAAAAATAAAGAACTTCACCAAACATTAATTATTGTCTTCTGGGAAGATTGCAGAGTGGTGAGCAGCAGAGAAAGAGCCTTTCCAAGATTTAGTGTCCAGACTCTGGAATATAGCAATGTGAGGAGGAGGGAAGTGTGGCCCCTGGACCCAGGAAAGATTTGAAGCAAAAAATGAAGCCCACAGAGAAAGTGGAGGGGGGGACGGGGACAGAAATTTCAACATTGACTGTCATACGATTACAAGGTTAGACCTTCTGAAATTTATTTTGAGACTAAAAAGATGATACATACTGTATGAATTTGATGATTTGCAATGCTTGGGATTAAACTCAGGCTTCACACATGCTATCCAAGTGCTTTTCTACAGAATTATATTACTAGCCCTCTATGTACAGAGTTTTAGAAATTATTATATGGTATATGGGAATGGACCAACCATAGGAGATTGACTACATGCTTGACAGCGAGATTATCTGTAAACCACCTTTTTGTTTGATAGTACCACGTTTCATGAGTAATGTTGTACTAAGGTTAGATGAGTTTAGTTTTTGTGGATGTAATACTAACCATACATGGTGGCACTGTCACCTCAACTACTTGGAAGTCTGAGGCAGGAGGATCATGTGTTTGATACTACCCTAAGCAATTTAGTGAGACACTCATAAAGTAAAATAATTTAGACACTGTCTAAAAATCAAACAGCTAGATATATGGTTCAGTGGTAGAGCATTTGCCTAGCATACATGAGGATCCTGGGTTCGATCTCTTGTACCATGAGAAAACAAAAACAAAATACTATTAACATCATTTGCCTGTTTTGATAGTGACTGTTGTCCCTGACCAGAGTAATATTTGTCAGGTGTGTAGCCTGTAAAGTTATCCCTCCTCCCTTCAATATACTCTTTGGAAGAAGGTCCCTAGTTGTAGTCAAAGGGAGAATGTGCACAAAAATTATTTGAAATTCATCAAGGTAGATTTGTGATGTTCCTGCTATTTATTTATTTAATCATTTACTGTATCATTATCAACTCATGAGTATATAATTTATATGTTGGGTAACAATCCAGTGTATTTTGTTGTTGAAAATATTCTAACTTTGGTCATTGAGCTTTTTTTTTTTTTTTCGTTCCGGGGATCAAACTCATGATCACGTGCTTGCCATGCAAGCGTTTATGCCACTGAGCCTTTTTAGTTTGCCTCTGAGACTCTTTGATGTATCCTTGTAATTGTAGGCAGCTTGCAGCATCTTCCCCCCGCCCCCCCCCCCCCGCGGCCTTCTTTTGAGCAGTTCTCTATTTTCTGGCACTATATGAAAATGTAGACTGATCTTGCATATTTCCTACCCCAGTACTAGACTAAGCCATTTCTCTAAAGAGCTTTGGTTCCTCTTTCTTGGAGAATAAATGACATTGGAGACCAAGATCCAAGTACTAGGTATGCTTTTGGTTATTAGAGCATCATTACTTTTAAGATGTCAGCTGAGAGAGTAAGAGAATACATGTGTGTTAAATTGCTTTAATATGGCTGGGGATATAGCTCAGTGGCATAAGTGCTTGTCTGGCAAGTGCAAGATCCTGAGTTCAATTCAGTAACACCCCCCTCATAAAATTGCTTTAATGAGAATAACTGCTGTGATAATTTTAAAAGGAGAAAAAATAGTAGAACATTTGATTTTTTTTTTTGTAATGAAGAATTTCAAAATGTAGTCAAAATGAGTATCAAAAACATGAAATTGGACTCCTACGTTATATCCTATACAAAAATTAACTCAAAGTGGATCATAAGCATAAATGTAAAAGTAAACCCATAACATAGAGAAAAGATAGACATACATCTTTATGCCCTTGGGCTCACTAATAATTTCTTAGACGTGCTATCAAATAGCATGATGAAAATAAAAAGATAAAGTGGATTTTATCAAAATCAAATCTTTTTTTTGCAAATAATTCCACCAAGAAAGTACAGAGACCCAGGTGTGATGCTGCGTGCCAGTAATCCCAGCACTCTGGGAGGCTGAGATAGAAGGATCACAAGTTGGAGCCCAGCTCAGGCAACTTTGTGATTTAACATAACTTCATCTTAAAAATTAAAAAACAGGCTAGAAATAGAGTTTAGTGTAAAGGCCCCGAGTTCAATTTCCAGGAAATCTCGTCTCCCCCAACTGTACATTAAACCTACAAACATTGCTTAGGAAATTAAATACCTTTAAATAGATATTTAAAGACTCAATGCTATTTAAAATGGTTCTTTCCACTAAACTGAAGTATAGATCCTATGTAATATTTTTTGTAGACTCTGACAACTGACTTAAAATTTATATGAGGATACCTGTGATTCTCAGACTGAGTTTGCTTGCTTGTTTTGCAGAGGTCCAACTAAGAACTTTGCAAATGTAAGGCAAGTACCCCATCACTGAGTTATATTCTCTAGCCCAAAACAGTTTTGAAAAAGAACAAAACTGAAGGATTTGTATTGCTGAATTCCAGGCTTTATAAAACTATAGTTAATAAAACTGTGTTACATGAACAGACATGTTAATAGCAGAACTTATCAAGAAGTGGACCTAGGGCTGGGGATTTAGCTCAGCGGCATAAGCGCCTGCCTTGCAAGCAGGCAGTCGTGAGTTTGATCCCTGGTACCGATAAAAACGAAAAAGACAAAAAAAGAAGAAGAAGAAGTGGACCTAAATTATATGATTAATTGATTTTTAAAATTTATTTATTTAAATATTTATTTGTTTATTTAAAATTAATTTATTTGCTGTCCTGGAGGTTGAACCCAGGGCTTTCACACTGTACTACATCCCAGCTCTTCTTTAATTTTTTTATTTGAAACAGACTCTCAACTGCTAAGTCACTCAGATTGCCCAAGCTAGGCTCCAGATCATATTCTTCCTGCTACAGCCTCCTAGTGCCACTGAACTTAATTAGTAGACTTTTGTAAGAAATGCAAAGGCAATTCAGTAAGTAAAGAATGAAATCTACAAAATGTGAAGTGTAGAGTTGGTATAGTTCAGTGATAGAGTGCTTGCCTAGCATGTGTGAGGCCCTAGGTTTAATCCCCAACACTACTACTAATAATAATTCTTCCAAATCTTACTGTATGCTATATACCAAAATTAACTCCTGGGGCTGGGGATTTAGCTCAGTGGCGTAAGGACCTGCCTTGCAAGCAGGCGGTCGTGAGTGTGATCCCCAGTACCGATATAAAAAAAAAAAAAAATTAACTCCTAATGGATCATAGATCTAAGTAGAAAAGTTAATATAGATTGAATACTTCTCATCCAGAATCTGAAAATTCTAGGTACTGAAATAACTAAAAAATTTTCAGATTTTGGAGCGTTCCATATTTTGGAGTTTTAGATCAGAGATGAGCCATTAGTAAAGGCCATACAAATAATTCAAAATCTGAAAAACTCTGATTTTTTTGTTTTGATTTTGGCGCTGGGGATCAAACATAGGGCCTTGTGTACACTGTAGCCCTAAAGTTTTTAATAAAAGAAAAAAAGTTATAAGCTGACAATATTATAGAAGACTTCCTTTATCCATAGATAAATAGGTTTACTTTCCATTGTTTCATTTATCCAGTTATCTTTGGTCTGAAAATATTAAGTGGAAAATTCCAGAGGGTAAACTTCCTTAGTTTTAAATTGCACACCTTTCTGAGCTGTGTGATAAAATCTCCAGCTTTTCTTCCCCATCCTGACCAGGATATGAATCATCTCTTTGGCCAGTGCATGTGCTACCTGTTCATTAGTCCTTTAGTAGCCACCAGCTTACCTGTTGTGTTTTCATAGTAGTGTTCAAGTAACCCTTATTTACTAATAGTCTCAAAGTACAGTAATTGTTTTATTACTGATTATTGTTAATCTCTTACTGTGCATACTTTATAAATTAAAGCTTTGTAATGGGAATATAGCTCAGTGTAGAACGCTTGCTTAACATGTGAGAACCTAGATTCGCTTCCTAATACTGTCAAAACAGAGCAAAACACAATTTTTATCTACCAAAGACTTATATGCAGATGTTCAGAGTAGCTTTATTCTTAGCAGCTCCTGACCAGAAACAGGTTGAATGTCATTAGTATGTGAATAGATAACATATTGTACTATATTCATACAGTTTAATGAAAAGGAATTAACTAGTTGTGAGTGTAACAACCTGAATATCTTCACATGCTAAATGAAATAGTCTAGCAGAAAAAGTATATAGCATATGATTCTACTTATATGAAATACTAGAACAGGTTATACTAAATTTGTAGTGACAGTTGGGGTTATTGGTGGTTGACTAGGGCTGGGATGTGATAAAAAAGTGAATCCAAAGGAGGGCATGAAAGCTTGTGATGTCAGTGTCTTTATATTGATTGGGGTGGCACCATTGTTAGACTGGTATATAAATTTATCAAAACATATTGAACTGTATGCAGTACTTAAAATGGTTGTGCTCTCATGTATGTATTTTACTTTATTAAAGTCGACTTTGTTTGTGCATCTGTCTGTCTGTCTGTCTGTCATGTATGGATCAAACCTAGGGCCTTTTACATCCTAAGCAAGCATGCTCAGCTACTTCCTCAGTCAAAGTTGATTTTGAGTTAAAAAAAAAAAAAAAAGAAGAAGTATGTATCCTAAAATGGAATCTTTCAAACAGAAACAAAATCTTTCAAACAGAAACAAAATTAATAATATTGCCATACAAAAAATAATTCCTTAACTTTGAATCCATATTTTAACTAGCCTTACTGAAATATGATCAAAAAGCGCTGTTGAGTGAATATTGAACTTCACTTAGTAGGTTTATTTTTGGCAGTGTGGTATTATACCATTTTTGGATTAAGGTACTGAATAAATACTTTGTTGAAATTGAGAACCAGGAGTTTGAACATAGCTAATTGCATATACCTGTGTAAAATTGGTGACGATGAAGAAATCTGTATTTGATTTGAACAGGAGTTGTCAGTGTAAATTCTTGTTTTTTAAAAAGATGTCTTTGGCTTTGTCCACTGAAAAGTCCTAGGTGCAGTGACACCCCACACATTGAACATGTGCAAAATATAGAAGTTATTGCCCAGTTAAAGGACTCTGTGCAGATCTGAGACAGGGAAAGTAATCAAGGTGAGTCTGAAACATTTTGTACCAGGATGTAAGGTTGTAAGTACTAAGAAAGATGCATCAAAAACAAAAAACCCGTAGGACTGAGGAGATCAGTTGAACATCAGGAGTCTCTGGTGATGAGTTGAGAGTGAGAGCATGAGTCTGTGTGCGTGTGTGTGTGTGTGTGTGTGTGTGTGTGTGTGTGTAGTGTGTGTGTGTGCAGAGAGAGACTGATTTCCTGGGATTATAGGCATGTGTCACCACACCTGCCTTCACCTCTTATTCTTAATACATATTGTTTATATAGATTAATGAGTTTCACTTTGGCAGGTTTGTACCTGCATATAAGATACCTTAATCATTTTTAGTCCTCTTGTATCAACTCTTGTCCTGCCCTTTCCCCTAATCTCACATTTTGGGAGAGTTTCTCTTTTTTTTGTTTTGTTTTTTAATTTTAGTGGTTTTTTTTTTTTTTTAATTGGTACCGGGGATTGAACTCACGACTGCCTGCTTGCAAGGCAGGCGCTTACGCTGCTGAGCTAAATCCCCAGCCCCATGTTTTTTAATTTTAAAGAGCATAAATCCTAACAAAATAAAGCAATAAAACCATCAAAACAAAACAGTGAAAGTGGTACAGAACTTCAAGACAGGATAATAGAAAGTCAACATTGGTTACCATAATATATCTGGTTATTTTCAAGATAGTTGTCCAGTAGTAACATCAAATAAAACAAAACAATAAAACCAAAACAGAACATTGAATAAAACAAAATAATAAACCAGAACAAAACAAAACACAACAATATTGGATTTAAAAAATGACATTAGGTACTCCCCCATATCTCCTCAGTCAAAGTTGATTCTGAGTTTAAAAAAAAAAAAAAGAAGTATATCCTAAAATGGAATCTTTCAAACAGAAACAAAATCTATCTCCTATATCTAATTAATAATATTGCCATATAAAACATAATTCCTAATATAGCAAATATTGCTATATTACATACTGTTCTCCTCCTAAGGGATGCTCAGACCACCAGTCTTAGGCCTGCAAAGTCAATCAGACAATACAAGCATTTTGTTGCTTTTGTTTCTCAGTTGCTATCAATTCAAGTCTGTTCTCCAGATCAGCCTGTTGCTTATGGTTTGGGGGGGGGGGTTTGATTCTCCTGGCTCACAGGAAGTGTGAACTGGCTTCTTTCATACTCTTCCTGCACCCATCCTGGCTTCTGCCAGTTCACAGGAAGGGCAATGTGTATATTTTGGTCATATCTATTACCCGTTACCCACCCTGTATTGCCCCTATTATTCTTTCTCACTCTTAGTCCCTTCTTTTTATATAGTAATAGTCTTAGTCCCTTCCTTTTGTATAGTAATAATCTCCCATCTATGTTCTCATTGTCTTTTAAGATTCCATATATTGAGAACATGCAATATTTGTTTTTCTAAGTCTGGTTTATTTTGCCTAACATGCACTTTAGATTATATTTTCCTGTAAGTGACAAATTTTTGTCCCTTATGGCTGAATGAATGATACTCCATTGTTTATATATGCCACATTTTCTTTATTTCATTTGGTGATGGGCACTTGGGCTGATTCCATATCTTGACTATAGTGAATTATGCTGCAATAAACATGGCCATGTAGCTATCTCTATACTGTCCTGACTTTAATTACTTCAAATGTGTACTAAGTGATACAGCTGGAATTATAGATATGTACTACCATGCCATGTAGTTTTGATTTACATTCCCCTAGTATGTTAAAGAGGTTGAAGATTTTTTCATATACTTATTGACCACTTATATTTCTTTTAAGAAGTATTTGTTCAGTTCATTTGCCTATTTATTGATTGGGCTCTTTGGGGTTTTTTTCTCTGTTTGTTTTTTGGTATTCAATTCTTTGAGCCTCATCTATTACAGATATTAATCCTGTCAGAAGAACAGCTGACAAAGAAAAGATTCTCTTACTCTGTATGGAGGCTTTCCCTTTCCTTTATTTCCCTTGCTGTACAGAAACTTCAATTTGACATAGTCTCGGTTTTGGTTCTTACTATATTATTTCCTGTGCTGTTGGAGTCTAGTCAGGAAGTCTTTGCCTGTGCCTATGGCTTCAAGTGTTTCCTCTGTATTTTCATTTAGCAGTTTTCAAAGTTTCAGGTCTTCTATGTAGATCTTTGATTTTTTTAAATTGATATTTGGACAGGGTGAAAGAGATGTGTATTTTTCAAATATACTAAAATATGTAAATATGTTTTTATACACACGAGAAGGGAAAAAATAAGCTGTTTGATTTTACAGAAGAATGCTAACTACAGTTATCAGTGTAATCATTGAATTAAGGATCATAGATGGGTAAAACTAAAACTGTTGGCTATTGAGAATAAGATACAGTATTTGCACTGTAAATTCTCTACAGTTGCCTACCTCATTTCAAAGTAGTAAAAAACAGTAACTACATGGAATGATACGACAAGCAGTACCTGAAATACCTCAAAGTATCAGCTACCTCAGTGTTCTACAAACTAACATTATTTGCCACCTCATATAAGAAGAATCCAGAATTTGGGACATCCTGTGATGTAGTTGACCTGAATGTCTCAAAAAATAAGTTAAAGTCATGAAATCAAGATAAAATGGATCTGAGAATATGGGCAAGGTGGGAGCACTGACCCTACGTTAAAGACAAAATCTAATAAAATTCTTACTCTCTCCCTTCACTGGCTGCTGTTGTAGGACTGCAATTGAACTGAGGTAAGGCAAGCTCTCTACCACTGAGTTGTATAGCCCCAAACTCAAAATCTGTATTTATTAGATCTTTGTTAGAAAGAGCTCAAAAATCCCAGATATTTGACAACAGTTGGGAAAATTTGGATATGCATTATATTTTGAATGATTATTGAATTAATGTTAAATTTCTTTATGTTTAATGATTGGTCATATAAGAGAAGGGCCTTATGGGGGGAGAAAAAGTTATAATTCATGTCTCTTAGTTCATTGAAAAAGGAAGGTTTGTGCTAATATTGACTGGAGAATTTTTTATTCGCATAACTTGTACTTTGAGTGACTACTTTAAATATTACAATGCACAATGTATTAACTACTGTTACTCTCCATTCTGTTATGAAATATTGTTCTTTTTTTCCCCATGAAATTAAACAAAAGAAAAGAGAAGGACCTTATTCCTAGAAGATACAGCTGAAGTTTTTAGGGCTGCAGGGCCATGATGTCTGCTAGTTATTTTAAGCAATTTAAAGAAAGATAAATATACTAAAATGTTAATCATTGTTCAGTCTTAACTGGTAGGTACCCTGTATGGGTGTTTATTGTACTAGTTGATTTCTTATGGGCTTAAAATAATTCAAAATAAAAATTAAAAAGAAAAGTTATTTTGTGAATTATTTTCAGAATGTTTGAGTTATTGAGAAGCAGTATATATTTATTTGACTTATTGATATTCCATAGAATGTCAAACTAAAGAGGCTTTTGAATTTATTTTCTTTGGTCCCATTTTCATATAGTTTAATAAATTAGCTCAACAGTAATGAGTCACTTACATAAATCACTCTAAGCCAGCAGTAGAGCTTAGACAGTGAACTCAGCTCTCCTGTTTCCTAGGATATTACTCTCTGCACTGTATCCTGTTAGTTCTAGTAAAAAGCCTGAGGGAAAGTTAAATAAAGGTATATACTATAAGATGAGTCATTGTTCCTTTTTGTATATTGTCAGTACATTTTCACCATTGGGACAGTGGACTTGTGAACTTGTGAAATTTATCCATAGATCAAAAACTTGGTCAAAGCCTTTTACTGCTATAATCTGTTTTGTTTTTGCCAGTTCCACATGGTCGTTGGCTGAGGCTAGACCTGCTTTTGATAGTTGTCCTTGAAAAATGTTTGATGGTATAGTGCAGACTGTGTGTTTTGGGTTACTGATTTTTTACTATCCTCTAGTTTAAGCTATGAAGAAGGACATCCCTCCCAATCTGAACCAGATCTCCAGAGACAGACGTTTGCAGCCTCTCATCAGCTTCCTGCATATGCTGCCACACCTCAGCCAGCTGGTATAGTTCTCTTGTAAAGTGTCCTCCCAGCCAGGGTACAGTGAATGAAGAAGAAGAAAAAACGGTGTTTATGTTTTAGGTTACAGATTTAATATGCAGGGTGTGAGTATGCCATGGGAAATGTTAAAGTAGAAATGAGATGAAGAACTTCTGTTTTTTACTGATACAGAGTATTTGGGTATAATTGAGAAATCTTATGCATCTTTGGAGATTTTAAATTATGATGCTTGGTTAAACTAATGTTTGTTTGCTATTTTAAAGTAAAACTAGTGTAATAGAATTTTTTGGACTCAGTTTTCAGAAATTGTTTTTTGGACTAAGATAGGAATAGAATTTTTGTAAATAAATATTTTACTTTGGGGTTTATATTCCACTGTAGGGCTTTCAGGATTATTTGAGACAAGTGTGAACAGTGCCAGCACTAACAGTAAAGAATCTTCCGTGATGAGTTTTCTCTCCACTATTGAGTCCCGAACTGCTCAGGCTGCTTCTTCAGGAACTACTCTTCTACCACAATTCAGGGCTCCATCCTGGCAGACAGGTAAGATTCTTTGTTTTTGGAAATTTTAAGTTCTTTAAAAATATGTAACAGAAATGTACCTTTAATGTCCTAGTCATTATGGTGTGGCTGAGAGTGATAGTAATGATTGATTTTTCCAGTAAACTTTAAAAGTTAGCATCTGTTATACACTTTTTTCATTTGTTTGATTTTTTATTTTTTGGTTTTTGGTTTGTAGTTCATGCTGGCCTTGAGTTTACTGTATAGTCCATGCGTGCCCCAAACTTGTGATCCTTCTGCCTCAGCTGCCCGAGTGCTGAAATTATAGGCATGTACCACCATTCTCCTGGCTCTTAGAGTTTTAGGGCGGATACAGATAACTGTTGAAATTCTGTTTTAACAGTCTTATGAAAACTAACAGGTTCATATTGAAAGGTTGATAATTATTTAAGATAAACCTTGATATAAAGTTGTTTTTGACTTTGCCAGTTTAAGTGCTTGTCTGTTTGAAAGAAGCAAAGATTAAATTTTGTTTAATGACTTCAAGCTGAGTAGCTGGTATAGTAAAATTAATCTTGGGAGTCATTTAATTATTATTGGTATATAGAGTTATTCTTTCTTTGTAGAGTTATTCTTAATTAAACAGATTAAATCACTAATAAAAACCGTGATAAGTTGATATTATATTTTACCCATTTATAATAATATCAATATGTACATTTTTATATTTTATTTTTTTAAATTTCACTTTTCAATGATTTCTCTTCAAATTATTTTAACCCACTTATAATAGTACTTACCTGTAATACCAGGTATTTGGAAGCCTGAAGCAAGAGGATTGCAATTTCAAGGCCACCTTAGAAAATTTAGCAAGACGCTGTCTTAAAAAGGATAACGAGGGACTGGGGAATAAGTTTAGCAGCATAAGTGCTTGCTTTGCAAGTGCGTGGTCACAAATTCAATTCTCGGTACCAAAAAAAAAAAAAAAAGAGAGAGAGAGACAAGGGATTAGCTCAATGGTACAAGACTCCGGGGTTCAGTCCCCCATATCTGGGGGGAAAATTATTTGTATGCCCAACTTTTACCTTGTATAAAATTAGAGGATTGGGGCACTGATTTTAAGGAAACTGTATCATACCATATTTGAGAAGATTGTTAAAGTTTTATAAGAAATAATATTTTATCATTCTGATGTGAATTCCATTAATAGAGCTTCTCAGCATGTGTAGCAAGACTTATTTTTACTTCTAACGGGATAATTATTGGTGTAAAACGTTTTTTAAAAAAGACTGGCTTCACTTTTTGCTTCCAGAAATACATTTCATGTACTTACTGTTTAACTTTCTGCTTATCAGTACATTAGTGCTGAAGCTTAATATTAAGAATTTATCTTAAAATAAAAACAAAGGATCCCTCTTGTCTCTCAGAAGGTATTGCTATTTTCTATTCCTTTTCCCCAATAAATTTTTCTACTCTTGGAAAGAAAAAAGAGAGAGGGAGAAGGAGGGAGGAAAGAAACAAAGGAAAAAAGGAATAGATGAACAGTTCGTTAATATTTTTGACTTTTAAAGAAGGTAGGAAGGCTTTTAACTCAGGTCTGAAGCAACACTTTCTGTAATTTGGTTACAGAACTCTGTATGCTTGTTTGTAATTTTTTTAGATTTCAAATTTTTAAAAAATTGACCATGTTGGCTGACGATTTAGCTCAGTGGCATAAGCACCTGCCTGGCTGTGAATTTGATCTCCAGTACGGGGGGGGGGGGTGGATATTGACCAGGTATGATGATGTACATCTGTAATCCCTGCACTTGGGAGGCTGGGGCAGGAGGATCACTGTGAGTGAGGCCTGGACTACATAGACCCTGTCTCAAAAAAAAAATTTTTTTTTTTAATATTTGCTTTTATAATTTGTATCTGGGCCTATAATTGAACTGCATTAGAAGGGCCTTGGACTCTTGGGCTAGTCAGGTAGAAATTTCAGTGATCTTCATTTTTCCATAGTACCACAAATTGTATTGTCATAAGACCACATTGAAAAAAAGTGGTAAGTTTTTATGCACATTTAACTGGACCTAACTAGTATACCCTCTTTGGGAAACAATATAAGAACATACATACACAAGTATACTATTAGTGGGAAGAAGGTATTGGTTTTAATGTGTCAGGATAAGGAGAGTCTTTCTTTTTTGTGTTTTGGGGGTTTTTTGTTCTGCTTTTTGTTTGAGGCAGGGTCTCACTGTGTCAGCCTCCCAAGTGCTGGGATTAAAGGTATGCACCACCATACCTGTTTAGGATCAAGAACATCTTTAGCTGGAATGTCTGAGGGTGAACATGAGTATTGAGTGCCTTTCACAGTGTCTTCTGTTGATATACTGTGGTAAATTTGCTAGCTTCTGTCACTCTTCACTAATCTGTCATGCAGAAGTCAAATGAGAAAAATCCTTTATTGCGCTACAGGATAGAAGATTTTCAAGTAATAGAAACTCATACCCACTATTTTAAGGCCTTCTCCCACCTTAGTAACTAGTTCCTTTTCTTTATTCTAGGTGTAACTGTAGCATCAGTTATTACTGTAACAACAGTGGGTTCATTAGCTAGTGCAATATATTTAACAGAAAACATATTCTTAACGATAGAATAACCTTTATAACCAAATCAGTTATGTATTTGTAACTTCAAATTTCATTTCTTTACTTCTGTCTACCTTGAATATTTTAAACCTTTTCCCCGCAAAACACACAAAAGGGTATACCTGGTAAAGAGGAGTAGCGAAAGTTGATAAGAAATTCATGAAAACCACCAAGTAGCCCTATAATCTTTAACAAGTCACATTACCACTGCAGACCATAGTTTTCTTATTGCTAGAGTAAGGGACTTTAAGTAGATAAATCTCAGAAATCTCTTCTGGCACCTGTAAATGTAGTATTTTTTAACTTTGAGTGTTAAGTGCCACTAGAATCTTTATTTTTGTACTAGCAGTACTGTTTTGATTTTTTTTTTTTTTTTTTTTTTTTTTTTTGTCTTTTTCCTTTTTATCGGTACCAGGGATCAAACTCATGACTGCCTGCTTGCAAGGCAGGTGCCTATGCCACTGAGCTAAATCCCCAGCCCTGGAAATAAAATTCTTAATGGACATTTACTATAAAACATTTTAAACAACAACAAAAATGTGTGTAAAGGGGGAAATGATAGTGCCTAATGCCAGTTTCACACTTTTAAAGAGAAATTAGTTATCAGTTTGATATTTATTTATTTTTTGGTTATCTTTATATTAAAATACAAAAACACAGTGAATGTTTAAATTTTAAAAATTTATCACAGTAAAAGATACATTGCCATTAATCCCCCTCAAAATACTTTCCCTTGCTTTGAGTACATGTATCTATCCTCTTCTTGCAACTTTGTGTACCAGTTCTGGAAGTGCTTTTGTGAGGGTCTTAATTGTATTGTTGTCGGTGCCTTGACATTCTGAATCAGTTCAGAATATTTACCTTTAATAAACATTTTTATGGGCCGGGGATTTAGCTCAGTGGCATGAATGCCTGCCTGGCAAGCGCTAGATCATGAGTTCAATCCCTAGTACCAAAAAGAAAAGACATTTTTATTTTGAAGATGTGGCAAAAGTTTTACAGAGTTATGTCCAGTGAATAGAGTGCATAAAGATATAACATAAAGCTTTTAGTAACCTGCCCTGTATATGCTGCATAGTACTTGGCAGCAGCCACAGTAGTTTTGATCATCTCTCTTAAGGACAAATGTTGAGAAAGATGTGTTAAGGCTGTTCGAAATGAGGGGGAGCATTTTGAAGGAAATTAATGGCAATGTGTCATTTTATTGTAACACATTTTTAAAATGTAATCATTCACTGTGTGTTTTGACCACCCATTGTATATATACCTAATCACTATTGTTTTTTAGGATATGGCCTAATGATTTGATTCTGTCTTGTCTTTGGACATTTTAGTTATTTGTACTTAGAAATAGCTGTAATGAATACCTTGTACAGTGTTCCTAGAAGTAGAACTTTTGGGTCACAACAGTGTATACATTTTTATTCTTTCTGTATGTAGCTAGAATGGTATCTAAGCGGGGGTGGGGGGGTGGGGGGGGTGTGCACCTCTGTAATCCCAGGACTCAGAAGTCTGAGGCAAGGAATTGCTGCAAGTTTGAGGCAAGCCTGGCCTATGGAGTGAGTTCAAGGCCAGTTTGGACTATATAGTGAGATCCTATCCCCTCCCCCTAAAAGAGAATGCTATCCTGAAATGGTAATCTTGTTATTTTGTGATGATCCTTTCATAATACACTTGCATTTATTGTTATTTGGAAGTTGTTCATAGGAAATCAATACTGAAATGCAAGAGTTTTTGTTTTTGTTTTTGATTTTGTACCGGGGATCAAACTCACGTTGCTCTCACCAGGCAGGCGCTTATACCACTGAGCTAAATCCCTGGTCCTGCAAGAGATCTTTGAAATGAATATATTCTGGTAAATGGAAATGTTACTTTTATTTGTCATTAAATATAGGCAGTTTAGTGTTGATGTTTCAGTTTCAATTATTTGTTGGTATTTTGCATTGAGAACTTGGAGTATATTAATCACTAGAAATTGCATTTATTTTTCTTGGTTTCTTTGTTTTCATACGGCTTTGTTCAACAAAATACAAACTCACTTATATTACAATTATAAATAAAAATTGATACTACCTTTGTAACTTTTTACTTTAAGAAAGCAAGCTACAGGGGCTGGGGATTTAGCTCAGTGGCATAAGTGCCTGCCTTGCAAGCAGGCAGTCGTGAGTTCGATCCCTGGTACCGGTAAAAACGAAAAAGACCAAAAAAAAATTAAAAAAAAAAAAAGAAAGCAAGCTACATATTTTAAAATGTAATTTTCAATTTTTAGATACAAAACTAATTTTTCAGGATTTTCAGCCCATAAACATTGGTAAGTTGAGGGTTATATGTTAGTACTATGAAAACATTTATTATATGTTTATAAATCACATTAAAATGTACCTTTGCTACAGCAAACAGAAACACTGAAACATCACCCAAGATTGTAAATAGATTTATTTAACGTCAATGGGGACAGACCTCTAAAATACGTTGGACCTCAAAGGCTCAGGGAGAGAGGTTTTTATAGGATTTGCAAGCAAGAAGCAGAGTATTTGGTAATTATTGATTGGTTCTTACACTACGCATTGTAGTGGCCAGCTATGCTAAACACTGACTAGCTATTTCTAAGAAGCAGAAATAACAGGAGTTGTAACAGGAACTAAAGTAAACTGGAGATTACATGGGGAACTAACAGAAACTAAAGTACAGTGGCGGGAGGGGAGAGGTTATTTTCTGCTACACCTTCCCTTACATTACATTAAAATCTTTGTACCTTCTCTTCATAGGCATGCATTCCTCAGCAGCTACTGAGTTTGTTACTGGACCTTTGCCAACCACTGGAACTCTTCCACCATCTGCCCTCTCTGCTTATCAGCATCCTACCACCTTTAGCAATAGAAACTTTGTTACAACCTCACCTTTGGTGCTTCAAGACTCAACTTTTAACACTACATCAAGTGGAATTTTAAATCCTCATGATCCTTTGCTACAAATTAAGACTTCCCAGGGAACTATTCCAACTGCTTTGGCATTTGAACGCCTGGGCAGTTCTGCGTTAAGTAACAGTGTACCACCTCAGTCTTCAACATATCGCTCAGCTCAAGAGTCAGCGCCCCATCTTTTACAACCTCAATTTAGTTTGTTGCCTTCAGCACTGGGGGGAGTCCAGCAACCTCCTCAAGCCTACAGTTCAACTCTCTTCTCTAGTTCTACTGCTTCCATTGAAAGAGCTCTTCTTCGAGAATGTAGTGTTATTAAACACCATCAGCGGCCTTCAGGTACTCAGTCTATTCAGGCACAACTGACTGGTTCACAACATTCCCTACATAGTTATCTAGCAAATACAAGTGTGGTTAATTTTCAGGAAACAACCAGGCAGTCATCTTTACCATGTAGCCCAGTTGGAGATTCTACTCAGGTGAACAATGGAGGTTTGCAGCAGAAGACTCCGCAGGTCTCAGTAGAACTTGCTCAGTCTTACGCATCTGCAATTCCATCATCAGGGTATCCTCCTACTACAAAAATAAATAGTTGTTCTACAAAACAAGCACTAACATCAACTAAGACCCAAAAACCTCAAAATACAATCCCTCCTGTGCAAACACTAAGCTATTGCAAACCTTTACATAATCAGAGTTCTGTAATATCGGGTCAAGCACAAATCTATTCTACAGCACAGCTACCAAGCCTTTTATCAGTTAGTCAGTCCCAAAATTATGGTTTAGTGCAGCCACATAATGTGCCATCTATTGTTCATTCACAAGTTTACAGGCCCAGCAAGGTTGAGAAATTGCCATCCTTGTATAAAACATTAACCTTTTCTGGGTCATCTCAGCCTATAACTTCTGAAAATCAGACAGTTAGTTATTCATCCAATCAACAAGAAGTGTTATCTTCAGTTACAAATGAGAATTACCCTGCTCAAACAAGAGATCTTTCTTCAGTCAGTGAGTCTCAAAGTTATTCATCTGGTCATTCTCAGGGTTTATCACCAGCTAGCCAGACACAGGTTAGTTTTTCATCTCAATCACAGGTTTTGTCAGTTGTTAGTCCTTCAGAAAGCTATGCCTCAGGGCAGTCCCTGACATTAACAGCCCCTTCTCTATCTTACTCTTCTGCCTCTCAGCCCCAAAATTTGTCAGATTCTAGCCCAACCCAAAATTACATTCCTATGCATTCTTCCCAAAATACCCAGACTCAGGGGTCATCATCTCCCCAGCCCCAGAAGTTTTTGCCTGCTGTCCAGTCATCTTTTGCATCCTCTACACATTGTCATGCATTACAGAATAACGTACCTTCCCCTGATTCAAAGTCTTATGCTGAAGGAAAACTTGGCTCAAATGTGTACACATCTTCTAAGCAAGAAGGTGACTTTCCAATGCAAGAGTTACAGGCACTGCAGTCACAAGCATCTCTTGAGCCTTCAACTCAGAGGCTATCAGATGGGGAAATTAATGCTCCAGAATCAACTTACAAGGTGTCAAAAGCAGATGACAGATATTCCCAGGGTGTAATTAAAAGCAATTCTCATCTTGAAGATCAAGTTGTTGGTATTCCTCTGGAAGGGCCAAAGAAAGAAGAAAACATGGTTGGTTCAGTGACACAGCTTAGCCAGCAAATTGGTCCGGCTAATAATGGAGCAACTCTTGATCTTAAGAAGGCTGCTAATTTAATGCAAACTCCACAAGTAAGTTTGAGTACTAAAGACTTAAACCAGCAGCATCCTCTTATACATAAGGTACATGAAACCAAGGTCCAGGAACAGCATGATCAAGTAATTAATGCTTCGCCTCAGATTCAGATTCCAAATCATGCATTAGGACATGGACATCAGGCATCTCTTACTAATACACAGGTCCTTTTAGATTCCACCTGTGATTTACAGATTCTTCAGCAATCAATACTGCAGGCAAATTTAGGACAAGTAAAGGCATCTTTACAAGTACAGCGTGTCCAGAGTCCTCAACAAATAGTACACCCTTTCCTGCAGATGGACGGTCATATTATTCAGAGTAATGATGATCATCCTCAGCAGCAACTCCATCCTCAGAATTCTGAAATTATGAAACTAGACCTTGCCGAATCTTCAAAACCATTACAACATTTGACAACAAAGGGCAATTTCAGTGAAACAAATCAACAAGATTCAAAGGCTCAGTTTGTTTCTCTTGGATCAATATGTTTCCCAGAGGCAATGCTTCTGAGTGATGAAAGAAATATTTTATCAAATGTAGATGACATCTTAGCTGCTACAGCAGCAGCTTGTGGAGTTACACCTTCTGATTTTTCCAAGTCAACTCCAAATGAAACCATGCAGACTGTTGAAGGTGGTGATTCTAAGTCTCATTTTCCACAGCCATTAAATGTCAGCCATGTGACATCAGATTTTAACTCCATAACAGCTACAGTAGGAAAGCCACAGAATCTAAATGATAGTTCCCTAAATGGAAATCAGGTGACTGTGAACATTTCGCCAGTACCAACCCTTCAGTCAAAAATGACCCTGGATCAACAACACATTGATACATCTGCTCAAAGTATACCAACTAAAGTAATGTCAGCAGGTGTTGGAGCAAGCCATGAAGTCCAGGAGCAAGGTTGTGGCCCATTCAAGAAACAGTCTGCTGCCAATCATGAGCCTGAGGAAGACAGTGAAGTTCCTGTTGATAACACATTAAATAATAACAGAAACCAAGAGTTTGTTTCCAGTAGTAGGAGTATAAGTGGAGAGAGTGCTACGTCAGAAAGTGAATTTACTTTAGGGGGTGATGACAGCAGTGTAGCAATGGACGCTACTAGAAATGCACTTGCACTGTTGGCTGTGGCCCAACCTGGGGATGCAATCAGTGTCAAGCTTGAAGAGGAAAACCAAGATTTAATACATCTTAACCTTCTGAAGAAAAAGGTTAAAGGGAAAGGGCAAATTAAAGAGGAAGACATCAGTAATCAGAAACAGCCGAAAAGACCTGCCCCAGGCAAACGGCAAAATGCCAGGGGAACAGATACGTATCTACCATATACTCCTCCTTCCTCTGAGAGCTGCCATGATGATGATCAGCATCAAGAAAAAATGAGACAGAAGATCAAAGAAGTAGAAGAAAAACAGCCAGAAGTCAAAACAGGATTTATTGCTTCTTTCTTAGATTTTCTGAAATCTGGCCCCAAGCAGCAGTTTTCCACTCTTGCAGTCCGAATGCCTAACAAGACCAGAAGACCAGGGACCCAGATTGCCCGTACACTTTGCCCCCCACAGTTTCCAAAGATTTCAACCACAACACTCACGCCTTTAGTGACAGAAATGGGGAGTAACAGTCCATCAGAAAAAGTCGATAACAAACTTAAAAATTTGGAACATTTATCTTCCTTTTCTTCCGATGAAGATGATTCTGGAGTGTGCAGTCAGGATATTTATAAAACCATCTCTGCTTCCTTTGTGTTGGATGCTACTTCTAATAAAAAGAAGAAAACAGGTAAAATTTTAAATAGATTAACAATTATGACTTTCCTTTGTTATTTTTTTTAACTATAAGCCTAAATTGTTAAGCTTTTTTTAGCTTGCAGGAGGTCTGCAAGTTTGGGGGACAAAATGTATAAGCAAGCATCTTGGGTCCTTTTCGTTAACATTTACCTTGCTGGTAGGAAAGTTCAGGGTTTAGGTTATATAATTCTGTGTGTGGAGGGGAGTTGTTTAGCTTTTTATTTTTTGCCCCATGTTTTAAAACAAGTTGAACAGTCTGAACTTCTCTAATCTGAGTCATTTTGAAATAACTTTTGGGTATGAAGCATGATTGCAATACCTATCATATAAACCTAGCATAGTTTCTTTTTCTTTTTCTCTTTTTAATACCGGGAATCAAACTCCCACCCTTGCACTTTCCAGGCAGGGGCTGTACTGCTGAGCTATATTCCTGGCCCATATTTTTTTGACATAGTAATTTTACCTAAAAATTAACATTGTGCTACCAAGTAGTTGTGTATAGCTTTTGTAATCTAATTAACTTTGCAGTTTTGTACTGGCTCTGAACTGTAGTATATACCCAAATCTTTAGGGGTGTGTTTCACTTAATTCTGGTTCAATATTTGGAAATGTTTTGAGAAGCATTGCCATCTTTAAACAATTAACAGGTAAGTAAAAAAGTATTTTAAGGAACATGCCAAGGAAAAATTATTTTTTAATAATGTAGTTATCACCTCCATGCTAGCAACTAGTAGCAGTGTTGTGAGATATGCATTATTATTACCTTCAATAAACCAGTGATAGGACAGAGTAATAGATCCATGAGGCTAGTAAGTGCAACATGACTGGAATCTAAATCTATGTTTGTCTGGTTCTAAAGTTTATATTTCTGCTGAGCTCTTTCGTAATAACAGGGTGGTGCTTTAAGAACCAAACTATTTTATTAATTTATTTTAAAGAACGAAACTAATTTTTTTATTTAAACATTATTTTGTAATGTGTTTGTCAGCTTTTTTCTGGGCTGAGATGCCTTTAATTATTAAGGTGATACTAACAACTGGTATACTATATAATAGTGTAAGTGGCAATAAATGCAGTTCTAAACAATTCTCAGTCATTACACAAGCAAAATAGAATCCTGGAAAGTCAGTGTTAGATTCAAAAACATTAGTAGGGTGTGGCCATCTTAGTAAGGTTTTATGTATACTTTCCCCAATTCTGAGTGCTTTACAGTTCTTGTATTTTTTTTTTTTTTTTGTCTTTTTCGTTTTTATCGGTACTAGGGATCGAACTCACGACTGCCTGCTTGCAAGGCAGGAGCTTATGCCACTGAGCTAAATCCCCAGCCCCAGTTCTTGTATTTTTTTCAGGCAAGTGTTATCTTGTTAAATAAACTCATCACATCAACCCAGTCCTTCTGACAGATCTTTTAAGTTTTCTCTTCACCATCTCTGTTGTCTCTTCTGCAAGAATTAATTGTTTTGCTTAGACTGTGGCGACATACTGCATCAGCATCTTTCTCACTAGTCTTTACATCAGTCTGTCCTCTACGTTGCATCAGCGTATCTTTTTTAAAAAGGAATGCTGATGATTGCTATATGTCTTATGGACATATAGTGGGTGAAGGAGGTGACTTGTTCTGAGCCTCATTAATATGGTAATAAGATTTCAGGCACTAAACTGGGCACAGTGAGGCACACCTGTAATCCCACCTCCTCGAAAGGCTGAGGCAAAACTGAGTAAGACTGTGTCAAATAAAAAATGAAATGGCCTGAGGCTATAACTTAGTGATAGAATACCTCTGGGTTCCATCCCCAACCATAAAAGGGAAAAAACCTGAGGCATGGGTTGAAGCTGAGGTTTTGCATTTGAATTTCAGCATTACTTTTTTCATTTATTAAAAAGGCTCTTTTCTTGACTGATGGCCTTTTTCACTTACATCAGAAGTCATAATGCCTTACTTGAATGTATTTCCAAACTCCCATTTCTCTTCCATTGATAATCTGTTTATGCTTTCACCAATACTGTTTGGTCTTAAAGCTGTAACTATAAAGTAAGTTAAAATAGTACAACATGAGTCCTTCAAACTTCTTTTTCAAAATCATTTCTATTTTCGTTTTTGTTCCATATAATTTTCACTTCAGTGGTCGTTATCTACCAATGAAAAAAACCCTACTAGGAGTGTAGTTGGATAGGAGAAATAAATTCCAATGTTCCATAATACCATAGAGAAAATGGTAGATATAGTTAAAAATACTATTAGAAAGGATTTGAAATTATTCTTGGTAAAAATAGATGATAAATGTTTAGGGTAATGGATATGCCAGTTGCTTTAATACAATCATTGTACATTGTATATAGATAGTGAAACATCACACTACATAAATGATCACAAAGATCTGCATTGGATATGTCTGTTTTTTAAAAAACTAAACACCCTGGAAAAAAATAACATAAATAGAACTGTATTTATTGACTGTTCATAGGGTTTAGAAATAAAACTAAGATAGCATTTAGTACTCAGCAGTAGAAACAAGGCCACAGAAGAGATTGAAATATTGTAAAATTAGTGTGTTCATCTTTATAAACTAAGTACACCTTTTAAACTGCATAATAGCTGGGCTTGGCACATACCTGTAATCCTAACATTTGGGAGATTGAGGCAAGAGAATTGCCACGAGTTTGAAGCTATCTTGAATTAATAGGGAGACTGTCTGGAAAAAAAAAGTTTGTATTTTGTTGTTGTATAAATTGTTCTATAAATGTCAGTTAGATCAAGTTGACTGTTAGTATTATTTGCCTTGCTGATTATGTATTGATTTAGTGTTTTAATAATTGAGAGAGGAATGTTGAAATCTCCAAGTGTTTTTTATGAGCATGTCTTTTACTCTTTTCAGTCATTATAGTAATTGCTTCTAATAGTTTGAGCTGTTTTTAGTTTTGTTTGTTCGTTTTTTGGTACCAGAGATTGAACTCACAACCTCACACTTGCCAGGCAGCTGCTTACCCTGTTGAGCTAAAACCCCAGCCCTCTGTTTTTAGTATTGTCCAGAGTTAGGGTTAAGTCATAGTAAGTTACCGGTTTTATCAGTATGCAGTGTCCTTTTTTATCCCTAGTAATAATCCCTGTTCTGGTATTTATTTTGATGTCAGTATAGCTACGCAGGTTTCTTTTGATTTGGATTTGCATGGTTTATTGTTTCTATTATTTAACTTCAGCTGATCAGTGGCATTATATTTAATATGAGTGCTTTGAAAATAACATACTGTATTTTGTCCCTTTTTTGTGAAATCCAGTCTGATAGTCTTTTTCAATTAATATGCTTAAACCATCTACTGATGCAGATTTAGATTTTCCATTTTACTGTTTTATCTTTTTCCCTCTTGATTTTTGTTTCTTTGTTTCCTCTTACCTATTTTTTTTAAATTAAGTAATTTTTAGTAGTCATTCATCTTCTGAGGGCTGTTATCTCTTTGTATTGTATTTTTAGTTGGTTGATTTACAGAGCTAACTTTTCATAGTCTGTTGAGTTATTTTTTTTACCATTTCAAACAAAATATAGAAGCCTAATGACCAATTTCCTTTACCTTTACCCTTATGTTATTTTATTTATCTTTTTTTTTTTGGTCTTTTTCCTTTTTATCGGTACCAGGGATTGAACTCACTTATGCTGCTGAGCTAAATCCCCAGCCCTACCCTTATGTTATATATAAATCCTGTATATCATGTTGATTACTTAAAAACTGGTAGTGGTAATTTTTGCTGTTAATAGTTATATATATATGTATATATATATATAATTATTAAAATGTAAATAAACTTAAGAAAAATGGTTTGTCATCCTTAAAGCATTTATTTTTTCTGTTGCACTTTTTTTGTTTTATGTTTGTTTGGAGACAGACTCTCACTATGTGTAGTACAAGCTGGCCTTGAACTCGCTTATGTAACCTACACTGGCCTCTAACTCATTTTAGGTTTTAAAGCACTTTTTGATACTTTTCCAGAGAAGAAATTCTGTGTTTTTCGTTTTTTCCCTCTATTCTTCAGGCTGCATTTTTTTCTATGGATCTATCTCCAAGTTCACTTCTTCTCTATTCTGCCATTGAGCTTAATCAGTGAATCTTTTTCACTGCATGGTGTCATTTCAGATATTGTCATTTTCAATTCTGATATTTCTGTTTGGTTCTTTTTTGTTTGTTTCTGATTCTTTACTGATAATTTACTATTTCCACTAATTTTAAGAGCATGTTAATCTTACCTCATGGAGTGTGGTTACAATTGCTGCTTTCAAATCTTTACCTGATAATTCCAGCCTGTGAACCATGTTTGAGTAGCATCTGTTTTTTTTTTTTTTTTTTTTTTTTTTTTTACTTTTTAAAAATTTTTTAATTTTTTGTTTTTTTATCGGTACCAGGGATCAAACTCACGACTGGGTGCTTGCTTGCAAGTCAGGAGCTTATGTCGCTGAGCTAAATCCCCAGCCCCCTGAGTAGCATCTGTTAATCTTCCTTTCCCTCTGACAATTGGTGACATTTTCCTGGGTCTTCGTATTTTGAATATTTTGGATTTATCTCCTAGACATTTCGAATACTATGTTGTTAGATGCTAGAGTCTGTTAAAATTCTCTGGAGAATGTTGTTTGGTTTTGTTTTAGCAGACAGTCAGACCACAAATTTCTATCTGACCATCGGTGAGTTGACTCCAAGGACAATTCGGTTTTCACAGCCTCTGCTTTGCTGCTTTGATCTTGTCCTAGCAGTTAGTCTGGAACATGAGTGGGTGGTAGTCTGCTGTAGTTCAGATCTCAGAGTCTTTCTTGTGCTAGTTTGGGGATGTTCCACACAAGTAAAATTTATGCAAGAAACCAGGATTTGTATAGGTTCATACACTAACTTAAAGTATCCCTTTCTCCATGTCTCTTCTCTGGGATTTCCTCACACTCTCTGGATCCCAGAGTTTCCTTTCCTATACTTTTAGCTGGAAAGCTGAGATTTTTCTTGGAGATTGAGCTGCCCATGTTTTGACACAGTTTGTGCAGTTAGGATTGCCCTTGTGGCAGGGCAGTACAGTAAGAGAAAGGAAAAAACAGGGATTCCTCTTACCTTCTTCATGACTAAGAGACCCAAAAAGAGGTGTTTGGTTAGGAGTTTAGATGTGTGGTTCACTGTCACTGATAGCAGTTTTGTGATACATAGATTCTTCTGTCTGGTCAAGGATGGAGAGAAAGAAGCGTAGAAGCAGAACTTTCTCTTCACACTCTTCACCTTGCACTGGGCTTCTTTTGTGGTTTTTACACTTTCCAGTATAGGGACCAACCTCTAGTCAATGTGAAGTAACCAAAAAAGAAACCCCAATGCAGATCCCCTTAGATTGTTATTTCAGTTTGGGCTTCCCTCCCTAATTTGTCTACTTTCACTAAGTTTTCAAAGTCTTCAAGTTGTTGTATTTTAAATTTATCCAGATTTTTAATTTGTATTCAGTGGTCAATAATAGATCCTAGCTGAACTTACTTCATCTGGGTTGGTACCAGAAGCCTCTCATGAATTTCTGAAAATAATCAGCATATCAGTTATAATCATTGTTTTTGGATATTCATCTAGTCTTGGCCCTGTGGGAGCCCTTCAACATTTTGGGATTTGGATTGTGATTACATTGTTACCAAATTAAAGGAAGAATTTACATCTTTGTAATGTTTTTTATTCCATAATAATTCATCCACTACTTGTGGAATATTTATTGAGATCTCATTAATATTGTACCATTTTCTCCAATAGATGTCATGTTTTAATTTTAATGTTTATGTGTGTTTTCTTTTCTTTTTTTGCAATACTGGTGATTGAATCCTGAGTATGACTCACGCTAGGCAAACAATCTACAACAGAGCTATATGCCAGCTCTTTCATTTTCTGTTTTGTTTTCCAATACTAGAGATTGAATTTGTGGCTTCACACTGAGCTACATCTCCAGCTTATTTTTGTATTTTTTATTTTGAGACAGAGTCTAGTTGCTGAGTTGCCCGGTCTGTGCTTAAAACTTTCAGACCTCTTCCCTCAGGCTCCCAGAGACCTGGACTTACAGGTCTTTGCCACAAGGTCTAGCTTCTTTTAGTTGGTTTTAAAATACTAATTCTATCCAGGCATAATGGCCTATATGTTTGGTATGCTATGTTCCTTAAATTAAGAAAATTTCTTTTTATTTTAAGGTTCTTAGCATTTTTTTAAAAATGAGTATTGAATTTTGTTAGTTGCCTTTTTGAGCTTTTCTGATATTTTGTTTTTCCTCATTAATCTATTGCTATGATTTTTTAAGTATTATTATTATGTTTCCTAATACTGACATATTTAAATTTTTTCTCTACCATTAACTGTGCTTGCTCACGATGAATTACTTTAATCAATTGCAAAATTTAATTTGTTATTTGGGATTTTTACATTTAGACTATGAAGTGCAAGTAGTGTTAAAATCATATTTACTTTTATATTGAGGGTTATATTAGTCTTTCACATTAAAAAGTTTACTGTACCTAATGGGAATTTGATAGACTTGATAAGAATAAATCTGACTGCTCATTTTCTCATTTTTTTCCCTAAGGCAGCTTGGTGTACCTCAGTCAATTTAAGAAAAATGAATTTTCTAGAAAAATTGTTAGTTTTACTTAGAATTTAAATTTTGTTATAAAGTTGTACTTATTGTTGCTAAAATTTTTAGTCCCTTCTGCTTCTGTATTTACATGGTCTTTTTTACATCCTTTTTCATGTAAGACTGTGAAAGTTATTGCATATTAAGTGGTTCTCTTTAAGAAACCAAAGTTTCAGGGAAAAAAAAAAAAAAAGAAAGAAACCAAAGAAATCTTTCTTTTGCTCCCATTTTTGCTTTTCTTTTTTTTTTTTTTAAATTTCGGTTTTTATCCTCTTTTCCTGATTTTCTTGGATTTAATTAACTGTTCCCTCTGGCTTCTTGCCTCTTTTTTTTTTTTTTTCCTGTGTGTGAATGGCATTAAGCATTTTATTTTGATTTTGTTTTTAATTCTGGGGATTAAATCCAAGGTCTCAAACATGTCAGGCAGGCTACCACTAGTGACAATCCCATATCTTTTTAGTGTTTATTTTGAGTCAGTGACTCAATAAATTGCCCAGAATAGCTTTGAATTTATGATCCTCCTGCCTCAGTCTCCCAAGTAGCTGAGATTATAACAGGTGAGCATCATTGTTTCTGCCTTTAGTTTTCACATTTGGGCCATATCCTTCTGATTTCAATTTAGTTTTCTCCTTCTTGTTCTTTTTTTTTTTTTTTTGGTACCAGGGATCAAATTCATGACCTCACACTTGCCAGGCAAGGCGCTTAGGCCACTGAGCTAAATCCTCAGCCCTCCTCCTCATTCTGAAATGAATTACCATTTCAGTTTTGATAATCCTTTTTAACCCAAGTTGTAAAGGTTGACTGGGTTTCTTTTTCTATTAAATGGTAGTTTGTGTATTTGTTTGTTAGTTATATTTTTAGACAAGTCTTGCTTTGTAGTTCAGGCTGGCTTTGACCTTACTAAGTAACAAACTGGACTCACACTCATGCTGATCCTCCAGCCTCAGTCTCCCAAGTTCTGGTCCACTACCATGGGCAGCTGTTATTTTTAAAAAACAATTTATGGTCCTTTTTTATTCAAGGAATATGTGCATATTTAGACATTTATGGCAGTTTTGTTAGTGTCTTAGTAAATGTTCAATTTTTATAAATATTTCATGAGTGCAAAGCACAGATATACTTCATTTGGTAGTGCTGTTTAAATTCTTTGTATCTTTTAGTTTTTCATTCATAAATGACATTAGGTTATGTAAGAACATGTACATACATTTTGTATATTTTGCAGGAAGATGACACATCTGAAATTTTTTGGTACTGAGAATCAAACTCACGACCTTGTGCATGTCAGATAGGCAGTGTGCCCCTAGGCTATATCCCCAACCCTTTATTTCTTTAAAATAGCCCAGCATGGCTGAGGATGTAGCCAGCAGCACAGTGCTTCCTGACAAAGCGTGATTTCCTGAGTTCAATTCCTGGTACCAAAAAAAATAAAACCCCACAGTATTCTGGTTTTTCTTCAGATCCATTAAAATACCTTTTAAATACCCCAACTGTTATAAAACTGATAGATATGTGAAACAAGTACATGGAAATGTGTGTGGTTGTTAAGGGTGGGTTATATAGTTCATGAGGAGTTGCATTCTCTATGTATGTTTAAAATTTTATAATAAGTTTTTAAAAATCCTCTCTATCCTTGTTTTTAGATTGCTTGATCTGTTGATTCCTGAGCAAGGTGTGTTAAAAGTTTCCCACTTCGTTTTATTGTTTTTCTAATGCTGTTTACTTGGCATGTTTTGAACTCATGTAATTAGGTACATAAAATTTTACTACAGTTAAACTTTCTTTTACTGTAATAAAATCTCTTTTTTCCCATTTAATGATTTCTCTTTCTAACATTGCCATACTAATTTTATTCTTTAGCAATTTTAGGTATATTTCCTATATCCGTGATTTTAATTTTTATTTTTCCAGTACCGGAAATTGCACCCAGGGTCTTCATATTAAGCTACATTCCCAGCCTTTTAAAATATTTTTTTTTATTTTGATACAGTCTCATGCAGTCGCTTTAGCTGGGCTTAGATCCTTGCCTCAGCCTTCCAGAGTGATGAAATTACATGCATGTGACACCATGTCTGACTCATATTTGTCTTTTC
The DNA here is from genome assembly GCF_034190915.1 of Cavia porcellus. Taxonomy (NCBI): domain Eukaryota; kingdom Metazoa; phylum Chordata; class Mammalia; order Rodentia; family Caviidae; genus Cavia; species Cavia porcellus. The sequence continues at coordinate 31,315,476 of NW_026947500.1, forward strand.
TATCAGAATGTTATTTTCATAGGAAATTTAACACACATATGAAAATATAATACAGGTAAAGAAAAATAAATAAAACTTATGTAAATTTGAACATGCAGCTAGGAATGTGGCTCATGGTGGTACACGTGCCTAATATAGTATATTGAAAGCCCTGGTTTCGATTTCCAGCACTACAAGAATATAGCCTCTAAAATAATGTTTCTCTATAATAACTTTCTGGAGGAAACATCTTTTTTTTTTTTGTCTTTTTGAGACGGGGTCTCGCTATGCAGTTCAGGCTGGCCTTGAGCTCACTTTGTAGCCCAGGCTGTTCTCGAACTCGCAACAATCCTCCCACCTCAGCCTCCCGAGTGCTGGGATTACAGGCATGAGCCACCACGCCCAGCAGGAAACATTTTTTTAAAAAGTAAGTAATTTGAACCATAATCAACCATATTCTCTGACCACACTGCTATAATTTGATCATCTAATAGGGAGAAAAACAAAAGGTAGAAACAAAGAAAAATTCACCCTTTTTGATAATTCAGGTTTGTTTTTGTTTTTGTTTTTGTTTTTACCGTTTTTGTTGTTGTTGTTTTATAATTTTTATTTTTATTTTTTTGTCTTTTTGAGAGAGTTTTGCTATGCAGTTCAGGCTGACCTTGAACTCACTTTGTAGCTCAGCCTGGCCTGGAATTCAAAGTAATTCTCCTGCCTCAGCCTCTTGAGTGCTGGGATTACAGATGTGCATCACCACACCTGTCCTCCTCCTAAATAATTCTTAAGACAGAAAGAAACCAAAACTGAATGGCAAACTAATTGAGACCAGTGAAACATAGCCAGAATGTGGAACAAAGAAAAAGTTACATTATTAAATTTCATTTACTGGAAAGCAAGAAAATATCAAAATACAGTATTAAACTAAACCCAGCTTGTAACCTCTAGCACTGATTGCCAACTTGGATGGAACTACTTTGTTTGTTGGTTTTATAGTTTTATCATTAGTGTATGCATCTGTAGATACTGGTTTTAAAGTTTCATATAAAGGTATCCACATAGTTTTCTTTCTACTAATTTGGAGGTTATACATTCTTTTTCTTAAAAAAGTTTTTCTAAGGTGTTGTCAATGTGATTTAGTGGTAGAGTGCTTGCCTAGCATGTGTGAGTGAGACTGTTTGATGCCCAGTACTTGGGGGACTTGTTTGTTTGTTTTCCATAACTTTTGTGTATGTTTATGTGATCTTGGGGAACAAACTGAGCCTCAGGCATGCCTAGCACCTAGTTTTATCACTGAGCTACATGCCCAGTCCCACTTTTCATAATAGAAAATTTCAAACATACAGAAAACACAGAGATTGGCATTCTAAAACCAATTAATGTATTGCTTAGTGTGGGTAATCATCAGTAGGGACTGGGCACATAGCTTAGTTGTAAGACACTTTGCATACATGGGGCCCTGAGTTTGATTCCTAGCACTGAGGGGAAATTCAATAATACACGGTCAGTCATGTTTCATTAATTTCATTCTTTACTTAACTGTCCTGTTCACCGATTATTTTAGCAAAATACTTGAGTTCTATTTGTAGTTACAGTATACATTTTCAACTTCTTAAAGTCTGTTTCTTTTGATTAGAGACTTTTAAACACTGGAACTCCATTTAACACCTTCCCAACTTAAATGTTACTGTTTCTGCATACTTTAGTTCTATCTTGTTTTTTTAGTGCTCCACAAGCTATCATTAGTGCTGTTTAAGTACTCAGCTCTTGTTTAAATTTACTACGTATTTAGCATTTTACCATTCACCTTACTCTTCTGTTTGGGATCGTAGTTTCTCTTTTTGCATCTGACTGCTGCATGCTGTTTTTAATGTTTTTAAACAGCTTTTTCTTGGATCTGTAGTTGGCAGTATCTTTGTTTTTGTTCATAGTTACGTTTTTTCAGTGTAACTCAGAGTACAGTATTTGCAAAATTTAGTGACATTATTATAACAAAATTACTTTTATTTCTTTATTCATCTGTTATTTATATGAAGTTTCTCAATTTTTATCAATAAAAATAAAATATAGAAATAAAGTGATGGCAAAACCTGTTGTAATAATAGTTACTCATGGTATTCATATATCACTAATTTTATGTGCTACATCCGTACAGCAGAAAGCATTCACTCACATTAAAATTTGAAAAGATGTTAATTTAGATCAGAATTTAATTGCAATGTTAGAAATATCTGATATTTAAAATCCTGTCACAAAATCAGTTTCCATTTATATATGTATTTTATGGCAGAAAAGTACTACTGTATAACTGCAGTATTTTTACATTAGGGTAAAATTCTACTAATATGATTATTCATCTGTGTTTTCCCAACTGACCTTTCCCTTGGCCTGTAATGTATGAGGATCTCTTTAATTCTCTACAAGAACAGGATGCGTGACTGGAAACAGACAAGGGCTTTGCTTGTGTAGCACTTTAATCCCCTTTCCAGTCTGTGTTTTGCTGCTTGTAGTTTTGAATTCTGCTTTGCTTCTCTCTGAGCTTGTCAATCACTCTAGGAAAGTAGAATTCATGTTTTTTGGGAAACATCTTTTGTATTTTAGCTTGGTGGTCATATACCCTTGCTTCCTGTAGTTTAAGATCAGTAAGTGATTATTGGTCCTCCTATTTTCACTATTATTATTGTATATATTATTATTTTAGTTCATCAGTACAAGAAGTCACCAACTTACAAACAGGAGAGTGTTTGTAAGTCAGATTCGTTTATTAGTCTGACAAAGTGCGTCTTACACACCTTTTACACACACTGTATTGCAGTGTACAGTATGTACACAGCAGCACAACTGTGACAATGTACATGAGCTACTAATTTGGTGATTTGTGTGCTTCTCCAAATGCTGTGATGCAAGATTTTGTGAAAGTTTGAAACTCAGATGTTTGTAAGTTGGGGACTTAATTGTATTACTCTGAATTACTGCTGGAGCTCTACATTTTTACATTGTTTCTGAACCCAGGATTCTTCTATCAGCCCTGGCCTTCAAAGTGAAGTTTTTGTTGTTGTTTGTGTGCTTTTTTGAAATAAGATATTGCTGTGTAGCCCCAGGCTGGCCTTGAGCTTTTGATCTTCTTGCCTCAGCCTCTCAAATGTGGGGACTATAGGGATTCTTCAATGTATTTTTTTTTTTTTTTTTTTGTCTTTTTCATTTTTATCGGTACCAGGGATCGAACTCCTGACCGCCTGCTCGCAAGGCAGGTGCTTATGCCGCTGAGCTAAATCCCCAGCTCCTTCAATGTATTTTTAAACAGCTTTATTGAAATGTAATTCATGGGGCTGGGGATTTAGCTCAGCAGCATAAGCGCCTGCCTTGCAAGCAGGCAGTCGAGTTTGATCCCTGGTACTGATTAAAAAAAAAAAAAAGAAATGTAATTCACATACAGTAACATCTGCTCATTTGGAGTGTACTAAATAAATTGTTGCAACCAAACCACAGTCAATTTTTGGAACATTTTTGTGATCCCCGCCAAAAAGTTGAGTAACCTCATTCCCGGTACCCACACTCAGCCATTGGCATTAACTAATTTTTCTTTTTCTACAGATTTGCCTGTTTTGGACATTTCGTACACAGGGAATCGTAGGTGACTTTCACATGACCTCTTTAATTTAGTATAATGTTTTGAGGGTTTATATTGTACTATGTATTAGCAATTAGTTCCTTTTTATTCCCTAATAATATACTTACACCATATTTCTCTATTCATAGTTAATAGATCCTGGAGAGTTGTTTTTTTTTTAAACCTTTAAGCTGTTTTGAATAATGCTGCTATAAACATCATGCATAGATTTTCCTTGTTGTGTTTTGTGGTGATAGGGAGAAAACCCAGGGACACACATGTGTTACACAAGTACTCTTCTGCTGAGTTACAGCCCCAGCCCTGTGTACAAGTTTTTGTGTAATTTTTTTTCCTCTTACATATCCAGAAGTGGAATTCTATTTCATATTTAATGCAGAAATGGTCAAACTTATAATTATTTCGCATTCTGAAATGTGTCATTTTATTTTTAAAGCCATTCCAGTAGATATGTGATTGCATATTGATTTGATGGACATTTGTGCAGTGACTAATAATGCTGAATGATCGTTGATATGCTTCCTCACACCCTTTATCCCCGTCTTCCTTTTCCTCTCGTATACCAGGGACTTAACTCAGCATTATTCAACCATTGAACTATATTTCTAGTCCTTTTCATTTTTTTTTTTTTGTTTTGAGACAGAACTAAATTGCCCAGAGAACCCTTGAACTTGTAATGCTCTTGCCTCCAGAGTAGCTGGAATTACGGGTGTGTACTACTGTGCCCAGTTTATTGGTCATTTTAAATATCTCCTTTGGAGAGCTGTCTCTTCAGATGATTTGTTCATTTTAAAATTCGATTGTTTTTATTATTAAGGTGTGTTTTATGTATATTTTGGATACAAATCTCGGGTGAGTATATACTTTCAGAACATCATTTCCTATTCTCTAAGTTTATCTTTTTACCTTCATTATCAGTTGTACCACAGTTCTACTTTTTTTTTTTTTTTTTTTTTTGTCTTTTTCCTTTTTATCGGTACCAGGGATCGAACTCACAACTGCCTGCTTGCAAGGCAAACGCTTATGCCGCTGAGCTAAATCCCCAGCCCCACAGTTCTACTTTTTAATGATAACCAGTTTATCTTTTGTCACATATGCTTTTGATGGCATATCTAAAACCATACCCTTAACCCTTGGCCAGAAGAATTTATACCTGTGTTTCCACTATGAATTTATAATTTTAGCTTTTACATTCAAGACTAAGATCTACTTACAGTTAATTTAGTATACTTATGGTAATTTAGTGTGAAGTGGAATTCCAAATTCTTTTTGTCATACGTAGCTATCAGTTATTCTAGCATTTGCTGGAAAGAGTATTCTTTCCTCACTTAATAATTTTGGCACTTTTGGAAAATCATTTTGTTATTAATAAAATGATAAGCTTCCCCAAAAATGAGGATTACAGAGGGACTTTCTGACTTGTTAGTCTATGACCATACTATGAGCTACTTATTCTAGCTTTATACTAAGTTTTGAAGTTAGGAAATGTATATCTTCTAACCTTTTACTTCTGTTTTCAAGATGCTTTCAGCTATTATAGAGTATTGCCTCTTGACAATGTTAAGTTTTCTGATTTGTGAATATGCCCTGTTTTTTAGTAATAGACCTTTTAAAATTTCTTTAAACAATTTTTGTAGTTTCTATAGTATGAGCATTACACTTCTTTAAATTTATTTCTAAATATTTTATTGGTTTGTATGCTATTGTAAATGAAGTTGTATTTTTAATTTATTTATGGATTGTTCATTACAAGTGTATGCACATACATTTGATTTTTAAAAATACTCTTATACCCTGCAACTTTGCTGCACTCATTTATTAGTTCCAATGATTTTTTTAGAAAATCTTTAGAATTTTCCATATAAAAGATCATATCATTTGTAAGTTAGGGTGATCTTTCTTAGTGAAAAGCATCTAGTTTTTCTTCATTAGGTATCATGTTAACTGTGGGTTTTCTCTAGATACCTTCTATCAAGTAAAGGAAATTCTCTTCTGTTTTTAGGTTGTTGATTTTTATTGTTTGTTTTGTTTGGTTTTTGGTTTTTTGAGGCAGAGTCACTATGTAGGTCAGGCTGGCCTCAAACTTATTATGTAGACTAGGCTGGCCAAACTTACATTGAGCCTCGTGCCTCAGCCAGGAGAGTGCTCAGGTAACAGGCATGCGTCACCACAGTCAGCTAGATGTGTTTTTTTTTTTTTTTTTTTTTTTTTTTTTTTTATCATGAAAAGGACTAACTTTTCATTTTTAGGATAAAGGCATCTCACTTGAAATTACTTTTTTTTTAAGTGATAAGACTGAAACAAGGATGTTGTACATGCTAAGCACACATTTTACCATTGAGCTACACCTCCAGTCCCTGTGTGATTTTTTTTTTTTTTTTTTTTTTTTTTTAATACATTGGCAGGTTTGCTCATGTCTGGTGGGGAACTTTTGTGTTTATATCATAAGGGATATTGTTCTATAGTTTTCCACTATTTTTGTATGGTTTTGTATGGTATTAGAATAATACTAGTCTTACAGAATGAGTTGTGTTTTTTCCTTTTGGAGTTTATGTTAATTGATAGTAATTATTTAACTGCTGATAGAGTTCACCAGTAAAATCATTCAGGCTACTGCTTTTCCATTTAGGATGCTTTAAAATTATTTCTATTTTCTTTATTTAATATGAGGTTATTTGTGTTTTTAATTCCTTCCTAAGTTCTTTCTAGTTTGTCTTTCTAGGAATTTTTTAATTTCATCTAAATTATTTACTTTGTTGATACATAAATTTATGTAGGATTACTTTATAATCCTTTTGTTTCAGTAGTTTCTAGCGCAGTTTCAGAATATTTGGGGGAAATGTTTTGGCCTTTCATCTTCTAAGAGTTCATACTGCTTTGGTTAATTGACCTTTCCTTATCTTCTATGGCTTTTATGCCTCTCAGCTCTTCTAAATACACCTTTGTTCTCCTTAAAGTGGGTTTGGAAGGAAGGATCAGTGCATAGATACAGGTTTGCACTGCAGTTTTATCATTCAGATTCAGTTTTCACACCCGTGATTTTTAAATTAACAACCATTTTTGTTTCTTCCTGTGGTTTTGACTGACTCAACCAAGTGATTTTAAAGATAGTCAAATTTTTCTTTCTAAACTGTTTAGATTTAACTCAAAATATGAAAATGTTTAAATATTTGTATTACTGATTTACATTCACTTGATTTAGTTTCAGAAGCCCTACAGGTGTCAACTCCTAGCCAATCTGCCAATACCACTAGTCCTGCTACGACTTCTTCCACCACAATGTGTGCAGCTAAGCAAGAACCTCACCACTCTACTTCTGCAGTAAACAGCCTGGAAAATATAAATGCTACAGAACCCCCAAAATCCATCAAGCTTGGTAGTCTTCCTTCAGACCAATTGGCAAAAGGACAGGACACTGTTGCCATAGAAGGTTTTACAGATGAGGAAAACACAGAAAGTGGAGGAGAAGGCCAATACAGAGAACGTGACGAATTTGTGATAAAGATAGAAGACATAGAGACTTTTAAGGTGATATAAATGTTTATAGTTAAAAAAGATCACAGTTGAGTTGGACTGTTTGTTTTAAGGCTCCCAACTTTATGAGTTTGAAGAAAATGATTACTTACATAATTTAAAAATAACAAGAGTAAAAGTATAACTGGATTTAATTTTTATAATTTCAAATTATAGAGCCCTGAATAGAATAATAAAAATAAAACCAGGTATGATAGCATACACCTGTAATCCCAGGGCTCAGGAGGTTGAGACAAAAAGATCGTCGAGAGTTTGAGGCTAGCCTGAACTACATAGCGTGACCCAGTTGGAAGGGAGGGAGGGCGAGGCTGATTGTTTTAGCTATGTTTAAAATAATACATCTTTGGGTTCTTGTTTGCTTGTTTTTGCTTTTGCCTTTGTGTGTGTGTGTGTGTGTGTGCAAGCGTCAGTGTGTTAAGAATGTGTGTGTTTAAATTTGGGCAAAGAGGAGTGGACATTAGGAAGCACAGTAGGCACTTTTAAATTATATATATGCCTTTCATTCACAGCTAATAACTGCTAATTTGCTGCATAGTGGTTTCTGGTCTTTTTTAGTACGTACATATTGTTATAAAATTGCATAAGTAAGATGTGATGATACCAGTAGCAAAGGACTTTTCAATAGTTTCAGCTATGCAAGTGGGTAATGGGCTTCCCTTCTGATAGTCTGTTTCTGGAAGAATCTAAGCAGAGACCAAATAACTGAACCTGTTTATAAGAACTATTGCTAAGGGCAAGAGGCTTGGCTGAGTGGTTGAGAGCTTGATTAGCATGTGGAAGCCTGGGTTTGATCCACAACGCTTCAAGGGGAAGAAAAGTTATTGTAGAAATTCAACTAAAGGTAAGAAGTAAAAATATGAGTTATGAATGTTTTTAAGATTCCTTTCAGATCTAAGGTACACTGTAAATCTAGAATGTGTTATTATCTACAAGTATAATTAATTTGTTAATTACAGGAGGCTTTAAAAACAGGATTAGAACCCCCAGCTATTTGGAAAGTACAGAAAGCTTTGTTACAGAAATTTGTTCCTGAAATTCGAGATGGGCAAAGAGAATTTGCAGCTACGAATAGTGTGAGTAAATGCTTGTTTGTTTATATTAGCCTTCCAATATATTAATGACGATCCGGGGGAAAATAAAGAATGATTTAGATGCGTTTTATATTACTTGTATTTGACATAAAATCACATAAAGTTTGAACTATGCAGTATATGATTCTCTGGTAATGATTTAAAGATAAATATAAAAATTATTTATGAATTCCCAGCCACTTAAAATTAAATGACTTTATATTTTTGCTTGACAATTTTTGAAAAACAGTCCTTTAGGCAGGTGTGGTAGTACATGCCTGTAATCCTAGTGCTCGAGAGGATGAGGCATGGGAATCATGGCAAGTTCAAGGCCATCCTGGGTTACATAGTGTATTCAAGGCCAACCTGAACTCCATATCAAGACCTTGTCTCAAAAAAACCAAACCCAAACAAAAGAGACTAGTGTTAGTCAGTCTGAAGATTTCACATAGGTTCAAAGGTTCTTGTATTGATTATTCTACCAGTCAGATATCCTGATTTAGCAGAAGACTGGCAGAAGTTGTATTTATATAACTGTTCTGTAGCTTTCAGTAAATGAGCATCTGCCAAATGAAATTGCTTCTGTGTAACTAGTATGGGCTGGCTCGCAGGCAGGAATGATTCAGGAGTCATTTTATTTACAGTGAACCCAGCCTGGCCAGAGCTGCATTTTGGAAAATGTAAAGGATGACTGATAGTCAAGCCAACAAAGTAATATTTGTGTGTAGTTTTTTACAACTGTGTGAGTTAGGTGTTTTTCTCATTAGTACCTAGGATATTTTGGAGATGCCAAGAACAAATACAAAAGGATATATGCAAAGTTCATTGAAAATGCAAACAAAAAGGAGTATGTCAGAGTTTGTTCCAAAAAGCCAAGAAATAAACCTTCACAAACTATCAGGTATTTGTTATGAAATATAATTATATATTTATTGGCTTATTTTTAGCACAGTCATCATACCAAGGATTATGTCAATTGAAGAGACATATTAGTTTTTGTATTATACATAATTCTGAAAAGTCAGTACCTGTTATAATAAATGATGCCTTTTAAAAGACTGTAAACGTCTTGACTTTGTGTGGTGGGATAGGTACCATTTTCTTTCCATGAGTCCTTTTGTTGCCATCATAGTATAACTTTAAAAAAAAAAAAAATTTAGAGTGAAAAGATAGAGTATAGTTCTTTGTGATAGAAAAAGACTTCTAAAAAATCCTTTTTTTCATTCATTTAATGAAAATAATAAAATAAGAAATAATGACTGACAAGTTTTATCGATAATTTTTGACAAAAAAGCTATGAGACGTGTATTAGTAGCAGTGTCTACAGAAGACTCATTATTATAGATTAGATTCTGTTGGCTGCAGTACAAAGCTGGGCGATAACCTGAAACTGTTGTGGGTGGGAGGGATGATGAGACTTAGATATTCTCATACATCTCAGCAGGTCTCATCTAATTAAGATTCCCTATTGGGGACCTATTAGAAGAGCTCATCTTAATTTATGTACTTAGATCTCTAGATCCACATGGAACAAATCTTTGGAGGCTCTTCTACAGATGCTGTGGGGTTTCTGCATTAAAACATAGTACCAGCAGAGCTTGTGGATTTCTGAAGGCCAGAACTAGAATTGGCTATCAAAAATTTATGAAGCATTATTTTCTTAAACCCATTGACCATCTGTTGTACAACTTTATACTCTGGGGAAAGAGTCTGTAAAGGGAGGGGAGGATGAAGTCCATGAAATAGGGATAGAGTTATTAGTCCCTTAACAGTATTGAATGCCAGTATTTAAAGAATATATATTTCAGGAAAATTTATGTATACATGTGTAAATGGATTTTATTTTGAAGTATTGATGAGGGTATTTAAGTAATCTTTTCTCTTGTCTCACTTTTTTTTCTAATTTATTTTTATAAGATTTAAATGTGTTTCAGGTAGCAATACTCATGCTTTGGATAAACCTCATTGACTACAATACTGACACTGCACAAAGCTTTAAACATGTTAATGAAACCTTGTTTGAAACATTACAGAACTGTTCAGCCCAAGCCAAGTACTAGCAGTAAAACTTCAGATCCTCCAACATCAAAAACTACAACTACAAAAGCCCCTTCCATGAAACCCAAAGTTAAACAGCTAAAAATAAAAGCTGAGCCACCACCAAAGAAACGGAAGAAATGGAAAGAAGAATTTTCATCATCCCAGTCTGACTCATCTCCTGAGATTCATTCTAGTAGTACTGAAGATGAGGGTGAGTTTTCATGAAATGGGTGGGTCTGCATGAATAGGCAGGAGTGACTGATGCTGACTGCAAATTTTATATATTTGTTCAGGGGATTTATCTACCTAATAAGTTCCGCTTGTGCTTACATGACAATAACATACTGAAGAATCGTTTGCACATGCATGCAGTGAAATAGAAAAGGCAGAATTTAGCTTTGTTAGTTCTAAACTTATGAGTGTTGGTTTATGCCAGAAGAAAAGAATAAACCTAGGAAACAGCAGTTAAAATTGTCATTAGTACAGTATAGTAATATATAGTACTGTATATGTCTGGTATATATAAGATGCATACTACTGTATGTCTGCCTCCACCCTGCATGCCCTCATGACCATGATAGATACCCTCTTTTGTCTGCCTTTTCTTCTTTTTGAAATGGGAAAGTTGAAATGACATAGATCAGCAGTTACCTAACTTTTTGACCTTAGAACCCCTTTCCACCCTTGCAAACTGTTGTAGATCCTAAACAACACTTAATGTAGGTGATAACTGTTGGTACTTATACCATATGAGATGCTGAACTAAGGTAATGAAGGATGTAAGAATCCACAACACACATCCCACTAGCCATCAAAGCTGGTGTTGATCTATGCAAAAATTTCAAACAATTTAGTAACAGGACAGAGTTTGGCAAACTGTGGTCTGCCAGACCTGGCCTTCAACCTTTTTTTGTAAATATGGGCATTCTCTGCTTAACCACTAGGTTGTTAAGTGAATTGGTCTTTAAGTAAGGTATTGTAGATAAGATGTACATTACCATATTCAGAACAAAGAAATGGTCCAAGGAAACTCCAACTTGACTTTGCTTTTATTTGCATAAGTCTTACATACAGTACTTTAATGTAACAAAATAAAATTATAGTACTGTGTAAACAAAGTGTACTGTACAAAAAAAAGGCAGTGAGGCTCCAGAAACCAGATGTATAGATCTGTACAAAAAAAGACTAAGTCCAAACAGCACATCTCAGTTGTAAGTCTGAACAATCATTAACAAGATGCTAACAAGGAATATCTGTAGTGTTATTGAAAGAAAAAAAGTTACCCACAGGTAACTTTTGAGAAATTGATGTATTTCTGCTCAGTGACCTTCCCCACTACAATGGCAGTTGGAGTAGTTGTTGCTAAGATCATATGACCCATCAAAGAGTAGTTTTTAGCATATATTGTATCTGAACCCAAGTAGGGGCACAAGGATGAGAAAAGAGGACAGATTTGAAAAGTTCTGTATCCAATCTTTATTGTATCTTGCACAATAAGTTGAGTTGTTGAGGTTGATGTCCAGGACAGTTTCCGAATTACAGTATTATTGCTTGAGAGATGATCTTAGAAATTATGTGACTAGAACTACAATCATAATAAAAAATGTTTCAGTGCTGAAGTCTACTTTAAATGTACTGTTGCTGTAGCTGGCCCTGGCAGCACAGCATTTGGGGCACTGAAGCAAGAGAATTGCCAGGAGATTAAGGCCAGCTTGAGCTACGTAACCAAACAGTATCTCAACAAAAGAAAAACAATATAATGTTTTCAGTATTTGCTCAAAATATTGGTTTGCCTTATAAATTCTCATATGTACACTTATAAATAACCATTTACAAACAGCTTTTTTTTTTTTTCTTTTTATCGGTACTGGGGATCGAACTCAGGACTGCCTGCTTGCAAGGCAGGCGCTTATGCCCCTGAGCTAAATCCCCAGCCCTACAAACAGCTTTTTATAATAGTACATTTCAGAATGGCCTTGGACTTATTATGTAGCCCAGCCTGGCCTTGAATTCAGAGAACTTCAGCCTTCCTAGTGCTGGGATTGCAAATGTGTGCTATCATGACCACTTATATGTAATTTTTGCAGTTAGCAGTCCTTCCTACTGCTTTGAATACAGAGGTTTTTTTTTGTTTTTGTTTTTGTTTTTGTTTTTCCTGAATTAGCAGTTACTCTGTTTCCTTGAGAAAGATAAAATTTTCTTCTATTGGTAACTTGAGTAACCACTAGGTGTCACTAAATAGTGAAGGAAGCATTTATGGTGGTTTAAAGAAGGCAGATGATTGCCCTATGTTGTGGGGCATATCTGTAATCCTGTCTCAGGAGGATCCCAAATTGAAGGCCAGGCTGGGCAACTCAATGAGACCCTGTCTCAGAATAAAATAAGATAAGCTGAGGATGTGACTTTGCAGTAGAGAACTTCCCTGGCTTGTGCCAAGATTTTTTTTTTTAATTTTATTTAAGGAGGAAAAAAAAAAACCACAAAAAGGATACAATTTATGCAGAATTTCAGAAAAAATAAACAGTAGGAAATCACTAGTGAATAGATTACATATTGTCATCTTAGAAATAGTTGTTCAAGTTACAAAATTAAAGCATATAAAGTGGACATTCAAACAGTGAGACTGCAAACAGTTCTGTTCAGTGATCCAACAAAACTCAGTAATATGGTTATCTAAGTTATACACTTAAATACACATGCAGTTATACCCTTTAGAACACTTTCTTTTCCTCTCTATTGTGCCAAGATCTTAGGTTTGATTTCCAGCACTGATAAAAAGGTGAATATTGATACTATTTATTGATATAAATAATAGATTTATATGCTGGCAATTTTCAAACTGTTTTAGGGACTCTTTATAATCTTCCAATTTGTCCAAATGTTTTTGTTGATGTAGATTAATTCTGTCAGTATTTATTAAGTTAGAAATTAAAATTTTCAAATATTTAAAATTAACTGATTTCTACTTATTAGTATAAAAATGCTAGGTATAACTTTCTAAAAACTAATAATATTTATTGAGATAAATACTATTTTGCTTTTATTTTTTTCTGAGAAGAAGTCTTGCTATGTGGTACAGCCTATCCTCAAACTCATGGCAATCCCCCTGCCTCAGCCTCTTGAGTGCTGGGATGATAGGCGTGTGCCAACATGCCCAGCTTGAGATAAATATTATTTTTATATCTGCTTCATCATTTAGTTTGTTATGTGTTATTTTGGTTAAAATAAATGAACACTCACCATCACATGGGTGTATGGATAGGGGAGGGAAAGAATATTTTAGTTGCCTATTCTGATTATGAATATTTTTATTTGAATTCAAAACTTGACAACTGATAGTTTCTTGAAAATTCCATACAGGTACATTAAAATGTGTTGTTTGCCTTGCCTTGTTGTATGGATCTTTTATCCATACATCATTCATTGTTCATATGAAAATAGTTATCTCAGTGGCATAGCTCTTCCAAAAAGTAGTATGTTTCTATCACCTTTTAAAAGTTATGGCCAGGAGCTGGGCATTGCGGCTCACGCCTGTAATCCCAGCACTCAGGAGGCTGAGGCAGGAGAATCATTGCTGAGTTTGAGATGAGCCTAGGCTACAAGGTGAGCTCAAGGTGAGCCCAAAAAGTTTTATGACCAGGAATATAACTCAGTGGCACAAGCACCTACCTGGCAAGCACAAGATCATGAGATGGATTCCTGGTACCAAAAAAAAAGTTACGGTCATGCTAGGTGTGGTGGCGCATACCTACAATCCCAGCGCTCAAAACACCAAGGCAAAGAATACAGGCTCAAAGCTAGTCTGAGCTATACAGTGAGCTCAAGGCTTGCCTGTACTACAAAGTAAGACCCTGTCTCTAAAAATACCAAAACAGTTATGGTCAAACATGTATGACACATAAAGTTTGCCATTTTAAAACCATCTTCAAGTGAAAGTATACAATTCAGTACTCTTAATTACATTCACACTATTTTATAATATCACCACCCCTTTTCAAGTTTATCTTCCCAAACAGATATTCTGTAACAGCTAAGCAGTAACTCTTCATTCTTCTGATTGCTGCTGGTAACCTACAATCTTATTTTTTTATGTCTATGAATTTGCCCATACATGTAGGTTATACACTGATTGACCCTGTGTATCTGGCTTCTTTACCTTATCATAGCATATCCCGGATTCATTCATGTTGTGGAATGTATCAGAACCCCATCTTTTTTATGGCCAAATAACACGTTATTGTATATTTGTTTATACTCATTTTGTCTGTCCGTTCATCTGTTCATTGACACTTAGGTTGTTGTAAAAGTATTACAAATAATTTGTTGGAGTGAACAAATATACAAGTATCTTGAGTTCCCTTTTTCAATTCTCTGAGTATATACTTGAGAGGTGACTTGCTGAATCATATAGGAATTCAATGTCAAGCTTTTTTCTTTCTTTTTTTTTTTTTTTTGTCTTTTTCGATTCTTTCTGTACCAGGGATCGAACTCATGACTGCCTGCTTGCAAAGCAGGCACTTATGCCACTGAGCTAAATCCCCAGCCTAATGTCAAGCTTTTTGAGGAACCACCAAATTGTTTTCCACAGTGGTTATATCATTTTACATCCCTGCCAAGGTTTTTCCACAGCCTAGCATATATGCATACATATATACAGCCATATTTATATTTATAGATACACACAGACATCCTAAAAAGTATGGTATCACATTGTAGTTTTACTTTGCATTTCCCTAATGACTTTAATTTGGGCATTTTTCCAGGTGTTTATCAGGTATTTGTATATTCTTTGAAGGGTAGACTATTGGTCCTTTTTTGTTTAGTTGTAGAACTTCTTACATATTCTAGATTTTAAACTAATAAGATATGATTTGAAAATATTTCCTTCCATTCTGTAATCTTAGTTTATCTGTTTTTCTTTTGTTTCTTATGCTTTTAATGTCGTTACTAGACTCTACTGTCAAATCTAAGGTAATGAAGATTTATCCCTATATTCTAAAAGTTTTATGGCTTTAGGTCTTTATATTTAAAATATATATTTCATTAATTCCACCACTAATCTCATCAGAAATCTTTTGTCCAGCTTACAACAGAGGTTACAGGTTTTAGGAATACCAATTTTTATTTGGAATACCAGCTTTTATCATTGGCAATAAGTATTGTTGATTGTATTTTCTGAAATGACAGATTCATTTCATTACTTGTAAATAAAATTTCTGCCAAATATTCATGTCCAAATAGGCATAATATCCATCTTTCTTTCAAATACAGAAGGTATTTTAGGGAGAAAAAAGTTTCTCTCATAACTCAGGTAATGGCATATGCCCTCTGCATGGTGGTAATCATAATTCTTGTATTAGAAGTATTTTCTGGACCAGGAGTGGTAGCACACCTGTAATTCCAGGACTTGGTAGGCTGAGGCAGGAGAGTTGCCATGAATTCTAGGCCAGCCTGGGCTGCATAGTGAGTTCATGACCAGCCTGAACTACATTGTGAGACCCAGTCTCAAAAAAAAAAAAAAAAAAAAAAAAAAAAAACCCACCAAACCAAAAAAGAAGCATTTTCCTCCTATGTACCATATAGAATGTTAAAAACACATTGACATGTACAAATTTAATGAAAACAGTAATTTTGTTTTGTTTGAGACACAGTCTGGCCGTGTAGCTCAGGATGGACTAAACTCAGCTGTCCTCCTGCCTTAGTGCAGGGATTACAGATGTGCACCACCATGCCCCTCTTGAAAACAACAATTTTTGCTGTTGGGTCAAAAAGTATTCTACAGGGCTGGGGATTTAACTCAATGGCATAAGTACCTGCCTTGCAAGCAGGCGGTCGTGAGTTCGATCCTTGGTACTGATTAAAAAAAAAACAAGAAGTATTCTAAAGTGAAACTAGCTTCTTTTCCCTCCACAAATGTATGAGCAGTGACCTGACAAAGTATATAACTACTAGTATAGTTTGCTGTGACTGCCTTTATTCATGCTGAGTAGAGAAATAGCAGTTTTACCTGTTACTACTTTTACAAATATCAACACAGTGAAAAAGTTAAATATCTCAATATTATTATGAAAATGGTCTTGTCCTCAGAGACTGAGAGGGTCTCATAGACTATACTCTTATTACTGCCTATAAAGACCCTGATAATATTATAGTTATACGTTTGGATGCAAACAGAATAAGTCAAAAGGGAGGCAGAGTTTTAATCTTGCACTGAATTTAAGTGAAATTTCCTCTATGCATAGTCTGTTTACATTAAAAAAATTTTAATGTTTCTTAGTATGGAATTCTATAATAATTGAAGTACAGAAGTTAAAAAAGAAATGGTATCTATATCTTAACTCATAATTGCGTCTTATAGATCCCTTACTAATAAAAATACAGAAGCCAACCATGAAGACTAGAGCAAGATGGGGAATACAGCTCAGTGCACAGCACCAGCCTGGCAAGTTGCACCATCATCAGTTTGATTCTCAGTACCCCCCCCCCCAAAAAAAAAAAGACTAGAGCAGCAGAATGTGTATCCAGTGTTCATTTGTGGGGTGAGCCAGGCTGGGAGAAAAACTGGTTCTTCTCTGACCTTGTTTCTACACATTGGCTTGGTGTCAATCAGTAGAGCCTGGGAAGCCTTGGAACACACAGTGTATAAGCTTCGTCATGCCATCACCCTACCACCACTACCCATTTTGTACTAATAAGTCTGGTGGTCTATTTTTGTTGTTCTGTTTTAAAACTCTCCAAATCCAGTGTGGTGGTGCATGCCTGTAATTCTCAGCACTCAGGAGGCTGAGAAGTATTTTTAAGTTCTCAGTAAACAAAACTTAATATTTTATCTTTTCTTTGTCCCAGAATTTGAGCCGCCAGCTCCTTTTGTCACTCGCTTTTTGAACACAAGAGCAATGAAGGAAACCTTTAAGAGTTACATGGAACTGCTTGTTAGCATTGCCCTGGACCCTGACACAATGCAAGCCCTAGAGAAGAGCAATGGTATGGCATTCTGTCTGTTTTCAAAATTCTATCTGTTGTGGTTTTGCATGTAGTTTGTATAATATATACCTATAATTTCTCAGTCATATTCTTAATATCGGAATGCTAGAAAATGATCACATCTTTTTATGCATTGTTTTAATAGCAGAACAACTTTATAGTGATTATATTTTTATTGCTTCCTACTCATAGGATAATTATGTAATTATTTGTGTCTTTTAATTCCAAAATCTGTATCATCTTCACTAGTATTTTACTAAATGCATTTCATAGAAAGTCCATGTGTTGTTTTTTGTTGTCATTTTTTTTGTTTGGTTAGGTTATTTTGTTCATTTATTTATTTATTTGTTTGTTTGGTCTTTTTGAGACAGGCTCTCACTGTGCAGTTCAGGCTGGCCTTGAGTTCAGTTTGTAGACCAGTCTGGTCTCGATCTTGCCATGATCCTCCCCACTCAGCCTTCCGGGTGCTGGGATTACAGACATGGGCCACCACATGCGGCTAGAAGTCCGTGTGTTAATATATATCCTGTTTTCCCATAATTGGGAAGATAGGCCAGATAATAGTGATATAAAAATTAATATATTTTGTAAAACAGAATCTTCAGTAAAAGATAAATTACAGGCCGGGGATTTAGCTCAGTGGTGTAAGCGCCTGCCTGGGAAGCACAAGGTCCTGAGTTTGATCCCTGGTTAAAAAAAAAAAAAAAGATAAATTACAGTGTTTTTGAGATAAGGTCTTTGTAGTTCATGGCCTTGAACTCATAGCAGTTCTTCTGGTTCTTCTCAACACTGCTGGAATTACATGTGTGCATTACTATATCTGATTAGAGAACAGTTTTTGGATTTTGTTTTCTTGTTTCTTGTTTAGTTATAGTATTGGGGATTGAATTCATGACATTCTCATGAGCTACATTTCTAGCCCCTGTTAAAAATTTGACACAAGGTTTCAGTGATTCTGTGTTGCCCAAACTGGGCTTGTATTTGGCAGTTGTCCTGCCTCAGACACCCAGAGTGCTGGAATTACAAGCAGGTGCCACCAGAACCAGTTGAGAAATTATTTTCTAGTCTTTATCTAATCATTTCTAATTATCTAATCTAATCATTTCTAATTAAAACAATGTATGGGCAAGAGTGACAGTGCATACGGGTAATCCCAGCACTCAGGAAGCTGAGGCAGGAGGATTGTTGTAAGTTTAAGGCTAACCTGGGCTACATAGTGAGTTTAAGACCACCCTGAACACAAAAAAAATAATCAAAAAACTATAAAACAATATAGGGTGCCAAGGGTATAGCTCAGTTGTAGAACACTTGCCTAGCACGTGTAAGGCTGTAAGGCCTTGAATTTGATCCCTAGCACAAGGTGATGTGATAGGATGATGTGTGTGGAATTAGAAGAAAAAAAGAAAAGAAAAACAGTGTGCATTGGATTATACCAGTTAATTTTTTTTTTGAGTTTTTGCTATCAAATATTTTCTTTCTCAACTTGCTTGCATCATAAACTACGTCTCTTCCTTCTAGCCACTTCTGGTTAATTGTATTCTGAAAAATAATTTTTTAAAATCACTTAGCAGTGTTCTCTGATTTTTCATTTTATATAAGAGTCTTAAAAATTATTCACAAATGTCGAACATGTGTTTGTGAGGAGCGAGGGTGTGGTCAGTGGCAGAGCATTTGTCCCTAGGCTCCATCACCAGCACCACAAAACCAGCTTGTTTTTGTGAAATGTGAATGAAGTATTTGAATACATTTAATCACTACTGGACAAATAAACTGTCAGGTATGTTGCAGCAACCATAGAAAGCTTTCTTACTGAGAATTTTTTATTTAAGGAAGATATTCTTTTCCAGGTTATTATGTTTGTATTTGTTCAAAATATGTAAAATTTTATTCAGTTGTGAACTTTATAACCTAGATTCTGAGAATTATTATTTTTAGGAAAGTCGTATACTACCGTGCTGCTAAGTGAAATAGTTGAAGAGCACGTCCCTAGCATGCCTGAGGCCTTGGGTTGAATTGCAGAGGAAAAAAAACAAGAGTATCTCTTGGGCATCCTCAATGCCTTATAAAAATGTTACAGTCAGAATAGTTTATATTTTATAATACTGTAACTATTCAGATGGCAAATGAGATTTGGAGGTACATTGCTGCCCTATATTGGTCCTAGTGCCATTGAAATCTACTTCAAGAGCTCAGGGATAACATGTTTGCCCAGCATGCAAGAGGCCCTAGGTTCAACACTTGTAAATACTATCAGAACAAAACAAAATCAGATTCTAAGGGCCAGGAATATAGCTCAGCAGCACAAGCGCCTGCCTGGCAAGCACAAGGTCACAAGTTTGATCCCTGCTTGTAAGGCAGGTGCTTATGCCGCTGAGCTAAATCCCCAGCCCCCATAAGCTTATTTTTTAAGTTAGCCTTTTTCAGAAAGCTTCATGTCCATTTCTTGGCAGGCAGAATTTTACATTATCCAATGAATTTAGTAGTTTTGAACATAAAAATGTTTTGAGAAAAAGTTGAATTTTGAACAAATATTTGTTGGTAATTTATCCTTTTAAAATATATTTCAGATGAACTACTTCTACCTCATATGAAAAAAATAGATAGCATGCTTAATGATAATCGAAAAAGACTTCTTTTGAATCTTCATTTGGATCAGCCATTCAAGGTATTTTCTTTAGATGACTTATCAGCAAAACTGAGTCATGATCACAGTTCTAAATGTGATGAAAAAACTACGAAAGTCAAGTCATTCTCACTTTCATAAAATTTTTCACAAACAAAAGTTATTGCTTGTGTGTGTGTGTGTCTTTTTGAGACAGGGTCTCGCTCTAAAGTTCAGGTTGACCTTGAATTCATTTTGTAGCCCAGGCTGGCCCTGAACTTGCAGTAATCCTCCTGCCTCTGCCTCCCAAGTGCTGGGATTACAGTTGTGCACTACCACCCCCAGCCAGTTTATTTTTTTAATGTTAATCATTCACTGTTTAAATTTATTTCTGAGTCATTTATATGTTTATGATATTCATTATATAAAATTTTGTCTAAATGTTTTCCAAAAGTACTTGCTTTAAGCTGTGATATTCAATTATTTTTAAAAATAAAAATAAAAAATTAGCTTTCCTCATGTAGTGCAGGCTGACTTTGACCTCACTATGTAGCCCAGCCTGGGTTCAAACTTGTGGTGATCCTTCTGCTTCAACCTATATCATGTTTTTCATTTGAAGCTTTGTAAAAAGTTATATGTTTTGTCAATAATTAAAATTAGCCTTTCAGGCTGGGCGTGGTGGCTCACGCCTGTAATCCCAGCACCTGGGAGGCTGAGGTGGGAGGATCATTTTGAGTTCAAGACCAGCCTGGGCTACAAAGTGAGCTCAAGGCCAGCCTGACCTGCATAGTGAGACCCTGTCTCAGAAAGACAAAAAGGAAAAAAAAATTAGCCTTTCATAGCAGTTACCAAAATTCTCTTTATGTGTCTTTAATTTACTCATTACCAAAGAAAACCTAATTTTTATATAAAGGAAATTTCACATTTATGTTATTTTATCTTAGCAATAAAAATTGAGTTTTGGGAGGTGGGGATTTAGCTCAGTGGCATAAGTACCTGCCTTGCAAGCAGGGGGTCGTGAGTTCAATCCCTGGTACCGATAAAAATGAAAAAGACAAAAAAGAATTGGGTTTTGGTGTTATCGGAAACAAAACCTAACCTAAATTCAAAATTTATCATGGATGCTATTTAGTAAAAAAAAATTTAAATTTTCTTATTCAAAGTATATAATATCACATCTAAAATCATTTGATTATATCTGCCTTGAAAAACTATTGGTAGAGACAATGATATACAGGCTTTCTCACATTTCTGTTTTGTAAACTGCATATGGAGGTGATACTAACTTTAGGTGAAAATCAAAGTTCTAGAATTGAGTTCAAAGTTAAATGACAATAAACGACACTAGTAGTCCTATGTTCTTCACTACCTTAAACTTGTAGACCTGGTAAGAAACCCAGTACCAAAGAATTTGATCTGCGATCTCATAATCCAGTGATTTCTACTTAATGTCTACCTTTAAATGAAATATTCTTTAACAAAGTATGGTTTTATCTGTGGAAACAACGAAATTTTTTCAATAAGTATTTTCTGAAGATTTACTAAATATTAAAAAATTCCTCAGTTTCGATGGTATATAGCTCAGTGGCGAAGCCCAGAGTTCAACCCCCAGCACAGCACCAAAATATTTACCAGCTTTGTTAGATCATTTTAAAAATATCAAACCTGTTATCTAATAATTTATGTTAAAATCAGTAGTTTGAATTTAATATAATCATTAGATATTTAAAGCTTGTGCAATAGTTTATGGTGAACAATTGAAAAATTAATGTTCTTGCTTTCACAGAAAACACAAGATTTGTAATTTTGTAAAGTTATTAATTTTGATGAGTTTCACCTAATTTGCATGTGAAAACCAAATTATACAGTATTAAAAGTTCGAATGATTTGAAGTAAAATATTACAAATAAAAAAGATACTCTTTTTCTTACAAATATTAGCACTATTTCCCCTAATGATCATGGTGACTTTAGGAGTAAATCTTGAAGTCTTCTGAAGTTAATGATACTTGTTTCTCCCAGAAATTCACATCATTCATATTAGCTTCAGCATCTTGTGCTTCCTACAAAGATTTAAATTTTCTCCCAGCTCTACTCATCTAGGGCCTTTGGTTTCCAAATTTAGAATCCAATTTTAGTCTTTAAATTCCATTTGTTATAATTATTTATTTTGGCTCCAAAATTATTCAAGCATTATGTGTTTTAAAAACAGCACTAACTGGGCATAGTGGTGCCCACCTGTAATCCCAGCACTTGGGAGGCTGAGGCAGGGGGATCACTACAGGTTTGAGGCTAGCCTGGGCTATATGTAGTGATCGGAAAGCCAGCCTGAACATAGAGAGAGACCTTTGTCTCAAAAAAATAAAAACAATAAAAGCAGAGCACCAAAGTACATAATAAAAGAATTTCAGCAAAGAACAAAGCTAGAAATTAGAGCAGACTCTGGTAGGAAGTACTAAAACATTTTACTGTATGAGAAATGATACTTAGTTCCCTATTAAACTTGCACCTAAGAAAAATTCAGATTACCTGTTTTAAAAATGGACTGTTTTGAGGGCTAAAGGATTATCACTTGGGAACTGTGAGTGTGAAAAAACTAGCCTTTGAGCTTATCAAATGAAGACTACTCTGAATCATAAATATATGGGAGTACTTAAACATTTTAGTGTCAAAATAATACATGATCCTGGTGACTCAATCAAGTTTTATGGAACTATAATCAAACTAGTTAGATTAAGCTATAAGTATCATTTGGTTATTTTGTTGTAGCTTTCCATGTCAGAATGATTCATCAAGTAGGTAAGGGCATAAACATCCCAGTGACTTTTTATAATTAGTATTGTCACATAATCACAAAATTGTCAGTGGGGGCTACTGTGTCTTTCTGGTCGGAAAATTCATCAAATTCCATTTTAGGATATTATGTCGTAAGTGCTCTTTGCATGGTCAAATGAAACAAGAGCAGTGATGAAGCAGAAGCGTCACAGTGTTTTTCTTAGCCTCTGTGCTCATCTTCATCTAAGATGAGATGGTTTCGTTATAGTGGGACTTAGTTGAGTATTAACGGTGGTATCACTAGTAGGGGACTGAAGAAACATACATACGTCCCATTCTACTCTGCCTTTAAGGCAGAGAGGCATTATTAAGAACCATGGCATTCTTCAGGAGTCCCTACAGTGTAGTGCTGTTGCTTAAAGCAGCAGGTGGCTCAGATTCCAGGGGGAATAGATTCCACATACAATGGGAGGAGGTGAAAAGAATCTGTGGCCGTGTCTAATCTCTACTCATATGTATGTATATATGTGTATATTTAGCATGTCCCATCAGTAACGAGCCACCTGCAGTGTGTGCATGTGTATATATGTAAATTTTGAATAGCTGAAAACAGTTTAGTGTCCTGATACTTGTTATTATGCTTCATTGTTTCAAAGAATGCTTTGGAAAGTTTTCCTGAATTAACGGTAATTACTCGAGAGTCTAAAGCAAAAAGTGGAGGATCTGCTATTTCTAAAATCAAAATGAATGGCAAAGCTTATAATAAGAAAACTCTGAGGACTTCTAAAACAACCACTAAGTCTGCACAGGTAAGTATATAGTGATTGATGAAAGTGTACCTTTCTAGTTGTTGATACTAAAACATCAAAGCAAGCAGATATTTTACTATTTGTTATTAAGTTCAGAGTGTATTGGGTCAGGAGCAGGCAACTCTGGTCTGAGGAACGGCGTCTCAGTGTCATTTGTTGTTTCTCTCCAGTGCTTAACACAGTATCCAGCGTATAGTAAGTGCTCACAGATTTTTTTAAAATATACTAATAAAGAATCATCCCATGTTTGTGTTTATGTCCTTATATGTTTTTAATTTAATTGATGAAAACATACATTTATCATATACTACATGTTTTAAATTATGTGTACATTATGGAATAAGTGACTTAATTAATAAGCATTACCTGTTTAGTAAGCACACCCCCATAGAGTCAATATTGATTCTGTATCTTCTCTGTTATCATTGAACTATCTTCCAACACTTTGCAATGTAGTATAAATTGTTTACTACCATTTCAGAAAGCAATTTGATAGTGTAATAATTGCACATCAAAATGTATTCTGTAAAAACACATCAGAAATGGGTATCTTTGGCCATTGCAAATTTGTGTGTAAGAGCCACCAATGTGAGGTTAAAGAGCCACAAAGACAATGTAATGGCTACGCTGTTGACCAAACCTGGTACTTCATGCGTGCTAAGCAAGTGCTCTACCACTGAATGAATCACATCCCCTACACTGTTTACTTTTTAAATCAAAGAGGCAAGACTGGATATGTAGCTCAGTAGAGCTCTTGCCTAGTATGTGTAAGGCTCTACATTGATCCCCAGCACCACAAAAAGAAGAGATAGATTCATGTATTCTTTTCAAAATAAAAATCAGGGAGGGTGCTTTAAGAGTACCAAATGCAGGTCTTAGTACTACAGGGTACAACACTGGAAACTTAACTAGCTCTCCTATAATTTGTATACGTAGTACTTGGGGGAAAGCATGAAATAAGGTATAACATGCTATTTGCCCTTTTTGGTGGTACTGGGGATTGAACTTAGGGCCTCCTCACTGAGTTGCCTAGACTGGGCTCAAACTTGAGATCCTCCTGCCTTAGCTTCTTTTTTTTTTTTTTCTATACAATTTCTTTAGTGATTACCTTAGCTTCTTGGAGTGCTAGGATTACAGGTATGTACCACCACATCTAGCCAGCCTCATTTATTTGTAAAGCAAAAGATTATATATAGAAAGCCTTTACAAGTTATCTCATTTTTCATTTAAATTTTTCTGTAATGTTAACTTTTTTTCATATGATACCTATTTATATTTAGGGAAAAAAATAAAGATTTTTAAATATAATCTAAACCCATATTATGAGTAAGTGTGTTTGCACTTTAATTCAACCTAATACCTAGCCATGACAGTCATTTTCAGGATTGCTGTCAGACTTTTGATCTAGTATTTTCCCAAAAGTATTCTTAGTTCAGATGTTCCATGAACCTTTTTCTCTTCCTAGGAGTTTGCTGTTGATCCAGAGAAAATACAACTGTATTCTTTGTACCATTCACTCCATCATTATAAATATCATGTTTACCTGATATGTAAAGATGAGGTAATTTTCTCTTTAATGAAAAAAGGAATTATGTTTTGTAAAACTTTAAGGAAACTTTGGTTTGTTATAAAATGTTAAATGTATGTATGTACATATAAGTGTATATATATGGGGGCTTGGGGTTTTTAGTGTGTTTCCTGTATTGTAAGTAATGACCAAATATATTGTTCTGAGTTGCTGTGCTGTTTTGTGCTGAGGTTCTTTAGTGCCCCACTACCTCTTGAGCTGTAAACGGTAGTGTTTTTAAGATGCTAGGTGTTTGCTTTATATTGCCATAGTACATGGTGCTTTATGGCATTTTATTCTCTTACAGAATGATCTTGCTTTAATTCAATTCATTTATGACTTTGATACCTTGCTTGTCTTATCACTGAATAACCTTATCCTGCTTCGTTACACGGAATTTGGATTTTGTACCTTGGGATAAAGAATTTAATTAGAATTTTAAGTATCATAAATTTCAAGTTTCTCAGTAACTATATATGGAAACAGTACTACCTTGTGGATGGGGTGTAAGGCTTAATTTCCTAAAAATAAATAGTTATAGACAGTACTATCATATTTAACCAGGTCTGTCAGATTTTTAATTACAAGAGGTTAAGATGGCTCAAGATGAAACATGATGTGTTACAAAGTAGTTGGATTTGAAAAAGTATTCTTAAATCTCACTTCTATCAAAAGAAAAAGCAAAGATGATGCAAAATATGGTGACTATTCTTACAGTCTTCTGAAAACAGAATTAACCCTGATATTCCTCATATGACTTTTAACACAATTGGAAGGACTTTGAGAAAGTATGAAGTACCTTTTCTAGTCTTTATGTCTACCACTGTGGAGCCAATGATAGTAGGATTAGATCTCACCCAAATGTGTCTGAAATAATCATTCCACATGAGTGGGGGGAAAATCAGATATAGAGGTGAATTGATAAATCTTTTCATTCAAGATACAGAAAAGATAAAGTCTTGTGAAGGACTTAAGTGTAAAGTATAAGCTAATGTGATAATTTTTTTATTTTAGATTTCTTCTGTGCAGAAAAAAAATGAAGACTTAGGACAAGAGGAAATTGTTCAACTTTGTATGAAAAATGTAAAATGGGTGGAGGACCTATTTGAAAAATTTGGAGAACTTTTAAATCATGTACAGCAGAAATGTTCCTAACATTTCCACACAAATTGCATCTTTTCTATAGCACTAATGAGATTGCAGAAGGGGTGGTCACAGATAATCAGTTGTCACATA
Organism: Cavia porcellus; assembly: GCF_034190915.1. Classification (NCBI taxonomy): domain Eukaryota; kingdom Metazoa; phylum Chordata; class Mammalia; order Rodentia; family Caviidae; genus Cavia; species Cavia porcellus. The sequence goes on from NW_026947500.1 coordinate 31,341,696, forward strand.
GGTCTCCTGCAAATGTGTTCTTCCATTGTGGAACTTTTACCAGGACTTTTTTTTTTTTTTTTTTTTTTTTTTTTGAGACAGGGTCTTGCTATGCAGTTCAGGCTGGACTTGTAGCCCAAGCCGGTCTTGAATTTGCAAAGATCCTCCTGGCTCAGCCTCCCAAGTGCTGGAATTGTAGGAATGCGCCACCATACCCGGCTCTTACCAGGACCTTTGCTAAAGGGCAGAGATGCTGCCAAGGAAGTCAGTGCTCAGAAACAGACCTTCATCCCATGACATTTTTATCCTGAGGATAAAAATGAATTTTTATCCTGAGGAATGATCTTTCTACTTTGTAAACTATTGGGTAACTGAATTTTATTTTCAGAAATTTTTTTTTGGCAAAGGATGAAGCATGCACTAAATATAATTTTCCTTTATGACTAGAGAAATAACACCTAAATAACTTGATCATCAGACTCTGACTAAATACCAGAGTGAACTAGAAGTGGCGGAAAGCATATGTTTGTATTCCAGTGTAGCCACAAAATAGAAAACATTGTATATTGTGTAAACAGATCTGGTGTGCTGTGACATCTTGTATGAGAATATCATCAACTTTAAATATAAAATTCAGAAACTACATTCTGCTTAATGGACTCCTTTTGACATGTTCAGGAAACTGGATGTGGAATTGGTGCAATTCTGTGCTTTTTCTGTCAGATTATATTGTGATAAACAGTAATGTACTATTTTCCCTATCTCAAAGAAAAGTATTTTCATTTATCCTGTGTTTTACCTTTGGAAATTTTTCAATTGTACGTTTTATTTTACTAATAGTTGTATTTTTCACAAGGAAAATACTGTGGTGTTACAATTATGTTCTGTATCTGTACTACACTTCATTGTTTCAGTAAATCTATTTAGTTTTATGACATATTTCTATTGTGAATTCTATCTTGAGGAAACCATTAGCTTTGTTCATTCAAATTTGCTCCAGTGTTATCCAGAATGTACATTTAGTGCTAGAATTAGTTTAGCTTTATAAATGGGGCTGTGTTAGACACTGCAGCAATTTCCTAATTCATAGATTTTTTTTACCAAACTATCATTTGATTAATTCATTGAAGCAAAAATGTAAGTACATGATGCATTTGTGAAGAATGAAGTTAACAATTGGGTGATACGCAGTGTTACACACAACTTCCCTAACTCCTAGAACTGGAAGTGGTAGAGTTCTCCTTTTGGTGCCTTTTCAACCTTTATACATACTATTGTAGCTTTCTTGAGTTTGGTAGGTAGTGCGGTTCCAGTAGTTTAGCAGAGACAGTGAATGTATTAGGTTCAACATGACCTTGTATTTTATTTGTGTTTGCCAACAGGATGCCTTATTTGTTTGTGAAAAAAGATTCACTAGTTCACTCTAATATGTTCCCCTTTTTAGATTCTAAAAAAGTTAATCATCATACTTTCGTTTATTTTACCACCATTTAGTGCCTTAAGTCCTATCAAGAAAGCAGTGTTACTGCTCAGTGCCCAAATAAGATACACTCACCTGGATATTTCTGTTGCCTTGGTTTTGAGTTAACAGACCAAATTCTTAAAACTTCAGTGAACTGACAAAGAATTGAAGGTAACATATTACTTGATTTGAGAATAAAATATTGTAGCATTGGGTAAAACAGGATTTGAGTTGAGCTCACGTATTTATTTCTAACAGTCATCTTATTAAAAGCAATAATGCTTAATATTTGTACTTGTCATTAGACAAGGTACTCAGTAATGGAAGTTTTTCTAAAGGATTAAATGTTCCATTTTTGAAAGTTTTTAGAAAATTTTATTTTGAAAACAAAAGTAACCTATTAGATTGATTTTTTGCCTAACTCACATGAGAGATGCGGAGAATATAGCAGTAGGGGAATTATATCTCGAGAGGGGAGAGGAGGAGGAGGAAGCAGCCATATTTTTCTGATAGTATTGACTCTGGACAGAACTGGTTTCTTTCATTTCCAAAATACAGAGTGGGGAACTGTATCTCCTATGTTGCAGTGTTTCAAGTATACATTTTTATATTATCCCCCCAGCTTACTTTACTGAATCACTGATGGTTTAAAATAGTTTTGAAAGCCACCTTCCATTTAGGTAACATCTTGAAGTAGATGCATGAAATCAGTCACATTTTCTTCAAGAGTAAGCCCAATGGAAGACAAAGATGTGTCTTTTCAATCTCGTTTCCTATAGGAAATAATCCATTTGCTTCTGACTGACAGTTGTTCTCAGACTGTATACAGTTGTATCCATGTTAGTAACACAAGTGTTTCTGTAATATGGGAGGCCAAGTCCTATGATCACCTGCAAGATACCCTGCTGTTAGGGTTGTCACCATCTCTCATATGTTCTGTATAGCACAGGAAGATCAGCAACCTTGGGCCTTCAAGCAAAGTGGGACTATATTATGACAACCATACGTATGTCTTCTCTTTGTATGAAGTTAAATAAATAGCTAGCTGGTTAGCATTTCCATTCCTTGCCAGGGCGGTTGAAATGTATAATATAGAAGTGACTTTAGGTTGTAGATAGAATTAAAAGAGGTAAAGCGTATGTTGCTACAGCACAGGAAAATATTTTAAAGATTGGGTTTTTTTACCGTAGAGAAATCTGGAAATAATTTAATGTAAAAAGTAATTTTATGTTGGTGCTTATTAGTTCAGATGAGGGTTGGAGAATAGGTCCTGTATCATTTTCTTGATAACCCAGTTTCCACTTAATTGATCCTTTAATGAAATCATAAGTGCATAATGATTTATGAATTATCACAATAAGTTGAACTAGAAATTCCCCATTTTCTGTTGTATTATCAAATAGGAAACATTGGTAACATGGAAAAAAATCATTTTAAAATTATTTATAAAATTTTAGATTACCTTTAATGTTCTAAATTTAAATTTCTAAAACAAAAACATATAGGTAAACTCATGCATTAGTACTATTTTTCAAAGCTTCACATTTTTAAACTAATTTCCCTCTAAATACACATACTATATTTATTTTCTTTAAAGCAGCTGTATTGCAGCCTATGTCTCTGAAGACATACCCATAAAACCAATACAGCAGCACGGTTATTGAAGCAACTTCCCCAAAAGTTGCTTCAAATGTGTAAGTTGCTATTTTATTGTATCTGTAGAATGCAACTTTTGTTTTAAACTGTGTTTCCATGTGTTTCACAAAAGCCCTTCTCAGAGTGAAATATCCCAGAAAATCTGTGTCTGTGTCGGTTACACTTGACACACAACTACACAAATAAACTGTACACTATTGGTTGTACATTAACTTGCACACACAAGTTTTGGCATCTGTGTTCACAAATGCATGTCTTTGCAAATCACCTTTATTTATAAGTGACAATAATTGAAATTATGGATACAGAGAAACCATTTGTAGTCCAGAGTTTTCAATCGGTCCATAATACAATGTATGGAAATGTGAAAGACAATTTTGTATATTTGTTTGTTACTAACTCAGATCATTAAAATGAAAACAATTTTTTAAACAAGAAAATCAGAATGTTTGGGGTTTTATTTAACAGTTAAAAGCTGAGGTACTGTGTAAGCAAATCCATCACGTTTACATTTCTCTCAGAGGACATAGCATGGTAGAGATCAAGTTATTACACAATTGGTATCGGAAATCAGTACTTGATGAACTTCATAGTCTTTACTATCAGAACATTTTAGAGTTTGGTTTTTAAAAAATAATTTATGTTTTGAATTTTTATTGTAGGTTTTTTTTTCTTTTTCTTTTTTTCTTTCTATCCTTAAAATAAAATGGATTTGGAAAAAAAAAATTTAACAGCAAAGATTTGATTCCAGAGTTCAAAATCACTTTATGAACTCAAACTTTCATGTATACTTTTTCTAAAAACAGAAAAACCCTAATGTTTCATAGAAACTCTCAACATAAGATGAGACTGGGTTAATCATTACATGATAAAATAAATAATGACACGTGAGTATAAGGACTATTTGGATAAACTTACATTAAGCTTGCATCTATATCTCTGTAGTTGCCAAAGGGCTGTCAAAGACATGGGAGACCATCTTTGGTGAATAAACGGAAAAATCAAAATAGAAGGTTCTAACAAATCAATAGTTTTGCTCTTGGCCTCTAAAAGAAGTGTAATATTATGACAAAGATTGGCCTAGACAGCTATTTCCATTTTATTCTGTGAAGAGATGTAAAACTACTCAAGAGTAAATTTCTAAGAACCCTGAAATACACCTCTGTATGAACAGTCTAGTTTTTAAATGTTGGTTTAAAAACAGTACAGCACCCTCCCAACTGAAACATCTGGAGGCCAGAGAGCCTGCCTGCCAGCTTCTCTTTTTTTTAATTAATTAATTAATTAATTTGATTGGTTGGTTTGTTTTTGTACTATGGATTTAGCCATCACACTGAGCTACATGTTCAGCCGCCCAACCCTGCCATTTTTGAGACACTGTTTCTAAGTCTGGGTTCATTCTTTGACTCTCTTGCCCCAGCCTCCCAAAGTGCAGTCTCTTTTTATGGTATCTTTCTAATACCTATGATATTTCAAACGTGAACAAACTAGGATTAAAATACTCAGTAGCTATTTTCCCCAACTACTACAAAGCCTTAGAAACTGGGGCATTATATTTTAAGTGTTAAGTAGCATTTCACTATTCTTAGATTCAATTCACTGACAGGATAACAGATCAGACCATCTTTCACCTAGTATTTAGGCAGTGTGGTGAACATTTTGGAACTTTCCAACAGCCTACTACAGCATACATGCCATACATTTGTCACCACTGATCTAGAGTATATTATATTCAGAGCTCCAGAATAAGTTGAAACCATGTCTTCATTTATGTATTATATGCTGATACATTCTCCTTTTGTTGTTCTTACTGTGGTTTTTGTTTGCTTGTTTGTTTGGTACTGGAGATCAAACTCACAACCTTGCATTTGCCAGGCACGCGTATGTGCCACTGTGCTAAACCCCTGGCCCTCCCTAACATTCTGCCTTTTCTTTTATTATACAATACTTATTTCTGGTCAGTAGTACAGTTACTGAGGTAGAACTTTCAGGTTTAGGCTACAGTTCTAGAGAGAAAGTGAAGCCCCTCAATGCCTGACTAATCAGAACTTCTATCGGTATACATAATTGGTTATCAAAAGTGGAGAAAAACCGTATTTTTTCCTCCTTCAAGATACTTGTTTTGTTTTGTTTGTCTTTTTTAAGACTGGGTCTTGCTATGCAGTTCAGGCTGGCCTTGAGCTCACTCTGTAGCCCAGGTTGGTCTCGAACTCAAAACAATCCTCCCACCTCAGCCTCCCCAGTGCTGGGATTACAGGCGTGAGTCACCACCCCCGGCAAGATAGTTTTTAAAATATTAAAATAGTTACTGTAAGACAACCAGAGTCAAATTTGCTATTCATGCTAGGGATATAACTCAGCAGCACAGCACCTGCCTGGCAAGCTCAAGGTCATGAGTTTGACTCCCAGTACCAAAGGAAAAAAAAATTGCTGCTTGCTTTTACAACAAATTACCAACAAGATTCTGATCTAGGAATCAAAAACAAGCACTCTGAATTTAAAACTATGAAGCAGCCAGGTGTGACACACGCCTATAATTCCAGCACTCCATAGTCTTAAGCAAAAGGAGAGTTGTAAGTTCAAGACCATCCAGGACTACAAAATGAGCTGAAGGCCAGCCAGAACTGCATGGGGAGACCCTGCCTCAAAAAAGACCAATAATAATAAAGCAAGTTAAACACAGTTCTCAAAAACTAATACTGAAGAATTTCCAAATAAGGCTGAGGATTTAGCTCAGTGGCATAAGCACCTGTCCGGCAGGCATCAGGTCATGAGTTTGATCCCTGGTACCAAAAAAAAAGAATTATCCAAATAACAAATAAGCTCCTGTTCAGTTACTACCACATTGCTTGTTTCAGAGCAGAAGTACTACACATTTATGGTGTTTGTTTATTTACAAACATACCTACTGCGCTACATGCATTGAAGAGTTTGATCCATTTCCAAAGAGACTGCACTTCCTAAAACATTCTTCACAGCTGTTAAGTGGGTGAATTAAAACAGCGTTATTTCTTACACAGTTTTGGTATAAAGAAAGGTGCAGGAGATCCAGATCTGAAGTACAAGGTCAGCATAACCACTTACCTTCCACTGAAAATGGCAAGTTCTCCCCAGGACACTCCTCCCAGTGCCTCTGACCACAGAACTGAAGCTCTAGCTGTTCTGTCCCAAGGATGGGCTCTTGGAAGCCTTATGAAAAGCACAGCCATGCAAAATTCTCTTGTTCTTTCAACCTTGCTCTCTCCTGTCAAGGTTTTAAGATAGAAAAATTGTCAAATCCTTTTAATTATAACATTCCAGCTGGGAGCCAGATGTGGTGGCACATGCCTATAATCTCAGCATTTGGGTGGCTGAGGCAGGAAGATCACCTCGAGTTGGAGGACAGCCTTGGCTACATACCTTTTTTTTTAATACCAGGAATCAAACTCTCAGCCTCATGCTTGCCGGGCAGGCATTGTGCTGCTGAGCTACATCCCCGGCTTAGCTGTATAGTTAATCAGGACCAGCCTGAACTCCATAGCAAGACCCTATCTTAAAAAAGGAAAAGATTCCAACTGGGCACAGTGGTGCATTCTGTAATGGCAGCACTTGGGAGCCTGAGACAGGAGGATGGAAAGTTTGAGACTCAGCTGGACAATTTTGAGAGACCGTGTCTTAAGGGGGTGGAGGTGGAGTATGGGAGATGTGGCTCAGTGCAAAGGCCCTGAGTATAAAAATTCAGTTGAAATTGTCTGCATTTGTGTTACTTTAACTTGTTTTGGTTCTTAAAAAAAAAAATGCTAACTTCATTCCTTATTTCACACAGAAAAATCTGTCAACATTTTAAAATATTTTAATACCCCTATTTTGATCTCTATTGATTACTGAAATTGTTCATTTTAGTATTTTCCACATAATAATTCAGGTTATCCATGTTGCAGACCTAAAGGATAGTTCTCACACTATGCTCCTTTGTTACTGTTTTTTGTTGTTGTTGTTACTGTTTGTTATTGTTGTTAGTGTTTTGTGTGCATGTGTGTTTGTTTTGTGTTTTGCTTTGTTTTGTCTTGTGTTTCACAGTACTGGGCCCAGGGAATGTTGAGCTACATCCTCAACCTGATTGATTGGTTGATTGGCTGAGACAGGAACTTGCTAAGATATCCACGCTGGCTCAGATTTGCAGCCCTCCTGTTTCAGCTGCCAGAGAAGCTGAAATTAGAGGTACACTACTATGTCCAGCCACTTCTACTAGTACTTTTTAATGTACTTTTTTTTTAGAACTGGGGATCGAACTCATGACCTCATCATGCTTGCCAGGCAGGTAGGTGCTTGTGCCACTGAGCTAAACCACCAACCCCTTGTACTTATCTTAAAAATCTCAGAACCTTTCTAAACTCAATTATTTAACCTGATTCTACTCCAGGAAAATGAAAGATGACAATTATAGTCTTGTTTTCCAAATAGAAATATTTTAAAGTAAAGCTACTCAGGTTTGTTTTAAAAGTCAACAGTGTAGAAAAGTATAAACCAAGGGATATAAACTACTGAGTCTTAATATTGGCCCAAAGCATGCTTATGAATTATAAGACTTAGTACTATGGATTGCCCGTTTCCTATGGCTTTAACTAACGTCTTAGTTTCCAAAATAAAAAGAACCATATTCTAAGGTAGAATCAGCACTACCTATTGGCCATTTAAAGTTATTTGTGTGTGTATGTATATCTGTTCTCCAGCTAGGATGAATAATTTAGAGCTGACTGGTTTCAGATTAAAAGAAGATACAATTACCTGTTGGTCTATTGTTAAACCTTATCTATTTGATGATGTGAATCAGGAGTCAAGGAATTGCTTTACAAAAATAACTTGTATTTTAGGCACAGTTTACCTGTTATGCTTCATTTATTGTTTTTACCCAAACTAAGTACAGATTTTACATTAAATTGACAGCTTATTTAATATCAGATAATAATAAAATTGATTCTTTCTTGTGACTTTCCCCTCCCCTCACTCTCTCCATGGCCTTTGTATTGCTTTAACCCTCCTCTTTCTCAGTTCCCCATAAAAAGGAAAAAGACCAAGCCCTTTATCAACCGGTCTCTCCCTACTCCTGTCCTTCTTGCCCCTTGGGGGCCCAGTATTGAAGATCCTCTTTGAATTCCTTCAATGTTGTTTTTTTTTTTTTGGTCTTTTTCCTTTTATCGGTACCGGGGATTGAACTCACAACCGCCTGCTTGCAAGGCAGGTGCTTATGCCACTGAGCTAAATCCCCTAATTTCTTCAATGTTTGCTTTCCCCCTTTCCTCTGGTTCTTCCTGTTGCCACTGAAGTCTTCATCTCTTTACTCTTCAGCTCACTTGAGCACCTCTTCTACTGATCGAAACTAGGTTTTAAGCCTCCAGCAGTGCGTTAGACCGGTGCCGTGCGAGATCATAGGCTTGGCTGTGGGTGCTGGATTGCTGGTCCCCTCAGATCCCTTTTCTGCTGGTTTCTGTCCCTTCCGAGTGGGTTTCGCCCATCACTGTGGTCCCTGCATTCCCTGGACCATCTGGACCATGGTACAGTCTCTTTAAATCTTTTAGGGATAACTGGATATGTGAGAGAAAATTTACAGGGAGTGTTAAGCAGGTCAGAACAGGAAAGTGCAATACATAACTTTAGCAAGCAGTATGTACAACAACAGAAGAAAATGGCTGTACCAAGAGTTTATATATCTCAAAAACTGCTGATGCTTTATGAAAAAGTAAAATGCAGTGGCCTCATTTTTATAGTCTTGCCTTTGCATGCAAAGAAAGCCCAGGAACTGCATATATTCCTATTTGGGGGGTCATGGTTTTCCAGGTAAAAACTCATCACAAGCAAAGTATGCAGTGGAGAAGCGGATTTATGTGGTGATCCAGGAAGGCCTCGTGGACGGACTGATGACGGTGGCAGCTGGGCCTGAGAGGTCAGAGACTTGGCTGCTGGAGGAGGAAGAAGCCTCGTTGGCTTAGCTCATTTTCAGGAACTTCCTTCCTCATCCTATAAGTGAGGTAAGAAGGACTTTTTAAAGATGTTTATGTTCTTTTAGATAGACTGCAGTGTTGGGAGAAGTGCAAGAATTGAGCTTCAAAAAAACAGTGTAAACTGGGCATGGTGATGGATGCCTGTAATCCCACCACTTGGGAGGCTGAGATAGGAGAATCACCAAGAGTTTGAAGCCGAACCTGGACTACATAGTGAGACTCCATGTCAAACCAAAATGATGATGATGGTGATAATGATGCTGTATTGCAGAACAGTAAGAATGGAAAGGTCTTACTGCACTTGTAACTATTTTGCAAGACTTACTTCAAAATGAATAGACTGCTCTTAAAAGACACATACACGGCTGGGGATTTAGCTCAGCAGCATAAGCACCTGCCTTGCAAGTGTGTGGTCAAGAGTTCGATCCCTGGTACCAATAAGAAAGAAAAAGACAAAAAAAAAAAAAAAAAAAAAAAAAGACACACACACCCTAAGCAGAGCTTCATTGCTCTTATGATACCAGTCAAGTAGTACTGATAATCATGCTGTGTTACTGGTCAGCTCTGAAGTGCTTAAGTCTATATCCTCAGTCTTTACCCTTGAATCTCCAACAGCACAGTGCATTTTCCATAATAGACACTTAGTATGGACAAGGGCTGATCCAAAAAGTGTGTTACAATTTTGTAAAAAGTTTATTGCGGGGCTGGAGGTTTAGCTCAGTGGCATAAGTGCCTGCCTTGCAGGCAGGCAGTCATGAGTTCGATCCCCAGTACCAATAAAAAGGAAAAAGACCAAAAAAAAGTTTATTTCAGTAAAAGACACATTGCTATTAATTGCCCTCAAAATATCTCCCCCACTTATCCCACCATTCTTTTTTAAAAGACTTTTTAATAATAAATGTGTGTTCTGAGCCCAGAGCACCCACTCCACACTCTCAGTACTAACCATGAGGGAGACGGAGTACCCCACCATTCTGCCACTTCTTTTGTTTTGTTTTTGGTACCGGGGGATCAAACTCATGACCTTGCACTTGCCAGGGTGGCGCTTATGCCACTGAGCTAAATCCCTGGCCCTTGTTTTGTTTTTTGAGACAGGGTTTCCCTGTGTAGTTCAGACTGGTCCTGAACTCGTAGAAATCCTCCTGCCTCCACCTCCAGAGTACTGAGATTACAGACATGGGCCAGCACCATATCTGGTTCTTGCCACTTTTTGTAGCATCTCTGGAAGCCTCTCTCCTGAGTGTCTTTACGAGCTGGGGTCAAACACAGTGACTGCTGCAGCCCAGTGCCAGCCAGTGGGAAGGCAGGCCCATAAAAACCCCATGGTGTGTCCTCATCCCCCTTATTCACTGGGTCTCGCACTGTGTGACTTCTGGGCTCTTTCCAAGTCACAGTGATCATCACCTCACTGAAACGTAACTGATTCAGGACACGAAGGCAGCCATGACAGCACCACTAAAGAGAGTCACAAAAGAAGACGCCTAGCACTGCTTCAGAAAGTGGCAAGAATGGTGGCGTGTATTCAGAATGGGCCAGTTTTCTGAGGGACATGAATGGCAGTGTGTCTTTCAGTGTGGTAAATTTTTCGATTTCAAACATTCACTCTTATTTTTTGATCACGTCTCATATTCAAAATCAGTTTAAAGTGGCTTCACTCTGGCCTCTTAAGTAGCTCAAGTACTCCATTGTCATTCCCGCCTTTACCTTTCTGTCTAAAGAACATGTATCTCTTAGAATACCATCCTCTTCGTATCACCTTCTTATTTCTCCCTGTGCTTCCTTTACCAAGCAGCAGGGCTCGTTCTGGTTGCCATTTAATCCATGGGAGTGAATGAGCTACCATCAGGCAGCAAGTGCATTTGAGCAGTAAAGGAAGATAATTCAAATCACAGCAGCCTAACACAAGAACTGGCTTTACAATGACATTTTAAAATTAGTGTTGTTTGCAGAGACTCTTTTCAAACACTTTAAAAATTTTATGGGCTAATCAGTAGGTTTTCTAAATGTCATTCCTCCGTTGACTTTATTACATTATTTGACTTCAATAAAATTCAGGAAGTTAGGATTTTTCACAGCTGATAGTAATCTAAATGCATTGATATTATCATAGCAGTTTGCAAACACTTCACTCTCAAGATTACATATTTTATTAGCTTGCTTCTGTTGCTGTTACAAAATACCTGACATCAATTTGACTGGCTTTAAAAAAAAAAATACCTGACATCTACAGTTTAATGGAAGCACAGTTTAGCCAGGTATGATGGCTCATGCCCATAATTTGAGCATCCTGGGAGCTGAGATGGGAGAATCGTGGTTTTGGGCTGAGTGTGGGTAACTCAGCAACATCGTGGCTCAAAAGAAGGGGCTGGAGATGTAGCTCAGTGGGAAGGTCCTGGGTTCAACTCCCACTGCTAAAGGGAGGAGGAGGAAGAGAAGAGAGAGGTTTAATTTGGTTCACAGTTTCTGAGGGTTCAGTTCATGGCATAGCAAAGGGTGCAGTGAAACACATTGCTCATTTTATGGTGGCTGGGAAAGCAGACAAGGAGAACAGCACCATAGAGGAAGGGGCCAGAGACCACATATAGTGCCCAAGCTAATGTCTCCATGGCCACCCAGAAATGTGCTGTACTTATCCTCCTGGCAACTCTTAAGCCAATCCATATGACAATCCAGTTTAGCTGTCACACATAAAGCATCATTCAAAAGTACCACAAATAGGTGGGCACGACAGTGCCCCCTGTGCCCCCTAGTACTTAGGAGGCTGTGGTGAGAAGACTGCATGAGTTTACCAGTTTGAGAGCAGCCTGGACAACACAGTGAGACTCTTAGCCAAAACAAAACAAAATCTTAAGTGAAATGGCATACATCTGTAACTCTAGTATTTGAGAGGCTGAGGCAGGAGGATTACCTGGAGTTTTGAGACCAGCCCTTAGCTATATAGTGAGTTCAAGATCAACCTGAACTACATAACAAAACTCTATTTCAAAAAATAAATTGTAAAGTAAAAACTTATCTTTTAAGTATGTCCATACTGCTCATAAGCAGAAATTCTGCCTTCCAAAAGAGAAGTAGCCAGGGATTTAGCTCAGTGGTGTAAGCACCTGCCTGGCAAGTGCAAGGCCCTGAGTTCAATCCCCAGTACCAAAAAACAAAAAAAAGGAGAAATAAATATGTGAAGTTACCACTATGACCACATTAGCTGAGTCTTATCTTATTAGTTTTCTCAGGCTGCTGTAACAAAACACGAAAGTCTAGTGGCTGAAACAACAAATTTATCATATCATTTCTAGAAGCTGAAATGCCCAATGAGGCAGGTAGACAGAGGCTGTTTTTTGTAAGGTCTCTAGTTTGCAAATAGCAGCCTTCTCTCTATCCTCAGGTGACAAACAAGCTTCTGGAGTCCTTCACGCAGCATGTGACCTTATTTAGAAATGAGTGTTTGCAGATGTAATGAATTTAAGAATCTTGAGATAAAATCACTCTGAATTTTCCAGGTTGGTCCTAGCTTTACTGACAAATGCCCTTGTGAAAGATGAAAGACAAAAAGATGAGAAGGTGAAGATGCAGAAGAAGAGATGAGGGCAGACCGAAGTTATGCAGCCACCAGAAGGCAAGACAGGTAAGATTCTCTTCTAAGCCCTTTGGAAGAAGTATGGCCCTGTACCTTGATTTTGGACTTCTGGTCTCCAGAAATGTGAGAAAAACAATTTCTGTTGAAGTTTGTGGTAATGTGCTTGGTAGCCCTAGCACTAATATTCTATGTATGCACTAACCAAAAGAAAACTAGATGGGTTTTATGATAGTAGTCCCTGCTTTTCCATGAGGGTGGAGTACATAGCAAGACCCACAGTGGATGTCTGAGGCTATGGCCAGGACCAAATCTTACCCACACATTACAGTGATACTTTGGATCATTAATAAGTAAAGTAAGGTTACCTAAACATAAGCACTGAATAGCTCAGCAATTGATCTGATAACCCCGATAGCTACCAAGTAACTATGTACCATATACAACATGGATACACTGGACAAAGGGATGACTCACATACAGGGCAGCACAGAGTAGGAATTTGGAAGATTTCTTCATCCTACTCAAAACTGCAATTTAAAATTTATGATTTTTTTTTTTTTTTTTTTTTTGAGACTGGGTCTGACTATGTCATCCAGGCTGACCTTGAACTCACTCACTATATAGATCAGGGTAGCCTTGAACTTGCAATCCTCCTGCCTTAGTCTCCCAAATGCTAGTATTATACCCATGCACCACCCTATCCAGCTGAAATTTTCTATGTAGTTTTTTTGGACTGTGATTGGCAGCAGATAATTGAAAGTTTTAGAAAGTAAAACTGCATATAGTTGGGACTACTGCACTGTCAAAGTAGCTTACCAAGCAAAGACTACTCAGGATTAAAATCATTTCATGATGACAGCAGGGTCAGTGTGATAAGAGAACATAACAACCCTAATGATTTTGTACCTCATAGAGCTCCAAGACACAAGAAACAAAACCTGAAACAACAGAAAGAAGGAAGTGTAACAGTTATGCTTGTGAGTTTCATTGTCTAGGGACTGCCTATGGGATTAGTAAAGCCTGCTCCTGAGTGTGTCTGGATGGGTTGTAGAGGTGTGACTTTCTGTCCAAATTTGGCCTCTAGACCATTTCTCTCTGGTGCTGTTCCCTGCACTGCTTCCTGATCACCATGAATTAAGCAGCGCTGTTTCTCTCCTCCTTCCTGACTCCCTGCATCTCTTGGTCCCCTTTCTATTTGCAAAAGACCTGTCTCACTGTTTCTTATAGCCTATCTTTTATTTTTAAATTATTTATACTTTGGGCTTCTCATCTAAGAGAAGTTGTATGATATTTAATCTTACCTGTCTGATTTATTTCACTTAACATTGTGGTCTCAAGGTGCATCCATTTTTCTATGAATTTGTCCTCTATGTGTATAAAAACCACAGTTCCTTTATCCAGTCATCTGTTGATGGGTATATAGCCTGTTCCTAAAAGCTTTAGCTACTATGAGTTGTGCTATTATAAACATGGGCATGCATGTATCACTGTAACATGTTGTCTGTAACTTTTTTTTGTCTCTAACTCATTTTTGTTGTTGTTGTTGTTGTTTTGTTTTTGTCTGTAACTCTTTTTTGAAGATGCCAAGAAAGGAAATATCCAGGTTGAATAGAAGTTTTAGTTTTCATTTTTTGAGGAATCTCCATCCTGATTTCCATAGTGGCTGTACCAGCTTACATTCCCATCAACAATGTAGAAATTCCTCAACCCTATGAAGCCTGACCGACATTTATTATTGCTTTTTTGAAGTGCCAAGATTACATGTATGTGCCACCCTACCTGGTTGTTTGTGGGTTTTTTGAGGCAAGGTCTTGCTTGTAGTCTAGGCTGGCCTTTACCTAACTATGTATTGTTTGTTTGTTTCAGACAGGATCTTCCTATGTAGTTCAGGCCGGCCATGAACTCACCATCTAGCCCAGGCTGGCCTCAGCTCATGGTAATCCTCTGCTTCAGCCTCCCAAATGCTGGGATTACAGGCATGCAACATCACAGCTGCCCCAAAATTATTATGTAGCCCTGACTGACCTTGAATTTATTATCCTCCTGTCATACTAAGCTATATCCCTACTCTTTTTTTTTTTTTTGAGATATAATCTGAGTTCCCTAGCCAGGACTTGAACTTGTATTCCTCCTGCCTCAGAGCTTCCCAAATGCTGGCATTGCAGAGGTGTGCCACCATACCCAGCTTATATTTTGAGACCCACCATACCCATCTTATATTTATAGATCTCACTAAATTGCCTATGCTCTTGCAGTCCACCTGTGCCACCTTCCCAAATGTCTGAGATTTTTATGTATACAATAAAAGGGAAAGTAGGAAATTCAACATTCAAATTCAATTTATTGGGCACTTTCAATAAAGAATAAAGTGACAGAAAATTTGACAACCGTAAACCAATATGCTAGCACATAACTACTGAATACTCTATCCAGGACATAATATACATTTTTCTCAACTACACATACAACAGTCTCCAAGATCGTCTAGGTCAGTGGTGGCGAGCCTAGCGCAGGCGTACTGCAGGGGGCTGTTTGTTATCATTGAAAGCTCTAAAATGTTCACCATCACTGGTCAAGGCCGTAAATAATTTGAAAGGAACAGAAGTTACATGAAGCAGATTATCTGACAAAAAACTGAATGAAATGAATAATCAGTAAAAATCTGAGAGACCCAAAAGTATGTGAGAAATAAATAAAATATTCCTGAACAATCAGTGGGTCAAAGAAAAAATTAAAAAGAAAAGAAGTATGGTAGTACATGCCTGTAATACGTTTCACCCATTTTCCTGAGTAGGTATATCTTTCTTTGTTGGTTACCTCTGGGGTCATTTCCAGTGGCTTTATTTTAGTTTATTATGTTGGTGGGCACTGAACCCAGAGCCTCCCACATGTAACACAAGCACTGTGTCACTGAGCTACATCCCTAGTCCTACTTCCAGATGATTTAAATGGTTGTTTTTTAAAAGTTATCTCACCAGCTCAGGAGAGCTTTTCAGACTGTTGTGATAGAAGTCAAGTTTTAAAATGTGGCTATGCAAAAAATGCAATGGCCTATATTTGATTTAAGTCTAAGGGCAATAAAAATAATAAACATAATAATACATAAATATAAACTGCACAATTTATATGTAATAGTAAAATTTTATATTATGTTTTTGATAGTATATGTGAAGTAATAAAACATACATTTTTCTTTTGTCTTTTGGGCCTCTTTGTGTTTTTTTTTTTTTTTTCTCACAACATGTATGTAGTATAAATTTTAATCTTAAAGGAAATAACCTGATTTTTTTTTTTTTTTTTTTTTTTTTTTGGCACCAAGAATTGACCTCAGGACCTTGAGCTTTTCAGGCAGGTGCTGTGCTGCTGAGCTATATATCTAGTCCCAGAATCTGATTTTTTAAATCAGAGATTAACAGAATCTCTCTCAATCAGTAATGAAAGTTTTGCTGAAATAAACATGCAATCATTCATATATATATATATATATATATATATATATATTTTTTTTTTTTTTTTTTTTTTGGTGGGTATCAAACTCAGGACCTTGAGCTTTCCAGGCAGTTGCTTGCCACTAAGTTATATTCCCAGCCCCTTTTCAAATATATATTAAGGTTGGAGGTGGGGATTTAGCTCAGTGGCATAAGCGCCTGCTTGGCAAGTATGAGGTCATCAGTTCGATCCCCCATACCACATACACACACACACACACACACACACACACACACACACACACATACACACAATATAAATATATATATATTAAGGCTACAAATATGTGGTCTAATGCACTGTGTCCAGTTCTTTAGAAAAAAAGAAAAGTTTTGTCTTTGGGTTGAAAACTGCTTATTCTGAACTTTGAAGTCACAGTCCAACTTATAACCCACTCATTGCTGAATAGCATAGTTATATATGCTATTATGTTCATGCCTTAAGTGCCATGTATATGTGTTTTATTCAAGAAAGCTGTTGATTAGCTAAAGGAGCATAATTTACTATTTGTTCACTGACCATAAATACATCAGCTCTCCATTACTGTTCACCATAAACACTTTTATTGTTTGGTCAGCTGGAAAAGAATATTTGTAATTTATTACCTAGTTTATTAAGCACCTGCTACATATAAGGTGTTCTGTTTTTGAGATACGTAAAGCAATAAAAGCTAAGATGAAAAGCCAGGCATGGGGGCACAGGTCTGTAGTTCCAGCACTCTGTGAGGCTGAGGCAGGAGGATGGCAAATTCAAGCCAGGCCTATGTAATTTAGCAACTCTGTCTGAAAAACAAACAAACAAAAAAAAAGCTGGGTATGTAACTCAGGGTAAAGGTCCTAGGTTCAATCCCCAGTGCCACATACACAAAATGAACAAACAAAACTAAGATAAAGACAGGCCAAGACTGGCTATTAACTGGTAGAAGTTCAAATTATTTTGTACACTATGACTTTTTACGGGGTCTGTTTAATAACTGGGAACCCAAAATACATTTAAATAGCCTGGAATTTATTAAGCACATACTATGAGTGAACAATTTAATAAACATGCGCTTTAATATTCTTTAAGTATATATTTAATTTCATAATAGATCTGTAAGATAGGTAGTATTCTACTTTACAGATGAGTAAACTAGAGAAGTTAAACTTCCTAACGCTATACAGGGCGATTAAAATATATGATTTTTGTTTTGTTTTTTTGAGACAGGGTCTTGCTATGTAACTCAGGCTGGCTTTGAACTCACTTTGTAGCCTAGGGCTGGCCGCAAACTTGCAGCAGTTTTTCTGCCTCAGCCTACCAAGTGCTGGGATTATAGGTATGTGCTACCACACCTGGCAAACTTTGCTTTTTAAAGACAAGGTCAATCCAGGCTGTTCTCAAACCCTCAATCCTTTTGCCCCAGGCTTCTCAGGCAGGAGGGATTACTGGAATGTCCCAACACACCCAGCCTAAATGTTGGTACTAGAAATCTTATTTTAACAGAATAAAAGTGATCAACCCTGGTGTGGTGATGCATACCTGTAATCCCAGCAGTCAGGAGGCTGAGGCAAGAGGATCATCATGAGTTCCAGGCCAGTCTGGGCTACATTATGAGTTCCAGGACAGCCTGAATTACATAGCAAGACCTTGTCTCAAAAAACCAAAGTAAATAACTAAATAAATAATGATAAAAAATTTGTAATAAGTATGTCTCAGAGTTGTTTCTCAAGTGTCACCATATTAAGCCCATGTATTTCAAAGTTTTCATGATGCATTGGTATTGATATGTTTTTAAGGCAAAAGGCTCACAAAGTGCTATTTTCTGTTAAGATATAATTCATTTACCATAAAATGCACCTTTGAAAGCACAACTCAGTTGCTGGTGTTATATTTACTAGGTTTCATAACTGCTGCCACTAACTCCCAAACATTTTCATTATCCTAGAAAGAAATTCCGTGTCTGTCAGTAATCATTAACCATTCCCGCTCACCCCTGTCCCTAGGAGCCACTTGTCTGCCTTCTAGCGCTGCAGGTCTACCTGTGCAGACAGTTCATACAGATGGTGTCACTGCTGTGTGTGGTCTTTCACAGCTGGTCCTTCACTTCGCGTAACATTTTCAGACTTTACCCATGTTGTACCCTCTATCAATGCTTAATTCAATTCTTTGATTAAAGCTTCTCTATACATACACCACATTTGGTTTATTTGTTCATCAGTTCAAGAACATTTCGGTTACGGGTTTTTTTGTTTTTGTTTTGTTTTGTTTTTTGTCCTTTTGAGACAGGTTCTTGCTATGCCGTTCAGGCTGGCCTTGGACTCACCGTGTAGCCCCGGCTGGTCTCAAACTTGCCAATAATTCTCCTTCCTCAGCCTCCCAAGTGCTGAAATTACAGGAGTGCACCACCAGGCCTGGTTTAAATTGCTGCTTTTTAGTTATTATAAAGAATATTACTCTGGGGGCTGGGGATTTAGCTCAGCGGCATAAGCTCCTGCCTTGCAAGCAGGCAGTCGTGAGTTCGATCCCTGGTACCGATAAAAAGGAAAAAGACAAAAAAAAAAAGTAAATTAAGAATATTACTCTGAACGTTTGTTTACAAGCTTTTGATATGTTATTTGGACATGTTATTTCCATTCTCTTGGGTATAAATCTTGCCTAGAATGTCTGGCTCACAAGATAACTCTTATTTTTGTTTTGTTTTGAGACAAGGTCTTGCTATGTAATTCAGGCTGGCCTTGAACTCACTTTGGAGCCCAGCCTGGTCTTGGACTCTGAAGGATCCTCCTGCCTCAGCCTCCTGCCACAGGCATCTGCCACCAGCCTTTAAGAATATTTTTATAGGGCAAAGTCACAAGGTGAATACAAACTATAATTAACTAACAATACTACAAGTATGGCCATTTATCTAATATTGACCCCATAGTGAAGGGAGCACATATGGATAACATCATTAACCTTGGTTGATAATCTATAGTCTTAGGAACATACGATGACTCAGCCCTCGCTAATGGTCTGTTTCACTGGGAAATTCCAAAAAAGTGGTACCAATTACAGTAGAATCTCAAGCTTCTATTCATCCTTAGGGAATGACTTCAATCTCAAAGTCTTGCCTTCTTCAGATGTGCCTCCACTCAGTTTTGATGTGTTTTTATTTTCTGCACTGATTCTCTTGAGGGCCTGAGCCCTGTCTGCCTATTAATTTCTATCTAATTTAGTGCCTGTAACAAACACAAAGTTGGGGGCTGGGGATTTAGCTCAGCAGTATAAGTGCCTGCCTTGCAAGTAGGCAGTTGTGAGTTTGATCCCTGGTACCGATAAAAACGAAAAAGACAGAAAAAACAAAACAAAACACAAAGTCTCACTAAATCATTAAGTTGTGCAGGCTGGGCTTGACTTTGCAATCCTCCTGCCTTGGTGCTGGGATTACAGATATGCAGCACCATGCTCAATTTTACGATCTAATGATTTTTATTTATTTATTTATTTTTATTTTTTTTATTTTTTTTTTTTAGATCTAATGATTTTTGACAAGTGTGCCAAGATCATACTATAGGCTGGGGATTTAGCTCAGCAGCATAAGCACCTGCCTGGCAAGCATGAGGTTGTGAGTTAGAGCCCACGTACAAAAGAAAAAAAAGATCACACTATAAAGAAATGACTGTCACCTAATTAGTGTTTGGAAAACCTGATATCCACATGCAGAAGATCTTTACCTTATATTGTGTACAAAAATTAACTCGAAACATATTAATGACCTAAATGGATAGCCTGAAACTGTAAAACTGATGATATCATATTTATTGTATCTGTTCTGCCATAAAGAAAGATAAACTTCAGTGATTTGTAGGAAAATGGTTGCCCCTTGAGACCATGATGCTAAGAGAAATAAATCAGACACATAAGCTTAAATATCGCATGGTTTCTCTGATATGCGAAGCACAAAGTATAAATAAAAAGCAAAATAAAAGGTAGATAATAGGAAGTGGGGAGATAGATCTTTTTCAAAGCAGAAGGGTATCAAGAGATGAAGGGAAGGGGGAGCGAAGGGTAGAGATGAGAAAGGAAAGGAGACATTCCAACACCAAGTAAGGAAAGTAACATCATGTACCTCAAACACATACAAAAAAGAAAAGGAGGGGAGAAGAGTTGGATAGAAGGGAAGGGAAAGATAACGTGTCAAGGAATTAAGATGTGTTGCTCCAGTTCCCCACCAGGAGTATAATCACTATGCACTCCAATATGTACTGATAAGTAAAATAAAAAGCTTGGAAGAAATTGCAAGGGGAAAGCTTCATGTCACTCAGCGAGGATTTCTTAGACGTGATACCAAAGCACAGAATGGGGCTATATCAAGCTTACACTTTTGCACAGGGAAGGAAACAAAAGAGGGAAAAGCCAACTACGGAGACTTGCAGTTTGTAATTATAAAAAAATATAATGAGGGCTGGGGATTTAGCTCAGCAGCATAAGCACCTGCCTTCCAAGTGCGTGGTCGTGAGTTTGATCCCTGGTACCAGTAAAAAAAAAAAATATATATATATATATATATATATATATATATATATAGAGAGAGAGAGAGAGAGAGAGAGAGAGAGAGAGAGAAAAGTCCTACAATTCAATGATAAAGCAAATAATCCAATCAATTTATTTTTTAACTTTGAAAATTAATTAGTTTTTGTTACTGGGGATTGAACTCACAACCTCATGTTTGCCAGGCAGGTACTTACACCGCTGAGCTAAATTCCCGGCCCTAAATAACCCAATTTAAAAATGGACAAGGAATCAGAATACAGTAGTATTCCAAAGAAGATAGACAAATGACCGACCAGCATAAGAAAAGACCTCAACATCAATAATACTAAGGAAATATAAATCAAGTAGTCAAGAAAGGAAAAGGAAAAGTGTTAGTCCCATTGTAGAAAAATAAAGATCCTGTGCCTTGCTGATGGAAGTGTAAAATCGCTTGGCCACTACAAAAAACCAGTAAAGAGGTTTCTCAAAAGACTAAGCATAGGATTATGTACGATTCAGAATCCCGAGTGTGGGTATACATCCAAAAGCTATGAAAAGAGAATTGGTGGTGGTATTATTTCAGTGTTGGGGGCTGAACCCTAGGCCTTCCTTCCACATGGTGGGTGAGTATCCACCACTAAACTGCACCACTGGCTCTGAAAAGGGAATCTTAATTGTCACCTGTGTTAATTGCAGCATTGTTCACAAGAGCCAAAAGGTAGAAACAGCTCAAATGTGACCTGTCCATACAAACTTTATTTTGTTTTATTTGATCTTTTGAGACAGGGTTCCTCTATGCAAGTAGAAGTGGCCTTGGACTCACCTTGTAGTTCAGGCTGGCCTTGAATTCACAGCGACCCTCCTGTCTCACCCTCCCAAGGGCTGAAATTACAGGCATGTGCCACCACACCTGCTCCCTACAGTCTTTAAAAAAGAGGAGTGGACAGAGGTGGGTATGCAGTGGGCCTGTACTTTCAGCTACTCCAAAGGCTGAGGCACAAGGACTACTTGAGCCCAGAATTTCAAGGCCAGCCTGGGTGACATAGCAAGAACCCATCTCAAACAACAAAAACAGAAAACCTGAGACAGACCGACTTGTAGACATGAAGACAGAAAAGAAAAGAGTAATAAAGTCTGCCTGGGCTAGTAGAATAGCTCAGCAGTACAGCTTTTATCTGGCAAACAGGAAGTCCTGGATTGGCTCCCTAAGCACACCAAGAAAAAAAAAAGCTACAGAAGACATTTTCACCTATCACAGGTTTGCACTGCTAGAGAAAAGAGAAGTGTGTGTGTGTGTTTTGGTGGATTTAGGATCGTGCCAGAACAGATTGGTGAATCATAAACTTTCTGTTCTGTTTTTTACCTCGTGACTGGCTCAGACAAGTTTGATCTTAGATCTTAGACCAGTTTAGATCAAGTGAACTACTTCCCATATGCTAAACATAATACTAACTTGACACCCCTGTTTCAGAAATAATCAATGAAAGTAATTAAGCATTCTGTAAGTGGAGAAAGAAAACACTGCAAAAATTACACCTGGGGCCCAAGATATGGCCCGGTGGCACAGTACCTGCCTGGCAAGCACAAGGTCATGAGTTTGGTTCCTGGTGCCAACAAAAAAACAAACACACATACACACATTACACATTGGTGGACGCTGCCAGTAGTTTTATAATGGGGAAAAGGGAGGAAGAAAGGCAGAAAGCTATGCAGCTGTGCACTGATGAATCAGAAAGTGCTGAAAGAAATTTCCTTTCTCATTATGAACTGTCTGTAGTAACTTGCTAGTTATGAGAGCATTTTACAGCAATTTTTAGCGGCTCCTAAATATTAAACTTATAAAGACACAAAGCTTACATTCTTGTTTTTGTCTTGGTCATGCTAGGCAAACTTTGTTACTGAGCCACACCCTTAGCCAAAAAGCTGCTATTTTTAAAGCTCTATAGCAATTGTCCCTCCTGTCCCACTAAACATGGGCCCCTGGGGTCACAGCTTTGAAGTATGTACTCTCTGAAACAACCACATATAGGTGCTTTTTCCAATAAGCTAAGAAGTGAACTTTAAGTTAACCAACATTCTAATTTTTTTTTTTTTTTTTTTTTTTTTTTTTTTTTTTTTTGGTGGTGGTGGTTGTGGAGAGTGACCTGGGGATTAAACTCCGGGCCTTGTGCATGCGTGGGAGGCACTCTACCACTGAGCTACATCCCCAGGCCCGCCATGCTAATTTGTATACCGGGCTCACATGAGCACCCGAAGACATTTATTAGATTGCAGAATCCCCAAGCTCAAAAGAGAGCGACAACCTGCCAACTGATTTATTGGTCTCTAAGGCCGCTCATCCTTTTGGAGCGGCCTCAATACTGGATCCCTGGATTCGCTGCCTCGACTCCCGAAGTGATTAAGGGGCCTTCCATCACCATCCTCGCCTTCGCTTCAACACTCCTTTTCCACTGCAGACTCTGCCCCTGCTCACCTGACTCAGTTATCGGGAACCAAGAGATTTCTTTGGCAGTCCCCTGAGTCTTTCGTTGCTGCCTCCTGTGAGCTCTAGATATTCCTCTCCGGGTTTCCATCGAATTTGTTAATTTTTTTTCCAGCGAGGGATGCATGAAAAACGCAATGCTTTTAGTACCCTGAAAAACTCAATGCATTAAGCACTTATATTCTAGGCCAAACTTCTAAGCTTCGAATGTGGGTTTGTTCGTGCACCGCTCAAATCAAAACTCCAAGAAGCCTGTGCGAAGGCCACCGAGCGTCTCTGCTGAAGCCAATGAGCCACAGGCGGCTCAGCATTTGCAGAATCCCAGATCCAGCCCACCCGCGAGACCAGCTCCGGGCCGGGTCGTCCGAGCCCCAGCTTCGTGAGTGCGCTCGCCGATTCGCAGTCCCTCCACCCCGGGTAAATACTTCTCCTGGACACCTGAATACAGTGAGCGACCGGGTACTTGCAGCTCAGCAGCCTCGGGCTACAAGTAGTGACGGGGATGTGGGCGGGGCGGGGCAAGTGGGCGGGGTTGTGTGTGGGCGTGGCCTGTTCAGGCCACGCCCATGGTGTTTAAGTAGCGGCGGCGGCTCGCCGCGGGTTAACCAAGCAGCCGCGGTGTCCGCGCGGTTGTGACTACGTCTAGGGCTATGGCCACGGTGCAGGAGAAGGCGGTCGCGCTCAACCTCTCGGCTCTGCAGGTCCCCGCACAGAAGCCTCCGGGTAGGTGTCGCGGACCCTCGGGAGGGAGCGGCGCGGGGCGAGCCCGGCACAGCTGCGGCCCCCCGGCCGGTCCCCGCGTTGCGGCGCTCGCGCTCCTCTCCAGCTCGTGGGCGTGGGCCGCTGACCCCGCCGCCGCCGCGGCGTAACCCAGCTTTTCGCCGAGTTTTCCAAACTTTACCTTCGCGACTCCTCGGTCTATGTGCCCGCGGCGTGCCAGGCGACAGGCTCGGTGACAAGAGTGAGCTGTGGAATTTGGACAGCTGTTTGCCCCGTGTTGGCTGCGCTACAGGACCCGGGGTCGAGTGGCGCTGTGGGTCACTTTGTTCTCCAGGTTGGTAGGAATCTGAGGCTTATGCATCTTCTCCAGACTCCCCCGGGAGAGATGAAAGGTTGCTGTTAAATTAAGTTATCTTGGCCTAACAGGTACTTATTAACACTCTGTGTATCAGGAGTAGTTAAGTAAATGAGGTTTGACCTTAAACACACACACACACACAGGACAATAGGAGATATGATGGTGAATTCTGCCACCAGCTTAACCCTGTCTTTTGGAGGCACTTGGTTTAGGATCTGGGTTTTTCTTCAGGTGTTCAAACAAATGAACACAATTTGACAATCAGCCCTAAAATTCTGACCCTAGCATACCTACAGCTTAGTAAAAAGGTGACTCAAGTGGCTGGTAAGGGACTCAGATAGCACTTGGCTTTTTGTTACAACTCTTTCCCCTTTCTGGAGCTGACTAGTAACGTTGCTGGAATTGATTTTTCTGTCTGACAAAAGCTTTGCTTTTGTAAAATGCGAACCACTGAGATGGTGGTGACCTTTTACTCTAGGTCAGCTGGCCATCAATTGTCCCACTTTTGTGTCTGCCCTACTGATTAATGTTACTTTTAATTTCACAATGTTAAAAAAAATTCACAATGTTAATGATACATTGTGATAGAGTGCTTTTCCAAAACAGATGGATATATTGACCACGATGGTTATTTTTAGACTATTTCCTTGATTTACATGGTAAAGGGAAGTACTTGAGGATTTGGGAATTTAAAACCTACTGATACTAGAAACAGTCTTGATGTCTTTAGATTCATTCTGAGGGAATGAAATTTCCAAATTTTACCTGATTAAAGACATGGCACCCTCCTCTGACAGCTGAAATAATTCTGAAATTTGGACATTTGTAGATAGGTTTGTGGATTGCATAAAGGGATAGGCAGTCAAAAATGAAGTACAGGGGCTGGGGATTTAGCTCAGCGGCATAAGCACCTGCCTTGCAAGCAGGAGGTCGTGAGTTCGATCCCCGGTACCGATAAAAAAGAAAAAGACAAAAAAAGAAAAGAAAAGAAAAAAAAAGAAGTACATAATTGTCAGAGGGAAGGGTTGATGTGCTGGTTAGAAGATCTGAGTCAAAGGAAAGACCTGGACACCAGGTGCCACTGCCTTCTCTATCTCACTTGTAGCAGCTGGAATCCCTACTGGTTAAGCCTCAGTTAACTCTCTCCCACCCTGGAGTTACCTTGTCACAGTCCTAGCGAGTGAAGTAAGGGAGCCAAGCTTCTTCCATGCCTTTCCTTTTCCTGGTTCTGCCTCAAGCAGCTGTGTACTTTTCCTTTCAAGCCTTAAAGGAGCTACAACAACCAAGGGATCTGATTTATGTAGAAATGAGGTTTCTCTGTTAACCTTCAGCCAGTACTTAAAAAAAATACTTGTCTTTAAGACAAGCCAGTGGTATGCTCTTGTGTTATCCCTGTATACTGTAACCTAATTCTTTGAATTTGCCTGGTGTCACTTTTCAAGGGAGCTCAAAATACTTCCCATATGTTATCATTCATCTCTTGTGAATTAAAGCAGGGACTAGTGCCTGCTTATGCAGATATTTCTGTTTGGATATCTTACATCGTTCTTGGTAGTGGAGGCTTTATTATTTTGTATGTTTTACCTCCCTGCAGCTTTCTTTTTAGAGACAGTCTCAGACCTTCAGCGTCTCTTTAATATCAAAAAGGAGGGAGATAAACTCTGGACTGTCAAAACCAGTACTCAGTCAAACTGGTGCAATCTTGCTTGGAATATATTGGTGTTATAGAAAGTTTCTTCCACTCAGTCATAGCTGCCTGGTTTAAATACCCCAAACACGATTCTTTTCATGTTTATCTATTTTATAAGGTTTTGGTTACTTTCCAGTAAATATTGTCATTTTTCTTTTTCACAATTCTATGAGTAGTGTTTTCTAACTTTTTTTTGCCAAAAGATATTCCCTAAATAAGATGCTTTGGAAGGGCTGGGAAGGTCAGCTCCTTCCATGCAGGTACTGTATATTCTTGAGTTCACAGAAAGGAAGAGAAAAAAAAGGTACTTCTCCTTTCTTTTTACTTGTTTTTTTTTTTTTTTTTTTTTTTTTTTTTTTTTTTTTTTTTTTTTTGAGACAGGGGCTTGCTGTGTAGTTCAAGCTGACCTTGATTTTGAGGTGATCCACCTGCCTCAGCCTCCTGAGTGCTGGGATCACAGACAAGTACAACTATACTCAGCTTCTTTTTGCTTTTGCTTTTTTTTTTTTTTTTGTCTTTTTCCTTTTTATCGGTACCGGGGATCGAACTCATGACTGCCTGCTTTCAAGGCAGGCGCTTATGCCGCTGAGCTAAATCCCCAGCCCCCACCTTTTGCTTTTTTAATACCTTTATAATTTTATAGACCGACAAAGCCATGAGGTCAGTATATAGAATTCCCATATGTCCTACATTTAATTTCTCATGTTACTTTCCATGAAAATGACCCATTTACCAGGATAGTGAACCAATATTGTTACATGATTGTTAGCTAGAAAGACTCATACTTTACTCAAATTTCCTTAGTTTCTGCCCATTGTCCCTTTTCTCTTTAAGGACACCCATCCAGGATGTTAAGTGGAGTCACCTGTCAATGACAGTTCCCCCTTGTTTAGGTATACATCCGTTCATGGACACGGTATTAGCAGCAGAAACATAAGTTTTCTCCTGAACAGCAGAGAAGTAGAGTTAGTGCTGCCTTGCAACAGGAGAGGTGGGCAGTTGCCCAATTACCAGGAGGCGGTAGACCTGAGAGTGGAACGCAGGTCCTGGGACGCTACATCGGACGCTGATCTGACACTGTTCACAGCACCTGGCTCTGGGCCTGCTTTGTTGGCACAAGTGTTGTGCCTTAGCTGTGTTCAGGGCCTGGGGCTGTGCTGTGGGTCCTGGGACTTCATCCAGTTGGGCCAAAGGCACTTTCCACCCCACAGTGATAAGCAGAAGTGTCTCCAGACATGGCTATCCCATAGAGCTACTGGGCTTAGACCCTTCTCAAAGATGTTCTTCTTGGGGCTGGGGATTTAGCTCAGGGGCACAGTGCCTGCCCGGAAGTCACAAGGTCCTGAGTTTGATTCCCAGTGCCAAAAAAAAAAAAAAAAAAAAAAAAGTTTTCTTAGTACTTTTTATTAACCAACTGTTTTACATAAGGCAGTCTGCATTGCAGTTGGATAATTTGAACCTCTGTAAACCATAAGTAAATTTGAAAGGAATCAGGTATTAATGCACTATTTCTTAAAATTTTATGGGAAAAAAGTGCTGTCTAAAATATTTTAGTCCAGTCTGAAGCCTGAGAATGAAAACAACATTTTATATATTCTTTCTTTGTTGTCGTTTTTGAGGCAGGGTCTTGCTATGTAGTGTAGGCTGGCCTTGAACTCACTTATGTAGCCCAGGCTGGCCTCAAACTCACAGTGGACCTCCTGCTACAGCCTCCGAGTTCTGGGATTGCAGGCATGCACCAACATGCCTGGCTATATGGTCACTGAGAGATACCAGGTGTTAGTGATTCTATGTACATGTTCACCTAACCCTGAAATCCAGTTTTATATGTAAACCTTCTAAGGATTTATTATCATCTCACTATTTGAAGTGATTTTAGAACTGTTTTACTCATAAAAAGGTTTTCACAGTAAGGCAGGAAGTCCCTTGGAATATTTGAGTAAATTTTTTTCTTTTGTCTTTTGGAGACAGGATCTCACTATGCAGTTCAGGCTGGCCTTGAGCTCACTTTATAGCCCAGCTTGGTCTCAAATTTGCAAGGATCCTCCTGCCACAGCCTCCCAAGTGCTAGGATTACAGGTGTGTGCCCCCATGCCCAGTTTTGAGTAAATTTTATGACTTGATTTTAAAGGAATTGTTAGTAATAACTGGATTATTTAGTGTGTATCCTTAGAAATTAAGATGATTAGCACTATTTTAACTATATGTCAATATTCATTTTCATTTCCTTAGTTGGTAAACTAAATTTTGGGGGTTCACATATAAGTGAAGAGCAGGTCTTACTTTTGTGAAATAGCTATTGTTTCAAGCAAATAAAGATGAGACCATGGTAAAAATTCTAACTACCCTAAATTTAACTTAGTGCTTAAAGTGTGTATAGTCGGAAAGATCTAGTATAAAGTCACTTTAAAAGTTGAGCATAGCTATAGTCCTAGCTCTTGGGAGGCTGAGACAGCAAGATCGCTGTGAGTTTGAGGTCAGCCTGAATTATAAAGCAAGAAAAACCTGTCTCAACAAAAAAATTTTTTTTCTCAAATCCCCTTGTTTGGCCACTTCCAAGTTTTGCATCTGATAAGGTCAAATTTGTCCCCATATTTTGTTTCTTACCTATAGGTCTCTCATACACTACATAGTATGTAGTGTTCTTACCTAAATGCAAAAGGTGTACCTTCAGTCATTACATTCCTCCAAGAAATAGTTAATACCCGAAACTAACCCTAAATGCAGTGTTCATCTGTTGTATGGGTAGATGAAGAAACCAGCCTACAGAGGTTAACTCTCTTCTCCAGGGTGTAGTGGATTGTAGATAGTGGTGAATTTTAATGAGTCGTTCAACTCCTATGCAAGTGAAGCCTGAGGACAAGGAGAGCTGCAGCTTTAATTCTGAGCACTGTGCGTACAAAGCATTCATTGTGTACTTCTAGTTTCTTGAATCCTATTTAGAAATCACACTAAGTTATCTTACTGGGCTATGGTCTGCTACACCAATATTCACGTCAGCTCTTAGAGGGTGATAAATATGTATTTCAAACCTGCTTGTGGGGGTTCTGTGTTCAACTAGTAAAGTCAGCGTTATTAAAAAAAGAACAAAACAGGTTATCCTTGTACGGTTTTGGCACATTCACTTGTCAAGTCCGGGGTACGTTATATATGAAAGTATCTGCATGAACATGAGCTCGTTTTGGTCTGTGGGTGGTGGCGCTTGAGGGGAAATATCCCAGGATGCAGTGGTTGGGAATTAATGGTCAGTGAGAACAGAGGGGACCTGAAAGAGCTGAATCAGATCATGCCTGGAGGACTCTGGAACTCTGTGGCTCGCAGGTGCCCCGTATCCTGCTCTAACCTGTTTTTTAATCTTTTAGACGGTGTTATCCAACCTACAAAGCTTCCTGATTTCCCACATTTAAGCAGCAAGCTAGTATGGGGAAAGTTGTTCTTCACGTCTTCTCCTTTGAAGATTAGTGCTTTCCACACCACTGGCTTTATATACCACTTCCCTCCCTCGCAATTGTTTTTAGTATTCTCAAATTAATAAGTGACTCTGCCTTGTTTTGGGGTTTATGTGCTAACCTAGTTGTAGCTCAGGGGTTCTGACTGTTTCTTTTTTGTGGGAGAGGGGTACCAGAGATCAAACACAGAACTCTGTGTTTGCCGAGCAGGCACTTACGCTGCTGAGCTAAACCGCCGGCAACTGTTTGATTTTTTAATACTGTCACTAGTCCAGTCCAGCACTGTGGCATGTTCCCAGCTACTTGGGTAGAAGAGGCCGGAGAATCACAGCAGAGGAGTTTGGGGCCGGTCTGGGTAACATGCCCCCTCCCCTGTCTCTTCATTTTTTCTTTTTTACTTTTATTTATTTAAAAGTGCGCTTTCCAGGCAGGCGCTTATACCACTGAGCTAAATCCTCGGCCCTCCCCCATCTCTTTAAAAAAAGCAATAAAACAGAACCAAAAAATCCACTGGCCAAAAGGTCTGTCTGACTGGTACGAAAGGACAACCTAAACCAGGCGTAATGACACACACCTGTAATCTCAGCACTCAGGAGCCTGAGCAGGAGAATCCTTAAGAGTTTGAGACCAGCCTGGGCTACAGAGTGAGCTCAAGGCCAACCTGAACTGCCTAGTGAAACCCTGTGTCAAAAAAACTAAATAAATAAATGAATAAATAAAAGGCAAACTAATCTCTCCAAGTTTGAATCTTGCATGGCTTTCTATCCTGTTATCTCTATGCACTGTGGATACTGTTTATTATAGAATTCATGATGCCTACTTTGTTTTTTGAGATGATTTTAACTTCTTTGGTTTGCAAATCTTAGAGTTGTTTGTTTGGTTTCTTTTAATGTTCAGTTCTCTTAAAGCCATTAATAAAAGCAATAATTAACCTTCAAGGAAAGGTTAACTCTAAATCTGCTTACCTGATACCTGACTTTTAATATATAATATTTTAGCACTAGGAAAAGCTAATATATATTTACTATGTACCTGAGGGGGAGGTTTAACTCTGCCTCAGTTTTCTCAAAATAGGATGAAGAACTATTTCATGGAGAAAAATGTACCCAGATTAACCGAGTTCACAGTCCATCATGGTGATTGCACTCAAATGTTAACTATTATTAATAATGATACAGTGAAGATTTGGAAAAAGATTAAAGGGCAGAGGGCTGGGAATTTAGCTCAGCAGCACAAGCACCTGCCTTGTAAGCGCGCAGTCATGAGTTGGATCCCTGGGACCAAAAAAAGAAAGAAAGAAATTAGCAAGATTAAAGGGCAGACATTATGTTCAGTGAAATCTGTTTTTTCTGGTGTTTTATAAAATTTAAGAGTATGACCTGCTACCACTTATTTAGTCACTGTGGTTGGAGATAGCACAGCTGTTGTTGAGTTCAGGATACCAAGAATGTCCAGGACTGGCTGAGTATGGTGGCCCACACCGGTA
Source organism: Cavia porcellus (assembly GCF_034190915.1). Classification (NCBI taxonomy): domain Eukaryota; kingdom Metazoa; phylum Chordata; class Mammalia; order Rodentia; family Caviidae; genus Cavia; species Cavia porcellus. Next base: position 31,372,510 of record NW_026947500.1, read on the forward strand.
ATCCCAGAATTTGGGAGGTTAAGGGAGGAGGATCTCTGAGAGTCCAAGGCCAGGTTGGGCTGTATGTAGAGTGAGCTCAAAGCCAGCCTGAGCTCCACAGTGAGACCGTGTCTCAAAAAACCAAAAAGAAAAGGAATGACTACATTGAGTAGACTCTAAATGCTTAACTATCAAAAGCAGTAATCTAGTTCTAGTTTGATATACCTAGTCTTTCTCCGTAATTCAGTTCTTGAAATTTTCACACACTACTTGGAAGACTGGCAACAAATACTTCTTGCTTAGTTTGGTACTGGCTTAGCAATTAGCTTCAATTTTAAACTATAACTTTGATAGCTGAAAATAATCCTGCTCATTTAAAAGTAACAATGGATGGGTGGTAAGTTGCTCATCTACTTTTGGTATTGAGAATCTACAAATAAGAGGGCTGTATGTGCGTGTTACTTTTCAGTAAAAATGTTAAAATTGACAATTACAAAATGATGCAATAGATGAATACAATGTAAATGTTCCATGTAGCCTTTATATGTATTTGCAACACAAGAGGTGAGTTCTAAATGACCCACTTAAAGTTTGTGGCCCTGAGGTTGATAGGGATATCGCTCAGAGGGAAAATACATGCTTTGCATGCACAAGGCCTTGGGCCCAATCCCCAGTAGCAAAAAATAAAAATTTAAAAATTGATGTCTTTAGGCTGGGGATTTAGTTCAGTGGCATAAGTACTACTGGCATAAATACTTGCCTGGCAAGCTCAAGGTTGTGAATTTGATCCCTGGTACTAGAAAAAATATTTTGATGTATTTAATGCATTTGGTAGAGTTTCAGTGCCCTTTAGGAACTTGTGTTTTGGCCTTACACATTCTGTTTTGTTAAAGTAGGAAGTGATTTCAAGTAGCAGTTTCTTTATTGTTAAGTCCCCTTATTCCTCACAGTTGTACTGACATACCTTGTTTTCCTTTTTAAAATCTATTAAAGAGACTCACACATTTTCTACTCTACAAAGATGTCTCAGACATGAAGAAAGTAATATATTTAACAAAAATCAATAGTGGAGGCTTAAATTAGCACTATTGAGCTGGGTTGGTGTGGTGGTGCACACCTATAATCCCAGCAGTTGGGAGGCTGAGGCAGGAGAATCACTGTGAGTTTGAAGCTGGCCTGGGTTACATAGGAAGACCTTGTCTGAAAAACAAAAATAAGCCGGGGATATAGCTCAGTGGCACAGCACCTGCTTGGCAAGTGTGAGGTCATGAGTTCGATTCCTGGTACCTAAAATAAAGGACTACTGAATTTTCAGAAAGTCATGAAAAGTATAATACTGGAAAAGACATACTATGTTCATGGAGGGGGGACATATTCAACCCAGCTACCAAGTTTATGATCAGTGTTATGGATTAAGAACTGGTGGTCAATTTAACGGCAGCTGGATTATATCAGCATGGCATTGAGCGACGATGCTCACCTGAGGAAAGTTGCCAGGATAAATAGGTGGAGAAGAAAGGAGGCGTTGAGGGTTGAGGCATTAAGGAGTCATTGTGGGTTCTCCTACAAGTTGCTGTCTGAGCTGCTGGTTCTCCTGGAGAAGCCTTGGTCCTCACATCGAGCATTGCTTCCGGGCTCCGGAGGGGAAGACGTGTGCTGGTTGGTCTCCAGGATGAACTTGTCACACTGCTTCCTGGCATGTGCTGACTGTACTTGTTGTCGGAGGAGCTCAAGGCCTCCATGTTGCCGAGGACAGCTGTGGTGCCTTTCAGGATAGCCCTGCTCTTTGTTGTGAGTGTGACTTCTCGGCTCCAGCGTAGAACCCTCATCCCACTAGCACAGCTCCTTCATCCTGCTGGCATAGACTTTCTGGCTTCCACCTCTGACCCTTGGGTCTTCCCAGCACGGATCCGTAAAGAGACTGGCGTGAGTCCTTCTTGTGGGCTCTGGGCCTCCAGTTGGACTCGTGGGAGGCATTGTCCTAAGCTCTGGGTTTTTATCTGGACTCATGTGGGACATGTGCTGTGGGGTTTAGGCCCTTGACTAAATAATCTATGTCTTTGGTGTTGTAGATAGATTTCCTGCATTTTCCTGTGTTAACCCCGGTACCCATTATAAAAATATTATAAACTCCATGTCTTGATCCAATTGTTCTCTGTGTCTAACCCCTGACTACAACAATCAACTACATTCGGTTCCATCCATTTACTAAAACCAAAGGTCCATTTTCTTCCTTTTGATTGTTTTTCTTCTCAGCAGTTTTGCCAAATAATAAGCTTATTAAAAATGAGCAAAACTAGGAAGGTTTTGAATTCTTGTGTTTGGCTAAGATCTTGCTTTTTCTATTTCTCTGCCTGCCCTATCTTTATAGTAGGTCACAAGGTCCTGTTTGCTAGGCAGGAATCAAATATCACTCTCCCTGGCCTATAGTACTTATATCATAACCTGCAGAATAGGAAACTTTAAAAATACTAGCTTATTCCTGCAGCTCAAATATGTGTGTGTACCTGGCTGATAATGCTTCAGACTCACATGGAACTCAAATCAGCTCCCGTCTTGCAGGACCTCCTTGAGTAGACTGCCTGGAAGTTCCTGTAACCTGCAAGAGTCCCTGTTGCATCTCTCCTGTAGGCGTGGTCGCTGTTGCATAGGGTTGCTGCTGAAGATCCAGGCCCTTGAGTGCTCTGCCACAAGGCCCTGCTTGGTCTCTGCTCCCCCATCTCGGTCCCCTCTCCATGCCCTCAGTCTCACTTCCTCCTGCCAGCTCCCTGCTGGTCTCCTTCCGTTCTGGTGGAACAGAGCTCACGCCCTCCCGCCCTCCTGAGGGCCTTTGCTTTTTCTGCTCTCTTTGCCCAGATGTCTGCACAGCTTACTTCCTGGTTTTACTCAAGTTCTTGCTCAGATACAACCCTACCAGAAAGGTATTTCCTGACATCCCATGTAAAGTAACATTCTCACTTGGCTTGGTGGTGTCCCCCTGGAATCCCAGAAATCAGGAGGCTGAGGCAGGAGGATCACAAAGAGTTTGAGACCAGCCTGGGCTTCATAGTGAGTTCAAGCCAGGCTGAACTATATAGTGAGACCCTGTTTCAAAAAGGGGTGGGGCATTCTCTTCTTTACCCAGCTTCAGTTTTTCTTTTTGCACTGTTTAAACATATGCATATAATTTGTATTTGCCCACAAAGTCTCCAAAGTCTTTGAAAAGAGGAACTTTATTCTGTTCACTGTATTGCACCAAAGCACATGGACAACATTCATCATATAGTAGATACTAGATTTTGGGGGACAGGATTTGAGAGGAGATCTTGCTTCGCAGTACAGGCTTCGAAGCTTTACTTTGCTCCTCCTTGAGTGTTAGATTACAGGCATGTGCCACCATGTATATGAAGGTACTAGATGTTTAACAATAAGCTGCTGTTAAGAACAATATTTCATTAATAAACTGCCCTTATAATTTCTCCTAACAACTTCAGAAATTGCCATTTTGCTTGAGGAGCGCTTAGATTTTCTGGCAAATGAACCAAAACTAATTCCCCATGATTTTTCCCCTCTTGTAGGTTTCAGCGTGGCACAGAAGCCATTTGGAGCCACATATGTGTGGAGCAGCATCATAAACACTCTGCAAACGCAAGTGGAGGTCAAAAGGCGGAGGCATCACTTAAAACGCCACAACGACTGCTTCGTGGGCTCGGAAGCTGTGGATGTCATTTATTCGCATCTCATTCAGAATAAGTACTTCGGTGACGTCGATATTCCCCGGGCCAAAGTGGTGAGAGTGTGTCAAGCACTGATGGACTATAAAGTATTCGAAGCAGTTCCAACCAGAGTCTTTGGCAAAGACAAAAAACCTACATTTGAAGATAGTAGTTGCAGCTTGTATAGATTCACAACAGTCCCTAACCAACACAATCAGTTAGGCAAAGAGAACAAACTACATCCACCTTCCAGGTTAGTATAAAATGCCAGATTATCTTGGGGAAGTTGGGATTATCTTTGTTTTTTTTTTTTTTTTTAAGATATAGACTGGCTTTATATTCCTCTGTCTGCATATATGTAGCTCACTATGTAACCCAGGCTGGCCTCAAACTTGTGGCAATCCATCTGCCTCAGCATCCCACGTGCTGGGATGACAGGCATGCCCCACCACACCCACAGACTGATTTTCCATCCCTCAAGTTGCAGTTGACAGTGTGAAGACTGTTAGTGCATACCTCTAATTCCCACCTGCTTGGGATGCTGAGGCAGGAGGATTTTACATTCCAGGCCAGCCTAGGCAATTCAGCAAAATCAAAAAATGAGTAAATATGCACAGTGGTATGAAAACAAATCTAGATGGTAGTGTATCATAGAAGCGTGGAGGGTGTATGGGCATCAGCAGGCTGAGGGCTTCATAGGGCATATGAGTGAGTTAGGGGTTTTATTGTGTTTGAGACAGGATCTTGCCTTGTTGCCTGAGCTGAGCTTCAGCTCCTGGGCTTATGTGATCCTCTTACCTCTGCCTCCCAAGGAGCTGGGACCACAGACACAGGCACATCCCTGCCCACATAGTTGGGAATTTGTACTCAGTTACAGAGGTTCTGGGTAAGGTGCAGAAAGATGAGACTACACCTTAGAACGGGCCCCCAGGCTGGGGATGTGATCCGCAGTGAGCCCCAAAAAGAAAGGCAAGGCCTGCTTAGCAGTTGTGTGGTCTATAGGAAGAGCTGGTTAGGAATCAGCTGCAGTCACAATTACAGAAAATAAGAGCTGCATGGAACAGTGTGGGGGAAGAAAGAGGATCATTCAAAGGAAGACTGGGAGGGGGTTGAGGGGACAGAATTGTGGGACCCATGATTGGGGTGATGACGAGTGATGCTACCTAATGAACTCGGTTGCTTATCAGGTAATGGAGACAGCTTTACCTGTCCCCTCGTTCTCCGGCGGACTGGAGAGGTGGCACTGTCCTTTGAAACTGTTACAATTTAGATCTGACCCACAGGGTTTTAGTATACTGAGTTTTCAAATTTTGTGTGTATGGTACTTCAAATGTGCTAAAATGTCTCTCTATATTCAGGAAAGAAATCTGAAGAAAAGTTAATGTGTGCCTCGGTGTCCAGGAAAGAAGCTTGAGGAGAACAGAGAGCATGGGCCACTCTTTTTAAGATACAGTTCTCCTGTTTTATTTGAAACTCTTGGGACCAGAAGCATTTGTAGGTTTTAGAAGGGTCATTTTGAGTATGCAAATACTGTGCCTTCTGTGGTGGGGTCTGGGACAGTGTCTGGTATCCAGGCATATTAACATTTCTGTGGTGAACAAAGGAATACTCATATAACTGGAGTACATCAAAGCTATGATAATCTCAAAACAGGTTTCAGTCTTAAGAGTTCTGAATAAACTTTAGCTTTTTGGTTTTAAAACTATAGTTAAGGAGTACAGATGGATATTTGGGAAGTGATGAACACTGTTCACCAAAAAATGCCCAGAAATAAGAGAACTTATAAAACAGTAAACCTAATAAATTCAGTTATTTTGTTGTGTTTAATCCCAGCACTTGAGAGGCTGAGGCAGGAGGATCACCACAAATTTGAGCCCAGGCAAGCTCCATAGTGAGTTCAAGGCTAGTCGGAATGACATAGCAACTCAAAAAACCACAAATATATAAAATTGGGGATTCAAATGTAAATAAGTGTTCACAGAACTGTGGGACCATTAAACTTATTTCAGGTACTCGGATACACTGTATAAGTCATCTGATATCAAATCGGACAGTTTGGAAGATCTGTGGGAAAATCTGAGTTTAAAGCCTGCTAACTCCGCTCATGTAAATATCTCTGCAACCCTGTCTCCACAAGGTAAGCTAAGGACAACGCACAAAGTGAGAAACAGACTAACTTCAACTAAGTGAATCTTAACCTTTATCAGAATGTAAATATCCACATTGCAGAGAAAGAGCGCACTCTGTGTTAAAGCTGTTTATATTAAGTCATAACAGAAGTCTATTATCTTTAACAAATGCATCAGTGTTACAACTCTTGAACACTGACTTTTGTCCTGTCGGCTGGCAGAGGTTCAAATCCGAAGTGTTTTGCATGCAGATTTTTACTTAAAATATGCTCTCAAGATATTTCTTTCCTCCGATTTTATTAGGTTCAATAAAAACTTGAAAATCACATTTAAAACGTTAACAGAATTCTCATGTTCTTCCTCTTGGCCATGAATGCAGCGTCATGAGTAATTTCCACCCTTCTCCCTGCTTTCCGGGAGTGGAAACCCTGAGTGGAATAATCGGTAGCCAAGAGTTTCAAACCAGTTTTGAGACTGAATGAATCATTCTTTCTTCCAAAGTCCTTATTAACATGTTATATGACTTGATCTCTTATCTCTGACAGATTGCTTTATATAGTACAAAGAATGAAAAGAATTCCTGTTGTCCAAGGTCTGTTCTCCTACACATTAAACAAATCTAGGATTGTTTTATTTTTTCATAAAGCAGATCATAGGGTTGACTTCTTCCCTTCCTCTCCCCTCCCTTCCTTCCTCCCTGTTTTCCTTTCGCATTTCGTTCCTTTCTTCCGTCTTGTTTTCCTTCCTTCTTACCTTTTTCTTTCTTTCTTTCTTTCTTTTTTTTTTTTTGGTGCTGGGGATCGAACTCACTACCTCACGCTTACAAGGCAGGCGCTTGTGCCACTGAGCTAAATCCCGGCCCTTTTCCTTTTTTGCCACATCAGTGTATTAGCCTTGATCTGCCTGGATGGGTATTGTGTGAGCATAAAGTAACTGTTCCTTGTTACTTTGTCATTTCTCCTGTGTAGTTATTAATGAAGTATGGCAAGAAGAAACAATCGGGCGTCTGCTGCAGCTCATAGACCTTCCACTTCTTGACTCCTTACTCAGACAGAAGGAAGTTGTATCTAAAGTTCCTCAGCCCCAGAGGCAGCCTGACGTGATCAACAGCAGTAACTACCTGGATCGCGGGATTCTCAAGGCCTATAGTGACTCTCAGTATGTACAGATACACACAGTAATTTCAGTGTGTGTAGGTAGATAATAAATGATGGTTCTCGGGGCTGGGGATTTAGCTCAGCGGCATAAGTACCTGCCTTACAAGCAGGCAGTCGTGAGTTCGATCCCTGGTACCGATAAAAACGAAAAAGACCAAAAAAAAAAAAAAATGATGGTTCTAAGATCATCATCTCTGGAATTCTGTGTGTGAGATCAGTCAGTTGATGTTAACTGAGTGATGTTAGCAGAGTGAACAAAATTGTTAGTCCAAATGAGGAAAAAAGATTTAAATTTCATTGTCTTTCATATTTCAAATTCACCTGGGTTTCACATATAACTTCTTTGGACATCAAGTGAAGAAAATTATTGTTATTTTATTTACTTATTTTTTGGTGGTGCAAGGGATCTTGGAGACAGAAACTCAATAAGTTCCTAAATTGCCCAGGGTGGGCTTGAGTTTGCGATCCTCCTGCCTTGGCCTCCCAGAGTGTTGGGATCACAGGCAGACTCATTTTCATAATGTTCTATTTTTTGTTGTTGTTGTTAAAATGTAGGCTGACTAGTTTCTCAAGATTCCTTAAAGAGACATGCAACAAAATGAATAGATTTGACAAATTCTTGGAATCCTTTGACAACACATACTTTTATACTTTTTAAAAATGCCTGTTTTATAATGTAATCCCAGCACTCAGGAGACTGAGGCAGGAAGATCACCATGAGTTTGAAACCTGCTTGGGCTACATAGTGAGTTCAAGACCTGTCTCAAACAATCTGAAAAATATAGCAAGACACTCTTTAAAAAATAATCTTTTATTTTTTGTGATATTGTGATTGAACCCAAGGCCTTGCATGTGCTATGCAAGTGCTCCATCACTGAGCTACCTCCTTGTCCTTTTGATTTCATTTTGAGATAGCATCTCCCCAAGTTGCCCAGGTAGGCCTCAAGCTTGGAATCCTATCTCGGCCTCCTGAGTAACTGGAAGTATGTCCGGTACCACCACACCTAGCCATAAATGCGTATTTGCTAATTGGTTTTATTAAAGAAACATAATGAAAGTAATACTCACTTTCAGCTGTTATTCTGAAAATAAATCTTAAGGTTTGAAGACATACCTTTGCTAAGAGAATATTTTTTTTTCTTTAAAAAGTTCTATAAGAATTCCTTAAGAGGGGCCAGGAATATAGCTCAGTGACACGAGCACATGCCTGGCAAATTCGATCCCTAGTACCAAAAAAAAAAAAAAAAAAATGTTCTTTAAGGAAGAGTCCTCATAGCTCTAAAAGTTCTTCTCCTAAGTAAAATTAAAGGTTAAGAGACAGTATTCTGTCCAGTAAAAGAGATGGAAATGTCTGAAAAGAATACAACTTACACTTTTTTACTTGTTAATTCCACACTCCAATAATTATTAATATAAATAGTCAATTGGCTGGGGATTTAGCTTAGCGGCTCAAATGCTTGCCTGGTTAAGTTGAAGGTTCTGAGTTTGATCTCTAGTACCAAACAAACCAAACCAACAAAATAAATCCACACACAAAAAAGTAACTTTATTTTTAAAAGTAACTTCAGTCTGAGGAGGTGGCTCAGTGGTAAAGCTTTTTCCCTCAAGTCCATGAGGCCTTGGATTCCATTCTCAGCCCTGCAAAAGATACCTTAAAATATTATGTAAAAAAGACAACCCCGGGGCTAGAGGTTTAGCTCAGCGGCATAAGCGCCTGCCTTGCAAGCAGGCAGTCAGTGAGTTTGATCCCCGGTACCGATAAAAAGGAAAAAGACAAAAAAAAGAGACAACCCCACATTCTATTGTTAAACTCTGGGGGAAAAAATATAGAAAGCCATCCTACAATAGTTGACATTTCTACAGCTGAGAAGTAACATGTGCAAATATTCTCCAGGGGTGGGGAATTTGGCTCAGTGGCATAAGTGCCTGTCTGGCAAGCACAAGGTGTTGAGTTCAATTCCTGGCACCAAATAAACATAAAAGTTCTATAATCACCTTTATTTTCACAGGAGGAAATAGAATTTGTGCTACAGGTGACCTTAAAGATCATCGATGAACTTCTTTTTTTTTTTTAATCTATGAACTTCTTATAAACGTGGTGAATCTGATAAAGGGAGAAGCAAAGTGACTTGCTTAATTCGCCCATATTAATGACAAAATTAGTTGCTCTCTGACCGTAAAGGACAAGGTTGTTTTTTTTAACTGCATAGATTAACAAACTGAATATTAAGTGCTAGGCATTCTATTTCATAAAATGTAACATTTTTCTGGAGTTCCTCAGGAGACATTCTAATAAACGTGTAATTGAGTGAATTATTTTGAAAGTTCATTTTCCTCTGTTCTGGCCTAATTTAGGGTGAGACACAGTCACACACACAGCCCTGCAGTAATCCACACTGTATCAAGGAAGTGCTGCTTTGGGAGGCAGATCTGAGATCTAGTGCTGATCAGGCATGAGCAAACAGCTTGGAATTTCTGGGTCTCCACTGTAAATGTGAAAAAATAGTTTGAACTTTGGTGTTCTTTACCTCTGTATTGCATGGTTTCTGTTTTTGCAAAAGATGGGTGGGGGAGGGAGGACAATATGAAGCTAATTTTTGAAAATTTTGTAAAACATGATTTAGCAATATATTTTAAAAGTCGTACATGTCTCCCAGTGTGCAGAAATTATCCTAGTAGCAAGCTTGAACTGGCTTGTGAGAGCAGGTTCTGGGTGTGTATTCTCATGCCTTGCTTTTAAGATCGCTCTTCCCTGTTCCCCCACAGAGACGACGAGTGGCTGTCTGCTGCTATTGACTGCCTGGAGTACCTTCCCGACCCGATGGTGGTGGCCATAAGCAGAGGCTTCCCCGAGCAGCCCGGAAGGACAGACCTGGTGAAGGAGCTCCTGTTCGATGCCATTGGCAAGTACTACAGCAGCAGGGAGCCGCTCCTGAATCACTTATGTGACGTTCATAATGGGATTGCAGAACTCTTAGGTAAGTAAGATATTGCTGGATACTCGATTTGTATCTTTTGTAGGAGGATCTCCAGTTCGAGGCTCGCCAGGGCCATTTACAGAGACCTTGTCTCCAAGTAAAAGCCAGGGCCAGGGGTGGGGCTCAGTGCCAGGCCCAGGGTTTAATGCCCAGTATCGAGGGCAGGGAGTTCGTTGACCTCAAAACGAAGTAAAAGAGTGGCACTTGAGCTGGGAGCAGATGTGGATTGGTCCGTGAAAAAAGTATGTTTATTCTGAAACTTGTAGGGCTCATTTGGAAAGAGGCTTTAACAAGCTCTGAAGTTAGGCAGGACTCATGGTGGCTGTAAGAGAACGCTGCTCTCAGGTACCGGAGGCTTAGCTGTGGAGCGGGAGTCTCCTCTTAGGAGGAACCACCACTCCCCCGTTAGCCTTTTTAAAATGGGGACAGACCCCTCTGCCTTGTCTTCCTGCCATGGAGACAGACGGTTCCACGTGCTTTGTTGAAAATAAATTGGAGGTTTCTGAAAATCCCTTCTATTTTTCTTAGGTTGAGTCGCATGTATCAGTGTCATACAAAATGTGTTCCCTCAAAATGGGTTAAATTAATGCAAAACATAGGCTGAGAATTCATTCACAAAGCCAAGAGTTTAATTCACTGCCCTGAGACATTGTATGACAAGGACTTACAGTATTAGTTGCCAATTTTAGAACAGGCTGCTTTTTTGGTGATGGTCATTCATTTTGATTCTCAGTCTTGTTTTTTGTTTTGGAAATAATTTCAGACAAGTATACCGCTTAGCTAAAGCTGTAATTTGAGTTTTGTTTTTTTTAATATAGTCATATTTGGTCAATTAAAAGCAGGTTTTTTTCTTTTGGCTAAAGTAAATGGGAAGACTGAAATAGCGTTAGAAGCTACACAGCTCTTTCTGAAGCTTTTGGATTCCCAAAATAGAGAAGAATTTAGACGACTCCTGTATTTCATGGCTGTTGCAGCACACCCTTCGGAATTTAAGTTACAGAAAGAAGTAAGTCTTGGGCCAGGCAAGGTGGTGCATGCCTGTAATCCCACCACTCTGGAGGCTGAGGCAGGAGGATTACCACAGGATCGACGCCAGCCTGGCCTACATTGTGATTTTAAAGCCAGCGTGAACTACATAGTCTGTCTAAAAAACAGAAAGTTTATTGTTTAGATGTTTGTTGTAGTCACCATCTTTAATATTTATCCTGTGTGTCAGATCAGTCGGTCACCAGCAGCAAGTGTGCTGAAATGGATAGTAGTTATTAATTGCCAGGTGTGGTAGTGCACACCTACAATCCCAGTACTCTGGGAGGCTGAGGCAGGAGGATGGTAAGTTCAATCCTGGCATGGGCGGTTCAGTAAGTTGGCAAGAACCTGTCTCAATTAAAAAATGGGCTGGGCATGTAGCTCAGTGTAAAGGCCCTGTATTTAGTGCAAAAAAATAAAGACGGTTTATTAGTTAGTATTCTTGGGATATTAAACATAGTCTTTTAAAAGTGCCATGATGTGTGTGTTACTTTTGTAGAGTGACAATCGAATGGTTGTGAAAAGGATATTCTCTAAAGCTATTGTTGACAATAAAAACTTATCCAAAGGCAAAACTGATCTTCTAGTACTCTTTTTAATGGATCATCAGAAAGATGTTTTTAAGGTAAAATTCTGACTACTTAAATCGATCATTTATGTATCCACTAAAATATCTTTGAATAATGTCCTCTGTTTCTTCTTTTTCTTAAGATTCCCGGAACCCTACATAAAATTGTTAGTGTTAAGCTGATGGCAATACAAGAAGGAAAAGACCCAAATAAAGACACAGGTAATCTGAGAATCATGATCTCCTGAAGATAAATTCCTATGGTTTATTTGAAATTATTTGCTATAAATAGTTAACTTAAACTAAATTTCAGAGTTATCCAGTCTTTAGGAGAGACAGCCTCCTGTTTCAGAAAAGCAACTTGAGCCAGGTGTGGTGGTACATACCTATAATACCAACACTTGGGAGGCTGAGTGAGGCAGGATTCCTGCAAGTTTGAGGCCAGCTTGGGCTACCTAGCGAGTTCAAGACTATCCTGAAGTCTATCGGAAGACCTTGTCTCAAAAAACAAACAAAAAAAAGCAACTTGACCAGGTTCAGTTAATGCTTATCTTTTTCAGAGAAATGGGAAACATAAATATAAAACTACTGTGACACTTAATTTTTACAGTTAAATCTGAGGAACGGGAAAGGTAGTAAAGGGGAGGGAAATTTAAAATGAATTAAGCTGTGTTATATGCATGCGCTGCTCCCTATGATGAATGTAATCATTATAAACTGCAAATATAAACTAATAGCTGGGTGTGGTGGCATATGCCCATAGTCCCAGCACTTGGGAGCTGAAGCAGGAGGATCACCAAGAGTTCAAGGCCAGCCTGGACTATATAGTATGAGACTCTGTCTTAAAAAAGCAGTGTTACCAATAAAAGTAAAACTTCAAAAGAATGAGGAACTTTGTCACTAACTGAACTTTTCGCTTTTAACCATAAGGTTATATTTACTGCCAGAGAATTGATCCAAGTGACTATTCCAGCAGCATACAGAAGAAAACCAAAGATGAACTGTTGAATTTACTAAAAGCTATTGATGAAGATTCCAAACTATCTGCCAAAGAAAAGAAGAAACTGCTAAGTCAGTTCTATAAGTGTCATCCAAATGTCTTTAATGAGTATTTTGGAGACTGACTTTCTATTGTCTGTATATAAGTTGTGTATTTTAAGAATAAATTATGTATCCTAAAGATCCAATCACATTTGTAAGTTTTGAAGTTCTAAAAATGAAACTGTACTTAATAAAACTTTTTTTTAAATAAAACTTCTTGTGTCAGAAACTGAATTGTAGTAAAATATAGTGTATTGCCATGGAGTACTAATCTCTTAGGTGGGTTGATTGTTATAGTTTTTATAGGGCTCCACATTATGGGGATTTAGATGATTTAACATGTAATATTTATATAAGGTATTTACCAGTAGGGTGGTCTACAGTTACGTATTAATAGGGGTATGATTTGTAATTTTAGAGGTATTCCTTAAAAGAGGCAAGATAGAAATTTAAGCAATGAATAAATTTACCACAAATTACAGACCATCAGAAAGCAGGCAGGGGCTGGGGATTTAGCTCAGTGGCATAAGTACCTGCCTTGCAAGCAGGCAGTCGTGAGTTCGATTCCTGGTACTGATAAAAACAAAAAAGACCAAAAAAAAAAAAAAAAGAAAGAAAGCAGGCCATCCTAATGCTTATGAAAACTTCAAACATATACCAAACATATTTCAAACATATACCAAAACCTGTTCTGTACCCATCAACCAATTTGAACCATTGCTAATTGATAGCCAATCTTGTTTCATCTGTATCCCTGCCCATTCCATGGGTCCACCCAGTAAACTTTAGACATAATACTTCATGTTTAAAATTTCAGATGTGTAACCAAAAGAGAACATTAAAAACAACTACAAGAATGGTGGCCTATGACTGTAATCCCAGCACTCAGGAGGCTGAGGCAGGCAGACAGCGCAAGTTCCAGGCCAGTCTGGGCTACACAGGGAGTTCAAGGCCAGCCTGAACTATATAGGGAGACCTTGTCTCGACCAAAAACAAAATCCTAACTATCATATTGTCACTTATAAGTCCTATAATTCCTAAATATCAAGTGTGCAGTTTTCAAAATTTCTGATGATCTCATTTTTTTTATTATTTTGAGACAGGGTTCCCATATGCAGTTTAGGCTGGCTTTGGGCTCATTTTGTAGCCCAGGCTGGTCTTGATCTTCCTGCCTCAGCCTCCTGAGTACTGGATTACCAACACCATGCCCAGCTTATTCAAATAGGGATCCAAACGGCATGGTAGCACACGCACTTGGTAATCCCAGCACTTGGGAGGCTGAGGCAGAAGGATCTTGCAAGTTTGAGACCAGCTTGAACTGCGTAGTGAAACCCTGTCTCAAAAAGACCAAAAAAAAAAAAAAAATCCAAAAAGTGACAATAAATTGCAACTGGTTAATGTGCTTCTTAAATTTCTCAATCTATTGGTACCTTTTTTGTTTTGTTTTGGGGGATAGGGTCTTGCTTTGTAGTTTAGGCTGGCCTTGTACTCACTATGCAGCCTGGACTCACCTTGATCCCAAGAAGATTGTTCTGCCTCAGCCTCCCAAGTGCTAGGATTATAGGCATGCCTCACTATGCGGGTGGTTCTTTCTCCCTTCTCTCTTTTTGATCAAACCTGGTCACTTATCCTTGAGTTTCTCACAGTCTGGATGACTGAATTTAAGCCTAGACTGTCCTTTATCATGTTCCTTTGTGTCCTATATTTCTTGTAAATTGATCCCTAGTTCAAATTTTTAACTTTTTAACTAATGATTATTTCATAACTACTGCCAAGACGTATTTGTATGTAGAAAAACAGTCTAACACAATGTGAAATACAATTTGAAGTTGTTTATCCCTTTTGGTTATACTTTAAGGCTGAATTTTATATTTTCACTTAGATTTTTGATGAGAAGTAGAGAACACTGAAATGACACCAATATGCTGACATCAGTAATTTTTTATTTTCTGATATAACTGATACTGTCTAGTCTTCAAGTGGAAGAAGGTCGAAAGCTAATATCTGTAACATAATAGCTATGATATCAACTCAATAAAACAGGGCAAGTTTTCTTGCATGAAGAACCCAGGGCAGCTTTCTTTACAACAAGGAAAGATAATTCATAGCTTACGTGTGAGAAGCAGTTTTCAGAAACAGGCTTTTAAAACTGGTGAGACAAAGGGCTGGGGATTTAGTGCAAGTGCTTGCCTGCTAAGCTTGAGGTTGTGAGTTCGATTCTTGGTACCGAAAAATGAAAAAGAAAAAACTGATGAGACAAAATACTTGGCAGGGCAGCTCTACTGATTTACAATCTTTATTTTGCACATAATTAAGCATGATTATTTGGCAACCAAAACCCAATACCTTGAGGGGAAGGCAGAACTAACTGTTTAATGATATACATCCTCCTGGAAGAAGCAGCAAACTGACAATTCCATGGAAGACACACTGGCAAGCCACAGTCTGCAGTTAATAAGAATAGAGAAAAATTTTAAGAAAAATTGGTTACAAGAGAATAACAATTAGGAAACTAGAAAAACCAGCAGGAAGCAGAGATGTGAGGAGAGATTTCCCTGCAGCTTAACCTCCAGCAGCTTAACCTCCAAAGCAGCTGTATCCTTTTTCCTAGCCGTATGTAGCCTTAGAGCGAACTCCTTTTGCCTTAAAGTGGTTTGACTTTGTAATCCTTGAACCAAAAATCAAACTGGAATGGGGCTGGGCATGGTGGTGCAGGCCTGTAATCCCAGCACTGGGGAGGCTGAGGCTGGAGGATTGCAGTGAGTTCGAGGCCAGCCTCAGATACAGAGTGACACCCTGTCTCACAAAACAAAAACAAAAATACCAACATACTAGATCATGGTTCAATATGCTTTTCTTATGTAAAAGAAACAGTTCCAAATATGTATCAGATTACAAGTCAATCATTCCAAATCAGAGTGGCTTTAGCACTGTCCATTGCTACAGTGTGACGCTAGCCTGGCCGACTGCCCACTGGAATCATCTGGGAAGCTTTTACTGCTTGTCTGGCCTCACTTCCAATAGACCTTTCAGATGATGGCTTCAGAATCGCTACCCTTCCCATTCTAAAGTAGAGGAAGCTTGAGGAAGCTCTATGGTACATAAGTGTGGACTCCAAAGTGTGAAATGAATATCTGTGCATCTTAACAATTCCAGTTTCAGTTTTTCCTCTGAGAACTTCATTTTTTAAGGAAAAATAATGTAGTAGTTGGTAAGGGGCATGAGGGTGCTTATTATATATATTCAGGCTCCAGTAACACAGGATCTATTTAGTAGTGTTTGAAAACATTAAATCTGGGGGCTGGGGATTTAGCTCAGCAGCATAAGCACCTGCCTTGTAAGCAAGCAGTCGTGAGTTCGATCCCTGGTACCGGTAAAAAGACAAAAAAAAAAAAAAAAGAAAACATTAAATCCACCCAGCAGATTTGTTCCAGTTACTTAAACAAGTTTTGTAAATTACATGTAGATTTATTGCATTCATTTTAGGATGTGCATTATTTATGTTTTTTATGCTGTTTTAAAGTATTTTAAAAAATAAACATGAATCATTTGCCTTTTATCTTTTAAAAATCGAGCACGACTATTTATATTTGTGTAGGTTGCTTTTTTTTTTTTTTTTTCTTTTTTTACTTCTGCAGACTGAAAAGGCAGTTTTCTTGGAGAAGAAACTCAGTCGAGCTTGATGCCACCCACAGCCCCAGAAGTAAGGATAGGAGGCCCCAAAGTGGGTTTAACATGATACTTCGGAAAAATGTTCTTGCTTTCTGGAACTCAGACGAAACAAAAACGCCTTGAGTACTCTTGGTACTTAGGGGACAACGTGCACAGAACGGAGCTCTTAAGGAAACTGTTTAAGAGTCACCCACCAACCCGAGTGCCACTGGGATGCCGCTGGGTAGGTTGTTAGCGCGACTTTTATTAACAGCCAAAATGAGGGGAGAGGAATAAACTTTGTCCAGATACGATGATGGCATATTTTTCAAAATCTGGGCGGGAAACGTTAGAAATGCAATTGCTCCTTTCCTTTTCCTTCCCTTGACTGACTCCGCGCATTCTTTTCCTCATTTTCCTGTGGCGTCGCAGGCAGTCGCCTGTAGTCCAGCTGCCTCTCTGGCTTTCCGTACAAAAACATGGCGCCTCCCTGCCCGCGGCGACGCAGGGCTCCGAGCCACTGCCCAGTGAGCCCCCCTCGATTCGCATCTGGCCACGCCACCCTTTCCGTACGGAAACATGGCGCCGCCCAGTTCACTGAGCCCCTTCGGCCGACAGGGGACTGAGCCGTCTGACCCTCCGTACAACAACATGGCGCTGCCCCAGGTTGGTCAGGTGCGTCTCTAATATCAGTCAGCCCCTTCTCGACGCTGAAGGAGCAGTCACAGTGGCCGCTGCCCACCGAGCCGAGCAGTGAGGACAGCCCTCAGTGGAGCGAGGGATGAGGCGTCCGAAGAGCAGAAGCTAAGCTGGTATCCCCGCCGCGCATCGCTCCCGCCTCCGCCAGGGCTCCCGTCCCGCCTGACTCGCGGCGGGAGCGGCAGGAGGGAGAACCCCGACTCCGCGGCAGGTGAGCGGCGCGCGCGAGGCGCCAGGTCCGAAGCTCGGCTGTTTCTTGGCCATTTCCCGCCCTCGTGATGTCGTGGCCGGACCCTCGTGATGTCGAGGGGAGACGAGGAAGAGGCTGGGACGGCGGGCGGCGTGAGGCCTCCGGGCGCGCCCCGCCGGGTTGCATCACTGGCCCCGGCCCTGCCACTCCCTCCTGGCCCGAACTGTTGTTTACAACGGAATCCAGACCCGGGGGGTGGGAACACGGAGCGCCGGAGGAAGTGATGCTCCGAGTCCCGGCACAGACCCCATTCGGTTGCTGACAGACCTTTCCTTCTCCGGCGAGGGGGTCTCCTGTCTGGGGCTTCGCGGAGGCGCGAGGATCTACTCCCCTGGCACGGTAGGGGCTGATGGTTGTTGAATGAATGAGCGCCCTGAGAGCATTTCGATGGCTCCTGGGTGCACCCTGTAGCCCTTTCATTATAGTTACTTGTGCTGGAAGCTTGTGTGCCGGCCTCTGTAGACACAGTACGCGTTTAATTCCCTCCCCCCGCCCCCCGTGTGAGGGAGGCAGTTCCGTTTTACAGAGGAGAAAACTGAAGTCACAGAAGTAGTAAAGCGCCAGATTAGGACCCCAGACCAGCTCCCAGCACGCCCATGTACAGTGACATCACAGAGATGACACAGGAGTTCATCTCTGGCAATACATACTTAGTATCGGTTTAGAGGCTTCACTGGTACATATGGAGCATATGTGGAAGTGTGCTTAGGCTTGGCTTTTTAAGAAGCTCAAGATCTAGCTGAAAATGCTTTTTTAAAAAGTTAGCTAGGCGTTATGGTGAATACCAGCACGGCGGGGAAACTGAGGCAGGTAGATGGTAAATTGGAGCCCAGCCTGAGCTGTTTTGCGACGTAATGAAATAAAGAAGAGAGGATGTAACAAGGTTCAGAGGCTCCGGATTCGTACCCAGCACCCAGAACAACAAAACAGGCCGTTTACTATCTGACCCAGCCATCTTTCCATCTGTCCACCTGCCGCTTTTCTCATTTCCCCATGCCTTGGCTTCTGCCCTCTCTGGATGAACTGCCCCTCTTTTCCTCTTGTTTTCCCGTCCAGAGATTTTTTTTTTTTTTTTTTTTTGTACCAGGGATCGAACTTTCTTGACCTCACGCTTGCCAGGCAGGCGCTTATGCCGCTGAGTTAAATCCCCGGCCCTAGAAATTTTATAACTGGGTTAAAGTCTCCTTTCAAAGGTCAGCTCAAATGTCATTTTTCTGGGAATGTTTAGAGACTGGCAATTTCCTAATGCTGCTAAGGCTTGAGTTTCATTGTAGTTCCTTACAAGCTTGCTTGTCTCTAATTTAGTCTATGCATTTCATTTTTCTGTCCCTATGTAAAGTTTTATTATAAGTTATTTATTGGTGGTACTGGAGATTGAAATCAGGGCGTTGTGTGTGCTAGGAAAGCACTCTACCACTGAGCTACATCCCCAGCCCTATTATTATTAGGGTTTTTTTGTTTTGTTTTTAAACAGGGTCTTCTTGTGTGCTTCATGCTGGTCTGGAACTCCATATGTAGCCCAGGCTGGCCTCCAAGCAGTCCTCCTGCCTCAGCCTCCTGACTGCTGGCATTATAGACATAAGCAACCACGCCCAGCTATTATTAGGTTTTTTGAGACAGGGCCTTGCTGTGTAGCTCAGGCTGGTTTCAAATAGGCAGCTTCCTTCTGCCGGGGCCTCCCAAGTGGTGGGATTACAGGCTAGCTGCACCACTCCACGCTTTAGTTAAGCATATTTTTGAATCAAAAGAAGCGATGAATGCCAGATGTCTAGCACCAGCCCTGCAGGAGATGGAGAAAAAGTGCAAACACTAATGAGGTTGGAGGAAGTGTCCTGGGAGGAAATAGAACTAGAGCTGAATTTTAAAAGAAAGAGGCTGATTTAGAAAGCTGAAGATTACAGACCCAGGAGTCTTGCGTACTCCTCACTGCTCAGCGTGAATTATTTCATCTTTCTGTGCTCCCGATTCTCAGCTTGTGAGGAGGGTAAAATTGAAAGTGTTTCTGTTTGTCATAGAGTATGCTGGTAATGCTGTTGTTCAGGTCTTGGAGCCTTTCCAGAGCCTAAAAGGATTTAGGACAGTGAGAAGATGGGTGTTGGCAGGTAAAATTGGATTGAAGGCTTCATTTTTTTTTTTTTTTTGCTTTTTCCTTTTTATCGGTACCGGGGATCGAACTCATGACTGCCTGCTTGCAAGGCAGGCGCTTATGCTGCTGAGCTAAATCCCCAGCCCCCTCAAGGCTTCATTTTAATAGTAATTTTCCATTAAAAAATCTCCTTTCCTGTCACTCATTCTGTTTAATGGAGGTCTCTGAAATTTCACAGAACTGTGTCAAGTGATACTTCTCTAATTGTTCAGAAGCCAGTCTCTGCCTAACCTCCCTAAAGCAATTGATATTTTTGATTTTTTGATTCCTTCCAGATGTGAAATGTAGTGTAATTACTGTTTATGGCGATGTTTTGTGAGCAGGTGCTAATGGAATCATTGTTATCTTCCATATCATAAGTGCAGAAATGCTGAGTCTGTCTAAGTCAGAAAGGAAAGAAAACTGTAGGAAAAAATTTGATAAAAACTTGGTTGTAATTAAGAGTAATTAGCTGGCCAAACCAAGGTGTCAAGTGATATTTCTATTCTAATCAACAACTAATAAAATGAAAACCTTGCCCAACCACACACATTATAGTTATTTGCAATTTCCTGCTTTGCTCATGATCATTTCTTACTGACTAGCAATGAGTTAATAAAAATATTTGCCCCACATATTTCTCCTAAAAGGTTTAACCAGTGTTTACCTCAATTTGTCCTCTGCAGGTAGTTTTACCCACAAGATAAGATAGGTAAACCTACTCCTCTGCCCTTTGTATTCACTTGGAAGCATATTCTTCCTGGGCTTGGTAGCATTTCTGGGTGGGTGGGTAGTCCCAACTACTTAGGAGGCTAAGGCCTTAAGAGTCACACAGTGGGGACCTGCCAGGGCAACTTGTATAGGTCCTGGATTCAATCCTCAGTACTACTTAAAAAAAGAAAAGAAATTTGTTTGCAAAGAATTTTCATATGGGTTCCCAAGGACAAAAGTAAAGAATTTAAGATTGAATTACTTCCTTTGATTAAAACAGGAGGCAGGTAATTGATAGTGTTGTTTTCTATTAGTTTAAGGTCCTCTGTTCTTGTGACATGGTATTCCTGAGGGGAATAAACTATTCCTATGTATTACTGCTTAATATTTATAAATCTGATAAATTGTGACATTTTACAAGCATTTGTTTAATTTTTTTTTTTTTTTTTTTTTTTTTTTTTTTAGGGAGAGGGTCTTGCTACATAGTGTAGGCTGGCTTTAAATTCATTATGTAGCCCAGATTTACCTAGAACTACAGGTGATCCTCTTGCTTCAGCCTCGTAAGTACTGGGATTACAGGTTTGGAACACTGTGCCCAGCTCTGTCTAATCGCTGAAGTAGAAAGCTGGATAAGATCCTGGCCAGCGCTTTTATTTTGCAGAGGAGAAAACTGAAACTCAAAGAGATTAATGATTTGCTCAGAGTCACGATACTAAGTAGTGATAGAGCTAGAACATTTTAGGCTAATTTTTTGTTTGTTTCCTAGGAAAGTGAATAAACTTAATTGAGAATGTCTGAAAACCCCGACAAGTCCAATATAAATGAGTCAAATGATTCTGAGCAGAGCCTGGATGGTGCTGTGGAACATTCTGATGAAGCTTTACAGAAAAATATAACAGTGGACTCTCCCAGTCCCCAGAGGGTGCAAAGACCTCACTGTAAGTACATTTGACTTTGGTTAGAGCAATATTATCATTGTTTTCAGATGGTGTTTGTATTCTGCTTCCTTGCATTATGACCCTGAGTTCATCTTTTACTTTTCCCTTGCCTTTTCTCTCTTTTTCTTTTCCTCTTTCTCTTTCATTTTCTCTCTTTCGTTTTTTTCTTGGAAGAGAGGTTTATATTGGCTCACACCTAATTTCTGATAATGTCAAAACATTGCCAATAACCAGCAATTTCTCAACCAACAGCCTTGTTACTTGTAGGTTTTCAATTGCACGAAATTATTAAAATTTTAAAATAATATATAGAATGTTCCTGTCTTTCTCTAGCATCAAGTGCATTTCAGTTTCTCTGAAGTGCTCTCTCAGACATATAAAGGTGGAGTGTAAATTTTTACAGTTCTAACAAAGAGTGTTTGAAAACTCTGTGACTGATTCTAGCCAGGGCAAGGGTTGTACAGGTTATAGGAAAAAAAAAAACGAGTTTCCCACACCCTAAATTCACTGTCTGGGGCCTTAGTTCCCTCAGAAATGAGGGGATTCATTTCACTGAATGAATGTGATGAAGTCTTTGGAGATCCTGGCAGGCAGCAAACCTCCAGATGAAAGCAGTTTCTGCCTATATTCCCAGCAGTTTCACCAACTCCTAACTCTACCCAACATGGGGCCAGAGACCACATGTCAGGCTTTTGTGGTAGCGACTAGGCATATGGTTTACTGCCTGGGTGCAGGCAGGCAGAGCACAACGGCAAAGAGAAGTGTGGTTCTTTCCTATGGATGGAAAGGAGGCCAGTGGGAAAATTTAATAAACATATGTGGCTGAAGTTCTCTGACCGTCCACTTCAGTGGGTAAAGTCCATGGAGTGTCCTGTGTAAATTTTTGAGTCTCTCCAGATTGTCCCCAGGACCTGCACAATTATCTCCTCCACAACATCCTGTGCTTGCTAATGAGAGCCTGGAGTGCTGAGCTGGATTCCCTGTGGGGAGAGGTGCTTTGCCTTCAGGCAGGCTAGGCTGGTCCAGTTGGAGCCTCCCAAGGTTTGCTTTTTCCTTTTGGAGACAGGGTCTCTCTATGTAGTTCAGGCTTTCCTTCAATTCACTGTGTATTCCCTCTAGGCTGGCTTGAACTTGCACCAATCCTCCCATTTCAGTCTCCCAAGTGCTGGGGTTTCAGGTGTGCGCCATCATACCCAGCAGTAACGTATTTTATTAAGAATACAAGATTCAAGTTTTTTTTTTTTTTGATTCAAGTTTTTTGAAGTGAGTCCAAAAGTGAACATTTTTTAGTAGGACGTGTTACAGTCTAAGAATGTCAGTATTAGTGTTCTCTATAGTGCAGATGATCAGTAGTTCATATTTGGAAGATATGCAAACTTTTTTTGGCCTTTTTGAGACACAGTCTTGTTATGCAGCTCAGGCTGGCCTTGAGGTCACTTTATAATCTATCCTGGTCGCAAACTCTCAACCATCCTCACAGTTTAGTCTCCCAAGTGCTAGAATTATAGATGTGCACCACCATGCCCAGCCATTTTTGGGTTTTGAGCTGGGTTTCTTCTAAAATGATCATAACCTTCCCCAGGGTATTTATTGTAGTTTACTACAATAAAATGGGGCCCACTAAGGTTTGGTATAAGAATACCATGATTATCACATACTACTTTTAACAAATGACTTACTAGGACATGTTGTGTCCAGGGAAACAGGCAGGAAGGTTGCTGTGGAGGTGACTCTTAAATATACTTATCTCTGGGGGTGGCTGTGAAGATAAATTTAATTCACATACCGCATTTACAACAGTACGTGGCACATAATAAGTGCCAATGGTTGTTACTACTACTGATACTAATACTGTTACTTGCTGCATTTAATTAATTACCATGTATTGTGGAGGTGCTCTAGTTTGCTTTGAAATGATTCCTAATGGCCTTGGTGTTAAAGGCTTCGCCTCTAGCCCAGGATACTACAGAGAGGTAGTAGAACTTTTCAGAGTTTTAAAGGTGTTAGACCTTCACCTTTTACAGGTAAAATCTATGGGGAAGAAGTCAGATTACTGGAGCCATGCCCTTGAGGCAGCCATAGGGACCAGACCCCCTTCCTGTCTCCCTTTTGCTTCCTATTGTGAGGTTAGCAACTTTGTTGCCAGGTGCTCTCCACTGTGAGGAGGTGCCTCACTCCCACCCAAAGGTGTGGATCCAGCTGATCATGGACTGGACCTTCCAAAACTGTGAGCCAAAATAAAGCTTTTGTTAAGTTGATTTAACTCAGGTATTTGTTACAGTAACAAAAAGGTGATACATACAGAATGTTTAACACAGTTGTTTTATTGCTCATGGTTTCTGATAAAGGAGGACTTTTGTTTCATGTTTAGTCATTCTTTGACTGATGCTCTTGCCTTTGGCACTCTACCAGTCTGGTCAAATGACACTCAATTCATGTCAGCTGAACCTTGGGCCATGTTACTTGGCATATGTAGGTTATATCACTAAGAAGAATACTTACCCTGGAACCTGTGATCAAGTTTTAAAGGACCCAGGAATAGCCAAAAAGTGTAATATTTGTGTGTATGCGTATGCATTTGAGGGAAGAAAATGATAGAAGTGTTCATTAAAGTCATAGAAATCTGCTGTGGTTGTGGTTGTGGTTGCCTACCAACGATTCCTATTCTAAAGATTTGGCCCCCATGGGGTGACTTTTTTTTTTTTTTTTTTAATAGTACTTAGAGTTGGGGCTGGTGATTTAGCTCAGCAGCATAAGCACCTTCCTTGCAAGCTCACGGTCGTGAGTTCGACCCCTGGTACCAATAAAAACAAACAAACAAACAAAAAAACAGTATTTAGAGTTGAATCTAGGACCTTCATGATGAGCTACATCTCAAGCCCTTTTTAACTTATTTTTCTTTTGAGATAGTGTTTTGCTAAGTTGCTAACTTGCCTGGGCTGGGTTGAACTTCTGGTCCTCCTGCCTCAGTCTCCCAGAGTGCTGAGATGACAGGCCTATGCCACCACGCCCTGCTCACTGTCAATCTTGAGGCAGTAAACCTTGAAGAGATGGGTAAAGTGGTTAGGACAATGAAGGCACCACCTTCGAAGTGATCAGTGTGGTTCCTGTGGGAGTCTGGTTTGTTCCTGAGAAGCAGATGGGGAGAGCGAGCCCAGCCTGGTCATTCTGGCTTCCTTTCCAGCCGTGCATTCTCCTCACACTTGCTCCTGCCTTATGATGCTCTCTGCCACTAGGCCTAGGCATTCGAGCAGATGCCATGCTCTTGCATCTTCAAAACCTAAGCAAGCTAAGCCTGCCTTTAGCAAAGCACTGGACTCACATATTTAAATATAGCAATGGAAAATGGACTAATATGGGGACATACTAAAATGAGTTTTAGCCAGGTGTGGTGGGGCACACCTGTAATTTTAGCACTTAGGAGGCTGAGGCAGGAGAATTGAGTTTGAGGCTAGCCTAACTAAGTTTTAAATTAGTGCTCTTAGGGTGCTCATTTTGGCTTCTTTGCTCTTTCTTCTGATTTACTAATTATGAGTTTAACTAGAGTACTCTAATGTATTAACCGAGTGAACTTTAATGTTTTTGTTTTTGGTTTTTGAGACAGAGTCTCACTGTATAGCCCAGGCTGGCCAAACTCAACAGCAGTCCTCCTGCCTCAGTTTCCCAAGCACTGGGATTATAGGCATGCACCACTATACTCAGCATGAAGTTTAATTGATGGGTGAAATCAGTGGGTACCAGTCATCCTTAGATATTTGGATGACAATGCTTTTTAAATTTGTCAAATGTCAACCTTTTATGAATGTAAAAACCGAGTCTATGCATTCATGTAACTCTAAGGAGGAAGACAGATTGCTCTGCTGTTCGCATATGGTATAGTAAGTACCGTGGATACCCTCTGCCTGATAGTTGTCTGCCCGTCACAAATGCCCATCTACTCACATGACCAGAAGCCTCTCAGAGTGTGTGGAAGTCTCGGGTTTTGGCCCCTTAACAGAAGAGATAGAAAGTAAACCATTCTAAATCTGAACTTGAGTTTATTTTGGGATCTGTCTGCTGGCTTCCCAAAGGACACGTTTAAGTTAATGTGTTTCTCTTACAGGAGATCAGTGTAGAAAAGATGTAACAAAATTTAGCAGCAGTTTAGCTTTCCTTTTTTTTTTCCTCTACAGAGTCTTGCTGTGTACTTCAGGCTGGCCTTGAACTTACTATGTAGCCTAGGCTGGCCTCAAACTTGTGATCTCCTGCCTCAGCCTCCCATGTGCTGGAATTACAGGCATGCATTGCCACACCTGGCAAGCAGTTTAGCTTTCTACAATATAATAAACCCCATGGAAAAATATGTGTAACTTTACCATTTTTCAGGACTCTTACTGCAACTCATGCTGTCTTCATAAATTTAAGTGAAGTTGTATTGTCCACCAAATTGCATCTTTATACGTTCTCACTTATCAAATTGGTAAATTTGAGACCTCTCAGACAAAAAACCCCCACAAAATCCCACAGCCCTATAATTGTACGCAGTGGGTAATTCCTCTATGTGTAGATCTGTAACACATCTTGACATAGTTTAGAATGGTGACCTTTATCTTTCTTGGTCAGAGCTCCTGTTAAGAGTGTGACTTTACACTTGCATTAGTCAGCTTTCCCATCTCGACGACGTACTACCTGGATCCACAACTTAAAGGAAGCTCATGGCTTTGGGGTCACAACTGGCTCAGAGTGGCAGAAGGGCCTGGGGCAGGAGAGTTGCTCACCTCCTGGCAACCAGGAAGCAGAGAGAGCAGGGAGGAGCTGGGAGGGCCATAAACTCTCCAAGGACACACTCCCAGTGACACAGCTCTTCCAGCCAGCCCCGCCCCTACCAGCACACTGGCTGTGAGCTGTCTGTGGGTCAGGCTCCTGATGAGTGTGGAGCCCACGCTCCAGTCGTCTTCCAGTAGCCCTACCTTCACTCGAGACTGTGGAGGGATTTTGTATTCTAATTTTTTTTTGATACAGGGTCTCCCTGTGCAGTTCAGGCTGGCCATCAACTCACTTTGTGGCCGTGGCTGATCTTGAACTTGCACTGATCCTCCTGCGCCAGCCTCCTGAGTGCTGAGATTACCAGTGTGCAGCACCACAATAACTTCTGAAAATGTTATTCTTTCTGGTGTTCTCAGTTCTTGGTGCAAGCTGTTTTGTGCTAAGTATGCACTAAATACTAAGAACACACTTGCCTAAAATTTTTCAGATGCTCATAGAACGTCCGTATGTGGGTATGGTGGTGCATGCCTATAATCCCAGCTACTGGGGAGGCTGAGGAAGGAAGATGGCAAGTTCAAGGCCAACCTGGGCCACTCAATGAGACCTTTCTTACAGTTAAGAACAAAATAATACAAAACAAAATGAAAGAAAAAGCTGGGTTGTAGTAGCTCAGTGGTGAGAGTGCTTACCTGGCGTGTGTGAGATCTGGGGTTCAAACGCTTATACCACAAAAATTGTTTAATTTCACTGTCTTCTTTTTGCTTATGGAGAAGCTACCACACTGGAAAATCTAAGTGGTTTGTTCAAGGTCATACTCAACAGAAGCAAGAGGAAGCCAGAGTTCCTCCCAATTCTCTCCATCTCACATTCCATCTCGCAGCATACTAACAGTGTTCCTCATTGCCTGGTTACCTAAAATTATTGAAAGACAGGAAATTTTCATAAATTTAAAGGGCAGAACAGTTAAATAATTTTGTATTAATATTCTCTGGGAATACTGAGGATAATTTGATAATGAGGAATTTTGGGCATTTTCCAAACTTCCTTGCTTTTGTTTTTTGTTTTTTTTGAGACAAAGTCTCACCATGTAGTTCAGGCTAGCCTTGAAGCCACCGTGTAGCCCAACCTGGTGTGGCTCTCTAGGTGATTTTCCTGCCTCAGCCTCCCAGTACTGAGATTATAGGCAGTTGCCACCACACCTGGCTGCAGCTTCCCTTTATGTGATCAGATAATGGTTTTTATCCGGCTTGGACATAACCAGTTCTTAGACTTGGTTTCTTTTCATAAAGGGGGGTGGGGGATGCAAAGAAAAGAGTAAAAGAAGACAAATAATTTTTCACTAAACTAAGAACTTTACAACTGTTAAATCTTGAGCAAATCTGTGATATTAGTTTTCCTGATTTTAACACCGTCACATAAAATTCATGTAGTCATCTCGCAGGCCAGTACTTTTCAGATTGATTTCTGGGACCATCAGCATCTGCCTGGACTTGTTAGAAATGCGTTTTCCTTCCTTGCCCCGGATTTACTGAATGAGAGACCCAGAGGGGGCCTGGTCATCTGTAGGGCCTCCCTCTGGTTCCCTGTAGGCTAAAATCTGAGCACCACTGCCCAGACTTTTTGGGAGCTTTACCCCTTATTCCTTGTTTCAGAAACCTGGAAAAAGTTGTATGAGATGTTTCTGGAAGATAAATCTCAGGCTTTAGCAAAAGAGAGAGAAAGCTGAAATCCCAGTACTGTGGCAGACTGAGGCAGGAGGCTCCCTTGCACCTTAGTGACTTAATGAGATTTTCTCACAAAATATAGAGTAAAGTTTGAGGATATAGCCCAGTGCATAGGCCCTGGGTTTGATTCCCAGTACTGAAAATAGGTAAGTAAATAATGATAAAAATTTAAAAGAGAAAAGTAGACCAAGTGTGAGGCTACTGAACAGTTGATAGCGAAATCAGATCTACAGGATTTACATAGCAGGGCAGTGGGGAAGGGAGACAAGATGACTCTTTCAGTTTTTCTTTCAGCGGTTTCCATACTACAAGATTATTGAAGTGCCTTCTCCTCTATTCTTTCGGGATAACCTCAGAGCTTTTGTTCGTCTCTGTCCTGTACCGGGATACCGAATTAGGATTGTTTAAACAGTACCTCATGTCTGAAGACATAATTACCATTTAATTTGGATTTTTTTTTGTTTTAATTTTGAGAGGTTCATTCATGCCATAGTGTTAGCGGTAGTACAATAATAAACTGCTTCCCAGCATTCGAGAAGCTGAGGCAGGAGGATTGTTGCAGGTTCAAGACCAACCTGGGCTATAAAGTGAGTTCAAGTCCAGCCTGAACTGCATAGCAAGGCACTGTCTCAAAAAGACCAAAAGTAAACAAACAAACAAACAAACTGCTACTGGAAAAAGAGGTCTTAAATCTGGGTGTCTCCTTTTTTTTGTTGAGGGATAGAAAGCATACGTGTTAGACATAAAGCCCTAGCTTTTTGGGGTAACCAGCATCTGTAATTTAAGATTTTGAATTTTCGCTTACTGTAATCGTTTTCATTGGCCACATAATGTAGTCATCTTTTATCTAGTAAAAACCACCAGGTATCTTGAATATTGCAAATGATCCCTGCTTTTAGCATTCTAGAATTTAAAAAAAAATGAAAAAGTTAAAATTCCTCTGCTGTTTGAAAATATTTTAATAGAAGAATAACTGAAGTCATTGCCTGGTACCGGATCTAGTGCCTTCTCGTTATTTTCATGGAATTTCTAAAATTTCATGGAAAATCTAATCTAAAGAAGCCGATTTCTTCCCCTGGGGTTTTCTTGCAGCCAGTCCTCCTCGATTTGTGACAGTGGATGAACTTCTGGAGACAGCGAAAGGAGTCACCAACATGGCTCTTGCCCATGAGATCGTGATGAACGGGGACTTCCGGATTAAGCCAGTGGAATTGCCAGAGGACAGGTGCGGTGCCTGGCGAGTTGTCCTGTTTAGTAGAACCCTGGCATATCCAGGTGCTGGAAATGCTTGTTGATGCCCATCAAGTGCATTTTTCCTGTTATACGTTATTTCTAAAAAATCCCATGTGAGGGATTACTAGAGTTTGAAGGTGGCAGTTGATTTTGATAGGCCTCTGTTGCTCACCTGTAAAACACTGACATTCTGCTAATAAAGGAGAAGTGACTGCTAGGTTAGCAATAGGAGGCGTCTGCATATTTTTAAATTTTTTGGAGACAGAATCTTATTGTGTAGTTCAGGCTGGCCTTCAACTCCCTTGAACTCATTATGTAGACCAGGCTGGCCTCAAACTTACAGCGATTCTCCTGCTGCAGCCTCCTGAGTGCTGGGATTACAGATGTGCATCACCACACCCAGCAAACATAGGGTTTTACAGATACTTCCTATATACCTGTGAAGAAAGTAACTTTCTAATGAAGAATCGTGCTGGGGATGTGGCTCAGCTATAGAGTGTTGCTTAGTGTGCATGAGGCCTGCTTTCAACCCCTAGTACCACCACTAACACAAGACAAGAAGGGACAAGAAAGTCTTTTTTTTTTTTTTGGTACTGGGGACCAAACTCATGACCATATGTTGCAGGCTTATATCGGCACAGTTTTGAAAGTCCTATTTTTAGGACATGAAAGCTGGGTTTAGTGAGACATTGTAAGTTGCTGTAGTTTGGTACTTAGTTAAGCAGTTCTCCCATACATCACATGAGAATAGGTCATTTTTAGGAACTAAAGTTCTTTCACCTTTTTGTGGGGGAGTACTAGGGATTGAACTCATAACCGCGTGCTTGCAAGATAGGCGCTTATGCTGCTGAGCTAAATCCCCAGCTGTACTCTAGTTCTTTCACCTGTTACATGCTGAATTGTTACCTTAAAGCTACTTACCTGCCCATATTTTAGGAAATTTGCAGGTAACAGGAAAGTAAAATTTAATAGCCCTGAATAATCCATATGCCATTGTTACATGCTATTAATTGGTCACTACATTTGTTGCAAGTTATTTTTTCTAATAAGGTACTTATTGGGAAAAAAAAAACAACTAAAGTTTGTATTACTTTAAGTATGTCTGGGAAATCTTTTCTTGATTCTTACCTTTTTTTTTGTCTTTTTCGTTTTTATCGGTACCAGGGATCGAACTCATGACTGCCTGCTTGCAAGGCAGACGCTTATGCCGCTGAGCTAAATCCCCAGCCCAATTCTTACCTTTTTAAGATTTATTACCTTAACCCATAGAATCTGTGATTTTAAAATTTGATTTGAGATGTTCTGCCCCCATCTCCCTTTTCTCTAGCTTGGAGAAGAGAGTGAAGGAGATTGTACATAAAGCTTTTTGGGACTGCCTGAGTGTCCAGCTAAGTGAAAACCCCCCGACCTATGACCATGCCATCAAACTTGTGGGAGAGATCAAAGAGGTGAGCCGAGTGAGTTGAGGTGCCCAGCAGTGTTTACCCAGCCTCTTTGTCTTTCTGTTCCTGAAGACATTAAAGAAATGGAAAGATGACAAAGCTAAATTACTTGCAGAAATACAGGTTATTTTTGACTTAAAAATTATTTTACAAATTTTAATAGGTATGGATATAATGTAACATAGTCTCTGGAATAGAAAACATTTTAGGTGACAGGACTTTTTGCAATGCTTTTAGCCATTGTCTTTTTTTTTGAGGTAGGCTTCTCACTGCATAGCCCAGGCTGGCCTTGAACTCATTTATGTATCTTAGGCTGTCCTCAAACTCACAGCGAACCTCCTGCCTCAGCCTCCTGAGTGCTAGGATTACAGATGTGCCACCTTGCCCAGCAGCTGTAGTCTTGAAGAAGACCTGCCTCTGTGGAAACTGGAATGGACAGTTGGCTCCTGTGTTCATGCTAATAAGTGTGTTCTTTTCCCTCCAACATTTGTTTCTTGTATCCAGGTGGTAGATACTAGAGTGTTTTGTTTTTTTGTTTTTTTTTTTATCGGTACCGGGGATCGAACTCACGACCACCTGCTTGTAAAGCAGGTGCTTATGCTGCTGAGCTAAACCCCCAGCTCCGATACTAGAGTTTAAATAGAAACTTCAGTAGCTATTCTAACTGAACTTGTAAGATTCTTCTCTGTAGATTTGTTGAAAAAGAGGTTAGAATGTGTACAGCCTTTCAGTGGCAGTTGGTGAAGGGCTTATTTGGATAGTTATACATTCTTTCATGTATAATCCAAAACAGTGTCTGACTGAGAAACTTCGATTAAACCTAGCTGTGCTCTCTTGTAGACACTTTTATCTTTCTTGCTGCCTGGTCACACTAGACTGAGAAACCAGATAACAGAAGTCTTGGATCTGGATCTGATAAAGCAGGAAGCAGAGAACGGAGCCCTAGACATTTCTAAGCTGGCAGAATTCATCATTGGCATGATGGGGACCCTGTGTGCACCTGCTCGCGATGAGGAAGTTAAGAAACTAAAGGACATTAAGGAAATCGTGCCCCTCTTCAGGTATGGAGGTGTGCGGACTGAACGCAGTATACCTAAACACAAGCCCAATTTCAGACTTAAACTTCCTAAAGTCTAGGTGCTGAGGTATTTAAAATTTAAAGCAAACATCCATAATAGTGAAAATTAGAAGGAAGGAAGAAAACACCCGTAATTTTACCATATAACAGTCATAATTCTCTGAACAACTAGGATGAACATAACAATACAGGATGTATTACTGTTATTCTCCTACTAGCCTGTTTTGAAACACTGTTTTATTATTTTTACTTTTTTCTGTTTAAAGTTAAAAAAAGCCACAATCACTGTTTTCATTTTATATGTATATATATTTTGTTTTGTCTAATTTTTGTGGTAGTGAAGCCTGAACCCAGGGCTTCCTGCACGCGAGGCAAGTGCTGCTGCACACAGCTGCGTACATCCCCAGCCTTGTGTGTTCCAGCTTGAGACGGGGTCTCACTGAGTTGTCCTCTGTAACCAGGCACTTGTAATCCTCCTGCTTCGTCCTCCTGAGTAGCTGGAATTACAGGTGTGTACATGTGCTTGGCTGCTGTGTATAGTTTATTTTGAAAAATTCCAAGCCTGCAGGAAAGTTGCAGAAACAGTACAGTCAGCTCTCAGATGCGATTTACCTTCGGGTAAATCTATATTTTGTCACGGCTGCTTTATTGTTTAATATACATCTATGTGACCACACCTCCCTCCTGTCCTGCCAACCTTCTGAGGATTAATGACAACTTTATGACATTTTACCCTTAAATATTTCAGAACTACCTCCTAAGAATGTAGACATTGGAGCTGGGGATTTAGCTCAGCGGCATAAGCGCCTTCCTTGCAAGTGTGCAGTCGTGAGTTCGATCCCTGGTACCAATAAAAACGAAAAAGACAAAAAAAAAAAAAAAAGAATGTAGACATTGTTTTATTCACAATATAGCCAAGATGTTAAATCTAACATTGCTGGGGATTTACTCAGCAGCATAAGCACCTGCCTGGCAAGCGTGAGGTCATGAAAGTTCGATCCCTGGTACCAAAAAAAAAAACCTGACAGTATAATCCTGTTGACATATGTATTAATGTGTACTCCATATTTTTGGAGGATACCAGGATGGCTCCCCTGCTGCCATTTGCTTCTATTTTGATTCACCTTTGTCCTACAGATTTGTGCAGAGCTGGCCAGGGAAGTGCTCTCCCTCACCATCAGTCAGCTTTAAGCAGTGTGAATGGGTCTAGCTGAGGCTCCTGTGTGTAACCTTTGAGGCAAAGTCACAGGTCAGCAATGCCCGCCCATAACTCCCTGCTAGGCCAGGGACTCCGTACTATGGGCTGGGATTGAAAACACAAGACCCTGCTGCAGACTGTTACTCAGATTCCTCCAAGCTTAGCGGCTCCCTGTCACTAGAATCCCTCACTCTCTCTCTCTGCATGCTGCAGAGGTGCCATCCTGCCCCTGCCCAGCCCAGCTCAGGGGGATCCCATTGTTCCATTCTACAGTCACTCACCCAGCCTCCCCCCTCTCACGAATTAATGAAACCAATGTTAGGCCCTGGGCTGAGGCCTTTGTTCTGGCTAGTTAGCCTTTGTTCCAACTGGACTCAGGACTCTCCTGGCTCCCCACAACGGCAAATACGTCTTTGTCTCTTTATTCTTGCTGTGGGTTGCATTGGGAGTGGTAGATTGGGATTTACTTGTGAGAATTCTAGTAACTTGTCCCTGGGATTACAATTTATAAACTGTGGCCCACAACTGGATGCCTATACATTTTTGGTTTTGGTGGTGCCGAGGATTGAACCCAGGGCCTTGTGCATGCTAGGCCAGTGCCTGACCACTGAGTCATGCCTCCAGCCCCCTGAGTATTTAAATTTATTTTTAATTTATTATTATTATTGTTATTATTTTTGAGACAGGTTCTCACTATGTAGTCCAGGCTGGTTTGAACTCACTATGTAGCCCAGGCTGGCCTTGAACTTTCGGGGGTCCTCCTGGCTCAACCTTCCAAGTGCTGGGATTACAGGCATGTGCCACCACACCCAGCAAATACTTAATTTTAAATACATGATTGTGATAAAGTTCCTATAATTATTATGCTAACATAGGTGAAAGGATGATGTGATGCTACTGAAGATTGGGTTTTTTTTTAAGACACGGTCTCACTGTGTACTTTAGGCTGGCCTTGAACTCACTGTGTAGTCCAGGCTGGCTTGGAATTCACGGCAGTCTTCCCGCCTCAGCCTCCCAGCTGCGCTACTGTGCCCAGCACGAGAGACTGATTTTGATTAACTGTTTAGCTTAATTTCCCTTTCAACAGATAAAGATGTTATTTGTCAAAATGATACTGGGCCATAGTGCCTACAGGGGAAATGACCTCAGAGCCATACATGGCACTGGACTAGAAGGGATCATAATGCACTGTAAACAAAGGGTGACTTTTATGACTGGGCATGTCCCTCGGGGGAGCTCAAAGCCATGTTGGAGAGTAGTTTTCCAACACACTGGCTCCCATGGGCCCTGAGGCTCCCGCTGGGCAACTGCACGTGGACATGGCCATCCCCACATCTGGGCGGTCAGCGTCTGGCTGTCACAGTTGCTCTTGCTGAGAGGCTACTCGGGGCCGCCCTGCTGGCAGGCTGAGTGACACAGATACCACACATGTGGCCCCCATGGCTCTCGGGACTGGATGTGCAGCTGTACAGAGGAGACCCCGTAGGACAGGTGGTTCTGACTGTTCCTGTGCTGGTCACATAATTAGCTTTCTTACTGGAAGTCTTTTTGGTACAATAACATGGAGTTGTTGGAGACACAGACTCATCATGCAGTCTTCGCTGATGGCGACACTGTGCAGAGCTACCGTAGAGTCTCACAACCGGGACCCTGCCATTGGTAAAGCCTGCTGTTGATGTAGATTTGCTGTTTTACTTGTTCTTATTTGTATATGCTTTTGTATGAACTCTACTTCAATCTTGTATCTGTGTAAGTTTGTGTATCCCTTTTACATTCAAGATCCTGAACAGTTCCAGTGACACAAAAATCTCTCACATTGTCCGTAATCAGTGTCTATGGTTTTTTTGTTTGTTTGCTTTTGATTTTTTTGAGGCAGGATTTCACTGTGCAGTTCAGGCCAGCCCAGACTCACGACATAGCCCAGGCTGACCTCAGACTTGCTGCAATCTTCATGCCTCAGTCTCCCAAATGCTAGGATTATAGGTGTGTGCCACCACGCCCAGTTTTTTTTTTTAAAAGAAACTATCCACAAGCATTTCCAGTGGCAGGAAAATACTTGCATAGATAGAATTTTCTTCCTTAGAAGAGACAAATTAGTTTATAATTATCAGATATTTAACTGTGCAGTGAGTCCTTTGTGCACAGAACTTTCCTAAATATCAATTATTTTTTAGTTTTATTTTTGGTACTGGGGGTAGAACCCAGGTGCACTCTGCCACCGAGCTACAGTCCAGCCTTATTTATTATTTATTTATTCAGAGGCAGGGTCTTGATAAGTTGCCCCTGTGGGACTCGAGCTCGCAGTCTTCCTGCCTCAGTCTCCCTTGGTGTTGGGATTATAGGTGTGTGCTGCCACTCCAGACTCCAAACATGATTTGAGTGTGAGTAGGTGTGTGTGGTAGTAGGGATTGAGCGCAGTGCTTCACACTGAGCTATATAGCCTCACCCTTTTTATTTTCGTTTTGAGATAGGGTCTTTCTAAGCACTAAGTTGCCTAGCTGGGCTCAGACTTGTGATCCTTCTGCCTCGGCCTCCCACAGTGCTGTAGTGATGCAGTCCACCACTACATGTGACTGCCGTTGATTTGGACTTCACTGAATGTTACTACCAAGTTGCTTTCCAAAAATTCTATGAGAAAAGAATTTCTTATTTCCAGCTTCCATGATATAAAAGAGAATAGCACATTCTCTTTCATTTGTACAATAGATAACAAAAGGCCTTGCCAGGTGAGGTGGTGCACGTCTGTAACCCAGGCACCCTAGGAGGTAGAGCAGGAGAAGAACAAGTTAGAGCCCAGCCAGTTTAGTAACTTAGCGAGACCCTGTCTCAAAGTATAGAATTAGAACAAGGACAGGGAATGTAGCTCAGTCTGAGGGCCATTGGTTCAATCCTCAGTCCAGGGCTTGGTGGGAGATGTTACTTCA
The DNA here is from genome assembly GCF_034190915.1 of Cavia porcellus. Taxonomy (NCBI): domain Eukaryota; kingdom Metazoa; phylum Chordata; class Mammalia; order Rodentia; family Caviidae; genus Cavia; species Cavia porcellus. Next base: position 31,407,802 of record NW_026947500.1, read on the forward strand.
AGGTTTAGAAAGAGCAGTGAAAAGACTCCTAAAATAGTTACTGATTTTTCATTCATTTAGCAAGCTTTTATTGAGCCCTCTTACGTGCCGGACATGATATTGGACATCAGTTGTAAAATAAGGAGGTTTACAATCTAGCCAAGGTTAATGGGGAATTCCTTGGAAAAGTTCTTGGAGAAATACCTTGAAGCAAACTCAAACTTACACCATAAAGTAAAGGAATTGCACCAGGGTTGGGGGCAAATGCCTATATTCCAAGCTACTTGGGAGGCCAAGGCAGGAGGATTGCAAGTTTCAGGTCAGCCTGCGCAGTTTAGCAAAACTGTCTCAAAGTAAACTACAGAGGGCTGTGGTAGAGCATTTGCCTGGCACGCGCAGCTCTCAGGGTTCAACTCCCAGTGCAGCACACACACAAAAAGATGGGTCACAGATGCCCTGTCTGAGGGAGCTGGCAGTGTCTCCCAGTTCCAGCTGATTTGGACTGTGATGGGACGGGGGCCCAGCTTGTCTGGTCTTTTGATTTTTTAAGAGAAGGACATCAGGGGAAAGCAAAGGCCAGGGTGGCGTGCTGCCTGCCCCTCGCCTTGCCCGTGTGCACTGCCCTTGCTCTGTGGCTGCCTCACTGGCCTTTCTTCCCACCTTGGGGGACTGAGTGCGCCTCGTTGTTCTCTCTGGGCCGCTGGGGGCTCCGGGGACCTGGGGAGGTGAAGATGGGGGCAGGACACTGCCAAAAACCGCAGCCTTTCAGATTGTTAACGCTCATGCCTGTGTTTTCTAAACTTGTTTCCCTTCATCTTTTCTCTTGACTTTCCAGACATTTCTTGCTACCCCTTCTGAGAGGAAGACTCCCTCTGCCTGTCAGGGGTGCCTCCAAGTGCCTCGTGCTGAGGGCCTCCTTCTCTTGCAGGGCAATGTTCGCTGTGCTGGACCTCATGAAGGTGGACATGGCCAACTTCGCTATTAGCAGCATCCGACCCCACCTCATGCAGCAGTCGGTTGAGTACGAGAGGAAGAAGTTTCAGGAGCTGCTGGAGAAGCAGCCAAGTATGTTTCCTGCTTTTTTTTTTTTTTTTTCCGGTACTGGGACTCAAACTCAGGACCTTGGGCTTGCCAGGCAAGTGCTCATGCTGCTGAGCTGTCTCCCCAGCCTCTTTGGAGTACATTTTGTCCTCTGTTTTGCGTCATTTGTTGCTGTCACATCTGCAATGATACTTTTTGCAAAACAAAACTAAAATTATGTAATGGAATAGGCTAGCTACACACAGTCTAGAAACAGCGAGCTACAAGACTGCAGCTAACTCGGTACACACTGAAGAGAACATGCACAGGAACAGAGCGGGGTGGGTAGAAAGTGCGAACGAGAAGGAAAAAGTGAACGTGGTCCAGATTGAACGTTGGATAGTTGTAAATGAAAATGTCTTTGTTGCATGCATGCGTCATCTGGGTTCACACCTAGGACAAGTCTCATTTTTGTGAACCTCTCAGATGACTGCAGGAAAACATAACTAGAGAATCTATAGCAGCGTCATAGGTGTGAGGTGCTGTTTTGGTCTCTGCATTAGGAGCTAACATTCTGGGTGGACTTCAGTCTTCAGAGCCAGTTTACCATGAGCTCTAGGTGGCTGCGCCTCTGCCAGCAGCAGGGTGGTCCCGGTGCGCTGTGTGACAGGCCCAGATGGGAAAGGTAGATTCATCCACCTGACCCAGTTAGAGGCTGCAGGGGCCAGGAGGAGCCGGGGACAAACAGAGCAGGAGTGGGGCAGGGTGGGGGCGGGGGAATGACACTGCACACACAGCTGGGCAGCTGGCACAGTTGCATGCCCAGGGAGCCACAGGGGCCGCAAGTGGGGTGCCGGAAGTGGGGTGCAATGCAGAGCGCTGCTGAAGCAGAAGCGCAGGCCAGTCCCTGCTCTGCTGGGGTTTGAGACTTGTCCACCACGTGGACACCAAGGTTTCCAGGCTGGTGGCTGCAGAGAGTGCTTCCTGCTGGGGCAGCCAGCCAGGGAAGCAGGTGTGGCAGGAAGGGGTGGGCAGCAGCCACACCTGGGGACCCACTTGGTTTCAAGGAGGCCTCAGCTGGCCGAGCTGCAACTCCTCCAGGATCTGGCTGGTGCAGTTTTTGCTTATAATGCAGACAAGATCCTCATGGTCTTTCTGTGGATGCGTCGGAATACTTGATGCAGTGCTCAGCTTAGAGACGCTACGGAGGCCAGACACAGGTGACAGTCAACCAAGGGCCCCTCTGGCTCCTTCCCAGTAGGGAATTCCACATGAAACATGGACCTCAGTTAAGCCGGTCCACAGAAGAGGCTGTGCTGCAGGGGGAGCTCCAGGGGCCTCAGCCCATCAGCCTTGGGGCAGGAACATCTGCTCTCACAGAGCTGGAGTCATCCGAACTTCCGGTCTCTTGCAGGGTCAGGCTGGGGAAGGAAGGTGGCAGAACTGGTAGGTGGCAGGGCCTGGCCGGTTGCTGTGCCCCACAGCCCATGAGGTGCGTCTTGTAAATTTCCTTACCCCAGGAAACCAATATTCAGACAGCTTTGAGATGACTCAGCTAGTGATGGGCAGGACTATGATTCAATCTAAGTTTTATCTGATACCTGAAGCTCACAGAGTTCATTCCTGGCACCGTGTTATACCAGCAGGACAGGCTTCTCCCAAGCAGTTCCCAGAAGCTGCCGCTCGGTGCCCTGTAACATTTGCAGCTTTGTTTTACAGATTCCCTGGACTTTGTCACCCAGTGGCTGGAAGAAGCCACTGCTGACCTCATGACTCAGAGGTGCAGACTAGCCCTGCCCGAGGGGAAGGCTGCTGGCTCCAAGGATGCCCTTGTGCCGAGCCCGGTGTCCGTCCAGAACTACGCCTACCTGAAGCTGCTGAAGTGGGACCACCTCCACAGACCTTTCCCCGAGGTCAGTGCTGGGGCGGGCTGCACTGTGTTTCACTGTGTGCTGCTGGGCCCAGAATTCTCCCTTACAGTGTGCAATGCTGTGGTTTTTAGTTTTTGATTTTTTAAAAAAATTTTATTTTTAGTTTTTTTTTGTCTCTTTTGAGACAGGGTGTGGCTGTGCCTCTGGCTCACTTTGTAGCCCAGGCTCCTCTTGCCTCAGCCTCCTGAGTGCTGTTTAGCATATAGTTAGACTAATGCAACTGTTACCACTAGTTAATTTAGAGTATTTTCGTTACCCTGAAAAGAAACCCTATCCGCTCTAGCAGTCACTGCCCTTGCTGTGCTCCTTACATCCCCTGCTGCCTGCCCTGTCGGCCTCTCATCCTGGGTGTCTGAGGTAGACAGTGTGGGCCTTTGGTTCTGGCTTCCTTCGGGAAGTGTAACGTCCATCTGTGTGGTAGTGTATAGCAAGACTTCATTTTCCCTTGTATTTTTTTTTATTGCAGTAAAATACATATACTATAAAGCTACTATTTTAACTGTTTTTAAGTATACAGTGGTAGGGGGCCAGGGATTCAGCTCAGCAGCTCAAGCACTTGCCTGGTAAGCGTGAGGTCATGAGCTCCATCCCTGGTACCAAAAACAAACAATTAAGTATACAGTGGCATTAAGTTCATTCTCATTATTGTGCAGCCATCAAACAGTAATTCCCTGCTGCACTCCCGTCATCCCAGCCCTTTGATGGCTGAGGCAGGAGGATCACTTCAAATTTGAGGCCAGCCTGGACTACATAGTGAGACTCTGTCTCAAATAGATAACAACAGACACAAAACACAAACAGGAAATCCCCATTACATGGCCCTGGCAGCCACAGCTCTAGCTTTCTGTAAGTGGGATCGTCCAGGGTCCGGCCTTTTGTGCCCTGCCTGTTTACTTCGCATTATGTCCTCGAGGCTCATGGTGTAGTGGACATCACCATCTCCCCCCTCTTAAGATGGAGTAATTTCTTCCTTCGTGTGGTCAGCCGCTGGACGGTGCTGTTGTTTCTGCTTCGGGCTGCTGTGCAGTGCGCATTTGTGACCATTTGTTGACATGGATGGACATTTTCATGTCGTGATTCCATGCCTAGGACTGGAGTTGCAAGGTGACGTGGTCACTCTCAGCGTACCCCTTTGAGGAAGCACCAGGTTTGTAAAGCACCGAATCACTTTTCAGTGCCCCCAGCGAGGTATGATGCTTCCAATTGGTGCATCTTCTTTTTTCCTCCCTGTTTTTAACCCTTTTGATCAAAACCACAGCAGTGATGTTGCTTCACAGCTTTCTCTTTTTTTTATTTTTATTTATTTATTTATTTTTTTAAAAGCCAGTCAAATTTAGCAGTGGGGGGGGTGGTATACCAACTTTAGTGACACTAATGTTAATAAGTTCTGATAACCCACTGCCATCGGACCAGCCCACAGCTTTCTCTTAAAAAACAACTTCTGCTCCCACGCTAGGCTACGCCCAGCTGTAGTCAGCCTGCGAGCCAGGAGCATCGAGGAACTCCCCTAGTTTGTCTCTGAGGAGCCAGCGTGGTGCAGCCTCCCCAGCTGTGGGGAAGACAGTGATGTCCTCGGGGTCAGGTGTCTGGATTGGGAGCAGCCTGAGGACACCTTCTGCCACTCAGCTGAAATACACACGCAGAGGCCACAGAGTGCAGTGCAGTCAGAGCGAAGGAGCAGAGTGAGCTCAGAGAGGAGACAGACAGGGAGTCCTTCACACAGACCTGCGTGCCCTCAGCCTTCAAACAGTCTCTCTTCCTGATTTGGAAGGTTGGGCTTTGACCCCAGACTGTTAACGTCTTGATGGGTCCTTAGACGTCCAGGTGTGGAGCTTGTAAGCACTTGGGGCTGAAGTGGGCTGCTTGGCCTTTCCACTGCTCTGCTCCAGCCACACTCAGTTCTCTGGCATGGCAGGAGCAAGGCTGTGTCATCCCAGGGGTGCTGTCAGCTCTGCTCCGAGATCTGGCGGCTCCTTTCACTACGTGGTCCCCAAGCATCTCCTTGCTGCAGGCTGCTGGGGGATGGCGGGGCTGTGCCCTCACGGCTGACTTCCTGTGGCTTGTTGGGGCCCAGGAGGGTACTTCACAGGATTGGGAGTTTCCAATCAGAGAATGGGGGCAGCAGCACAAACCAGGAGGTGTTGGTCACCTTAGCTTTGTACCTCATTTCTTTTTCCTTTTTTGTTTTGGTACCAGGGATCGAACTCAAAACCTCATGCTTGCAAGGCAAGTGCTTATGCCGCTGAGCTAAATGCCTGGATCTCTTTCCTTTTTGATACTGCAGCATTTCTCTGTCTATCCATCTATCTATGCAGTACTGGGAATTGAACCCAGGGCCTTTATCCTGGGCTATATCCTTATTTTTTATTTTGAGACAGAATCCTGCTATGTTGTCCAGTCTGGGCTTGAACTTGTGATCTTCCTGCCTCAGCCTCTGAGAGTGCTGGGATTACAGCCTCTGAGAGTGCTGCCACACCCAGCAACTTTTATTTATTGAGCATTGGTTTGCTCACCATTCCACTTGCACTGCCTTTGTCATTCTTCACAGATCCCCAGAAGAGGGGTTACCCTTTTTGCCTAGCTGAGAGGGCCCAGGTCACGCTGCTGTGTGTGATGGAGCCTGTATTTGCACCCAGTCTGCCGCGGATCCTTCCTGAGTGTGCCTGTGGCCTCCCTTCTCAGGAAGAGCACTGAGAGGCGGAGAATTAGTCCTAGCTCGGCTCACAAGTGACTCCTGAGGGGACTGAGTGGCAGAGACGGCGCTGGGCTGGGCCCTGCTGCCCTCTGCTGGCCGTTCATGTCTCAGCACAGCGCTGTCCTGTGTTGTCCTTGCAGACAGTGCTGATGGACCAGCTGCGTTTCCAGGAGCTGCAGGGGCAGCTGGAGCAGCTGACCGTGCTGGGGGCCGTGCTGCTGGTCACGTTCAGCATGGCGGGGGCTGGCGTCGCCAGCCAGGCCGACTTCGCCGAGAGACTCAAGATGGTCCTGAAGGTCCTGCTGGCTGACATGAACCTGCCGTGAGTGAGGCTGCACATGCGTAGAGGGTGGGCAGGGGCAGTGGCTTCCAGTGCCCCCCACAGCAGGGTGCGGGGAGACCTCGCGCTGTAACTATGCTCCCTACTGCAGACTGAGCCGCGGGTCACAGACAGGGTCGCTGAAGGGGTAGCGGGGCTCTGAGATCCTGGCTTTCAGATGTTAGCTAAGGAACTCCTTTCCCATTGTGACCTGGTACGTGTTTGTGCACCTCTGTAACTGAAATGACAGGCTCACAAGATGGAACTTATGCTAAGTCCCATGTGTGCTGGTATCTTCTACACTTAGTCCACTTTAAGAAAAAAAAAAAAAAAAAAGGAAAAAAAAGACTGAATTGCAATGAAAAACAGGGCTGGGGATTTAGCTCAGCGGCATAAGCGCCTGCCTTGCAAGTGCATGGTCGTGAGTTCGATCCCTGGTACCGATTAAAAAAAAAAAAAACAACGGAACCCTAGAGCCAGGAATGCTGGTATTACCTACAGGCCCAGCACTCAGGAGGCTGAGGCAGGAAGATCGCCATGAGTTTGAAGCTAGCCTGAGCTGCATAGTGAGTTCAAGATCATCCACAACCACATAGTGACACACTGTCTAAAGAACAAAACAATAAAAACAAAAACCAGATCCCTGGAGAAACCCAGGCGATCAGCAATCCACACAAGGGTGGTCCATTGCTTCAGCTAGAGCTCGTGGAGGGACGCGCCCAACCACAGAGGGGCAGACAGGAGATGCTGTTCCCACTCCTCACACATGCGCCCGTGCAGCCTGTGCTGTGCCTCAGTGCACGCCAAGACTGCAGCAGCTCTGCTCTGGCCCAGCCCGAATGTGCGCATCACTGAGGATTGAGCCCAGGGCCCTTGCACTGAGCTGCATCCCTTCCCTCCCCCACCCCGTTTATTTATTTTTTTTAACTTTTTCATTTGCCCCAGGGTCTCACTAAGTCACTGAGGTACCTAGGCTGGGCTTCAACTTCTGTTTCTTCTGCCTCAGCCCCCGAGAGTGCTGGAATTGCTGGGGTGCACCATCCCACCTGGTTCAGAGGTTTCTGAATGTTTCTGCATAAACTTTGTGTCTGACAAGGCCCAGTTTGGAGGATTGAAATAACTACTCCAACCTTCTCAGGCTCTCAGGGAGGGACCTGCACAAAGTGTGGGTGCGTGGGTGCAGCGTGGGGTGTCACAGCACAGGGGCTTTGCGCAGCTGAGGCCTAGCTTGAGGCTGGGGGCAGGTGTGGCCCTGCTGTTGCTGCCGGAGCCCCGCGCTGCCCACTCCCTCCACACAAGGGTTAGATCCACAACCCACATCGGGACATGGATTTTTCCCTCACCGTCACACACCAGGAAGCCCTGCAGGCTGGCAGTGACGTTTCCTCTGCACCGCTGCCACCTCCTGTCCCCCTCCCGAGCGCTCCTGGGCTCAGATCCACCAAGTCCTAGCCTGACGCTGCTTGGCACAGTCGGTCCCCTTCAGAGGAGCCCGGCCCCTTCTGTCCCTGGAGCAGCGGAGGGAAGCCCCGGCCGCAGGTGTGCGCAGCCGCTTAGCTGCCTGCTCTCTGCTCCGCAGCTCCTTCCGCCTGGACGAGGCCCTGAGCGCCGTCGGGGAGAGAGTGTGCCTGGAGCTGAGCGGCTGCCTGGCACGCTGCGGAGCCCCCGCCTTCTCCGCCGACAAGGAGGCCGTGCTCAAGGGCCGAATCCGGGCCGTGGGTGGCCCCGACGACCCCGTCCGCAGGATCATGGGTACGTGGGGAGCACGGGAGGTCACACAGGGACACGGGCAGGGAGCGGGCGCGATCATCATTGCGTGATGAGCAGGGTGCCTGTGGATGGGCAGATGACCAGCCAGGCGCCACTGTCCAAGGCTTCAAAGCCCAGAATTGCAGGCCCTGGTTCCGGAAAGGGACGGTGCCCACAGGCGGGCGGGCAGGCGGCTGGTGTGAGGCGTATCACTCACACTGGGAGGACTCAGGGAAATGAAGAGTTACTAACAGAGCTGACAAATGTAAAATAAGCTAAAATAAAAAGTACTGCTACCTATTCGCCAGACACGGTGGCGCGCTGCTACAGTCTGGCTACTCCGGCGAGGAGGAGGAGACTGCAGGTCCCCGAGCAGGGAACCCAGTCCGTGCCCCATGGGAAGCCCCGGGGCAGGCACAGGGCATGGGATGGAGAATCCCATTTGGGATCCATCTAGGCGCAGGACATGTGTGGATGGACCTGTCTTGGTGACACCCATGGAGTGACATTAACAGGTATTAGTAATAAAAGAGGCAAAGGATAAAAGTCCTCGTTTTTGTGATAAATCTGCTAGAAGCGTGGCTGGATGGACCCCGCCCCCCAGCCGACAGGAGAGGACAGGGGTGGGAGAGGAGAACCCGTTGCCCCATCTGTCCAAATTGCTCCTCCCCGCCAACCTCCGGGGCAGTTGGGGGGTTCTCCCTGTGGGCCCAGGGGAAGAGAGCTCACAGATCTAGGGTGCCGGATCTTTTCTTCCCTCTTTGAGCCGCTGCAGCCGCCCAGAGCCCAGTGCTGCAGAGGGGATGAGCACTGCCTGCCACCCCGCCCTCGGAGCACTCAGCCGTGAGAAGCACTGAACCGGGCTGACCGGTTAGAAGGGCGCTGCAGTTCAGCCCTGGGCAGTGGGCAGACGTCCCGAGAGAGGTGGCGGCAAAGCTAGGAATGGGAGCGCAGCCAGAAGCCTGTGCAGTCACTTTGAACGGGAACAGCTAATCCCTTCTTTTTCCGTCCAGTACTGGTAGTGGAACCCAGGGCCTCCCTCACGCATGCTTGGCAAATGCTCCGCTGCTGCGTGGCGTCCCCACCCCTACTAATCACGTTCTTTCCTATCACAGAATCCCGAGTCCTGACCTTTTTGGAAACCTACCTTGCCTCGGGTCACCAGAAGCCAATGCCCACAGTGCCAGGGGGATTGGGGCCAGTTCAGAAAGAGCTGGAGGAAGTTGCCGTCAAATTCGTCCGCCTGGTCAACTACAACAAGATGGTCTTCTGCCCCTACTACGACGCCATCCTCAGCAAGCTCCTCCTCCGGTCCTAGACGCACGCCCCGGCCACAGCCTTGGTCCCTGGCCCACACCCTGGCTCCGCTCCGCCAGCGCTTCGGGGGAATGGCTGAGTAGCTCGTTCTGTACAGCAGCACTCATCCCAAGGGGCAGCACCTCGGGGGTCCCTGGTGGAAAAACTTGCTGGAGAAGGCGCTGAGTTGTATTTTGAGAGATTGTATTTATGAGTGCAAGTTTACAAATCAAAGAAGTTTTTGTTACCTTGAATTTTATAAGTAACTCTCAGCTTTTTAGCAGTTGATTGCTGTGTCTCCACTGTTACCCCACAGACTGCAGTGGCCGCGTCCTCCCGAGGAGGCCGGGACCCTGTCCTGCTGGCCAGGTGGCCTCCTGGCAGATGGCCCATGCTGACTGCCTCCAGGAGTACAGGAGGCCAAGCCCTGACTTCATCTCTTGGCCCTCCCTTGCAGAGCCCCCACTCCTCTTCGCCACAGGCAGTTTGTGTTAGCTAGCAGGGCCGTATTTATCACCTTACACACACACACACACAACCGTTGCTTCAGCCATGCCTGGCAAGGCCAGGGCCCTGGAGCCCTTTAGTTTCAGAGCAGAGTAGATTCTAAAAAGCTTGTTCTTCTGTGCTGAGGATGTAGGTGTTAAGTGCTTGCCTGGCATGGGCAAGGCCCTCGGTTCAGTCCCGGCCACTTCCAAAAAGAAAAATGAGCAAGAGAAAGAAACAGCAAAAGCTATCCAAGCAGCACCGTGCAATGCCTGCAGTGCTGTGGTCCCGCCTGCTTGGGAGGCTGAGGCAACAAGATGATTTGGGCCCAAGAGTTTAGAGACTGTGTCTAAAAGCAAAGCTTATTCTTTTTTTACAGGATTACTGTAACCGAACTGGACAATAGCCGTTAAGTCTATGAGATCTAAAGAAAAGAATTTCCTTTACTTGTTAGCCCAGAAAGTTAAGGTGGAGATTTCGAAGATATGTATTTATGTATATACACACATATTTATGTATTTATACATATAGTTTAGTGTAATAAGAAAGAAATGTCTGAGGTTTTTTATTGAAAAATTCACTCTGAGGTAGTACACAGATGTGTTGATTTTGAATTCTGGAACTAGATTAAAGTATTTTTAGTTAAAAGAGCCCAATCTCACTAATCTAGACAAAGAAGTCTCAGAATAATCCCTGGTAACTGGGTAGGAATTTTCAAGCGCACAGTGACCAGAATTCCTGGCATGCCCTGTGACTGCAAGTAATTTGAGTCTCACAGATGATCAGCTTTAAAAAATAAATAAATAAAAAGTGTACACGCATGTGTGTTTTAGACCAGGGATACAAGAAGCAGAGCTGTGTCTCTGGAATGACCTCACCTGTCAGAACGGGAAGGAGTAAAATTATGTGGTGACCCCTGTATGAATGGCGGGGCGGGGTGGGGTGGGGTGGGGGAGGCTGGAGCGAAAGGTCGAGAAACATTCATCCTCTGACTGTCGGGGTGCCTGGCTCGATGGGAGCGAGTGGCTGGGGGATGTGGTCTCTGGGTATGTGCTTCTGACCAGACTCTAATGCTGCTTTCTCCTTGCAGTCAGAAGTGTGCTGACGATGTGCTTAAAAGATCACTGAATTCAGACTTAAGGACAGATTTTCCCGGATTTCTTACAGGCTAGTGGTTCAGCAAGAGAGACACAAAAGTCACACAGCAGGATGGGGTTGTAGCTCGTGGGGTAGCGTAGAGTGTTGGCCTCGCATGTGTGAAATCCTGGATTTGACTCTAAGCACAGGAAAAAAAAGTAGAAAAAACATGGAAGCAATTTCAGAAAGGTCCCAGGAAAACTGAAAGCTACTCCTGAGCAATCAGGAGGAAAAGGCCATGTTTCATGGTTTTTGGTTTGTTTTATCTTGCTTTTTGAGATAGGGTCTCACAGGGTAGCCCAGGCCAGCCTTGAACTTGGCAGGGGTCCTGCTTCACCTCCTGAGGGCTGGGGTTACAGGTATGCACCACTACACCTGGCTGATTGTGATGTTTGAAAGAAGGCTAGTTATCTGAGAAAGTGTTTCTGATCGGATTTTTTCCAGAGCCTCATTCATTTGTTGTTACCACTCTGGAGAGGCCAAGGGGGTGGTTTTTGGATTGTCTCACCTCACTGCCCGCTGGGTTTGCTTTTGGTAAAATGGGTGTCTGGGATTGTGTCTTGTTTAGATGTCTTCTCATTTGCATATTTTAGTATTGGGGTTGATGCCTATAAACTGCAATGGTGAGTAGCTCTATTGCTCTCGTTTAGAAACTCTAGGAAATGACTTCTCTGTGGTGTCTTTCTGCTGTAGCTGGCTTTGAAGTTGTGAGTCTGTTTGAGCCACATCTGCCAGAAGATCTCATCTCCTCTGTTTGCTGGCATGAGAGGTTGCTGCCTGCTTGGCCCAGCTGCTAATTCTTTGGCACTGGCCCATGGTATTTTCTATGACCCTTAGGCAATCTCCGTCTTGAAAACAGCTGGTTAGAACACTTATATCACTTTAGCTAAAGTGATATAATCAGCAATAGCATTAAACAGCCTAGAAAATAACAAACTTGAGGTAATCATTAATTTGTCATCTTTAACCATAAGAACTAGATTTGTGATTATATAACAAAATCTAAAACTAGAAAATTATGTGCAGTAAATAAGTGCTTAATGTCAGTTGCACCCGGGGGGGGGGGATTTTAAAAGGGCTTAGGAAAAAATTAGAGAAATGGAAGAGATTGGAGGCAAGGCTGGAGGACAAAGGGGGTTATGCAAACCTTGGGAAACTGGTGCAGAAGACATGAGGGAAAGAAAAGGAAGAACAGAACAGAATAACAACCACAAAAAAGCTAGAAACGGTGTTCACACTCAAAAAACCAAGATCAAACCATGAAGGAGAAAAAAAAAGACATCAGAAAAGGCCACTTTCAGATTGTCTGTGTTGTCACACTGGTAGACAGCGTGTGGAGACAGTCCAGATCTGTGCTGATTTATCCCAGCAGGCCAGCAGCAGCTTTTTGGCAGGCAGTGGGTAAAACTCAGTGAGCCTGAGCCCGGCTGGTGTGGAGCTGGCAGCCACAGCCAGAGTTCTGAGCTCAGCTGGCCTCTCCCAGGTGGCTTCCCTCGGCTGCCCCTTCTGCCGGCACAGCCCAGGCCTCAGCACTCCCTGCAGCCAGTGCAGTCCTTCGCATCCCCTGCTCCTCTCCACTGCTGCTGGGGTTGCCAGCAGTTACTGTGTGTCACCAGGTTCAAACCTCTAGTGCAGTGAATCCCATCTGAGGGGGGTGGGGGGCTCCGCCACTGCCGCCGCCTCCGTGAAGTTTCTCTCTTCATTCATCTGTGGGGTTCCATCCTTGCTAAAGATCCTTCCTGGGTCCAGGGTCCCTTCCCTCCTCTTCGTGGCCCTGCTATGTTCCAGCACCTGTACAGCAAGTGTGCGAGAGGCTCTTTCTCTGCACTCTCGCTGCGCGTCTTCCCGTAAGTCTGGAAGGAAGAGCAGTGGAAGGGCGGAAGAGTGGGCCCCTGCAGGCGGGAGCAACGGTACTGCAGGTCGAAGAGCGGAAGCAGGGTCTCTGAGGTTTCAGACCGGCAGTATCAGATGTGCTCTGTTCGGGGTAATGTTGGAACTCCCGAGGGTGCCGGGTGCATACGCAGGTGCATGTGGTTATAGGAGCTTGGTGAGAGGCCGTGTGTAAGCAGATGAGCCATGAACTTGCTTCCAGTTGCTTCCAGAGCAGAGGCAGATAAGATGTATCTTTAGGTCTCTGGAAAATCTGGGGTCACTGTTCCCTGGCAGACTAGGTGAAAGTACTTTTAAAGAAAAAAAATTTGTGCTTTATAATCACTTCAAGGCCCCTTTAGGATCACTGCTTTGAGTGAGATGCAGCTGTGTCTGTGGTCACTGTGCTTGTTGGTGGACAAACTGGGTTCCAGAGCCAGGAAGCCTGGTCTCCGGGCAGCTGCGGGGCCAGACAGCCTGGGGCTCCTGCTCCCCTCCAAGGACAGGAGTGCCACCCAGCCGCACAGTGGAGCAACCCTTGGACACCATTCCCGCAGCAGCTTCCCGAATTTCCAGCAGTTCTTTTTTCTTTTTCTTTTGGTCTTTTTGAGAAGGTTTTGCTATGCAGTTCAGGCTGGACTTGAACTCACTTTGTAGCCCAGGCCAGCCTTGAAGCAATTCTCCTGCCTCAGCCTCCCAAGTGCTGGAATTACAGGAGTGCACCACCACACCTGGGCTCCAACTCCTCTAACAAGCTGTTTTCCTGCATGGGTTTCCAAATCAGCATCATTGAGTTTAGGCAGTTGGAGTCTTTCTTTTTTAGGGGAGGGGAGGTACCAGGGATCAAACTCATGCCAGGCAGACACTTATGCCCCTGAGCTAAATCCCAGGCCCTGGAATCTTGCTTGTAGAGTAGGCAGTGTCACAGACTCTCGGCCCGTGCCCTCCTCTGCCCGCTGCCAGAGGCCTCAGCCTGCGTGAGCCAGAGCAGAGGTTCTTGGAAACAGTATGCAGAGCCACGGTGTTCACGTTTAATTGTTTCGTTCTTGCTATCAAGATAAGTGAGCTGATTTTCTCCTGTTCTCATAGCACTGGCACTGAAGGCCAGGAAGATTCCCACGGTTCAGTCAGTTAGGCGATGTTAAGAAACTGGGACTTGAAACATACCCCAGCAGCGCCCCCTCCTGGACAAAATGTTTCGGAGTAATCCTTCTGGATTAAGTCAGTAACGATGGGGGGACTTGATTTCCTGCCTCACCTGTTCGTGCAGACAAGTGTCTTCCCAGAGACGGACGCTTGGGGGCGCTGTACCGCAGTGGAGGGAATGAAGGCCTGGGAGCAGCAGCTCCTGCGGGAGCTACTCAGGAGGGGGATAGGTTCTGGTCTAGGCCTCTGGCGGTTCACGGCCCTTTAAGCCGACTGCCCAGCATGACCGTAATCGCGTGGCTCAGCCCCAAGGATAAAGCAGGTATGAACTGCACTGACGATGTCTTGCTAATTAAATGTAGGTAGAGGTGTGCAGTCTTTTTTCTTTATATGAAGTTATTAAAAGGCTTAAGGAGGCACATCAAGGTCCTCTGAATCGAGACTTTGTGCACAATCCTGTCACTGAATGTCAGGATTCAGAATGCAGGAACCTTAAAGATCACTCCTCGGGAATTGCTCTGACTCAGCATTTGTTTTTTGGAGGTGCTAAAGTCACCCCTTCCCTGGTATGTGAAAAGAACACAGTGCTTGCTGTTTGATTTCCAGGGAGCTTTCAACATTTGTCTATACGTATAACATTATGTTTGGTTTTTATTATTTATTTATGTTTTGAGGTAGGATGGGAGAGGAGAAGGATTAGGAGCTGTTAAGAGGCCAGGGATCTTACCAAAAAGAGACAGGAGGCAGACAGATGGACAGAGCGACCAGAAGTCTGATCTGTTTTGCACCAGCGTTCCTGACAGCTCTGAAATGGAAGGACTGGCAGGCGTGGTGCACACCTATAACTCAGCATGCTGGGAGGCCGGGGTGGGGCACCACAAGTTCGAGCCCACCCTGGGAAGCTGAACACTTTCAGAAGAGTCTGTCTCAGAATTTAGAAAGGAAGGGCAGTGTGCTGGGGATGTGGCTCCTTGTAAAGGTTATGGGTTTAATCCCCAGTACTTAGAGAAAGAAAACAGATGATCTTTAAGGATCTTTCTAACTCTGCCATCCAGTATCATGTAGTGGAATTATGTAGTAAGGTCTTGACTTAGAGGAAGACCTGGCTCAAGTCCTTTTCCTTTGTTGTTTTCTTACCAGTCGTAGCTGTTGGCCAAGTCCATTGGCAGTGAACCTGTGGCACATGTTTCTTGTATGATTGAAAGCTCTGGAAGGTTCTCCGTCGATGGCCAGCTGATTCTCCTGTAGCTTCCTCTGTAAAATGGGAACACCACACACATAGCCGATTGAAGGTGATGATAACAGGTGTTAAATAGAAAAGGCTATAAATTGTTTTACCTGTAACAGTAAAGGCGGGCTTGTAGCCCCATATCGGAAGGTGCACACCTGTTTCACTGACAGATTCAGTGCGCAGGGTCCAGCCTCCCTCAGCAGAGTGGGTTTTCTTCATCCCCTGCCAAGCCTGTGGTTGACTTAATCATCTCTTTGGTCCTGGATCTGCGGTCTTACCTCCTGACAGCACCTCCACGTCTCCACTCCTGTGCTATGCGTTTGAACAGATACATGAATGACTCCCAGGCACAATTTCATTGAAAAATAATTAAATAAATGACATTGCAATTGTATATTTATATTGGGTTTTGCGTTATATAATTATTTTAACAGCCTTTTTACTCATTCAAAGCAACTTCACAGAGTAGGGAAGATCTTAATCTTTAATCACTATTAATCTCTAAATTGCCTATTAACCTATCAGATGCTTGTGGGTACATTTGGAAATAGCCTGAGTCCTAGGAAATACGTGTGTTAGGCTACACAGAACTTTGTTTGTTCATGTGGGGTTTTGTTCCATCAAACTCACATGTCACCTTCTAAACCTGAGGCCTGGAACTGGGCTGCAGGCCTGGCTCAATGGACAGCACTTGATTTGGAAATCACATTTCTCTGGGACTAGTCGGATGTCATCAGTCCCAACCATTTCTAGGTTTGTTCTAGCCAAACTTAACATTGAGAACTTCTAAAATACAACCTGTGACTTAGAAAGTAACCTTAAGTTACTATTACCACTACTACTAATATTATTATTTTGAGACAAGATCTCCCTGTATACCCCAGGCTGGCCTCAAACTCAGTGATCCTCCTGCCTCAGCCTCCCAAGTGCTGGCCTTTACAGGTGTGTGTCGTCACACCTGGCCAGTAACCTTAAAATTGAAGTAACCTTAGTTATATTTCCTTTGCTTTTTAAAGCGCTATCTTCCTTATGCTCAAAGCAGGACTTTGATTTTGTTTTTTGAGGCAGTGCCTCATATGGAATTCAGGCTGGCCTCAAACTCACAGCACTCTCTCATTGCAGCCTCCCAAATACTGGGATTACACGTGTGCACCACCATGAGCAAATCAGAAGGGTCAATGGTCAGGCAGGGAAGAGATTTTGTAAACAACTAAATTGTTTTTCTTTTGTATGTTGCTTTTGGAGATAGGGTCTTGCTGTGTTTCCCAGGTCCTCAAGTGGTGGTCCTGCCTTGGTCTCCCAGAGTACTAGAATTACCAGGCCCACTTTATGCTGCCTTTTTTTTTGAGATAGGGTCTCACATAGTCCAGCCTGGCCTTGAATTCACTATGAAGCCCAGGCTGGCCTCAAACTTGGGGTAATCCTTCTCCTTGGGCCTCCCAAATGCTGGGATTACATCGACACCACACCCAGCAGTTTTTTTTTTTTTTTTGTCTTTTTCAGTTTTTATCGGTACCAGGGATCGAACTCACGACCGCCTGCTTGCAAGGCAGGTGCTTATGCCGCTGAGCTAAATCCCCAGCCCCCACACCCAGCAGTTTTGAGAGATGAAAGTTGAAAATCTCAATCTGTTTCAGATTTTATTAGGGAAAATGCATTTTATGTGAGGATTTCTGCAAAGTTTAATTTGCCTACTGAAAGTGTTTTCCGGGGACTATGGGTGTGGCTCAGTGGTAGAATACTTGCGCATGGCCAAAAAAGAAAAAAAACAAAAACAAAAACAAACCTGTATCAATACCAGGAAAGGACATGAGAATGAATGTATATATATTAAGTAAAAGATGACTTTTCCTTGTATTGTTGATGCGTAGGTTAAGAGGTATTGGCTGATTTATATAAAGTAGCTATGGTAAATAAAATCTGAAATACAGAAGCATGACATTTTTGAGCTCCTTTTATTTTTTAAAGGACTTTTAAAATTTTAAACTACAAAACAGACTCCATACATTCTGCCATAAATAAAAACAAACAATAAGGCAGGACTCTACATAAGCAAACTGAGAACAACTGTTTTTCAGAAAATGTGATAAAATGCTTTACAATCATAAGCCATCCAGTTTTTAAAATAAAACTGTGGAAAACTCACAAGTCTTCAAGTGGCACAGACAATACACCCTTGAAGAGGGGACAAAATGTGGTTCTGCCATTTTGTGCTGTTCTCACATTTTTGAAAACCTAATCCTGCTGAGAGCATAGGTCTGTTCCATATTCTAAAATTCACACAGGTTTTTTTCTCAAGAACCATATGATAGAGGCACCAATGACAACACAACTTTGTTTCCAAGAGCCTTGTAACAAAGCGCTGTCTCTTAAACATGACCAGAGGCAAAAGGGAATTAGGCGAGAGTCTTCTCAGAGGCAGCCCCTGAGCCTGCCTCATCGGATCCGCTTCTGCTGCCGGGCTCTGTAAATGTCATGAACGGGGGGCACCACGGCTCCCTTTTCCTCATCTTCGTCTGAATCCTCGTTGGGCCTTTTGACAGCCTTGGTGAGCACCGAGTTACTCTCCACGGGGCCATTGCCTTCCACAGCCAGTTCTGGGCCCCCCCCGGTGATGATCCTCACGGCTTCCTCCACAGCTGGGGAACAGAACACACAGGATATGGGAAGAAGCTTAAAACTGTGAAAGAACGTGGGTGTTACACTTTGGAGACTATAGCTCATCTCAGAGCCTATGTCAGCAAAGCATGCGATAGAAAGCATTACTGACATATTAAAAGACAAAAGCTGCTGTTAAAACTAATATAATTATTTTCATAAGCTGGATAGGATAATGCTTATTCACATAAATGGAAAAGATAAACCTTTTTTTAAAAAATGGAAAAGATAAACCTTTAAAAAAATGGGGGCTGGGGATTTAGCTCAGCGGCATAAGCACCTGCCTTGCAAGCAGGCAGTCGTGAGTTCGATCCCTGATACTGATAAAAAGGAAAAAGACAAAAAAAAAAAAAAATGGTCCTGGGAGTTTACCTAGGGCTTCTCTGGGCTACATCACTAGCTCTTTTTAGTTTGAGATGGTCTCACTAAGTCACTCACTGTCTACACTGGGCTTGAACTTTGAGTGCCCTACCTCAGTTTCCAGGGTGCTGGGATTATGGACATGCACCACTACACCTGGCTAAAGGTGAGCTTTTGTAACAGCTCACTGTGGAGTGAGAAGCTGAGCCAGCCCACCTCTGCTGAGAAAGGTTTGGCTCATGGCTGGGTTTCATGTGTTTCTGTGCATCACTGGGTGGCTCTGGAGACTTGAGTGGCAAAGCATAACAACTGTTCTCTGCCTCGGAGACAATGATGTGGGTTATACACTGTGACCAGAGCTTTCATTACTCACTATTTGGTATCTTGCATCTTCGGAAAATTTCCATCAGTTCATCCACTTGTACAAAAGGACCCTATTTTGACACAAAATTTAATCTTCAATTATTGATAATTTAAAACAGTAGCACTTTTATGCTGCTTATTACACAGGAGAAAAAGCACACAATTACTATACCCCTTACCAAAGCCAGGATCTATCATGAAAACAGTAACAAACCTGGAAGCAGATAGGAGGGGGGAGAAGTTTCATCAAAACCACGGCTGCAGGCGGCACTGGAAACACTCCTCCGGGGACAGGGTGTAAACCTGGTGCTATGAGAGGAAATGCGACAGTCAGTGGATGGAAGAGTTTCTGTGCGAGAAAAGCTAAAGGTAAGTGACTTGTGTATAACCACTTTCTCTCTGTTGCTTTACTCTGGACATCTTACATGCTTCTAGTGCTTTGTGTGCTGGACCAACTCACGTAGTTGAGTGTGGAAACGGTCTCAAGGCCATGACCACTGGGAAGCAAAAATGAGACTGCAAGGCACACCAGGGCTGCGCTAGAGGATGCTTTTGGCAAGGATTGTTTTGCAGCTACTCTTGCTGTTTGTTTAGGAATCTTGTTTCAGTACTAAAGATTGAACCTAGGGCCTTCACATTGTGCTACATCCCCAGCTCCCCATCTTTTAAATTTTAACTTTTTGTTTCTTTTAAGGCAGGGCCTCACTATTTAGTTTAGGCTGGCTAGAACTCACTATGTAGCTGAGGCTGGCCTCAAACTCACGGAGACCCTCCTGCCTCAGTCTCCTGGGTGCTGGGATTACAGGTGTGTACCATCAGGCCTGGTCCGTTATTGTTTGAGGCAGGGTCTTGTTAAATCACTAAGTTGCCCAAGCTGGGCTCAAACCATGCCTGCTTTAAGAAGACTGCTTACACTGAGTTACTCAGTAGCACATTTAATCAGAAGAGGCCTGTTCAGGAAGGGTCTAGATGGGTACTAATCATTAGCATTTATAAACTCACACCAGCAAGTTACTGTCACTGAAAGAAGTTTCTAAGTGTTCAAGTACTACTTACACATAATATCATTTCTGAAAGTAATCTAAGTATCACCTCCAAAACAGTAAAGGGACTATGGACCACACAGTTTTGTTTTGTTGTTTTGGTTTTTTTGGACATTCTTAGGTTCAAAGATTACTGCTAAGTCACTTATTAAGTCTAAACCTCCAATGGAAAGGCCATGTCACCCGCCCCTCCCACCATGGATTTCAATCAACAGACCAAAGCCTCAGTACTGTCTGAAGTCATGGCTTACGTGCTAAATGTCGTGGCTGGAATGGAATCATCTGCTGGGTGTCTGGTTTAGGGTACTCTGGTTTTCTATCCACTTCATCTTTCAGAACAGGCACTATAGAAGGAGCTACAACTGGGTCTGGAATTATAGCTGCTAGCTTAGCACGGGAAACATCCTGAAAATGCAGAGCAGAAGAATGCTAAACCTGGAAGGGTCTTATAGAGTATAATCGTGCCATTGTACAATCTTGAAGATACAGTGAGAATAACTGCGTTAAACCTCAGAAAGAGAATGAAGGATCAGCAAGACCATCCATGATGGTAAAGATGAGGACTTGGTGTTTTGTAATCTTATCCCAGCCCCAGCTATGAAGCACCAGATTGTTACCAGGTGGGACCTTTGTAGGACAGATACAAACCTTTGTGGGAAAAATCATAACACTGGGTCCTACCCTCTAGGTCAGGTGATTTGGAGAAAAACCAACACTTTTAAAAGCATTTTGGGGCTGGGGATTTAGCTCAATGGCATAAGCACCTGCCTGGCAAGTGCAAGGTTGTGAGTTCAATCCCTGGCACCAAAATAAATAAAAATAAAAGCACTTTTGACATCTCCCTTCCACTGACAGTAAACAACATGTGTCAGTTTCTTCTTTTTTTTTTCCTGTCTTTTTGGGACAGGGTCTTGCTATGTGGTTCAGGCTGGCCTCAAGCTCACTTTGTAGCCTAAGCTGGTCTTGGAACAATCCTCCTGTCTTGAACTTGGAACAATCCTCCTGTCTTAGCCTCCTGAGTGCTGGGATTACAGGCGTGCACCACCATGCCTGGCTGTCATATGAAGAAGCTGAACTTACTGAAGTCCTGCTTCATGAAGAGTAAACAGGGTTAACAGAACCTATACTAGTTAAGAAGATTTTACTAATGAAGTGAAAAAGATTCCCAAAATATGAGCAGCCATTTATGGTATTTCTCCTCTGATGGGGCAGGCATAACATCCCTGTGTTGTAGAAGGGGCAGAGAGTCACGCAGCTCATAATGAGGACAGGCGGGGTTGGGAGTCCAACCTCAAACTGGTCCAGAATTCCACTTTTCAGTATATGGGGAGTGTCCTGCTGGGGCTGACAGCCTTCCAAGGTTTATCAAAGGAACACTACAGTCACTGCTAATGGAGGCCTTATTCTTTTTCGTGTCTCCAAATTTGCTCAAATGTAGAGATACCTAGTGTTACAGGGCCAGAGCTGAGCAAGCAGGCACACTAGGCCTTGCTTTCATCTGTCTTCCACACCACCCACACTACAAAGGGAAGCAGCCTAATTCTTCCCAAATAAATACAAGAGTAGAAACATAAACACAAGACAGAAAACACATATCCGAGATGCAGTTCTACTTGGAAAGTAATGTATTTTCATTAACCTTAATTTCTCCTTTTATTTTGGAAAACTTTAGCCTTTTCTAATAATTCCATAATATAGTCTTAAAATGCCTTTGGCTATTCATTGAGAAGTAGACTACACATGGAAACTGCTCATTTCTAAGCCGTAACCCCTTGAATACAAGAATTCCTTGGTTCAGAATAGGAATCTAGGACTGAAACAGAACTAGAGTTTCCATTAAGGAAAAAAATGTCTGAGGTTAAATTATGAGTAGTTGTCTAGGTTTTTATTTTGTTTGTATTTATTTGTTTGTTTTTGGTTGTTTGAGACTGCTCAACTGTGTAGTTCAGTTGAATTTGAACTCAGTGGACTTGAACACAGGTTGCCCTCAAACTGTCACTAGTCCTCCTGCCTCAGCCTCCTGAGTGCTGGGATACAGGCCTTTGCCACTGCACCCAACTTTTAAGGTAATATAGTTTAGACACAGCTGTGACTTAGGTTAAAAGAGGGTACTAAGGAAAAGAAGGAAGATGGTCAAGGACATACTAATGCTGGCTGGTTTAAAGGGACCAACAAGGGTTTCCTGTGTACATATATATTCCCTTTGGATTTCCATCACAGCCTCTGTTTACATGAGACAGAAATATTAGCAAGTAATAAAACAGTGTTTTTCTTTTTTTTTCCTTTTGTCTTTTTGAGATAGGATTTTGCTATGGAGTTCAGGCTGCCCTTGAACTCACTTTGTAGCCCAGGTTGGCCTCAAAGTCACAGCAAACTTCCTGACTCTGCCTCCCAAGTGCCGGGATTACAGGCATGCACCACCATGTCAGGCAGAACAGTGGTTTTCTCAGCAAGAGCTATTTCTGTGGAGTTTGATGAACATTAATCTTTCCCTCTGGCCTAAACAGGACCTGATTTATCTTATAACTCCATAGTCTCAGTAGAAGAGTTCCATTTTCACAAAAGTTAATTGCATTGGGTTTAAGATCTGTCCAAACATGTTTATCACCTCAATAAAAGTTATTAGAAGACAATAGTACCAAAATGATTTTTTCCTCTCCATACCCTTTCCATGTGCCCAATGGACATTAGACATCAAGGCACTGACAGTTTCAGAGACAGAAGGAAAGTGCTAGATCTCATATTAAGTTTCATTTTGTTCAGCTACTTTTGATATTCCATGCTTCATAAACCAAGGAAAAATCATTTTTTTGGTTTTTCCCAAATTTCTTCTAAAATTAGATTATACTTCAAAATCTACTTTAGAATGAAGGTATCCAGGAACCCTTCTAAAACCATGGAAAAATGATAATGCTACACACATCTTGACCTGAAGTACATACCTTATAACCCAACGCTTTTAGTTCACTTGCAGAGCAAGGGTATAAATCCATGAACTTGTATCTGTCTACCAGTAAAGCTGTTTCTTTGCCTTCATACTCTTCTTTGAATGCTGTAAACCGTCTTTTCTCCACTTTAAGTATACTAGCTAGATCACCAATATTACTTTCAAAAGCTAAAAATCGGGCCCATATTTCTCTGTAAGAAAATATACTGTAATTAATACTTATTCTGGGTTTGAGGTAGGAAGTCCATATAAAGCAAGACTTATTCTCTCCCATTTTCTCCCTTAATTAATTAATTAATTGAGATAGGGTCTCACTATGTAGTCTAGGCTGGCCTTGAACTTATGATGATCCTCTTGCCCCAGTCACTCAAGTGCTGGGATTATAGGCATGTGCCACTAAATGTGGCCTCCCTAAATTATTAAAAGTTTGCTTTTCTTTTTTTTGAGACAGGGTCTCATTATGCAGGTCAGGCTGGCGTTGGGCTCACTTTGTAGCTCAGACTGGTCTTGAACTTGCAACAATCCTCCAGCCTCAGCCTCCCAAGTGCTAGAGTTATAGGCCTTACCCACATACCTGGCTCTTAAAAGTCTTTTATATTATAAAGATTTACAAACTATAGAACAATGGCATAGTATAATAAATACCTATGTACCATTATCTATGTTTAATACCTTTTAATGTTACTCTATTTGTTTAATCTTAATTTTGAAAGTAAATTATAGACAGAACACCACCTAAATACTGGAGTACTGAAGCCTTTACTGAGTTATTATGTAGGATATCTTTCTAAATGGTCAAAAAGATGCTTACCTTAGGGTAAACTCCAAGTGGAAGAGTTGAAGAAAAGACCTAGACAGATGGCTAATTGTTCCTGAATAAAGTGGCTTCATCATTTTGTTTAATGGTATGAATTCCTCCCCACCTAGTTTTTTGGGGTTTTTTTGTTTGTTTGTTTTTGAGTCAGGCTCTTGCTATGGTAGCCCAGACTGATCTTAAACTCTCTATGTATAGTGGCATGAGTTATAATGTTAAATGAATTCATCACCTAATGTATGAATAAAAATATATTTCAAAATTTACTACTATGATTGCTCTTATTTTTTCTCACTAATGTGGATCATTGCTGTCTTTGCTTTGCTTTAACAGCAAAAATAAATACTTTCATATTAGTCAAATGTAACTACCACCTTCGTGATAAAGCGATCACATACTGGTAGACATTACTGTTACTTAGTAAGAAACTGAGAATTGACAGGGCTATGAAATATGCCCATTAGGTAGTGTGCTGAAGCAAAAAAAAAAAAAAAAAAGAAATTTTTTTTGTACTAGGGATAAAATCCAAAAGTGCTCTACTACTTAACTACATCCCCAGCCGTCTTTATGGCGAGCCTGGAACTTGTTAAAGTGCTCAGGCAGGTAGAAGCTGTGATCTTCTGCCTTAGCCCACTGAGGACCAGGACTGTAGAGGTGCACCGCTGCACATGGGAGCTGAAAACTGAACCCGAGGCTCCAAAGCCTTACTATTTCTGCTTTGCTACTATACTATGTTCTTCTGCTTTGTAAAACTGATAGTTAAAACCATAAATCAGGGCAGTAGGACAAACTTCCAATATGTAAGAACAGTTTGCTTTTGAATAAGTGAGTTAAAAAATTGTAAAACTCCTCTTTAACATGTTTATATCCATTTCTGGATACATATTAAACCTAGAAAGACATTATAGTAATAAGCTAGGGGTGGTGGCATACAAGTTCAGGCCCAGCCTGGGCAACTCAGTGTAACTCTGTCTCAAAAACTGTACTGGGCTGGGAATAGAGCTTGGTGTGAAGGCCTTGGGTTTGATCCCTAGTACTCAAAAATAAATAAATAATAAAGGGATCTTTTGAAGCAATTCTAATTATAAAGCAGAAAATAAAAGATCAGAAAAATATAAAAATATTGCAGGTAGGTAAATTGAGTCTCAAGAGAGGAGCTTCTCTTGAATCTCACACTCAAGCAAACACCCACCCCACAGATCACAATTCAGTAATTAAAGTTGCCCTAAGAACCCAATGGGCACATTTTTACAATGGCTTACCCAGACTTCTCAGGAGGAAGGCTGCCAGACGTTAAGACTCGTTCAAATAAAACTCGGGTATTGTTGTCCTCTAGGATATTTAAAAGATTATGTTAAAAGAAAAAAAATCATTTAAAAACTCAGTTTTACAATTTGATAATGTGTTTTAAAAAATATAATCTTAACTCAATTTTTCAAAAACCCTCCTGCGGAAAGGTAACTTGTCATACCGGTTTTTGTACATAAGGAAACTTTAGGTTCAGAAAGATGTCTGAACTGCATGTCCTACTTGCCTTTTTAAAATAATGAAAACTACATAGCGAAAATGCCTAGACATTTTTTAAATGCACCAAGTGTGAGGAAGACAAGTCCAAACTTAGATATAATTGAGTTCTTATTTTAAGGCACCAGGACTACTCTGTTTAGTTTCTTTTTTAAATCTTCTTATAGAGGTATAATACAATGAATAAACAGTAAATGGATTAAGAATGGCTGTCAGAAGTGGATTAAATCATAAGCCTTAGGAGGTCCTCTACAGCGAAATTGGAAAAATGGTACTTCTTGCTAAACTTTAAAAGACTCTTTAAAATTTCAGAATTCAGACACAGATCTGCTAACAACCATTGAATTGCATGCTTAATAAGGGTACATTTATGGTATACAAACTATACCTCCATAAAGTTGTTTTTAAAAATCCAGCCAAGTTGGGCTGGGGGTTTAGCTCAGTGGCATTAAGCACCTGCCTGGCAAGTGTGAGGTCGTGAGTTCAACCCCTGGTACCAAAAACAAACAAACAAACAACAACAACAACAACAAAAAAAAACAAATCCAGCCGAGTGGTTGGTTTTTATTGCTTTAGAGTAGTTATTCAGTTTACTCTATATCCATATGGAAGATAAACCCAGAGAGATCAACTGTATTGAGCCACACAAGATGGCAACAAGGGGCTGGGGGTTTAGCTCAGCGGCATAAGCACCTGTCTTGCAAGCAGGTGGTCGCGAGTTCAATCCCCGATACTGATAAAAATGAAAAAGACAAAAAAAAAAAAAAAAGATGGCAACATATTCATCACTTTCACTTTAACATACGTGACACCCTAGTCCCACAGTAAGTCCCTGAAATCTAGGATCTATTTTGCACTCATACCACATCTCATTTTGGACTAACCTCATTTCAAGTGTTCAATACCTAGTGATCTAGTAACTAGAATAATAGCATAGCACAGCCATAAAACTTAAACTCCCTTCTCCTTTGTGGCTCCAAAGTACTTCCTTAAAGCCTCTATTACAGTTACTTACCCATGTTTTATGTTCACTATTATCATCCCAAATAGTTAACATTTGTGGATTGCTTACTACATTCCACATGCAAGTCAAGCACATGCAAAAAGTTAACTGAATCCTCTAATTCTATAACAGGAATTCTTATAATTATGGCCATTCTGCAGATAAGAAAACTACAGTTTAAGGTTACACACCTAACCTCAAAACTCTGGTACAATAAAAACCAATGCTGCAATTATATTTATGCATTGGAGTACAGCATGATGACAAGGCTGGAGTCCTATTCATCTTTGTATTCCTGGACTCCAGAAAGCAGAAGGTAATGAATAAATGTTTGAGAGATGGGTAGATACATGGACAAAGAGATGGAAGAACTAAGATACTACATTTAAGAGAGTAACATTAAGATGAGCTATACTACTGTTAATAATAACACAAGTGTACCTATAAGTAACTTCTAAAAATTGAAATAATACATGATCATGATTGGTAAAGAATATTTCATCCAAGAAAATTTATCAATTAAATGCTTTACTGTCTAAATTTTTGGAATCAAATTTTTTTCAGAGTGTGGGCTCAATAAGATGAAATACAAAATAATTCCTTTATACTATTTAGGTATATAGAATTCTGTATTTTTTCCAAAATATTAAAATTACTGATACATTGTTGTGATATCGAATTCTATAATCATTTATAGATAGTGTATAAATTATATATTTCTTTTCCTTTTTTTTCTTTTATGGTGCTAGAGATCAAATTCAAAGCTTCATGTATGTCCAACACGTATGTCTATCACTGAGCTATATCCCAGCCCATATATATTTCTCTCTTAACACACATTTTACAGGATCTTTTATTATTCATTTTTGACCAAGAAATTAAATTGCATATCCTGAACTACTGGTAATTAGACTATATATATATATATATATATATATATATATATATATATATAAAACTTTTACTTTACATGGGTATCTTTCAGTTTTGCTGGTTATAAGATTTTTTGTTTTGTTTTGATGATTCTGGAGATTAAACTCAGGGCTTCACACCTGTTAAGACAGTGTATCCTCAGTTGTACCCCAGCTCTAGGAAGGTTTTTGGTGTGTTCCCCCTCCAGGGGAACTCAGTTACACAGTTCCATCAGTGATAAATGTAAACAACACTGTGCCTGCTAACACTGACTTAACAGCTTTATGCTGCTACAGATAGCACTTTTGACCATTCTGCTGAGTTAGAAGTTATCTATCATTATTCAGTAAATAAAAATTGATTATTGAAAAGTCATAATACTTCTTGGGTGCTTATTACGTGCCTGGATCTAGTGTGATGTCTGATTTATGACACAGTCAAGAAGGGAAAAAAACAGCAACATAATTTCAGATCATTTAATATTAAGTAACCATCAGAGATCCAGAATCAACTTACCATTGAGATGAGAGAGATAATCAATATAGGCCAGGACATATTCTGGAATGTCTCCATATTTCTTTAGTCCCAGTTCAAAAATCTTAAAGGCCACAGATTTATCCTAAAAGTAAAGAGGACAAGGTAATGATTTCCATGAAGACAAGATATTCCCCCAAATATTAAAACTGTATTACCTATATATGATAAGGAACAAGAGAATTAAAATTATGCTAAGTAAAAATGGGCTAAAAAGCAGTCACGAGTTGGGTGTGGTGGTACACATTTATAATCCCAGCACTCAGGATGTTGAGGCAGGATGATTGCTGTAAGTTCAAAGCCAGTCTGGGCTACAAAGTGAGTTTAAGGCTAGCCTGAACTGCACAGTGAAATCCTGTCTCTCTTTCTCTCTCTCTCACACACACACACACACACACACACACACACACACACACACACACACACAAAATCATTCAAGCGTGTTTAGGGTCAGCAGTTGACCTAAAGATTTGGAATATGGAAGCAGGAGGATCCCCTGAGCCAAGGAGTTGGAGGCCAGCCTGAGCAACAAAGCAAGACTTTGTCTTGAAAAAAAAAATAAGAGAGAGAAGTGGATGGTACATGCCTATAATCCCAGCACTCTGAGGATCATCTGGGCTGAGCAATTCAACGCCCACCCTAGATAATTTAGTGAGACTGTCTCAAAATAAAAATAAAACAGGATTAGAAATGTAGCTCAGTGGGAGGGGCCTGGCTTCAATTTCCAGGGTTGAAAAAAAAAAATGAAACATGGGATTGTAAATTAGAATTGGGTACTTGGATAAATACCCACACAGTTACATGTAGACGTCCTTTACAAAATGAAGCAATTAAAATAATAACAGAGGTAGGCATGCTGGTAATCTTAGCACTTAAGAAGCTGAGGCAGGAGGATTGCTGTAAGTTCAAAGGTATCCTGGGCCTGCATAGGGAGTTTAAGGACCAGCTTGAACTAGATAGTGAGACCCTGTCTCTCAAAAAACAAACAAAAAAACATCAAATCCAAAAACTTAATGACTGAACCAGGGGTGG
This sequence comes from Cavia porcellus, assembly GCF_034190915.1. Taxonomy (NCBI): domain Eukaryota; kingdom Metazoa; phylum Chordata; class Mammalia; order Rodentia; family Caviidae; genus Cavia; species Cavia porcellus. The sequence goes on from NW_026947500.1 coordinate 31,435,850, forward strand.
TTTTTTTCTATTAATGAAAGAAATCACTTCATCTTTACATATATATATTTCAATATTTACCTTACTGCAGTAATATTCCATGAGTGCTGCAGTGACGTAGACATGGTGACGGGTTCTGGTATCTTCTCTTGCTTTTTTAAATATCATTCTTCCCGATTTGATACCTTCTGCTCTTCTTGCAAATTTCATATATTGGATATATACCTATGCAAAAGACAGAAATTACAAAAGTATACTCTACAAATTAGACAGAATGTGATCCTTATAACATCTAGTACCAGCTCACCTAATTCCTATACTAATGTTTACTTTAGAAGAAAGAAATCCTGTCTATCCAAGAGTTTAGAAGAGAGGATTATTGATGAGTCCATAGGTAAACTTTTCTGATACATACTAGGGATATATGCTGATTAATGTGTTTTGGGGGTACTGGGGATTGAACTAGGTGCTCTCACACAGGCTAGGCAAATGCTCTCCTGCAGAGCCACACCCCTAACCCTTTTCTATTTTTTATTTTTAAGACATGGTCTTGCTTAAGTGGTCCAGGTTGGCCTCAAACTCAAGATCTACCTGCCTTGGTCCCATGAGTAGCTGGAATTACATGCAGGTACCACCACATTTGTACTTGTTCTTGTGTTTTATTAAGACACAATTCACCTGCCACCAAATTCACCTTTTAAAGCGTACAATTCAGCAGTACTTAGTATCACAAGGTTATATAATCATTACCACTAATTCTATGGTATGCAAATTGAATTTTTGTGGTTTTGCTGGGTTTTTGGTTATTTTATTGGTACATTTCAGACATATATAGTGATAATATTCATCATAGGGAATTTGTATCTGCACACAGTATATCTTGCTGCTTCTTTTTTCTCATCCCCCTCACTTCTCTGCAGCCCCTCTTCCCCTTTATTTACAAAAGCTTTGTTTCTACATTTTTTTCCTTGTCCTTCTTTCCCCTGTTCTCCTTTTCATTTGAATATTTTCTTCCTATTTCCCAATATCTATTATACATTTTGGTTCTTATTTACACTTTTAGCTTCTCATACCACAGAAATCATGTGATATTTTCATGTGTGTGTGTCTGACTTATTTCACTTAAAAGTATAGTCTTGAGCTAGGGATTTAGCTCAGCGGCATAAGCACAGGCCTGGCGAGTGTGAGGTCATGAGTTCAATCCCCGGTATCAAACAAAACAAAACAAAACAAAACAAAACAACAACAAAAACAAAAAACAGGGTATAGCCTCAGGTGTATCCATTTAGATAGAAATGTCTCAAGTGTATCCGTCTTTATGGTAGAGGAGCAGTATCCCATTGTATTAAAAAAAAAAAACCTCCAAATCTTGTTTATCCATTCATTGGTTGAAGGGCATCTGGGCTGTTTCCAAGGTTTAGCTATTACAAATTGTGCCCCTATAAATACTGGTGTGCATATATTGCTCTGGTGTAATGCTTTTATTTCTTTAGGAAGAGACCAAGAAATGGAATAGCTGGGTCAAATGGAACTTCTAGTTTTAGGTTTTTGAGGAATCTCCTCTGTGATTTCTATGGTGGCCGCACCAGTCTACACTCCCACCAACAGCAGAAAAGGGCCCCATTTTCCCCACAGGCCCATCAGCATTTGTTACTGGTGGATTTCTAGATAATAGCCATTTTTTCTTGAGTGAGATGGAATCTGAGCATTGTTTTAATTTATATCAATTAAATTTTAAGGGAGAATTTGATCCCCAATACCACTAAAAGATAAACAAATAAATAAAATAGGGGGTGGAGGAGTGACTCAGTGGTAGAGCAATTGCCTAGCATGCTCAAGTGCCCTGGCTGAAAGTACTAAAAAAAAATTTTTTTAAGGGAAAAAAAATGTAAAAATAGTAGAAAACACTCCACTAATGAATTCAAATTATCTAGAAAACTTAATGTTTAACCTTGAGTAAGCATGTTTTATAACTTATATTTAATTTCACATTTTCTTAATTTAAAAGGTCCACTACTCTATTTTCCAAAGACTATAAATGGAACCTCACTGATAAATTCTAGGTCACGATTCTGTTCTGTTATGTCACATTTGGTTTTACTCTCTTCCAAAAAAGCAATAAGAACCGGGGGAGCAATGAAACCCAAAATGTGTAATAGTCATTGTACAAAAGAGAGGAAAAGTGCTCTAAACTATATAACTGCATGTATATTTAAGTGTATAAGATAGAAAATGATATCACAGAGTTTTATTGGATCATTGAACAGAACTGTTTGCAGTGTCATTGTTGGAATGTCCACTCTACAAGCTTTAATTTTGTGACTTGAACAATTGATTCTAAGATGGCAATATGTAATCCATTAACTAGTGATATCCTATTGTTCATTTTTTTTCCTCTGTAAATCTGTATAACTTGTACCCTTTCACTGTTTTTTTTTTCTTCTTTTCTCCTTAAATAAAATAAAATTTAAAAATAAATAAATAAATAAATTCTAGGTCATTTTACATGTAACACACGATGAGTATACAATGTTTAAGAACAAACATCATGAGCAAAGCCCTGGCTTGCCCAGTTTTGATGATGTCAAACAATGCTGCCTTCATTTATGGATGGATGAACCATGAGTTCATCGAGGAAAAGGACTTTTAGCCAAGTGTTGTAGTGCATGCCTATAATCCCAGAACTCTGGGAGGCTGAGGAAGGAGAATCCTAAACTCAACCTAGCTTGGGCAGTGTAGCAACTTCATAAGTCCCTGTGTCAAAAATATTTAATAAAAACAAAGCTAGCGACTCAGCTCAGTGCAAAGGCCCTGGTTCAGTGCCCAGTGCTGTGAAGGTAATGTGTTCTGGCCACGTTGGGCACCAAATATTGTAATCCCAAATATTGAGTACAATTATCCAAATATTGTAATTTCTTTTTAGTTTTCCTCACAATCCAAAGAGTTACATTTATAATCCCATTGAGATGTTATTGGAATCCTAGCAAGTTAATTTTAATCTACCACCTCCAATGCAACCCACAGCTGGAGTAAAGACACTAAGACATATTCCAAGTTAAGGGCAGCCAACGGGTCCCAAGTCTAATCCCCATGAGGATATACAGACATAGCTCTTGATTTTAGGCCTTTCCAAAAATTTATCTTGTGAAGAAGGGGGTAGTTTAAGGATGAGTGACAATAAGGATGGTGGACACTACTATGTATGCAACTTGAGCTGGCTAGTCAGATAGTGTGAAAAGCATCTCTGCAAAATGCAGAGATAAGGATATGCAGACGGATCAATTTGCATAATTCAATTAAGGCAGCAACTGAATTGTTTTAGGAGGCTGTTGCTTCAGTTTCTGATATACAAACTTTTGTGCCCTGGGGAGTCATAGCCTCTTTACCTTGAGGTTCATACCCAGTTGACATTCCTGGAACTGACTGGCTCTACCATCCTGCTGTGCTTATGCATTTTAGAGAGAGCACTATGTGAGGAAACAGGAGACTGTCTGATGGCTTTAGAGATTATACACCAGTACCTGGCTAGCCTTATTTGCAATGCTTACATTGCAAATAAGAAATACCATAGCCAGCTCTGTACATATCAGTATAAGGAACTAAGTCTTCATATAATCAAAGTTGCAGAAACTGTTCTGCATACAAGGGGAGTCACTCAAATTATCTCCCATAACTACCACCATAAAAAACAAAAAATAAACCAAAAATCACCCAAAATTTAATCAGTTACTGTCATGACTTAGGGCAGAAGGTTGCCTACCAAGGAGTTATATAAGGCAATTTTGCAGAGATTTTCTATCTTGATTGTGATTATAGTCCCATGGCTCAAGGTTATTTGTCAAGACAACAACAAGGGGAAAAAAAACCCAATAAATTTCATGACATGTGAATTAATTTTTGTTAAATCAGACCATAAAGGTGGGAAAGAGATTTTTAAACAACTTACCAAAGTGGGGTCAATGTCCTCGATTGCCAGAAGTCTGTTATATATACTGTGAACCTTCTCGTATTTCATGCGACTCTAACATGGTAGAGAAGAAGCAAATACAAAGACATACTTAAAAAAAAGTATGATAATAGCTTTAAAGAATCCTCCCCAAAAAACACACACAATGAAACCTACACTGAGCATAAATATGAATAAAGGACTAACAACTGTACACTTTGCATCATCTGTGGCTACCAAAAGCAGTAGTATGTCTGGCAAAGAGACAATCAGAATGCAAAAAAGTCAAATTACATTCACTTGAATTTTGTTTTGTTTTTCGTACCACGGATTGAACACATAACTTCATGCTTAGCAGGCAAGCACTTGAGCCACTGAGCTAAATCCTCAGATGCAAATTACATTTCAAACCAAGACAGATTAAGAGAAACAAAGAAGGTCACTACATCCCGGTAAAGGATGTAAATCTGAAGAGACAGGAATCATAAATATATACCCAACGAATATCAATGTGACCAACTATATAAAAAAAAACTAATAGATGTGAAAAATCAAGAAATCAAATTATAAGAAAGTTGTAGCCAGGTAAGACAGTGTACAGTGTAATCTCAGTGCTTTGGAAGGCTGATGCAGGATGATCACAAATTTAAGCACAGCTTGGGAAATTCAGTGAGACCCTGTCTCAAAAAGGGCTGGGAATACAGATATAACTCAGTGTGAAGGCACTGAGTTTAATTCCCAGTACTGAAAAGAAAGAAAAAGGGAAAATAAAAAAGGAAGTTCTGAATATCCTTACCTCTTCATAATCTGCATATGCAAAATAAAGAAGCATATTCTTCTTCAATAAAGTGCTTATAGCTCTTTCATATATGTTAGCAGCTTCATCACTAAATAACTTGGCATTATTCATGTCCTAGGAGAAAAACAAAAACCTTATCCTCAATAATCGAATACAGTTGAAAGAGGATAAAGTTAGTAACACTACACCTAGATTATTTATGTGTATCTAAGAAAAACACACACATCCCCCCCCCATCAGATTCTACATTCTTGTCTCTGGATTCTAAAAACATTTGAAAGACTTATGGAAGAACCATGCAAGTATTTTAAATGATTCATCACTTTAATGCATTTAAAAACAGCCAATATATTTTAATTTTGAGTAGGAAAGTTTAATCTTGAATGTCAATAAAATTCATATTGACATATTTTGTTTTCAACATTTAACACTTTATTACCAAAATTTAGTGTTACATTTTTTTCCACAAAATCAATGCTAACAAAATCACATAAAGACCAAAAAGGATGGGAGAAGAAATACTCACTCCCTTCTCTGCAAGCAGTTTACTTGACTGCTCAAGATACTGGGCAGCTTCATACCAAATATCAGGGTGATGACCGAGCACAAGCAGGCACTGTTCGTAAGCAAACATAACTAAAGATACATACAGAGAAAACATTCAATTAAAATAAACATTAGAAAAAAATAAATAAATAAACATTAGAAAAATGATCAATATTAGCATCACAACTAAATTATTAAGCTCAAATAGGGTCCTCAATAATGAATGCTATTAGAAATAAAAAGTTTCAGTGATTTCATCTACCCAAGCCACATCTGTCCATCATTAATTAAAACTTATAAGCATGAGCTATACGCTAGAGGGTGTGAAAGGTACTGAGAGTGTACTAGTGAATAAGATTTTTGACATTCAAGAAGTCTGCAGTGTGTAGAAGATAGACATTAAGAAAGCAAAAGTAAGAAATGTTATAATGAGGAAAGTATGGGGTACTCCTGAAACTTACAGCAACGTGACTTATCATACAGTTCGCCAAGGAACTGACATTTACAGCAAAACCTGAAGAAGAAATGGAAGCTGGGCGTGGTGGCTCACGCCTGTAATCTCAGCACTCAGGAGGATGAGGTGGAGGATCGTTGGGAGTTCAAGACCAGCCTGAGTGACAAAGTGAGCTCAAGGCCAGCCTGAACTGGACAGCGAGACCCCATCTCAAAAAAAAAAAAAAAAAAAAAAAAAAAAAAAAAAAAAGACGGAATGGAAGCTGGTCAGATGAGAAACAAATGGAGCAGAAAAAGGAGAGAGGCAAGTACAAAAAATGGTAGGCAAAGGAAATAGTATTTGCAAAGGCCTACAGATGACAGCAAGGCAAAATGGAAGGAATAATGAAGTTCCAAATTCCAGTCAAGATTTACTTACAACGGACTCATGCTTCTGCAAATAAAAATTATCCACTGAGGGCTGAGGCTATAGCTCTCTCTGCAGCTGTGTGTGGCATGTACAACAGCCTCAGATTCAGTGCCCAGCAGCCTCACACACAAGCACAAACACAAAATGAAAAAAGTACAAAAACCAACAATTAAAGTGTACTAGGGTATGACTAAAAGGAATCAGAAATTAGAGCAGATACCTTGGAAAAAGGAAACCACACTGGGTGAGATCTGTATTTCATATGGCTTTTTCCTTGAAAGGCATACCCATGCCTGAAGATCTGGGACAGCTAGAACTCAGGTCAAATTCTGCAGTATTACTGGCTTGAAGGAACAGGGAGCTCTGGTTATGAGAGTAGCTGGAAACTTAGGGGACAAATCTTCAAAAGGAAAGAGCCTGAGCCTGAAAATCTGGGCATGAATGTCTTCAAATCCTTAGCTGATCCCTGAAATGTACATACACAGAAAAGAATACAAATAGCACAGGAGAAAGCAAAGCCAGAGGGCTAAGAGTTGAACAGATATCTCAGCAGCTGCCTATGACAGGGGATACCAAGTTTGGGATTTGAATCCTATGGAGATGGTCTGGATAAACACCTTAGTAAAATGCATTATGCTTTAGAAATAGACTGTATTCTAGGACTATGGGATTTATTTTGAGAGTAAGGACAACATAGACCTAACCTCATAGTATAAAACCACACCTCCACAAGGTCCAAGTGGTCTGTCAGTAATCTTACTTCCTCCTGTATATAACTCAGTATTCTCCAGAGGAAGATAACAGTATCTAGAATCTTTATAATAGATCATCTATGTGTAAAAGAAAAAACTTAAATGCCTAGTCAAGAGATCACATAGGAAAATGTGACCTGCAGTCAAAAGAAAAAGGAGTGAAAGGAAACAAATCCCATGATGTCTGGTGGCCTAGATGCTGTGTCCACAGATGAGGACTTTAGAGATTCTATTATAAATACATGTAAGAATCTAAAGAAAAAGAGGATAACACATGGAAACTCAACAGAAAAGTAGAAATAATAAAGGAACTATAAAAAACAAGAACATTTCTAAAATGGAAATTCATATAACTGAAAAGTATAAAAGAAAATAAATTTACTTGATAGGCTTTGACATGGGGATAAAACCATGGACATGATTAAGTCTGAAGAATATGAGACAAAAAGATTAGGGATAAAAAAACAGATCTTGTCATGTATGAGATAGCTAGTGGCCGAACCCTCACGTGAATAGAATCCTAGGAGGGTTAATCTTATTACCTCTTTTTGTTATAAGGGTCTGATCCTCTGTACGAAGAGGGTTGCTCTTTTCCCACTGTATATACTTCTTCCACATATCTACTTGCTGAGCTTCTTGAGGAGTATTCTGAGGAGGCACTGAAGGGGCATTGCGGTCCAAACCTTTCATTACTGTCTCATATTCCTAAAACAAAACAAGCATTTAGAGTTCTTGGATGAGACTGGAGCAACTTACATACATGAAATGGAGTTCATTAGTTAGAAAATTTCATTTAAAATACCTAGTTTTGCCAAATACTAGTTTGTTAATATTATCTAAAAAATAAAGATAGATTTTTTAAAAAAACAACATAGTATAACCTACCCAAAAAAATGTTTTCAAGGGTGGGTAAACAGAATATTCATAGATCCTTTTTGCAGGTGATCTAGGAGGATCACTCTCCAAGATGTACAAGTCGACAGATCAGCAGGATGGAAGATCTGGTGGGCATTATTATTACCATTGTCAGGGAAACTCCTTTTAAATTTCAATAGTTTGCACTAAGAGGGTATTTTTCTTATTTCTAACAATGCCGATGAATGGAAAGATAAGGATAATATAATATCTGCCCCTGAGAGCAAGCTGCTTTATCACTTATAATAATAATCTGATGGCTGTGTGATATAGTATTTGAATGAGTAAATATTCTGGGAAAGAATATGAACTATTTCATTAGTTCTAAGTAGAACCTTGTTTCTTTTTATTTATTTATTTATTTGTTGATACAGGGTCTATGTAGTTCAGACTGGCCTTGAACTCACTATAGCCCACGCTGGCCTCGAACTCATAGTGATTGATCCTCCTGCCTCAACCTTTTGAATGCTGGGTTTACAGACCTACGCCATCACGCCCAGCTTAGAACTTTGTTTCTATATCTTGTTTAAATTTTGGAAAGTTATTTCTCCCAAATCTAATTTATTTTATTTGTCTTTTAACATAAAAAATTATTTCAAAAATATCATCTGCTCAAACAGATGACAAATCAATAAACTACAATTAACCGTTATTAGTTATGATTGGTAGTGACTGAAAATACCAAGAGTAATTCTAGAGAAGGAAAAGTTTGCTATTAACAGATGTTATCATTAAAATAAATAGTCAGTGAACTTCCATACCTTTGCTACACGCCTAGCATTCATGTAGTCTCTACTCCGATCTTCAATCATTTTCTTAGCTAAATGAATGTTGATACCCTAAGAAAAACCAAAAACATATATTACTATTATTAATTTGATTGACTGTAATGCTGCAGATCAAACCCACAGCCTTGTGCCTGACAGGAAACTGCATGACCTCTGAGTTTGATACTCAGCCCTCCAAAAAGATGTTATTTTAAAATTAAGCATACACACATAAACATATATTCATTTATTTATTTACAGTACTGGATATTGACCCTGGGACCTTCACAGTTACATCACCAACATCCTTTTAACATTTTTTAAAAAAAAATTTTTTTTTTTTGGTCTTTTTCCTTTTTTATCGGTACCAGGGATTGAACTCACGATTGACTGCTTACAAGACAGGCGCTTATGCCGCTGAGCTAAATCCCCAGTCCCTTGTTTGTTTGTTTTAAAACGGACTTTCACTAAATTGTTCACTTTGGCTCAAGCTTATAATCCTCCTGCTTCAGTCTCCTGAGTATCTAGGATATAGCTGTGTACACCAGGTGTGCCTAGCCTAATAATTTTAAATTCTTTATTTTAAAATATTTTTCTTTAATAAATATTTGATCACTTTATATGCTTCAAAAACTGAGGGGCCAGGTATGGTGGCACATGCTTGTAATCTCAGCACTTGGGAGGCTGAGGTAGGAGTGTAGCTCCAAGTTTGAGGCCAGCCTGAATTACAAAGTGAGTTTAAAGCCAGCCTGACTGCATAATGAAATGCTTTTTCAAAAAGAAAAAGAAAAAAAAAAAATCAAAGATCTGTTTCAATGTTTCTTTTTTAAAAATCTGTTTATTTCCACTATGAGGTTCTAGAAAGCTTTCATGTGAATGAAATCATGAAATTTTTAAAAGTAAGAAATCAGAGGGCCAGGAATTTAGCTCAGTGGCATAAGCACCTGCCTGACAAGTGTGAAGTTGTGCGTTCGATCCCTAAAAAAAAAAAAAAGAAAACAGAAACCAGTTAGAGAGAATCAATTGTTTCAAATAAAAGTCTAATAAGGAATGATTCATAGATTCATCTGGGCAAATAGCCAGGGATAAACTTAAATATAGAATAGAAGCAGCCCCTTTAATATCAGGGTCTGTGTAGCAAAAAAAAAAAAAAAAAAACAGGTAGCTAAGAAAGGAACATTACCACTCATAATGTACCAGTTTTTAATGATTAATCTAATGATTCCGAACTATTATTAATCCTGGGCTGAAGAAATCAAATTAATTTTCTCATAATATTAAGAACTGTTTGCCATGCACAAATGCATGTATGGTAGTTTTCCAGAGGCTATATGACATTCAGTACACATGACTGCTTTTAGAAGCAAATATGAAGACTAAGCTGTTTCTTTTTAAATCATTTTATTACTATATGTTTGCAGTGCAGTGATTACACTCACTGTATATGTATATAACATATCTTAATTCTTTTATTTTTTTGATTTTTAAAAATTTCCTTCCCCTCCTTCAAGCTGTTGCCTTTTAAGCTATTCATTAGAGATTTGCAAAAATATAAACCAATGTCTCCATTCTTTTCAAAATATTTTCTTGTTTTGAAACATAATTTTTTTGTTGCTGTGGTTGTTAGTTTGGTTTTTTTCTTTTTAAAGTTTAATTAAATTAAATTAATTTATTTATTTTTATTTAATTTTAAAGAGGGCAAAACAAAACATAAGGAAACAGAACAAAGCAGATCAGAAGAAAACAATACAAGACACAGATTTCAAAGCAAGACAACAGGAGATCTACCCTGGCTACCATAATGTCTCTTATTTTCCTCTAAATAGTTGTCTATATCTTCATATTGTTTTGGTTTTTTGAGATAGGGTCTCAAAAGGGTGGCCTTGAAGTCACTGTGTAGCTCAGGCTGGCCTCAAATTTTTTGGCAATTCTCCTGTCTCAGCCTCCTGAGTGCTGGGATTACAGGTATATGTCATGATGCCTGGCATTATTATTGTTACTTTTAAATGAATTAATGGGGCTGGGGATTTAGCTCAGTGGTGTAAGTGCCTGCGTGGCAAGTGCAAGGACATGAGTTCGATCCCCTGTAAAAAAAAAAATTAATAAATATCTTTAAAATTTTTCACTTTTAAACTTCTAACATGTCAAATATTGATAGAGAAAAGCTACACTAAAAATAAATGCTCTAAATGCAACCTGTAACCCAACATTTTGGGTGGCTGAGGCACAAAGACTGCAAGAACCCAGCCTGGATGATTAATTTAGTGATTTAGTTAGAACCTGTCTCAAAACAAAAACAAAACATGAACTGAGGAGCACAATTCATAATAGCTAGATCATGAAAATGTACCAATGATCAAGTGGGACCATATCAAGTTAAAGCGCTTCTGCACAACAAGAGAAATAACCAACAGTGTGAAAAAACCTACAGAATGGAAAAAAATTTTGCCAGCTACTTCGCAGAGGATCACTATCTAGAATACATAAAGACTAAAAAATTTAGAGATCCCAAAATAAAAGACCCAATCAAAAAAATGGACAAGTAAGCCATGTTGGAACTTAGGACCCTGGGAAACCAAGCAAGCAGCTCACTTCCTGGTAAGTGGCTACACTGTGGCAGACTGCGGCCCTTCCAGGGAGAGAACCACTAGTGTCTCCTGAGATCCGCGCCATGTTGGAACTTTGGATGCTGGGAAACCAAGCAACCAGGCTTCCTTCCTGCTAAGCAATAGTGAACCTACTGGTGCACAGCCTAGAGTCAAACATTCCACTTCCCCTATGCCCCTTCCCCTGTTCCCCCATTAGCAAACGGGAACCAGAAATCTGAGCATCTCTTGGGAGGTTGACCATAGCAAATAAGGGGGATTTCCTTCTACCATCTCTTTGAAGGCAAATATTTTTATTACTGTTTTGCTTTATTCTGATTAATGGTACTGCTCTATTCAATATTCTGTTTTGATAAATTCTATAATGTTCTGTATTTCATTTTATTTTGATATATGTGATTGAAAGAACAACTATTGTAAGATAACGAAATATACTGTGATACCTATTACTGTTATCCCAGTAACCTGCTGTGAAGTTCTGTACCAGTTTCACTACACAGTCTCAGTTGGCTTTATTCTGTTTTGTTCTGTTGTATTTTACTACTTTCAAAAAAAAAAAAATTTGGGCCTGGGGATTTAGCTCAGCGACATAAGCGCCTGCCTTGCAAGCAGGCAGTCGTGAGTTCAATCCCTGGTACCGATGAAAAGGAAAAAGACAAAAAAAAAAAAAAAAAAAAATTGCCAATACAGTGAGATCATTTTTACTCTGCATAAATGGTAGGCATCTTTAAATTTGTGATTAAGAAAGTTAAAAACTTTGAAATTGGATATTTTTACAAAGTCTTCTAAGAAATCTTCTAAGATTTTCTTGTACAAGTGGGATCTTTCAGTTTGAACAACTGCATTTTCAATTTGCAGAAATTTCATTTTTCTCAATCAATTCTTGTACAATTTTTAGTCTTTCTAGAAAAAAAAATATATATACAGTATCCATCAGAGATTCTTGGACTGTTTTTTTTTATCTTATTCTATGGTAAATATATATGGTCTATATAAAAATATATATTTAATTTTTTGTATCTGTAGCATTTTAAAATTCAGTTTGTTTTCCTTTAGTGTTAGACTTTATTCTTTTTTATTTATTTATTTTTTTTGGTCTTTTTCGTTTTTTATCAGTACCAGGGATCGAACTCATGACTGCCTGCTTGCAAGGTAGGCGCTTAAGCTGCTGAGCTAAATCCCCAGCTCCTTCCTTTTTATTTTTTTATTTTTTGGTACCAGGGATTGAATTCATGATTGTGTGCTTGCAAGGCAGGAGCTTAAGCCACTGAACTACATCCCCAACCCCTTAGACTTTATTCTTGAAATAAAGATTATAACTTTTCTTATATAAAAAAAAGTGGACAAGTAAAATGAATAGACATTTCCTAGAAGTACAAATGGCCAATAAATACATGAAGAAATATTCAGCTTCGCTGGCCATTTGAGAAATGCAAATTAAAACAACACTAAGATTTCATCATACCCTGAAAGAATTGCCATCATCAAGAAATCATATAATAACAAAGTTGCCAATGCTTGAGGAAAAAAGGAAACCTACATTGTTGGTGGGAACTTGTACAAGCACTATGGAAATCAGTATGGAGATTCCTCAAAAAACTAAAACTAGAAAGTCCATTTCACATAGCAGTACCCTTCTAGGTACACCCCCAAAGTGTTAAAGACATCATATTAGAATGGTATTTATACTTATGTTTATAGCAGCATAATTCATGATAGCTAAATCATAGAAGCACCCTTTGTGTCCATCCACAGATGAATGGATAGCGAAAATGTGCTGTTTACACACAATGGAATCATATTCTGCCACAAAGAAGGAAAAACTTGAGTCCTTTATAGGTAAATGGATATACTTTGAGACTATAATGTTAGTAAAATAAATCAGACAGACAGGCTTAAATGCTATATGATTTCTATATGTAATAGAATGCAACCAAGAGATGGAGGGAGAAGGAGGGGAAGGGAATGAAAAAATAATTAAGATGTATTATAGACATGTACCAACTCCCTGGGAATGTAACCATTATGTACTACAAACAGACAGATAGAAGGAAAGACAGACAGACAGAAAGAGAGTAAAGAATGAGAAAAAAAGAAAAAGGTAAACTCAAAAAGAAAAATAAGAAAGAAAGAAAAGAAAAGACAAAGGAAAAAGAAAAGAAAAAGTGACAAAGGGCTGAGGATATACATAGGCAGTGTAAAGGCCCTTGGTTTAATCTGCAGCACTAAAAAAAATTAAAATGATTAAAAACAATTTTTTTTCGAAGGCAACAAAAAACTTTGTTGTACTGAGGATTAAATCCAGAAACTTTGCAGTGAGAAACATTTCTAACCCATTTGTGTATTTTAAACTTGATACAAGTTGTTACCAAGTCCCTAAATTGCCCAGGCTGACTCAAACTTATAATGCTCCTACTTCAGCCTTCCAGGTCCAGGTTGGTCTTTAATATTTCTTAAAATCTCAAGTCAAAACAGTTGAGAACCATTGTGCTTTTCTTTGAAGGGACAGATTTAAAATCCTCTCTAATACTTATAGATGTACCTATGAGGAACTATGATACAGTTTATTTGGCATATGTGTTTGTATACAAAGGCTGCTAAGTTTAGCTAGTTAAAAACATACACCAACTAAACAAAGATCTTAGATCTGCATAAATTGAAACCAATAACTGCATCACTGAAATCAGGTGAAAGAAGAGTATTGCTGACTGATCATTACTACAGAAAGTTAATTCCAAAAAGGTATCATTTCACAGGAGATCAAAGGTAACATGTGTCTGTATGAATCTGTATATAAGGGTTAGCAGCTAATAAAAATAGTTTTACAAGAATTATAGTTTTCCCTGAGTATTCACTAAAAAAATAGCACTAATATCGAGATCCTTAAAACTTTGCAACGTCAGGCGTGGTGGTGCACACCTGTAATGCCAGCACGTGGAAGGTCAAGGCAGAAAGATCACCAAGGGTTGAGGCCAACCTGGGCTACACAGAGAGTTCAAGTCCAGCCTGAACTGCAGTGTGAGACCCTGTGTCAACAAAATAAAACAAAACCTTACCAAAAAAACATTAGAAGTCACCCTTTCACTATAATCAATATAAAAACCAGTGTTGGCTGGGGTTGTAACTCAGTGCTAGAATACTTGCCTTGCATGTGTTAGTACCAAAATGTGACCCACAGCAGTGGCGGGGGGCAGTGAGAGGATAGAAAATGTGCAACATTGATATTTAAGTACCTGACAGAAAGAAAGGCTAGAATTCACAAATCCCCAGTTATAAAAATTAAATTAGAATAATAAAGAATTCTGGCCTAAATTACCTCTTCATATTTGTTATAGTCTCTCCAGAGTTGTTCAATGTTGATCATGGGATTAACACAACCTCGTTGATAAACTCTTCGGACAGCTGTTATTCTCTGATTTTCTGCATAGGATCCAACAGCTTCCCTAGGATTAGATAAAAATGTTATCAATTAATTATATTTTAATTAAATTGACTCTTCATATGGAAATAAAAACTATGAAAATACTTACACGCCTTTTAAGAAATTGATATAATCGACCCAAATCTAAGAAATTAAAAAAATATATTAGAATCTTAGTAGATATTTTTCAAACTTAAGTGTATATAGTTAAAATTTTAAAATCTACCTGATAGGACATAATTTCCATTCCAATTTTATCCAGTGCAAAGTCATAAGCTTGAGCCATTTTCTCTCTGAAATGAATGTGAAAGGCATGTTATCAAAATGTATCTACAATTAAAACAAGTTCTGAACATAAGATCACAACAGCATTTGAACATTCTCTATAAAAAACTGAAGGTGTGTTTATAAGTCTATAAGGTAGCTCTTTTATGTTGAGCTTGCAGGGCCATTAAATTATGCACTTTGTTTCCTGTTTGTGAGCTTATCAGAGATAAGGTTCATGCCTTATTCATCTTTATATCCTTAAGTTTCCTAATTTTATATGTAATAGATTTGAGTGTGGAAATAGGTGTTTCTTTCATTAAGGAGGTAAGTTATATCTGAATATCGGTTAGCTTGGAAGTAAAATTCAAAGAGAAAGAACTTCCTCTTTAGTATATGATAATGAAGTAAAATCAGGAAAAGATAATAAGGATTGTAGTCATACTAATAACTTTTTATACACAATAATAGCACTTGAGAAGCTTCACTATTTATATTCGGAGAGATGGGTAGGTAGTGTCAGTCACTGGGGACATTGGACTACCTAACAATTACCTTGGATAACTTAAAATACCACATTGCGTTATACTTTGCAAAGAGTTGTGCCAGGACAAATATGAAAAAACTTTGAAAACATTTGACAAGCTTTTCAGCACAGTGGCTTTGGTGTTTCAAGTACAGAGTACTTGAGTACAGAAAGGCTTCAGTGATTCCAGTTTTCCAGAGGAAGCCTATAATGTCCGTGGCTTCCTTTGGGCTACTGTTCCTGATGTGATAGAGAATCTTGATTTTTTAAATCCTTTAATCTCATCCCACAGGGAGCAAAGAGACAGTGTGAGAGTATGTAGAATGATTTTGTGCCTAGAGATGACTTGCATTCTTCAGATTCTGATATCACTTACTTGTAACTTGGTAGTTTACCCTTGGTTTCTCGGACATATGAAAGATAACACTTCCATAAATCAATGTGCAAAACCTTCATAAGGCATCTCTGAAATAGCTTTAAATACAAGAAAATATCAGAATCCAGTTAAGTTTCACATGTACACTGATGAACTGCAGGTTTGTTTGCTTGTTTTTTTTTTTTTTTTAAGAGACAGGGTCTCACTATATAGTTTAGGCTGGCCTTGAACTCACTATGTAGCCCAGGTTGGCCTTGAACTTGCAGTGATCTTCCTACCTCAACCTCCCAAACTTGGAGATTATAGGGGTGCACCACCATGCCTGGCTGAAATGCAATTATTATTATATATATATATTTTTTGTCTTTTTCATTTTTATCAGTACCGGGGATCGAACTCACGACTACCTGCTTGCAGGGCAGGTGCTTATGCCGCTGAGCTAAATCCCCAGCCCCCTGAAATGCAATTATTAAAAAAAATTCCAACTGGGCATACTGGCACACGCTTATAATCTCAACTGCTTGGTAAGTTGAGATAGGGCAATCCTAAATTTAAGGTCAGCCTGGGTAATTTAGCAAAACCCTGTCTTGAAATAAAAACTAATAGAGCTGGGTATGTGCCTCATTGGTAGAGCACTTGCTTAACAGGCCTGGTTCAATTCCCAGTACTTCTTTAAATTTAAAAAAAAAAAATCAGCCCTTTCAAGAATTTATTTTCTTATAAATGAAAGAAAACCGGTAAGTCTCTCTTAGTTTCATTGTAGATTAGTAAAATCATTCTCATGATTTTGGTTAGTGGTATATATGTATTCTCCAGCATTGCAAAAATACTAAATGAATAAAAATAATTATTTCTTTTCATTTTCCAAAATTTTTATGAAGAATATTTTAAGGATATAAAAAAGCTAAATAAGTAAAATTCCTAATTATTTCCTAGGCTCACTTAATATTTTATATATCTGCCATAGACTGTCTTAAACTTCACCATAAAATTTAAAGTGTATTCAAGAGAACTCACCTTTTCAACTTTGTCATAATTTTTAGCTTTAATCTAAAGAAACAAAGAAAAACATAAGATTAACATTGTGTCAAAATACTATGTTTTGATTTTGCCAAAATTTTACCCAATTTTTAACTAATTTTACAAATTCACCTCTATACTTAATTACTAATTTAATTCTTCAGGAATAACAACAGAAGTTAGAATCCGTTTTGTAGATAATAGTCATTCTAAGTGTAACTTGTTCAAATTGATTTTATGGGCTCTCATGTTTACACTGATATTTTATGAATATAAAATTATGTTAAATAATAGCAAGACAAATACATAAATATAATTAAGGTCTATCCAAATAGTACTTCATGTATCTACAGAAGTACTATGTGGATTGAGTAAAGCAGCAAAGATTTGTAAATTTTGGTGACAAATAAAAATATTCAATCAGTCACAACTGTAGGCACTGTACTGGGCACTGGAGCTACCATGGTGAATAAGACACTGATAAAGGAGGCTAAGGTAGCTGGGCATGGTGGTACACACTTGTTTTCCTAGCACTCAAGAAGTTGAGGCAGGAGGATTGCTAGGAGATCAAGACTAGCTTGGGCTACATAGTGAGCTCAAATCCAGCAAAAATTACACAGCAAGTCTGTCTCAAAAACCAAACCAGCCAAACAACAAAACATCACACACATACGTACAAACCTCATAGAAATGGGCCATTGTAAGAAATGATAGTAAGCGCTAAAACCAGAGAAGTATGAGGTGGTATGGAGCGTCTAGAAGGAACAAAATTTCAAGTTAAAGGTGGCAAAAGCTTTTCTAGAAAAGGTTATGATATTAAGTGTGGGAGAGTTGATAAAAAAAGGGAGTTATTCTAGGCAGGAAGAACAACAGGTACAAGACCATGAAACATTATATTTTTCCTTGGATATTTTCATCAGATCATAGGTGGGATAGTTGTCCACTAGTATTGTATCAGCAAATTTTTGCTTTCACTCTTGACAGGTAACAAAGTATTTTGGGTGAATAGAGAAATTCTGACTTGTCTTTTTCTCTGAAATAGTTCAGAGATGGGGCCAGGAATATAGCTCAGCAGCATAAGCACCTGCCTGGCAAGCACAAAACCCTGAGTTTGAGTTCCAATACACACAGAGAGAGAGAGAGAGAGAGAGAGAGAGAGAGAGAGAGAGAGAGAGAGAGAGAGAGAGAGAGAGAGAGAGAGAGAGAGAGAGAGAGAGAGAGAGAGAGAGAGAGTATAGAGATATTTTTCTAGTTTCCTGGCTTAAGCTGCTGCAAATGAGAACAGAGAATCTTTTCCTTTTGTTGATAGTTCACTCCTTATCTCTGGAACTTGTAAATTTTCATCTCAGTGCTCATAAATTTCATGGCATTCCCAAATACAAATCTTTGCTCTTTGGGGCACTTTCAGTAAGGCTGTGAAGTCAGACTTCTTAAATTCACAATCTGACTATCCACAGAATTTTTCTCTTGATCTAAGGGAGACAGTACTATCTATTTCACAGGGCTGTTTCTGAGGACTCAGTGAGGGAATACATGTGAAGCCTATCAAATATTGCCTGGCAGCATAAGCACTTATCAGTTATTATTACCATGACTTCCATCTGGAACTCAGCATGCCCTCTGAGCCTATGAGTGTAGGAAAAACATCTGTAGATTTCTAATCTAGAAGTTTTAGTTCAGGAATTTTCTTTTTAAAATCATTGTCTTCCATGTTCCTTTTTTTCTTTCTAGGTTTATTTTTGGTACAAAGGATTGAACTGATTGCCTTTGCATTTATATGACCTCAAAAATTTTTTTTGGTTGCTGTTTTTTTTTAATGTTATTTTGAAACAGGTTCTTGCTAAGTTTTTACATTGTTTAGGCTGAGTATGAACTTCTAATCTTGTCTCAGTGCCCAAAAGTGCTAAGATCATGCATGTATCACCATGCCTGGCTTAGAACTATTATATAACCTAGGTCTCCTGATTCTATTATTTTTATCCTTTCTTTGAGGTTTTCACTCAAGATGGTTTTTTTTTTTTTTTTTTTTTTTTTTTTTTTTTGTCTTTTTCATTTTTATCGGTACCGGGGATCGACCTCATGATCGCCTGCTTGCAAGGCAGGTGCTTATGCCGCTGAGCTAAATCCCCAGCCCCTTCACTCAAGGTTTTATAACAGTTTGTCGACTAGATTCTCTGGGCTGTTAAGTCTCCATGTGACTACTTTCATTCATTTAGTCTGCTGTGTGTGCTTTACAATTAATGGTTTTTTGGCTCCAGAGGTTCTTAATAATGAATTTTAAACCTTGTTCTCATACTATTGTTTTGTTCCTAATGTGTCTCTCTTCCAGCAGCTCAATCTTCTTGGAGTCCTGCCTGACTGGTGTAGTTTATATTCCTTCCCTGTTGCTGGATCTTTACATGTGTGGTTACTTTTCCACTCACTGAGCTGTGCTGACAATCCTAGGATATTGGAAGTTGACTCTTTTTTCTACTACAACAGCTGAGGAACAGGTGTAGGCAGCAAAGAGGTCACTGCTACTGCTCTGGCACAGACCCAGAAAATGTCTGCCTGAAAGCAGAGCCTGCCTGTTTTGTCCTATTTTGGTTTCCTAGACTCCAAGCTGACATCAACATTACTTGGATAGAAAAGCAGTTGATGGGTCCCAAGTATTAATATGGGCCAGGCTTTTAGACCTTATCCTAGGCTAGTGATGGTAAACCTTCTAGAGCTTTCATCGATACAAAGTTTGCTGTGGTTTGTGGGCCATAGGTTTGCCACCACTGCCAGCTTTGAAGCTCACAGAGAACCCGAGGTCTCCATGTATCTAGCATTTTGGTTGCATAGATAATGGGAGTGGAACAGGACCTGTTCAAATCACTAGCTTCCCAGAAGTGGGTGAGATTTATATACAGTTCTTGCAACTGGTTATGAAAACCAAACTACCTATTGGGAAAACTGGCAAAACATGTAAGAGAGAAAATGAAAATGGTTGAAACAAATATAACAACATGTACAAACTTTCAAAGTAAGACAGACAAGTAATACATGTCACTTTGTATTCATGAGAACAATAAAAACATAATGGAAAAAAACACTTAACAGGATATTAAACACTGCCAAAGCTATGTAAGGAAAAGATTTCCTACATAGCTGGGTGAAATATGAATTGTTGCAACCCTTATAGAAAGCCACTAGGAGCAATGATTCAATCAAAAAATATGCATCTCTTAACCTGGAACTGTAGTAGCAACAAAGTTAAAGCCCACCAATAGGGACTTATTTAATAAACTATAATGCAGTCATTGTGGAATATTATGTATTCCTAAAAATGAGCTACAGCTATTCCAGGTAATTGGGAAGGCTTTCCACAAGATCTTTCTGATTAAAAGTAATAAAATTGTGCTTAATGTAATCCATTTTTATAAAATGACCAAAAATAAATCATTCTATGTATACTTATGTATAATTTTATAGAGAAAAAATATGGAATGCATGCAAGGTTGCCAAACATAGTTATGGTTGGCAGAGTGACACTGATGAAGAATAGAGACAAGAAAAGAAAACTGCTACATGATTTCATCCATGCATTTCATTAAACATTACATCTAGGGGGCTGGGCATGTAGTACAGTGATGTAACACTTGCTTAGCATGCACAGGGTTTTGAGTGTAATCCCTGTACCACACAGAAAAAATTATGTCTTATATAATTTTACATTTTTCCCAGAAATTAGTCCTGTGTTCTAGATTCATCAATTATGTCTTCAACTGGTATTAATATAACAACTACTTGTAGAAAGAGACAAGTGTGACTAATAAAGACTGACATTTAGTACATGGTCATTGATTAACATTAATTCAACCACTAAATGTTGAGAGTCCCCCCAGTAAAGCCACCATTGGTGACATTAGCACAGAGTCTATAATTTCTTTATCTTAAAAATACCATTCATTCAAAAAATTACTTTAAATCTGGGTATGGTGGTGAATGCCTGTAATTCTCAGCATTTGGGAGGCAGAGGCAGGAGGACTACAAGTTCAAGGTAAGCATGGATTACAGGCATAATGAGATTGTCTCAAGAGAAAGAAAAGGATTTAGAAAATTATTATCAATCTGCTTTGGGCATAAAATCTCTAGTGTGAAAAAATGAGATTTTGATCAAGATGTATCAATTCCTTTATTTCTTCCAGCACCAGCTTTGCAACTTACATGATAAAAAGGACAGTGCCATCTACTTCAAAGAACCCTTCCAAGGACTGAAAAACAAAGCGCCTGAACATTCCAGGTGCTGACAAATACCACCAATTAACAAAGCTTGAAACAAGAAAGCACAAACATTTTATTGTATCTTATTTATACAGAACTGTGTAAACCAAGCAGTTAGGAAGAGCAATGTTATTATAATTGACCCCATTTATGGTCAGAAGAGGACATTTTGGTCGAGATGACATTTATAGTCCACTACTGGTAAGACCTCCTGTCTTCAACCAGCTTACCATTAGTCTATTTTTCTTAAAAGTATTATTGGGGCTGGGGATTTAGCTCAGCGGCATAAGCGCCTGCCTTGCAAGCGTGTGGTCATGAGTTCGATCCCTGGTACTGGTAAAAATACAAAAAATACAAAAAAAAACATTATTATACTAAATATGTAATAATTGTATTGAAGTTTTATCTATAAATTAAATATTTAAAAAATATATTTATGCATACCCAGTATTGGTGGCACACACCTGCAATCCCAGTACTTGGGAACTGAAGCAGGAGAATTGCTATTTGTTCTCAAGACCAGCCTAGGCTACATGTTTAAGGCCAGATGGAACTACACGGTAAGATCCTGTCTCAAAAAACCAAACCAAAAACCCCAACAAGTATACACACACATCACAAAAAGTACATGAATATATTTAGCCATGTGCATTCGTATAGGAATCCATACTAGGAAAAAAGTTTGGATACCATTTTTAAAATAAAGAAAAATATCTTAAAATGTTTAACTATTTTGATGGCTGAGACTCTCAGATCTTTCAGTCATTACACAACAAAAACAAAAATGTATCCATGCAAAGTCTATAATGTGCTGGGCATGGAGGCCCATCCCTATAATCCTAGCACTCTAGGAGATAGACACAGGATAGCAAGTTTGAGGCCAACCTACCTAAATTAGTAAATAAGCCAGACTCTGCCTCAAAAGATACAAGGGCTGGAGACAAATAGTGCAAAGGCCTGGAGTTCCATCCTCTGCACCACCAAGAAAATAATAAGCTTGTTACAGTACAATAACAATTTTGTAAAACGTATATTGCTTCTATCTTATTAATTAAATAATGTTATGGGGTTAGGAGTATGTAGTAGTACCTCACAAGTGTGAGGCCTTAGGTTTGATCTCCAGTATCCTCTCCCCTCCACACATATATACGTACACAAGTAATTCATATAATTTTTAGTGACAGGTGCTCTTAATGAAAGTCTCCTTAGCCTGAGGATGCAGCTCAATGTACTGCCTGCCTAACATGTGCAATCTCCAGCAAAACGCACATACACAATCATCTTTATGGGGATCTGAAGGTGTAGCTCAGTGGTAGAGCATGTGCTTACTTGGCTATGGGTTTGATTCCCACATTTTAGAAGCACTAATACAGAAAACTATCAGATACACACTTAACACCAGTTAAAAATAGGATTGCTATTACAAAAAGTAGTTGGAAATATACCCAAACACAACTACTTGTTATGTAAGGGTGAAGAAATGATTCAATTTAAAAATAATTCTACAATATGGGTGTGATATTTTCCTAATTTAAAAATCATTTTAAGAAAAAAGGATTTTAAAATGACTATTTGCATATATCTATTACTTATCACAAAATTTTGCCATTACCATTGGGGGGGTAGTAGTGGGGGTCAAACCCAGGTTCTCATGTATTCTAGCACAGCAAGTGCTTTAGCCCTGCCATTACCTCTGAATTGAATTGATTTTTACAATGATATGAAAAGTTGCTATGGAAGAAACAAGAAATTTACATTTCCAACTTCCTAATAATGATTTTTATAGAAGGGTAACAAAACAGGAATATGGGGCCAGGGTTTTAGCTCAGTGGCACAGTGCTTGGCTGGCAAGTGTGAGATCCTGAGTTCAACTTTGACACACACACACACACACACACACACACACACACACACACACACAGAAAGGAAGAAAATTGAATAAGATCAATTAAACTTACAGTTAGATTCATGTCAGTGCTAATTTGGAGAGATTAAAACAAGATCTCTCTTGTATTTCATTCAGACTTCTATCAACTTACAAGAATTAAATAAATGGTCATTTTTGTGTCTTGAAACTAAATCTGAGGAACTGTTGCAATCAGTTTACATTGACAATGTGTAAAACTTTGTCCAAAGAGAAAAGGTCTTAATAGACCTTTATTAACCTTTGACTAAGCATGGTAACACCCATTTTTAGCAGTATGCCCTTACCTGAAATACTTTCATATGGAGATTTAAAATTACCACAATATTTAGCTGTTCAAACATACTTTCTCCTGCTATATTTTTCATGTTTCATTGAACATTTTATGTAATACTGATGTAAATATCTATACACTTAACATTTTTCTCACCAGAAAAACAAAACTGTTGATAGCATTTAGACTTTCTATGTGATTTTTTTGGGTACCAGGATTTGAACTCACGACCTCATACTTGCCAGGTAGGCACTTGTGCTGCTGAGCTAAATTCCTAGCCCTTAGACTGACTTTCTAAAATTCAGATTTTTTATTCTGAGAACAAATCCCACATTGGGATTTTTAAACAGTACGTTGTTTTATAAATTATTGATTATAAGACTTACAAATAAACTGCCTGTGGTGGCACAATTCGGTAATCCCAGCACTGGGGAGACTGAAGCAGAAGGATTGCTGCAAATTCCAGCCTTCGCTACAAGTGAACTCAATACCTGCCTGAACTGCACAGTGAAACACTGTCTCAAAAAGCAAAAAACAAAACAAAAACAAAAAATTATAACTTCAAATGGTTTAAAATCACATTTGACAAATGAACCTATATGACATATAATTGTATTGAAGAAAATAAAGAAGTGAAACAATCTAAATGGAAAAGTCTTATATTTTCTTTAGGTTTTCAGTCAGGTGCATCTGTAGAGTACTGAACTCACAACAGAGGCAGGGTACATCTGAGGCCATGTGGCAGTTATGTACAATAAATGTAATGAATGAACAAATGAATCGCAGACCTACTTCTTAATCATTCCCCTCATCTTTTTTTTTTTTTTTTTTTTGTCTTTTTAAAACAGGTTTTCACTATGTATTTCAGGCTCCCTTAAACTTATTCTTGTATCCCAGGTTGGTCTCAAACTTGTAGTGATCCTCCTGCTTCAGCCTTCTGGGTGCTAGGATTACAGATCCCCAAATCTTTTTTTTTTTGTCTTTTTGAGACAGGGTCTCGCTGTGCAGTTCAGGCTGGCCTTGAGCTTACTTTGTAGCCCAGGCTGGTCTTGACCACACAACGATCCTCCCACCTCAGCCTTCCGAGTGCTAGGATTACAGGCATGAGCCACCACAACCGGCTACCCCAAATCTTTTTGACTCTAAAGTATGACATAATCTTTCATGAGACTTAAAGACAATTTAGATTGAGTGTGAGGTACAGAAGCTGTCTGATTCCATCCCCTGCACCTAATTGTAAAAGAAAGTTATCAAGAGAAACATCTGCAAATAAATTCATTTTAACTCAGCTACAAATATCTATCCCTATACAGATACAAATATTAATGCATGTCTACCTATGTATCAATTCAGGCTTAACGGGTTGGTTAAAATGTGCTGTTACATAATTTTTAAGTCCTCCAGACACTCAAGTATGCCATACAATTAACTACTTATGAAATGAGTGTGAATTATAGTCTCATTATGACTAAATTTAACAAATGTTAAACAAAAGTATGATTATTTCCAGGCATGGTGGCATATTCCTGTAATCTCAGTGCTCTGGTAGGCTGAAGCTAGCTCCATTCCAGCCTAGGGCGGAACTTAACAATTTAGCAAGACCCTGTCACAAAATAAAACATCAAAAAAATGGCTTGGGATGTAGTTCACTGTGAAGGTCCTGGATTCAATCCCAATACGTTAAAAAAAAAAAAAAAAGATTATTTTCAGATCTAGATAAAGAATTACATTTCCATTTTCTGACTTAATGAAAATTACTTTGGGGGCTTAAAGTCTAGTTCAGTGGTTCAGCAAATACTTCACATGCATTAGGCTCTAATTTTCATTTTTTTCACTACAAAAAAACCCCCCTATTTGTCATGTGTTTTTATGATTTACCAAGTGGAGATAGGAGTGTGGACTTTTTTCCCCCTTCTTAGGAAAATAAAAAATGTTACAAGAGTTGCTGTACAGTAAAGTTCACTTTCCATTAGTTACACTATAAAATAACTACAAATAACTCAGGTAGACACTGATTAAAGCCAGGATATAAGTGAGTGGTTTCAAATAAGATAGTATGGTTAATGATATATATGTAAAACAACTAATAAAAATTTTATATATACCTAGGGCATATAATATGTAGTATTAAGAATATACAAAGTAAGGACTCATTTTTCAAAAAACCTTTCATATTGAAATACAAAATTTAAAAGGTGAAACAAACTATGTATTTCTATGTATAAAAATGTAGAAGTAATATTGTATTAGTTTCTTTTAAAATAAAACATTATTAACTAGGGATATACCAGAAGACTGGTTCAACATGTTCCTAGAATAAAATACTATACCATTTAAAGTGAATTTGTGGAAGAAAAAGATAGTATCATGCGAAAAATACAATTTACAATAAAAGGGCTGGGAATTTAGCTCAGTGGCTCAAGTGCTTGCCTGTTAAGTGCAAGGTCATGAGTCCCATCTCCAGTATCAAAAGCAAACAAACAAAAAAAATCAAAAAACAATTTACTAAGAAGCCTTTAAGATTTTATAGACACACCTGAAAAAGTAACTGTTATAGTTTAGTGGTAAAAGGCAGTGAGAATATAAACATTTTCTTTTTAAATTGTAATTCTCTAATTTTTTAAGTGACAAGCACATATACAGTCTTTTTAAATAAGAATGTTTGTTTTCTTTAAAGTCAGAACAAGTCCTGCTTTTTTTCCATCTGTTTTAAGTTCTATTCATTTCTACTTCTTCATGCTTGCCTTTTAAAATTATTTAATTCCAAAAACATTGTTTACTGACAACTGTTAATGAAAGCCTACTGTAATAGCTGTATTCTTCCAATAGTACATATAGATATTATCTGTTTTTTTGTTATAAAACATGTGAGCCTACATCATTAAAAAAAGTTTGATAAAGGTACCGACTTTTATTTTGTATCATTCAGAACAACATATAACATGTAGTAGACAATAAGTAGTTGCTACATGAATGTGGGTAACAATCCACCAGCTAGCCAGCCATGATGGCATACACCTGTGATCCTGACTACTTGGGACACTGAGGCACGATTCCAAGTTAGTGGGCAGTCTTGGCAATTTAATGAGATCCTCTTTCAAAAAATAAAAAACAAAAAGGGCTGGAAGTATAGCTCAGCACATTGAGTTTAATCCATAGTACTGAAAAGAAAAAAAAGCCACCAGCTATGTTGAATATCCATACTTAGTATTATATATTATATTTTAAAATTCAAGGTTATGCAAATGTATACCTTTTTCAAAAATATATTGTGAACTCTGTGATCCTTGGTAATACATTAAAAAACCTCACTTCAATGAAATGATTCACATACACAAAATTCAGAAAGTATTAAGTATTATAGTGTCAATCAACTCAGATAATTTTACAAAATATAACAATGGCTAAAACCCTAATTTAGATTTTGAAAATTGCTAATTTTCATGAACTTGATTTTTTCATGAGTATACCCTAGTCAACCTCATTTATTATTGTTTTTTAAATGGAAGAATGGTTTCTATTTTCTAAGTAACAGTGCTTCCAATAGCATGTAAAAGATGAGAAATTAGGGACTTTGAATAGAAAGTGTAAAGACATGGACATAGCTAACAAATCATCTTTATGAAAACAAATTTTTAAAAATTCAGGTAAAAGGGGGCTGGGGATTTAGCTCAGTGGCATAAGCATCTGCCTGGCAAGTGCGAGGTCGTGAGTTCGATTCCCCAGTACCAAAGAAAAGCAAGCAAGCAAGCAAGCAAGCAAGAAACTTCTTTAAAAAAAAAAAATTCAGGTAAAAATAATTCCAGAAGAACCAAAGTTTAGTCATGAACCAAAATTTTTATCAATTTTGGCTCTGATCCTACTTTGAATTTTTAAATAAATGTTCTAGGTACTTAAAATTTCTTTGTCTTATTTTATGAATTCCTGAGTGTATTTCTCCAAACATTTAAAGGCTTAATAAAACCATGCCTGATTTTCCATGGAATTTTATTTATATAGTTTGAAATGTTTAGTTTGTATTTCACATTTTAGATCTTCTAAATACGTGGTGACTCTTCCAAAGTGATGCCACAAAAAGTAAAGAATTAAGTTCAAATTATATATGGAATGCTGCCATTGTTTTAATAAATAAAAATGAAAGATTGGGGGCTGGGGATTTAGCTCAGCAGCATAAGCACCTGCCTTGCAAGCAGGCAGTCGTGAGTTCAATCCCCAGTACCGATAAAAAGGAAAAAGACAAAAAAAAAAAAAAAAAAAAAAAAAAAAGAAAGATTGTATTAGAATTCTTTTTATAAGGAAGATTTTTTTCCTTTTCAGACAGTTTCACTATGCAGTTCAGGCTGGCCTCAAACTTGCAGCAATCTTCCCACCTCAGCCTCTGAAAGGCTGGAATCACAGGCATGTACCACCATGCCCAGGTAAGAAAGATCATTACTAAAACAGAGTTAGAGAAGGTTTGGGGGCGGGGGGGGGGGGGGCTGAACAAAAAAGCTGGGAACGCTTGTGCAAGTAAATGAAGTCTGGGAGCAAGTTTCCTATAACTTAATAAACATAATGGCCACTCTTTAGTTGTTTCTAACACACAGATTAGTTTGTACAGTTCTAACAGTGAACTATCATCAAAAGCTGCAACACATTAAAAATAAAAATAAAATAATTTTCCTGCTGCTGTGGAGCTCCTAGGAGTCCTCTCCCAATCACAACTGAAGCATGACAGAGACCAGGTTAACAGGCATGGACCATTTATTCTGTTCCCTTCCACACATCCCAACATCCTTCCACAATACACACAAGTGAGGCACAAAATAAAGATAAGCTTTAGATAGCTAAAATACACTGTTGGGAAGGAGAGTTTAAACTTTGGAAAACCAGATTTAATGAAGTATCTCATAACCTTACTAATGGAAAAGCCAGTTTTGAAATGTTTAATGTTAATTAAGAGAATATAATCCTTAATTATAAACATACTTTAAATGGCTATGTTTGAAAGACACCTTCAGGATTTTGATGTCTATCATCGTTCTAATGATATTACTAAATAGTTCAAGAAATTAATGTGAGGCATGTTTTTTCTTCACAAGTATTTCAAAGGCAAATCAATTTCATGAAATAATACAAGTAACAGAAATATAACCTTATAAAGCCTATGTTCAGCTATTTCACTTGATATTACTCAAATCTCATGTCTCCATTCCCTATCTTTTTCTTATTTGATCCTGGTGATTAAGCTTTGTTCAGAGCCTTGTTCATGACAGGCAAAAGCTCTACCACTGAGCTATATCACTGGTCTCTTCCCAGGTCCTTCTAATGCTGAGTTGTAAAGGTTAAAAAACTTACAGGATGTATAAGAAAAATAATCTGAAAACAGAAGATTTAATTTAAATGGGAAATTAAAGGTTTGACTAATCAAAAACCTAAGCACAAAACATGTAGTTGAAAGAAAACTAAAAGTATGGCAATTAAAAACATCAAATCAACAAGGAAAATACTGCTTTTCCCTCAGAAAATATTTTTCATTTCGTTCTCTAACACAAAGCAAACCTATAAGCCACACGTGTACACACACACACACACACACACATTTTAATGATGCATCAAAATTACTTGAACTTCTAAACAGCAAATTCTGCTAGTTACAAGTTTCTCTTAATTTTTCTAATGTTTTCCTACAAGTCGCAATAGATTTAAGATTGAACCTCAGGAAGAAACAAAGGGCTCTTAAACACGAGAATACAAGAGAGAAAAATGGACTGATTTCAGAAAAAAAAAATTCCAAAAGGATCTTTAAAAATAAAACTATGCTCTGCACCTAGCATGGTGCTGCAATGCCTATAATCCCAGCACACAGGAGACTGAGACAAGAGGACCGCCATGAGTTTAAGGCTAGCCTGAACTACATAGCAAAATCTCAGAAAATAAAACAGAAGGACAATAAAAAGCACTCAATTTCATTCATAACAGAAATACAAATGAAAAGCCGGGCATAGTGGCATATGTCTGTAATCCCAGCACTCAGGAGGCTGAGACAGAAGGATTATTGCAAATTCAAGTCCAGCCTGAGCTACAAAGTGAGCTCAAGGCCAGCCTGAACTGCATAGGGAGACACTGTCTCAAAACAACCAACCAACCAATCAAACAAATACAAACAAAAACTACACAAATGTGTAGTAATTATTTGGAGAAGACTCAAGGATTACCAGAGGTATTTAACATTGTGTCAGTGAGCGTGGTGGTGGATGTTTGTAATCTCAGCACTTGGGAGGCTGATGTGAAGTTCCTTTCAAATTCAAGACCAGCCTGGGATAAAAAGTGAGCCTGAGATCAGCCTGAACTGCATAGCAAGACCCTGTCTCAAAAAAGATTCCTGCCCCCTCCCCAAAAAAGTGACCTCCTCTGTGGAAAGTCATTCAGACAATGCAAAATTAAAAATCCACATGTATGATGGCATGTTCCTGTATTCCCAAGTGGTAACGATACTTAAGCAGGAGGCACAAGTCTAAGGACAGTTTGTGCAGCTCAGTGAGACTCTACCTCAAATAAAATATAGAGAAATAGCTCAACAGTAGAACTTGGGGTCAATTCCAAATATAACAACAAAAAAAACCATACATAAATAAATAAAATAAAAAATGTAAAATCCCACAAACTCCTACATTAATGAATTTGATTTCTAGATAATCTTTATAAAAATATTCATGCAAATAGTGATGGCATATATATGATTAGTCACTGCAATATCTAATGAACTGGAAGAACTTAAATTTTCTTTAGTAGGGGAGAGGTTAAATAAAATATGGGATATCATGTGTGTATAAAAAAATATTAACATGGTGCAAAACCAAACTTAATAATGTTCATTACTAGAAAAGTAGAGAAAAAAATCCCTATATGTATATTCAATATCTCTAGGCCCACAAGAAAGTTAACTCTGTCACTGGGGAAGAGACTTGGTGCCACAAGGGCAGAAATAGGTGGCTTTTCAATGTAGGTTTCTTTTCTATCTTCTAACTTTAGAATCTTATTAAAATAATCTTGAAAATCACTTACAGGTGACACAGTTCTAATTTTACACTTTCTGAATTTCCCCTATTTGTTCTCAAAATAAGTATTACAAAAAACTGCAAAAATGTAAAGGATATAAATTATGTATATAGAAATTTTATAATACTGTTCATCTAACAATACATTTTTTGGAGACAGGGTCTCACTATGTACTTCAGGCTGGTCTTGAACTCACTATACAGCCCTGGTTGGCCTCAAACTCACAGGTCCTTCCCATCTCAGCCTGACATTACAAGTGTGTCACCTCACCCATTTTAGTCAAATACATTTCAAAGCTTAAAAATAGACACTGATTAATGGAATAACACTGGTATAATTTGATTATCATTATTACTTGTGTAATGCTTGAGATTGAACCCAGGAGTTTGTGCAAGCTAGGCAAGTGCTGTCCACTACTGAACTACATCCCCAGTCCATTAATATTACTTTCTAATGTCATCTCACATGAAAAAAAAAAATTAGGCACTAAACTTACTAAATGACTACGAGTTGGGCAAAAACTGGCATGTCAGTACCTTTAAGAAACTATTTGTGATGCTATAAATTATAAGCAAGTAAAGTTTACATGTCTACTTATAAACCAACACTAAAATAAAACTAAATATATGTGAGGAAGAGAGGTTTAAATAAAGGCTAAAACATATTTCTAATTAAAATTGAAGAAACAGTCCTTTTACTTATGAGAACATTGGAACTGATCAGTTTTGGGGAAAAAAAGCAAGTTTAGAAAATACATGTGCTAGAGTCAGGAATGGTGGTGGACAGCTATAATCCCAGCACTTGCAAAACTGAAGCAGAAAGATCATGAGTTCAAGGTCAGCCTGCACTATAAAAAAAAAACCGTCTTTAAAAATACAGACTCCACAAAACTCCCGTGCTGATCAGTAGTGAGATCGCGCCTGTGAATAGCCACTGCACTCCAGCCTGGGCAATATAGTGAGACCCTGTCTCTTAAAAAAATATATATAATAATAATACAGACTCCAGAGAGCTCAGTAGTATAGCATGTGCTCAGCATGCTGAAGGCCTTGGAATTGATCCCAGCACCACCACCCCTCAAAAAAAAAAAAAAAAAAAAAAAAAAAAAAAAAAAAAAAAAAAAAAAACACAACACAAAAGCCAAAACAAATAAGACAGTAACCCAATGGACACTTCCTACTAAATACTGAATCTCATTCTTAAATTTAAATACACACACATATGTACACACATTTTAAATTATATAAAACTGGAAACGTTCAAAAACACGTTTAACTCTGACAATGTTAATTTTGTCAAGAAATGTTTTTATTTCATCATTATTTAAACATGTTTCCTCAGTATACGCTTCAAGTTGACAGCTGTCCTTTTTTAGCAAATTGAAGAGGCAATTGCACTGTTCTATCTTCCTTCCCTTGCTGCTGCTGTCAATGTGCCATTCTTTGAAATTCACTGTTTTAAGAAATTAATGCACTTCTGTGAAATTTTTTTTTTTAAGACTGCCTTTTTCGTTTTTATCGGTATCAGGGATTGAACTCATGATTGCACTTGCAAGGCAGGTGCTTATGTCTCTGAGCTAAATCCCCAGGCCTGAATTTTTTTAATCTTTAGTTTTTTATTTTTATTCTCCCGTGTCGGCTGTGGACTTTTTCACCTTCTGATCCTTGATGGTAATCAATGAACATCCTGAATCTGCTGATTGCTCTTCAATAATATTGGGAAATTCTTAAATACCGCTTCAAATTCTACTTCTGTCCAATCTCTCTTCTAGACCTTCAGTTCCACATTTTTACTGTTTTGAAGTTTCTTAATGGCGTTTATATTGTATCTTTGGGCTCCAAATTGGATTCCTTCCGTTCTCCAATTTTCTCTTCACCTGTCTGTTGTTAATGTAATTCAATCTTAATTGTAGTTTCTCAAGTCTTTGGAGGTTTCTGTTGTAAGTGGCTTCCTTATAAACTTGACTTTTTAACAAGTGAGATAACTTGTGGAGATTCTTTGAGGCATAATGATGAAAGTGTATTATTCCAGGAAAGCAAAGACAGGGTCTCGCTATGCGGAACAGCCTGGTCTTGAATTCACTATGTAGCCTAGGCCAGCCTCTTAACTTGTGGGACGGCTCCTCACGCTCCAGCCTCCCAAGTGCAGAGAGCTACCGTAACCGGCTCAGAAGTGTTTTCAGCAAGTTACTACTAAGCATCTACAAGCGTAATTGAAGCAGGGGACAAGCTTAAATTTTATTTTTCTGAAGACCTATGATGTTTATTTGCACAAACCCTTGTAAAGAGCACTGTTACATCTCAGGATTTCCCCATTTCATTGTATTCACATCAAAGTAATTTTTCTCAGTCCCTTTTGGGCTATAAAACAAACAGAATTCTTTCAAATTTACTGTGACCCTGAGCACAGCCCTCTAGGCATTTAAATTTGGGGGGGGGGAAGAGGATGTCCGGTCCTTGAGGCTTTTGGTTTTGTTTCTTGCCCAACCTAGAAGCCTTCAAAATTGCAGCTCAATCTCTCCCAGTTTGGCAAATATCCTCATGGCAGTTTAACAGCACTTTGCTTATCTCCTTGTATTACTTTTTTTTTCTACTCAATTAGGTTTTGGCCTGGTATTTTCTGTGTTGTCAATTCTTCAATGCTTCTAAGATGTTCTTAAAATTCTATCCACCAGCCTTGTTTTTAGAAAGAGCTAACCTGAATAATTCATCACATTACGCAGTATTCTCCTTCAATGTATTTTAGTATCAAATTGATTTTAAAAAATTAGAACAAGCCAGACGTGTCAGCACAGGCCTGGAACCCAGCACTTGGGAGGCTGAGGCAAGACGATCTTTGCAAGTTTGAGACCAGCCTGGACTACAAAGTGAGTTCAAGGGCCATCCTGAACCACATAGTGAGACCCTATCTCAAAACTCTAAATAAGTAAATAAAAATTATATAAAATTAGAAAAACATCTTGTATGCAAGCTATTTTGAAAACTAGTACTCTAAAACCTAAAGTTCGCAGAAACTCTAAATTCCAAAGGCAAAAATAAAGCTGTAGAGCCGGGCATGGTGGCTCACGCCTGTAATCAATCCCAGCACTGGGGAGGCTGAGGTGGAAGGATCGTTGCGAGTTGGAGACCAGCCTGGGCTACAAATGAGCTCAAGGCCAGCCTGAACTGCATAGTGAGACCCGTCTCAAAAAAAAAGCTGTAAAAAAGCAAATTAACCAAATATGTTCCCAAGTTTACTGACTTTTTAAAAACCCTACAATGAGTTTAAAGTTTGCTTCATCTATGTGAAAGATTCGCTGAAAAAAGCAATTTTAAAAAATGGCGAACAATATTATGCAGTTGTTTTAAAAATGAAGGCTAATTCATCTTTTGAAAAAATTCTAAATGTCTATGAAGAACTTATATTTTTTAAAAAATTTATTTATTTTTATTAGGGATTGAACTCATGACCTTGTGTTTGCCAAGCAAGCGCCTGTACCACTGAGCTAAATCCCTGGCTGTATTTTTTAATATATAGATTTATCGGTGATTTTTTTTCACTCATCAATCAGACGTTGGCCCTTGTAAACAGCACTGGTCAAAGTCATCAAAGGACTGGGAAAAGTTAAAATGTTTATGCTTTTCTAATTTGACAAAATCAACTTGTGAAATTTCACAAATCAACTCATGAAAACTCATTTCTATCATATATGTACATAAGCAATTATCAGAAACTTTATTCCAATATATCAGGTTTAACATTTAAATTTTATTGGACTGTATCTCAGAACCATAGGCAATGAATTTTAAAAAAGAAATTTCAGATTAGCACATAAATTACTAACATCTTTAGAGTGGGTGATCTTTTAAAGAATAAATCTCTGATAATATATGGAAGTCTGTATGTCAAAGTTTATTCTAAAACACTTTTAATGTTGGGAGTATCAGACAATTCAGAAGATTTTTTTTTTTTTTTTGAGGCAGAGTTCATCTCACTGTTACCGAAGCTTGGCTCAAACTCATGATCTGTACTCCTCGCTTGCCAAGGAGTGGCTGGGACCACAGACACAGGCCACACTGTGCCTAGCAAACATTCGATATTCTAAACATAATTACAGATTTTTAAAACTCTACAGTTAACTGAATATAATGATAATGTCAATTATTAATCATGAAAACAATATACTTTGTTATAAACTGATATGCTTTAATTTTTAGAAACTACAAGTTTTTTGGGTTTTTTAAATCTTTTTGAGATGGTTTCATTATGCAATTTGGGGTAACCTTGAGCTCATTTTGTAGCTCAGGATGGTCTCAAACTGGCAACAATCCTCCTGCCTCAGCCTCCCAAGTGCTGGGATTACAGGCATGTGACATTATGCTCAACTAAAACTACAAAAATAATACAATTATTTCCCACTGTGGAGTTTTCATTCAGTGAATATTTATAGTGCTATTATGACAAGCATTGTTTTAGGTTCCTGTAACACATAAACCTAAAAATGACACAAACTACAAAAATAATCAGTATTCAGTATATTTAAAGATACATAAAAAGAACACATAAAAAGATGACCAGCTCTAGAATGATGAGAATTAAGGGTAGCAATTTAGAATATGCTGGTCATAGTCAGTCTTACTGAGAAGAGACTTTTGTAAATATAGTATCTAAAGAAAGCAGAAGAGCTAGTAAAGCAGCCATTAGTACAAATATAAAGCAGATTAAACAGCTAATATTAATTCTTAAGTAGTAATATGACTAGACTAAATTTTTAAGAATCATTAAAGAGGCCAGTATGACTGGAGAAGCAACTTCACTCCATGAGTTATCTACAGTGTAGATATTAAGAGCTATACTTTATTTTTAGGCATATATCTTAGTGTTCACTCCTAATGCTACTTTTCTGTTACTTAAATATTAATGTCTGTATGATTCCTAAACATGTTAGTCTTCTCATATAATTGATTACAGACACAATGAACCAATGCAATGATCAAAGTTCCATTATAATGCTCATCTACTTTCTCTCCCCCCAAAATTATGTAATACCATCGTCTTTCCGAAACTACAGTCATTACTACATCAACATAATTCTTATTAATACTTTCCTCATAATATATTGCCTAAATAGGCAATTCTCTGTAATGGGTTTTACAAATTAATGATATTTAAAAAGGGTTTATTTAGAAACTGCCATCAACCAAATTGACAATGACAAGTATTTGGATACCACTCTTTTTATGCTTTTTCTTAACTCTAACTACAATTAAGTATTCAAACACTCCAGATACATATAGATATTTCAGGTTTTCACAAGACGTTAAGACAGTTTCAAGGTCCTATTTAAAACTATGTTTCAATTTTTAATATTAGAACCAAAAATTAAGTGGTATCTTTTACTCTTGGTTATGACTTGTTTGATATACCTGTCCCCTTTAGTACACACTTCCATATCAACCTATGTGTACAAACAAAATGAGAAAACGTTTCTAAGTTTTCTTCATTGACAATAAGCAATCACTCTCTTCTGCAGAATAAATATGGAAAGTATGTCAATAGATGAGCTTAAAGACATTGACATTGTGTTGTTTTTGGACTCAAGTGACAATATTTCTAGGAATCAAGTGTTTTTTATGGACCTGCTCAAGTTTTAACTACTACAGAAAACAAATTTTCTGTTAGAAAAGTTTGGGGTTTTTTTTTTTTTTGGCACCAAGGATCAAACTCATGAACACACAACTGACACTTGCCAAGCAGGCACTTAAGCCACTGAGCTAAATCCCCAGCCCCAGAAAGGTATTTTTCTAAAAATAAAAACTCAAAAATAAACACATAAAGAAAAATCCAGTCAATTATTGCCATATTTATGTCAAATTGCATGGAGGCTATTAAAGGGTAAAAAGTTTTATAACTTTATTGTATTAGTTTAAGACAATATAAACTAAGAAAGTAACAAAATCAAGTCTCTTTTATTCTTCTAACTCTAAGGGCTCATTGGGACCTTCACACGAGTTACATCCCAGCAATTTAAAGGTTACTTTTTTTCTTTTTTTGCAAACAAAGCCTTCTAAAGCTGCCCATATTGGCAACTTTAACGTTGGAATTCTCTAGCGTCAAACTCCCAGAGTGCTAGTATTACAAGCATCTGCCACTGCACCTGGATGGGTCTATGAGAATTTCCACTGAATTTTTTTTTCCTTTTTAGAGAACTGAACAGGACTTCCAAAACTGTGTAACCAGTAAAATATGATACAGAATTGTAATATGGCAACCTTTTTTGTAGAGCAAAATTATATTCACCTTATTGCTTCAGCCACTATAAAGTTGCAGCTATTTATAGTTTTCACCAACCTTATTCCCTTTTGCTACAATCCCAGAATTACTGAACTACGAAGCTTACGTATTTCTATACTTAAGCAAAATCCAGCTTAAAACCATCAAGCTAAATTTATTTCAACTCAAAAATATTTTCTCTCTTGGGCTGGGAATTTAGTTCAGTCTCATAAGTGCCTGCCTGGCAAGCACAAAGTTGTGAATTCAATCCCCAGTACCCGCCCCCCCCCAATTTTTTTTCTCTCTGCCTCATTAAAGCCTCTGTATTTCGAGTTCCCTTGCTAGAGATTCTCTACTAACTTGTGTGCATATTTTAAGCCTTATCTTAGTTCATAGAATTTCCTTATTTACTACATTCCACATGTTTTCTTACACCAACATACAAATTTTTTCATTGAGGTGTCTACAGCATTGAAAAATGGCATTCAATTTGACAGATACTAAACAGTTTTAACATATTGGGCAATTTTATCTGCCTATAACCCAGGAATAAACATCAACAAATAACCCTAAATTTCATTCTAGTAAAAGGTCATCAAAATTAGCTTAAGTTTAAGGCCTTGTGTACAAAGTTACCTGCAGTAGAGTTTGCTAACAGTTCTGCATGTTTTACTCGGCCATCTCCTGAAAGTTTATAAACTAAAGAGTTGGAATTGCAAATTTATATTCATGTATATAATTAAACTTTTGTTTTTTAAGACAAAGTCTTTCACAATTCAGGCTGGTCTTGAAGTCAGGACTTGATTGTGTGTACCATAAACAGTCTGCAATTCAAATTTTTTAATACCAGTAGTATAGTGTATGGAAATGAAACGTTTTCAGCAATGAAAAGTTAGAGGTGTGGTCAAAAGTTCACTTTGGGGCCAGGTGTGGTAGTGTATGTCTGTAATCCCAACAACTGGAAGGCTGAGGCAGCAGAATTGCTACAAATTCAAGGCCAGTCTGGGCTACACAATGAGTTCAAGACCAGTTTCAATTACATAGGGAGACCCTATCTCAAAAAAAACTAGGTCTGGAAAACCGTAAGTTATATATAGTTGGAAATGCTAATCTAGATTTAATATGGTTTTTCTATTACCTATACGTTTTGCTTCATGTTTTGAAAAGACAAATAAATTGCTGGGCATGGTGGCTCATGCCTGTAATCCCAGCACTTGGGAGGCTGAGGCAGGAGGATCCTTGTGAGTTCGAGTTCAGCCTAGGCTGCAAAGTGAGCTTGAGGCCAGCCTAAACTGCATAGAGACCCTGTCTCAGAAAGACCAAAAAAAAAAAAGAGACAAATATATATTTTAACCCTGACTTCAATCTTTTTTATACTTTTAAGAAATTTTGCTCAATTCAAATAGTTTAAATACCTTCCAGCATAACTAAAATATTGTCTATCAAGCCAGGCGTGGTGGCACACACCTGTAATTCCAGCATGTATTAGGCAGAGGCAGGAGGATCAACCTGAGTTCAAGGCCAGCCTTGGCTACACAGTGAGACTATGTCTCAAAAAACAAAGAAACAAACAAACACAAAACAAGTTACTTATTTTGTAAGACTTCTATGCTCTGTAGAAAGAAAAGGATTATAACAACTGCTTAGTAAGCGGATACATAAAAAGTTAGCATGCTTTACTTGAATTTTTATTTTAGTCTTAAGAAAATGTCATTTTAGGGGCTGGGGATTTAGCTCAGCAGCGTAAGCACCTGCCTCGCAAGCAGGCGGTTGTGAGTTCGATCTCCGGTACCGATAAAAATGAAAAAGACCAAAAAAAAAAAAAAAAAAAAAAAGTCATTTTAATAATACTTCTAATGTCCAAACCAGGAAATGGTAAAAATTACCTACATTAATATAGAAACAAATAGTGATCAGAGTGGTAAAATGTAGCCTAATTTCCTAAAAATCCAAAATTAATGAAGATTTGTCGGTTCTGTGCATTTTCCTGTCTGCTACTTGAAATGTACATGTAAGAACATATATCTAAAAATAGATTTTACATAAAGCATAATCAGATCTTACATGAAGTTATAGTATGTCATTTTCTGAATTTGAAAATTTCTTTATAGCATGTGGTTGAATATCTGTCTGTTTTTTTCAAATGTAAGTTAAAAGCCTGACAGACTTAACAGAAATATAGGTGAAGATACAACTCTTGAACAAAAAACAAAAACAAGAGTCAGTCATGAAACTATATCTACTTCTACAACACTATTATGCTTGAGGTTTCTTAGAGTAGCATAGTGACTAGTGATTAGGAATAGATTAGGGAATTAGAGTCCCTGAGTTTAAACCCTCAACTTTTCTACTTGTTTATCAGTAGTTTAACCTCACAAAAACTGAGATATAAGATGAAACACATATTAAAGGATAAATTGTGCCTAATCATCCACCACATAAAGTACTAAGTACATATAGTAAACTACAACTTTTGTCAATTATACCCAAAATATGCATAAAATCCTATTAGAATTTTTATTTTGATGTTTTAGGGATTGAACCTAAGGCCTATACGTAATGTAACATCCCTGGACCCTTTTGTGACTGAATCTCTAAAATTTCCCAGGTTAAGGTGTAATTTGCAATCCTCTGGCTTCAGCTTGATAATGTGCGGGGTATAGGCCTAAATCATCAAGGCTTTAGTTACTTTTTAAAAGTAAGTGCTTTTCAGTTATACTTTAAATACAGATATGTAATATTCCTCAAATTTATGAAAAAGTATGAAGGAACTGGGTACAGTAGAAAATATTAAAACACCAACAAATGCTGCTATTGAGACAACTTTTAAAATGACAATCATCAAAAAACAAATCAACATTGAAAACTTGAAAAATTTACATCTACATTCAAAAGTCTAATTTCAGAAACCATCTCACTTCCAGTATTTAAAAAATTTTTTAAAAATGTAAATTAAAAATTTAGACTATTTAACCCTGATTTCAATCATTTTTATACTTTTAAGAAATTTTGCTCATTTCAGAGTTAAGTTTTTAAATTTAAGAAAATTTTAAATGTTTGTAATTCATGCACTCACGTTTGTACTTTTGCAGTATTATAGATCAAATCTTGAGGTGCTCTACCACTAAGTTATATTCCCAGATCTTTAAAAACAAAACAAAACATTTTTCCCCCCTGAGATGTTCTCACCAAGACGGGCAGGTTGGCTTGGAACTTTGCATCTTCTTGCCTCAGCTTCGTGAGTATCTGAGATTACAAGCACGCACCACCATCTCCCTTCTATACTCTTCCATTGAATTAAGGAATAGATCTACACTTCTAAAAAACACTTCCTTGGGGCTGGGGATTTAGCTCAGCGGCATAAGCACCTGCCTTGCTTGCAAGCAGGCAGTCGTGAGTTTGATTCCTGGGTACCGCTAAAAAACGAAAAAGACCGAAGGGGGGGGGGGGCTCTTACTCTTAGAAATTCCAATACCATTCCAAGCATATTTCAGGGAAGTGACAAAAATTGTAGCTTATTACAAATATATTATAATTCAGAGTAAAACAAGTTTCAAAAAACAAAATCTTTAAAATTACCTTCCTATTCCCGTAAGGACAGTTTTAAACATAACTCTAATCTATACTTGAACATTGTAATTTTCTATTTATGCCATAGCTTATAGGTTATTAAAAACACCTGAGTTACTATTAATTTTTTCATTTTGATAAGAAAGCAGCAAAGTAGAAAAACATGGAATCTATGTGGTAAGCAGGTTTAGAAACACAAGATGTTACAGGAAAAAAACCACTGGACATAACAGTCAAACAATTTTATCAGTTATAGTAATAAATCTAGAATAGTAAAGTAACCAACTTACTAAGTTTTGTTAGAATACCACTGTTTCTTTTCATTGTAGTAGTGGCTAGTTTTATAGGACAATATTCTTTATACAGAGAATGCATTCAAAGCAAAACATAAATACCACTGAGCTTAAGTGTAAAATGCTTTCAAATTTTTAAAATAATTTTTCATAATACAAAAACTCATTTGCCTAAACACTACAGTAATTCCATCAAGAGCTACAGTACAAAATTCTAGGTTCTCATACTTCAAAGTGTCATCCCTATTCCTTATAATCCTTCATAATCTGCAAATTTCTTTCATCTCTTTAAATAATCACTTTTAAAACATACCTTTTCCATACTATCAAAAATAATTAGGTCATTGTTACAGTAAAAATACACTGAGTAAAATTCTGACTTTATTTTGTGATATAGTCAAGAATGTTTACATGTGGTTCTTTAAATGTCTCAGAAAATTCAAATTCACAAAGGAACAGCTCACTTTTTGGTAAAATA
The DNA here is from genome assembly GCF_034190915.1 of Cavia porcellus. Lineage (NCBI taxonomy): Eukaryota > Metazoa > Chordata > Mammalia > Rodentia > Caviidae > Cavia > Cavia porcellus. The sequence continues at coordinate 31,476,709 of NW_026947500.1, forward strand.
CTACTTCCATACGTAAGTACTGTAACAATTTTTGTGTGTGTTGTTTTTTCTAGAGTCTCACTTTGTAGTTTAGGGTGGCCTTAAATTCACTACAGAGCCCAGCCAGGCTTTGCCCTCAACAATCCTCCTGCCTCAACTCCCTAGGGTGCTGGGATTACAGGCGTGTGCTGCCACATGCAGCTCTAATGTCTTCAATTGCTAACAAAAATGTATTTCTTTTTAAACTGTTACCAATTTTTAAACTTATGCATCAAATTAAGACAAAAATTTTAAACTAGTTGTTTAAAAATACAACACTGTTAACATAATCATGTAAGGAGGATGATCCTGACTTTCTGAATTTAGGATGAAAGATGTCACTTTTAAACAACTTAGGTAAACTCGTAAAATTTTTCACTTAATACAACAAATATTTATTTCCTACAGCTTATAGTTCTTATTAAAATTTAAATTTTAGGCCAGGCCTTGCTATGTCATCAACTTTTAAGACTGTCCTGGACAATATAGCAGGATCCATCTCAAAAATAAATTTTAAAATTTCTCTAATTTTTAGAGGAACAATTTTTAAATTTCTTTGCCAACTGGATTATGATATAACCGATGGGCCTTACTGACACACACATATTTTTTGGTACTGGGAATCTAATGACCTTGTGCTTGCCAGGCAGGCACTGTGCCATTGAGTTGTATCCATGGCCCACAGAGATGTATTTGAAATAACTTGCTACAATCAAGAACCCCTAAAATTCTATAAAGTCAACACTCACTGGTAAGCTTAAAACAAACAAGCAAACAAAAACCATGGTGGAGGGGGAAGTAGTTTTGAATCATAAACAAGTTTAAAGCGTAAAATACTAACCAACTACCTATTTTTAATAAACATACCAAAAACAACTAGATAATTTGATGGAAAAATATCACTGACTCAGGAAAGAACAGCAACAGATCCTAAATACGGCAGGCAGTTTGATGAAAATAACACTGTTTACAATCTCTAAGAAACTTTTACCTATCTTGCTGGAATTCAACCTAGGTCCTTGCACATACTAAGCATGTGCTGTACCATGGATCTATAACCATTGCTCTTTATCTTATTTTTTCCTAGTAGTTACAAAAAAAGAAAAAGTGAGACATTGATGAATATCTCTACTACTTCATCACAACTACCAATAAGGTTAAGTCAGTATTTTTTGTAATTTAAACAAGTGATCTATAGCTGGGTGGGGCGGCATACACCTGTAATCCCAGTACTTGGGATGAGAAAAGAGGGTAGGATTGCTGTGAGTTTGAGGCCAGCCTGAACTGCATAGTGAAACCTTGTCTCAAAAAAAAATCATATAATCTAAATATATGAAGCATCAATTATATAATTATCCATCATATAAATATGTGAAGCATCAAAGGCTGAGGATCTGACATATCAAAGATAACCAGAGGTGTATTTCATAATCTACTGATTATTCATACCAGAAAAATCTTAGATTACTAATTCAGAAGAAAATTGTTATAGTCATCACTATGAAAAAAGTGCCATACAATTACTGAATTTTCTGATTAACAATTGTATTTGTCATAAGGATACATATCAAAGTTTTAAAGTCTTAAAAGATGTTAACAACTCAAATCACTTACAGTTCAGGAAAGCACAGAAAATAAAGCACATACAGCTGGCCCTACAAATGTGTGGCTCTCAATCTATAGATCTGATCAACTCTGGATTGAAAAATATTTAGGAAAAAAACTACTGCATTTGTAACTAAATATGTAGATAACTATTTCCTAAATAAAACAGTATAACCACCATAGTGTTCATGCTGTCTTAGTCACATTTAAATCACATATTTAATGCATACAGAATATGTATGTTAATTTTATATAAAGGAGTATCCATAGAATTTAGGTTTCTGAACTAATTTTCTAGGGATACCAAGGGAGGATTACCTATCAACAGCATATAAGGGAAAGTTTTGCATTGTCCTTAACACTTTTGCTCTTAAGTGTCAGTGTGTTGGTATGTGCTTATGATCTTAATATTCTGGGATCCTGGGGCAGGAAGATCCCAAATTCAATCTTGGTTTGGGCAATTTAGTAAGACCCTGTCTCAAAAAAATAAAATTAAAAAAAATAAAAAAGGGGTGGGGACATAGATTATTAATAAGAACCCAGGGTCAATCCCTGGTGCCAAAAATATTTTAAAAAGTGAACATTTTAAAGAGCAATGCTCATTATCCAAGCCATTTAATGTTGAATTATTTGATTCCCTATAATCAGTACTTTTGATCTTCAACCATAAATGCAAATCATCAAAATGCTTTAAAGACTTCCTCATCCTACCATACCCTAATAAGAACCACAAAAACCTTCAGAATTTTAATTGCTGTACAATACCCAAGACTGGTAGTATAAGGCAGATGAGGGAATTTAAATATAAAATATATACTGTTAAGGTATTGTTAACCTCCCTCCCCCATGTACCTTGAATGCCCTCAGGTGCCACTTCACTTTTTTGACAGTATGTTGTATAGTACTAGTTTTTTGAAGGTGGTGGTACTGGGAATCTAGGGCCTTGCAACATGATAGGCAAGCACACTACCACTGAGCCACATCCCTAGCCTGTTCTATCATCTGCCACACTGAAATTTTTACTGAATTGATTCTTTATAACTGGAAAAACCATTCTAAAACTATCATTGGTCTGCTTTTAGCCATGTTTGATTTCATAACTCCCAAAAATCAACAAATACAATTTCAGCCCTTGGGAGGCTGAAGAAGAGGCTCAATCAGTTCAAAGTCAACCTGAATCACATAGTGAGACCCTGGGCTCAAAAACAAAAATATCCCCTCGAACTATGTATTTTTCAAAAATCACATGTGTTCAAAATAAAAATGATTGAGTCTTTTTAAGGACATTCCAGGAAGTATGAAAATACTTGGCCAGAGATTTAGCTCAGTGGCATAAGCACCTGTTTGGCAAGTACAAGGTCGCAAGTTCAATCCCCGGCACCAAAAAAAAAAAAAAAAGTATGAAAACATTTGTAAAACTTAACTACCAGTGAATGGATGTTAGCTAACAAACTGAAAATATCAGTGTTATTCTAAAGATCGCACAAAGTGCATACTATAAAAAAACAAAATGGCATGTAATTATTTTAAGCCACACTTTGCAGTTTAAGTGACTACTAGTAACACTTGGAACTTCCTTAGATGTTACCGGATTCTTTAAAGTTTCAAACCCAGAAATGCACTCAGCAAGTAAAAAACTGTTAAAGCTAAAATGACAGAGCTAACCAAACTGTGGATCTAAATCACAATAGTATTCCCCAAGCACATGTTAGATGTCTACAAGATTGCTTGATGTATCTGAAGAACAAGTCATTCAACTAAATGGTCTGCAAAGTATACAAAACGTTTTTGTTTGACATGAAATACACTCACAGTAAGACTCAATTTCAGAAACTGGCTGCCAGAAACACCTAACAAAACAGACATCATATATCCATCCTTTGGAAGTTGAACCAACACCACTGGTCTGACTTAAAAGCTGGTATAAAGGCTGGAAGCTGGGCACAGTGGCACATGCCTAAATCCCAGCACTTGCGAGGCTAAGGCAGAGGATTGCTGCAAGTTCCAAACCAGCGTGGGCTACAAAGTGAGCTCAAGGCCAGCCTGTCCGCACAGTGAGGCCCTGTCCCCTCTAACAAAAAAGCGTAGAGTGGTCCTAAACTAGTGAAGTGTGTGTGCTTTAGTTCCAATACATACTTTCTTCTTATTCATGTACAGAGAATGGGCTCAGTGGGCATGGTGCCCTCCACCTATAATCTCGGCACTCAAAATGTTAAAGTAGGAAGATCACCAAGTCTGGGGTCAGCCTGAATTACAAAGCAAGACCCCGTTTAAAGGATGGAAGTAGAGCCGGGCGTGGTGGCTCACACCTGTAATCCCAGCACTCGGGAGGCTGAGCCAGGAAGATCGTTTGAGACCAGCCTGGGCTACAAAGTGAGCTCAAGGACAGCCTGAACTGCATAGCGAGACCCTGCCTCAAAAAGACAAAAAATAATAAAATTTAAAAAAATAAAGGATGGAAGTGGCAGGGGTAGAATGGAGGTGGTTGGGTTTTCTAGCTTTCATTTCTGGTTTGAAACAATATACATCCTGACTTTATTTATGCAATACTTGCACTCAGTTTGGAGAGTAAAAATTTTTCAAGAAAACCAACATTAGATAGAAAACAGCCTGCAAATATGATATGAAAAACTGTTGAAATTTCATTACCATAAAAAGGCCATTTCTTATATATGAATTTTTGGGTAAGGGAAGACTATAATGTCAGCTGCACTTGAGAGCACTAAAATTTTGTACTCAAAGGACTGAATTAAACAATGTCTTATAAATGGAATAGATGAAAACAAAGCTTGGAACCTTATTACACTTTGGTGTAATATTTTAAGACTGTACTTCAATCCTGCCTTTGATGTAGATTGGTCTTTAGAACTGCAAGTTAACATCTCCAAATAGAAAATTCTTTGGAGGACTCAGCATACAAAATGGTAACTTACCCATGTGCTTCCCTGATCTTTAGAAAGCAGGAGTTTCTCAACAAGTTGTATTCAAGCAAATATGCAATGTTTTTGTCAAACTGCCACGGATGCCACTATAAGGGAAGGGGGAGAAATCTACACACCTGAAACTATTATATCGTATCAATCATTTTTTTCCTGCCAGGAATTCACTAACAAAAAGTTTAGTAATAGGAACGTTAAAAACAGTTCACAAGTTAATGAAGGCATTCTTGTTCATATTTATTGTAATAGTGCAGTTTTAATTAAATAGCACTGGCAAGATTTTAAACATGGCCTAACAATACCTTGAACAAATTTATTCAAAAGTAGCTGTTTCAGAGCTGACCTATCATTTCTTTTGTTTTTTGGTACCAGGGATTAAACTCACAACCTTGCCCTTTTCAGGCATATGCTTGTATCCCTGAGCTAAATCCTTGGCCTAGCCTTGACCTACAAATCAAAATAAAAATCAGCCTCCTAGGAAACACGAGCCTGTAATCTTTAGAGGTCTTTCAGTGTTTGGTCTACTGCCATCAGATTGGTTATAAACTCAAATGCTGAGCTCTCTTAAAAAGGCATCTACCAGCAAGACCTGGGTGCACACACTTGTAATCCCAGTACTTGGTAGACTGAGGAAGGAGGAATGCTGTGAATTCAAAGCCAGCCTATGCTACACACTGAGTTTAAGGCCACTCTGAACTACATAGTGAGACTCTACCTCCATTAAAAAAAAAAAGTTTCTGTGAGCTGGAACTGTTCTATTTCCAAATAAGTAGGTTTCTAGGTGTGATACAGGGTTGGCTTAAGTTTGTTTCCATTTATTCACAGATGCCACATTGGTGCTCTTTTGGTTTGTGGCTTTTTGAGACAGGGTCTATGTAGTTTAGGCTGCTCTCAACTCCTGGCAATTCTTCTGCCTCAACCTCCAAGTACTGGAATTATAGGCCGGCCCCTGCCTGGCAAGTACTGGGATTACAGGCATTTGCCATCAAGTCCATCTTGAGTGTATTTTTGTATCTCTTGGAATAGTTAGGGGAAATCACACACCAAAATTATCCACAATGATTTTAATGACTACATTTTCAAAAAATATAAGTACTGCGTATCAAGTACTTATTCTGCAAATGTTGAAGAAACTTAAGGTTCAGATATCCTTCCCCTCACGAAAATATCAAACTGTAGGATTCAACGCTTTGTTTCACAACTAATTTTAAAATGTACATTCATTTTATGTCTTTTCCCGTATTTTCAGATATATCATAACCCATTAAATACAAAATGATGAAGTCAAGTTACAACATAGGGAGTCTTAACATAGGAAAGAAAATGAACATTTTTCCCCCAATGTTTGTCGATGACTACAGAGAGTACAGTTTTGCTCTGTAAAATTGAGATAAAATGGCAATAAAGTTGATTAGCACAGTATTTTACTTGAAAATAAAAGAATTATAAGGTAAAAATAGAGAAAAGGTTTTGTTTAAAGATATGTAACTAATTCTTTGCAAACAGTTTTCAGTACAAAATGCCTTGGATGAAAAGGTCCAAAGGGGAAAAAATGTAGACTATGTTAACAGAAGTGACAATTAAATACTATAGCTACAATTATGGATAAGGAGGCAGGATAACACACAGTATTTCAATAAAACCTAAAATAGTTTGTTATTTGTAACAGTGAACATCCAAAAACTTCTTTGGCTTATCAAACAGCACTAATATTCAAAGCACATTCAGATGTTTCATCACTCACAGTTGTGTTTACAAGTACTTCCTGTTTTTTACATCTCTATTCTACATTTATATATGCATTTAATCACAGGTTTTAAAGTTCTGTTTTAGTGAAATCTGAATAACCACACAGACATGGACCAACATTTATTACAACAGGAAGCGAATAGATCTATTCGTACAGATTTCTTTTAAAGGCTGCAAGCCAAAGTATAGGAATTATCATAACCTATATGATAATTTTATCTGTATTTTAAAGTTACATTGCTCAATATATAAAAAACATTTTAATACAGTGATTTAAATTGCTATGTAAATGCATTAAAACAGAATCAACAATAGAGAAATTTATTTCAGTTTACGCACTCATGTTCCATCCTGAATTCACTTCCATTTTCCAAGGTAACTTTAAGTCTTTTCCAGAAGAAAGGCTACATTGAAAAACCTGATTTATAGTTCACAACTTATTACTTATAAAGAAAAGCCAATAGCCAACAGAATTTATATTTTAAAATTTTAAATAAAAAAGCAATCAATTCTATAGTTTTATTAAAGAATTACAACTTTCAGACAGCAAGATACATTGTTGTTGCTATTAATCAGCAGCATTACCATCTTCATTTCTCCTTCAGCTATCAATAAAAAGCATTCTTCAGATGGAAAATTTCATATACATGTGGCTCCATGAAAAATCAATTACTTCTAACCATAAAAATATTGTAGCTTACATGCAATCACACTGATTACTTAATTACACAAAAAGCTACACAAGCCTAAAAACGAGGGAGTATGTCAAAATTGGACACTTTTCTCAAATGACCATTTAGCTCACTGTAAACAGTGGCCTGTAACGAGTACCAATACCAAGGTTGACCAGGGATGGGATGCCATGTTTTAAAAAAATTTACATTTCTAAACTCAGAACATACTAAATTGCATCTGAAAGTTTCAACACAATTAGAGCTGGAAAGAAAAATGCTTCTTTTATGAAAACTATCAAAGCAACAGTAGTCTTGTATCATGAAGGTCGTATTTTGACAGTATACTTGATGAGTGTTAGCGCTAACAAAATACACAATTGCTTGCCATTATGATACTAAATCACGTGAAGCAGTAGTTTTGGGATAAAATGTAAAGTAATATATTTCAAGAACTTGTGGTAATTAGATTTCCTAAATACTGTATACAACACTAAAGTAACTTGGCCTAATTTTCAAAACTTTATTATAAATACATAGGAGTTTGATGCTAAATGCCAATTCACTACAATAAGGATTTTTAGCTTCAAAAATTTCAATACAGTAGCAAAAAATTTTAAGTGGAGAATGAATTAGATGTAACATTTTAAAATCCAAATTTCACACAGGTAATTAGGTATTGCTAGTCTTAATGATATGAGAAAAGTTGATATTCTAGTATCATTATCTTTTCTTTTTCTTTTTTTTTTTAACCAGGGATCAAACTCATGACCTCACGCTTGCCAGGCAGGCGCTTGTGCCACTGAGTTAAATCCCCAGCTTTATTACCTTCCTTTTAAAATATGTATGATATACTCCTGTTTTCAACTGATGTTTCAAATTTTAAAAATAATTTTAAAAAATGACCTTTTCCCTTTGTTCCTTTGTACTTAAGCAGGACTTGCAAATTTCCTGGGGGAAGTAAGTTATGTTTTCTTACTTAAGATGTACATATTTTTTATGGGGGGGGGTACTAGTGTACAACCAGACATATTAATTTAGCTAATATAAATAAACACCACAATTTTCCCACCAGCAAGTACTGAGTTACAACAATGTATTAACAAAACTTTATTTTCTTGAGATGCATACAGGATGTTATATAAACAGTATTTTCAATGTAAAGACATTATCAATCCAGATGCCTCAAAGTCTCAAAAATAGGTTGTGTCTTCTTCAAAAATAAATGCCACTCAGTGACATGACCAAGGAAAAGTTTAGCCTCTTGCAGGCCAACAAAAAAGGTAAATACGAAGATTAAAAAAGAAAAAGAACAAATCAGAAGAGACAAAAACACAGCTCAGGTACGTATTCTTGAAATCAGCAATTTATCATCTTAATTTTTTAAACCAAAAATATGAAATTTTAAATGTATACATACACGTTATCATTCTTTAAAAGATAATTTATATATATGTTACTGTATATTCTATAAATACATATGTATTACAGTGTATGTGTTTGTGTGTAAAACAGCTGCATATAAACATCAACTAAATAAATTAGGCAACTGCTAGCAGGTCTGAAATATTCTACTAAATGAGCCTGTTACAGACAACCTTCAGCCCCTTGTTGTAAGATCTGCTTTTTCTTGAAATTCTTTCACAGAAGGCAGTTTTGGGTGTTGCATTTAGGAAATGAAGAAGCAAATTCATTGTTTTTATAATCACAGAATGTAGTACATAACTGCCCTTGTGCTATAACAAAATGCATTAATGTCTATATAATAGCCAAAAAACTTGAAATATGCAGTTACTATTTCACTATCATATAAAAATAATTGTATATCAATTATGTCTCTTTCTGATGAGTTTATATATAAGCTAATACAGTACTGTTTGCAAAGTCAGACTGGAACACAAACCAAGTGTAGGTGATCCAGGTTCCTTACTGCCTTTTTTTTTGGTGGGTACCAGGAATTGAACTCAGAACCTTGCGCTTGCCGGGCAGGTGCTGTGCCATTGAGCTATAGCCCAGGCCCCAGGTTCCTTGCTTTAATGAATTACTATTCATTAGAAACAGTACTGGCTTTAGCATACTTCAGACAAGACTCACCTGTTCAGTTTTATGTCTATCTACTTTGGTGATTTAAATATATGAAGGAAAGAAATGATTCCAGAGAGAAGGTGGTGAAACCTTAAGGATATGGTCATGGGCCAAAACTACCAGACTCCACATAAGGTACAATCGCACTCACACATACAAATGCACAAACATACAGACCACACACACAAATAAAAACACACAATGTTCCTGCTGCTATCCATTAAGTTTCATTCCTAGAAAGTAATACAATCTAAACTATAACACAAATTCAATGAGTACACTGTAGCCTCTATTTGAGTCTGATATTGCTGAGTCCACTCTGAGGACATGTCATAAGTGACACTGTTGTGGGGCAGTCTATTCAATACTCTGATAGCTGAAGTCCTTTGAAAAAGGTCTAAAATAGACCCATATATTATCAAATTTCAGTTACAGTAAAAAAAATTTTGAGGCTGCAATGCACTAATTATATTAATTTATATTCCAGTTAACTATTAAAAATGCTGCTTAACTGCTGTAAGTTAGAAAAATAAATGGTTATCATTTTTACCTTGATGTAGTTATCAGTAATTTCTATCTCACCCATTTCATCCTTTTAATTTATAACCCGAAAATGGTTATTTGGTGCCAATTATTATCAACACATTACATCTTTATTATTCTTTTGACCGTTAATTTCAGTATATTTTCCTTCCAATCAAAATCAAGAATGGGGTCTTTACTTTTAAAAGTAAATTTGACTGATTTCAAGTTTCTAGACAGACACAAGAAAAAACTAATGCAAGTATCATCAGGTAAATTATGATTGAAAATTTGAGTCACACTAACTTATTTTTAAATAATGTAAGCTTTATCTTACAGGGGAATTTTTTTAAAAATTATTGAAGTGCTTAAACTGACAAACCATGCATTTCACAAAATAACTTCTTAAAATGCTTCATTTCACAGACACTCAAAGTACTCTAGAAAACTTAACATTTCTGTATTTTTATATAATCCCATTCATATTAGTTTGTAAGTAGAAAAAGAAAAATGAGTTCTAAATAAATGACACAGGAGGCAATAAATTGACACATGACAAGTAAATAAAAGGCTAAAGCACTCCAATACCATTGAAACTGTTTTAATGTTGTTGCAACTCCAAAATGCAACAATCATCAACTTGTCAAAGACCCAAATTTCAAAAATTCATTTTAATTACTCCTTCATACCTATTTTACAAAATAAGGGCAAGAGACATTTTAAATCCTCCTTGTCCTAGCTGTGCTATGTTCCTAACTTGTATTCTATCACTATATGTGTATGCTTCAATTCCCATCAGATGCTATATAAGAAAAAGTAAAATAAAATATTAACCTCTGCTTCAATGTACAGTTTCCAGAATCTGCCAGAACTGGGGAACTGGGCAACAAGGCGCTCATAAGTCTTCCGTGCTTTGTCTATAGGTTGATTCTAAAATTGAAAACCAATAAACAGCATTTACAATGTTAGGATTATGAAAATATCATTTACTGCAGAACCAAGTAGTGTGATTGGACCCATAGAGAAGGAAATGTAATCCTATTATCACTAAACCTGTGCCTCTCGAATGAGAATGCTCCAAGCATCAAGGTCATATGGATTCTCTTCTAATTTCTTTTCAGCTTTCTTCACCTTCTCTGGGACATACTCAGCTGCCTGAGGGAAAGAAAAATAATAACAAACTGAAATTAAAAGTTTCAAACTGTTTTAAAAAATTCATACAATCACAATAGAAAACATTAAAATGACCTCTTACAAAATTGTTTTCTAGAATCTATGCATTGAATACTTTATCAGAGCCTGCATGCATAAGAATGAAATCAAGTGATTATTTTATTCAATTAGGTTTTTTTTACATTAAGTACCAATTAATATTAAATATATATATTCTCAAACTTTTTGGTCGCAGGATACCTTTTTAAAAATTCAGCAAGTACGATATATTTTATATATTCACAAATCTGTTTCTTGTGTCTGATTTTTTTTTTTTTTTTTTTTTGATCTTTTTCGTTTTTACCGCTACCAGGGATCGAACTCACGACTGCCTGCTTGCAAGGCAGGCGCTTATGCCGCTGAGCTAAATCCCCAACCCCTCTATGTCTGATTTTTAAAATGCATTTTAAGCTTTCTTGAGATGGGATTTCACCACGTATTTCATGCAGATCTCAAACTCATCAAGGCTGACCTTGAACTCGTAATCCTCTTGCTTCTGCCTCCCAAGGGCTACAATCATAGGTGAGTCACCATGCCCAGCCTTATGTCTGATATCAAAAATTAAGGTGGATTTTCCTGTTCACAATTCTATCTTCTGACTTATTATATCATCTAAATACTGGAAAATTCCACTATATATTTTTGAGAGATTAAGATAGAAACTTAGATTTTCTTTGTGCACTAGGGTCTCTCTGCCTTGCCCAGGCAGGCATTGAACACCTGGACTCAAGCAATCCTGCTGAGACTATAAGAGTCTGCCTTGGGTTTTCCAGGAATGGTGCAAACTCATGGATCCTTTGAAAAAAGAAATCTCTTTTTTTCCTTTTTTTTTCCTTTTTTTCTTTTTTATCGGTACCAGGGATCGAACTCACGACCGCCTGCTTGCAAGGCAGGTGCTTATGCCACTGAGCTAAATCCCCAGCCCCTAAAAAAAGAAATCTCAAGAAGCCTTGGGTACCTGGACCATGTCTGAGAAACACTGTTATTAGAATATTCACAGTAAGCCATGATGAAAAGAAAAAGCATGAAATCAGATGGGAATTTTATGTTAAAAAAAAAAAACTTTAAAGATAGGTTTTATAAACTGTATATAGAACACAATAAGACATTTTAAAACACTAAAATGCTTGTATCATGTTTCGATGATGGGTAATGGAAGTACAGGTGAATGCCCCCCTCCCCCCCGTTTTTCCTTTGGATTTTCCAACCTCTTTAATATGGCAATTTTATTTTATTACAGAAATTTAATCTTAGGGCTTTGGGATCAGCTCAGCAGATGTCACTGGATACTATTCCCAGCACCACAGTCGAAAGAAAGAAAGAAAGAAAAGAAAAAAAAAGAAAAGAAAAGAAAAGAAAAGAAAAGAAAAGAAAAGAGAGAAAAGAAAGAAAGCCAGCCAGCCAGCCAGCTAGCCAGCTAGCCCTTTAAACACAGCAAAACCAAATCTCAAGCTCTAAAATAGTAGCTAGCACCCATGGCATAAAATCAAGTATCTACTTCTCAAATTGTTGTTCAGAGTATTTCTATGTACTACAGAAATTCACTCTCAAATCAGATAAGCCAATAAATTTTACTCTGCACTCAACTGTTTTGCCTTTTCCTCAGGACTTCTTGAAACCTGTATGTCAAAACTGACAATATTCAGGAGTAAAGAAGTAAGTATTGGTTCTACCATTTTTCTTTTTCCTCTCAAATCGAGTCATCAGTTTAAAAAGTTTTAAAACTCATCTTCCTAGAGAAAAAAAATTAAATGGGAAATACTTTTTGTAATAAAGTAGCTTCTTTCACTAAAAACTACACATTTATTTAATAAAAATGCCTTAAAATTCTATTCTAATGTAAATCAAAATTGGGGCTGAGGATTTAGCTCAGCGGCATAAGCGCCTGCCTTGTAAGCTCACGGTGTGAGTTCAATCCCTAGTACCAACAACAACAAAAAAAGTAAATCAAAATTTGATGCTTTACTAATATATCAGATTTTATTTTATTTCATTTTTTTGAGACAAGGTTTTACTATGCAGTTTAGACTTGCCTTGAGCTGACTTTGTAGCTCAGGCTGGCCTCCAATTTACAGTGATCCTCCCACCTCCAGCCTCCAGAGTGCTGCAATTACAAGTGGGCACCACCATGCCAGACCTGAACTTTCATAAATAGTAAGAAAACTACAACTAGAAAAAATTTATAAAGGACTATTATTGGCCCCACCCATGCTCATATATGTATTTGTTTGTATATTTTGGTTTTGTTTTTTTTTGAGACAAGGTAGCACTGTCTAGTCCAAGCTGGTCTTAAAACTCACTAGGTAGGTATGCAGCCCTGGCTGCCTGGAACTCGCAGTGATTCTTGTCTCAGCTTCCGAAGTGCTAAGACTGCAAATTTATGCAACCAGGCCCGGCAAATTTTTTTTATATAGTAAATGAGATAGAACTATAATTTAGTAAAAGTAACAAACTAATCACTGGATGCTTTAGAAAGAATATACAGGAAATCAGCAAATAATGAAAGTTGCATGTTATATGACAATAGTAGATTAGCAATACCATAATCATCTGTTAGAATAGGTAGGTTTAAGTCTAACTATCAAAATAAAGTCAAAATTCTATTTTATTCTTCCTACAAAAATAAATTTAAGATAAATAAAAAGTTTAAACATAAGGAGTTAGGGTTGTTGTTCAGTGGTGAGTAGATACTGAGTTCTAATACCTGCACAAAAAATAAAAAGCACATTCACACAAAGAACTAGAGGAAAACATACTAAAATATATCTTTGCACATAAAAGCCTTTTTATATGTCTTTAAAGAGAGAAGTTATTAGCTAGGTGCAGTGGCAACCTCTATCATTCCACCTCTCTGGGGTGCTGAGGCTGGAGATTCTGAGTAACTCAGACCCCATCTCAAAAAAAAAAAGTAAATTACTTAAAGGTTTAAATTTGTGCATGAGAAAAGTATCAAAATAAAAGTCAAAGGACAAACTAGTCTAACATATATGACAAAGTATTAAATTTATATGTAAAAGACCAGTGATTAGTAGCCATGTGGGGCCAGGATGAGAAACGCCAATCTGCCCTTTTGGTAATTCAGAGGATCATAGACTGAGTTAACAGCAACTGAGGCACAAAAACAATTTAATTCTTGTATTGTTTGATAGACTTTGCAGGCCTAAAGCCAGTTAGTCTGAGCACCTATTCAGAGGATAACAATATGCAATGTAACAACTATGGGGGATTTCCTTCTGTCTTGTTTCTGAAATCCAATACTGTTGTTTTGTTCCATTTCATTGTTTTGTTTTCCTCAATGTTCTATTTTGATTGGTTTTATCCTGTTTCTGTTTTGTTTGATTTATCATGTCTGATGGTATGGGCAGCAATTCTGAAGATAACAAGAGGCATAGGTAATCATTGTGGATTTCCTATTACCTTGCTTTGAAGCCCTGTATCATTTTCACTGTCCTGTTTTGATTGGCTTTATTCTGTTTTATAATTTTGTTTGGTTTTCTTTTAAAAATAAAATAAAATAAATAAAAACCAGTGATTCAAAAATAAAACGGACAAATGTACTGCTTAGAGGTAGAGTACTTGCCTAGCAGGCACAAAGTCTTGGGTTTAATTCCCAACACCGCAAAAGAAAAAAAGGATGAAAATGGACAAAGTATAAAATTACTCAAAAAGAATAACTTTTCACTCAAAAGAAATGCAAATATTTAAAAATGTTTATGCTATTTCATTAATTTTAGTTGCCTTTTGTTTATTTTTGGGTCCTGGGGGTCAAATTTATGACCTTGTGCTTTGTCAGGCAGACACTTATGCTGCTGAGCTGTATCCTCCACCCTTACATATTTTAAATTAACGCTGCACTGGCAAGGGTATGTAGCCACAGACACATTATTGGGAGAGCAGTAGTAACAATGATCAAAATTTGCTATGTTTGACAGTCCATTGCACCTGTAGCAACTTACTGTAATAGCACATGTTCAGAGATGTACACTAAGAGTCAGCTAGTACACTGTAACTGCATGGGGATAGAAATAATTTAAAACTCCATATAGAAAGGGACTTGTTAAATAAATTATAGGATTTGTAGTCACTAAAAATAAGGCAGGGCAGGTATTAGGTATAGGTATAGTATTAGGCTTCACACTGAAATATATCTTTGCATATAAAAGTCAGAGCAATCAGAACACACACACACACACTACACATACATTTACTCCACACTGTACAATTCTCTGCTCTGAATTTTAGCGATTATATGTGCACAGTACCTAGTATATGACAGACATGTTGAAGGGTTCTTGGAATACAACAAAAAAAGATTTCTTTCAAAGGCTTTATTTCTTGGGCAAACAAACAATTTTAAAAAATAAACTAGAATATGTAAAATACCAACTATAAAACAATATTGGTAAATTTAAACTGATATGGGAATTAAAACAATTCAACTGCTCGTTATCAGTGTGAATAATTTTCAAAATTATGAACCAGTGACCCGTATGGTTGTATCTGTAAACCCCACCTACTTAGTAGTGTGAGGCAGAAGAATCACAAATTCAGCATCATCCTGGGCTATTTAGTGAGATGTCTCAAAATAAAGTGTTAAATCAAAATAAACCTCTCCTCCTTAAGAATAAAAACAGGCTAGGGATGAGCTGGACATGGTAACACAAACCTTCCAGTACTCTTGGGAGGCTGAACAGGAAGGTCCAAATTAAATCCAGCCTAAACAACTGTGGGAGGCCTTGGCTTGAAAAAAAAAATTAAAAAGGGTTAGCAGTAGCAGCGGGAGCACTGATCAGTGCAAAGGCCCTTGGTCCATCCCCAGTAGTCCAAAACAAAAGGGGATGGGAGCCATGGGAATGTGCTTCAGTGATACAGCAAGTGCTTGGTAGTAGAGGTATAGATTCAATTCCCAGTATTAAAAGGAGGGGAGACAGTGCTATCTTGTTAATCATGGAAAATCTGGAGGAAAAGAGAGTACTTACAATTATCTGAAACCATAGAAGAAGAGACTGAACAAAGTACAGAAGAATAAGGAAGAAAACAAAATCTGTGTGAAACACGACAACAAATGGACAAAGGGGCAAAGATACAAAAAAATTATGCCACATATAGCTTTGCATTTCTTTTAGCCTTTTAGAAGTAAAAATTTCTAGAATATCCCTGATAGCATTTTACATGCATTACTAAATTGTAAGGATAATCATTTTTCTCTTGGTTCTTTTGAGATAGTGTCCTCAGCATATAGTGCAGGATGGCCGTGAACTAGCTTATGTTGCCCAAATTGGCCTTGAACTCAGGGTGATCCTCCTGCCTCAGCCTTCCAAGTACTGGCATTACAAGGCACACTTGGCTGTCTCGGATGTAAAATGTGAGATTTGTTTTCCCTAAAGCGGAAGTGATTATTTACAAAAATCCCTTTTTGTCATATCCCCCCACCCTGCACCCTTATGTGGATGTTCAGTTTTGCATTTAGAAAACTAAAATATGGGGCTGAAGATACACTGTACTGGTGGTGTGCTTCTCAAGCACATGTATAACCCTGGGTTCAATCACAAGCACTATAGAACAAAACCAAGCAACTGAAGTAACTATCTCCCACTGCACCTCCATGGCCAGAAATGTACCAATCAAAAAATAATGTATTACTGCACAATTTACCAAAGAGAGAAATTAAAGATTCTTAATTTTTGACTAAGTATAAGCATAGCAAAACCACATAGATCTCATAAAATAAAATAAACTAAGATAATCCCTTTAAAATTCTCAACCCTGGGCCAGAGATACAGCTTAGTGACACAAGTGCCTGCCTGGCAAGTTCAAGGTCCTGAGTTTGGCCCAGTACCAAAAATACATCAACAAATCAATAAATCAATCAATAAATAAATCTCAACCCCAGCTGTTACATTAGAATCACCTGAGAGATGAGGCTTTAAAATGATACTCGAAGTCCTAAAACAATTAAGTTATTAGCTATAGGAATGTATGTACCATCAGTCTCCAAAAGGTTCTAGTCTAGCCCTGGGTGAAAACCACAAGTTTCTAGGTATTCCTAACCCTTTTTGATATCACAGAATCTTTCTGCAACCTAGTGAAGTTAATGGGCCTTTTAATCAGAATAATTTTACACAAAATTCTAAGACTATCAAAATAAACTAACTTTACTAACATTAAAAAAATTTTTTTAAAAGTTATCCATATAGATCAGGAATGGCGTGGTGCATGCCCATAATACCAGCATTTGGGAGGTTGAGGCAGGAGGAGGATACTGAGTTTAAGGCCAGCTGGGGACTTAGCGGGCCCTTAATCAACAATGGACGCTAACCACAGCAGCCAAGAGTGTAATTTGTTAAGACATGGCCACATTAGTTATGAAACAAGGTGACTAGGTTTGAAAATATAGCATTTTTGTCTTTGGACTGGTTACCTTATTGCTGTAGGACAAAAGTAAATGAAAATTTCCATTTCTACATAAAAAGGGCCTCCCTAAGGAATAAAATTTTACTACTATTTCCTGGCCATTGCTAAAGCAAAGAAATAGGTCACTAAGAAAACTATTAGAATGAAAGAAAACTATTAGAAACTGCTAATAGAATACCCATCTATTAACAGTTGGGTATTCCATACCAACAACTTACTACCATAAGAAACTATCAAGCCAGAGGTGAGGTGATACAGGTCTGCAATTCTAGGCCTACAATTCCATCTTCCTGCTAATGCAGGAACATCAACTTTGATGCCAGACTGGGCTTGTATGTTTAGCATGCACATGCCCCCTCAGTTCAACTGGCACTACAAAAACAAAAACAAAAATAGAAAAACTACACCAGCTTTTGCCTTTGAGTAACCTCATGAGACAAATTCTACAGACATTTATGTACACATCGCAATGTCTCACTAGTGTGAGAAGCTGAAAGAAACAATGTATGTATGTGTACATATAATAGTTTGAATACTACTAATTTCTCCTAGTTCACTGAAGAGAAAGATTTGTGTTAGTACTGTTCAAACAATGGAATGCAGATGTCTTGTGGTCTGTGTGAATGATTTGGGGATGACAATGGGCAATGTATGTACCACTGTTGCCCTCTAATTGACCTGTCTTAAAATTGTTTTTTCTCTCTAAAATAAAATGGACTTGGGGGGGGGGGAACCCATCTTCTTCCAAAATAAAGCCTGCAAGAAGTATTAAAAAAGCCCGACATAGTGGCACACTCCTGTAACCCCAGCACTTGGGAGGCTGAGACAGGAGATCACTGCACAGTGAGACCATGTCTCAAAAAGACAAAACAAACAAACAAATGAGTATTTAAAAAAGACTTTAAAATTGTAATGCAGCTTCAGGAGGTGTTGATGGAGAGCAGGATGGAGTGAAAACCTAACTAGTTCTCAGGAGAGCACATTATTTTTAATTTCAAAATTATTTTGAAATTATTTTCTCTGTGGATAGCATACAATTAGCTACATGTTTGCAGGAAGTATATGATGTGTTTAACCTTTTAAAGGTCTTTTTTTTAGTAATGGTTTTATTGAGACATGAATCACATGTGTTACAGCTCACCCATTTAAAATATACAATTCAATGCTGTTTATGAATTTTATTTCTGACTTTCAATTAGCATGCCTTAAAAATACATGTGGTAGCATCAATAATCTTTTTTATGCCTTTGTATTTGTTTTGGGGTCTTTTTTGTTTTGTTTTTTTTGAGACAGGGCTTCTGTCACATAGTTCAAGACAGCCTTGAACTTACAGGGATCTTCCTAATTCAGCCTTCAGTGGCATGCATCACCAGGTTTTTTTTTTTTTCTTTTTAATGGTACTGGGGATAAAACCAAGGACATCTGTACTGAACTACACCCCAGTCTTTTTTTTACTTTTTTTGAGATAGGGGCTTGCCAAGTTACCTAGACTGAGGTTGAATCTGCAGTCCTCCTGCATTGACCTGCCAGCATGCTGGGTTACAGGCATGTGCCATCATACCTGACTGTTACCCTAATCTTTTTTGTATTTATCAGCAGATACATGGGCAATTGTCCAAGTTTTCATTATTAGTGAACACTACTACAAACAATAGTGTTAACATTTTTTAGTGGAGTTCGCTTTGTATATTCTTTTTTACTAGGTACAGAACTAAAAATATAACTGCTAAATCATTAAAACTGTGTTTAATATCAAAGAATTATCTGTTTCCCAAAGTGACAGGAACATTTTATGTTACCATTAGCAATGTAAAAGAATTCCAATTTCTCCAACCCTTGCCAACACTTGATATTAAACCAGGTCCTTGATTACAGCTAACCTCTTGGGTGTGAAGTGCTATTGATTTCCTTATGGTTTGGGTTTGTTTACATTTACACTTACATTCAGTATCTCTTCATAGGTCATATTGGCTACTTTCACATTTGGGGGCAAGTTTCTATTTAGGCCCATTGCTCTTTTTATTACTAAATTCCAAGAATCCTTTATATACATTAGAAACGTCTCTAACAAGCATATTTACAAAACTTTTTCCCAATCTGTGGGCTTACCTGTTACTTTCTATTTTTAAGTTGTAATTTGTTATATGAAACTAGCTAATTTCACAAGAGAAACAGAATGTATAATCTTGGATTCACAGGCCCCGAGTATCATTCCAACAATTCTCAACTTCTTTGGTTTTCAGTTTTGATTTTTATTGTGACAAGGTCAAGCTATGTAGCTGTCTTGAACTCTGTATGTAACTAATACCTCCTATCCTCAACCTCCTGAGTGCTGGTATTCAGGAATGCACCACTATGTTGGCTTCAAACTTTTTCTAAAAACCACTTTACACTCTCAAAAACTGTGAAATACAAAGGATTGTTTTAAAAATGTGGACATCTATCAATATTTATACTGGAGGTTAAAACTGGAAAAAAATTGAGGCACTTATTAAATAATACACCTTGCCAGGCATGTTTGCACAAGCCTGTAATTCCAGCACTTGGAAGGCTGAGAAAGGATAATCCCTGTGAGTTCAAGGCCAGCCTAAACTGCATAGGGAAATCCTGTCTCAAAAAGACAAAAACCATACAACAACAAAAACCCTTAAATTTTAATATACTTTATGAAAATACAGCTGATGCAAAAATATTTAGTGAAAGAATGGCACTGTTTTCTTTCTTTTCTTTTTTTTTTTGCAGTGCTAGAGATCAAACTAAGGTCCTTACAAGGTTAGGCAAGTGTTCCACCATTATGCAATGGGCTTGCCCATGGTTTTACACTTCTGTGATCTTGTCATATGTGCAGAATACATCATTTGCTTCCGCTTTGAATCTACTGCAAGTTTTGAATGCAGTATACAAAGAAAATTCCATCTCACAGTTATGTATGTATAGAAAAGGAAGGCTCGTTTATTTCCAAAAGCCTTTACATAAAATTGTGGACAGCTCATTTAGTCTTGAGAAAGCTCCATGAGGCAAAATTTATTTAACATTAAAACTCTTTAATATGGTTTTTATTCTATTTTTTGGTCTTTTTGAGACAGGACTTCACTATGTAGTTCTGGCTGCCTTCAACTCACTTTGTAGCCCAGACTGGCCTCGAACTCACAGTGATCCTTCTGCCTCAACCTTCAGAGTGCTGGGCATGCACCACTATACCTGGCCTTTATTTGCATTCTTGTACTAGGAAGCTATTAATAGGAGGATAAAAGGCACTATTCAAGTAATGATTAAAAGAACAATATAAGGATCTAGACGTAGTGGTACCCACCTGTAATCCCAGCTACCCAGGTGGTTGACGCAAGAAAACTGCAAGCAAGTTCAACTCCAGCCTGGGCAACTTTGGGATGTATCTCAAAATAAATAAATAAAAATAAGGGGGCTGAGGATGTACCTCAGTGGAAAGGCCCTAAATCCAATCTCTAGTACTACAAAAACACAACATAATACACAATGTAGTTCAGCGCTAGAATGCTTGTTTAACATGTGTAAGGCCCTGAGTTTGCTTTCTAACACTGCAAGAATAAAAATAAAAGCTAGAATAGAACAAGCCTGCAATCCTAGCAATCGAGACTGAGACAGGAGTCTGAGCCCAGCCTGGCAATTTAGTGAGACTCTGTTTCAAAATAAAAAAAAAAATTAAGGAAAAAGGGGGGTTGGAGACCAGTGTAAGGATCAGAGTTTAATCTCCAGTATTCCCCCCCAAAAGTTACACAGTAGCAGTATATGAATTCTCAGTTGGGTATACTTCCTGTACATTATTTTATCTTTCACTTGATACATCTACATTATGTGCGTGCCCCAACGTACACACACCCTCCTGAGGGAAGAAGGTAATCAGTAAAGTACTCTTCTCAAATAAT
Source organism: Cavia porcellus (assembly GCF_034190915.1). NCBI lineage: Eukaryota > Metazoa > Chordata > Mammalia > Rodentia > Caviidae > Cavia > Cavia porcellus. The sequence goes on from NW_026947500.1 coordinate 31,497,829, forward strand.
GTGTGATTTTCCTTCCTTATTTTTATCAAATGTGTTTAAAAAAACTTTCAGAAGTCTAGTTCTCTTCTCCAACTTGGTTTATAAGCCTGTAAATCAACATAAAAATCAACTGTGATATTTGTTTAAAATAGAGATTCTTAATTTTACTTACATAATCTGATCACAATGGTTTGGTAACTGGACATTCATTCTTGTATTCTTTATTTATTTTTGTAGTACTGAAGACTGAATCGAGAGCCTATGCACTACACTCTGAACCCTTTTAAAATTTTTATATTTTGAGGTAAGGTCTTCCTAAATTGTCCAGGCTAGACTCCAACCTGCAATACTCCTACCTTAGCCTCTCAGATTGCTGGGATTGTAGACCACCACATTCAAGACCATCTATACTTTTATAAAACATGTAACTGATTATGATTCAATGGGCCACTGACTTCATTTTGAGACACAGTCATGCACTGTATAATGACACTTCAATCAACATCTTACACCAACTACAATCATCTCAATTTAATACTGTATCAGAACTGAAAAATTCCGCACTGTAGCTTAAGAGATATTTTAGCCACAGTAACAAATATGTTACATGTCTAAGGTGATACTGGTATAAACAAACCCACGTGGCTGCTAGTTATACAGAACTAGAACTGTAGCACATACAATTACCTGCTAGTATAATACTTGATAAACCATCATGTTACCAGTTTACACGTATGGTGCATTCCTGAAGTTTGTTTGTAACTCAAGTTGTCAATTATGGACTCCTCTATATAGCTTTCAAAGTTTCTCTCTTGTATATAGGCAGATCTCGTGTCCTTAGACAGACAGTGGCCCAGAATTTGTCAATTAACTCTGTATAGGCAAGGATGTTGTAACATTCCTTCCACAACTCTTTAAGGGTTAAATCTGTATGTGACACCATTTGAAAGTATAAGCAATCAGCATTTGGGTCATAACTCAAAGACTAAAATTTCAGTACATCAGGCCAGTCATAACTCGAGGGTCCACCTTTATTTACTATACTATACATATATTAACAAACATAACAATGCACAGCTACCATTTTAAAGGGTACTACTTATTTTTTAAAAAGATAACTGTAACCAGTGTTGACTCATGCTTGTAATCCCAGTATGTGGGAGGCTGAGGCAAGAGGATTGCTGTGGCCTGTGCGGCATAGTGAGCTCAAGGCCAGTCTGAACTGTATCGTAAGACTGTCACAAGAAAAAAGAAAAATAATCATTGTAACACAGTATGCTGTGTTACCAGTAGCAGTCTTATACATATCTCCTTGCCCATGCTAAGCACTTTACCACTAAGCGATTTGCCCTTACAATTCCTCCCATGTCTCTTCATTACATTAGTTTCTCTTATACTTCATTTATTCTTTCATTGTTTTGCTCATCATGATATTATGAACACCAAAGGTGGCATCAGACCCAAATCATTCTAACTGAATTTCTGCTAAAAATATTAAGAGAACTGGCCAGGCATGGTGGTGTACACTTGTAACCCCAGCAGTCGGGAGGCAGAGGCAAGAGGATGGATCACTGTGAGTTCCTGGCCAGCTCTGGCTACAAAGTGAGTTCAAGACCATTCTGAACTACACAATGCCGTCTAAAAAAAAAAAAAAAGGAAACACATCCTATGTATTTGATATTTTAAGTCTCTCTCTGTAGTTAGCTTTTCCTCTAAATTCCTGAAAGTAGACCAGAATAGACTTTTTTTAATGTAGTAACTTAACAGTCAATTTATCTACACAAAGACTATTTTATGGCATGTGTCATATCAGGACTGCCAACTTAGTTTTGTGCTCCTTTGCTAAAGCAATTGTGTTCTTTTTAGACAAAACTGAGTACGTACTCTGTATTATGCATGATCTTTACAAAGACTAAAATCCTAAACATTGAAATGACAAATATCAAACATAAGGCGTTGATTCAAATAAGTACCTTTAAAAAAAAATCATACTCAAATTTGCTCATTTAGTTTGCTTATTCATCCCTAATAAACAAATGGCTACAAAATAAAAGGGCCAAGAACACAGGTAACAGTGAATACAGCAGAGCCTAGCAACTGCTAACGAGCCAACAATTTTGGAGCAGGTAAAAACAAAAACCTTAACATTCTGAAATCTGTAGGATGAGGTTCTTTCAGTCAAAAGTAGTGAAGATACTCATTCACTAAGTCAAAGATTAGGAAATCATCAAATAACACAATTTTGTCCTCCCAATTTTATTTAATATTAACTATATATTCTAAATTGTTCACTACTCTAAAAAGTTTAAACAATGACTTACTCAATCCCTTTTTAGAACAATTCTTATATCATTACCAACTGTTCATACTAGGTCCTGTCAAAAGAGAAAGACTGACAGACACAGTAGAAAAGCTTAACACCTAAGAACTAATTTTGGCAATTGTCCAATTAATAGGTACAAACATCTGAATACTGACTTTGCCCTTCTAAAAGTGTACTCAGCATAAAAATTCTTGCATCCCCTGAAACAATATAACAACTTAACAAATGCAATCTCTCCTAACAGTTCCTTTCTGCTGTACCTCCAAGAAAAGCAAATCTAATCACAGATCAACTGCTCTCAGAACTATCATCGCCACACTATCTTCCCTAAAGTCCAGTTTTCCTAAGTAACATCAATAATTAAAATCAATTTATTCACTTAGGCCAAGGCACATGCCTGTATTCTCAGCAACCAAGGTTGAGGCAGGGGGATTGCTGGAAGTTCAAGGCCAGTCTGAACTGTATAGCAAGACCTTGTTTTTTAAAAAACAAAATCTGCTCAGAAGTGTTAGGTTGGCTGGGAGATTAAGAGGCTGAGGCAGAAAGACCAGAGTTAAGTCCAGTCTGGGCTACAAAGAAAGTTCAAGGCTAGCCTGAATTGCATACTGAGACCCTGTCTAAAGAAGAAAACAAGCACACAAACAATGACAAAAACAAAAAACCCATTAGACTTTATCACTTAAAATGGGGAGTGGAGGTGAGGAACCAAGCAGTAAAAGATATAAAATAAAAATATAGTGTAATTCCACACAGAAACTTGGGGGTTGGGCAGTGTTGCTTGTATACACAATTTCAATACTATTACCCAGGTAAAAATTGTAACAAGAACCTTCAGAAAAGTTAATACAAAACTTTAACTTCCTTACAAGAATAAAAGGACTTAGCAGTGATTTTGCTTGTACACAATCATTTCTCTTCAAAGGGCACAAATTTTAGTACCCAAATCAAACAATTATCTGTATTTTTACCAACAAATTTAGGATAGCAGGTTTGTTCTACAAACTTGAAATTTTTTTCCAATAAAAGGCTAAAAGAATTCTATACCACAAATCTCTATCCACTTCATCTATCTCTTTCTAGCTTTCTTTCCTTCGTTTTTTTTTTTGGGTCTTTTTGAGACAGGGTCTCACTATGCAGTTCAGCCTGGCCTTGAGCTCACTTTGTAGCCCAGGCTGGTCTCAAACTCGCAACAATCCTCTTGCCTCAGCCTCCCAAGTGCTGAGATTAGGCTCCTCTTGTTAGCTTTCTAAGAGAATCCACGACGAAGTCTTGGTTTTATTATTATTATCTAGTTTTCCTTAGTCTCTCTCTGAGCCATGATTTTAGGTACCACTTTCCTCCAGATTTTCACTTACCAAGCAAAGTACAGGTGATTAATATTTTGAATCGTATCACTCCCCTCCCCACTTTTTGGAAACTACTGGCGATTGAGCCCAAGAGCACTTTACCACTAAGCTACATTCCTACTCCTTTTTAAAATTTCAAGACAGGCTTTCACTAAATTGCCTAATATGAACTGAACTTGGGATTCTCCTTCTGACTCCTGCAATGGGAAATGACAGGCACGTGCCATTGTGGCCAGTTTAAATCAGATCATCTTTTGATGTATTAATCATTACTGCACAGGCCTCTAATTCCAGCACTTGGGGGACTGAGGCAGGAGGATTTCCATAAATTCAAGGCCAGCCTGGAATACATAGTAAGTTCAAGACCAGTGAGACCTCCTCTCAAAAAACCAAAGAAAAAAAATCGCTACTTTGGTTAAAGTCGAATAACACAACATGTACAATTTACTTCAATGTACAGTAACAGGGATGGTGGAAATAAGTGACGGTATAAAGAAAATATTAGATATAAGCTGAATCTCTTACAATCACATAATACATTATACTACTCTTTTGCATATTTTAAATGTATTGTTAAAAAGTTAAAAATAAGCCAGGCATGAGAGCACACAACTGTAATTCCAGCGCTCTGGGAGAATAAGATAGGAGGATCACAAAATTCATGCCCCATCTGGGCAATTCAGCAAGTCCTAATCTCAAAAGAGAAAATAATAAAAGGCTACTGGTATGTGTGAAGAACCTGGGTTCAATCTCCAGCACCAGGGAAAAAAAAAAAAAAGGTAAAGCCAGGAATGGCAGAAAGACTCCAAGTTCAAGACTACATAGTGAGACCCCGTAAAGTACAAAGATCCAGGAAATTTAACCATCACTAAAGTGGAATAACCCTGCAAAAAATGCCTTCTGAGGTAAAGGTATAAAATATTCAACCCCAAAATATTTAACCTGAAGATTATCAAGGCTGATGATAAATCTAACTACTGTCCTCAAGAAATACAGAAAATGAAGGCATGGATTAAATGATACCACCAAAAAGTGCTGGGTGAGGTGGTGCTGTAATCCCAGCACTCTCGAGGCTAAAACAGCTGGACTGTTGTGAGTTCGAGACCAGCCTGAGCTACATAGTGAGCACAAGGTCAACCTGAACTGCACAGTGAGACCTGTCTCAAAAAAAGAGAAAAAAAAAAAGTGATTTCCCTGGGTACGATAATGGTACAGTATTATTAATGCCCTTCTTAGAGAATGCCAAAACAGGACAAAAATGTATGTCAACTTACTTTCAAAGAAATGTGTATGGAGAGAAAAATATGGCAAGGGTTTGGTGTGTACAGTGTAAGAGTACTTGCCTAGCACACTGGAGGCCCCGAATGGGATCTCTGTAGGAATAAAGGAACACTATGGCCAAACCTTTAACAACTGTTGCTGTGAGTGAAAAATTCCTGCAAGTTTTGGTAGCACACATGTGCACACAAATTGTACTCTAGGTTTTTGTTATGCTTTTTCCCCCCAACTTTTCTACATTTTTTTCACACAATTAAGTGAGGGGATAATTTTTTTTCCTCTAAGCTTTTATCACTAGTCCTCCATCCTTATTTTTTTGAGTCAGGTTCTCATTCTGCAATTCAGGTTGGCCTCAAACTAGTGACAACCCTCCTGTCTCAGCCTCCCAAGTGATACAGGCATGCACCACCACACCTGGCTCACCATGTATCACTCACATTAAAATATCGGTTATACAATACTCAAAATCGTGACATTCCTGTGTCTTTACAATTTTAGATTTAAGAATTAACAACGAATTTTGAAATTATTCAATGACACCTCAACATACTCCTCCACTTTCAAATGACAGAACTCACCTAAAAAAAGGCTGGTAAAATAAAAATTGTGACATAATAGAGACTGCACTCCTGGCAACCTAACATTACATAATATTTAAACACTAGTTTAATCCAACTTTTCCAACACAATGAAATGTAGTTTACCAGACTAGCCAATAAGGAATAGTTCCATTTCACCTCATCTCTATTGGCCTCCAATTGTAGCTTCCACACTATAAACTGGGGACTTGAAAATTAAAACCGAAGTTTATTTCGTTGCTATAGCAATGGGAAATTCCAAGAAACTGAAGACTGCAGACTAGCCAGCCTCCATTTAAAAAATTATGTGCACCAAGGGAGGGGGGGAAAAAAACCCAAACAAACAAAAAAGTATTCGTCTTAACATACTAGGTCTAAATAATAAAAACACATTTAATGTCATTTAATAAAATTAGTTTCCTCCTTCACAATCAAGGGTCAATACCACCCTACAAAATCCAGTATACGAAGAGCAGGCCACAAGTCACGTTAATCTAAAAATCTTAATTTTAAAATACGTAAACCTCACTCGTATCTACTATTCAAACAAAAACAAATGCTTTTATTTACAGTGACCAAAACACACTTCTCGTTTTCGACTTAGCAAATTCTGGGTCTGTGTAGCCGCAGAAACGAAAATAAAATGTGGCTAGAAAAAAGAGAAACGGAAGGAAGCTAAAGAAAGCCACAAAATTCCCCAAACCTCAGCCCCACACGGCGGTCTACTTCTGGACTGCCTCTCTGCATTCGCTCTCTCAAGGGGCTGTTTCTGCAGCTGAGTCTCGTGTCTTAGGATTTCTCAAATTTGTAACCTCTCTATTTTCCTTCAAAGGGGTGGAGGAGACACGGAGGAAACATGGCCAAGTTTTTAAAAAGTGAAGATAATACTGCATGTCAAAATAATCATCCGAACTATTAAAAAGGCACCCCCGCCGGAGTATTCCCATGGATCTAAACAGCACAAAGCAATCTCCTGGCTATTGTCTAAATCAAGTATTTATCGTATGAACACCTACGACAGGGAAGCCGCACACAGAATTATAATCTCAGCCAGGTTGTGCCCCTCGTCCCCACCGTTCTCCCATACCCCGACCTTCGTGCTCACTGGAGCCCCGACTTCTTCCTACTGTGAACATGGCTGGAGAACTCGGACGAACACAGACCTGGAGAGAAGAGGTCGCCACGAGGCCCCACCACTCTCCTTCCTCACCTGTTCCGCGGCTCCGTCGCCTGACATGGCTTCAGATGATTACAACGTGCGCACTAGCCGGCGTCAGGAAGCTAGAAAAGAAAAATTAAACTAAAACAACCCCTAAATCAATCAAGCTATCCCTTGCCCAGCGGAGCCCGAGAGCTCACACCAACCGCCGCCGCCCACTCAGCTATGAATTAAAATGGCTGCGCCCCTGAGGGCTCAAGAGAGGTGTGGTTTACGAATTAACTTCCGGGGCAGCGGGCGGGGGCAAGAGCGCAACCCCGCATTCGTTCGACTGCGCAGACTCAGAGAGATCCTGGAAGGGGGCGGGCCCACGTACGCACTAACGTTACAGCCCTGGACTGGTGCGGCTGTAGCCCCGCTGGTCGCGATAGGCTAGGAAGAGGGAGCTATTGGCTAGCAGGCTCCCGCGCTTTCTTGGAATTTTTTGTACCACTGTGTACACCCGAGTCCCTCACTTTTGAAGCTGGCTCAGGCAAGCTGACGACCTTAGGGAGCAATGCTAGGGGTTATGCCTCCCAAATTTGAGAGGGAAAAAAGTCAAGAGTCATAAATTTTATTTGGTCTCAGCTATGACTTTTTACTTTTCTTGAGAATGGGTGGAGCAAATAAAGCCCGATTTGTTGGACTGGGTGGCACACGCTTGTAATCCCATCACTGTGGGAGGCAGAATCAGGAGGATCTCAAATTCAGCCCACTTGGGCAACTTAGCCACTTTGTGAGTCCTTGTCTAATAATAAAGTTTACAAAAAGGGTTGGGGGTATGTGTAGCTCAGTGTGAAGGCCCTGGGTTTAATACCACACACTCACCCCCACACACACATACACGCAATCAAGCCCATATTAATTTTTACTGTCACTATCCTGTTGTGTACAAATTTGTGGGATCTGGGTTTCTGCTCAGCCTCTAACCTACCCACCCCCAAATAGAATACAGTGCTAGAATTAAAATATTAATAACAGCACATTTACTGAGTGAGGTAAAGATTTATTTGGTTTTGTTTGTTGTTTTTTTCCTCTTAAAATTGGTTAACAGCCAGGTATGGTGGCACACACCTGTAATCGTGGCACTTTGAAGACTGAGGCCGAAATGTAGAGTTCAGGCCATCCTGGGCAACTTAAGATTCTGTCTCAAAAACAATATTACACTGCTCAAGGATCATAACTATATTAAATTACCTTCGAGTAAGTCTCACTTCATCTCTATCCTCTCCACCCAACCTCAATCTCATTCTCAATAAGTACTGATAGAATTTTGGCGTGGCTGAAAAGATAAGAAGTATGAACTATAAATGACCTTTAAGAATGTGGGGAGAGATCCCTTGACCCTCCAGGGGCTGGCATTGTCCCCAGGGGCTGGCATTCTCTCCTTTGGACACGTGGAGTGGGGGCATACATGTAGCTTAGGTTTGGGGTGGTACCTAAGGGGCATTAATGATGCACAGGTAGCCCATTGGTATTCATTTCATGCCACATGTAAACTCCTAGGGGCGGGGAAGATGACCTCAAGATTGAGCTTCTTGGTTCTGCCTCCCAGCCTCACCGGCTACAGTTTCCCAACTGGGCCAAAATCCTTTCAAGTACTATCTCTTGTTTATTAGTTTTTAGTTTAACCCAGTGTTTTCTTTTTTGTGGGGAGGTCTTAGTGAGACAGTCTCACTATGTAGTTCAAACTGGTTTTAAACTCACTTGTGTAAATTGTGCTGGCCCTGAACTCATGGTGATTCTCCTGCCTCAGCCTCCCGAGTGCTGGGATTATAGGTGTGTGCCACCACGCCCTGTTTTTGTCTTTTTAAAAACAGAAGTCTACCTATGTTGCTGGTCTTGAACTCCTGGGCTCCAGTGATGCTCCCACTTCTCCCTCCTGAGGGATAAGACTATAGCTCCATGCCACTGCACCTGGCTTTCCACTGTATCCATTTGCAGATAACTAATTACATGTGTTTGAATTTATTTCTTCCACAATGTTACACAGTTTTACACTTGGTAATTTTATTTTTCATTTTTTTGGTCTTTGTTTTGCCTTTTTTTAGAAACAGGGTCTTTACAGTTTAGACCAGGATAGCCTTATACTTGCTATGTAGCCAAGGCTAGGTTTGAACTCTCAAGCCTCCTGCCTCAGCCTCCCCGTGCTTGAAATTACAAGCCTGCCCCACTATGCCCGCCATTCTTTTTTCCTTTAAAACAGTGTGTAATACTCTACTGTGTGGAGGTAGCATAAATTTATCCAACCCTGTCAAAAGTTATTTGTATGATTTCCAATCTTTTGCTATGTTCACCCAGTATAAAAATCAACATGGTTAAGAACAAAGAAAATCATATTTATTGGGGGGCCAAGTAAGATTGCACTTTGGTAAAACGCACTCAACTAATCTCAAAGATGTGGCACTCCCAGTGTTTTATAAACTCCCAGGTTTTATAAATCAGCAGCTATATTTATAGTAAATGGCCAGAGGGCTGGCAATTATATCATTTGTTACTCAAGAAATATGGGTGGTACCAGCAGAAGTCTTGAAGTTTTGGCACTGGCTGTCTTGTAGGACAGGGGCTGGCTATGATCTCAGTTCCTGGCTGGCAGGCAGGGATCTGTGGTCTGACAGTCAACAGAGGTTACCAGTGATTTAAGAAAGGATAGCTTGGTTCTGTCCGGAAGTCAGCTCACATCTCTGGCCTTATACTTGGGAGTGTTGGCCATTTGAGTCAAAATTCTGCTCTGGACCTGTCTGAGATCTGATTGACAGATCTCCTGATTCCTCCCCCTTTTTTATGGCACTAAGGATTGGACCCAGGGGCTTTTTAAGTGTTTACTAGAGGAACAGATACAACACAAGGTATACAGATGTGTAAGAATTTACAAGGTTACCTCACCCTGGTCACTCACCAAGTTGGATGAAATACTTCAGTCCAAGATTTGGAGTTCCCTTCAGTCTCCCATGCAAGTCCGTGGCCAAAGGATCTGTGCAAAAGGTGGCAGGATCTAGGCTGGTAGCTGGAGAATCTGTGCCAGAAGAAGGAGATAATAGCCAAGGTGAAGGCAAAGATTTGAGCTCTTCTGAAGAACAGAAACAAGTCTGCCCTTCCTCATTTCCCCTTTATACCATCGAGGTGGTGAGCCGCCCTAAGGTGCGATCTTCCACATCCTTGGGTGTGGAATTGCTGAGTTCATTTAGTTAAACTCTAGGGCCAGGCATGGTAGATTATGCCTATAATGCCAGCATTCAGGAAGTTGAGGCAGGAGGATGCTATGAATTCGAGGCCATCCTATGCTATATAAGTGAGTTCAAGACCAGCCTGAAGGGCTTAAATTTGTAGTCCTCCTATCTTAGCTTCTGGGAGTATTGGGATTCCTAGCCTGTACCACTGCATGCAGCTACAGTAGAATGTGTTACAATTTGGGTTTTTTTGTTTTGTTTTGTTTTGTTTTGTTTTGTTTTGGTATTGAGAATTGAAGCCAGGACCTTCTTACTTAATACATCCCACGTCCCCCCCTTTTTTTTTCCTTTGAGACAGGTGTCTCAATTGCTCAGGATGGGCTCAAACCAAATATCAGTCCTGCCTCAACCTCTCAGAATACTGGGATTACAGATATGGGCCGCTATATTTGGCTCTGACTTAATATTGAAAGCCTCGAACCAATTCTATTCCATTTTGACTCTTTTCCTTGATTACTATACAGATAACATACATTAGTTAGTGCTCTCTAGATAAACAGATATATTGTGATTTACAAGGTAAGCATACAGTGACTGCCTACCGAGTCTGATGTGCAAAAGTGCAAAAGGGCTGGCTGTGAGATAGAGATGGGGCTGGGAATTTAGCTCAGTGGCATAAGCGCCTGCCTTGCAAGCAGGCAGTCATGAGTTCGATCCCTGGTACCGATAAAAACGAAAAAGACAGAAAAAAAAATGAAAGATCCAATCAAAGCTGGAAGAGCTGGAACTGACTGCAGGGTCCGCTTGGTGTCTGCATCGGAAGCCACAGCGCTGGAACCCTGGGACAGCCGCCCAAAGGCAACAGCACAGAGAGACATCCAGCATCTCCTTCCATCCCCATTCATGCTGCTCAGGATACAAGCCTATTGGCTGCTGTCACTCACACCCACTTCTGCCTTCAGCAAATCCATTCAACTACACCCAGAACTAAGCTAGTCTAAGCGTTTGGGCATTTCTTATTCAAATTGACACAACAGTTAACCATCACATGTTTTGCAAATAATCTTGTGTGCAAGTAGCGGCACATTCATGGCTGTGTACATTGAGAGTACATTCCCAGGCGTGGGATTGCTGAGTCGGAAGGTAACTACAGTGTACCAACCAGGCCTGGGAGTGCACACTTGTGATGCAGAACCCAGTGCTCCAGTCTCCCCAGTAGCACCACGCAGGATGAATGTGTCATTTTACTACGTCCTGTGAATTTCCTTCCATGGAATTTCCAACGGTGCCATTTTCCACTCTCAAATCAGTGTGCTTATTTTCTGATAAGTTCTTAACAGAATGTCACATTGGATGGTTGCCCATCTGTTAGGTAAGAAGTGGAATCTCAACATTTTATTTGTGTTTCTTTTTATTACAAGTGAAGCTCTGTAGCTTTTAATCAGTACTGGGGATCGAACTCACAACCGTATGCTTGTAAGGCAGCTACTTATGCTGCTGAGCTAAATCCCCAGCCCACAAGTGAGGCTCTGTATCTTCTCATATTTTAAAGAATCAGGTCCTTTGTTATCTGGGCATGGTGGTACATGCATGTTAGTCCAGCACTTTTGGGGCTGAGGCAGGAGCAGTGCCCTAAGCTTGAGGCCAACCTGGACTACATAGCAAGACCTTGTCTCAACAAAACAAAGTAGAACAAAACAAAAACAGTAAAAGAAAAACAACCATAACAAAGAATCATGCTTTTTTCTTTTACTCTGTAAAAGTCACATCTTTTGCTCAGTTTTAAAATATATTTCAGTTGGGCATGGTGGTACACTCCTGTAATCCCAGCACTCGAGGGTCTGAAGCAGCAGGACCATTGTGAATCTAAGGCCATTCTGGACTACATAGGGAGACTCTGGCTCAGAAACAAACAAGCAAAAAAGAAATAAAATAAAATAAAATAAATTTAAAACAAAACAAGCAAAAACCACCTGCCATCATACACAAGGCCCCGTGTTGAATCCCTAGCGCTAAATAAAAATAAATAAGGTCATGGAAATATGGCATTTTGCCTTTGACAGCTACGCTTTGCGTTGTCTTTAAAAACAAAAGAACATTTTCCTACCTAGCCAACATAACACCTAATATCCAGTACATATTCAAATTTTTCCAGTTGCCCCAAAAATTACCTTCACAACTGCTTGATTTAAATTAAGAGCCAGGTGGGCAAGGTGACATGTGCTTGTAATCCCAACGCTCTGGGAGACTGAGGCAGGGGATGTCAAACTTTAGTCTAGCCTGAGCAGGTTAGGAACCTGGTGATAGCCTTCTCAAAATAAAAAGTTCACTGGGTTTTGGGCCAACCCTTTGAGTTCAATGCCCAATAGGACAGTAACTAAATAAACTAACAGCCAATGTAGAACTATACCTGTGTTTGGCTTTCTTGTTCCTTATATCTCTTTCAATCCAGGACAGTTCCTTTTTTTACTCAACACCTATTTGTCAGAAGACCGTTCTTCTAGAATGTTCCACGTTTGGGATTCGTCTCACTGTTTCCTCAAAATGCCATCCCAAAGGGGCTGGAGATTTAGCTCAGTGACATAAACGCCTGCCTTGCAAGCAGGCAGTCGTGAGTTCGATCCCCAGTACCGATAAAAAGGAAAAAGACAAAAAAAAAAAAAAAAAAAATGCCATCCCGAGAGTTTCCTGTAAAGGTGTGGATACAGTCCATTAAAAAAAAAAAAAGATTTATGATGGGATTACAGTGGAGGCAGTCTGTTTCTAAAATCGGCCATATTCTGGGTTGGTTTTTTTTTTTTTTTTTTAAATTTGTAGTGGGAATTGAGCTTGTCAATGAGCTATATCCCTGGCCCCATATTCTGTTTTGTTTTCTTTTGTCATCACTGAGGGTTGAACCCAGGGTCTTTATACTGAGTTACATCCTTAGTTCTTCTTAAAATGTTTTTTTAAAAAAAAATTTTTGGTACCTGTGATCGAACTCACATTGTTAAAATCATTTAAAATTTTGCAAGAGGATCTCAGTAAATCATCAGATTGCTCAGGCTGGGCTCTGATTTGTGATCCTGCTGCCTAAAGCAGGCTCCCGGAGTGCTGGAGTTACAGGAATGCACTGCCACACCCAGCTCAGCCCTAATTTTTTAAGACATGGAGTTTTTCCTCCAAAGTCACTAACTTGCCCAGGCTGACTCAAACTTGCAATTCTCCTTCCTCAGCCTTGCGGAGTACCATGATTACAGGCATATGCCACAAAGCTCAGCCTGTCATATTTGTTCTCCCTTGGAAACAGAAACTAATCTATATGATGCCTTTTGGAAGAACAAAGACAAGTTCTTTATCCATAATTCACCTCCATGTTCTCATACCAATTGGTACTGACCCAATTAAAATTGATTGTATCATTTATCTGCATTTATTTACTAGTATTCTTTGGAAGAATTTACCCACATGCTCTGGGACTATTCATTAGAAAAGCAGGTTTAAGACTTAATTCTTTAATACATTTTTCCCCTTTATTCTTTTTCTTTCTTTTTAATTTGTTCTTTCTTTCCGTTTCTTTTGTTTTGTGTGTGAAAGTAAAGTTTAATACAGAGCCTTCTAACCATGCTGCATCTCCAGCCCTTTTTATTTGTTGATTTATTGTTTATTTTTCACTGGGTATCAGCTCTTAATAGCAATTTTAAAGTAAAGAACTAAATTAAGTTGGGCGTGGTGGTGCACACTGTAATCTCAGCACTCAGGAGGCTGAAGCAGGAGGATCGCTGTGAGTTCAAAGCCAGCCTGAACTGCATAATGAACCTGTCTCAAAAAAGTCCAATAAATAAATAAAAAGAACTACATTAATGATGAGTGCTTTATATGGGAACAAATTAATTTTTCCTGCTTTTTTTTTTCTTGAGTAGCATTTTTGATTCACAAACTTTTGTGAACTCTGTGTTTCTCAATAAGCAACAAGAATGTGTGTTGATCTGAAAGCCGTGTGACTCACCCAGGAGAAGAAAGTGACTGATTTGTGTCAGATACTGATGCTAAATCTAGGCAGGTGGTAATGGAGAATTGACCTTTAGATTTAGCCAGAGACTGGCCCTGAATCAAGGCCGGCAGCTTCCTGACACTGTTGGTTTTAAACAGGAGCCAAGAGAGATGTCTTTTTTCTTTGGTCTGTTGGCCATTTCAGAACTTGGGCAGTGAAATGATCAATTCATTAGAAAAAAACAGCATGAAGCAACCACTACCTCCTCTCCCTCCCCCATGAGCGGCTGTGAGTGTGGCAGGTTGCAGTGGCCCAGGACAGGAGCCATAGGAGTTTACTGGGACCCGGGCCATGCTGGGACCTGGAGCATCCTGAAACCATGCAACATCTCTCCCACTGCCTGTTTTGTTTTGTTGCACTTCAATATACATGAAAGTATGGACAGCTATTTTGAAGAGAATGAAAGACTCTATGACAGCCAATAGTGACTTCCCTATTACCTGGTTTTGAAGACCTAAATCGCCTTCCTCATTCTGTTCAGATCAATTTTATACTATGTTGTTTTGTATTAATTCTCTGTATGCGAAGACATGGACAACTATTTGGAAGAAAACAAGAGACAATATGATAGACCGTGAAGATCTCAGGTCGCTAGCTTTGAAATTTATATCTCTTACATTACTTTCTTATGTCCTATTTTGTTCTGTTTTGTTGTGTTTAATTTTACTCCCTTTAAAATAAAAATAAAGAAAGATTTAGCCAGACAGATTATTGGTGAGCTTGACCTTGGCAACTCCTGAAGTGTCATGGGGGCTCATACCTCAGAGAGTAATTTAAAAAAGAATGTGAGGGCATCTGGGCATGGTGTTACACACCCGTAATCCCAGCACTTTGGAGGCTGAGGCAGAAGGATTGCCATGATTTTGAGGCCACCCTGGGCTACAGAGTGAGACCTGTCTCAAAACCAAACCAAACTAAACAAACAAACAAAACCCAAAACAAAACAAAATGAAGAAAGGAAAAAGAAAGTCTGGGAGGACATAATTAGAGAGCTTGTCTTTGAAGCGATTTGCTGCAAAATGAAGGGAGGGGTGGGCAACAGCTATAGGATACAGAGTCAAAAGAACTGTTTGTTTCTTGGTTTTAAGATAAATTTTATTGTATATATTTAAGGCATAAAATATATTTTGAGACATGTAGATAGTATAGACAGTGAAATGATATGTGTAGTCAAGCAAATGAATGCATACTCCATCTCAGTTGCATGCACCTTTCCCTTTGGAGATTAGAGCACCTCAAGTCCTGTTTTTTAAGGAACCCCCTATTCCAGGGCCTTCCCTCTGGACTTTGTCCCAAGCCCTTCTCTTTTATTTTTTATTTTGAAACAAAATTTTGTTAAATTGCTACATTGCCCAGGCTGAGCTCAAACTTGCCATCTTCCCGCCTCAGCTTCCCAGAGTGCTGGGGTTACAAGTCTGCATCACTGAGCGCGGCTGCCAGGAAGCCCCTGAATCCTGTGCAGTGTTGCTAACTGTGTTTCTCACATATGCTAGGCTTCTAGACTCCTTTCCGAGTCCTACCCTTGAGCCACTTCTCGTTTCCTCCCCCCTTTCATCCTTGCATCACTCACGTTGTGCCTGCAACTGTGTGTGTCATTCCCATAGGCATACAATTTGGTTGTCATCTCTCCCACAGCTGATTGATTGAGTGACTGATTGACTGATTTTGTATTACCAGGGATGCTGAGCTACATCCATAGCCATATTTTTTAATTAATTGTACAACAGGACCTTATCAAGTTGTCAAGACTTGGCCTTGAACTTGGATTCCTCCCGCCTCAGACTCTTTGAGTACAGGCATGTGTCACCACAGGGTGGCTATCTCTTTATATACACTAGAGTGACTCCTCAGCATATGCCTATAACCCCAACACTCTGGGAGGCTGAGGCAAGAAGATCTCTAATTGGAACACAGCATGAGCTTCATAGCAATATAGTGAAAACTTCTTTCAAAAATAAATAAATAAAAAGGAACGGGGTTGTAAATCAATGAAAATTTCCTGAATTCAATTCCGAGTATAGCAAAGAAGAATAGTGGATGTTGTGACACATTCCTGTAATAACAACTAGTTGGGAAGGTGAGGCAGGAGGATCATCAGTTAAGGGCTAACCTAGTCAATTTAGAGTCTTCCTCAAAAAAAAAAATTTTTTTTTTGGTCTTTTTCCTTTTTATCGGTACTGGGGATAACTCAGGACTGCCTGCTTGCAAGGCAGGCACTTATGCTGCTGAGCTAAATCCCCAGCCCCTTCTTTCTCAAAATTTAAAGAAAAAAAGGCGGGAAGTATAGCCCAATGGTAGAGGACTTACCTAGCATGAACAAAGTCCTGGGTTTGATTCTTAGTCCTGCAAAACAAACAAACAAACAAACAATGTTATTAAAATGAGCTAAAATCTTCAAAAAGTATAAACAAAATCCTTTCAAATTTCAATAACTCTATTACTACCATCAATCAGACTTATAAACCCTCAAGTTTCTTAGTAGCAGAGTTTTTTAGACTTTTACACATACACACACACACACACACACACGCACACGCACACGCACACGCACACACACACATATCTGAACATTATTGAGATCTGTACCAGAAATGCAAGTGGAGGGTCTTCCTCGACATGGGGCACTGTGAGCTTGCTGGGAGGCCAGGACATGGAGAACAGAGGACTAGTGGGCCACTGAGAAGGTCCTAAAACAAGGCCCACACCAGTTATCCCACTGAAAGAGGGGACAGAGGGCTGTCAAGGCAGCCCTCAACTTGAATATTGAATAATCAAGAGATCAGAGAGACCAGTGGGGAAGAAAGTGAATTTACTGGGTTTTATGTACACACTGGCTCAGCTTGACCTTATGATATCCAGAATGGCTGAGTAAAGCTGGGTGTGGTGGCACATGCCTTAGGAGGTTGAGGCAGGAGGATTGTTGCGAGTTCGAGACCAGGCTGGGCTACAAAGTGAACTCAAGGCCAGCCTGGTCTGCATAGTGAGACCCTGTCTCAGAAAGAGAGAGAGAAAAAAAATGGCTGCGTGAACCCTAAAACTCTAGTTTGACACACTTGGCTGAGGGGATCGTTCTTTAGGAACTGGGAGAGAAGCAAGGGTATGAGACAAAGCTATTCAAAGCAGTAAATAACTCAGCCTTGACAGACACAGAGCCTTAAGAACCCTGGGAGGACACGTGGACATAAACTGTTCGCCAGACCTAGTTGCCAATCTTATCTGCATCAGAGCAAGAAGTTTTAGCCCCAGGAGAAAGGAGGAGGGTTTGAGGGAGATTGCTCAAATCTAGGAAAGTTTTTTTTTTCTTTAAGACCTGTTCCAGCAACATCAGGTGATTGCTGAGGTTGTAAGAATCTTTTATTTTTAAGGGTCTCTGTGAAATAGACAAGTTTATTGTGAATGGTCCACGCAATGCAAAAATCTTTAAAACATATGTATTGATTTTTGGGTTTTTTGAGAAAGGGTCTCATTGTGTGTCTCAGGCTGGCCTTGAACTCATTTTGAAACCCAACTTGGGCTCAAACAGCCATTTTCCTGTGTTAGCCATAATTACAGGCATGCACCACCATGTCTGGTTTCAGTGTGCAATTTTTTATGCAAGATAAAGTTATTTCAGCAAAGCATAGATTGTGTTATGGCATGTGTGTGAAAGCCTATATAGATTTGTTTGTTTGTTTGTTTGTATTGGGAATGAAACTTAGGACCTTGTACTTGCCAGGCAGGCACTTATGCCACTGAGCTATATCCCCAATCCCTATGCAGTATTTTTATCCACCTTTAAGCCACAGGTTTTCCACTCTCATCGGCCACAAATATATAAACGTGTCTGTGCATGTATCAGCCAACATTGGTCATTAGGCAACACATTTATCACGTACGTTGCAATATTTTTATTATTAAATCTGCCACTTGCAGTGTTTCCATGAATCCTCCAGGTGGCAGACAAATACAATTTCCATTTAATGATTAAACAGGTTTGGTAAGGCCATTGCTTCCTTCCAGAAAAGCCATTAGAAACATTAATCAGAATTCCAAATATAGCACAGGTATATTTACTATATGGTTAGAGAACTAACTTTTTATAAATTATATGGGAATTTTATCAGAAACATAAATGGCAGTTCTTAAACAGCTGAATAATCATTGTACTTAGGCACTCAGTTAAATATATTTTCTATGTTACCCACCATCCTGAATGCATACAAATATACCTGCTGACTATGAAAACTAGTTGGGGTCCTTTATTTGGAATCTGATAAACAAAATCAATAAAGAATCACTGATAAAGCAAAATCTCTAACCAACAGATTGGGTTTTTCAAAATTCTTTGCAGATTTCTACTGTTATTTCTAGATTAAAACTCATGGCAGCAAGTGCCTGCCTGGCAAGTGCAAGGTACTGAGTCTGATTCCTGGTACTAAAAATCAAACAAAACAAAACAAAATGAAAAACTTTATGCCAGCCAGGAATGGTGGTGTATTCCTATAATCCCAGCACTTGAGAAGGCTGAGGCAGGAGGATTAGCAGTTCAACTCTAGACTAGGAAATTTAGTGAGATCCTGTCTCAAAAGGGGAGAAGGGTACAATTCAGGGCAAACCCTCTGAGTAGAACACCAAGCACTACAAGAACAAAACAAAACCCATGTCATAGTTAAAATTATTCTTTAAAAATTGGGTATACATTATGCTTGATGTAATATATGTATTGATTATATATGAAGCATATGCGTGCGTGCATGTGTGTGTGTGTGTGTGTGTGTGTGTGTGTGTGTGTGTGTGATGCTTAGGGTTGAGGACTGAACCTAAAGCCTTCACACTGAGCCACATCTCCAGCACTTAAAAGAAAAAAAAATTTTTTTTTTTTTTAAATTCTGACACAAGGTCTTTCTAACTTGCCCAGGCTGGGTGTCTTTTTATATTTTCATCTATTTTTTACAGAAAAGGTTAACAGGCACATGACTCCAGCTATGTAGAGTGATGGGCAAATATTTTAAAAGCTTGTGTGACAGGAATGCCGATATATTTGGGATTTTATTTTTAAAGTACTTGCAGCAGCACTTCCGCACGATGAATTCTCTCTGTGTGATGAAACTGGAATGACTATTGCCTCCTCTTGAATTAAGATGTTGATTCAACACATCTTTTACACACTTCCTAAATTTAAAGGCTTTCTTCCTTGACTTTAAAATAATTTGAAATTCAAGTAACTAGAAATAACCAATTTAAAAACATTTGGGCATCATTAAATTATATTCATTGTTCTAAATATTTGCAAAGCTTCCTTAGCAAAGAACCCATATAAAAACTTAAAATTGGTCTGGGAACGTAGCTCACTGGTGGAGTACTTGCACAGGGCCGGATGTGCAAGACCTTTGGTTCAATATGCAGTACCTCAAAAAACAAGTAAATAATGTTGGGCATGATGGTACACACTTGCAATCCTAGCCGTTGGGAGACTGAGGCAAGAGGATCATCATGAGTTTGCGGCCAGCCTGTGCTACATGAGTGAGTTCAGGGTCAGCCTGAACTATGTAGTGAGACTCTGTCTTAAAAGTAAAACAATAGCTGGGGATTTAGCTCAGCGGCATAAGTGCCAGTGGCAAGCATGAGGTCCTGAGTTCTATCCCCAGTACCAAAAAAAAGTAAAACAAAACAAACAACAAATAAGTAAATTAGTCAAAGCACTTAAACAACAATATTGGAGAAAATTAAGAGATGGAAAACAAAAACTATCATAATCTCATCATAATTGTTTTTATTGTCCACAGTCACTTTTTAGATTCAATGGTACCCACCAGGGTTTTTTCCCATTTCTTATACTAAACCTTGAGCAAACACAACTTTGATATAATTGGGGGCTAGCTGGGGATTTAGCTCAGCCACATAAGCGCCTGTCTGGCAAGTGTGAGGTTGTGAGTTTGATCCCTGGTACCCAAAAGGGGCGTGGGCTAATTTGGTTTTAAAGATGTGGGATCAATACACACTAGTATATGTTTTTGTTTTTGACAGGATCATGCTACGTACTTCAGGATGACCTCAGATTCATGGCGATCCTCCTGCTTCAGCCCCAGGAGTGCTGGGGTTGTAGGTGTGTGCTCCCGTACCTGACCAATACTGATTAGTATGACACAGACTTGATACTCCCTCCTATTGATTTCTAAGGGAGGAAGCTAAATGCTTGGTGAGGAATAGCTGCCTGCGTCTTAATCATCTCAGTAGATACCCAGTACACTGGTGAATTAAGCAACCTAATCCTATGTTTCCTACTTGAGATGTTAGGAAGAGAGAGAATGAAGCATGTGGACTCTATTGTAATCAGTCTTAGAGTTGTCTAGATTAAAAATGGATCAACAGGGCAGGGGATATATCTCAGCAGGCACAAGTGCCTGCCTGGCAACCATGAGGTCCTGAGTTCAATTCCTGGTACAACAAAAAAGGGTCAACAATCCCAAACCATGCATTTTTCCTTTTCTGAGGCCAAATGAACTTATAGCCTAATGCGATACTCAATCATACTTTGATACGTTAGCAACTTGGGTCTTCTTTTTCTGTGCTCTGTCCCTGTTAAGTGAGCCTGTTTGCCTGAGTCCTTCAAAACTGAATTTTTCAACAGGATTTTATCAACTCTGAGAACAATTTGTTGTTACTTAAAAATAATGACTGTTTTTGAACTTTGCCTCTCCAAGTTTCAGTGTTCTCCTTTGTCATGGGAATTAAAGATTGTATCCATTTTTTGGAAAAAAAAAAAACCCTATGTTCTCCATAAATTCCCATTATTTAAAAATGCCATATCTGTAATCAGCACGCGGATCGGACACACGAAGAGCTCTCAATAAAGCACATGTATGCTGAACCTTGGGGTGATGATACTCAGCACAGGAGGACAATACGGCAACTGTACTCTTGGGGTGACTTTTATCCAAAGTGGCTTCTGAATTCCTAGTACAAGGCAAGAAATACTTAGACCCTGTAATGATCCTTTCATTGTTTACTAGCAGTAGGACCAGAGGGTGGAATGTGCTATCCCTGGCACAGTGAGTTCTGCTGAAAGTCTAGAGAGAAGAAAATGTCTTCCTATTTCAGTGACTGAAGAGAAAACATTGAGGGAAAGAGAGAAAGCAAGTTCCAGGAGGTACGCACTTATTATCTCTGTGCTGGTCTGATGGGAGTCTTTGTCAATGAGGTCATGCTTTTCTATTTATCTCTGCTAGTTTCCTTAACCATATCATGTACACTTCGCCAAACCGACTGCTTGACAGATGCCTTTTCCTGGGCTACAGAGGGACTAAAAAGAGCGTTTTTAAAAATCTGTGCAAACTGGATGGTAGGACAAGCAAACTTTTAATTCCAAAGCTTTGGGAGGCTGAGGCAGGAGGAACACAAACTTGAGCCCAGTCCTGGGCCATTTAGAGATTTAATGAGGTCCTGTTTTAAAATTTAAAAAAATTTAAAGCAAGGCTGGAGATGCAGCCCAGTGGATTCAACCCTCAGCACTGAAAAAAAAAAAGTCAAATCCATCACTATAGTTGAGAGAAAAAAACCAATGCCAATTGACAAAGAGTTACCATTTTTATCTAGACACTACTTAGTACTATACACAAACTCAGGGCCTATATGTATACAAACAAAATAATTCTGCAATGATTTTTGGAGAGAGAGAGAGAAGATCGTGCTATGTAGTTCAAGGACCCTAAACTCAGTATGTAGCACAGGCTGGTCTCAAACTTACAGTGATCCTCCTACTTCAGCCTCCTAAGAGCTGGGTTTATAGGCATATACCACAATATTTGGCTTAAATGACTCTAGATGAACAATTAGTTGATATATCATAGTGGTTGTGGGATTTCTGAAATGTATTATTTCTTAGTATGTCATCCAATATACAGATAGAACCTTAACAAAATGAAGGCCCCCAAAGATTTTAATAGATTAAAAATCTGTGAACTGTGGTTTCACATCAAAAGAATTTTAGCTGGATGTGGTGGCACACACCTGTAATCCCAGCACTCAGGAATCTGGGACAGGGGATCACTGTGAGTTCAAGTCTACCTGGGTTACGTATCAAGTTTAAGACCAGCTTGAATTATAGAGCTAGATAGATCATGTTTCAAAAAGAAAAAAATATTGTTTGAAGCATATCAAATAGCAACAAGGAAAAAATAATTAGAAGACTCCTGGCAGCATTTATTATTCCAGAACAAGCACCAAATTTTATTTCTTTGGTTACCTTGGTCACAAATTAACTTTTTTTTTTTTTTGTACAAGGAATTGAACTCAGAGCCTTAGGCTTGCCAGACAGGCGCTTTGCCACTGACCTACATCCCCAGCCCTACTCCTAGTAAGTTTAGTGCCTAGTAATTTGGTGTGTATCAGAGATATTTATACTTTAGCATCTAATTTAGAACTCTATGTGGGTATTGGTTGATGTGGATTTTTTTTTTAATGTGGATTGTTTTTGTATTACTCAATGATAAAAAAATATGGAATTTTTAATAAAAAAAATATATCCATTGAGTTTTCTTTTTTGTCTGTAGTAGGGGCTGCATTTAGAGCCTGCACCCTGAGCTACATGTCTGGCCCCTTTTATTTTTGAGAATGGGTCTTGTCAAATTGCCCTAGTGGGATCTGAATTTGTGATGTTTCTGCTTCAGCCTCCTAAGTGCTGGGATTACAGGCATAAATCACCAATCCCAATTTGTGCAATAAATTTTCCTTCAAGTGTGATCCTAAAAAAAGAAATCCACTAAAGGAGTAAAGTAAAAGAGCATACATCTATATAAATGACAAGCACAATCTGTTGTAATAGGAGTTTTCATTTTGGATAACATTTTCAACTAGGTATATATCTACATACAAGGCACCACGTGTGACTCTATACCATTTCCCATATAAAATAATTTACCCTGCCTTCTTCATACTTTGGAAACCTAACACTTGTGATAAGAATTTTTGGTTAATCTCCGTTGTTCTAGTCCTAGTTGCCCAAGCGACTGTACCTACAGTTTTAAGCTAAGAGAATCGTTCTTTCCTTCATCATGGAATCCCACCTGCCCAATCTCTTACTCTGATTGAAGATATAAGAATTCTTTAAAAGTCCCATTATGATTTATATCTGAAATGTCCCCCAAAGCTTCATGTGCTCTCAAGTGGGGCTCTTAGGAGGTGGTTGGATCATGCATGTGGGTGCATGGTACTGGACCAGACTACTGATTGGATTAGCGTGGCTCTGGGTGTGGCAGAATGAATTTACTGAAGGCAGAAGCCACACGATGGGTGAAAGTGGAACCAACCAGTATGCTAGTGGCCTGGATGGAGAATAAAGGGAATAAGGGAAGCAGGCTCACTGCTTCTGCTGGCTCAGTCATGGACTATCTCACTTCTGCCATGCCCCTCTGCCATGCTGCTTTGTCTTGGAGCTTCTTGACTTTGGACTGAAACCTCTGCCAAAATAAGCTTTTCCTCCTTTAACTTGTCAGGTATTTTGTTCCAGTAATGAGAAAGTAGATTCAATAAACTTCATCTTTAAATATTTACCTCACTTTTATTGAGATCTTACTCTGTGTTTTGAATATTCAGTGTACAAAAGTAGCACTAGGTATGGGGTCTCATAACTATAAATCTCAGATCTCTGGGAGCCTGAGGCAGGCAGATTCTAAAATGAAGCTCAGGCTGAGCAATTTAGTGACTCAGTAATAGTCACTAGTGACTCAATTTAGTGTCTCAAAAACAATTTAAAAAGGTGAGAGATGTAGCTCAGTGCAAAGGCCGTGGGTTTAATCCCTAATGCTGAAAAAAAAAATACAGTCTCTGCTTTCCAGAAACTTGCAGATTTAAATGTCTTTTACCAAATTCTCTTAAAAATATAAGAAATTTGAGAGTTCATTCCCCTATAATCTTAGCATTCTGAGAGGCTAAGGTACTAGGATTCCAAGTTTGAGCCCAATCTGGGCAATATAGCAAAACTTCCACCTCCCAAAAGATGCTGGACTTTCTTTTCTTTTTTTCTTTTTTTTTTTTGTCTTTTTCGGTACCAGGGATCGAACTCATGACTGCCTGCTTGCAAGGCAGGCACTTATGCCGCTGAGCTAAATCCCCAGCCCCTAAAATGCTGGACTTTCAAAGGTACTGGTCCTGGGTATATATGGAATAGTATTGATGAATTGCAAATGCATTATGCTCAGTAAAAGAAGACACAAAAGACAACATATTTCAAGATTCTATTTATGGGTAAAGATGGAACAAAGGTTTTTAAGTATGTAAAAGATCAAAATTCACAAATGGATGGGAGAAATATGGCCTTCAAGCTGGGCAGTGTGGCACGTACCTGTAATTCCACCACTCTAGGAGGCTGAGGCAGGGAGAGCACAAGTACAGGCCCAGCCTAGGAGGACAAAGGCCCACAGAGGTAAAAGCATGTTGCTGTGCCCCAAAGGACCTAGTAGGTGGGAAGGCTGAGGGCGGGTCCACGCATCTGTCGAAGGAAGCCACCCTGCAGCTTGGCCAGCTGCTCCTAGAGCCCCAGATCTACAAGAGTCAAGGCTGATGATGGTGAATTGTTCTGTGTGAGCTCCAGGATCTGTTTACTCTCCTATGCCTGCTCTGCCCATCACTAGGCCAGGTGCTCCAGCTGCAGCAACTGCTCTCAAATCTGGTGACACGGGTTTTGGTTGTTTTGAATCTGGACCTGCAGCTGTCCTGCCAGGAGGTCCAGCTTCTTCTGTAGCTGCTGGACCTCTACCTAGAGCCACTGTTCCTCCTCAGAGGGCCAGACCGGGGCTCCAGGGCCAGGGTACTGCTGAGAAAGGAAGCAGAAAGTAAGGAAGCAGGCTCCAGGGCTTCCGGCCTCTCAGAGCATCCACTTAGTTCTTGCCCCCCAATCCAGGATCCTTATCCCCACTTTGGCTTCCTGGCTCATTTCTCAGACCAAAGTGATGGCCATGCTTGAAACCACTCCCCAGTGTGATTCATGTAGCCACACAATCCCTCTCTGCAGATGGGGACCAAGGCTCGAGATGACAAGACTTGCCATTTTCTGGCACAAACCGCTTTTCCTTTGCCAAAATGCCCTTGAGTCCACCCTACTCCTTGGGCCAGTGTTAAGTCACCTCCAAAGCCCTGGACATAGCTCTGCTTCCAGGTTACCCTTCTCCATGCTAGTCATCTATCTCTGAATTTTGGCTGAACTGCTCTCCAGCTCCTGCACCTGCTCTGTGCTCCTTCTCCTCCTTCAAGGTGCAAAGCCGTCCAAGTCACAGGGAACAGGCACATCTATCATACTGTCTTTGCCCTCTTGCCCTTCTGGGCCCGAATCTGGGGTACCTCAGATACAAGACTGGTGAGCTGTTGACATAGTTTTAGCAGGCCCTTGGTCGAGGAGAGTCTGGGAAAGAAACACATGGTCAGGGGTGCACGGCTGGATGCTGAAAGAGGAGCACGCATTGTGGCTTACTCTGCCCTTCAGTCTAGGATGAAACTCTCCTGGTTGCATCCAAGATAATGAGACCAGGACTGTGTGTGGTTTGCCTTTTTCTTGGCTGCAGCCAATTTTTGCTCTAGGGCTTCTTGGAAAAATCCATAGGCAGGGGTGGGGGTGAACCACATCAGGACAATCCCATCAATCCTGGCGAAATTTCTTCCAGTAACTGCCATGCAGTGCAGCTCCCCACCCCCAACAGGCGTTACCAGAAGGGTATTGAGTTCTAATGAGGTGGTGATGGGCGTGGCTTCACTTCTCCAGGCCTATTGGACAAAGAACAGATGACGTCGAAGAGGCGTGGTCATTTTTCTTGCGGGGCAGGGATGCTTGGAGACACGTTTGACAGTTACTCAAACTGTCAACGACGCTTAATCTTCAGTTTTTGTCTTGTATTGCCTTTGCTCAAGGACATAAATTTTATTTTATGATACATATATCTAGATATATATATTTTTTATTTACTAGGGATTAAACCCAGGGCCTCTTACATGCTAGGCAAGTGCTCTGCTGCTGAGCTTTATTTCTGGCTCTTATTTTTTTGGGGTGAGATCTTACTAAGGTGCCCAGGTTGGCCTCAAACTTGCAAACCTTCTGCCTCAACCTCCTGAGTTTCTGAGAATACAGCATGCACTCCCCCAATGGGACCCATAGTTTATTTTACCAAACAAAATTATTTTCTTTTACAAAAATTGTTTTCCTCTCTGGTTGATCACTTCTTGCAACACTCATGCAAATCATCAAGGCAAATCCCACACAACTAATTTTCCAAAAAAGCTGATTTTTCTTTGGTATCCTCAGTAACACTTGGGATATTGCTTGCAGAGAGGAAACCTTGTTTCTAAGGAAAAACCTTATTAGGAAATGCCATTAGTAGATTATAGCTCTATAATTATTTTTGGGCTGATGCAATCTGTATATAGACTGAACTAAATTTCAAATTCCTCTGGTTTCCTGTAATAACTGTCTGCAGCTCTAAGAACTTCTCAACTTTGAAGCCCTTTCAGTTGAAGCTGAACTACTCCCTGCCATTTTCAAAGGTTAAGCCTCATACCTGATGTGTGGGCCACAAAGAAAGTCGACCCAACTACCAGATGCTGTAACCAGAGACAGCTGAATTACAAACTAAGGCGACCTATTGACATTTGAACTAAAGAACTAGACTCCCTCTTTATTTACTGAGACTTCTGTCCATCCTAACTTTTCCTAGCTTATTTTTTTTTCCTTGCTTGCTTTTTTTTTTTCAGTTGATAAAGGTGTAGTTAAAATTTCACAGTTCATAGCTACCCTTAGTGACTTATGAAATCCTTTAGTTCTCCCCAGCAGGTGATATTGGGGATATCCTCAAGGTAACTTGTTCAAATAATAGTGATAGTCTCATTTTATACCACTGTCTAAATTCAACCCAGCCATGGGATTTTAAATAATCAAATTGCTCTAGATTGGTGGCCATGGTGGCACATGTATAATGCTCCAGGAAGGTGAGGCAGGAGGATCACAGGTTCAAGCCCAGCCTTGGCAACTTAGTGAGACCCTGTCCTCAGAACTCAATGTACCTGTCATGCACCTAACCATTGATTTCACAGTACCTGTGGAGGCAGCACTGCCTTTTGACAGCTGGAGAGGAGAATTACTCTGATCCAGGCTACCCAGTTGGAAAGCAACAAAGCTATAGTTTGAACCCAAGTCAGTGAGACTCCAGATCCCAGCTTCCTCTCTATTTGACTCTTCAAAGTGCCTTCACAGAAGATTCTGGGAACCAGGAGAAGTTCCTGACTCTGAGCATAGGCAGGAAGGGATTGGGACACAATCTCTCTTAAGGGCTAAATGTCTTGTGTGGGTTCTTGGGAAAGCCAGGGTCCACAGTGGCCCCTTTAGAAGGAGGTAGTCCTGGCGCATGCCACCTCTTCCCCATCTGCTGCTTCCTCTGCTGTACCACCTCACAACAATCCATGGCACTCCCAACTGGCCCAGGAGGTAGGTCAGTGTCATGTGGTACTGAGTGGTTCATGGCCTCATATTTGAGATTTCAGCCTTTGTCCTAATCATGTTGAGCTCTTTTGCCTTGTAACACGAGAACAGGGCTTCTTCCCTCTACTGGAAGTCAGCATCCTTAGGTGCTGGGCCCCGAGACCCTTGCCCTCTGATAGATCAGGTTTGCGTCTGTAGTTCATTAGGGCAGGACTGCCCTTGTAGCCCCATGGCCCTCCCCTTGCTATCACCAAGCAGTGTCCAGGTAACAGGCCTGGAATATGCCACACATATATCTGCTAGACTTGTTCAGACACTGGCGCTCAGTACAACCCCGAAGTCCATCCTCTGCTGGCAGAATCTGCTCCTTGCTCCATGCATATGTGCTACTGACCCAAGACCACAGAATTGGACAGGCAAGGCCAGGCAGTAGGAAATCCATTTATTGCAAAAGAAAAGAAAAGAAAAGAAAAGAAAAAAGAAACAGGAGCTGCATCGCTAGGACCCCACAACCTGCTCCTTATTTCCTTCCTCTGACTTCTACTACCAATAAGTACATTTCCCAGCCTCAAATAATTATTAGCACCTCCATGTTGGCTGGCTGCAGTATTGACATGACTGTAGAAAGTATTTCTTAGGCACAGTCGCTGTGCTCCTCACAGTAGCCCACCCAGCAACCTCTGCCTGAACCCCAGTGGCCAGAAGGCCAGAAGTGCCTCCAAGGGTCTGGGAACACTCTAAATGAATTTAATTTTCAAAAATTAAAAAAGTATTCTTTTTCCTTTCTAATGTTTCAATGTACAATTATTTTTTAAAATATACTTATCTTTAAGTCATTTTCTGGTTTTTTAATTTTTACAGTATCTGAAATTTAAAAAAAAAATTTTTTTTTCTTAGTTATCTTGAACTTTAAAGATAAAAGCATTGCCTGTGAAGGAGAGGCAGGGATAGGTTAGGAAGGCACTGAATGGTGTGTGTCTCAGAGGAGGATGTGGGGCAGAGTTCTGAGCCCCATTTCTCTAGGCTTTGGCTTTCAGTCTTTCTAGATCACAGTGATCTCCATGTTGACTTTCTTGTCTGCCGGCTGGGAAAAGGGAATGCAGGGTGATGCCCAAGGCTAGCTAGCGTTCTCCCTTTCATGCAGGTGCATCAGGTTCCCCAGAAGTGGGGTTCTGCGGAGAGGGCCTCAGTCCCAGCCTCTTCTGGTGCAGGTTCCACACTGTCCACAAGGCTCCACTCTAGAAGATCTCTGGAGAGAGGGCAGCAGGCGCTGAGGACTAGGCCAACCTGTATATCGCCCCCTCGCTGCACCCCCAGTCAGCTCCTCCTAAGGGCTCCGCTCACCACCCTACTTGGTAGCAGCTGCAAGTTCCTTGGTGTCTTTGGGACCCTGGAGTGGCCTTCTCAGCAGGACTCTTGAGCAGCTCCTAGAAATTCACCCTGACACTCCCTGCACTTACCCACAGGCCTCAAAACCAGCTCCTGCAGCTTTCCACGGAGGGAGAGGGGCTCAGTGCCTGGTCCTAGCCCAGGCCACAGAGATGTCAGGCCCTATATTCATGTCACATTTTCTAACAGGTGGTTGACGGACTTCTCCTGGTGCTGCTCCTTCAGCACTGCCCTCTGATTTGGGCACAGAGTAATATCCTCTCTGTGGAGAGAGGTCAGTGGTCAGGGCTCACTCACCAGGCTCCCAGAGCCCCATCCTCTACAATCTCTGCTGTCGCTGACCCTGGCCCAGCTCACTAACAGTGTCTGTGTTCCCAGAGAGCTGTAGATAGAGATGTTCCAGCTCCTTCACGTGCTCCTTGAGCTCTAGCTTTTCCTGCATGACTTTCACCAAATGGATCTGGAGCCAGAACAACAAGGATAGGTGTTGGGAGCCGCGGCCGAGCCCGGTCGCCTTACTTGGCGGACGTGAGGCCTGTAGGAAGGAGCAAAGCCTGAGCTAGATTACCCCTCCCATCGAGTGTGCTAAGATGGCGCTTGTCTCCTGCTTCCTGCTTGGTAAACAACCCGCTCTGTAAGATAGTCTGCCTAGCAACAACTGATGTTAGCCAATCAGCCCGCATCGCGCGCTTTGAACTGATTGGCCACTGTAACCTTATAAAAGTGAGTGCCTCTCCCGCCAGAGGGAGAAGCATGGAAGGAGCCGCGGAGAGCGGACCGGTAGAGGCTTCGGGGCAGACTGTATAAGGAGAGAATAAAGAAAAGCCTGACCACCGCCAGATGTTGTTGCGTGTTCTTCCTGCCGGCCGGGAGCGACACCGACAGATAGGGCTCTGTGGCTACCCTTCCTATCCTGGCAGACAGACTCACTTATCTGCTTCTTCTCCATGGACTGCTATGAGGCCCAATGGCTTTGTGTTCTTTCTGGGGCCTCCTCAGGCTTTTCCTGGGCCCGGTGCCTGCACTGCCATTTTTGCGCAATCAGCTGCTTAGACAGCCAAGCACATTCTTCCTGGGCACTGGTGAGAGCTGCATTTAAACCATCACCTTCAACAAGAGGGGTGTTTTTTATACGGAGACTGCTAGGACAAGTGCCGGTCTTGGTGGCACCCCCATTGCTCCTAAGGCTATGATGGTGTCTGACCACTTGCTCACAGAGAGGGTTTGGGATCCAAAGAAACCACAGGGTAGGGAAATCAAGGTATTGGGGTGTCCAAATGGACTACAGAGGGGGTTTGGGAAAGTGGCACAAGAAAAGGGCCAGAGTCATGTTCAGTTTTTCATGACCTTTCAGCTGTCCATGTTCTTTAGGATAATCATGTCACATTGTGCCAACAAACTTCCATGTGCATTTGCATGGTCTCCACTTCTCTTTCTATGGGCCAGCCACCTGCTGGGAGACAGTGAACAGCCCAACTCTAAACAGCTCTAAAAGGGTCTTCTCCCTCCTTGATTCAGTTTTGCCATGTGTCATTCTCACTTTTGTGTCCCTTCTTGGAGTCTTCACTCACCTTCAGGCACAGCTAGGAGTCTCAGTTGGACTGATGGCCACTTCTAGTGTGTGGTGTATTCCAGGTCCCTCAGCGGGTTGGGCAAGAAAGTGAGACGTCACAAAGGTGTTCAGCCCTCCCACAAGAGGGCCAGTCCTCAGTGATTCCCTCACCTGTGTATCATGTAGCTCCTGATGAACCCTGCCCAAGGCCATGTTGTCCTGCATCTCCTCTTGCTGAAGCTCAGCCATGATTTGCATGTGTAGGAGAAGCTGCCAGGGCAGCATTTCCTTCTCGGAGGCTAGCTACTGCTAGCCTTTGGCACTGCCACAGATTGGACAGAATCTTGATTACCTGCTGCTCCAGACCCTGGGCCTCTTGGCTGTTCAGCCCTATCTGGGGAAGACCCCCAAATGAGGGCAAGGGATGACTTGCTGATTTCTGAGTCTAAGCCCAGAAGCAAGATGCGGGCACCCACAGCCCCAAGCCTTCTGCACCCAGTCTTAAGCCTTGGAATTTCCTTTCCCACAACTTGAACTTTAGACTATAGATTTGGAGAATCAGAGGGATCTAACTTACACCACGAAGCACACTTTTTTAGCATTCAATCTTTTATGTACATTATTTCATTTTAATCCTCTATATCTTTGAGGAAAATGCTAATCTTCTTTCAATATAAGGCTCAGTGATAATGAAACATTGACACTGTGGCCAGTGGAGCTGAGATTAGAATCCAGCCTGAACCCAAGGAAGCTCCTGTCAAAGCATGCCATATTCTAGGATGAGGGGGCCTTAGGGATGATGGCATCTGAACCTCAGAGGATCCCAGGGCTGCTCACTTCTAACAGAGTCTGGGAGTAAGAAATAGTCACAGGCCTGAACTGCAGGATCCTGAAGGACTCTGGGTCACCTGCCTTCTGTGGCAGGATGTAGCAGATCTGTCTTGACCCAGCACCTCCCATCTCCGTGGCTGGCACCTCTTCTTGGCCCAAGCTCATAGGGCAGAAGTTACCATCCCCCTGAGCTCTGCAAGCTTCTCCTCCAGCTGATCAAACATTTTATAAGATTTTTCACATTTTCCTTACCACAGAAATTCCTTTCAACCCTCAAGGTCAAGGAATTGTTGAACATGCTCACTATACACTCAAAAATTGAGTTGCAAAGACAAAAAGGGGACTTCTTTTCTACCAAAAATTTATACCTCATAATAGACTTCACTTGACAGTATATACTATTCACTTTTAAAATCCTGCTAGGGATGGGACTACAGCAGCAGAAAGACAATTCAATCAGGTAAAAGAAACAAAGCTAGGAAGGGTCCTTTGACATACTGGACAAAGGAAGGCACCCAGCCCAGTGCTAATTTGGGATCCAGAGTATGCTTGTGTCTTTCCAGAAAACACTAAATAGCCTATCTGGATACTGAAGTGTGCTGTTCGGCTGTACACTCTGGATCCAGGCCTGTTTAGCTTAATTCCCACCTTTCAAAAAGCTGACGCTTGTCCTATGACAGTGATGCCTCGGAGACTGCTTCCTGGCCAGCTCCATCTTGACATGCTGCTCCGACTGCACTGTGCTGGAGATTCCCATGTTGTTACTGTACTGCCAAGGATGGCAATCAGCACCACCAACACAGCCAGACCCGAGGCCCCAGACCTGTGTGTCCATAGCCAGGGCAGGATGGAGAATAATCTCCTCTTCCCTGAAAGATGCCCAATGAGGGCTCTAGTCACAGGGCACCTTCACAATGAGGTCTACACTGTTCCATTTTATGGGGAGGGGGCAGAAGGATGAGTCCATTATTCTGCTCTGAAGGACTTGGCATGTAAGGCTGGGGCACAGCAGCCATGCACTGACCTGAGAAAACCTTCCTGAAACTCAGTCAGCTGCTCCTAGAGCCCAAGATACTGCAAAAGCACCAGGCTGATGATGTAGCCTTGGAATTTCCTTTCCCACAACTTGAACTTGTACGCTCCAGGATCTCCTTGTGCTCCTTGGCCTGTCTGACTCACAGCTGTGTACCAGTCACAGAAGCTGCTCTTCCTGCTCCTGATTCAGACAATACAGCCTCTGGTTGTCTTGCACCTGGTCTTTCAGCTATCCCAACACATGGTGTAGCTCCTTTTGCCACTGCTGGACCTCTGCCTACAGCCAATGTTCCAAGGGCGCCTGTGAAAAGGGGATAGCAAGGGTGGGTGTAGGGGCCTCCAGCCTCTCAAAGAACTCTGCTCAGTTATTGCAGAGTTCAGTTCAAGCTCTTTGCCTCAACCTTGGCTTTCTGGCTCATTTCTTAGACCAAAGTGATGGCCATGCTTGAAGGTACTCCCCAGTGCGATTCTTGTTTGAAGTTTGGCAGTGGCCACACAGCCCTTTCTGCAGATGGGGACACCAAGGCTCAGAGATGATAAGACTTGTCATTTCCTGTCACAGACTTCTTTTCTTTTGCTAAAACTCCCCTGAGTCTGCCCTACTCTTTGGGCCAGTGTAAGGCATCCCTATAGTAAGCGCCACAGCCCAGGGACATGGCCCTGCTTCTAGGTCACCCTCGTCCCTGCTCAGACATCTATTTCTTTTCTTCATCTGTGATTAAGTGTTTCCCAGCTTCTGCACTTGCCTTTGCTGCGTTCTTTCTCCTCCTTCAGTGTATGCACCCGCCCGAGGCACAGGGAGTGACAGGCTGGCAACCACAGATACATCTAACATACTTTGCTCCTCTTCTCTGTCCTTCTGGGTCCAACCCAGAACACACAAAACTGTTGATCTGTTCCTGCTCCCGTTTTAGGCCCAAGGTTGAAGAGAAAGTTTAGTGAATGAGACATAGGATTGGGGTGCAGGTGGCTGGACAGGGAAGGGGCTCATGGGTAGTAGCTATCCTGACCTCCAGTCTAGAAACTGCTGTCCCAATAGGAGATACTCGGTTTCGTCTATGAGACTGAGGCCTCTAACAGCATCTGGGTTCTATTTAGAAAGAAACGTATGAGGAGGTGATTTTCCTTCTGGCAAGAATCATCCAGGTGCGGGGTGAGCCGAACTTATTCCCAGAACTTTCCATGTCCCCAGAGCTCACGAAAAAGCCTCCTCATAGCTTCCCCACCCCAGTCCTCAGGGAGAACACATGGCTCTAGGCACCAAGTTCTTAAGGAGAAGAGAACAGACTTTCTGGAGGCCACAGTTCTTTGGGAAGGAGGATGGGGCAAACATACAGAAAGAAAGAAGGCAGAAGGGAAAAGGCAGACACTTGAAGTGATGCTGTAAAGGCATTTTTTAAACTCACAATCAGACACTGTTCAAGGATAGGACTGGGAAGCACAGTTTGCTCCCACAATTAGAGAATAACAAAACTTAACTAGCCTTGATGTTCTAACCCCAGCAGCAGGATAAATGTAACTCAGCCAGACAGTGCATCTTGTTATGTTTGTTTACTTTCGAGTTTTCAGACTTATCACCTCGAGACAGACACGCTCCATCTTACATAATGTTTCTTCTTGCTCACCCAAGCCCCTGATCTTAAGAAAGCCCCCAATAAACTTGCTCAAAGTCAATCTGCCTAGCAATATATGACAAGACAATAGGTAGCCAATTCGAGAACATCCTGTTATCAGCCTTTTGTACTTCCTTCTAACCATCTATATAAGTGACTGTTTAACCTCAAGATGAGGCTGATGATTAGGAATTGAGATTCCCACCAGTCTGCTGGCATACATATAGCTTGTTTACCTTCCAAACTCCTCGGTGCTGCTGTTTATCTTCTGTTTGTTTTCTGCAATAAGGCCACACTAGTGAGAGTAGTTCCTGGGGAAACGACACTACCAGCTGACATCCTGTCATTATCAGAAACTGGTGCAGAAGTAACATGGACTTTACAGGGACTGTCACAGAACACAGTGGGCTTTAAGAGCCATGAAAGAGAGATGTCTGAGTACTAAGGACACAAAAAAGTGGAGCAGGGTAGACTAGACGTGTTACTGTGTAAGAGAGACAGTGATACCTGGGGGTATAGATAAGGCTTGCTCAGGGTTTGGGCAGTATGGCAGCATTTTGTATGGATGAAGCTCAAAGCAGGGGCTGATGGGTTTCCTTCCTCAACCTCTCAAAACCGTGCTCTCCCTGAAGCTCAGGGGAAAAAAAACAAAAAAAAAACAAAAAAACCACAGGCTCTGTCCTGGGGCTGCTACCATAGGCAGAAGGAAGATGTGCTGAGGCCAGGGATGCACCATTCTTTCAGAGAGCTACTCCGTGCTGCACTGACCTTGACCTGCATCTCCACTTTGAAAATCAGAGTCCCTAGGGAGGGAACACTGGACTACAAAGGGCAGAGCTAAAAATAAGTCTGCCCAGGGGAGAAAGTGATTTTTCTAATGTTGCACAGCAAAGGACTGGTAAAGTGGACTCAAAACTCAGTCTTCTCCTAATTGTGCTGCACTGACCTTGACCTGCTTCTCCACTTTGAAAACCAGACTCCCTAGGGAGGGAGCACTGGAAAACAAAGGGCAGAGCTAAAAATAAGTCTGCCCAGGGGAGAAAGTGATTTTTCTAATGTTGCACAGCAAGTTTCTGGTAAAGCTACTCAAAACTCAATCTTCTCCTAATCCTGCTGCCTGGGGCTCTCCTCACATCGTGTAAAGGATCTTTTGGAGAGCTCAAGGGCAAATGGTGGTTCTCACTGGCCCCTAGACGCTGAGGAAAATCACTTAGCAACTACCATTTAGTGAAGGTTTATTCGGCAACAGACCCTAGGGAACTGACAAACCCATTCCATTTAAACTTCATGAGTGTACATAAAATTCTCTGTCTCTGTATGTTGTATTGAGGATCAAACCCAGTACTTCACAGAAGTTTGTCTAGCATCCTACAATTGAGCTATAATGCCTGGAACCCTCAAATTCAAAATTCTTAGCCAGTACCTGAAACTCTTAGCCAATGCTTTTCTTACCTTCACTATTACTCTTTTCAGCCATTCAAGCCCCTATTTCCAGCAGCCAAAGCTCACATTCTCAGATGAGTCACCAGCAGTGGTTGTCCCAGGGTTATGGCTGCTCATAATCTTCATTCCTATTGGAAGGTCATCAGTGAAAGGATTTTGCCCCAGTTGGGACACTGTAGCTGGTGAAAAGCTTGGAGGCGGAACCAGGGGGCGCTATCTCCCCCCACCTAGGAATTTACCTGTGGTGCGAAATGAATACCAATGGGCTACCTGTGCATCACTAATGCCCCTTAAGCTCCACCCCAAGCCTAAGCTACAAGTATGCCCTCCACACCACGTGTCTGCCGAAGAGAATGCCAGCCCCCGGAGACAATGCGAGACCCTGGAGGGTCAGGGTGTCTCTCCCCACATTCTTAAAATAAAGGCCACTTATATTTCATACTTCTCATCTTTTAGACATGCCAGAATCCTATCAGTCAAAAGTTATTCTTTTGTGGAAGTTCGTTGCGACCCACGTGGCTCTTGAGGTTCTTGGGGTTAAGGATTGCAAGAGGATGAGAAAAACGAGACAAAGCTGGGGTCAGTTGGAGTCCTTATCCTCCTGATGGGAGGTAAAGTACTGGCTCCTCACTGCAGGTTGTTTATTTAAACCTTTTAGTAACTTAATGTCACATGACACCCTATTGTCCTAGCAACCCATTGTTCAGATTGTTTTGGGGCCAGGTGTATTCTGGGCTGAAGCAGCAACAGCAGCTTACCAGGAAGGAGGGAGTGTCACGTTCTTGTTCAGAGTCCTAAGTTCTAACATGGCTGGAACTTGGGAGACGCTGCCTGGTTCTCTTCCTGGCTCACGGCCGTGAAACAGCTTCTTCACGTGTGGTTTGCCGCGGGTGCTCTTTGTTCTTGGAATGATCGTGCTCCAGCCTTGCATGTGTGGTCAGTGGCTCCCAACATATTCTTTTGGCATAGGATGGTTGATCTGTTGAAACTGGAAGAGCAGTTAGGAGAACTCCCACAATTTAAACATTTTATAGTCTATTAATCCATAACAGTAGACAATTATCAGTGTAGCCTGATAGAACAACAACTGTTAGGTGCTAGTGACTTGAGCTTCTTTTATAGCCAACATACTACTTTAGTATTGTTTTAATATACCTCTAATAGTTGTACATTTTCTGTAGGATGTTCAGGACCAAGTTAAGGTGAGACCTGTTTTAAAAAAATCAATTTTTGTTGTTTATCAAGGTCAGTTAACTTTCCTCAGCAATACCTTGGAACCAGCTGTAGCGCCTCTGAGTTCTTTGGTCAGTGTCAGCTGTTCATGAGTCATGACCATTGCTTGACCAAGTTGCTTTCTGTAAAACCTTGGGAGATCTTTTCCCCTGATGACTTTCCTTAGGCACACTACACACCAATGATGACTTTCCTTGGTTTTCTCAGTCTTCTTGATCAGAAGATCAGGGACTCCCTGGGTATAGGTTGACATAGCAGAGGTTCTCTTATGTCTTGGGTCCTCATTGACCTTATAGCGCTAGGACCAAAATAATGGCTAGCCTCTGAGCCCATCTATCTAATTTTTGGTCTCTAAATTTCAGTTGTTGAACATCCAGAAGAAAACATTGGTAACAGTACAATTCTAATAGAGGCAGTAAGTCTAACATTTCTATTTTCTCTGAAAAAAAAAAGCATCTTAGAACATTAAATGGAACCATTATTTCTTATTAACCATGGATGCTTTAACATTTGAATATCTGTAGAATATGAATGGTAACATATTTTACATAGAAAACTAGAAATCAAAACCATACCTAATATAGCATGACAATCTTGATGACATTTTGTAACACACTTGAATGTGCATTTTTTAACATAAGATACCCCCTTTTTGGTTACTCCTCATCTTAACATATAAAAGCTTTTACCTAACTTGTTGGTGTTTAATGAGACGTAGATTCCATAAGCATTTATTGAAGGCAAAGGTCTGAATCTGAACCAAAATTTTGTCATCATAAATAATCCCTGTTTTACATTTTTGAAAACCTGTACATCTGGAGGCAGCCAGACAGCACACATTGGCTCCCAAATAGGCCACTTAGCATTTCCTGGAAAGATACAAGCATACCCTTGACACCAAATTAGCACTGGATTAGTTGCTTTTATTGTCCAGTATGAAGATCTTTCCCCATTTTAGCCTTTGTTTGATTGCATTATCTTTCTGCTATGGTAGTTCCATCTTTATTAGAAGTTAAAAATTTTTTAAAAGAATAGTATATACTGCCAAGTGAAACCTATTATGAGGTAAACTCCCCTTTTGTTTTTTGAAATTTAAATTGTAAACACAATCATTTTTAAACCAGAGGATTATAAAGAATTTTTGTGGTAAGATAAAGGGAAGAAAAAAACCCTGCTTTTTGTATTTAGGCTGTTTGGCCTCTCCTTTGCGTCTGTGGTTTCCACCTCGGGCTGTGGCTCCTGTCTCCCGGCCTGGAGGTGGTGGACAGGGTGGGCTGGTGTGCAGGCAGGCCACAGGAAACTGGGGAAAATCTTGGCTGCTGTGAGGGGTGTGCACATGCAGCCACTGTCATGGCAAGTTGATTCCAAGCACTGGGCACACAGGTTTTGTTCCCACTCTGGCTTTGAGGCCCCATTGCTTTTGGGGTTTAGAACAGGGGCAGTGCCAGTGCCCGGTGATGGTGCATTATAAACTTTGGATGCATAAAGCACACATGCAGGCAATGGGAAAAGATGGAGGTAGCTTGGGCATGCTAGAGTCCTGTCCCACCTTCCTAGCCCTGAGTCCTGCATTTTTACTGGTGGCCTGGCCATTGAAAGGCCTGTTAGGTCCAGGTGGATTTGTCCTTCAATGCACTGCAGAAAAATTCCCAAGCCAAACCAAACCAAGCCAACCCAAACTGAAAAAGAGGACTCTGCATTGAGGAGCTAAGAAGGCAGCATTTAATCTTTACATCAGTGGACTGTCGGATCTTCATATCAGTGGACCGTTTTGGGGATCATTCCTCAAAAGCAACTATGAGTTTAGGAAAAGCTTAGTTCATATAGAATTGAGAAGTGGGAGAGGTACAAAGCAAGTGACAAAACATTACGTGACTGGTTATATACATTGAATCATATATTGACAGGCAGGCTAATCTTCAAATAGAAATAACTCCAGGAACAAGAGGAGGGAGCCCTTCCAGAGTGAGCCTAGTTAAGGGTATTACCATAATATAGGAACTTTATGGGGAGGGGCCCTTGAATTAGCCGAGGGTGCCTTAAGGTATTACTCTGACTCAGGGCTCATCAGAGGTGTGCAGCTGGGCTATAGTCACTGTCAAGATCAATTTAGATCAGCAGAAGCAGTAGAACAGAAACTCGGTCAGAGACTAATTCACCATGAAATATCTATAAGTTTGCTATCTCATAAATGTGTTCCTACATTATAGTTTGCCTCAACAAGCACATGGGAGTCAGGGTTGCAAACCTCAGTTCAAGCTCAATGATGTAGGTCCTGCCTCACCAAGCCAGGCCTGGCCATCACAGGGAAGTTGCTTGGTGCCTTACACCATTTATTTGCATTTTTAAAGATAAAATACTGAAATGGTTTATTTGGACCCTGCTCACTGGAAATAATATCAATGGATGTTTTACCTGGTGAAGGAAGTTCCCTCCACACCCTTGTGGCTGCCATTCTAAAGGTATCAGTTATTTGCATATTTAAGTTCGCTGCCCTAGCAACCTCTCCAATGAACGTATAGTTTGTAATGGCTAAACTCTGAATAGCACTGCCAGAAGCCTGATCTGTGCACAATTCAAAAAGTGTTTTCTTCCTTAACAAGTAATTCCCTGGATTTAACTCTAAAGCGAGGTAGGCCCCTTTAGAGGTTTTTCAGGAATGGGTAGGTTTTCCCCGTCAGTTTTGAATTTACATAGAGTGGCCCAAAGGTGGCGACGATATCGTGGTCTACACTTTGGATAGATAGTTGAAGGTTTTGTGGAAGGGACTGTGTTATTGGCTGTGTTGCCCCACTGGAGCAGAAGTACAACTTTTAACAAAATGCCCCCGCTCCCTGCAGCAAAAACAGGTAGCTTTGCTTTTTCCCTTTTAGGCTGTGAACTGATGACCTGAGTGATTTAATTTGTCTCCAACTACTAGGGATTCGAAGTTTAGTAATAAGTAGATGTGTTGAAAACCCTCTGTGTACTCTCTTACCAGTCTGGCTTTTTTTTTTTTAGCATCAAATGCAAGGGAGATGGAGAAAACAGCACTACTCCCTGAGTGGTGTAAGTTTTAACTTGGTGAGGTAGCAAAATTTCTCTGAGCTGAAAAAGGTGGAGACAGCTGCTTGTGGCTCAGTTAAAAATATCGGAAGCTGTAAAATAAGATTTGCAACTAAGTTCTCATTTTGTGAGGAAGAGTTAGCCCCCATCTCTCTGCCCTTGTATAACTGAGCAAGATTACTGAAAGGATTCTGCCCTAGACAGGACACTACAGCAGTGAGATGCAGGACCAAGGGACGTTTACCTTGAGGTCATTTTCCCCGCCCCTAGGCAATTTACCCATGGCGCGAAATGAGTTCCAATCAGCTGCTGGTGGTCAGTAATGCTCCTTAAGCACCACCCCAGACAAAAGATATATGTATGCACCCCACACCACATGTCCAGCAGAGAAAGCCAGGCCCCGGCAGTCCTGGAGTTTCTCTCCACATCCTTAAAATAAAGGCTACTTTACTTTATATTCTGTCTTCTAACTTTCGAAAACACTTTCAGTTACAAAGGATATTAAACTTCCTCAGAGTCTCTGTTACTCTGCCATCTCTTCCCTGCTTGGGACTTGATTTTAAAATATTGCTCCAAGCCAATCTCATTGTGGGGATCCCAACAAGCCCACAATCATCAAGACATTTTCTAAGCAAAATCTACAAAAGAAAAGTAAATACTGGAATCAAGTATACAGCAAAATGTTCCATATATATTTCCGATTCTTTGAAAGTTGTTTGATCCATAATTATACCATTAATGAAATCAATACATCTTTGTTTTTGTGGGGGAGGGAAGGGGTTTCTCTCAGACCTGTTTATAACTGGCTATAGAGAATAAGGGAGTTTCAATGCCCCTCTCTTTACACCTGATGAAGCCAATATCAATATACACCAGTGATGACTATTGACCTGTATCAATGCACTTCCCCTAAGTTGTGCGCAGATGAGAAATGTTCCCCTTGCCCTGGATCTCTTCTTACCCATCCCTATTTGGGTGCCATATGCCACGACCCAAGCAACCCAAGTGGCTCCTGAGGTTCTTGGGATTAAGGACTGCAAGAGGATGAGAAAAAGAAGAGACAAAACTAGGATCAGGTAGATCATCCTGATGGGAAGAAAGATAATGGCTCCTCACTGCAAGGGCATTAATTTAAACCTTTTAGAAACTTAATGTCACATGACACCCCGTTGTCCTAGCAACCCACTGTTCAGATTGTTTTGGGGCCAGGTGTTCTCTGGGCTGAAGCAGCTTCTTCTTGTGGTTTGTCCCAGGTGCTCTTGGTTCTTGGAGTGATCATGCTCCAGCCTTGCATGTATGGCCAATTTCCAGCTTCCCAACAGAAATTCTCTCAAATGTGGAAAGGAAAAGCAATGATCCTCATGAAAATGATAAGTGTCTGTATTCATATCTTCCTGCATAGCATATAGAAAGTGCTTCCTTGCACTCCGTTTACTGTAATGCCACCAAAAACCTTACAAAGTATTATAATCATTGGATAATGACTGAGGAACTGTTAATGTGACTACCAAGAAAAAAGAAAAAGTGCAATCTGGCCAGAATCTGGGGAGACTGTGGCAGGAGGATCCTAAGTTTGTGGTTAGCCTTGAAAATATAAAAATAAAAAATTACCTCCAAATTTTTTTAAAAAAGGAGCAGGAGCCTAGAGATACAGTGTGATATTTCCTTGACCTCAATTCCTAGTACTACCAAAAAAAAAAAAAAACCAAAAAAAAAACCAAAATGACAATACCTGTGGTGGGGTGTAACTCAGTGATAGAGTACTTGTTCCAACCTTGGGCTCAATCCCCAGTACCACACACGCATACACATAATGCACACACACACGCACACACACACACACTTGTGGCAGATGTTTTAGGGTTAATAGCTTAAAACTATGAGACGGGGTATACAAGCTCAGCTATCTGGCAAGCACGAGGTTGGGAGTTCAATCCCCGATACCAGAAAAAAACAAAAACAAACTCACTCAGCTATCTGAAGGTTAGACTGTCAAGACTCAGCCATAAAACATTGTTTTGTTTTTTACAATTTAGAGATAATTTAGTCCAGCTGCACTATGCCTGTGAATGTATTTTGTTTTAAGGACTTTCTGCTCAGGACTGGCTAGCTAGCCTAGCCAAAGTCACACTTGATTTTGCTCACTGGCTCAGCCCAGCTCCCCCA
Organism: Cavia porcellus; assembly: GCF_034190915.1. Lineage (NCBI taxonomy): Eukaryota > Metazoa > Chordata > Mammalia > Rodentia > Caviidae > Cavia > Cavia porcellus. The sequence goes on from NW_026947500.1 coordinate 31,539,482, forward strand.
CTAAGCTTTCCCACTTTGTGAAAAACAATCCCACTTAGCAAAAGCTGCCCAGAACAAAACTGCGTAACAACAAATGACCAAATGTATGTATGAAAGAGTGTTGTCCTAGACTAAATTATAGGACATTATGGCGGTGGAAGGCCAAATTGAAGATGTTTACCCTGAGATCACTTCCTTCTTCCCCATTACAACTTCCTTTTCCCTTTCCCAGTGTGCACCGAACAAAATTCCAAAGAGCTCTTCAAGAGTCATCAGTGCCCACCCTGAGCACACTCCCGGTCAAACATTATATATATGTCCCATACCCCATATTCCTGTCAGAGAAAGCCAGACCTCTTTCGGGTGTGGGCTCCTCTCCATGTCCTTAGAATAAAGGTCACTTTTTATATTTGCTCTTTTATTGCACTGAAAAACGCTAACAATGTAACCAATTATAAAATACACTGTTATCAGCTTTATACTTCCTCCTTACAGAATGTATAAAAGTCTTTTTTGCTCTGAGCTAGGGCTGATGACTTGGAACTAAGATTCCCACTAGCCCACCAGTGTAAATGAAGCTTTTTATCTTCCAAGTGTCTCTAGTGCTGTGTTCTTCCATCTGGCTTAGTCCCATTTTCTGCAACACACTCACACACATACTTACACAAAGACACATAAAAGAGGCAATAATTGAAGTTAAATTCAATCTTTTAACTCCCAAATCTGAGGTTTGCCATGAACCAGTAGCTCTGAGGAGGCAAAACCAGAGGAAGAGACAGAAAATTAAACATTAAATAGGCAGGAAATGTAGATTGAGTGGTTTAGAAATCAGACATGGTGTAAGGAAAAGTTTGAAGGTTGTCTTCCCATGAGTTCTGACTTGCCCCACATTGTCTTAGGTTTGTAAAAAAAAAAAAAATCAGTACCCCAATTAACTGGCCTGATATCTGATTTGGGGGTGTTGGAGTCTCCTCCTGGAAGCAACTTCTAGGTCCTTTCTGTCCTGAGCAAAGAATTGATCGAGACAAATGCAAACAGTAATAGAATTTTGCTAAAGGTAGGAAAACAAACAGATGGTAGAGACTGAGTATAGGCCACATAAAAGTAGGAAAACAGGCGTACCCTAACGTGTGAGGGTGGATCGCCTTTCAAGAGAGAATAGAGGCAAAAATTTAGTGTCATCTGTCCTTTGTGTATCACCCACTCCTCAGGCTGATGTCAGGTCCAAGCCATCATTTGGAAAACCTGCTCAAGTTCTCAAGTCCATGTGCAGGGCTTTGGGAACTGTTCTGCATGTGTGTCTTGGAATTTTATTAACAGGTCACACCTAGTTCCCCAATCAGTTTTGCCACACCCTAATCTCCCATAATTCTTTATACAGTGTTGAGGAAGTGGTCTCTGTCTTGCATAACTTCTTCTGGATGGAAGGGTTTGTAATCCCTAGCTACTGAGAATTTTTTACTCTCCAGGTACCTCAGAATGTTGTGGTTCACAAGTGTGTTAAAAGAGTCCTTTCAGGAGACAAGAAAAAAAGAGCAAGTGACTGCTTTTATGTTGCGGCTGTAGAACCCTTCTTGTGGAGGGCATTCTTATGCAATGGTAAAAAGAGGTTAGTCAAACTATGGAGAGCCTAGGAACCATAAACTTTGCAAAATTACCCACATAATGGATCTAATTAAAAACAGGGGCCTCAATACCGGTGCCCACTTAAGTTGTCCTGAATTAGGGTCATTTGTGACTCTATTTATTTGTCCCCCAGCAATTCTGGGAGTCTTACTTTCTAAAGAAGAAACTGTGGTCTCCCACAGATTCTCAGAAATAGCTTTCTTTTTAGTCTTGTTAAAAGTCTAGGGACCATTTCCCATGTATCAGTTTTTTTTTTTTAAGCTTGCCACTATATCTCCTGAGGAAGGACCAGAATCCTTACACAGGAACTGAGCATAAGGGTAGGGCTTTGAAAACTGCTTGGCTACTTTTCTTATCTCCCTATCAGTCTCTTGATGTCCCAAGGAGACTTTAGACATGTCTATGGAATCCCTTGCAATGAATGACAATGACTGGCTTGGAAAGATAAACTACCTCTAGGAGTTGTAAAATTTTCTGCTTGCATTTTATAAATATTTTTTTTACTAGTCAGCACACTCCTTCTTTCCAGATTGCTGCATGAGCATGTAGCACCAGAAAGCGTATTTTGAGTCTGTATAAATACTTAACGTTTTGCCTTTTCCTAATATCAATGCCCAAGTGAGAGCTAGGAGCACAGCTCTTTGAGCAGAAGCCCCTGGGGAAATAGGTTGGCTTCAGTGATTTTTGTCCTTTGATGTTCTTCTTGGACAAAATTACTTTCATCAGTGAACCATACTCTTCAGGGTGTTGGAGGGGCAAGTACTGATGTCCTGCTTTCTTGCATAGATCTGGTCGATTTCTTGCTTACTAGAGTGACTAACTTTTGGGCCTGTATATCAAAGAGGCAGGATTAAGAGTAATGAAAGTTTGTATAATGACTGCAGCATGTCTAAGAGCATGGCCTGATACTTGGCAAGTTTTTCCCCAGTTCACCAAAAGAAACCTTTGGTCTCAAGAATTGTTCTGACCAGATGGGGAGTCATGACTTGTACTTTCTCATTTTCTTTGTTTGGGACAGGTTATCACTGTTAGTTCAGGCTGGTCTTGAACTCATGACAATCCTCCTGCCTCAACCTCCCATGTGCTGGGGTTACAGGCATGTGCCATCACACCTGGCCTACAGTTAGTTTTGCAGCTTTCTCTATTAGCATAGTTTTAGCTGCTACTGCTCCCATGTATGCAGCCACTCCATCTAAGTTTTTGGAAAGTATGCCATTGGCAAGTGTTTATGTCCTTTGGACCATAACACACAAATTTCTCTCTTTTCTGAAACATAGAGGAAGGACATTCTAAGTATGGTATTCCATTATTCCATGATGCAGGACCCACCTGTTGGCTAATTAGGTCAAGAGGACCTTGCATAGTTCTAGTACTTCAAATCTGTTTTGACATTTGCCTGAATTGGAGAATTGCTCCTAATCTTGCTATTAAATCTCTTCCTTACAAGGAAGTAGGACACTGTGGGACAATTATAAGCTCACAGTTAAACATTTAGCCTTCAAAGTGACACATCACAGCAGAAGTAATGAATCTCTGATAAGGGTTCCCTTTACCATAACTATGGCTATGTATCTAGAGGAAGGTTTTCTACAGAAGTCAAAATAGTGCCAATTGCAACAGCTATAATTTTAGCTTTTTGTCTTTTGACCTTCCTCTGGTCCCAACTGTTGAATACAGGAAAGGTCATGTCCAGCAATTAGGTCGTACGTATTTATGGTCTTATCTGACCCTGTTGATTGTATTGGACTCCTGAAAACTTATTAATTCTACAGATACCTTCTACTATACACCAGATCCCAAAACAAAAAGGCAAAACTTGACCCTCAAATCCTATAGAGACCTCCTTAATATGGCTTTTCGTGTTTTCAACAACAGAGATAACAATGACACTTGGAGTTCTGAGACAAGTAAACCAACACAAGGTGGAGCTGCCTTCCCACCCCACCTCATGGACCATGCCTCAAATGCAGCAGAAGGACATTGGGCAAGAGAGTGCCCCATCCTGGTGTTCCTTTGAGATCTTACCCCAGGGTAACTCTTGTTATCCAATTTGGTTTCTAATTTCTTATTCTTTTTACAACAGGACTCTCAACAGTATTTCCTAAAGACTCCCATGTCATGCATACTAGAAACAAGCCTTACTTACCTACCCTTTTAACTTTCAGATGAGGGAGTAATCACCTATCATAACTTCACTCTTCCTAAGCCCACATTTATTTTTCAGTATTCTACCTTACCATGGAAATGATTCTATCTCAACATGGTCTTGATAAAATGACATATCTAAATCAAAGGCACCTTTCCTTCTACCTCACCTGGGTCCTTAAATATGACTGTGCCATGTCTCCTCATAACATCTTGTCTCTTTGTTTTTCCAGTCTAACATACGTGCATTCACCAGTGAAAAAGTTGTCCTGGCTAACATACCTGGCACCAGCTTCTACATGGGCATCAACTGTCATCCTGTCGACTCCCCTAAACCCCAATACAGTGCCCCCTTCCAGCAGGAAGTAGTAAAAGGAAGAAATTGTCACCCTTTTTCCTAATAATCATAAGATGGGAATGAAAGAATCTTGCCCGAGGCTGGACACTGTAACTGGTAAAGCCTTGGAGGCGGAACAAAGGGGCTCCATCTTCCCCACCCCTAGGAAGTTACTTGTGGCTCTATCTTCCCCACCCCTAGGAATTTGCCTGTGATGCAAAATGAGTACCAATGGGCTACCTGTGTACCACTAATGCCCCTTGGGCTTCACCCCAAACCTAAGCTACATGTATGCTCCTATTCCACATGCCCGCCAGAGAGACTGCCAGACCCTGGAGAAAATGCCAGCCCCCAGGGACTATGCCGGACCTGGAGGATGGGGGGGGGGAGATATCTCCCCACATTCTTAAAATAAAGGTCATTTATATTTCATACTTCCTATCTTTTCAGCCACAATTCTATCACTCATTAAACAGATGGGTGAGATCCATACTCCCCTGAGAGATAGGTAGTGATCAAAAACAGCTTTATCAAAGATATCTCTTTCTTCCTTGGGGGTCACTCTAAATTCCATAGTTTCTGGGCTTTTCTTGAGATAAAGGGTCACAAAAGCCTATTTCATTCCACTTTATGTGTTTTAACTGAAAAATTATCTTACAATTTAAACTCCCATTTTATATCCCTCTCCTCCATTTCCTAGTTCATATTGTACTCAAAGCATATGGTGGTAGTAGATAGGCTATACCTTTTTAAAATTGGCAGGGTCAAGTTTTATGGCCTAATTGGCAAACTCAGTGGACTCTGTGGGACACTGTTCACGAGGTTTCCCATAGCTTGTCTTGGGGCCTATAGAGAGAGACAGCTAATCTGAGGTTCCTAAAATGGCATCCCATGCAGAAGGGGAAGACCCAATAAATCCACAAGTGTCCCTGTGAGACTCAAATATTCACTAAATAGACCAGGCATGATGGCACAGGTTTGTAATCCCAGGACTCCATGGCTGATCACCATGAGTTTGAGGCCAGTTTGAACTACACAGTGAGACCCTATTTCAAAAAAACACAAACTGGGCAAGGTGGTGCATGTTTGTAATCTCAAAGCTGAGGCACAAAGACTGCTACAAGTTTGAGGCCAGCTGGGGGCTACCAAGTGAGTGATAGGCTAGTCTGACCTGCATAGTGAAAATTTGTCTTAAAAAGACAAAAAGCAAAAACAACCGTCATAATAAAAACCCAAAAAGCATTCACACTAGACAGACATATCTATATGAAGCTAGGATGAAGTTGACATCTTTTATAGATACATACAAGGCAGTTCAATTGTGGATTTTTTGTCTCCATATAAGCCCTATTAACTCTCTAGGGAGTGTGAGTCCAGCCACTGATGACTCTGCCTAGTCCTTTGAAACACCCCATAAAAGCAGAAGACCCCTCCCCCCAGGATCCCTTTAGTTTGAGCCACTTGATGGTTCAGCTGAAGCAGGATGGAGCCAGTTGAGAAACATTATTTTGGGATTCCATTAGGCATTTTGAGCCATTTAATGGCTCTATTTAAGCAGGGTGGAGCAAATATCTCTTGCTCTACACTTCTCTCGCCAAAGCAAAAGCTATGGTATTTTGTTTAGGGCAGAGACATAAATCTCTATTTTTAAGATGGAAAAAAAAATATTCAAATTACAAAGAATGACTCACAGTCACTTTGTAAAGGTGATTGTAAATTAAAGGATATTTTAAAACTTTGTAAGTCTGCCACTATATTCAAAGAAAAGGTAGGAGTAGTCTGTTTCTATAATTACAGAATGGTAAAACTCAGCTAGCCTTGGCATTCCAACACCAGCAGTAGCATGAAAGATAAGTGAAACTGAAACAAAATTTCACCCTGTTACGCTAACTCATCCCAAAGTTTCAGGGAGCTATCACTCAGAGACAGCTGGGCTCAGTCTAAAACAGTGATTGATTCCTCCTGCTCACCCTAGCCTTGACCTTCCTACTATAGGATAGAAAGCTCCCAATTGACTTGCCTGAACCAAACCTACATAGCAATATATGACAAGACAATATGTAACCAACTATAGGAAGTCGTGTTATCAACTTTCTTAGTAGTTTCTGCTGGTTTTTTAAAAATTTCCTGTTAACAACATATGTAAATGTTAACCCCAAAGAAGGTGAGGGGATGATTTGGAACTGAGATTTCCATCACTCCTCCAGTGTAATAAAGCTGTTTACTTTCCAAGTCCCTCAGTACTAAATGTCTTCTTTCTGGATCAGTCCTGCTTTTCAACATTTCTTGGGGGCTTACCTGGAAGACAGTGTGCTAACCAATTAGTTGTAGTAGCATGCTTGAGAAAATTACCCACATGACACCAAGATTTAAGAAACAAGTGAGATTTATTTTAAAAGCAGTCAGCCAGCTCTGGCCATTGGAGCTGTGGCTGGCCTCAATTGCTTTGTTCTCTTTCCTTACATACCTTTGTAATGAGCTCACATGGTCTGGGAGGTTACTATAGATACCACCTTTTTTGCAGCACTATCAATGCTTTGGAATGTTACAAGACTTTCTTACGCATCTGGTTAATTGACACACAGTCTGTGGGCACAAGGCAGTTTGGTCACTTTGAGATAAACCCATTTGTCCCCCTTTTTGTAGTTTTTATGGCCAATGAAGGGAGAGGAGGAGGCTTTTTGAGGATTTGGCCAAAGTTCACTAGCTGTTTAAAGTCTAACTGCTAACTAAGCATCTAAACTATAATCCTTAGGCCATAAAATAAATGAAGTTTTCAAGACTAGGGTTTGGGGGTTTCAAAGAGAAAAGGGCAAAGAAAAAGCAAATAGTGGAGGTTATGAAGCCCTCACATTCCTGCCTCGAGGACATATCTCTCCTCTCTAGGATATATGTAGTCCTTCGTAAGGTGGTAGTTTGTAGCTGAGCTGACTGGTAACTGTGTTGGTCAATAACATCATGTGTACTTGGTTTACACTGCTTTGAGTCTTATCTCTTATCCAATTAATCAGGCCTGGCCCAAAACTGAGCATCAATATTTTGATGATTACTGGCCCTGTGGTTCCTGCAAGGATGGAGGGTATTCCTGGGTTCCAATTAAACAATTTATCATACAATTTTTAAGTGTCACAATACAGTTTTTCCTGTTTGTTTGCCTCTCATTCTAATTTGTCTAGAATTTCTATGATCACCCTTGAGTAGTTTGCATAGAAGCACCACTCTTCTCCTAGAGCAGCACAAAGTCCTCCCTGTTCCATGAAAAGTAGGTTAAATTCTCTTCTGTTCTGTAGAACTACTGCCAAGGTATTCACTTCATTATGAAGCTATTTAACTACTTGCCACACTCCTGTCGTGTTCTGTTGTATGTTGTGGGTTTCTCAATGAGGTTTCTGGAGACACGTTTCTCACCCCGGCTAGTATCAAAAAAGTGGCAGCCTACTAGTGTCATGTTTAACGATTGCCTTGAGTTCCCCTTGGATAGCTGTTAACAATACCACAGATTGTTGGGCATAAGGGAAGTGTGGTGTTGCTATCACAGCCCATTTTAGCCTTGTAAAGTACAGAGATGTTCAAGTTTTCCAGGACCTATTCTTATTTGTGAGCCAGTATTACCAAACCTCATCATCAAGATGAACAGTAGGAAAATGAAGCCTGGGTTGTCATTCTTAGGCATGGTCCCAGCAGGTTTAACTGGGTTAGCCATAGGAAAAGCATTTTAAACAGTTCAAAGTGCTTAGGCCAGTGACCACAACTGGCTAGAAAAGAATGCAAACAATCTTCTCTTGAATTTCCCAGTCTTCTGGGGACACAGCCCAGAGTGCAACAGCAAACACCAAGACTACTGGGAGGGAAAGGGCCAAGAATTCAATGGGATAGCAGTATATTGAGGCTACTGATAGTCTGGGATAGTCTGGCACATGGTGTCTGCTCAGTCTTTAGCCAAACATTTGACTCATCAGCTTCTGGGGTGACGAGGGCAGGGCTTTGCGTGCATTGTCTCCACAGCATGGTCTTTAGGGGAGCTAACTCATAGGGTAAACCTTCTAATGTTTGTTGGGATGGGCCCCCTTGACATTGAGCCATAGTCTCTGAGAGTCCCACAATAGATGGGAGGTGAGATCCCGAGAGGTGATGGTGAGTTAGCAATCATCTGCTCCTCAGGTGCCCACTTCTTGACTCTTGAGTAATGGATCCACAGTGTACAACCTGAAGTTTTAAAGCAATGAGGATAGGCAAATAATATTTTATAAGGATCCTCTCACCATGATTGGAGAGGTTCCTCTTTCCACGATCTAACTAGAACTTTTATATCCTGGTATGAAGGAATGAACAGGTGGATGAAGCATAACTAGATGGCACTGTAATAGAGTCTGTTAGACCACTGATTTAGCACCTTTATCTGTCAACAGAGATCCAAAACTCCAATTTATTTTGTAGTCCTTCCAATGCTGGTATCAACAGGGGAGGCCTTCCAAAAACTACTTTAAAAGGAATCAGTCCATCCTAGTATGGGGAACATTGCATGCGATCAGAGGAGTGCAGTGGGAAGCACTGTGACCCAATTGGCTCCAGTCTCTTGACATAGCTTTGCTGAGATATTTTTAGAGTTCAGTTTGTCTCTTCACTTACCCTGAACTCTGAGGCTGGTAGGCTGTGTGGAGCTTCCACTGATGTCCGAGGGCCTCTGACAGGCCTTGGCAACTCACCCCACAAAAACAGGTCCATTATCTGAATCCACCATTATGGAGAACCCATCAGGGCCCTAACTGCTTTCTTAGATATTTTAGTCTTAGTAAGGAGAGCCTCCACTTAGCCTTAGTATGTGCAGATAATACCAATGAATTTATTTTTTGTGGTAGGTTTAATTTCAGTAAAGTTTACCTCAATGTGTTCAAAAGGTAGAGTTCCTTGCCTCCAAACACTTGGTGGTTGCTGGGGTCAGGAGACTGGGTTATTGAGAGCACAGATCACACATCTCATAGCCACTGAAGTATATAAGGTCCATAATCTTGGCACAAACATGTGGTGGCTGAGCAAAACTGTCATTGCCTCCACCCCCTGCCTTGAGTGCAGCCATGCAAGACCTGAATCACAGAGTCCTAAAGTTTTAGGAAGGAACATCCTGCCACCTGGCAAGACTTTTTTTTGCCTCCAATGCCCAGATGCTCCTGAGTGCACTTTCAGCTTGCTGTGTTGACATTTGGGGAGGCAGAATTAACTGAACAGTGTAGTTGACTGGGAGGACCAGCTCCCATCCTCTGAACCCCATGTTGCTGAATAAGGTCAGGTGGGGGCCTTAGAGGGGCACATCTTGTAGGTTCAGCCAAAGCAAGTATGTCATCTGGATGACTTTGGTGCAATTATGTTTAGGTGGCATCAGGGAAGTGGACAAAACAGAGGCAGAGTTAATGGCTTGAATGGTCCTAATAGTGAGTCTAGGATATTTTAACAAGATCCCCTGATATTGGTCTAATCTAGTTCTTGAGGGCCACTTACCATCAGACCATTCAGAAAAGTCACCATTGTATATGGTATAAGCATATTTAAATTCTATCCTAGAGTCAATTTTTCTGCTTTCTTTCTCTGTACAGGTATAGCGGCAGTGGAGTGTAGCCAGAAGGGCCAGCTGACACTAGGTCTAGCCTTTAGATAAATACACCATAGGGCACCCCAGAGGGTGGACCAGTTGGGAGACATACCCAACTCATCTGTGGGATGCACTACAAATATTAGCACAGGTTTGTAAACACAGAAAAAGAAACTGAGCATAGATGCCCTTCTAGCCCACCAGCAGCCATCAGAAACCCATAGCCAGTTCCAGTGGGGAGAACCAGCCAGTCAAGCTACTGTGTACCTGCTGCCATTGTGGGAGCTTTGGAGTAATGCTACATGTCTGGAGAAACCAGCCCTATACTCCAATGCAACCCTGACAATCTGACAAGATAGGAGAAACCCAAGTGCTTGACCCATTCTCCTATACTGCAGATGGACAGACAACATAGGAAGTAGCACGAACCCCTAACTTAATATCTGGAAGAACCCAGGAAAATGTCAGGTTGTAGCAAAAGGTAGTCTCTGGCCTCCAATACATGCAGAGCAATCCCAGGAGATATAAACATGGAAGAGATTGGAAGCTGCACACTTAAAATTTCTGAAGTGATGGCAATCAAAGTAAAGAAACGTCAGGGCTGGGGATTTAGCTCAGCGGCATAAGCGCCTGCCTTGCAAGCAGGCAGTCCTAAGTTCGATCCCTGGTACCAATAAAAAGACAAAAAAAAAAAAAGAAAGAAAGAAAGAAAGAAAAAAAGAAACAATGTCATGTGGCTATAAAAGAAATTAGATCAGAAATGTTATCTCAGGTAAAAAGAAGAAATGAAAAACAAAATTGTTGAACATATGTAAAGAAGATATGGATAAGATAAAGGATCATAGGAAAATGAGCAAAACCTTGAATTAACAATATAAGAGATATATAGAATACACAAAACAGATTCAAAGAGATATTTAGGAAATTAAAAACTCCATTGAAAGCTGGCAAAATCACTTGAAAGAAACTGAAGATAAACTTTTGGACCCTGAGGACAGGTTTGCAGCTAGCCACCATGAAAGGAAAGATCTCTTACAAGTAACAAGAAACCAGGAAATAACAATAACAGCTATAGGACAATGCAAAGAAAACTAATTTACATGTGATAGGTGTCAGTGAAAAAGAAGGGGTCAACACAAATGAAACAATAAGGCTATTTACTGAAGTAATAGCAAAAATATTCCCAAGCATGGGAAAAGACCTGACATGCAGATAAATGAGGCTTATAGAACTCCACTTAGCCATAACCAAAATAAATCTACACTCAGACATATAATAGTCAAGATCCCAGAAATTCAGCACAAGAGCAGAATATTAAAGGCTGTTAGAGAAAAGAAACAAATCACCTATAGAGAAAAACCCATCAGAATCACAAGATTTCTCAACACAAATCAAGTCAAGAAGAGGTTGGAATGAAATATTTCAAGCTCTAAAAGAAAACAACTTTCAGCCCAGATTTGAGGTACCCTGCAAAACTATCTTTCAAAATTAATGAAAAAACAAGGTACTTCCATGACAGAACAACTGAAGGAATTCATGACCACCATTCTACAAAGAATACTCAAGGACATTCTAGAGAGAGAGAAAAATGACTATGGTTCCAGGAAGAGTGGCAGAGGGAGATTGCTAAGCAGGGCAAGCAGTTGAATGGAGGAGAAAAGTAGGGAGCTAATGGCAGGAAACTAGGAAGGCCGAGATGAGCCGGTACATGATGGTCGTTACCATTAATGTAGATGGCCTCAATTCACTGAGAAAAACACAGGCAGAGTGGATTGGGAGACAGGATCTATCAATATGCTTTATATAAGAAACACATTTAACTCAAAAGGGAATTCATAGACTGATAGTCAAAAGGGAGAAAACAATGCTCCATGTAACAGGGAATAAGGAAAATGCAGGGTAGCTTGCTCATCAGTAGCAGAATGGATAAGAAAGATACAGCCTTTTTATACAATGGAAAGCTACTCAACTATAAAGAAAGATAACCTTGAGGCTCTTGTAGGTAAATGATGCATCTTCAGGTCATGCTCATGGGTAAAATGGTTCAGAGTCATATGGGTGACTAATATAAGAGACTGAGAGAGTTAATGAGATCCAAAATACACAGTGGATACTGTGAAAGTGGAAGGGAGGTGGCATCTAAAAACAAAGTCGTGGCCATTATTTCTTGTTTTGAAGCCATGTATCATTTTCCTTGTTCTGTTTTCTTTGGTTTTATTGTGCTTGAAAGGGTTTTGGCCCAGATAGGACACTGTAGCCAGGAAAACCTCAACTGGAAGCAGGAAACCCCATCTCCCCTGCCCCTAGGACGTTACCTGTGATGCCATCTTCCCGCCCCTGGGAATTTACATATGGCGCCAAACCTAGGACCAATGGGCTACCTGTGTATCCCTAATGCCCGCCTTAGGTTCCACCCCAAACCGAGGCTATTTACAGGCCCCCACGCCACGTGTCCGCCGGAGAGATCGCCAGACGCCAGCGGTGGGGGTGCCAGTCATCTCTCTCCGTGTTCTCAGAATAAAGGCTGCTTTTTATTTTATATTTCTCATCTTTTGTCAATATTTTTCATCTTTTGGAAATAACCCTAGCAGTGCTTTGTTCTGTTTGATTTTATTATATCAGAAGGTATGGGTAGTTATTTCAAAGATTACAAAATATATTGTGGTAGCTATTGCTGATTTCCTATTAATCTAGTTTTGAAGCCCTATGTTGCTTTCATTGTTTTGTTTTAATTGATTTTATTCTATTTTGCTTTGTTTGATTTTATTATGTCTGATGGTATAGGCAGCTACTTTGAAGATAACAAGAAGCATTATGGTAGCCATCGTTGATTTCCTAAGGTCTTGTTTTAAAGTCCTGTGTCATGTTCTCTGTTTTGTTTTGATTGGCTCTATTCTGTTTTGCTTGGTCTTACTCTTTAAAAAAAAAATATGCCATAGGTTCCTTTCAAGGTCCCAAAATCTGTGTTAGGAGACCCTAAGCAATGTGCCTTTCTTACAAATGAATAGCTGGAAGGGTTTTGTGATGTCAGGCAGTACTAGGGCAGGGGTGCTTACCAATTTTTTTTTTCCTTAGGTCCTGTAAGGCCTCCTGCTGTTTAATATTCTATTTCAATGAGGAGGTATTTCTTTTCTCAAGGCGTTGTGCAGAGGCTTGGTGATAGCCGCAAAATTAAGGACCCAAAGCTGATAGTACCCTATAATCCCCAAGAACTCCTTCAGTTTCTTCTTGGTAATGGGTACCCTCAATCCCTAAGTGGCCTAAATCTATGAAGTCTACAGAGCCATATTCCATTATTCTACACAAACCCCAGAAATTTAATAATTTGCATACAAATTTGAGTCTTTTTCTTTGAGACCCAATATCCTTTTCTTGGAGCAGTTCTTGCAACTTTTTCATCCCTTCCTTGCATAATTTCATGTTTCAGTGGCCAAAAGCAAGTAATCTACATACTATAATAGGGAGATTTCAGAGCTCTCTTGGCTGAAAGGGATAAGGTCTCTAGACAGGGTATCTTGTAATTTATTTGAGTTATTATTTTTTTTTTTTTGTCTTTTTTTCGTTTTTATCGGTACCAGGGATCGAACTCACGACTGCCTGCTTGCAAGGCAGGTACTTATGCCGCTGAGCTAAACCCGCAGCCCCTTATTTGAGTTATCTTTAAGTGACAGTTACAAAAGATTTTAATTTTTATAATACTTTTGATAAGTAAATAAAATATAAGTAAAAACTCTGTTTAAACAATGATATGGTTACACAAATTTACTACATTAAGTTTGAAAACTTATATTTTCTGAACTGTACATTTGTAAAAATCAGTATTTACTAGCAACATATTAATTTCCAAGTTAAAAATGGAAGAAGATAATATCAGTGAAGATTGGTAATTTAGCTCTAGAGTTAATTTTGTATTTGTCACACACTGTAAGGACACCTAAAAGTCTATGTACAATTCTGTCTTTGCAGGAGGTACCATTAGAGCAAATTAAAGGTGGTTTTACTTTTAAAAATCTGGGTTTCAAATCCTGGCATAAAAGGGCGTTTCTAGTAAAGAATGAAACCAGGCTTCAGAAATTAAACCCACATCGTTTGTCAATTATTTTTTGGTAAAACAAAAAAGCCTACTTTTGACATGTAACCATTACCTGTGATATTAAAAATGTACTTCTTTGGCAAATAGAATAGTTTTACTTGATAAAGTTCTATTTCTGGAAGTAAAAACCTTTTGCTACTGCCCATTATCTTATCAAATGATTTTATTTTGGTACTGAGGATCAAACCTATGACCTTATGATTACCAGGCAAGCACTTAAGCCACTGAGCTAAATCCCCAGCTTCTTTGTCAAATGCATATTAAAAAAATAAAGCTAAACAAAAATGAAACAAGGTACAAATCTTCATAATTTCTGCAAAGATAACTGCAAAGATAGCTTCATAACAGAAATGACTAAACCAAGAGTCAGAACTAGTGTTTATAGCAAGAGTCTTCCTGCATTCTGTCTTTCTTGTGGTTTCCAAGTTTTGAGTAGGAAAAATAAGGTGCCATGTATTTCTTTTTTTTTTCTTAAGCCTTTTGGAAAAGGGAGATAAAGATCAGGTACAAAAGAGGCCTCTGGAAGTAAGGTTGGTGGCTGCCTTACCAGTCCTCCTGACATGATTTCTTACTGTAAAAGACTTTCAAAGAAAACGTAATTTCACATTTTTTTGTGTGCCCAAGTAATTAATTTTCATCAAACTATTTATTTAAATCAGTTGTGTGAAGAAAATGGCCAGATGAAGAATTTTTTTTCTTCAAACCTATCGTTATGTATAAGGACAGTTGTGGTTCCCTTTGATTATGCTGGAATCTTCCAAAATAATCACAATTAAGGATTTGATATTAGAAAGGTTAGAGGCATATTTTTTGTCTTATTTTCTCAAGAAACTAAGGCCCCAAAACAAAAATCCAGCAGAAGACCAAGAAACCATAGACCAGTAACAAGTGCTACATGGTAATGCTTGCATATCCTTCTCCTGTCAGACATTTTAGAGAATCTTAAAAGGTGTCTTCATCTGAATGAAATTCATGAGAAGTTTCTTAAACGGTAAAATTCTTTCACATAAATTGAACCCATGAGTTCATAAAACTTTAAGAATTCTTTCAAACTTTAGTATGAACCAGGAGTAACAACCTATCATAATGTAAAACAGTATTGATTTTTAAATATAACCAATTAATCTTTATAAGTCACATAGAGAAATATATTGTTCAGTTATGATCACCGATAGAAAAACTCGACTGTGTGCCATGGTGTTTAAAAATAACGACCTAATAATAATATGATTTAAAAATATCCACTTGAGAAAAGCCCTGGTTCAATCCCCAGAACTGCAAAAATAAACTTTAAATTTTAAAAAATGTAAAAATAAAAAGATCCACCAGTAATAAAATTGGCAAACATATTGTGAAAGATAGCTTATGCTCAGGGATACAAAAAGCACTACCAGCTAGGTTTACATTAATAAATCACAGTTTTAAACAGGAATACAAACAAATGCTCCAAGGTTCAAGGCACCACATGTAGAAAATGTTTTGAATTAAAAAAGACAAAAAAGAGTACCACAATTTTTAACACTGACGAGGCAAAGTACATTCAGTTATGGTTTTAGGACAAAGTAAATTATTAAAGAAAAATAAGATTTAAATCAAATTCCATTTGGCCAGCAGGCAATAAGGAAACAGCAAGGAAGTAGAAACATTTTCAAGAAAGCATTGTTTCTACACATCGATCATTCAACTGATCATAAACACAGATATCATGGAGTGTTCCAGATATAATCTGGTGCAGTCCAGATTATGAACGTGCACCAAGTAACTTCTTAAATTAGAGTTCAACTCAGTAGCACTCTGGAGGATCCTGGAGGGCTGAGTGGCATCTGAGAGGACAGAGAACCCAGTCACACAGCAAGCTCACCGAGCTTGCTTTACAAGCCAGAGTGGACATCTTGTCACTGAAATGACCATCACTGTGTCTCCATTGCAAGGGCAGCTGTGTCACTCATTTCCGTGGAAAAAAATATCACCCAGCTTGGGTCATTTAGGAAAAACAGCATTGCCAGAGGAGGGGAAAGACTTCTGGAAAATGAGTAAGGCAAATGAAATAATCAGGGATGAGAATAGACATGGATATGACAAATTAACAGAGGCTGTGGAGAACTCTGCCTTGGCCTCAGCACTGTGGAGCTGGATGCAACTTGATTTGTGTTTCAACATGGTCATAATAATGATACCACATAATTATTAGCTCTTAATTGATGAGACCTGAATACGAAGTCTATGCCCAGCAGCCCACCCTCCTGATTACCAAACCATGACTGGCACTACGCCTCTGGGGGTTTTCTTGGGGTAGGGAAAGAGAGGCTGGAGGCATGTACTGTATTTCCTTCACACACTGTGGGAGTTTGTGTTCATGCTTGACTAAAAAAAATAATAAATTATAATTAATAAAAAAAAATTAGAGCTCAACATTGTGAGGAGGGTGTCCTTATGAACGTCTTTATTTTAGCATGAAGGACCAGGTGAGATCAAGTGATTTCTCCATGACCTTCTTTTACTGTAAATTTTTTCTTCTTGTTGAGAGGAGAGCTCCATGGAATTCATGTCTATTTGAATTCTCAAATTAAAAATGAGTACCTAACATTAAAAAAAAAATTTTTAATGGTTAGAATAGTTTCTGAAGGGAAAAAGAAACCTAAGCTCAAAGTATGTATAGAAAGACTTGGCCCAGAGCTGGAAAGGGCAATGGGGCAGACATAACAAGTTTTCCCCAAGGTTCACGATTAACATGGGTTGGGAGGGGTGGCCAGAGAGACATAGGGGCCTATGACTTCAGTCTGTCTAAAACTTTCTCTGTACCCACCACAAGCACTTTCTCTTTTTTTAAATTCAATTTATTAAAGATCATTTAATGTATTAATATGAAATACTAGTGTTTATCAAAGTTTTACACATGAATAGTGAATAGAACATTAATATTAAATGGAAGAAAATGGAGTATAATGTTTTAAAGTTTCTTTGTAGAAATTACGTGAAAATATATTTCATGTATTTTACACAGATTTGAATTTTTTTTTTTATTTTGCAAGTAGTGAAATACAGTAGAACAAGACAGAATAAAGCCAATTGAGACTGTGTAGTGAAATTGGTATAGAACTTCACAGCAGGTTACCGGGATAACAGTAATAGGTATCACAGTATATTTCATTATCGTTACAATAGCTGTTCTTTCAATCACAAATATCAAAATAAAATGAAATTAAGATTATAAAACTTATCAAAACAGAATATTGAATAGAGAAGTACCATTAATCAGAATAAAGCAAAACAGTAATATCTTTGACTCCAAAGAGATGGTAGAAGAAAATCCCCCTTATTTGCGATGGTCAATCTCCCAAGAGATGCTCAGATTTCTGGTTCCCATTTGCTAACGTGGGGGGGGGGGACGGACACAAGGGATAGGGTGTAAGGGAAGTGGGATGTTTAACTCTAGGCGGTGCACCAGTACAAGTTCACTATAGCTTAGCAGGAAGTCAGGCTGGTTGCTTGGTTTCCCAGCATCCTAAGTTCCAACATGGTGTGGATCTCAAAAGACACTGGTGGTTCTCCCCCTGGAGGGGCCATAGTCTGCCACACCACCGCCCCTTACCAGGGAGGTGAGCTGCTTGCTTGGTTTCCCAGGGTCCTAAGTTCCAACATGGAGCAGAGTTCAGAAGACACTGGTGGTTTTCCCTCCTCTCTTTTTTTTAGATCAACTTTGGACACTCTCTCTTGAGGGGTCCTTACAATAGTCACACTGGTTTGGGTCCAATGGGACCGCCCCTTACCAGGGAGGTGAGCTGCTTGCTTGGTTTCCCAGGGTCCTAAGTTCCAACATGGCGCGGAGTTCAGA
Organism: Cavia porcellus; assembly: GCF_034190915.1. Lineage (NCBI taxonomy): Eukaryota > Metazoa > Chordata > Mammalia > Rodentia > Caviidae > Cavia > Cavia porcellus. The sequence goes on from NW_026947500.1 coordinate 31,557,084, forward strand.
AGACACTGGTGGTTTTCCCTCCTCTCTTTTTTTTAGATCAACTTTGGACACTCTCTCTTGAGGGGTCCTTACAATAGTCACACTGGTTTGGGTCCAATGGGACACATCTCCCTCTTTGTTGGGACCATGTTCCATTCTATTTCTTCTTGCCCCTGCCTGTGCTGCCTGCTTATGAGTTGCTAACATCGCCTTCTTCCGTTCCTCCTGAACTTTCCACATTTCCCCCCCTGCTTGTTATCTTCTCTCTCTCTCCCCTGAGGTAAATGGAATATAGTGCAATCCAGTTGGGTGATGGGTCTTAAATACTGATTCAACCAAATTAATCAAAGCACTTGGCTGTTCAGAGAATGGGGGATTCTGAGTTTTATCAGGACCCGCCACCAGCGTGCAGCCAGACTGTAATAATGGGTGGCACATCAGCACCCAACATACAGCATGACTGGTAATCAATCAACCCAGTCCCCCTCCTCTACATTGTCCACTTCTGCCACAGAAGGCAGGACCTCTAGACCTGCCACATTTCGATTTATCAAAATTGCTAAGCATGCATTCCAGTACAGTTGGCTTACTGCCAGTTGACCACATTGTGACCACAATTTAACAAACCTGTGAATCCCACGGTCTATGTTGGCCAATCCCCTCCCTATTCCTTCCTTTCTTTACTTAGCCAGTGAGACTAGAAACAAAAGCAAAAAATCCAAAGCTTCCAAAGCTAAAAAAAAAAAAAAAAAGGAACAGCGACCTCTGCTGCTGGTGAGCTGGAAACGCACATGCACTTGAAAGACAACAAAGGACAAAACAACCCCACCCCCACCTCCCACCCCCCCACCCCCCCACCCCGGAAAAATACACTTCCCCTTCTTCCTCCTCCCTTAAATTTGCAACAAACTCAGGGAAAGTTCCAGGACAAACAGGCAAAAACACTAGGTCTGGTATGCTAAGCTCTTTTCAGGTGCAAAGACAACCAGTGCTAGCACAGAACAAAACAAATTCCTGAGTGAGCCATATGCTAATTGCCCAACTAGGAAACCAAATTACAAGCACTTATATTGATCAAGGGTAGGTACTCAGATGTTTCTGTCTCCTGGTGTGGTCCAGGCTTCTGTTCCATCTCTTGATGATGGGAGGCTGGCTGAAATCAGCTGGGCTGCCCTGCTGCCCAATGTTGGCTGCTGGGCAAGGAACCACAGGGGCCCACTCAAAAGACTGAGTCTCATTGGGGCCTCCAAATATAACAGCATGCTCAAGAAAGTTATTCATGGAACACTGAAATTCGAGAAACAAGTGAGATTTAGTTTAAAAGCTGCAGCAGTCAGTCCACTCTGGCCATTGGAGCTGTGGCTGGCCTCAACTTTCTTCCCTTACCCCTATAGTGAGCTCACAAGATGTGTGTGGGGGGTTACCATGGATACCACCTTTGTGCAGTACTATCATTGCTTTGGAATGTTGTAAGAATTTCTTAACCATCTGGTTAATTGATACACAGACTGTAGGCACAAGGCAGTTTGGTCACCTTGAGATAAACCTGTTTGTGCCCTTTTTTGTAGTTTTTATGGCCAATTAAGGGAGAGGAGGAGGACTTTTGGTTATTTGGCCAAAGTTCACTAGCTGTTTAAAGTCTTAACTGCTAACTAAGCATCTAAGCTATAATCTATAGACCATAAAATAAGTGAAGTTTTCAAGACTAGGGTTTGGGGGTTTCAAAGAGAAAAAGGCAAAGAAAAGAAAGCAAATAATGGAGGTTTATGAAGCCCTCACAAGGTCACTGGTGGAGGCCTGCTGGATGTGGCAGGAACTCTCCAACTTGCAGATGAGAAGGCATGCCCACCAGTCCTTTTCTCAGAGTCTCCTCATTGGGCCAGGTATGGGACACAAAATGCAATAAAGCTAGGCCCCTGGATAAGGTAGGCTTGCCCCAGGGAATTTCCTTCAGGTAGCCTCTTGGTTTCAGCTTGTCAGTTTCATCTCTTTGCGGACAAAGTGAGCACTTGATCCAGCCTCAGAACATGTATTAGCAGCCTGTGTTAGGACAGTCAGTTTGTGTTTTGGATTTAGTTAAACCTCATATCAGGGGTTTAGGGTAGGCATGCATTAACTTCTAATTGTCTGCTGAATGACTGAGTGTCTGTAACAGATGATGTAAGCAATAGGTTGTTCCGTCTGTGCTCCCCAGAGAAGATCCCCTTATTTACAGAGCCTGATCAGGTCAAATTTCTGTGTTTGCATATATCTCATCTAATGGCTGAATACTTCTGTAATGGGGGTAACTGACCTAGCATGGGGATATATATGTATGCCTATTTCCTGGGTAGGCCTGTGTCCCCAGGAGGGGAATGGCTGAAGCTAGTAAGTGCATAGTCTTTCTAAGAAAGGCACCCTTTCCTTTGTCTATTGTAACTCCACTCAAAGGCTCACAAACATCCACTATTGGGAGCTAGTTAGTATGGATGCAAGCCAGAGTAAAATGACCCCCGTTAAATATATGCTGAAGAATTTCAAGAAAAGCTTTATAGAAGACTATGTAGTGAACCTGAAGCCAAAACACCTCAGCACTTTCTTTGAAATTGAATGGCCATGACTATGCCCCGATTGGCCATCAGGGGGCACTCTGAACATGGAAACTGTCTGCCAGATTTGGAACCTTATCACAGAGCGCAGTCCAGAAAATAACTCACATCAATTCCCCTACATTGATTGCTCACTGAATGTTAAAATCTACTACCTCAGCCCTGAGTCTTTGCCTACCAGGAGAAGAGAACTCTTTTGGTAGTAAAAGCAGAGACTCCAAAACACAAATCCCCTAGACAAATTAAAATCCAAAAGGCTAAAAGGATTTATTCCATCCTACCTGATATTTCTGAAGAAGACTTTCCTCCACAATATATAGGTGACAAACTGAATCTCCCAGGGCCACTGCCATCCTAGAAGCAGCTCTCAGCCATCCACTCAGATCCCATCACCACATCCCTGCCACCCCCAGTATCATCTAGTCTACCATCAATCATTCTCCCAGACTTGACTGCTCTGTTCCTGTAGTCTGTGCCTCTCCTGGCCCAGACAATTTTGTCTCAGTCATCTGCATCTCTCCTAAATAGACCTCTCCATCCCTGCTGTTTTCACCCTTCCTGGAAGAACATCCTCTATCTCCATAGACTGTACCTGCCAAGGGAGTTCCCTGACTTGAAACCTGTCTGCTGCTGGCTCTGCTTTGTTCATCTCCAGCTGCCTCTCAAGGGATATTCTGATGGTCAAAGGGGGCTACAATCAACAACCAGCTTTGTAACACCAACCTTTGAGTTTCATTGTGCTCCTTAATTGGAAATGTCATACTTCCTCCTATTTGGAAAGGCCCCTAGCCATGAGAGATCTCACAGTTTTGATCTTTCAGACATATTGCCCCACCTACGAAGATTGTCAACAAATTCTCTTGACTCTCTTCCACACTGAAAAGTGTACCTGCATTTTTGAGGGAAGAGGAACCTTGTTGAATTCCAGAGAGTGTTGCTGACACTGTCAGCTAGGTAAACACTGCCTTCCCTCCCATATGTCTAGAATGGGACTTCAATACTGCAGAGGGTCTTAATGCTTTGTGGAACTATACCTTGAGGATCTTCTGACAGAGATAAAGGAGGGGAGGAAAAACCAATTAACTTGTCCAACATTGCTGAAATTACCCAAGAACCTAATGAAATTCCTGCTAAATTTTATGGAGACCACGTGAAGTATACCTAACTTATTCCCTTTTCAATCCTGAGCCTCCAGAAAATCATCAGACGATCAATTCAGTCTTTGTGACCCAGTGTACCCTTGACGTCCACAGGAAGATTCATAAAATTGATGAGTTTCCCAGCATGAAAGCCTCCAGCTGCTTCAGACAGCCCAGAAAGTTTTTATAAATCAGGCAAGGGAAGAAATAAAAGAACGTAAGTGTCACCAGAATGCCCTTTTGGCTGTGATCACAGAAAAATCACTCTCAGAGAAACCTCAGATGAATCAACTTCATGACCAGGACAAAGACAACAGCAAGGTCCCACAGGGCCCCCAAGCCAAAGCAGGTGTTTGTCCCTACACCTTGGCTCCAAACCAGCATGTTCCAGCATGTAAGCAGCTGGGACACTGGAAAGACAAATGTTCCCTCCACCTAGGAAATCAGCAGGTTTCTAAAGAACAAAGCCTGCAATCGCCTGACCCCCTGCTCTCACTTTTCAGTGATAATGAGCCAGCCAATAGTCACTGCTACAATGGAAGACAATGACTTTCATGGTGGACAGAGGGGCAAACCATTCTTTTAGGACTCAGTCCATTGCTCCTTTGAGAAGACTCAAGTAATTGCTGCCACAGGAACCCCCACTGAGAAAAAGTTCTACCAGAGCAGAACCTATGAAATTGGTGGACATTTGGTCAAACATGAATTCCTGTACATGCCCAAATGCCTATTCTTGTCTTGGGATGGGTCCTCCTTTCAAGACTGGGCCAATTATTTCCTTTGCCAGCATCTTTCATGCTTAAGCTCGCAGCTCCAGGCTTGATACTGATTTTGTGCCCTGAGAAGAGGAGTGGCGAATATATCAGGCAGAAACACCCAGAGACTATCACCCTGAGATTTAAAAACACATGTTTCTGGATATGTAGGTAGAAGATTCAGCACTGGGGATAGCTATTAGCCATGCTCCTCTGATAATTGAACTCAACCAAATATCGCTTTTGTTGCTGTTAGGCAGTACCTGATGTCACAAGAGGCTTGCCTTGGGATCCTGTAGGAATTCTAATAGACTTATCAATCACCATAAAACACTCCCCTGCTCCCAGTAAAGAAACCAAGTGGAGACTTCCATCCAGTGCAAGCCCAGATGCTGGCAAAGGCCAATTGCTTACCTATCTAAGACTCAGTATCAAAAGGATGGCCTCCCATACAGGACCCCAGCCACCTACAACCCAAACAGAGCTACACCCAGCCATATAATAATCAAAATTCCAGAAATCCAATATAAGAACAGAATATTAAAAGCCATCAGAGAAAAGAAACAGATCACTTACAATGGAACACCCACCAGAATTACAGCAGACTTCTTGGCACAAACCATCAAATCATGAAGAGCGTGGGGGGAAATAATTCAAGCTTTGAAAGATAATAACCTTCAGCCAAGATTGATATATCCTGCACAACTGTCCCTAGAAATTGATGGAAAAACAAGGTGCTTCCAGGATAAAGAGGAACTAGGGGAATTTGCAACCACCAATTCAACTCTGCAGAGATTACTGCAGGATATTCTAAAAATGAAAAATACCAAGATTCCAGAAACAGTGGCAGAGTGGCCACAATGAATGGAGCAGAAAGAGAAATGAAGAGGACAAACTGACAACTAGTGACAGAAAAAAAGCTCAACAGAAATGAGGCAGAGAAGGTTGGATGGTAGGAACAGCCATTTTGGAGAAAACAAGACATCATAATAGGTAGTGCTGATTTAATATCCTCTTGTTTTGAAGTCCCATTAAGCTTTTGTTTTTCTGTCTCCATCGGTTTTAACGTGTTGTATCTTATTGGATTTTATTATATGTGATAATGTAAACAAAAACTTTTATAGACAAGGAGATTATACAGAAACCATTGTTCATTTTCTGTTAGTTGATTCTAAATACCCTGTAATACTGTCATTCTCTTGAATGGTTTTACATTGTCTTGATATGTTTGATGCTACAGTATACAAAGTTATACCCAAAGATTTTAAGAGAAGAGACACTATGGTAACTACTATTATGTCAAGATTATCTTGTGGTGAAACACTATTTTGCTTAAATGGCTATGTTTTGACCTGCACTGTTTTGTTGTTATGCCCTCTTTTTTTTATCTCAATCTCCTTTTTATTATCTACTTTTTCATTTTTATCCTTTTAATTAAGGGAAAAATAAATAAAAAATAGCAGGATATATTATAGTAACCCACTTTGATTTCCTATTAACTTGATTTGAAATTCTGTATTGCTCTCACCATCTTGTTTTGACTGATTTTCCTCTATTCTGTTATGTTAGGTAGTACCAAGTTTGAAAGTCTAGGCAACAACTCTGAAGACAATAAGATCCATTGTGACACCCATTCTGGTTGACTATTATCTTCTTTTGAAGTCCTCTAATATCTCCAGTGTTTTGGTTTTATTGGTCTTATTCTTTACTGTTCAATTTTATTATAACTGATGATACAGGTAATTCTTTTTAAGATAACAAGAGGCATTATGGTAACCATTGTTGATCACCTTGTATTTTGTTTTTACATTATGTATTATGTCCCTCCTTTTGATTTGACTGACTCTGTCCTGGTATGTCACATTTGGTTTTACTTTCTTCAAAAAAAAAGTAATAAGAACTGTGGGAGTAATAAAACCCAAAATGTGTAATTGTCATTGTACAAAAGAAAGGAAAAGAAAGTTCTCTAAAAGATATAACTGCATATATATTTAAGTGTATAAGATAGATAACCATATTACTGAGTTTTGTTGGATTATTGAACAAAACTGTTTGCAGTCTCACTGTTTGAAAGTCCCCTCTATATGCTTCAATTTTGTAACTTCAACAACTATTTCTAAGATGACAATATGCAATTAACTAGTGATTTCCTACTGTTTATTTTTTCTGAAATTCTGTATAACTTGTACCCTTTTTCTGGTTTTTTTTTCTCTTTTTTCTCCTTAAATAAAATTAAAAAAAAAAAAAAAGGATGGCCTCCCTGTTTGTCGGTATTTGCTGCTACCACCCTTCTGGTTAAGGAGGCAAACAAATTGACTTTGGGACAGAACCTGACTGTTCAGGAGTCACACACTGTTCTTGAGCTCCTCAACAGTTGGGGATACCATTGGCTTTCAAACAGTCACATCATCTACTACCAGGAACTGCTTATTGGAAATACCTCACTCACTTTCCGGCCAGTTAAAACTCTGAAACAGCCATCTACTTATCCACAGAGCTTGGACAGCCAGACCATGACGGCCTTATGTTGACAGATGAGCTCTTTTTGAGTCAGCCTGATCTTACAGTGGAGCCTTTAGCAGATGTTGAGGACATCCTGTTCACAGATGGGAGTAACTCTATTAAAAATGGGCAACACAGGACCATGCCATCGTCACCACTGATGAAGTTCTTCTAGCAGGGCCTCCTCCCCAAAATTAGTCCACTCAGTGAGCCAAACTCTGGGGGCTGATATAAGCCCTCAACTGAGCAAAAGATAAAAAGCTAAATATCTGTACAGATTCCAGATGTGCCTTTGCCACAATTCATGTGCACAAGATGTTGTACAAGGAGTATAGCTTCTGACAGCCAAAGGAAAACAAAAAATAAAGCCAAACTCCTACAGCTTCTGACTGCTATACGGAAATCCAAGAAGGTGGCTGTCATACACTGTAAGGGACAACAAAAGGTAAAAGACACCATCACCCTTGGAAACCAGAAAGTGAACAAGGCTGCCAAACTGGCCGCAGAAGGCTCAACACAGGTAAACAATGATTCTGTTCAAAACTTAGAGGCACCACATGAGATTCCACCAGACTGTTCTCAGCCTGCACAGAGGTCCCTTCCATTATACTAAAGAAGAAATGGGCTCAACAGAAAAGACCAAATGTAGATCCAAATAGAGTCTGTGCTTTGCCAGAAGATGGAATGATCATACCAAAAGTTAGCCTACTCGTGGGTAAAACATCATCGTGACATCACCCATGGAGGTAAGACTGACGGCCCAGCTTCTGAGTTGCTAGTATTATATCCCAAAATTGACAGCAATTTGTGCAGCTGTTGGCCAATGATGCCAAAGTTGTGAAAGGACTGAGATCTCAACCAGCCTCCAGCCACCACCTGGAATTCAGCATGTGGGTCCCTTTCTTTTTGAGGACCTCCAAGTAGACTTTCCTGAAGTTAAGCCATGTCAAGGATACAAGTACTTACTGGTTCTTGTTTGTATTTATACTGGGTGCCCAGAGGCATTTCCCACTAGGACTGAAATAGTATGCAGAGTGCTGTTAAGAGAAATTATTCCTTGATACAGACTATTGACAGTGACAATGAGCTGTCATTTGTAGCAGAAATGACTCTGAAAATAACCAAGGAACTGAAAGTCAAACAGAGCCCTCATATCACCTATAGGCCTCAAACTTCTGGCAAAGTGAAATGGATGAGCTAGACCCTAAAGACACTACTAACTAGCTAAGTATCACCAAGAGACTCAGGCACCACGGATAGATATGCTACCCATGGCCCTCCTGAAGGGCAGGACTTCACCAGACCCCACTGGATATACCTCTTTTGAAGTCCTGTTGGGAGACCCTCATCTTTATTTATTTATTTTGTCTTTTTTTCATTTTTATTGGTACCGGGATCAAACTCATGACTGCCTGCTTACAAGGCAGCTACTTATGCCGCTGAGCTAAATCCCCAGCCCCTTAGAGACCCTCATCTTTAATAAAGGGCCTCCAGGGAGACTTATGCCACTTTATAGGACCTACTTAGTCATTTAGGAAAAACTTTCTCCTGGATACCTAAAAACATAGCAGAAAGGGCACCTCCTCCTACTGATACTCTGGCTTATACTCATAGCCTAGGTGACATGATCTGGATTAGAGATTGGAAAAAAGATCCCCTGTCCCCCAAGTGGTGGAGCCCACATCTTGTTATTTTTGACCACTCCCACTGCAGTAAAGATAGCAGAAATCCACCCCTGAATTCGCCAGTCCAAGATCAAGGAGCCCATTTGACAATAGTCGTAAGGCCTACTCTGACGAGTTGGCTCCTTTGAAGACTGCCCTGAAGCAACAACACACTCAAAACTCTGCTCTTGTCACCCCTGGAAGCTGAGTCGACGCACAGCAGAAGAGTGAACAGACATCGTACACTGGAATATCTGTAGCCTAGACGTACTGTTATTCTGTTAAATTCTTAGTCTTTTTCCTTCCATTAGTCTTGATATTTGCTGTTACAGTTTGGACTGTGTCCCAAGAGAATGTGAAAATTCCACAGAAGGTTACCTTTGTTCTTTTCTATCTTGTAGTTATTGGATTAAGTACCCTTAATTGTTTAAAATGATTCTTCTATGGATAGTATTCCTAAACATCCTAGAAACATATGGAAGTTCAGGACATTGGGAATTCCAAATTCAGATTTATGGTTTGAGCTCTGTCATAGCTCCTAATCAGACAAATCAGCCTGACCCAGAATGATTCTAATTTCACTTCTTCTAGTGCCCTTAATTGCTTACTACATTCTCAGCCCACCATAGTACAGCAAAACACCTCTTGCTTCCTACGTTCCTCTAAGAGCCAAAATGTCATTGCTGGCTGTATAGATCTTTTAACTGTTACTTCAGGGTCCTGGTGGTTCCCCATGAAACTTTGTTTTGAAGGGATTTATCAAGTGTTTAATAGCGCTACAATGAATCTTTGTGCACTTGCTTTTCCAGTATTTTTCTAATTACTCTGCCCTTCAGTCATATCAAAAGTGTGAGCCTATAATTATTGTCCATTTTGGCAGGAATAGCAATAACAGGAAGTTTAATCCTCAGTTTCACCGCCATGGGAATGGACCAACTGCAGTATTCACAGTCAGGTGCCCAGATAGCAACAGACTTTTGCCGACATACAAACCTCAATAGATTTGCTGGAAGACCAAATATATTCCTTGGCTGCAGTTGTTCTTCAAAATGCTATAGAGCTGGGAGAACAGAGCTCCAGAGTTCTGGCCATGGAGTGATTCAGGCAGCTTATTCACCCACCCTCTCGGTAAGCGTCTGCAACGTGGGCCAGGAGAACAGAGTTCCAGAGTTCCAGCCATGGAGGGAATCAAACAGCTTATTCACCTGCCCTTTTGGTAAGCATCTGCAACTCGGCCAGGAGAACAGAGCTCCAGAGTTCTGGCCATGGAGTGATTCGGGCAGCTTATTCACCCACCCTCTCGGCGAGCGTCTACAACACGGGCCAGGAGGAGAACAGAGCTCCAGAGTTCTGGCCATGAAGGGAATCAGGCAGCTTATTTACCCGCCCTCTTGGTAAGCATCTGCAACTCGGGCCAGGAGGAGAATAGAGCTCTAGAGTTCTGGCCATGGAGGGACTCCAGCAGCTTATTCACCTGTTGTCTTGATTAGCACCTGCAGCTTAGGCCTAGAGGAGAACCATTACCTGTGAGCCAATTTCCATGCGAGCTGAAAATCAACCACCTTTCTCCCACTTACAGCCTCCTCCCTTACCTACTGGGGATAGATATTTCAACATCTCTTGGGAGGATGACCATATGCAATATAATGGGGGATTTCCTTCTATCTTTTGTTTGAAGGCATAGATTGCTTTCTTTTTTTGTTATATTTGTTTTGCCCTATTCAATATTCTCAATTGGTTTTACAATGTTCTATTTTTGGTTTGATTTAACAATACGTAATTGACTGTGTCGGTGTCGCTCCCGGCCGGCAGGAAGAACACGCAACAATATCTGGCGGTGGTCAGGCTTTTCTTTATTCTCTCCTTATACAGTCTGCCCCGAAGCCTCTACCGGTCCGCTCTCCGCGGCTCCTTCCGTGCTTCTTCTCTACAGTCTGTCCCGAAGCCTCTACCGGTCCGCTCTCCGCGGCTCCTTCCGTGCTTCTTCTCTCGTGGCGGGAGAGGCACTCACTTTTATAGGGTTACAGTGGCCAATCAGTTCAAAGCGCGCGATGCGGGCTGATTGGCTAACATCAGTTGTTGCTAGGCAGACTATCTTACAGAGCGGGTTGTTTACCAAGCAGGAAGCAGGAGACAAGCGCCATCTTAGCACACTTGATGGGAGGGGTAATCTAGCTCAGGCTTTGCTCCTTCCTACAGGCCTCACGTCCGCCAAGTAAGGCGACCGGGCTTGGCCGCGGCTCCCAACATCTCCCCCTATTTTATTTTACAAGAACGAGCGCATCGCAGCCCGTCCTGGATCGAGCGTAGAGGCCTACGCCCTGTATCTGAGGCCCACCGCAGGCCTTTGGGTTGGAACCCGGGCGGCCGTCCCAGGGTCCACCAAGGCCTTGAGGCCCTCGTCCTTTTTTCCAGGGCCAGGGATAGGTCAGACGGAACCTGGGTGCACATAGGCATACGCTCATGCCACTCCGTGTGATCCCCTCGGAGAGGCATCTAGACTCTGGGCAGAATCTAGCAACCCAGCGGCTTTCGTGCGATGTGGGGTAGGGCCTGGCTTAGGTTGAGTCGTGCTGGGGAGGCACGCTCTTACCCGTCATTGACTCACCCACCCTGCTACATGTTGTTGTCTAGGGAGGAGAATGTGGGAAGCCTGTCACTTTTAAACGCGGTCGTAGGCCATGCGAGCGAGCCATGCATATGCCTGGGGGTCGTTTTGCCCGTTCTGGACCGCTGCCAGAGCAGCATGGGCAACCATGCGGACCTGACGACGTGCCGCCGCAAGGCGTCCATTAATGAACGATGTGACCCATCGGAGCAAGCAAGTCCTATAAGCAGGAGCAAGAACAAGGAGCATAGAGGGCCTAACAAGGGTAGCACATAGGGGAGCAAGCCGTTCCAGGCCCCCAAAAAGGGATTGTCCTGCAGTTCTTTTAGGGCTCATCTTGTTGTTGGGTCTGCGGTTGGCCTCTGGTGGAACAGGCCTGATCTTCAGTCGAGGGACTTGTCGCACGCGTCAACCTCTCTGGGACCCACAGTGGTTCTCGTCCCGGTCCCTGTGGAAAGACACAAACCGCGCCTCGGTTCCAGCTAACCACCGGATCCGGGCCCATCCATTGTCCCGTCAGGACATCTTTCCATCCTTTATTTTTTGGGGATGGGGTACAATGTGCCATAGCTGGGGAGCAATTTTCACTGTTTAAGTTTAAAAAATTGTATGTGAATAATGCCATAGATAACCGCGCCTTTGGAGGCAGGCCTTGGCTTACTCCCCCTTTTTGTTTTTTATTTTATTTATTTTTTTTTTGGTCTTTTTTTTTTTTTTTTTTTTTTATCGGTACCAGGGATCGAACTCGCGATTGCCTGCTTACAAGGCAGGCGCTTATGCCGCTGAGCTAAATCCCCAGCCCCTGTTTCCTCGACCGGCATTTCTCTCAGCCTGCTCGGCAGAGAACTCTGCGTACCATGCTCGCCAGTCTAAGTAGCTACCTGAGGGTAGACATGCTGTTGCCAACTGGGTCCAGTCCGCTGCGGTGAGCGGCCCAGAAGACAAGTTTTTTAGCATAGCTATGGTATAGGGTGCAGTAGGACCGAAGGAAGTGACAGCACTCTTAAGCTCTCTGATCTGCTTTATCTCAAAGGGTTCCCACACATTGCACCCTTGACCCGGGGCTAACTGCACAGGATATACCCCGAAAGGACCGCAGTCTATCCCTGGCAATGGCTGATCCCCACTAGATAGCCGCCCCCCTCGCCACAGCTGTCCGTGAAAGTAGCGTCCAGTCGGCGGCGAGACATCATAAGATGGCGGCCGCGGCTGAGCAAGAAATGGCGGCCTGGGCATCACTTCCAACACTGACTGAAAAGGGGGTAGGTCCCACGCGGCGGCTTCGTGGCGAGGGACCGCTTCCGGGAATGAGCTCCAGGGCGGAGCGGATGGTTCTGTCTCCTTTTCCCGCCAGGGGGCGCTCAGGAGCTCCCTACTCTTTAGTAAGCCTACCTGAGCAGAGCGTAGGTCGCGACACAACGCGGCAAAAGGGCCCCGCGCCTTCTCTTTATCTGACTCGGCCTCCTGGCAATCGGCCTTCTCGGCCCCTTCGCCTTCTAAGTCCCCCTTGTCCTCGGTGTCGGACGACTCTGAGGCTTGAGCCTCGGCTTCCTCTTTTGTATCTCTGCCCTCCTTGACGGACCCTTTTCGGGAGCTTCCTGACTGTGCCTGTTCAAACACCTTGCGTACTTCTACAAGTTCTTGAGAGCTCCCCCCGTAACTACCCTCACTCTTTAGGCACACGTGTATCATTTCCCACAACGGACGAGCAGAGACCGAAGCTCTACCCTCCCGTTCTGCTAGGGAAAGGTCTCTGCCCAACTTTTCCCAGGAGGGTAGGTTTACATGCCCTATAGGCAGAAACCAGGGAGCAAAGCTGTCAATTTCTGCAAGGAAATTTTCTAGAGTCTTACGCCCCACCTTGAGGTCCTTGGACTTTAGGAGTCTCCGAAGGACTAACACCAAGGGCTGAGCATCTTTGTCCGGTATGTTTCCCATATTTATATCTTGTTGTGTTCTATTATCTTGACTCACCTCATGAGGCCTAGGAGACCGGCCACTTACGCGTGAGCTCGAGAGGAGTCTAAAAACCCTGTAGGTGCGCGCCACCCAGGGCCCAGGTTTATCCTCTACTCACCTGTCCTGCAGCACTGTGTAGGAGCGTATCGTCCACCACCACGTCTCGGGGTCGGTCAGGATTTTTTCTCCTCGTACGGGCCACCAGATGTCGGTGTCGCTCCCGGCCGGCAGGAAGAACACGCAACAATATCTGGCGGTGGTCAGGCTTTTCTTTATTCTCTCCTTATACAGTCTGCCCCGAAGCCTCTACCGGTCCGCTCTCCGCGGCTCCTTCCGTGCTTCTTCCTCCAGGGGTGGAGGTCCTGGCTATACATAGGATTGTGGCCTCCAATCAAATCAAGGCGGGTCGCGTAAGCTGATTGGCTAGCAACATTAGTAGCTAGGCAGACTACCCTGCGAGGCGGGAACTTAGTGGGGTGATAGGGATCAGGAAGCAGGAAACAGGCGCCATCCAGGCGGGCTCGATGGGAGGGGTAATCTAGCTCAGGCTTTGCTCCTTCCTACAGGCCTCACGTCCGCCAAGTAAGGCGACCGGGCTCGGCCGCGGCTCCCAACATGACTGGATAGCTATTGTTAAATTAAAGAGATATACCATAGTACTTAGTACTACTGTCCCAGTATTCTACTGTGAAATCCTGTACCAATTTCACTGCATTGTCTCGATTGGCTTTGTTCTGTCTTGTGCTGTTGCATATTTGCAACTTTCAAAATTAAAAAAAAAATACATGTTAAGACCCATGCATGTGTAGAATCTATAAACAGTTTATGAGAACTGATCTTATGACAGTTGATGAAATGAACAGATACTTTGAAGAAGAGGAGACACTAAAATACCCAGTTTTGATCCTGGAGTGTCATAATGTGAAACCCAGCAATAGTGTTATTCTTTGTTCAGCATGATATTAGCCTGCTTAGGTTTATTGAAAGTCAACATAATTGAAGATATGGGTAACTGCGTATATGTTTAAGTGTAGAGGATTGATAACCATATTTCTAAGTTTTTGTTGGATACTTGAACAGAACTGGTTGCAATCTCACTGTTTGAATCCCCACTTTATATGCTCCAATTTGGTATCTTGAATAACTATTTGTAAGAAGACAATCTGTAATCATCAACTAGTGATTTCTTACTGTTTATTTTTCTTTGAAATTATGTATTATTTCTACCCGTTTTCTGTTTTTTTAGTCTTTCTTTAAATTCAGTTTTAAAAAGAAGACACTACAGTACCCAGTGCTGATCATGGAGTGTCATGAAGTAAAATCCAGCAATACTATCATTCTTTGTTCAGAATGATTTTAACCCGCTTTAGTTTGTTGAATCTAAACATAAATGAAGATGTGGATAACTGCATGTATATTTAAATGTATAGGATTGACAACCATGTTACTAAGTTTTTGTTGGACAGTTGATTAGAATTTTTTGCAGTCTCTCTGTTTGAATTTCCACTTTACATGTTCCATTTTTGTACCTTGAACAACTATTTGTCAAACGACAACATCAACTAGTGATTTCTTACTTTTTTTTCCTCTGAATGTATGTACTATTTCTATTTTCTGTTTTGTTTAATCTTTCTTTAAATAAAAAAAAAATGCTATAGAGCTTTAGATCTCCGGATAGCTCAGTATGCGGGCTCTTGTCTTTTCCTGGAAGAAGAATGCTATTGTTATGGCAACAAGTCAGGGATAAGAAGAAAAAACTTCTGTGAGCTGTGGGGCTTCTAAATCACAGCACTCAAAATGGGAAGCTCTTCCTAGTGGGGATCTCTGGATTTTCTCCCTTCCTGGATGGGAGCCTCACTTAGGATTATAATAACCTTCCATCAGTTCTTCTTTTATGCCCCTCTGTGATTCAATTTTTGATCTACTTTCTGTCTAAATGATTTGAGGTCATACACCATCAGCATCTTTTAACAGGTTTTTTTTTTTTTTTTTTTTTTTTTTTGTCTTTTTCCTTTTTATCGGTACCAGGGATCGAACTCACGACTGCCTGCTTGCAAGGCAGGTGCTTATGCCGCTGAGCTAAATCCCCAGCCCCAGCATCAGCATCTTTTAAAGGCCACATCCTCCTGTCAACTTCTTAAAACTGGGGAAGATGAAACTTTTCTATAATAAAAAAGGGGGGATGTAAAGGTGATTGTAAATATAAAAGAAATTTTAAAACTTTTGTAACTCATATGTCTGCCACTATATTCAAAGATGAGAAAAGGCAGGAGTAGCCTGTTTCCATAATCACCCAGTGACAGATTGGCTCAGTCTAAGACAGTGATTGATTTCTCTCGCTCATGCTAGCTTTGACTTCCCTACTATAGGACAGAAAACCCCCGAATAACTCTCCTGAACCAAAATTACTTAGCAATACATGACAAAACAATATGTAACCAACTATAGAAAGTCCTGCTATCAATCTTAGTACTTCCTGCTAGTTTTTTGTATTTCCTGTTAACAACATACACAAATGTTTTATTAACCTCAAGAAGGGGATGATGATTTGGAGCCGAGATCCCATCAGTACTCCAGTGTAATAAATCTGTTTGCCTTCCAAGTTCTTGGTGAAAAATGTCTTTCATTTGACTCAGTCTCACTTTTCCACAACAATTTAAGTTTTGTTTTGCTTTGTTTTGGTACTGAGAATCAAACTCAGGACCTTGGGGTTGCCAGGCAAGCACTGTACTGCTGAGCTATATCCCTTGCCCTTGAATTAAGTTTTACTGACTGTTCTTTTGTTGTGCTGAAGCCATAAGGTATATATTTCTAAATTACCTACATTTTGTTAAAAGAAACAAGGGATCTAGCCTAATTTGAAAGAAGAGAGGGAGGATGTTCTGTAAAATTGGAGGCTTGGCTCCGGTCTACAAGAATGAGATTGTCTGTGTGACCATGAGGTCACTTGAAATCAAATATGGCAGAAGCCACATGGATGACATAAATGGAAGCCATTCACATGACAAGACATTAATTCTGATTAAGAAAGTTCCTTAAGAAAGAAACTGCCAATTAGGAGGAAAGTGTAGATAAGCCTTGGAGCAAAAAAAGTAAACTGGGTAGCTGGTACTGAGCAGGCCACCAAGATACCAAATACTATTTTTTCCCCAACAGAATGAGAAAGCTGAGCAAGTATCATGGAGAACCAAAAAATGAGGACAAAAGGGCATAATCATAGGATTTCTGGCTATTGACTACAACGTGTGAACAAAAATGTTAAGAGAGGAAAAGGGAGATAAACTTCAAGGGAGCGTGTAGGTCAGCTGTGGCTGGAAGAAAAACACAGAGGCCATGCATTCTCCCCCTACTCCACATGTTGGGAAAAAAGGAAAAAGTTCCCAGCACCACGAGGAATCTCCCAAAAAACTGTCCCCAAAGGGCCTTATCTACTCTCCTGTCTGGCTAAGTCAAATATGTTACTGGATTTGGGGGTGCAGAAGTTTCCTCTTAGAAGTGGTTTCCAGATTCTTTCTGTCCTGAGCAAACAACTGGTCAAGACAAGCACAAACGGTAGCAAAGATTTATTAAAGGTAGGAAAATAAGTTCTGTGGAACAAGTGTTGGCCAAGTATAATCCAGAAAAGAAGTATACCCTACAATAGTGATGGTAGACTGCTTTTAAAGACTATCAAACTGCAACCCAAACCCACTTGTTTACTGCATAGTGCCAACACTGCAATTAAACCCTAGTACTGAGGTTTTAGTTTAGAAACTAAACTATGATGTTACATTAATATCTTTTGTCTTTTTCCTTTTTATTGGTACCGTGGATCGAACTCGCGACTGCCTGCTTGCAAGGCAGGTGCTTATGCCGCTGAGCTAAATCCCCAGCCCAATATCTTTTGTCCTAATAGGAAAACACAATCACGCATGTGCCACAGGTTCAACACCACTGCCCTCCAGCATGAAGGGTGGGCCACCATGCAAGGGTGAACACAGAGGGTAAGATAAGTGTAGTCCTTTTTGTTTCACTGAGTCCTCAGATCGAGGCCATCCTACAGAAAACCTGCTTGAGTCCTCGTGAGAAGTCCATATGAAGGCTTTAGAAACTTTTGTGCATGTGTCCTGAGATTTTGTAATTAACAGCTCACATCTGCTTCCCCAGCCAATTTTGCTAAGCCCTAACCTCCTATCTTATTGACTTGATTCCTGTTTATAATACAGACCATTCCAGACCGAGACTAAGACCACAGATTATTACAGTCCACAGATTCCCAAAACACATAAAAGATCCCTAATTCCCAACTGTATTGTTCCTCATTTCACTGAGCACCCATACTTGGCATTGGAGGGCATCCTATATCTATTGTTAATAAATCCTTCTCAAGTCTTTGTTACATACCTGTCCTGAAAATTATTTTTCTGTGGCAGGAGTCAGAAAACGTATGAACTCATTTCTCAAGTTCTGATTAGTTGTTATTGAGTCATTTCTTTAGAAATAACTCATCCATTAAATTTATTTTAGGTCCTGACTAGGTGTGGTGGCACGCACCTGTAATCCTAGCACTCAGCAGGCTGAAGCAGGAAGACTGCTGGAAATTCAAGGCCAGCCGGAGCCACATAATGAGTTCAGGACCAGCCTGAACTACATAGCAAGATTGTCTTGAAAAACCAAAACAAACAAACTTGTTTTAGGTCCTTCTTGCCTCGAACACAATGAATTGAACAAGATAAGCCAAAAACAGTACCAAAAGTTGATTCAAAAAGTGAGAGGAGAAGGAGGAAGGGCAAACTGGCTCTGCAGAGCAAATCTGGGCTGAACAAAAGAAGAAAAGAGAAAAAGAGCAAAAATAAACGTACACCTTGGTCTAGAAGACACAGAGTGGGCTGCCATGAAGGCCCATGATAGTGACCTTTTTTGGGGGGTCTGTGTCTTATATGCAGTCTGCATCTCATGGGAACCCATGAGGTGCTCTACATTTGGGGTCCTGGGAATTATTTGGCACTGTCTTGAGATCTTGTAATTAACAGGTCCCACTTATTTCCCCAGACAGCTTTGCCACGCCCTCCCTCTGATCTCACAGGGACAATCTGATCCCAAAAGTTAGTTTGCAGCTTCCTTATTCTCTGCTGCCCCTTCTAGCCCTTTACTCGGTAAGAGAGCTGTGTTTCTGGCATTTCAGAACCAGCAACTTGTCCCATGTCTTTATGTGAATAAAGCCTATCCTTACTGCAAGTCTGTCTCTCTTCTTTCTGTTTCTTACACATCAAGTGTTTTCTAATCTGTTAATGCTGTACACCAGTACCACCCTAACGGCAAATGTAGTGAACACACAGCCCTAGAGAACACACAGAAAGAGCCTAGCCTGAGCATCTTCCTTTCAGAGAGAAACCTGCTTCCATCTTGATACTGGATGGTGGATCTGAGAGATAGATTCTAGGCTCTTGAGTACAATGAGCAAAGTACTGCAAGGGTACATTCATTGTAAAAAAAAAAAAAGCAGCCACTTTTATTGGAGATAATGGGAAGATGTGCTCAGGAGAGGTCACTGCCAACAGTAATGTGGGAAATCCTACAATTGGCCATCATCTTATTTTAAAAAGACAACAGGCATCTTAATGTTAAGTTTCTATTTAGTAGTTAAGTTTCTATCTTTCCTCATCTAGCCTGTCACATCTCCCTGTGGTTCAGCCCGTACAGCAAACATGCTAATTAGCCTGATTTAGGGGCCCTCGCGCAGGAGACTCAAAGTACCCTATAGCCCCCAACCTCGTTAGAACTTCCCGCTGTTGCTAAGTTACCTGCTGACGTGTCAGAACCCAGCCCCTTCCCCAATACCCTATATATTTGTTACTTTTTCCTTGAATAAACGAGACTTGATCAGACTCCTGTCTTGTCTCCATTCCTTGTGTCCCTTGTCCCCTCTCATCCCCACTTCCCCTCTAGGGTCTCCATGGACTTACTCGCAGGCCGGGACACAGTAAGAAGAATGTGACTTGAAAAGAAAAAGTGGTATTGGAGAAGCAGGGAAATAAGATATACACAGACAAATCCGGATTTTTATTTTTTCATTTTTAACAAGGTCTCACCCTATAGTTCAGGCAATTTTTATTTTTTCATTTTTAACAAGGTCTCACCCTATAGCTCAGGCTGGCCTTGAACTCACTATGTAGTCCAGGTTGGTATCGAGCTTGTAGAGATCCTCCTGCTTCAGTCTCCCCAGCTGAGATTATAGGCAACCATGTCTGCCCTAGCCTAGGTTCCTCTCATTGGTTTTATGGATAAGAAAGGGATGATTGACAGGGTGCTGAGTCACTGCAGGGGCACCATAACACACATGTCTGTCCCAGAATCTACTCTGACTAAATCATATGCTTGATATGCTGTCGATATTTGTGAACCTTTATGAAAAGTTCAGGTCACCGTATCTAACACATTTAACATGTATGTACTTTGGCCTGGAGGTATAGAGATTTCCAGTCCTTTGTTATTTTAATTTCTGCTTCTCCTAGAGTAATGGAAAGAGGCCCTGTGTATTGCCAAAATTCCAGTGGGTGGCAGGGGAATGGTCTTCCACCCCAATTTTGCTACCTGTAATAGTTTCACAAATCTATGCAAATGTAAACCTTAAGGACATTAACAAGACTCTCTCAAGAGAATCAAAACTGATGTTTTAGAAACCTGGGTATGGTGGTACATGCCTTTGTGTCCATTACCTGGCAAGCAGAAGCAGGATTGTGAAATCAAGACTGGCCTGGGCTATAGGATGTCTCTGTCTGTGAAAAATTTTTTTTAAAAAAGATTTTTTTCTTTAAAAATCATATCAGGACCAGGAGGTTAGCTCAGTGGCACAACTGCCTGCCTGGCAAGTGCAAGTTGTGAGTTTGATCCCCAGTGCAAAAACAAAAAAAATCATACCAATCCTTTGGTAGGATTTAAACTGTGAAATTGAGTTTCCCGGGACCCATTCCACATTAGACAAGCACTCCAAGCAGCTTGACAAAAGGGCATTCTAGTCTCAGAATCAATGGAAATTCTGATGGGCAGTAGAGAATTTAGAAAAAGAAAGAAGAATGTTGAAGTCTCTCTGGAGAGTAGAAACCTGGGAGAAAACCAACACCAACCAGATCTCCTACGGGCATCTGGAAATACTGCCAATGTTTTGCACTCTCTGGTGAAGGTTTCACTGTGTCCATGCCTAAGTTAAGAAGCGAGGGGTCCTAAAACCTCCTCACACTCCTTCCCCATGGCCTAACCCTCTTCCAGGGGGAAATTTTTCTACCCTGCCCAGGGAAAGAGGAAAATGGGTGTTGTAAGAACCAAAAACTTAGTGGTCTATTCTCAGGATAAGGTCTTAGTTTGAGGAAGTTGTTGAAGGCTTGCATTTGAAAGGGTTTCTAAACAAAGTGAGGAGGATTAGTAGTAAATTAAGCAGGCTAACTCTAAGGAAAAAGCACTGGCAGTTAAGAAATTACCCTCCCCAGTTAAATTATTTGCTTTTTAAAACCCATAAAATGTTTACCGAGGGAGTGGGCTCATGGGTTAGCTAGGTTCTGAAAGGAGCAGATTGTAATTGTGTCCCCCTCACAGCCCCCCACTCCGGACAGTGAGGGAGGGAGGAAGGGAGCTGGGTGTTGGGGTTTGAATCGTTCTTTATAACCATTCTGAGCATCAGTCTGTTGGGCTGGCATCAGGTTCTGGCAGGATCAAGACAGTTGGCTGCTCCAGGTCCTCAGTCTGTCCATGTGAAAGGTGTGTGTGTGTGTGTGGGGGGGGGGTGACGGCACGTTAGGGCACCAGGTAGGAAGATAGAGATTTTGAGCCATGTTAGGGGCAGCAGTGACAGGGTCCAAGGGCGCTTGAGACCTGACTGCTTTCTGCCCTCCCTCCTTGTCCCTGGAATCCGTGTCCCCACTCTCTTCTCCATTCTAAGGGAAGGGACTGAGGTCCTCGGATATGGGGCTCAGGGCGGTCAGGTTTGGGTTGGAGGTCAGCCCTGAGCAGGAGGTCCCAGCACTCATCCATCAGTTACTGGGGTTGGAGAGGGCGGGGCTTTGGCTGAGGAGGAGATGAGGGGACTGAGAGGACTTTGCTAGGGGTTCTTTTGGGTTTCTTCTCCCTCTCCTCATGGAACACATAGTGTCTGGCCATGGTATGGCCATCAGGGGGCTCCAGGGGCAGTGACCTTGTGGAGTTTACCTTTTTATTGTCCTCTGTCAATTTCTTTTTAAAAAGAAAAAGTCACAATTTATTTACTGTAGGCTTATTTTTATAGCAAAAAGCAAGGGGAGCATTAAATGAATTATGATACATTGACCCTCTGTCAATTTCTTTAAAAAAATTTTTTTTAAATTAATTTTGGGGACAGGGATTTCCTTTGTTTCGTGAGACAGGATCTCTTTATGTAACCCAGGCAGGTGCTCAAATCACTATGTAGTCCTCAAATGCGTAGGAATCCTCTCACCTTTGCCTCCTCGGGATTACAGGTGAGCACCACAGGGCCCACTCCCAGCTAATTTTTGCCTCTGGGTTTCTTCTGAAATATGAAGCAGGGAGGGAGAAGCCGGGGGTTGGGGGTGGGATCACATGGCACAGTCCTCGAAATCCTGCTAGATTTCTTTTAGTAGCCACCTGCAGCCCGCCCACAAGAGGGGTCACCAGGGTGCTAATGCTGCTCATCAGAGGCAGGAGTAGACATGTCACAATCTTCCAAGCCCATCGGCAAATGGGACAGATGTCATAGGAGGCACGGTCAGGGGGTCAGAGGGATGGGTGGAATCACGTGGAAAGCAGCACAGGTCCCAAGGTAGCACTGACCAGGGAACCTGTGAGAAAGGGCTATCACAGTCCAACTGACAGCTGTGTGGGAGTATGTATCAGAGATGTTCATAAACATCTCTGAAATCTCAGTAGGAATCTGTATGCTGATTTCTTCTTCTTTGTCCACAGTAGTAACCTGAGGGACAGCCTGCCTTGGGTTGCAGCAGGCTTGCACTGCTGGGCACTGTGCTAAATGCATTACATTCATTATCTGTAATTGTGTGTGTGTGTGTGTGTGTGTGTGTGTGTGTGTGTGTGTAATGGCTTTTGTACCGAGCTATTCGGTCCCCATCCTGTTTTCTGAGACAGGGCTTCCCCAAATTGCCCAGATGGGTTCAAACTTAGAATCCTCCTGCCTCGGACTCTTCAGAGTGCACCACTACTCGCAGCTCTCCTGTGCTTAAAACTATTCTCTAGGGCTGGAGGTTTAGCTCAGCGGCATAAGCGCCTGCCTTGGAAGCAGGCAGTCATGAGTTCAATCCCTGGTACCGATAAAAAGGAAAAAGACAAAAACAAACAAACAAACAAACAAAAACACTATTCTTTGAGGAATTACAGACAAGTGAATTGAGTGAGCCTCCAAGAGGCAAAGTGACTTCACATGGTCATGCAAGCAGTAAATGGCAGAGCAGGAATTTGAGCCCAAGTGCAACTGAAGCTGGGTTTGGGAGAAGCAGTTAAAAGCTGAGAGTAAGGAGATGACATTGCTAGGTTCTTTCTGGTTTCCTATCTTATTATTATGCAATTTTTGGAAAAGCTTATAATTATTTTCTTCTAAATTATTTATCTCTATACTACCAGAGACAAACTGAGCTCCATTTTTGACTTAATAGAAGGTGATCGGAACTTATCTCAGGGTTTGCTGTTGAATATGCTGCAGGCCCATTTATTCTAATTTTATAGCAGAGCATACAAATATTATTATAATAAATGCCTTAGCAATTGTTATCTTTTTAAGTATTTTCCCAACTTCATCTATCTTGATTACATGTAAAATTTTGGGTGGTTTTTGGTCATATTTTACCTTTTTTGCGCGGTGCTTAGCATTTCTCTAACTATTCTACTTATTTCTTGCTTTATTTCATAAACACTTCATTTTTGAACTCGTCTATGAGGCTCCGGAGATATCGCTTTACGTCTATTGGTGCCGTGTCTGATACTGCATGTTTTCTGTCTTCATTCTCCTTTGCATTTACCTTTCCTGGATCAGTGTTCTCAGGATTTGGGACTAAGGACCCTTTCTTATTGCTCCCTCTTCCCATACTTTTTGTTCCTTCCATACAAGTGTATATAGGAGGCCCAGTTTTTTTTTTCTCTTTGTCTGTTACAGTTTGTTTGAACCCGTCGACTAGGTGTTCCCACCCACTGCAGTGGTACTAGGGAGACACAGACCTGGGCAGCCTCTGCTGGGCCTGCCCCTCCAGGTCACAGGTCAACCTACTGAAGGCTTCACTGCTAGGGTGCAACGCCAGGCACAGGAACCTGGTTTGGGCTAGCCTACTGGATCTTAGTCTGCAGCGTTACCAGGCCAAGCTCTCCACACCAATCCCGCTTGAGAGGGGAATATGCGACTAAAGTCACTGCAGCGTCCTCTTCCGGTTAGTCTGCCTGGTCCCAGAATGTCCTCTGTTGGAGCCACCTAGTCCATAAAAGGGTCCCCGTTCCTCTCACTCACCACAGGTCGATGCAGGGCTTCCCGCCAGTCCCGCTCTTAACTCCGTTTGGCTCGCTGATTCCCGTTCTCAGAGGTTTCACCTCTCTCTCCCTCCTGTGTTGATTGGGATGCAGCAGCGGCAGCAGGAAATTCAAATCGGCTTCCAGAGGCATGGGTTCCAGCTTCTGTGCTGAGATTTTATCTGTTCCAGTTATAGCATCGGGATTGCATTTCCAGTTGGTTTCTCTCTGCTTAGTTCATTCTTGGGTCGGCAGGGTATATCTCCCCTTGCTTAGGACTCCTCACACTGCATCATTCCTAGATTCTAAGCTGGCAATCTCAGAGAGCCTCCGTAGCTGTTGTTATCTGTCTGCCATTTTCTCCCGGAAGTCCTGGTTCAGAAGTCTCTTCATTACCGTCTTGGACCTGAGCTCCACTCTTGCAGATAAATATTTGTTTCTCTTTTCCTGTTTGGCTCAGAGGGTCTATTTTACCTTTTTTATGTGACAGAAAACTGTCTCACAATTTTATGAAGTAAATTTAGGTGTAAATACGATTCTGCTATAGTATGTGCATTTCATGTGTTGCTAAGAAGTAACTGAGCCAACAAAACCTTGCAGAATTGAAGACAATATTTTCCTAAGCCTTGTTAATTAAAATTCAGATAGCACTTTTATGTTCATAAAAGTTTGTTTATTTATGCATGAGTCCAGGACTGGGGATTGAACCTAGGGCCTTCACATTAGGATACATCCCCAGTCCTTTGTAAATTTTGAGATAGGACCTCGCTAAGTTACTCAGGCTGGACATGAAATTGTGATCTTTCTGCCTCAGCCTCCCAGAGTGCCAGGATTATAGGTGTTACAACTTTATTCAGCTATAAACATTCTTACTTAAAGTCTGAAGTCATGAGATTTCCTTTCCTTAAATATCTGGACCAAAATAGTCCTACAACTGCTATAATGGTTTTATTATTAGATCCCCCCATCTGAGAGACAGCACAATCATCATGGCAGTGGTTCAAAACTGTGCCCTGATAATGCACACCTCCTTCTTCCCAGAAGCCCCTGTGGCTTCTCCTTCCCAAAAGTCTGCCAAAGCTCAGGAATGTAAAGATTTACCCAAGCCCCTGCACTCTCACAATAAATCAGCTCACATCAGCCACCAGAACCCTACTCCCATCAGAGCCTGTATCAGGCAGAACCTGCCCTTTGTCTGCAGAGAGCCAACACAGCCTTCCTTGTGGTGACTCACTCCATTAAACTCTTTTATTAACTACTTGCCTCCTCTCTTTAGTATTCCATGCTGCTCTAGATTGAGTACAAAGTTTCCCACTCAATCAGTTATAACCAATAGTAAGTAGTATTTTTAGAAAAAATTCACTAACATGAGACAATTTTTAGGGCAGCATTTAATCTACACTTTTCCCTCACCAGAAAACACTTGTTATATGCCCTCTAAACAAATAGAAGTTAGCCAGGCCTCCTGGTTCACATCTATAATCTGAACCACTCAGGAGGCTGAGACAGAAGGATTACAAGTCTGAGGCCAGCCTGAGCAGTTCAGCAACACCTTCAGACCTTCTCTCCAAATTAAAGAGAAGCCTCAGCCTTGAGGGCCAGAGTGTTTTCCTGGTATGAGTGAGGCCTCGGCTTAGTTTGAGTCCCAGAACTAAACACACACATGCACACACATACAGTTTGTTGGCTGTAAGTGTAGCTCAGTGGTTGACTGCTTGCCCAGCCTGCAGGAACCCTCAAGGTTCCATGCTTAATATGGTAGAAAGGAAAAAAAAAAAGAACCAGATATATAATCCCATCTACTGAAGAGGCTGAGGCAGGAGGATTGCAAGTTTAAAGCTACCTGTGCAATTTTGTAAGAACTGGCCTCAAATTTTTTTTGAAAAGATAGGTTTTGTTTTTGTTTTTGGTACTGAGGGTTGAACTCATGACCTTGTACTTGCCAAGTGGATGCTTGTGCCACTGAGCTAAAGCCCTGTCCTGAAAAGGTAGTTTTTGCTCATTATATAAATGCCCTATCTTGGAATGATTTCCCTTAAGTTTTAAACTGAATGCATTTATTGAGGGTTTATATTTGCAGGTTTTATAAAAAATCTCCTATGTTTCAGAAAAAGAATAAATATAAGGCTGTATAATTATATTTGACATAATGGCTCTCTATTGATAAGAATTTTATTAACTATTAGATTTAAAAATTTTAGAAAGCTAAATTATCTGATTTCCTGATTTTGAACAGTTTCTTGAATTAAGAAATCAGTTTTAAATAGCTTTGTGATTTTTATGTTGAATTAGTGGATGTTTGTGGTGGTTGTTTTTCGTTTGTTTGTTTTTGGTGATGGTGATACTATGGATTGAAACCATGGCCTTCACACTGAGCTAGATCTTGGCCCTTGTGTCTTTTTGCTAAGTCACTAAACTGCTCTGGCTTAGCCTTGAACCTGCCACCCTTCTGCCTTAGGCTTCCAGAGTACTGAGATTCCAAGCATGTGGCACCTAAGCCCAGAGAGTTGACTTTTAAACAGTTTGATGTCCTAGTTTATAATAGAATATTGGTTTCTATAAAGAAGACATGTCTATCTTTCCGGAACCAGATTTTATTGATGACATGGAAGAAAAAACTCCTATTATCTGTGAAGTAGTGTCCCGGCCCGCGGGTAAGTCAATGTAGACGCTAGAGGGGGAATGGGGATGAGAAGAGATGCGAAGAATGGAGACAAGACACGATTCTGATCAAGTCTCATTTATTCAAAGAAAGAGTAATGAATATATAGGGTATTGGGGGAGGAGGTAGTTGGGTTCTGAGCCGTCAGCAGGTAACTTAGCAACAGTGGCAAGGCCGAGGGTTATAGGGTAATTCAAATCTCCTGTGCATGTGCTCATAAGGCGGGATGATTAACCTAATCCCTGAATGGGCCAAGCAGGCTAGGCAAGGAGAGGAGCTTAACTACCAAACCTAACTCCTAGAGGGGGTTAAGGTGGCTGCTGCCTGCAGATATAAGGTGGCAGCCAATTACAGGGCTTCCCACAAAGTAAAAATGGCATCAGAGGAGCAGATTGCAGAAAGAAAAATGAAGATGCTAAGTGGAGAGGCCAGCAGTTGCTTTATGCTCAGTGGGACTGAGGGCAGCCATGGAGTATTTTTATTTGGCTTCATCATTACCATTTAAGTAAATGCCACTGACCTTTTGTATTTTTACTGGTGTTTGTTAGGCATTCCAGCATGTATGACATTTTAGATGTAACTTCAGTATCATTTCTAAAGTTGGAAACTATTAGTAAGTCTTACTACCACAATTACTATTCATAATGTCTCCCAATAGCTGACTGTACCTTTTTCTTCAGGAGTTGATGTGAAATAAAAACAACTTTAAACCTTATAGTAGTACCAAATAAATGGCTTATGTAAAGCCAAAACAAGGAATACTATTCTTTGGTAGCTACTGTTTCTGTGTTCTTACACTGTTATCATAAAATATGAAACTTTTAATTATAAATTTAAGCAGATCATGGTGACACATGCCTATAATTCCAGCACTTGGGAAGCTGAGGCAGGAGAATCACTGCAAGTGTGAGGCCACCCTGGGCTACATAGTGAGTTCAAGGCCAGCCTGGACTACATAACAAGACTGTGTCTCAAAAAACAAAACCCCACCAAACGAACAAAAAGTAAGTTTAGAATTGATAGCCCTCATATTATATTGTCAGTATAAAAATGGGATAAGAAATTTCCTCAAAAACAATGGGACAGCATCAAGACCAAATGCCTGCTCTATTGATTTGAAGATGATCTTACAAACTAGCTGATGGCCTACGGATAGGTCTTCCTCATTGCCTTTACTTGATATATGCCTTGGTCTCTTGTTTTAGAGGTTTTTTTGTGCTGCACAGGCCATCACATGGCATCTTTTCCGGTGGCTCTGAGTGGGCTTCGCAGTGTGAGTCTGTTTTGCATTGTGACAATTGTCCTACCAGTACCACACTGCAGTTCGGTCAGAGGCTGGAGGTCAGCAACACTGCTCTGATTCCAAAACCAGGGCGCTACGGATAGACCTGCTTGGAATGTGTTCGTTGAGGTGGGGTTAGACAGCCAGTCATGTCAAAGAGCATGTGGAAGAAGGTTAGATCCCAATGAGATTTCCTGTGTATGAGCATCTCACTGTTTAAACAGGGTATCAGACAACCACAGCTTACAGGAAAGATTTAACTTGCTCACAGTTTCAGTCCCTGATCTGCTGGCCCCTGGGCAGGAACATCACACAGAAAGGCCTGGCACCCAGAAACAGAGGAAAAATTCTTTTTGCCAGAGTAATCTTTCATAAACCTTTTGCAACTGGCTGAGACCCTTTGCATGTTGCTCAGTCTATGGTTACTTACTCTTCTGTTTTGTCCTATATTACCTATTGGATACTAGTTTACCCTTAAGACAAAGATTTATATATATATATATATATATATATATATATATATGTATATATATATATATATATATATGTATATATATATATATATATATAATACTAAAGATTAAACTAAGGCCTCTTACATGCTAGGCAAGTGCTGCATTGCTGAGCTCTACCCACAGTTCTTTATTTTATTTTTTTGAGGAAAGATCTCACATATTTGCCCTATGTGGCCTCAAACTTGAGCAGTCCTCCTGCTTCAATTCCCTGAGTTGTGAATACAGGCCTGCACTCAAACAGGGCTTAAACATTTATTATATCAAAATTCTTCCTCAGGCAAAAAGTTTGTTCCTAAATAGTTGGTCACTTTTCTTGTTATACTCATGTAAAACATCAAGGCAAATCACATAAAGCTAAATATTTCCAAACATGTTTGATTTTCTTTATTGTTTGTGGTAAAACTCAGGATGATGTTTATATATTTCTAAGAAAAACTAAGATACTCTCGTTATTAGATTAGCTTGTAGCTCTGTTCAATGTTCTTGTAATCTACATGTAGACTGGACTACATTTCAGATTCTCCTAGTGTTATACCTTGGTTTGGATGTCCCCCCAAAGCTTCATGTGGTCATGGGGGGACTTTTTCAGAGGTGACTGGATGGAGAGTGTGTGATTCATTCATGGTGCAATGCTAGGATTAAGGGTTCTAAGATTAAGGGTGTGAGTGTTACTTGCCCTAAGTACAGGAGCCTGGGTACAATATAGGGGACAGAAAGAGGCTTGCTGCTAGTTACTTGTAACTGGTCACTCGCTTGCTTTTGCTGCCTTCTGCCTGTCATGCCATGGACTGTTTCTCTTCTGCAATGCACCTCTATGACACCCCTCTGCCGTACCACCCTGCCTTGGAGCCAGCCAACTCTGAACTGAAACCTCTACAAACTGTGATCTAAATAAACCTCTCCTCCTTTAATTTTGGATGTCAAGCCATTTGGTTTCCTCTAATATCTGGCTAACACACTCCACCCAAGAGAACTTCTCAACTTTTAAAGTCTTTTTAGCTAAAGCTGAACAACTCCATGCCCTGTTCAAGGGCTAAGCCTCATGCCTGTTATGTGGGCCACAAAGAAAATTGACCCAACTACCAGATGCCGTAAGACATGGTTGAATACAAACTAAGGCAAGGTATTGATATTAGAACTAAGAAACTCGACTCTCTCTCTGTCTACTGAGATCTCTGACCCCCTAATTCTTTCTTGCTTATGCTTATTTTTTCACTTGATGAGACAATGGTATAGTTAAAATTTCACAGAAGCGCCTATGGGTTACTTAGTGGAATTCTTTAGACCTCCCCAACATTCTCAAGGCAACTCTTGTTCAAATTATAGTCTCATTTTTCATACAACTCTTTTAATTAAACCCAATCAAGGAACATTAAATGATAGAGTTGTTCTAGATTGGTGGACATAGTGGCACATACCTGTAGCTCTAGCCCTCTAGGAGGGTGATGCAGGAGGATCACAAGTTCCAGTTCAGCCTAGGCAATTTAGTGAGACCTGCCTCAAAAGAGGGCCATGTGACGGTCCTGAGTTTAATCTTCAGTATGGGAGGACAGAAGGAGTTGCTTTAATTACCTATTAGTTAAACAAGAAAAAAATGTGTCATTGCCAATATTACATTACCAATACGACATGTTGTGCCTGGATAAATCCCTCTGAGGAAATGGAGGATCAGCTGTAAATGGTAGGTGAACGAGTCCACGGGGAAGTCTTGCATAACTCTCCACAGTCATTTGATTTTTTCAGCTAGTTGCCATTAATGCAAATTAGGTTTGTTATGATTTTGGTGGTTTTGTTTTATGTCGTTTTCATTTATTTCAGGCCACATCCATAGTGACCCACTTTTTCTGACCCACCTCTTACAGTAAGTTAGCTATAAACCCCAGTAATCCAATCATCTCTTAAAAGCCCTGCCTGTGAACACATGAGGTGTTAGGGGGATATTTAGATATAAGCTCTAACGAGAGAGAAACTCTGAAGCTTTAGAAAACAATAATGAATTTGAAAGGATAAATTTCCTAGATAGCAAATGGCTAAGAATTTTCCAGTTTTGATAATAGACGTAAATCCTTAGATTCAAGAAGCCCAATATACCTTTCATATATTAATGTAAAACTGCAGGAAAAGAAAAGAATCTGAAACCACCTGGAGAAATATGACAAACCATCTACAAAGCAACGAAAATGAGATATCATTGATGTCTCAATAATAGCAATGGAAACCAGAAAACCTTGGAGTAAAGTTTTCCATGATCTGAGAAAAATAGCCTACCAACTTAACATTTTATAAATGGTATAGCTGTTTGTCAAGTGAGTTCAGGCTGGGTGTGGTGATACACAGCTCTAATCTCAGCAGTCTGGAAGATGAGGGCAGAAAGATTGAAAATTCAAGCCCAGCCTGGGAAATTTAGCAGTTTAACAAGAATTTATTCCAAAATAAGCCAAGGGCTAAGGATATAGCTCGGTACAAAAGCTATGGGTTCATTCCCCAGTATTCCCACCTCCAGATAGAGTGATAGCAAAACATCCAAGTACGTTGTGCTTGTCTGTAAGCCCAGCTATGTAGGAAGCTGAGGCATAAAGATCTCTCTCTCTCTGTCTCTCTCGCTCTCACACACACACATATACACACACACACACACACTTTCAATAAGCCAAAAAGTATAATTTATTGATAAAAGGTACTTATTAATGAAAATTCTAAAGGGTGTTTTTCAAAAGTAGAAGAAAATAGGGAAATGATTCTGAGGTAGGAGATGGGGGTTGGCTGGGAGACTGAACATAACCTGTCAATCACAAAGATCCAGACCTGAGGCTGCAAACAGGAGGTAACCGTGTGACCTGATCCAGAATGAGTATGACTGTCCATCATGGCCAGAATATGTGAGCAGAGCAACTTTGAATAGACCCGATTCTAAAAAGTTATAAAGATGGTGGCCATTGACTTTGCTGCTACATACTGTGATCTTAATTTTCTGCTAGGCTCTTATCTCTTTAGTGGCCTGTTCTGTTTGTGAGTTTTATCTCTTTTTGTTCTTCTCTCTTCTTCACTTTCATTTTCTTCTTTTACTTAAAAAATAAAAGGTTGTGTTTAACTGTTCTTCAGTTGTCCTGGCCAATTCTTTGGGTGGGACAGAAAAGGCCTGGAATCACTGGACGTTGCATCCTCCAGCAATAATGCTACATAGTCTGATCTATAAACAGGACTAGGGAGCAATGATGTTGATGAATATGTGGCTAAATCTAAAGAAAAATTCTGTAAAATAATATTGGTGTGGGGGGGGCAGAAAACCAGAGCTAAAATGTTGGGCATAGTAGCATTCTCATTGACACATGGTGATCAAAATTAAAATATTCAGGGGTTGGGGATTTAGCTCAGTGGTATAAGCGCCTGCCTGGCAAACGTGAGGTCCTGAGTTCAATCCCTGGTACCAAAAAAATAAATGAAATTAAAATAATCTACAGCTCTTTTATACTTATGAGATAAATGCATTGATTAATTCTAGACTTTGTTGACAAAGTGTGTTAAAATAGAGTGATCACTAAAAGAAGAGGTAAAACAAATATAAGTCAGAAGAACCATATGGAATGAGTATTAAGTAAGGGGAACAAAATGGAATGAAAAAACAAAAAAGTCCAATGTGCAGGAAGAAAGCAGAATGCAAAACAAGGCCCCCAAGTGCTATTTCAGCAGCACATATACTAAAATTGGAACAATACAATTAGCATGGCCCCTGCGCAAGGGTGACACAAATTCATGAAGCGTTCCATGTTTTTATAGAGACAGTGCTCAAAAGGAAAGAACAATTTGGATAGGGGGAAGGAGGGGGAAGACCATATGTATATAGGTACATATTATATATGTATGTATATGCCAGATAAATAGCTATGCTGCTGATCTGTTAATTCACCCAAAAGAACAGTTTGTGTTTTCATTGTTTGTTTGATCATTTTTTTCGTGCCTAAATCTTGTAACCTGAACAACTACTTCTAAAATAACAACATGTAAGATATTAATTAATATTAATCTCCTGATTCTTTTGGAAATTCTGTATATTTTGTTTTGCTTTTTTTAAAATTTAAAAAAAAACCAAATGATAGAACAAATAATTGACAGAAGCAAAGTCAAATAAATTAGTGATCACTATACATGCTACTCAACTCTGTAAAAAGCAGAACTTAACTCTATGTAAAAAAAACCCTCTATATAAAGAATTGTATTTTTTAAAAAGCAAATTCACTTGAAACTAAAAGACAAAAAAAAAAACAAAAAACAGATTGAGAGTAAAATCACAAGACATAATGACACCTAACCCTGAGGTAGCTACT
Organism: Cavia porcellus; assembly: GCF_034190915.1. Lineage (NCBI taxonomy): Eukaryota > Metazoa > Chordata > Mammalia > Rodentia > Caviidae > Cavia > Cavia porcellus. The sequence goes on from NW_026947500.1 coordinate 31,589,538, forward strand.
TTAATGTCATATAGAACAGACTTGGAGGCAAAAAAAAAAAAAGTATTAAAGGAGGTCACTCCATGTTAAAATGTTAATTTCACCAAGCAGTTATAACAATTCTAAATTTGTATAACCTTCCTTGTCTCTTGATGAATACTCTATCTCCCAAATTTAGAATATCCCAGGACTTGGTTCCTAGAACTTTTCCATGACAGTCTTTTCTTTGGTGATCACATTTAGTTCTATGGCGTTCAATACCAATTATATACTAACTCTGCAGCCAACACCTCTATTGTGAAAGTTACATCTTCAGCCAAAGCCTCTGATATGAAGTCTAGACTCATGAAATCAATAGTCTACATGACGTTTCCTTTTTGGTATTTAATAGTATCTCAAATCGACTCCACCTAAAATTAAGCCTTTAGTCTTATTCCTCACATATCCTCTTCTCCCAGGCTTTCCTATCCCAGATAAAGGCAACGCCATCTTTTTAATCGCTTTATGTCCAAAACAATGGAGTCCTCCTTGATCTGGCACTTCCATCTCAGATCCCAGCAGTAAGTCTAATAAAATTCTTTCCTATCTTCCCTCCTTTTTCTCTTAAGATATTGGGAATTTTCATTAACCTTTGCACTAAGTGACATCCCCAATCACTTTTAAATTTTAAGATCAGGCGTCACCTCATCATTAAATTGCTTGGATTTACAATCCCCTTGTCTCCAAACTCCTAGAGTGCTGGGAATGCAGGTGTGTGCCACCATGTCTGGCTTATTTTATTCTTTCTTTCTGGTTTGTGTGCCACCATGTCTGGCTTATTTTATTCTTTCTTTCTGGTTTGAGACAACATCTTGCTATGCAATCCAAGTTTGCCTTGAACTCATCATGCAGCCCAGGCTGGTCTTGAACTTGTGATCCTCCTGTCTCAGCTTCTGGTTTACTGGGATTACAGATGCGAACCCCCATGCCTGACTGTTTTTTTTTTTTTTTTTTTTTGCTTTGCTGTGAGGAGTCACCCAGATGACTCTCCTTGAAAAGAAGAGCGACTATTTCCATTTTGGATAAATTTGGCCCCATCTCCAGGGACTGGAGAGCTGGCTAGACTATTTCTTTGCCCCTTCAATTGGCTTTAAGCAATGTAAATTGGGCTGGCTGAGGAGCTGATGTGCAATCTCTGAAGCAAAGCAACAGGTCAGTGTTACCCCGCCCAGTGACTCCTCAAATACATGGTTGAGCCTGGTGGGATGGAGAGCCTTTTTCCACGCTGTTGGCTAGGACCAAGCCTTGAGAAAGAGGCTATGACTTCCCAGGGCAAAAGGATTGTATATCAGAATTGAAGCACTGAGCCTAGATTATTAGACACTACCTCAGCTGTGTTATGCAGATTACTCTCTCTGCATTTCTTACCCTCTGCATATCGCAAAGGTGATCTCATACCTTCTACCTAATCCAGCTCATGGTAGAGATAGCAGTCATGTATTGCCCGCCATTCTCAATGTTACTGATCCCCAAGCCATTCCCCTCAACGTGAATTAATAAAACCTGGGAAGGGCTCTGGGTCAAGGCCTTTGTTCCAGTGAACCATCATCTTGGCTAGACTTAGGACCCCTTGGCTCCCCACAGCTGTATATATGTCTTAGTGTCTTTCTTTTCACTGTGCGTTGCAATGGATGTGGTTGATTGGAATTAACTCACTAAGATTCAATAACTTCTCCTTGGGATTATAATTATAAACCATCCTGGATTGAGACAAGGACAGGAAAGCATTGCCTAGACTTTATCATTAATTTGTATCTTTGAAAGAAAGGCAAAATTGGATCACTTCTCTCCACCCTTGTTGTCGCCACCCTGCTCCACACTACTGCCATCTCTGGCCTGGGTTATTGTATTTGTCTTCTATTGCTGATGCTCCTCCTTCTGCCTGTGATCTCCTCTACGCTTGCCCAGATTCTCCTAGAAGCTGATGCCAGGACAGGCTGGAATGTACACATGATTTACTATGGAAGATCCCGTGAGACAGAATGGGATGGGAATCAGGAGAGGCTTGTGAAGCTGCTAGACTGTGATCTGAGTCCAATCTGGAATGAAGGCAAGAAGGAAGGTGGGTTGGGTGCCATTGGAGCAGGCTTCAGTATAGTTATGAAAAGCTGAGCAACGCTGTTAGGGGACCTGAACCAAAGCTTCCCATCAGAGGAGTTCTGTGACGCCTAGGAGTGGGGCTGCCTCAGTTTCTCTCCTGGGCTCAGTCATCCACTCGAGAACAGCTGCGGCTTCAAAGTCCTCCATCTGGGGCCCGCAGTGAGTTCAGCTTCCTGCATTCAGCCATCCAGGGTGCTGGCCAGTGACCAGTGTCTTCGCCTCTCCCGTCTGTTCTCCGTAGTAGTGAGCGCCATCCTGCCCAGATGTAGTCAGATCCTGTCATTCTTCTGTTCCAAGACTTCCTACATGTGGGTTTCCCACTACTTGAAAGATGTGAGCTTGCCAGACCTTCAGCTCCTAAACCGAGGCACTGTGGGTAGACTTGGGTCCTCTGCTCTGTGAGCAGTGGTTAGAAGGTGAGAAGACGTTTGCTTCTTAGATGTACCACTCGACAGCTTTGGATTTGAACCAAAGACCACAGCATGCAAAGGAGAGTGTGTAGACACACACCACACTTACCTTTCCAAGGAAAGAATGAGGGAAGCATGCATGTGTGAAGGTTTCTTGAGGGAAAGATCCAAAGATTTGTTTATATCCCCGGTTTGAATCCAGGGCTAACACGTGCTGTGACAAGCGTACCACGCCACAGCTATACCCCATCCCTTTTCAAATTTTATTTTGGGACAGGGTCTTATTAAATTGTTCGGGCTTGGACCAGGAATTTAGCTCAGAGGTTTAATTGCCTGCCAGGCAAGTGCAAGGTTGTGAGTTCAATCCCTGGTTACAAAAAAAAAAAAAAAAAAAAGTTGCCCAGGCTGACCTCTGACTTATAACCCTCCTGCCTCAGGCTCCTGAGTAACAAAGATTAAAGGGAGTGTCATCATACCCAGTTGGAATTTGGGTGTTTTTTTTTTTTTCACTACTGGGATGGAACATAGGGGTGCTTCACCCTTGAGCTATACCTCCAGACCTTTAAAAGTATGATTATTTTTATTGTGAGACAGGGTCTTGCTAAATTGTCCAGACTGGACTCAAATTCTAAATCCTCTTGCCTCAGTTTCCTCAGTGGGGGTTACCAGTATGTATCACTATACCTGCTCAACCAGGGACTCTTAAAATTGTAAGTAGTTTGGAGTTTTTCTCCTAGTCGCCTCATCATTACTCCTATAGGCAGTAGATAATTCTATTTGGAATTAGCAATCAAACAAAGTATAGGAACAAGAGCTGTATGATGACATGGTTCATTCCGAGGGTGTGTTTGAAACATCTTATAGTATCAGAAAGTAAGGAAGTGCTGAGAGTCAGTGGGGAAAAAAGTGGAAAATTAGTGGGGCACAGGATCTAGTTTGAAGGGGTTCCCACTGTTTAAATGTTGGTTCTTTGAGCACCAAAAACAAAACAAAATGAAATAAAAATCAGATAGATTATAATTCATTAATTAAAGACAACAAAAAATCCATAAACCAGATGTGGTGGTGCACACCTGTAATCCCAGCACTCTAGGAGGCTTTGGCAGGAGAATCCAAAGATTGAGACCAGTTAGAGCAAGTTAGAGAATTAGTAAAAGAAAAAGTTTATAAAGAGCTGCCTGGCAGCCCAGGATTTAGCTCAGCAGCACAAGCACTTGCTGGCAAGCGCAAGGTCATGAGTTTGATCCCTGGTACCAAAAAACCAAAAAAACCAAAACCAAAAAACTAGTTCATGGTAAAATTTTAAAATGTATATGCTATTACAAAAAAAAGAAAAGCAGCTTTTAATAATTCATATAATAATCATCAATATGGAGCCTGAGGCATTGTGACACATTCTATAATCCTTAGTATTCTAAGGAGGCTGAGGAAGATGGATTGCTGAGAGTTGAGGTTAACTTGCGCTACATAATGAGTTTAAAAGCGAGCTGGAGGGCTGGGGATTTAGCTCAGCGGCATAAGCGCCTACCTTGCAAGCATGTGGTCATGAGTTTGATCCCTGGTACCGATTTAAAAAAAAAAGCCAGCTGAAACAACAGAGCAAGACCCCATTTCCAGAAAAATCAATAAATACTAAGATAATTAAGTGGATGGCTGTTGGGAAACAAGACACTCATACAGTCTCAAGGTAGCACTTCACAGAATAATGATACTTATAATATTTATTTGTTTATTCGGTGGGACTGGGGATTGAAACTAAGCCTTTGACTGAGCAACATTCCCAAGTCCTTTTTTTATTTTTTATTTTGAGCCGGGTTCTCCCTAGATTGTTAAGTTGCCCTGACTTGGCTTCAATTTGAAATCCTCCTGCCTCAGGTTCCCTGGTGCTGAGATTACAGGTACATATCACCATGCCTACCAGAATACTTTCTAATTATAAAGGAAAAAGATACCTTTATGATAGAGAAAGTCAGGAGAGTTTAGCAAAATGAATGAAGCAAAATGACATGAATCATCACCTGTGTCAGGGAATCCCCAAAGTCATCCTGGGGTTTGATAATTCACTTGAAAGACCAATGAAACTCAAAAGTGTTGCTATACTCACAGCTCTAGAATATTTCAGAGCAAGCATATAAATTACAATGATCATCTAGGGGCCAGGAATATTGCTCAATGATACAAGCGCCTTTCTGGCAAGCACAAGGTTATGAGTTCAATCCCCGGTACCTAAAGTGAAATAAAATAAAATAAAATAAGCATCTGGGAGTGATGGGACACTGCTATAATCCCAGCACTCTCTGAAAGGCTGAGGCAGGAAGATTGAAAGTTTGAGCCCACCCTGGGCAACTTAGTGACTTTGTTAAAACCCTGTCTTAACATTTAAAGAAAACACAAAAAGGTCTGGGGATGTAGTTCAGTGCAAAGGCACTGGGTTCAATCTCTAGTTTAAAAAAGAGAGAAATATCAAAAGACACATGGAAAAACCAAGCATGAGCTTTTGGTCTCTTCTTCCAGAGGGGTCACGTAAATGGCTTGCTTCTTCATGGGATGACATGAATAAAATGCTGCTGCCAAAAAAGTCCCCCCCCCCAACCCCGCACTTGGTGTCCAAGGTTTCATTGAAGGCATTTGTCACACCCCCAATCTCCAGGCCACCAGAGGTCAAACTTACTGGGATCTCAGGCATGTAGGAACAGGGGTTGGGCTGGGGCCACAGCTCAGCAGTACAGTTTCAGTGGTGCATGTGCAAGACGCTGGATTCCAAGGATATGCTTTCAGGGATCACTGCTATCATTTGTTTACCACATGAGAAATTGTGGACATAAATGATCAGGCTGCTAGAGTATGGGTACCATGGCTTATGTCTAGGTGTCCCCCAAAACCTCATGTAATCCCGGGGAGTGCTTTTTCAGAGGTGGCTGAATCTACAGCATGTGATTGATTCATAGTGGAGTACTAGGATTAAGGGTGGGTGATTACTAACTCAATTCACTGACTGGTTGGGCCCTACTCTAATTACTGTAGCCAGGATACAATATAAGAGACAGAAAGAGGCTTGTCTTGTCTCTTGCTTGCTTTGCTATCTTCTGCCTGCCATGAACTGATTTTCCTCTTTGATGCCCCTCTGCCAAGCCAACCTGCCTTGGAGTCAGCTGAGTATGGACTGAAACCTCTACAAACTATGAGGTAAATAAACCTTTCCCCTTTGAGTGTCAGGTCTCAGCAGCAGGAGATAAGCAACTAAGACAATGGGTGAGGTCTAAGTAAGGCTCACAAAGACACTTATCAGGGAGGACACTGAGAGCTGTCTCCCAGGAGCAGATCAAAGACCAGGTCTTTCTTTGGACCATACAGAATCTGAATAACCCAAATCCAGTTGAAATAACCCTGTACTGCATATCTCATTGAAAAAGGGCTCAAATCAACAACATAGCATGCTGCTAAAATATTTCTTCTATGTCTAGTCACGAGGAAACCAGAAGAAATAGTCAGATTGATTGACATGTGGCAAAACAATAGTCCTGCCTTTTAAAAAGTGTCAAATCTGTGAATAAAAAGGGGAATGGTTCTACATTAGAGGTGACCCATTTTTCTACTTTCTGTTCCTATGTTTTTAACTACTTTAGATGCTCTATATGTGTGGAATCAGACATTTGTCCTTTGTGAGTGATTTATTTCACTTTGCAAAATGTCCTTGAGGTTTTTTTATGTTCTGCAAGTACAAGATCTGCAGTTTTCTTTAACCTAGAACAGTTCATCTTTGTAAACTTTAGTGTGTGTGAAACTTTATAAGATTCTGCATAATAATCTCTTTTTTGTTTCTTTTCTTTTCTTTTTTTTTTTTTTTTGAGACAGGCTCTCACTATATAATCAGACTGGCCTTGAATTTAGAAATTCTCCTGCCTCAGCCTCCCAAGTCCTGAAATTACAAGCATGCACCACCATGCTCATCTATAATAATCTGTTTTGTGCCTATACCATGTTTTTCTTCTCCATTCATTGGTCAAGATTAACATTTGACTAGTTTCCATCTCCGTTATTGTGAAAGACACCAGGATGAACATAGATGTGCAAATATATCTCTTCTAAACACTGCCTGCAGTTATTTTAGATGTATACTCAGAAGGGCTAGATCATATGATGATTCTATTTTTAATTTTGAGAGGAATCTCCATTCTAGCTCTCTCAATGGCTGTATAATTTTACACTCCCAAAAATGGTACCTAAGTGGTCCAATTTCTCTACCCTCTTGAAAACACTTGTTTTTCCTAATTGTTGATTCTGACAATGGTCATCCTAATCAGTATAAGAAGCTGATAGCTTATTTTAGGTCACAATTTGTGCTTTTCTGATATACTAAGTATTGTTAGTGTGTGTGTGTGTGTGTGTGTGTGTGTGTGTGTGTGTGTGTGTCTATAGGTTTCACTGGGGATTGAACACAGGACTTTGTAAATGCTAGGCAAGCATTCTATCATTAAGCTGTCTCCCCCAGCCCTTACGCATCATTTTTTGTATGCTTACCGGGCCTTGTGTATCTTTTTTGGAGAAATGTCTATTCAAGTCCTTTGACCATTTATGTATATAAGTATGTATGACAAAATCTCCCTAAATTGTTCAGTGATCCCAGAGTGCAGGGATTATAGGTGTGTGCCACCACACTAGGTTTATGATTAGATCTTTAATTCTATTTGAATTAATTTTTATATGTAGTGCATGACAAGGAAACTTCATTCTTTTACATGCAGATATCCAGGCAATTTCTGGTTTTTAAATTTCTTTTTACTGCATGTCAATCAAAGCTCTGAATTAATATCATAATATACTGATCACTGAGGGTGTGATAGCAGTCTTCCAGGGATTTTTCTTGTTTTTGTTTTGGAGACAGGGTCTCATTATGTAGTTCAGCTGGCCTGTACTCACTATAGAGCCCAGGCTGGCCTCAGACTCATGGTGATTCTCATGCTTCAGCCCTCCCATGTGCTGGATTATAGGCATGCATCACCATGCCCAGCTGCGAAATTTTGGTTTTTTGGGGAGACTGGGGGGACAGGAGTCCTGCTATGTTACCCAAACTGGTCTAGAGCACTTAATCCTCCTGCTTCCCAAATACTTGGGATAATAGGCGCCAGGAGAGCAGTCTTTTCTTGTCTTTCCAATTTTACTTGGTAGCAAAAGTTATCTTGGTTTGGTTATATAAAAGTTTAGTATGTGTGAATTTTCTCTGTAAATATATTTGAATAAATCAGCGGCAAGTACATTTTCATACATTTATAATTGTGTAAAAAACAAAAAAAAATTTTTTCTGAGCAAGGCTAATGGTTCTCAGAGCTCATATATTTAGTTTGCTGGATAAAAATAGAAATAATAGGATGAAGAAAGTCATTTATCAGTTAATTTGCTTTCCAAAACTAAAATGGTAATAAGAGGGCTACATGTTAAAAAACCACCAAGCACAGCCTCCTGCCACGCATGTGCTAAGTATTCCCCCGAGCAACACAGGAGATTTGTCTTAAGCCCTGTGATAGAGGTAGCCGGGAGCAAAACAAAAGGTACCAGGATTAACGTAATGAATGCCCTCGGATTCAAGAATATGGTGTCCTACGCACGTACAAACATAGATCAGTAGCGGATTTAGGGAATCTCTATTAGACTGCACCTGTTGGCATCCTGGGTGAATCCAGCCCTTGTTTAAGGCTTCCAGTTGGAGCTGGCAGTTGTTGTAGAGATTACATTATTTAAAGCCTTCAGCTGGCTCGTGTAGGCAAGCAGTAGCTTAGAAGACACTTAATCTATTTTTTAAAATCTGTTCCTAAGTTTGCTTTGCTCAGCCTGTAAGACTCCGTGTACCACCCACCTGCCGCATTCTGGAATCTTTTAAATTTATCCAAGGGGAAAAGGTCTTTGTGAATTATCTATATTTTAATATAGAAATATGCTTATTTTGAGCACAACATATCTGTAATAAATCAATCATAATCTGCTAAACATCCAAAATGCACTGTTTAAATGTATTTTAGAAGGAAATGACTAATTTACCCATTTCCACAGCCATCTTTTATATCTTTATCTTTAATTAGTGTTAGAGGAGCTTTTCATAATAATACTTTTTTTTAAAACAAAAACATTTTGATGTTAAAGGCAGCACCCTCTATATTACATAACTTGGTAGCACATGGCAATATGTTTAGCTTCTTAGAAAATTACTAGAATTACTTAATAAACTTTCCTATGCCTTGAAGTGACCTGACAAGGGATATGGATGACAGCTTCTGGATAACTCTCAAGAAGAGGATTTACCAGGTTAATCTACTTACATGTGATTAACCTTTACCTAAAGGACCAGCATTTATTTTTTCCACAGTTGAAAATTATAGTCACTATTTTCTTACTAGAAAACTTTAGCCTGATATTATGTGCATTGTTTCTTTGAATTTATTAGGTGCGTGCTAGGTTAATATTTCTGCAAAACAATAGACCATGTTTCCAGTATCACTCACTGTCTGAAGTTATGTTTTTTTTGGTGCATCTAAAAAAAATAAAACTTCTTTTTTCTAAATCGTGGAATCTGAAGTGAAGTAACTATGGTGCTCACCTATTCTTATTTTTCTAGAATGTACATGTAGAATTTGTGAAGCAGCTAAAAAAAAGTATGAAATAGATATTAAGCACTGAAATGTAAAGAACTAACTAAAATTTCTCTTTTACGAATCATGGGATTTCATTGAGCACGTGGCAGACTGAGGCAGGAGAGCCACCATGAGTTTGAGGCCAGCTTGGGCTACAAAGTCAGTTCAAGGCCAATGTGAACTGCATAGTGAGACTCTGTCTCAAAAAAAAAACAAACAACAACCAATCCAAACCAAAACAAAACAAAAAAACCAAAAAAACAAACCCACAAGTTCTCTTATTTGTGAAGCTAATAAAATTTATTGTCTTCTTTCTTTTCCTCCTTAAGACTTTTCATTATTTTTAGAAGCTTATTTTAGGCACGATGAAGATGAAGGCAAAAATTTTAGATATGTAGGCAGAGGAAGAAAATAAATTTAGGACAACTGCTTCTTAAATAGAGAAAATAATGGTTGAGCTATTTTAGTGTAAGTTTTTCCAAGGCTACAAATATATTTGCAAAGACAAGTAGAATATGATTTTGTACTAAGCAGCAGTCTTTGGAGAGCTGATGTGGACAAATTAAACCAAACAATAAACATTTATACTAGCTCCATGACTGACTTTTATTGGATTTCTTTTTTAATCGGGCAGAATTCCATCATCCTTTCTCCAATTTGGTTGCTTTAAAAATGTGATCAGTGGACACCACCCTAAGGGCCCACAGGAGAGACTAGGGCGCCCCAGCTCTGTCCCCACTCTGGGCCTCTCCCTTGGGGTCACTTTCTCATCTGAGGGTAGCTTCAAGGGGTCAAACGCTCATTTTTCTACTCACAGCTGCCACCACCTGCTCTGTTTCCTGGGGTTCCTCCCCCATTTTGTCCCACCCAAGACTGGCTTTGGCCTCATCCACTTTGTTTAGCTTCCCCTCTTCCTTTCTGTCACTGAAAATAAGTATATGTCTGTTTCCACGCTGGAGGGACAGAGGATTGGGACCTATCTACAATCCAGCCATGTCTGTCACAGTCTATCCCCATGAGCCTGATTTCCCTTAAAATCTGTAAAGAAGTTAGTCATGCTGGTGCACATCTATGATCCTGGCATTCTGGGAGGGTGAGCAGAACTTGCTGTGCAACCCAGGCTGGCCTTGAACTCCAGGTCCTCCTATCAGCCTCCTGAGTACTGGGATTACAGGTGTGCACCACCATGCCTGGCTCGTGTGGGCTTTTAAAGGGTGCTATCTTTAAATGCATGAAAAAATGTTCAACATCACTGGTCATTTGACAGATGCAAATTAAAACAACACAGATACCACCTCACCCCAGAAAGAATGGCTAGTATCAAGAAATCAACCAATAACAAATGCTGGAGGGGCTATGGGGAAAAAGGAACCCTTCTCTACTGTTGGGAATGCAGACTGGCGCACCCACTGTAGAAATCAATGTGGAGATTCCTCAAAGAACTAGGACTAGAGGTCCTATTCAGCCCAGCAATTCCCCTTCTGAGTATCTTCCCAAAAAATTAAAAACAACACACCACAGTGATATATGTGCACCCATGTTTATAGCAGCACAGTTTATAATAGCCAGATCTTGGAAACAACGACTGAAGGATGCATAAAAGAGATGTGGTATTTTATACAATGGAGTACTGCTCAGCCATAAAGAATAACAAACCAGACACTTTTATAGGTAAATGAATGCACCTTAAGAACATTTCATTAGTGAAATAAATACACGTATAGACATCCTATTGTTTCATTAGTGTGACAAGCTAAAAAAAAAACTTGTGTATGTGTATGTATTTGTATATAAAAATAGTTAAGATAGTTATATTACTGATTTCTCTGAGTTCACTGAAGAGAAAGACTTGCACTGGTATTGTTCGGACAATCAAAGGCAGATGTCTTGTGCCCTGAGTGGATGATTTGGGGATGACAATATGTATTATATGTACCAGTATTACCCTCTGATTGACATACTTTAAAATTTTGTTGTAGTTTTTTTTCTTCTTTTTTTAAATCTATGAATAAAATGGATTTGAAAAAAATAAAGGGTGTTATCTAGAGTCAGAAGTAACCAGGGGTGGTTTTTTTTTTTTTAAGCAGAATCTCGCTGTGTAGTTCAAGCAGCCCATGAACTCACTATATCCCTTAGGTTTACCTTGAACCTAGAGGCCTGACTCAGCCTCCCAAATACTGGGATTACAGGAGTGGGCCACCATGCTTGATTTGAAGTAACTGATTTGAGGTTGCATTTTCCATAAATTAGAAGGTCCAGTGCGGCACCTTCTCCACGTGGGCTCTTTGAACTTCTGTTATCACTCCCTCTCCAGAGACCACTGGCAAACCATCTGTGGCCAAAGGCCAAACTCTCTCCCAGGTCAAGATGCCCCCAGCTTCTCTTTACTCAGTTGTGGATTTGCATCTTGGGTTTCTCTTCTTTTCCTCCTTCAGTTTTCATTATCAGGGCTTTTCATTTTTTCTGGAACTGACCTGGTGAATTCCTGGTACACTGTCTCTGGCAACTTCACTTCCCCCACAGGGAAGTCAGACTAAGTGACTTCAGGTGCAGAGGCCATCTTTTTTTTCAATTTTTTTTTTGTTGTTGTTGCATTTTTTAGTTTTCTTATCTACAATGCCAGAATGCTGTCCTCTAGCCAGATGTGATACACGCCTGTAACCCTAGCACTCAGGAAGCTGAGGCATGTTGATTGCCTTGAGTCTGAAGCCAGCCTGGGCTCCATAGTGAGTCCAAGGCCAGCCTGAACTACATAATGAAACTCTCTCTCTCTCTCTCTCTCTCTCTCTCTCTCTCTCTGTCACAGAAAAACCTAGAACATTGTGCTCTGAGTAGTGTGTGTACATCATCAAGTTTTGCTGTTGATGATAGTAGTGGCGATGATTACGGCTTTGGGGCATAGGCCTTGGGCCTTGCAGTGCCATGATATACCAGTGACCCTGTAGGGGGATGGCATGGTGTGATGACCCTCCCTGTGGACTCTGGAGCCAGATCTCCTGTGCTCAAATTCTGGTCTTGCCACCTTCTAGCTGTGTGACCTTGGCCAACTTACTTAACTTTTGTGTGCCTCAGTCTCCTTCACCAGTCAACTGTGAACCAGTGACAAGACTTCCTAGGGCAGTTCTAAGGCTTAAACAAGTTAATATTACTAATGAACCTGGAACAGTGTCTGACAGTAAACACAACAGTGTTTATTGAACAGTCAAAAAGTGAATTGTAAAGTAAATGGCTGGTCTACATCTATCCTCTTTGGCAAGATTAATGTATTTTCATTTGAAATGGGTGAAAAATATTTTCATACCTGGCTTGTTTTTTACTTTTTGTACATTCATTTTTACAGATTAAGACTTAACTAACATCCTAAGAGGGGACAGTTAAAATAAATCATGAATTCATGGTTCACTATGCAACTGTTTAAAAGAATGGAGTAAATATATACATGCCCAGCTGTATTACAGAAGAAAGGTGGGGTAAAACAGCATGGATGATATGTGCATGTATACTTTATGGAACAATTTTATCAAATGGATCACATTCAAAACATGTCACAAAGAAGGGTGAGCTCTGTGGTGTGCGCCTGTAACCCCAGCCACTCTGGTGGCAGGAGAATCTCTTGAGCCCAAGTTTCAAGGCCAACTTGGACATTAAAGCCAAATCCCCAACTTTAAAAAATCAAAACCAGTGGCATACATAAAGACAACTTTATTATTCTTTCACCTCTTCTACACAAATATTGTGTAGGTGCTTCAGAACCTTGTCGGTCATTTAGGTAATGAAAAGTCTCCTGGACACTTTCGTTTCCAATAATAGTTTCACACCTGAATTATATTCACTAGTCGAGCAGAGTTATTGAAACTCTAAATCCCCATAGAAATGAGAGCTCAACCCTTCTTTCAGGTCCACTGTGCTCTCAGCAGGAGGCAGGGGCAGGCCGGGGTGCCTCCCCTGCTCCCTAAGCAACTGTGGGTTGAGAAGATGGAGAGGTAAAGGCAAGGTCTGTGTTGGGTCCCAGCGGGGCCTTGTAGGAGCAGAGACGCTGTTTCTTATTTCTTTCTGTCTTCGATGCTTTTCTCAAAGATTTTCCAGCTAGGAGCCTCTGGTTGCAATTCCGGGGAGGTGGTGGAGGCTTCTCCCTGGCAGGCCGCTCTGCTCCCCAGCCTCGGCCCTGGGCGTGCAGAGGTTCATCACACACGTGTTTTCCTGGGCATCCAAGAAGCCCTTTTAAGAAGTCCTTTTATGGCTCATTTCAGGGTGGTTTTTGCCCATGAGTTCACTTGACTTTCAGGCCAGTGCAGCTCATTCCCTGGGAAGCCTGGCTCTTCCTGGTGGTTGTCTCTCTGAGGCCTTGAACCATGGCTGGTCACCTTAGATTTCCCACGTGTTCCTCGAATTTAGGAGATCATTAGGAAAACGGGAAAGAAGAAACAGAGGTCTGAGCTTAACAGAACAGGTTTATTGCTGAAGGAACCTGAGAAATGCTGTTCTGGCACTAGTGACTAGGCCAGCTGCTCCCTACAGGCTGTGGGGTCTCCCGCTGGATTATAGGGAGGGGGTGTCCAGTGAGAGGGGCTCCTGGCTGCCTGTCAAGAACAACAAGGCTTGAGAGAAGCCCAGCAGCCATGGCTGCCTGAGGAGGACGAAGCCTGGGAAAGTGCAGAGGACCAGCTGCCACCCACAGCAGCACAGAGAAGCTGTGGGCCAGGGCACCGCTGAGAGGGATCCTGGGTCGGGATGGCTCTCCAGCCCCATTTCAGAAGTAGTGGTTTTGAAAGTTTCTTTGGGGTTTGAGGAAAGGAGAAACACCCATTGGAGACAAAATACTCAGGGATGGCACAGTCCTCTGTACAGAAAATACTCCTCTTCTGACTACTTGGAGAGCAACTGAGGTTTGCAGAGTTAAGTTTGGATTCTTGGCATTGTTAATTCCTGTTTGGGAGAAAGCCACTACATGATGTGACTGTGTTTCAAAACATCCTAATCCCGAGAATATTTTTTCAAGGGCACCTGCCCCTGGGGGACTGAGAGGCTGCAGGAGGGGGATGTAGATAGAGATATTTTATTGTTTGGCTTCTGGTACCTTTTAAATTTTGTATCATATGCATTTATTTCCTGTTCCCTATGTGCAGTGATCTTGCCCTAAGAGGCTTTTTCTTGTATAGAGCAAACAAAAACAAAATACCACCTCCCCACACCAGGAAAAGATACTTGTTTTAAAAGCAAAATTATAGCTCAAGGCATAGAGTGATGAATTAATGGAATTATGTAAGTTCCCTAGGCAAGAAGGGCATTTTGTCCTCAACTTTCTACATATATGTATGTTCTGTTTTTGGTTTGTTTTCTAACTAAATCATATTGTTTCAGATCTTCATTACTTACATCTGCCCTTTTGGTATCACAAAATGGATAAATTATGTTTGATTTGGCTTTACTTAAATCCTGTGTAACAAGATTTTTGAATCATGGAAGTGGACAATGGAACGGAGCGTTAAAAAGCAGTGTGTGGCTGCCCCCAGGGGTCATGGACAACGTCCTCCTCCGTCTTCATGGCTGCCAGGCAGGAGCCACTGTGCAGCAGTAAAACCTTCTGGTTTTTGTCATGCGTGCGTTTTGTTTTCTTCTTTTTCACCTTGAAAGCAACTGCAGAAGATAAACTGGAACATCTACTGTATTATATAATCCAGTGCCAGCTTTTGTCCCTGCCTGCTGCTTCCCTTTGGGGAGGACTCAGTGCTTCTTCAATTCTCAAAAGAAAAGCCATTCTCTGACTCGTAGAAAAGATGGACTGAATGGTTACATCATAAGACACCCAGTACAATTTTTTAAAAACCCCATGAAACACTCCTGTTTTCCCCTGGGCTGTCAAAATGTCTTCCGTCAAAATGTCTTTCACATTTCCAACAGAGGACATTTTAAGTATTCCAGCTTATCAATTTTTTCAGTTTTAATGCTAAAATAAAGAAGGTCACATCTCATTACAGCCTTATGGTGCACCAGCGACGGATGACATTAGGCATCTTTTCATGTACTTATTCTTCATCCATCTACTTGGGTACCTGTTCATTTCTTTTGTGTATTTAAAAAATGGGTTGTTTGGGCCAGGGATTTAACTCAGTGGCATATGTTCCTGCCTGGCAAGCACAAGGTCATGAGTTCGATCCCTGGTACCAAAAAAAAAGAATTATTTTATCAAGTTTTAAAAGTTTTCTTCATGAATCGTTCTTCAGATAAATGTTTTGCAAATGCTTTGGCTCACTTTTTCATTCTTTAACAGTGTCAGTGGCAGAGCAGAAATTTTTCATTTTACTAAAATCCAGTTTAACAAAGTTTCCTTCCATGGACCGTGCCTAAAACTTGTAACCAAATTCAAAGTCACTTAGAAAAACATGAGCACATTTTCTTTTAGAAGTTTTGTGGTTTTTTATTTTACATTAGTTCCATGATGCATGTCGAGCTGATTTGTGTATTGAGATTCTGTGTTGTCATTTTTTTTTGCATATGCATATTTGCTTGCCCTAACACCAATTTTCTCTGTTGAGACCAGAACATATATGACCATGCTATCTCTTTTAAATTAGTACATGTTTGTGATACGAAATAATTGCATTCACCTTGGGGAGTTGGTATGTATACGTATCACATCTTAATTATTTTTTACTTCCCTTCTCCTCGCCTTCTTTTCTCTCTTCAACCTCAGATACCTTTTCCATTTCCACAAAGTCTATCTCCCTGTTTCCTATCATTTATCTTTTATTTTATTCTTTAAATTATTTCTATTTTGAGGTTTTCTTTTTTTTAATCGGTACCAGGGATCGATCTTACAACCATGCACTTGCAAGGTAGGTGCTTATGCCACTGAGCTAAATCCCTGGCCCAATTTTGGGTTTTTCATGTGAGAGAAACCATGAGATATTTAACCCTCTGTGTCTGATTTCTTTATCACTATGGTCTCAAGGTACATCAATTTTCCTACAAATGACTCAAATCTGTTCCTCTTTATAGCCAGGAAATGCTCCATGGTGTATAAATACCACATTTTTTTCCTTATCTGTTCAGCTGTTGACTGGCACATAGGCTACTTGCAAGGTCTAGCTACTGTGCATTGCGCCAGCATGAACATGGATTGCTCTAATGGGGGAAATTTTTAACTCTTTCTGGTATGTGTCCAGAAGAGACATAGCTAGGTCAGATGCAATTTCTAGTTTTCTTTTGGAGGCTAGTGTACATTCTCAGCCTTCTCATGCCTCTCTCCTCCCTGGCCTCAGGCCTACAGATTCAGATTCACTTCTAACCATGTCTTTCCTGGTTGTCCCGTTGCACACAACAGAGCACAGGACTTCTCAGCTGCAGTCTCCTAATGGTCTGATTTTCCGGAGAACCCTGACTTATTCTAGGTTCTTACTTGAATGTAACAGGAGTGAAAGGAACGAACTTATAACAAGATCACCTTACAACAAACCGCTGCTCAGGCACAAGGAAGTTAAGGCACAATGAGGCATCCAAATGTTTGCTCCTGTACCTTTCATCTCTGCATGTGGAAGAGCTGTAGATATGGATTGCTTGTGAACAACAGTGCCTTGAGCAACAGTCAGACATGGCACTCAATGAAAAATAATAAAGTTCCATTCCAAACAAAAATGTAACTTTTCTTCATTTTAATTAAAATGCATATTTCTAGCAAATTCAGGATGTATTAAAATTGGGAGAAAAATGTAAATTTACATGAAACATGAAGCCAACACTTTGGGAGGCTGAGGCAGGAAGGAGGATCCTAAATTTGGGCCTAGCCCAGGCAACTTAGTGACAGTGAAAAAGGGTTGTGGATGGAGTTCAGTGTGAATGCTTTAGGTTTAATCCCCAGTAAAACACACACACACACACGCACGCACGCACGCACACACACACACAGAGATTCAGGGCTCATACCATTATAAGCAGGGTTTTTACTGATATGGAATATGTAGAGAGACATCAGGATAATTCTTTAGTGTGGGTTGCTTCCTGGCCTCTGTTGATTAAATCTCAGTCTCACATCTAATCATTGTGATATTTAAAGATATGCTCCAGAGAAACCAGAAAAATTCTACCTGCTTTGTGAAACATTGTACTGTTTCTGGTTTATTGATTTTACCTAATTAGTTATTTGCATATTTGTATTTGAAGTCATAGCCTCCTAGTTCAGGCTGTCTTGAACTCACTATGTAGCCCAGGCTGGCCTTAAACTCATGGTGATCCTCCTGCCTCAGCTTCTTCGGTGGTAGGATTACCATGCCTGGTTTGAGAAACCACAGCTTTAAAAAGAAATCTCATTATGATGATTAATTATTTATTATTAAGATTTTACTACATCAAGGCAGGGGAACACACAACTTTCCATAAATAATTAAGTCGTTACAATAATCATTTTCCACCATTTGTAACTGTTTTGAAAATGAGGAAACAGGCTCACAGAGATTGAATCACTTGTGCCAAGCAGTCACAGGGACAAGCAAGTGGCAGACGTGAGAAGCTCCACCCGGCCCACTCACCACACCCGCTACTGTGGGTCTCTGGTTCTGGGAACAACAGGGAAATTACTGGAACTTCAGCTCCCGCCCTCACCTCTGTCCCCTGGAAATGCCTGTGTTCTGGCTGGGGACCTCCCAGCCGCCTTGCTGAGGCTGCTGCTGTGGTACCCACAGTGCTGGCCTCAATTCTGCTGTCAGGGTTGCTCTGCAGGGGGCGCGGGGGGTGGGGCAGGGATGGGGTGGGGGTGTTGTTCAAGAGCCACCTCAGCTGTTTCCTTGATTTGCATTTCACTCCTGATAGCTCTCCCTGGCAGCCTCTCTGTGAGGCAGTGGGCCTGTTCAGTCACCCCTCTCCCTCCTGTATTTTAACCAAGCTTTGCTTTCCTCTCCCCTTCAGCCCAGGGCCTACTCCAGCTGACCTGCACTCTCCAGCTCCATAGGGCAATGGGTCTCATCTCCAGGGCCTCTACTAGGTCCTGGTCCTGAGTTGGCTGGCCACTTAAGACTCATCTCCCCAGCCGTATGTCATGGTGTGGTGTGGAAGTCACAGGGTTTCTTCTGGAACCCTCCATTTTGCTGAGCGGTAAGTGAAATATCACTTAAAAGACCTTAATTTTTTATAATGAATATCATAATTTCACAACAAACATGGAGGTCTCCTTAATGCACCTTGAGAGCATAATTTTAAATGAGGTAAATCAGACAAACAAGCCTCTGGGAAGCTGAGGCAGGAGGATTGCAAGTTGGATTCCAGCTTGGGCAGTTTAGCAATTTAGTGAGAACTTTTCTCAAACTATAAAAATTTTTTTAAAAAGGGGAGGAGGAGTGTAGCTCAGTGTGAAGGCCTTGGAGTCAATTCCCAGTCCTAAACACACATGCATGCACACAAGCACACACTCTCAAAGAGAAAAGAAAGCAAAAAGAAAAAAAGAGGGTAGGAGACACAGTTCAGTGAGAAGACTCTGGTTTCGACCCTCAGTGCCACCCCCTAAAAAATGCATTTTAACCAATGCAAGTCTACCTTCAAATCCCACTGTCCTGTTTCACAAGCAGTGAGGATACCTAACAACTAGTGATTTCCGTGTTGTTCTTCTGTCTGTTATGACCCTGTCACTCATCTCATTTTCCCTATGCTACAATCACTCAGATATTGTTACTATTCATTCTAAAGAATTATCCTTTAAATAAATTAAAATAAGGTGAAGACACAATTTTCCCATCATTTATTCCTGCCCCTTCTTTCTCTATGAAGATCTCACTTTTGAGCTAATTTTTCTTCTACCTCAAAAAGTTCTTTTCGCATGTCTTGTAAATAGTCCACCTGTCCTGACTCCTCTCCGTTTCTATTTGTTTGAGAGATTTTATTTCTCTATCACTTCAAAAGGATAATTTCATCATTCAGAGGATTCTAGGTTGGTGTTTTTCTTTCAGTATTTCAAGTATTTCACTCCACTGGCTCCTTGCTCGCATGGTTTCTGATGAAAAATCCCCTGCAACTTCATGGGAAGGTAATCCATCCCTCTCCCTGGCTTCCTTTGAGATTTTTTTGTTCCTTGTGGTGGGTTTTGTTCAGTTTGAATGTGGTGCTCCTGGGGTGTGATGTCTGCTCCTCTGATTTGGCTCCAATACCCACACAGTTGTCCCCTCCCTGGGGCCACCTTGCTTGGGCTCTGACTCACTGGACTAATTGCAGCTCTCCTTGGACGCCCAGCCCTCCCTCCCCATGCTCTGCTGCCCACCCCCCTCAACTGCACAATCATCTTTTCAGCCCGCATGAGCTCTGCCATCCCACGTTTGGCTTCTTGTCACCTTCTTTGGTCTCCCATGCCCATAGCTGGCCATTCTCAAGAGAGGATGTCCTCAAGGCCCAGTCGCATCTTTGTACCAAGCTTTCCATAAAGACTTTGGCTTCAACATTCTTCAATCCTATTGGCCTTTAGGACTCCTCTCCCAGCTGTGATACCCTCCTCACCCCCTGGCAGGAACATCACACGCTGTTTTCTTCCTGACAAGTAGCACCTGATTTCAATTTGGCCCATTCTCAGATGTTAATGTGATCACTTGATTAAAGAGATGTCCGCCAGACTTCTCTGCTATAACCTTATTGTTTTCTCTAATTAGGATTTTGTGCGGATTATGTAAATGCCTCATTCCCCCCATCAAACTTTCCATTTACTCAATGATTTATACTCATTTGGATTTAAACTTTTCTATTTTATTTAATGAATTGTAACCCATTTACTTTTGTTGCTTATTTTATTTTTTGTTTTGTTTTTAATTTTCATTAGCACATGCTTGCAGTGCATACTGATTACATTCATTCTCGGGCACTGGTGTATGGTATCCTTTTTTACTCCCCTTCCCTCCCCCGACCCTCCCTCCATCACTTGGTCTCTTTATTTGCAAAATATTTATCTTCTGTTCTATTTTTTGAGACCAGATCTTGCTCAGTCACTAAGTTGCCCAGACTGGGCTGAGACCTGTGATCCTCTTGCCTCAGCCTCCCAAATTCTTTGAGCACATCCTTGACCTCCAACATAATAAAGTGTTCCAGGCTTGTCCTCCCGAATTCTGACCTCAGTCCTGGGGATGGGACCCGGGGCCTTGCCACTGAGCTACATCCCTAACCCTTTTTTCATTTTTTATTTTGAGGCAGTCTTACTAAGTTACCCAGGCTGGACTGGGACTTGAAATCCTTCTCCTTCAACCTCCTAGAGTGCCTGGCTTGTTTATTTTGATGTTGATATCGCTCCAGATTTGCCAGTGGGAGCCTTCAAGCTGGCTTCTCCACTCTTTGACATGTCTTTATCTTTCTTTCAGTACTTTCTTATTCTCAGACACAGTAAGATGTCCTGATTTCATCTTGTGCTTTCCTGGTGCCAGATCTAGGAATAGCCGTGTCTCCAAAGGGAAGATCCAGGTGTGGTCACTCCATGTGCTCGTTGCTATTGGAGTGTCACTGCTTCTGGGTGTCCTCAGCAGACCGAACCGGGGAATATGTGTGCGTGCATCTCAATATAGGTGTTTGCATGTGTGTATGTTTACATCTACGTCTCCATCTATGTAGGATTTATTTATTTGTTTGTTTTGTTTCTGTGTGGTCCAGGCTGGCCTTGAACTTGTTATGTAGCCCAGGATGGCCTTGAAGTTGTGATCTTCTGCCTCACCTTATGTATAATTGTTTATTGATATATAAAACACATAACATAAAATATACTATTTATTTAATCATGAGTCAGGGTATATGTTGCCCTGGTTGGCCTCAAACTGTTGGCTCAAGTGATCCTCCTGCATTGGTCTCCAAGCAGCTGAGAATACAGGCATGTACACCACACCTGACAAATTCACTTTTTTTTTTCCTTCAATACAGAGCCTTCAAATCTCTAGCCCTTTTTATTTTGAGATTGAGTTTCACTAAGCCACTAAGTTATCGAGAATGGGCTAAAACTTTTTTTTTTAAAGATCAGGTCTTGCTGTGTAGTTCAGCTGGGCTCAAACTCACTATGTAGCCCAGACTGGCCTTGAACTCATGGCAACCCCCTGCCTCAGCCTCTTGAGTGCTGAGATTACAGGTAAGTGCTGGCATGGGCTCAAACTTTTGATCCTTCTGCCTCAGCCTCCCAGAGTTGGAGGGATTACAAATGTACATCACCATACCCATCTTAATTCACCATTTTAAAATATGCAATTCAAAAGCGTTAAGTATATTTGTTATGTGGCATGACCATAGAATTAGATTGTCACTAATCTAATTCTAGAATAAATAATACAACTGTTTCTTGACTTTTAATGGAGGTAGTCCTGATAAAAATCCATCGTCAACTGGAAATATTCTAAGTTAAAAATGCACTTAACACACCTAACCTAGCAACACACCAGTTTAACCACTCCGCCCATTGTAAAGTATGGGTTGTTTCTCCTCATAATGGCCTGGCCTCTGCCCAGTATCATGAAACAGTATTGTCTGCATATCCTTAACTAGGAAAAGATCAAAATTCCAAGAACAGTCTCTACTGGATACATAGGGCTTTCCTACCATCTGAAAGAAAAAAATCTTAAGTCGAACCACTGTAACTTCAGGAGTCTGCATATCAATACTATGTGTTCACATGAATAATCCCAATTCCAGTCCTTCAGGATTTAGTCCAGTTTATTCACTTTCTGTATTTTTTCCTCCTTTTTCTAATAAAAAGAAATCATCTGGGTATCATGGCACACAGCTGTGATCCCAGCGTCATGGGAAGCTGACACAGGAAGATCACGGGTTTGAGCCCAGCCCAAGCAATTTAGCAATAGAGAGAACCTATCTTGAAATAAAAAAGGCTTGGGGATGTAACTCAGTGCAAAGGCCCTGGGTTCACTCCCTGGTACTAAAACAAAAACAAAAAGAAAGAACTCTTGTATTCTTCTCATTAGCTCTATTATTGTGTGAGTCCTCCTGTCAGTAGGCCTCACCCATCTCTGTCAACAGCCCCTGTTTCCACACAGGTGCTCTCTGGCCCTGCTTTCGTCATCACTGCCCAGCCAGCCACACTCAAGCAGATGCCCCAAACCAGCGATGGTGAACCTTTCAGAGCTTTCAATGCTGCTGCGGCACGTGTGCCAAGGTTCGCCACAACTGTACCTTGATCTTGCTTGGGTTCCAGTGCCTACTCTAGTCTCAGCTGTTCAGTCTGCTGTGGCCTCTCTCAAACCTATGAAGGCATAGAAGCCTTCCTAACTCTGCCCAACTGATAACTTTAGGGTAGAAAATTGATCAGGAGAGGAGGAGAAGGAAAGAGGAAGAACAGGCATTGGGAGCTTAAAGGGGGTGAATCACAAATACAGTCCCGCTGTCTCTGCTCTTATGGTGTTACTTAGAGCCATAACCAACCCCGGTCTTGTACTTCTGCTCAATTTTTAGTTCTTTATTCCCCTGTAGACCTACCTCTCTTCACCCTTAAAGATAGGGGGGTGGACTGGAGATTCAGTTCATCAAGGCCTGTTCATTCTATTCCTTAAATATCTTTGAATAGCCTAGGCCAGTGGAGCTAGGGCAAGATTAAATTACTGAGTACCACCCTGTTCCAATAAAAGGGCTGAAACCAAACACAAAACCAGAATAGTTGAATAAAAGAGCAATGAGATAAAGAGGAAAATGTGGGTCTTCCAAAAATATTGTTTTTAATAATTAACTCTCAGAGCAGTTAACAAAAAAGATCACAAAAGAGTGTTCGTCGGCCCTACCAGTAAGCCAGTTCTAATTTAGGTGAAAATTTAAGTGGAACATAAAGCCCAAGTAGGCCAGAAAAATAAGCTGTGTAACTTAGCTAAAAACATGTATGGGTAGAGTTTCACAAAAATGGTATTAGAAAATCTGTTTTGTTAATGATTGTAGTTTTATGTGTTTGATTTTATCCTTATTGTTTTTGAAAAGATCTAACCTTTGGTAGTATAAATTTGTGTGAACTTTCCACCATTTGGCATTCTGTACTCAAAGTTATAAAAATGTCCATACCCTTTAACCCAGTTAGCCTGCTTTTGGCAAAATATATGAGGACCAAAACAAAAATCAAACCAGACAAACAAGCAAGCCAAATATACGTGCTTAAGTTCCAGCCCTAGCTATACTAGTGGAATGTTTAAAACAGTCTAAATAAGCAACAATAGCAAAGGGGACAAGTACATACGAATTATTTTTGCAACCACTAAAAATTTTAGTGATGGAAACTATGCAGTAACTTGGAAAGTAGCTTATGGGATAATGTTACTGGAAGTAAGCAGGATACACATGTATGCATGCATCATGCTTCAGCTATTTTAAATTGTGTTTTTCAAAGTGAGGATTCCAAAGGGAAGCACATGGAAAAATAAAAACAGTATGGTTTGGTAGATAGTGCGGTTGTCGAAGTTTTATTTTTTTTTTAAAAAATTTCCTCCTACTGTCGTACCATTATTATTATTATCAAAATCAAGGTGGAGTAGTGGAAGATTCAACTTAGTTTTACCTGAATGAAAGGGATAGGAAGATTTATTCCCCCTGGGGTTAGTTAGGAGCCAGTGTACCCTCAAAGGTAGGAGGTGAGGTTCATCTTCACCATGCCAGCTTACACCACTGGACTTTTACTGTTTTCCAGGCATTGTACTAAAGGGTTTTGCATGCAATTTACATCCTTGGCAAACACATATGAAACTTTAAAATCATACAGCTTGGGGCTGAGGATGTGACTCAGAGATAGAGCACTTGCCTGGCCTTGGGTTGAGTCCCCAGCCCTGGAAGAACAAAGCAAGAGAAAATGATAGTCAACTACCTCACTGATATCTCTTTGTAAGCATCTTACAGGCATCTTGAACTTTCCATTTGCAAACAGAACTTTGGATATTCTTCTACCCTATTCCTCTACCTCTGATGATGCCAACTTCGCCCTTCCCAATGCTCAAGCCTGAATCCTAGCAGTCAGACTCTATTGGCACACTTTGCAATTCTACTTCAAAACACGTTCAGATTTGAAACCCTTCATCACCTCCTTTGCTCACTAGCAAACCATCCTCACCCAAACCATCCTGTCTCACTTAAAGAACTAACTGATGTCCCCACTTCTCTTTTTGTTTCTCCTCCAGCCTAGTTCCCAGCACAGGGAAAACATCCAAGGGTGTTCTTTTAAAATCTATAAATTAGGAGCTGGGTGTGATGGCTCATACCTGTAATCTCAGGATTTGGGAGGCTGAAGCAGGAAGATTGCAGCAAGTCCAAGGCCAGCCTGAGCTCCATAGTGAAATCCTGTCTCAAACAAACAAACAAGCAAATAGTGCCTAAATTAGGCCTAGAGATTTAGCACCCCTATCTATGCCCTGCCAAATACTGGAGATTGAATTCAGCACCTTTGTGCTGAGCCTTTTTTAGATTTTTTTTTAACTGACACAGGATCTCGTTAAGTTGTCTAGGCTAAATATGAACTTGCAATCCTCCTGCCTCAGCATCCCTGAGTGGGAGGATATGCCACCCCACCAAATTATCGAGCACATTCTTAGCATGCATAAGAACCATGCATTTATCCTCAGTCCCACCACAAAAGCAAAAACCCTAAATCAGATCATGTCTCTTCTCTGCTCAAAACCCTCTGTGGGTTTCCCGTCATAGGATAAAAGCCAAATTACAGAAAATGGCTCCAAACTTTCTACATCATCTGAGCACTCCTCGAGTTCTCTGAGCTCAGCACTTGCTGCTCCATTTCAATAGCATCACTCAGCCATGTTAACATCATTACATTCCCCTAAGCATGTCATGTCATTCTTTGTCTCAGCACCTTTACCCAAGGGCCTAGCTCTCACTTGCCTTTCTTTCCTCCCCCCTCTCCTTTCCTCCTTTCTCTCTGTCTCTGTCTCGCTTAGTTTTTTGAGATAGGGTCTTGCTATGTGTTCAGGTTGCCTCTGGATTCATTATGGAGCCCAGGCTGATTTGAACTCATGGTGACCCTCCTGCCTCAGCCTCTCCATGACTGGGATTACATGTATGCAGCACCTCCCACCTAGCTGTTTCTGTGCCTGGATCATGCTCACTTCTGTGCCCACATAGCTCAATACTTCCACTTTTCCCAGGTCTTTGTTCATAAGCCACCTTGTCAGTGAGGCCACCCTGCCCACCCTTCTACGCCGGTCTGTCCTCACCCTCCCAGAACACTGGATTTCTTTTGCTCTGCCTTCCCACCCCAGCCAGCTTCCAGGCTCGGTGTAACGGATGGCCAAGTCTCTTATAGAGTATATCCCTCTATCCCTATTGGTAGGCTTTGGGAAGGAAGAAATATGTTTTCTTTATTTTGTGTTTTTTTTTTCAGTGCCTGATGAAGAAGTTGAGCTACCTTGCTGCCATTTGGTGGAGTGAGGAATATTCTAGAAGACATATTCCAGAGCCATCATGCTACCTACTATAACAACACACCCCAGCCCCAGGAGAGAAACAAAACAAAGCATGTACAATGAACAAGAGCTACAGATGTTAGTCCTTCTCACCTAAAAGTTCATTTCACCCCATGCTGGTAACCTGGATAGGTTCTTATGAAATTAACTGTCCCTCTCTCCTTTCTTTCCCTCCCTCCCTCCTTCTCTCCCTCCCTCTCTCTTTCTTTTTCTTTTCTTTCTTCTTTTTCTTTACCTCTTCCTCTTTCTCCTCTTCTCTGTCCCTCCTCTCTCTTTCTCATACTAAGGACCAAACCCGAAGGCATTCTACCATTGAATCATATCTCCCCAGCCCTTTTTAGTGTTTTATTTTGAGATAGGTTCATGTATTGCCCGGGATGCTCTCAAGCTTGCAATGGTCTCAACATGTTATAAGATACTCATGGATTTCCACATTATTTAAGGTAATAGTTTCAGCCCAGAATTGTTCTATACAACCAGAGGCATCAGGAACTCTGTGTGAGGGAATTTTGGTTTACTCAGCGGCTGGGGGCAAGTATTAGCATGTAGTACTTAGAAACCAAGATGCTAGATGTTTTTGCTTTCCTCAAATGCCAATAGGATATTTAGATACACTGTTTTAAGCAAACTTCAGTTAGGTATTCTGTTATCTCTAGCTGAAAGTATCCTACTGATGATTCTACACCATTAAAAGTCTATTACGTGTAAGGCAGGCATGGTGGCACATGCCTGTAATCTCACCATCTGGGAGGCTGAGGTAGGAGGATTACAGGTTTGAGCCCAGTCTTGGGTCAATCCCCAGAACTGCAAAATATAAAGTAAAATAAAAATAACTTTATCACATTTTTACAGAATGAGTGTTAGGTATTAAGTGGCAGATATTTAACATTATCCCAATTTCCTGATCACTAAAAACTGTATGTTGAAATGACTGATAAAAATACATGGACTGATAAGAATTATAAGTTGATAGAATCCAAAACAAATATGACCATTTCCAAATATATTCTTAGGCACATTAAGATGTACTTTATAAAAACATTTTTTTTAGAAGTCACTAAAAAAAAAAGAGAAAATACATTTTTTCCTAACCCTGACAAATATGTATTATCAGATATTTCTGTCTTCCCAAACTCTGTCTTTAGAAAAGTTATTGCTTTAAGAAAAAAAAAATCTACTTGGTATCATGGCGAACACCTGTCATCTTCACTGCTTGGGGGGCTGGGGTAGGAGGATCACAAGTGTGGGGTCTGCAGGGGCAGCTTAGTGAGATTTTTGTCTCAAAATGAAATTGTGAAAGGTCAGGTGATGTAGCTCAGTGGTAGAGCACTTGCCTGGCGGGCGCATGACACTGAATTCAATCCCCAATAATAAAAAAAGAGGGAATGAAAAAAGAAAGAAAGAAAAACTAATCTTCCTATTTGAAGCCATTTGATTGGTTTCTTTAGTTTAAAAAAACTTTGTTTCCTAAAATATTCTTATCTGTATTTGTTTATAAAATTTTATTCATGGAAGTTCTATTATATATAACCAGTCCTGAAGACATCATCACTCTGTGTGTGTGTGTGTGTGTGTGTGTGTGTGTGTGTGTGTGTGTGTGTGAGCGTGGCGTGGTGAGGATTGAACCAAGGTTTCTCACATGCTAAGCATGTGCTCTACCACTAAGCTACACTCCCACCCCCAAAGATATTATTTTAGGATTATGTAAAACCCATTTTGTAGCTATGCCATAATTAATTAACCATTACCATTTTTTTTTTTTTTTTTGAGACAGGGTCTTGCTCTGTAGTCCAGGCTGGCCTCAGACTCAAGGCAATTCTCCTGTTTCAGCCTCCCAAGTGCTGGGATTACAGGCATACGTCATCATAAATCATGATGCCATAAATAAATACATCTTTTTATGTATATCTCGTCATTTCCCTAGGAAATGGAATTAAATTATGGAATTAAAAGCATGAAAATATTATTAGTGTTGGGCTTGGTGGTGCATGCCTGTAATTCCCCGCACTGAGGGGGGCTGAAGTAGGAAAACTGGAAATTTGAGCCCAGTCTGGGTAACCTAATAATTTAGCAAGACTCCACCTAAAAATAAAAAATAACATGGGCTGAGGATGTAGCTCAGAGCAAATGCCCGGGTTGAATTGCTAGTAATACCAAAAAAAATTTTTTTTGATGAATATTGCCAAATCACCTCTCAGCCATGCAGTACCAATGTAGAGACTCTCACTGACTATGCGAACACTAGTCCTCCCCATTCAGCTGCTGAGAGCTGTCGAGTGCTTCTGAAGCCTCACACAGCAGATGCCCTGCATAGTAACCCTGCACTTTATCCTCTCAGAATCACTTGTTATATTCAGGGTGCTGACTGATGTCTCTCTTTCTCTCTCTGATTGTCTCTCTATCTATGTCTCTGTCTCTGTCTCTGTCTCTGTATCTCTCTCCCTCACTCTCTCTTTTGGTACTAGGGAGTTAACCCAGGGTTTTCACACTGCACTACATCCTAAGTCCTTTTTAATTTTAAGACAGGGTTTTGCTAGGTCTCCAGGCTGTGCTCAAAATTGTAACGCTCCTGCCTCAGTCTCCCAGAGTCCTGGGATTACAAGTGCACCACCATTCCCAGCTGGCATCCTTTTTTAATTTGAATGTATTTAATTAATGATATGGTGTCAATTTCCATTTCATATCCCCAAAGAGTAAGCATTGCATTCATTCATTCAACACTTACTGTTAGGAGCACCCTATTTTTTCCCAACGTGTTACCAGTATGAAATAAAGACAGATTCTGCTCTTGGGTGCATAGCGAGGCACCCTAGACTGAGTGACAGAGGAAAGCGTCTTTTGAGAACACTCGGAGGAGTTAGGGGAGATCAGTTACCATAAAGACCCGATAACCATAAAGTAGTTGTAAGCCAATGTGAGCTTACATCCCTAAATCAGAGGAAAATGAAAGTGCGTTCCTGATGATCTGAGTGGGGGATGGAGGTGAGAAGTGGGAGAGAAAGTGTGGGTTACAGAACATTCAAGAGCTTCTAAGGCACAGCTTTGTTCTAAACATTCATGGGTATTTTATATTCTGTTTAGTGACACCTCTACATTTGCTGTGAAATTCAGATATTTTTATACAATAGAAATCTTTTAAAAATGTTTAGCACATGTTTGCTGTACATGCACAATGACTACATTCACAGGGGTTGGTACATGGACATAATACGTCTTAGTTCCCTTTTCACCCCCAAGCCTTTCCTCCCTTTCTCCCCACTCTATCTCTTGATCCTCTTCATGTTTGAGAAAAATCTATCTCCCTAATTCCTATTATCTTTCTTTTACTTTACTCTTTACTAATATTTTGGTATGTTAATATTTTCATATGAGAAACCATGTGATATTTAGTTTGTGTGTCTGGTTTATTTCACTTAACATTATGATCTCCAGGTCTGTCCACTTTCTTACAGATGACTCAAGCTCATCTTTCCTTATGCACAGTAGTGTGTAAATACCACTGTTGGTTTATCCATTCATCTGTTGGTGGATACTTAGCCTGCTTCCAAGATTTAGTTATTATGAATTACAGTGCTAGAAAATGAGTATGCATGCATCACTGTAATATGATGCCTTTAACTGACGAAGATACGTAGAAGGAGAATAACTGGGTCGACGGATTCTCTAGTTTTAGTCTTTTGAGGAATCTCCATGATTTCCATAGTGGTTGTACTAGTTTACATTCCTCCCAGTAATGTAGAAGGGTTCCATTTTCCCTCCAGCCCAGCTAACATTTGTTATTCCAAGGATTTGATTTGTTGATAGTAGCCATTCTTTCAGGGGTAAGATGAGATCTCAGTCTTGTGTTAATTTGCATTTCTCTAATGGCCCATGATGTTCAACATTTCTTTATGTATTTGTGAGCTGTTTGCACTTATTCACTTCACTTCTGCAATTTTTGATTATGTCTTTTATTTGAAGGCTACAATTTTTTTGAGTTGTAGATATTAGTCCTCTGTCTGAAGAATAGCAAAAAAATTTTCCCTCATTTTGTAGGTTGTCTTTTCATTCTGTTTTTTGCTGTACAGCAGCTTTTTAGTTGGACAGGATTCTATTTGTTGATTCTTGGTACAACTTCTTGTACTACTGGGCTTCCATTCAGAAAATCCTTGCTTATGTTTATGACCTCAAGAACTTTACCTATTTTATCTTCCAGCAGATTGTTTTTGTTTCAACATTTAGATCCATAATCCATTTTGATTGTACATGATAAAAGATATGGGTTTAGATTTAATCTTCTACATATGGGTAGCCAATTTTCCCAGAATCATTTGAGAAGGTTGTCTTTCCTCTGGTGTATGTTTTTGGCCCCTTTATCAAAGATCAAATAGTTAAATGTGTTTGGGGTTATTTCTGTATCCTCTATTCTGTCCTATTGATTCTCATTTCCGGTATGTATAAATGTGTGTATATACATGTGTGCATGTGTGTGCCAGTACATGCAGGTTTTTTTTAAAAAATCACGGTAGCTTTGTAATATAATTTCAAATTCATGATTTTAATGCCTCCCACTTTGCATTTGTTACCCAGGATGGCTTTTACTATTCTGGGGCTCTTCTGGTTCCATATGGAATTTAGGATTGTTTTCTCCAGTTCTGTGAAGAATACTATTGATGTTGTGATTAGGATTCTATTAAATCTGTGTATCAGTTTTGAATGTGTGGCCACTTTCACATATTGGAATGGGGGACATCTTTCCACTTTCTGATATTCTCTTTGATCTCTATTTTTGGAGTATCACAAGTTTCTTTCACTTCCTTAGATCAATTCCTAAGTGTTTGGTGCTACTGTGAATGGTACTTTTTTTCCTAATTTCTTTCTCAGTGAGTTCATTATTGGTATACAGCAGTGAACCAATTTGTGCATTAATTTTGTGTTCTGTTACACTGTTAAATCTGGTTATTAATTACAGAAATATTTTGGTGGAATTTTCTGAGCTTTCTATGTAGAGGATCCTGTCATCTGCAAATAACGGTAACTTCATTTCTTCTTTTCTTATATATATCTCTTTTATTTATTTATTTATTTATTGCCTAATTGCTCTAGTAAAGTTTTGAGTACCATGTTGAGCACAAGTGGTGGTGGTGGAGAGCCTTGTCTTATTCCTGACTGTAAAAAGAAAGCCTTTGGTTTTCTTCATTTACTACGATATTGACATAGCTTTGTCACAATGGCTTTTATCAGATTGACATACGGTTCTCTCTCTCTTCTTTCTTTCTCTCTCTCTCTCTTCCTTTCTTCCTTTCTTTCTTTCTTTCTTTCTTTCTTTTTTTCTTTCTTTCTTTCTTTCCTTCTTTCTCTTGCCTGTTGAGACAGGGTCTCACTATGTAGTCCAGGCTGGCCTTCAGCTCACTACATAGTGTAGTTGGCCTTGAACTCCTGCCAATAGGCTTGCCTCATCATGTGAGCCACCAAGCCCACCTAAGATAGGGTCCTTCTAGACCTGTTTTCTTTGGTGGTTTTTTTTTTTTATCATGAATGAATGTTGGATTTTGTCAAAGGTTTGTTCTGTGTCTATTGAGATGATCACATGATTCTTGTCCTTGCTTATATTTATGCACAGAATTACATTTACTGATTTGTATATGTTGAACCATCCTTGCACTCCTGGGATGGATCCTATTTAGTTACAATGTATGATCTTTCTAATGATTTGTTGCAGTATATTTCCAGTACCTTATGGATTTTTTTTTTTGTCTTTTTGAGACAGGGTTTTGCTATGTAGGGTATGCTCACTTTGTAGTCCAGGCTGGTTTTGAACTTCCAAACAGTTCTCCTGCCTCAGTCTCTCAAGTGCTGGGATTATAGGAGTGCACCACCATGACTGGCTGAGGGTTTTTGTACTTATGTTCATTATAGAGATTGGCCAGCATTCTCCTTTTGGGAAGGTTCTGGAATCCTTTTGGAAGGTTTTGGAATCTCCTTGTCTGGTTTTGGAATCAGGATAATGCTAGCTTCTAGAAATGACTTTGGGAGTACTCCTTCCCTTTCTATTTCTTTAAAGAACTTGAGGAGTACTGGTATTAGATAGTCCCTGCAGTTCTTGTAGAATTTGACAAAGCATCTCCATCGGGTGATGAGATTTTCCTAGTTGATAGGTTTTTAACTACTGCTTCAATTTTATTGCCTGTTACTCGATTATTCAAGGTTTTTATATTTTGTTAGTTCATGATTATTGGATGGTCTTAACTGTGACATGAATGAAAACTTCAGGACAGGCAGTTTGTAGAATGTCTCTCAAATTGTTTTTATTTTTTTGATATTTCTTCACAAAAGAATTTGTATTATATGTCTTTAGCAGCAAGATGATATGTAAATTTCCTTTATGTAGCCTAAGCTAGAACTGAACTTGCTGGTCATGTCCATCACGACCTCAAACTCATGGTCGTTAGTTTGATGATTCTTATGTATCTAGGAATCTATTCATTTTTTCTGAATTCTCTAATTTAATTGGCATAAAGATTTGCAAGTAATAAGGTTCTGGATTTCATCAATACCTGTTATAATTTTACTTTTTCATTTCTATTTGCATTGATTTGGGTGTATTCTTTCCTTTTTGTGATAAGATTGGCTGAGGGTTTGTCTATTTTGCTTATTCTTTCAATGAAACAGCTCTTTGATTCATTGATTCTTTGTATTTTTTGGGTCTCAAGTTCATTGATTTTTGCTCTCATCTTTATAATTTTCTTCCTGTGCTAGCTCTAGATGTGGATTGTTCTTGTTTTTCTAGAACTTTGAGGTGCATTCTTAGGTTATTTATTTGCACTTGCTCTGTCTTTGTGATGTGGGCATTCACGGCTGTAAACTTCTCTCCTAGGACAGCTTTCATTGTGTCTCATGAGTTCTGGTATGTTGCCCTGGCATTATTGTTTAGTTCTAGGAACTCTGAGGTGGGGAGGAGCTGGGGGTAACAAAAGAAGGTGGGGCCAGCTGAAGGCCAGGGACAAGAGCTGGAGGGAGAATTCTGTATTTGAAGCTTGACTTCCAGGTCATTAGGAGGAATCAATATCAAGGTAGGCTAGAACATACTCTATTTACTAATTAGTCTTGATTCATCACTTTTAAATGTTTATATAGGTTTAAAAGAACTGTAGGGCTGGAGGTGTAGTTCAGTGTTAGAGTACTTGTATAGCATGCCCCTGTGTCTAATCCCTAGTACTGCAAAACACAAACACTAACAAAGGGTAAAAATGAAGGAGAACCAAAAACCAATAAAATATTTATTCTAAAAGAGGAAAAGAATAACTTTACAGGGCATAAGTCTACCACATGCCACCCCTTTCCCTGTATTATGTGACTAAGATAAACACCTTTAGTCACAGGACTTCAGAGATTGTGTACTACCTGACAAGTTATAATAAGAATACAACATCTGATGTGTTGGACATGGTGGCACATGCCTGAAATTCCAGCATTTGGGGAGCTTAGGCAATATTACCATGAGTTTGAAATCATGATGAGCATGACCAGCAAGTTCAGTTCTAGCTTAGGCTACACAAAGGAAACTTACATGTTATCTTGCTGCTACAGATATATAATACAAACTCTTTTGTGAAGAAATATCAGAAAAACACAATTTGAGAGACAGTCTACAAACTTCTTGTCCTGAAGTTTTCACTGATGTCACAGTTAGGACCATCCAATATTCAGGGAGCTGGCAGATGTTGAAGAGTCCTAAGATATCTGACTGGAATGGCTCCTTTGACAATAATGGGGCATAACAGCTGAATGGTAGTGATGTGTCAAAGCCATTTTCCTTTTTTGAAGGCTACACCACAGTTGTGCAGACCAACTTTGTTTGTAAGTACTACATCCTTAAGCACTGGGAGGCCGGCCAGTGCCAGGAAACATGACAGCATGCTACTCTCCAGTGATTTGGGGGAGAAAATTCTTTGTACTGTATTTACAAGTTTCTGGTAAGCTTTTTTGGCACAGGAAATCAAGCTCAGGATCTTGCACAAGTTAGGCACACACTGTTCCACTGAGCTATATCCCTGGCTGGCAAGTTTTAACATTGTCTGAAAACCAAATAATTCATTCAAAGGAAAAAACCCCAAGTACAATAAGTATATGTATCTATACATAAATAAAAGCCGGAAAGATACACATTTAACTATTAATGGGAACTCTGAGGAGATAATTACAAATTAGAGAGTAAAGAAGCACCTTAAAATACAGTATTATTTAATAGGTTTCTGTGTGATTTTAAACTTTAAAAAAAAGCCAAGCTGTACTTCTGAAGAGAAAGGACCTGACTTGAAATGACTAAACTTTTTTTTTTAATTTTACTGGGTTTAAATTCAGGGACTCACACATGCTAGGCAAGCACTCAACCACTAAGCTACAACCCCAGTCCTTGATATGGTCTTGCTAAGTTGCCCAGTCCTGGCTTGGAACCTGGGATCCTCCTGCTTCAGGTTCCTGAGAAGGCAGGATTTACATGTGCACCACTATGCCGCCACCTCCTCCTCCTCCTCTTTCTTCTTTTTTGGTCTGTGGTGCTGTGGATCAAACCCACGACCTCGTGCATGCTAATCAAATGCTCTGCTACGGAGCATCACCCTCTGTTAAGTGACTGAACTTTCAAGAGCTATTAGTCATGAATGATAATTCTGACACTCAATGGCACACAGACTGGTTTTATTTACTGTATTTGCTTCTTTGTTTTTTGAAATGGAGTCTGGTTATGTATTTCAGGCTGGTCTTGAATTCACTATGTAGCCCAGGCTAGCCTCGAATTCATGGCAATCTTTCTGCTTCAGCCTCCAGAGTAATGGGATGACAGGCGCACACTATCACATCCAGAAGACTGCCTGTGGTTCATTTTTAATATTAGCACTTACCGGAGAGCTATCTATTCCTTCTGTCTCTAGGGCCTCTTTTGAAAGAGTCAACCCGCCTTCTCACAGCTAAGTTTAGCTTCCAATTTGTTTTTCTTTTATTTGCTTATTTTCTCTAACCTTTCCTTCATAGATGTTTGGGAAATTTTAAGGTATTGGTTCAAAGGACTGCTTTTTCTCTTTTATTTTTATTTTTTATTTTTTACTCTCTGCAGTGCTAGATTGGAGATTAAGTTGCCTTAGATGCTGCAGTTGCAAAGAATAGGGAAAAAGGAGAAAAAGAGGAAAAAGAACTTTAAAACCATACAATCTTTTCTAGCAAACACAAAATGGCACAGTTACCTTTGTTTTTGTTGCTACTATTGATGCTGTTGTTCCTCCCCCCACCCCCCCGCAAAAAGTTTCAAGGACATGGATATAGTACTATGTACGTAGGTAGGGCCACTTAAAGTTCTTGAGTAACCCTGAGTGGAATTTGTTATCTGGGGTATTTCAAAGTCACACACTGTAAATATTTAAATTTTGGGTAACCCTCCACACTAATTAGAATCCTAGCACATTCTTGAACCTTCACAGAACTTGATTTCTGGTCTCCTTTTCTCATCTCTGCCAGTCCATATTAACTGTCACATAAGGTCCATGACACTCAGTGTTAATAAAAGCAGTGACATCCATCTAAAGAAAATATAGTTGAGAAGCACGTGAAAGGGGAGTCTGAATTTGGGGAATGATTACATTTCTGCCTTCTGGTGAAATTTTTAGCACACAAAATTAGGTCGTAGGCTCCTTTTGCAGTGCCAAAAGTGCCTAACACATTGTTGGACTCATGAAAGACTCAATAAGCACTTGTTGACTTTGTAAAAACTTACTCTTAGGTGTCCACAGAGACATACTTCCCGGCCCTGATTTCCGGAGGCTCATATAAAAATAGATCATGACAAAAATATGTTGGAGAAACAAACTTCTGGAAATGTGAACTACTGGGTTATGCTTTTTTACCCTTTTCACCAATAAACAGTAAAACTAAACACAGGGAACTGAAATTTTACTTTATTCTCTAACACTTTGATAACAAAAAGTCAGTTTCCGTATTTAATTTTACAGTGTTCAAAATAAGAGTTATTTCTCTCTCACCTGTTAGTGCTTTCTCCTCCCCCCAAAAATCCATAGAGTCTAAGATTTGATAAATACAAGTTTTCAAAAGACACATAGGCATAAAGTTCTGTGCAATAATTATGTACTGATTTAGAGAATATTATATTGAATCCATTATTCAAGGATGTGATTCTTCAGCAGTCTCCACCCTTTTCAGCAGCAGAGACCAGTTTTGTGAAAGATAATTTTTCCCTGGATGGGGGAGGGATGTTTTTAGCTCCTTTTTTTATTAGTGTATGTTTGTGATATGTAACAATTACACTCCCCACTGCTAGCATCACGGCCTCAGCTCTACCTCACATTCTAGACATTAGGTTTTCCTGATGAATGTACAGCCTAGATCCCTTTCACATGCAGTTCATGGTAGAGTTTGTTCTTTTATGAGAATCTAATACTGATGATAATCTGATAGGAGGTGGAGCTCAGGCAAGAACTGCAGTGATGAAGAGTAAGTGTAAATACAGACAAAGCCTCCTTCAGTGGCCCACCATTCACTTCCTGTTGTGTGGCCCAGGCACTGACAGGTTATAGACTGATATCAGTTGGGGACCCTGTTTTAAAAGTTTCCAAATTGGTTGTGGTAACACATATTTGTATTCTCAGCACTTTGGGAGGCTGATGCGGGAGGATTGCCAGTTTGAATCTTGTCTGGGCAATTTAACAAGACCTTGTCTCACAATAAAAAGTACAATTAAGAGGGCTGGTAGCACAGGCCTGTAATCCCAGCACTCTGGGAAGCAGAAGCAGAAGGATCACAAGGGTAGGGGATTTAGCTCAGTGGCATAAGTGCCTTCCTGGCAAGTGTGAGGTTGAGAGCTCGATCGCTGGTACAAAAAAAAAAAACAAAAAACAAAAAAAAAAAAAAAAAAAAAAGGGGAACTAAAATTGTCCTAAGAACCCATTAATCCAAAGAGGTACATCAGTTCTCTGGGGCTCTTCTGGGATTTCATCTGATATTATTTCCTTCTTACTCACCACCATCACCTACAAAGTGGGAAAACGCATGCAGTACTAACTGTACAGGATCAGGCCTACACAGATTGAGAAACAAGGAAAGCACATTGCCACAGCCTCTGTCAAAAAGCCCCAGCATTTTGGAAACACACTTTCCCCTTCTTAAATTCCCCACTAAGTTGCTAAGGCCTCTGTAACCTCCCAGTCGTTCGTACTCACCCTTGTGATTTGTTCCCTCTTTACACATGTTACTCATCAAAACTCATGTGTCTGTTGCCCTGAGCCATAGTTAGCTGATTAAAATATAGTACTTATGGTAGGGAACCAAATATTGCTCCCAGTCTATCCTACCTAAAACACTGAAAACCAAGGACACCACATTGCTCTTAGAAAATTCTCTTATAAATCTCAACTCTGTTAGTCTGTTTTCCTTCCCGTGAATCATGGAAGTGAGGACCTCTTTTATCATCTATCATAAGATCTGAAAGAGAACAACGGAGGCAAAATTTAGATCTGTTAAAGTATGTTTGTGGCTATTGTTAATTTGCACAGCATGTTCCTTTGGCAGTAGGACTCCCTAAATTTGAACTTGAAGTTGACATAGAAGCAATCTGACACCTGTGTCGCAACCAGCCTATTTTCCACAGT
Organism: Cavia porcellus; assembly: GCF_034190915.1. Taxonomy (NCBI): domain Eukaryota; kingdom Metazoa; phylum Chordata; class Mammalia; order Rodentia; family Caviidae; genus Cavia; species Cavia porcellus. Next base: position 31,626,728 of record NW_026947500.1, read on the forward strand.
CAGAAGAACAAACTCAAATAAAACTTATCTCTGAGTTTTTGGTAGGGTACAACTAAGAGGATGATGTCACTCTTCCCTGCTCAGGCCTCTACAAGGCCATTTCCTGAGAGATGTGTGCTTTATTATCAGGCACATAGATCTCGGGGATGCCTCACTGGCTTAAAATATTCAGTTTCTCATAAGAGTTGGACATTTATTTTTTAAACTTTATACTTTTTATTAGTGTGTATTTGTCATACATATTGATCATATTCATCATAGGGAATTTGTACCTGTATATATCTTGATTCATCTTTTTTCCCTATTCCCTTCACCTCCTTTCAACCTTTCTTTCCCTCTTCATAAATAAACCTTTGTTTCCATTTTTTTCTATTTTCTTTTTTCTCCTTTTCCCTTCCTTCTCTTCCTCCTTATCTCCTCACTTATTCCCTTTGTCATTTGAATATGTTCTTCCTATCCCCCAGCATCTATTCTTCATTATGGTTTGTTTGTTTGTTTGTTTGTTTGTTTTTTGAGACAGGGTCTTGCAGTGTAGTTCAGGCTGTCTTCGAACTCACTATGTAGCCCATGCTGGCCCTGAACTCATGGTGATCCTCCTGCTTCAGCCTCTCAAGTGCTGGGGTTACAGGTGTGTGCCACCATACCTGGCCTATTCTCTATTATGAAGAGCTAGAAATTTTTATGTTCAGTGAAGGCTTGGTAAAAAGCTCTGAAATATGGGCTAATTACTAAATTAGCTTAAGTAGTGCTGCTTTCTATATTTTGTTTCTGAGTTGAATCTTAATTGGAGGTGGGGGCGGACAGGGTTCTGTATGTAGTACAGGCTGGCCTTGAACTCACTGTATAGATCAGGCTGGCATCAAATTCACAGCAATCCTCACCATATCCAGCTCAAAACTTAATATTTGATTGTCAATCAAAGTCAAAACTGACAGAGGAAAAGACCATCTTGACAAATTTCTTTAACACTTTAAAAAAATACTAAGCAATTTTTAATTTACAGTAAGAATTTGTTTCTACAAATTGAGCTGTTGTCTCAGATGGGATGAGGCTCTGCTTATCGGATGTCTCCACTTCATCACTTTTATGATGAAAACTGGTATAGTGTTGTGTTTTTACCAAGAAAAGAACTACAGAGTAATGTTAAATTGGAATGGAATGTTTGAGAAATGACCTTTAAAACTGCGAGTGTTTACAGGCCTTGTAAAATTAAGTGACAAAAAGGGAACAAATACTTAACTATGGTCATATAAGTTGTATAACTTGCAAGACCCATAAAAGAAAATTTAAAAAAAATAGATGACTGAAGATTTTATGTTTGAGATTAATGCATTAAAATACATTTCAGTCAGGTGTTCCAACACACACCTGTAATCCTAGAATTCAGGGGGCTGAGGCAAGAGGTTCGCCATGAGTTTGAGGCCAGTTTAGGAAACATACGTGAGTTCAAGGCCAGCGTGCCTGCACTACATTGTGAGGCTCAAAAAACGAAAAACAAAAAAGGCATTTTAAGGGAAAAAATGGCATTTTAAGCATAGTTAATTTATTTTTAGGGGGGAGTACCGGGAATCGAATTCAGGACCATGTGCTTGCCAGGCAGGTGCTTTGCCACTGAGCTAAATCCCAGGCCAAATATATTTTTAACATGCACATGTTAGTTCATGTTCCTTAGGAAGATGACACCAAGATAGCAGTGCGAGAGATTTATTGGGGATGAAAAGTTGTGAGAGATGGAGAGTAAAGAAAGGAATAGTGAGAAAAAGCCTTTTGCCTGTGACGATGGGCTGAAGTTCTGGGAGAAATGAAGGAAAAACCAAGGAACTGAGTAGCAGTAGTTCTGGGATGTGGCAACTTTGAGAAGGTCTTGGCCCATCCACTGAAGAGCTGCAGTGGGCAGATTGCTTGCAGAGTAGGTGGGTGTTAGGCAGCAGAGGCCAAGTCCAAGGCCCCAAGCCTTGCCCTGTTATTAGCTGACAGCTGCCCAGGGAGCCTGGGCCCAGGACGCCACCTGGGCATTGTCAATGATCTGCACCTCTCTCTTAACAGAACTTCTGAGCACCACAGCTTCGTAGGCAACACAGTTATGCATTATGTCAAATATGAGGAAGCAAATAGAATTCCATCTGAGTCAAATTTCATCTGTCTTTGACTGCTAAGACATCAATATTATTTTACTAAATGTACAGTTTTTCTTTGCCAATGAATACGTGGTTGATAAGCAGACATGCTAGTCTCTGATTCAGATGACCGGGTTCAGATTTTCTGACTTCAATTCAGTCTTTTCTTTTGCATAAAAATTGATTTGTGATGCAGAGCAACATCTGCCACCTCCTAGTATCTAAGTATAAGTAGATTGCAATTTATAAGTTTTCAGTGTTTCTCACCTGAGGTGAAAAAGATAAGGTAATATTAGGTTAGATGTTTTGGTGGTGGTTTTGAAACAAACTTCTCATTTATCATCTTTACATTTCTGAGTAAATTTAAAAAATAAACTAAAGTTTATTGGCCTGTGTGTATAGTGGCGTGTGTGTATGTGTGTGTGTGTGTGTGTGTGTGTGTGTGTGTGTGTGTGTGTGTGTTGAGACTGAGGCTTTAACCAGGGGCCTCACACATGCTAGGTAAGGGTTCTACGATGGATATACATCTCCAGCTCTTTTTATTTCAAGATTTTATGATAGGATCTCATAAAGTTCCTATACAGACTGTCTTTGAACTTAGGCACCTCCTACCTAAGCCTTCGAATAGCTGGAATTACAAGCACCAGTAGTTGTGCCTGGATCTAATGTGTATTGTTTAAGGACGGGGGCAGGGGGAATCCCACAACATCTAATACTCCTTGTAACTCTGTATTTGTATGATGAGTGTTGTGGTATTATAACAGTCAAAATAAATAAATAAATGAAGTCTAAAAATTAATTGGCAGCAGAGGCAGATGTAACACAAATTTCTGGTTGCTATTTTTTTAGTCAAGTTGATAAGATAAATATGTAGAAAAAATAAATTTATTCTGCAGAAAACATTGACAAAATGGGCACTATTTTGAAACATGGAGCCCTTTTTTTCTTTATACTACAGATTCAAGAGATGTATTTTTTGGGGGTGGAATAAAAGGGAACAAAAGAGCTTTTTGAGAAAATAAAAGTAGAAATTTAAAAGGCTCCATAAAGGTGAAACAGGAATTGACCAGTTTCTCCCAGTGAGCTGCTGCCATGTCCATCTGTGGAGCTCGGTGGGTTTCCCATCTGAGTGGGGGTTGTAGTTGGCAGTGTCTTCCACAAACTTCAAATCAATACCATCAATCCTTTGAGAAATCAAGGACACATACATCTTCGTGATCTTCCAAAAGATAGAAAGGAGGCTGAGCAAGGTCCCACATGCCTGCAGTCCCAGAACTCCGGGAGCCTGAGGCAAGACAAGTTTGAGGCCAGCCTGGGCAACTTAATGATTTAGAAAAACTGTATCTCAAAATAAAAATACATAAATAAAACAAGGGCCGGGACATAGCTCAGTGTGAAGGCTCTGGGTTCAGTCCCTGGTACTGGAAAAAGAAAGAAAGAAAAAGAAAAAAAGAAAGAAAGAAAGTTTTTTTTATTACCCTTCATCTTTGCATTTTTATTATTTCTTTTTAAAATGCGTTTTTATCTTTAATTGACACACAATAAGTATAAATATTTATATGGCACAGTGTGATATTTCAATACATATGTGCCAATGTGTAATGATCAGATCAAGATGATTAATAGTTCCCATTTCTTTTTGTGACATATATTCAAAATCCTCTCTACTATTTGGAAATGTGCAATTAACTGTCAATCACAGTACTATACTATGTATACTATACTGTACTATAGAAGAAATTTTGCCTATCCAAAGGCACCCCTGTACCTATTAGCTACCCTGTCTCCATTCCTCTCTTCCCTGTACATTTTTTAGACTCTAATAACCATTGTTCTTGTCTCAATTTCTTTGAGATCAATATAGTTACTAGCTTCTCTTTCAGAAGTATTGTATGTATTTGCAGATACATAAGCATATAACCCTAAACTTTTACTTTCCGTACTAATGGGAGTTTATTGTCCACATAGTTTAGTCTTTGCTTCCTTTATTGTATTGCTTGGTAATTTTTCCATATTATTAGAGAGAAAACTGCTTCATTTTTATTTTAATGGTTACACAGTATTCCTTGTATGGTTATGCCATAATTTATTTTACTGAGTTTCTATTGGTAGATATTTAGGTTGTTTCCAATTTTTTATTATTGTAGAAAAAGGTATAAAGAATATACTTGTACACAGGGGTGATCAAAATATATAATGAATGTTCAAATTTTTAAAAATTTATTGCAGTTAAAAACACATTACTTTTAATCTTCCTCAAAATACTTCCCCCTCACTTTGAACACACTTATCCCATCCCAGCTTTTTGAAGCAGTTATAAAGTTCACTCTCGAAACTTTATGAAGTGTGATCAAACGTCAGTCAATGCTGCTGTTGAGTGCCATCCAACAGGACAGCTTTGTAAAAACATTACAGTGTGTCCTCACCCACTTTACTCATGGAATCTGGCATGATGCAACTTCTGGCTCTTCTCTGAAGTCAAAATGACCATGAAAGGAAAGTGTTTTGAATCAACTCAGGACACTGAGAGAGCCACAACAGTGCAACTAAAGATACTCACAAAAGAGGACTTGCGGAACTGCTTCAGAAAGTGGCAGTAAGGATGGGAAAACTGTGTTCAAAGCACTGGGGAGGATTCTGGGAGGGATTAGTGGCAATGAGTCTCTTAATATAAATAAAACAAAATTTAAACATTTGCTGTGTATTTTGATTTCACTTCACATTATTGTACAAATGTATGTACATATTTGTGGGATAAGTACTTTTGCCCATTTTTGGGTCAAGGTAGACTTTTCCTTAATGATTTTTCAGAGTTGTATGCTTACTAAAGAAGTCATCCTTTATATAAAAGTCCCTAGATTTCAAAAGGTCGTGTTAAAAGAGAGCTGACACCTTTCTATGCTGAACTTTCAATTTCTTATATGGATGTACATTGTATAGTGGAGTGAGGGAACTGTGCAAAGAAGGCAAAGATTAGCAGGTGAAGTTCATTTAATATGTTTTTCATTTACATTAAACTTACCTTAATAAATATCATTTGACATAAACAATTGATAAGTATCAAAATTGTATAATGGTGACCCTGTGAAATAAAATAACCCTTTTAGCGTTTGTCGACTACATGAGCAAATCACTCTTCCGCTTGATATTTTATTTTCAATGATTTGTATTTTTCCTGAATGTCAGTCTTCATAGCATTTACATTAAAAACTTGAAAATGTAGAAATAAAATGAAACATGGGCCAAGTTAGACCTTTGTAACCTAATTCCCAGAGAGAGATGTAGAACTGTAATAAAATGGAATATTTCAGGAGAAAGTAGAACCATTCTGTAACATTTGATAGGCAGTTAAACCCTGTCTACAACTACAGATACTTTTGTTGGCATTATAGCAGCTGTGATCTGCTGCAAGTAAACTTTTGTTATAGCAAACAAAACAATATCTGTGTCTTTGGCAGGGAGATGTTCTTTCTGAGACTAGATTTCACTATGCGGTTCAATCTGACCTTCACTTTGCAGCCCAAGCAGGCCTTAAACTCACAGTAATCCTCCTGCCTCAGCCTCCTGAGTGCTGGGATTATAGGTATGTGCCACCATGTCCAGCATGAGTTTAGTTTTAGAGATCCTGTGATTCTCTATTTTTAAAAAAATAGAAACCCTTCCACAGTCATGTTTATAAATTATTTCATTTACTTTTAGAATCTTTATTTTGATAAATGTCATGTGCCAGTGTCCTGTTATGCTAGCTTTAGAAAACTCTTTAAAGAACATTAACCTTTAGAAAGATATTTATCTACTTGTAGGGAACATAACCCCCTAGAGATTTCCTGGACTGTGTCCTAATTTGTTGGATTTTTATCAAATTTCCTGCCTATGCTCATGTACTCCCACGTAATTAGTCATAATTCTTTTTTGCAAAAGGTTTGTTTTAAAAGGAGGCACAACAACTGTGATATCTTTGGAATTTATAAATATCTGGTCTAGGATTTCCTGAAGTCAGTCATCTGTTTCCTCATTTCAAAGGATGAAACAGTGTTGGGCTGTTTTTAAAATGTTTGATTTGTTTTGCAAATGTAGGAAAAGCAATATTCCCTAATTTTCTTAGATTGGTGCCTACATCATTTGAAATTCTATCCGCTCTAGATGGTTACTGGCATGCTAGGGCAATGAGGAGGTTGTGCATTTTTGCATGCAAGGGGTTGTTATACAATATTCGTTGTATATATATATATCGAAATGCCACCCTGTACCCCATAAATATGTTCAATTGTTAAAAATAAAGAATACATTCTCAAATATTAAAATGCAGAGATGACAAAAATAAAAAACAATGGCAATGAGCAGGTTGTACGTGCAAACATGCATGTGGATGCCTACGCGTGTAAACGTGATGTGGATTTTAGCAGGGGATCTCTACAGAAGTCAAATTTCTTCTTTAAACATTTGGGAGGACTGAATGTGAATACAGGCCGGTCATGGTGGCCTATGCCTCTAATCCCATCAAGAGGCAAGAGGATTGCTGCGAGTTCAAGGCTAGCCTGCACTACAAAGTAGTTCAAGGCCAGCCTGAACAGCATAGTGAAACTTTGTCTCAAAAAGACAGACAAACAAACAAACAAAAAAGTGAATATTCCTGATTCTGTGTAGCACACACCCTTTCTTTTGGTCAATGATTAGTTTACTTTCTTTAAATGGAAAATCGAGAGTGTTTTTCTTTTTTTTAAATCTCAGACTTAGGATACATTAATTATTTTTACAGCACTATGGTATTTCCTAATATGGTGGTGTAAAATGAGTCACACTTTTTTGGAGTATAGATCTAGCTCAAAATTGTATTTTAGGGCTGGGATTTAGCTCAGCGGCATAAGCACCTGCCTTGCAAGCAGGCAGTCCTGAGTTCGATCATCAGTACCGATAAAAAGGAAAAAGACAAAAAAAAAAAATTGTATTTTATGCAGTAATTTCCTTTACAATATCTGTGATAGTGTTAATTAGCTTTTTGGTTGTCATTCTTAGGAAACTGCATGGCAAGATACTTCTGTTTCTAGTATAATTGTGTTGTTTAAAAAACAATTTTTTTTTTAAAAGATAGTGCCTTATTGTATAGCATAGGCTGGCCTTGAACTCCCAGTCCTCCTGCCTCAGCCTCACAAATGTTGGGATTGCAAGAGAAAGCCACAATACCCGGCATTAGACATGTTTTAAATGGAGAAACTTTATCATGGATAACTACTAAACTTTATTCAGAAGTTACTATGAGGCCTTTCCCCTGATTATTTATGTTTTTCTGATTATGTTTGTAAAACTTTTTTTTCAGAGACAGAGATTGAACCCACGCCAGTAACGCATTTACCACAGGGCTACATCCCCAGCCCTTTTTCTGTCTTATTTTGAGGCAGGTCTTACTAGGTTGCCCAAGGTGAACTTCAGCTTGTGGTTTTCCAGCATTAGCCCCTGGAGTAGCTGTGATTACAGGCATGCATTGTGACACTCAATTGAGTGTCACATGTGTCACAGTGACACGTTTAATTTTATAAATCCAAAAACAGAAGAAAATAAAAGTATCATAATTCCACTTTCCAGCAAGAATTACTATTAACCATTAGCTGGGTGTATATATATTCAGTTACACATTATAATATATGTATATTGGAGCATATGTAAACATTAATATGCCCGTTATTTTTTATTATATAGTAATAGATCATATGTGTGCTGGGCATGGTGGCACATGCTTATAGTTCCAGCACTTGGAGGTGGGTAAGGCAGGAGGATTACCATGAGTTCAAGGCCAGCTGGGTCTACATAGTAAGACCATGTCTCAAGAAAAAAGAAGAAGAAAGAAACATAGGAAAAGGAAATAGATTATCTATAACTGATGCTTTAAGTAGAACGTTGTGGATATCATTCTATGTAAAGAGATCGCTCTTACTTGTTTTTTTTTTTTTTTTTGTCTTTTTCTTTTTTATCAGTACCGGAGATCGAATTCACGACTGCCTGCTTGCAAGGCAGGTGCTTATGCTGCTGAGCTAAATCCCCAGCCCCTTCTTACTTGTCTTAATCCTACAGTGCATTCTGTTACATGACTGTACCATGATCACCGTTCTCAATCTTTTAAGATAAATATTTCTTTTCTGCATTTTAAGATTTCTGAAATGAAGATTCCCTTTGTGCTTTATAATCCAGGACATCTTAGAATCACTACCTGCCACTTACCCTTTGTGAGCAGATTGCCTTGGTTTTGCAAACATCATGGCCATTAAGTGGCTTCTTCATGGCCATTAAGTGGCCATCACTGTAATTTAATTATACACATTGTTGGCTTTTCAGGTGTCCAGTTTAGTCCTATTTAGAATGTTTAGAGAGGGGCTGGGATTTAGCTCAGTAGCCTAAGCACCTGCTTTGCAAGTGCATGGTCATGAGTTTGATCCCTGGTACTGATACAAAAAAAAAAAAAAAAAAAAAAAAGAATGTTTGGGGAAATGCAGCATGGTAATGTTTTCTTCAGTACAGGGGATTGAGCCCAAGACTTTCGCACTGTGCTATATTCCCAGCCCTTTTAAAATGTACTTATATTTTATATTTTATTTTTGTTTTTTGCAATACAGGGCATGCAAATGAGGGCCTTCACACTGAGCTACATCCCCACCCCTCATTTTGTTTCATTTTGTTTCAGAGACAGGTCTTGCTGTGTAGTCCTGGCTGCTCTTAAGCTCACTATGTAGCCTAGGCTGGCCTTGAATTCACAGCAATCCTCCTGCCTCAGCTTTCTGAGTACAGGGATAACAAGCATGTGCCACCATGCACAGCCCCAACATTTTTTAAATCTTATTTTTTTGTTTGGAGACAAGGTATAGTTAAATTGACCATGCTGGGCTAGAATTTATGTGATATATGCAGCTGTAATCCCAGCTCTCGGGAGGCTGGGGCAGAAGGATCATGAGTTGAAGGCTAGTCTAAGCATACAGTGAGATTCTGTCTCAAAAACAAACAAACAAGGGGCTGGGGATTTAGCTCAGTGGCATAAGTGCCTGCCTTATAAGCAGGCAGTCCTGAGTTCGATCCCTGGTACCAATAAAAAAGGAAAAAGACAAAAAAAAAAAAAAAAAAAAAAAAAAAAAAACAAACAAACAAAACTGAAATTCTTTATGAGACAGCAAAATGTAAGGACAGTCATAAATGATGTTGTTTCAAAGCTACAACAAAATAAATGAAGGAATAGTATTATACTTTGTTATAACAGTATAGCATTATAGTATTATACTACATACTACAGTACATAGTAGTATAATCAATCATTGTATAAAGTAAATATCCTTGAGACTGTACTATACTACACCATGGACAGTACCAGTCTTAAGACACTGTCAAATTTAATTTGCTATAGATTTCTTCTCTCTCTCTCTCTCTCTCTCTCTCTCTCTCTCTCTCTCTGTCTCTCTCTGGTACTGGTGATTGAACATCCTAATCTCACCCTCAGCCCATTTTTAACTTTTTGTAGGGAGAGGTTTCCAGGAATCAAACTCAGGACCTCACTCTTGCCAGGCAGGCGCTGTGCCGCTGAGCTAAATCCCCATTCCTTTTTTGTATTTTTTAAGTTAAAGTCTCACTAAGTCACTCAAGCTGTACTCGAATTTTTGAATCTCCTATCTTAGACTCCCAGAGTGCTGAAGTTACAGGCATGCATCACTAGAGCTGCCTTTTTCTTTTTTACTGGCCCATAAGATAATAATGATTAACTTATATTAGTGGTGTCTAAGACTAGATAGATGACAACATCCATAATCAACAGCAGCCACCGTGCTGAGGACTTTACATGCATTTTCTGCATTTGTCTGTGGATCAGCGAAGATCAATTGCTTGCGATTGTAAGTGATAGTTGACTTCAAAATATGCTTTAGACAACTTCAAGTCTTGATATATTCTGGATTAAAATCAATGTGGAATATTTTGAGTTGCCAAAAAGGCATTAAAAACCCCGCTTCTATTTCTGACATTGTATCTTTAGGAAGCAGATTTTTGTACAATGATAGCAACCAAAATGAGATTATGCAGTAGACTGGACATAAAAAATACACTTGGGGTATCACTGTCCCCCATCAATTTTGACAGTAGCATTAGGGAAACAAACTCAGAACTGGGTGTGGTGGAGAACACCTGTAACCCCGGCACTTAGGAAATTGAGGCAGAGGATTGGCATGAGTTTGAGTGCAGCCTGGGCTCCATCGTGAGTTCAAAGTCAGCCTGAACTACATAGTGACCCTATCTCAAAAACCTAAACAAAACACAATAATAATGTTATGGTTGTATTTAATGTCCCCCCCCAAAGCCTCTTACAGTCATGGGAGGTGGGTCTTTGGAAAGCATTGACTCTGGTGTTTGTGTGGTGACTCTGGGATTAGTGGTGTGAGTGCTGCACCTTCTCAGGGTGGGTAGCCAGCATACAACATAAGGGAGGGACTGAGGAACATTTTTGTCACTATGAATGACTCCCCTTAGCCATGCCACCCTTCCTTGGAGCCAGTTGAGTATAGACTGAAACTTCCAAAAACTGTAAGCTAAATAAACTTTTCCTTCCTTCATTTTGGGTGTCAAGTATTTTATCTCAGCAACAAGAGAAAAGTAACCAAGATAAACAACAACAACAAAGCCAAACTCAGGGCTCCCACTGCTTCTGCTGTATGGTGAGTTGCTAAATTATTTCACTATATATTCCAATGTAATTGTAATAGAAATAAAGGGCACAATAAATGTAATCTGCTTGAATCATCCGCAAACCACTTCTTCCCTGACCTGTGGAAAAATTGTCTTTCGTGAAACTGCTCCCCAACACCCAAAACACTGGGGATGCCTACAGTACAGCACTATAGGCTGTGACACTGTTGCCAGTGTCTTAATGGGAGGTGCCCCCTTCACACTTTCCATCCATGAGGTTTTGACAGTTTCCTTAAACTCTATCCAGAATGTAAGCAAATAAGATGTTTTTTGGGGTGGGGGCTGATAAATACTAGCCAAAGGCAGTGTACCAGGATGTGGTTACCAGGGTGAGGGGGATTAGCATAGTAGGTAGAGGGTGAGGTCACACGGGTCTGGACCTCACAGGAAGCAACCCAGGTATCATTCTTAATGCAGTGGTTGGTGCTGTGCAGTTCAGACAGGAAAGCTATATGGTGTCCTTTGCTCCTCACAGATCTTGCCTCACATACTACGGGCTCCTGTCCCTCTTCCCTAGGCAAACTGGCCCTGGAGCTGTTGTAGGAATAATATGCCCAGCTGTTTTCTGCCTTGTTTTCTTTTTGCTTTCTTTTTCTTTTTATTTATTTGTTTTTGAGACAGAGTTTCACTATGCAGTTCAGACTGACCTCGAACTCACTACGTAGATGAGGCCCCTGAAAGCACAGGGATCCTCCTGCTTCAGCCTCCTGAGTACTGGAATTATAGGCATGTGCCACCGTGCCTGGCTCTTTTTTTTTTTTCTGCTTTGGGATAACTACATTTCTTATTTGCGTAGAAACAGATGCCACAACCATCAAAACTGTTTCTCTACACCATGTCGTCGTCTCTGCCCCACATCTTTCAGGTCTCTGTTTGAAGCTCTGGCCCTGTGTATCCTATCTAAAATGTCTCCTCCCACATCACTGTTATAGCTCTTCTCCAAAAGCCAATCACTCCTGCTTTTCCTTTCTTTTTTTGCAGTTGAACTCATGGCCTTTGCACTGTGCTGCATCCCTAGTGCTTTTTAATTTTTTGTTTTGAGGCCGAGTCTCAGTAAATCACCCAAGCAGGGCTCAAACTTCTGATCCTCCTGCCTCAGCCTCCTACGGTGGTGGGATTATGGGTGTGCGCTGCCATGCCCCGCTTGCTTTGTCTTTCTTCACCTGGGCATATTCTGCTGGCCCCACTGGAACTGAAGTGTCACATGAGGGTGTGGATCGGGGCTGCTCTGACATCATGTGTTTCCAGTGCCCGGCACATCATCCAACACGTAGCAGAGGTTTTATTCATCGTCTGTTGCTGTGGAACACCCTACCCCCAAAATTCAGTAGCTCAAACGTGTCCTTACTATCTCATAGTTTCTAGGATCCGGAATTCAGGAAAGCTAAGTGAGTTGTTGTGGCCCAAGAGCTTCAACAAGGGTGGGTTTGGTGTGGGCCAGGGCTGCATTCATCTGAAGGCCTGACTGAGCCTGCAGCATCTTTTTCTGAGCTCTTTAACTTGGCTCCTGACCAGCAGCCTCAATCCCTTGCCATGTAAGTTTCTCCATAGGGCTGTTTGAAACAGAGTGGTTGGAAAAGTAGTCAGAGAAAAAGAAAACAGTATGAAGACCTAGTATCTAAAGTCACATACTAGCATGTCCACTTTATTTATTAACAATAAGTTGCAGGGAGGCTGAAGCAGGAAAATCTCAAGTCCCAACCCAATCTGAGTAATTTAGGAACACAGTGAGATTCTGTTCCAAAATAAAAAAAGTAAAAAACGGCTAGGGATGTAGCTCAGTGCAAAGGCCCTGAGTTCAATTCTCATTACTACAGAAAACAGGACAACCCTCCTCCAAAAACAAAACAAAACACTAAATTGCAAAGTCCAGCCCATACACAAAGGGAGGAGAATTAAGTTCCACTTCATGAAGGGGGAGGAGTATCAAATAATTTGTGGACATATTTTTTTTATTTTTATGTTTATGGTCTTTTTGAGACTGGGTCTGTCTATGCAGCTCATTTAAATGAACACAGTGATGGATGCATGTTTGTGGATTGAAGGGATGTAGAAGATGGTTACATCTTTAAATGATCACCTGGGCTGGTGTGAGGACCTGGAAAACAGAGGGACAGGAACCACGGCAGCAAGATCAATAAAGATGAGGCTGCCAACATTTATTTACCCTTTTCCTGCACTGCAGGTTCCGAGCTCTTTGCAACCTTTTTCTTTCTTCCAATAATACTACAAAATACTGTGGTCCTTCTCTCTTTTCAGTGATAGAAACATTGTGATGGCGAAGACTTTGGAGTCTTTAACTTTCATTTAAAATGTTTGGTCTGGGGATGTAGCTTAGTGGCAGAGGATTTATCTGGCACGCACAAGGCCTTGAGTTCCTCCACCAGCGCACAGATTAGGGCTGAGATGTTGCTCAGCGGTACAGCACCTGCCTAGCGAAAGTGAGGCCCTAGGTTTGGAGAGAAACAAATTCTTAGACACAAGGACAATCATGAGAGTGTTGCTGAGCATGGAGGCACAGACTGTAATCCCAATATTCAGAAGGCCAAGGAAGGAGGACTGTCCCACATTCGAGGCCAGTTTGGACTACATAGTAAATTTAAGCCCAGTCTGAATAACATAGTGAGACCGCATCTCAGAAAACAAAACAAAGCAAAAAGCAAACAAACAAACAAAAAGAAAATGAGAGTATTCTTCTCTCCTTCCAAAAAAGATTTGCATTTTTTCATATATTTGGATAACTGTTCACTCTGAATTTATAATTTTCAAGCAATGAAGCTCATTTTTTCATGAATCTAGATGATTTATAGAAGAAATATTATTTTCCTTTTATATTTGTTGAACTACATTAAAATATTATTTTAGCTCACTACATAACTTGTATTTTAGTGAAATATAAACTGTATATAAACAAGTTAAATTTCCCACTACACAGCTTTGAGACAGCCTACTGATTTTATGAAAAGGCCGAATTGTCTTCCTCATTTTGAATGAAATTCCTTTGTCTGATTGCATACTAAAAATGACCTTTACACTGTAATTTTTTGCAGACTAAAAATGACCTTTACACTGTAATTTTCAGTATGCTGATTAAAGAAGAATGCTTGTTTAGGTTTTATTTTCACATTCATTTAATTTTACTGCAACGTGAACTAATTGTATTCTACATAGGAAAATATGTCATTTTTATTTTTTGCTTTCACATTTGATTGCTTCTCATAATGTTGTAGGCTTCTTAATGATCCTTTCCTCTTTTTATTTTTTATATTTTCTCTTTTTGTAAGTATGTTCTTTTCCTATTGGAAAAAGAAGTGTATTGCTGCATAAACCTCAAAAGCAATCTCAGGAATTCTTTTTCTATGTTATTCTTGTTTTCAAGCTGTTATGTATCAGTGCTACATAAAAAACAATAACATGAAAATACTGAGCTTCGCCCCCAGCCTGAAATTAGACATCTTTTAACATTTAGATTCAGCTAACCTTTACTTTGTCCGTAGCATATAAGAGGTTTACATGCTGTCTCACTGAATCCTCAGTTTCCTGGAAGGTAGACATTATTACATCAGTTTCAAAGATGAGGAGAGATGGACCTGAGCATGTGATTCAGTGATGAACTTCTTGCCTAGCATGCTTGAGGCCTCCTTCACTTAGCATCCCCAGCACTGCAGATAATAAAGATTACAAAATGGAGAAAATTGCTTCACAGGCTGTGAAATGGGTCTCAAGTCACAGAGTTAACTGCGCCATCTCCTCATTTCTGATTTTATTCTTTCTCCATTTCCTGGGAGGGACAGAGGACCAGAGAGGAAGTTTCTTTCAGCAGGGCTGCTGCGTGGGGGCAGGCACGATACACGCTGCAGACACACAGATTTGTGTGTTTATCATGATGCTTTTTCTGACAGATGGTAGAAAAGTGTGCTGCCTTAACAAAGTTGATATATTAAGACAATTTTCTCACAGATGGAAGCAAAGCCTCATAAATGCCTTTTCTTTTCTATTCCAATGAAGGCTTTGTTTGGGCTATTGGTGGCTTTGACTATTTTAAAACATAATAGTGTGTTTTAAATAGCATACCATTCTTAAAACTAAGCTTGAATTCGCATGGGAAATGAGTATTTCGATCAAAGAAAGAATCGTTCACTGTGAAGGATCTCTGCACGCCAGGGGGACAGTTTTGGTAGCCAGGGTGCAGTTAGAAGCAGTTTGAAGCTGTACCTTTGAACAAAGGAGGGGGAAAGCTAAATGCATAGGGGAATGTAATATAAGGGGCATCACAAGGAAAGAAAAATACACTCGGTAAGAAGGAAGAACACCAGTCCAGATCTCACAGTTAACCTACTCTCCTCAGCAGTACTCAGCCATACTAGTTTCACCCTCACCTGTAACAGCTATTCTTTTCCTGACCTCTGGGAGAGCTGGATTGGTGCATACGATGATGATGTGTAAGGACAAATTCACGCCCAATTTCTCAAGTGCCTGACACTGCATTAACCCAGAGGAAACTATGTCAGCAGTCCGGGTTTTATTTTATGTATTTTTTTTTTAGTAGTCGTTGTCATTATTGCACGGCTGTACATGACTGAACATGCCACTTGTGTGACCAAGCACATCTTGTTCTGGGTGGCCCTTTGTGTACTTCCGCATACATTTCACTACGGCGCATGAGCTCAGAAAGGAAGAGTAATTTCCTACCTGGAGATAGGTGATCTAGACTAAATGTGGAGGGGCTGGGGACAAGTTCTCTAGCTTGGGTGTAGAGACCAGCACCTTTGAGGCTAGACCAGGAAGTTTCTATTTTGGGAATTTGGACAGTCCTTGATGTTGATGGGATGATGGAGATAAAAGGATTGGACTTGCCTGGACTTGGGTAAGTAATGAAACGTTTCTGAGCCTCTGTTCTCCTGTAACTGAGTCTCTGTTCTTTCATGTGTAAAAAGAGAAGGTAGGACTAGATGAGCTTGGAGAACTTTTCTCCATGTACTGTTTTAGAGGAATATAAACTTCTACTATCCTTTTCCAATGTAATGTTTATTATATCCACGATTTGGTGTTGGGATTTGTGAGGAACAGTCTTCAACTTTAACTCAAGTGGAATTATAATCTCATCCATGATTACATATTTTATTAAAAACATTTTGAAGTGTGTATGTAGTAGAAGTTTACACTTTGGGATAGATACTTAAGGCTTATATTCCAAATCCAGTGTAAACTCGAAGTTCTTTATCTCTTTGTGTTTAATTTCCTTATCTGTAAAATGAGGATGCTAATAGTTATCCTTGAGCTAATCTACGGAAGCACTACAAACAGGAACTAAAAAATATTGTGATGGGGTGAATAAGCACCTCCTAGGAATGTAATGTTCCATCAAAAGTTTTTGTAGGAGTGAATGTTTAATTTTCAGGATTGATGTGATTTCAATCAATTCACAGGCAGGATATATATAAATATATTTATATTTAAAGATTGTACCCAGGATCTCATATATGGTAAGCATGTCTGTACCATTGTACATCTCAGCCCCAAGAAAACAACACCGATGGCAACAATGGCCTGGGCACTGAACACATATAAGTTAAAGTTATTAAGAAAAAGAGAGAAGAATACTTTAGTGGAATCATAGGGACCCTAGAAAAAGTCACTAAAAGAATTTTATGGCGTCCATCTGGAATGCAATAGTCAAACTGGGAAAACTGGACAGTTTTATCATGGGAAACAATAGTCTGAAAGTTTATGAGCAGGAAAATGTCAAGATCAAGCCAAGATTGATGTTTATTTGCCTGTTCTGCATTACCTTAGTTTAAACATATCTTTTGTACTACAAAAACCATGCTAGCCTATGATATTGCATCATAAGTATATATGACTTCTTAGAATTAAACTGCTGGAGGGCTGGAGAGAGGGAACTCTGTCAACAGTGTAGGCATGGGAAGGTCTTTCCACTCAATAAGCTGATGCCTGTGAGCAATGGAATCAATTATATCAGAAAGGCAATTTTGGCAAAGCCTATGGAAATAATGGGCCAGGGATTTTAAGGATTTCTCCAGCACAGAGACATCATTTGCTAGTCAGATGAGGAGATAAGCTATCCAATAGGAAGAAATGGAGGAAGTAATAGAGGGCTTTAGAAGAACTTTGACAGGATGATTACTAGACTGTATATTACAAAGAGGACAATGAAAGTGAAAAATCCACTGACTTATAATAATCCCAAAACATCTAAAGTGCTCCAATTGGCAAAACGTGAAAAATTTAACTTGACAACCTACAGTTGCTTAACAATATATGTGTATTGTCTTACAAGGTAGTAGATTTAAAACAATGCATACTATAGACTTAATGGGTAACTTAGGTAATTTTCAAGGATGAATTTTACTATACAAGATTTTTTCCTGTATGGACTACAGTCCCTAAATCCCAGATTAAAATGAGAATGTAGTTTGGGCATGGTGGCATGCATCTGTAATCCCAGCATTCTGGAGACTGAGACGGATGGATTGAAGGTTCAAAGTCAGCCTGGGCTACACAGTAAATTCAAGGTGGATTGAGATCCAGTCTCAAAAAAACAAATGAACAGAAGGTGGAGGGAGGAGATTGTGAGTTCAGTCAGCCTGAGTGCTATGGCTTGTAACTAGATGTTCCCTCCAAAGCCTCATGTACTTAAGAGGTCAAGCTTTTGGAAAATAGCTGGATTCTACATGTGTGGTAGTGGGTTAAAGGCATGTGAAACTACATTAGTCCACTGATTAGTTTAGCATAGTTCTGGGTGTGGCTGAATGGATTTTTTGAAGACAGAAGCTCCACCCTTGTTGTGGGTGGTACCAACCAATAGGCATATAACCTGAATGGAATATAAAGGGAAAGGGAGGCTCTCTGCTTGCTGCCTCTTTTTTTTTTTTTTTTTTTGGCTTTTTAGTTTTTATCGGTACCAGGGATCGAACTCACGACTGCCTGCTTCCAAGGCAGGTGCTTATGCCGCTGAGCTAAACCTCCAGCCCTGCTTGCTACCTCTTGCCTGCCATGCTATGGACTGCTTCTTCTCTGCCTTGCCCCTTGCCATTGCCTCAGAGCCAGCCAACTATGAGCTGAGATAAATCTTTCCCCATTTAATATGTGGGTGTTGGTTATTTTGTCCCAGTAATAAGGAAGTAAGAAAGACATTGGGCTATATAGAATTTGAAGATAGCACGGGCTACAAAGACAAAAAAAAAATGATGAAATTATGAACTTCCAAATTAATATGACATTAGTTTTGTCTGTATTTATTGGGAACAGTTTTTTGTTTGCCTGTTTTTTTAGGAAGAGAAACAGATCTTTGAATTTCAAAGAGTTACAAGTAAGTGGTCCTTTTACTTATGCAAATACGGGCAGGAGTCCTTTTATTATCTCTGCTGCCCCTCCCTGAGGCCCAGCTATTCAAAGCTGGCCTCTAGGAAGAAGACAGATTATTTGTCTAAGAGAGACAGGATCTCACAAGGGAGGAGATACACATTCTGATAAATTTTTCCTCCTTGATTTGTAGTTATCAGGTTCTTTGGTGGCTAGATACTTCCCACTCACTCTCCCTTAAGACTTTATATCAAGAAACAATATATAGGGTTTGCAAACCAAAAAACAATCCAATTTCTTTGAGGAAGATGAGTGTGGGTTGGTGAGTCAGGCTTTGACAGTTCCAAGATTCTTCTTGGAACTGCAATGCTTTGGACAGAAACCTGAGCATCACTGGCTAAGGCTGCAGGGGGCCACTTCCCTATCCTGACACCTGTGTGTCATTCAGCAATATGAATATGAGGTAAGTGCAAAGAGGATTGGCATCCTCTGCACAGGGCAGTTTTTTGAGCAGGGGAAGACCGAGAAAGAGGTTATGGAGGGCTTCTTACTGCTTACACAGAAAATTCATTCTTTCATCTTATATTTACTGAGTTCCTTTTCTACACCAGGCCCAACCAACCAACATGACAAAATTCCTTGAGAGGAGGGAGACAAGACATACATACCTTTGTATCTGAGATGGTGTAAGTCCTGAGATAGATATGAAGGCCGTGTGTGTGTGTGTGTGTGTGTGTGTGTGTGTGTGTGTGTACACACATAGCAGCTACAGCTGAAGACTTCATAGAGAAGGTACTTACTATATAAGGAAGGTGGTTGAGGAGGAGGTGGGTGGATAGCTAGGGGTGTCCTAGATGCAAGGTGACCCGGGCTCCTGAACCAGTAGAGTGACTGAAGCAACAGGGTGGCGAGGAGACAGAAGTAGACACGGTCTTCTGAAGCCAGTTCCAGCTCTGCATGGGGACTTTCACAGTACTTTAGGCCACAGGGCAGCTTTCTACTTTTACTCTGAATGAGACTGGCAGTCATTGGAAGGAGAATTTGAATAACACAAATGTAAAAAGAAAAATGACAAATGGTTTCCACTCATGGTTTTTTCACCAAAGGCAGTCGCTGCAGTGGATCATTCTTTGTCCTTCCTTAAATTCTTCACTTGCTCCTTTGCTGACAGGATGAGGTCCTGAATCCCAGACCGGTCCCTCTCTCTTCCTCCATCCTCTTCTGCCTTGGCCCATTCTCTCACTCTTGCTAGCTGCTATCTCACTATTGTCTTTTTCCTATATGACTTTTGCATATACTTTTTCTTCTGTCTCGATTTTTCTTTCTTCAGGCCCATTCATACTCAGCCATCAGATCTCAACTGTTATTTGTTCATCTTTGCTCAGCCTACATCATTATACAAATTCGTGCTTTGAAGGTCCCTGGGCTTGGTTTAATTCTCTGCTGTCACAGTCTTCAGATCCTTAATTTCTTTTTAAGGAGTCCTGCCTTTTCACTTTGCTCTGGGCTATGTACATAGCAAGTCCTGTTGAACATACCCCTGGCTCCATTGCCTTGGTGTTGGGGATACAATGAAGTATAAAAACTAAAACCAGAAAAAATGATTGCTATCTCCTTTTGTGGAGCTTTCAGTTTAATGGAAAGGTAGTTGTTTAAAATAAGCAGAAAATAAATGTAAACTTATTATTTAGATAAATTCTGTAAAGGAAAGGGTCCCATGGGAGTCTGCCTTACTGAGGGACATTGAGAGTCTTCCCCAAGCAAGCGCGTATTTAACTTAAGAGTCCAGAGGATGAGAAATGAACCCAGCTTACCATGGCTTTCCCCCCACCTCACACTTGATTTAGGTCTTCATGTTCTAGTCTGTCATTGACCCTATACTTCTCTTTTTTATAATGTCTAATATTGTCATTAATCGTGTAAGTCAGCTTTCCCCAGAAAACATAGATCGTCCACAGGCAGAGTGTCTCTTTTAGCCATTGTATCTTAGCATGCACAATGCCTAGTACAGAGGGAAATTTTCTCTTTTCTGTCTCTTCTCTGTGAAACAGGGTCTCCCCATTTTGCACAGGCTGCTGAAACCTGGGGCTACTGTAGGTATTATGTTCTTTCTTCTTCTTTTGTCTTTTTGAGACAAGGTCTCACTATGCAGTTTAGGCTGGCCTTGAGCTCACTTTGTAGCTCAGGCTGGTCTCAAACTTGCAATGATCCTTGTGCCTCAGGCTCCCAAATGCTGGGATTATAAGTGTGTGCCAACACAACTGGCTCTATAATGTTTTTAAATGAAAAGAGTATTAACTTTTTTGGTATTCTTTTTATGCATTATTTTCCACAATTTTTAACATTTGTGTGTGTGTGTGTGTGTTCTGAGAAACAGGCTAGCCTGGAACTCAAGGCAATCCTCCTGTCTCAGCTTCCTGAGTGCTGGGATTACAGGTGTACACCACCACGGCCAGCTAAATTTTTCCATATATAATTCAGGAAAATGCAGCCTGCATTTCAAAAGAATTTACCACTATGACAATTTTTTTCCTTTTCTTTTTTTCTGCAAAGTTCATAAAATGGCTGCATCAGAGTTTTGAATAATTATGTGAATGTTTGTGTCCAAAATGCATTTGCGAATTTGCCCACCCTCTTGGTAAGTGCCCCTGGCGCCCGCTGGGAGAACCAGTCAGCTATTCCCATGAACCTACTGGCGTGCAGGCTGAGAATCAAACATCCCCTGTCCCATCAGCAACTAGGGACAGAGTTCTGAGCATCTCTTGGGAGGATGACCATATTCAATATAGCAAATATGGGGAATTTTCTTCTATGTTCTGTTTGAAGGCAAAGGTTCTTTTCACTGTTATGTTTTGTAATGATTGTTATGCTGTACTGAATATTCTTCTTCAATTGGTTTTACAATGGTCTGTTATTGACTTGACTTCACTATATCTAATTGACTGGACAACTTATTGTGAAGATAATGAGATATACTAGAGTACCTATTCCTACTATCCCAGTATCCTGCTTTGAAGTTCTGTACCAATGTCACTACATTGTCTCGATTGGCTTTGTTTTATCTTGTTCTGTTGCATTTTTTACTACATTCTAAATAAAATTTTTAAAAAATTTTAAAAATGCATTTGCAAGAAGGGATTAGAAGTTAAGAGACTAGGTCAGGACATAATAGGTACAAAGTGAAGGAAGGCTTGAATTAATACTTATTTAACAACATTTGCCAAAAACTACTCAGGTACTGAATCAGGCCCTGGTAATGTATGGCTTTTTTTTTTTTAAGATCCTTTGTAAATGTACCAGTGCTGCAAATACAGAAGGCAGAAGCCTTACATTAGAGTTTGTCCAGAAGGCATGCAGAAATTCTGAAAATTTGAAGTTCTAGTGGAATATTTTCCTTCTTTAGCTGATGGATTATTGTACCTAGCTTTGAGATTATCCTTTTCACGCTTTCACTTTTTTTAATCAAAAGAAACTAAATACTAAGTAAAAGGAATGCCTCCTACCTTGAACAAAACATTTAAATCTGGTGGCTTCTAGGCATTCTGATCTCTCTGCCCGCCTTCCTCACCTCTTTCCTCTCTCTGTTTTCAGGTACTAGCAGGGATTGAAGCAAGGGCTTCATATCGACCTATATCCCAGCCAGCTTTTTTTTTCTTCTTCTGAGAAAGGGCGTTACTATGTTCCTTACTATGAACTTGCTGTCTAGCCTGGGGTGGTCTTGAGCTCGAAACCTTTTTGCCTCAGCCTCTCTAGTTCTGGGATTACTGGGATGCACCTCCATTCCCTGAAACCAGCCTGTTTTATACTTTTTGAGACAGGTTCTCACTAAGTGGGTAAACTGCTCAGACTTGGCTGTAATTTGAGATTCTCCTGTCTCAGCCTATGCAGTTCAGGCTGACCTTGATCCTCCTGCCAGAGCCTCCAGAGTGCTGGGATCACAGGTGTGTGCCACCACACCCTGTTAAACCTTTTTTTATTTTAAATTTAAGGGTGTTCTACAAAACACTCTTCTCCCAGTTTAAAAAGCAGCTGGAAATAAATGCATAATACTATACGTGCAGCCACACTCGCTTGCTTAGCCCTGCTGTAGACCCTGCAATTGAAAGGGCAGGATAAACCCATCATGGTAAATGAAAACCTCCTAACGAAGAGGACGAATGAAGCAAAGAAGGCCATGTCTATTCCAGAGGAAGATGCTTGGGCTTGCGAAAGGCTAGACATTAATTCAGAACAAATGGAACCAGCAGAAACAGGTACTAAAGAAAATTCATTCAGAAGGACAGGCACACAGAAGGTGGATGGAAGGAGAGGGAAGCAGATGAGACAGGGAGTGGAAACCCAAGCTTTGCTCGGTCCCTTGGTCACCTCGCTCACCTGAACTTCTTTGAACCCCTGTTCATAGGGTAAGAGCTGGGACCAAGGATCAGTAAGGTTCTTCCATGTCAAATTCTATAGTTCTATGATTCTGTGGGTAGAAATGAACCATTCTGTTGTTTACCTCGTCTCCAGGAGGGAGGAATTGTCCTTTGAGGTGGGAACTGAGTAACCTGGTGCAGTCACCAAGGCAGAGGTGAGCAGATTTCACAGTGGTGGAGGTTTACACTCTCCAGGTGCTTTGGGAAAATTTCCAATTAGTCTTTTATTCTCTAACCTGGTTTGACAATTGAGGTGGGGGAACGGCAAAGATCTTGTTTAGATTGAGATTATTCATTTGAGTAAAATTTTCCCCTATTTTTATATTTGGGCCCTTTAACTAATACTGAGACACAAACCTTCAAGGGGTGGAATGGGGACTTCTGATGAAAGAATCTGGAAAGGCTTGCAAAAATCCTGTTTCCGCATTTTCGCGCTCTCTTCGGCTGTCCCGATCCTGGCTTCCCCGTGTGTTTCTGGCGGAGTGGGCCAGAGTGTGGCTCCCGACCGCAGGGCGGGGTGGATGGATGCTTCTGCGGGAGGGACGGCGTGAGGGCGCTCGCTCGGGCTGCCTCGGCCCGGCCGCCTGGCGGGCTCCGAGCGGCGAGGGCGCGGCTGCGGCGGCGGGCGGGCCCGGGGAGGGGCTTCCCGGAGGCGCCGCGGCCCGAGCGAGCGCAGCGGGGCCGCCCGGGTCGGCGCGCAGAGCGGCGGCCGGGCTTGTGGGCAGCGGCGCTGCGGCCGCGGAGGACGAGGCGGAAGAGACGGAGGAAGGGCCCGAGATCGCGGCGGCCGGCGGCAGCTGCCTGGGCGCGACGAGAGCCGGCGGCGCGGCGTCCCGAGGAGACCGAGGAGCGGGCCCCGCCGTCGCCGTCTTCCTTTCCTTCCTCTTGTCAGAAATGGGCCCCGACCGCCGCGCGTCCCTCATCCCGCGCCGCCCGTAGGCTCCCTTCGCTCGGTCGTCCCCACCCCGGATCCCCGCGAAGGAAGATGAAGGAGACGCGCCCGGCGCTCAGCAGCAGCGGTCGGGGGAGGGTGTTTCGCCGTTTCCTCTCAGCCGCCAGGACAAGATGGCAGCGGCCGCCGAGAGGGGCTGAGGCCGGGCTGGGTGGTGCCGCCTGCTGAAGCGCTTGGATCCCTGTCCCCGGCACGGCCCCGCGACCCACCCCGGACATGCTCAGGGCTGCGGCCGCCCGAAGAGGGGAGAGCGCGGGCCTCTAGGAAGGTAAGGGCAGCGAGGGGCTCCCACCCTGGGGAGGCGGCGTCCGGCCGTCTGCGGGCCTGCGGCGACACCCGGCCTCCGCATCTTCGGCGCCCCCGCAGCCCGCCCCGGCCGCGGCCCCGGCCCTGGCCCCAACCCCGGCGGTTCCCGGGAGGCAAGGCCGGGCCCGAGCGCGCCAGGCCCGAGGCCGCGGAACGCGGGGCGGCGGCAGCGGCGGCGGCTGGGCGGGGGGCGTCGTTTCCGCGCGCGTAGCGGTGGCGCAGCCTCCGGGAAGTCGCCTTGGCCCGGGTCTGCGCGGCGGTCTCGGCCTCCTTCCCTTGCCAGGGTTGCGCAACGTCTCTTCCCAGCAACCGAAGTTTTGTTTAGTCCCGCTGGGGGGCCTCTTCCCCCCAGCAGCCCGAGGCCGTCACTACGGAGACCTTTTTCGTTTTCACCGTGGGTGGGGGGAGGGTGGACAAACACAAACACGCGCACGCCCCGAGCGCCCGGCCTGTGACGGCGTCCGCGGCTCCGCGTCCCCGCCCGGCCCGGTCACCGGCGTCGCGGGCTCGGAGGGTAACCGTGGGGACGTGCGTGCGTGTGATTGTTGGGGAGGAGAAATGTGAGCCGCGGCTCCGCGTCCCCAGCGGCGGCGGGAGGAAGGCGTGGCGGCGGCGGCGGCGGCAGCGGCGGCGGGGCGCGGCGGGGCTGTTGCCGGCTTCTCCCGTTTCGCTGCCCGCACCTCTGCTCCGCGCTGGGAGAAGTCGCGGAAAGACCCGGGCTGGCCATGTCTGCTTTCCTGTCGAGGGGGCGACGGCTGTTTTAAAATGGTATGTTGCTTTCGGTGGGGGTTAGGGGGAGCGCCTCGTTTCCCTGTCTTAGCTGGACTGGAGGAATTGCGCTGCGGGGCGTGTGCGTAAATTACCTGGGACCTGTTACGGAGGAGTCATGACACGTTCAGTCCTGGAACCGTGTTTTCACAACCTCTCGCCAGCCGGCCTGGTCGGGGATTTATTTTTCCACTTGTCACTTTATTGCTTATAAGGAGCTTCGATCAGCAACGGCAGAGTTTTTCAGATTTCAGATTATCGTCTAGTTCACAGGGAAGCCTGGGTGGTTCTGTTGTCAACTTTGTTTTGATGTCACTGGTACAGAGCTGGGAAAGTTAGCTAGTAAACCAGCCTGGGTTTTGGCGTACCTTCTAGTTTGGAGATTGGCCGATTTTTTTTTTTTTCCCCTTTCCTATTTTAGATATTTGTTTGTAAGCTGTAGCTTTTGAAGTGATAGTTCTTACATTCAAGCTTATTCGCTTGATTTCAAGATTTCAATTGGTGGGTCTTTAAAATTTTTAGAGGTTCTGTTTCTGATCAGATTATATTTTTGATTTTTGATGAAAATTTAAACAGGATCTGTGGGATTTTTTGTTTCCCAAGAAATATTTTAATCCTTCATTCACATTTAATATTTCAGAGGGGCAAATCTTACCATATGTTTAAGTGTAGATTCTGCTTATGTTTGCAAGTGCACGGCTAATTTTATACAATGAGCAATGATAAGGTTTAGATAGGCCATGATTACGCTTAGTATTTTAAGTAAACACAATATGACTGACCTTTTTTAAAAATTGTTTTCATACTTTTATTGGTTATTTTATGCTCTCATGTCATTTCCCAGTTACTGAAATTTAACCAATCAAGCAGGTTTCTTTGAAGTCAACAGAGGTATACCTTGTTGTACTTATGGTTGTATTTGTAAAGTGTAGCTCGTCTTAATGTAATATAATAATGGCCTGTACCAAGCTTATTTTTCTTTAATTTTTTTGTTTATTTAGAATTAGCGTAGAGATGTAAGGAAATATATGTGATTTGTGAACATTTCATTATTTTGTATTTATGGGAATATTTGTTCCTTAGGCATCCTCCCCCATATATTTTCTACGAAGAAATATTTATTGTGAGCCATAGATTAGAAAACTTTTAAACAGGTAAAATGATCTTGAAGTCTAGAACTGCACTGACCATTAAATGTTTCAAATTTATATTTGGACACTGCTGACTACAGTAGCTAAACATACATATTAGGCAAGCAGATCATAACATGGTGAGGCAGTCTTAGTTTATTGTCATAATACTTTTTCCACTGAACCAGTCATTATGTTTTTAAACCAGTCATTGGCTTCTGGGTATGGGGTTTTAAAGTCACATTAAAGTGGATGGTTTCTGTGAGATAATTCTTGTAAACATGCTTGGAAAGGAGCTCTGGATCATACTATTTTAATTTTTTGGGTGTTCTGTCATAGAATACCAACAAAATAGCCTGCAAATTACAGAGATATGTTACTGTACCAAGTTTGATGTTGACACATAAATGTTTATGTTTGATGCAAAATATTGAAAGCCTTTTTCTTGGCAACTTTTTATTTGTGTGTGTGTGTGTGTGTGTGTTGCTGGGAATCAAACCTAGAGATTCAAGTGTGTTAGGCAAATGCTCTACCACTGAGCCACAACCAGAGCAGCTTTTTTTTGCAAGTTTAAAAGGCAACAGTTATCAAATGTACTTGTTGATTAAACTTTTGTTTTTAAATATTTGAGAATGAATACTAAAAAGAGGAAGGAGAGAATGTAAACTTCACAATATGGCAACAGTCTTTCCCACAATCATTTATTCTGGTAACTTTGAATTTAACTTTATTTTGTCAGGTTAGAGAAGTTATCTTCCTGGTGTTTTCATTGGTTATGATGATAAAAGTAGTATAGAATTTCACTATGGGTAGTTAATTTACAGAGGCATAAAAATGTAGTTTACATTAATTCAACAGTAGAAGCTTTTATCTCAGTTTGGACATGAAAAGTTGTCATGGAAATACAATTAAGGTTCTAAGGAACTTTGAAATTCTCTGAATTTATAACAGCCTTCTAGAGCCTGGTGTGGTGGCGGACATCTATAATCCCAGCACTCAGGAGACTGAAGCAGGAGGATTGCTGCAAGATTGGGCCCAGCCTAGGCTACATAATGAGTTCAAGGCCAACCTGACCTACACAGGGAAACCCTGTCTCAAAAAAAAAAAAAAAAAAGCCTCTACAAGTTGTTATTCATGTTTCACGTTTATTAGAGAACACAGAATAACTTGATATATGATTATTTCATTGCTGCCAAAGCAAATATTCCTGTTGTAAAATTTGTGGGTTGCAACTGTCATAATTTCCTAATGTCCAAAGTTGAGACTTACAAGGTGGGGTGTTTAACTTGGAAGTTACTTCTGAAGACAGAGAACTTTGTTAAAGTGGAAGAATCTTTATCACTTTTGTTTTTGTTTTTTTATAAAGGCATTCCTCTTTCTTCACACCTTAACTAGGATGTAGTAGTATTTTTCTCTGTGGGAACAGAGAACAAAGTTTTGCTGAAAGCTTTGTCATGAGTAGTTTGTGTGATACAAATGTAAATGTACAAGGATTTTCTGGTTTTCTTTTTTCTTGTTTTTAAATGGATTGGGGATATAGCTAGGTACAAGGTTCTGGATTCAGTCCCCAGTAAGGGGTGCGTGAGAGAAGTATTTTAAATGTTTTTATTGGTTCTGGATTCTGCTGCTTAGAACATATATCCTGTTTATTATCTTGAAGCATTTAATGTACTTGAATAAGGATATGTATTTGCAGTAGAAGTGGAAGCTTTTAGGGTAGTCAGAGCATTGTGTGGACAATTTAGGGAAGTACAGTTTACTACTTTGGGTTGGCTTAGTATAATTAGGAGTGGTTTGAAGGGAAGAATTTAGTATGTGTTTTCTGTAGCTTCATAGCTAGTCTTTGGAGCTTATCTTAGTCAGTATAGAGCCAAGGTATAATAACTATAACTATTTTTATATTTTATAAGAGTGCTTGTCACATTAGATCTTAAGCCTTTTTTTTTTTTTTTTTTTAAATTAGAGCATGCTGTTCTCAGTTGATACCTGGGCCATACGTCACTAAACAAAGGCAGCGTGTTGTCAGTGATTCCAAGACCCTCACTTGTTATGCTTGGCCCCAGGGCCTTTGAACTTACTACTTGGGTGGAAATTTAAAAAGCTAGATGAGTATTGATAATACTATATCTTTAAGAAAGTTCTTTTATTTTTTTGGTCTTTATCGGTACCAGGGATCGAACTCACGACCGTACACTTGCAAGGCAGGCGCTTATGCCACTGAGCTAAACCCCCAGCCCCTTTAAGAAAGTTCTTGTTGGGGGTTTACTTCATCTTTTATATTTAGTGATTTACTGCTAAACCAGTATTTTAGTAAGCTCTCGTTTTCCAAAAGAAAGTCTTTGTAATTTAACAAATCAAAGACAATAGTTTCTAAAAAATATATTCTGTAACCTTAAGCAGAATGATTTCTCTGATTTTCTAAAGCAATGAAATATTTTGCTCTTCTGAGAGACTGAGGCAGATAAGGTAGGAGAAGCTGGACCGAATTAGTTTGGCTTAATTGAATGTGGGAGGCCAAAACAAATTTTGAGTTGGATACCCACATTGGTAGAGACCAGAATTCCCTTTGTTAAAGTCAGTGAAAAATTGTGGTAGCTTGGGGGAAAGATTAAGAATAAATTGGTGGCACTTGCTAAATGATGTCTTTGAAATGATGTGTTTTCATCATCACTGATGTCAGTTTTCACATCCTTTTTCCTTCCCATCACCCCCTTCCTCTGACCACAGAGGAACACTTATGTTTTTGTTTTTCAGCTTGAAAGATTTTTCCTTGATAGTTTGGGCTGATACTCTTTTCATATCATTTTTTAAAATCTTGTGTTACAAGCTTACATGAAAAGCATAGGACATACTATTGCTGTTAAAATGAGTCATATATAGTATTTTTGTTTGTTTTTTGACATGGGATCTCAATGTTTACTGTATTGTTCAGACTGATCTTGAACTCCTGTGATTTTCCTGCCTCAGCCTTCTAAGTGCTGGGATTATAGGGACACACTACCATGCTCTGTTTAAAACTGATTCTGTACAGTAACTCCTGGTCACTTTGGAAGTAGAGAATTGTCAGGGAGGACCACATAATCCACTCCATCCACCCATTTATGCTGGTGCACATTTTTTTTCTTTCTTTCTTTTTCTTTTTTCTGGTACCAGGAATCAAACTCAGGCCCTCATGCTTGCCAGGCAGGTGCTGCCAAAACAAATATTCCTGTTGTAAAATTTGTGGTTGCAACTGTCCTAGCTTCAGAGGCTAAATCCCAGCCTCTGAAGCACATTTTCTAATAGAAAAAAAATTAAGATATGATAGGCATTAAAATAATAGAATTATTAGATTGAGTCATTACCCTTTTAAATTTTGTAGCTGTTTATTATAAATTACATTTGTTTACACATAGGTAACCAAAAAAAATCTTAAAAGTTTGTTAGAAAATACGTTTGACTGCATTTGAGTAGCCAGTTAATCTATGTTAGGAAAAGATGTTTTTTTGTTTTGTTTTGTAAGATCTCTATCTTGCCATGTAGTCCAATCTGGTTTTGAGTTCAGGTAGCCCAGGCTAGCCTCAAGGTCTTGATTCTGCCTGTCCTCCTGCCTCAGTCTCCTGAGTGCTGGGATCACAGGTGTGTGTGCACTATACCCAGCCTACAAGACATTTATATTTAAAATCTTTAATTCTCCCATATTCTGTTGCATATTATTCATGAAATTACATAAAATATTTTAAGAGCTTTAAAAAACAATATACTTTGAAATATTTGCAGGAAGTAACTTACAAAATGTTGTTCCCTATAAAGCATTTATAAGAAGGACTAAAAATTCCATTTTTGTATGTTTTGACTGAATGTTATCTGTTTAATAATACAGAGTCATGTAGGTTTGATAAACTATACGGCTTTAGATATATAATGCTACAGTTTTAAATAGTTAATAAGTGAGAGTGATAACATTGAAAATTGAACCTGCCTTTCTAGAGACATTACTTCTAAAGTGTAGTTTAAATTAATAATTCTGAAGCCTTTTAAGTATGTAATTTACTGCAGCTATTGTTGAGATTAAAGGGGAAAGTGGTATAAAACTACAAAGAAAATTTCATGTTATGATGCCCCAAAGCCCACAGTTGTGATGCTGTGCTTCACTGCATTTTTAAAGACACAAACACATGTTTTGGACCAATAGCAATCAGACAGGTTTGGTGGAGGCAGTACAGGTAACTCTGCAGAATATTAATTGAGTTTATATTTGAATATAAAGTTAAGATAAAAATAACATGGGTGCAAAAATATTGGATTTGTAATCTCTGTTTTAGTATGCTTTAAATATTTTGTGTAGCTGGAACAAGATTCGAACCTCAAAACGGGAGAATTTTATTATAGTAACTAAAACAATAAGGTATATTGGTTTGAAAACTGTTGTACCCTGTACATATTTGAATGTCCACAAACTGGGTGTTTCTATGCTGTGAAGCGAGTAGCACGGAGTCCTAGTTTTGAGCAAGTAGTAAGTGAAATTAGCCAAGTACTATAAATTTTGTACATTTGTGCATGAAGCAGTGATTTAAATATAGCACCTTTTAAGGCATGGCTGGAATTTGTGACCCTCCTGTCTTAGTCTCCCAGAAGGCCGAGATTCAGGGGCCATTTAGGCTTCTTCATATTATTTAATATGAAATATTTAAGTAAGTAATTTTAAAATACCAAAGTATTCATCTTCATCTTACAGTTTTACATATTTGCTGTTGTCCTTACAATGTTCAAAGCCAAAAAAGATCACAATATGGACAGAAGTTGATCCATTTTATTTTGTGACATACTTTTTTTAATATCAGTTTGATAGGTGACCATTGTAGAGAAACATACTATATATTGGGCTGGGGATGTAGCTCAGTGGCACAAGCACCTGTCTGGCAAGTGAAGTGCGAGGTCCTGAGTTTGATTTCCTGTATCCCCCTCACCCTCTTCAAAAGAAACATACTCTGTGTTAATTTAAGTTAGGAGAGGTTCATATTTCTTGGATATGTTTAATAATCCAATTTTACTGTCTCATTTTTTTTTCTGGACCTGCACAGTTCTCATAATTCCCAAGAAAACTGTGTTAGTTTTGCCTATTCTGCCTATATTTGCTTGCTTTTCAATTTGGAATACAGACTTTGAAACTATTCCTGTGCAAACCTATGGAAAGAAGGTACTAAATGAAAACATTTTGGATGGTCCTTTTAAGGATGTTGAAGTAGATAGGTGTAAAGGATGTTGAAGTAGATAGGTGTAGTGGCTCACACCTGTAATCCCTGCACTTGGGAGGCTGAGGCAGGAGGATTACCATGAGTTCAAGTTTGAAGCTAGCCAAGACTACATAGTGAGTTCAAGGCCAGCCAAAATTAGATATCAAGACTCTGCCTCAAAAACCAAAACAAAACAAAAAGTTGAAGTTATCAGCTGTAATTTACTTCGAACCCACTTTATGCAATGACTTTAGTTTTAAACTTCATAAATAAAAATACATGTCTTTTCTTTTGTGATGCTGGGGATTGAAGCTAGGATCTCACACATGCCAGACAAATACTCTACCACTGCCTTATATCCCCAGATAGAAGTGTGCAAAGGGCAGGTATTGTGTTGTATTCATTGTAATTGTTTATAATACACTCTTTGTAATGAAATTTGACAGTTTGTGATATTTTTATATCTGATTATTTAACATTGAATTCTATATGGAGACGTCCTTAGGCTGTGCTGAATAATACAATTGGTTTGCTAGTAGTGCTGAACAGATAATTGTTGGGATATTTACCTTGCAATTTGCCCTGTCTAACCTAGGCATATTTTTGGTGGTAGTCTTATTCTGTTTATTTGTTTTTCTCACTGTGTTGCCCAAGCTGGCCTCAATCTCCTGGGTTCCAATGATCCTCTGGCCTTACCTATAGTTGGGGCAGCACCATGCCTGGCTTTCCTGTTGCGAGTCTTCATATGTGTATGCATTGTGAAGTTGTTTCCTGATGTTTAGATTGGAAAATGAACTACGCCATTTTATAAGGCTAAAGAGCAGTGTTGGAAAAGGTTATATTAAAATATAAAATAGTGTCTGAACTCTTCTTCAGTTCAAACATGATAGTCTCTTGGCCTTCTGTCTCTTGAAGTGGATAATAGACTTGGGGAATCAAACTTTATTAGAAAAGTGGCCAATGCAGTCATGCTATATTCTGCCTGTGTACTCTGTTGAAAGTATGGTGTCTTTCTTATTTTTTCCCCCTTTTTTATGGTGCTGGGAATTGAACCTAGGGAGTATGGAACCATATCCCTAGCCTTTCTTAGTTTTTAAATATCTCTTGTTAAGCTGGGGAATTAAGCTTAGTGGCATAAGCACCTGCCTTGCAAGTGCATGATTGTAAGTTCAATCCCCGGTACTAGGAGGGGAAAAAAAGTAAAAAAGAAAAATAAATTCTCTTAAGTGGCTACCTGACTGGCCTTGAATTGTGATTCTCCTGCCTCTGCCTCTTGAGTGGCTGAGATCACAGGTGTGTGCAGCCACACCCAAGTAAATCTTCATTAATTACTTTGGCAGATATCTGACCATATACTTGTTAGTGTGTTAGTTACACAGTTGAGTTCTCAAAGCCCTGCTCTATTCCTAACTGCCTTACTTCTAGCAGATTGATCTGTTTCCTGTGTAAAGGTCAGTGGGCATATACTTCCTCCAGATTTACAGCCTTAGTGGTTAAGTGGTAATCTTTATTTAATCAGTTTGCAAGGTTTTGTGAATAAACAACATTTTAAATGTTACCATGGTAAGCATTGTTATAGAATAACTTTGTCAGTTTTGTCATGTAAAATAGGTAAGCATTATTTTTGCATCTGCAGTTTTCTCCAGCTTCTTGTGCAACTGTTTGAAAAATGGCAGAAGGTTAGTTTTGGTCCCTAAGGAGTTTTTAATTATTTGAAAATAAGTTTAAGTAAACTACAACTATTGTTGGCATTTTCAGTCCACAGATTAAGCTTAATATTTAAAATGTTATTCCAGTGGCTAGCCTTACTTTTGAACTTCCTACTTCAAGCCCAGACTTCATAAATATCTTTTCAATTTTTTACATGATGTTGGTATATATTTAGACACTCAGCCCTATAAATATGAAGCAATAAGTTTATCTTATCATTGTATAGTTTTGCTAAGTATTATCTTTCATACTATTTGTTAGCAGTGTGATTTTTTTTATATTAATATAAAACCAGTAGAGATCTTTCCAGGAGATTTACAGTAGAAGAAATGTTTATGTGGCCCTAAGTTCATATCAAGTTGCAGTTTTAGGATGCAGTTTATTATAAACAACATAATATGCCACTTTAAAAAGTTAATGATTAGAGGAAGTTAGAGCCAGACAGAAGCAGTTCTAATAGATTTCTAAGAATTCAGTGTCCTTTCTGGTAGGTTTTATTTTGAGAACCTTAACGTATTACTATTTATGTTCTTCCTGTTGTCTTTTTTTTTTTTTTTTTTTTTTTAATCTTTTTGAGACAAAGATCTCTCTAAGCAGGTTGGGCAGGCCTTGAGCTCACTTTGTGGCTGGTCTCGAATTCTCAAGGATCCTCCTGCTTCAGCCTCCTGAGTGCTGGGATTATAGGCATGAGCCACCATGCCCGGCCTTTTTACTTTGTTTTTGAAGCTATTGTGAAAGCCAGTCTTCAGTTGACAAGATGCATGTAACAAGCTCTGCAATTTAGAAGTTTGTACATTAAAAACGTTTTTAAAAGTTCTTTACTACCTTCCTTAAAAAGACTGCTTAAATAATACGGTACTTGTGGGGACTAAAATCTGAATAGGAAAAATGTATTTTGAATTAATAATGTAGTATATACATCAAGACCACATAGGTTCATAGCAGAATTTGGAAAGTATAAAAAGATGACTTTTTTTTGTTCCAATTAAATTTTGAAAGCCCCAAAATGTCTATAATAAATCTTTCAAAAAAATTGAAAGTACTGTAGTCAAACTTATGCTTATACTTTTAACTGTTATAAGTGAAAATGCATGTATATGAGAAATGGAGGGGCAAGAGCCACTGTTTGACATTCCTACTTTATTTTAGAATTTTAATTCTTATGGTGTACGTTACCCTAGAGTGACAATTCTCTGTCAGGTGTGAATGTAGAATGTTATACTATGGGAAATCCAAGACGAGACTCTTAAAGGAATTGTTTAGGGTAGCCCATATTATTGAAAAGTTTTGTAGATCTTGACTTTTGATTCTATAAATGTTTATTTAAGATTTTGATCATTATGTCTTACAAAAGAATATTTGTTGGCAAAATCTTTTTAAAGTGAAGTGTTAAAAGTGGACATTTGATCCTCATCTGTTGATTTGAGTTGTTTCAGAGATCAGTTAGAGTGAGAGGTCTTGAGAAGGATCTTTTGATCTTTGCCTCTTTTGTTTTTTTTTTTTAAAGACATGGTCTGAATTTGTAGACTAGGCCTTAAACTCACAAATCCTCCTGCCTCAGCTTCCCAAATGCTGGAGAAAATCTTTGGTTTTTTTTCATCTATAATACTTCTATTTGCCTTTAAAATTTAGTTGCATAGGTTTTAAAAATAAATAAAAATTTCACCAAGTGCAGTGGTATATACTGTAGTCCCAGCCATTTGCAAGGTAAGGCAGGAGCATCAAAAATTTGAGGCCAGCCTGGGCGGTGTAATGAGTATGTCTCAAACAAAACAAAACAAAACACCCAAAGTTTTATGATGTTTCTTTTGGGAATGACTTTCCTGTAAAGTAAAATAGTAATGTACTTTGTTTTCTCTTAAAAGGGTTGTTTATAACCAAATTTGAATTGCTGTTCATTTTTCGTAACAATCCATTGGTAGCTATTGGTCATACAAAGAATTTAAGTAAAGATTTTTCTTTCAAATTCCAAGTTTTATAGACTAAAATTTTGAATTGCTAATCATAAATTGACTTAAGGAAAGAGCTGAGGTAAACTTTTAGCTAATTAGTATGTCCTTGTCTGATTTTTGATTTATATAGGTAGCTTTTTTTAAAATGTAGGGAATTATCCACTTCGAGAAGAGTAATCCCTTTTCTACCCTTGTTAAAGTAAACATTTGTACTGGTAGGGTGATTTCTAGCACCTTTGAAATGTCCAGCAGGTCATTTTCTGTTCCAAAAGTTGTAACGTTTTGCTAAGTCAGACAAAGCTTGTTATTTAACATGCTGATTTGTGTTATAGTCAACACATTCTCTAGATGCTTTGTTCACAATACTGCTGGAAAATACCCAAGATTTTAGTATTTTTAAATAAATGTTTGGCTGGCATCTCAGATAGTAGGCTTAGCTTATGAAGTTTTATTATACATGGATGTTCATTTATGTGAACATGTTTCTTTCTTCTGTGAAATGGTTCCATGTAATTTCTTGCACAAAATACTGGCAGATGAACCTGTTAATGACATAATTATTTAAAATATTAGCATTTAATTGATTCATGAGGAGTTAGGCTCATATACTCTTCATACCAACTTTTTTCTATATGCACTTTCATTTTTAAATTTCTACTTAGAGAACCTTATACACACTAAAACTGTGGTTCTGTCTTTTCAAGAAAAGCCTTTTTGTTGTTGTAAAAAAAATGTATTGGATCATTTTGAAATTCTACTGTTAGTGTCTACTGAGGGACCAGAAGCTCCAAAAATTACTGTGTCTTTAGAAACACATATATATATTATGTTACATTATTTGAGGGTTTAACCCAGGGGTGCTGCACTACTGCCCTGTGTTCCTACCCTATTGATTTATTTTTATCTTGACACAGGTTTTAAATTGCTCTGGCAGTCCTCCTGTCTCAGCCTCCCATGTACTGGGACTATAGGCATGTGTCATGGCTCTGGCTCATCCCTTGATAGTTCTTATTTGAGTGAGTTATGATTGTTGCCAAATGGTGAAATTTTAAATCTTCTCATTTATTTCTATTTTCCTGTTTTTCTGTCATATTCCCCATGTCTTTCACATTATCCCTACCCAAGATACTTTCCCGGGTGAGCTACGTGTTACTTTTCTTGAATGTTCTGCACTTAAGAGAAAGTGGGTTAAGGCACAGGGGCCTCCAGTGTTATGGTTAAAATGAGCTCATTTTTCCCTCTCAGTTCTCTGCTGCTTGTTTTGGTGTTTCTTTATATTATTTGGCTAACAATTCTTCAGGCTGGAACCATGTTCCTGTCACTTCCAGCCCCTGTTTGCTGACCACCCTGCCATTCTTCCTTCTAGTCAGCCGTCCATAACCAGTGCTCTCAGCCGCATTCCCTGGGGTCTGTCTTTGCGCAGGTACTCATCAACAATTACCTAGATAGCTACAGAAGTCTTCCTTATAGTACTGTCTCCATTGTGGCTCTAATTGTCTCTTTCTTTCTGACATGTTTATCATTTCTACACGTTTTTATATCTTGCATCATGTCTAATGTATATAGAAACATTTCAGTCACCACTTTCTAGATTCTGCGTCTGGAAATTCAAACAGCCATGAGTTCAACTAAAGATAGAAAAATAACTGCATCGATAAACATATATAGATGATTTTTCTAATCATTTGCCTAAATAATGTTGTATGAGAACTACTTACATGATGTTTATAGTGTATTAGGTATCATAGGCATCATAAGTCATCTAGAAATGATTTAAAGTACATGGAAGGATGTGTGTAGGTTATGTGCAAATAACTGTGCCATCTTACATAAGAAAATCCTGAAGAACAAATTCATAGATTTGTCTCCTTTGTAATAAATACAGTTTATAATAAATGATCCATGTTCTTTTTCAACTTGTTTTTGTTGTGTATTTTGAGATTTAAAAGATTAAATACGTGATATCATCATGTTTATATGTAGTTTCAGTTAAATCATTTTCAACATTTCTGACATGTACATTTTAGCACTTCTGAAATTGGCACACGTTGTAAAGTCAGTGATGTGTTTCTTTTAGAGATGATGATTTTCTTTTTGTGGTACATAAATGTAAAATTGTACGACAAAGTGCATTTGTATTGTGTAGTGTGTATTATATGAATAAGACATGTATTTTCTGATTTTAGGTTATTTTATTTTTTTACACCTATTGTGCTGTAGTGAACATTTCCTATGTCTTTGTATTTGTGAGCGTTCCCCCTAGACAGAAGACTTGTTGGATCATAGAGTATGTGCATCATCAGCCCTGCTCTCTATAAAACAATAGTACTTTTATCCAGTGTATGAGTTCCTGTTGCTTTATTTTAACACTATTACTAAAAGTCTTTTAGCTTGTGTTTCCTCTAAAATTACCTGTTATCTTTTAACTGTTTTTCTATCAAGTTTTACTGAACGCGATGTGACTTTAGATCTTTTGTGTCATGTGTTTTGCAAACCTTCCCCATGTCTAAGGTTAATTTTTATTTCTAGTATTGTTTGGTGAAAATTTTAAATTTTAATAAAGTCAAAATTTGTCAGTTTTTTGTCTCATTTTTTTTTGTGTTAGAAGAAAACCTTTTTCCTTTTCTTTCAAAGGTTAATGATTGATTTGTTAAAAATACAAGGTGAATTTTTAAGAAATATTTTTAAAGCAGGATCTCTCTATGTCGTCCAAGCTGGTCTCCTGCTGCAACCTCCCAAGTGGTGCGTTACAGGTATGCGCCACCATGCCCGGTTTAGGATGAATTTCTAAGAGGGATACAAATTGAAATTTTCTGTGTAAGCTGATCATGGTGTATATAAGCATTTTGAGATGTTTAGAGACTAAGATTTTTTCTTTAGTCTTCTTTGGGAATTTTCTTTTGGTCTGTAGTGTTCTATCTACAACTGGTGAAGTTTTCCTCCTCTTTTATATTTATCTTCCTGATAAAGAATCTGGCATTTTAGTTGGAGAATAACTAGAGGGTGTGTGTGTAAGACTATTGAAATATATTGAGGGACAAATAAAGCATTATAGAATTCCCAGGATAAATGGAAGGTAATCTTGGTACTCTGGGAGGCTGATGCAGGAGGATTTGAATCAAGCTTAGTCCGGGCAGTTTAATGACCTAACAGAACCCTGTCTCAAAAAGCTAAGAATGTAGCTTAGTGTGGAGTCCCTGGGTTCAAGCCTCAGTACTGAAAAATATTCATTATGATAAATTCACAAGGGATCATTTTGTGGCTAAAATTTGGGAATTATTAATTGAAAATAGCGAAGCTGCTCACTTTCCCTTCTTTCCTTCCATTCTTCCTCCATCCCTTCTTTCTTTCACCATACTGTTAAATGAACCCAAAGAGTGTTGCCCTTTTCATTTATTTTTTTGAGACAGGATCTCACTAACTTGCCTAGACTGGCCTGGTACTTGCATTCCTCCTGCCTCAGCCTCCTGAGTACCTGGGGTTAGAGGCTAATGCCACCGTACCTAGCTCTTTTCTCTTTAGTGAAGCGCTTCCTTTCTCATTTTAGATGGGGTAGGGTGAGGTTACCATTTTAGACTGGTTACCATACTATTGGTCACCAGTTCAGTACATACAGTATGTAAAGTAGGCCTATCTACTGCTTTACTTTGTAATGTTAAAGAAAAAAGTGGAATGATTTTAGGTAAAGTAACTTGATTATTTGAAAAATAGTATACCAAATTTAATTGTTTTTAATCCTGTGTCCCTCCCCAACTCTTGGTCCCATTCCAGTTTGCAAAAGAATTCACTGAATTTTCATGTGAAATTTGTCCTGATACTCCTTGTTTTTGATAGTAGGTACAGTACCACTGTAGTCCTCTAGTTCATGACTTTAATCATTCATTATATAATTAAATTTGTGGTGTGTATTTACTCTACCATAGTAGTCTGATTCACAGCTTTAATCACTCACTATATAATTAAATTAGTAGTGTAATAGTTACATCCCTAACCTTTTCCCCACTATTTTCCACATGGGGTGCAAGCTGACCTTGAACTTGGGATCCTCCTGCCTCAGCCTCCTGAGGGGATGGGATTACATGTGTATGCCACTATGCCCTGCAATTGTAAAGTTCTTAAAAAAAAAAAAAGACCTCTTGTCCCTCTATAAGATGTTGAGAATTTTTCAGTTGAAATAAGAGTGAAGTTCTAATATGATTGTTAAATAATACCATTATATCATAAAATAATTACTGAAACGTTATTGATATCTTAATATGTGTTACCACTGATTAATTAAAAAATTTTTGTTGTTGTTTTTTGAAATAAGGTCTTGCTATGTAGGTCAGGTTGACCTCAAACTCCTGATCTTCCTTCTCAGTGCTGAGATTATATATAGTCTTGGGCCAGTATATCTCAGTTTATTTCTATTTAGTTTTTTTTTTCTTTTTTTGTGGTGGTAGAGATTGAACCCAGGGCCTTTCCCCTGAGCTATATCTCCAGCCCTTTTTAAAGTCTTTTAGCCAGGCCTGGTGGTACATGCCTGTAATCTCAGTACTTAGGAGGTGTAGGCAGGAAGATGACAGTGAGTGGAGGCTAGCTTGGTATGTGGTGAATTCAAGGCTAGCCTAAGCTATGTAGTGAGAGACTGTCTCAGAAAAACAAAAACAAAGAAATTAAAAAAATTTTTTTTCAGCGAGGCGTAGTAGTACACACTTGTAAATTCCTGTATTTGGGAGGCTGAGGCCTGATGATTGCCATGAGTTCAGGAGCAGCCCGGACTACAGAGTGAGATCCTGTCTCAACCCCCAGCCCCCAAAATATTTATTTTTTGAGACAGAGTCTTGCCAAGTTATCCATGCTGCTCTGGAACTTTCTGTTATCCTGCCTCCGTCTCCTCAAAGTGCTGAGATTACCCACATGTGCCATCATGCCTGCCTTAATTTTTTTTTGAGACAGGGTCTTGCTATGCAGTTCAGGCTGGCCTTGGGCTCACTTTGTAGCCCAGGCTGGTCTTGAACTTGCAAATAATTCTGCCTCAGCCTCCCAAGTGCTGAGATTACAGGAGTGCACCATCATGCCTGCTGCTATAATATATTTTTAAACTGCGAAAAGTAACATTTTTTTTCTGACTATATTCAATAAGGCAAAATCTTCATGGATAAACCAACCTGGAGTAGTCATCTGTTATTTACAGGAAATTAAGTTATAGATAATATTATCACTTTAAAGACTATCTTCATTGATTGCTTTCAAGTGAAGAGATCACTTGTCTGAGCTTCTGAGATCAAGATATAGACATTAGTACAAAAATTAGAATTGTGATAAGGATGTTTGCAATAGCCTATAAAAGATGAGAAGTTTGAGAAGATGTAAGATATGGAATATTTTGAGACTTTACTCATTGAACTGTATGTTAGAGTTTGCAAGCAGTGCAAAAGTAGTTTAGAAATAGTCAAGTTTTTCTTTGGCCTGCTCCTCAGTGAAGTAGGTGACTGTTTCATTTTTAAAAAGGTACTCTAGGCTTAGATTGTGGGTGGCTGGTAAAGTCTTCCAGGGGCTGGAAACATTTCTACATCTTTGACAGTCAGGACAGTGTTTTAAAGCTCCTTTTTTGGAACGTTTAGTTAGTCATTTGCCCATAAAAATGTTGAGTAAAGGTTGCCTTCCCTAAAGTGCTTTGACTTTGAAAAAGTTTATATGATTGCTACCCCGCTTAAAATACACCACCTCTTACAAGTTCCTTATGCTTGCAATCGTTGGGATAAAAATTGAGAACTATTGTAGTCAGATTTTGAATTTTGGTTTTTTTGCTGCTTAACATCTTTATAAATATCTCTTGTGTTATATAAGAAAAATGTTAACTTTGAATCTTACTACTTTCTGTGAGAGGAACTAGAATTTAGTCAAGAATACTGGGAGTTTGGATGGTTGGAAGATAATCAGAGAGATGCCAGGTCAAAGGAAAAGACTGGCAGCAGTTTGAGGACAGAATGTGCCAGGCTCTGCTGATCTGAGGGTCAGCTCTTTGGGTTGGTGATGAGGAAGGGAAAGAAGGCTGCGCGAGATGACTGAATCCAAGTGAAGATCCAAAAAGGAATGGGATAGAGGGGTGGCCTAGGTCAGGAAGTACCTGCATCTGTGTGCTTCTCTTTCATTGTTGCTAGTTTTTCAGCATGCTTACTAAGTTTATATATTGCTTTTCATTTTTTTGGTTTCTGTTAGTCAGCACAGCATGCCAGGTGGTAATTACAGTATATAGTGTGTACTGTCTCTATGTGTGATTTGACTAAGAATGTGTTGCTCAGTGATTAAACTTAGGACTGCTCTTAACTGTGTCTACAGTGCTTCATGCTATTAGGGTGACTACTCCAAGAGTGTTAGTGAGGTTATGAGAAATCAGAAACTTCGTGTGCAATGTAAAGTAATAGAGTTGGTATGAAAACAGTGTGGTGAGTCAAAAAATTAAAAATAGAATTACTGTGTAATCCAGTGATTCTGTTTCCTGATAGACACATGAAATAATGGAAAGCAGTATCTCTAAGAAGTATTTCTATACCCACGTAGCAAGGTTATTCAGAATAGTCAAATGGTTGAGGCAACCCATATTAGGGATTTATAAATACAATATGGTATATACATACAATAGAATATTATTAAATCTTTCTTTGTTGTTTTGTTTTTTCTCCGTTTTTTTTTTTTTTTTTTTTTGAGACAGGGTCTTGCTATGCAGTCCAGGCAGGGCTAAACTCACTTTGTTGTCCTAGGCTGGCCTCAGACTCATGGCAACCCTCCTGCCTCAGCTCCCAAGTCCTGGGATTGCAGGAGTGCACCAGCACACCTGACACATTTAATTTAAAAAAGGAAGAAAAATTCTGCCACATGCTGCACTATGAAGAGATTACCAGACCACAAAAAACGCAAATATGTGATTTTGCTAATGGGATATACCTAGAATAGTCAAGATTCCTAGTGCCAAAAGTAAATGGTGATTGTTAGGGATTATGGAGAGGGAAGATAGAGAATTACCATTTAATGACTACAGGGTTTCAGCATCAAATATGTTTGGATTGGATAGTGGTAATGATCACACAGCTTTGAGAATGTACTTAATGCCCTGAACAATACACTTAAAATGATTAAAGTGGTGAATCTTATCTATATCTATTCCTATGATCTGATCCTATGATATATATACATATATCTTCCCAAATAGTTGTTAAAAAAGGAAAGATTTTTTAAATGGAGATTTGAATGAGTAGAAAAAAGTTGAGAAAGGAGAGTGTAAAGCATTATTACTCTTTATTAAATGTATTTGTGATGCCAGTGTATTTAATAGAACCTTTTTATATATGCGATGTGTGCCTAAAAGTAACAAAATGATTTAAAAATTTCATATTAACTAATAAATTGAACAAGTTAGTAAAATATTTGTTTCCTCTTGCCCTTTTCAGAAAGCATGATGAATAATACAAAGAATATGAAAAGATCTGTAGTTAGCAGTGGTCAGATCCATGATTGTGGGTGTCAGTATCAGTCTTACCCACTGATTTGTAACTGTAAAAGATGTGAACAATTTGGGTAGGGGTCAGATGGTGCTTAAAATTTATTAGAGGATTAGAAAAGTAAGCTTATATTTTTAGTTTGTTTGCTCTGCTATTACAGAATTCCTTAGCTGGGTTATTTATAAAGAGCTTAAGGGTCTGGAGGCTGAGAAGTCCCAGTATCAGGCTACTGTCAGATTCAATGTCTGATTTGTTCATGCTCTGCCTCAAAGATGGCACATTACAGCTGTGATCCTTCTGTGGAGGGAGCAAACAAGATCCTTTAGGCCCTTTTTATCTCATTCACACGGAGGCAGCCCTCATGAGCTCATTACCTGCTGAAAGCCTTGTTTCTTTTTTCTTTTTTTTTTTGGACACAATACTGGGAACTGAACCCAGGACATTGCATGTGATAGGCAACCACAAAGGAAGCTTAGCTAAGGTAAGCTATACCCCCAGTTCTTTTTTGTTTTTATTTATTTTGAGACAGGTACCCCATACATTGTCCAGGCTGATCCTGAACATGTGATTCTCTTGCCTCAGTTTCCCAAGGAGCTGGGGCTACAGGCGTAGCCCCACACCTGAAGCTCGTTTCTTAATACACTACCATCACCTTGGATGTTGGATTTCAACATACAGATTCTGAGAGTATGTAAACGTTCAGAACATAACATGTTAAAGCACCTGAAATGATTTAAGCCTGAAGAATGGAAGGAAGCTTAATAGTTGCTCTAACAGTAGACTTCACTATCCTCTGAGTAATATTTTATAGGTGGCTCTAGTTTACGAAGGATAGTATTTCAAAACTTCATTCCTGAGTCAGTTGATAAGAACCAATGACAAGGTCATGAATAATGTAGCTATAGAGGGTTACACAGTATATATTGCATTGAAAAATAATAGAAATAGATTATCCCAAAAAGTATTTTTAGATTCCAGGGGCTTGAGTACTCCTGGATATAAAGCCTGTGTAAAACTCGTAAACACTGGGTATAAGGTATTCTTATCAGGTCATTAGTTTATCTGATGGAGGATAGGAGAAGGGTAAGACTTAATACCTAGATGTGGCAGGTAACTTCCAGTAGTCAAGTTAATAACTTACAGTTCTTTCCTATAGTCTATTGTAACTGTTTCCAGTTTCACCTTTTTCTGATGTGCTGTGTATTTTTTATGTGACAATCCTACTGTATTTATTTTCTAAAGTTTGCTGTGAGATTGCTCCCACAGAGCACAGTGACTAAGAGTTGACTGGGCAGTAATAATGACTTTTTCTAAGGTTCCTTTAGTTGGCTGAAGTTGGGACCCTTGGACACACTGTTTGGTTTCTAGGTTGGCATGTTTAGGAAGAAAAGATACGGACAGCACGATTCAGAAGTTAAAACATTTTCTTAAGTTCTCTGAGTCAGTTACTAGGATCTCAGCTTTTGTTCAAATATAGCAACACCTTAACATGATGTGGACTGACTTAAAGTTGTGTATATTAATCCTGTTGCCGACGACTTTGAAATCAAGTTCAAACCCAGGGCCTCGACGTTTGAACTTGAGGGTCCAGAATTGGTAGAACCTTGAATTTACCTAGGATTTTGTT
Source organism: Cavia porcellus (assembly GCF_034190915.1). Taxonomy (NCBI): domain Eukaryota; kingdom Metazoa; phylum Chordata; class Mammalia; order Rodentia; family Caviidae; genus Cavia; species Cavia porcellus. The sequence goes on from NW_026947500.1 coordinate 31,670,446, forward strand.
GTTGTTTTTACAGACTAAGTCAGTCTCATGTTTTAGTGTGAGTCAAAATGACCATGGGAGATGATATAAACCTCACTGTAGGCTTACTGAATTAAAATCTTTCTGAATGGAGTTCTAATTGTACATTTGTTCCTTTGTTTCTTTTTTTAAAAATTTTTTGAGACAAGGTCTTGCTATGCAGTTCAGGCTGACCTTCTACTCACCATGTAGCAGAGACTGTCCTTAAACTTAGGGTGATTCTTTCTGCCTCAGCCTCCTGAGTGCTGGGATTACAGGTGTGTGCCCACCACACCCAATTTAATTTCTTTTTATTTTTTTATTTTTATTTTTTATTGGTACCAGGGATCGAACTCATGACCACCCGCTTGCAAGGCAGGCACTTAACCTACTGAGCTAAATGCCCAGCCCCTCCAACTTAATTTCTTTATGTGACAATTAAGGAGAAAATATATACATATCCAAAAGTAGATGTGACAGCATTATGAATACCTATGCATCCCTTATCAAACTTCTGAAATAAAGTTTTTGATTAATCTTATTTTATTCATATCCCTGACAATATTATTGTCAGTCGATAAAGTGACATTTAATTTTTGGACAGTTTAATGCATGGTGTGTGTGGCACGTGTGTGTTTGTGGGGTACTGGGATGGAACCCAGGGCCTCACAAATGCTAGGCAGGTGTTGTACTAGATTTAGGCCACAGCACTGTGACCTTTTTTTTTTTTTTAACTATCAGAAGGGGAGCTTGTATTTCATTTGAGAAATGAGACAATAGGCCCAACAGGTGTCCAGAACTGTCTCAGGGCACAGAGCAGATGGGAGAGGATAATGGCAAGTGGGGCTTGGTATTAGGCGCAGCACTGAGCTCAAGTCATTCTGTGGACTGAACCTTAAGAGCAGGTTGTCAGTTTAGTGCCACCATCACTTATGTTACCATCTGCCCCAGTCTGCCATGGTTTGTAGCAGCCATTCTTGCCATCCATGTGTCAATGGGCTGTGGCTAGTGCCACTGAAACCACTGCAGGTACAGGAATGACAGGGTTTCCTGGGAAATAGGTGAAGTTGGAGTGATGCTGCCACAAACCATGGAGAGCAGAGATTGCTCACAGCCTCTAGGAGCTGTGGTCATTGTTGGTAAACCAGATGGCCTATTGCAGTGTTACGATCTTAGGTGATCCTCCCAGCCACGTGGGGACTCTCAGAATCCCTGCTTCATTTTACCCTAGTGATGGACAAGCCTTCTCTATCAGACTTCAAGAGACACCCTGGATTGCAAATTAGGTACATTGTGCTAATGATGTCATTGGGGACCTTGACTACTCCTATCGTTATGTTCCACCATGCCTTGTGTACTAGATTGTTTTCTGGTTTGTTGCCTCATGGTTCTAAGATGCCTGCTATATCTCCAGTTATCATGACTTCTGATCACTAACCAGTAGTAGTGTTCAGAGAAAGAATAATAGTATCACTCTCATGTTTTTAAAAGATTGTCATGTATCAAGATTTATTTAACTGATCTATCTATATTTTAATCAGGAATTGAACTCAGTGCCTTGAGCTTGCCAGGCAGGTGCTGTGCTACTGAGCTACAGCTCAGGCCCTTAACTGATACACTCTTGATGGATGTTTTGTTTATTTACAATATTGTGTTGCATGATACAGAGCTTCAGTAAAATCTTGTACCATACTTCATTTACTTGAATTTTGAGGTCAGAAGATAGATCCATTTGCAAGTTTGTTGAATGCTGATAAATTGCTTTTCCATCATCACTATATGTAGGAGCCTTCCAGAATATTCATTGTTTCTTATTTAAATTCATGCTTTCCTTTTAGTTTCACAAGTATGTTTGTTCACTTACTAGGTTATTTTTAGTGCTGGGCTTCAAACCTAGGGCTTCATGCATACTAAGAAACACCGTACCACTACTATGTATATTTATAATAGCTGATATAAATTTTTTATCTGTGAATTATATCATCTGTCTCAGTCATTAAGTATGAGGTACGCAAATGGCTTGAAAATTAGGGGAGTCAATAGCAATTGCAGATTTGAGGGTAACATTGAGGAACCTCAGTGAGTTTGATACATTGAGAATTTTCACTGTGGTTTTGATCCACCACAAGAATGATAAAGAGTAGTTTTGAAAACTCCTTTGAGTATAGTTACAGAACAGATGCCAGTGACATTTTACTTAAATGAAATGGTTTGGAACTTGAGAATTTTGATTTGCAATTTTCTGTTATCTTAATTTGTCTAATAAGGTTTTTATTTTTCTGTTATTTTCATGTTTCTTTCCTTTTTTTAAATAACATTTTACTATGTCATTTAGGCTGGCCTTGGACTTGCTGTATAGCCCAACTGTTCTCAAGCTTGCATTCCTTCAGCCTCAGCCTGCAGAGGCTGGAATTAGAGGCTGTGTCACTAGGTCTGGCCCTGATTTTTTTTCTTTCTCCTACAGTACTGGGAATTACACCTGGGTCCCTCAATGCTGAGCTACATTCTGACCCCTTTTTGTTTTTTGAGATAGTCTTCCTAAGTTGCTGAGGATGGGCTTGAAATTGTGAACCTCCTGTCTCAACCTGTAAGAATGCTGAGATTATAGGTGTGTCACCACCCTAAGTTTTTAGTAAGGTTTTATAGCAGATTTTTTTTTTAACCAAGGCCAAGTCATTTTAGAATGTGATAGGTAACACTCAAGAAATTTTGAAGAAATTGAAGGAGATATGATTTGAGACATTTATCTCAAGTGTAATCTGTTTACTTTTCTTTTTGCCACACCTTCTTAGTTTTGTGACCTTGGGCCAAGTATTGTCTCTCTCTGGATTTTAGTTTTCTTAACAGAAAATTGGGAAGTTACTACTTTTATTGAATAAAATATTAAAATGTTTATAAAAATGCTCCATATAGGGGCTGGGGATTTAGCTCAGTGGCATAAGCGCCTGCCTTGCAAGCAGGCAGTCGTGAGTTCGATCCCTGGTGCCGATAAAAAAGGAAAAAGCCAAAAAAAAAAAAAAAAAAAAAAGCTGCATATAACATGGCTTTTGTTTTTTTCTTTTTCTTTTTTTTTTTTTTTTTTGCACCAGGGATTGGACTCATGCATTTGCCAAGCAGGCGCTTATACCATTGAGCTAAATTCCTGGTCTGGCTTTTGTTATTTTTAATATTATAGATGTATACTGTGATGGCGGTTGATGTTTGTTGATTTTTAAAATAGTAGATGACTACACAGTGCTATACAGAGTTATAAATTGTGAGGAATGAAGGTAGTTTGAAGTTAATCCAGCCATCTGAAGTTTATTAAACACCCACTAACTGGGCACTTTGATTCAGGCATGCAAAGTAGCAGGGTACGAGGACTCCTGGGAGAACTCTTGAGTGCCCAGCCCTGCTGAGGGTGACTGATGAGTGTGTGTGTGTCCTAGGACAGGCTTTAGCAAGAAGGTATTGTGTTGCTTTGACTTAAATCTAAAGGAGTTTACTAAATAGTCAAGTGGAGATGTTCAAAGACATAAAGGAACATCCAGAGTTTCTATATTTGGCTTATCTTATTTTTTGTTTAAGACAGGGTCTCACTTGTCCAGGCCTCCTTTAAACTCTCTGAAGAGCCTAGGAGGGGCTTGTCCTTGCAGTCACCTTGCCTCGACCTCCTGCATGCTATGATTATAGACATGTGCCACCACACTCAATTTATCAGACTTTTGATTTTTTTTAAATGTACTTGATCTTTTACATAAGGATTTTACCACTAGGGAAATTCTGAGATAATTTTGTGCAAGTAGAAAACATAGAGTATTAAAGTGTTGATTTTACCATGTGATTGCTTTGAGTTATGTTTATATATTGTGTGGTTGGCCATGTACTTGGATAGTACATTGAATACTTGTGTAATTAATATAGGCTTTTTAAGCTGTGGTACTGAGGATTGGTTGCTCTGTGTGTTTTGAGTTCATATACATAGGTTAGGAGTTACTGGGTTAATTTCATAGTGTATAAATCATAAATTTGTAAAATAGAGTCATAGGGAAGAAAATTCTAGTAAAATGTTAAATTCCTTTCCATGACTATGTAAATATTACCTAAAAAATCGTAATGTACTTAAAGGTCTTGTGGTTAGAATATTTGAAATTTTACTCTTACTAACCTCAAATCCTTTTTGAATATAGGGATAAAAGAAAGACAATGTCGTTAGTCTCTGGGAACTTAGATGTGTTAGTTACCTTTCTCTCAATGCTAAGACAAAATACCTGACACCCAAAGTTAAGGAAGGAAAGGTTCATTTAGCTCAACAGTTTGTGGAGGTTTCAGGCCAAACTCAGCTAGCTCCAAGGCAGAGTGGCACATGCAGGGAATAACAGTTCATGGCAGCAGAAGACAGCAAAAGCAACAGGAGCCAAAAAGGAAGAGTGAAAGAAGAGGAGCGCAGGCAAAGAAGACTCATGCTATTTCTTATATTATATGTAGGTTACAACCACTTGGCTTAGCACTCACACCCGTAAGTACAGCATTGGACCATGAATCATTCACAAACTCTAGAAGCCTGCCCTATGACCACATGAGACTTTGGGGGCCATCCAGACACAAGCCATAACACTAGATAATTTTAAATCTGTTTTTCAAATGTAAGACTAAAGATTATTATTTGCAGGGCATTTAAGGACTATTCATATAATAAAATTCAAACTGAGTAAAGAAAATGTGGAAGTAACTGGGTAGAAAGTCATTAAGTCGTCTTCATAGTATAATACCCTTTAAAATCAAAAGATAGCCTGGTATGGTAGGCCACTCCTGTAATCCCAGCATTCGGGAGTCTGAGGCAGGAGGATCCCTGTGAGTTCAAGATTAGCTGGGCTACAAAGTGAGTTCAAGGCCAGCCCAAACTGGGTAGCAAGACCCTGTCTCAAATAGACCCCCCCCCAAAGCCAAACCAAAAACAACAACAACAAAAAAAAGATCAAAGGATAGTAGTGTATATTTGGCAAATAGAACCTAGGATCAACTGTTCATTAAATAGTCAACGGTTTCCAGTTAGAATCCTTGCCAATATTTTTAAATACACATTCAAGACATGTATGTTTTTCTCCCTGAGGCAGTTCTTCAGCTTTAGTTTTAAAGAATATAACTATAAACTGTTTATGTAATATACATTTTCCGTCCTTATCATTGGTATATAAATATTATTTTGTTGACAGAAAGCTTTACTTTTGACATAAGTATACTGTTTAGGGATTTGTACTTTTCCTGGGAAAAATGGTTGGCACAGTTTCTGTGGTAAGTTTTGGCCACTATAGCTCTTCAGTAAATATTTCTTCAGTGAATAAATACATTTTGACACTATTGTGATTCTTTATGTAATACCCCAAGTAATGGAGGCACTAATTAACTAATGTGGTGATACTAAAGATCCTTATCTTCGTCAAGGGAAAATATCTTAATGGATTATTATTATAATATTATTAATAGATTATATATTGGGCCCTGGAAAGTTTTTTCCTTGAGGTTTAAAATTGAGGGAAGATTAAGATGTCATTAATATTTCCTTTTTTTTCTTTTGTAGGTATGGCCTCACAAGTCTTGGTCTACCCACCATATGTTTATCAAACTCAGTCAAGTGCCTTTTGTAGTGTGAAGAAACTCAAAGTAGAGCCAAGCAGTTGTGTTTTCCAGGAAAGAAACTATCCACGGACCTGTGTGAATGGTAGAAACTTTGGAAATTCTTATCCTCCCACGAAGGGTAGTGCTTTTCAGACAAAGGTACCGTTTAGTAGACTTCGAGGACACAACTTTTCGTTGCAGACAAGTGCTGTTGTTTTAAAAAACACTGCAGGTGCTACAAAGGTCATAGCAGCTCAAGCGCGGCCAGCTCAAGTGGAGGCACCTCAGATTGGGGCGTGGCGTCAGAGGTTACAGTTCCTAGAAGGCCCCCAGCGATGTGGATTGAAGCGCAAGAGTGAGGAGTTGGATAATCATAGCAGCGCAATGCAGATTGTTGATGAGTTGTCCATACTTCCTGCAATGTTGCAAACCAACATGGGAAATCCAGTGACAGTTGTGACAACTACCACAGGATCAAAACAGAATTGTACCACTGGAGAAGGTGACTATCAGTTAGTACAGCATGAAGTCTTATGCTCTTTGAAAAATACATATGAAGTCCTTGATTTTCTGGGTCGAGGCACTTTTGGCCAGGTGGTTAAATGCTGGAAAAGAGGGACAAATGAAATTGTAGCAATCAAAATTTTGAAGAATCACCCTTCTTACGCACGTCAAGGTCAAATAGAAGTAAGCATATTGGCAAGACTTAGTACAGAAAATGCCGATGAGTATAATTTCGTACGAGCTTATGAATGCTTTCAGCACCGTAACCATACTTGCTTAGTCTTTGAGATGCTGGAACAAAATTTATATGACTTTCTGAAACAAAATAAATTCAGTCCTTTGCCACTAAAAGTGATTCGGCCTATTCTTCAACAAGTGGCCACTGCACTGAAAAAACTGAAAAGTCTTGGTTTAATTCATGCTGATCTCAAACCAGAGAATATTATGTTGGTGGATCCTGTTCGGCAGCCATACAGGGTGAAAGTAATAGATTTTGGGTCGGCCAGTCACGTATCAAAGACTGTTTGTTCAACATATCTACAATCTCGGTACTACAGGTAGGTGACAGCTATGTTTTACTTGTTTATTAAATGGTGACTTTCTGCTAAACTGAGTAATTTTGTATGTGTATATGTATATATATGCTGAAAGAGACTGCTTTAGGGAAATCAAGACAAGATCAAGATTAGGTGTGAGTTTTTAAAAAAGATTAAAAAAATAAAGGCATAAAATTTGCCTCCAAAGAGAATAGAAATCACCAGAAATCACAAGGCACCTGGCTATTTTTATTGTTTGTAGAAGGAATTGTTAACATGAAGGAATGGTATGTGATAATGATGATCAAACAGAAGGCTTGGACGGGCCTGGGGCACACACTTGTAATACTCTGAGAGGCTGAAGCAGGAGGATTGCTATGAGTTCAAGGTCAGCCTTGGCTATGTAGTGAGTTCGAGGCCAATCTGAACAACATAACAAAATCCTGTCTCAAAATGAAAACAAAACAAAACCAAGTTTTTAAATGTTGAAAAAATGTTAAAGTTATTTGTATATAATTATTGTGCTTATATTTTTCATTTTTGGGCTTGAGAGAAATAGTTTAAGATGTGAACTCCTATACTTGAGCATTTAGAAAAATTAAAAGAATTCAAAAAGTAAGTCTGATTAATGATTGTAAGATTCAGATACATTTCTATGGCTGCCCTAAATGTCCCCCCCCCCCCCATATATGGTATGAGTAATGCTATTTTGGTGTTGATGTTGGCAGGGGAATTTAAAGAATTGTTTTCCATCTAACTAATGATAAAGGACTACAATGTTACGATTAATGTAACACCAACTTGAAAATACTGTACATTAGGGGCCTAGCTAATGTGCCAGAAATTCTTTCATGATTAGGAAAATGTTTTTGAATTCATTGTTTCATAGTTTTGAGAATAAATTATTTTCATTTCAGCCTGAATGAATTTTTGATCTTTTGTACTTACTAGAGAGTCCCTATGATTCCAGCATAGCAGGGCCAATATAGGAGCAAAACTGGCAGGGATATTGGTCTTTCATAAGTTCTAAATAGACAAACATATGCAGTTTATTATTAGATCAACAGGATTGTCAGGTTTGGCCCCACAGGGGGCATTTTGCTTTTACTGTTTCTGATTACCTTGGCTTACCTACTTTCAAGATGTCCTATAGTATTCAGAATAAGAGAAAGAAATTAGCTGCTACAAAATCAATTCTAAATATTATGTCCTATCATCAGTTAAGATATCAGAAGGAATCTTGTATCTGTGTCTTTAAGAAGTTTTTTAAAATATGTATTGAGAATCAAAAATAGCTTAATTTGCCTTTAGTAGATTTCAGATTGTGTGGTTTTTAAGTATTGTCTTTTTCAGTTTAATGTGACATGTGAGTAGCTTTTAGTTAATTTTTCTTGAAAAGTGATTTTAAAATCTTACCTAACAGTATGAAAACAATAGTGTGTTTTTTCTTTCCCTTTGTACACTGTGAATTATGACTTAAGAACTTTTAGTAGTCTGCTACCACATTATGTAAACTCTCAGCTCCAGCTGCTTAGGCCCTATATTTAGTTCACTTGTTAGTAAATGACTTCACTTTATTTGGGTCATACTTTATTCTCCATATCAGATTTAGCACAGTGTGATACCTAGCCTCCTTTTGTAATTTGAAATCTTTTGGCTAAGTAAAATATTTTAAAGGTTTTTTCTTTTTACACTTTGAGAATGTCTTTTGGTTTGGTAAATGTTTCAAGATTGCAAAAGAAATTCTTAAAAAGCAATCTGAAATGCTAAATAGTTTATGCTACTAGTTTTTAGGATTACTCTTTTGTGCAAATATTGTGTTGAAAATGAAAAATATCATGAGTAATTGATTACAGTTAATAGTTTCTAATTTATGTTCGTGTATATATTTCAGGCAAATCATTTACTTTTTAAGAAACTATAGTGGCAGTGCTATAGAATTGGTTTTGTATTTATAATTAAAAAAAAAGGTTTGTATTTGTAAATAGACATTTTGGTTGATGTTGCCTGGAAGTTGAAAATAGACTTTATGGAAATTAGTTTCTAGTGTTAATAAATATTAAGGCAATAAATATTAAGGTAGATAGGGAAAGTATATTGTAGACACTTTATTAGACATTATTATGTGGTGTAATTTTGTAAGAAAATAGCAAATAATTATTACTTTCTTTTAGTAGTTGTTTGCACTTGATGTTTGGAACCTTGCCATTTCTGTTACAGTTTTTAACCACATTACAAATTTGATTAGATAATCAGTGTCTCATACTTGATTTTTCACTCTTTATTAAAAATATATTGTATTTTTAATCAAAGCAATAAGTAGAAACATACTAAATCAAGTATTTTCAAGTGAAACACAGGAAGAACTCCATTTCCAGGGTAAATAATTTGTGTTTAAATACAGGCTCATGTGTTATTCTGTTTCTTTGAAATGTGCAACACAGATGTAGTAGAGGTATCTTAAAATAGACAGGGACCAAGGGCCAGAGGCCAGAAATTGTTGACTACTATAGATGGTGAGGCTGTCTAGCCCTTGTGGTGATAGAAGCCAGAAGTACACGCTAAGGGCGTTGATTTGCTCAAGGTCAGCATGTTCTAAATTCAGCTGCCTGAGTATGGTTTCTGTCAAGAACACATAGAGCTCTTGAATGCATAAAAGGTTTTAGCAGAGGAAGGTGCTGTATTTATGAGGTGTGGTGGCAACATTCAGGTCATGGATTTCTCTTTTAAAATTTTTTTAAATATAGAATTTTAGCCTTTAAATATAGAATTTCTTGTTTGTGTACCCTGAACTGACTCCTCAAAAAAAGTGGGCTGTAAAGTAACCTGTGGAGCAGTTATATTTTCCTAATTTAGTTTTGAACTAATTAGTATCGAGCTAAAACAAGCTTTATAGAGGTAAAAGTTCTGCTCAGTTATACAGTGCTTGCCTAACATGCTTGAGGGCTTGGCTTTGATCCCAGCACTAAAAGAAAGAAAAAAAAAAAAAGAAAGAAAGAAAGAAAGAAAAAAAGCACGCAGTAGTTACAAAAATGTCTGGGATATGAAATTTAGCCTAACTGGTTCTTGTTCAGAGTATACTTATCTCCCATTCCTTCTTAAATGCTAAAGTATCAAAGTTTCTGTAACAAAATTAAGGTACATGGACAACTCAAGAAATAAAATTACATAGGATACTTTATAATGGAACAGTGTATGTGTACTTTATCAAAGTACTTTTCCTTAAATTTCCTTTTACTTGTCATATTTATGGGATAAATTTTTTAAAATTCATTTTATGAGATGAAATTCACTTATTGTACCTTGAACTTCATCCACAGTACAACCCTATGGCTTTGAGTGTATTCACTGACAAACACAGTCAGTTTAGAGCATTTATATTATCACAAAAAGAAACCCCTCTGACTCCTTGGTCATTGTTCCCCAGTCACTTAGTCTGCCCAGCCCTAGGTGACCACTTGTCATCTTTGTCTGGAAATATTTGCTCCTCCAGACGAGTCATAAAAATGTAGTCATCTGGTGTGTAATCCTCTTGTCTGGATTTGTTTTCACTTAGGACAGTGTTTTCAAGTGTCAGCCATATAGCATATAACAGTATGTTCTTCTTTTGGCCAAGTATTTTGTTGTTTAGGTATCACATTTTGTGTATACATTCATCACTGATTGCTGATCTCTTAAAATTTTATTAAGGAAAAGATAGGGATACAAATTGCAATATTGCCCACAATTAGGTATTTCTTTCACAATAATTTTGTGCCTCTAAAGTGTGAGTTATTGTGCTGGATGCTGGTTTTAGATTGAGGATCAGAAAATACAGTCCCCAAGTTTATGGTACTTATAATCTAGTGGGTATATTGAATACCAAAAAAGATAAAGTATTGTGACTAGGGGTAGAGGTTAACAAAAGGGGCTTAAACATTTTGTTTGTTTGCTTGTTTTTTTAAAAATATTTTTACCCTAAAAATGTTACATGTGTGTGGAGGCACACACATGTAATCCTGGCATTGGGCAATACGAGTTAGTGAGATCTTGTCTCCAAAACACCCCCCCCCCCCCCCCCACACACACGTATGTATGTACACGTATATATGACTGTGACTGGGGATATAAAGGCCCTGGGTTCAGTCCTCAACACTACCAAAAACATCCAAAACAAAACAACACCCTCTTCAATCCCAAAACTGAACTAAAACAAAAACGCCTTTTTTACTTAGAAATAATTTTAGATTTACAGTTCCCTAAAAGGTACAAAGCTTTTCTGTATAACCTCACACACACTCCCCAACTGTTGTAAATGTTAACCTTCTACCACCCTAGTTTTTCTACTTATTCTTTCTAACACTCAAATGATTTTTTCCTATAGTGAAAGAGAGTTTTTGACATGAACTCCTTGTCCTCTAAATACTTCAGTGTATGTTTTCTAAACATCAGGGTGTTTTCTTGCATAAACTCAGTACAGGGATGAAAATCACCATCAGTTAACTTCAGTTTTATTGATTTAAAGAACTGTTTGAACCATTCAGAATACTATTTAATTTGGGGAAATTAAAAGCAATACTTTCAGCCATCTAAGAAACTTTATCCAGAGTTTTCTAGATGTCCCATTCATGATGTTTTTCTACCCAGAATTCAGGTCTGTAGCCATTTTTACCCTCCAGCCATCGTGTTTTGAAATTTTGTTGTTTTTCTCTTTAAAGTAAAAAAATCAAAGAAAAAATTTAGGTCTGGGTCATGTATTAACTAATTTGCCATGCCTCTTTAGTGTCCTCTAATCTGAGAGAGTTACTCTTTCTTTGTCTGCATAATGCTGACACTTCTGAGGAGTACTGTCAGTTTTTTTGGTGCAGTGTTGATGAATTTGGGATTTTTGGTATTTTTTTAATCATTGTGCTCAGATTATTCTTTTGTTTCCCCAAGAACTCACATATTGGAAGGCATATGAGGCCCATTTGTTCAGTTATTGGTAACATTAACTTTGTTCACTTGGTTTAAGGGACTGTGACTGCCAGATTTGTCCACTGTAAAGTTGCTATTTCTCTTCTGTAATTAATAAGCATGTTGTGGAGAGATACTTCAGGCTCTTTAGGTATATCATTTCTTATTTTCACTGACCAGTTTTTGCATTTGTTGGTAAATCTGGCCTTATTATTGAGAGTTGTTAAATGATGATTTTCTGGTTTTAGCATTTCTCAGTTAGTAATTGTTCTGTAAGGAAGTACTTTCACTTCATTTTAGTTATTTAAGTCAGTATGGATTCATGGATTCCCTATTTCTTCTTGTTATTCTCTTGTTGTGGCACAGATGATCCCAGCTTGTCTAACAGGAGATAACATACATAACTGGAGTTATGTAGTGTTTGACTTTTTGTGATGTGTTTCACATAGTATACAGCAATGTCTTCAAGTTTGATCTGTGTTGTAGCACCTGAAAAGATTTTTTTAGGGTTAAATAATACTTGTGTTTTTTAAGGTTAAATAATTGTATGTATTTACCACATTGTATTTATTCATCCTTTGATGGATATTTGGGTTTGCTTTCACTTCTTGGTTATTGTGAATAGTTCTGTTATGGACATGGTTGTGTAAATATCTCTTCAAGACCCTTCTTTTAGTTCTTTGGTTAAATACCTAGAGGTCAAGTTGCTGGATCATATAGTGGTTCTATTTTTAATTTTTTGAGGACCAATGGAAATGCTGTGTTGTTTTCCATCATAGTTGCACCATTACAGTCTCACCAGTAACCCACCAGAGTTTGTTTTCCAGTACCCTCATTGGCACTTTCTCTCTTTGTGTGTGTGTGTGTGTGTGTGTGTGTAGTAGCTATCGTATTAGTTATAAGGTGTCTTACTGTGATTTTCTGTGTTTCTGATAATAGTGCGATTGAGCATTGTTTTTGTGAGCTTGTGTGCTATTTGCATACCATCATCGGAGAAACGTCAAGTCCTTTTACTTTTAAAAACCTTACTACTTAAATTTTGTTATTGTAGTTTGTTATATATTTAGTATATCAACCTCTTCACCTATTATAAGATGCATGATTTGCATATATTGTGTAGCATTCTCTAAGTTGCCTTTTTTACTTTGTTGATGGTTTCTTTAGCTTATACACTTTCAAGTGTTCTACTTTTAAGTGTCCCATTTATCTATTTTTATTTTGATTGTTCATGCTTATGATGTGATATCCAAGGAATAATTGCTAAGTCCAAAGACATATAAAATTTACTCCTTATAATTTTGTTGAAAGAAAAGGAGTTGTAAGTCTCCAATCTGTATATTTACCAGTTTTCAGGACATTTTGAGCTAATTTATGTATACGATGTAAGATAAAGATGTAGCATCATTCTTTTGCCTATGAATGTAGAGTTTTCCAAATACTCTTTGTTGAAGAGACTGTTACTTCTCCACTGAGTTGGTATTGTCTATCATTCATCCATATATACATACTACTTCTGGCTCGTTAGCATATTCCTTTGTTCTCTTTGTCTTTATGTTGTCACTGCACTGTTCTGATAACTATAGCTTTGTAATGTATTTTGAAGCCAGAAAATCGATGTCTTCTAAGCCTTTTTTTTTTTTTTGCTTTTCAAAATTGTTTTGAATATATGGAGCCCCGTGATACTCTTCTTTGTCATCATTCCCTTCCCCAACAAAAAATTTTAATCTCACTATTGAGAACCTTACTGGTAACATTATCTTGAATATATGCCAGAATTTGAGTGTAGATTGACTAGTATTTTGCCTGTGTTGTTACTGTCTTCCCTCTTCAGCTTTACCCTTTGTCTCATATTATTTTTAAACATGTTACAAGCTTTTTATTCTTACTTCTTTGCATAGGAGTGAATATCTACTTCTCTTCTCTTCTATGAGAATTGTGTTTATACTTCAAGGCTTATTTAGGTATTAGCTCCTGGATTACCTTCAGGCTTACTTGAGTATTAACCTCCTGGGTGAAGTCTTGTCTGGCCACTCTGTAGTCACTCTTCTGGGCTTTACCTAGTGCAGCAGTGTATTTGCTTGTGGTATCGGGGCTCACTGAGCCAAAATGAATGAGTGTTTATTTTCCTTTTCAGTGACTAGAATGGAGACTTACAGAATTTTAAGGCTGGAAAGGACTTGTAGTAATGTTTTCTAATGGAACTTTAGTCATATATGGATTGTATTATAGTATCCCAGCTCCTTCTTTGAGCTTGACCTTTCCAACTCTTTTTCATTAATTACAAGTGTGTTCTAAAACTGTGTCTTGCTCATATGCCTGGGTATTTAAGATATGTGAGATAAGTATAATAGATTGATTTATGTCGATTTATGTCGATTTTTATGTGATCTCAAATTGGAAGAATAAACACTTTTTAATTGAGCACATTTATTGTGGAATCAAGTACAGAATTTCATAGGCCTCTCCTTCCTAGGTCTTGAGACTTTTTTCTGAGTTTGTAAGTTTAGTCCTTTCTGTTTAGTCTTTTCTTTAAGGCTTTATTGGTACAAGTTTGAGAATTATATAAAGTAAGCCATGTTGTTTGCAGATAATTTTCATTTAAAATCTTTTCTCCAAGCCATGTGGGGTGGCACACACCTAATCCTAGCACTCGGGAGGCTGAGGCAGGAGGATTGCCATGAATTTGAGGCCAGCCTGACCAACAGGTAGGATGCTATCTCAAAAAAAATTTTTTTTGAATTTTCTTTATAGTAACCAGATATCTAATTTATCCCAACATCATTTACATAAAATAAATGATTTTACTAACCATAAGTTGGTTAACAGGTGGACTAGATGCATGATTTTAATTGAGAAACCGAAATGCTTCTCATTTAAAAATCTTGGCATGTGATAGGTGTGATATTAGGTTATAAGGTTAACTATTATAAATGCTCAATAAGATCAATCATGCATTGAGCAAAACCATTTTGAAAAGCTTGCTGTTGTTTTGTACATTGGTAACTAATATACATAATAAAAATTATGCCACATAAGTCAGGCTGATCTGCCATTTTACATCAGATTTGAAAGACTATTATAAAATTAGTTATACTGTTATTCATAAAAGAAGATTTTTATGGTGTTTTTGATTCTACTGCATGAAAATCTTGCATTTGGAAGGTTATCAGTACTTTCCTTGGGCTAGCTGGGGGGTAGTCTTATTATAAGGTGTATACTGACTCATAAATGTGCTGTCACAATAAGATAACGATACCGTGCATTAGATGACATTGTTGGCCTCGTGTACTCCAGGTGTCTGAGTCTGCAGCATCTTCTTGTGAATGGAATCCAGCACCCTGAATGTTGCTAACAGTGGGTTTCTTACCACGAAACAGTGCCAGTTCAGTGGCCAGTGAATAATTTAGGTATCAGCTGGTGTGGAGAGATTATATTACTTAGGAGAGAGAATCTAATATGTGCTAAACTTTGACATTAAAAGAACAACTGTTTGTTTTGCAACAAGACACAAAAGCACAAAAAGCTTTGTGTATAGGCACCTAAAAACCGATATAGTAAATACAAAGTTATTTAATGTATTTTAAAATTGTAAAAGTAATTAGAGTCAGTGTCAAAGAATTTAATGATAGAGAAGGGTGTGAAGTAAAAGTTGAACAATTTTTTCTCTTTTATATTGTAGCACCATTTTATAGTTTCATAAAATGTATTTTATACTTTAACCAATGCTGTATGGTATACTTTTAGTTTTCGGATATGACAGAGAACATTCTTTTATGGCCTTAATTTCTCAGCATGTTTCTAGAAGGAGAATTTGTCTGCTTCTTCACCTTCAGTTCTTAATGTGAATGTACTTTTCAGTAAATACCACAAGCTAATACCTTTTGGAAACCTGACTGCCATCAAGATTATGGCATGCCATGCCTTGAAACACATTTACACAAATGGACAAAGGAGGCTAAGTTAATTTAAAAAAAGAGATTTTAGCACTTTAAAAATGTGTCAGTAGCTGGGCATGGTATTGCATACCTGTTAGCCCAGCACTCAGGAGGCTGAGATAGGATTGCTGTGAATTCAGGCCCAGCCTGGACCACATAGTGAATTAAAGGCTAGCCTGAACTGCATAGCAAGAACCTGTCTCAAGCAAAACAGAACAGAACAAAACAAAACAGAATTTATGGATAGTTTTGTTTTTTGCTCAGGAAGCATTTGGTAACTTTCAGTAGGCATTATAATGCTTCCTTGATAATGTGAACCCTGTATCTCTGTTCTGATGTCAGGAGTATCTGAATTGCCCATTCTGTGGTGACAGCAGTTGCATTTTAGCAGAATTGCTGTTTGGCATTGTGAATGTGCTTCCTGCGCTCCTCACCTTCAAGGCTACATTAATCAACACTTCCTACAGATAAAACATTTGTGTTAATGCTGCTGTGACACAAAATCAAATTAGAACTGTAAGATACTGAGAGCATTTATATAGACATTCAATCTAATTTCCTAAATAGGACTACTGAAATCCAGTATATTTAGGTAAATTGCAACATTTATAAATAATTCTTTTATTGTACTTAAAAGTTTTTAAATTTTTTGTGTTTTGTTTTTGTTTTGTTCTTTGAAGCGGAAGAATGAATTTTAAGAAACAACAGAGGTTAAGAGTAGGAACAGTTATTGGAGAAAAGGGATAGGGAATAGGAATAGCTCTTGAGAGACAGGAGGAGACCCGAATGGGTTGCCCTTTTTAAAAGTTTTTGAGACAGTCTTGTTGTGTAGTCCTGACTGGTCTTGAATTCACTGTGTAATACAAGTTGGCCTTGAACTTGGTGTAGTCCTCCTGCTTCAGCCTCCTGAGTGCTAGAATTACAAGTGTAAGCTGCCATGCCTGACATTTACTTAATTTTTGTAGATGTTTTTTATTTTGAATAATAGCAAAGTAAAATTATCCTTTGAGACTAAGGATATAGTTTCTTTTTAAGCGGTAAAATGTAATTGTAGAAATTGGCAATCTGTGATCATAGAAGTCATTTGAACAGGGTATCATTTTCAAACAAAATACTTGTGGAAGTATTCTCATTGAGAATTTCTGTTTGAGATCAGACAAGGTTGGGTGCATTCAGGGTGTGTGGCTGCAGACCAGAGTATTTACGTTTGAACAATGTGGTGAAGCTGTGTAATGTGATAGAAGTATGTGTTCAAATTTATTAAAAATTTTGTTTGCTGTAAGTTACTTCTCATTAGCACAGGACCCCTTCAGACAATGTTGTTGAATTCATAACAAGGTTAGTATTTTGGATGTGACAGTGTTCATTATAAGGGTTTACAAGAGAACTACATAATAATCCACAAAGCATTAAATATCTTGTTTTCAAACAGATAGAATTTAAGTCATAAAACAAGTGAAACAGTGTACTTACATGTGATACTAAATAGTGGTGTTACTAATTGTTACCATATTTATTCACATGTTCATAATTCTGGCTCTGCTACTTACTGTGTCACCTCAAGTATGTTGCCTAATTTTCTGAGCCTCAGTTTACTCATCTGTATGATGATGATAATAGCTACCTCAAAGGTTGTTGTGAAGGTTAATTCCATAATGCATGTAAAGCACATAATACAGTCTTGGGACATTTCATACATTTTATAATAGAAGCTATGAATAAGAGTGGCATGGTTTAAGAGAAAATTATAAAGAGGTCATGTGATAATTGAGTCTCCCAAAGTTGTTCCTTGGTGGCCTACTTTTGGAACATGTGCTGCTGCTGCTGCTATTAGAGCATAAGCTTTGACAGCTTATAAAATATAGTTAAATTTTTATGAGCAATGATTGGTGCAGTGTTTTTTATAAAGTTTATTGGAGGCATTCCTTTTTTGTGAACTATTTATTGGTGTACAAGATGGCTTATGGTACCCAGATGCTCAGTATACACTATACAGCTTGATAAAATCTTACAGTGTGAACATACTTATATAACCATTACTCATGTCAGGTTTATCTACTGTTAATGTACTCTGTTTTATGAAATGTCTTTTGTCTATTTTCCGGTGTTTTCAGTTGGTTTCTTTTTTTGAGACAGACCGTTGTTATATAGTCCAGGCCAACCTGAACTCCCTGTGTAACCCCTGCTAGTCTCAAACTTGCAGTGATCTTCCTCCCAGCCTCCTGAGTGTTGGGACTGTAGGTGTGCACCACCATGTCCAGCACTTGCCGTATTCTTGCTGTGTATGTATGTTGGATGTATGGATAAATTATTTTAAATTATATTCCCAATATGAAACCTTGGGAAAGCAGCTGTATTCTGTGGCTTTCCTTTTTCATTGTTTTAAAGCTGTCTTGGATGAATACAGTGTACAGTATTAGTTTTGACATTTTGGTATTGTTTTATGTATTTATGTGTGTAAGTGTAGGTATGTATGAATGTCTATATGGATGATATTAGGGGTTGATCCCAGGGCCTTCACACTAAGCTACATCTCCAGACCTTTTAAAATTTTTTTAAATTTTGAGACAGGATCCGTCTAAGTCACTGATTTGATCTGGCTGGCCTCAACTTGCAATCCTCCTGTCTCAGACTCCCAAGTGTGCTGGGATTACAGGTGTGTGTCACCTATTAAAATAAAATTAAAAATGGCTAGGGATGTTAGCTCAGTGTGAAAGCCTTGGGTTCAGTTCCTAGTACTGGGGGAAAAAATGCTGGTTGTTGCCACTTGGGTACTTTTTAGGAACTCTCTCTTCAATTTAAGAAATCTCAGATAATGAAGACATCTTTCAGTATTTTCTTTGGGAAGCTTTTTATTTTTACCTTTCAAATTGGAATTCACCATCTATCTGGAATTGATTTTTGTGTATGGTATGAAGTGTAGCAAATGAGATATATCATCCCTTTGTGGATTTCCCTCAGCTGAGCATCATTTATTTTCCGGCATATCAGGTTATATTATATGTGTGGGTGTGTTTTTGGACTCCCTGTTCTGTTCTGTTTATCATTTGGTCCATTCTGCTAGTATCACAGCATTATTATTCATAATTGATAATGGAAATCTTCCTACTTATTCTTCAAGAGGCCGTTTCTGGTCTTTTGTATTTCTAGATGAATTAAAACAGTTCTGTTTTCAAAATGTATTTTCCCTCAGTTATACTCCAGAAGCCATCTTCTTCCCCAGGTCTTTAATAACAACATCTTATTCTGACTTCTATGATTAAAAAAACAGACTTCTTTTGTTGTATTGTATTGTATTCTTCTGTGTATTGTCCTCTCCTGCACTCTCCCTGTATTTAAGATTCTTCTTTGTCTTCTGTTTAAGCAGTTGAGGAAAAACAGTGGGACAAAAAAAGAAGTGGGACAAGGTAGAATCTTTTAAGAGATAGTTAAGGTTCTATTTTTATGAATGGATTAATCTGTTCATCCAATTAATGGATTAACAGGTCATCTAGAGAGTAGGAGAGTGAGTCTGCTATAAAAGCCAGTTTGGTTAGGTCTCTCACACACTCCCTGTCCTTTGCCATGGTACACCCTGTGCCACCTTGCTGAATGTGATCCCTTTACCTTGGATCAGAATTGGGAGCCAGAATAAACCTGTTTTCTTTATAATTTATTTATTCAGTGGTATTATGTTAGTAGTAACAGAAATGGGCTATGATGGGTTCTTTTTGGAGGTAAATTTTATATATAATGTGCTTTTATATAAAGCACAAATAGTATTTAAAAGTCATAGGCAACCAATTGTTGAATTTTTTTCTTTAAAGTGGATTTCAGTTTTCTGTTGAAATTCTGTCATTTCATCCATTTTTCTTGATCATTTTTATTAAAGTCTCTATGTCATAATTTCAGTAAATAGATGACGTGGACTGCTTCTGTTACCTATTTCTCCTCCTTTCCATTTTCATTTGGCTTTATTTCTTGGTAAGATGACAACTTTGTCCACTTTTTAGTAATGGAACTTGGGTATGAATTCTTGAGTGTGTTGTTCAGTATGATACTCTAATCTCTTGTGGCTATTTCATATATACTTAATTAAAATTAAATCAGTTTTAAAAATTTATTTCTGCAGTTGAATTAGTAACATCTGGATGCTACTAGCTACTACATACATAGATACTACAGACAGAGAATATTTCCCTTACTGTGCAAAGTTCTATTGTACAACATTGTGCTGCTGACTGTAGATAATATTTTCCTCCATAGAGAATTCAGTTTTATTATGGAAGGTGGGTAGGTCATACTGTTGTAAGGGAGGCTGGGCTGTTTCAGTTTGCCCTTGTTCTTTTGTGATTTCAGTTGAAAAGCTTAGGGTATCTGCCGAGGCCCCTTTTCCTTGGCAAATTCTAACCTGTGATTTTTGTTTTTCTAGACCATTGGGGCAGCTGCTGGTTCTCGACTACTACACCTTTGTGTTCAGCCTCTGTGCTTTACTGTGAACTGCCAACTATGTCAAGGAAGTAGGCTGAATTAATGAATCAGTCATGACATCACCAATAGCTCCTTGTTTTCCGTTCCCGTTTCCCTTAAGCCTCTCTCCATTCTTATTTCCTTCCTCGTTTAATGAGTCTCCTTTCTTACCTTCATGTCATCTTTTTTAGAGTCCACATATTATGGAAACGTACAACACTTGTCTGGCATATTTTGCTTAACATGATAATCTCCAGCTTCACTCATTTTCCACAAATATCACAATTTTATTCTTTATTACTGAATAATAGCCCATGGACCAGTTTCTTTTCTATTCGTCCATTGATGGGCATCTACACTGGTTCCATAACTTGGTTATAGTGAATTGTTCCCAAATAAATGTGGCTATGCAGGTGTTGCTCTACTATGCTTACTTTTAATTCCTTGATACAAAAGAATAATATAAACTGACTGGGTTATGTGGTAGTTATATTTTTAGTTTTTGGAATAACTTTCATACTGATTTTCACAGGGCTTACTAATCTACATTCCCTCCAGCAGTGTAGAGGCCCCATCTCCTACCCTCACCAGCATTCATTGTTTTTTGTATTTTTGGTGATAGTCATTCTGACTTGAATGAGATGGCATCTAAAGTAGTTTTAATTTGTATTTCTCTAATGGCTAGAGTTCAGCATTTTTTCACGTATTAGTCATTTGTACTTCCTTTGAGAAGTATTCATTTAGTTCATTTGTCCATTTATTGATTGGGCTATTTGATTTTTTCCTTTGAGTTGTTTAGATAGTCTAAGTATTAATCCACTGTTACTGGATTTTCTCCCATTCTGTAGGCTGTCTCTTCACTGGGTTGTTTCCCTTGCTTGGCAGAAACTTTTTAATTGGATGCAGTCCTATTTGTTAATTCTTGCTGTTACTTCTTGTATTATTGAAATCCTATTCAGGAAGTCTTTGTATGTGTCTCTGGCTTCATGTATTTTCTTGAAGCAGTTTTAGAGCTTCAGGTTTTTTGTTTAGGTGTTTCATCTGTTTTGATTGTTTTTTTTTTTTTTTTTTTTTTTTTTTTTTTTTTTTTACTCTTGTCTTTTTGAGACAAGGTCTCTGTGTAGTTGAGGTCTCTGTGTAGTTGAGCTCATGGGTAGCCTAGCTTGTTCACAAATTCGCAGTGCTCCTCCTGCCTCAGCCTCCAGAGTGCTGGCATTAGAAGTGAACTGTATGTGAGAGAAGCTGTAGTGCTTACTCTTATCTCTTTGCACACCATACACAGTCAGAATCTGTGTAAGGTATTGCCAGCACTAGTGTGACTCGGTGAATTATTAATACCTAACTTGTCTTAATTACTTTCTTGTTGCTGGGACACAACATAATTTAAAGGAGGAAAGTTTTGTTTTGTCTAATAGTTTGTAGAAGTTTCAGTTAGTAATCTGCTGGCTCCAAGGCATAATGCTGTGACAGAGGAGAAACAGCTCTGGTGTGGCAGCTGGAAGCATAGAGAGGTGTAGTGAGGAGAGAAGAACTCAGGGAGGAGGGAGGAAGATGGACCCTTCCAGGCCATGCCCAGTCACCCACCTCCTCTAACCAGACTTAGCCTCCCAGATCACGTTAGCTGTGAACTCTCTGGTGAACTACTGGAAAGTATCATCCCATGATCCAGTCACCTTTTAGAAGCCCCAGTCATAAGCATATGAAGCTTTTGGGAAACATGTAGTGTGTATTCAACCTCCTTTGCAAGTGTGTGTGTCTCTGAAGACAGGCACTTACTGTTCTGTGATGTATAAATTTCCTTCTTTAATAGTTTTGTGTTATTTTGTAAAATAATTTAATAAGTTAAAACATAAAAAGCTTTCTTACATAATTACCTGTATTGTATGTTTTATATGCAGCCCATAATTCCTCTTTACCCATTGCGGCTTAGGGAACCTAAAGATGCTACTACCTCAACAATGTCACATTGAGGATTAAGTTTCTAGTGCGTGAAGCCTGGGTACAAAGTGCATCACATATATGAGCAGTGCCTCATTTATAAATGAATGGAGGCTATAATGAAACTTATAACTTGTATAGCTGAGTGGCAGAGTGCCTGCCTGGCAAGTGCAAGGTCAATCCCTAGTACCAAATAAAATAAAATACAATACAGACAAACAAAAAAAGAATAGGTTCCTTTTCAGGGGCCAGGGATATAGCTCAGCAGCACAGCACCTGCCTGGCAAATGTGAGGTCCTAGTTCGACCCCTAGTACTAAAAAAAAAAAAAAAAAAAAAAAAATATATATATATATATATATATATATATATATATATATATATATAACTTAAGGGCTAGAGATTGTAACTGCCAATCTTGAGATTTGAATTCAGTTCTGAGACTCAAGATTATTTTAATTAGAGTATACCAGCACATAACAGTCAGTTCTGAGGATTGAAACTGCTCCTTGAAAATTGATGGTGTATTTATGGTAATGTATTTATAAAAATTATATGCATAATAATATTGTTCCTGTGCTATTTCTGCTGAAATTAGATAAATTAAGTCTTCTCATGAGGAAACATTAAACACAAGTTGAAGGACATATATAAACTAACTGTTGTGAATTTTTCAGAAATGACAGTGTCTTTAAAACCATAAAACAGCCTTTTCAAAGGGGAAGACAAGCGATGGAGGGAGGAAAGGGAAAGGGGATGAATGTGCTACGTGTGTATAGCAGCTTCACACAAGGCCTGTAAACATTTTGTACTGCACACAGCTGCAAACATAGAAAAGGAGAGGATCGAGTGGTAGATGTGGTGGAGGAAAGGGAACAGGGATGCAAAAAGATGTATTTTGTGCATGCACCAACTCCACACAAGGAATGGAAACACTGTGTCCTACAAGCATGTGCTAATAAAAATAAGTACTGAGCTGAGTGTGGTGATGCTCACTGTAGTCCCAGCGCACTGGAGGCTGTGGCAGGAGGATCACCATGAGTTTGAAGCCAGCCTGAACTGCAAACCCTTTGTCAAATAAATAAGAAACCCCAAAAACCAAAGAGGGAAAAAATATTAAGTATTCTAAATAAGCAAAACAAAAGCAATATAAGACTGAGACTTAAAAACATTTTTTTCAATAAAGGAAGACATTGTAGAGACATTTGGTAAAATTTGAATAATAGAATTCAAATACTGACAGTTTCCTGATTTCAAGGAATATACTGTAGTTTTTAGCCTCCTTGTGTTTAGGATGTATACACTGAATGATACATTTAGAGATAAAGAGGTTGATTGTGTGCTGTTTAAATCTCAAATAGTACAGGAGCTGTGTATTTGTCTCTGTATAAAACAGGTAATATGCTAACATTTGAGAGTCTGGTTCAAGGTATTATCTGAATACTTTTTAAAATTTTTGCAACATTTCTGTAAGTTTGAAGTTGTGTCAACATAAAACAGTTTAAAAGGAAAAAAATACTAACATATTTGTCTAGCTGTTAAAATAAAATTGGCCTTATGGTATACTTCATAGTCCTAAGAGGTCACATAAGAACACCTAATGAATCAGTGCCTAATCTTCCATATACTCATTCAGGATTAAGTGTGTGGTCTTATGATTAACTAGTGCATATTATATAAATCTTCCATATACTCATTCAGGATTAAGTCTGTGGTCTTATGATTAACTAGTGCATATTATATAATAATGTGTTTAATAGTTCATAAAATAAAAATGGCTAATATACCAGGCAATAAGAAGCTTCAAATTTTAATGTGTTCTACAGGAATAAATTTGTTTATAAATAAATAGTCTCATGCAACTCAGCAGTTAAGAAAGGGAATTCTAAGCCTCAGTTTCTTTATCTATAAAATGGGATGATGTACATCCAAGGTGTTTTGTTAGGATTAAACGAGAGAATCAATATAAACCAGATCTTCTTGTACCTGTTAGGTAAATGCTATACCTTCAGCTCAGTATAGAACATTGAACAAAGAATCTGACTTCTAATAAGAGCTTAGTTAACATTTTTGATACTGTAATTAAGAAAATTAAGTCATTTATTACAGTTAAATTAAGAAAATTAGTCATTTATTGCAGTTAAATTGTTTTTGTTACCTGATTTAGTCTGAACATACCTTCTAGATTAGGAGGTTTTGTTGATCTTTTACTGATGTAATTTTAAATATATCTTATAGTGAGTTAAATTTAAGAAACACTGGGTTCTCTATTTCTAGTCGCCTGTAAAATAGAGATAATTATATTTTCATGTTTCCAATACCTCATATTTGTAAGGGCTATTAAATACAAATTATGGCATTAATTTGGGACATGTATCTGAGTAGTAATAATCAGGAATTAATTTTTCTACATTTAATAGAATACAAACCAGGAATTAATTTTTCTACATTTAATAGAATACAAATAGAAAGAGGAGACAAATTCAGCCTCATTTGCTAACGTGTTTTCTTTATCTTCCAGATACTTTTCATATTTCTCTACCAACCCAACCCTTTAGCTTCTTTGGATGTTCATCAGTGGGGTCCCCGTATTTTCACTTTCATATGTCACAGTCATTCTTGGCAGATGAAGCGTGGTGTAGTGCTGTCTGTGAATGAAACGCTTTTCTCATTCTTGCTTTTGTAAAATTATTGGCAATCAATCAGTTGATGGGTTCTCTACCTTTTTTTGCTATTAGACTAGAAACTATATTTGACATATCAGTAATGAATATTGAATCCTTGCTATATCCTAATCCCTATTTCTCAGGTTTTAAATGTAGCAGGCTTTGAAAATGTTCATACTGTTCTTTATATTTAGTATTTTGATCTAAATCGTTGTCCTTCATTCTTAAAAGATTGAGAATTTTGAATAAGCATATCTTAAATTGGGATATATTTAACCACCTATGCAAATTAAATATGAATGAGGATCTAACAGTGTAATTTGATTACCTTTGAATATACTGGATAGTCACAGCTATAGTTATCAAAGCAGTCTGCCTTTATATCCATTATTCTGTAATGATGTTATTTTTAAGAGAATAAAATCAAACAAAATGATACAATATAGCCAGTCAAAACAAAACAATGAAAGCAGTGCAGGACTTCAAAACGAGACAATAGGAAATCAGCAATGGCTACCATAATGCCTCTTGTTATCTTCAAAATAGCTCGCTATACCACCAGACATCGTAGAATCAAACATGACAAAACAGAATAAAACCAAACCAAACAGTGAAAACAATAAAGGACTTCAAAACAAGATAGCAGGAAATTAACAGTGATTACTACCTTCCCTTTTTAGATGTTTCCTCCCCTTTCAATTTCACAATATTGTATGTTTTGGATCCCCAATATTGTATGTTTGGGATCCAAAACATACAATCCTTTAGTTTTTTATAGATGTTCACCCATGTGAATCTGAGCTATTTCATCTATGGGCATGATCTCAGGTTGCATCTGTTTACCTGCAAAAGCCTTGAAATTATCCTTCTTTATAGCTGAGTAGCTTTCCATTGTGTGAAAACACTAAATCTTATCCATTTTGCAATTGATGGGCAAACTATCCCTGCTTTTTTCTGGGTCCTTGTCACATGGAGCATTGTCTTCTCTTCTCTGAACTTCAGTGCATGAGTTTTTTTTTTTTTCTAGTCCAATGTTTTACTTGTGTACAGCATATTGATAATCCTGTCTTCTGATCCACTCTGCCTGTGTTTCTTTGTATTGGGGAAGTAAGGCTATTTACATTAATGATTATGACCTACATAGCCTCATCTCTGCTATATTATTCCTCCTGCCATTGACCCTCCAGTAGTTTATGCTTGTTGTTTCTTCTTTTACCTGAGATATTGTTTCTGATCAGTTTAATTTTATAGCCTTATCTCTGCTATATTATTCCTCCTGCCATTGACCCTCCATTTTTCCCTGCCATTCAATTGCCTTCCTTGCTCAGCAGTCTCCTGCTGCTGTTCCTGAACTGTAGTTATCTTTATCGCTCTAGAATATCCTTCAGCACTCTTTGTAGGGTTGGTTTGGTGGTCATACATTCCTAAGGAGTTCTTTGTTATGGAAGTATCTTATTTCTCCATTAATATTGAAAGTTAGTTTTGCAGGATACATCAGTCTAGGTTGGAAGTTGTTTTCTTTTTTTTTTTTTTTCGTTTTTATTGGTACCAGGGATCGAACTCACGACTGCCTGCTTGCAAGGCAGGCACTTGTGCTGCTGAGCTAAATCCCCAGCCCCGGAAGTTGTTTTCTATTAGAACTTGAAGTACTTCAAGCTCTTCTTGACTTGATGGTTTGTGTTGAGAAGTCTGTCATGATTCTGATGAGTTTTCCTTTATAAGTGACCTGTTTCTTTTCTCTAACAGCCTTTACTATTTTGTTCTTGTGTGGAATTTCTGGGATCTTGAATATTACATGACTGGGTGCAGATTTATTTTGGTTATGGCTAGCCAGAGCTCTGTATGCCTTACGTGTATGTCAGGTCCTTTCCCCATGCTTGGGGAGATTTCTGCTATTACTTCGGTAAATAGTCTTTTTATATCATTTGTGTTGACCCTGCTTTTTCACTGATACCTGTCAGTCATAAGTTATTTTTGTGTTGTTTTGTAGCTGTTGAATTATTTTTTCCTGGTTCCTTGTTATTTTAAAGAGATCTTTCCTTTGTGATTGCCAGCCTCAATCCTGTCTTCAAGGTCTGAAAGTCTATCTTCAGTTTCTTTCAAGTGGTTTTGCCAGCTTTCAGTGGAGTTTTTAATTTCCTGGATATCTCTTTGAATCTGTTTCATAGATTGTAATTCTTTCCTATATTGTTCATTCAAGGTTTTTATCATTTTCCTGTGCTCTTGTTTTTTGTCTTTGTCTTCTTAGATATGCTTAGCAGTTGTTTATGCTTGTTGTTTCTTCTTTTACCTGAGATATTGTTTCTGATCAGTTTAATTTTATAGCCTCATAAAGTTGTTTCTTTATTTCAGTTGCTATCCTTTCAGAAATTTAAGGTGTGTGAATTCCAATTTCTTCCATGTCTGTGTCTATCAGACTTGCTTTGGGTGGGCTGGAGGTCTGAGGTTGTCTTTTGCTCCTTCATCTTGACTTTTTCTTCAGTTCTCTTTGGAGAAGACAGTTGTGGGGTCCCAAGTGCTTCCTACATTGGCTGCCCATCAGCAGTGTAGTGCAGTGGGCCAGGCACCTGGATTTTTCCTAACCTAAGTTCCTGGAGAGGCAGTAGGGTGTGGGGTGGGCTTCTCCAGTTAGGTGTGGCTACATCAACACTCCCACAATGAGAGCAGGCAGTCAGCCTGGCCATAGGCCTGCAGAGGAGGAGTTGGGCAGATCTGGGGTGCCCTCACCGGCCTCTCTGCGTGTCTGGAGGACTCTGGATATCTGCACCCAGACTGCTGGAGTTCCCTCAGGCTTCCAGGTGCAGTGAAGGGGAGAGGTGGGTTTGAGGCTTCCACATCAGCCTCCCCATTCCCGGCTTCACTTGGAGACCTGCTGAGCTCCCCATAGGTGGGCTGGCCCACACTACCAGCCTAGCCCAGCCTGTTTAGCTGCCGCGCCTGGCCATAGGTCTGCAGAGGAGGAGCTGGGCAGATCTGGGGTGCCCTCACCGGCCTCTCTGCGTGTCTGGAGGACTCTGGATATCTGCGCCCAGACTGCTGGAGTTCCCCCAGGCTTCCAGGTGCAGTGAAGGGGAGAGGTGGGTTTGAGGCTTCCACATCAGCCTCCCCATTCCCGGCTTCACTTGGAGACCTGCTGAGCTCCCCATAGGTGGGCTGGCCCACACTACCAGCCTAGCCCAGCCTGTTTAGCTGCCGCGCCTGGCCATAGGTCTGCAGAGGAGGAGCTGGGCAGATCTGGGGTGCCCTCACCGGCCTCCCTGCGTGTCTGGAGGACTCTGGATATCTGCGCCCAGACTGCTGGAGTTCCCTCAGGCTTCCAGGTGCAGTGAAGGGGAGAGGTGGGTTTGAGGCTTCCACATCAGCCTCCCCATTCCCGGCTTCACTTGGAGACCTGCTCAGCTCCCGATAGGTGGGCTGGCCCACACTACCAGCCTAGCCCAGCCTGTTTAGCTGCCGCGCCTGGCCATTGGTCTGCAGAGGAGGAGCTGGGCAGATTTGGGGTGCCTGCATCGGCCTCTCCATGTGTCTGGAGGACTGTGGATATCTCTGCAACCAGGGAGGGTCCACAGGCTCCTGAAGCACTGCGGCCTGTGGTGAGTACCCTAACCCGGCTGCGATTGAAGAACTGTGGAGCTTCCAAGGGGCAGGTGGGCGCACAGTGTCCCTGAGGCCCAGCTTGTCTGGAACTGCGGAGTTCTGAGCAGGCAGAGGAGGGCCACTGGTTCTGTAGGCCTAATGGCTTGGGGTAGCGCGGCGCCAGAGTCTCAGTAGCTCCAAACATAGAAGGGGATTTTCAACAGATCCTGAGGAAGCTTTCAAATAACACTTGAAACACAGAAATATAGGAAAATGACAAAACGAAAGACCAAATTACAACCTCAAACCTCCAGCCCATCTCAAGAAACCCTAGGAGCGATGTATATAGAAGAAAATATATCCCATCCACCTCATATATCGGACACAATAGCCACTGAAATTGACAAGCAACTCCAGGAAGCTTTAAAGAAATTCAAACTCGAAATAATCTCCCAGATAAAAGAAGAAATGATAAAAGAAATGAAAGAGATTCTAAATATATCTAAAGAAAACACAGATAAAAAATTGGAGGAACTAAACAAAAAGATAGAATCCCTAGACGAGCAATATAAGAAACAAACAGAATACATAATGCAGATGCACAGAGATATACAGGAAATAAAAAACTCCACTGAAAGTTGTAAAAACCGCCTTAATGAAAGTGAAGATAGAATTTCAGACCTTGAAGACAGGATTGCAGCTAGTGAACAGGAAAGGAAAGATCTTTTGAAAATAACAAGGAACCAGGAAACAACAATTCAACAACTGCAAGACGATGCAAAGAAGAATAACATAAGAATGATAGGGATTAATGAAAGAGAGGGAGACAACATGAAGGATGTCAGGAGGATATTTAGAGAAGTAATAGCTGAAAATTTCCCAAGCATGAGATCAGAAACTGACATCAGGATCAGTGAAGCATATAGAACTCCAAACAGTCATAACCAAAATAAAACTACACCCAGACATATAATAGTCACCATCCCAGAAATCCAACACAAGAATAGATTATTAAAAGCTGTCAGAGAGAAAAGACAGATCACTTATAAAGGAAAACCTATCAGAATCACAGCAGACTTCTCAGCACAAACGATAAAGTCAAGAAGAGCATGGAGTGAAGTATTCCAGATCCTAAAGCAAAATGATTTCCAACCAAGACTGATATATCCTGCAAAACTATCATTCAAAATAGATGGTGCAATACGATACTTCCATGACAAAGAACAGCTGAAGAACTTCATGAACACCAAACCAACCCTGCAAAAAATATTGAAAGACAGTTTAGATACACAAAGGAAAAAAGCACTAAGCAAAGCAAATAATTAAACAGAACAGAAAGATAAAGATGCAACAGCAGAGAGATAACATTCCTACAATTAACCAGCATTTAACAGTAATAACCATTAATGTAAATGGTCTCAATGCACCAATCAAAAGAAACAGACTAGCAGAATGGATCAAGAAACAAAATCCAACCATATGCTGTTTATAGGAAACCCATCTAACCCAGAAAGATACTCACAGACTGAAAGTCAAAGGATGGAAAACAATTCTTCATGCAGCAGGAATCCAAAAAAAGGCAGGAGTAGCCATTCTGTTTGCAGACAACGTGAACTTTAAACCAACAATGACCATAAAGGACAAAGAAGGTCACTACATACTCGTAAGGGGAAAACTCCAAGAGGAAGAGATAACTATCTTAAATATATACGCACCAAACTCCAGAGCACCCAGTTATATAAAACAATTATTAACAGAAATGAAAACTCAAATTATCAGTAACACAATTGTAACAGGAGACCTTAATACACCACTGACACCAAGGGACAGATCAACCAGACAGAAAATGAGCAAAGAAATAACAGAACTGAATCACACCTGTGAACAAATGGGTTTGATAGACATATACAGAATGTTCCACCCAACAACATCAGAATACACATTCTTCTCTGCAGTACATGGATCATTTTCTAAAATAGACCATATATTAGCTCACAGAACATATTTAAGCAAATGCAAAAGAGTTGAAATCATCCCTTGCATATTATCGGATCATAGCGCTCTGAAATTAGAAATTAATGACAAAGGATACTGCAAAAATTCCGCAAACACATGGAAACTAACACACTCTTGAGTAATCAGTGGGTCACAGAAGAAATTAAAGAAGAAATCAAACAATACCTAAAAGAAAATGAAAATGCAGATACAACTTACCGGAATCTGTGGGATGCAATGAAAGCCGTTCTGAGAGGAAAATTTATTGCACTGAGTTCCCACATCAGGAAAGCAGAACGAATACAAATAAATAACTTGATGCTACACCTCAAACAGCTAGAAAAAGAAGAGCAAGTCAAGCCCAAAGCCAAAAGAAGAGAGGAAATTATAAAAATCAGAGCAGAAATCAATGCAATAGAGACTAAGAAAACAATCCAAAGAATCAATGAATCAAAGAGTTGGTTCTTTGAAAGAATAAAATCGATAAGCCCCTAGCCAACCTTATTAAAAAAAGGAAAGAAAAAGCTCAAATTCATGCAATAAGAAATGAAAAAGGAGAAATCACTACAGACCCAATAGAAATACAGAGGATCATCAACACCTACTTCGAAAACCTCTACTCTCAAAAGTTTGATAACACAGAAGAAATAGACAGATTCTTAGAAGCATATGAAGTACCAAAGCTAGATCAAGAGGATATAAAACTGTTGAATAACCCAATCTCTGCTAATGAAATTGAAAATGTAATTGGGTCCTTGCCCACCAAGAAGAGCCCAGGCCCAGATGGAGTCACTGCAGAATTCTACAAGAAATATAAAGAAGACCTAATGCCGACACTCCTCAAACTATTCAATGAAATTGAAAGGGAAGCAATCCTTCCTAAGTCCTTCCTGGAAGCAAATATTACTCTAGTACCAAAACCTGAGAAAGACCCAACTATAAAAGAGAACTATAGACTGATCTCCCTAATGAACACAGATGCAAAAATCCTCAATAAAATATTGGCAAATAGGATCCAGCAAATCATCAAGAAGATTATACACCATGACCAAGTGGGATTCATCCCAGGAGTGCAAGGATGGTTCAACATATGCAAATCAATAAATGTAATCCACCATATCAATAAAGCCAAAAATAAGAATCACATGATCATTTCTATAGATGCAGAAAAAGCCTTCGATAAGGTCCAACACTTATTCATGATAAGAACTTTACAGAAAATTGGAATAAATGGTCTTTACCTCAATATAATAAAGGCCATTTATGACAAACCAACAGCCAGCATCATACTAAATGGCCAAAAATTGAAAGCCTTTACTTTAAAATCGGGCACAAGACAAGGATGTCCTTTATCACCACTCCTATTTAATATAGTACTGGAAGTACTAGCCAGAGCAATTAGGCAAGAAAGAGAAATAAAAGGGGTAAAGATAGGAAAAGAAGAAGTTAAATTATCATTGTTTGCAGATGACATGATACTCTACATAGAAGACCCCCTAAACTCCATTGAAATACTCTTAGATACAATAAATAAATTCAGTAATGTGGCTGGATACAAAATCAATACTCAGAAATCAATAGCATTCCTATACACGAACAACAAAATTACAGAGAGGGAAATAAGAGAAACTGGACTATTCACATTAGCAAGCAAAAAAATGAAATATTTAGGAATTACTCTTACGAAAGAAGTGAAAGACTTATACAGTGAAAATTATAATACACTGAAAAAGGAAATTGAAGATGATCTCAGAAAATGGAAAGACATCCCTTGCTCATGGATAGGAAGAACAAACATTGTGAAAATGGCCATTCTCCCAAAACTGTTATACAGATTCAATGCAATCCCAATAGAAATACCATCAACATACCTTATAGATCTAGAGAAATCACTCCTAAATTTCATCTGGAACCAGAAGAGACCTAGAATCGCAAAGGCAATTCTAAGCAGCAAAGACAAAGCAGGAGGCATCACAATCCCTGACTTGAAGTTATACTACAAAGCAACAGTAGTAAAATCAACATGGTATTGGAATCAAAACAGAGCCGAAGATCAGTGGAATAGATTAGAAGATACAACCACAACTACGAACACACTCAACCACCTTATTTTTGATAAAGGAGCCAAGCAGGTTCACTGGAAGAACGACAGTCTCTTTAATAAATGGTGCTGGAAAAACTGGCTCTCCATTTGCCGAAAACTAAAGCTAGACCCATGTCTATCACCATGTACTAAATTAAAATCTAAATGGGTCAAAGATCTGAATATTAAAACAGAAACACTAAATCTATTGGAAGACAAAATAGGTAGAAACCTTGGAGACATAGGAGTAGGTAAAGAATTCATGAACAGGACTCAAACCGCACGGGAAATACTTCCCAGAATCAATAACTGGGACCACTTCTTATTAAAAAGTTTCTGCATGTCAAAAGAAATCTCCAGCATAGTGAAAAGAAAACCCACAAACTGGGAAAAGATTTTAGTGAACTCTCTCTCAGACAAGGGCCTCTTGTCTAAAACAGATAAAGAATTAAAGAAACTCAGACCTCCGAAATTCAAAGATCCAATCCAAAAATGGGCATCTGAGATGAATATGCAATTCTCAGATGAAGAAATGCAAATGGCAAATAAATACATGAAAAAATGCTCATCATCATTGGTCATTAGAGAAATGCAAATTAAAACCACACTGAGATACCATCTCACTCCTGAAAGAATGGCCAGGATCAAGAAAACCGACAACAAATGCTGGAGAGGCTGTGGGGAAAAAGGAACTCTCCTGCACTGCTGGTGGGAGTGTAGACTGGTACAGCCTTTGTGGAGATCTGTCTGGAGATTTCTCAAAAAGTTGGGACTGGAAATCCCATTTATTCCAGCTATTCCACTTCTAGGCATATTCCCAGAAGAACTGAAAGCATCATACCACAGTGATATATGTGCACCTATGTTTATAGCAGCACAATTTGTAATCGCCAGATCTTGGAAACAACCCAAGTGCCCATCAACTGAGGAATGGATAAAAAAGTTGTGGTATTTCTATACAATGGAGTATTATTCAGCTATAAAGAAGGATCACATTGAGATATTTATCAATAAATGGGCGCAGCTTGAGACCATACTCATTAGTGAAATAAATCAATCTCGCATGTGTGAATACCGAATAGTTTCCCTAATGTAAATAATGATTCAAATATATAAAAATATGTGGTAATCATGATTCCCCATTAGGTGGCCTTGAAGCCTTATAAAGTTTTCACTCATTAATTAGAAAGGCTTTATTCTGGGCTTCTTGATATGAAAATATTTGAAGCTAGAGTATATGAAGTTTTATCCAAATATTTCAAGGAAAAAGACACTATGGTAACTACTATTAAGTCAGGTTATAAGGTGGTGAAGTACTAGGTTGTTGAAACAGTCATGCTGTGACCTCTATTGTTATATTGTTATGTCCTGTTTTATCTCAATCTCCCCCTTATTGTTTCAAAAAAAATTATTTAGTCATTTCTTATGTTTGTCTTAATTAAAGAAAAAATTCAAAAAAATTAGGATATATAAATAGTAACTCTTTTCGATTTCCTATTAACTTGTTTTGAAGTCCTGTAGTACTCCCACGATCTTGTTTTGACTGATTAGACTCTGTTCCATTCTATATGATAGTATCAAGTTTGAAGACATAGGCAACTACTTTGAAGACAATAAGATTCACTAAGATACCCATTCTGGTTTGACTATTGTCTTCTTTGGAAGTCCTGTAATGTTTACAATGCCTAAGTTTTATTGGTCTTGTTCTCTACTGTTTTGTCCAACTTTATAATATCTAATGAGATAGACAATTCTTTTTAAGGAAACAAGGGACAACGTTGATAACCATTGTTGATAAACTTGTACTCTGTTCTACACCATGTGCTATGTCTATCCTTGGTATTGACTGACAGCTTTGTTTTGCCATATTTGACTGTATTCTTCCCCCCCCCCCCCAAAGAAAGTAATAAGCACTAAGGAGTAATAAAATCCATGATGTGTAAATTTTGTTGTAAAAAAGAGAGGGAAAAAAAAAAAAAGAAAAAGAGCTCTAACGGATATAACAGCAAGTGTGTTTGGGGGTGTTAAATAGCTGACTTTATCAATGTTTTTGGAACATTGAACACAGCTGTTTGCAGTCTCCCTGTTTGAATGTCCACCTTGTGTTCTTTGATACTGTGATTTGAGGAACTATTTTCAAGAAGATAGTGTGTAATCTACTAGCAGGTGATTTCTTACTGTTATGTTTTTTTGTTTTGTTTTGTTTTGTTTTGTTTGTAGTTCTGTATTGCGTGTACCCTTACGCCGCTTTGGTTTGTTTTGTGTTTTTCTCTTTTTCCTCTTAAATAAAAAAAAAAAAAAGAGAGAGCAGGCAGTTCTCCTAGTGTGTGCTGATTATAGTCCCACTGGCCTGATACTATTTCTTATAGCAACAATTTTCTTTTAATTGTATCAAAACATTTATAACTTAAAAATAATTGCAGAAATGGTCAGTCATCTCTTTTGAAATCTGTTTATTTTTCAAATAGCTTGAAGTTATGTTGTTTTAAAAATGGATCATCCTACATGCAGGATAGGGAAATGTGCTGATTAATCTAAAAATAAACTCGCCACTGGCATGTTAGCATTCATTATTCTGTAGAAGCTTCAGCTGTGCAAATGCTTTCCCATGTGTCATAAACTTCACTTGTGTTAAGATTTGCCTGGATTCTAGGCAGCTCTAGTGCAAGTTCCCTGGTTGTGTTTAAATGAGTATCATTCATGGTGTGTGCTCTGGACGATACCGTCAGTGTTTTTCCCTTTAAAAGCAACGCATTCCCACTTTTAATGCATTTACTAGTAAGTTGTCCCTTACACTAAATGGAAATAAAACAATTTACTGAACATCTAATTTGATGATGATAGTAATGGGTAAAATGAGAAATTTTTATAAAATCTGGGTAACTGACAATTTTAAGTATTATTTTTACTTATCTAGCAGGAGATACTTGTTTAGGATGAATCAAATTCTGTGAAAAATGTATCTTTTTCTCCTCTTTGCCAGGTTAATTACTCATTAGCAATTGCCAAAAAACAAAACAAAACAAAAAAAACCTCGCAAAAGCCAAACCCAAAAGTCCCATTAGGCTTCTGTGCAACCCTAGATTTGCTATGCTTGAACAAACACACATTTTATCTGTACCTGTATTTTATAACCACTTTAGGTCTTCAATGTCTGTTCCTAGTATCAGGCTTTAACCTGTAAGAATTTATTAATGTTGAATTGGTGTTTATGAGTCATTACCCCTATTGCTAAGAGGTATCATATCCACTGTTGAGCTTATTTCCTAACTGCTTCTGTAAAAAGCTCTGATAGTCAGTTTAGGAACTCGTTGTCTCCCCAGTAAAAGTCTTGCTTTAGCTAAGGTAGTCAGAGAATATCTATGTATTTAATGTGAAAGATTATTTTATGGTTAAGATGAGTAAATGTAGCCAGACATATTGTACACCCGTAGTCTCAGCACTCAGGAAGCTGAGGAAGATTGCCGCAGGTTCAAGGCTACCTTGGGCTACCTAGTGAGTTCAAGACCAGCCTGAATTGTTTAGTGAGACCCTGTCTCAACAAAAAACAACTACTAAAAAAGATGAGTAAAAGCTTAAAGACAATGAAAAGGGATTCATAAAATGTCAGCTGCAGTTCTCCAAACATCAGTATATTTATATAGTATTTCAGTCTTTCTGGTTAGCTTTAAATTGAAAGGTGAGCTGGGTTTGCTGGCACATGCCTAGCACTTGGGAGGCTGAGACAGGAGGGTTACTGCCAGTTCAAGGCCAGCCTGGGGTACAAAGTGAGTTCAAGGTCAGCCTGAACTGCATTGTGTAAAACGCTATTTCAAAAAGAAAAATTCAGAGGTGATACCTTCATAAAGAACACATTCATGGTAAATATAGCATATGAATGGGAGAAGCTCCAGTAATATAAAAGGCCAAGTTTAACCTTAGGAATTATTTGTTTGAATGTGTAGTAGTTAAAAGTATCAATTCTAAGGGCATATAACTTAGATTTGAGTCTCAGCTGCAATTCTTATTAGTAATAACTTTAGACAAGTTATTACTCTTGTGTCTGTTTCTTTATCTATTAGAAGGGTTTAAATGAATGTCAAATTTGTAAAACTCTTCAAACACTGCACAGATCATAGTGCTACCAGATGATGCATCCCCAGGGGCTTCTTTCTAGGTTCTTGGTGTCCTCATCAAAGAATTTGTACAAGACACACAAAAGATAGCAATAGTGTACATTTATAAAGGGTGGAAAAGAGGTACACTCTACAGGGCAAGAAAGAGCAGATTGGTGAAAAGGCTCACAGACTCCTCCTCTGAGAATAAGGGGAAAAGGGCCATTAGAAATTAAAATTTCTGTGTTCTTCACCTTATAAAAATTAGGCTCTGTCATATCAAAAACTCGCTTGGCCACAAGTCAGATATAAATTGTCCTATCAGTAAACTTGCTTGGCTTCCTGTCAGAGTTAAATGAAGGGTTAGGAACAGTGCCTTCCAATTGATTGTACCCACATGCAAATGAAAAATTGAAAGTTTGTGCTTCTCTTTTAAAGTAAACATCTCTGTCAGTCTGCTAGGCATAGGTTTTTATGATTTTTGACACATCTACCCATTTGGTTTTCTGGTTTGCCTCATGCCTAATTGCCTACCTAAGTAGCGCTGTGTTAGTGCTTGATGTTATTATTGTTATTGTATATTTTTAAAGGAATCTACGTAAAATGAAAAGTTAGTTTTAAAATGGCACGAAAATTCTCATATTCTTTTTCAACTCTTCTTTCTTCTCCCATCTATACTTTTGGTTATCTAGAAAGCTAAGGGCCAATTACCATAAAAAAGCATGTTGCATTTTTTTCTCAGGTATACAACTGTTAGAAACAGAGATTAGTATTTTGCTGTTCTGTAAAAATCAAAATTAGAGTAAAATCTAATTCAGTGACCAAGATGACTTCAGGATCAGTTTCTAGGTATTCTGTTTGACTTCCTGGGTCAAACAGTTTGTTGAGGTTGCCTAGTATAGAGCAAGGTGATTAGGAACCAGTTAGGCCTCACTTCCACTACTTTCTGGTAACAGTTGTTACCTGTTGCTATGTAACAAACAACTTTAAGAGTTAGTTGCGTAAAAAGCAATGATTTATTTCTCAAGATTCTGTTTGTTGGCCATATTCAGCCTATAGGCTCTGAACAATGCAGTGGTCTAGTTTTTAGAATTTTTCTTTTTTCTTTTTTTTTTTTGGTCTTTTTCATTTTTATTGGTACCGGGGATCGAACTCACGACCGCCTTCTTGCAAGGCAGGTGCTGAGCTAAACCCCCAGCCCTGAAATTTTTCTTTAAGTGAGATAATGCATTGAAAGTTATCTCCATGCTGCCTAGTCTGTAGTTAAAGCCCAGTGAATGTTTTTTTTTTTTTTTTTTTTTAAATGCAGGCACCAAACACTCAAGTTGTCCTAAATGCAGGGTGACTAGCATATATGAGTCTCCTGATTCATATCTGTTAAGCTCATACATTTAATTCAGCAAAAATTTTCTTAGGTTTCCTGAATCAGCAAGTGTCAATTGCAGTCAATTCATTGAACAAATAATGAGTGCCTACAGTGTGCCAAGGATCATTGTAGGTGCAGGGATTATAGCATTGGAAAAAAAATTAGTTCTTACTCCAGGTGACTACACTGGTGTGAAGGTTCTTTCTACCCAGTTCTTAGCTTTACTTTTTTTGCAGGTATAAGACTTCTTCAAAGTCTTCCCACACACTTAGGGTATAGTAAGAAGTTCATAAGATTTTTATCCCAGGGTTAATGCAATTGAGCAAAGACTAAGTAACTATCTCATATGGAAAAAAAGACTCAAAGTGACATGGCAATTAAATGCAGTAAGACTGTGAATTGGATACTTTTGCCAGAATATTGTTTGTGTAACTAGCCAAACTTGAATGGAATCAGAAGCTTAGATGTTAGAGATGTATCAGCATTTGTTTCCTGATGTTTGTGACTGTATTGTGGTTGAAAACAATTGTGGTTGTAGTGTGGTAGGAAACTACTTTGTTTGAGAGAAAGAACATTAAGGAAAAGTATTTGCACAGCTTTTGCACCTTTTCAATAATATCAAGACTTAAAATGAACACACCCTCATGGGTATACAGTTCTAGGATAAATGAGTGTTATTTCCTTTGCAATTACGTAACTGTATGGTAGAGGTTCTCTTAGACTGAGGCTTCTTACAGGAAAGCCATGTTAGTAGTAACATAATTTATCTGCGACTGATACATTTAATGAAGTATATTTTACAAACAACCAAAGCCCTTTAAATACTGAAATTACTTTTTTTTTTCTTTTTGGTTATGTTTGAGACAGAGTCTCACTGGGTAGTTCAGACTGACCTTGAAATCACTATGTTGCCCTGGGTGACCTCGAACTCGAGGTGATCCTTCCTGCCTCAGCCTCCCAAGTGCTGGGATTACCAGAGTGCCACCATACCTGGCTGAAATTGCTTTTTAAATGTTTTGTGTATCCTGTATTTTGCTACTTTTATAAAACACAATACAATGTGATTGGTTTTGTCTCTTGTGTTACTAATGGTCCCAATTATGTGAATAGTTACTATCACTGTGTTCTGAAGTAATGTTTAGCTCTAGATCCATTTTTTGCCTATGGGATTTTTGTTTTCGTTGGGTCTTTCTTATCTCTTACTGTCCAGTTTCCAGTTTTGTTGATGTCATAGTACATGTGTTTAACAGTTTGCCAACTTTTGTGCTACTGAAAAAATTCTGTGTTTTTTCCTTATTTTTAGTATTATGTCAATGAAAATTTCAAAAGAATTACAGTGAAAAGACTTAGTCACAGAGATGTTACACTCATGGTGTCCCTTTTAGTTTAATTCAAGATTATGGTTAAGTTTTGAAGACTTTTGAAAGACAGTTCTATTCTAAATAGAAGACAATTCCCCTGCTCTTTCATTAATTTTTTTAGACAGTCAAATGAAATTAGGTAGTTTAAAAATGAAAAATACCCTGATTTTGTGTTTATTTAATTTCAGAGCTCCAGAGATTATATTGGGGCTGCCATTTTGTGAAGCCATAGACATGTGGTCGTTGGGATGTGTGATTGCAGAATTGTTCCTTGGATGGCCGCTCTACCCAGGAGCCTTGGAATATGATCAGGTAAGTAATTGCTATAGTAATTCAGTAAGATTGGTAGGAAGTGAAGAATAATAAGAGACCTAAAGGAATGCATGGCCCCCACACAAAACATGAAAACCTTCCTGAAGAATTTAAGTTCAGCATCTTAACATTAGTTCTTGATTGGAAAAACACTTTATTGATGCTGATGAGGGGCGGGGATATATTTGTGCCACAATTTTGTACTGTTGACATATAAAGGGCTGAATTGTCCCTAATAAGCTTTGATTGTTTGACCTACTTTGATGATATATGAATCTCCCTCCTTCCCCACAAGATACAAACACTTCTAAGAAGCACCGTCAGCAGCCATTATCACTCACAGGTACATTGTCACCGGAACCATTGCTGATCTTTTTTGCTGTTTTTTAATGGTGGTGAAAGTCTTAATTTAGCAATATTTAATGATTCTCAGTATAATACAGGAAATTACTTCATGAAACACACATCTTGTGGTTTTTTATGTACATAAGTCTAAGCAACTGGACAGTGGTTTCTAGTATCTTTTTTATGCAGAGAGATTTTGCAGACATTGGTTTCTTACTGTTTTAGTGTTTCTCTTATTTTATAAATACTGTCAAACTCAACAGGGTTGTTAGATAAATTCTGTTTTCTGTAATTGGTTTGTATTGGGTAAATTTAATTTTTATTTAGATGTTATTTAACTTTTAAGTAAGAAAAATTATAAAACAGAATATTTTGAAGGATACATACCATAATCATAATATGTTACGTTTTAATTCTGATTTTCAAGATTTAGTTCTGCATCAAAAGGAATATGAAAGACAGTTTGGGTTACTGAAGTGTTCTGAAATGAGTCTAAAAGTCATTTAATATTATTATGTTGCATGTTACCATTAACTTTAATTTCTTATGTTACAATGATGTTCTATCCAGGGATTATCCCCCCCCCCCCAAACTCATGACCTCGTGTTTCCCAGCAAGTACTGAAGCCACTGAGCTAAATCCCCGGCCCCAGGAACCTTCTTATTTAGGCCAGATTTTCTGTATTTTCTCCCTTCACCATGTGCAGGATACACTTTAGAAGGGTTTCTATCAGATTTCCATAAATCCTTTCTCTTCCTTCCAGCTCTTCACTCAGCTGCTAACTTTGAAGCCTGTGATATACACTATTGCTAGTTCTCAAAGAACCCTACAGTTCTTTTGCTGAAGTACGGGTGCTCCAGGCAACTGCTAGAAGTACATTTTTGCTTTTGTTTTACAATTTGTGGAATGTGTAGTACTCTGGAGCAGGACACCATCTAGTGGCAATTTTGAGTTGATTTGCTATTTATACTCTGAATTTAGACTTCTCAATTCTAGCTTTGGACAACTGATGCTAGTAGTGAAAAGGATTCCAGAGAATACCTAGTTATTGTCCTCTTTCTGTTTTATTAAAGGAGAGAAAATTGAGCCTGTCTCCAAGAATTGACTTGTCAAGTCACAATGATAATTTTAAACACAAACCCCTGACCAGAATCCAATTTTGCTAAATTCTATAATTGATGACTTTAAAACAGGAACATAAACAAAAAAAACCTTGGAGTGTTGCCTGATACAGTTTAATTATGTTTTCAGAATGTATATTTTACTTGCAAAGGGATTGGAAAATGACATCATTTAACATAGATAGTTGTGTGTGTGTGTGTGTTGATTTGTTTTGAGAGAAAGTCTCACTGTGTAAGCCAGATTGACTGGCCTTGAATTCAGGATAATCCTCCTGCCTCAGCCTTCTGAGTGCTAAGGTTACAGGCATGTGCCATATATATATATATGGCACATATATATGTATGTATGTATGTATGTATGTATGTATGTATGTTTCAATTCAGTGTTCTTAGCATGTTTCCTGCCAGCAGCTAGATTGATAGATGATACAATAGTCTTCTGAAGATTTTCAAATATTTCAGTGTTTCAAAATAGTAATTTTCTAAAATGCATGAATGCAGGTGAGTAGGAGTGAAGGGTAAGCATTCTTGTTTGGTTCTCAGAGAGATTTTTTAAAACATGTTTTCAGGTATGTTGTTTTGCTATATATAGTTATTGATAAATGTTTCATGATAAGGGAAGTCCTTATTTATTCTTTATTTTCTAAAAAAAAAAAAAAAACCCATGTTTTCAATCTTAAATATTTTTTGGAATTTTCATGCTTTATTGCATCCATTAAAATGTTCATAGGTTCATAGGTCCTAAAAGGGTGTATAGCTCTGTGGAGCACCTGCTTACATGTGAAACTCTGGATTCCATCTCCACCATTTAAAAAAAAAGAAAAAAGGCTGTAAATAGATTTGATTCTCTTGACTTTGAGCAAGCACCTCGGCAGATCTTAGTTCTTAACCAGGCAGGATGACCCATGTGTTTGTTCTGGAAGGTTCTGGGCCATTGCCATCTTACCTGGGTTTGCACCATTACAGTTTCACACTGACCTTTTAATAACAGCACGGAAATACTAGGAGATGCCCTAAGGGGGTCTCCTGGACTGCAAACATTTTTCCTTACCTTCATTGCGAAATGGTAGTCCAATTTCCCCTTGGTAGTCTTGATCAGTCACCCCTGCTAGTACTGTAATTCCCCGTTTAGCTTCTTGACTGAGAGGCAAGAGATCAGTGATCAGGGGAAAGTCTTAGCTTCCAGTTCAGTGGACACATTGTTGTGCCTTCTGGTACAAGCTTTCCCCTGCCCTGGAACTAAGACTTCTAGGCTAGCAGAAAATAAGGTCACAGGGACAGAAGGCAGAAATTTTGCTAGTGAGTCACTAGGGTAATGATGATTACCATTCTCATGTTCATGGATATGGGGAAACCTGTACCACATATTAGATTCAGAATATAGCAGCCTTTTAGAGAATCTTGCCCCAGCTCTACAAGGTATCGCCACGTAGATGGTGCTATAACTGCATCATCAAAAGACTGTTCCATTTATTAATCTAGCTGCTGGTGGGGAACACGTTAAGACCATTGAATTCCATCAGCATGAGCCATTGCTGCACTTCTTTGGCCATGCAGTGCATTCCTTGGTCAGAAGCAATGCTGTGTGGAACACCATGGTGGTGGGTGAGGCATTTTGTAAGTCCGCAGATGGTAGTTTGGGCAAAATGCAGGGAAGGCAAATCCATGCCAAGAATAAATGTCTATTCCAGTAAGGGACAAAGTGCTGCCCCTTCCGTGGTGGAAGTGGTCCAATAAAATCAGTCTGCCAGGCTGATCATTTTGGGGAGTGGTGCTGTGTTGGAAACTCAGTGTTATTCTCTGCTGCTGGCAAATTGGACATTCAGCAGTAGCTGTAGCAGTCAGCCTTGATGACATGTTGCTGGCTTCTTTGTTCATGAGCTCATTGGGCAGGCGGTGATGAGAGAGGTAGCCAAGGAAAGAGGTTCACTACTATTCACAGAACATGTCATCCTGTCTCTTTAATGAAATTACCTTCTGGTGAGCATTTACATAGCACATACATCTTCACATCCTTTTCCTGTATAGAGAAGTCCATCTACACACCTCTTTCAGAAATGTCTGTGTCACAGTTTTCCAGTCATGTTCCTCCCAAGTCTCTGACCAACTAGACAGACCATGATTTCAGCTTGTTGTATCAGTATGTAGTTGAACGTCTGGCCAATTTTTCCGTAAAGCCAAATATCCAGCTGGGCGCACTGTCCAAAATTCTGCCTACTTGAAGATTTCCCTTCAGCACTGTGCTTCAGGGATGTCCTAGAAAGAGTTGTGATGCTGCAGCTGTTCACTTTCAGGTGGTGCCTGCATAATGTGCAGAATCATCCATAAACCAGGCTTGAGTCGTCTTTTCCTCTGTCAAACAGTCATAACGTATACAATGGGCCCCACCCTCCAAATTCATATGGTTATATTCCTAAAGTACCTGGAAACTGTGAAAAACCCTGAATTTCAGATATGGTCAGAAAAAATGCCTATAAATGTCTACTCTTATCGTTTAAATATGCTATATCTCCCACAGTTATATAATGTAATAAAATACTGTGTTAAAACCTTAGAAGGGCATTTTGGCAGCATCTTAAGGATCTTAGGGCTTTAAGAAGAACAAAACTGAGCACACTCAAGATAGCTACATATGGTATAGCAACATGTTATGACGTGAGAATGCAAGTGTATCTGCTAGATACAGGTTCAGGGCATCAGTCAGTCAGCAGCAAGGCGAACTGAATAACACTCTTTGATTAGCTACTTGCAAACCTGCCAAACAAAACAAAACAAAACAATTATGGAGGATATTTGCAGGTTCTGTAAAATTGCAGGAGTTTTGGAGAGCAATTATTAGTTAGGTTCTAACGAAAAGTTTGCTAATGACTGAGGCCACCAACTATGAACCACATTCCCCAGGGCATACTGTATCTCATGTAGCCACAGATGCATGCTGGAGAACAGAAAGCAGTATAGGAGGACCCGAAACCACAGGCATTGGGCAACTTCTTTATGTGACTCATACCCTCAAGACCTGTTTGGGCCCACTCATGAATATGTCACTTTCATTGGATGGTGGGCTATTGCTGTGTGCCTCTAACTTTATGGCTCATTGGGTTAGAGAACACTCAGTTTATGATGGATAGCTGAGAATGAGGTTTTATAGTGTCTCGTGCCTATGATCAAATGTTCAGTTTTCACTAAGGCCAGGAACTGTTTCTGTTAGGGAAAATAGTTGTCTGCTGATAATGGGGAGGCATTACTCCAAAATCCTAAGGGCCTCTGCTGTGATTCACTTGTAGGGGTCTGTTAGAGCCTTCAGACATCATCTGTTGTCTGCCATTGGATCTGCTGGCTCTTACAGCCCAAGTTTCAGAGTAGCCTGCACCCATTGCAGAACCTTCTCGTTTTCAGATCTCCACTTAAAATCTGTAGCTTTTTAAGTCACCCAGCAAATGAGTCACCATTTAGCCTCTGAAGTCTGTATAAGCCCACCAGCAAATATACTAATAAAAAAACAAAAAGGTTTTTTTTTGAAGATCCAGTAGGTGTGGTGCTTCTTTCTTGGTTGTAGGAAGGGTTAGATAAAAAAACTTGTCTTTCACTTTTAGTGATATACCTCTTATCGCTGGACTCCTAGGAATTTCACTGAAGTAAAGGACCCTTCAATTTTACTTGGGTTTCCCATCTGAAAACAAATGCTTTGCCAACAAGTCCAGAGTGCTTGTCACCTCTTGCTCACCTGGTTGAATCAGAAGAATTTCGTCAGTATAAAGGAACAGGGTATACTTTGTGGAAGTGAAAGATGATCAAGATCTGTGTGAAGTGAGTTTTGACATGGAGCTATAAAGTTGCTGTATGTATTTCTAAAGCAGAACAG
This sequence comes from Cavia porcellus, assembly GCF_034190915.1. Lineage (NCBI taxonomy): Eukaryota > Metazoa > Chordata > Mammalia > Rodentia > Caviidae > Cavia > Cavia porcellus. The sequence continues at coordinate 31,715,118 of NW_026947500.1, forward strand.
TAGGGGTGTTTCACTGGCCTTAGCAGCTCAAACCAAATTGCTTCTTGTAGGCTTATGGAAAGGTATGAAAAAAAGGCATTTGCCAAATCAGTACCTGCACAGCAGGTACCAGATGTGTTAATCTCCTCAGTCAGCAGAACCATATCTGGTACAGCAGCTGCAAATGGAGTCACCACTTGTTTAAGCTTATTATGTTAATCCACCTGTCTTCTGCACAGGCCAAATAGGAGAGTTAAATGGGGATGTGGTGGGAGCCATCATGCCTGCATTTTTAAAGTCCTTTATGGTAGCACTAATTTCTGCAGTCCTTCCAGGGACATGATTCTAGTTTTGTTTTACTGTTTTTCCAGGTAGATGTGATTCTAAAGGCTTGCATTTGGCTTTTCCTGCCATAATTGCCCTCACACTACAGGTTAGGGAACCAGTATGGAATTCTGCCAAGTGCTAAGTGTATCTGTTCCAATTATATGTCTGGGGAACTGGAGAAATGACAACAGGATGGATTTGGGTACCTACCAGACTTACTGAGAATTGAACCTTGGCTGAACTCCATAGATTGCCATAGACTCCTACCTTACTGGAAGACCACAGTGATGTTTCATCTCTTCTGGAATTGGTGTTAGTCAGAACCAGTGTCCAGTAGTCCCCCAAATACCTGATCATTTCATTTTCCTCAATGTATGATTGTCCTGGTAAAAAGCTGTAGGTTCCTTTGGGGAAGGGTATGAAAAGATAACAGAGTGACTTTTTGGCAGTGTATCAGGGTCATTCTTCAAGGCCTTCCTTCCATTCATTCATTCTCTGGGTCTGTAAACCAATGAAGTCGAGGACTTCATTGTGTGGGGCCATGATTCTGTGTCGCTACAGTTTCAGGTAGATTTTTATTCATTTGCTCTAAATTTTTTTACTTTGTATTTTTTAACTTTGTATTTTTTATTAGTACACATTTATGGTACATACTGATCACATTCATTGTAGGGAATTTGTATATGTACATAGTATATATATCTTGATTGTCTTTTTCCCATTCCTTCCCCTTCCTTCAGCTCTTCCATTTTAGGAGCTTTGTTCCATTTTTTTTTTTTTCTCTCCCTTCCTTGGCCCTCCTTCCCTCTTTCTTGTTCCCTTCCCACTTGAACACGTTTTTCCTACTTTCCAATTATCTAGTCTCCGTTGTCTTCCCAGTATCTGTCTTCCTCATTTATTGGGTTTCTCACAAGAGAAACAATGCAATACTTAAACTGCGATATTTAAGATTGTGGTCTCCAGGTACATCCATCTTCCTATAAATGACTCGTTTATCTTTCTTTATGGCAGAGCAGTAATCCATTGTATATAAATATTGACATTTGCTTTACGTTATTGATCTGTTGATGGACATGTGGGCTGTTTCCAAGATTTAGCTGTTACAAGATGTGATGTTATAAACATGGGTATGCACATACTACTGTGGGGAAAAAGAAACCATTCTCCATTGCTGGTGGGAGTGTAAACTGATAAAACCACTATGAAAACCAGTGCAGAGAGTTCTCAGAAAACTAAAACTATCGGTTCCATTTGACTAGGTCTTCACTCTGCTGATTTTTTTTTTCTGTATACAAGTTTTTTAATTTGATATGATACCAGTTGATTCATTGTGATATTTCCCTTGTAATCGAACCTTTGTTCATAAAGTCTTTGCCTACACTTATGTCTTCCAGTATTCTGTCTTTCAGCAGATTTAGTGTTTCTGTTTTAATATTTAGATCTTTGATCCATTTCAGTTTTACTTTAATGCATGGTGAGAGATATGAGTCTAAGTTCAAGTTTGGCATGTGAAAAGCCAGTTTTCCCAGCACCATTTATTACAAGAGGCTATCCTGCTGGATGCCGTGGCACATGCCTATAATCTCAGCACTCAGAAGGCTGAAGCAGGAAGTCACCATGAGTTTGAGGTCTACCTGGGCTATTTTCTGAGTTCATGCTAGCCTGAACTACATAATGAGACCCTTCCTCAAAAGAAAAACAAAAAAGGCAGCTATCTTTCTTGCAGTGAAGGTATTTGGCCTCTTTGTGAGAAAAAACTATCTGAGTGTACTTGCAGTTGTTTCTGCATCTTGTATTCTGTTCCGCTGCTCTTTGGGCTGTTTTGTTGTTGTTGTTACTATTGGGTTTTTTGGTTGGTTGGTTGCGTTTTTTTGGTCAGTATCATGCTTTTGCCTTTTTTTTTTTCTAAATCTTGGTAGCTTTGTAATATAACTTAAATTGAGGGTTGTGATACCCTTGCCTCATGCTTGTTGCCCAGAATTATTTTGCTATTCTGGTTCCATATGAATTTTAGGATTGATTTCTCTAGTTCTGTGAGATATGCTGTTGGTATTTTGTTTTTAACTAGAATTGCATTAAATCTGTATAACAGTTTCAAAAGTGTAGCCATATTCACTATATTGGTTCTGCCTATCCAAGAGCAGAGGGTATCTCTCCATTTTCTAATATCCTTTTTGATTTCTTTTTTCAGAGTACTATAGTTTTCAGTGTATAGGCCTTTCACTTCCTTTGTTAGATTGATTCCTAAGTATTTTGTTTTTCTTGATGTTGTTATGAAAGGTGTTATTTCCGTAATATCTCTCAGTGAGTTTGTTATTCCTGTGCAGGAATGTTACTTGTTTTTGAGTGTTGACTTTGTATCCCACTGTGCTGCCAAATTTGATATTAATTCTAGAGTCTTTTGGTGTTTTAGGGGTCTTTTATATAGAATATCAGATCATCAGCAAATAATGACAATTTAACTTTTTCTTTTCCTATTCATATTCCTTTTCTTTCTTCTCTTGTCTTAATTATTCTGGCTAATGATTCTAAGACTATATTGAACAGCTATAGTGATAATAGGTATCCTTTTCTTGTTTCTGATTTTAGAGTAAAAGCATTCAGTTTTTGACCATTTAGTATCGTATTTGCTATTGGTTTCTTATAGATGGTGTTTATCAGATTGAGCTAAAGACCTGTTCCAATTTTCTGTAGGATTTTTAGCATAAATGGGTGTTGGACATTTATCAGAGTCTGTTTGAGTTTGTTGAGGTGATCATATTTGACCTTGGTTCTGTTAATGTTGTATATTGCATTTATTGATTTGCCTGTGTTGCATCCCTGGGATGATGGTATATAATCTTTTTGATGATTTGCTGCATTCTGCCTGCCAGTATCTTATTGAAGATTTTTGCATGTATGTTTATTAAGGAGATTGACCCTTAGTTCTCTTTTCTGGTTGGACCTTCACTGGTTGTGATATCAGGGTAATGTTTGCTTCCAGGAATCAGTTTGGGAGTACTGCTTGCTTTGCAATTTCATTAAAGATTTTGAGGAGTAATAATAGCTTTAGTTCTTCTCTGAAGTTCTTTAGAATTCAACAGTGAATCTGTCAGGCCCTGGACTTTTCTTTCTTGGTAAGTTTTTCTGTTACTTCTTCAAGTTCATTGACTAATACTGGGTTATTTAGAATTTTTATATCTTCTTGATTCAGCATTGGTAACTTGTATGTATCTGGGAATTGTCCATTTCTTCTGAGTTTGCCACCTTTTTGGAATACAGATTCTCAAAGTAGGTATTGGTGATCTGCTGGATTTTTGCAGAGTCTGTTGTGATTTTGCCCTTTTCATTTCTAATTGCATGGATTTGAATCTTCCCTTTTTGATGACGTTGGCTGAGGGTTTGTTTATTTTATTTAATCTTTCAAAGAACCCACTATTCAATTCATTGATTCTTTGTATTGTTTTGTTAGTCTTAATTGCATTAATTTCTGTTCTGATCTTTATAATTTCCTCCCTTGTACATGCTTGGGGTTTAACTTACTCTTTTCCTAGAAGCTTGAGGTTCAACATCAGGTTGTTTACGTGAGCTGGCTTTGTTTTTCTAAATGTAGAATTCACTGCTATAAATTTCTGTGGTAGGACTGTTTTCATTGTGTCCCGTAAGTTCTGGTATGTCAAGTTAGTATTACCATTTAATTGAAGAAATTGTTTAATTTCTTCTTTAATTTCATCTGTGACCCATTGGTTTTTCTGGAAGGTGTTAATTTCCATGTGTTTATATAGCTTTTGTGGTTTCTTTTGCCATTGATTTAGAGTTCTGTATGGCTCGCCTACATTTCAAATCGTTCTGCCATTTCTTGTCATTACTTTTGTGAACAGGTTTTTAAAAATGCCCTTTGTGCTATCTTCCAGTTCCAATTAATTTTGTATTAATCTTCTTTGCATCATCTAGTAGCTGTTGGATTTATATTTGTGGACTATTGCTATGTTTAGGAAGTTTTTCATTTGATAATTGCCAACCACAAACCTGTCTTCTAAATCTGATATTCTGTCTTCTCATTGGTTGACTTTGCTGCAAGTACTTTACTGAAAGTATTTTCAGTAGAATTTGTAATTGTATGTTTTATGGAATCCAGTTCTTCTGTATGTTGGGCATTCCTGGTTTCCATGTCTTTCCTAAGCTCCTCTACTTGTTTTTGTTTATCATATTTACCATAATTCACTAATCATTTCCTGTCTTATGGTTATCATCTCTTTACTTCCTCTTGTTTTTGACAAGAGGCTTAATGGCTTGTTTTGTTACTTCCATTGCTACCATTTCATAAAATTCAGCTGGATAGCTTTTGATTTCTTCCACCTCAATGCCCCCTTGATTTGCCTTAGGGTGAGTGGTCAGTTATGGGTGATGTCTTGCTTCTCTTTCTCTGTTTGTTTTCTGCATTGGCACTTGTAAGTTGCTTATGGTAGGTAGCTTTATTAGTAGTTTTGAGACTTTAGGAAATCAGTAGTTTTTAGAGATGTTTTCTAGGTGTAGCTGGCTCTTGGACTTTGAGTCTGTCTCAGGATCCTGCTTCTTTAATTTATTAGGGATGAAAGGTTGCTGCCTGTTTGTCCTGCCATCTAGTTCTTTGTTCCTGGACTATGGTATTGTTTATGATGCTCCAACACTCTTGGTGTTGGCATGTAAGAAAGAACAACTGATCTCAAAAGCTATGTCACCTTATGGTGACAATAGTACTATTAGGAATTATTACGCACTACTTGTTCTCTTGTGTACAACAACTGTATCAGGTAAATACATCTACCCTTGTTTTTCATTTGAGGAAAGCAGATTATAGGGAAGTTAAATAACATGTTCTGAATACAGAATCTGTTAATAGTGGCCCACCTCCATACTGCCTCATGGGTAATAATATCCGTAAGGTTGCATAGGGGAAGGATTGTTCATAACAAGAAGTTAACAAGCTAGGAAAGAGAAATGTTTAGCATGGTGCTAGACAGGGCTGATGTACAAGGAGAATATGAAAGGGCAGAGAAAAAATAAAATGAGAAGACCTGTATGCCATGATTAGAGGCTTGTAATTGATGTTATAGGCATTAAGCGATTAACTAATTTTATATAGGGAAGTAGCAAATGTCTGATAGCAAAGTAAATAATGATGTAGGGCAGACTGGAGGCATGTAATGAAGAAAGTTGTGAAATTCTGTAACTCAGAATTAAAGACCTGAAATAGAGATGCTGAGGAGGGGACAGTTGTTTTTTTTTGTTTGTTTGTTTGTTTGAGACAGGGTCTCACTATGTCGTCTAGGCTGTTCTTGAACTCATTGTGTAGCCCAGGCTGGCTTCAAACTTGCAGTGGTCCTCTTACCTCAGCTTCCAGAGTGCTGGGATTAAAGGGATAGTTATGAAAAAAATTGCTATGGTTTCAGATTTAGGGGGAGGATGATGAGTGAGAGGTATCGTGGCACAAATTTCATTTTTTGATTTACATGGATGATGTTGGTGTTAATTAGACAAGGAAATACATAAAGCTTTGCAAATTTGAGAGAATCGTTTTAGGATGTATTCAGTTTGAGGCATCTCAAGTCTTAAAGTTTAACGAGGAGGCATGTGTCAATGAGCATTTGGGTTCAGAACTCCGGAGCTAGCAATAATGATTAAGATACTGCAGAAATGAAACTGAGTACTTGCTACTTATGAGGGAAATAAGGAGGATAAAATTCTGGAAAACAATATATCAATAACATAAAGGAAGGCAATTAGAAAGTCAGGAAGTTGGAGTAGAGTCAGAAAAGAATAATACAAAACTTGAATGAGTAGAGTTTAAGTAGAAAAATGGTAGTCATTAGTATCAAAGTAAAATCAACACTTAGTGTGACCATTGGTTATGTCTATCATTATGAGGCTATTTACCTTAGCATTGTATCATGAGACAGGAGTATAAAATTCAGATTGCATATGTTAAGATGTGGATAGGCAGTGAAGTAATGTAGGCTGTTACTCAGTGAAGGGTAAGAACAGCAGCTAAGTAAGGGGAGGGAAGAATAGAAGATACAGTTTTTTTGGTTTGAGAAAAAAGTCTTACAGAAAGGAAGAAATAGAAGATGCAGGAGAGGATGCACTAAATGATAAAGCAAAGGATCTATGAGGAAAAAAAGATGGAAGGACTCTTTCTGTCCCATGAAATCTCTGCCTTTTTAAACCTGTTCACTGTACTTCCCCGTCACTGAGTGGGAGAACTAATGTTTCAGGGCCTGCTGTGGAGTGGTCACTGTTACAGGTGCTGAGCCCTGCCTTCATGGAACTTAGACTCCAACAAAGAATGAGGAAAGAAAACAGAAAGTAGGTGTATAAGCATCAGATAGTTTCACTATGGTGGAGAAAAAATAGCCAAGAGGATGAAGTTGCTGAGAAAGGCAGAGCTTGCTATTATTTATTAGCTTGCAAAGTGTCATGAACAAGGTAACATTTCAGCCAAGAGCTAAAGGATGAGAGAGAGTGATACAGTTACCTGAAAGAAGTGTTCCACACAGAAGAAACATTAAGTCTAGATGTCTGAGGTTGGAGGTTTTTACTGTGTTCCCCAGGAGAGCTCTGCTATCACCCTGTCTCTTCCTCTGTAAATACAAACAGCTACATACAATGCACCATGAGTTGTGTTTCTCTTCCAAATTCTCCCACTAATGATTCAGCTATTTTGTCACTCTAATCTGACCCCACCCCCATCTATTCGTAGTACTTTAAAAATGTAAGTTATTAATTTCTTGCTTAAATTTCTCCCGTGACTTTTTTTTTTAAACCGGTACCGGGGATCGAACACACAACTGAGTGCTTGCCAGGCAGGCGCTTATGCTGCTGAGCTAAGTCCCCAGCCCCCATGACTCTCCTTATCACCTCCTGGAATAAAATTGAAATGTGTTGGTATAGCCTTTTACCGACTAGTTGAATTTCATCTCTTGCTATTTCTCTTAGTGAATTTCTATACTCTGACATTTTAAATATATGGGCATTCTCTCTTAATTCCGCACATTTACGTATATTGTAACTTTAGTATAGGATAGACAGGTTTTTCTCAGGAAACTTTGAGTGCAGTTATTTTAGATATTCCTTCTCTGTCTATTCTTAAAGTTTGCATTTATTATGTTTCTCCTAATACTCTATTACAGTTATTTTCTTGTCTGTTTCCCACTAGACTGTGAATTTATTGAGGGCAGAGATGATATTTTTTCATTCCTGACCCTACTTACCACCTAGCATGATACTTGATATTAGTGTTCAATTAAAGTCTGTTGCATGGAAGGATAAACTTTTTTGAATTACTTTTCAGATTCGATACATTTCTCAGACTCAAGGTTTACCTGGAGAACAGCTGTTAAATGTGGGTACGAAATCCACAAGATTTTTTTGCAGAGAAACAGATATGTCTCATTCTGGTTGGAGATTAAAGGTAATTGATTTTTAAAAAAAAACCTGAAAAGTTTAATAAGTTACCTTATATGTATGCATAATAGCTTCTATGCCTATTTTTATCAGGTTTCATGTGTTTGTTTGTTTGGTTGGGTTTTTTTTTTTTTTTTGGTGGAATCAGGGATCAAAGTCATGAAGTTGCGCTTGCCAGGCAGGTGCTTATGCCGCTGAGCTAAATCCCCGGCCCTAGGTTTCATGTCTTTGAATTTTTATTTTTGACCTTTCTTTAAGAAGAATGTCCTCTTAAAATAACAGCTCATTCCCTAATCTGGTGACACAGTTAACTCATTTTTTTTTTCTTTGTGGCACTGGGTAATGAACTCAGTGCTTTAAGCATGCTTAAGAAGAGTGCTCTGCTACTGAGCCACCCCGCCACGCAAGTCTTCTTTAATGGTTTTTAGACTTAATGTGTATAACTGCATTTGTATTAGTTCTCTACATTTATAGACCAAGAACAGGATCTAACCATTCACATAATCCACGTGTGCTAGGATCTTTTGAGGATCAGTAAGTCCTCAGTGATTAAGCTTATGATGTTTTAAGGATTTTGCTATATATGTAATGTTTCCTTTGTCAGAACCAGCATCTCCCCCTGCTGTTCAATCCCCAGAACTGTCAAAAAACTATGGTTTTGAGAGTTACTGTTTTGAAACTATTACTTGCTTGAGAGAATACTTAGTATATTAGACTGAATATGCCAGGAATAAAGAAGTAGACATGTTCAAATGGTAGGCGGTGATATGTATTATTTTCATCTTTGATATATACAACTAGACACTGGAAGAACATGAGGCAGAAACAGGAATGAAATCTAAAGAAGCCAGAAAGTACATATTCAACAGTCTGGATGATATAGCGCATGTGAGTATCATGGTCACATTTGTTAATCTTCTATGCTTATGGTGGCAGATTGGACTCTCAAGGGTACTGAAGCATGTTAGACAATAGAGTGCTCACTATGTTTAGGTTTTTAAAATGAAATAATTTTTTTTTAACTTTTGAAGAGCTAAATTGCATTTGTCTTTATCAAATCTTTAATTTCCTAGTCTGTTGTTTAGTTTTTTAAAAAATGTTATTTAAAAGGAAATATCTTAAGCAGACTTCCATTCTCTGTATCCAATTAGAAATCACTGTTTATTAGTTTTAAAGAAAATTCTCTCTGCTTTGAATCTCATTTGGTACCTTGAAACATTTTGAGAATTATTAAATTTCAGTTGTTTATTCTTTCAAAATAATTGTTCTCTATAAAACTATGAAATTTTAACATAGCCTACCCTCTATGACTTGTTTTGATTTGACGACTTGAAATTTTGATTTTGTAGGTGAACACAGTGATGGATTTGGAAGGAAGTGATCTTTTGGCTGAGAAAGCTGATAGAAGAGAATTTGTTAGTCTGTTGAAGAAAATGTTGCTGATTGATGCAGATTTAAGAATCACTCCAGTTGAGACGCTGAACCATCCTTTTGTTAATATGAAACATCTTTTAGATTTCCCTCATAGCAACCAGTATGTCACTTCATAATCTTTTAAATTGGTTCTTGAAAAATAATAAGTCTATAGAAAATCAGTGTTAGAAAAATGATTTTTTTTCTTCATTAAATGTAAGTAAACTGAGCCAAAGGAGATTGAGCTAAGTAGGCCAAGATCACATTGATTGGTAAGTGGCAGATTAGAGCTAGAACACTTCTGAATTTAGTCTAGAGCTTTTCTCCAAAGTACCATACTGAAAGTAAAAGAGTGAGTGATTTTGTTTTTACATGACATTTTTACCTGACAACTAGAGATATATAAAAGGAAATGTTGACACTTTTCTAAGTCCTATTTCATTTTTCACACACCTTTGGTTTTGTTTTCTTTTTGAGTCCTGGGAACTCCATTTTCTTTTATACCTTTTGCTTTCTGTTTTCCTCCTATTACCTGCGTTATCTATTAAGAAAACAGGTTTTTTGTAGGTCAGTGGAAAAGAATATAAACTTAAATTGAAGGCTTTATCAGAATCTCCCAAGGTTTTTGAGTTCTAGACATTTTTAATGCAAAGAAGTAGAGTAAATGACTTAAAATGTCTTACTTACTGTTTTTAAAAAGTAAATGAAGAAGGCATACAGATTAATCAGTAGTCCTTAAAATTTAATTGTCCTGAAAACAGATTTTAAGTTCCAGTTACATTTTTTCACAAACACGTGAAAATGTCCTACTAGTATCCATAAACAATCACTTTTGAAAATGACATAACTGTATACCTGGTAACGTAGTGTTGTGGACAAAATTACTTAGAGTGTGAGGATTATAAAATTATTGTTTGCTAACCAAAAAATGCTTACTGTTGCTTTACTGTCTTAAAAAATATTACAGATGTGGGGGCTGGGGATTTAGCTCAGCGGCATAAGCGCCTGCCTTGCAAGTAGGCAGTCGTGAGTTCGATCCCCAGTACCAATAAAAAGGAAAAAGACAAAAAAAAAAAAAATTACAGATGTGATATATATTTTTACTTGCTTTGAAATTTAATTGTTTCTTGAAAGTTTTCATGTTAAAGAGTATGTTATAGATTAAGTACAAATCATAGGATTTTGATTTTTAAAGAATTTAAAATATTATACTGTCTTTCACTTTTTCTTTTGCAGTGTAAAGTCCTGTTTTCATATTATGGATATTTGTAAGTCCCACCCAAATTCATGTGACACAAATAATCACAATAAAACTTCACTTTTAAGACCAGTTGCTTCCAGTAGTACTGCTACTCTGACAGCAAATTTTACCAAAATTGGAACATTGAGAAGTCAGGTAAGCACTTGTAGTACTTAATTATATTCTTTGTAAAAAGTGTTTCTGATTGCTTGTTTTGTTTTTGAGCTGTATGGAAGTTTTATGTTGGCAGTTAGGTACAGTGCTGGTGAGGACTCAGTGTGGCTATTCCAGTAAACCTTAAACTTCAGGGTGACAGTTGGTACATACCTTGAGACTCAAATTCATTTTTTCCTTTCCTCTTTCATCCTCTTATTTTCCACCTGCCCTTCTATGCTTACAGCTCTACAAAATTAGAGTTGAATAGAATCAGACTTTACATTTCAGTTTGGTCATTTTTATTATAGAATTATGATTTTTAAGAAATTTGTGTAGATTCTGTTTATACTGCATGTGCAGTGTAAGTGCAGCAGATGGAAGACGGCTCCATATAATGTGGAATTTGTTGATTTTTTTTTCAGGCATTAACTACATCTGCTCATTCAGTTGTGCACCATGGAATTCCTTTGCAGGCGGGAACAGCACAGTTTGGTTGTGGTGATGCTTTTCAGCAGACACTGATTATCTGTCCCCCAGCTATTCAAGGTATTTTTTCACTTAAATTGTACTTTGAATTTAGGCATGCCTTCCTACTATTAGTGTGTGAACACATGTGCACGCATTCATGTGTGTGCATGTGCACACCCATGTGTTACTGGGGGTGAAATCTAGAGTTTTCAACACTGAACTACTTCCCAACCTTTTTTTTTGAAAGAGGATCTTGCTAAGTATCCAAGTTGGTCAGGCTGGGCTCAGACTTACAATCTTCCTGCCTCAACTTGCCAGAGTGCTGTGATAAAAGAAGTATGTCACAGCACCTAGCTAGAGTGACATTATTTTAAAACAAATTTAAGCATCATTCCTTAATATTTTGCATATTTTAGTGGTATATTTGAATTTAATTTAAGCTGTTCCATAGCCTCGAGACAAGTGATATTCATTTTGTGACTAGAGCCTGACTGTCACTTACTGTCTGAGCCAAGGAATTTATCTTTCTTAAACATTATCTTCACTCAAATGTATATTACCATAACTCCAAATAAGATAAAAGTCTATGTAGTGCAATCAGATCTGAATTGAGACTGGTAATGACAAAATGTCCTGGTAAACCACTTGCCCTGGAAATAGCTGTGAGTCACTAAGCTGTTCTTCCATGATAGCAAAGGATATGAGTGTAAGTGCAGCAAGGACTGCAGGAGTAGCTGGGACTGATGGACCCTTGGCTCGATGAAATCCAGTAGCTGGGGCCAAAGCCATAGCCATAGAGGGTTTAGGAGATGGCTGGCCATCTCCAGCGGGAAGGGCTAAGTGAGTAAAGTCTCTGCCTTTGTCATTATTCTAGTTCACACTAAAACTGGTGAGCTTGAAGAAGTCAATACGCAGAGCGCATCAGAGCCATTTTGTCATAAATGTACATTCACTGGGTCAGCACACTAAAGCAAAGCTTAAAATTGATCATTTTTAGTAAAGGTGATACTCTCCATGATTGTACCAAATTTAGAAAATATTTGATGAAGAACTTAGAGAGGAACAGGGTAAAAGATGTTTTCAGTACTTTTTGGAGTACAGGGAGGATGATGCCTTTTGTCATGGTTTATGTCTGTGGCCTCCAGGCCTCATAAGTTTGCATTATGCATTTGTGATTGGTTCATTGTCTGGTGCTTGGATTGATGATGTCAGTGCTACACCCACATAGGGGTGGAGCCAGGATGTGATGTAATGGCAGGAAGAAGGTGTGTCTTGCTTTTTGCTGGTTCTGGCTTGCTGTTTGTAGCCGCCATGAACTGCAGCCCAGCCATGCCCGCCTGCCTTGGAGCCAACTAAGTGTGGACTGAAACCTCCAAAAACTGTAAGAAATAAACCTTTCCTTTCCCAACTTTGGGCTCAGGTATTTTGTCTCAGCGAGGAGTAAAAAGTAACTAAGACATCTTTATTTGAAAGAGTTCCATGAAGGCCCAAGCTTCCTGACTTGATAACTGGTGGAGCAGCCTGGGCTTTCTTGATTAAGCTGATTGTCAGTTTGAAGTTCTCTGTGATTGGAATATTGAATATGAACAGACTGGCTTCCAGATGAGACCTAACAGGAGTATAATTTTCCACAGTAACAGTAGCTGTTTGTAAGAAAGCTTGGCTTTTTCCTTAGTACTGAAAGATTAGTTGCTTGACCAAACAAGAGACCTAATTATATGAAGTCCACTTTGGTGACATCATGTGAAATTTTGTGACAACAGAGAACATGGGAAGGCAAAGAGATTTATCTCCTTTAAATTTCTTGTTGTCATTCCCAGCTGGAGGAAGAGTAGAATGGTTCATTATGAAGGTCTGTCCATTACTAACCCCAGGAGAAAGAAGTTCATTGGATTCTTGGGTTTTAGTTCTTAAACCCCTGGCTCCAAGGCAGAGATGACATGGTAGTAAGTGCAGTGATGCAGAGCTGCTTGGTTCATGGCTTTCAGGAAGTACAGCAAGGAGGAGCGCCCCAAACCGTGATCATTTCAGATGGCAAAGTTAGTAGTACATGTGGTGGCAGGGACATGAGTGACTAATAACGTAGTGTCTGCCTTAGAAGTGAAAGCTTTCTCTCAAATCAGTCTCAGTGTCTCAACAGTCTCAACATAGAAAAGCTCAGTATTAGGTTTCTTAATCCTTCTTCTTCATAATGTCAGTCTGTTTATAAGAAACATTGAAAGTAATCATTTAGCAGTTGATGGGTAGTAGTTTTGATATCATTGTAGTTTGCATTTTAAGATAAGTTTGGGACCTACGCCCTTTCACTTAGAATTTTTATTTTACACTGAGGTTGTGGTATTTAGGTCATCCATGTGTATTTTAGATATTGTACATATAATACACTGTCTAGGTATTTGTGTATAGGTATGACATCTATAAGACTTTGTCTGTTTAAAAGATATTTTGATACAGGAGATTTAGCATGTCAGAATGTAATTTTATAAAGTAAAATGCATTCCAGCCAAGTTTTCCTTTGTTGTACTAAAGTAGTCTTAATAAGCTTTTCGTGCCTGGTTCTCTGAATGTTAAAGCAAATCTAATCAAACAAACATAGTTTTAGCTAACTTTAAAACTATAAAAAACTGAGATCTTAATACATTATGAAGAAGATATAGAGGGATTCTTTTCACTTAACACGTTGCTTGTGGAGAAAGGACAGTATGATTTTTATTTGGATTTGAATTTGCTTTCTTCATTATTGTCAAAGTGAGTTTCGCTTTTTTTCTTGAAGACATTGTATATCACTGGGATATATTTACACTGCCTGGGTGTGTATGTATTCTATTTCATGAAGAGTTTGCTCATCAAGACATATTTTTTTGGAGGTGTAAGATCAATTAGAAAAAACAATTGGAGATTTTTGTAAAGCTTAATTTACACCTACCTGTCTCTTCAGATAAAATACAGAAAGTAGAAGAATATCCTGGCAGGGAAATAACAGTCTCTCTGCAGCAATTGGACAAAATAAAACTTTTTTTAGGATTAACACATATTTGTGCAACAGAAAATTCAAGCTTGTTTTTCAATAGGAACAAACAGAAATACTGTATTTTTCACTTACGACTTAATTTCATGGCCACCATGACTTTCACAGCAAGCTACCACATAATGACATTTTGAACAATGCCAGGCTGCATATACCATAGTGGTCCCTTAAAGATTACATTGCTATACCTGTGTGTGGTGGTGTGTAGTTATAATCCTAGCACTCTGTGAGATGAGGCAGGATTGCAAGTTGATGCTTAGCCTGGACAGGTTAAGTGACTTCGTAAGACCTTGTCTCTCAATAAAAAATTAAAAAGGAGGGGCTGGGGATTTAGCTCAGCGGCATAAGCGCCTGCCTCGCAAGCAGGCAGTCGTGAGTTTGATCCCCAGTACTGATAAAAAGGAAAAAGACCAAAAAAAAAAAAAAAAAATTTTAAAAGGGGGCTGAGGGTTTATACCCTCAGTGCAGAGGCCCTGGATTCAACCCCCGTATATACAAAAAAAAAACCCGTATTGCCTTCATATATTGTGATGTGGCAGCCATTTGTAATACAAGAATACTATTCATACAGTTGATGAAATCACCTAACAACACATTTCTTACAAAACATACATATCTAAGTAATGCACGACTATTTAAATAATCTAAGTCCCTGTTGAAAGTGACTGCTACAACCCTTTGGAATTATGATGTAGTGAATTTAATAGATTGTTTTCTGATCTTGAGCTGTGTCCCTAGAATCTTCTTAGCCAAAACTGTAAGGTGAGGTGTGATACTGCTCTGCTGTCTCAAAATTTAGCATTGTAAAATACAATATTTGTAGGTGATTTATAGGACATTGAACAGAAACACTAACTTTAATGGGAGTAGCAAGGCTAGCAATCTGGCTTTAGTTCTCCTAGTGGACAAGCAAAATGGTAATGTATGTGTTCTAGATTTCCAGTGGCTCTTCATGAGGAACTATTGAGCTTTATAGCTTTATTATATCACTAAGTTAGGTAAAATACTTTTTTTTTGCTTTTTCTTTAGAGATGAAAATGTGTATACCATTAAAACATTGAAAACCTGTTTACTTCTGTCCCTTACAAAAATCACAATGTGAAATGTGCATACTCCTTCCTGCCACAATTTGAAAGAAGAAACTGTTAAGCATAGATAAAAATTTATATGAAAAGAATGTTTACCTGCTGAGTTATCAGGTTATTAAGCCAGATTCACCTTTGTAAATCATGGTGGTGTAACTGTTTGAAAAGAAAATAAAATTATAGTAGCAAACTTCAGAAAGAAGCCGGAGATATAGCTCAGCAGCCCAGTGCCTGCATGAGGTTGTAAATTTGATTCCCAGTACCAAAAAAAAAAAAAAAAAAAATTCGTTACATATTTTTTAAAACAGAAAGAATAGCTTTATAACAGGTTTTGTGATCAACAAAAATAGATAGGAAGTATCCTAGTTCCCTAATTGATTACTTTTGTTAAGGTCGTGAGAATTTTATGTAGGAAATGGTTTTATAATGTCAATTAGAATATAAGCATTTCTTTCTGTGTGTAATAATTTTATAACTTAAATCAGAGGAAGATCCTTTTTATTCTTACTCGATAACTTTTCACAGGTATTCCTGCAGCACATGGTAAACCCACCAGTTTCTCCATAAGGGTAGACAATACAGTTCCACTTGTAACTCAGGCCCCTGCTGTGCAGCCGCTACAGATCCGGCCAGGAGTTCTCTCTCAGGTTGGTCATAATTCACTGGGCTTTTTCTCCACATATGCTGACTTCTTCACATATAAAGGGCCTAAGTCATGTGTGGTATATCAGCTTGTCCTTTTGGGAAGTAATGATAGTGTCCAAATGGGAACCCAGTCCTTTCATAGGTTATTTCCTTTACATTTATTTTGGGATTTGAGAAGTATTGTTTATAATGTGGTTGTTTTGGACTTGTTTTTTTCCCCCACTGTGGCAGACATGGTCTGGGAGAACACAGCAGATGCTGGTACCTGCCTGGCAACAGGTAACACCCATGGCTCCTGCTACTGCTACTCTAACTTCTGAAGGTGTGGCTGGTTCACAGAGGCTTGGAGACTGGGGGTAAGTTAAAAACAGAAGTACTTCTTTGTGAATAATTCTGCAAAGTAGATTTTGATAAAAGAGATTCAATTTTTCTGAACTTTCTCCCTAGGAAAATGATTTCACATAGCAATCATTACAACTCGGTGATGCCGCAACCTCTTTTAACCAATCAGATAACTTTATCAGCCCCGCAGCCAATTAGTGTGGGCATTGCACATGTTGTTTGGCCTCAGCCTGCCTCTACCAAGAAAAACAAGCTGTGCCACAACAGGTTGGTATTGGTACTTTAACTGTTCTCTGCATTTTGAGATTAGCCTATGAAATGAATTTTGCATGTGCACTAAAGGGTCACTCTGTTGTATTCAAAATGGCCTCTTTGATAGCTTTGTCACAAACACTAAGCGAGCTCCCTTCTCAATTTCTCAGAGGTATTTTGGTAAAACTAATGGAATGGGAGCCAGGAAGAGAGGAAATAAATGCTTTCAGTTGGTAAGATTGTCTTTATTGCCCTTTTGATTTATTGTCTATCTGTAATGTAGTAATTATAGACATTCAGATGTCACATTTACCATAAAAGACCATTTAAATGTATGTTAATGCAATTTATACCATTTTTAGAGATATTTTATATTTCACAGAAACTCAGCATAATGTGTTTCATACATGATCTTGTAAGGTTTGCATTATTTAATTTAACAAGATACCTTAGAAAAATTCATTTACATATTTTGAGTGTAAAAACTGCAAATTATCCCTTTGGTTGCAGGAGTAATTCATTGCAGAACACCAATATCCCACATTCAGCATTTATTTCTCCAAAGATAACAAATGGGAAAGATGTTGAGGAAGTAAACTGTGTAGAAACACAAGACAATCATAACTCAGAAGGAGAAACAAGAAATTGCTGTGAATCATCAATCCGACAGGACTCTGAGTCATCAGTTTCAGACAAACAGCGGCAAACCATCATCATCGCTGACTCCCCAAGTCCTGCAGTGAGTGTGATCACTATTAGCAGCGACACCGATGAGGAAGAGACGTCATCCCTGAGACATTCACTTAGAGAGTAAGTGCCAAACACAGCATCATTAGGAAATGTTGGAGTACTGGAAAGCAGCTTTCTATGACTTGCATGCTGATGTCTTTTGGAGTCAGACCTTCAAATAACATAATCAGGTTCTAGACAGAGGGGACTTCCTAAGTAGTATTTGGAATGATTATTATGGCATTTTATGGTGTTGCTAAGCTTTAAATTTTGATTCATGTGATTTGTTCCTAAACTATTTTTATCCCTAAATAAT
The DNA here is from genome assembly GCF_034190915.1 of Cavia porcellus. Taxonomy (NCBI): domain Eukaryota; kingdom Metazoa; phylum Chordata; class Mammalia; order Rodentia; family Caviidae; genus Cavia; species Cavia porcellus. Next base: position 31,732,520 of record NW_026947500.1, read on the forward strand.
GTAAATTTTAGTCACCTAGAAAATACCTTCTCATTTTTGACCAACATTTTCCCCTTCCATTTTCTCCTAGATGTAAAGGTAGTCTAGATTGTGAAGCTTGCCAGAGCACTTTGAATATTGATCGGATGTGTTCATTAAGTAGTCCTGATAGTACACTGAGCACTAGCTCCTCAGGGCAGTCCAGTCCGTCACCTTGTAAGAGACCAAACAGGTAATAGATTTGCAGTAGTATTTATATAATAAATACTAACTCTACTAAAAAACCTATGATTTCGTTTTGTTATTGTGTACTTTTAAAGAACACGTGACTTTTCTCTGGAATACACATTTTGAACTAGATTATTTTTGTAAACTAAGATTTTTAGTACTCATTTATTGTTATAGAGTAGCTCTAAATGAAAAATTAAATTTCAAGAAATGATTTTTAAAGAATCATTAATTTTTTGAAAGGGTAAAGGAAAGCCACCTCGTCAACCTGAGTTCCACATACTACAATTATAACTTAAATTTGAAATAAAAATAAATACTTTATCAGAGTAAAAATTACATATAATAAACTACTGAGTGGTTCACTATCAGTAGAGTAACTGCTATTCTTTTACTTACTGTTGATGACGCATATACGTGGTTTCATTCATACTTCTTTGCCCTGCTTTCCAGGCCACTAAAAGAGTAAGCTTCTAATCAGCACCATATGTTAGCACATTAAGAAATAAACCACAGGGTTGGTTAGCTCAATGGTAGAGTACTTGCCTAGTATGTGCAAGGCCCCTATATCCAATACCCAGTACCATAGGGCAAAAAAAAATTTCTTTCATGAAATATATTTGACTGTATTTGAAAAAATTTTGAGTTAATTTTATATATTTGTCTTCTCTTTTTCTTTAGTCAGGAAATGTGGTATTCAATATTTTTAGCCAAAGCTGTGGAAGATATAAAGAAGCTTTAACACATCCTCCTTTTATAAGTTGCTGATAATATGACTTGGAAGGGGATATATACATGCACATACACAGAATGGATAAAAATGATACGCTCCTAAATCCTTCAAGATTTTAGCATGAAATGCGTAAGACAGACACTAAATGTAGAAATTCAGGGAATGAGAGGTCTGCTGGGGCCCAAGATGGTTAAGGAGGAGAAGAGAAATCCAGAACTCTGGTAGGCCTGCAGAAAGGTTAGGAAGACCTTTCATAAAGAGATCTATCCTAACCTCAGAAGTATAATTTGAGATATTCCAGTTATGTGCTTATCTGTTTGAATATTTAAGTTATGTAGAGCAGTATTTCTTTTGTCAAAGTGAAATTGCATAGAATTTCCAAGAAGAATTTTATAAACTGCTACTAAGGATTAAATGGGAAAGGAGAAAAATAAGTACAAGAAGAATGTTTCCAAAACAGGCCAGAATTAGGTTTAGCAACCTGAATACAGATTAAACTCCAGGGTCTAGAAATTCTATGAAAAATGCAATTGGTTAAAGAAAAAGCAATAATATATAAAATAACAATACGATTCTTACTAGTTTGCAGGAGCCTGGTTATTATTCAGGGTTAGAATTAATGTTGGAAAAAATATCACTTATAAAATTACTTTTTTATTACAGTATGTCAGATGAAGAACAAGAAAGTGGTTGTGATACTGTAGATGGTTCTCCAACATCAGACTCTTCAGGGCATGACAGTCCTTTTGCAGAGAGTAGTTTTGTGGAGGATTCACATCAAAACACAGAACTGGTAACCTCTGCTGATACAGAAACTAAGCCAGCTGTTTGTACTGTGGTGGTTCCACCAATGGGAATAGAAAATGGACTAAATGCCGATGAGCATATGGCCAACACAGGTAACTGAATCCTCCTGTTTCTCTGCTTATCTGTTAAAAGGCCTTCGTTTAGGAACACCTGAGAACCGAATTGTTCAAATATCATCAATTGCTTGGAAACCAAAGCTATCATCTTTTTATCTTATTTTATGGTCACTATTATATAAAATACCTCAAGACTTTTCTAATGTTTTATTAGAAAAGGAAAAAAGCACCTGCTCCAATATTTTATTTGTTGACAGATTCTACATGCCAGCCATTAATAAAAGGGCGCTCTGCCCCTGGAAGATTACACCAGCCTTCTGCAGTGGGTAATCGTCAGCAAAAATTGCCATCAGCATTCCAGCAGCAGCATTTGAACTTTAGTCAGGTAAGCTTATTTGTGACTTTGTAAGAAGAGTGTTTGGGATTCAAGTTAGGTAGTTTTTGTTTTTGTTAAGTGGAGAAAAAAAGATTCCGAAACCATAAGCAGTCTTAATATATTTTTCCCTTTTTATCTATGTGACTAAAGGTAACCTGCCTAATAATTACAATAATTTGCTTAGTTTTCCACAGAGTTAACTTGAAAGAGTTAAGTCCTTAGACTTACTCTTTTTTTTTTTTCTCAGACCTTTAAATCACAAGATACACTAGTGGATTGATAGCTGTATGGTGGCTCTGTTTTTTTTTTTTAACAGAGGTGATGATCTGACCTTAGTACTTTTAATGTATTTGATAGCATGCTTGATAATTGTGTTTCACTTGGGGAAATAAAAGAATCACAGGTATTGGAGTTAGAACTGGATTCAAATCCTGATTTTTTTGGTCATAAAACAGGTAATCAAAATATATGATGAATATTCAATGCAAAAAATTTATTGCAGTGAAAGAAACATTGCCATTTATGCCCTCCAGATACTCCCCTCACTTCAGACACATTTATCCTATTGTTTTTGGCATTTTTTGAAGCAGTTCCGCAAGTCCTCCTTAGAGTCTTTACAAAATCTGATAGAAATGTGAATGCTGCTGCTGAGTGCCATCCAATAGAAAGGCAAGCTTGTAAAAACATATGTTGTGTCCTCATCCATCTTGTTCACTAGATCTGTCACTATGCAACTTCTGGATCTTCCCCAAAGTCAAAATCATCATGGAAGGTAAATGTTTTGAATAATTTTAGGATGTTGAGGCATCCATGACAGTGTAACTAAAGACAGTCATGAAAGAGGATTTCCAGAACTGCTTCAGAAAGTGGCAAGAATGATGGGATTAGGTGTACTTGAAGCAAGGAAAAATACTTTGAGGAAGATTAATGGAAATGTATTTTTTTCTGTATTTTTAAAAAATTACTATTTTTCAGTCATACCTCATACTGTATGTATTCCTTCAGCCAGTTTCTTCAATAAATCTAAACCACATTAACTGTGAGAATAATAGTTACATCATGGGATCGTTTTGGAATTTGATAAATTCATATGTATAATAAATATTAAAAAGTTAATATTAGCATATATAAAATCAGGTGTTTTTGTCCTTATTTTAGTACATGCTGACGGTCTGAGATGCTGCAATGAATTATCAGTCTTTCTTTCCTTTGATCTTGTAAAATATGCATTCAGCCATGTTTTTTCTTTGTGGTTAGGTTCAGCACTTTGGATCTGGGCATCAAGAGTGGAATGGAAACTTTGGGCACCGAAGACAGCAAGCTTATATCCCTACTAGTGTTACCAGTAATCCATTTACACTTTCTCATGGGAGTCCCAACCACACCGCAGTACATGCCCACCTGGCTGGAAATACGCACCTTGGAGGACAGCCCACACTACTTCCATACCCATCATCAGCTACGCTCAGTAGTGCTGCACCAGTGGCCCACCTTTTAGCTTCTCCATGTACCTCAAGACCTATGTTACAGCATCCGACTTACAATATCTCCCATCCCAGTGGCATAGTTCACCAAGTCCCAGTGGGCATAAATCCCCGTCTCTTACCTTCCCCAACCATTCATCAGACTCAGTACAAACCAATCTTCCCCCCACATTCTTACATTGCAGCGTCACCGGCATATACTGGATTCCCATTGAGTCCAACAAAACTCAGCCAGTATCCATATATGTGAAAAATCAAAAGCGGTATATTGAGGAAGCTCAATGATGTAAACATTTGATTAAAATAAAAACATGGTATTTAATAAATATTAGCCATGGCACAAGAAAATTATTTTTGAATCATGTAGACTTGGGTGCAATTTAAACAACTTTGAGCTTTAAAAAAAAATCTCACTTTTAATGTGTTTTGCACATTTGGTATAACTTGTCTTTGGTCATGTTATCTTCTTATGTAGTAACTTTAGACAGGTGACTTATGGGGGCAGAAGTCCAGTTTTGCTCCTGCTATTTTTTATAAAATTGCCTTCTAACGAGTGCAAGACACGTCCATATTTGGGAAGCCATTCTGTATACAGACTTAGAGCAACAGATGCACATATGTCAGAATTACAGCATACAAGTGAATTGTATTATCTGTGTCTTAGTGTATGAATGTTGGGTCACTTAACCTAAGAAATTGAGCTATTGTTCTTTACATTTGCATGTGTCTTTTGCATGGGCAAAATGTTGCCTAGACTTTGCTCTTAATGTTGTTCTAATAATCTCAGCTGCATTGTAAACCGTTCCCACACATAGTGCCTTAAATATTTGAGGTTGTTAATGTTATTACCTATCTATAAATGTTGAGGACTGCAGCACTTAATATTCAGATCTACCCTTTAGTTTTCTTTTGATAGCGTAACGTTCACTTTTGGTTTTGTGTGGTATGATTTCAGATAGTAACTGTTTTTTCCTTATTAAGAGGGCAGCATGTTTGCTGTAGCTGAATTGTGCTGATTTTTCAGAATGATCTAGCTTCAAGAAAAGCAAGCAGTTAGTAGTGCTTAAGAAAAATTGATTCATTATCTAATGGATAGTTGATAACTGTCACAGCACAGCATTTTATATACTGTTAAGTGAAACTGCAATACAATCTTAAGTTTATTTTGGGAGTGTTTGCTGTATAATTGGACTTAATAAAATGTTTAGAGGTGCAGTAGGCATGACTTTGAGTAGATAATGAAAGAAAATGCAAAATGCTCATTGATTCATGATGTGGTTTCATCTTAGCTTGGGCAAACCATGCAGTATTTAATAAATAGTAGCAGAATATTTACTATTGAAGCTTGAAAAGATGTGAGTTCTTTGTGTGCAATTTTTCATTTATGCATGTGAGAGGGTTTTCCTTTTTGGTTATTTTTTAAAGTATTTTTACATTGTAGTACTTGTTTTGCTTGTTGGTGGTGTTTGCTTATTTAATACATTCCGTCAGGGACAGAAATTACATGCTTTTTTTCCTAGGAAGTGTGTCTTGGGTTTTTCCCTTCCTTTTTCTTTCTCTCTTGGTGGTGATGGTGGTGATGTTTAAATGAAGTTGCTTTTACAGCACCAAAGACTTAATCATCCATTTCCTATATAAAAGGTAGCTACTTTTTGCATAGACCTCAAGTATATTGTAGTGTAGAGGTGGAATTTAAGGAAAGGTATTAAACTGAGGCTGTGTTTTAGCTTACAGGCAAGTAATAAATTGTATCATTTATCTTGAATGTATTATAGATAAGCTGCTATATAACGATTGCCACTTCAGATAGCTGTGAAATTAGGTGATTAACTAGTTGTTATTTAGCCTTCTAATTTCTGTATAAGTCTAATTACATGAATAGAAATTGGGGTTTTGATTTTTTTACTTTGCTTTTCTGTTTGGAGTGTCATTGTAACTACTGTATTGTAAATGATGGAAAATAATTGCATATGTTATTTTGGGGTGTGTTATTTGCATCAGTATTTTATCTCTATTAATGTTTGTGCTCATCACTGCATATAAAAAACTTGGATGTATCAATGTAACTTAATTTTTAAATTTTCATACTGGCATTGTAGACACTTGAGAAAGCTGTATCTTGCAGGCTTGACTTAACTTTTTTTCCTTAAAAATCTGGAATATAATCTTACAGCATTTACTGGAATAAACAGTATGAAGCATTTGAGTGTAAAACTCCAAATGTTTTGGATTTACAGCATTTCTTTTAATAAATGAATTGCATACCACTAGTATAGCACTAGTACAGCGTTGACAATAAGCTAATAATGGATAAATTTTTTTTACTCCATTAACACAGCAGTGTTTTATTTAATAATCATCAATGAAATAAATGTGCCTGAAATTGATTTTAAAAATTATAGTATTAGATCATAAAATAAAAACCAGCAGTACATTTTTAGTCACACTGAAAATGAAGGACATAATTTTCCCCACAAGTTTCAGTGTTTTTAGTAATCGATTCTATGCATTTTATATTATATAAATAGAAATATATATAAAATACACATAAAAAGTAGACTAAGATTAATTTAAAAGATTATTTACAGATGACACATGAATATGGAGTCACTATTTAAATTTGCTGCCCTCCACAGCCTTCTAATTTTATTTCTATGGTCCAGCAGATTACTGGTATCTGCTTACTTCTTGGAAAAGAATCAGTGCTGGCAGTGGATGTTCTAGAAACACCCAGGGCAAAAGATTGAACAGGTACAAAATTGGCGCAGTTTTCTTTTTGTCCAGGGCCATGTTTCCTCCCTGAAATAGTGTATTTTCCTTATTTCAGTTCCAAGTCTAAAGCAGTCTTTTGAAATTGATAGTAAGTGGTAATGGTCAAGATTTTTTTTTTTAATGATCAACATTTTCATACCCAATAATAACATTTTTAAAGGGCAGATTGCAGTTAGTACACTGTTCTTAATTACTTGGAATCATGGACTTTTTAATATGTGTAAAAAGTAATTAAAATTAAAAATTTCAAAATCCTGTTGATCTAAATTTAGCATATAGAAAAAGAAATCTGGATTTTTACCCTCCTTAAAACCATTTTTATCAATTTCCTTTGGTTTTATTGCTTTCTTAAATAAAACACTGCATGATTTCCAAGTTGCATATTTGCATACTGTTTTAATTTACAAATAAGTTTTATTTAAAATCAGATATCCTGATCTTCTTTCTTTCATTCAGGATGTTTAATTAAATGTTACTTTTTTGTTTTTAAATCTCTACTGCTAATTTTTAACTTGGTTTGTGTTATGTAAAAGTTAAATCATACACTGCAAGGTGTAGGAAGATTTGTTTTCATGAACCCAATGATATAGATTTGATTACTAAGTTTGAAATGTTAACCGTTTTAACAATTTTAGACTTGTGGCTTTCTTTCTTTGATTTATTTGTTTTGCTTTTACTTCTATGCTACACTAGTTTGCCATGTAGCAATTGCACTGTGCAATATTACAATAAGGACTGGGAAAATTTTTATGGATGTAATGTCTATTACAGTTTGCGATAGTATTTCTCTCTAGTTCTCAGTGATTTAAATGTGACCAAGCCTTCTGTACTTTGTCACAAAAAGCGGGTTTTCCAGGTGACTATTTTGGTGAGTGTCAAAATAAGAATTTATGGTGTATTACTGTTGATTCACTTTGAATTAAAATATATATATTGCAGCAAACAGCTTTGTTGACTCTTTTTTTCCCCATCCTATACTGCTTACAAGGTAGAGAAGGGAAAGGCAGACAGCATGAGTACCTGAGTTATGTCATCTCATTTAACTCTCAAAGCCGTAGTAGTTTTATTGTCATTATATGAATGAGGGCACAGGCACAAAATCTTTTAAAATGATTTGCCCGTAGTGACATTGCTAGTGAGCACAGAACAGATACGTATGAGGCTACCTACCATAACTAGTTACTTTCTGCTGGTTCTTTTTATTATGATTATGATGATGTTGGGGGTTGAGATAGGGTCATGCTGTATAGTTTAGTTGTTCTTGAACTGACTGTAGCCCAGGCTGGCTTCAGACTTAGAGCAGTCCTCCTGCCTCAGCTTCCCGAGAGCTGAGATTACCGGTTTGTGCCACCATGCCAAGCTCTCTCTTAGTTCTTAAACTGAAGCCTGACACAGCGTGCCAGAAGTGCTAAGAGCGACAGGATAGCCATGGCCCATTTTCCTTCAATACTAAGTTTTCTCAAATATTTTGGTGAGAAATATGTCTGTTCGATATGTAGATCTATAGATAAAGAATAGGCATTCATGTGGATTTTAAAATAGGAAACATGACATTTCAGAAGCAAATAGGTCAATGTAAGTTATGTCCTCAAACACCCTCTCCTACGTTCAGGATCTATAGGGAAATTTTGGGGCGAGCATTCCACCACAGCCCAGTGAACTTGGTTTTAGTCCAGGGCCTCATGCATGCTAAGCCAGCACTCACCATAATCTCTCTACACTGCTCCTTGAAGCACATTTTGTGTGCACTCTTTAGTGTTTGCTTTCCCTATTCCTTTGTGTGTATATACCACAGTTTATTTTGTTAATGGTCTTTTAAACAGTTTCCATCTTTTAGTGACTATGAGTAGTGCTGTTGTACATACATTAGTCTGTATCTGTCGGCAAACACATTCATGCATTTCTTTTGGGGGATATAAGCGTAGGATTAGATCATTTCATTAGCTACTGCCATACTCCAGTGGTTTCGTTAGCTACAGTACATATTCCAAAGTGCTCAGTGGTAACATGAGGGTTCTTAGTTGCCTTATTTCCACACAAACATGTATTTGTTTTGCTTCTTGTGGCCATTATTTAAAGAATATTTCTCTTAAAATACAAACATTTCCTTTTAGGCCAAAGTGCTGATCCCATATATAGACAATCCAGATTTTGCTGTTTAGATGGAAGTAAATCAGACTATTGGGAAAGTAAGAGCACTTTGCTTTGGCAGCACATACAATGAGTGGGAATATAAGAACTGTGAATCTAGGATTATAAAATTTGTTTCCAAGGGAGGTTAAGAGGGTGGAAACAGTCTGAGCAATGGGTTTATATTAGCCAGCAGCCGGCACTGAGTAGATACCGAGTCTCTCAAAATATTTATGAAGTTATGTCCCAAACACTGTGTGCTAAGCATCTATCAGTGGGCAAAGCAGAAAGTCCTCTCTCTCACAGCACTTAATGAGTAGTGACTTTGAACAGTACTTTCAGGTAGGGAGAGTGAAGAAAATACAGAATAGCGATAAAACGGCTAGGGCAGCGTGTCAGTGCCTCAGTCAAGAAATGTTTGGGCTGTGAGAAGGGGTGGTAGTCATGCAAGAAAGGGAACTGCAAATATCTGGTACTTCGATTCGTGAACTTAATTCTTCCCACTATTGTGGTTGCAGACCATATTGGACGAGAATCAAGTTCGGGGACCTTAACCAGGCACAGTGGTGATCCCAGCACTTGGGAGGCTGAGCCAAGAGGATGGTTGTGAGTTCAAAGCCAGCCTAAACTACAAAATGAGATCTTGCTTCGGATATACATATGTGCTTGGATTCATGCCTCCTCTTGGTAGTGAGCTCTGACATGAGCAGAAATGGAAGTTGGCTACAAGGGCTAGAGCACAGCGTATGGGTAGAGGCAGAAGATGGCATGTGCAGCTGTGGGGGTGGGCATGGCACCTTTTACCAAAGAAGGGAGCTAGAGTTCCATATAGTGTGAGAAGCGATGTGAGTTTTGAGTGGGCAAACATTACGCTCTAACCTGAATGGTTTAAAGATCGATCTGGCTCTTCTTGGAGAATAGATTGCAGGTCAGAGCAGAAGCTGAAAGGCCAGACAGGATGCTCCTAATGTGGAGCAATGAGACTGAACAGCACCAGTCTTTCGTTAAGAGGTTTGTATTATGAAGATTTTCTTTTCAGTCTGTGATGTGTCCTTTCATTTTCATAACCTCTTATTTGGAAAGTGCAAAAGTTGTGAACTTAAGAGAAAACTCAATTTACTATTGTTTCCCTTTATGGTTTACACCTTTTGTATTCTAAGGCATTTTAACTTTGCTGAGGTGCAAAGACTTTCCCCTGAATTCTAGGCATTTTGTAGTTTGAACTTTGATTAGGGATGTGGTCCATTTCATGTTGGTTAGTCTTTGTACCAACTTTATTGTAAAAGCATTGTTGCATCTTAGTGAGATGCGTTTTTTTCAGAAGCATAATTACTTGACAAAATGGTAATATTTCATATTTTTTCAGATCCTGAAATTAACAGGATCAGTTACAGTATAACAGGTTCAGAAAATAACAATAGTTTTCAGGTAGTTAAAATAGCATACATGTAAGGTGTGTTAGCTTCTGCTATTTCCTACTTTGTAGCAATGCCTTTTGCATGTTTTACAAACCTTGGAAACATCTGAATGCTAAAATGAATTTAAAAGCAGTCAGCTTTATTCTGAGCATTGCCTATTTCTTCTGTGACTTTGGAGAACCCAAACCATTTTTTTTTCTTACATAGGGTTTCTATACTTCCTTTTAGCTGTATGTGTGTGTTGTACCAGGCATTGAACCCAGGGCCTCATGCATATTGACAGTGCTCTACCATTGAGCTACATCCCAGCCCAATTTTTTTTATTAAATAGTGAAATATAAAAATGTATAAAGAGCACAATACAAGATGACCTGGATTGATCAATTCATATTTGCCTTATATGTAATTTTTAATTGGGCCACTTGTGGATCATCTTACTTTGTGCCCACTTTAGCATGCATCTGTAAAAATAAGGACTTTCTCAAAGTAACAGTTCTGTGACGTCTAACTTTCGGTCTGTAGTCAAATTTTCCCAATTGTTTCAGAATAACTTTTCTAGTAGTTTCCATCCATTGCAGGAGCCAGTGTTTACCCATTACTTTTGATCTTGGCATGCCTACTTTTCATTCAGAGCAGTACCCCAACTTTTTTTTTCTTAATGTCAGTTTTTTGTACTTTCTGGATTTGTCAGGTGTCTTCTGCATGCTAACTGACTCTTCTCTGTATTCTGGTCTAAGCCTCAAGTAAATTCAGTGTCTGTTCATTTGCAAGAATAATTATGGGAGCTTTATACCAGGTTGGGGGGCACAGAATGTCAGGGTGATGCCACTAGGTTAAACCAGTGACTAGCAGATCTCACTATTTCTGGCTTTCTTATGCACATACTTTCTCTCCTGTCTTTCTCGCTCTCCTCTCTTTTCTCTCTTGTCTTTCTCCCCCTGCTCTTTAAGTCATCACTATGGATTCATGAATTGCATTTTATTTAATAAATACAGATTACTAGTTGATATCAAGATATCTGTGTTCTTTTGACATCACCTTGATAGTTTGAAGGTTTCCTTCAATAAGGTGTCTCATGCTCCCAGCCTGCATTTCCTGCCTCAACTCCAAAGAGCACAAGTTTCAGGAGACCTGGTATGTGTAATTTTTTTGTGAGAAAGATAAGTTTTTTCTTGTACTGGTGTCCAATTATGACATCTTGGGTGCTGGTGACTAAGATCAGTTCCTAGTTTAGCTTCAGTGCAATATCCCTACTCCAGCTTATATCTGATTTCTGTGGAGAGATGTTGCTTGTCCTGCGATGGCTGAGTACCTACTTACCTTTTTTGCCAGGCACATCGACTGCAGGGTAATTGAGGACCACACTGAACAGAGGGAAGGGGCGTGATGGCTTTAGAGGGCATGCATGGAGGACGTCATCTAATGAATGCAGTGTCTGGTGCTGTGTCCCTACACTGAGCTCTTGTGTCAGTGAGTTGAATGAATGTGTATACCTAGAGATTCATACTACTTAGCAAATTTTAGTAGTATCTGTATTCACAGTGATGAACCTGAACTAAATGAGCTGAGAGCAGAACCGTGCAGCAGCCTTGTCATGGCCTCCTTATCTTTTTTTTCCCACCATGTTTCTTATTACTGTTTTGTATTTCTCTCCAACTAGAAAGTCTGAATTGCACTGTTTTTATCTTATAGGTCCCATATCTTTGACATTTTCTCTGTGCCTGGCCATACTTTTTAGTATGTTAAGTGGATAAAATAAACAATCATGTTGAATGGAATTTAGAAGGCCCACAGTTAGGTAGCATGAAAGCTGGGTGTGGTGGTGCACACCTATAATTCCAGCACCCAGGAAGCTGAGGCAGGACTACCATGAGTTTGACGCCAGCCTGGGCTACATAGTGAGTTCAAGACCAGCCTGGAATATATAGTGAGTATGATTTTGACAAAATTTGGGCTTAACTTTCCTTATTGGTAAATGAGAGAGCTTGAAATTGCAAACAGGGCAACAATAGCTGGGTAGGGTGGGCAAACAACCAAAGGGGGTGAAATGGACTGAATGGGGATCGTGAGGACGTGGAAAGAGTCAGGAAGACTGGGACAATGGCAGATCCAGCATGCACCAGCTTCTAGTGTTTTGGGAAAGTAAATGTAGACAACTGCAAAGACTTTAATATTTCAAATACAGTTTATACCAAACAAGTTACCTGCAGACAGGAGTTGGTCTGTGAGTATCCAGTTGCTGAATACTGAATTTCATTGTTGCTTACTGCTGTATTGTTCTGGCCAGCAGGGGGAGAAAGTTCTCTAATAATTTTTCTTTCAAGTTTGGTTTCATTAAAAACTTCAAAGATAACAAAGTTGAAATGTAGCTTTAGGTTTTCAGTGTAGGTTATGTCTTGCCGATATCAGTAACATAATGTGGGAAGGTTCTGATTTTTCTAAATACATTTTTAAAAAGAGCATTGTAAGCCTCAGCGAATTCTGAAGTTACTTGGACTGACTGAGTTACAGAGTCAAAGGCATGATTTCCATTCATCCATCCCACCCATGTAGACCGGCCTGGTAGTCAGAAAAAAACCGCGCAAGACCTTATTTCTCCTGCAAAAGAAATAAAATTGGATTGGGCAGCTTTAGAAAGAGAGGAAATGATAAGCAGAAAAGAAGCATTCAATACCTCGATTGTACCAGCCTCTTAAATATTTCATTCCACAACAACTTCCTATGCCAAAATGTATCTTTAATTTTTATTTTCCCTGTTTTTGAATTTCACAGAAGAAAATGCTCTATAGTTGATGGATGATAACACAATAAAAAAAGCAGTGTGGACTCAGTAGCTCATGACTGTGTTTCCTAAATTAAACCCAGTGCTGGGCAACGGGCGGGGGAGGCGGGAGAGGATGTGTGCTTATGTACCTATGTGACATTCATCAGGATAGTACATGGAATGTGGCGGCATACAATTTTTAAATAATGACAGAGTATTTGACACTAGTATAAATTCCCTATTAGTTCTCATGGAATAGAATCGAAGAAAGTAGACTGAGTTTGCCAAACTCATAACTGTGAGCAATTTAAAGTTAGAAGGCAGCCATGACGTGACAAAATCAGGCTATGATTAAAAGCTTATTATCTGGTGTCACCAAAAGGTTGCTCATGTGATTGATAAATGAGTGTTCTGGCATGAATGTTTCATGTGGTTTTGTTTTTGTATTTAAGACCAAAGTGAAACAACAGCTTCACTTGTTCAGCAATGGCACGAGTGAATTCTCTGCTTAATCTAGTGATAGTTTCAATACTGGAAGCATGTGGCATCCTTGATGTTTTTTTTTTCTCCCTGTCTATATTATATGGCTGCTGATACACTTCCTCTCCCCCCCCTTTCCTTCCCTCTTTTCCTTCCTTTTTTTCTTTTCTTTCTTTCTGAGACAAAATCTTAAATTGCCTAAGCTGATCTCAAATTTGCAAGTCTCCTGCCTCAGCTTTTCCACAGCTGCTGGGGTAGTAGGGATGCACCGACTAGTACACATTTAAATTTAATTTGCATTAATACTATCTCCACTACTTTCCTAAGTTGATTCTAGACAATCAACAAAATAGTAAAATGAGCTCTGACTTGTAGTATTTATCAGTTTCCATAGTGTAAATACCTCCCTCACACAGTTTCCACCTGCCTATGCGATGTCACTGAACAGAGTTGGAATGAGACATACATCGTTGTTTATAGATACAGCAGACATAAATAACTTCAAGAACATACAGATGAGCATAAAATGCATAGAAAATGTGCACAAGCAGTTCAAACTTTGGCCAATGAGAACCATAAAAATGACTGTTCAAGCTGAAACCTTACAAGTGATAAAAAACAATTGTTCCATGACATTTAAAATTTATTGATAATGTATCATAAAATCTCTTACTGTGTTATAAGTACATAGGGAAAAATGGTATAGCTAAGTCTCTCTCTGTCTCTGTCTCTGTCTCTCTCTGTCTCTCTCTGTCTCTGTCTCTCTCTCTCTCTTCCTCACTCTAGTACTGGGAATTGAACTTTGGAAACTCTGAGCTACATCCCCAACTTCCCACCCTCCTTTTTAAAACTTGAAAAGGACCTTGGTAAATTGCCTAGACTGGGATTGAACTTGATATTGTGCTGTCTCAGCCTCCTGTATAGCTAGGGATACACGTCTGCATTAACATGTCTGGCTGTTTTACTGCTTTGGAAAAGATTTACCCAGAATTTAAGCCTGGCTTGCAATCCTCTTCTTGTATAACTCAGGATGCATCTTTTCTATACTTTGGCAAATTGTCATACTCCTAAGTTTAGATCAGCTTCTAGCATTTTATGATTCGTGCTTTGAATGTCATGAAATATTTCTGGAATTCCTCTTATGTGAACTTTTTTCAGTATCACATCCTTTCTGGCTTGTCTTCAGCCTTTTTGTCTTCAGCCTTTTTGTCAGAAGCACTTTTGCTCACTTACGTAGCGAAGTCTTCCTTTCCTGAGTTCCCCAGCAGTGTCTGCACAATCTTCTCAACAGTGTGAGGACCAACATTCCTGCTACCAGTTACTGCTTCTGTGGCTCTAGAGTCAACTTTTACTGTCTGCATTGTCACTTTTATTTCTTTCCTGCACCTTAATCTTTGTGGTCAATTCTCTCCTTTGATTGTACATTTTTATAAAATGCTATATGGAATTTCAACTTGTTGGAAGACTGAGGCAGGAGAATGGCAAATTCAAACCCAGCCAGGGCAATTTAGTCATTTCATTAAGTCCTCTTAAAATAATTAAAAAGGGCTGATGATGTTACTCAGTGCAGAGTTCAATCCCCAGTAATACACACACACACATATACACACAAATTATGTGGGTTTGACTGGAAGATCAGAAAGTAACACAACCATTTGTATTGCTGTCTGTGACTGAATGACAGGAGAGCGATAGTCACTGGTGGCCTTTGAATGAAGCAACATGATTGATTGCTGTTCATGAAGCACATCTGTAATTAGTGATTAGTGGACTGAAGGGCTAGCAGTCAAGTTTGCGCTTCATACGAATCATTCACAATTACTAAAATTCAAGCTGCATTTTAGACAAACTGGTATTAAGTAAATGGAACTTGTGCATACTGGAACTCTGTGAAGTGAGGGCTGCCTGTATTACCATTGTTTTTAATATAATTCAGTTGTAACTTTCAGTTTTAAATAATGACTGTGTTTAACAAAATCCCTGAAAATTCAGTAAGCAGCTCTTAGAAGTGGGGACAAGCCAGAACCAACCCACCACACTGCAAAACTCCATACAGAGGTCAGGGATTTAGCTCAGTGGTGTAAGCACCTGCCTGGTGAGCACTAGGTCATGAGTTTGATCCCCGGTACAAAAAAAAAAACAAACAACAACAACAACAACAACAACAACAACAACAAAAAACCCTCCATACAGCTTCAGGCAAGGTGATGGGAGCCTATAATCCTAGATGCTTGGGTGTCTGAGGCAGGAGGATCACAAGTGTGAAGCCATCCTGGGCAACATAGTGAGACCCAGTTTTCAAAATCAACTTTTAAAAGGTCTGAGGATATAGCTCAGTGTTACAGTAAGCTTGGCCCCCATCCCCAGTATTGAAAATATGAAAAACAAAAGACAACAAATTCCAGACAGTGTGTAGTACTTCCTTTGTATGTTGATGTCCAAGGAGTTGTGACTTAAATTCACAGGAAGAAGAGCAAAGGCAGAGCTGAAACACCAAGGCTGATATTCTTTAAATTATGCAGAATATCTGCATTCCAATAATCTAACACGTTATAATAAGTGTACAACCTTGTTGTATATCTTCTTGGTATCCATAAAGAGGAGATGTTTGAAAATCAGTAACTTTTAATTAAAATGCAGCATTTATTTTAACTAAACTGTTAGCTTCCCATTTTATTTCTTTTATGAATAGTGGGGAGAATCTATTAGTTTGTGCTAGGTTTTACTGTAGTAGTAAATGATCCCTGGAGTCTCAATAGCTAAAAATGACACAACTTTATCTCTTGCCCTTGTTATTTGTTGGTCCCAGGTTAATGACAATGCTTCTTGTGGCTGCAAGTTACGTATAGTCCATATGCCTGGTCATTTTAGGATCCTGATGTAAAGAGTCACATACATTGCCCATGTTAGCTCAATGGAAAAGAGAAAATAAGCAGAGTTGGACTTTGCAGTGGCTCTTAAGACTCAAGAGTGGAACTGATACGCTGTCGCTTCTATCATGGTACCACTAGTCAAAAACTCCACATGGCCTAATGTCAGAGGACAGGAGAAATAATCAGAGCAAGACACACATGGTAACAGGAAGCGTAAGCATCTTACAGAAAGTGAGGAGTAAGTACAAAGATGTGTTTTGTTTTTTGTCCTTGTGAGGAGACAGGAACAGCATCTCAAAAACTACTAAAGTTCAGGGATTTAGTTTTTAAAAACTTCTTTCATTGAGATAGTGTAACACTGTCTTGGTTACTTTCTCTCATTGCTGAGACAAAATACTTGATGCCCAAAATGAAGGAAGAAAAAGTTTATTTAGCTTACAGTTTTTGGAGGTTTCAGTCCATACTCAACTGGCTCCAAGGCAGGGTAAGGCTGCTAAGGGGCAGCCGTTCATGGTGACTGCAAGAAACAAGAGCAAAAAGGGCAAAAAGTGGGGAAGCATACCTCCTTTCCTTCTTTATATTGTACACTGACTCCACCCCTGGACAGGTGCAGCACTCACACTGCCAATCCCAGCACTAGACAATGAACCAACCACAAATGCTAGATTTAGCCATCTCCATAATTGTATAAGGCTTGGTGGGGCCATCCAAACACAAACCATAACAAATACCTAATGTTCAAAGATCTCCATACTCCAAGTGTATCTGTCTACTAGCATCAGCATCACATTAGAGTTTTTTTAGAAATGCAGACTCTTGGTGACCCCAGATCACTTCTTAATCAGAATCTTCATTTTAAAGCACCATCCCATGTAATCTGGGTGCACATTAAAGTCTGTGCAATTGAAGCCTAGTGGACTTCTCTAGCTGGATGCTCTTTTGAGCTAGTTTCCCCTTTCCCCGAAACTCTACCTTTCCTATACTCGCAGATATCTGCACCCTGTGTCCACCTCTCCCTCCTCTTCCTCTTCCACTTGGCCTTATTCATTGCTCCGGTCAGACTCAACTTCATGCCCAGCTCCTCACCACCCTGTCCTGTGTGGAGCAGACCTAGGGATATGTCTCACTCTGAAAGGCTTCCTTGCTCCATCTTTTGCCTTGCCTACCCAGCCTCCTCATTAATTGCCAGGGCATCTTTCCAGAGTTCAATTCTGACCAAGATGATAGTAGTTGAGGTGACAGGGAGCTGATTAGGGCAAGGGAGGGGGCCCAAGGAGTCCTACTAAGTGAAAGCAGTCTCAGACCACCATCAGCTTCAGGGCAATACTTTGATCAGTTCCCCCAAACTCAGGCATCTTTCCTAGCCGGGCAGTGGGGGCACTCTGGGAGACTGAGGTAGGATGACCACAAGTTCAAAACCAGTCTAGGAAATTTAGCAATTTGGTGAGGTCCCATCTCAAAATTAAGAAAGGGTTGGGCATGTAGCCTGCTGAGAAGGCCCTGGGTTCAATCTCCACTGCCAAAAACAAAAACAAAAATCCCACAAAATTCACATCAGTATCACTTTTGGGTTAATGTCCATATTTCCTAATTTCCCTATACTTTGTCCCTTTCGATGTAAACTCTCACTATTCCTTGTACTGAACAATATTACCAACCTGGTCTTGTTGGGAGATGCCAGTGCATTCACTGTTTCGCATCTTTGCCTGGCTGAACTGCCCTCTCTCTTGCCCCTATGCTATCTGCTTGTCGCGTTCTGGCTACAGTGTTGCCCCTCTGCCAGCTTCCTCTGACTCAGGAACAGATGTACTATCTCTTTCCCTATGTCATTTTCATCTAAGACATAAATAATTGATTGATAATTTTAGTTCTCCCTGTTATTTTTACATCCTGACACTTGGAGGACATGGATCTTTATCTTACTCATCTTTGTAGTCCCATGGAGTAGTGCTGGGTTATGGTAAGAGCTCAGTAAAGGTTTACTGAATGAATGTAGTAAAGATTAAAATGATCAGTTCAATCAGGCATTGAGAAAAATTGGTGGGATCAGACTAGTACACAAAAAGGGTTTAGTATCAGGGTCTCAAGAATGAGAAAATGTGATTATCATTGTGGATATCGCCTCTAAAAGGATGATGGAATTGTCTAGCTTGTGATACAGCAACTGTGCTGTCTAACAAGATAGAAGTGTTTTTGGCAAATGAAAAGTGTTATTTATTCTTTAAGGGAATGAAAGTTATTGCTAGTATGCTAATACCCTTATGCATTCTTTATAATATACTTCATATGGACCTTTCAAGAATGATAACCTTTAAAATGAAAACTTAAATATAAAAGTCCATTATTTTTATGTACTTGAAAAAGACAATATGACAATAATATGTAAGCTTTATTGAGTACTTTGTTCCAGGTTTAGTTTTTGTGTTTAAAACAGCTTTGCTGAGATAATGATTTATGTAAGGAACTCTCTAGTTTTGAGCACACAATTCAATAAACTTCAGTATCTACAGAGTTGTGTAATTAACACCACTATTTAATTTTAGAGCATTTTTATCACTCTAGAAACTTTGTGCCATTTAGTCACTTCTCTGGTCCCAAGTAATCACTGATCTACTTTTTGTTTCTCTGGGTTTGCCTTTTTCCATATATTTTATATAAATGGAATCATAGAATACATAACTTGTCATGATTGGCTTCTTTCAATTTGGTATAAATTTTCAAGGTTCATCAGTGTTATACCATGTCAGGACTTTGTGTCTCTTAAATACTGAGGAACAGTATGATGTTTTACCAAATTTGCTAGTTTTTTTCACCAGCTGATGGATAGTTATTTTTTCCCCCTTTTGGTGGTTGTGAATGATGCTACCACAAATATTGGTACAGATATGTTTGTGAGGACATATGTTCCTATTTCTCATGATAGATATCTTGACATCTTGGGCAGACATCTCCAGATTTCTAGAAGGGCTATGAGGTAAATTGTTTTCAAGGTTACCAGTTCTTGGGTCATGGATTTAGGGTTTGAACTCGGATTGGAAATCACTGAGATTTTCAAGGGCCAGTCCTAGTTCCCGCCCTGCTGTGCCTAAGAACAATGCTTCACATAGTGAAGAACTGAAGGGTAAAGAGACACAGTAAAAATGAGCTGGCCTCATCATGCCAATGGCTGGCCCATGTCCCTGCAAGGAGATTGTGTGTTTATTTATCCTCCCCCCTGAGTCTGAGTTCTGTTGCTCAGTGAGGGTGAGGCAAAGCCTAGCCCATGGCAGAAATCCTAGAACTCAGGACAGACCCAGCCACTTGACAGGAGGCTTTGATGTAGATCTGCAAGGAGTATCAGCCCCAAGCTGTTTCTCCAGTGCCCCAGTGAGGAGAAACATCAGTTTATCGCAAGAAGAATAGGCTGGCTATGGTGACCCATACTTGTAATCCCCAGCACTTTGGAGGCTGAGGCAGTAGGGTTGCTGCGAGTTTGAGGCCAGCCTGGGATACACAGTCAGTCCAAGACCAACTTGAACTACATAGCAAGATCCTGTCTCAAGGAAAAAAAAAAGTAGATGCCCAGATTGTTTCTGCACCCACTCTAAAGCCATCAGGGTCTGAAACCACTGCCCCAAGATTGATCTTTCTTCTCTGCCTAATGAAACACTGTACAAAAGACTTTTTATCTTTAAAATTCGTTTTTAATTTTTCGTGACTCATTGTGAGGGACCTGGTTCGTGTCCATGACACATCTGCATTCTCTATATTCCGCCTTTCCTCCCTTACTGATTTTTTAAAAGCTGTGGAACAATAAACTTACACACAGGGAAAGCCCGAAAGCCCTGGTGAAAGTCGACCAAAATAAACAAAAGCACTGGCACAGAATATACAAACATGATTGATGGCACGCTTGGTTTGGTCAAGTGTACTTCTGACTGACGTGTATCAACTCTGTCCTTAAAACAACTCAATGGGGTTACTCTGATCATTCTAGTTTTATAGACAGCATTTACAGCAACTAGGTGATTTGCCTGGAAGTATACAGCCAGCGGACGGTACATTCTGAATTTAAATCAACATTAGTTTGTACTTGCACTCACCAATCAGGGACTCACCCATCGAGGATCTCACAGAGTTTCCTGCTGGGGCAGAAAGCCCTTCTAGAGTTGCTGCTGCTGGATGAAGATAGAGTACAGACTGGATGGCATCACTGCAGGCTCCTGTACCTGCCTCCCATGTGGTTCCCTTGCCCAGAAGTGGGGTATCCCCAAGGGCCCCTCTGTGTTTCTCATTGAATACTTTGCCTTCCCTTGTGAAAGGCTGCAGACTTCTGTGTCTCCCATCTGGCCACTTGCTGTGCCTGGCAAACTTCAACTTTAAGCATTTCCTTCAGGCACGGGAGGTGGAGGCTGGGTGGCCTGCTTTCTGCTCTGTTCCGTACTTACCCAGTTTCTCTAGTCCACCTCTGGGCAGCTGAGTCATCAGAAACTGAAAAGCAACTAATATCTGTCCAAACCTGGCAAAAAGATGGTGACAAGAAAATGACAATGTGGAGGAAACCTTTTTGAGATGCACACTTGCGGGCCGTCAACCCCAAGGCTGTTTCCTGTCTGCCTCTTTCCTCCTTCTCTGATTGCTCATGGAGAACCTGGTGATGGTTGAGTCTTTCCTGTCTTGCTTCACACACAGCCTTCTGCCCACCGGGATCTTTTCTACCTCTGAGTCCAGCATCTCTGTCCCTTCTGTGCCACCCCAGCCAGTTGCTTACAGATGTGGCTCCTGCAGGGTCCACATTTTTCCCACCACATACCTCTGTGCCCTCAGCAGTGAAGCCTTGTATGGGACTAGTGTTCCTGAAGGTGATTTCCCTTCCTTTCTTCTTCCCTCTCCTTCTGGGGAAATCCCAAATGTGTCAAGGCCTTCCACAAACTGGCTTCAACATCACTGCCTCCTCTGGCTCCTACTTCTCCTTAATTTGACTTCTAGGCTGCATTTTCCTACTTCCCTCCGCGTCTCTGCTTAGTCTGCTCCTCTCTCCCCAGCACCTCCAGCCCTCTCCACCCCCGCTTGTGTCAGCCCAGCTTTGCCTGGCCGGCTTGCACTCCTCAGCCCCTCTCCTTGTCTCTGGGATCACTGTCACTCCCTCATCTCACCACACTGACCACCAGTGGCTGGCTTCTTCCTTAGTGTCCTCAAGTTCACCTCAAGTTCTGCTTCATTGCCTCAACTGTACTACAAGTTTCTTAAAACAAATCCAGGTTCAGCTGAGGATTTAGCTTAGCACCAAAAGCGCCTGCCTGGCAACCGAAAAGATCCCAGGTAACAAAAACGACAAACAAATCCAAGCGACAGAACTAATTGGACTGAAGAACAATGGTAAATCTCAACCTCAGTAAGGTAAGGCAGAGTGTCCCTTTCCAAAATGCTTAGGACTGAAGAGTTGCAATTTTAGAGGGTTTTTTCTTTTTCCTTTAAAAAAATTTGTGTAAATTTACTGGTTGAACATCTCTAGTTTGAAAATTTAAGAACGGAAATGCTCCAAAATCCAAACTTTATTGAGCACACATGTGACATCGAAGACGTTTCATATTTTGGAGCAGTTCAGATTTTGAATGAAGGCTGCTGAGCTTGTTTTTATCATATTTCAGTAAGTCTGAGGATCATTATAGGATACAGCTGACTCCTGAGGAGTTAATATGTGGGAAAAAGCACATCTTCAATGAAAATATGGTGCTGTTTCTATCCTACTGAGTACAACAAATGAATTTAAATGCTTTTCTCAGCCCTCTGGCTGTCATGCTGTGCCCAGGCTGGCTCTGTCTCCCTCTTTTGGTTTTCGTGTCCCCTATTCTGAAATGCTGTTCCATGGCTTTGGTCTTTCACTTCCTTCAGTGATCTCCACTTTCGCAACTGTTACTGTCTGTGGGCCTGCCATCTCAGCACTCTGGAAGGCTGAAGCAGGAGAATCACAAGTTCAAACCCAGTTGGGGCAACTTAGAGGCTTAATGAGACCTTGTCTCAAAATACAGAATAAGGAAAGAGCTGATGATGTAGCTCAGTGCCAAGAACCTGGGTTTAATCCTTAGTTTAAAAAGAAAAAAAGTTACGTTCCTCTTCATCCAATTGAGCATTGCCAGCGGCCCCCCACCCCACCCCATTCTTTTACACTGATTTTTCTTTGCGGCATTTATCACTGGCTGATATTCTGTTACTGGGGTTTAGGTTATGGTTGTTACTCCTTTCCACATTGGAAATAGGGCTTGCCAACTGTAATAGGCAGTATTGTTGGATAATGAATACTGTTGAGTGACAGAGCTTGAGGTTCACCAGGTCGGGGGTGGTTTTCTTGGCTTGTGTGCCTACTTCTTACGGTAGCTGGCAAACAGTGGGTGCTCAAGAAATGCTTATGGACTGAAGCATATCTGAAGCACCTCGGAGCTTGGTAGCTTGTCTAAGGCCATCTAACCTGGCAAGGTTAAGAGCAGGACAGTAGTTCAGGTAACTCTGATCGTTTTTCCCCTTGGGTAGTGGCTGTCCAACTCCCCTCTTTTGGGGGAGCAATTCTTTTGCAGAGTCGTCTCCTGGTCTCCCCAGTGCCCAGCACATTGCTTTGCAGGTGCTATGGCACATTTATTTAACACATATTTAGAATGTGTTTGAATCTAGTGTTTTACTGCCTCAGGTCCTCAGGGATGAAAGGGGCACGCAGGCGTGCGCGGCCCCTCCGACAAGGACACCAAGAGCACAAAGCGCTCCTGCCCACCCACCAAGAGCGGCTCCCAAAGCCAGGCTGAAGAGCACTGGCCCTGGCCGCTTCAGCACGCTGACCATGGCCATGCACACCCCGCTTCCCGGGTCAGACGACCTCTCCCGCCGACCTTGCCTCCTCTAGGGGAGAGCCTGAGTGGGAAACGAGGCGAGGGAGGCCCCAGGGCTGCCCTCCACGGTGCAGGAGCTGCCACCCGCTCGGGGTCCCTGCTGGACGCGGGGCTCGGCGGGTGCGCGGGAGCAGGGGGCGCGCGGTGGCTCCGCGCGGGGATGCGCGCGCGCGCCGGCCTCGCCTCCCTCGCCCGCTCCGGTGCTACGTGCTTCCTTTGTCAATGAGGCGCCGCTCCGAGCTGCAGTAGCCCTCGCGGCCAGCGAGCCCGAGCCGGAGCTAGTGCCCGACCCCCGCGCGTGAGCGGCGAGCAGCAGGGGCCAGGGCGGGCCGGAGAGGCAGCGCGGCGGCGGAGCGAGCGAGGGACCCGAGCGCGCCCTGCGGCCGCCGGTCCCGGCTCCGTCGCAGGGAGGGGGCCCCGGGCGGCGCCCGTCCCACTTCGCTGCCCGGGGCGCGCCGGCGCGCGGCGACAGGCACCGTGGGAAGCCCGGCCCGCGGCTCCATGCGGCCCCGGCCCCTGCGCGGCTGAAGCCGCGGCTCCCCGGAGCCCGCCGCGGCCAAGGCGGGACGAGCGCGCGGGCCACGGCCGGAGATGCCCGCTGAGGACCCGGGCGCCCAGGGCTGGACTCCCCAGCGCGGAGCGGAGCGAAGCAGCGGCCTGGATGTGTGAAGGGTCCTCATGGCTCTGCAGGAGGCGAAGCCCCAGCGCCCGAGGGAAGCTGGGCTGGCGGCGCGGGGGCTCGGTCGGGCCGGCGAGGGAGCCGCGCGCTGCCCGGGCGTGAGGAGCCCCGCGGCCCGCGCGCCCCAGGAGGCGCCGCCACCGCCGCCGCTGCCCTCGCTGCTGCTGGGACTCGTGCTGCTGGCGGCCCTCCCCGAGCACGGCAGGGCCGACCCGGGTAAGCACTCGCGTCTGGACCAGCGGGGCTGCCGCCGGGGTTAGTGCCTGCCCGGGTGGCGGTGCACGGAGAGGTGCTGGCAGCCCCGGGCTCCGGGATTTTCTCCGCCCTTCGCTGCTGCAACAGCAGGCAAACTGTCAGAAATCTGTCTCCCGGGAAGGCTCCGCTGGGCGGGGAAGAAAAAGAGAGGCTCATTCCTGTCTTCTGTCTGAACAAGTTGCAGAGCCTTCTTAGTGGTCCCGCAGGCACGCTTTATTTAAAGACATACTGTGTTCGGGACACCTGAAGAGGGATGTGTTTTTTGTAGGACACGTTTCAAGTGTTGACCTCCACTGTAATTTTGGGCTCCTTGTTGAGAGACCACTTTATCTTAACTATATGGACTGGCTGTGAGTTTTAAGCAGTTTCTGTGCCTACTTCCCAAACAGCATTCTCATCTCTGGGCTTCCTTTTTGTTTTGGGACGGAGGTATCTAAAATAATCAATTTCATCTGGCAAAGGTATTCAGGCAGTGGACGAGTATATAATCCACTGTTTGCAGGACGCTAGTTTACAGATTTAAAAAAATGCTTGGGTCTTAGACTTAATCCTAAAGAAACAGATTTCTGTAATTTTTTGGGCAGTTTTACAAAATCTATTGTAATTATTTGGGTGCTAAAGAGCTTCAAAACTTACACTGTGTAGTCAGCAGTTGTCTTTGAGATAAGACTGATGACTGTGACTTAGAAAGGGCTGGATTTTGTGTTTGTGATGAAATTCTGGACTTGTGATATAATCAGTTTATGAAAAATGTAACTCTCACCTCAGTTTGTTTCTGTAGTTTTGTGGATTTTAGCATGGATTAATAAGGACCCCTTTCCAGGCACACTCTTCCCAAAATTAGATTAAAATTCTTAATTGTGAAGGAACTCACATATTGTTTTAGTTAAGAGGATTTTAGGTTAAAAATATCTCTTGTCTTCAACAGTTTAATTCAAATCTCATTTTCCTTTGATTCGGTTAAAGGGTCACAGACCTGAGGTGCCTGCCTTCAAGAATTCTCGCTTGCGATAATAGATGTTACTAAGTTCAGTAGTCAAGCTACCTAAGAATTTTAGCTCCAATTTTTGTCCCTGTAGCAGTTTTCAATGACGTGAATTCGGCACAAAGGTTCAGAGACCATTCCTAAGACACATGTACAATGCCTCAGTATCTGTTGGCTCAGATGCACCGAGTTTTTGTCTACACTCTTTCAGACCCTTGACTGTGGTAGATTGTTTAGGAGATATCCGAGATTCTAGCTTTTGGATGTTGTTCATTTGCCTGCAGGTCTTGAAAACTGTCTTGCCATCCGTCATATGTGAAATCTGGCTTTCATGTATTGTTCCTGTTCAGCCCGATGTCAGATGATTTCCTCTGATGGGTCTTGAATTTCTCATCTCCCTTCCCAACGTTTTTATACAGACCCTTCTGAACCTCTGTGGCTTTGCTGGGCTCCTCCTTCTGATAGCCTAGGCCTGACCTCAGGGACTTCAGATCTACATCTTCTGGTTTTGGCGCTGCTGTCTGTTTAGTTGTAGTCTAGGGTCCCCAGGAACACAGGGCTTGGAAAGTTGCTTTGATTAAAATCAAAGTCACTAAAAGTGGATGTTGCTTCCTCAAGGCCTTTATCTTTTACCTTCTCACTGGGTGGAACAGACTTGTTGCTTTCTCTGTGCTAAATGTTGGGTACCCTTCCTACTTCCAACCCTGTCGCCGCTGATCTGTTTTCCGTGGTCCGGTCCACCTGTGGATCCACCATCTGCCTCTGAAGTCTGTGGAATTTTGTGGATTTGCTGCTGTGTCTATTTTATGATGGTTCCCTCGATGGCAGAGGTAAACCCTAGCCTTCCTGTCCTGTGTCCTCCCTGCTGTCATTTGTTTTCTGTTTCCCATTTGGGGCAGCTTCGTCTCAGGGTGGGAGAGTCCTGAACATCCCAAAAGGTTTGAGGGAGGCAGTGGTATCAGGTGTACACTTGCTGGGGACCTTTGACTTTCAACAAATGACCTCTCTTGGAACTTCTTCTGACGGTCAGCTGTGGTCTTGTGCTGTCTCTCACTGTAAAGGGTGTGGTGTGCTGAGCTGTACAAGAAGCCAAACCCGTGACAATTAAGATCCTACCTAAAGTGTTAGTTTGCTATGCTCATGTGGTTGGCATTGTTAGTATTCCTTGTTTTTTAAGGAAGGCTAAGCCAAGACATTTGCCTTTGTTTAAAAAAAAATGGGCAAAAATAGGTTTGTTTTTAGAAAGTACTGCCATAGGTGTTCAGTATCTTTGTATCCTGGGGCACAGAAGCCTGACTGGGCATGATGGGGTACATCTGTAATCCCAGTGCTCGGGAGGCTGAGACAGGAGAACTGCTGTAAGTTTGAAGCCAGCCTGGGTGATATAGTGAATTCAAGACCAGCCTGAGCCACAAAGAAAAAAATCTGTTCTCAAAAAAAAAATCAGAATCTAAGGGAAGAAAGTGTTCAAGGGGGAAGGAGTGATAAGCGTCACAAATGGTACCAAGGGCAGGATTAGGTGGGACTGGCAGCAGCGGAGCTTGGGTTTGCACATGGGGATGTTTGGTGGCCTTGAGAGTGGTGGGTTCAAGAGAGGAAGGATAAAGAGAAATTGAGATAATAAAGGGGAAAACTGTATAATTAGAGTAATAGGGCAGGTGAGGCAAAGGGAGGGCAAGATAACATGGGTTCATGCTTTCTCATGGCAGTGTTAAAGATATACAATAAGAAAGTTTGATCTGGTACTTTCCCCCCCCTAATATAGATGGCCCAAGCAAATATATGTGGATTTATATTAATCAACAGCACCTCAGAGATACTTTCCAAGATGTCCCAGACCTTGCTTCCCCTTCCCTCCCTGTTCCCCTCAAAGCAAAGAACATCTCGGGAACAGTGGCACTGTACTTTTAATATTGATACAAAACAGAAGTCAGATATCCCTTCCCTGCCCCACATCCTTTCCCCAAAGTGAACATCACTGTGGTAACTTTGAGATCCTGCCGTCCTGATGATGACCAGAGAGTCCCCCCAAGCTTAGTATGTCTCAAATTACTGGGTGATCTGAGAACGTGCCAAGCGAAGGTACACACTTCTCTTTCATTTCATTCACTTTTCAAGCCCCGTTGTGGTTTTCTCTCTTTTTCTTTCTCTTTTTTTGAAAACAAACAACAACTCCGCTCTTCTCTAGACAAAAATGAATAGCTGGAATGGCCCTGAAACATTCTGGTTGCTTGACAACATGTAAGAGGGGATTTCTAAGCACACAGAGGGACACATTATTCTAGGTGATGGGATGCCTGCCATGGGTGGTGGCTCTCTTGGGGACTTCAGCACTGAAGGAGCAGCCAGTCAGTCAGCAGTTTGAGTGTTGTAGGTATCAGTGGTGGGGGGGAAGGTGGCATGCAAGTCACATGGCTTTGCCAGGATTCATCAAGCACCTGTCATTGTTCAGGCTCTTAGTGGTGAGCCGGCCCAGGACAGGCAGGCAGGGGCGGGGGGCGGGGCAGGTTAGTAAAGTACTGGACCTCTGTGAATTAGGTCTCTTAGGGGCGGTGAAGCAGCCACCAGTTGGTGCAGCCCACAGGGATCTGGAGCCCAGAGGGCCATAGTTCTGATTCCTCAAGAAAACTTGCTCTGTTTAGAGGTCTTTGTTTTCAAAGGTCACAACTGATTCCAAGTTTTGAAATGTCATGCTGTCCAAAGAGAACACACCCATGAACTACCATGGTTGTTTGCTTTTTTTTTTTTTAAGAAAAAAAACCCCCAAATTTGGTAAAGTATAATTTACTAGTTATAGTTACTTCTTTTAGGAATACCGGCTGATGAGTTTTTACAGAAGTGCTTTGCATGGATCCCACACCACAATCCAGATGTGGAACATTTCTGTCACCCCAAAAGCTTCCTCCTACTCCTCTGTGGTCAGGCCTTCCCACCTACACACCCAGTCTCTGGCAGTCACTCATCTTTTCTCTGTCCCTGTAGTTTTGTCTGTTCCAGGCTTTATATAAATGGAATCAAACTATGTAATTTTTTTTTGTGTTCACCGTCTTTCATTTAGCATCATACTCTTGAAGATCATCCACACTGTTGAATCATAATTCTGTCCTTTTAATGGCAGAGTAATATTCAATGAGCACCAGTTTATTTATTCATTCAGCAGCCGATGGAAATTTGGGTTGTTTCCAGGTTGGGGCAGAAAGGTCTTTGTGTGGGCAGTTTCCTTCCCCTGGGGCAAAGAAGAATGGGATTGTTGGGTTCTATTTTAGGTCTGTGTTTAACCTCATAAGAAACTGCCAAACTGTCCAATTTTACAACTCTGTGAGCAGTGTGTAAGAGTTTTAGCTGTGTCCTCACGGGCACTCAGCCATTGTCAGCTGTTTTTTCCTTTTAATTTAAATTTCAGCCATTTTAATAGTTAAGTATCTCGTTTTGGTTTTAGTTTGCATTTTTCTAATTACTGACAATGTTATTTCTGCATATCTTTTCATGTTCTTCCTTGCTGTCTGCTTCTCTTCTTTGAAGCATCTATTAAATTCTTTTGCCCATTAAAAAAAATTTGGTGGTTTTCTTACTGTTTTGAGTTCTTTATTCCATCTGAATATAAGTCCTTTATCACATATGTATTTTGCAGATACTTTCTCCCACCCTGTGGCTTTTTTTTCTTATTTTATTAATGGTAGTTTTTTTAAAGAACGGAAGCTTTGAATTTTGATTACCTTCACCTTACACACTTTTTAAGGGTTGTGGTTCTGTGTGTATGTAACATAGAAGTCTCTGCCTAACCCAAAGCCACAAACATCTATGATTTCTTCTGGAGGTTTTATATTTTCATTTTTAGGCCTATGCCCCATTTCATGTTACTTTTATAAATTGTGTCAAGGTTGATTTTTTTTCACAACCTTACTTAGTGATTCTAGCACCATTTATTGAAAAGATTGTCCTTGCTTCGTTGACTTACCGTGGCACGATGTGTGTGGCTTTATTTCTGAACTCTATTCTGTTCTACTGATCTGTATTTTTCTTTATGCCAGTACAGTGCTGTCTTGCTTTCTTTAGCTCAGCATCTCTTAACCTCAGGACTACTGACATTTTGAGCTTGGTGATTCTTTGTTCTGGGGCCTGCTTTGTGTATTGTGGGATATTTAGCAGTGCTTCGTACCTCTGCCTAAGATGCCAATAACTGCCTCCTTCTCCAGTTGTGACAACAAAAAATGTTTCCAGACCTTTCAGGGAAGTAAAATCATCCCCAGTTTGGTTCCAGTGAACTAGCTTTTTAGTAAGCTAGGGCGTGAAATCAGAGAGAGTGAATATTCTTTCTTCTTCTTTTTCAAAAACTATTTGACTATTCTAGGTCTTATGCAGATTTCAGTATCTTCGTGTTAATTCACTATAAAAAATCCACCCGAATTTTCTATTGGCTCTCAATTAATTAAAGACTGAGTCTTAACAGTTTTGAATGTTTGGATTCATGGACATGATGTTTTCTTTTAGTAATGTTTTGTGGTTTTCAGCATGTGGATTTGTACACGTGTATTTTGTGTTTTCAAGTCTTTGGTAGACAGTACTTAATTTCTTCTGAGTATATGGAAAAGTGATTTTAAAATGTTAGCCTTGTATTGCATGATCCTTCTAAACTGATTTTAGTTCTAGGAGCTTTTTATAAATTTTTAAATAAATTTTTAAAGTTTTTTTCTAAATAAAAAACCATGCTATCTGTAATTAAAGACATTTTTATTTCTTTCTTTTAAATCTGTATGCTTTTGAATTCTTTTTCTTGCTTTATTGCACTGGTTAGAATTTCTAACATTTTACTGAATAGAAATGAAGACAGGGAGAATCCTTGCTTTGATCCCAACCTTGGGGGAAAACATTCAGTCTTTCACTATTAAATATGAGTTAGCTATAGTTTATTTATTTATTTATTTATTTTGGTTTTTCTCGAGATAGGGTCTTACTTTGTAGTTCAGGCTGGCCCTGAATTCTCTGTGTGGTCCAGGCTGGTTTCAAACTCATGGCAATCCTCCTGTCTCAGCCTTGTGAGTGCTGGGATTATAGGCCTGTGCCTCCAGGCCTGGTTTTTGGTTTTGTTTTGTGGAGGCCCTTTTTTCTCCTCATTTTGAGAAAGTTCCCATCTATCCTTACTTGATTTGAACCATGATTGGTATTGAATTTTGTCAAATATTTTCTCTATTTATTGAGATTGTCACAAATTTTTTCTTCTTTAGTCTGTAAAAAGGCAAGTTAGTTGATTTTAGAATGTTGAGTCAACCTGGATTCCTGGAATCAACTCCAGCTTAGGTCATAATGCATATTCTAGCTAGGCCTGGTTTCCTAATACTTTTGTTAGCAAATTTTCAAGTTTTGCATTCATGAGACTGTTGGCTTGTATCCTCTTTTTGCTGAAAAGCTTGGTGTGGCTTTAATATAAGGGTAACAGTCGTTTATCAAGCAACAGGGAAATCTTTCCCCTTGTGTTTTATGGAACTGTGTGTATAGGATTGGTGTTACCTGTAAAGTCTGTGGTTCTACAGGATGAGATTGAAGACTGCTTGGGGGTTTCTTTTGTTAAAGGAAACATATCAGGTACCTCTAGTAGATTTCTTCATTCTGGGGGATACCCATGGACACTGCAGAGGTTTGGTTCAGAATCTAAGGAGAGAAGTTGGGGTGAAGGAAAGGAAACTGGGCTGGAGACTGATCCTCATCAGTCCCTTTACTTTTCACAACCATGATCTTCTCACTGTAAAGGGGACTCTCCAGATCCTCATGTGCTCCCTCGCCCTGCTGGCTGCATGTTTCTGAGCCCCACGCAGCTGCCTTGGTGGGGTCACCCGTCTGGTCTCACCCTCTGCCACCCCAGCAGCAAAACTAGTTAAGGATTCTCACACCACAAAGGGAGGCATCTTCCTGTATTTTGCTGTCATAATTCCAGTATGAAGCCCAGATAAATATTGGCTGAATTTCAATCCTTATTCCTTACTGGCTTTTAAAAAATTATAAAAGCAACATATGCTTTATTAAATTCAAACAATACACAAGCGTATGCCGGAAAATGCAGAAAGCTCTGCTGGCTCTGTCACTGTTCCCTAGAGTTGTGCTGTCAGGCATTGGATCCTTCAGACCTCTTTGCATACAAATCTTTCTATCCATAAACATAGCTTCACTTAATATTTTTCTCAGGTACAGGCGGTGTCACATCCAGCACTTAATGCTGCCTTGTGGTGCTGTCTCTACGCTAGCTGAATTTTATCATACAAGAATTTGAACTTTTCATGAAAGTATGGAACAGCCTTTTACTATAGAAGGAAACTGCTTTAAGACCATCATAAGAGTCAGACCTAGAATTGAGCCAGGAGTGGTGGCTCATGCCTGTAATCCCAGTGCTCAGGATGCTGAGGCAGGAGGATCACTGTGAGTTTGAGACCAGTCTGGAATATGCAGAGACCCCCTGTCTAAAGAAAAAAAAATTCAAACCTAAAGTTAAAATTATCCCTAGACAATTCCTTCTGTTTTCCCCATTTCATGGCTTCCTTTCAAGAGATAGTCCCGCAGATATTTAAGGACTAGTGAGGACACTTTTAAACACCACCTAGTGTGGGAATGAGCTCTGTGTTTGAGCCAACTATTGTGGATGTAAATAGGGTCACGGAGTTGCCCATGGCAGAGCTCAAGGTCAGTGCTGTACCTGCCTTCCATCCACTCAAGCAAGGCTTTGTCTAATGTGTCCTAACCACGACAGTGGAATTTGATTCAGATTTTGATTTGTATATGTTCAATCTATTCTTAGCTCAAAAGAAAACCTCTGAATGTCAGAAACACAGAATAGCTTTGGTATTTATGCAGCACTGGTAAATCTTGATCTTCTTCAACAAAATAAATAGAAAAGTCTAAAATATTTCTAACTGTATTCTTTCCATGTGAAATATGGACTTAAGTCCTGGAATGAAATTAGGACTCCCAGACTTGCACCTTTTGCTTCTGTTCCTAGAAATGAATGCCATTCCTGTTACTTGTCTTTTTTTTTTTTTTTAACCAAATGTCAACAGCAAGCCCAGAAAAGCTGAAGAAAAATGGAAAATCTGGGAAGAAAAGGTGTTGAAATTAATAGTGCTGCTTCTAAATCCTCCTTGAAAAGAGCTGAGCAAAAATAATCTCTAAACCTGCACAATTCATTATCAAATACTAAGTCTTTGTTTGGAAAAGAATAGGAGAGTCTGGATTAGAAGCATTATTTTGAATATAATTAAGCTGTATAAAAGTGTGTTCAAAAGTCAGCAACATAGAGCTGTCTTTGGTAGTTTGCTGTTAACTTATGAAAATTGGAGATGAATTCCTGAAGTAAACAGTGAACCCTACAGGCACTGAGTCTCTCTCTGTCTCTGTCTCTGTCTCTGTTTCTGTCTCTTTCTTTTCCCAAATGTGGTGGGGAATGTTTCTTGTCACTGGCCCAGCAATAAAAATATTTGAAACAAGTATTTCTTCTGCCTTATGTAATACATTTACTTTCCCATGTAGGGAGAACTGTCCCAGAGTTTGGGTGTAACAGTTCATGCTTGATGTTTTTGGTCTCTTTTCCTAATTGAATCTCACACCAGCCCTCAGAGTGGGACATTATTGGCTAACAGTTGTATAATGGTCCTGGGATTTTTTTCTGTTATTTTTTGATTGGGAGCAAATAGTCTGACTATACAAACTAGCTCGAGTATGGGCCTCTCAAGCTACCAGGGATGCTCTTGTGATACTCAGTATAGGGATGAAATGTAACTGGGCCATGTGGATGTTGCAGTTTATTGATGGAAATAATGCTTAACACTTTCTAGTGGTTACTGTTTGGGTTAGCTCCTTTGAGTCTCACACCCTTATAAAATAGTCTCTGTTATTAATCCCCGGCTTCAGATGAGGAAAGGGAGGCACAGACTGACTGAAGGGGAACTCATTTGTTGTGACAAAGCTAAGTCCCCGACTGTCGAAGAGTGGGACTTGAACCTGGGCACTTTGACCCCACTTTCCTTACTGCTTCTTTGTGCCACCTTCCTGGACAGTAGGGGACTGAGGCTTTGTGTGTTACTGGCCCGTTCTACCTTCCCACTTCTGGATCCCTCCTTCCACCTCTTCCTGCAGACTGGCTTCCTCTGATTTCCATAGCTTCTTGGTTCCCTTGTCTCTACGCCTTGCATGGGGCTTTCACTTGCTACGTACTCACTGTCACCAGACATCCGCCACCTCCTGATTGCCCTGGCTCCACATCCTTTGGAGGAGAATCTGCCACCAAGGCCAGTGGAGTTAAGTATCTACCTCTCCTCTGAAAAGGGGCGCATCATATAAAAATGACTTCTTAGCCTGACCCCTTCTTCAACAAAGGGTCAGTTTTAAATAAGATGGTTGGTGTGTGCATGACAAACTTCCTAAAAGTCATCTCTTCCCTCATAGCAATAAAAAATACATTCATTTGTTGGTAAGCTTTTCTTTTCTTTTTTTTTTGTCTTTTTCCTTTTTATTGGTACCAGGGATCGAACTCACGACTGCCTGCTTACAAGGCCGGCGCTTATGCTGCTGAGTTAAATCCCCAGCCCCTTGGTAAGCTTTTCTTAATAAAGACGATGGTAGATGGCTGGGTTTAGAGCCATCGGCTAATTCATGGCTGATTTCAAGGTAACAAGTGAGTTGGGGGACAAGTGTACCCAGTGAGCTGAGCCCTGATGTGACCAGGCCCACTCAGCTCTGGTCCCCTCTTGGCTGGGCCATCTGCAGGGCAACTTACACAGAAAGTATAGCATGTCTCCATGGAGTTCACAGTCGAGGCTTAACAGGCCATTCAACTAGGGGGCTTGTAATTGTCAAAGGAAGTAAGCCTGCAGGGAGCGAGGGTGCAAGGATTCTGACTTAGCTTGGAGCATGCTTTCCCAAATGTGCAACCCAACAGGCACACAGAAAATTCTTAAAAACTGCAATTCCCTTTGACTGCTATGTTTCACCTGTGACGTGTAATTAACCCTTTTACAGATTTTAAGATGCCAGACCTGATGTTTAGGGACTGGTGTTGGTTTCATTTTCTGGCCCTGAAAGGTATCATTTTTCCTCCTGTCAGCATCTCCTTCTCATTAGGTGTTTTCATGACCAGGCTCATTTCTTCTACCTTTTAAACTAAAGATGAAGCATCCTAGTGGTGGCCTCCTAGATGTCTTTCTGTTGAACATACATTATTAGTCTCAATTGGAGGCTTTTATTTATGATCGTGGGGCCATCTCTCAGCTCGTGAAATTATGCTCAAAGCCAAGACAGCCTTGCGACAACCTCCTCTGCCAGTGTGCCAGACGCCTACACAGATCTCAGGGCCTGTCTGGTTGGCTCTTTTCCCTGGCACATCTGGAGAGGATACTATAGGAGTCTTGGCTTCTCTGTACTATTTACGATTCCATCTATGCTCCTCATTTTTCCTCCTGATGTGACTTTGTTGCTAACCCTGGCTGGCTCTCACAGTTGGTGGAGTTAGCCACTGGGTGATGGAGTAAGCCAGTGCCAACAGCATGGCTCTGGCTCTCTCTTTAGACATGGAACTCCAGCTGTCCTACGGATGGAAGGTCAGTGTCTTTACCCATTAAAAATAGCACAATTAATTTATCCTTTTTAATTTCCCTGGAGATACAGCAAGAGAAAATATGTTTTACAAGGTTCTTCTTTTATGGTTTAGTGGAGATTTGTCCTAGTTTATGGATATGTTGACTTTTGAATAAGAGGACTAACATTTACCAAAAAGCTTCTATTGTGTTAGGCACTGGATCAAGGACTTTTATCTTGTTTAATCCCCATGGCAACACCATTAGGTGGTTCTTGCCCATTTTTCTTGAGAGGAAGCTAAGATCCAGAGGACTTTTAAGAATCCTACTTGCCTAAGGGTACATTGTTGTTAAGTGATGGAGCTGGAACTTGAAAGTAGATCTGACTGCAAAATAAATATATTTTCAGCTACATTATATGGCTCCAACCTCAACATTTTATTTGATGTTTCAAACATCTAGAAGAGTTGAAAGAACTGTATAATGATACTCATATGCTTACTATCTAGATGGTACAATTAACATTTTATTTTATTTGCTTTATCCTATAGCTATCTGTCC
Organism: Cavia porcellus; assembly: GCF_034190915.1. Classification (NCBI taxonomy): domain Eukaryota; kingdom Metazoa; phylum Chordata; class Mammalia; order Rodentia; family Caviidae; genus Cavia; species Cavia porcellus. The sequence goes on from NW_026947500.1 coordinate 31,767,517, forward strand.
CTCTAGTCATTTGCCTAGTAATCTTATTTTTTAGTGTTATTAAAAGTAAGTTGCAGGCATCTTTAGACTTCACCCCTAAACACTAAAGTACATATGTCATTCTGGTACTGTGAGGGCGAAGCCCAGAGTTCATTATTTGTTTATGGCTTTTTTTGGGGGGGGAGGGGGAGTTGGGGATACACTGTACCTATAATGAAAGGCAGAAATCTTAAGCATACATTTCTGAGTTCTGGCGAATGTATACCCCTGTGTAACCCAAATCCCTGTAAGATGTAGCATATGACTGTCACCCCAGCAAGAAAGTCCCCTTTTATGCTCTCCAGATTTTCTACTCCCTATTCCCAATCCCTGTATGCCCCCAGATCTATTAATTCTTTTTTTCACTGTGGCTTAGTTATATAACTATGCCATTGTTTGCTTTTCTTCTAACCTGCTAGTTTTCTTCATTTTGCAGCAGAAGATAAAAATGAATATTCTGCCCATGTGCACAAGAGAGGTTATGACTCCAGGACTGTCTTCCTGCAGTCATGCTGTCCCAAGCAGTCTTAATAGCAAAGTCTATTGTTTCCAAATGGATTTTCCTGAGAAGCATTAATGGAGAAGGTATTTATTGAGCAGCGTGTGTGTGGCAGGCCCTGGGCTTCCCTCTTCATAGAACTCACTTCTGCTGGTGATCATAATTTATGACGTGGTCAGCTGCTCCTAGGGATGAGCCCCTGATGGCTGGCAGAGCCTGGTACTATGAAGGAGAAGCCCAGGGTGCTGGGGAGGCTGGAGGAGGAGGAGGAGGAAGAGGAGGAGGAGGAAGACAAGGAAGAGGACTAGGAGAAGCGACATTTGCACCAGTGTCAGAAGAATGATTAGGAGGTGGCCAGGGGGGATTTGGGGCAAAGGGAGAAGTAGGTACTGCCCTCAGTGGTGGAAGGGAGTGCAGCCCATTCCTGAGCCAGAGAGAAGTCTAGGGGCCTTCAAACTAGCCTCACCCTGCAGCCAGAAGGTTCAATAAAGCAAATCTGCCAGGAGTGGTGGTGCTTTTCTATAACTGCAGCAATTAGAAGGCTGGGGCAGGAGGACTACCATGAGTTCTTGGGCTACACAGTGAGTTCAAAGCCAGTCTGAGCTACATATTGAGGCCTTGTCTCAAAAAGACCAAAAAAATTATAAAATAGATCTGTCAAGACCCTTGCGTGCCCCTACCTCAGTAACTTAGTTCAGTTTTATTGCTTAGCAATCTAGGTCTTTTATGAATGAACTACTCCTAACTCATACCCACCACTATAGCCAGGCCTGTAGTTGCCCAAATGGCCCTTTTATGCTCCTTACATATTGTATTCTTCAGCTTTCCCATCACTGGGACACCATATCCAACATCCTCAATTTAAAAGAGAGCCGCCCCACCTCATACTGAAAATTAAACCCAGGGCCTTGCACTGAGCTATATCCTAAACCGTTTGTATTTGTTGAGATAGGTTCTTACTAAATCGCTAAGTATTCAGGCAGGGCTCAAACTTACAGTCCTCCTGCCTCAGCCTCCCAGAGAGCTGGGATTACAGGTCCTTGCTGCTATGACTGGCATAAAGGAGAAGTTTAATTTGGTTCACAGTTTATTGGGTTTAGTTCATGGTCAACAGGTAACAAGAAACAGAAACATGGTCGGGATGTGTGTGATGGAGCCACGATGCTTAGTTTATGGTGGCCAGGAAGCACAGCAGAGGAAGAGTGCCAGGGAGGAAGGGATCAGGGACCAGACATAGGACCCCAGGTCACATGTCCATGACCTAGCCAGATACATCCAGAAGTGTACTTTGCTAGGTCCCTACGTGGCTCCCGCTGACAGCACACATTGTTCTTTCTGCCTGGGAAGCTATTCCCAGCTCTGTCTGCCTGCTTCACATCTTCAGTTCCTTTGGGTGCTTCCTCTTCCAGAAAGCCCACCTAGGCTGCTCTCCACCATCACCACTAGATGCCAAGGGTCTGCTTCACTCTCTACATCAACCTTGAAGGTCTAGTGGCCTGCCTCCTCTCTCAGACTGCATTCCTTCGAGCAGAAGTTCTCAAAAGGCCTTCCCAGATACCTTAAGGGGACTGGAAACCCTTTCACAGCTATGATCAGTGTAGAAAGGCTATTTTCATGATGGTTGAAGAGTGAGAGAGACGGTTACAGCCATGCCTTTTAAAAGAAACAGTGAGTCAAGTGGCTAGTGAGACAGCCTGCTCTGTGCACAAGACAGGAACACACAAAGTTGAGCAGCACCAAGGAATAACAGAGATGCCACCTGCCGAGCATGCAGGCTGTGCCCAGGGGCAAGGGCAGGAATCAGTGCCCTGGAACTGTTTGAAGGTGGGATCATTGTGCACTCAGTTTAAATTCTAGTTTATGAGAGTGATCAGACAACTCCAAAGGTTTGGCAGTCTCTTCTGGAAGCCTGAGGCCATGCCTTATTTGTCTTAGCACAGAATCTTACACATACATAGTAGATGTAAGGGTCGCTGTAGGGTGATAAAGGAAGAAATTGAGGTTCCCAGTATGCCCTCAACTATACCTATAACACTCTGTTGTATCATTCCTAGACGTAAAGCCTTTCTTGACCATTTTGCTAACAAAGAATATATAGCATGGTACTAGTGAAATTAAGTGCTAAGATCACAAATGGTTGGCCTGATTTCAGCCCATGGATATGTTGTCAAAATTTAAACACTGGACTAACAAAAGTGAAAATGGTTTTTGCTTGTTTGTTTAATGGTGCTAAGGGATTGAATCCAGGGCCTCACACATGCTAGGCACAAAGCTTTCCCCTGATCGTTTTGAAATCAAGAGATTTTTCATCAAAGACCAGGAATTACAGATTTGGAAGCTTGACTCCAGCCCTGTGCTGCATGCAGACAGTTGGCTGAAGCAGAGTGGTCATGACTGCTTCAGACAGGGCATCTGTCACAGCCCCCATCTGTCCCCCTGGCTATGATGGGCTTGCAGTAGTCACAAATCAGCCCTTAAATCTATGATGGCTCCAAATCATAGAAGTTTATTTCTCATCTAAAGGCCCAGTGAAAATTCCCATTTGTAAGCAGTAATTCAGGGACCTGGGACTGTTCCATTTTGTGACTTTCCTGGGGTTTCCATGGCTGCACCCAGCAGGTGAAAGGGAGGATAAGGGGGGAAGGTCTGAAAGGGATCCTCTTCATCTACTTCACATCCCTCCAATCAGTGCTCAGCCATTTGGCCACACCCACCTGCAGAGAGGCTGGGAAATGTCATCTGAGAGTGGGTCCAGAAAGAGAAGGAAACAAGTTCAGTAAACAGCCAGTTGGTATTGTATTTGACCCCACTCATTGATGTCATCTGCTTAGACCATTTGAGTTTGCCATCTCTGGTGTAACAGCCACAGGTCATGGAGGAAAGGAAATCTAGGTTTAAGTACAATATGTCAGTTCCTGCACGGCGGGGACTTAATCTATTTGATTCATTGATGAATAGTCAGCCTAGATCAATGCCTGGTGCACAGTAGGTGCTTAATAAATCTTTGTTGATTACATGAATGATTTCCCCCTTCTGGGCCTGGGCAATAATAATAGCTAAGTTATTTTTCTTTCTTGTTATTGAGACAAAATACCTGATGCCCAGAGTTGGGGAAGGGAAGGTTTACTTCTTAAAGGTTAGAGGTTTCAGTCCATACTCTAAGTTGGCTCTAAGTGGCAGAATGGTATGGCTGGGCCACTGTAAACAACAAGTGCCAGTAGCAAATGAGAGAGACATGCCTTCTTCCCATGGTTACACTATGCTGGCTCCACTCCTGGACCAGTGCAGTACTCATACCACCAATCTGAGCGCTAGACAACTAACCACTTACAAACACTAGATTTGGCTGCGTCCATGATTGCATGAGGCTTGGGGGAACTAGTGACATAAACCATGATAATAACCATTACTTAGTGCTCATGGAGTGCTTAACTCTGTTAGTAGGCTGGGTGCTAGTTTAGGGGAAAGGTGTTAAGATGTACAGTGATGGGAGCCATGGAATCAGAAGATTATTTGTAGTTTTTCTCTTCTCTCACATTCAGTATTTTTCTGGATTTCTGTTCCATTGATATATTGATGAGAGAATGCAAATTGTTTTCTTTGTGGCTGACTACTGACTGAAAAAAACAGTTGTTTTCATCCTCTTGTAGTTTTGGTAGACAAATGGTTGCTACCCCCAAGCTAAGAATTTTCTTCCTGTGTGTAACAAATCACCATTACATATGTTGAACTCAGTGTGCTCCACATGCATCATGCTTTGTTGTCTCTTATTTGTCAAGAAAATGGTTAATATTACTTTTCAAAGTCACCTTGACTTCCCTTAGCAGGGCACAGCATGGAGGCCAGAGAGTCTGATAGATTTCTTGCAGTTTGAGTTTCTGCTTAGGCTATGCTGGAAACATTTTTGTTGTTATTGTTGTGACTCTGATTTACTTGGGAACAGTCAGATTTGAGACCAAGTGGAAAGAACTGAATATGATTTTCTCTTTCTCAATAGGAATACAAACACAGTCCTTCACAGCTAACAATCTAGGTGCTGCATCTTTGCTGGCAGTTATAGGACTAGATGGCTTCAGGCACTAGACAACAGTACTATTGGGTGATGACCCTGGATCCCGGCAGCAGGAAGTGCAGTTACCTTTGCAGGAAGCTCATCATATTCTATGACAGCTCTCTTTACTGAAAAGGGGTCACTGATGGGACAGCAGGTCATGTTATTTCTTCCAGGTTCACTTCTGGATGTTTTGACAGAAAAATATCCATGAGAAGATGGGAAAATTCCTTAAAAGTGGAGATATATAAATACATAACCCAAAGAAATAGATTGTTTCTGGATGTGGTGGTGCATGCCTGTAATCTCAGTATTGGGGAGGCTGAGGCAGGGGGGATACCACAAATTGAGGCCAGCCTGGACTACAGAGTGTGTTCTATGCCAGCCTGAACTACATGGAGACTTCATCTCAAAAAGAAGGAAGAAAGAGATTACTAAGATATTTATAGAAACAGAAGCCTTGTGAGAGGAAAGAGTTAATGTGGATTGTGCTGGGCAAATTTCCCATGAATTGGGTTACTCTGGAGGAGATCTCTGCTTGGGGCGTTGCATGGAGAAGTTTGAGTTGTATGGATTGTTCTAGTCACACTGCGTGACTTAGACCCTAAAGCAGGGGAGCAAGAGTGAAGCCTCACATAGACTCCCCGACTGGGTTCCCCTTAGCTTCTGTCCTTTTATCTGCAGTACTGACTTTCCTGATTTTTATTTTCTTTCAAAAATTTCAACTAATGAATTTAGGTTTGCTTTAGGCCTTCCTTCTTCCCCAAAAATTCATTATCATTTTTCTAAAAGTGAAGAACATTTTCTTCTATTTTTAAAATTCATTGCAAGGCAACCTTTTGGTAATAATAGTTTTGAAAGAAGAGAAGTCACACCCAGATTGCTTATCTTAATGCTTCAATCATGCAGGTTTTTATCTGGTTAAAGCAGTAAAAGTTTTGATTTGGGAGGCAGGGCTGGGTGAGGTGGTGCACCCCTCTCCTCCCAATACTCTGGGAGGCTGAGGCAGAAGAATCACCAAGTTTGAGCCCTACATGGGCAACTTGGTGACTCAGGGAGTCTTTGTCTCCAAAAGAAAAAAAAAAAATAAAAAAGGGACTGGGAATGTAACACAGTGTGAAATCCCTGGATCCAATCCTCAGTACCATGAAAAATAAAATGGTAACATCAGGGACTGAGGTGTGTAGTTCAGTGGTAGAGGGTGTGCTGAGTGTGTGCAGGGTCCTGAGTTTGATTCATCAAAGGAAAGAGAGGGAGACTGAGAGGGAGAGAGGGAGGGAGAGGGAGAAACAGAGACAGAGACAGAAACAGACAGAAATAGAGAGAGAAAGAGAGAGAGAGGAAGAAAGAAGAGAAAGCTCAGTCCATCTGACTTACATCTACTGTACACCAGTGTTTCTGGTTCACACTGTTTATACCAGTGTGGTCAGCTAAGTACAGGGCCTAGAAGTTTAGAAACGTTTATAACAATTTCTGTAGATGTTGTAGGGACATCTGGGTGTGTGATCAGTGGATTTATCCAGTAGGGCAGAAATTAGACCAGTTTGGGTGTGATTGAACGCAAATGGTGGGTGCCAGGTGCCATGAGTTATAGAACCTCAGATTGGCAGGTGAGAGATTGGAAGTTAAAAAACAAAGAAGCAAAGAAAGCATTAGTCTTTCCCCATGGACAGAGCACTGCACTAGTTGCTGTGATGTTATCTGTACTCTTTCGGTCATAGCCTAGAAGAGGAATCACCCATAATCCCAACAACCTAACATAACCATTGATAGGATTGGTGTCTTTCCTCTCATCCCTTCATCTTTTACTTTTCTGTTTGCCCATGTCTTATGCCATGACATTTGTAACCCTAATATATCATGGTTTCTGAATCTTTAGATACAGCTTCCTTGAGATAGGCAGATTTTTTCTTTGTTTCATCGATCGTCCGAGTTAAAGATTTAGTTATCAATTATGTTTCCTAATTGACTCTTCTTTTAGGAATTTCCAGCTTCTTTAGCTCCAATTTGTGTTTATAATGTCCTAAGATTTTTGGTGTTTGGGTGAAGAGAGGGGAATGCTTTATTTTAAAAATTTCAGACTTACTGTCATGCAACCAAAGAAGAATCACGAGTTAGGAATTAAAATGTCTACCTTTTAGGATTCTATTTTCATTAATCCCAAGGATCATGGTAGATAGAGATTTTATTCTCTGTTTTCTCTCTTCAGGTAAGATCATTCTTGTAAGTCACCAGGGTTACCTAGTGGTAGAAGCCCTGGGAGGTGAGCTGGCCATCTGCTAAAATGGACATCACCTCCTACAAACAGGCTTCTCCCAGGGAATGCTGTCCAGAGAGCCATGGTTCTGAATCCCCCTGGTTCTGCCCGCTGCCCACTAACCATCTGTTCCCCCAGCCCTCCTGGCTTTGTCTTGGCTTTGCATGCCGCCTGATGAGATCTCTTCTGACTAACCCGAACCCACCTTGGCCTTTTTTCACGTTTTAAAAAATTACTTTTCCCACACGTTGGAAATGGCTCCAGACTGTACTCACTCAGTATTGTGAATTCTGAAGAAAAAAGGAAAATGTGGCCGTGTTTTGGTCGTATTCTTATAACTCCCCCAGCTTCTGTTTTGAAGCTCATCTACCTGTGGGCCCAGTGTTTTGGCTCATAGTATTGTAAAGCCAGTCCTGGAAAGGACCTAAATCCACACATGCTGATAGTAAACTAACATGTGATTCCTCACCAGTTAATTGTCTGAAGCCATCTTTAAGAAGGAGATTGAATCATTTAGTATTCATTAATAGAAAAATAGTTTCTAGGATTGTATGTTAGTTTCTGGCCTTCCAAGTGAAGCCTATCTTTAAGGGTCAAGTGTGTCTGTAAGTCTGTAGAAATCAGCCAGTCAAATATTTGCAGACCATGCATGATGTGCTAGGTAAGAACAGTGCTAGATGAGGCTCCCAATGTGGTACCAATAGTGCTTTAAGGAATATATGCAAAGTCTTGATTGCATGCATGCAGCTTATTGAAGATGGAAGGGAAAGTATTTAGGCACAAAATAAATGGTACGGAGAATACACGTGAAATGAATGCATCTTACTTGATGCCTCATGGAGTGAGCTGTCAGATGCAGCATCCACTTTACTCCAGGTTACAATACAAATATACTGCTGGAGTCCCTTATGCTAGCTAAGACTTTGCCTGAAATACTGGCAGTGTTGAGTGTCTGTGATCCGAGACCTGATCCCAGGGGATCCCTGGGAACTTTTGAGTTGTTTTTGCCAGAGCAGCCCTTAGACAAGTGTGTACAGCCTCTTTCTTCAACCAGGAGTTGGCATTTTTCTTTGGAAAGATTTTCTTACCCACCACGCACAGTGGGAATTGATATAAAATTATTTTTAAACTATTTTTACTCAAACTGCCTTCGAACTGTAGAATTTCTTTACCAAACGACTCTGTGACACCCGAGTTACAGGCAAGGTAATAGTTTCCACTTATCCTGTCGGCGCTCACTGTGTTCCTGACACTGTGCTGGGTGCCCGACGTGCTTACTGTGGGATTTAATCTTCACAACCATTTTCTGAAGTAAGGACTATAATTACTCACAATTTACAGATGGGGACAGCAAGGCTTAATTAGAAGAGCAAGATAGCTAGCCCAGGGCCCCGCAGCATGAGGTGGCTCCGTCCCTCGGAAGTCAGGCTCAGCTGCGGCCCGTGGCGGTGCAGGATGTGCTTCTGTAACTGCCTCTCTCGCTCCTCTGCTCAGTGAGCTGCACCTCAGGCTTGAGGCTGATACAAACCTGATTGGCATACGTCGTTGCCTGCATGACACAAGCCTTTCCCATCTGCTGTCTCTGCAGTGTGATCTGGCCACCAAGGGGGAGCGTATCTGTGAGCGTGGCCGTGGCCACAAGGACGCCCACATTTCTGTCCCCTCCTTGCAGATTTCAAGCATACCCTAAGTGGTATTTATTTTTAATCTGCTGTTACTGGGGATAATGAGCACTGGCTACACAGTGTTTTGTATGTTTTCTTCACCACATAGTCTTTAAGACCCAAGTGCACTGGGAAGAATGCTAAAGAATTTTTATGGACTCCTTAAACACTTACAGTTGTGCTTTGGTCTTGTTTTAAACTTTAAAAAGCGCACAAGCCCAAGTCACATTGTGGCCTATCTAAATGAAATGTAGATGCCAGGCGACATGGTTCTGAGCCAGCCCTTTGAGCTTGGTGAATTATGGATTTGTCCTAGGGACCCATCATTTTTCCAGTCATTGGTGTCCACTACATTTCTCATTCTACATTTCTCACGAATGCTTTGATTTCTAGCTATTTTTTTTGTAGAATTCAGATAAATTTATCTCAAAGACTAGTTCTGAAATGGATGTTGGAATTTCCTACACCTGTATATTCAGTTTAAAAATTTCCAACGTATCATTTATCTCTTCAGCTGTAATTATTGAGTTCTTGCTGTATGCTGGAGCTGTACTGTCCTTAACCTGAAGATACACCATTACTTCTGTCCAACCAAGTTTTCAGGGTAGTCTATGAAAATCTGTAGCACCGATTTGTTCAGAAAACATTTCATGGATGCTAGTTGTAAGTTGGGATTGGGCCGAGGGCATAGTCATAAAAATAATCCATATTTTGCCAAGCTGAATCATGGTCTAGGGGAATCCAAAGAAATGCCATCAGGTATTGGAACAAAGAAAGAATCCCTCAGAAGGAAACTAACCAAACAGCCAACCAATCAACCAGTCAGCCAACCAAATAAATAAATAAATAAAATGCCAGGCAGATAAGTAGCAGTGATTTAATTTATTGCCCTAGTTTTTAGATGAAATCTGAAGTTCTAAAAAGAAGCATTTGGTGAAATTAACTAGCTGGTAATATTGAGGTTTCTGTTTTAAGATTTGACAACCTGTTTAAGTATTACCAATAAAGAATATTTTCTGTTTTGATTTTTAATATTTTTCTAAAGAATGATGAGGGGATTGATAAATATTATAAACACCATTTTGGAGAAGAATAACTTCAGATACTTGAGATTGGATGAGGTGCTTATGGTTACTCAGGATGGAGAAAGCCCAGTGTTCTGACTCCTTGTCTATGCAGTAACCCGGAGCAGTGTCCTTGTGCATTGTTGGGAGCTCCTTGGTATGGAGAGAGAAAGGAAAGGGAGAGAATAGATTGTAAGTGGAAGGGGAAGCACACACAGGATGAACCGCGTGGTATTTTGGAACTTGACACATGTATTTTGAGTTCTGCCATGAGGTTCCTTATTCTTTGGCACTAACTGAAATGTGCGGGTGGAGAGCTACTTTGAATTTTTCTGATTCTCCCTGCTGCTTTTATGCTTTCACCTTCATTTCTCTTCCATTGTGATCCCTTCCTTCTCCCTTCTTGTAGCTATCTCACTTTCCAGGCACCAGGCTTCATCTATTGAGGATTTGACGCTGCTCAGGATGAACAAGTTGCTTAGACCAGGCCCTCTGGTGAAGCAACATGGGGATCCATATATTATAATCCAACCCCCGACTCAGAGGCAAAGCTTCTTGCTGTCTCAATGGGAACCATCCTTGTTTTCACTTCCGTTCAGCCCTCTGTTCCCACTGTCATACTCTGGCCTGACCTGAGGAGTCTGCTCCATTTCTGACATCTCAGACGCTTGTGCTCTGGTTCCGGCATGCTGGTGCTCTTTTGTTCACTCTGCCTACCTCTCTGAGGTTTCCACTCCCTCCACCGCTGACTAGCCTTAGTCTATGTCCTGCACCATGCCTTTTACAGCTTGTCCAGCCTCACTCCCTGGCATGCCTAAGCCTGCTTGTCTTCCTTTCTTAGCCTTGGGATTTCCAGCCATTCACTGTCTCTCTCTCACCCCGCATGCTGTTGAACGTGTGAAAGTACGTGTGATAGTTTGATGCTCCCCATTAGGAATCTTATTTCCGGTATCTCTGTAGTCACCTGGCCCAACACCACTCATCTCAGCAGGATCTTCAGAGCCTTTGCAATCTCATGAATGCCTCACCTGCACCATTTCCCATCTCCCCAGATGGTCCTTCCAAATGACTCTCCCCAAGTTCTCTCACTTGCTTGCAGCAACCAAATGATTTCTTAACAGAGAGCTTTTGTGGCACCTTCTTCATCTGTTCACCATTAAATGTGGGAGCGCCCAAGGCTGTGTCTGGGTTTTCCTATCTTAAGCCTCAACAACATGGAAATACACTTGGCACACAATGATACAGATCCAGTGTGGTCTCTTCCATACTCCAGTCCTCTTCTCCTTCTCCTCTTCCTCTTCTTTTTCTTTTTCTTCTCTCTCCATATCTCTCTCTGTCTTTATTTTGGGAATCGGACTCAGGACCTTGCACTTGCCAAGTAGGCAATGTGCCACTGAGCTGTATCCCTGACCCCTGTTTTTCTCTCTTAAGGTCACTTCCCTTAGATGATCTGTAGTCACTGTCAACCAACCTGCTCCCCTAATGTGGTCCTCACACTCCTGCTCTATTCCCAGTCATGAATGGAGCCTCTGCTTGGCTACCCAAGTCTGAAATCAGTCGTCCTGGACTCTTTCCTCTTTCATTCTGCACATCTGATTAGTCCTGTCAGGGCTGACTCCTTAATATTTCCTGTGTGCATCCCCCAGCATTTAGTTAGGGATGAGATTGCTCATCTGGACGATTTCTGAGGCTTCCTAACTGGTCACTGTGTCTCTATTCTCCCTCCCTACTCCATCTCAGTCCGTCATCTGTGGATCTTTCTAAATCATAAAACAATTCCTCTCTCCCTCCTCAGCTTGAGCCTGAAAACTGTACCTAGCCCATTGATGTGTTTTACTTGACTGACAGTGTTTAGCTTGCAACGTTTGAAAGTAATTTTTCTTTTGGCTTTACTTACCTATAAGAGAAAGTCAATTTCACAGTAAGTTCCAGATTAGTGGTTTGTCTGAAAACTGGAAGTCCTGACCTTTTGTTCCTGCATTCTTCCATGAGAACAGCTGCCTGGAACAGTGGGACGGCTCTGCCCTTTAGGTGGATCATACTCTTTCCAGGTAGTCACACTCCGTACCCTTCCAGGTGTGCTTCCCTCACTTATGCCACCCTCCTGGCTCCTGCAGCGCTGGAGCCACTGACATGAAGTTGAGCTTCCTCTAGCTGCTGAGATCCCACTGCAGTCTTGTGTGCTGGACCAGGAGAGCTTAACTTGGAGGATGGAGAACTCAGTTTCACACCCCTTCACACACACATCTTGATGATACATACTTCTGGCTAAATCTCTATATGAGAGGCAATACTCTTTTCTGAAGACCTGAGCAATCAAGTAAGATGATGGTTTCCTACTTAATCATTTAGATCAAGGGCCTGAGAATCTGTAGGATATAGATTTTTCTAAACTGTTTTGATGACAGTACATTTTGACCGCTACACATGCACACACACATACGCATGTATGCCCACACCCCCATCTCACAGGACAGTGGAGAGAAGATCAGGAAATAATACTTACTGTCTCTCTTTCTCCTCTCCTCCCCCTTCCATTTTCCTTTTTTTTTTTTTCTTCTTACTTTCAAGCTGGTCATGACCCTCTAAATCAATTTCATGATCCACTAATGGATGATAACCTATACATTGAAAAATACTTTGTGTGTGTGGTATTCATAAATCCCTGAAATTATATGTTGAAATTCAGTGTATACCATACCCATGTTTTTCTGTGAGAGGAACTTTCTCTGATTTCCAAGGGTACCATGGTGAAAGTGGATTTTATAACTGCTCATGTAGATATTTTATTTATGATGAGATTTGAAATCTTTAGGTTTATGGACTAAAGGTAAAGGAATTTGTGGTCATATTTTGCATATAGGCTCATTGTGTTAAATCTCTGATGCATGCTATATTGTTTGTTGCTAATTGAAGCTAATATTTGCAGAATCTCAGGGAGATGGAAATGGACCCTTAAGTCTCTTGTATACACAAGAAGGTGAAAAGCTGGGTGAAGCACATAAAAGGATTTACTTAGTGAAGGAGTTTTAATAAAAACCTTCATTTATAGTCTGGTAAATGCAGACAATTCACAGAAAAAGAAAAAAATTAAGAAAAAAAACATGATGGTTACAAACAGGTAATCCTCACAATTCAGGTTAAGTAAACCAAAAGTGTAGAGAATGGTTGTAATTATGATATAATGAAAAATAGAAACTATTCTAAAAGGTAAAGTAATAAAATTGGATAAAGTAACAACTCAGAAGGCATTTTGTTTTCCTTTCTTTTGTTTTGGTATATATGAAGTCCTTTATTCCTTGGCAATACAGAAAAATAGTGAACAGAATAAATCATGACCTCAGGAATCTTTCAGTCTAGAAAAGGAGAATGAGAAATAAAAATAACATATCACCAAAGCACTGATGAAATAGGGTGAATATCAGAAATACATTAGATTATTAGAGTAAGTAGCATAAATACATTACCATAGAGTAAATATCACAGATACAGCAGTATCAGACTGTAAAACAGTTTTAGATTTGTGGGAGTGAATGTGTAGGGAAGTAACCACAAGAACATTACAAGACAATCACAATTTTTCTGAGCTACAAAATTATTGAACAGTGGTTTGAGGGAATAGAGGAGTCAAAAGAGACATCTGTGATAAATTAACAAAATATCTCGAGATTAAATATCCCATGGTGACATCTTTTCTGCTGGACCTGCCTCCCCACAGGTACGCCCCAATAGGAATAGAATTTGATCTGTTCTAGGAGAGATTAGTTTCATTCTTAGAAGAGGAAAGCACTGTGTCAACAGGCTTTTGGCCCTGGCCTGCTACTTAAAGGTTAATGGTTTCTCCAAATAGCGCTGTTTATTACTACCCGTGTGTCCGCCTCCTTTGACTGATTCTGGCAGTTCGAGCAAAGCGAACTCATTACTACAACAGTCAGAGAATGAAAAATGGCCCCGGTGATGCATCTGCCTTTTTTGCTTTGGTAACTCGATTAACATTTTATTATAGTTTTTTTTTTTTTTTTTTTTTTTTTGCTGTTGTTGTTGTTGTATGCAGGACAAGGCCATGCTATGCCCCCCAAACAGGGATGCAGAAGAGAGGAAAAAATAATCTAGAATCCCACAGCCCCAACACACCCGCTGTTTGCCTTTATGGTAGGAACCGAGTGTTATATTCATTTGCTTGGCTGGCTTGCAGGATGGCTGGGAGGGGAGGGGGCTCCCGCGGGCTCCCGCGTATGCTTCCCGCACACACTGGCCATATGGCAACACGAATGTGCATGTGCTGAGGAGGATGGCAGCCTTGACCCCTGGGCTCTCCATTTGGTGCCTCTTGTTGCCCTGAGATCTCTGGTCTAATATGAACTCATGTCTCTTGGAGACAAGTGACTGAAAGGGGCTGAACACACACTTACTCTCTTTGTAATGCAGGGGAAAGCAAAGCTCCCCAGAGCAGGGGCCCCTGAAACTCAGGGCAGGTCTACCATCTGCTCTCTGCCCTGTGCCCCTCTTCTTTTCCAGCCTCCTATCCCCTTGAAGGGATTACCTCCCACACTGTGTCTTTCCTCATAAATAGGATCTAAAAGGATCCAGCACCTTGCAGGAAGCAGTTCCTTGGCTGTATTCTTCATTGTGGGAGTGGGTGGCTCTTGTTAACCTTTGCTTTCCCATACCAGGTATGGGGATGAGGGCTTCTTGCCCACCGAGCTCTACTTAGATGGACTCCAGCCCCCTGTTGCTCTCCCATCTGTGGAGGAAGGAGACGTGAGATTCCTGCACGTTCCTCAGGCCTCAGGCTTCTAGGCTCACTCTCCTTCAAACTGCTGCTCCCGCTGAATTAGCTCAGCTCGAGGATGCACTTCGTCCTGTTCCTCCCATAACTAGAAAGATGTGGAATTTGGTTCTTTTTCTCTCTTTCTTCAAACCACCCACTTTCACTCAGCATAATGGGTAGTGAGGATTCCAGTGAGGGTTGGGAAGCCAAAGGATTTGTACGTCAGCAAGGATGTAGACTTTGCACAGTTGATGCTCAGCACCTCTTCTGGAACGTTCTGCCAAATTCTATATACCTTAAGCCCCAGAGTTCTTCTCTGGTCTCTTCATCTTCTCCATGTCTTCTTTTTTAGCTTCAGCCCCAGATTCATCATAAGTTTTCATTCAAAGCTCTGGAGGTTTCTTTGGTCAACTTTCTGAGTCTTTCATGTCTGCACTGTCACCTCCAGGCTCCGGGAAGCTAATAAATGTCTAAGCTGAGGGTGGAGCTCATAACAGAGCATTTGCCTGGTATGTGTGAGGCCACAGGTTCCATCCCTAGTGCTGGAAAAAAGTCTCCCAGTCGTCCACCTAAATAAGATAGTTCTCTAGAAGGGCTGTTAGGACAGTAGCAGCTGACCCTGTTACTTAATTATGTATTTTCCGAAGGAAAAGAAAAACTGAATTCTAGTGTTGTGAAGTAAGGAAAACGTTTATTATCTGCACAACAGAAATATTGGACAGTCTTTGCAGCGCCTTCTTCTCAATTTTTTTAAAATTTGTTTTGTGACAGGGTCTTGCTATGTAGCCCAGGGTGGCCTTGACCTCTCAGCAATCCTGCCTCAGCCTCCTGAGTGCTGGGATTACAGGTGTGCTCCACCGTGCTAAGCTTCTTAAACCTGATAAGAAAGTTGTCTACACACAGATGTCTGTGAGCAAGCTTGTCTGCATTCCTGTGGCCCTAGTCGCACCTGTCCAAAGTGATTCACACTTTGTTAAGCATTAGTTGCCTTTCTCTGATATTATTTTAAGATTAGGTGTCCCTTCAGCAGGCCTCTTAAAAGGCACACAGTTGTTGGGATGGGTAAAGTGAATGCTGGGAAAAGGAGGCAGGTGGGGGAATAACCTTTGCATTCTTTTTTCCCTCTCTGGAAGGATTTGTGAACCCTGGAATGAGCCTCAACACTGTACCGCAGCCAGGTGTGGTGGTGCAGGCTTGTCATCTCAGCACTTTGGGAAGCACAGCCAGGAAGATCAAAAGTGTGAGCCCACCCGTAGGGACTTAGTGAGACCCTGTCTCAAATAAAAAAATCAAAAGGGCTGGTGGGAAGGCCCTGGCTGCATTCCATCCCTTGAACTGCAGACAAGAACAGCAACAACAACAATAACAACAACCCTGTCCAAACCAAAAACAAGCAAACAAAACTGCCTACACAATCAACAATGACACTGTGCACTTTTTAAGGTCCCAAGGTATGAAAGTATTATTGGATGCTTTGCAAAATCATCCAGCAGACAGGAGAAAGGTGACGTACATAATTTATTGTTCTCAAAGGAGTCTTTTGTAGGAAGGGAAATGAGTGCTGTTCACCAACCTGCAAGTTTTTGCTGGGTTCTTGTTTTTCTTGCTGGTCTTCCCAATGACTAAAGGACGTAGGATTTCTTCCAAGGTATTTCCCTCCTCTTTGGGGCTTCCCGGATGTTTATGTTAATTCATTGATTTCATTAAGAGTAGGCTTTCCTGTCACATGCTTTGAATTGTGACTCGTCCCAGAACCAAGCAAGAAGGTGAAAGAAAATCAATAAAGATCAGTTGCTAAATCAAGGTCATTCTGCTTGCTTTTTTCCTCTCTCATCTCCTCACTCATTTATTCTCTTTCTTTGGAAAACACCCCTTTTGGGTGACTTTGCATGATCATTATCATCCATCCCCTTTCTCAGTGTAAAATGAACACTCCAAAGCTGGCTTTTCTAATGTGTTCTCACCTGTAATTTTATTACCATCGTGTTTTTCTCCAAGTCCTCGGGGCATTTTGAGATGAGATTGGCAGGAAAACAATGCAATAGAAAGTTACCTTACACCTGTCTTAGAGAAGGAAGAATTGAAAACATGCAGGAAAAACCCAAGGGAGTCTGGCCAGTGAGGGCCACAGAGAGCGTGCTGTCTGTTCTGATGTGCTTCTGTGTCTACTATCAGTGCTTTCCCTTCTGTCTTTTGTTTTTCTTTGTTCAGAGCTTTCTACTGTATCTTTTTTTATTGTGAAACTAAAGAGAGTTAGCTTTGG
Source organism: Cavia porcellus (assembly GCF_034190915.1). Classification (NCBI taxonomy): domain Eukaryota; kingdom Metazoa; phylum Chordata; class Mammalia; order Rodentia; family Caviidae; genus Cavia; species Cavia porcellus. The sequence continues at coordinate 31,784,104 of NW_026947500.1, forward strand.
AATCTGGACCATGAGAATCATGAAGGTCAATACTCTCAGAGTCTGGAAGAGGAAGCTAAGTGAGCTACCAAAGTCACCATTAGAAGGCAGCACCTTGTCATTGAGATTTCTCACCGACTTTGGGGTTGCAAAAGAGTGGATGTAAATTCTGGCTTGGTCATTTTCCTCCTGGGTGCTCCCAGGCAGTGATAAACTGCACCGCTGAAGTGTTCTGTGCTTGTAACTGGGGACAGTCCTACGTTCCTCATGTCATTGTTATGAGGGCCCAAGGAGATAATAAATGCCATGTTCCTAGGCGAGTACCAGGAAATCGCTCTAAATCCCTGGCTATCATCACAAGCCCATTGGAGGTGGTACCTGGATTAGTTCCTGGAACATGTTTTGTTCAACTCTAAAGGGCACTGTTAACCATCTGGGTTCTGAACCACCTGCTTCAATCTATCTTGTGCTCTGCTTTCAATCTTCATGGCTTTCGACCTTGAGGTTGGCTTTCAAGACATGACCTCATTTCACCCCTTGTCCTCTCTGGGCCTGTGTGCAGAACATAGGTGGGTATACAGCAAGCAGCTAGCGCTTGGTAGTATCCTTGAAGGGTACGGAGGGTTTGGGCTAGGAAAAAGGCAGAGGGAAGGTCTACAGAGAGGGAATAGAGGAGCAAAACTACAAGGTGGGGCTTATAGGGTGTGTTTGGGAAATTATTTGGTGGGAGCTAAGCCATGTGGAAGGCAGGAGAAAGACTGTTTCAAGGTGGGTGGAGACCACTCTGGCACGCTGCAAAGAGGCTGAGGTGTGAAATGAGGAAAGGGGATGGGATTTGGCTACATCACCTTCATCTGTGAGTTTGGAAGGGCTATTTCAGCGCGCAGAAAGGGCACAGACTAGGTGGCAAGGGCTTCAAAGGGACTGGTGGGGTAGTAGTCCCTTGGAGACTGCTGGGGTAGACCAGATGTGTCCAAATGCTGGCCCACAGGCTCTTTATCTGAGTTACCAGAAGTGATACAAGAAATACAAAGTTAATATGTGAATTTGTTTTTATAAACCTAATTTTACTTACTTTTAATGACATCTCATTATCTGAGATAATAGCCTTGCTTTATTCAAAATACCTTTTTTATTTTTATTTATTTTTGTAAATTAGATTTTACTGGTACATTTTAGAACATAACAATCCCATTCATCACAGAGAAGTTGTACCTGTACACGATATAACTTGTATTTTTCTCCATTCCTCTACCCTGCCTTCAAACTGTTCTCCCCACCCCGTTTACAAAGCTTTGTTTCTATGTTTTCCTTCTTTTCTCATTTGGTCTTTTCATTTTTATTTTATTTTTCTTAGAACATGAGGGTGGTTCTCAATGCTGACTGCACATGAGAACCACTTGGGCAGTTTTCAGAGCCTGGATCCTGACCTCACATTGGACAACAGAATGACAATCTTAGGACAGGCAGTTCTAGAGGTGTCCAGAGCTGCCCGATTGGGCACTTCTCTTCTTGTGCATTTGAGATGGTGGGTGTTCTTTCACTTGAATGTTTTAAGTGAACTGAAGTTGGCCAACCTAGAAGTTGGAAAATGTTTGATTCATGGCCCGTCATGGTCTACTTTTGTTTTGGATCTCAGTTTTGCATTTCATTTTTGTCTTAGGAGTTGATGAGATTCAAGTGGCAGGGATCCAGGTGCAGGTGCCTTTTTAGATGACAGAGGAGAGAGTTTGTTCAAGTGTCCTTTTGAAAGAATGAGCTTTCCAATCAGTGTTCAGTGTATTTACATTTTAAGGGATGTGTCTGTTAGAAGAAAGTGCCCTGTGTTCTCAGATCCTGTGTCACCGAGAATCACTGAGAAAAAAAGTTGCAGACTCACTGTGGATGGATATAAAACATCCAGAGCATCATTCCGGTCTTCCGCGTCTCTCTTTGGGAAGGGATTCTTCTCCTGGTGCAGCTGTGCCCTCTGTTCTATTCCATCCTCTTCCAAACTGTCTTGTACTTTTTGACCCTGCAGATGAAACATCTTTCTACTGCCAGTTGTAGGTCTGCCTTGTAGCATCAGCTCAGTAGAACATTCTCACTTCTCCTTTATGAGGCGTCTAGTCATTTTAATGTTTAAAGGTCAGAGTAGGCGGCATCTTAAATGCAAAGCATTTAATTTCCATCAGAGTTAAAGGTTTCTAAGCCTGTATTATAGCCAATAAAATGGTGACGTTTAAATCAGCTAATGTCCTCTTTCTTACATGAATATTTTATATGAAACACACAGGAAGAAAATCTATATGTTTATCTAACATTATGTCCAGTGGCTATTGGAAGGTTGTCTTCTTAGGGTATTAGATGAATAACTTCTGATTATATATATATATATACATATATATATATATAGTTTTGCAGGCTAAGTATACTGGCCAAATCTTGCTAATTTAGGCATTCCCTGAATTACTAACAACCTTACAGACTGGCTATAAATAAGACTGTGTGGGTTGGAGTCTGCTGAGGCTACCAGGAGGCAAGAAATGTTGTCTGCGGGCACCACTGTGGAATTAGTATTGAAGTACATAGCGGTTCAGCAGCATGGTGGAGTTGCCTTGCTAACATACTGCCCCCTAACCAGCTGCATTAATTAGTGTGGCCATTTGCTGTCTGACTGATGGAACTGGCATGCTGGTCCCCCATGGGTGGAAAGCTGATAACTTCTCCCACCAGATGAGGGCCAGTTGCGCTTGTTCTTAAATGTGTTGATGTCTGCCCAATTCGTTATTAGGATTTCTTTATCTATTGAAATATTATGTGAAGTGATTAAATGCTAGTACAAACATTTATACACCATAATCGGTTATGAGATTGGTGCTATTATTCTCTTCTTTTTATAAACAAGTTGAAATTCAGAGAGGCCAAATAACTTGCCCAAGCAAGCTAGTGGCAAGGACAGAATTTAAAACCAGGAAGTCTGTGGCCAGCTCTATTCTTGACCCATATACTCCACAGCCAGCATGGACCTGATCCTGTTGTAGTTGAGGGCGTCCATGTTGAAGGAAATATGAATAAGATTTTCCAAAGCTGACTGGGGAATGTGGATCCCATGAAGGTCCCCACTTAGAAGCATTTCATTTTCGAAGGGGTTTAGATTCCCCTTTGCTGAAGGTACACAATTCACCCTCATTTTCTAATGCTTAAGAAGTCTTGCAGCAAAGAGATCAATTTTGCTTAGTTTACCCAGAACTTTCCAAGCTCATTGGAACATGGAATCCTTCTATCAAGAATACTTGATAAAAGAACTCTTCTCATGGTGGCCCATGAAGCGTAATTTTTGGTGGCTTCAGAATAATTAATTCTAGGAGAAGATATGTTCCCTTAACAACCCTTAATTAGGATATTTACATATTTACTAATATTTGCATATTTGCTAAGTGAATACATAACAAAGGTAGTTTGACAATCACTTAGTAATTATGTAAATAATTAAAATGCCTGATACCTTAGTATTTTAAATTTTTAATTGCAGTACAGTCTGTGAAATTTATTACTTTACTTGTTTACTGAATAAATTATTTGTCCCTATGAATGGGCCAAGCATTCATGGAATGGAATGAAGAAAGTGAAAATTTGAAGAAAGTGACAGTTATGATGAAAACCCATCTTTGCAGGGGTCCACATGAACCGCTGGGGTGGACGTCTGCACCACGCTGAGATCTGGATGCTCCATCCATCTTTTCCTCCTCATCCTTTCAGGCTTTCTTTGTAGAGGGTGAGGATGTTGGGTGTGTCCAGTGTCTCTAGCTAGTTAGTGTTCATGTTTATAAAAAGAAAATTAAAGCAAGGGTCTGACTGACACAGGATTTGTGTATGAGGACACAATAGAACTAAAATCTCCAGGTTGTGGATGTTTATAGAAATAGAACCTATTTTAAATTCCCTGAAAATGTCCTGAAAAACTCCAAGATAGCCACTGGCATGACTGTGATGTTGTAATTTCTTAATTCAGTAAATCTGCTGCCTGGTATTTTTATCAGTAGCGACTTTCAGTTAGCACACACGCTTAGAAGTACGTTAAAAATTATAATTTGTGGCTAGGAAGGCAGTGATTATAGATGAATTTTGCGATATCTCTAAGTGCCTTCAGAATCACACAAGAATTAAGTTCTGTACACTATGGATCCAGCGTAAAGTGTGCTCTATACTATGACAAGTTGTTAAATGAGTGTTCCATAGCTGATTCAATAATCTTGTGAAAAGAACTTTTACAAGAACGATGCATAGTACCTACCATATGCTTGTAATGGAGTTTCCTTACCCTTCTGTCTACTGACAGATTTATAGATGACTTCTCTTCACTGCTACCGTAAACATGTGATGGAAACCTTTCATATAAATTGTTGCTTGTAGTACTGATTATTTCATTAAGATAAATTCCTGAATAGAGTTACTGGATCAAAGAGGGTACGCATTTTTAAGGTTTCTGGTACACACTATCAAATTATCTTCCATAAATGTACAAGTAGATTGGAGGGAATCCATTTCTCTATATCTTGCAGGGTTGGGTATGGTCATTAAAAGGCAGAACAACAAATGGTGTTTGCCACTTTGATAGCTGAAAATAATATCAGATTGTTCTTTGCATGTATTTTTCTTTATCAGCAGAGAACTTGGACTTTGTTTTGGCGCGTGTTTATTAGCTATGTGTGAGGTGTGCATATGCATCTGTGTGTCCTTTGCTCCTTCTATTAATGCACACTAATTTAAAACCTATTTATAGTTACAGTATTAAATATTTATCATTATTGCAAGTATTTTTCCCAATTAACAGGCAATTTGTCATTTGCCTTTTAATTTTTACATTTTTAATGTCTGACGCTTCATTTAGCCAAATCAATGAATCTGTTCCTATAGGGTTTCTTTCCTCTGTGCATTATTGATAAAACTGGTGAAATAGTGGGCACAGCAGTTCTACCTTGCTCTATTTCCTGCTCCAGTTCACAAAGAGAAATGGAGTTGCAGCCTTGTTAGATTAGGTCAGGGCATTATGTACTTCATAGTCATCAGTTTTTGTTTATTCCTTCAAAAATAATTATGAAGTAGCCAGGTGTGGTGGTAGACACCCGTAATCCCAGCATTGTGGGAGGCTAAGGCTGGAGGATCACATCTGAGCCCAGGTGGGGGCAGTTTTATCATCTTACTGAGACCCTGTCTCAGTATAAAAAAAAAATGGACAGGGGATGTGGTTCAGCCTGATCCCCAGTACTGAAAGATAAAGTTCTTGAGAGGTCATCGTGCTCTGGGAACTGTGCCAGCTTATTATTTTATTTTTTATTTGGTAGTGCTGGGAATTGAACTCAGGTCCTTGTGTATCCTAGGCAAGTGCCGTATGCCCAGGCCCTGGGTACTGTTATTAGACATCAGATTGCACATGGTGCCCATGCCTGATGGATTTTCACAAGCAGTCCAAAATATATCATCCCACTGTTACTCTTAGGTGTTGGACTCCCTGTTTTGAATTTGGCTTAAGGTGTGTGGGTGTCCTGTCCTGTGGGTGGCTCGCTCACTGGGGGTCCTTCTTTGCCTGCCTCTTCTTTCACTGAGAAGGCAATTACATCATGCAGGGCCTGCAGCTGGAGCAGGAGCCAGGGTCCTACTGCAGGGAAATTTTGCTCCTTCTGGTTCTGATCAAGAGGGGATGACCTCTGGGCTATCACAGTGGAATAGCCCTGTCTCTACCCATCCCCTCTTCCTGGTCCACACTGCTTGGGCAGGCACAGTCATCCTGTCCTAAATTTAATGACAAGTCAGAGCCCAAAACAAAGCCCTCATCTCCACGGACCTCTTCCTTTACATTGTCACCATGGGAATGAGCTAAGGTAAAGAAGCTGGCAAAGGCCCATGGCTCCTCCATGTTTAAAAGATCCTGCTAGGCAGCAGCCAGCCCCAGACAAAGGACCACCCCTGAGGAACTGCAGCCACCCCTGAGGTAGCTGCGCTGGAAACCCCTTCTTTCACTGTGTGACTTCTGACTTTACTGTTCCATATCATTACAGTCCGACACGGGAGTGTGAGTCCTTCATTTGGTTTGGTTTCAGCTCTAGCTCAAGGCCAAGGAATGCAATTTTAAATATCACGCTTCTGGTCAGCCATGTCCAATCCTGAAGTGCTCTTCTTTGGGAGCCTATCAATTTTGCAGTTTTTTCCCCTAGCTAATCCTTCTCAAAACAAACAATGAGTAGTTATTTATTAATAGTTACCTTACGGAGAAGGAAATGGCTGCCTCTTAGCAGCCCATGTGTATGGTTGGAGGATGTTGGAGGTGATTCTCAGGATATTTTGGTTTTATCTCCAGCTGGCTCCCAGCTGGGTTGTGAGACAGTATAAATTCACAGCCTTCTATTCAGAAAAGCCATTTATCTGCTCATTTTGGACACACTTGTAATTCTGTCAGGAGACATCAGAGAGGTCACAAACTCAAGGCGAGAACGCTGTGTAAGTATGCTCTTCCAGAGAGTTTTCTGTCTCCTGATGGGAATGTTTTAATCTGCTCTGCTCAGTACAGTGGCCACGGCCACACATGGCTATCAAGTACTTGAAATGTGGCCAGTGCCACTGAAGAACTCAATTTTAAATTTCGTTTTAACTTTTCTTAATTTTATTTTAAACTCATGTGTGGTTAGTTGGTACAGTACCAGGCAGGGAAGATTTATAAATCACTGCACTCATCTGTGCTTTTTAGTCTTTTTGATTGCAGCTGACTGCAGGAAGCAATATTTAAAATGGCATCACAGCACCAGTGTCCAACATTTGCATGGGCATGGTTACCCCCAGAGCTCCACCAATTAATGTTACTGTAGGCCACATACACTAATCTCTTCTCTCCTTTCCTCTCCTCTCCCCTCCTCTCTTTTCCTCCTCCTCTTCCTCATCCTCCTTCTCCTTCCTCTTTCTGTCCTCTTCTCTCCTCTCCTTTCTTCTGTCTCAGTCTCCCCCCTCCCCACTATAGTCTTATTATGTAACCTAGGCTGGCCTCAAACTTACAGCTCTTCTGCCTCAGCCTCCTAAGTAGCTACAATTATAGGCATGCACTAATACTATATTTTGTAACACACTCTGTTTACTTCATTTTTAAAGGTGCTTCTTGACATTCTAAGCCAATTTCATGACCCTTTAGTTTGAAAAATAGCACCTTATGTGATCTGCCCCTATCTCCAGCCATTTCATTTATTTCATTTCCTTTCTAGCGTATGGCCTCCTTGCAGGGCCTTTGCACTTCCTGTTCCCTCTGGCCTGGATGCTTTTCCCTCTGTCATCTCATGGCTGCATTTCTCAAATCCTTGGGTTTCAGCTCAAATGCTCATCCACATTTCCTCGTCACCACCCTACTGTGGATCACCCTTCATTTCTTATCCTGCTTTGATTTTCTCTATGGCAGTATTTACCATGCCTGAAATATGAAATTCAGGATGAAAAATATTTGGGAAAAAAATTGTGTCTGTATCGAACAAGTACAGACTTTTTCTTGTCATTATTTCTTAAATAGTATAACAATGACTTTCATAGCACTTACATTAAAATAGGTATTATAAGTAATCTGGACATGAGTTAAGGATGTGGGAGGAAGGATGTGTGTAGATTACTATGTCACTTTTAGAAGGGACTTCCACCCTTATGGGTTTGGGTGTCCATGATGAGTCGTGGAACTAATCTCCCATGAGTACCAGTGAATAACTGTCTGTACTATTTGTTTATTGTCTTTTTCCAATAGACTGTCAGCCCCATCAGGGATGGTTTTTGTTTTTGTTTTTTGAGACAGGGCCTCACTACATAGTTCAGGTTGACCTTGACTAACTTTGTAGCCCAGGCTGGCCTTGAACTCATGGCGATCCTTTTGCCTCAGCCTCCTGAGTACTGGGAAGGGACTTTGTTTTATGGCTGGTATCCCCCAGCATCTATAGCAGACACGCAATAGATATTTGTTGAATAAATGAGTAGACATGGCTTCACATACTGAGAGCCTAGTGGAATCTTTCATACCAAAGGCCTGGCCTGTGCGCTGGGCTCTAGATCAGATATGCTAGAAAAGGTAGACAAGTTCCTGTCCACTTGCTTGGCTTTTGGGCCTCTGCTGAGCTTGTGTTAGGAATGTTGTGCTGGGGGTTGTCTGTGTGGAGCAGGTTCATTGTTCCCTGATTCCAATTTGTCTGAGACGGTGAGGGACAGACCGACCCCATCCCTCACTGTAAGTTATGTGAAGTGAGTTTATTACTTACAGATGGGCATCTGGGAGCAACAAAAACCTGGGATTTATTCATTGCCACCTGGTCCTCTAGGGCTCAGGCAAGCTGCATGGGGTGAGTGGAGTCTTTTTAATGTGAGTTCACTTGCACTGTAGCTGAGGAACCTCAGATGTCCCATGGCCATGTGACTCACTGAGCTGAAGCATTGGAGGCCGTCCTGTGTCTAGGGGCAGAGAGTGGAATGGATAGTGTGGGCCATTTGGGCCAGTCATGTCCTACTTCAAAATGCTTCATTCCCACCACATCCTACAGTTATTCTTGAGACCTACAGGTGAGAGAGGCAGAGAGAACTGTTCTGCAGTCTGGAATACATGAGGCAGCTAGAGCAATCATGTGGAGATGTTATAACTTGGAGGGCTGATGAGGTTTGAGAGTAGTATCTGTTTGCAAGCCCAGAAAAGCACTTTCATCAGGACTGTACACTAAAGCAGTGGTGTGTTAGAGGACCCTCCTCTTAGCTCATGTAGTAAATACCGGGAGAGTCCAAGGCTGAAGTTGAGACTTCTACTCTTCCATTGCAGAACTTCTCCCTGGATCTCTTCGTGGTTTTCCTTTACATTTTCCTCTCCATGTGAAAATAAAAAATGGGCATCCTCAAAAATCACTATGGCCTTGGTGCTGGGTGGCAAGCTTTATGGAAGTTGGGTAATAAGCTTGGTGGTAGCTAATTATAATCATACCTTGAAATTTTTACCAGGTTATTTCTGTACCTGATGGTTTGTGCTTACACAACAGATATGTTGGTGTTTCTCTAATCCATTCTGAGGGCCCAAAGTGTTTCTATTTTTTGTCTGTTTTCTCTCATCTTTTCTTTATGGTCAGATTTATTGTTCCTTAGGCTTTTGCCTTGCCCTTCATTAAAGAGTTACCAGCATGGTGCTTTCTTTTTTTTTATCGTTATTGTTGAGTATACACATTAAATATAATTTGATGAGTTTTTTTTCCTAACAGCAAGTGTTCAAAGAGAACCTGTTATATTAGACATCTATATAATAATCAGTGGTGCTGGGCAATAAGTCCAAAACATCAGAGCAATCTCTTTATATTGTGCACTTGAGTTTTTAACTGCATAAACTTTACAGTACATCATCTGACACTATTTGTGATAAATATTCCCTAGTGATTACATCATCATTTTGTGATCTTTGTGCACAGAAAGAACATTCTCAAAGTTACTCCCTGCACATCAAGCTTAAATGTTAAGCATTCAGATTTGTGTCTCAGAAATCTCTTACTAATTTCAGTTGAATTGTTCTAAAGAGGTCTTAAAGATTACCATCAAACAGTTTTATGTCATTACTACATATTTAGGGGGATGAAGAGAGTGGGGGCCCGAGCTGCTCTGTAGAGCAAACCAGAAAATACAACCTGAAGTCAAAGTTAAGACTGAGTCTTGATGGCTGTGGTTAGTAAATATTTACAGCTAAGTTTCAGGCTGCAACTCTGCATATTTGTTAGCATAAACATTTCATAACCACAGAATATTTAATAAACAGGAGACAAATATATTGCATAGCAGGTTGAAACCGTGCGCTTTACTTGTTAGAGATGGGCGGTCTCCAAGGATCACATTTTTTTCACTGAGTTAATGCAGTGGTACCAGCTGGGACTTTGACTGTTCTTGTCTGATGGAGCTCAGGGGAGAGTGATAGGGATCACTCAGGGGAAGGTGACAGGGATTCTTTTAGCCTTGAAGAATGCCTATTGATTTTCTGCCTCCAATGAAGCAAAAGATAATAGTATATGTTTTAAATAATGGATAGTTAGCCCAACAACAAATGAGCTGGATCTTCCTGCCTGCAAATGTCCCTCTGGAGGTACAAGGAGAGCACTTGGGGAAGTGCATTAATTCCCTGTGCTGGCATCATGGGCACAGCAAAGCCCAGCTGCAGCCTTTTTCTCGCTCGGGATGGAGAAGGAAGCTGTTCTGATGGAAGTGTTGACTTGGTGACCATCTAGGAGAAAGAAGGTGGGGTGAGGATAGGAATTATTGGTGGAGGGGCTTGGAAGCTGTCTGTGGGCTGGAGGAACTAGATCTGATGGGAATGCCAGCTTTCGGGGAGATAGTATCCCACCTTAAGTGCTTTTAGATTTTTAGAGACCGGCAGCATGGCGCCATCATCTGAGAGCCTGAAAGAAATGTAGACTTTTGGACCTGACTTCAGACTTAGAATTTCAGATCTGCATATTAGCAAGATCTGCAGGTGATTCGTATGCACATTAAAGTTTTCAGAAGTACTGACTTAACATTTTCATTTTAGTACATTCACAGAACCTCAGTCAAGCATTAAATGTCAATGATTTATAAAGCAGTGAGCAGGTCATTCAGATACACACTGCTCGTGGCCAGTCCTCCCTATGGGGAAGGAGGGGCTAGATGACAGTGATGTCAATGCTGATGTGAATGGCTGGGAACTGGTGGAAGTTTCGCTACATTGATCATCACATTACTTTATCAGGACGAACTCAGAGTGATGCCTTTCTTCAGTTTAGCAGGGATCAGACTTACCTAAAGATGGACTTGAGATATAGCTCAGTGGTACAGTGCTTATCTAGTATTTATGAGGCTCTGGGTTTGATTTCCAGCATGGCAAGAAAAAAAAAAGTTACTTGAGGGCTTCTTGAAGCATGGATTGCTGGATCCCACTCCATAATTTTTGGTTCAGTAGATTCAAGGATTTGTGTTTCTAATGCATTTCTGGACGATCCTGCTACTTTTAGTTTAGGGGCTACACTTTGAGAATCACACTCTTCCAGTATAACTCTGGTCATGACACTTGCCTGCCATTTGTGTATGCTGTGCCTCCCCCATGAAGTCCTTGTTCTGTGGCCAAACTTAGCTTCCTCTCCAGCTAAGCCTCTCATCCTGTCTCTTTACTACTGATTCTCAAAATATCCTGCAGGAGCCATCTGTACTTGTGGACTCTTGAGACCCTATCTCTTGATCTCTGTCTCAGAGCTCTAAGAGCAGAGCACCGGCTGATTCTTAGGCATCACTAGGTGACTCCAAGGCCCGCATGTGATTGATAGCCACTGCCCTGAGTATCCTCTCCACATGCGTTACAGCCTTGGTTTCTGGGGCATGCTTTCCCTTTGCTTGCCCTTTGTGACTTTTCTGGGGCTGTTACTGCTCGAGGAATGCCCTCTCACACTCGCCTACTTCCATCCTTGTGAGCCCTCCTCCACAGCCATTTCCTCCTTTAGCCTCTCCTCATTTCTTAACTTCTTAAGGAAGTCATCTTTCTTCACAGATCAGGCTTGTATTTTAGCATTAGCCTTTAAAAATGAGATGCCAGTTCTGGTTTTTTTTTTGTGGTATTGGCAATTGCTACATTCCTAGCACCACCCCCAACCAACCCCAGTTTTTAATTTTTTTAAAATTTATTTTTGATTTTGAGATGGAGTCTTACTAAGTCACTAAGGTGCCCAGTTGGGGCTCAAACTTGTGATCCTTCTGCCTCAAGCTCCAAGGATCCTGGGATTATAGACTTATGCCACCATGCCCAGCTAGTCCTGATCTTTTGACTAGGTAAAAGATGCTTTTTTCATTCCTTCCAGGCACCTTCCTGAGTTGAATCTATAAGTATATGGCACATATGACTTAACAAACATGTGGGTCATTGAATATTGCCATGAAGAACAAGAACACAGAAAAGAAAAAGATGTAACTTTGCAAAAATTTTAAGTGTTAAAACTACAGTAGTATAGCCAGATGTGGTGGTGCACACTTGCAATCTCAGCACTTGGAAGGCTGAGGCAGGAGGATTGCAACAAGTTTGAGGCCAGCCCAGGCTACATAATGAGTTCAAGGCCAGCCTGAAATGCACAGTAAGACCTTGTCTTAAAAAAAAATGGTACATCATACCAAACAATACTGTCTGGATGACTGCTGTGCATGCAGTTAGAGCTTCTTCCGTCTGTGGGCTTTTGGATGCTGAGAGTGTCTTATACTCAGCAGTTTGGTCCCCTGTGTACCTGGCTTTGCGTATGTGCTTAGTAAATATCAGTTCAATCACATAAATGTGATTCGTTTATTTGTGAGTGAAGTTGACATCATTTGTCTTCTGGTTTGGTATTTCATTGCATGTGAAAAGCTATACTCTGATGAGGATACTGATGAAAAAGGAGAACAGACGAGAATCAGTGAGGGGAATGAGGGTCTTCATTCAGGCTTCCCATACACAGCATGGCCACCCACAGTAGCCACTGCAGAGCTGGCCTGGTTCTGGGGACTCTTGGATGTGTGTGGCCTCAGGATGGGGACAGGTGGGGATAGAACTGGGAAAGTGTGTCTCAACTCCTGCGGTGCGTTCTGAACCCGTGGGTATTTGTAGCCACCTGCCTACATTAGAAAGCAGGCAGCAAGTCAGCACTCCCTGAATGAATGAATGAATGAATGAAACCTTGACCTTTGAATCTCAGTCTGCTTTCAGGTTTTTATCTCTTTATGTCTTATATGTTTCACATATAGGGAGGGGTGTTAATAAGTGATTTCATTGTACCTCAGGGCGCGTGTGAGAACCTAAGATGAGTCAAGTGACCTGAAGATTGCCTGTACTTTTTGCCTAGTGTGGAAGAGAACTTATCTTGTGTTTTTTTTCTTTTTTTTTTTATGTCACTTTTCTTAGTCCTCAAGGCCTATTTAAGAATTTTATCAACTAAGGGCTTCTTGGTTCTCTCATTCTCTGTGGATTTGCTCTTTGCATTTGAAGCTAATGAGGTGCAGGCACTGAAAGCTTTCCTGTGTCACCATGACGCACCTAGAGAGCTTCCTGGTAATATGTTTTTCTGACAGCAGTGATTTTACTTCGTACTGCATCTTCATTGGAGAACTCTGGGATTATAATATTGACCTGTTATGGCATTTTTTCCTGAAAGAGAAGCTTTGGAAGGTGAAAAATAGACAATAGACACTTAGGTGCAGTAGTGAGTGTGGCAAGACCGCATTTAGGCTTGAGATACCCAAGTTTGAGTCTTGACTACACCTCTGTCGGCAGTGCCTATAAATAGATGACAATGTCTGCTTATTTCCATTATCATTAAGACTCACTTTGCATCACAGATGATATAAGTAGAGAAACTCAGGAAACACCACCTTACCTAAATAATCAAGGGTTTATCACCGTTAATGAGATGTACTGGCATAAACTCTGTATTGTAGTCCACTGGGCAGAGAAAACATCATCTGGGGAAGTTTTATTTAAAAGGCATAAACTCAACCGAATAACGAGAAAGCATTTAACAAACCCAACTTTAAATATGTCACCAGTCAGTTCTTTTCATAAATGTCAAGGTCAGAAAAGACAAAGACTGAGGAACGGTTGCAGATTGGTGGAGGCCGAAGACATTGAGAACCAAACGCAGTGTTATTACAGGCAGCTGAGTCAGATAGAAATATTATAAACAGTTAGATAGGGCTGGGCCCTTGAAAATCAACTGTGGGGGAGACAGACATCTTCCTGCTGTGGGCCTGACTTCAAGACAACAGATCAAACAAATGCACTCACATTTTAAGGACAAAACATCAGGGATTGATATTCTAAGTAGGTCTCTGTTACCCTCAGGAAGCCCAAAGGAGCGACTAACCTAACCCCCTACAGGCAAAGAGCCCCTGCTCTGTATTCATGCCTGCTTGCTACATGACTCATTCCCCATTTGTCCTGATTTAATCATTTTTACCTGAGCAGTTATGCTCATAATCTTATTGGTTGGCCATAGTTCTGTCCCACTTCATGCCCACCTTGTAAGTTCCCATTTTCCCCACTTTGGACCAGCCTCACCTGGTGGTTTTGCTCTTTAAAATCCCTAGAAAACGCGGGGTCCTTGGCAACCTACCTGGGATCCTTTCTGTCTCTCTCAGACAGAAGCTTTCTTTTTCTCAATAAATATATTCTGCCTTTAACCTCCATTGTTCCTAAAATTCATTCTTCAATTTTAGAGAACACAAACTAGTACCGGACATCTAGTAGGTTGGGACTTCTTTCCTCTGCATCACTGGGGTACCCTGTATAGGATCCTGCATCCACAAAAGAATATTAGAGGCAAAGCTGATGAAATAAGGATTGTGGATTAGTTAATAGTAACTTGTCAGCATTAGTTGGGCAGTGAATTGTGGTTATGTAAGATGTTAACATTAAAGGGGGTTGAGTGAAGGGTATTAAACTCTGTACTTTATTTATAATTTTCAACAAGTCTAAAATTATTTTGAAAGTTGAAACATGGTACTGGGATACATGAAAACTTTTGTGAAATATCCTGTTACATAGGAAGTAGAAGAGGCTTCCTTTGTTGGCAGTATTAGTTTACTCCTGAGCTAAAGCATCAAGCTGTATCTTGGCTGATCACTTTCTAGGCTGTACATTGAGAATAAGGAGTGTGAATGCTGATGTAGCTGGAGGAGTCTGGGCACAGGGTGGCTGAATACCTGAGGGCCGTGGTGTTTTGGAATCTGTCACCTCTCACTTGCTTTATTTGACAGAGCTGAATGCCTAATACAGACCATTACTTCCTCAAACTGGATGCCTGTTTCAGGCTAGAAACTGCTTGCTAAGTGCTTATCTCACTCATCCTTGGACCATTCTAGAAGGTGGGTGTGACTCCCCTGTTTATGGAACATCTCAGAGAGATCCATTTGCCCAAGATCACTCAGCTGGAGTGCAAATGTGACTCCCAGCTCAGACTCTGACTGCTGTGCCCATTTCTTCCCTTTCCTCTTAATGGATGCTTCCCAACAAGCTTAATTTTAGCCTGTGATACCCTATGGAGCCTCCACACCTGGCCCTTACTTTATCATTTAGATGAAAGGAGAAATTAAAGGTTTCAATGTCTTCTTATACTCTTTTTATCTATGCAAACACAGACTAGCATTTAATGCAGACTATTAGTAGGTTTCTATGGTCAGATGTCTCAGGGAATTTAGGGATAAATACATTTAATAGCTCTCTGCCTTCTCCTAGGCAACTGAGTATTGCTGGAGAATATCACCGTGGACTCAGTGGACTCTTGGAGCTGCCTTGCAGTACTGCTGTGTCTCCTTGGCCCAGCCAGCTGCCCACTCTCAGCAGTGACTGCTTCACACTTTTCCCTCTTCACAGAATCTCCCATCTCCCGAGAAAAAGAACACGGTCCATCAGAGTCAGCATCCCACGGGGATACTTACACACCCATTTTATTGTAGCACAATAGACAGTAGCCAGGCTGTGGAACCAATCTAGGTGAATATTCATGGATAAAGAAAATGTGGTGTATATACACAATGGTATTTTATTCAGTCCTAAAAAGTGAAATTCTGTCAATGTGTGGACCTGGAGATCATCGTGTTGGGTAAATAAGCCAGATGTAGAGAGAAAAATAACACATGTTCTTCCTAATAGGTGGAATGTAAGAAAGATGACAAGAAGAGAGAAAGACAGGAAGAAGGGAGAGGAAAAGAGGGAATAAGGGCAGGCAGTAAGGGGCATAGATATGATCAAAATACATTATATGCATTGAAGTGGCCCCCAAAACACGAAAAGTTAGGAGGGATGGTGGGGGAAGGAGGGTGATGGGAGGGAAACAATTACGTAGGTAATGTACATATGCAAATCTTAAACTCATTAATCTGCCTAACCAATATGCACCAGTAAAAAACTTGGACAAGGGGCGGTTAAGTGGTCCAAAGAGGGAGTCTGTAAGCAGTGGTATCCCACTGCTTTTGTTTTCTTTTGTACTGGGACTCGAACTCAGGAACTCACACTCGCCAGGCAGGCACTATGCGGCAGTTAAAATATCCTGGCCCCATCCCTCACACTGCTTTGGCCCAGCTTCTCCAATCCGCCTTATCACCTCTGCGTAAGGTTCTTTTCCCCCAGCAGGAGACCAGCCCCCTCTGTCCGGGTGGCCTCCCGCATGCACTCCTGCCTCAGCTCCTACCCTCACCGCAGCACGGCATGTGGGTTTACCCTCTGCCCCTGCAAAGCCCTCCGGGATGGCACAGCCCCTGCCCTGGGCCCTGCATTTCCTGTAACCTTTTGAGCAAGCTTTCTTGAAAAACGTTTTTACAGACGGTCTCTAACCTGTCCTCCCAATTGTCTTTCTTTTTTCTTAATTGGGGTGAAATCTACTTAGCATAAAAGTGTACAATCCAATGCCATTCAGCACATTCACAGCGGTTTGCAGCCACCACTTCTCTTTAGTTCCAAATCCTTTTATCATCCCAAAGGCACCTCCTATCCTGTTAAGAGCCCCTTCCCACTCTCTCCTGACCTCTCCCTCTGGACTGCAGGCTCATACATCTGCTTTTGGTTTTCATGGATTTACCTCTTCTGCATATTTTATATGCACATACATGCATATGTAATGTATTCAGACGGTGTGTGATCTTACTTCACTTAGCATGTGTTGAGTATGCTAAGCTGTAATATTGTATGTCATGTTGTAGTATGTACCAAAGTGCCATTCCTTTCCGTGGCTTAGTAACATTCTGTTTTAGGTACATAGAACATTTTGTTTTTCCATTCATCTATTTGATGACATTTGGTTATTTTCACCGTTTGATTATAGTATACAGTGCTGCAGTGAATATTCACGTTCAAGTCATTTGTTTTGAGTGTCTATTTTCAATACTTGGGGGAATATCCCTAAGTGTGAAATTTCTGGGTCATACGATTATTCTTTGTTTCACCTTTCTCTTTTCTTGTTTTGTTTTTGTTTTTTGAGGTGGGGCCTTGCTAGATGGCCTTCAGCTCCTGGGCTCAAGTGATCTTCCTGCTTCAGCCTCCCAAGCGACCGGGACTACAGGCATGTGCCGTCATGCCTGCCTAGGGTTTTGCTTTTTAAGGAATTGCTGTACTGTTTGACAGCTGGGACCAAGTGCAGCACCATGTTATGGCATCACTAGCAGTGTTCAAGGATTCTAAATTCATTGCATGCTCAGTGATGTTTATAGGTTTGTTTGTGTGTTTTCTTTTCATTATGGCCAACTAGCGGGTATGAAGTGTAGTTTTGAGTTGCATTTCTCTGATAGCCAGTGGTGTTTGTATGTCTTTGGAGCAACGGCTACTCATTTCCTTTGCTTATGTTAAAATTGGATTGTTTGTCCTTCTATTTCTGAGTTTCCCATTCTCTCCGAAACTTGCTCTAGCCAGCCTTTACTCCTAACTAATCCACAGAATCTGTTTCTTCAAAGTCACCGTAGCCTCTTACTTGGTCAAATCCAGTGTTCATGTCCAGTCCACATTTTAGCGTCCTTCTAGCAACTTTTAAGGAAAGATCTCCTCTTCTCTTTGAGATGCAATCTTCACCTGGCCTCCATATGCTGTATCTTTTGGTTATTTTCAGTGCCCTTTGTAGGTACTGTTTCATCTGCAAGATCGCTAAACACAGACTTCCCCAGGACCAGCTGTCAGAGTCCTCTCTTTCTATCTCCACTTCCCTGGGGGACCCTCTGTCTTCCTCCCATTGTGCAGGCAGAAGTCCTGCAGTTGTCCTTGACCTCTGTTTTCTTCCGACTTCTCTGGCTGTGCCTCCCTAACATACCCAGACTCTAATCATTACTTGTTCAAGACCTCCACAGGAGTCGCCCACCTGACCGCCATCATTCGGCAGCTGGAACTGTGAAGTAGCCTACTAACTGGTCTCCCTGCCAGCTTTCTACCCCGTCTAGTCTGTGTGCAACACAGCAGCCAGAGAAATTCTGAAGAAACAGGAGTTGCATATGTGTGACATCTCCGCTCTGAAGCCTTAAACTGGGTCTCATTTTACTTCTCCCATCCAAGTACTAACCAGGCCCAACCCTGCTTAGCTTCCGAGATCAGACGGGATCGGGCGCGTTCAGGGTGGTATGGCCTAGACTCATTTTACTTCTATTTGAGCCAGAGTCTCTACTATTTGATTAAGTTCTGGTTTCCTCTTCCAGCTCATCTATCATTCTCCCCTTTGCTGAGACCATTCCAGCTATGCAGATGTCTTTGCTGTGCCTCAGATCTGCCAAACACATTGCCCTGCAGTGCTTTTTGTCCTCACTGTTCCCTTTACCTGGAGTGTTCTTCCTCTACAAAGTCACAGGATTTTCTCCCTTCCTGTATTGGCCCAAATGTAACATTATAATAAGGTCTCTGATGACCACCGAATATAAAATAGCAACACCCTTCTCCCATTTTGATCTTCCTTATTTTGCTTTATTTTTCTCCTTAGCACTTGCTGGAATGTTGATGAACACCATGAAAGCCCCAGTACTTACAGCTATGTCTGATCCTGTTACTACTTGTATCTAGACGTCAACCAAAAACCTCGTATATTCATAGGGGCTTCTGGGCGGTGGCTGGGTCATGGGTATGTGACACTGAGATTAAGAGTGTATGGTATTGGATTAGTCCATTAATTGGGTTAGCACAGTTCTGGGTGTGGCTGAATGGATATATTGAAGTCACAAGCCCCACCCTGGGTGTGGGTACCAGCAACCAAAAGATTTGTATCCTGGATGGCATATAAAGGGAAAGATGGAAGTCTCTCCTCTCCTGTGCTCCTCTGCTCTGCCTCCCTGCGTTGAAACCAGTAGACTATGAACTGAAACCTCTAAAACTAGCTAAAACGAACCTTTCCTCTTTTAACTTTGGGTGTCAGGTATTTTGTTAGCAATGAGAAAGGTAGCTAAGACAGATACAAAACATTTATCCTGAGATTTCTAGTGTTTCTTGTACTAATGATTCATTATGAATCTCTGAGGAACTGATATTTTTGCTTTATTCCCTCTACCTGCTTTCCTCCTCCTCCCGTTTCCTATCTTTTTTCCACCCATGCAGTCTATTTTTTCCCCCAAAATAGTTCTGGAAAATTCTAGAATAGGCTCTTGTCTGTAATAAGTCATGTTTGGGGTGATGTAGGTGAGCTGAATGTTACATAATCCAAGTCTTTTTCCTTGACTAATAAAACGTAGCAGTGGAAAAACTACATCTAAAAGGCCTAAGCTTAACCCTAGCTGTTCTTTGATAACTTTCCAGGTAAGATCTGACCAATTATTTCTTCTTACATTTGAAAAGTGGTTTTGCATTTGAATTTTTTTTTTCTTCAGAGTTTCATCTTCACAAGCAAGACATGGTGAAAATTTAAAGCCCTGTCTTCTAGAACTGTTGAAAAAGTTCAAGGCTGCTGTCTCTGCTTTTGTCTCTTTCTCAGTTGATGTGTGCCCTTTGAGACGACAGCATCCTGCAGGGTCCCATAGGCAGCCACTGTCATGTTCAAGGACCAGCCTTACCTTGATGCTGTCAGAAGCAGCTCTGAGGGCCAGAGATATTTCTATTTTGCTGGCCACTCTAGCCCAAACACATAGCCCCATGCTGTTCACATAATAGGTGGCCAATTAATGCTTATTGAATGAACCTTTGAAGTGACTCCAGGGAAGTCTCATGTTATTTGGTCCTGTCTTGTGATGACTTATAATTAGGATTCAGTTTTTGTGGATTTTCTTTAAAAATGTGTTTGAGAATGCAGTCTCCAGTAAGTTTCATAAATGAGAAATTTTACTGAGTCGTATCTGGGCACAATAATAATTTTCTATAAATCTGAGATTTTGAATGAGAATCAAAGTTATCTTTTCCTCCTATTTCTGTTATCTAAGCTCAAAACAATGTGGGCATTCTTGGAAAGATTCCTTAGGTAGTTTGAGGATTGTGTGATGGATTTAAAGCAATTTCACTAGGGTATGTAATTTGAAAGCCAACAAGTATAAAACCTTATGTCACCAGCATTCTCTGAAGAAAGTTACTCTAATGAATTATCCTCTGTGTTTTTTTAATTTAGAAAGATAGAAAAAGAAATGATGTCAGCCCACAGTGTAAATTGTAGTTTGATATTTCATTTCCTAGAAATGGTCAAAAATGCCTTTTCTGGTTTCTGGAAAAATAAAAAATCATTTGGAAAAGCCCAGAATTTTGGTATTTTAGCTTGCTAGTTTAGGAACAGAAGGATGTCTCTTTTTGTTTTAGCTTTTCCAAGGGTGTTTTTCTGGTTTGCCCATTTAGAAGAATTGTTTTGCAGGTGGCCAGTTAACTGCCTAATGTCTGATTATTAGTATCTTCTCTTCTCCAATTAATTTCAATAAATTCCAAGGCCACCTGATTAGGGAAATAGAGAGGTGGGGAAACCCAACATGAAGAAACAAACAGGACTGTCACTGAGCCCCTGGCATCATTTCTTTTTTGGTAGTTTTTCTCAGATGTCACCGTAGTTGCAGCTTCTGTAAATTATACATGGCTTATGTGAGGGAATATGAGGAAACTTGTGCTTACAAGTGAAGTAACCTAAAGTTTGATAACACTGTAGCATTATTATTATTATTATTATGGGCTGGATTATTATTATTATTAGGCTGATTATTATTGGATTTAGCTCAGTGGCATAAGCGCCTGCCTAGCAAGTGCAAGGTCATGAGCTTGATGCCTGGTGCCCAAACAAAAAAACAAACAAACAAAAAACTAAAAAATAAATGAATAAATATTGTTAATATTATTTTGAGATAGAGTCTTCCTGTGCAATTTAGGCTAGCTTTGAATTCATTATGTAGCCCAGGCCTTGAACTTGTGGCAATCCTTGAACTTGTGGCCTTGAAACATGTGATGATCTTCCTGCCTCAGCCTTTTGAGTGCCAGGATTACAGGTATGAGCCACCATGCCAAGATTACAATTTTGTAGCTATTTAAATGAATATCTGCTTTTTCACAGTTTAAGTCTCTCTCTCTTTTTTTGCTTTATAGTATTCTTTTTGAATTTTCATTCACACACAGTCATTGCAAGTACATGTACATGAGGAATGGTTCTGTTTAAAAGACTCATTGGACTGGGCCATGATATGGCTGGTGGCCAACGATATTTATTAAGGTGTTAAAATATGCCAGGCTTTCTCTAAAGGGTATTTGTAGTTTAATTGCAAAGCAACCCTGGATTCATCTGGCTTCTCTAGAGAAATAGAACAAATAGGATGGAGAATTGGTGTATAACATACAGATGTGCCTTGACTTATGATAGAGTTATGACTTGGTTAAAGAGGCATCATAGGTTAAAAATACTGTACTTTGAAAATTCATTTAATACCCTTAACCTAGTGAACCTTGTGGTTTAGGGAGCCTTAACTCAGAATGCTTGCATTAACTTATCATTGCACAAAAGCATTGAATGCGAAACCTACTTTGTTAAAGTGTTGAACATCATGGGTAACTTATTGAATACTGTACTGCCAATGACAAATAGAGTCACCCAGGCCAATAAAGGTGGAGGAGGGATCACAAATTCAGGCAGTCTGCCTCCCCAAATCCTCACTCAGCAAATTTACCTTTCTGATGAGCAAACTGAGATGGGGAAGGATGGGCAGGAGAAGTGGGGGGTGAAGGAGTCCTATATCGTGCCAAGGGCACCACATTCTGCCAGTTAGAGGCAGAGTTTGAACTCAAGTCTCCTAACACCTTATGCAGACTTTGGGGGTCCTTCAGCTCCAACGTGGGTGTTATCTGTGTAATGGGCCCCTTGCCTATGCAAGGAAAGAGGTGGACTTTCAGTGATACACCCTAATTGATGACTTAGCACTCTAGGCTATATAGCTGTCTTACCTGATCAGCATTTTAACCTATGTCTGTAATATCCCAAACCTAAAATGTTCTCAACTGTGTTGGTCTGCGTGGGCAAGTATGTAATGATTTTAATGCTCTACATTCCATTTCTAAAGCACTTTGAACTTTTAAAAGTGTTCTTATGTATACACAGTATTTTAAAAACAGATTAGCTTGACAAAGTAGATTTACTCTGAGCTTATACTCGTTAGTGGATGTGAATAGCAAAAAAGGCTTTTACTTTCTCTTACACAAGATTAAAAAACAACAACAAAAAAAATGAGTATGAAAAGATGCCGGAAGAGGAAAGAGTGATTACTCAAAAAGTGATTACTCAAATCAGGCAAAAGCTCTGATGGAGCTTGCAGAGCTCTGGGCCTGGAGGTATAGTCATAGAAACTGCATGTTGAAGTCTGGGTTTGAATCTTAGCTTTTACCAAAGAGGCACATGTGTCACTTCTCTGCACCTTGTCTCATTTATAAATGAGAACTTTACTTAATACCTTACAGATTTTGGCATTAGTAGTAGTTATGACAGATCCTCCTAGTTCCTCCTAATAAAGCTTGCCTTTGCCTGCGTGTTCCAAAGACCTTCATCCTGACTATGTTTTCTCATTCAGCTCCTGCACTGATGGTGGCGAAACCTGACTGCTTACTAGGATTCTTGTCCCCACCACTGGGCCAATGGGAAGCCGTCCGATGGCTTTGGGTGAGGTGCGGTTAGAGAAGCATCTGTCCCTCATTCCTCCAGTGGGTGTCCAGATTGAATAAAGTGACTTTTTCCTTGGTTCCTGGTCGGCATTCTAGATTCCTGCTACTACTTGCCTGTGCCTTCCTCACTCACGGGGACAGCTATCCTCTGCTATGTCCCTGTCACTGTTTCTCCCAGTCACTATTTTCCCAACTGTTGGCTAACAAAGTAGGCAAAATTTTTCATCCATTCTTAATTTTCTTTTGAACAAGGAATTGCTTTCATGGACCATTTCAGAAGGAGGTACCATCTTTCAAGAAGTAGTAGATATGGTTGATGTCGTCAAATTCCTGGTCATTTCTAGAGAATAGTCATCAATTGAGATAGTGGCTTATTAAATACTCCTCTAGTTAGTATCTTCACTGGATTGACTGGTCTGTTTAATCAAAACAGTCAAGCTGTCAGCCACTTCAGACACAGACTCAATGTCCCTTCCCTAATTTTTATCCTGTTTTCTCCTTATCTCATGCCTGGAGAATAAAAGTAGAAGTCCTTGGAACCCTAAAGCTGTCTTTGTTTTTGCTGGATCTGACTACTTCGGGATATGAGAGCCAACACTCAGTTGTACTGGCAGGTGACAGGTGTAGGGCTGCTGCTTCTGGCAGGTGTCCTGAGTGCTGGGTTGGTGGTCACACTGACCAACAGGCCTGAGCCAAAAAGGGCACCGATATGGGCAGTGCATGGGCCTTCCATGCCAAAAAAGAAGCTGTTTAGTAGAGTGAAACCTACAACACTATTTTTTTTTTTGCCTCTGTTACTTTGTAGAATTGCTGTCATTTGAAATTTTTCAGTGGATTCTGTTCTAGGGATCTAGGGATCCAGGTGTAAGAGTTTGCCCTTTCTGAAGGCGCTGATTACTTGACTGTATCTCCTGAAATACTTTTCTGAGATGAGAAATAGTCTTCCTCTATTGTCTTTTTCCCTTTCTGCTGCTTTGCGATCAAAGTGCAGAGTGGAAGGCCTTTAAAAACATAGGCTTGGGATTCTCAGGAACTCAATTCTTGTTTTCTCCAAGGCCATCAGACTCAACATGTGTCATTTATTTAAGTGAACAAGCCTTAGACAGAAGTTACAATTGTTTAGCACTGTTAACAAAGAGAGCCTAATAATATTCTATCACAAAGGATGGGTGAGATTACTAATCCCCTGAAATTTGTAAGTTTCAGTGATTACTCGGAAGAGTTTGACTTCATTTGCAAATGGACCTTTATCACTGGAATTTTATGAAATTACAGCATTTACAGTTTGCATGAAAATGAAAACCAAGTTTTGTCCAACATTTCTTGCTCGAGCGATTTACGGATAGCATGTCTGATCCCCTGAGCATGTGGTTAACTCCACAGCTAGCCTCCTCTTTCCAACTGTGCACATAGTTTGGACAAAGCTCAGACTCAAGCAGAGTGGGCTCTGAGAGAGCATTCCTTTCCACCTGTCAGCGAAGCCTGCATTCCAAGGAAAGGAACTTGGCCATAGACAGAATTCTCTTCTGACTGGGTCACAGTGCTGCAGACAAAGTTTGGTCTTCGTAAAAAAAATGGCACAAAACCTGGCTCTCTCATTAACTGAGTGGCTCTGGCAACATTTATAAGCTCTCTGAACCTTTATTTCTTGGTAGGAATATTGAAATAGCCATTGAGTTTTCCATGCTTTTACTCCCCTTCCAATGGACAGAAAATGATATTGTTTAATTGCAGTGATCTGGATCATGTCTACTGATTTAGTAGCAATAAGTTAAGACTGTCCTAAGTTTACAACTGCGTTTCACTTTTACTTATTTTGTGGAGTGAAATGTCAAATACAGCAATGCATGCCTTTGTCTCTGCACAGACAAATATTATAGACTAATGCTGGTGGTAGAACAATTTTGGGACTTTGTAGTTTTCTTTTTCTTTCTTTTTTTCTTTTTTATCTGTACCAGGGATCGAACTCATGACTGCCTGCTTGCAAGGCAGATGCTTATGCCGCTGAGCTAAATCCCCAGCCCACTTTGTAGTTTTCTTGAGCCTTTGTCTTTTTCTCTTTTCTAGACACAAGAATTAACCTGTTACTTTTTCTTTTTTTATTCCCCCATGTGTGTTTATCTCTTCATACTGTATTAATTTTGCCTGTTTTAAATTTATATGAGTGGACTCATGCTGTATAAATTATTCTGTCATTTGCTCACCATTATAGTTTTGGCTTTTTACTATGTGTTATCTGTAACTATTATTTATACACTTCTATTCATTGTGTTGCAGCTTATGTATATACCATGGCTCATGTATATCCATTCTGTTGTTGGTAGACATTCGGATTTCTAGTTTTGCTGGTAACACATGTCTGCTATTGTACATATACACACATTTCTTAGTATATCCCTAGGTACTGAATTTCTGGTTTACTGGGTAAATCTCTATTCAGCTTTACTTGATAATGTCAAACCATTTTCAGAGTAGTTTCTCCTGTTTCCACTCCTGCCTGGAGACTTCCTGTTGTTCCACATCTTTGTCATCTCTTGGCTTTAACATTCTGTAAAATGGTTATCTCTCTCTTTTTAAAATAAATTTATTTTAAAGAGAATAAAACTAAGCAAAATGAAACAGAATAAAACCAATCAAAACAAAACATGAATATAGTACAGGACTTCAAAACAAGATGATAGGAAATCAGCAATGGCTACTATAATGCCTCATGCTATCTTCAGAATAGCTGCCCATACTATCAGATGTAATGACAAAAAAACAGAACAGAATAAAACCAACCAAAACAAAACAATGAAAGTGACATAGGACTTCTTCAAAACAAGATAATAGGAAATCAACAATGTCTACCATAAGATACCTTGTTGTCTTCAAAATAGTTGCCCATACTGTTAGCCATAATAGAATCTAAAATGGTATCTCATTGCAGTTTTTAATTTATATTTTTCTAGTTACTAGGGAGACTGAGCATCTTTTTATATGTTTATAGATCATTTATTTTTCTACTTCTGTCAAATACCTTTTCATGTGTTTTTGACCATTTTTTAATCTATTGATAGCCAATTTCGGTTCATAGCCATAGTCATCTAGATACTCATTTATTTTGGTGTATAAGCTATGAATATTTTCTCTCAATCTGTGAATTGTCAGTTTACTCCCATTCTTGGTGTTTTTATGTTTTTTTAAGAACAGAAGTTCTTAATGTAGTTCAGTAAATATGTTTTTGTGTATATTTTAGGAAACTCTTCTCTAGCCTGAGTTTGGAAAGATATTTCTATTATTTTCCTAAGCTTAATATTCTACATGATTTACACCCTGGTTTTCTCTCAGCAACTAAAAAGCATAGTAAAATCTCTCTGTGTTGTGGATTAACCAAGTTTTCCTTGTTCCATAAATTTTTGCTTTATGCCTTTTGAACCAATGTTATTGGGTTCATGCAAGTTGAGATGCTCTTGGGCTGGTAATTGAACTTTTTAAATTTTGAGATGATCCTCTTTATAATATTTTGACTCAGATTTATTTTATATGTTATTAAAATAGCCACCAGCTTTGTTTTGGTTGGTATTTTCTTCATATATATATATATATATTTTTTTTTTTTTAACCCTTTTACTTCTAACTAATTTAGTTTTTCTGTTCTATTTGAAGGTTATTTTTCCATTTATTTTTATTGGTTTAAATACATTTCTATTCTTTTGGTATCTAACCTAGAAATTTTAACTGCATATTGACTTAACAAGGCCTCAAGTTATTGAACACCTTCACCACCTTTTCAGGCAGTGTGTGAAAAGGCCTTAGAAGTCAGTACTCCTCAGTGTGACTTACCCCGGTACTGTAGTTTGGACAGCATATGCCTCCCAGGGGTCATGTGTTGGAAGTTTAGTCCTTGAGTTGCAGTGTTGGGAGGTGGGTGAGACTTCTAAGAGGCAGAACAAAGTGGGAGGTGGCAAGATTGCCTCCTCCCCACACTGTGGCTTCCTGTCTTACCATGCAGTCCCCGTCTTGCT
Organism: Cavia porcellus; assembly: GCF_034190915.1. Lineage (NCBI taxonomy): Eukaryota > Metazoa > Chordata > Mammalia > Rodentia > Caviidae > Cavia > Cavia porcellus. The sequence goes on from NW_026947500.1 coordinate 31,810,669, forward strand.
CAGGTTCCTGCCAGCTGGTGCCCCCAACTCGAAGCAGCGAAGGAGCTGTGATGAGAGCTGGAATTACCTTGTTTGTATTTTCACCCTCCAAAATGGTAAGCTTCCGGTGTCTGAAAATGGACTAATGTACGTGATAGTGTTATTAATGATTTTTCTGAAGTAATTTAAAAAACCCACAGATCTTTCATTGCTTATAAACTTTATATGATTAATATAGATTTAATGAAATTTGTAGTTTGCTTTGTTTCCCTCTTGTTTCTTAGTACGTCATTTTAAACTACCATTAGTGAAGGCCTGTTATTAGTGATATATATCCAGTTTTGTTTGCCTGAAAGTGTCTTTGTCTCACTCTTGTTCTGTTGGATCATTTTCCTGGATATATTCTTTCAGGTTGATGATTATTTTCTCTTAATTGTGTGAAGATAGATTTTTGCTTCCATTTATATTGTTAAATTAACTCAGTCTTTGTCAGTGATCTCTCTTTTCTGTCTGTATTTATACTCTTCTATTTTATTTTACTTCATTTTATTTTATTTTGGTTTTTTGAGAGAGAGTCTTAATGTGCAGTTCAGACTGACCTTGAACTCACAATTTAGCCTAGGCTGGCCTTGAACTCACAGCAATCCTGCTTCAACTTCCTGAGTGCTGGGATTACAGGCATGTGCCACCATAAAAAGGTTCTTCCTTTTTATTTTGGTAACTAAATGTTGAAATTTTTAATGTCTAGATATTTCTTTTTATTTATTATAAATAAAAAAGAGTTTTACTGTGCTACTTCAATCTGAAAATTCATGTCTTTAACTTTTGAAAGTTCTTAACGAACCCTTATTTCTCTGAATGTTGCTTCTACCTAGTCTTGTTATTTTTTTTCTTTTTGGAAATCAGACAGACATATGTTAAACTTCACCCCTCTTTCATATGACCTAACTCCTTGTTACTTCTTTCACATGTTGTAACTTTTTTCTCTGTGCTATTTGGATAAATTCTTCAGGTCTGTCTTGTGTCTTCCTTTTCATAAATTCTATCTTAAGCTGTGTCTAATATGCTGCTTATTTATATTCATTTTTCATATTATTTTATATTGCAGTTCTGCTAGTCTTTTAAAAGTTGTTTATTTGTGTTTTCCATCATACCTTTAACTCGGTTACTTCTTTACACATATTAACTCATTTTCTATTCTGTATCAATTATTTACTTATTTTTATCTTATCTTCAATCTTGTTTATTATTTCTCTGCCCTTATTAAATTTATATTTTAATCACTGAAAAAATCTCCAGTTTCCTGATGTCTTAAACTTTCAGTGACTCTTATTTTTAGAGATTTTTGACTGCAAGCTCATGTTCCTTGATCTGAAGAGATTGTTAGAACCCTGTGATTAAAGTGACTTTCTCTGGAAAGGAGGATTTGTGCTTGTTCCAGCCATGGGATAAATGCCAGCCTAGGGCTGCTTTAATCACATTTTCAACTCAGATTATCATTATTATTCTGACGCATATCAGAAGTGTGAATTCTGATCTTAACCCTATAGAAATGGGGCTTTGGGTTCATGATTCTCAGTAAAGACTCTTTTAAAGGATAGTGCAAATAGACTTTAAATCATAAGTAGTCAGGGTTTTTTCTTTTTTTTTTACCCTTTTCTGTATCATAGCCATTAAGGCAGTTTGACAAAGCTTTTTGATCTTTCTCAGGATTATAGTTTAATCCACAATCTTTAGTGTTGAAAAAGAAACCAACTATATTGAAATACACCTTTTGCAGAAACCCTAAAGATATATCTGAATTATTAACTCATATGATACATTTGAGTTATATATCTCTATGCTTGATACAGAAAAGTAGTTTATAATATGACTTATTTCTTTAGTGTCTTAAAATAGTAAATGGAGCTGGCAGCAGCTAACTCAGAGACAGTGTAGGTCTGTAGTCTTCTCACATATGTGTTTGATTAGAGTGTTTTTACTGTCATAACAACATGGTACCATGGTACCTGAGTTCTTAGTTTTATATCTAAAAAATTCCTGATACAATACAAAATTGTACAACATCAGTTCTACCTAAGGTTAATTACCATTTATGTTAAAAATGATCTTATCAAGCAAACAAGAAGGAAGGAGAGTAAACAAGATCAGTTTATCTTGGAAAGCTATGATTTATTAACATCCAGAGTAGAGTGAAATATTGTTTATTCATTATTCTTTTTGTAGCTAAGAAAACATCGAACTACTTCAAATCATTGGAAATAATCTAATTGAACATCCTTGGAAGATTGGTTCATTATGTTATATTCATATAATGAAATCTTCTGTAGCTATTAAAGTGAATAGAGATAGATATATTCTCGTAGAATGAAGTCTAAGTCATGTCATTAAGGCAAAAGGAAAATGTTCTTATTTGTAAAAGTCATTCCATTCGTAAAGCCTGTGATATTTCTGGGAAGAGGTCCCAGTAATTGGTAGCAGTGATTGTTTCTGAAAAGACAACTTGAGGTCTGGGGAGGAAATGGGAGAGACTCTATTTTTATTGTATGTCTATTAGGATTATTTGAATGTTTTGCCATGTACATGTGCTAGTGTTCTAATTAATTCATTAAAAAATGAACTGTCCTTCTTTTAGCTGCTATTGATATTGAAATGAAATGAAAGGATATAAAAAAATACACACTAATTAAGCTTGTCAGGTAACATGTTTCATTAATACACCATAAACCATGAAGCAATTCTCAACAACTAGGCCTGCCTCAAATAAGACCAACTGGTACTTGACCGGGATATGGATGGGGAGGCCCATGGTTCTGGGTGCTCCAGTGTCCTTTGAGTGTCCTTCAGGGCTTGCTTACTCACTTGCTTAGGCCTTATGTACTTGACTTTATGGCCGTCTGTGTGCTCTTCTGCTCTTTTCTTTGGTTGGTGACTTCCAAAACCATGTGTCTCCCACTGTGCCTGACACAGAGGAGATCTGCAATCAGAGGTGAAAGAATACATCACGTTGATCCTTCCAGGTGTGAAGTCTAGGGTTGCAGAAATAAATCAGGCCTTGCATTCTCCTGTAGTGGAGCAGGCTGCACAACCAGTTGCCATGCACCAGAGTTCCTCAGTTAAATGAGAATTTAAATGAGGGGCAGAGACAAGGGACATGGTGGTAAAGCAAGCCAAGAAGGAAGAGGTCCAATGAGGGCACCATTTTTTTTAACATACCATTTTTATCCCTAAACCTCTGTTGTGGAGGTGGTTGCTGGTGGAGGAGACAAAGTCAGCAGAACAGTGGAAGCAGTAAGTGGGAGAGAACCAGAGAGGAGTTGGATAACAGCAGTTGTTCAGTGAAATTTCACAGTACCTTTGAAAGCAAGAATGAAATCCAATTTATATTTAGAATTTGATTTCCATCCAGAAGAAACAGACAAGCTGGTTAATATCAAGACTGTAAGAAATAATTTGTGTCAGTTATTGAGCAGATTTGTAATCAAGTGTGAAGAGGATGTCTGGTCCTGCTCATTCATTTGTTCATCCATTCATTTCCCCCACATTTATTGTTGAGGCATTGAGTCCTACGAGGGAAGCAGAAAAAAAAACTAGATAGATCCTCTGTCCCCAAGTAGCTTGTCATCAGAAAATAACTTTGCATAGTGATACATGTTGGGTTTAGATTCCTGGGTTTAAAGCCTGGCTCCTTTACTTGCCACTTTAATGACTTTAAGCAAGATTCTTGATCTTTTTGTGCTTATGTTAATGATGATAGTACTTAGCACATGGGGTCAAGAAAGATAGCAGATTTAAAGTGTTTAAGATAGTGCTTGGAATAATCAGAGTTCAGTAGTATTTTTTAAAAAATTCATTGATTTGTTGAACATTTGTAGAGTTCCTGCTCTGTGCCAGAAGAGATGCGGGACATAATTCTTACCTTCAAAGAATTCAGCTGTTGGTTGATGTATTGATTATCTCTAGCTTTATGACAAATCACTCAACACTTTATGGTTTAAAATCATGGTATTTGTCTTAGTTACTTTTCTCTTGTTGCTGAGAAAAAATACCTGATGCTCAAATTAAAGAGAGAAAAGCTTATTTAGCTCACAGTTTGTGGTGGTTTCAGTCCATAATCAGCTGGCTCCAAAGCAGGGTGGCATGGGAAAGGGCAACAGTTCATGGCAGCGGAAGATAACAAAAGCAACAGGAGCAAAAGAGAACAAGCCTTTTCCCTCCCTTATATTGTGTGCAGGTTACCTGCTCTAGAGTAATACCCTCCTCATACACAGGCTCAGGATGTTTACAAGATGAGGACCCTGAACCCCTGCTGAATCACTTAGTTAAACTTCTAGTTGTGTTATCAAGTTGACACAATGAATCCACTATTACAATATCCTGGAGTATAAACAGCCCCCTAGAGCATGTCCTCTACACCCTGGGATGTAGACCTGCTGAGTTACTCAGTTAACTTTCTAAACTTCAACCTGAGATTACAGTAATTACAGTAGTGATTAATTATAGCTCACATAAGTAGGTCAGGGGTCAAGGACTTCTGTGGGTCAGTGATTCAGGATCTATTTAGCCAGGCACTTTTGGTTAGGATCTATCATTTTGGTCAAGACTAGAGGCTTGGTTGGGGTTGGAGGATGCATTTCCACTACTCTTGCAAGTAGAAAGTTGCCTCTCTACATGGGCATTTCCGTGGTACCATTTGGGTGTCCTCACAGCATAGTGGTCTGATTTTCTTAGTGAGTGATCAAGAAGGCCAAAGCAATCCCTTTTATGACCTAGCCTCAGAAGTCAAACAACTTCACATCTGCTTCGTTTTACTGGCCTTACAGCTCACCCCTGAGTCAATAAGGTGGGGGACTATATGAGGATATGGGTATCAGGAAGCAAGGGGCCTTCTGAACTCTCTGGTAGTTCTGGTGTCCAAAGTGCTGTGATAGAAATCTTCCACAGCAAGCTTCTTGTGGCAGCACAGTCTTATTAGGGAAGGAGGAGTGGAAACTTGAGCTCTGTGAAGAGGTTTGGCCTAGTGTGTGTAGAGAGGGAATGTTCAAGGCAGGAAGAAGCTTGGAGTCCTGAAACAAAGGGACTGGTGGGGTAAGGGCAAGAAGATAAATATAATGCTAATGTAGGTATTGACCTGAGTATCTGAGAATGATGTGCTGAGGGTTAAGACAGATCAGGACAGATGCATTTATAAATGATTTCACATTCACTTAGATACTCTCTAAAATACCTCTGTGGTGTTTAGACTGCTTGTTATGGGTTGGATCTTAAATATCCCCCAAAAGCCATGTGTTAAAGACTTGGTCACCAGCTTGCTGGAAGGTAGTGGAACCTTAGGAGGTGGGGCCTTCCGGGAGGAAGGTAGGTCATTGGGGGGCATGCTCTTCATTGGTAGCTTAGTCACTTCTTCTGTCTTTCTTTTCTTCCTGGATGCCATGAGATAACCAGCCCCTTTCCACCATGTATTCTTCCTTGATGTTCCATGCTACCACATGCCCAAAGTGATGGGTGCGAAAGCTGAAACCTCCAAAATCACAAGTCAAATTAAACCTTTCTTCCTTTTAAAATTATCTCAGTACTTTGTAATAGTGATAGAAAGCTGACTGACAGATATCTATGCCTCCATCCATCTGTTCTGTTCATCCACTCTTTCATCCATTTGGCCATCCATCCACCTATCCATCCACTTATCCATCTATATTTATGTGTGTATGTGTTCATGGACATACAATAATTTTAGCAGAGTCTGCATTACTTTTACTTAATAGCACAAATAATTACTTATATCATATTACATTTTATGTTTATGGCTTGTGTCTTTCTTTGGATATAAACTTCAGGATATCAGGGATTTTGTGTTTATACCACGATACCTCCAGAACCTAGAATAATTCTCAGCAAATATTAGAGACTTAATAACTGTGTGATTGAATAAATGAGAATGTAAAATGAGGTCATAGAAATGTGCAGAAGATGCTGCAGGAACTTGAAGGGAAGAAATATCCAGGTCTTCCTGGGGGATGGAGAAGGAGATAATTAAAAAGGGCTTCCCAGAGTCCTTGTTGTATGAATCAAGCTGGCTAGGCGGATGGATTGAGGATGCGCACTCAAGACAAAGGAGACTTGTGAGCAAGAGCTGACACGGAGACACAGAGGAGCATGTCTGCAGTCCTAGATGATGCTCCTTTCTGTCTCTGACTGTATGAAACTGTGAGTATAATCACAGGACAAAAAGATCATCTTCTAGCAGCTGCTTTTATTTAATAATTTATACTTAAAAAGAACTACATCCGAGGGAGCCATCTTTGGAGACATTTATGAAGCAGCCACTGGTTGATAGATGTTCTCTGTGCTGCACTTCTCACAGCATTCACAGAAACACAAGGACCAGAGTCACATTCCCTTCCTGTTATCAACCCTCATCCTCAGTTCTGCATGTGTTTATCTTTTACAATATGTTCCCATGCTGTGGTGGCAAGACATTTATTCTCCTCTACAGAGCTGACATGAGATGTGGTTTTTGGCATCTCTGCTGACTTGAAGATTTTTTTATGTCAGATTGTTACCAGACAGCACCATGGTGTGAGTTATTTTGCAGTAAAGGGGGTTGCAGGTCTGTAATGAGGATAGTTTGAATCAGATGTTGCTCACACTGCTGTACTCTAGGCCAAGCTTGATGTCTTCAGACTATTATTTTCCCAGTGTTCTTCCTTGGCGCTGGAATGTTGGAATGCAGGAAAGTGCTTTCTTGTGGTTCCTCATTTGTCCCTTTTCTGTGAACTTCAGGAAACGGCTGCTCAGAGGAAAGATAAGAACTTTGTAGATTCCCAAGTTCTGCATTCGTGAAATTCTTCCTCCACAGCAGCCACATTCAAATAATCTGAACATATGAACACAACCTTTGAAAACCATTTTCAAAGGAAACAACTTGGCCCCAAGGATCTTTATGGGTCCCCATTTTTTTCCTTTTCCATAACTCCCAATTGTTTCCTTGTTACCCGCCTCTGTTCATGTTTAGCAAAAGAATAAACCTTAGATTTTTACAGATGCAATTAATTTTGGGTTTTACTGAAATCAAAATAGAACTCAACTTTGATTTTAAGTTGGAATAAAAAATTAACAGTTATTGTCTTTGGGTAGTGGGGCTGTAGATATTCTTGGGGCTTTTTTTTTGCTTCCGTCTCCTTTTCACCCCTCACCCCCACAAGATGTCAGTGAATTCATACTGTTATTTTATAATGGAAAGTTTAAACCAAGAAACTTTTGGGAAAATTTGCTTTTCAGCATTGGGACTATATGTAATTTCTGGAGATTGTTTTTGTAAAATGGATCCTGATTCCTCTCTCCTCTCTCTCCATTAAAAAGCTCACTTTTTAATGTCAGTAACGGTGAATTGAGTGACAACTTCAAATAGCAGAGGAGGATTCTATCTGTGCATGTGTGTGTTGCTGGGAATCTAACCCAGGGTCTTGCACATGCCAGGCACTACCACTGAGCTACATGCCCAGTCTGTCGCTTATTATTAAAACTACCCTTGAGAAGGTTCGCAAGCTAAAAGCAGAGCCAAGTAAATGAGGCCACACAGGTCATCTAAGGAAGAGTTACACTGTCCAAGAGGAGTTATTTATTTCTTACCCTATATCTCTAAATTCCTATCAATGAAATCTGGAAATGACCCTCTTTGTCTGAGTCTATTGTTGTCAATGATGAGGCTACCAAGCCGCATTTTTCCTGCCACATGTCTGCCATGTATAATGTGCCTTTGGCTGGTGCTTTTGACTTCTCATCTTCTGACCACACCCTCCAACCCCATGGTCTAATCCTCCTCCTACCAAAAACACAGACATTAGGTAGCTTGTGAAGATACTGTCTGTCTGGTCCAAGGTAACCAGATAACTATGGGACATGTCAGATGAACTTCTAGATGTTAAAAAAAAAATACAGCAGCAAGTAAGACCAAAAATAAGACACAGTGGAAGATAAACCCTATACATTTGAGTGATTTACCAGTTTTCAAAACTCCCAGGTTCTGGTGTGGTGCCTGTTATCCCAGAACTCGGGAGGTTGTGGCAGGAGGATCACCATGAATTTGAGATCAGACTGGGCTACATTAAGTGAATTCAAGGTTAGCCTGCACTACATAGTGAGATTTTGTCTCAAAACAAAACAAAAAAATCAAAACTCCCATGCTGCGAAACCTACAGGAAGCACATGCAGGTACCAGTCTTCTAGCCAGCCCATTGCCAAACAGTGCTGTTTATCTTTTGCCAATAGCTACTTATAAAGCTGCTGCAGTGGCTTGATGGTTGCACATCTCCCTGGAATGTTTGTAGTTTGTCTTTAGATGAAGAAGAGATTACATGAGTCTGATAATACTCAGCTGTAACTGAGTATTACATTTAACCCATCTTGAAGATGAAGAAGGGCAAATCTAAGAAAATCCCTGATATACAACCTCTTGGAATGAAAATAGACATGTGTAGGTGTTTGCTCCAGTTGCAGTCAACAAGCTGTCCTGGAAAGACTCTTGGGAGAACTCTCTGCACTGCTCCAAAGTCACAGTGGAAGATCCTTCACTGTGCTCTAATATTACAAAAATCTCTAGCCCCACAGGCCAGGAGATATGACAGGTGCCTACTTGCTGTTTTCCAGAAGTGTGCTGGACAGTTCATAGCATCCATACACTCTCCAAGCAGGAGTTCCTAAACATTATAAATATAGACCTAACTGCCTTCCCAAGAAATGGGAAATACCCCAGTGTCCTTGACTGTGTGATGAGGAAAATGGACCTGTTCTGTGACAGATTTCCAAGAATTCTTTAATCTCATTGGTGACATAGCTGTGGCTTTCCATGACCACTATGGTTAGCTATTCCTGCAAGCAAATCTGAGGAGGGCTTGGCATTGGACCCCAGACCCACCTGCTATGTCCAGGCTTCTGATCTCCATTACTTTTCACAGCTTACACTGTGTTCAACAAAATCCACCAACTCATGCAGGCCATTGGTGGTAATTAGATGATATCATTTACCCAGGCACGCACGCGCACACACACACACACACACACACACACACACACACACACGTGCACATGCAAGCACACATTGAGGTTTGTAGGTAACCATTATGTTTTCCTTCCTCCATATCTTTAGGAGTTGCATTTTTTTTTAAGCAGTTGCATTTCTAAGGACCACTTTGTTTGTATGACTATTGAGCATTCAAAGTGGTAGAAGGCATGAGCTCTCTCTCAAGGAGTTCATAGCCCTGGGAAGGCAGAGGGGACTCTAGGACGAGTAGATTTTACAGCACTGAAAGTGGATATTGCCTCAGGGAAGGCATAAAATGTTATGGGCCTGAATCTCAGCAGTTTATAAGGGGACAGCATAAACAATAAACTTGGATATTTTTATAAGCATCCACATACACATAAAGAAACATGTTTATTTTCTGGAAATTTCTCTAACATATGGCCATTTTCTCCTTTGCATACACAGTGGCAAATTTATCATTGTGCATAATGACATTAAGCTCTTCTCACTCTCCACTTTGAGTTTATGTTTGCTTTGTAGCTGAAGGGTTGTTTTGATCTTATCTGGAAGACATAAGATAGAAGTGTCTTTTGTGATGTTTCTCGTCTTCCTTTCTCTGTCTGGCATGCTTCAGCAGAAGTGGACTAAACTCTCCAGAACTCCTCCCAACTTACGGAATTGGAAAATCTGAAAAAAATCTCAAAAGCAAAGCTCATCCACTCCTTTGGGAAACTTCCCAAACAACCACTTCCTGCTTCCTTTTTACTCTTTCAGGCCTTGCTGGTGTTCCTCTAGCGCTCAAGAGCAATTAGCTGTCATTCCCTGAGTGCCTACTGTACCCTAGGTGTGTTATACATACCCACCTCAAATTCGCTCACAATCTCAGGTGAAGAGACTAAGCCAAGAGGTCAAGAAATTTGGCCAAAATGATATATCTGGAATTTAGACCCCAGTCTGCCTGACCAAAAGCTATGTTTTCCCACTGTGACATGCTACTTCTAAATCAAAGATTACACTGTAATAGAAGATGTCCTTTCATTCAAAGGAAACAAAACAAAATGCTTCCAAAGTCCGTGGGTTTTAAACAAGAATCTTTATTCACTCAGCTTTCTGACATGGATGATTCCTTTACTGTCTTGCTCATCTATCCAGAGTGTATGTGAAACTGGGTAAAAATAGCAGGAAAAGGGTAATGTCCATTACAGCAGTCCCTGCTTTGAAATGGAAAGTTGTTTTACTTTTTTCTTGTACAAGAAGCCCTGTAGTGATTGGCTCTTCATTGTGATTTGGATCTGAATGTCTCCACAAAGTCTCATGCATTCAGAAGGTGATTATATCATTGGGGCACTTTATTATCAGTGAATTCATTCACTGATCAGTTAAGTAGGAGTTGGGGTCTGGTGGAAGATGAGTCACTGGGGATGTGATCTGAAAGGTGTATTCTTATCCCTGGCTCCTCCCTCTGTCTCTGCTTCCAGCCACCATGGGTTGAGCAGCTGTCCTCTGCCAGGGCCTTCACTATGTCTTTTCTGCCTTGGAGCAAGCTAACCATGGACTGAAACTGTGAGCCAAACATAAATCTCCCTTTATTTAAGCTTTGAATATCAGATATTTTGCACAGTGGGGAAAGTGACTAACACCCTCTTGGTGAGTTGGTTTTGACTATGTCTTAGTTACTTTTCTCCATGCTGGATACCCAAATACAAAATACTAGATACCCAAAGTTGAAGGAGAAAAGGTTTATTGGCTCACAGTTTGTAGACGTCTCAGTTCATACTTGGTTGTCTTCAAGATGGTGGTGTGGTAGAGGGGAATCACAGAGGGGAAACAGTTCATGGTAGGCAAAAGTCAGCAAGCATCAAGCTACAAGGGATAAACAGTGACCCTCTTTCTGTCCCTTATATCTTGTTCAGGCTACCCACCCTTATGGTAGGTAGCACTCACACCCAGGGTGGGCAGCCTTATTTCTAGCATCATATCATATCATAAATCAATTCCATTATCATCTCCTTGATCCCTCTAGCACACACCCTAGATTCAGTCACCTCCCAAAAGCTCCGACTGCACGAGGCTTTGGGAGACATCTAGATAGAAGCCATAACAACTTCTTACTTCACATTCATCCCATGAGGCATTTCTGTGTGGGCCCCTTATTCTTCTCTATGTACCTTCCAAGCCCTGTTCATTGTGGGTCTTTCTGCTGTGCTAAGACCTGGAGGCCTAGGTCAGTGGTGCAGGTTGGAGCTGATACCCCTACTATCCCTTTATGATGTGGGATTCTGCTTCATATTGATGTGCTTCCTACTGCCCATTCTGGTAACTCATTCACAGCTAGAACATACCCATGCTGAAGCTTAGAAAGGAATATGTCTAGCCAGACTTCACTTGTAAGATTCCTTAGATGAATCTTATTATTTCCGAGGAAGCAATATGCATTCTCAGTGGCTCAGATAGTATAACACTGCTGTCTCAGGCCAAAGCTGGATCCTTGCAGATGTCACAAGATGAATGACATAAACAAGGTACCAAAAGTACAGTGAGTTACAGAGCTAGGGCAAGTTGAGATTTCATGGAGTCATATTGTATTTGGAAAAACCAGTTGCAAGCGTGAGGATCTCTAAATATTTTTGGAGAGTGTTTAGTTTCAGCTTTCTCCAGATCTCAGGATGACTAACAAGTATAGGGATTAGCAGGTAATAATTATTAAAATAAGACTCAAAAAAGGAGGATAAAGTTGAATATAAGTTTAGATATGAACCAGAGTTGTGATGCTGCTGCCTCAAAAACCTGAATCTCTCCTAGGTTGCTTTAGTAGAAATATGGTATGTGGAACCAGAGATCTGGCTGTTACCTTATACTTGAGGATGCTAGAAAATGCTGCTAGAGTGTTGGGTTCATTTTCACCACTTCAGTGTTTTGCTAAGAAATTCGAGAATCTTTTTAGGTCACTTTTCTGAGCTCAAAAAGCAAGAACTGTCAAGAGAGGATAGGTATCTGATCACGTTATGAGTATAATTACATGTGGCCAAGAGAATTAAGTTTCATCTTGAATTCCTAACAAATTGGATAAAAATAAGAAATATCAATACTTAGTCATTGCTGAGCATCTGCAGTTTCTGCTTGGAACAATATTTAACTTTGAAAAATATGAAAATAAAATCAAAAGGATAACACATTAGTAATTCACCCAACATCGAGTTGATGCTTTCTGGATGAATACTGTTACATAATATAAAAATAGTATGTTCTTTTTCCCTCCATTCTTCTAGACTTTTTTACTCCTCTGTTACCATAATATTTATATTCTATTTAGGAGAACAAGTAATACTGAATAAAAAGTTAAATAATAATTAAGGACAAGAATAACTTCTTTCCAGGAGAAAAGTAAGACATAATTTTCCTGCAAGCAGCCTTGCCTTAATGCAAGTTCTCTGTTTGTAACCAAGAAGTAATCAGAGGAGGCTCAGTTGATGAAAAAGACAAGTGGTCCTTGTGTCAACATTTAAGTTTGTTGACAACTCTTCACATCCCATTTATACCCTAACTATCCTTGTTTTGCAAACACTTCTGACTAACTCTACTAGCATCTCAAAGTTAGCAAGGCAAAAAATGAAAGGGGAGAGAGGGAAGCTACCTTTGACACAAACACCCACCTTTTCAAAACATAAATAAATATAGGCAGACATCTCGACAGTAATAGAGCTTGACATTAATAGGTAGGCAACATATATGGCAGAAAGCTATAAAAATGTGTGCCTGGGGAGGTTTAAATACTCCCTCCGAGCTCAGTGACCCCGAGGACTTCATTACATTTAGGTGCATTATAGTAATTGATGTATTTCTTCTCAGTCTGATAGCTCGTGTTCATAACAATGACCCCAAGGCCTGCATGAAAGATTAAATTATGCTCAGTGGATGCTGTTTAAGAAGGTATGTGGCTATATTGTATCTTTTTTTCTTAAGCCATTTTACAAAGACATTCATCCTACTGTCTAGCAGTGGCATTACCACAGAAGAGATATCTTTTGAAAAGAAAGGAGCAATAAGATGAAAAGGAAGTGCTGCCTAAAAAGTTTTAAAACCATTTGGCAAAATAAAGGCTCAGTGATTGTTTCTTAATTTGCCAAAGAGCTTGGTTAGCTATAGAAGTCATTCTCCAGTGGGGTTCTCTCAATAACAAATGCCATCCATAATGAAAACTGTCTAACTGTGCTGTCCAAAATGATGGCCACAGTCACTTTTAATTACTATTTAAGCTTAAGTAGAATCAATTCAGTGTTTTAACTGCACAAGAATCATTTCAAGCGCTCATTAGCCTTTTATAACTAATGACCACCACATCGGACAGTGCAGATGTAAAATATTACCATCGTTGAAGAAAATTCTTTTGTTTATTATTGCTTTAGAAAGTCAGGAAGGAGTAATATACCTGTGGGTTAGAGAAGATCAGAAAGCCTTTATAAAAGGATTAAAACAATCAAATATACACACCTTTCAGTGTCAGTTTGTTATTTGACCTGTGGTGTTGGATTTTTCAGTGTGATTCTGTTAGAATCATAAAAAATGCTGTTCTTCCTGAATAGAAAGCATTTGTGTAGTTTAAGGGCAGCCATTAAAGTAACTTGAAATGTGGGCCTTCTGAGGACCTTTTCTTCTAACTGCACAGGAGGTTATAGAAGAATCAGAGGCCATGAGGCTCTTGGTTAATTCCGTGTATCTTTTCAGGGTTTATTCTGCTAGATTATGTTGGAAAGAGATGGAAAAAACTTTCAACCAGATCTTCCAAACAAATGTGTTCAACAAAACACTCATGCTTACATTACCTGAACAGGAAACGGTCACCAGTTCACTAGTGGTCCAGTCTGTGAATGATGGTCATGATAAAGAAGTCATCTCATAGGTAAGGTGGAAGATCAGTGAATTATAGGGGAAAAAAAGGTATTCAATTACCAGCCAGTGGAACTCCTCGTTAGTTGGCTGATAGTCCTGATGATGTATGTGGATTGAAAATGAAGACAGAAGAAACTAAAGTCAGTTTAATTGAGGTGACTTGTAATTCGAGCAGGGAACAAAATGATTTCCTCAGTCTGATGAAACTAAAATTGATGACCTAATTTATTTTTCCCCCAAGGGCAGCTGATGCTGCGTTGGAGGTAGAGACCATGAGAATGGCATAATGGCCAATGTGTCTTTAGCTGCCTGGGTATTTTATACACATGCATTAATGAAAGTATAATTGGCTTATTGGACATGTTGAACTTAGCAAGGCACATATAAGAGGCACTTTGCTCTTTCTTATGTCCTGTTTCTCTAATCCCTTGGCTTTTCTAGCTACTCTCAGATCATACACAAAAAAGACTCTCATTATATTGAAATTGTCAGTCCAATACAGTTGATATTTTGCTAATATCAAAACCCAATTTAATTTAATGCATTCATGCAATCTAGAACTTTTCTTCAGACCTAGCTGTGATCTCCTTTGGTCTTAGAATGGGTACTGAGGAAGGCAGACATACATTAGGCTTTGATTCTACTTCTTGCTCCTCTGATTTTTCTCTTAGCTGTTGTAGTGTGGGCATTGAGGGGAAACAGGAGAGAAGGTCCAGGACCAAGGATAAGGAGTGATCTTACTGGACAATGTAGCTGGATGTTAGATCTTTCTTGGTTGGTAAACACACACTTGTTGAGTGGTTGTGGGACCCTGCTGAGGGTTTTCTGAGTTCTACTTTGCTGAGGACTTTTAGTTTTCAAAGTGAGGGAAGTACCTCAGTCCCTTTCCAGGGCTGCTGTTGAATGAAGCATGCTGATAATGTTCTCCCACCTCCCAGTGAATGCTTCAGCTTTCCAATGAACTTTTGCCTTCTCTTAGACAGCCTGTAGGGGGGTAGTATGCTCAAGCTGGCAGAACTGGCAGTTTGCAAGTGGTGCATGATATAAAAGTTCTGGCTTCTGTTGGATGGTTTTGCCCTGTGGAGCCTCACCAACCCCGAGGTCACAGAAGAGGTAGCCTTTAACATTCCTGCAGTGAAAGCATCTGGACCTCTCAGCCAAGGAGAGGCCAAGAAGAGCTCAATAGACTTGTCAGCTGCAAACCCTACTTAGCGCATATTTGTTAAAAGAAACCAGATGTTTCTGGATGACATTTCGGTTCAACATGGCCATAGCCTACAAGGATTGAAGTCTCTACTAGAGAAAGGACTGCTAATCACCCATCTCTGTAGAAGATGAATATGGGTCATCCGTGCTCTTTTGAGTGCTACTGGATTGGGTGGAGGAATGGGATATTGTCCAGGGAAAGCATTCTAGAGATGCTGGTATGTTCTGTTCCGGGCTTTGAAAGAATGGGATATTCCCACAAAAATGAGGGGTATCATCTTTTGTTCTAGGCAGTGAAGGTCCTGTATGAGCCCTCCTTGGTTTGTATGTCTCCATGGAGCAGGGATATGCAAGAGCCAATGGGCCAGGTCTACCCGGAGCCCATGCCCTCCCTTCTGGAGCCTAGAACTACGCTATGCTCTGTGTGCTGTGGCTTCTGGAATTTCCTGTTGATGTTTACTTCCATGGCTTGTGTGGTCCTCATTCTCTCCTCCCAAAAGCAGACCACCACACCACATCCTTTCTGCCAAAGGAATGACAAAGAAGTGACTGTCTGAGGAGGCTGGGATAGACAGACTTGCGTATGTAAGTTAAGATCAAGGACCAAGAATAAGAGGAGGTTTTACTGAAAGATGTAGATCACTTGGTCCTTTCGATTATTGAGCGATAGCCCTTGTGATGAAGGGTAGAGCTGAGGCCAGTTGAGGGCCAGGGCCAAAGGCCAGAATGAAAACTCTGTGCTTGAAGCTTGACTTCCAGGTCATTAGGCAGGAATCAGTATCAAGGTGGGTGAGAAAATATTTTATTTAATAATTAGTCTTGATTTATCACTTTTAAATATTTATACTTATGATGCCTGAACAACCTTTTTGTACACTTGCCTTAGGTTCTACAAATGTTAGGAGTGGGACTGAAGATAAATGCATTAATTTGGGTGATTGGATGGATTTGGGTCCTAGGGGGTGGAAGATGGCTCTAGATGAATCAACAAAGAATCTGAATTAGGAAGGACTCCAAGAATCAGATGGACTCTAGGTGAAAACTGCAGTTATAGGAAGGCTCAGGTTAGTGAGGCAGGGCTGGTTGCAAGTAGGGAGAGGAGGGAATTCCAGGGGGCTCTGTCAAAGCTTGTCTGTCTTAGATGGTTACAGATGGTGCTTCTCACAGAGCAGGACTTCACAATAACCATGCATTGGTCGCTGGAGGGTTCTGTTTGGTTGTAGGATCAGCAGCGTTCTGAGAACATGCAATTGAAAAGGAGAGAGATCGGGGCTGGGGATTTAGCTCAGCGGCATAAGCACCTGCCTTGCAAGCAGGCGGTCGTGAGTTCGATCCCTGGTACCGGTAAAAAATGAAAAAGACCAAAAAAAAAAAAAAAAAAAAAAAAAAGAAAAGGAGAGAGATCTCAGAAGGAAGAACAAGTTGGTGACCCCTACCTGGTGTCCTTTCTACAAATGACTGTGACAGGCATTGCTGTGTTGCTGCGGTCAGGATGAGAATTCCAGGTGATCACTGGGGTGGAACTTGGTCCTTACAGGAAGCTCCACATAGACTGAGGGAAAGCGTAGAATTAATTTGAGAGCCCAAGTCTGAGAATCTGGGAAACAGTGGCATTTGAAAGTGACAGCTGGGAAAGTAGAAATGGCAAGACAAGGAGTTTCAAGATTTTCAATAACATATTTATTACTTACACTGCTTTTTATAATTCTAAAAAGTTTCGATTGCCACTGCCAGTTGCCCTGAGATGGACTTTTAAAATGGGCTGTATTTATAAATTTGGGAGTTGGGATGTTAGTGCAGAGTTTATTTTAACTCTATAGGAACCTGAGTGGATAATAGTAAATGGACTGCTGGACTTCACCCAGGTAGCCGTGTTGGGGAGGGACGTGTCACATCTGTGTTCATCTATATCCCAAGCCCACGCGTCCAAAGTCCACTTTTGTATCTTCATATGTGTATGGTGGGAGATAGTGGGGATCGCAGTTCTTTATGAAGGGTGGTTTATATCAGCCATTTGGGCAATGATTATACATTTGAAGCCATTACTTGACAAGTCTGTGCCTACTGTCACACTGCCTGTGGCTATTCTTCATGCACTATCTCAGGATGTTCAGCCTAGGAGGAGCATTTGGTTGGTGCAGCAATGTCCTATTCGTGACATAAAATATTACATTTTGTTTGTCACTTCAAAGGAAGCGAGCAGATATGAAAACCTGCCCCCATCCACACCATCCACACCATCCATCCGCCTTTTCCCTTGTTCATCTTGTAGAAATAGCCTTCATCTTCCCTGGTCCTTTTATCTATTTCTTCTCTCTCTTTGTAACCCACAGCATATATTTTATACTCCTTACCATGCTCTCTTCTCTTCAAGAGCAGTTCCTTTCAAAGGAAGCATTTAAAATGTATGAGCGCTCTCTGGCCATATAGGTAGCCTTGAGCAGGGCTACCTGTATCACTCAGACGTATCAAATAACAATCAGTCCCAGATTCATGCTGGTCTCTGGGAGGGACCTTGGCTTCACTGGCGTGGAAGGAAGAAATTGGCTCTTCAGCAAAACCTATTGGTGGGAGGGGGTGGCAGTGTGAGGTTAAAATGAGGTCTAGGATGGGAGCAATTGGGTGAGCTTGCCTGTACCTGGTTTTGAAGACTCCAGATCCTATCACTTCTCAGAAATGCAGCCTGAGTTTTCTGTCACCTGGTGCAATAAGGATGGGGATATGGCTTTGAAAAATCTCTGTTTGGCAAGATTCGTGTGGGTGTGTATGTGTGTATCAGAGTTAATGGGTTCCCAGTGTATCAGAGCCACCTACTGGTTAAAAACGTAGAGACCTACACGCACTGACATGTTCACTCACTTGTGTAGCTTGCTTGAGTGTGTGTGCGTCTACTGAATTTGTCCTGCTTGAGCATCTATTTGTGAGTATTTGTGTATTCTGTCTGCCTGGTACGTGTCACATACTATTGGTTACAGAGAGCATGATGCATCTTGGCGAGGCTGCCACCCTTGGGATAGTATGTTTGATTAAAAATATTTTTCAAAAACCTATGTGTTTCTTCTGCCAAATACATATATAAACAAAAATCCTTCTTAAGCATTTACGTTTTGCTCCTTGATAAGATCAGTGCAGATGAGAAAAGTAGAGTCCCCGACTTTGCTATGTGGACATGTTAGAAAAGGGTGTGCAAGTAGATGTTTATTTGCAAAGAAATATATTCTGGGAGAGGTTGACCCCAAAACATTGTGTGAGTTTATCTTTGCATGCTGGGTGGTTATGGAACAATGATTTTTAACCCTCTTATTTATCTGTATTGTCTAATTTTTCTGCAGTGACATAGTTTGGCTAGGGTATTTAAAAAAGAGTAAAAACATTAAAATTGATGTTGAGAGTTGACTTACAGACATAATACTGTATTTCTGAAGAGTAGTCAGTTGTATTTCATGTTTTCATAAGAAATAGACATTTTTTCCTGTGTCACTTTCATTGTTTTGTTTTGATTGGTTTTATACTGTTCTGTTTGATTTTACTATGTCTGATGGTATGGGCAGCTATTTTGAAGATAACCAGAAGTATTATGGTAGCCATTGTTGATTTCTTATTAACTTTTTTTTAAGTCCTGTATCACTTCCACAGTTTTGTCTTGATTGGCTTTATTCTGTTTTATTTTGTTTAAATTTATTCTCTAAAAAAGAAATAGACATTTTTGGATACACAGAAAAAATGTTCTTATAAGTCACCTGCTCAGTAAAGGAAAATAAATACCTAAATAAAATGTGATAGGCTGGCACAGTACTCAGATGCATCATATAACAAGCATCTCTGGTGTTCCAGGTACCTTATACCTATCACTTTCTGTTAAAACAGGCAAAGATAGGAGCATCTTTGTTTTTTTTATTTATTTTGAAGGTAGTAAAAATACAACAGAACAAGACGGAACAAAGCCAATTGAGACAATGCAGTGAAACTGGTACAGAACCTCACAGCAGGATCCCAGGATAACAGTAATAGGTACCATAGTATATCTCATTATCTTAACAATAATTGTCCAGTCAATTAGGTATAGTGAAATCAAACCAAATACAGAGCAGTATAAAACCAACTGAAAAAGAATATTGAATAGAGCAAAACAATTAGTCATAATGAAACAAAACAGTGGAAACAACCTTGGCCTTCAAACAGAGGATAGGAGGAAATCCCCCACATTTGCTATATTGCGTAGGGTCGTCCTCCCAAGAGATGCTCAGACTTCTCTTGCTAACGGGGGTGGGGGTGGGATGGGATGGGATGTTTGATTCTCAGCCCAAGTGCCGGTAGGCTCACGGGAGACGCTGACTGTTTCTCTTCCTGGCTTGCGCCAGGAACATTACCAAGAGGGCGGGCGAATTGCTTTCCTGTTCAGGGGCCTAAGTTCCCACCATGGCCAGATCTCGGGAGCTGCTGACTGGTTCTCCTCCTGGCTCGCCAGGGAACATCTTGGTTTAATAAACAGTGTACAGAGAGGTGAACCAGCTTCCCAAAGCTGCAGAGCAGGGCAGGTGAGCGCTGGGCTGAGATCTGATCTCAGGTTTCATTCTTCGCACACACCATGCTGTCTTTCTCAGCACATGTTGGAGATCCCTGAGCTGGGCTCTCGTAGATGTTTGCTGTCTTTCATGGCTATTTTTCCTCTCCGGGCATTGCTCTCTACCTCATGCCTAAATAGCAGAGAGGCTCACACCTGTGCTGCTTTTCCCCCCCAAGGGCCTGAGTGTTACTATTGCTAAATTAATTATCTGGTTAAAAAAAATTCTACCTAAATAATAAAATCAGCCAACATTTACAGTGTTCACCATGTGCCAGATGTACTGTCATTTATGTCAGTTGTCTCATTATGTTTTCATGGGAGCCCTGGGAGGTACATATCATTAGGCTCCTCATTTTGCAGACACGGAAATTGAGGCATCAAGAGATTCCAGCCTGTCTAGGTTGCCTAGCTAGAGAGTATTCGGCTGGCTCTGGGACCTCAGCAGTGAGTTCCAGAGCTTTATGCTCATTGACAGTTGCCAGGCCTCTCCCATAAGGGAGCCAAACTGGACGCTCTTTCCAGAAGAAAAGATAGTAGGTATTGAATGCTAGATGTGTGGCCCTAAATTCCTAAGTTCCTATAAACCATTATATGGGCAGGGTTTATCAACCTGTAGAACTCTTTGCTAGACAGTAATTTGAACTGTCTAATAGACCAGCTTCTAGTAAAAACAGGATGAGCTCCAGTTTGTATATTCTCTGCTTCCTTGTATGTGTTTCTTTTGCACATGTGTCATGGTAAGCTGTGCAAAGGTGACCTGCTTGGACTGCGTGACCAGGGAAAATTGTTCTCATTAGGCTGTGTTTATATGTTAGCTATTTTTGAAGGTCTCAATAAAATCATCTGTAGTATACCCTTATGTAATAGTGGTAAGATACTTTATTCTTGAACTCTGTGTTAGGAAAATCTTGGCTTCCCTGAGAACCTAGTCTGTTTCTTTTTCTAATAATGAGATTAGTGTAACGCAGCCTAGGGCTTTAGCGTTAATCTGTGGCCATCTTTTCCAGGAGTGTCAGTACTAGGAAGTCACTGTAATCAGTAATTAGAGCCCTGGATTTTTTTGTGTCAGACTTCTTGCATCAGTGACCTTCAGCAAAGTTCATCTTTTTCAGTTTTCTTGCTTATACAATGGAAATGATAACACCCCATTTCCTTGATTCTCAGCCATACCTTTTAAAAATATTTTAACATTTCCAAAGTCAAAGCATTTTTATCATACTTTAATCGGCAGCTTTTTCTTTCCTAGTGATGTGTTGCGTTCATTTAAATATGGCGTCTCCCTCACTGAGCTATTATAAGAACTGCATGAGGTACCCTATATATACACCACATGGCACATGAATATCATGAAATGTCATTACCTTCTTTTTTCACACCGAGTCATAATCATCTTTATTGTTGACTCATCTGCTTTCCTCCTTTTAACTATCCTCCAGCCTTTTATTTCAATGTTTTTTTGAAATCTGCTGTAAAATAAATTGCAAAAAAGTAGATGATGTTATAAGGTGCATTGATAGCTACCACTAGTTGAAACCACCTGGAATAATAAATTAAGAAAATACAAATAGCAACCTCTAGTGCAAGAGTATGACCCGTTTTGTACTCACATGTCCTTGTACCACAGGGGGAGAAATGACAGAAATGACAGTCTGTTATCAGGCCAACCCCGGAGATACCACTAAAAAACAGAGACTGCGTTGAAATCAAAGATTATTTTTCTGGTTGATAATTGTAGGTCACAGATATTTTGAACCTTTTCCTACTCAGTCAGACATGACTAAGGAAGACTATTTTGTGTTGTTTTATATTGCTTTTTATGTCATCCTTCCTAAATGCTTTAACTTGTTTGCTGTCTATCAGTCGTTTTAAGCTCCTGATATTTAGTGGCTTGGTGGATGCTAGAATGAGACTCGGCCAGTTTTATTCACTATTAACAAGCAATTTTTAAAAATCCTTCTACTCTGCCTCAAGTGCAGTTCTGGACTCTACTTCACAGTATCTCTCTCCTTGTGCTATATTTCTGGAACCCTATGCTGGTGCCATGTGGAAGGGCGAAAATAAATTGAAAGGGGCAGAAAGGAGTTTGTTTATTACCAACCTATGCCCAGCCTTTGCTTGGCAATTGATGTATGACAGGCCATCTGATCTTTATGATACATCTCTGAACAGATTTTAGCATCTTCTTCCAATAAATGAGCAAACAATCTCAAAGTAGTGAAGTAATTTGTTCAGCATCATACCTTCAGTAAACTCAGTGATTTAAATAAGTTCAGCCTTGTTCGACAGCCCATAATCTTTCCATTAATATTTTCCACAGGACTTGTTCGCTGTCATTTGTTCATTCATCCTTCCATCCATTCCCAGGCCACCATCAGTCATTCAACCAGCAAACATGTCTTAATTGTCTGCTGTGTGGCAGGCACTGTACTGGGTCCAAACATATAAAGATGAATATGACTCTGACTCCCCTCTTATATCCCAGTGGAGGATCCATCCACCCAAACCTACAGTGACATCGCAGTGTGAGTGACTGAAGAGCTGTTTGTGTGTGTGTATGTGTACTGCTGCTCTTCCCCTCTGAGTGACATTCTTCTGCTCATACAAATTAGCATTCTCACCTCCCTGTCACGTTTCTTTAAACTCAGTCTCCAAATTACAGACAGAGTGCTCAGACTCCTTTCTGCTTAAGGTTCTCTGATGGCCCTCGGTGGCCAGAGAATAAGGTCTGCACTTCGTAACAAGGTTTACCAGCCCCTTCCTGACCTCCCAGCCTCTTCCCCCACTTTGAAGTGCTTGATTGTGTTACATGGAATTTCTGTGATGCTCTCGGGAATCAGCTCAGACTTCTTAACTCTGTCTCTCCCTATCCTCAGGTCTTTGGTCCAGCTCTACTGAGCATCTCACAAATCTAAATAATTTAAGAGCATGCTGTATCTCTGTGCACTGATCCTTTTGCCTCAGACGTTCTCCCTGACTAAAGCATCCTTCTTCTACCGCTCACCCCAACCTCCCAATACCCTTTGACCTTTTTGTCCTCTCCCATCATCACTTCCTGTGGGAAGAATTCCCTGATCCAGAGCCTTGCCCAGGGTCCCTCTGCAGCATGTTCCCCTCCCTGCCTTATCACATAGTTTTCCAGCCTTCCAGAGCTCCTCTGCCTCCACTGTTGGCTGGTAAGTGCCTTATGAGAAGGGCCTTAATCTTGGTCTCCACTGAATCCTCAGTAGCTGGGAACCTGGCTGGCACATAGTAGGCACTTCATAAATATTGCTGAGGGAGCAGATCATAAATCCACATGCAGGTATGAAACAAACAGAAACTATACTTTTGTAAAAATATGCATTGAAAAATAGCTTTATTTCTTTATGTCTTCTCATGGACTGACCAACAAACACATGCAAAAATGGTAGTTGAAATTTGAAAAAGGAAAGGAAAAGAAAAAAATGTCTAAAATTATATAAACACACTTAGGAGCTAACATGATTGTGCTACAAACTCTGTAAGTTCTTGAAACAAAATAGCTAACATTCATAGAATTGGAACAATTGTGTATATTATTGTATGGTGATCTGAGGAACTCTTGAAGATCATTATGTAAAATAACAACCCTAGTTATGCTCCTACCACCTTGTTTTGAAGCCTGTACCGTCAGTGTTCTGGACTGTTTGCTATTGTTGTTTATATGTCTTTTTCATTTTGTGTTTTTCTAAGAATTTATTTTGTTTTGTTTTTCCCTCTAATACAGAAAGGATAGGTATACATGTAGAGACTCATGCACGCGTAGAACCTCTAAAAAAGTTCATGAGAATCTATACTATAATGCACGATGAAATGAAAAGCTACTTTGAAGAAAAAGAGACACTAAGGCACCCAGTGCTGATTTCGTAGCATTATAGTGTGAAATCCAGCACTACTATCATTCTTTGTTCAGAGTGATTTTAGTCTGTTCGGTTTTATTTAATTTCAACATACATGAAGTTATGGACAGCTATTTTGAAGAGAATGAGAGACATTGTGGTAGCCATTGTTGACTTATTGTCTGGTCTTTAAGACCTAAATGCCTTCATCATCCTGTTCTCATCAGTTCTATACTATTTTGTTTTGTATTAATTCACTGTATGTGAAGATATAGACAACTATTTGATTTTTTTAATTAAAAAAATTTTTTTTGTGGTACGAGGGATTGAATTTACAACCTTGCACTTGCCAGGAAGTCACTTATGCTACTGAGCTAAATCCTCACCCAATGGACAACTATTTGGAAGAAAACAAGAGACAATATGATAGATAGGGAAGATCTCCGGCTGTCTTGCTTTGAAATCTATGTCTATTACATTGTTATCTTTTTTTTTTTTCCGGTACCGGGGATCAAACTCAGACCGCCTGCTTGCAAGGCAGGTGCTTACGCCACTGAGCGAAATCCTCAGCCCCCCACATTGTTATCTTATGATCTGTTTTGTTCTGTTTAATTTTACCCTCTTTAAAAAAATTTTGAGAAGCACCAGCAGTAGAATAAGAGGTGAAGTGTGGGAAAGGGCGTCTAGAGTTTATCAGGATGAGCATGCCAATATCTTTTGCTCTAGAATAAATAGCGTTGTGATTAACAAGTAGGAGACAGAACACAAGCACACTCATGCTAATGAAGGGGCTGAACATTTCTGTAGAAAAGCAGCTGAGAAAGGGTTCATAGGGCAAAAGGAAGGTTCCCATCTAGGATGCATCATGGGTCATGCTGCATTAAATCAATGGTAGGGACACAGTGGCAGGGTCTTAGCAGGTGAGTAGATTTGCTTGGTAGGCGGAGAATTTTCACGTGGGAGAAGGAGAGGTTGGAAGGCCCTTGGCTTCTTCAGACTCTTGGCTGCTGGTTGAGTAGCTTGTTCTAGCTATCTTGGTTGTTTTTGCACATAGCAGAATCCCCAAAGTGGGATCCTAAGAATAAGTGTTACCATTTGTATTTTATTGTCATTGTGTTCTCCATCTGAATGGTATAGTGGATTGGATTTGTTTGTTTCTAGTTCAGCTCTGATGAAAATCTGTGATGGGTGAGAGAGGACCCTTTCATTTTGAGAATGCAGAGAAGTTAACTGTGACACCTTGCAGAAATGAAGGCTAGGACCCAGGAGGTCTGGCTTGCTTGTCTTTTGTCGTACTGGAGTTGGTGAATGAGAAAGCGGAAAACCTTTCTGTTAAAACAAAACCAAACCCAAACACAACTTGTTTTTGAGCGCCTCCGAGGAAGGCATTGTTTGTCATTAATGCTCTGTGTGTATCTATAGCCTTTTCCAGACGGCCACATTTTTGCACTGAAAAAACATTCTCAGTGACATTTCTCCATCATTATAAATAGCAGGGAGTTTTTAATCAGTTTTTAAGTGTTAAAGCTTTTTTTTTTTGCCTAGTGGGCCTATGGCACTTTGAGGAAAGCCATTTAGATTCTAAAACAGATCGATTGGCACATATTACACTCTTGCTCTCAGATGAGAACTGCTGATTTTAGCACATTTGGAAGTTTCACAAGGGTATATGTTTTCATATTTTCTTCCTGTCAGTCGTTTCCATGGTACCAAAGTTTTTATGCTGTAGTTGATGCTCCAGGATAGCACCGATGATCTCGAAGGGTGTCACACAGTTTTTGGAAAAAAAAAATCATCAAACAGAAATTAGTTTTAATTTATTGTAATTGCAGGGAAATAATCATTAAAACTGGGCAAGAAGCTGTCCGGAGTCACTGGACCAGCATTTGATGCAGTCAGGACACCCTTGTGTCATCCCAGGCCTGGGACACACCTGTGGACTATATCTGTCACCGTGGCCTTCCCTGGAATGATGCTCTGGCAGTGTTCTTGTCCTGTATCCCTTCCTGCCCCATCGTCTCTTTTGTGTACTGGTGACCAGTGATGGTTATTTCTAAAACGTGGGCAGAAAACATCATAGATGCAGCGAGAAGATTAAACTTAGTGAATGTTGATTAGCATTCTCAGCACTGCTTTAAAAATATATATTGTAATGAACCCTCTCAGCTAAAATACAGCTTTCCATAATCATAAGTCTGGCTTCTGTGCTATTGTAATTTCTGTAAGTATAATTTATTGCTCCTGAGTCCTGGGTGGAATGAAGATTGTGAGTTTATTAAAAAAAAAAAAGAAAGAAAGAAAGAAAATGTTTGTAGGAACATCAACAAGTAATTTTTAAAATGTAGCCAGGAAGATAGGAAAAATGTGTTAGAAGAGGGTACAATAATGTGCTGCAGGCACTATAGGGCCCCAAGTGGAGGGTTGGTTTGTTTGTACTTATTTCTTATATAACAGATTCGTTGAGATAGATATAACCTGTATATCACTGAATTTACCTGCCTAACTGTGCATTGATTTTTGGTGCATTCCCAGGGTTGTATGTAATTTTAAAATATCTCCGATAGTGCCAAAGTAAACCCATTAAAACTCTTTTGTCTCTGGATTTGCCTATTCTGGAAATTACATATATATGTAATGATATACTGTGTAACCCTTTGTCAAACTTCTTTTCCTTAATACCATGTTTTCAAGTTTTATCTCTAGTTTAGCAAATATCAGTACTTCCTTCCTTTTGATTGTTGAATATTATTCTCTTGTATGGAGATAACACATTTTCTTTATCTGTTCACTGGGGTCCCCCAATCCTGCCCCTTTGGCTGTTATGATTAATGCTGCTATAAACAATCATTTTCGAGTTGCAGGGCATATGTTTTTGATTCTCTTAGGTATGTACCTAGGAGTGGAATTGCTGGATCATATGGAAACTGTATTTAAACACTTGAGGAACTGCCAAACTTTCCATAGTGAGTATACCATTTTGCAATCTCACCAGCCAAGTGTGAGGTTTCTAATTTCTCCACATCCTCAGAACAGTTAGTGTTGTCTGTTTTTTAAAAAAATTTTAGCCCTCTTAGTAGATGTGAGGTGGTGTTTCCCTAATGGCTAAATATATAGAGAATCTTTTCGTGTGCATATTGATGATTTTTGTATCTTATCGGGAAAATGCCTATTCAAATTCTTTAGCTATTTTACTTTACTTTTAGTGCTGAGGATGGAACCCAGGGCCTCACACATGCCAAACACGCACTCTCACCAAGCTACGCTCCCACGCCCCATTTGGCCACTTAAAAAGTAAGAGTTTTTGGTTTTTAATTGCTTAGTTTGAAATGTTTTTTATTATGGATGTATCTCATGTCAGATCTATAGTTTGAAAACATTTTATCCACCATGGATTTCACTTTATTTTTTTTTAATTTTTATTTTAAAGAGATTAAGACAAAAAAGGACATAACAAAGCAGATCAGAACAGAACAATGTAAGCAACACAGTATTTCACCAGAAGACCATAATTAATAGTAACTACCATAATGTCCCTTTCTTTGAAATAGTTGATCATAACTTCACATACAATAGTATCAAACATAACAAAATAGTATAAAACCATTAAAGAGAATGAAAGTATTATAGGGCATTCAGAACCAAATGACAGAAAATTAACAATGGCTACTATATTATCTCATTTTTCATAGAAAATTTGTTTATACTATCACACATAATACAATCCAATAAGATACAGCATGATAGAAACAATGGAAATAGAAGAGCAAAAGCATGATAGGACTTCAGAGTAAGATGACATTAAATCAGCACTGGCTATTATAATGACTTGTTTTCTTCAAAATAGCTGTTCATAGGATTTCACTTTATTGATGCTGTCCTCTGAAGGAAAATTTTAAGTTTTGTTTTGCTTTCGAGACAGAGTCTCTTGTGTAGTTTAGGCTGCAATGTAACTTGCTGTGTAGTCCAGGCTGGTCTCAAACTCATGAATTCAGAGATTACGGGCATGCATCACTTTGCCTGGCTTGAGAATGTTTATATTTTCATGAAGTTCATTTTACTTACTTTTATTTGTTTGCTTGTAATTTTGATATCATATCTAAGAAATCATTGCCTAATCTAAAGTCAGGAAGATTTACTTCTTTATTGCATTCTAAAAGTTTTAGCTCTTAGTCCACACACTTTGGTCAATTTTTGTATATGGTATGAAGTAGGGGTCCAATTTCATTGTTTTAGATGTGGCTATCCTGTTGCCCTAGAATCACTTTTTGAAAAGGTGATTGTTTCCCCCATTGAATAGACCTGTGCCCTTAATTGATCATAAATTTAAGACTTTATGTTTTGAAATATTTAGTCTATCGCACCCTTTTGGAGCCATCTGTTAATAGGTGGTAAAAAAAATCAGGGATTTTGGGAAATTGAGGATAAAATTTCCATGGTCTTTACCTTTAAGTGTCTTCCACCTGGAAAGGCAAATAGGAGATTGAACATCGGATGTCACATGCTACAGAGTCAAACTTAGGTGCTGAGGAAGCACATTGAGGGACACCCCACCCAACTCAGGGAGGACAGGAATACTTCCTGGAGGAGCGATGATCAAAGCAAGACCTAGGATTGTGCAGGAGTCATCATGACACTGAAGAGAGGAGGAGTCAAGCATGTGTGATGACTTTGGCAGGAGGAGCTATTGGCAGCTTCAGGTGGCCTGGATAGAATTACTTTCTCAAGGCTCCCCTCTCATCCTCTCAGTCCATTGCCCAGCAACCTCATGGAATCCCCTTTGCCTGAAGAATGGTCCCCACCCCTGAGTGTGAAACTCAAAGGCTCTGTAATCGTTTCACCCCTACCCACGCTCTGTTTTAGACCTGTTAGATTATTCCCCTTCCCTGAGCTTTATTCTTCATCTTGACTAATTTTATAGTTTACCTAGAATAACCTGTCCTATCTTCTCCACTGGTCAAATCCTACTCCCCTTTGAGAAATCCGAAGAAGCCACCTTGTGAACCCTTAAATTTATCCCGAGGTGAGCTTTTTATGTTGCCCTTTTCCACGATTGCAGAGCTCCTGTCTTGTATTATGCACCGTGGATCACAGCCAGCTATATACTTGAACCATCTCCTCATCTTCTTTACCCCTTGCTCTTCCGTGAGCAACCTGAGGGTGGGGACCCAAGGCTGATTCATCTTCACATCTCACATGGTGCCTGTCACATAGGAGGTTCTAAGAGAGTCACAGGCAGGAGCAGCTGGCTTAGACCCAAGTCCGGGTTTACTCGTTGTCTGGTATAGACAGTGACAGTGTACCTTGGCGAATGCCTTTGCCTTCCTTGGGCCCTCAACCTCCTCATTTATAAAGGAGAGATAATGATCTTAAGTGCTTGGGAGATGGCTTAGTCCATGAAATGAAATCGCTCCAAAAAATATATTGGGTAGAAATTGGGGTGCAGTAGGTGCTCCATTGAACACCTGCCCAAAGAAATGGGCTGCAACATAATTGTCGCTCAAGTTTCTTTTGGTCCTGCTTTTTCCCATGCCATGGTCCACCTTCATAGACCCTGAAAAGCAAGGAAGGATACAGAGATGCTAATCATTTGGTGCTATAGATGTTGTTTTGCTAATGAAGGAGGGTTGCAAGGTTTTAAACTTCTGGGGGACTATTCAGGGAAATTGAAAGCCTTGCAGATGTGGATGCTGGGAGAATGGTGGTGTAGAACCCCCTGGGTGGGTGGATTTGCTGGCTGCTGCCCTGGAGCTGTGGACATTGAAAGCCCTGGACATAAGGACAGCACTTCACGGTTTCCTCAGATGACTTGCTGAGCATAGAGGGTCAGGGCTGAGTATACTCATAACACCCACTTCATTACCTCCTCGTCTTCTTAAGGAGTGCAGACGTAAGTAAAGATGTTGTTTTGCTTCTGATACTGGCTCCTGGATGCATGCTTTTTTATTTATTTATTTTTTACTCAGCCTTTTTTCCAAAAAAAGAAAGCAGAATTTATGGTGTTTACAAAAATAGCCTGTTTCTCCCCAGTGCTAGACAAAGATATATATCAGAACTGACAGAGATACTTTTAAAAATATAGTTTCCTAGCAGGCATGGATGTGCATGTCTATAATCTTAGCATCCTAGGAGGCTGAGGCAGGAGGACTCCAAATTGGAGGCCAGCCTGGGCAGCTTAGTGAGTCTGAGTCTCAAAATTTAAAACATTTTACAAAGGGCTGAAGATGTAACTCAGTGAGAAAGCCCTTAGGTTCAGTCCTCAGTACTGAAAACAAGCAAACCAACAAGCAGTTTCCCTGCTTCCACCTCTCTTGTGATTCCTAAAATCTAGGATGGTCTCTGGGTATATCTGTATCCTTCAAAAGCTTCTTAAGTGTGCCCATCCCTACACGGGGAACTTTGCCCTGGATCCCTATAGGATTTTTAAAACCTGGAAACTGCCCATCCAAGGTGCAGCCTATGGGAAGGATGGCAAGTTTGATCGCCACTCAGGAAATCGATTACTGTGCTGAAACGGGCAAGCGGCCAAGCTGACCAATTTAATGGAAATGAGAATCTGCAGTTTTGTTGGGAGAAAAGTTTACTCCGTAATCAGGGATGTGGCTAATGAGCACGCAGACCGTTCTGACTTGGAATAAAGCATTTAGATGAATAAACTGGGGGGAGATAGCTCCTGATCAAGGCAGCACCTTGGCTGCAGATGTTTGTCAACAGCCATGATGCTGGCATGAGGTGTTGGACTAGAGGGAAACTCAAGTTTGTAAGCCAAAGGTCAAGTTCAGAGAGGTTATCTGAGAAGTGATTAGATGCTATGGGCACGTTGTTTGTGTTCTTGCAGTACTGAGGGCTTTTGCACTGAGGTAAACCCTCAGCCCTTTTTTATTTTGAGATAGGGTCTCACTAAATTGCTAAGTTGCCCATGCTGGGCTTGAACTTGTATGCCTGTGAGAGTGCTGAGGTTACAGGTTTATCCCCCTATGCCCACCAGCTAGAGAAACTTTTGATGCAAAAATAAGTCATCTCACATCACCTTTTCACTTAAAACTCTCCATTAGGTTTCCATGACACTTCAAATAAAATCTAAACACCAAACAATGACCAAATCCACTTCCCTATCCTGGCCACTGTAACCTCTGCCTGCCTTGCTACCTACTCTCTCCCATTCTTGAAACTCACTACCTACCTACCATTTTAGGGCCTCACGATTCCTTTCTTTAAGCTCATCACCCTTCCGTGCCCCCTGGATCCTGCTTGTCATTCAGATCTCAGCTCAGAGGTCCCCTTAGTGGGTGGCGCCTTTCTTAAGTGTCTTATTAAGAAAGCTTCCATCAGCATCATCCTGAAACACATCACCCAGCTTTGTCTTCACTTTTTCATAGAATTTTATACTCCGTAGACATCTGTCATTTATTTGCCTATGTGTTTTCTCACCTACTGTGTATCTCTTCCATGGGCATGGAGGACCCATGAGGGGAGACTTGTGTATCTTCTTTGATCCTATACTCTGGCACCTGGACCTATACTAGGCACAGAATTGAGAACTATAAATAGACTGAGTAAAAGAGCAAACAGATTGCAGATCTCAAACAAGTTAACCAGAGTCCAGAAAGCTGGGGCCCCAGGCTGAAGTCTTAATGACTCAGGATCCATGATCAGGCCAGGCACAATAACCATCCCAACTCCCAGATATAGTGAGGCAGCGTGGGGCTCAGTAATGGCAGAGGCGTGACGGCTAGAAGAGAGCTATGTCACTTCCTTCCCTGGGAGAGTCTCGTAACAGCCTCTTCAGAAGGACCTAAGCCCAATAGGGAAGACACATGTCTACCTGAATAGAATGGCCTCCCACTTTGGGCACACTGCAGAGGGGAGCCACGCAGTCTGTCTCTGACACTTCACAAAGAGTGATCATACATTTAACAGCATGTAGAAATGCAGTGAAATATGACTCAGAAATGTTCTTTCTGACCTTCTGCCCAGTGGGATGGAACTCAATAAATTTCAAGATATAAGATGTTTAATGTGAAGTTTTTAGAAAAGCATGTGACGAATAATCAGTGGTGGAGTGTGCCAGGTGCACACACATGTCCCTTTGCACACTGGTCTCTGTGGCCAACGCCTCCTCACTTTCTGGCCCTCTCAAAGGTGTCATATGCTTTCAAACCACTGGGGGCCAGAGGAGGAACTCCTGGAGGGTGCTTCTTGCAGATGGCTCTGTCTGTGCACATCCTTCCCTCTTGGGACCGGTGGTCAAAAACTGCCTCTCTTACTCTCAGAACTGTGACCTCCTGTATTGTTTTTTATGTTTAAGTTGCTCAGAACTGTGCCTGATCCACAGTAGGTTCTTAATAAATATTTGATGAACATATAAATGTGTGTATGAGTGTCATTGCAGGAACATATGTTTAGGAACTGCCAAGGGGCACAGGGCACCTGCTATAGTAACATATTAGTGTGTGATGTGAAGACCTGCATGCTACAGGTGAGATGTGTAGGTGGCATTTGGACAAAAAGTAAAGGTCCAGCTAGGGGGATGTTGGCTCATCAAGTAAAAGGGCAAGATTTGAGTTTTTCTCTGAGATTTACTTCCCCATAGTGAAAAAGAGGGAGACAGGGGACCCAAGCAATACTGAAATCACTGTCATCTCTGGTCTGCGGATTCCCTTAACCTTGAACTTCGTGAAGACACAGTATTAATTGCACTGTCACCTGCAAGTCTGCAGCAGCAGCAGCTGCCAGCAGATGCCGTGCTAACAGGGCTCTGAGAGGCGAGTTTTATTTCAGCCCCACAGGCATGGCTGGCTCAGCAGCTCCCAGAATGGGCAAAGGTCTCAGCAAAGCTGCGTCTTACAGGGATTGCAGTTTTGTCTTGGGAAAAACACAGATTGGCCTGAACCATCTGAAGGGGCAAAACACAAAGAGAATTTACCACCCCTCCAGGCTTTGCAGAGTTGTTTTAACCACACGGAACAGATTTTCAGAGCTAAGAACTCTGCCTTGCAGAAGGCTGCATAGCAACAAGGGAGGAGTCCTCTATTTCTGTCCTTTTAAGGCGCTGGTCACAGACAGCACAGCGTTTTCCCTATCCGATTTATGAGTTGTCATTCATGTAAAAAGCAATAATGATTTTGTTTCATGTGACTAATAGAGTGACTGCAGTCTGCAGCTCTTCGTTTGAACTATCTCATTTAATCCTCAAAACAACTCTAAAAGCAGTTACTATTATTATTTATATTTTTACAGCATGGAAACCAAAACTTCAGCCTGTTGCTTCCTAAAGTCACCTGGTTAGTAAATAACAGAGTCAGTACTTGAATCCAAGACAGGTAAAGACATGAATGGACTGTTTACAAATCTGCATATCTTCAGCTTTTTCCTCACCAGTGATTGCCGTGATATCTTTGTCCTATTTACTTTTATTTGAATGACAAGGCAGAGTCAGGGATGTGCAAGTGGAAACCTTCTATCCATTTGTCAGCTGGAACTGGCCAGGCTGGGGTAGGAGCCTTCTACTGCACTAGTGACTAGGCCAGAGGGCATTCAAGTGTCGCACAGTCCACCTGATAGCCACCACCTGGCTTTTCCTTGCCTATGATTGACCAGCATTAGGAAGAAAAGCCAGTATGTGGAATTTGCAAATCGCCTGTTGAGGGATGGGATTGGGGAACATCCAGGTTGAGAGAGGTTGTCAAAGAGCAAAATGAATTGTCAACTAAAGAGTCAGGCAGTGTTGGGCAGGAGCACTGTGCTGCACAGACAACCAGCTGGCCTTCGATGAGCCTGAGCCAGAGAGAAAGGGTAGGAAGTGCCAGGAATGGAGAATCAGTGGGAAATTTAAAAGTTGGATTGGAAATCTGAAATAAAAGCAGCGTTGGTAGATAAAAGGAGGCTTTTCATTATATTAGAATAAAAGAGAGAGAAAGCTCGTGGTTCTCAAACCTTTTTTTTCTATTAGGAGAATAACCCTGGGCCTGGGAATTGAATCTTAGCAGAAGAGTTTGTCTGGAGGGAAAAAAGAAGCCAATGC
Source organism: Cavia porcellus (assembly GCF_034190915.1). Taxonomy (NCBI): domain Eukaryota; kingdom Metazoa; phylum Chordata; class Mammalia; order Rodentia; family Caviidae; genus Cavia; species Cavia porcellus. The sequence continues at coordinate 31,844,214 of NW_026947500.1, forward strand.
TGGTCATACTTTGATAGAGAATTAAACTGATTTTCAAGGAGAAAAAAAAAGAAGGAAAAGTGGGACTGTCAGAACTGAGCAAAGGCGGGTAAACAGCGGCTTAGAACGCTATCTCAGGCCTCCTAAAATTATGCTGTTTAGCAAGGAGGGACTTGTTCCAGAGACTGAAGTGCAAGACACAGCCTGTTAATTTATCTTCCTAAATCAAGTAAAATTTGGCACTAAGCTGCTTAAGAGGAGTGGAAGGAGATTCTGATTAGTGGGGTGTGTGTGTGTGTTTAGAATAGCTTTCTTGAGATAGAGATCACTTAGGGTATATAATGCAGTAAATTTTATTATATTCACAGACTTATGTAACTATCACCACAGTCAATTTTAGGATGGTTTCATCAGCCCCAAAAGAAACTATATCTGTTAGTGTTCATTCTCCATATCTCTGTTGCTGTCTCAGCCCTAACTGACCACCAGCCTTTATGAATTTGTCTACTCCATTGGCTTCTTTCACTTGGAAGGTTCATCCATGCTGAAGAATATTGAAGTTTCATCCCTTTTTTTTTGTGGCTGAGTAATATTACATTGCATGGACATACCTTACTTAATTTACCCATTAATGGGCACCTGGATTGTTTCTACCATATTGCTGTTGTGAATACTCTTGAACTGAATGTTCATAAGCAAGTTTGTGTGTGTGTGTATTTTCATATTTTCATTTCTTTTTGGTATAAACAGCAGTGGGATTAGTGGAACACATGGAAACTGTGGTTGGGATATTGTCTATTATTCCACAGTTGTAAGACAGTTACAAGAGGTTACTAGAAGTTTTGGGGGAGGATCTCTTGTTTTTACCCCACATGTACACCTTATGATGGATGGCCCTGGTCTGGTCCCTATGGCATAATTGAATGTTAGTGCTTCTATTATCTCTGTGTTCTCTTAATCCTCCTGAGTTAGACTCTGCGTTGAGACTCCCATTTGCCAAGGCTGGATCCTTATAGCTCTGTTTCTTAATAATCAGGTGCCACCTCCACCAGATGCTCAGCTTTCTTCTGGACTATCAAGCTGATGTAGAAATCAGCATTTCTTGCTGCTTAAGGGATACAGCTCCATCTCTGTCCTCTGCTTACTCCACTATTAGAAACTTGGTTGTTTTCTAAAATGGCTTGTTTCCTTAGTGGCTAGAAATATGTGTCTTTTTATTTTTTTTCCTGTTGAGATCTCCTTTGGAATCTCTGGCCAACTAGATGAATAGAAAAGAATCTGTTTTATTTTTTTTTGGCATGTGTTTATATCTATTCTTTAGATGTATTATTTTGATTGGTAAAACTATTCTGTCTTCCAGTTTCATTTGTCATATTTCACACGATACTTATTTCTCTAACCCATTGATCTTTTTTGTTTTATTTCTTCAGTAGTAAAAGCATCATCTCATCTTCACTTTTCATTTTTAATACAATTCAGATGCTTTAAATGCATAATTTATTACCCAATTTGAAATTGTTATTTTGTATCACTAGAACATAAGCATAATGAATCATTTTCATGTAAGTTAACATTTAACAATAGTATTTGTCTTTGTCAGGGTTTGTCAGTGAAGGCATTTGTCCCATAAATTAACCAAATGAAGAATACCATTGTTCTAGAATATGAGACTCTCTATGGAACCAATGCCTTGGAGAACTTCTCATGGGAGTCCAGTGGTAAGAAATACCTTCTTTGATGGGAAGTTGTTGGAATGGGAGAATCCTGTATTCTAGGCACCCTTCTGGAAGGTTAAGATGCCATCTTTGAGTAGAATGACTGTGGATGATATAGGTAGATGAACTTTTCAGAGGTGGAGACAGTGACCAGTGTGGAATGGTGACCGTGACACTGATAGGTGGTGAAAGAGATATTGTGGAGGTAGAATTTGTCTCCTTTCCAGCTGAGCATGTTGGGCAGGACAAAAAGATGTTTTTTAGTCTTGGGATTCTCCTATCTCCATCCATCTGAGGATTTCACTTGGCCATTGGCATTGCTCTTGGTCTTTTGAATGTGGACAATATCCTTGGTGAGATACTGTCCATGGCTTCATTTTGGCTCTTTCCAGACCCTTTGCTTTTCCCTAGTGTTGTAAGGTGGAATTCTATTCTCATTTCTATAATTGTTTTCTATTTTCTGTTGTTATTGTAACTTTGAATTTTGGGGGTGGATCATGAATCTGTCCTTTGAATTTCAATTTTTGAAGCCCAGTAAGTGCAAGTCTCTATACATTTCTTTTAAAAATGCTGTTCTGCCTTACCTGTGCAGCAGTGTTCAATGTTGTCTGCATGTAACCTTTTCCTGATGGAGAATGCTATCCCTAATCCCTGTGACCCTATGATCTCTGTCTTGCTGGATTTCTTTTCCCTCTGTTATGGTTTGTTTTCAAATGACCACTCCTTCAAGCTTCATGCAATTATGGGCACAGCATTCATGATTGGTTCATTGTCTGGTGCTGGGATTGGTGGTATGTGTTGCACCCGCCCGGGGGGGAGCTGACATAATTTTAAGGGCAAGAAGAAGGCTGGGTTTTCTCTTGCTGTTTGCGGTGGCCATGAGTGGCCACCCTGCCATGCCATCCTGCCTTGAAGCCAGCTGAGTATGAACTGAAACCTCCAAGTTGTAAGAAATAAACCTTCCCTTCCTTCATATTGGGTGTTGGGTGTTTTGTCTCAGCAATGAGAGAAAAGTAACCAAGACACCCTGTTTCTCCTTCCCTTTGTCACATGGTGTGGATTTTCTGTCTCTGTTTCCAGTTATGCCCAAGTTTTCCATGTTAAAGATGGTAATGCTGTGGTAATGAGCAAAAAACCCCAGCTGCATTATTTATAGTCAGAGTGACCTTGACCAGTCACTTAACTCCTGTGTGACTTTGCTTCTCTGTGTGATGGGAATCATGACCACTGTGTTTATAGAGCCATTTTGATGATGAAACTATTTACATAAAGGACTTTACATAGTGCCTAATGGAGGTGAAGGTTCCATAAATACTAGCTGTGGCTACATTGTTGGAGTCTACTGGTGCGGTAAAGCTATAAATTAGATCTTCTGTGGTCATGCATGCTTTCCACTGGATGTGCCTTGTGAGAATTTATGAGTTTACTATGCTGTCTTCACTTCCCTGTCTAATCTCACTTTGGCACTTTATTTCTTCCTGCCTATTTAAAATGAGCAAATACACATCGTGCCTCTACTGGCCTTCAGAAAGCACCATGCTGGGGATATTCCTGTCAGTGTTGTTGTACAGGACCAACTTCTTGCCTGTTTAGCCCAATATACTTGGGTTGTTTTTCCATCTCCCTAGATGAGAAGGCTTTGGGTACTTCCTGACTTTAATAACCATTGTTGGTGAGGTGCAGAAAGAGCTCTTTCTTTGCTACTCATGTCTCAGCATCTTGAACCTAGGACTCAACTGAGGCTTAATATGCTAAGGAGTCTGGCACTTTCTGTTCTCTTAGATAAGGAATCCCTGTCCCAGCTCAGCCTGCACACTGGAAAAATTGGGTCCAGGACAGGAGTATTTGGTCATCTTGTCAACTTCCTCTGTTGGAGTCACAAAGGTTTTGAGAATTAATGTCTCTTAAGCTTGGCTTTTGAGCATAATTTGCTTGTTTTATTATTGTTTCTCTGTTTAGTTTCCCTATACTTTTTCCTTCCCCTCCCCTCTTTCTCCTCCTCCTCCTGCTGTTCCTACTTTTCTTCCTTCTTTCTTTTGAGACAGAGTCTTGCTGTGTAGTTCAAAATGGCCTTGAACTCCCAGCTCTCCTTCTACCTCAGTATCTTGAGTGCTGGGGTTATAGGTATTTGCCACCATGCATGGGATTATTGTTGTTTCTTGTGGTTTAAAATATTTTTACTTTTTTATTTTGACAGATTTGATTCAGAGAAAATGCCCTTGTGATGCTACTATGCAACTTTTAAAAAAATGTATAAAAATTATTTTATACTTGTGTATACTCTAGCATAAGCATTTACTAGCATAAGAAGTTGCTGAGTATACCTTACTATTCACTGTGAATTAATTTAATTTAGAACAGTATTTCATTAAAGGCTGATAAATGATCTATGACAGGAGAGACACCGTAAGACCTTTTTTATTTGTTATCTTCTACAGTGAGTCATTGCCTATGTCTAACAATTCTTTTAGTATTTTTCAAATGTCAAGGTATTTCTAGATGTAAAGAAAAACATCTGTGAGTAACTCAACCAAGAATGTGTCTGTAAAACTCAGTCTTTGACAGCGTTTAGCAGATGTCACAGAAAGCTGATTATGAAGATGGAGCAGGTGTTTTTATCCTTGTTCCAGCCAAGACTTAACTTTAGCCCATTAGCCCTTAGTTTCATTTATGGGAACCACTACACTGCCATCCAACACTTTATGGACCCAGGAAAGCAGGTGGCTTTCAGCGTTTTCTGCAGAGCTTGTACTTGATGAATATCAAGGAACATCACCATAGTAGTTGACTATTTGCTCAGTCATAAATAAATTGCATTCTTCACTGTGCCTTGACCTTTAGGAGGCTCACTAAAGGGAAGAAGATAACATTGAATGATGAAAGGCTGGTTGTTGTGCTAGATGTGAAACTTTTTAGATCAGCGCACGGCAAGGACAGTCTCATTTGAGAACATTATTGGTCATCATTGTCTCTGTACCACTTGTACATTACCTGCTGGCTGCTCACGGATTATGGAGATTAATTTGGAAGGGCAGGGCTGTGTAAAGGGCAGGTGGTATGTACTGACCACAAAGTCCAGTCTGCTAGGATGATGAGCCCTGGAGACAGAAACCATAGCCCATTGCTTTTGTATGTCAGCATCTGCTAACATAAGAAGTTCTTGACTATTTACTGAATGACTGAGTGGATGCCAGGGAGCTTTGGAGATGGGATGTTCTGGCAAAGCTCTAGCATTTCAGGTTTTGGTAGCTACTGTTTTCCTTCCTACTCTCAGAAGTCCATGCACTGTATTTTAGAATCATTTGGGAACGTTTTAAGTGATACTTAGGCCTCAACTACCTGTAATCTGATTTAGTTAGTCTGACTCAGGCCTTAATATTTTCCAGAATACATACTAATGTTCAGTCAGGGTTGAAAACCCTTAGAAAAAGGTGTGGTCTGAAGTTGAAAGACTAACAGTGCTGGGGTTCACAGTTGTTTAGAGTGGTTTGAGGACTGCTGGTGAGTAAGAACTCTGTGTCTTATATGTGTCTTGGAAGTCAAATTTCCAAGATTCATCTTTAAGAGCTTTCTTTTCCCTTTAAATTTCCTCTGCTTATTGCCTTGACTTTTCTGTCTCTTGGAGAATAGTAGATTAGTCTAGGAACTTGGCATTAAAAGACATGGGCTCTGATCTATCCTTTCAATATTGTCACTTTATTATCTTTGATCTTGGCCAAATCACACAGCATCTTGGGATCTCTGTTTTCTCATCAGCAAAATAAAAACTTCAAATTTCAGATTTTTTTTCTTTTTTGGTTTTAAATATGGTTTGGTAAAATATGGACTCTGGTGTTGATTCACTTCTGGTGTTGTGAGTCTATGTTTGTGTTGCTGGCGCTCAGAAAGTTAAGAAAATGAGTTACACTGATGTCACAATTATTTACCTTCCCCTGGCTTACTCTATGATAATTCCTGAACGTGACACCTCTCGTATACTCTTATGTTCTCAGTTTTCTTAAAGAATAAATACTAAAGAAAGGCAAAATGACTAAGTCTAATATTTTAGTTGTCAAAACCTGAAAGCTCTGTGTTATTCTTGGGTCCATTTTTTAGATCTGCTTGGAGAGTGTACATAATGCAAGGTAACCCAGTTTATATGCAACTATGCTTGAATTTGAACTTGGTCCTGACTCCCGAATCTGTGTTCTTTTCTGTCTCTCTCAATATTTACATAGCACTTCACAGTTTACAATACATTTCCACATGTGGTATGTTGTTAAATCTTCACAAGAACCCTGCGAGGTGAAGTGAGAAAACTATGAATGTTGTACTGGCTAGGTGGAATTATCTGACACCAGCCACCATTACAGGTATACCCTGAAATTCCTGGCTTAGCATGTCTTAGTCAGCTTGGGCTGCCAAAATAAAATACCATAAATTGTGGCTTATACAACAGGAAGCTATTTCTTACAATTCTGGAGGCTGCAAGTCTTAGTTGAGTTAATTTCTGATGCAGCTTCTCTCCCTAACTTGTAGCCAACTGCCTTTTTTCTATTGACTACTGAAGGCAGTGTGTGCCTTCAGGAGTGCGTAGGAGGTAGGTCTTATCTTTTTTTTTTTTTTTTTTTTTAATTTTTTTTTTTTAAATTTTTATTTAAGGAGAAAAGAAAAGAAAGAAAAAAAAACAGTGAAGGGGTACAAGTTATACAGATTTACAGAATAAAAAAATGCGCAGTAGGAAATCACTAGTTAATGGATTACATATTGCCATCTTAGAAATAATTGTTCAAGTCACAAAATTAAAGCTTGTAGAGTGGACATTCCACCAATGATACTGCAAACAGTTCTGTTCAATGATCCAATAAAACTCTGTGATATCATTTTCTATCTTATACTTTTAAATATACATGCAGTTATATAGTTTAGAGCACTTTCTTTTCCTCTCTTTTGTACAGTGACTATTACACATTTTGGGTTTCATTGCTCCCACGGTTCTTGTTGCTTTTTTGGAAGAGAGTAAAACCAAATGTGACATAATAGAACAGAATCGGTCAAGTCAAAAGGGTGGACATAATAGATAATATAAAAACATAATACAAGGTGATCAACAATGGTTACCCTAATGCCTCCCGCTATTTCTAATAGAATTGCCTATATCATTAGTTGTAATACAATTGAACAAAACCGTAAAGAATAAAACCGACAAAACCAAAACATTGGAGACATTGTAGGTCTTCAAAAGTAGATAAAAGTTAACGAGAATGGGCGTTGTAATGAATCTCATTATCTTCTCAGCTGATGCCTAAACTTTCGAACCTGATACTATCCAGCAAAACAGAATATAGGAACCTCAGTCAAAAACAAGATGGTGAGAGCAATACAGGGCTTCAAATCGAGATAATAGAAAGTCGAAGTGGGTTACTATATTATATCCTGCTATATTTTTCCCTGTAATTAAATGGGTAAAAATAAAAAAGTAAATAATGGAGTGGAGATTGAGAAAAAAAGAGGGCATAACAGCGAAACAGGGCAGATCAAAACATAACCATTTAAGCAGAACAGTGTTTCACCACCAGCTAATCCTGACCCAAAAATAGTTACCATATTGACTCCCTCCCTGAAGTCCTTGAGTACAACTTCATACACTGTAGCATTAAGTATATCAAAACAATGTATATCCATTTAAGAGAATAACAGCATTACAGAGCATTTAGAATCGACCAACAGAAAATGAACAATGGTCTCTGTATAATCTCCTTATCTTTGTCTTCTAAGGCCACTGATCCCATCACAAGGCCTACTGACCTAATAGTTTAATTCTAATTTCTCCCCAAGGCCCAATCTCCTAATACCATCGTGTTGGAATTTAAGGCTTTAACAGATGAGTTTTAGGAGGATACAATTAATCAGTCTATAATAACACAATAGGAGTTCCTTTCTCACTAACTGTCCAGTCTTCCAACCATGTTCCACTGTCAGGACCTTCCATGGTCACTCCACATAGAATGGAAATCTGGAAAATGTAGTCCAGCTGTGTGGTCAGGAATGAAGGAAAACAGGTTTGGTGAACAACTGATCAGATTCTGCTGCCACAGATAGTCATAACGAAAACATCAGATATTACTGATTGCACTCAGAGGCACTTGGTGGTCTGCACAGCTTAAAAACTATTATTTTGATAAATTCTCATAGCAGTCTTTGAGATAGGTATTATTTCTTACAGAAGCAGAAATTGCAATACAGTAAGAGAAAATGAGTTGCCTAAAGTAATACGTAATTTCAGAATCAGTGGTCATAGCTACTCAGTAACTTCTCTATCTCCCCAAGGCAAGTTCGGAGTGCAGGGTTCCAGTCTCACTTTGGCCCATTAATAAATGGTACAACCTAGGATTTGGGTGATTAAATGGCTAAGCACACTGGGGAGGCCTGGTTTCATTGGTCTCTTTTGTCCAAGGTTCCAGGCCACAGAGGTTCTGATTCTGGTGTGGAGTTGAGAGAGCTACTTAACTTGCTTCTGAGTAGCCAGCTTGTTTTAAATCCCACATCCCTGGACAGGCACACAGATGCAGAATTTTTCTCCTTGATTATTCCTGGCACATTCTAGTTGCAGCTGCAGTTAGGAATGCTAGCAAGGGATCCAGGTGCCCGTCGTCTTTTCATTGACATTTAGTGTCATGCTTTTTAATATGCTTGTGATCTTATTAAATGCACTGCAGACTGCACTTCATTAGGTCTGGAGTGGCGCTGGAGATTCTACATTTTTAACACTCCTGCAAGTTATGCCTATAGATAGTGCCTGCTGGCCCATCAACTACTTTGAGTGGCAAAGATCTGGTCTTTGTGTAGCTAATAGAATCATCCCTTTAACCCTGATTCAGAATTCAGCCAAATTGGCGTGTTTTGAATAGATCACTTATGACTGTGAATGTAAGTATAATTAAATTTCTGGAGTACTCATCTTGAGGTCTTTTCTGTCAAGAACATGGCACTCAATAGTGTACTACATGCAAACTCTCTGGTGGCCATCAGCAATCACATAGTGCTTTTGAACCTTTTGAGTCTTGCTCTGTTGATATGGCGGAATAGTATGATGCAAGATCAAAAAGTAGAGACATCTATAGGGGATTGTATGGCTAAAATTAATTTATGGGTGTGGGAAGCCAGGAGCGACTAATTGAAATTCTTGTCTGGATGTTCTCCTGTGTATGCCAGGTTTTGAATGTGGGAGAACTTTTGCAGTCTTAATGAAACAACCCAATAACTAAAGTATGCATCCTTCCACCAATAAAACGCTAGTGTCATTTTTATTTTTCTTCAGAAAGTGCTGTTACTGTCTGAGAAAGCTGAATCTCCGAGGGCTATAACTCTCTGAAAATAGAATGTTATCAGTCTACTTAATCATCTGTTCTCCAAAAAGTGGCCCCTTGAGGTTCTCTGAGCCCAGTCATCTCCACAGTTCTGACCAGTGACAAATCACTGTCAAGAATAAAGCAGACATGACTGTAAGAGCTGGAGTAGAGAGCTGGTGTCTGTCACAAGTTCAGATGATTGGGAGACAAGACCTGTCTGTAGAGGGCGAAGCCTAGGAAGGGGTCAGAACAGGTGAGGATGAGAAGGTGGGAGTTTCCAGTGAAAGTAGGGGTCTAAGTCTCTTTAGGGGTCACTGCTTCACTCAAAAACCTGATGAGACTCCTGGTACTTTTCCAGGGAGGTATATGCATGCAAAATTTTGCATGTAACTTCAGTTAATTCAAGGTGTCCTGACCCTCTGACTAAGGACCCTTAGAATGAAGGGACATGAGGAATAGAGTGGGTCAGACGGGGCAGGGATTAGGGAGGTGCCCCTCCTGACCTTAAATGGAATTTCATGGTCGCCACTCACATGGTTCTGTCTTTTATTATTTAGGCTGCTCAGAGGAAGCCTGTTGGCTTCTTCTTTTCAAACTCCGAAACAATCTCAGGGAGCAACCAACGATGTCAACAGCTGTGATCATTGTACTGCATAGGTCACTGTGTTAGTTCTGCTTCTTTAGCGAGATTGGATTTATTATTGTCCCAGGCTTGGGTACAATGTTCCCTATCAAAAGCTATCCTACATGCTCTATTCATTATTCTATCTGCCTGCAGTGCTGTCACCAGATGAATACCAAATCATGTTGGTAGATGAGACCCAGCACTGATCTGAGTAACTTTTTTTTTCTGCTTTGTTAACATTACTATTTGCAGAATAATGGGGAAGGGAAGGAGAGACCATACATTTCCCCTTTGTCATCAAGAAGACATTTGTTTCAGTGTGAGACCATGCAGTTGTCACAATTTCTTGTTAAAGATAAAATAAGAAAACAAGATTTTTCCTTGTATAACTTGCACCTCCAGTTTCTGAAAGTGAGGTGCATCTCTTGGGACATGGCTCAGTGAGGCAATGGGGAATTAATTCTCTGTTTGAGGTGCAACTGGGACTATGGTGAATTTGTCTGTACACAGTAATGCCAGGCTGGGCATTCACATCTATTGCCCGGATTTCCTGCTCTGTTGAAAACAATGATGTGGCAGTTAGTGTGGACTGGCAACTTGAGTGACTTTGGCATTTGTCTGGGGAATTGGTGAAGCACACTTCTGGATATGTCTGGGTGGGTCATGGAGGTATGGCTTTCTGGTCTATGACTGGTTCTTTTCCCCTTTTTCTCTGGGACTGTTCCCCTGCTCTGGTTCCCAGCTGCCATGAACCAAGGATCTTTACTCCATCAAGCCATGGTGTTTCTGCCTTGGGGCCAGCTAACCATGGACTGAGCCCCTAGAAACTGAGCTAAGTTAAGTCTCTCTTCCTTTAAGTTGTGAGTGTCAAGTATTGTATCAGCAACAGAAATGTTGATTAAAACAGGTCAGTTTAGTGACACACAAAATTCCAAAATCATAAAGTCTATTCCCCATGGGTGGGAAAGTATATGTTTTTCATGTATTCATTAAATTATTGCCAGTATGTCTAAAAATGATAAAGAATTAGCATTTTTTGGCTGCCTAACATCTGTTTTTCCTCCAAAGGGAACTCTAATCTCCTTTTGGGGAGTTGCCTTTTCCTTAGTGTTGCAATCTAGTGGTTATATAATGAGCCAAAGGGCAGGCTTGTAACTCAGACCAAGCCAAAGGGATTTTTTTTTGAGACAAGGTCTTACTGTCTGGATTAGGCTGGCTTTGAACTCACTATGTAGCCCAGGCTGGCCTCAAATTCACAGTGATGTTCGTATTTATAGGTGATTACAGGTATGTACCACCATGCCTGGTCAAACTAAGCCAATAGGACCCTCCTTTTCTTGAAATTTTGATCTCTAGTAGAATGACTCAAGGACTAAAGGTGATTGGAACATAGTCACTGGTGACAGCACAGACTACAAGAGCAACCACATGCCAGGCCAATAAACTGGATCTCAGAGGATGGATTAATATTCTCCAAAAGCTTTAATATATCCCTTGATCATTCCTGTGTGCTGCACAAGTGAAAACTTGTGCCAGCAAGGCTGTTTCCAGACTTCCAGAAGTGTTCTGGTTTCCATGAGTTCCTAAGAATCATCTAATCCTATGAGTTCCTAAGACTCATCCTTGAAATCTTCGGATGACTTGGGCTTGTCAGAGTTGGTTTTGTTTCCTGTAGCACATGACCGCAGTATAAAAAAAAAAAGCATTTGTATTGGTATGTTTTACTCTGAACCTAGTGCAACCCATGTGCCTTACCAAGCAAACTAAAACTAATAAATTTGATAACTTAAAGCCAATACATATTCTTCCTTTCCTAATGAAAAAGCCAAATCCACTAAAGGACAATAAATCCATTATTTCATGAATGCTAAGATGGGAGATTTACATGGTATTAAAAAAATTTTTTAAGAATCCCTGGAAGCTTAAGCAAAAGGACACTTTAAATACCAACATGTTCCTTTTCCCAAACTCGTATTCGTTTGCTAGCGATAAACTAATATGTAGTCAAATAGCTATGTATTGGCAGCAAATATGTAAATCAGAGACTTAGCGGGCACTCATCAAAGAAGGCTGACAACAAGAGGGCTTCCAAGAATTTCTCAGTGTTTTAGATTTTCCAGTTGGCACCACAGAAGGGTCAGTTACAGTTGTATTTTACAGAATAAGGGTGAGAAGTGGCCAGTGAATATGGACATTTTTCCCAAAAGCCAGATTTCATTTTTGCTTGTATTATACACCTGGAAAAAAGCCACGCTTCTCCCCTGTGTGTGTTGCTGAATTTAAGTCTCTGAGCAGAGATGCAGAGCCTTTTGTGTGAGAAAAAAGAATTTGTAATTTGGAAAGGCATGCTAGAATAATTTATTTGCATTTATAGTTACATCACTTTTAATTACGGTCAAATGTGAAGCAAAGTGATGTTGATAGGAAAGAAATACATTCCTTGTGAAATGCTAAGAGAGAAGAGCTCCATACCTTGTTGCAAAAATGGTGCACACATCAAGGCCTTGGGGATTTTTGTCAAGTGTAGTAATCTCCTTCTTATCCTGCTTTCAGAGATCAGAAGGTAGAGTGGCAAATGCCACTTTAAAGCTGTCAGATCTCTTTTTGCCTATAGGCAAATAACCCCTGAAGGCACTGGACTTCCTTTAATACCTGTGAAGTAGGGGCTTAGGACTTCAGCATCTCTAGGTTGAAAGGCACCAGAAAGGGTATCAGCAGCAGCCCTTTATACAACACTGGCATGCTTCCCCCAAGCATGCTTTCCAGTATAACGTGCAACTCAGATTAGCTTGCCCAAAGCGCAGCTCCTAAGTTCTGCTCCTAGATGTGCTCTTCCTGTCTCAGTGTGATGGTTTCCTAATCCACCCCGTGTGCTTCTCCATTGCCTCTCCTCACGTCCATTATCATACATTTACAGTCCTTGTGATAACTTCCTAACAGCATGTTTTGATTCACCCCCTCCCCTAACACTCAGCACCACAATCTCTTCTTCACAATACAGCCAGAGTGATCTTCTAAATATGAGGTACCTGGATCATATACCACTCCCATCTTTCCTGGCTCCTGATAGCTTTCCATCTCAATAAAAGAAAATCTCAAACTCCTCTGGTGACCCGTCAGGCACTATGATCTGTGTCCTGCCTCTGTTCTAGCCCTGCTTTATATAATTCTTCCCTTTGCAAATCATGTTCCAGCCACAGTAACTTCTTTTGATCTTTTCAGCAAAGTAACCCCATTCCTACCCACAAACTCTTGCAATTGGTATTCTCTCTGTCTAGCATCTTGTCCTCTGGTCTCCTTATTACTCAGATCTTGGCTCTAATGTTTCCTCTTCTGAGAAGCTTTCTTTGGAAGCTCATTTAAAGGCTGCCTTGAGTACCCATTTAAAGGTAGTCTGGCACTCTTTAGCATGTCATCCTACTTTCCCTGCTTTATAGACATCACTCTTTTGCCTGTTCAACCCGTTTCCTCTCTTGAACTCAGACCACAAGAGCAGGTACTTTCAAAAAAACCTGTTCCTGCATCTCTGGTTTTTAGAGTACTTCCCAAAGCAAAGTAGGTGACAAAAGACCCCAGAGCAGAGTCCAGGATGTAGTCCCCACATTTTAAAATTAACTTAACTTGCCACCCGCAAATGTATAGCTTTTTTAAGATGCAAGTAACAGTCCTTTTATGAAAACTAAAACATCTTTATTAGAGCTTATATAAAGCCCAGTTGTTTTGGAGCCAAATTTAGGCATGATATCACTTTTTAAAATAATCACTCTATCCTCTAAAATAATAAAAAAAGGAATTAAGAGTCTTTACAGCAATTTGAAGTAAAAACCCCAAAGCACTGTAAAACTTCTTAAATATCTTCTTTATTCATTTGGTATCTCTGAGGGTGGATGATTGTACTTTATTTCTTAACACTTTTCTTTTTCCCCAGGTACGATACCAAAATACTTCTTAAGAAATAAAGATCTAGAAAAGAATGCAACAAAAATATTTCTTAGAAAATTAAGACATAAAAAAGAATGCAACATAATAAGGTAATAATCACTACAAACATAATCACTGTAAATATATTTTATTTAACCTTTCTTCAAAATTCCCAGAGAAGTTTGCATTGAATAATTTTGTGCACACAGAATGCAAGCTCATTAGAACTTAACTACATAGTTAAAGCAATAGCTGTTGTAGGTCAGGCGTCAGGTTTTGGTGTTGACTGGAGCAGTGGGCGAGACTGTCTTGGATTTGAATCCTGGCTCTGCCATTTGCTGCGAGTGGGATCTGGGACAAGCATGTTTTCTGAGACTTGTGTCTTCACAAATGGAGTTATTAATAAAGGTGGCCTTACCATAGTCTTCGTGAGGGTTAAATGAGATCTGGTAGGTAAAGGATTTAGGGTAGTTCTGGTCTTCTGGTAAATTCTTAAAAAGGGTTACTTTTAACACAATAAATTTTATTTTTAATGGAAGCAGGAATGATACGCATGTGTTCTGGTATTACTTATGGTCTCCCCAGGGGGGCTTCTCTACATGCTGTCTCTGCTGTCCCCCACAGAGCTTGTCCTAGACCTACTTTGCCCTTCGTTCTCTCTCAAATGTTTTATCCTAGCCTAAATGCAATAGCTGCACTGAGGGGAAATTTCATTGGTAGTTTCTTCTCTAATAGGAATGTGATATATAGATTGTCTTCCAAAGGATCCAGATGACTGGGGCCTTTATTCCCTTCTGATGGAGATGGCTAGTGTATGCCTCATTGTGTCCATGATGGCTTAAACAGCTGAAAACCAGAGAGCTAAACTAGGATCGAATAATTGAGTTTCTCAGTTCTCCACCTGGTCTCTTCTTATCGCTAGCTTAGGCTCCCTTATTGCATGGAGGTCTCAGGGTAGCTGGCAGCCTACTCTTTTCCAGGGGGGAAGCAGAGGCTACCAAGACTATGAAAGCCTGGGATCAGAAATCCTGGAGCATTTCTTCTATTACATCTTATTACTTTAAGCAGTTACAATGCCAGCCCAGATTTGAGGAGAGGGAAAGAGCCTCCACCTCTCGATGGAGGGTGTGTACACAGAGAGAGGATGGATTGTGGGCAACTGTCTTTGGAGGTGATACACCACAGCAAGAAATACACATTTCCTGCCTACAAAGGGATAAGGAGAGGGAATACATTCCACACAGTGCTGCCTCTGCAAGACCAGTATCTTAGTTACTTTATGCTGATTGCTGAGACAAAAATCTGATGCCCAAGTTGGGAAAGGAAAGGTTTATTTCTTACAGTTTTTGGAGGTTTCAGACCACACTCAGTTGACTCCAAGGCAGGCGGGCATGGCTGGGCCGAAGTTCATGGTGGCTGCAAACAGCAAACAGGAACTAGCAAAGAGCAAGACACACCTTCTTCCTGCCATTACATCACATCCTGGCTCCACCCCTTTGTGGGTGGAGCACTGACACCATCAATCCAAGAACTAGACAATGAACCAATAACAAATGCACAATGCAAACTCATGAGGCCTGGGGGACAGACATAAACCAAGACAACCAGCCTTCATAGCTCCTCATCTTCTTTTTACATTTTCCATGGAAGTGGTGGTGGTGGCTAGACTGGGTCTCTACCCTCATGACTCCCAAAGAGCCCTGTGAAGAACTCAGCAAGTAACTGACCTTAAAGAGGTAGCTCTTTGAACTTCAACATGAATATGTAGAGCCCTTTGTGCTCAGCTTGTGTCTGTGCTGAGCCCCTATACTGAACAATTAAAAGATAAGATCCTGCTTGACACCCTGCTATGTAGAAAAAGGTCTTTCTTCTTTTCCCAAACCATCATCTTGGTTGTTTTCTTCATCTAGCTTATTTTAGCAAGTAAGCTCTTCCATCCAAACTCAGGAACTGAGTAGATTCAAGTACTTACTAAGCAAATTCCTTCCATCTGAACTTTGATTACTCAAGAGAGCTTTGGTTATTCTGTTGGTGAAGCTTGGAAAACAGCTGATGCACCAGCTGACAGCCATCACTATTTAGACTTGCCTGACACTTCTAGGTTATAGTTTGTTTATTTGGGTGATTTTCACACTAGAATGCAAAATTTATTTGACAGTGTGTATGTCTGTCTTAGCCCTGGAGTTTAGCACAGTGTTGGTGCTCAGTAAGCAGTTGTTGGTTGATCAAGTAAAGAAAATGATACACACAGACTGTCTCCCAAAATCAGGGTAAACATTATCATCTCTTTTTATTGGCTGTATGCAGTTAGTTTTTGATCCAGCTTGTAGGACCTCCGTTATCTCACTTCCACTTTTGCTTGTTGGATCTGGCCCATCATGACAGCAGATAATCTTTTTGGGTGGCCCCTAGGCTATTAAGTGCTGTCAGACCTGCATCAAAACCATTCCTTTCATAAATGTGTTTATGCAGCAATTACTTTGTGCCAGCCCTATGGTAGCTACTATGGAGGGAAAGAAAGAAATGAAAATGATAGTCTTGGGTATTACAGAAGTTTTTCATGGCTTTTTTTATTATTTCAGTTTTTTCTGGCTTTGCTGTTATGGCCCTCTGGATTTGGCTCTTTCCCTTTGCTACCCACACATTCAACCCTACAACCTATTACTCTCTGCTGAATGGTACCAGCACAGTCTCTCACTGCCATGCAGATTTGGCAACTCTTTCCTTAGCAGTAGATTACTTCCTGCCCTCCACTCAATCTATAAAAACACTAATCCAATTTTATTGCCTCTAAGAATAGTGAGGCTTCTTATGAGGAGCAGTTTTAATCTGGGCTTTCCCAGGTAATAGAATATTCTTTCTCCATTTTACAGATTAAAAGAGGCTTTTCAGAGGTGAAGTCAGGATTTCAGTCTAGATCTTTCTGGCTCTGCATCCAGTGCCATGACCTTATTGATAGGAGAATTAAATGAGATCAATGACCTATGGCCCCCAACATAGTTCCTAGCACATAGTCACTCAAAACTATTAGTTTCCTTGTAGAGAAAGAAGTTCATTCTCTAGCAACAAAGCAAACTAGTATAATAACAATAATAATATTAATAAACACCCTCATTAAATACTCTCCTTTAAAACTCAGTGCAATCCATAGTCAAGTAAAGAAGTTTGTATGGGGTCCTCCTTAGCTCTGAACAATTGTATTCCTCATATTCTCAGCCATAGAATCAAGCACTGGAAACCTCTCCAGCCGGCGTGGTACTCTCCATGGTGCTGAAATATCTCTATCCGTTCCTGGGGGTCATGATATGAGTGTTAGAATGAGCAAAGGAGAGGGAGCAGAGACACAGAAGCAGAATGACCGAAAGCTGTTGGCAAAGCCTATTTCCTTACAGACACTTCCAGGAAGAAAAAAAGAAAGACCTTCATTTGGCATTCTTTTCAAATCAGACATCCTTTTTCATCAAAATCAGAAATCAAGCAGCTACAAATACATTTTCAGATAGGTCTCTTGTTCTTCAGACTCTAACTAGGTGCTATCAGAAAATAAGAAATTTAACACATTTGGATTAAACAAAGTATATTCTACTGTCCACACTTGCTGCTCCATCTCAGAATTGGAATAATTTGGATACCAAAGGAGATGTATAATTGCAGTTTGTTTATTCAGGTAATGTTTATTGAACCTTCTGTGTTCCAAGGACTGCACTTACCAATCTGATATAGAGCATAATGAACAAGAGGGATAAACTACTGTTGTCATGGAGATAACATTTTTGTGGGAGAAGGCCAAAGATAACTATAAATACTTTGGGATACCAATATATACCATGAAGAATATAATCAACATTTGTCAAGAAAGAAAGTTATTTTATGTTCTTGGGAATTATATGTGTGGAGAATATTGCTTATAGTTAACAATGATAATCACTATGAATGACTACTTGGTGCCATATACAAACACTGTTCTTAGTATCTTGCGTATATTAATGCATTTAATAATTACAACTCTGTGAAGTGACTGCTATTATCGTAGTACACATTTTGAGGGTAAGACAGCACCCACAGAATAGTTGATTACTGCCAAGGTCATGCGGTAAGTCAGTGGTAGAGCTGAGATTTGAGTCCAGACAATCCAGATTCAGAGACCACTCAAGAATCTGAGATATTCATAAGCCAGTGGTGAGGGACAGGGGAAGATGTATGGGAAGAAAGGATGAGGGAAGAAAACTTACCAGCCATACAGGTGGAGAAGGGTTTCAGAGTCTCAAGAGAGAAGATTTGCAAAGAAAATCAAGTAGGTACTTTGCATCTTGCTTATGCAGAGGTTAGCTTCTTGGTCCTCACAAATCAATCTTCATTTTTCCTCTTGTTACTCCAGTGATTTTATTGCGAGGCCTGATTCCTAATGAGATTCTGCTCCAGCAGCTTCTAGATAGAGCTACATCCCATCACTCATGAGAAGTCAGTTTTAATTGGGGATTTTCATGTTACTACTTTCAGGCTTGGAGGAGAATTCAAGA
Organism: Cavia porcellus; assembly: GCF_034190915.1. Taxonomy (NCBI): domain Eukaryota; kingdom Metazoa; phylum Chordata; class Mammalia; order Rodentia; family Caviidae; genus Cavia; species Cavia porcellus. The sequence continues at coordinate 31,862,305 of NW_026947500.1, forward strand.
GTCAGGGAAAGAGACTGAGTGTCATTTTGGTTTATGGAAGTTTTTCATGGAAAGCTGTGTTTCTTTCAAGAGAAATAAACATGGGTGATATCTGAGCTGGATGCTCCCTAAACTATTCTCAAGCTGACTATGTAGCTTATTTCATTGAGTGTCATTTGTCATTGGTTTTTAAGTATGTTATTCAAAATACCAAACAAAAAAGGACATCTAGTGAGAATACTGGTATCTCCCAGCATTCTTTACATGCTTAAGACACATAACAGATGCCAAATTGAGACATGAGAGAAATAGTGAATTTTATTACTCTTTCATGGTCTCATCGAAAGAGCCTGGACTTCTTAAACATTTAACATTTAACCTCATATGATTATCAGGTTATATGAGATTATGCAGTGTTGTAGTCAGGGGTTGTACCCAGAGAACAACTAGGATTAGGACATGGAGTTTATAATATTTTTATAATGATCACCGGACGTTAACACGGGAAAATGCAGGAGATCTATCTGCAACACCAAAGACATAGATTAGTCAAGAGCCTAAATGCAATAGCAATGTCCCACATGAGTCCAGATAAAAACCCAGAGCTCAGGACAACGCCTCCATAAGTCCAATTGGAAGTCCAGAGCCCACAAGAAAGACTCATGCCAGTCTCTTTTACGGATCCGTGCCAGGAAGACCCAAGGGTCAGCGGTGGAAGCAGAAAGTCTATGCCAGCAGGATGAAGGAGCTGTGCTAGTGGGATGAGGGTTCTACACTGGAGCCGAGAAGTCACACTCACAACAAAGAGCGGGGCTGTCCTGAAAGGCACCGCAGCTGTCCTCAGCAACACGGAGGCCCCAAGCTCCTCCAATGACAAGCATAGTCGAGGGCCAGGAAACAGCGTGACGAGTTCATCCTGGAGACCAAGTAGCACATGTCTTCCCCTCCGGAGCCAGGAAGCAATGCTCGATGTGAGGACCAAAGCTTCTCCAGGAGAACCAGCAGCTCAGACAGCAACTCGTAGGAGAACCCACAATGCCTCCTTAATGCCTCAATCCCTCTCTCTCAATGCATGCTGATGTAATCCAGCTGGCATTAAGTTGACCACCAGTTTTCAAACCATAACATGCAGGTAAAGTTCCTAGTACAGTGTTTACTAGTAGCAAATATTAATCAATCCAGTTTTTTGATGCTATCTTGGAATAAAGTACAGCATACACAGTAGAAAGATGTAAATACCCTTAGTATACAACTTGATCAATTTTTACAAATGAAAACACATAAATAACACCCAGATCAAGAAACAGAACATGACTAGGCCACCTAAAACTTCCCTGATGCCACCTTTCGATCACTATTTAATCTTACGAGAGGTAAGCTATAAATATTTTGAAACATTTATATATATTTACTTATAAACACTTGTATATGTTATATATGAACATTTATTTATATATATTTATACATTTTTTTGAGTATATCCCCTTTCGTGTCTGGTTTCCTTTCTTCAGCATGTTTGTGAAATTAATCCATGTTGGTACTTGTAGTTATGATTTGGTTGTCTTCATTGCTTTATAATAGTCTATCATAACTTAGTCATCTATCCTACTAGCAATGAGCATTTAGGTGGTTTCCTTTTTAGAAATTAGGATTAGGCTGTTTATCATCATTCTAGTATGTGTCTTTGGTGAAGATGCATAGTCATTTCAATTATATATGTACCTTTATTGGGCATGTTTTGAAGAGAGAATTTCTAGAACATAGAATATGCTTACATTTGCTTTAGTAGACATCAGTTTTGCCAAATAATTCTTCCTTTTCCTTTAAAAAGGGATTTAACTCAATAAGTGAGTTAGTAAATCACTAACTCACTACATTTACTACAATTTAGTAATTGGTAGCTAGATAACAATATTTTATGAATAACCTACAGCTTTGGTAATATTCCCATTATATAAATTTAAATATGTCTGGTTGTGTTTGCAACTTTGTTTCTGAATGTTCTTCTTCCTAGGAATTCCCTTCTTTTGCCAGCTGAGAAGTCATTTGACAAGTCCAAATAGCGAAGTGCTTACTTTAGTTGCTTCTTGGTAAATGGTAAATTGCAAGCTTTTCTTGCCATTACATTCTGCACATGTAACCCTTCAATTATTTATATCTTCAAACTAAGTCTTGGCTTCTTCTGAGTGCAGCAGAGACTGTCCACAGGCAGTACCCACTTTGAATATTCAGCTCAACCAACCGCCCCACAGTTTTCCCTTCAAAACTGCTTAAAGAATTGTTATTCTGGAATCTCCCTCATCCTGTTAGTTTCTCCCTTTGGATTTACAGACCTTGTACTCCATCCATCTCTAACCGTGACCATCACCTTCTGTCCGCCTACTGGGAACAGAATTATAGAGAACACCACTTTACAAATGCTGTATCATTTAATTGTCATAGCAAGCTCACCACAAAGGTATCTTTGCAGCATTTCGAAACAAGATAACAGTGGTTACTTAAATTGCTGCAAATCACATAACTTAAAGTGCCCTGAAGTCAAAGCTGTTTCCTTCTATCACACATCCTCACCACTTGGTATCTTACCACAGAGCAAAACACCTCATGCTTCAAACGCTCTGCAGTGAATTTTAACATGTGAATTCTTTGTTCACTCAGGATCATTAGTTGGTTGCCTGGAGTATCTATCTGTGCGTTTAGTCAGTGATGGTTGAAACTCTGAAACCGGAAGCTTCTTGTCTGCCTATGTGAACCAGCTCAATCATGTGCCGCCAATACAAGCTTCCTGTCCTTTTCCTGTTGTATGATACCCTCATGCTGATTTATAGTGGATTCCAAATCAATTATAAACGTTTTGTGTTAGAAATCTGCGTATTCCATGTTCCTGTCTTGCTTTTTCTCCATTGCCTTCTGATTCTCTCTAGTTCTCACTGCTGTCAAATTAGTCTGTATTTATTATGTCTGTTTTTTCTCTAGATAATTATTTCAGGTCTGAGCAAGGCAATGGAAAGGTTCCTTTCCATCTGTGCTCTCTGGGAGGCTAATGTAGCAATATTTGTAACAATTAGTGAAAAAGAATCTTCCCTTTAATCCTTCTCACCTGTAGTTACATTTCTGTTTGTTTTTCATGGCCAGATATTTGGCATCTGGGTACATGATTTCAGAACAACAAAATATTTCAATATTTTAGTTGCAAAGTGAAAGATTATAATATTGTGCTTCTACAACAGTAATAGCCTATATTTATTAAATACTTACCATGTACCAGGTATTATGCAGAGTAAATTATGTTGATCATGTGATATATTTTTATTAACACAGCAATCCCATGAATTTTTATTTTTTCCATTTTACAGATGAAGAAAAAAGAAGTTGAGAAACTTACTCATAGTTCTCAGCTGAACAGTGGCAAAGTCAGGCTATGTTTAGTGCTATGTTTTCTTATTATTTTGCCCTGTGCATTTTTGGATATACTGGCTTTTGGAAAGATCTCTGCATCTAAAGTTAGGAACAGATAGGCCCTCATCCTGCCCATTATTAACCTGTCACTTAAAATGGAGGTTTCTGTTTCCTTGTTTGGCAGAGGTAGAGAATGGCGATGATCTGAGCTGACATGATATTGAATGAAAGTATTGCATGGTAAAGTGCCTTATGGACAGTAAAGCACAGGTTAGATACAGCACTATGAGCACTATTTCTTCACATTATTCTTATCTAGAAGTAGCCTTGATTAGTCTAGATTTTATTCAAAACACTTAATGAGGCTGGAAGACATTAGCATTTAAAAATCATGTATTGTTTGACCTCTTTCATCACTATTTCTGCTATATACAAACTCTTAAGATTACCTAGATTAAAATTCATTGAAAGAGCACAAAAATATTTAAAGAATTTCTGAAGTTTGACCTCATTTGATATTTGACTCCTATTTTTCTGAATATGTATTGAAGTAGACCAGTGTCAATGTTTCCTTTGTTGAAGAAACCTTATCTCTTCCCAGCACCTCAGCATCAGGACTCAGAAGTGGTACAGATGGAACTTGGAGGGCATGGTCTTTGGAAAAAGCCTCCTAAGGTTTTGGGATCATTGGAGAGAATGAGGACCTGCACTGTTAGTTTCAAACTTCTGAGCTGCTTCAGGTTGTATGGTTGATTCATTGTGTCAACTTGAGAACTTTAGAAGCTTAACTAAGTAACTCAGCAGTTCTACACCATAGAGTGTAGAGGACATGCCCTAGAGTGGTTCTTTATGCTCCAGGATGTTGTAATGGTTGGTTCATTGTTATCAACTTGAGAAGTTTAGAAGTTTAACTAAGTGATTCAGCAGAGGGACCAGGGTCCTCCCGGTTGTAAACATCCTGAGCCTGAGCAAGAGGAGGGTATTGAGATGGTGCAAATGCTACATCTACACTAGGACTGGAAATCTACATACAGTAGAAGGGAGGAAAACAGGCTTGCTCTTTGCATTTTTTGCTCTTGTTCCTTTTGTTGTCTTCTGCCACTTTGAACAGTTGCCATTATGCCATTTCACCCTGCTTTGGAGCCAGCTGATCATGGATTGAAACCTCCACAACCTGTGAGCTAAATAAACCTTTCCTTCCTTAACTTTGGACATTGAGTATTTTGTCTCAGCAACAAAGAAAAGTAGCTAAGATATAGGTAAAATACCTAATTGCTGGTACCCAAAGTGAGAACTAGCAGGCAGAGTGGAAAGACACATGATATTTGGCTCTAGTGATCACCTGCTGCTGAGGTAAGGTTCTTTCTTGCCTACTGCACTCAGAGTGAGTACTACCTTGACCTTGATGCAGTCTTCGTGTCTTTGAGGTTAGAGAGAAAGGTTGGACAACTTATGAGGTTTGTGGGAGATTTGATTAGAATTGCATAAGTAACATGATATAGTGGTTTAAGATTCATGGACACAGCAAGATGAGAGTGCAAAGGTCTTGGCTTGAGGCTGCATTTTGAAAAATGAGCAGCTTTTTATAGGTTTTGGGGGAGTACTTGAAATGAATAATAAAGTTATTTACACATCATTTTACAATGGGAATATATCCTGAGAAATGCTTGGTTAGGCATTTTTATCATAGTGTGAATATCATAGAGTATACTCACACAAACTAAGATGATCATAGCATCACCAAACAATACATCCTTATAGGCTCACACATTTTATATGGTCCATTGCTAAGCAAAATGTTATCATGTGCCACGTAACTGTGCTTCCCACTAAGAGTTTCCTGCAAGAGAAAAGTCTTACTAATGGTAACAGTGGAATAGGAAAGGGCTATCTGTGAAGTCAGTTAAAAAGTTATTTTGGCATAGTTACTAAGCTACATGGGTAGAGACAGTTTCTGGTCCTCTGCCTGGCCTCTAGCAGTAGCTTATCAGCTCGGTAGCCCAAGTTCTATTTCTGTGAAATAGAAATACTTACCCTTTTCTTCCAAGGTATTTTTGACCCCTGAGTCACATGATACGTATAAAATACCTTAAACAGAAAAATGATTCAAGTGTTACTTACTTTTCTTATGATGTTATCACAAACTGGGGCTCATTACAGACAAAATTTTATTGTACTAATATATGACTGTTAGGGTTCAGTTGCAGATGATTGGTCCAGTGTAGCTAGTTTAAGCAGGTAGGGGACTTATTGTAAGTATTAATATTGAGTTTGCTTGATTAGGAGGACTGAAAAAAGCATCTAAGCTAAACTTTCAGGAATAATCTTCAGAACCACCTTGAAGAACTAGGCTACTGAGGGAGCTGCCAGCTCTGTATAATCATGAAGCTGCTGTCGAAGCTGCTACCTCAAGAGTGCTGCTGCTGCAGACACAGCTCACAACAGCAAGATGTCTGCCTTCCTCTGTGCATGACTAGTATAGATTAGGGTTTCCAATCTCTGTATGCTAGATGGAGTTGAATTGGGTATCAAACAAGCCCGTTCATTTACTCCACTACAAGATGCTACTAAAATTTGACTCTCCATGATTGGTGGCTTCCTGGGTGAGAGGCTAAAGAGGTTGACTTCTGCTTTGTCCCTTACCATTTTGCTACTCTTAGACACCTAACCTCAAAGGGAGCAGAGGCAGGGAGAGGGGAGAAATAAATTGCTTTACTTTCCTCTTTACAGATCAAAGAGGAAAGGTGAAAGTTAATGGCTGTTGGTATAATGCACAGAACACCAGAGTGGAGAAATTACACTGGAGTGTCTGTTCCAGTTCACTGCCCTCTTTCTGCCTACTCTAGCCTTTGGACAATGAGCTTCTCCTGTAGGGTAGATATGGCTTATGTATCTTGCCCCTTCCACATTTTCCACCCTTCCTTTATTCATTCACCGTACTACATCCACAGATGCAGGAGAAACAGGTACATCTGTAGTGTACCAAGTACATTTCCCACCCTCTTGAAAATTCCTTTGAGATTCTTTTTTCAGTGAGGAGAGCATGCATAGTGTGGGGAGCAGGTGAATACCTGGGTTCATGTCTTAAGCAAGCCAGGTTCCTTTCTCCATGGTCTGGGGTAAGTTATTTAATTTCTGGCTTTGGGACATATGGCCTTGTGGCTTCCTTTTAGCTCTTTGATTCTACCAGTATCATTTCTTTGGAAGAGTTCACCTTCTAAGTGGCTGTTGGCTTACCTTCTGCCGTGAAACCTGTGGGTTACATCATCTTCTGTGATGTAACCTTGGCACCTGTAATGGAGTTCCTTACCTACTTGGTTTCAATCACTCTCTTAATACTTTCTATACACACTGCATTATATTTATGATGACTTGTTGGCACTGTATCTTTCTAACAGTCTTTAAAGACAAGAACCTCTTTTAAAATCTCATTAGCTTTAGGTCTTAGAGGAAAACCTACACCTCTCCTCCATCATTTACCAAAAGGAAAATACCAAAGCATCTTCTAGACCCCCCTGTGGTTCCTATTTGAATATTTTTTCCTCCAGAGAACCTGGTGCCTGCTTCTTGCTTATTCTTTTTCCTCACCCCATTACCATAAAAGGTAACTTATTTTGTTTCCAGTGGTAATGGGACCACAGCAAATAACATTTGAGATGCTGAGGAGTACAGAGTCCAGGCAGCTCCTACGTTATTACAAAGGCGAACTATTGCCTTTGTTAGGCAGCAGAAAGGAGCTGCCGTGAAAAGTAAAGGTTAATGTTCAGTTTCACAGTGAAGTATAAAAAGGTCGGAAGGAGCCATAAAATGTTCAGTGTTTATGCTGTCTCTCCTTGCTTGGCCTGCACTCTGCACTCCATCCAAGGCAGGAGGTTTATGATTTAGAACCATAGCTAATCTGCATAATCCATTAAAATGTCACTTTTTAAATTGCAGATGCTATTCCTCTGAAGCGCACACCTGCTGCTGGTGGAATTTATAGCCAGGACACAGTGTGATTTGTGCTTGGGATGAATGTAGCCACCTCTACCATCCTGGGCTGCCCTCAATAATGTCACTCTGATTGTCCTCCGAAACTGGAGGCAAGTAGAAATGACTCCCTACCAGGCTGTTCTGTATTCTTCTCCTTACACCTTTGGGGACTCGTTTCTCTGCTTCAGTAATTGCTTTGCTGGTGCTGTGTTTATACGGGGAAGAATTCTACACACAGCATCAGAAGATGGAGGGAGGCTTTGGAAATTGCTTAGTGCAAGATAATGTTCACAGTGGACCAAGAAAATGCTAGAAGAGTCTTGTCTGTATATGTCATGGGCACTGTCTGAGATGATATAGAGTCAAGAGAGTTTGCTTTGATGAGACGAGGACTGTTTGTCTCTGAAATACTCAGATTTGGGGGAACCTAGTATACTGAACTTCCAGGTTGCTCATCAGAAGCCTTGGTCCTCCTAGAACTAGGACAGGCATCCTTAAGAGCAAAGATATAGTGATGTTTGCTGGGAGATGGGTGGAAAGAGTGGGGAGTAGGTTCAGATGCTTAGGAAATCATTGAAAGTGTGCAGCCGTGTGACTGTGAGCTCATGGTGAGTAAGAACCACGATGAATCCAGTGCAGGGGTCTGTCGTTAGCTGTTCCTCTTCGAGTGCGGATGGCCTGGATAGTCTGACTCAGTAGGTCTGGGCAACTTTGAGAACCACCTGGACAAAGAGAAAGGCAGGAGGAAAGCAAGAAAAACAGTGAGGTGACATTTTTCTGTAGAAGGAGCAAGGGTTGGGGAATCACGCAGCTGGAGATATGATCCCACCAATGTAAGCCATCATGGAATTCCATTTCCTCTATTCTCTTTTTGCAATGTGCATTCTTGGCCTTTGGAAGGCAGAAAGTACTTTTCTGTGGACTCAGTGCAACAAAGATTCTGGATGTGAGCTAGGATGGGCTTTCATGACCCCTAAAAGCAGAGGCCTCTCTTCTGTAGCTGCTCTCTCTCCAGGTGATTACAGGCATGACCATGTGGCTTCTTGTTGTGTTGTCTTTGATATGTTTCTGAGGCTTCATCCCTAGAGCATATTTCTTTGGCCTTCCAACAAATTCCTTAAGCCACTTATTATCCCTAGTAAACCCCTTCCTGCTTATTCAGGTGTCTTTGCAGTGGAAGTCTGACAGGTACATCTGGACAGTAATATCTTACAGTGTTACAGGGAGGATTAAAGAGATAACACATGTCAAATATCTGTAAGTACTTGGCACTCAGAAAAATAAACTGCATTACAGAAAGGAACTGGGTTTTCAAGAACTGGAAGAACTAGAAGTCATCGACAGAGGATCCCTATTAATCAGGGAATTGACCACACACTTACTGAACACTTATGTGAAAAACATTGAAAGTCATGGCTACCCAGGTGAACTGAGCTTTTTGGTCATCTGTACCACAAGGGCATAACCTTAACACCCTTGATGGATGACCATAAAGCTTAAGACCTAAATACACACTTGTTTGGGGTGCTCTGAAAGCTCACAGACCGAATCTTCTTGTACAGATGTGATATGTCAAGGGCCTGGACAATGGAATTTGATTGTGTAAGCTCAAATACTAAGTGTTTTCTGTAGGTTTGGTTAATAACTTCATGTTTGTGGGCCTTGGCTTTCTCATCTGTAAACTGGGGTTGTTAGGAGTACCTACATCATGGCATTATTGTGGAGCTTGGATGAGGTAATACATGTAAAAGGCCTACACTGGCACATTACAAACTGTAACCAATAACTGTTAGTTGTTGTCAGGTTGAAAATAATCGTTTACAAGGTATGAAAACAGTGAATATTTAAAGTTTTAGAAAATTATTACAGAAAAGAGACATTGACATGACCTCTCTCAAAATTCTCCCCTTCATCTTGAATATACTTTTCCCATCATCTTGCCACTTTCTGAAACAATTCTAAGAGTCTTCTTTTGTGAGTATGTTTAGTTATGCCTTAATGGCTGCTGTGATGTCCCGAATTATATATGTTTATCTTTCACGGTCTTTTGACTTTGGGGAAGACTTGGAAACTACATAGTGCCATATCCAATGAACAAAGTAGATGAGGACACACTATAATATTTTTATTTGACTGAAATTGTTGCAAACATTTGATGAATAAAAGTGTTCATTAATGTTCACTGATAATTGAAAGATACAGTAGGTTAAGTTTTAAAAACTCTTACAGTAAAAGACACATTGCCATTAATCCCCCTTAGCATTTTTTATGGCAATAAAAATTTTAAAAGAATCTATACCTTAAGCATATTTCTCAGTCACCCCTCAAAGGCAGAGTTTGTTTTGAAGAGATTTGCCTTGGGTCTTTTTTTAGAGCTACTTTCCTATTTTTCTTGAATAATTTTGATGCAGTGCTATTATAGGTCTATTTCCACTTCCTAGTATTCTAATTTTAGCAACGGAGATCATCAAGAACAGTTCCAGTGGTCCAACTGTTTATTTCATTGATTATGAGTGAGAACTTTCTGTTAAAAGATGACCAGACTTGTAGCTTTGAAAATGGACAAGATAATAAATGTAGACATCCTGACATATTTCTCAGAGCTGTTTGAGTTTAACAACCTAATGTACATCAGGCACAAGTTTGTTATTCCCATAAACAATTACACTTTTGAACTCAGCTGATGTTTTTAAAAAATATTTTTGGATGCTACCACAGGAGCAATAATGATTAATCGATGCAGTAGCCAGTTTTTTTAAAAAGGTTACTATGCACCAGGCAACATTCTAAACCCTTTTTTGTATGCATTATACCTCTCATGTCTCAAATCAGCTATGTGACAAGGGGAGTTCATAGGTAAGAACATTGAGGTGCAGAGAGAGGTGCAGGGGCCAGCATCACACAGGGAGGACGTGTAGAGCTGCTGTTTTAATTTGTGTCTGTTGGATTCTCAGGTGCATGTTCCTATTCACTCAGACTGAAGAGAGAAAGGAAAGCTAAGAGCAAATTGCAGAAGGTTGAGAAATTTGAGAGCCTGCAACCTTTGTTGGTGTCACATTGGCTCCAGTCCCCTCCCCCAGATCTCCCTGGGTTATATGGTGTTACTGATCCAGAACATTAGTACGGTGGACATCAGCACACACTGGACAGAAATGTCTGCTGGGAAGTTTTCTTTTTGGTCTTTAAATTTTTAATAAAATCACATGGAACATCTTCAAGACAAAGCACAATTTTTCTTATGTGAGTGTACTCAACTGTTTAAAAATATACTCCAACATAGAATAAAATGAAAATAAAACAAATATATTTCAACTAAATAGAAAACCTATGGAGGGAATAGAGTCTTATTGTGGAGAAACAGACATTTTTCCTCATGAGGTAGGAGTGGTTGATGGTTTACAGTTGTGTGTCAGACTTGGATGGCTGATGTTCTCTGCAGGAAGTCTTTGGTAGCTAGTAACACTCATACTAGCTGAATCAAGGACAAGGATTTTTATGAGAAGGCTGCAAACATACAGCATGGAGCCCCAGGAGAAAAAGTGCATCTTGGGTTAGTGAGAGGAGAACCTTCAAATCCAGGGTCAGGGCTGTGGTTTAGACATGTTTGAGTGTGCTCCCCAGGATTCATTTGTTAGAGGCATGAGCGTCCAAGTGCTGGTGTTAAGAAGTGGTGTGGACCTTGAAGAGGTGGAGCCTAGCAGGAGGTAGTTAGATCTTCTGAGGGTGTTGTCCTTGGAAGAGATTAAGGCAGTTCTCATGGAATTCTTGACCACTCACAAGTTGTTTAAGGGCAAGGTCAACCCCCTGAATCTATCTATCTCTCTGGCTTCCTGGTTATGTTATCCCTCCCTCTTGCTTGGGCTCCTGTTTTGAAGATTTTATTATATCCAAATGGTTGCTAGCGCCAATTCCTGAGACCTCCAGATCTGTTAAGCTAAACCTATTTTCTTTATGAGACTAGCTTGTCTCAGGCATTTGATTAGAGTAACAGACTAATACAGTCAACCATTTCTGTTTCTGTTCTGTTTGTCTCTTCTCTTCTCTCCCCCATCTATTCAATCTCCTCCCAAATTCTCTCATTTCCATTTCTTATCTGAGGGCCCATGATCTTATCTTTGGGCCCATGATACAAAAGACCAATGTGTAAGCAGAATGGAGTTCAGTATTCTGCACACAATTACCTGAAGCTCTGTGTGGCCCAGAGACAATCTGATTGCTGTGAGACTGGAAGTGATTGGCTTACCCTGGGGCAAGTAGTTAGTCTTGGGCCAATCAGCAATAGGAGATGGTAGTGATCAAACTTCATGCCTGCAGGATGGAGGCATTTGTTGAAGAAGGAGCTATGTGGTGGTCAGATGCTCCACATGGTGTCTTGTGTAGACACTATTGAGCACCAGGGGACAGAATGATGACCATTTATTGTTCATTTGTCTTCTACAAGGTCCTCTCCTATATGAAAATTAAAATCCAGACTATAGTGTTAGCTGGGTTCGTGAAGTCAGTTCTCTCCACAATTCTGGTCACAAACCCAGTTGGACAAAAATTGAATCAAATTCAGTGCTTAGGTTCAATGTTGACCTTACGGGGAAATTTGATTCAGTTCTCATCCAGTTCAGTTTGCAACCAGCAGCATGGAGGGAATTGAGTTCATGAACTTAGGTACCATTGTTTTTACTATTCTCAGAATATTTTGTTCATACCCCAGTCTAATGTATCTGGAAAGGCAAGTGTCTAAGGAAGTAAATGACAAAGGAAGATGTTATTATGGCTCTTTGTACCACTTGCAAAGGTGAGCCACACAACCCCTCCTCATTTTTTATTTATTTATTTATTTATTTATTTATTTATTTATTTATTTGGTACTGGGGTTGAACTCACAACCTCATGCTTGGCAGGCAGGTGACTTTTTTTTTTTTATTTAAAGAAAAGGAAACAAAAAATATGTGAAGATAAAAAAGGGTAGAAATAATACAAAATTACAGAAAAACAAACGATAAGAAATTGCTGGTTGATAAGTTACATACTGTCATCTTAGAAATAGCTGTTCAGGTTACAAAATTAAAGTATTTAAAATGACATTCAAAAAGTGACACTGCAAACAGTTCTGCTCAATGATCGAACAAAAACTCAGTAATACGGTTATCATTCCTACACACTTGTTTTACATCTCAAAGAGGGTAAGATTAAACATATCAAAACAGAACAAAACACTTAAAAAAACAATTTAAAGAAATACAGATTTCAAAGCAAGTCCACTGGAGATCTTCACTGTCTATCTAACTGTCTCTAGTTTCTTACAAATAGTTGTCCCCATCTTCACCCACATTATATACTTATTGCATATTATAGAACTAATCAAATCATTACAGAATGATGAAGGATTTTTAGTTCTTCAAGATCCAACATTAGGGAAGACAATAATAACTACCATCGCATCTCTCTTTCTCTTCGTGGTAGCCGTCCCCATCTCTACATATGCTGAAATTGAACTCAAGAGACCAGACCAATGTCATTCTAATCAGCGAACAATAGTATTGCTAGAATTTATACCATAATGCTACAAAATTAGCATTGGGTTTCTTAGCGTCTCTTCTTCAGAGTATCTGTTCATTACATATTGCATTATATAATCTGTTCCCATAAATAATTTAAAAAAAAAAACTCGTGTGAATTTCTACATATATATCTATCCTCTCTGTATTATAGGGAAAAACAAGTCATAACAAGACAGCAAAACAAATTCCTAGAAAAACATGCAATGGATAAGACATATAAGACCACAATATAGGTGATCTTCTGTAGTTACTATGTTTTCTCTTGTTATTTTCAATAGATTTGTCCACAATAGTTAAACATAGTATTACCTATTTTTATAAAAACACAACTTTGAAAGCATTGTAGGATTTGAGAGCTGTTAATAATTAATACCAGTATGGATATCCTTTACATCTTGTCATCTTCAGAGTAGTTGCCTCTACTTTTAGGGCTGATACTAACAAGCATACCAAATTCAAACAAAATCAGTCTTATGAATCGGATTCAATTAAGATCAGTCATAGTAAGACAATGTAAGTAATACAGGATTTCAGTTTAAGTTAATAGGGGAGTAAGGGTAGTTACCATGGTATAACCTGCTATTTTTGGGTCAGATGTCTGTGCGCTCAAATCTGACATGAGTGGACAGACCAGAACAAATTAAATTCAAACTAAATATGGCGATAAGACTACTGTGTCCTTTAAATCCTGATACACTATTAACAATGACCTCTGCCTTTTTTATAGTGTTTCAGAGCTGTCTATACTAAAGACTATAGCTTACCGTCTCTGCTTCATGTCTGCTACTCCACTTTTCTGCTATAATTTGTCCACCTTATTCCCTTATTCCACTGTCTGCCCCATTCATTGAGGCCTCTCTGCCATTGTTGCTGGAATCCTGGTATCCCTTCCTCTGTTTCTCTGGAATGTCCTTCAGCACTCTCTGGAGGGTTGGATCGGTGGCCACAAACTCCCACAGTTCCTCCTTGACTTGGAAGCATCTTATTTCTTAATTAAGAGTTTTGATGGGTATATGAGTCTTGGTTGCATATTATTTTCTTTCAGGACTTGGAATATTTCTCCCCATTCCCTTCTTGACTTAAGAGTTTGTGTTGATAAGTCTGTTATTATTTTGATAATTTTCCCATTGAAGGTAATCTTCTTTTCTCTGGATGCTTTTAATATTCTGTTCTTTTGGTGGATTTCTGGAATCTTGATTATTATATGTCTAGGCGTAGATCTGTTTTGGTTGTAGGTAGCTGGTGTTCTGTATGCCTTTTTTATCAGGATATCATTTCTTTTTGCTATACATGGGAAATTTTGCTTTAATATATCTATGAATATTCTTTGTATTTCATTTTTGGTTGCTCCTGCTTCCTCACTCACATTCTTTATTCTTAAGTTGTGTATCTTTTTGTCATCTTCTAGCCTTTGAATTGTTTCTTTCTGGTTCTTTGTTATTTTTAAGAGGTTTTTTCTTTCATGATCATATGTCATAAATCTCTCTTCAGGTTTCAGAAGGCTGGATTTAGTTTCTGTCAGGATATTTTGCCAGTGTTCAATGGAGTTTTTAGTTTCCTGGTAATCTCTTTGGATCTGTTTCATGTATTCTAAGTTATGTTTAAATTCTTCTTCAGAAGTTTCTATTTCTTTTCTGATTTCCTCAGTTCTTCCATCTGTGTTCTCATGGGCGGGGCTTGTCATTTCTTTAATTAATCTCTTTATATCTTGCCTCACTTGGATCAGTAGTACAGCTTTAAATTCATCTATGAGGTCATGGAGGTATTTTTTTTAATTTCGGCTGATGCTGTGTCGAGTAGAGGATGGTTACTGTGCTTGTTCTCTTCAGTGTTCACTTCTCCTGGGCTTATTTTCTCATGTTGGGCAACTGGAGATTTTTTTTTATTTTTATCTCTTGTCATGTTTCTGGTTTCTTTCAGACTGGAGTGTCCTGGGGGTCTCTGGCCCTCTCCATATTGCTTAGGGCCTTTCAGAAGCGTGCTGACTTGAGTTTTTGCTGTCCTCCCCAATTTGCTGTTATCTGGGGTAGGCAGGGATGCAGGGATGGTGCAGGCTAGTCTCCAGCCTCTGTGCCAGTCAATCCGTAAATTAGGCTGTACTTTCTGGATGTCACAGAGTTGTGACTATTTTGTATCTGCTTATTGGGCCCCAAGCAGAGGCTTGGTTCAGCCCCAGCAGATCCTTCCAGTTCCCTCTGTGCCAGAAGCAGCTGACTAATGTCACCGTGGCA
Source organism: Cavia porcellus (assembly GCF_034190915.1). Lineage (NCBI taxonomy): Eukaryota > Metazoa > Chordata > Mammalia > Rodentia > Caviidae > Cavia > Cavia porcellus. Next base: position 31,877,441 of record NW_026947500.1, read on the forward strand.
CAGGGTTCTGCCCAAATCCCAGCTGTTCTCTTCCAGACCTCTCTTTGCCAGGAGCACCAGGACAGCGGGTCTGCCCAATTCCAAGATGTCTTCCACTCAGGCAGGTGACTTTTAAGGTATGTGGTCCATATTTCAGTTTTTTTTTTTTTGTACCAGGGATCGAACTCTTGATCTTGCACTTACCAGGCAGGTGCTTGAGCCACTGAGCTAAATCCCCAGCAGCCTCTCCTCATTCTAAGTGTTTCTTTTGAGACATCTGGTTTACTTACTGTGGACAACCTGGAGTAGCACCAGAGTCCTGTGTCTTTGGCAATTACTCATTAAACTTGGTTTTGAAATAAACTAGAGGGAGAATAAACAACAAAAGCAAAGTAGTATTTTATGTAGGATTACTAAAAAAAAAAATCCCAGTGAAAATTTGCGTTTGAATTTGAAAATTACACACAATTTGTGGTGGAAGCCACAGACTGACTAACTCTGGCAAGCCATGTACTCTTTACAAGTCAGTGCTGACCAATCCTGGCCTTGATGACATCTCAACAGGTGTTTCCCTCAGTGTTCTTAGTTTCTGTACCAAATTTGGAAGTTTTTATTGAAAATCCAAGCCCCATATAATGCTTTGTCTTTTCAAAGGGTTTCATATCATTTTGCTTTCAGACAAGAAGGCCATAGAGCAGTCTTGCAATAGGCTTTGCTAAAGCACTTCCTGGTGTCTTTATTTAATCACAGTTTTATGAACTCTTCATGTGCCAACCAACAAATTGTGCAGCATGAAAATCATTCTCAGGAGAAAGACACTAATTCCCCCACTGCAGGAGATTTAAAATGCTTAACCATCTGGGAGTTTTAGTAGCTTGTGAAACACAAGTGGATGTCCTGTTACTAGGATTTTACAACCCAAACTGTAAGGTTGCTGGGCATGAAATACATGGTTGTAATGCAAACTTGCTTCCTGTCTGTTTAAGAAGCTAATCACTGAAATACATTTTAAGTACCAGTCTCTTGTTTAAGTTGATATATTGCCATAGTATGTACTTACTTCATAAAAGGCCACATACTAATTTAAATTTTTTATTGAAAAATTTCACATACTAATTTAAAATTTTTTGAGAACATTAAATCCCTTAATAGGTCACAGTTTTTAATCTCCCCCATTGTAGTATTCCTGTGTCTGTAAAAAATGAAAACCAACTGACCAGCTAATGTACCCAGGGGATCATCTTTGCCTTCAGTGAACTTATCCCACCTGGATGGTTGAAGCACAAAAGCTTGTATTTTGGAAACCATTCAAGGAACCCAGAGGTTTGGAGTACAGTTAGTCCTTCCAAAAATGTAGATTCAGGGCAGATAATCTCTATAACTCTCCTTTTAAGGTCACATGGTCACTTGACCCTATAGCTCCTTGTATCTGTTTTCTTCTTCTCTCTCTCTTCTTCACACCAGCTGTCTTAGTTACTTTTTTTTCTCATTTCTGAGACAAAATAGTTGATGTCAACAATGAGGGAAAAGTTTATTTGGCTTACAGTTTTTGGAGGTTTCAGTACATACTGAGCTGGCTCCAAAGCAGGGTGGCGTGGCTGAGGGGCAACTGTTCACGTCAGGTGCAAGCAACAAGAGCAAAAAGAGCAAAAGATAAAAGCACACCTCCTTCCCTCCCTTATATTTTGTGCTGGCTACTGGCTCCTGGGTGAGTGCAGCACCCACACTGCCAATCCCAGCACTAGAAAATGAACCAATCATAGGAGTCACCTTCAAAAGGCCCACTCCTCTGTGATCTCATGAGTTTTTGGGGAGACATCCAAACACAAACCACAACACCAGCAATTCCTGTTTTGCTATGCATGCAGGGCAAGTGTTGTTTCCTGTTTTATATGAATTCCCAAGTCAAGCAACTTAATTTTGAATGACAAATGTCTCCAGATGTTTTAGTCACTTTCTTAGTCACTGAGACCATGTCTGACACCCTTAACCTAAAGGAGGAGAGGTTTACTTTGGCTAACAGTTTTAGAGATTTCAGTCCATGGTTGGCTGCTGCAAGGCAGAAACAGGATAAAAGAGGGGCACAGTGGAGGAAAAACTGCTCATTTAATGGCAGCCAGGAGGCAGAGGCACAGGGGAAGAGCTGGGGAAGGAGATATACCCTTCCAGATCACATCCCCAGTGACCTGCCTCTTCTGATCAGATCACCTCTCGATAGCACAGTTAGCTACTGAATACACTAGTCAGTTAATCTCCTGATGAATACAGTGCCCCCATGATCCAACCATCTTCCAAACATATGAAACTTTGGGGGTATATTTCAGATCCAAACCATAACAGCTGTTCATGGTCCAAGCATGTGTGGCCAGGAAGGCATAGTTACATGACTAATAGTCTGCTTGGCCCAGGCTATAAGAACAGATACTCAGTGATGGAAAGTGACAGTGGGGCAGTTGTTTCCATCTTTGATTCACCAGGGGTGGAAACATTTGCATAGCAGTTTCAGACTGGAATGCAAGTCTGTTTCCTGGCTCATTTTTATTGGTTTGTTGTTATTTTCCTTCCTTAGTCCTTTAATAATTCTTTAACCTCCTTTTTTGCTCTTCAATTCATTTATGCTATGTATTTCTCAGTCAGTGCTTTAGAAACATGCTACATCTATTACTAATTTTTTTTTGTCTTTTTCTTTTTTATCGGTACCAGGGAACGAACTCGCGACTGCCTGCTTGCAAGGCAGGCGCTTATGTCGCTGAGCTAAATTCCCCAGCCCCTATTACTATGATTGAAAGAACACATCATAGGAAGTCCAAAATCAGTCTCTAGTTCCAGTGCTACACCTTGGACAAATCACAGAACGCTTGGCTCTGGTTTCATCTTCTGAAAATGAATGGATCTGGATAAGATGCTAGAAGAAAACTTAGTGGTAACCTTGTCCAAGAATGCTAAATAGCTATCCATGCGCGTTACCATTCTACAAATACGGCGCCCATGGCAGACAGTGCTAATCAATCCTAGTACCCTTCCTATTGATATGGAATTGCACTTAGGATCCTTCATACACAGCCACTACTAGTCTGTTGGAAGTGGCCCTTAAGATGTTAGCAGTTAGCTATCTCTGAACAAGAAATTGAAACCTGCATATTTACCAATCTTTCTTCCTCTTACGCTCCTTATAGGAAGGTGATATATAAAGCCATTATTCCTAATTTTTTAAAATTGGGAAGGAAGACAAATGCTTTCTGCTACCCTTTTCTTCTTGATTATTCCCTCAAAATTATTCCTGAAAATAACAACTATTTTAAAAACCCTTCTTTCTATTTGATCTGTGCCTCATCCAGCCTTTGATTTCTCCTTTGGGTGAAGAAATAACAATGATTTAAAATGAAGATACAGAATATTTGAGCTGCCCCCAAATGGACTGGCTTATATTGCTACTGTGTGATGGCAGACACACAGAGGATGAGTTATTTTAATTTTTGAAAATATGTTTTCTGCCAGATGTGGGGTGTATACCTGTAATCCAGCACTCTGGGAGGCTGAAGTAGGAGGATCACACGTTCAAGCTCAGTCTGGGCAAATTGGTGATTTTGAAACCCTGTCCCAAAATAAAAAATAAAATCAGTGTTGTGAATGTAGCTCAGTGAAAAGGTCTTGGCTTCAGTCACCAGTACTGAAAGAAAAGAGGGAGGGAAGAGGAGAGAGAATGAATGAGAATGATGAGAATATCTTTTCTGCAGTTACATTTAGACTTAAGAAAGATCCTTGCATTTTCAGCTCAAATTATAGTCAATGTGCCTAATTTCTGCCACTCTCAAATCTGGTACTGAGTGAAGTCATATCTTCAGTTCACATTTCCCATCTATATTTACAGGTGACATAGCTTTGGAGCATCTGCTCTGCCTGTGGAACACCCATTCTTGCAGATGATGCAGCTGTAATGGCTGGTGGCAGAATTGTTTCCTCGATGACAATGCTAGCAGTGCTAGGGAATGTTTCTCCCTTTCTGTCTCTCCCGCTAGGCACAGGTTTTAAAGTCACCTTCTGGAGTTCATTTCTTCAGGAGAGATGGGGTTAGATTTTGAAGGCAGCATATTTCCGCTGTTTAACTGAAGGGTTGCCTCGTGGAGCATTACGGACGGCAGTGCCACCCTACAGAACAACTCTATAGGTAGGGCAGCTCCAGGTCTGAAGGAAAGGAGACTCATGCAGGTAGAAGGGAAATTTACAAAGGCCAGATGTGGGATAGAGAGTATATTTCTAATGTATAGGAGCCCAGAGCTGGCTTCCTAATAAAAAGAACTCTCCATGTAGTAGAGAAGGTGGCTGTTACAGCTTATTCCTCCTTAGAAAGGGGTAGTGGCCTAGACAGATGAGGATGAGGAGGGGTATGGCTCATGCAGTCTTAGTATACGTATTTGTTTTTATTTACTTCCACTTTAAAATGTTGTAAGTTAATAAAAATGAGGGCTGCAGTGCTTCCATCTCTGGAATGAGTGGCCCATGTGCAGGAACTAAAGAACAGAGGAACATGTTAAACTGCACCATGAGTGTACACAAGCACAGTGCCTTCATCAGGTGTGTTATAAGAGAGCAAAAGAATGAGAGAAGAGAACCCAGAGATTAAGAGACTTAAAAGGCATGGCAAAAATTTATATATATATATATGATAAAAATTCAAATTTACTATTTAGATTTATATTAATGTGTAAATGTTATATAAATATAAATATGATCTATCTTGGTTTAAATTATGCTGTAGTTACTAGGCCCTTACAGATGACTCAGTTTTACCCTCTTATGCTATGGATGATGATCCTGAGGGTCAGTGAGGTAAAATGACTTAAAAGGACACAAGTGGGGAACCCACCGTCACAGTCCAGATGTCCTGGTTTATGTGCAATGTGTACCTTGTCACCTCTCCCCCACAATCATGCACCATAGGTTAACTTTATCTATCAGTTCACTGAGGGAGATAAAATTGCTGCAAAGTTGACTACTTATTGGAGATGACTTTGTGTTAATTTGTTCTGTTAATTGCTTTTCAAGCAGAATTGGCTTTGGCTTTGTCCTGTGTGCAGTGGCTGTGAGCCCAGGATTTGTGACATTCTCTGACTTTCAGATACACAGAGTAAAGTTATTCTTTTAATTTCTACTTACTTTGATATTACAAAGTCAGAGTCATTGTTGGGCACCATTAAAATACTCTAATGTTGCAATTAAAGCTATTCAGTAATCTTTACCTTTATTATTACATTTAATTTTTCCCCAGTTCTTTTGATACTGGTTTAAGTTACTTATTTTCACATGTGTGCACTTTTTCTTGGAGAATCCATTCTTCAGTAGATAGGTGTTTTAAAAATCAGAACTGTGATACAGGGTGACATGAAAAATAATCAGTAAAACTCTCAAACTCTAAAGAAGAAATATATATATATATATATATATATATATATATATTTACTATGCAGATAATTTAGGCAACAGGTTTATCCTACCTCAATAAGTTTAGAGTTAAGTCATTCAGTATTTAAATCCATTTTTCAGAAATGGTACTTCACTTGGGTATATAGTTCAGTGGCAAAGCACCAACCTGGCAAGAGCAAGATCTTCAGTTTGATTTCCAGTGCCAACAACAACAAAGAAAATGGTATTTCAGCTCACAAATAGTTTTATTTGCAAATGATTTGGTTCCCAAACAGAAGTGTTTTACAAAATTTCATTTTTGGGGGTGAACTCTGCAATGGGTAATGAACACAACCGTGGCTGTGTTTCCCGCATGAACAGGAACATAATTATCTTTTCCAGAATCCTGGCACAAGTTAAGTTTGTGAACCGAGATACCACTGTATATTTTAAAGATGGCTGAGGACAGAAACGTTGATTTCTATGGGCTACAGTGACATACATTTGCCGTTAATTATTTTCACGTTTGAAAAGATCCAAGTTTGCAGTCTCAAGTGCATGTAAGTGACATACCAACCAGTGCACCACAAGGAACATTCAGGTTCTCTTGGTATTTTGTAAGTCAACAAAACATTCCCCTGCTTCACTGGTAAATAGTTCTAACAATTATTTACCATGAAAATAATAGTTAACGATTCTCCAGCGTGAAAGATAGAATTGTAGGTTATTTATTTTGAAGGTAATTATCTGTTTGGGTCTTGAAGAAGCTGTGTATTTTTAAATATATGGAATAAGAAGTGCGGGAAAATCCCAAACTGCCTACAATCCTGACCTCAGGAGAGCTGTTCTTTCTTTAGGGACCTTCAGAGGAGGAGAGAAGAATGTATAAAAGTCTTCATATCTGTGTTTTGTCCTTGGTCAGCCCGTGTGGCCCTTCCAGCCTTCAGCCAGAATGTGTGAGGCTGCTGGTCCGATGCCAGCCCCTCCTTACCTTTCTTCTTAGCTTCCCCCGCACTGGAACCTTTCCCGGTGGTCTTTACTTATGAAAGGAAATGTCAGGCCATCACTTTTTTAAAGGCACTTTATTCAGGTATGATTGACATACAAAACACTGCAGATATTTAACATACACAACTTGACGTTGTTTGGAAATGAGTCCGCACCTGTGACCTGTCAAACCATCCTCACCATAAGTGCTCTAAACTTGTCATCATCTCCAAAAGTTTCTGCCCACTCCCTTTTTTCTTTTTGTGGCAAGAACACTTAATATAAGATCAATCCTCTTAGTGAATTTTAAAGCATAAACATGGTATTATTAATCATAGGGCTATGGCTGTGCATCCCATCTCCAGGCCCTGTCTGTTTTGTGTGGCATAAACCTTGTATCCTGGGACCCAAGCCTCCTCATTCTCTGCCCTTTCCCAGCCCTTGGTACCTTTCATTCTCTTCTCTGCTTTTATATGTTTGACTATTTCAGATTTTGCATATGTGAGATTGTGCAGTGCCTGTCTTTCTGTAAGGCTAGTTTCAGTTAACACACTGTCTTCTTCAGCAAAGGTAAATCACTAATTTCTCAAACTTGGAGAGGTCATGGACCAGTAAAAATGGAAAAAAATATTGGAAAACCAGTTTTGATTTGCCAGCTTTTATCAAGTAAGGGCATAAACAAAACAATAGCTGCACACTAACACTTAGAAAGAAAAGGAACTTTTGATATGAAATATGGAGGATCATTTATCATACCCAAAAAGGCAGTTGGTGAACACATGTGTGCAGCCTCTCCACTGTTACAGTGGTTTTTCTGATTTTGTCTTGGCTAGGTGAAAAGTCTGCATCAAGGATTGGAATTTGGACTAGCATCCTGAAAGCTTTGTGCTAAGCATTTTTAGTTTTAATTTTTGTTTTTGTTCTGGTGCTAGGATCAAACTCATGACCTCGTGTTCGCCCAGTAGGGACTTAACACCACAGAACTAAACCCCAGCCCAGCATTTTAGTTTTAAAAAGCAACTTCTTTAAAAGGTGGAGCCTTTTCAGGTTGCTTAAAGAATTAAACACTGAAGTAGAGGTCCTCATGTTGTTAGCAACATAGGATACAATTTTGATTAAGGATGTGGACTCCAGGACCAGACTGTCTGGGTTCTAATTATAGCCAGCCCCACCACTTACAAGTTGTATGATTTTGGGTAATTTTTAAAACCTTTGCCTGTGTTAACATCCTCCTGATAGCTTTGTTGTGGAGCTCACCTAAGTTCACATTTGTACACAGAGAAATGCTGGACTATAGAAAATACTCTTGTGTTTGGCATGAGGTGGGTGCTCAGCAAGTTAACTGATGAGTATAGAAAGGAGTTGATAGGCATGGGGGAACACTGACTGGGTTCTTGGCTTCCTGGTACATGGCAATTAGGCAGACACAAGGCATCTTTTCCCAGAGTCCACCACATGGTGTGTGGTCAGTTCTAGGTTTTCCCTGGAGAAGACGAGTATCCATGCTGGGTAAGCCAGGTAGGAAAAGTAACACCATCTGGGCTCCTTCTGTGTGGGTACTATACTTCCAGCTTGGCATCTTGACACCCACTTGTTAGTCACAGACTCACTGATTTGAGATATTACTAGGTAAGGCAAAGCATTGGAAGATAAAACTAGAACTCTGGTTGACGAAGTAAATCTAACTTTAAGTAAACTTTACTTCTTCATGCTAAGAGAAAATGTAGCCCCAGTTAGTGAAATGTCTAAATGATAGAATTTAAAAATGAATCTGTTTTGATATCACCACATGTATATTCATTCCCAAGAAATAAATTGAAAAATTTTATGAATCTACTAGCTACCATTTTGAGTTTGGATGCTTGCAAAGTCTTAAAAATTATTTACCTAAAATACATTTTTTTTCTGATTATCTTAGAGGCAATCAGTTTAATCATTATCAGGAGTTGAGCTATAATTTTTTTATAGAATCCAAATGAACACAGCCTGACATAGAGTTATTCATGTTAATGGATTTAGACTTCTGTAGTAAAACTTATGCCTAGTCAGTCATTGATGACTATGGAATTAAGAATTAATAATTGTTATTTAATACTAGCAATGATTTTGTTTCTTTGGTCCTACAATAGATACTTTCAGGCATTTAGTGTCTAATTGTAAGAAGAATATCAATATCCATGTAACATTATATAGCCTTTTTCTAATGTGTCTCCAGCCAGAGGGAGAAAAGCAAGTATTGATATTATTATCTTACCTAGGTTACATTAGTGCCCCAAGAAGCACAGAGCCAATCCGTATAATATGCTGGTGCCTTACATGTTAGAGCACTTACAGTTCCTGTAGTGCTCATGCTTATGCTGAGTCGGTGCATTAATAGTTCTTGAAGAAGCCTGATGGGGCATACTGTGAAATATGCACAGAGTAGGAGAATTGTGAGCTATAAAATAACAAAAGAACATGTTTTCTAATCCCACAATGCATTAAGTTTACCTATCAATTTTTGTTTTCTGCTTCTTCTTTCCTCAATGCCCAGTACTGCTCAAGGGCAATGACTTTGACTCTGAAATGATCTAAGCTGGGATTCCCTTGAGGTGTTCTTCAGAGCAATGGCTCCATGGGATGTTAACTGGTATCACACAAAAGACAGAATCCAGAACAAAGAGTTCCACAGTCAACTCCTGTGGGGATTTTCAGGGCCAAGCAGAGCTTTTATTTACCACACGACTTTGCTAAGCCTTTAGTGTGCTTATGTGCACTGTGAATTTCTCCAAAGAGATTTCTTAAGTGGTTTTAAATGGAGAATCCTCTTTTCGCCTCAGATCTCTTTATTGGAACAACCATTTGGACATGGTTATCTTTGCTTAGGGTACATTTTAGAGAACACAGGTTATGTGGATGTCTGTGATAGAAAAGGGTTGCTTTCTTGTCAATATAACAAAATACTCAGATACAAAATGAATGAGAAGCTCTCTGTTTATTCTCTAACAATGTAAATGGTACAGAGCAGGGGTTAAACATGATATCCTTTGGGAAAACATTAGGAGTCAGGATTTGGTCTAGGATCATATACTAGCTGGTCCTTGCATGCAGTGAATATTTTTACATTCTCCTTCTTATGTATGAGTGTTTGTGTATATGCCCGTGTATGTACTTGTGTTGGCTGCCATGGACTTTATAAAAATTTTATTATTTAGTTGAAAAGTTATATATTATTAAACAATTCCTATTTCACATAACTTTTATTTCATTGCACAAATAGAATCCTAGAGTATGTATTGCAATCTTCTGTACCCTCAATCCTACATTTTTGTTTAGCTGATCCATATTCACTTACATATTTTGGTCATTTTTAATTTTTTAAAAAATATTTCTATTGGATTTTAGTGTTAAATAGTATTGGTTTTACAAAATGAATTAGGGACATTTCAAGATATTTCAAAGGCCTGAGTTAGTATAGTGAAATTGGAATTTCAAAGAGTTAGAACTCAACTAAACATAACAGATCTTGATATCTTTTTCAATAGTGGCTTCTTTTCATTGTTCAATTTGTCTAAGTTTTTTGGGGGTTAATTTGGGTTGTTGACATTATTAATTTCTTTTAGTATTTCAAATATCTTGTCACAGAGTTGCATATGAAATAATTAAATTTCTTCTGTATTCTTATAAGTCCTAATTTTTATGTTTGCTTTTAGTACATTTTCCAAATCCGCCTCATTGAAGATTTACCCATCGTATTCATTTTTTTTCTTCCAAAGGACAAAAATACCAGCTTTTGAATTTATTTCATCCTTTTAAGTATTTTTGTATTACATTGCATTAGTTACAGATTTTATTTTTATTAATTCCTCTTTTTTGAGATAAGGGGCTCCTTTATGTTTCTAATTTCAAATATTCATAATAAATCGCTTTGAAAATCTATTTATTAAGAAAGAACACACTATAGGCTATTAGTTGTACTCTAGATGTAACTTTTATTGTCCCAACTAAATGTTGGAGGAATATTAAGAGTTCTTTGAATATATATATATATATATATATATATATATATATATATATATATGATATTATGGTATATTACTTGGTCTCTGTTTTCTCCTCTTAAATCTTAGTTAAGGTTTTGGTTAGATTGGTGAATAATCCTAATGGGAAAGTGTTCAGCTTGCAACCTTGCTTTGTAACTACCAAACCACATCCTTGCTTGAAAACAAGCAGACTTTAAGGGGAAATCTGATGCAGCACAGTGAGCCTTAATGATGCTGAGGAAGGAAGCCTGATGGGTTACCCAGGTACTTGCAGGAGGATATTACTATTGGAGAAGGGAGTTCATTGTAAGAAATGGGAGAGATTCCAGAAAATAAAAAACAAATACATTTACAACAAAAATGGGAGTATAAAAATTTGTAATGATAATAGTTAGAACTCAACTAAACGTAACTGGTCTTGATATCTTTTTCAGTAGTGGCTCCAACACCTAATTAGCTTCTGAGTGTCTTGATGACAGTCATTAAACTAGATTTATTGATTGCTGACCATGTGATCTGAGGTGTTCCAAATAATCTATAAACCTGGATTTATACTTTTAAGCTTCAAAACACAACTGCGGCCCCTTCACAGAGGAATAAATACAAATTGCTAATAAGTACGTGAGAAAATGTTTAGCATTTTGCCGTTAGAGAAATGCAAGTCAAAACAACCCTGAGATTCCTTACTCTAGTAAGAATGGCCATTATCAAGGACTCAAAATACATCAAATTCTGGTGAGATTATGGTGGGAAAGGAGCCCTTACTGGTGAGAATGTAAATTAGCACAACCATTTTGAAAATCACTATGGAGCGATACCCAAAAACTAACAATAGAAATTCCATTTGATCTAGCTATACCTCTCCTGTGTATGTTCCCAGAAGATTTAAAGACATCCTACTACATGCTACATGTGATACATATATAACCATGTTTATAGTAACACAAGTCACAACAGCTAAGTCATTGCAGTGGCCTATCTGTCCATCAACAGATGAAAGGATAAAGAAAACGTGGAATATGTGTGCAATGGAGTATCATTCAGCCACGAAGAAGGATAAATTGGAGTCATTTGTAAGAAAATCGGTAGATCTTGAGACCATAATGCTAAGTAAAATAAGTCAATAACAAAAAATTAAGAAGCACATAGTATCTTTAATATGAGAGATAAAAACATAAACAATTTATAAAGCAAAATAAAGAGCCATGTTAAGACACAAGGAGGCAGTCTCAGTAAAGAGGGGAGGGGGTCTTGGGAAGGAGGGAGAGGGAAGAGCAGAGGATATGGGGGAATAAAACTTATAAAGATGCAACATGTATGTGTCAAACTCCCAAGGTGAATGTAGTCACTATATATTGCAAAAATGTACTAATAAAAAATTTAAAAAATTTAAAGCTTCAGAACAACCTTAAGAGAAAGACATCATTATCCACATTTTAAAAGGCACAAACATGTACAGTTTACGTAGCTGAGATGAGGCACGAGGCCATGAATCCAGCTGTTCTGACTGCAGACCCTGCCCTAATGGTGGCTCCTGGTCTGCTTTGGGGTGAGGGTTGCAGCTCGCCTGTCTCTGGGATGCAGCGACTGTCAGAGAAGGCATTCAATAAGTAGCCATGAAATAAATGAACAAGATGATTGAGCAAATAAGGGAGATAACTGACTGTAATACTAAGTAGAAAGGGAAAAATACTCTAACAGAGCTAAAAATAAAGTTATGAGAACAATGACATTTTAATTATGGGACTCTAACTTAGAAGTCTATACATTCAAACTTCTACAAAATGTTGGGAAACACGGTAATGTATTTCATCTTTTTACCCAGCTTTGTAAAATGATATAACGACAGAATTTCCTATATTCCCCAAAGTCTCATTTGCCTAATGGATTTGAAAGGATGCAACTCCCTTTTGAGCCATTAACATAAAATAATAAAAATTAATAGGAAACTGTGTAAAGGTTTGTTTCAGTACTGGGAATTGAATGGTCTCCACACTGTGCTACATCTCCAACCCTTTTTATTTTTTGAGATAGAGTCTCACTAAGTTGCTAAGTGGCCCAGGCTGGGCTCAAATCTGTAATCTTCTTGAGTCAGCCTCCCAGAAGATTATTGGTGGGCACCAGGATTGTTCCAGTTTTGAAGGCAGATTACTGGTGGTTAATTGTGTTAAACTGAGTTTAAACTTATTAATGACCCTATCAAAAAGATATCAGGAGAGAGAGAAAGAAAAAAAACCCCAGTGCCATTGATTAACTCTTCTTGATACAGATAATATTCCTCCCAGAAAAGTGATTGTGCGCACGTGTGCACGTGTGTTGTGTGTGTGAGACTGTAGTCCAGAAGAGAAGATCACTCTGATTTTCTTACCTGGTACAATGGTGACTGTGTTGACAAAATTAGGAGATGAGGCCATTATTCACAGTACTGAAAATTAGTATGTTGCTTGTGATGTAACAAGCAATAGTTACCCACATTGGAATCCTGTATCTTAGTGGAAAGAAGATGCATTCAACCTTATCCAGTAAGGGCAAAAAACTTAAATGTTGAAAGTGAAAAATAAGTATGAGGTTGGGCATGCAGTATAATCACAGATTTGTAAAGCAAGCAAACCAAAGGCTCTCCAAGAACAAAGCCTGAAAGGAAAGTCCTCTTCCAGATGAATCAGGATTTTCTCCATGTGTTGAGACATAAAAGAGAAGGGGTGTATTAGTTGAAGTTGTCTAGAGAAACAGATTCAATATAAACTCTTGTGTGTAATTACACAAGAGATTTATAAGGCAGGCTTACAGGATCAGAACCAGAGGAGTCTCACGGCCAGATCAGAGATGGAAGAACCCAGAATGGCTGTGTGTGCTCTGAAGGATGTTCAGTAGCAGTCAAAGGTTGAAGGCTGGAAGATCACTGCAGATTCACCAGTGTGACTCTGCGTGGGAAAGCTGAAGAATGTGTACTAGAAGGCTGAAGGAACTGAGGACCAATGCCCAAAAGCAAGAGCCATGACTGGAGTTCCTCTAAAAAAGGCAAACACTTCCTCCTCCTTTCTCTGTGTTAGCCAAGCTACAAGCTTATTGGTTGATGGCCAGCCATATCTGGGGTGGGTCTTCCCCTCTCACTTGCTGATGTACATGTCAGTCATTCACAGACACACCCAGGTCTTACTAATAGTGAGGTGGCTCTTATTCAAGTCAAAGTGATATATCACAATTAATGATCACAAAGGGACTCTTTTCTACTTGTCTATTCTAAAATTTTCTATAATGCTCTTATAAACCCAGGTTTACCAAGATAAAAGTATAATTGTATTACTGGCCTGCTTGGGGTGGAGGTAGGGGAAGAGACCAACTGTAGAAACTTGTTTCCCAAAGAATTTTAAAATAATAAACTTATTGTTTTCTTTTGTTACTGGGGATTGAACTCATCACCCTGCACTGGCCAGGCTTGTGCCTTATGCTACTGAGCTAAATCCACAGCCCCTAAAATAATAAGTATTTTAAAAAATAAAATAGCTATGAAAAAGCTTTAAAAGTTAAAGTGCTTCTGTTGATGGAATAAACAGAACCTCCTTCCTGCTGGCATCGTTTCAAGGAATGGCAATCTGATTCTATTAACTGATGCACTTTGCTTTAAAAAGCCCCAGGAGGAATCATCTTCACTAAGAACTTCCCGGGCGCCAAACTTCAGCATTCCTGTTCCTTGCAGGGCTTTGTGATTCTGTGAGTGGCTGGTATGGGATGGGTGCTTCAGCACAGCCATGGCTTTTAATCCATCTCTTTGATCTGAGAATCGAAACCTGACAGGTCTTATTGATTTAGAGTCATGCTTGGCAGTATTTGCCAAAGCAGCACCAGAGAGAGACACATCACCAAACTCAGAAGAAAGAAGTGCCACTGTGTGTGTGCCATCTGCTCAGGTCACTCTGGGAGGGTGGAGCCCTCCCAGACCTAAACAGGCAGTAAGATTTATTTCTTGCCACGGTACAGACAGCCTTGCAGCTGGAGGAAATAGGCTCTTATTGGAGGAATAGGCTGTGGAGTAAATCCCAGGGTGACCATGGCCAAGTCAACATGTGACCGTCTGAGCCCTATTCCTCACCTGTACCTGTAGTCTGTTTCCTCACTCTCTACCTCAGTGGTACGGTGAAGAACTAGGTGGCGTGATGGAGATGAAAATGTTCTGCAAACTGTAGCGTGCAGATGTGTGGGATGCTGATCATGCATGAGTTGCAGCCCTTTCCTCATTCTGATTGCATCCTTGTCTGCTGAGTGCTTTTATGCCAGTCCTCGAATAAACAATGTGGTAATAATAATAATGACGGTACCAACAGTAGCTAGCACTTCTTGGACACCATATGCCAGGAGTTTTTCTAAGGACCATACACATACCATCTCATTTAATTCTTCAGACAATTTTCATGTGATAGGTACTGTCGTCATTCTCATTTTACAGAAGCGGAAGTTGAACCACAGGAATGTTAATAATTTGGCCACGTTCAAACATCCAGCAGATTGAGGGGTGAGGTTTGAAAAAGCAGTCAGCCTCCAGGGCCTGCGGGGAAGATATTGATGTTTGTCTCTGGATATCAGGAGAAGAGGTTCGTCACAGTGGTTAACATTTATTCATTGGTTGCCTTAGTTTCCTATGTGAAAGAGTTGTCAGCTGGGGGTGTGCTTCTTTCAGTGCTGTAACTAAAGAAACTTGCTGGTATTGAGGGGACAAAGTGTGTGGTTTCAGGACTGTGGTGGGAAATTGTGGTGACAACACGGAGACTGGCTGGGAAGACTTTCTTCTCTGTAGTGTCCCTAGCCATAAAAGAAAGGGTTAGAGCTAACTAGGAAAGGCCCACGACAGGTTAGGTCACAGGAGTAGTTCTGAGCTGACCAGGAAGCCATCCAGGGCCTCAGTGGACCTGCATGAGCACCTAAAGCAGCGGGTGGATGGCCTTGGAAAGCAGGGTCTCTGCTGGAGATCTGGGGTAGAGACAGCTGTGAGCAGATGACTGATCCAGCCCTACTGAGGTGAGGCATGGAGAGGAGAACAAGCAGCAAAGGAGCCTGATGTATATCTGTGCTTTTTTGAGGTTGTGTTTGTCACATATGCAGCCAGGATAGTTTGAATGTAGCAGCATTCCAGCCTGAATCTGTGTCTCGTATTTAAATCCGGAGAATTATAAAGTAGCAGCTCCAGGATCCTCAGGGAAACAGATGCCTGAACAACTAATCCACCTGCACCCTGTGCTGAGGTGGTACCATGTGGCATCCTGAGGTCTGGGTGCCCGGGGAGCAGTTCTCAGCAGTTTTGACACTAGTGAGTGATAGTTCCATGTGCCCAGCCTGGCTCCCTTTCTTAACTTTTTAAAAAATGTTGGTCCATGTTAATGAACTAACTTCCTGATGCTTGTAATTCAAAGCTAAGTTTAGCTTTTGTGGGACTCTATGCAAATTTGCTAAGCCCATAGAAGCATTTGACACTTAACCTGCTTGTGCATACAGATCTGATTGGTGCTGGTTATTAAGTCTGATGTTCCTACAGGTGTACATTGTCACTTTCTAGAAGCTCCATAAAGATGATTTATTTAGACCTTGTACAAATAAGCTTAAAATGTATAGGTCACAATTGTTCATTGAATTGAGTTTTGTGTAACTACCCATTCTTACTGCCTTTTGACTGGAAAAGATGAATCATTTTACCTTATCAATATTTTGAAGATCTTCATCTTGATGATTCTTATTTCCAAAATAGACCCATCTCTCTGCCCCGTCTTGCATCTCCCTAAATCTCTTACCATTTACGTTTCTTCCTAGTAAAATGCCGTAGATTGTCAATCTTTTTGTGAGAAACACTGTAGGAACAGAAGGGAGTTGGTGGCCTGTCCCCGAGAGGGTGACCTTTGCAACTGATTAGAAGGTATTGTGCAGGGACTTATGCAGAAGGATAGGCTGTCTCTTGTTTTGTGTATGGGATTTTTTCTGGTGTGGATTTTCTTTGGAAACTATTATCATATTTGTCAGTGAAGAATAAGCCATGTCATTCTGATTAGAATAAAATAAGTGAGAGAGAGAGAGAGACAGAGACAGAGACAGAAAGACAGACAGAGAGTCAGTCAAAAGGCTTAGAGAGTCAATGGGATTTAACAGACATTTGGTAATTTGACTAGAATGGCTTAATATTTTTTCCTTGCAAAATGGGATTTTAACATAGCATAACTGTGTTCGTAGCATAACCCAGTGTGGCTTGCTGTGTGGCTTATGGTCTTTTCAGATAACTTGCTGCGAATCTAAGGTACTGTGGAGGGTTTCTTATTTTCACAGTTTATTCTCTGACATTCCAAACAAAGATAGTAAATTGTGCCACTTTGGGGCTGTCTTGATGGCTTCTTTTTCCTGTCCTTGTGTACACTTTCATCATGATAGCCCGTGCTCTGCCTGTTCATCCTAACCCCTCTGCACCATGCAGTTGCCCACAGCTACCTCCTTCTTGCCTGGGTGACTTTGCTGTGCAGCAGATTCCCACAGACTTCCTGGCTTAACACACCTGACACATTCAAGGGTGATGGAAATACAGGGTGAGCCGGAGATACAGCTCAGGGGCACAGCGCCTGCCTGGCAAGCACAAGGTCCTAAGTTCAGTTCCCAGTACTAAAAAAATCTCCCCAAACAAAAACAAAGTATAGGATGAATATTTAACTTTTAAATATTTATTACAATAAACACACATTGCTTTAGTCCTTCTCAATATCCTCTACATTGCTTTGAACACACTTAACCTGTCGTTCCCGAAACAGCTCTGGAAGTCGTCTTTCTTGAGCGTGATCAGATGTACAGTGAATAGGTGAAGCATTACACAGTGTGTCCCCATCCACCTCATTCATCAGATCTGGCGCTGTGTGACCTCTGGCTCTGTCCTCAAGGCCAAAATGGCTGTGAAAGGTGAATGCTTTGCTCCAGAAAATGGCAAGAGCAATGGAATGAGTATACCTGCAGTCCCAGCGGCCACCCACAACTTCCCCACAGGTGGACTTTTGCCACGTGGCCCCTTACTTGATGGCATTTTATATAAAATAACATAATCCCGAGCATGACATCCTGTCACTTTCCCCACAGTCTATTGGTTAGCTCTAAGTCACAGGCTCTCTCTTCCTCAAGTACAGGGCTGTGTGGCCACCAGGAGAGCACGGGGGCTGTCTTGGTGCCTGCCTGACATACCTATGGTGAACTTTGACTTCACTTGCCTTTTTTAATTTTTAAGTTCTCTGCAACATCACTGCCCCAGCTCTGCAAACTGACTTTCCCTTTAATTTATACCATCTGTCTCTCATTTTCCCCTCCAATTTTTTCTTCTGTTCTATGCCTTTCATGACACAACTTTAATTAATACAAATAGATTGTACTTAATTACCATAGCCATGATTCTAAAATCTTTTGTATAGAGCAGACTTATTTTTCATTCAAATGAAGCTCCCTAGTCTTTTTTTTTTTCCTGAATCCTTTTGAAAATTTGACTGAAGCTTCAGAGCGTTGCTTCCCTCTGTGAGGGACACAACCCCATAGAGACAGCTTCAGGGGCTTTTGCCACAAGGCCGACCACTCACACAGTGTTGAAAACAACAGCCACTTTATTAGGCTCATGGTGTAGGAACTGCAGGCAAAGCCCAGTGGAGATGACTTGTCTCTGCTCCATGACCTGCGGGACCTTAGCTGGGACGATTCAGACACCTGGGGTCATTCAGTGGTCAGAGGCAGAATGATTGGGAGGCTTCTCCACTCACATCATGCCTGGTGTCAGGGCACGGGCTGCTCAGAGTGGTGTCCTGTTCCAGGAGAGAGAGGGAGGGAGCAGACCAAGGGACCCACTTAACGCTGTGTGACCTTTTATGATGCAGCCTCAGAAGTCACCTGGCATCACACCTGTCACGTTCTCATGGGTTCAACAAACTCAAACCCAGTAGATTCAAAGAGAGGGGACATAGTCTGCTTCTCTCTGGGGAAGGCATAAGAGAAGATCTGTGACCATAGAAAAAGAAAAACAAATAAACTAAAATCACTACCTGTACAAAACCAAACATTTACTACAATCATAGAATCTGAGTATTGAAAGGGACCATGATAAGATGACCTATTTCCGTCTCCCATCCATGGCACAACTCTTCTCTGCAACCATTTTGTCACCACATGCCTGGACCAGTGCGCGTGTTCCTGCCTGCTGTCAACTCTTTTTTCCCCTTTCCAGTCCATTCTTCACTCTGTAGCCACAGTGATTCTTCCAAAAACACAAATTTTGGGAACAGTACCTCCTGAACAGTACCCTCCCCTGCCTTCCACATCCAACTAAAACGTCCAGTGCTCCGGTGGTCTAACCAAAGCCTCCCACTGCAGCCTCAGCTCATGCTGCACCCAGCCCTGCTCTTCCTGATCGAGCTGTGGCTGCCATCTTTCACTCCCTTGTGCTCATTATACTACTTCCGGTGACATTTGGCTTTTCCCTGTTTCCCTTGGTTAACTTCTACTCGTCCTTTGCATCTTGATAACTCTTTTGTGATATGTTTTCTCCCTTCCTTGATCAGGTCACATTTTCTTATTGTGTGCTTTTAAGGACTCTGCATCTTTCATCTATAACACTTATCTTTTTTACATTGCGAAAGTGTTTGCTGGATGTTCATTTTTACCATAGAACTGTGAGTTCCATGTTTTTAGAGACCATATATGTGTTTTCCTTAAAATATTGGTGAGTCTAGTATTTGGCCTAAATAGACATTTGTGCATGGACAGAACAAAGGGAGGGATGAAAAGAAGGAAAAAAGAGAAGGTGGGAATGAATTGATATACAGCATACACCTTTACATACTTCTGGTAGTGAAAGGGAAATTTTAAATAAGTGCCTGCCAAGAAAGCCGGCCAAGGATGCCCACCAAGACCAGGCAGACATATTTGTGTCTGTACAAGCCTGATAACATAACTTTTCCACCTTTGTGTAACCCATGCTTGTTTAACTGATGGCCTTGCAATATAACTGGAAGTATTTAAACACCCTTGGCAGCCCATGATGTCACCCAACCTCCAATCATAGTGCACCAAATCTACTTTTGTACCTCTCACTTGTTCTCCCTATAAAAGACCCAAAATGCCACCAGGTGGGACCGACTCTTTGGGAGAGATCCCAGTCAAGCCCATCGATATAATAAACTGCCTCTTAAACCTCCTTGGTGCCATTTCTTCCCATGTTCAGTCTGTTTTGCTGTAACAATAGTAGTGAAATTTCTAACTTTAAGCTGGCTTATTCTGTGTTCCATAGTTGTATTAATTAGAGGTGTTTCTCTTTCATTGTTAAGGTACAGTCTTTCTCTTGGTAACTTCTTCCCTCACCCTGGTTCTGTTGCTAGATAATATATTCAAACCTCTTTCTATACATCCCCACCAGTCACTCTTTCCAAACATTTCCACTGACATAACACCCGTCACAGCAGAGGAGGGCAAACCGACTCCCCAGGCCACTGTCAGATACAGATATTTGTCAACATCTCTTTGAAAGCTCTAGTCTTTCTTAAAACAGTCCTTTGGATGTTATAATGTATTCAAGGCAGTGTGTTTATCTTCATAAATGCAATACATCTCCGACTTACAAATCAGTTCGTTTCCGATGTTCATAAACTGGACTCAGTTTTAAGTCCTATAAAGTGAGTCTTACACACCTTTAACACAAATATGCAGTGTGAAGCGTCAAATACCAAGCCTCTACATCACCACTGCCCTTTCTCTTGCATCTGGACGCCCTGAGCTCCGACTGAGGGCTGTACCACTGTGCCCTGTCGCACTGTTCAGCACGCGCACAGCAGCATAACCGTGGTAGTATCCCCAGATGTGTGAGCCACTTCTGTGATCATTCCACCCCTGTGTGATGGGAGGTCCATTTGTGTCTGTGAAAGTCTGCAACTCCTCGAGCTGAGGGCTTACTGTAAGTCATTTTTTCTGCATTTTTCAATAAAACAGATGCATCACCTTGTCAGTCACGGAACTTTGAATACCACCAGAGATTTCAGTCCAGTGTAGACCAGGCCCTATCTTTATATATTGTTTTCCTCTCTAATGTGTAAAGCATCTCTTATCAGTATCATAGACTAGCATGTATTGATTTCTTCTTTTTTTAAAAAAATGATACTAAAAATTGCATATACTGATGTAGTACCTTATAACATTTTGAAACATGAATACGTTGTGTGATGCTCAAATCTAGGTAAGCATGTGTTTCTTTAAACATTTATCATTTTCTTTACGGTGAAAATTTTCACAATCCCTTTTTCTGAAATACATAGTACGTTATAGTTACTCTCTAGTCTCCCTGCTGTGCCTTGGCATCCAGGAACTTGTTACTCCTATCTAGCTATAACTTAGTAGCATTGATCAATTTTTTCCCATCCCTCCCTTTATTGTCCCTGGCTTTTAGTAACCACCAGTCTACTCTCAGCTTCCATAGGATGTATTGATTTTTTAATGTCTGTCCTAAGATACCAAGCTCAGAATTCACTCCAGCTGTGAGCAATGCAAAGAATGATGGATATGATTTCTTTTTCCCCTCCTTTTTCTTACTAGTGTATGTTGGCAGTATGTGATAATTATGTTTGTTGGTGCAGGGGCTGTATGTGCCTATAATATAACTTGATCATTTCTCGTCCCTTTACCTCCCTTTCCCTTACCTCCACCTTCCTCTGATCTCTTTCTCCATTTCCACAAAAATCTGCCTTCTGGTTTTCTGCCATTTTTCATTTATTATTATTATTTTTTTTTAGGTTTCTCATATGAGAGAAAACCATGAAATATTTAACTTGACCCTCTTGAAAATCAACTAATTTTTTTAGAATGCAACCTGCAGGGGTGATTTTTTCAGGAGAAGAGAGAGACAGAGAGACAGAGACAGAGAGACCCACAGTGAAACAGTGAGCCAAAGAGGCCAGGACAAAGGCTCTAGGAATACTGGCTCCTGAATAATTGTAAGCTGAATAAAAGCCAAATGAGTATTCAATTTGTTATTTATTGTTTATATCATATATGCTGTCTACTATTTTCTGATGAAATATCTTTCTAGTTTAAGGGTGAAAAGCATTTAAAGTAAACCCAACATTTTGCCATTTCCTGGCTAGTCTATATTCCTCTTCTAGGTCATAATGAACTCTGGTCCACTCTATGTATAGGGAAGGTAAATTGTCCTCAGAGGGAAGCTCCACGTCTTATTCCTGTCTAGGGAATTTTTGGACTAAGGATGAGCCTTTATATTGAATTCTAATCTGTGGTCCAGCCCTAATTTAAACATCCCAGCTTTGGCATGACACTTGTCATTTCTGTTCACAACTCACTGACTCCAGCCCACCACAGAGGTGTCCGAATTCAGTCATGAAGTTTCACAGCTTTGTGTACTCAGATATGCAGGAGATGCAGAGACAGAAATTTATGGTGCATGGATTAATGACCATCTCCTGGAATAAATACAACACTTCGCCACACTGTTGCTAAAAATCTGTCCTCACAGGCTTTTGGAATAGTGGGCTCTGGTTGGGAAAAGACCAAGGTCCAGTAAAAAGGAGCCCACCAACGACTGTCTTTCTTTACTTCAATGTGTTTTTCATCAGCCTCCTTCGTTTGTGACAAAGCTGTTAATTACAGATCTCCCTCTTCTTACAGCCAACACCTGTTATCCTGTTTGTAAGATTTTTGTGGGAAAGAGTTCGTGAGACATCTTGTTGAAAGCACAAGCTGTTTGCTCTATACATCCACTTTAAGTTACAAACCTATTTTTTTTAAACAAGATAGATTTATTTCAGTTGAGTTGCATCCATGGTGGAATCTATTTCAATGAAATTACAAAAGAAGAAATTCTACATAAATTTCACCAAACATTCAAGTAATAAAAATGGATTCTAAAGTGTATTTTGAAAACACCAAAACACAAAACTACTTTCTATGAATGGTATATTCACTCACATATGTGAGAAAATAGGATTGCATGCAGGGTATGAAGCTGAGGCCATCTAGGAGATAAACAACATGAACAGGGAGCACTAGGCATGAAAGCAGCATCTACCTTCCATGTAAAAGTGCACCTGACTGGATAAGAGCCTTTTAAGATGGTACAGGTAACACAGAAGCACAGTTTCCATTGCAAACCCAAAGCAGTTTTCAAGAAGGGTAGGTATTTTAATGCAATACTATACAATGCACCCTTTGGTATCCTGGAGCTGTGTGAATCTTGTCACTTGATTTCTATGTAAGATGGCTAGCAGAATCCAGTGGGAGCTCTGGGACTTGAGATTGGGGCTGTATTGATTCTGATCTGATTATAGGGAGCTAATCAGGATAAATGGGGCTGACAGGAATAGCTTTTCCAGGAGTTGACTTACTTATGAAATGGAATTAACAAGCCTGTTGAGGATGGGTATAGTATGGGTTACACTCGGACTCATTCTAAAAATAACTCAAGACAAATTTCTTGGAAGTGTGTAAACCCCAATAGTGTAGAATCTTAAAAACAAGAAAACACAAATGAGACAAGAGGCTGAGGCAGGAGGATCACTGTGAGTTGTAGACTAGCCTGGGCTTCAAAGTGAGTTCAAAGACAGCCTGAACTGCATAGTAAGACCCTGTCTCAAAATAAGACCAAAACAAAGCAAAAAACAAAATAAAAAATTTTTTCATGTGTTCCCTAATTCAGAGTGAAAGACATCTTTCACTCCTACTTTTCTGAGTCTTTTTTAAGAGCAAACTGAAACGTATTTCAGAAAACTGTTTTCACTGTGGAGAATGTTGCTTATTTGGAAAGCTCCAGGACTGTAAGACAATAGCTTTAGTCATTTGGGTTGCGGTTGTTGGCAGAGTACTGTGGGGATGCAGTAAAGAGTAGGAACTGGCCGGAGAAAAGCACCAGGGAGAGGAAGGCTGGCACTGAGAGGGAGGAGGCCTTTGCATCCGGATCTGCTTTTGTCCCTCATCGGTTATGTTGCTTCTGGCAAAGGGCGTCCCTTCTCTGTACCACAGCGTCCTCTTTCATTAAAGAACACTGAGGGCTTAGAGCCCATAAGGGCAGACAGCTTGTTCACTTAGCGCTTTTCAGCCTTCTCTGCGGTGTCATTGGTTGCTCACAACAGTCTGCTGACACAGTCAAGTGTGCTGCTTTTCTCCCTGCCTGCACACTAGTGCAGAGGCTTGCACACTCAGGGTGGCTGAGGTTACCTGCATACCCCACTCTGAGCTTCTGGCCTCACAGTTTGGCTTGTTGCTTCTATCAGGTCATTATGATGCTTTCAGCTAGTTAAGGTAGAGGGTGCTAGAAGTATCTTTCCTCCCATTTTATTTTATTTTTATTTTTGTCTTTTTGAGACAGGGTCGCTCTATGCAGTTCAGGTTGGCCCTGAACTCACTTTGTAGCCTAGGCTGGTCTTGAACTTGCAGTGATCCTCCTGTCTCAGCCTCCCGAGTGCTGGGATTACAGGCATGAGCCACCAACACCTGGCTTCCCCTTTTATTTTTAATTTAAAGTATTAGTTAAGGACATTTAGTATTTCAATTATTATATAAGGACACTGGTAGCCACTTCTGCACCATCAGCTCTAAAAAACTGGGAAGGGAGGTCATCCAGCAGGAGGTGTGAGATCCCCAGCTTCCTTAGGATTTCCTCTCTTTTCCTGGGAGCTCTATGCCTGCCTCCTTCCCTCCCTTCCCTGGTTTCACACATTAGTGCTGACACTTCTGGTCTCTGCAGGTGCTCGTAGTGACACCAAGCTTCAGCTTCCTAAGAGGCGTCTCCTGTGTGAGGTCTGCATTTTTGCTTCCGAAATTACCTAAGCTAAAAGAAATCTTTGCTTCTTGACATGGCATGAAGGATAGCATCAGAAATCTTTTTAAAATCTAAGAAGAAAAATAAGTCTCATTGGAGCCATCTTTCCAAACATAGGCAGCAACCTCAGTATTTTCTGGAGACATCATAGCAACCTAAAAAAAAAGCATTCATGGGCAGATGCATAGTCCTTCTTCAGTGTTGTATATTTTGGATGAAGTTTATTTTGGTGGCATTGGTCATAGCAGGTACATAGCCACATTTGTGTTGGGTTTTCTAGGGTATGAGTTTTATTGTTCAAGCCTCTTAGGTAGTCTTTAAAAAAAAGAAAAGAAACGAGTATCTTTCAATTTTTACTTCAGCTTGCTGCATCAGAGCTTACTAGTCACCAGCCCTGCCCTGTGGGTTCATGGCAACATTTTGCATTTTGTAATTGTTTAATTTGTTTTAATTGTTTGGGGAGCCTTGTGCGATGAGCAGAGTCCGCCATGGCCTAGGCAGCATCTATCTTGCCCACCTGTCAGCTTCAGCACCTGCCCATCACAGCCGCTGCCTGACTCCCCTGCCTCACTGCTGTGCTTTGTTTCCCAGGAACAGACAATCTGCAGCTGCGAGTCACCCCCACCCCAGAGGCGTTTCCTCACCGGAAGTTGTTACCACTTTCACCAACATGGCCTTTCTTGGAAGTCAAGTCTTCTTCGGCAGTAGACAGAATCAAGAATGTGCTGGGACAGTCTCTTGATAACACAAGCTTGTTGCAGTTGGCCCGGACACCTCTGCCCAAGATGCACCGCAAGACCAGGGCTCAGGAGGACTTCTCTTCTTCCCTTTACCAAGGAAGTGAACACAGTGCCTCTCTGGAACCACCCAAGGACTCCACCAAGTCCCTGGTCCAACCAAGGCCTCAAGGGGAAAGAGAAGCGGCGGGTGTGTCAGGTTTGCCTCTTGCCAGCATGCTTCCCCTAATGTCCGCATTCCCACTGATGACCTTGAGTTCCATGCCCCCATCTCAGCCACCAGTAGGGTCCTCCTCACTTCCAAAGCATTCCCTGTGGTCAGACAGTCTCCCACTGCTCCTTCCACCTTCATCCCCCTCATTGGCTGTTCACTCACCTCATCCCATCATCTTCTCTAAGCTGCTAGAACAGCCCACCAAAGCGCCGTGGCTCCGTCCTGTCGTTCCAACTGTGGTTTCTTCAGGTCAGCATGTAGCCAATGCCCTAAGCTCATTTTCTGATGAAATGAACCATACTCCATCCAGAGATACGCAGGATTTCACAGCTGTCCCTCAGCTAGGTTTTTCGACAAAGCAGCACTCTGAGCTGTCCCCAGCAGAGGGTCCCCAGTCAGCAGGCTTACCCACACGTGGGGTTTTGAGCTCCATAGCAGAACTGGCCCAGCTCTCTCCCCGTCCCCTAGCATCTGGAGGTCTTCTTCAGCTTCCAGGTGGAATCCCCTCATGGTCCATGCTTGAAGTGGCTTCACGTCCTGCATCCACCCAGCCCGTGCACAGGGCAGGGGATAAACAAGTGCACGGTGGGGTGCCCTTGCCGACTTTTAAGATGGCAGCAGAGGCTGTGCCTTCGCTTTTGCAGACTGTACAATCAGTGACGGTAGAAATGACCAGCAGAAAGCTAGCCCCCACCTCTCCTGCAGATGACTCTGCTAACCCACCACATTTGTCAGCAGCTCCAGAGAATGCCAGCGGGCCTGTGGTTTCAGCAGAACACGCATCTTCCTCTCGGGTGTCTCCTCTACTGCCTTTCACTGCACCAGGTCAAGGGCAAGCCACCCCCTCTGGGGTGGTTCCCACATCACCACTGACCAGGACTGCTGACCTTCCCTCCCTTGTCCTCCAGCCCACAGAGAATCATGCCTTTCCATTCCCTGTGCCAGAAATGCCCCTCTTTCCTCAAAAAGAAAATAAAGATGTGCACCCTTTTCCTGCAGCCACACACCTTCTCCCCTTGGGCAAATTTCATCTTTCCACAGAGAAGATCTTTCCCCTGCAGAAGGAAGATAGCGAGACAGCTGTTTTCAAGAAAAACAAAAAGGCAAATGTGACAGTTCCTCTCCAGGCCTTTCCAAGTAAAGAAGTTTCGAGTCTTCACACTGTAAATGGATTCACGTCTGATTTTAGCACTGGTCCCGTTTCATCTCCCATCATTACAACACCAAGAACAAACTTCTTTTTGTCAGGATCACTGCCGCCTTCCATGCCTGTCCTTCAGGCCACCCAGCTAGTTTCCTCACCTCCTGGCTTTTCCAGTAGCAAGCCAGAGAGTTTCACAGCAACTGAGGGCCACTCTGAGTTGCCAGCTTCAGCTTCCAAACAGGTGACAGCATTTCCCTCCTCCTCTGGTGTCTCTGATTTCTCAACAATGGGCGACATGAACAAGCCAACAACCGCAGATGTTTTCCGGAGTTCTCTTTTAGTAAAAACTGGACCTCTTTCCACACAATCAACAATATCTGGCTTGCAGCACCAAACAAATTATGATTTAAATGGTCATACAATTAACTCCTCAAGTTGGGAAATTTATTCAGCTTCAACTCCTCTTCCCAGTGGTTTAACTTCAGCTGCCAGTGCAATAAAATCTCAGGATTTCAAAGATATTGTTGGGCATTCAGTGGCCGCAGAAGGTTTTAACATGCAGGATCTCATCCGAGGCCCAGGCACCCACCAGCCTGTACGACAGTCAGATGTGACCGTGATTGGGAATCATAAAGACTTCTGGCCCACAAGCCATAACAGCTATTCCGGAGTTTTCCAAACAGAGAAGGTTGACTATCAGCCATCTGCAAGTTATCGCTCTATGTCACATCCCCATTTACGGATGCCTACCCAGCCAACCCATCCTCTTTGGCTAACCTGGCTCAGGCTGTCTTCTACAGCTAGCTTGCAAGAAATGCTTTCAGATGGAACAGATACAGGTCCCCAGATTTCCAGTGACAGCTATCTATCACATGGAATAAATGCTTCCACACCATTCAAGAGCATCCTGGGATATCACTCGACTGCTGAATCTCCTCCTATATCCACCAGTGCCTTTCCCAGGACCCCCTCCAGAGTGCTGCGAGCTTCTCAGCACCCCAAGAAATGGACAGGTGCAGCCACTAATGCAGATAGTTTGTTTCCTGGTACCCAAAAAACAGGTATGACTGCTTTCATGGCCAAAGCATCTTCAAGCTCAACATAAATATCCAGCTTTCAGGAGGGAGTTGACAGGCATGGCATTGATCCTCTGCCCGCTTCATTGTTTGAAAGTGTTCAGAATTTGTGTCCTTATTACCAACCACAGCCTTGTTATAAGTGACACTGTCATTACGGTTAATTGATAATGAGCCTAAAATCGTATTGCCCAAGTGCTCCCATTGCAAGCCCAGAGCGCAGAGGCTTTTCAGGCTGACACACCCATGTTACGCCCATTCATCACCAGGCCAAGGGATGAATGCCTTCTGGGCCAATGACAAGCTTTGCCTTTTTTCTCTTTACAGTGGACTTCTCAGTGTCACCCAAGGTAGAACCAACTGCAGCCACCACTGCCACATTGCTGCTGAGAAAGTCGAGTCCACCGGCCCTGTCTGCAGCCCTGGTTGTGAAGGACACCAGCAGCAGTGGCTTAGCCAAGAGCAGTTTGACCACTGCTGTAGCTAGAAATGTCACCAACAAGGCAGCAGCTGATCCAAAGGCGACTTCAGGGACTGTCCACACTGCTTTCCCATTCACACCAACCTACATGTTTGCCAGAACAGCACACACCGTGAGCACACACGCAGCCATGCAAGGGAACACAGGCACTGCCTCCGGCCTGTTGTCCACAACACACCTCCCCAGGAAACCACAAGCCATGCACCCCAGCCTCCCAAACCCCACCAAGCCACAGCTGCCCAGAGCATCCACCCCTCGCCCACTGACAATCACAGCAGCACTGACGTCCATCACAGCATCCGTGAGGGCCACCCACTTGCCGCCTCTGCAGGCAGAAAATACCGATGCTGTTCTTCCTGCCGCGTCGACTGCAATGGTCACAACCGGTAAAATGGCATCCAATCTGGAGTGTCAGATGTCCAGTAAGCTCCTGGTGAAGACAGGTGAGAGGCTGCTGTCCTTCTGATCTGACTTGAAAGCAGCAAACCTGGTCTCAGAGATGTAGTCAAAGTATTCCTCTTTGAGGTCAGGGGTTCTCAAATCAGGGATGGTCTTGCCCTCCACCCTCAGGAAATATTTGGCCATGTTGGGAGACACTTGGTTGTCATATGTGGATAAAGGGGTACCACTGGAATTTAGTAGGATACTGCTAAATATTCTCAGATGCATGGGATAGCCCTTAAAAACAAAGAATAGTCCAGTCTGCCAGGGCTGAGAAGCCTTGGTCTTTATCAAGTGTCAGAGGAGAGAACAGCATTAGGTGACAGAGATTCTAGTCCTAGGTTCAGTCCTGGCATCAGAGGACGCTGAAGAATCACAGTTCTACTGGGTGGTTTGAGAATGCCAGTGCCCCCATGTTGTGTCTCTAGAATGAATCAGTGATGTCGCTGATGAATAAATAATGTGATTCATGTAATACAGAATCGTGGCATGTACTACAGGCTCCAGACAGGCATTTTGTCACATGTCTTCTTAATCAGCAGATACTAAAAGGACACCTATGGCACACAAGATGGGGGCCCCAGATTTCTTTTGATGTTAAAAAGGAGACTTAAAAGAAAATATGGAGCAAGCAGCATTAGATCCATGAGCAAAGCAGGGTGTTATCATTTTAGCCCCAATCCCTAGTGGCAGCAAAGCAGGCCTAGAATGGACAGGGTGCTTTTAATAGTGCGGTAGTGTCTGCTATAAAAAGCATTAGGCAAATTATTTGAAAGAGCATGCCAGTGTTGAATGCTCGCATTCCGCCTCCCTCCTCACCCCACAAAGAATGAGATGAAATTATATCTTGAGACATATCCTTGTCTAAAATGGGAAATTGTGAAACCAGGCAGAGCAGCAAATACAGTATCTCTTTCCAGTTCTCAAGAAATTATACCATCTGGCTTTCCACCCCGGCTCCTGTCTCCTTCTAGATCCACACCTTCTCCTCGAGGGGCGGACAGCCCAGCCCCCAGCCTCTCCTGTGCAGAAATCTCTCCGCTCTTCTCTTCACCTCCTCCCAAGCCTAGCCAACCGCTGAGAAGCTCCTGCTTCTCCCTCCCAGATACTCCTCTCCGCCCTAGTTCACACCACTACTTCCTGAGGGTGTGCTGTTACCATGCTTCCCTACATTTCATGGCAACACCAGTCAAGTTTATTTCTCCACCATCAGATCTCCCACTCTAATCCATTCTCCAGTCCACAGTCAGGGGAACTTAAAATGTACTGCTTTGCTTAAAACTCTCCATTGCCCACTGACTCAGGACAAAGCCTAACCCAGTGCATTGACATACTCTGCTTCTCTCCCTTGCACCTTTGCACTCGGCCTTGCTGCTGCTGGGAGGAAGAGGGTGGAGGTGTTCTCTTCCCTTGCCTGGCTCACACCTGGTATCCTCTGGACTCGGCTGAAGCATCCATTCCCATGGAGAATCAATTCCCTGATCCCAGCCTCTTGCCCAACTCAGGGCTGGATGCTCTTCTCAGACATTGTGACAGTGTCCTGGGCTTCCCTTCTATCAGCACCCGTCACATTTGATCACAGATGCCTGATCTGCATCCCTCATTGCCATCCCTGCCTGTGAGATTGGGCTGCCTCTCCCAGACTTAGGGTGGTTTGAGCTGTGGCACCATGCTCAGGATTTGCACCTAAGGGAGCTGTCAGTGTGTGGTTTCTTACTAAGTCACTTACCCATCGCTCGGACAAAATATTCAACGCCTGTAACTTAAAGGAAGAGAGGTTTATTTTGGCTTAGGATTTCAGTCTGCACGGAAGAAACAGGATGGCAGAGGGGCATGGAGAGAAAAAGGTGCTCAGCCTGCGGCAGTTAGGAGGCAGAGTGCGAAGATAGGAGCCGAGGAGAATACACCCTTCCAGGTCACTTCCCCAGTGACCCACTTCCCCCTAAGCCCCTCCTCCTAACAGCACAGTCAACTACTAAATTCATCTGTGGGTGAATCCATTGATAAGTGCAGCATGCCGCATACAAGAGAATCTGAGGGGTGGGTGCATTTTAGATCTAAACTATAACAGATGGCATCCGAGGAATTTCACTGCATGCAGACCTCCCTGGGACAGGCACTGTAGAGTCTAGTTTTCAAGGTCAGAAGCTGCATGGGTCAAAAATATATTACTAAGCTCTTAGTCATGGTTAGCCAACCAGCTCTTAGTCCATGAGGGTCACACACATGGCTCAGCCTTCTTTCCTAAGGACTTTAGCAGGAGCCACAGAAGCACTATCCATGGCCATCCTCTCATCAGCCAGCCTTTGCTTATCAGCTTTGAGCACAATTTGCAGGAGGTAGTGGCTGGGAGAAGCCAGGGCTTGTGCATAATGAGGTTTGCATCTCACTCTGATTACTGTGCTTCTGTTTCACCCCACAGTCCTCTTTCTAACGCCAAGGAGAATGCAGAGCAGTGAATCCTTGAAGTTCAGTGTAGCCAGAGGGCTCACGCAGGCCCTTCGGAAGGCTTTCCACCAGACCGATGTGACGGCTCACGTAAGCTCCTTACTTGATTACAATCCATCCAGGGTCCAGAGATGCTTTTCTTCCTTCCTAAGAGCACAGCAGAAGTCAAATCTTTCTTCACTTTGATAAATAGCTGAGATGTTGTGGCTGGAGAAAAACGTTATATTTTGAAATGAAAATTGAGACTAGTTGCCATATGTCTTTTTTCTTTCTTTCTTTTAAAGCCTGGGTATATTGTTTTAAACCATCCCATTATCCCATCATTTGGGGAGAGTAGTTAATATTGTCCTTGTAATTCTCTAGCAGCTATCCATTGCTTTTTTCTTTTATCTTCGACACCATTGTAAATCAGGATTTATTTCTGGACATTTAAAAATTATTCTGACTTGTAAATTGAGTCCAGCTTTGCTTAAATTGCCAGCTGTAGACAAGCAAGTAAACAGTTTTTTTCCTCCAAATTCTTTCATGCCAAGTGCCATTGAACAACTGCTGGCTGGTTTTGATGGCCTATCCAAGGGATGGAGGCTTTGTTTTATACTCTCTCGGTTTGATTGCAAGTGTTAAAGCAGGAAATACAACTGGCTATCCCTGGACTCCCTTTTGCACCACTTGAAAACATTGTTCTGGTGTCCTTTGATATTCTGTTCGCCAGCTGCTTTCAGCCTAGTAGTTGCCCACCCATCCCACCGAGGACTAGAAATGAGATTCCGTGCATATGTACTTTATTGGTCACTGCCAATCTTTCACAATTCTAAAAGAAGAAAAGGAAAGGAAGAAAAAGGATAAAAAGAAGTGTACTCCATAAGAGCTTCTGTGGCTCCAGAAACCTGACTTAGTCTTTGAAATGCCAGTGTCCCCATTTAGTTGCCTGGTGCAGTTTTCCCTCCGTTTTATTCTCCAGCTGCCTGCTGCACACATCATCACAGACCACTGTACTGATTAGCACTTTACTCTAAACTGCTTTGTTTTAAATTTTAAACACATTTCTTTTGAAGGAATAGTGCATATGTTGACTGTAAAGGGAAACCAAAATATGGGCCGTAAATAAAAGGCAGTGGTAAAAAAGAGAAAAATGGAAACCTATAGTTTGTTAAATTCAAGGGAGATATTGTTTCCTGGTGTCCCTATGTTTGTTAATGAAAGAGCAGGATGAGGAGGAGGAGGCAGAAAAGAAGGAGGAAGAGGAAGAAAAGCAGCAACAGCAGCTAGGATTAAACAGGTGGTAAGAGCAGAGAGTACTGAGTCAAGGCTTGTCCTTTGAGGTAATTACAAGGGCTGGAATGAAAGCAACTTTTTCACTGGTTGAGATGTTTTGGGCAATGTCGATAGTCTAACCTGAAGTTTCCTAGTTTGAACATCTATAAGGGAAAAAACCAGTGGAGGATGTACTGTGGAGGGACCACTACACACCTGTCCTGTTGCAAAATCAGTGGTCTTGGTTTCCTTGGAAAATCCACATGACTTTGGCTTTTCTTAGTGCTGGGCATGGTACCCAGAGTCTTGCGCATGCGTGGCAAGTGTTCTACACCACTCCTAGCCCCACAGGACACTCCTCACAGATGCAAGAATAAGGGGAGAAGCAGGTATCCAACACACTTTGATGGAAAGGTTCAGTTTTACAAGAGTTGGGCTGATGGAGGGTGGTACCATTGTGTATCTCTTTAATGCCAGCAAACAGTACACCTGAAAGTGATTAAGATGATAAATTGTACATGGATGTATATTTCTTAAAACAATCTTACAAACTGAGGGACTGAGGATGTATCTCAATAATACACCACTTGCTTAACATGTCCAAGGCCCTGTCTTCCATCCTAGCATGGCAAAAAAAAAAAAAAAAGAAGACATTATAGTAGAGGGAGCAGAGAGGGAGGGGAAGATGAGAGGATAAAAAGAAAAGAATTAAGCAGTG
Source organism: Cavia porcellus (assembly GCF_034190915.1). Lineage (NCBI taxonomy): Eukaryota > Metazoa > Chordata > Mammalia > Rodentia > Caviidae > Cavia > Cavia porcellus. Next base: position 31,910,164 of record NW_026947500.1, read on the forward strand.
TTATGTACATGTACAAACTCCCTATGATAATTGTAATCATTATGTACTGCAAACAAATACCAATAAAAGAATAAAAATAAATATTCAAAAAAGAGGATACAAAGCAGTATCTACCATACATGAATAAATGTATGTGCATGTAGTGTATATGCATATATTTACATATGTCTGGAAATGTGCATATACATATACATGAAATATATATTATTAAGGAAAAATAACTGCTAGATAATATACTTAGAAATTGTTTTATAATAGTATCATGGTGGCAGTAGTAATATTAGAGGTAATTACTATCATTTCTCTGTTTTTCACATATGCTAGTTCTAGAATAAACGTTATATTTAATATATAAAAAAAGAACAACAAATGAGAACCATTGACCGATAGCACCAAGAAAGCAACATAAAATAAATGTGAAGTCTCAAAAATCTTCCCACAGAGGCAGAAAGAGCCCAGCATCGGTGTCCCGTAGGGATCAGCTGTGAGAAAAGCTGTCTGCAGCTGTGTCCACCTTGGTTTTGAACCACTATATAAGCTAAGGATGGAAGCAGATCTAGAAGGCTCCTCTTCTGTCAGAGGAGTTCACTTGATGTACTTCTTGATCTGTTCCCTGAAGGTGTCCCACTTAATGTATCATTTCTGCCTCTTAATTCTTATAAATGATGAGACATATAATAAAGCTATTTTCCCAGCATCCCACTCCACAAGAAATCTCTCCTGTCTGCTGTGTCCTCTCTGGCTTTTTATTGATAATTATTGCTCATAGGATTATTCCATGGCCCTTAAAGAATGCAAAAAAACACAAATTTAATTCCCTGCCAAGGAAATTTGATGTCAATTTTATTTTGTTGTATTAAAATTCTTTGAAAGCTACCAATCTACAGGATGCGTTAAAGGATTAGTAGAATATTTGTCAAAGGAAAGCCTCCTGTTCCCAGTCCTACTAAGTAACAGCTGTGACTCTGAGAGACACTTAGAAGAACTTAATGCATTGTGGAACTGAACAGTGAGTTGCCGTTTGTTTTGTAGGTGGACATTCTGGAACATTCTCATAACGTCTCGGTTGGTTATTATGCTACCAAAGGGAGGCTGGTGTACTGGCCTGCTGTTGTGATGGAAACGCTGGGGGTTTACGGAGTCAGCAATGTCACTGCAGATCTGAAGCAGCACACCCCAAACTTACAGTCTGTGGCAGTCCTTGCCTCTCCGTGGAAACCCCAGCCTGCAGGCTACTTCCAGCTGAAAACAGGCAAGTAACTCCGAAGGGAAGGACTCCTGTGCAATGTGGGGCTGGGGCAGTACTGCGTGGATGCCTGCTTCTCCTGCTCATTGCTAAGTGCTCTGTCACACTGGAAGTCCCTGTGTATCTTCTTCAGAGAACTCCAATCAAATATCCAAGTTCCCTGCACATCAGCCTCAACTGTTCTAATCCTGAGTGTATTAGAACTGTTCCATCACAGAGATTTTCCTCCCTGTTTATATAATTAGTGCATACGAACACTTAGCATTGTATTTTCCCCCTGTATTTCCAGAGGATGCTAGTAACAGTTGAGGATCCATAAAATCTATGGTTTGGAGCAAGAGGTCCCAGACATCACTGAATCCAAACCTCTGTGCTTAAGCCCTAGACTCTTTCTTTTAGTCTCCCTAGTGATTTCTGATTTGCAGAGTGTATAAACCACAGAGTGGAGAAATCATTGAGATGGAAACATACAATCAGTTAGTAATGGAGGTCAATTGATTTTTTCCCCCCTTCCAAAAAAAAAAAAAAAAAAAACAGAAGGCACGATCTTTCTTAAGTTATTATTTGTCAGTCTTTGAGCAGATGCCTGCTTATTTTGATTCAATAAAATCACAAAATCATCTACAGTGGAGGAAATCTCATGTTGGGTCATGGTTTTGATTTTTCTCTGATATTGATCCTGTTCAGGGTCAATTTCAAACCTATAATCAAACCCGTCTGGTCTTAATTGTTTATTTGCCTAATTTCTCTAACCTAAAGTCATGCTGCTTTATATCAAAACTGCTATTAAATCTAAGGAACTAAGCTACAGAGCTTTGGCAAATGCTGTGTATGATTCTTATCACTCTAGTGCTACAGTTTGTGAGCCAATCAGACAACATACAGTCCTGTAAGTTTGCTCAGACAATGGAGCAGAGGCTGCAGAAGGCATTTCAGGATGCGGAGAGAAAAGTGCTCAACACCAGAAGCAACCTGAAGGTTCAGGTAGGGAGGAGGGGACTTTGGATCTCCCGCCCCCATTTCAAGGCTGCCTTGTGTAAATGTAACTTTGTGCTTTGGGTAGGTGATAAAGCACCAAAGTTGTGGCACTGGTGAAGATATCTGGGGTGGGGCTGTGACAGGAGGGATGCTGTGTCACTGCCAACTTTTGTGGTTTGGAGTTTTATATTTATTTTCTCATTCTTCCTTAGACTTTTATAAGCCAGGTATTATTTTTTAAAAATTGAACCAATTCTAAACAGCTAACTTATCAAGACTTCACAGTGGGCTAATTCCAGTTATACATATGAACACACACACACACACACACATTATTGAGGGCTTACTATATGCCAAGAATTGTGTTAGGTGTTTTGCAAATATTTTACTACATATGTATACTACATAATACTTAAGCCATCTTCCTGAGATATTTTTAACCCCATTTTCTTCAAGAGAGAACTGACAGAGAGTTTATACAACTTACAGGAGGTCACACAGTTGGAAAAGAATGGGACAAGGACTTGAACTCAAAGTCCATCCTCTTCTGCACTAAGCTCCCTATTGACACAACACAGATAGGGGGTCCTCCAGGAAATTTTGGAAAGCACATGAGTTCTTTCGCAGAGAAACCCCACCTCGGGTGCCCCACAGAGCTCAGCTACCTGGATAATGGGATACGCACCACCAACAGTCTTTGTCAGACCCGATTTTTGCAGTTATGTAGATATCAACCCACTAAGAAAAGATGCTTCTTAATCATATTCACCCAACCCTCAAGATTTCTCTAATTAACTCTACTGTTCAGTGTCCCTGTTTTGGCTACTGAACTATAAAGCCTTTACAATTAGACCCAGTGCTTTTGAAATTGACATTTAGCACAAATGAATTATCAGCAAAGCCAGTACGATGTAGAAAGCATATAATTTAATTTGAATAAACAGTTCTCCTTTCCTAGACTCGCCCAGCTTGTATAGGGAAGTATCTCCTCATGATTTGGTTCCCATTAGACTAAGATCTAAAAATGTGTCACTGACTTAAGATTTATGTAAGGAGTGTGAATGTGAATCAGCTCTCTTGTGGGAATCTTTTTCTCTGATCCTCATAGGTGCATGAGCCTTGTTTGATCTTGGCAACAGAACCTATTTTAATTGTATTCAGGAAGCACAGACTTATTGAGTGCCTGCTACTTATCAGGCAGTGAAAGGGACACCAGAGGAGTAAGCTGCCCTTGGCCTTACGAAGCCTCTTTTTGTGTACTAGTTATGGACCTTTAGAGGAAATTTCGTTAATTAAGTCACAAACATTCCTTGGAAAAGACTATAAGAGGTGATTTGAGCATCATATCTAAATTGATTTTAGATGCTCTTGAACATATTGAAAGCTCTTGAAACTAATGGCAAATTGGATGAATTATTTTATTAACATCATTTCATTTTGAGCCTTTACTGACATGAAGCCCAAAATTTGTTCCTTGGTTTCAGCAACCCTCTTGGCCCCTATCTCAGACATATATCACTCCATACGAACCATTCCCTTCTGTCTTAGTTACTTTTCTTGTTGCTGGGACAAAATACCCAACACTTAAAGGGGGAAAGGCTTATTTAGCTCACAGTTTGCAGAGGTTTCAGCCTATAGTCAGTTGACTCCAAGACAGGGTGGCACATAAGAAAGGGATAATAATTCATGGTCATGGAAGACAGCAAAACCGCCAAGGGGGACCAGTTTGTGGTGACCAGAAGGTAACAAAGCAACAACAATGAGACAAAACTCTTTCTGTCCCTTATATTGTATGTATGCTTCCAGTCCTAGGGCAAGTGCAGCACTCACATCCTTAATCCCAGCCAGAACTATGCCAAACCAATCAGCGACCTGATCTACTAATCACACACCATTAATTCCAGCATCACACACTCTAGATTCAGCCGCCTCTGAAAAAGCCCATGACCACACGAGCCTTTGAAGGGACATCTAGACACAAACCGTAACACCTAGTTTTCTGTGTTTGTAGGACCTGGTCGTACAATAACTTTTCATTTTTATTGTATATAATGCAGAAATACAAATATATAATATAATTTTTATTGAATCAGTTTGTAAAGTACTTCAAATCCTTTGTGGAATAAGAATGAATAATTCATCATATGATTCATTCATTCATTCACTTATTAACTCAGAGAATCATTAAGAAAGTGACTTAAGGAAAAAACTTGCATAGCCTTGACATTAGATGCTGGGTTATAGTTGTTTCAGGACTACATTGGTTGCAATAAAAAAAGGAAGTTATTGGCTCCTGTAGCTGAAGAGTTCACAGATTATTTGCTTTAAGTACAGCTGAATCCAGGTGCTTCAGTGATTTTTCTACAAAGTTTTCTTTTCATTTCTTAGCTTGCTTTGCTCTGAGCTGGGATCATCCTCAGCTCCAACAGGTGACCCTGGCACTTCCAGGTTTGCCTCATCCTTTCTGTGTATAGTTTTGTGGAACCAAAGTACCTGTCTTGGGTCATCTGTCAGAATTCTGGGATTGGCTCTCATGGGGCCTCCAGTGCCCATTTGTGGATCAGTAATGGTGGCCAAAGAGATGACATGTACCATTCAATGCTAGTGCTAGCTCAGATGACCCCTTCTGGAGCTTCGGAGGGGCAGCCCCATCCAAAGTGCATGGACAGATAGGAGAAGAGAGGTGACTTCCCAGAGAAAACTGGTGCTGTCATAGAAGAGAGGAGAATGGACATTAGACACATAAACTAACAGTGCTGGACTCCCAATGCCTGTAGGTCTAGTTAGCTAAATGAATATAGCTTGAATGAAGTGGACTCAGTGGCACCCAACAATAAAGGGACAACAGAAAAGTGCCCCCAGCAGGGGCTCTTTCTGTTGGGGGATAAGGTATGACTTTCAGGGACCAGCGCTGTGCACTTGATCTCAGGCCTATGGACCTGGTATTGTTAGAGCTGGCATAGCCACCAAGAATGATCAATTTTCTTAGCTACAAAAGCTGAGTATATTAAATAAGATAAAAGTAAATGCAGACACAGGCTGTGTTTATGGATTGGAGACTTAAGATGGTTAAGGTGTCAGTACTACCCAATGCAATCTGCAAATTTAATGCTATCACTATCAAAATCACTGAAACATCTGGATTTTTTTCAGAAATAGATAAATTCATTTTAAAATTCAAATGGAACCTCAAGAGACCTTCAACCAAAGCAATCTTGGTTTTGCTCTTTCTGATTTCAAAGTTGAATACAAGGCTATGACCATCAGCATAATGCACACAATAGCTGGACATACAGGCCAGTGGAAGAGAACACAGAGCCCAGAACTAAACCATGTTTGAGGTGGTCATGTGATAATCGTGCCAAAGCTATCCAATGGGAGAAGAAAGTCTTTTAAACAAATTGGGAGCACTGGACGGCCACATGCAAAAGAATGCAGCTGGACCCTTATTTAACATCATCTACCAAAATTAACTCCAAATAGATCAAGGACTAAAACTATAGGACTCTTAGAATAGAACAAAATTTCAATTTGTTAGATTTGCCAATTCATTGGCTATGACGGGAAGAATTGCACAAGCAACAAGAGGAAACTAAATGTCGGACTTCATTAAAATTAAAAACTTTTGTCCAATAAAACACAGTATCAGCAAAGTGAAATCAGCAAAAGCTACTGAATGGATAAAAATATATATAAATCACTGATACGCAGTTAATGTCCAAAACATATAAAGAACTCTTGCAGCTCAAGAATTAAAAAGCAAGCCATAATTAGAAGTTGACAAAGGAGTTGAGTGGACATTTCTCCAAAAATATATATAACCAATAAGAATGTGAAAAGTTGATTTATACTAGTAATCAGTAAAACAATATAAATAAAAAACATAATACCACTTCAATTCATTAAGATGGCCATTCTCAAAAACAAAACAAAACGTAAACCAGGATGGTGGTGAGAGCGTGAATTAGAATCCTTGTGCCCTGCTGGAGGAATGTCAAATGGTGCAGCCACTATGGAAAGCAGCATGATGGTTCCTCAAAAAGTTAGACATAGAATTACCTTAGGACACAGCAATTCTGTTTCTGAACAGGTATCAAACACAGTTGAAACCCAGAACTCAAACAGGTATTTATAGACCCACACTCATGGCAGCATTGTTTACAACAGCCAAAAGGTAAAAGCAGCCCTGGGACCCATCAGTGTGTGAATGAGTAAACAAATGTGCAGAGATGCAGGGAATATTGTCCAATCTTTAAAAAGAAAGGCAATTCTGACTCACGCTACAACGGGAATGAGGACACTTTGCGAAGTGAAAAAAACCTGTCCCAAAGGGACAAATACTGTCTTCTTGCTCTTAAAACATATGAGTTGTGCAATTAATAAGTGGTCTCAGCCAGGCTTGCTGGGACACACCTGTACTCCCAGCTCCCTGGGAGCCTGAGGCAAGTGATCACAAGTTTGAGCCCAGCCTGGGCAACTTGAGGACTTAACAGGCTCAAAATTAAAAAATAAAAGGGCTAGGAGTTTAACTCAGTCATCAGTACTGAATTTAAAAAAAAAAGTGGGTTCAGTCATCAGTACTGAATTTAGAAAAAGTGACTTCTTTCGTAAGAATCGTCTAGAAAGTAGAGTGGTGGTTGCTAGGGTTTTGGGGGAAGGAGACCCTAGGAGGTCTCTAATGGATACAGATAGAGTTTGGGAGCATGAAAAATTCTGAGGGTGAATGTTGGTGATGGCCACATAATGGTGCAAATGTGCTTTATGTCACAAAACTGCATACCTAAAAATGGCTCAGACAGTAAATTTTGTTTCATGTATTTTGCCACAATGAAAAGTATCATTTATGTGGCCAAATGTGTTATCTACAGAGGAATTCATACTGCAAGCTTTACAGGCTTTTTGGAGATCCAGAGAGATTTAGTTTTATTGATGGTTCAAAAAAATAGAACATTCACAACAGATAAAGCTTGAAAAGTTTATTACTTCGCATTGTTGGGTATGGAAGGCTGAGTCTTTCATGTATAAGGCAGTGCTCTTTCATAGAGTCATATCTTCAATCCTCCTGAAAAGATATCTTTTTAAGCTACTATTTAGTTATTATTTTTCAGGTGGAAGGATGGTGAGGCCTTTTGAATTATTCAGATACAAGTGCCCTTCTCCTTGGTGCCTTGGGACAGAGCCCTGAGCCCCTGCAGCTAAGCCGCATTCCAACAGTACTTCCAGAGAGGAGAGAAAGCCTTGCAGGAAGGCTGATTCTGTTTATCATTCCTATCATTGTGGCTCTGGGTTAGAGAAGCGGAAGAGCGCGTCCACATGTGGGGAAAAGTGAGAAACAGAGTGAAGAAGCTGTTCTCCAAAGCCTACTTCCCAGTCAGGTTTGAGAGGGGTGTTGGAGAATGAGATTTTGATGGCGACAGTCTGGGGTGAGGGGGCAGTCAGCCTCCCGCTGGAAAGACAGGACGCTCTCAAAGGAAGGTAATTTGAGGGGAGTTTGGTGAAAGCCAGCCTCTTGTGGAACTGTGCAGGGAGGCAGACCTGGTTCCAACCTCCTGGTCTCCCTCCTGCCCCAGCTCTGTCCGCTGATCCATCCTTAACTGAAGCAGCAGGAAAGCACCCATGGGATGGCTGGCCCCATGCTCTGCCCACAGGACATGCAGCAGAGTGGGCGACAAGTGAATCTGGGATAGAGGAGAGGGAAAATGCAGAATCTTGCAAAAATAGCTCACCAAGGCAATGACTTCCTCCAGCGTGTGTTCTTCAAATCTCATCTGGGGGATATTTTTGTCCATACACTGACCCAGAAAACCTCATTTTCCCGTAACTAAAGAATGGAATTAGACAAAATGTGTGAAGAAAACCATGTCACCTCCTAGAATTTTTAAAACATGTTCTATCTGGAATTAATAGAATTAATAGCAAATGTAATTTTTCTCCAGAAAACATATTTTGTATTCGGAATTCCACTTATCCACAGGTTCTCTTCCCTGCCATAAGGCAGAAGATCAGTTCTGTCCACTCTGTATTGCTGCTTTAAAATTACTTAAGAGTTTGACTTGGTGCTTTTGAGTCATTGAGTCCTCATTAACTTAATATTCCTATGCTCAGTTTTATGTTTTCAAAATCATAAAAGTTCCTTGAAACAGGTTATCCCCCAGAGAGAGACTGGTGGTTAGGAACCTGAAACCTGGTTCAAATCCCACCTGTCACTTTTGAGCTGTCTGACCTTGGACAGATCCCTCCGTCACTCTGGGCCTCAGTTTCCTCATCTGTAAATTGGGGTCATAGCCGGACATACGATCTAGGATTAAATGAGGAGCTGTGTACTTAGCACAGAGCCTGACCCGTAGCGGGCGAGCAGGAAATGATGGCCATGGTTATCCCGTCTCTTCCTTGCTGTTTTGTCCCAACCACCCTTCTATTCCTACCCTCAACTTCTGCTTAGACTTCGCCTCTCCCAGCCTCTTTATTGGCAAGTCTCCCTCCCCTCTCCTCCTGTGTCCACTCAGATCGTGAGCACGTCCAACGCCTCCCAGGCCGTCACCCTGGTGTACGTCGTGGGCAACCACAGCGCGTTCCTCAATGGCACCGTGGCCAGCAGCCTCCTCAGCCAGCTCTCTGCCGAGCTGGTGGGATTCTACCTCACCTACCCGCCGCTCACCATTGCCGAACGTGAGTACGTCCCTGTGGCTAAGTGGAGCTCTCTGGTCCCAGGCCACTTGCCACCCCTGTTACAATGAAGTGACAGCTGAAGTGTGCTCCCTGGGGGTTGAATGGATGAGAAGCGTATTGCAGGTTGGTAGAAAGCACTTGTGAGGTAACTTTATCCGTCTCCTGTCTCATCTCATTGAGTCCTCACAGCCATCCTAGAAGATGGGCGCAAAATTAGATGAAAAAAGTTAGGGTTCACAAGATAACCACTGTCCTACTACCAGTGGGACAGGGGACCTGGGGTGTGAACCCCAGCAATCTGCCTTCTGAGCCCATAGTGCTGCCCATGAGGGCATCTCCCTGGGCACGATCTAGGCTGCTAAGGTTTTCTGCCATTCCTGCTGTCAGCCAATGTTCCCAGGCCTTCCTGCCCTGCCGGCTATAGATACCACGGTGCAGCCCATTTGCAGTCGGCGTCGTGACTATACTTGATGAAGTCCGCATAGTCTGTGGCCTCCTCATTTCTCCCCAAGGCTCCTGTTACATAATCCTCATTACCATGCAGCAGGCATGGACCTCTAAGACAATGCAGCCTACTTTTTGTTCCCAAATGCTTACTTGGTAGCCAAAGGAGGCAAAGGTTTATATTCCTCAATTTAATCAATCTTACATTTTACAAAGTCCCTGGGCAAGATTTTTTTTAAAAAACACACATTAGCAAAATTGTTTCATAATTTCCTTCTACGGTTGTTTTTGATGCTATAAATAAATGAGCCGATCTATAGAAATGGGGTACTTAGCACATATTACTACTGGGAGTTTTTTGAATATTTATTGGCAATTTGTTGGAGACTTCCATCTCGTAAGGAAAGATGACTTTGGGTTTTACGGAAAAGATGAGGTCATAAAACAATGGCATTATCTCACATGGAAACGTGCAGAATTTATTTGCTTTTTCATCTTGTGATAGTCTGATGATAACCATGGCTTAGATTTATTGAGCACTTACTATATACCAGGCACCATCCCAAGTCTCTGACATGTGTTACTTCTCACGGTCACCCTCCTTGTAAAGCAAATGAGACATATTGTTACAATCATTTGACTGCTAAACTTAAGCCCTTGACATTGGAAAAATCCATTGTCATTGAGTTAATCATTTCTAATGACTTTAATGATGGTTGGATAATTTTTAAAGACAAAGCTCCAGCTAAGACAGGTTGGAGGCCTGCGTTTTGATGAGGTTCTTTCTATTTAAGAGGGTTTGGGTGGAAAACCTGAAAGAGCAGAAATCCATAGACCCCAACAGTCCTTCATCAGAAGGTTGACCTTTTACTGAGTTTTCAGGTTTCTGAACAGCAAGATAGTTTGACTTTATCTTACAAAGTTCCTAAGCATGACAAAGAAGGATTTAGCTGCTTGCCAATTTGTCAATTAATTCCATGTTCCAGTTAATGATAATATTTACATATAAAACCTATAAAAGTAATTTGATGTGTCTCTTGTTCCTTTTAGCACTGGAATATCCCAATCTTGATATATCAGAAACAACCAGAGACTATTGGGTAATTACAGGTAATCTCTTATTTTCTGCCTCTTTTATAAGCAGCTTATTTTGTTTAAAACGGTATGTATTCCTTTCAGTGATTGGGGGGTACTTCTCTTTGATCTGTCTTATAAGTCAAGGAGTTCTTTTTATAGGACCAGAAGTGAGTGGATTCAGCTAAGAAAAGAAATCACACTGAAGGTGATTATTAGATAACTGATTCAAAAGTGCTACTATTTTTTTTCTTGTGATACTTGGGATTGAACCCAGCGCCTTTGCACTAAGCTACAACCCTAACTTTTATTTTTCATTTTGAGACAAACTCTTGCTAGATTGGTCAAGGCTCAGACATGCAATCTCATGCCTCAGCCTCCCAGAGCATTGGGGTTAAAGCGTGTGCCACCATGTCTGGCTACAACTGCTGCCTTTAAAATTCCCACCCAGCAGTGTCCTCTTGCAAAAAACTGAACTTATAATCAGAAAGGACAGTCCCGAGCTGTGAAGAATTATGTTTCCAGATGGCAGACTTTTCTGCATTGTCCTGCAAAAGCCAGTGCCAGTCAGAGGAACGTGTCTCCATCCCCCTAGCTCTAGTCCCACCCCCACACTGATCCCTGCGACTCTCATGGGGAGAGTGGCGAAGAACAAGAGGGTTGGGGTGATGGTTCCTTTTTATCCTTGATATTTTGCAACTGAACTTTGTGAAACATACAAAAATGTTCTGTGTATATTTTTTCAAAAGCCAGACAGTGGCTCTAAAAGTGAGAAAAACAGGGATTAGGTACAGAAGGAGAGGATAGACATTTGTAGGAGGAAAAGTGACCAAGGAGAGGAGCAGGGTGGCTGGGGGACTCTGTGAGTCTGCAGCCTGGGCTGGAGGCTTAAACTCCTGGGAGTTGCTTCCTGACAGTTCTGGTGACTGGGATCTGAGAGCAAGGTGCCTACAGATTGTTTCTTTGGGTTCCTGTCCTGGCTTGGAGAGGGTCCTCACTCTCTTCCCATGGCCTGTCGGGGTCCTCATGGCATGTTGGGTGAGGGCCCACATAATCATCTCATTGCAACTTCTCTGCTTCCTCAAACATCCTGTCTCTGAAGGCAGTCACACTCTGAGGAACGGGAGGGTTGGGGCTTCGACAGAAGAATTTGGGGGACACAATCAGTCCGTCATAAGGAGGGCGGAAGGGCCTTCCAGAGATGGAAGCTGTGCCTGGGCAAGCAGGCTAGTCTCAAATGCCCTTATTCCCTGCCCCATTCCTCCCTCCCTTTCTGTCCCAAACAAGTGGCAGATGACCTGCTGCCTGAAATATCAAGTAAGAACCATGGGTGCCCGCCAGACAAAGCTTGCTGGAGAATCTCTTCTAAATTGTGGAAAATTGAATTTTTCCCTCCCCTGCAGAGCCCTTGCTATGCAGAGCTTATTTTACCTGCGAAGAAGGCAAGCTAAAGACACAATTTAAAACTAAAATTTAAAACCAGCCTATCTAGGTTTATGCCCGAGAGAGACAGAGACAGTGCTAACCCAGCCAGTGGGTTATGTAACATTCAAAGTCGTCTTTTTTCCTCAAGGAACCTTGCTTCTTCACCGGCAGATACCTCTCCCTCCTTTAAACTCTGAAGTTTCCCTTTGCACATTACACTTCCCTCTTAAACACCCGCTGTCCTTGACTGCTAGTGCGCCATTGTCCCCTCCTGATTTCCTAGTGTCCTCCCCTGCCTTCGTTTGAGTGAGATCACTGTAAGAGAAAGCTCTGCACATTGTCCTGTTTCCAGGGCTCCTCTGGGCCCCCCCTCCCACCTGCCCGCTCACTTATGTAACCCGCATTCATTATGCTGAGTCCGCACTTGGAGAGTAGAGTGGGGTGGCCGCCATCACAGTGTTGGGGCTGCTCAGGATCAATTGCTTAGTACTTGAGACAGGCCGGAGCCAGGTTTCAGGGTCCCCCCACCACCTCCCCTTGGGCCTGTGGCCACTTTCTGAACGTGTAGGCAGCCACCACAGGCTGCTCCATCCTTCGAAGAGGGGCTGGGGACCGGGGACGGGGAGCTGAGAGATGAGACAGCTTCATTAAGCTGTTAGTCTCCGACAGCTGTCATAGCCTCTCTTCTGCTCATTGCTCATCGCAAAGAGGACTTGAAGAAACTTCTCTTTCTGCAGTTTGTACTTAAAATCCCACATGTTTTTAGCTGTTTTCCAACTAAATTATAGTACTTTTCTTTTTACACACTGTACATTTATCCTCTCCCAGAGGATGGATCTCTCTATGGAAAAATCACTGGTTTGGGGTGACCTCTGTGGCCCTCGTCCCCTCCTTTTGTAGTATTGGGAACTGAATCAGAGCCTTTGTGCTGAACAACATCCCTGACTCATTTTTAATTTTTGTTTTGAGACAGTGCCTCCTTAAGTTGCTAAGTTTCCCATGCTGAGCTCCCACTGACGCTTCTCCTGCCTCTGCTTCTTAGAGTGCTGGGATTGCAGGTGTGCACCATGCCACGTTCCTGTAGTCTCTCTTTGCAAAGAATCTGGGGGCTTCCTGGCTTCCACGACCCTACAGTTACATTTGTATATATGAGGCAAGATAGCAATATCCCAATTTGCCCAAAAAGAGATAAGAGCCTGCTTTGGGTTGATGAATCTTTATTTCACTCACCAGAGATGAAATACCCAGACATAGTAAGGCATGGATTTCCTGGTGTTGACTCTGTGATTAAGTACGCTGGGTATCCTTGAGCAGTTCACTCAGGCTCTGTGAGCTCTATACTCTGACCTTTAAAGGAGGGAAAGGTTTTAGCTAAGCACAAATCATCCAGCTCTGAATGTGTGAGATTCAACCACAAACAAAACAATCTAGCCAGAGTGCAGTGCGCTGGACCAGTCCTGATTGTGTGACTTGTAAAGCCAGTGTGATTGTAGGTAAAGAGGAGTAAGACAACTGTGATACAAAGTCATCCCATCTTCTGGATAAAGCTCAGGACCTGAGCCCCTCTTGCAGGCTGAATGAGTGGTGGCTGAGGGTGGGTGCAGGGCCCTGGCAGAGTTGCTGGGGCTGGAGTGTCTATGTCACATGAAGGATGTGGGTCCACACTCTTGGCCCCTTGGTGGGCAGAGGGCCATGGAGGCCAAAGCCTGCCACAGTTCTCAGGGGAAGGGAGAGAAGCCAGGTGCTGGGATCCATATCTTCCATGTTACTCCTTCTTCTGATAAGAATGTGTCTAGCAAAGGAGCAGTGCACTGGACAACTCCGATTGGTGTTTTGTTTTTGAGACAGGGTCTTTCTGTGCAGTCAGACTGGCCTTCATCTCATGGAGATTCTTCTGCCTCAACCTCCTGATTACTAAAGTGACAGATATATGCCAGTGCATGCAGCTCACTATAAATTATTGACCTCCTTTCATGTGCTCTGTACCACTGTGCCAGAAGCCTTTTTTATTGAATTATCTGTTCTGTACAAATGATATAATGTCGGGAGCAGATAGTATTCAGATGAAGAACTGCAACCCAGAGAAAATAAGTGACTTATCGAAGAATGTCCAGGAAGGGGGAGTCAGGACTCAAACCCGTGCCACGCCTCCAACCCCAGCTTCCTCAGTGGCTTCCTGGCAAGGATCTGCTTTCCTCACAGAGCTGCAAGGCAGCGTGTGAGGACCATGCAGGGTTGATTCTTACATCCCTGGGCATTCCTGTGCTCTCCTACATTTGCCTGGAGGCACACCCCCCAATTTTTTTTATTATAAAATACATGTATAAGATTTACCATTTTGTTGCACAATTCAGTGACATAAGAAATATTTACAACACTAAACCACGTGCATAGCATTTTCTATTCCCAGAACTTCTCTTATCACCTAAAAGCTTTGGAGCATTGCCTCTTTCTGATTGATTCATTGGTTGATCAATTGATTGATGCTGGCGATGGAACCCAAAGGTTCTGTGCTACTGAGCGCATCCCCAGACCTTTCTATTTTTCATTTTGAGATGGGGCTCATTGATCTGCTCAGGCTTGAATCTTCATGCTCAGCCTCCCATGTGGGTGGGATTACAGGTGTGCACCACCACACGCAGCTTAACTGTTGCCTTTATAGAAAGTCTACCTTTGCGTAGTAGCTGAGAGTCCCATAAAATAATCCATGAGGATGTCCCTTGACTATCGTGTGTCCCCTTCTCAGTTTCATCCACTTGTCAAAAGGGGCCAGGTTAGATATAACATTTCAACAAATTGGCCTATAATTTTATTAGAAGTGGGATTTTCTGTCCTCCAGGCACCTGGGCGACACAAATGTTCCATTCAGCCACCTGACCCAGTGAAGCAGCAGTGCTTTGTCTTTTTTGCAGGGATTTCAGCTGATGGATAACTCAGGAATCTTTCACAAGGATCCTAGAAAGAGCCACTTTATTCCCTCCAGGGGGATTATTTGACATTTATAACTCCAAAGAAGTAGTTTCAAAAACCCAGCTGTGGGTTTTACTTCTCTCTTGATCGGTTTCAACATCATTCTCATAGCTCATTGTGCTAGGCTGCTTGGTCTGGCCCTGTGTACAATGTGGTCATTAGTGCTGGTTATGGGCAGCACCCTGCTGCACAGGATACCATAAAGACAGCACGCTCTTCACACCCAGGCAATTTCCATACCCTGGTGAAACAGCGGCACCAGTGATCCTCGGCTGGACTGGTGGTAGAACAAACTCTATTAAATGAAAGCTTTTCTTTTGCATTCCTGCCCTTGTAAGTTTTGGTCTCTTGAAGAAAGTGGTTGTCATTTTTTTAATGCTTAAAATTTTGATGTAATTCTGTTTGGAAGCAGTAAATATGTGTTTCCCAAGGAACAAGGCACAAGGGCTAGACTTAGGGGTAGATAGGAAAAGGTAGTTTCCTCCATGGAAAGTGACCACAGCTAGACTGGCTCTAGAGCTCCTTAAACCCTCCAACATGGACTGGCCCTGGCTGGAAGCTCCAGATCAGTGCCTTAATGTGGATTCCAGATTCCCTGAAGCCTAGCAGTGGGGGAGGGATGGGAAAGAAAGCAACCACATTTACCTTCCATGCACTAGGCACAGTGCCGAGTTGCTTTATATCACCTGGAGACCGTCGGAAATGTTCACCGTGATATCTAGTCTTACTGCCTTTTTACAGAGGACTTGGACTCAGGGGTGGCCGGTGGTTTGCCAAAAGCCCCAGGGCTGGCAAGGGCCAGAGCTCACAGCAAGCCCACTCTTTTCATTAAGCTGATCCTACTCTTCAGGGAGAGAGGACCTGAGGGTCCCTGCACACCTTTAGGAGTGGGCACCAAAAGAACGCTGCAGAAGAGGAAGAGATGACACTGAGCAGAACAGTTTGCTGAGACACAAGACACTGAGTTGTCAGATGTAGCTGAGACTCCTCAGCTAAGCTGTTCAGAAAGAAAACTGCAGTCAGTGTAACCCTCAGCCATTGCTTTGGAGTGAGAACCAGCCAGTTTACTGTTCCTGCAGCTCTGCTGTGTTCCCATGTGGACTTTTAGCAGCAGGGATCATCCTAGCAAAACTTCAGCTTTGATAGAGCAGTGTTAGAGAGGTCACAGCTCATAAAGGGAAGCGCCCTGCCTTTGGAGTTACACAGGCTTGGGTTTACACTCTGACTCTTAGAAAAGTCACTGAAGCCTTTCTACACCTGGAACCTGTAGATGGGGATTCCTAGCTCCTGGGCTGTTGTGAAGGTGAAGTGAGGTAAGGACACCTAAGCCTGACAGGAGGCAGGGCAGTGGTCCTTAGTGGGCACACAGGGAAGGTGGTGGTTACTGTCACTGAGTCAACAAGGAGTCTGGCCATTGAGATCCCTTCTGCCTTCTGCACCTGTAGTGCTGCAGGGTGTGGACAACTCGCTTGTGGGCCTGCACAACCAGAGCTTTGCCCGAGTCATGGAGCAGCGCCTCGCCCAGCTGTTCATGATGTCCCAGCAACAAGGCCGGAGGTTTAAACGGGCCACCACCCTGGGAAGTTACACTGTGCAGGTAGGTGTGTGCGGTGCCACTGTGGGTGCATTTTCTTGTGTTATGGGGGAGCATCTTGGCTGCCACTGAATAAGCCATATTATCAGCACAGCTCTGAGGTTTCCACGGGTTAGGGTCAGTTCCAGCCTCCTCTATGATCAGTAAGAAAGGAGGTTACTGAACAGATTCTGCACACATGTAAAGGTTTATAAAATGAAAAGTTGTTCTGTTCATATTTAGTCTATTAAAGCACAGATCCCTTCAAGCTTGTAGTGGACCTGTGACCATGTAGTGATTTAGAAACGGATATAACAGCAAATGTGTTTAGGGGTGTTAAATAGCTGACTATATCAATGTTTTTGGATCATTGAACACAGCTGTTTGCAGTCTCCCTGTTTGAATGTCCACCTTGTATTCTTTGATACTGTGATTTGAGGAACTATTTTCAAGATGATAATATGTAATCTACTAACAGGTGATTTCTTACTGTTATGTTTTTTGTTTGTTTGTTTGTTTGTTTTGTTTTTTTTTGTAGTTCTGTATTACGTGTACCCTTACACCGCTTTGGTTTGTTTTGTGTTTTTCTCTTTTTCCTCTTAAATAAAAAAAAAAAAATAGAAAGGGGCATGGGGCAGGCACTTGTGTTGCTCCACCTATGCCCTCCAGCATTTCTAAGCATGCCAGCGGGAATTCCAACACCAACCCCAAATCTGTACTGCAGGGCTGCGCTTGGAATACTGGGAGTCACTTTGCCCAAGTTTTGCTGCCTGGAAATGTCTAGGAATTAACCAGTGGGTGGGGGGACAAATACCCCCACTTCCTCCCCTCTCCTCTAGGAAAATTCTGAAATGTATCTTGAAGATCATTTTCAGGGCTTTCAGAAAAGTCAGTTCCATTCACCCAGTGCAGTAAATGGCTTAATAGACTCTTCCCACCCGTGTATTACCGTCTCATTTTCCTCTCTGTTTCTCACCCCTCTCAGACTTCAAACACTCACCACTTTTCTGGGTTTACTTCTGAGAGAACGCCCTCAAGGTATTAAGGAGTAGCTATGCCCACAGAAAAGTTCTAAGCCTTCCTAGATACCTTGCCCAGTTCTAGCAAGAGTGGGAGTGTCTTGCATATTCTAACCAATCCACATATTTCACCAGTGGGAACCCACCTCTTATCGTTATGCTAATTGCCAAAGGATTCAGTAGCTGCCCCTGGAGGATGGTCTTCCTCATTGGACAGTCTAGCAGGCTACCCCTGCACGTGACCTTCTGATTGGTAATCCATCATGTCTAGCACACATGGAATCTCAAATAACTCATATTCTCTCCTTGTGTGAGTCAGCATCATGCCCCTGACAGGAGACTCTGGGTCCCCTTAGTTCACAGTTGTGAATTTGGTCCCTTGTCCTAATGGATGTTGCTTTGGTTCCAAAAGTCTTTGCAGTGCCTGTACAGCTTCATCACAAGGTAAAGGGATGGGTAATTTCATTTGCTGGGTTTATCGTTTCTCTTCTGTGCATCCCAAGCAAGCCTTATAATTCACACTTCTCCAAAAGACAGAAGGGAAGCCACTGGTGCTCAGATGACAGGGGTCTGCACCAGCAGAAAGGGAAAAAAGGGCTCATTCTACAACTCTGCGGCTGCCTGTAACCCAGAGCAAACCAACACATTCTGCATGTCTAAACAGGCCCAGAGAGATGTTTTCTCTCATTTTTGTTTTCCAGAGTGCTCGGTTCACTTGTTCATGTAGTTGCCTGGAGAGTCAGAGTGAAGCAAGTGGTTTCTTTTTATAAATCTCCACTTTACAGAGACTTTAGATGGCCTCTGGCATCACTTTTGGAAAAAGCATGCTAAGGAGAATTTGCTATTAAATTGAAATTGAGTGAAGCCAGTAGATATCTGAATGATGATTCACCCCTTCCTGGTTGTGCTAGCACTCTCCCGCCTCCTCTCGCACTAGGGTAAGGGAAAACATGCTCAACCTGCCCTCCCCAAATTCACTCTGCGTAGCTGCTGCTGCTGCTGCTGCTTTTTCTTGTTTCTCTTCCTCTTTCTCCTCCTCTTCTTCTTCTTCATCTTTTGGTACCAACCAGGATTCAAACTCAGGACCTTGAACTTGCCCAAGCAAACGCTGTGTCACTGGCTATATCCCTATCTTCCTATATAGCTTCTACCTTCCTTCTACCCAGAGGCTTTTCTTCTGGGCGTGAATAATTTTAAAAGATGAATTTCCTTCATGAATATTTAGGTAGTTCTCTAATTGATCTGATTGGAAAATTGAGTCCTAAGAAGACATCATCTGACCCATAGACATTTTTAAATTTTTGACTGCATCTGTAATCAACATAAAGCAAGTTTTAACTGCCACTTAGATGCCCTTGTTACCTGCCACAGATGTCAGTATGGGTGAATGAACACTTTCAAACAGAACAACCCTTGTGAACTTTCTGGAGTGCAAGTGAGTAGTTTAGACAAGAACATTTAGATGGTTACAAATTCCTCTTGAGGAGATAGGGGTAAACACAAAAGACAAAGGTAAGTACAATGTTTTCCAGAGAATATACAGAAAATGGGTCTTTAAGGTTCCTGACTTGGGCGAGGTCACATCCTATAAGTGTTTCTTGAAGATTCCCAAAGTATATCTGCATAACCAAATTCTAAGACATGCTTGAAACAAAGAAATCTCCTTAATTTTATCCAGCATAATGGTTTCCAAATTTAAATGTCAGTGAGACTCCTATAGTACATTGTTTTATTATGAACATTTTCAAGCTCACAGAAAAATTGGAAAAAATTATACTGCAAACACCAGTATACTCACTATCTAGCTACTAACAATTAACATATTATGTTTCTACTTCATAGAAATATCTATATTTCATTATGTATATCATTTCCCTACACATCTGTATATGTTCTAAAACGTATTTCCATGTACTTCCAAATCATAGTTTGATTTTGAAGTTCTAGTACTTCATACATATGGGGTACTTAGTATATACTCTTACAGAAAAATTTTATGGCTCAGTACTATAGTGTTGATGAGATTCATCTATGTTGTGTTATTTAGTGGTTTATTCATTTTTATTGCTGAGTAAGCTAACAATATTCTCTTGTGTGACTGTAGTGCTGTTTTGATTGTTTTTGTTATTGTTGTTGTTGTTGATGTGGTACTAAGCAAAGAATCCAGGAGTACTCTACCACTGAGTTATATTTATGTCATTTTGTTTTGTTTCGTTTTGTATGGCGAAGCCTTGCTCAGTTGTTCAGGTTGGCCTCAAATTTGTAATCCTACTCCCTTAGCCTCCCGAGTACCTAAGAATCGAGACCTGTGCTACTGTTCCCAGCTTATCTCTTCTTGTTATTTCTAATGTGTGGCTTTGAAACAAGAATACCATGCACATTTTTTTTTTTTTTTTTTGGCATAGATCACTATGGGGCTACATGCTCTCACCTCACCTGTATATATAGAAGGAGACTATCTGGTTCATAGGATTGGTATATGTTAGCTCCATAACACTACCAGGTCATTTCCCAATATTACATTACACTCTGCCAACCAGAGATGTTCCCTTTGCTTCACATACTTACCAACAAACATACGGTATTGTCAGTCCTTATTTTAGCCCTTCTGGTAGGTGGACAGTTGATGTCACATAATTTTAATTTAAATATCCCCGTTTAGCATGTTTGTTGTGCTTACTGGATATTCAGATATTTTATTAATTTCTTGATATCTTTGCCCATTTTTATTGTGTTGTACTAATATCTCCTTTTCAATGATTAGATATTGCATACATTCAACAGAATATTAAAAAAAAATGTGATTTCCAATTCCCTAATGAGAAGGAGCCACAACCAACCCAAAGGACAAGAACGTTACCCCCACCTTATCCCCAGGAGCTTTTTGTGTTGTTTTCTTTGATTATATTTCTTCCCATCCCATCAGAGTTGAGCATGGTTCTAAATTTTGTATTAAATCTGTATAGGTTTTACCATCCATATGTATATCCTTATATAATGTCATGTGGTTTTGCCAGTTTTGAATTTTATAATCTATGATTCATTTCTGTTGTTCAGCATCAGGCTTTTGTATTGATCCACACTGATACAAAATAGCCATAGTTTATTCATTTTCACTATGCATTATTTCATTGTGTGACAATTACTCATTTATGCAGACTGTTTTCAATGTGTTTTGAATTTTCAGGAGGTTTTTTTTTTTTGCCACTATGAACAAAATTGCTTTAAACATTTTTGTAACATCTTTTAATAGTCTATGAAACTAAAAATCTGTATTTTGGAAAATACTATATACTGTAATGTTTATCAGTTGTTAATGATAAGAGCAAAGCCCAAATGCTCAATATAATAAAGGAATAGTTAAGTTTACCAGGCATAGATATAGTAGAACACTATATAAGTGTTGTTGAAAGTTTAAACTTTTACATTTATGTTTATCCATTATTAATTATAGGAGTGAAAAATTAGAAGCAATGTTTAATAGTAAAGCATTTGTTAAATAAGTTTTTGGAGTAGACGTTTGAATACCATACGGAAATCAATATTTATGCTTTTGAAATGTTTGAGGCCATTCAAAGGTAAAAGCACATTTAGCAAGGTACAATATTATATGGACAGTATGAGAAATAATTTTATAAAACTTCAAAGGTTTCTGTGGCAAAAAAACCCCAAAAAACAAAACAAAACAAAACAAAAAAAACAAGCACTACCAGGAACTATTCCAAAGAATAATAGTACTTAGCTATGATAAAAGCATTGTAGATTATTTTTAGTTTATTTCATTTCTTGATGCTTTTCTGTATTTTCAGATCTTCCCAAATATGTCTAACTTTTATAATAAAAAAGTAGAAATACAGTAGTATTTGGAAGACAAACTTGGAGTTTCAAAATGTTGTATTATCAGTGATCTTTTGAATTGCAGATGTGTAGGTTAATTTTCTTTTTTCCTTTCTGCCAACAGCAGACATTTGAAATTAAAAATCTTGTTTGAGAATAACCTAGTGTGCCCTGAATTAATGTGGAAGCCTACTTTCAAATGAGGCCAGAGCTCTGTGGGGCCTGAGAAACATCCTATTCCATGTTTTCACCTTCTGCTTCAAACTGTGCTTTGCAGATGTTCGTATTTTTCAAAACCTCCCCCCACCTCATTTCATCTCACACTCCAACAATAGCAGGCTTCCAGAGGTTGGCAGTGGGGGGCCACAAAGGTTGATGTCTAGGCTGTACCATGTGGGTCCACATGGTTGCAGCCTACTGTAGCATGGGCCAAAAGCCTGCTGATTGCCCCAGGGCTGTACAAGATGTGCTGTCAACACACGGCCTCTTTTTTCCTGAAAGATGGTAAAGATGCAGCGTGTGCCGGGACCAAAGGACCCTGCAGAGCTCACCTATTACACTCTGTACAACGGAAAGCCCTTGCTGGGAACTGCAGCAGCCAAGATCCTGAGCACCATTGACTCCCAAAGGATGG
Source organism: Cavia porcellus (assembly GCF_034190915.1). NCBI lineage: Eukaryota > Metazoa > Chordata > Mammalia > Rodentia > Caviidae > Cavia > Cavia porcellus. Next base: position 31,932,033 of record NW_026947500.1, read on the forward strand.
CCTTGACTCTGCACCACGTTGTCCTTCTACAAGCTGACCGTAAGGGGACAGTCTTCTTTCTGCATTTTTAAAGCCATTAAATATTTTCTTGGAGTCTGACTCTTCCAACTCATGTTAATAGTGTTAGAGTTAAACATTTTTCTACCCTGGAAGATTCTTAAATCGATCAGCTATATTTTCTGTGTTGCATAAAGCCTTAGGTTTTGGGGAAGAAATGTGGTTTGTAATATCCAGATTACCTAATGATATCACGCTGCCCCCAAGTGATACTGCTTTTAGCCTGATCCTGTTATCTAGAGGACAGCTATGAAAGATTGCTATAGCTGAGATTATGTTTGTAGGCCTGGGAAATGAAAGATAATTAGATTCAATAGACATTTAGAGAGTCCAGTAGGAATTACGCCCAGTGCTAGGGGACACACACATGTTGACTGAGACCTGGCCCTGCCTTTAAGGGGCTGGGAGTTAATGCAGCTAGGAAGGAAGATTTGCAGGAGAGGCCTGGCCTAGGCAGTGTGACCCTGGGACCAGCAAAGGAAGCTTTGCTTTGAAGGGCCATCTGGAATGAAGATACAAAGCATGGCGTATTCAAAACAATAGCTGCCTCTGTGAGTACCGTCCCTAAGACAGCTACTGTGCCACTTGCTTCATCTAGATTTTCTCACCTTCTACTCTCATAGGAGCAGTGTTTATTTAGCTCTAAATTTCAGGAATGGAAACTGAATCTTAGAAGAATGAACTAAGCTGCTCGGCATTACAGAACTGGTACTTGGTTAGCCAGGATCTCATCTGGGTTTGTCTGACTTCAGAGCTGGGCTCTTACCTGTAGTATAGCAGAAGGAGAAGAGGGGGTGTGCTTCAGTGGAACAGCCCGAGGAAGAGAATGGAGAGAAGAAATATCAGGTGTGCTCGGAACACAGGAGTTCACATGGCTGGGATGAACGGGTGGAGGAGTCAGTGGAGCTGAAAGTGTGTATCTGTCAGGAGAATCAGTTCTTGAATGGCAGGAGAGGGGGATGGTTTATAATTCAAGGATGATCAAAATTATGGTTCATGTTTAAATTTTAAAAACGGGTACAGTAAAAGACAGTCCCCTCCCCTCAAACACAGCCCGTCATTCTTGCCACTTTTCTCCAATAGTTCTAGAAGTCCTCTTTCACAAACACCTCTAGTTGTGTGGTCACAGCTGCCTCGATGTCCTCCTAAACTGATTCAAAATGTTTACCTTCCATGGTGATTTTGGCTTTCAGGAAGAGCCAGAAGTCAGACACTGGGTGCCAGATCCAGTGAATGAAGTAGATGAGGGCGCACTGTTCTGTTTTTGTGAGCCCACCTTCCTGTTCAGCTATACTCAGCACATCTCCTAAAGATGCTCAGAAAAAAGAAAACTGATTCAGAGAGTGACAAAAGCAACGGGATACGTGTGTTCAAAGTGAGGGGGCGTATCCCGAGGCATATTGACAACAATGTGTCTTTTACTGTAATAACTGTTTAAAAATTTAAACACTGTAGTTTTGGACCGGCTCCTATACTTGGGTTATGGAGAGCAACTAAAGATTTCTGAGTGGAGCAGTTCATTGGCAGTTTAAGGAGGTTGAACGTGTCCAGGATGGGAGGAGACGGGAAGTGGCAGAACCAGTAAGGAAGCTGTGTGGTGTCCCCAGGCACTGGGGACCTAAACAAAGTCTGTAAAGAACGCGAGAGAGGGAAGGGTGCAAAGGTGTGAGACAGCGTGCAGCGACATCCTGAGCATGAAGGCCAGGGGCCTGCTGTCCTCCGTTTCCTAGCTGATGTCCGTGTGCTCAAGGAGCGGCGGGTTGGTGTGCACACCTGGCTACGGTTTTCCTCTCTTTTCCTCTCTTCTTTCATGAGGAACAACTTTTGCCTCCAGGGTTCTGACCACATGTTGTCCTGCTTGCCCAGCACCTTTGCCCAGGAAAGACGCTGGCCAGTCTCCGCAGGCTTGTTTCTAAAATGACATTTTCAACTGAGATTCTGTCCCTCTGCATTTCTCCCTGGCCTCCTCTTGGGCTCTGTATTCATGTCTGTCAACTACTCGCTTCCTCTCTTTTGCTATAACCTTTCTAAGTGGATTCTTCAGGATCCACTCCTCTCTTCCTCTCCCTCTTTTCCTCTCCCTATCTCTCAACATAGAGGACAGCAGTGAAAACCAAGAGAGAGGTAAAGGCACTGGGGCAGAGGCTCAGAGAAGTGGATGGATTCAGGATATTTGGAGGACAGAGCTGAGGATGAGATAATGGATTCTATGTGTGGCAGGAGGAGGAGCTGGATGGATAGAGGAACCAAGATTGACTTCTAGGTATTTGCTTGACCTCAGTTTGGTGCCATTTCGAGAGGTGCCAAAGATTGCGGGGGGGGGGGTGCGCAAAGAGGCTTCCTGAGGCTGGAATGGAAACATTGGAGATGGAATTAGAGTCTGGTTTTTGCCATGTTAGGTTTGAGATGTCTGTGAGGCTTCCCTGGAGCTCAGGAAAGGTGGACATGGGGGAGATGGCACTCAGAGCTGGGGGGTGGATGAGTCAGTAGGAGAGGAGTCTACTAGGGAGACAAGGGGCAGTGGGGCTCGGATCCGCCTGCAGAAGAGTGAGAGCCAGCAGAGGACAGAGAGAAGGAACAGCAAGAGGTAAAAGGAAAGCCAGGCAAGAGCGGGGCTCAGAATTCAAGGAAGAAAGAGACTTTCAGGAAGGAGTGAACTGCTGGGGAGAGGCAGGGCTCAGGATGGTTGGGAAGCCATGGGATTGGGAAGGTGAAGGTTGGCCGTGACCTTCGCAGTTATTTCTGGGATGAGTTTGGCCGAGAAGAGGATCTCAGTTGGAAAGTAGTGATATTCATTCAAAAAATGCTACTTAAAGGAAGCTGTGGAGTACTATTTTGGTGAAAGAGCCTCACTCTTGTTCATTCCTTCAAAAATATTCACTAAGAATCTACTGTGTGCCATGCACTGGCATAGGTACTGCAGAGACAGCAGTGAATAAAACTGATAAAGAAGTCCCTGCCCTAACAGACCTAACATTCCTGGCAGGACAGACTCAGGAGACGAAATAAGCAATGAATTAGTGCTAGTAAGTGCTTGGGGGAAGTGGGCAGGGGAGGGCTGGGAATATTAAGGAGGCAGTGGTTGCTGTTTTAGATGGTTCGGGGAGGGGTCAGTAAGAGGATCAGTGAACAGCCAAGGGGAGGAAGGAAGGAAGTGGTCCCTGTTGATACCTGCAGATTCCAGGCAGAGGAGAGTTTGAGATCCAGCCAGGGGTGACTGTGTAGGCAGAGTGATATGATGTCACAGACACAGATGAGGCCTGTGGTCACTGATCTTCATGGGTGGCTCTGAGGGGGATGAAAACCATTGGAGGGCTTGGCCAGGAGAAATATGTGGACTCAGCACTCCCCAGCAGCTGAGGCTTGTGCACATTCTCCTTAGCATCCGCTTCCACCCTCTGGGGACTCTAATATTTGAGACCTAGTAGGTATCGACCACAAAAAGGAGCTGGAAACAGTCTCGAACAGGTTCCTCCTCCTTTCACTGTTTGCTCCACAGAAGGAATTTATTCTGTGCTTGGATCATTTGGATTTTCAACTTCTTTCCTTCTGACAGATCCTCCTGTGTGCATGTGTAAAACTCACACATCCACTCCGGTGTGTAAACTCGGAAATTTTGTTCTAGAGGAAATGACTTTTCAGTGTAAGCATCCAGCCTCTCCAGGGCGGAGCTCAGTTTTGCCTACTGTGAATTGGGGTGACATTAGCTCACTGGCAAAAGACACAGCTCTGGAGCTAACACAAAACAGGTGCTCAGAGCACGTTGTCTTCATTCCCTTTCTGTTTTCTGGTCACTCTTGCAATTTAAATCACCACTAATTCCTTTTCACCTCTGAACATGACTTTGTGCTTTTAGATCGGGAGCCAATGGAATATATTGGGTTTGGATGACTTCAGTTGACCTCACTTCAATATCACTTAAATGACTTTATTAATGTACACAAGATAAATCTATTCTCTTACCTTTTAAACACAGGTGAAAGGATTTTACATGCTGCACCTAGAAAAAAAATACATCCGCCTAAACAGTGATACTGAGTAAAGGCAGAGCACATAAATACTTCATTCTTGCTGATGAGAAAAATCATACATGGCTATTTACCTGGAATATACACTGAGATTCTGTACATTTTTATCATCAAGATAGGATAGTCTGGCCAAAAGGTATATTGATAGTTTTCACAGATGCTCTAAGCTTTGAAAAATGTTAATGATACAAACACAAAACTCACATATAAAGTCTGAGTTACTAAAAGCAGTGGCAATTAAATGTGTAATGTCAACAGACACACATCATCTAATGGGCTGTTTTCAGAAGTTAATAATGTGAGTAATCACTGGTTGATAAGAGCTGTGGGAATAGAAATTTTTCTGTACTAATAATATTCTGAGCCCAACAAGGTGTCAGTTGAAATCAGGAGGTGACTGGAGGTAGAAACAACCCTCAGAAAATCCCTTACCACGTGGTGGTTAACAGTAGGATCTTTATATCCCAAAGTCCTCAGCTTCGAGAGCTCTCTTTTATTGTTTTGGAGGATGCTCTTCTTCATGGTACACTATGTAAATGTCCTTCACCTCTGTTTAGATGAGGATAGAATAGATTTGTCTTGTGTACATTAATAAATTCATGTTGTTGGACAAAGTGATATTAAAATTAGGTCAGCTGAAGTAATTCAAACCCAAAGTATTCATTGACGCACAATCTCAAACTATAAAGTCATCTGCAGAGGTGATCCTCAGAATTCAGCAGGATCAGGAAGCCCCAGTTATGCTAAACAGACTCTAAATAGAATGATACATAAACTGGATTATGAGTATATTCATTTAAATATGGACTAGACTAGATTAACCACACAGATGGGATTTATAACTTGTTGATAGTCTGTCCTATTAGAATATCTGTAGAGGGAGTCAAATTGCAACAAGGATAATGGTAGTTCATGTATGCATGCCTTCAATTTTTAATTGAAAACATATTATGTGCAAGACTCTATTAGAGTCCTCATATCACCAGCAAGGAAAATTGATATGGATCCATCTTCCTCCTCTTAGTACTAATGGAGGATAGTTTTATTGAGCCCCTTATGAGGGCCCATACTAAAACATTACAAAGTGATGATTCCATTTTACAGATGAATGAACCAAGACTCAGAGGGCTCAAGCCACTTCCCCAAGGTCACACACTGCTGAGGCACAGCCTCTCTGACCTTGAACCCTCTTAACCTCTGCTTCCTCCCATCTGTCTCAGGACTCAGGGTTGGGGCGGAGGGATTTATGTCTGGGTTGCTTCCCTCTCCCTAGTGCTCCTTGTCACATGCTTCCTGCTGGCTCCCTCCCACAGCCGTGGTGAAGAACCCACCCAACAATCTGTGGATCATTGCTGCCGTCCTGGCGCCCATTGCTGTGGTCACGGTCATCATCATCATCATCACTGCTGTGCTCTGCAGGAAGAACAAGAACGACTTCAAGCCAGACACCATGATAAATCTGCCTCAGAGAGCAAAGGTTTGTGAGGAGTGGGGGAGGAATTCCAGCCTGCAGGTCTTTCCTGCTGGGCTTTGGAGCCATCACAGGAGCCTTCAGAAATACTGGTACAAGTCTAGTTTGGAGGAAACCCTCTATTTCATGATCTGAACCTGATAAATAATGTTTATCTGATGCTCTTTCTTTGCCCCATAGGCTCCCAGGCAATTTATGTGTATGTAGCAGCTCTCTAATCTTGACAGCATCCTTTTGAGGAGGACCATCTTGTTACAGGGGAAGAAACTGAGGCACAGAAAACTAGGACCTGGAGAGAACGGAAAGGACCTTACAAATGATTTCATTGCATTGCCTCCTTTTATGCATGGGAAAGTAACTCCTTCAAGGTCATATGGTTTATAAAAGGCAGAAGTAGTGGAAGGGCCAGATCTGCTATGATCAGAATGTTTGTGCCCTCCAAATTCATATGCTAAAATTATAACCCCCCACTGATGGTATTAGGAGTTAGGTCTTTGGGAGATAATTAGCTCATGAGGATGGAGCTCCTGGGAATGAGATTAGTGCCCTTGGTAAAGAAGCCCTGGATAGTTCTCTTGCTTCCTGCGCTGTGTGATCATGTAAGAAGTGGGCAGTCTGAAGCCTGGCAGAGGGTTGCATTTCTGTCACTAGATACAATACCCAACACCTACAGCTGAAAGGAGAGGTTTATTTTGGTTCACAGTTCAAATCCATGGTTGACTGATGCCAAAGCAGAAACCGGATGGCAGGTGGCCATAGCTAACAAAGAGTTGCTCATGACATAGTGGCCAGGGAGAAGGGAGAGAAAGGAGATTCCTAGGAAGGAGATATACCCTTCCAGGTCACACCCCTGTGACCTGCGTCTTCCAATAAGACCCCAGCTCCTAACAACACATTCAGCTGTGAATTATTCAATAGATTAATTCAGGCTGGGGATTTAGCTCAGCGGCATGAGTGCCTGCCTTACAAGCAGGCAGTCGTGAGTTCGATCCCTGGTACCGAAAAAGACAAAAAAAAAAAATAGATTAATTCAATGATGAGTATATCATCTCCATGATCCAATCTTTTTCCAAAAGTCTCACCTTCGAACACATGAGATTTTGGAGAGATATCCTAGATCTAAACCCTAATAGACCTGCTCCAGAACCCAGCCACACTGGCATCTTGATCTTGGATTCCTCGGCTCCAGAACTGGGAGTGGGAAATAAATGTCTGCTGTTTGTAAGCCTAGCTGTCTATGGTATTTTGTCATGCCAGCCCAACCTGACTGTGAGATGGTCTCAGCTTCTAATGCAAGCTTCCTTTGAGCACACTGACTTCCAAATGTTCTCCTAACTGGAGTGACTTCCCTTTAGCGGCTGCCTTGATATAAAGCTACAGGGCCAGAGCAGGGTTGCTGCTGAAAGACAGATCCATGGCTCCCCTAAAGCCTGGTTTGAGTTCTATTCTTCCTCTGTTGCCTGCATGTCCCTGCTCCATCCACCTCTGGGGACTGGCAAGGCAGTGGACTGAAAAGACTCTGAAGGCGGATTTTCTGGTCACATAGCCACCTTTGTGATATTCCCCCAGAGAAATATTCTGACTGTAACCCGTACTTGGTGTTTAAATAATGCCTTACAATTCGCTGGGCCCTTCTAAATCTGTCACCTTGTTTGTTCTTCACGGCAGCCCTCTGAGGTTGGTCACACTCAGGGCAGGTTTTATTATCCTTGTTGAGCTGCCAAGAAACCAAAAAGAGAAATGTTAGGACTTGTCCAGAGTCACACAACCAACAGAAGCTCACAGCTGAGTCTTTGACCTCTTTCTTCATGGCATACTTACTTGTACCCTGGAATCTGGGAGACAGGAGCTTGTCCAAGCTCTGAGCCTCTGATCTTTGTCTTCTTGTGTAGAAATGAAGTGGCAAATTCCTGCCACACTTCATACCCATGGGACATGGAGATTATCCTTCCTGTGGTCACACACCCCTCCATTCTTCTGCGCCATCACACCTCACATGAGCAAAAGAAATCAAAGGATTGTTATTATTTGCAAAACCCATACACCTGTTGGGAAGCTGCAGCTTGATTAGACATTCTGTCTGCTGAAAAGCCAAATCCCAAAGAATGCTCTTCTACTTCTTTGGATGTGAAGGCACCTGCTTCACACACACAGCAGGATGCTGGTAGGAAGGGTACACTGGGACTTGCCAAGCTGTGAAAAACAAAGCCGTTCCAAGAAGAAATAGGTAGTGACAACATGCACCTTTCAGACTGCACAAATAATTACCAGAACCTAGTTGTATCTGAGTCCAGAAATGAGAGTGTGCCATGCTGAGGTTGAATGTGGCATCTCTGTGTTATAGATTAAACTAGTCTTATTCATCTGCCAAGATGAGTTGGGCAACACAAGATTACAGCATACCTTCAGGCATGAAAGCTCTCCAGAGCTAGAATAGATGAAATGTTTATGGTTTCCACAGCTCCCTTTGTGTGCCTATCCCATGCATTGTGCCTCTTGAGATATCTGGCTGATATTATGAATCAAGCAAATCGATGTTCTGAGAGCTGATAGCAATCACTTGTGTTCAGGGCTGCTGGTTGTCTTCCTGTTCAATTAGGCTGGGGAAGGCACTTTGATATCCAAAGCTCTTTTGTCATAGGAAGCCAGAGAAGTAGTGGAATTGGCTGGGTCTTGCTGCAGTCCTGCGGCTGCAAGCCAGGGACACTGCAGTGTCTGAGAGAGAGAGCCGGCTATATCACCTCTCATGACTGTGTGTGTGATCAGAATTCAATGAATGCCAAGGGACAAGACAATGAAAAAATTGGCCTTCACCACCAATCCACAGAGTAGGTGGATGGCCCCAGAGGACATCACTGCGTCGTTAGAATGCAGGCTACAGTGCCTGAGGAAGTCCTCAGGACCTTCCTGAGATGCAATAATAAACATAACATGCTAAGCAGAGGAGCTGGCTGTGGCTTTCCTGGGAGCTGAGGCCAGGGCATGGATGCTGCACCTGTCTTCAGAGACCACGTACATAGACAAACCCCTGACCATTGTTGTCAGCTGGGCTGCTGCTGGTAGGATGCTGAAGCTTATGAATACAACGAGCCTAGATTCTTGGCTTTTGTTACCTTCCTTCCTTTGTAGTTCACGTTGCTTTATTCTTTGTCATTGATCGACAGCCTTTGCCCTCTGGTTTTCCCCTTTATATAATTAAAAAGAACATGACTCCTTGGCTTCCTTAGGAGCAAGTAATCAGGGCCACAACAAGATGTAGGGCAGCCTGGGTGGCATGAACATCTGCTTGGGACAGGACACTCATCCCCTGAGAAGAGCCACCTGTTTTCTGTTCCTTACATGCAACCTGTATGCCCTCACAAAGTTATGTAACCTCTTTGTGCTTCAGTTTGCCCATCTGTGATACGGAGGTGATAACAATATTAACGGATAGGTCCTTGTAAGCATTAAGTGAGTATATGTGAATTGCCATGTGCTACGCCTGGTACAAAATAAACATTATATAAGAATTGGCCTTTAGTGTTCCATGTGGGCTGGGAAGCAGAATAGAGAAACTCCCAGAAATTATTTAAACATGCTTGTTGGTTCTTTCCTACCTCACTATTAATCATCAGTTGGATTTTGCTCACAGCTGCCTTGTTCACTTGGAATTTCAGACACTGTGCAATAAAAGCCTTGCTAATTCCCTGGGAATGAATTACAGGAGAGTCAGCCTGTTTAAGTGAGAAGTCTGGATGAAAGAACAGGTCTCTAAATTCTGTGTCACTACCGATGATTCGGTTGCTTTCGCCTGTGTAGCACATTTCCCTCTCTTCTCTGCCATCTACTTTAATGCTCAGAGGTAGTGAAAGTAAAACAATTAAGAGTGTCTTTACTTCTCAGAGGAGAAAAATTGATGTTCAGAGTTCAAGTGATTTGGCAAAGTCATACAAATGCTATTACACCTAAAGCTGTATGTGAGTAGAATTCAGGAGCAACCAGATATTTCTAGGCATGGGGACTGTTACATCTTAATTAGTGGATCAACCAGCACTTGCTTCCAACTAGCAGTCCGAGAAAGAACTGATTCCCACACACCTATTTGTACCATATTTGCACGCATCCTTTTTCCAGGCAAGTCTTAATCTGTAGAGATTCACTTCCTGAGAGGAATTGACACGGGTTCTGATTTTGCAGGGCACAGTAACAGTGTGGATTTGAGTTGGCTCTTGCTCATCAGAAAGAGCTCTACTCCTGTCTCATGTGTTTTGCTTCCTGTCTACTCTTAGAACCACCACTGGAGACAGTTCCCTAGAAAGATGACTATGAATCTCTTTCATCTTCGCAGCCTGTGCAAGGCTTTGACTATGCCAAGCAGCACCTGGGCCAGCAAGGGGCAGACGAGGAAGTCATCCCTGTGACACAGGAGACCGTGGTCCTCCCCCTGCCAGTTAGAGATGCTCCTCAGGAGAGGGATGTTGCTCAGGATGGGAGCACCATCAAGACGGCCAAGTCCACCGAAACCAGAAAAAGGTAGGCAGGGGCCAACTTCTTCCTTTCCCTGTCACCAGGAGAAATCCCTGATGGATGGTAGGGGTAGCTGTTGCCTCAAGCGGGTTGCCCAGGTCTCTTTAGAAAGTCCCTTCATGCTCCTTTTGAATACTACAAAGGAGACTAAAGGACACTATGAGAGTCACATTCCCTGCTCTCTCTGGGATGCCCTTTTTGAGACTTTATGTCACTGATCAGTCACTCCCGTGAAAATATAGCTCCTCTATTTATGCTAGCAAAGTTGGTTCTGATGTCACACTCATGGTTTTAATGTCTTTTAAAAGCAGTGCCTTTCATTCAGGATACTTGGAATTTATCGGGCAGCTTCTCAATAGTTTCTGATTCCAGTCAAAACCATTTATGGAGTTTTTACCATAACAGAGCATTTTGACAGGCATCAGGAGGACTACAAAAATGTGAGAGAATAATTGCTGACCCAGGGATCTCATGATGGAGGAGACTGAGTGATAAATAGTGGAATACGTGTGACCCTGTGTGAATGCCTGCATGGGTCTAAGTGTTGCAACAAAGAGAGGAAGAGGACTTAATGCTGCTCAGGGGAACATCCCGGGACAGGTTGTTTTAGCCATGCCTTGAAGGGTGGGGCGGAAGGGTCTGGGTAGGAAGGAAGAGATAAAGGCATCCATCTGAAAGAGTGGGGAAGGAAGAGGATGGTGAGTGCTGCCAGAGTTCATAGTGGTTGGGATGTAGTGAAGGATAAAAAGAGAAGATGGATTAAAATCACAGACCATCTTGATCACCAGGCTAAGGAGTGTTACTCTCTAGCCAGTGAGAAGCTATTGAGAGTTCTTTTGGAAGGGGCAATGACATCCAGTGTGTATTTCAAAAAGACCACTCTGGTGATGATGTGGATGATAAGGGGGAGAATTAGGTCAGAGACTCATTACAAGCACTTCGACAGATTTATAAAGAGGTCGTGAGCCCCAGGGTAGGTCCTGCTGGCTGGCAAGACCAGCGTCCATTGCTTACCCGCTCCTGTCCTGCCCAAGGCCACTGTGGAGACTGGAGAAGCCACATATTTTTAGTGTCATTCTTTTTTTGCCTCCCTTTATCTAATATACATTCCTGTACTTGTTTGCTGTTTGCCAGACACTGGAGATATTTCAGTGAACAAGACACAGAGTTTGTGTTTTCATGGAGTTTATAATCTGGTAGGGAGAAATAGGTAATAAATAATGAAATAGATAAGGTCTATTTATTTCCAGGTCAAATGGTGAAGAGTACCAAGAAGGAAATAAAAGCACAGTAATGGGACAGAGAGGTGGGAGGGAGAGCATAGTTCTATTTTAGACAGGCTGACTTGCCGTCTGAGGTGACCCATGTCACTGAGACCTCTTCCCATCTGGTTTCTCATCCTCCAGCAAGCTAGTCCTGGCTTTCTCCCAAGGTGATTCCAAGGGCAATGAGAAAAACTAGCTTCCATATACAAGCATTTTCCAACTCTCTGCTTGTGTGATAGAAGGCTTCCCCAAAGCTCGATTACTGAGATATAAAGCTCAATTAGAGAGTCTCTGCAGCAGGGAAGTACACTATCAGAGAGATGAGCAAAGAACACAAGTTGAGATGCACAGAGAAGCAACAGATGATTGATCTGAGTTGGCTTGCAAATCCTGTTATCTATAGCAATTATTCTCATTATGATCTTTGTCAGATAGAATAAAGGCATATTGACAACTTATTTATTACTTATTTAGAAGACACTGAAAAGAAATAGAATTACTAGAATTAGGATATTAACACAGCACTTCCAGAACAAATAAAAATTCTTTTTCAACTATTTGCGTTGAGTAAATTGTGTAATTATTAATTTTATAAAAACTATTAAACTAGCATTTCTTCTTGGATTAGCAAGGTGTTGCCTCTTGCTAACTGAGTTTAATTTTTTACTTCAGATTTTTATTTAGAAATATTAGCTTGTGAAACAGCAGATAAAACCACTATACTGCTGCATGGTTTCCACATTTACTGCATTATTATTTCATCATAAAAATATAATCTTATCAGGGGCCAACTGTATCATTGCCCAGACTGTGGTAGAAACCTCATCCATGTTCAAGTCTAGTTTCTCAAGCAACTCTCATATCATTAGGAAAAATCCTAAATACCAAATCCATCATGAATCATGTTTCTGCTTTCTCTATCTTTCTGTATCAGTTTCCTCATCCAACCTAGATATGGACGACAGGATCCCTGTGCAAGATGAGTCTGTTAGATGACCCAAAACATTTTGTAAATAAAAATAAGAGAAACCAAGTATTTGATAGTTTTCCACATGCTTCCATTTTTTAAAATGATTTTCAAGCAGAAATCTGAAGATTCAGTCACTCGCATGCTGTTATAGGTTCTTTTCCTCTGGTTTAGGGTCTTGGGGGTGCTATGGTGTTAGTCTATGGCTGAAGCTGAATCAACCTCATAGGGACAGTCATTTGCAAAGGACACTTAGTGATAGGCTCTAATTTTTCAGTAGTTGATTCATCCCCACCCCAAAGACTCTCCTTCCAGGCCGTGTCTACCACTAGTCTCAGAATGGGGGACCATTAAGTTCAATCTCACAGGTGATGTGTTTTTGCTTTCAGAAATACTTTGCCATCATGAGAGTATACACACATACAGTCTGTCTCTGGTTTTGATTAGGAGTTTGGAGTCGCTGACTTCTTGTAAACAGAACTCTACAAGCTCACGCAAAGAACAGAGTTGGGTTTCCTTTACCCAGATTTGCTCATTGACATCTTCATTGGAGTGAAAGGAACAGTCAGAAAATTGCTTCAGAAGTAAATGATGGAAAGGGTCTTAAAATGTTACAGAATATTTAAGTAATTTGCACGTGTAAAATAGGTTACAAAAAGCTTTTCTCTTTGCTTTTTCCCCAAGAATTAAATCAAAGCCTTTTATTCCAATAAAGCCAGCTGGAAGAGTAGGTCCTGTTAACCGTGTGATTCTGAAAACAAGCCCGCGTGTATGACTTCTCTACATCTGTGTATTTATACACCCCACATTGAGTAATCAAATAGCTGTTGGGTAAATAAATAATACATATTAATTAATGCCCAATCCATATTTTCCCAGAATACATTTCCCAGACGACTAATTTTATAGGATATTTTTAAAAGTTTTATGTAAAGAGATTTATAGCTACATAAATTATAAAATGCTGGACTTAATGAAACAAAATGCATCTGTGACAGAACCTTTGATATGCTAATGTGCCTTAGGAATCTCCTCCCAAGAATGGGTAGAGTAAACATTCCTGAGACTTTGTGCGTGGAAGTTGGACTCTACTGCTCCATAGAACACTCTTGCACATGCTGCTTTGTCCCCAACTTCCCAGCTTTCTCACTGCTGGTGGGCTTAGGGTCCTGATTGTGCAGAACTGAGAGCTCAGGGCACCCAGAGGAGAGGGAAGGTGCAAGGTGGCCCATCCGCAAGGACACACAGCTCCTACCTCACTGGCTGCCGACCTCTTGGGTGAGGCATTGATTCCAGTCATGTTTTCCACTGGGGACCAGGGCTCAGTGCCCTTTTTTGCTAAATGTGGACTATTAACATGAAAGGAGAAGCCTCCAGGTATCTGCTTCCTAATGGCCTTCTGCAAAGGCAGGTGATTGATCTGCACTCCAGGCTGGTGCAGATCTCCAGGGGGCTCTGAAGAAGCCACTTTCCCAGAGTTGCAGAAGGTGAGAGTCTGGCCCTGAATGAAGGGAAAAAGACCCTGTGACTTGCCATCATCTGGGGTCCCTGTAGGGAATAACAAAAGAGAGTGTTCTGGGCTGTGGGCGGAGGGACTTTCCTGTTTCCACTCCCACTGCCCAGTTCTGTCCCAGACAACACACTTCACCTCTATGAGCTCCATATGCCTCACTTACTAACACTGACCATTGTCAAGTCAGGGGAGCATCACAACCAGTTTGGGGAGCACTCAGCACACAGTGGGAGCTCTTTATGGAGCTCTGAGATAGCACAGTGTGGGTTAGTATCTACAGACCTGGATGCCTGGCACGAAGAGGCACACAAAAAAAGAATCTCCAAAACTTTAGGGCCTAAAGGAACAGGTAACTCAAATTGTCTGTTTCACAATGTAAGTGACTTCTGATTAGCACAGTTAAAGAAAGAGTGAGTGAGTGTGTGTGTGTGTGTGTGTGTGTGTGTGTGTGTGTGATGCGTATGTGTGATTGACAGGGTGAGGGCCCCAAAGTGGGTGAGTTAATCTTTGGTAGGCAGGGTCTATGCCTTGAAAGAGAATAGTCAAAATGAACCATGGCTTGTACATGTCTGAAGAGGCCCTTGTGATTCAAACACTCAGCATCCAGCATGCCATGTGTTGAAAGGAGACCATGCTATACAAACACTGTGCCCTGTTTCCATGGTCACTGAGTGTTAATGAAACTGAGAGGGGCCTTCGGGCTGCGCTCACTAAACTTGTCTGCAGAGCCAGCGGAGCCAGTAAACACACTTCCAAACAGTCAGCTGCCTCACCCATGTGGTAGTGTGGGTGGGTTTGCTTCTCTTCTTCTCATGTATCATTTCTTCTTTGCCAGCAGAGATAAAACGAAAAGCTACAGACATAAACTGTGCAAATAAAATAACCTTCAGAGGTGACTGCTCTAGTGAAACTTACCATCTTCCCTGTTGCTATGGTTACTCCAGCAGGTCGCCCAGTGAGAATGGCTCTGTCATCAGCAACGAATCAGGGAAGCCCAGCTCAGGGAGACGCTCACCCCAGAATGTAATGGCACAGCAGAAGGTGACAAAGGAGGAGGCAAGGAAGAGAAATGGTGAGAAGCCTGCCTACCAAGCACCACCCCAGCCCCTCCCTGTGGGTGCTTGCACACCCGAGCATCCATTCACACACTCGGCATGCTCTAACCTCTCCTTTCTATTCTGCCTGCAGGGGCCAGAGCCTCTTGGATGATTGTTCTAACCCTTTCTCTGAATTGTTCTAGCAAACCTCCTCTGCTCTTGTTCAGGAATTGTGCAGTCCCTTAGAAAAACCACTGTAAAACAAAGTGATGTTTGCTTAGAGATTTTTCTCATCCTTGAATGGATGGATGTGGATTCTGGCCCCAAGTCTGCAAAGGCATCTGGTCTCTGAAATGCTGGCTATTCTAAAGGTTTCTTTCCATTTCTTGCCCTGATGGTTTTGGTGAGTTTCAGGGGTTCAATCTGTCATTAGTGAATCTAGATACTGCCAATCTAACTCTCCCCAGAAAAAACCAATAGACAGATTTGTCAATTTAAAAAAAAAATCAGCCTTATGCTTCATTTTTCTGTTTTATCTCTGGCACACACAGATCATTTTCCTCCTTCATAATGTGTTAGTGTTTGGGGTTTATGTCTAAGTTCTTGAGCTCTCTGATTGTGTAGGGCACCATCTGTGTTACCTCTGTTGAACATCGTTGTGCTGTCTTGCTGTCCTCCTCATCCGTCACCTTGGTTCTTTCCCTCATCCCTTCATGGTCCTTCTGCATATGAGGATGCTTGCAGGAGCCCAGAATTCCAGCACCCAGCACTCCAATTTCATATCATGAAAAATCCCTTCTGAATTTCAAAGAGTTGTGAATGAAGCCCTACAGAAATGCCAGGTGAACAGTACACATCCTGGCACTCTACTTAACTGGGCTTCACCTTTTCAAGGGGTTTGATGATGTGCAATGCAGGGGTCTCTCTTGAAGCTAGTGCCAAAAGAATCTTATCTACTTCTTTTCTTCTGTCCAAAAGAGATACGGAATGTAGGAAGGAAGGAAACAAGGAAAGAAGGAAGGAAGGAAGGAAGGAAGGAAGGAAGGAAGGAAGGAAGGAAGGAAGGAAGAGAGAGAGAGAGAATCTTTGCATTCTGCAGAGAAAATACAGTCCCTGTTCCCATTTCCAGCTTTTACATAAAGCGCTTGTTAAATTCTCATGTCTATTTGACTCTTAAATTTTTCTTCCCTTGAATTCTGTGTGCTCTGGAAGACAGAAGCTGCTTTCTGCATCAGAATTAGGGTGTGACCTGTGAGACTTTTCTGGAATATCTGCACTACCTGAGATAGCCAGAAACCCTGCTATCAGTTGTGTGCCAGGAAGCACATAAGGAACATTCTAGAGTCAGAGGAGCTCTGAGCTCAGGAAGAGGGACTCAGGCTTAGCAAATTTCTTCTCTTTCTTCCCCAGGCAAAATGCTAAGAGACATGGGTAAAGAGAGCAAGGTGACAGCACAGACAACAGACATTGAAGCCATACAGGAAGATTTTTTATTTTAACTAAGTACAGCCATCTTTCCATGCCTAAGTATTCTGCAACCTTATATTCAGCCAATGGTGGATTTAAAATAGTGGAAAAAATCGAACATGGACAGACCTCTTTTGCTTGTCATAACAACTGTTTATGTAATATTCATATTGTTTTGAGTGTACAGGTCATTGGAGATGATTTAAAGTATATGAAAGGTTGTGTGCAGGTTACTTGTAAATAGTATGTCGTTTATTCAAGGAGCTTGAACAGCCACAGGTTTTGGTGTCTGTGGGCTTCTTGCAACCAATTCTCTATGGATGCTGCATTGGCCATGGCCAGCTCATCAAACTGGTGCCCATCCACCCTCTTACCCTGCCTCCTCCGCCTCCCCTTACTCTTCCCCTCCCTTCTTTCCTTCCTTTATACACTTTCTGGAGCTTTATAAAGTCAAAAGCCACTCCTGCCTTCAGATGCCTCCTCACTCTCCCATCCTAGACCTCGACTGACTCTGAATAACTCAGTGTGTGTTTCTCTGACCCTTTTACTATCTGTGTGTCTTAGCATCTTGCTTTGTTTCCTTTGTTATAAAAGGAAATCGATATGCTTATTGTTCTATGTGCTTTTTCTTGCTTAAAAATGTGCAAAGCACAGATTTCTCTGTCAGACATTTGCGTATGATCCTTTCCCTGCCTCTGTGTTTAGTTTGTAGAGTATGTGGTTTCTGATCCCGTCACTCCCCATGAGGCTCCTGAAACCCTGTCCTGCTCTAAGAGTCTCTGCTGACCACTACTGCCATTCCTGTTTGTTCAGTCTCCCCCACCCTTCTTATTTTAAAGCACTGTGATTATTTAAATATTAGGTTCAGAAATAATGACAGACAGGCAACTACTGTTTCAAGCTGAGGTTTTTTGGGTTTTTTACATTTTGCATTAAAATTTTTTAATTTTACAGAGAATAAAAACAATAAAAATGATACATAATTTCAAAACAAGATCATAGGAAATTAGCAATGATTATTATGTTGTATATTGTTATCTTCAGAATAATTGCTCAGAATACCAGATATAGGCATGCAAAATTGATCAAATATAAGCACTAACTATTCCTTTCAATGAAGTCACAGAATTAGTAGTACAATTATTTTAACTATCTTGTGTATGTATTTATATATATACATATTTCCCTTCCTTCTTTTCTCCTTTCTCCCATCCCAGTTGTTCTCTCCTTTTGAGCAGTTTCTTTCCCTTTCACAATATCTGTTGCACCTTTTGGATCATATTTACTCTTTCAGTTTCTTACACTAAGGAGACAATATGATGTTTCCATATATAAGTCTGATTTATTTCACTTATGAGTATGGTCTCTAGTTGTATCCATTTAACTATAAAAGCCCTGCATTTCTTTATAGTTGAGTAGTACTCCATTGTATAACAATACATCTTGTTTTATCCATTCCTCAGTCGATGGGCATTTGGGTTGTTTCCAAGATTTAGCTATTACAAATTAAGCTGCTATAAACATAGGTGTACATATATTGCTGTGGTATGATGTTTTCAGTTCTTCTGGAAGAATACCCAGAAAGAGAATAGTTGGGTCAAATGGGACTTCTAATCCTAGTATTTTGAGGAATCTCACCCTGATTTCCATAGTGGTTACACCAGCCTACACTACCACCAACAATGAGAAAGCATTCTTTTTTTCTCCACAGCCTTGCTAGCATTTGGAGGTTTTTTCCCTGCTAGCATTTGTTATTGGATGATTTTTTTTTTTTTTTATGACATCCATCTAGAGGAAACATTCCTGAAATTCCTGTGGAACCAGAAGGGACCTAGAATAGCAAAGGCAATCCTGGGCAAACAAAAGCATCACAATTCCTGATTTGAAATTATACTACAATGCTACTACAATAAAATCAGTATAGTACTGGCAAAAAAAAAGGCAGACCTAAGTATCAGTGGAACAGACTAGAAGAATTACAAAGACAGTCAACCACCTTATCTTTGACAAAGGGGCCAAACACTTTCACCAGAAAAAAGATAGCCTCTTCAATAAATGGTGCTGGAAAAACTGACTTTCCACATGCTGACTACTAAAACTAGACCCATGTCTATCACCATGCACTAAAGTCAAAATGGAGAAAAGATTTAAATATTAAAAAAAGAAACACTAAATCTACTGGAAGACAAACTAGTTAGAAATCTTGAAGACATAGGGATAGGCCGAGACTTCATGAACCAAAACCCGACTGCATGGAAAATACATCAAAGAATCAACAATTGGGATCTCTTCTTATTAAAAAGCTTTTGCACATTAAAAGAAATCACCAACAGAGTGAAAAGAAAACCCACAAATTGGGAAAAAATTTTAGCCAATTGTCCCTCCGACAAAGGATTTTATCCAGAACATACAAAAATTTTTAAAAATCAGGGCCACTAAATTCAAAGACCTAGTTCAAAAGTGAGCATAAGAGATAGATACATACTTCTCATTATGATGAAATAAAAGTGACAAATAAATATATGATAAAATGTTCAACATTGTTGGTCACTTGAGAAATGTAAATTAAAGCAACACTGAGATTCCATCTCATTCCAGAAAGGCTGAGGTTTTTATTTGTTTGATTAAGAAGCCATTTGTTTGATTAAAGTGCCTCCCTGGTTGCATTTTATTTTGGTCACAAGTAAAACCAGTGAGTCCCCAGGATTGGTCGCTTCTGCTTTACCACAGGTTTCTGTTCGGTGAACGCATCGGAATTCTAGAATAAACCTCTATGAGACTTACATTTTTTTTTTAATCAGAAGATCCCCTCCCTTTTAATACTAGGTAAGAGTTAACCAGTAAAGTCAATAATGTATTTGACTGGGTTAGAAGATGACCCAAAGGGAGGAAGAGAGGGAGAGAGGAAGACAGTAACCATGAATGGGACTGTGGAGAAATCAGAAATATGTATTTCCATCCCCCTTGCTGCAAAAACTATTGAGCACTTGTTGTATGCAAGCTCTGAGAACAGATTATTCTGCTAGTGCCAAAGATTCGTTTTGTCTCATGGTTTAGTGTTTATCCTAGAGTCTAGGGAGGCTAAGAATAGTTAACAACATTAATGTATAGGCTGCAATTCTAAAACTGTTCCTGTTTCCCACCAGGTTTTTGCAGCTGTAACTCCTGATATCATCTTTTGTGAAAATAGAAACTTTAAAAGGAAAAAACCCTAGTCTGCTAGCAGCATGGCTGGTAGGATCCTTGTAGCTTAGCGGACTCGTTAGCTACCAGAGCTTCAGGGCTGTTTCAGAGTCTATTTTATGGAAATATTTTAATACAAGTAGGAAACTTAGACATGACAGCTGGGATTTTAAAAGCAGAAACAGTTCGATGTTTTTCTCAACGAAATACATATATTTGAACTTCTGAGTCACCTTTGAAAATGTCTTTTTCCAGTAAAGTTAAAAGCAAATTCAAGATTTGAACAGATAGATATAGAGATTTAGATAGATATTCTTTTACAATTTCGATCATCTAAGAGCAAACAATGTCCCTAAACCCTTGATTTCAGAGATTTCACTGTCGGCGTTCAGGATCTAACCAGATCTTGTCTCCTGATATTATTCACAGGAAGATGAGGCAAGAGAAGAACAAGAACTAGAGTTTTGAGGATGAATTAGCACTTCCTCGGCAGGGATCTGAGGCTAAGATGAAGACTTACAGGGAGGTCCTTCAGTGATAGTAGCTCAGGATCACAGTTTCAGCTTTTATTTGTTCTTTGCTCTCCCAGTGAAGTGAAGACTTGCTTTTCTTATTTTATTTTGAATTGTATATATTCAAGGGGTACAGTGTGATTTTAAATACTTGTATACATGTGGAATGATCAAATCACAGTATTCAGCATGTCAGATAACTCTGGACGGCTGTAACACTAGTTGTAGATTACTTGTCTTTGAACTTTTAACAGACATTGGGGAAAGGAGGAGCATGACTTGTTGCACAGGCTTTTCTGCCTCCAGTGTGGCAGGGCTGTCCCTCCTGCCAATTCAAACATGAAAAAAAAAATGGTATCTTTTCTTCCAGGCTAATTTACTGAAATGAAAACCAACAATGCAAATAAGCCACAAAATACAAGAACTGTGCGTAGGATATGACAGCATCTTGACTTAAACTTCTTCAGTTTAACTGTGGTCCTTGCCTTTAACACCTCTCTTTCCTTTGGGGGATAATTGAGCATTAAATCCCCCATGAACCTATTGTACTCACAGCAGTTTAATGTGTTCATGTTTAATGCAGTGCCTTTAATTTAACTTTCCATAAAGTCAGAAGATACCTAAATATTTTTCTCTTTTAAAAAACCTAGGAGAATAAATAAATAAAACGTAGGAGAATTGTTGTATAAATAAGAATATGCCTTTCGAGGGGAATTTTTCCTGTCAGAGTTATGCTGCCCACATAACTCCATCTGTAGAGTGAGGAACAGGAATGCCACAACCCAGAAGCAATAAAGATGCTCAGTGCTGTCTCTCCACCTTGTGAACAGCTCAGTTCTGGCTTGAGCCTTCTACCTGATGCCTGGTCACCCGGTACTAACAAGATCTCCTTTTCCAAGTCAGGAGAGGCAAGACATTCTTCCTTCACTCACGTGTACTCGTTGAATCTTTTATTGAAGACAAGCAGCACATGAAACACTATGAATGCCAACAGGCCTCGGCCTTGAGGAGATGGTCAGATGTAAAACTGATGGTCTGGTTTCAGGGACAAGGACAGACTCTCAGTTAATACAGTAAATCAGTAGAAATAAATGACAGGAAGAAAATATAGCAAGACAGTGACGGGATCGCTGTAAGTTGGTGGTTAGAGAAAATATCTTCATGTAATGACCTACAGAAAGAATTCTGAACTGAGTAAATAGCTAATGCAAAATTTCTGAGGTGCCAACATGCCTGCTGGGTCCCAGAAGGCCACGGTGGTGGATCAGAGTGGATAACAAGAGAAATAGGAGATGGGCTCAGCAAGGTGACCAGCACCGGCTCCTCCAGGGCCTGGTAGGAAACAGATGTGGCTTTCAGAAGGCTCTGATGAGAGTGGGGACATGATCTGGTTCCCTTTGGGAAACATGGGCCTTCCTAGCTACTAAGGGAGATATATTCTAGGGGTAGAGTGATGGGAGGAGACACTGAGGTAGACGACTGTTTAGAAGGTAAATAGGTCACTCATTACTACATCACCCCTATACTTAATGACCTGAAATGAAAGTCTGTATTTATTATCTCACATACTGTCTGTAGGGCAAGAATTTAGAAGTAGTTTAGCTGGATAATTCTGGTTCAGCATTTCTTGTGAGGCCACAGGAAAGATGTTGGCCTCGAAGGTAGTTATCTAAAAGTCTTGACTAGGCCTAACGATGGCTAGCTCAGGTTAGGCAGAAGGCCTCAGTTGAGGCCTTTCCACAGGGCTGCTTGAGTGTTCTCGTAACATGATGGCTGACTGTTTCCTGAGTAATTGATCCAAGAGACAGTAAGGTGGAAAGTTTTGTTTTTGTTTTTTTTTAACAACCAAACCTTGGAAGCAAAACAATGTTATTTCCCTAGTTTCTTCTTGGTTTCAAAGATCAGTCCCATTCATTGGTGTATATGAGTATCAGGAGTTGACAAGATGACAAGAAGTCATCTTGGAGACTAGTCAGTTACTATAGTTGACTTTTATTGTAGTTGTCTAGGTGGGAGAGAATGACAGTTATGAGTTGCCCAGCAAAACTACCCTCTAAAATTATATATGTGTCCAGTAACATGTCTGAATAGAGATTGTTATTGTACCTAGAACTTAAAAAAAATCTGATTAAAACCTATTGTTTGACTCCACGGGGTCTTAGCCACATTGTAAAATAACAATATACTTGGCTAATTGATAGATTTTCTAGGATTATGGTAAGTGGCAAAATGATATAAACTATGTGTTTTTCAATAATTAAACAACATCCCAATCTCTTGAGCAGACAGGAGGAATGATAAATATACTTCCATTGCATTCATATTTTATATATAATACCTATTGTGCTTCTAAATTGTCTACTGGGTTAGTTATTTGAGCAAGCTTAATTTATCTCTTGCCAAGCCATGCTCAAGACACTATCATTCCTATAGTTATTTCACGGGACTGTGGTTTAAGAACAAATAAATCGGCGAGATACCAGTGGCCCTGGAACATTTGTGTGCTCAGTTATGAAAGCGGGAAGCTGACTGGTGTTTTTTTAGCTGTCTATCACAGCAGAGTGATCTGTTCGACAGGAGAATTAATTTAATAAAGCGTGGGTGAAATCAGCGTTTAATTAGGGGACTCATCCATAGCTTCACATTAGTTTCTCTGGTAAGTTATTTCATAGCTTTCTTTTGTTTTAGACAAATGAAAGTAACCAAAGCCCAAATCATTGGAGAAGCTGCCTTCAAAAAGAAAAAAAAAAAAAAGGAAAAGTGACCACATTTAACTTCATGCAAAACTTGATGGCTTTAGTGGCATGGACTGCGCTGAATGCCATCGGTCTGGTAGTAATTGGATTTTAAGAACAGTGCCAGGGTTTGGCCAGTTCACCATTCTCATTTCTAAAAACATAGAGGTCAAATATACTTTTTAATTTTTTTCAGTGTTGTCACAGATTGGGGGTGGGTTTTGATGCTTAATTTCATATCTTTAAAGCTTTTTTCTATCCACTGATTACATAATGGCAGGATAAATAGTATAGATCTTAAATTTAAAAGAAAAACCCGAGCAGCAGGGAGCGCTTGGCACAGGACCAGATGCTGTTGTCTCTGCGGTTATTTTGAGTAAAGGAATGTCCTTCAGGGGCCGCGAGCCTTATATCTATTCTCCCCTACATCGTAAAACTGATGGGTTTGTGTTGTGCTCTAGTGCCCGGCAGTGACGAAGAGGAAGGTGCCGTTCTGTTTGACAGCTCTGGCAAAGTGACAGCAGATCCCTTCGACACATCTTCTGGATCTGTGCAGCTCATCGCGATCAAACCCACCGCCCTGCCCATGGTGCAGCCCATCTCAGACAGGAGCCAGGACTCCTCAGCGGTGCTCAATGGTGAGGTGAGCAACCTGTGTGACCCGGTACGGCAAGTTCAGCCAGGTCTGGGGGATTCAAGTTAGGGCACAGCCCCTCAGCGTGCTGGGTACTGCGGCTCTAAAGATCATTTTTACCTTTGCACATAAGAGACTTCATGGGAGTGACTTAAGATACAAGTCACCAAAACAAGTCTGTTAAGGGGTTTTCAGACCATTTTCTACCATCAGTGAAAATCCAGAGAGAACCTTTAAAGCTCTGTGATTATGAAAAGAAACATCAGAAACTTTATGCCCCCCAACATGCATACACCCCCCCGACACACACACAGACACACATATATAACCCTTTCACTTTTATTTAGCACACATATTAATCTTCCATTAGAGATGTTGAGGTTTTGGGAGGGGTGTGAATTGAGTGGGAGGTCAAGAATTTATCATCACTTGGGCAGGGATAGGGCCCACTATCACCTTTGAAATGACATTTATTCCTTTGGGCTAACTGCTTTTATAAGGATACCAATGGATGTCACAATGTTAATCAACTTTCCTGAGTAAAACAAACAAACAAGCAAACTCTGTAACATATGTCAGAGAGTGGTGATTTTATCAAAGAAAACCAGACTTCATAGATAATATGAGAGATAAGGCATAATTCTTGGCAGATAGTAAGTGTTGATAGATAATAGGTAGTTGATGAGAAATTCTGGAGGACAAGAAATCGGGTGGAAATTGTCTACTGTTGCTCCATTTTCTGTAGCAGAATAGCCAAGGGGCTAAAAATGTTTATGAATCTTTAAGAATATGCTTGTAGAACCTACTTGTGAAAATTTAAGTTATACATGTACACACACACACACACACACACACACACACTGACTCAAACACACTGTTACACTTTGCTCTGGTGATAAGACACTAGATTGGTTATTCATTACATTTATATGTACCCTGCCATTTTTTCCTTCAAGAAGAAATTTCCAAAGTTTTAAACTCTTCTTCCCATCACACCTCAAGGAACGAACCACAACCCTGTGCAGCTGGGTGTGTAACTGCACATGGTAATGGTCGACCATCCAGGACATTTATAAAAACGCTCATGAACCTAGCTCAGGAAGTGTCTCAGGGCAGAAAGACTGAGCTTACCTATAGATAGGCTGAGGTTCACCACAGCTTATTTTAGATTTATGGAGCACTGCTGTTTCCATGTCCTCAGTTTTTAGACAAAAATCCTAAAGCCTGAGGGGGTCACGTGGCTTGCTCAAAGTCACACTGAAGGTCACTGTGGCAGGCATCATATTCAGGTGCCCTGACTCCCCATCCAGTGCTCCTTCCTCTCTTCAACAGCAGCGTGCTTAAAAAGCATCTGAATCCAGGCTGCCAGGGTTTGAATCCCAGGTCCTGTACTTAGTGTCTGTCTGACCTTAGCTGGGTTAGTTGACTCCTCCAAGCTTCAGCATCTCCACTGTAAAATGGAACTGCTCTGAGGCCCTAATCAGTTGGTACCCGTAAGGCATGCGGAATTACGTCCAACATATAGTAAGCACTTTTTCTTACTATCAGTTGGTCAACAAGAAGGGTGGATTCATATGAGGTATGGTCAGAATATACAATGAATACTTAAATTCTAAAAATTTACTACAGTAAAAGACACATTGCCATTATTTCCCCTCAGTACACTGCCCCCACTTCAAACATACTCTCCTTGTTGTTCTCATCATTTTCTGAAGCTGTTCTGGAAGTCCCCTTTCATGAGTGTCTTTAGTTGCTGTTTTGTGGCTGCCTTGATGTCCCCTGATCGATTTTAAATGTTTACATTTCATGGTCATTACATTTTGATTGGGGGAAGAGCCAGCAGTCACACAGCACTATACAGCTGGTGAATAAGGTGGCTGAGGACACAGCATAATGCTTTTATGAGCCTGCCTTTCTGCTGGATGGCACCAGGCAGCAGCAGTCAACCTATTTTTTATTGCACCTCATAAAGACACTCACAGAAGACGACTTCCAGAACTCGGTTAGAAAGTGCCAAGTGTTTGGAGTGAGAGGAATACTCACAGGGGGATAAATGGCATTGTGTCTCTTATGATAATAAATTTTTATTAAAGCACACCGTATTTTTTGATCAGTCCTTGTGTGTACCTTATTCCCCATGGCTCTATCATTTGCCTGAATGTCTTCCTAAAACCAGTCACAGCCACTGAATCTTTCTGCCACCAGACAAGCAAGCCTGTCATGTTAAATCAATGAGGTTTGATCTTGCTGAGGACCTACTGCCTGGTTGTGGACCCAGTCATGACTGCCATGGCTGGATTCTCTGTCACAGCTTAAGGACAAGAATATCATCAAGATAGACTCCAAATCTGGGGCAGATTTGACTCCTCACCCCCTTTTTCTTCCCAGACTCATCACCCTGTCACAGAAGGAGAACAGATGAGCATTTTCTTTGTCCAGAAATGGATTCTTGCTACATTTGGGCAGTGAGAGGAAGGGACTTTGCTGCCATTTGGATTGGAAGAGAGCCCTGAACTGTTCACTATAATTTGTGGCCTAGTGGAGCTTGATCCAGATTGCTCTATAATTTTCTTTCTTCTTTTCTTAATGGTAGCTGGCCTAAAAGAAAAAGCATAACCCCTAAGCCACAAACTTCCCTTTTATGAATTATAGGAAATTATTTTAAAGAAAACATAATCACAACATAGAAAGTTCAGAAATGGAGGAGTGACATCTTCATTTATTTATGAAGCATGGCCATCTCTTACATCTTTCACAGGTCGGAGGGACATTAGCCATGTTTCTTTCTGAAAGACCACACTATGGGTTTTGCCCATAGAGCAGAACCTGGTTGGCATTCATAGTTATACAGAGCTTTAAAATAATTTCTCTTTTCAAACAGACATGGATTTACAGAAATGTGTTTTCACATGCAGGCTGGTCACATGGCAAGGCCTTGGGAACAGAATGTTTGTTCTGCCTTCCCACCCATCCATTCCAACTCACCCACTTCAGGGCTGTCTCATCCGGCTGAGCCTCTGCTAAATGGTCAGGGGAAGTTCTAGGCCCCAGGGACTGGCTCTGGACTCAGGGTACCAACAACTTGCTGGGCTGTCAGGTCAGAGCCCCTTACCCCAAGGACCCGAAAAGGTATAGGCAGAATTAAGGCAAATTCTGGAAAGCAAAGAGCCCAGAGTCAGATCTAAACCAGAACAGTGTCGGGCAGACTCGGGAAAAGGTCTTGACAGAAGGACTCGGGTGACTTAGAGAGTGCCCAACCTCACATTGTTTGGGGCTCCATGCGTGGGTCTGGTTGGTTCAGGGAACCAGAGTAGAAGCCTTGGGCGGCCTTTCCAGGAGCTGTGACCTTCTGGTGAAAGTCTCCCAGCTGTGGCCATGCTGGGTCAAGTCCCTGCTTGAGATAGTCTCTCTCCTCAGGTGAACAAAGCCTTGAAGCAGAAGTCAGACATCGAGCACTATCGGAACAAGCTGCGCCTCAAAGCCAAGAGGAAGGGATATTACGACTTCCCTGCAGTGGAGACAAACAAGGGCCTGACCGAAAGGAAAAAGGTGTACGAAAAAGCCCCAAAGGAAATGGAGCACGTTTTGGACGCAGACTCAGAACTGTGTGCTCCGTATGCTGAGTCTAAAAACAGGTGCAGAATCTATGGGATTCCTTTTTTTCCTCAAATAAATTTATAATTTTATTAGTATGCTAGAGATGCGTAATGAATATATTCATCATGGAGAATTGGTGCATATACGAATTCCGTCTTGATCCTCGTTACTTCCCCTTCCCTTTCCTTTCCTCCATCTCCCCCATCTCCACGTCCCCTTCCCATCTCCACAAAGTCTATCTTCCTGTTTCCTAGCACATCTCTTTTACTTTGCTCACTTTTTGGCTTCAGGTTTCTCATACAGGAGAAAACATGCCTTGGTTAACTTTCTGTGTCTGATTTATTTCACTTAGCAAGACAGACTCGAGGGATTCTCTTTAGGTCATTGTAGCATGGGTGGGATGGTGGCAGATAGAGCCACCTTGTAGACTTGGTTCCTCCATCTAGAGGAATTGGGATCTTTGTGGGCCATGGATCTGGGCCCCCCTGGTCCATGCGGGCAAGTACTCCATAATGAACCTAGAGGAGACTAAAATTGAAGCTATTTTAAAAATACTAGGGCAAACAACCATAATTGTCCTTTAGTTTAATAATGTTTTCAAGCCAGTTGCTGTTTCAGAGCTGGGTGAAGATATAATTATCACTTTACCTATTCATGCAACTTCTAGATCAAGGGACATTGTATTTTTCAGTTATGTTGGTGGCTCTTGCATAGAAAAGCAAATTTCACACCTCAGCTTTGCATTCATCCTCGGGAGGTATTCACCATGCTGCTGCTCAGCCCTGTGGGCCAGATCATCTCATTCATTCATCCATTTTGCTTTGCTGTTCAGCATTCCTTGTCCCCTGCTGTGTGTCAGGCACCAGTCAAGAGGAACCACACACTGACTCGTCAATGTGTGCCTTTTCTCATTCATTCCTTCGATTCCTTCAATATTTATGAAGATTAGATAGTCTGATTACTGTTCCTGTTGATCTGATGAGAGTGAGAAAACCCCACTCACAGGCCTGATGGATGTGGGAGGGGCGGGTGGCCTGGTCTTTCAGACATTGCTCAGCGAGGTGATTTGAATTGGTGTCTGTCTCAGCCTGTTCTGTGCTGCTATCACAGAACACCTGAAACTGGGTCATTTATAATGAACAGAAATTAATTTTTCACAATCCTAGAGACTGGAAGGCTACAATCAAGGTACCAGCATCCTGTAAGGGCTTTCTTCCTTCATTGTCACATAGTGTAAGACAGAAAGGGACAAGTGGAGGCCCAGCCTAACACTGGCATTAATGTGGCTCATGAGGACAGAATCTTGTGGCCCTGTCACCTTCTAAATGTGCCACTCGTCATACTGCCAAAGCGACAGCTAAATGTCCACATGAGTTTTGAAGGGGAGGAACACTCCAGCCAGAGCTGTGCCTTCCAGGCTTTGCTGCCAGCTGAGCAGAGTGGCCTCACACACGGGAGAGAGTGATGGCACAGTTCCTGACCTGAATGGGTATTTATGCAAAGCAAAAATGATTCTGTGACAGGCTTGAGTCAAAGCCACAAGATCAAGTAGGGAGGTGGGACTAACTTTCATGAATCGAATCAATGTAATTTATTTTCAGTAAAGAAAAGAGGAAATTCTAAACTAGGGCTTAATTTACCATGCTTCCCATTAGACTGGGTTGGTGTGAGACATAAAATCACACCATGACTGGGCTTTACAATGCATGTGTCACCATGTTAGCAGCAGTGGGAAAAGAGAGGAAAAGGATGGATTTTAAAAGAGAGACTGGTGTCAACTTTAGATTTTACTTTGCACTTTTGGACTCTGTTTCAGTGGTCTTTATACACTGAGCTGGTTGCTATTTCCCTGAGTCTCCTGCTGATACTTGAGGAAAATGAATGAACCATGATATATATTTATATGGGAAGCTTAGCTTGGGTATTACTGGACCAGTAAGTACAATTTTTGGTGATGGCCTTTTCTAAAAAGAAAACGAACCCAAAATGAAAGCAGCCATTTTCTGTGAGCTCCAGGCCACATGCTGAAGGTTCTTTGGTGGCTTTTCCTGCTGCTGCTGCTGCTGCTGCTGCTATATGTATGGTTGATGCTCAGCATATCTCCATTGGAAAAAAATGATTCAGTGAAGCTCCCGAAATATATTTTTAAAATTTGATTAGTTAAGGGGAAAAGATGGGTAGCCACAGACTGACTGAGCTGGGGAATAGGAATGGAGAGAGTGCATCAGTGAGAGGTGGGGTTGGGGAGAGAGACAGTCAGAAGACAGAAGCAGACTCTCCCTCAGATCAGCTTGGAGGAGGCCCCAGCAAGCTCGGAGGTGTTATTCCTGACACAGACTGTTGTTGACACCATAGCTGCCTGCTGTTTAATCTCTTGTCAGGTGAGAGCTACCTGTTAATTGCTGTTCACAGCACAACCCTCCAGAGATTCTGCCACAGCAGGGCACAGAGAAGGGATGATTCTTCCATCCAGAAGGAGCGCCAGTAGCCAGAATTTTACCTTCCGACCAAAGTTAAATAAAGTGACACAAAGTTTAGATTCTAGATGTTGGCTCACCATCGAATCTTTTAAGATAACATTCATAGCTTGTTTCCTAAAATCAGAGAAACATCTCATTTTATGTTATAAACTCTTACCTGAGCCACAAAGTACACAATCTACCGGAGACAGGTACTATCTCAGTTCTCACCGTACCTGGTCACCATACCTGGTCAGGCCAGCAGCAGCCCGCTGTCTACAAGCCTCTGTGGCTCCCACATGAGGGCTGTTTTTCAGCAGCTATCAACCAGGTCACTAATGTGCTCCGCAGTACCCTTAGCTAATGACAGATGGGAAATGATGGATAAATCCCCCTGCTGGGGGGACTCTGGGGTGTGAGCTACATGGTTGGAATGTCTACACTTTCTAGTTTCTGCATTTGATGCTTTGACATCTGGGGTGTTGCTGGTTGCCCATCCCAGTGTGACCCAATTCCTATGGTAGTGATGGAAAGGATCTACCAGAAAACACACTTTTCACACACAAACCAGTCAACCAACCAACCAGTCCAGAACGTACACCTCAGCCACCTCCTTCTGAGGCTTGCATGGGCCCATCACTGTGGGCTGTCATCGATCTGCCAGAATCACCCTGAGCCAAGCAGCAGACAGCCTACCCCCATCATATATGTCCCTTGCCCTGCACCACCCATTGCTTCCTTGGAAACCACAGTGAACTGTGATTCCTCTTCATTTCGTCCCCTCCTGGCAGACCCGGGTACTTCCTCCTGGGTTCAACCTGTCCCTTCCTCTTGAGCTCCTGAGTATAACAAAACATGTTCTCAGCAGCAGTCAGCGCCTAATCTGTTGCCTTGTCAGACCTGAGCGATAATTAAGCCCATATTTTAAAACAACTCTCCCACACTTTGAGTTTGAGCCCCAGGAATCCAAAACACTCATCTGCTCGTATTTCACCCCATTACCATTTCTCTCTTATTTCCCCACTTCACAGATAGTGCTTTCTGGTACCACTTTCCAGATTCTCTATTTGCACGCAAATCATCGCAACTAGTATATCTAGGGAACCATCCTAAGGCAGTAACCTCTAAAGACACAGTTGCTGTGATGCAAAGTGGGGGCTTCTTCCTATTCGGTGGCCCCAGGCTGTCTCTGTGGAACCATGGGGTTCCACAGAGCACAATGTGCAAACTGCTTTCTTCAACTAACCTGAGATTAAAAAGCTCTTAAAAATCCAAGTAAAATATTTCATTATCCACCAAGCAGTATTTTCAGAGCTAAAAAAACTATCCTCAAGTTTACTTGTTCTAAAATATATCACTTTATGAAAATACAGCAAAATACCAACAAGAAATGAATACACATAATGGAAATACATTTGATTTAAATAAGCAATTTCTTTGCCTGAGAGCCTGATTTATTTCTAGAGGGTTGTTTGTACACCAGGCACCCAGATGGTCTGGTCAGTTGAGATCCATGTTAAATAACATTCTTTAAGCCATGTATCATAATGCAACATTGTCTCTGAGGGAAGATTAGATTGGTTGAAAACCTGGTGTCTAAGCTCTAACCCATATTCATTGTTCTTGAAAGGGCTTATGACTTCATTATATTTCTAATACTTAGAGAATCACCTACTGAAATGCCAACATTTTCTAGCTTTTGCACTTGATGCTTTGACAGCTGGGATGTTGCTGGCTGCCCATTCCAAAGTGACCCAATTCCTATGGTAATGGTGGGAAGGTAATGATGGTAGGTAATGATGGACCTACCAGAAAACATTTTTCACATGCAAACCAATCCAGAATCTAGCCAATCCAGAATGTACACCTCAGCCACCTCCTTCTGAGGATCTCACAGGGCTCTCACTCTGGGCTGCCAGCATCACCCAGGGCCTGGAAGCTGAGGACAGCCTACCCCCACTATATGTAACCAATTCTAAATGGTTACTCGTCTACCGCCCGTTTAGTAAATCTTTTCTAAATGGGCTAAGGAGAAATCTCAAGACAGTTATGAAGTCTTCTTTTTTCAAAAAAGTATTTGTAATTGGGTCAAGGATGAGAATTCTTTGGGTCTGCTGAAGTCTGAGTTACAAGCTCACTGAGGTTGGCTGCCTTCCCTGAAGGAAGCCTTTAATTGCAGGTAACTAGAGAGAACAATTCACAATATCACATTGTTATTAATTAGGAGTCATTTGGTGGCACATGATGGAAATCCAGCACAAACTAGGTAAATAAAAGAGAAATATGTTATTGACCATTATTGAAAGGTCAATGCTTTAGTGCAGGTGAATGTGGGCAGGGTCATTCAATGGCTCCTTTATTTTCTCTTGTTCTCTCTTTACTCTGTCTAGTCCCATTGGAAGGTTCTAATTTCATGGTGGTCAACTGGCTGCCAGCAACCCCTGGCTCGTCCCTGTCTTCTTAGACATCTCAGTGCCAAGAAAGTGTCTCTTTCTTATTGCCCCAGAAAAAAAACCTGAGACTCAGTCTCATTGGGCCAACTCATGCTCAATACTGACCAATCATACGGCCATCATCACAAGATGCTGTGATTGGTCAAAGCTAAGTCAGTTGGCTATACCTAGAGGAAATGTCCCTCCAAACAACATCCTGCTGCTCCTATCCATAGCACGTTGTCATGGATACCAGGAAGATACTGACAACAGATGCTCTCAAAATAGGTGTGAACTCCTCAAGGTAAAGGAGTGAATTTCACAATATCTGTTTCATCCCCAAAGCTAATTGCAAGAGTATTGCTTTGCCTTGGAATTCTAATATCTGTCCTAAACCGTGTGTGTCTGTAATGCTCTGACAAATTTACTGTGTGTTCTTGAAAAAGTGTGTATGCCCGATAGTTTTCTGGTATTCCACATAGTCCCTGGGGATAAATGGTGTAATCACTTCACCTTTGGGGCATGAATAGCTACAATCTTAGAACCAAGACATATGATCTGATACTAGGGGAATTCTCTGAAGGTATGTGGTCTTGAAATGCAAGTTATTTACAGAAAGATGAGAGGAAACTTGTGTCTTTTTTTCATGCTCATGAAAGCCAACTGTCCCTCCTATTTATAAAAGTTGCTCTTGTGGAAGAAAAGCATAACCATCATCCCCTGTATGTTGCTAACTTCTTTCTTCTCTTCAGATAGACTCCTCTAATGACAAGTGGGAACAAGACAGTGGTGACCAGTGAATGGATTTTCTAAAAGTAGCTGACTAGAGCCTCTGAAGGTGCTAAAATACTAGATCTAAAATATTCTGCCCACATTGACATGGGGCTGGCTCCATTTAAGATTTGGCTTATCCCCAGAGAAGCTTACCTGACCATCTTATCTGAAGTTGGCCCCATCCTAGTTTTCCTCTGTCATAGCTCCTTATTTCTCTTAATAGCATGTTCTGAAATTATCACACTATGTCTCCCTCAGTAGGATGCAAACTCTGGGAAAGTTGGGACCAGGGGTGCTTGTCTTATTTCACAGTGCCTAGTATACAGTAGGACCTCAGTAAAAAAAGAATGTATGAATGGACGACTGGGCTCTATATTATTTAGCTTTCCTGCAGAATGACAAAGTGCTTGAGATAAATCAACTTAGGAAGGAAAGGTTTATTTTAGCTCATGGGATCAGAGGTTTCCAGTTATAATTGCTTGGCCTTTTCACTGTAGGCCTGAGGCAAGGCTAAACATCATGGTGGAGAACACTGGGAAGGCAAAGCTGCTCACTTCATGATGGCCAGAAATGGGGGGAGAGAGAGAGAGGGAGAGACAGCTAGAGGCAGAGAATGAATGAAGGATAAGATCTAGCCTTCAGGAGCCCCAAGGACCTACTTCCTTCTACTACTAGACCCTATCTCCTAACTTTCCACAACTTTTCAATAACCAAGGAAACAATGAATTATGATGTTAGACGCTCCAGTCACCCTCCAAAGGCCCTACCTCTGATCACTGTTGTGCTAGTGTCTAAGCTTTCAACACATGAGCTTTTGGGGACATTTCAGATCCAAACTGTGGCAGGCTCCAAACTGCCTCTAGGTTTATGGGTTCTTAGTTCAGAAGGGAACTGTAGAAACAAAATCTACCTAGGATCACAGTATTAAGCAACTGGCTAGCTGCAGTATTTATTAATACGTTATAGTGTCCTGCACCTGAAATCAGAAGGATTCAAAGGAGCAAGAGGCTGCTGAGTCAACAAAGACAACGAAGGCAAGTGTGTTCTGCCAGCCTTAGTTGTCTGTAAGGGTCAAGGGAGAACCCCTGGCCTTGCCATCAGCAGAATTTTAGATGAGCTTGCAGTGTTGGAATGGATGGTAGTTACCTAGTTTTCATATAAAAGGGCACTGATAATTCAGCCACATGGTTGCAGCATCTGGAGAAAAAAAAAAAAAAAAACCCAAAAAACAAAACAAAACAAAAAAACACCACAACTGTACCTTAAGGCCAGGGAGCAAATCCTATCAATTGTGACAATTTGTGTGGCAAATGCAAAACCCTTCATTGGTTGACTGTAGCTTTGGATCAGTGGAGAATTCCATCTGTCAGGGCATTTGCTGTATCATAACAGTTGTTGAATTTTCTTCAGGCAACAGATGAAGAACTCTGTCTACCGAAGCCGACAGTCTCTGAACAGCCCCAGTCCAGGAGAAACTGAGATGGACCTTCTGGTCACTAGGGAGCGACCCCGGCGTGGAATCCGGAACAGCGGATACGACGTAAGTCTCTGGTGGGCTGGGGGTGAACACGAGCTCTGCTTTCCCCTGAAAATAAGAAAGACAGACAGAGCACCCCTTAATGTGGCCGTTTACTATGTTTATGGAAATTGAAAATGCACTAAAACGCTATTTTTCACTGCCTCTTTTGCAAACTAATACAACTTGGAATGTGTCAGAGGAACCCACTGTGCTGGAAAGGATCATGATTTCTAAATTGCACTGCTTTTGCAAATATTACTGACCTAAAACCAGTAGCGGTTCTAAATGTACTAAATTTTATTCCTTCTGTCTTTAGAAATTCATTAAGAACCATGCAAATGGGTTAGGATTCACTGGCGCACAGGCTTCTTTTAATTTATAGTGATAAAAATTTGGACTTGTTCCTGATTTCATAACTCCTCAAAATGCCATGAAAACAATGAGATGTCCAACAGAGCGAGCTGATGATTTTGCATGACAAAGCACACTGCTAGTGTTTAGTGATGTGTCCAAGCTGCAAAATCCTCCTGACCCCTTCAGGCTTCTCCAGATGAGGAATTGCATCCTGTGAAGCTGTATGCATCCTACACTTGGGTTTGCATCCAGGAGCTCATGTGAATTACTCTGGACTGAGGTGTTCAGTAACATTACTCCCTGCCCCACAATTTCAGACGGTCTTGATATACTCTTAGGTTTTATGAAAAATATTTCTTTTTGTTCCCCTAAGATGTTTCTTTAATTGCAAATGAAAATTTTTCTGTAGCAAAAAGTATAATTCAAATATATCTGGAGAAACTTTTATCATTTGAGAGACTGTATTGGAAAATGACAGTAGATTTCTTAAGTTTATCATACTTGCTTGATGAAAGGAATATTTTCCCCTAATAATTGGCCACTATTTGCCACAAAATCTTAAAATGAGATTCTTTAATGGCTCCAATGAAAAACAAAGATATTCTGCCTAACTTGAATCTCTGCTGACTTCTAACATTTAAACCTGATGTTTGTGTTGATAGTGATACTCTTTATCTTTTGTTTCTTTCTTTTCTATTTCATAAAAGTTTGATAGATTAATTGTATAAAATTCCAAATACTTAGCGCATATTTTATCTCCCAATAGGTTACAATATTCGAGCAGACAACTTTTCTCCTCACAAGAAATATTTCTTCTACCAAACTTATTCATTGATTTTATCATCAATATGTAATTAAACTCAGCATAACTTTTAAGTTTCCGATTAAGCCTCCTACCAAGAGGGAACATTCTTCCTAGATGCTTGCTTAGTTAAGGACATTCTTTTTCCCACTCATGTAGCTAAAATATGATAATTTGCAATTTATCTCAAGAATGATAATAAATGTTATGCTTTAGATCTATAGTATTCTCTGAAAGGTTTATGTGTTCAGTTATGTGGCTTTTAGAAAGTGATTGTCTTTAGGGGTGCTGTACCTATCAGTGGACTAACCCACTAAGGGGCTCCAAGCTGAATGTGTGGATTCTGACCAGAGGTGGGTCACTGGGGGTGTGGTTTGCAGGGGTATTATCTCCCACCTCTGTGTTGCCTTTGCTTTCTGCTTCCTGGCCACCATGACATGAGCAACTTTCCTCTACCAGACCCTTCCCCCCTGACCTTCCTGCCTTGGAGCTAGCTGACTGCGAATCCTCTAAAAACCATGAGCCAAGTCAGCATTTCCTCTGGGGTGTCGAGTGTTGTGTCCAGTGACAAGAAAGTGTCTAAAACAATAGGTTTCTTGTGGAAGTCTAGGCATGGATACTTTCAGAATTATGGGGAGATGGGGCAGAAGTCCCTGTAATAATATTATCAAAAGGAGAACACTGCACATCCTTTCAACCAAGTGATATGATTTGTAGCACCCACCTAGCACCTTTGGGATGTTGTGTTAGTAAAATACCTAAAACAATGAGAATTTTTAAGAGGACATTGTTCACCCTTACAGATATTTGTAAATATTCCAAATAAAGATTACTTTCCGGGGGCCCTCTTTATTCTAACAGATCTTTCAAAACTGTATTTATTTGAGAGGCATACGTGCTCTAAAATCCATAAATAGAAACTTGCTTCAGAGAAAGTGACCATCCAGAGGGCAGTTTCAACAGTTGAAACGTTGGTTGTGAAAATGACACTGCTGCTGGGCTGTGGGCTGTGGCTCAGTGGTAGAACACTTACCTAATACATGTGAGTCCCTGGGTTCCATTCCCAGCACCACTACCACCACCACCCCCAAAGATGAATGAAGGATCAGGGTTAAGAAAGGAGTAAACAAAGGGGAATAAAGGATCAGAAATGGCCAGGATGTTATATACAGGTACCAATTCCCCAAAACAAGCATCACTATCGTGTACTGCAAACATACACTTTAAAAAAATGTAAGAACATGATGCCCCTCTGGACACTGTGACATGTATCTGTAGCCCCAGCTACTCAGGATTTTGAGGCAGGAAAGTCATGAGTCTGGGGCCAGCCTTGAACAACACAGGCAACATGGCAAGACTTTTTCTAGAAAAGAAATACGATACTACTTACCTGTATCTCTATTATGCTTTTTCTACTAGTCATATGAAAAGTACTTAACATCTGCGAACAGTACACTATGGACCAAGCCCCCTTTTACTCTTTTTATGGGTATAACCTTATTGAATTTGAATGGATTCCAGTTGGGGAGATGCTGTCATTATGCATGGAAAAGGAAACTGTGGTTCAGAATAGTTCTGTGACTTGTCTGCCAATTCCAGAGCTCATCTAGTTGACCACCATGCAGTATAGATTTTATGGTCCTCCCCCTCACTGTCTGTCTACTCTCTCATAATGTAATATATGTCTTATATTGCCGAACTTCTAGAAGAGGCCAGATGCCAGGTCTTGGAAAGATTCCTACATGGATAACTCCTACCAGCAAAAAATGAAACAGCAAATAAAGTATAAAAAAGAACTGAGTCATAGTTCAAAACAGTGCATTCAATTTCTGATTCCATTTTCCAAAAATGCCAAGGTGCTCTTGGCAAAAGAATCCATGAGCCTGGCAGTGAACTGGTGATGCCACTGGAAATATGTCATTCTTTGTACAGGGTCTGGAGATCTCAAAACCAGGGCAGAATACCTGGTCTTTTGGGATCAGTAGAAAATAAAGCACTGGGAGATTGATTTAATTTTCAATTTATCAAAAATTGACTTTAAGAGTCCCAGAAGAAAAGGCTGCATGTAAAAACAATAAACCTGTGCTTCCTAGGCAAATCTTAGTCCCTGCATGGATCGCAGCCTAGATTGTTTCAAGTGTTTCCATATAGCAAGGGGTGTTCTAGCCTGCAAACTCTTGGCTCCAAGGGGTTCAGGGTCTCTGGATTTTGCAGCAAAAATTCTCAACCTCTCGGTCATCCCACCAGCCAGCACATCCCTGCCAGTAAGTATGGCCCACTTAGTAGTAATATTCTACAAGTACTCCTTGCATTATTTTAAAAATTGTCCCAAACTGATCACTCCTGAGAGACCAGACTATGTTATTAAACTTTTGCACTAAAATTACTTTGTCTGCACGTATGTAAATGCCACATTATTTCTCTGGTGTGAGAGACTGAAAGTGTAAATAAGTATAATAAATATTGTGAAACAGGAAAACAGTGTTCCAATGGGAAGGGTAAGTAGGGAGACAGGAGGAGGAAAGGAAGGAATGGAAAAGAAAAAAATGAGGAAAAAAGGAAAAAATGGGAACAAAGTTTTTGTAAAGAAGGAAGGGACAGGGTTGAAGCGGGACAGTGGAATAGGAAGAAAAAGAATCAAGTTAGTTCATGTATAGGTACAAATTCCCTGAAATGAAGATGATCATTGTGTATACCTAAAATGTACCAATCAACTTAATAAAGAAAATAAAATTACTTTGTCTGATGTATAAGGCAGGTAGAAAAGAAAAATCTCAGCCTAATATGTGAAAGTAAAAAAAATCTCTGTTTTATTCATTTCTGAATGAAGGTCGTATGGAAAATAATGAAGCTGGGAATAAAAGGAAAGAAAATGCCCCAGCTATGATTCTCAGGTAGTGATTTTCCCCATATCAATCCAGTTGTCCAGTGTGCGCACAATACAGCAGGCTTTGCTTGCAAAGGGCAAGGAATAATCAAATCCTTCCCTGAATATTAAAATGCACATTTCCAGCCAGTCTGATTTTTAGAGCTCCTATCTTTGTTTTTTTGAGGTGCTAGTGATGGTTCAGTGATGCTAGTGAATGTTCAGAAGAACAGATGATCTGTTGATGTACCTTAGGAGAATCGGTGTCAAGACCATTGGCTCGCTCATTCCAAAGGCATGCTTTGGGAATGTTTTGAAATATCATCAAAAATAAAATGATTTAATGACTTAAAGGTACATATAAACCTACAAAAAGGGGTAATAAGCAATATTCAGCCGCAGAAAACAGAAAATATCAAACTACTTTAAACAGACAAAAAACATGACTAGGAAAAATTATGTGCTCATAAAATCATCAGAGGGCTGGAGGAGCATCCAGGAAAGACTCCCAGAATAGCTCTGCAGGGCTGATCCGGGAGGGGCTGCTGCCTCTGTCCCAAGCAGGAAGGTGGGGAGCAGGCTGCCCTGGAACTGCCATGATTAAGAAAACAGCTAGTTAGGTGTGGTTGCACACACCTGTAATCTTCGCACGATCTCTCGTGAGGAGAGAGGATCACAAGTTTGAGGCCAGCCTGGGCTATGTAGTAAATTCAAGGCCAAATGACTACCATAGCAAGACCCTGTTTCAAAACAAATAGATGGTGGAAGAAAAGAAGGAAAGAAGGAAGGGAGATGAAGAGAAAGAGAAAAGACAGAATGATGCAAGAATGAGAGCCCTGCACAACTTGACTTTCAGCAGCAGTGATGAAAGCAGCAGAAGGCTAAGCCCTGCCCCAGATCCTCTGTTCACACTGCACGCAGGTGAATGCCTTGAGGCGGCAGCACCTAAGCCTTCCAGGGTATGCACACTAGCCATTTAGCCTCAATTCATGCTACAAAAAGATGGCCAGGGGTGTGTCCGCTATCCCCATCGCAGGTACCACGAAGTGAAAGCAGATTTACCAGGCAGGGCACCACTGAAGCATTTAGGGTAATACGTGAGGAAAACAAACAGCAAAAAGGAAAAAAAAACTCACTGCTCAGAGCTAAGTCCCTAGCAACTTGCTGAGGCTGTGGGCATTGGTTGTTGTGCCTCATGAGTGTTTCTGTTTCTGGCCATTCATCTGACAATTGCAGCCAGCTCTCTTTGTTACAGGTGACCTGTGGTCACTGGAAGGAGGGCAGGGAATCAGAAAAGTTGTTCTGATGGATTCTGCTTGCAGGGATTTGAAATATGATCTGGCTTCCTGCAATAATTTATAGCAAGTCTGGGGTCTTCTAGGTAAGTCTATA
This sequence comes from Cavia porcellus, assembly GCF_034190915.1. Lineage (NCBI taxonomy): Eukaryota > Metazoa > Chordata > Mammalia > Rodentia > Caviidae > Cavia > Cavia porcellus. Next base: position 31,971,603 of record NW_026947500.1, read on the forward strand.
GTCGCATAATGAATGCAAGTCTTTTCCACCCATCCATTCCTCATCCCTGACCCTGCATTTTACAGCTTTGACAGAATACTCAAGGACCAAGGCTGATCACAGGAGGGACCTGGTACTGTATAATAGAGTAGGGTCACCTGAGGTTACAGTCAACTCTTGACTTCATGGAAGCAAATGGTTGGTCTCAGGGATTTTGTCCTTTATTCTAGAAGCAACCTGCATGTCACCTCCCTGAACTGGGTGCCCTTGTGTTGACCTTATACCTTCTTAGCATTCTACCTAGAACTCTCCTACATTATCCCCCATTTTGGCCTCCAATTTCTTTCTCTTACTTCTGCCAGCTAATTTAAGCTATAGGTACCCTAACCTGATATGCCTTGAGTTCATGTATAGTATAGTGTATTTTAACCAGTGCTTCCAATCCAAGGGAAATATCTGACAAAAAGAGATCAGGCTCTGGAGAGCCTGAGGCAAAGAAGTTGAGGTATTTGATCTCACTCAAAGCCAGGCCTCCACTTCCCTCCCTCCCATACAGGCAGCTTTCTACTGGGCTGGGGGGCAGGCAGGCCTTCTCTTCTCTTAGGTGTACTTGAGTGTGAGGCACCTGCTTCTCTCTGATCTCCTGTGCTTTCAGCCTGCCTGCTCCTTCCCTGGGTTCCTGCCTACCCATCCCAGCTTCTTCTAGATTCTCAGACTGCTCAGCTTTTTGACCCAGGGTAACCACTGTCTTCATAAAGCTCCTGGTAAGAACACATGCCAGGGAAGGAAGGGAAACCCAATTCGGCATAGTTAAGAGCTGGACAGTGGGGAGGAACTGCAAAGTGTCAGCTGACCCACTACAGAGTTGTTCCAAGTCTAGATGGAGCCCTTGGCCATTTGAGTGCTGGTGTCGAACAGTCACTGAGTGTCCTGGGGTGATGCTACTGTCTTTAGCCAAGGGCTGTTCCCAGCAAGAGCTGACCTCTGAGGGCTGGCAGCCAGCAGTGTGCCCAGAAGCTGAGGAACCATTCCTCTAGTCCTGAGCACCATGGCTGTGTCCAATCCTGTGTGCTCCTTGGCCCATCTGTGGCCACCACCAAACCTCTGTGGGAGCCAGAGGCTAGTGGACAAATGAGAATACCCCCTGGGTTTGCAGTCACTTTCATTGCTGATAGCAGTCGCATACTGAGTGCCAAACCTCATAGCATCCGTGCATTGAACATACATAAATTCAGCAGTACAGGGCCCTGAGAGAAAAAGGAAAATAAATAATAACTAATGCCTTAAAAAGTATATTTTGCATATATTCTGGTACCCGGTACCTTGCACGTCTCTTGACCCCTATTACTCTCTAAGACTGCATATTCAAGGCCACACACATATTACTACAAGGACTATTTAAAGGATTTTCAAGGATTTAATTCAGCATGATTTTACTTTCTCTGCTGGCTTTAGTGTCTAAGCCCCACATGCAGTTTATCTGTGCCACTATACCTACCTGTGCAAGGCTCTGGAGAGGAGAAAAATATGTGTGACTCAGGGGATTGCACATCTGTGGAATGAGGCAGAGGCGTCCTCCTGCAGGTCTGTCCCTCCTGCCTGTGCCCTGGCTGCTGCTGGTCTAGTCCCCATTCCTCACCATTGCTGAGGCTGCCCTGCTGCTACGGGGAATCCTGAAACACACACCCTTGATTTAAAATCCTCCCCCACGGCTTTGGACTGGAGACTCAGAGTCTAAGCTCCCTGTTCAGGACTCATCTGGGGTGCCCGGCCCAGGCACACTTGCTAGCTGAGATCAGCCCTGCTTAACCCCACCCCACCCTGGGCTACCGCCAGGATGCCCTTCCTCCAGCTTGCCGTGTGGTTTTGTATCTCCGTCTTTGTACAACTCAGGCTCTGCTCAGAGCATCCCTTCCTGCCTGCTTCACCTCAGTCGAGACTCCTCTGTGACACTTGGGGCTGTGTGATTCTTCGTCCTGTGTGTTGTAGCAGCATCCCTGTCCTCTGTCCTCTAAGTGCCAGTCACCCCTTCCGATTACAACAACCAAAACGGTCTCTAGACGTTGCCATATGTTCCTTGGGAGGCAAACCCACTGATGTAAGCAATGCTTTCAGAACTTGGTTTAAATATTATCCTCCCCGGAATCTTTTCCCAACGCCCGTGTCTGCAGATCTGGCGTAGACACCTGTCCTTTGTGTTCCAGTGGCCCCTGGTTCTTGCCCCAATCACAGCCCTTACCCTCAGTTTCTGATTATTACTGTATTTATTTTATTTCTCCATTCAGCTCCTTAAGGGCACGAATCATGTTTTATTCATTCCTGAGACCTCAGCACTCAGAACAGGAGCTAGCATATAGTAGTCACAGTGTTTCTATTTGTTGAACAAATGAGCAAACAAGTGTGTCAGGCAGAGAGGTGACTCCCAAGCTCAGCCTTGAAAAACCAGGACATAGTTCTAGCTCTGATGCATATAAACATTCAACTCACCTGTCAAAGCTGGAAACAAATGCACATTATGGTAGTTATCAGTTAGGATCTTTTGGCTGAAATGAACGAAAACAACACAACACAACTCAACACAAGCTAAATTAAAGCACAAAGGGATGGACTTCAGGTGCAGCTCAGTGGTAGCACACTTAGCCAGTGAAGCCTGTTGGAAAAAGACAGGGAACTTTAGCTCCTGTGACTCCAGCTGGGACTCCACTGGACCAGGCAGTGATGCTCTTCCTTCTGTTCGTGCACTGTAGACAACTCAGAATGACTCTGAGTTAGGTGTCCTGACACCAGAGAGAGGATTGTCCCCACAGGATGGCTTTCTTGGGGAAGATGAGGTTGGAGATGGGCTTCATGAAGGAAGCACCAGGCCATACTTTCAAAGGGGACCTCAGAAGTCATGCTATCCCAAACACAGGTGGGCCAGAAATGTTGAGTCAAGACAAATGGAATCTTGTGACATACATGGTACTGAACCCCTCTTGGGCTGGGTTTCTCCTGAGAAACACCAAACCACTTTTTCTGATCTCTGACTGTCCTGCCAGTGTGACCTGTGTCACTGTGGCTCACTCTTTGGAAGATTAAGAAACAACAAGAAGTAAAGAGGATCACCCTCTTTCCTTAGAAGTCACCTCGCCCAAATCTGAAGCAGCATGTCGTCCTCCTATTGCCACTGCATGCATGTGAGCGATGTTTTGGGAAACAAAATGAAATGTGACATTTTTGGCAAGGTTTTTAAGAATTTCACATGCACACTTTGCAGAGGAGAATCATCCAGCCCTTATTCCGAGCCTCCCACCTGTTCCAAGAGGAGCTGATCTCATTCTACTGACAGAGGAGCTTTCAAGACGGGGGCTTGGTCAGAGACTGCTGCAAAGATCTCTGTGCTCGTCCCATGGTCATCTCCTCCCTACGAGGCGAAGGCAGAACTTCCTGAAATTTGGTTTCCAGAAATTACTTCCTAGAACTCCCTCTGCCTTCCCAGGGGCAGGTAGTCCATGCAGCTCCTGTTCTAACCAGGGCAGGCATTACATGGTGGGAGCAGCACTGCTTTGCATGGCCAAGGACATCCCCTGATTGGTGGGGGAGAACATGGACATGGAGCCAGATCAATTTCGTCACAGCCAGATGGCCCAGAATTTGTCTTGCTGAAACCCCACCTGGTCTCTGAACCCTCGCCAGGAAGCTGCAGGATCTTGTTCAGAGTCTGTTCTTCTTGGAGGATGGAGCTGTCCTTCACACTAAAGCTGAAAATCTGGGGCTTGGGGGGAATTTTGGAGGAGGTCTTCAGATACTGGTACTCTGGAAATGCGCCAAGATGAGGCCAAACCATGTTATTTGTCCTGGGAAATCTGGCCGCGTAAGATAGCCATTCACTTTGGGGCTCATTGCTCAAGAAATTCTGGAATCCATGGTCTTAGGAACCTTCATCCTTCTTCTTTCAATGCACTGGGGATAAGACTTTCAAATCTAACCTACACCCACAGAAATGTCTTTCACCGTCTTTTGTTTTTCTGTTGGTGTTTGTTTTTGAACTTGAGCCTTCAGGCTGAGCTTCCTCTCCAGCCTTTTTGATTTGTTACATTAAAATAGGGTCTCATTAAGTTGCCTAGGCTGATTTGTAATCCTCCTGCGTCAGTCTCCTTGTTAGCTGGGATTAGGAGTATGTGCCACCATATCCAGTTCTGTTATTGCCTCTAAATAGAAATTCTTCGGGCTTTTCATGCTAATTTCCACACAGTCATCCAGTGAGTCTTTATGAATGCCTAACTATGTGTTGTCCTGAGGGGTGGCCAGAGTCATGCCAAAGTCCCTGCCTTCATGGAGCCGCAGTCCTGTAGGAGAGCAGACAGAAATACTCTCACAGAGATGGGTGGCACACTTCCAAGAGCATGCAACCGGGCGAGGCAAGGGGGAGTTACAGGCTGGGCCAAAAAAAGGCTCCTTTGGGAGGTGACTTGTGAGCAGATGCCTAAAATGAGAGATGGTGGAGCCCCAGAAGGGGGCATTCCAGAAAGAAGCAGCAGTAAGGTCACACACACTTGGGGAGCTCAGAGAGCACCCAGTGACCCACGTCGCATCAGCCCTCTTTGTGGTAGAGGCTCCCAGCCATGACTCCTTGCTTCCCTTTACCTCCTCCACATCGAATCTATGATTTCTCTTTCCAAATATATCTTGACCTTGTCCGTTTCCTGTTGTCCATACCCACCCTGTTCCAAGCCCTTGCTATCTCTTCACGTCTGGATTACTGCAAGAGCCTCCTAAATAACCTTCTATAAATTCTTCCATTCCAATCACATTTCTCTCTTGTTTAGAATTCGCTAAAGGTTCCTCTTGTCCTCTTGAGCACTGGGGCTTCAGCCACAAGATCTCTGTATTTGTTTGCTAGGGCACAGGCTAGGCAGTTGAAACCATAGAAGTGATTCAGGCCAATGCTCTGAATCAGGGTATTAGCAGTGCTTGTTCACCTTGAGGGCCACAAAGGGAGGCTCCAGACCTCGCCCTGTGGTTTGAAGACACTTGCGTTTTCCCGGAGACCCCACAGCGTCTTTGCTCTGTGCATGTCTGTCCACATCTCCGCCTCTCAGGACATGAGTCACATTGGCTTAAGGTGCGCAATCATGACCTTGTGCTAATTTATTTACCCCTGAAAATACCCTGTCTTCAGATGCAGTCCCATCCTGGGCTGAGATCCTGGACTGTAGGACTTTCACGTGGGAATTTTAGAGGGGCCGCAGTTCACAACAGCTCAGTTTGACTTTCTCAAATGCAGTAAAATCTTTCTTACTTAAGACTTTGTCCTGAGCTTGCCTGTTTCTCTTTCACTCCAGTTTTTAAATTGAATTGCCTTTTTCTTATTCATCCATAGAAATTATTTATATATTCCAAACAGATCCTAATGTTTTCTTTTTTATAGTTGTCTAATAAAGAAGTTATTTCTTAATGTGGATGAAGACTTAGGGCTATAAAACATGTCCTAAAGGCTCGACAATGGGACCAAATGTGTTGTTGTATTTTCCAGAGAGCAGATGGAATGCAGCGTCCTTCAGTTTTGCTTCCATGGGTTTTAAAGAGAAACTAAATACGCTTGGTGGGGGCACACCTGTAATCCCACACTCAGGAGGCTGAGGCAGGAAGACTGCTGTGAGTTCAGAGCTAAGCAGAAAGGTTCTGTCCCAAAAACATAAAATAAAACAAAACAACAAAAGACATTATATATAATATATAATGTATATGTGTGTATGTATATATATGATGTCATTCTACGTTTATATATAAAGTCTCAAAGCAGGAAGAAGTAGTCTGCAACATTAGAAGTCAGGATAGCAGTTATTTGTGGGGAGAAAGGAAAGGCATGGATTGGATTTCTATGGTCCTTGTGATGTATTGCTTGGGCAATGTGATATATTGCTTGGTCGATGTGCTGACTCCACACAGGAGTGTCCCGTTTGTGATAAAGCATCCATCTGTGCCCTTATGAGACATGTACTTTTTAGCTCCAATGTTATACTTCAATAGTCGGAGCAGCCATAAAAGTACAAGCCTCCTCCAAAACGCAAGCATAATGTCTTATATTTAAATGTCATGTATACTCAAAAAGAGAAGCTGAAGTCCCCTGGACACTTGGCCACTCTATGGGGTATCTTGGGAGTGTGGAACTGGCTTGGTCTTTTGAAATAACTTGAGAAGAATTGCAGGTTCTATCCAGGGGGCCCCACAAAGCATGATGCCTGAAACCTATGCTCAGGAGTAGAGAAGCAACAGCTTCCGCCTTTTCTAAACACTGTGGCCTTTGCTGCCGAGTTCTGATACACCAGAGCTACCTAAACCTAAGTATATGGACAGCTTCTGTACCAATTATTCTAATTTTTTTTTTTTGCAGTACTGGAGATTAGGGTTTTTACACTGATCTACACCCCCAGTCACCCACCCCAACCCCACCTTTATTTTATCTTTTTAATTTTGAGACGGGCTCGTGTTAAGTCACTAAGTTTTCCAGTGGGCTCAAACACAATTTTCCTTCTTCAGCCCTTTAGAGTGCTGGGATTACAGATGTGCACACCTGACCATGAGTATAGGCAAAGTTTAAATCATGAGGATACCTTCTCCAGCTTTAGCACAACATTGCAAAACCACCTAAAATAGAAATTGGTTTACAATATCATTGGATAAAAGGGAAAACTATAATTTGAAAATTCCATTGTATATCAGAATGCTATGAAGTTACTGAGCTATTCCCTATAAATACATGCATCAATTGACAAGAGACATGGATTTATAAATACATGTTGGATTAAAAAATTTCAGTGTTATATATAGTATAGCCTGTTTTTTAAAAATCTCACAAATACAGAAAAATGCTTGAATGCATATGTATGTGCATGTGTTCTGTTTATAAAATCATACCCAGACCACTCGTTCTACAAGAGTAAGTCAAAGAACCAGTAACAAAAGCAAATTTTAACTATATCTGTTCCTTCACTCATATTTTTCATATGCATGAAGGCAAACATATCATGCGCAGTAATACTTTTTAAGTTCCCCTAATTTCTTTGCTATTCATATTATCTGTCTGGAAAAATGCCCCTAAAACTCCTCCAGCCCACACCTTCTGTCTCACTTAGGTTTCCCATCTGTTGTGATTTGGATCAAAATTGTCTTCCAAAAGGCTCATGTGGTCAGATATAGGGCTTTGGGGAGCTGATTGGATTGGAGGGAATTAACTCATCAATGGATCAACTCATTAGTAAGTTCGCAGCTGTTCTGCTGTGATGGAGGAAGTGTTCGCCGGGGTGTTGTGTTACCTAGAAGAGTGTATCCTGTCCTCTGCCCCATCCCCACCTGGCTCTTTCTGCTCTTTGCTATCTGGCTGCCATGAGTGAGCCGCTTTCCTTCTCTCTTCCTTCCCTTCCACCGTTGGAGCCAGCCTACCATGGACTGAAATCCATTAGCCAAAATCCATCGTTCTTCCATTAAGTTGTGTATTAATGTCAGGTATTTTGTCTCAGCAGTAAAAGCTGACTAATATACTATCCCCACTTCCTGCTCCCTCACGCATAAGCTAAAGATTCTGTACGGTAAAGGGTGGGCCCTCCTTGCAAGGGCAGAAGCTGACCTGGGCCAAGCTCTCTGTGGCTTGGGCGGAGGTGTTGGGGCTGGGCATGGGGCTGGCAGTGCATCACCTTTATAACCATCATCCCATTCTGATCGCAGGGAAACACCCTGAAGGACATTCAGGAAGGTTGACATGTTAGCAGTAGTTATTTTTGACAGTTGAATTAGAATGGATTTTAATTTTCTTTGTTTTGCTTATCTGTGTTTTCTGACTTTTTTTTTGCCATGAACAGACATACCTTGATTAATTCTTCAGAGTTTCTATTGAAGTACATCTTGATTAATTTATAAAAGAGAAGTTTAAAAAATAATTCCCTCATACTTTTCAAGAGTGTAAGTTTGGAAAAAGCAAGTGTAGTACCTGCCAAGTTAAAGAAGAATAAAAATAAAGCTTCTTCCCCAAATTTGATCACAGATATTCTACCCAAGCCAACCATCAACTAGCACTAGGTTTTGATCTTGTCTCCTTAAGCAAAAGTGTTTTCAGAAATGTGCAAGTGAAGAAAAAAAGACTGAGGACATGCTAAACCAGCACACTTGGCCCCTTACCTGACAATGGGTACAGGGGTGATGGCCCTGAGATTCTGAGTGAGCTGAGGTGTGCAGAAAATCCCACACAGGCCCGGCCCATCACAGGTCTTGCAGTAGATGTAAGCACCTATTATGTGAACTACTTTGGCTTCACTTCAGAGCTGGGCCCTGCTTTAGGGTTGTCAACACAGTGATCCTACCCTAAAGGAGCCCCCAGTTTGTGCCAGGAGTCAAATAACAACAGTCTCAGCCAGTGAGCATTTATCAAAATGCTCATGTGCAGAGACTTCTGAGTGCTGCGTATTTAGAGTGATCTCTGAGGCAGCCTGTCTGAATAATTATCTTATCAGCTGTCCTCCTGGGAAGAGATATCTGTTCAGCCCTCAGCCTGAGCCCAGAATGGTGGTGTGGTATTGGATCTGTTACCTGTCTACAGTGGGTGCTAGAATTAAACTTTCTGCCAATTATGATCTTTCAACACCTCAATTCTATCATCTGTAACATAGGACTAATTCTACTTGTTAATATTGCTGCATAGGTTATTATAAGAGTAGAAAGAACTGGGCACGGTGGCGCACACCTGTAATCCCGATGCATGGAAGCTCGAGGCCAGGCCAGTGGGCCAGATAGTGACTTAACAGCCAGCCTGAACTACATAGCATGACCATCTCAAAAATGCAAAAAGGTTAAAAATTCAATATGTAAAAGCTCTTAGACCAGTATCTGGTATGTAAGTTATGGCTGGCTGATACTATTTTGCTGTTATTATCTCCTTTCGTAGGAGCTCCTTCCAGCTGGAACACAGTCTTATTAATTGTTAGATTCATAACACCACCCCAGAAGTCAGCATACAGTTGAAACCAATAGTTGTGTGATAAGTAAAAGAGCAAATATATGAATCATATGTTGCAGGCAGGGAGGTGGAGGGTGTTTCCCTTCATGAGTAGGCATGAGATTACTCCAAGGGTGATGCTAATGGAGGAGTATGGCACTTCTTAGGGCAGACAGAGTTACAGAAATAGTGAATATTGGACACAGTTCAACTCTCCCAATAGGAGAAGCACGAGGCTTAGGGAGTCATGCACCTTGAGTGTAGTTGGCTGTGCATCTCATTAGCATCAGAGGGTGCTAAGGAAAGTGGGCCCTTTAACCTCAAACTCAGTCAATGGGGAATTGGACAGACTTTTAATTTCATGCCAAGTTCACGAAGTCTTATTGAATGCCAAGCATCTTATGCTAGGCTCACAGAAATAGAGGTGTGGTGACTCAGGGAGGGTCTACTTTGTGGCAGTGCAGACGTTAAGCAGTTCCAGTGGGATGAGAGAAAGCTTAGGCCTGATGAGAGCTGGACATGTTTTCCTCTGCAGATATCAAGAGACTGAAAAACAATCTGAGAGCTGCGGGGAAACAGAAGTTCTTTAGAATATGGCTTGAACAAACCTGTTGAAGTCATACTTGAGTTATGCTCTGGACCCTCCAGTTAGAGGGAGCTCTCCATACTTAATGGAAGCCCTGTGGGGAGAGGTAGAAGTTAATTTTTATTGTCATAGGTAGATGGTGATGGGAACCACTTCCCTTATAAAAGTAATGCTTCCCCACGCCTCTCCCCACAGGGAGGAGTCTTGGGGAGCAGGATAGCAGGGAGATATTGCTACAAAGCACACTTTTGTCCTGCCTAATTCACAACTATAAATTCACATGATAACAGACTTACCAATATGGCTGAAAAGGCATGGTACAGCTCAGGGGTGGGAAAATCATAACTTAGCTCCCCACCAGTGCCATTAACTTCCCACCTGGGAGCAGTTTAGCACTGAGCATCCATTACGTATTAGTGAGACTGAGGATGTAGGAGGAAGGGCTCTGTGTGGGTAGTAATCCAGCATTAATGAGGCAGTACCCTAGAGCAGGATGTGCCTGGCACAAGAGATAGAAGCTCTGGCCTTTATCATTGCCCTGCCCTAGGTGACTTTGGGCAAGTCATTTATCTACTGTGGCCTTGACTTCCTCATCGTAGAAATAGGACTTGCATTAAATCACCTCCTAAAGTCCATCAGGCTGTGAATTCAGTTCAGAATGTTTCGTGCATTATGAAGAAAATTGCAGAAATTGCACTCCCTATCTTGGAAAGTAGAGCCAGGCAAAATCTCAACCAGCAGTTTTCCAGCCTTGGCAGAATGTGCATCTCAGGCTGTGACCATAAGGCTTTCCCTAAGGATCCCCTAACAGAAGAGCCTCAGTATGACCCAGCACAGGGTTTGGGGACATGGCTCTCAGGCATGACATGTCTTTGAGTTTTTTGCTATCTGGAGAGTAATTTCACATTCCACGCCATATTCTATCCTTCCTTGTGTTCATATAAAAATAAGATTTTAAACTACTAAATCTAGATCTGAATGTTTACAGAGAACCTTATCTTTCATGAACTATAGCTAAGTCTTAAGCTTGGATGATAGCATTACAGGAAATGTCTAATTTGAAGTTTGTGTTTTCTGAATTTTCAGTCTCTTCTCTAAAAGTAAAGAAAAATTAATACCTATTTTAAAATGAAGTATGTCATAGTTTTGACCTTTGTGTGTAATATTTAGGAGAGGACTTCCCTGTATGAATGAGTTCCTGATGGCAGTTTCTTACGCTGTTCATGTAGACATCCAGGTGCTTTAAAGATAGCAATCACATGACGATGTGTGCATCTGAATAATGATGATGAAAGTAACTTGCATTATTGTGCTAACATTATATATCTTTATGTGTACATTTGTCTAATCTTTATTAAATCTTTTGAAGTAGTATGATCCTCATTTTAACAATGAAGTTATCAAAACACCGAAGAGTCAAAGCAACTTTCCTGGTTGGAACATCTTTAGTGCCCCATCTTTTAGCTTCTCAGCTCACCCCTAAGGCCTGACCCTTGCTGCAGAGGATGCTACAGAGCAGCTGACTGTGATCACTTGAGCAGTTCCTTTGCTCCTGCTTTTGTGCATTCCCACACCCTGAGACTGTGCATGACCAGTGTGGTGGAATGAATACCTAGGGAGGCCCAGCCAACAGTGGCAGGGAAGCCTCAGAATAAGGAGTAGACACTAAACAAGCCTTTATCAGCAGGCAAGAGTAATTGGCAGTTGTTGCCTCCTGCTCTTGACACTAGTGAAGTCCCAGCTCTTTGCACACCCAATACTGCAGATGCTCCCTCAATGAGAGGATCAGTGGGGAAAAACTCGGGAATGTTCTACATCAGTGAATCTCAAACTTGAGCAGGAATCAGAATCTGCCAGGGCACTTATCAAAGTTCAGGGGCCCCACCCCAGAGCTTCCAGTTCATTGTACACCACCCTGATAAATGGCATCAGACAACCAACAATTCTCTAACCAATAGTAGCATGCAAGACCACTTACAGAGTCTGTTCAGAGTCTAAAGTACCATCCATTGGAGTGTACACCACAGGCTGCTCCAGATTCTTATACTCAAAGGCATAGAGTATAGAAAATGTTCATGTATCAATACCCCACAATCAGTATATTCATTGTTTCATAAACATATACTAAAAAGAGATTTTTTAAATTTTAGAGACTACTATGAATTCCATCCATGAAAGCTGTTTCTCATTACTATGCTAATTAGCAAAATGTGCATCTGGCTGTGATAATTGAAGTGTACAATTGTGGCTGGAGTGTGACCTTTCTTATATAATGCAGGCTGACAATCCCTGTTCTATGACTTCTTGGTTGGACACCTAGGATAGAACTTCAGTTAGCACAGACATGTAATATAATCAATCCGAGTGATTATTTCAGAGTAGATTATAGGCCACCTTCATGAGAAAGAGCTTAGTTAACAAACCTTTGGGCTTTGTTTGGTCCCACAGACAGAACCTGAAATCATAGAAGAAACCAACGTGGACAGAGTTCACGACCCCCGGGGCTACGCCAGGTCGAGGCCGGTAAAAGGCCACTCAGAGACGTCCACACTGAGCTCGCAGCCATCCATCGACGAGGTGAGGCAGCAGATGCACATGCTGCTGGAGGAAGCTTTCAGCCTGGCATCCGCAGGCCACGCCGGCCAGAGCCGCCACCAGGAGGCCTACGGCTCCACACAGCACCTGCCCTACTCCGAGGTGGTGACCAGTGCCCCGGGGACCATGACCCGGCCCAGGGCTGGCGTGCAGTGGGTGCCGACCTACCGCCCAGAAATGTACCAGTACAGTCTACCCCGACCGGTAAGTCCGATGTCCCTCCTGTCATCGTTGGTCAGCCCTGGCCAGTGGGTTCAAGAAGGGACTCAAAACAAAGCAGGGGCTTCCAATGATGAACCATGTTAGGCGTCAGAGACAGAGCTTGCTGGCTCTCATTCTAGCCTTCATCCACAACACAGAGCCTTTTATTCCTCTAGGAAAAATATGCAAGAAGCTCTTATGCTCAGAAGAGGTGGCACATGCCTGTATCCTGGTACTTGGGAGGCCGAGGCAGAATCACAGGTTCTAGTCCTGCCTGGGTAACTTAGCAAGAACCTGTATCAAGATAAAGAAAATTTTAAAAAGCCTGAGATATAGCTCAGTGTAAGGCCCTAGGTTCAACCTCCACAACAGAAAGAAAAAAATAAAGGGAGGCTGTAGCTCAGTGCTAGAGCACCCCTGGTTCAACCCACAGTACCATCAGGCGGGGGAAAAAAGAAAAGCCTTTATGTTCAACCCTAACACATTGTAGGATGAATTTTATTTTCTACTGACCCTCGTGAAAAAGACTGACCTCATTTTTCATTCAAGAAGAATGCCAGGTAAACAGTAAACACTAGTTGATTTAGTAGTCATTGCTTCTATGATTTCAAATAACAGTTTTAATTAGTTTGCATTTCATTCACCACTGTAGCATCTACATATATCTTTTTCAGATGACAGGCACAGTTGTAGAAATCATAGACCATGCTAGACAGAGCTGGTGTAGATAGATTCAGCCCTATCTCAGGGGTTACTTCTGAGCAGAAGTTTATGAATTGTTACTGTGATTTGTCACTATTCAAGAAGAGTCAACATTATCGAGTGTTTTACCAGCCCTCGTACTGATCTAAGTGTTACTTGTATGTTACTTATTCAGTGCTTACAACAAGCTCCTGAGACAAGTACTCATGTTATCCCTAATTTACAGATGAGAAAACTGGGAATATACAATTTTCTCAAGGACAGATAGGAAGAGACAGAGTTGGGAGCCAAGGCCAGGCAGTTTGACAGCAGAAACTAAGTTCTTGAGCGTGTCCTACTGGCTTGTGTTTCATTATATCATCTCTCTGCTGTATTATTTAACTTCATTTGAAGCAGGTTGTTTAGGGCACCTGTGAGCCTGCACTCCCTCCCCCTAACTATCTTGGGACTTAATAAATTGTTGCTGAGATGCTGTGTAAGTATGCAACTGGCACACCAGAGCCTGTCTCCATATTGTCCCTTTGTTCCGTGTTGCTCCTTTTGGGCCACTGAGACGTCACCTATGATGCTGCTCTTTGAGGCAAGCCTCCTTCTCTTTGAAGATCTTGTCTCTCGCTTCAGCTTCTTGTCCCCATACCATTCCTGGTTGATTAGCAAAAGAGCCCAAAGTCTGTTGCAATTTGGGGCTCAAGAGAAGTGACTGTGCTTGGGGTCAACATCAGTGCAAGGCTTTGTCCTTAGGTCTGCAGGTTTAGAATTTCTCTCTCGCCCCTTTCTCTAGGGAGATCAGGTCCTGGGAATCTGCCTTATGCTGGTTATGCTCATAACTGCTTTATTATTAAGAATGTGTATTTGCCAACCTTCAGCGAGTCTCTGGTGGCCAGGTGCCAGGGTGACCTGCCCAGTACATTTGTGCTCGCTGGTCTGCATGCTCCTCACTAAGTACTGTAAATGCCAGTTGGAGAAAATAAGACAACATAAGAACTAGTTATCTTAAAGGCATTTTCTTACTTTGTGATATGCAAATCCAGGGTATAAGCAATAAATAAAACAAACGCAAGACATCTTTTTTTATATCCTGTTTTCTGAAATACAGGTAGAATACAAAGAAAAATTCTTTTCCTTCTTTTAGGGTGCTAGAGATTAAACCCAGGACCTCATGACTGCTAGACCGTTGCCTTACTATTGTGCTATGTCCCCAACTCTCAAAGAAAAACTCAATATAATATTAATATTTTTATTATTATGGTGAAGTATATAAAACAAAATATATTGCTTTAGCCATTTTAAATATAAAGTTCATTACACTTAAGAATTCACATTGTTGTGCCCTCAATCTCCAGAATTCTCCATCTTGCAAAATGGTACTTTGTACCTATTAATAAAAACTTCTCTTCCCTCCCCCCATAGCCATGGCAACCACCATTCTATTTTCGGTCTATAATTTGACCATTCTAAGTATTCCATGTAAGTGGAATTATATATTTATATGACTAGTATATTTTACTTAGCATAATATCTTCAGGGCTCATCCATGTCATAACATGCTTCAAGAATTCTTTGCTTTTTAAAGACAGAATAATATCCCTTTGCATGTGGGTAGTACCTGTTGTCTATCCATTCATGTCAGCGGCTGCTTGGTGTGTTCCACCTTTGGCCATTGTGAATGGCATTACTGTGAATGTCACTGTACAAATCTCTTCAAGTCCTTGCTTTCCCCTTCTGGGTCTATACCCAAGAGTAGAGTTGCTGGCTCTTATGGAATTCTATTTGTAATTTTGGAGGAACTTCTCTGTTATTTCCCACAGTAGTTTCCAAGAGTCCCAATATTTACACATCCTCAACAACACATAGTAGTTGCTGGTCTCTTGGTTGTAGCCTTCTTAAGGTATGTGACATGGTACTTCTCTGCAGTTTGACTTGCATTTCCTTAACCATTAGTGATGGTTGTTAGCCATTTTTGCTCCCTTCTTAACATAATTTTTTCAGGCAAAATAGACTTAGGGGAAATGACGAGATCTCAGGAATACAAATTTCCCTTCAACATGAGGGAACTTTGGTGAGTACATTTAAAAAGCACAGCATTACCAAAGAGTATCAGCAACTCTGAGTTAGAAAAGTTCTCACTCACCCTTCCAAATTGTCTTTTAAATGCTTTCCCATGACAATCGTATTACAGTTTCCAAAATGACAGCGTTCTAGTAATTGAATGATACGTGCACACCTGCCTTTAGGAAGGAGGGAATTTCCTTTCTGAGATTTAGTGAATTCCTTAATCTTTCCATGTTTATGTCCTCCTTTTAGGCTGCTTTTCTCCTGGAAGAGCCACCTTATCCATTCATTACCACTGACTTCCATCACATTGTCTCATTCACCCCAATCTCTGGAGGGTGTTCATGTCCTCAAATTTAGTCTTTTTCTATCCCAAAGTAGGGTGATGCTCACCAGTGGAAATGCCTTGGAAACTGCAGCACTGAGCCTCACACCTGTATGCCATACCATGGTAAAGATAGAGGGCAGTGGATAGGACAATAAGATAATTCCTGTAAATGCTTAGTGTAGTTCTGGCACCTAGTAACCACCCAAAACTTGTTAGCTAACATTAGTCACAGTGCTGGGTATAATACCCAGCAGGGCAAATTACTCAACAAATGGTCATCATTATTGTCAAATTATTCTTCCTTCCCATTAGGCCCACCGGTTATATACCTCTCCCACTCATGATCTTGACCACAGCTTCTGCTCCTACTCTGTTACGTCCTTTGAAGACCTTGCACTTATGGCCCAACTTCAGGTCCCAGAGGAACTTTCCTTCTGTTTTAAGATCATTCCCAGGAACAAAGGTGCTCCTTTAGATGGGGGCCAGATTCTGGGAATCCTTGGTGAGGTCTGGGATTCAGAGAGAAAAAGTTTAGACAACTCAGGCAAGTCTTCCAAACAGTGATAGCTAAGAACACATCATCTCCCCCAATCATTACACATAAATTTAGTAAAAATCATATTTAAACATTGATTGTGGGACATATGAAAACTCAGATGGTTCTGTGGTCATAATTGGGAGTTGGCAGCTATAGCAAGTGGGCAGATACAACTGCATTATGTATTTTAAAACAAAGCCACCTAAAATAGAAATGGGCTGACACATAACACAATAGTGAGATGAACAATCCAACCAGCACAATAGTAAAGGCCATTCTTTCATTATTAAGGTTTTCTTCTCTACTTGCAACATATGAGGTCATCTTTCCACGAAAGGAGAAAATAACTAACAATACCTAGTTGGAATGATGATTCTTAACCCAGCCTCTCACAGAGCTCCTTTGTGTTATGATAATGTGAAAATCGATAGAAAAGGCGGCAATTTAGAATGATAACTGTGATTACTTTTTTTGTCCTCCAAAAGGGAAGTACTTCAACCTCTGCTGGGTGATAATTGGAAACTAATGGCTTTAAGTGCACTGGGCTTGCCTGATGACATTTATATCATGGGAAAGGGTACTGCTGGTGGCTCAGGAGTTCTGCCCTGCAGTTTAGGAGACACTCATATTTTGCCCCCGAATCTGTGAAGAAATTGGACTCAATGTCTAATGACCAATCTAATTTTGCTAGAAGCCATATTGAGTGTATGCCAAGTAGAATGAAAGCATCCAACAACCTTCTTGTTGGAGACAGAATGGGGAATTCCAAAAAAGACTATTATATCTTCCCCACTAGACTCTTTACTGATAGAATTAACAGTGACAACAATAATAGTAACAGTTGGCTTCTACTGAGTAGCTGTTACTTATTACTGCACATCAAGCAAAGTACTATGCAGATGTGATCTCTTCTGATCCAAAAACCATTCTATGAGAATCAATATTATTGTCCCCAGACTCAGTGAGGAAACTGAGGCTTGGAGAAGTGAAGAAACTTGCCCAGGTTTATTTAGACAGCCCTCCCTTAGTAACCATGCAGGATTGGTTCCTGGGACACCCTCCACTTAGGATGCCCAGATCCTTAGATGCATAGTATTTGCAGATAACCTGCACACCTTCTTCCATATACTTTAAATCACCTCTAGATTATTTATAATACCTAATATAATGTAAATGTTATGTAAGTAGTTGTCATGCTGTATTGTTTAGGGAAGAATGACAAGAACAGCATCTGTATGTGTTCAGTGCAGAGACAACTTTTCCCCCAAAATAGTTTTCTTCTCTGGTTGATTGAATTTTCAGATGCTAAACCCATGGAGCCAGAGGGCCAACTGTACAACTACAGATGGCAGGCATGGATCAGAACTTGTCTAAGATCGAAGCCCATACTCTTTCTATCTCTTGGCCAAAGTGACTTATCAGGATGTTTGCCAGGCTCTGATGGAGCTTGAACATCAGAACTTTGGTGTATGATCTTCTTATAAAGAAGCTGACCCAGTTTGGGGAAGCTGTGTCCATTCCTGTAACTAACCTAGTTAAGGCAATTTCTCCATGAAGGTAAAGTTGGGATTTCACAGTCTTTTTCCTCCTAGTCCCTTAAAAATAAAACCACCATCTCCCCAAAACCTTTGTTAATGACAAATCATGCTGATATGTCAGGTGATATGGATTTGTGTCCACCCCAGCACCTGCATTCAAGAGATATTGCTTGTTTCTTCAAACCAAATTTGAATCTGTCCTGAGCCTGCATCTGGCCAAGTGGATGGGAACTCCAGTCACTGATCACTGTCATTGTCCATCTCTCAAGAGTCCTTGAAGACAGGATACTCTGGTCATACCTGGCCTGACTGGCATGGGGCTCATTGCCTCTGGATTACCCCCGCTAGAGGCCACCCCTGAAAACCAACTAAGCACCTGGTATCTGACAGATTTGTATTCCACTAAATTTAGACAAATCATTAGGGTGATTAGCACCCCCACTTCATATAGGAAGGCTACATGGGAAGAAAAAGTGGAAAGCTATAAAAAGGAAGCCTGGAGAATACTTAGCCCACAAACTCAGGTTGCAAGAAAAGTCAACTTTTCTTCCGAAATCTTCTCAGTCAGCGCGGATGCTTCCACTGTACTTTCTGGGGATGTGCATGGTGCACAGCATGGGAGTGGGGTAGGGAGACATCCATGGCCCCACACAGCTGTGTCCTCATCCTCCTGCTCATAAGCCCCCACCAGAACCCCCACTCCCCATCCCATGCTTGATTAAGTGTGCTACTATGGCACACTTCCTTTCCATCTCTTCACACACACACACACACACACACACACACACACACACACACGCACACACCTGGAGTCATTCCAGCCCCTGTGCCTGCTCTAGCTGCTTCTTACCTCTCTGGGCTGACACTAGATTGTTCTAAGTCAAGGGGTGAGGGTTTCCGTGTTGTTGCAGATTCCTAGGATTTCCTGGAGGAGGACACAGGTCCCTTTGCTTTCAGATTCTGCCAGCCTTGATGGGATTTAGGGCCTCTCTTCCATCTCTTACTCCTTGGATTAGGCAAGACCCAGTCTCTTTTCCAACTCTTTCCTGTCCTCCAGCTCTTCTGTCCTTTCTCTCCAAATCCAAGGATAAAGTGGCCTAAAATTCTTACTTCCAAATCTTTTATTTGTGCCATCAACCTTAGACCCTGATGCTTTTGGACATTGTTGACAGTAAGGACAGTAGGTTCTTGCCATTCAATGGCATTGGCTTTTGAACCTCCAGTAAAATTAGATACTGGCCATCTTCAGCCTGCTGAGACCTTCCTTCCCTAGAATAAGAAGAGAAGATACCCTGGATCCGTAGCAAGGAACAGACCCTAGACTTAGGAATTGTGGAGGGAAAAAAAATCTTGATTATTTCAATTATTACATCAAAATATTGTCTCAGAAGGAAGAAGCTAACACTTATTAAATACCTAGTGTGTGTCAAGTATTACATTGAAGTATGTCTCAAAATAAAAAAGGACTGGGGACATAGTTCAGTATGAAGGCCCTTTGTTTACTCTTGAATACTGCAAAATGAGTCAAACAAAAACAAAACAACCCTGACAGAAAGATTGCCCTATTCTCGTCACAGCCAGGCTTCTACAAGCTAGGAGATCTATAACCTATTTATAAAGCCTGCCTTCAGTTCCAAGACCCCTGATCTCTTTCCTAGCCAGAGGGCAAGGACTCCAAAAGATGATTCCCTTGACTGCTGGACTGGGCCAGTAATGCCTGCAACAGTTTGAACCTGGCAATAATTTGAATTACAGTTTCCAGTGGCATACTAGTCACAAGGCAGCCGAGAGAAGTCAGATTCCAAATGTAATCCTACCTTAGTACCTGACTGTCTTTGAAACTTGTCAGATTTTGTCCTTGTATGTCTGGATGGGAAAATTTTGTCCCAGTACTCATAGTTTATTTAGTACTCATAGATCATTTATACTGAGTGCACAGGCTAGAACTTGCTGGTGTTGACGGTCTCACAGCTCCCTACCCTTTCCAGCCAAAACGATCTGTGTGGTATTTTTTGTACCTCCCGGAATCAATTGATGATGAGTGCCAAACTATCTTTATTTGTGAAAAAGGGAGCTAGAAGGTAAAGACAAGCTTGGAAAACCTGCACCAGGAGAGGTATGAAAATATGTATTAGTCACTTTTCTGTTTCTAGAATGAAAAAAATACCTGACATCCATAATTTAAAGGAAGAGAGATTTATTTGGCTTACAGTTTCAGAGGGTCCCATCCATGGTCTGGCTCCAAGGCAGTTTGGCATGGTGGAAGGGTATACAGCTCAAGAAAGTTGTTCAAACCACAGCAGTCAGAAAGCCCAGAGAAGAGAGAAGTAGGGACAAGAATACATCCTTCCACGCCCCACCTCCGAACAGCACATTCAGCCATAAATTCATCAATGCCTTAATTTGCTGATGAATATAGCACTCATGTGGGGGACCACAAACTGTAAATTGAATCTAGAGGCTGTGTGAGGCCATCTTTGTTCTGCCCTTTGAGCTTGATAAGGAAATTCCTTGCTTTTTTCTGGTCACAACTGAAAGTCGTAGTGATGCTGTAGTGATCACAGAGCAAGTTAAGACCTGCTGAGGATGACAAGGCATCAGGAGAAACTGGCTTCCTTATTGCCCCATCTCATCCTTGTCCTTGCAAGAATGCTTTGTTCTTCTTACTAGCCCACCTGTAGTAACCATTACTGTTTTGGAAACACTGACTGCCCTTCATCCTTCGTCCTTGACACAGATGTAATCAATAAATACCAAGGTTATGGCTGCCATGGGGCCTTTTGTTCCCCACAAACAACTGGTCATCCCAGATCCCTGCTACAGTTTTGTCTCTTGCTTTCTTCCTGCCATGCAGCATAACACCTGGTAGGAGACTGATGCCTACTCCAGGGGTCTCTAATACACTCCATGATCCCGTCACCTTCCAGAAGCCCAGCCTTTGCACCTATGAGCCTTTTGGAGACCATTTTAGATCTAAACTGTAACACACGGCACAGGAGGACTCCTGCAACTGGCGAGCAAATGGCATAGGCTGTATTTTGGCTTTTAATACAGCCCCCTTGGCTGCCCCAACAGCCCACGGATCCATCCCAGAGGTGGCTGACATTCCATGCAGTCATGCTTTATACCTGAAAAAATCTTCAAAAGAAGGGAACTCCCTGGGTGCATGTCAGGAGTTCAGAACTTTTAATTAGCTCTCTTGGTGAGCAGTTGCAGGACAGACAGGCATAGAAAGTTTTTTCTTGACTGGGAAACTGTGTTGACTACAGAATAAGGCTTCCAAGAACCAGACATAAAAATAGATTGCTGGCCTCCTCTGCTGAATAGCACAAGACCAGAGGAAAGCAGGGGGGTTGTGAACCCCTTTCTTTATTTTGGGAGAGGAGCATTTTAGTTGTTCGTTTATTGATGATCATAGAATGTAAAGCTGAAAAGTCTTCCAGGATAATGATCTTCTTAGCCTGCTGGCTCTGATCCTTTGTCACACTGATGCAAAACCTTAGGATTCAGGGAGGTCCTCAGGGGGCCATCATGAAAGCAAGTAAAGGGTCAAATTTACCAGGCCATCCCCTCACCCTACCCTCAACTAAAGAAGCTCTGCTCACATCTGTGTGTTAAGGGCTTTCAGAATGGTTTCATGGCTAAAGAACAGTTTGGAAGACCAGGAGCTAGGCCAGTGCCTTATTCCACAAGGAAAACAAACAAAACACAAAGACAAGGTCCAGCATCCTATTTTTTTGAGGGACCTGGCAGGTGTGAAACCTAAAGAAAAAGATGACAGTTAATTTTTTTTTTTTGCAGTTCTCTGTATATTCTAAATACTAGGACTCTATCCAAAGAGTAGCTAGTGAGAATTTTCTCCTGTTCTGTAGGTTGTCTCTTCACTCTGTTGTTTCCCACCTAGATCTCTGATCCATTTGGACTTTTTTCTTTTGTCTTTTTCTTTTTTATTGGTACCAGGGATCAAACTCATGACCACACACTTGCAAGGCGCATATGCCGCTGAGCTAAACCCAGCCCCCATTTGTACTTTATTTTATCACAGTCTCCTGCAAGTGGGTATCCCCTAGCACCATTTGTTAAATAGGTTGTCTTTTCTTCAATATATGTTTTTGACCTCTTTGTCAAAAATCAGATGACTATGGATGCATGAAGTTGTTTCTGTTTTTGTTCCATTCTGTTGACCTGTAGGTTTGTTTTGGTGCTGGTACCATGCTATTTTTTTTTACTATAACTTTGTGATATAACAGTATTGTGATGCCCCCAGCTTTGTTCTGTTTGGTGAGAGTGGCTTTGGTGGATTGACAACTAGTGGTCAACTTGTAACACCCAACTGAACTAAATTATCATGGTGGCTGGGTGTGGAAGGCCCACCTAAGAATTGTTGCTAGCAGCATAAAATGGAGAACAGGGGAGAAAGAGGTAGGGCTGTTGATTCTCCTGGAAAACCTTGTCATGCTGGCTTTCCTTGTAGGAACTTAGCTGTTCTTATCCTTAGAGGAGCTCAGGACCTTGTTCCTGAGGATGGCTGTGGTTCCTTGCGGGGGAGCTCGGGTCCTTACTCTGAATGTCACTTCCTGGCTCCACTCCATCTTCTTAGCCTGCTGGCTCTGATCCTTTGTCCCACTGATGCAATCTTTCCAGCTTCCACCATTGACCTTTGGGCTTTTCCACCGCAGATCCTCAATACAGACTTGCATGAGACATTGTTGTGGGCTCTAGGTCTTTAGCTGGCCTCATGCAGTGCACTGCTATGAAATCCAGGCCCTCACCTGGATTCTTTGGGTCTGTAGTATATGGACAGATTTCCTGTACTCTTTTTGCATTTGACTTTTTTGTGTGAATATTATAAAATAATCCTATAAATTATGAGTCGTTTATTAAATTGTCTCCCTTGCAATTGCTTTGGTTCTTCGTGGTCTTTTCTTATCCCACAGGAATTTTAGGATTGCTTTTCCTAGTTCTATGAGGACCGTCATTGGAATTTTGATGGGGGATTGCATTGAAGTGATCCATAGATCACTTTTGGTAATATGGTCATTTTAGTAACATGAATCCCAACAACCTAAGAACAAGAGATGCCTTTCCATCATTTTCTAGCATCCTCTTCAATTTCTTGAGGAAGAGAGAGATCAGAAGTGAAACTCTGTGCCCCAAGAGAGCATCTCCATATTGTCTCTAGGTGAAGAAGGCTGTGGGGTGGCCCTTCCTGACTCTGCCCATCTCTCTCCATCTTTCTTCATCCCCTCATGCAATGGTGAAAGTCTTTGGTGATGTTCCAGTTCCTTATCTTGGAATAGTGACTTATAGATTGCAAAGTGCTTGTGTCAAAACTGACTTGCCTATGTTCTAAGTAGCCCCATGTGAAGGGCATCAGTGTCCCCAGTTTAAAAGAGGACACTAGAGTGCAGGAGGCCACTGTGACTCACCTATGGACCAAAAATTCATCAGAACTACCACACCTGCCTCTTGACCTTCCCAGCTTCCTTCATTGCTTTTCTGAACTAAACCTACCTTCCATGAGAAAATAAAATGCACTCAATGATTCATGCATTATCTAACATTTATTTGATCATCTGTTTATGTTACGTACCATTCCAGGCATAAGGGTATTACTGATGGTAAACCCTTCCCCTTGCAATCCTTACAGTCTAGTTGATGGCAAATAATAAGTAAATAAAGATATAAATGCCAAGGTGGTGTTTGTCATGATGAAAAGTAATATGTGAATATGGAGTGGAGTGAATAAAATGAAGACTTCATGAATGAAATCATGGGAAAATGTAGGAGAAAGACATCCCCGGTAGAAGGAACAGTAGGAACCAAAGCAGGAAAAAATTTGACTGTTCTAAGAACATTGAAGGGCTCTGTGGTCACAGTAGTCTGAGCAAATGGAGGGGTAGAGAAAGATGAAATAGAAGAGGCGGCTGGGGAACATGGTAAGGAAGATCTCAGGGACAAGCCTGTGGTAGGAAGGAATGTCCAACTTCCTCTTTATACAAAGACTGATGAAAATACATAGTGTGTGTTTACATAAAATTACTACCGAAAAGACACACTGCCGTTAAACCCACTCAGAATACCCTCTCTCACTTCAAACATACTTAGCCCGTCATTCTTGTCTCTTTCTGAAGCAGCTCTGGAAATCCTCTTTCGTGAGTGTCTTTACAAGATTTGGTCAAGCATACAGTGAGTGCTGCTGCCAGTGCTATCCAGCACAAAGGCAGGCTCGTAAAATCATCGTGATGTGTCCTCATCCGCCTTATTCATTGAATCTGGCTCTGTGTGATGTCTGGCTCTTCCCCCAAAGTCAAAATCACCATGAAAGATAAAACATTTTGAACTGATTCAGGATATCAAGGCAGCCACCAGAGAGCAGCTAAAGGCATGAAAGAGGACTTCCAGAACTGCCTCAGAAAGTGTTAAGAATGAGGGCAGAAGTGTATTTGAAGCAAGGGGAAGTGTTCTAAGGAGGATTACAATGTGCCTTTAAATTTTTATCAGTTTAAGCATTCACCATATTTTTTGATTATACCTCCTCTAAGAATCTGTGTGCTGATGGCCTCTGGGTTTTAACACTTCTCCCTCTCTTTGCCTGTCAATTTCCCAGGCCTACAGGTTTTCCCAGCTTCCTGAAATGGTCATGGGCTCTCCGCCACCGCCTGTACCACCCCGGCCTGGGCCAGTGGCTGTTGCTTCTCTCAGACGGTAACACATTTCTTTCTCTGCTTTGTTTGAAACATGAGGAAAAGATCTGTCCCTGTGCTGTAGTAACAGCAAACTTCCTTCATGTCTTCCCTCACTCAAGGTACATCATCTGCATAGGCACCCACGTGCCTGGGTACTTGAGTACCAGGAAATAAGTAAGGACCACAGAGACTGAGTGTCCACCCTTTCTGAGTAGAGTAGAGTCCTTGAGAATCCAGGCACCAAAGCCAAAGCCAACTGCCCCATACCTTGAAAGCCTCCTCCCCTGACCTTAAACTTCTAGAGATTACACCATTTCAGATCACCACAGTGGCTGCTACAAGTCTGGGTGCCTCCTGCCATGTTTGCACCCATAGAAATCCTTTCATTATTTAAGGCTGGAGTCTGACAGGCCAGAAAGAAGCGTATGTAGGTGGCCACCCCAAATCTTAACTTCTAAGAGGGACAGGCTGAATTCAGGTACTCTATATGAGGCATAGGTCACATAGTCTCTGCTCTGTAGTGACACAGCAAACACATGCTTTTTAATAAAGATGGACAAAGAATACAAAAGCCATGAACATTGAGAAAGGTTGGGATAAGCTTGGTGTCTGGGGCTGGGGAGAAACGACTGAGCTCTAGGGTACACACAGGCCACTATCCTGGCCATCCCTCCTCACTCTCCCCAGAACATGCTAGTCACACCCCATTGGTGGAGTTCAGGTCTGGATTTTATGAAAATGAGAAAGAAAAATATAAGCTTCCTTATATTTTTGGGATGCACAGCTGTGTAGACAGCACCCCCTGGTACCCATGGAAAGAGGGTAGAGCGGGTGGCGGAGTGCCAGTCCCTAACCTGCCAATGGATCTGCTGTGTAACCCCAGGCAAGGTGCCTTGGCTTCTCTGGTTCCGGATGTGATTCTCTGTTCGCAAAATGACAGCAGTGGCCTAAATGATTTCAGGAGCTCTGGGATTCCTCAGATGGGGGTCTCACAGCAGAACCCAAGACTTCTCTTGGGAAGAGGTTTCCGAGCAATTGTAAAAGCCTGGGACAAAAGGTGGACAGCAAGAGCTGCAGGACAAGCAGGCTGGAGAAGGGGGAGGGAAGGTGCACTAGCACCCATCCTGCTGGAGAGTCAAGTCCTCACAGCCTGTGCTTTCGGGAAGAGCTGGGGGCTTCTCAGTCACTTCCAGGAGTTCTGGCTTGGAGGGCCTCACACCAGCCATTTGTGTTGAGTTTAAGGACCCCAGAGTTCATTTCTTAATTCATCTCCCAACCACAGACTCCTCCCTTGCCCTCCTGCACCATCTGCCACCCTTGCCAGGTATCCAGGAGTCACTTTTCCTGCAGAAGTAACCCACAGAATTAGATGAAGAAGGGACTTCTGTGGTGAACTTGTCTGCCCCTCTTAGGTCCCGATGGCAAACTGAGGCTCAGGGAGGGAGGTAATGAAAGCAGACCCTGCCTTCCATCCTCTTCTTTGGGTGGCTCTCTTCTGCTCTTCCAGTGACAGTCGCCGCTCTGTCAGAGTGGCCCTATGGGCTGGCAGCCTTCCATCTGCGGTAGCTGCCTTTCCCTACCTCCCATTTTTACTTTAGCACAGCCAGAGGTCCCTCTGTGACATCTTGCCTCAGATGAGGGGTGACACCTTCAAAAACAGGAGTCTGGTTTGAAGGCATCCTTTTCTTGTATGCAGGGATGCCTGTGCCTGCCTAGGGGGCTGCCCTGCTCTTACATGGCTTTGAGCACCAAGTAGAAAGTTGCTGTGACCCATGGGCCCGATTCTCTGGTTGTCTGTGGGACCAAGAGAGGATGGTGGTTCCCTCTTGTTCATGATACTCCCAGAGTGCTGGTCTGCATCTCCTGGCACAGCCTGGCTTCACAGAATCTTGGGTTTCTGGTTTCCTAGTGGAGGCAGCAGCTACTGTGCCCCAGCCCAGCCCATCCCCACACTCCAGACTTCTCATTGGCTGGGCCATATACGTGGGACATATGACCTAGCCTTCTCATTGGCTGCAGATGATGTCATCACCTGCTGGGTCAACCCTCCTGAGCTAACACCAACAGCTAATTGCTTTGTTTCTTTTACAAGAAAATTAGATTTCTGTTACCCGGAGACACCGAGCCACTCTGAGGAGAGAAGTGACCTTAAACACCTAGAAATGACCCCAGCTTAAGCCACCACTACTGCCACAGCAAGTCTGGGCACTTCTTATCCTGCTGGTGCCCCCAGAAGTCCCTTTGTTATTTGAGGTCCTGAAGCTTGGGAAGCTGATAAGTGGTGGCCCACCCCCAAATGATGGCCTGAGGTCCACGCTAACATAGTCCCTCTCCTCTGCCCAGGTCCACCTCAGACATTGGCAGCAAGACCCGAATGGCCGAGTCTGTGGGCTCTGAGCCGGCCCAGCTGCATGAGAGTGCCTCGTTCGCCCAGGTGTCCAGAGGCCCCGTGTCCGTGGCACAGCTGGATCAGTCAGCTTTAAATTACTCAGGTGAGTACAAGGACAGCCCAAAGGCCCCCCAAACCCTGCCGTTGAGCTTCTTTCTTCCTAACCCTCACATATCCACACCCTCTGCCACCTGCCACCCTCAGGAATCAAAGCACTGTGTTTCTGGATCCTCTCATGACCACCAGCTCTCACAAGAAGACTTCTGGGCCTGTTTCTTTAAAAAAAGAGCCAAAATTGGGCAAAATGCCAGTATTTGCTAAAGTCAAGGTGTATGTTAACATGTTTCCAGTTCTTTTGTGGGCTTAGTTTGTTTTATCTTTACAGCATTACTCAGGCAGCTGTCCATCCTGTCTCATGTTTCTTCCCAAGCAATCACAGTCCGCAAGCTGTGGATTTTAATCTTTTGCAACATAATGTGTCTGTATAACAGTGTTATTAAAGTTTTATGCATCTTACATTTATGCGATACCCTGAACGTTTCCGCTCGTTTTCTTGATTTCACATCATTCACAGGATTTCTACAGGTTGGTATATACACACCGACTAGCTTCACCCATTTAACCCACCACGGGGTGTCCCTCACATATGGCCCAGCCCATCCTTGTCCCTGCTAATGGACCTAAGAGTTATCACCAGTTTTTTGCTAGGACAGTGTCCAAATGGAACATCCAGGTTTGTATGTGAACTCGGTGGTTTTCCAATTTATTCAGACCATAACCTTTCCGACTAAAACTGCAAGCACCCAGTTCCCAGCACTTACTAAAGCCTGCCTGGTGTCCAAAATATCACCAGAGACATCCATTCCTTTCGGTTCATTTTTCTGGATCTTTAAAAAAAAAAAAAAGTGCCCCCTGGCAAGAAAGTATCTGGACCCCAAGGTGTCATTTCCTCTTGTCAGCAGGACAGGGTGCTGGGAGAGGGACAGGAGAGTTGGTGAGATCTCAGTGGGCGAACGGGGCCACCAATATCTAGCAAGCTGGTCAGAGTCACAGCAGATGATGCTCTCCCATACTGACTGAACAGGTGGCTGGAGCCAGAAGGAGGACTCCTCTTCATGAACCACCACCCCACAGGCCTTTTCTGTCTCATCCCTTAGCCATGCCCAATGCCACAGGCCTCTCCAATGCCCTAGCTCCCCCAAACTTGGGCAGATGCAGGCCCAGTGAGTGGGACACAGCACTCAGCAAGCCCACAGCACACCCAGCTCATGCTGTAGTTGGTGAAAAGGGAAAAACGCTTCCTTTTCCCTGCATCAGGGCATGTCCTGCCCTGGCAAAGGGCGCAGGCTGGATTTTAGCCTCTCCTGCTCCCTAGGCCAGTGCATACTGCTCCACCCGGCACAGTGGCCTTAGACCAGCTCTACAAAGAGCCTGTCCCTCTGATTCAGCCTACCCTGTTCCTTGCTGCTGCAGAGTCTCAGCCAGAGGTCACTCTGCCTTGGATGGGACTCCTGTACATCCATGTTGTGACCCAGGACAAGCTCCGCTCCATCAGATCTGACCTAATGAGACCTCCAGCCCACAGACCACCAGGCAGGCTGTAAAAATGGCTTCATCTGGTTCCTGGGGGGCCAGATCGCAGCCTTCTCTGACCTCCCCACCCATCTCCTCCATGCCAGGTAACACGGTGCCAGCAGTGTTCGCCATCCCAGCTGCCAACAGACCCGGCTTCACCGGTTACTTCATCCCCACGCCTCCCTCGTCCTACAGGAGCCAGGCCTGGATGTCCTACGCAGGAGAGAACGAGCTCCCGAGCCAGTGGGCCGATTCGGTGAGCCCCTTGCTGACACCTTCCTAGAGCTTCACCAGCTTAATACACTTCCAGGTCAAAATGGGGTGAAAGACTGAGCCCCCCTCCCACTAACTAGGTGGCTAATATCAGCCATTGTGAAGGAGGCAGTGTGATAAGGTGGGGTTTCCTTTGACACAAGAACTTGAAGCCTATAATTCTGACAGATTCTACTTCTTCCTAGCTGGGGTGACTTTAATAAATACATTTTTATAATAACTATCACCTGTTGGGTATTTTCTATGTGCCAGATAGCATGTTAGGTATATTGTATGTATCATTTTATTTAATCTTCCCAACAAAACTGTCAGGCTGGTACTATTCGGTTCACAATTACTCCCATTTTTCAGATGAGGAAATTGAGGCCCACACAGGAAATGTGAACTTGTCTAAGGCCACACAGCTAGTAAGGTGCCAGAGCCACAATGGAGAGCCTAACCTGTTCATTGAATCTGTTTCTTCTAGCTGTCAAGTTCTATACAATTTTAGATCAAAGGCCAACAAATGAAGCATTAGACTGAAAATGTCTCCTAGACAGATCCTAATACTCCCTGCCTGACTTCTAGCCAAGGACTGGTTTACCCTGGACCTTTCTTTTCTCCCTTCATGACAAGTAGGAGTATATGGCAGGGTCTGAGCCTATGTGGATATCCATGCCAGTCTCTGGAGTCACCTGTCAAAGCTGCTGTTTAATCAAACCAAGCCAGCATCGACTCTAGACTAGAGCAGGTTGGCTTGTTCCTGGATGAGATCACTCATTCCTGGTGAGACAGGCAAGCTGTCCCCAGGCTACCCCTGAGGTTCCCCTGGTGTTCTTGGTTATTTTAGATGTTTCTCTCAGGATCTGGAATGCGAGAGTTAGAAAACATCTTGACGCCAGGGCCTGTCTCTCTGTCGGCATGTGAGTCAAGTGTCTGAGTTGTTTTTTCTAAACTAAAACCTCAGTGTTCGGGTTTAAACGCAGTGTTGGTACTTTGGGATTAAGTAAATGAGTTTGGGGGCTGCAGTTTGGGCACTCGGTCTCTAAAAGGTTTGCCCTCACTGGCGGGGCATCTTCACTGTCCACACTCCCGGGGTGCACACTTATCGCTTCCACCCTGCATTGGCATTTGCTTTTCCTGCGGTGTGCCACCCTTAAACCAGGGATAATCCCCAGAGATTAACCTTTTTCCTGGTGCTCAGAATTTACACCTTTGGTCTCCAGAACCTTTAAATACATGCCATCTTGTATGAAAATATTTCTGAAATGAGTACTATCCTTCCCTCTCCTTCTTCAAAAAGCATACAGTATATTTATTTGTTTTATATGAATGATTGAGCATCACTGTGATGTCTCATTATACTACAGTGACATTTGTGAGATGAACTCATATTATTTGCCAGGGGTGCTGCCTGTAATTACAGCACTTGGAAGGCTGAGGCAGGAGAATCACTACAAGGTTGAGGCCAACCTGAGTTAGATAGTGAGTTCAAGGCTAGCCTGGACTCCATAGCAAGACCTTGTCTCAAAAAAAACAAAAGAAAAAAAAAAGAAAGAAAGAATTTGCATTGTTTGTAGGATTATTGCCCCTATGTCAGTTATTTCCAGACTACTATAATTTTTGGTTACTACCACAGCTCATTACAAGTTTTCTTTGCTTGCTTCTGCTACCAGCTGGCACTTTATATTGCTGTCAGTAATAAACCTGTCCTTAAATGTGCTTTTCCTAATGTGTTATGATCTGCAAATAAAAGCATGTCTGAGCTTGCTAGAATTGTTTGTAAAGTTGGAGTAAATAAAAGGGAACTAGCAGGATTGCCTGCTCCTCGGAAGTGTGAATCTCTATGGGACCTTATGACATCTATTTTCATTGTTAGAGTCTTATTTCCTTTTCTTTTCCTCCCTCCTTCCCTTCTTCCCTTCCTTGCCTTCTGCCTGCCTGCTGTTTTTGTCATTCTCTGCTTTTCTGAGTATTTCAGATCATTGGATATCATTTGAACAGTTCAGAGCTCAAGGCCATAAAAGACTTAAAGTCTAAAAACAATGTATTTTTTTCAGAAAGACATAAAGTTTAAGTTGCACTAACCATGCAGTAAGTCTATAGCTTTGACAATCACCCATTGTGTACCCATGCTTGGAGCAAAATGGGCAGGATGGGTGATTTATAGCACGTGAGACACAGGACAGGATGCACAGAGGGGTCAGCTGCTGGCTTGAGAAAAGACACCCCAGTAGGGCAGAGGTGACGCATGCCCCTTACCTGGATATGACAAGGAAAAAGTCTCCACCTTAATTTGAATGTCTGACTTCCCTGATCCCAAATGATAGCTTGCCGAAAATCCTGGTGACCTGGGATGACAAAGAGGTTTCATCCTTGATAGAGAGGGAGCAGGCTTAGGAGGGAGCTTCCTGGTTCAGCAGGAAACTGCTGGACTGAACTGGACCCATTGATGATGTCTGACAGGGAGCTTGCCATGAAATTTGGGCCGCAAAGCCTGATAGCTCCATCCTGTATCTACTCCAGAGGGGAAAGTGCTTGTCGCCTGCCCCTCTTCCCTGCTGCTGCCCGGTTTCTCAGTGTCACCTTAAAGCCATTCCAGTGCGGTCAGGAATCCCAGCTATTGGCATGGAAAGGCAATGGTGCAGAAAGAGATAGGACTCAGGAGCTGGACACTTGACCCTCTCTGCTAGGAAAAGGAGCTGTCTGTGGTCCTGGCACAGAAGCCAGAAAACGTACAGGTACCTTAGGGAAGCACGCACTCTGCAGCTGGCATCCTGTGGCTGAGCATCTGGGCCTCTCTGGGGACACCACCTCTATGCCCCCAGCCCACCTGTGCCTTGCACATGTCTTTCCCTCTGCCTTCAGCGCCCTCCCCACCTCCTCTTCCAGGGAGCAGACTCCTCCCTGCTGCTGGTCCCAGGAAGCTACTCAACTCCCAACATATGATTGTTTCTCTGCAGCCCCTAGCCCTGTCCTTGCATCCTCTGTGGCCACTCATTCCACAGCGTCCCAGTTGGCACTGTGGTCCCAGAGGTCTTCGTGAAACAACACAGGGACAGCATCCCCATATGTGGCTCTATTTCTGGGTCACCCTTAAATTCCAAGCCTTTGACTTGCTCTTATTCCTGGAAATTCCCTTACATTTAAGTGTCTCCCACCTTTAATGGAAAGGAACAAAAATGTTCAGGAAATCAAAATCATATCCCAGATTCAGGACATTAGTGCACGGAGTATTTCCCAGCCCTTGGATATAGATGCACCTGTCCGGGCACTTCTCAGGAGCTGTTTAGCTATGCCACCGAGACAGTGAAACTCTTAGCTTCATGCCCTCATCTATAAAATAAGGATGATGATACCTTCTAGGCTGTTGCTTTGAGAATTAAATGAGGTAATGTGTAAAATAGCACAGGCTTTAATGTGTATTAGCTACTATTCATCAGCCAGCTGGACATAGTGGCACACATCTATAATCCAGGCACTCTGGCAGGCTGAGACAGGAGGATTTCAAATTCTAGTCCAGCCCATGCAACTTAGGGAGAACCTATTTTAAAAAATCTAAAACCAAAAAAGGGCTGGGGATGGATCTCAGTGTGAAGGTTCTGATTACAAACCTAAATTCCATTGAGACAAAAGAAGAAAAGGAAGAAGAGAGTGGGGGAAGAGGGAAGGAGGGAGGGAAAAGAAAAGAAAAATGAATTCCCCCAAGCTCCTTGGCTACAGTTCTGTTTGCTGGTATCTGCTTAAGTGAAGGAAACCAAGTAGGTTCAGATGGAGACTCAGATATATTCCTAATGCTGGCAGCCAGGCTTTAAGCATCTGTTTAATTTATCCAATCAGCGGACACAGTTGAGACTTTTCTCAGCTGTTGCTAAGCAGACTGGCTCCAGATTTTGTATCTGGACAATAGTGTGTGCTTTCCTCTAAGGCCCTTCCCTAAGGCCCCTGCTGAGGTGTCGTGTGTCTCCACCTTCCTCCTAATCCTGGGCCCTCCCTGTCTGTCTCTCCTGCTGTCCTGTGCAGGTGCCCCTGCCCGGGTACATCGAGGCCTACCCCCGCTCACGGTATCAGCAGAGCTCGCCCTCCAGGCTCCCACGCCAGTACAGCCAGCCCACCAACCTGCACCCCAGCCTAGAACAGGCCCCCATGCCCTCGGCGGCAGCATCACAGCAGAGCCTGACTGAAAACGACCCTTCTGACGCGCCCCTGACCAACATCTCCACTGCGGCCCTCGTGAAAGCCATCCGGGAGGAGGTGGCCAAGCTGGCCAAGAAGCAGACAGACATGTTTGAGTTCCAGGTCTAATGCACCAGCCCCGCGGAACTCTGCGCATCCAGACTCCAAGGAATCAGGCTTCAGGGTTCCTCACCCCTACTGACAATGGGTGAGTCTTCTTCACTCTCTGTTTCCCAAAAGGTGAACAGCGGGGCTCCTGGGAAACAGGAAACTCGTGAACCACTGGATTCCTGGCTCATGCGGCTGATCATGGCTCACAGGTCCTGCCTGGGACCATGTGTTCCAGATTCTGCTATGTTGAATGTTTGAATCATGGGCATCCTTTTCCCCCACCAAGAGGAGCCTTAGTCAAGAGAGGCACTCACTAATCTACAGATTCCTGTCCAATGCCACATCGGACTAAATCACCAGAAAGGGGAGAGTATAGCTCTATCTTTGGTGACCTCTGCATGTTAACTCTTTTCTGTGTTAAAGGCAACGCAGGAGTGTGAATTACGCCCCAGACTGCCCTTTCTCTCATTCAGCTGTGACTGTGATCGCTAAAATCATCTCTATTCT
This sequence comes from Cavia porcellus, assembly GCF_034190915.1. NCBI lineage: Eukaryota > Metazoa > Chordata > Mammalia > Rodentia > Caviidae > Cavia > Cavia porcellus. The sequence goes on from NW_026947500.1 coordinate 32,004,792, forward strand.
GTGAGGCAGACACTGACTCCAGCCAAGAAACTTGAGTCTCTTTGCTTTTAAAAGTTCATATTCAAAGTCAAATGAATTGGATGAAAATCAGTATTGATGGCTGCACCTATAAATAGTCCTGACTCCCCATTCCCTTCAACACCGTTAATTAAAGGCCGGGAGAAAGAGAGATGAGCAGGAATGGTAGGTTTGTGTCGACAAGCTTTTTAAAAGGTGTTGTCAGTTGGAAATAGAGTACCCTGCAAGTTGGGGTTGAAATGAAAGAGAATCAGTGCTTAGAGCTTTTAGGATCCTGTAAAAGAAAAATAGGTATTTGAGGTATTTGTAGAGATTTTTCTTTGCCTGCATTGAAGGTGGCCTGAGAACAGAGCTTCTCTCTTAGGGATAAAACATACATTGACTTTTAGGAGAAAATCTCTGTCTCTCCAGCACTGATCTCCAGCCTGATCTGCCAAGGGGTCACTGACTCTTGTTAGAAATGGGAGCGATGAGTTTCGGTTATTCCAAACCGAAGCCTCCATGTATAGATGCTTCTGAAGGTAGAAAATCTGTTATTGGAGTTTAAGCGTAAATAACTTCTTTTTAAAATGTGTGGGTTTTGCCCACTCTCCATAGTTTATGGACACAAGAGGACATTTGTCAAAATGAAAATGGCAAGGCTGATACCTTGTGGCCATGATGCTCCAGGTCACCCTTCTTGGCATGGAGAATTGGCCTGCCAAGCTCCGAGTGGATGACTCTGCCTCCACAGGACTGGGGCACCAGCCACTGACTACCATGGACACAAGCAACACTGCTCCTGACTTTGGGTAGTGCGTGTGGGGTTGAGGGCTTACTTACTTGGTATCTGTGGAGAATGAGGTCCTGTCCTGCCTTCACCCATGACCCATTGAGCTTCAGCAGTTCCCATTCCCTCCTGAGCCCATCTTTCCATTGTCCTCCTGAGTTTCTTTGGTCTTTACCCGAAAGAAGGTGGAATTTTAAAAAGTTGAGAGGAGAGTAGGAATGGAACTGATTAGAATGGGAGATTCCAACTGTCAAAGCACAGACTTTTCAAGCAGCTGTTTTTATTTTCCAATGGCAAATTGCCCTTTCTGGAATGTGTCATGGAATCCTCAGATGAGTCTCTTGTTTAGATGATATTAGCTAGTGTCCTTTTAGTATGCCAGTTGATCTTTCATAGTGTTAGTTTTTGTTACTTAAAAAGAAATCAGCTATAAATAAAAATGTATTTTTGTAATTTCCATGTGTATATATGGTATATTTCTACCAATGGCCAGTCATTGTAGTCCAAAATCTAAGTCAGCTTGCAGAACACTGTGGATAGTGCAAGATTTTATCGACAGATTAACACAATGCCTAGGTCTATCCAAACCGGCATTCAATGCACTTGAATGAACAAAGAGCCAAAGAAACTCAGCCTTTTCATGAAATGGTATGAGTCTGATAAAGACAGCTATATTGTCCTGCTTTATCAATAACACCAATATTTCATCAGTGCAATGATATCAACCCAGTACTTTGTCTACTTGGTAAATGCCTGGAAATACTGTATGTGAAAGTGAGGTTTTAAGACCTTAGTGTCATTGAAAGAAATGTCCATGTTGCAAAATACAGTGTCTGAGCTTTGGAGGTTCCAGTGATTGCAATCATGAATCCAGAATTTGCCTTGTATGGTTTCAGATTGCTAAGACAGTGGAGCTACAAATCATTGCAGGCTTCACAGAACTCCATGAAATATTTAGTCGCCTGAGAAGTGATACAGCATGCTAAGTCAGACACTCTCTTAAAGTAGACACCACAGGTTCAAGAAAAGTAAATGAGAGGAAATGGTATGTATAAGAAGGAAAATCTGTGCGTGTTTTCCCACCGAAGAAGAGAGAGCTACCATTGTTCAATTTTCTGGGACTAAGATGTGGTCCCTTCTCTGTTGTCTCTTGACCTCATGGAGGTCACAGACACCAGGATAAGTGACCCTGAGAAAAGGCAGATGGTAAAAGGTGCTTCACGGAAGCAAAAATAGGGTTTCATAAGAACCCTGAGGAGACAGGAATGAACTCAGTGTTCATCGCGATCCTCCAGACGGTCACCGAAACCCTAAAGGATATTGGTGACCGTGAAGGAGGAAACAGAAGTCCAGAGGAATGGACTGACCAGCCCAAAAATCAAGCCTACCCCTGCTGATTCATGATCCAGTCTGCTCTCCATTTACCATGCTGCCTACATGCTTGTTAGTGACACATTTCTTCAGCTGTGCCCAAAAGTTTGCAAAATAGACAAAGGTCCTGTGAGGTCCATAATGCTCTTGCCAAGAGAAAAAAAAAAGATGATTGAATAAGGAACTTTGAATACAGTGTATAGAGGACAATACCTTTGTGGCATAATAAACATTTTTTCGGCACTGAGTTTGATGTGAATTTTCTGCATTCATTAAAAAGAAATGCGGTCATTAAAAAGAAATTATGGCCTCAGATGCTGTTTGAAGCTATGGGGGTGACTTGCCCTCTCTTGGTACCCTAGACCCAAACAGACAGGCAAGGATGAATTGACAGCTTGTCATTGAAAGGCAGCAGGTGCCATTCTTTGCCCTGGAGGAGGAAACAGTCAGAGCAAGGACGCAAAGGTCCGTGATGTGGCTTGGCACCTACGATCCGAGACTCACGTCATAACAACATGGCAGAGGTTCCCTGTGGAACAGGAAGTCTTCTTCCAAAGGGCAGACTGTATAAGAAGCAAGTCTCCAGTCCTGGAAGAAGTGATTTTGTGCTTTTTGTTATTTTAAGAACCCAGAAAAAGGGTGTGTAACTTCTGCATAGTCCTCATGGAAGAAGGAAAGGGTTAGATATGTGATTTTTAAAAAGGAGAAAAAAAAAACTTTCTGAGAGAGTACGTAGAATGGAAAGGGAGAAGAATTTAAATACCTAACAAATAGAAATTCTTTTCTAACATTGGGCAGAAATTAGAAAAATAAATTTAAAAATGTATATATTGGTTGCATATAAGTGAGTTTCTACATAACACACAAGTGCCCAAAATTTAATGAACAGACTAACAGATACTGTTTTTAAAGTTTGAGAACAGGACATGAAGTTTAAATTGCTTCTCCTGCTTACCAGAAAAAAAATGTGGACTTCCTTTGCAAAATACGGCCAAAGACTTTTAGGGAATAATAAGAATTAAACTTGGCGTAGTGACTGACTAGGGCCTAAATGTTAGAAGTTAAATTCTGCCCTTTAATCCAACCTCAGCAACTTTCTAGAACTCTGTGAGGACTGCAGATGCTTCCACACTCGCTCAAGTACAGGAGTTGGCTAAAAAAATACAGGGATATTTTATGAAAATAAAATACAGTTTCTCAACAGGCAAGGGATGGGTGCAGCTGCCTCATGCTTGTGCTCTGGCTCTCTCTCTCTCTCTCTCTCACTCTCTCTCTCTCTCTCTCTCTCATTCTCTTTCATCTCAGTTTCTCTCTGTGTATCTTCTCAGATCTCTCACTGCCTTTAGCCAACAAGCTTTCTCATTAGTGCAAATGTAGCTGGCAAACCCACCCAAGGACCCACACTCCACACAACCTTTCCTCCTCAGCACCCAGCACTCTCCGACTAGCATCTCTGTGCTGTGGTAGGCAAACTGCTAAGAATCTGATTGGTCCAGCTCATCTGCCTCTGGGAAGCCACTGGGTCTGGTGCCTAGCCACTCAGATGTAAGCAAGGAGGCAAAGTTGGGTCATACCACCATGGCATCCTGGATTGACCTTAGCAGCAGGGACTTCTGTTGGGGCCTGGTACCCAGAGGAAGGCTACAACTGGATAGAAACTTCAAAAGGAACCTGCTGCAGACTGGATTTGACCAGCACTCCTAGTTTGCTACCCAGCAGCCAATCAGCATCTATGAATACTGCTGCAGAGAACAATGGGCATCCCTCACTTGAGCATCAGGAAGGGTTGCATGCACTTGAACCCTGGAAGATCGGTCAGAATTGCCCTAGCCAATTCCCACCTCAACACTAGTTATCAAATGCTTCTACTGGGCCTAAGGAAGGATTTCTAACCAGCGTGCAGCTAGCAGAATGTCCTGCTCACCAGACAATAAATATTTGTAAATTGAAGTGCACGATCTTAGCTCAGGTGCTACTAATGTGGCTCATGGCCACACATTTGCATGGATGAGAAAGCCAATGAGCCTCTCAATAGAGTTTTTTGAAACAAAATTAGTTTCAAGTGAAACTGATATTATAGTGGCTCTGACCTTCTGAATATAAGTTAGTATCTGAGAATTGAAAGGTTTCTTGATTAATTGGGTGAACTGTTAACAGAATGTTAACTAGTGGTAAATGCAGGGAGTTCCTGAAAAGTAGTACTTAGGAAATATAATTGTGTCAGAAACAAATTCTCTTAGAAGGTATTGAGTTGCTTTGATTCTGCAGGTTACACAAACAAGGAACATTTTGGTAAAGCAAGAATTTGTTTCCAAAGGTTAAACCCATACTTGATTAAGAGCCATTATATAAATGAAATCTAGAAATTGATTATTTTCATTCTGACATCGATGGAACTTTTGTAAATTATGGAAGGAGGCCGTACGTGTATTCCACATAATTTAACTGTGTCCTTGCCTTCCCCGAGTCCCCTCCTAATGTCTAAACTCACCTTTGCCCACATATAAACTAAATGGAGAAAAAAAATTGTACTGAACAGAATCAGAAAAGTATCAGTAAACTGGACGTTTTGAACAGGTGTAAATATTCTACACCTTGAGAAACTCACTTAAAACTAGTCTCTAATTCCTCCCTTGTGAAATGGGTCTAACAGTGTCTGTTTGTCCTAGCTCCCCTAGTGGTTGGGAGGAGCACATAGCATAATGTATCTGAACATGGCTTGAAAAGTATATTTGAAGGAATTCTTACTAAATTATTACTTTCACAGTTCAGTTTTATCCAGCAAAGTGTTTTAGCTTCACCCACCCACTGGATAGAATTGTATCATCACGTGTTCCTGACAACTTCTTGTCAAGGACAAATAAATTCCTAAGTGTGGGACTGTCCACAAAAGCCACCCCACCTGGGAGATGCTGTTACTGTCATTGTCGTCTAGGACTTGGAGGGTGTGTGAGTACTTGTACCTGTGCTTTCATGCTGAGTGAAAAACCCAGACCGGCGATTCATTCAAACCACATTAGACACATCGGGCAAAGTACTGAGCAGAAGCTTTGAATGTAGCTGTTGTTATTTTAATGCTTTGCTTTCTAATTAACTTTGTACATCCTTTGCCTCTGCCGGGATCAGAGTGTTCATGTGCTGTTAGAATTTTTTTATTGTAAAATAAAATGACAAAGGCTTTCATATCACACTACCTGCCTGCTCCTCATTCCAAGTCCTCCAGATGGTGAGATGGTCACAATTGAGCCACATGGTGGTGCCTGCTGGACATTGCTTAAGAACAGTAACAGGATAGACCTAGTGTGGTCTCATAAGCCATCCTGCATTTACCACTAGTTAAAGACATCCTGAATTTACCACTAGTTAAAGCACGAACTTATGGGCCAGAAAAAAAAAAACCCCAAAAACAAAAATTAAAACTGACTTTGGCCATTCACAGGCCTCAGAGAAGCAGGTGAGGCCCCAGGCCAAAAAAGCCAGTGTCCAGCCAGTTGTTTTCAGAGCATTAAAAAGTCCCATTGCTACCAAGGGATCCAGACATTGCAATGGTCTGGAGCACAAACTTCCGAGGCCACTTACTCATCCTACCCTGGGCAACTCCCAGCAATCTTGAGGCTGTGTGCTGCCTACTGTGCCCCACCCCCATGCCTCACTGACCGAACAGGAAGATTCTGCCAAGGAGCTGCAGATTCATAGATGGACGGCCGCAAAAGTGTGGCTCAGTACATCAGCAAGGCCAATGACATTCTTTAGGAAATACCAAGAAACAGCATCAGTTAACACGTCTAAACTGGATGGTCACAACCAGAGAAGCCAGGATAGACTTGTTCATGACACAGAGAGAAAGCAGCATATTGATTACAAAAGTAATTTAGAATAGAGGTAAGAAAGCCTGTCTCATAACAAAAATACAAGCAGACCAGCTCTGAGATGAGGAGACCCTGTGCCTAAAGGTGAGTCATGAACCTGGGGCTTTTGTGAATCCATTGAGATATGGGTACCCACACAGAGCTGCTTCCCGCTGCCCCCCAACTTGCTGACATTCTCTTTAGGAACTTGGAAAGTACTTAGATACTGAAGGAACAAATGTTTACTCCTCTCTCTTGTGTGAAGAGGGCTCAAATATGCACAAGAGTCACTTTCAACATCATCACTTTGCTGAAATTATGAGGAATGAATGAGAGAGACCTCACGAAATTTTGGCAAGGTTCCTCATAGGGTACAGAACATCTCAAGAAATACGATGAGGTAGCTGATTTCTTTTTCCTTCCTCCTGGACCCTGATGGTGCTTGGCTTTCAGGACAAATGAGGTGATCAAGCGACAGAGTGTGATGGTGCTGGCTTCACTCTCAGAAATAGGAGGCAGACAGACCTAGATCGCTGGGAAAGACACATGCAAACCCGGATTTCCTTGCTGGGTTCCTCTCTACCAGAGATAGGCCATCAAATTTATTCCAAAGAATGGTGTCTAGACTCTTCTAAACGAATATCATGCATCCAACTCGTGAGCTCTGTTGGCCACTGGAAACCAGAAAGGATGCACCTAGGAAGCTTCATGAAATCAGTGGTGAGAAGCAATCACTGTAAATGTGCATGGATGATTGGCAGGTGCTGAAAATAATTTTTTCATGTTCTTTCCCCTAAATTCATATACAGAAACCTGATCGCTGATGCTCAGGGTGTTTTGAGGAGTGGAATATTTGGGAGGTGACTAGGTCATGAGGCCTCATGGATAAGACTCAAGTCCTTCTAAAAGAGACCTCAGAAATATCCCAGGCCCCTCTGTCATCTATGAATCAGGATATAGGGCCCCCACAAGACACCAAATCTGCTGGTGCTTTGGTCTTGGATGTCGCAAATCACAAGAAATAAATCTCAATTTGGTATAACAACCTGAACAGACCAAGAGTATAGAAATGATTGCTCTGAGTCACCCTGTGGCCTCTTGGAGGTAAGATTATGACCAACACTGGATTGCACACCTGGGGTAGTCATTTTATTGACATCTCCGTGTCTATGTCTGCACATGCACAAACCCACACTTGAAGGGAGGCCATCTGACTTTGCTGGAATTAAAATACTTTGCTTAGTGTAATAATTTGACTACCAACCTGTCATCTAAGTCTCTGGACTCCAAAGGGCCTTCACTCAACATATAAAAGAGCTTGCTTTTCCCCTGAGGTCCACTCCACCACCCAAGTCCTCAGTGCTGGAGAGCAGAGGAGTTTAGGGGACCCACAATACCTGTGGAAGCCAGACCCCTTGAGGCCTTGAGGCTATATCTTTGTGATGGCAATACAACAGTCTTAGTTACTCTTTTTTCTTTCTTTTTTTTTTTTATGGTACCAAGGATTGAACTCAGGACCACATCCTTGCAAGGCAGGTGCATATGCCGCTGAGCTAAATCCCCAGCCCCTTAGTTACTTTTTTATTGCTGAGCCAAACATTGCTACCAAGAAGTTTCAGTCCAGGATTAGCTGGCTCCAAGGCAGAGTGGCGTGGAAGAGAGGCATTGGAATGGAGAAACAGCTCATAGCATGGCATCAGGAAGCAGAGAGCAAGGTCAAGAGAGGAAAAAGGAAGATGGACCCTTCCAGGCTGTGACCCACCTACTTCAACCAGGCCTCATCTCCTTATGTCACATTTAGCTATAAATTCATCAGCAAACTAACCCATTGATGAGCATCACACAACCTCAATCACCTATCTCCCAAAAGCTCCACCTATGAGCTCATAAGACTTTTAGGGGGACATCTAGATATAAACCATAACAACAGCCTAAGAAAAAAATTAGGCTACCACCCAAGTGCCTTGCCCATGGAACATTTGGAAACAGTTGGATTTAGGGCATAGACTCTACCCGTGTGTTAATCACTTTCCTGTCACTGGGACAAAATACCTGACACGACAACTGAAAGGAGGAGAGGTTTAGTTGGCTCATGGTTTCAGAGGATTCAGTCCATAATTGGTTGGATCCAAGGTAGAAATGGCATGGAAGAAGGATCGGGCAAAGGAAAGCTGCTTTCATCCCATGGCATCCAGGAAGCAGCTAGAGAAAGGAGGAGGCAAGGACAAGAATACACCCTTCCAGTGACCCACCTCTTTCAACCAGGCCCCACCTCCTAACCACACATTCAACTATTAACCCACTGATAAGTATTGCACCGCACAATCAGGTCACCCTCCAGAAGCCCCGTCTCTAAATACATCAGACTTTGGAGGTCCTTTTCAGATCTAAACTTAACAACCAGTGATGTGAATACTGAGCTGGATTTCTCATGCTACCTTCCACTTTTCTGAGATTCCTGGAGATAAAGCCAGGGGCTAGTTGCAAGCTTCTGAAGAAGCTTGTTTTCTAGGTCAAGTTTTGGCAGCATCAAAAATCTGGAGAGTATTAAGACAAACAATTTAGGAATATGCAATCCTTGTTTTGTGTATTAATGCCCAGGGTCTTAGAGGACTATGAGTTTGCATTCCTTTAATTTAAGCCTTGTTTGTAACCAACTCTATTGTACTAGTCTAGGTGAAACCAAAGGCTGTAGTCAGAAATCAGATACCACAACTGATTAGACATTAGCCCTGGAGAGGGACTGCATATCTGGGTATGGCTTTATCATTGATCGGTCACTTGGCATTTAACTGGGAACTTTCCAGGAAGCACTCATAGACCCTTCCATGTAGCCATTCCTTCTTTTTTTTATTTATTTAAAAGGAAAAAGAGAAAAAAACAGAACAAAACAAAACAGTGTAAGGGTACAAGTAATGCAGAACTACAAAAAGAAAAAAAAAACAGATATCATCAGTTAATAGATTACACACTATTATCTTTGGTAGCCATTCCTTCTATCCTTCATGGGGTGGGCAAACATTTCCTGAATACCTACTATGCATCAGATAGCATGCTAATTGATAGGGATTCAAGAGTGAGTAGGGTACATCTTCTGCCCCTCACAGAATATTGCTCCTTGAGCAAACAAGCCCAATATATTAAGGACTCACCATTCATTTAGTGCCTTTCCCATTCAGACAAATGAAAATCAAAAACCACTTTTTTCTGGCAACATTTAGCCTTAGAAAAGGACACACTCTGCTGTTCCCCCTTCCATGATGCTTCACAGCTCTCCCTCCCAATTATCTTTTGCCGATTAGTAAGATATGCACGGTATCCCTGTAGGGGAGAGTACAAATTGTCAGCTGTCAAGAATTAACAAGTGTTACAAACCCAAACTTCAGTGCAGTCATTGTGCAATGAAACCAGAAGCACAACTGCAAGGAGGGGAGAGGAAAGCGATTCAGGACTATGCTATGCAATGCAAATGAAACCTTCAGGAGCTACATGCTTTATGAATGAAACTGTAGTATTCTGAGCACCCTCAATCTGAATTGTTTCTGTGAATAAACTGCCACTCAGAATGTACTAGCTTATTAATGTATGGGCTTTGGTTCTTATTCAGCTTCTGAAATACAGTGCTCTTTGGAGCAAATCAAGCAGGCAGGTCAGGTAGCATTTTGTAGTGACCCCCTCTTTGCATTAGTCTGTTCAGATTTGTGTCAAAATCATGCTTGTTTTTTCTTGACAGATTTCCATAGAAATAATGTTCATTGTCTTACTAATAGCTTTCCTGCCAAAGAGCTTACAGTTCATCTTTTAATATTTTTTTCTCCATTCTCCATGAGGGAAATATTTTAACAGGAAGCATTCGCAGAACATTAGATGGGGCCACATGATGATCATGTGGTTTGCTAGCTTCAAAATGATGGAATCTCAGTTGGAAGGAGGTTTCATGGGATACTATTCAATTTATACACCAAAGTCATCACAGGATAAACCTCATGACCGGTGTAAGTGATGTTCCCTGCCTGGGTAGGGATTAAACAGAATTGGAGTTTCATAAAAGCAGGTACTCAAAAGGAGAGTTGGAGAAGTTTTGAATATCGCTGGGTATTTGGGGCAGGGGAACCAACACAATTTCTCTGGGATATGGGGGAAGATTTTAATTATTGAATAGCTTTATATTTATTTAAGAGATTTAGATCATTCTGATTTTTCAATCCTATGTGATATAAGAAGGCACCAATATCTTTCCAATTTGGAGCTCCAGAAGGTTTTACACTGGCTCTGAAATTTGTCAAGGCCACTGTGATCACAGTCGAAAGGAATCTCCATTTTAGGACTTGGGACCTTCTGGCCCTAGGTTTCAACCTTGCTTTTACTGCATTCTAGCAGTGTCACTTTGGACAACTTGTGTCCCTACTCTGCGCCTTATCTGTAGAATGAAGAAAATATTTCATCAATGAGAAGACTTCAGAGGGGAGAGAGCACAGTGCCCAACTGCCCAGCACTTTCAGGCATAAGGAATTGTTGTTACTCATTCACCCTCTGCTTGAGTACTTCTAGTGGCGGAGAATTACTGCCTTGCCAAAGCTGGTATATCACCTGCTGATCACTTAGGAATGACTCCTGTACTCAGCCTTATCCAACCCACGTCTTTCGGACAACCTCCCTCTGGGACAGCCCAGGACACCCAAAGCCTCCAGAGCAAAGGGCACGCTCAGGATCATGTAGGAAAACCTGCACGGTGCTTGGTTCACCTGGTGAAGGGGATGAAATGGAACTGCTTAGAGGTGCCCTCATGCTCTTCTAGTGACATTAATGGCTCCCATCAACCCTGGGGACCATTCTGAGCCATCTGCTCCTCAGGACATGAGACCTGGTTCCAGAAACCCTTTGATACACCTGGGGTTAGTGCATTCAAAGGTCTGGCAGCAAGCAGTTAGCTCTGTGAGAACAGCATGGAACTCATTCTCAAAACCATATGGTAAACCCATGGATAAGATGGTTCTAGCCCAGCAAACGCCATAAGACTGGTATTGTTATGGCTTAACTATGGAGTGTATCTCCCAAAACTCATGTATTGTAAGGGCTTGGTGCCCAATACAGCAGTGTTCAGAAGTGGAGCTTAGAGCACTAGAGTGATCACTTAGAACAGTGCTATGCTGAATGGGCTGTAGGTGGCTGGCCTGCTGGAGGAAGTAGGCTGCAGGGGTGTGTGTTCCTTGTCCCTAGCTTCTTCCCTTCCCTCCCTTCTCCTTCCTTTTCTCTGCCTCCCTCCCTGACCCTCTTCCTGGTCACTGTGAAATGAGCAGCTTCCTCCACTATGCAGCTTCTGCTTTGCCCCACAGACCTAAAGCAATAGAGCCAGCTGACTATGGGCTGAAACTCCTGAAATCAAGCCAAAACAAAGCATTCCTCCCTTATGATGTTTTCCCTGACTACTTTGTCACAGTAATGGAAAGCTGACTGACACAGCGTGGAGCTGCTCAGGGCCAGTGTTACAGTGGAGTTCACCTGTGCTGGAATCAGGAGAGAACTTGCCCATCCTCATTTCAAAGTCCAGTCTTGACGGTTGTGACATTTTCCTCTACAAATGCTCTGCCTATCGGCTGGCTGAAGCAGGTGGAAGCAGGGCCAATAGCTTGATGGCAGTCACCAAAAACTGAAATGAGGATTTGAGCTCTCAGGCTCAGCCATATCCTAGCTGCATGCTAAGATGGAGCCTCTGTAAAATGGGGTCAAGAATTCCTTCCTCAAAGATGGGAGCAATGGCCACAAAGAAGACGCTGTGAATGGAGCATTGAGTTCAGGACGTGATCCAGAGCCAGACATCTCTAACTGGTGTTGGTGGTTGTGGTTTTATGGCAGAGATTGGGAGAAATCCAAGAATGTATGCAGCCACACTGGCCTTGCCTATGTTCAGACCCCAAGTGTTTCCCAGTGCCACCTGACTCTACTGGAATAATTGCATTAAGTGTCTTTGCTCTGTTCCTAAAAGACTACACAGTGACATTAGTTACTGAAATGCGCCCAAAGCAAATCATTACTGGTGCTGAATGGGGGAAAGTATGGTGGGCAATTAAGATTTGCTCACCACCCTCATTGCTATGTAATGATCCGCATGACCTCTGCCAAAGGCCTACACGCACTCAGAACACATGCTTACAGGGCACACATTGGACAAGTGAGCCTCCTGATCATCATGTGACTCTTCCCTAGTCACTTCCAGGAGGGAGAAGAAAAGTAATAGGGTCCACCTATAGGGAAGCTTTTCAGACCCAGTGTGGTGCCTGACCAACACGGTGCTGGACCCTAAAAACGACAGCATGTCCCTTCCACACTGATTTCTGTGTTCATCTTCCGAGACTGAATTGAATTTCATGGTTTTTTGTGCACGCGCGAGCGTCTCTCCAATCAGCTGTCAATACGTCATTCTGCCCGCCCCTTTAAACTCCACCCCCTGTCAAGCCTAATAAAAACCCCACAACTTGTTTGTATGCCTCAGAGGGAAATTGCAGTCTTGTGCAGCCCTCCTATGCCTGCAGTAAAGGCCTTTTTCCTTTTTCTGCCTTTGTTTGTCTCTGCTCCAAAACATGTAACAAAAAGAACCAGGATTCCAGGAGTCTTAAACAGTAAAAGGAGCTACCACCCAAAGCCTTGGCAGGACCAACCAGGTTCAGCTGTGGGCCTACTTTGTCACTGAGATAGTGGCTTTGCTGCACTGTACTTTCATTTCTTCATTTATAAAAAGTGCCATTTTTACCTGCCCCTGCAACAGTTAACTCTGAAAACCAAACCTGCATTAAACCTCATGTTTTCCCTTTCTAGATTCAGCACCACCTAAAGGATTAAAGGCAGAGAATATATCTACACCTCTCTATAGATTCAGTGTGTGCACTATGATAGCCATTAACCCCATATGGCTGTTGGGTCTTTAAATAGTTAAAATGAAATAAAAAATTTCATTTTAATAAAAAATTTTAATAAAAAATTTAAAATCCCGTTCCTCAGCTGCACTGGTCACATGTCCATTCGCAATAGCCCCATGTAACTAATGGATACCATATTAAAAAGCACAGATACAGAACATTTCTATCATCATGGGAAGTTCTACCAGACAGTGCTCACTTAGACCATCCAACCGCTAAAGGATAATCATAGTAGATAGTGAAGTATCTAATAAATAGATCGCCAGTGATTCATATAGTTAAATAGATGTAAACCTGAATAGTAAGAACTAGGTAAATAAAAAGCACATGATAATTAGGAACACACCATGGATAAGGCAGGAGATGAATGTATCTACCTAAAAGTTATCTACTGATACTCAGCTTTTCTATTGTAATTGGATTTGGAGAATTTTTATTTTTGTACTAGGAACTGAGCCCAAGGACTCATATGAGCTAGGCAAGCAGTTTACCACATTCCCGGCCCAATAATTATATATAAATGAGGTTGCAAGGGCCCTGGTGTCCCTGTAATGGGGTTAGTGCCCTTATTAGCATAGGAAGAGACATCCGTGTTCTCTGTCTCTCTGTCTCTGTCCTGTCTCCCCGCCCCCCTTCCCGCCCCTACCATATGAGGACAGAGAGGAAGTTGATCATCCCCAAGCCAAGAAGAGCAGCCTCACTAGGAAGCCAATCCACAAACACCTCGATCTTGAACTTCCAGTCTCCAGAAATAAGTTAATAAGCTCAGTCCAGCTACTTTTATTCATGTAAACTATGCCTTTCATCTTCGAATCAGTTTGAAAGGAGCACGTTTCCTTGGGGCCGGCAGCCACCTGCAGCTTCTGGCAAAGGCCTGGTGCTGCACCTGTGTTTATTTTTGCAATGAATGCTTGCAAGGGCTGCAGCACGTCCTCTTCCCTGAAGGTTTTCCAATTGGGTTTTCTTCTAAGCAATACTGAACGGGAGGATAAATGTCAGCTCTGGATATGACAGGATTTAGAGCCTGAGGTGAATGCATCACACCTTTAAATCTATGCTGCCACCTAGTGGATCCCTCCACGACAAGAAGGTGGGGTGTTTCCGAATGACCAGAAACCTTAATGCAAATTTTTCAACAAATCCAAAGAGGCAAAGCTAATGGTGCACATGGGCAATGTCATGAGGTGAGCAGTTTACTACACGATCTCAGTTCACTGAGCAACAGCCCCAGGCAGAGGGAGCTACATATTTTCCATATGAGAAAAAGGGTGCCAAGAAGTTAGAATCTGTTTTATTAAAAGAGCAGCGCCATGAAAAACACTGAAGAATGAGGGCTTTGTTTATGTGCATTGGTTTCAGAGTTACAGACTCTTTGTGCTGGATTTACACAAACTGAGGTGAGAAAAAGACTTGTGGGGAGTTTGTGAATGGATAGATAGCATAGCTAACATTTACCCAATACTTGCTTTGGGTTATTCTGAGCGCTTCCTACACATCTACTTACTTAAGTAAGCCCTGTAGCAATATGTGAAGTTGGGTACTATTGATTTCTTCATTTGACAATGAAGAAAAAAGATACAGAAAAGTAAGTAGTTTGCCCAAAGTCAATCCAATTGGTATGTGCTGGGATTTCAATGTGGATGGCCAGACCTCAGAGCCATGATCTTAACCACTACATTACACACCACATCCCAGGTAAGAAGGGCTAAGTCCTGTCCCTGGGTCCCAGTAAAGAACTTGGGCACTTCAGTCTCCATGCTGTCATGAGCAGACACTCCTGAGATAGTATTGCACCAGAGCATTCTGTCTTGTGATGTAATGCAGACTGTGAGACCAGGAGCTCCACTCTCCTCTCAGGTTCAGTCACTGGTATGCTCTGTGCAAACTGCCCTGCTCCAGATAGTAGCGAGGACACAGCCCTTCCCCAGGGAGATCACTGTGGGGTGAAGGAGACAACATTATACTCCAGGTGATAACTGCCAGGAGAAGGGGTGCTCAGCACACTATGGAAGCTCAGAGAAGGAACGAGTAGCCTGGAAGCTGGGGAGGAGAATCAGGGGAGACTTGAGGGAGGAAGTGACACCTGACGATGGGGAGGGAGCACTGAGGCGGGAGGGGTGCCTGCTTCAGTTTCTGCTTCCTTCTGAGGATGGATGGCTCCTTTAGTACAGCCACCCTGGCTGCTCTGCCTATTTATTTGCTCAGTGCCCAGAAGAGGGACTTCTGTGATTCATAATTAGGGGTTGAATAAATGGGGCATCCACCACCTTCTCTTTAGAGAGACCTGCCTGCTCACTCATGTGCCCTTGGACCCGACCTCGCTCCTGTGAACTCCCTAGGAGCTAAGCTGTGGCTGGAAAGGGTGGGAGGGTATAGCAGAAAGAGACAGGAAACTTCCAGGCAGGGACCAATCCAAGAGACGCACAGTGACTTGTGCTGTCATTGTCCACCAGGGCTCCTTCTTTGGAGAAGCAGAGGCTACCACACTCCAAGTACTCCTGGGAAGCTGCAGCTATAGAACCCTGCCCATTGCATCCCCAACCAAGGGCAGCAATGGCAGTGTGACCCAAATTCATTTTCTTTCCAAGTGGCAGTTCGAGCTGATTTGTGCTCTTATCCCTTCCTTCTCCATATTTGGGCAACCCTGACAAAGCATGTCTGCCATGCTGGCTCCAGTGGCTTTCTGCTTCCCTAACCAAAAGAGCCCCTAGGTTAAGTGATTCCCCAGCTTCATGTCATAGATCATTGTGAATTCCTACCTAATCTCATTTCCTCCGGGTATTGTATGATATCCAAGGATATCACAAGGAGTAGCATCAGCACATCTGAAGAGATGCTCCCACAGCACCCTGAGGGAACGAGACTAGATAAGAATTCAGAATGGTGTAAGTTGAGACCCGAACAGCTCCAGGTGTTTTCTGGGGAGAAGGATGGCTGGAGGATGAGAAAAATAAAAAAGAGAGGAAAGCTGGGGTCAGTAGAGACCTCTTTCTCTTGATGGGAGGAAAGGGACTTCTCCCTCTTTCAGGGATATTCATTTATCCCTTTTAGCAATTTAATGTCATGTGACACACCATTGTCCTAACCACCCACTGTTCTGTCTTCAGGCCAGGTGTTCTCTGGGCTTAAGCAGATTTTTCACATGGTTTGCTGCAGGCACTCTTTGTCTTGGGATGGCCATGCCCAGCCCTGCACATGTGGTCAATTTCCAGCTTCAATGGCTCCCCACACAGATAAGATTTCCATTTGTTCTGGAGAGACTGGTAGTCACACGAATCCCATTCCACCAGACCACTGTCAATAGGGAGGTCTACTTTTATAATCATGGCCTGGGCTGGGCCATCTCGATTCTGCTGTCTCCATTTGGGTTCTTGACTGAGTTTTTCCCCATAATTGATTTATGTTTGTTCCCAGTAAGATTATCCAGCCACCAATGGTCTTACCATCCTGAAGTTTTCTGGAAAAACAAAGGGGTTTCCAGGAAGCCAGCCTAAGGAAGGGAAAAGGACTTGGAATCCTTACTCAGGATAGGAGGGCCCTAGTGGGTAGGCAGATCACCAACTCTGGGGGACTTCCTAATCTTTATTTGGCCTGCATAGTATTTTGGAAACATGTGCGTTCATTGCCAAGATTTAGAAATCAGGAACTTTCACCTGATCCTGTACCTGCACTTCTGCCTTGGCAACAACCAGCTGGAACCAGATATCCACTGCCACCACAGTGGGGCATGAGCTCTGCATCTTGCCAGTTCCCACGTGGCTCCCTGCATTCAGCTCTGGGTTTCCAGCCTTGTAGGCATGCGCGTTCACATCCTCAAGCTGAGGTTGCTGTATAAACTTTGAGGCTGAGGTGTGTGGACACAACTTGCAGCATTCCTGGTACCTCTTTTACTCACTTGCCAGCATCTGCACTCTAATAGCAGAGGTGTGACTTCTGTTTGTACAGAAGGAGAGTCTGTACTCCCCTCCTAAGCCAATCTCTCTGCTGTGGACTGGTACCCACCCCTTGCGATGGTGTGAATACATCTGTCCCCTTCAAAATTCATGCTGGAAGTTCATCCTCAATGTCACAGTGATAGACAGAAAGGCCTCTGGGAGGTGTGCAGGTATGCGGACTACTCTTGTGACTGAGTGAACACAGCTATAAAAAGGGTGTGTAAAGTGCCTTCTTCTCCTCTCCTGCCAGGGGCCCAGTACTTAAGGCAACATCTTGGGAGCCAAAAGACAAGGCTCCTGAGCTTTCAGTGCCTTGACTGGGACTCTCCAGCCTCCAGAACTATGAGAAGTCAACTTTGGTGCTTTGTAAATCTCCCAGCCTTAGTGTTCTCCCACAACTATATGAAATGGACTAAAGGCAGCAGTTCTTTCACAAGGTGCCATGCCAACAATTTCTGTTCTCCCTTGTCATCACCACGTTCTCCCTCTCCTGGATTATTGCTCAGATCACAAATAGGCAGTTATGCCTCCTATTTTATTAAAATCCTCTCTTACTGACCCGTCCCCAACCCTGCTAGCTCTGGCTCTATGTCTCCACCCTCTTCTACAGTTAAACACCTCTAAGGGATGATATGCACCTGATGGAGACCACTACAAAACAGCAGATTTAAAATGAATCAATTGTCTCTCTGCATTTACTTGTGAGTCTGTCCCAGGCCTAAGCCCTTGTCTGGAAATGGGCATTGGATTCATAGTAAAGTTAACATCTATGAATCACTGCTCCGGGCTGAGGTCTAATAGTGGCCAGTGATGCTGTGATGCCTCAAAAAAGACAAGATAGGACCCCTGGCTCCAACCCCAATTAACTAGCTAGAGACTGTAGCTGCAGGTGTCTCACCCTTGCTGTGTCAGTCCTGCCATGAAGGTCAAACAAGATAACAAGATAGTTCTCCTAATTAGCATAAATTACTACTTGGAGAAGTCTTTGAACTAGCTCCTAAGGTCCTGCTCAGTTCCCGCATTTTCCTCAGTATCCCCTCCCTTTGTCTGAAAACCAAATAAATACGGGCTGCCCAGAGAAGTTCTTTTGTCTCAGCCCTCAGAATCTTGAATTTGTCTAGAGGATTTTGATTCCCCCAAACCCTAAAATCATACCACTTGTCTCTTGTTTAAGCCTTCACTGTCTACTCATTTGGAAGTTTGCAGGCCTGGTCAGTCTTCGATATATACCCATTACTTCCAATTCTCTTCCCATTTTCTCTGAAATCTACTGTATTCAGGCGTTAACCCTTATCACTCAAGCAAAACTGCTCTTGACACAATTGCTAATACTTAACTTGTGTTGCTAAATCTGAGAGTGGCCTCTTGGACTACTTGGCCTGCTGGCACTATTGATCAGAGTGGGCTGCTCCCTCCTGTTGGGTAACCTTTCTCCCCTTGATGTCTAAACACTTAACTCACTGGCTACGTTTTTTCATTCTCTTTGGAACTTCTTACTCTTCTCCTCAAACTCTTGAGCATCTCCAAGTTCAAAACAGGCTGACTATCCCTTATCCAAAATGTTTTGAGAAACGTTCTGAATTATGAACTTTTCTTCAGATTTTGGAATAGTATACATAAGTAATATACATAATGAGGCATCTTAAGGATAGGACCCAAGTCTAAACATGACATTCATTGATGTTTTGTTTATAGCATATATACATATCCTTAAGGTAATTTTATACAATATTTTAAATTTGGGGCACAAAACAAAGTTCCATGATGTAGAATATTCCACATGTGGTAGAAATGTTGGTGTTCAAATAGTTTAACATTTTGGATTTTGGTTTTTGTATTAAGGTTGTTCTACCTGTTTCTCCCTCCAATCACCCAGATGGTCTCATTTAATCTCACTCTTTAAATAGAACCACATGTCAACAACTCCCTAAACTAATACATCAGTCCAGCCTTTCTCTGAACTCCAGGCTTATACATTCCTTGACTACATAGCTTTTTGGCCACAACCCAAAGTAAATCAATCTTACCAAACCCCATTCCCTTGGTTTCTCCCAGTTCCCTCCTACACATCCATCATTCTTGTTTTCATGCTATGGAAACTTGGGGGTTCTCGGCTTTGGAATCAGGGAACCCTGAAAGTCAGCCCTGCAACAGCATCCAGACCCAATGAGGGAGCTCCCCCAGCAGCAGCACAGAGGAGAGAGACCGTGTGATTGACCACATACGTGGATACTCTATGTGGAGTACATGCTGGGAGCAATAACAGCAGTAAATACAGAACAGAAAATAACCATCTTTGAAATGACACGAAATGGGGCACGTTATCTAAGCACTAAAATCTAAGAAGGGGACTGCCCGACTCTGGAAAGCAGCTTCTCAGGACAGCAAGGCTGACTTCTTTCCGGGTTGCCTGGTCTTCAGTACTTGTAACTTCTCATCTTTCAGCGCCTTCAGGAATTTATCTGTAGGGGAGAAAACTAACTTAGTTGTAGTAGAAAGAAAGGCTTTGAAAAACTCATCCAGAGCAAGCTTCTGGGAAAGCGAAAGTATTTCCCACATAAGCCTAAAACCCATTTGTGATACAAGATGGGAGGGAAAAAAATCCTAGCCGCTAAAACACATCTAACTCTGAGAACAGATTAAGAAATCTAGGATTTAGGAAAGTCCAAGTTTCCCAGGGAACTGTTTTCTTTTCATAGCCATAAGAAAGGTATGGTACAGGGTATTTGATGAATTGGGCACCTCCTGGACATGCAAGTTATTTAATACTTTTTCTCCTGGTGTGGCATGGGCTCCAATTTAACCTGTTGCGTATGATAGGCAGGTAATTAGACATTAGTGGGCCTGTGGGTATATATGTCCAAAATAGCATGCTTTGCCAGTTATGCAGTTAAGAGACAAAGACTTCAATGTATGATTATAATAATTTTGTTAGGCCTAAAATGATCCCACAAAAAACAATGACATTTTAAGGTTATACCTTCTGCTATCTGACCACCTGGCAGTACCTCAGTTCATGAACTCAATTCTCTCTGAACTGAATGGAACTGAATCAAATTTCCCAAGGTCAAAATTGACCCTAACCATTAAATTTGATTTGGTTCTCATCCAACTCAGTTTGGGACCAGAATTGAGGGAATAATTAAGTTCACAAACCAAAGTATTCCTGTATTTCCAAAACAAGGCAGTCAGCTTTCCTGGGTACTACGGTCTGTGCTCAAGGATATAAAGGGGAGCATTCTTCCTTCCTTAGGTTGGTCTAGTTCTTACACTGACCACCTGAAAGGAACAAGGAAGACATTTTTGAAATATCAACAGAAGTAACTCCTAAGACAAATGTTGATAGGAACGTACTGGATGTAAATAAAAGGGATAATCATCATATTTCCCAAAACCCCAGGAGGAGTAACTTTTGGGTGCATAAAAAGGCCTGCAAATTCCTATTTGGGCAGATGCCTTGTGGCACTGCCAGCCTTCTCTCTTGAAGGTCTATGTCTCCATCTACTTTACAATAAATTCTACTTAGACTTCTGTATGGCCACCTACATGTCTTCAGGCCTATCTATGATCAGATGACAGAGTATAGGACCCTGGTGTGAGGCCCAAGGGCTCAAGGGAGGTTACCCTCCAGCCTCCGAAGTTCAGTGTCCCACAGCCTCTCAGTGAATGTCCTTGGGCTTTCTGGGTCCTGCACAGTTCTGACCTCTTCCTACAGACATCTGAGCTGACTCTCACCTACTTCCCCCTCCTCATGCCTGAAGGCCCCAGTTTAAGACTAAGCATGAAAGCTTCAAAGTCTCTAGAGATAAAGGCTGTCTCTGGTGGTTAGAAGTCTAGACCACAGGGACCTGCATGTTACTGTGCAGAGCTAAATGTCAAGATGGGGTAGTGTCAGTGGACATCTAGATGTTGTCAGTCCAGATTATCAAAAGTGTCTGGGATGGAGTCTGAAACTAAAGGGTTCTTGAAGTGCAAATGTGCAGTAGAGGAAGAAGTCAGTTGAAACCCGGGATGGGGGCTGAGTCTGGTCTCTAGAGGACAAACTTTGGATCAGCTCCTGAGCCTACAGCCACCTTGTGGGGCCAATTAGGGAAGGAGGGCCTCTAGGGATGAGCTCAGGTGGCCCCGGGCTAAGTCACGCACAGCGCTGGGAGTCGAAGCCGTCCCCAGTGATGGCAAGCAACTCCAGCTCCTTAATCCGGATCTCCAGCTCGCATAACTCCTCGGGGTGGGGAGCAGAGGCGAGAGGGGCGATCGCGGGGCTGGGAGTTGGGGGCGAGGCAGCCACTTCAGGGCCCGGTGGCGGTGAGTAGAAGCGCAGAGGCTCGTAGGGGATGGAAGCCAGGCCGGAGGGCCAGGGCTGGGGACAGGGGCGCTCGCTGGGGGGACCCAGGCCGGGCGGCGGAGGGGGCGCAGGGGCGAAAGGCGCCTGGGGCAGGGGCCGGCCCCCAGCCTCCCCGCCCGCCGGCGCCCCGCCCGCCTTCAGCGGCACGAAGAGCTTCTTCCAGATGTTAAAGTCATTGAGCGGAGACGAGGAGATGCCGCGGTCGTAGAGCGACGGGAAATAGAGGGGCGGCGCCGGCCGCTGGCTCATCGTGGGGCTCTGGCTGCCGCGCCGCCCCTTCGGCATCTTTTGAATGAGTGTCTGCGTGGGAGGAACCCGCGCCGAACACGCGCAGCTGCCCCGAGTCACTGGGGGCTCACCTTCCACAGACCACGCCCCAAAGGGGCGTGGCCCCGCGCTTTCGCCCCATTAGGGGCGGGGCACTGAAGTCCCGAGGCCACGCCCCAGAACGTGACCTGTCCAATGAAAGCAAGGCTGAGCTCTTCCGCGGGGAAGCCACGCCCTAAAATCCAGCTCGGGGTTTCCACTGTGCTGGCTAATTCGCCGTCGCCCCGCCACCTGTCCCGCCCCTCGACTCCACTGCCCTTTGGGTCAGTAAACCTCTGGCTAGCACATCCTAACCTTCACTCAAAGCAGGAAGCAGGACAAGGCTTCAAGAGCAAACTTTCTCAGCCTTCCTCCCTCTTTAGGAACGAGGGAGCCTATTTCCTAATGAGCTACCAGCTCGTTTCTCTCCTGGCCTCAATGCCCACCCAGAGAAAAAGAGTGGCTGGCTTTTCATTCCCTACAATAGTGGGAGGCAAAAGAGGAGAGCCAGCCTATCTTTCTGTCAAATTTAGCAGTTTTGAGGAAAATCTGGAAAAGGGAACCTCATCTGGACTTGTAATAGCCCTGAAGCAAAGAATGGTTTCAATGAAATGCTAGTCTCTCTTAAACATGTATGTTTTTTGGAGCTGACAGGCAACAAATTTACAGCCAAAAGGAAATCTTCCTGGACCCACGTCAAACAGCTCACACTTTGTTTGTGAGCACTTGGGCATTGTGTCCAAGGATTTTGCATTGCCCATGAGACATATCCTTGGATTGAGAGAAAGTCGTCTTCACTGAGTGATACACAAAGACAGGAAGGGCCAGTTAAGATCTGTGACACTCTAGTTCCACAAGTGAACGGCATGTGTATGTCTCAGTTACGTTTTCATTGCTAGGACAAAATACCTGGCACCCACAAATTAAAGGAGGAAAGGTTTATTTTAGCTCACAGTTTGTAGATTTAAGTCCATAGTTGGCTGACTCCAAGACAGGGCAGCATAACAGAGGAGAAATAGTCCAATGCAGGGCAGACAGAAAGCAGCCAGCAGTAAGCCTTCCTCTTCTTTTTACTGCATCCAGGCTACTCACCTTTTGGGTGGTGCCACCCAGATCTAGGGTGGGATTTTCCATTATCTACACCCAGAACTACCTTAAACCAATCAGTAGATTAACTGACTAGTATCATGGATACCACATATCCACTCCTAAAAGCCCCACCTGGGAGTGGATGAGGCTTTGGGGGACATTTTAGAATAAATATTTATATGAAAATATATGCATATATACATATTTTATATACATATTTATGTGTGCATGTGTATAACAGCAGAGTCAAGTCAGGATCTCCAAACTGGGTAAATGTAAGCAAGTTTCTTGACTTGAGTCAACTTTCTATATAATAGAAATAAGAAAATCAGGCTGCCTCAATGGATTTTTTAGGATTCTCAAGCAGAGGCAAAAGGATGTATGAAGCATTTGAAAACTTGGAATCTGTCCATTGTAAGAGGCAGCACTCTTTATCTGAAACTTCACATTTTTCTGTAATTTCTTGAGAGCAAGAATCCAGTCCAAGGATCCTGTAATGCCGAGTCTGTAATAAGACTGGATAAAGATTTGGGAACTGTTAAAATAGTGTGTGAGGGGAGCCAAAGAAGATCAGAATATACTACCTTAAAATATGCCACTTTGACATCAGAATTCTTTTGAAAGCAGTTGAGAAACAGATGTAAGAACTCTGTTCTACCCTTTCTGCCTCAAAGCAGGACATAAACTTCCTCTGTAAGGAGAACATCTATTTTCCTTTGTGACACTATCCGCACTTAGTAGTCTCATGCCAGGAAAAGAAGACTCATCACTGAAGGTGACACTGACTTGAGTTGACATGCCACACCTTACTAAACAGCCTCTACCCTCTGTTAGTTTCACCATTTTTTGCTATTCCTACAGTCCACTGCCCTTAGAAATCCACATCCTTTACCTTTGGCTTGTCACTTCTCCCTGTGTATCACCCTTTGTTAAAATGATATGTAAGCTCTCAAACATAATCTCATCTTTGGGTTATTACTTTCTGTCTGTGAGGCCCCCATGTGCATGAATAATAAGCCCTTCCTTCTCTTAATCTGTCTTTGTCAATTTAATTCATAGGTCCTAGCTACAGAAACTAAGTGTATAGAGGAAAAGCTTTTTGCTATCTTTGCAGAACTGTAATGATGACAAGCACCAAGATTTTGGATTCAAACCTCGTACCAAGACCTGGATTCGCATGTTTTTGATTGTGTAGGTGAAATTTTGTGAATGTTTTTTAAATGTATATGACAGGAAGAGTGATGGCACCTACTCACTTGTATTGGCAAGATTAAATGTGGCATTCTAAGCACTTGGCCGTGGTATGGTATTCTTGGTATTACATGTTGAGCAGCCTTAGAAGGAAAGAGGATTTTGCATAACGTGTTTTAAATGACGCAATAGACTCATGTTTTTGACTACATCCATTTAAGGAGAAAAAAATTTGCAGATCCCCCCAACTCCAACTACATAGATTTTATACTATGCAGTTTAGTTAAAAACATAACTCATAAAGTCGTTCCTCTTGAGTTAAATAAGTTGACCAAAAAATTTTGCAATAACAATTATACAAGTAAACTCAGGTCCTCAGTTGAAAATACTGAGATAATACCTATTGTGAAAGTAAAGTCCCAGTTAGGTAATTACGAGCCACAGTAGATGAAGCAAAATTCCTATGGGTTGTTTTTAGCAAACAAATGTCCGGGAAACCCAAGCCAATGAAGAGATACAGCAAGCTTGAATCTAACTGACTTTTTCTCCTTCTCTCATTGAATTTTTCTAACAACTCAAATCTGTAGGTGCTGTTATCTCCCATTACACATGAGGAAACTGAGGCATGTGCAGTTTGGCAAGTGACTTGCCCAAGGGCCTGTGACTGTTCGCAGAGCTGGCATTCCCAACAGGCAGGCTGGCTCTGGGGCTGGCGTCTTCTTCCTCCTCCACTCTGTTTTTCCACTGTGTCCAGTCTTGGAGCAAGACCACCTTTGTGATCTTCCTGGCTCTCCCTGGAAATTGTTTATACCACAATTTAAGGACCAAGTTATTCCAAGAAACCAGTAACAGTCTTTTCTTCATTACTCACCTGAACTAACCATTGTATTGGTCGGAACTTGGGGGGCTTAGATATTTTCATCTCCCTTCACAATGCTATTTCAAGTTTCCAAAAAGCGCAATCCAGCTCTTATTCTTCCCCCTCCAAGGTAGATGTGTTCCAGTGTGCTTTGAGAGTAAGAAAATTATGCTTTTTGTTTTATTTGTTTGTTTTGGGGGTTCTGTTTTGTTTTGTTGAATAAACTGAAGCCTGAGAGATAGTTTAGTGGGGTAGTGTGTGCAAGGGCCTGGAATATAAGAGACTGGTTTAAGCCCCATCAACCCGCTGTGCTGTCCTGTGCTGACCCTGCTGCAAACACTAACATTAGGTATTTTTCTAATGTCCCATCCTCCTGGGATGATCCACAGAGTAAGGCTGTCAGAATTTTCTATTCATGTATTCCATACAGATTTTTATTAGAAGATTATGAGATAACTCACAACATCACAAGCTTAAGACCTAGATTAGAAGGTGCGGACAGAGAACAGAACAACCTCAGGGATTCAGGAATAGGAAGCAGTCAGTGGACAGCTCAGGATGGTCGGTATAGGGCAGCAGAAGCTGATGACTGGCTTCTCACTCTTGTGAACCCTTTCTCCTTGCTGACTTCACCCCAAGAAGCCAGAAAAAACAAATGCTCATCTTACCCATCCCCTTCTCCACAAGGGGTGGCAATGAAACAGTTTAAGCCAGAGGATTTGACCAGAACAGAGTTTGGGATTTTCTAGGAAAAGTTTTACTTTGCTAATAAAAGAGACAGAAACAACCAAAGTTTTCCTTTCATTTTCTCTCCCTGCCTTGTACCTGGATGCAATGAGCAGCTTTCTGCAGTCACTTTGTGTTCATGAAGGAGAGACTAAGAATATACCAAACTAGATATTGCACACTCAGTACTTCCTCTCACATGGTGCAGAATGCTCTTCTTTAATTATGTGTGGCAAAATCAGGATGTCAAGATAATCCATTTTTCCATGAAAAGGAGGTAGAAATAACTTTAACACACTGTTATTTAGGGGACCAAAATTTTCCATTGAAAGTCAGTTGTTATGGTTTGTGCCTAGGTGGCCCCCCCAAGCCTCATGTAGTCATGGAGCTGGCTGAATCTAACATTTGTGATTGGTTCATTGTCTAGTGCTGGGATTGGCAGTGTGAGTGCTGCACCCACCCAGAGGCGGAGACAACATGCAATATAAGGGAGGGAAGAAGGCATGTTTCCTCCTCTTTTGCCCTGTTCGCTCTTACTGTTTGCAGCTACCATGAATGGCTGCCCCTCAGCCATGTCACCCTGCCTTGGAACCAACTGAGTATGGACTGAAATCTCAAAAAAACTGTAAGATTTAAAAAAAAAAAACCTTACTTTCCCCAGTTTTGGGTGTTGAGTATTTTGTCTCAGCAATGAGAGAAAAGTAACCAAGACAACAGCAAAGCCCCTTCTTTTGTTCTCCTCCCTTCCTTCCATTCTTTTCTCTCTCTTTTCCTTTCTTTCTTTCCTTCTTTTTCCTTCCTTTTCTTTCTTCTTTCTTTCTTTCTTTCTTTCTTTCTTTCTTTCTTTCTTTCTTTCTTTCTTTCTTTCTTTCTGTTGTAGTGCTGGGGATTAAACCCAGGGCCTGGTAGATCCTCCATACAAAATGTAGCAATATAGGGAAAAGCTAAATTTCAGTCACTCTTAAGCCAGACCTCATGTTTCCATGGCCTGCCAACAGGAAAGCCTACCCATTCCCTGCACAAATCCTCTGAGACAGAACAGTGATCACAATCATTCTGCATTAAGAATATCACTATTTGAGCTAAGATTGGTTCAATGGTAGAGTGCTTGCCTAGCATGCAGGAGCACTAGCTTCCATCTCCAGCACTGGAAAAAAAATTTCTCTTCACTGACAATCCACATCTAGAACACAAAGGGTGCCTATGCACAAGCAGAAATCAGGAAGTTTATGAAAACATTCCATGTGATAATGTTGAAAAATAATCCCACCAACACTTCCCTCTCTCAGGTACTGATCATATTGGTTAACTCCACCCAAGGAACTAGAGGGAAATATCTGGTGATTTCCAAGAACCCACTTAAACTGCCACTGCAAAATTGGTCCTCCAAAGCTGCAAGGAAGAAATATGTGACATACTGGTCACACATGCTTCTGCCTTCAACCTCTCTCTCAAGGGTCCGTTTCTGTGCACAGCACTGGGCTTTCTTTATCTCATCCATGGTGTTCAGGTTTATTTTAGTCTTGCCCAACAGGCTTCAGCTAGAAAACAATAATTGCTTTGGATAACAGCAGCAAGGAAATGGGAAAACAGAGGAGAACCTTAGAAAATTCTTCCTTAGAAGACAAGGTTCCAGACTGCTGTCAGAACTGGGACCAGCAGCACTGTCTTCCCGGGTGAGATAGTTACAACACCGGCTGTTCCCATGTCTGCCCAGCAACATTTGAACACCGTGTTATTCTCACTTAATCTTTGCAAGACAAAGTCCAGATTGCAGTCATCACGCCTCTAGCAATGGCGATAGTATCGGGTGTCTGTGGGAAGACACACATGGGGCGAGAAGTTAACTAGGTAAAATTCTGTTTCCGCCACTAAATCCTTCAGTCTACTTCTTGAAACTTATTCTATAGAAACATAGCGATTTGGCAAACATAGTCATCCTGGCAGGTTTGTGGCGGGGAACAATGATGTAACTGACAACACATCTCACAAGAGAATTTATCCACAAGACAAAAATCTCATGTAGGTGTAGTGGCACACACCTGGAATCCCAGCACTCTGGTAAGCTGAAGCAGGAGGATTACAAATTCCAGCCCAGCCCGGGCACTTGGCAACTTAGTGAGATGGTCTCAAAAAGTAAAAAAGGACCAGGGTTATAGTTCAGTGTAAAAGCCCTGAGTTCAACCTTCAGTACCAACAAACAAACAAACAAAACCAACCGACCAAACAAACAGCAGCAGCAAATAAAAGCACAACTTAAGCAGTATAGTTTTTCTGTTTTTCTTTTTGGGTGAAGGCAATGAGGTAGGGAAGGGGACAGGTACTTATGCTATTATTTAAGAAGGAGATCTGATATTATGTACCTGTGTTTTAAAAGTATATTCCTTTTGACCCAGAAATTTTACTTTTAGAGTTTATCCCATAAAGGTGGTTGTTGGAAGGGTTATGTTCATCAGTGGTCACTAGAATAGTATTTATGTAACAGGAAGCTGAAAAACAAGCAGTCTGTTCATTAAAAAGTGAACAAATTATGGAGAGATTCCATACAATGGAATTCACACAGCTGACGAATGACTTGGGCCTGTATATTCTGGCATGGAAAGAGCCTCAGTTTAAAAAAGAAAAACTAAAAACCTACATTTCTCTTCCCATCTTGCTTCTTGCACTTGGCTCTTGAGAAAAGCTGGTGTCACCCAGTTTCCCTCCAGCCACCTTCATGAGTATTTACAGCCAAGAAAAGATAGTCTCTGAAATTTGTAAGATGTGGGCTACCAATATAGGGTGAGTCTGAAGGTGGAGGGGAAGATAGGAGAGAGATCACTGCGGATGTACTCATTGGAAGAAAGGCCTCTGCTGACAGCTCGAAAGGTGAAGGCAGGCCCAGTAATCACTGGTGTCGTGATCCATTCTTATAGGGAACCAGCTTCAGCTTTGCAGAAGAAGCCTCCCAGAAAGTGCATCAAAGATTATCTGAAATCTATTCCAGGCAAAGTTGAAGTACAGAGTGGAAAGAATGAACCTTTTATGACAGGGTCTGTGAAATCCAGCATTTCCTTGCTAATTAAAAAAAGAAGAAAGAAAGAAAAAAAACACCAGGTTTTCATTGGTGAAAACATGAATTTAGACAGCAGGATTGCTAACTCAGTCCAAGCTCACTAGAGAAACAGATATAGTGCTAGATGTACAAATAGATAAGAATTTACAAGATTGGGTTACAAAGACCACCCGCAGAGTCAGGTGGGGGGATTGGGAGGAGCTGGGTGAAGGCCAGGAGCTCACTGTGGTGTCCTGTGCAAGTCTGTATCAAAGGGCTGGCGGTGTGCAATGTGAGGCAGAAGGCTCCATGCTGGGTGCTAAAGACTTCGCACTGGAAGCTGGGAGACAATGTCCAAGGTGGAGGCAAAGACTGGAGCTCCTCGGTAGAAACAGACGCGGGCCTTCCTTCTCCTTCCTCCTTAATACCATTCAAGCCAGGAGCCTACACAGGTGAGTCTTCTGTCTCCAGTGAAAGCCCTCTACCACACCCAGAACTATGCTGATCTGGTTTAGTTGGGTATTTCTTACCCAAGTTGACACAATCAGTTAACTATCACGATTGCTCTTCTGGGCTATGATGAGAATGGGATTCTTTTTAAGGATAGTTTAGGAATGCAAAAATGTTAACAAATTTGGTAATTACTTTGTTTTTTATTTAGAGAAAAAAGAAAAACAAAAAAAGATAGAAATAATACAGAATTTCAAAAAAATAACAAATAAGAAATCACTAGTTGATAAAAACATATCGTTCCCTTGAAGTAGTTGTTCAAATTACAAAATCAAAGTATCATCACAAGTGGACAAACAATGACAGTACAAACTATTCTGTTTGATGAACAAAAACTTAGCAGTATGATTATCTGTCTTGCACACTTAAACATACAGTTATATCCTTTACAGCACTTTCTTTCCCTTTCATTATTACAACATCTATTATACATTTTGGATCTTATTAATCTTTAAGTTTTTTATTTTTTATACTAGAGAGATAATACAATATTTATAAATGTGAGTCTGATTTATTTCACTTATGAGGATAGTCTCAAATTGCCTCCATTTACCTATAAAAGCCTCAAGACCATCCTTTTTATAGCTGAGTAATATTCCACTGTATAAAAAATTTTTTAACCTAATCTGTGGTTGATGGGCATTTTGCTTTTTTCCAAAGATTTAGCTACTACAAATTTCACTGCTATAAACATGGGTGCACATATATTGCTGTGACATAATCTTTTCAATTTTTCTGGGAAAATACCCAGGAGGAGAATAACTGGATTGAAGGGAATTTCCAATCCTAGTTTTTTGAGGAATCTCCGCACTGATTTCCACAGTGGCAGCACTAGTCTACACTCCCACCAACAGTGGAGAAGAGTTCCTTTTTCCCCATCGCCTCAAATTTGGCAATTACTTTGGATCCGTTATCACAACTGGCTACTGGCTGTTATCCACATGACATCAGTACTTAACATGAATGGGACCGGTGTCATCTTGTAATTTATTTAGAAAACAACAGTGACATTTATTTTTTATTTTGAAGATAGCAAAATACAAAAAACAAGACAGAACAAAGCCAATCAAGACAATGCAGTGAAACTGATACAGAACTTCACAGCCGGATACCAGGATTACGTTGTAATAGCTGCCATGTATGTCTTCTTATCATCACAGCAGTCGTCCATTTAATCAGGTATACCAAAATCAAACCAAAAATAGAATATTGTGAAACCTATCAAAACAGAACATTGATTAGAGCAAAACAATTATCAGAACAAAACAAACCAGTGAAAACAATACTTGCCTTCAAAGAGAAGATAGAAGGAAATCCCCCACGTTTGCTATATTGCATACAGTCATCCAAGAGATGCTCAGACCTCTGGCCCCAGGTCAGCATAATCAACCCAACAATACAAGCATTTAGTTGTTTTATGTGCCTTAGTTGCTATCCGCTCAGGTTGTCCTGGAAACCATCCAGTTTCAAGGAGGGAGAACACGGGACATTTGTTTGATTCACAGCCCGTCCAGCCAGTAGGCTCATGCGAGACACTGACTTGTTCTCTTCCTGGCTTACCGGCTGCTCGCTTGCGCTGCCATAGCTTACCAGGAAGGCGGGGCATGTTGCATTCCTGTTCAGCCCCCCAAGTTTCGACATGCCTGGGTCTTGGGAGATGCTGACTTGTTCTCTTCCTGGTGTGCCCCAGTGGTGGCATTTTAAATGGAAATGTATCATGTAGATTGTATAAAAATAAAGAATGCTTAAATTTAAAAAATGCAGAGAATAAATTGAACTTTGTCAAAATTTAAAACTTTGGCTTCAGAGGACATTATTAAAAAAATGATGTGCTGGGCATGTGTAGGGAGCTGAGTGACAGGCATTGCTGCCTCCATGCCTCTCTCTCCTATGGGCACTGCGTCTGCCTACATTAACCATAATCCTCTCCTGCTTACATCACATATCCGGATGTGCCGGTGACCCTGTTGTATTCATCTGTTTAACCTCTTCCTGTCCCAGCTCCCGCCCTTAGCCTATAAAAGGTGTGATCATTTTCTGAATAAACTGGAGGCTTGATTGGATTATCTCGACTTGCCTTCCTATCTCTGTCTCCCCCATGTCTTTTATTTAATCCCCGTTCCCCCTCCAGGAGTTCTGGATAGGTTGATCTGCAGGCTGGATCAGGCATGGTGGCACACACACCTGTAATCCCAGCATTTGGGGAGCTGAGGCAGGAGGGTTGCTGTGAGTTCAAGGCAAGTCTGGACTACAAAATGAGTGCAAGGCTAGCCTGAATTACAAAGCAAGACCTTGTCGGAGGAGAAGATGATGAAGAAGAAGAAAGAGGAGGAGGAGGAAGAGGAGAAAGAGGAGGAGGAGGAGGTGGAGGAGGAGGAAGGGGAAGAGGAAGAAGAAGAGGGAGAAGGAGAAGAAGAAAAGGCACACAAAAGAACAAAATGTTTGCAAAATAACATGATTATAATTCAATATCCCGAATGTTAAAAAATATTTATCACTGTAAAATAAAATGATAAATATTCCAATTAAAATATGGGCAAAGGGTTTAAATAGAAATTTCTACAAAGAAGATACACAAATTAGAAACAGGTCATGAAAAGATGCACAACATCTTTAGCAATTAGGAAAATCAAAATAGCACTGAAATATTACTTCAGACCTTTGAGAAAGGCTAAGATAAAGCAACTAGAAAATAGCATGTGTTGGCCTGGATATGGAGAAAGGACACTCACACATTGCTGGAGGGAATGAAAAAGGAAAAGTTGGAAAAGTTCCTCAAAAACTTAAAATAGAGCCACCATATGACCAAGCAGTTCTGCTCTTTGTCCTACTTAACCCAAAGAATGGGAAACTATATTAACAAGAGCCTGAACACCAATGTTCATAGCAGCATTCTTCAAGATAGCTAAAAAGTAAAAATAACCCAAGAGTCCAGTAAATGGTAAGCAGGTAAACAGTGGTGCATCTATATACAACAAGTTATTACTTGACAGTAATAAGGAATGAAGTACTTCTATGTCCCTCTCTACCAAAATAACACCTAGAATAATCAGCTTGAAAACTAGAGATCAAAAGTACCAGCCCTGATCACCTGCCCTGATCTTCTTGCTTTCTGTCACTGTTCTTGCTTTGTGGCTGCTCTGCAAAGCAGGTGAGGCTGGGACAGGCTGAGTGGACCTGGCATTTTTGATCTCTAGTTATTAAGGCTGGTTATTTTCTAGCTAGGTCTTATTTTGGAGGGAAGCAGGTAATACTGGCTATAGCACGGTGAACCTTGGACATTTCAAGTTTAGTGAAAGAAGCTGGAGGACCACAATACTGTCTGAACTTCATTTATATGAAGTGTCCAGAATAGGAAAATCCACAGACAAAAAAGTAGATTAGTGGCTGCCAGGGAAATGTGGAAGAGAGGATGGAGAAGAATTGTTAACAGGGAAGGGATTTCTTTTGGAAATGACCAAAAAAAAAAGTCCAGGAATTAGACAGTGATGATAGTTTTTATAGTCTTGTGAATACTCTAGGAGCTACTGAATTGTGTTTTTGAAAACATAAATTTTCTGGATTGTGAATTACATTTCCAAAAAGAAAAAAAGTAAAACACGAATAAATGTAAATAAGTAATATTTCAGTGGATTTTGATTTTTCTAATTGCTAAGGATGTTGTGCATCTTTTCATGACCTGTTTCTAATTTGTGTATCTTCTTTGTAGAAATGTAAATAAAGGCACAGGGATAAATACATAGCTTTTCTCAGAGGATTCTGTGTTACCTTCACTCTTCATTTACATTTTATATAGATGGACATTTTTCGAACTGTCATATAGATGGTGCTCTTTAATTTTAAAAAAGTTAAAATCATTAGATGATTCAGTAATACTGGAAATTGCTACAAAAATATGCCATTTTTAGAAAAATTATGCTTCTAATATTCTACTAGAGGCTGCTGCAGTTTGGTAGTATTAGAACATCAAAAGCATTAAAGCAAGCATTATATTAATTACTGAAGCCTATAAACAGTGAGTCATTTATTAACAATTGTGGCCAATCCATCATTTACTATGCACCCTGCAGTGTGCCAAGCACTGAACGTGAATTATCACATTTGAAAGGCCAGCTATAATGATCCTCTCCCCAAAGTCAGATGGGAATGTCCCAAGGCAAGCGGTTTCTATCAGTCATGGGAGCATTAGAGGTTATCTCTGCCCTGTGCATTCTCCCCACTCTTCTTAAAGACTTGGCTCAGCTCTACCTAAGCAATGGCTCCCACTGGTCCTAGGCACCCCTGAATGTTATTCAGAGCACAATCCAGCAATGGCCACCTGGCACTGTCCTCAGAGGTGCTTTTGAGATTCTAAGTATGTTGGACTCGGTTTATGTGGTCATGGGTTACATTACCAGGAGGGCGGTAGTCAGTGGTTGAGTTAGTACCTACTCAACACCTGTCTCTCTCCTAAACATTGCACACTCTTATACTCATTCTGTTTCTAACTGCCGCAGTGACTGGCCCAGAGTTAAGTACTGCCATTCTTCATCTAGGAGAAAAGCTGGCTGGAGAAGTGGTGTTCCCTTTCCTGCCTGGCCTTTCCCTTGTGTTTATGACAAAGCTCTCTGCCTTTCCCAGGCTGACAGCAATCAGAGACGGATGGGGAGTGAGACACGCGTACTTTACCACAAGGCCAGAATGCCCACAGAGTCATCCCTTGGTATCCAAAGGGGACTGCTTCAGGGACCCCTCAAGGGCACCAAAATCCTAGGGTGTCCACGTCCCTTAGACAAAATGGTGTCATATACACTAATCTCTGGGTTATAACACCTAATATGATGTAAATGCTCTGAGACTAGACTAATACTACAATGATGGGGAAAAGTCTATATGTTTGGGCCACAGTGGGTTTTTTCTTCAAAGATTTTTGATCTATGGTTGGCAGAATCCCTAGATGTAAAGGCTATTTTAGGAAGAAAAAAATGTTGTTTCACAGTATTAAAATAGATATACATATATACGTACACACACACACACACACACACACACACACATATATATATATATTTCTTTAAAGCAGTTTTAAGTTCATAGTAAAATTGAGCAGAAACTACAAAACCCTCTGTTCCTCAAAACACAAGCTTCCCACTATCAACCCAATCAGTGTGGGGCCATTTGCTATAACCGCTAAGCATACATGGATACAGCATTATTACCCACAGGTTATATTAGAGTTTATTTCTGCTGTTGTACAGCTGGTATTAAAAATACCTGGCACAGGCTAACATTATAAACAAACTGAGTTCAATTAGCTCAGTTCTGGAGATTCAAAATCCAAGACTAGGCCACACCAATTGTTGGGCTCCTGGTGAGGTCACAAAGATAGATGATGTCATATCGTAATGGGAACATGTATGGGAGGAAAGATCATATCTCCCCCAAAAACAGAAAAAAATCAGCTCAAAACAGGAACCTAGAGAGCGCTACATGGATCCAGGCTCAGACTTTATAATAATCCTTTCCCATGAACCACTAAGAGATCACACAAGCACTAGTTTAATTTCTTTCAAGGGCTATACTCAACTGACTAAAGGACCTCCCACTAGTCTCACCTCTGAAAAACACTGAAGACTCGATCTCCAACACATGGACATGTAAGGGGAAAAAGAGCACCGAAACCATCGCACACATCCTGTGGGAGCTCACAGATGTAGAAATGACACGCGTGTTCCATCACACGGCGTAGTCTGCCTGACCTCCGAGTTTCTCTTTTACCTTGACACCTGGAAGCTACTCATCTTTTCATTGCCTATCTAATTTTGTCTTTTCCACAGTGTTGTACAACTGGAATCAGTTTCATTCTTTCACTAATATGCATTTAGTTTCCTTTATGTCTTTCCATAGCTTGATAACTCATTTCTCTGTGGTGCTCAATAAAATTTCATTGACGTACCACAGTTTTATCCATGCACCTTGGCTGCTTCCAAGTTTAGGCAATTGTTAAGTTGTTACAAACCTCCATGTGCATGTTTTTATATGGATATAAGTTTCTTTTGAGTAAGTAATCAAAGAATGCAAGTGTTGAATCATAGGTAAACAGTTTAGTTTTGTAGCAAACTGTAACAGCACTATTAAGCATTAGTTAAGAGTTTGGGTTGTTCTACTGACTCAGTATCATGGGATGTTGCCTGCTGTTGGTATTTTGGATTCTAACCATTTGTACTGTTTATATGAGCCATTTTTAAAAGCTTAGCAATCCAGATAAGAAACTATGGAATTTGAGAGTCAGACAAAAGTTTATGGCTCTGGTCTATGTCCCTCTTCTACCTCTACTACCTGAAACATATTTGGTCAGAGCTCCTAATTGGCACTCCAATTCTTATTCAAACCAATTATTTTCTCATTTGGAAATTAAACCGGTGATCAGACATTTGTGGGGAGAATGATTATGTTCCCTCCAGGGCCCATACTACATTTTCTACATTAACAGTGAATGAACACACTCTAATGAAGGCAGAGGAAGTGTCCTACACATCCAGGACTTTGCATTCCAGGCTTGGAATTTTAGCCACAATCTAGGAATCTGTATTAAAAATATTAGATACTTTTTTAGTTGTAATGGGGATAGAATCCAGGACCTTTGCACTGATATCCCAATCTCCTTATTTCTTTCACTGGAGACAGGATCTCAGTAAATTACTAAGTAGTCCAGGCTGGGTTTGAACTTGCAATCTTCCTGCCTCAGCCTTCTGGAATGTAGGTGTATACCACCAGGCCTGGCTGATACTTCTGTTTTTCAGTCACAATCAGCCTAACTGGTTCTTACTTATGGAAGGATTGCATTTTTCAGGGGAAATTAATCTTCATTCTTACAGGTATTTCTGAACTGTAGGTCTCCCAACCTTTCATGAGTTTACTAGAAGTGTTCACCTTGATATTGATAAGGGGAAGAGTTTTTGGTAGGGAGCATAAGCATGAAAATAAGCTTGATGAGTGATATTTTCTCTCTTAAAAGTGGAATCTTGAAGGTTTTATCTTTTGCAACAAGACCATGGTGAAACTGTCATTCCTCACCAATACCATAAAGTACACACATCTATTCAAAGCGAGAGAATCGGATCCAGCAAGAAGAGGGCAAGGATTTGCAGTTTCTTTCTTGTATCTACCATTCCTTCCAATCTGCTTTCATAGGCTTTATTGGAAGTCGAGAGTCACTAGTGCAGCCAATTAGGAGATGCAGATTGGAGGAGCCTTGTGTATATCCACACTTGTGGGCACTTTGCTCTCTGGGGCCACTGTGCTGGGCAATGTGCCAGGAATATTTCTGTTGTCTTTGCCCTCCTAATCCCTGTTTGTCCTCTGGATGCTCATCTTGTGTCCTCTCAATGTACTAAAACTCCCATGAAACAAGACAGAGGTATAAATAAAGTTACTGGGACAGCCAACCACATCTTTACCATCATATTTGTACATGTCTTTCCCTTAGCCCTAGTATGGGAAATTCAATCCATGGCCTCATGCTTGCGGGGCAAGTATTCTACCACTGAGCTGTATCTCCAGCTCTTTAAAACTGCTTTCAAATTTTAAGACAGGGCGTCCCTACATTTCGCAGGCTGGCCTCGAACTTGATCCTCCTGTTTCCTGGGGAGCTAGGATGATGACATGAGCTGTCATCTCTAGACCCCAGCTCAGATCCTGGCACACAAAGGACTCTCAAAGTTTGGGAGGCACTATGGTGGATTTGTTTCAAAGCAAAATTCTGGAATCAGATGGATTTCCATGTTTGAATTCTAAATTGGTTAACTGATCTTATCCTGTTGGTTAATCTGAGGTCCTAGTTCCTCCTTTATTAAACAAGAGTAAAAGATTAGCCTGAGAGGTAGGTAAGAAACTTGAAAAGGGCATAGTCTCTAACACACGGCTGGTGCTTATGAACAGTAGCTATTATTTATGGGTACGAGTGGAGTAAAAATGTGAGAGGCACACATTACCTGGCCTGCCATTACCCGATTACACACAGGAGACAGGGAATGGGGGGACTCTGACCAGCTATAGCAATGAAGCATGCATCAAAGTTAGGGGTGCAGTATTCGGTTTCATTGCATTTTGGAGCTGTATCGTCACATTGGAAACGTAACAGTCTGCAACCTAGCATCAGAAAGAAAGTTTGTTAAGGCAGCACCAAGTGATGCCCTTGCAGCAGAACAGAGCTTTCCACCTGCACTGGTATGTGGTGTGGTCAGTCATAGTTCCAGTAACATATTTAGAGGCCGGGAGCAAGTACAAAGGGAATATCCACATTCCAAAATCCATCCAGCTGCAGCTGAGAAGCTCTTCCCATCTTTCAATGAGCAGGTGACTGACGTGCAGTGTAATGACTTATTGAACCAAAAACATTGGAAGAATAAACAGAGTCCTACAACTGTCTTCCAGGCAAGAATACATTCCGTGAAATCATGGATTGATAATTCCTTATTTGCGTGAAAAATTTTTCAAAGATAAAATATGTAAAATCTCTTTACTAATTAATAGTCACAGACAATTATTTGCAACTGATTTGGTGATAAGAACACTTTTTGTTTGTTTGTTTGTTTTGAGACAGAGTCTTGCTACACAGTTCAGGCTGGCCTTGAGCTCACTTAAGTAGCCAAGGCTGGTCTTGACCTTGCAATGATCCTCCTGCCTCAGTCTCCCAAGTGCCAGGATTATAGGCGTGTACCACCATCCCCGGCTAGAAATACTAATTTTTAACTCAAATGAAGTAAAACATTATCCCATTCAAAAAAAGATACCAACCCCCATTAACAAATGTATATTACACATTTATAGTTAATTTTTACACTGCGAATTTTGACAGTCAAAATTTTGTGGAAGCCAATATTGTGGTACTCATGTATAATCCTACCACATCTAAAACCCTAGCTAAGGAAAAAAGATCACAGATTAGAGGGCAGCCTGGGAGACTTAGTAAGACCCTGTCTCAAGATAAAAAATAAAAAGGGCCGGGGCTGAGGGGGAGAGTGCTTGGCTAGTGTCACATATGTGAGGTCCTGGGTTCAATTCCCAGTACTGCGAAAGAAAAAAAAAGGTAAAATTTTGATGGTCTCTGGGATAGGATACTCTCAGTGAACTTTTTCCCTGCTTTGGGACTGACCCAGGGCCAGCAGTATACACGTGAAGGGCAGGGCAGCAGCTGGGCTCCACGCCTTCATGGGCAGGACAGCTCAGTTGACATCAGACACAAATCTCCCATAGTTCTCTTGTTCAAGAAACAATGCTGGGGATTTAGCTCAGCGGCATAAGCACCTGCCTTATAAGCAGGCAGTCATGAGTTTGATCCCCCGTACCAATAAAAAGCAAAAAGACAAAAAAAAAAAAAAAAAAAGAAAAGAAACAATGCTGTCACATTCTTAAGGCTCATTTTTGCTAGTTAAACTTCAGGTTCTGCTGGATTCTTTTGCTTTTTGTGATACGGGGGATTGAACCCAGGGCCTTTGCACTGAGCTATATTCTCAGCTCTCTTCCTCCTTTTTAAAATTCTAAGATAGGGTCTTGCTAAGTGGCTAAGCCACCCGGGTGAGGCTTGAACTTGCTACTTCATGGGTCAGCTTCCCAGAGTACTGGGACCACAGGCGTGCACTGTGACACCCAACTTTCTGTGCCAATTTTCATAATAGTAGTGACAAGAAAAAGATGAGTTATAGTTAATATTTGTGATGTGGGGGGGGGGGAGGAGGCAAGATGCGAAAAGAAATCTTCCTGATTCACTTGATGTACCTTTCTTGGAAAGAAAGGACGCTCCTACCATGCAGCTCCCACCGTGATGCAACGCTTGGCAGCACCTATATAGAAAAAGACATTTTCAAAGACACAGCATGTGAAACTTCATGGAAGAATGTCACAGTTACCTCAAGTGGGTTTCAGACCCCAAGAGCTGACTTCTAACTCTGAGGCTGGAAGCCTCATTTTATCAGCAGAAGTTGAGAAAATGTTTCTGGAAGTCTAGGGCAGATAGAGCACAGTCAAGGAGTCAGGCTCTCTTTAAGGGTTTCAGGGGCCAAACTTGCCTTTACAGGTGTGCAAGGACACTCACACCAGACTCTGATTTGGAAAGGTTCCAGGTGAATCCCTTGAAGTAGAGCTCAAAAAACCCTCTTTTCTCCTCCAAAAAGACGGATGCCTGGAGAGACTAAATGACTCCTCTGAGGATATCCAGCTGCAAAGTGACAGCACCCAAGCCTGCTACACTGCTCTGCTCATTCTCCCCTGTAGTCAGTGTGTGTCACACATAGCCAAGAGCGGGGCCTCAAGGAGGAACACGAAGGTGCCACTTCTCTACAGCCTCTTCCCTGTGCTGGATGTGTGTCCTGAGGCATGAGAAGAAAGGGATGGAAGTGAGAAGGCGTTGGGCAAGCCTGGCTATCTGAGGGCTATTTTAAAAGATCACCCAGAGGACTGATTTTACTTGCTAAAGCCAGAGCTGCCTTGGCTTCTTAAGAATCCTTGGAGGAATCAAGGGCCATGTGTGAAGCTTCCTTGAGGGAGAAATACTGATGGCTAATGCAGTCATCTCAGAATCAAATGCCTATGCACCTATATACTAAGCTCTGCGTAGAACTGTTAGAAGAGGTAGGCTCAAGAAGCTTCATTCTCATTTTGCAAGAGAAAGCTAAGACTAAGATATTAATGAGCTTGTCCTATGTCACACAGGTACCAAGAAAGTGACAGAATGAGACTCAAACCTAGGCTATCAGTTCTAAAACCCAAGCTGGAAAAAGTGCTTAACAACACTGTTCAAGCAATGTAAAGTAAGACAACACTGAGATCCCACCTCACACCAGAAGGAATGACTGTCATCAAGAAATCAACCAATAACAAATGCTGGTGAGGTTGTGGGGAAAAAGAAACCCTTTTCTACTGTTGGTACAACCACTATGGAAATCATAGGGAAATTTCTCCAAAAAACTAAAACTAGGGGTTCCATTTGACCCTGCTGTGCATCTCTTAGGTAGCTCTTCAGAAGAGTTAAAAGCATCATACCACAGTGATATACACATAGCCATGCTTATAGCAGCACAATTTATAACAGGTACATCTTGTAAACAGCCTCTATGCCTATCAATGGCTGAATGGATAAAGAAAAAATAGTATTTATATACAATGGTGTACTGTACTAATCTGCTATTAAGAAGGATAAATAAGGCATTTGTAGGAAAATCCATGAACCTCAAGACCATAATTTTAAGTGAAATAAATTAGACATACAAGTTTAAATGTTGCATTGTTTTTCTTTATGAGAAACCCAAAGGATAAAATAAACAAGGAGCATAATAGAGGATAAGTATTAGGAAGCAGGAAAAACTTGTTCAAATGGGAACAGAATCAAGGAAGGAGGAGGGAAGAAAGGAGAAAGGAATTTTAAAAGAAAACTGGAGGGCCAGGGGCTGGGGATTTAGCTCAGCGGCATAAGCACCTGCCTTGCAAACAGGCAGTCGTGAGTTCAACCCCCGGAACCGATAAAAAGAAAAAAGACAAAAAAAAAAAAAAAAAAAAAAAGAAAAAGAAAGAAAGAAAACTGGAGGGGAAAAATGAAAACAAAGCTTTTGTAAATGAGGATGGGAAGAATAGTTCAAAGAAGGGGAGAGGACGGGGAAACAAGAATTACAATATATTATGTACAAGGTCAGAGTCCTTATGATGAAGGTGACCATTATGGCAAACATGCACTAATAAACAAATAGATAAGACCCAAACTGGGATTAACCACACACTATTTTAATTGTCCTCAGTAAAAGAGAAGAAAATAGTAAACCAAGGTCCAAGGGAACCAATGTCCAAGATGACTAATAAGTCTGTGGATGATTCTTTGATATTTTAGCTACTAAGTCAAGGTACACCACCACCCTCTGGCCCGTCTCTGTGCTGTTCTTCCTCCTGGTTCCCAGAGGAAGGTGTCCTGTGTCTCCACCTCAGTAACAATAGGAACACTTCATGCTATTTGATTTGCTTCAGTCTTGGGAGCAAATGTCTTATTCTGCTGGTGGGAGGTTTCTGCCTGCAATCTGTTGGCCTGAAAGAAGTTCCCCTAAAGATTCCTCTGTGTTTTGAACAGCAAAGGAAATCTCATGTGTGTGTCTGTGTGTGTGTGTAGTGAGTTTCATGCCATAGTTCTTTGAGTGGGGACTTATGTGTGCCCCAGACCTGCAGCTCATGGTCTCAAACCCAAACCTGCCCATAGACAGAGGCAGACCACTAGAAGTACAGGAAACACACTGGCGGGAAGACTTGAGAGAAGAGCAGCGTGTGGAGACACAGGTGCATAACAACATGACAGTGCATGCGGGCTAGGGTTACCAGGCCACACAAAGATGCTGGAACCAGGAGGAAGTCATCACTTCTCTTTTATGCCAGACAGAGAGAGGGAATTCAAGTGCATCCTTGAGAATTCTCAGGATGACCAGAGGCTTAAATGATAGACTTTGTTACAGCTCCAAATACATAACAGCTGTCCTTATATGGGAGCTAATAATGTACCCCAGTAACACTGCAAGCATCTTTTGCTTTTTTATTGCTCACTGATTGTATTGCTACTTCTTTTGCGCTCTCTCTCTCTCTCTCTCTCTCTCTCTCTCTCTCTGTGTCTCTCTCTCTCTCTCTCACACACACACACACACAAACCTTTTGTGGCACAAACATGACACAGATAGAAAATTACATTTGATGCTTATCAAGGTAGCCAATAATAAAGTAAGTAACATGACTGTTTCTACTTTTATTTTAAAAGAAAACTCATGACATCATCTCCAGGAAGCAAGGGAAGGGTGGCAGGAAAGGCTGGCCCATCGAAGGGGTGACCCTGGGAGGGGTAGCTTGCAGCAGGAATAAGAGCAGAAACTCCGGGGCCAGACCGGGTTCACATCATGGCCTGCTATTTGCTTCTGGGTGTTATTGTACCTTTTGTCATTTGCAAAGCAAGAATAAAAAGAATATTTATTCCATTGGGTTGCCATGAGGAATAATGTAAGAAGCTCAGACTGACAATTGGCACCCTATGATCACCATCACTATAGCACAGAAGAACCCTCAAGGCAGAAGGACTGAAGACCCCAAATCCACTTGCATGATGCTCTAAGAGTGGCACTGCCAGAGTGCCCAAGTATCTTGGAGTGAGAGAGGTGAAGCCAAAGCTGCTTCACAACCTACCCCTTGCACAAAGCAGTGGCCTGGGGACTGCTGTAACTCAGGAAGGCACCTGCTGAGGGCCAGGTCATAAAAGGAAGTTGTCAAACAATCCCGGAGGACCAGGAGCACTAGAAACCAAAGAACCACAGCCAGACCTGGATGCGGGACCGGGGTAGAACCTGAAGCCAGTGGCACACTCTCTCTGGAGGTGTAAGTGAAAGGAAGTTCA
This sequence comes from Cavia porcellus, assembly GCF_034190915.1. Lineage (NCBI taxonomy): Eukaryota > Metazoa > Chordata > Mammalia > Rodentia > Caviidae > Cavia > Cavia porcellus. Next base: position 32,047,103 of record NW_026947500.1, read on the forward strand.
GGCCCCAGGGAGCCTGGATGGTTCTGGTCTATGGGCTACTCACTTGCACAAGAGAACATGGCCAGGATGAGCAGGAGCCTGAGTAGGGTGACATCTTGACTTCTCATTGTGACTATCTGCAGAGTCTGGAAGGAAGGGATAAAAAGGGCTGTCATGGTTTTTTTTTTTTTAAATGACTACTGGTTACCTCAGAAATCAAGAGCTAGAAGTCCAAGGGGACCCAAAGAAACATGTATAAGGAGCTGACAGCCCCATCAAGAATAGGAAACTTCCTGGGCTACGGTGCCAATAGCCAAGGGGTGCTGTCAGGTAGACAGCATTGCATCCTCTTTCCTGCCTGAAACCTTGGCTTACTGAAGAAACACTGCCCCACTAGGTGATGAGCGGGGCAGAGACCAGGGAGCAAAAATGGCCAGGTTCAGCAGAAACACTGGGACACCAGTCCAGCTCTACCTACAGTAGCCACAAACAAGAACAAACTCAATCGCCATAAGCACCAGAGTCTACTGCTGCGCAGTGAGACCAGCACCATCTCCCCAACAAGGAGTGCTGAGGTCAATAAAAATATGAGAACACAACCCATATGGCAACCTCACCACACCCTCGCCCACTTTGGGCTGAGCTGGCGGGTCACTTCTGCAGGCCAGGTCACTGCAGGCATTGAACCAAAGGGTTCCTGGGAGGAGAACCAGCAAGCTTTTAGCACCAGAACAGAAAGCTGAGGCTTGGCGGGTGGGCATGCAAATTCCAGCTTCCCACCTGGGGGTGCCGTAGGGACACTTCCCTGTTCACTCCGGGAAGATAAAAAGCAGTACCGGGAATCTGAGGAGTGGTCCTCATTAAATGAGTGACTGGATGTTTAACAGTGGGCTCCAGGACAAAAAGAAGGCTGAGATGCCTCGAACACTTCTTTTGGTCAATATAGAGGCCAAGGCAGGGGCAGGTTTGGGATCCCCTTAGGTGCAAAGATTTGGTAGCAATTCTAAGAAGTCTACCTGTCAGGCATAGCGGTGCACAACTGTAATCCTAGCACTTGGGAGACCGGGTCAAGAGGACTGGTATGAGTTCAAGCCTAGGCTGCATTAATTACATAGTGAGTTCTAAACCAGCCAAGATGACGTGGTGAGGCCCAGTCTAAAAAAAGAAAAAGAAGAAGAAGTTGTCTCTCCACCTTGTAAACCATGGGGGTTCTGCTGCTGCTTCCCGAGCCACACAGGCCAGAACTTAGGGCTGCTGGATAGATGGGACTCATCTGCCACCTTCTGGGTCCAGAATGCAGAGGTCCCAACAGCCATCAAATTGTTACCATTTACCCCAAAAGAAGGCCATTTGTCCCTAAAGAAATGGCCGTGCAAGGCCAGGAGAGATTTGAGAAGCTAAAAAATGGCAGTGTTTGGAATTTTCCAAAGGAAAAAAATATTTAGTCACGCTATGGAAAAGTAGGTGCCAAGGAGAAACAGGGTGTGCATTTTCCTTACAAGTGGCACCTGTCCCTTCTCTCAGCAAACATCCAGCCTCCCAGTTTGATTCCCTATGCTCACGGGTTTCTAGGTAGAGAGGATGAGTGATAGACTTGGGTTAGGCAGGAGAGGGGCCCATGAAAAACTAGTGCAGGGAAGCAAGGGGAAGAGGTCTGATCAGAGGTACCCAGTGGCAAGCAGCAAGGCAGGGCACGTCAGATACTTTTTTGGAGGGGTAGTAGTATTTTGAGACAGGGTCTTGCTATTAGTTCAGGATGGCCTTGAACTCACAAGGATCCTTCTGCCTCTTGAGTGCTGGAATTACAGGCATGCTCCACCACAGCCAGCCAACTGGACACTTTCTAAAAGTTAAGAACAGCTACTGTTCAGCTGTTACCCCATGGGAGGAAGAGGAAAGCAGCCCCTTGACTGGAGTTAGGTGCTAGAAAGGGGAGACCACTCTTGGCGTTGGTCCCTGACATGCACAGCACCCTTAACCAGAACTGTTGCATGATACAGTGCACTGGGCTGAGAAGAGAATTGGAAAGAAACCCTGAGCTTTGGAAGGACACAGCCTTTCCGGTCTCATCTGGAGGCCTCCTGATGAGATCTTGAGTAGTTGTGGTCCTACCACACTTTTACTGGTTGTCACCTCTCATCTCCATTCATTATTTAGTAACTGTGGGGACAGCTGGGCACCATATCAGGCCAAAGAAGACAATTGCAAAACAGCAGCCACTGTGGGTCTCACTGATAGGAAGGTCATCAGGTCATCTGGATGACAGGGGAAGGAATGTCAGGGAGTGGAAGCAGTACAGAGGGTAGCGTTAGGTGGGGGAGCAAGAGGAACGCTTGGACCCAAACCGAAGGCAGTCCTCAGCTTTCTGAGCTGGGTAGGGAATATCAAGCCTCAGCTTCCACTTCCTACACCGGCTGGTGCTTGTTAGGGCTTCCTCCATGACAGGCTGGCTGCAGGAGGACCAACAGAGCAGAGAAAGCAAGTGACCCGTGTGGTGATAGGAAGGTTAGGCTGTTCAGATCAAAAGACTGGGTCTTTGTGAACCACTACTGACACATGAGCTTCCAAAAGCAGCGTGCTAGGGGAAGGATACAGAAGGGACAGCTGATTGTTTCAGAGCTACTTTACAACTATCCTGAAACGCTGATGATATTAATGTTAAATAAGTGTATGAATGTTTTCTTCCTGAGCCTTCCATTGTTGCCACCCTTCCTCCAAATATTCTATAATAAACCACGCAAAAACAAAACAAAACAAACTAACAAACAAAACACATTGCCACACCGAGCAAGGTGGTGCATGCTGGAAATCCCAACCCTCTGAGAGGCTGGGGCAAGAGGGTTACATGTTGGAGCCCAGCCTGGGCAACTCAGTGAGCCCCTGTCTCAAGACAAAAACGGGCAGGGGATGTAGCTCAGGCAAAGACACTGTGTTTAATCCTCGGTACTGAGAGAAAACAGAAAATAAAAAAAGTCATCCTTAAATGTAGTTAAGATGGTGAGGGATGAATGAGAAGTGCTGCCAGTCCACCAAAACAAGCACAATTTATACACCCAAAGGGTATCAACAACTATTTTTTAAAGACATATCACAACTCAGTCACAATGGGATTATTCTTATGGATTAACAGTACTGCTATTGTCTCTATTGGATTTCTGTTCTTCCAAAGAACTACTCCTGGCAATTCCCAAGGAAGTAAATAGTGACGAATTCCCTCAGAGTTTACTAATTGGAAAAAGCCCAGAGTCATTCTGCATAAGGTCCAAAGAATAAATGGATGAGCCTATTGGCAAATACCATTTGGGGTTGTACAATACACTTTAAGTCAGCCTTAGGCAGTAAGAACAGATTTTTCTCAGTGGTTGGCTGTATAGTGAATTCTTTAAAGTGAAGTCCTTAAAGAAAACTCCAAATAGGCCTTTCATCACAGGAATAAGGTTATACAAGCATTGCTTAATAAGCAAAAGTTAATCACGTCTGATGGTGCATGGCTGTAATCCTAGAACTCGGGAGGCTGAAGCAGGAGGAACACTACAAGTTCAAGACCAACCCGGACTACAATAGTGAGTTCAAGGCCAGCATGGGCTACACAGTGAAATCCTGTCTCAAAAAAATGCAAAAGTTTAGTGACATGACATACATGTCCATCCAACAAGGAGATGAATAGATTATAACATAGTTCCATGCTGGAAACTGCATGACATAACAAGCATAGAAGGCTGCTCACAAGGTCCTAAGGAAAAAAGCTAGTTAAAATAGCTATTGTTTTATTAATTGTTCTTAAAAATATATATGGACATTCTCTCGGAGTCCAGAATCCACCCTCACCAGCCAGACGGGAGCAGAGGCTTCTGGAGAGGTGCTGGAAACCGGTTGGGAGGCTCCGAGAATGGGCGAGGCTTGCCTGCCTCTTAAATGACAACTCAGATTGTTCCATAGCGTAGTTTAGAAGAGACCCTGGGGATTTAGCTCAGCGGCATAAGCACCTGCCTTGCAAGCAGGCAGTCGTGAGTTCGATCCCCAGTACCGATAAAAAAAGAAAAAGCCAAAAAAAAAAAAAAAAAAGACCCAAAGTATGTTTCAGAAAACATTTCAGATTCTGTGAAGCAGAACAAGGTTTTAAAAAATACACAGCACAACAGACCCAGCAGATGGCCACACTTGGTGAATACTTATTGTGATCAGCGTGTATGTTGTCTTTGGAATACAAATAGGCTGAAGCTTCACAGACTGGGCATGGTACCCAGGGAAAAGAAAGAAGAGACCCCAAATTGGACGCATGAGGAGTTAGAGGAAGGTTCTTTCCTGTCCAAATAACCTGCAACTGTATTCCAACCTAGCAAACACTTTTATTCATCTCAAGAGTGGCCTTCTAACAGTCAAACTGTTTGTTCAAAGAAGACTTAACCCTGAAATAAAAGTCTGTGAATTGACTTCTAGGAGAACATGGCAGATAGATAACAGCAGCTATGGAGGCTCTCTGAGTTAGCCAGCTTAGAATCCAGGAATGGTGTGCCATAAGGAGTCCTAAGCAAGGGGAGATACACCCTGCTGACCCAGGAACGAACTAACCTGAGAGAAACCAACTGTAAATGCAATCCTGGTGCTATAATCAGAATAGATAAAATCTTAGTGCTGAAGCTGGAACCCACGCCTCTAGAAGCTGCGATTTGAATTTCCTGCTGCCGCTGCTGCGTCCCAATCAGGGCGGCAAGGAGAGAGATGCAAAACTTCTGAGAGCAGGAATGGGCAAACGGAGTTGAAAGCGGGACTGGCAGGGAGCCCTGCATCGACCTGTGGTGAGTGAGAGGAACGGGGACCCTTCCATAGACTAGGAGGCTCCAACAGAGGACATTCTGGGACTGGCAGACTAGCTGGAACCGGGTGCTGCTGTGACTTTAGTCACATATTCCCCTCTCAAGAGGGATTGGTGGGGAGAGCGCTTGGCCTGGGTGATGCCACAGACTAAGACCCAGTAGGCTAGCCCAAACCAGGTCTCAGCGCCTGGAGGTGCACCCTATCAGTGAAGCCTTCAGTAGGTTGACTGACCTGGAGGGGTGGGCCCAGCAGAGGCTGCCCAGGTCTGTGTCTCCCTAGTACACTTCAGTGGGCAGGAACACCTAGCCGGCACAATTCAAACAAACTGTAACCTACAAAGAAAGAAACTGGGCCTTCTATATACACTTGTATGGAAGAAACAAAAAGTATGGGAAGAGGGAGCAACAAGAAAGGGTCCTTGGCCCCCAATCCTGAGAACACTGATCCAGGAAAGGTAAATGCAAAGGAGAATGAGGACAGAAAACATGCAATATCAGACATGGCACCAATAGACATAAAGTGATATCTCCGGAGCCTCTTGGATGAGTTCAAAAGTGAAGTATTTAATGACCTAAAGCAAGATATAAGTAGAATACTTAGAGAAATGTTAAGCACCGCCCAAGAAAAAACAGATGGTGGGATGGAAGAACAGAAAAAAAGGGGAGAATTATTTGATGGAGAAAATAGAGAAAACATAGACTACGTGAAGCAGGTTCAAAGAGATTACCAGGAAACTAAAAACTCTATGGAAAGCTGGCATAACAGCTTGAAAGAAACTAAGGATAGATTATCTGAACTGGAGGACAGATTTGTAAAGTGGGAGCATGAAATGAAAATCTTCTTAAAAATAACAAGAAACAAACAGCAATAATACAAAGGCTTGAAGATGATAAGAGGATCCATAACTTAAGAACTAAGAACATAAAAGAAGAAGGAGGGACACAAACAAATGAACTACAAAGGCTATTCACAGAAATAATCCAGGAGAATTTCCCTAATTTAGCAAAAGGTAATGATACTCAGATGTATGAGGCATACAGGACCCCAGCCACCTACAACCCAAACAGAGCTACACCCAGGCATATAATAATCAAAATTCCAGAAATCTAATATAAGAACAGAATATTAAAAGCCATCAGACACAAGAAACAGATCACTTAAAAGGGAACACCCTTCAGAATTATAGCAGACTTTTTGGCACAAACCATCAAATCACAAAGAGCGTGGGGGGAAATAATTCAAGCTTTGAAAGATAATAACCTCCAGCCAGCATTTATATATGCTGCACAACTGTCCCTAGAAATTGATGGAAAAACAAGGTGCTTCCAGGATAAAGAGGAACTAGGGGAATTTGCAACCACCAAGTCAACTCTACAGAGAATACTGCAGGACATTCTAAAAAAAGAAAAATACCAAGATTCCAGAAACAGTGGCAGAGAGGCCACAATGAATGGAGCAGAAAGCGAAATAAAGAAGACAAACTGACAACTAATGACAGAAAAAGAGCTCAACAGAAATGAAGCAGAGAAGGTTGGATGGTAGGAACAGCTATTTTGGAGAAAACAAGACATCGTAGTGGCTAGTGCTGATTTGATGTCATCTTGTTTTGAAGTCCCATCAAGCTTTTGTTCTTCTGTCTCCATCGGTCTTAACATGTTGTATCTTATTGGATTTTATTATATGTGATAATATAAACAAAACTTTTATAGACAAGGAGATTACACAGAAACCATTGTTCATTTTCTGTTAGTTGGTTCTAAATACCCTGTAATACTGTCATTCTCTTGAATGGTTTTCCATTGTCTTGATATGTTTGATGCTACAGTATATGAAGTTATATTCAAAGATTTCAAGGAAAGAGACACTATGGTAACTACTTTTATGTTGGGATATCTGGTGGTGAAACACTATTTTGCTTAAACGGTTATGTTTTGACCTGTGCTGTTTTGTTGTTATGTCCTCTTTTATCTCAATCTCCTTTTTTATTATTTACTTTTTTATTTTTATCTTTTTAATTAAGGGAAAATTTTTAAAAAGCAGGATATATTATAGTAACCCACTTTGATTTCCTATTAACTTGATTTGAAACCCTGTATGGCTGTCACCATTTTGTATCGACTGATTTTCCTCTATTCTGTTTTGCTTGATAGTACCAAGTTTGAAAGTATAGGCAACAACTGTGAGGACAATAAGATTCATTATGACGCCCATTCTGGTTTGACTATTATCTTCTTTTGAAGTCCTGTACTGTCTCCAATGTTTTTGTTTTATTGGTTTTGTTCTTTACTGTTTTGTTCAATTTTATTATAACTGATGATATTGGCAATTCTTTTTAAGATATCAAGAGGCATTATGGTAACCAATGTTGATCACCTTGTATTTTTTTTATAGTATATATTATGTCCATCCTTTTGGTTTGACTCACTCTGTATTGTTATGTCACATTTGGTTTTATTCTCTTCAAAAAAAGTAATAAGAACTGTGGGAGTAATAAAACCCAAAATATGTAATTGTCATTGTACAAAAGAGAGGAAAAGAAAGTGCTCTCAAGGATATAATTGCATGTATATTTAAGTGTATAAGATAGATAACCATATTACTGAGTGTGGTTGGAACTGTTTGCAGTCTCACTGTTTGAATGTCCCCTCTATATGCTTTAATTTTGTAACTTCAACAACTATTTCTAAGATGACAATATGTAATTAACTAGTGATTTCCTACTGTTTATTTTTTCTGAAATTCTGTATAACTTGTACCCTTTTCTGGTTTTTTTCTTTTTCTCCTTAAATAAAATTAAAATATATATATATATATGGACATACTGCAGGGGTAAAAATGAAGCCTAAGATGATTGTAGTTTGCTCCTGGCTGCTTATGGGTGATTTCCAGTGGCCACTGAGTTCGAGTCAGAAAGATTTTAGGACAGGCGCACCCCTTCTGTCTCAGAGTAAATAACTGATATAGCCAAGGTCGAAATTGGCCTATGTAACTTATATAGCCAAGGTCATAATGGGTACACAGCCACCACAGTACAAATGTAAACTGCTGTGAGGGCTGGCGAAAGAGACACAGCCAAGGACCACAAGGCAAACACATACAGCTGAGCTTAGTAGCCGAGACTAAAGGTTGTGTTCAGACATTTCCCCAACCTGTACCTCCTTCAGGCTTCATGGTTTGCAAGTGAACCTCCCCGATCTGAACTGGTAACAAGACACAAATACACATACACACACCTGCATGGAAAATGTTTGGAATACCATATCAACCTTTGTGAACACTTTGGAACATGTGTTTAATTTAGTGGTATAATTATGAGCAGGTTGTTTATGCTTATGTTTTTTCTGAAACATTTTTATGGAAAAATTTCAACACAATAGAAGGATTATTTTAAGGTACTTATATATCATTTCACTTACAGTTAAAAATTGTTTTAAACTGCCTGATAAGGTATTAAAACATATACACTGTCTTTCAAAGTTTGCTATGTGAGTTTAAAAATATGTGTGTGTTTGTGTGCATTTATGCTTTTATGTATGTCTGAAATTATTTGAGTGATGTTGTATATTTGTAAAAAGTAAGCACAGGCTAGTTTCTAGTAGTCCTAAAAGTGACACCTATATTTTAACCCACTTGCCCTCCAATTTCCATAACCTTGCAATAGTCAACTCCAATTCACATAACCTTGAAACATTTGCAAAGAAGTTAAATTTTATATGAGGACAAATTTAAAAATAAAACTTCAGGGCTTTAAAGCTTGATACAGATTAGAATGTCTTCCATTTAACAGACAAAGAAGTAGACAAACACACCCAAAATCCTAGAATTTACTGTTTCCTGGGCTGAAATTTGAGGGAAGAGTAATATTTTTAGCCAAGATTATGCATGTATGAATTTCTTCAGGGTTCATCAAGAAAGCATAATTAATAGCTCTAGAGGCTATTAATTATGGGGAAGATGCTGAAGGAAACCAAGACTCTTTTATGCAATTTCCAAAGGCAGAATCAGGATTGCATATTTAAGGAACAAAGAATTTGGGAAGAGGGAGCAACAAGAAAGGCTCCTCGGCCCCCAATCCTGAGAAACAGACAATAGCAGACACGCCACCAATAGACATAAAAGGCTATCTCCAGAGCCTCATAGACGAGTTCAGGAATGAAGTTATTAATGACCTGAAGCAAGACATAAGCAGAATAGTCAGAGAAATGCAAAGCAACACCCAAGAAAAAGCAGATGGTGGAATGGAAGAACAGAAAAAGAGGGGAGAATTATTTGATGGAGAAAATAGAGAACACGTAGAATATGTGAAGCAGGTTCAAACAGATTACCAGGAAACTAAAAACTCTATCGAAAACTGGCATAACAGCTTGAAAGAAACTAAGGACAGATTATCTGAACTGGAGGGCAGATTTGTAATATGGGAGCATGAAATGAAAAACTTCTTAAAAATAACAAAAAAACAAACAGCAACAATACAAAAACTAGAAGATGATAAGAGGATCTATAACTTAAAAATTAAGAACATAAGAGAAGAAGTGGGGACACAAACAAATGGACTACAAAAACTATTCACAGAAATAATCCAAGAGAATTTCCCTAACTTAGCAAATGGTAAAGATACTCAGATATATGAGGCATACAGGATTCCAGCTGCCTACAACCCAAACAGAGCTACACCCAGGCATATAATAATCAAAATTCCAGAAATCCAATATAAGAACAGAATCTTAAAAGCTGTCAGAGTCAAGAAACAAATCACTTACAAGGGAACACCCTTCAGAATTACAGCAAGACTTCTCAACACAAACCATCAAATCATGAAGAGCATGGGGGGAAATAATTCAAGCTTTGAAAGATAATAACCTCCAGCCAGCATTTATATATCCTGCACAACTATCCCTGGAAATTGATGGAAAAACAAGGTGCTTTCAGGATAAAGAGGAACTAGGGGAATATGCAACCACCAATTCAACTCTACAGAGAATACTGCAGGATATTCTAAAAAAGAAAAATACGAAGAATCCAGAAATAGTGGCAGAGAGGCCACAATGAATGGAGCAGAAAACAAAATGAAGAAGACAAGCTGAAAACTAATGACAGAAAAAGATCTCAACAGAAACGAGGCAGAGAAGATTGGATAATAGGAACAGCTATCTTGGACAAAACGACGTCATAATAGGTAGTGCTGATTTGGTATCATCTTATTTTGAAGTCCCATCAAGCTTTTGTTCTTCTGTCTCCATAGGTCTTAACATGTTGTATCTTATTGGATTTTATTTTATGTGATAGTATAAACAAAAACTTTTATAGACAAGGAGATTATACAGAAACCATAGTTCATTATCTGTTAGTTGATTCTAAATACCCTGTAATACTGTCATTCTCTTGAATGGTTATACATTGTGTTGATATATTTGATGTGACAGTATATGAAGTTATACTCAAAGATCTCAAGGAAAGAGACAATATGGTAACTACTTTTGTGTCGGGATTATCTTGTGGTGAAACACTAATTTGCTTAAATGGTTATGTATTGATCTGCACTGTTTAGTTGTTATACCCTCTTTTATCTCAATCTCCATTTTATTATTTTTTTATTTTTATCCTTTTAATTAAAGGAAAAATAAATTTTAAAAAAGCAGGATATATTATGGTAACCCACTTTGATATTCTATTAACTTGATTTGAAGCCCTGTATTGCTCTCACCATCTTGTTTTGACTGATGTTCCTCTATTCTGCTTTGCTTGATAGTACCCCCAGGTTCAAAAGTTTAGGCAACAGCTGTGAAGATAGTGGGATTCATTATGACCCCCATACTGGTTGACTATTATCTACTTTTTTTTGGCTTTTTCCTTTTTATCGGTCCTGGGGATCGAACTCACGACTGCCTGCTTTACAAGGCAGGAGCTTATGCCTCTGAGGTAAATCCCCAGCCCCCAACTATTATCTACTTTTGAAGACCTGTAATGTCTCCAATGTTTTGGTTTTGTTGGTTTCTTCTTTACTGTTTTGTTCAGTTTTATTATAACTGATGATATAGGCAATTCTATTTGAAATAGAGGGAGGCATTATGGTAACCATTGTTGATCACCTTGTATTATGTTTTACATTATCTATTATGTCCACCCTTTTGATTTAACCAATTCTGTTCTGTTAAGTCACATTTGGTTTTACTCTCTTCCAAAAAAAGCAATAAGAACTGTGGGAGCAATAAAACCCAAAATGTGTAATAGTCATTGTACAAAAGAGAGGAAAAGAAAGTGCTCTAAATGGTATAACTGCATGTAAATTTAAGTGTATAAGATAGACAATGATATTACTGAGTTTTGTTGGATCATTGAACAGAACTGTTTGCAGTCTCGCTGTTTGAATGTCCACTTTATATGCTTTAATCTTGTAACTTGAACAAATATTTCTAAGATGACAATATGTAATCCATTAACTAGTGATTTCCTACTGTTTATTTTTTTTCTGAAATTCTGTATAACTTGTACCCTTTTTCTGCTTTTTTTTCCTTTTTCTCCTTAAATAAAAAATATGGTCTTTCCAAAACCCCCAAGTTCTCCAAATACAAATAAAGAAATATATATAATAATATAATGTCATGTAATATAGGTATATGCAATCCAGAGAAACTTGAGCAGAAAGAACTTATCATATTAAGCAATTATTTAATGATGGAGCACTTAAGGAATTCACTGGTGGGTGGATTTTCTTCCTAAGAAGTAGGTTGAGTGTCCACTTCTACCTGCCATCATCTCTCCAAAAGCAACTTCTGTGACCACTGTGAGCAAGTTTGTGTTGGGCACCGGACTGCAAGGATCTTATAGTTACTAGGTGCTGGACCCCCAACTAGTGCCAATGAGAGGTGAAAGGGAAGAGTTATAACAGAGATTTTCATCTCACCAAGCACCTAGATCACCAGATCCTATTCCCAGAGGCTGAATTGAGCAGGTCTAATGCAGGACTCAGAAAGTGCACATTCGGCAGTTCCCAGAGACTAGCCATGCTGCTGGTTGGGGACCACACCGAGAAACATGGGGTTACAGTGGCCAGCATGAGGGCCAGGCATAGGGTTGAAAGGGTCTCTTCAGCAGGGCTGTAAAAGGCCCCAGTAGCGCTGGTGAAACAGTGAGCTCCTTCTACCCTTTAGGGCTCCTGTGATTATAACTCTGAATGGACTAGGTTATAAATGCAAGCCATTAGGTAAGTTCTGATTTACAAGTTAACTTCTATTTAGTGAGCAAATACAATGAGGTCAACTGCTACGGTAGGTGTTTTTGACATATTAATGTACTAGCTAATCCTCACAATATTACAAAGCAAATGTAATCTCTGCCTCCAATTACACGAAGATACACGGGTGGAGGGGAACTAGTTTACATATCCGCTGCAGGCATGATAATGCCTCTCAATCCCAAAGAGAAAGCACCCTAACTCCAGGAACCATGGAATATAAATGTCCTTATGTGGCAAGTGACTCTGCATGGGATTATGGTTATAGAGATCACCTTGGATTATCCTGCAGACCTGCTATGATCACCAGACAATTCAAAGAGAGAGAAGAAAGCGGTAGAACCTGCCAGAAAGACATGACAACAGAAAAACAGGCAAAATCCAAAGAGTAAGATTGAACTCATGGTTACTACTGGTAACCATGAAGATGCAAAGGCACATAAGGAGTCTCTAAAAGCTCTAGAAGCTGTGTGGTCCTCAACACCAGACCTCAGTCTCTTGGTCACAGGACTGTGTTCCGCACTAACCTGGATGAGCAAGAACAGGAACCTGCCCTGTTCCAGAGAAGACCACAGCCTGCCTCGATTCTTCACCCAGTGCCATGGTGTCAGACACTGGATGGATGACAGAACTGTAAATTTATGTTGTTTTAAGGTGCTAAACTTGTGATTAGTTCTTGCATAAATAAGTAAGCTGGGCATAAGCCTGTGGTCCCAGTTATGGGTGAGGCCGAGACAGAAGGGTCCCTTGCACTTACAAATCCAGTCTAGCCTGGGTAATACAGCGAAATCCCATCCTGAAATAGCAAAGAGTTCATACAGGAACCTCGTTACTGGGAAGTGGTGGAACAGCATGTAAATTCAGGTTTGAGGTCTTAAACATAAACTCCCCAGTGGAGAAAATTCTTGTGAATTTGGCTTCCAAAATGCGTTCAACTGAGGCAGCCAAAGAAAAAGGTGTTTTTTGTTTTTTGTTTTTTGGCACTGGGGATGGAACCCAGGGGCTAGGTACAACACTAACCACTAACACTGCCATCCTGAGAAGAGATTTTAAGATCAGCAGAGTTTTCACCACAAATAGTCACTACTCCAAGGACAAGGAACTGATGAACTAGCTTTGAGTTCAAAGCTAGACAGAGACTCAAAATTAAAACCCCCATTGTTCTCGTTTTACAGGAAATGAATAAAAGCCCAAGGGGATGAAATTACCTGGCCCAAAGCAGAACGATAGCTGTAAAATCAAAAAAGATGTATTTCTATTCATCAGGGGCTGGTGACTCCTGGGTGGTGTGGTGTAGCCGCTTGTCAGGGTCCTGGAGTTTTTGTTCTGACCCTGAACATGCTGTCGCCAGCCTTGTCCAGACTACTACATATCAGTCACTGGCTTCAAAGCAGTAATGAGGATGCAGTTCCGAAGAACAAACTGCCACCACAATGGAGGAGCCCCTCCCAGTCCCTCAAAGTTCTGCTGCTAGTCACCGCAGAAAGGATATCTACCCTTTGCCTATGTTGTGGCTTGGCATAACTGATACCGTCTTGAGTCTTGCATTTAACCAGTGCCCTGTATTCGACTCAGAAAAATGGAAAATTACTCAGGGCATTACAAGTCCCATGAGAAAAGCAGAATAAGCTGTACCTACAGGAGAAAAATTAACCTGCTCAACAGAGAAGCAAGATACAGGTGTCACCCAAAATTAAAGATTTGAGCTAAATTGTTTCCAACAGGATGTCTTTTGTGATTCTCTCTTTTAAAAACTCTGTAACTTTCCAGAACAGGCCACTTGTTTGGACCCTGAACCAGGGGGGTCTGTATATGAATGGTCCTGAGCTCTTTTAATTAAACTCCAAATTTATCAATTTGGCTGCTTGGACTCCTATATGGTAGTTCACGAACCCACTTTGTTTGGGGGCTTGTCCAGGAGTTCCAGGATTATAGGATCCAAGCCGCTCTTTGAGGCAATTGTTCTTCAGGGGAAGACATTCCTCATCCCTGAGGAATCTCTTTGTTTCAAAGAGAAACCAAACCCCCTGAACACCAATTCAGAGTGAGCAGTCCAGATCCTTACTGCAAGGATTGTTCTAGTTTTTTGGGGGTGCCTCTTGGGGGTCTTTGGAGACATTGGATGCAACATTAAAATCTCCAAGACCGGTCCCAGACAAGACGCTGCCTGGGACTTGTTAACTTGTTGACTTGTTGAATTAGTTCTCGGTTAATTTCTTTGTTTTGTTAATCTTGTTTGTCACCAGTTTAAGATTTGTAATTCATCTGTTATTCATGTAATTGGCTAAGTCTGCTTTTGCTTTTTGTTGCCTTTGCAGTGTGTTCTTAACCATTTTCAGGAATTTCATTGGAGAGCCTCTGCCTACAGTGAACCTGTTTACCCAGAAAAGCTCCAAACTTTTTGTAAATTTAAATGATTCACTTTTGGAGTCTCTTGGCCTCCAGAAGGGACTTTTAACCTCTCTTTATGTTAGCAGGTCTATCTCAACTCTCTGAAAAACAGCAGCAGCTGCCACTGCTGTGGGCACCCCACCCAGCAGATCCCCCAGTGAGACAGGGTACTCATTCTGCCTACAGGCCCTGCACCTGCTGTGTGCCCCCACACCCTGAAACCTGAGGCCCAGACTTCTCTGGGCTCCCACTGCAGAAAATAGCTCAGCTCCCCTTCTTTCTCCCAGAGCGATGAGCATTCAGCCTGAGCACAGCGCCTTACCTATTTCCTGCCCAGCAATGCCCACCACAGCAACAGCAACACAAGCAACCAGACAGTGACAACCCAAGAGGAGCCAGAGCCAGAGCCAGAGCCAAAGCCAATGCCCACGCCATGTGACAGGGGCAATGGTGGCTTCCAGCTCTCCAAGGCCAAGAGCACAGGCAACAACATGGGTTTTCTGGTGGACACAAGCCTGGCTGGCTGTAGCACCCCTTTTCTGGGTTTCTCCCCAAAGTCCCTCACTTGCCCTATTCAAGGTAAGGAGGCTCTCCTATGGTTTTGCCTGACTCATTTGGGTGCTTTTAAAACAGCTGGTTAGAAGCCAACTAATCTGTTTAAACAGAGGTAAGTTAGGGACCTGACAAGGCTCCATCTGTGTTCTTAGACGGCCTCCTATACACCTGTTGATCCGGAGGCACCTGAGAATAATGCACCCTAAATATCACATTTGTCTTCCAGTCAGCCCCAGATATTAAAAAAAAAAAAAAAAAGCTTCAAAGACTAGAAAGATTCAAAGGTAAGGCACTCTCAGAGTTAATGGAGATAGCCCAAAATGTCAGTTTCTTGGTTGACACAGGAGCGAGCTATTCAGTCCTACACAGTGGGCCCTTTGACTCAAACCAAGACAAGCATTCAAGGAGCAACTGGAAAAATAAAGGCTTACTCATGGATTCAGGCTGGAATTACAGATTTGAGCAGAGGGTCCCTAACCCACTTTTTCCTTATCATGTCTGAATGTCCTTACCCCCTGATTGGACAAAAATTGCTCCACAAGTTATGGGCTCAAATCTCTTTTGAGGGCACAAACCCCTCGGTGACTCTTGGATTTTACAGAAAGACTAGAGATTTTCAGAAAGTTAAATCATAGATGACTATTACTCCTCCTTCTGCTATTCTTTTTACCTGCCCCTTGACTGAAGGATACTTGTTTCTGGCAGATTCACCCTGGTAGACTCCCCTCCAACTTTATTGTTACAAAAACGGCAAAAGGAGATTCCTGAGGTCTAGGCAGAATCCAACCCACCAGGACTTGCAATCAACCTTGTAGTCATCCTTAACCCTGGGGCCACCCCAATCTGTGTATGCCAGTATCCAGTCAGCTTACAAACCAAGAAAAAAATTTCCAAGCACATTCAA
Source organism: Cavia porcellus (assembly GCF_034190915.1). Taxonomy (NCBI): domain Eukaryota; kingdom Metazoa; phylum Chordata; class Mammalia; order Rodentia; family Caviidae; genus Cavia; species Cavia porcellus. The sequence continues at coordinate 32,062,984 of NW_026947500.1, forward strand.
AAGCTAAGAGAGGCCAATATCTTGATTCCTTGAAAGTCAGCCTGGAATGTGCCTTTTCCACCCTGTCCAGAAGCCTGGGACTTCAGACTAAAGGCCTGTCCAAGACCTCCAAAAGGTAAATAAGAGTCATGACTCTGCACCCCACTGTTTCTAACCCATATACTTTGATTAGTTTGCTGCCTCCCATGCACACCTGCTACTCTGCATTAGACCTGAAGGATGCCTTCTTCTCCCTAACACTGGCTCTGGTAAGTCAACTCCGCTTTGCCTTTGAATGGACAGACCCTAAGATGGGAGAATCAGGACAATTAACCTGGACGTGTTTACCTCAGGGGTTCAAAAATGTGCCAGCTCTATTTGATGAGGCCCTGAGGGAGGACCTGCAAGATTTTTGGGCAGAACATCCCTTCATCACATTGCTTTAATATGTAGATGACTTATTGCTGATACAGACTTGGTCTCTTGTCTGAAAGCCACAGAGGCCCTATTGAAAGACTTAGACAAACTCAGCTATTGAGTCTCTGCTAGAAAGGCACATCTCTGATTGCCCAAAGTCACTTATCTGGGATATATATTAAAAGAAAAATGGGCTTTGTCAGACAAAAGGATTGAGGCTATCTTAAAAATCTCTTCCCCAAAGACGAAATGTCAAGTTAGAGAATTTCTAGGCTTTGGGCTACTGCTGGTTGTGGATCCTGGGTTTTGCTGAAATGGCCCAGCCACTCTATACCTCTACTGGACAGGATCCATCTGGACCTTTAACCTGGACTGAGAAGAATAAGCTTTCAATGACTTAAAACAGGCTCTCATGAATGCCCCAGCCCTTACTCTCCCTGACTTAGCCAAACCTTTCCAATTACATGTAATAAGAGTTATGGGATAACAAAAGAGGACTTAACCCAGTACTTAGGACACTGGAAGAGGCCTGTTGCCTATCTTTCCCAGCAATTAGACCCCATGGCTGCAGGGTGGCCAAATTGCCTACAGACAAGTGCAGTCACTGCAACCAAGGAAGCCACTAATTTGACTTTTGGCCAGAGACTCCAAATAATGGCCCCACATGTTGTAGTCATCTACTGATCGATGGCTTTCCAAAGCTCACATTATCCAATACCAAGCCCTTTTACTGGATCCTGACTGCACTGAGTTCATGTCTACCTCTGCCCTCAATCCAGTGACTCTGCTGCCTGATGATGACCCCTCAATGCCGATACACAATTGTATAGACATTATTGACTCAGTCTCAAGCCTGTGAGCTGACCTGACTGACGTCCCATTTGACCAGCCTGAAGCCATCCTTTTCACAGACGACAGCAGTTACCTCCAAGGTACTCAAGTGGCAGGAGCTACAGTGACCACCGAAACTGAGGTAATGTGGGCCCAAGCTTTAGGGTCAGGAACTTCAGCTCAGTGGGCAGAACTGATAGCCCTAACTCAAGCCCTAAGATGGGGACAAAAATTTGGTATGCTTTTGATACCATCCATGTGCGTGGGGTCATTTATCAGGAAAAAAGACTACTAACCTCAGCAAGAACAAAGATCAAGAATGCCCCCAAGATCTTAGACCTCCTGGCTGCCATTTGGTTGCCTTAAAAGGTTGTCATTATACATTGTTTGGGGCACCAACAAAAAGACACCCCAATAGCTCATGAAAATGCCCTCGCTGTTAAGACAGCTAGAAAGGTGTCACTAAAACCAATGGGGCCTATAACGCTCCTACCAGCTCTCCCGCCACCCATGCTACTCAAGTCTTCCTATTCAGATTCAGACTTGAGACCAGCCAAGAGCCTAGAAGCCCAACTTTCTCCAGAAGGCTGACAGATTGTTGAGCCCCCAGCTTATTGAGGAGACCCATCAGGCCACTCATTTGGGGGAACCAAATTAGCCAAGTTATCTTGCCTGACTAAAGAGATCAGCTAAAAATGTTCAGTGTCTTCAAGTGAACCCTAAGCTGGCCACCACTGGTGCTTAAAAGTGACAATAAAGACTCAGCCCTAAAGACCACTGAGAGATAGACTTTACTGAAATGGTCCATGAAGAGGAGGACATAAATATCCCTTAGTTCTTATAGATACGTTCACCAGATGGACTGAAAGATTCGCCACTTGGACTGAATCAGCTCTCATCATAACTAAGAAACTCCTCTAGGAGATAGTTCCTCGATTTGGTTTGCCCACCTCCCTGGGGTCTGACAATGGCCTAGCTTTCATAGCTCAGGTCACTCAAAATTTAGCTGCAGCTTTAAAAATCAATTGGAAATTGCATTGTGCCTACCAGCCTCAAAGTTCAGGCCAAGTAAAATAAAAAGTGAACAAAACCATAAAGGAAACTATTTCAAAAGTAGCTCTTGAAACTGGCAAAAACTGGGTAAACCTCCTTCCTTTTGCCCTTCTGCGTGCACGATGTACTCCTACCTGCAGGGCATTACTCCTTTTGAGGCCATGTACAGCCGACCGCCGCCTCTGATTCCCGGTGTCCAAGATGATAAATTGGCTTCTGGCACTAATGGGGAACTTGTGGAGTCCTTACAGGCTCTCCAGCCCTTCTACACTCGACCCACCGCTTTTTCTGGGGCCACCAGACCATTCCTGAAATATCTGATGGTGCCCCGGCAACTCAACCTGGTGATCAAAATTTACATCAAAGGAGACAGCCCACATCCCTAGGCGCCCACTGGAAAGGACCCTATACAGTCATCTTGAGTACTCCCATGGCTATCAAGGTTGCCAGAAAGAGCCTTCAGATTCATCACTCCCACTTCAAGCCCGCAATACCAGAGACTCCAGCTAAGTGGACTATGTAGAACTAATATCGAACCCAGACTGTAAACATCTCAAACCTTGATTCTGTTCTTCATGGTGGCTGGGACAGGGAACTAAGTCCCTCACTGTGGGAAACATTCAAGACTCTGGACTTTGTATTCGGTCTGTAAATTTCCCCTTAAAACACTCTCACCCCTCACTCTCCATTTTGAATTAATTCTAGTGTACAAAATGTCTCTTACCCCCTCAACCAACATTTAGTCTCCCTGCCGGGAATTTGGTTTGCCTGTACAAATGGCCTCACCCCTTGCACTCATCTGGCTGTCTTCAGCCCTAACCCTGAACTCTGTGTCTTAACTCACGTTCTTCCCCAAGTGTACTGGTATTCTGGAGGAGGGATAGAGTATATGGGGCTACCCAATCTCACAAGAAAAAAAGAGGGCCCCAGTCCTAATTCCTGCCTTTTGGGATTATTAGTAGCTGGTTCCACAGCACTAGGAACCACAGCCCTCAATAGTGGGGGTCAAAATTACCAGATACTAAGCAAAGAAATAGACCAGGATCTGGGTGCACTTGAACACAATGTTCATTGCCTGGAGGAGTCTCTAGGCTCCCTGGCTGAGATGGTTCTTTAAACCAGCAAGGTCTAGACCTCCATTGTTAAGACAGGGAAGTCAATACCTGGCCCTTGGTGAATCTTTTTGCTTTTACACCAACCTTTCAGGACTTATTAGGGACAGTCTTGGCTCAGAAGGTGCCCAGCTGACAGAAACAATGAGAGACATTGTCAACAAAGTTGATGAAGATTTGTTCTCCACCACCCCATGGCTGACCACCCTACTGTTGGCTCTGGCAGGACCCCTGATTTTCCTCCTACTGGCCATTACTATTGGCCCCTACACGATAAACTGTTTAACATGTTACATCCAAAGCTGAATACAATCTATTAAAATTAATGGTTATACATTCCCAATACGAGGATCTACGAAATGTAAATAAAAGAGATGACTTTTAAAAGGATAACAGAAATCAAAGATTTGATTCATGCACCTTTGGTTTTACCAGTGGGGAATGTTGTGGCTTGGCATAACTGACACCATCTTGAGTCTTACATTTAACCAGTGCCTGTATTTGACTCAGAAAAAATGGAAAATTACTCAGGGTACAAGTCCATGAGAAAAGCATAATGAGTTGTATCTACAGGAGAAAAATCAACCTGCTCAACAAAAGCAGCAGGATACAGGTGTCAACTGAAAATTAATTAAAGATTTGAGCTAAATTGTTTCCAACAGGAAGTCTTTTGTGATTCTTTTAAAAACTCTTAACTTTCCAGAAAGGGCCACTTGTTTGGACCCTGAACCAGGGGGGTCTGTATATGAGTGGTCCTGAGCCAGTTAAATTCCAAATTTATCAATTTGGCTGCTTGGATTCCTACACTGTTGTTCATGAACCCTTCTCAGCCTACAAGGGCCTCTCCATGATCTGTTCCCAGTCCTCAAACCCTTGGCTCTGAGTGAGCTTTTATCTTTCAAACCACTAGGTCTCCCATGAAGCTTCCTTTCCAAACCCCTCAGCATAATGGGATGTTTTCTTCAGGGCAAAGTCTAGCAAAGTTTCCTTTTTCTACTTGGATCTTATAAATTGCAAGTTACTACTGATAATTCCCTTTTTCCTCTGATAATAAATTATCCAAGCACAGTAAAGAACCCACCTCCCTCCACTGACCTTCTGAGGTCTCTGGGCCTTCTTCAAACTGCCAGTAAATCACCCACCACGGGAACCCAAACAGAAGGACCTCAGGGGCCCTGAAAATCAACTGTTCTCCCTGGTATCAAGTTCCAGGCTGTGCTGTTCCCTGGACGATCCATCTTCAGCCCTCATCACCTCCCTACAAAGTAAGGAAGGCCTAGCGTTCCACTGGGGAGAAAAGGAGGTCAAATGGCTTGCTGCAGTTACCAGCAGGGGCACGCATGGCCCATAAAATGACAATAATGGGCACCATCTAACAATTAAAAACAAAAATGCCTCGACTCTTGAGTGTGGCCCAGTCCCATGGAGAACAAAGCCGTCCACTGGGTACAGTTCCGCTACTGGATGGGAAAAGAAAAACTGACCACACCTTGAATGCTGAAACCAAATCCCCAAGTGAGAGTGTAAGAGATGAACATGTAGTTATGTCTGGAGGCAGTTAGGTCTGGAGGACTCGGCCCTCATCAATAGTATTAGTGCATAGAGACCTCAGAGAGCTCATTTATCTGCTTCTACCACGTGAGGACACAGCAAGGCTCCATCTTTGAAGAACAGTGTAAACACCAGACTTATCTACTAATGCCTGGACCTTGAAATTTCCTCTCTCCAGAACTGTTGAGCGATTAGTGTCTGTTTGGAAATTACACAGGCTACAGTATCTTATTATCACAGCCTAAATAAATGCAGATAGCTAACTATGGTGGGAGGGCAGGACAGATATACTAGGATTTGGTAGCCTAATAAATCCGTGTCTCCCTTAATGGAGGTGACATTCTGAGACCACATCATAGGTGATTGCACATAGATGTCATGTGACGTCATCCCTATGCAAAAACCTCAGCGTATTTCTACAAACCTCAGTGGAATTAAGGATTTCCTTTGGCAATAATTTCCCTCCACAATCAGTTTCTCTTCCTTTTAAAAATTGAGTTGCCTTGACATCAGCACTGGCAGAGGCACACTTTCACAATGCTACAAGTAACAATTCATGAACTGTGCAAACCTACAGTTAGCAGGAAATGCAACATCCTAGTCTGTTCCAGCCTTTTCCCCCACAACACTGCAAATAAACTCTGCTTTAGTCACGATCTTCATGGTGCTGAAGACATATTTTGGTGTCTGGCCTTCCATTTAGGTTACTGTAAGTTTCTCCGTGTCTGATACGGATTCTTCCTGAATTTCTGTTGGCCTCACTGCTTTCTAGGTCGCAGATCCTTCACCAACTCCCGTCACATTATTAAGATTGGAGCTACGGGGAAAACAGCTGTGAGCAGTAGCCATCAGTGATTTGCCAGCTTCACAGTCCTTCACCACTTTCTAATTTCATTGCCTGGTCAATCACTTGATGTAGCTGCACATTGGCAATATGAGCAATGGATTTTGTATGTTTACATGTCCCGATGAACAAAATAAAAAGGACACAAAATCAAGCACAAGAGAAAATGATACATTCCAGACATCTGGTACACATGCTATATGCTGAGGAGAGTGTGGCTGGCCCCTGTGAGAGGTGTGGTCTGCCAAGTGGCAAGCCTGCCTTACAGTGTGTGATAGCGGGCGCCTCCTTGGGCACCATTCCCTTTTCCCATTTTCTCTACGGAAGAACAGCTCTGGGGGAAAATGGCACGTGGAGCACAGCTGAGGCCACAGTCACAGCCGGGATATGCTCCAGAATGGGCCCACTGTGCTGGCTCCCCACAAGTATCAATCCCGTTTATCATTTGAAGAACAAAGTCTTCTTAATACTTGGTTATGGCAAATAGGCAATTACACAAAATATAGGATGGGAACCAAATTTTGTTTTAAAGTGTGTTTTTGACACTTGAAGGATTTCATTCCAAACTCTCAATTATATAATTACAAAATAAAAATCCACATTTCAGGAAAACGTTCTTAAACCTAACATAAGATTCATGTCATTTATCACAAAGTTAGACAGTCAGGTATATAAAGCAGAAACAAAATGGAAGCAGTATTTACAAGTTTCGACTACATGAGACATTGTGAAGAATCTTTTGTTAATGGACAACACATTACATACTTTTACACACTACATTTTAAAAATAATGCAACTGTAAATAATCTGATGAAGGTCATAGTGTGAGGATATTAACTTACATTCAAAGTCACCACGCTGAAGACTTTAAATTCAAGGCTGTAGTGATGAAGACTTTAAATTCAAGGACAGACTAAGAAAGGACAAGGCAAGTTCAGTCAGTTCCCTGTGAGTACAAAATATTAGGACTCACGAAATGGATTAGCCGAATTACAAAGTGTGTTCATTTCTCAATAAGAAGTCTTTCCACAGAGCATTCAATCACACAGGTTTTCTATCCTTGTGTAGGTATTTCTGCTACATTTTAAGTCCTTATTCAAAACAAAGTTTCTCCCCATTTGTCTACTGTTAAGTAGAAAATATTTTTAAACAAGGAAACGTAACTAGAGAACAGTTTCTGCATTGACTTCTGGAGGGGGTGGGGGGGCGGATTCCTGTTTTCTCCTCTACCTCAAAGCTGCACAAAGCAAACCAAAACAATCCAATTCCTAGTGTAGTGTCGCAGGGCCCAGGGCCAGAGACAATATTTCATGCTAGTTCCCCGCTATATGCTGAGCACAGTGCAGTTATTTACATTATTAAGAAATCTACTAAACAGGCTAGCGCCATCCCAGCATTTCCCTCAGCAGAAGCCTGGCTAAAACAGGCGTGAGCAGCGGCGTCTGCGGATGGGGACGTCGAAGACTCTCCTCCGCCTCTCCTCCTCCTCCTCCTCCTCCTCCTCATCTGACTCATCCATGTCTGCTGAATCATCATCTTCTTCCTCCTCCTCCTCCTCTTCCTCGTCCATCTCTTCGTATCCATCAGGACCCATTTCCTTGAAAAAGAAAACAATCTTTTGATAAGAAGGATGCCATCAAGTAATTTGGCAGATTTTTGCTGATCTAGAATACCAACAACACGACAAGCTGTCTACCAGTTTTTATAGACATTTTAACAGTACAACTGCATACTGCACATGCTGGTGCAAGACACCGGAGTGTATACAGTATCAATAATGCTCAGTATGGTTCTAACAGTAAACATATTTCATTAGGACGCACTCAGTTTTCACATGGTGGTTGTTCATTCAAGGTAACAAATAAACTCCACTCCTCCTAAAGATCAAAGATAAAGTTTTGCTCAACTTACATCCCAATACATTAAATACATTTATTAACTTATCTGTTTACAGAAAAGAGGTAAAAGCATTAGGTAGGACCTCTACTGGTAACTTTTATGCACTGTCAACAAGAAATCTGAAAGCTTTTTATTAAAACTTCTACTACAAAGACATGTTTTAATTCAAACATCAGTAGCCTCAACTTTAAAACAAATTATTTTTATTATTTCAGTAGCTCAAACAACAGTCATTTATTATCTCTCCTGGTTCTTGTGGGTTGGGTATTTGGGAAGTTCTCAATGGGCCAGTTCCGGCTTGAGGTCTCTCATGTCGTTGTCAGATGGCTGGAACTGGCATCACCTCGAAGGGTTCTTCACTCATATGTCAGGTACCAGGGCTGGGATGATCCACCCATCTGGAGACTGAAACAGCTGGGGCTCCCGCGCGCCTCCTTTTCTTTCTACGGAGCATCTCTACATGGTCTCTCCAGCATGGCGGCTTCCTGGCAGCTGGACTTTTTACATGGGAAGTGGCTCAGGACGCCAAGGCACATTCCAGGAGAGCGAGCTAGGCTGAAGGTGCTGAAGGTGCACTGCCTTTTCCTAACTTAGCCTCAGAATCAGAGTCACTTAGCCAATTCACGAGTATCACTAATGTCAGCCCACACTGTATGAAAAGGGTAGTCTCTGTTTAAATTCACTTGTTGGAAGCTTTAGAAGAGGAAGCAGAAGTGTCTTGAACACAAGACATGAGTGTCTCCTAGAAACTTTAGTTCTGCTTAAACAGTCTCTAAGCAAGCCTTCCCTTAGACACCTGTCAATGTTCTCTCAAAGACTCCATGAGAAGAGCTGCTACACTGGACCTAGTTGGTAATCTGAGAAGCTCTGGGACACTTGGAGCATCTCATCGGCAAAAGCCCTCTGGCCAAGCTTTTATGAGGTCACATGACCCAGCACCCCACCATCCCTCCAATCTCATCTCCAGCTGCTCCCCTCACTGGCTGCACCCAGCTTCCTGTTTCAAACCAAACACATTCTAGCACTTGCTGCTTCCACTGAATACTCTTCTCCACGCATCCACCTGCTCCCCTCCAGTCCTTTTGCACCTTAGCTTACACAGCACTGAGGCCTCTTCTAACACATCTTCTCATCAGAACCCAGCAGGACACTGCTCTTCTCCCGTACTTTGATTTTTCTCCATAATACTTGTTACTGCTTGGCACGAGTATACAGTGTTTGCCATACTTTGTCTCGTTCAATTAAAGTCACAAGACACAGGTCTTGATTATATTGTTACAGTACTCAAATGTTTGTTGAAGGAACAGATAATGCAAGAGAATTTATTATAACACAAAAATGACAATCAGACTATACACAGGAATGACTTGTAAGATATCCCATTAATTGAATCTTTGGACATAAATATATTTTTTAATTTAAGGACTGCAGGCTTTAAGATTCTGTAAGAGGGCCAAAAGGTGGGAAGACAGACTTTGGAAATGCTAAAACATGATGTCCAGGTGGTATGATTATTAATTATTTAATGAAGAAAACTGTTGGAGGAATCAGTATGTCTAACAATAGGGGCACAGAGATAGAAGGTTACATACACTAACAGCAGATGGAAAGAGGAACATAGAACAAGAATGGAAATAAGCAAGCAGCTGGGAGCCTCGACGGGGCCCTCCAACAAGCACAATAAACCACCCAGAAAAAGCATTTGACTAACCAAAAAATGTATTTTGAAGTGGCGAAGTACAAAGAGAAAGGAAATACTGAAGTATACTAATCAGACTGGTAAAGGACAAAAAAGGAGAATGATTCAACTTCCACATCAAGAAAACTGATAAACACGCAACAAATTGACAAAGGCAATCCCTATTGCCTTCTTAATATTGATTATAAGTCCAGAATTTCCCATTTCTGTTTATTGATCTGTCATCGTGAGAGAAAACATTTTAAGGCAGGTCAAGATTTTATGTTTACTTGTGGTTAGGAGAAAACTAAACTAATAAATACATAATTAAGTGAGGGTTGAATATGTAACAGGTTTATTTACTGTAATTTTAAAAGGAATTGATAAGAATGTATTATACAACTTCTCAGTTTTAATTTCAAATATAGTAAATACTGATATAAGCCATGTAAAAAAATTCTTTGGATTCCTCAGTTAAGCATCCAAGGGGACCAGGAGACTGGAATGCTTGAGAACCACTGTCCTTAACTAAGGACTATTTTACACCTACCCTAATATGAAAAATAAGCCTCAAAAGGATCAAGCTGACCCAACAGGAGCTCCACTCCCTGCCTAAACAAACCCCAAGGCCTTTTAAGCTTTAAGACAAGGAATGTTATCAGAGATGAATAAAGAGATAATAGATAATAGATACAAGAACAACTTCATCAAAAAGACATAATAATCCTAAGCATATTTACACACAATTATAAAGCTTCAAAATATATGAGGCAAATCTGATGGAACTTAATCCAACAAAGCTGTAATTCTGGAAATTTCAACATCTTTTTTAGTAGTTGACAGAACGAAGACTGGAAAAAGTATAAATATACAGATGATTTGAAAAACACCATCAACCAACCAATCACTTTGACCTGTATTAATAGACTAATATTTCCCCAAATGTCACAATATACATTCTTTTTAAATACACAAAAATCATTTACCAAGATATGTAAATTCTTCACATGTTGAGCAATAAAACATATAAAAGTATTAAAAATACAGAGTAAATCTTTTAATCACAATAAAATTAGAAATCAATAACCAAAAGATAACTGAAAAGTTCCTAAATATTTGGAAATTAGTACATTTCTTAAAAAGTCATGGACCAAAGTTAAGTTACAAAGGAAATCTGAGACTATTTTGAACTAAATGTTAACAAAAACATATCAAAATTTGTGAACTACAGCTATAATAGTACTTAGAGATGAAAAGTCTAATAATGTCTACTTTATAAAGCTAGCAAAAGAACAAAATTAAACCCAAAGTAATTCCAAGACAAATAAAGACCACTGGAAAAAAATCAATGAAATGGAAAGCAAACAATAGAGAAAAATTAGTGAAATCCAAACCATTAAGTGATCAACAGAAGTGATAATAATCATGTGATGAACAGAGAAGATATGTCACCAATATTGAGAACAAAAGAGGACATGTGACTATAGCTTTTGTCGCCACTAAAAGGATATCAAGGGAATACTGTGAATAACTTTATGCCAATAAATTCAACATTTAGATGAAATGGACAAATTCCTTGAAAGGCACAAATTATCATAACTGAAACAAGAAGAAATAGAAAATATGAATATTAAAGAAATTATATATTTTAAATTTTTCCCACAAAAAAAATTCCAGTCCCAGACAGACATCTTTCTCGATGATCATCAATCAATCGAGGGTGACATGACACCGATCTCACATAGATGCTAGATTGGTCCATAACTGCAGTCTGTTACAGGAAGTAGTAAACTCCTAGGACTAGAAATACAATTTCCAACATTCCTCCATTGGGAAAGAGAGCTAAAACTTCACTCACAAAACCAGACTATAGGCCCTTTTCCTCATAAAACAGGTATAATGTTCTAAAGGCTCATCGTTATCCTTTCCACTCCAAATGGGACTTGAGAACGTGTCATCTCAGGGTAAGGTTAATGTCATGCCTCAGACTTATTTCAGACTCACCCACTAGGACCATTTCAAGAGTTAAAGGAGCATTTTTGGAATATTCAATGCCCACAGTTCAGTTGCACTTAGGATATACAATTCACATTTTATTTCCATTATGTAATTTGAAGCTTAATCATTTCTCTTAACCATTTCAATTCATAAGATTGGGGTTACTGTTATACCCGTCAAAAGTAATCCTAAAACAGGGTTTTAAAAATATACCTCATTGACTTGAGAAATCATCTCTGGAAGAGACTGTGAAAACTACAAGCCTACCATTAAATCCTCTTTGCAATGATCTTTATAGGATGCCTGTTTATTTTACTAAATAGGGAGTTTTAGCAAACAAAGTAGAAAATTGTTTACCTAGTCTTAATGAAATAAAGCCACTTCTAATGTGGCACATCTCAAATTTTAATATATCTAAGCCACAGAACTGGCTTTGGAAACAGTGGAAAAGTTGAATCTTTAAAACAGGTAATAGGCAAGTTTCTCCAGTTGAAGAGTAGGGAGCTTAGCAGACCTGTTGTTCACCTCTCCCAGCGTATTCACAGGATCCCCAAGGCACTGTCTTAGAATGTTCAGGGTTCTCTGGAATTCGTTTATAAATCACTTATCTGCCTAAACAAAAATGCTCTATAGAGTTAATTCTACAAAGTTACATAAATCAGCACTAAAGGAAAATTTAACTTACCAATCGGGCTATAGACACCCTGAATGTCGGACATGCCATATGGAATCGAGGAATTGCAACATTAAAGATCTTGTCTTTAAAGTAAAGAAAATGGAAGGTATAATATCCTTCCATGTATCCTGATGTTGTAGAGAATGTGGTACAGCTTGTATATTCATATACCCGACCTGGGCTGATGATTGGGAATTCACCTGCAGAGTAACCAATAACAATAAACCAAAGTATAAAAATCAGCTCATTACAGTAAATAAGATATGTTTTCTGTAACACTATGATACAAATTATGTAAAAGGAAATGTACAGTTAGAAAAGAGCCTAGAAGGAGATAAAACAAAATGTTAATGGTGATGGGATTATAAGCAACTACTTTATGCCTCGATATATTTTCTGATTTCTTAAATTCTCTACAAACCAGTGGGTAACATCTAGTAAAACAAAACAAAACAAAAACTACACATTTTTCCCAAAGAGCTTTCAGGCCTTAAATATAACAATCTTTAAGACATGAGTAATAAAGATGTCCCATACTTACCAGAAGCAAGAAACTAAAACATAAAGTCATGAAGATGCATGCTAAGAATTTGGACCAGACAAAATGCCAGTCACAGGGGAGATCTTCACACCAATGCACCAAATGACATCAGGAATTATGACTTTAATAAAATTCACTAGTTTTCAAGTAAATCTAAGACAAATTCATGCAGACTGTTAATCTATACATGGCAATAAATTAGAAAACTTTAAAGTGAATTCTGTAGATGCTTAGGACTGATAACAGAAGGACATGTTATTTTCCTGCAGCACATTTTCTCTGGTAGGTACCAGGAATCAAATCCAGGACCTCGCCCTTGCCAGGCAGGTGCTGCATCACCGAGCTATATCCTCAACCCCTGAAGCACATTTTCAACCCTAAAAAGGACAACAGTTCAGACTTAGGGTATATCCTACCTCTTTTTTAAAAAAATGCCAATGACAATTGGTCTTAAAGTAAACAAAATTGAAATAATAAAAATCTGTTATTTTAATTTGAAAATCTTTCCCCAAAATTAAGTCTGAATATGAAATTTATTTCTATCCTATCCATCTAACCCAGAATACAATAAGTTAACCAGTTTAAAAAAAAAAAAAAAAAGAACAAAAAAATAAGAAACTCCAGGTGGTCCATAGAAAGAGAAATCAGTACCTGAATAACTGAGTTTGCTGTAACTTATAGAAAAGTTAACATTTTAAGAGACAAAACTTATAGGCTAACGTTCTGTATACTTTCCATTTATGGATGTAAATTTTAAAAAATCTTTGAAGCGACTGATGTATAAACCTAAATGGTGAGTTACATACCAACGACTCCAGGTCCTTGAACTTCTTCTACATCTCCTTTAGCATTTGTTATTCTCCAGTAGCGACTGTCCAGCTGACAAGCCTTCTCAGGAAGTGCATCCTTTGACATTTCGATCCTGGAGAAAGGAGTGGTGTGGTAAAGACACAAATCTCCCCCATGTGCTTTGTTTTCTGAACTAGCATTAAACGAGGGAAATTCCCAAAGGAAATTTTAAAACCCCATCCAAGTCTGTTAGACAATTATTTTTCTAAGTTCTCCAAGATACTGTCTTAATTAGCCACAGAAATGCTTTCACTCAATTCACACAATTTCAGTGAGGAGCCACAATAGAAAGGGCAACATAAATATGTACAAAAACAATGGTGACAACAACCCTGCTTGATGAATGCTTCCTAGAATACAGTGCCATGACTTCTAAAGCACAACAAACTATGTGACCCAATTCTTTTTTCCATTAGCTTCTAAAAAGTTCAAAGCAAAACAATACAAGTTACTCCGTTTAACTTTGACAGCCATACTATAATTCCTCCTTTTCCCTCGGAGTTTGTCTCTTATTTTCCCTTTGTGTATCCTCTCCTAAAAGCACATGTGGGTGACTTTATTTTAACCATGCTACAATCCTAGGCAGGATATAAACTGAACGATTACACAACAAATGTTTTTACCTATATTTAGACATATCAAAGGCTATATACAATACCCAAATCTTACAATGCTTCCTTGGCAACTGTATTATTATTAAAATAATATAGAATGCAAGCACATTGTACACATATGCCATATTACAAAATATGTAAGTATGTATTTTAAGTATTTAATTCCTTGGAGCAATGAGTTGTTCTTATAGCGTAAAATAGTTCTAACTAAAGTGAATATGAAATACTTGTTTCTATTTAATCAAATCCAGTGCCTCACACCAGGCATGACATATATAAAGCACTTAGTGAACACTAGATTTTTAATTGAATATAGGTGGGTCAGGTACAATTTAAAATAACTTCACATTTGTCAATTTGAGTTTCTAAAGTACATTACAGCTGTAACACAGGTAGATCTTTGATGAATACAACTTCATGACCTACTTCCTACAGTACCCTGAACAATACTTTCTACCTAGTACATGTGCACCACATAGGTAACACAGAGATTAATAGAAAGTCCTTTATAACACTGTAATGTAGAAAAATGTACTTTCTTCCAAACTTCAGGAAGAACCCATCATTTAAAGTGCATTTTACTCAGTGGTTAGAGTGCTTCCCTGCATGCCTAAGGCCCTGGCTTTGATCTCTATCACTCCAAAACAAAACAAAAAATGGAAACAAACAAACAAAAAATCCTCCAAATGTATTTTATGTATGTCAACCAGCACAACAGCGTATCCACAGGCTACATCCCACTATAACTGAAAGGCGACTCCATTTAATGCTCTCACCTGATTCTGTATGTGAAGAAATAGTGGGGTGGGTGTACAGAGCTGAGTTCTGGCAGAAACGACGTAGAAACAGAAACTGTAATATCCCCAGTTGTTGCTACACACTCTGGGTCATGAACATATCTAGAAATTTTAAAAATTAAACATTTTAAAGGAATTTCAACTCTGTAAGACTAAAGGTTTAAAGATAAATGCACAATAGTTTCCTTACACTTTATAAGGCCAAAAATATAAATTATATTTAGGTATAGTCTTATTAAAGTTAGAAGAAAATTAGAAACAAAACCTTGGTTCAGTAATGACAATCAAGGATCAACAACAGTGGTTCAAATAATGCATTGCTAATTAGTTTTTAAAAGAGCTTATCTTAATTTTCATAGCTAAGAAAATTTTAGAGTCATCTGAAAACCCAACTACATCTGCTAGATGGTGGCTATGATAATAAAAAATATGTAAGTATACTGAGTCTCATGCCCTGCCTTTAACCTAAGCCCACAGTGTATACCTAATTACTTTATTATTTCTGCTACAAAGGCTACTCTGAACTAATACCACCTCTAATACTAATTACAACGCCTGAATGTTCCCTTTAAAGATAATATATAATATTTGGCAGGAGGTATAGTTTCTGCCTTGCTAGTCATACTAATTCTATTAATTACCAAATAGTCTTTAGATTTTTTTCAGAGAAACTACATAGCTGCTAACAAGCCACAGTGTCTGCTTTTAAAAATAAAGTTTTTTTCTCTTAATTGTTCAAAGAAAGAAAAGTACTCACTAAGAGTTTGAATGTCAGGGCTGGGGATTTAGCTCAGCGGCATAAGCGCCTGCCTTACAAGCAGGCAGTCATGAGTTTGATCCCCGGTACCAATTAAAAAAAAAAAAAGTTTGAATGTCTTACTTTTGCAGTGAAAATAAAAGAGTGAAATTTAAGATAATGAGCTGTTATTAACCATGGGAACTTCATTTCATGATCTGTGATGGATGTTTTTTCAATTTATAATCATTGTAATCCAAAAAGCCCCAAATGTAATACCTGAAAATTTGGTCTCTGATGATGGGGAAGCCACCTGATACAACATTCCTGACATAAGAGGTAAACCAGTCAGTAAAAGTAGCACCTGTGAACCAGGAAGGGGGAAAAAGAACAAATACTTTTGTGTTTTTTTAAATAAAATCTACATAGGAAATGAACAAACAATTATTATTTCTTTAAGCTGAAGAGGTAATATCAAACCTGCAAACATTTACGGATGTGACTCTATTAGTTCTCAATCCTGCTTGCTTTACTTCCTTCTAATTCTGCCTCTTCCCAACCTTTCTTAGAGACTCCTTTGGCAACCTTCAACATTTTTTTTTTTTCTTAAACAGTTACAACTACTGGTTCTGGTAAATAATGAAAAACTTCCTGTCCATAATTTCTAAAACAAACTAAACAAAGGAGATTTAGCTAAGTCAAGGAAGAAACTATAACATAACATAACATAACATAACATAACATAACATAACATAAAATGTCAGCATCCATTCTCAGACGATCAGATTCTGTAGGGACCTGCTGACTTATACACAAAATCCTGGCAGAAGCCAACCCAAGGCTGGGTATCTATAAGGGGCACAGCGATGTGGACTTCTGTGCTTCAGGCCAATCCCACAGTATTGCAGAGTGGCCCTCCATCTTCTCAGTCGGCTAAAGACAGAAACGAAAGCCCCATGCAGAGGGCACCTGCACGGCGCACTGACTGAATCAATGGCAGCTGCGCAGCGGGACGGTGCTCGCACCTCCTAGGCAGCACAGCAGTATGATCAGCCCGCCCTTGCCTTAACACAGCCAAAGGCCTTGCACATAGTGGTCTCTTAGTGTTCAACAAATTTCTCTTTGTATTCTGGTTCCAGCGAACCCAGTTCTGCACTCCGCCACACTAACTGCCAGATGATAAATTTATGGCATTTGCTAATTATGTTATTTAAGGACTGATAGAAGACATGCTTCGTTTTGTACTAAGTACAAAGCTGTAATATATTCAGAGCATCAACTGAGAGAAAGTAAACTATAATAGTGGGCTCCTTCCTCAGTGTTAATTAACGGCCTATTTTGACTCATTATTTGTTAAATGCACTCAAAGAACACCCATTTAATCCATTCTGAGTCAGGTATTAGGGAGCTATCTCAATAATACTAAAACTCAGAAAGCTCTTGGTTTAATCCAAAGCCACAAAAATAACTCATTTTCTAAATATTTCTTGAATGTAACTTTTTTCTTTTCTGATATTCCCATATTATATTTTTAATGTGTTTTTATTCTAGTTTATGTTTCACAACTAGTAATTGCTTTTTTGTTTTTTGAGACAAGTTTCATTACATAGTTCAGGCTGGCTTTGAGCTCACAGTGATCCTCCTGCCTCAGTCTCTCAAGTGCAAGGTGTGCATTAAAGAACTTTCAAAAATCATTTTGTATACTTCATAGAATATTATATATGAAATAAGTGAGTTGCATATAAAGAAACTGGCACGGTACACTTAGGTGTATCTTAATTTAGGATAACATGTACCAACATGTTCACCTTCATCTTTAAGGTGAACACAGAAGAGGTGCACTCACTAAGAAACCCACCTGCGAACAGATTTCAGTTCTCTTACGTACTAATAGTGCCCTGAACACCAGGAGATGTTATCTGGTGTGTTACCAGAAATCCTATGAAACTGAAACCTAACTAAATAAAACACAATTTGTATCTTAGGTGGGCCTGGTGTGGTGGCAAATGCCTGTAATTCCAGCATTCAGGAGGCTGAGACAGGAGGACCACTTTGAGTTCAAGGCCAATCCGGACTACAAAGTGAGCTTAAGGCCAGCCTGAACTGCATAATGAGACCCTGCCTCACAAGAACCTCCCCCCCCCCCACTCCATCTATCTATCTATCTACCTACCTACCTTAGGTAGTTTCCCAGTGAGCCCACGACTGGGAGTTTCTTAGACAGTACTGGTGCTTAGTAAGGAGGCTGCTTTCTCATCCTTCCCCCTGGCATGCACTCTGTACCACATCTACGCTCAGTGCATTCACAGCTCCTGCTCTGCCCTCTCCTCCCCAGCTTCTGGAACAGCACTGTCAGGCTTTGGCACTCTGAGGTAATGGTGGTATCTTCCACTATGGCAGACAAGCACCATACTAACGATAAGACCCAGAGCCCAACAGCATCTTCCCTAACTGCTTGGGCAGTCTTCAGTCCGTAAACTGAAGAGCACTTAAATTGTGATGGTCATCTCTCAAAGTGTTACGCAAAGATGCCAGTGAGAAAAAGGAGCATTGGCAGGAACTCCAGAGAGCGCTTAGCTTAGAAACTGCAGACCACAGAAGTCAATGACGTAGCCAAGACTGGTAGTGCATGCCTGTAATCCCAGCACTTGGGAAGCTGAGGCAGGAGGAACTTTGCAATTTTGAGACCAGCTACAAAGTGAGCTCAAGGCTAGCCTGAACTGCATAGTGAGACCCTGTCTCAAAAAGACAAAAAAAAAAAAAAAAAAAAAAAAAGAAAAAGTGAATCAGTTGAGAGCAAGGGCTTAAATTTAAAAACTTACGAGGTAGGAGTAAGATCTTACTGTTGCAAGGTATGCCACAAACTCGGGACTGTGTCATGGTAGGGAACAAATAAATTTTCTCTGTTCAAGACTGCAATTAGATATAACACCTAGCAAGGCCTTTCTGTTTTGTGTGTATATGCACAGTTGAGGACTGAACCCAAGGTCTGGCGCATGCTAAGCATGTGCTCTATCACTGAACACAGCCCTAGGCACCCTCTTTACTACTCATACATAGGAAGGCTAAATATGTTATCAGCAATGCCTTTAAAAAACAGAACAGCCATGAAGCTTCTGATAGGAGCAAAATCTAAGCAGCACTGGACTGGATGAAGAGCAAATGCACTTGAACACTAACTAATGGGTGCTCAAAACCTCTAAGAAATATCCTTTTATAACCAAGGAAAATGGGATGTGACAAGGACTTTATGAAGCACATGATTTACAGTGGTCTCACAGACTGCTGCTCCAGAGGTCTCTAATGTGACTCATCGGTATCTGCTATTAGCACCAAAAGACAGAAAGTATGAAGTCACTTTATATATGTCTAATTATATATCAGTACAACCAATAGAAAATGCAAGAAAGTATTACGGGATCTATATACAGAGCAATTCTATGCATCTCACCAACCCATAGAAGAGCACAAGCTTGCAAAGGGCATGACATTTTTCCAAACAGAAAAAAAATTCAAAGAAAAGGTAAGAGCTATTCTAATGAGAGCTTAGATGCAGTACTTTATAAGCCAGAAAGCCTCAAGAAATCCAAGTATAAAGAAGCCAGTTGTTCATAACTTAGAAAGTTTTATTAACTTTTTTTTTAACCAGAAGAAGAGAAAAGAATGACTTTTTCTCCTACCTATGATAAACATGTCAATAGCAGCTGGATCCCGAGCCATTTGGTCCTAGGTGAGAAAAAGAACGCAATTGATACATTTCTTATTGTTCATTACCTCGATTTCTTCCCAGAAAAAGTAAAAGATAAAAATAACTTTAATGTTCCACCAAACACTCAGGTATTCCTCACACTTTTCAGTGCCTGCTCTTACGATTCCTATGTTTAAGCTGCTTCTATAATGTCCTCAGAAGAGTGCCAGGCACTTCAGGAAGATACTACTACTACGGTCAGAATGAATGAAGAAATTATTGTGCAACTAGGAAGCTGAGGTTGTAAGACAGATGGCTTGTTACAGCCTAGAAGAAAGGGCTTTGGGTTGAGAGTTAAAGAGACCTGAACAATTCTAATATGCTTAAAAGCTAAATTTTTAAAAAGCTAGAAACATACATTATAATTAAGTACTTCAAAGAGAAGTTTCTTACTAGGTTCTCTTAAACTTGAAGTCACAGTTCTCCTTCTAATATATACAAGAGTTCACACTGTTTGCCCAGTGGTAAAGCTTTCTTTTGGCATTTTACACCATTGTGTCAGAACAGTAATTTTACTTAGTTAAAAATATAATATTCTCTTCTCTCTGTTCTACAACCCTGAAAATACTAATGCACCCAAATACCACATTCAAACACACTTCTACTTACTGGACATTGGTAGAAAACTTCATTTTTATTTCGGCCCTCTGCTGCCTCCACAGCTATGTACTGACTCAAACCAGTGTGGATGCAAAAGGTCAAAGGCAGGCAGTACTTCAGTCCCTGCCTCTGTTGGAAGCCTCCAGCAGCTGTGTCAACGTCTAACAAATCTTCAGAACGGTAGTGATTCGAGAGCGCCATGCTTCCCAGCAACCTGAGGGGAAGCAGACTCGAAGATGAAACAGTGGTACCAAACCGAGGCTGTGCTTTAGCTACATGACGAATCACACTAACAACTTCAGAAGTACTGATCAGTGACTCCACACAGGGAATACCAAAATCAGTACAATTTTCTGTATACTAAATTCACACTCTTCATCAGAAAGGAGATTCTGATTTAAATTAAAAATTGAATTAAATATTTAATTAGCCTTAAATGTCAGTCTTTAGAAAATGTAGTTTTGCTGATTTCAGCAATCTCTAGCCAGCTGTGGTGGTGCACACTTATAATCCCAACATAGTTTTGAGACTGAGGCAAAAAGTTTCTGAGTTTGAGCCCAGTCTAGGCTACTTAGCAAGACCCTGTCTTAAAAATCTGCTTTTTTTTTTTTTGAGACAGGGTCTCACTATGTAGTTCAGGCTGGCCTTGAATTCATGGCACTCCTCCTGCCTCAGCCTCCTGGAGTGTTGCAATTACAGATGTGAGCTACCACAACTGGCTAAAAATTTATTTTAAAAAAAGGGATAGAGATGTAGCTCAGGGTGAAGGCTCTAGGTTTAAGTTTTAGTATCACACACACATATACACAAAAGAAAAGAAAGGAAGGAATGTATCTTGCCATAATATAATGATTTGCCAATGTTTTGGTATATATATACATACATGGCTGACTTACTGTTAAAAGGGGTAAATTCTCTGATACCTTTATCTTGACAAAACCTTTAGCTTACTTACATTGCAATCAAAATAAAAATCAGTCTAAATCTCGTCCAAATTTGAAACACACGCGGTAATATTCATCTTACTTCTTATGTGTAATAGTAGTAATTATGACATATCAATGACTACCTGGTGGTCTCTACAAGATTGGTCTCTACAAGATTTCTATCTGAAGTCTCACCTTGGGCTATATTCTGCGTTCAAATTCATGACTTACTTGGATCTGGGTAATTCTTTCTGAGTGCATGCGTGCATGTGTGTGTGCGTATGTGTATAAGAATCAAACTCAGGACCTTGCACTTGCCAGGCAGGCACTTATGCCGCTGAGCCCTCCAGCCTCTGGATAATTCTTACAACAAAGTTCTCTCCTATTTGCTGTTAAAATATGACAAATTTTCAACTTGGCCATGTTTCAGTTTGATAAGGAAACAAATCCACCCCCCAAATAAACAATCGCCAGTACAGGTTTATCTAGTCCTGACTGACTTCTATTTCTGACTTGTACCTGATAACTGATTTTTAGTCTTGTGATATCAATATGAACTTCTGAGATTCCCTGAACACACTCAGTTCTCCTCTAAAATTGTGAACAGAGCCTCATAGGATTCTTCACACATAATGAACATCAGGCTCCACAGGGTCACTGCAATGTTCTCTCGCCCTCTTACAAGCCCTTCACAGTATCAAAGTCTCTGAGACACTTAATGTCATGAACGTATGAAAGGAGCAGACCTGGTCAAAGCTGTGAGGGAAACTGACAGCTATTACACAGTCTGCTTTTACCAAAAAGCTTCACAATGAATTATGCCATGTTTTAGAAGTTTAAATAGGCATTTGATTATAGCAAATGCCTCCACAAAACAAGCTCCCCAGACAATTTACAGCCTGTAACAGGATAAACATGTCAAGAATGCTAGAGTTTAGTTAAAATATACTCACTTGCACCTCTGCCCTTCATCCCCATACCCTTAACCCCTGAACAGACTTCATTTTAATCATAAGGGTGCTAGCAGAAATGTTTTTATGAGAAATAGTTAATTTTGGTAAAATCTAATTCTAGCTATACATTTTTTCTTACAGACTACTGCAAAGAGGAAGAGGGAATACCTATACTACTCTACTTTGTTAAGGGTAACCATAAAAGCAGTCTATTTACTTTCATTTGAGAACGTAACTTGTATCATTTAAAAATCACGTAAAAATCACAAAAACATGGCACATCTTACCCAGGAACCACTAACTTCTGTCCGTTGTGGATGCGGTACGAACACCGATAATCATCGGGAAGCTTGCAGCCGATCTGAGCCTCCACTGCGTCCAGGTCTTCCTCCCGTGCACCCTCTGCAAATCACACCAAAGAGGGAATTGTGAAGACACACGAGCCTTCACTGCTAACTCCAGAAACCACCTCAGAGCAAGGGAGCTCTTCTAAAATATACTGCCACACTACAGGGGAAATGAACTGCATACTGGAAACATTTAGAACTCAGCAAGTAAAAAAGTCCTTCATTTCTTCTCAGCAGAGAAAACTCTGGCACTTCGCAGAACATGGAGAGAGGACACCATTGAAATATGTAATAATTTTTTACATTATAACACAAACAGGGTAGATCTCATTTTCAACAACCTACTCCATTCAATACTGCCTTTTTTAAAAAGCCAGAAATTCTCTAAGCTGATGTTTCTAGAATTTTAACACAGTTCTCTCCCTCTCTTTTTAATTTGAGGCAAGGTCTTGGCTATGTTGCCCAGGCTGGTCTCAAACTCCTGGGCTCAAGTGATCTTCCTGCCCACTGACTCAGGACTGGGACTACAGCACACACTGTGGTGCCTGGTTTCAACGTGGTCTTTCTATGATAAATAAATCCTCCCTTTCTATGATAAATTCTCATGCACCAGGACGTAAGGTACATGTTCATGCTATGAGCAGGCCACTGATTTAAATCATAATTTCTTATTTGTAAACTTCCATGTAGTTTAGCTTTAATACACATGAAAAACTACAAGTGAGAGGAGAGCTCCACTTCCAGTAGTGACCGACCAGGTTACTGTTTGAAGACTTATTAAAAAACCAGAAAGAAGAAGAGGTTAAGAAGAAGTAAACTAAGGTTTCTGGAGTCCCTTTGTTCTTGAAGGAAGCAACTGCCAATTCTAAAAGCCAACATGAGGCTGAAACATCAGGAAGCTGAGCAAAGGTTCAGGCACTGCCATAAAGCTGGAGGATAAAGAAAAGAGTAGGGTGTACAGTCCACAAAGCCAGGTCTCTTGGCTAGGACCCAGAAGGGCCACATCCCAGAGCAGGGGGAACTGAAAACAGACTACTATAGTACTCACAAAGACTAAAGCCCGGTCCCCAATCACACTGGTTCCTAATTGGATTAAGGCAATCTGTCCACTAACTAGCTGCCAGCCAAAGACAGAAGGAAACTGTTAGAAGAAGACAGCAACCCTGCCCTCAAACTCAAGTAGTATTGAGCAATTAATCAAAAATAAATAAAAAGTAGGCCTACATAAAGACCAAATCTGACTAAAGAGCAAGAAGGGAAAGAAATGACTAAAAATACAACTAAATTCACAATATATCCAGTTACTGAAGTGAGTAAACATGGATTTAAAATATCCATAAATGCCCATACATTAATATATTCAATAAATTAAATGACAAGAGAATTTCAGTAATGAGTCAAGAAGCAATTATGAACCTCGTGGAGAATAATTACAAAATTATATCCAAGACAAATCTCTGGAAAACTGCTGAAAATCAAAAAAGAAATCTTAAAAGTAGCTAGAGGAGAAGAAAGGCTTATAATTACTATCTTCAACAGGAACACAGTTAAACAAACAGCTGACTGCTCAACAGGATCAAAGAAGCCAGAAGAATGACATCTTCAAAGTAACTAAAAAAATCAGTGCTGATCAGAATTCTATATCCAGTAAATATATCCTCCCAACAGTGAAGATGAAATAAATACATTTTCTGGGCTAAGGATACTGCTCAGTGTTAGAACTCTTACACACTGAATGTGGGGCACTGAATCAATCCCCAGCATCAATAGTTAGTTAATTAATTAATTAGAAAGAAGTACATTTTTAGACTAAGGAAATCTGAAAAGATTCAGCAGCACAGTCCCTCATTAAAAGAAATTCTTCAGACAGAAGATGATGACTCCCAGTAGAAGAATGAAGATGTGGAAAAGAAGAACAACCAGAAAAGGTAAATATGAAGGGAAATCTAAATCAGTATTGAATAACTATATAATAATTATGTTTTCAATGACACTAAGTATGCTGAAAAGTAAAACTGCAAAAATATAATACAAAAGAAGCGGGTATAGCTTAGCTGGAGAGCACACCTGTCTAACATGCACAAGGCCCTGAGTTTGATCTTCAACGTTCTACTCTCCTTTCCTCCCAAATAAAGCCTCAAAACTGTAAGAGAGATGACTGGAGGTGATTGGAAATAAGGTATTCTAATTTTCCTTCTTCATCAATAAGTCATAAAAATATTAATTTACACTAGACCTTAAGTCAAAGATATACACTTTAGTATCTATGGTAACTGCTAAAAAAGTATAAGAAAGAGTAAGGGAATGAAAAAATCATAATTAGGAAGAATGCAAAACAAATACAACAGTGGACACAATCTATTTACATTCAAATACATACATTAAATATAAATGGGCTAAATAATCCAATGAAAGACAAACTGACATACCAGCTGAAAACAAGGGCCACAGATAAAGATCAGCGTTGGCTCAAAATGCAATGTTTGAAAAAAACAAAAACCAACCAAATCAAAAACTACACAATTATATACTTGTATATAACATAGGTACAGAGAAGAATGCTAGGACAGTTCTATTAAAAAATCACAGCAAACAGACTTAACGGGAAATAGCTTTACTCTATAGAGCTAATGGACGGCTTCTCATTTTGATAAAAAGGTTAAATTTCCTACACAGATATTATAATTCTAACTTTATGCACCTAATACAGCTTCAAAATATATTTTTAAATGAACTAAAATGAAAATTTATTTCTGTTTTTTGTCGTCTTGAGACAGGCTCTCACTATGAAGTTTAGCCTGGCCTTGAATGCATAACGATCCTCCTGCCTCAGCCTCCCAAGTGCTAGGATTACAAGAGTGTGCCACTATGCATGGCTGAAATGGAAAATTTTTATCTACAAGCATATTTTTCCATTGCTGCAATAATAGCAGCCTGACGTAACATTCACTGCCTGGGAATGTAGCTCTGGGGTAAAGTGTTTGCCTACCACATGTGAAGTCCTGAATTTAATCCATAGAGCCACAAAACAAACAAGCAAACCAACACTCATTTCTTTTTCAAGTAAATGTGAGGCTGAGACAGCCCGGGCAAGGCTCCTTTCTTAAATACCTCTCCCACACAGGACAGTCAGCCCCTCTACTCTAGGCTCAACTGAGGGAAGGTGGAGGGAGCCAAGTCCACCTGCCAGGAAACAGAGCCAGGAGATTCACATATTATTTCAGTTTGCGTAAGTCAGAAGTCTAGGCATGACTCAACTGGACAAGGCTGAAGTCTCGTTTTATGCATCTTTTGTTTGGGATCCTCTTCTACCTCACTGATTACTGGCAGAAATCAATTCCTTGCAGCTGCCGGCCAGAGGTCCTCTGCTCCTATCGGCCACCTCTCATTCCCTATGATGTGGCCTTCTCTGTAACATGCCAGTTTGCTTATTCAGTATCAACACAGGGAGAGACACTTTGAGTCTTTGAAGGCCCACTCCCCTTTAAGGACCCACTTGGATTGAGGCAGGCCCACCCAAGACAATTTTCCTTTTGATTAACAAAGATCTCAAATTCAACTAATTTGGGACTTTATACCTACCTTTTTCGTAATATGTGGCCTAATCACAGCACAGCAGTGAAATCAATTATTTACAGTTCTACCAACACTCAAAGAGAGACGATTTGCTTAGGTCTGTACATCAGGGGTTGGGAATCTGGGGAGCTACCTCAGATCTCTGCCTCCACAGTGAGAGATTTTAACTTACTTCTCTCAATAACCAATAGAAACAAGAAAGAAGAAAATGGTGCAGAAAGATTTGAACATTGACAGATTTTACTAATTATATCTACAGTACTGAATCAAACAATTGCTAAAGCCACATTCTTTTCAATTAAACATGAAACAAGTCCCCAAAATAGACAAAACAGATTACACATGGACCACAGCAAAAATCTCAACCAATTTTAAATGACAGACCTCACATAGAATATATTCTCTGATCACAGTGAAATTAAAATATGGTTTTATTTTTAATTTTTCTTTAAAAATATATTTTTAAAGATTATTTAAAAAGAGGCCGGGAATTTAGCCCAGTAGTGTAAGCACATGCCTGGCAAGCATGAGGTCATGATTTTGATCCCCAGTACCAAAAATAAAATAAAGATTAGTAAAAAAGCTCTGAATGTTTAGAAGTCAAGCAATACATTTCTATATAATCCATGAGTTAAAGAAGAAATAAAAACAGACAATAATAGTAATGAAAATTTAACATATTAAATTCTGCAGGATAAGCTAATATGCTTAGTAGGAATTTATAACAACTAAATGCATCAGAAAAAAAGAAAGCTTAAAAATCTAAGCAATCAGCACCTGCCTGGCAAGTGTGAGATCCTGAATTCGATCCCTGGTATCACAAAAAAAAAATGTTAAGCAATCATCTCAAGTCAGGGGGTTAAAAAAATCAGAAGAAAACTCAACAGAAGACAAATTAATGAAATAAAAAATAAACTGACCAAGAAGACTGACCAAAGAAAACTGACCAAGAAGCTAGTTTTTGAAAGGACAAATTAACCTAGCAAGACTGACCAAGAAAGTCAAGAAAGTACAAAAAATTAGTATTTGAAGTGCAAGAAGTGGTATTACAGATTCAGTAAACATTATATTCTCGCTTTATATTATAAATTATTTTATTTACGCCAGTTAATTTAATATTTAGATGGAGATAATTTCCTAGGTAAACACAATTTATCAAAATTGACATAAGAATAAAAAGTCTGAACAGTCTTCTATCTAATAAAGAAATTAAATCCTTAATTGAAAACCTTCCCATAATAAAAACTTGAGAGTTGAATGGCTGGCTGGTAAAGACCCTGGGTTCAATTTTTAGCATGAAAAAAAAGTATTTTTAAAGAAATCACAATAGATATTCTCAAGCAATCTTAGTATTACTATTTTCTTTATATAAAACAAATATAAGGACAAAACAAGTTCAGCTTTCTCTTCAAGTACACAACCATGAAGTCCCAAGGTTGAGTAAACACAGGGCAAGTCCCAGAGCAAAGGTACTCTAACTCTACTGGTACTCCATTTTCTTAGCAACTGTAAACCACCATTCAAAGTTATTCAACTTACTCATACCAACAGTAACCAAAATGGGGGAACGTGGACCCTAAATTCCAGTACCTTTCAGAGATAAAACCATCCGAGGACACCTGGGCTCCAAATATTTCTTGAGATCATCCCAGGCCTTTTTAATAGCAGCGTAATGGTCAATGTATCTTCCTACATCAGAGTAAGTATCTATGAAGAGAGATTTCCAACACTGATTCTTCTGTGTTTTTTCTTCCCTAAACAGATTTTAAAAATAAAATTAAAAATCTTTTTAAAGGATATTAGCATATATTTTCAACAACAACACATTTCATTATTTTAGCAACAAAGGGAGACTATATAGCAAACAATGATACATACTTCAAAAGTTTTAATGGGAGCTACTGTAGGCACGGTGGATTAAGTCACTTATTCTCTTACTTTCTACTTAAATGTCTTCTGATCATTAATAAAAATATAAACTGGGCATGGTGGCACACACCTGTAATCCCAGCACTTAGGAGGCTGAGGCAGGAGGATCACCATGAGTTCAAGGCCAGCCTGGGCTACATAATGAGTTCAAGGCCAGCCTAAACTGCATAGCAAGACTCTGTCTCAAAAAACAAAAAAATTAATAAAATATAGTGTGACTAGTATGTAAGCAGAATTTCAACTTATTCCTAGTAATGTATTAATTGTAAAAAGGTATATATATAGTTGTCATATTTTAGAGAATATCTAGAATCTATTGATACAATATTAAGCTAGCACATCTGTATTGTATTAGAGAACCATAAAGCAGCAAAATAATTATATGTTTCAACATTTCTATTTGGTATAAATCTGTAAACATTTATTCTTTTATTTTTTATTTTATTTATTTATTTATTTTTGTAGTACTGGGGATTGAACTCATGGCCTCACGCTTGCCAGACAGGCGCTTATGCCGCTGAGCTACAGCCCACAAACATTTATTGAGTGTTCACTTAGTTGCCACTGAAGACATTAAAAAAAACAAAATTAAAAAAAATAACTTCAAAAAGGTATAGTCTTACTAGGGAGAACGAATAAAGTATGAATTTAAGAATCAGAAGGGATGGGAAAAAAGCAGACATGGAAAGCCTGAAGATACCATACTGACTCGCTTGACCTTCTTGTGAAGGAAATGAGAGCTATGGAAAAGTTTTCACAGCAGAGTTAGAAGAACTGTGGTTTGACAGAAGTAGATTTCAGGGTGGGAACCAGAAGCACAGAGGAAGATTTGTAACAGTACCGGTTAAGAGACAATGAACTGAACTAGAGCTGTGGATGCGAAGTGAAATGAACGGGGAGCCTGAAGAAACACATACAAGCTGCAAACAGGAAAGGCTGGCAATTAAATCACGGTAGAGAAAGACACAGGAGAGCTCAGAGGACTCCTGGTTCTGGCTTGGATGCCTGGACAGATGGTGCTCCAGGAAGGCCAAGGATGCAAAGGGGAGGTTTAGGGATGAGGATAGCACAAATCGAGGTAGGATTTTCAGGAGGAAAGCATCTTTTTATTAATCTAAACAATATACACACGTATTATCAAAACTAAAAAGCATCAAAGAACAGGGATAGGGCTACAGCTCAGTGGTACAACACTAGGCTAACAGGCAGGAAGCCCTCATGCCTTAAAAATAAAATAAAAATGTAAAATGTACCAAAGAACTTGTGATAAAAAACTAGTTCTAAACCCAATCTCTCAAAACGAGCTTAAATTATTCAAGAATGTTATCTCAACCATTCTAAATGTTTAAATGTATGGTTCTCGATTTATCAGTTTTACACATAACTGCTGATACTACCAAGTGAAAGATGAGGACATAGCAATACTTAAAATTCAAAGTCGAATTAACTAAAATTCCCTCTTCCTCATTTTCTTCCTCTCAATGTTAATAGTTTTGTCCTTAATTTTTAGTTTGGCAGAATTAAACTCTGCAGCTTTAAATAATTCACTTAAACCTCTACTTCTTGCCTTACCAACCTTACTTCTTGCCTCACCTCAAGAGCTAAGAAAAAACAGTAGCATCCCTACCTTCCCTTTCACCTTTCCCAACTGTCACTGTCTTGTCATCTGTATTTTTATTCAGTCAAACTGTTAATATCTACCGAGCCCAGTTACGCCATGCATGACAATCAAGGGGAAAGTCCAAAAGATGGTGCTGCCAGTGAGCTCAGAGCCAAGCGTGGACACCACAGGGAGAGACTCGGGTCTGGGAGTTAGAAGAACTCAGGCTGTCACTAGGAACTGCAGCGAGACATGCTGAAAAGTCACAGAGACAGAAGGACAGTGGGCCAAGGACAAAACCTTAAATACCAAGATACCCTGGCAGGTCCAAGAAGAGCCATCAAAGGAGACCAAGGTAAGCGAGGTGTTATAGTAGCCAAGGGTCGCATTTCAAAAATACATATTCCTCACCAGGGGATGGGAAAGAGGAGCAGGGAGGGAGTCAGAGAGAGACTGAATGACAAGTACTAAAATACCGTACAGCTAAATAGATGGAGTAAGTTCTATCGTCCTACAGCAGTTTGCTGGGAAAAGCTTGCAACACTTTATTTGCTATTTTATACAGAACTAAAAGAGGCGTTCAGAGGTTCCAATACAACAGAATGATTAAGTGTTCAAGGGGGTGGAAGTGCTAATTAGTCTGAGTTGATCATTATAGTTGTACATATTATTGTATTATCACACCGTACCCCATAAACATGTTCAATTATTCTATATCAACTAAAAATATAAAATTAAAAATGTTCTCTAAAAAATTAATGCTTCCCACAGACACACAAAAGAATACAGAGTCCCTCAAATACTTACTCAGATATCAGCCAGTATTTTTTGCAATGTCTTCTCCACAGTGGATCATGACTTGATAGTTGGCTAAGTCTTCGACTCACATAGCAACAACTGGCAGTGACCCAATTCACAGAAGGAGTAAAAGGAAATGCAAAAATATTAAGAAGATTAAAATAGCCATTGCTAAATTTTGTTGTATTCCTTTCACTTTTCTTATTTTCCAATCAAAACAGTGTTTTCTTGGCATACTTGGAAGACTGAAGCAGGAGGATAGTAAATTCTAGGCAATTTAGCAAGCAAGTTTAAGCCCAGCCTAGATTAAATAACTAGGCCCTATCTCAAAAACAAAAACAGTGTATTCTAAGACAGCATTCTGTTTAACATGGTAAGCTGGTATAATTACCATATGAGTAATAAAATCTTTTCATTCACAAATTTAGAAACTTCTACAATTGTAATTTTTATAAGAACGTCTATAAAACATATGTACCATGAAAACTGATCTCAATTTACAGAGTTTTCCCATAATTATCAGAATAATAATCTCTGTATAAAACATTACTTAAGTGTAAGCAAAGTCATTATCAGGTCTTTTTCTATGACTTGTAAGACATACTACAAATGCAAGATACCCTGGCAAATGCAAGATAGCCTTTATTTTGCTGTAATTTTTTAAAGGAAAAAAATATTGCAGCCACCAACACTTTTCATTAAAGCAACTACTGGAAAATCCACCTAAAAAAACATCTGACTCATAATAGTTCTGATTCAATATTCATGACTATACAAGTTAGCAGCTGCCCTGAAGCATGGAATACTAAAAGCAAGTGCTTTTCCTACTACATCAAGAGTTCTAATACAATAGTGCTCCAATCCTATAGATGTTACCCTACATAACTCATTGGCAAAAAGAATGCACCTGGATTTCTATCCTTTCAAAAGAGAAATTCCAACCAACAGAAAGTAGGCATTCACTTGGGCAACAGCTAGTCAATAAATTTCAAATCGCATGGAGTTTTTAAGGACATAAGTAGTGTGTATTAAAAATCCATCTATGATAAATTATTAGCCTTTGATTTAGAGGTTTCACAGAAATACTATCTTCATCCTTTTCCACTATGCACAGAAAAACTAACTTTTATAAACACAGGAACCCTTCCAGTTTTACAAATTCAAGTTCCATTTCCTCTTTTCCTGATTCCTCTCCCTCCACTGCCCCAACAGCTGTAATAGCACCAAAGGTGACTTTGATGTACAAACAGTAGTTTGAAAACTACTGTTGTTCTACATAGACTCTGGGGCTAGGGGTATAGGTCAGCGACACACTTGCCTGGCAAGCTCACGGTCCTGAGTTCCATTCTTGATTCCAACAAAACAAAACAAAACAAAAGCATAGTACATAGAGTCTCTGATTCAGATAGAATGGAGTGAGAGCTGTAACTCTGGTACAGTTATGCTTAAAAGGTGTCATTAATTTTGATGCACAGTGAAGGTGGAAAATGGCATATGATGAATCACTAGGATGAAAAAGCATCACATAATCTCAGATTCAAACTAAGCAACTGATCCCATGGCAAGATTCCCACAAACTAACCCAATCTAACCCATACAGTTGAGCAAATATGTACCAAAACTTCCAGGACCTGGCAAAGGGCTGCACACTTGGCAAAGCTGGCCTGTATGGTACAGGAAAGAAGCTCCTGGAGACACCTCTGGGGAGCAGCCAGTGGTATTCACCTTAACTGAATTCTACAGACATTAATGGAGGGGTCATACCTCTTTGGTTTAAAAGTTTGATTATCACCTAAGACATTTAAAATAAAATCTGTTCTCCTAACCTTGGCCCACAGGTCCTACATGATCTCATCAGTTTCATCTCAAACTAGTCTGCCTTGTGAGTCACTCCCTACTTTCTCCGCAAACCAGCCTTCTAGCTTCTCCAACAGGCTGTGCTGTTGAAAGGCTCCATCAGCATCTAAATACACTGTTTTCTCTGCCAGGACTGCACTATCTTTCCACTGTGAACTGGTCATCTCTTTCTCCTCATTCCTTAACAGAGCAATCTATTTCCTTCAGGGTACTCAGCACCTCTTGTAATTACACTTGTCCATCTTTCCATCTTGCCTACTTAGCCTGTAAATTGCATGAGAGGGGACCTCATCTATTTTGTTCACTACAGTATTCCTTTACATTTAATGGGCTGACACATAGCCAGTACCCAAAAAATCTGTAGAATAAATGATGATCACAAAGTTCTTATATTTGAGAAGTGCACAATCTACCTGAGATGCTAAATTTTGCAGAGAAAGGAATAAGATAGAGAAGAAGGTATTCCAGGCAAAGTCAAGAGCTTAAGCCACCAAACAAAAAAAAAAAAGCAAGTGTGTGGCATGTTAGCCCGGGTCTAATATGATTACAGTCAATTATGCAATTATGATAGTGAAGAGAAATAAAACCTGAAAAGCTTTACATATTAAGCCAGATGATAAAAGCCTTAAATCCAGAAGTTCTGGTTAGTCTCTAAACAAGGGATATCACAAGTTTTTAAGAAGAAGGACAGCCTGGGAAGATCACTGTGGCAGCAATTAAAACTGTGAGGTGGGTAAAAAATAGTTTGAGCCAGAACAACCTTTTATGAAGAAAAATTTTACTATTCTGCATTGGTACAGCCTGATCAGGGCAAATGTACTTTTTAGAAAAATAAAAGAACGTGGTACTAGCAGCAAGTAACCTAAGGTATCCCTCTGTCACTACTTTGCTAGACCAACCAATAGCTATGTATTCCTAAAAGAACTCTTGATAACACAGGATCCAGCAGCTACAATCCAATGTCTAGAATCGAACAGTTAATCACATACCCAAAAAAGATGTAATCTCATCTACCTGTTCAGAGAGGACATCCTCTGCAAACACATATGGTAGCATAAGAAACTCAGCTATGCTGTCAAGGGTATCAGCAATCTGACACCTGGGGCACGGGGAAGAGGAGTGGGTAGCATCATTTCTTCCAAGAGCCCAAACAGTCCCAGTCTCTGAAAGAATTGGACACTTAACCACTCTTGCCTGCAACTGATGTTTATCTTTGTACCACACCACCGGAAGTCAATACCAAAAACATAAAATCCAACATCCAATCGTGAAGAGGAAAGACTGAGAGCAAAACAGTCCTCAAACACGTAAGTCCCAAAGTGAGCCCTGCCAGTGTTTATAGTGTTGGTGTCATACCTGGGGCGGCAGGGTGGCTTGTCGCCTTCCCCCGCGCGCTCTGTCCACGCCGCCGCCTGACCCACAGGCCCCAGCCTAACAAGGAGTAGCGTGAACAGGAACGGAGCTTATCTACGGCATCCGGGGCTGGGACAGACCAGGCTGGGCCCTTGGGGAGCCCGGGACGCGACAGGGCAGCATGGGGGGCGCCACCTTCGTCCCGGGCAACTGGGCCTCGCTGCGGCCTGGGAGAAAGAGCTCTCGCTCCCCGAGTCCTGGGCGCTAGACGTGAGAAAGACCTCGGGGTGCTGGAAGAATCCTTTTGCCAAGGCCCCTTAGCCCTGCGATGGCTCTGCAGGATAAGTGCGACCGACCCAAGCGTCACCTTCTGGAGACGGGCGATCCGGTGTCCACCGGCCTCCAGGCCTCCTTCCCCAGTGTCTCAGTGCCGCCTCCCGCGTGCTCCCACCCCTGCCACGCGCGCCGTGCATTACTTGATTAGGTCCCGGTAGTCCAGAAAGGATAAAATGAGGAGCAAAGGATCGGTAGGCAGCGACTCCAGGGTCATCATCGCCGACTCGGCCTCCATGGCCGCCATCTTGCCTGGCGCGGTGCAGCCTGGCCCCGCCCTAGCCCCGCCCCCGCCGCCGGCGCAGCCCGGCCGCTCCCCTGCCGCGCGCTCAGGTTTGTTACGTAACCGACCTCCGGCCCCGCCCCCAACGAGGGCAGAGGGGCGGAGACCACGAGGCCCCGCCCCGCCGCTGCAGCCAGCTGCCGCTAAGTGTAAGTGAACAGCTGTGCGTCAGTCACACCTCCCAGCCTGCTGCATGCTGTCAGTGCGCTGAGACCTGCCCAGGCTCTCTCAGACTTTATTCCCAAGTCTTTTGTCTCGCTCCCTACACCTAAGTCCGCAAGCGCAGTTTTACACCCGATAGCCTCAAGTGCTCGTCTCAAACTTCACACTTACTCCTTTCTGCCCTTAACCTTCAAATCCTCCCTTTTTCTTCCTTTTCCAGTCCATCCTCGTTCCTTCCCTCCTGTGTGTCCCAAGCAGACAGCAGCATTGCTCTTGATCCGTGTGCGCAGTAGTAGGGGCCAGCCTAGGAACCTGCCCGGGGCGTGGGGGGAAGGCTGTGCTCACCAACTGGGAAACAATCCTAGAAGGCAGTATTTTACCACCACTACTCCATCAAAACATGCACATGCACTGCGTCTGAATGTCAGCTGCTTTCACTTGATTTCGTTGTCTTGGATGTTTTTCAGTCTGTTAGAGCAATGCGAAGTGTGTATTGAGGGGGTTTATTTGTGTGTTTGTTTGTGGCTAAGGATTAGATTCTTGAGAGTTAAGTACCCAAGAGTGAAGGGATGAATTGAGTCCCACGGAGAGCATAATGACTGAGGCATGAAGATATGAGAAAAATAACTCCCAGCGTTTTAGATGTCAGATGCACTGGGGTCATGGCCTCACAAAATCGAGGAATGCAGTCGAGAATTGAAGGAAGAGGTTAGGAGAGTTTTACTGGAAACAAGAATAATAGCTCTTGGATGTCCAGGAGAAATCCGGCACAGGTAGCAGCCTCATTTCTCAATCCCAAAATACTGACAGGTAAGCAGATTCACAGGAATTGCTCAGTTGTTTAACGCCCACATATCACAGGTTGCTCTGGACTTAAAGCAATCAGTTGGAGCTCAAGCTCTCTACCTCAGTCCTTCAACTAGTACGGTTTAAAGGAAACTGGGGTGGGCGATTCTTTTGCATTTAAAATTCCTCAGAAATCAGGAGCTTAGTAGGGAGCGGCTACATCTCCCTTTAGTAGGGAATAGGCTGCATTCCATGTCCCCTGAGGGACTTCCAAGCTTTTGAATTCCTCAAAACTCCTTCAGTAAAGGAGTAACAGCAAGTTTCTTTAGTATACAGTGGGCTGTATCTCATATTGCATGCGAAAGTTCATCCTGTGTCCAAAATCTTAGCTCACTGCCCGTTATTAATTTTCATCAATACTGTGCCGACTGTGTCTCAGGCTCTTCTGCTAGTGAGCTGCCTTACTCATAAGCTAGCTAAATAAAGTA
The DNA here is from genome assembly GCF_034190915.1 of Cavia porcellus. Lineage (NCBI taxonomy): Eukaryota > Metazoa > Chordata > Mammalia > Rodentia > Caviidae > Cavia > Cavia porcellus. The sequence continues at coordinate 32,098,298 of NW_026947500.1, forward strand.
TTTTCTGCATGAAGATGGCTGTACTTCAGCTCTGCCACGGTGGTATTAAAAAATGAATGAGAAGCATAACAAATCACGAGTCAACACATCACTTGTCTGATTTCTTCTTTTCTGTCACTTTTCCAGGGACAGTAGGTTGAGGGTGCATTGGGAAGTCTGGACAGACCTAGATTTCACACATCTCTCACTTAATTTACTAGTAGTGAGACACTGGATAAGATAACCATGGCTCAGAACTGTGAGCCTGTTCCTTATGTCTAAAAACCTCGCTTCCTGCTGTGGATTAAAATTGTTCATGTACAGTGCCTGGCTAGCTACCCAATAACTATTTCTCAAGCTTATACATGTAACAGTGGCTAAGATTTCCAAACTCTTTCCCTGGAAAGAGTTTCTCTCAACTATTTGGAAAGTGAAAATGATAGTCCCCAATAATCCATTTTTTCAATTCACCATCCAATTGATGCTTCATATTTATGATTTTGTTTAATACTTATAAACCCTACCTCTGCCCAGCAAAACAAAACAATGAAATAACCTCTGGCCATATCTCTGTACTTATAATTATTTATGCATATTCTCTTTTTTTTTATCGGTACCAGGGATCAAACTCACAACCACCTGCTTGCAAGGCAGGTGCTTATGCTGCTGAGCTAAATCCCCAGCCCCTATTTATGCATATTCTTGAGAGCATTTATTAAATTGGATTCAGGTTAGTTGTTTCCTCTTTCCAAACCATGAACTCTCGGTTTTACTTATCTTTGTAATCTCAAGGAATAGTATTGACATGGGAGATTAGGTGTGACAGAACCCACTGGAGAAGTAAGTGTGACCTGTTAATTACAAGGTCTCAGAATATAAGTGTAGGACAGTTCCCAAACTCCTGCGCATAAACTTCTCTCAAGAACTCAAGGGTAAGTTTTCAATAGGATGGCCTAGATCTGACATCAACATGAGATGTGGGATCCCAGAACTGGCTCTCAGAAACCCAGATGTAGAAGTTCTCATAGGTTTCCTTGAGATTTGGACAGTATAAAAGGACACAGAAGGACCTGGGGATGTAGCTCAGTAGTACAGCCTGGCAAATTCAAGGCCCTGAGTACAAAAGGCCTTGCGTCCTAGTACAAAAGAAAAAAAAAAAAAAAAAGACACGGTCTGCAAGAAGAGCTGGCTCTGGTGGGTTTCCTTATAATATCCCACTCTGCTTCCTCCAGGGCGGACATTTATCTTGTGTTTTCCTCATTTACTTGATCCAGTGTAGCTCTGCTCAATCTTCACTTTTCTTTTTCAAATAAACTTTGCCACTGCTTTTTGCTTGTTTCCTTCCATTGTTTGTTCAAGATGAGCGGAATCTGGAATCTAACTCCAGAAGGAGAGACAAACAAACCCTGTAAACATTTAGTATTTGCAAGCTACTTTTAGAAGGAGCCCCCCAGTAATGGAATGACATTCAACAAGTGCGAAGTTTAAATTCAGGGTGACTGAAGACAAAACAGTTTTTTCTGTTTTCAAGGAAACTATACGTGTATACGCAGGTAACTGCTTGAAAAGGCATTTGATCCTAATTTTTCCTTGTCTTTTTTCCTCTCTCAGATGGGCTACTTGTTTTAAATACAAAAGCTGATGGGAGTTTTGAGTATGCTGCATTTGCATCTACCATCCCCTTACACTTGAGCTTCCTTGGCTTTAAGTGACGACTTAATACAAGAAACCAAAAGCATGAAATTACCGTGTCAGGGCCAGAGTTAGGTGAAGTGAGAGAATCACTTGCCTGGGCTACAAAATTTAAGAAGAATGTCCCCCACCCCCCAAAAAAATCCTTAGAAATTGGGGCTCGGGACATATTTCAACAGTAGAGTACTCCCTAGCATTTGTAAGGCCCTGAGTTCAATTCCAATAGGATAAAACAACAGGAAACAAAAAGCTCTGTAATCAAGAGAAATAATAATTTAATACAATAACTTTAGAAATCAAAACTAAGCCAAAAATCCCACAATGAACAAAATACCAAAATCTGAAATAAAACCAAAAATCACACAGCACTGTTCAAGCCATATTGAAACCTAAAGTAAAAGGAAAAAAAAAATACATGCACCCCTGAATACGTCTTTATTCATTTTTATGTGAAACCAAAAGGATTGGTCAAGTGGAGGTTTTGCTTCTCTGTGTGCCTGGGCTCTGTGAGCTTTCAGCTTCCCTCCCTCAGGTTGCTGGCCTCTGCCACTTAGGGGCAGCCCCTACTGCCTAGGAGGGAGCCTCATGCAAGGCTGAATTTTCTCCCCATCCGGTATAAGACAGGTGGAGGAGGTTGGGGGAAAATCCAGGTGGGTGCAATTCTAGAGAGCTCTTCCCTTCTTGAGCAGTGGCTCCTTACACACACACACACACACACACACACACACACACACACACACACACACACCCATAATGGCTGAACAAAAAGGTGGAAGAGAGAGTCCAGGGTTTGGTTATTTGGTTCTTCTCTCAGTGGAGAATTTACTGCAAGCATGTCACAGGGGCTGTTTGTTTCATTAAAAGCTTTGAAAGGTTCACCATCACCTTGAAGCTAAGGGGGAGGCTCAGGGCCGCAGAGCCCATGGACCTGGCTGGAAATCCAGGTCCCTTGAAGTTTGCTAATTGTTTAGGAAGCTAATCTCTACATGCTACAGAGGAATGTTACTAAAATACTATTTGCTTGTCACTGTGATTCATATGGCAGGTCAGAAAGCACAAGCTGAAAGAAGAGGTTGTGTGTGGGATTAATGAATTAATTAATTAACTTAGTGCTGGGGATTGGAAACCAGGACCTTCACACTGAGCTGATTCCCCAGCCCTTCAATTGTTCTTTTTTTATTTTGAGATAGGGGCTCACTAAGTCTCTAAATGTCCTAGGTTGGGTTTCTATGTGTGGTCTTCCTCCCTCAGCCTCCCAGAATGCTGGCATTACAGGTGTGCATCACCATGACTGACTTGGAAATTTTAAAGTTCCTTTTTTCCCAGTAGTAGAATAGACAGTGTTTGAGGCATAAATATACATGCATGATCCTTTTAGGACCTCCTCAATGTCATCTTATCTATGATGAATAGCAGAAAACATCCTACTTCATGGTAATACGTCATATCTTCATTGGCTTTGGGGTTTCCTCAGGTTGTTCAGGTAAATCCTCAGGCATTAATTTATATCTTATCACATGGAAGCATCCGGCTCTCAGGTCTGTGAGAGATAGAGATGCACACTGTGGTGCTGGCCTGCTCTCTCCTAAGAGACTTCAACTGGGGAGAGACAAATCCAAATGACTTTGGAGATTTCTTTTCCTCCTTTGTTTTCCTGGTTGAGGAACTGGCTGCTTCACCAGATCTCACTTAGCTTGGAGGCAGGACAGGAAGGTACCAGATGTCAAATTATACACATTCCTGATGATGGCCTAGATATGCCCTTCTCCCCTTAGAAGACACTGTAGATCAGGGGCCCATTGTCCTGAGCTCTTTCCTATCTTAATCTGCCCAGACAAGGGGCACCTCTTAATGGGACAAAAAAGCTGGGTACTGGAATGGGCAAGAGAGTTGTGTGCGCGCTTCTTGTTTTCTACTTATAGCCCCCCAGACCCCACTGTACGTGTGTACCATGTGGCTCTGGAAATGTATGCCCTTGGCATTGAACTGCCACTGCATGATAATTATATTGTGTGCTTTATTTTATCTTAGTGCTAAGTGTTTCGGGAGTCATCCTAGTTGTGGGGAGGCATCCTGTGCATCTGGCAGCCCAGGAGATGAAGGGAAAGGAGGCTGGTAGTAGGACACTAACTCCCTCAAGCAACTGTGACCTCCCCACCAAAGCCCTAGACCAAAAGGCTGATGACAGCTCACCTCTGCAGAGCTCAAGAAAATCAAGGATCTTGCCTTAGGGCTGAAAGCAGGACAATGGATAAAATTTCAGAGATGAGTGAAGATTAGGGGCTGGCTAGGCTGCTCAGAAAGGCAGCCAAAGGGGTTGGGGATTTAGCTCAGCGGCATAAGCACCTGCCTTGCAAGCAGGCAGTCGTGAGTTCGATCCCTGGTACCGATACAAAGGTAAAAGACAAAAAAAAAAGAAAGAAAGAAAGAAAGAAAGAAAGAAAGGCAGCCAGGTGGACTCAGCAATGCAAGCATCTGGAAAGGATTTGGCTGGTTCCATGGAGCAAATTCACAGCCAATCCCAAAGCCAGATGAGAAACATGGAAAAGACACAAGAGATTTATAAGCACAGTTCTAGCCACTGTTCAGCTAGGTTCTGAGACTTGGTGACTTGCTCTTCCCTTAGGCAGAGCTTGGAAACTCTCTGAATTTATCAAACAAATGTGAGTTACTTTGTTTTTATCTGCCTCATGCCTCTTGTTTTCTTGCAGCTTATGGAGGATATGTGACAAGTGCCTGCCAGCTGGATACACTTACAGTGTTCTTTGTTGGTGGCTAATATGGTGAGCTGAGGGCATGGGCAAAGCCTGCTGAGATCGCATCATTGAAACATTTTCTATCAGACTATGAAAGAATGCACTGTTCTCCTGCATGTACGGGTCAGGGTGCTGAACACCATCACCATTCACCAGTTCAATCCAGATATTCCTCATTTAACCAACTGTTTCACCACTGTTCAGATGGAGGACTTACTGCTCAGTCTTACTATCTGTCCTTTTTTGTTGTGGTTATACAGTTGTGTTTTGTTTATAAAGTCTCTATGTCTTTTTATATGCCTTGTTTATATAGTGCTGTAATTTTTTTGCTGATTGTATTGTACAGTACTGTTTTATATTCTGTTATATATCACAGCACTGCATGTAAGAGATATGCAAAAACAAGCAGTCACCAAGTTGGAGTTTTCCATTCTCATTTCTCTGTTCTGAACATTGTAATGTATGCAATGTATGCAATGTATGCAATGTATGCATTGTACCATATGCAAATTCCTCACTTAGTGACCAATTCATCTAATAATCTGGTCATAGGTACAGGACTCTATCATTAAATAAAGATTCTCTGTAGGCCTACAGGACTGGGGAAGACTCTCACATCTGGAATCTTACTGTCACCACTGAGAGTTAAATGTGTAAGTACCACTGATTCTGTGTCTGATGTCATCAGAGTGGCTGACCTGTAGTTGTACCGTCAAGGACACTTGGTATGCAGGCTTGGATGAGCTTGTGTTTTGTGTGTTTTTTAAATGTTCTCCAGGAAAAAAGGGAGAGAAATCAGCCTCTGACCTTCTCTAGCCTGCTGTGTGCCCCAGAAGCCTCATCATCACAAACCCCTTCACCTGAGCTCCCTTGTTATCTCACTTCTGGTTGGTCTCAGTCAATGGAAAGCTTGGTTGGAAACTGGGGGAAGGAAGAGAAAGAGAAATCCGAGAGTGTTTACTCTCCGTCTGTGGAGGCTTTGGTTGTGACCATGTTCCTCTGTGGAGCGTCCCCCAGTGACTGTGTTCCTCTGTGGAGCTTCCCCTCAGTGTCCTCTGTCCTATCTTCTGCTCATCTTGAATACTAACTATGTAACCCTCAAACTCTTGGCACTCCTCCTGTCTCAGCCTTCTGAGTGCTGGAATTACAAATGCCACCATCCCTGGCTTGGGTCAGACTGCTATAGTAATCTCCCCATTAAATGAATTCTATTTATTAAATTATTCTGAACACAAAGCATTTGATGACCATCATTTGCCTTCATCTAGCAAAGCAAGCAGTACTATAAGAAACCCCCCTAGCACATTATTGGTGAGTGACAAACACTAATACAGTGAAAACAGCTGGCTGGAGCAAAACATTGTACTTGACTGACAACCCCTTCAATAGGTATATTGTACACATCCCACTGCAACCTGTCTGAGAAAAACTGACTGAAGATGAGTGGGTTTCTGAGAAAGAAGAAACAATTCTGCCACTTACGTGAACTTCTTCAAAGAGATAGTCTACTTTCTATTACAAAGTTCTAGTTATAGAGATGGAAGTCCTGTTTTGGATTCGCCTGTTTTGGAAACACTCTAAATGCCTGGGAATTTTACTGCAGGCTTCATATGTGAGTATGATGATTAATCTTGATCATCAACTTGATTGGCTTCAGAGACAACTAGGAAATTAGTAACACACTTCTTGGTGTGTCTGGATGGGTCATGAGGGTGTGACCTTGTGGACTATATCTAGTCCCCAGTCCCTTTCTCTCTGGATCTTTCCCTTCTTGTCTGCTTCCTGGCTGTCATGAGTTAAGGAACTTTCCTCTGCATGTTCTGTTTCTGCCTTGGAACCAGTCAGCTGTGAATGGAAACCTCTGAAACCACAAGCCAAAACAATCCTTTCCTCCTTTCAATTGTGTATACAGGATCAGGTGTTTTGTCTCCGCAAAGGAAAAATGATGCATAAAATGACATAAGCAACTGTATTCAAAGAGTGGTCACACAGCAGATGCCTGGGAAGCAGTCTAGTCACCAGAAAAGCAAAGTGAGTTCTGGAGCCTTCTGTCTCCTGTAAACCCATAGAATCACAGCTATCAGTGATCAAGCTCACAAGGTATGGAAACCTTTGAAAGTGAGATCACACTGTTCTATCAGTCAAGACTTCCTTCTGCTACCAAGCCTGAAACTAGCCCCCTCTGGAAAAAGAAAATGTCCCCAAAAGTGAAAAATGTTCACTCTGCACCTGACATTCTCACCTTTGTCAGGCTTTGTCTGCTAGGAAATGCCTAGAGAGTTCTATAACCAGGTGGAAGTGGTGCCTCTGGCCAGGTCCCACACTCGCTCCCATACTTGAGCCACTTTAGGAATAGGTGGCTGCCCACCTGTTAAATATTGGAAAGATCCATTGAGTATGAAGCCTAAACAGTCCCCAGGTCACTGGGCCCTCTTTGGTAAGACGTGCATCTGACAGGAAAGCATGATTCCCTAATGTAATAATTTGCTTCTGAGATTGGCAAATCCCACGGAATGCCTTTGCCCTAAATTGCTGAGGCCTATAACACCTGACATGCTGAATAATCAGCCAAGCTTCATTTGCTATATTCGGCTACAGAGCGTACTTAACTACTTGAAGATTGATGGAAACAAAACCTTCAGATAACATGTTAGTTAGGATCCTCTGAGAAATAAATGTCAAGGTAGGATTAGCTTCCTGAGAGATATACCAGTATAGAGCTGGTAAGGATTGTGAGGGATAAAAGGCAGGGACCAGGAATAGGCAGGAAGAGCCTTCAGACCATGCCACAGACCTGACATTTGGGAAAAGAGAAGAGGATTTGGCAATATGAGTTCGGACTAAACTGCAGCTGTTGGAATGCCTCAATTAGAAAGAGGGAGAGTCCTCAAGCCACAGTTGTCCATTGAAGAAGAGCAGAGGTCCCAGGGTTGCCTGCACTAATACCCTGTTTTTGGCTAGGAGCAGCCCAGGAAAAGTATAGCTTTAACCCAGAAACATGATGGGCAGCAATTCGACTGTGCAGTCATCACACATAGAAATGCCACTAAAGGCCTAGCTACTTGCTTGGGCTCTGGACCTTTTCAAACACTGAATTAATAAAGGCACAGCTTTTATGGGGCCTCTGCTTTTGAAAAGATTTTAAGAAAAAGCCAGAGGGAAATGGTTCGCTAAAAAGATTGATCAAGCATATATGGGTATCATGTCTATCTGCATCAGCTCACTGAATCTATGCTCTAACTCATCATGGAAATGAAACCCAAAGGGCCCGAGATACCCAACCAGAAACTCAATCAATACCCACTGTGATTGAAAAAGTTTGGCCAGCTTTGGTAGCTTGTCCGTAAGTGACCTGATGACCTCGACAAGTCCTCTGGGCTCAGCTGTCTTCAGCTCTTTGTAAGTCACAGAGCACTGTCCTGCCCTCTGCCTTGGTAATGCAACCAGATGCCTAGAAGTTGAGATCCAGACACATACACACTGTCAGGAGGAAGGAGACACTCTCTCCTATACTCTGATTTTGGAGTAATACACAGTTGAGGAGTATGTCCAAATACTTTGGAGAAACAGAATTCAAGCCAAATGTTTCAGAAGAGACTGCATTCAAGGAACCGCTAGACACAGCTGGATATACTGAAAAGAACAAAGCACTGTTCTGTGGTCTGAATGATTGTGTTACTCTGAAATTCATTTGTTGAAATCTTAACCACTGAGGTGACAGCATTAGGGGAAGAGGACTTTTACAGGTAATTAGGTTATTAAGGGGCCTTCAGAGAGCTAACTTGTACCCTCAACCATGTGAGGACAGAGACTTCTGAAAACTAGAAAGCAGGCTCTTGTCAGATACTAGATCTATTGAAATCTTGACCTTGGACTTCTCTGCCTCCAGAACTGTGAGAAATAAATTTTTTCTGAGTATAAGCCACTCGATATATGATATTATGTTATAGCAACATGAATAAACAGAGACAGACTGCCAGAAGCAGGGTCATAATCTTGAACGTTGGGATCCCAAAAAATCATAATCCTGCAAGTCTGAGATCCCAAAAGATGATCCTGCAAATATAAGTCTAGAAAGATAATTTTAAAAACTTAAAAGCCATACACTTATAGAAACATGAAAACATGACAGAGTACTACATAGGTCACTTTTTACAAAAAAATTGGCAATAATAATATACACGTTTTTGCAAATATAAACTCTCAAGTATACAAGTCACAGTTTCACAGATATAGGAGTGGTGAGCTGATGAACCATATTCATAAACAGGTCAAAAAGCAAAATGTAGAAATGCATGTCACCATGATTGGTAACTGTGTGCACCCAGGTTTATGACTATAGTCATGTGAATACCGTAAGAGATAACCTAAATTTTGGATGAGATTGATCACTTTATATGCAGTTACCCACCAAGAGCTGAAAAAAATTTATCTTTCATAAATGTAGATGTACAAAAAGAACATCTCTTCATTTGTTGTGGAAGTTTCAGTGTTTTCACATACATGTACAAATTTTGCAAAGCTAACATTGTGATCAAGTACTTTCATGGAATTCCACTTGCAAAACATTCACAGAAAGAATTAGAATTCTCTAAAAGTCTTTACATATTTTATACTTTCACTATTGTCAATATGGGAAGATAAAATATGTAATGTAGCAGATTATAAAAATTAATGCTGATAATTTACAATAGTGGGAGAACAAAGGACATATCCAGAATATATAAAGAACTGAAGAATATCTGTAGGGAGTGGCTCAGAATAGCAGCTGCTGCCCTGCCCCTCCCACCTGAGGGCATTTTGTGTTAGCCTACATTTCCCATGATCCTCCCCTTGCCTACAATGTGCATGATGTAAGCAACTTCCCGCTTCAGCCTACATTTCCCATGATCCTCATGTCTGCCTACATTACCCATAACCCTCTCCTGCTTACTTCATATATCTGGATGTGACGATGACCTATCAGATAACACTCCGTGCCCTCTTCTGCCCCATTGGCCCGCCTTCACCCTATATAAGTTGTAGCCATTTTAAAAATAAATGAGACTTGAATGGAATCCCGCCAAGTCTCGGTCTCTCTTTTCTCTTGCCCTGCCCTTCATCCCCATCCCTTCTCCAGGTGAAGGCCCATGGACTGATTCACGGGACGGATCAAGTGGCGCCCAACCGTGGGGCAGACCTGGCACAAAGGATAACGACACGGGACCATTCATGGGAGTAAAGCGCTGGCCAGCGTGACTGTTTCGGGACTGCATTCCTGTGATCTGTGCAGACGGCCACCTTACGTCTCGCCTGAATCATGGTAAGTGAACAGAATTGGCATGGGGCAAGCACTCAGTGAGCACGGATTGTTCGTGACTGGCCTCAGGGAGGCACTTAAGACTAGAGGGATTAAGGTTAAGACAAAAGAATTGATAAAGTACTTTCAGTTTATACATTCAGTGTGTCCATGGTTCCCCCTAGAGGGTACCATTAATTTAAACAGGTGGAAAAGAGTAGGAGATGCTCTTAAAGACTATTATGAAGTTTTTGGCCCAAAAAAGATTCCCGTAACTGCTTTTTCATATTGGATTTTAATCTCTGAGCTGCTGGCACAACATCACACAGATCCCCAGGTCGTGGAGACGCTTGCCTAGGGTGAGGCTGCATTAGCTGCCTCCTGCAATTGTACTCTGCCACCACCGGACCTATCTAAGGCACCCAGCCCTCCCAGCTCTGTGGTCCTTGATATGCCGGAGCCTTTTCAAGATGGCGACATGCCGCCACTCCCTTTGTCTGGAGACAATGAGGGTACTCAAAATGGTGCGCACCACTCTGATACTCAAAATGGCGCCGCCACGCTCCCTCTTCCATACTGCCATATTTACCCTAACCTTTCCAGTTGCCAGGAAGTTGATTGGTCACAATTAGCAGAAGAGGCTGCCCAATACCATTCCCCCTGGGTTGTGGCTCCCGTTGCTGCAGAACTACCCACCGGTCTTCAGCGACTGCCCGGCCCGTCTCCTGCCCTTCTCTCATTAGAGGAACAATTTCATGATCTACAACAGCAAGTTCAGCTGACATACAGCTGAGGATATACAAAGGCTTTCCTTAGAGCTCCAAACATTGCATGCAAACCCCCCTAAAATGGCAGCCGTCACCGGTCTGCCGCTCCCTAAGATGGCGCTTATCTCAGGTTCACCATGTGGTCTGCCCACAATGATGTTCCCGGTTACAGAGACTACCTGCCCTCCCAAAACAGAGGCCTTAAGAGTAGCACATCCCTTATTGTTTCCTGTAATGGAAAATGCCCAAACTGGCGCATGTGGTGATGACTCACACGATGGCGGGGAGACAACTCAACCCACCCAAGGTGGCGCCAGTCCACAAGAGGGCGACAGTGAAACAATTAGGGAAAGGGGGAGACAAAAGAGGCCAACTAGACATGGGGATCAATCCCCAAGTCAGGAACATGGAAGGGATAAAATACAGGCCACTACTACAACAAGGGGAAATAAAAAAAGACAGCCACCACTTCTACAGAGACAAGATATAGAAACTGATAATAGCGAGGAAGAAAATGACTCTGACTCGCATGGCAGTGATACAGACACAGACCCACCGCCCCTAGCACTGAGAGCTAATAGGGCCCATACACCATTCCCAGTAACTGCCCTAAAAGAATTAAAAACAGCAGTATCCCAATATGGTCCCACAGCAGCCTTCACCCTTGCGGTCTTAGGTTCCTTAACCCAAGGCTGGATTACGCCTAATGATTGGAGGGATTTAGCCAGAACTACACTTTCAGGGGAAAACTATCTGCTCTGGAAGGTGGAATTCCAAGACCAATGTGAACTTTTAGCTAAAGACAATACTAACAGGAAAAATCATTACATTCTTCCCATGCTGATGGGAACAGGCTGATATGCTACACAACAAGCCCAAATGCGATATGAGGCAGGCCTTTTTGCTCAGATCACCCTGGCAGCAAGCAGAGCATGGCAAAGGCTCCCCTCTGGTAGAGTCGCTTCTTCCCTGACAAAAATAAAACAAAAACCCGAGGAACACTTCTCTGATTTTGTTGATCGCCTCTTACAGATAACTGAGTGTCTCTTCAGCACCGCCGAGGATAACACTGGCCTTGTTAGGCAACTGGCTTATGAAAATGCTACTCCTGCCTGCCAGGCTGCTATCAAACCCTATAGAAAAAAAGAGGATCTTTTGGGTTATATTCGCTTGTGTGCTGACATAGGCCCCGCCTACCATCAAGGCTTAGCTATGGCTACAGCTGTAAAAGAAATCTTCCTTGCACACAAGCAAGGAGGGAAAACAAATAATGGCAAATGCTTTAAATGTGATCAGACAGGCCATTTTGCCAGAGACTGCCCTGTGGCTCAAAAGTCTCAGTACAATAACTCAAGGTCAAAACCCACAAGTCTATGCCCAAAATGCAGAAGGGGATATCATTGGGTTAATGAATGCAGGTCAAAGACAGATGCAGATGGCAATCCCCTCCCCCAGCAGGGAAACGGGATTCGGGGTCAGCCCCAGACCCCCAACCTCAGACAGACCTCCGGGGCTATAAGGTTTGTCCCACAACAAAACAACCCGACACAACCCAACCTGGCACAAAACAATCCATTTTAAACCTCCTCCACACCACACCAGGAAATGCAGGATTGGACCTCTGTTCCGCCTCCAATGCAGTATTAGCTCCCGACATGGGAATACAAGCCATCCCTACCAGGATTTATGGCCCTCTTTCCAATGACACATGTGGATTAATTCTTGGACGTGGTAGTACAATCTTAAAAGGATTACAAGTTGTCCCAGGAGTCATAGACAATGACTCTACTGGTGAGATTACTGTCATGGCATCCTCTATTTCTGGCCTGGTTTCCATTGGCCAAGGACAATGTATTGCTCAATTGGTGATATTGCCTTTAGTCCAAACTTCTAATGCAGCTGTGGCTTCCTACAGGGAAAATTCTTCCCTTGGATCCTCAGATATATATTGGGCTCAATGCATTTCCAAAGATAAACCCCTTATGGCTTTATTGCTTAATGGGAAAAGTTTCTCAGGGCTCATAGATACAAGTGCTGATGTAACAGTCATTAGAAAGGAGGACTGGCCTCCCACATGGCCCTTGGAAACCACTATGACGCATTTACAAGGGATTGGACAATCCACAACATAGTGCCAGTCTACTTACCTGGAAAGATAGAGAGAACAATCAGGGGCACATACAACCCTATATTGTAGAAGGGCTACCCCTTAACTTGTGGGGCAGAGATTTGCTAACTCAAATGGGAATGATCATGGGCAGCCCCAATACTATAGTCACCAAACAAATGCTCACTCAGGGATTCCTTCCTAATCAAGGTTTAGGTAAACAGGGCTCAGGCATTAAAGTTCCTATCTCCCCAGCCCCAAACCCCTCTAAAACAGGCCTAGACCATTTTCAATAGGGGTCATTGACATTCCTGCGGCCCATCCAAAAGAGATTACCTGGTTGTCAGACAAACCTGTTTGGGTCGATCAATGGCCCCTTACCTCTGAAAAGCTTGCAGCTGCACAACAGCTGGTGCAGGACCAGTTAGATGCAGGCCACATTGTCCCTAGTGATTCCCCTTGGAACACTCCTATCTTTGTTATTCGAAAAAAGTCTGGGAAATGGAGGCTTCTACAAGACCTTAGGGCAGTAAATAAGACCATGGTCTTAATGGGACACCTACAGCCAGACCTCCCTTCACCCAGTGCCGTTCCCCTGGGATTTTTAAAAATTGTCATAGATCTTAAAGATTGCTTTTTGTCTATTCCCTTACATCCAAATGACCAAAAGCGTTTTGCCTTCAGTCTCCCATCAATTAATTTTAGAGCCCCTATGCAGAGATTTCAATGGCAAGTCTTACCACAAGGAATGGCTGACTCCCCAACGCTATGCCAGTCTTTTGTCACTGCCGCAATACAGCCAGTTAGAGATCATTGGCCAAATATATATATCTCCCATTATATGGATGATATCCTCTTGGCGGGAGAGAGTCAAGACCAGACTTTACTGTGTTACCAGGCACTACAAGCTGCCTTACAAAAGTCTGGGCTTCAAATAGCCCCTGACAAGGTCCAGCTTACTGACCCATATACATATTTGGGTTTTCAGTTATAAGGCACTCAGGTGTTTTCTCCAAAGCCTCAGCTAAGGCTTGATGGCCTTAGGACACTTAATGATTTTCAAAAGCTTCTAGGTGATATTAATTGGCTTTTACCCTATTTAAAATTGACCAAACATGACCTACAACCCCTTTAAGAGATCCTCCAAGGAGATATTGACCCAACTTCCCCTCAAGAGCTTACACCCAATGCTAGAAAAACACTCCATATAGTAGAAGAGGCTATCGCTTGACAAACTATCTCCTTCATAGATTATAATAGGCTACTACAATATCTCATTTTTAATACAAAACTTTCTCCCACGGCAGTATTTTGGCAACAAGCTCCTCTTATGTGGCTTCCTCTGCCAGTCTCCCCAAAGGGAGTATTATTGCCTTACTACCAAGCAATCTCTGACCTGATAATTCAAGGCAGAAGGCTAGAAAAATGTTATTTTGGAAAGGAGCCAGATATTATCATTCAACCCTTCACCAAAGATCAAGTGGACTGGCTACTCCAGACCACTGAGGCATGGCCTATTGCTATAGCCTCCTTCTCAGGGACCACTGATAACCATTACCCTCCAAATAAGTTAGTTGATTTTGCTGTCACCCATTTTTATTCCCCAAAATTACAGCTTCACAGCCCCTTTCTGGTGCCCCAGTGTTTTTTACTGATGGCTCCTCCTCCGGCAAGGCTGCCTATGTAGCTCAAGACAATGTTTTCACCCTCCAGACAGACACCTCTTCTGCACAGGTAGCTGAATTACAGGCCATCCTGGCAGTTTTCACCGCTTACCCCAACCAACCCTTCAATTTGTTCACCGATAGTGCCTACCTCACCCAGACTGTTCCATTACTAGAAACTGTTGCAACCATAAGCCATGCCTCCCCAGCTGCAAACCTATTCAAACAATTGCAAGACATGATTCGGCTTCACAGTTGTGTTTTTCATTGGCCACTTGCGAGCTCATTCTGGCCTCCCAGGTCCCCTTGCTCAGGGAAATCATTTGGCTGATATTGCCACACGGGCACAGGTATTCATGGCCCACTCTGGGCCTATAGATGACTCCGAGATATCTGAGGCCCAACAGGCTCATCAGCTACACCATCTCAATGCCCAGACCCTCCGCCTCCTCCACAAAATTACTCAGGAACAAGCCAGACAAATTGTAAAAAATTGCAAGTGCCCTCTTGTGCTGTTCATTTGCCTGTTCAGCATCTGGGAGTCAACCCAAGAGGTTTAATCCCAATGCCTTGTGGCAGATGGATGTCACTCATTTTAATGAATTTGGCAACCTAAAATATATACATGTAATTGTTGATACATACAGTGGTTTCATCTTCGCCACACTCCAGACTGGAGAGGCTACTAAACATATTATAGCCCATATGCTATCAGCTCTCTCAGTTCTGAGATGTCCCCAACAGCTCAAAACCAACAATGGCCCAGGCTATACTAGTACCTCTTTTGCCAAATTTTGCAAGTGCCTTAATATTCTCCACACCACGGGTATACCTTACAATCCTCAAGGACAAGGTATTGTTGAACATGCACATCGCTCCCTCAAATCTACCATAGATAAAATAAAGGGAGAAACCAGGTATCCAGCCCGAGGGTCTCCTAAAAATATTCTTTCACATGCTCTTTTTATTTTAAATTTTCTATCCCTGGATGCCTTAGGCTACTCAGCAGCATCTCGCTTCTGGCACACACAGACAGCCACACAATATGCATCTGTTCTCTGGAGAGATCCCCTGATCAACACATGGAATGGCCCAGACCCAGTCCTCATCTGGGGACGAGGCTCTGTATGCATTTATTCCAAACAGGAAAAGGGAGCTAGATGGCTCCCTGAACAGCTTATAAAACAAGTAGACAGTCCCTCATCGAGGACCCAATGTGATGCCCAGGAATAATATCTTCTCCTGAGGCACAATCCCCTGTGTTCTCTTACAGATGGTACAACTTCTCAAAACCTTATGGACCATCGTTGGACTTTTGACACAACTACATCTAATGGACAACAACCCCCATCAACCCTGGAAATGGGAGCTTAGCCACTGGAATCACCAAGAGAAGGTTTGGACTTTGGTAGGATCAGGAAGTCCATGGTTTGTGCCCACACCTGTTGGTTCTTTCTGGGGCTCCAATGTCCCAAACAAAGTCAATTTTACCTTTGTCCCACAGTAACAGAGGGAAGATCATATTGTAATTCCCCAGGAGAATATTTTTGTGCTCGTTGGGGCTGTGAAACAGTTGCACAGGGTGGCAACCAGCCTTCCCCAATAAACACCTTAAACTGACATAGGGGCCGCTGGGGTGCAGCCTAGATGACTACCCACTGGCCAATCAAAGACTCTGTCAGGTTCTTTTTTTTTTTTTTTTTTTTGTCTTTTTCGTTTTTATTGGTACCAGGGATGGAACTCACGACTGCCTGCTTGCAAGGCAGGCGCTTATGCCACTGAGCTAAATCCCCATCCCCGACTCTGTCAGGTTCTAAACGTCACTGTCACCACTCCTGAAGACCCTGGCTGGCTGACAGGACGTACCTGGGGACTTCGAGTTTATGAGTCGGCAAAGACAGGGGAAATCTTATTCTCATAAAAAAGATTCCCCTACAGATTTCACCCACGCCCATAGGCCCAAATCCTGCTCTAAAGCCAAAATATAATCCAAATCCAAAATACAATCAGTCCAATACAGATCTTGTTACTGCTGTTCAAACAAACACAGTAAGTCACCCAACCATAAGGGTTTCTCAAGCTCCGCCACACCAGGCAGATCATATACCTGCCCCTCAATATTCACATTCTAACCTATTCAGTTTGATTAAAGGGGCATACATGGCTTTAAATCATACCCAACCTGATCTCACCCAATCCTGTTGGTTATGCTTGGCTGCTCCTCCCCCATATTATGAAGGAAAGGCCCTCAATTTAACCTTTAACGGTTCTTCTAGCTCATCTGCCTGTGACTGGGGCAATCACCACAAGCTGACTCTCCCTGATGTCTCAGGTAGAGTCTTGTCTTGGGGATTGCAGCCTCAGGACTTGTCTTGGGGATTCCAGCCATCCACCAGCACTGGCAGTATGACTCTGTGCCCAGCTTCATTCGGAGTTCAAGCCAAATAATTACCTCATTCCACCCCCAGGAATGTCTTGGGCCTGCAATTTTGGCCTCTCACCCTGTATAGCAACTACTGTTTTTAACAAGTCTACAGATTTTTGTGTTCTTGTACAGGTTCTTCCTCGCATAACCTTCCACCCAGGAGACTACTACCTCCAGGCATCGCAGACCAGCTATATATTTAAGAGAGAACCTGCGACACTCACCTTAGCTGTATTACTGGGGTTAAGAGTCGCAACGGGAATAGGAACAGGGACTACGGCTCTAGTGTTGGGAAATCAGCATCTAGCTCAATTACAGGCAGCAGTAGATCAGGATTTAAAAGAAATAGAAACATCTGTGACGGCTCTACAGGCGTCCCTGATGTCTCTATCTGAGGTAGTCCTACAGAATAGAAGAGGGCTAGACCTCCTATTTATGAAGGAGGGTGGCTTATGTGCTGCCCTCAAGGAAGAGTGTTGTTTTTATGCTGACCACTCGGGAGTCATCAAAGAGTCCATGAGTAAACTAAGAGTGCGCCTCAAAGAGAGAGAAAAAGAGGGCCTCGGAGAAACCACCTTCTCCTCCATGTGGGGGGGTCTCTTCCCTTACATTGCCCCCCTCTTGGGACCCCTAGCCGCCTTGCTGTTACTGCTTACTGTAGGACCTTGTATTTTTCAGAGGATCATGATGCTCATTAATAACGTTAATAACAGGATTGACACATTTATGGCAAAGCCCATTCAGGTACATTACCACCAGTTGGAAATGGCAGAACAACAAACTTATCGGGAAAGATCACCCACCGACGGCCCACATGATACTGTGGCCCAAATGCCCTGAGGCACTGGACAGGCAGCCAGAGACGGGCAACTAGGACACATATGTAGTGCCAATCAGCCACCTAAGACAGGTCCAGGACCAACAGCTGTCCTGCAGGCCCATGATGGGTAAGGCTCGAATGGGTTCATATGAGGAGTCCTTGACCCAAGACAGGCGCTGTCCTCCCAGGGCCTGCCATGTTTCTAAAAAATATATAAAATAATAAGGGAGGAGATGTAGGGAGCGGCTCAGAATGGCAGCTGCTGCCCTGCCCCTCCCACCTGAGGGCATTTTCTGTGTCAGCCTACATTTCCCATGATCCTCCCCTTGCCTACAATGCACATGACGTAAGCAACTTCCTGCTTCAGCCTACATTTCCCATGATCCTCATGTCTGCCTACATTACCCATAATCCTCTCCTGCTTACATCATATATCCGGAAGTGACGATGACCTATCAGATAACACTCCATGCCCTCTTCCTGCCCCATTGGCCCGCCTCTACCCTATATAAGTTGTAGCCATTTTAAAAATAAATGAGACTTGAATGGAATCCCGCCAAGTCTTGGTCTCTCTTTTCTCTTGCCCTGCCCTTCATCCCCATCCCTTCTGCAGGTGAAGGCCCATGGACTGATCCGTGGGATGGATCAAATATCAAGCCCCCCAAATTCAAAGACCCTCTCCAAAAGTGGGCATTGGAGATGAGCACACATTTCTCAGATGAAGATATACAAATGGCAAATAAATACATGAAGAAATGTTCACCATCACTGGTCATTTGAGAAATGCAAATTAAAACAACGTTGAGATTCCGTCTCACTCTGGAAAGAATGGCTGCCGTCAAGAAATCAACTGATAACAAATGTTGGCGAGGCTATGGGGAAAAAGGAACACTGCTCCACTGTTGGTGGGAATGTAGACTGGTGTAACCACTATGGAAATCAGTATGGAGATTCCTTAACAAATAACGATTATAAATTCCTTTCAACCCAGCTATTCCTCTCCTGGGTATTTTGATGAATGTTTCTTTCTTTCTCTTTTTTTTTCTGTACCTGGGATTGAACTCATGACTATGCACTTGCAAGGCAGGCACTTATGCTGCTGAGCTAAATCCCCAGCCCCTTCCTGTGTGTATTTTCCTCCCAAAATTGAAAAAAATCATGTCACAGTGATACATGTATACTTATGTTCATAGCAGCACAATTTTCAATAACTAAATGTTGGAAACAACCAAAATGCCCATCAACTGCACAGTGGATGAAAAAGATGTGGCATTCTAATGGAATATTACTCAGCTATAAAAAGCACGATCTTGAGCCCTTTACAGGTAAATGGAGGCAACTTGAGACTATCCTCATAAGTGAAATAAATAAGACTCACATTAGTAAATATTATATTGTCTCTCTAGTATAAAAAATAATAAAAACAAAGAGTAAGATCAAAAATGTATAATAGATATTGCAAAAATGAAAGGGGAGAAAAGTGCTCTAAAAGATATAACTGTATGTATATTTAAATGTGTAAGATAGATGACCATATTACTAAATTTTCATTGGATCATTGAACAGAATGGTTTGCACTGTCAATATTTGAGTGTCTGTCCACTTTTTATGCTTTCATTTTGTAACTTGAACAACTATTTCTAAGAGGACAATATGTAATTTATCAACTAGTGCTTTCTTAGTGTTATTTTTTTGAAATTCTTTATTATTTCTACTCTTTTTTCTGTTTTGTCTTGTTTTTTCTTTAAATAAAATAAAATAGTGGGAAAAGAATTAAAAAAGAAGAAACCTAGGCAATTTTACATATGAAAAAGTATTTTGAGGGATAGATTATCAGCAGTTGTCCAGAGGGAGTCCTTGGAGCTAGTTGACTTTCATGATCATTAATTGTATTTTTTAAATTAAAAAAAATTTTTTTGGTACCAAGAATTGAAATCATGACCTCATGCTTGCAAGGAAGGTGCTGTGCTGCTGAGCTATATCCCCAGTCCCTACTAACTGTATTTTGAAATTGTGCACCGTGGTGAATAGCTGCTTTTTTTTCCTTCTGCAGTCTGACTTTTCACATCATATTATATATATTCACATCATATTCTACAGGATGGATCTTCCCTAGCTAGTCCACTCTGTCAGACACCAAGCTCTTCTGGAAACAGCTTCACAGAGACACCCATAATAACTCTTCACCAGATCTTTAGAAATTCGCTCCATTTAATACGATGCAATTACCCTGCATATAGCCAAATACATACTAATCTCTTCCTGAGAGTTCAGCTTTCTACCCATTTTGTAGCCTTGTCATTTTATAGCCTACTAGCTAGCTGTCTGCAGTGCTAGCAATCCAACCCAGGGCCTCACGTATGCTGGGTGAGCTACATCCCCAGCCCCTACCCTTTTATTTCAGTAGGAAATGTGGCTTTGGGGATTTGGGTTTTCAGGATTTTAACATTCAGAATTTCAATCACTTAAGACTGTGATTTGGGAGCTTGTAGATTTTAGGAATTTTGATCCTTCAAAATTTCATCATTGGAGATTACAGTATTCAGGGTTGTAACTCTGGGATTATGGATGGTACTCAAGAAACAAATGATCACCTAGGCTCTGGACAGTGAAGGAAAAAGAGAACCTGAAGGAGTGTAGACCCCCAGAGCTGCAAAGAGGGGCCACTACTGGCTGGTGTTCCAACAGATCCCCTAAGGGTCTGCCTGTCTAAGGAGCGGTGCCCCTGTCCCCCAGGGTTGAGATTGCTGAGAAAGGACACATCATGGCTGGTGCTTAGATCTCACAGCAAACAACCCCCAGCAAATGCTCAGACCTTGAAGGTCACTGCTGTACACTAGCAAAAAGAGCTTCGTTATTGCTCATTATATGTTTGTGTTATGCCAAAGTACCTGTAACGCTGCCTACTGTTCTGTATGCGTTTCCCGCCCCCTCTCTGGGTGACCTAATTGATATGTTAATCAATGCTCTCCTCTGTAAAGAATTGTGAATCCCTGGGAACCTAACCTAATTGATATGTTAACCATCGTTGCCCTCTACAAATAACAGATGTGGTGCTAAAATAAGCTGACAAAAGGTTGTTAATTACTGCTAGACTTCTCTGTTCTCTGCTAAGGAAAATATTTCCTTAGCAGATTTCCTGATCCAGGCCTCTAACCCCTTACTTTGTAAACTGTGTACATAAAGGCTGCAAGTATGGAAGAGCGACACACAGGTTTTGCAAATTCCAACTGTACTGTGTTGCTGGGCCCACGATAAAATAAATCAGCGCTGCTTTTTTAAAATACGTTTTTGCCCCATTTTTTGAACTCAAGTTCGGGGATTACAAGAGTCATGGGGAGTTTGTTTGTGGATTACAAGAGTCATGTTGCCAGATTCAACACACACAGATGCATACACACACACCCAACCATCTCCCTTACCATCACACCTTACCATCACCATCACCAATAAAATTATATTAAACTAGAACACAAGAACAACAAAAAGAAATCATTAAATTTGAATTATTTCTAACTGCCTCTCCAATATCCACATCAAAATAAATTAAAAATATCATGTAGGATATGCCTACATTAATTGAAATAAGTACATAAATTATCTACTTCTTTTTTTAAATTATACTTCCCTGATAACTTGACTCTCTTTAATGTTTCCAGTCTTGTAGAATTTGCTTATCAGATCCCTTACATTTGCAGATTGCATTTTATCTATATTGTAATGGTTTATACAGTGGTCACAATCAACACATTCTATTCTTCCATCCACTGATCACTCAACAATGAGAAAACTCATTCAATAAAAGTACTATGTTGGTATGCTGGATGCTGATTGGCTCTATTTTAGTTGGGGCTTTCTATGATTGGCTAACTTTTAAGAGTGTGGTTATTGCAGAGAGGGTTTCACCAAATGGTTGGTTTTCAAAACATACTACCCCTAATTAATGGTGGTTACTTGTCTATGACATGAGACTTTGACCAAATGAAGAATAATCTTATCCTTTCTGGGAATATGGAGAAGCAGGGGTATTCATCCTCAGTTCTCTCTTTTTGTTTATTCTTAGTCAAACCTGCAAGAAAGACTATGTGGAATAGTCTATAACTTTTATTTTTGTAGTTATTCTTTTGTGCTACGTTACACTTAAATAACCATATTTTAACTATTTCTGTAAAAAATAGCTCTAACAGAAAATATTTTATAGTTTATTCAAAGAAGGCTGAATACAGGGCCTTGGGACACACTGACGAAGTCATATGGATAGGGACACAGTTATCAAGTGCAGGATGCAAAGGACCTGTGACACACACCCTCCGAGTGGGTGCCTCCTGGTGGTAATCAGGTATTTAATGTAGGGCAGCCTGACAGCTGGAGATTCAGAATGGGGATTCAGAGCACCTAATGACCTCTGGAGAGAACCTAGAAACCCAGAAATCAGCAAGAAGATCCCTGCTCTGCCCTCTCCACCACCCTGGCTCCTACGTTCCAATCTCATGCCAGTAACTCCATTGGCAGGAACAGAAACTTAGCTAGCAAAAGCATTAGGGAATAGCAGTTTTCAGCCTTATAGGCTTCCTGTCACTGAGGGTAGGTCCAAACCAAAGGTAGGTCCAAATCAAGAGATGAACTGATGAATTGTCCTCCTCTTCAGGCTGCTTTGGTGTCGGTCAATGGAGGGCATGTTCTCAGAACTCAGGTCAGGGACACCATGGTGAACATGGACCCTGACTTTGCATTGGGTAGTTCCCATGGTACCACATTCCTCTAATTATTCAGTGTTTCCAACAAGCTCATGAAAAAGTAAAAACCATCACTGGTTAACCCACAGCTCACATTATCTTTTTGAGGGGGAGTACTTGGGGTAGAACTTAGGACCTAGCACTTGCCAGGTAGGTGCTACACTGCTGAGCTATATCCCAGCCCCTGGAGTTTGTCTATCTTATGATGAGATCAAACCATTTCTTGTAATATATGTTAAATTATTCCCACTCCCCATTTTTCATTTCCTTTCATTCGGGCTATTAGAATAGCTTTTTAAATCAATTTCCTTCAATCACAGGCTTCTACTTGGCTTGTTTTAAAAGTATATACATATGTAGCTTATAAATCTTCCTATGACAATACTTTCATTTTGTTTCTTGCTTTTAAAATATTCAACTACAGTGTTTTGTTAATCATTGAATATTCTTGAGCCTTCTTTTTTATTTTAAAGAGGATAAAAAAAGGAAAATAAAATAGAATAAAACCAACTTTTAAAAACTCAATGTAAGTGATACAGGACTTCAAAACCTTATGAAATCACCAATAGTTACCATAATCCCTTTTGTTGTCTTCAAAATAGCTGCAGATATCTCAGACATAGTAAAAATCGAACAGAACAGCATGGAATAGAAACAATAAAAACAAAACATTGAACCCAAGAGAGGACTTCAAAATAAGCTAAATAGTAAATCCAAGGTGGCTACCACAATATGTCCTGCTATCTTTCAAATAGCTGCTTATGCCCTCGGATTTAACATAATCCCACAAAACAAAGAGAATAAAACCCAACCCGAGAAAACAATGACAATGATATGGCTTCCAGGCACGGATCACTTCCTGATGAGGTCTGGTTCTCTCCCTCCACTGTAGAGAATGAGAATGAAGACTTACTCAGAGAGCCCGGCGCGGGAATCTCTGGAACCCTCTTAACTTGGCAGTTTACACTTTCTGGGCACTTCCATATGTTCAAAAAACACTTTTATTATATAAGTCATTCATGGAAATACATGAAAAAGTAAATTATCGTCTCTAAATCCTATTACATTTTAGCTGTGTATTTTCTCATATAAAGGTAGACATGTAAGAAATGTTTAAATATTTTTTAAAAGGTTAGGTTCATATTATATTGTAACTTTTTTCCTTAGCAAATTGTGAACACTTTTCCCTCTTAGGGAATAATTCATGTACTTGTCATGAACGATTCCATGAGTGTTCCTTAATATGAGTGCGTCTTATTTTGCTTAATCAGTCTTTTATATTTATAAAATTTCCAACTTTTTTTTGTAAGGAGATCAAACTCACAATTGCCCACTTGCTAGGCAGCCACTTCTGTGGCCGAGCTATATCCCCAACCCCAAATTTCCAACTTTTATTATAATAAAAAACTCCATGATAAAAGTTCATATGCATTCATTTTTCTGAATTATTTCAGTTATGCTTCTAGCCTCCATATTAGATGCAGAATTACAGAGCCAAAAGTTGTAAAGCTTTTAGTTTGCCACATATTTTTAAATGACTCACATTTCTTAAAATATCTACAGACTAGACCTGAGTTCTAGTGGTACAGATCACATTGTCTGACCCAAATACAGTAGAATCAAAAATGAATGATAAATATGTAATGCAAAAAACTCACCTCAAAAAACAAATAAATACATGTTCTTAATTTTTGATCAAAGAAGAAATTAAAATTGATATACAATTATTGGATATATGACAGCCAAGTATCATATAATAATTTTTATTTTTCTGCCAAAACTGTGCCTAAACAAAATACAAACTTCAAATAATTTCTATATTAAATAAAAGGAAAATAAAGCATGTCACTCAAGGCAAAAAATGATTACACCTGGAGGAAGCAAGTTACAAAGGTAAGCAGAGAATGGTGGAACTGACAGTTTCAAAATCCTGATAGAGCACTTGCCTAGCTTGTGTGAGGTCTGGGTTCAAACCCCAGATCCACAAAAAAAAGCACCAAGAAATCCTCCACGGTGTGTGTTCACATGTGTATGTGTATGCACAGGAATATTGTATGGATGTATGCTTTCGTGAGTGCTCAGAGGAACAGGGAACGTGCAGAACCACCCTGCACTTTGCTGACAGTTCAGCAGACAAGAGAAACTGGAACTTGACTGACACAGTGGAATTAATTGGAATATACCGGGATAATATCATTGCCAGGAGAGTGTCACAAAAGCACAAAGTGGGAAGCGATTAATTTAGTGGTGGGCGGATCAGCAAAGGAAAGCTTTGAATAGGATGTGACAACCAAATTGAGCACTGCAGGGTGTGAGGATTTTGCCAAGGGAACTGGGGGTACAGAATGAGTAAACTTTAGGTGTGGTAGTCACTGCAGGGCTAAATTCTAGGGCTTTTCCGTATGCCTATTATTAGACATCCATGGGATTATTAATTATTCAGGCTGATCAATTTTAATGTGCTATCTTTTAGAGTTCAACCCTTTTTGATTCAGGTAATCTATTTTCAGGAGCCTGCTTTGTTAATAATTATAACAGAAACTGACTTCCTGGAAATTAAGCATGCTATTTTATTTCTTACCTGCAATTAGCTGATGGTGTTATTCTGCAAAGATAAATTCAGAACCTGCTTTATATACTCTGGCAAGAATGTACTGAAGGGCTCTAAAGGTGGCTGAGGGATAGAGAGCCCATAAAACAAAATGGAAATATTTTAATTAATTTGAAACATTTAGGAATTTATCTAATGTTCTAAACCTAAGATATAGTATTTCAAATAATTATGTAATAAGAATTACATAATTCACCATGATTTTATTTGCATAGAGATGTTGTCCTTTCTCTGTATGCATGAGTGCGCTTGTGCATTGTGTGCATTTTTGTAAAAGCACAGTGAAAGGCGTAGAAGACCTAAAGTTACCAGGGAGACAGTGGAGGGTGCTTTAGATAGGGTGAGGAAACTAAGGTAGAATGAAGACAGGCGATTCGATTACTTCTTCCTATGGATTTGCATTGATTTGCTATGCTGATAACTGGTAATGTTAAGATTTGGAAGGAGTCATGGAAGTTTTAAAAGTACTGGGCTGCTATGGTTCAGGAGGGTTGCTGTTTGCTCAATTTGTTGGTGGCTTCTGTAGCCAGCATCCATCCTAGAGGGCACTGGCTACCCTGAGTGCTTACTCATGGTCAAATTTGTTGAAAGGTTCACCTTCAACACTGTTGGCTGTGTTTGTTTGTTGAAATAAGACCAGCAGCAGATTATACCTGCCAGGAAATTGAGACATTTAGAAACTTATCCTACTTGGGCATTTTATAACCTATGACCTCAAGAAATTCACTTACCTCTCGGGTGTCAATTTCTTTTCTGTTTTTGGTTTTGTTTGTTTTAGACAAGGTCTCTGTTGTTGTTGTTTGTTTTGAGAAAGAGTCTCACTGTGTAGTTCAGACTGGCCTGGAACTCACTAGGACCCTAGACTGGTCTCAAACTTGTAGAGCTCCTCCTGCCTCAACCTCCCAAGATCTGGGATTACAGGCATGCACCATCATGCCTGGCTTCTTCCTGTATGGTAGGAGAGTGTTGGCCTTCTCAGAGGGCTCAAGAGAGATCTTCATGGATGAGGTCCCAAGACTAAAGAACACATGTGTTTGAGCAACTACCTCTAAGATAACAATGTGTAATATATTAACTAGCATTGATTTCTTACTGTTTTTTAAAATCCTGTATTATTTCTACACCATTTTCTTTCGCTTTTTAAAAATAAAAAAATTAAACATACAAAGAACACACGTGTGCAAGATGTCAGTAACAACAGCAGACAGCATGGAGCAGAGCAGAAAGCATAAGAGCACAACAGAGCCCAAGAGTAGCCTGTGTCTTTATTGTGTAATTCTTATATAGTTTGTCATCTCATATGTACAAACTTACATAGTGCTGTAACTAGAGTACGCATGTTTACCTGTGCTAAATTCCCATTACATAACTGAATCCCACTATGTGCCTGAGCTACATCTCTGGGCCTATTTTTCTGAGATAGAGTCTGTGGTGGATTAACTAAAGGTCAACTTGTAACACCTTACTGAACTCTGTGAGTGTGGTTCAGGGTGTGGAAGGCTTGTTGCCAACAGAATAAATGGAGAATTGGAGGGGAAGATGTTTCACTATTGATTCTCTTAGAGAAGCTTGTCATGCTGATTTTCCTGATAGGAACTGAGCTGTTCTCATTGTTGGAGGAGCTTATGTCTTTGGGATCACTAAGAATGGCTGTGGTTCTCTTCAGTTGAGCGCTGGTCCTTAATTTGAGCCTTGCTTCCTGGCTCCAGTGCAGACCCTTCAGACTGCTGGTAGGTCCTTTATCCTACTAGTGAAGACTTTCTAGATTCTACCACTGACCTCTGCACCTTCCCAGTGCAGATCCTTGATACAGACTTGCATGAGACCTCCAGTTTGACTCATACAGGACATTGCTTTGAGATCCAGGCCCTCCGCTGGATTCTTTGAGTCTCTAGTATCTGAACAGATTCCCACATTCTTTTGTGATTTATTTATTTATTTTTATTTTAAAGAGAATAAAACCAAACAAAACAAAACAGAACAAAGCCAATCAAAACAAATGAGTGTAAGTGACACAAGACTTCAAAACAATAGGGTATCAACAATGTTACTATCTTTGTTGCCTTCAAAATAATTGCTGTTGCCTTCAAAATAATTGCTGTTGTCTTCAAAATAATCCTTGTTGTCTTCAAAATAATTGCAGATACTTTCAGACATGGTAAAAATCAAAACAGAACCGAGTAGAACCAATAAAAACAAAACACTGAATGCAATAGAAGACTTCATAATAAGACAATAGTAAATCCAAAATGGCTACCATAATGTATCTTGCTGTCTTTGAAATAGCTGCCCATGCCATCAGATATAACAAAATCAAACAAAACAAAACAGAATAAAACCCAACCCAACAGAACAATGAAAACGATACAGGACTTCAAAACAAGATAATAGGGAATTAACAGTGTTTACCACTTTCAGAAGGAGATCCTCTAGATCCACACTATACCATTATCCTTTGAATAGGTGACCAGATTACCAGCCCTAGACCTGCAAAGTTAGTGAAACACTAAACACCACAAGCATCAAATTGTATTTTACCTCAATAGCTATCATTGCAGCCTGTGTTTCTCCAGATCACTGGTCACTTACAGGTGGTGGTATGTGGGAGTTGGCTCTTCTTGTTTCCCAGCCCACGTACCAGAAGGGAATGGGGTCTGGCCGTCTTCCTGGGGTCCACATATGGTGCTGATTCACAGGCATGGCTTGATTCTTGGTGACTTCTTGTTCTCTTCCCCTGCACTCTGTGAATGGTGCTGACTCACAGGAAAAGGCTGGGGTCTGGGTATCCCCCTGGCAGTCTGCGCATGACACTGATCCACAGGGAGGGCTTGCCTCTTATTTTCTTCTCCAGTTGCCCCCCCTTTTTTTGATTGGGTCTTGTATTTTAGTTGGTCTAATTTTTTTGAGTTCATTATATATACAAGATATATGTTCTCTGAGTATTAGAGGGCAAACATTTTTTTCTCCTCACTCTGTTGGTTATTTGCTTTTCACCCTGACTGGAGCTTGCTGAGATCCTCTGTTTGGGTGAGGCAGTTACTCAATCTCCATCAAGCTAACACAGTTAATTTGCTGTAGTCCAAGGTTCTGGGAGAAAGGGTGGGAGCTGAAGATCAACAGCAGTATTAGATCCAGCGGTTCTGGGCCGAGAGGCAAGCAGATGGTGTCAGTCCGGGTGTCATGGGCCGCTATTTTGTTCTGAAGTCCTACGGTTCTGTTCTGAGGGGGTTCACTCCGTTTCATCCTGTTTGGTCCTATTCTGCTTAGTGAAGCTGTAACTTCACCTCGTTGTTGAAGTTGTAGGACGAATGCCAGGAGAAGCACAGGAGTATAGTGATTGGAGCCTGCTGAGGTCCCCTGTTTGGGTGAGAGGTCACTGAGTCTCCCCTCAATTCAGCACGGTTAATCCACTGCAGTTCAACATTCTGGGAGGAAGAGTTGGAGCTGAACATCAAGTACACTGTCTAGGAGATGGAGGTCACTGAGGGCAGCAGCTGCTAGTGGCATTCCTCTGGACTGGTAGGGGTCACAAAGGAAGCCTGGCGGTGGAGCCAACATCCAAGGGTGGTGCATGTTCCTCAGGGTTGGCAGGGTCATGCAGCTTGCATTTGACTCTTCGGGTGAATATTATAAACTAATCTTATAAATTATGTGTCCTGTATTAAATCTATTCTCCTGTAAACTATGACTAAAACAGTATGTCACTAAGTTGCCCAGTTTTGACCAGAATTTGTGATTCTCCTGCCTCAGCCTTCCAGAGTGCTGGTGTTACCAAGCAGTCAGGGTTACGCTCAATTCAAATAGAAATCATGAATGAGCAAAGCGCAGTTCTGTTAGGAACCTCGATGTCAACAGATGACACCAGATAATGCTGGGTGCCAACAGTTGAAATAGTCAGCTGCTGGTCAGTTTGGCTTCCAGTGGCTGCCTTCTGGTACCTGTTTGTGTTAGACACCATAGATGGTGCTAATAGCTCTGGGTGTTTATTGCTTTCTTTTGGAAAGATCACCCCATCCACTCTGCTCAGGAATCCTTCTAAGTAGACTTACAGGACTTTTGAGCATGCATAGCTGAGAAATAAATCATGAGCAAATTTACAGGGCTACCAATGTGAGTCTTTAATAAATAGGGCCTGTGTTGCAGCTCAGGGGGTCAATATATAGGAGGGAGCCCTCTAGACCAACTACCATGGAGGTAGCGGGGGAGGAGGCAATCCTGTTTGTATTTTGTCTGCAAGCCTGTGTCAGTGAGGGGCAGGGCTAAAACCAGAGAATCATCTGCTGTTAGGATTGCATATGGAAATAAGGGGCCCAGATCACTCCTTTCTTGACCTTAGCCTGGCCAAGATGCCCCTCCCTTCTTCAAAAAGGCAACGATAATGGCTGAAGTGGGGGCAATGGAGGAGGGGAGACACTGCTTACCTGGCTGGACTCAGGTTGGGGAGGAGAGTGGCAGCTTGACAGCCAGGGAGGACACTGAAGCCAACAGTCCCAATCCATGGGGTACAGGGCAGCGGGGCAGGGGGGATCAGGGGAAGCAAAGGGGGATGAGGTCAGCACAATTGCTGACCAAGCCACACCTCTGCCCCTCCAGCTGGCACTGGAAAAATGAGTAGAAAAATGAAATTGTAAAAAGATAACATTTGCTATGGCAATAAAAAACAGGAAACACCTAGAAGTAAATCTAACAAATAGATACGAGAATTCTTCCAGAAGATATCTAACTTTAGTGAAAGGCATTAATGAAGATGAATATAAATCTAATTTTTTAATATTACAAATAAATGGATTTGAAGAATTGGTGCCATAGAGATACAAATGATCACAAAGGATCTGAATATTCAGCAATTAAAAACACAAATCCCAACAGGTATTTCAGATAAACTTGGCAAGCTTATTTGAATATTCATTTTCAAGCACAAAGGTCAGAAATAGTCAACATATTCTTTATGAATATTGGATTATATTATGTGTGAAAGTATAAACAAATTTCCTATGAAAAATGCGATAATAGAGTAGCTATTGTTTGTTTTCTGTTATTTGGTTCTGAAAACCCTGTAATACTCTCATTCTCTTGCATGTTTTTATACTATTTTGTTATTTTGATACTATTATATATGAAGTTATACTCAACTATTTCAAAGAAAGAGACATCGTGGTAGTTACTGTTAATTATGGGTGGTCTTCTGGTGAAATATTGTGCTGCTTACATTGTTCTTTTCTGATCTGCTCTGTTATGTCCTGTTTTGTCTTAATCTCTTTAAAATAAAAAAATAAAAATAAGAAAAAAATAAGATGTGGGGAATTTCCCTACTGGCTCTAAGTCTATAGTGATTAATTCAGGATTGTATTACCATAGGTACAGATGGTATCAACATAGGAACAGAAAGTAACCCAAACTGATGAAGTAGAATAGACCTCACAAGGGCACCAGGCATATATACCTGCTGTGTGTATGGTGGGGTAGATGTCTGGCTGACTGGGGGTTTATAACACTACTGGGACAAACTGGAAGAGAAAGCCAGGTGTAGTGGAGCACACATGTAATCCCAATACTGAGAGGCTGAAGTGGGATGATCATCACAAGTTCAAGGCCAACCTGGGCTACATAGTGAGCTCAAGGCCAGCCTTAACAACACGGTGAAACTGTCTAAAAAAATTTTTTTTAATTTGTTTAATCTAAATCCACTGGAGGATTCCTGGGTAGAGCTGTAGATCCCAGCTAAGTAGTAGAAAGGACCTCAGAACTCAGCATAGAGAATTTAACACGAGGGTTTCCATTTTATCCTCAGTATCTTCTTTAATGCCACCCACATAGATCTTCACAGTTAAGTGGGCCCCTGGTCTTCGAGAATCTTCTCTTGAGATAGCTATCTTTGGTTCCACAACCCTTTCATTCACTTTGTGCAATCTAGCATTCATGGCTGAATCCACCTCCTCCACAGTGGCATAAGTGACAAACCCAAAGCCCCCCAAAACACTTAGTGTTTGGATCTCTCATTACTACACAGCCCATGAATATGCCCCACTGCCCAAAATGGCTTCTAAGACTCTCATCAGTTGTTTCAAAGCTCAGCCCTCCAAGGAAAAGCTTCCACAGCTGTTCAGGCTCCTTAGGAGGCTCTGACTTGACATAGCAGCAGTTGGAAGACTGTCAATGCTTCCTCAGCGGTGTCCACCAGCAGAAAGATGTAAACACTTCTTTTCCATCCTCATACAGTCCAGGAAGTTTAAATTTGTAATCCCACGGAAACATCATTGGAATTATAACAAGTTAATTTCAACCTACCACTTTCAGTGCAACCTATGGAGGAAGTAAAGACATTAAGGCATATTTTTAATTATGGGGGTTTCAAGGTATCTTGAGTCTGGCCAGGATGAAGATTTATCACAGCAAAGGCCTCAACCCAAGGCCTAACCCAAATTTTATTAATTCATGAAGAAGGGAGTGG
Organism: Cavia porcellus; assembly: GCF_034190915.1. NCBI lineage: Eukaryota > Metazoa > Chordata > Mammalia > Rodentia > Caviidae > Cavia > Cavia porcellus. The sequence continues at coordinate 32,129,584 of NW_026947500.1, forward strand.
TTTGAGGATGAGTGACTGTGAGATTGGTGGGAGATACGTGAGTACTGTGAGCTGGGCTATGTAGGAGGCCTGAAAGCACCTCTGTGGTGTGCAGAGAGAAGGCTGTACAGAGAGACCAATCTGCATAACACCACTGAGGGAACACCTAATGTTTCAGGGTCAGTGCTTCAGGTCTGATGTGTAAACTTTTCTGCCCTGGGAAGTCATAGCCTCTTCTCTCAAACCCAGTTTAAAGCCCTGGAGTAGTGGCTCTACATCCTGCCTGTTTCAACCATGTTTAGGGAGTCATAGGGTGGGGAAACAGTGACTGTCACCTACCATCAAAGATTATGCATCAGCACCTCAGCTACCCCTATTTACATTGCTTAGAGCCAATTGAAGGGAAAAGGAAATGGCTTAGCCAGCTCTCTACATATAGGCCATGGAGATGGGGCCAGGTTTAGCCAAAATGGAGATAATTGCTCTGTATTCAAGGAGGGTCATCCAGGTGGTCCTCCACAGATCACCACATACCTAACATTGCAATAGTGACAATACCTACATCAACCTTTTTAACACCAGGGACTGGTTATGTCAAAGACAATTATTTCCACTGACTGGGAGGAGAGATGGTTTCAGAATTATTCAAGTATAATACATTTATCATGCATTTTATTTCTAGTATTGTTACATTTTAATATATAATGAAATACAACTTTCCCATAATTAAGAATCACTGGGAACCCCAAGATTATTTTCCTCAACTGCATGGTTCCATCTGGGGGTAACGGCAGATGGTGACACCTAAAATGTGTTGCTGATGTCTAATCTATTCTGTATCTCATTCTGGACTGTCACTAGATACAGTTTGTCATTTGCTACTATCTAATAGGGCTTTGATACAAATCTTCAATTGATTATAGTCTCTGTGCAGTTAAACATCTTTGCTAATATTAATCTGTAGTTGCATCCACTACCCAGATCTAGCATCACTGCCTCAGCTCTACTACAATTTATCAGGTGTTACAGTCCCATAAGGAACTCACAGCCTAGATCGCCTACATGCAGTTCAAAGCAGGGTTCAAGCTTCTATGAGAATCTAAAGGAACTGCTGGTGTGACAGGAGGCAGAACTCTGACGGTAATGTGAGTGACAGAGAGAGGCTGGAAATAAGATGAAGCTTTGCTCACTTGCCACTACCTCCTGGGGTGCGTGGTTGGGGGAGGTGGTTGGGGATGTGTTAACTATGTCACCAAAAAAATTCTTTAACAAGAATTAAGGTAATATGTCTTCTTCAAGAAGAGAAGACAGCGTTAGCAGAAAAAGAAAAGCTATTTTTAATAGTAGTCTTCTTATTCAAAGTAAATGATCTGAAGTGAAAGTCAAACAGTGCAATGTTTGACCTGATGATTTAGGCAGGTGGATGAAATTCAAAGGGGCTCTCTGAAGCACTAGCTGAGTTTCTCTGACCTTTGGTTGAGTGTACAACACTGTATGGTTGGACAGAATGACATTCTTCTCTAATTGCTTGAAGCTTCTATATCCAAAGAGGAAAGGGTAAGAAAATCTTAAGTGTCTTCCTAGAAAAGCAGTCATGGAGTTCAGAAAACCACTCATCACATCTTCAAGGCATCCAAAGAGAGCATAATGCTAGCCTATTGGGACATCCTCACATTTTTACATTCTTTATGGATAAAAAAGACTAAATAGAATTCCACATGAACACTTCTTTCTGATTTATCAAGAGTTCTGAGAAGAAATACTACAATATACAATGATGTTTTAAATTGAGTTGAGAAGAAAGGAGGAGGAGGAGAAAAGAAAAAGAAGGAGGAAAAGAAGAAGAAGAAAGAAGAAGAAGAAAGAAGAAGAAGAAGAAGAAGAAGAAGAAGAAGAAGAAGAAGAAGAAGAAGAAGAAGAAGAAGAAGAAGAAGAAGAAGAAGAAGAAGAAGAAGAAAAGGAGGAGAAGAAGAACTTTAAAAACAAAGAATGTTGTGGGTGTTTTTCCCCCCATTTTGCTGCTTGAATTTCATGGCCTTCTTAAATATCACTTCGGGTCCACAGAAAAGCCAAAAAGGCACATTGCTACCAGTCATGTCTAAAGTGCAAGAATGATATTGTCTGTGTTAACCAGTTTTCTATCACTGTAAGAAAATGCCCAAGACAATCATCTTTAAAACAGGAAAGGTTTTTTTTTTGAATCATAGAAGTTTAGAGGTTTCTATTGATGGGTGGGTAGCCGGGTTGCTTTTTTGGCCTGCAGAGAGGTAGCACGTCATGGTGGGAACCTATGATGAAGGATTCCTTTTACCTCATGACCAGGAACTAAAGAGGAAGAGGAAGAGAGCAAGGGTCCTAACTCCTACCACTGCATGCTGCTGCCATGGACTGGGGACCAGACCTTTAACATATGGGCTATTTCATTTCCAAATTATATCGTTACCTATCCCTTACTGAACCTTATTACCTGCCATGTGCTTTATCTACGTTATCTCCATTCATTGTTGCAGCCTTCTTTCACTGTTACTAGAAGCCCAGTACGTGGGGTTTTGTACATCCACAAAGCAGATGGAATCAGAGGAGGTGAAAACAAGATTAGAAAATTGCTTATGGTACACAGCTGGCACTTCAGCTGAGATTTCATTTCTACCTCTGACTTCATTGCACCAATCATCTTGACTATGTCAGTGTCAGTTTAAATTCTCTAAACCTAAGCTTCCAAATCACTGAGCATGGAGGATATTTGCTCTTCCCAAAGACAGCTTGATTCAACATAGATGAGCAATTAGGACAATATCCTGCTTGCCTGCCAGTATGTCTTGGACTTCAACAGAGATGGAGCTTGCCAAGCACTTACACAAATTCTAGGTTGGTGACAGTCTAGTTTAATGTCTAGGTTAATGCACCATGTGACAAACTTGGAGCCGACCAACATGAGAAAAGGTATGATGGCTTCACCATTAGCCATTCAGACTCAGCAGTGAACAAACACTCAGGGGGGCTCAAGGAAGGTATGACTGGAGCCAAGGAAGCTGCCATGGGGAACAGGAAGAGAATCAAGAAACCAAACCAGGCCTTCCCATGAGCCAGCCAGTGCATGGGCTGGGAGACAAGAAGAGCAGCCCTCACACCCTCCAACCTAAGTAGTCAATGGGCTGACTCGGAGAAGTCAGGCTAAGGTGATAGCAACTGAAGTAAAAAAAAAAAAAAAAACTTAACAATGCTTATATTGTTTCACTGACTTTGTAGGCCTAAAGCTGGTAGTCTGAGCATCTATTTGGAGTACCACAATATGCAATATAGCAACTGTGGGGGATTGCTTTTGAAATCCAATGTTTTGTTCCATTTTACTGTTTTGTTCTATTCCTATTTCTGGCAACCTGAGCAACTATTTTGAACATAACAATATGCAATATAACAACCATTGTTAAACTCCTATCATTTTGTTTTGAAAACCTATGTAGCTATTGTTCTTTGTTGTCATTTTGCTTTTGTTGTTTTTTGTTTGCTTGCTTCTTGTTATATTTTTCTCTTTAAAATAAAAAATGTAAAAAATGAAGGTATGGTTAAAAACCACAGACAATATAAAGTGCATGGTTGTAGTCCACATGGGATATATGCCATGCCAATGTTGTAAATGGCGCAGAAAAGATCAAAGACACCACCAAGAATGATGCTGGTGGAGCTGAAGATGGAAACTGAAGATACAGGCTGGTGTCATTCAGCTTGTCAAAGTAATCAACCTCCAGGGAGATCAGGTTTTGCTTGAAACTGGGTTGCCAAGTGGAGGTCCTTTTTGGTGTACACAGGTCCGGACAAGGTTGGGGGCATCAGCAAAAGGGCAAAAACAGTCTCGGTCCCCACTGATTTCAAGGCAGCCTCCTTGGCTGCTGCATCTGCTAAGTTATGTCCCTTTGCCACAGGATTATCTCCTTTTTGGTGGGCCTTACAGTGTACTATGGCCACCTTTTTAGGCAGCCAGATTGCTGCCAATAAGTTTAGTATCTGAGAGGCATTTTTAATCTTTTGTCCTGCTGAAGTTAGTAACCCTCTTTCTTGGTAAATAGCCCCATGGACATGCGTGGTGGCAAAGGCATATCTGCTATCGATATAGACGTTTATGCGCTTACCCTGGGCAAGCTTGAGGGGTTCTGTCAGGGCAATAAGCTCGGCTTTTTGTGCTGAGGTGTCAGGATCCAGGCACTGTTTCCACAGAATCTGAGTCTCTGTAGTAACTGCAGTTCACAGGTCTCTCTCTTGGGTTTGGTGCTTACCTCTTTGGTTCTGTCTCCATAGTATAACACACAACAGGAGATCATACAATCTTAGAATGAGCTTAATATCTCAACACTAAATGCTTTTACTCATTGTTAAGCAATACACTTTGCTCGTTACCATCATTGCACCAGCAGTACCACCTTCAGTGGTCCTCGGAGTTCTCACATTCACATAACCATTTTTGCACTTACTCACTACTCCTCTAACATCTTTTTTAAATCTCTCATAGTTCTTAGAATCTTCTGCCTTTTAGTTTACATGGATAGCTTCCTTTGGCAAAAAACAAAGGAGGTCCTGATGGTGAAGAATAAGTCTAGTTTCACCTTTAACTTTGGGCAATCCTCTTGCCAGTGCCCCAACTCCTTACAATAGGTACATTGCTCCTTGTTGACTGGGGGCGCTTCTTGTCTCCTTGTTAGTTTTCCTTCTTTGAATTTGGTGTTACAGTCTGTATTGGTCAGGGTTTTTTTTTTTAATTTTATTTTGAAAGTATACAACAGAACAAGACAGAATAAAGCCAACTAAGATTGTACAGTGAAATTGGTACAGAACTTCACAGCAGGTTATTGGGGTAACAGTAGTAGGTATCACAGTATACTTTGTTATCTTTATAATAGTTGTTCTTTCCATCACGTATATCAAATTGAGATGAAATATAGAACACTATAGAACTTATCAAAACAGAATATTGAATAGAGCAGTACTGTTAATCAGAAAAGAGCAAAACAGTAATAAAAATATTTGCCTTCAAAGAATTGGTAGAAGGAAGTCCCTCTTATTTGCTATGGTCAACCTCCAAGGAGACACTCAGATTTCTGGTTCCCATTTGCTAATGGGTGGTGGGGGGTGGGGGAGAAGCGGGGTAGAGGAAGTGGGATATTTGATTCTAGGCCGTGCATCAGTAGGTTCACTATTGCTTAGCAGGGAGGCAGGCTGGTTGTTCGGTTTCACAGCATCCTAAGTTCCAACATGGCGTGGATCTCAGGAGCTGCTGCTGGTTCTCCCCCTGGAAGGGCTGCAGTCTGCAACACTGCTGTTGTACTCCACTCAAAAAACAAGGCCCCATGATGAAAAACGGGGCAAGACCCCAAGATGACAAATGGGGCAAGACGTCTTTTTAAAAGCAGCACTTTTATTTTAGCTGGCCCAGCAACACAGTGCAGATGGAATTTGCAAAGCTGTGCAACTGAGTTAGAGTTTTGACTGATTTTTATAGTTCATTTATGACTAGCTCATTGATCATTAAGTACATAGTGATGAGAAACAGAAGTAAGGTGGGCCTTTGTTCCCCTTTGCTTGAGGTAAGAGGCATTTCACAGTGGATGGTTAGCCAATTTATAGCCCTTGGTCTGCCAATTCCAGGAACATTTGTCTCTCATAAAAGGAACAATGGTTGACACAGCATCATTTGTCTCTTACAAGGGGAACAAAAGTTGACATTGCACACAGGTCACTAAGGTAGGGGAGGATGACGCATTTACAGGACAGCAGAACAACATGGTCAGTTAATTTATAACTATTTGGTTGGTGCTTGGTTACTAGGGTAATGAGCTCAGTACAGAATGACAATATTATTAATAACTATCTTTTTAAGTAACTATTTTGTTAATTATCTTTTAATCAATTATTTTAATTTTTAGCATCTTAGTATAACATTCCCCACTGATTTTTGTCAGTGATCCAAATCATTGGCTCATGGAATTTTCAAGCAGTGGTATTTGTTCATAAACTTGTGTCCTTAAAACCATGAGTTTTATTGTATGAACCCGGTCTTTGACATAATTTATTAATCTGTTTATAATGCAAGTTCCAATTGTTAAACAAGTAAGTAAGATTATCAGAGGTCCAGAGGCTGCTGTGATTAACGTTGTCAACCAGGGAGATAGAGAAAACCATCGATCAAACCAATTCTGTTTAGCTTGTCTGGCTTGTTCTCGTTCCTGTAGCCGCCTTTTAAGGCTGGCCATACTTTGTCTGATAACCCCAGAATGATTGGCATACAAACAACAATTTTCTCCTAATGCCAGACAAAGGCCTCCTTCCTTTAGGAACAGGAGATCTAGACTCCACCAGTTTTGTAAAACCATCTCAGCCAGTGAACTTAAAGAATCATCTAATTTGGAGACAGAGTCACTGAGGGCTGCTAGATCCTGGTAAATGAGTGTATTTAAGTGTCTATAATTTTGTTTCTCCAATTATTAAGCTGGACACTCCTAAATCTATTGACCCTGCCAACCCAACTCCCAATAATATGGGTAACAGTACAGGATTTCTCTTCGTTCGGACCAGACTCTAAGTCAAAGCTAAGGAGCAAATGACTCCTACCATTATCTCCAGAGTACCAATATACTTGGGGAAAAATATGAACCAATATGCAAAGCTCAGGGTGCTGGGTGAACAGGTGATGCATAGAATATGGAGTTATGCCAGAAGTACAGGCAAACCAGGTTGCATTGGGAGCAACGAGGTGCTGATTAGCAGGATAAGAAAAATTATGAATCACAACTGAAGAGGTTAGATTACAGAGTGCAGCATAAGGGGAAGTGTGCAAGGAGTAGGAGGCAGAGGGCCCCAAATTGGAGGGCATCCCACTCCATCAAATTCGTGCACACAATTGAAATCAGAGTCAAATAAGGAATACTCAGAGTTAGAAACAGCAGCAGTCGAAAACCAAGAACAGTAAGGGGATCCTGTGAAAGTTAGCCGAATAGGGATGGTAAAAAGGGGCAAAAAAGAAAAAAGGGGGGTCCTGGACAGGCCCCCAAATGTGGCACTCAAGACTCCAAGAGTGGACCCCTGCCCCTAATTCTCCGTCAGCAACTCTCTAAAAACAACAAGACAGAAAAAACAGAAAAAGGGAAGCGCTTTATTTTAGCTGGTACCCAGCGGTGTCAATCAGGCAGTTGCTAGACTGAGAGCCCTGAGTGAAGGAGTCTGAAAATTTTGAAGGCAAAAACCCCAAAGCAAGGGGGATTGTTTGTGCTGGTGGGTGTCCTCTGGAAAGCTCTCCTCTATATAGCTTGACCTGGGAACTTTTCACGTATGTAATATGTTTTTAACATAAGTACAATGTTATGGTTTTTTGTGGTGGGTCATTTCTTGGAACAGATGTCTCTATCAGGGCAAACAATTTTATCATCTTTTATGAAGCTGTTGTGGGGCGGGGGGGGGCTGGCACTTTACAGAACAGCAAGGCAGTGAAGGGAACTGGTTAGCAGGTTACAACAAATAGCAAAGCAAATATTTGTCTCCTGTGCTATATATTATTTCAAGCAAGATGTCTAATGAAGAGAATGACAAGTTTTCAAGAGACTCTCTATAAACTAATAACCTTCCAGAATAAAAAACTGAACCAAGATACATTTCAGTAGTCGAGCACTTGCTTATCACACACAATCCCCAGTTACACCATAATCAATCAATATTTGGATTAATTTAAAAATACACCAAACAAGAGAAAAGAAGTAGGGGGATATTTAAGAACCAGCTTGGTTTAGTGTTTTGCTCATCATGCATGAGGCCCTGAGTTTAATTCTCAGCACCAAAATTAAAGAAAAAACTAATTAGGGCTGAAGTTCAGTGGTAGAATATTGTCTAGTACATGCAAGGTTCTGGGTTCCATCCATAGTACTGCTAATGAAATAAAATGAAATCATCTTGGAACTGTTTTATACCTTTTTCCTGGAAGCAACTTTTTCACTAATCCCTAAATTCAACCACAATGACAGATTTGAAAGTTAAATTCTTACCATAAGCATCCCCTGTTCATCCTTCTCCATGAAATATGATTTAGTTCTATCAATAGCGGTACCATGAGATATTTTAATTGAAGCATTAATTATTTCTGAAGGGCAACCCAAAAAATGCAGTTTATAAAAACCAGACTGTATGAGACATTCCAAGTCCCTAATAGTTCAAGTAGAGGAAATGAGTATGTAATAATTGAAAGCATCTAATGGGCTACCCTGATGCTATGCTGTAATCATTTACCAAGAAGTTTCAAGAATATACCAGCTACTGTGCTGAACTGGGGCCTCAAAAGTCTAGTTTTTCTGTTTGTTTTTGTCTTTCTGTTTTCTCTGTGTTGGGGATTGCATTTGTGGCCTCATTCATGCTAAGCAAGCACTGTACCATTGAGCTATACTATTGACCCAGGCCTCAAAGAATTTTGATACTCCCACTACATAAAGATAGATAATAACATTTTAAAAACACTCAGACTATCTAAAAATTTCCCACATTTAATGTTAAACTACTTAAAGTGTATTCTCCCCAGATTCCTGTTCAAATGAGTTTATATTTCCAAAATGGGAGAAACAAATGTTAGCATGTGCCCTTAATTATGGAAGAAAGTGTGATATACCTAATATATAAAGCATGGAGGCACATCAAGAAGAACTGGAGAAACAACTGAAAAGAAAAATGAGCACAAAATAGGTTTATCAATTTGCAAATAATAAAGGAGAAAATCCTCAATACTTTAAGGAGAAAATACTCGTTTTTGAATTCAAAATATGTCGGTAGAACAAGGTGAATTTAAAATTTTACCAATCAAACTGGGTAACTTTGGAGGGTTTTTAAATTGTTACAGAACTTAGTGATAAGGAGAATCACGCCCTCTGTATCAGTCTGATGGAAAAACAAATATGCTGGAAATCTTTTTGAAAGTTACCTGTCAAAATGCCAAAAATACACGGTACCTGTGTTCATGTACACACACAGCCCCATGCGTTCACATAAATGTAGTTACACTCCCAGGAATCCACCTCAAAATTCTTCATGGATTTAAGCAAATTTGAAAAGACTTAAATAGGAAACATGAGAATTTCCAACAACAAGGTGTTGGGTGATACCTTATAGCCATGCAGTAGAAAGGTAGGTGCTTTCCAACTGCAATAATTGATTTGCAAACTAACTGACACTTCTGCTTTCCTATAAACAGTTGATGGTGGACCAGACTCTTGTGGACATCCTGCACATCGGTGCTCTGAAAAGCTCAACATGTGCCATTCAAGACTCAGCCACATTCGCTGCAAATACCTCTTTATGCCAGTTGTATTCACTACCAAAATCCTGGAGACGTGTTCAAACACCAGGAGGTAGATATTCAGTGCCTGTGTGTCTATTCTGCTCCTTGTCTATGCAGAAATCAAGACAGGGTATTCTGGATGTGATTTATGCAAGGAACAAGTTAAGTGGCCCTGCTCACCAAGCAAGTCTAAAGATTACAGAGTGAAAATACACTCGTTTGCTTTTAAGATGAAGTGTTTTTAACTTTGCATCATTTTAAATAATTTTCCATGTCAACTGGCTTTTAAAATAATAAACACTTATAATTCCCGCCCCCAAGATGTCAAACAAAAAGCTGCTAAAAACGTGATAGGAATAATTGACAGACATGAAGAAATAGTGACAGCACATAAAAGTAAAAAAGTTACAAATGAAAAGCTGGGTGTGGTGGCACATGTCTCTAATCCCAGCACTCGGGAGGCTGAAGCAGGAGGATCGTTGCAAGTTCCAGACCAGCCTGGGCTACAAAGTGAGCTCAAGGACAGCCTGAACTGCATGGCAAGAACTTGTCTCAAAAAGACCAAAAACAAAACAAAACAAAAAAAAAACCATACAGTATGCTCACTTCTCTGTGAAGTGTGCTTTTATTATAGAAACTAAATACAAGTCCAGAAAAGAATACATTACAAGATCCTTAAAATTTCCCCAAGATAGGAACTAGCAGGTAGTTTTATATTTTTCATTTTTATTTTATAGAATTTGTGAAATTTTCTCAGACTTCTTTTCCTAATCAAAAGAAGTATTACCTGGATTTTTGTTTTACTAATTAAAACTCTTCTCTTGCGGAAAGTCTACAGGACAAATAATCAGAGGGATTGTGACCAGAGCCCATGGGTGTATGGGAGGCCAGTGTGCGTGGAGGTCATTCAATAAGATAAATATTCAAGCTTCCTGCTGAGAAGAGTATGGTCCTGGCCTGGCAATGATTGGGATGAATTTCCTTAGTGGGATGTGCCACAAAGGAGCAGGGAGCCCATAGCACCCCTGTTGCTGTGGCTTGAGTGACATCCATAGAGGAAGGCAAGCAAAACAGAGCTGGGGAGTGGCTCAGTGTGGGAAGGGGCAGCACCTGTGAGCCCATGAACTTGTAGGTCCTAGAGAAGCCAAGATGTCTCCTCTTCCTTTGTCTCCTCTCTTTTAAGTGAATGGGGGCTTGGTTCCGTTTATATTTCATTATTTTGTTGAGATGAAGTCCTGCAGTGTTACAGCCTTGTCTCAAATCTGTGGCCTCAAGCGATCCTCCTGCCTCCCCTCCCCAAATAACTAGAACTGCGGGTCAGCACTGTTGGTGCCGGGCCTCTCATTTCCCTTCATTACATTTTTCTGACCCAGTTTGCAACCCATGAACTGTGGAAATCTGCCTGAATTGAGCGATCTAACCACCAGGAGGCAGCATGAGGTCAGAGCTCTGTCTAAAGCTCTGTCTAACAGTCAGATTTTAGTTTTGTTTAAGACTGGCTCCTGCCGCAGTTTTGCAAGTAGCTAACTAGGATTAAGCCATGTGCTGCCATGCCAGCAAAGTCAGGAGATCATAGTCAGCTGGTCTCCCTTTTCTAATCCTATCTGCATTTCAAAAGCATCTGGGGAGCTTTTGTTTGTTTTGAAACAAAGTCTGGCAGTGTTACTAGGCTGGTCTGGAACTGTCTGGTCTCACATAACCTTTTTGCCTCAGGGTCCCTAGTTTCTGGGACAACAGCTGAGTACTACCCACCTGGCTCGAGGGATGATCACAGGTGTGTGACCTATGCACTAACCCAATGGCACTATCTATCCCTGGAGTAAGGCACTGGGCTTGCTACTTGCACGTTTCTTGAGTGATTCTGGTGAACAAAAAGTTTATGAGAAGCACTGACGGACAATATTGACTCTCTCAAACCTGTCAAGGTACCGAGCATGGTGGAACATGCTTGTGATTCCAGCTACTTGAAAGACTGAGGCAGTCTTGGCAATTTGGTGAAACCTTGTATCTAAGTAAAAAATAAAAAGGAATGGGGAAGTAGTTCCGTGGTAGAGAACACTGGGTTCAATTCCCAGGGCCACAAAGCCAAAGCAAAAACACTCTAGAGGCTTTTAGGGTTACTTAGCCTGGCCCATCTGCTCCCATTTCACAGCTGCTGGAGGAACAGAAGACTTAGGGTTCATGCCCTGGAGCTCAGTTTCCATCCCCTCTCCAGTATGGGACAATTCGAGCCTGATTTGCAAAAACCAATCATAGAACAGCCCCAACCATGTTGGTGCTAAAGTAGGGTCTGTGCTTGCAGGCAGTCAGAGGAGGGAGAAAGGAAGTAAGAACTCCATCTAGGACTTCCTAGAGATGAGGCAGAGTAGAAGACTGGCTGGATTTCAAACCAGAGGATCAACGTACATCATGGGTATCTGTGAGGCTCCTGATACTGGAAAGCCATGTGAGTTGCCTCTGTGGTGACAGAAAGGAGCAGATAGGAACTGACTCTGACATCCAGGCTTTTTTATGAAATGTTCTCGGTTTTAGCCTGGATTCAATGAGAAGCCTGAAAAGGGATTGAGACTGGGAAAAGTGCAGGCCAACTGGGTCTTTGAAAGATGCCCTGCCTGCCCTGCCCTCCCTTTCTCTCCTCCATTCTTTTCCTCCTAACCTCCCCTTCCAAATTTGCCCCCACCCCTTTCCCCACCTCTTATACTGGAGATGGAATATAGGGTTGTGTGCGTGCTGGGCAAGTGCTCTACCACTGAGCTACACCCCCAGCCCCACTCCTTGTTTCATTTCCTTATTTCATTTTCATCTTTGTTGGACAATTCCATCTTCTGATTGTTTTTTATTGTCACACAAATTTAGTCATTAGTCAACAGCTGACAATATTGTTGCAGACAGCTGTGGGCCAGGCCTCAATACAAAAGATCCAGCAAATACATCCATATCCTAAAGACAGATATTCTAAATAGCTCCCTATCACCCTGAGGAAGCCAGGAGTCACCATTCCAACGCTTTCTATGAGACTCGATAAGAGACTTTCTACGAGACTCACTTCCCAATGTGTAATCCTAACGTAATCAGTTTTACCTGAACTGTTAATCGTATTGATTAACCATAGTTCTGTCCCATCTTATGCCTATCTGCCTTTTGGGTTCCCAGTTTTCTCCACCTTGAACCCGTCTCACCCCATGATTTTATATAAAAGTCCCTGGAAAAAACAAGAGTCCTTAGCAAGCTGCTCGGGACCCCTTCTGTCTCTCTCAGACAGAAGCTTCCTTTCTCTCAATAAATATATTCCACTCTTCACCTCCGTTGTTCCTAAAATTCATTCTTCGATTTTAGAGAACACAAACTCATACTGGTCAGGAGTTTCATTCCCCTATATCAATAGAACCATACTTTTTTCTATCTGTGAACTAAAAAAAAAAAATGCATGTACCAGGAAGTTTTTCTTCACATGTGCATTATTTTATTGAAGAAACATCATTTAGGAAAGCAATCATAAATTTTCAGGAAGCACAAATTTTTTTCTAAACACATGTGACTGCCCAGCCTCCCAATTTTTACTTAGTACCAGCTGATGCTTTACATGAAGTTACATGTCTCTGAATGTTAGGTCCGTTCATCAGAGAGATCTAGAAGGAGAGATGTAACTGGTCTCTGATCATTTTCTCATTTGTGTCATTTAGGGTTCTGTCCTTTATGATTTGGTGACTGAAGACCCAGCAGCAACATTAGTACTTTGTGCAGCCACTGATGGTTAATAAAACTTTTGTAATTGAAACCTGAACTGTATTTATTTTTGAGTTATTTACCTATGTAGTGTTATGTACTCAGTGATAACAGAAATGTGTGTATATTGAAACTGAGTACGTCGAGAGCTCCTATATGTATACATGTGTATTTATAACACAGCATGTGTGCATAATCTATATGTATTATGTACACATCATTTATATCATGCGTACACACTACCTACATACAATAATGGGTCACTTAAGGATGGAATACATGCTAAGAAATGCGGGACTTCATTGAGTGAACCTCACCCACAGGCACGCACTCACACATATAGCTGGGCCGTCAGGGACAGCCTGGCAATCCTGATCCAGACTTCTACAGTGCATCCCTGCACCACACCATGGGCAGCTGTGCACTTCGATTAGTGTGTGTGAACTGAACACTCCTAACCCTAGACACCGACGGAGAAGCCCAGTGTGAAAGCTGACAAATTGTGTCCAGTGTGGGGCATCACCATAGACATAGCTCTTAGAGCTGATGCTGCCCCAGTGGAGCCAGTGCATGAGTGGCCAGTGAACGTGAAGGTCAAGGACATAGCCAAACACTTTTTTTTGGTACCAAAATTACAACCTTGTGCTTGCCAAGCAGGCACTATGCCACTAAGCTATATCTCTGGCCAGCCGTATACTTTATAAGCACTGTGTCCTCAGGCTGTACTGAACTTGCTTAAATTTTTTTCTTCAATTATAAATTAATTTTAGTTTACTGTATCTTTTTCTTACTTTATAATCCTTTAAATGTTTAAAACTCTTTGGTTCTTGTAGTAACAGTGTCAAACAGAGACAGGCCAGGTGTTGTGACAAAGGACAGCGATGCCACAAGGCCTGAGAAGCCACAACAGAAGTGAGTTCGAGCCCAGCCTGTGCAATTTAAGTGACTTAGCAAGACTCTGTCTCAAAATAAATCTAAAAGGGCTGGAGAGGTAGCTCAGTGTGAAGCCTCTAGGTTCAACCCCAGTAGCCCCCCCACACACACAACATATCAAAAACAAACATACAATTGTACATTTTCTTTCTTTATATTCTTGTCCTATATGTTCTTTTCTACTTTTCACATTTCTATTTACTTTGTAAACTTTTTTTTGTTGCAAAGTAAGTTACAAACACCACACACATTAGCCTCAGCCTCCCCAGGTTCTGGGCTACCAATTCCCCTGCTCCCTCACCTCTTCATATTTTATCCCACTAGAGGGTTGGTCTTTAGGAGCAATAGCATGCATAGAGCTGCCACCTCTTCCAATAACAAGAGCTTCTTCTGAAATCGTCCCCAAGGACCTGTGTGGGGTTGTTTTATAAGTAGAAAGAGTACACTCTAACATAATGATAAAATTATAGAACAGTATAGTAAGTGTGCAAAGCAATAGCATCACATCATTAAGTACTGTGAGTAATTGTACTTCCTATACTGCTACATGTTGTTAAGACAATAGATTTGTTTACACCAGCAGCACCATAAACACAGGAGTAATACATCATGCTATAATATTAAGGCAGCTATGACTTCACCATTTTTCAGCTACATAAAACCTTTTATTTTTTTGAAACAAGTTCTTGCTATGTAGTCAACCTGGCCTTGAGCTTCCTGTGGGTGCTGGCCTTGGACTCATGGTGAGCCCCCTGCCTTGGACTCCCAAATGCTAGGGTTACAGGTGTATATGACCCCATCCAGCTTTCCGCTATGACTTATAGGACCACCATTATACAGACAGACAGTCCAACTGTTGCCTGAAATATTATACAATGAATTTTCCTCTGTGTCTGATATACACACATACACACACACTCTAAAGTTGTGAAAAACCTGAATACATCTATAATTCTCCTAGACCGCTAATGAAATGTAAAATACTACAACCGTACTCCAAAAACAGTTGGGAAGTTTCTAATAAAATGAACATAACCCTAAGGCCTGGCTTAGGTACTCAAGAAAAATGATGATAAATGTCCAGTGCACTATTTATTCCTAATATCCAAGACATGGAATAGCTCAGTTGTACATCGGTGGGCAAATCAACAAACCATGCTATATCCATAGCAAGGAGCTCTATTCAGCCTAGGGAAACCTTTCAGGTGATAGCCGTAAGGTTGATTACATGGGTACCCATGTTTGCCAATCATCATATGACTTTGCACACACTGAAAATGGATGCATTTGAACCCAAATTCAGTAGAGTTAACTCTTAAAATTTTAACTTTTAAAGCACTATTCAACTATGACTTCATTGCTCAAAATGACTCTGGCAAGGGGACAGAGAGATGGAGGAAGGGAGGGAGGACAGGGGACAGGAGACAGGAAGGGGATGAAAAGATGTGTTATGTACACAGACCAACTCCCCACGATGAATGGACTTGTCATGCGACGGGACAATAACTCCTGAATAACTCCTGACCTGTTAGTTGTCAGGTTGACTGAGTTTGTATCTCTCAATCACTGAAGAATGGCTAGGCAGTCAGAGGAGGTTAAGAGTAGCAGAAGTTTATTGAGAGAATGCTCCTGGGAAATAGGAGGAGTCTTGAAAGTGGGTTGCCATTGAGGCTCTTTGACCAGGTGTAGCTGATACAAGAATCACAATTTGGGTAACTGTGGGCTGAATTATAATCAATCTGTAGGATTGCAAGTATAGTAGCTTAGCTAATATTGATCCAATTGGAAAACAAGTCATGTAACTTTAGCTGATCTAAAGCTTCTAAAGTATACTGAAAGATAAAAGGCATTTTGGGGAAGGGGTAGGAGTCTGGGTCAGGGTAATCTGGTCACCCATCTATCCATCTGACACCTTACCTAGGCTCGCTGCCTAGGTGGTGCTGATCACAGCAATCTCCAGCTGCTGTCATCTATCTCCAGGGAGACTGTGGGCTGGCTCTCTTTTGGTCCATCCCCAACTACATTTCTTATGAGTCTAATCTTCTGCACTGACTCCCTCCGCTTAGAGTCATGCGAGTACCAGGCTCATTCATAGCCCAAGTGAGACTCTGAAAGGGCCAGTATGGATCTGCAGGGTGCAGTGTCAATCTCTGTCCCTGTGCCTCTGCTTCAGCCCCCAGATTCCCCGCACATCCCCAAGCTCTGCAGCAGGCATCTGGGAAGAGCCTGCCTATGCAGGCTCCTCTGAATGGATATTTGGACAGAACCCTAAACCATGACGCAGGACCTGAGATATCACAGAGAGAAGTCCTGACACTCAGAGGTGCTCTTTCTCTGCTCCTTCTGGCCCTGTCTTCCCAGCTACTAATTGTAGGGATTCCCAGAAAGCAGTGTAACCAGAACTCCACTTCCCAGCTCCCAGAGACCTGGAGCACACAGTCTTCAGGTGCTCAGGTCCCTGTCTCTATCCCCTCCCACCGCCATTCCAGGGCTCCCAGCTCCTTCACTAGAATCTTTTGTCGTTTGGAAGTGGACTTGGGTTTCCCCAGGGCTGCCCAGTGTGAGCACAGCCAGGGAATCCAATAGGCCAACTTCTGGCAAGACACACACCTCATCTGCATGCTAGAAAGATCCCAGCTCCCGCCTATCCACAAGGATGACCTCCTCCTCTGAAGGATTTGGTTGATTAGCCTCTGTCACTTCTTCAGCTTTGATATCTGTTCTGTCTTCTCTTGAACAGGCTCTTCCTGGGGTCTAACGTGACTTAAGAGACAAACCAACTATATGCTGAGGTTCTGAATGGGCATTCAACTTATCAAGTGAGATTTGTGGTTTAAAAAACCAGTATTGACCACTAAAGAAGATCATCTGCACTTGCGGCCTCAGAAGGAAATACTTGCCTATTTCCAGTAGCCACTTAGTAATTATGGACTAGAATGTCATGTGACGAAACACAATGCTGTG
This sequence comes from Cavia porcellus, assembly GCF_034190915.1. Classification (NCBI taxonomy): domain Eukaryota; kingdom Metazoa; phylum Chordata; class Mammalia; order Rodentia; family Caviidae; genus Cavia; species Cavia porcellus. Next base: position 32,146,493 of record NW_026947500.1, read on the forward strand.
AAGTAAACTTTTGGCCTGTTCACGCGCGCAAGGCGCACCTGAGGCAGAGGCTGGTAATAGACGTGCTGCAGCAGTTCTTGTGGTCCCACAAGAGCTCCAGGGGAAGCTGGAGTGGCAACAAATGGCTCCAAGTTTCACCCCAAGTCGCCTCACCCCCTCCCCATAAGAATCCCACATCTGGAGCATATGCAGTCCTAATCTTCTTCCCATTGCAGACAACAAACAATCAGGGACACACCCATTGGACCCCTTCAGGAGAACAGTCACAATGCTTCCTGCAGCCCTGCGTGCAGACAAAGGCAGCAGTGGTTGAGTTCCCTGTTCAAATGCAGTGTGAATGAGACCCCTGCCACCATTTCCTCAAAGCATGTCCAGCATGGCAATCAATCTCAGAAGGACCACTGGAAAATTCCAGGGAACCTGCTTCATGCACAGGCGCCTGACAACTGGGCAGGAGGCGATCAGAATCTCAGACCCCTTCTCTAGCGTCAGAGACTAGGCTTTCCCTGCCATAAACGCAGCATGCTGGGGCCCTGATGCTGCCAGGGATTTGAGGAGGAGGGGGATGAGAGATGATTGGGCCTGAGACTACTAAGCCCCACTGGACCTACTTGAAACTAAAGCTGATCAACTCAGGCAAATCAAGGTGAGGACATCTGATCCAGCCACATCCAACCCCACTACTGCAGGTAGGAGGGCCCAAAATCTGATTTTGGCAGGGTTACCACTTTCTGGATAAGCCCCAAGGAGACTGCTTATAACAAAAACCATGGGCTGAAGCAGCACGCAAGGTGAAAAGGTATGTGTGTAAATTAAAGTCGGCAAAATTACCCCACTTCTCCAACTCGCTTTTTCCTCATTTGCAACACGAGCATCAAAAGACCCCTTCAGCTATGGAGATGGCAGGTATTGCTTGCAGTGTGCGCATTGGGTTACCAGGGATTCCTGTGCACCAGTGTTGCCCGGAGCACCCTAAGGCAGCAGTTAGCTGAACACCTGTAGTTGCTCCCCTTTTCCTAGCTTCTCTCCTCCTGCAAAGCCTTGCCGAGCCACTCGCTCTGCAGCTGAGCATAGCATGGCTGCAGCTCCCACACCTTCCAGATACTTCTCTGCTCTTCTAGTCAAAAGGCCAGCAACCAAAGCCTGTCTTCGAGGGCCCTTGGGATGAGAGCTCTCCAGGGGCCTCCGCTCACAGACAGGGTCAGAGAGGTCTGCTGAGCCCTCTGCTTTAGGATAGAGAGGTCTTTTGTGGGGGACCATCTGCCCCACTCCTGTAGGTACCTCTGCCAACAACTTGGGAGATGCAGGTGGAAACCGTGGCCCTTCTTTTTGCAACCAATCTCAGCTTCTTGTTACTTGCATTCTCCCCTGGACCTAAGCTGTGGAGTTCTGTAAACAAACGTAATACAAAATGGCTCTCTTCTGCCCTGTGCAGTGATAGAAGCTAAACCCAACCCAGCTATCTCTGCAGCCTGGCATTTTTTCCAAATCCCTCTGTTCACATCTTTCTTCTCACCCGCAGGGCAACTACTTAAATCTGTCTCCTCTCTCTTCAGCTCCTATCCTGTCCTGTCCTATCTCTAGCAGTCCCTGCACCCCAGGCTGCTCCAGACTTTTCAGGGACACTCAGCCATAACCTGTGCTCCTGAGTTATGAGTGCCTCCCTCACAGCTGTAACGTTCCCATCAGTGTATAAATAAGCCTAGAGTCTCATCTACCCTGAAAAACTAAGCCAAACCTTGACCTTCTTACATCTCCCAGGCCAAGCCATCCTCCTGTACCATGTTGTACTGATCCTCCCGTTACCAAACCACTGTGCCCCAGTGCCAGCTGTGTGCTGGACATGACTGCTCAGACATGTCACATGCATGTTGAGACCCAGCTTCAAAGCCGAGCTTCCTTCCTGACGGACTGAGCTGCACAGAGAGACAAGCTATCTATCTCTGGTCTGTGAATTTTGACTCCCCACTTAATTCTAATGATTTGGGGTACACAGATGGATGGGCATGCAATGAAAGAGCTCAGTCTGGCCTGAATCCCAGCAAAGACCCAACCTGTTTTCTTTATTCAGATGCCGCCAATCCCTCGCACATTCTTGGCCTAAATTTCTCAAAGGCAGGAGCTACACTGTACTTTTGTTCCTTCTCTGAGGTTCTGCACACATGAGGGATCTAGACTGTATGCTCCTTTGAATCACCATTAACCCTCTCCCCAAAGATTGTCTTCAATAAAACCAGTCCTTGGTGCCAAAACAGTTTTGGAGCACTGTAACTCATGAAGCAGATTAGGCCTTTGGCCCCTCTTTAACAATTCTCCCCCTAATTCATTTATCCGCATGTGTGTTTATTCTCCAAACTTTATTGTTCAACCCACTTCTCAATTCTAAGCCTGCCTTCAATTTCCCCAGGCTGCCGGCCATCTCTTCCTGAGGCCCAGTCTTCATTCCAGAGTCAGAGAGCGCAAGATTACTTCAGGACCCTTCTGCAACTTTGCAGCTGTGTGAGCACATTTCTCTCACCCAGCCCTACAGGGTAATTTCTGATGGATTTGACTGTTTCCCATATCAGAACTGAAGGCAGAAAGAGCCCTGTCTTCATGCTGAAGCTGTCTGTCTGCTTCAAGCACTGCAGAAGCGGATTAAACTCTCTCACAGATCATGTCTTTTCCCTATTTCTTTATTTCTCTTCAGGGAACCATTATGCATTACTTCTTGTCCTTGTCTCCTGTCTGCTCTCTGCACACCACAGCCCTCGTCTCTCGACTGGCTGCCTCCCAACTGTCTCAGATTCTTCACAGCCCCACATTCCAATGGCCCAACTGTCAGCCCAGGCTAATCCTTCCCCACTAGACCACCAGAATGCCTTTCCCTCTAGTTTTACCTAACACGTGATAATTTAAAAATTCAACACATATGTGTCCTAAATATTGCTGTGGGATACCTTTCATTCAGATGAAAATCTGAGATGAGAAGAAAGAGGTCCTGACAAAAGAAAGGCTTTTGTGTTGAGACCCAAGATGGCCTCTTGCTGACTGTCTCCTGGTTTTCATGCCTTTATGTAGTTTCCAGCCACACTGTTCCAATGTTAGTCTGTGTGACCATTAAATATGGCAGAAGTGATGGTATGTCACCTCCAAAGTCAGATTATAGAAGTTATTGGGGCTTCTGTCCCCACCTCCTGGAAAAGTGACTGTGAGGGGAGACAGTGGTCATGTTGTAAGGTCACTCAGACAGCCCATGAAGTGAGGAACCAAGGTATTCTGCAGACAACCACGTCATGAGAGCGATATTGCTTGGCAGAAAATCCCCTAAAGTCAAGTCATTGACTCACTACCTTCCTGGGAGTAATTTGCCCCAGCCTCATAAGAGACCCTGAGGTACACTCACCTACTGATCCACAATACCATCTGTCATTAATTTTCATAGATAAGTGGATCGCTTATGTCTTTTTACCTCCTGTTCTACGGGGCTATGCATACATCCAGCGCCAATACCATACTGGCTTAGTGGCCATTGTTTTACATATAAATTTAGTTATCTGATAGGCACAGTCTCCCATTTATGTCTATGTCTTCAGAATCAACTTGAATTTCACTAAAGAGTTTGAGATTTTGATACAAGAACTTATAAATGCATTCTTTATAATAATATATCAAGCCTTCCTATCTGTCAATATACAGGTCTTCATTTATGAAAGCTTTAACAGTTTCTCCATTAACGTCAGGAATCTCTTTGTAGAATCTCTTTGTATTTGATAAATCTCTTCTTAATTAATTATAATTGATATCTTTTCATGACTGATATTTTACTTGTTAGTACTGTATTGAAATGCATTTGATTTCTGTAGGTTGATCTTAAATCTAGCACCTGTTAAGACTTTTGGACTTACTAAATAGAGACTCACGATCTGTGAAAAACTGAGTTCTTTCTTTCTTTTCTACCCTTTCACCCGAATTTGTTTTGATCTTCTTATCACACTGGTAGGATCCCCAGCACAAATGAACAGGAGTGGTGACTGAGGGTATCCTCTTCTCCCTCTGACCCTGATAAATCTTTGATAAACATTTCATCACTTAGTAGACACAGTACTTGCTCTAGGTTTTCTGTAAATAGCCTTTGTGAGGTGAGGATAGTTCCCTTTTAGTCCTAGTTTGCAAGGAGTTTGATTTTATGTTAAATGGGTATTGAATTTCACTGAGTATGTTTTATATATCTACTGACCATATGTTTACCATCCACTGTACATTTTTTTCAGTCTGTTAATGGCTATCTCCTGAAAGAGACAGAGTAATTTAAAATGTAAAGAAAACCTTGAGCTCTATAGTGACTGATTTTTTTAACTTCACACAGTCTTAGCACACACAGGAAAGGCTGCTCCCCCAGCCTGGATTATTGTATTACTTACTTCCAGTCAAGGCACTAGACTGACCAAAATGGGCAGGGGCCTGGCTGGGGGAGATTGAAGTCAAGAAGCAGGAAATGCAGGTGGCTTAGATAACACAATGTGGCTACCACCCTGGAAAGGGGACAAGGTAGGTACCTCTTTGCCACCTCCAGACACTCCAGCTTTGCCTGAAACCAAAGGATCCCCTTCCCAGAGTCCTTCAGCCAGTCTGGGAGTGGACAGATCCTTCCCTACTCTCAGAAAGTAGGAGCCATGAATACCAATTTTTTTCTTCCAAAGAATCCCAGGCTCCAGCAGAGCACTGGGGTAACAGGGTCTCCAAATGGTGGGGTCACCAGAGTGAAAGACTAGCTAGCACCCATTCGTGGCCTAGCAGTGCATTGTGCAATCTTTTTTGCTTTGGGGGGACTTCAGGTGGGTCCCAACTGCTGTGTTTATAACTCCAAAGTGTAGTCTGAGGGCAGAAGAACAGTGAGTGTGGCCATAGGGGATGAACCAGGGTCCGAGGGAGGAACTCCAGGGAGCCCAGAGACGGACGGAGTGCAAGGAAAACTTTCCTACTGATGGTCCTGATGGATCCAGGGGTGCCCTGTCACAGCGAGTGACAGATGACCTGATGACCCCATCACAGAAATCTGATGAGGATCAGCGGAGTCACTCAGTGCCCTGTTTTGGTTCAGGACTGCATTTCCATCTTTTATACCACTGACCTTGACACTTGATCCTCTGGGTTGACCTGCCTTCACTCCATGACCCAGAGAGCATTTAGAAACTGTGTGTCCCTGTATATTTTCCAAATTGGATCAGCAGCAGGGACTTTAAGCTGTGCCAGAATGTAAAGACCTGCTCATGAATTCATGTGTGTGGAAGGAGTAGCTGCTCCCTGACTCTTTATTCATCCAAACACAAACAGGCAGTTTATTGGTGAGGCTTAGGAACTGTGACAAAGTAGAGCATGCAGATTGAGGGCCTGGTACAGCCACCAAAAGACAAGGGGTAGGGGCAGCATCTGTGGGCGCCTCTGTAGATGCCACTTTCTCTCTCATTTAAGGGAGCTGGGCAGGAATTGAGTTCAGTACATCGCTAACAGGTGGATGACCTCATGGATTCCCATAGACTCTGAGCCTTTTCATATGAGTCAGTCCGGTGCTTCTACAGATTCATGGCACTGAAGATGGCCCCTGACTCCACACACTCATCACTAACCCAGTAAACCTAGCCTGGGGCTAAAAATCAAACTCCATTTCTCATTGTCTTCAGGGTTGTAAGTCTCAGTCGTGCCACTCAAAATCTCAATGGAATTTCTCTGGACATACAGCTTGATTTTCTAAACCATGGAGACTTGGTAATGGCCTCACTCTGGGACTGTCCACAGCTGGCTGTAATGTCACTTGTCTGAGATCTTACCACACTGGCCACGATTCATCTTCATGGACCACAGGAAGTCCTTGCCCAGGGGCTGAAGCTTGGCTTTGAGCTGCAACACGATTTTCCCCATGGTGCTCCTGCTCAGCATAGTGCTGGGTATGGCTGCTGCTTACCAGCCTGTCATGCCAGTGGTCTTTAGTCCATTAATGTTAGAAAGCATAACTAGACGGATTATTTAGGCTTTGCCATGGCACCAGTTCCTCCACCTTATGTAAACACTCTGCTTTTGTGGTTTTGCATGATGGGGCTACAGAAAAGAGCACAAGGGTAGAGAAGCGGCATAAATACAGCATACACAGTTTACCATGCCCAGGGGTTAATTTTATTGTCCCAGCCTTTTGTCCCATCATGATGGTCCCTGAGTCCCTCAAGTGTAAGAATGAAATGGAAGGCATACATCATTATTGTTAATGGCTTCCATTCAGATGTCTCCCTAAAGCTTCATGTGCTCATAGGTGGGACTTTTCAGAGCTGGCTAGATCTAGGGTGTATGACACTGGGCTTAAGGGTGTGAAGTATTAAATTAGTCCTGTGATTAGTTTGGTATAGTTCTGGGTATGCGTAACGGGAAGGGTCATGCTGGGTGTGGATTGTACCGACCAAAAGGCTTGTAGCCTGGATGGAATAACAGGGAAAGGAAGGTGCTGCTGCTGCTGCTGCTGCTGCCTCTTGCCTGCCATCCCATGGGATCCTCTGTCATGCCCCTCTGATCTGCTACTCTGCCTTGGAGCCAGCTGACTATGTACTGAAACATCTACAAACTGACAGCTAAAATAAGCTTTTCCTCCTCTAATCTTGGAGGTTGAGCATTTTGTCTCAACGAGGAGAAAAGCATCTAAGACAGGCACTGATATTTTGTACACACTGGTCAAGAGTGGCTTCTCTACCAAAGTGCCACGAAGACCTGAGGATGGACAAACACACATAGAGGAAGAGCATTGAAGGCAAAAAAAAAAAAAAATAGCAGGTACAAAGGCTCAGCAGTGCTTGCTTGGTCTCAATCCCTCACTTAGCCTGAGTACAGGCTATCTCACATCTGGCAGAAATTTCTAGAGCAGGGTCCTGACTCTTTCTCTGCTTGTGCCTTGCTCTTCTGTGGTATCTTCTTAACACTCTCACCAAATGGTCCTTTTAAAACCTAAATGAAGAGCCAGGTGTTGTGGTGCACACCTGTAATCCCAGTACTTTGGGAGGTAGAGGCAGGTGGGTCACAAGTTTGAGCCCAAGTGGGCAACTTAGTGACACAGTGAGACCCTGTCTCTACATAAAACATAAAAGATGAAAAGCCTGGGGATCTAACTCAGTACAAATGCTATGTGTTCAATCCCCAGTACCACCACTAAGAACAAAACAAAACAAACCAAAAAACAAACTGACAGGAAGACATTCCCATATGTAATCTGTATCAGGATTGTTTATTCCATCCTGAGCAAAAACTCAAAGCCCTATAAGAATGTCCCCTTACCTCATGATCCTACAAAAATCCATCTAAACTAAAAATACAAGACAGTGAGAATTCAATCCCAGTTTTCTCACTATTTGTGTTTGCAGTAAAAGGGGAAAAACTTGGAGAAACACTTCTTGCTGTTATGGCTGTGTCGAGATGTCCCCCAAAGCCTCATGTGGTCATAAGTGGGGCTTTCCAGAGGTAATAGGATCCAGAGCATGTGATGTTGGGATTGATTCATGGTGAGATGCTAGAATGAAGAATGCCCCACTCTGGGTGTGAGTATAGAATGGATATAAGGGACAGGAAGAGGGCTTCTGTGGTCACTTGTCACTTGCTGCTGCTTCTTCATTAGTTTGCTGCCCGTCTTGAACTGTTGCTCCTCTGCAATGCCCCTCTGCCATGCCATCCTGCTTTGGAGCCGCCAATTATGGACTGAAATCTCTACTGTGAGAGTATATGAGACTCCATATTTAGACTCTATTTTATCCAGTAGCTAAACTTTAGATAATCTTAAACCTACTTCCCTAGAATAGCTCCCTCTCTGGTTAACCCCAAAATCCCCAAATGAAGGAACAAACCGTGTTTAGAACACGATGGCCAGATAACCTATGGCTACAATGGCAAACACCAGATGTTTGGAGAGGGGTCTTGTGACATTCCAACAAAATGATGTGGTGCAATGTGGTCTCCATAGCTGCCAAGAGATCTTGTGACATCCCCCCCAGAATATATTTAAGATAATGTAAAACAAAGGCTCAGGGTCAGTAGCCTCTGGTGTATAGTTGTCCTGCTGTCTGCTATTTTGAATAAACTTGCTTGTTTCTCGATTCTTGGTCTCCCATGAGTAAATTTCTTGACTTGCTATAACACTACAAGAAGTGAACCAAAATAAACCTCTCCTCCTTTGTTATGTATTTTGTCTCAGCAATGAGAAAAGTAACAAAGACACTTGGTATGGGAACAGTCACTGACTTGGTCACTTACCACATCCTTCCCTAATGCCTTCCTTTGTACAACTTGGGACACAGATATCTATGCAAATAAAGAAGCCTGGAGCCTCATTAAGAATCACCTCTGAAATGGCACATGTATGGCCTGATGACCTTTGTGAAAATGTCATCGATTTCTATGGGATTCACATCAGGGTAGAAAAGTAATAGTCAACCACAGATTTCAGTAGTGGCTCCCCAAAGAGACAATGGTGGTAGGTAAGGGTGTTGAAGCTGGGGGCTTCCACTGTATCTATAAAGCTTTATTTACCAGAGAAAGAGAATTCTACAGCAAATATTTCAAAATACCTGTCAACACTGTTAAATTCAATGGACAACTTCCTTGTTTTTGCTCATTCTCTATTTGACATATTTTATCTTGAAAGAGAATTATTTTAAAACTACAGTGAAACAGTTACCTTACCACTATCTTAGATCCCAGCTCAGGCACTAGAACTCCACCAAGTGAGAGACAACACGCTTTGTAGATCCCCGTGTGAAATCCAGAGGTCATGGCAGAAGAATGGCCAGTAGGAAACAAAGGTTAAGCATTGAGCTCTGACTGTAGTGTCCCAGGCAGCCAGTGCTTCACCAACTGGCCCATCCCACCAGAAGAGTACATTAAGGTGAGTCTCTGGGCTCTGCATCCATCCATCCCAGACAGTGGTCAAAAAATAAACCCAAAGTCCGCAAACTCTCTTACTTCATTAACTCACAAACAATGATTACTTTGGGCACAAAGCTAACATAATTGGTGAAAGCACCAGCAATGGTGCCAGTTAGTATCACCAACTGGACTGGATTAAAAGATTTCTGGAGATGCAATTGATCATAGAGATGCTATGCTTACCGGTGGATTAATTCACTGAAGTTGATAGCTGATGGTTCTAGGCGGGCCTCCAGTTGGAGACTGTGGATCCCTCTGGGTTTTGGAGGGTGTCTCCTGCTGGAGCCCTTTCCCTGTGCTCTGCTTCCCCCCGCACCATGATGCAAGCAGCTTTGCTCCACTGTACCCTTCTGTCATGCCACCTCAGCCATGGAGTCAGCAGACCATGGACTGAAGCCTCTGAAACTATGAGCTAAAATAAACCTTTCCTTCTTTAAACCATGAGTGTCACAGCTCAGTGGCACAGTGCTTACCTAGTAAGTGCAAGGTCTTGAGTTCAATTCTCAGTACAAAACAAAAAGGTGGATGTCAAGTACTTTGTCCCAGCAATGGGAAACTTGACCAATGCAATGACTAATTACTCTCTAAGTGCAGTGCACTGTCCAGCAGCTTCCTTTTATAGAACTTCCTTTTATTGAACAATTACTATGGGGAACTAAATTCTGCATTAAGAACTTTATAAAACACTAAACACTTAAAATATTCCTGTAACATTTATTCTGGGACTTTGAGAAGTTATTTTCTTTTAACGATGTAGCTATCTATTATTTCCCTTTCTGGTTGCTATTTTATAATGTCTGTAAAACCCCTCTGTTTGCTGCTCAGTTTCCCATTGTCTCATGGGGAAGGCTGCAGGGCACAGCAGAAAGGATGTTGGGGTCTGAAAGAGAGTCAATCAGCGCAACTAACACTCAAAAAATATCTGTAACATATGCTCAGTTCAGCTCCAAAGAGAACTGAGGAACCTTATTTTTTATGTCCCAGTCAGGGTCCTAATGTCAATAAACCAAATATTCATTAATATCTGTCCTTCTTCCTTCTCTCCACTGGACATGGGTACGGCCTCTATCAAGTGGCACCTGCCTTGTTACTAAACATAGCTCTCGCTTCTTTCCTTTTCCTTTGGCCTTTTTGCTCCACCCAATAGCTAGCTTCAAACTCCTGGACTCAAAACATCCTCTTGTTAAAGAGTATTCTGTGCAATAGAAAAGCAAAAAGTATGAGCAGGTTTATTGAGTTGAGGATGTGAAAGGGAACACACAACCCATGGCAGTTGGGCTGTCTCTTTCTCTCTGTCTCAGATACAGAGAGGCAGAGGGTTATATGATTGGAAGTGGCACACGGGGCATTGATGACGTGTGAGAAGCTGATTGGAGTTTTCTTTGCATGCAAACAAGAAGAGGAGTTGCAATTAGGGCTGAAGAAGAAGCAGGAAGGATTCCTGCTTTGGCCTTCCACCACGTTAGACCACCACCATAATTGTACAGGAATTTACACGAGGGCAAGAGCCTTTCACCTCTTACCTCAGCCTTTTCAGTAGCTGGACATACAGGCATAGGCCACTTTACCTGGTGATAGTCATCATCATCGTCAAATCAAGGCTCACATATTTATAAGAATGTGATAGCTCGGACCCTGGAATAAAACCCAAGGAAGCAAGAAATTAAAATTTGGGGAGCAAAGGCTTTATTTTAGGCCAGGTCTGGTGTCACAGTCTCCAGGAGCCAATTTGGAGACTGCGCACCTCACAGCTAAAGGCAGTGACTTATAAAGTAAAAAACCACAGGAATGCTATGGCTATTGACACAATTAGATTGCAGCCGGCAGCTGGACCTTACAGAACTCTCTGTAATGTCCTGAGGTTAATCATTTCTTTAAAGAACAGCAAGCACTTCTTTTGAAGAATAGTACAATTTAGCACAATTAGCACAATTTAGCAGCACTGCTGCTTTACAGAACAGGCTTCGGGGCACAGCAGTTAGGGGGGCTTAGGTTATAACAAAGAAAAGCTGTCAAAACCGAATTAACCACATATACCTTTGTCTTTCCAGTGAACCAAACCAGGTGTTTGGGTGGTTGGTTTTATTTCTGCTGCTCGGCATTGAACCCAGGGTCCCTTCTATCACTGAGCTACGCCTTCAGCTCCCACACTGTTTGTACACAGGTGAGGGTACTATTACAGTTTAGATCTAGAATTTCCCCCAAAGTCTCTGTGTGGAAGGTGACTGGATCACGGGGGTACCATAGTTAATCACTGCAGTGATCCATTCATAAAATCAACAGCCGAAAGTGCTCTTAAGAGCTGGGGCCTGGTTGGAGGTGGGTTCCTGGGGTGTGACCTAGGAAGGTGTATTCTAGGAAAGCCAGCTGTTCCCTTGGCTTTCGGCTTCCTAGCTGCCCTGGATTGGACAGCTTCCCAGTCAGGTCCCTCCACCATGCAGTTGCCGTTCTGGACCCGACGGATTGAACTGAACCCCAGAGTGCAAATAAATTTCTCTTCCTTTAAATTGAGGGTATTTTGTCCCAGCAAGCGGAAAGCTGACCCCAACACCTGTAGCTAAATAAAGCATTGTATTGATTTGTGCGGGTAATGACGTCATTTCAAGACACCGTCAAGTCCTTTATCTCTGATTCAGCAGGAAAGTTTCTGCGCTGGGTCTGGAAGCGCATGCGCCCTGCTGCCCTGCGGGGCTGGCCCGGAGCTTGGCATCTGCCGCGGGATGGAGGGGAAGCCCGCCGGGTCACCAGCGAGGTCCTGGAGAAGCCGTCAAAGCGGTCCCGGAGCCTCGTCCTGGCCGTCCTGCCCCAGCCTCGGCCTCTGGATGCGCTGTGCCCGCCAGGCCCGCCTGGAGCCTCCTCTCGCGCAGGGGACGCAGGGGTCCCTGATGTCCGAGGCGGAACGCGCACTTTGGGGACTTGGGGCGCGGAGGCCGAGGCAGGACCTCACGCTCTCCCAGGGCCAGGCGCGAAGTCTCCGGAAGAGGCGCTCTCGGAAGGAAACGCAAGGCCCAGGGTTGTGCCCGGCAGGGGGCGGCCTCGCCTTCTGCACCCGAGGACGCCTGGGCGGAAACTGCTCCCTGGAGATTAGGATGCCCGACCTTGGTTTTCTCCGCATCGGTTGCCCTGAGTTGCCCATTAGCTCGGAAGTTGAAAGATCCGTTGAGCTTGGCAACGGGACTAACCCGAGAACTTCCCAGGACTGGGGTCCGGCGGGGACATTAGCGGCGACAGGGCACCACCTTGCGGTCAGCGCGGAGGTGACAGCGGCTGCCAGACCACCTCAAAGGCAGCGGGAGGATCATGCTCCTTCCTGCCTTGGGTACCCCTGCCGCTTCTCAGGGGCGCCTTCATGACCTCGCTCTTCCCACCCCTCCATCCGGCACCATGAGGGGGCCTTAAGCACATGGTGGGTCTCAACCCCCAAGCTAAAGCCCTGCCCACCTTGCCCTCTGGGCCAGGCGTGTGCACCCAAGGGCCTTGGGGTTCTGGGGATGACATGACCAGAAGAGCCCAGCGCCTGGCAATGGAGTTCTTGCCATTTGGAAGGGCAAAGGATAAGGGAGCAACCGTCTTGGCCCCAAGAGTTCTTACTCAGAAAGAAGGATGGGGTAGAATGAGGACTGAAGTATGGATCGCTTCCCAACAGCCAAGGGCACCAGTGCGGTTTTTTTCCTGCTCCTGTCTCATTTATCTGAGCACTTTTTCTACACACCCCACCCCACCCCATACAGAATTTTCCCTCTTATTCCTCCACCTCTTTGGGTGCATGCTGTCTCCTGAGTCTTATTCCTGTCTGCTTAGCTCATCCTGGCTCCTTTTCTACCCACCTGGGCTCCACTTCGTTCCCTGAATGTCTGTTCTTAGTTGTCATCATCGTTAAAGCCTACTTAGTACCTTTGTAGACTGTTAAGTTCTTCATTTAATGAACTCAATGCCCCAATACTCCGATGCTACAGATATTAATATCTCTTCCATCCTCCTTTCTCTCCTTTGCTACCCTTCTCTGTCTGTCCTCTCTCTCTCTCTCTCTCTCTCTCTCTCTCTCTCTCTCTCTCTCTCTCTCTCTCTCCACACACACACTAAGAATCAAATTCAAGGCCTCATGCATGCCAGGCAAACACTGTGCCCTTGATTGACATCCCCAGCCTCTTCTCTGTTTTTTAACAATCAACTATATCCATGACCTTGAATCTGTCTCTTTCACATAGGTTAGCACTGCTACCACACTTTCCCTGTTCATCTTTTATATTCAGACTCTTCCTTTTAACTGGTTCCCCTTGGGATAAAACAGAAACTCTTATAGCTTAAAAGCCTGCCATGGTATGAGAACTTGAATGGATTAAGGAGTTTAGCGGGTTAGTAAAGGGCAGTTCTGGGTGTGTCTGTGCATGATTGACATGTAGCCTAGTAACCGGGAGAGGAAGACCCGCCCTGGATGTGAGTGGCTGGAGGCATGAAACAGGAAAGCAGGAGGCAGTGTCCAGTCTTCTCCATCACCTTTGGGTGAGAGTCGCTAGTCCCTTCTCCCTGCCAGGATGCTCACCTGCGAGGCTACCCTGAGCTTTCAGGCCTTCGAGATTGGACTGGAGCTGGGTCCTGATCCTTCTTGGTCTGTGGCTTCTGTCTTCTTGGCCCTCTGGCTCTCCAGTCACACACAGAGAGGTGGACTCTACCGCCTCTCACCCTGTGAGCAAACTTAATAAGTGCCAAGTGCAATTACCCTGCATTTTGTATTAATTCTTCCCCTCAGGAGAACCCCAATATGAAGCCTCTTTCTATTCACCCAGCCATTAAAGGACACCTCACCTTTTTGTATTTTATCAACCCCTGTTGTCTGTCTGTTTACTTGTTTATTTATTTATTTACTTATTTTAGGGAGGGTTTCACTGTGTAGTTCAGGCTGGCCTTGAACTCACCATGTAACCCAGGCTGCCCTCAAACATGCATTGATCTTCCTGCCTTAGCCTCCAGAGTGCTAGGATTACAGGCACGCCTGGCCACATCTTTTTTAAAAGAGTAAGTCAGAAACTATACTGCTAGAAGTCAAGAAACCAATTTTTCACCAGGCAATACACTTATATGCATGCACACACACATATACACACACGCACACTAAATGAGTAACAAAAATCAAAGGAGAGAGAGAGTAATTTAATTCATTGTTCCTTCTGTCTCTTCTCTTCCCAGGTCATTCTTGTTTCTGGCAATTAGGCATCTGTGGCCATCCCGGAAGTCACCAGAACTATAGCCCCTGCCTAATCTCAGCTTTTTTGCCAGTTATGTCTCCATCCTGTCCTGACATTTTCTCCTGTCTCTGCCGTCTGGATGCGCCTCACTGTTTCTCCACTTTATGACCCTTCTTTCCAGGGTCCCTTCTATCACCTCACTGCACCTACACATCTTCTAAGGCGATGGACCTGGTGGACCAGCTGCTCATTGAACACTTGGGCTCATGGGCGCCTACACTGGTCACTGGTAATATTAAACTCTGCTGTTCCAATTCTGAGAGACACAGTCTCTCCGGATCGACTTCAGCTCCCTGGGATTGTGCAGTGGGAATCTCGTTTCACCTGGCCATTTAGCAATTTATGTGCTTCTGGAAATAGAAAATGTTGGTAGATCTATGGTCATTATTTCTAAGCCCCAAGTCCCAAGATAATATCACCCTTCCCTTAAAATCTTGTGCATTGGCACTGAAACATTATAACTGATATTATGGGTAACACTCCCTTCCCCACCACCCCTTAAAGTGCCCTTTGTAGGGAGCACCTGAACCTGGAGATCAATCACACGTGTGGGGCTAATGCAAGGCCAGTCCTGAAAACACAACCCAGAGTGAGCCAGGTAAACAAGCTGTTCTAGCTCTAAAAAGGGCAAGTACCCAGGCCAGCCAGGCAAATAAGTTGCTAGGCAGAAGGGTTGAAATTAATGTCATCCTCCTGAGTATATAAATATGCTGTGGTGGTCAGAGCAGCTCCTTTTCTCCCATCAGGAGAGAGGGCTCCCCCTGATCTCAGCTTTCCTCTCTTTTCTTTGTTTTCCCATCCTCTCACTGTCGTTCCCTGGCCCCCTGGAAACTTTGAGAGCTGCGCCAGGTATGTGGTGTAAGGTGCCTGAACACGGAGGGAGGAAGAAGAAACAGTGAGTGAGGGGACACTCTCACTGTGTGTGCAAAACAGAGAGAAGTGCATTGGTAGTGCTTAGTATTCATCACGGCAGTGAACTGATGACATCATCAGGTGTTAAACTTGGGGCAAGAAACAGGTTCACTAGGACCAAAGAGAGAAATAGGCTTAAGGAAACCCAAATTAAAAAACAGGCTTAAGAGAAGCCAAAGAGGAAAATTGAGTTAACTGTTGGGAGCCGCGTCTGTGATAGCTCGCCTCACTTGGCGGACGTGCGGCCTGTGGTAAAGAGCAAAGCCTGGGGTAGATTACCCCTCCCATCGAATATGTTAGTTTCCTGCTTACCGCGTAAACAACCCGCTCAACAATATAGTCTGCCTGGCAACTGATGATGTTAGCCAATCAGCTTGCCTTGCTTACTTTAACATGATTGGACACTGTACCCGTATATATACCGGTGCCACCCCTGGGCGGAAGAAGAAGCCAGGTAGAAGCCCAGAAATAAAAGCCCAAAAGGAGCCGCGGAGAGCGGACCGGTAGAGGCTTTGGGGCAGACTGAAGCACAAAAGGAGCCGCGGGGAGCGGACCAGAGGAGGCTTCAGCTGGGAGAACCCAGGGCAGGCTGTACGGAAAAGGAAAATAAAAAGAAAAGGTTGTCCACTACCAGACTTTGTCGTGTGTCCTTCCTGCCGGCCGGGAGCGGACATCGACATTTGGTGGCCCGTACGGGGACTGATCACCCCCGAGACGTGAAAGTGGACAACGCTCCAGTACAGAGCTGCGAGACAGGTGAGTTGGGGATAAGCCTGGGCTCTGGGTGGCGCGCACCTACAGGGCTTTTAGACTCCCCTCAGGCTCACGCCTAAGTGGCGGATTCCTTGGGCCTCACGCGGTGAGTAACATATTAAAAGATGGGAAACATGTTAGGTAGCAACACTAAGAGCGAGGGTGGTTGTGGAAAAAGCTCTCAAGAGCTTACAAAAGTACGCAGGGTATCTGAGCAGGCCCAGTCAGGGAGCTCCCGAGAGGGGTCCGTCAAGGGGAACAAGGATGCTAAGGAGGAGGACGGGGCTCTAGCCTCGGAGTCGTCTGACTCCGAGGACGAGGGAAAGTTAAATGGCAAGGAGGCCAAAGAGACCAGCTGTCAGGAGCCTAAATCGCTCAATAAGGAGTCGCAGGGTTCTTTTCCAGCGTTGCCCCGCGAATTGCGCTCTGCTCAACCTGGTCTGCGGAGGAGTAGAGAGCTCCTGAGCGCTCCCCGGCGCGAGAGGGAGGCGAAGCCTTCCGCCCCACCTTGGGGGCCGTTTCCGGAGGCGATCCCTCGCCACGAGGCGGCCGCCTGGGAGCTCTCTCCCCTTTCGCCAGAACAGGAAGTGATGCACGGGCCCCCATTTTCCGCCCAATCACGGCCGCTGTCTTATGCTCCGCCGCCGGCGGGTCGGTATTTTTACAGGCGGCTTTGGCAGGGGGGACGCTTGTCTCATGAGGTACATCCACCTGGGATAGATAGTGGCCCCTACGGGATATTTCCTATACAAGTAGCTATGGGCCAGGGACACAATGTATGGGAGCCTTTTGAGATAAAGCAGATTAGAGAACTTAAAAATGCAGTTACAACCTTTGGGCCGACTGCGCCTTACACCATTGCCATGCTGGAGAATCTGTCTTCTGGGCCCCTCACCCCCGCGGACTGGATTCAGCTGGCAAAGGCGTGTCTGCCCTCGGGCAGTTACCTGGATTGGCGAGCCTGGTACGCAGAGTTCTCTGCCGAGCAGGCTGAGAAAAACGCCGGTCGAGGAAATGGGGACTGGGGATTTAGCTTAGCGGCATAAGCGCCTGCCTTGTAAGCAGGCAATCGCCAGTTCGATCCCTGGTACCAATAAAAAAAAAAAAAAAAAAAAAAAAAACGAAAAAGATAAAAATAAAAAATAAAAAATAAAAAACAAAAAGGGGGAGTAAGCCAAGGCCTGCCTCCAAAGGCGCGGTTATCTATGACAGGACAATGGATGGGCCCGGATCCAGTGGTCAGCTGGAACCGAGGCGCGGTTTGTGTTTTCCCACAGAAATCGGGACGAAAACCACTGTAGATACCGGAGAGACCGACACGGGCAACAAAGCCCTCGACTGAAGATCAGACCTGCCCTACTGGAGATCCATCACAGACCAACCAATAAGATGAATAAAAATAGCGGTAGCCCAAAATGGACAAGAAGATCCTCAGGCATATGCATGGCTTGCTCAATCGGCCCACGACCGAGTCTAGATATGGCGGGCATCCCTCATTCTCCTCCATAAGGTGACAATACACAGCAGGGTAGGTGAGTCAATGACGGGTAAGAGCGTGCCTCCCCAGCACGACTCGACCTAAGCCAGGCCCTACCCCATCCTGCACGTAAGCCGCTGGACTGTTAGATGCTGCCCAGGTCTAAATTTCTCTCCGAGGGGATTTCTTTACGGAGAGGAAATAAATGCAAGCTTGTGTGCATCCAGGTTCCGTCCAGTTTGTGCCTGGCCCTAGAAAAAGGACGAGGGCCTCAGGGCCTTGGCAGACCATGGCATGGCCAACCAGGGTCTAAGCCAAGGACCTACGGTAGGCCTACACATAGGGCATAAGCCTCTGCACCCAGTCCAGGAAGGGCTACGATGCGCACATTCATAAAAAATAAAATAGGGGGAGATGTTGGGAGCCGCGTCTGTGATAGCTCGCCTCACTTGGCGGACGTGCGGCCTGTGGTAAAGAGCAAAGCCTGGGGTAGATTACCCCTCCCATCGAATATGTTAGTTTCCTGCTTACCGCGTAAACAACCCGCTCAACAATATAGTCTGCCTGGCAACTGATGATGTTAGCCAATCAGCTTGCCTTGCTTACTTTAACATGATTGGACACTGTACCCGTATATATACCGGTGCCACCCCTGGGCGGAAGAAGAAGCCAGGTAGAAGCCCAGAAATAAAAGCCCAAAAGGAGCCGCGGAGAGCGGACCGGTAGAGGCTTTGGGGCAGACTGAAGCACAAAAGGAGCCGCGGGGAGCGGACCAGAGGAGGCTTCAGCTGGGAGAACCCAGGGCAGGCTGTACGGAAAAGGAAAATAAAAAGAAAAGGTTGTCCACTACCAGACTTTGTCGTGTGTCCTTCCTGCCGGCCGGGAGCGGACATCGACAGTTAACTAAAGCCAAAGAGAGAAACAGGCTTAGGAGAAATCAAAGGACAAAAACAAAAGGGAAAAGCATGTATTGATTTTACCAGTTGTCAAACATAGGGGCAAACAAGTTCTCAGGAGCCACAAATATATATGGGACTATTTATTATATTCTTTACTTCATTTGTGTGGACTTACTTGCATTAGGGGGTGTCTTAATGGTTGCAAGTTTGTTGGGATGATCACAAAGGATTTGGCTCGGACCGCTATTTTAAAATCAAGTCCCAATCGAGAAAGATGGCAGAACAACAGCCACCCTGATAACCTTAACTGAGCCATGAGCAGCAATTCCTGTCTCCTCGGTTCAGGGAAATTTTGCTACATCGCAGGCTGCAGTTCCCACCCTTCATAAAAGAGAGTCATCCTTTAAGTTAATTGGTCAACACTTGACCCTTGAAAAGGCAAATAAATGGTGTAAAGAGGCTTTAGGAACCTATGAAAAAATGGGCTACACTGGCTGAGGTGATTCAGGTTTGTGCAGACATAGGCTGCTTATCTGTGCAGAGGGCCACCTTGGTAGCAGCTGTCAGGTTTTTCATTCACAGCCTAGAAGAGAGGGAAAAAATAGTTGCTTGTTTCAGCTGCAGGGATGGGGGAGGAATTTTTGCCAAAAATTGCTCTGATGCACTTTGTAGGGGCAGCGCAGCCACTGTCTGTCCCATCAACAAAACCTTCTGCTATCCGGCCAAAGTGCAAATGGTATCACTGAGCAAATGAGCGTAAAGCCAAAACTAATGGGGAAAGCCAACCTGTTCCCCAAAAAAGCCATCAACAGGCCCCTCACAGCTTCCCTGAGGTGGCGCATCCCTGCTTGGCACTGCAGACTCCTAGTGGTAGGGGGATAGTATGGTCCTGATTTGTGGTTTGCTGATTTTTGTGTAGCAAATAGTCTCACAAAAGACAATTTCAAATAAGTAATACTGCAATAGTCAACCTGTAAAATTTCTAAAAATTCAATACTTGGCTTTCACGAGCTAGTAATAGGCTGGCTCTAGTATATCACTGTCTCACTATGGCTTTGTAGTAAGTCGTAATATCTGGTCGTGTAAATCCTCAAATTCTGTTGTCTTTCACGTGTTGCTTATTTCAGGGGTACTTGCTTCAAATTCACAATATAATCGTTCGTTTATTTAGATCTTTTTTGCTTTCTTATATCAATTTTCAGTTTGCAATACACTGACACTACACAGCTTGCTAAATTTCTTGAGTTTGTTTCTAGAAAAAAAAACTAAGTTTACATATTTAGGAGGCAAAAAGCAGTTTAGAGCAAATCTAGAGGAAAAAAATCTATCTGGATCTCTACAGACTTTCAAAGGGTTATTTAACAGAGAGAAACTGCTGATCTCTGCTCCTGTCACCATTTAGCACAGGCCCCCAGGCAGGGGAGAGAAGCAAAAAGCTTCACCAAACCTGGAGCTCGGCCCAGACTAGAGAGATGAGAGAAGCAATGTTGCTTGTTTGAGCTATAAGGGTGGAATGTTATGGTTCTAATGTAACATAATGTTATAGACTTAATACTGGTTCTTAAGGATTGTTAAACCTGTTTTATGATATTCAGTTGTGAAATGATAAAAATAAGCATGTCTTTGTATCTGGAAACCAATTCTTTAAAAATGTATCTGGTTACCAAGTTGACAAGGCATAGATTGGAATGATGGATGCATTGTGTCAACTTGAAGTTTAGAGGCTTGGCTGGCTGGGTGACTTGGGAAGTCCTCACTTTGTAAACTTCGTTATACTGTGCAAGAAGAGAGCACAGAGACAGTGTGCACGCTGCACCCACCCTGGGAAGTAGCCTACTTACAATGCAGGGCAGGGGGAAAGGAGGATACCCCTTTGCTCTTGTTAATTTTGCTGTCTTCCACTGCCATGAACTGTTACTTCCTCAGATGCCATTCAACAGGGTTCTGTTTCCCATGCCATCTTCCATCATATGCTTCTGCCTTACGCGAACAGTTCCACTTAACCTGGGAACAGGCTCCACAAATTGTTAAACAATGTTCCTCATGCATAATACATCTTCCCTCACTCTCTCTGGGCGTTAATCCCTGAGGGTTACACCCCAGTCATGTCTGGCAAATGGATGTCATTCACATTCTCGAGTTTGGCTATTTATGCTGGGCCCATGTTTCAGGAGTCACTTTCTCAGGATTTATTTTTACTTCTGCTCACACTGGTGAGGCAGCTAACCATGTCACTGCTCATTGTTTGGATGCCTTTAGTGCCCTTGGCTGCCTGCGGGCACTTAAGACTGACAATGGCCCAGCCTGTATAAGTGTTGCCTTCCAAATGTTTTGTAAACTTTTCATAGTTCCCTTACCATGGGACTTCTTTGTAATCTTCAAGGTCAAGAAATTGTTAAACATGCTCAAAATTCAATTTTGGGCCCTACAAAATTTGTACGTCATTAGAGACTTCACTTGGCAGTATATACTACTAAGCTTTTTAATCTTACTGGGGATGGGACTACAAAAGCAAAAAGACAATTCAATCTGGTTTAAAAAAAATAGGAAGGGTCCTGTGGAAAGATCTTCATTCTAGATAACAGAAGGGACCCAGCCCAGTGCTAATTTGAGGTTGAGGATGTGTTTGTATCTTTCCAGAGAATGCTGTTATGGCCTATCTGGGTGCCAGAGTGTGCCTTCTGACTGTATCATGGACCCAGATCCAAAAATGGAGTTGATTCCACCTTTCAAGAAGCCGATGGTCAGTCATGTGACAGTGATGCCTCAGAGACTGCTCTCTAGCCAATAGACAAGGATGGAGCTAGACCTGACACAGAGCCAATGAAAAGATTGACCCAGAATGCCCAGGAGATGTCAAAACAGAAATCCAAGGTCTGAATAGGTGGTAGAGAGCTTGGAGACAATTGAGCTGAAATTTACATGAAAGAAGGGGACACAAAAGTTGCCAGTAGTCTTAAGACAAAATAAAATACAAAACTATATACTAATTATAGATAAAATATTTTGTTCCTTCCAAATTCTTCTTAAGAGATCTCTGCTAATTGACCTACAACATAATCTGACTAGATTATTTATATCTATAAATTCTACATTCATAAAAAATTTTATAATTAAATTTGATCAAAAATATATTTGAGTGCACTTTAATTTCATAATAAGTTTATGTGTTTGTCCAGTCTGTTAAACTGTGTACTTGTTTGTCCATTTGTCCAATTAGTTTACAGCTGTTTTTTATTTGAGCTCAACAATTTTTCTCTTTTCCTTATTTCTTTTGCATTTTTGGATCATTTATTCTTAATTTAATTTGGGTTATAGTTTAAAAAGCATGTTTTTACCTGGGTTGCCAGCTGATAAAAATGATGTCAAAATTGGTTTCATCGGTCACTGAAAAATTGTTAAGATATTAAACAAAAATCCCTTAGGATTGGATGATTGGATAGGACTCTAATTGATGAATAAGAAAATAGCTGCCTATTGAGCAAACAGTGGGTGCCCCAGGGAGAGAACCACCCAGCGTCTCCCAAGATCTATGCCATGCTGGAACTTAGGGCACTGGGAAAGAAAGCAACCCACTCACCTCCCTGGTAAGCAGTCACGGCTCAAGCAAGCAGCAGCCCCCCCAAGGAGAGAACCAGCCAGTGTCTCCCGAGATCTACTCTACGCCATGTTGGAACTTAGGGCTCTGGGAAACCAAGCAACCAGCTCACCTCCCTGGAAAGCAGTTGTGAGCCTACTGGCACACAGGCTGAAAATCAAACATCCCATCCTTTACCCCCCACCCCATTACCAACGCGGAGCCAGAAGCATGAGCATCTCTTGGGAGGTTGACCATATGCAATATAGCAAATAGGGGGAATTTCCTCCTACTATCTCTTTGAAGGCAAATATTATTATCACTGTTTTGCTTTGTTCTGATTAATTTTATTACTCTATTCAATATTCTGCTTTGATAAGTTCTATAATGTTCTGTATTTGGTTTGATTTTGCTATATCTGATTGAAAGGACAACTACTGTGAAGATAATGACATATACAATGGTACCTATTACTGTTATTCTGGTAACCTTCTGTGATGTTCTGTGCCAATTTCACTGCATTGTCTCAATTGGCTTTGTTCTATTGTATTTTACCACCTTCAAAATAATAAAAAAAATTAAAAAAAAAAGAAAATAGCTGCCTGGAATAATTTTAACCAATTCTTGTTCATTAATGGGAGGCCCCAGTGAGCTCCATGGCCTGATGGTAAGTACATCAATAATTGTTATAAAAAATATATTATTTTGATGTGTTTATATTGGTCATCATAAAATAATTAAGTTTTCCAAACTATATGATTTTTGATCTAAAGATGTTATGGCACAAATGTTTTCACGTGGCTTTGAAGTTACTAACCTCATGGTATACCAAATGTATTCATTCCTCCACATGTACTTGCAACTACAAAACAGAAAAGGGAGGAGATGTGGGGAGCAGCTGAAGCTGGAGAGTAATAACACATGTGGGACTAAAGCAAGGCCAGCCCAGAGAGGACCAAGAGCCCAAAGTGAGCTACAGAAACAAGGTGTTCCAGTTCCAAAAAGGTAAGATGCCCAGTCAGGCAAACAAGTTGCTAGACAGAGAGGTTGAAATTGACATCATCCTCCTGAGTGCATAAATAACATGCTATCATGGTTGAGCAGTTCCTTTTCTTCCATCAGGAGAGCGCTCCATCTGACCTCAGCTTTTGTCTCTTTTATTTTACCATCTTCTCAGCATCCTTCCCCAGGAACATCAAGAGCTGCACTAGTACATGGCAGCCTTTGTTTAGGAATCCTGCTAACTCATCCAGAAGCTCCCTGATTTAAGAAAGAAATTTTTGGCCTTCAGGAGTTTGCCTGACTTGGGTATGGTGGCTCATGCATGAAATCCCAGCTGCTCAGGAGGCTGAAACAGGAGGATCACAAGTTGAAGGCCAGTCTGGACAACTTAGGGAGATCCTGTCTCCAGATAAAATTTTAAAAGGCTAGGGATATTGCTCAGTGGTAGAGCTCTTGCCTTGTATGCACAAGCACTGGGTTCAATCCCAGTATCAGAAGAGGGAAAGAAGGAAGGGAGGGACAGACAGAATTAGAGAAAGGGCCAGTCCCCACCCTTCTACTTTCTGCAGGCCAGATGGACTTAGCTCTGAGAAGACCATACAGCTCTGACCTCTGTCCTAAGGCAAGTGTTGAAAGTCTTGAGCCCTCCCACTCACTGGCTAAACTAAACAGGCAAACTATGGCACAAATGTTTTCATGTGGCTATGAAGTTATTAACCTCATGGCATACCAAATGTATTCATTCCTCCAGATGTACAGGTCTTCCCAAATATAATGCAGGGGTTATTTATGATAATAAACTTTTCTTTCAGATTCGACCTCTGCCTTTAACAAAAACTCATGTGAGTTTTTCTTTCAAATCCATTTTATTTTAAAGAGACAAAAAAATTTAAAACATGTCAGTCAGGGGGCAACATTGGTACTATATTGTGTACTGTCATCCCCAAATCATTCACCCAGAGCACAAGTATCTGCGTTCAATTGTCCAAACAATACCAGCACAAATTTTTCTCTTCAGTGATCTCAGAAAAACCAGTAGGATAACTATATTAACTATCTTTTTATATGCCTACATATATATATGCATATGTATAATATTTCTTTCAGCTTCTTGCACCAGTGAGACAACAAGATGTCTACACATATGTATCTGATTTATTTCACTTACAAGAATGGCCTTAAATTGCATCCATTTACTTATAAAAGTCTCCAGTTTGTCCTTCTTTTTGGCTGAGTAGTACTCCAATGTATAAAAGTACCACATCTTTTTTATCCATTCCTCAGTTGATGGTCATTTAGGTTGTTTCCAAGACCTAGCTATTACAAATTGTGCTGCTATGAACATGAGTGCACATATATTGCTGTGGTATGATGTTTTTAATTCTTCTGGACAGATACCCAGAAAAGGAATAGCTGGGTAAAATGGAATTTCCAATCTGTTTTTTGAGGAACATGCACACTGATTTCCACAGTGGTTGCATCAGTCTACACTCCCACCAACAGTGGAGAAGGGCTCCTTTTTCTCCACAGCCCATCCAGCATTTGTTATTGGTTGATTTCTTGATAACAGCTGTCCTCTCCAAAATGAGATGGGATCTCAGTGTTTTTTAAAATTTGTATCTCTTCAACGACCAACAATGTTGAACATTTTTTCATGTATTTATTTTCTGTTTGTATTTTTTCTTCTGAGAAGTGTGTGTTCATCTCAGATGCCCATTTTTGAATTGGGTCTTTAAATCTGGGAGGACTGATTTTTTTTTTAGTTTTTTATATGTTCTTGATAGCAATCATTTGTTTTCAGTACCGCTGGCAAACATTTTCTCCCATGTTGTGGGTTGTCTCTTCACTCTGTTGGTGAAGCAGATCTTCTCAACAGGATGAGATCCAAGTTGTTGATTCTTTGTGATAGTTCCTGTATAATTGGGATTTTGTTCATTAAAGTCTTCACGTACACCAATGTCTTCAAGAATTTTACTTTTATCTTCTAGTAGATTTAATGTTTCTGTTTTAATCTTAAAATCTTGATCCATTCCGATTTTAGCTTGGTGCATGGTGAAAGATATGGGCCCAATTTTAATCTTCAGCACGTGTAGAGCCTGTTTTTCCAGCACCATTTATTAACGAGACTGTCTCTCTTTCAGTGAGTGTGTTTAGTACCTTTGCCAAAGATAAGGTGGCTTAGGGCGTCTGGAGTTGTTTCTAGGCAGACTTCTAAGCTTCTGTAGAAGCTGATTTGTATATTATGTTTCCCTCACTTGGTTTTCCACTCACAGTTTAAGTACATCAGACTCAGATGCATGAATGTTCTCACAGCTAGAAATTTCCTCTTTTGGCAGAAGATTGAAAGCAGTGAGAATTAAATCTAGGTGGCTGGGATCGGGACAGCCAAGTATGCTTATCTAAGCTGGGCACTGCCCCAGGGCTCCTTATCTGAGAGGGCAAAATTCACCTTGATCATTCTGAGAGTTTTTGTGCACTGATCATTTTGCTTATGGAAAAGATGGAATATTTATCTTTTTCTCTATTTTTTATAACTTCCAGTAGATGGCAATAAAGTTTCTTGTTTCAAGAGGTTTAGTGTATTTTTTGTTCTGCTTCCATTTACAAAGGAAAAACTGGGTGGGTAATCAGCACCGACAACAGATGGAACAGAATCTAAAAATGAATTTTACTTCTACATAGGAAATCACTTTTCTAATTCATATATTGATAAGTGAGCATACATATACATATATTTCAAAAAAAATTTAAAAAGCCCTATTGTTAGCAGTGCACTAATTTACTATTTCATTCTAAATGTGTTGCATTTCACGCCATCTGTTATTTGTCTGCAGCTCCCAGAATGTATTGTTGAATTCCCAACTGAAATCTATTGAACTTTCATTATTAGATGAATCACTGAGTTATACATGCTCTAAAAATCCACAAAGTAAATTGTGTAGCCATAAAGTAGAGATTACCACTGAGTGATCTGGTAATTATAGGAATTGCCCATTATTCTTGTAAAAAAAGTAACACTCGATGTTAATACTCAATAATACTCATCAGTTTATTAAGTATATACTTCATATGTTACATGGATGGAAGTTCTCAGATAAAATAATAACTATTGGCTTTTTGTTCGCATCCTTAGGAGTTTTTAAAATGAACTTCAAAATCAGAAAAGAGGGAGGAAAGTAAAAGAGAATCAGTAGACCACTGAGTGCATTTTTGGAGAAAATAGATTAAATGGGGACACAAAATGCTAGATTAGGATGCAAATTTACGGCCACCATTTATGCTAACTGTAACCTGAGAAAAAGTGCAGAGGAAAAGAGAACAGTGATGAATTATTTTCCCTATCCAGATATCTGGCAATGTGATTTGCTACTAAACAATGAGACAGTAACTGAAATTTATCATGTATATATATGACACTTATTTTCATCAACTTTAGCTATCATTCATACAGCTAGGAAGCTTTCAGGAATGATTTATTCAGAAATTCTTACTAAAAAAAACCTCTTTTCACTATTCCACCTGTGTTTTCTCCATATGGCAAGTTCTTCAGGGATGGAAAAAAGTGTCAACTGAAGAATTCGCTGGGCACAGGATCAGCAGTACTGTCAGGGTATTAAGAAACAGAAGATAGCCGGGCGTGGTGGCTCACACCTGTAATTCCAGCACTCGGGAGACTGAGACAGGAGAGTTCGAGACCAGTCTAAGCTACCAAGTGAGCTCAAAGTCAGCCTGAACTACACAGCGAGACCCTGTCTCAAAAAGACAAAAAAAAAAAAAAAAAAAAGAAACAGAAGATAAGATGCATTTCGACAATAATGTAAAGAATTCAGAGTTGGAATATGAGTTCACACACATTCATAGAGGGAGACAGAGGTGATCTGAAATGATCTTAAATGAGAAATAACATGCATGATTCAGCTTTGACTAGGCAGCATCTGAGGACAACTCAGTAAACTACATGTAAAGATACAACTTACCTCTCTGACAGAAAGTATTCAGAATTTTATAACTAAAGAATCGTACCTTTTTTCTGGACATGGTGGTGCCTCCCTGTACACGGGAAGCTGAGGCAGGAGGACCACCATGCATTCAAGACCAGCCTGCACTACCTCGTGAGACCCTGTTTCAAACAAACAAACAAACAAAAATATGCATATAAATACATACATACATATATATACAAATTTTTAAGGGATGAAAAGCAAAACCAACTCAAGTTATAGCACAATTTATTTAGCAGCAGTAATACCTTTTCATAATTTTTCTTGAGAGGTGAACTAATTTTGAAAAAGGCAAGATATGTGACATATCATTCTTGGTTATTTTAGATACCAACCCTGATAGAGACCTCATGAAGAGATAAAGCTGTGAAAATTGGGAACTTTTAAAGATGAAGTGTTTTATTTGTGGAAGTCAGTCTTGCCAGGTAGGTGACAATTCAAAAAAAAGTGTAGACACATTTTTAGAAGACTAGTTACAAAAATTGAATCTAAAGAAAGGTCACATACAGCAATGCCACGAGTACGTACAGAGAATATAATAGATTGCAACAGAGTCTAAAAATAATCCTAGGGCATTCTGTACTTTTTGTTTTGCATCTTTAAACTTGGTATAGAATGATATAACAGAGCTTTGTTTTGACAGTATTGAATTTTTTATATTATCCAAGAAAATATATAACTATTCTTTTTTGCTTCAACCAAATGTTAGAGTATATTGAAAAGGCATTTACAGGACATAAAATTTAGAATCATTGTTGAATATGGGATGGGAAAATTGAGTAGATGCCATCTTGCTACTAAAACTTAATTAGAGGGAGTGTGCAGGGTCTGTTGATGATGTGAATAAAAATACAGATTCTACAACAAGAGCCGGGAGTATCCTTCTGAAAACACTTTCTTCAAAATATGACGCTCAGTACTAATAGGAGCGATTATCAAATTACTGTTATAAGAAGAATTAAACAAGAATACAAGGTCAACGCATTTCCACCACTTGTAAGCATCTAATGGGTTCAGAAAACCTCTCAAGAAAAATTATGAAAAGATATTGCCGCTGAATACACTGCAGAATTTCTTGACAATGATCCCAGCTTCTTGAATATAAAAACACCAAAAACGGAAGGAAGATTCATTTCAAAATTTGTTTCTACAATCAATCCACCTATGACCCAAAATTCACATCTACTTTTGCATGTCATTAACAATATAATCTTTAATTTTTCAAGCTTGGGTTTCACTACACTGACTAGGGTGGGTTCGAACTCACTTGCGTAAGATCTCCTGGCCTCAGCCTTCTGAGTAGCTGGGATTATAGGCATGAACCACCTTGTTCAGTTTATTTATTTTTTATTTTTTTATCTTAAAGATAGTAAAGTCCAACAAAACAAAACAGAACAAAGCCAATCAAAACAAAGTAGTAAATTGGTACAGAACTTCAAAGCAGGATTCTAGGAAAACAACAATAGCTACCATATTGTATCTTGTTATCTTCACAATAGTTTCCCATTCCATCAGGTATAGTAAAAGCAAACCAAAAACAAAACAGAATAAAACCAATCAAAACAGAATATTGAATAAAGCAAAACAGTGAAAACAATATTGGATTTCAAAGATAAGATAGAAGGAAACCCCCCGTATTTGCTATATTGCATCCTGTCATCCTCCCAAGAGATGCTCAGACCGCTGGCCCACGCCTGAAAAATCAAACAGAAAATATAAGCATTAGCTACTGTTATGAACCTTAGTTACTATCAACTCAACCCATCCTCTGAACCAGCAGGTTGCTTATGGGAGGGTGGAAGGGGGGGTGGGTTTGATTCTCAGCCCGTGCGCCAGTAGGCTCACCAGGAAGGCTGGCTGGTTGGCTTCGTGTTGGATTCTCCCGGTCACAGGATCTCCTTGCTCAGTTTAAAGGAAGTGTTTATTTGCTGAAGGAACACATAGCATCTTCATTGAGCACTTATCTAGCCAGGTGCGGTGGTGCACACCTGTAATTCCTGCAATTGGGAGGCTGAAGCAGGAGGGTTGTTATAAGCTTGAGCTACATAGTGGGTTTAAGTCCAAGCTGAACTATATACTGAGGCTCTGTCTCAATGACTCTCACAAAAGTCAATCTCAATTCTCATGTATATGTAGAACACTGGGGGGGGGGGGTCTAATGAAAATACAAAATCTGATTCAGCAATTCTGGGTTGGAACTTGAGACTCTGCATTCTAACAAGCTACAGGTGATGCTGTGTCTCTGAATTCTTTACACAGTAAGGGTCTGTGGATATAAAAATCCAAATCTAGGTAAAAATCACAATTGAGGAACTGGAGTGGCTCAGTATAGGGTGTTTGCCTAATATGCTCAAGGGCCTGGGTTTAATCCTCAGACCTACCTAAAAATTACAATTGAAATTCACTCATAAGTCTATTCAAGACTTTTGTACATCATTCATCAATGTATATTGCACAAAAATCCTAAAGCTGTCTTCTCAAAATCTCTACTCTCACAAAATATTGCAGTATTTTGTGACATAATTTATCAGATGCACCCCCCAATAATTTTA
The DNA here is from genome assembly GCF_034190915.1 of Cavia porcellus. NCBI lineage: Eukaryota > Metazoa > Chordata > Mammalia > Rodentia > Caviidae > Cavia > Cavia porcellus. The sequence continues at coordinate 32,175,849 of NW_026947500.1, forward strand.
TTCCTTTCAAGATATAACTCATTTTAAGAAGGAAAAAAAAGTTATAACCAATTTTGTCAGTATTGCATCAGTAGAAAATATGGCTTACTAAAATTAAATACATCGAAACCAATGCAAGGCCCACAATCATCTAGAATTAAATGTATTAAAACCAATGTACAGTCCATAATCCATTAGAAGAGTCCACCGATCTGATGATCATGTCTTAACATATGAGCTATAAAAACAAGTAAGCATTAAACTGTCAAAAAGAATTTTATTTTCTTGAAGACAAATGTTTACATGTGTTATTTGTCTACAATTTTATTTTCTAGAAGACTGATGTCTATTTACATCAAATAATTAGATCAAAGTGACTTTGAGGTTCCAATGTTAAAATGAGTCATTTCAATTTTCCATTACTTTATGAGTCATTTACTTACATAATTTATTATTCTATTATACTATAATGCATTATGCTTATGCAATTTATAAGTATCTTTAGTAATTGCTCTTCCTGAAAAAATAATATAACTTTTAATTTGAGGAAGAAGTAACGACCACAGTTATACAAAATGCATGTAACCTAGTGGTAGCCCTGGTTTGGGTAGTATATTTAATAAAGAGTAAAATTAGCCAGCCATGGTGATACAAGCCTGTGGTTCCAGCACTCTGGGAGGCTGAGGCAGGAGGACTGTACTTTAGCAATTTAGTGAGACCCTGTCTCAAAATAAAAAAGGGTTAGAGACATAGCTCCAAGCAAAGGTTCTTGGTTCACTCCCCAGTGCTAAATAAAACAAGATAACCGATAAAACCCATTTGCCTGGTCTCGGGCTCTTGATATCCTGAAGTTCCTGCCTAAATGTGATGAAAAGAATCAAAATCCAGTCTGACCCAGGAGATTTTAACGGCCCCTCAGACAGTGATAACCTGTGGTGCTATAGAAAACAAAAATCTTGGCCATGGCTGTCTACTAGGGACCTAGAAAGACCAACTACCAAGAATTCATGAGAAAAATAGGGATTGCAAACCTGCAAGACCTAGAATCCTGGCTTCTCTGGAGTCTAAGGCAGCTCCGGCTACTGAGTCGTGATCTCCACGCCAGCCATTCGAATAACTCATTCTCTCTCTCCTTTCACCCTCGAGCCTGCTCTCTGGGGGAGCTTGAGTCACAGGGGCCACCTAGCCAGGGTAACAAGGTAGGTCTTGCTCCTGCTACAGAAGAATCTCTTCCCAGGCTGGTGCTTCGGGAAGCCGTCCCTTGGGATGACTCTGCTCTGCAGGGGACAGTAGGGGGAAACCCCTCATTTTCTTGGGGGCACTATGGGCTGACCAGGTCAGCAATCTTTTAAAAATAGTCTTTTGGTTTAGGAACACCCTTGATGGAAGTTATCTTTATAAATAGCATGTGTTTTCCTGACTCCAAAAGTAGTATCTGTCTGTTGTAGAAAACAGAGTAAAGGATAAGAAGTCTCATAAAATAATCACCTTATTTTGGATATATTTTCCTTTAACTAAATATGTATGCATGCATGAATCTACATTGGGGATTTCACTACATATATCTTCTTCTTCTTGTATATTGTGAAAATTACCCTATTATAAAACAATATTCTTCAGAAACACCCTTGCTAATGAGCTCTGTCTTATTCCAATAAGAGATGGGCTACTGTCAGCCACTCCGCGATCGTTAGACAGATGTCAGTACTAACTAGATTTCATCTGCATGAATATATAGGAGGGGTGGCTGTGGGGAGAGGCAGCGTGTGGTGCTTGGGGCGTCTCACCCCAGGCCTGACTGCGGAAAAAGAGCAGGTTTGTATCCAGGTCCCGGCTGGCAGCGGAGACTCCATCCCTGAGAGCCAAAGCTCGGAGGGGGCGAAGGCCTGTCGAGGGGCTTTGCACACATGTTTATGGGAAGGAGCGGGTGGCAAAGAGTGACAGGATTAGAGAGCTAAGCTGCCAGGCCGCACCTGGAGGCAGTCCTGCGCGCTGAATTTACAGCAGGGGCCTGGGAGTCGTATAAATGAGTAATGTTTCCTGATGCTCTTTTCCAGGCGAGCTGCAGAAATTGGCAGGGCCCCTTCAGTGTGCTGTCGATGTGTCTGGAATTCAAATAATTTGATTCCAAGATACAGTGACAATGGGAAGCACTGCATTACCTTGAGACTGGGATGCGGAGACAGCTGCTGCGACCTGTGTGCATGGAAGGGAAGCCACTGTGTCCCATTTGCCACCCTCCCGGAAATCTCTAGCGTGCCTCTCTGCTATTGCCCTTACCCAAGGGCATTAAATTGAAAAGTATGGAGCTGGCAGTTCCTTTTTATGTTTTTTTTTTTTTTCTTTTTCCCCTTGTGTAGGAGTGAAGAATGGAGCAAGTAAAATAAAAACCTTGACTGAAACGGATATGTCTCTTTAAAAAAATGATGCTGACATTAGACACAGCTCAGGGAGAGCACAATTTAAATATCAGGTGCTGCTGCGGCATGCCTCAGCCCCTGCTTTCTCTTCTCTTAGATTTGTCTTTGTTGGCTACACACGTTAATATTTTTCGAGGTGTAATAGCTGGAAGGATTCCATCAGTAACGACAGGAGATCTGGTGAGCTGGTTGTGTTATTCTCCCAATCACAAGGCATTTTGCTTGTGTGAGCTGTCATTTCCATTAAGAGAACCGATAAGCAGATTCTGATTTTATTATTTGCCCAAACAGAGGGCTTTTGTTTGCGGAGTGTTTCATTCTCTTTTGAAGCACTTTATTTTTTTTTTTAATCCTTTTTAGCCCCTCCATGGCATTCGCCTCCTACAGAAGGAAAGGTGCCAGCCATCCTCCTCCAGGCCCCCGGTTCTCTGACCCTGACTCTGTAATCCCATGTGACAATTGATCACCGATAGAAACCTGAGCAAATTCCAGGTGTCTTGGCACCACAAGTCATCAACATGAATTAGGCAAATTTAACATTTTGGCTTTTTCTTCACCTAATAATTAGTTCTCAGAATGTGAACATGTAAATCGCTCCAGCCAATTAGCTGTCCCCCGGCATCTATGGAAATGGATGCCAGGATTCCTCTTAGACACCAAAATCTGTAGATGCTCAAGTCTCTTATATAATATAGCATGGTATTTACATACATCCTTCTATATATTTTAAATTATCTCTTCTTAAAATATCTAATACAATATAAATGCTGAAGCAATTGTTATTGTATTAAGGAAGATGATAAGAAAGTCTCCGTACATGTTCAACACACAAGCAAGTTTCTTTGAAAAGTATTTTTCCTCCTCAGTTGATTGAATCTGTGCATCTGGAACCCACGAGTACACAGTATTCAGTATACGACAGGTGTGATGCTTTGTCCTCAGAAAAACCCTGTGAGGCACCTAGGCATGGAGGAGTTAATATTCCAACTTCATACTGTAAGAACTTTATAATATGCCTCGTTGCTCTTACAGAGGTACTGTGGACAGTTTCAAAAAAAGATGGTGAATGGATCAAAATTCATCAACAACACACTCCTGAAGCCGTCCTTCCTCCTAGATTACATTTAGGAAGAGCCTTACGACATTAACCCAATGTTCGCATAGCAAAAATTAGGTCAGCAGTGTAAGCCATTCACTCTCATGAAAAGTACCCAGGAATGTGGTCACAGGTCTACACTGAGGCGCATTTATGAACTCACAGGTCTCTGGCTACAGAGTTAGGGTGACAGCCAGCCAGCGTGGAGGATGGTATTTCTTCCTAATTAGCAGTTATTTTATTTGCAGTCATTGCTTCTTATAAAGCATCCCTGAGTTGGTGGCAAGATTGCAGACACTATGTAAAGTCATTTACATATATATAAACACTTTGTATACACACATATATGTGTACACACACATATATCCACATAAATAATTTAATCTGGTCCTGATAATATCTGTAATGTTCTGTTATCATCCCGTATTATCCCCAAGGAGACCAAGACCCAGAGAAAGTAAATTGTCCACTGTCACACAGCCATCCTGAGAGACAACAGTCAATCAAAGGATACAGAAAACTGTATATACATATATTTCTAGTTCTGTGCACAGAAAGACCACATCTACTTTTTAAAAATAAGCTTACTGGGCTATCATAGGCACATGATAAAATTCACCCCTTTTTTGCCATTCTGGAGATGGAACCCAGAACCTTGTACAATGCTAGGCAAGCACTGTACCACTGAGCTACACCCCCCAACTCAACATTCACTTGTTTTAAGTGTTCACCAAGTTTTAACAAACTTCCACAATCATAAAACCATGACCACAGAAAACAATCGCACTCTGACCCTGTCACTAGCTCCTCACAACCAGTGAGCTTTCGGGTCGCTATAATTCTCCCATTAGTAGAAAGTCATTTGAAAGGCATCATACAGTATGCAGTCTTTTGTGTCTGGCTTTTCCATTTAGTGAAAGGTTTTTGTTGCATATGTCTGTAGGGTTCTTTTATTTTCTTCTTTCTATGACTTAGTCGACTTCTATTTTACATTTTGTTTAGTAAAGTGTTCATTTAAATCTTTTACCCATTGCGTTGTCTTCTGTTGAATTGAACAGAAGAGTTATTTCTAAAAGAAAACAAGTCCTTTATCACATACACATTTTGCATATATTTTCTCCCAGTGCATATCTTTCAGAAAGCATCTACATTTCCTCTTCCTAGTGAGACAAGGGAAATCACCGACCCAGTGAAAATTTTTATTTAGAATTTCTTAGACTGGGAATGATCATTCCTAGATCCAGAATTTATAAAAGTGCTGGCCCAATTTTGAGTAATCTTTGTGTTCTCCCATCCAGAATCCAAACAGAAATTACAAACTTCCCCAACACCATTCTGTGCCTTTGGATACTTTTCGGTCCAGCCTTTCACTGTGGATATGGCCCGTGGCTGCGTCTGCTTTATGTAGGTTTCCCATTTTTAACCTTCCATGCAGAAAAATCCTTGTCTGTTGTCCCTGGACCCTGTCACATCAAGCAGCCAGTAGCTCCCCAAAAGTACCACCACACACCAGACTGGCGCAACTTTTGACCTCTATTTCTGGATCCAATATTTTCTACATTTGCTGTTCCTACAGCTCAATTTTGCATTCTCAAATATCTCTGGATATATTTTAAATATCCCTGCAATTGCGATTCTAAATATCTCTGTCTATATTTTACTCACTTGTAAGTTATCTTAGGCCTTTAACTTGCCCAAACTAAACACTGTCCAGCTTAGATTCTTCTTCACCTTCAAAGTGATGCTCTGGTCTGACTTGTTGCCCTGGCTTTGCTCCCCAATTAACTTGGTTTCATTATAAACCATAAAAATCATGGTAAGTCATTCACACTTTTCCTAATGAGCCAAGCTGCCCAGGAGTTAAGACCAACTATCTTGTCATCTTCAATCAGAGTGATGCTTTAAAACACTAGAATACGGACATGATTCTCTTGCTTCAAAAATTATAGTCTTGCTACTTTCATTAGAATGAGACCTGAGATCAACCCCAGACTTGATGGGTCTTATGTGATTTGGTCTCCTGCATCGCCTTTCCTCTCCAGCTACTTTAGACTTCTTCTCGTTCTTTGAACTTGCAAAGCTTGCCCCGGCTTATGCCTTCACCCTTGCCTATTACTTCTATTTTTGAACGTACACATAGCCAGATCCTCTGTGTCACTTGGTGCTAGCTCAAAGCCTTCTCTGGCCACCACCCATCTTGCTTTGTACCTACCTCTTTACTTCCTACCATATTGTTTTATTTTATTTTCTTAATTTTACATCCCTTTTATAGTGAATTTGCTCATTTATTGGTGTATTTATTGTGTTTCCTCCCACTGGAATTAAAGGCCTCTATAATTGGGACTTTGTCTTGCTTGTGAATGAACTGTGTCTCCATTGCCTGACATGAATGCTCCAGGCATATTTTCTGAGTGCATGTATGTGTGTGTGAATGCTAGGAGATGTTTTTCATTGATGTGGATTACCCATAATTTTTACAATAATATATTCTGGTTTCTGTCTTAGTTACCTTTTATCTTATTGCTGAGACAAAATACTCAAAACCCAAAGTTAAAGGAGGAAAGGTTTATTTAGCTCCCAGTTTGTAGAGACTTTAGTCCATAATCAGCCGGCTCCAAGTCAAGGTGTCATGGCAAAGGGGCAATTGTTCAAGGTGGCAGAGAAGAGAGAAAAAAACCAGGGAGAACAAGCCTCTTTTACTCCTTTATATTGGAAACAGGCTCACACTATTTGCCCTCCTCTTGCTCTAAGGATGTTTACAAAGTGAGGACCCCGGCCCCCTGCTGAGTTACTTAAGCTTCTAAACTTCTCAGGTTGGCACAATGAATCACCATTAAAACATGCTAGGGAGTAAACAGCCACCTAAGAGCATGTTCTCTACACTCTAGGATGTAGAACTAGTGAGTCATTTAGTGAAGCTCTGAACTTCTCAAATTGACACAATGTATCAACCTGTGTCTTTCCCCGCCTGGCCCCTAGGAGATGCTCAAGACATACTACTGAGTGGTGTCTGTGTGCCTTAAGGATAAGATGTTTTTATTGCTCCATAATTTTTACAATATGTTATAGTTTATATCTAGATAGCTCCTCAAAAGCCTCATAAACGCACAGGTGAGCTTATTGAAGGTGACTGGATGACTTATTAGTGGATTGGTTCACTGATGAATTCATAGCTAAATATGATGTTGGGAGGTCAAACCTGGTTGGAGGAGGTGGCTCACTGGGGGGTCATAAGGGTCCATCTGCCTTCCTCCTCTCTGGATCTCTCTCTGCTTCTCACTGCCAAGCCATGAGCAGTTTCTCTTCTGCCATGGAACCCTTCCTTGGGGCCCTCTGACTATGGACTGAAACCACTACACACTGTGAGCTGAAATAAACCTTCTAAACTGTGGGTGCTGAGCATAGTGTCTCAGCAACAAGAAGGTAACTAAGACAATATACCACCCTTGACCTTAGCCCAAGGAAGAATGGATACAATATGCTAATGTAATATTAGCCCCATTTTACAGATCTGAAGACTGATTAGATCCAAGTCTTTTGTCTGCTCTTTTACATTAAGACTGTTCTTTTACATTAAGTCTCTCTCATTTTGTCAGGTAACATTAAATCCAATAATAAATGTCCATGTTGGCAAGTGCTTTGGACGTTTTATCTTCATGGGTTATATTAGGATTTGAATTATGTCTCTCTTTGAAATAAATGAAAAGGTAATTTCCAACAGTCAGAGAAAATGTCATTTTATGCTGTAAAATGAAAGAAGGGATAAATAAATTAATGAAGCCAGGAGCAATATAATGGATCTGGAATCAGATGACTTGGATTAAGTAAAGTTTAGACTTTTTTTCAGGCTCAGCTTCTTCTCCTGTGAAACTGGAATAGAAATCTGCTGCACAAGGTTGCTGTAAAGGCATGACAACACTGATTCACTAATGCTGCCAAGAATCAAAATTTTGTTGCTGGAAAATCGTAAGAGACGGTTTATCATTCAATCAGCAATTAGATAATATCAAAAACCTTTCCAACTTCCCATGAAGCTTGCATCATTCTAGTCAGTGCTCTTCCAACTCTGTCAAATGGGCTCAGTTTTGTTGTATTATTTTAACCCACTACGAACTGATATATTTGCATAATATAATAAAAAGGGATGACTGATCAGGAACACATGATTTAAAATAGCATACAAAATAAAAGCCCAAAATTGGTATCATTGGATTCAACTAACATAAAATTATGTCTTCAAATTGCCTGAAACATTTCTAATATGTTTTAATTACAGTTTGTTGCATAACAGAGTATTCCAGAACTCAGTGGCTTACAGCAACAATTATCCATCTTGCATAATTATTTGGGTTAGAAATTCAGGAACAACTAAGTTTAGCTCACTGATTCAGGGAATTTCTCACAAAGTTATATTCAACATGTGAGCCTGGGCTTCCAAAGTTTTGACTTCAGCTGGGAGACCTGGTTCCTTTGCATGATTCCCAATGAATGGACTCTGCTGGTAAAGAGATCTCAGATCCTCTCCAACTACGCAGGTCTCTCCTAGAGCTGTGTGAGTATCTACACCGCAGGATACCTGGTTTTCTCCAGAACAAGCCATCCAAGGGACAGCAAGGTGGAAGTCACAGTCTTTTATGACCTAGCCTCAGGAGTCACATTGCATCATTTTTGCAGTATTGTACTGGTTAGATACTGAGCCCTCTACCACCTGGATAGAGACCTCATAGGGCTTGAAGCCAGGAGAGGGGATAGGATTCTTTGGGTCATCTTGTGGCTGCCTAGCACAAATGCTTACACCTAACTTCTGTGCTTACCTGTTTGTGCACCAAATTCCATGTACTGAATTCTTAATCTATCCTAAGTTCCTCATTTTGCAAATGAGAAAAACAAGATCTGTAGGAATATATCCCTAATTAATTGTAAAATCAGGACTCTCGATTTCCATTGGCCTTTTATCATATGGCCTTCGTATCTATTTTACCTACCGCATAAAGAAGGAGGAGCTTTTGCCTGGAGCTGTCATTAAGTAATTAGAATGAGGGGAGGGGGTTAGCACACTGAGACCCCAAGAAACTGCTGCCCTGGGTTCTGTTAGCATCACCGCAAAGCTATCTTCAAGGTGGCCATCCAACCTGATAATTCAGTGAGCCAAGTTCAAAAGCATCACAATGTGACAATGGAAATTGACTTGATTTAGCTTCAAAGATTCTATTAACTCGGGGAAATGGTGATTTTCTGGGAGAATTAATACATGGCCAGTGTTAGAGAACGGAGGAGACTTCAGCGCTTTGAAAGTTCTTTTAACTCAGTTCTTAGATGTACGAACGAAACACGATAGCTCAGAGCCCTGCCCCGTAATACATGCATTTAAGAGCCACACGATTAAATCTTGATCCTAATCACAAAGGAGATGTGGAACTTTTAGTAAAATCATTTTATAAGATTGAGAAACAGCCTACTTCAGAAATTGGCATTAAGTGAACCCTCTTAAACACATTATTTGTGGAAGGGTTGCTTGCTTGAGACAGATTCTTTACAAGGTCAAGAGTACAGTAAAATTGTGACACATGAACACTGCCCTATCACTGAAATTGAGACTATATTTTTCTTCTTTTTATCTCACTATTCTTTTCCTGATTGAATCAAAATTCCAAATGAAAGAAACCCAAAATTCCCAAGGTTTAAAAGAAAGACAGATTCTTTTGTTTGGAAATAATTCCACAAATACAGAAAAGTAGCAAGAATAAAAATTGTACACTCTGATTTCCTTTTGTTTGTCTTTTATTAACATTTTTACCCTACTTTTTGCTATTTGTCTCTCTTCTCTCAACACACACACATACACACACATACGTATGATTTTTTTCAACTATTTGAAAATAAGTTTAGTTACTTCTAAGTATTTTAATATATTTTTTCTAATCATAGGTATAATCTTATGTACCTAATGAACAGCTATCGACATCAGTAAATGTAGCATTTATGTAGCACTTATAACTAATCTACCAGTCCATATTCCAACTCTAGAAATTGGCCCAGTGGTAGCATTTTTGCCCATTAGAATACTGGATAAGGCCTGGTGTTGGATTTAGTGGTCGGGCTTCCTAACCTTCTTCATCTGAAACATTCAGTGGCCTTTCTATACCTTTCATGACATCAACGTTTTCAAAGAGTAAATCCATCCCTCCACCCAGTTTTAAAAACAGAATATTTATCATTGTGAGTCTTCCTGATCATTTGTCTCGTAATTAGATTCAAGTCACGCGTTCCCAGCTGGACTGCCCCTTTGCAGGGTGCAGCATCTGGAGGCACATAATGTCTGTCTGCTCTTACGGGCCACCTGGTCAAAGGATTATCCTTCTTCTCCATTTCCCCCTTGTAACTAATAAACAATACGTGGAAAGATTCTCTAAGATCCTGCAACCCAGATATCCGCACTGCTCTTCTCTTCCTTCTTGGAGTTCAGTGTCTATTGCTGATTCTCTGTCTTTACTGTGACCACTGCCACATGATAATTTCCCAACTTTCATGTTTCCGTCACATGTATAAATTGACAGTCAAAAGATTCTCCTGTAAGAATGAGCTGTCTTTTCTTTTTCACATTTATTATCGGTAGAAATCCATGAATTCTCCCCAGATAGTTTATAATGCATTTCTGTCCTTTTAAAAAATTTCTTTTACTCCCCCACCATGGTACTAAGGATAGAAACCAGGGCCTTGATGCTGAGCTACATCCCCAGGCTGATTTTTGTTGCATGTTTTGTTTTTGAGATAGGATCTTACAGAGTCACTAAATTACCCAGGCAGAGCTGGAACGTGACAGCCTCCTATTTTAGGTGCCCAGAGTTCTGGGATTACAGGTGCATCCCACCTCGACTGGCAGATTCCTAGATCCGGCCATTGACACACCCTTTCCACAGGCTGCTCTGTCCTTGTGACATGCCTACATAGTCTTTTGGTTTTTGGTAGCACGCTGTTACTTTCTGGTATAACAAAATGTCTTGGAACTGTTCTGGACCCCTTTTTTCCACCGTACAGACGCTTGAAGTTTGCTCCTTATTTTGATTTTGATTTCCCTTTTAAAATTTACCTCCCCTACTTTCTGACCCACTAGCCCTTCCTCTTACCCGTTCAGTTCCTAAATATTTCCTCCTCCTATTCCATGTATACATTGGCCTGGGCGCTGTCTCTTATGGCGAATGAGGCACTTTACCAACGAACTCCTTGGACCCACACGACAGCCCTCCATGGCAGTTTCTATTCACTGTCACCCACTTCAGCAATTGAAGCCCAGATAGGGTAAGTCCTGAGGTCCTACGGCTAAGGAGAGACAGACATGGGTTTAATCCAGGCCCTTAACCCTGTGCTCTGCTGGTTTGACATAAGGCTTTCTTCCCAAATGAAGTTTTAAAGTAGAGGGGAAAAAAGTTCAAAAGAAAACAAAGTCAGTACATTAGGCAACAATATAGAAGCTTAAAAGAGAGTTAAAAATCATTTCAGTAACATATTGGTGTCTACCAGATGCTAAGGGTTGGACACATGAGGATGGATGAGACAGTGCCCCTGCCTCTGTAGAAGCTGGGATTTAGCTACAATCTCTTTTTTAAGAAACAAGATCTTGCCAAGGATGTAGTTCAGTGGCATAAGCACCTGCCTGGCAAGTGCAAGGTTATAAGTTCGATTCCCAGTACCAAAACAACAAACAAGGTAATACAAATAAAAATAACAATGAGCTATCACTAATCCTAGTTAAAATCACTGTCATGAAAAAGACAAAAACAAAACCAAAAAAACTCCTAGAATCTTACTGTATTTTCCTTGTTGGTTTGCAGCTTCTGGACTCAAGGGACCCTCCTGCCTCAGCCTCCAAGTAGTTGGGACTAGAGGTACCCACCACTTCACTGAGCTTAGCAGCACCTTTTTTTTTTAAAGCTGAAATCAGGGAACAATTTACACAAACAACAACAAGCAAAGAAAGGGTTGTTGTTTATAACCAGGTGGGCTCCACATAAGAGGAACTCACCCAGTTCTCACCTTTTGTGTTACTCAGAAGATTTTTCAGCAGGAAAGCCTCAGAGCTATCAGGTGAGTGGCTGCAGTTAAAGGGACCAGGGAGACTGCCAGGAAGAGGAGTCAAGTCACAGGTCAGCCGTGCTCACTCCAACCCCAATCTGTGCCTGTTATAGTAACATCCTAGAAAGGGACTCAGAAAGTGACAGATTGGGGTTTTGTTATTTTTGCAGTGCTGAGAATCGAACCCAGGGGCTCATGCGTGCTAGGCAAGCAAAGCAGAATCCAAGTCCCTCAGTTAGCGGGCCACAGCCCCTCTCCAGTGCCAGCGCTCAAACTATCCCCCTTAAACTCTGAACCTTTGTTCTTGCTGGGCCAGCACCCGTACAGTTGCACGTGCTCATAGGTGGGACTCTGGGAAGGTGGCTGGAACCTGGGTTTGTGATACAGGGATTAAGGGTGTGTGATAAATGATTTAGCACAGTTTGGGGTCTGGATGATGGAAGCCCCACCCTGGGTGCGTTGGCCCCAATCAATAAATTTATAGCCTGGATGAAATATAAAGGGACAAAAAGAAGGCAGCTTTGCAGCTTGCCGCCCCCTGCTTGCCCCGCCATGGACCGCTCTCCTCTGTGACCCCTTCCAGCTCTGCCACCCTGCCTGGGAACCAGTCGACCACGGACTGAAACCTTCACCAACTGCAAACCCCAGTAAAACTTGTGGCTGTCAGGTATTTTGTTTCAGCAACAAGCAGAGTAACTAAGATAGCAGGTTAAGCCCTCCCAGCCTTTGCTCTTGTCCACAGCACTCCCTTCCAGGCCCAGGGCCAATCCAAATGTCCTCTCCGCTTGACTCTAGACAGCTACCCCAGACTAACTGAATTGTTCCTTTACCTGTGTTTCCATAGCCCTCTTTACATATCTTTATTATGGTGCTAACCATGCAATACCGAGCTTTGTTTACACTTCTGGCTGGACTAAACTCTCATATCCTCCATCTGGGGAGAATAGTATTGATTTTTCTTATTCTGCAGATGAGAAAGCTGTTATGCAGTGAGATGAAGTTGATGAGGCAGTAGGGCACAGGGTTTAGAGCTGTGGTTAGAGGCGATGCTGCTGGACCTCAGGCAGGGACTTAACCTGTCTGGGCTTCAGTTTCTGAAGCTGGTACTGATAGACACTGACACAGAAGGCCATACGTCGGATTCCAGGAGCTAACAAGGTGCCTGGGAGAGTGTGGAGCACAGAAGGAGGACTGTGTAAATAAACATTTAGTAAGTGAAGCCTGGTCATCACAATTCAAATCCAAGACTTGAGATGCCAAAGCTCCTAACTACTACCCTATCTTAACTTTGTGGGAGTCTAAGTGTTCCTGGGAGGTCACAATTCTGTCAGAGGCGACAATAAAAGGAAGCTTGTGCAGATCAAACTCTTCCAGCAAATTGCTGGGTCAAAGCATGGACCAAGGAAGGGAGTCTAGGGCGCATGGCGACCCCATCAGGCAAGGACTACCACAGGAGACTCGGACTGAAGGCCCCTCTTGAAATCTCTTTGCATCTTTCCTCTTGAATCAGTTTTGGCTTGGACATTCAGGCTCCTGGGATGATTTGCTATAAAAATTCTGCCTGTGATCCAGGTTTTGCAAGATGGCACCATTAACAAATAACAAATGTCAATGATTGCTTTGTAGGGGATTGGTGAAGGCATTGGTTGATTTCTTGAAGCTTACGTGTTATGTTACAATGGGGTTTGCAAATAAGACTTACATGCCCAAGACAAAGATCATTTTATTTTTACTTAATATGATGTATATAATAGCTCCATAGCTAAAATCTATCATTACTGATGTTGATGTAGTTAAACATGGTGGATTAAATTGTGATTATTCTGGCAGATGAGGCACAAGACAGCTGTTAGTCGAGATATAAAAATATGTGAATATTGATACTTGGAGATACCATGATCACAAAGAATGTGTGAATGTTTTCAGTTTCAGGCCCATGGGTACACATTGTACAATCAGTGATTAACCTTGACATTGACTATTAAACTACATGGTCTTCCTTGCTAGGGCAGTATTTAAAGCAAGCCAGAATCCCCTTAGAGCTTGTTAAAACACAGATTGCTAAGCCTCATCTGCAGAGTTTCTGACTCAACGTGTGGGAACGAGGACCCTATAATCTGTGTTTGTAGCAAGTTGCCAGGCATTGCCACACTGCTGGCTCAGTGAACGGAGTTTGAGAACTGCTGACCTGCAGAACCTTCCCACCACCTGGGCTGGGATACAATAGAATTGGATTTGTTTTAAGTAGGCCACCTGAGGCAACCATTCTTAGCATCTGACAGGCCAAGAGAGATATGGCTTCATTATTTCTCTGCAAGAAAAAAAAAGTGTTTTAGTGATAAGACTTTAGAGGACTCTCCTGGTTAATTAACTGCAGCCTTAACTGCATGTTTCTGATATCTTGATAATTAAACACATTTGGACTTCTTGGTGGCTGCCAATATTTTTATGAAGTCATTTGAAAAGTACCATGTGCCCTCTGTGGCGGCGAGTCCTCGGTCTAGCGGCTGAGCGGTGATGACCAGCAGGTGGCGCTCTTAGTTCACGACCGCGACAGAGATGGGGCTAAGTCACCCGCACAAGCCAAGGTGCCTGCTTTAAATCCTCAAAGTAAGGTCCTCGTAACCACTTGTCATAAAACACCCTGAGACACACGTCTTGGAAAATCGAAGTGTCAAGCTCAGCATCTTTGCCACATTTCAAACTAGGTAATTACCTCCTCTCCCAAAGGGAATCTGTTTTATGTATTTGTGTGCTTTCTAGGTTACAAGTTTCCCAAAGGCAATGATCCTGCTGCCACCTGCTCTCTCCACACAATGCTGAAGTGAAATGCACATTTTACAATAACAATTTAATTATTCTATATCCCTCTGAGCTACGTGATGACCTGTTATATAATTGCCAGTAATACAGAAACCTATAGAAACCCCATAGAAATCCTTGCAATAAATGGAAGCTCCTATCGGACCTAGAAGTAAATTGCTTATTTACTTTTCCTTTACAATAGAAAAAGCAAACCACTTTCCCACCATCATTATCAAAGAAACAACACTGCGTTTTAGTCAGTTATTTTTATTAAGTCTGCAGAGGTGTTTTTCTTTTCTTTTTTTTCACTACACACAACAAATACTTCAATATAATCTAAGATAATAAAATAGTTGAGCAACTTTGATTTCTTAGATTTACATTTGTATAGAAACGATCTGGAACTCCTTGCCTCAAAACCAACATGTCTAAAAACAATGATTCCTCAGCACGGCATTAAATAACAGTTTGGTTAAGCGGGGAGGTTTTCGTCCCCCATGGAAATGTGCCCCCATGCGGTTCCCTTTTGGCCTCAAGCTTAAGGCCTCGGGAAGGTGGCCAAGAAAAAAAGGTGGGCCACTCTCCCGCCTGTCCTTTGCCCTCTGTAAGGACAGTGACTGGAAGAGGGCTGCTACAGAAGCCAGGAGGAAATCATCTGCACATCCCTAGTTTACAAGCATCGAAATTCCCACAAGGGGTCTGAGCAGGACAGCTCCCCCTGGTGGACGGGAGGTCCCATCGCTACGGCATGGTGCCTGCCTGTCCCACACATGCCTTCCTTCCACTAATCATGTCAGGTGCTATGGATAGGAGGTGACCCTAAGTTCTAAGAGGGCTGGTCCTTCTGTCACACTGACGTCGTGGCCCTTGCATTACTTCCCTTGGAGACTATGTCTTAGTTCCCAGTACGTTTCCATCATTGCCTAAGAAATGCCTCACCCCACCCTCGAATCCCCAGAGTGCCTAAGAGTGAAGATGCCGCCCAGGCAGTGTCCTCCGCCAACACCGTCGCGGGGACTCCGGCCTATATCATCCCGTTGATCTTAGTCCACTCGTAGATGTCCTGTTCACACACTATGTCAGAGTTGATGAGGAGGTATCTGTCACCCACGCAGAAATGCTTCTGACAGGCGGCACATTTGAAACACTCCAGGTGGTACACCTTGTCTTTCACCCGCATGGTCATCTCGTAGGCACGGATCCGCTTGTCACAGGATGCACAGAGACCATCCTGGCCAAAAAGCCTGGGGCCAAAAGAAAGGAAAGCTGAGACGCGAGGGTAGTGACGAGATGGGAGGGACAGGTTGGTAAGGGGCTCAGGAGGGGAGACTGGGTGTCCAGTCAGACAGCGGCTGCCGAAGGCAGAGAGTGACCAGGACAACACTGTGGCGTTTTGCTGAATATGACTCCTCCTTTCTCTGGGTCACCTCTGGGAAGACGCCCATCCAAGTGACTTATGACGAGAGGCTGAATGGAATGCATGTGCCCTACCCGGGGAAGCCTCACTGCAGAAGCAGAGCTGGAGGAAGAGTCCTCGGGTCTCCTGTGACGGAGAACCAAACCGTGACGTGGTGCTCACCTATAATCCCGGCACTCTGGGAGGCTGAGACAGGAGAATGGCATAAGTTCCTAAGCTGAGCAACTCAGTAACTTAGTGAGACTCTCAAAATTAAAAAAAAACAAAAAGGGCTGGGATATAATTAGTTCAACTGCCAACACACACACACACATACACACACACACACACACAAAAGAAAACAAAAACATGGCATGTGGGACTTGGTGAGGACTGCAACAGAAACAGACATCTTTCTGAGGCTCCCAACTCTACCATGTTACAAGCCACAGGGAGAGACAGGCCCTGGAATCCCCCTCAACAGCAAAGCCCAACTTCAAAGTCTTCCATAGACAGGGGACACACATATAGGCAGTCCTGCCTCGGAGACCTGGAGGACAAACACCATCTCTCCACAGTGAACCGAAGATATTCCTTCACAGCCCTCACTAACCCTTTGTTTTGTTTTTGAGACCGGGTCTCACGATACAGTTCAGGCTGGCCTTGAACTCACTTTGTGACCCAGGTTGTCCTCAAACTCACAGTGATCCTCCTGCCTCAGCCTCCCAAGTGATGGGATTACAGATGCATGCCACCACGCTGGGCCTCCCTGCTCCTTTGACATGTATCTCTGGGGAAACCTCTCTTCTAAAAAATCTGTATCATCTCTCCTTAGCCTTCATGGATTATCCACGTACCTCAAGCAATAGTCAGTGTTGGGGTGGGAAATACAGCTTGGTAGAGGAAAATGTAGGGTCCTCAAAGCCTGGTTCCCAGACCAGCAGAATCAGGAACTTGTCAGAAATACCAATTCTCAGTAGGGTGTGGTGGTACAGTACACCTGTAATTCCAGCAGTCAGAAGGCTGGGGAAGGAGGCCCACCGGGAGCTTGAGAGCAGCCTGGGGTACAAAGTGAGACCTTGTCTCTGAGAGGGAGAGAGAGAGAGAGAGAGAGAGAGAAGAAGAAGAAGAAGGAGGAGGAGGAGGAGGAGGAGGAGGAGGGGGGGGGGTGATGGAAGAGGAGAGAAAGGGGAGGGAAGGAGGGGGGAGGGGAAGGGAGGGGAGGGGAGGGGAGGGGAGGGGAAGGGGAGGGGAGGGGAGGGGAGGGAGGAGACCGGCTTCCCCTCCACCTGTGAGACAGGGAGAAGGGTTAAGTCAGTGCTGGCTGTTTGAACGAATAGGTGTAATCCTTCCTGCATAGGGAAGCCAGCACATAAAATCCTCAAGACAGAGTTAAGTGCTTATTCTTACTGGAAGTTATTATCTTTAGAAAATCAGAGCATCAACTTGTTCTTCCTGAGAGGCTATAAGGGAGGTGAAGGCAGCTGCTAAACTTTGCAACATTTCGGCAGGAAGACCGGGCCGGGGAAGAGCTGGTGGCCCTGTGAGCCCAGAGCTTGCATTAGCCCCGGGCCAGCTCATTTCCCTCCGAATCCTGATTCCCACCGGAGGGATCCAAGTGTTTCCAAGCACCGCCTGGGAACAAACTCATTAGCGGGGGAGAGCATTTTTTCCCACGGCGGCAGATGGCGGAGCTGCAGGTGACCGCCACGCTGGAGGTCACAGAGTGGAATGAGTTCTGGTTTCCTGACTGTTCAGTAAGTGAAGTTCGGGCCTGAGTAGACACACAGCACAGGGAAAACGGTGCACCAAGCGGGTCCAACTGCCCGAGGCTCGAGACCTTTCAGAAGGAGGCAGCTTATTAGAGAGCAGCCGGAGGTAAATTACAACGGCTTAGGCAGCTAAGGAAGGGAAGGAGAAAGCACTAATATTTGGGAGACGAGTTCAGGTCCCTATGCCATCTCTCCATCGCCAGGTGACCTGAAAATGCGTCCTCTTTCTGGGGTTCTGTGTCTTTGGCCTGTGAACCAAGGAACTGGGAGAGGTGCGGCCGTGGCATCTTACTAAGGTGGGACATCCCAGGACTGGACCCTCAGGAGGATTTGTGCAAGTGATTCATCGAGGATGTTCTCAGAGGAGCCCAGGAAAGCAGAAGGGCAACCTGGAGGACGGGGGAGGAAGCCAAACAGTCTCAGCCAGAGTCCCTCAGAGACAGCTTCGGCCTGGTGTTCAGGGACTTCCTGAGCTCGAAGTCACATCTCCAAGTTCTGGGCTCTGGGACTCTTGCAGTGTGTGTCCTCAGCTCAGGCCCTGGGAAGGCTGGCCCACTTCTGGCTCCAATAGGTGCTGGTTAGATGGGGCCCATGCCTGTAATCTCAGGAGGCTGATGCAGGAGGATCACCATGAGTTCAAGGCCAGCCTGGGGCACACAGTGAGTTTAAGGCCAAACTGAACTGCATAGCAAGAATTTGTAAAGTACAGCCACTGGGGGTCTGGAGGTGACACACCCCAGAATTGGTGACTGGGTGGGGAGACACAATCTAAGGAGAACTAGGCTGGGGATTAGCATTAGTAGCTGAGGTTAGGTTCCTGACGATACAACAGTGACAGAAGTTCGGTTCTGCATGGAGTCTCATGAATATTTGAGGCTAAATAGCTGACAAGCAGGGGGACAGGCAAGTCAGCCACAAGGAATTCTCATGGGGAGAAGTTATTCCAGGGAGCAGAGGGATTGGACCCCAACAGGGACCACTGAGCTACTCTTCCAGCTTGCATTGTTGAAAGACACTGCCAGATACTCTAAAAATGCAAATAAAAAAAGTCCATCATCACGGAAGCAAAAAAGTAATTTGTCCCCTCTGCCAAGAAGTGTTGGGTCTTAAGCTTTCTGCTGCCCATTTTAATAACAATAATACAAATATTAAAGGATGGCTGGGAACACCCGCACGAACACAGAGTTAATTAACATGTTTCCTGAGAATGTCTCAGGGAGAAGAATTATTTCATGTCACCAAGACACAAGTTAATTAACACTGGGTTCTCCTGGACTATTTTTTTCTCTCTCTCCTTTTTGAAAATAGAAAAGATTAACAAGCCCAGGCAGCACCGGTTTTATTCCTGAACATTATATAAAACTGTAGAGATAGGGAGAAACCCAGCTCTTTTGACCTTACTGGATCTGTACTTCGTTTAATAAGATTCAAATGATTTGACAGGGATGGAGTCAAGGGCCCAGTGGGAATCATTTACCCGTCTGCTTTCTGACTGATTTGGCAGTCTGGGAGTGAGCAAAACCAGGTCTGTATTTATCCCTGTTCCATTTTCTTGTGATTGAAAGAAAATTTTTTTATAAAAAGGGAAATCTACCAACATTATAATCATGATCACTGAAAAACAAAATCCTACTTACGTTTTTCAGAACCACTAAATCTGCAAGGACTTTATCAGGGAATTTAGGAGAGGAGAAAAAGGGTAAACAGATAAGCTTTCTTTGGTGTGGAATTACCTGCAGTTCTGGTTTTGGGGTAAAACCCATGTGAGATGCTTTGTGGGCAGATTAGGATAGAGCGCTGGCCTGGCAGCCAAGCGAGCTGAAGCCTAAGCCGGTATCTGTGGGTTGGATGGGCCCAGTGTATTAGGACTGCACGCTTCACGAAGTCCATGCCACAGGAAGATGGTAAAGAACTGACAGCTCACAGCTGAGCAGATCTGAGAGCAGAGGGCATGGAGCTACCTCCACAGCAAAGATGAGACTGCATATGCTAGAACCTTCCAGACAAAGGCACTCGGTGAGTGCTGAAAATTCACACAGTCAGTCCTACAGCCCAGGGCAGGAGAGCATCCTGAACTCCTGCCTCACTTGAACTTGTGGACTTCCTAATCCATCCTTTCATGTTCCCATCTCTCTGTCCATTAGATTAGAAAGGAATTCATGGGCCTGTCATACAGGTATAAAAGTGGCCAACAACTATTGGATATTCATGCACCAGGGTACATTCCACGTGTGATTCCACCTAATCCTCACCTTGGAAGTAGACACTGCTTTTATCCCCATTTTACAGATGAGGAACTTGAGGCTCATGGTGATTAACTAACTAGTCCAAGATCAAAGAGCTAGGAAGCAACACTACGGAGACTCAAACCTCCTACTGACTCCAGGGCTTGTGCCTTTCTGTCTACTGGACACCACCTTCCTACTATGAGAGTCAAGGCCGGGAGCGCCAGGGTAAGAAACGACTTTCTATTTTTATATTTCTCATCACATAGTTATTGGAATAATACAATAGTCTATTTATAATCTATGGCATTTATAGATTTCTGGGGGAGCAGCATGGGACACTGAACTCAGAAAAATCACTGAGCTAAGACCTATTTATTTCGAAACAAGTTTTGCTGTTTGTTTTCAAACAGCTGGGAGTACGGTCACTGTACCTGGCTCCACAAAGGGGTGATCAAAATAGATAGTGAACGTTTAAATTTTAAAATGTATCACCATAAAAGACACATTCTCCCTAATCCCCCTCCGAATACTCCCCCTCACTTTGAACCCATTTATTCCATTTTTCTTGCCACTCTCTGAAGCGGTTCTGCAAGTCCTCTGTGTGACGGACTTTTTGTGGATGCTTCAATGTCCTGCACTGATTCAAAACATCTCCGGCAATTTCTGCCAAATAAAACCATTACGTTGTGTCCTCATCTTTTTTTTTTTTAACACCAGATCTGGCACCACGCAACTTCTGGCTGTTCTCCAGCCTCAAAATGACTGTGAAAGTAAATGTTCTGAATCAACTTAGGGTTTGGGGACACCCAGGCCAGCACCACTAAAGACAATCATGAAAGGAGACACCCAGGACTGCTTCAGAGAGTGGCAGAATGATGGGAGAAGTGTGTTTGGAGTGAGATGGGGAGTTAATGGCAATGTATCTTATACTATAATAATTTTTTCTAATTAAATATTCACCCTATTTTAGATAACACATCACATGTTTTGAACCATTAACATGAGTTGCTAAGAATACACCCCCAAACAAAAACAAAGACACTCCCGCATCCTATGACGGATACTTTCTCTCTCTGTGTACTCCACAGCCCTATTAGCAGACAGAACCACTGCTCTGTTTCTGTGTTTATCCTTCTCATACCTTTAAAAATATTGGGATTTTATCACCCTAGCCATGTGCCTCTCACAAGAGGATCTCAGCAAGAGGAAGAGCCAGCTGCCTCTCTGCGTGGTGCAGCTGAGTCTCACCCCCCCCCACAGCCTCACCTGCTGGAGGCCGGGGACCCCACACCCAGCCCCAGATGTTCCCCAGAGGTTCGGTGCAGGTACCTGAGGTAGTCCCTCCGGCAGAGCTTCCTGCCCAGCTTGTAGTAGAGGCGCCGGCCCACCTCGCCCAGCCGGCACCCACACAGGTCGCAGCTGAGACAGTCCTCGTGCCAGTACTGATCGATGGCCTTCAGGAAGTAGCGGTCCCCGATGTTCTGCTGGCAACCACCACATGTCAGCAGGGATGGAGGGATCTGTAGCACCTCATCCACTGGTTCCCTGGGGAGGAGACCAAGCATTAGGGACAGGCTCATTCACGGCTCAAAGTTGCTCTGGGCCAAACAGGGAGCCTCGATCCACTGTTTTCCAGCAGCACAAGGAAAATGGATGAGAAAGTGCATCCTTTGGTCAGGTGTCAGAGAAACCCAGCCAACCTCTGTTAAGATAGGAGCCTGCTAGATCTTGCACCCAAGATCCTACAAGTAAACACAGGGCACTAAAAGGCCTGTAGATGGCGCTGGGCCCCCACCCACAGCCCAGCACCATGGTGGGCACCTCTGGTCTCCCTTCTTCCCACCTCCTCTCAAACTCCTTGTGCTTCCCACACCTCCTTCTTTTTCTCCTTTCTCCACCCAGGACCAACGACACTGGCCAACCCCAGGGGAGGCACCTGAGACTAAAGGAACTGCTTTCTGTTAGGACATCCGTCTATTGAGAGTGCTAAAACCCGAGTACATTCCCTAATGACACTTCACACCCGCCTACCTCAAACCCTTCCCCATGCACAAAAGTAGAGCCAAAGAAAAAAAGAAAGCAACCCAAGTCAGGCTGGTCCTCATTCTGAGGCAAAAATTCCATTCGGATGTAAAAGGACTTCTTTTTATCTTATTAACCCTAATTCTGCATCCGAACCTTCTTGCTGAGTTTTTTGTTAGATAGCACAGATACTAAGACTGATCAAGGATCAGTCAGAATTCTCTTTCCTCACATAAAAAGTTGCAACAGCAAAGTGGATTGGAATAAAGTTAACTTAGGGGGAAAGCCAGTAGGAAGGGACAAAAACAATGATCTTTAAAAGAGTGGAAGACAACAAAAAACACATACACCAATGTCAATTCAGGCAATCCTGAATTCATAGTGAGCTATGATACATTAAATGGCCATGCATACAACTTTTCATGGTTCACTGGTTCATTGGAACCTGAATAATTTGACCAATTTTTTTTTTTTTTTTTTTTACTTTCTGAGACAGAGTCTTCCTATGCCTTCAAACTGGCCTTAGGTTCACTCTGTAGCCCAGGCTGGTCTTGAACTTGCAACAATCCTCCTGCCTCAGCCTTCCAAGTGCTGGGATGACAAATGTACACCACTACGCCTGGAGAACCTGAAAAATTTTGCTTCACAATAACTTTTTCCAAAAGAAAAGGAGTGGAAGGAATGACCTTTGCACCAACTGGGAAATGGGGAGAAAATACCTCCTGATTTGTAATAATTAAGCAATGATTTCTGGAACTTTAGTCACATAAAAACCTCATTTTAAAAGTATTTTTTTAAAGGACCTTCTTCCAATGGAGGAATTCCCAGAGGGAGTTTCCTCTTGGCATCTTAGAGCTATAAATCTGTGCCTCCTATTTCTAGCTGCACTGTTACAGGTGACACTGTGTCCCAATTGGCCTGTGCTCACTAAGCTTAGCACCCATTACGCTTAGGGACAGCGAGACTCAGGGAATCCATGTTTTAATGCACTCTGACAACTGCAGGTGTCTTTATCCACTAACGATGGAATATTTAGGATTACTGCAAACCCAAGGTTGCAGTAAGAGTATAAAATCATGGTTTTTAGAACAAGGAAGTATAAAGCTCAAACCACGTTACTGGGTGGAAAATGTCTTAAATAAATCCTCTGATGTCTTTGCTTCTACAGATGGTCCATAAGGACTTCCAGCCTTCTGTCTGAAAAGTAACTGACCAAAACAGGCCAAATACCTTTGGCCTGTCTGTATCAATCCAGACTTGCTTCTCTTCTCTTTCTATAGCCTAGGGTCTTATGCTGGGCTTCCAGAAACACTTACGGAAGGAACCTCAACCACCCGGGCTGCCCCGATGCCGGTGCTGCCAACAAACTGAGAAACGAGAGTTTTCACTGAGCTTTGCAACACTGCCTGGAATGGAGGCAGCAGGGGCCATGGCTTGCATAGCAAAGGAAATCTCTCTTCACGAATCGGGGCTGTGTTCTGCCTACACGCTTCACTTGTGTGTGCCTAGACAAGCCCTTTGTGCTTCTTTGGAGAAGGGATTATAAAGACCCTAGTTGGCTTTGAGTGAGCATGCAGTGAAGCATCTACATAGCAGGAGAGTCCTCTGCAGGAGAAATGAAAACCAAAAGGAACCATGGCCATGGGCTGATATGAGACAAAGAAAGACAGGATAAGATACTGGCTCTATCTATCATTTTGTAATTAATGATAATATCGTATTATCTTTAGCAGGCAATCCAGGCCAATGACTGAGTGGGATTCATCTCCAAAGGAATACCCATATTGCCTCAGAGCCTAGCCTAAATATTATTTCCGAGTATCCCTTCAGCCTGGGATAATTTCTTGGGGATTTCCAAAAGAGGGAGAGATGTACTGCAGAGAATTCTCAACTGGTTTGTCCACCTTCAATTAAAACCTGCCTTCGTAGGTACACAGTGCAGGGAAAGACAGAATCCTGGAGCCTCCCACAATAAGCTTCCCACTGCGCCACATTATGAAGTTAGGATGCCTCAGCTGTCTAACCTCAGGGGAAAAGCGCCAACTTTGGAAAAAGCAAACCTCCTCTAGGGGACCAAACCTTTCAGACTTACCTTCTAATACAAGGATGTGGGACTAAGTACTGCTGACGGGCACCAGTTCATTCAACTCACTGGCGTACTGTGTTCTACAGTTTTGCTCAATGTCTAAAAATTCAGAGCTCAGCTGTCATTCTAGGTGCATAAAAAAAGTGAACAAACTATGCCTTACATCCATTGTGTGCAGAGCCATATATATATGTTTTAATAAAAGGGATGCTATTTTTCTCCTGAGAATTTGTTTAAGGAAGCAGGGTCTTTGTTACAACAAACCTTACTCCTTACAGAGCTGGTGTCTTAACCTTCAAGACTGAAGGGTGATGTTTATATTCTCATTGGATCCTGCTACTTCCTGTGTTTTATGGGAACCTGCTGAGTTTTTATGCTGGCAACAGGAGGGCAAAACCCAGGTAAATAAACACCACACAAAGCTGAAATTTGGAGGGGGTGGCACTTCAAGCAGGAAAGCACAATTCTTTTAAAGCAGGAAAAGAAAAAAACAAAACAAATGCCTCTTAAAAGCACAAATGGACAAGTCATTAAGTAGCTCCTCTGGTCTTGTGTAACAAATCCCTTCAAAGGATTAGATGGGGACTTCAAAGGAATAAAAATTCAAAACCAGACAGCTAATGACTCTTAAAAGGCTATTTGCGTTGATGGGGGAAATGATACCTTAAACACTCGCCTCGCTCCCCCAAGTTAAAACTACAGAATGGACTGGGGTATAGGTTGGGAATAGATCATGTTCATTCCAAAGTAGTGCAAGGATCAGGACATAGATGCAGCACACGCTCATTAGACAGCTCTGGTTCCCTGGCCCAAACCTTTCTTATGGTATAATAAAAGCTATGAGATCTTGCTTCCCAGAAAATTACACCTATACACAAAATAGTGCACAAACTTTCGAGGTTCACAGGCCTCCATCCTTGGACGCCTGGGGAGAAGAGTCCCTGTACCCAGATTAACTCCTGACTAGCGGCTCTGGAAGTCTCTGGAGGCCCAGGACAGCTCGAGGTGGACAGGCAGACCCCCCTCACCCGCCCGCCTGTGATCCATGATGCTGCCGCAGCCGCTCCACCTGCGGACCCGGAAAGGAGTCGTCCGGGATTCCGGAGGCCTCCACTTGGAATGTCCCCCTTTGCAGGACCAAACGGACAAAGAGAAGGGGCAAAAGAGGAGAAGGAAGCAGAATGGAGCCCTGAACGCTCCCCGGATGCACCTGCGCGCCTGCAAGCGCCCTTGTGCCTGCTCCGGTGCAAACTTTCTGGCCGGGCCGGGGCTTTGGGGACTGTCCCTGGTAGCCGGGAGGGGCCCCAGAGGCGCCGCGCCGACCTCTATTCCCACCGTCCTCCGCCAGATCCTCTTCCCAAGGCCCCGAGTCACCTGCGAGCACCAGGAGCCCCTGGAGCGCGAGGCGGAGGGGACCCAGGGCGCGCGAGCGGGTGCGCACCGGGAGCCCCTCGCGGGCCGCCCGCGCCACGTCGCTGCTCCGGGTGCGAGGCCGTGGCCCCGGCGGGCGGCGGGGACAGGGAAGCCGCACTTACTCAGACGGGTCCAGGCTCTTCCTCTCGATGGCCGAGGACATTGGGGAGGGAGGCGGCGTGCCGGGCGGCGGGGGCGCTCCCTTTGTGGCGCGGGGCTGACCGGCTGCCGGGGCTCGGACCCCCTCGGGTGCTCGCGCGCCGCCGCCGCCGCCGCCGCTCCGGCGCCTCCTCTTGCTCTGGCGCTCCGGCGGCGAGCTCGCCCCTCCGCGCTCAAGGACAGTCACCGCGCTCCCTTCAAACGCCAAAGAGAGAGAGCGAATCACCGGGCTGCGGGCGCGCTGCGGCCGAGGCTGGCCCCGGGCGGCTGCAGCAGCGCAAGACTTAACCTTCCATCCCGGTCCCGCTCGCCGCCGCCGCCGCCGCCGCCACCCGGTCCGCCCCGCGCGCTGTCGCCGGCTCCGCGCCCCGCGGGGATGTGCGCGCCCGCCCGCCCGCCGCCCCTCGCCTCTCGCCCTCCGGCCGGGTCGCGGCGCGCGGCTCGTCGCCGAGGCGGGCAGGGGGCGGCGGCCTGGGGACGCGGGGAGGGGGCCGCGCGTCTCTCCCCGGGCTTCCTCCTCTCTCGGGAAGGTCTATTTTCGCTCAGCTTCCCTCTGTCTCTGGTTTCATTTCCTTTTTCCTGATCACGATTCAAATACAATAGAAGGAAATCACATTTAAAGAGACAGCTGCCCGATCCCCCCTCCTCTTTTTTCTTCCTATTTTTTTTTTTAAACGGGGCTCGTGGGGTTAGCAATGCAAACACAGCCGCAGTTGGACTGATTTGGCTTCTTAAAGGGGCCAGCGTTGGGGTCCGAGAAAGTCGCTCGGCAGGCACCTCTCCTTGGAGAGGAGGCTGGCCTGCCACTAAATCATCCTGCAGGGCTTCCCCCTCTTCCGCGTTGTCCCTTTCGGTGCAAGGCTGAAAGTCATCACCGGACAGCTCGGGCCAGAGAGGCAAAGACAGAACGTAAAACGAGCACCTACGGAAATGCGGGTGTTCCGCGTGGCTGTCGTGCGCGCGCGTCCCAGGTTCGAGGTCCCAGGTCCAGGGGCGCGGGGCGTGGGGACGCCCGGGACAGCGCGGCTCGGCTGGCGGCGGGCTCGGGGTCGCGTCCGCGCTCCGGAGAGGCGAGGAAGCTGTGCAAACGGGGACCACACGGGCTGGGCACGCCTGAGCAGTGCTGGGGACAGCTAACCCCGAGGGGAGGGTGGCTGGGAGGGACCACGCTGGTCCGGGTCTCTTCTCCATCTGCTGGCGGCAGAATTCCCTCCCTCAGCATCTTTCAAAGAGCGGACTCCTGCGGTTCCACTGACCCCTGTAAAGTGCCAGTGATACCCCGAAAAGAGAATGTTACTAGGGAGATTATTTCTGCCCTGAGTAAAAAGCTAAGAGAAAGAAAAGAGACCTAATCTGGGGCTTGGGGGTTTCTCCTCCAAGCCCCAGGGCAAGTTCTAGAAAGAGAAGGGGATGCAGAAGGAGCCAGCAGGAGGCAAACCTCAGGCCCTTCGGTAGAGGAAAACTCGGTTGCTCTGGGCCTCACAGTTCAGGGGAAATGTCCGTCTTTAGAAATTACGACTCCAGGCCCGTTTGTGTACGATGCTAACAATCACCAGAGATGGAAAGAGACCTGGATCCCAGTCAAAGGCGTTTTATTCCCATTTTAACTTTGCCACTGAGGGGCCTGAATGAGCTCCAGCTGACAAAATGGTGGCAGAAGTGAGAAGTGTAGCCCTGGACGCTTCATTTTCCCTCTTTGGAGCCAAATCTTCATCGACGGTTGGCAAACAGAACAAGAATTTATGGTTATCTGGAGGCTCCTGTTGTGTTCTTGTCTCAGGGTCCCAATGCTTGGGTCGTGATGGGTATAATAAAAATTTGTGTGTGTGTGTGTGTGTCCCATAAGGCCTGGAGGGCAGCTCTGAGTTCAAGATGGACCTTCCGTGTATATAAAAACGACATTTGCCTGGTCAGACCCTTGTTTTCAATTAAAAAGAAAATTCCTAGAATTTGGGGGGCAAGCCTAAATTATGTAAGAAATATCTAACCTATGACTCTAGCCATTTCTCCAGTCAGAAATGAAAATAAGCATATAGGATATGATTAAGAATTTATGTACTTATAATAAGTCAGTGCTGCTGTTCAGTGCTGAGGCTTTGGGACTCAATTAACTGGATTTGAGCTTTTCCGTGTCAGCCAGTGTGACCTAGGAAAATTCCTAAATCTGAGTGGGTAGAACCTCAAGAGCCTGACTCACTGTGTGATAGCTTCCCTGTCACCACCTGGAACCTGAACGAAGAACAGAAGTCTAGAATCTCAATATGCTCAACCGTAAAATGGAACCGCACATTTTGTGGCACAGCACGTTGCAAAGATTCAATGAAATAAGTGCACAAAGTGTGGCACTGTAGATTTGTAAAGGAATGGCGTAGTGATAGACATGAAATTGATCGCATGGAAAGTACCTTGCATATATTAGAAGCTCGTGACAGTTGCTATGTCATAGCAAAAGACATCATTGAAATAGCATTTAAAGGTGAAATGAGGGTTTAGAATAAGAATTCCCAGCCAGGTGTGGTGGTACAAACTGTAACCCCAGCACTCAGAAGGCTGAGGCAGGAGGCTTCCTGGGAGCTTGAGGCCAGCCTGGGCTACATAGTGAGTTGGAGTTCAAAGCCAACCTAAACTACACAGGGAAACCTTGTCTCAAAAAAAATTTTTTTCCAGCTGGATGTGGCAGCACACACGGGTAATCCCAGCAGTAGGAGGCTGAGAGATAAGAGAAAGCAAATTCAAGGTCAGCCTGGGTCAGTTCAAGGCCAGGTTCCCACCCACATTAAAAAGCTGTTTCCTGAATTAAAAGAGCAAATGCAGCAAGTTCAGCTCATTCCCTGCCACTCCTAAACAAAGCATATATGCCTTTTTAATTTTAATGTTTGGTTTTTGGATAGATGCTACCTGTGCATCTGCTTCTATTAAATCCTATAAATTATTAGTTTCCTGGCTCCAGTCTTCTATGGGACTCAAGTTAGTTATTGAAATAAATCTGTCCTTGGGTTCTGAGAAGTAACCTCACATATCCAACTTTTGTGCATAAAGTTTCTCTTTAATACTCTGCTTCTGCTTTAAGCTGAGTGTGTAAAGAAAAGAAGCCGACTGCCATGACTTTGGGTCAGTTTCTTATCTTCATAACTCTTTGGGGAGAACCTCCTTCGAGACGGTGCATATTTGAAATGGTATCTTAAGATTTCAATTTCACACACAATGGTTGTAAGAAATAACTTCCTACTGGTGGGATTTCATTTCTATTCAACGGGCAATTAAATCGCTCAAATTTAAGTTTAACATTTAGAATCAAATCTCAAAACGTGTTTTTATTATGTATAATTTTAAAGCAATCATGACCTTATTGTTTCTTCCCATAGCAACCAATACCTATTGTATGCAGACGAGAGATTCGGTCACTGTAAAACGATTTGAACAAGCAAAATGGTTCTTGAGAGTCAAGGAAATCTTGATCCCTGCCCAGTGGGACCAAAATCCAATTCCTTCTCCTCTCCCTGTACTCCGTGCAATTTAGAAAATTTCCAAGTTTTTCTTCTTGAATAAGAATGTCATAAGAAGACTGAACCAGTCTGCATGATGAAACTGACCCCGGGTGGATTATTTTTCCAGTGGGTATTTTCTATGATGTTTTGCTTATTACATTTTCAATTGTTTTCGAGAGAAGAGCAGTTTCAAGTGACTAAGACTACATTGCTTTGCTAAAGGGGGCTTCTGATAAAAATGAAAATACAAATGTCACTGGGAAAATGCCAACAATGACAATTTACCTTTTCCTCCTGCCCAACAATTAGAAGCCAAACTGCAACGTATGGCTTGTTAGTTGTAACATTTGTTTAAAAAAAAAAAAAAACGATCTCTTTTAATATAGCTTCACATCCTGTACAAAATTCTTTAAACTATTCAGTTGTCCTAAGTATACAGCTCCCAAATTCATTCAAAACATTTCAGTCAGTTGATGAGTGAATTTCCACAAAATGTTTCTTCTTCTTTCTTTTTTGAATGTTACTATTCTTAGTAACCTTAGTGATAAATAAATCAGGTTTCCCATACAGTAGGAAAGATCTCAAGATAATTCTTTTTTAAAGTCAACTGGAGCTGAGGAGAAAAAGGACAGGAATCAGGCAGATACAGCTCAGCTATGTACAAGCTGTGTGACATAGGGGAAGTCATATACCTCTCTGAACTTCAGTTTCTGTATCTGTCACTGCACTGGAGGTAGCATAGAAGAGCATGGCTAGGGTAAAGCAACTGGGATGGATGCCAGCTCATCTTGAAGGAATTTGCAGAGATGTAAGTAGGATGATATGTGTAAAAGTGCTCTTTACAGTAAGGTTGTACAGAAAATGCTTAGAGATGACAGTTGTTTCTGTTACCTCATCATTCAGAAGTAATCACCTCCATTTCAGGAAGTGATAGTCTCCCAGCTAATCAGGGTGTCCATCAAAGAACGCTAAGCCAGGAGTGCTGTAGAGAAGCCGGAACCAGCCAATGGCATCAGCAGACTTCAGGACAGGGAGCCCCATCTTTCAGCCACAAATGCAGGACGGTGCCTGTTTGGGCCCCTGGAAAGCTGTTGACAACTGTTCTTATTTCAGTCCTATACTCTGTACCTCAGCTGCACCCCTGATTCTATGCAACTGACTTTCCTCTTCCACTGCTCTAGACTATCTTTTAAGACTTAAGAAAAGGAGCAAATCCCTGCGCTGAAGGACACGCTCCTGAAAGCCACAGTTCCACCGAGAGGTCTCAGCAGAGTTACACTCCTGGCATATCCTAGCAGGAGGGACCTGGGAAGTGTGGTGTCCTAGCTGGCTCCTTGCAGCACCTCCCTCACGGGCTGCACCCACCGCTGCTTTGCCCATTGCAGCTTGGCATTTATTGGCGTTGAGCACATTGCCCCAGCTCTGCACATGAGCGCCCACAGCTGTAACGTGGAAACATTCAGAGCTTCTGTAGGATTCCGTGAAATGGGGCAGATATGGAGAAGAAAGTGACGTGTGCTGACATTCTATGGAAAGACAGGAGCATCCATAGTTCCGAACTCCCAGGGAAAATGTCAAGGAGAGTCCAGCTTTAGGTATCTGGACACCCACTGGTGATTCAAACGCTTTGATGGACAAGGTAAACACGACACAGACTCATCTCCTCCTTCACTGCTGCTGCCATCAAACCTTTCCCAGCCTTCCCTCCTGGGTCCTGGATTGTCAGCTGCTTTTCTGTTTCAGGCTCAAGGTGAGAGTGGGAGCTGGGTGAGCTGACTCATGGAGCTGTCTTTGTGCCCTGGCTCTGCAGTCTCTGTCTCCTCCATCACTGCCCCACCCGAGTGACACATACACTGCCTGAGGCTCTGGAACAGCACATTTGAAATGGAACTCCTTACGGTAGCCAGGAAGGCCCTGCTCCAGCCTCTCCTGCCTCTCTGAGCTCTTCTGCTGGACATCCCCTCACTCTCTTTGCTCAAGTCACTTGGCTTAAACCAAGCCAGCTCCCGCTGGGGGACTTTTGCTCTTGCTGTTTCCTCTGACTGAGATGCTCTTTCTCTAAGTCACCCGATAGCTCCCCAGCACTTCATGCAGGTCTCCGTTCCAACATTTTATCCACAGAAAAGTTTCCCGCGATCTCACTTTTCATCCCCCTCAGGCCTCCTGGTTTCCTTCTTTTTCTTCCTGGTGTCATCCCTACTTCCTTTTTACTGTATGTGCATCTGTCGGTGTCTTAGGTGTTGTGTTTTGTTTTGCCCTTTCTTCTTGGCAAGAATGTAAATTCTGTGCACTTAGAAACTCTGATTAGCTGGGCATAGTGGTGCATGCCTGTAATCCCAGCACTCAGGAGGCTGAGTTGGGAGGATCAATGTGAGCTCAGGGCCAGCCTAGGGCACATAAATGAGTTCAAGGCCAGCTTGTACTACACAGTAAGACTCTGTCTCAAAAGTTGAAAAAGAGGGGGAGGGGAAGGAAAAGAAAGAAAGATACTCTGATTTGTTCTTGCTCTGTCTCTAGATGTTTTTTAACACCTAGAATGTGTCCAGCCTGCAACTGACCCTCAATCCATATTGAATGAACGAATGAATGAATGAATGAATGAATGAATGACAAATGGAAGCCCTGCCCCCCCAGGCCACAGTATGCTGTGCAATGCTGTCTGGGTAAATGAGAAAGACCCTAAGTTCTCTTGTCTTTCTTTAGCATCATTTTTGGAAGAAGGATACATTTCAGATGAAGAGTTTGGCTTTTGAAAGAGACCAGGCTCTTGGCTCCCAGGAACACAGAGATAGGAGTGGTGTCATCAATCAAAGCACCTTGACTTGTGACCCTCCATGGCGGGCCCCCAAAGAGCCACCTGAAAGGTGCAGCGAGTAAAAATACTGCTAGAAGCACACGCTTGGAGCTGGATGGGCTTATGTGTGAGTCTTGGCTCTTGTATTTGGTTTTTAGGCAAATTATGTAACAGTTCTGAGCTTCTACTTATCATGTGCAAAATAGGGGTGATAATGATAATACCTTCATCACAGGGTTATAGGAATTAAATGAGATCATGCGTGCCAAATACTAAGCACAGCAACCAACATGGACTAAGCACTCACTGGTGGCAGCTATTATTAGAATTAATTAAGCAAAGGGAACCTCAGAGGGGGAGAATCAATCAGGGCAGGCTCCTGGCTGGAGAGAGATGACTAACAAAATCTGCCCGAGCTCAGCCCAAGCAGGATGGGGTCAGCATCTTTGCATGGGGAGCTCTCACCTTACCCTCCTGCTATGTAAGGTGACCCTCACGGAACAAGTGCTTAGGCTGACTGAGGCTGAGTCTAGTGTCAGAGTCTGGAAGCCAATGCAAAGAGGTGGTCCAGGGAGGACTCTGCTCTGTGCATTCCAGAGTCCTGAGACACGGCATCCCAGACCAGCCTCCCACTGGAGGGAGCGGGAGGCCAGGACCAGGCTGCTGCTGAGAAGCTGAGATTTGCAGCATCTGTGGTTTACTAGGCCTGGCAGGGGAAAGTGATTCTGGCCTTTTTTTTTTTTTAATGACACCTGCCCCTCAATCTGTCTCCATACTTTCCTGAGTGACAGACCTCAGCAAGAAGAGGCAGCAAAGAGGTCTCATGTATGATGTTCACAGCAAGCGCTGTCAAGGAGAGTGTTATGCTTCAACAAAAACCAGGGGCAGAGCCGTGGACATCTTCCTGCCACTTTTCTCTGCCCCCCTCCGCCATCCCTCCTGCATCTTCTTCTAAGATACCCCAGGAGGAATCCCATTTCCTTTCACCACTTCTACCCTGCTCCAGAATGTACAATGGCTCCCTAATACCTGGGAGCCATCTGCAATTTGCTGTACCTCTTGAAGCTTTGATTTTCTACAAGAGAAGAGGTAGACTGGATGGTTAGAGCTGAAGCCCTGTTGAGTGATCCTGTCATTCTAGCAGAGCAAGTTTAAATTTTTCACAGTTCCTTTCAGGTGCCCATAACGCTGCCTACTCCATCGATCCAAAGCTTCCTTGTCCCCAAGTCTAGATCCCAACCCTTCCCAGCCAGCCTGCCTTGGCCTTGCACCCCCAGTTTGGGTCTTACCATTGCTTTCTTCTCCCCATCTCAGATGTCTGCTTCCTTCATGCTTCAAAGCCTCAGCGCTAAGGCAGGAGAATGATTGTGCAGAGAAACTCTGACATAAATAAACCTGATTTTGAGTCTCTGCTTCACAACTTACTATCTGAGCAATCTAAGGCAAATCTCTGAGCTTCAGTGTGTGCAGTGATAACATAGAGGCAATGATAAATATGGGGCGAGAAGCAGTAATGAGATAATGGTACACACAGGGCAGAGTGCAGGGCCTGGCAGAATAAGGGCTCCTTAAATGGACATGATGGCAGCAGTTACTACAAGAGCCTCCCCGGTGCACCCTGCTCTCCAAATCTTTGTTTTGAATTGAAGATTTTAAATATCATACCCATGTTATCAGTTGTCTGATTGCTAGGTTCCCACGACAATCAGAAAGAGCTGATGGACTCTACGTCGGTGAGGAAGAGGTCCCCAGAATCAGTATTAAAGATAGTTCACCTCCGCTAGACACAGAACTCTTAAAAACCTGGTAACTAAAACCATAAAACTCTGAGGAGGAAACAGTGAGGAAGCTTCATGACGTTAGATTTGGGCATCAAAGAGTACTACTCTGTTGAGCAAAAAAGCAATTCACGGAATGGGATTGTATATTTACAAATGACCTAGATAGACAAGAGATTAAGACCCAGAACATAAATTGGCCAGGCTCAACCCACACCTTCAATCCCGCTGCTTCAGCCCCCCTCATGGCTGGGATTCCAGGTGTGCACAGCACACCCACCGTGATTCCACTCTCACAAACACCTGGAGCAGTGAAACTTAATGGACAGAAAGTAGAACAGTGGTCACCAGGAGCTGGGGGCAGAGGGGACTTGTTATTATCAGGTACAGGGTTTCACTTGGGGAAGACAAGGAGAAATCTCCGGAGTTGGATAGTGTTGATGTTTGCACAGTTGTGATAAGTGCAACTGACCTGTGCATTTGGGAATGGTTAAATGGCAGTTTTATGATAGGTAGATAGATAGATAGATAGATAGACACAGACAGATAGATACAATTTTTTAACCCCCTATACCAAAATAGCCTGGTAAAGTTTACAGATCCTTTCCCAGGTCCTGCTTGTGGGATTTCCCACATCATACTAGGTAGCTTAGCACCTTTTCAGATTCACCCATGAGCCCATTTAACAGCCATAGCTAGGTGGCAAAGTCAATCCCCGGAGCTCTGAGCCATCCCTCAGTGGCCATCCCTGACAATGGCATGAATGATGCCAACCCCTGACTCTTAGATACCCTTCTTTGTGGAAGTCATTGGGTTCTGAGGACGGGGAGAAAGGGTTCGGTTTGTTATCATGCAAAGCACATCATTAATAGAATCCAGAACTCCTATGTACACCTGCCTGTCTGAGGATCCCAGAGAGGCAGCAGGCACAGGCTGACCTTTGGGGAGGGTGGGGAAGGAAGGGTCTCCCAGAAGCAGAGCGTCTTTCATGCCTGCTCAGGCCACAGCCCCTTTCCAGAGGCAGCAGAGCTGCTCTGTGCCAGCTCAGCCCCTCCCGCATTCTGGCGACAGTGCCTCCCATCACATTGCAGAAGTCGCCTCAGGTCATATCTTGCAAAGGAAGAGCTATTAAAAAATATTCCATTTGTATTTCCTGCATGGCCCT
The DNA here is from genome assembly GCF_034190915.1 of Cavia porcellus. Taxonomy (NCBI): domain Eukaryota; kingdom Metazoa; phylum Chordata; class Mammalia; order Rodentia; family Caviidae; genus Cavia; species Cavia porcellus. The sequence goes on from NW_026947500.1 coordinate 32,210,523, forward strand.
CCATCTGGAAATATCTTTTATCTGGCAAGTTTTGCAGAGCGGACTGAATCTTGGAGGTGCTGGCAGGTTTATGCTGGCTCCTCTATCACTCCAATAAGTCATTTCCATCTTCACCTTCTCAAGGGTCGCGCAGGCACGACTTGATACGGAAAACAGGATTGGTGAGGAGTAACAGCGACTCTTCTAGGCCCGGAGGCATCTTTTTAATTCTGAAAGCACCGGCATGGGGAGCTGGAGTGAAATCTAGCAAATTACGATACACACTTTCCATCCACTTAGACAATGCTTCCTTGGGAATGTCTCTCGCATCCCAGTGTATAATCTCACCTGCTCAGGTCATCATTTGTAATTCTGCAGTTGTTGGTGATTGGGTTGTGTCTGCCTCCTCCAAAAGACTGCAAGTTTCCTGTATTCAGAATGGAACCCAAATACCTCCCTTGGTGTGTGGCACACAATAAATACTCATTGAAGGCAGGAAGGAGTCAACCTGGATAAACCAGCCTTTTCACTAGTTACTTCCAATCCAGGTTGGAAAAAAATATCTTCCTTTTTGGGAAATGAGAGCATCCCACTGGTTTAGGTAGTTAGAAAAAAAAAAGGGCAAAACCAAAGAGGAAAAAAAATAAGAGCCTTATTTTTGGTGAGAGAAGCGTTTCCAACAAGCCCCAGATAAATTGGGGGAAAGAGGCCCGGGGCGCCATGGTGGCAGGGAGAGGCCTTGATAGTGCCGGGTGGGGCAGGTGGAGCCCTGGCACCGGGCAGAGGATGGATTCTAACGGTTTCTGTGCTGGTTGAAGGCTGCTTCCTGCCCGACTTGTTTTCTTCTCGTACCGGCCCAGCCTGTAAATGTGGCCCTTTTCCCCACTGTCAGAGAGCCAGGGGAACAGCAGCTGACCTTGTCACTGTCCTGTGGCCCTTCGGGTGGATGCTGTGACTGGTCCCAGCGGGCACACGTTCTGCTTGTCTCTCTCACCCTCTTACATCTCGGAAATCTCCCGTGTGCTCCGAAGGGCAGGTAGTTTCCCACTTGACAGGAGAGGAAACAAGGCCAGTGTCCTTCAGAATCTTATACCTGCCTCCACTAGAAACTCCCAGCACCCATTTTCATCAGACTCCGGTGTCCTTGCTTACTAGAAGGTCTTCTGAGAGTTTGGTTTTCAAGAAGGACTTTGTGAAGTACAGTGCAATACGGAGGCATATTACCTAGCAAGGGGCATTTGTTGTCTTTTGAGTAATTCTGACTAAAGATGACAGTTATAAGTAGATGCACCTACCACTGCAGGTAAGTGCTACCTTTTATTGAGCACTTATTATGTGCCAGCACCTTTTTTTTTTAAACATTTTGTCTTATTCAGTCTCGAACACACCCTTCCGAGATCAGTAGTAGCATTATTCCAATTTTACAGATGTGGAAACTGAGACTTAGAGATGTTGATTAGCTTGCTCAGGGTCCCACAACTGTGTAAGTACAGAGATGGGATCTAAATCTAGGTCTTTGACTCTGTGCCCCTTCCTATTCATCATGCCAGTGATCCCAGGTGATATGCAGGTTAACAGTACAGAGTCTTAAGCTCACATGGTGTCCTCCAGATCAAAAACTTCAGGGATCTCAGAAGATCCTTCCTTGGGTCCTCCATCTAAAGGACATAACTGCATGTATATTTAAGTGTATAAGATAGGTAACCATATTACTGAGTTTTATTGGATCATTGAACAGAACTGTTTGCAGTCTCACTGTTTGAATGTCCACTCTATATGCTTTAATTTTGTAACTTGAACAACTATTTCTAAGATGACAATATGTAATCTATTAACTAGTGATTTCCTACTGTTTACTTTTTCTGAAATTCTGTATAACTTGTACTCTTTTTCTGCTTTTTTTTTTTTCTTTTTTCTCCTTAAATAAAATTTTAAAAAATAATAATAAAGTATCCTCTCCTCTTGTTGCTGGGAGTTCAAGGCCAACCTGGGCTACATAGCAAGACCTTGTCTCAAAAAATCAAAGAATAAAGTGTCCTTCTCCCCAGGCATGGACACACCTGATACTGTCTTTTCCACCAATAAAAGGATAGGTTCCATGACTACAGAGGTAGGATACCCAAAATTTTGTCTCCTGAAGATAGGATGAGGGAATGGCACCCAGGAAGTACTCAGCATGCTACATTGGATAGATTTGCAGACAGGACCAGATTTCTAGGGAAAGAGGGTCGTCATGAAACACTGCTTTGCCTCCCGGAGGTGTAGAAAAAAGCCAAGTCAGTGCACAGACTGTATATACTTGCTGTGCTAGAAAAAGAAGCCCTGTCCCAATAAAGTCCAAGATGGCATCAGAAGTCAGTAGGAGCCAGATAAAACATGGTCCCTTCCTTGAACGAACTTTTCTACTTGGGAAATCAAAACCCACACACACAGTGGAGAACAAACACATGATCGGCAATGAGGTGCTGTCAGCGTGGGGGGTACTCCGTGTGAGAATGGGCCGGAAGCTGACCTAGAGGGAGGTAGCAGGGAGCTCCCTGCGTCAGGCTTGTACTGCGAGCTCTGCGCAAGGCGTTTTGGGTTTCCCTTTGGTGTTTGCCACCCCAATGAAGTAAGTACTCTGTGACGAACTTACTTCTGTGAATGAGGAAACCAAGTCACAGAAAGGCTAGTGAACTTGCTCCAACACAGGGCCGTAGGACTGAGGAGCGATGGACAGGGAGAAACTTCAAAGCTGAATCTATTCACCAACCTGGGAAGCAGAGTAGGTCGGGCAGGAAGCAGCCAATTAAGGGCTGGGTGTAGGTGTGGGCTGTATCAGGGTCATGATGGAATAAACTGATCAGTTGGATCACAATATTCCAGTAGAAGAAAACAGCTCTCTGTCTCTCTGTCTCTGTCTCTGTCTCTGTCTCTGTCTCTCTTTTTCTCTCTCCCTCTCTCTCTCCCTCTTGGTGCTGGGGATGAATCTCAGAGCTTCACACATGCTAAGCAGAGTGCTCTGCCTCTGAGCTGTACCCCAGCCCTCTCATGTTTAAAGGCATTGAAGGTGAAAACCCACCACAGCACCCCTGAGCCAGCGATTACAAGTAATTCAAAGGTTTATTACAAACTCAGGCAAAGGCAATATGGGCAATCCTTGAGCAAAGCACTCACTGAGAAGAGGGTTCCTTGGCATCTGGGGGTGAGAGAGAGAGAGAGAGAGAGAGAGAGAGAGAGAGAGACAGAGAGACAGAGAGACAGAGAGAGACAGAGAGAGACAGAGAACATTGACACAGGACAGGAGCCCACCTCTGAATAATGCTGATAGATAGTGGGGGAGGCAAATTTCAGGGGCTCACTTCCTGGGAGGGTGGGTCAGGCGGTGAAGGACAACTGAACAGGACAAGATAGGGGTGTCATTTACTAGGAGTAGCAGGAAAGAGTGAGGCTGAGACAGCTCGTGGCTTTCTGTTGGATGTTAATAGCTTGGCATTTTTCTGTGAGCAACTTTTTGTACTTGACTCAGTTTCTCCAAAATCCGTTCTCTGACATTCTTCTAATATATTTGTGTGTAGATCATACCATATTAATTTTTGCTCATAAATTGTACTTCTGCAATCAGGTACAATGTAGTGAGGACACAAATATAAACTTTCATTGCTTATCTAGAAAATAAAAGATAGGTTTACACAGATAGAGCTCAATTTTACATTGCATCTCAGTAGGGAACGTTGGCAGCAGGGACCCCTGTAAAGAGGTCATGTCAGGCTTCAGGGGACATCCAAGTCCTCGGGAGTTCAGAGTATCTTGTGTAAAATGAATTTTGGGTTTGGTGACTGATCCATCGGTTGGGTTACTTTGCCTGTGCTATTTACCCACATACAACAGGATCTAGAGTAGCCCTCAAGGTACCTGCTGCTCCTGACAGCTAGCAAATCATGAGCAGGCACATTGTGTGTGTTAGGCAAATTTGCTGGGCCATTGCTCTTTGTACTATGAGTGCTGATGGAACGGTGAGATTTTCTCTGCTGCCTGTTAGTTTTCCTGATGTGATCATATTGTGAGCCTTTAGTGCCGCTCGTCTGGCTCCAAACATCACACTTAATTCCGAAGCAGTGGGTAGTGAGATGGCCCATACCTCCACCTGGAGATGGTGACCAGTGGGGTTTAATCACAGCATGACCAAAGCGTCAAGATGCTTGTCAGTGTGAGCAGGCGAGTTTAGGTAGCTGAGACATCAGGAGGGAATTAGCTGGAAGGGTCCCCTTGGGGGCTTCTAATCTCTAGTTTTCCTTGAATATGTGGGGTCAATGCCACAGTTGTTCCATGTGTGCCCAGAAAGCTCAATGTGGGCATGTACATTTGACAGGTAACATGGTCTGGCTAAGGACCAGTGACCAGACTTGATAACAATAAGCAATGTGCTACTTGCCTGGCCCAGCATGGGAGAGGGCAAGGTCTGGGGGCCTAGACCAGAAGTGTTTGGTATTGGTGGCTTTGTGGTGCACATAAAGGGATGGTCCACTCATGGGGACAGAGGCCAAGCCCAGCATTGCGTGAGGCCTGGCGGTGAGTGCAGACAAATAAGCTCAGGGATAGCCTTAAGCAGTGGGATTGCTTTGGGAGGCTCTGGAGGGAACATTGCAGTGACATTGGAAATGAGGTTTATTGTGCCCACAGGAGAGATGGAGGAAGAGAGCTATAAATTTGGTGGTCTGTCCAGGAGTCTTTCCTTTGGGTATGTGACACATACCAAGTGGGGAACCCTAAGGGAAGATGCTTGGGCTCCGAACATCTTGGAAGTTGACATGGAACTGGGTGATTTTCCTCTGGGATGCAGTGGTTAGCTGGGTTGTGGGCATCACCTGAAGTGGCATGAGTGACTCTCAGGGCTGGTGCCACTCTTAATTCAGATCCAGGTTCTACCAGTTGACATGAGAAGGCTGTCACAAAGATGCATAGCATAGAAAGAGTGCTTGAGGGAACATTAGCTATGTCCTGGGCTGCCAATTGGCTGTCACAACTATGATAAAGGTAGCTGGGCTGGGGACAGGTGTCTAAAATGCAAAGCACATTCCTTTTTGTTTGTTCTGATGGCTGCACAGGATAATGTCATACTCCTGGCTGTGGCACTGCAGAAGGATTGCTTACTCCAAACCAATAGCAATGGCCCTGGCAGGGCACTATGGCCCAGGTGTCCTGGCACTGAGTGGGGAAACTGAGTCCCAGACTGAGGCCATCAGCCATATCAGGTACAGCCAGGTAGTAAAAGCCCAAAGCTTTTACAATCACATTTTGAGCTGCTCATTTATCTGATAGGGACATCTGCAGCCTGACAGCTGTGAGCAGCAATCCAGCTTGGGCATCTGTGGTGAGATTCAATGGCCTTGGGGTACTTTTTTACAATTCTGGTGTTGGGGACCAGGATCTCTTTTGTCTTCTCCAAGAGCCATGTGGTGACAGTCCAGATGCCAATACTATTACCCACAAGGCACTGGCCCCAAATTACCCAGTCCTTAAGTCTATCATAACAAGTGGGTGTTCTAGGGGACAATGGGTGCCTGCCTTCCATGCTGGTGGGAATAGGTAGTCAGGGATTTTGTTCCCTCTCTAGGCAGCAGGTCCCAGTTACTATCCACCCTCTGTCTGGCACTCAAAGTAGAGCTTTGTGGGTAGAGTACACATGAAAACAGATAGAGGAATGGAGAAATGAAGGAGCTTAGAGACGGGAATCTGTGAGTCAGAGCCTGAATCTCCTAACCACTATGACATTTTAGTAAGACCTTGTCTGATAAAAAAGCCATTATTTTGGTGTCTACCATAGCATGCTGGGAGAAATGATCAGAAGTGGACAGGTATGTATGTCTGCCATGGTTTGAATCTGGGAAAGGATTCACTGTCCTTTGCCATCACTAGTAGTTAATTTCCTCGGAGATACATGCTCTATCCCGTCTACAGCTATTGTACCATCTCCAGATACTCAGTATGGCTGGGCCGGCAGTAGGAATGGACAGGAAGCATAAAGGCTGAGTCGTATTGTGGGGGGCCTTGAAGTCCCACTTCCAAAGATGTGGATTTAAGGAGCCATTAGTCCAGGAAGATGTTTGAGCCAGGGAAGCATCAGGGCTGGATTGGCAGGAGGGCGGGTAAAAAGTGGGCTGCTGCGTGAGGAACTCCTGCATCAGGGGAGGCTGGAGAAAGCAGGCGTGGGGCCGAGGGGGTGACGGAGTGGGTGAGGACCATGCATGACTGGCCAAGACTCTCAGGGTTCAGGCCAGTGAAGCCTCACATATCCTTTTATTTGTTCCCTTCACTATGTGTGGGGGGCACGAATGGCTGCACCCCTGCCACCCCTGGGCATCACACAGCTGCAAGCGCTGCCAGGAGGAAGCTTTGCCACCCCACATCTCTGCCTGAAGTTCTCCCATATTTCCCTCTCACCCCAAGTAAAAACCAGAGTCCTACCAGGACTTTCTCATATTGTGGGGGGCCTACCAGGACTTTATTTTTTGAGAAAGGACTGGGAGGTTGCCTCAGCTGGTCTTGAACTTGTAATCTTCCTGCATCAGCCTCTTAAAGTGGCACATGCCAACACACTTGGCAGTTCTCCTAATCAGAAGAGCTTTGTTTTGTTGTCTGACTAAGGTCACTCACCATGCCGGCCATCTATTCCCTTTTCCCTCACTCTGTCCACCTGTTACTTTCCCTGACATGCTACCTGTTTACTTATTTATTCTCTGACTTCCCGTCTCCACTTTGTAAGCCCCATTCAGGCGAGAGCACTGTGTCTCGTGATATTTATGCGTCCTAGATACCAGAAATGGTTCCTGCTACATATCAAGTGCCCAATAAGTGCTCACTGAGTGGGTAAATAAGGCATTCTTTGCTATCCTGATCAGATGGGAGGGGAAATTGAGGCTAGAGAAAGGTAAACAATTTAACCAGGCAGACAGCTAGTGGTTGCTAAAGCCGAGTTCAAGCCCAGAAAAGTCTGACTACACAACCCAAGCTCTTTTCCGTTATGGTACAATACTCTTGAGGAGTTTTGGACTTTTGTAACTGAGCAAAGGATTGGTAATAAAGAGAAATAGGGAAGCTTCACGTTTGTGTGGTGCCAGGAGAAAGAGGACAGGTCTGCTTGGGACTCCACTCCTCTTGGAATGCAGAGGTTGCCACCTGGGCATTTCCCATGAGCATTTGGGGCTGCGCTGGGTGCTTAGGATTTAAAAATAAACAAGACAGCCATGCGTGGTGGTGCACACTGGTAATCCCAGCATTCTGGAAGGCTTGACTGCAAGTTCAAGCCCAGACTGGCCAACTCAGCAGGGAGTCCCTGTCTCAAAATTAAAATGTTAAAACGAGGTTGAGGATGTAGCTCAGTGCAATGACTCTGAGTTCAATGCTCAGTACCCCCCCCCACACACACACGCACATGAATAAATGAGACATGGTCCCCACCCTGAGAAGCTTGTCCCCTCCAGGGGGAAGCTTTGAGGTCACACTGACTGAATTCACAGTGCAGCAGGTACTAGCTTGCAGCCAGCCACAGGCCAGACAGCAGCCTCAGATGGTCCTGTGTTTTTTCCACAGAGTCACCAAGTAGTTATGTTACACCAGACAAAGCAGGGACACTGGAGACCTAGACAAGGACTTATGGGAGTAAGGAGGAGATAGATGCAGTCACGTGCCACCCACTGAGAGTTCAGTCCGGTGCAAGAGCGCGCCTGTAAGATTGCACTTCATTACTTCTTGCAATGTTTATGTTTGAAGTCTTATTAGAAAAGTCAAAGTGTTAAAATGTAAAAAGCTATAAAGTAAAAAGATACAATAAGATAAGATTAATTTATAGTCGAGAAAGAAAAATTTCAAATAAAGTCGGCACAGTCTAAGCACACGGTGCTTCCACTGTGTACTGTCATGTGCAGTCAGGTCCTTTACCTTCACGTTCATTCGCCAGTCACTCACTGGCTCACGTGGGGCAGCTTCAGCTCTGCAGTGATGCCCCGCACCCCGCACCACTCCTGGCTGGGCTTCCCTGTCTCGGGTTTATGGTTGAGCATGTTCAGCGCACACGCCTTGTGAACAGCTGCCCATGGCCTTGGTGCAGGGATGCACTGCACAGATCTGGACCAGGAGCACCGGGCTGTACCTGGCAGCCCAGCTGTGTGCTAGACCGGGCACACATCCAGGTGTGCAATGTCCACACACTGATGAAATCGCCCAATGACATATTTCTCAGAGCACGTCACTGCCACTAATCAGTGTAAGACTGTGCTTAGTTCATTTATTCAGCTGGAAAATGAGTGTTTATTCCACTTTTGGGATGAGGGTATGAAATGAATGAAGTAGACAAGATGTGTCCAGACAAGGAACTAACAACCTCACGGCAAGTCCCTCTGAATGATGCTGCTATTATAATTTATATATATATAATCTTTTTTTGGTACCAGGGATCAAACTCACGACCTTGTGCTTGCCAGGCAGATGCTCATGCCACTGAGCTAAATCCCTGGCCTCTTGATATTATTAACAACAGCAATGATGACTACAAGGACTGAGTGCCAGCCACTGTCCAGACACCTCCATGACCTCTTCAGTCCTCACAGAAGAGGAAACTGAGGCCACATACTCCCTAAAGTCTATGGTGACTGCTGTTCTCACAGAAGCAGATAATGGCAGGAAGACTTCACAGAGGACTCCATGTTTCAGGTGACCACTAAGGAAGATTGTTTAAGCAGAAACATCAGAGCCAGACGCTAGAATAACAAAAACATAGAGTCCGCTCCAGAGGGGGCTTGGAAGATGCTGGCTAGGTTAAGACATGTAAAACCTTAGCATGGAGCAGCCTGGTGCAAGGTAAGAGTCTTTCAAATGTGTGTTCTTCTTTGCAGGTCTTCTGTGGTGACAGGAACATGCAGCCACCTGGGCTTTTGAAGGATACTCTCAAGTAGTAACCTTGGGAGCAACGCTTCTCTGAGGCCCTCCAACCCATGCCCTCCAGAACTGGGGTGTATTTAGAAATGCTACCAAGGCCAGTGGCCTCATCTTCTCATGCACGCATACTTGTACATGTGCGCACACACACACACACGCACATACACACATACAGAGTTGCTAGGGAGACAGCAGTAAACACCAGCCTCTCTTTTGGATCACAATAATTGAGTGGTCCCCCTTCGTGGCTGGCGTAGAGGAACAAATTAGATGGGTAAATTAGCAGCTCCTGCAGACAGTCACACAGCGAGAGTCCAACTCACCGTGGGCCTCTCCAAGTCTGGGCCTCGGAACCAATGCTCTTCCTACTGCTGAGCGAGAAACCAAAGTGCCCAGAACACCATGAGGGAAGCTCAAAGGCTTGGGTACCTTCAGAATCTTTTTATTTTAAAAGACAATTTTAATTACCACTTCTTGTGCCTCTGCAAAGAGGAAGAAACAAGTTCCCTTGCAGTGCTCCATGCGTGGGAGGATTAATGAAGCCTGCCTGCCAGAGGTGACGTAATCCTGGCGGCTCCCCGACCCAGATCAGCTCTGCCCACTCCACTGACACCCTGTGGGTTAATTACCTGCTTCGCACCTGTTCTTTCTCCGGAGACCATGGTACCCTAGGACTCAGTGCCCATGCCATTGCCTCTCTCTGCTGGGTCACTCACATGCCTTTGTGGATAGCAAAGCCCCACTCCATGGCTGAGGTCGAGGGTCTGTTTCCCCCTCACTTCTGCTCAAGGGCAGCTGCAGTCCTTTGAGGGGGTCGCAGACCAGAGTCTATAGGCCTGGGCCTGTTGGTGGCATAGTTGTCTATCAGATAGGGTGGTACTTTTGTCTGTGTGCTGGGCTATCTCACACCAGTTGGGCTCTCTCTCTCTGTGGCTTCCCAGGCCACTAGGGAAAGTCTGCTGGGATCCCCTGCATGGCCCAAATCTGAACTCAGTCCTCATCTTCTGACCCAGGGTGTAGAGAAAGATTCGTGATCCTCAGCTTTGAATGGGTTCCCACTGACCCTGCAGTTCCAAGAAGCCATCTTTGATGGCCTCCATGTGGCTCCCTGTCCCTCCTTGGGCTTCACCTTTTGTCCATCTCCCCGCTGCACCATCACTCAGGATTTATCCTTCCCTCTTGCACAATGCAGCCCTCTATTGGTTTGGTAAAAGAGACCTCCTGGCTGCAACCACCAAGCCCGCAGATGGATCCTAACCCTCACCAGCTGGGCAGACTTAGACAAGGTGCACAGTCTCTTGGCGCCTCAGCACTTGTGAAATAGGGACAGTGGTACCCAATCTGCAGGGTTTTGAGAGCTTTTGAGATAACGGCAGGAAGAAGCTTGCACAAGGGGCACGTTAGGTAATACATACAGCATCGTCTTACTTTGCGGTAATTCAGTGTATGGATTTAAGTAGACCTACATTCTTTTAACCTGACTCTTCTTTTGAACCCTTGTGGCCTGGAATAGCTATGGGTGTGGGGGGGTGCAGCAGTAATTGACTTTTTATTGGCCAAATAAATAAAAGGAGACCCCAGGACTCCAGGCTGTCTTCCCTTCCTCCATATCATTTTTTCCCCTTTGTGGTGCTAGGAATGGAACCCAGGGCCTCGAACATAGTAGGCACCTGCTATACACTGACATTCGCATATTTCCAGTCCTCCTTTTCCCTCATCATAACCACGATGCTCTTCTCAGCTGCTTTCCTGAGCCTGCCTCCTTGATCCTAGACTTCAGGGCCACTGCAAGCTCTTATTCCTTGAGCCCCACCTCCTAGCCAGCTCTCTGGGTGCTGAAGTCCTGGCTTGTACACTGGTATCCCTGAAGTGGCTGCTTCTCTGCATGGGCCTTGTCTATCAGTTGCTTCCCGGAGTACACATCATCTGTCTGCCAGGCTGGGCCCTCTCCCGGAGTGACAGCTTTCCCAGTCTCCCCCAAGTCTCCTCCAAGCATTAGCAGCCCACCCCACTCCAAAGATAACTTTTATAGCTGATCTCTCGTGGCAACTCCTACCTTCCAATTAGGAGCCTGTCAACACCCTGGCCATCATTCTTGCTGCAGCGCCTGACAACACAACCTGCCGAGGCTGCTCTGGGAAAGTCAAGCAAAATTATTTCTATGGTGGCAGCAGCGACGCCCGGCACAGAGTTTCGGTCTAAGTGAACTGGACCCCAGTCCATTCTTCTTCTGTGAAGGTTTTTGTCATTTTTTCTTGTGATACTAGGGATTCCACCTTTGCATTGAGGTAACCCCTACATTTCCAGTCTCCCCTTTTTAAAAAAAATTTTTGAGATAAGTTCTCACTAACTTGCCCAGGTGAACCTCAAAATTTGATCCTTCTGCCTCATCCTCCCAGACTCCTGGGACTACAGGCATGTGTGGTACTAGGAACCATCTTATTCCCTAGGAATCTGCAGCACAAACACCCGATAGATGAACACCTAGCAACTGAAAAGGCCAAGGACGTGTTCTTAGCAGCAGATCCCCTTCCTCAGCGTCTGCTGAGGTCCAGTTTATTTCTTGATCTCACATATGCAAGTTAGAAAGTCAGCTCACAGGTGACTTTTCATGATTGTTTCTCTCCTTTACTCATAGAGTTGAAAACAGACCAGAAAAGAGAGCGCGCCTGTTCTCTCTCTAAATCCTCAGGTCCGACAAGCCTGTCTCTGACAGCCAACGCGGTTTTCAGAAACAGGAGCCGATGCAGGAAGTGTGACACAATCTAACATTTTTCTTATCTGGCAGGGTGGTCTGGTGGTTTGCACAGGGGCTCTTTGGGTCGGAAGTCTGGCTTTCTATTTCTGGGACCAAAGGGAAGCTGTGTAACAACAGTCTTCCCAGCCCTGCTCACTCTCGCTTTCTCTTTCTCTTAGTCCCTGTCAGGAGCCCACATTGGAGCAGCTCAGCTACAGCAACCAGTAAGGCAGGCGAGAAAGGAAACGTACCATCCCGCACCCCAGTCCCGCTTTAGGCTTCGATGGTGGAAAATCGGTGAAAGATAATCCAAAGAGGTGCAAGGTGATGGTGGGGAGCAGGAGGGTGGTTTGGGGTAGAGAGTAAAAAGATGCAGGATGACTGATTAACCACATCAAACCAACCCATTTCTCCTACTACCACCTGCAAGCCTGAAATCGAGGCTGGCTCTCAGAGGCGGAGATTTGTCAGCTAAGCAGTACCCCGTGTGTCTGGAAGAAGGGGGTGGCAAGGAGGTGAACCCTGCTTTGCTTCCAAGAAGCACAACCAGGAGCAAGAAAGTGGACAAGCTGTTTGATCGGAGGTAGAAAAAGTAAGGGACAGAGGCAGAAGAAATGAAAGTGGCGACCAATTTGATGGAATCAGCAAAGGACAAAAGGGAGAGGGAAGCATTAGGACTTGATCTTTCGGATGGCGTAGAATGATAACGACACGCTTTCTTTATAGCCGGACCTGGGACAGCCTACACAGCAGCTTTGGAAAGGCCTCCAGAGGGCTTCTCTGTGTCAAACCTGCCTCGTGCAGATAGAAGCTAAGTCTCCAAGGAATTCTACTGCACCCCACACTTCAAAGATCTGGACACAGCCTTGAAATCGACAGAAAAATTTCCACATTTGAGCTATCAAATGATCCCAGTAAAACTATGCAAGGTCTTGAGTTGCATCTAGACAGAACAAGGCTAGTTGGGGAAGAATAATCATTTAACATACCACTTCCTTCCTCATTTCTGCCCTGCTGATTTTTAGTCTCAAGATCTACTACTGTAGTTGCTCTAACAACCCGAAGGCTGTTAGTTATCATTAGAGTGAGACTCTGCGGAAGTTTTAGGCCGGGCCTTGGGCTGAGTGATCAAGTGGCATTCACCACGGGGTGTTGCTTTGGATTCTGAGTATTTTTCTCTCTACCAGGAAAGTTCAGGCCGGGAATCATGTTCTCCAGGTTGACTGTACGTGCAGTGCAGCCTGGCAGACTACGATGGGAATATCAGGCTCTGCAAAGTCTCAGCGCTCGGATCTTAACAAAGACCTGCTGGCACCGTACCAGCTGGGGTACCTGGAAGAAAAAGTGCTGTCTCTCTGCAGAGGCAATACAAAGAGAAGGACACTAGGTTTATAGGGAGAATATCTAGATTTGAACTCAGTCTTTTATCTACCTCTCCTTTGTAACTATAAATAAAGTTTATAAACTCTTGGGGCTGTTATGAGAATTTAAATAAATCTATATATACATATCTATAAGCATATAGCAAATTGCAATGCAGTTCCCCTCTGTCTCAAAGCATATGTGTACAATTAATCTTTTTCTTTTTCTTTTCTTTTAAGAAACAGTCTTACTATGTTACCCAGGCTGGCTTTGAACCCCTAGGCTCAAGTGGGCCTCCTGCCTCAGCCACCCATATAGTTGAGACTACAAGCATGTACCACTGTTCTCTTTTCAATACTTAATTTTTATTTATTTGTGTGTGTGTTCTGGGGACCAAACCCTTGTGCATAAAAGGCAAGAACTCTACCATTGCACCATATCCCCAGCCCCTAGATTTAATTTTTAAATACAATAAAAAAAAATCACTGGACTTCCAGCCTGTTGATCTGTTGATATTCATGGAGAGAAAGCTTCCAAATGGCAAAGGCTGTTAAAGAAACTGAGTCCATTTCAGTCTTGTGACCAAGAACCTGTGATGTTCTCCTATTAGGTGGAGCCCAGTGATGTTAAGCCAGGTCCTCACCCTTTGCTACCAGACTGCCACAAAATGCTTGTCTCTTTCTTTCCCGTCTCTGTGACACAGGTAGCTTTGGCTGGGTCTAGGTCTACCTGCACCAGTCTGGATACCCATGAGACAGCTTCTACTCCCCCAGGCCTAGTTATTGCAGGATCAAGGAGATTTCCAGTGTCCCAAGGGGAAGCAAAATTTAAGGGAGCATCTGTCTCATTTAACAACAGGTAAGAACAGAGGGAGGGTGGTGGTGTTCCTGAGAACCACTCCAGGGCCCACTAGAGTCACACAGCAAACAAGTTATGATGACAGAGGGAATGAAAATAGAGCCAAAGCGTTTTCACTGAGATGTTTGGAGACAGTGTGATGCAAGGCTCTGGGGTCAGGAGCTGGGTAGCAAACAGTGACAATGGCACCAGCGGCTTCAGAAGATGGTGCCCTAAGAGCCAGTTTCCCTTTCCTTGGCAGCAGCAACCCCCAGCTTTGAGGCTGTTCACTGATTCACGTGTTCATTCATTCATCTGGCACCTTCACTGAGTGTCTATGATGTGCCAGTTTGGGCATCAGTTGATGCAGAAATCAGTATCAACACATGTGAGTCCATAAGAAATAGTCACTGGAATTTGCTCCCCAAAACACTAGGGATGAGACAGGATGTCACATGGGTTGTGGGGTCCCCTCAAGCAGGTGCCATGGGATACACTCAACACTACCTGTGTTTACCTGCTGGCTTGTGTGGTGTGGGGTGGACCCATGATGCTTATCTGTAAAATGAACTGGCTCAACTGCATTGGCTCCTAAGATCTGGACTTCATCTGAACTTCTACAGATTGGAACTTCTGGTCGTTATATGGAGCAATAATGAATTACAAATCAGAAATTTAAAAAAACATCTTAGAATGCCTTATGATTTTGCTTTGGATGACCAGCTTCTGGAAGGGTCTACATGCATGCACACACACACACACACACACACACACACACACACACACACACACCATTCCTTTCTTTTCTCATAGTGGTAGGCTCAGGTGTTACTTTGCTTTGGATTCTGGTTGCCCTGTGGATTCACAGATCCAGAAATAATAGCAATCTGGATCTCAAAGTGAATTCTTCTGGTTTTTAAGTACAATACTGGCAAATAATTGCATTGCATTGACCAACATGGTAGACATTCGAAGAGTATATCAGTGGTCACTAGTTCACAACCTTTGGTCTTTGCTGTCTGCCTCCTATGTGGCTTGAGTAGGTCTTTAAATTCTCTAAGGGCCAAGTTTCCTCATCTTATATTGAGATATATTTTTCCAGTCCTGGGGATTGAAGACAGGGTCTTTCACCCTGAGCAGCATCCCACCTACCACTGCTTTTGAGATGGGGGTCATAAGTCCCTATCCCATCGATGCTGGGCTCAACATGGCCATCCTCCTGCTTCAGCTTCCCAGAATGCTGGGATCACAGGTGTGGACCACCGTGCCCACTTCACACTGAGGTTTTGAGATTCAGTATTTTTCCAGCTCTGACAGTCTGTGCCTATGGTTTGAGAGCAATGTGTCAGGAGCAGTATATTGGCTCATGAATCTACCACTGGTTCTAGATTCAAGACCGGTGTCCCTTTTATTTTGGGCAGGTGGATCATGAAGGAGCCCTTCCTAACAACTTACCCATCCTGCTTTTGTGTTAGAACAGCTGAGACCTGAGGCTGCTGAGTGGGTGTTAAACCGTGATTCATGCTCTGTGGTGGGAACGCTCAAGAATGGTCACCCTATCGACCTGTGGCCAAAGCAGGAGCCTCCTATCACATTTCCAGAGTTTAGGCCACGGAACCTGATGCTGACAGACATGTCGAGGACCCTTGCTGAGTAAGAGCCTGTACCTGGCACTCCCCGTGTGGACCATGAGCTAGGCACGCTTTCCTGGCCCTGTAGCTCTGAGCAGCAGACAACCGAGGAAGCCCGGTGCTACCTGCAGGTGGCCAGTGACAAACAGCAACTATAGAGCAGTGGTCCCCAAGCTTTCTGGTAGCAGGGACTGGTTTTTTGTTTTTGTTTTTGTCTTTTTCCTTTTTATCAGTACCAGGGATTGAACTCAGAACTGCCTGCTTTCAAGGCAGGCGCTTATGCCGCTGAGCTAAACCCCCAGTCTCCTCAGGGACTGGTTTTGAGGAAGACAGGCTTTGCACAGACTGCATGAGGTCAAACAGGCGGGGAGTGGGGGTGCTTTTGGGATGATTCAAGTGCATTATGTTTATTGTGTACTTTATTTTTGTCACAAGGCACATGCACCCTGGATGCCTTGCATGCACCGTTCACAGCTGAGCATGCGCTCCTACTCCTGTGGGAATCTGACACTGCCAAGATCTAATGGGGGCGGAGCTCAGGTAATTGGAAGATGGGGATCCCAGTACAGATGAAGCTTCCCTCAGGCGCCTGCTGCTGAGGGAGCACAGCTGCTGCTAGCCCTAGGGTGCATTAGTAAAAATGAGAAAAACTGCCCCTTCCTCTGGTGGGACCCAGGCACATCAGCGTGCAGAGCCTGGAGAACCAAAGATAAGTTGGATTTGTCCCAATCATTGCTCTGCCGCTCAACCACAGCAGTGACCTGGGTAGGGCACGGGGAGCCAATTTCATGGGCTGAGGGTAGAACTGCAAGAAGAGATCCTGCAGGGGTCCCCCCTCATAGCCTTGAAACCACTGTCATAAGCTCTGCATCTGTGGTGTCCAATATGGCGCCACTAGCCACCATGTGGTGATTTAAATTTACCTTTAAATTAATTGAAATTAAAGATAGCTTAGAAAATCCATCCCTCTGCCTTCTCAACTTCGTGTTAAGTGACCAGCAGCTACCCTGGCTGGTGGCTACTGTGCTGGAAACTTTAGGTACAGGACATTGCCATTAGTGTTGTAAGTCACCTTAGACAGCATTGTCCTACAGGATCTCTCCCAGGTGTATTAGAGACCTCTAAATCTCAGTTGGCTAAACTTTCTCACCTTCTGTCTTGCTATTCTCCGGATTCATTCTCCGGCCTTTGTAGACCATTGGTTTATGTGGGTCATGATCCATTACCATACCTTTTGGTCATGCTGTTTCCTCTTGCTAAAATAGCCTTTCTCTACCAATAATTGCCTACCCAATCACTTCCCGCACACTCTTCCGGGATTAGACCAAATAGAAAACCCCTAACTGTATATGGTAGCACAGGCATGTAATTCCAGCTTTCAGGGAGACTTTGAGGCAAGAGGATCTCAAATTTGAGCTCAGCTCGGGCAACTTTAGCAAGTCCAGGTTTCAAAACAAAAGCCACTACTTTCATGTGAGAGATCCCAAAGCTCCACACTCATCGCCACAGCATCTTAGCCCTGGTTCAGGTTGGCCTGTCCTGTCCCCTGCTCACCGCATGCTGCCAGAAGGCACCCATCTTAGCCTTCTCTGTGTATCTTGGGTCTGTAAGAAAGACCCTCACAGCTGCAGGGAAAACCTTCTGGAACCCTCTCACTGAGGCACTTGTCAGACAATCATGTAATGCTATTTTTAATACCGCCAGTTGTTTTAAATAATGATCCTTTGTCATCATTCAGTGATATTTTCCATTACAATACGTTGGCCGCTCTGTGTGGGGGCTATGTCCACACCCCACTGGTGGGTAACTGTTTTCTTCAATGCAAAGCAGAAGCTCAAGCATGGGCAGCCTCCACAGTGGACTCATGTGGAGAGGGCAGATCAGCATCTGAACGCACATCTCCGCAGACCCTGGGGTGCCTCTCCTTTGAGAAGTGGTCTTGAGACCCAGATCCTATGCCTGCTTATCTCAGGCAGGAAGTAGGACAAGGAGTTTGGTCAGGCAGAGGTTTTAGGCAGCTGCCCCTAGAGCATGTGGACAAAGGCTCTCCCACTGCCCAAGCCAAGGGGAGGTCAGGGTCAGAGGAGGCCTTGATCCTGGGGGGCCCGCGCAGCCATCCCTCCTCTACACAGCCCTCAGCTCTTCCAGTAATTTCCTCCTCTTCGTCTCCAATGAATTACACCTTTTCTTGTTTCTTATAACGAGTACAAAGAAAGCACCTTTGGCTCTGCTGGGAGAACCCCCATTTCCCCAGAGAAGGGAGACCCTCTCCTCCTCTCTGTCTTCCATGATTCCATGTGCATGGGAAGGCTGAGTGAGCTGGTGGGGTTTGCGATGACATTTACTGTTTCTTTTTCTTTTTGCCAGAAGCCTGTCATTTGAGTGTGCTGAACATCTCTGAATGTCTTGTTACAAAGCTCTCCCTGCTGGGGGTGGATGGGAAACACAAGCACAGCCACTGGCCCTGTCCCTGCCCCGCAGAGTTCCGGGGCTCAGCACTGAGGGACAACAGCCGTGATTGTCCCTGACCTCTCACTGCAATTGCCTTGCTTTTAACTTTTTCTGCCCTTGTCCTCCTTCCTCTTCTGATGTTCTTGTTTCCTGTTTTCTCGCACCCCTTCACACGCCTTACGTCCTTCGGTGGGTGCCCTAGGCGCTGGGTGGCCCACTGGGGGTTCTCAGCCCAGAATAATCCTTTGATGTGGTCTCCGAGCTCCAGCTGACCACATCTGTGCCCCCCACCCAATCCACAGGAAACGTCTCTGTTGAATGCTTTGAGGTCCAGACTCGAGGGCAAGTACAGGGAGCCAAGCGTTAAAGAGTGAAATGCTTGTAATCCCAGCACTCGGGTGGCTGAGGCAGGAGGATCGTTGCAGGTTCTAGACCAGCTTGGGCTGCAAAGTGAGTTCAAGGCCAGCTTGAACTGCATAGAGAGACCCTGTCTCAAAAATAAATAAATAGAACCATCCTCCTCTAAGGACTTGGAGAGCTCCTCTCTCCAGCCAACCTTCTCTGCCCACCTCCAGGCTTCCTGCCCTTGTCATTCCAACCTTGGCAACCTGACTCCGAGCCCCTGTGTTCCTGGTCTGACTTTCTCCCCATTCACGAAGCTGGCTAGGTCTAATCTCAGGTTGGGTGAGCCCCACCTGCTGCCAACTCCTGGTGATAGGATCGCTGCCATTCCCTCCTCCCCCACCACAGCTGATTAAGGCCTTTCTAGGAGCTGAACTTTTGAATCTGAGCATTATACAAAACATAGAGGTTCAGATCACAGCATTTCATGTCAGGTTGCGTATGAACCCAGTTCTGTTGCTTACTAGTTAGCAACTGTGGACACATTATTTCACCGTTCCTTGCCTCCTTTGTGTTGCCAGTAAAAGGTGGGGATTAGGGTTTTCAGCTCACAGCAAGGCTGTGAGGACCTGGTGCAATCCGATATGCAAAGCGCTTCTCACAGTGCCTGCACCATAGAGCAGGCGTGAGTATCAACCTTATCCTTATCTTTACAGGTGTCTTCATTACTTGCCAAATAAGAAACAAATTTCTTCCTTAATCCTGAGATCTGAAAGCTTTTAAAAGATGCTATTTAACGGAAAACCAGTGACTGAAGGATTCTGAATCACCCTGAGACCAATGATAGAGCTCTGTGCCCAATTCTGTGTCACTGAGGTGAGACAGTTTGTGGCTCCCCGTGTGGGCCTTTGAGGGGCCACAGGACTTCCATTTGCTCCTGGCAAACTCAGGATATTTCTGTCCATAAGCTTTCTATTGGCCTCTACCCTGACTACCTACAGACACATTTGTGTTATAAAAATATTTCATTTTAAAATCTATAAACAGATGCGTTTTTTTCATGTCACAAGTCCAGAGAAGGGACTCAGTGTCAAAGCTGACAAGAGGCCCAGAGGACACTCGACTGACCCTGGCTAAATCCCCTGAGGGCTGCTGCACTCAGGCCCTCAGAGGCACTGAGTTTCCAGGACCCATCAAGTCTAGCGATGACAGTGCCGAGCAGAGCTAGGTGTGTGAGTGAAAGACCCTACAGTAGAAAGCACAAGAAGGTGGCAACCAGTGTAGAACAGAGAGAAACTCCTTTCGTGAGAACTTGACAATGAAATCCAAAGACGTGTGAGTAAAACCCAAGTGCAGGGCAGATCACTGACAGTAACTAAGGAGCCCAACCTGATAGAACAGGCAGAGCGCCGTGGAGAGGAAAGCTGGCATCAGAGATGAGAAAGCAGAAGGGTATTCATGGAGAGAAGTCAAAAGCAAAAGCCACAGGCCAGAACTGGGTGTGGTGGTGCACATTTGCAGTCCCAGCCCTTGTGAGGCTCAGGCAGGAGAATCACTGCGAGTTCGAGTCCAACTTGGATGACACAGTGAGTTCAAGGCCAGCCTGAACGGCGTGGTGAAACCTTGTCACAAAACAGAACAGAACAGAACAAAACAAATGATAATAACAAATAAAAATAAAAAGTCCAACATTGCGCCCCACCATCTCCTGCAGGACATGGGGACAACTCCAGGTTAGGAAAATCTAGAAACCACCGTGGAAGGGTGGGCAAAGAGCCTGAGGCGAGCGGGACAGGATATGCAGCCTGACGCTGGCGCTGAGAAGGAGGACTCTAGCTGCCCTCCCGGGTAAGAACAGTCAGGGAGGCTGGTGGGCACTGCAGGAGCCAGGAAGTGTGAAGTACAGCACAAGGCTATGACCTGAGCCCTGTACCCTGCTTAGCTCTTGGTCCCCAGGGTGGTCTGTCTCCTTGATCTGCATCCTTCCATTCTTCAGTGATGGCTCTTTGTCATCCTTGGAGAAGCCATTCCTTCTCCATCCTCTCAGTCCTTGTGCTCTGGCTGGACTCCCTCTGTCCCCAGAGTCAGTGTGACCATATCAGGCCAATCAAAGCATTGTCCTTTCTGTCCACTAGAACTGATTCAGAGAAGAACAGTCACCTCAGAGAGCTGATGTAGCTGTGACCACTGTGCCACCATGTGGAGTCAAGATTGATAGCTGAAACAGAGCACAGCAAAGAGGAGAAGCAAAAGAAAACCAGGTCACAGTGACATTGTCACAGCCTATAAATCCACCTGTGCCCAGAGCCAACCTCTGATCCTGGGTTTTGCAGAGAAATATATCGGTAAATTCCCTATTAGCTTAAATCAGCGTGGTGATGTTTTCCTATCACTTGTAACCAAAAGCATTCTAACCCAAGGCTGAAACAGCTGAAGACAGCCTCTCTCTACACTCATTTGTTCATTAACACAGAGCAGGTTCCTGGGGTACCATGAGATCTTGATGCCACTGGACCACGGTAAGGTTCAGGCTACCAACTCCTGACATTAGTATGCATACTCTGTCTGCCAGGCCTGGGTTGACAGACCAAGGACCAAGGATATAGAAAATCAGGTTATCCCTGATGTCTTATATCTTTACATTTTGGGTTACTATTTCCTTCAGCCATTGAAAGAGTCCATTGAGTGTCACCATTTTAAAGGACATGGTTGCACTTCAAAAAATTATCTATATCTGTCTGTCTGTCTGTCTATCAACTATCTTGCCATGGAAGAACTAGATGTAGACATGATACTTCAAGAGAAAGGCAGGCACCAATGGCAATCATAATGAGCATCTCAAACCCTTTGAGGGGGCAGATATCAAAGATACTTGTCATCAAATATCAGTTACCAGTGCTCATTTCTTCTTGCATACAGACATACAATTTGAACAATTAGTTGCTGTGAGTACTAAATTAGGGAAAGCACTGAACCGACAGTCCCCTAAATGTGCAATGACTCAACATAACTGAAGTCGACTTCTGGTTTCAATGTGGTACTGAGCCAGCAGGCTGTTGGCAGGCCGGGCTTCCTCCCTGCTGTCACTCAGAGATCCAGGCTGGTGGAGGGACAAGGAACTCTCCATTCCAGTGAGCTGGGTGAGGCAGGAGCATGAAAGGACCTGGTAGGGGAGGCTTTATGGGCCAGATTGAGAGTAATACCTGTAACTTCCCCTCTCCTTCCACTGGCTGAATGAGTGGCCATAGCTAATTGCAAGGGAGTCTGGGAAATGTAGTCTGCGTGTCCAGAAAGAGCAGGAAAACATGAAGTTGGGAAGCAACTCTTTGTCCCTCTCGTGCCAGACAATGATGGTTTCCTGAATTTAAATGTCTTACTTAGCTTGCAATTTCTGTTCAGTTTCATCTCTTGAGGTTTTTGCAAAGCCTGATAGATTTGAGGCTATTAGGCTCCATCTCATAGTTAGAGATGCTGACTATTTCCTTCCTGTACCTCGGGGTGGATGCTCAATATGTATTTGTTGAGTGAATAAGTAAATGCAAAAATGTAAAAATAAATGGAATTTGTTAAAAGTGATACCTGTTTATTGTTTTTCATATCAAGCAGTTGCAGTTGTAAATAAGTAGGGGAAAGGAGATAAAACTTTCTACTTAGAAGTATACCTTTCTTAGAACTTCTGCATAACCAGTTGTCTTCTTTTACCATCTTTGTTTTGCAGATATATAAATCTCATAGAAAGGAAAATGAAAGAAGCAAAAACAGGTACATATGCCCATCTATTACCAAATGCCAATTCTGAAAGGTCAGGCATGAAGTCCCCAAGGAAGGACAATGATTAACAGGAGCATTCCTTGATATGCCTAGGACAACAGCTGTCTCTTCACCTCTGAGCAGCTCAGGATGGAGGGGTCCTTAGCTCTCTGCATGTTAGAGCCCCTCTCTGGCCAGCTGGGTTGAGTGCTGAGAAGCCTTACTAAGGCTTGTCAACAACACAGCATCCATCCCCTTGCAACACTGAGACCTTACTTCTCATTTCAAAACATTTGCTTTTTTGTTTTGTTTTTGAGACAAGGTCTTGCTATGTAGTCCTGGCTGGCCTTGAACTCACAGCGATCCACCTGTCTCAGCCTCCTATGGGCTGAGATTGCAGGAGTGTGCCACCATGCCCAGCTTGCTTCTTGCTTTCTGACATGTTTTTACGGCCAGGGTTTTACTCACAAGTCTGTGAAGTTGGTGTGAAGTCATCATCTTTGCAGTGACTGGTCTATACACTGACGTAAGCAGAACCAGAACGAACCCTGGCGCCTGCCTGCCCACTGACCTATCTTCGAAATGGGGGTTGCTTTATTAATCTCGGATCAATCCCTCTTTCAGTCCCTATTTCTATTCCAAATCAGAAATTTAAAAAAAAAAAAAAAAAAAAAAGACAATCAAGATCCACGTGTTCCTGTTTCCGCTGTGGTTATCTCAGCATCTGTAGCCCGCCCTGGAAAGAGCCCCCAGTAAATGAGAAATTTGTCCCCTCGCCTTCCTGCCTACCTTATTGATCAATGAAAAACTTGCATGACCTGTTTTCAGCTGAGGCTTTCTACTGTGAGGGGCTCCCTGTCGTAGGGAGTAGGCCTGTCTCCCTCTACATATGTAAAATGTACTTTGAATATAGCAGGTTGGGGTTTTGAGTTGATTTTTTAAATTATACAGTGGCTTCCACACTGCTCTAATCACAGTCACTTGCCACTGTGTCCTTAGGGGCTTATGGATAGAAGCTGGGTGATTTCCACCTAATGATACAAATACAAAAGGCTGAGAAATGAACTCTGGGCCACAGAGCCCACTGTGCGTATATAACTGGTTTATGTTTAGTACATAACTGACTTGTGAGCACCAAAATAAAGCATTTTCCTGGGGATTATTTCTAACCTGCACATTTTTCCATGGCCAGATTTGCTTTGACCCTGAGGGTAAACCTTTAGAGAGCAATGCTTTTCACTAGCTGCTCCCATGACACACTCAGTCCCATTGTGCAGCCAGCAATTAATTACAGCAATGAGAAAGACACTACACATGCTGGCCTCCCTTCTGCTCCTAAATTCATATAATCACTTGACACTTGGATAGCCGTCGGTGTGTGTGTCTCTGTATGTGTGTGTATGTGCATGTGTGCTTGCGTGTCTATAAAATAATGCAATTAAAATTAGGTGTACAGCCGGGTGTGGTGGTGTATGCCTGTAATCCCAGCACTCAGGAAGCTGAGGCAGGAGGGTTGCTGAGAATCTGAGACCAGCCTAAACTGCATAGTGAAACTCTGTCTCAAAGAGACAGTAAGTAAATAAATAAATATATTAGGTGTATAATGCCGAAGTAAAAACACTAAAAGCATCTTAGTAACTATATGAGTAATGATATTAAGAAAAGATATATTTTTTACTTTATTCTTTTTTCCTAAGATAACTGTATTTTGATATTATTCCTTTAAAAATTTTAGATTAAGTCAACACTAACTTTGAGGGGGCAGGGATTTAGCTCAGCAGCACAAACCACTGCATGGCATGTGCAAGGTTGTGAGTTCGATCCCCAGTAAACCCACCCCCCCCCCAAAATTTTTTTTAGATGTTCTATTCTTCCTTTTGTATTTACTGAGTATCTTTTGTGCACCAAGCTCTGGTCTGTGTGCTAAGCGTGCAGGGTAAATAAGAAATAATTCCTTCTTCCAAGGAAGTTCTACTCAAGTAGGGAGATGGGCCATAAACAAGCAACCATGTAGATTTGTTAATTACGTAGCCCTCATACATCCTGAGAACCTACTGGATCCGAAACGTCTTCAGGATTGCGGATCTGTGATACACAAAGCAGGTGAATATCTTTGCCTTCCTGAAGTTTGCATTCCAGCTAGTGTCGATATTGCTTATTTCCCAGTAGAATGAGTCGCCATGAAGGGAACGTACTGGGGACCTGACAGAGCCTGAAAGGCCCAAAATGAATTCCCCCCAGAAGTGACAATGATTCTAAGTGCCTCAAATAAGACAAGGCTTCGTTTTGCAGCCCAAAACTGCAGAGTTTCCCTGGACATGGCAGCAGTCCCCAGAGTGGCTCAGTTCTGGGGGACACTCCCCACAGAGGTCTGTCTCTCCGCCCCATCTGCTGCAGAGTATTGTGCGGTGCAAAAGCAGCCCTGGGCGATGTGCGGCCTCCACGCCGCCTCGGGCTGACGGTGTGCAGGGGAATTCAAGAAGCAAACACCCATTAGCAGTCCTTGGCCATTCTTGCACCGGAGCATTGTTTCTGGAAAGTCCTGATACAGAAACCAGCGGGGCCATCTTTCCCCGGCAGTGCAGACAGTAACTAATGGGCTTTCCTCCAGCAGATGGGAAACTGGAGCAGAAACGACAAATCCAGCCTGAACTAGAGGCCTCCGCGCCGCCGCTGGGGCGAAACTCGATTTCTGGCTTGCCCCTCGGACCCGGGAGCTGCAGGTCACTGGTCTGAGCCACTTAATGCACATCACGCCCGGGTCTACTTCGAAATGGCTGAAGGCACTTAAATAGAACTCCCAACCTTTGTCCCCAGCTCCGAAACCACAGGTAAGTATTTAGGTCTGTGTTGTATCGATCATGCCTCCCACCAGCACCAGGAAAAATACCATGAAGCAAGTCAACTTTGCAGTGACAAGGGAAGTCATTCTCCTAATCCTCTCTCGCTGGACAATCAGGTTGACAAAAACCATTAAGTTTTCTGAGATTAGAAATTCACTGTCACAGGGAGCCGTGTAGAGAGTTTTCCACTCCATTACACCCAGGACAATAACCAGAGGCCAAGTGACGGGAAAAGGCTGGGGCTTTTTTCAAGTTTCCTGTGTCCTTGGGTAGAGGGAAATAAATTCACAAGTGTCTCCTTTTTGTAGGACAGGGAATATATATTATCTCATTAATCAACACAACAGCCGATGAGGTGGGGCCCCTTCGTTGCATCTGATGGCAGAGGAAGCTAGGGACTTAGCAAGATAGGGTCACTCTCTGAGATCAGCCACCTAGTTAGCGGGAAATGTGGCTGAGAATCTGAGTCGCTGAGCTGAGGGGCCTAGAGGCTAATGACCTATTTTCCTCTGGGCAGACCCACGAGGTAATCACCCTTGAACTTGCTTCACTGTGAAAGATTCTATAGTTCAGTAGCAGCTAGGAGCTGGCTAGGGCAGTAGTTAAGACCACAAACTGACTTAGGGCAGGTAGCACATGCCTGTCATCCCAACTACTGGGGAGGCTGAGGCAGAAAGATTGCAAGTTAGTCAGGCCAGTGAAACTCTGGCTTAAAATAAAATGTAAAAGAGTTGGGGATGTAGCTCAGGGGTTGAGCTCTCTCGAGTTTGATCTCTAGTTGGAGGGCGTGAGGACCACCACACACTAGTACCTGTCAGCATCTCTGCTTCCTGCTGTGTGACTTCAGGCAGATTTTCCCAAGATTCCTCCTAAATAACCCAAAGCACCCACCTTTAAGGGCTCTAAGGATTAAACGAGATCACATGACTGAAGAATTTTGCATACCGAGCAGCACATGGTAGGTACTTTGGGGAAAAATAAGCCAGTTGGTAACAGGAAGTGAACTTGCTAATATTTTTTATTATAAGTTTATATAACTGCATAACTGAAAGTTTGAAAAATGCAAAAAAGAAAACCACCCACCTATTTTCCTAATTATGATATAGTCCTTCCAGTATTTTTCCAATGAATCTATTTTTCCCCAGAGATGTAATTATTTTTTTCAGTAGCATTGCCTCCTGCTTTTTAACTTAGCATTACAATAAAGTCACTTATGCATGTCGCTAGAATTTTTATATTAATAATTATACAATTAATATTCCATTGTGTGGATGTTCCATAGTTTACCTCTCCAAACTCCACTTCACCTGATATTTAAGTTGCTTTCAATTTCCCCCTCTTATAGGTAACATTTGAATGAACTTCCTTGTTCATGTAGAGTTTGTACGTGGCTCCATCTGAACGTGGCACACTGGGCTCAAGCCTGTAACTGTCTCCCCGAAAAGCCCAGGAGTCTCCAGAAGTCAGATGTGGGTTTCCCTTTGTTGTACCTCCAGTAAGTGGTACAGATCTGACACCAAGTCTGAGTGGCTGAGGCCAACACTTCTCCCCTGTTTTGAATCCTGACTTTGTGTGTGTTTCATTCAAATGGATTCCCAGAAATAGTATTACTGGGTTAACATACATGTGCTTGGAGAAGGGTCAATAGTTAAGAGTACTGGCAAATTGCTTCCCAAAGAGTTTGCACTAATTGGCTCTAGTTGACCAGTTAGAAGTGAGTTTTCATTGTCCAACTCTATGTTCTTTGTTGATGGCCAACTCCCAGGGCCAAAAATAGCTACAATACTGGTAAAGAATCCATTAGTAGTTAGGAAAATGCTAACTAAATCCTCCATTGGATACCACTGCACGACTCATAGCCCAGCATCTTGTTGAAATCTGACAAAACAAAGTGTTGTCAAGAATTTGGAACAATAGAACTTCTGTTTCCATGACAGGTTCTTACTTTGTAGCCAAGCCTGGCCTTGACTTGAGATGATCCTCCTGCCTCAGCCTCCTGAGTGCTGGCTGTGTACCAACCCCTGGCTGGAACAATAGAACTTCCATCCACTGCTGATGGGAATGTACATTGGTAGAGTCATCTTGAAAAACTGACATCTATGAAAAGTGTTACAAGTGCACATTCTGTGGCACAATGATCCCATGCCTAACCGTATATTCTAAAGCATTAGATGGGATATTTCTGAGCAGCACAGGGCCTGCCTGGCGAGTGCAAGGTCATGAGTTCGATCCCCAGTACCATAAATAAATAAATAAATAAATAAAGCATTAGAAAACATTTTCATAAAAGATCAAAAAGTAAATACTTTGGGTTTTGCAGGCCTTGTGGTCTCAGTTGCAAATGAGCATTAAGACATCCCTGTGTAAAATCGAGAGGAACTGGCATGGTTGTGTACCTTGAAAACCTTACTTATGAACACGAAGTTTAAAATCTAAAATCTAAAATGTTCCTGTGTTGTGAAACATTCTTTCCTTTGGAGTTTACCCCGGTCATCCAAAAACCATTCTTAGTGCATGGACCAGCCAAAGGCATTGTGGCCAGGCTGGGCCAGTGGGGTACAGTTCAAAGAGCCCTGCTCTGTCCTATGCTTCAGGGATTTCTGGGTCACTATCACCAAAAGGCTTGTGAGAAATGAAAACATCTGGGCTCCATTCTAGGCTTACTGAATAAGAATCTCTAGGAAGAAGAATTAAAACTGCATTTTTACAAGCTTGCTGGCTGTTTTCATGCAAACAGTTTTGAGGATCCTAATTGTAGAAAAACTCACACATACATGCACAAGGATTTATGCACAAGAGTGTTCATAACAGTACTATGTGTAACAAACCAAAACTGAAAACCCATCAAATGTCCAGGAACAATAAAATGTCCGTGTGTAGTAAAATAGATAAATGGAATCATATTCAGGATAAAAATGAACAGACCAAGGCTTTATGCAATAATCACAAATATTTAAAAGATAATATTGATCACGAAAATAAACCAGGCCCAAAGGTATGCAGACTCTATGATTCTGTATAACATAAAGCTTAAAAGTAGACAAATTAAATTATCATTTTGGGGTGAATACTTAAGTAAAAAAACAGGAAAGTGAGGGAAGGAAGTCATCCTCATTAAAGTCAGGACCGTTATCTTTGAGGCAAAACAGGGTTGTGTTTGGGGAGGGGTCCACTGAGACTGCTGGAAGGGTGGCCATGTCCTGTTTCTTGATGTGGTGATTGGCACAGATGTATTCACTTGATGATCATTTGTCGAAGTGGACATTTATATTTTATGCACTTTGTAATGTGTGATATATTTCCCAACAAAAAAATTAAAATGAAAATAGTACTGCCAGGAACGGCCCGTTTCTGAGCTAGTCCTGTGTGGAACCTGCCAGATTCACTTCACACCTTGACTTCCTGCTTGGCCGATTCCCTACAGCCCACCCAACTGCAAGTTGCAAATTTATAGGCCAACTGAGCCCAGATGGTTTCCTGCGATAGCTGCTAGGGGCATAATAATGAATACGCGTCTCCCCGCACGGTCCTGAATGCATTTTGGCAGGATTTTTACTGCAGGCAGTAAAACCTTGTTACAAAGTCCCTCGCTGTCTCAGGAGCTCGGCCACAATGCGGTTGAGCCACGCGGCCTCTTGTTACACGCAGCCTGTCATCCTTGTCCCACATAGCATCCTTGAGAGCTGGCTTTTTCTCCATTGTCCTAGCAGGCTGTTTGATTGATTGTCACTAATAATCATTGCATTTCAGAAACCCCAGTTCCTGTCCTCACAGCTGGAACTTCCTCTTTGCACTAATTGGAAAAACATCCTGAGGGAAATGGGGCATCTTTATTGAGTCCAGCTTTGGTGATGACTACATCAACTGGCAAGATGAAGGTCATAGCAAAGAGGTAAAGGCACGAAAACCCTGCCAGGGCACTGGTCCCAGGCCTGATGCCAAGAAGCCAGGCTGCCCTGACCTGCAGACCCTCATCTGGAGAAATTAAGGTTCATCTTAGGGAGGGACATCTAGAGGGACTGGGTCCACCCAGGAGTCAAGAGCATCCTAGCTAATGGTCCCCCACACCTTCCTCTCTTTCCTCAGTCACCATAGCCTTGACTATTAGCCAATATTTAACATTAAATATAGTCATGTGACAAATTCTAACTACAGAGAAAATGAATAAAAACGGCATCTGGAACTCCCAAGAAGGAACCTTAAAGGAAGGGCCCATGTCTTTCCCTTCTTATTCATGCTGCTGGTTAAAATGCGGTTGGTATTTTAGCAGCCTTTGGAACTGAAGTGCATGGCCCTGGGTAGCAAAGCACCATACTAGCCCTGGTCTGACTTCCTGAATTTTTGCAAAAGAGAAACTTTCAGCCTTATTTAAGCCACCACTTTGGGGGAATTTTTGATCACTTGCAGTTTACCCAGTCATAAATGATACAACAGTTTTTTGGTTTTGGGGGTCTTTTGTGGGGGGTAGAGTTTGGTGGTGGTGGAGGTGTGTGTTTTTTGTTGTTATTGTTTGAGTTTCGTTTGTTTGACCCCAGGGCCTCATGCATGCTAGGGAAACACTCTACCACTGAGCTCCATCCCCAGCCCACAGCATTTTTTTTTAATAAGAGTAAAGAAATATAAACAACCTCCATGACCCACAAGAAAGGACAAGTTAAATTTGTGTACATCTTTACTTACGCATTCATCCCTTTTTTTTTTTTTTTTTTTTTTTGGAGACAGGGTTTCACTATATAGTTCAGGCTGGCCTCAAATTCATACTGATCCTCCTGCCTCAGTTTCCTGAGTGCTGGGATTACAGTCATGTGCCACCATACTGGGCCAAATTCATCACATTTTTTTTCCATCACATTTTTAAAGAGTGCTTACTACGTGGTCGGCTCTGTTCTAGGCTCTGATCTACTGGGGATACAGTGATTATAAAAGTTTTGTCTACATCCTCATGACTTATTAGAAGAGGCAGGAGGCATAAATAAATGGACAACTACAATGTAGTATAATTAGTGAGACCACAGAGGCTTAGTTTAAAAACATTTTAATGAAAAGGGGGAAATGTTGGTAACATTGCTAAAAACAGTGGATTGTTAAAGATCATGCATGGTGAGTCCAATTTGTTACAGGAAGAAAAAACTAAACTGATATGTGTGTTGCCTGGATACCTTGCACAGTACTTGCATTTTGCAAGTGAACAATAAATGTTTAGCTGATGAAAGAATCTGACAGAGGATGGAGGAACTGTTTTCTCTGTATATTTTTCTATACTTTCCAAACGTTCCCCAATTGAGGATATATCACCTTTAGGAAACTGTGAATTATGGAGTCAGAGATCAACATGACATGTGTAGGGTAGTGACTTTCTTTGGAATGCAAAATAAGTTGTGCTAAAGAGCCTCAAAAAGAAACTCAAGTAAGGGTTTGTCCCCTGCTCAGGGCAGGAGACTGGAAGGTTCTTCCTCCCCCACCTCCCCCACGCGTGGTCTGGAAGCAGGAGGGAGCTTTGGCCCTAGGCTTTGTTCTACATTTTTAGTGGGGCAGGGCCCACAGCAGCCAAGTTATTAAGCACTGGTCCTATCAATTCTCTTCCCATGGTTCCTCTCTGCTGGGCCTCCTGCCCTACCATTAAGGCAGCTGTTGTTGTTTTGTAGAGGCTAATTAACTCCACGGTGCATGAAGCCAGACACTAATTGGACCACTCACTTAATCAACTTTAATGTCTCTCTTCTGTTGGACACGACTGCCGCTTTCTGTTCCCCTGATCACCAACAAATGCAGTTCCAAGGGAGTCGCACCAGCCTCTGGTGGGCATAGCCAGCCCCAGCCTCGTCTCCATCCATGGCAGAGGCCCATTCTGACCTTCGCTGAGCTCAGTGGACAGACTCTTAAGTTCGTGATCACCACGGCACCTTGGGACTTGGGCTTATTGCTTCTTTTCCGAGTGCTGCCTGATGATGTGAGTCATCAGATGGTTGGTTCCTCAAGAGAATTGGCCTCATCTCTGTCTTTGCTGACACATAGTTAAGGCTCTAAAAACTCCAACTCACACAACTGCTGCAAGTACTTCACCTTTTATTGAGTGGTGAGCTTTGTTTTTTCTTCCCAGGAGCAAACACAGGGTCAAGTCCTTGTCAACACAGCATGAACACAACATGCCACAGGGTAAGTCATCAGTACATATTTTTAATTAACTGAAGCAAAACAGCCAGTCTTATCCCATTTGTCAAACGTGAACTCTAGAAATCATATTTACGTTTGTGACTGAACTGATACACATGTTCTATAAGACTAGGACCAAGAAGTATTCTGATCTCAACTTTAGGAGAAATGGATAATTTTGGAAAGAAAAGTTATTTTCCTAAGGTTACAGAGGATGGTATATTTGATTCCATTCCCCAGTGTTCTGACCTCCATCCCCAGAACCTGTGAATAAGTTGCCTCATATGACAAAACAGCTTGTTAGATGTGACTGTATTAGAATCCCGAGATGGGAAGAATGCCATGGACTCTCTAGGTAGGCCCAGTGTAATTATAAGGTATTTATAGGAGGAAGGCAAGAGAGATGTAAGCAGAAGTCACACAAAATAAAAAGTGCTAAGCTGCTGGTTTTAAAAGATAAAGAAGCCACAAGCCAAGGAATGCAAGTAGCCTCTAGAACCTGAAAAGATAATGAAATAGATTCTTACTGAAGCCTCCAGAAGGAATATAACCCCAGCCACACCTCGGTTTTAGACTTCTGATTTCCAGAAACCTAAAAGAATACATTCATGTTTTTATAAATCACTGGGTTTATAGTAATTTGTTACAGGAAGTGAATACTGATTTTATTACAAATAGTAACAGAAAGCAAACACACTGTATGCAGAAGAATTAAAAGGTTTGAATTCTAGGCCCTGGACTGGACTCACAAGGATTTCCCACCCCTAATCCATAGATGTGATTTTGGATTCTAGTTCCTATAAAAAGAGGGTAAACTGTAGGGAGCCGAGTGACAGGCATTGCTGCCTCCATGCCTCTCTCCCCTATGGGCACTGCATCTGCCTACATTAACCATAATCCTCTTCTGCTTACGTCAGGTATCCGGATGTGATGGTGACCCTGTTGTATGCATCTGTTTAACCTCTTCCTGTCTCAGCTCCCGCCCTCAGCCTATAAAAGGTGTGATTATTTTCTGAATAAACCGGAGGCTTGATTGGGTTACATCAACTTGCCTTCGTCTCTTTTTTGTCTCCCCCATGTCTTTTGTTTAATCCCCGTTTCTCCTCCAGGAGTTCCAAACTTGTTGATCTGCAGGCCGGATCAGTAAACGATCAGGTGGGATTATCAGGCCAGCTTCCTTCAGCCAGCGGGTCCTCTGGCCTCCTTCCTGCTTCATTCCATACTCCCTGGCCTTCTTTGACTGTCTCTTCTTCCTTAAGCATCAAACATCCAACCTCGTGATAAAGTTCATTGGGGGAAACTGTGGCTCTGTCCCTATCTGAAGATCACTTTGATCAGGACAGAATCAATCACAGAATTTGCAAGAGGTTGATGTCTGGGAGACAGCAGAGCAGAGCTTGTGAATTCTTGCTTATGAATTCTACCTTACCCACTTACTTTCTAGTGTCTCCATTTCACGTTCTTTTGGAAGGGTTGTCCTGAGATGCAGTGAGATAACCCCACACATCATGCTTACAGCGATGAACACTCAACAGGTGCTGGCAAAAATAACTTACTCAAATTTGTGTTCCTAGTTCACCAAAGCCCAAGTGAGGGTCTCCCTTAGGGCTTAAGGATCCAGAGCAGTGGTTCTCACACTGTGGCACCCAGCAGATTTACCTGGTCGGGATGGGGATCTATTTCTGGTTCTGGAGATCTGGGACTGGACCTGCGTGCTCGCCTGACTGATGCATTTCCCAGTGCTATGGTCTGGATGTGGTTTGACCCCCAAAGGTTCACACATTGATGGTTTGGTTCTCAATGTCTTGGTGTAGAGAAGGGAAGACCTACAGGAAGTCACTGGTTGGTGCCCTCATAAAGGTTTACAGCCACTCTCATGGGACCCCTGAGTTAGTTCTTTAGAGATCAAGTTGCTGCAAAAGCCTGAGTCTGCCTGCTGTCTCACTGTCTGTGGGCTTCCTGTTGATGATAGGATCTCTTCCTCCCCCGTGTACCTTCATCTGATGATCTATCTGCCATGAGGGCTTCCCCCACCCTAGCTGAGCTGATGCCAGTACCATGCCCCTGCATGCACCTCTTTTCTTTATAAAGTAGCCTGACTCGGGTATATCATTATGATAATAGAAAGCAGACAAACACACCATGCAATAGGGACTCGGCTGCCACAAGGATCATACTTTGAGAACCACTAACTTAGAACACAGATTCAAGTATGGTGCCTTCTTCATCACTTTCCTAAGTGCCCAGCACAGTGTTTGACCAATAATAGGCACTCAACAAACATTTGTGGCATGAACACATTTTTTTTCCACCGTGTCCCTGAGGTTTTAAATGCCAGGAAGCTGCAATTCTCCATAAAAGAATCCCGTTCTCTTTTTTATCACCCTCCTATTTACTACAACTTGGCACCGATGATCTCCTCCTCACAGACACCCAGTTTTCCCCTTGAATACCCTCCATTTCCCCATTGAGTGTCTCTCCCCTGGATCTCAACCTTTTCCATTAACTCCATGCACTGTGCGGCCTGTTCCAGGACATCAAACTTTAATTTAAACAGAAAATAATCAATAAGCTTAGCAAATTGCCCATGGCAACCTCTGCTGAGTGAATCAAAGGGTTTTATAGGTAATTTAAAGGGTGTCTTCACTCATCCCTCAAGGTAAAGCTTAGCACATTGACAAGAGACCTTTCCACCCGGACCCAGGAAGCTCTGGAAGGGAAAAGAAAAAACAGGTCCTAGAGGTGGGGGAGGGCAGGCTGGGAAGGGAAGCTCTGTCTTTTAGGATTAAAAGCTTCTAAGAAAAAAGCACTTGACATTCAATATTGAATCATGCGTAAGGTAGGTTTTGTTGTTGTTATAGGCAACAGAAATGGACTTTGGATAACTTCAGAAAATAAATGTCACACTAAAGCGTGTAATTGAAGAAAAAGCTAAATATCTAGCTAGGTCTTGGAAATATTAGAAATCAGGGTCACTTTCTCACAGATGCTATTTAGGGATGCGTCTGCACTCTTTTCTGTCTTTCTGTCTTTTAATTCAGGATTCATACTTCAAGCAGGCATCTGTCAGCTGTGGCTTGTCCTTGGACCAGGCTGGACCCCTGCAGGGCAGTCCCACCAAGAATGTATGTGGGGAGAGAGGGCTGGTTCCCCCAAGAACATGAAGGTAGCTGGGTGTGATGACACACACCTGTAACCCCTAGGGTTACTAGGGAGGCAGAAGCAGGAGGATCGCTGTGACTTTGAGGCCAAGTTGGACTACATCATGAGTTCAAGGACAGTGTGGACTACAAGAGCCTGTATCTCAAAAAAAGAAGAAAAAAGAAAATATCATGAAATAGAGTTACTGAAAGAAGGAATGACAAAGCTGGACTGGCAAAAAAAAAAATCTTTTACTGTACACTATTTCTGGTGCTTGTTAATTACTTTTTCCAATTGACAGTGGCCAATACATCAATATTTATGAACATTTATGAGCTCTGAGAGCCTGTGTAGACTTTGAAGGGCCATCAAATATATGGCCAGGTTATCTACCCCAAGCCAGAGAGCATCATTTTCTGAGGATCTACCCTACTTCCTCTGAGAAAATTATTCAGCTTCTAGATCCTTAAAAATCAGGCATTCTTTGTTCTACCTAGGGTAACACTAAAAACTGGTACTCAATAGGCATGGGCTAATGAAAATTATCAAAGCTAGAAAGGATCCATAAAATCAAACTTGTGCATTCCAGCTGTCCATATTCTGTTTTTCCATAAATGAGTATCACAGGCCAAGTAATTTATAACAGGTATATTGACTCAGGAATTTTTTGTACCAGGAATCAAACTCATGACCTCGTGTTTGCCAAGTAGGCAATGTGCAGCTGAGTAAAACCCTCTACCTGGGCTGGGGATTTAGATCAGCACATAAATGCCTGCCTGGCACACATGAGGTTGTGAGTTCAATCCCCGGTACCACACACACATGCGCACACACACACACACACACACACACACACAGAATAAAACAAAACCCCCTGCCCCAGACCCAGGGTTCTGAAAACAAGTGTCTTTTGGGGACAGAATACCCAATACCCACAAAGTAAAAGAGGATTGTTTTGGTTCATGCTTTTAGTCCATAGTTAGCCAGCTCCAAAGGAAGAAGACATGGTAGAAAGATCTGGCAAAAGGAAGAGGCTTACCTCATGGCAACCAGGAAGCAGAAAGAGAAGGGAGGAGCCAGAGAGGAGGAGGGACCCTTCCAGGCCATCCCCACAAGCCACTTCTTCTGACCATGCCCCACCTAACAGCCATTCAGCAATAACATGATGTAATCCAAGTGTCCTCCAAACACCTGCAGCTTTGGGGGCCACTGCAGGTCTAAACCCTAACATCTGGGAAAGTCAGTACTCCGCAAGGATGGCATGGGGCATCATGTAACAAGAGGGACCGAGCATCCTAGTTCTGGTATCTTCTTTTCATAAAACACCAAAGTCACTGAATTAAGGCCCCATCCTTCGGGCTTCATGTAACCCCAATTACATCCTAAAGGTCCCATCACCAAGTATTATAGTAAGATTAAGTTTCCATTCTCTTAATAGTTCACGACACAGATGGAATTTCAACATGAGATTTCCTGGGAGCGTTCAAACCATAGCACTGTCTGACCTCATGTCTAGTGACCATGTCACCCAGTGGGGCATTGGAAGCCTGTCACTTCTGAGCACCACAAAGGATGCCTACAGGGCTTCTCCAGCCTTGTGACAAACACTGGTGCTTCTTCCCGAGTTTCACAATCCCGGAGCTCTGCAGCCTTTAAACAGTGCTACCGGCTCCCATCTTTTGAGTTCTGGAGCCAGACTGCCTGGGATTGAAACCAGGTCCTGCTACTTACCAGTTCTTAGCCTCAGAAATAATACCCCAGGCTTAGAGGCAGAGAATCTGACTTCTGATCTTAATTTGGCTCCATACATAATATTCCAATTGTTTCCTTAGGATACTAGTGATTATTATCTTAACATTGTATCATAAGCACTTTATCATGTCATAAAATGTTCCTCTGAGTCACTTAATTATTGAACCAATTGTGTTTTTAGATATTTATATTATTTTTTATTTTTGTTAGGCTTATTCTCACTTTGTGAGAAAATGTAAATGATGTTATATTTAAATTGTATTTCTATACAAGGAATGAATATGGGAGTAAAGACTTTCTAAATTTAAATCAACATTTTTTTCTTTAGTTTTTTTGAGATGGGCCTCACTGTTTAGTGAGACTCACACTGTAGCAGGGTGTGGTGGCACACACCTGTAATCCCAGCACTCAGGAGGCTGAGACAGGAAGATAACCATGGGTTCGAGGCTAGCCTTGGCTACATAGTAAGACCCTGTCTCAAAATAACTAAAAAAATTTTTTTAAAAATTAAAATTAAATTAAAAATCTTTATCTCCATATGCATTATTATATATAGAAACACAATTTCATTTCCTTTTTGTTCTACAGGTAATTGGTTTCATTTTGAATGATTTGTATGTCAATATAATATACTTTGATCATTTTCACTCTCCGCTATATTTGCAAGTTTTTGCTATTTAAAAGTACTTCAAGGAAATGACTGTAGTAGACTTCTAGGTGTCTCCCACTATTCACCGTCCCCTTAGTCACTGGAGTAAAACAATTTTACTTGGTGTGACAAAGATAAACTAAAAAAATTTCATTTCCTCTTGCAGTTAACTGAGGCCAAGGCAACACGTCAGCCAGCGAGAAATAAATAGAAGGGCAGGCTGGCGGTGGGCAGGCCACCGGGAGGGAACTGACTCACCCGGGAAGTGCTCTATGTCTGCCTCTCTCTTGCTTCTTTCCTGCTTCCCAGCACCATTTTGAACCATTAAGATGGAAGCCACAGGCTACAATGGTTGACCGGAAGGACAGAAAGAGCCTGGGTCTCTGCTGACCGCAGCAGCAGGGGTCTGTTTACCTCTGACCTCCTCTGTGCGAGGGAAGGAATAGATGTCTCCCTTAGTGAAGCCTCTGGTGACTGGGGCTTTCCTTGGTATGCACTGCACCTAATTCTAACAAAATATTTTAGAATTGGTATGTGTTAGTTACACAGATTAATGGGTTTCGTTTTGACGATTTGTATGTACGTATATTATATTTGGATCATTTTTACCCCATTACTCCCTTCCCCTTTCTTCCACCCGCTTCCTGTTCCCTTCTTCTTCTCTAATAGACCCCCTTATACTTCCAGGTCCTCTCTCTGGTGCGTGTGCGTGTGTGTGTGTGTGTGTGTGTGTGTGTGTGTGTACACAAGAGAAAAATGTGCACTATTTAGCTGGGATCTGGCTTATTTCCACTTCTATCCACCGACCTACAAATATCCTAGTTTGTTCTTTGTGGCTGAATAATACTTCATTGTGTGTATAGACCCCATTTTCTTTTGTCATTCATTTGCTAATGGCAACTAAGCAGATTCCATAGCTCAGCTACTGCAAATCTTTCTACAATAAACATGTAGACACAGGTATCTCTACATATGCTGATTTAGTCCTTTTGGGGACACACCATGAGAAATGGAATGGTGGGATCAAACGGTGGCTCGGTGTTTTTGTTTATTTGTTTGTTTGAGGAACCTCCATGCTGATTTCCATTACGGCTACCCGTTTACAGTCCCACTAACATTGCATAAGAGTTCCTTTCCCTCCAATCTTCACCAGCATTTATTGCTTTTATATTCTTAGTGATTATCATTCTGCGTGGGATGAGCCAGATGCTCAATGTAGTTTTCCTTTGCATTTCCCTGAAGGTTAAATAAATTGAAGATTTTCTCATGTACCGATTGGCCATTTTGATTTCTTCTCTTGAGAAGTGTCTGTTCATTTCATTTGCCCATTTATAAATTGGGTTATTTAGTATGGGGTGTTGTTTTGAGCTCTCTACATATTCTGAATATGAATTCTGTAATAAACTTTTATATATGTGCATGAGTATTGTATGCAAAACTTCAGCCTTTTGCCCTGTGTAGTTAGCCTCTGAACCACATGGGTTGAAACTATATGGATTCGTGTGCACATGAATTTTTTTGAGGTTCTCAACAATTTGAAAAAACTTGCAAATTAACTGTGCAGCTTGAAATATTTAAAAATTAAGAAAAAAATTAAGCATGTCATGAGTGCATGAAATATATGTAAATAATAGCTCATTGTATCATTTACTATCATAAAGTATACGCATATATATTTTTTTGAGACAGGACCTCACAGTAGGTCCAACTATAAACTCGCTATGGAGTCCATTCCAGCCTCAAACTTGCAATTCTCCTGCCTCAGCCTGCCAGCTCTAGGATTATAGGAGTGCAGCACCATGCTCAGCTTCTTATCAATCTACTATAAAAAGTTAAAATTTATCAAAATCTATGCACAAACACTGATTATATATGGTGCCTTTTGTAGTCAAAAGAAGTGTAAGCAAAATCTGGGTATGGTGGTGCACAGTTGTAATCTCAGCACTTGGGAGGCTGAAGCAGGAGGATTGCTGCAAATTTGAGGCCAGCCTGGGCTACATAAGGGAGTTCAAGTCAACCTGCACTATATAGTGAGACCCTGTCT
Source organism: Cavia porcellus (assembly GCF_034190915.1). NCBI lineage: Eukaryota > Metazoa > Chordata > Mammalia > Rodentia > Caviidae > Cavia > Cavia porcellus. The sequence continues at coordinate 32,249,110 of NW_026947500.1, forward strand.
CAGGAAAGAAAAGAATGAATGAGCTACGTGAATACAGGAATGTGTGATCTTACACAGTTGATTGTACTTAGCTAAGCCTTGACTTCCTCAATTTGAAGAGGAAGTGTCTGACTACGACAGGGGCTTTTGTGAAAACCCTGTGACCCATCACTGAGAAACCACTCAATTCAGAGTGCATGGTGAAGGGCCCAGGAGAGTGGAGTGTAGAAGAGGCTTTGAGATGGGGACAAACCGGCCTTTGTACAAAGCAGCTGACTGTCCTGTGGTTGGCGTAGAGTTAGCACTGGGAGAGGACAGGTGTGAGGTGGACCTGGGCGCTGGAGCCCATGGTGAAGCCTGTACACCGTAGCAGCACGGGCCTCGCCGACCCCCTGGCGAGGACTATGCGCCAGTGCTTCCCATATGCCTGCCGTGGCCTAAGTGTCTAAGAAGTGGCTGCTGCTCTTATCCTAGCTGTCACTGCCGACAGGGGTAGAGCTGAGAGGGGAGGAGGCGAGGAGTCAGAAACAGTGGGCTCCACTTTTGGTTCAGCAAGCAAAGACAGTGGCCAAGCAGAGGTGCAGATGACACAAAACCAGGTCCCACCTGATGCTAGTTTCACAACCGTGTGCTTAAATGGACTAGCTCACAGGAAGTCACAGGTGTCACACAGGTGAGAGTGAATAAGGGTGCAGGGCCTGCAAGGGCATTGCCACCTGCTTGGCATTCCCCTCTTCCTCATCAGGGTGGCCCCTCAGGGATTTCTCAGGCCACTGTTTAAAAACCACCAGACTGACACCTAAATGCCATTAGTCCTTAGAGAAATGCAAATCAAAACCACAATGCAGGGCACAGAGGATGGGCAGCGGGTGGCAGTGAAACTACACTCAGAATGATACCATAATGACAGATCCACATCATTCTACACTTGTGAGAACATATTCAATATACAACCTTCATGTAAGCCATGACTTTGAGTAATAGTATTGGGTCAGTATAGGTTCACTGATTGTTTTAAAAATGTACCAATGTGGGGCAAGAAGTTAATAGCTGGAAAGGTGTGAGTGAGAGGATACAGGGTATATAAGAGTGCTCTGTACTTATGCTTAATTTTGCTGTAAGCCTAAAATAGCTCTAAAAAGTAAAGTTTGTTAATTTCCTTTAAACCCCATATGAGAGATGCATTTACACACTAGGGTAACTGTAACTAAAATTAAACAACAAAGTGTCATAAAAATGGAAAATACCAAGTTGACAAGGATGTGGAGAAACTGGCTGAAAGCCAAGTGTATTTCTGGTAGAAATGCAAAATTGTTCTGGTACTCTGGAAAATGGGTTGGCTATTCCCCCGAAAGTTAAGCTCATAACATCACTATTAACAAAAAGTTAAAAGGCAGAAATCACTCAACTGCTCATAGACAGATGAATAGGTAAATAAAATGTGATATCTCCATATCGTAGAATATTATTAAGCAATAAAAAAGAATGAAATACTGATAGATGCTACCATACAGATAATCTTCAAAAACCTTATGCTAAATAAAGAAAGCAAAGACAAAATGTAACATATTCTGTGGTTCCATTTATAAGGAATATCCAGAAAGCTAAATAGTGACCTATTCCAGAAAAAGCAAATCCATACAGACAAAAAACAAATTAGTGGTTATCAGGGTCTGACAGTGTTCAAGGACCTCCTTTGGGCTGATGAAAATGTTTTAGAACTAGAGGGAGGTGCTGGTTGTACAACATTCTGAGTGTTCCAAGCCTTTTAAAATGGTTCATTTATATGCAATAGAATATTCCTCAATTTAAAAAGCAAAAAAAAATAAAAATAAACAGAGCACTGTCTAAATTCTCCCCAGGGTTAAGCTCTGTCCCCCTGTCCTACTGCCACTTGTAATTTTGAAATGGGTTGGTGCACCTGTAATACATACCCAGGAAAAACGGCTCTGCTTATTTTCATCCATAACCTTTATTATCATTATCCCGCAGCCCTCGGAGTAGGACCCAGAGGGAAATAGGACCCTGGAAAGGTAAGCGTCGAAAGGATAAAGGAAGTATGAAAGGGGATAAAACATGAAACATGGACAATGTGTAAAAGTAGTCGTTATGGTTTAAATGTGAGGTGTCCCCCCAAAGACTTAGTATTGAGGGTCTGGTTCCCAATCCAGCAATATTCAGAGGTAGGGCTTTCAGGAAGTGATACTCGGTGGCGTTGTCGGGAGGTGATAGAAACCAGATGGGCCTACTTGAAGGAACTGGACCAGGGGCCATGACTCAGAGCTACATCTGCTCCACAGCACTGTATGTCTCCCAGAATCCCAGAGACAGTACATGGAAAAGAATTTTTGCTAAAACCCTTGAATTCAGCTGGGAAAACTGTGAAATATTCACTCTGTGGCAGAATAAAGATTGTACATTTTCTATCAAGATAGAAAATAAGAACAAAGATACAAATAGCCAGTCCCCAGAACCACCATTTTAGTCATAGCCTGCCTGTGCTTTTGGCAGCATTACAAAATGAAATAAATCCCTTTATAATCCCTCACACTGGCTCCCAAATATATTTGCACAAGCACCAGAGCAGACCCTTTGGGCATTTCTTCCCATAAATGCTCATCTCCACTCAACCTCCGCCCCCATCGTATCTCTCTACAAAATGGTGAGCTGAAATGATTCTTGTGGCGATCGTCACAAGGGGACTGAGAGAGGAGGGCTTGTGGGCAGGGTCCAAACAGAAATCACCCTGACAGGCTCAGCATCCTTCCCAAACTCCTATAACCCCCCACCAGCTCGCACACTTCGCTTGGCTTCTCCTTTCACTGTACACACTGAATGTCCCATTTTCTGCCTAGCGACATCCTCCTGCATTGTTCAATCCCGTTCCTTAACACTTCGCACAGTGTGTCGGGTCTCTGAGCAGGGTAACTCTTGCCCTTTACCCCGTCCCACTACCTAGCTCAGCAGGACTTCACGTCACACTCAATAAAATTTTGTGGAATGACTGAATGAAGTCAAACCTGGTATTTGCCAACACTGATAAAAGAGGAAATCAATGCATTTTCTCGGCTAGATAGGGAAACGGGACAGCTATATAAAACGATCTACAGGAGAAATTGCTTCCCACACTTCACTTTCAGTTCTCTGAAGGAAGCTGTTATAACAATGGACTATAAATACAGGGTGAATGCTGTATCAGTAGAGAAGCAATTCTAACAGTGGCCTGGAAGAGCCCAGGAAACTCAGCTTCTTCTCCCCACGTATATACACAGGTGCACTGTGTGGAATGAAATCCACTTAACTTGATTTTATGGACAGTGATTCATGCAAACTCAGTTCCAAACTGCTCAGCATGGCTCAGTTAAATAAATTACAGCAAGAATAAGCCAGCCAGCAGTAAAGGCAAAAGACAGAAAATAAACTTGAGGTTGAGGACTCAAATTTTAGCCTGCTATGCTGGAGTCATCTCTCTACTGCACATTTCAAAGGAGCTTAGAAGTCCCCCAAGGTCAAGGCGTTGGTTTGACTGATGGGAAAACTGAGTCCCAGAAAGGATTAAATATATGTCCAAAGTCACTCAGAGTAACCAGCAGAATCAGAATCAGGGTAGCTATGCCCCAGGTCAAGTGTGTTTTTTTTTCATCTCACCAGGATCCTGAGGGTCTTGTTCACTCCTGCAGTGGAAGGCACACGCAAGAGACTGTTGAAAGACAGAGTCTACTAGGCTAAGGATAGCCATGGTCAGCCTGAAGATCACAGCGAGAAAGGCAGATCTACAAAAATAGATGCAGTGTAAATTCTCAAGTGTTCAGGAATGACGGGTGCTACTCCAAGCAGTCCTCCCTAGATTCTGTCTTCCAGTCTGCACCTGAGGGAGGCACAATCAGCCCCATACTTGTAGCTACCTGTCTCTTGTCCTGAGACAAGGTATCCACAGTGCTTCAGTCCCTCGAATTACTCACTCTTTTGGGTGTTCTTTGAGCTAGAGCATCACTGCCCAGATGTAACCCATCAACAGGGATGAGTTTGCCTCACCATCTCTCAGCCACCACTGGCACTGAGCACACAGTGGGAACACAGTGGCATCATTGGAGTGCCTTGTGAAATAGCTTTATAATTATTATTATTATTATTATTAATATTTTGCCGCTAGCTAGCTAGGGTTATTTGTTTGCTTTTGTTTCCCAACAAAAGGATTCTTACGCAGAGGAAAGATCTTAGCAAATGGGAAAAAATGGATAAATAAATTTAAAGTATGGAAATTTGAAAATATGGCTGCAGATTCTTTGGCAATTGTCTTATCAAGAAACAGGGTCTATGTCCCCTTCCCTTGAATCTCGGCCGCCTGGTGACTGCCAGAGCCAATAGAGTATGGAAGATCTAAAAGTACATATGAGTTCCAAGGATAAGTCATAAAAGGCTTTGCAGCACTCACCTTATTCTGCTAAGATACCATTCTTGGTGCACTGAGCCACCACGGAAAAAATCCCACTCCCTGAAGCTAGTAGGCTGTGGACAGTCCTAGCTGAGCCCAACCCAGCCAGCCACTAGGCACATGTGAATGAAGAAGCTCCTGGATGCTTCCAGTGCCTTCTGTTCAGGTCTCCCCAGTTGCTAGACATCTGAGAGCAATGACAAGCAGTGACAAGCAATCCTGTCATGTCCTGTCCAAATGCCTGACTTGTAAATTAAACAGGAAAAAAAAGAGTGGTAGTGGGCTGGGGATATAGCTTAGTAGCACAGTGCCTGCCTGGCAAGCGCAAGGTTGTGAGTTCAATCCCCAGTATCAAAAAAAAAAGTAGTATTTTTATGTCACTTAATTGGGGGTAATTTGTTACATAGTAATATACAGTTGAATTTAAAGAAGATAAAAGAATAAGAAAAGGGACAAAAGTACGGAACAAGGTGTAGCTGGCATGTTCAGCTATGGAACAGTCAGTAGCTCCCAGAGGCCGGGAGCCAGGGGTGTTGACAAAGCAGGTTCTTGCAGACAGATATTGCCTCTTTGGCCTTCACCTGGCCGGCTCTGGCAGGGGCCTGTCTCAGTAAGATAACAAGCCCGAGTTAAGTAACAACCAGGCTGGCTCCAAGAGTGTTTTCTCAGCCCATGTCAACCGCAGGAGACATGAGCTTCTGATGAGCCAGGCGGTGTTGCAGCCCGTCAAATGTTCCCTCCCATGGAACCTGAACTCTTTGGGTTGCAAAAGACAGAAATCCATCTCAACCAGTGGAGTAACTAGTACATAAAGAACATGACATGCAGCTTGTGATCAGAGTGAAACTTTACGTCTCTCAGTCTTTTAAATGTTATTCAATGAGAGGTGATGGCATTGCACTATTCCTGAGTGACCCAGGAACAAGGGCTGCTGTCTGGACAAAACTGCATCCCCAAACACTCCTGGAGTGTAGATCTTACATGCTTCAGTAAATAGACACTTTCCTAAGTGGCAGTTTGACATTTTACTGTACTGAGGCCAAGTGGTGCCTGACTCTATGGAGCATTTCACGACCTGTGGGCTAGCACTCCACACATCAGACATAACCACTTCACTGTGCATTATCTAGCACCACAATCATGCTGCAAAATAACCACAACACTTCAGTGACATATAAAAATTAACATTCTGCTCACGGGTGTATGAGTCAGACAAGTGATTTTACTGGGCTTAGGAATAATCACACACGCATCTACAATCAGCTGGAGCTTTGCTTAGGAGACTTGGTTGAGCTTGGCAGAACTGGGCATCCACTCAGTCCTTGTCCTGACTGTACTCAGCTGTCTCATTCTCATTCCAAGGTGGAAGAAACAGAGTGAAAGCAACCAAATCCTGCCTAGGCTTAGAACTAGCATATTGTCATGTCTACAGCTTTCTGTTGACCAAGGCAAGTTACAAGGTCAGCCTGTGTTCAGGAGGGTGGGGGAAGAGTCCTCACCTTCGCCTCTCAATGGGAGGAGCTGCAAAGGAAATTGCAAAAGATACGGAGTTGGAGAAAAGTGAAGAATTAGAGCCACTTCTGAAATTATTCCACCATGTAAGACTCTGCCTTGCCATAGTAAAATATATTTTACCTGTAAAATTTAGCAGGATGCCCAAGGAAGTTTTGCAGTACCAGAATGCCAAAGTGCACAGGGTAAAAACCACTGGTATAACAGTTAAAAGAATTTGGACTACAGGGGCAGACAGCTGGGTCATTGCCTCCTCTACCACTCATCATGTGATCTTGGACAAGACTCTTAACACTTCCAACACTACTTCATACTTCCTCAGCTTCTTCATCTAAAAAATAGGGATATTGTAAGGTTATGAAGATTGAGTGGTAATATCTGTTACATAACTTGCCATGTAATGTACACCATGCATAGTAATTATTAGTAGTTTTATAACAAAAAGCCAAAGTAGGAGGTGGAAAGCCTAGTTATTGATTTCAACAGTTATCGATTTCAATCCATGTAGTTCATCCTCAGTTATGGTAGAAATGAAAGGCAGGCTCATAAAAAATATAAAGAATCAGTCCTTATATTCACTAATTAATTTTATGTCCTGAGTGTTCTCCAATTTGCTCCCAAAGGACCATTTTTTTTAAGTGGTCAGGCCTTAACAAATAATCTCAGATGAGCCCAGAGATATAGCTACAAGGATTTGCAATGCATTATTGTTGATATTAGTGAAAAACTAGAATGCATAGGAGATTGGCTTAATAAATTAGAATGCTTTCATAATGTGCAATACAACTTGACCATTAAAAATGAAGTTGTACCACTGGGGATATAGCTCAGTGGCAGACTACTTGCCTAGCATGCATAACCCCCTGGATTTGATCTCCAGTACCACAAAGGGAGAAAAATAAGGTGCCATAAGATACTTAATAACATAGAAAGATGCTGATGATTGGGTGCTTTAAAAAGTAAGGTACTGGCTGGGCATGGTGGTACATGCTTATAATGTCAGCAGTCTAGAAGGCTGGAACAACTCAAGCCCAACCTGGAAAACTCAGCAAATTAGCAAGACCTTCTCTTAAAATTAGTAATAATAATAATAATAATAATGGGGTAAGGATGTAGCTCAGTACAAAGGCTTCATATTAAATCACCAGTAGTGAAACAAATAAACAAAAAGCAAGTTTCTGATTGTGAATCCAGCAATTAGCTTCTCTCTCAAGACAAGGTCTTACCATGTATCCTGGATAGTTGTAAACTCACAGCAATCCTCCTGCCTCAGCATGCACCACCATTCCCAACTTAAAGTATCATTTTTCCAATTTCAACTATTTGGAACTATTTTCAACTTCAGTTTTCACCTTACTCTTAATTTGATCATGAGCAAACATATAAAAAAATACTTATTAATAGTCAAGGACAAGCAGATCAAAACCACATGGAGACACCATTAATATCTGCTAAAATTAAAAAGATGAACAATAGAAAGTGTTGGTGAAGAAATGGAGCAGTGGCTGTTTACACCACTTTGAAAATAGTGAAGCTTAACACTATAAAGCTTAAACATGCATAATAACTATATGTGTGACCTGGCAGCCCATTCCTGGTTGATATTCAACAGAAATACATGTGCTTGTGCCCCAGAAGATATATACAGGAATACTCCTTGGTAGCATCCCAAACTGCAAATTTATTTGTCCTTTACAGATAAATTGATAAAATGGTGTTATATTCATGCAAGTAATATTCTGTACTGATGACAATGTATGAAGTACAGCTACAAGCAACAAAACAAAGTAGAAAAAAAGAAACCTAACATTAAAATACACATATATAGTATATATGGTTGCGTTTCTATAAAGTTTATAGACGTAAAATGAAACTGTAGTGTTAGAACTCAAGATAGGGACTATTTTGGGGAGGGAGAGGAAGGAATGATTGAATAGGAATGAGAAAAAGGCGTCTGGTGGGCTGGTAATAATCTATTCTTGACCAATGTGAGACTCACATGCATTGCTTCCTTTGTGCTAACTTACTAAAATATATAGTTAATCATCGAAGTACTTTTCATGTATATATGATATATTTTGCAATCCATTTTTAAATACGATACACTGTTCATGCAATACAGCACTTTCTAAGAGTTCATATCCAGCAAACCAGTGTTGACTGTGTGTTGTGATTCTTTAGTAGACAAGAGGGTATCCGTCTGAGAGTTACCTGACTCCCCAAGAGCCTTGGGGTGCTGTATAAACACCAGGCCCTGCCCAGCTTCTGGTGGTGGAGCCCAATCTGGCAGCAACCTGAGATTAGCAGAAATCCCAGCTGTAGAATTTCTACAAATAGCCCAAACAAGGTCAGAGACCTACCCCGTGGGCAATGGTGGTCCAAAGGAGCCTGCCACACTGTCTGTGATGGAGCCAGGCAGACATTTAGAACTGAACAAAGCCCCTACCAGCCCCCACTGTCAAAGATGTTTGTTTCCAAAGGCCTGATGGAACAACTAACTGTAAGCTGGGGAGAGGAAATTACACAATGGATGTTGAAATGTGGGCTTGTTGAAAAGTTGTCACTCGAGTAATGAATGCCCTATTTCCTGTTTTTTTGCCAAAAGTTAAATGCTGGGCATAATTAGCTAGTAAAAAAGCAAGCTTGGCAGCAGAACAAAAATAGCACATTTTGGGAGCCCAGGCCAATTAAAATTGTTTATGCAGCCATTTAGCATTATTTTTCTCCCAACTATTATGACCAGGAAATATGCAGCCTGAGACTGTAAGGCAAGTTCCTGAGAAGAAAAATGGCCCACACACTGATCCTTTAAAGAGCCTGCTGTTCTCAGGGGATTTTAGAGTAAGAAAGAGCACTTCCATCCTCCGCAAGTCCCCGGGCCTCTTCGGGATCGCGTGAACAACATCGTTCACTCTGCAGCAGGCAGCTGTTGTCGAGGAGCTGCAACCTGCTAATGTTAAGATTAGCCGAGCTCCCCGAAGTGTTAGAGAGGCCACCGAGTATGGATTTAGCTGCCTAATGCGGTCATCTAAATCATCCGACCGATGTCATAATCAGACCAAGTGTACAACACATTTTCGCTAATACCCGGCCGGTCTGCCTGGTGTTAGGATTAGTTGCTAGAACTCAGCAACCTTGTCCTTGGCTGTTTGCTGCCATTCCAGCTCCTCTTCATTACTCTCTCCAGCGCTTCACGTGTCCCCACCAATCTCCCACCCATCCCAGGGCTCCCGTCACATCTTTCTTTCCCTCTCCAGCCTGCTTTCAGATCCTGCCTTCGCGGGAGGGTGTAATGCTCTGATAGCAGTTTTAAATGGAAGCGATCACAGCTTCTCACAAAGGGAAGAAGTTTGGATGATGGAATTTCAGACACTGTCTGATGGGGTCAAGGGATAGAGTTGGCAGTTTGGAGGTAGGGAGCTTCTCAGCACCCCTAAAATTTTACCCCAGAAAATAGCCTAGTTTATTTTGCTTATTTCTTTAACCCACTTTGGCTGAACTCATTTCCTGGCTGGGAGGAAAGGGGTCTCTGGAGCTCTTCTTCCCCCTGCAGACCTTGCTTCAGAAGCTCCTGCACTTCAGTCTAAGCTGGGCCACTGCCTCACCAGGACTCTGGATGACGGCTCACAGGTAACTTCCCATCCCAAAGGCATTGGGGCATCTGCCACTCTCCTGGGACTCTTGGAAGCCTTTGGTCCTTGCGAGGTTGGACTGAATTCTTCACACAGTGGAAGGGTCAGCTCCTTCCTCCCCATTCATCCTCTGTTCATTATTCACCATCGTTCACTTATTCATATAGAAACTATACTTATAAATATGTGTACGAGCCAATCAGAAGTGACAACAATTTAGCTTGACATGGAGAGTTTCCCCTGGCTTGACCACGGTCTCCTGTCTCACCTGTCCTCTTGCCTACTCCTTTTCCCGAGTTTCCCGGAAATTTCTGACCTCAGAAGCACACTGTGTACTTCTCTGGCTCCATGCTTTGTTCAGGCTCTGCCCCCTTTCTCCCTGTATCCAGGTTTCTTTCATCACAGCAGGCCAACCTGATGCCAATTCTCCCCACAAAGCCGTCTCTGGCCACAGTGATCTCCTATTCATCCGTAGCCTGGGAGGAGTTTCTCCCCAGCCTACACATGGCAACGAGTCAAGAACTACTCTCATACATTCAGGGTTGCTATTTTACATGCTTTTTTCAGGAGACAAATGGCAGCACGGGACTGGCTTCCCTCCACAAATTCTATGGACATATGAGTCAGAAGGGAATCTGGGTCAACAGTTCCAGGTCAGAATTAAGTAAAGTTCCTGGTAATAACCCTGCCCATTGGTCCCCAAAGGAATTTCCTGTTAACAGCCCCTCATTTCCTGTCCCCCAGGCTCCACCTCTGGATGATGAATCTCCTGCAAGCTTTCTCCATACACTCTCTTCCCTCTGTTTCAACAAGCCCTGCAAGGCTTCAGATATGAAAACTTCTGAAGTCAGGTCTGTGGCTCCAAAAGCAACACCAAGAGACTTTATTCCAGTTCCAAAGGTAGACATGCAGTAGCCAATCAGTGACCTTAAAAGCTTATCAATCCCCAGCCACTTTATCCATTCATTCATTCACTCAGAAAATATTTTCTGAGCCTATCTTCATGCCTTGCCCTCTGCCAGGTCCCAAGGAGCCAAAGGGAGTGGATCCTAACCACTGCCTCCTTCTTTAAGGAGCTGGCAGTCTAGAACACAATGCAGCAAGGAGACAGTCACCAAATTCTGTATGGCGATGCTGGGAGAAGCCCAGGCACCCCATAAGGATGAAATTCTGTTTTGTTTCCCAAAATCTATCCAGGAGTAGTGCCCAGAGTACTCTTCTATAGTATTTCCAGAGCGTGCAAATTCTTTCTTTCTGTGTCACCCAAATCTTCAAAACTCTCAGGTTGTTCCTGTTATCTGTCAAAATTAGCAGCAGTCTTTAAAAAAAAAGTGCTGGTCAAAACATTTAGGAGGATTCTTCTCCATGGATTGTGAGACAGTAATTAGGTCATGCTGGCCTTTGACCAGGTGCTCTAGCTGCCTGGTGTTTAGAATTATGTTACCTAAGCAGTGATCCCAGCGCTCATGCTGCATGCATTTCCCGTGGGTTCTGTCTTTTTCTCCTGATGGAGGCCTAGTAGAAAAGCCTGAAGACCAAGGGCTGACCTACCTTTCCCTGAGCCATCTGTACCTCCTCTGGCCTTTGACCCCTGGGCGTTTATCATGATGCTTTTTCCTGCTCACCCACATTCTCTCCTTCTCCAGAATCTCCCTCTCTTCTGTTTTAGATACAGATCGTTTAACTGTCTCATATTCCCTGGGTCAAAGGGGAAGCAAACAACCTAAACTGAAGTCAACTGATGTCTTTGCGTTTGAACTTGGAAGCTAAGAAGCTCAGCTCTTACTGACCTGGCCTCCCTGCTGAGTTCACAACAAACTTTCCATTAGGTCTTCTTTCACTTAAGCCTAGGGCAATTGACTTCTGTTGCTTGTAGCCAATTAACCATAATCCACACTCTCCTTAATTACAACCCGGTGCTGATACAAATCATAACATTCTTTTGTTCCAAAGAGACAAAGCTGATGTTGCCTGGAACACAGAACTCTCCTCAGCACTTTTGTGGAAGGAGACTGCAGAGCCAGGGGCCATGGAGCATGCAACTTTAGAGAAAGGAACTGACTGACAAACAGCGAGCTTGCCAAATGAACGCTCCAAGGGAAACCAGGGTTGCTTGAATCCTATTGATTCTTGGTCCTCTAATGGCTCAGGTCGGGAGGCTGGGTGTGACAGCCCTGCCCGCTCGCTTGGCACAGTAATACACCACCATGTCAGGCCTATTTTCCAGTGTCAGCAGGGAAATGGGAGACTATTAGGGAAGCACCTTATCAGGAACTGTGCGTTGTGTCACAGGGGAGCTGGTGGCAATTAGCATGATGGAAGCCATGAAGCAGCCCAGCCCCTGGCCAAGAGCAGAAAGAATTAGCAAGAGGCCTCTTAACTGACAGTAGAGTACAGGCGCTAATCAGACAAGGGCTGGGGGCTACCAGTGAGGCTGTTTTCTCTGACCGGGGAGACCCTCAGCTAGCCCAGTTATGTCCCGCTCTGCTCTCCACACCCTTGCCGGCGTCTGTCTACCCACATCGCCTTTGCCCTGGCTGCAGCTACAAATGCAATGGTAACTCTTCTCGTGCGAAAGGCACACTCGTGTTTAGATGCCTAGTGGGCCACAAGGGTAAGGATCCAGGTTTTAGAGACTGGAGTGTCTGGGACAAGTGGCTGATGAAGTCCCTTCTGGGAACTTCTAACTAAGAGAAAGCTTGGCATGAATGTGCAAAAGATCTTATTTGGGAGAAACTCTCACACGACACTCATCGCTTCTCTCCCCTCCATTGCATACATGCACGTACACACACAATGTAAACGAGGCAGAGAGATCCACTTTCAGTCCTACAGGTGTTCCCTGCATGGCTTCCCAAAACTCCACAGGCCTCTCTAAGGTTTGGCTTTTCTGAACTCTAAAATGGACAGTCACTGCAAGTTCCCTGAGGTAGGGCAGGTCCCCCAAGAAGCAGGTGCCACAGGTTTGTACCACATGCGTGGGGCATGAGGACAAATGTCCTGAAGAGAATGTGGAGGAGACTGAGAAGAGCTGAGAAAATTCCAGACCACCGTGCAGGTCTGGAAGGTTCTGAAAAGCCACTCGGGAGACCTTGGGCCACAGCCACGACTAAGGAGCCTGGTGTATCCCCCATTGCCCTCTGCCATCTGGCAGAAGCTATGACCTCTGGGAAAATATGGAGGAGGATTCAGGGACCTTCAATCTTGCAGTGTGACACATTCTTTGAGTCACAGTGATCTCTATACATCCTGGATCCTCTTGTGTGCAACGCGCTTGCCTGACGGGGTCCGGCTACGTGTCACCCGGCAGGCTGACCTCCTGACTGGCCCCTGCATGGCAGCTGCCCTGGGACACTCCCTAATGGCGGAACTGGCAGGATGTTATTGTTCATCTGACACTTTGGGATCAAATGCTTCCTGTCGCTCCTATTTTTGGCCTGGCTTTGGTCTTCAGAGAAAGGAAGTCAGGGACTTTAGTTTTCCTGTTGTCATCTTTGTTTGAAGTGAAGCCAAACAACAGAGGCCGTCCCCCTGGTCACGTCTGCTCTGCCCTTCCTGGAGCCCCCCACACCCTGTGGGGGCTTGGATGTAGTGTCAGATGTAGGACGCCTCAACTTCTGGGTGGGTCTGGATTCAGAAAAGCTAAGCTTGATTTTCTGTTCCACCACTTTCTGCGTAGGAACCCAGGACAAATAAGCTTAACTTTCTCATCTTTATCAGAACAGAAACGCCTACCTCATAGACTCAGTAAGACAAAAGAGAAGGCACATGGTCTCGGGCATCGCTTGTGCTTGACACATGCTACCAGCTCAGTAAATGATACTTGTTAGTGGTGACGTTTCCTGTAGTGTCACCATGGCCTTGGATATTATCCGACACACCGAGGTCTTGGTAATATCTCCGGACTGCAACAAGTATCCAGAAAAGGACAGGATGCGAGGTTAGCTGCTAGTGTTTGGGGTCTGGTTTGAGGGAACTTGTCATACTCCAACTGCCTCTTTCGTGTCTCGATTTCTACGGGTTCGTCCCGCTGAGTGCATCTTAGACCCAGCAGAGCGTCATGTGTGGGAATGGAAGAACAGTGCATTCCAGATGCTGAAGCAATTGGGACAGAGTGTGGAGAGGACATCAGAGCTAGAGGCAGAGGCGAGGAAAGGCCTTGTAGACTTGTATGTATCAAGGAGTTGGGCTTAATCCTGAGAGCAACCGGGGTGCCCTTGATGAGTTTCAATAAGAGTGAAGGACTCATATTTGCTCTATGGTTTTACAACAGTTTACAACATTAGCTTCCTCCTTGGAGAGGAGAATGCAAAAAGAAAGGCTTGGCTCTGCCAGGGCCCTTAGAGCCATAGCCTGATCACACTTTCCCTGACCTATGGAGCCTAAACAAAGGCCCCGGGGCCAGCTGGAAAGAAGCCTTGTGATTACTCTCAGTTCCCCTGGGGGAGTGGGGACCAATGCTATGTGTTTTCTCTTGATAACACTGGCTCCTTTGGAGCAATAGGACTTCCTGTCTGATCTGAGAGCAATTATCGCACCTCCAATGAGAAAATATTTTAAACAAATCCAGTTTTAGCCTCTGACAATGGAGGGGTTTGCTCACTCATGACTGTTAGCCCTGGGTCTGAGAAGAGCAGGCAAGAGGAGACAAGATCCAGAACTGTGCTCCAGGGCTGCTTGGTGCAAGATTCCAGAGCTGGCCAAAGGGGACCTTTCCCCAGGGAATCTGGGACTCTACCCCAAGCCAACCTGGGGCCTGGAGCAGCTGGCTCTTCTGGTCCACGGCCTCAGCATCTGGCACCAAGGGCCTGTGAACAACAGCCTAAGTAAGGGTTATCCACAGGAAATTTGCATCCCCAACAACCAAGAAAAAACAACCTTTATTCCCATCCTGGGAGATTTGAAAATAGAAAAATCTACCCCTAAATGCACATTCTAAAAGAAGACTATTAGCTATGTAACTGTCCTCACCAGTATTAGCTGGAAGAGCCTTTGCTCCTGGCTTGCTTGGTGTTTGTTTGTTTTAGGTTTTGTTTGTTTGCTTACTATTGGTGATAGTAGGGGTTGAACCCAGGAACTTACATATTAGGCAACAGCTCTACCACTGAACTACATCCCCAGCCCTTTCTAAATTTTATTTTGAGACGTGGTCTCACTAAATCACTTGGGCTGGCCTAGAACTTATAATCCTCCTGCCTCAGCCAACTGAGGAGCTGTACCCACCATGCCCAGACTTGCTTTCCACGTCTAAGACTGAGGAAAGGAAAAAACAGGGATGGTGGCATTAGTTAACACTTGCATGGCTCCTGCCATGGGCCAGGCACTGTTCTAAGCACTGCACATGTAATAAATGTCGTGATCCTCCCACTCACCCTAGCGCACCAGTTCCATTATTACTCTCATTTCTTAATTGGATCCCTGAAGCACAGAGGAGGCGAGACATTTGCCAAACATCACATAGACGGGCATGGCCCAGCCAGACTCCAAACCAGACAGCCCCCAGTGCAGGTTCTGCTCCCACAGTCACCATGCAAAGTACCTCGCAACTCAATCCCCTATTTCTCCAGTCTGTAGCCTCCTAACTCTGGCTCCGGGGGCTCTATCCTCCCAGGGGGTCCTCCTGAGACCGCCATTTCTAGAGAGCAGGGACTGTCTTCCTCTTCTCTGCCTCCTTGACACTTAGCACCTAACTGATGCCTCCCAATGTTCGCTAGATTACTGCTATGACTTGTTGAGCGTGGGCCGGACACACCTCCTCATCAGGGCCTATGTGTCCTGGCAGCAGTCTCTGTGAGGCAGTCACTTGTCATGGCTGGCAACATTCCCACAAGTGATTACTCTGTGTTCCTTGGGAGACTGTAAGACTTTCCTTGGCCTTCCTTGACAGGAAGCTCAGGTCAAAACAGAAGCTTAGTCAGTGCTGTTATCTGACATTTTATCTCCTTTCCTTCATTCTGGGGGTGGGGGGGGGGCAAAATAATAGCACCCAGCTGGTGCATGCCTGTCATCCAGCAAAAGGGAGGCTGAAGCAGGAGGATTGCAGGAGGTTGAGGCTGCGTAGTGAGTTCAGGGTCACACAGTGAGACTCTGTCTCGAAAAACAAAACAAAAAATTAATAGCCCCCCCAATATGTCCTAACCCCCAGAATTCATAGATGTCACGTGTTATATAGTAAAGTGCAGCGGGGCAGATTTATATTTCTAGATGAAGTTCAGGCTGCTGCTCAGGTGATCTTGAGAAGGGAGAGTCTCTTGGATTAGTTAGATGGCTCTGATGCAATCACAAGAGTCCTCGTAAACAAGCATCAGAGTCAAATCTGAAGATGCTGCTGGCTGACTTTAAAGAGAGGAAAAGCTAGGTGTGGTGGCACACAGCTGTCATTCCAGCACTTGGGGAGGCTGAAGCAGGAGGATGCTGTGAGTGCAAGGCCAGTCTAGGCTACATAGTGAATTCAAGGCCAACCTGAGTACATGGCAAGATCCTGTCTCAAAGAAAAGAAAATAAAGATAAAGGAAAAAGCCCATGATCCAGGAACTTCAGGCAGCCTCTAGATTTGCTCTTGTGAGCACTGAAGGAATGTGGTCTTCCCACACCTTGATATTAGCCCCAAGAGACCCATTTCAGGTTTCTGAACTCCAGACCTGTAAGATAATATCTGAGGGGCCAGAAACATAGCTCAGTGGCACAGCACCAGCCTGGCAAGCACAAGATCTTGAGTTAGATTCTCAGTACCCACACACAATAAAAGAATGTTAAGATCAAACATGTGTGTTGTTTTAACATCACTAAATCTGTGATCATTTGTTACAAGAGCCTAACAAAAAAGCCCTGATACTGGTTATACAGAGAACAAAGTACACTTGATCTCTGTCCTTAAAGATCTTGCTAACTGTAGCCGGACACACATCCGTAACCCAACACTTGGGAAGCCAAGGCAGGAAGCTCACTATAAGTTAAACTGAGCCTGAATACTTAGTAAGACCCTCTCTCAACCTGCTGCAAAAAAAAAAAAAAAAAAAAAAAAACTAAAACTAAAAGATCTTGCTGACTATCCCCAGCATTCGGGGAGCCTGGACTGACAGATAGTTCCTAAAGCAGCTTAGGCCTCAGAAGCATTTTGGATCAGTGGGAGAGCTATCCCTTCTGGGGTCAAGAGCCTGTGAGTGGTGCTCAGGGCTCTCCTTGACCTCTCTGACTTCCCTCCCATTGCTGCCGTTTACTGAGCATTTTCTGTGTGCAGAACTATACTACATATTTTGCACACACATCTAATTTCATCCTGGCCACAGTTCTCTGTGAGAGATATTTTTAGCCCCATTTGCCAGATGCAAACACTGAGGCTCTGAGAGGAAAAGTGACTTTCCTAAAAGCATAGGACCAGTAAGTGGCAATTCTAACCTAAGACCTGCCTGACACTAGAGCCTTCTTGTGCTGGCACCAACCCTGCCTCTGCCACCTGCTTTGCTGCTGTGGGCAACCGTCTGTACACGCCTCCCCACCCCCACTGGGCCTGAATGCAGTTGCTAGGCTCAATGTGCTCCTGAGTTCCAGTAACAGGGCGGAGTCCTTTGTTTGGGCTAAAACAGTTCCCACCCATGTGCACAGAGGGAGTTTTTCTCCCAGAAGCCCATGGGAGACTGTGATAAGCATGATTCAATACAGACAGTTAAGAGGGACTGCTCCGGGTAAAATGCCAGGTGGAGTGGTGGACGGGGACATTGAACGGATCCCATCTAATCCTCAGAACAAGCTCTTGGGATGACGTCTCTAATCGTTCCCACTTCACAAATGGGGAAAATGAGTCTCAAAAAATGGACTTCCCCAAGTCATATTACCTGAAAACACAGGGCTTCCCCCATACCAAAGTTCATGTTGTTGTAGGAGTGGGAGATGCACTTGAGACTGAACTCATTGAGCTAAAAACCGGGGAAGTGGGGGCCGAGTGCTCGCTGGCCAGCTCGTAGTTCTCCTCTGAGCCTGATTCTGGCCAGGTGCTTGACCGCTGCCTGTGTTTGGGACTTTGTTGTGGGACTCGGGAGATTCTAGTCAGTAAAGGGTGCGTGCGTCTGTGAGGCGAACCACTTTATCACACTCAAGTGGAAGGAAGAGGAAGTGACTCAATCATCAAAGGCCTGGTCTTCCTCAGGGAACTGTCCCTAATCACAATTATCCCACTACAATAATACTGATTCAGAGAGCTGCGACTGCGTAGCCATGTAAACTGCTTCCTGTATCTGCCAAACCCAACAGCATTCGGCAATTAATAGAATCCAGCTCGACCAACTGCTCCGATAAGGCCAGAGCCACGCTGCTGCGGCTTTGTTGTTCTAAGGACAACGGGCCTCAGGTTGCAAAGTCACTCTCTCCTCTTCCTACAGTGCTGGACCACAGCAGCAGCCTGGGATCCCTGGGAAACCATGCAGAGTCACACACACTCCGCTGGGCTTTGAAATTCCATGGAGATTAAAATTATTTTTCATTCTCCTGCTAAAGCCAGGCTATTCCCAAGAACCTGGTGGCAACTAAACACTTTGGGATTAAGTGAGACCCCTGCAGCCCAGAACGGAGACCCACATACTCCTGAGGCCTATCAAGGAAAGAGTCAGGAAGTTAACAGGGTGCGACCTCTAGACTGTATCTGAAATATTCAAGATCCTTCCAATAAACTGCCTCACAGGAGCTAGGAATGCTTGTGAAAAGGACCAAGCCACACATAAATTCTTCGAGGTTCTCCACATGTTACTGGGAGGCCACATGTCACAATCCAAGGCCTCCAGGGAGTATAGAGTAACAAAAGGTGGCAGCCAGCAGCCCAGCCTGACACAGCTGTGCAGAGTTCAGGGTCAAACTCTGACCCGTCAGGTGGACCCTGTTAGACTGCAGTTTTCTTGGCATTTCTCTGTGTTTTTTTTAACTGGGTGACCAGCACCCTTATTTCTTGTCACGGGGGCGCATACTCATTTTCTTGAGAAGGGTCAAGTGTCTAGCTTTTCTGAAGAAGCTGACTAATTTCGAGTGACACGTTTTGGACCTGCAGGCCAACTTCCTCCTGAGCCCAGGAGGTCGGGTCAGGAAGCAGGAGACCTGAGGCAGGCCTCCTCCCCAGGGAGCAACCTCAGGCCCTACTGCTAGCTTTCCCCTCCCAAGAACAATGCAAATGAGGGTAAAGGGATTTTTTTCTGAGCATAGCCTGAGCAACCTTTGAGGAGGAGGTGAGGGAGGCCCAGAGGATGTGGGTGTTTTAAAACTGGCCCTCACCTCTCCGGAAGACTCTCTCAAGGTGATTTGCAAGTTGTACCCAAGCGGAATAATGTCCCCTGATTTAGTCATTTGGCGTTGTTCTGCGTAGGGGCCCATTTATTGAATTTTCTTAGTAGAAGACTTTTTCAAGCTTTACTGATTTTTACGCTGTAAGAGAAGTCAATGAGGAAGAAAAGCAGGGAGGGGATTCTGCAGAAGGGGTGCCTTGGTTGCCAGGATTGGGGGTGCTGGAGGCTCTTTCTACAGGTAGTTTCTAGATTCTTGTCTTGAACAGACAATTGGAGAAAACCAGTGCAAAAGGTAGCGAGATTTTACATTTATTAAAGGTAGGAAAAGAGGAGCCGGGGATTTAGCTCAGCAGCATAAGCGCCTGCCTTGCAAGCGTGCGGTCATGAGTTTGATCCCCGGTACCAATTAAAAAAGTTAAGGAAGGAAAGGAAACATGCTCAGAGCAAGTCTGAGCCATGTTAAAGTAGGAAAATAAGAACACTACTAGGTGAGAGCTGACGACTGGGAAGAGGGAATGCAGTAGCAGAAAGCTCAGGGTAGAGGGTCCGTTTTGCATCTCCCACCCTTTGGGCTGATGGCAAATCTAGGTTCTATACAAAACCCGCTCATGTTCTCGCGAGAGGTCCCTGCGCAGGGCCGTGAGCGCTGTTCTGCGCATGTGTCCTGGGATCTTGCAATGAATGGGCTCTGCCTGCTTCCTGGACTCTCTACTGTAGTCCTGCCCTAATCTCCTGCCTCGGTGACTAGCGCTCCACTTCCCAGCTGCGTGCCTCTGGGCGAGTTGCTTTCAAGGCATGCGCAAAAAGAATTTTTTAAAAATTATTACAATAAAAGACACATTGCCATTAACCCTCCTCAAAATATTCCCCCTCACTTTGAATACACTTCTCCCATCTTTCTTGTGTTCTGAAGTGTTCTTGAAGTCGTTTGTGCCTTTAATTGCACTGTCATGGCTCTCTTGACTTTTCCGAACTGATTCAAAACATTTATGTTTCATGGTCATTTTGATGTGGGGGGCACAGCTGGCACGCATCACACTGTGCAGGATCTGGCGAAAAGGGTGGGTGAGCACCCCACATCACAGTGTTTTTATTGGACAGAATTTTCGTAAGCATTTGGAATCAATTCAAGACACTGAAGCGCCTACAAAAAGACACTCACAAAAGAAGACCTCCAGAATTGCTTCAGAAAGTGGCAGGAAGGGTGAGATAGGTATGTGGAAAATGAGGGAGGAGGACTTTGAGATCGATGGCAATATGGCTTTTTTAAATGCTGATGTGTCTTTTGCTATAACAAATGTTTTGCATTCTTACTCACCCATTCATCATATTGTTTGATCACACTTCATGTTTACCTCCCTATCTCAACCTCTTTTGTGTCTAGCACGGTGATTTATGTTACATTACTCTCCTCCTTTATTTCCAGTGTGCAATCTTCTCTCAGGAACAGCAGGCGGTATATACTGGAATGGGACAACTCATACCAGGTTCAGTCTTGAATACCTCCAGGGATGGGGAACTCACTACCCTAACAGGAGGCCCATTTCATTTTCAGTTGGTGATGGATCAGTGATGTATTTCCTTTCACTGAGTCAAATATCTCTGGAGCATCATTCATACCTTCTGAGTTCTCCAGAATCACTGGAGATTTAAGTCTGATCTTTGTTCTGTGTGGAAACCTTTAAAATATTTTAGGAGAACTGGCACCGGCCTTCTCTGATCTATCCACTCAGAATGCTCAAGAGTCCTTTCCTGAGGCTGTCCCCACTCATCAGTTTCACAGGACGATGAGATCGAAGAATTCAGCAGGCTCATCCAGTTGACAGTAAACACACTGCAAGTTCCGTATCTTTTCTAACAGAGGTCTCTCTCTCCACTCCCACGGCACCAAAACCGTTGGAAGTGGATTGATTGACAGGCGAGGAGGGAGTTCTGGAGACCACTCCACCCCACCCCAGTGCCCCATGGCACATTTCCTTCACCCTGAGTACTCAAGTAGCTTTGGTGGGAAGAGTCAGGGCCCCTTCAAGGGAGGGCTGTGGGCCAGCCTCCCCCAGCCTGAGCAGCAGGTTGGGCCAGATAACAGCTGGAGAGCAAGGCCTCAGGAAGGCACAGGAAGACCAGCACTAATCTCTCAGGCCCGGTTGGTGAGTGACTGGGATCTGGAAAGGGACACCATGGTCTTTGAGGCACTTGATTTGGGCCCAGGAACCCTCCCACTCCCGCCTTTGCCTGCAACAGTTAGCTGCCTCTGAAGATAATGCTCCATCTCCTCTGTCACACCCAGTTCAAAGAACACAACTAGTTTTGGCTTTTGGTTCCCACCTAATGAGAATTCCAATCCAAATCCCTTGTTTCATTTTTGTATAAACAATCATCGCCAGCACACACATTTGAGCTTTGTGTTACCTTAGTGTTTTTTCATCCTGAGCACCTAGAAAGCATCTACCCGAGTCGGGCGTGGTGGCACATGCCTGCAACCCCACCCAGCACTCCTTGGAAGCAGGGGAACTGCACGTTCAAGTTTGAGCCCTACCTGAGCAATACTGCAACCTAACAAGACCCTGTCTCAAAAAACAAAAATTTAAAAATGGGCTGGGGATGTGGATCTGTGCAAAGGTCTTGGGTTCTATCCCTAATGCCTAAAAAGAAAGAAGGAAGGAGGGAAGGAAAGACCACAGAAGGAACGGAGAAAAGGAAGAAGACAGAGGGAGAAAGACAAAGACTCTATCCCTCCATTAATTCATTTCATGGACATCTTGTATCTGAGCTCATGCTCTATGCCTGACACTGGTAGGCACAGGGGCCGTAATAGTGAACAAAACCAGACAGATCCCTGGTCCAAACAGGGCTATTCATGAAGAATCCCAGGCAGGACTGGGAGAAGAGACCATGCCTGTCTTGTTCACTCTAGTTCCCGAACTTCAGTACACAGTAGGTGCTTAATAAATGTTCAGGAATGCATGGTGCCAGCCACATGGCCCTCGATGAGAGAGATCATGTGGAGCCTTGCACCTGTGCAGCTCTCCAAAGTTTCGGTAATATTTTCCCTGCATGATGTTTGGTCCTCAGGATGCCCAGAGAGGTGAAAAAATGGGTATTTTGTTTCATGTTGACAGGTAAGAAAATTTACAAAACTAGCCCACGAGGAAGTATGCAGGGTAAAATCTGCTGTCTGCCACGTGAGGCTGATGGTGGTGCTGGGGTGAGCATTGCCTCTTATTAGAGGATCCAACCGAGGATGCAACAAATTCAACACTTTTTCCCCCAGGTCTGATGCTCTCTTGAATTGCACTAGAGAGTCTAAAGTAATGATGATTTTGGACTTTTTAAAATTTTATTTGGTATTAGTGTGTGATACATAATTCACCCATTCATTGTGGGGAATCCGTGCATGGACAGATTGCAACTTCAGCCTTGCCCTTGAAATTATTTATCTTTTAGGCTTGTAATATAAGAGAAACCATGTGGTATTTAACTTTGCGTGCCTGATTTATTTCATATTTGGGGCTTTTTTAGGGCCTCTTTAGAACAAGACTTGCACATGACCAACAGGTAAATTCTCAAACCAAGGTCAGTGTTTCCAGGAGAAAAATGTATGCTCTTTAAGTCTTGGCAAAACTATAAAATTGTAAATTCAACAATTCAATAAATGTTTATTCTGTGTATACCGGGCAAGTCACTGCACCAGGGTGTGTGTGTGTGTGTGTGTGTGTGTGTGTGTTTGAAACAGGATCTCACTATGCAGTTCAGGCTGGACTTGAGCTCACTTTATAGCCCAGGCTGGTCTCGAACTTGCAACAATCCTTCTGCCTCAGCATCCCGAGTACTGAGATTGCAGACATGCGCCACCATGCCCAGCTGTATGCTTTTATATTTTAGTAAAGTAATCACCTTTCAGGAAAGAAACATTTTAAGAAAAGGTCTCACTATGTTGTTCAGGCTGGCCTTGAACTCACTATGTAACCTGGGTTGGCCTCAAACTCAGCAATCTTCCTGCCTCAGCTTCCCAAGTACTAAGATTACATGTGTGTCCCAACATGCCTGGCTCAGAAATTTTTATTTTGCTAAAATTAATAACCACAGCTGCCAATTGTCAAGCCCTAAATACGTGCCAGACACTCTGCTAAGCAATTGTATGTAATGCTGTGGTCCTAGGTGACAGGTAGGGTTACCCCCCTTAATGGTCAACATTTATGTGTCAGTTTGCCTGGGTGACAGGGTACCCAGAGTGTGCCACAAGAGTGTCTCGGAATTGGCAGACTGAATAAAGCAGATGCCCTCCCCTGTGTGGATGGGCCCCATCCACTGAGTCAAAGAGCTGAGCAGAGCACAGAGATAGAGCTTCCCAAGGACGGAGAACTCCTGCCTGCCCACCTTCAGGTTGGTCATTGACTGTCTCGAGCCTTTGGGTTGGACACACCATTAGCAATCCTGATCTCAGGGCTTTGGACCTGGACTGGGATGTATACCGTCAGCTTGGGTCTCCACCTTGCTGCCTGCAGATCCAACACTGCATCCCCAAAACTCTTTCTCTCTTTCCCTCTCTCCTCCTCTCGGCTTCCCTGCTCCCCCTCCTCCCTCTCCATATGTATACCTGTGTATAAGATTCCCATATTTTACATATCTATCTGTGTTTCTGTATCTGCGTCTCCTAGGGGTTATGTTTCTCTAACCAGCCCTAATGCACCTGCCTGCTAGATAAGAAATGATGCCCCAGGTCTTCTCATCCATACATCCAAACTCAACCCATCACCTCCCCTTTCTAGACCTGTGCTCCTGGAAGCTGACACCAGGAGTCCTTTGGCCCTCCCCCTGCCCCCCCCCACCTCTTTTATCTCCTGTCTGAACGATCTTCTGGGTCCCCTCCTCCTCATTCCTGCGGCTACCCCACCCACAGACTCAGTGTCTGCTCTCACCTGAGAGGTCTCCATGGCTGCAGAGCTCACAGTCAGCATCAGCTCTTCCTCTCCGCCCTGTCAGGCAACCACCAGCTTGGGCCACCGGGCCCCGGGACTACAAGCTCTTACAAGGGTCCCACAATAAGGTTTCAGGCCTCAAAATTAAAAATTATTTTCACTAACACCAAACTATGGAATGAAGAACTGAAATTATTCAATGTCCAGACAATGCCTAAAAGAGTAATTGGCTAATCGTCTCTATAACATTTCACCTAATTGGACAATAATTTTAGGTTAGTTTTTACCATTTTGAAAAAATTTCTGAATGCACCTGGAGATTATTGAGTCATTACAGCCAATTGTAAAACAAATGTGTTTGCAGCCAAATAATGTCAAGAGTGACATTTATCAAGATTTTATCTGCTTTCTTCTACTGGGAAAAAAATATTAATGTGCAATATAAGCACGTCTAGATTCTATAAAGCTCTTTAAATTGCCTTTCCTGCTTTAACATCTATCTCCTCCACTCCATCCTGGGCTCACTTGCCTTCTGCCTGTGGTATTCAGTGCCCTCCATAACCCAGCCCATCCTGCCCTGACCCTTATCTCATTTATTCATTTATTCATTTGTTCATTTATTCACTCATCAAACTCAGCTGATACTTTTTGCCATTGATATTCTGAATTAGGCATGACTGTCAGGGAGAAAGAGCACTTAAGCAAGACAAAGACCTTCCCTGCTCTGCAGAAACTGCCCCTAGCCTGGTGGGTGTGGGGGACAATACCAAGTAGATGACAGGTAGCCAGGAAGCAAGTACAGTGCACAAATAGATTAAAAGAAACTATCAGGTTTATCTGAAGAAAAATCAATGCAGGTAAAGACCTTGAACGTGCCCAGAGCAGAGATGCTCCTTCAGGATTAGGCAGCAGCAGAGAAGGCCTCTCAGAGGATGATGTATTGAGCAAGTGTGTGGATTGCTGGAAGAACCAGCCAGGCAAAGGGCTGAAGCCAGGAGTTCCAGGAGAAGTGAACAGGGAGGGCCAAGGCCCCGAGGTAGGCATGGGTTTGAAAGGCTTTCCTTGAGAGAAAATCCAGGAAACCAGCACAGCTCCAGCCCAGGTGAACAAAAGCAAGGATTAGGATTTAAGGTGGAGGAGCTGGGATGGAGTAGAATATGGAGGACCTTGGACTCCGCTTTCCAGAATGTTCCTTCAGCTGCTCTGTCTGCAGTTGCTGCCCGAGTGAGGGAGGCACTTTAATGGCTGCCTGGCTCATTAAGCAGCAGCAGCAGTTTGCAGAGCCACGGGGCATTGTGGGCCTGCCAACGCCTCCCTGTGACAGACATCTCTGCGGGCAGGGCCAGCCAGGCACAAGTTATGGCATGAAACAGCCACCACCTGCCAGTTCCAGCAAAGGCCCTGTTGGCCCCCTTGGTTTCTCGCCCTAACTACCCCACCTGATCTCACCAATTTCCTGCTAAGTGTCCTCATCTATGTCTGTCCCCCACACTGTGCTTGTGATGTCTTCGGCCTTGACTGGCATTCCAGTACACAGACCAAACTTGTTATCTCAGCTCCATTTCGGACTTGGTATTTACATTCTTGAAATGTAGCAGGAGTTAAATGAGACCAATATAGTTCATTGCTCTCTTGGTTTAGAAGTCTTGGGGTTCTTGTGAATATTTTTTCCATAGATGGAACGCAATTGGCTTTTACTGAGAGGGGCTTGGGTTTGGAAGGATCGCAGCCAGACTTGACTAATAAATATCCATGATCACCTCCCAGTATCAGCTGTGTCAGAGACACTGGTACAGTAGACCAAGACACACCAGTCCTTTTGGAAGGAACTTCAGTTACAGGAGAGGGGACAGCCAATGAGCAAATAAGTGATAACGGATAGAGGATGTTTCCATAATGATAACCCCCAGGGGGAAAAGGAAATCAATCAAGAGTCTGTGAATGGAGAGTAGGGGTTAGGAGATGGGTGGACAATACCTTAAGTCAGGGGGCCCAGGACCGCCTCCTTGAAAGATGACATCCTGGTGATGGAGGCACCAAGGTAAGAAGGGCTTAGCCCTCGCTGGACTAAGGACCATGTGACTGAAATGTGGTTAACACAGGGGCTAGAGGTACACGATGGAGCTGGAACAGTACCACGGCTGGGCTGAATATCATGTAATAGGTCACGGTCACAGGCATAGATGATTTGGTTTTGTTTTGAGATGGGGTCTTGCTAGGTTACCCAGGCTGGCCTTCAATTCCTGGGTTCAAGGAATCCTCCTTCCTCAACCTCTTGAGGAGCTGGAATTACAGGCATGTTTCTCTGCACCCAGCCAGGATGCTGAATGCAACATTGAGCCCTTGAAGGGCCTTTAGCAGGGGACTGATTCTCTTTGTGCTTAAAGTCTGTTATGGCTTCCAGGGACAAAGCCATCAACCACAAACCTTAGATTTGTAGGGGGCTTTATGGTTCCCAAGACCTTTCACATTCCCAGTCCATTAGCCTCACAATACCAAAGGAGATGACTAGAATTCTGCCCCATTTTATAGGTGAAACACTGAGGCTACACCAGGTAAAATAGCCAGCAGGGGGCAGGACTTAGTCTAAAATACTAGCTGCAGTATCTGCTTCTTAGAAAAAGTTCCCTGGATATGGTTTAGAAAGCAATTGACAGGCAGCTACATTTTTATCTCTCTCTTTCCATGCTGTAGCCAGAAACACCACTCAGTGCTTGCTTTTCTCCCTTTGGTGAAGCCTTGCCTTACCCGGAATTCCCCTCCAGACCCCTTTCCTTTCTCCTACTCCATCCCTTTCTCAACAGGTTTAGCCAGAGGCTAAAACCACCAGAATGCGAGTCCCAAAGCTTAATCATGGAACATCAGCATACCCTCCCAATGCACATCATAACCGTGCTCTCCATTCCCCTTGAATTTTGTTAGTACCCACAAAACACAGTGAAGTCCTGTGAGAGACTTAAATCTGCAGTAACCTCAGCAGAAACCTAAATCTGTCCATTGAATTAGAATCATAATTTCTCAAGTGCTTTCCTGTCTTCCAAGCACTGTGTTATCAATATTATCCAAAAATTATTTCAGTTTATTCTAGTAGCAACCATCTTGGAGAAAGGTACTATTATTACTGTCATATTATATATGAAGAAACAGAGCTCAGGGGTGTTAATAAGGAGTAAATAACTCCAGAGTTCATGCTGTTAAGCTGTATTTGCTGCCTTTTTTTGAAGATAGAGTGTCTTTGGTTTTTCAGCCTCAATATTTGAACTTTAAGTATTAGAAATAGCATTCTAATAGTCAAAGTTTTTCGGCTGCAAACACCTAGAATATTGCAAAATTAACCAACATGCCAAGATTAACCACTTGTTGTAGTCAGGAGTTGTACAGAGAACAATTAGAATCAGGACATGGAGTTTATAATATTATTTTTATAATGGTCACTGGGAATTAACACAAGAAAATGCAGGAAATCTATCCACAACACTAAAGACATAGAATATTTAGTCAAGGGCCTGAATCCCATAGCAATGTCCTACATGAGTCCAGATGAAAACCCAGAGCTCATGACAATGCCTCCCATGAGTCCAAGTGGAGGTCCAGAGCCCACAAGAAGGACTCACGCCAGTCTCTTTTATGGATCCATGCCAGGAAGGCCCATCCAAAGGTCAGCAATGGAATCCAGAAAGTCCATGCCTGTGGGGAAAGGATCTGTGCCAGTAGGCTGAGGGATCTGCCCTGGAGCCAGGAAGCAGTGCTCAGAGCAAGGACCACAGCTCCCCCAAAGAGAATCACAGCCATCTTCAGCAACAGTGAGGGCCCAAGCTATTCCAACAAAGAAAACATCCAAGTTCATGTCAGGAAAGGCAGCGTGACAAGCTTCTCCAGGAGAATCAACAGTGAACCATCTTCCCCTCGGGTTCTCCTTTTATGCCGTGGGCAATGATCCTCAGGTGGCCCTTCCACACCCAGCACCATGCGATGCAGTTCAGTGTGTTACAGACTGACTGTTGGCTAATCCGCCACATCATCCATCTATCTGACCATTCTGGTAAACATCTTACCCTCCAATGTACGCCAAGCCCGAGGGATATATTGCTAGTGAGTGTGACCACCCACCGCAGAAATGTGTGATTGAAGTCTGGCTTGTTTCACTCTGCTGCTCCTTCCTGAGTTAAACCCTTTGCACTTCTGGAAGAAACTAAAGATCCATGTTGGGCAGGCTGAAAAAGCAAGCCCTTGACAACCTCCCCTTACTATACCGCCTATCTCATCTGTAGCGGCTTCCGTTGGTCCGGAGCCTCTGCCCAATGTGTCACCCTGGGAGGCAAAGTGCATTTCAGAAACTCACCCTCCGATGTGCAATCTGTAACCCATAAAGCAAAAGGACTGCAGAGGTGGCGTGGTGCAGAGGACAGCAAAGTGCCACCAAGAAGTGTCCTCCTCCTCCGGCCCACCTTAATCTTCCACCTTTGGCTGCTTCATTTGCTTAAGAGGCCAGTAGGTCAGGATTTTTGCTTTCCCTCATCTCTTCTATATTCTCCAAAACGAAGCATATGGTATAGAAGAGGACTGAGATAGAATAGAAAGATGGAGACTGTGAAGCGGACACCATAACCAAGTGAGACGGATCAGTGGGGCCGGACAGTATGACTGAGAGACAAGCTGGTGGGTCCTGATACTGCTTCTCTAGACTTGAACAAATAAAGCAGAGGAAGCAAACTAAAACACCAGGAAGGACCAGGAAAGATGAGAGAAATGAGTGGAGCCGTATCCGCAGGATAGGGCCTTGGTGAGCTGGATACACACCTGCTGCTGTAAGGACACAGCTCAGTGCCCAGCTTTTAAAGAAAACACAGAAATTCTGGGCATATGCAAAGTCTCCTCCTTTTTAGATGTTGCCTACTAAAGCAATTTTTGAACACAATGTGGGTCAATAAAACCTAATGTGTTAAAGTATTCATTCCTCGTGATAATCAGCTGATTGTGTCCATTTAAGGAAGAAATGCACCACTAAATTGGATCAGCATTTGGTGTGGCTGGCTGAGGGCTTTCACTGGAGACAGAAGACCCACCTGGGCTCAGCTGGTGGCCTGACTGATATAAAAGAGGGATGAAGAAGGAGGGCTCGCTCCTGTTTCCTCAGAGGGGGAGCTCCAGAATTCACCTTCACCTTGGATGTCGTCTCCTGGCTTCTGGCGGTGTAGACCCTTCAGCCTCCTGATACACACTCACACGGTGATCTCCAGGGCTTCCCCTGGATCCTTGTGATCCCCAGCGCCCTTTTGCACATTTCCACACCCGGCTATGTGCGGTCATCATTAGCCGATCTTGTAAATAATTTTTTATTAGTATTACTATTTTGAAGGTAGTGAAATGCAACAGAACCAGACAGAACAAAGCCAGTTGAGACAGTGCAGTGGAACTGGTACAGAACTTCACAGTGGGTTACCGGGATAACAGTAACAGGTACCATAGTGTATCTCATGCTCTTCACAATAGTTGTCCTTTCAATCAGGTATAGCAAAATCAAACCTAATATAGAACATTATAGAACTTATCAAAACAGTATTGAATAGAGCAATACCATTAATCAGAACAAAGCAAACAGTGACAATATTTGCCTTCAAAGAGATGGTAAAAGGAAATCCCCCCTCCGCATTTGCTATCGTGCCTATGGTCAACTTCCCAAGAGATCTCAGACCTCTGGCACCCATTTGCCAACAGGGTTGGGGGGGAGGGTGTGATGTTTGATTCTCAGCCCACATGCCGGTAGGCTCATGGCTGCTTACCAGGGAGGCAAGCTAGTTGCTTGGTTCCCCAGCACCGTTAGTTCCAACAGGCAATCTTGTAAATTCTTGTGTCCATATAAATCTCATATTAAATCTGTTTTTCTAGTGAGCACTGACGATACATTCCTTTTTAGTATGATGCCGCATGAGAAGAGATACCTATTAAGGCAGTATTCCTGGCCTCTCCCCACTCATCAGCCTCCCCTTTTGGGAAAAGCTCCCCACGGTTTGGAAGGAGAAGCTAGGTGTCCATACTATGGTGGCTTCCTCTCCCTTTCCCTTTGGATGCCACCTGCCTGAAGGGGCCATGACTTCTGCCCTGACCAGGGCAGCCCACTCCATGGGTAAGACTACTCACTTCTGGGGTTCTGTATTGAGGACACTCTTTACCCACAGCTATAAGCGGTATTTTCCAATATCTAGTTTCTCATGAAGATGAACCATCATGCCTATCAGATTGCTTGTTAGCCATATTTTTTTGTCTTTTGGAGACAGGGCCTTACTGTGCAGTTCAGGCTGGCCTTGAGCTAACTTTGTAGCCCAGGCTAGTCTTGAACTCACAACAATCCTCCTGCCTCAGCCTCCCAAGCACTGGAATTACAGCCTTATTTCTGCATGATCCACAACTGAGACAGACAGGGCAACTCAGGGGAGCTCTCTCTGGGTCTCAGGCAATTCAGGGGAGCTCCTTTGGGTCTCCCTCAAGACTCCAAGAACCAGCTCTGGTCTCAGGTCATGAATCTGTTCCTTATGACTATAAATGGGGTGTTTGGCTGCATGAACTTGAATAAGTCCTGCCACCATCTGTCATGCAGAGGCAGCAGTCAAGCTTAGGCCCTGAGGACCTTCTGGTAATTCCTCACAGTGGAGCTCAGAAAGATGGGGAGAACAACCCCAGAAATTGTGGGAGGTAAGAAAAGAGGGAGGCAGATCCAAAAGAGAGACATATGAATGCTTATCAGAGAAGGCCATCACTTGAGGTGACATAATGGGGAAATAAAAGACTGCTTTGTACCACTTTCTCAGCGCCATGTGCTTTCATTACCTAATAATGTCATTTCCTTCAAGTAACGATCTGTACCTAAGCATCCTTCCTAAAGACAGAAATAATAACATCTCCCATGCTCCCTTCACAGGCCTGGAAAGATCCAATGAGTTATCTTTAGAAAATCTGATCATAAAACCCTGTTATCTGTATCATCAATAGCACAATTCAAGATGCCAAAAAGAATCAAGCTCACTTTTTTCCAGAAACTCACTTTCTAAAACCCCAGAGCACTAAAATCAGATGTTCTTTTCTTAAGGATGATTTAACTGCCATTGGGAGCAAGAGAAACTAATACCTAGAACACATGTGAAATAACAAAGTAAACCATTTTGAGGCCTATTCATCAGACATTTATTGAGCATTTACTATGTGCCTGCCACAGGTCTGAGAACTGGGGATGCAAAATTGAATAAGTCTCTGAACAAAGAGAGTTTATAGCGGTGGCAATTTCCAGCAATTCAATGTGCTGTGTTTTTGTTTTGTCTATTTTAACTGAAAGTATATTTTTGAAGAATGTTTGGGAATTATAGCCCTACAATAAAACATGTTTTGTTTCACTTCCTTTAGCTGTTATTTTATGACAGCATTGACCTTCTGACCAAAAGCAGAATTCTAGCCTTTCTTAATATCCCATATTGGCTAGGCTTAATGGCTTTTCAAAATAAATGGATTGGATTTCTCAACCTGTCAAAACATAGAGCGCTAGGGCTTTTTAAACTTGAGAGGCCCGCTCTGAGTGCAGATTCCGAGTACACCCATCAGGAGAGCTAAGGGCCAGCTTATCAGCAACCTGTTATTTTTGATGGAAGCAGAGGTGACCAGAACAAAGAAATGAGCTCAGGGGGCTGAGACCAACTTAAACATGGTGTCACCTGGGGCAATCAAGGCGTCAGATGACCGGATGCTCTCTGAAGGGCATTGTAGACGATTCTAACTCAGAGAGGACCCTGTGTGATCTGACAGTTCATGCAGTACCAGTTATTGCAGGGGTCTGGAGAGAGGGCAGGGTCACCAGGAAGATGATCCCAAGTGCTCAGAGTGCCACAACAGTAGCACTCACTACACAGCAATGCCCTGTGTGGTCGGTAGTGGAAAGATGAAAGATGCTTTGGCATTTGTACCCCAGTTCCACTGCTCTCCAGCTATAGGACCTTGAGGAAGGCCTCAGTTTCTTTATCTGTGCGATGGGATTGAGACCAGCACTGACCTCACAGGGCTATCAGGATGGTCACTCTAACAACAAACTAGAATAATTCCTCCCACAAGAGGATGCCCAGAACAGCACCCAGATGTTCCATGGTCATGTCCAAGGGCTCTCAGAGCTCAAGAGTGACTCCCCAATTATAGCGTTTTAATGGGTAAATATTGCAGTGAATTCTTGTGACTTTTCCATAAACCTCATTTAAAGATCATAAGGATGAATTTGAGGCCACTGGGAAAGACTTCTCCCACTTCCTCCCCACCTTGAGCTTCTCCCCATATATGAGAGGGCAAATTTGATCCCAGCGCAGGAGGGAAAGCTGAGGGCCCCGAGGCTGTTTATAGGGCATCAGGGCAGAGGCAGCAAAGCCTCCTAAGGAAGGAGTTTCCTCTACAGGAAGGGTTTTTATGGCACAGTTAGCAATGGGAAAGGGAACCATCTCTAGAGTCTCTTTTTCCATCGTGGCGGCAGGAGTTAAACCTCCCCACCACACAGAGGTTGAGTTCATTGCTGTGAGCAAGTCTTAGGATTTGCAAAATTGTTACTCTGCAACCATGTGCTTCTTCCATCACGTCAGTCCTCCTGGTGACCTCGTGCACCTCTCTGCAAGACAGGAGGCCACTGGCAAGGCCAATGTGAGGCATCCTACTTGATGGAGAACTAGAAAGTTTCCTAAAAGGAGGTGGCTCGGGGGTGGCAAGTGGGACAAGAAGGGGAGGAAGTCAACTACTAACTCCATCTGGCCACCACCAACAGCTCACCCAAGACTCTCGCAGAGTGGCTTTGGGGGTCATGGGAGATGTACTGGGAGCCATTTGAGAATCCCACTCAGGCACTGCTGAGTGGCAGGAATGAGAACCCACGTGGGATAATTCCACACTTCCATTCTGCTGGCTCTGGGTCTTAGCAGATCATTCAATGAACATCCAGGACTGTCCCAGATGTTGGGTGTTACTAGATGGAAAGATTTCCCAGCCAGGATGTGAAATAATCATGGAACGAATGCCTATAGACCAAGGGAGGTGTCTACCAGCACCCGAGCAGCAAAGGGCCAGGGAGCTACAGCGTCATAAAGCAGAGAAGGTCGATGTGGCCAGCTTATAAGCTTCTGTCTGTTACTGTACATTGTGAGCCAGGGAGCGATGTTAGGAGCACTAGCAAAAGACAGTCCGTGGCATTCCCAAGCTTGTCTTCTTTTTCCTCTTTATTATCCCCATCACCTTGACCTCCATCAACATGGTTATCATCATTACTGAGCATTTTTATCGTCACACCTTGCCTGTGCACAATCTCGCAGAGTTTACAGAGAACTTCTTCATCCACCATGACAAGTTGATAATCACAGTAACTCTTCAAAGTGGAAAAAGCGATCTTAGTGTTCCCATTTTCCCTAAGCATCAACCAAGGCTTATGAAAGGCAAAAGGTTAGTCCTAAATCACTCAGGAGTTCAAGTCTCTTGTGACTATTGTCAATTTAAAACCCTACACTTGACTGTGAGAATATCAGAGTACTTAATAAGTAATAACGCGTGGGTGCCGGTTCATGGGGACAAACGTCAGTCGTAAATAATGGATGCAGTCACTGAGGTTCATCCCGGATGTTTGATCCCAAGTCTCTGCTCTAAACTCTTCGAGAGTTTTTTAACACAAACTTCTCTGCAATCTTACTTAAGTTTTTCTGTTTCCAACTAAGACTGCAAGACGAGGCCCTCAGAGACCACGGGTTCTTCTAGGAGAGAGGGGCTCTCCATCTTGTTTTTATCAACAATCTTTAGGCCAAGAAATGGGGAAGGAAGTCGGGTGGAGAGGAAGGGGAAGGCAGCTACGAACTGAGTCTCCCGGTGGGACAAAGTCCCCAGTCTTCAGAGCAGCCAGGACGAATTCTTTCCAATCCTTGACTGTGTCCTAAGGGATCGCGGTTTTCAGGTGGAAAAAAAGCCAGGACTCAGGTGCCAGGTGGAAATAGGATTGGAGCAGGAGCGAATTGGGAATGCATTGAGAAGTCCGTGTTCCCGCTAAAAGAGAGCCTGCTGTCGCTTCTCCTGGTATCTGGCCTGTGCGTGCAGTGACCTGGCTTAGATGTGGGGACCGAGCAGACAACAGCTAGTCAGTGCTTTCATTAAAGCTGACAGAAAATGCATGCTGTGAACTCAGAAATGACTAAAAGATAGTCAGCTTGAGCAGCCTCTATTTCCCATTCACGTTTCACATGCTACTTTTATATTTAGTTTTATCAGCTCTTCCTTTGTACTATTATTCTTTGAACAAGATCTTATTCATTTCAAAAGTGCCAGCATGGTGGCACCCACCTATAATTCCACCACTCGGGAGGCTGAGGCAGGACATCACCATGAGTTTGAGGTCAGCCTAAACTACATGGTAAGAGCCTGGCTCAAAAAACACAAAACAAGCCAGGTGTGATGGCACACTCCTGTAATTCCAGCACTCGGGAGGCTGAGGCAGGAGGATCATTGTGAGTTTGAGGCCAGCCTGGGTTGTAAAGTGAGCCCATGGCCAGACTGAACCACATAGCAAGACCCTGTCTCAAAAAGACAAAAAGAAACCAAAAAACATCCACAAAACAAAACCCAAAAGTAACATACATTCACAGCGAGAAAAAAAATAATATAAGCAAAATAAGAAAATTTAAATCACCTATAATTTCTCTATCCAGGAATAGCAGCTTAATATGTTTATAGACAGCCTGCAAAACTTTGTTCCATGTGTATAATTATCATCATTATGTTGATGATGCACAAAAATTTAGCTATTTTATATCTATTGTTTTGTATATCTATTCTTGAAGTTCAGGGTTATTATCTTTTTCTTTGACAATGTAGACTTAGCACCAGGAATCTGAAAGTATTTTATTGCATGGGTATCTTGTTGATATCATAAAATCAGAAGCAGAATAATATTTATTAGAAATATCAGCCTAGGGCTCAGAAACAAATCGCTTGTGCCTGAGCAGCATGCTTGTCTTCAAAGTGGTCATGAAAAACCCAAAGCCCAATGGAACCATATATCACCACTACATAAAAAATAATAACAAACCTTGATTTATATCTTCATATTTTCTGTCTTGTTCTTGCAGAAAAGTTGGTAAAGGCTGATTAGACTGTTACACCCACTTTTTTAGAAGATGAAAGATAGGAGAAAATATTACTACAATGAGAGGAGGAGAAAGCCCACAGGAAAAAATCAGTTTTTTTTAAAAGCTCGAGAACTTGTCAGCATGATACACTGCTCTGAAAATTACAGCAAACAGAGATGCATGTGAGTTATTCTTTGGATGAAAAGTTTCAGTCATCTTTTGGGCTCACTTCTTAGATATTTGGATATCTGTGAATGATAAGCAAGATGGGCAAACTGAAAAACAAAAAGAAAATTCTAGAATGAGAGGTGTTTGGGTAAAATGGTCTTTCACCACACTTCCAGCTACAGACTTCATCAAAAGAGTTTCTAGCCATCAAGAGGAGCAGAGCTTAACATTAAGATGAAGGTGGGTTCCTTTTAATGATGTTAATCCTGCCGGATTGATATGAAGCAGAAATGTGTGCGGAGATAGACCACCAGGCACAGGGCCCACTTCTCCATTTAAACAGAGTCACCTGGCAGAAACTAGTCTGCAGGATTTCTGAGAACATATATTATTAGATGCTTCTCACAGAAGTGTTACACGAGAAAACACTTGGTTTAGTAAATTTTGTGTGCCAAAGCGTTGTGACAATTTCTGAATCTACTGACTTGGAATTTACAACATTTTATGCACAGCAGACCTAAGTGTTAAAAAGTGCTGATGATCAACTCCCTGGTGCTGGTTGGGGTTTGCTTGCCCGGAACTTGGGGCAGCTGCTCTCTTTTTATTCTTAGACAGGCTACATCTTCACTGGGGAGAAAAGTCTTACGCATCCAAAAGCATAGGAAAAGGCCAAGAGAACCACAGGTTACATTTACTGAGAAAGTTTCAGGAAAGAAAATTTTGGTGGTATAAGTGAAGGAGCTGAATTCCAACACTGATTTTTCTTTTTACCCTAACAGCAATAAGAAAAGAGAAGGAAAGAAAATTTTAAAAAGCAAAGTAAGTAAATAAATAGATATTATACTCCATTGTTTCATAGTCCACATACAAGCAATGGGAGGAAAGCCAACTAAAGGCCATGTACAATGGAGGTAACAGAATAAAGAGAAACAGTGAAAAATGGCAAAGGATGCTGGGAACGAAGACATTTATGATGCTCATTGAAACAAATATTTTTGCATGTCTATAATGCCAGGTACCTGGAAGGCTGAGGTAGGAGTATCAAGAGTTCAAGGCCAGCCTGAGCAACTTGGTGAGATCCAGCCTCAAAGTAAAATACAAGAACCAGCATGCAGCTCAAAGTGGGAAGGGAAAGAGGGTTGCAAATGGCCAGACCTGGAGGCACACACCCATAATCCCAGAGTTTGGGAGGCTGAGACGGAGGATCATTGTGAGTTCCAGACCAGTGAAGCTACAAAGTGAGCTCAAGGACAGCCTCAAAGGCATAGTGAGACCCTGTCTCCAAAAGACAATTTTTTAAAATTTTAAATGTTATCACAGTGTTATCACATGGCCCAGCAATTCCATTCCTAAGTATCTACCCAGGAGCATTGGAAATTCATGTCCACATGAAAACTTGTGCACAAATATGGATAGCAGCATTGTTTAAATATACCCAAAAAGCAGAAGAAACCTCAAGTGTCTATCAGCTAATAAATGGACAAACCATGTTCTATCCACACTGTAGAATATTAGATGACCACGAACAAATTAAATACATCTGCTACAATATGGACTGAACTTGAAAACATCTTGCTAGGTGAATGAAGCAGACACAAAATCATTTGTGGTTTTATTCCATTTATGAGAAATGTCCACAGTAGCCAAATCCATCGAGACAGAAAGTAGATTAGTGGTTGCCAGTTGCTGGGGGCGGAGAGAGAGTAGGGAGTGAATGCTAACTGGTATACACTTTCTTTTGAGAATGATTACAATGTTATAAAATGAGTAGCCTGGCGGTTGTACAGCCATAAGTATTTTTAAAACCACAGAATCACACATTTTAAATGGATGCATTTCATTGTAACAGTAAAACACATGGTGATTAATTTCTCTCAAAACATCCCACCTACTCCAAACATGCTCATCCCATTGTTCTTTAGTGGGGCTGTCATGGCTGCCTCTGTGTCCTGAATTGACTCAACACATTTCCTGTTCATGGTCATTTGGAGAAGAGCCAGAAGTCTCACGGTGCCAAATCTGGTGACTAAAGTGATGAGGACACACTGTAAAGCTTTTGGTCTCCCCTCTCTGCTGGATGACACTTGGTGGCAGGATTCATTGCATTTTTGATCACACCTCGTGAAGATGCTCATGAAGGAGGACTTCCAGAACTGCTTCAGAAAGTGGCCAGAGCACCTGAATCCCAGCACTTGGGAGGTTGAGGCAGGAGGGTCGTCATGAGTTCGAAGCCAGCCTGGGCCACATAATCAGTTCAAGGTCAACCTGATCTATTGATTGAGATCCTCCTGTTTCAAAAAAAGAAAAATGTGACCAGGATGATGGGATAAGTGTGCTCAGAGAGGAGGATTTTGAGAGGGGTTAATAACAATGTGTCTTTTACTGTAACAATTTTTTAATTGAAACATTTTACCCTAGTTTTTCCATCACACCTCATAAAAACAGCCAACAACATCTTGCTGCTCTACAGAAAAAATGGAGAAAAGCTCCTGAAGGAGGAAAGTGGAAATAGGGCAATGGATTAAGAAGCCACTGCAGCCACCAAGGCAACAGAGGACAGTGGCTCCCCCACCTGGCAGGGGATGGAATGGACAGAAAAGAAAAGAAATGGGAATCAGGGAGTTTCAACTTGGGAGAACGGACAGACCCTTCACCACCCCGCATCAACAGCAGAAGCAAAGCTGGGTGCAAATGGGCAAACCCACTCTGAACCCTCACTGTAGCCCTGTGAGGTAGGTGCACTCACCCCCACTTCCAACTGATTAAATATGGCTCAAAAATAAAGAGAGACAGCCTGGCGAGCGTGCATGCTGCAATGGAGGGCAGCCCGCTCGGCCACCAAACCCTGCCTCAGTCACAGAAGAGTCTAACTCAGGTCTCAGCCAAGCAGGGAGGGTCTTTAAAGAAGGCTCCCTTTTTGGGGTGTGCCGGGTCTAATGCTAACCTGCTTGGGGTGTGGATGTAGCTCGGTGGTACAGTGTTTGCTAAGCATGTATGAGAAAGAAAAAGCAAGAGTGGAGGAGGGCATGCTTGTAATCCCAGCAACCTGGGAGGCTGAGGCAGGCAGACGGCAAGATTAAGCTCAGCCTGCAACTTAACAACTTAGAGAAACCCTGTCTCCAAAACAACGACAAAATAAATAAATAAAAATTTTTAAAAGGACTAGGAATAGAGCTCAGTCTGAAGATTCAATCCTTGGTGCTGAAATTTCTTTTTTTTTTTTTTTTTATTTCAAAGATAGTAAAATACAACCAAACAACAGACAAAGCCAATCAAGACAATGCAGTGTAATTGGTACAGAACTTCAGAGCAGGAGACCGGGATAACAGTAATGGGTATCATAGTATATCTCATTATCTTCACAATAGTTGTCCTTTCAATCAGGTATAGCAAAATCAAACCAAAAAGAAATTTCTTTAACTGAATGAAAAAAATTTTAGTATTTGTAACAGGGCATTCGTAAAGCATTCTAATGCAAACTCGCTTGTGTCACCATCATCCTGACTGCTCTTCAGAGATTCGCTGTCGTCACCAACAGCTGACCCAACCTCTAAGGCCCTTGGGTCACCCTGACCCCCCAGCTCCCTCCAGCCTCTTCTGTGCCTGTCCCCCCACCAGCACACCCTCCCACTGTGCACCAGCCGCAAGGCCTCCCGGTCACGCACCAGGCTCTCCCTGACCCCAGGCCTCTGTCTACGCTCTTCCACCCACCACCTCTGTGCATCAGGAACTCCTGCCTGTCCTTGTCAGCCCCGGCCCCTCCACGCAGGCGAGGTATCCTCTGAGACAACCACAGGGCCTCCTGTGCAGCCCCCTCAGCGGAGTGGGATTAATGGGTGACTGGGTTGTCAACCACCTGGAGCAGATGACTGCGAAACCCATAGGAAATGTAAGGGGACCAGAACACCTCTATTGCCTCCTTTCTGCTCAGACCCCTGCGCTGTGTGGCTGGAAACAGTGCTCTGCTGAGTCCCTAGGGATGGAGGAAACATCCCCCAAAGGGTAGGCTTGAGAAACACAGCATGGTTAGTAAACTGCCCCTAAGCCCATCACATCCGGTTAATCATGGCTCTTCCTTTGGCCCAATGGGGACTGCAAGTTTGGAGCCAGCGTAGAATCAATCAGGACTTTGGGTGACATCAGCAACCCCTTTCTCTACCCTTCCCCCCAGAACAGGGCCTAACATTTGCTATATACCACTCTGACAACTGGGGAGGCAGGAGAAACACCCTGCCAAGCCCTGGTGGGTGCCTCTCCTTTAAGGAAAGCTGAATAAACATTGTTGGCACATCAATTTGATAGGGCGTCTACTTATTAGCCTGCCCAGGTGCTGCCACGTCCCAGTCCAGACCTATCTAGCAGAACACCCATCGCATAATAAGAACTTGTCTATAGGTCCTGCTGAGATCTGTGTACCATTGGAATCACTGGTAACACTTGAGCAGCTAAAGCCACGTATTAATTCATTGAATTGTCAAAGCAATTCTTTGAGGCAGGGGCTATTTCATCCCCATTTTACAGGTGAAGTAACTGAGCCACAACAAAAGAAAGCAATAGGCAGAGCTGGGTTTCAAGCCCAGACAGGCTCCATCTTGTGCTCCTGACCAGTGCAACTTATTCCTCTTTGATGGGAACTGAATCAGCCTTTTCACACAGAAATAACCCTGAGAAACTTTTAATAAGTATTTGCTAAGTGAATCTCCAGTTAGTAGAAGACAGTTATGCATTTGTTTAACAAATGTTTAAGGGCCTCCTGGGTGGCCCACACTGTTCTGGCTGCTGGCACAGAGGGGCAGTGAAACAGATGTCCTGTGAAGAGGAAAGCCTGCCCTTCCATGCCCACCAGGTGGCCACCCCACTTCTGGTTCAAAAGAGGGGAAAGTTCATTGCCCTAAAAAAGTTATTGTTTGCTTTGAGATAGCCCTGTTTCTTTTTGCTCAAGGGGCTGGCTCCCCCCAGTCTTCTTCCTACCTAAGAACACAAAACTTTGTTCTATGAGCTCATGCATGCGACAGCTTTTTGCATATCTAAAAATACGTTTCATATCTAGCTCAGGCTTTCTCTCTTCTAGTGTAGCCTAAGCTCTCTCCGTTCCTCCATCAGCTCATGCTCCAACCTTGGCTCTGCAGGACACCCTCCTCCCTCACTCATGTAAACTCTACCAACAACTTCCTATGTACCAGGTACTTTGCTAGAACCTGTGAATAAAGAAAGAAGGCATAGTTGCTTCCCTCAAGAAATGCATGATGAGGGGCTGGGGATTTAGCTCAGCAGCATAAGTGCCTGCCTTGCAAGCAGGCAGTCGTGAGTTCGATCCCTGGTACCAATAAAAACGAAAAAGACAAAAAAAAAAAAAAAGAAAGAAAGAAATTCATGATGGTGCATGCGTGTAACCCCAATGCCAGGGAGACTGAGAGGGTAGTTTGCAAAGAGTTTGAGGCCAGCCTAGGCTACATAGTAAGTCCAAGGCCAGCTGTAACTACATAGTGAGACCCTGTCTCATAAAACAAAACAAAACAAATCAAAAACCTCTAGAATTAATTCCATTACTGTTAACCCATCCTGTGCTAATGAAATGAAAAACAGACATGTACCTAGACACAGATGAATAGATAAACACTTTATGTTTTATTCATCCTTGGTAGATACCTTCTCATTTTAGTTGAGCAACACATTCAGACATAAAAGCTGGCTTAGGAGCCAGGTTTCAAATTCAGCCTCTAACTGCAAGACCTCCCTGATGGTCTGTCTGTCCAAGAGATTAAAAGAAATCATGACTAAAAATCATGGTCTAATAGCAACCCTATGGCTGACACACAATACATTCAAGCAACATTTGTTCTTGGCTCACTGGGTCATCGAGATTTTCTAAAGCCTATGTCAACCGGGAGTGGCGGCACACACCTGTAGTCCCAGCACTTTAGGGGGCTGAGGCAGGAGGATGGCTGCCAATTCAAGGCCAGCCTGGGCTCCATAGTGAATTCAAGCCTGTCTCAAAAAACGATCAAAATAAAACGATCCAAATTAAAGCCTGTGTCTGGACACCTAGCTGTGCCTCTGCAAAGCTGAACGCGCAGCTCCTAGGTTTCAGTCTCCCCACTGGCAGGCCAGCCCTCCTCCACAGCTGCTTCCCCTCAACTGCTGACTGCTGGGCCAGCTCCAGGCGCTCGGGAGTCCACAAAGCGGCATCGCCACCTGGAGGCCAGCAGGAGCATCGGGTGAGAAAACCAGTTCCCAGCTCCGGTGCTAAGGAGGCCGAGGTCACAGGCGCGTCCCCAAAGGGGCCAATTAGCGTTCCTGGGAGCGACCCCTCCTGCACCCCGGCTCACGCGCGCGGCTGCAGGCTGGAGAGTGGAGTCATCGATCCTGACCCACTTTTCATAATTTCTTAAAAACACAACTGTAAAGTATCTTGGGGGAAAAAAATGCGCAACACCCATGCTCGGCTCAGAAGGCACCCACAGCTGCAAAAGGTTCCACCCAACGAGTCCTGCGACGTGGATGGCAGTAAAGCGAATGCACGCTCCCCGGTGATCAATTAGGCTAGAAAACATTGATCTAACTCAAGTCAAGCGGGTTCTTTACGGAGAGACTCCTAAGAGCTTTGCGCATGCTGACGCGTGCTGTTAATTTTCCAAGTCTGAAATGCAATGTGCAGTGTTTCCCGGATTTGAACAGCTGTGGGCGTCCTGCCATCACCACCACTAACCACAAACTCTCCCTCTCTGCCTCTGTCTCTCTCTCTTCTTTTCAGGAATAATAATGAATCAGTCGGCCCAGGCTTAGCTACTTCCACCAGCCTGTGTGTCTATGTGATTGTTGTTATTGTTGGAGACAGGGTCTTGCTCTGTAATTTAGGCTGGCCCTGAACTCACCATGGAGCCCAGGCGGACCTCCAACTCGTGGCAATCCTCCTGCATCAGCCTCCCGAGCTGGGTTTGCACCAAGAATGTCTATAATAAGAAGCAACTCTTCCACAAGGAAAGGTTCACAGTCTATTGCTTAGAAAACTTTTTCTTATAAAAAAATTTTTTTGAAACATTATAGAACAGTAACCTATTTTGGAAGGATAAAGATGTATATACATGTGGGGAAGGGAGTTGGGGTGGAAAATACTTATTAATTATATGCTTAAGAGATCATGATGTTGGTGTGAATTTATTGAGGTGAGAAGGTCTCACTACACTCTGTTAAGCAGAAAGTCACAAAATGGCACATATGGCATTGTCAATTTTTTATTTTAAGAAGTGTATTAGTGTATACAAATATCAAGTAATTGGGGCTGGGGATTTAGCTCAGCAGCATAAGCACCTGCCTTGCAAGCAGGCAGTCATGAGTTTGATCCCTGGTACCGACAAAAAGGAAAAAGACAAAAAAAAAAAATATACCAAGTAATTGTCTGGAATGGTTCATCAAATTATTTTAGTCCATTTCTGGAGATAAAATGATGAGCACATTTTTTTGACTTTTTTGTTTTGTTTTTGAGTTTGGTTTGGTTTTGAGTCTCTCTATATAGCAGTCCAGGCTAGACTTGAGCTCACTATGTAGCCCAGGCTGGCCTTGAACTTGTGGCAATCCTCCTGCCTCAGCCTCCTGAGTGCTAGGATTACAAGCATGCACTACCCTGCTGGCAAACAGGTTGTGTGTGTGTGTGTGTGTGTGTGTGTGTGTGTGTGTGCTATTATAAAATATTCCTAACGAGAAGAAATTAAGAATTGTTATAAATAGATGAGGTAATGGATATGTTAATTAGCTTGGTTGTAGTAAACATTTCATAACATATATGTATCTCAAACCGTGTTGTACATGTTAAATATGGATGATCTTATTTATCAATTATATTCAATAAAAAGTGAATTTTTTTTTTAAAAAAAGATATATATTTGGGAAGGGAAAAAAGGCACAAACTGAATGTTCAAAGTGGCGACCTTTTTGCTGGGATAGTTATTTTTCTATATTTTATGTTTTTCAAATTTTCAGCAGTGAACATATATGTAAAATGTAAAATAAAACCACAAAATATATGTTGTAAGATAACCTACCATCTCCGTTAACTATTATTATACAGAATTCATCAGAGGTAACATTAGTGAAGGATATCTAAACACCACATAAATATGATGAGGTAAAGTAGGATTTCCTGCCCCAATTTTTCACTATTTTGTTTGACTCAAGATTTCACTATG
This sequence comes from Cavia porcellus, assembly GCF_034190915.1. Lineage (NCBI taxonomy): Eukaryota > Metazoa > Chordata > Mammalia > Rodentia > Caviidae > Cavia > Cavia porcellus. The sequence continues at coordinate 32,292,336 of NW_026947500.1, forward strand.
TAGCCCAGACTGGACACAATTTTACAGCGATCCTCCTGCCTCAGCCACCCGAATGCGGGGATTATAGTTGTGTGTCACCATGCATGGCTTACCCCAATGTAAAGATGGAAAAAAATTGAAACAGAGAAGTAGATCCTATAAAGACAAAAGTTGCATGTTACATTATATCCCTCTTTGCTATCCTCCAACACAAAAACACTCACACACACACACACACACACACTACACAGAGACAGGTGACACTATTCCTCCAGGGAAAGAGCAAGAGGGCCTCGGCGAGGTGGCCTTGCTGCTGGGGGCCACTCTCTGCCATTTCTTCAATGGTCCTGGGGTGGAGGCCTATTCTAAACATCTTGACATAAACATACAAACAGATAGGGGCTGGGCTTTCCTACACTACTACTTGGGCCGGTCTCTTTCCCTTCCTCATTGACCACAGAAACCCCCAACTATTTTGTGCTCCTGTCTTATTGAGTAGAATAATTCAGTCCTCTCTGGGACCCTTCACCATATTCAGAACCAGCCCCTGCTTTAAAAAGCCAAATGCCATTGAGGGGCCCTTTTAACGAGCAACACCTAAGCTTGTGCCTAGGCACACACTAGCTCTCCCACCCCACACCTTTCCACCCTTCCCTGGGGAAGGGCATGCTGCAAAGATGTGCTTCCACATTGATATCAAGCCTGCCTGCCTCCTCGAAAAGGCAGGAGTGGCTACTGTCAACTCTGGCCTTAAAAGTATTCTTGTTTTCCATCACACATTATTTTATCCATGTTGATTCTTTCATTAATTCCATTCTACAGGTGAAAAGACTGAGGCCGGGTAATTGGCCTAAGGCATTCATGCAGGTGCATAGCTTGACCTCTGTGTCCCCACATCTCAGGCCCCCAAGATTTACAGGAGAACAGGGGTGCAGAGCTCCAGGGCAATGGAAGTGGCTGTCATAAAAACATATCCACCTGACTCAGTTTTCTCAGTCTGAGGACAAACCAGTTAGGCAGACCTGGCTGAAGCAAACACACAGTTCTTCAGCGTTCAGGTTTCATCAACCGGTTAAAAGTGGTGGGTTTCTTTGCTTCTTTCATGAACTCTCTAATAGAAAATTCCGCCTTTTTCTCCTCCCTTCCCACCACCGCGCCTGCTTCTTTGGTAGGAGCCAGGCAATTACCCACATTCAAAAACTACTTCATTCAGTTTAAACTGTGAAACTGATGAGAGAGCCTTTTCCTTTGTCCTCCTTGAGTCCAAGAAGTAGATACAGGGCCCTTCCCTTCACCACGTGGCTCCATTTACCTCCGCTCCAAGGTCCCAGGGTCCTGCAAGGTCCACGAAGCAAGTTATTTGTCCTTCTCCTTCTTCGAGGTGAGCTTGCAGCTGACTTCCCCTGGCAGCTGGATCTTAAAAAGTGAGCCGAGCTCGGGGCAGAAGGCATCACAAAGCAATCTTAGACAACCGGTGTTCTTCATTACATCTGCAAAATGCCGCCAGCACCTTTGACCAAACATTAATACTGCAAGACTTTGACATCTTGTGATGTAGCTGGAGTTTGAGAAATGGGGCTGAAGGTTGATTGGGGTCCCCAAAATAAATCTTTTCTATTGCCATGAAACAGTTACAGTTGCACAACCGAAATATCAGCCCTTTGGAAAAGCTATCAAACCCACTCATGCAGTTGGGTAATAGCATCGTTGAAAGCATTTCTCAGATGCCTGGTGTTCAAGCACTGTCCAGGGTGAGTTAAGCGGACACATTCCATTACGGGAGACATTTCCAAGACAGGATATATGTTTCTGGTACTAGCAGTGAGGCTGGCTCAGGCGAATGTCAAAGTACCTCTCTCAGAGGCCAGCGTGGATATTAGAATAATAACTAACATTTATTGAGTCCCTTCATTCACCAGCTCCATGTAACATGGCTCGTATATACATATTGCCTCACGTAGTCCTCCAAGCAAACCCTGATAGAGGTGCTGCCTCACCCCTGATTTACAGGAGGAGGAGCACAGGCTCCTTGCCCTTGAGTAGCCAGTCCAAGATTGCACAGCTAGGAAACGGTGGAGATAATTCAAATCCAAATCCCCTGACACCACGGTCCACTCTGTTAACCATGGCGCCACACCTGCATGATTCATGTAGAGTGGTTCCAACATGAGTTTTGGAGGAGGATGGTCTTGGATTCAAATTGGGCCTTCATGAGTCATTTGGACCGTGTTTATGGACTCTGAGTCGACTTTTTATTACTGTAACAAATACCTGCGAGGAATATAGACATATACAGAGAACAGGTTTTGAGGAGTCAATCTCTGATCCATTGGCTCTGCTGCTCCTGGGCCTGCAGTGAGGCAGCACACCATGGTAGGAGTGCATGATGGAGCAGAGCCTTCATCTCATGGATAGAAAGCAAAAGAGAAAAATCAAGGGTGAAGTCTCACTGTCCCTCTCAAGGGCATATCCCAGTGGCCAGGAGACTCCCTTAGCCTCCCACCTCTTGAAGTTCCCACCATCTCCCAGTGGCACCAAACTAGAGATCAAGCCTTTAATGCATGGGCCTTTGGGGAAGTTTCCAGACCCAAACCATAGCATACTTTAAACTTGAACCTCATCATCTGCAAAACATAATGACACCCATGTCTTGTTTGAAGGGAAGTAAAGAGAGAAATAGTTCTATAGTCATATTATATCTAAAAGCCCACATGAATCATTTCCAGAACCAAAATCCTTTTTTAATTTTTTTTCAAAATCCTTTCTTAAAATGCATAGCAGAGCTGGAGCTAGGGGCACATACCTGTAATCCCAGCACTTGGGAGGCTAAGGCAGGTGGATCACCACAAGTTTGAGGCCAGACTGAACTACATAGAAAGACCCTAAATACTAATACTAATTAAAATAATAATAATGATATATTGACCGGAGCCGCGGGAGACAGGAGACCAAAATCGAGCAGGATCAGCTCTCAAACTTTATTGCGTACAGCGAACCGGACCTAACAAGGTCCGCCACCCTCAACGTTGGTTCCTCTTCCGCCCGTTGGGGGCAGGAACAACCTCTTATAAGGGGAAGCAGTATCTAATCACAGAGAAGCGCGTCTAACAAGCTGATAGGCTAGCGTCACGGGTAACTGGGCAGACATGACAATTTGGCGGGCTTGTTCAGGCCGGGAAGAACCCGGAAGCAGGAAATGGGCGCCATCATAGGCAGCTTCCCACATCTCCCCCTTTTTTATTTATTAAAATAGGATGGTCTGTGGGTCCCTCCAAGGTGTCTATGACCTTGTTGCTGTTAGACACCTAGGAGTGGGCCTACCTTGTAGGCCGAGGCATGAGAGAATGTAGAGGTCTATACCCTGCTGTGCATCACCCTGTTTTGTGCATATCCTTGCGCCAGGACCATGCTCAAGGTGAGTGGTTCATTTTTTCGCAGGGCCAGGCTTTTGTGAACCGAACCTGGATGCATATAGACATTCATTCTTGCCTTCCCCCCAACCTTTGGGGCGGATGGCACTGCAGTACCCTTGGTCTCGCATCTCAATGCCAATAATTTGACTCCAGGAGGGACCCCTGGCCTTAAAGGCCATGTATATCTGAGTGGAGCCTGTCTTAGGTTGACCGGGAGGGCTTTTCCCGTCTTACCCATCATTGGCTTGCCCACTCAGCTCTTATAGCTGATGTTCTGCAATGTGAAGGAGATATGCGGCGGCCTGCTGGCCTGATGGGCCACCTGCTGCCATTTGCATGGCTGCCATAGCTGTGATCTTAACCTGCTGCTGAGTTTGTATGAGGCGATCTAACAAGCATTTAATAACCACAAGGCCCCACTAGGATGGCCACAGCAATCAGGATCCAAGTAGTCAGGTTGGGCCAGGAGAACCAGGAGGTGACGCGTTCCCACAAACTTGCTATTTTTAACAGTGTTGGTCAAATTTGTGCGAACAGGGGTGATTAATAGGAACCTACAGAATAGAAAAAGCTCCAAACCAGACATTTTAGTTTGTAGATGGTCTCGGGCGCTGAGCGTCGGTCCCAGAAGGGTCGAGTTGACTTGTGTCCGCGGGCTTATCCTCCTGTGCTTTATCAGGAACTGGTGGGGAGTTTACTGCTCGCGTCAATCTTTCCGGGACCCACAGCGGTTCGCAGCCTGGTTCCTGTGGGAAGACACAAACCGCACCTCGGGTCCAGCTAATCACTGGATCCGGGCCCATCCATTGTCCTGTAAGGACATCTTTCCATCTCACCAGCCCTTTGTCGGCCGGGGACGGGTTATTGTGCTCCATGGCAGGGGAATGATTATTGTGATTAAGGTTTAAAAAATTTATGGTAAAGAGTGCCAATGATATTCTTCCTTTGGGCGTTAGGCCATGGCCTATTCCCTCCTTTTGTTTTTGTAAGACACCCTTGAGTGTCCGATGGGATCGCTCAATGATGCCTTGTCCTTGGGGGTTGTAAGGAATGCCATGTTTAAGAGTGACTTCCATTTGTTGACAAAATGTCATAAAAATTTTGCTGGTATAGGCAGGACCATTGTCTGTTTTTAGTATATTGGGCTTTCCCCAAGCAGCCCAGGCTGCCAGGCAATGATTAATAGCATAGGTGGCCCTTTCTCCAGGTTCTGCCGAAGCAAACATAACCTGAGAAGCGGTGTCAACCGAAACATGTACATATTTTTCCGAATTCTGGGATGTGTGTTTGCCAAATATGATTGGGGCGCAGTCCTCTCGGGTTAACACCAATAGATTGTTGAGGTAAAGAGATCACACAGACCTGCCAATGCCTCTAAAAGCGCCATGGTAAATGGCGCATTGGGCCCATAAGCTGAAACTGCGTCCTTGATAGTTTTAAGTTGTTTAATTTCTAAGGGCTCATAATATCCTCCTCCTCCCCTGCCTCCTACTTGTACCGGGAATGCATGGAGACCGGAACACTCAAAGGGAAGCCGCGACCATACCCTCTGGTGGAAGGAACGTCCTCCTCCCTCCCCAGATGGGGGCGCAGAAGGCAACCCAGGAAGTAGCTCTCCCTCTAACCAGGGCGGTGCCATAGGTTGTGGGCGCCCTCTGGCGGCCACGGGTGGAGGTGGCAGCCCAGGGAGCAACTCCTCTTCCGGCCACGGCGGTGCAGTGGGGCCTGGCGCCCTGAAGGGGGTGATCATGGGTCGCGAACTTGCCAAAGGGCGGAAGGGCTTAAGCTCCTCCCGTAAGGTGGAGTAGCTCGGGCAGGGTGGTGTTTGGTTCCCCTTTTTATCTTCCCGAGCCCTAAGTTCCTCTTTTAACGGTATAGGAGGGTCATGCTTAGCAAAGACGACCTCCTCTTCTGAGCCTTCCGAATCCGAATCAGAATTAGAGCCCTGAGGGTCCTCCGGAGACCCACAATCGGCAGTGGCTCCGGGCTCCTCTGAGCATTCCGATCGAGCTCTATCAAAAGCCTGTCGGGCTGTATTAGCGAAGCGAAAGCAAAACAGATGCAAAGGGAAAAGAAAAGAAAAAAAAAACCCAGCATCCACTCGTGTGGCGCTCAAAATCTGTTAGGTGCGTCCACCCAACCCAGGTGACCCAGTACTCACCTGTCCCGGGAACCGCTGTATCTCACGTAGCTGATCAGGGTGAAGAGAAGAGGTGCTTGGGGCCTTCCGTTGTTATTGGGCCAGGTCCTCCGTCGTACCGCAGGCGACAGCAATCGCACCTCCCGGCCGAAGAGGCACGTCGCTGAGTCTTTTACCTTTTTTTCCCCGTACGGGCCACCAGATGACCGGAGCCGCGGGAGACAGGAGACCAAACTCGAGCAGGATCAGCTCTCAAACTTTATTGCGTACAGCGAACCGGACCTAACAAGGTCCGCCACCCTCAACGTTGGTTCCTCTTCCGCCCGTTGGGGGCAGGAACAACCTCTTATAAGGGGAAGCAGTATCTAATCACAGAGAAGCGCGTCTAACAAGCTGATAGGCTAGCGTCACGGGTAACTGGGCAGACATGACAATTTGGCGGGCTTGTTCAGGCCGGGAAGAACCCGGAAGCAGGAAATGGGCGCCATCATAGGCGGCTTCCCACAATATATAATATACATATCAGGAAGAAAAACCATGTTAATAATTATTGCATTCATTTATAAAACCTCCAGGCAATGGTTAGACACTCACTTATAAAAGTTGTAACTGTTATAAGTGGTAATTTTATTTTACTTTTAAGTTATATCTTTAAATAACCACACATAGGGGCTGAGGATGTAGCTCAGCGACACAAGCACCTGCCTGGCAAGCATGAGGTTGTAGGTTCAATCCCCAGTACCAAAATAAATAAATAACCAGCACAGTCCATCTAAATGAAACGCTACTGAAATCATCCTACTTCTCCTTTACCTTTTATGAAACTCGAGGTGATATCCTCAATTTGTGCCAAGATAGAATGGAATGTGTACCAGAAATCCCATCTTGACAGTGCCAGGTCATATCATATTCCTTCAAGATTTTAGCTTGTTCAGTATCTATCTGGAAATCTGAATAAGCAGACTGTCTTTGTCTCTTTTCTCATCACTGGGACACAATGCCTGACACTCTGGACCTAAAGGAGGAAAGGTTTGGTTCACAGTTTATAGCTCTCAGTCCATAGTCAGCTGGCTCCAATCCAAGCAGAGCCCCATAGCAGAGGAGAGGAGAGAAGAGCTGTTCCCAACATGGCAGTGGAGAAGCAGAGAGGGTCAAGGGAGGAGCCAGGAAGAGAGAGATACTCTTCCGGGTCACACCACATGTCTGACTTTAGGAGCAGTCCCAACCTCCTAACAGCAAGTTAGTTACAGTGCCCCTATAATCCAGGCACTTCCTGAAGAGTCTCCCCTGGATCCCATGAGACCTTAGGAGTCAATCTAGCTAGAAACCAGAACACAGACTCTCAGGACCAAGGCTGTTCTGGCAAAAGTCAGCCAGAGAGGCCAAAGGACAATCTCAAGAGAGTCATGGGTACTGGACACCAATTTTTGCTATCTCAGTTGATGGGAACTTGTGTCTAATTTGACCCCAAAGTCCCTATAAATTATAATCAGTAGCTTCCCCTGTTACAGGACTGGCATCGTCTAGGGACCCTCAAGACCGTAGCAACTGAGACCCTGCACCTGTGCACACTCTTCACACACCCTCCTGACACAATAGAGAAGGGCCCGGACCCCATCTGCCGCCATGTTCTCCAGGATTTCATTCACACAGATTATTTTCTTTTCTCTGTAGCATCAAGTCCCCTCCTCCAGCTTACTGTTCTATGTTCCCAGACATCTTTTTAAAATTCTATGAACCATCTATCTGATGCCTTCTCTGCTCCTTTCCACAGGAAAGCTTTAGAAGAGCTATTTCCCCTTGTTTCCATCTTTCTTCTTTTCTCACCCCACTGGGATCTGATTTTGTGCCCATATGCACTCCTGTCCCACTAAAATACTTGCTATGAAGGTGCCAGCGGCCACTTCTCTATCTTCCTCCTTCTGGACACCTTAGCATTAGCTAGCTCAGCTGGTCTTTTCCTTCTTCATGAAACGTGCTCCCCTTGAGTACATTCTCTGCCTGCTGGCCTCCTCCTCCTCACTTCCTGCAGGGCCTACAAATACTGGAGGGTCCTAGTCCCCACCCTCAAAGCTCTTCTCTTGCAACCCTACTCCCTAGAGAATTTCACCCAGTCCAGCCCCCGTGCTTTAACTATCATTTATCTAAGCACAGATGCCTCTCGAATGCACCACGATAGCCCAGATCTCCTCCCCAAGTCCAGAATCAGACACTGCTGTCCCCCTGACATCTCCACTCACAGTGTCTAAGAGGCACCTCAAACTCAACAGACCCAGAGAAGGAGCATTGTCTGTCTCCCAAATCCGTCTTCTTCAGTCCTTAGCCACTAAGGAAATGGCACTGTCCCACACACATTTGCTCAGGACCAAGAAACAAGAGTCACCTTGCTCCCCACCCCCCCCACCCCGTACATCCTAATTCCAATGCACCAGTGGATCTGAAAGATCATCAAGAGAGCTTGAGCCCAACTTCGTCCTGTGACATGGTTTCCATCTCTTCCCTAACAACCACCATTTACTGCATGACTTAGATCAATACACCCCACTGGTCTCACAGCCATGGTTTTCATTTTACTATAGTAGATACTCTACAGTGACCCCTCTGAAGTGTATTGTGGACCATGCCAAGCCCCGTTCTCAATTTAAAACCTCCGATAACTCCCCAATGTGTTGATAAACTCAAAGCCTTTATTATGGCTACAAGGGTAAGAACCAGTGTGACATGGCCCCGCCCACCTCTGTAAACTCTTCTCCTTCCGCCTCTCACTGCGTTCTCTGTAGTCCAGCTACCATGGCCACCTTCTGTCATCCTGGCTAAGGGCCTTTGTCCTTCCTGCTTTTCCTGTCTAGGGCACCATTTTGGCTAAAACAGCCTTCTCAAAAGCTCCTGTTCACATTAACCTATGCTGTCTTTCTTCACAGCACTTGCCAGCATGTGAAATTAGTTTATTTATCCATCTGGTCACACTGGAGTAGAGGCTTCCCACGTTAGGAAGTCAGGGAATAACAGGGAATCATTGCCATCCTTTGCACTCTCCCTGCTCTGAGCTTTGCATTTCAACATGGTTTCTGCCCACCTTGGCTTGGCAACCTGTTTGGATTTTCCCCTATTTGTGCAACTGTGTGTTGTCTGATCTCAGCTCCCCTTGACTCTTGGCTCAGCAGTTTCCCTGGATGTCAGCGCTCCTCACAGCTTCACTTGAGAGACACTTCCTCTACCATCCAGGCCCCAAGCCTGTTTCTCAGTGAAAGAAGTTATCTGAGGTCTCCTAGCCCACGTGGGAGCAGACGTATGCATTGCACTCTAAACTATAAGAAGCCTCCCCTCGAAAAGGGTCATTTTGACCACTGTGCCCTGAAGCAGCTAAAGCAAAAACAGGAACTCCAGCTGTCTAAGGGAGACAGGATTCGTTTTCAGTGATTTTCCACATGCTGGGCAGCCAGAAACCACTGGACTATCCAAAAAATTGGACTGTCAGGATTTGGCTGAAGCTTGCCAGACCAGAGAAATTGTCTGGCCCTGGAAGAGTGTTTCTGTTTCGTCCCAGCGGTGGCTGGCTGAGACGGTCTGTCATGCATGGTCTTGAGCAATGAGCTGCAGCCTGTCCCCTGCTACACAAAGAAAGCAGAAAGGGCACAGATCACCTCTGTTTCTATCATGGATGAAACTCCATCCTCGGTACCAGGTCTGAGGCATGTTGTGTTCATCACCTCACCCAGTCTTTCCAGGGGAATGAACGCAAATGATTATCCCCTCATTGTGTTAGCTAACGTTCTCTAGAGAAACAGAAGCAATATGAAATATAAGTATATAATTATACAAAGAAATGTATTAGGTAGGCTGACAGGAACAGAGTGGGGAGAGTCACAGTGGCTGGCTGTGGGATCAGAGGCTAGAAAATCCAAACTGGCTGCCTGTGTGATGGAAGCCAGAGGTTCCAGTAGCAGTCAGAGGTCCAAGGCCCGGAAGCTCACTATAGAGTCCCCAGGGTGAATCTTCATCGGAAACCTGAAGCATCTGCACTCAAGACTGAAGAAACTGAGGACCAGTGTCCAAAGGCAATGGCAAAGACTGGAGCTCTTCCAGAAAGAGCTTCTTTTTTCCCCCTTTTAATTCCATCTAGGCCACAAGCCTATTGGTCAGTGCCACTCACATCCAGAGTGCATCTTCTCCCCTCAGTTTACTGGCCTATATGATATTCACCCACGGACACACTCAGAACTTTACTAATACATTAGAGTTCTAATTCAGCTGAGTTGATGTTGACATGTCACAATTAGCAGTCACACCCATTTTACAGGTGACAAAACCAAGGCTGCGAGACAGGTAAAATAATTTGCTTAAGGTTGTATGAAAGGTTTGGAAGCATCCAGATTTCTCACTCCAAAGCTCATGCCCATAATCCTTACCCTCTAAGTATTTGATCATGGCTCTCTTCCAACACTCCCTGCTCATCAAATCATATACATCTTATGAGCCAGAATTTTTCCTGTGCTTACCCACATGGCACAAAAACTGATTATTAGACAGTCAACACATTTCTGTAAATTCATTCCTAATGCTATTGCATTAGCATTGCAATTTATACGTACTACGATTAAGAGATTACAATAAATATCCACTGTCATAACACACCAGCGTTGGCTTTTCTGCTTCCTACTATTGGTTATTTGGACTATGTCCAGTTTTTAGTTTTAATGTACAGTACAATAATCGGCTTTTACTGGAACATGAAGTGAGGAAAGCAGAAGACAAACCTAATGAAAGTACAATATCATTTTGCATCTTTCATGAGACTGTTCAGGGTGAATCCAATTAAGTAACATTCCAATTACACAACATAGAGAAATAGTTTGGGGACTATGCTAATAAAATTACCAACCTTCTCCAGTAAACTTACACATCACAATTTTCACTAAAAAAAATTAAGATTTAATATTTTACAAATGTGCCTCACTCCCTACCTAGCAAGATACAAATATTTTTCAAAAGTGGGTCTCAGGATACAAGTAGAAGAGTATCAGGATGCTGTGATTTGGGGGCTGGGGAGGCATGGCTGTCTTTTAAGAAATTTAATTTGTTAATAATGTACCACAGTGCGGGTGTCTATGTCACTTTAGGTCTGTGGTCTCTAGCTCCGATTTTTAAATTTAATTTCCTGAGTGCTTTAGCTGGCTAACGCTCAGGTACCCTCTAGTGGATGAGGTGAAGAACACTTCCGTGCCAGAGGAACCATCTGTCATCATTTCTGTGTTAATGTGCCTGCAAGTAATCAGAGCCTGCATTTTAAGGCTTATATACATGAAGGACACAGGAATAATGGTTGTTTTTAAGAAACACCTTCTATATTTATACTCATAGCTGATGACAGGCTTTGCTCTTAGATTCGTTAATATGAATAGGATTTGGGCCTGTCAATTTATTTTTCATGACTGATCTTGAAATTTGCCCCTTTCCTCACTCTCTTTGTAAATGAGCAAGAACTTAGTAACACCGTTATAATCAAACAGGTCGTGACACATCTTTTGAAAGAACTCATAGGTAGATTTCTTTTTTAAAAAAAAAAACTCTTAATTTTCACCCAAATGTAAGGAATTTTTAAAACACCATAACTTGATTATAAAATATATGTAATAAGACATACAGAAAATCAACTGTACCCAAATGTGATCCCTGAGATTCCAGTCCCTGATTCTCATGGGGGTGTCAGGGCCACCCTCTGACTTAAGGGGCATTATTTAGAGAAAGTTAACTCCTTCACTCTGTTTTGTTTCCACACTCAGATCAGGAATTTCAGATAAGGTGCCTTTTCTTTCTTAGAAGAGAATACCTGGGCTGCATGACCCAAGCTTGGGGCCTGGGTTATTTTGGTGAATTTATGTTGTTGCTCGTATTTATACAAAAGACATTTATGTGTATCATCTTGTACCCATATCTAATTATTTAATCCTGCATGCTCTTGTGCTCATATTTATTTAACTGTGTTAGTTAATATAATTATTGCAAATACTCTGAACTCTTAACCGTATTTTTTACCTTGGTGGGACAGCAGGTGATGGTAGAGAATGAATGATCTAGGGAAATTTCACTCTCCAAGCTACACTTTATCCAATACTTGTCATGTTTACAATATGCACATTTAATCTTTATACCTTATACATATTACTGTATTCAATTCTAGATATTGAGAGTTTTTAAAAAATTTACCCCCAGCAACTTCCCCAAGACACTCTTCAAGGCCCCACATGCCCAGACCTGCGGAAAATCCAATTTCCCTAAGCATAGTTTACCCATCCCCCTTCCTCCAAAATTCCCCAGCTTTTGCATCTAGTCCAGGAGCGGGCTCTGGCTGGACGCACGGGGTTAGGCCTAGAAGCGAAGCTTAGAGCGCCCCCTGGAGGCTCAGGGTTCCACAGAGCGGCCCAGTGGGTTAGGCCTAGAAGCGAAGCTTAGAGCGCCCCCTGGAGGCTCAGGGTTCCACAGAGCGGCCCAGTCAGGGCTGTGCTGGAATAGACCATCAAAAAAGAAAGCAGAGATGGTCTGAAAATGGGAAAAGGATCCAGAGAAGGCAAAGCAGGCGGAACAGAGGGACAGGGGAATAAAAAGAATTGAGTACATCTACCTAGTCCCTAAGATAAATGTAGGCAGGATGCACTACAAACACATACTGAAAAAATGTATATATATTCAAAAAAATTTTTTGTCTTTTGGAGACAAGGTCTCACTATGCAGTTCAGGCTGGCCTTGAGCTCATTTTTAGCCCAGGTTGATCTCAAACTCACAGCAATCCTCCTGCCTTAGCCTCTGAGTGCTGGGATTACAGGTGTGCACCACCATGCCCAAATAGCCAGGCGTACTCTCAGGGTGCTAACAAAATTCAGTTTCCACACCAGTACAATGAAAAGCAGATCTCAGATCAGGAGGAACTCATTAAAATAAATGCTGTCCTCCAGAGCTCTGTCTGGTCTAAAATGTGGAAGGCTGTGAGGATGGTGGCAGTGGAGCATCATGACACGTGCAGCTGTGACATGCAGGTCTCCCACTGAGGACCGCACCCTGCCTCAGCTCATGCAAATCCATGGGGATGCCTGAGAGGTATTATCCCAGCAGATTCAGGAAAGCAACGCTTCCCCCAGAGGATGAGTCCAGGTTTACCTCCTCTTTTTCACATTCTGATGTTAAGAAAACAAAATGTTGTGTTTGTACTCATTAACATAGTCATGGGTCTTGCTAGAAAATCACATTTGGTCCCAAGAATCTTGAAGAAAAATGGATACCCTGGATGATGCATGCCTGTATTTATCTACAACATACCCAGCCCACAGCATTCTGCCTACCCAGAAGTGCAGGGAGACTGGGCTTAGCCCATCCTGCCTGCAGACCTCAGAGCAGGTGCTTTTGAGAGAATCACTCCAAGCCCTTTTCTCCAAGAAGCCAATTGCTTATGGAGTGTCACTCTGGACCCAGTTATTCACCTCTCTGCACCTCAGTCTCCTCATCTACACCACAGGGAGAAGGAGATGTTACAAAGTTTAAATGAATGATATAGGAAAATGCACTCAGGAAAGATTTTCTGGAGATTAGGTTGTGTTACATGCAAGAGGCAGAGGATGAGACAGAGGATGTTGGGAGAAGGTCCAAGCTATAGGTGCAATGCTCATTCTGCATTAAACTGCAGATTTTGCAGCTGAAGCTACCTCATTCGGGCGCTGCTCCTGGTTTGGTGTGTCCAATGTAAGGCCAACCTAACAAGCGGTCCTAACAAGTGGCCTGACGACCACACTTGCTGCTGCTCCCCAAGCCCACTGTGAGCACCAAGACCCAGCCCTTCTCTCCTTTCCTCCATCTGTAATAATTATCTGGGGTGCCGGGTGTGGCCTCTACCCGTAACCTCAGCACTCTGAGAGATTGAGACAAGAGGATCACAAAGTCAAGCCCAGTGGGGAATGGGGGGACCCAGCAAGAGCCTGTCTCAAAGTTAAAAATTTAAAAGGATTTGGGGATGTAACTCAGAGAGGAGGCCCTGATTTCAGTCTCCAATACCACACACACACACACACTCTCTCTCTCTCTCTCTCTCTCTCTCTCTCTCTCTCTCTCTCTCTCCCTCTCCACCGAGGGAGTTTGGGAAGCAGCAGAAAAGGGAGTCAGGAAATCACAGCAGTCAAAGTCAGAGCAGTTGTGGCACACTCCTGTAATCCCAGCATTCGGGAGGCTGAGGCAGGAGGAGGATCATTGCAAATTCGAGACCAGCCTGGTTTACAAAGTGAGCTCAAGCCTGAACTGCATAGTGAGACGCTGTCTCAAAAAGACAAAAAAAAAAGCATGGGTCTTTAGCTGCCACTTACTCTGGGAAATGTCCCAGATTATTTGGCCTTTTTCTGTTTCAGTTTCCCCCTCTGAAAGTGGAAATAACGACAGTCACCTCGTGGACTGTTTTGCAGATTAAATGCGTGAAACATCTCACATTCAGAGTGCTGAACAAAGACAACTACACCAAGTGCTTTAAATTAAATGGTAGCACTGCATAAACCCCTATGGGAAAGAAAAGACAGGGCCCTTTCCTATTTTTCCAGGCTTCTTTGCACACAGGAAAAAAAAAAAAAAAAAAAAAAACCTCCCAAAGACAGCAGCTCTATCAAGGAAAGATCACAGAACCTGCCTCTTCTCTCTGGAAACCTGCTTTGCTGACTCCAGGGGCAATGCTATCAGTAACCAGGGCTCTAAGTGCCGTAGAATTTGCCAGAATTGGCCGAAAGTGCATGGTCTGGCTGGCTTACACAACAAGAAAGTGTCTCCTTACAGTGCTGGAGGCTGGATGTCCAAACTCCTGGTGTCAGCAGAGTTGCTGTCTTTTTTCTGTGTGGCTTAAACAACAAAAGAGAGTTTCTCCCAGCTGAGGAGGCCGGGAAGCCTGAGATCCAGGCCCCAGCTGACCTAGTGCCTGGTAAGAGCCCACTTCCTAGTTCCTAGGTGACCATGGTCTCACCAGAGCATGGGAAAAGGAAGCAAGTTCTCCATGTCTCTTCGTATGAGGGCTACACCCTCGAGGTCACCTCTCCACGACCTGTCTCCAAATGCAGTCATTCTGAGTGCTGGGGTTAGGACCTCTACACATCAACTTTGGAGGTGTCAGGGACATGACTCAGCCTGTAAACAACAGAGGGCAAAAAATCAAACAGGAATAATAACAGGAAAGCCTTTATTGAGTCTGGGCTTGGTGCAGGCTTTATTTTTAGGTGGACATGTTCTACTTAGGACGGGGCAGTGGGAGGATTATCACGTACAGAGGGTTATCGAGTGTGGCAAAGGTGGCTTTGAAACTCTGCTCTGCTATTTGGAGGTGAGGGCTTGGACAGGGTCTCACTATGTAGTACAAACTGGCCTTAAACTTGCTTAGTAGCCCAGGCTGGCCTCCAACTCCCCACAATCCTCCTGCCTCAGCCTCCTGAGTTCTGGGATTACAGGCACACACCACCACATCTGATCTCTGCTTTGCTATTGACTATTGGAAATGTGGACAAGTCACACCATATTGCCAGGCCTTAGCATTGCTGTCTATAAAATGTGGATATTGTCAAAACCAGCATGATGGCACAGGCCTGTAATCCTAGCATTCTCGGGTTCACAAGTTCAACCTGTCCCAGCCTGGACAACTTAGTCATTTAGCAAGACTAAATGAAAAATAATTAAAAGTCTCAAAAGATAAATAAAAGTGTTGGCAATAGATTTCAGTGTGAAGGCCTAGGGTTCAATTCCCTGATTCTTAAAATACAATAATCTGTACCAGATTTTCCTTGCTTTCTTAGCAGCACAAGCAGCAACTGGCCATTTAGTGTAACCGCATTTGAAGAACTGGAAAGGCTTAGACGGCCCGCAGCTTAGCTGAGTGAGGAGGTCCCCTGACAGGCAGCTCTCTGGGGACAGTTTGGGGCCAGTCTGGGGAGGGAGTGCAGAGATCTTACAGGAGGGCAGCCCATGGCTTCCCCACCCCACACCTCCTCCCTGAGATGTGAAGTTGGGGTTACACTGGGGATAATGTGGGCAACCCAGAAAGAATCCAGAGAAAGAAAATAGATCCAAGAAATTTAAGAAATATGGGACTCATGGCCAGAAGAAACCCAAAACCAGAAAGGCCTATACATGAGGTATGATCAAAATACACAGTGAATGTTTTCATTTTTAACGTTTATTGTACTAAGGATACATTATTACGAATTCCTGCCCAAATGCTCTGGCTGTCTTCAAACACTTATTCCATTGTCCTTGCCACTCTTTTTGGTTTGTTTGTTGCTTTGGGGGCTTGGGGTGGGGTTTGTGTTGTTTTTTGGAGACAGGATCTTGCTACATAGTTCAGGCTGCCTTGGACTCGCTATATAGCTCAGGATGGCCTCAAACTCACGGCGATCCTTCTGCCTCAGCTTCCTGAGTGCTGGGGTTATATGAGCCACCACGCCTGACTGTCCTTGACACTTTCTGAAGTGGTTCTGGAAGTCCTCTTTCTTGTCTTTAGAAGCTGTGATAAATAAAATACAAGCAAGAGGGCCCTCCAGCGGGAAGGGAGGCTCGTTGTGCCCTCGTGGGTCTGATTCACTGCACCTGGCACTGTGAGACTTCTCGTTCTTCCTCAAACTCAAAATGACCCTGCACCGTAAACATTCTGAATCAACTCAGGACATAGAGGCAGTTATAACAGCACAGCTAAAGACACTCCAGAAGGGGACTCCCAGAACTGCTGTGCAAAGTAGTGAGGATGCTGGGAGCTGTGTGTCCAAAGCAAAATGGGTATCTTCAGGGAGAGAACAGCAATATGTATCTTTTTTTTTTTTGTTTTTTTTTTTTTTGTCTTTTTCGTTTTTATCGGTACCAGGGATTGAACTCACGACTGCCTGCTTGTAAGGCAGGCGCTAATGCCGCTGAGCTAAGTCCCCAGCCCAGCAATATGTATCTTATGGCAATTCTTTTTGGTACCGGGGATAGAACTGATGACCTCGCATTTACCAGGAAAGCACTTGAGCCACTGAGTTAAATTCCCAGCCCCAATTGTAATTTTTTTTTGAAATGTGGCAATCACTGAATTTGTTTTATCATAGCTCCTAAGATAGTGATTCTGGGTCCTTCAGGTGCTGATGCTTGGTTCTAGTTTCTCTCTTAAGGCCAGGGTACTGTTTTGCTTGCTTTTTATTTTTGTTTATTGAAACAGGGTCTCACTGTGTAGTTCAGACTGGCTTTGAAGTCTCCACAGAGCCCAGGCTTGCCTCAGATTTACAGCAATCTTCCTACCTCAGCCTCCTAAATGCTGGGATTGCAGGCATGCATCGCCACACCCACAAGGCCAGTGTATTTGATAAATATCGGGGATTAAGACAGTGACATCGGAGGCATTTCTATTAGCAGTGACAAGGGATCTCTCCATTAAACAGAACCCTCAAAAAGTGCTGTTCAGGAGCTGAGGCCCCCACCTCCACTGGGAGCCCTGACCCCACCACAAGCAGGGCTGTGTCAGTGTCAGCTCTGCTGCTGCTGGGTAGTGAGGCACTGGGAAGCCAGGGACCTTGTCCCCATCCCCTGGCAGCCTGGCTTCCCAAGGAAGTGACTCTGTGATGGAGTAAAATGAGACATGAAATGAATAAACAAATGAAAGGAGTCAGGAGTAATGGTGCATGCTTATAATCCCAGCACTCAGGAGGCTGAGGCAGGAGGATCACTATGAGTTTGAGGCCAGCCTGCAGTATATAGGGAGACTGTCTCAAAAAGGAGGACGAAGGGGAGGAAGAAATGGAAGCTGAAGCAGGGACGCAGCACAGGTGAGCCCCCCGCGGGCATGGGCCCAAGGGCAGTGCCACTCAGTCCAAAAAATCAGGAGAGTCACTAGCTGTATCGAATTCCACTCAAGCAACTGCGATTGTTTATGGGAGCAGAGGGACCGGGCCTGACTCCTCGGTTTAGCCATTGCCCGTCATAGCCGGCTTCTACTGCTCTCTGTCCTTCACTATAGTACGTGCAGAGAATCAGAAACAAACCATTCCGAACTTGAGCATCTCCGGACACCGTCAGGACTCCTCTTTCTAGGACACCTGGAGGTCAAACCAGAGGAGCCCAGTGATGATCGGACTTCTGAGCTTCCAGCTCGGGCCAGCAGGTGGCGCCGCAGACAAGCATCTTGGACCCAGCCCCGCGCTAAGGCAGAGGCTACCTTGGAAAACGTGACAGGCGTGACGATCCACACAGCAGCCTTCACAAAAAGGCAAAGAGAGAAGGAAGTGCGCTCTACTTGTGGAAGAATGACAAAAATAGACATTTTCTTTCACCTTAAAGGACTGTTGGAGGCCATGAAAAGTCCTGAAGCAGCCCCGTGCACTTTCCCACTTCTCCTACCCCAGCTTCTTAAGTTTCTGTCTTTGCCTACTGTAGCTATAACCATAGCAACCCAGCTAGTAGGAAATTAGGGAAACTCCTACTCATTCTTTCAGAGGCAGGTAGTCTTCACCTTCTCTGTGAAGGCTCCTGCAAGCCCCCATTCGGCCCCAGAGGAGCCTGTCTCACAGGGACCACGCTGACATCCGTGCACGCCTGTGCTGTGACACTTGCCTCCCTGTCTCAGCGTGCATGCTGCTCTCCACCAGGGCACCGTGGTCTCGTTCACTTCTGCACACCCAGCGCAGCACCTGGACCGGTTCTGACCCACAGGAGCTGCTCAGCACGATTCCTGAATCTGCAAGGAGGAGAGGGGCCGGAGCTGCATTGCACTGGGGTGAGGCAGGTTGTCCCAGGAATGGAGCTGAGCCAGCGTGGCCAAAGACCCTTGGCAAGACAGCTACGGAAGAGTGGAATTGTGTCCTCAGCCAAGAAAGCCGTACATCCAGACGGACAGAACCGAGTAAGAAATTGGACAAAAGCAAAGATGATAGAAACTCAAGAGAAGCGGTGGTTGGTGGAGCGGAGGAGAGAAGTCAGAGTTCAGATCACCCTGTAGCCCTTGAAAAGGCTCAGAGCAAGACATTTAAGGCTGTGGGAAGAGACTGGAGTCCTGTTTTTCAATGGAGAAGATAGAATTTTGCACAATTTCACAAGGAAGTCAAGGAGAAACTGTGCTGAATTCTCCATTGGCTCAGGGAGGTAGGAAAGGAATGGATCCAGTAAGAATACTTGTAATCGCACATTGAACCTTCAATCTGCTAAATTACAGACATCATCTTGTTTAAAAGCAATCTGGAGAGGTAGCCAAGCCGGCCTGGGCTCAAATCCCAGCTATTGCACTTAGTAATGATGTGGATTTGGAGAAGCCATCTCAAGTTTCTGAGCTTCTCTATATCCTGTAAATAAGGGATGTTAAAACTTTCCTCCAAGGACTAATTAGAAAAGTAAAGGCAATCTATGTAAAGCACTTAGTACTGGCTCTGGACCAGGAAGCCAATTAACACTAACCCCATCCTTATCCTGGTTCTTTCTTTTTGGGGCCAGCCAGGATGTGCCACTCAAGTGTTTTGTTTTGTTTTGTTTCCTGAATCCATCTAAACTGTAACAAATCTTATGATTTCTCTCTCTCTCTCTCTCTCTCCCTCTCTCTCTCTCTCTGTCTGTCTGTCTCTCTCTCTGAGACAGAGTCTCAGACTAACTTTGGAGTCACTATGCAGCCCAGGCTGGCCTTGAACTCAAAGCAATCCTCCTGCCTCAGCCTCCTGGTATACTACCATGCCAAGCTATGATTTATTTAGCTTATAGCGCAGCCTTAAACGTCTTTCTCTGAGCCTTTTCAAAGGCTGCAGATCTGAACTCTGACTTCTCTCCCTCCGCCTCACCAACCACAGCTCCTTTTGGTGTATGCACATGATTGTTGCATAGGCTAAAATTAGTTCCAATGTCCCTTTTCCAAATTGCAGAAGACTTGATAGCTTTTGTATTCTTTTCCTTTCATCTGTCATGTGGTGGCTGCCATCTGTGCCATTTCCCTCTGTCCTTTCATCTCTGAGTGATGATCATTGCTGCAGGAGCATTCACTCAGCCAAGCTATTTCACCAACATTTCATCCTCCAGCCTGCTCTGTGTGCCCCAAGTGAAAACTAGGCTGTCTTTCATGAACAGAGATGATGCTGCAATACCCAACACTAGCAGCAGGCTTTCTTAATTGCTTTAGGATAACAGTGGGTGGCGGTAGGCTATCCACAAACTGCTTCCCCAAGGATCTGAGGCTTCTTAGTAAGAAACACGATTGGAAGGCTGAAGTAGGGGGCTAGACATGTGCACAACTAAGATTCCAACCTTAGCTGTGAAGCTGCCCGGCATCAGAGTGGTGTGGGAGACAGGGCGTGGCGAAGCCGGCTGGGGAAATGAACAGGACCCATCAATCACAAAATCCCAGGACAGCACCAAATAATTATCATACATGGAACTTCTCCCAGATGATGTAGATGGCATAAAAGAGACCAGATGCCATGAGGAGCCTGCTATCATGACTTCACATGATAGGCTACAGCAGAAAATGCCCCCCACGTTGCCCAGGTAACCTCAAGTTTACTCTAGTTCCTGTTACAGTTCCTGTTACTTCTGTGATGCACAGCTGCTCAGTGTAATGCACATTGTAAGAACCAATCCCCAACTGACAAGTCATACTGCCCCTGTACTTCCCTTTGGAACCCCATGAAAACCTCCCTCCCTGAGCATACACGGCCCAAATTCTTTAAGAATGATTCCAAGGATGATTGGCAGGGAAATAAGGCTGATTCTTGCTTCTAAACCTTGATGCCTCTCGGTTCTTGGTTACAACTTGGCTGTTACAAGTCCGTGCCACATTTTCCAGATATAGTGTATGCCTTTTTAAAAATTTTTTAGTCTTCTCTTCTTTTTCTCTTGTTCTGCCACAGTTCATTCTGCAGAGCTGGTTTCTCCCACACCCCTTCACCTCTCATTTTTAAATAAACTTTTGACACTGTTTTTAGCCTATCTTGTCCAGTACTTTGTTAGAGGCAAGAAGGATCGGGCACACTTTTGATTGGTGAGACATTTCTAAAGGAACTGCCCAGCAATAGAAGGATAGATGAGAAGACACACAAACTGGAATTTCAAAGAAGAAATATTGGAGATGACATCAATTCTTGAATGGTAATTGTCTCAACAGGGATGGAGTAGCAGACTCTTCTGTATTCTGTCATTACCTATTCTCAGCACATCACCTGTTATGTGTCGCTTGTTTATAGTAAACAGTGAGATTCTGGGAAATATAAAGTACACAAAGAATGAATTTGTAATACATAACCAAAACTAAGGGTAAAACTCCCATTTTGTCCTGTTTACTATTCAGAAATACTTGAGGATACTCACTGGCCCACTTTGTGGTACAAATCTTCTCTTTGAAAAATTATCTGTATAGTAAAATAGTCACCACCTGATATCTTGAATTCAAGTCTACCCATGCTTCACTCTCAAATGAAGGTAGATCCTACATGAATTTTGCCACTTGTTAGATATATGACCTTAAGCAGGTCACTTAAACCCATTGAACCACAGTTTTTCTCCTAAATCAGAAAAGATAACAATTATAGAAAAAGGGCAGATTATGAAGAAAGTAAAGCTATAGTATTAAATAAATACTTGGAAAAAATAAGATGATTACAGTTAAATAATTGTAAGGTCCTTAAGTCCCAGAGGAAAATAAAGCTGTTGATAAATTTTTGTTAGGATACTTACACATTTTACTGATTAACCAATGTAAGAATAAAAATAAATATATAACTTTCAAATGAGCAGAATACAGGGGATGCAGAAAATTTAGTCAACTCCATACAGGGAAGAAACTGAATTAAAAAGAGTTTGGAGCTAGAATTGGTGGTGCACACCTATAATCCCAGCACTCCAGCAGCAGGAGAGAACTGTGAGATCAAGGCCAGCAGGGCTCACACTGAGACCGTCTCAAAGAAAAAGAAAAAAAGAGCTTGGTAAGAAAAACCAGAAGGTGATAAATGTGACATTGGTCTTCATCTCTTCTCCGGGCACTTAGCTCCTGCAATCCCTGTGGGATGTGTGTTTTGTATGCTAACGAGTCCACTGCTGGCAGGAACCCTAGGGAGCTTCAGGATGGGACTGATCCTCTGAAAGACCAAGAGATGGGTGGAGGCAGAGGCTTTCAGCCCCAACCCCCAACCTTTAGAGAAGAGAATGAGGCAGAAGGTTAAGCTGATCACCAGTGGCCAGGGATTTAATCCATCGTGTTTATGTACTGAAGCGTCCATAAAAATCCAAAAGAATAGGATTCAAGAAGCAGCCAGATGGCTGAAAATGTAAATGTGCCGGCTCCTTGAGGATAATGAGAGGATGTGTCTAGAGCCCTCCCCCGTAACTCACCTACACATCGCTGCCAGGGTCTAGCTGCATCCTTTGAAATCTCCTTTAGAGAATAAGTGCTTCAATATAAGTAAAGGATTTTCCTGAGTTCTATGAGCCATTCCTGCAAATTAATCAAAGCTGAGCAGGAAGTTGTGGCAACCTTGATTTATAGCAGTTGGTCAGAAGCACAGGTCACAGCCTGGGCCTTGTGGTTAGCACCTGAAGTGAGGGCAGTCTTGTGAGTCTGAGCCCTCAGCCTGTGGGAGCAGACACCATCCTCAGGTACAGAGGGCCAGGACTGAGTTGACTTAAAGGACACCCAGCTGGCGTCTACTGGAGAATCCACTGGAAAATTGCTTGATTTGTTGTGTTCGAAACAACCTTCATGGATGGAATCAGAAGTATTCTATGTTGATTGTTGGATGTGGAAAAAAAAAAGATACAGTGGTTAATTTCTCCCTGTGTTATCTTTGGTAGAAAAAATCCAATACATGTTAGTGATAATAGTAAATGTAAAAGGATCAAATTTGCCAGTTGAATGGCAGAGATTCTCAGATACATTTTTAAAAAGAAGAAAAGGCAACACTTTTCTTTTTACAAAAGATGTCTTTTTAAACTGGGTGTGGTGCTGAATGCCTGTAACCTCAGTACTCAGGAGACTGAGTCAGGAAGGTTACTGTAAGCTAGTGAGCAGCCAAGGCTACATAATGAGATCAACGCCAGCCCAAACTACATACTGAGGCCCTGTCCACAAGAGAGACAGAGAGAGAGAGAGAAAGAGAGAGCGAGAGAGAGAGAGAGAGAGAGAGAGCAAGAGACAGAGAGACACAGAATCAGACCAGATACAGGCAGAATCTTGCTAAATTGCCCAAATTGGGCTTAAACTGGCAATCCTCCTGCCTCAGCCTTATAATCCCAGATTGCTGGGATTATAAGCATGCACACCTTGTGTGGTTTATAGTTACACCTTTATCACACAAAATGCACTTTAAAAAATAGAAGTGTCACTGGGAAGAGAGAGAGAGTCATCATGGAAAAATAAAACAAGTGGGGCTGGGGATTTACCTCAGCGGCATAAGCACCTGCCTTGGAAGCAGGCAGTCGTGAGTTCGATCCCCGGTACCGATAAAAAAGAAAAAGACAAATAAATAAATAAAACAAGTAATTTACTAGTTATAAATATTCCTGAACATGTATGTACCAACCAAAATGGACTCAAAATGTTCTAGCAAAAAAAAAAAAAAAAAAGGCACTTGGGAGGCTGAGTCAGGAGGACTGCCATGAATTTGAGACCACCCTGAGCACATAGTCAGATCCTCTCTCAAAGCCCCTTGCAAAAATAGAGAAAGACAGAGACAGAGAAACAGAAAAGAAAAATGGGCAGAATTACAAACGAAATTCACAATTTGCAGTCCTAGCAATTGAAGAGCAGCAGCCATGGCTTTGATCACAGGCCCCAAGGTGACCAAAGGTGTGAATGAATGAACCAAAGCCCAGCTGCTGCTGTGGGTGGCTCACCAACCACACCGTCCATGTTCACGCAGGACATGATGCAGTAAGTGATAGAGTTATTTCCAAAAGATGAAAAATATTAACAAAAGATGAGAAATATAAAATAAAAAGCGGCCTTTATTCTGAGAACACGGAGAGAGATGACCAGCACCCCCACCGCTGGCATCCGGCGATCTCTCCGGCGGACATGTGGCGTGGGGGCCTGTAAATAGCCTCGGTTTGGGGTGGAACCTAAGGCGGGCATTAGGGATACACAGGTAGCCCATTGGTCCTAGGTTTGGCGCCATATGTAAATTCCCAGGGGCAGGAAGATGGGGCTTCCTGCTTCCGGTTGTGGCTTTCCTGGCTACAGTGTCCTATCTGGGCCAAAACCTTTCATATCCCGTCTTATGATTATTATTATGAAAAGGGGCAAAGATTTCTCTCTTTAACTACTTCCTGCTGGCAAAGGGCGCTGTACTGGAGCCTAGGGGAGTCGACGGGATGAAGGTTGATGCCCAGGTAGACGCTGCTGCCAGGTGTTTTAGCCAGGACAACTTCACTGGTGAATGCACATATGTCAGACTGGAAAAACAAAGAGACAAAATGTTATGAGGAGACATGGCACTGTCATATTAAGGACCCAGGTGAGGTAGAAGGAAAGGTGCCTTTGATTTAGACATATCATTCTATCAGGACCATGTTGAGGTAGAAACATTTCCACGGTAAGGCAGAATTCTGAAAATTAAACGTGGGGTTAGGAGGAGTGGAGTTATGAGAGGTGCTTACTCCCCCTTCTGAAAGCATAAAAGTTAAGATGGTAGGTTGGTAAGGCTTGTCTCTGGTATGCATGACACTGGAGTCTGTAGGCAATACTGTTAAAGAGTCCTGCTGTAAAAATGATCATTAATAGAATGTAAGAAATTAGGAACCAAAATGGATAACAAAACATGACTTAGTCTGTTAACTATGGCTGCGAGGCCTTTGTGAGACAGAGACGAGCAGGCGACAGAAGATGAGATGACCCTGAAAAAGTATAAACCAAGTGAGAAGACTGGGACCTGCACAAAATAGGCCCTGTTTGTAAATGGCATAGGTTGACCATCAATACCCTGTCATAGAGATTGAGGACTTAATATAGCAGCCTGAATACTCAGGAAGAACTCTGTATATATGGCCTCTATGTCCACAAATATAGAGAATGTCTTACCTGAGACTTTAGTGCGACTTGGAATTTGAGATGGACACCCACAAAGGAGGCTGCTGGCCCTGAGTCTTCTCAGTTTTCAGCAGCGATTTTCTGTCAGTGACGAATCTGGCAGTGTCGACATTTCCTGTGAGGGCTACTACTTAGGATGACTTAACCACTCTCTGGTGGCTAGGACAGTCCAGTAGCCCTAGAGTAAGGTCTCAAAGAATGACAGGGTGGGGCATTTTTTTGCCCAGTATCTTCTGCTGCATTTGAGCATGGTCCATGGAGGGGCCAGGCAGCTCCACCTTGTGTAGGTTTACCTGTCTCAGAACTCCAAGTGTCACAAGTGTTAAAATTATGAAAAACCATATTAAGATCTCTCTAAGGTTTGAAGGTCAAGTTTTGCCTTTTTGTTTGGGATTTGGACTATAGTAGAATTAAGTAAGTATGCAGGAATTTAATATTGGCATTTTAGATCAGAGAGCAGGCTTTATCTGGATGGCACACCGTTTTTTTAAGGTGCCACATGGAATTAACAAAAAAAGGCTTTAGTCTGCCAAACAAGGCTTTAATGGAAACATTTTGCAGTAAAGGTTTAGCAATCTTATGAAAAATCTATCAAAACTGATCTAATACTGTCAAATTCTGAACACATTTACTTTTAAAGTTGTTATTTGCAGTGGTATGAACCAAGACAAATAAAATAAAAATTTGAAGAAAACCCTTGTCTTGAAATAGAGCTAGTGGTTCCCAGCAAAAAGGAATTTATAACCTTCGTTGTTAAACAGGAGATTGCTGAAGGCTTTGACTGATAAACAAGGCTGGTAAAATTATCAGGTGGCCAGTAACCTTGATTAAATGGTTTGAGAATTGTAATAAAAAAGCATCTTTTGAGCGGAGCCAAATTGTAAAAAAAAAGCATGCCTGAGCAGAGCTGCTGAGCTGCTGTTTCACGGCGCTCCGGCAGAGCACGCCTAGTGGGTGGGGCAAGCGCTGGGATGTAGCATGCAGGGGCGGGCTCGGACTGCCCCCGGAAACGTGTAAGATGGCAGCGGCGACGACGACGCATGGGGGAGGGAGGGGCTGGGATGGCGCATGGGGGAGGGGCTGGGAGGCAGCCCGACACAGTGCACAAAGCTGGAACTGCTTGCAGGGCACGAGGATTAGAAAGCCAATTTAGGAACACAGCTGGGTTTTGATTAGCTTCCTGGACCTGTTTTAAAAGTTTGTTATAGTTAGTATGCTTGTCCTGCTCTGGCACAGCTATAGGCCCAGGGTCATCAGTAGTGTTTACCTCATGTCTGTGATCAGCTTTTTCTCGAACTGCTTGCCACAGCTGATTCCGTTCTTGTGAGCTGAGAGTGGTATTTAGAATCCCATAAACATCCTTAAAATGTAAATCATAACAATTAGTAATGAATTCAAATTGTCTGATATAATTCTGTGGGTCAACAGAAAAGCTACCTAATTTATGGGCAATCTGGGATAGATCAGAAAGGGAAAAAGGCACATGGATGTTAACAAGTTCCTTGGGGCCAGCTTGCTCCCGAAGTGTAAGCAGAGCCTGAGGAGAAGATTCCGGAGCAGAGGGCCATTGAGCAGCTATCCTTCCGGTAGGCGCATATGCGCAATCATCTGTAGAGCGGCTACAGAGCTGCTGCCAGTCACCCTGGGAAACATGAGCAGATGGCGTCTCACTGTGTGCCTTGCAGTGAGAGGACTGCTGTCGGCAGCACAATGAAGCATCATGTGCACTGCAACAGGGCGGCTGTTGCAGTTCACAAGAGGAGCCACAAGGAGACGCCTGTTGACAGTGAGGGCCCTGGAAACATGGCGGCGCCCTGTCACGTGACCCAAAACATGGCGGCGCCTGGGAACATGGCGGTGCCCTGTCACGTGGCCCTAAACATGGCGGCGCCCTGTCCTGAACATGGCGGCGCCATGCCACGTGGCAGAGGGTTGCAACATGGCGACTGTTCCCGGCGCAAGCTGGAACAATCACGCGGCCTGCTGGAAGGACACAGCGACCGAGACCTAGTATGGTGGGCGGGCGGTGAGAATGCTGTAGGGGATACAGAATTCTCAGGAGAGGAAGTCGGAGACTTCGAGGAAGCGCTAACAGAGGGATTAAAGCTGCTGGGAGAGTTATGGGTCCCGGAAGGCAGAGAGGGAGACGATCGCACAGCGGGAGGTATCTGCAACGGAGAGGGATTAGAGCTGCTGGGAGAATCAGGCATAGGGGGAAGGGAGAGTGGCCTGGCGGGAGGTAACGGCAGGGAACGAGTTTGGTGGTAGGTAGGCGGTGGCCGGGAAAACGGAGGGCAGGACGGAAAAGTTTGCGGCGCAGTAGACTTAGCTAAAAGTATCTCAGCGGGAGCACAAGACTTAATGAGAGATGGGCGTGTTCTCAGAACAAGAAAGGCCTGGACATAAGGGAGTTCTAATAACTTGTTGCCAGCTTGACAAAAATCATACAAGTTGCTGAGAATGCAGGGGTCAAATGTTCCTTTTTTGGGCCAAGGCTTGCCAATAAGTGGGTAGGTTGGCCAGACCTCCTGGCAGTAAAAAGTTAGTTGTTTAGTTTTTATGGTACCTTTAATTTTTAGAGTACGTAAATTGGAAATTAGGCATTGTAAAGGCGTCTTTTGGGAGTTAGAAAATACGTTCCCCATGACTGATTCAGGCAAGAAAAAAAAACCGGAGGTCCAGAAAAAGTCGTCACTTATTTGTGGTACCACGCGGCGGCTACGGTTCCAGAAACTCCTAAACTCTAGTCATCACTGAGAGATTTACGAATGGAGTCTACGTGGGGTCAGTAACAGTTTTGCCCGTGAAAGCGCAAGGCTTTAAGGGAAGTGAGGCATTCTTTCAGTGTGGGCGGTCCCAAAAATCTCTGCTTTGGGCTATCCGAACCCAAAGAACGTGAGAGATTTTGTGGGCGCAGGTTTGCCCAGAAAGAACCCTGCCCTGGGCGGTCCTAAGGACGTGAAAATGCACAGACCCACACGCAGACGGGGAGAACATTCCACTGGGGCTGCCCAGTGCAAAAAGTTCCCCGGGGAGTGCTCACCTGAAATCAGTCTGGCCGATGCAGAGTGCAGGCGGCTGGCGACAGGAATGTCTTGGGAGAGGAAAAAGCTCGGGATTAATCCAGGATGTTATCTGGTTATCGGCTAGGAGACTCTGGGTATGTGGCCCAAGAGTCAGTTGCCTGCCGATCGAGTCACGGCACCAAATGATAGAGTTATTTCCAAAAGATGAAAAATATTAACAAAAGATGAGAAATATAAAATAAAAAGCGGCCTTTATTCTGAGAACACGGAGAGAGATGACTGGCACCCCCACCGCGGGGGCCTGTAAATAGCCTCGGTTTGGGGTGGAACCTAAGGCGGGGATTAGGGATACACAGGTAGCCCATTGGTCCTAGGTTTGGCGCCATATGTAAATTCCCAGGGGCAGGAAGATGGGGCTTCCTGCTTCCGGTTGTGGCTTTCCTGGCTACAGTGTCCTATCTGGGCCAAAACCTTTCAGTAAGTGTGTGGGTTTGCCCTGTTGCAATAGCAGGCCATTGGGCTGCTGAAGATCTCCAAGGACAAACAGGCCTTGTCATTTGTCAACAAAAGGGTGGGAACACACATTTGTGCCAAGAGGAAGCAGAAATCTGAGTAATATTATACACTCCATTTTTGCATGTGTGGAACATTTACAAAACCTGACCTCAACTAGTCACAGAGAAGTCTTAATAAGCACAAAATCATTTATATAGCTCAAAGCAATTACCCAAATAAAACACAATGAACTTTAAAATCCTTTATGCTGGGCTGGGGGTTTAGCTCAAGGCCAGGGGTTTAGTTTAGTGGTGTAAGTGCCTGCTTGGAAAACTCAAGGTCATGAGTTTGATCCCAGGCACCAAATAAATAAACACTACGGTGCTATGTTCCCTCCTGCTTGGTGGCCCATCCTCATGGTCTAGTGTACACTTCATTTCCTACTTTTACTTGGCCCAAACTTGCTCTGCAGGATCTATTTCTTCTACCTTTTTTTTTTTTTAAATCGGTACCAGGGATCGAACTCACAACCACGTCCTTGCAAGGTAGGCACTTACGTCACTGAGGTAATTCCCCAGCCCTTCTTCTTGTACCTTTAATAAAATCTGCTACCATTAAGATAAAATAAAATCCTTTAGCAAAAACATAGCCAATCACCTAATCACATTGTGCCTCTAATACTGTCTGAAAATTTAAAACTTTCCTAATTACAAACATCCATCAAGAAATTATGATGAAAATAATTTAATACTGAGGATTAAAGACAACTACACCACATTTCAAAGCAGCTAAGGTGGTTTTGAAGAGAAATTTATAAATTTAAAGCATAGATTAGAAAAAAATTAAGGTTAAAATACTTTTCCCTGGGCATGGTGGTATATCCCTGTAATCCTAGCACTCAGGAGGCTGTCCAGGGAGATCACCACAAATTCAAGGTCAGTTCCAACTACAAAGTGAATTCAAGACCAGCCTGGACTACATAGCAAGAAGCTGTCTCAAAAACACATAATAATTTATCGTGCAACAAAAGAAATTTTAAAAGGGACCACAGGGTGGTATTCTGAAATGTAAGGAAAAAAATTGGCACAGAAATTAGTAAAATAAAAAATAAGGAAATAAGAAAGCATATCAACAACACACAGCGGGGTGGCCGCGTCCTCCAGGCCAGCTCCCTCCTGGGGCTGCCCCTGGTGGTGGGTGTGGCCTGTCTTCCAGCGTTCCGGGAGCTCCGCTGGGTGGTGCTGGCACAGCTGAGCTTCCTCTGCTAAACTTGGAAGGAGTACTGGAGGTCCAGGCCAAGATCCCCAAAGCGTCTTAGAGGAAGCAGATGTCACCCTTACAGTGACTGGACAATCATCCTATCATCACCTTGAGCCACTCTGCACACAGACTAGATATTCCCCGACATCTATGTTGATCCTGAAAGAGATGTTTATAAAAGGGTGCGGATAAAAAGAGGTGAAGAAATTTCCTCCTTAGGAGAGTGCCATGTCAAGTCAGACCTCCTCTCTCAGGAAGCCCGTGGCGAGCTGTAAATGGCCCGCTCTTTGATCTCCAAGGAGACCAGCTCAGCAAGGTGGAACTCTCCTTTTGGGTCCAGTTAACAATATCCGTTTTATGCACCCTGACAGGAATAGGTTGGATCACAAACCCATAAACTCTGTGTTACAGCTCGTAGGACTTCCCCACGTGAACTTCACAAGCGGACCTTCATGCATCCACGTGTCACTGAACATAGAGTCTCTGCTTTCCAGCTGGGTCCCCACCCCACAAGGTGACCTGCGTGCCAGGGCGGGAGGTATGCAGGGTGTGACTCTTCGAATGCTGATTGAATTGCAAACTGAGAGGCGTAGTTACCCAAAATGGGATATATGTTTAAAATTCTATCACTTTTACAGTTTTGTGCAAGATAACTAAACATAAATATACAAAAGAAAATGTTAATTATCAAATTATGAGTAGCACTAATAAAGGTGTTTTTGGCAAATTAAAATATATAAACAGAAGTCAGTGCAGTGATGCCTGTCTGTAGTCCCATCTACTTGGGAGGCTGATGTAGGAGAATCTCAAGTGAGTCCAGGAGTTTGAGACCAGCCTGGGCAACAGTGACATCCCATTTCAGAAATACACATATTTATGAAATATATAAAAGGAAAGGAAAGAATTGAACATCACTTAATTCAGTCTTTAAAAAGTATTACATAGGGCCAGGGATTCAGCTCAGTGGCACAAGTGCCTGCCTGGCAAGTACAAGGTCATGAGTTCGATCCCTGGTACACACAAAAAAAGTATGTCAGGTGGACATGGTCATGAACACCTGTAATCCCAGCACTCAGGAGGCTGAGACAGGAGGATTGTGAGTTCAAGGCCAGCCTGGGCTACAAAGTCAGACCTTGTCTCAAAACAAAACAATTCTCTCAAATTCTGTAATCAATATTACCATCTTTATACACAAATAAACACTATAATATTGCCAGTAGGTTTGCATGCCTGTATGAAAAAATTACAGGTAGTTTTGTTTGCCAGAATTTTTTGTATTTCTTATTGTTCTCTAATGAGTTCAACTGATTCTTTTTGAACAGGAAAGATATTGTAAGATTCTAGGAAAAACATCTGCCCACATAAAACCTCTGCAGAGGTGCAGATTGTATAGAACTGCATGTTTTCATCCTAATACAGAAAAAAACATACACACAAAGCTTCTGGTCCCTGCACGCCCATTATCCATCCTGCTATGTGTTTTCGGTGGGGAAAGGGGAACTAAGAGAAATATTTCCTTCAGGGTTTGCTTTTAATTAAGGATAGGGGCTGGGGATTTAGCTCAGCAGCATAAGCACCTGCCTGGCAAGTGTGAGGTCGTGAGTTCAATCCCTGGTACCGCAAAAAAAAAAAAAAAAAAAAAACACTAAGGGTTGGAGATTGATCGCAAGACCAGCACTCTACCACTGAGATTCACCCCTCCCAGCTCCTGCTTTACATTTTAAAGCTGTGTTCAGTGTGGTGGTACACGCCTGTAAAGCAGCACTTTGGGAGGCTGAGGCAGGATTACAAATTCGAGCCTAACCGAGGCAATTTAGCCACTTAATAAGACCCTGTCTCAAAATTCAAATATGACTGGGGATATATAGCTCAGCACAAAACCCCTGGGTTCAGTCAGTAATCCCACAAAAACAAGTATTTAAAGTTCAGCCAGGCCTGGAACATCCCTAGCACTTCATTTAAAAAAGAAAATATTAATAGGTTTTTCCTCATGTATGAGCCGCCTCTGTTGCTGGACAGCACCCCCTTGTGTTAATTTCGCAAACCTGCAAGTCAAACCTTCAGCCCTTTGAGCATGTGCAGAAGATCCTCCTATCAGCTGTCAGTATGTTATTCTGCCCACCCCTTTAGCTCCACCTCTGTTGGGTTTCTGAGCATGTGCAGAAGATCCTCCTATCAGCTGTCAGTATGTTATTCTGCCCACCCCTTTAGCTCCGCCTCTGTTGGGTTTCTGAGCATGTGCAGAAGATCCTCCTATCAGCTGTCAGTATGTTATTCTGCCCACCCCTTTAGCTCCGCCTCTGTTGGGTTTCTGAGCATGTGCAGAGGCTATGCCTATCAGCTGTCTATACGTCATTCTCCCCCACCCCTTTAGTTCCATCTCTATTTGGTCCCAAATAAAAAGGCCGTGATGGTTCTTGAAGCTTCTGAAGGCTGCCTGTGTCCCCTCAGGAGTGTCCTCGGCAGTTTTCCCGTGTCTTCAATAAGGCCTATATACCTCCCTCCTGCTCTCTTTTCTCTCACGCTGCGAAAAAAACAAACAAAAATTATTGGCCAGAGATGTAGTCCAGCTCAGCACAAGACCCTAGGTCCAATTCCTTGGTACCAGAAAAGGGGAAACAAAATTATAATCATTGTACTCTTAGGGAATTTTAAGAATCGTTTCAATTTTTAAGACTTTGAAACTTAAATGTATACTGTTCCTAGACAACTTACTTCTCACCCATAAATTGCTCTTATCTGGAAGCCTGTTCTCATCTTTTATTTTCTACAGTCTTAAAATGTTTGTTGGAAAGTGGCTCAAAAATTCTGAGAATTACAGAAAAATCAAAAGTGGTAATTAGTAGCAAATACTGTTTTGAACATGTAATACTTTTGTGTAAAAGATACTATATTTTCACATCTGTACATGTGAACGACCCTGTTTTTAGTTAGTAAACGAATTTTCTCACTTAAAAAAAAAATTAAACAGTTCTAACTAGGTGTGGTGGCTTACACCTGTAACCCCAGCATTTGGAAGGCTGAGGCAGGAGGATAGTTTCGAGTTCAAGACTAGCCTGGGCTACAAAGTGAATTCAAAGTGAGCCAGCCTGAACTGCATAGTGAGGCGCTGTCTCAAAAAGACAAAATAAATAAATAAATGACAATTATCTAGTGAAGTCTATTAGAAAAAAGACACAAACTATCAGAAATGAAAAGGGTACATAATTACAGTAAATTTTAAAAGAGTAAAAAATACCGTGATTAACTTTATGCCAAGATATTTGAAATGGAGATAAAAAGCAGTAATTTTTGAAAACACAAATTACCAAAATTAAGTCAAGATGAAATAGAAAATTTCAGCAGACTTTGTAAATCAATGAAGAAATTGAATCAGTAATTTAAAATGTTATGCATTTAAACAACAAAAAAATTATGTTTTAGCAGTCAGAGTGGCAAAAATCAGGTACTTGATGCATGGAGTACTGCTTTTGATCTTTTGACTTTCAGTCTATGAATTTCTTTTTCAATTAAATGTGTTTCTTTTTTAATGGGTTTCTTGTATACAGCATATTAGTGGATCTTGTTTCTTTATCCATTCTGCCAGTCTTGTTTCTTTTGGTTGGTGAATTGAGACCATTAACATTAATGATTATACCTGATATGTATTGACTTCTTCTTGTCTTGATTTTTCATGGCCCCTCACTATTTTTCTTTTTTTCTTTTTGGTCTTTTTCATTTTTATCGGTACCGGGGATCGAACTCACGACTGCCTGCTTGCAAGGCAGGCGCTTATGCCACTGAGCTAAATCCCCAGCCCCTGACCCTCGCTATTTTTAAGAAATCTTTCCTTTCATGATCATTAACTGTATGGTGGCTCATTCTGCTGCATATGTTTTCAGCGGAATTTTTAATCTCTTGGATATGTTTTTGAGTCTGTTTCATGGATTCTTTTTCATTCTTTGTTGGGCTTTTATGGTTTCCCATTTTCTAAGCTTCTCTATTTTTTTTTTAATCTGCATCTACAGGTACTCAAATCTAACCATTTCTTTCATTATGGTCACCATATCTATAGTTATATGAAAAATTATTTCTGATTTTATTTTGTTCATAGCCTTATCCATCTGCTTTGTTATTTCTGCAGTTACCACTTTAGAGAATCCAAGTGAATGGCTTTAGAATTATCCCATCTCATTGCCCCCTCAGTGTGCCTTTGGTGAGCTGAAAGTCTGCAGTTGCATCTTGCTTAAGTTGGAGTGACAAAAATCAAAATATGTGACAATATCAAGAGTTGTCAAGGCTGAAGGGAAATGAGAATTTCCAAACTCAGATGATGAGAGAGCAACTAGCAATATCTTCTAAAATTGTATATTTATATATAACATTGTGACCCAGCGATTCTATTTTTAGAAATTTATTCTACAAAAGATGTTGGCACAGATGCAAAAAACTGGTCATTATAGTATCTTTTGAAATGGTGCAAAATAGAAAGATATGCTAATTTCTATCAGTAAAGGATTTTGGTCATTAATGCAGTTGACCTTCCGTATCTATAGCTTCTATATCCTCAGATTCTACTGACTGAGGAATGAAAATAGTCCAGAAAAACACAGCAGCTGTAATGAACATATGCAGACTTTTTCATTTGATCCGATTTCCTAAATGATACAGCATAACAACTGCTTCCATAGCATTTGCATTCTAGTAAATTTTAAATAATCTAAAGATGATTTAAGAATACAGGAGGATAAGTGTAAGTTACACATAAATACACCATTGCATTTCTTTGCAAGAGGGAAAGGTTCATTTGGCTCACAATTTCTCAATGAAATACACCATTTTATACAAAGGGCTTAAACACCTGTAGATCTTGGTATCCCTAGAGGGGTCTGAAGCCAATCCTGTGCAGATATGAAGGGAGTGAACAGAGTCTAAAGAGGTACCCAAAGAGATGTGGGGACCTCACTTGCCCCACTCCACTCCTTAGAATAGATTTCTTCTTAACTGTCACCAGAGAAAAACAGTTCAGGACCACCCACAAGAGGCATAGGCAGGTTCATGAGACAGAGTTAAGAAAAGTTAAAAGAGAAAATAGCAAAGGGCTTGCAGCTTGAAGCACTAAAGAGAGCATAGCTCTGATGAAGGGGATCAGACTGGCCCCTTAGCAAAACAACAAGACCAGGTTCTGTGGGTTCTGCGGAAATGGGCCAGAGTCTGGGTGATCATTAACTCAGTCCTGGTTTCATAAGATGCCTCTAGGAAAAAAAAATTCCTTATTGCTTGAGGGAGCCATTCAGTCACCATGAAATGATTGTGTCTGCTCAGGTGGTCTCAGTCTTGTGGAGACTCTGCTGGGAATGCAAGGTGACTGTAGGTTTAGGACAATGACTGGAGGCTCCTGGGCATTCCTTGGTAGCTGAACGTTCCCATCAATCTCTTATGCTGGTGTCCTCAGTCTTGAAGGGAGGTGGAATAGGTTATATGACCTTAGGTCTAATCAACCATGCTTTGCCAGCTTTCAGACAGATGCTCCCTACGTGACCAAACAGGACTATAGCTAGAGATGAGCAAGGATTAGACCCAAAGTTTTAAGGTAATAAAGGAATTGTGGCGAGTTTGAGACCAGCCTAGGTGCAAAGTGAACTGCATAGCAAGACCCTGTCTCAAAAAGACCAATAAACAGACAGAGAGACAGAGAGAGAGAGAAAATGCCAGTCACAAACTTAATGAGAACAAGTTGAGGGCCCAGGGTTTTTTGCCCTATATCTCTGTTCTGGTCTCTGTGTCAGGAATGAAGTAGGACAGACTAAAGGTCAGAAAGGAGACCAGGAAAATCATACGTTAAAATTGTACTTAAAACTGAAGCTTCCAGATCACACTCAAAATTACTCAATGTGATCCCTATCAGCATTTCCTTGGTTAATTGAGGATCCTTTCTTTCCAAATTCATGGCGCCAAAAATTCCTTGGGAATACTATAAGTGCATAAATGGTCTTAAATTTTTTTTGAAAAAGTGCAGGTCCTACTGGCCAGGGAAAATCAGCAAGGAAGCCACATTTCCTCCCTCCCACCCCCCCAAGTAAGAAACCAGACACAACACAGGCTGACATGATAGTAACTGAAGTAGGGAAGCAACCTGACATATGTGTTGTTTAATTGAGGTGCAAGCCTGGGGCCAGGAGTCTGAGGAACTATTTAAAGGATAACAATATGCAACATAGTAACGACTGGATTTCCTATTGTGCTAAAACAGGCTGGGGGACAGGAACTTGATCCTAAGCATTCAAAGAACACTTAAACTATCCATCTTTGAAAAACTCAGGTTCATACCTATAAAATGGGCCTGTACCCTTCTAGGGGGCACCTTTTCCCAGGGCTTCCACTGCCTTAAGAGAGGCATAAATGTTCTCAACTTCAAGAAAGAATGCACATCTAGGCCCACATTCTATTTCTTTGAGCATATACTTTTCCAATTTCTGCCTACTAAATCCCTTTATGCCTGGTACAGCCATGTCCAAAAATTCTTTTTCTGAGACAAAAGTCAGTAAACCTGCAAACTTACTCTGTGGGTGGAACAGGCTTAGGCTCCTTGAGTCCACTTTGGGAGCCTCCTCCGCCCTATGTGGTGACTAGGGAGCACTATATAGTGGATGGATCGAATGGACTTAAGTCCACGTTTCAACATAGACAAACTTACAAACACTACTCTGGAAATGTAAACTAATTTCAGCACTTGGAAGGCAGAGGCAAGTGGATCACAAATTCAAGGCCTGCCTGGGCAACTTAGTGAGACCCTGACTCAAAATCAAAAAATTGAGCTAGGATTGCAGCTTGGGGATAGAAGACCCTTCACTTCAATTCTCAAGACTGTAAAAAAAAAAAAAGTTGCAAATGGATACCTACAATATAATTATTACACTAAAATTTTAAGAACACACAAAATAATAGTATTCATTGTGGATTCAGACAAATAGACACAGAGATAGCCCTAAAACCTGACTGAGAAAATTCACACCAATTAGTGAGCTAGATAGTGGGTTCTCTGAGGAAGGACGGAAGTAGGTGGGGTGAAAAGTTGTTCAATCATGTTAGTAACATTGTATTTCTTTAATGACAGGTAAATATAAATGTATCCAATCTGAGCAGTGTTCATGGATGTCTCTGTATGAATCTCTGTATGAACTTAGAAAATAGTACTTCCCCATCTCCTTCTATAACATCAAAGGATACGTTTCCAGTATTCTGTCAGCAGCTGACCCAACAGTAGATGTCAATGGCAGAGCCAAATGTAGAGGAGAGAACCAAGCCTCAGTCTCTCTTGCCCATCATTCCTATGAGGTCAAGGTTTAGATCATTTCCAAAAGGGACTGCCAGCTTGAGCTCGTGGCATATCAAAAATGTATATGGGGTTAGGCATTTTCAGTATGTGCACATCTGCAGTCCAGCACTCAGGAGGATGAGGTAGAATTATTGTGAGTTTGAGGCAAGTTTGAGCTATGTTATGACTTGCATCTAGAGTTCCCCCAAAGCCTTATGCAGTCATGGGTGGGGCTTTTCAGAGGCAGCTGGATCTAAAATGTGAAATGCTGGGATCAAAAGTGTCTGATTACTAATTAGACCACTGATTGGTTTGGCACAATTCTGCATGTGGATAGTGAAATATACTTGGAAGGCAGAAATGAGAGCCAGTGACCTAAACTCCGAAGAGAGATGGTGTGAACAGATTCTGGAGATGAAGACCGAGCTCCACAGCACGTAGCTGTGCAGGTTGATAGATCTGCACATGACAGGCCACGATGATCACATGCCATGCCATGGGCCATGATGAGGCCAGAGCAGACCAGTGCAGGGAGAATGTCACTGCTGCTGTGAGAAGCATGACCTTGCAGCTTTGTGACATGAGAATCACTTCTTCTGACAGCTTAATGGGGACCGATTCTTATTCTTGAGTCTCTGGTTGCATTTCTCACACATGTTTGGCTTTTTACACCTGTAATCCCAGAACTCAGGAGGCTGAGGCAAGAAGATCAATGCAGGTACAAGGCCAGTCTGGGCTACATTGTGAATTCAAAGCCAATTTAGACTACAAAGCAAGACTCTATCCCCCCCCCATCATTTATATTGCATATGAAAGACAAAAGTATTCATATCACCTGTGCATAATAAAGTAAAAGTAACTTTGAGCTTTTGTGTGTTCGTTTGTTGTTGGTATTGAGGATTGAACACAGGGCCTTCACACTAAGCCCCATCTCTATCCCCTTCTGTTACTGTTATTATTTTCTCACAGAGTTGCCAAGTTGCCCAGCCTGGGCTCAAACTTGATATCCTCCTGCCTCAGCCTCCGCCTCCCCAAATGCTGGAATGACAGGAGTGCACCACTATACCCAGTTGTGATAGTTTACTGAGGTGGCCTGAGATCTGGATTTGTACCACTTCTAAGACACAATTGTGTACACTTTGGAGTCAGCCTCGTGTAAATAGGGGAAAGGTGCCTGATTCAAACACAGCCACCCTCATGGCCCCAGCAATGGCAGCGTGGTTCTTCCATCCCTCAAGGTCGCTGGTGCTGGACTTGCATTTCCTAAGAACAGCATAAAACTTACCAACTTTCCTTTTGTTTTCATGGAATTGAAATCAGGTTGTGGTTATTTGGGACTTCGTACATTTCAGGTAGAAATAAGTGCGTGTTGATTAGAAGACTTCTGGTGGGCAAGCTCTTTTGCTGGATGTCCAAGGCTTTCCAAACCACACCACATAGATGGAAACTCGCTTTTGACTTCTGAGGTCTAGCACAGGATAGAGAGTCTCCGAAGGGAAAGATCACAAGTCTGTCTCAGCAGTCAGGTCTGCAGGAGGAGGTGATGGTGCTCCCCACACTCCAGACCTCCCACTCCTGGCGTGGGCCGTGTGCTGGTCTCTGGCCCTCACTCCCTGAAACACTGAGCTTCTACTCTGGAAAGGGCTGCTTTGCCTGTGTGGTCCCAGAGACACTCAGGCCACGGTTTCAGAAAGCCTGAGCAAATACAAAGCCTGTGTTCACCAGCTTTCCATGGGTTCAGATTCAGGTGACAGAAAGAGCAGAGCTTGAGGATCACCACACCTGAAGGTGTTTTCCAAGAGCCATCGTGCATAGCATATAGTACTTCTCTGCCTTTCTGAAAGCCAAAGATAATTTTAATTGTTTCATATGAGTTCCTTTTGTGGGAATGAAATGAGGTTTATCCCATGGACATCACTGAGCTTACCCACTAGACCTGATACTGTCCATTATATTGTAAGTTCTTAAAGCTTGTACTCTGTACCATCCTTCACTCTAAAATTCCAAAAGCGTTTCTTGTTTTGGTTTGGTTTTTTTGAAACAAGGTTTCACTAGGTAGTGTAGGGTGGCTTTGAACTCACTTATTATGTAGCCCAGGCTGTAGCTAGAACTCCTAGTGATCCTCCTGCCTAAACCTCCCAAGTGCTGGGATTATAGGCATGTGTTACCAAGTCTGCCTCTAAAAACACTTTTTGAATGAATAAATAATGACAGATTCTGGCAACACCAAGTTCAATTAGAATTGATTTCTGAAAAGTTCAGAGGTAATGGTAAAGAATGTGTTCAAAATCAGAAAGTGATAAAATTTAGTTACCGTATCATTTCATCTTTTCAGCAAAGTGATTCCTTATTTAATACACTAACTTTTTAACTCTTCTCACTTCATTCCAAAAGAATTTGCAGGGCCACGGATTTAGCTCAGTTGTATAAGCACCTGCCTGGCACGTACAAGGTTGTGAGTTCAATCCCTGTTACAAAAAAAAAAAAAAAGAATTTGCAGAAGCTTAAAAGAAATATTAAACATCAAAGGGTAAAACACAGTGGCATAGCCCTGGAATCCCAACTGCTCAAAATGCTGAGGCAGGGTCGCCAAGTGGAACTCACCTGGGCAAACAAGGCATGTCTCAAATTTTAAAATAAATAAATAAAAATATAACGGGGAATATAACTCAGTGCAAAGGCTTTGGGTTCAATTCCCAGTACTGAGAAGGGAAAAACATAATGTTCAATCAAGAAATTAGGGAAAATAAGGATCAGAACAATGATTTATTCATCGTAACTTAATTACAATATAGCTTGGCTTTTCATCTTAACTTTTAAAAGTGAAAGTCCATTGCATTGTTTTTATTGCAACACTGATTATTTTAAAGCAGGTACTTAAGATAATTAATCCATGACTAGTGCCAGGACTTCTAGAAGCCATAAAATCTGTTAAGTTGGCCAACTGTACTTTTGCCATAAACAGACTCATGTCAGTTTCACTGTACAGCTCAACCAACTTCGCTTGGGAAGAAAGCGCCTGGAAAACCACCTCGCCCCCAGCTGTATTAAATTATTCTGTTCAGACTAGGAACTGACCCATTGTGCACACACTGATCAAACGGGAACCACGGAGATGGGGTCTATTAAACACTAGGAAGCAGCTAGAAGCTAAAAACCAACCTGCAGAGCCTGATGTGGTACAAGAGTATAATCCCAACCCTTGGGACACTGAGCCTCGAAGCAAGTTCAAGGCCAGCCTGGGCTACATAGTGAGTTCAAGGCCAAGCCTGGATTACGGTGAGAGCTTGTCTATAAGTAAACAAACAAACCTTCGTGCCCCTGCCTCTACCTTTTCCTGAATGTGTGGCTCAGCAGGTCACCTCCCCAAGCCTCCCTTTCTAATAATAGTACTTACAATATAGGGCTGTTGCAAGAGTTAAATGAGATCCCTTGCATAGCACAGAACAGTTTTCCGACGTGTTACCTATTAGCCCCACTGTATTGGAGACAGAATGGATCACGGAAGGATCTTTAGTTCTCTGGCAGCCGTAATTTTATTGTAAATCTGAGTAGGTGGGTGTTAATTAGGACACTGGCAGCAGGTGGAACGGAAGTGATATTGGTAGTCTGAAAATTATTAATGTGCTTCTATATTTAGCTTGCCAGGGCACATGGCTTTCATCCTCATCTGCCTGAAGCATCCTTCTACCTAGGGAGATTAAAAGTGTTACAGAGGAATGCACAGAAGAAGTCCAAACTTCAGATTGGATTCAAAAATAGGACTTTGCTGCATCCTTAGAGTTTAGCAAAGCAAATAGAAAGACTGGTATAGCTCCCATGCTTCAGTATTCATTAACCAACTTGCAACTCCAAAGAGGTTCACAGAGCAAGAGGAAGGGAGGAAAGGCCGCCTCTACGTGCTGCAGGAGAGGGGACAAAGAACAGGCAGGAAAGTCGGGTTCAGTGGCACAGGCTTGTAATTCCAGCACTTGGGAGGCTGAGGCAAGATGATAACCACAATTTTGAGGGTGCCTGGTAAGTTGTGCTATATGGTAATTTCAAGACCAGTCTGGACTACATTGCAAGACTATCTCAAAAAGCCAAAAAGAGCAGGCCTTGGTGGCACACATCTATAATCCCAGCCTTTGGGAGGCAGAGGCAGGAAGATCACTGTGAGTTTGAGGGCAGCCTGGGCTATGTAGTGAGCTCAAGGCCAACCTGAACTACACAGCAAGCTTGTGCCTGATATTCTGTCTGTGGCTCTGGGAAGCAGATGGCTTGAGGGGTGTCCTAAAGCAACCAGCAGAGCAGTCATAACCATTAAATCTGGTAGTGCAGCCCTGGGGCAGAGGCAGTCTTGGTGGTTAGGTGTTTGAACTGCTCCAGGGGCTGCAAAACTCTTGCTGTAGGGGTGCAGGGTCATCCATTTCCCCTACACACACACTAATAGGACTCGGAGGGGCCACAGGGAGGGCCAGGCAGTCCGCAGGCAGGAACCCACAGAACCAAGGTGGGGAGGAAGAACTCACCGCATCCTCCCCGTAATACTTCGTAATACCTGGGAGAGAAGCCTGCTCCGCAAGACCTGGGACAGACCTTTTAGGCTTCCACCTCCTCACTTACCAAAGGAAGAAGCAAGCGGGATAACCCCAGAGACCCCTGGAGTCCTGTTGGCTCGTGCTGCAACTCACGTCAGGGTCAAATTTGACACTCACAATACAGTTTACAGCATGAATCCAATCTAATGAAACTGCTAGGGACTTAAAGTCACAGGCAAACCTGGGGTCACAAGGACTGCAGCAGCAGCAGCATAAGGTCCCATATTTTAAAAGTTTCAAAACTATTCCCTGATCAAATCTTCCCTCTACACAGAGCATGGCAACTCATGCTTGGAATCCCAGCACCCTGAGGTTGAGGCAGGCGGATCCCAAATTCAAACCCAGCCTGGGCAACTTAGCGACTTAGTGAGATCCTGTCATATAATAAAATATAAGCAGAATCAGAGATGTAGCTCTGTGTGAAGGCCTTGGGTTCAATCCCCAGTGCCATAAAAAATAATTTTAAAAATACTCCTCTGCTATTCTTCTGAAGTAAAAGATTGAACAAACTGTTGCGTTTTGGATTTGAAGATCAGTTATTAAACTCTAATTTAATAGAGTTTGGATTCCTTGTTACTCCAAAATAGCAAAGAACAAACAATTGATGTGGTGATGTGACTGAGCCTTAAAATAACTAAGCTGAGTAAAAGAAGCTGGACATAAATGAGTTTGTACTGTGTGATTACACTTATGTAAAGCTTTCTGCCTGCACTGTTTTTAGCGTTTTGTTTTTTGAGATAGGGTCTCACTATATGGTTTAAATTGCCCTTGAACTTACTGTGTATCCCTGGCTGGCCTCAAATTCCTGGAAATCCCCCTGCCTCAGCCTTCTGAGTGCTTAGATTACAGGCCTGGACCACCATACCTGGCCCTTTTCACCTATACCGACAGAAGGCAGATCCGTGGTTGCTTGGGAAGGGGGCTGAGGACAAAGAGGTGATTACAAAAGAGGTACATGGAACTTTAAAGGCAATTATGCTCACTGTCTCAAGGGTTGGTGATGATTTCATGAGTGTATGCAAATGTCAGTCTTGCAAAATTGAACACTTTACATGTATGCAGTTTATCATGTCATTTATACTTCAATAAATCTATTTTTCAAAGTAACATTGATTGACTGATTGATTGTACTAAAGATTGTGTAGAGAACCACTTGGAAGACTCTCTTTGAAAGAAGAGCAATTATCTCCATTTTGCCTAAACCTGGCCTCATTTCCATGTATTGGTATGTACAGAGCTAGCTAGGACTTTTCCTTATCACCTCCATTGGCTTTAAGCAATGCAAATTGGTCCAGGCTTTGAAGCAAGGTGACAGCCCAGTGTTGCCCCACCCACCTGGTAGCTCCCAAGAAGCATGAGTAAATCTGGCTGGGAGGAGAACCACAATCCACGCCTCTTGATAAGACGCTATGACTTTCCAGAGCATAAAAAAATTACATATCAGAGCTACAGCACTGACCCCAAAACATCAGACACTGCCTCAGCTGTGTTATGCAGATTATTCCTTCTGCATATTCATATTGCATAGGTAACTTCCTGCAGTCTACCTTGCCCAGCTCACAGCACTCACTTCCAGCCACATCCCTGAGCCAGGCACCTCTTCACAAATTAATAAAAATTAATAAAACCCAGGTTCGGCTCTGGGTAGCAGCCTTTGTTCCAGGCAGCTCTCACCCTAGCTGGACTTAGGACCCTTGGCTCCCCATGACTACGAATATGCCTTAGTGTCTTTACTATCCCCATGCATTGCTTTAGAAGTGGCATATCGGAATTAATTTATTGGAATTCCAGGATCATTTCCATTGGATTACAAGTATAAACTTCAGCGAACCTCTGTGAGATTCAGGAAGGAATTTCTGTAAGACTGAACTCTGGTCCTTTGCACTGAGCTATAGCTGCCTCTCTCTTCTTTTGAGACAGGGTCTCATTAAGTTACTAAATTTCCCAGGCTGGGCTCAAACTCATAATCCTCCTGCCTCAGCCTCCAGTGTGCTGGAATTACAGTGCATACCACCATGTCCAATTTAAAAATACTAAACTTTAAGAAGTAAAAGGACTTTATGTATTGCCTCACTTGTCAACTTTAGTGGGAAATATACATCGAAATTAAAATTTTAACACTTCCAGCCAAGTGTGGTGGCACTCACCTGTAATCCCAGCCTTTGGGAGGCTGAGGCAGGAGGATCATTGCAAGTTCAAGGTCAGCCTGGACTATAAAGTGAATTCAGGCCAGTCTGAACTGCATAGTGAGACCCTGTCTCAAAAAGATAAAACACAAAAAAATAAAATTTTAACTCCTCATTATTATACAGGAGAGGAAAACTAGCAAAAGCATGTATAGGTATACATACATAAAGCATGCACATATGTGTGTGTGTGTGTGTATGTGTGCATGCACATGGACTCTAAAAAATGCCAACCAGCTGGGTGTAGTGGTACATGCCTGTAATTCCAGCAGTCAGGAGGCTGAGGCAGGTAGATGATCATGAAGCAAGACCAGCCTGGGTTACATAGTGACATCCTATTTCAAATAAACCAAAAATGTGGGCTAGGGATATAGCTCAGCAGCGTAAGCAATTGCCTGGCAAGCTCAAGGTCCTGAGTTCCATTCCCAGTACCAAAAATTAATTAATTCATTCATTAATTAATTAAAAATGCCTGACTTCCTGGCAGTCAAAACACTGAAATCAAATTGACCAGACGTGGCTAGAAAGTGGGCCTCCCATAAAGTCATGAAATGTTGTGTCTCTCATATGTCTGTGGTCGAAGAGACTTAATCTTCATAGATTTAAGTAATCACATTCTCATTTGTGTACATGCAACACAACTAGCACTTCAGATGCTGTTTATTTCTTTTTAGATATTTTGCCACTAACATGCACTGTCACCAGTGTCACTGCTGAGTGTCCCTCATAGCCACGAGGTATGAAAGGCCACTCTCCCAACTCAGGCACAGTTAACTGAGAAAATAACCAGCAAT
Organism: Cavia porcellus; assembly: GCF_034190915.1. Taxonomy (NCBI): domain Eukaryota; kingdom Metazoa; phylum Chordata; class Mammalia; order Rodentia; family Caviidae; genus Cavia; species Cavia porcellus. Next base: position 32,336,539 of record NW_026947500.1, read on the forward strand.
GAGCACTGGCTTTTCAACGACTGAACGAAAAGCTCTTTAAAATGATGTTTTCCAATATTAGGTCCCATTATTTTTGCTAGGATTATTTCCAAAAGATGAAAAATATTTCCAAAAGATGAGAAGTATAAAATAAAAAGTGGCCTTTGTTCTGAGAACACGGAGAGAGATGACTGGCACCCCCCACCACTGGCGTCCGGTGATCTCTCCAACAGACACGTGGCGTGGGAGTATGTAAGTAGCCTCGGTTTGGGGTGGGACCTAAGGCGGGCATTGGGGATGCACAGGTAGCCCATTGGTCCTAGGTTTGGCGCCATATGTAAATTTCCAGGGGCAGGAAGATGGCGTTACAGGTAACTTCCTAGGGGCAGGGGAGATAGGGACTTCCTGCTTCTGGTTGAGGCTTTCCTGGCTACAGTGTTCTGTCTGGGCCAAAACCCTTTCATATCCCATCTTATGATTATTATTATGAAAAGCAGTGAAGATTTCTCTCTTTAACTACTTCCTGCTGGCAGAGGGCGCTGTACTGGAGGCTAGGGGAGTCAACAGAATAAAGGTTGATGCCCAGGTAGACGCTGATGCCAGGTGTTTTGGCCAGGACAACTTCACTGGTGAATGCACGTATGTTAGACTGAAAAAACAAAGAGACAAGATGTTATGAGGAGACATGGCACTGTCATATTTAAGGACCCAGGTGAGGTACAGGGAAAGGTGCCTTTGATTTAGACATGTCATTCTATCAGGACCATGTTGAGGTAGAAACATTTCCACGGTAAGGCAGAATTCTGAAAAATTAAGTGTGGGGTTAGGAGAAATGATGTTATGAGAGGTGATTACTCCCCCAAGTGAAAGCATAAAAGTTAAGACGGTAGGTGTATAAAATTTGTCTCCAGTCCAGGAGTTGAACTGGAAAAAATAGGGGGAGCAGGGAAGGCGGTGGCTGTACCAGTATAGGGAAGGTAAGGGCTTAGGCTTTCAGGGATGTCACATTTAACCAGACAGCTGAGGGTAGAAAGAAGTGCGACTGTTATCATATAGAACATTATGAAGATTATCTTACACATGATGTGGGAGTCTTTAGGAAAGATTGTCAAGAGTACTGCTGTAAAAATGATCATTAATTCAGAGACGGGTAGGCGACAGAAGATGAGATGACCACTCAGAATGATCAGATTTAGGGCTGGGAGGGCACCTCTTAGCCTGAGTGATGTGAAACCAGGATGGGAGTCCAGCAACTTTGACTGCTGTAGGTGTAGCCAAGTAGACCAGATGGGGGCCACTCCACCTTAGTTGTAGTCCTGTGGATTTGCTGCAACAGAACTTTAGCAAGTATATCAGCAGTTTCCCTGGTTGTGAGAAAGGCTTTTATGTATCCTGAAAAAGTATAAACTAAGTGAGAAGACAAAAATGTATCTGTAAGTCTTGACTAGGGTTACCTGAGAAATTGGTGAATAAGAAAGGAAGGGGGTGGCCTTATATCACTGAGGAGAGGTCCACCAGTGACAACAGGTGGAAGCTGTTGAGGCCTCTGTGTGTCTAAGTCAGCCTGTATAAAAGGCATTTTAAGATTTAGGACTGGGACCTGCACAAAATAGGCCCTGTTTGTAAATGGCATAGGTTGACCATCAATACCCCATCATAGAGATTGAGGACTTAATATATAGCAGCTTGAAAACTCAGGAAGAACTCTGTATATATGGCCTCTATGTCCACAAATATAGAGAATGTCTTACCTGAGAGTTTTAGTGGAACTTGGACTCCGAGACGGACACCCACAAAGGGGGCTGCTGGCCCTGAGTCCCCTCAGTCTTCAGCAGCAATTTTCTGTTGGTGACGAATCTGGCAGTGTCGACATTTCCTATGAGGGCTAGAAGTTAGGATGGCTTACCCACTCTTTGGTGGCTAAGACAGTCCAGCAGCCCTGGAGTAAGGTCTCAAAGAACGCCAGGATGGGGCATTTTGTTGCCCAATGTCTTCTGCTGCATTTGAGCATGGTCCATGAGGGGCCAGGCAGCTCCACCTTGTGTAGGTTTACCTGCCTCAGAACTCCAAGTGTCACAAGTGTTAAAAATATGAAAAACCATACTAAAATCTCTATAAGGTTTGAAGGTCAAGTTTTGCCTTTTTGTTTGGGATTTGGACTACAGTAGAATTAAGTAAGTATGCAGAAGTTTAATATTGGCATTTTAGATTAGAGAGCAGGCTTTATCTGGATGGCATATTGCTTTTAGGGTGTTGTGTGGAATTAACAAAAAAGGCTTTAGTCTATCTAAAAAGGTTTTAATGGAAATACTTTACAGGAAAGGTTTAGCAATCTTATGAATAAATCTATCAAAACTGATCTAATACTGTCAAATTTTGAACACATTTACTTTTTAAAGTTGTTATTTGCAGTTGTATGAACCAAGACAAATAAAATAAAACTTTGAAGAAAACCCTTGTCTTGAAATAGAGCTAGTGGTTCCCAGCAAAAAGGAATTTATAACCTTAGTTGTTAAACAGGAGATTGGTGAAGGCTTTGATTCATAAACAAGGCTGGTAAAATGATCAGATGGCCAGTAACTTTGATTAAATGGTTTGTGAATTGTGATTAAAAAAAAATAGCATCTCTTGAGCGGAGCCGAATTATTAAAAAAAGCATGCCTGAGCAGAGCTGCTGAGCTGCTGTTTTGCAGCATGCCGGCAGAGCATGCTCAGCGTGGGGGTGGGGCGAGCGCCAGGTCGTAGCGTGCAGGGGCGGGCTGGGACTGCCCCCAGAAACGCGTAAGGCGGCAGCAATGAAGATGGCACACGGGGGAGGGGGGGGCTGGGATGGCGCATGGGGGAGGGGCTGGGAGGCGGCCCGATGCAGCGTGTGAAGCTGGAACTGCTCTCGGGGCATGAGGATTAGAAAGCCAATTTAGGAACACAGCTGGGTTTTGATTAGCCTCCTGGACCTGTTTTAAAAGTTTGTTATAGTTAGTATGCTTGTCCTGCTCTGACACAGCTATAGGCCCAGGATCATTATCAGCGGTGTTTACCTTATGTCTGTGATTAGTTTCTTTTTGAGCTGCTTGCCACAGCTGATTCTGTTCTTGTGAGCTGAGAGTGGTATTTGGAATCCCATAAACATCCTTAAAATGTAAATCATAGCAATTAGTAATAAATTTAAATTGCCTGATATAATTCTGTGGGTCAATAGAGTGGCTACCTAATTTATGGGTAATCTGAGATAGATCAGAAAGGGAAAAAGGCACATGGATGTTAACAGAGTTATGGGTCCTGGAAGGCAGAGAAGGAGACGATCGCACAGCGGGAGGTAACTGCAACGCATTGGGACCAGGACTGCTGAGAGAATCAGGCATAGGGGGAGGGGAGAGCAGTCCAGCAGGAGGTAACAGCAGGGAACGAGTTTGGGGGTAGGCAGGCGGTGGCTGGGAAAACACCAGAGGGCAGGATGGAAAAGTTTGCAGCGCAGTAGAGTTAGCTAAAAGTATCTGAGCAGGAGCACAAAATTTAATGAGAGATGGGCGTGTTCTCAGAATAAGAAAGGCCTGAATATAAGGGAGTTCTAATAACTTGTTGCCAGCTTGACAGAAATCATACAAGTTCCTGAGAATGCAGGGGTCAAATGTTCCTTCCTTGGGCCAACGCTTGCCGATAAGTGGGTAAATTGGCCAGACCTCCTGGCAGTAAAAGTTAATTGTTTAGTTTTTATGGTACTTTTAATTTTTAGAGTACGTAAATTGGAAATTAGGCAATGTAAAGGCGTCTTTTGGGAATTAGAAAATACATTTCCCATGACTGATTCAAGCAAGAAATAAGCCAGTGATCCAGAACAAGCGGTCACTCGTTTGTGGCACCACACGGCGGCTATGGTTCCCAAAATTCATATATTCCAGTCGTCACTGAGAGATTTACAAGTGGAGCCCACGTGAGTCAGTAACAGTTTTGCCCGTGAAAGCACGAGGCTTTAAGGGAAGTGAGGCGATCCTTTCAGTGTGGGCGGTCCAAAAATCTCTGCTTTGGGCTATCCGAACCCAAAGAATGTGAGAGATTTTATAGAGTGTGGACACAGGTTTGCCCAGAAAGAACCCTGCCCTGGGCTGTCCTAAGGACGTGAAAATGCACAGACCCATGCAAATGGGGAGAACAGCTAACTGGGGCTGCCCAGTGCCAAAAGTTCCCCGGGGAGTGCTCACCTGAAATCAGTCTGGCCAATGGTGAGTGTAGGTGGCTGGCAACAAGGACATCTCGGGAGAGGAAAGAGCTTGGAATTAATCCAGGATGTTATCTGGTTATCAGCTAGGGGACTCAACTGGGTGTGTCCCGGGAGTCAATCACCTGCCAATCGAGTCACGGCACCAAATGATAGGATTATTTCCAAAAGATGAAAAATATTTCCAAAAGATGAGAAGTATAAAATAAAAAGCAGCCTTTATTCTGAGAACACGGAGAAAGATGACCCCCACCACTGGCATCTGGCAATCTCTCCAGCGGACATGTGGCGTGGGGTTATGTAAGTAGCCTCGGTTTGGGGTGGAACCTAAGGCGGGCATTGGGGATGCACAGGTAGCCCATTGGTCCTAGGTTTGGCGCCATATGTAAATTTCCAGGGGCAGGAAGATGGCGTCACAGGTAACTTCCTAGGGGCGGGGGAGATAGGGGCTTCCTGCTTCCGGTTGAGGCTTTTCTGGCTACAGTGTCCTGTCCGGGCCAAAACCCTTTCAATTTTCATTATACATGGAGTAAGAATGTTTTCAGTTTGCACAGTTCAGGCTGACCTTGAACTCACTATGTAGCCAAGGCCGGCCTGGAACTCATGATGATTCTCCTGCCTGAGCCTCCTGAAATTACAGGCATGCACTACATACCTGGCTGGAATAAGAATTTTAGAAATCAATACAGAAATTTAAGTTGGCTCTTTGCTTGAAAATCCCTAAATGTTTTATCTTTCAGTCTTCTCCTTCAGAAAGGAAAGTTTTTAGAAAGCAAGCACTATAACTCAAAGACAGAGCATAAGAAAAGTGTGTCAGCACAGCCATAAACAAAAGCTCCTTGTTCTGGAGCAATTTGTGCATTTGAAAAGATTAACAGAAGGCCCGCCCAGTTTGTTCAATAGCAGGTACACAGTCGGGCACATCTGAAAACTGGAAAATGCTTTCTGTTTTCAGGGGGCACTAAACTGGGGCGCCACAAGACTGAGGCCGTACAGCATTAGCTTTCCTTGTCTAAAGTCCGAAGTTGACTTTAGATTTTAAAATTGAGTTTTCTTCTTTTAGGTCATGAGGTGGTCAAGGCTGCATCTCAGAGAACATGTTGACTCAGCTTCCATGGGGCTTGGCGGCCAATTTCAGCTCTAAGTCTGATTTCTGGAAGGACCCCTTCAGTGTAGAGTGATTCAAAACCGAAACTCTTGGGGTCCGTGACTGTCCCTGCTTGGCCTCCCTGTTGTTAATATGAGCAGTAGTGGAGACAGAGGCCAGGGTACCAGGCAGGACGCAGAGTCTGCTGGATGGAAACTGTAAGGAGGAGAAATAGCTCAGCTAGGGATGGTGGGTGAAACTTCCGGCAGGGGCAGAGCCAAGCACCATTGCTGGGCCTTTCTTCTCCTGTGAGAGCTCCAGAATTTGCTAAGGAAATGCTCCTCCCATGCACCTGATACTTGATTAGAGTGAGAGAGACCTGTGTCCAACTCTAGAATGGGTTATAATTGGCTTAAACCAGTTATTATGCCAAAGCTTTCTTGGTCACCATGGTCTTTCCAAAAATAGGCTCACAATGCAGTTTATTGTTGGTTTTGTTTGCTTGTTTTTTGAGACAGGGCCTCGCTATGCAGTTCAGACTGGTCTTGAATTCACTTTGTAGTCCAGGCTGGCCTCGAATTTGCAGTGAACCTTCTGCCTCAGCCTCCCTGAGTGTGAAGATCACAGGTCACAATTCGATTTAAAACAGCTGTGAGCCTGGCGTGATGGCCCACTCCTGTAATCCCAGCACTTGGAAGCTGAGGCAGGCGGACTTGCAAATTCAAGACCAGCCTGGGCTACCAAGTGAGCCCAAGGCCAGCGTGAACCACGTAGTGAGACCCTGTCTCAAAAAGAAAACAACAACAACAATAAAAAACAACCAGCTGCAGAAAGATATTGGGAAATTTGGGCTGGGAGTGGTTTCCTTTCCCACCAGCAGGCGTTCCATGAGACAGATTCTTGTCCTCAGGAGGGGTTGAGAGATCTGACCTGCTTACTGGAGTAGTCTTTCTGGAGCTCACAAGTATCTGCTTCCAGGGTAATAAAACCATTGCCAGGGCTGGGGATGTACATCAGGGGTAGAGTGCTTGTCTAACATGCTCAGTGCCCTAAGTTGGATCTACAGCACTGCAAGTAAGTAAATAGAAATAAACTAAGACAGCAGAGGATAAAATTTAAAAATTTTTAAAAATGAAAAAAGTTCATTGGTTGAGCTACTGGATTAAAATACACTTGAAATCAGATTCCATTACATAAACCAAAATCCTTCATTTTGTTTTGTTTTGTTGAGGTAAGATCTCACTATGCAGTTCAGGCTGGCCTTGAACTCACAACAATCCTGCTGTCTCAGGATCCCAGTGCTGGGATGACAGGTGCGCACTGCCATGACCAACATCCCTTCCTTTATTGTTTAAGTGAATTTTTAAAACTTGAAACCTAAGTTTAAACCTGAAATATAAGTTCCAATCTTTTCTAAGCCCTAAAGATGATTCAGTATAAAAAAAAGAAAGAAAGATGATGCCAGGCATGGTAACACTTGTCTATAATCCCATGGTTTTGGAGACTGAGGCAGGAAAATCTCTGTAAATTCAAGGCCTGTTTGGGCTACATAGTGAGGCTACCCTGAACTACATAGCAAGACCCTGTCTCAAAAAATATTACAATATTAAATTTTATGCTATGGAAATTTTAGCACAATTTTTAAAGTGTAGCCATCTGGGAGAGCGTCGGTGCCAAAATTCATGGGTCCAGCATTTCTGAGGGTCCCCAGTAAGGTCACACAGTGATTCCTAAGCCACCTCGGGTGTAATCCTACAAGCAGACATCTTCTGCTGCTCTGTGTAGGCACTGCGGCTGCCTGGCAGTAGCTCTCACTATCTCCCATGGGGCTCATGGAGGGAGGTGACAGGAACGTGGAAACAGTGTTGATTCTGTTTCAGGTGCTGGGCTGAGCAATCTCTGTGTATCACCTAATTATCTTCTAATACTGCTGTTATTACAACCCTTGTTTTATTTTATTAATTAATTAATTTAGAGTTTTTTTGGATCTCACTACACAGTGCAGGCTGGCTCTGAACTCTCAGCAGTCCTCCTGCTTCAGCCTCCTAACAGCTGGGATCAAAGGCGTGTACCACCTCGCCCGGCAAATTCCTGTTTTACAGACAGAAACCCCAAGGGTTGGAGGAGTCTGGAGACGTGCCTGCACTCGCACAGCTGGCAGGCGGCAGAGCTTGGGCTTGAGCTCCTAGAGGCTCCAAGGGTAAAGGCTGCCCTAGTAACGTTGTCTTTGAGAAAGCCACACAGGCCAGCCTGAAGTCTCTGAAGCACAGAGGAGCTCCAGCCCATGTTTCTCCCTCTCTAGGCAACAAAAGCAGAAAACAAGCTGCACACTGACTTCTGCATCAACTATATGCCGCTAAGCGCATTTCATTTTTCTTTTCTTTTTCTTTTGGTTTTTCTTTTGTTTTCTTTTTCTTTCTTTTCTTTTCTTTTTTTTTTTTTTTAATGTGTGTGTGTTTTTCTTTTTCCTTTTTATCGGTACCAGGGATCGAACTCACGACTGCCTGTTTGCAAGGCAGGCGCTTATGCCGCTGAGCTAAACCCCCAGCCTCTGTGTATGTGTTTTGAGACAGAGTTTCACTATGCAGTTCAGGCTGACCTTGAACTCACTCTGTAGCCAAGGCTGGCCTCAAATTTACAGCAATCCTCCTGCCTCAGCCTCCCAAGTGCTGGGATTACAGTTGTGTGCCACGGCACCATTTATTTCTGATTAGAAATTTCCCAACCAGTTCTGCTTTGGGTAGAGGAAGGATCAAGATGCCTTGCAAGTGTGCCACTCTCAAACTATCCTGGAGCATGCCAGGTCTCGGTCAGCTGTGGGTAGAGGAATGCAGTGCAGCAGGACAAGAACTGGAAAGGGAGAGATTTTGAAGGATCCCAGATAAACACAGAGCCTGCGGGTTTTGAACAAGGTAGTGACTCAGACAAGGGCCCTAGGACAAAGGTGATCTGAAAAATGGCATGTATCAGGCTCTGAGGAAATAGACCAAAGATGCTTCAAATCCCCAAACAAGATCATAGATAGCAGAGAGCAGGTAGAGACAGGGACCCGGATCTCCAAATCAGCAGGAATGCACAACAGGGTGTCTGGCCTGGGACTCGTATCAAAATGTCACCTCCAGAAAAGAGCCCGAGGAGGAACTTCAGCAATCATGGCAAGACCTGGGCACCTAATATTTTTTAGTTCATTTGGTCTCGGGCACTATGGTGGGTTTTATTTGTGTGATATCATTGCATCATCCTTTATGATGTAGGTATCAGTGAGAAAAGTGAAGTCTGGAAAGCCAAAGAGCTCCCCAAAGTCTCCCTAGTGAGTCTCATCTCTGGCATCTGAAACTTGATAATTCCTATAGGAAGGAATGGAGATGAAATCTCAAGACCGGATGATTTTTGGCTTGTTGGACCAGGTGTAGAAGCCTGAGAAGCTACTGGGATTTTAAAATGATCAGAGTAAGTCAGACCCTGGAAATCCTGGACTTGCAAAAGCAGGATTGGCAGAGCGTTGTGATGCACACCTGTAATTCCTGCACTTGGAAGGCTGAGGCAGGAGAATCGCCGCGAGTTTGAGGCCAGCCTGAGCTACAAACCCAGCCTGAACTGCATAGCAAGACCTTGCCTCAAAAAGACAAAAGAAAAAAAGAAAGAAACAAAGACAGAGAGAATTGTTTCTCTGAGTAGCTATAACTTTCATAATTTGGTCAAAAACAAAACTGGCTAAGTTTGTCAGAGCCAGTTATCATAATGGCTTTAGAATTTTTCTACTTCTTGCATTGTATATAAAGAAATTAATTCACTTAGCATTTACTAATGTCCTGCCATGTGTCAGGCACTGTTCGAGGAGCAAAGAGTATAAGAATAACCAGGACAGCTAGGCGAAGTGGCACATGCCTGTGATCTCAGCACTTTGGGAGCCTGAGGCAGGAGATGTCCCATGAGCTTGAGGCCAGCCTGGACTAGAGAGTGAGTTCAAGGCCAATCTGAGCTCTATAGTGAGATCCTGTCAAGAAATGAGAAGAGAAGGGAAGCGTAAACAGGCCAGCCCCTACCTTCAAAAACATGATTGTCTATTGGAGACAGGTGTTAAAATAGGATACAAATAACTGTGCCAAAGAAGCTTCTCGAGGATACTACTGGAGCTAGGCTGTGAAGTAGGTAAGCAGGGTAAGCACTTCTGAAGTCCTCTGTCCGGAGTGTCTGTAGTTGTGCTGTTGAGCCTGCTTGAAGTTCTGAACTGATTCAAAATGTCTATTTTTCATTTTGACTTTGGGGAAGAACCAGAAGCCATATGGTACCAGGTCTGGTGAAGGAAGTGGATGATGACACACCGCAATGTTTTTATTAGACAGGAATTGCTGTCAACATTTGGTTGTTGTTGTTTGGGTTTTTTTTTTTTTCATTGTTGCTGTTGTTTTTTGATTTTGTCTTGTGAGACAGTGTTTTACTAGGCAGATCAGGCTGACTTTGAACTCACTTTGTATCCCAGGCTGGCATCAAACTGAGAGTGATCCTCTTGCCTCAGCCTCTGGAGTGCTGGGATTATCAGCATGCACCATGTCTGGCACTGTCAACATTTTGAATCGATTCAGACATCAAAGCAACAATGACAAGGCACAAACCACTTCAAAAAGTGGCAAGAACAATGGGATATGTGTGTTCAAAGTGAGGGAGAGTACCTTGAATGGGATTAATGGCAATGTGTCTTTTAGTGTAATAACTTTTATTTCAACACTCATCTGATTTTGATCACCGTTTGTACAGAACAGCCATTACCTCTAGGGCTGACTTTGAGCATAGCCCCTTGGATGGCTGAGGACTCACTATCGTGCTGCCGACAGAGCTCACTAGAAATCTGTCCTGGCAGCACATACCCACAAGAACTCACGGGAAGGGGACACCAGGAGCCCAGGTGCTGGGCCAAAGCATTTCCGGAGCAGGACACTGGAGAAGTCCCCTGGACAACAGGAGTTGGACGCTGGGAGTGTCACATATGCCACCAAAGGGCCCAATGTTGGAAGGTGCTACGCAGGAATTCAAGCACAGGCAGGAGCCTAGAGAGAAACTTTGCTCACGCAGCATCTCTCCAGCACCAGATGACGTGAAAGCCCAGTCCATTTTCATAGAACAGGCCAGAAAAGTTGATCCACGAAGCAATGGTCCGTCCATACCTGGCACACAAGGACTGGCGAAAGTATTTTCTGACTGGAATATCATGGGGAAGATATTTTAAAAATAAATTCAGCTGGGCTGGGGATTTAGCTCAGTGGCATAAGCACCTGCCTTGCAAGCAGGCAGTCATGAGTTCGATCCCCAGTACCGATTAAAAAAAAAAAATTCAGCCTTTCAAAGTATCATATTTAATAAAATCTTATAATAGTGGGTGTGTTGGTTACTTTTCTGTCATTGCTGGAACAAAATATCCAACATCCAAAATGAAGGAAGGGAAGGTTCATTCAGCTTACAGTTTGTGGAGGTTTCAGTCTATACTCAGCTGGCTCCAAGGCAGGGTGGCCTGGTACTGAGGCAACACTAAGACAGCAGCCAGGGCAAAAGGGGGAAGAGCAACCTTTTTTCCTCCCTTATATGGTACTCAGGCCAACCCCACCAGGGCTGGTCTAGCACTCACAAACTCTCTGTGCCCTCTTCTTGCACAAGACAAGAGTTTACAAAGTAAGGATCCTGGCTCCCTGCTGAGTCTCTTGGTTCAAGTTCTAAACTTCTCAGGTTGACACAATGTATCAACCATAATGGTAGGTAAACATCTACCAAATGATTTATGATCCTAGAAAACTGTATCGGCACATAATTTTTTTCAGGTGTTTTGTTTTTTGGTTTTAGATGGGTTTTCACTATGCAGTTCAGGTTGGTCTTGAACTCACTTCATAGCCCAGGCTGGCCTCAAACTTATGGCAATCATCCTGCTTCTGCCTCCCAAGTGCTGGAATTATAGGCATGCACCAGACACTTGAGCATTGATTCCCTTCCTTGTGGGGAGATGATACATGTACATATGCATCTCAGTTCTTTTTTCATCCCCTTCCCCTCCTCTCCTTCCATCTACTGATCACCTTCCCATTAGAAAAAGATTTATCTCCCTACTATGTATTATCTATTTTTTTTGCCATTTATATTTTGAATTTCTCATTTAAGAGATATGACATTTACACTTGTGTGACAGATTTATTTTATGTAACAGTATGATCTCAAAATGTACCCATTTCCCTACAAATGACTCAAATGTATCCTTCTTTGTGGCAAATTAGTAGTCCATTGGGTGTAAATATATTTTCTTTATCCGCCTATCTATTGATGGTCAGATAGACAGCTTCTAAGACTTAGCTGTTATGAATTTTGCTGCTATGAATATGAATGGCAATAAAGTCAAAAGCTTCAGAGTTGTCAAACCTGAGTGCAACCTAGCAAGACTACTTACTAAATGTAGAAACTGAAATAAATTACTTGACTGAGCCTACTCTCAATTTGCTCATCTATAAAATGGGATAATATCTATTTTGTAGGATTGTGGTGGCAATTCATTGAGATAATATATTTAAAATTTTTTTAGCCCAATGCATATAAATATCATAAAATTACTAACACTGGCAACTATAAGAATAACTATTGTAATAATTAAAAGTTGCTTACTGGGGCTGGGGATTTAGCTCAGCGGCATAAGTGCCTGCCGTGCAAGCAGGCAGTCGTGAGTTCGATCCCCGGTACTGATAAAAAGGAAAAAGACAAAAAAAAAAAAAAAGTAGCTTACTGTGTTTCTAGGAATGACTTTAGAATAGTATTCACCTAAAATATATGTTAATCTTTATTAATTAAGTCTTAAAATGTGGGAAAGAGGACCAGGTACGGTTGTGCAATCTGCAACCCCAGCACTTGGGAAGCCGAGGCAGGAGGATTACCACAAGTTTGAGGTCAGTTAGGGTTACAAAGTGAGTTCAAGTCCAGCTTGAACTGCATAGTAAACCCTGTCTCAAAAAGACAAAAAAAGAAAAAAGAAAAAGTGAATTTGGGCAACAGAATGGTAACAAGTCTCACAGTATACTGATATGGCAATTGTGATACATCCCTCCTCTCTGCCACTTCTGAAATGCCTTATTTGGATACCAATTTCAACAGTTACCTCATTCTCTTTTGTAGTCTGGTATGTCAAGGAAAGTCTGCATTAGACTTCTTCAAAAGCAAGAGTGGTGAGCCACTTTGCTTTTTCCCATCAGATTTCTACAAACTGTCTTTTCCATGTAACAGGCGCTCATAGATTCGCCAAAATGTAATATTCTTATTTTTGTTAGTCTTTCCTTATTATTACGTATTTTGAAACTTTTACAAGCTCCTTATGAAGCTTTAGATATATACTATGAAGTTTTAATGATTTTGTTAAGGACCCTGAGACTAGATTGTGTTAACTGCCTAAAATCACACGGCTAATTACAGGACAAGTCTGGGACTAGAACTTATATGTTTTACCTATTTGGATGTGTCCTCATCAATTTTCACATTTTGTGCTATTATGGACAGACAAATTAGGCAAAAGACAGCAGGAAGCTAGGGAGGGTCTTGGTCCAAGGTAGAGTCAGCATTGCCAGGTCTTGGTCCAATAAGCAGAGCCTGAGGTTAAGAGCAAGAACCAGGTAGATAATGAATCCAGGAAACAAGCGAGGTGATGGCCAACCTCTCTGACTACTTCTGTTTGGAAAAGTCTTTCCTTCTCACTGGGTGCTACTGATAAGCCAGTTAGATAGACCGGAAGCCAAGAGACACTTGCTGACATAAACTGGCTACATGATTTCTCATTGGCCCATTTCTACTTTAAGTAAGCTCGTTTTAGTTCTATAGGTTGAGCTTAGTTGACTCAGAGTGGTCTGAACCCTGGTCATCTTTTGGTATAAAAACTAGAAAAAGCCAGCCGTGGTAGTGCACACTTGTAATCTCATTACTCAAGAGGCTGAGGCAGGAGGATTGTAAGGTTCAGGCCAGCCTGAACTACATAGCAAGACTCTTTAAAAAAAATAACAACAACAACAAAAAGCCTAGACAAAGAATCCCAGTGCCAACCAGTTTCAGGCTGCCTCCCAACTATTGAGAGCTATTTCTCTTTTCTTAATAAACATTCCTCCTGTCTGCCGCCTTTGTCCTTGACTTCATTCTTTGGTGTTGTGAGACCCAGTTATCCTGCTATAGTGCTAGGCAATTCTGGACTCTATAGTTTTATAAATTAAGCACATACCTTTACTTTCTTTCTTTTTTTTTTTTTAATCGGTACCGGGGATCGAACTCATGACCACCTGCTTGGAAGGCAGGTGCTTATGCCACTGAGCTAAACCCCCAGCCCCCATACCTTTGCTTTCAAAAACCTGATAATACATTTAGGGGAAAGAAAAATAATCAAGAAACACAAAGCAATGAGACATATATTATAGGAAAAATGTGGGCTCCCATCCAGCTGCTGCCACTCAGAGCAATTGCATGGTGCTCCACACAGTAAGTCTTTTCTATGGTGCTGACCAGTGGCCAGTGCCCTAGCTTCCCCTCAGATGTCCCCTCGATCCAGAAGCTAAAGGACCAGTGCATGAGTGTCCGTTTCACTTCTTGGGTGCAGTCTATTCTGACTGAATGTTCCCAGAGCAAAATCAGCTTTCAGTATCTTTAAACATCTCTAATATGATCCGAGGGACTATGCATACAGAGTTAGGATTAGATAAATTAAAGCACAGAACAAGGACCTAATTTGGAACAAAAGATTAAAAACTACTTTCACAGACTAAAAAAAGACGTTAGTTTTCAATTATTATAAGAGTGACATATTTTGTCAGCTATTCCTCAAAGGATTAATATCAAGAATAAAGAACTCAAAAAAAGTAACACAGGAGAGGCTTAAAAATTTGTTCCTTACCTATCAAAAGAAAAAAAAAGAGAGAGACACTAGGCCAGCCTGGCCTTTAAAGTGAGTTCAAGGCCAGCCTGAACTGCATAGTGAAACCCTTTCTCAAAAAGAAAAAAAAAAAAATAGAGTGCAGGATGCAGCCAGTAGTAAAGTACTTGTGTTATATGCATGAGACCCTGGGTTCAATCGCAGTACCATCAAAAAGACAAAATGAGTAGCCTGTAATGAAAACTTGGGAAATATATATACTGTGTAACATGTATGATGTTACACAGGGGGTAAAAAGTAGCTAGGACCTCTTTGTAGTCTATAATGGGGGGAATCATGGTTATTGTTATTTTCTTTTTTTGAGACACAGTCTGGCTATTCAGTTCAGGCTGCCTTGAACTCACTGTGTAGCCCAGGCTGGCCTAAAACTCAGGGCATTCCTCCTGCCTCGGGCTGCCGAGTCCTGGAATTATAGGTGTACACCACCACATCCTGCTACCCTTATTTCTTCAAAGGCCCCATTCCAGCTGAGGGATGAGTCTGCAGTAGAATAATAATTTTCCACCTTGTAAGCCTCACACAAGAATTACACATACACTGTAGATCCAACTCATGTCTTAATTCTGTGTTTCACCTCCTTTTTCGTTGTAACATAAACAGTTCCTCTCAAGTACAAACATATATATTTAATTCTGATCCCCTTGATCCCTAAATTCTATAATAGTCATATGACAAGAGATAATCAAAAAGAAAATATCATAGAAATGACTAGAGATAAGTTGTTTTTTAAAAATGATCAGGTAAGATAAACATGTTGGTGCCTCCCAGTAGCTGGGAGGCAGTAGCTGAGTCAGGAGGGTCAGGAGGGTCAGTTGAGCAGAGTTAGAGACCAGTCTGAGAAGCACAGAAAGACTCCATCTCTACAACAACAAATTATTCTGAGATATCATCCAGCCAAATATTTTCTTTAAGGATACTGATTATTTTGTGGGGAGACCAGAAATAGAATTCTGGTCTCAAGTTTTAGTTAAATGTTCTTTTTATGAAGTCCTGAAGAGAGAAGAACTCATTAATTGAATTTTATTGAATGATGGAAAGTAGATTTGCTTGAGAAGAGCTGCTCCAAATTATTAGGGATTTACATTACTATTTTTTCATAAGTTTTTAAAATTAAAACTTTTTTCATAAATTTCCAAACTTAATTTATAATTTTGTTTGTTTGTTTGTTTGAGAAAAGTTCTCACATGTAGCCCAGAATGGCCTCGAAATCACAGCAATCCTCCTGCCTCCATCTCTTTAAATGCTAGAATTACAGGCATGCACCCCATGCTCGGTTTTAATCCATTTTAATATTAATATCAGATGTGTGTGACGCTGCCCTCACATACCCAAGTACTTCAAGTAATTTATAGGACAAATAACTCATTCTTGCAAAATCTTTTTAAGCACTTAAGCAATTCTTGTAAATGTCATAAATCAACTGTATTAGTGTCATAAATCAGCTTCTCATAGAGCAAGTCTAACTCTGTTAAAAATTATCTTACATCCTTCAGTTTAAAATGCCAAGTCTAAAATAGGTTACATATTTTAGATAAAACAAACTAACTCGGAAATTCTTTAATATACTAGATTCTTAAATATTAGGTATAGTATCTGTCAAAATAGTCTGTAGGTCGTGTTGCATAACAAACAACCTAAGCAGGTTTCAGTGTTTTAGCCCAGCATGGAGGTACACAGCTGTCACCCCAGCATTTGGAGGCCGAAGCATGAGGATTTATGGGAATTCAAGGCCAGCCTAGGCTACATAGTGAGTATAAGGCCAACCTGAACTACCTAGTGAGACTCTCTCCTCCCTGCTAATAAAGCATACAAACAAACAAATTTTTTCCTCTACTACTCTGCACTCTCACACAGCTATTCCACATTTCTGACACCAGATTTCAGGATGGGGTTGGTTCCACACAGTAAGCAATTCTCCTGCAGACTGTCCAGCAGACACTGGTTGGATGTCCCCTAGTTCAGTTCAGCTCAGACCCTATCTATGTGGAGGAATAGCAGAGTACAGAGATAGGGGACTCAGTCCCCCAAGACTTGCTCCCTGTGTTG
Source organism: Cavia porcellus (assembly GCF_034190915.1). Lineage (NCBI taxonomy): Eukaryota > Metazoa > Chordata > Mammalia > Rodentia > Caviidae > Cavia > Cavia porcellus. The sequence goes on from NW_026947500.1 coordinate 32,352,805, forward strand.
GATGCATCTCCTCAGTGCAGTGTAGCACCTGCACTTCTGACCGATGAACTAGGTATCAGGTTCCCACAACCTCACTGGTTTCAATTACCTTGCTAGAGTGGCTCACAGAACTCAGAGAAACATGTTTGTCTGTTAATAGTGAAGCATGTAATAGGAAATACAGAGGATGTTATGGTTTGTGTTGGAAGTTCCCCCAAAGCCTTATGTGGTCATGGGGGGTTGGCTTTTGAGGAGTGGCTGAATCTAGAGTATTTGATTGATTCATGGTCCAGTGCTGGAATTATGGGTGTGAGTGCCACACTCATCCTAGGGCAGGTAGTCTGCATGCAATGTAAGGGACAGAAAGTCTGTCTGTCTGTCTGTCTCTCTTTCTCTCTTACTTGTTGCTTTTATTGCTTTCCACATCCATGAACTGTTGCCCCTCTGCCATGTGCTACTCTGCCTTGGAGCCAGTTATGAACTGGAACCTCTACAAACTTTGAGCTGAATAAACCTTTCTACCTTTAACTTTGGCTGTCAGGTATTTTGCTACAGCAACAACAACAAAAACAGGATTTGTTACTGAGAGTGAGGTCATTGCTGTGACTGTATCTGACCATGTGGTTCAGGAGAAAAAATAGAGCTGGAATGTCTTAACCTGTACTGTATGGGAGATTTTGATCAGAGCTCAGAAGGCCAGAAGGCTGATAGAAATCATGCCAGTAATGACCAAGCTCTGGAGGTTTCTGGCGGGAAGAAGGACTGCATGGATTGTTAGACTCCAGACAATGTGTGTTATGGTTTGGCAGAAAATTTGTCTACATTTTGCTTATGTCCAGATACTTTGCCTGAGGCTGATCGTAAGGGTGGCAGGCTAATCTCAGGAGAAATTTCAAGGCAGTCTAATGTTGAGGCAGTAGCATGGCCACTGTTGGGGTCTTTTAGCCAGATTTATGCTAAGAATCAAGAGCAAAGAGCAGTCCAGCAGAATGATTTAAAACATTGAGAGTTTTGCCATAAAAGAAGCTCCAGGAAAGCTATGAACTGCAAAAATAGAGCAGGAGAGATTTTGATTTCTAGGAGAGAGCAGGAGAATAGAAAAGGTGGTATGAGGGCATCACCCCTACAGCCAAGGAAAAAGGAAACCTGACTACTTTTCTAGTTGTTAGCAGACGTTGGCATCATTCATGTGGCACTGGTTTAAGTCATGTGCAGAATATAAGAGTTGTGGGACCAGGAAGGATTTCACACCAATTTCAGAAGATGGCCTCAAAGGCCAGTCTGTGTGCTTCTGAGAGGACAGTGTGTGAAGCTGAATTTGCAGTGGAGACTCCAAAAGTTTGGAGAAGACAGAAACATGGATCATCCCTGGAAAACTGCAAGGAGGGAGCAGAGTGGGCATCAGAGGGAAGCTGTAGGAGCTACAAGCCCCGAGAATGCCATAGGAAAACAGCCACCCAAGGCCTTTGGAGTTCACATCTTGCCACAGACTGCCTCAGATGCTGCACATAAAACTACAGGACTTAATGTTTGTCCTGTTGGATTTTATACTTGCTTTGGTCCCAATCCTTTGTATCTCCTGTTTGTAATTTTTGTAATAGAAATGTTTATCTTGTGCCAGTGGATGTTGGAAGGTTTAGCTTTCTTTTCATTTTTACAGGGGTCCACAGCGAACAGTTTCCCTTATATTTCAGAGGAGACTTTGGACTTGGACTTTCAGCAATGCTGAAACTATTAGGATTTTGGAAGTCTGAGAGATGGACTAAATGCCTTTTGCATAAAGGAAAGTATGTCAGTATTTTGGGGACCAAGGGTGAAATGTTATGGTTTGTGTCTGGATGTCCCCTCAAAGCCTCATGTGGTCTGGCTGAATATAGAGTTTGTGATTGATTCATAGTCTAATGCTTGGATTAAGGGTGTGAGTGCTGTACTAACTCTGTGGCAGGTAGCTTGCATGCAATATAAGGGACAGAGTGTCTCTCTCTCTCTCTCCCTCCCTTCCCCCTCCCTCCCCTCCCTCCCCTCCCCTCCCTCTCCCCTCCCTCCCTCCCTGCACTTTCTGCTTTTGCCATTTTCCACCATCATGAACTGTTGTCTCTCTGCCATGTGCCATTCTGCATTGAATCCATCCAATTACGGGCTGAAATCTTTACAAACTGTGAGTTAAATAAACCTTTCTCCTTTTAACTTTGGCATTTTGTTGCAACAACAATAAAAAATAATTAAAACAAGGGAACAGGCAGATGAAAATATACGTGATGTAAAGTCTGCAAAGATCCTAATAGCAGAAGCTTCTCATGGAGTTGAAATGTACCACCCTCCTGGAATCAGCTATTTAGGAAACCCCTAGAATCACTCTTTCGGGTTTTGATGTAGGCTTCCTTACATAATCATGATTGATTGAATCACTGACCATTGATAACCAGCTCAATTTTGCACCTCTCTCCTCCCCAGTTCCAGAGGACTGTACCAGCCCTCAATCTCCTGCCATGAGCCTCCATCCTGCCACTATCTGGGACCCTACAAGAGTCATTTCTCTGGAATAAAAAATGCTTCCATCCCTAAGGAAATCACAAATGTCTCAGTTTCTATAAAAGGATCTGAGGTCAAAGATCAAATATCAGAACAAAAAGATTCTGCAAGTGCCTAAGGATTTTAGAAGCTGCATGCCATGAAACCAGAATGAAGACTAAAGGTCCATTGCACAGTTTCACAGACATGTACACACTTATCTCCCAGAAAGCTGGTTGTTAAATATTCACCAATATAGTTGCCCTGATGCTATCTCAATATACTTTCACAGATTTGTAATCTGGAAAAGATCCAAGCCCTCAACCTTTGCAGTCTGAAACCAAAAGTTAATGAAACCTGTCAGGGTAGACTTGGGCAACATAAACTGCTTGTGTTCAGGAGGACAAAAAAGTCACTGTGATAGACATCCCCATGATGACAGAAAGAACCTGGGATATGGGCTTGCATTTGCATCATGCAAAGGAAAATGAAGGCCCTGACTCAACCTCCCTGAATACAGGCTTCAAGAAATGACAGCAGCAGCAGCTCTGAGGAGCTAGAGCGAGGGAGTCCAGGGTGACCTTGGCTTTGAGCACCCTGGCTTTCACCATCAGCTCTAATACAGAGTCCTGCACACAGTGAGGCCTGGACCAGGGGAACAGGGTTGAGCAGAAACTTGTAGGTTTTAGCTAAGTGAGGAGCAGCCCTGAGAAACAGGCATAGAAATCTTCAGGCTTGCCCAGAGTGATGGTGTGCACCTGTGGTTCTAGCACTCAGGAGGCTGAGGCAGGAGATTTCCCACAACCTGAACTGTACAGTGAGACTGTATCATAAAGAAAAGAAAAAAATGAAAACTTCAAGCTCACACCTTCATTCTGAGTTTCAGCATTGTGATTTTTGTTTTTTATTGTTTTATTAGTGCATGCTTGCAATAGATAATGAATATACTCATTGTGTGGAGCTGGTGCATATAAATATTGCCTCTTAATCTTTAAAAAGTGCTTCCCTTTTCCCTCCCCTCCTTCTTTTTTCTCTCCCGTAGGTTCACTTCCCATCTGTAAAAAATCTACCTCCCTATTCCCTATTGTCTGTCTCTTAGTTTGCTCTTTAAATTACTTATACTTTGGGTTTCTCATATAAGAGAAACCATGTGATATTTAAGTTGGGGTCCATTTTACTTCACATAGGATTATGGTTTCAAGGTGCATCCACTTTTTTTTGTACCAGGGATCAAACTCACAACCTCACTCTTGGCAGGCAGGCACTTATGCCACTGAGCTAAATCTCCAGTCCTGGATCCACTTTTCTAAAAGTAACTCAAATTTATCCTTCTTTATAGCTGTATAGAATTCCATTGTATATCTATTGATATAAGGATGATACAGGACCTGCAATAATAATAATCCAAATAATACAAGGGAGATATTATAACTCCCAACCTGCTAGATGTTTGGAATGCTGAGTTCATGTTCTCCAAAATCAAAGAATGAATTCTAAGGAACAATGGAGGTTAACAGCAGGAAATGTTTGTTAGAGGAAAGAAAGCTTCTGACTAAGAGAGACAGAAGTATGCTCCGGAAAGTGGTTTACCCATGAGCCTACTTCTCAGGCGAAGTTTTGTGGAGTTAAATCACAAGGCAGGTATAAGACAGGACAAAACTATGATCAACTAATAATATTGCAAGTATGGTCCCTTGGATAATATTGATCCAGTGGTCAGCAAATCACATAGCAAGTGTGCGTAGACTGAACAAGGACTTTTTTGGAGGTAGGATTAAGGAGGTTTTGGTCCCCACCCAAGGTGACTGATGCCAATTTAGAATATCAATCATTTCTCGGGAAATATGTAGGTATACTCATTCTGTCTTTTGACTTGAGGTCTGGCCTTCTATGAATGTGCCTCCACCCACAGTTGTAATGTATTCCCATCTTCTGCACTGGCTCCTGAGTGCCTGATATATTTCTATTTAACTTAGCTGTCTGTAATACTCCCAGCTCTGAAGATGTACTCCTGACCGCCATGGGAGGACAGGGGGCAATGACCGTTCTGGCAACTCCAGCTAAAGGGGGTCACAGTTGTGATCAGCAGTCAGAGAGACCCCACACGGCTGTATCTAAAGGCCCTCAGTGGGTACCACGCATTCTCGTCTCAGGAGGCACACAGCTTCAAGTCTGGAGGAGAAAACCCAAAGCAACAGTTAAGTACACACAGGCCAAATAGTAAGATCAACAAGATTATTATGAGTATAACCAACGAAAGTCTCCACAAAAGCTAGTAATCTCTCACAAAGAGGGAACAGAGAAAGTCTAGAGGATTTCAGAATCTGACTTGGCATTAACCTGTCATTTGATTTTTTTTGAGACAGGGTCTTGCTGTGTAGCTCAAGCTGGCCTGACTCTATATGTAGCCCAGGCTGAGGCAAGAGGATCACTGTGAGCTTTAGGCCAGACGCCTGGGCTACATAAGTTCAAGTCCAGCCAGCACTACATAGCAAGACTTTTCTCAAAAAAAGAAATGTCTGATGTCATCTGATTTTGGATGACAGCTTCCCTCGTTAATTTTAGTTTTTCATTTAGGGAAGAGACCAGTCATGGTGTTGTTTAAGGCCCACTGAGTATAGTCAGTGAAGGCCTTAATGTGTTGCATGACAATCTTAGGGAAAGGATAAAGATGGAAGCCAAAACGATCATACCACTGAAACACACTTCTAGATCATTGATGTCATAGATGGAATAAGTTTGTAGCTTGGCAATTACTTGTTTTGTACCAGGACTCAAACTCAAGACCTTATACTTGCCAGACAGGCACTTATGTCACTGAGCTATATCCCAAACTCCTTGTAGATACTTTTGACATTCTTGTCCTGTAATCATACAAGTCCCAGTGTGCATCTCCCTATCCATTTAGGGAATGCCCAGGGCCACAGAGCGGCCCCACTGGATGGGGGCTTGTCATCTAATTCTAGGGCAACTAAACCAGTCTGTTGCAAACCAATCTTTAACCTCTAAAGTTGTGGCGTCTATACACTGCTCAGGGGGTGTCTATCCCACATATTTAGTAGAGTTAGGCCAATGAAAATAAGAGTAATGGCTATGTTTTCAATGTAAGGGGACTTACAAGAATGAAAATTAGAACAGAGGAACTGGAGGGTGAGGGAGGGAAAGGGAGGGAAGAGGGAAAACAAAAGAAGAAAAATATGAGGGACCTTTCTGTTTAATTGTCTTATAGTTGGAGCTAACCACGAATAATCATCATCATATAAATATTGATTTTCTGTCCTTCAATGAGTTGTAAAGCCCTTGTCACAGATATGAGTTGTGCTAGCTGAGCACTAATTCCCAGAGTGAGTGAGACACTTTTAAGTGTCTGATGTAAAGTCAGTACTGTGTACCCTGCCTTTCTTGTCCCATTTTCATGAAAGAGCTGCCATCACAAAGGAGGGTCACGTCAGGGTCGGTGAGGAGTGTGTATAACAAGTCTGTTCTGGGTGCATATGAACAGAGAATTACCTGTTCACAGTCAGGTCTTTTAGCCTTAATTTTCTCCTTTTCTGGTAGAACAATGGCAGGGTTTAAGGAGAAACATGTTTTTCTAGAGCAGAAGCTGGTATTTAAGAAGGTGGTGGTAGGGGCTGGGGATTTAGCTCAGTGGCATAAGCACCTGCCTTGCAAGCAGGTGGTCGTGAGTTCGATCCCCAGTACCGATAAAAATGAAAAAGAAAAAAAAAAAGAAGATGGTGGTCTATGGTCAGGAATTTAGCTCAGCAGTGGCCTGCCTGGCAAGTGTGAGGTTGTGAGTTAGGTCCCCAGTACCAAACAAACAAACAAACAAACAAAAACAAGGAAGTTGGTGGTCTAATAGCCATAGGCTCCCTTTGGGAGATAAAGTCTTGCCACATTGTGAGGTGTATATTCAGTGACATCTTTGCCTAAAGTCAACTTGGATGCCTCTGGTACTATAGGAGAGCCACTGCAGCCAGTGCTGTGAGGCATGCAGGCCATCCCCACGTCTAGTTCATGACTCAGATACCCTACAGGCTGTTGAGTAGGTCCTGGATCCTGCATAAGCACTCCCAAAACCATTCCCTGCCTTTGATCAATACACAGATTGAAACAGTATCCAAAGAACATTCAGTGCTGGGACATTTAGAAGTGCTTGTTTCAACATCGGGAGGCAGTTTGAGAATCAAGTTCCCAGGTTAAAATATAGGTATCTGTCTTTTGGGCTTCCTTTATAAGCTGATAAAGTGCTCATGTAATCTTAACATATCCTGCTATCTCCAAAAGTGGCAAAAGCCTGTGATTCCCAGGAATCTCCTTAGCTGTTTTAGAATCTTGGGCTATGGGAAGGAAAGTATTGGTTTAATTCTCTTTTTCCCCAGCTTTTGGGTTACCGTAAATACGATAAGATCCAAATATTTTACCTCAAGCTGCAAAGCTGTGCCTTAGACCTAGAAACCTTGTAATCCTTGTCTACTAAGAAATTCAGCAGAGCAGGGGTGCCTTGGCTAGAGAGCTCTTCTGAGGGGGCATGTAACAGTGTATCACCTATATGCTGCAAGACCATGACTTGGGCACATTCAAACCATGCCAAGTCATGGGAAAGCACTTGCCAAAGGGAATGAGGACTGAGTCTGAATCATTGAGGAAGCATGGTTCACGTCACTACTTGGTTGTGAGGATTTCTAAAGGCACAAAGGAGGACTGGGGATTTAGTTCAGTGACTTAAGTGCCTGCTTGGCAAATGCAAGGTGGTGAGTTCGATCTTTGGTACCAATAAACAAATAAAGCATAAAGAAACAAGGGGGAGGTCAGCAAGAAGTGAGCCCTCCCTGTGAATTGGCACAATGTGTGAGCCACCAGGGGGACAGCAAGATGCCAGCTTCTTCCCATGAGTCAGTACCATTTGCAGACTGCAGGAAAAGAGAACAAGAAGCCACCAAGAAGCAAGTCTTTCCTGCAAGTCAGCACCATGCGTGGGCCACTGAGCAGAGACCTAGATGCCAGCCCCTTCCAGCATGTGGACTGGGAAACAAGAAGAGCCAACCCTGACCCCCACTGTAAGCACCCAGCTGATCTGGAGAAACACAGGCTGTGATGACAGCAATGGGCTAACATATAATTTAATACAAGCATATTTAGTGTTTCAATTACTTTGCAAGTCTAAAGCTGGTAGTCTGAGCATCTATTCAGAGGATAAAACAATACACAATGCACCATCTAGCGGGAAATCTCCTGAAGGTAGTAGCCAGTGTGAATGCTCTATGAGCTTGTTTTGAAGTCCTGTATCATTTTCATTGTTCTGTTGCATTGTGTTTTATTCTGGTAAGTCTTGTTTGATTTTATTGTGTCTGATGTCATGGGCAGCTATTTCAAAGGTAACAAGCTATATTATGGCAGCCATTATGGATTTACCATTATCTTGTTTTGAAGTCTTGTATTGTGTTCAGTGTTTTGTTTTCATTTGTTCTATTCTCTTCTGTTTTGTTTGATTTTTACTATGTCTGAAGGTATCTGCAGCTATTTTGAAGACCACAAGAGGCATTATGATAATAATTGTTGATTTTCTGTTGTTTTGAAGTCCTGTGTCACTTGCACTGGTTTGTTTTGATTTGGCTTTATTCCGTTTTATTTTGCTTGGCTTTATTCTCTCTAAAATAAAAATAAAAGTAAAATTAAAAAGGTGATACAGAATATAATATAAGACATAATATAAGAAACTGGGAATCTATTGTAAAGAATACAAAATAAGGCATCTTTTAAATCTAACACTGAGAACCAACTGGCATCTTCTGAGGTCTGAGAGAGAAGAGAGTGTGGGTTACGTACCACTGAGTAGTTTGACACTATTGTTTCATTTACCAATGTAGGGTCCTGTACCAACTTTTAATCCCCATTGGGATTTTTAGTTCCCAAGATTGGAGTGTGTACTGGCTACTGCAGACTTTAAGTAAACCTTGTGCCTTTAAATTATCAACCATAGGCAACCTCTTTTAACTGAGGTATAGCAGTTGGAAGGTCTTAGAGGGTATTAACTCTGGTGAGGAAAAATAATAGGATCTTAGAAATGTACCTGCACTAAGGAAGCTCTTAGTGCTCTAACTATTCTTCAGGATTTCTAACTGTATTTCAGGATTCTAACTATACTTCAGAATTTCTTTCTTTCTTTCTTTTTCTTTCTTCTTTTTCTTCTTCTTTTTTTTTTTTTTTTTTTTTTTGGTTTTGTTTTGTTTTGTGGTAACAGGGATCAAACTCATGACCTTACACTTGCTAGGCAAGCGCTTATGCCACTGAGTTAAATCCCTGGCCTTTCAGGATTTATTTCTGGCTCCAGGAATGGGGAGGTAGCTTATTCGCCCTGGGTGCATATACATTACAATATTTTCTTTCTTTCTTTCTTTCTTTTTTTTTTTTTATGAGACAGGGCTCATTGTGCTGTTCAGTGGCCTTGAGCTCACTTTGTAGTCAAGGCTGGTCTCAAACTCTCAACTATCCTCCTACCTCAACCTCCCGTATGCCACCACGCCTGGCTACATAGCAATATTTACTGGACTTTCAGGCATAATTAAAAATGAATGTGTAAAAAGAAAACCGTCCCAGTTACAGCCTAAAGGTTGTGAAAAATAATAAGTTATGGGGCTGGGGATTTAGCTCAGCGGCATAAGCGCCTGCCTTGCAAGCAGGCGGTCGTAAATTCAATCCCCGGTACCGATAAAAATGAAAAAGACAAAAAAAAAAATTAGTAAGTTACCTCCTCTCCAGTGAATCCTTTCACTGAGGCATAGCAGTTGGAAGGAAGGCCAGCCTTGAAAGAAGGACCAAGAGACAAGGACCAAGAGACATGGGTCAATGTCCAGCAGTGGGCTCATTTCTTTTCCCTCTATAGCCATGACTACTCCAGGTTCCTTCAGGGAAATGGCAGTCTGGCCAGAGGGAAAGGTAAGGAGTGCCCCAGGGCCCTGTAGTCTAGCTGGACTAGCTGTAAGATGTGTCTGAGCTCTGGGGCCTTCACCTCAGAGGACAGTCTGACTTCTAGTGGACACTATTGCAACCAGGGTGTAATTTATGGGACCTCTATGGCAGTGTCTCTTAGGGTGGCTTGCTTTTCCACAGCAATAGCAGGTGAGTTTAATTGTTGAGCTCTTCTTTGAGTCCTGAGACGTGGACTTAAGGTCCATTCACTTTAAGCCCACAACAGAGACAGATATTTTCTCTTGGTGTCTTTGTTTTCTTCCTTTGGTTCTTTCCTGGTCTCAATTAAAAAATACTAAAAAGGCCAGGCATGGTGTAGCACACCTGTAATCCCAGCACTTGGGAAGCTGACACAGAGGTATCACTGTGAGTTCAAGGGCTACAAACTGAGTTTAGGACCAGCCTGAAATGCAGTCGAACTCTGTCTCAAAAAGACCAAAAAAGAAATTGAGAAAGCAATTGTCACTAAAGTATCAGGTGAGCTATATGGAGCAAAAGCCATCTTTTGCAGCTTTTTCCTAATATCTGAGACTATCTTTGAGAATAATCTGTAAAAAGAAAAAAAGAATAATCTGTGCTAGGCCAGGAATATAGCTCAGGGGCACAACACCCTTCCTGGCAAGTGTAAGGTCCTGAGTTTGATTTTGTCCTTCTATCTGGTGAAGATTTAGGAATGTATATTTCATTAATGCCTCTCATAAATTCTCTAAGAAGACAGAGGCCTTCTGATCTTTCCCTGAAGAATAGCTGACAATTTAAAATAATTGAAGGTTTTAGTTCTCATCCTTCTTAGACCTTCAAGAATACATATGTGAAAATATCTCCTATTCAATCTCCCATCTTGTTGGTAGGTCAGTGGTGGGTCTTGCACAGGGACTGCTTGGACTCCACTAGGGACTGGCTCTTCCCCTGTCTTCTGACCTGAAGTTAACAATATGATATTCATCTCCAAATCTAATAGCAACTTGTAATGCTACTTGTCACTCATTAGAAGTAAATGTTTAATTAAAAAGTAACATTACATTTTTCCAGTCTAGTTCATAAGTCTAAGTCCTCTGAAGTCCTCAGTGTACTTATTATGGTTGTATGAAAACTTTCCTAGATCTTGTCTGATCTGTTTTAGATCACTGAGATAAAAGGACACATGAACACAGGTAGTACTATATTTGTCATTCATTTCCTGTGGCTTATATTTACATTTTGAATGCAAATAAGGATTATCTTTTAATGCAAAGAAAGTCTGAACATAAGACAATTCTGAACATTTTTCTTCTTTCTTACAGTGTAATTTTAGTTGTAATAATGTCATTTTCATTTCTTCCCTCAATATTTCATTTTTTCTCTGGGGATAGATAGGCCAAGCTTAGGTACAGAAAAAAATGTTAAATGGCTCTTTTTTCACATGTAAGGGTTGAACATTCTCCAGTGCTTAACAATATATTCCAAATGAGTAAGAGATTTTGACATCTGTTTCCCCATCTGAAAATACAAGAGAAAGAACTGGCATCCATTTAATTTCTACTATTTTCCATATCCTCAAGTTTTCCTCTGAGGTGACCCACTCAAGAGCTGGTGGCTGTCACCTAGAGAGAAACTAGAAGATAAGTCAGGTCAGACTAGCTACCCTTCTGGCTTGCAACCCTATCTTTCCCAGAAAACTCAAAAATTTTAACTCCAGCAGATGTTTCTAAAAGCACAGGTATGCCAGGTATGGTGGTGTACATCTGTTATCCCAGGATTTGGGAGGCTGAGGCAGGAGGATTACTGCAAGTTCAAGAACAGCCTAGGCTACATAGTGAGTTTAAGGCCAGTCTGAGCTATATAGCAAGACTGTGTCTCAAAAGACAAACTAATTAATTAACTAAATAAGTAGAAATACTTTTAGAGTGAGGGTGGTGCATGCCTATAACCCCAGCACTTGGGAGGCTGAGGTGGGAGGATCACCATGAGTTCAAGTGCAGTGTGCACTACATATGAGACCCTGTCTCATAAAAACCAAAAAATCAAATTAATTAATTAAAAAACACAAGTTACAATTGATTTCAACTGTAACACTCATGTTTTTTTTAAAAGGAAGCATACTTAGCAAGACAAGTAATCAAGAGCTCTGAACCACTGCTTTCCAATTCTTTGAAAGGGAGTAAGGAAAATGTCAAAGGGCAAATTGGAGGACTCCCTCCCCCGCAAAAAAGACCACCTCTAGAGTTAGATAAAGTCAAGGAAATGGCTTAGAGAAATTCTGTCCTGGGCCCTAGAGCAAAGAAGCCTCTAAGACATTTGCATTATTTACCTAATCATCGGAACAGGCTTACTTAGCAGTAGAAGGCTACATTTTATTCAAAGTGTAACCTAAAACTTTTAAGTTTCTGAAGCATACAGGTTAAATATATAGTCATCACCTAGCAACTAAAATTCGCCTGCTAGTAAAGGAGCATTTGTCCGTTTTCTACATGCACATGAAATAAGAGAAAGGCTGACTGAAAACATTTTTTAATTCTTAGTCGGCATATGTAAGGCACAAGTTTAGATCACTTCTCTGATACCTGTTTTTCCTCCGTGAGGGAAAATGAGTGTTGCAAGCTGCCTAGGCTTGACCTCCTGGAGGGAAGGTTGGTCTAACTACAAGGTGGTTCTGAAGTTAACTCACAGCAAGTTGGAGAAAAACTTAGAGAGAGTTTCTTTTTTTTTTTTCTTTTTTTTTTTTGTCTTTTTCCTTTTTATCGGTACCAGGGATCGAACTCACGACTGCCTGCTTGCAAGGCAGGTGCTTATGCCGCTGAGCTAAATCCCCAGCCCCAAGAGAGAGTTTCTAATCTACTAGCAGAGAGAAAAGTATTATAGGTAAGTGGAGATTTTTCTGCTGGCCACCCAGTTGGGCTATTGGGACCCCAGTTCCCCTGAGGAACCTTTGGGTATGCACCAGAGTGGCATCGTGACCATGCCCTTCGGTTATCCTCTCAACTTTTACTGGTTTCATGCAACCAAAGATTTGTCTCTAGAAACAAATCCAGTTGCCTGTCCGGTCAATAGTCCAGTGGCCCCATTGGCTTCGGTGCAGATTTACCGGAAGGTGCTAGAAAATCTGTTTTCTGCTTTAAGAGTAGCAGCTGCTTTAAGAACATTTAACTAGCTGGTAGAGTGACCATTGTTTGTTAAAGTTCTATAAGGGACAGATAAAAGTCTGAGCTGAGGGCCAGGGATTTAGCTCAGCAACATAAGCACCTCCCTGGCAAGTGTGAGGTCTCGAGTTCAAAAAAATGTATGAGCTAAATATAATTAGATTTCATTAAAAACTTCCATTTTATAGCAATTCATTTCAAAGTTCATTAGGGTCTTGTAACATTACTCTTCCCTAGCATTGCTGTTTAATATATAACAAGCCACATAAGGAACTTAGTAAATTCAAATTCAGTATGTCCAAATGCAACATATATGAAGCAGAAATACAAGTAAAATACTTGCCCATAAAAGTAAATTATAATTTTTACCATGGTCTCAACTTAAATTAATCATAATTTTTTAACAAAGGACAATACACATGGTGGTGCACATCTGTAATCCCAGCACCCAGGAGGCTGAAACAGGAGGATCATTGCAAATTTGAAACCAGCCTGAGCTACAAAGTGAGCTCAAGTCCAGCCTGAACTGCATAGTGAGACCTTGTTTCAAAAAGACAAAAAAAAAAAAAAAAGGACAACGCACAAAAGAGACAAGGCATAAGCAATTGACAAATACAAGGCATAAAAATTCAATGCAAATGTAGTTGACACAGAAAAGGCATAAAATTCAAGGCACACACATTTGACAAAAGACAAAGAAATTCAAGTCTTAAGCAACTGACAAACAAGTTTGACAATTTTTATTACCTAAGTGAGTCACAATCCAGAATCAATGAAACAAAATAAACATGTATGTCCATTCATTTATCTCGGTGAAGTCTCTAAAATGATACAGGATGATATAGGACCTCCAAATAATTCAAATAAGATAAAGGAATTATCTCAAAAAGCTGGGGTTGGAAGTCCCATTTGACCCAGCTATTCCACTTCTAAGTATATTCCCAGAAGAACTGCAAACATCATACACAGTATTTTGTTTATAGCAGCACAGATCTTGGAAATAACCTAAGTGTACATCAACTGAGAAAAATTGTATTTTTATACAAGGAGTACTACTCAGCTATAAATAGTGACCTCATTGAGATATTTATTAATAAATGGATGCAACTTGAGACCATACTCATAAGTGAAATAAATCAAACTCACATGTATAAATCCCATATAGTCTCCCTAGTGTAAGAAATGGTAAGAGTACGTAAGATTTTATGGTAATCATGATTCCCCTTTACATTGCTTTGAAGCCTTATAATGTTTTCATTCATTAGTTGGAATGGTTTTATTCTGTCTTGTTTGATTTTATTATCTGTGATGGTATGAACAGCTATTTTGAAGAAAACGAGACATTATGGCAACCATTGTGATTTAATATTATCTTGCTTTGAAGTCCTACCATGCTTTTGATCTTCTGTTTCCATTGGTTCTATCATATTGTATCTTATTGGATTTTAATATGTGTGATAGTATAAACAATTTTTTATGGAAAATGAGATAATATATTAGCCATTGTTCATTTTCTGTTATTTGGTTCTGAATGCCCTGTAATACTTTCATTCTCTTGAATGGTTTAATACTATTTTGTTATATTTGATATTATTGTATATGATGGTATGCTCAACTATTTCAAAGAAAGAGACATTATGGTAGCTACTGTTAATATCGGGTTGTCTTGTGGTGAAGTACTGTGTTGCTTACATAGTTCTGTTCTGATCTGCTTTGTTCTGTCCTCTTTTGTCTTAATGTCTTTAAAATAAGATAAAGGAATTACTATATCTACCAACCTGTGAGATATTCAATACACCAAGTTTGTGTTCCCTAAAATTAAAGAATGAATTCTAAGGAACAACTGTGGGGAGTGGCTGAAGCTGGAGATTGATTACACATTTGGAATGCCTGAGGTGAGCTATGTGAACAATCTGTGTTTCAGCCCCAAGAACACAGAGAGCCCAAGGCAATCCAAGCAAACAGGTTGTTAGGCAGAGGGGTTGATGTCAGGTGACATCAACCTCCCGAGTGTATAAATAACCATGCTGCGGTCATTGAGCAGTCCTTTTTCTCCCATCTGGAATATTCCACCTTACCTCAGCTTTCCAACTCTTGTCTTTATTTCTTCATCCTCCAAAATTCTTCACCCTAAGAATTTCAGGAGCTGTGCTGGACATGGTGGACTGGCACCTGAATAGGGACTCTGGGTATTAAGAAATAGTAGATTTCAAAATAGTAGGTGAGGGGACACCTCTGAGAGTGCCCATGAAAACAAAAACAGGTTCAAGAGACACCTAGGAGAGAGAGGTGTACTGGTATTGATTTCATCAGATGTAAAATATGGGGCAAACAGGGCAACAGTTGTAAATAGAAATTGTTGTATGATTGATTCCCACATTTACTTTTGTGTTTATAGACTACTAAGGGAGTGTCTTGTTGACTGTTGAGATGACCACTGTGGTTTTGGCTTGGAGTGCTATTTTAAAACTAAGTTCCAAGCAGAAAAAAGATGGCAAAGCAACAGCTCCCTTGATAAAGCTTAAACTCTCCAGCTTTGCTCAATCAGATAAGGAATGAAATGAAGGGGACAAAAAAGAAATAGCTAAAGCATGTTTAAGTCCAGGGGATTATTTACTGTGGAAGTGAAAATGTTTGGATTTATGTGCAGATCAGCACAGTGCAGCACAATGTCGTAGCAAGGAGGGACGCAGGCTGAGCAGAGAGAGGATCCTGCACCTCTGGCTGCACTCTGGCATACCCCTGGACCCTTGCACCCTGAACTGAGCTTGGGTCCATGAGAGCTGCAGCAGTTTAAATTGGAGGAGGGAAAAGCCAGGTCAGTGCAGATAGCAAGGCCAAGGGGCAACAGATTGCCAAACCACTGAGCCAAGAGAGCTTGCTCAAAACTCCAAGGCAGCAGAGTGGAAACCGCAGCCAGAGATGGGAGCAACAAACATGAGCCCTAGGTGCCCAAATACAGGATACAGATTTTTTTCTTCTGCACAAAAGATTGAATTGCAGGTTGTTATATGGGCTTTGCAAGGTCATTCATCCACTCCCATTAACCTCTTTTCAGACAGTGCTTATGTTTGTGGCATGGTGACCACACTGAAACTGTGACTATACACACTAGTCAGATCTTTCTCATTTATTTCAAACTCTACAACTTGTCACTTGGTCACACCATGTTCCCTGTTTTACCAGTCATTTACATTCTCATTCCCGATTGCTGGGTCCTCTTACCAATGGAAATGCTATAATCAACAGATTGCTCACCATTGTCACTGATACTCCCTCAGATGCCTTGCAATAGGTTTCTGCCTCCTGTGTGCCACCTTCCATCAAAATGCTTCTGCCTTGCACAAACAATTCATTTTAATCTAGGAACAGAATTGATTTTAACCTGGGAACAGGCTCCACAAATTGTTAAGCAATATTCCTTGTGTGTAACATATCTTTCTTCACTCCTCATGGGCATTAATCCCCTATGATTGGGGTTATACCCCAATCATCTCTGGCAAGTGGATTTCACTCAAATTCTTGAATTTGGCTCTTTGCACTGGGCCCACATTTCAGTGGATACTTCCTCAGGATTTATTTTCATTTCTGCCCGCACCGATAAAATAACTAATGATGTCATTGCTCATTACTTCCATGCCTTTAGTACCCTGGCTACCCATGGGTGCTGCCTTCCAAACGTTTTGTAAAACTTTTCATACTTCCCTTACCATGAGAATTCTTTATAATCCTCAAGATCAAGAAACTGTTGAATGGGCTCACCATATCCTCAAAATTCAGTTACAAACTTAAAAGGGGAATCCTTCCTTACAAAAATTCACAACTCATAATAGACTTCACTTGACAGTATATATTACTAGCTTTTAAAATCCTAGTAGGGATGTAACTACAGCAGAAAGACAATTTAATCAGGTAAAGGAAAAGAAGCTAAGAAGGGTCCTTTGGAAATATTTTCATACTGGACAATGGACGATGGAACACAGTACACATATGGGGTTGAAGCTATGCCTGTATCTCTCCAGAGAACACTGAACAGCCTATCTAGCTGTATCAAGGACCTGGACCCAGAGAAGGAGTTGATTGCACCTGTCAAGAATCCTATGACAGTGACACCACAGAATCACACCACAATTGATAGACAAGGATGGGGCTAGATGTGACCTGGGGCCAATTAAAGAAATTGACCCAGGATGACCAGAAGATGGTAACAAAAAATGGGAATCAAAGGTCTGAGTAGACAATAGAGTACATAAACAGAGCTGAAATTTACATGAAACTGAGCTGAAAATTACATGAAAGAAAGGGACATGAAAGATACTAGAGTTCTTGGAGTTGGCAACATTGGCTGGCTGTGGGGGAGGAGATCAAGAAGCCAACAAGAAGTCAAGTCCTTCCTGTGAGTCAGTGGCAAGTGCTGACTGCTGGGAGGAGAGCCAGATGCCAGCCCCTTCTGACACAGAGAAGAGCCAAAATCCCTCCCCTCTCCCCATGACTGGCTGATCCAGAGAAACACAGACTGCAGTGGTAACTATTGAATAAAATGCAACTAAATGCTTGTAGTGTTTAGTGTTTGATTGACTTTGTAGGCCTAAATCTAGTGTCTAATCATATATTCAGAAGATAACAGTATGCAATGTAGCACCTAGAGAGGATCTCCTTCTGAAGGTGAAAGCCAGTGTTAATTCCCTACTACTTGTTTTGAAATCATATATCATGCTTATTGATACGCTCAGCAGTCGTTTTGCAGTTGTTCCTTTTCTCCCATCTGGAAAGAGGACTCCATCTGACCTCAGCTTTCTGACTCTTATCTTTATTTCTTCATCCTCCAGCATCCTTTCATATCCAAAATGTGTTTATTGGGATGGCTTTCCACTCATCTGTTAGTGCTGCTTCCTTCTGAAGGAATATCCTTCTGTGAGCCTTGCTTTTCCTTCTGTAGACTGGTAGTGGACAGTGGAGCAACCAACACACAGAACTACCATTTGCACATGGCTAAAGGTCATGGTGACTTTATAGCAACCTGGGCATTGCACATCCTTGAAGTAGAAAATGGGGCTCTGCATCAGGCAATTCTTGTGCTTCCTCTTCTCCTCCTCCAGAGTGGAATGAAGGAGATCTTTTATGAGAGGCATGTTCTCTTAGGGTGGTTATCACCACAGGAAAGGGCACTCCAAGAATTTTGAGAACTGCACTGGACACAGCACATAATGGAGGTGAAGAGCAGGAAATATTTATTGGGGAAAAGAAAGTTTCTGCCTATGAGAGACAGAGGGGAGGCCTAGAAAGTGGTTACCCACAAGCCCACTTCTCAGGAGAAGCTTTGTGGAGTAACACCACGAGGCAGGTATAAGGTAGGACAAAACAATGATAATAGTAATCCAATGGGGAAGCAAGTCATGTTGCAAGTGCACATGGGCTGAACAAGGACTTTTTTTTTTTTTTTTTTTTTTTTTTTTTGGTACCAGGGATCGAACTCATGACCATGTGCTTGCAAGGCAGGCGCCTATACCACTGAACTAAATCCCCAGCCCCTGAACAAGGACTTTTAGTGGAGAAGATAGGTCAAGGAGGTTTTGAATTACCAATTTAGAATGTCTACCATTGCTGTTCATCCCTCAGGGAAGTACACATGTAATCATTCTATCCCCTTGTCTTTTTTTCTTTTTATTTTATTAGTACATTGTATATATATATATATATATATATATATATATATATATATATAATGATAACACTCATCATAGAAAATTTGTACATGTACATAGTATATCTTGCTTCTTTTTTCCCATTCCTCTCACTTCCCTTTAACCCCTCTTCCTTTCTTTATTTACAAAAGCTTTGTTTCCATTTTTCCCTTCTATTCTATTTTTTCTTGTCCCTTCTTTCCTTTCCCCCCCTCCCTCCTTCCTTGCTCTCCCCATTTGGAGAAATTTTTATTTTTGGTACCAGGGACATGACCTCGCACTTGCCAGATCAGTTCGTATCCCCTTTTCATTTGAACATTTTCTTGCCGTTTCCCAATATTTATTATACATTTTGGTCTTTGTTTACATTTTAAGTTTCTCATAGCAGTGAAACCATGAAATTTTTGAACGTGTGAGTCTGATTTATTTCATTTAAGAGCATGGTCTCAAGATGCATTCATTTAACTAGCAATATCTCAAGCTTATTCTATTTATACAGAATAGTACTTTATTATATATATATTTTTAAAACCCACATTTTCTCTTATTTATGCACTGGTTGATGGGAATTGGGCTGTTTTCAAGATTTAACTATTACAAACTGTGCCACTATGAATATGGTTGTTCATATACTGCTGTGGTATGATGCTTTTAATTCTTTCAGGAAGATACCAGGAAGGGGAATACTTGGGTTGAATGGGACCTGTAGTTGTAGAATCTCCACACTGATTTTCACAGTGGTTGCACCACCAACAGAGGATAAGGGGTTTTTTTTTTTCCTCACATCTCTGCCAGCATTCATTATAGGATGACTTGTTGATAATAGCTATTTTTCCTGAGTGATTTGGAATCTTGGCATTGTTTTAATTTGCATCTCCCAAATGACCAGTGATTTTTTTTCCTACAGAAAATACAGAAGAAGTGGATGGAGTCCAAGATACATATGATTTACCAAAACTGAATTTAAAAGATGTAAAACTTCTAAATAAACCAATATTATTTATAAATTAAATTTAATTTCACCTTTAATTTCACTATATTGATTCTTCTAAATAAACTGATATCCTCTTTGTAAAAACCTACTAGCAGGGGCTGGGGATTTAGCTCAGCAGCATAAGCGCCTGCCTTGCAAGCAGGCAATCATGAGTTTGATCCCCGGTACAGATAAAAAGGAAAAAGACAAAAAAAAACCAAAACAAACAAACAAAAAAAACCAACAACAACAAAAAACCTACTATCAAAGAAAAGCTCAGACCTTGATGGAATTACTGTTGAATCCTACAAGAAATTTAGAGAAGACCTATTGCCAATACTTCTCAAATTCTTTAATGAAATTGAAAGGGAAGCAGTACTTCCACAAACCTAAAACCCACAAATTGGAAAAATATCTTAGCCAATCATCCTTTAGACAAAGGACTTTTATCTAGAATATATAAAGAATTTTTTTTTAAAACCAGGCCTCCAAAATTCAAGGACCCAATCCAAAAATGGGCATCAGGGATGAATACACACTTCTCAGATGAAGAAGTACAAATAGCAAATAAACAGATGAAAAAATCTTCAACATCAATGATCATTTGGGAAATGCAAATTAAAACAACACTCAGATTCCATCTCACCCCAGAAAGAAGGGCCAAGATCAAGAAACCAATAAACAACAAAGGGGCTGTGGGAAAAAGGGAACTCTTCTCCACTGTTGGTGGGAGTGTACACTGATGCAACCACTGTGGAAATCAGAGTGGAGATTCCTCAAAAAACTAGGATTAGCGATACCATTTGACTCAGCTACTCCACTTCTGGGCATTTTCCCAGAAGAACTGAAAACATCATACCACAGTGATACATGTGCACCCATGTTTATAGCAGCACAATTTATAATAGCCAAATCTTGGAAACAACCCAAGTGGGCAACCCAATCAAGGAATGGATAAAAAAGATGTACTTTTATGCAATGGACTACCACTCAGCTATAAAAAAAACATTTTTATAAGTAAATTAACTTGACTTGAGACCATGCTCATAAATGAAATAAATCAACCTCACAGGTATAAATACCATATTGTCTCCTTAGTGTAAAAAACTGAAAAAATATAAATGATCCAAAATCTACAATAAATTCTGTGTAAGGGTAAGGAACTGCTCAATAAGAAAAATAATTGGGATAGGAGAAAGGAAAAAAGAAGGAAAGGAAAAGACATAAATTTGTATATATAAACATAAGAAGGCTAAAATGGCTATACTACTAATTGTATTAGCTATTGGAAAAGAAAAGTTAATATTCATATGATTAGATGAATTTTACATGTCTATATATTATTCTAAGCAACCCTTTTGCAGTAACAACATGCAATATTACAAGCATTGTCAAATTCCTATCATTTTGTTTTGTAAACCTATACTATTGTTGTATTTGATTTGTTGTTGTTGTTTGTCTCTTTTGCTTTTCTTTATCTTTTTTTCTCTTAAATAAAAAAAGAAAAAGAAATACTAGAGTACTCTGGATGGAATGATAGCCTTTGCTCTTGGGTTGGAAGAACCAACATAGTGAAAATGACTATTCTTCCAAAATTGTTATACAGATTTAATGCAATCCTAATCAAAATTCCAAAAGCATATCTCACAGAATTAGAGAAAACAGCAGGCCATGGTGGCACATGCCTGTAATCCCAGCACACAGGAGGCTGAGTTAGGAAGATTGCCACAAACTCAAGGCCAGCCTGGGCTACATAGTGAGTTCAGGGGCAGCCTGAACTAATGAGACCCTGCCTCAAAAACACAAAAAAAGAATTAGGAAAAACAATCCTAAAATTCATTTGGAACCAATGGAATCAATTAGAAGATGTAGAAACAAACCCACAATTAACACAATTTAGATATACATAATGATCAAAATTATCATAGTCTTTGACAAAGGAGCCAAATATCTTCATTTATGCTTGCTTCAGAAGCACAAATACAAACACCTTCACTGGAAGAAAGATATCTTTTGTCTGTGATCTGGCCCTAAAGGAAAGCTCCTTCTCCCACAGCTGTAATGTACACTGGTGCCCTTAAAGGCACAGCCCTGTGTGACAGCCCATAGTTATTTCTATTTAAATCAACTGTCTGTAATACTGTGAGATATTTTTCTTTATTCAGTTGTGTGTTGATGGGCATGTAGGCTGTCTCCAAGAGTTAGCTATTGTTTATTATGCTATAAACTTGGATATGCATGTATTCCTGTGATATTGTGTCCTGAATTTTTAGTAAGACACCCAGAAGAGTGTCTCAACTGAAAAGCTTTGAAAGCCAAACTGATGGTGTACACCTGTAATCCCAGCACTCAGGAGGCTGAGGCAGAAGAATTTCTGGGAGGTCAAGGCCAGCTGGGCTACATAATGAGTTCAAGGCCAGCCTGAACTATATGGTGAGATCCTATCTCAAAATAAAAACAAAAAAGACTGACAGTAAGTTGGATTCAAATCTCATACCTGGCCAAGTGAATTACATTTTTTTTTTTTGAGATAAGCTCTCAATGTTTAGTTCGGGCTAGTCTTAGATTCAGTATGTAGCCCAGGCTGAATTCCAACTCATGGTGATCCCGCTGCCTTGGCCTCCTGAATACTGGCATTTCAGGCAGGTGCCTCTACACCCAGTTTAATGACATTCAGTTTTAAAAGTGTGAAATGATAGTGAGCATTGTCAAGCAGAGATTCCTTACCTAGTTGCCTAAAGGGCAGTGTTTTACTAGCAGCAAGGAGACCAAAGTAGATGTGTCCTAAAGGAAGGGGTTCCTTAAAATACGAAGAAACTGGGCCAGGCATAGTGACTCACACCTATAACCCCAGTACTCTGGAGGCTGAAGCAGGAGTATTAACATGAGTTTGAGGCCAACCTGGGTTACACAGATTTTTCTTAAGTATAAGAAAATATTTAATCAGCTCTTCTCCCTGATAAGTGGTTGTGGTGTGGCAGGCTGTGGCTGCCCCAGGGCAAGAACCACCAGGGTCTCCTGGTCTCCTGAGATCCATGCCATGTTGGAACTTAGGGCACCGGAAAACCAAGCAACCAGCTTGCCTCCCTTCTAAGTGGCAGTGAGCCTATGGGTGCCTGAGCTGAGAATCAACCATCCCACCACCACCACCCCCATTAGCAAATGGGAGCTGTGATAATAACTCAGACCCCGGAATAAAATCCAAGGAAGCAAGAAATTAAAATTTAGGGAGCAAAGGCTTTATTTTAGGCCAGGCCTGGCAACACAATCTCTGGGAGCCAATTTGGAGACTGCACGCCTGACGGCTAAAAGTCAGGGATTTTATTTATTTATTTATTTATTTATTTATTTATTTTTGTCTTTTTCCTTTTTATCTGTACTGGGGATTGAACTCACGACTGCTTGCTTCCAAGGCAGGCGCTTATGCCACTGAGCTAAACCTCCAGCCCCATGGGCTTTTATCTTGTAAAAACCACAAACAGCTGCTGGTCTCACAATGCAAGGGGGGGGCTGGGGCGCACTACAGAACAGGAACGTGGCGATTACATTGGGAAGAGCAAAGTTCAGATAAGGGTTGGGCTAACAAGCAAGTCTCCCTGCATACAAGCAAGTTTAGATTGGGCAAACATCTTCTTTCCCTTAGCAGAGAATAGAGAAGTCTAGCAGTAATTAACAACCCCTGTTAGCTTATTTTAGCACCACATCTGTTATTTGTAGAGGGCAACAATGGTTAACATATCAATTAAGTAAGATTTTACAATTTTTACAGAGGAGAGCATTTCTTAAAGAACAGCACATTTTATTACAGATAGCCGGATGAGGGGTAAGGGAGGGGGTTGCAGGAAACTGAAACCTAAGGCTTTTACTGCTTTCTCAGGAAATAGAAACTTAACCCTGAAAGATAAGAAGGGGAGGGGGCTGAGCGGGGCATACAGAACAGGAATGAGGCTCAATGGTTAGAACTAGGCTATAACAGGAGCCAGAGATCTGGGCATCTTTTGGGAGGCTGACCATATGCAATATAGAAAATAAGGGGGATTTCTTTCTACCATCCCTTTGAAGGCAAATATTTTTACCACTGTTTTGCTTTATTCTGATTAATGATACTGCTCTATTCAATACTCTGTTTTGATAAGTTCTATAACGTTCTGCACTTCATTTTGCTATACCTGATTGAAAGAACAATTATTGTGAAGATAACGAGATAGACTGTGGTACCTATTACTGTTATCCCGTTAACCTGCTGTGAAGTTCTGTACCAATTTCACTACACTGTCTAAACTGGCTTTGTTCTGTCTTATTTTGTTGTATTTTACTA
The DNA here is from genome assembly GCF_034190915.1 of Cavia porcellus. Classification (NCBI taxonomy): domain Eukaryota; kingdom Metazoa; phylum Chordata; class Mammalia; order Rodentia; family Caviidae; genus Cavia; species Cavia porcellus. Next base: position 32,376,361 of record NW_026947500.1, read on the forward strand.
CCTTCAAAATAATTTTTTAAAACTTTTAAAAAAAGAAAATATTTGACTTTCCTTAGGGTTTGTTTCTTTAATTCTTTTTCTCTAAAATGAGTAAGTGCTTTGTTCATGAGTCCTACAGAAAAGTTATTGGGAATGTTCTGTAAGACTTGGTTACCAAGGACTTGGGAAAAAATTCCACTTAGACAAGCAGTCCGCCTGGGTGCCAACATTCATCATTTTGATGTTACCTTATTTTCTAGCATGGTGTGTAGGAAGAAGTAAATAGCCTCTGAAAGACCATGTAAGGCAAACATATAAAAATAACTGTGTGTTTTGGGTACAAATCACCTCGGGCAATCTGAAGTGTGTCTATAAATATTTATTTGAATGGAACGAATGCCCACTCTCCTAAGCCCTGCAGTGAAGACCCTTAGACCTTTGGAGGCCTTACCAGAGAGATTCATGTCCTGGTGGGGCTGGCTCTGTGAGAGCTTGTCCTACCTTATCCCTGTGTCAGGGGACTCAGGGGTACTTGGCAGGTGACCCCACATCTTTTGCACAGCCAATTAAAGGGGAGGCCCTCGCATAATCCAGTCTCATCTTCAAGACATACAGAGCAGGGGCTAGTTTTGCTTTCTTCATGAGGATGTATAGTTCCTGAATTCTGTTCTAACTGAATGTTGAACAAACACTGTGCTTCTCACATTCTAGTATTTCTGCTTGAAGCATTAGAAATATGGTGTCATAGTTTACGTTTAGGTGTGTCCCAAGCCTCATGTACTCACGGGGGAAGCTTTGGGAGGGGACCGGCTCATGGGACATGACACTCATTGGTGGATTAGTTCACTGATAACTTCAGAGCTAACTGTGATTTGGGAGCTGAAGCCTGGTTGGAGGAGGTGGGTCATTAGGGGCGTGGCCTCTCTCCTTCTACCTTGATCTCTCTTTGCTTCCTGCCACCATGCCATGAGTTGTCTCCTCTCTCCCATGCCTCCCGGCCTTGGAACCATCCACCTGTGAACTGAAACCTCTAGAAACTATGAGCCAAATAAACCTTTCTTCCTTTAAGTTGTAGGTGTCTTGTATTGTGTCTCAGAAACAAGAGAGTAATAAGACACCTGATCTGTCCTCCTATTAGCGACCTAGAAGCAATTAGTAACCAGGAGTGTTTCATGGGTGTGTGTACTTTCCCCTGGGATCTGCACAAACGTTAGGGGAGAGGGAAATCTGAGAGGCCATACCACCTTTAAAACAACAAAGGCTTAGAGTTTGGACATTCTGGAGCTAAAGTTCAAAAAAGATTCCCACAGTTGGAGCCAAGTATCAGTGAGTTACTGTCATAAGAGTGTCCCAAATTTCAGTTCTACAGTCCCTTTCTAGATATTTTAAAGGAAATCTTGGAAGTGATTGGAATCTCTGTTAGTCAATGCAATACTGATACGATTTTGGTGGGATAGACAACAGAAAAAGAGATCTTTATTGCAGGCATGGGAGGGCTCCGAAGAGACGCAAGCGCCCTCAGGTGAGAACAAAGAAATGGAAGTACTTTATCAGGTCTGGCGGGGGGAGGAGTTTGGCAGGTGGGCAAAATGACATATCAACAACTGATTTGAAGGAGCATCTGCATGTGCAAAACAGGAAACAAAAAAATTTACTGGGGGTTAGGGGCAGAGTGGTGGGCAGTTGTGGAGTCTTGGGAGCGGGAGGTTTATTTCTGGAACTAGAAGAAGAACATAGAAGTTACTCTTGGAGAAATAAGTTGCTTCTCTGGGCCTGGTACCGAGTTCAGTGGATGTCATGTTACAGATAGCTAAGCCCCAGGCTGGCACAATGTATCAGGTACAGTTTTAGAGCATTAAGATATTAAGACATTGCAACAAACAAACAAAATGCTAACAGAGCCAGACATGATGACACTGCTTATAATCCCAGCACTTGGGAGGCTGAAGCAGGGGAATCTCTGTAAATTTGAGGTCAGTTTGAGCTACACAGCAAGACCTTGTCTCAAAAATTGAGAAGAATTAGAAAGATGAGAGGAAGAAGAAGCAACGGAGGAAGAGGAAGATGACTAGAGATATTAGCATTATAGTGACTTCAGTTATATTTTAGCTTGTGGAGCCTAGGTCCTGAGAATTAATGTCACTTAACATTGCTATTCTAATGAAATTTCTATGTCTGGCAGTTCTTGATTGCTTTAAGTGCCATTGTTGCTTGTTAAATGGAGCCAGACACTTGATTATATCACTACTGTGACTTCATAATCCAAGCCCTAACTATTCTATTGGAGGACAGTTCCAGTCCGGTCTCTAATTCCCCTGGGCTTAGTATAAATATCTTCCAATTCTCAAGGTTGTAATAGTCTGTAGTAGGCTACTGAAAGGGATGTTTCTTAGTGAGAACTTCTAGAACCAATGCTATTTTCTCTGGGGTTAAGTTGGCACCATTGGCATTAAGATCAGCCCCTTCCACTGTGCCCACGTTTAATGTACCAAGGACACAGGTGTCAAGTCGATACCATTATGGTGAAAGGGGCCATGCAGTCTGCCCAGTGGGCCAGACAGGGCCTGGCTTACTTCGGGAGATGACTGAAACCAATCCACTCTCGCTTCTTCATATTTATTGCTAATCACTCAGCCATCTTCTACTACATCAGTGGTCTGAAAGTGTCAGCCACATCCACACTACTTGAGAATGTGTAACAATATTCTCAGACCAAACCCAGTACCTATTCAGAAATGGAGCTGCAGCCTAAGAATCTGTGCATTAACGAGCCTGCCCTGTGATTCTGACATACATTAAAGCATAAGAATGACTGTGGCATCCTACATTGGCATCCCTATAATGCTAGCTCTCTTCTGGGTTCTGAGGTGGCCCCCCACTGTTCAAATACACCACTCACCCTCAGGTCTTCCATGGATACTCTGATACCTGCTCTGTGACCAACAAATTCCCCTATATCTTCCATATCTTCTGGAAACGTCCCACAAGCCTGCTTGGGTGATCCATATCCTCCTTTCTCGCCATCACTAACTTTGGCCCATTGCTGTTTCTCTACTATTTTATGAACAACTCCTGTTCTTTTGAGGCTAATGCCGTGGGATAGTAAATTTTATTAGTCAACTTCACTGGGGTAAGGGATGCCCAGAAAGCTAGTAAGACATTATTTCTGGATGTACTTCTGACAGTGTTTCTGGAAGAGATGAACAAGTGATTCAGTAGACTGAGTAAAGAAGGTTCACCCTCACCCCAGTGGATGAACACAACTGGAGTCCCTGCAAGCCCAGGAGGAATGGAAGTGTGAACTCTCAGTTCTCTGTCTTTCTTCATGAACTGTAGCATTCATCTCTTCTGCCCCAGGATAGTGCAGATCGTGATGTTCAGGATTTCATGCTCAGGGACTTACACCTCACACTAGAAAGTAGGCTTCAATGGCTATAGGAAATCATCGGAGTTTAAAAGCTGAATGAAACAGCCTGACTCTTTCAGAAAAGAATGCCCAGGCTACTATGTAGAAAATAGTCTGTAGGGGAGGCATGGGTGGAGCTGAGACATAGTGAAGAGATTTCTGCTGTGGGCCTGTGGGGAGATGAAAGTGTCGGACTAAGCTGGGCATGGTGGCTTACACCTGTAATCCCAGCACTCGGGAGGCTGAGACAGGAGGATCACTGTGAGTCCGAGACCATCCTGGGCTACAAAGTGAGCTCAAGGCCAGCCTGAACTGCATAGTGAGACCTTTCTCAAAAAAAGACAAAAAAAGAAAGAAAGAACAAAAGAAAAAAAGAAAGAAAGTGTCAGACTGGTGAGGTTACCTTGTGCTTTCTCTGTACTTTTATCTAAAAGTGTGACACTTGAATCAGCAGCATCCAATATCACCTGGGAACTTGTAGTGCCAATTTTCAGGCCTCATTTCACTCAACCACCTATTTTTTATTATATTTTTAATCCTTTACAGCCCTTCTCTTTATCAGCATAAAATCTTCACCTCTTACTTCACAGAAATACAGAGAGGAACCATTGTGCAAGAATTCCTTCCACTTCCGGCCAGCATACCTATAAATAATTATGAATGGTTTTCTTCAATCTGGTAGCATTAAAGAAGCATCTCTCTAACTGTAACTGAGGCTTCTACCATCCACACTTGTCCAACTCTCTCCCCTAACATACCCATAACTCCCCACCCCACTGCTTTCATCCTGTCCTTCCCAACACCTTGGGAGGCACTGTCTACATCCACTATCTCTACTCTCCAGTCATCTCTCCAACATTTTAGAACCTTTAGTTCCAGCCATTCCACTGACAGATCTCTTACCAAGGTCTGCAATGATCCCTTTCTGCTAAAACTGGAGATATTCAGTTGTGTCATACAAATATGTGCCAAAGTGCTGAAATACCTTTGTACCAGTTTTTATAAGAGTTACCACACACCCCAACTCCCTGAATACCTCTTTTTTGCCCAATAATTCAGATCCTTCCCCTCCCCCATCACCTAGCAAGAAAGAGTTAAAGCCAGGCACAAGCCAGGGTGCGCCTCACCCTACTTCTCAGTCAGGTTAACATTTGCTCCAATTGACCCGTGTCATACCAGTTTTAAACACTTTCAGTAAAGCTTATTCTGTCTGAAATCAACAGATTTTCCAGTCTTCATTTTGACTGTTCCAAATCACTTCACACAGTTGATTCTTTGAAACAGTTTCTTTCTTTCTTTTCTGGGATATCGTACTGTCTCCTGGTTTTATTTGTGTGCTTCTCAGTTTTTGCCTCTGCCTTTCCCCACCCATATAGCCTCTAAAAGGTAGTGTTGTTCTAGGTCCTCTTATCTTTATTATTGCAGTAGGTCTCACTTATTCTAACCACAAAGCTTCCATTACTGTCTGGATATGAATGAATTCCACTGTGAGCGTCTTACCAAGATCTCTCTTCTGAAATCCAGCTCTACTCAATTATCTGCTTATCAGATCCATTTGGATGTCTCATAACCCTTACAAATGTAACATATGAAATTGAACTTTCCATCTCTTACAGCCCACCTGATCCTTCTGCAGGGATGGTTTTACATCTGCCCAAGGCACAAGTCAGAAACCTAGGATTCATCTGTGACTCCTCTCTTCCTTCCCACCTTCCCACATTCACTCCATTACCATGTTCTGTGTGTTCCACTTCTGAAATATGTGCATAGTAAATCCACTGAAATCTCTCTATAACCCCCTCAGAACTTGGTTCAAGCTATCATCATCTCTATGATTTTAATGGTCTTTTGTATTCCTGCACCCATATTTACCTCTCTCCTATTTTCTGCAAAGCAGCCAATGATGATTTAAAAATGCAAATCTGATTAGACTGATATATCCTGTTTCACTCTCGGGGGTTCAAAATGAGGTCACATTCCTTTCAATGTTCAAATCAGATGACTTGGAGCCTTCAATCTGTCTCCCTTGTGTGACAACTTCAGATTCCAAAGGCTCAGATTGTCAATAAACAACTAAAAAATTTGCTCAAATTCTTTTTGTTTGCTGAGAACTGTCAGTGAAACACCAGTTTCTACCTGTTCTTTTGTCCTTGGGCTGTCCTTATTTATTGCTTCATGATCTACTGGGGCCAAAAACATCCACCAGACAGATAGCCCAGGTTAATTCTCATTCAATAAAAGAAAGTGTTGGATGACCTAGAGTCCACAGTGTTACAGTCCTAGAAGTTACATTTGGCTGTGCGATGGGAAGGTCTGTGATCTGAGTTCAGTTCCTTCCCTTACATGTCTTTCAGTGCATGCAGAGGGGTAAGTAGTGCTGGCATTACAATCTGCTTTTGTTCTCTTCTCCAAAGCAAAGCCTAATGAGTTAGGGTGTGCAAACTGATTTGTTTTTACCCAAGTCTACACCAAAGAACACAGGCCCAAACATGAATGGCACCACAGGAGGCGACATCAATCAGCCTGTGGAGTTAGGGTGTGGGCTATTTCTTTACTAGAAGCACCATTGTCTTGGTTCATTTTTAATCCAAATGTCCTTGACGCTGTCTAGTGTCCATACTGGGTTGGTGACCTGAGTATCAAACTTCTTCCTCAGGTCTCACCCCTGATCAGTCCCTGATCCTAGATTACTCTATTTATGAATATCCTGAGAATCGTGGTAACATGGATTTGCCATTTTAATCAGTTCTTGACTCAGTTTTCAGGTCAATTCCCATATAACATTCACTGATCTAACTAGAATATAAATCTGGGGGAGGAAGAAGTGGGAAAGGGGACACTAAAAAAAATGAGATGCAGTGAGTGTAGTGGCATGCTCCTGTGATCCCAGCACTTGGGAGGCTGAGGCAGGAGGACTGCCAAGAGTTTTGAGGCTAGCCTGGACAACATAGTAAGTTCATGGCAAGCCTAAACAACACAATAAGACTCTAGCTCAAAAAACTAAAAAAATGATAAATAAAAAAGAGTTGAATTGAGATGTGCTATGTACAAAGAAAGGAGTCTTCATCTGAGACCCAAGAACCAAGAATCAGTGGCCTAAGCATCAGAATTGCAAATTCTCTGCAGAATTTTACATGTGCATTTCCTAGTGAAATAGTCCATAGGTTTTTTTTTTTGTTGTTGTTTTTGGTTTTTTTTTTGTCTTTCTCATTTTTATCGGTACCAGGAATCGAACTCATAACTGCCTGCTTGCAAGGCAGGCGCTTATGCTGCTGAGCTAAATCCCCAGCCCCAAGATAGTCCATAGTTTTAATGAGAATAACAGGAGCATATATTTCCGTGTCAAGGTCAATAAATTCAGGTCAGGTTCAAGTGGGAAAGAGATGGTTTTCATGACCTGGTCAATATTATTACCTGTATGTAATCCTTTCCACTAAAGCTCCAAAAATATACAATCACAATTCCTAAAACACACTGTATGATTTTGTGCCTCTATGTGCTTTTGAGTACTCTGTTCCTTCTGTCTTTAGTGCCTCTCTTGTCTTTTGCCATTTATTCTGCTTATAAAAATTATGTTTCAAGTTCCAGCAGTGGTAACATTTCCAGAGAGCCTTTTCCTGATACCCTTTTTTTTTTTTGGTTTTTGCGACAGGTTCTCACTATGCAGTTCAAGCTGGTTTTGAACTCATTATGTAGCCTACACTGGCCTCAAACTCCCAGAGATTCTCCTACCTCAGCCTCCTGAGTGCTGGGATTGTAGGCATGCATCACCATGCACAGCTCTGGTGCCTTTCTGTAAAGGCACCATATAACTCCCAGTTATATGCCACCTTTTTTCTTGGTGCAGGCTTCTGATTTTATGCATGAGGAACTGAAATATAACCAGAAGTGATAGTGTATGGCCGTAATCCCAGTATTCAGGGAGGTGGCAGCAGGAGGATCTCAAATTCAAGCCCATCTAGGGCAATTTCGTGTAAGCCTGCCTCAAAATTAAAGCTAAACGAAAGGGCTGGGGATGTGGCTCAGAGTGAAGACCCGGGTTCCATCTCCATCATGGAAAAAGTACACAAACATCAGAAGACTGAGGCAGGAGTATCACTCCAAGTTTGAAGCCAGTCTGGGTTACAAAGTGAAATCAAGGCGAGCCTGAACTGCAATGTGAAACTCTGTCTCAGAAAGACAAAAAAAAAACTGACCAAACCAAACCAAAACAAAACCCCTGAAATACATTGTTGATTTACAAAAGAATCTTTTTTCTTAGAACATATTTGCAGTACATACTAATCACATTAATTGTGTGGAATTTTATTTAAGTACAATATACTTACAGACGTATACAAACTATAAACACATAGCTCAGTAAGTTTTACAAGATGAACACACTTGTGTGATTACCACTTTGCGAGAGAGATAGAATATTATTAGAACTTCAGAATTCCCTCTTTGGCTTTATTCCAGTTGTTACCTAGCTCCCAGGGTCATCACCATTTTGATTTCTTTTGCCATAAATTATTTTACCTATTTTTGTCTATATAATGTCTTCGATTCAGTATTGTGTCATAGATTCATCTGTGTTATTACTCATAATGGTGATTTGTATATTTTCTTTTTTTTTTTTTTTTTTTTTTTTGTCTTTTTTGTTTTTATCGGTACCAGGGATCAAACTCACGACTGCCTGCTTGCAAGGCAGGCGATTATGCCACTGAGCTAAATCCCCAGCCCCGATTTGTATATTTTCATTGTGTATAATATTCAACTACTATACCATTTGTTTTATACTGATAAACTTTTAAGTTACCTCCATTTTTTAGTATGAACAACAATGCTATTATACAAATTCCTATAAGTACCTTTCAATGATCATATATATGCATATCTATCATGTATATATGGAATGAATGCATATGAATATTCATCTTTAAGAGACAATACCAATGCTATTCTAAAATAGTTGGAATAATGCATATTGTCATTAGTAGTGTTTGGGTTCCAGGCACTTTATATTTCCTATCCATTTCAGCTTTTAAATTTTAGCCATTTGGCGAACAGATTTCTTTATCTGTCCATTCTTCTTAACACTGATTTCCTTGAGGCCATGGGGTTTGTCTTAGGATGTGAATGAACACCCACAGTGTGCCTGCCACACCCACAAAATGCTAAACGTTGAGCAGACAGACTTGCAGGAATAAGAAAGGACTAAAAATCTTCTGTCTTAGCTCTTCTCCTTGTTGCTGAGACATAATACCCGGCACCGCAAGTTAAAGGGGAAAAGGTTTATTTTGGTTCATACTTTGTACAGGTTTCATTCCATAATTGCCTGGCTCCTAGGCAGGGCAGAAGAGAGCTGCTTACATTTAGCTGTGTTTGCTTTTGATTTTCAAGATAAAG